>NC_052161.1:100619369-105419369 GCF_902713615.1 Scyliorhinus canicula | reverse complement strand
CTAACTAGAAAGCCAATTTCTATCAACCGGGCATGATTTCCTGGAGTAAAGCTGGTCATAGAATAGAATAGAATTTACAGTGCAGAAGGAGGACACTCGGCCCATTGAGTATGCACCCGCCCTTGGAAAGAGCACCCTACTTGAATCTCTTGTGGGCTACAAACAGGATAAAGTAATGGATACCATCCTCAAGCTTCAACAAAATGATTACATTTTATCCCAAGATGTTTAAATATTTTGAACTCTGAGGAAATAATGCTTTGGAGTAAACAACAGTGTGATAAAACCTCAATTTCAACAAAGTGGCAGAATGGATATACCCGTAAACTCCATCTAATCTTGTGCATTTCTGTAATTTTACGTTATAGATTTATTTTTTTAAGCCTGTTTTCAAAGCCAAATTCACAGAGCTTGGTGCAATGTAAAGCAGCTTGGACGGATAATCTCTAATGGAATAGGTATCCAAACGCAATATTTATACATGGCCACGGTTTTCTTTGAGGGCCACGATCGGTCAGCTGTGAATCTTGCTAATAAAGTTTCTCACATGCCATAATTAGCAACCAAAGTCAGGCAAGTTCAAGTACATTCAATGGCACCAATCTATAAAATAGGTCAAGATAGAGGAAAAGCATAGAAGCAAACTTTCCCCTTTTGCTAAGTGCTCAATTACCGTGTCAAGGCCATGAAATCAACGTTTGCAATCAGGAAAACAGATTGCAACAGGAACATCTTTATGCTTGAAAGGAAAAAAGATGAAGCCAAATTGGAAGTGACTCAAACCTCATTCCAGTTACACAATGGGGGATTATAATACAAGTGTGATTGCAGTGCTGTTTAATCTTGGCCCAAGAGCTTACAGGGGACAGATGTTTGCACAAGTTTTATATTTTCATATATTTGGAGGAAGATTAATGGATGCTGTTGCATATAAAATGAATGGCTTTTTGTAAATTTAATTTTTGTTTAAATTTCCTCCCTTTTTGTCAGGTTTACTGCTCACAAATGAAACGCTGTCTAATTTCACGTGTTCAGCATCTGCCTGCAGCGTCCTGATGTTCGATTTAACAGAATTAAATGTTGTGCAAAGGTCTCTCTACGCTGCCCTTCCCACACACAATAAACCTCAACCTTAACATCAGAAAAATCATTTACACTAGACATGTCCTATTGCTGCTGCTAGTCATCACGAGCCGGCGTTTCTATTTCATGTCAAATCAAGATTAGTTTGTATGTGGGCCTCCATTCCCTGGCAACTAGATTGATTCTGCCCAAACTCATTTTCCATAAATGCTTTACCACCAACAGAGCAGACCTCTATTCCATCAGCCTGGGCGGTTATTTATTGTATGTAATATGCTTTGAGATGTGGCAAGGTGCTCCTAATAATGCAAAGCCTTTCTCTTTTGTCAGTGAATGTAATAGTGTGGCAATACTGCACATACCTGGCCCAAAGAGGTTGTTGAATAAGCAGCGCTGACTTCCTTTGATTCCAGTAAATAATCGTGTTACCATAACAGGTTTTTTTTTATGGTTGTAGCTATTAGATTTGGTTGGATTGAAGCTCAAGATGAGGTCTTGCTCTTTGTTACCGATTACTTCTTCCAGTATGTAATCTTCTCCACGTAGTGAAGTCACTTTAACTTTTTTTGTAAAAAGAAAAGCTAGCTCTGAAATTCTGCAGGGGTTCTCCTGCTTCCCTGAATAATCTGATGTGGAGATGCTGGCATTGGACTGGGGTGAGCACAGTAAGATGTCTTACAACACCAGGTTACAGTCCAACAGGTTTGTTTCCAACACTAGCTTTCGGAGCACTGCTCCTTCCTCAGGTGAATTCACCTGAGGAAGGAGCTGCGCTCCGAAAGCTCGTGTTTGCAACAAACCTGTTGGACTTTAACCTGGTGTTGTAAGACTTCTTACCTTGAATAATCTGGGAAGAGATCAGCAAATCTTCCTGGGAAACGGTTTAACAGTTCTGTATGCCATATCAGTGGTGGTCCAATGAACTCTGGCTGGAGTTATGGCAGGAGATTGATAGGAGGAGCTTGCTTTGGTTCATGGCTGCTAAATTGAATAGCAAGCAATCAGATTATATCAAGCAGTGGCGAGGAAACTGAATTATTGTTATCAGTTTTGTGGTAAGATAACTACTGTATTTAGTTGAGGCATTTATGACCAGGAATAGGATAATATCCAGGTTTATTGAGTAGCATTTCAAATGGATGTGGCAAGTTAAAAGACTGAGTAATTTAGATGAATAAAGTATATTAGTGGAACGTGTTATCTACAAAAGCACTAAGTAGGGAAATTCACATGTAAACTGCATGCTCAGTTACTCTATGTGACACACAATTGAATACATTACATTACAAGATCCTATTTATTCACTGCCAGTGTCAAACATTTTAGAACACATTAGATAGAAATAATTTTACAAGCAGATATTAGGTCATTTTGTGAGTAAGATGATTTTCAGACCGAGAAGAAAAATTCCTTATAATTGGTAAATGAGGATGTAAATAATCTATTGCAGTTAATGAAAACGAATTGGCCAATATTGCATTACTTTTCCCTGATCGATCCATCAGAAATACATGAACATCATTGGTTTGAAGAGAGTGTAAAAGGCAACCTTCTACCCTTTGACTGGTTACCTTACATAGGAATATAAGAACAGGACTGGCCATTCAGCCCATCGGGCCTGCTCCACTTTTCAATAATCACGGCTGATCTGACACTTTACTGCCTTTTACAGCCATCATCCCCATAACCTTTTACCTTATTGTTAAGCAGAAATCCATTAATCTCTATCTTTAAAAATTTTTTTAAGAGTACCCAATAAATTTTTTCCAATTAAGGGGCAATTTAGCGTGGCCAATCCACCTACCCTGCACATCTCTGGGTTGTGGGGGCGAAACCCACACAAACACGGGGAGAATGTGCAAACTCCACACGGACAGTGACCCAGTGCCAGGATCGAACCTAGGACCTTGGTGTCGTGAGGCAGCAGTGCTAACACTGCGCCACCGTGCTGCCCTAATCTCTATCTTAAACATGTTAGGAAAGAGTTAATGTTCCCTCGTACTTAAGTTGAAATTGCGGTTTTAATTGTTTAATAGATTGCAATTATTGTTTAATAGGCTGCACCAAATATAAAGGGGATATAGGTGGCACTGTGGTGTTGTTGGAGAAGTGATTGCTGAACACAATAAACTTGGAGTCTAAGACGTCAAAACTGACTTCCAGTTCTTATTAAGCATCGGAGCTTAACAATGGGAGCAGAGGATGGTTAGCGCTTGTGAGTAAAAACGATTGTAAACTAAGATTTCTTCGGATGAAAGACTGTTCTGAATTCCAACCTTGAAGACTGAATTAGAGTAACTTGAAAAATAAATGGCTGAATCCAAGTGTAGCATGTCAGGATATATGACTACCCGCCTTTTCTTTCTGAGGGTCAACTCTCTGACCAATGGAAGAATGAAGTTACCATGTGGATATGGGTTATGTCCTTCCAAGAAATAGCCTTGGCACTTTCATTACCGTGCAAAAGCAAAATAAGGTGCAAGGTATTTTCAGAATTGGAGTTGGAGTATTTAAACTAAGATGAAGGTTCAGAGACATTAATAACTTCCAGGGATAAGAGTTACAAAAAAGTATGACTTATTAAGTGCTCATGAGGCTTGGTCAGATTTTGAAAAATTTAGAAAGCCGGAGAATAGCTCCACAGGAGAGGGCATAATGGAATCTAACAGATTATATACGAAGCTGCAAAAGCTCCGTCTAGCAATTCCTCAATCAGTGCTGGCATTCAAGTTATTAGATGGAGCTAAAGTTACAAATATGGTTAGGCTTTTGGTTTTGATGGGAGTTAAATTTGCAGAAAGACACACATACTGCTGGTACAAAGGTCAGAGGCTCCAAAGAAGTTCCTGGGCAAACATTCCTTCCCGGCAGCTCTCATGACGAAAATGGGCCGATCGGCGATAAGACAGACTATGGAAGGCACCATGGTAACGGGATGGTGAGGTGGTTGAGAAACAGGAAGCAAGTGTCAAGATGAAGATATATAACTAATAATAACAAAGGCAGAAACATCTTTAACAATTCATAGGATTTACAATGCAGAAGGAGCCCATTTGGCCCATCGAGTTTGCACCAGCTCTTGGAAAGAGCACCCCACTTAAGCCAACACCTCCACCCTATCCCCATAACCCCACCGAACCTTTTTGGACACTAAGGGCAATTTAACATGGCCAATCCACCTAACCTGCACATCTTTGGACTGTGGGAGGAACCAGAGCGCCCGGAGGAAACTCACGCAGACATGGGGAGAACGTGCAGACTCCACACAGACAGTGACCCAAGCCAGGAATCAAACCTGGGTCTCTGGAGCTGTGAAGAAAAACAATGCTAACCACTGTGCTACTGTGCTGCCCTTTTATGGCAGGAGGAATGAATTGGGAAATTTCAACAGAAAAAAGAACCCCAGAACTTACCAGGGTATGGCCAGTTGGTGTTTTAGGTGTGACTCAAAGTTCCATTATGCAATAAACTGACCTATGAGATATAATCGAGTGTTTAAAACCGAACACGAGACCGAAGATTCTGAAGAAGAAGGAGATATTGACCAAAAAGAAGGAACTGTCTTAATGACATGAAGTTTCAGTCCAGTGATGTAAGTGCTCGTCGCAGTGTCCTTCAATTGTGCTGTATTAGACAGCGGATGTGCATCCATGTGGAAAAGACTGGTTAAGATATTACTGGACTCTAAGTGACAAAGATCGGAACAAGGCGAAGGAATTTGGAAGTTCCACGAGTTTCATATTTGTGGTGACAATACCCTTAAATCGCTGAAAACTGTGTTTCCCTATAAAATCACCGGAAGGAATAATTTTATTAGCCCTGATGTTGTATCCGGCGAAATACCTTTATAATTGAGCCATCGATGGAAAATGCACATATGAAATTTGACATGGAAAATAACAAGGCCATCGTATATGGAAAAACTGTGGGCTTACAATTTACACAGTCTGGATACCATTGTATGCTGTTAATTAATCCCATTTTTTCTTGTAAAGAAATTAATGAAGTACAGTTAGCATCAGAGAACAGGGGCGGGATTCTCTGCCCTGCTGCGCCACATTTCTGCCCCAACCGGCCGGCAGGATTCTCCGTTACGCCGGCCACTCAATGGGGTTTCCCATTGTGGGGCAGCCCCACGCCGTCGGGAGCCGGCATAATGGAGAATAAAGCTGGCGGAGAATCCCGGCCCAGGAGTCTGGAAAACAAAATTGGAATATGTTAAAGTTGCATCAGCAATTTACCCATCCACCTTTACAGAGATTAAATATTTTTCTCAGGGATGAGGGTATAAGAGATGAACAATGCACCAAATTTCAGATAAGCAATAGATATGATATATAGAAGAACGCCATCACGACCGATTGTGAGTATGCCCTTCGTGAGGAATTTTAATGACGTAGTCCTTCCTGTTCATTTCCTTTGTTCCCACTTATTTTATTTTATTATTTTTGGTCTGTGGACCAATAATCGGGATATGCCTTTAAGCAGAAGACTAAGTTAAAACAGCCTGCTTGCCAGGACAGTGTGTTCTCACGTTTTGTATTTTTGAGAGCAGAAACCAGACTCTGAGTAGATCTTGGAAACCAACTTTTGAGGGGCTCGATTTGATTGGTTATTTGGCATCCAATTAGTTGGCCATGGACAGTGTTCCACCTGGCAACAATAATTCCTGTTTAATGCTTCCTGAGAGAACTTAGCAGAAGTGTTCAGACCTTGGAAGAAGGAACACACTCTGGGCGAGATTCTCCGACCACCCCCCCGGCAGGGTCGGAGAATCGCTGGGCGGCAGTGTCTCCCGAAGTCTCCGACACCAGAGATTCGGCAGGGGCGGGAATCACGCCGCGCCTGTCGGCTTGTCCCCACGGCGATTCTCCGGCCTGCGATGGGCCGAAATCCCGCTGCTGTCATGCCGGTCCCGCCGGCGGGAATCAAACCACCTGCCTTGCCGGTGGGACCAGGCGGCACGAGCAGGCTCCGGGGTCCTGGGGGGCGCGCGGGGCGATCTGGCCCCGGGGGGGTGCCCCCACGGTGGCCTGGCCCGCGATCGGGGCCCACCGATAGGTGGGCGGGCCTGTACCGTGGGGGCACTCTTTTCCTTCTGCGTTCGCCATAGACTTCACGATGGCGGACACGGAAGTGACCCCCTCCCCTGTGCATCTGCGGGGATGACGTCAGCAGCTGCTGACGCTCCAGCGCATGCGTGGACTTCGGCCGGCCAGTGAAGTCCCTTCGGCCCCGGCTGGCGTGGCGCCAAAGGCCTTTTCCGCCGGCCAGTGGGGCGCCAACTACTCCGGCTCTGGCCTAGCCACTCAAGGTCAGGGTTTGGTCCCTAAACGTGTGGAAAAATCCGCACCTTTGCGGCGGCCCGATGCCGGGGTGGTTCACGCCACTCCATCCCGCCGCGACCCCCCGCCCCAACGGGTAGGAGAGAATCCCGGCCTCTATCCCCCTCTCTTGCTTGCTGAACTGAAGGAACTGCCTTAGTGTTCTAAAACCAGTGAGTTCCTGGCACATATTTTGTTGTAACCCTGAAATGATCTTGAATCTGCAGAGAAGGTAGACAAACTTGTCAGAGAAAACCATATCAAGGCTAGAAGAAAGAAATAAGAAAACGAAAGCCTGAACTTCAGAAAGAAATTAACTGGAAGACATCACAGTGTTTCAAAGATCCATTCCTTTATATTTTCTGACTATTTTCTTTTCCTCTCAACCACCCTTTCCCCTCTGTGTTGTTTGGCTGTGTGTGTGGGTGCAGAGAGTGGGGGTAGTTAGGAAGGAAGAGGTGGGAAAGGCATACCAGATAGTCAGTTACATTTTTCTTTTTTTTTAAAATTTAGATTAGCCAATTATTTTTCCCAATTAAGGGGCAATTTAGCGTGGCCAATCCACCTACTCTGCACATTTTTGGGTTGTGGGGACGAAACCCACGCAGACACGGGGAGAACGTGCAAACTCCACACGGACAGTGACCCAGAGCCGGGATCGAACCTGGGACCTCAGCGCCGTGAGGCGGTTGTGCTAACCACTAGGCCACCGTGCTGCCCTCAGTTACATTTTTCTGCCAGTTTAATTATAATACGGTGCATAATAAAAGGCTACCTGTGTTAAAGCTACTAACCTGGTTATTGTAGTTTATTTGGTTTGACTAAGGACCTCAGGTAATTTAAATGAAGGGTGTGATTTAGTGACTCTGCTGTGTCCAGTGCGGATCTGGAAACACTGGGTGAATCGCAGCAGAGGGCAACATTCAGATTTGCGTCGGGTGTGAACCATTTTACGATCCATCCAGTCCGCTTCTGATGGTGCACGCCGGATCTTGCCCCAAAATGGCGAGAATATCATTAGCCCTCATTTTCGTTCATTTCAATCTCACTAACGACATTGAAGTCGAATACACTGGCCTCCCGTGAACTACCCAGCTCGTCAGCAGGAAGTCACGTGGGCGTCCTTCAGTGGCCCTTTTCAAAGCTGGCGCAATGGCTACTGAGGGGAAGTGAGGATGTGAGTAGTCCTCTCCATTTTCTGGCATGCAGTTCAAGGGCACCGGAGCTGCTGTCCCAGCCCTCGTGGGGTAGAGGGCCTTTAGGGGGGGAAGAGTTTGGGTTGTTCAGGGGACTGGAGCATCCTGGATGGGGGGTCACCCCTGAACTGGGGGGGGGGGGGGGTGTGAGGGGCTTTGCATCTGTGTGGCTTTCAAGTAATCTTAAAATATTGTGGAGACCCATAACAGGGGAAACCACAACTACAGCCTATCCGTCCTACCAAACCTTCAGGAAAGGTCCCTGCTGCAGCTTCTCTACTGAAAGTCTATTTCAACCCTGTTGATTGTCAGCAGCCTCCAGCTTCACAACTGAAAGCTGTATCAAATGAGGAATTAGCCTTGTTAGTTGTGAGAGCATTTCACGCTCCTGAACTCTCAAGTGCCTCCTCGAAGGCACAGGTGCTATGTCTCAGAGGATGGTTAGTGCACGGCATGTCCAGCAAGCTTCGATGCCTGAACATTGTGCCTGTGCTTTCGGAGCATCAGCACCATAGAGGCAGCTGCCAAGATACTAAAGAGCGGGGTTTCACCACTGAGGATCCTCCTGTAGCCAAAGGGTACATGTGTGGATGAGCAGAGGGCAGCTGAGCATGACCTCCCTAATGTTCCTGGCAGAGGTCTGGAATCTAGGAGCTCCTGTTCTTGCTGGGGGTAAGTGTGCAGAGCAAGGTTTGCCAGCACTACTGTCAGGCTGGATGCACTCTAGAGAAGGCGGGGCAGTCATGGAAAGGGTGGGGGAGGCTTGGGGGATTTAAGGGTCCCGGGATGGAAGCCTAAACTGATTTTTGGTCGCTCTCCTTCTCCAATTCCTCCCAGATTAAAAAATACTTACTGGTGTGGTCCCGCAGAAGCTGGTCTCACAGTAATTGTGGTAGCTGAGGCAGGCAGATGCCGAAGACAGCAGCAACGCCAACGCAGGCTGGAGGTGACACCATATGTCAGGGGGCTATGATTTACCATCCATGCTGATGCTGAGTGGTGCATTGGGCTGCTGAAGATAGGCTCCCCATGCCTTGGCCACTCTGCCGGCCCTGCAATACACCCCTCAGAGGGTCTTCTGATTTCTGGTCGGCTGCTGTGCTCGCCACAATCTGGCACAGCAGCGGGGTGATATGCTGGAGGAGGAAGAGGGACATGCAGCCTATCCTGAGGAGGAAGAGGAGGAGGTGGTGGACCAGAAGGGGCTGGAGGCCAACTGTGAGGATGAGCTGGAGGACAGGCTGCGGCAAGGGTCCACCATGCCAGGAGGACTAGAAATCCCCTCACTGTCTCCAGAGTTTCCTAGGATGAGACTATTCCCATCAGCTCAACATCCCTCTGACAATCCTGATTCTTTTGCTGCCAGTCTGGGCTCAATAATATTTGAGACGGATTTGCAGGTATCAATTATTGTTTATTTTAACCAGCTAGCTGGGTGACTCACTCTATTGGGAGAGCAGGACACCACCAGTCTCCTGCCTCTTCAACAGCCAGAGTGCAGGGCAAAGGCACACAGCATCTCATTTCATATACATTCAAGTTGCATCAAGTTTCACATACATACAACCAAATAAGGCAACGGTACAAATGCAAAGCTCCCATAGGCTTTCCCCACATTCCTTAACCTGGCCTGAGGCCCTTTTTCCCAGTATCCCTGGCAACAAAGAAATGGTCTTAGTGGCTGCCCATCCCCCTCTTCCTGCCTTGAATCCCAGTTGATGTTTAAAAGTCCACTAACCTAACTCCTTATTCGACTACAGTAGAATTTTACTCCTAACTTGGCCTAACTACCCATTATGCCTTTCTGTTCATTTCCTCACCTCCACCCCATTTCCCCCCAATTTCTCCCCCCAAACCCCTCACCCCATCACACTTCCCCCTCCTGAACCACCATGTTCCCTCGCCAAGGGTATGTGTAACATCACTGCAGGGTGATGGGCCTGTGTTGGCACTGTCAGCAGGTCACTACTCAAGGCAGGAGAGTGATGACCATTCGCTGTGAGGTAAGCTCTGGTGCTCCTTAGGATATGATGAAGTTTGACTCCTGTCTTTCTGCTGGCAGCACGCTCACTCCCAGTCTCTGAACGGGGTCTGTGAAGATTAACGTGACAGAGACTTCACATGTATTGGGTATGACATGTATTAATAGTGAACATTTTACTGTGACAGATTTCCATTCGCCCTAGATAAGGATAGTGACCTCACTAGCACTCACTCAGTGCTCCTCATTCTTCTTGATCGTCTGTGGTCTAATGCTAAATCTAAGTGTATCCCCTCTGGAGGGCCTGGAGACAGAGAGCCCTGGCCGAATTACTAGTGTCACAGGCGCTGCTGTGCTGCCCGCTGCCCTTGAGATGCTCTTATGTCAGGAGGGGAGATTCAGACGAACTGGAAACCATTGCCATCTCTTTGCTGGCAGGCCCCAGGTAGACCTCCAGTACCTCTGCCTCCGTGAGGGTAGTGTAGGGCCCTAGGGAACTCCATGGGATGGAGGGGCAACTGGAATGACTTCCAGAAGCCTCTGAGTCATCTGGCACATTCCAAGCACTAAGTGCATTCCAATCACTCAAGCACGGCTTTTTCTCTTTGATGTGGTCAATGTTTACAAACATTGGGGTTTCACCATTTAGGCTACCGAAGTGTGAAGGGATATGAATGGATCAAAGCTGCATATGTTTTTTACAAGTTGCCAATTACAGAACACTACTCAAAAGTCATGAATGACTTGCAGCTAATGGATCTGTGGGAACCAGACACAGGTACAGCTGCTCTTCTTTGAGGGACTGAGACGTGGAGCAGCAAAGTACGTGTTACAGCTATAATGCTTCCCACTGCCCCCATCTGGATTGCACTCTAGCTTCCAGACGGGGTCCCTTTTCTGCGGGTGGTGGTGGTGGTGGGGGGGGGGGGGGGGGGTCTTGCATGGAGGGGGTTCCTTTTGTACGTGGGTCCCTTTTGGCAAGGTGTCCCTATGGGGAGGGGGGTCCCCCCTATGACAGGGTCCCTGGGATGGGTGGGTCAGGTGATCCCCGTACTTGGGAATAGGGGGGCACACAGGCAATCCAGGGGTCGGGGGCTGCAGCGCGGTGTGGGGGAGGAGGGACTGATTTGCAATGCGGAGGATGGTGGGTGTGTGGCTAACCAGGAGACATCGCTATCCGGCCGCCTGCTCAAGATGGCGGCCTTATAGAGGGGTTTCCTGTGAATCCCTCGTATTCCATGCCAGGCATGAATTGCATGCCGCTTTACTACTGCAGGAAGTCTGGTTGTTTCCGTGAACTGTGCACCTTGCGATTTTTGTCTGCACAATTTTCCTTGCGGATCCTCCCCTACAAATAGAATTGCAAACGTCACCATTTGCGGGAACTTATTACAGGTACCCTGTATTTATTATTCAATGGTATGTCTTACTTTTTGAGTCATTTTATTCACTTTAGACTATCACTAGCTTAGGCCTCCACCATTCGAATGTAAGTTTTCCGTTGAAGGCAACCCTCGCTGTCGGGAAACCTGTGATAGATGTGCGCCGTCAGCGGGATTGTAAGATCCCATCGACATGAATGTGCAGAGGATTCTGCCTCTGATAAAGCATCTATATAAAAATTGGCTTCTGGTCGAGTTATTTTCTCTGCGTTTTAAGAGAGGACAAACTCTGACATTACCAATCAGCATCATTTTGTGTCAGCTCCTGTACTTTTAAAACATCCTGAGGAGCACTTAAGGCAACTGAGTTAGCATTTTGCCTTTTATCTTCATGACACTGGCACCAGACATCACATCTCCACATCCTTTGTATTTATTGAAACATTAAGTTTCACAAAAATGACACTGCCTTGAAGTATGATGGTTAACCTGATTTTCCGGCTGCTTGCTAAACTTTTCACTGCTTTGGAAGTGTCAGTTTCACATCAAAGACCAATGACTCTTATTCCCTGTAAAAATGAAGCAACTTTTAATAGATTACTTTAGATCGAGACGTCTTTTGACCCCCACAATAAGATTTTGTTGGGTTTCTGTGGGTGGGATTTTTCTGCCCCCTCGCCCTTCACGGTGTGTTTGACAGCAGGACAGCTGTCAGGATCGCCCGGGCCTACCGATGTCTATGATATTTTCCATGGCTTGCCCATCCCGTTGCTAGGGAACCCACTGCAGGGGGGTTCAACTTTGGCAGGACTGTAGGATCCAGCCCACATTCCATTTAAACTATTGATGCTCCCCCAGGTTGAATAGTTTACACAAATCTCACAAATTTACAGCTTTCTTACAAAAGATAATTGATTTATGGTAACTCTGTAGAGAGTGGGTGGTGTAGTAATATTGTCACTGGACTGGTAAACCAGAGACCCAGAGTAATGCTCCGGGGGCCCAAGTTCAAATCCCACCATGGCAGATGGTAAAATTTGATTTCAATAAAAAACTGGAATTAAAAGTCTAGTGATGGCCATGAAACCATTGTCGATTGTCGTAAAAACCCATCTGGTTCACTAATGTCCTTCAGGGAAGGAAATCTGCAGTCCTACCTGATCTGCCCTAAATGTGACTACAGATCCACTGCACGTGTTGACTCTTAACTGCCCCCTCACGGGCAATTAGGGATGCGCAATAAATGCTGGCACAGCCTGTGATGCCCTGTCCTGTGAACGAATACAAAAAAAGTTGGAATCTGATTGGTTGGTGTTTCTTCATCTGATTGGTTGTTGTTAGAACAAAGAAATCATTGCAGAATAAACTGGCATCTTTGCTAGCTCCATATTGAACACCCCTCATTTCCAGACCCTAAATGGCTGAGTCTAATTTTGAGACCATGCAGCCTTAAGACACATTTAACATTTCTCCTCATTAATCAGCATCGCTGATGCAAAACAATGCTTTATTAAACCTTTAGGGGTCCGACAGCTCTCAAAAGGCAAAACCATTCTCAGCATCCAGACGTACACAGGCTCGATGTGACTCCGTGCCATAAACAGCATTACGGTCTATATAATTCCAGAATACATTAAACTTTAATTTTAATTGCCGTAAGTTTTTATTGTGAGAAAATGTAAGTTCAAGAAATTCGTTTCACTTTCATAAATATTGCATCATTTTATTTATCAACCTCTTTCAAAACTATTGCATCAGTTTATTCATCAACCTATCTAAAGACAATTAAAATAATAAGTTTTCAAAGCGACGCTTATTACACGGTACCCGTTCCACTGAGGATTGATTTGGTATGCACAATCCACTGTGGTGATGATTCACATGGGGAAGGGGTTGGGGGGAGGGGAAGTGGGGGAGGAGGGGTGCTGTGGGGGGGGGGGGGGGGGGGGGGGGCGAGGGGGAGAGCGGAGGAATTTAGAAAAACATTGTATAAGCTTTTTTATCTGCCCCTTATAATTCACTGTGGCTTAAGAACTATTCCACGCATGTTATGCTTCTTGAAAGAATGCTTGACGTCGTCTTTAAGTTAAAGGATGGTTTATTGTGCTCCACAATAAGTTACAGAATTGCACTTGAGAATATACTGCTCTTCAATGTTCTGCAACGAGGCCCAAAAGACTTGCAGCCCTGAGCTCAACTTCCACGTCCTGCCTCCTTAACCCTCCGGTCCAAGTGGGCGAGGGCGTGCCTTCGGCGTCCCTCTTATATGTCCCCGCGCTGCCCCCTGGTGGTACTTCCATTTCCCATCAGCCCCTTCTGTACACACTCAGGCGAGGATCGCTACAGCTTCATTTTGCTATATTGCCAATTTTTTCATTGGCTCAAATTACTAAAACTGTAGAGCTCTTTGTAGAAGCGTCCCTTCAGAAAGGGACAACCCTAAAACATTATATTCTGTTTCAATTTCTTTCAACGATTGCACCCAGGAGAATGTTTTGAAAATGTAATTTTTTCAAATCTGTGCTACCAAGTCATAATTTGTACATCTCAAAGATACTACTTTGATTATTTTTCCCCATGGTGTAATCTTGCAAATGCAGGCGAAAGCCTTTTAAATTTAAATTGTTCAGAACCTGTTGATGTATTAATCTCTGTATTAACATTTTGACAAGTTCCTAAGATGTTCAAAGGGACAAAATGCACCATTCGTGTTCCAAATTTGTGGGTCCATTCTCTCATGTTCGGTGCCATAGGTCACTTCAATAAGTGGACTTAAAGTTCCTTACGATCTGGAGGTCATCACTATCAATGTCTAATCAAATGTTAGCAGGAGCTGGGAATTGTCTCGACCTTTTGACTAAGATCAAGTGTAGGATGAAGCCCGAGATCTGGAGTAATGCCTCTTCTTGTCAGCTTGGATCTGGTATGTCTCTCTTGTGGAGACCATGGGCAGGATTCACAGGGGAGCAGTTTTTGGCAGGCTGGGTCGGCCCGTGGCGCCGGTGCCATGTTGCACGACGCGGCCGCAGCCGTGCGCATGCGCGACCACGGACCAGGCCGGGGGCTTTACACTGTGCGGCTGCAAGCCCCCCACCGGATGGAGGATCGGTGTTGGGGTGGCGCCGACCTTCTGGTCATAAGGCCAGACAGATTCTTTCTGGTCAAAAGGCCAGACATAGCCGCAGGATCGGAGAATCCAGCCCCAAGAATTAGATTCAATTTGAATTGTATTTTGGAGCAAACAAAGAGATGGATTAGGGGCTTCCCTGTCTACTCTGTGCATTGGCTTTGTAACTCTGTGAAGGGAAACATAGCCCCGTTCTTGCATATACGTAATATCTCAACTTGTAAGTGCCAATACATGCATTGTCCAATCTCTTACAAAGTGGATTGAGAAGCACTCTGATGAAATGAGGCGGATTACAAACAAACTGCACTATTTTACGAAGAACACAATAATGAACAGTGTATGGTCTTTCGGTGAGATGTATCTATTTCCTAACACTGCTAAGAAAAAAATTGATTAAGTCATGAGTATCATGACAGTTGCAGGCTGAACTCACTTAGAAATTAATTGCTCATGAACTAACGAGTGCCATACATTCTCTGTTACAAGCTATTGACTGGCGGAGCAGTCTCGAGGGGCCGAGTGGCTTAATTTGTATATTTACACGTCCATGTATCAGGGGTTCCCAAACTGTGGGTCGTGAACCCCAGTGGAGTTGTGGAACGAGCGATTGGTGGAACGGGCGATTGGTGTTGTGAGCTCCGAGGCAGCAATGGCAGCTGTGGGGCAAAGACTCAGATTTGACAGTCCAAGAATCAGCTATGAGGTCCCTTAAAATATGATTCCTTTTATTTGCCTGTTGATGTGGCCTAATCTAGTGACAGAGCCTGCTAACGTCGATATCTTATTTGTTTTTTTGTGTCTGTATTTTTGTTGTTTGAACTTCCAGCTTTCCCTCTACGTAAACCACCCAATTCTCACTCTCGGGTCGCACCAAGTGAGAAGTTTTAAAGAGGGGTAGAAACAGAAAATGCTTGATAAACTCAGCATGTCTGGCAGCACCTGTGGAGAGAGAAACATGGTTAACGTTACGAGTCTAAAGTTCGGGTTCGTCTGACCCAGAAGTGATAGGAATATGATTAATTGTTTACTTGCAGGGAGAGGTGGGGCAGAATGGAAATCAGTCATAGGTCGGAGCGAAGGCGAGATTGACAAAGATATGGCAGATATGAGACAAAGGGGCTGTTAATGATGTCATTAGGGACTGAAGTGTGTTAATAGCGGCAAAGTTGGGAGAGCAGGTGGTGTTACTCGGAGAACAGAGGTCAATGTTCAGTGGGAGCAGAACCTAACAACAAGGGACAGTAGTAAAAATAAAGTTTGCCTTTCTCTAAACTATATGCATTGATGTAGGCCTGAAGTGTCTCAGTTTTCTTAAATGATGAGAGAGTGACACCCGTCTGTGCCTCCCACTAGCCCAGACTGGCATTATAGGTGGAGAGTGCAATAATGGAGACTGCGCTCTGACACTTTCCTGTATGAGAGGGAACATTGAGGAAAACATCATCCTCTGTTTGGAAGCTGACACTGTCTTGTTATGCTCTAAGCGTAGCATAAGTGTCTTCCATGTGGTGCACTTGACAAAGGAAGGTTCAGACGTGGAGATAGCTTCAACATGTTTATTAAACTATTTACACTTCTATTACTCGGGTTCGACACTACTGTTAATCCTTCTATAGCTACCCAGACTGACTAACCAGTCTGCTACAATCCACGTGGTGGGAGTGATATTGAATCAACCCTGTATCTGTACTCACTGACTGTCTCCACTGGAAAGAGGCAGATCATGTGTGTGGTGTCCTTTATATATGGGTTGGTGCAATACCCTCCTGTGGTCGTGTCACATCTGTGTGTATCGTGAATGCCCATTGGTCGTGTCCTATCTAACTGTTCTATTGGCTGAGTGTCTGTGTGTCATGTCTCTGGTGCTCCCTCTAGTGTCTAGCTAGTCTACATGTATTTACATTTACCCCTTGTGTATTTTCAGTGATGCACATCACCACAGACACAACCTAGTATACCGATCGAGTTAAGTTATGCTGAATGAAGATGGCTTGAACTGAATCTGAAAATAGCACAACATGCAAAGATGCAAAATCAGCTGTTCATATGACTGTTCCATGCAATACTTCACTCACAAAACTATCCTTTTTTTTAAATTTAGAGTACCCAATTATTTATTTTTTTCCAATTAAGGGGCAACTTAGCGTGGCTAATCCATCTAACCTGCACATCTTTGGGTTGTTTAATAGAATAGAACAGTACAACACAGAACAGGCCTTTCGGCCCTCGATGTTGTGCCGAGCATTGTCCGAAACCAAGATCAAGCTATCCCACTCCCTGTCATTCTGGTGTGCTCCATGTGCCTATCCAATAACCGCTTGTAAGTTCCTAAAGTGTCCGACTCCACTATCACAGCAGGCAGTCTATAACCACTCTCTGAGTAAAGAACCTACCTCGGACATCCCTCTTATATCTCCCACCCTGAATCTTATAGTTTTGCCCCCTTGTAACATCCACCCGAGGAAATAGTCTCTGAACATCCACTCTATCTATCCCCCTCATTATCTTATAAACCTCTATTAAGTCGCCTCTCATCCTCCTCTGCTCCAAAGAGAAAAGCCTTAGTTCCCTCAACCTTTCCTCATAAGACCTATCCTGCAAACCAGGCAGCATCCTGGTAAATCTCCTTTGCACCCTTTCCAATGCTTCCACATCCTTCCTATAATGAGGTGACATAATACTCCAAATGTGGTCTCACCAGGGTCATGTATAGTTGCAGCATTATCCCGCGGCTCTTAAACTCAAGCCCCCTGTTAATAAACGCTAACACACTATAAGCCTTCTTCACGGCTCTATCCACTTGAATGGCAACCTTCAGAGATCTGTGGACATGAACCCCAAGATCTCTCTGTTCCTCCACATTCCTCAGAACCCTGCCGTTGACCCTGTAATCCGCATTCAAATTTTTTCTACCAAAATGAATCACCTCGCACTTATCAGGGTTAAACTCCATCTGCCATTTTTCGACCCAGCTCTGCATCCTATCAATGTCTCTTTGGGTTGTGGGGGTGAAACCCACTTAGACACGGGGAGAATGTGCAAAGTTTACACACACGGTGACCCAGGGCCGGGATTCGAACCCGAGTCCTCAGCGCCATAAGCTGCAGTGCTAACCACTGTGCCATGTGCCGCCAACACAAAACTATCCTGATCATCACTCCAAAAGGAATAGTACATCTCCGGGATATTCTTTGTAAACTGAGCCTAATCTAATGGCAAGATAGAATTAGAATTCAACAAAAGGATTGATTGAAACAAAATCAAAATGCAAAGGAAATATTAAATTAATTGAAAGCTCTCCTTCAACAACATTTTTACAATATAGCTTATTGGAATTGAAGAGCTTCTATCTCTGCACCATTTTTAAATGTAGGGTTCTTTATACAACCTCTTCAGGCTTTTAAGGGTCAATTCCACGAGCCCCACGGTCATCCCCGTGGGTTTCGTGAGGGCTATTACAGAGTTTATTATCATTTGATAGAATTTTAAAAATCTATTTTGTTCTCACGTGCACATTGGGTAGAATCTTATTGCAGTGGTGTGTATCGATGACGTGACTGGAAGTGAGTGGCACTCAGAGGTAGGAAGGCTGACCACATATTGTCACATGCCAGCCAATTAGATAGGCACAATCAAGGAGCATCAAGGGGAATTATGTGCCAGGGGTAGGCAGGAAAGGCTGACCCTGCTATTACCTCACAATAGAGGAAGATCCCGGCTCCATATTTAAACAGCACCTGAACACGCAAACATTCCCGCCAAGCCAACAGCATCATTCTGCCTGTCCGAGAGGAGGATTTTTGAACATGACCTGCTACCGCTACCCCCTCCACCTGCTATACTTGGATCCCTGGAGCTGCAAAGCATTACCCTGCATCCTCCCTCAGTCACCTTTGGCCTAGCCTCTATTACCTTTGCCCTGCCTACCGTGATCCTCGAACCACCCACCATCACCCTTGGATCAACCGTCTGTCAACCGAGAGGTGGCACGTGCCACCATCAAGCTACCCTCCAGCAACCTGGATCTGTCACCCGTCACCCTCGACCTGCGAACCTCGACCCTCTTGGTCTTGATCAACCTTCAGTTATCCTCAACTCTCCCAGCCTAACCTATGACCCCCCCCAATCACCCTTGATCCCCTCTCTGTCATGCTTTGTAGAGTAAAGGGTTAAGATCAGGAGCACCTGGTACCAATGTAACTATGGCGTAGTGTCACAAAATGACATAACTGACATCTACAACCTCACGTCGGACTACCGAGATGTCTATAGATCTGGCAATAAACAAGAATTTTTTACCGATGCCAGTCAATCTGGCATTGGAGCAGTGCTCCTTCAACGTGATGAGGCCTCGTCATGAGCCCCCGTTGCGTATGCGTCACGGGCCATGATCCCCACGGAGCAGCGCTACGTGCAGATAGAAAAGGAGTGCCTGGGCCTTCTGACTGGTGTTGTGAAGTTTCACGACTATGTCTACGGGCTTCCCCAATTCACTGTCTAGACCGACCATCGCCCGCTTGTCAATATAATACAGAAGGACTTGAACGACATGACGCCTCGCCTCCAGCTCATTCTGCTCATGCTCTGGCAATATGATTTCCAGCTGGTGTACACCCCAGGCAAGGACCTCGTCATTGCGGACGCCCTCTCCAGGTCAGTCAACACTCCGTATGACCCAGAGGGGTTCGTCTGCCAGGTCGACGCCCAGGTAGCGTTCGCAGCCTCCCATCTACCTGCATCAGATGAACGCCTGGTCCAAATCCACCGCGAAACGGCGGCTGACCCCTGCTGCAGCGTGTCATGCGCCACATGACAGACGGGTGGCTCAAGGGCCAGTGCCCTCAGTTCTATAACGTAAGAGACGATCTGGCAGTCGTTGACGGGGTTCTCCTGAAACTGGACCACATTGTCGTCCCGCATAGCATGCGCCAGCTTGTCCTGGAACAGTTACGCAAGGGCTATCTGGGCGTAGAGAAGTATCGCCGATGGGCCCGAGAGGCTGTGTACTGGCCCGGTATCAATGACAACATTGCCAACGCAGTACTCAACTGCCCCACCTGCCAGCGCTTTCAGCCGGCCCAACCACGAGAGACTGTGCATCCCCATGAGTTGGTCACGTCGCCTTGGACCAAGGCGGGCATCGACCTGTTTCACGCATTGGGTAGGGATTATGTCCTGATTGTAGACTACTTTTCAAACTACCCGGAGGTGATAAGATTGCACGACCTCACTTCGTCCGCAGTCATTCGGGCGCGCAAAGAAACATTTGCTCGGCACGGCATCCCGCTCACGGTGATGTCGGGCAATGGCCCCTGCTTCACCAGCTAGGAATGGGCCAGCTTCGCCCGGTGGTACAATTTCACCCATGTGACATCCAGTCCCCTGTACCCCCAGTCCAACGGCAAAGCAGAGAAGGGAGTTCACATAGTCAAGAGGCTCCTATGCAAGGCTGCCGATGCCGGATCTGACTTCTATCTGGCCTTGCTGGCCTATCGCTCTGTCCCGCTGTCCGCTGATCTATTGCCCGCACAGTTATTAATGAATCGCACCCTGAGAACGATGGTGCCGTCTATCCATGTACCAAATCTCGACCATGTTCCAGTTCTTCGCAAAATGCAGATGTCTCGTGCGCAGCACAAGGCGACTCATGATTCCTGTGCTGCTGATCTCCCCGCTCTCACTCCAGACGACAATGTTCGCGTCCATCGCCCGGATGGTGGCTGGTCTGCAACTGCTGTTGTCCTTAGGCAGGAGGCCCCCCCCCGGTCATTCCTGGTTCGGCCACCAGATGGCTCCATTCTGCGCCGCAATCGGCATGCCCTTCGCCTCATTCCACGATCGCCACGTTATCCTCCGGAGTTGCATCGCTCCCCTGCTGACCCTGCCATGGACTATGCAGAGCTTCCTGTCACTCTGCCTCCTCCCGACTGTGATGGAGTCCAGCCTGTTCCTGAACTGGCGGCTCTCGACCCACTCTTGAGGCGGTCAACCAGAATTCGTCGCCCACCTCAGAGACTGAATTTATGAACTTTACAAATTTATGGACTCTCTGAGTTGTTTCCCTGCCTTGTTTGATCGTTTTCTTGGTTTGTATATAGTATTGTTCTCGTTCCTTTTGTTGCATACTAGTTCTCTGCACCAGGCACGTTCCCTTGTATATAGCTTAGTTTTCCTGTACATAGTCCTATAAATACGTCTTCGCACCATACACATAGTTAGGAACATTATCCACACGCACACTATTTATTGACACATACATACAAATTTTTTTTATAAAGTGGGGCTGTCATAATATATACCAGTATATCATGGTGCAGACACGCACACTGATAGACATACAATAGGACCAATCAACATGCATAACACTGCAGCCAATCACCAGTTAGAGCACACTCACTATAAAGACAGAGGAAAACATCAGTTTTCCCGCTCATTCGGGATGCAGCCTTTCAGAAGTACAAGAGCTTACAGCTTACAGCACAGATCCTCACCATGTGCTGAGTGATCAGACTGGTTAGGACAGGCAAAGGTCTTTAGTTAATCTAACATCGCGTTAACCCAAAGTAAGAGTATGTTCAACAGTTTATAGTTTAATAAATAGTGTTGTACTATTTTAAATGTTGGTGGCCTGTATGTGTTTCACGGATCCAGAGCACCCAACACATCAATCTGGTCCATGATGCATGAGGATCACATCGCTCGTCTCAAACAAGTTTTCCAGAGGACACATGAAAACGGCCTCCAGCTCAACAGGGCCAAATGCTCATTTGGTAGGTACGCTATCAAGTTTCTGGGTGACCACATTTCACAGCAGGATGTGCAACCTGACGCTGACAAGGTGCCGGCAATCAATGCCATGAAGACCCTAGAGGACAAAAAGGCGGTCCTCCGTTTCCTCGGGATGGTGAATTTTCTTGGGAAATTCATTCCCAACATGGCATTCCACATCACAGCCCTCCGGCATCTCGTAGAAAAGTCGGCAGTGACCCAGTGGCTTCCCGCACATCAAGCGGAGTGGCTTGAGCTGAAGGCGAAGCTCACCACAGCCCCAGTACTGGCATTCTTTGACCCAACCAAGGATACCAAGATATCCACAGATGCAAGCCAGGATGGCATTGGGGTGGTGCTCCTCCAGTGAGACGACTCCTCGTCCTGGGCTCCAGTGGCATACGCCTCCAGGGCCATGATTCTGACCGACCAACGGTATGCCCAGATCAAAAAGGAGTGCTTGGGTCTCCTGACAGGAATAGTCAAGTTTCATGACTACATATACGGCCTGCCAAAATTCATGGTGGAAACAGACCACAGGCCTTTTGTCCACATAATCCAAAAGGATTTAAATGACATGACACCTGGGCTGCAGCAAATTCTTCTTCGTCTCCGCCGATATGACTTCGAACTCGTCTACACACCGGGTAAGGAGCTGATTGTCGCGGATGCCCTATCCCGATCCGTCACCACGGCGTGTGAACAGGGCGACTTCATTCACCACATTGAAGCACAGGTGCAACTGTGTACCAGCAACCTCCCAGCCACTGATGAACGAGTTATACAAATATGCGAAGAAACTGCCAAAGATCCCCTACTGCAGCACGTGATGAAGTACCTCGCCCATGGCTGACAAAAGGGGCAGTGCCCCCAGTTCTTAGCGATGAGCTGACGGTTGTTGAGGGATCCTTCTTAAACTAGATAGAATCGTCATTCCCCAAATCATGCAAAACATGGTGCTCAGACAGATCCATGAGGGTCACCTGGGGGTCGAGAAATGTCGACGCAGAGCTCGGCATGCAGTTTACTGGCCTGGCATCAGCCAGTACGTTGCCAACACAGTCCTCAACTGCACAACATGCCAGAATTTACAACCAGCTCAGCCCAAGGAAACGCTGCAACAGCACGAGATTGTGACCTCTCCGTGGTCCAAGGTGGGGATGGAGCTCTTTAGTGCCAATGGGCATGATTACGTGCTCCAGGTCGACTACTTCTCCAGCTACCCGGAAGTGATGAAACTGTCGGACCTCACGTCCAAGTCCATCATCAAAGCCTGCAAAGAGGCGTTTGCCAGGCATGGGAGACCACTCCCATGAGTGACAACGGTCCATGTTTCTACAGCCAAGAGTGGTCCGACTTTGCACGATCCAACCACTTTAGTCACATCACACCCAGTCCCCATTACCCGCAATCAAACGGGAAGGCCGAGAAAGGAATTGTCAAGGCCTTGTCAAGTGGTTGCTGTGCAAGGCTGCAGACTCAGCCTCGGATTTCAACCTGCCACTATTGGCATACAGGGCAACCCCTCTGTCGACTGGTTTGTCTCCGGCGCAGTTGCTCATGAACCGCAACCTGAGGACGACTGTTCCAGCCATCCATGTTCCAGACCTTCACCACCCCACGGTGCTGCAGAAGGTGCAGCGATCCAGGGACCAGCAAAAGATCACGTATGATGCTTATGCCACAGATCTGCCTGCGCTGGCTCCAGACGATGTTGTTCGCATTCAGCTGCCTGAGGGAGGTTGGTCAGTCCCAGCTGTTGTCGTCATACAGGCTGCTCCCAGGTCTTTCGTTGTCCAAATGGCTGATGGCTCCATTTTACCATGCAACAGGATGCAATTCAAGAGCATCGATTCATCTGGGTCTCAGCCTAACGGTCCCACATTGAAAGTGCAGCTCAGATCTCTAACCTCTTTCCACAAAGAGCTACAAAGCATTGCCTGGTGCTCACTCTGTCGCAGGTTCGGCCATTCCTCAAAATATCACACTCGAACCCACTTTTCCAAAATCTCCCATTGCTTCCTGCAGCCGTGATGCACCTCTGCACTAAGGGGCACAGGATGCATTTAAGTAAGATTAGCCACCCACAATGTGGGCCCGCCGGATGATGAGAGCAGCCAACAAACAAAAAATTGCTGGTTGCATGTGGCAACTGGTTAATAGAGCAAGCAGCACCAATTTAACATGCCGCTTGCAATATAATGAATGGGCATGGCTTACTCCGATACCTCGATCCTCGTGCCTGTTTTCAGGGACTATCCAATTTAACTTCCAGTGAATATACGGGAAGAAATGGGATTCCATTTCCTCACATTTTCAAATTGTTTGTGACAATGCGAATAAAGATATGTCATTACAGTTAAGAGGTGAGAGGCTCCCATGGATTTAAAGTGAAATGGTGAAGCTCACAGTTTTGTTCCTCTTCTGTCCTTGTCAGGGTGTTAACCTTCCTTCTGCTTTAATTTGCTTTCCAGGGGCTGAGAAGTGACATTTATGCATACCCCACAGGTCTCTGGTGGGATAGAAATACCCGCATGGACTAATTGTGATTAAAGACCCGTTTATGTACTGTATATTCCAATTAATCCTCCAATGACTGTTTTTAATCAGCCTAAATATTTTGAAGAATTATCTGACTAAATCTTTGATTCAACTACGTGGATTTCCCTAATTTCTGAAAGCACTCTCTCTCTTTCAACATTATTTCTGAATATTTTCCAAGGACAACATTTTGGTTGATGTACAAAGTGAGTAGTCTGCAATAATATTAGAATTAGGGGAGACGGCAGATACTTGGTAAGTATTGGAGCTCATAAAGTTAAGTCATTGAATATCCGGGGCAGGATTTTCCGTCATACCACACCCATTTTCTAGTGGGGCGTCCCCCCCCCCCCCCCCCCCCCCGGCGGCGGCGGGATTCGCCATTCCGGCAGCCGGCCAATGGAGTTTACCATTGTGCACCCCCATGCTGCCGGGAAATCCGCGGGCGTGATTGCACTGCCAGCGAAACGGAGGATCCCGCCGACGGAGAATCCAGCCCAAGGGTGTACTGATTTCATAGATTTTACAGTGCAGAAGGAGGCCATTTGGCCCATCGAGTCTGCACCGGCTCTTGGAAAGAGCACCCTACCCAAGGTCAACACCCCTACCCCATAACCCAGTAACCCCACCCAACACTAAGGCAATTTTGGACACTAAGGGCAATTTATCATGGCCAATCCACCTAACCTGCACATCTTTGGACTGTGGGAGGAAACCGGAGCACCCGGAGGAAACCCACGCACACACGGGGAGGATGTGCAGACTCCGCACAGACAGTGACCCAAGCCAGAATCGAACCTGGGACCCTGGAGCTGTGAAGCGATTGTGCTATCCACAATGCTACCGTGCTGTACTTTAAGCAGCTAAACTGGATAAAATCAATTCTGAAGTGACAGCGCCTGAGATTCCTGGGGACACGGTAGGTGCAGTTTTAATAAAGGGCTAGGGAGCATCAAAGATTCGAACTGAGTAAGGAAGGCCATTATCTGATAGCAGTGCCAGTATTACAAAGCTGGCTTTGTGCCCAAAATGACGGCAACAAAATAATTTGACTGACCACGTTAAAGTCCCTTAAACGCGTTTCAAATTCCTGTTTCAAAGGAAAGAATTCTCCACCTATATGAAAGCTGGTACACGCAAACCTCTTTCAAATGGGACAAATGAACAAAAAGAAAATGACAATTATTGATGAGGTCAAAGTGAACAATCTGTTTAACTTGGACAATACACACCGGATGAGAGGACACCAGTAAAAAATTCACAGCTTAGAGCAAGGTTAAAGATTCGCTTGGGATTGTGGAAATATGGAACCGACTGCACAATAAATTATTTTATTCGAGGTCAGCTGACACCCATAAAAGGGAGCTGTTGAGAAAAGGATTGAAGGTTATAGAGAAATATAAGGCGCTGCATTTGTTTCAGAGAATGTTGAGGAAGAATTGTAAGCCATGGTTTTAACTCTAGACCAGTTTTGGGTGGATTGTATAAACTAGAAACTAGGCTGTTGCTCCAGAAATGAGGCTTAAGGTATCATAGCTCTGATTAACAACTCATTGCCGTAAAACCACCCCCATCAAATTCAGGTAGGTTGTGGGTTACACCTTCCAAGGTTATCTTGCAGGGATTACTGGGAGAGGGGGCTGGTTTAGTTCATTTGGCTAGACAGCTGGTTCGTGATGCAGAACAAAGCCAGCAGTGAGGGTTCAATTCCCGTATTGGTTGAGGTTATTCATAAATGGCCCATCTTCTCAACCTTGCCCCTCCCCTGAGGTGTGGTGACTCTCAGGTTAAATCACCACTAGTCAGCTCTCTCCCTCAAAGGGGAATGCAGCCTATAATCACCTGGAACTATGGCAACTTTACCTTTTATCTTTTTTCTGGGAGGGGACCAGGAAGCCTGTGACAGTGGACTTCTAACCATTCCTTGTGGGGCCTGGGGAAATCACAATCTCTCCTTACAACCCCACAAGAAAAGTAAAAGAAAATCAACATTTTCCCTTTTCGATCCTCTTAAGTCCCAGAACTACTTTGCCGCTGGGTTGACCTTGTCACTGTGCCTCTGTCAACGTGTCAATGTATCAGCAAGTGCATGCTTTCACAGGTGATGGTTATTGGCTCAACCTCCAAGAGAGTATAACTGGACACAGCTGGAACAGCTAGGGTGGGGGAAACCAGGAATTTGAATCTCTACTGTGCTGTATATAGAATAAACTTGCTGCAGGTAAAAGACAAGCTGCTGCATCCTCCCGCTACAGTCTACTTGAAAAACAATTCAAAACACCTTCTGCTAATGGACAGTTGGTGAGAGGAAAGAAGTTCAGTTTTTCCGTCTCTCCCCTGGCCATAACCGGCTCGTGAAAGCACTGTATTGAAATGATTGTATTATTTCCTTTCATGAACTCCATTCCTATTGTACTCTCTGATTCGAAGAATGCAAGGGAAAACACTTTGTCTCTCATACCTAGGTCATAAGAATTTAAGAGAAACAAAAATAGGATTAGGCTATGTGAGTCTATGAGCCCACTCCGCCTTTTAATAAGAATATAGATGAAGTACCTCGGGCGCAATTCTCCGCTCCCCAGGCCGGGTGGGAGAATCGCGGGAGGGCTGCTCCGGCACCCCCCCCGTGATTCTCCCACACACCCCAAAATGGCGTGTCGCGTTTTGCGACACGCCACTCGGAGAATCGCAGCTCGACGTTTTTCCCGGCGACCCGCGATTCTTCGGCCCGGATGGGCCGAGCGGCCTGACGTTCCCGACCTGTTCACGCCGGCGGCAACCACGCCTGGTCACTGCCGGCATGAACAGCACACGACAGGTAAGTGTGGGGCCTGTGGGGGGGCGGAGAGGGGATCGAGCACAACGGGCATGCTCGGGAGGGGACTGGCCCGCGATCGGTGCCCACCGATCGTCGGGCCGGCGTCTCTAAGAGACGCACTCTTTCCCCTCTGCCGCCCCGCAAGATCAAGCCACCACGTCTTGCGGGGCAGCGGAGGGGAAGACGGCAACCGCGCATCCGCGTGTTGGAGCCGGCCAACCTGCGCATGCGCGGCTGACGTCACTTAGGCGCCGCCGCTGCGTCATTCTCGGCGCACCGCCTTGACGCATCAAGGTCCGGCGGCCGAGTTTCCCGCAACGCTGCTCCTAGCCCCCCGGTGGGGGGGGAGAATAGGGGGCGAGGAGTGGCCTCCGACGCTGTCGTGAAACACTCCGGGTTTCACGCCGGCGTCGGCCGTTGCGGAGAATTGCGCCCCTCAACTCCAGCTTCCCATCCTATTCCCATGTCCCTTGATTGCTTTCGAGTCCAAAAGTATATTGAACTCTTGTCTTGAATATGCTCAATGACGGAACATATACAGCCTCTGGGACAGACAACTCCAAAGATTCACAACCCCTTGAGTGAAAAAATTGCTCCTCAACTCAGTCCCAAATGGATGATCCCCTAATCTGAGACTGGTGCACCCTAGTTTTAGACTTCACAGCTCGATGAAATATTCTCCTCGAATCCCTCAAGAATTTCACGCTTCAATAAGATCACTCTCATTCTTCCAGCCGTTAGGGAATGAACATCTTGTCAACTCAGTAGTCTATTCAATGAAATAGCTCATTTAGATAAAAGTATTTAAAAGCAAGGAGGATAGACAATGCACGAATACCACTTTGCGGTTTTGTTCCAGTGTTGCTAACAAATGGAGCTTACTGCGTGTTATATGTTTGGATCTGCTGCAAGATTTAACACATCAAGGGCTGGAGTTTCCACTCTAGATGCCATCGAGAAATTACACTCAAAATGCGCTTGAAGTTTCATTGGCCAGCTTACAATCCAAGATTCCATTAAAACTCATTAGCACAACCACAATGAAAAATGTCCTTGAACTTGTGCCATCAGGAAAGTGTAACGGAGTGTAATTTTTTTTTCTTGCCATTAAAATTTATTTGTTGATGTATTTGAGAGTGGTGACCAGGTGAATTCAGTTCAAAATGGATCCATCACCAAATATTAACGTTTATAATTGAGAAGGCACGTCCTCGAGCCATTAATAATCTGCTTTACAAATCGCTAAAATTCACTTTATAAAAAAGATCTATACTGATTCACTTAATGGTTCCATTGTTGCACACCAGTCATTTTCTGAATTAATTAAATATTTTTGATATGCAAACCATTTTAAAACATGCCTGTGGGTGCCTGTGTGCTGAAGAAGATGAGTGCAATTTAAAGAGCCTTTCTAAAGCAGCCCAATCAGCAAAATCTTGCAATTTTATCCTGGGGTGGGTAAGGCCAGTGGATGGGGTTAGCTTTGGGCAGATGGAATCTTGAACAGTGGAAAAGATTGTAGAAAACGCATTTGCTTTTGGGGATAACTCATTTACATTTGAAGTTCAGCGATCTTTTGTACTGGTTCGCCGATACCTCTGATATTCAAATAGTTGTTCTGTAGTTCAGAACTTGAGTATTGTTGAAAAGGAGACAGACTGTCAAAGCTTTTCACCTCACATTCATCAGGACAGATTGGCAGGAATTCCATTTTTTTCTTGTGAATTTGCCCTCAGGGGCTGGTTTAGCACAGGGCTAAATTGCTGGCTTTTAAAGCAGACCAAGGTAGGCCAGCAGCACGGTTCAATTCTTGTACCAGCCTCCCCGAAAACGTGCCGGAATGTGGCGACTAGTGGCTTTTCACAGTAATTTCGTTTGAAGCCTACTCGTGACAATAAGCGATTTTCGTTTCATTTCATGTGTATGAGGCAAAATGCTTTGACAGCATGTTTCCTTTCTCAGCTCTACCTCTGATGTTACCAGCATAAACAAAAGGAAGCTCTTAAGTCTCAGACTTAAAATCTCATGCCTTGGGTTTCACCAATGTTCACAGGACCTGCGTCACTTATAAATCTTTAGCAGCCTTCATCGTGGTTGCCTGGAAGCAGAGCTCTCATACAACTGGATGTCACTCTTGTCTGAATGTTGTCGAGTACAAATGGTAACTGTGCCATCACACTTAATTTTCAACAACCCCAAAAAACAGTTCATCAGATGCTTTCTGTTAAAAACAGCGCCTCTTAAAGGTGCAAATGTGAAAGTTGGATTACAAGGTTGTGATCTGGTATTTGAATAAATTATACTAATCTTCTTGTACCCATATTACATTACTTAGAGCTTTAAATATAGAACAAGGAGTACTCTAATGCTACTATAGCTGGGATATATAATCTAGACATTTATTTATAATGATCAAACTTAGAATTGCAGAATTGGTTAATTATGATATTTCCCTTTTTAGATTGTCACTTAAAACCTATAATAGTGGCATGGAATAAATGTCACAATTATTCTAACTTTGGGGAGTAATAAATTGGAGCACAGCGCAGAAATAACATTTTGATCCTGAGTTAGCCTCCCTTTATTAAATTAACTACACTTGTCTGTTTTGTTTGTTAAGCAGGAAAGTGCCCTGTTTAAATTTATTCCATACAGATTTGGCAACCTTTTCCAAGTTGTTTTCTCCATTTCTCTTCTGAAGGTGCTGACTCATGGCAGGGAATGGCTCGACAGACTTTGGCAGCTCTCCAGTATTCTGGCCATGTGGGATGTGAAAATAGACTAGGTGCGCGTAAGAAGTAAGAAAAAGACTTGTACCTTTCATGACCTCTATGACTTTGCAGCCAATGAAGTATTTTTGTGATCCATAGAATCCCTACAGTGCAGAAGGAGGCTATTCGACGCATCGAGTCTGCAGCGACTTTCTAAAAGAGCGCCTTACTCAGGTCCACTCCCCGCCCTGTCCCTGTAACTGCACCTCACCCTTTGGATATTAAGGGGCAATTATAGGCATGTCCAATCAACCTAATGTACACATCTTTGGACTGTGGGAGGAAACTGGAGCACCCGGAGGAAACCCCTGGAGACATGGGGAGAAAGTGCAAACTCCACGCAGACAGTCACCTGAGGCCGAAATTGAACCTGTGTCCCTGGCACTGTGAGGCAGCAGTGCTAACCACCGTGCCGCCCCAAATAAATGCAAATGTAAATAAATGCATGTAAGTAAATTGACCACATAAAAGAGAGGTAAGTGCAGTAAAATAACAAGTTTGAGTCATTGGGATGCACTTAGTGCTTGAAACACTTTTACCATGAAAATTTTCGTTTGGTCCAACATGCTCCAGTAAGGGGATAGATTGGAGAGGTTGGAACTGTTCTTCTTAGAGAGAAGAAGGCTAAAGATTTGATAGAGATATTCAAAATCGTAAGGGGATTATCCAGAGTAGATAGGGAGAAACATTTCCACCCGTATAAGGACTGTGAATATGAGGGCCCAGATTTTAAGTGATTTGCAAAAGAAGCAAATGTGATCGGAGAAAAGACATTTTCACACAAGTGGTTTGGGTCTGGAATGCTCAGTCTGGAAGCACAGTTGAGGCAGGTTCAACTGAGGATTTCAAAAGGGCATCAGATGACTATTTGAACAGTCACAATGTGAAAAAAAATGAAATGAAAATCGCTTATTGTCACAAGTAGGCTTCAAATGAAGTTACTGTGAAAAGCCCCAAGTCGCCACATTCTGGCACCTGTTTGGGGAGGCTGGTACAGGAATTGAACAGTGCTGCTGGCCTGCCTTGGTCTGCTTTCAAAGCCAGTGATTTAGCCTTGTGCTAAACCAGCCCCTGTGCAGGGATACAGGGGAAAGGTGGGAGAATGGTCCTGAATCATGATGCTCACCTGGAGAGTCGGTGCAGACACTGAGATGGTGGCATGACCAATCCGAATCCTGTCCCCAGGTTGTGTGATATGCACAGTTATGGGGAGATATCTTCATAGAAAGTACAGTGAAGGCAACCCACCTGATACACTTGAAGCTAACTGCCCTGAGATCTCGCTGTCACTTGACTCCTAGATGATATTAACAATCACATTTCAAGCTTGTAAAGAACCTGAAATTTTGTTTAATTTTGCCATGATGTCTAGTTCACCAGAAGAACCACTTTGAACTGATTATGTTCACTTCAGCCTCTAGTGCAGGTGTGAAATTTGGTCACTAGAACACTTACACATAACACATTGGTTGCTAGCTACTTACAGATAATGCATATATCCAACTATGAGGAATGATTTGCAGTGCTATAGATACTTACATTAGGAAAAGATGGTTCCAATATTGGCTTATTTAACATCCTTAAACTGAATCCAAGTACAGTGTGCAATATTAAGGTACGTATGGGGACATGAACTTAATCAAGAAATTATGATTTATAAAGTTAAGATTAATTTGATGGGTTGTAAATAAGAAATGATCCACTCAGGGAGGCAATGGGGGAATATTATACATTTTAAGAGGCTCATGGATGGACATTTTGACAGATTTCAGAAGTAACCCGCAGTAACAAACCAGTGATCATTATTATATCTTCATATATCCCTATCCTAACAGGGTTTGCCAGATGATTTTCACATTCTTAACCCAGAGGTGTCTGCATGAAATCTTTAAACTCAGCAGAGGTCAGGGATTAAAGCTGGATAATCTGTTTCTTGGGTTCAATTACACAGCGAGCATTGGATTGGAATCGATGTAAAACCTTTTTTTTTATCAGCGAGTTGCAAATTAAATACCAGTTCACAAAAATATTTAACTGATAAGCCAGGATGTTATTTTAATTTTCCAGAATTTGTTGTATTGATCTGATTCGGTCACGAATCTTGATTTGTGCTTTGATGCTAAAGGTACACTTAACATTCAGCTACCCTTTGTTAGATTGCTTCGATAGGTAGCCTCTGTTTGGTTACATATTTTTGGAATAGCATATTGTTCGTGTCATTTGCAGTAATCTTCCACCATCTGGAGACAGGTTATAAAATCCCACAGTCTGTGAGATTTTACTTCCTTGCTGAGCTGTAAGGCTGGTATGCAATGCCCTGCTATGCAATTCATTTTGTTAATGGAAGAAATGAGTTGCTGCTTTTGGCTAGTATTCTGTTGAAGTATGGTGCGAGAGATACAGTGACAGTAGCATATGCTACGGTAGACTTACCGTACAACTGTTGCTTTTCTCAAAAGCTGATGCAGCAGAGCAGAGTAACAGTAAGTGTGTTTGTGTGCTCAGTTAGAGCTAAGGAGGATGGAATAACTGGATCTGTGATGGTGATGGAGGTAGGAGGTAAGGTCGTGTGTCAGAACATTGGCACAGTCCTATGCAGCAATAAAGGGCCTGAGTGTTCTTATTGGAAATGCCTTCACGGACGCCATGGTGGTGCAGTGGTTAGCACTGCTGCTTCACGGCGCCAAGGAACAGGATTCAATCCCAGCCCCGGGCCACTATCTGTGTGGAGTGTGCACACTCTCCCCGTGTCTGCGTGGGTCTCACCCTCACAACCCAAGATGTGCACGGTAGGTGGATTGGCCACGGTAAATTACTGCTCAATTTGAAAAGTTTTTTAAAAAACTACCTGCACTGGCCATTGCTAATGTCATTAGCTGCGTGGATTATTTTGGATAAAGGTGGGGTAGGCGATGGCATAGTGGTATTGTCACTGGACTAGTAGTCCAGAGACCCAGGGTAATACTCTGGGACCAAGGTATGATCTCACCACAGCAGATGGTGAAATTTGAATTCAATAAAAATCTGGAATTAGAAAGTCTAATGATGACCACAAAACCATTGCTGCTTCTCGTAAAAAAACCATCTGTCCTTACCTGGTCTGGCCTACATGTGACCCCAGACCCGCAGCAATATGGTGACTCTTAAATGCCTTCTGGACAATGAATGATGGGTAATAGATTCTGGCCTAGCCAGCAATATGTCCACACCTCATGAATGAATAAAGAAAAATAATGGGCTTTTGCTTGTTTGTGCCTACTTGTTGCCCATACCATTGTGCAGATCCCTGAGAAGAAAAAAATATTCTTTGTATTGGTTTAAGTTGCCTTTCTGGATGTTGGACCAATGTATGATATGGTTGTCTCTTCGGTTCTCTGCATTTAGAAATCAGCAATTAACTTTTTGGTTTGTCTTTCCAATTACTTTCCCTCTCCTCCTGAAACCATTGATTTCTTTCAGAGGGTTAAGTCCCTAGAAATTCATCCACAGGGAAGGATTACATGCATTGCGCACCTACACAGAAACAGGTAATTTGGCCCATCCAGTCCATATTTTATTTTGTTTTCGTTCATGGGATGTGGGCATTGCTGGCTGGGCTAGCATTTATTGCACATCCCTGAGGATGTGCCAACCGTATTGCAGTGGATCTGGAGTCACATGTAGGCCAGGCCAGGTAAGGACGGCAGATTACATTGCCTTAAGGACATTGTTGAACCAGATCGGTTTTTACGACAATCGGTTTCATGGTCATCACTAGACTTTTAATTCCAGATTTTTTTATTGAATTCAAATTTCACCATCTGCCATGGCAGGACTACTCCGGGTCTCTGGATTACTAGTCAGCGACAATACCACTATGGCACTGCCCCCCATATCTTTCGAGCCATCTCTCATCTTTATTCATGTAAATTTATTATTGTAACCCTTTATTTCCTCCTTCCTCATATGTGTGTCTAGTTTGACCTTAAATGCATCCCTTATATTCACTTCAACTAATCCCTTTGCAAGTGAGTTCCACATTTTCACAACTCTTTGGGTAAAGAAGCTTCTTCTAGAATTCTCCATTGGATTTCTTTGGTGACTATTATACATCGACGACCTCTAGTTATGGTACTAATGGTCTCTAGTTATCTTTTGCTACATTAACTGATGGTCTAAACAGCGAATGTTACTTGGATTTCAAGAGAGCTTCTTCAGTCGGTGATTACTTTGGGAATAGCGATCACAATTCCGTAAGTTTTAGAATACTCATGGACAAGGACAAGAGCGGTCCAAAAGGAAGAGTGCTAACTTGGGGAAAGGCAGAGTATAACAAAATTCGGCAGGAGCTAGGGAATGTGGATTGGGAGCAGCTGTTTAAGGGTAAATCCACATTTGAAATGCGGGAGTCTTTTAAGAAAAGTTTGATTAGAGTGCAGGACAGACATGTTCCTGTGAAAATGAGAGATAGAAATGGCAAGATTAGGGAACCATGGATGACGGGTGAAATTGTGAGACTAGCTAAGATGAAAAAGGAAGCATATGTAAGATCGAGGTGACTCAAAACTGATGAAGCTTTGGAGGAATATCGGGAAAGTAGGACGAATCTCAAACGCGCAATAAAAAGGGCTAAAAGGGGTCATGAAATATCTTTGGCTAACAGGGTTAAGGAAAATCCCAAAGCCTTTTATTCGTATGTAAGGAGCAAGAGGGTAACTAGGGAAAGGATTGGCCCATTCAAAGACAAGAGAGGGAATTTATGCGTGGACTCAGAGGAAATGGGTGAGATTCCTAATCAGTACTTTGCATCGGTATTCACAAAGGAGAGGGACAAGACGGATGTTGAGGCTAGGGATGCATGTTTAAATACTCAAGGTCAAGTTGTCATATGGAAAAGGGAAGTTTTGGGTATTCTAAAAGACATTAAGGTGGACAAGTCCCCAGGACCGGATGGGATCTATCCCAGGTTACTGAGGGAAGCGAGGGTCGAAATAGCTGGGGCCTTAACAGATATCTTTGCAGCATCCTTGAGCACGGGTGAGGTCCCGGAGGACTGGAGAATTGCTAATGTTGTCCCTTTGTTTAAGAAGGGTAGCAGGGAAAATCCAGGGAATTACAGACCTGTGAGCTTGACGTCAGTGGTGGGCAAACTGTTGGAGAAGATACTGAGGGATAGGATCTATTCACATCTGGAAGAAAATAGACTTATCAGTGATAGGCAGCATGGTTTTGTGCAAGGAAGGTCATGTCTTACAAACCTAATAGAATTCTTTGAGGAAGTGACAAAGTTAATTGATGAGGGAAGGGCTGTAGATGTCATATACATGGACTTTAGTAAGGCGTTTGATAAGGTTTCCCATGGCAGGTTGATGGCAAAAGTGAAGTCGTATGGGGTTCAGGGTGTACTAGCTAGATGGATAAAGAACTGGCTGGGCAACAGGAGACAGAGAGTAGTGGTGGAAGGGAGTGTCTCAAAATGGAGAAGGGTGACTAGTGGTGTTCCACAGGGATCTGTGCTCGGACCACTGTTGTTTGTGATCTACATAAATGACCTGGAGGAAGGTATAGGTGGTCTGATTAGCAAGTTTGCAGATGATACTAAGATTGGTGGAGTTGCAGATAGCGAGGAGGACTGTCAGAGAATACAACAAAATATAGATAGATTGGAGAGTTGGGCAGAGAAATGGCAGATGGCGTTCAATCCAGGCAAATGTGAGGTGATGCATTTTGGAAGATCAAATTCAAGAGCGGAATATATGGTCAATGGAAGGGTCCTGGGGAAAATTGATGTACAGAGAGATCTGGGAGTTCAGGTCCATTGTACCCTGAAGGTGGCAACGCAGGTTGATAGAGTGGTCAAGAAGGCATACAGCATGCTTGCCTTCATCGGACGGGGTATTGAGTACAAGAGTAGGCAGGTCATGTTACAGTTGTATAGGACTTTGGTTAGGCCACATTTGGAATACTGCGTGCAGTCCTGGCCGCCACATTACCAGAAGGATGTGGATGCTTTGGAGAGGGTGCAGAGGAGGTTCACCAGGATGTTGCCTGGTATGGAGGGTGCTAGCTATGAAGAAAGGTTGAGTAGATTAGGATTGTTTTCGTTGGAAAGACGGAGGTTGAGGGGGGACCTGGTTGAGGTATACAAAATTATGAGAGGTATGGACAGGGTGGATAGCAACAAGCTTTTTCCAAGAGTGGGGGTGTCAGTTACAAGGGGTCACGATTTCAAGATGAGAGGGGGAAAGTTTAAGGGAGATGTGCGTGGAAAAATTTTTACGCAGAGGGTGGTGGGTGCCTGGAACGCTTTACCAGCGGAGGTGGTAGAGGCGGGCACGATAGCATCATTTAAGAGGCATCTAGACAGGTATATGAACGGGCGGCAACAGAGGGAAGTAGACCTTGGAAAATAGGAGACAGGTTTAGATAAAGGATCTGGATCGGTGCAGGCTGGGAGGGCCGAAGGGCCTGTTCCTGTGCTGTCATTTTCTTTGTTCTTTGTTCTTTGTTATATCCTTTGTGAAAAAGCTTTCCAATGGACCCGTACTTTCCAGGTAGTACAGTAATATTTTCCCTTTAAGTATTTGTCCAATTCTATTTTGAAACCTGCTATTGGATCTGCTCTGGCCATCCTTTCAAGAATATCTGCTTACTTTCTGCCTGTGTCATTGAATATCATCAGAAACAGGAATTGCCCCCTACTTTCCTTTTCTACAAAGGGTGCAGAGGGCAAATGCTGCAGTCCTAACAGAGCAGACTGGGATCGAAACTGTGGCCGTGGTCAGTACTCACTGGCTAAACTTGGCGAGCCAACAAAGAATCAGGAGGCCAGATAACTTGTCAAGTTTGAGAGGAATTGGTGCAAACCATCACCCCTGGTTTTAATTTGTGACATGCCAATACCAGCATCATTAAGGTGAAGAACAGACATTGGTCCATTCTTCATAAAACCATGCCAACCCCACAAAATGCCAACTTGAACTACACTGTGACATTATCATAAATGTAAGAACTGCAAGGTTAATGAAATGTCTAAATTAACCACTAGAGGGAGCTAAATGTACAAGTATATAAGGCATTGATGCTAAGCCTTGTGGGGTAGAGAAGTGAAGGAGATAGTTAGAGTACAGGCAGACGGAAAGATAGTGTGAGTGAGAGCAGATCATAATTAATGTAATAGAGATTAGTAGTAGATGAGTGCAGATTATGTTAATTATTAACTGTGTACTATATAGGAGTAAGTGTTGAATCCAATTAAGTAGTGCTAATAAATGTATAGCTTTGTTCAATTTAAAAGATATTTGTGGTCTTTGTGAACATTACATCAACCACATACACATTGCAAGTTGAAAGGCTTGATAAGATGTAAGATGCTGCACAAACAATTTAAATCTGAATGGATCCTCCCCTATCTGATGATATTTTCAATACGGCTTTGACGTTTTCAAAATCTGAATGCAGTTTCTTTTAATAACTGACATAATTGAGTGGGCTTTCCATTTTGATCCTCGTTTGTGAGGGCACAGTGTCCATCTGCCCCAGCGATGCCCCGGAACTGAGAGATGTTTATGGTTCTGCAGCCTGATGAATATTGAAGGTGGGCTCCAAGAGCTCAGCTGGGGAGTCAGACCAGCCCGAGGGCGGAAACTTTCTTTGGTCTTCGGCACTCTGCCTTCAGTAGAGCACAATTCCCTGACCTTGAAAACAAAGAGAGTGCTCAGCCCACAGAGGCAGACATGTCACTTTTGATTCCCACCATCCACATTCAGCTCTTGATCCCAGCTTTACTGTTTCTTAACAAACAAGCAGCGCTTTTTCCAGACAGTCTGCAATAAACCGCAAAGGGTGTAGATGTCGAGGCTTTTGTATCCTTTTGGCCGGTGTCATTTACTTGCAAATGTTCTTTTGCTGATAAGCGCTCCCATTATATTCTGCGACTAAATGTGTCTTTTCAGCAAAGCCTGAAGGATTACATTTCCTCAGAACACTTTGTGCAACATAAGAAGACAGAAAAAAACTCTTTCTGGATTAGCATGTGATCCAAGGCGATCTGGTTGCGGTGAAATTACTGAAAGCGGCAATTAGCGACATGATTGGAAGGGTTTTGGCTCATTTAGAAAGGATTCAACCCTGTTCAAGTTGGTTGTGGCTGTTGCCTCCAAGACGGTACATCTGATGCCACCTTTAATGTATAGGAGCTTCTATTAGTCAGGCTGAGCTTCAATTTCCCTTGTATACTCTTAGTAATGCACAGGGCAATGGCTCAATGTCCACTGATGTCTTACTTATACCATTTTAAAGTCATTGATCCATTTAAACTGGAGCTAAAATGTTACTAAAATAACATTGACAGGAACATCTTAGCCAATGTGCTAAAAATAGAACACCGTCCTCAGTTGAGTTTTGAAGAAACAAATTCCATGGTTAAGGGTCATTGTACTGGCAAGAATATGGGACCATTAAAGATATACAGATTAGATGGTGCCAAATCTCTTATTTGGAAGTCTGTATAAACTGAAGGGAGTGAAGAGTTTTGCAGTTTTGAGGCCTTGGAATCAATTGGACGTATTGCCATCTTTCCTGTCAGGACATTAAGTTTTGCCCGAGAGGAAGGTAGAAAGAGAAGAAAAGCATGTGGGGGTCACTGCCTCGCCATAAATCAGCAGGAGAAAAATCAGGCGAGCTGTTATGGCTGAGCGATTCTTCTTGTCCAATTTTCTTTTTTGCGCTCCTCCAAGGCAATGGTGGGCATGACAAAAATCAATATGTTAAATGAGAGTGCTGCACTTGTCTCCAACATTGTGAAGATTAATGGAGGAGGGCAGAGTGTAGAAGAGTGCATTTAATAGGGAAGGGAAGTTTAGAAGAACCATGACAATTGTAGTATCAACAAAATCGAGGAGACAAGAATGATTGCAATGGAAAAACAAAGAGTGTGGTCTCGATTGGAAAAAAACATCCTTCAAGGGATGTGGGCGTTTCTGGCTGAGCCAGCATTTATTGCCCATCCATAATTTCCCCTTGAACTGAGTGACTTGCAAAGCCATTACAGAGAGCACTTAACAGTAAACTACGCTGCTGTGGGTCTGGAGTCACATTTAGGCCAGACCAGTTAAGGGCAGCAGATTTCCTTCCCGAAAGGATGTTAGTGAACCAGATGGGTTTTTACGACAATTGGTAATGGTATCATGGTCATTGTTAGACTTTTAATTCCAGATTTTTATTGAATTCAAACTTCGCCATCTGCCGTAGTGGGATTTCAACTCAGGTCCCCAGATCATTGCCCTAGGTCTCTGGATTAATAGTCCAGTGACTATTCCACCATGCCACTGTCTCCTCCTCAGTATATTTTGATGGGAACAATAAGAAAGAAGCTTATTATCTAAATGGTGAAAGATTGAATAACTCTGAGATGCTGGGGGATCTGGGTGTCCGGGTACATGAATCAAAAAGGCCAGTGTACAGGTACAGCAAGTAACTAGGAAGGCTAATAGAATGTTATTGATTATTGTGAAGAAAATCGATGACAGAAGTAAGGGAGGTCATGGGCAGGATTCTCTGTTTCTGAGACGAGGACACCACTGAGAATCCGGGGACGTTTACCACAGAAAAACTGGCGCTGTACCTGGGCCAATTCCACTACCGCTGAGGGGCTAGCACCGGTGCCACATGGAACACACTGAATTCCACTGATAAAAGGTGCAGTATACGTCCGTGATCGACACTCGGGAGGCTTACAAGCTACAGCCACACATACACATTACACTCCCTACACACACTTATCCCAGCCAAAAAGGTGGCACTGGTTGTGTGGAGCTTGTCCATACAGCTGATGGGCCGTCTGGAGCCAGAGAGCATCCAGTGGGGTACCCTGGGGGGGAGCCTAAATGACCCATGGTACCAGGTTCAAAGTGGGCTGTTAGCGGCGTGCGCAGCTGCATGGCTGCCTTGCCAGCTGCGGCAATTGTGCTCCATGTCTGTCCACCCTTATCCCACAACCCACCTCCTGGCCACCCCTAACTACTCCCCCCAGCCCTGGCAGAAGCCCCCCGGCCAGCGGCACAACTGTCAGCACACTATAGCCATGCTGGACACTTTCCGTACCCCCTCTCTCTCTCTCCCTCAGCAGCTGCCAAGCCGGTTTCACAAGTGTACCATGCCATTGGGAATTCGGCCCATTGGAGGCTGAGAATCGCGGAGGCCCTGGAGAGTACCGCGTCAGGCTCGCTGATGACATGCAAATGGCACCTATTGTACGTGCGAAGTGAAACGCATTGACACCGTTTTCGAGGTAATGGAGAATTGCTATTTGGCGTCAAATTGCCGCCTGCCGCAAATTTGGCGTTGGAACGATTCTCCGCCGAATCACCTTTCCCGCTTTCGGCGTTGGCCAACGGAGAATCCCGCCCTATATTTCAGCTGTATAGGGCATTGATAAGATCACATCTGGAGTACTGTGTACAGCACTGATCTCCTTATTTAAGGAAAGATGTAAGTGTGTTCAGAGAAGGTTTACTAGACTAAAACCAGGAATGGGAAGGTTGTCTTATGAGAAAAGCTTTGCGAGGTTAGGTTTGTATCCGGCTAGGTTTGTATCCAGCTAGAGTTTCCAAGAGTAAGAGGTGACATAATCAAAACCTATACGATCCTGACAGGTGGACGTGGAGAGGATGTTTCCTCTTGTAGGAGAATCTAGAACAAGGTGTCAGTGGTTAAATCAAGGGGTCTTTCATTTAAAACAGAGATCAGGTGAATTTATTTTCTCTCAGAGGGCTGTGCTTCTCTGGAACTCTCTTCCTTAAATGGCAATGGAAGCAGAATCTTTGAATATTTTTAAGGCAGTGCTAGATAGATTCGTGATTAACAAAGGGGTGAAAGGTTATCGGGGTCGGCAGGAATGTTGGGTTGAGGTTACAATCAGGTGCGCTATGATCTTATTGAATTCCGGAACAGGTTTGAGAGGCCTCGTGGCCTACTGGTGCTTCTAATGTGTATCGTTGTATGTAAGGTGGGGGGGGGGGGGGGGGGGGTAGTGGAAGTTTGTAAAATAAAGCCAACTCCAATCTTTGTCCCATATTACAAGGGGTTGGGCAGGCACCAGGCAGCTCGCCTTTCCTGAGGACTATTGAGGCCTTTAAGTGGTCGACTTGAGGGCTCATTCCACCTTCATAGCTATTTTACATGAGGCAGGAGAAATGGAGACAAGGTTAGAAAAATTCACTGGGTGGTCTCCTGTGAGAGGTCCCCTATGCCCACCCCCAACCCCCCCAATACTGTACCTCCCCTTTCAGCCCACAAGCCGGTTTCTCAAACCTGCGCACAAACGTTGCTGAGGTTTGCCAGCTTGGCCTGTCAAAAATCCCTGACGTAACTGTCAGTCTGGGCTCCACCAGCTGTTCTCTGGATCGTGCTGTAGTGCCCACTGTTTGTCCTGGCACTGCTGGGATACTAGAACTGTCAGCCAACTGACTGGCAGATCTATAGGTAGATACTTCCTCTCAGATGGAAGCAGTAGACCAGTTTTGAAACAATAAAGCTGCTCCCAGTATATTAACCCCCCTTGGCAGCTGGGTTACAGTAGACAGACTGAGCTGGGGGGGGGGGGGGGGGGGGATATGGTGCCCCGTATGAGCCAGCCGATGTGTTTAGCTACTGAAATTCAGCTTCATTTTAGTCAACATTTATTGACTATCCTTTAGCAATGAGCCCATATCAGATTTGCCCATGTGTTATGACCCCCTGGGCTAGTGCGTGGTCAATTCCAGCCCTACCTGACCTGGAGTCACAACACAATTGAAATTATCAAATAATTCTTCGAAAATAACCAAAGTCTTTTGTCTATGACTGCCCAATAACTACAGTCACCAGGTTTGTAAATTTAAACGTACTTAATTTTTATTAATAACAATAACAATAATTACATTTGCAGCAAATACAGCTGGTTAATTATTATCTAATTCCTAACCCCCCTCTTTAACACACCCCACCCTCTACACACACACAAGACAGACATACACAGAGGGGAAGGAGGGGTATAAAATAAAGATGGACATCTTCCATTGCACCTTCTTCTTCAATCTAAGCCTTCAGTTGGAACCTTTTGTTTTTAGTTTGTAATGGTTTTCACTGTAGATTCCTCCCGATCAGAAGACTTTTCTGCAGGTTTAGAAAAATAGTAATAGGCAGTATTTCTGGAGAGCGCAAGCGAGAGACTGAGAGGAACACTCACAGCTGCTCCTCTCAGCACGCAGGGTCCGATTGTCACATTCTGCATCCTCGGAAACCCAGCCCTCACAGGCAGGACCCAATCACCTCCTGTCACCAGGCAGATCCGGCCTTTTGCTAATTCATTGGCCAGCAGCCACCCAATCAAACCAAATCCCTCCAATCTCTGAGTTCTGCTGTTCAAGAGGCTTTCTCCAATAGCACAGTGTACTATATTGTCACTTTTGAGTTCCTCACTTCCTCTGCTTGACTTAAAAGTATACGTCCATTAAACATCCATAGATCAAAAATGATAACCACAAAGACAAATAAATGGAAATAAGCGACACAACAGGAAGGGTCCTTACACATGTGTGGTGAGGGCTAGAATCACGTCACTGACTCTCAAAAATTTGCACTCAAATTGCCATTCCAACATTTGAGGCTAATCCTCATCAATACATTAGAGGCCTCGCTGGAATTTGTTTGGACAAAATCACAGCGGAATTTGGCCGTTAGTTCTTATGATAAGTTTACTTTTGGCTAGCCACATCACATTTGTGTGTTGGGGTGTGCCAGTAAAATACTACGTTAAATCTGTATCTGACATTTGGTGTTAATACTACACAGCGTGTGGTATTGTCATAGAACAATAATGTTCTCAGCTTGTTTTATTGATATTTTGCTCTCTAGTGAAAATGTTCCCAGTCAGAGGCTTCTATTCCACAGCTTCAATTTACGCACTGGCTTCTCCTCACTCAATAACTTTCTGTTTGAGTAGTTCACACTGCAGGAGATTATTTTGGAAGATAGATAGACATGGGAAAGCCAGTAGCTTGCCTGAGGAAAATTTTCTTTCTCTTTTACTTTCTTGTCTTTAAGGGCCAAATTGACATGCTCTGCATATCTTTGGACATGGTAACTAGGTCAGACATCCAAATATCCATTGAGAAAGGTGGCTTTTGTGCGCATTTTCCATTGAGTTGGCCCTCTTAACCACCCCAGCTGAGCCCTGATATATTTCACGGGGCAGGTTGTCCAGTAAGTTGGAAGCGATGGTTTGGGGACTTTATTACATTACTAGCGCGGTAAGCATTTCGCATCAAATTTGAGAAGTTTTTATTTTCCATCTTTAGCTCTTCTCTTGAGCATAATTTAGGTTATTCTTCACTTAAGCAACATGAAAAAAATCCATAATAACTGGTCACTGACTCTTGCTGTAATTGGGATCTTGCTGTTCGGGTAATGGTTGCTATATTTGCCTATGTAAGTTGCTGTCTTTCAAAGGAACATATTGAATGCAAAGTGCTTTGAGAGACATGCTAATTGGCTATATTATATAGAAATAGCTTCTTTCTTTCACTGTGCTTGAGACAATCAATTCTGGGTATAATGCCTTTCGCTACAGGCTCAATACAAGAGGCAATAGCCGAGAAGCAATTGTTCCTGATATTAGTAGATGAACAGGAATATGCTTATATGACATTCCTCTATTTTTAACACAGCAGTTAACCAGCTTTCTTAAATTGGTTGATGCTACCATTAAAGTGGCAAATAGATCGGAACAATGGGTTGTTTAGTGGGTGGCTTTCGACTTGTGGTACTGGGTTTAAATCAAAGTGATACCAATAGCTTTCTGGTTGGAAGAGGCTTTTAAGTAATGGTTTTGGGCCACCCTCAGTCTAATTCCTCATCAGCATGGTCTCACAGCACAACACCTTCCCATTCCTAATTTGATAATAATTGACAATCTTACTCAGAAGCCGTGGGATGCTTGTTAAAAATGAGGGACAAAAATCAGGAATAGGTGTTTGGAAATCTGAGAGAGAGTGCAATGTTGTGCTTCAATTATGAGGCTTGTAAGATTATTACGCTCTGCCTTTCAGTTAAAAAGGAGATAATCATATTACCAGGTCTGAATTCTGCATGGCAGTAAGCCTGCGTGGTTTGATTGTTAAAGATCAAAGTTTAACTGGGAAGAAGCTGCAAGATATTTATGCGTGGAGACAAGAGCTGCAGCCTGTGTGTTAACAGTGGTGACTGAGAGTCTCCAAACTCCCAGAAAAGTCTTGAAAATGTCAGACTGTAAACTGTCAAGCTTTAAACAGTGCCAAGATGAGAATCAGGTTACCAAGGATAGCTAAATGGAATTTCTACCTAGGTATCATGGGAAGGATGTGGAGGAAGCCATTGTATAGATCAGGTTACAAGCTTTCCTAGAATATCACTCAGCATCACAGACAATGTTTTCAAGAGACAGGAAAGCAGCTACACACCCAAAGGATTTCCATGGTTCGCTGCTCAGGAGGATGGGTGGATGCCTGCGCTCTGATTGAAACCGCCACATTTGTGGGCAGTTAAGGCTGTAGCACTCACCTAGCTTGGGCTTGAGGTATAGTCTCTGGGAAAAGAAAACTTCACTGGAAAATAAGTTTTAAGATTGCAAGTTACCAGGCTGAGGAAAGAAAAATACAAGAATAAACCCTCGAGATCTAAGGGTGACTTTAAATTGATTCTGGGAAAATGGATGTCTACTTAAAGGACTGTGTAACACAGCAGCCAAGTGTTTCTTCAGTTTTGCCAACAATAAGAAGGTGGGTATTCCATTCTGTGGTTTGAAGTTTAAGTTGCCTACAACGTTATTGTATAGTTAATAATGTTTTTAGTCATTTGCTACAGTAAATGTCTTAAACTGTGAAAGCTTGATGTGTAATTCTTACAGGTTATAGGGATTATAACTGTTGGGATGGAGTAGAGCAACAGCATTTGGATTTTCTATACAAGACTTGACAGTGCTTCATTCTGCAGTGCTAACACATCTTATCTTGATGAACAAAATGTTAAGAAGAGAAGCGAGTGAAATATCATACATCAAGCAGTCAGTGACATCATTAGTATTTTTCTAACAATATTATGGGGCTAATTTTCATCTTCACTACCGAGTTGGGATCTTCAGTAGGGATTGCATGTTCATTGTGGGAACCGGGGAAATGGGATTTTTCTCCCATTGAAACCAATTGAAATTAAGGGCAGATGTATTCTGCACTTTTCCCATAGACCAGGTGCGGGTGAGGCGCTACACCGCTGGCAGCAAGATCCTCCGTCCCGCCAATCGGCCAATGTGGTCTCCCATTATGGGAACCCTCACGCTGTCGGAAAATACCCAGGTATGGGCATGCTGCCAGCGCAACGGAGAATCCTGCTGGCTTTAAATCCAGCCCAAGGTACTTTACATACAGTCGAGTAGGATCCTATCTTAGAGTTAACCAAATGACGAGTAATATATCATTGAGGTGCAAGATTATTATAAAACTGACTGGGAGGCACATTGCCACAGTGGTGTACTGCTGCCGCACAGCACCAGAGACCTGGGTTCAATTCCAACCTTGGGTGACTGTCTGTGTGGAGTTTGAACTTTCTGTCCCTGTCTGCATGGGCTTCCTCCGGGTGCTCCGGTTTCCTCCCACAGTTCAAAGAAGTGCAGGTTAGACGGATTGGCCATGCTAAATTGCCTCTTAGTGTCCATGGATGTCGAGGTTAGGTGGGGTTACGGGGATAGGGCAGGGGTGTGGGCCTATGCAGGGTGTTCTTTCAGATGGTCGGTGCAGATCCGATGGGCTGAATGACCTCCTTTTGTGCTGTTGGAATTCTATGGACTTTGCCAGTTGAGCAAAAGAAACATTTATTTGACCTTTGGAGGAAAAGCTCAAAACCTTGAGGCAATCAGTCTGATTAGTTTTGCCTGATGTCTTGCTCCTGCCTTCTTCATTGCCACCATATCCTTCACTGTCCATTCCATGGTCCACCAAAATCCTGAGCTCTTTGTCTCCGTTTCGTCTGTCCACCTAACATCCTTAAGTCAGAAAGTTCAGAGCCCGAAATGATTTTTCTGTGTACAGCATAAACCCCAGTTGAAAGGAGATAGGCTAAAATGTTCTAATAATTGCAAGAGCTTTCTTCTTGATGTTTGTTTCACAGCAAACATCAATGTACTTAAAATGAAAACAGAGAGCGCTGGATATGCTCAGCATGTCGAGTAGCCTCTATCCACAGAACTAGAAAAAATTGAAAGATCTAACAAGAACAGAGGCATGGATGATGGGCAAGAGTGATTACATGACTAAAGAGATGATGGTGCAAAGCGGAGTGGGGGATTGGTGTGTGTGGTTAATGGGTTAAGTAAAGAAACAAGTAAAGATGAGCCAAAGGATTTGTAAATAACAACAGCACCAACAAAATGGAAACGGTGGTTATGGACTGATATTGTTGAATACAGTGTTGGCTTCACTAGGATTGCATAGTGAATCCACTCATTAGCTCCGCATTCTGTCGGCAGCCATTGTCTGGTAACTTCCTTATTGATTAATATTACTTCAACAAATAATATATCCCAGGCTGGGATACTTTCCAGGCAGGCTTGGACATCTTTTGAGCTTTGCAGTGCCCTGCAACTGTAATGTGCTTGTGGTGAAGTTCAGGAGGTATGGAGACTGCCTCCTCTATTTAATTTCGTGCGCAGAATTTTTGTCAGTGTCCAGAGGTGTTTTTCAGTACGTGAATGGCCATACTTTTACTTTTTGGAGGAAATCTGATTTTCCTCTGCATTCCCAACACTGCCCCATTTTCCTCTGAATTTTTTGCAGGTCGGGAATGCACCATTGGACATACGCACTTAGGGATTTAGAATAGGAGTAGGCCATTCAGCCCATCGAGCCTGATCTGCCATTCAATATGATCATGACTGAATCGGATTATGGATTCAACACCACTATCCTGCCTGCACCCGATACCCTTTGATTCCCTTGTTGGTCAAGAATCTATCCAGCACTGCCTTAAAATTATTCAATGACCCTGCCTCTACTACTCTCTGAGGAAAAGAGTTCCACAGATCATGGCCGCTTGAGAGCAGGAAATTTTCCTCATCTATCTTAAATGGATGATGCCTTGGATGCGATTTAACCATACGTTCGGTTTTGGGCGCTATTCAACGGCACTTTGCCAGATTCTTTGGCCTGGGTGTGTTTCCCTCCATCAGGGCCGCACTTAAGAGTCATTTCTGGCTGACGAATCCAACAGGTAAGGCTCCTCGCCGATCGGAGCGCATTTTATTCTGCTTGTCCTGATCTTTTTCTCCCCAGCCTCCTTTTAGCCCCCCACAATGTTTGACACCCCAACCTCAACGAGACCCCAGGAACACCTGCTCACTGCCCCCCTCTACCTGGTTTGGCTGCCAGGTTAGCACTGCCAGGGCCTTATCCCTGGCACCCGGGCACTCTTGACATGCCACCCAGAAACCTTGTCAGGGTGCCCAAGTGGCACTGTCAGTGTGTCAAGTTGACAGAGCCAAGGTGCCCATGGGGCAGCAGGAATGCCTGGGTATCACCTTGCCCTCTTCCCGACCACGGCCTGGGAGACCCCCGAAGCACCATTACGACTGGTCCAGGTTTGCAGAAGACAGTACTAAACGGCGTCCTGGCGATGTCTCCCAGGCATGGCATTAGGTCCTGGGCGCTGGGAGAATCCTGCAAACGCATATTTAAGTAAGCCTCAGGTCATTTAAATGTGCTGATCTGAATCACCCCCAGACTCCGTTAAATCTCACCCAATGTTTGCCCACTCACTTAACTTACATCCCTTTGCAGATGCTTATGCTTATGCCTTCTTCACCAACCTTCCGACCTAGCTTCATGTCATCAGCAAAACAGCAACTATACATTTGGCCCCTTCATCTAAATCATTGAAGTTGATTGTAAGTAGTTGAAATTCGAGCACTGATAGCTCTGGCACTCCACTCGTTACAACTTGGCAGCCCGAAAATAACCCCATTTATGCCACCTTTGTTTCCTGTTAGCTAACCAATCATCTATCAGTGCTAATATTTTATCCTCTACACCATGAGCTCTGCCTTTCTGTTGCAAGTTTTGATGTGGCATCTTAGAACATAGAACATAGAACATAGAACAGTACAGCACAGAACAGGCCCTTCGGCCCTCAATGTTGTGCCGAGCCATGATCGCCCTACTCAAACCCACGTATCCACCCTATACCCGTAACTTGTCAAATGCTTTCTCGAAATTTAAGGATACCACATCCACGCCACCCTTTATCCATGTTACCTGTATTTTCCTCAAAGTTAGTAAAGCATGATTTTTCTTTCACAAAATCATGTTGACCCTACCTTATTGCAGTGAGATTTTCTGCTCCTTAATAATAGATTCAAGCATTTTCTCTATGTCAAGTCTTAATTGGCCTGTTTTTTTTTTCCTGCTTCCTGTCTCCTTTCCTTTCTTGAACAGAAGAGTTACAATTGCTACTTTCCAATCTAGTGGGACCTTTTCAGAATCTTGGGAATTTTGAAAAATGAAAACTAATGGACCCTCTATCCCAGCAACTACTTTCTTTAGCCTCTAAGGATTTGGCGACTTGTCAGCTTTTAGTTGTACTGATTTTCTCAGTACTTTGTACCTGGTTACTGGAATTGTTTTAAGTTCCTCCCTTCCTTTCACCTCGATTCATAATTATTTCTGGGATGTTATTTGTATCCTCTACAATGAAGATAGATTCAAAATATCTGTTCCGATCATGTGCCATTTCCTCATCTTATTCCTCTGACTCACTTTCTGGAGGACAAACACTCACTCTAATTACTCTTTTCCTTTTTAAATACTTGTGGGACGCGATTCAACCAAAGAAATGTCTAAGCGTTATTTTGGGCAAGTTTTGTGGGGTGTTTCTCGCCAGCTTTTGGAGTGAGATCCACACCGCTATTCGACCACATGTAGACCTTTTTTTAAGCCTTGGGGAGTTTCCTCCCTGGTCAAGCCCACACTTGACCATGGTGATCTTGCGGCAGCCGTGCCCACCACAAGATTCCTACGGGTTGGTCACGGACCATGTAAAGGTCCATTGATCTCGTGCGGGAATTTCCAGTCGCTGGGCAGGTGACGCCAAAGAATCCCGCCCTTAAATCCAGCGGGAGAGAGCCAAATGGAGGACGAGGCGGCAGGCCCGAAGCCAGGGCACGTTATAGGTGAGATGTTCCACATTGCGTGGCTCCCGCCAAGAATGTTTTAAGGAGACTGAAGTCCAGTCCCAGGGGAATTCTTCAGGAATACAAAAAAGAAGAGAAAGAAGTTTAAAAGGAATTTTGAGAAAAAATAAATTATTTTTTCTTCTTTTTGCTGAAGGAAGAATTTTAAATTTAAAAAAAAGATTGAAGAAGGAAAGAAGGTGAAAAAAAAGAAAAAATAATAAGTTGTTAAAGGATGCGAAAAGCAGCGCACAGAAGCTCGGCAGCACGGTAGCATGGTGGTTAGCATAAATGCTTCACAGCTCCAGGGTCCCAGGTTCGATTCCCGGCTGGGTCACTGTCTGTGCGGAGTCTGCACGTCCTCCCCGTGTGTGCGTGGGTTTCCTCCGGGTGCTCCGGTTTCCTCCCACAGTCCAAAGATGTGCGGGTTAGGTGGATTGGCCATGCTAAATTGCCCGTAGTGTCCTAAAAAGTATGGTTAAGGGGGTGTTACTGGGTTACGGGTATAGGGTGGATACGTGGGTTTGAGTAGGGTGATCATGGCTCGGCACAACATCGAGGGCCGAAGGGCCTGTTCTGTGCTGTACTACTCTATGTGCTAAGGGAGGAAGCGCAGCCTTGCCGTTGAATGAAAGGACCAGCACAAATGCTGACAAGATGGCGGATGGTGGACCGCATGGTGGGGCCATACTGCTTACGGTGATGAAAAGATGACCGAGGTGATGGCTGTGGAGCTGGAAAAGCAGTTTGCGAGGCACATGGAGGTTTTGAGGAAGTAGATGGCGGTCGCATTGAAGTCATTGGTGGAAGAGACAATCGCCCCGGTGATGGTAGCTGTGGCAAAAAGACATCGGCCGAGGTGAGAGAGCAGGGCGAGAAGATGAAGGAAGTGGAGGAGGCCGTGTCACGGCACAGCGACCAGGTCACCTCGATGGGGGTCGAGCTGCGGAGGGTGGTGGATGTCAACAGAGGACTCCGAGCAAAGCTTGAGGACTTGGAGAACCGCTCGAGGCGGCACGATGTGAGAATTGTGGGCTTGCCCGAAGGGACAGAGGGCCCCAAGGCCAGCAGAGTACTTCGCTAAGAGGTTGGTGGAGTTGATGGGCGTGGGTGAGAACCCTTCCCGGTACGAGCTGGACTGAGCTCATCGGTCATTAAGGCCGAAGCCCAAAGTGAATGAGTTGTCAAGAGCAGTAATTATCTGCTTCCATAAGGGCTGCTTGAAGGAGAAGGTGTTAAGCTGGGCGAAGCAGAAGCGCGAGGTGCAGTGGGATGTTGCTAGAGTTCGGATTTACCAGGACTGGACGGTGGAGTTGGCAAAAAGACGAGCGGCGTTCGGGCGAGTGAAGGCGGCACTGTACAACAAGAGGGTGTGATTTGGTATAGTATACCCGGTGAAACTGAGGGTGACGTATAACGGCAAAGACTTTTACTTTGAAACAGTCGAGGCGGCTGAAGCATTCGTGAGGGCAGAAGGCTTGGGCCAGATGTGAGGAGCGGAGCTGGAAGAGAAACTGTGAACTGTGATTGGGGAGCTGGAAAATGTATAAATGCTATAACTTTCTTTTCATTGACGTGTATTATAATTTACTTCACTTCACATTGTTACAGAGTTCAAGTTATTGGTTCGGTTGATTGGCATTCTGTGTTGCGACGGTTATATCTTATTTTAGTGAACTGTATGGGTTGGATCGGGTTTTTTTCCCTCTGGGACTGAGTGGGAGGGGACGGTATGCCTTGTGGGGGGGAGCCATCCACGCTAGCTAACTAAAGTCGGCTAGTGAACGGAGGTGAGGTGAGAGGAGGGCTGCGGACTTTGGAGCCTGGTTAGCAGGTTTCGATGGGCCTACGAGGCGAGCAAGGTTGGGGGGAGAGATCGATGCTGGGAGATGTATTTTTGAGAGGAAATGTAGGGGGGGGGATTTTGGGAGGGGGTGAAGGGGTTCGGTGTTAATAATGGAAAGAGGCGGGTCAGACTCATGGGGCAGAGCCCGGTGGTATGATGGTGGTGGATAAGAAGGGTTGGGGGGGGGGGGGGGGGGGGGGGGGTGAGAGATTCCCAGTTAGGATAGTCATGTGGAATGTGAAGGGGTTAGGAGGTCCGGTCAAAAGGTCAAGGGTGCTTGCGCATCTTAAAATTTTGAAAGCCGATGTAGCAATGCTGCAGGAGACTCACATGAGGGTGAAGGACCAGGTGAGACTTAAAAAGGGCTGGGTTAGTCAGGTGTTTCACTCTGAATTTGACGGAAGGGCTCGGGGGGGGGGGGGGGGGGGTTAGCGGTAATGGTCAGCAAAAGAGTACGTTTCCAGACAGAGAATGTGGTGGCAGATGAAGGGGGTAGATATGTGATTGTGACAGGGGATCTGGAGGGGAGGTTAGTGGCGCTGTTAAGTGTATACGGTCCCAATTGGGGCGATGTGGGAGTCGCAAAGAAGGTGTTTGGGGACATCCCCGACTTGGACACACACAAACTGATAGTGGGAGGGGGAACTGGAACTTGGTGCAGGTGCCAAGGTTGGACAGGTCACGGCCGCGCTCGCTGGTCCCATCAGGGCGAGACGAAGGTGTTGGCTGGGCTAATGGCAGAAACTGGAGGGGTGGACCCTTGGAGGTTTCTGCACCTGAGGGAACGTTAGTCCTCGTTTTTCTCGGCAATCCAAAAGGTACACTCGCGGATCTACTTTTTCGTGGTGGGGAAGGCTTTGCTGGCTGGGGTTAAGGGGACGGAATACTTGGCAATTGCAGTATCAGATCATGCTCCACATTAGTTGGATATGGTATTGGAGAAGGGGGTAGCGCAGAGGCCGGGGTAGAAATTAGATGTGGGACTTTTGGGGGACCAAGGGTTCTGTGAGAAAATTGAAAAGGTACTTGAGGAACATGTAGATTTCAACTGTACAGGTGAAGTGTCGAAGGCAGTTGTCTGGGAGGCTCTGAAGGTGGTGGTGAGGGGTGTGGTGATCTCATTTAAGGCCAGGGTGGACAAAAAGGAAAGGTTGGAGCAGCAGAGGGTAATAGATGAGATGTTGGAGGTGGATAGGAGTTATGCAGAAGATGGGGACCCAGCAAAGCTGGAAAAGAGGAAGGAACTACAGGCGAGCTTTGACTGACTATCCACCAGGAAGGCGCGCACCAACTGAGACGAGCAAGAGGTGCAGGTTACGAGCATGGAGATAAGGCTTGGTTTGCTATAACGTGTATGTTAGCAGGCCAGCTCCGGAGGGAGGCAGCAGTAAGGGAAATTATTCAGGTGATGGGACAGGGCAGGGAAATTGGTATTGGCTCTGGATTTGATTAACATGGTCTTTGGGGAAGTTTATGAGAGGTTGAACAGGTCAGAGCCACCTGGGGGAGACTGGGAAATACAGGAATTTCTAGATGGGTTGGAGTACCCGAGGGTAGGGGAGGGAGACAGGGCTACATTAGGAGCGATAGTGGAGCAGGAGATAAAAGGTGCAATTGGGAGGATGCAGTCGGGGAAGGTGGCAGGGCCGGATGGGTTTCCAGTGGAATATTATAAAAAATTCAAGGATAAGCTGGCACCCCTGATGGTGGGGATGTTTGAAGAGGCGATAACGAAGGGTTGTTGCCACAAACTTTGGGGCAGGCATCGATTTGCCTGTTGCTAAAAAAAGATAAGTATCCGACGGAGTGTGGGTCGTATAGGCCTATATCACTTTTGAATGTGGACGCAAAAGTATTGGCGAAGGTAGTGGCGGGTAGGCTGGAGGAGTGCCTCCCGAAGGTGATAGGTGAAGATCAGACGGGGTTCGTGAGATGAAGGCTGCTCTTTTCAAACGTTAGAAGGGTATTGAACGTGGTTATGGCATCGGCGGAGGGGAAGGAAACAGAGGTGGTTGTGGCATTGGACGCTGAGAAGACATTTGACTGGATAGAATGGGGGTACTTGATGGCAGTTCCGGAGCGGTTTTGGATTGGACCAAGATTTGTGAACTGGGGAAAGCTATTATATAAGGAGCTGAGGGTGAGTGTCCGCACAAACAACATCAACTCGAGATACTTTTCTCTCCACTGTGGGACTAGGCAGGGATATCCTATGTTCCCCCTGCTATTTGTACTCGCGATTGAGCCGTTGGCCATCACATTAAGAAGTTTGGGGGTATGGAAAGGAATAGTACGGGGGGGGGGGGGGGGGGGGTGGTTAGAGCATAGGGTATTCTTTTATGTGAATGACTTGCTGTTATACTTGTCGGAACTGAGTGTGTCGACAGGGGGAATATTGGAGCTGCTTCGGGTGTTTGGGTCTTTCTCGGGGTACAAACTAAATCTAGCAAGAGTGAGTATTGTGTGGTGTCTCGGCTGGGGGTGGGGGCAGGGGTGGGGGAGCTGCCATTCCGTAGGGCAGGGACTCACTTTTGGTACCTGGAGGTGCAGGTCGTCCGGGGGTCAGGGGGGGCTCTGCAGGTACAACATTTCTAGTTTGGTGGGGCGAGTGAAAGCTGATCTGGCGAGGTGGGATGGTCTCCCTCTGTCACTAGCGGGTCGGGTGCAGGCGGTTAAAATGAACGTGTTGCCGCAATTTCTGTTTATTTTCCAATGCCTGCCGATTTTCCTGCCAAAGACTTTTTTCAGAGAGATTGAGGGAATGATTATTTTGTTCATATGGAAAGGGAAGGTGGCCAGAGTTAGAAAGGTGCTACTACAGAGGGGAAGGCAGGCAGGGGGTTTGGGTCTTCCCAACCTGATGCATTACTACTGGGCGGCGAATGTGGAGAAGGTGCGGAGCTGGGTCAGAGGAGTTGATTCCCAGTGGGTCAGAATGAAGGAGAGTTTGTGCAGGGGGGTCGGGATTGAAAGCACTAGCAACAGCGCCGCTCCCGATGACCCTGGGGAAATACTCAGGGAGTCCGGTAATAATAGCTTCATTGAGAATTTGGAGGCAGTTTCGCCAACACTTCGGGTTGGGGGCAGGGCCAAGGGAAATGCCGATTTGGGGGAACCACAGATTTGCGCCAGGGAGTTGCAATGGAAATTTTCGGAAATGGGAGGAAAAGGGGATTAAGACACTAAAATATTTGTTTTTTAGGGGTTGGTTTGCAGGATTGAAGGAGCTGGAAGCGAAGTATGGACTGGAGCAGGGGGAAATGTTTAGATACATGCAGGTTCGAGATTTTGCCAGAAAGGAGATACAGAGCTTCCTGGTGGAGCGGCTTCCTCATTGCTGGAGGAGGTGTTGATGAGAGGGGGACTGGAGAAGGGGTATTTTCGGCGGTTTACGGAGCTATTTTGCAAGAGGAGAAGGCACCACTGGAAGGGACCAAAGCGAAGTAGGAGGAAGGGTTGGGAGGGTATGGAGGAGGGGTTCTGGCATGAGGTGCTCCGGAGAGTGAATGCCTCCACCTCATGCGCGAGGTTGGGGCTGATGCAGCTGAAGGTGGTATACAGAGCACACCTCACGAGGGCGAGGATGAGCCGATTCTTTGAAGGAGTAGAAGATGTGTGTGAATGTTGCGGGGGGCCCCGCTAATCAAATGTTTTGGTCTTGTCCAAAGCTAGAGGATTACTGGAAGGAGGTTTTTAGGGTAATTTCTAAAGTGGTGCACGTGAAACTGGACCCGGGCCCCCCGGGAGGCCATATTCGGGGTGTCGGACCAGCCAGGGTTGGAAACGGGTGCGGAGGCAGATGTTGTAGCCTTTGCCTCATTGATCGCCCAAAGGTGGATCCTGATAGGTTGGAGAGCAGCCTCTCCACCCTGTGCCCTGGCGTGGCGGAGGAACCTGTTGGAATTCTTGACTCTTGAGCAGGTGAAGTTTGAACTGAGGGGAAGGATGGAGGGGTTCTACAATTCATGGGCATTATTCATTATGCACTTTCAAGAACTGGATCACATCAAACATTAGTTGGGGGGGGTGGGTGGGAGGGTTGGGGCGAGGGGGCTGTGTGTGTTAATGGCGACTATGGGTGATACCTAATTCCCTTTTGTCATTTGTTTATGTGAACATGCGGGCTAATGTTTGGGGTTTGGTGGGAGGATGGGATCGTTGTTATTTATATGGGGATTGACATATTTGTTACTGATTATTGTTTATTGTTGGTGGTGTAAATTTGGGAGAAAATGTGAAAAAGGAGGAGAATAAAAATATTTAAGAAAAAATAAATGACTTAGTTGCTGATAACCTATTCAGAGCTACCACTGATACTGACACATCAGATACAGATATAGTACACATAGTGGAAGCACAAGCTTCTTTTGTTGCTAAGATGCTACCAGTGTCTGACCGAAAACTACGAATCATCAAAGGAGAAACAGAAAAGGATTTGACGCTCCAGAGGGTAATCAAATACCTCAAAGAAGGTTCGGCCAATGGATGTTGCTCTGCCTTTCGCAGTATCAAAGATAACCTCACAGTAATAGATGGATTCCCACTCAAAGGAGATAGGCTAAGTTATTCCTGCATGCCTCCGGCAAAGAATTTTGCAACAGATTCACAAGGGTCTTCAGGGTATGGAAAAATGTTGTAAAAGGGCAAGACAATCTGTGTACTGGCCTGGACAAGGATATCAACAATCATGTACAGGAATGCACAGTCTGCCAAATGCATCAACCTGTGCAGAACAAAGATAGTGTGGAAGAAAATGAATTCATCACCAATCCATGGATCAAAGCTGGTATGGATTTGTTCTACTTTAAAGGACGTGACTATCTAGTCTTCATCGACTATTATTCCAACTATCCCTAGGTGATGACGCTGAATGATTCAACGACAAGACCTATCATACGTGCAGCAAAATCTATTTTTGCACACCATGGGATACCATTACACATTGTCTCTGACAATGGTCCTTGCTTCACAAGCTGAGACTGGAGACAATTTGCAGAAAAGTACAGCTTTAATCACATCACATCAAGCCTATTGTATCCTCAATCAAATGGTAAAGCAGAGAAGAGCGTAGGAATCATCAAAAAATTGTTCCATAACAATTTTCCACAACAATCGATGTCAACAATGATTCATCTTTGGCACTGTTGACGGACAGAGCAACACCACTATCATCTGGATTATCACCAGCTCAGATGCTGATGGCTGATGGGCATTCCAGACTTGGATCATCAAGAGACACACAACCATATCAGATTAAGAAAACAGAAACAAAAAAGACCTATGACAAGCAAACAAAACCTCGATCAAAATTAAAAGAAGGAGACTACATACGTATACAAAATCCTGATGGTGGATGGCAACACATAGCTAAAATTCTCAGACAAGTCGCACCCAGATCATACTTAGTCCAGACTGAACTAAGGTTCTATGTTCAGACGAAATAGAAAAGCACAGTTGTGGATCAAACATCATGTTCCGTCTCAACGTCAAAATGTTATTGACCAAGATAACATCTTCAAGGACATTGAATTTCCAAATGCTTACATGTCACCAATGCAGCAAGACAATATGGCACTACAGGATTGGCAGGGCTATGGGCCCGGGCAGGTACAGAAGGCTGCACAACATATGCACCAGGGCCAGCGTGCACGGGACACTCTAATCGCCTTCAGGTTCACCGACTAGGGGGGCTTGACTAACAGCACAAACATCCCATCTCAACCGCAAACCTCCCCACCCCCATCTGACCACACCCTCGCATGATTACTCTCCCTTCCCCACCCCCAACCCGCCTGCAACCCCCTCCATGATTCCTTCCTGCCTGACCATGGCGTGGGAGTGGTCTATGGGATGACAGATGATGATGACCAACTCTGTGATGAGCTCTGGTGCTCCGCATTGTTCGACAACTTCTGATGCTGCCCAAGGTAGCACTATTCATTGTGCACCTGGTGATCCCTGGATGTGAGCTGGCCGTTGCATCCCACATTCCCACCAATCCTTTGGGAGGAGGTGGGAACAGGGTGCAGCGCGAATTGGGGGGTGTTTGCATTGAGAGGGAGGTGGAGGGATGGGATAACGGGGCGATGTGCGGTGTTCAATTTTGGGGCTCTGGCCGATGCCCACTTCCAATGTCCGCCCATCGGCTGCCCTGGTGTGTACCTTTCTGACCTTACGGGCCCTAACATTGGATCACCTGGAGGTACAGCAAGAATGGAGGCACCGTGCTGTGATTCCTGCTCTGTGGCCTGGGTCCCCTTTGGTGGCTATCCTCTGAAGTGACTGGGCCTTGATGGACCCTGCAGTCGCTTGGGTGTCCCAGGTGGCATGACGCCACACTGTTCTGCCCGCTACCCACCGGATGCACCAGGGACAGGAGGTTTTTACACACTAATGACAGAACCAGTGAACCATGTAGTAACATTGCTGAGGAAAAAAAAAATCAACCTTCACAAATCTTCTTTTGGAAAAAAAACTCATTGCTCTTACAATCCCACAAAAGTGTCAATTAGGGAGGCCATTAAAGTATCAGGAACAGAGGCTTCACGCCTCTGCAAACCTTTGCAAATAAATATTGAGATCTTGACAAAAGAGATCACAAATAACATTTTATTATAATTGCTTAAAAATGTCAATCAAGAAAAGTCAACAGTTCTCTCGAGCTGTCAGAACAGAATATCTGCTGGGAAAATCCTTTTCTGAGTTTGGACTCACAGCCAAGCACATACACGCACATACAATGAGGACAAGTTGAATAACTCTTTCCAGTGATGCAGGGTGGTCTCGTGTAGCAAGATGTGTAAAATGAACATGTTTCCATGACTTGTGATGCCCTCTCAATCGAATCAACTGCTTAATTTGCAAATAAGGAAATTTGGCATATCCACATTAACACTTACCAACATTTGCAGATGCACCATAGAAAGCATCCTATTTGACTGCATCACAGCCTGGTATGGCAACTGCTCGGCCCAGGACCGCAAGAAACACCAGAGAGTCGTGAACACCTCCCAGTCCATCACACAAACCTGCCTCCCATCCATTGACTCCATCTACACCTCCCGCTGCCTGGGGAAAGCGGGCAGCATAATCAAAGACTCCTCCCACCCAGCTTACTCACTCTTCCAACTTCTTCCATCAGCCAGGAGATACAGAAGTGTGAGAACATGCACGAACAGACTCAAAACAGCTTCTTCCCCGCTGTTACTAGACTCCTAAATGACCCTCTTATGGACTGAACTCATTAACATTACACCCTGTATGCTTCACCCGATGCTGGTGCTTATGTAGTTACATTATACACCTTGTGTTGCCCTATTATGTATTTTCTTTTATTCCCTTTTCTTCCCATGTACTTAATGATCTGTTGAGCTGCTCGCAGAAAAATACATTTCACTGTACCTCGGTACGCGTGACAATAAACAAATCCAATCCAATCCAATCCAATAAGTGACTTACAAACTGACAGAAGGAATATAATTTTCGCACAGTGACAGTGAAGGAAACGTTAATGGTCAGAACCAGCAGCTCCCCCGCAAATGTTAAGAAGGTCTCAAACTTTCCAGTTTGCACTAAACATGTGCAATGAGGGAATTTTGTTTTATTCAATTAGAATAAATTTGGACTTATATTTCCTCACCTTAATTGATAATTTTCTGTGTACGTACTAGTTCAAATGATTTAACCAACAGAATACTCATTGAGTTTGTTTTCCCCTGGTTTTGGGCGGCCATTATGATTTACGTTGGCAGTGCCCCCCCCGGCCGACCGGTTTCCCAGTGGCGTGGGGTGGCTTCAAAGGGAAATCCCATTGACAAGTAGCGGGAGTAGAGAATCACTCCACCAGCGAACAGCGCGCCGCCGAGAAACACGCAGCGGGGAAAGCGGAGAATCCTGCCTGCAGCTTCAGATCTTGACCACGTTGACAAGCAGCTTTGAAGGGACTGTATGGAGTCACACAAAAAAATCTGATCAGACCCATCTTATCTGCTACTGAGTGCTGGAATCGCACCTGGGTTTGGAACTAAGCAGTCGAGGTGCCAGCATTTCTAATGTTACAAAGAAAACACTGTAAAGACTTTGAGCTATTAGACAAGCCAAGTGCCTTCTGTGCAATTTGTGTTGTTTTGCTTAATGATGTTATGTCTAGATGAAAAGGCTGCTTCCTGAGGCATGAGATTTAAAGATGCCGCAGAGAAAAGAAACTTTGTAATGTTATCATCTTTGCTCAATGTCCCTATGTATAAAAAGAGAACAGTATAATGATAACAGCATAAAGATTTACATTTGAGACAGGCCTGTTTGATTCATCCACTCCAGTATTATTTCATTGATGTCAGCCTGAGTCAGAGGTAGCCCGTTCCCTATGGGCCAGAAAATTACAGCTTCTTGTCCCATTTCATTACCTAGACTGCAGTATAATACTAAGGGGATGTTGCATTATTGAAGATGGCACCTTTCAGTTTAGAAGTCTGTCTAATCAGACAGATGGAAAGCGCGTTTTGGAAGAAGAGCTGGGTTCTCTGTGTTCAGGCGAACAATCAATCATATTAGTGATGTTTCTGGGATCTTGCTGGGCATAATTTGGCTGTCACGCTTCCCTTCATTAACAACAGTAATTACACATCAAAAAGTAATTCATCAGCTGTAAAGTGTTTGAGGTGATTAAATATCAAAGGTCCTTTATAAATGCAAGCTTTTTTTCTTACATAGTTCCACATCTTGCATTCAAATAAGAAGCGGGTATTGGGGCGGTCTTATCCCATTTCTCAAAGAGGAAAATAGCATTCATCTGAGTCTTTAATGACTCGATGGTTTTTGCCTCCACTAGCTATTAATTTTTCAATTGTTGCTTATTCATTAGGTGAAGAACGTTTCCAAACAAGCGTTTGAGCCTATGATTCCCTTGTCTTAGGGTTATGGCTCATCTTCAAGGAAGGCTACAGAAATTCTATTATGTTTTTTGAAAACACAATTCATACAATTTCTACTTCAATAACATTAGTGCTCAGTCACCTTCCTAACAAGCTAACCAGCCACACAGTCTACTCTCATATCTTATCGCAAGCCATTTCACATAATTATTACTTGATAGACTTTTATTCATGAGTTATTACAGAAATTTTACTGATTGGAAACTATTTGAATATTTCTGAAACCGTGAAATTATGAACTTTTTAAAAAACATTTTTGATACTTTGAAATGTCATTTACGGGAAGGGGAGTAAATTTTGACTGTCATCTGCTAATTTCTTGGCTAAAAAATAGGGGGCTGAGCGAAATTGCATTCGGCGACGGGACAGAGGATCCGTTTTGATACCCATATTGGGAACGGCGCCAGTTTTCTGGTTCTCTGCCCCCGGCTTCCTCCTAGGATATATACGCATGATGCTCCGTATCCGACCGGCTGAGTTCACGGCGGTTGGGTTACGTGTGCTCTCACCGTTCCTGAACTCAGCGTGGCGGCTGTGGACTCAGTCCGGGCCGTCACAGTCGAGAGAGGGCCGATCCGCGGGCAGGTGAGGCGTCTTCATTCTAGGCTGGGGGCACTGTGAACGGGCGGTCTGGGGTGCTTGAGTGGCCAAAGGGGGGCACTACTTTAGCGGTCCAGGTTCGCGGGCTGAGTCCGCCATGGAGCACGGCGCAGCCGCTGCAGGCCGCAGCCGTGCGCATGTACGGCCTCAGATCCGGAAGTGCTCAGGGCTGTATCAGCAGCTAGAGCTGCGAGCTCTGTGCTGCCTCCCTGCTATCCCCCAGCAAAACGGGGAATCAGTGGCCATTTTACGCTAGTTTTCTGGCATAAAAGACCACTGTTTTCATGCCGGCATGAGGTCTTAGTCTCAATCCCGGCATTCGCAGAGGATTAATGAGTTGGGGATGGGGTGCCCTCGACGTCACACACCTTTCTGACTTGGACATGTGTCAGCACTTCTTCATTGTTGCTGGGTAAAAATGCTGGACATCGAAGGGCCGAATGGCTTCCTTGTGCTCCTCTTTTCTATGTTTCTATAATGGGATCAAAGGATATGGGGGGGATTGCTGCCTCATGGTGCCGAGGACACGGTTCGACCCCGGCCCCGGTCACTGTCCGTGAGGAGCTTGCACATTCTCCACATGTTTGCATGGGTTTTGCCCCCACAACCCAAAGATGTGCAGGCTAGGTGGATTGGCCATGCTAAACTGCCCCTTAATTGGGAAATAAAATTGGGTACTCTAAATTTATGTAAAAAAAAAGGATATAGGGGTAAGGCAGGATTAGGCTATTGAGCTGGATGATCAGCCATGATCATAATGAATGGCGGAGCAGGCTCAAAGGGCCATACGGCCTCCTCCTGCTCCTATGTTGTGTGTTTCCTACCTTACAGCATGCACCGCAGCAATTCAAGAAGGCAATCCTCCACTATCGGGAATCAAAGCAAAATACTAAGGGTGCTGGAAATCTGAAATTAAAACAGAAAATGCTGGAAAACTCAGCAGGCTTGGCAGCATCTGTGGAGAGAGGGACGGCATGTGGCACAGTGGTCAGCATTGCTGCCTACGGCGCTGAGGACCCAGGTTCGAATCCTGGCCCTGGGTCACTGTCCGTGTGGAGTTTGCACATTCCCCCTGTGTCTGTGCAGGCTAGGTGAATTGGCCGCACTAAATTGGCCCTTAATTGGAAAAAAGAATTGGCTACTCTAAATTAAAATAAAATCTGTGGAGAGAGAAACAGAGTTAAATCTTCAAGTACGTATGACTGCAGAAGAGTCATGTGGACTCGAAATGTTAGCTCTCTTTCTCCCTCCACAATCTTCTCCAGGGCAACTGAGGATGAGCAGTAAATGTTGGTGATTTACGCCAAGATTAATAAAAAAATAAATCTGTCAGTTCAATTACTTTTTGCAATGAATCAGCCTGATTCCTTTCAACATTCTCAAATGGCCCTGTATCATTTACTTCCCTTGGAGTCTTTTCCATATGAACAATATTCTAAAGAGAAATTATTTTTATTTAAATCTCGAACCTCGCTCATGGCTCAGAAAGATATTGTACTCTCTCCATTGCCTTCTGGGATGGAACTAAAATTGTTCACAGTATTCTACTTTATATCTATTCAGCGGCTTTGCCAACGATGATAATTAAATACTTAGGAGCCTTCTGTGAAAACACTGCTGAGTATGTAAGGCACATCTGTCAATAATGAATTTTCCTTTGAAATTGTTGAAATCTGTGCACTAGGTAACGTGAAGCACCTACGAAAATGTATTTTTGTATGTTTCCAGTGCTGGATCAATATTAGAATAAAAGAATGGTCTGTAATTAACGGAGAATTCACCATTACCATTCTCTATAATAAAAAAGATGAAACTTTGATAAGTCTGCAACTTTTGTCATTAAGTTCCAGAGGAAGCATACTTTTATAACGGGAGGTTGACAGCTGTTTATACATAGTTAAGTCTTTTACTTTCACTTTTGCAAAGTTTCTTCCTTTTAATTATTGTGGTCTTTTAAAGCATAGTTCTCAAAATTAATTTACAATTCCGAAGTGTTATTCCAATAATAATGGGCAGCACGCTGGCACAGTGATTAGCACAGTTGCTTCACAGCTCCAGGGTCCCAGGTTCGATTCCTAGCTTGGGTCAGTCACTGTCTGTGCAGAGTCTGCATGTTCTCCCGTGCTTGTGTGGGTTTCCTGTGGGTGCTCCGGTTTCCTCCCAAGGATGTGCAGTTAGGTGGATTGGCGATGCAAAGTTGCCCCTTAGTGTTCTAAAAAGGTTAGGTGGGGTTACGGTTATAGGGTGGAGGCGTGCGCTTAGGGAGGGTGCTCTTTCCAAGGGCCGGTGCAAACTCGATGGGCCGAATGGCCTCCTTCTGCACTGTAAATTCTATGATCTATGATATTTGAAAATTAATTAAAATTAATAAACAATGCTGTCTGTTTGATTAGGGAATACAGCTTTACACAACCAAATGCATGAATTCTAATGTATTGAATGGGAGATATAGTCGCTCTGATATGGTTTATCTCAATTTCCTCTAAAACCGCAATTCAGCTTTTGTTCATCCATAAACTGTACATTTACATAATTGCCTTTTTGATTTCATTCAAATTAGTCTCAAGTTTCTGAAAGTGGATGTAAAATGAACCATTAGAAGTTTGAGTTAGAACTTCCAGCAGAAAATGGAACCCTCAGGGAGTACATGTGTAAAGTGGCAGGTGGGTGACCCATGGATTTCTGTCTATAGCCCAGAACGCGCCTGCTATTCCTTAAGGCAGTCTCTGTTTTTTTTCAAATTTGTACAATTCAAATTAACATTGACAGTGAAAGATACTTCTAATGTTTAATCTATTTTTTCCATGTTTTTTCAGATTTTTGGATCTAGATGAATATCCTCTAATGTGACATTAAGTGGAGTTCTAAACTGTCTATTCCAGTGGATTGGGTGGTTGTCAATGTTCCCATGATAAGATTTGTACAAGAGTGGGAATTGTCTTCAAGCAACACCATCAAAAGTCTGATTAAATTGTCTCGGTGCCACGTTTGCAAAAAACCATTATACTTCAAAAATGGTAACATCAAATAAATATATATAGCATATTGTAGGTGAAGTACTTTGAGATGTTTCCTTGAGCTGGGGTGCCTATCAGTCTGAGAATGAAATACGTTGTCATAATCAATGAATCATAGAATCCCTACAGTGCAGAAGGAGATCATTTGGCCCATCGAGTTTGCACTAACCCTTGGAAAGAGCACCCTACCTAGGCCCACACCGCTAATCTAACCCTGTAACTCCACCTAATCGTTTGGATTCCAAGGGGCAATTTAGCATGGCCAATCCACCTAATCTGCACATCTTTGGACTGTGGGAGGAAACCGGAGCACCGGAGGAAACCCACGGAGACATGGGGAGAACGTGCAAACTCCACACAGTCACCCGAGGCCGGAATTCAACCCGGGTCTGTGGCGCTGTGAGCCAGCAATGCTAACCACTGTGCCACCCTGCTGCAACATTTTTAAACAAACTTCAAAATAATTCATTGTTCAAAAAATGTAATGAACAGTCAAGTCATGTGAATCACATCTTCAGCATTTCATTGCAGAAATTCGGTGATGCGAAATGGGAATTGGGTGAAACAGCAAACATTGCACTATTTTGAATCAACCTAATTTGTTCAATACAGAATTTGTTGACTGATGGTTCCATAAATCAGTAGCTTTGTCCGTTGTGGATGGTATTGGATATTAAAACTGCAGTAAAAATGTTATTTGGTCTGAATTAATTTCCAGATTTTTTGTGGCCTCATTCATTTGGTATTTTTGACATTTTAAGTGAAAGGATGTTCAGTTAAATGGCCATTTTTCATGGCATTATGGGATAATCTCATAAAGGAGCTGTGTTGACCAATGTTGCAGGTGAGGGAGTTGGTGCTGTAGTTTTGCTGTGCTATTTCTTAACAGTTGTGGTGATTGTCTCTTTTAAGGGCAACACAGCAGAGTAAGGACCAGCTGGCCTGGTTAACCAATCGGGACTAAGAGTGGGGAATCACCCCAGGGGGAGGAGTTCTCCTGGGCAGAGGTGTTTTCGAGTGAGAAGCAAACATGCTGCTGCTCTTGAAGATCTCTAAATAAATCCCTTTTTGTTCGCTAATTAAGTCTCCTGAAAGTGCATTTAAGCGTAGCCCACCACCAAGAGCATTGAATGGGATTCTCTGGTCCACCAGCTGCGATTTCAGGTGAGGCGCACCCCCGACAGCAACGGAATTCTCCGTTCCCGCAGCCGGCCAATGGGGTTTCCCATTGTGCCACTTCACGCAGTCGGGAAACCCGCAGGCGTGGGTGCACTGCCAGAGGACTGGAGGATCCCGCCGACAGGGAATTCCGTGTGTGTGCGTACAAATATATATCCATATTATTTGTTCAATGTTCCCACTTTTCTGTTTCGCATCTTTCCTGGACAATACCATAATTACATAATTACATAAGCCCGTGGACAATTATCAGTGAGATTAGCAGTGATTAGTTATTTGTGCTAAAAAATGTTGAGGGCTGAGCACGTGAAACCATCTAAGAATAATAGAAATATCGGAGAAAGATGCACTTTGGCTAAATGTTATTTTAGGATTGGGAAAATAAACTTTGCTATGTGTTTGCACATAATTTAGTATCGTTTCAGCACGTACATATGTATGTAATGATGTACTTTATTTCTTCTCGAAAACAGCATCATATTTTTAGACATTTCTCAAATGCATGTCATATTCTTTGCTTCAAAGGCTAGCCTTGCACATGAATCCTCCTTCCCCTCTGAACCACTTTATAAATGTATGCACAGACCTCCCCAGGGTCACCCAGAAACTCTTATTATTGTGGTTAATGTTTTGATTCCAATATGATTACTGTGGAAGAGTGTCATATTGGACCCGAACCGCTAACTCAGTTTTTCTCTCTCCACAGATGCTTCCAGACTTGTTGAGATTTTCCAGCACTTCCTGTATTTATTTTAGATTTACAGAATCTGCAATGTCTTGCTTTTGTCCTCTTATTTTTGTAATTAACACACCGAATTGAAGCAAACTATCTTGTGTTGACCGAAACAATAAGGGTGGAATTTAATGGAAACATTTCTGAGTTCATTTGTGACGGGTTTTTCAAGGAGTTTCCCATGTCTATCAATCATCACTTTTAGTCACTTATTTTGGCCCTGGGGAGTCTCTCACTGGTTTAGCCCACATTTCCAATTTTTTTCAGCACTGGGGAGCTGAACTTCAGTATTGGGCCATAATTTTGCAAGGGTGCCCTGATCTCGAAGTGAGCTTGTCCCTCCCACCCATGGGTAATGTCACCCCCCCCCCCCCCTCACACATGGGAATTACCCCACAACCCCCTCCCAAGTGATGGCACCCTGCTATGGGTCCCTAGGGATCCCCCCTCATCAGGCCCCCCCCCTCACCCCCTTACAGGCCCTCAGCCCCTCCAGGACCCCCACCCATCACCACCCAACCTCCCAGAGGCCTTTACTTACCTGCCATGCACTCCCCCACCCTTCAAAACCCCTCCATCCTCCTATCATGGACATTGCCCTCCTTGGGCCCTGACCTTGGCAGTGCCACCCTGGCAGCCGGGCACCCTTGCACTGCCACCTCGACATGTGGGCAGTGATCCTGCCAGTTTGGCAGTGCCAATTTGACAGATCCAAGCCACAAGCCGGGCAGTGCCAAGGTGCCTGCATTCCAAGGAGCCACCCTGCATGGTTCCTGACCACCCAGGAATCTCCGATAGCCTCCCCCCATTTGTGTGGACTAGTGCTGAACAGCACCCGACTGCAGCCTCACCGGGGATGCTGGGAGATCCCGGGAGGCTAGTAGATATTGGGTGAGCTTGCCTAAGTAGGTTTAAACGCTGCTTAGGCGTGCGCTGTTTGGTCACGCCCCTTTTGGGCTTGCTTCAGATTCCGACACTTTGCGGGACTTGGGTAGATCCTGCGAGGCATGTAGGCTGCCAGGATTCCCACGAGAGGCCACTCCCGGGATCTACCTACCGAGTTGCTCTCTCGTTCTGGCTTAACGAAGCCACAAAAGCTCACCCAAAATCAGACAATGTGACATCAGTTATAAACTATGGGCAGGATTCTACTGTCCCGCTGCAGTGAATGGGAGGTTTGGCTGAGTGCCGCATTCTCCATCCTCCCTGGTAGCCGGGCGGACTCGCAACGGAGAATCCTGACCATAGAAACCAAACTCTTGAAAAGTAAAAATGAACTAACAGTAGGTTTCAATTTATTACTCTCAAGATTACCTCAAAGACTAGAGCACGCTGATGTGTTGGGTACTCGGGATCTGTGGAGACTGCGTTTACCTTAGCAGTAACATCGACAGGCTACCAACACTTGTAATAGTACAACTCTATTTTATTAACTTAAGAGCTGTTAAACATGCTTGCACTGTGGGTCGACACGATGTTAGATTGATTGAAGACCTATGCCTAACCTGACCAGCCTATACTGCTAGCACATGGTGGATGTTTGTGCTACTGACTGCGGGCTCTGTCTGTCTCAGAGGCTGCATCCCGAATTAGCAGGAAAACTAGTGCCCTCTGGTTTTATAGTGACCGTGCCCTAACTGGTGATTGGCTGCTGTGTTATGTGTGTTGATTGGTCTTTCAGTGTGTCAGTCAGTGTGTGTCTATGCACCATCATATACTGATGTGTATATTATGACACACACAGTCAAGATAATAGGCGAAAGGAGTAAAGGTGATGAGGAAAAATGGTTTCATCCAGAGGATAGTTGGAGCCCGTAACACATTTTCAGAGAGGGTAGTGGGAGCATGTTCTATCGAGGTATTTAAAAAGGAATTGGGTTGCTATCTGAAAAGAGAGAATGTGTAAAGGTTTTGGGGATGAGGCAGGAGAGTGGGATTAGGCAGAATGCTCTTTCAAGCAAGCCAGTGCAGCTTGACAGGCTGAATGGCCTCTTTCTGCATTGTAAAGTTCCTGTAATTCTCTAATTCTGTGGTTACAAGGGCCGGGATTCTCCCCTACCTGGTGGGGCGAGGGGGTCCCGGTGTAGTGGAGTGGCGCCAACCACTCCGGCGTCGGGCCTCCCCAAAGGTGCGGAATTCTCTGCACCTTTGGGGGCTAGGCCCGCGCCGGAGTGGTTGGCGCCACGCCGACTGGCGCCAAAACCGGTCCAATGGCCTTTGATGCCGGCCGGCCGGCGCGGGGCTGGACGAAAGACCGTCGACGATTCACGCATGCGCCGGAGCGTCAGCTGCCGCTGACGTCACCACTGGCGCTTGTGCGGTAGGGGGGTTCACTTCCGGCTCCGCCATGATGGAGGCCGTGGCGGCGGCGGAAGAAAAAGAGTGCCCCCACGGCACAGGCCCGCCCGCCGATCGGTGGGCCCCGATCGCGGGCCTGGCCACCCTGGGGGCACCCCCGGCGTCCGATCGCCCCGCGCCCCACCCCAGGACCCCGGGGGCCCGCTCCCGCCGCCAATCCCGCCGCCACCGGAGGTGGTTGAAACCACGGCAGCGGGATTGGCCTCTCAGCGGCGGGACTTCGGCCCATCACGTGCCGGAGAATCGCTGCAGGGGGCTCGCCGATCGGCGCGGAGGGCAAGCCGATTGGTGCGGCACGATTCCTGCCCCCGCCAATTCCCGGGTGGCGGAGAATTCTTTGTGCAGAGTTACCACACCGGGCGATTCTCTGACCCTGCGGGGGTTCGGAGAATTTCGCCCCAGATGTTCACGTCACACTGCCTTAGACTTAGCTAACTCCTTTCGCAGTACCAAACCTGGGTCAGTGTCCCTGGTGTAAGGGCCCTTCCTCTTAGTTCTTTTATTTCCCAATACTTTTACTTTGTCATCATCATTTTGATCCATGGATGTTTAATGGATACATACATTTAAATCAAGCAGAGGAAGTGAGGTACTCAAAAGTTGCAAAATAGTACACTCTGCTATTGGAGATTACGGGGACGATTCTCCCAAATGGAGCCCAAGTGTTCGTGCCGTTGTGAATGCCGCCACGTTTCACGGTGGGCCGAAACGGGCACGGGGATGTCTGATTCTGTCCCCTACAGGGGCCCAGCATGGTGCTGGAGTGGTTTATGCCGCTCCAGCCTCCCTCCCCAGCGCCAAATGGGCGCCGCGCCAACCCGCGCATGCGTAGTTGGGGCGCACTAACCTACGCCTGCGCGGGGGACTTCTTCTGCTCACCGGCCCCAACTCATGGCGTCGGTGTTCAGGGGCTGGCCACGGAACAATGTGGCCCGGGGGGGAGAGGCCGGCCCGCCGATCGGGTGGCCCCGTTCGCGGGTCAGACCTCATCGGAGGGCACCCCCCCCCCTCCCGCGGTGAAGGATCACTTTTCCCCACCCCACAGGCCGCCCCCCCCGGCCCTTCGTGCAGAGTTACCGCCGGCAGCAACCAGGGTGAACGCCGGCGGCGGGACTCTGTCATACAAAAGGGACAATGCTGGAAAGTCTCAGCAAAGCTAGCTTTAACAGAGTCATCGGACTCGAAACGTTAGCTCTTTTTTCTCCCTACAGATGCTGCCAGACTTGCTGAGATTTTCCAGCATTGTCCCTTTCGTTTCACATTCCAGCATACGCAGTAATGTGCTTTTATCCAGGGACTCTGTCATATCCGCGCGGCCGCTCGGCGCATCCGGGCCGGAGAATCGGCTGCCCCGCTGATTCCAGTGGCCCGAGGCCGGCGCCGTGTCACACGCGCCGGCACAAATGGCACTGATTCTCTGCTCCTCGGAGAATTGCGCGCCGGCGTCGGGGTGTCATGGCGCGTTTGCGGCGATTCTCCGGCTCGGCATGGGGCTCGGAGAATCGCCCCCATAGCTTTTGAACAGAAAAACTCAGACTTTTGGCGGCCAATGAATTAGCAAAAAGCCATATTCTGCCCAGTGACAGGTGGTGATTGGATCCTACCCAAGTGGGATGGTTTTTAGAGGACACAAGAAATGTCAGTCAGGTGTTGGATGCTGAGAGGAGCAGCTATGAGTGTCTGTCTGCCTGTCTCTCTCTTCAGAAATAATGGCTCAGATGAATTGGGTGTAAAGAGTCACACATAGTCTTAGAATTGGCAATTCCTGGCCACAGGATTCTGTAACTGGACTCTATAGGATCTTGACCTCGACCATGGAACTTGATTGACCTTTCTTTGATTTGATCTCTTCTTGTTGGCCTGACAATGGTCGTTGCAGGTGAGGGATTTCACATTATATTGAGCCAGGAATGAATATGTTCAGTCTCAAAGGTGCAGGATTCAGGATTCCCGGTCGATGCTGGAAATATTGGGTCTTCTCAGAAGCCCCTTGCAATACATGCAGGAGCCTGGGGTAAACTCAACGTCCCTCTGCCCCAAGTATGAGCGTTGATGTCAAATGAGAAGAAGAAGGAAAGGGAGTTGCCATGACATTTTTTCCCCTCATGCACAGTCTGAGTTGCTGTGCAAGTTAATTCAGTGGCACAAGTGGGGCCAAATGTGATCTCCAGACCAGAATCCTGGCTCGGACCACCCTGGAAATATTTCCTACCCTGACGTGATAAATAAGAGTGATTTTCTTGGCTGGCAGCTTTTTTGGCCGGTGAAGAAGGAGAGTGGGATGTGGGGAGGAGTGAGGGTCTTGAACAATGATGGGAGTTAAGTAAGGGCAGCACAGTAGCATAGTGGTTAGCACAGTTGCATCACAGCTCCGGGGTCCCTGGTTCGATTCCCGGCTTCGATCACTCTCTGTGCGTTCCCCCCGTGTCTGTGGGGGTTTCCTCCGGGTGCTCCAGTTTTCTCCCACAATCCAAAGATGTGCAGGTCAGGTGGATTGGCCATGCTAAATTGCCATTCGTGTCCAAAAAGGTTGGGTGGGGTTATTGGATTACGGGGATGGGGTGGAGGTGTGGGTTTGGGTAGGATGCTCTTTCCAAGGGCCGGTGCAGACAAGATGGGTTGCATGGCCTCCTTCTGCACTGTAAATTCTATGATGATTCTATGCTCCAAATGGCCACTTAGCACCTGAATTATGTTGACGGAGCGACGCCATAAATCTTTGGCCACTGTTTCTCTTTCAAATCAACTCCATGCTGTGAGAATATAACATGTTTTGCATATGAGTCACGGAGTAACCTTAAAACACAGCAAGATAACATATAATACAATCGCTAGAATGAGACTCTTGTGGGTCAGACTGAGATAATTGTAGATGGATTTCAATGGCAATTAGGGTTATATCTACTCCAAAGAACAAGATGCTCCTCCAATAGATTTCCAGTTTTAATGTATTTCATTATCAAAATGGCAACCAGACTGAATTTATCACAGAACCCAAGTGTCGAAGAACATTTCAGTATCGACAGTGTTACCCTGAACGTACAAAAACAATTTGATGTTGCCTTCCCATCAGACAAAACGAGGCATTCACACTGTTGAATTTCTATGTATGATTATGGTTAGGAGGATTGACCAAGCTAAATTTGCCCCTAAATGTAAAGACATGCAGGTTAGGTAGGGTTACAGGGATAGGGCATGGGAGTGGGCCTAGGTGTGGTGCTAGGAGGGTTGGTGCAGACTTGATGGGCCGAATGGCCTCCTTCTGCACTGTCTGGATTCTTTGAAATCTATGAAATTACCTTTCACGGTTTCCTCCTTTTGTAGGGCGGGATTCTCCGTAGCCCTTCGTAACGCGGGTTGCCTGCGAGAAAAATCGGTGTCAATCACTCCGGCGCCGGGGCCTTCTTGAAGGCCGCTATTCTCCGTTCCCGGAGGGGCTAGCAGCTGACTGACGCTATACGCGTCAGTTTCACCAGCTGCGGAAGTGGTGAGACCCGGCGTTTTTTGGAGGATAAGGAGGAGAGAGACAGACCCGGCTTTTGGGGGGGGTGGTGGTGTGTTCCGGCATTTGTGGGGGTGGGGGTGGGGTGGGTTCCGGCATTTGTGGGGGTGGGGTGGGTTCCGGCATTTGTGGGGGGGGGTGTGTGTTCCGGCATTTGGGGGGGGGGGGTGTGTGTTCCGGCATTTGGGGGGGGGGGGTGTGTGTTCCGGCATTTGGGGGGGGGGGGGGGTGTGTGTTCCGGCATTTGGGGGGGGGGGGGTGGGTGTTCCGGCATTTGGGGGGGGGGGTGTGTTCCGGCATTTGGGGGGGGGGTGTGTTCCGGCATTTGGGGGGGGGGGGTGTGTGTTCCGGCATTTGTGGGGGTGGGGGTGGGGTGGGTTCCGGCATTTGTGGGGGTGGGGGGGTGTGTGTGTTCCGGCATTTGGGGGGGGGGGTGTGTGTTCCGGCATTTGGGGGGGGGGGGGTGTGTTCCGGCATTTGGGGGGGGGGGGTGTTCCGGCATTTGGGGGGGGGGGGGTGTGTTCCGGCATTTGGGGGGGGGGGGGTTTGGGGGCAGCGGCGGGCAGAGAGGGGGGGCGACGGATGCCCGGGGCCAACGCACCGTCGCCCCCCCCTCTGTACGCCGCTGCCCCCTACCCCAACCCCCCCCTCACCACCCCTACCTCAACCCACCCTCACCACCCCTACCTCCCTCCCCACCACCCCTACCTCCCTCCCCACCACCCCTACCTCCCTCCCCACCACCCCTACCCCCCTCAACGCCGGGTCCCCCCCCCCCTCAACGCCGGGTCCCCCCCCCCCCCTCAACGCCGGGTCCCCCCCCCTCCCCTCAACGCCGGGTCTCCCCCCCCCCCCCCTCAACGCCGGGTCCCCCCCCTCCCCTCCCCTCAACGCCGGGTCCCCCCCCTCCCCTCCCCTCCCCTCACCACCCCTACCCCCTTCACCACCCCTACCCCACTCCAACGCCGCACCCACCCCCCACTAACGCCGCCCCCCCCCCCCCCCCACTAACGGAGGAAGGAAGGGGGGGATGGAGGAAGGAAGGGGGGGAGGAGGAGAGAGGGGGGGTGTGGGTACCGGCCTTCAGAGGGAGGGGGACGGGGTGTGGGTTGCGGCGTTGAGGGTGGGGGGGACCCGGCGTTGAGGTGGGGGGGGGACCCGGCGTTGAGGTGGGGGGGGGACCCGGCGTTGAGGGGGGGGGGGACCCGGCGTTGAGGGGGGGGGGGGGTTGCGGCGTTGCGAGAGATGGGGGGCGGCGTTGGAGGGGGGTAGGGGTGGTGGGGAGGGGGGTAGGGGCGTTGGAGGGAGGTAGGGGTGGTGAGGGGGGGGGTGGTTAGGGTAGGGGGCAGCGGCGTACAGAGGGGGGGGGGCGACGGATGCCCGGGGCCAACGCACCGTCGCCCCCCCCCCTCTCTGCCCGCCGCTGCCCCCAAACCCCCCCGATGGCCGCAACCCACCCCCCCGATGGCCGCAACCCACTCCCCCGATGGCCGCAACGCAACCCCCCGATGGCCGCTACCCACTCCCCGATGGCCGCTACCCACTCCCCCGATGGCCGCTACCCACTCCCCCGATGGCCGCTACCCACTCCCCCGATGGCCGCAACCCACTCCCCCGATGGCCGCAACCCCCCGATGGCCGCAACCCACCCCCCCCCCCCCCCAATGCCTCAACCCACCCCCGACACTGAACGGCGTCAACCATCATCAATGGTTGACGCCGTTTTAAATCAACTCTGATTTGCGCCGACGTGACCCGTGGCCACGTCGGCGGGACTTCGGCCCATCCGGGCCGGAGATTTCAGGTCAGTGCAAATAAAATGAAATCCCGCCGGCGCCAGCTGTTTTCACAGGCTGCCGGCGGGATTTGCACAACGCCGGTTTTTTTTCCGGCGGGAGAATTACGAAACCTGCGGGAGCGGAAATGACGCCGCTTCCCGCCAATTCTCCGACCCTGCGTGGGGTCGGAGAATCCCGCCCGTAATCTATTAAGGCACAGAAGTGGCAGACTAATAGCACAAAAGTTATCTTCTTGTATGTGGTTGAAATTCCTGGCTGTTAATAGATGATGGAGTGAAATGCCCCAAAGGATTTAATTCAACTGAAGTTTTTTAAACTTATATTTAATTAAAATTAATAAGTGAAGTTGGCGATCTGGACATGGAATAAAGTCATGTACAATTGTGTATGAATAATAGATAGAGCATGATAATGAGAATTACCTCACAGTGATTACCATCTTTCAACCTTCAACTATGAAACATGAGAAAGATGAGATAAGTGACGTTGTGACCTATGTATATTATTTTAGTTTTTACATAGAATTTACAGTGCAGAAGGAGGCCATTCGGCCCATCAAGTCTGCACCGGCTCCCGGAAAGAGCACCCTACCCAAGGTCAACACCTCCACCCTATCCCCATAACCCAGCAACCCTACCCAACACTAAGGGCAATTTTGGACACTAAGGGGAATTTATCATGGCCAATTCACCTAACCTGCACATCTTTGGACTGTAGGAGGAAACCGGAGCACCCGGAGGAAACCCACGCACACACGGGGAGGATGTGCAGACTCCGCACAGACAGTGACCCAAGCCGGAATCGAACCTGGGACCCTGGAGCTGTGAAGCGATTGTGCTATACACAGTGCTACCGTGCTGCCCATTTTAGTTTAGATTGATATTAACTGAGGTTAAATTTGCAAAACAAAATGCTTCTTTTCTTATTACCTCAATGCAGATTTTAAATCCCATCAGGAACCTAATTTGCCACTAATATTTTGCCATTAAACGTTAGCTCATGTTCCCTGCTTCATTCTCTCCAAAGGAAATCAGTTACAATAAAGTTACCCTCTTTAACCCCTTAATCTTATCTAACGGCAGCATTGTATCTCAGACTGTTCCCTGTTGAATGTTATGGGGAAGAAGTAGAATCGAACTATCTACTACATTTGGTTTGAGTTTTAAACTTTAGGCGGCATGGAGGCACACTAGTTAGCACTGCTGCCTCAGAGCGCCACGGACCTGGGTTCAATTCCAGCCACAGCTGACTATCTGTGTGGAGTTTGCACTTTCTCCCCGTGTCTGTCTGTGTTTCCTCCGGGTGCTCTGGTTTCCTCCCATAGTCCATAAGTGCAGATTAGGTGGATTGGCCATTTTAAATTGCCCTTTAGTGTCCAGTGATGTGCAGGTTAAATAAAGTTACCGGGAGTAGGGTGGGGGAGTAGGCCAAGGCAGAGCCCTCTTTCAGAGGGTCAGTGCAGACCCGATGGGCTGAATGGCCTCCTTCTGCACTGTAGGAATTCTATGGTTCTATTGTAACAGGACAACGAGGCTGAGACAATCCATAGATTTTTAGATCTGGGAAACAAGGGAATTGCGGGATTAGACTTCGTAAAAGTGTATTCTTTCAATGGTAATCTTGCAGGATCTTGATCGTGGGGGATTTTGCGAAGGAATGTCAAATGGAGATGGATAGATTCTCTCTTGTTGGAGATGGCCATTGCCTGGAATGAGCATGACATGAATATTACTTGCCAATTATCAGCCCAATTCCAAATATTGTCCAGTTCGTCCTGCACATGGACTGCTTCAGTATCTGAACAGTGGCGGGTGGTGCTGAACATAGAACATACAGTACAGAAGGAGGCCATTCGGACCATCGAGTCTGCACCGACCCACTTAAGCCCCCACTTCCATTCCAACCCCGAAACCCAATAACCCCATCTAACCTTTTTTGGACACTAAGGGCAATTTAGGATGGCCAAACCACCTAACCTGCACGTCTTTGGACTGTGAGAGGAAACCGGAGCACCCGGAGGAAACTCACGCAGACACGGGGAGAACGTGCAGACTCCGCACAGACAATGGCCCATCAGGGAATTGAACCTGGGACCCTGGCGCTGTGAAGCCACAGTGCTATTCACTTTGCTACCATGCTGCCCTTTGGCTACCGTGCTGAACATTGTGCAATCAGCAGTGAACTTCTGACATGATGGTGGAGGAAAGGTGATGAACCAGATGAAGGTCGGCAGACCTCGGTCACTATCCTAAGGAATACCTGCAACAATGTCCTGGAACAAGTTGATTCACCTCCAACAACTGCAACCTCTTTCTTTGTGGTAGGTATGACTCTTACCCCTAGTTCCCATTGACTCCAGTTTTGCTAACGTTCCATCATACCACATTCGATCACACTTGGGTTGCATGGTGACACAGAGATTAGCACTGCTGCCTCACAGCGCTAGGGATCCGGGTTCAATTCTAACCTTGGGTGACTGTCTATGTGGAGTTTGCACATTCTCCCCCTGTCCCCGGTTTCCTCTGGGTGCTCCGGTTTCCTCTCACAGACCAAAAATGTGCAGTTTAGGTGAACTGACAATGCTAATATTGCCAAAGGGTTAGGTGGGGTTACGGGCAGAGTAGTGGGGATTAAGTACAGGTAGGGTGCTCTATCGGAGCAAGGCCCGGTGCAGACTTGCTGGGTCGAATGGCCTCCTTTTGTACTGTATGGATTCTATGATCAAATGATGCCTTGATGTCAAGGGCAGTCGCTCTCACCTCACCTCTTGCGTTCAGCTCTTTTGGACAAAGGCGATAATGAGGTCAGGAGGTGGATGAACCTGGCAGAGCTCAAACTGAGCATCAATGAGCAGGGTATTGCTGAAAGTGTCGCTGAGAACGGTGTCAACTCGCCGTCATTTTCTGGTGGTTGAGAGTATATTGATGGGGCAATAATTGGCCAGGTTGGACTAGATAGGAAGCCAAAGGTTTAAAGTTATTAAACTCAACTTGTGAAATCCTGCTGTGCTGCTAACGCTATGCAAAACCTGAAACTCTGAAAATGTCAGCCAGAACACTTCCCTGACTGAAAGGGTGCCAGTGCTCATGTGGGCATGGCTGAGAATGTGCCAGAAGCATGCAGAGTGTGGGAATTGTGATGCCAAACAGCAACTAACATGGATTCAGGGTCTCGTCTATCAATTTGGACCTCGCAGATCCGGATGGCACCTTCTTGTAATCACTCCCAGCTGAACATGCGTTTAGCTGAACAAGAGGTCCCCTCATGAATATTATTTAAAGAGATCAGCTTTCACGTGAGGTGCTTTAACCTTCTTTGGCTTCTGCAGAGTAAGTGGGGGTCCTGTGTTGAGTGCTATTGAAGGAGTTTGTAGTAATCCACAGGAGGCAGGAGTTCCATCACCACACCAATATTTATTTACAATAACAATATTACAGGAGCAGCTACAAACAGTGCTGCTAGCAGTCCAGTCAACTTAAGACTGGCTCACAAAGCCTACACAGGTGCTTATATGGGCCCCCTCAATGAGATATCATTGAGGGAGCTCATACTCCAATTGGCCAACCTACAATGCAAATTGGAGTTCATTACAGAGTTGATTGAAGATTTTGGATTTCCAAGGTAGGTGATGCCGGTGTTAGTTATACCAATTATATTGTTCAGGTTAGGAGTAAACAGGTGATGTATATTAATTAATTGATTGCCTCAGGCTTGAGGCCTACCGTGTCTGGTGGGTGCTGCAGGGGATAGAATGCATCATCAGCCCTGGTAATGATATCTTCATTTAATTTGTTAAATTTCCTTTACATATTTTGTTTTTTGTTACAGTTACACTTTAAGGGGCTTTCAATGTGTTAGTTAGTTTGTTTTTATTCATCTGGTTTTCAAAAGAGTGTATAAAATGGGACATTGGGTTGATTTTGTTTGATTTATTCATTCAAGGGCTGTGGGTGTTGCTGGCTAGGCCAGAATTTATTATCTTGTAGATGGAACACTGTTTGTTGGTGGTGGAGGGAGTAAAGCTGCTGGATGGGGCACCAAATAAGCGATGTTGTTGGAGCTACACTCCCTCAGGCAAGTGGAGAGTATTCCATCACACTCCTTGACTTGTGCCTTGTATCTAGTGGACAGGATTTGGGGGAGTCAAGGGGTGAGTTCCACTCCACATTCCCAGCCTCTGGCCTGCTTGTCACCGCAGTATTTATAGGACTGATTCATCAATACCACGCAGGCGATCTGTGATGCTGCAATCTGTGAATAAACCTACGATCAAAAAAAGGATTTGTGTTTAGTTTCGTACTTCAACATCTAGCTGGCATCAGCTTAATATGGTTGCCTGAAAATGAAGATTGGAAACAAATAAATTTTTTTTCAGGCAGAAGGTTGTAATGAGTTATTTTTGAGAGGAATGGTGAAGCCAAGTGTAAAGTGTGAGGCTTTGAACTCCCATTGATGTTCCCTGAATCTGAACCTTTTAACCAATGGAAAAATGAACTAGGTATGTGGACACTGGTGAGGTTCTCACCAAGAAAAAACAAAATATCACCTTACTCTATCACTTCCTAACACAAGCAACGTAAGGTGCAATGCTTTCTCAGTTAGATGCCCATAGTTAGATGCTGAGGAAGGTTTGGATATTTTGCGTGTGTTCAAACTGTTTGACTGTGGCGAACTGTCACACACGGATAGACTCCTGGGGCAGGATTCTCCGACCCCCCGCCGGGTCGGAGAATCGGTGGGGGGCGGCATGAATCCCGCCCCCGCCGGCCGCCGAATTCACCAGCACCGGAGGAAATCGCGCCGCGCCGGTCGGTGCCCCCCCCCCCCCCTCCGGCCCGCGATGGGCCAAAGTCCCGCTGCTGTAATGCCTGTCCCACCGCCGTGAATCAAACCACCTCCCTTACCGGCAGGACTGGCGGGATGGGTGGGCTCCGGGATCCTGGGGGGAGGCGCGGGGCGGGGCGGGGGGCGGGGGGGTGCCCCCACGGTGGCCTGGCGCGCGATCGGGGCTCACCGATCTGCGGGCGGGCCTGTGCCGTGGGGGCACTCTTTTCCCTCCGCGCGGCCATGATCGGGATGATGACATCGGGATGATGTCAGCGGCCGCTGATGCTCCTGCGCATTCGCAGACTTCCGCCGGCCGGCGAAGTCCCTTAGGCCCTGGCTGGCATGGCGCCAAAGGTCTTCCACGCCAGCCGGCGGGACGGCAAACCCTCCGGCACGGGCCTAGCCCCTCAAGGTGATGGCTTGGCCCCTAAAGGTGCGAAGACCCGACGCCGGAGTGGTTCCCGCCACTCCATCCCGTCGGGAGCCCCCGCCCTGCTGGGTAGGGGAAAATCCCAGCCCAGGTCTTAATTTGAGTTGGATTCTCAGAAACAAAAAGTTTGGGATCTGGGGCTGGATTCTCCCCTACCCGGCGGGGCGGGGGTCCCGGTGGGATGGAGTGGCGTGAACCACTCCGCACCTTTAGGGGCCAAGCCCTCACCTTTAGGGGCTAGGCCAAGACCCCAGCGCCTCCTGGTCCCGCTGGTAAATACCTTGTTTAATTCACGCCGGCGGGACCGGCATAACAGCGGGACTTCGGCCCATCGCGGGCGGAGAATCGCAGGGGCGGGGGGGGGGGGGGGGGGGGGGGGGGGCGCCGGCAAGCGTGGCGCGATTCCTGCCCCCGCCGAATATCCGGTGCGGAGAATTCGGCAGCCGGCGGGGGCGGAGAATCCAGCCCTGATGTGTGATGCTCTTAAACAAAATAATCTGGAAAAGCAATCATTTTCAGCATTTCTAGCACCAATGGCAGATAAGAAATAGGAACAGGACTAGGCCATTGAGTCCTTCGAGCATGCTCCACCATGCCATGAGATCATGCCTGATCTTCTACTTCAACACCATTTTCCTGCACTAAATCAACATAGAACATATAGTGCAGAAGGAGGCCAGGATATCCCTGCATCCCTGATGTTTAGACTATGTAGAAGCCTATTGATCTCAGTCTTGAACCTACTCAACGTTTCAGCCTCCACAGATGTTTGAGATATGATTCAAAATATCGGGCGCGATCTACTGGCTGTTCACGCCGGCGGGGTATCCCATTGACAACAGCGGGGTCGGTAAACCCCGCTGGTCGACTATCTCCACCGCCGATAAACACGCGGCGGGTTGTTCGGTAAATCCCGCCCATCATTATGCGCCAAATTGTTCAATCGGGGATTCAAAGTGATATACAACGTGGGAGATTTAGAAGTAGAAAATGATATTTATCAGTCTGAGGGAATTGCAGCAGTCACAAGAAGTCCAGTAATGACTGTACTGATCATGGGCATATTTAATTCTATCGGATTGGGCAGTAGTTATATATCCACGGTAAGTGGAATGGATTGGTTGAAATGTTATTTATTTTCACTTAGCAGTGAGGACAGAAGTAAAGACACATATAGGTACAAGGACAGGAGAATATAAAGCTCCTACTTGCTTCCGGTTCAGGGATGACAACACTTCAAGGACGTTGAAAAGAGTGGTGGCTCCATGCGGAATACCTGCAAGCTCTTTAATTTGTGCAGATGTTTTATCCAGTTGAATACCCTTGCTGCTAAGCAAGCCACTCACGAAAAAGACATAAATGAAATTGGACTTCGAAGATGGATAAATTGCAAATGACTGACTTTCCAATCAGGACATTATTTCAATAACAAAATCTAGCATCTCTAATCAGAATGTTAAGCAAGCGGTATTGGCATCAGACAATGGGAGCTGGAGAGGAAAAAAAAAGCTAGTTGTCTGAAAATTACACCCGCAGTTGCCCATCCCTCTTGGCACTATTCTCTAGGAATGGCGGGTTGTGCTCCTGGCGCAATGCTGGGGCGGGGGGTGGGGGGGTTGGGGAATGAATAGAGAATGTTCCCCAGTGTGTAGCACGTCTTTTTACAAAATATTTTCCCTGACCAAGGTATGCAAGGTGTGTGCATTTTCTTATCGGAGTGGTTCTCCCAATTTTAATAATCCCAGCAGCAAGCCTTTTTGTGCGTTAGGGATGAGCTCTGTTTTTTTAGGAAATTACAGATCCATCGTTATTTTGTCCACATAATTTTAACAAGCTGGAAACCACAAGCCAGGATTACACATTTTCCCAATATGCAGTCCAGGGGTGTACCAGGAACACTAACACAATGTACCAGGAGCACCAACACAATGTATCAGGAGCTTTCTTCTTGGTTTCCTGCATGCTACCAGGCCACCCCACCTCCGACCGGACCAACCCCACCTCCAACCGGACCCACCCCACTTCCTCGCACACCAGGAACTGTAGAACCTATAGGTCGGTCATGGCGTTCCTGATTTTAAGAGAAGAGCCCAACAGCCATGACTGGCCTTTAAGAATGTCGGCTGCGGCCAGCTTTTAAACTGAGAATGCCAGCTACGACCAACTTTTAAATGCAAATGATGCAGCCTTCACAGCAGAAGCGATGGCAGAGAGCAGGTCATGTGCCCGGGATGTACACTGATGTCATGCACCTTGTATGTTCGTGCTTTTCACATTAAATCACGGAGGAGAGATTTCCAGCTATGGGTAAACAAGCAACCAGACTGTGATGAACTGCAGATGGATCATTTTGTAATCAGGAAGAGAGGGCCAGAGACACAAACAGGCCAGGATCGCAAATGAATCTGATGGAGAGAGCAACACGGGAGAGTCCAAGCAAGACAAAGCAGTGCTGGTGTGAGCTGAAAACCGAGCTCCAGGGCCTCTGATGAACAAGCTACTAAGAAGAAACTGAAATTGGGAACAAAGCAGTATAAAGATGATTTCTTGAGGAATGGCTTTGTTAATTGTGCCAGTGCAAGTCAGGATGCAAAGCCCATTTGTGTTATATGTAGGGAAGTACAGGCAAATGAAAATTTAGAACCATCAAAACTTCAAAAGCATTCGAAATCTAAGCATGGCTTGTTTGAGGACAAATTTCTTGATTTTTTTTCAAAAAATGCAGAGAGAACTTAAACCATCAGCTGAATTCCTTAGCAGAAACGTAGCATTGAAAGGCAAAGCACAATTAGCCTCTTACATGGTAGCTTACTGTGTAGCTAAAGAGAACAAGTCCCGCACTGTAGCAGAGACATTAATTCTCCCTGTGGCATTATACATGGTTTGTACAGTCCTAGATGAGAGGTCAGCTGATAAACTGAAATGCATCCCACTTAGTGATAACACAATGGCTCACCGAATTTGTGATATTGCTGAGAACTTGGAAGCCCAGCTTATGTCTCACTTAAAGTCAGCAAAGGGGTTCTCAATGTACAGACGTTTAATATTGTGCAACCTTGCGAGTTTATGTTAGGTATGCTTGGCACAATGAAATTGTTGAGGATGTTCTTTGCTGTCTGAAATTGCCAACCAGAATGACTGGCGCAGAGCTTTTTGAAGCATTGAATAGTTACGTGGTTGGAACATGCGGCCGCGACTGGGTTCATTGCAGAGGAATCACAAGCGATGGGGCAGCCAACATGACTGGGAAAAACAGCGGAGTTATAATAAGGATTAAGGAGGCAGCTGGTCAGGATATTGTTTGGAATCATTGCTTTATACACAGTGAGGCACAGGCATCAAAAGGAGTTCCATCTGATTTTGAAGAGGTGTTGAAAGGAATTGTGAAAGTTGTGAAGTTCATTAAACACAGCACACTCAGTACCAAGCTTTCTAAGGCTCTGTTCCGATATGGAGGCCACACATACGTTGATGTCAAGGGGTCGGGTGCTTGTCAGAGTTTACGAACTAAGATGTGAGATCCATGCTTTCCTCCTTGAGAAATCGTCCCCTCTGGCTGATTCGTTTGGCGATGAAACTTGCCCTGAAGAATCCCTTCAATTCAAAACAAATTGAACCTCAAATTGCAGGGAAGGATGATGATTTCTTTAAGCACTATGAAGAAATAGATGCTTTCCAAAAGTCATTGAAAGTTTGGCAAATGCGAGTGCAAAGCGAGTGCAAATTACGACACGTTTCCCACACTGGTACGACACATCGACGAAAACAATGTTAGTAAGGGAACAGGCAATAGACTGGCAAACATTATTCAGTCGCATCTGGTTGTGATGATCAACAGTTTCTGACACTACTTTCCAGGGGAAAACTTTCAGGCTTTGAAAGAGAAGAGGTGGGTGAACAATCCTTTTGAGTTTGAGATCCCAGAGTCTATTATCAACTTACAGCTGACTCCAAATGAAGAAACCAAACTTCTGCTCCTCACCTTTAACAGCACGTTAAAGAAACGCCACAAGTCCATGAGGCTGTCAGCATTCTGGAGTAGTGCCTCTGAAAAACATGAAAATGAAAATTGCTTATTGTCACAAGTAGGCTTCAAATGAAGTTACTGAAGAGCCCCTAGTCACCACATTCCAGTGCCTGTTCTGGGAGGCTGGTACGGGAATTGAACCCGGGCTGCTGGCCTGCCTTGGTCTGCTTTAAAAGTCAGCTATTTAGCCCAATGTGCTATATCCAGTGCTGAGTAAAACAAGCATTTTGTTGCTTTGCCCTTCACAACAACCTACATGTATGAGATTGGATATTTACATCCTCACAAAGATAAAGACAGCACAAAGGAACCGGCTGAACTCTGCACTTGATATGCGCATTGCCCTCTCCTGAACCTAATGGGAGTGAGATCACGTGTACCAAGCAGGCTCATCTGTCACATTAAAGGTAAGCAAAAATGGTGTGTTGCGAAGGTCGGCCGGCGTGAGTTGCCAAGGTCGGCCGGCATGATTTGCCAAGGTTGGCCGGTTGGTAAAAGTGGGTCCTGGGAAAAACAGTTTGGAAAAAGCTGACCTACTACACCCATGCCAACTTAAGTGTCATCTATCTTTCTACTCTTTTGTGGCCTTCGCTTCTTCTAGGTGTTACTCCAAACGGCACATCAAAAGTGGAGGCAGTCTGCTGTTTGTCTCGCCATCTGCCCTGTGATGCCTTTGGCATTCGTCCTCTGGAGGGCTTGACCTGGAGGAGCCTGGCTGATTTTCAGGTGTCACAGGTAATGACGTGTCACCCTGTTCTGCTCACTTATCATGAGATGCACCAGTGTCAGGTGGGGGGTATTCGAAAGGGCTCAGGTGTTCCAGCACACTCCTGGGAGAGGTGCCGAGATGGGCCTGTCACTTCCTCCTCCCCATCTTTGAGTGTCACTAAAGGACAGGGAAAATTGAGCCTTTTGCCTTGAATTGTTCAAACCTGAATGTTGAGAGAATCACAGAAAAGGAGAAGGAATACAAAAAATAAAATCCACAAATTTAAAAAAAAAATCAAGTTCATTTTGCGGCCTGATAATTTGTCAAATTGTATAATGCTAAATGGAAGGTTTGGAGTATCTATCTTTGGGTTAGTTAATGGCAAAGTATTGAGCTCCCTTGATGGCTCATTAGACAAATGTGGATAAATGTGTTACAGGCCAGGAAATATACAAATTGGATCTGTCACCCGCCTATTTTGAGCTCAGTGGTGGCGTAGAAACTACAATTAGCCTTCAAGCTCCCAGGGCTCAATTTTCTCGGAATTTCAGATTAATCTCCAGGACACTACAGTGGACAACTTAGGAGAAAAATCATAGTGGTGCTAAAAGAAAATGCACATGCTGCTCTGTTTTCATTTCACTTCAGCAATTTTATTTATTAGATGTAAAAATATTGAGGATGAGAAATTTAGCTGCTCAATTAACAGTTGGGAATCGTCCAATTGTGTAACAGATTGTGTAAGCAATCACCCTTCCTTGGTGGCACTCCCTCTTCCTCTGCACCCCCCCCCCCCCCCCCCCCCCCCCACACATGGGCCTCTTTGTGAAAACGTAGTCCACACTGCATTCCTGTCCACATCAGTGACTGGCATCCGGCCTATGATGTGGGGAGCTTCTATCCTCACCACCCATCCCTGCCAACTAGAGTATTGGTGGTTGCCACAATCAGTGTAAGCGAGAAACACTGTGGCCCTTGCCCTGTGGGGTCACAGTGGGGACTACTGTGGGTCTCCTCACTGGGTGAGAATTAATAACAATAATAATCTTTATTATTGTCACAAGTAGGTTTACATTAACACTGCAATGAAGTTACTGTGAAAATCCTCTAGTCGCCACACTCCGGCACCTGTTCAGGCACATTGAGGGCGAATTCAGAATGGCTAATTCATCTAACAGCACATCTTTTGGGACTGGAGCGCCGGGAGGAAATCCACGTAAACACAGGGAGATCGTGCAGACTCCACACAGACAGTGACCCAAGCCGGGAATCGAACCTGGGACCTGTGCTCTACCGCCAGATGGGTTGCAACTAGTTGTATGGTGGAGACATTCACGTGGCTCTCAGCTAAGACAGGTCCCTCAGATGATGGTGAGCGAGGGATGCGTGCGTTGTTGGAACCTGAGCTGCAGTGTTATGTGGAGCTTGGGCTCTACACACAGGTTGTGACAGGGAGATGGTCACATTTCCTGGCTGGGGACGGAATAGATAGGATCAGAGGCCCTATGGACAGGCAGGGCTTGGAAACAGCTGAAGATCCTCAAGGTTGGGCTATATGATAGAGTGCATATCATGTGTGCATATCATGACAATAACAATTTCTTATCTTCATCGCACCACTCAAATTATTCCATTCTCCTGCTCTTCCCTTCCAATCTGGCAATTTTCTGCCCTTCAAAGTTTCATCTTGTCCTTGAGCCCTTTCTGCCCCCTTTATCCCAATCCCTCAACTGCTAGCCACCCAATTCCCCTACCTTTTCTTTGTTTTAAATAAATTTAGAGGCAATTTAACATGACCAATCCACCTAGCCTGCACATCTTTAGGTTGTAGGGGTGAGACTCACGCAGACACAGGGAAAATGTGCAGACACCACATGGACAGTGACCCAGGGCTGGGATTGAACCTGGGTCCTTGGCGCCATGAGATAGCAGTGCTAACCACTGCGCTACCATGCCACCCCCAATCACCCTACCTGGCTCCTGTGTAATCTGACATTGGAAATGGTTCCCTCTCCTCAGGTACTGTCACCCCCTTTGAAAACCCCATCACCCCCTTATCAAAAAAAAATACCCTTGACTCATCTCTCCTTGTAAAGTAGTGACCCTTCCCCAATTACATTTTCCTCTCAAAATCCGACTTGTGGTTCATGTACAAGAGGGGACAAGTAGTGTTAAACCCCCTCTATTCTGTTTTAACAAGGAGGTAAAAGTTCTATTATTCTGTGCTCAGCCCATCATCCCTGTGATGGCTGTTTGAAATCCAATTAGCCCCTCTAGAATATAGATAGCAAAGTTTTGCACGCAGCCTGCGTTTTTCTATCCATTAACTTTATTGGCTGTAAAATGATATGCATCTTTTTATGGAAGGCGCTCCTGAAATAAAAACCAAAAACATTAACAGGTGCTTCATCAAGAGTGAAGAGGAACACCAAGCTAATGCTTGAAGTGTAGATCCAGTCACAGAAACCACTAGAATATTCCTCCATTGAAATGAAATGAAGGTGTGTTTTGTCAGGGAGCATGCAATCCTTTGGCCTAATTTTCCTGTCGGCTCTCTGCCCAAGGAATCTACCCCTCATTGCCTAGAGTCACACAGGAGGCATGGTAACGCACTGGAATCAATGGCTTACACCCATGGAACTAACCCCAACATCAGTGTCCTCAGGAAGGAAGGAGAGAAATTTGGTGGGAAAGAGAAGGGGAAGGAAGGTTTCGGTTTAACAAATACTAAGAGAAATTCATGTTTTCTCTAACCCACATTACCGAAAGGATGTGCAGGCTTTGGAGAGGGTGCAGAGGAGGTTTACCAGGATGTTGCCTGGTCTGGAGTGTGTTAGCTATGCGGAGAAGCTGAATAGACTCTGACTGTTTTCAGTAGAGCAATGGAGGTTGAGGGGTGACCTGTAGAGGTCTACAAGATTATGAGGGGCATGGGTAGAATGGTTGGGCAGGCACGCTTTCCCAGGGTGGAGGGGTTAGTCACCACGGGGCATAGGTTTAAGGTCCATGGGGCAAAGTTTGAAGATGTGCGAAGCAGATTTTTTACACACTAGGTGTTGAGTCACTGGGTGGTGAGTGCCTGGAACCTGTTGCCAGGGAAGGTTATGGAAGCATATACATTAATGGCATTCAGAAGGCATCTTGACAAATACATGGATAGGATGGGTACAGAGGGACATGGCACAAGGAAATGCTCAGGGTTTTGGTGAAGGTTGGTATCATGACTGGTACAGGCTTGGAGGGCTGCAGGGCTTGTTCCTGTGTTGTATTGTTCTTTGTTCTTTATTGAACAAAGATAGAAATACCAGGTCCAATTTTAACCAGCAGAAAGAGTGTGGGGTGCAGTCAAATTGGGGCACTTTCCAAATACTATTTATGTTCTGAGTTTATCCCTGTACCAATTGAAGCAGAAATGAAATCCGTCTGGAGAGGAATTGAGTTCCATTTGAATTATTTAAATTCAGGAACATTTATTTGCCTCACCTCCACTTCAGCCAATTTCCACCCTATCTCTGCTCCCTCTCAATCCAAAGAAGTTCAGACAATTTCCTGGATGGAAGTCAATTCACTATTCCTTTTTTGTATCTTTTAACCTTACTCCTGGCTGTACTGATTCATTGTCTTTTCACCGCTGACTCCAATCTTTCCATTCTGACTCTGTGTGATTTACCCTCTGACACCATGCCCAAACAGTGTTCCTTCTGTGTTCCCCAACCAAGCTGATCCACACACATGGACTTGCAGTACAAGCACCTGTGATTAAGAGCTCGAACCCTGGCCAATTATACGACCTCGGCGCAGAGCAGATCGGAAATAAAAATAGAAAGCGTTGGAAACGTGCGGTAGGTGAAACAGCTTCTGTGGAAAGGGAAAAAGAGTTAACATTTCAGGTCGATGACCTTTTGTCAGAACTGGAAAACATTAGCGATGTAACAGGTTCTAAGCAAGTATGGAATAGGGCAGGCATCGTCAAACTCGGGGGCGCGACCTGTGGGTGGGTCACGGGCGGGTGTCTGGAGGGTCGCGGAGCCATCCATTGCGGCGCTCCCAATCGCGCAAATCTGCGTGCAGCAGCCACAGCAGCCGGCTGTTAATAACGCCGGCTGCAAGCGGCCTTCAAAATGGCCGCCAACATGGAAAAAAAAATGCGGCCGCATTTTACGCATGCGCGCCGATGATCAGGCACGCGTGCGCAGTGCGGCTGCTTTTAAAAAGAATGTTTGCAGCTTTTTGTTTTACAAGTTCGGGGGGGGGTTTTATTCATTTATTTTATTCATTTTATTTTTATTTTTTTCATTTATTTTATTCATATTTTTTTACAGGGTCGGGGGTTTTTATTTGACAAAATTTTACAGGAAAAAATGCAGAACTTTGGACAGATGGAGACTCCATAGTTTCCGACACAGGAAAGTTTCACCTTCATCCAACAGGTTCCATTGGAGGAGTGTGTACAAGGGTCAAAGGGACTTAAAACCATTTCCTTCATTTCTTTCAGCAGTAAACAAGAGAAAATGGTGGGTTGCGCAGGTTAGCCGGCGAAGGTCGGCTGGCGTGGGTTGCAAAGAATGGCCGCCGTGGGTTGTGAAGGCCGGCCGGCATGGGTCGCGAAGGTCGACCGGCGCGGGTCGCGAAGGTTGGCATTTGGTAAAAATGGGTCCCCGGAAAAAAAGTTTGAAAAACACTGGAATAGGGTATGGGGGAAGGGGGGGGAGAGCGGTGGGAGGAAAGGCCTGTGATATGATTGAAGCTAGAAGAGATTTAATAAGAAACAGGATGGTGGAAAAAGTTAAAGGAGATGGGAATGAGACAAATAAGGAAACGGAAGCTGGGCCTAGAGGAGCTGTAAATGAGAATCATCATCAAAACCGTCTCTCTAAACAAATGGGGTGTAGAGGTGATGATCAGAAATTGTTGAAAACTCAATGTTAAGTCCAGAATGCTGCAATGTGCCCAACTGAAAGATGAGTTATGTCAAACTTGTGCAAAGTTGAGAACAAAGATTAGAATGGGGATTGGGTGGAGGCCAGATGGCCAGGCGTTTGGGGGTCATGCCTGCTGACTTAAAAGGGCATGATCTTCAAAGTGCTCAGCCAATCTATGTTTGACCTCCCAAGTGTAGAGAAGAACCACATTGTGATCTGGGAATGCAGGATGCGGCTAACCAAATTGTGCAGCTAGGGGGGGAACAGAAAATGGTCAGCTGATTATAAATAGCAGTAAATAAACAAAGAGTTCAAAGAAAAAATAGATCCTGGAGATAAGCTAAGATGGACAATACTTGGATTTTGCCACAGTTCTAAAGTCAATGTGAGAAGTCATACACCTTGATTGATGAATTAACATTTCATTTGGAACCTTTTAACAAAAGGTGTTTCTTTTGTGGATTCTGGCTGACCGGCTGTGAATTTCCAGGGTATTTGTAAAGTGCTGTCCCACAATTAAATGTTAAGGTTGAGGAAGAAGCTCTTCCATTGCTCTCCCTGAGAGTCACACATAATCTCATGAGCTCTTTAAAATGTCCTTTCTCTTCTTGTTTGGTGCTCGCCATTTAAAAACTCGTTGGATTTGCACGGCCCAAAGTTTCTTATTTTTCCCAGCTTGCCATCTGCCAGACCATGCTCCTTATCTGTTTATTCCTTACATGGGTTTCTGTTGGCCTTCTGTTGCAACTCTCCGTAATCTTCAATCGCTAACTCCCTAAGCTGTGTTATCTGTTGCTTGTGGATTGCTGCTTAAAAGGGGAACTAGTTCATGTCAGCGGCTTAGTTTTGTGTGAGGCCCAATTTAATTATTGTATCTCAGCCCACTCGCCAGTCTGTCCCTGAGCAAAAGCAATCTAATTCAAAAACACTGCACAGAAATGGTAACATCATTCTAAAGGTTGGTCTCCTTCAGCCTCTTCTTACCTGAAAGTAACAGTGCCTGTTGGCAAACGTAGAGATGTTATAAGAGAATGTTTGATGTTAAATACAGATCTGCTTATCACCTCTAGTCTCCCTCCCGTTCTCAGTCCAAGTCACATTTGCTCTTCAATTTTGTTTTTTTTGTATTCCTTCCAAACTCCAAATATGTCATCCTATAAATTGGTCATTCTCTCTAAATCCTCACTGCATCGAAATGAAGGCTGATTACACGGCCTCTTACTCTAACTATTCCCCCCCCCCCCCCCCCCCCCCCCCCCCCCCCCCCCCCCCCCCGCAGACTAACAATAATGTGTCTCAACCATCCCATTATGCTACAAGCTAGACAGATGCAAAGGGTGGCTGATGGGTGGACCGAGAGCCAGGAAAAACCAAGGGCATTTGTTAAAAGATGACGTGCTGTATTACAGTACAGAGTTGGAGGGGAACATCTGGGCTTCAATACGGGCCAGAATTTTAAATTTTGCGGGAGTGTGCGCACCCGACCCAGAAGTGTGCAAAACTGCGTGCCCCGATGTTGTTGCTAACCCATACAATATTTCAGTTGGCAGGAGGTGCGCGCACGAGAGTTGGAAGCATGCCTGCCGACAGTCAAGCAGGTATTTTAGCCCACCAAGTGGTCGATTGAACGCCATTTTACATGGCCCACCTACTTTTATGTTTGGCGGACAGGTCAATTGGCCAGACAACCGTTACATTTTAGGTACAATCTCGATCAACTCACCTGATGAAGGAGCTGCGCTCCGAAAGCTAGTGACTCTAAATAAACCTGGTGGACAACCTGGTGTTGTAAGACTTCGTACTGTGCCCTCCAATGCCGGCACCTCCACATCATCCTCGATCAATGGCAGGATAAAAGATCAGGGCTGAAATAAAATTTTACAAAGGTCTCTGGGGACTGAGGTTTGTGTTTGAACATGCTGCCTGGATGCTGCAGCACATTTCCATGAGGATTTATTTTGTTCAGGTCTGTAGCTCCCTGAGACAGTTCCGCAGTGGCTGCCCTCTTTTGGGAACCCATCAGAAGCGCCAGCTGTGCACCCTCCATTTTCTGGGAGCCCACCTTATCATAGAATCATAGAATTAACAGAGCAGAAGGACACCATTCAGCCCATCGAGTCTGCACCGGCCCTTGGAAAGAGCACACCACTCAAGCACACACCTCCTCCACCCCATCCCCTTCACCCAGTAACCCCAATTAACCTTTTTGGACACAAAGGGAAAATTTGCATGGCCAATCCACCTAACCCGCACATCTTTGGACTGTGGGAGGAAACCCAAGCACACACAAGGAGAACGTGCAGACTCCGCACAGTCAGTGACCCAAGTCGGGAATCGAACCTGGGACCCTGGAGCTGTGAAGCAACTGTGCTAACCACTATGCTGCCTTCTTCCCACCTTCCTCGGCATTGCTGAGCCTTTCCCAGTTGGCTGGCCATTAAACAGGAAGCCAGGGTGAAATTGCGTTCCAGGGGCATATACGGCTGACAGCCTGGTTTCTGCCCGCTTCTGGGCCTGCCAAGTACTCTAGCCCAATGGGTGTATAATTAAAGTCATGGGTGTCTGGTGGGAGAGGGTAACAAACCTTGGACAGCATTGGATGGGAACAGGTTAGGGTGTGGCACAGGCCTCCGGTCGAACAGGTGTACACCCAAAACTTAGGCTCCCAATCTAAATGTAGTCCTTGAGGAGAAAACCTTTTTCCAAGTATTTAGCAAAATTTGTACAGGAAATATATAAAGTTAAATAAGGATTCGATTGAAATTAGTTTTTGCAGAGGCAACAAGCTCCAGTGGAAGGTGGTTTAAACTGTGTCTACTTCAACGTCAGGAGCATCCGGTATAAGGTGGGTGAACATGCAGCATGGGTTGATACCTGGGGCTTCGATGTTGTGGCCATTTCGGAGTCATGGCTAAAGCAGGGAGAGGAATGGTTGTTGCAGGTTCCGGGGTTTAGATATTTCGGTAAGCTCAGGGAAGGTGGTAAAAGAGGGGGGAAGGGTGGCATTGTTAGTCAAGGACAGTATTACGGTGGCAGAAAGGATGTTTGATGAGGACTCGTCTACTGAGGTAGTATGTGATTTGTTGACTAGTGTAGGCTTGAGAGATGAACAGACACTTCCAACACAGATGAAGGTTCAACTCGATTTTATTAACTCCTACTAACTAACTAATACATGATGACTGTGGGTCTAAATAATGCTAACTTGAACTAGAGACCTAAGCCTTGTCCGAACCAGTTGATTCTCTCAGCACGTGTTGTACGTCTGTGCTGCGCTGAATGAGTTCCTGTTGCACTCAGAGGCAGCACCCAGAATGAGCGGGAACCGTGGTGCCCTCTGCCTTTATAGTGTGTGTATTCTAACTGGTGATTGGCTGCGGTGTTTGTACATGTTGATTGGTCCCTGTGTGTGTCCACCAGTGTGTGTTTGCACCATGATATATTGGTGTATATTATGACAGTATGGGCTGAGGTTAGAAACAGGAAAGGAGAGGCCACCCTGTTGGGAGTTTTCTAAAGGCCTCCGAAAAGTTCCAGAGATGTAGAGGAAAGGATTGCAAAGATGGTTCTGGATCAGGGCGCAAGTAACAGGGCAGTTGTTATGGGGGACTTTAACTTTCCAAATATTGACTGGAAAAACTTCGAGTACTTTAGATGGGTCTATTTTTGTCCAATATGTGCAGGACGGTTTCCTGACACAGTATGTAGAAAGGCCAACAAGGGGCGAGGCCACATTGAATTTGGGACTGGGTAATGAACCAGGACAGGTGCTAGATTTGGAGGTAGGTGAGCACTTTGGTGATAGTGACCACAATTCAGTTACGTTTACTTTAACGATGGAAAGGGATAGGTATGTACCGCAGGGCAAGAGTTATAGCTGGGGGAAAGGCAATTATGATGCAATGAGGCAAGACTTAGGATGCATAGGATGGGGAAGGAAACTGCAGGGGATGGGCACAATTGTCCTTGAGAAGTATGTACCTGTCAGGCAGGGAGGAAGTGGCTGAGCGAGGGAACCATGGTTTACTAAAGTAGTTGAATCATTTGTCAAGAGGAAGGAGGCTTATGTAAAGATGAGACATGAAGGTTCAATTAGAGCGCTCGAGAGTTACAAGTTAGCTAGGAAGGACCTAAAGAAAGCTGAGAAGTGCCAGGAGGGGACATGAGAAGTCTTTGGCTGGTAGCATCAAGGATAACCCTAAAGCTTTCGATAGGTATGTCAGGAATAAAAGAGTAGGGCCAGTCAAGGACAGTAGTGGGAAGTTGTGCGTGGAGTCCGAGGAGATAGGAGAGGTGCTAAATGAATATTTTTCATCAGTATTCGCGCAGAAACAATGTTGTCGAGGAGAATACTGAGATACAGGCTACTAGACTAGAAGGGCTTGAGGTACATAAGGAGGAGGTGTTAACAATTCTGGAAAGTGTGAAAATAGATAAGTCCCCAGGGCCGGATGGGATTTATCCTAGGATTCTCTGGGAAGTTAGGGAGAAGATTCCTGAGCCTTTGGCTTTGATCTTTATGTCGTCATTGTCTACAGGAATAGTGCCAGAAGACTGAAGGATAGCAAATGTTGTCCCCTTGTTGAAGAAGAGGAGTAGAGACAACCCCGGTAACTATAGACCAGTGAGTCTTACTTCTGTTGTGGGCAAAGTCTTGGAAAGGTTTATAAGAGATAGGATTTATAATCATCTAGAAAGGAATAATTTGATTAGGGATAGTCAACACGGTTTTGTGAAGGGTAGGTCGTGCCTCACAAACCTTATTGAGTTCTTTGAGAAGGTGACCAAACAGTTGGACGAGGGTAAAGCAGTTGATGTAGTGTATATGGATTTCAGTAAAGCATTTGATAAGGTTCCCCATGGTAGGCTATTGCAGGAAATACGGAGGCATGGGATTGAGGGTGATTTAGCGATTTGGATCAGAAATTGGCTTGCTGTAAGAAGACAGAGGGTGTTGGTTGATGGGATATGTTCATCCTGGAGTTCAGTTACTAGTGGTGTACCACAAGGATCTGTTTTGGGGCCACTGCTGTTTGTCATTTTTATAAATGACCTGGAGGAGGGCGTAGAAGAATGGGTGAGTTAATTTTCAGATTACACTAAAGTCGGTGGAGTTGTGGACAGTGCGGAAGGATGTTGCAGGTTACAGAGGGACATAGATAAGCTGCAGAGCTGGGCTGATAGGTGGCAAATGGAGTTTAATGCAGAAAAGTGAGAGGCGATTCATTTTGGAAGGAGTAACAGGAAGACAGAGTACTGGGCTAATGGTAAGATTCTGGGTAGTGTGGATGAGCAGAGAGATCTCGGTGTCCATGTACATAGATCCCTGAAAGTTGCCACCCAGGTCGATAGGGTTGTTAAGAAGGCGTACGGTGTGTTAGCTTTTATTGGTAGAGAGATTGAGTTTCGGAGCCATGAGGTCATGTTGCAGCTGTACAAAACTGCTGGTGCGGCCGCATTTGGAGTATTGCGTGCAGTTCTGGTCGCCGCATTATAGGAAGGATGTGGAAGCATTGGAAAGGGTGCAGAGGTGATTTACCAGGATGTTGCCTGGTATAGAGGGAAGATCTTATGAGGAAAGGCTGAGGGACCTAAGGCTGTTTTTGTTAGAGAGAAGAAGGTTAAGAGGTGACTTAATTGAGGCATACAAGATGATCAGCAGGTTAGATAGGGTGGACAGTGAGAGCCTTTTTCCTCGGATGGTGATGGCTAGCATGAGAGGACATAGCTTTAAATTGAGGGGAGATAGATATAGGACAGATGTCAGAGGTAGGTTCTTTACTCAGGGCGCTGAATGCCCTGCCGAACTCACCAACATTAAGGGCATTGAAATGGTCATTGGATAAACATATGGATGATAAGGGAATAATGTAGATGGGCTTTAGAGTGGTTTCACAGGTTGGCACAACATTGAGGGCCGAAGGGCCTGTACTGCGCTGTAATGTTTTATGTTCTATGTTCAGTGGAAGTTTCAAGCCTCAAGATTGCATGAAAAAGTAGGTAAAGGCTAGGCTTTCCATCTTTTCTTCAAATTTAGGGTACCCAATTAAGGGGCAATTTAGCCTGGCCAATTCACCTTCTCTGCACATCCTTTTTGGGTTGTGAGGGGGTGAGGCCCACACAGACACATGGAGAATGTGCAAAATCTAACATACTGTGACTCGGGGCTGGGATCGAACCCGGGGCCTCGGCACCTTGAAGCAGCAGCACTATCCACTGCGCCACGGTGCTGTCCTGGGCATGAGGTTAATTTTACTGCTGGACTGGGTGGGAATAGTGTTGGCAGTTGGGAGCGGTGGGAGTGTTGGGAAGGGGTGAGGGTGTTGCCCAAGAATTTATAGGCCTTGGTGTTTACATTCGGCACGTGAATCAGCTATCTGCAAGTGTTTATTTATGAACCATCCATGATAGAGGTATTTTGCGGTTTATGTTCCTCTATTTTTTGATGTTAATAAAGCAGTCAGACTATAAAGCAGACAGCACTTTAAACAAAACAATAAGTTAAACAACGTTATGACATAGACAAATGTTAATCACTATGTCGGCATTTTAACAACGTTTCCGTGAATTCAATCCCTCTCTGGTTGACTGATCTCAAAAGCTGCTCATTGAATCCATTATAAATTAAATAGATAATCCCCTTGTTTGCCAACTAAAGAAGTTGGAGGCAGTCGGTAGTGCTGCACTATGCAATCAGAAGTTCATCAATAATAGTCACAACAAACCGATTGGAAATAAATGATTCATCTAAAACCTTTTATGAGGTGTTCTACAAACCTTTAACGGGTCCCACATATTTCTGCTGATAGGTGCATTTGCAGCTATGAGAGTACAACAGTCATTTGGTAAAGTTGCTGAGTCACACTGGAGCTTTAACATTCTCTGTAAATGATTGTTGACAGTTTGAGTGGGCAAATACCTGAGGGGTTTCTGAGTTAGTCCTTTATCTGCTGTTTTACTGGAGACAAGAGATGCAGACATCAACTGTATCCTGAGAATAGATTGTAAAAAAGGATCTGGGATTTCCCTGTCCTATGCTCCCAGATAACAGGATCCCTCCCAAAGAGTTCTCAAGATTACAGGATCAGTTCCGCTATTCCCAGAATCCTTACCTGTGTCGCCCCTCAACCCTGGGGACGTCCTCAAAGCGCTGTCAACCCTGGGCACCCTTTCCTCTACTTGACATTCCCGGTGTTAATAAATAAGTGTCCTGTGACAGAACGACCTGTACTTCCCCATCACCCCCTCTGCACACCTTGAAGGACAGACACATCTGAGGTGGGACTACAATGGTACAGCCAGGTGGAACTTTGGTTCCAGACCATTTGTAGCTTTTTGTGCCTTTAAGTCATGGGTCCGGACTTTGCTGTCATATTAAGTGGGGTAAAAGAGATGGAGCGACCCCATTCCGGGACTTTGGACCCCATTGAATCCTCGGCTAATTTCAGGGAAGTGGGATAAGGGTGTGAGCCTCGATCCTGCACTCAGCAATTCCAAAGAAGTGGTTCTATTGCAGGATAGTGATTTCAGAACTGTCAGATTTAGACGCTGTATGATAAATTGGGTATAATTTTAATGCAATGAGGTAAGTGGCCATTAAATAGATTAGCATTATGAAAGTGGTCAGATGCATTGGAGTACTTCCTATACATTTAACAGTGTTGTGATTCAGATTTTAAGAGGCCAATTGGATTAATTTAATCATTACATGGATTGACAACAGATGGCCATCTACTCCACGACTTCAGAGGCTTTAATGTATTTACTTCTGGAAGCTTCATTGTCAGTAATAGAATGTTATTATGCATGCTTTGCTGGACTCGAAACCCCACTAATTCATTCAGTTTAGCTGGGTTTGTTGATACAGCTGGCAAGGGGACTGGGTGATTAGTTATCATTGATAGTTTTATGAGCTCCTAAGAGGATTATGAATGGCTTTTTGAAATTTTGACAATTTTTACCAATTAAGGTTATTTTTGAAATTAAGTTTCAATAGCTGCCTGTATGATGGACAGTTTTATGAGCTCCTTAGAGAATAATGGACGAGATTCTCACAGTCCCTGCCAGGTCGGAGAAGTGCTGGGCCGGGCGCCATTTGCGCGACGCCGCCCCAACGCCGGGCTGCCGATTCTCCAGTGACTGGAGAATCTGCGCCATTGGCGCCAGCACGGTCGGCCGGGAGGGGGAGGGGTCCAACCCCGGGGCGAGGGCCTCCACCATGGCCTGGCCTGCGATCGGGGCCTACCGATTGGTAGGCCGGCCTCTCATGGTGGGGGCCTCTTTTGCTCCGTGTTGGCCCCTATAGCCCGACACCATGTTGTGTCGGGGCCGGCATGGAGAAGGAGGCGACCGCGCATTTACGCCGGTCGTAACGCGCATGCACAGATCCGCGGCACCCATTTGACGCCGGTATTGGCAGCTGGAGCGGCGTGAGTCACTCCAGTACTGTGCTGGCCTCTTGTAGGGCAGAGGATCGCTACACTTAGCGGTCCGATGATGTCATTGTTAAACTCTCCAGTTTTACAACGGTGTCATCCACTTGTGCTACTGTGCTGCCTAATTCAGTCCAGTCAAATTCATTTTTGTGGGGCAGCACGGTAGCACAGTGGCTAGCACTGTGGCTTCACAGCGCCAGGGTCCCAGGCTCGATTCCCCGCTAGGTCACTGTCTGTGCGGAGTCTGCACATTCACCCCATGTCTGCGTGGGTTTCCTCCGTGTGCTCCGGTTTCCTCCCACAGTCCAAAGACGTGCAGGTTAGGTGAATTGGCCATGCTAAATTGCCCTTAGTGTCCAGAAAGGTTAGGAGGGGTTATTGGGTTAGGGGATAGGGTGGAAGTCAGAGTTTAGGTGGGTCAGTGAGGACTCGATGGGCCGAATAGCCTCCTTCGGCACTGTATGTTCTATGTTCTAATCATTGAAGCCGGAGTTAGCGCTAAAGAGCCTAGAAGCTGGAGCTGTTTTTAAGTGCTTCACTTCCCACACACTCACTGCAGCCACCAAGATGGCTTACAGAAGCCCTGACCCTGAGGTCAGGAGTCCTAGGTGGACCCACAGCTTCATAACAGTGAGGAGCAGAGGGACCTCCCCTTCCTCGGGGTGGGCCACAGACTCAAGCCTATCCTCCTGAACAGTGTCTGGAATGTGGTGACAGAGACAGTCAGCGCTGCCAGCCTCACCAGAAGGAGACAGCTGGGGATCTGTAGGGGTGGGGGTCACTATCGAGGCCATTGCCCTGACAGGGCAGAGAACCAGAGAGGGCTCCAAAGTTCACAGTGCAGGTGTCCTCTGGTTGGGGTGAGATCTGCTGATTCCCAATTTCCTCTGTAGTGGGCAGCACTTCTGAGGAATGCAAGCACCTGGTGGGCCCCTAATTGAGCCCTGCCACGCCCATTCTCTTGATACAGATGTCCAGAGGGTCGGCCTGGGTGGGCTCCCAGATAACCAGAAGACTTCTGAGCATTCAAAGGATACATGCAGCATTCAGCAGTGTGAACAGTCAGGAGCCTGCAAGTAGCACCAAAGGGGTGCGTTGAAAAGACAGACTGAAGCAATAGAGGTCTGAGCCAGGGCACCCCGATCCTGATGGGTCTAAGGACCCGACATCACGTCACTCCCCATTACTGCCCCCCAGTGCAGGCAGCCATCCCTCAGTAAGCCTTATAGTTTTAAACAATTTTTCATTGTTTGTGTTCTCCCTCTCCCCCGCCGCACCCATGGCGACCAGACCCCCTTTGTAAATACTTGTAGTTATTCATGCCTGCGAGACCTCCGTCTGAGAGGGGGGTGGAGCATCGAGGAAGGGCGGAGCATGAAATGTGCAAGCCGCTAATCACAGTCAAATGCATGCAAATGCCAGTTTTGAATGCAGACATGTCTCCAGGATGGTGTATTGCCACCCTGGTGCCAGGGTCAGAGATGTCACTGAACGGCTGCAGGGCAACCTTAAGTGAGGCGGGGGGTGGGGGCGGAAGGATGATGAGACAGAGGTTGTGGCCCACATTGGTACCAACCATATAGGTTGAATGAAGGATGAAGTCCCAGGCTGCTTTGGAAGGCAAGGGGGGAAATTGCAGGGGCTTTGACTCAATTTTTTAATTCCTTTCTGGCCACAGGGGAGGTACCAGAGGACTGGAGGATGATATTGGTAGGATGTTAAAAGAGTACTTCACATCTGTCTTCACCTTGGAGAAGAAGGATGTGAGTGCAGAATTCAGATAGAGGAACTATGATGTTTTTGAGCATTTCGACACAGGGAGTGAGGAGGTACTGAAGGCTTTGGCAGGCTTAAAAGTGAACAAATCCCCAGGCCCAGATGAGTTGAATCCCAGGCTGCTTTGGAAGGCAAGGGGGGAAATTGCAGGGGCTTTGACTCAATTTTTAAAATTCCTTTCTGGCCACAGGGGAGGTACCAGAGGACTGGAGGATAGCTAATGTGGTTCCACTTTTCAAGAAGAATTGTAGAGGTAAACCAGGGAATTACATTCTAGTGAGTCTCACATCGGTGGTCGGGAAACTATTAGAGAAAATTCTGAAGGACAGAATCAATCTCCACTTGGAGAGGCAAGGTTTGATCAGATACAATCAACATGGCTTTGTCAGAGGGAGGTCATACCGAACAAATTTGATTGAATTTTATGAGGAGGTGACCTGGTGTGTAGATGAGGGTAGTGCAGTTGATGTAATTTGTATGGATTTCAGCAAAACCTTTGACAAGGTCCCACATAGGATACTGATAAATTAGGTAAAAGCACATGAGATCCAGGGTAGCGTGGCACGTTAGATCCAAAACTGGCAGTGATAGGAGACAGAGGGTGGTGGTAGAAGGCTCTTTATGTGACTGGAGGCTAGAAGAAAATGTGGGGAGGAATGATAAGTAAGTTTTCAGATGACACGAAGATTGGCTGGGTGGTTGACAGTAAAGATGAAGGTCTTGAAAAGTGTGAGAAGACACACTTTGGAAGGAGTAACACAACAAGGGAGTACTCAATGAACGGCAGTCACTAGGAAGCTCAGCGGAACAGAGGCACCTTGGGATGCTTGTTTCCAGGTCCCTGAAGGTAGCAGGACAGCTTAACAGAGCAGTTGAAGCATACGGACCACTTACCTTTATCAGCTGTGGCATAGATTATAGAGCAGGGAGGTTATGTTGGAGCTGTACAGGACTTTGGTTCGGCCACAGCTGGAGTACTGTCTTCACTTCTGGACACCGGAGTACAGGAAAGATGTGATTGCACTAGAGAAGGTGCAGAGGAGATTCACCAGGATGTTGCACGGGAGGGAGCATTTTAGCGATGAATAAAGGTTGGATAAGCTCGGGCTGTTTCCTTTGGAGCAGAGAAGGCTGAGAGGGTACCTGTTTGAGAGGGACAAGATTATGAGGGGCGTGGGCAGGGTGGATAGTGTCATAATATCCACTCATGTATATCATAAGATGCAGACAGGCAGTGATTGACACACAGGATAACCAATGAACACACACGACACAGAACAACCAATCACCAGACAGGACACCACCACTATAAAGCCCACAGGGCATTAAGGCTCTCCCTCTCTCACAGGACACGGCCAGGGAGATAGTCGCAGTGCACAGTCCAATGAAGATTCACCATGTGATAGAGAGCTGGTCTGGTCAAGCCAGTAGGAGGTTATCAGTTAGGTTAATAGAGTGTCAACCCACAGCAGATTATGTACAGCAATCAATAGGTTCAATAAAACAGTGTTGGACCATCTCCTGTGTCAGAAGCCTGTTTCTCGTTTTACTGCATCCAGTTGCGGTCGATGTTAGACCAACACAGATAACACATCATGGTACCAGAGAGCTATTAATCTAGTGAACCTACCTCGAGTGAATCTGTAACGACCAGCACGCAGCCATCCAGCGGCATGGAAAAGTTCCAACCTCCTCCGCATCTCCGGATCTCCGGCAACCTCGGCACCAACTGGAAAGTTTTCAAACAGAAGTTCCTCCTGTATATCGATGCCTCCGACCTCGAGGCAGCATTGGATGCCCGAAAGATCGCGTTGTTCCTGTCGACTGCGGGGGACCACGCCATCCACATCTATAACTCGCTCACGTTTGCGGATGGCGAAGACAAGATGAAGTTCAAGACGGTTCTGCTGAAATTCAACAACCACTGCGACATTGAGGTGAATGAGAGCTTTGAATGGTACATCTTCCAACAGAGACTTCAGGGTAAGGATGAACCTTTTCAGTCCTTCTTGACCCATCTCCGCATACTGGTGCAGTCATGTAATTATGACTCGACGGCTGATTCCATGATCCGGGATCAGATCGTCTTCGGGGTCCAGTCCGACTCCCTGCGGTAGCAGCTCCTTAAAATCAAACAGTTGACCCTCTCCGTCGCCATCGAAACGTGCGTTGTCCATGAGCATGCCAAGAATCGTTACTCCCGCATCAGGGCGGCAGAAAATGCAAAACTAGTCTCCCACGAGGCAGAAAGGGCGCAGGCCATCGCAAAAATGCAAGGCCTGAGCATCGAGGAGAGTGGCTGTTTCACACGCTTTTCCTGGGTCCCTACGTATGTGTGCCACGTATGTGGACGACGAGGCCGAAGACCCCGATGCTCATGTGCGATGGCGCACGGAATGCTCTGATGTCAGCGTCATGATGTTTCCAAATTGTGGCTCCGCCCATTTAAAGCGGCAATGTCCAGCCAAAGGAAGGCGATGTCTACAGTGTAGAAAGCCTGGGCATTACACGGCCTTATGCAGGTCCACTCCACCGATCTGGCAGCAATCCCACCTGTCCACAAGGCCACCGAGAAGGCAGCCATCCCGCCTGTCCAGGTGCCGGCGTCCCCCTCTCCACCTCGGCGGCAATCGACGAGAATTCATCGCCCACCACAAAGACTGAATCTATAGACTTAAAACTTATAAATTTTGCTCAGTTTGCTCTGTATCTGTATGATAGACACCTTCCCATGTATATGTTCATTGATTCCCCACTTGTACCTAGTTATGTATGCATATACAGCCACGTTCCAAAATTTATTTTAAAAGGGAGAGATGTCATAATATCCACTCATGTATATCATGAGATGCAGACAGGCAGTGATTGACACACAGGATAACCAATAAACACACACGACACAGAACAACCAATCACCAGACAGGACACCGCCAGTATAAAGCCCACAGGGCATTAAGGCTCCCTCTCTCACAGGTCTCGGCCAGGGAGATAGTCGCAGTGCACAGCCCAATGAAGATTCACCATGCGATAGAGAGCTAGTCTGGTCAAGCCAGTAGGAGATTATCAGTTAGGTTAATAGAGTGTCAACCCACAGCAGATTATGTACTGCAATCAACAGGTTCAATAAAACAGCGTTGGACCATCTCCTGTGTCGGAGGCCTGTTTCTTGTCTCACTGCATCCAGTTGCAGTCGATGTTAGACCAACACAGATAACACATCAGATAGAAAGTAGCTGTGAGCCCTGAATAAGAGCGGATGTCTTCGGCAATCTGGGGGCGAAGTCTACGTCCAGAGCATGGGCTGAAGAGGGCTGGGAAATAGAGCCTGAGCTGGGAGTGCTGGCTGGATGTAATGGAGGAACCAAAAGCTAGAGAGAGAGAGAGACTGCAGCCAGGAGTTAGAGCAGCACTTCCAGCCTGGTGAGTCACTGCATCGAGTAGCCAAGGCCACAAATAGGGCACAGATTTGGAGCATCAGCCATGAACATTTTCTGCAAAAAGCTTGTTCCTTGAAGTTAAGCTTTTCCTTGTGAGCTTACACGGCCCTGATGCTCGCAGGATGAACCAATCTTGCTTTCCAAGCTTTGTGAGGGCTGTATGTTGAAATCCCATGTTAGATGTTCTCGGTACAAAACCAAGGATACTTTAAGAATGAGATGAAGTTACTGGGCTGAGTTACTTCAACAGCAACTCCTTACCATGCAACTTCAGCCACCGAGATAGCCAAAGTATCAATGTCACGGGAACATACCACCTCCACATCCATGCCCGTTATACAGAACCCTGAGTGTGATATATCCAACATTACCGCTGGACATTAGAACGGTGCTGCAGACTTTACTCACCCGACTAGCAATGCCAAAGGTCTTGTTAGTTGGAAAAAGACTGATGAACATCAAATGACGCGTGATTCAATGTTCTTCTTTCTCCTCATTATAGAAAAGAATTTGTGCACTGCCGTTTCCAAGCCAACAGAACATTTTGTACAGTCGGCTTCAAGAAATGAAGAAAAATCTAAAAGTAACGAACAGTAATACCTAAACGGTACTTAATGTCAGGATGATGGATGTTTTCAATTGCTGTGATACACAATTTGTCCTAAAACAGGTTGTCTGTGGAATCTCTGGGATTATTTTCTCTTGTTTTACAATTGGACTTCCATTAGGATATTTATATTAAAAAGAAGGGTCATATTTCACAAAATCCTTAATGATCTCCATTAACTTTTCATCTCATCGAAAAGTTAGAGGATGTGCAGAGTATTTTAACCACTGCCTATATTTAGTCATGATTTTCAGTCAGATGGAGGACATTTTACTCTCTGGGGAAAGTAAGTGAAAGCACAAAGATTAGTTATTCAATTTGTTGTCAAACACAAGGTTATATTATTTGTTGAATATTCTTGACTGTTTTGAAGAATTTACTTTCCACTTAATCCTTTGGAAGCGTGATGCTTGATCCCTATTTTCTTATTTATTTTGCAACCATTCATTTATTGCTGTTGCATTGTATTGCGGCCCACTCAAGGGTGTCAGCTTTGTTACCACATCCAATTGCCCATTCTTTTATCTGAGACTCCAAATAGTGAGAGGTGGATGACTACACAAGGCCTCACAATCAAATCCAATCCTGCCCATCCATGCAAACACAGGTTCTGGGTGTACCACCCAGTGGAACGCAGGGAAGAAAGTCATCTCTGATTTAACTCCTCCCTAAGCCAGGTCGCTGAGGCTGAAAGTAGTGCCCACTCTCTGAGAGAAACCATGTTATTAGCTATTGGTGACCAGATCTGGCCTGTTTCCTGTCCTGTATATCTCACTTCCTTGCTGGTTTCACATTTAACATGATGTCATCAAATCGCCCACAAAGTGGTCGCACAATAACTTTTCATTCGCATGCCTGTTAGAATGAGGGGGGGGGGGGGGGTAGTCCTGAAATGAGACCCCTGAAAACTGGATAATTAGGGTAACACTAGAATAGCTCTACATAAGTTTATTGAGGATTGAAATTCATCGTAGAAAGTAGCAGTAACAAACATTTCAACTCTTGCTAATAGTAGTGGCTGCAATGTATGATGGGATTTAAGCTAGCTACCTTTTTTTAAATAAATTTAATGTACCCAATCATTTTTCCAATTAAGGGGCAATTTAGCGTGGCCAATCCACCTAGCTTGCACGTTTTTGGGTTGTGGGGGCGAAACCCACGCAGACACGGGGAGAATGTGCAAACTCCACACGGACAGTGACCCAGAGCCGGGATCGAACCTGGGACCTCAGCGCCGTGAGGCGGTTGTGCTAACCACTAGGCCACCGTGCTGCCCTAAGCTAGCTCACTTGATCACATTCCTAAGACAGACAGAGTCAGACAGAAATAATGCGGTCCGCAATAACACAGCCAGCTTAATAAGCAGTTCTTCTCAGCAGCTCCAGCATCCTGCGCTCAGGCAGACAATGGTACACACTGAGATAAGAGAAATGAAAATAGGGGCGAGCAAGAGACAGCGGATACAAGGTCTTAGAAAATAATAGATGGCCAGGGAACAGAATGGAGCTAAATCATGAGCAGTCACCATGCTGTCTAAAGTTAAATTCATTGGCCAAGGCAAAATCTACAGCTACAAGGATTGGATTGAGTCTAACTGGGGCAGGTTACTGATTTTTGTAACTTGTATAACTGTTGAAACTAAAGCAATGTAAAGCAGAATGGTTTGGGCGTTTATCCAAATCGCTCTCCCTCGTACGTTGAATCAAGTTTGGAAAGTAAAGCTGTCTTGACCAGAGTTGCTGTCTCTGCGAGTCTTTCTGTTAGCTGAACTGCAATTAGGTGGCGAAAAGTCACCACCTAAAAGCCACCTTAATACTCAGTCTCTGAAAATGCTCTTACATAGAACATGAGGTATGTTTCATTTTCCCTGGATTGCCATCTTGCTAAAGGCTTGAATTGGTCCTGAGAACAATGTCATTGGGAGTTTTAAACTCCTGGCAGCGTCATCCATGACACTATGGTTGGAGGGGAGGAACCAGACAGATCACAATCCAAAACAAGGCCTCAGCGACTGATCAGGTGGAAGATAGCCATATGTTACAAGGGCTGCAATGGCAGCTGAAGGCTGCAGCAATAGAGAAATCCCAAGTCATTGGGGGTTCCCTTGCAACTGGAACAGGACCTACCCCTTGTCAAGGACAGTGTGTATGCTGATGTGCAACAGCATACCCAGGCTAAAAGATATCCTGCATCAGGCATCTACCTAGAGAAAACCAACACGACTATCCTTGTTACCTGTGAACTCAAGTGCTTCAACATTGACGCTGCTGCCCCGCAAGAGACTCGAAGAGCAGGCAAAGAGCAGCTGAGGAAAGATGGCGGTGGTTAAAATTATTCTGGCAAGGAAACACGAGGATCAGTTCAGGATGCAGGGAATCGGATTTACTATCAAGAACAAACCTGTCAGCCGTCTCTCAGAGCTCCTTGTCGGCATCAACTAGTGCCTCATGATCCTTTGTCTACATTTTGCCAAGAACCAGAAGACAATGGTCATATACTTCCCCATAATCCTTGATGCCAATGATGAGTCAAAGGAAGGCTTTTACTCCACCCTGGACACTATACTCTCCAACATTCCTCAGGAAGATAAGATCATCTTCCTTGTGGAGTTCAATGCCAGGGTTGTAAAGGACTCCCAACTCTGGAAATAAACCATCACAAAGGAAGGAGTTGGGAATTGCAACTCCAACGGGGTTCTCCTGCTCACCAAATGCGCAGAACACCAGCCTGTCATCACTATCACACTGTTCCGCCAAAAAGGCAAGTTCAAGACTTCCTGGAGACATCCATGATCAGAGAAAGCACTGGCACATGATTGGCTTTATCATCATCAGCCCCTGAGACCAAAAGGATGCTCTCATCACCAAAGCGATGACCAGTGCAGATGACTGCTGGACAGACTACCTGCTCATCCACTCCTCTATGTCCAAAAAACTCTACCAAAAGCAACGGAAAATGAAGAAATAGCTCAGAAAAAAGTTCAATGTTGAGCGGCTTCAATAGCCAAACATGCAAGCAAACCTCCAACAATGTCGTCTTCAAAATCTCCAAATCTCCATTCTAATGGAGTGGAGGAAAACTGGAAAGAGCTGAAGATAGCCATCATCTCAAGCTGTGAAGAAGCCATTGGCTACAAGCCCAGGAAACACCAAGATTAGTTTGATGAGAACGGCCACGCCATAAGACCTCATTGACAAGAAGAGGAAAGCGTTCTGTACCTGGCAAAAAGACATAACCAGCAAGGCAAAGAAGAGAGCTCATTATTCAGCCAAGATGGAGATACAAAGAAGAACTTGGGAAATCAAGAACCATTGCTGGACTGAGAAAGATAAGGAGCTGCAACTCCTCCCTGACTAGCAAGACACCTCAGGCTTCTTCAGTTCCACCAGGGAAATGTATGGACCCAATGCCATCGGCCTCAAACCAATGCGGGTAAGGACATAGCCCTCTTGAGAATCAGTGAAAACATTAGCTTTCGATGGAGGGAACACTTCAATAACTCCTAAACTGCCTTACAACCATAGATGAAGACATGTTTGAGGAAATCCCCCAACTCCCCATCAAAGATGTTCTTGGACTCCCACCAACCATGGATGAAGTCGAAGCCACCATTAAACTTACAAAGAATGGAAAAGCCGCAAGAGTGGATGGGATTGCAGCGGCGATTTTCAAACTTGCATCATCTCCATCAGCTCAGGTTACCATCCCCCTCCAAAGTGCTAATTGGATAGGGGGCACTGGAGATAATGCGGGGGACCCAGATAAACACAACCCGGAGCCAGTGGGGTGTGGGGAGGGTTGGCTCAGTCGCAGCATGCCGTTGGGGAGCTGTCGCTCGCAGGACTTAGCGGCCATTCACTGCTGTGATCCTCTCAGTTTAATGGGGTCTGATGGCTGGTTTGCGGGCAGCACTTCCCGTGTCCTCCTTGCTGAGCTTGGGGTGATATCACCGCTGAGGGAATGCCCCTCCAGAGTGGCAGCTGGAAAGTGAGTCGGAGCAGGTAAATCCACAGGGTCATCGCTGGTGGGGGGTGGGAGGGGGTGCGACTGTGAGGTCCCTGGGTGGGATTCCGTAAGATACCAGGATGCAAAGGCAAGGTGGGGGACTCTGACAATGGGTCGTTTCCAGCCACATGAGGCGCCTGGTGGTTGAACACTGGCTTTGGAGGCCAGGCGGTCAGGGCTTAGTGTATGGGTGGCTGCTGTTGGAAGGCTTGATTAACCCACAGCCCCCTGAAAGTTGGGAAATGAGGGTGCCCTCTACGGATGAAGTTGACTGTAAATTGTAGTCTTCACATGCATCAGATGTGCCTTGCCTGCCACAAGGGGAAGCCAGCTGACCCTTCCTTGACATGAGTGTGCCACTGATTGGTGGCCAATTGTTGATCCTGAGGAGGTTGCTGGGATTGGTTCTGTGTGGCCGGGCATCGCGATGGTCCTTTCAGACTACGCTGATGATGTACTCCTCATGTTCACAGACCCTGCTGACCTGTGGAGGATGCACGAGTGCCAAGCTGTGTACTCTGCAGGAGCAACTCAGCCAGCTGAGCTGAGTTCTGGTCATAAACTAGCTGATTGCCATCTAGTGGTACAGGCTGGTCACTTTGACCTCCCCCACCCGATTTTGTCACAAACATGCAGAAAATACTTATACAGCTCTCTGTGACAAAGATTGCACTGCTCACTGGATCACTGCTGAGGTTCTGAATCTCCCACTTAGGGAGGGCGGTCAGGTGCTGCTGTGCCTTGAGGCACACCAGGTTACAGTCTGAACTATGATGTGCAGCTCCTGTTCATAGACCAGGCAGGTCTTTGTTACTCCTTGCAGGCATTGCCCATCTATTACCTGTACCTGCTCAAAGTCTGGAACATGGTAGACTCGCACCACAGCTGTCCCCCGTCTGGAGTAGCGGCTGTTGTCAAGGGGCCGCTGCTCAGGAATCTGCACTGCCACCAATACCACTTCTGATGGCTGGCAGAGGAACTGGCTGTGCTGCCATGGTGACCAGGGGCAGAATTCTCCAACCCCTGGGGGGTCGGAGAATCACCCGGGGCCAGTGTCAATCCCGCCCTCACCGTGTCCTGAATTCTCCGCGCCCCGAGATTTGGTGGGGGTGGGACTCGCGCCGGCCGGTCGGCGGGCCCCCCACGCCAGTCGACAGGCCCCCTGCGGCGATTCTCCGGCCTGCGATGAGCCAAAGTCTCGCCGCTGACAGGCCTTTCCCACCGGCGTGGTTTAAACCACCTCTGGTACCGGTGGGATTGGCGGTGAGGGCGGGCTCCGGGGCCCTGGGGGGGCGCGCGGGGCGATCTGACCCCGGGGGGTGCCCACACAGTGGCCTGGCCCATGATCGGGGCCCACCGAACGGCGGGCGGGCCTGTGCAGTGGGGGCACTCTTTTTCTTCCGCCCCTGCCATGGCCTTCACCGGCGCATGTGCAGGGGAGGGGGTCACTTCCGCCCCCGCCATGGTGAAGGCCATGGCGGGGGCGGAAGTGACCCCCTCCCCTGCACATGCGCCGGTATGACATCAGCAGCCGCTGATGCTCTGGTGCATGCGTGGACTTACGTCGGCTGGCGAAGTCCTATCGGCCCCGGGTGGCGTGGCCATTCACGCCAGCCGGCGGAGTGGAAACCACTCCGGCGCGGGCCTAGCCCCTCAATGTGAGGGCTTGGCCCCTAAAGGTGCAGAGAAGTCCGGACCTTTGGGGCGGCCCGACGCCGGAGTGGTTCACGCCACTCCGACACGCCGGGACCCGCCGCCCCGCCGGGTAGGGTAGAATCCCGGCCCAGGATTGTGGTCGAGTTGAGTGGGTTGGATGACACCCTGCAAATTGGCACTTCGCACGGCAATGAGTGTCTGGCTCGCGACCAATGCCATCCATGACTTCAAAACAATCGTGCTCAGATCCTACGACACTCATGTTCTGGAGGCAGCGCAGATGTGCAATGGAATCCCGTCTAAGCTTATCCCTGCTTTCGGACAGAATTTCACACTGGCCCAAGACCTGCAGTGCACCTGCCCCCCCCCCCCCCCCCCCCCCCCCCCACCCTGGAGCCAGAGTGCCACGGCCTAATTTGCTTCACGGAAATGTCCTCTGTGCCCATTCATGCTGAATGGAGAAGTTTCCTGTATGGGCTGCTGTTTCACATCATTCACTTCCTTGCCATCGTCCGGACACGCCTTGACGCCATCCAGCGGCAGAATTCCCCACTGGAGGTCCCTCCAAGGAGGAGTCCTCCCCCTTAATCTCATGGAACGGAGATGGAGGGTGTCGCATGCAGCCGTAGGATGTTTTGATTCACGGACTCCCAAGATGAATGCCCTTTTTGCGGCCTTGTGCAGTCCATGGACGATGTTGTTTTAGGTTGCACCCCTTTTTCAGTTTCTTGAATAACCTTTTGTTGCAATTCTGTTTGCACTTCAGTCCCATGCTCCTGATCTACGGGACCCGATGCGGATAGGAATGGGGAAGGAGGAAGACGCCCTCATCTTCCTATGCTTGGCCAACCCATCAATGGGTTCAGGCAGCTAACGACCGAGGGGGGTCATCCAACCCGACTGTCTGCCTCTCTACGGTGGCTACATTCATGGCCAGGTGTCCCAGGGGAGGGCGCACGTGTCGTTAACTGGCACCCTCAAGACCTTCCACACCCATTGGGTAAAGGGTTGGGTTGCCTTATTGACTCCATTAATCACAGTTTGATTTTATGTTTTCAATCTCATTTGTGATTTTCTTTTTGTTTAGGGGACCATTCTTTTAATTTTTCCCTCAGTTTATTTGATTTAGTTTACTTGGTTATTTCTGTTGATCAAAGTAGTTGGAAGCCCAACCTCCAAGCAACTGTGGTGAAGAGGCTATTGTATGACAGGGGAGGGAGTGAGGCTCATTGGAAAGGTGCTCACATAGGGAATGCACACGGATGGGTGTCAAAGATCCTGAGAGAGCTGCGGGTCAGGGTGTTGTCAGGACTCCTCAGCGCTCACTTTGATGTTCTCTTCTTTTCCGTTTTTGATTCTGGAGAATCATGGAGCCAGTGGAGCTGGCAATTCTTTTAATTCCGATCGACCAGCAGGAGTGACATTGACATACCACTGCACATGGCCAGGAGCAGGGCCCTGCCGAGGAGGAGGAGACAGGGTTCATTGAACTCCTGGGAGCACAGCCATAGATGGTGGAGCCTCGGGGAGAAACTAGCGGCTCATTTGAGGGCAGAATAGGGTGACTAAAGTGATTTTTAATAGAAGTGCTATATTACAATGATGACTTATCTCTACTAATGCCTAGGTTCACTCGTGCCTACTAGGTACCTGTTTCCTACTCTTCCTCACCCTCACGCTAGATCTAGCTGTACCCCCAGGACCCACAGCTGAGCATGAGGTGGCCCGCTGACTTCCATGCCTTGTTTCCTGAGATGACTTTGACAGGTGTGTTCTGGGGGACCTGGACCTTGCGGGTCTGGGTTTACTTTTGGCAGCACGGGTGTTGCAGTGCTGCCCTCCTTGGTGTGCGAGGCTGGAGATGTGTCACTCACAGGAAGGTGGGTGTTAGATGGGCTGGACACCAGAGGCCCCAGAATCCCTCCATTGAATAGAAGGGCAGCTGGAGTGAGACCCAGAAGCCCTGCTGTCCTCCTATGCTCATACGTTTTGTACTTATGCCTGCACCATGCAGTTGACGCCCTGCACCATGGAGCTCATGCCCTCAGCCATGGAGGTCATGAGCTGAACCATGGAGCAGACATCCCCCACTTTGGAGTTCATGCCCTGTGCCATGGTCTCCACTGTGGATGGCCTCTTGCAGTGTTGGCCTTGTTGTGTAGGAGTGACGGCACCATCTCCTCAGATAGAAGGCAATGAAGCTCCTCCAGTCACCTTGAGGTTTGAGGAGGGATGCTGTCATCCTTTGCTGCTATTTGTGACTCTGCCTATCGAACTCCAACTGCTCTGAAACGACGGTCTACAGGACCACCTCATTGGCCATGGGCTCAGCAGTGTCTCGGGCTCTGACATCCCTTCTGGGATGTTCCTTCCTCCGCCAGCTGTGCATCTTCAGCTGTGAGGTGCTCACCAGTGAGTGACCCAGAAGACTGCTTATTAACTATTGCCATCGAGGTGCGAGTGTCTGCTGCTGGGGGAGGGTGTGGGTGACAGCTGTGGCACCTCGATGCTTGTCTCTTTGACATCTCTTTCGGAGATGTTCGGGTCTGTGGTATCCAAAGGGCATGAGGAGTGTCCGTGTTGCTCAACTGATTGAGTTATAAGGGAAGTGAGATGGCATTAGTGTATTACAGAGATAAATTGATGGGAGTAAGTTAACTCACGTGAGGCTTGTACCATGGCTGCATGTTAAGAGGATTCTCACTTTTGTCTCTTGCCCCTACACCTCTGCTCAGGTGCAGGGCTCTCTCCTCAAAGTATGTTTGGGTTCTCAGCTCGGGCATAACTCCGGGTGGCAGTGCCCATTGATGCTGGGTGTGCTCCAGTTTGTCCTACAATGAGACAGGAGAGTGTAGGTGGGCATCCTGCTAGGTCACATGGTGATCAAGGCTGGCATGCACGGCAAGTGAGTAGGAGCCGGGATATGAGGAGCAGATTTTCTACTGGGGGAACCATGGGGAGTCGGGGGGAATGGCGCCATGACAAGTGTTGGGAATCCATGAGTTGGTGGGTGAGAGACCACCGTGGAGATAGGAAGGTTGTGTTTAGCAGGAGACATGAGGAAGCAGACTTACCTTGGCTGCATCTTCTTTTGAAAGTATAGGCCGGTCTTCCTTTGGAGCAAGCTGGCTCTCACTATCACGGCCACTACCTCCCAGGCGGGGTTGGTGACCTTGCTTGCTGGAAGTCTGGCTGATAATAGGTACAGGTTGTCACGTCTCTGCACAACACCATGCAGACGTTTGCTGAGGGCTCTCCCTGTGAACCGTGGTGCTGTCTTCCTAGAAGCCATTCCCCCGACTGGACTTGGAACAGTGCTGGGGAGGCATTTAAAAGGAAAGTCCACTGATTACAGAGGTTTTCTTGGGGCGAGTGGGGTAAGCTGCCATGAAACACGTGGTAAAATATTTTTTTGTTCAAGAGGCTGAATCTACTGTGAGTTTTCCATAAGACCATAAGACATAGGAGCAGAATTAGGCCACACGGCCCATCGGGTCTGCTCCGCCATTCAATCATGGCTGATATTTTCTCATTCCCATTCTCCTGCCTTCTCCCTATAACCCCTGATCCCCTTATTAATCATGAACCCATCCTATTGACCGTGTCGCGTCTTTTCGTCCGACGTCACTTCGTCCAACGACACTTTGTCCACGTCTTTTGGTCCAACGTCTTTTTGTCCGCACGTCTTTTGGTCCAACGTCTTTTTGTCCAATTATCCAATTACAAATAAACTCCGTATACAACCATTTAATTGATAAAATGCAAGTACAATACAGCAAGTGAATTTAATTGCTAAAATGCAAGTAATTGATAAAATGCAAGTAAAATGCAAGTTGAAAAATGCAGTTAAAAAATCTAAAAATGCAGTTAAAAAATCTAAGTTTACTAATTACTTAAAATTCCAGAAAGATATCACATCACTTAGAGAATACAGTTGGAAAATGTAAATTCTTAAAGTTACTTAAAATTGATGTAAATTGTAAGCAACATTCCTCAAGAAATAATTTTTTGTTGTAGAATCATATTCAACGACCAATCTTTTGAGGCGTTCGGTTATTTTCTTATATCGCGTACATGAAGTCGACTGATCTCCCCGAAGAATTTGAGCCTTTTTGCCTATTATGAACCCTTCCTCTTCCTTCAGAGTTTTGATTAACCTCCAGATATTCAAATGAGCTCCACCCGCCGAACGCTTTATCGCAGAATGAAATCCTTTATTACATATTATACCTTGCTATGTGCATTAGAGAAGATTTCTATTTACAAAATGTTAATGTGGGGAGTGGAGTGGAGTGCTAATAAGCAAGTTACAAAAAGTCAAGTTACAAAAAGTCTTTGACGAAAAAATCATCGGACAAAAAGACGTAGGACCAAAAGACGTGGACGAAGTGTCGTTGGACGAAATGACGTCGGACGAAAAGACATAGCACCCCTATTGACATGACAACGGGATTCCCCCAGTGTTCACACCAGGGCTGTCACGTTGAAAAAATATCGGAAAATTCCCCTCAATGTTTTTGATGACCTCAGAATGTCCCTAAGTTCAAAACAGCCACTGAATTTATTTTGAAATGTGGTCTCCTGTATTGTCAGATATATGGCAGAAAATTAACGCACGCACAATTAATGATGAACAATTAAACGTATTTTCCCCTCTTCCTCACACCTCCCCCCCCCAACCCTCCCAACTCTGGTCCTTCCTACACAATTGTGATACCTTGTATAATCAAGATATGTGCACTCAAAATAATGTGATCTCAAAGGGGTGAAACCCCAGAGGAAAACCCAGGACACTCAGGGGGAGAAAATCAGAACCACTTTTCCAATTCCCAGTCAGTGGGATCCCACCGTTCCTGATTAATATGGTGCAGCACCAACCTCGTGTATGTGGTGCCTGCCATTGAATTGAGCAGGATCTGTGCGTCCCTAACCTTGCTGTGTTTTCCTTGTGCTAACACTCCCCAGCCGATACTCTCAATACAGAGCCTCTTCGTTTAAAAGTTTCAACGGAATGAAATGTAATTTCCTGAATGCTTTTGGATATTCATATGATCTCTTGTGGAAAGAAATGTACGCTCCTGATTAGTTCAGTTGTTAAATTCATTATAAGCTTCTAGTGAGATGTCAAGATTGCTATATATTGAAGTCAAAATACCAGACCTTGCACTTATCTTGGTAAGGAATTGGGTCTCAGTTATTTAGATAATCATATTCTGTCCTTTCCTTCTCCAAAGAAGTTTTAGTACCAAGTTAACTATTAACTGCAGCACCGGGGCTGTCAGTACACCCAAGAAAAGGCAATAATTTGGCTGGCAGTCTCTCGGTGATGAACATTTTTCCATGTTGCTTGATGTTTCGAACAACTTGGAGGAGCAGGTTACAGGATTTGTAGCTTGCCAATGCCTCAGAGAGTTTGAACAGGGACGAGTTAAGATCTGAAGACCAGAGAGAACCAAGAAAGGCCTCAAATGTGTTGAGTTTACCAGTTTTTTCCAGAGTGGCAGGAGATGTGTGACAATTGTTAAGATTCTGGACCAGACCCCAACATCTGATAGGATACTAGACAAGAATCCCAAACGCTTCTTAAAAACAATGATTAAAACTGAGGAAATAATTCTTCGTTCCAGGAGTGATTCCACTGACAAATAGGTATATTTGTATCAAAACAAACTTTATTCTCAACACAGAGTAACCACATTAACATCACAGAAAATAGCTTTTGAATTAGCAGTTAAAATATTCTTAAAAGACAAGTAAACACTTTAACTGCTAACTTATACCTTCTCTATCTCCAATTAAGCAAAGCCCATTACAGGTCAAAAACCACTGGTAAATTAAGTTAGCAAACGCAGGGATATTTGCTGTACACTTGTTTAGAGATTTCTTGAAAAGACTGCTTGCAGAGAGAGAGAGACCCTTTCAGGAAACAGACTGTGTCAGACTACTGCTTAACCTGTCAAAGGTTTTGCAAAAAATGCTGCTCAGCTTAAAACACATAGCAAAAGTAAAAGCTATACTGCCCACTACTGACCTGGATCTTCCCATTAATTACATCATCTTTATCCCACTCAGATCCTTTAACCTGCTTACCTAAATCTAAAATGTCTAAAATTAGTTACTCTCCAGGGCATCACCAACGATCATAACAAAATTCCATTAGGCCTCTCTTTATAAACAAATACCTGGTTGGAATAAATGCTGATCTCACTTCTACGACATGTTAATTCACCTTCTGCAGACACACCACCTGTCTGTAGGTTAAACCACGATTTTAAAAAAATTACTTCAAAAGATATTTTTAATATAATCTATATAAACATTTCCAAATTCATCACACAATTAATTTCCATTCATTTCAGCATATCTGCTCCTGATCATGATCCAGTGACTCTTCTGGAGGAAGCGCATCCTGTATTGAACCTCTTTTAAATCCTTGTCTTATCCTAGTGTCCTTTTTAATTCCTTTCTTGCTGTCTGCTTTTAAGCGACAAACTTAGATCTCCCTCCCCCAATGCTGCAAGCTGCTATTTGAACTGGCCCAAGGGGATTCCCCTCCATGCAGTATCTTGTGTAGAAGGGTCCCATGGCGTGATTTTGATGGACTTAGCTAGCAGGCAATCAGCTTGTCTGAAAATCTGAGATTTATTCATACTTGATTCTAATTGATGGAGCGCCTCGGAAGCTTCTGGAAGGAATGCTTGGAGAAGAAGCAATCTCCATTGTAATTCATTTCTGTTTAAACCTCGAAGGCAGAAAACAGCAGTTCTGAGCTCGCTCTATCAGCTAGGGCTGGTGATTTAAAACATTCTCTCTATTCAAGCCTGTGAAAGTAACTTCTGAGTAAAATACTGCAAGCAATAGGCAGGCCTGTGGAAGTTTAATCCTCTGTTTGGAAGGCTGGGAAAGGCCCAGTCTGATAACTCTCCTGAGAATCCTAAAAGTTCCTGAAAACCAGGCCCTTCTTTATCACTCCAAAGCACAGCTGGAACCCCTGCACAAAGACCAGAAAAGCAGCTGGAATGCAGAGTGGGCGGTCAACCTGCTGTAAACTCTCAGGTAGAGAATTCGAATACTATGTCAGTGAGACTGAGAGTCAATCTGGTAGAGGCCTGTACAGGTGAAAGTTACTCTCCAGAGGAATTCCTGCAGCTTGCAGGGTTGAAGAGAAGGCAGATATTAGATGATCCAAATCAAACGATTGTTTTCAACACCTCACATTCTAAAAGGATCACTGGCTACAAAGACCGCAACCTCAGCAGCAAAGATTCTCATCTCTCGTCCCGTTTAATCCCCATTATTTGGACCCATCCCCTTCCCCATTGTGTGTCTGTCTTGTGTGTATGTGGGGGAAGGGGGAAAGGGTGGGGAGGTGTTAGGGGAGTAATTAGATTAGCAGACCGTTGTTCTATTATTGCCATTACATGTTTAAATCTTCCCTTGTTATAAATAAACAGTTTTTAAAAAATGTTTTACTTACAAATCTGGTGCCTGTAAGTCAATGGAGCAATTGAAGGTCAACGATCCCAAGTAAATATACAAAGTATTGGTTAATTCACTTATGTTGGGACTCAGGGGCCTGTGGGGCTAGAAATGACAGCGCACTAGCCCAGGGTGTCGTAACAGCCTGTGCATGTCTGGTGATGATAAATTGGACAAGATTATCTCCACTGCAGTTGAATAACCTACCGATTCCCAGGTTGGATTCTAATTCACATTACTCTCCAAAATCAAGCAGGATGAAGGGAGAGAATAATGGAAAATCTGGTTGGTGAGGCTGAACTGCTTTTCCATTCCCTTTATTGGGTGCTGCTCACTTTCCTTTGTTTGCCTCCCACACTGTTATGTTTTAGTTGCACTGCTCTTTGTTTGACAGAAAGAACAAAGGATGAAAAGGTTGCCACAGTCCGTCAGACTTTATTATCAGAGAGGTGTTGCTTGTTCACAATCTGAGATGGAAAAGAGGGAAATCTCCCAAATGCCTTTGTTGATGTCACCATGTAATCATGTGACACACTGCATAGCAATGCATTGGTTTACAATACATAACAACCCCCCCCCCCCCCCCATTTAGAGTGGCACAGCGACATTGTGGTTAGCACCGCTGCCTCACAGCGGCAGCGACCCAAATTCAAATCCAGCCTTGGGTGATGGTTTGGAGTTTGCACGTTCTCCCCGTGTCTGTGTGGGTTTCCTCCGGATGCTCCAGGTTCCTCCCACAGTGCAAAGATATGCAGGTTAGGTGGATTGGCCATGCTAAAATTGTCCCTTAGTGTCCAAAAATATGCAGGTTATGAGGTAGGGATAGAGCGGGGGAGTGGGCCTAAGTGAGGTGCTCTTTCGGAATGTTAGCGCAGACTTGATGGCCTCCTTCTGCACTGAAAGGATTCAATGGATTTAATGCTGGGTTGATTGTCATTTTAACGCCACCACATATTTGGATTGAGCCATCTGGCTTGATAACTGGAACAATTGGGGTCGCGCAATCGCTTGTCGTCACAGACCCGATCACTCCATCTTTGATCAATTTTCCAAGCTCCACTCGAGCTTTTGGTTCGATAGCATATGGCACATCTCTTGCCTTTAATCATTTTGAGATGCTATCAGGTTTTTATCTTAAGTCGTGCCTCAACTCCGGTCATTTCTCCTAAAGTATTTTCAAATATCTTCTTATACTTTTCTGAGATTTTCTGCAATCTGTTCTTTCCATCAACCAATTGGTTCACAGGTTGCCAGTTTAGTTTGATTTTGTTCAATCATGTTCTTCTGAAAAGTGCAGGAAAATCTCCTTTCACTGACTAATGGCAATTTTTCAGATTGACAATTTGCTTTAACTTGCACCATGGTATAACCCTTCACCAGAACCATATCTTCCCTGTTAGTTGTCAAGATTATATCAGATGGCTTTAATGGTATGTTTTTGAACTTTTATTGATATAAATTTTCATGGATAACAGACACAGATAAGCGGCTCCCGTATCTACTTCCATTTTAATTCTGTTCCCATTCAGTTTTGGATAAGCCAAAAATCTCTGTGTTTCATCTTACGATAGTCCTGAATACCGGGGCCCTGCAAATTTGCATACTTGGCCTCCTACTATACTCCCTACACACATGACTCTGTGACAAAATTTGGCTCCAACTCCCATCTACAAGTTTGCTGATGACACGACCATAGTGGGTCGAATCTCGAATAACGATGAGTCAGAATACAAGAGGGAGATACAGAACCTAGTGGAGTAATGTAACGGCAACAATCTCTCCCTCAATGTCAGCAAATCTAAAAGACCTGGTCACTGACTTCAAGAATCAACGTATCGGATACACCTCTGTTTGCATCAATGGTGCCAAGGTGGAGATGGTTGACAGCTTCAAATTCTTACGGGTGCACATCACCAACAATCTGTCCTGGTCCATCCACGTTGACGCTACGACCAATAAAGCACAACAGCACCTATACTTCCTCAAGAAACAAAGGAAATTCGGCATGTCCACATTGACCCAATCTTTACAGATGCACCATAGAAAGCATCCTATCTGGCTGCATCACAGCCTGATATGGCAGCTGCTTGGCCCAAGGCCGTAAGAAACTACAGAGAGTCATGAACACAGCCCAGTCCATCACGCTAACCTGTCTCCGTTCCAATGACTCTGTCTACACCTCCTGCTGCCTTGCAAAGCGGACAGCATAATCACAGAGCCCTCCCACCCGGCTTATTCGTTCTTCCAACTTCTTCCATCGGGCAGGAGATACAAAAGTCCAAGAACACACACTAACAGATTCAAAAACAGCTTTGTCTCTGTTGTCACCAGATCTCCTAAACGACCCTCTTATGGACTGATCTGATCTCTTCACACATCTTCTCTACTGAGTAGCACCAAACACCTGTATGCTTTACCCGATCCTTGTGTCTATATATTTACATTGTGTATTTTTGTTTGGCCTATGTTTTTTTCATGTATGGAATGATCTGTCTGGACTGTAAGCAGAACAATACTTTTCACTCTACCTTGGTACACGTGACAATAATCAAATCAAATACATTGATAATACACTGAATTTTAGTTCTTTGATTCCCGAGATATCGAGTATTTCTGGGAATTTTCATTGTCTTTGGTCATTTATTATCACTAAGGAGGTAGTGATGGGCAAGCTAATGGGGCTAAAGGTAGACAAGCCTCCTGGCCCTGATGGAATGCATCCCAGAGTGCTAAAAGAGATGGCTAGGAAAATTGCAAATGCACTAGTGATATTTTACCAAACTTTACTAGACTCTGGGGTGGTCCCGGCAGATTGGAAATTAGTTCAAAAAAGGAGGTAGGCAGAAAGCGGGTAATTATAGACCAGTTAGCTTAACTTCGGTAGTAGGGACGATGCTGGAATCTATCATCAAGGAAGAAATAGCGAGGCATCTGGATGGACATTGTCCCATTGGGCAGACGCAGCATGGGTTCATAAAGGACAGGTCGTGCCTAACTAATTTAGTGGAAGTTTTTGAGGACATTACCAGTGCGGTAGATAACGGGGAGCCAATGGATGTGGTATATCTGGATTTCCAGAAAGCTTTTGAGAAAGTGCCACACAAAAGGTTGCTGCATAAGATAAAGATGCATAGCATTAAGGGTAAAGTGGTAGCATGATAGAGGATTGGTTAATTAATAGAAAGCAAAGAGTGGGGATTAATGGGTGATTCTCTGGTTGGCAATCAGTAACTAGTGGTGGCCCTCAGGGATCAGTGTTGGACCCACAATTGTTCACAATTTACATAGATGATTTGGAGTTGGGGACCAAGTGCAATGTGTCCAAATTTGCAGACGACACAAAGATGAGTGGTAAAGCAAAAAGTGCAGAGGATATCGGAAGTCTGCAGAGGGATTTGGATAGGCCAAGTGAATGGGCTCGGGTCTGGCAGATGGAATACAGTGTTGACAAATGTGAGGTTATCCATTTTGGTAGGAATAACAGCAAAAGGGATTATTATTTAAATGATAAAATATTAAAACATGCTGCTGTGCAGAGAGACCTGGGTATGCTAGTGCATGAGTCGCAAAAAGTTGGTTTACAGGTGCAACAGGTGATTAAGAATGCAAATGGTGTTTTGTCCTTCATTGCTAGAGGGATGGAGTTTAAGACTAGGGAGGTTATGCTGCAATTGTATAAGGTGTTAGTGAGGCCACACCTGGAGTATTGTGTTCAGTTTTGGTCTCCTTACCTGAGAAAGGATGTACTGGCGCTGGAGCGTGTGCAGAGGAGATTCACTAGGTTAATCCCAGAGTTGAGGGGGTTGGATTGCAAGCAGAAGTTGAGGAGACTGGGACTGTACTCGTTGGAATTTAGAAGGATGAGGGGGGATCTTATAGAAACATATAAAATTATGAAGGGAATAGATAGGATAGATGCGGGCAGGTTGTTTCCACTGGCGGGTAAAAGTAGAACTAGGGGGCATAGCCTCAAAGTAAGGGGAAGTAGATTTAGGACTGAGTTTAGGAGGAACTTCTTCACCCAAAGGGTTGTGAATCTATGGAATTCCTTGCCCAGTGAAACAGTTGAGGCTCCTTCATTAAAGGATAAAAACCAGTGTTCAGTGTACAGACTTCATGGCTTTCAATCGATGGTGGAGTTGTCTCCTGAAAATTGATCCTTGACTCGAGGTCCAGATCTGAATTCTTTCTTCTGACTATGTTTCCTGGAAAGACATCCTCATCACCAGCTTTGTCTTTGCTGTTTAGCTGTCCCGCTCTTTCTTTAATGGTAGATATAAAGGAGGAAAATGTTGTTACACCACATAAAACTTAACTAGTGCATCAGACTTTATAAGAGAGGTTTGCTTCCTCACAGTCTAAGGTGGAAGTGAGGGTAATCTCTGATGATGTCACCACGTAATCATATGACACAGATGCATTGGTCTCCAATACTATAATATCATTAGGAGTCCTGAGAAAGTAAAACAATGAAGCTCTATTTAAGCAAACAAAAGTAAAGGCCTCAACGTGACATTCAGCTCATACGTTCCAGCCGGAACTACCAATCAATGCCGGTCCCAATGCTGGCCGGCGTTCAAATCCGGTTTATGAGCCACAGTTGCTAGAATTCTGCCCCTCAGCGGAGGAGCCTGTATTCCACGAGTCCCATGGGGAGATCAACTGGGTCATCCCCATGGGTCTTGTGAGGATTATTACAAATACATAACACACATGAACATGCTCCTGGTCCCCAATAGATTTATTTCCTCTTTGTCCATGTTGCTACTTCTTTCTGAGAAAGACAAGTGGGAGTTGGCAGTAGTTTGTGAAGAAGTCATGATGGCCTCCAGATCCTCCTTTCTCTAATATTACAGGAACAATTCTACTGCTGCAGCATTGCCGGGATATTTCCCAGGGTCATTGTTATGTTCCTTTTTGGTGAAGGGAAATCCGTGGATGGTTCAGGTAATGAGACGCAAAGCAGTGAAATAGGCTCACTTTCAGCCCAGTGCTGAAGTGGGGCAGTAGAAATCTGGCTCCTCCACATTGGTCTTTGGAAGAAAATCTATCCCGACTGGCTTCATAGTTAATAATGGCCATTCCCTGCCAAGTACCATTGTGGGAGCCCCAACCAGTTGGAGACTGTACCTACTTAAGGAGGACTGCCTTCACCACCTCAACGAAACTGCAGATGAATATTAACTGTGGCCTTGCCAGCCATTACCCACATCTCGGGAACCAAAAACCTCTTGGTCAAACCTTAAAGTTTGCAACCTGCAACCGTGGATCTATTCTGCAACCCTGAGACAGCTGTCTCACGTGAGGAGGAAAGGGAAGAACATTGTACCAGATTTTAAAAAAGAACAAAGCTGTCCTCCTTAAGAGACCAAAAATAAATCCTGGTGCATTTGGGTCCTGTTCTTCTTCAATATAATAGATGGGCGCAGCAAGATTTCACAAAGTAACTAGATTATTTGCTTGGTTTCAACTGACAGATGGTATTTTTTTTCTGAAGTAAGTCATAGAATTAAAGTGCTTATGGCTGCTGCAAAATAGATTTTTGTTTTCAGCAGTAAATCCACGCTTCGTGCCTCAGTGTCATTTTGTACGATGTAAACTTTCAGGTTAATGCCTGCCTTATTAATGCTCAAAGTGTTTAAAGTGTTAAAATTAATATTGTGATAAAAACATAGTTTATTCCCATTGTAGCCAATCCAGCAATGCACAGTCAAAGTCTGGTAGAGCAACCTCAATAGCCAACATAAAGAAAAGAACAGAGCTTGCATTAATCATGTCTTTTGCAAACTCGGTGTAATATTCTTGTCGGGTGACCTGATTTATATTACAAGAGCACTTGTAGCTAAAGCTATAAACAATTTATGAACATTAACTGTGGGTCAACTATATACAAAACAATAGATGAATAACAGTCTGGTCATGCACAAGCAACAATTCTCTACTAGCTCTTCAGTCAGTCTGAGGTCACCTGACTCTAACATTCACTTATATACTAAGAGTCTCCCAGTGGCCAGTCGATGAATTACAACACAACCATGATATCACTACACTCAGGACATCCCAAAATATTTTACAGCCAATCAAATACTTTTTGAAGTATAGTCACAGTTGTAGGAAACATGACTGCCAATTTGATTTGGAACCAAACAACAGACACCAGCAAAAAAAAAATACTTAGTTCTTGTGGTAGCGTGTCCCCTTTAAGGGGCGATTGTTCATGGGTCACGTAACCCGCCCGGGGCCTATTGCTTGGAAGAGGGTGATCCTCGGCAATTGGAAAGGAAGCACGTGGCCCAGGGAGCAAGCGGCTCACAGTGTGAGCCCGGGAGTCAAGGAAAAAAGACATGTATTGTAGTTGTTGTTTGGGTAAATCACTTTGTGACTTAAGCAGCCTCCTCGTTGATACCTCGTGCTATTATAGCTATGAAAATACAAACTCTTAATATTTACATCTGGCACTCAAAATATGTTATTCTTTTGTTGGAAGTAGAAAATGCAACAGGCCCATGTGCAAGAATGAGATACATGACCAGATAATTTATTTAGAGATAAATAGTAGTCTGGGCAAATGGACGAACTCCTGCGCTCTTGTTAAAATAGCAGCCTGAGATCCTTTGTGTTCACCTGGGAAGGAAAGCCACCAAGGCCTCAGTTTAACATCTTATCTAAAAGACAGCACCTCGAATAGTGTAGCTCTCCCTCAGTAAGACACTGCCATGTCTCTTGGGATGGTGTGTCTATGTCTCTCAAATGGAGATTGAATCCCGAGCCTTCTGACACAGAAGCAAGGGTGTGATATGTTATATATATAGATGGTTATATTATATATAGAGAAACTTTTGTCAGGAGATGATGAGCACTAGCTATTTCTGTGAATAGACTTTAACAAGGCATATTTAGTCCAAATTACTTCAGAATCAATTAGCCTTTAACATCTTCACCTTGTAATTTTCTCTGCTGCTTTCTTGAATATGCTGCTTCCTGCTGGGTTTCATCTCCATTGACACTAGCTGGCCTCTGACTATTCTACACAGGCTATTTGGCTATGGTCATGGATGTTTGGAGCTGACCTCACTTGCAGGCCATGCTTAAGAATAAACATTCCCGTTGGGAAATGTTATCCTGCAAGAGGACACATGGAGAAATACTGAGTATGATCTCTATGATTATCTGTTTGTTATTGTTAATGGCTGCTGCGGTCACCGCACTTAATAATTTCCCACCATACTCTTTGTGTGAACACAACTTTTGAAAATTGAGCTCTTTAAATTGTTTTGCCGGTAAGGTTTCCTGCACAGCGGCGCAGCCAAGATATCAGGATTTTTCCCATCCAAACACGGTCTCTGAGGCCGACTAGCTTCACAGCTCTGATTGAAGTGAGATAACGAAAGAAAAATCATTGCAGACTGCGACCTTCCTAGTCTGTGCATCTCAGTTCCCCATAAGGAAGCAGATTTATGATCAGAGAAATCGAACCCAAATATGGCTGCTCAGAGAGCGGTTGAAACTCAAGGAGAATATTTCAAGCAGTGTACACTTTAGAACAATATAAATGTAGACAGTTCTCAATGTATAGATCAATATTGGCTTTTACATGTCAACCAATCAATAATTGTGAGCGACAGCGAGCCACAACAATGTCAGGATGATCCTCACAGTGTGTAACTTAACCTAGCCCCTCTGACCCAAATGAAAATCAAATGTTAATGCAGCATAGAGAAACATGCAGTTCTGGACGTATGGAGCGCAATTCTCTGGTCTCCCAGCTGCCTGTTTCTCAGCAGCGGAAGGCGGCGTGTCATTTGCTGGTGGAGGGACTTTCTGCGCCTGCTGCTGACAATGGGAATTCCCATTGAAACCCATCCCACGCCTCCTGGAAACCCGCGGGTGGGAAAGTGCTGCCGGCGGGATCAGAGAATCCTGCTGGAGAATTCCAGCCATGAATTAGGAGCAGGAGTAGGCCACTAGGCCCTTCGAGCCTGCTCCGCCATTCAATAAGATCAAGGCTGATCTGGTTGTGACCTCATCCCCACAATCCTGCTTCCTGGAAACCCGCGGGTGGGAGAGTGCTGCCGGCGGGACCAGAGAATCCTGCTGGAGAATTCCAGCCATGAATTAGGAGCAGGAGTAGGCCACTAGGCCCATCGAGCCTGCTCCGCCATTCAATAAGATTAAGGCTGATCTGGTTGTGACCTCATCCCCACAATCCTGCTTACCCCTTAATGACCTTTCACCTCTTGTTAATCAAGAATGCATCTACCATAATTGTCTGACCAGAGGGGAGGCCATATTGGATTTGGTACTTGGTAATGAACCAGGGCAAGTGATAGATTTGTTAGTGGGGGAGCATTTTGGAGATCGTGACCACAATTCTGTGACTTTCACTTTAGTAATGGAGAGGGATAGGTGCGTGCAACACGGCAAGGTTTACAATTGGGGGAAGGGTAAATATGATGCTGTCAGACAAGAACTGAAGTGCATAAGTTGGGAACATAGGCTGTCAGGGAAGGACACAATTGAAATGTCGACCTTGTTCAAGGAACAGATACTACGAGTCCTTGATATGTATGTCCCTGTCAGGCAGGGAAGAAATAGTCGAGTGAAGGAACCATGGTTGACAAGAGAGGTTGAATGTCTTATTAAGAGGAAGAAGGATACTTATGTAAAGCTGAGGAGACAAGGTTCAGACAGGGTTCTGGAGGGGCAAAGATAGCCAGGAGGGAACAGAAGAAAGGGATTAGGAGAGCTAAGAGAGGGGATGAAAAATCTTTGGCAGGTAGGATCAAGGAAAACCCCAAGGCCTTTTACACATCTGTGAGAAATATGAGAATCACTAGAGCGAGGGTAGGTCCGATCAAGGACAGTAGTGGGAGATTGTGTCTTGAGTCTGAAGAGATAGGAGAGGTTTTGAACAAGTATTTTTCTTCAGTATTTACGAATGAGAGGGGTCATATTGTTGAAGAGGACAGTGTGAAACAGACTGGTAAGCTTGAGGAGATACTTGTTAGGAAGGAAGATGTTTTGGGCATTTTGATAAACTTGAGGATAGACAAGTCCCCCGGGCCTGACGGGATATATCCAAGGACTCTATGGGAAGCAAGAGATGAAATTGCAGAGCCGTTGGCCATGATCTTTTCATCCTCACTGTCAACGGTGGTGGTACCAGGGGATTGGAGAGTGGTGAATGTCGTGCCCCTGTACAAAAAAGGGAATAGGGATAACCCTGGGAATTACAGGCCAGTTAGTCTTACTTGGTGGTAGGCAAAGTAATGGAAAGGGTACTGAGGGATAGGATTTCTGAGCATCTGGAAAGACACTTCTTGATTTGGGATAGTCAGCACGGATTTGTGAGGGATAGGTCTTGCTTCACAAGTCTTATTGAATTCTTTGAGGAGGTGACCAAGCACGTGGATGAAGGTAAAGCAGTGGATGTAGTGTACATGGATTTTAGTAAGGCATTTATAAGGTTCCCCATGGTAGGCTTTTGCAGAAAGTAAGGAGGCATGGGATAGTGGGGAATTTGGCCAGTTGGATAATGAACTGGCTAACTGATAGAAGTCAGAGAGTGGTGGTGGATGGCAAATATTCAGCCTGGAGCCCAGTTACCAGTGGTGTACCACAGGGATCAGTTCTGGGTCCTCTGCTGTTTGTGATTTTCATTACTGACTTGGATGAGGCAGTTGAAGGGTGGGTCATTAAATTTGCAGACGATCCGAAGATTGGTGGAGTTGTGGATAGTGAGGAGGGCTGTTGTCGGTGCAAAGAGACATAGATAGGATGCAGAGCTGGGCTGAGAAGTGGCATATGGAGTTTAATCCTGAAAAGTGTGAGATTGTCCATTTTGGAAGAACAAATATGAATGCGGAATACAGGGTTAATGGTAGGGTTCTTGGCAATGTGGAGGAGCAGAGAGATCTTGGGGTCTATGTTCATAGATCTTTGAAAGTTGGCACTCAAGTGGATAGAGCTGTGCAGAAGGCCTATGGTGTGCTAGCGTTCATTAGCAGAGGGATTGAATTTAAGAGCCGTGAGGTGGTGATGCAGCTGTACAAAACTTTGGTAAGGCCACATTTGGAGCACTGTGTGCAGTTCTGATCACCTCATTTTAGGAAGGATGTGGAAGCTTTGGAAAAGGTGCAAAGGAGATCTACCAGGATATTGCCTGGAATGGAGAGTAGATCTTACGAGGAAAGGTTGAGGGTGCTCGGCCTTTTCTCATTAGAACAGAGAAGGATGACGGGCGATTTGATAGAGGTTTATTAGATGATCAGGAGAACAGATAGAGACTGTTTCCTCGGGTGGAACAAACCATTACAAGGGGACTTAAATTTAACGTGAATGGTGGAAGATATAGGGGGATGTCAGAGGTAGGTTCTTTACCCAGAGAGTAGTGGGGGCATGGAATGCACTGCCTGAGTCGGAAACATTAGGGACCTTCAAGCGGCTATTGGATAGGTACATGGATTACGGTAGAATGCTGGGGTGTAGATTGATTTGTTCTTAATCTAGGAAAAAAGTTTGGCGCAACATCGTGGGCCGAAGGGTCTGTTCTGTGCTGTATTTTCTATGTTTTATGTTCCATTACCTTGAAAATATTTAATGATCCTTCTTCTGTCACCTTTTAGGAAGAGAGTTCCAGAGACTCACGACCCTCTGAGAAGAAACAATTCTCCTCCTCTCTGTCTTAAATATATTTAATCAGCGACCTAGTTCTAGATTCCCCCACATGAGGAAACATCCTCTCCACAGCCACAGATACACCACTGCGAGATTGTCAGAAAGAGGATAAGTAGTTAGAGGGAAGGGAGGGGCAAAGAGAGGGGCATTTTATAAGGAGATATGTATATATATCCCACATATAGGGCTATATTCTCCATTTGGGAAATGGGTGTTCCCGGGAATGAAGAGCGTGCTTTTTGTGTTTCCTTTGGGAGCGTTAATTGTTCTGTGATTCAGGATTTGCAAATGGGCCAGCACTCTGCCTGCGCAAATTAGAAGCGATTCCTGGCCCAGCGGGCGGTGTAACCGCTGGGGCCGAAATTAGTGCTAAAGAGCCTGACAACTGAAACTGTTTTTAAACATTGCACTCACCATACACTTATTGCAGCCATGGAGATATCTCAAGGAAGACCTTCCTCCCACCCCTGAGTTTGGGAATCCGAGGTGGGTGCTCAATGCCAATGAGGAGAGAAGGGACACCCGCTACCCCAGGGAGGACACTCTCCTCCAGAACAGCACCTGGGAAGAGGTGGCAGAAGGAGTCAGTGCTGCCAGCATCACTAGGAGGAGAAAGCTCGTGATCTTGAGGGATTGGTGTCACTGGTGAGGCCTCTGCTCTGAGAGGAGAGTGGTGCAGCGCTTCTTTTTCCTTTTCTTTATAAATTGAAAGTACCCAATTCTTTTTTATTTCCAATTAAGGGGCAATTTAGTGTGGTCAATCCACCTTCCCTGCACATCTTTGGGTTGTAGAGGTGAGACCCACGTAAACACGGAGACAATGTGCAAACTCCACACAGACAGTGACCCGGGGTCGAGATTGAACCCGGGTCCTCAGCGATGGGGGGCAGCGCATCTGAGGAGTGCCAAAACCTCTTGGGCCACAGATTTGAGCTTGGCCACAATTCCCTTGCTGATACAGTTGGGATAGGAGGGTGTCCAAGAGGGATGGCTGGGTGGACTCCCACATCACCAGGGGCTCTCTGAGCATTCACAGGTCACAGTGAGCAGTCAACAGTGCGAGCAGGCAGCACCAGTGGGGTGTGTTTAAATCCATATACTGCAGCAATGGTGATCTGAACCAGGCCAACCCACTCCTGAGGGGGAAACCCCGAGTCCACAAACCTGACATCAAGTCATTACCCACTACTGCCCGCAGCCTGGGCAGCCCCTCTCAGCAAGCATGACAATTTTTGAGAGTTTTTTAAGCCTCCCGCTTCCCCTCAACAGTCATGGCCCAATCCCCGTTTGTAAGTGCTTGCACCAATTCGCGCCCGCGAGAGTTCAGCCTGAGAGCGGAGCGCTGGACCATGAAGTGCCCAACCCGCTAATGATATTTAAATCCAGGCAAATGGCAGTTTAGCATGGATCTGCCGGCGCGGGGCACGAACTTCGATAACGCCGCCAGTGAGGGACTGGAGCATCGCGACAGAATTGGCGGCGGGCGCTAATCGTGATTTTTCCGTTGCCTAATTGCAATCCTCTCTGCTGGCAGCAGGAAGTGGAGAATTCAGGCTATAACAACAGAATGAAAAACAACAGTCTACGAGCACTCTCAATCTCTACTTTTCAAAAGTTTACTTCAGTATCGACTCGCTTGATATTCACAATTGGAACCAGCAGCTCTCAGCAGCCAATCAGTTTTGATTATTTTCTAACAGGCCTCGGTTTCTGTGGGAGAAATTTGTTTTCCCACAGTCTTTCATTTTGTTTGGTCAGCTGATAAATTTTCAGGTGTAGCTTTGCTGACATAAGGAGGCACGGTGGCACAGTGGTTAGCACTGCTTCCACACAGCACCAGGGACCCGGTTTGATTTCGGCCTGGTGAAAGACATCAAGGACAATTCCTCTGCCGTTCTTCAAATCATGCTATTGGACGTTTTTTTACCAGAAACTGAGGGGGCAGACCAGTTTAACATCTCCTCTGAAAGAGAGCATTGCTAATGGTGCAGCACTCCCTCAGTATTGCGCTGAAATGCCAAGCTGGACGATGTGCTGAGATCTCTTAGAAAATTACCCCATTGAATCAAAGCTGGTGGACAAATAAATGGAGTCACAGCTATTTCATACACGCATACGAATTAGGAGCAGGAGTAGGCCACTCGTCCCCTCGAGCCTGCTCCGCCATTCAATAAGATGACATTGACATTGCTGCTTACCCTTGATAACCTTTCACCCCCTTGCTTATTAAGAATCTATATCTGCCTTAAAGATAATCAAAGTCTTGGCCTCAACTACCTTTTCAGGCCAAAGTCTCACAACCCTCAGAGAATATTTTCCTCACCTCTGTTTTAAATGGGCAACCCCTTATTCTAAAACATGGGGCCCTAGTTTTAGATTCTCCCACAAGAGGAAACTTACTCGCCACATCCACCATGTCAAGTCTCTTCAGGATCTTACATGTTTTGATCAAGTCTCCTCTATTCTTCTAAACTCCAGCAGTTACAAGCCTAGCATGTCTAACCTTTCCTATAAGACAACCTGCCCACTCCAGGTATTGATATAGTTAATCTTCTCTGAACTGCTTCTCACACACGTCTTTCCTTAATGAAGGAGAACGCTACTCTATACCTTACTCCAGATGGGATCTCCCCAGTGCCCTCTGCAACTGAAGCATAACCTCCCCACTCTTGTATTGAATTCCCACAACACCATAAGCCGTAGGAGCAGAAATAGGCCACTCAGCCCATCGTGTCTGCTCTGCCGCTCAATGAGATCATGGCTGATGTGATATAATCCTCAACTACACTTTCCTGCTTTATCCCATAACCCTTGATTCCCTTATTGATTAAAAATTTGTCTACCTCAGCCTTGAACACATGTAACAACCCAAGCTCTACTGTAACAAATTCCACAGATTCACTACACTCTGACAGAAGAAATTCATCTCTGTTTTAAATGGATAATCCCTTACTCTGAAATTATGCCCACTATTGCTAGACTGTCTCACAAGAGGAAATATCCTCTCAGCAACTACGCTGTCAAGCCCCCTAAGAATCCTATATGTCTCGATAAGGCCACCTCTCATTCTGCTAAACTCCAAACTGCCCTTGCCATATATGATAACATTTTATTAGCTAATTACTCACTCATCTACATACTAACCTCTTGTGATTCATGCACTAGGACACCCAGAACCCTCTCTGCACCTCAGCTCTACGATCTCTCACCATTTAGATAATGTTTTTTCCTTCTTCATCCTGCCGGAATGGTCAACTTCACATTTTCCCACATTATACTCCATTTAGCAGATTTTTCCCCCCTCACCTAACCTACCTATATCCTTTTGTAGGCTCTTTATACCGTCTTCTCAACATGCATTTCTCCCTATCTTTGTGTCATCACCAAATTTAGCAAACCTACCATCATCCCTTCAATCAGATCATATAGATTATAAAGAGTTGAGGTCCCAGCACTGATCCCTGTGGCAGACCACTCATCACATCCTGCCGGTCAGAAAATGACCCATTTCTGTCTACTCGTTGTTTCCTGTGATCTAGTCAGCCTTCAATCCATGTCAATATGTTACCCCCTACATCATGGCCTTTTATTTTCTCCAATAACCTTTTATGAGGCACCTTATCAAATGCCTTCTGGAAATCTAAGTACAGACATCCATTGATTCCCCTTGATCCACAGCACCTGTTACTCCTTCAAAGAATTTCAATAAATCAGTTAAATATGATTTCCCTTTCACAAAACTGTGTTGACTCTGCCTGATGATCTTGAATGTATCCACGTGCCCTGCTACAACATCCTTAATAATTGCTTCTAACATTTTCCCTATGCCATGTTAAGGCCTATAGTTTCCTACTTTCTGTCACCCTCCTTTTTTGAATAAAGGAGTTACATTAGCTATTTTTCAATCTAATGGAACGTTGGCCAAATCTGATAAATTTTGGAAATTCGAACAAACGCATCAACTATCTCACCAGCTACTTCTTTAAAACTCTAGGATGAAGTCCATCAGGACCAAGGGACTTGTCAACCTGCAATTCCAACAATTTACTAAGTACCACTTCATTGTTGATTGTAATTTTCTTACGTTCCTCCCTCTCTTCCAGTTCCTGGCTTACAGGCATTTCTGACATAAGACCATAGGAGTAGAATTAGGCTGCTCGGCCCATCAAGTCTGCTGCGCCATTCAGCCACGACTGATATTTTTCTCATCCCATTCTCCTGCTTTTTCCCTATAACCCTGATCCCCTTATTAATCAAGAACCTATCTATCTCGGTCTTAAAGACACTCAGTGATTTGACCTCCACAAACTTCTGTGCCAAAGAGTTCCACAGATTCACGACCCTCTGGCTGAAGAAATTCCTCCTCATCTCTGTTTTCAAGGATCATCCCTTCAGTCCAAGGCTCTGTCTACTGGTTCTAGTTTTTCTTACTAGTGGAAACATCCACTATATCCAGGCCTTGCAGTATCCTGTAAGTTTCAATAAGATCCCCCCTCATCCTTCTAAACTCCAATGAGTACAGACCCAGAGTCCTCAACCGCTCCTCATATGACAAGCTCTTCATTCCAGGGATCATTCTTGTGAACGTCCTCTGGACCGTTTCAAAGGTCAGCATATCCTTCCTTAGATACGGGGCCCAAAACAGCTTACAATACTCCAAATGGGGTCTGACCTGAGCCTTATACAGCCTCAGCACCCTTTGTGCTTCTGATTCCCTAAGCATTTTCCCATTTAGAAAATAGTCTGTGTCAGGGAACTGCCTGCGTCCTTTAAATGGGCAGAAAACCTCTGGTCATCTGGGAGCCCACCCAGGCTACCCCTCTGGGCACCCTCATACCCCAGCTGTTTCATCGAGGGCCAAGTTCAATCAGGAGCCTACCAGGTGTTGGTACTCCTCAGAAGTGCTGCCCCATTGCAGAGGATCAACTAGAGGACACCTGCACAGCGTCCTTTGGCACCCTGCCTAGTTCTTTGCCCCTCTCAGGGCAGAGGACTCACCAGTGACTCCCACCTATTCTGGATCACTAGCTGTCTCCTCCTGGTGAGACTGGCAGCGCAGACTACATCTGCCACCAGTTCCCAGGTACTGTTCAGGAGGGCAGGGGTCTTTGGCCCATGCTGCGGAAAAGGGTGTCCCTCCGCTCCTCACTGGCATGGAGCTGCGGACGCCCGACTTCGAGGGCAACAAGTCTTCTCTGAGCCATTAAATGGCTGCAGTGATTGTGTTGTAAGTGGAGCACTGAAAAACACCTTCAACTGCCAGACTCTTTGGTGCTAACTCCGGCCCCAGTGGTTAGAACCCTTGCTGGACCAGGAACTGCTAGGAGCTCACACCTGCAGAGTGCTGGCCTATTTGACTCTCTTATCGAATAGCGCCTTCAAAGAGAATGCGATTCGCACGCAATTCAGGCCCAGCATCAACATTTAAGGCGCTATTTACCGTCCATGTTGCGCCCGAACTGGAGTGCGAAGCGGCCGGCAGATCCTGGGATAGGCCCCGTGGGCTTCCTGACAGCTGGTACGCGACAGCCATCATGATCAGAACCCCGCCCACAATGGGCGGGACCAATTCTCGAGCGCCTCAGTAGGCTTAAACCCACTTAGGCGTGATTACCAAGGATCTACCGGGTTCCCGGCATCACAAAGCAGATGAGACTTATGCGTGCATATTCCTGCTGTATGCTCCCAGTACTCTAGACAAGGAACGCACAACTGAAAAATTTGCCCAACAGTAAAAACGTGGTGAAGACAGAGCACTCCTCTGCATTGACAACACTCACGATGATGAACATAAATATTTGTCATAAAAAATAAATCTATTTTGTAGTACCTTTAGCCCAAGGGCATGATCTGAACAGTTGTAAAATATCGGCCAGTGACTTGTTTTGCTACAAAACTGTCTTTTCACAATAGATAACTGGGTTTAAATCTAGTTTAGACAGACCATAGTTACCTTTGCCTGAGAGTTATTGTGGAATTCCGATTAGACAGTTGTGATTTAGTTTCTAATATTAAAGCTGATTCCTGGTGTCGAAGAGTTGAGTTACAAGGTTCATAACTTAGCCTTTTACCTAAGGAAAAAACAATAAGCATTATAAAAAATGTAAATCCAAAAGATGTCTTCCAGTTAAAACGTAACAGTAGGATAAAAACTGGTGAAAGTCAAATTTAGGATAGATGTCAGGAGGTTGTATAATTTCAAGAAGGAATGAGATACAGCCAGTGGCGGACTGGCCAGGGTGTCAGCTTGCCCGATGGCAAGTGGGCCCCTGATGAAGTGGGCCCCCTATATCAAATAAAAATGCAATAAAGAAACAAACACAGACAACTGTTTTAGTAATAAAAAGGAATAAGAAAAAAAAGAGAACAGGACACAAATAAGCAGTGCATGAAAAGGAACGAAGCAGGGGAGGTAGTGGAAGGATGTGGAATAGGGGGGCCCGGGTCGGCATAATTAAGGAAATTCCATGTTTTCAGCAAGAGTGTGTGAATTTAAAGATAAAGTTGCAATTCGTGATTTGAGATCGTCGGCAACTTCAAAGGATATCAAGTAGTAGTCTTGGTTCAGCCGGTACATCGGTCCGGGGCCCGGAGAGCCAAGAAGGGGCCCGTGAATCTCTGAAGGGCCCTTAAAAATTATAATTAATTATATAAATAAATCTCCAACTTCTTTCCTGATATTTGTATTCTAACTTAATAAAATATAATTGTTTTTAAAAAGAGCAATACCAAATAAAAATGTAATAAAGAAACAAACAAATAATCACTCAGTGTATGAAGGAACGAAGCAGTGTTAAACGGATGTCAAAAGGAGTGGAGGGGGGGGGGGGGGGGGCTGGTTCACCCGGGAGGGACAGAGTTGGAAATCCACGTTTTCAGCAAGAGTGTGTGAATTTAAAGATAAAGTTACAGTTCGTGATTTGAGATGGTCGGCAACTTGAAAGGATATCAAGTAGTACATAGGGTCATGAGGTCACCGAAAAGGAGAAGCGGTACCATTGACCGTGAATCATGAGGTCAAAGATATTGAAGTGATAAGCCATGATCGGTAAACTCAAAGGGTTGCGACTTGTAACACTACACTGGTATCAAACTGGACATATTAACTTTGGTCGTGGGACCATTCTTAATGTCTTACTATAGTCGGACCAAACTTCTAGGTATCAACAGTTGTCTCAGTTGCTTGCTGGTGTGAACACTGGACAGTGGATTGTCTCCTCTTCTGAAGATGCATAGGCCACAGTAGTATTGACTAATGAACATAATGAAATAAAAATCGCTTATTGTCACGAGTAGGCTTCAATGAAGCCACATTCCGGCGCCTGTCCGGGGAGGCTGGTACGGGAATCGAACCGTGCTGCTGGCCTGCTTTGTCTGCTTTAAAAGCCAGCGATTTAGCTGAGTGAGCTAAACCAGCTAAACCAATAAACATAGCCTATTGAAGTGTAAGTAAGTTATTTTATATTTTTTATCATGTAGGGGTTTATCTGGCGTTCCTTCAAATTATTCTTGCAATCATCAATATTCATTTTTCCCAATGTGGGCTATTTTTAATTAAGTTTTTATTTCAGGAATATTACCCCTACCAGCATGGTAAAGAAAAAACATAAATCTCTGTCACTAAAACGCAAAGAACAAAAAGAAGCAGAAAGGAAGGAATCAGCCAAGCGATGCAGGCCTATTAAAGAGTTTATAATACCACAAGCACAATCCACATCAATATCCAGTTCTGCAACAAATAATCAAGAAGCAAGAAACAATGCTCATGGTGATGATGCAATGACATGTGAGTTACAAGAACAGAGAAGAGCTACTTTGAATGTAGAGACAAATACAAGTGCATCCATTACTAATCAGCCCAGGCCCAATATTTCTTCTGGCTTCCTTGTTCCGGTATCTGTACTGCCTGTAGTTGCAACATCTGGACACATAGCTTCAACTAGTGACAGGGAATCAGATATTCCTTTAAGCATAAATGACTTGGTTTCTGAAGCACATCCTGTAAATGAACCTACGCAAGATTACTGGAATCTTCCAATATCCATCACGAGCAAAGCTAAAACAGTTTTTTGCTGAACATCCACTTCAGCCACTTGATGATCTGCCATTTGATGTTCGTTTGTATGAGAGGAAAATTATGAATGACTCAGTCCCAAGAAAATGGCTAACATATAACAAAGAAAATAGATGCTTATATTGTTCATACTGCTTAGCCTTTGAGTTTCCCAACACTTGTGATCCATCACCCTTTGTACGTGGCTTTAGTGACTACAGGCATATTAGCCAGAGCTTGACTTTACATAAATCAACAACAACACATGTCAGAAATGCTCAGCAATATATCAGTGTGGTTAATGATGGCACCTTAGATAAATTCTTTGCAGCATCACTAATTAAAAGGAAAGAAGAAATATTGAAGCAGAGAAGTATTGTCATGAGGATTATAGATATCATAAAGATGTTAGGCAAGCAAGCACTTCCTTTTCGAGGTCACAGAAATGAATCGGCCTACACTCTAGATAATGAGGTTCTGAATCATGGCAATGTTTTAGCTACAGTGCAGTTGATGGCAAAATATGACCCCATTATGGCAGCTCATGTTTCTGCAGTGCAAAACAAGTCTAAACAAAGAATCAAATGATTAGAGCAACAAGGAAAGGCTCAAAGTAAAGGCTGTGGTGGACTTGTTACATACCTGAGTAAAACAACTATAAACATGTTAATCAAAATTATGAAGAATATGATACAAGAAAGAATTAGTCATGAAGTTTCTCAAGCAAAATATTATTCTATTCAGGTTGATTCAACACAAGATAATTCATCCATCGATCAGTTTAGCATTATTATTCGGTATGTGCTTAAAGGTATTATCTGTGAGCGACTACTTTCAGTTGTGCCAAGTAATGATGGTACAGGACAGGGACTTTTTGATCTATTGATTGAAACATTACAGCATCTTAAAATTGACCCCCAAAAATGTGTATCTGATAGCACAGATGGCGCTGCAAGCTACCATGGCCAGTATAATGGTTTACAAAGTAAAATTGCTGATGTGGCTGATCAACATGATCATATATGGTGCTATGCCCATGTCTTGAATTTGGTGATAACTGAAACAACAAAATGTTGTGTGCCTGCAGTTTCTTTTTTCAATTTGCTCCAGAATATAGCAACTTTTGTGAAAGCATCATACAAGAGAATGGCTGTATGGATAGAAGTTGTTGGAAAACATCTAGGACAAGAAAAAATGAAATGATTAAAGCTAATTGGTGAGACCAGATGGTCAGGAAAAACCAATGCAGCAACAACTATATTTGGATGTTTTGATGATGCCGCTGCCAGTACTTTCGTAAATCTATTGACATGCTTATCAATGATACAAGATTCATAAAAGTTTGATGCAAAAACAAAACATGAAGCAAATGTTTTACTTCAAAGTCTTCTAAAGTTTGAAACCATATTGACAGCATTTACTTACTTGTATATATTTGAAACTACAACCCCGTTATCAAGTTATCTACAGACAAGTGGTTTAGATATGTTTACTGCATGGAGTTTGGTAGATTCAGCTACAACAAAGTTGAAGGAACAGGCAAGAACATTTGATAACGTTCACAGCAAGGCTTTGGAATTTGTAAATAAATGAAATGACAGGATTTCACAGATGAATATGGATGAAAATCAAACATTGGAAATTGATGCGTTGGAAACAGCATTGCCAGTTAAGAGGCAGAGGAAGAAGAAAAGAATGGCAGATGAGCTTATTGATGATGAAAGAAATTCCTCAGATTCTCTAGCTGATTTTAGAGTAAATGTGTTTAACCTAATAATGGATCGCATTGTCCAGTCACTAGAATTACACTTTGTACAACACACACAGTTGTATAAAGATTTGTCCTGCTTGGACCCAGCAAAGTTTAAAACTATTGCAGAGAAGGGCCTTGAAGATGAAGCATTGGAAGGTATTATTAAGCTGTTTCCACAAATCAGCAAAGATCAAGTAATATTGGAATTGTTTTCTTTTGCTTCAAACTTTGATGTATTAAAGCTATTGCTTAACGATGGTGAGAATATGGATTCCAGTTGCAACAATTGTAAAATTTTCAGCACTTGCCTATCGTGTGTAGTAAAAATTCTGGCATCTAACAGACTTCATGACAAGGCATATGATAACCTTTATGAACTTTATAACCCAGTCCGCCACTGGATACAGCTCTTGGGGCTAAAGGGATCAAGGGATATGGGGGGAAACGGGATCAGGGTATCGAACTTGATGATCAGCCATGATCATACTGAATGGCAGGTCAGGCTCGAAGGGCCAAATGGCCTCCCCCTGCTTCTATTTGCTATGTTCCATTTGTAATGCCAAGAACATGTCGAAGGGGTGTCCGGGCAGGATAGGGAGGCTAGAAAATTAGAATCCATTAGGAAGCAGATGGAATTCTGTGTATGGAAGAGTTTGATCAAAGCACAGCTTAACTTCTTAAATTCCTGGGAATCCAACCCTATTTTGAGTAATCTCTTGTAATTTAACTCCTGGAGTCCAGGCACCGTAGCAGTAAATCTACACTGCACACCCTTTAAAAACAAAACTCTGGTGGCCAGAACGGAACTCAGTACTCCAGGTGAATTTCTTTCCCTCGGTGGGTATGAGTGGGATTGTAGGGTGACGAGATCGGCATCACAACATTGATCAACCTGTTTCTGCCAACATATATTGGGTCCTTGAAGTGGAAGCTTCAGCCGCTGCCTGGAAACAGCAAGTGCCTCATTAACTGATGCAAATTGAAGTTCTAGATGCCAATATATGAACAAGGAGCAGAAGTAGGCCATTCAGCCCCTTCAAACCTGCTCTGCCATAGAACCATAGAATTCCTACAGAGCAGAAGGAGGTCATTTGGCCCATTGAGTCTGCACCAACCCTCTGAAATAGCACCCTCCCCAGGCCCATCCCCCCCGTTCTATCCCTGTAGCCCCTTAACCCCACCTAACCTACACATCTTTGGACACTAAGGGGCACCTTAGCATGGTCAATCCACCTAACCTACACATTGTTGGACTGTAGGAGGAAACCGGAGCACCTGGAGGAAACCCATGCAGACACAGCGAGAACGTGCAAACTCCACACATACAGTTACCCAAAGCCGCAAATGAACCCGGTCAATGGCGATGTGAGGCAGCAGTGCTAACTGCAGTGCCACCATGCTACCCCCCCATTTACTAAGATCATGGCTGATATGATAGTAACCTCAAATCTGCATCTTGCTTACCCCCTATAACCTAAGCTCATGCTTACCAAAGATCTATCCAAAAGGCTGTTTTGAAGGACAAATAGTTTGTTATTTACAGTGCACACTCCATCCATTTCCATTGAGTAACCTAACCAGCCCTTAGAGGATTACTGCCGGATACACAGAAAAAGGAGTAAGACACATTTGTGAATGGATTTCAAATGGTCAGAAAGTGGATTAATGCTCCTCAGGGCCACCACATAATTGATCTACATGAAATCTTCTCTTCAGCAACTCTCCTGGGTAACCTCTTTACCATACCTCGACTGGCTGTGCTCTGCTTTGTCGCCACCAGATTTGAACCCCCTCCAATAGTCAGCTGCTCCAAATGCATGTGCCGCTTCATGACAGAATGATGATGTGGTCTGGCCCTCAAGATAGTTCAAACATCAGACCATCTTCATCAGCCAGGTGACAGGCTCGCTCTAGCTTCTTCCCACTTATTCTTGTCAAAAAATCCATCTCTATGGGTTTGCATCTCCATTATCCCTAAAATGGAGTCAAGAATGCGACAAATTGAGCCGAGTAGTGTATTTGATCTACAACAATTCACTGTATTTGCTCTACAACAATTCACTTAATTCCTATTAACGTAAGTATTAACATGGAGCATTGACATAGAAACTAGGAGCAGGAGTAGGCCATGTGGCCCATTGAGCCTGCTCTGCCATTCAATAGGATCCTCTATCTCAATGCCATATTCTTGCTTTCTCCCCATACCCATTGATGCCATTAAAATTTAAAAGATTATCTTTCACTTTTTTTACATTCAGTGACTTGGTCTCCATCGCCTTCTATGGTCGAGAATTCCACGGGTTCGCTACGCTTTCAGTGAAGAAACCTTTCCTCATCTCAGTCCTAAATGGTCTACCCCATATCCTGAGACTGTGCCCACTGGTTCTAGATTCCCAGTCCAGGGAAAACCTTGTCCATCTCTTTTTTAGAATTTTATATGATCCAATTTGATCTTCTTTCATCGTTCTAAACTCTAGTGAATACGGGCCTAGCTGAACCGATCTCTCCTTGTAGGACAGTCCCACCAACCCTGGTATCAGTTGTAATGACAGAGAAGGGGAGAAAACTACTTAATAATAATTGTTATTATTGTCACAAGAAGACTTACATTAACACTACAATGAAGTTACTCTGAAAATTCCTTAGTCGCCATACTCTGGCGCCTGTTCGGGTGCACCGAGGGAGAATTCAGAATGTCCAATTCACCAACAAGCACGTCTTTCGGGATTTGTGGGAGGAAATTGGAGCAAACCCATGTATACACGGGGAGAACGTGCAGACTCCTCACAGACAGTAATCCAAATGGGAATCAAACCCGGGTACCGGGCGCTGTGAAGCAACAGTGCTAACCACTGTGCTACCGTGCCACCCACTCTCCACTCTGATTACTACCTCGTGACCAGTAGTGGAAAGCACGTTTATGAAGAGTGAGTATGGACAGATCTAGATCCTGCTCCCACACAACATGATCAAATAGTTGACAAGTGTCCACTGTTGAGATTCGCGCCTAAATAATAGTCTCTTGGAAAAGATGGCTGGCACTTATGAAAGCAAACCTTGCGGTTCACCAATTTGGTTTTCCCTGTTACTGTCAAAGCTTAAGGAACTCCTGCGTGGAATGTAATACAGAAACTTGGAATGGAAGGATCACACACTCGCAACAAAGCTCACCTAACTTTTCTTCCATTCATTTAAAAAAATGCAATGGGCCACAGGGTAGTTATGCAATCTCCCCGCCTTGTTTTCCTCACTGTGTTTAAAGTTGACAATCTACCCTGATGTCATCAGGGGAAACTTGCCAGGGAAACAATTGGTCGATCCTTAACGTCGAATGGAAAATATGGTTAATGATAAACCAGATTCCATTATTTTCCTGCTTCCGATGCACTTTGAAAATGACAGATACATTGCCAAAGATTCCCCAGTATATAGCCCCAAGATTACATTTTGCCTCTGGACCCAAACCGGAGTGAAACTAATCACAAGCATTAGAAAATAAGGCCCAAGGGATTAGTGTTGAATGAACAACATCTGCGTAAACACAGATCATCAAACACTGCATTTAGCAGAAGCAATGTATAAATTGCAATGAAGATATATTTGAAAGGATCAACATATTTACTATTAGTACTTTTGTTTTATTATTCTGTAAATGAAAGAAGCTTGTCAGGGAGCATCCGTATTTATGGGTAATTTAATTGTTATGCAACCAAGGTCATCTTTGATCAAAGTGTCATGCCGAGGGATGTCTGTAATCGTGGTCCTCCAAACTTGCTCACCATAGCAACAGTGGGTGCCTTTGTTGTTGGAGTTCCAGTTAATCCTGATTAACTGCATCCTTCACTATTGGCCACCTGCTCGTCATTCATGAATCTGTCCAGCGGTTTTTTCTTTACTTCGTCAATCATCGGCTGTGAGAAGTGTTGGCAGGGCCATCATTTATTGCCCATCCCTTATTTCCCTTGAAATGTGTGGTTCAAGAGTTAACCACATTGCTGTGGATCTGGAGATCCAGACCAGGTAGCAAAGGCAGATTTCCTCTCCCACAGGCCATGAGTGAACCAGATGGGTTGTTACAAGAATCGACAATGGTTCCTGAGCATCATTAGTCTTTCAATTCCAGGGGTACGATTCTCCGGCCTTGTTGCACTCTAGCTCGAGCGAAACAAGGCCGATTAATAGCAGGTGAGGCTGAAAACAAGAACCGTACCAGGCGCCAAACAGTTTGCGATGCAGCCAGCCTGCTCCTGTAGGCGAGACTGGGATCTTGCCGTAGTGTGGCAAGAAACCAATTATCACCACTTAAGCCCTATTTTCCATCCAATTAACCCCATATCCACTGGCTTCCCGTGATTTATTGGCCTCCCCAGTAGGTGGTCACGCTGGGGCCAATTAATACTCCTTTTTAAAAACGTGAACCTGGCGGACGGGCTTCTGTGGGGAGCCGAGGAGGTGAGCAGCCATCTTTGCTCATAGGTAATGAGCCTATGGGCACTGGGCTTGCTGCTCAGTGCTTGAAAATGAAATGAATGAAAATGAAAATAGCTTACTGTCACAAGAAGGCTTCAAAGGAGGTTACTGTGAAAAGCCCCTAGTCGCCACATTCCGGCGCCTGTTCGGGGAGGCTGATACGGCTTGGAGGTGGGGTGGGGAATCCTCGGCTGGGGGGGGGGGCGTCCTTCTTGTAGGGGGGGACCTTCCGCAGGGGTGGGCCACCATGGGAGGGTGGGGGAGGGGAACGACCACGTGCGATGCCACCATGCCAACCCCTGGATCGTGTGTACCCGTTCCGGGGGCAAACCTTGTCCCTGCCGGTCTGCCCCACTGACCTCTCATAACCCCCATCGACTGTTGAGGCCTCTGGTTGTGTGGCTGAAGGCTATTGCTACTCGGGAATTGACAATTGTTGTTAAGTGAGCACTTCACACAACCCATGTGGATTCTCATGGGTGGGCCGGCCATATAGCCTGTGGGAATCATTACCCATGTGGGAATCATTACCCAGCATCCCAACCAGGCCGCAGTGCCTGGACACTGTGCCTGAACACTGCGGGAGGCAACACCACACACGCAGCAGCCAACATCCGTACACCCTGGGGATGGGACACAGCTCCGGGACATGTCCACGGCGGGAGGGTATGTGAGTACAGTGGGGATGACACAAGCGCCAGGTCCAGGTGACGATATGAGCAGGTGTCTGGGGCCCGAAGTGTGTGCGGTGTGTGGGAGGGCGGGATCATTCGGGGAATGGAGGCTCCCAGGTGAGAGCCACTACTGTTTGTCAGTCGAACACCCTCTCCCAATGCCTTACAGATATTGAACGGCACGGCATTGGACCCCGCAGACCATGCCCTAGTGGTGCTGCTGGTAGGCTGGGAGGCCATGCGCCGGAGACGGCGGCAGCAGCAGTGTCTGCCGATGCTGGAGGCGGCAATCCATGTACCGGAACCTGCTCCAAATCCTGAGGACCCGGCCACCTATCATGCCAGGGAGTACAGGCGTCGCTGGTCGTCTGAACAGATGACCGACAGCGCGTGACGAAGGGGGCTCCGCCTGAACAAGCAGACGGTGCGGCACCTGTGTCATGTCCTCGTGGACTTGGCTCCCCATGGAGGAGGAGGACACCAGCTCCCTGTGGCTGTCAAGGTCACCGCATTCCTGAACTTTTAGGTCTCAGGATTCTACCAGGGCTCGGGCAGGGCCTTGTGTGGTATCTCACAGGCCACAGCCCACAAGTGCATCCAACAGGTCACGCATGCCCTGTTTGCCCAGGCAGAAAACTATAACAACCTTGACATGGACCAAGCCCAGCAGTATTCTCCACCATCGCCAGGATTCACCAGGTCCAGGGACTAATAGAATGCATGCATGTCACCTTGCACTCACTGGGCTATCTGGGAGTGCCCTACATCAACAGGAAAGGGCTCCATTCCCTGAACATAGCTAATGTGTGCCCACCACATGAAGATCAGGCAAGTGTGTGACCGCTTCCCAGGGAGTGTCCACGACAGCTACATCCTGGAGCAGTCGGTCATCCCTGGCCTTTTTGAGGACCACCACAGGATGGGCAGCTGGCTCTTGGGGGATAAGGGGTACCCGCTGAAGACCTGGCTAATGGTGCCAGTACCTAGGCAGGAGACAGAGCCGGAGACCTTGTGCAACAGGGCCCATGCGGCCATCTGGGCTGTCATTGAGCGGTGCATCCATCTGCTTAAAATGCAATACACCCCCTGGACGGTCGCCCACTTTATGGTGGTCTGCTGAGTCCTCCACACCCTGGCACAGCAGCGGGATGACATGCTGGGTGGGGGTTGGGGATGAGGAACATGTGCCCACCTCCAAGGAGGAGGATGAGGATGATAAGGCGGCACCGGACCAGCAGGGGCTGGAGGACGAGCCCAGGGAGGAATCGGAGGCCCAGCCCGTGGCTGCAGGACCGGCGTCAGCAGCAAGGGTCCGGCAAGCCCGGAGGGCCAGGGAGGCCCTCATACTCACCCGATTCACTTAGACGTGGCCTGGTCCATCATCGAAACCTTACCCACAACCCACCCAATCTCCACCCTCCCAGGGTCTGTGTCACATCACTCTAGGGTGCTGGGACTGTGTCAGCACCGTCAGTGGGTCACTGTCGAGGACAGTATGATAATCCGCAGAGAGCTGAGCGCTGGTGCTTCTTAATCTATGCCATAGTCTGACCCCTGCCTGCCTGCTGAGTGCTCACTCACACACGTCACCTGCTCGCGGTGTGCCCAGGGGTTGGGGGGAGGAGTGGGAGGTGCCTGGAGAGATGGGCCAAGGGGCAGCTGGTTCAAGCCCCGGCTGCCCCTGCATCATCTGGCTCTGCCAGCCCTGCCGGCTCCCCGATATCTGCACCAGGGTGTTGATGCCCTCAGCGATGCTCCTCAGTGATTGGGACATGTTCTGCGGCGCCTCGGCAATGCCCACCTACGACTGGGAAAAGCTCCGCAGCACCTTGGTCATTTCCATCTGAAAGCGGGACGTATTCCACAGCCCCTCATCAAGATCAGCCTGGCACTGGATCACATCCTCCAGTGAGTCAGACCCTCTGCCGAGCCCTTCAGCCACGTCCATCATCGACTGCATGATGCCTTGGACACCTTCACTCATGGTGCCAACGTCGTGCACCAGGCTCTCCATTGCGGTTGCCACCCTAGCAGTTTTGGCCTCGGTGCCACACATTGACGGCACCATCTCCTGCACCCGTAGACTCTCGGGCCCCTCCAATCAGCTATGGACCTGCTGGAGTGTCGCTGACAACTCCCTCTGAATGGTCCGGCTGCTCCCTATTGTCTCCATCAGTTCCAGGTAACCTTGTTCCAGAGGCACAGCATCAGGCTGAAACTCAGCTGGGTCCTGGGATCTCGTAGACCTCCGACTGCTGTCTTACCTGGGGGTTCCTGCCTCCACCCGATGTGCATCAGTAGCAGTGTGGTGCTCACCAGATTGTGCCCAGAATCCTGTCCACCAACGCTCCCACCGAGATGCGATTCTCTACACCGGTGGAGGCTGTGGGTGACAGCTGTCACGGGTCAATCATGGCATCCTCGGAGCTCTCCTCCAAGTTGTTCTCCTGGGAGACAGGAGAGGGTGCCACCCGGGATGGTCCAGCTCCGTCAGCTGGAGCACCTGCGGGAGAATGGACATGTGGTCAGTGGGAGGGATGGATCAGTCAATATGGCAATAACAACTCATTTGACAGGTCCTCCGGGTGGGGCCCGGTGTTTCCTCACCTCTGTGGCTTTCACCAACCTCCGCGTTGGTGACCAATCTGTCCTCAGCCACACCAGTCATCTCCAGGGCCCATTCCTCCAAGATGGTGAGGATCTCTATGGCCAACATGCCTACGCCAATCTTAGCCCTCTCCCAGCGATTCTGGGAGCGCTTCTTCTGGAGACGCACAGAGAGGGCATCAGTAGCCACACATGTGGTTCACAGTGGTGGGAGGGGGGTGCAAAGGGAGGGTTGCGCTCATGTGGGATTTGGGGGGTGGATGCTCACATGGGACGGAAAGGTCTTGTGGGGAGGGGTGGGTGTTGGGGGGGCATTGATGTCAACTCATCTGTGCTGCTTGGTGTAGGTGATTGACTGTCTTACGACACTGGAGGGCAGTCCTCCTGGTCACACTCCCCGAGGTGCCACCACCTCATCCCAGGCGGCACTGGCTGTCCTGTGGCTCACCCTCCGGGACCCTCGGGGAAAGAGGACTTCCCACATTGAGGAACCTCCTCAGATCTGTATCCTTGAATCTTAGGGCTGGTCTTCTCAGCACCATGGCTGCGAGTTGAGTGGGGCTGGCTGTACAAGTCCTGTTTAAATGCTGCTCGACCTTGTTAGTGTGGCGGAGTGGTGGGGGGGGAGGGCTGGCAAGCACAGTCCCGACTAATCAGATGGTCAGCCTTCAATTGTGGTGAGAAGCCCGTGGGGCCTCATTACCTGGTCCAATTAATGTTGAATAATGTTGCTGGTCTTGCTGGGCCGAGCAATGGGAAGTTCATTGTACTTCCCGTTCGCTACCACACTTAGAATTCTTTCCGGAGAATCGCGCCCCAGATATTTATTGAATTTGAATGTCACCATCTGCTGTGGTGGGATTTGAACCCAGATCCTCAGAGCATTACTCCATCAAAATATATGCGAGTTAGGTGAATTGGCCATGATAAATTGCCCCTTAGTGTCAAAGGGTGTGTAGGGATAGGGTGGGGTGGGTGAGGGGCATGGGTAGAGTGCTCTTTCGAAGGAATGGTGCAGACAGGATGGGCCAAAAGGCATTGGCGTTGTTGTAGCGTCGGTCTGTGGCCTCCGGATAGGCATCATCAGCCACGATTGCAGCGGATTTATGATTCTATGATTTGTCATGTGAATGTCCCTTTAAGAAAGATTTTTGTCTTATCACATAGCTTCAATGATATCATTGTGTGGGTGGAGCTGGGCTGTGGCTCTGTGAGCTGTTTTTAGTTTCGCTTTCACATTTGGCTGCTGGGGACTCAGACAGAGAACAGAAGTGTTTGCCCTGTCTCTCTATTTTCATTTTAAAGAGTTCCAAGAGAGAAAAAACCATTGATTATAGCTACCTGCTGTTTTGGTAACTTAAAAGACATAGTTTGCTTTCTGGGAGGGTTTTAACCTGCTCATGAGATGGGATCAGAATCTCAGGGAAAGCCAGTCTTAGTCAAGTGCAAATGCAGAGTGCTGTGCCACACCCTTAAAAATGGTTTATGGGATTTTGGTTTTGATTTGGAACAGCTAAGGGGGAATTCATTAAGTGTTATACATAGATTACTGTAGCTGTAGGGTATCTTTATGTTTATAATTGAAAAAGGATTCTTGCTGTTTGGTTATATATAAATGTTAACTGAGTTCTTAGAATAAAGCTTATTTTGATTAAAGTGTCTCGGGAGAGTGTTGGATCACACCTCAAGTGAAGGCTCTTGTGCTCATCCTCGCCAAATTGAACAAATAGTTATAGGTCAGGTGAACTCCATAATACACTTTGGAGATTGTAAACTCCATTGCCTTTCCATTTAGGCCACTAAGCACTCATCAACTTTTCTCATGGATAACATGGATAACATGCCGATGAACCCCAATTGTCTTCTTATTCTATTATTTCAGAGTTCCCTTGTTCTTTCAGCCTCATTCAGAACTTAGAAAAGTGCTGAAAGAACAAATTTCCATTTCTTTGCTTGAATATTTAATGTTGTGATTTAAATAGGTAAGAATGATCCATTAAATTAACAGGACCATATTTCTTTTCACTGACTTTGAAGGATACATTTATATTTGATTATGAACACTCAAATATAGATGAGAAATCCATTCATCCCAATATACCTCACCTATTCAGAAAAAACAGAGCAAAGTTTATGGGCGAGATTCTCTGGCCTCCCGTCTTACTCGGCAGTAATGGCAGGCTGCTGTTGGCTGCTGACAGGATCTTCTAGCCCTGTTGCTGTCAATAGGATTTCCCATTGAATTGATCCCACACCGCCAGGAAAGGTACGGCCGAGATGTGCCGTTGGTGGGACCGCAAGATCCCGCCGGTACAACAGCCGGAAGATCTCGCCCAACGTTTCCATTATCTAACCAATAAATGCAATCCAAGAGTTAAGAATTGCATCATTCCCCTTCACATATTGCCACTTTATTTAAAAGCAAAATTCTGCAGGTACTTAAAATATGAAATAGAACCACAAACTACTGGAAACATGGCCTGAAATGTTGTCCAGGAATTTGTCCGCGCATTGGAGATGTCCTGAGAGGCAAGGATGAGGAAATAAATTCGACGTGTCCATGATGCTGGGTGGCCAGGCTGCCAGGAAGAGGTTGCACCTCTGGGAGTATTGTTCAACAGGCAATTAATTGCGATTTTGCCGGTGTTCTCCCATCTGCAAACAGACAAGAGCAATGGAGCTTCAGAGACCTTGCTGAGAAAAGGATGAGGAAGATCAGTGGAAGTCAAGTGTCTGCCCCTCGAGAGATGGCGTGACTGCTTAGGGAGGGTGGAACTTGAGTGGAAAGCAGTAGAAGAAATCTGAAGGCAGGCTAAATGGCTGGCACAAAGGAGGCATTCTGGTTGACTGTCCTTCAGACTTGATGGCATAGTGACATTGTCACTGAATTAGTAATCCAGAGACCCAGTTTAATGCTCTGAGGACCTGGGTTCAAATACCACCACTAAAGGGCGAAATGGTGGCATTTCAATTCCATAAAAATCTCGAATTAGAAGCATAATCATGACCATGAAATCATAGAATCCCTACAGTGCAGAAGGAGGCCACACAGCCCATCGAATCTGCACTGACCCTCCGAAAGAGCACTCTACCTAGGCCTACTCCCCCATTCTATCCCCGTAACTCCGTGCATTGAGCTTGACTAATCCAACTCACCTGCATATCTTTGGACACTAAGGTGCAATTTCTCATTGCCAATCCACCTAACCTGTACATCTTTTGACTGTGGGAAGAAACCGGGGTACCCAGAAGAAACCCATGCTGACACGGGGAGAACGTTACAAGCTGCACAAGACAGTGACCCAAGGCTGGAATTGAACCCAAGTTCCTGGTGCTATTGGGTGGCACTGCTAACCACTGTGTCACCCCACCGCCCCTTGTCAATTGTAATAAAAACCCACCTGGTTCACTAACGTCCTTTAAGGAAGGAAATCTGTCATCCTTACCATGTCTGGCCGGCATGTGACTTCAGATTCACTGCAAATGCGGTTGACCTTTAATTGCCCTCAGGAATGAGCAATAAGTGGAGGTCCTGCCCACATGCCATGAATAAGTATAAAAAATAGACAGCACATCTCAGATTTCACGAAATGTGGAACATGCAGTCAGCCTATGATTTTCAACTCAATACATTTAATGTACAGGAAATTATAGACTGCGCACCTGAAATTTCTCCTAATACACTTGCTGTATGAAAGCCGAGGTATTCTGAAAGCAACACCATTTATGCCCGAGCTGGCCCAACAATGCATCCCCTGTTAACAGTACTTTGAACTTCTGTACAGAACTTCATCCAATTGCATTCCGAATTTTATGTCTTTGTTCTTTCAGACGGCTGTTCTGCTGCCACTTTAGATAAACTCTTTGTTCTTTTGGATTGACACAAAGATCAATAGTACCCTGCTCCAGGATAAAATCCTAATTGCTTTTGCTGAAACTGCAAAAAGCATTTGCGACTCGCGCTGAGGTACTTTGATTAGAGCAATGTCCTGATTCGTTTGTGTCATCTGTATTTTATGACATCTGATCTCTCATGGCATTTCGCAACAGGGAGAATGAGATAAAGAAAAAACTTGCAATTCTGTTGCGGCTTTCTTATCGTGAGGTAATCACAAAGTGTTTTACATCCAATGCTATTAATAGGGGAGCTGGTGGCGTAGTGCTATTGTCCGAAATTCTCCGGCTGTTGGGATTCTCTGATCCCGTCGTCAGCGCACCTCCGCCTGAGGGTTTCCCAGCGAGGTGGGCGTCTTCAATGGAAAGTCCCATTGACAAGCGTCAGGAGTATAGAATCCTGCCGCCAGCAAATGGCAAGCGGCCGGAAAACACGCGGCTGGGGGATCAGAGAATCCGCCCCTTTGTCACTCGACTAGAGATCTGGGGTAATGCTCTGGGGGCCCGGATTTGAAGCTCTTCGCCCCCCCCCACCCTACCCACCCCCACCTTCCCCTGGCAGATGGCAAAATTGGAATTGAAAGTCTAATGATAACTCTGAAACTGTCATCAATAGTCATAAAAAGCCATTTGGTTCACTAATATCCTTTAGGGAAAGAAAATCTACCATCCTTATCTGGTCTGGCCAAAATGTGACTCCAGATCCACAGCAATGTGGTTGACTCTTAAGCCACTCAGGTCAAGGGCAATTAGCGACGGGCACATCTCATAAACGAGTAAAAAAAGTATGTTTTGGAACTGCAGTCAACATTATGATGGCTAATGTGATAGCCAATTTAATTGGCCTTTAATTCTCATGATATTCCACAGAGAAGAATCAGAATAATAGAAAAGTTAATAGAGATAATCAAAAGTGGGGTAAAAGAGGTTCTGGCAACCCTATTAAAGATGAGGAGGGGAATATGAAGGCATGCGGATTGAGGAAGGATGGAATCAGGATTGGGGAATCAGGAGTGCAGTGGCGACCGGGCTGGTGCCATTCAATCCAATTTGTTTTGGGATCCTGCTGTGCACAAGATGGCTGTTGCACTTATTCCGCTTCGAAGTGATTAATTGTTCGAAGCCCTTTCTGATGGAATTCACCAGGCACTAGGTTCTATCTAGATTTGTGGACACTCTGTGTATTGATGGAGCACCTGCCAAATCCTTTGGTTTGATGGACTTGGTGTTCAACTTGCCTTGTTATTTCCGACTGACTTGCCTCCTTGTGTGTCTATTGGATGACGAATCTGTGCCCTGTGCCAAAGACCGTTGGCGTCCCTAGGATAACGGCTGCAGTTGGCTTAGTAAAATCTGCCTTCTAATATTTTCTGAGGCATTGTGCTGTAATTTATTGATTAGCATTCCTGGGTGGCTGTTGTTTTACTTTCTTTAAGGGGGTGAAGGAGCATTTTCCCACGTCAATAAATTAGCCGGAATTAAATTCAATCTGGTGCTTAATTTCCACTGGTTGGAAACATCTAACCAGGAATGACATTCTCCATTAGGGCTGTTGACTGGTTGACAAGAAAAGTAACCAAGGATAGAGACTGACAGCTGCAAATCAACCCTTTAATTCATTGGGTTTCTTTATTACACATGCTTCATCGACCTTTACATGTATTGATTCACCAGCCAATTTGCCAGCAACTGGATTTGTCCACCCTTTTCACTTGTGAGCACGGGCATGATGAATTAATTTAACACATCTGCCATTTCTTGATCGCTCTTAATATTAGCTATTAGATTACTACAGAAATTGGATGCTCTGAATGAACAGCCCTCTGGACCACCAGGGAAATAAGATGCCAGTCCTGCGAGGAAAGAAAGTAGACAGCTCGGATGCATTGGCCAAAACTCGACACGGTTTTAAAATAACACTTTGTGAGCACAGTAGTTAAACAGTACCCGTCAACACCTCTCTCTCTGTCAGGAGTATTGGAAGCCTTCATGAAGGGCACGGTGGCACAGCGGTTAGCACTGCTGCCTCACAGCGCCAGGCATCCGGGTTCAATTCCAGCCTCGGGTGACTGTCTGTGTGGAGTTTGCGCCTTCTCCCCGTGTCTGTGTGGGTTTCCTCCGGGTGCTCCGGTTTCCTCCCACAGTCCAAAGATGTGCAGGTTAGGTGGATTGGCCATGCGAAATTGGCCCTTGATGTGCAAGTTAGGTTATGGGGTTATTGGGATAGGGTGGGGAAGTGGATTTGGGTGGAGTGCTCTGTCAGAGGGTCGGTGCAGATTTGATGGCCTCCTTCTGCACTGTAGGGATTCTATGATAAGACACGGAGGTTGATGATGAATACAGAATTGAATCACCTTGAAGTTCATGAGAATGTCAATTTTATTTTTTAAAAAGGGGGATGTGCATCCAAATCAGAATTGGACGGAAATTGAAGGAGAAGAAGAAGAGTCAAACATTAACTCTGTTTCTCTGTCCACAGACGCTGCCAGACCTGTTGAGGCTTTCTTTCCCCTGTATTTTCTCTTTTTTATTTCAGATTTCCAACACCTACAGTATTTTACTTTTAAATGGCTGGCATTTTGCCACTGGCACTAGGGGCACCAAGCTTGTCTTCGTGGCTAATTAGACCATTTGAATTGAATAATAGTGCTGCGAGAATGACGCAGTGTTGGGGGAGGGTGAGGTTGGAACCCGGAATTCACCTCGGTATTGGGTTTCCCAACCTGTCTTTCCAAACCCAGCCCCGTTTCCTGACCTTTTGCTGCGAAAGGCTCTCGCTCACAGTACTGACAGGGTTAATTTTTCTACGCTGGAAGTTAAGTGCATCTGATCTCCACCTTGCAGCTGTGATTTATCTATCAGGTCATCATAACTGCCAGTTGTGTTGTCCTCACTTGAACCTCACTCGAGGATTGAGATGATGAGAAGCAGCAATGTCAGCAGGCAGGAGCAGGAGTAGCAGTAGCAATCATTCCCACATAAGCAGCGAGGTGCAGTTCGCAGGAGATGATGACAGTGATGGGCAGCTTAGGCTAGTGAGTGGGCTGCCTGAGTGGCCCTCCTTCCTCTCAGTGGGCGCAAGATTAAAATCGGGCTTGTTCACTCACCATAACCCCATGATTACGATCGAATATATTTAATACATGCCGAATATTCCATAGAGAGTTGTAGAAAATACTTCATCATTTATACAGTAATAGAACTGCCATCAACTTGAAATGGTAAAAGCAAAATAAATGTTTACACTTTGGACGCAGAGGGAGCGCACGGCTCTCACAGTCAATGTTGCGAACAATCAGCACACACCTCACTTCACTGGCTCTCACTTTCTGTGTGGATCACTTCAGTCATATTGGTAGGAAAAAAACATGGATGGAATTCAGAAGAATGTGGCAACTTGCGCAAAGACAATGGTCAACACAATGGCTGGGATTCACCGTCCTCTCAGCTGCCCGTTTCTTAGTGGTGGGTGGCAGCACGTCACTCATAGAATCATAGAATAGAATCATAGAATTTCTACACTGCAGAAGGAGGCCATTCAACCCATCGGGTCTGCACCAACTCTTGGAAAGAGTACCCTACCTAGGCCCACGCCTCAACCCTATACCCGTAAGCCCACCTAACCTTTTGGACAATTGATCATGGCCAATCCACCTAACCTGCACATCTTTGGACTGTGGGAAGAAACCGGAGCACCCGAAGGAAACCCACACAACATGGGGAGAAAGTGGAAACTCCACACAGACAGTCACCAAAGACCGGAATTGAACCTCGGACTTGGCGCTGTGAGGCAGCAATGCTTACCACTTCACATCCTATAATATTGGAACCACGGCAACCAATCACCAAAGGGGCACCCCAATCTGACCTCTTGATCTGCAGTCAAATGCTGTCCCACTGAGCTAAACCCTCTGGCTGGCGATAAGATTCTCTGGTCCTGTTAATGGGAATTTCCAATTAAACCACCCCAAGCTGCTGGGAGACTCACGTGGGGATGCACTGCCGTCGGGTTCAGAGAATCCCACTGGCGTGAACGGCCGGTAAATTCTGGCCAATATCTCAGTACCCAGATGGGCCACAGGCTGCCTGCCCTTGCCCTAAGGTGTACCGGCAGGGGGTCAATTTCCTGGCCATGTCGGGACACCAGCATCCCAGGAGGCTTGGGCTCTCTCCTCAGTGTCACCAAAATCTGCAGCCTGCAGAATTGCGGGCAAGGGGACTTTGTGGCCATGATTTACTGGTGGCTATCGAATTCACCACCAACACCAACTTCTTTGCTTTAGTCTCCTTCCAGGGGTTGCCAGGTTACTAGTTTGTTGACATTACCACTACGTCCTCATCTCCACAGATGGGTGCACTGGTGGAACATAACTGAACCTCAATATTATGAGAAAATATCAGGCACTTTGGGCAGCAAGGTTGGACATTCCTCTTCTAGGATCCACAGTTAATGAATCAAAACTGCTTTTCATGATCGACTGATGCCTGTCTCCCATCCCTGTCCACACCGGTTGACCATGATGCTTACATCCTGTGGTAATATCCTAGCTCCTTAATTGCACCTATCAGTTGACTGATTGGAGATGATGGTTACCCACTCACAACATGACTGTTGACAGTAGTGAGCAACACAGCCAAGGAGTCCCAGTAGCAAGACAACTAAAGTCGTCTGAAAACTACAATGTGTCATTGAGCAAGCACCAAGCGTGCTGAAATGTGCTTCTGGTGCCTTGACAGATGTGACCTCTTCAGAGCTCATTATCTAGGAACTCCAGGATGGAAGTGATGTACAATACCACCCCCCCCCCCCCCCCCCCCCCACACAACATTGCACCTCAACAAGGCTTTGACCTCCAGGGGGAGTAAGACACAAAGAACATTGCCTCATTGGAGCAGGAATGAACAAATTGCTGCCAGGGTGACTTAGATGTTCTCATAATAGTGACATTCAGTTATATTCCAGCAACACACCATTTGTAAAGATGGTGGTGTAATGGTAATTTCACTGGGTTGGCAATGCAAAGGCCCAGGGTAATGCTATGGTGACATGGGTTCAAATCCAACCATGGTAACCATGGTGACCATGAAACGATTGTCGATTGTTACAAGAACCCATGTGGCTCACTAATGTCCTTTAGGGAAGGAAATCTGCCCTCCTTACCTCGTCTGTCCTACGCATGACTCCAGAACCACAGCAATGTGGTTGACTCTGAACAGGCCTCTGAAAAGGTCTAGCCAGGCAATCAGTTGAAGGACAATATGGGATGGGAAGCAAATACTGGCCTTGCCATTGACACCCACCTCAAACACAAACACATGCTCTTTGGGAGAGTTTAAACTAGTTCAGCAGGGGATTGGGAACCTGAATTGTAGCTCCAGTACACAAGAAGCTGAGAGTAGTGAGGTCATGAGTAAGGTTTCAAAGTTGCAGGAGTGTACCGGCAGGAAGGAAGGTGGTCTAAAGTGCGTCTACTTCAATGCCAGGAGCATCCGGAATAAGGTGGGTTAGTACCTGGGACTTCGATGTTGTGGCCATTTCGGAGACATGGATAGAGCAGGGCGAGGAATGGTTGTTGCAGGTGCTGGGGTTTAGATATTTCAGTAAGTTCAGGGAAGGTGGTAAGAGAGGGGGAGGGGTGGCATTGTTAGTCAAGGACAGTATTACGGTGGCTGAGAGGACATTTGATGAGGACTCGAATACTGAGGTAGTATGGGCTGAGTTAAGAAACAGGAAAGGAGAGGTCACCCTGTTAGGGCTTTTCTATAGGCCCCCGAAAAGTTCCAGAGATGTAGAGGAAAGGATTGCAAAGATGATTCTGGATAGGAGCGAAAATAACAGGGTAGTTGTTATGGGGGACTTTAACTTTCCAAATATTGACTGGAAACACAATAGTTTGAGTACTTTAGATGGATCCGTTTTTGTCCAATGTGTGCAGGAGGGTTTCCTGATGCAGTATGTAGATAGGCCAACAAGAGGCGAGGCTGTATTGGATTTGGAACTGGGTAATGAACCAGGTGTTAGATTTGGAGGTAGGTGAGCATTTTGGTGATAGTGACCACAATTCGATTACGTTTACTTTAGCGATGGAAAGGGATAGGTATAAATCGCAGGGCAAGAGTTATTGCTGGGGGAAAGGCAATTATGATGCGATGAGGCAAGACTTAGGATGCATCGCCTGGAGAGGAAAACTGAAGGGGATGGACACAATGGAAATGTGGAGCATGTTCAAGGAACAGCTACTGCGTGTCCTTGATAAGTATGTACCTGTTAGGCAGGGAGGAAGTGGTCGAGTGAGGGAACCATGGGTTACTAAAGCAGTTGAAACACTTGCCAAGAGGAAGAAGGAGGCTTATGTGAAGATGAGACGTTATGGTTCAGTTGGGTCGCTTGAGAGTTACAAGTTAGCTAGGAAGGCTCTAAAGAGAGAGCTAAGAAGAGCCAAGCGAGGACATGAGAAGTCTTTGGTAGGTAGGATCAAGGATAACCCTAAAGCTTTCTATAGGTATGTCAGGAATAAAAGAATGACTAAGGTAAGAGTAGGGCCAGTCAAGGACAGTAGTGGGAAGTTGTGCGTAGAGTCTGAGGAGATAGGAGAGGTGCTAAATGAGTATTTTTCGTCAGTATTCACACAGGAAAAAGACAAAGTTGTCAAGGAGAATACTGAGATACAGGCTACTAGACTAGAAAGGCTTGAGGTTCATAAGGAGGAGGTGTTAGCAATTCTGGAAAGTGTGAAAATAGATAAGTCCCCTGGGCCGGATGGGATTTATCCTAGGATTCTCTAGGAAGCTAGGGAGGAGATTGCTGAGCCTTTGGCCTTGATCTTTAAGTCATCTTTGTCTACAGGAATAGTGCCAGAGGACTGGAGGATAGCAAATGTTGTCCCCTTGTATAAGAAGGGGAGTAGAGATAGATAACTATAGACCAGTGAGCCTTACTTCTGTTGTGGGAAAAGTCTTGGAAAGGTTTATAAGAGATAGGATGTATAATCATCTGGAAAGGAATAATTTGATTAGAGATAGTCAACATGGTTTTATGAAGGGTAGGTCGTGCATCACAAACCTCATTGAGTTCTTCGAGAAGGTGACCAAACAGGTGGATGAGGGTAAAGCAGTTGATGTGGTGTATATGGATTTCAGTAAAGCGTTTGATAAGGTTCCCCACGGTAGGCTATTGCAGAAAATACAGAGGCATGGAATTCAGGGTGATTTAGCAGTTTGGATCAGAAATTGGCTAGTTGATAGAAGACAAAGAGGGGTAGTTGATGGGAAATGCTCTGACTGATGTCCAGTTACTAGTGGTGTGCCACAAGGATCTGTTTTGGGGCCGTTGCTGTTTGTCATTTTTATAAATGACCTGGAGGAGGGCGTAGAAGGATGGGTGAGTAAATTTGCAGATGACACTAAAGTCGGTGGAGTTGTGGACAGTGCAGAAGGATGTTACAAGTTACAGAGGGACATAGATAAGCTGCAGAGCTGGGCTGATAGGTGGCAAATGGAGTTTAATGCAGAAAAGTGTGAGGTGATTCATTTTGGAAGGAATAACAGGAAGGCAGAGTACTGGGCTAATGGTAAGATTCTTAGTAGTGTGGACGAGCAGAGAGATCTCGGTGTCCATGTCCATAGATCCCTGAAAGTTGTCACCCAGGTTGAGAGGGTTGTTAAGAAGGCGTACGGTGTGTTAGCTTTTATTGGTAGAGGAATTGAGTTTCGGAGCCATGAGGTCATGTTGCAGTTGTACAAAACTCTGGTGCGGCCGCATTTGGAGTATTGTGTGCCGTTCTGGTCGCCACATTATAGGAAGGATGTGGAAGCATTGGAAAGGGTACAGAGGAGATTTACAAGAATGTTGCCTGGTATGGAGGGAAGATCATATAAGGAAAGGCTGAAGGACTTGAGGCTGTTTTCGTTAGAGAGAAGACGGTTAATAGGGGAATTAATTGAGGCATACAAGATGATCAGAGGATTAGATAGGGTGGATATCGAGAGCCTTTTTCCTCGGATGGTGATGTCCAGCATGAGGGGACATAGCTTTAAATTGAGGGGAGATAGATATAGGACAGATGTCAGAGGTAGGTTCTTTACTCAGAGAGTAGTAAGGGCGTGGAATGCCCTGCCTGCAACAGTAGTGGACTCGCCAACACTAAACGCATTCAAATGGTCATTGGATAAACATATTGACGATAAGGGAATAGTGTAGATAGGCTTTAGAGGGGTTTCACAGGACGGTGCAACATCGTGGGCCGAAAGGCCTGTACTGCGCTATAATGTTCTATGTTCTATGTTCTACATTAAACACGCTCCCCGCACCTCCCTCCCATGAATTCCCTGAACATGAAGCACTGCTGAAATAATCAAGCACTCCTTTCACAGCCACTCAGTGCTCAGTGTGAAGTCTTACTACCTCGTTCATCACAAACAAAAGCCCACTCGCCTGACAGGAGACAAAAAGCAGGAAAGTGGTGGAAACAAATAATATTAAAGTGGCTCAGCCAGTGACGCCCACCTCCCATGAATGAATAAGAAACAAAATGAAACAACCTAACATTGTGCAACACATTCTTACACAATTACAGATCTTTGTTATTTCTCTCCCACTTGCAAACTTCCTTGCTCAGGCTGAGGTAGAGACGGGCTGCTCAGATCAATACTCTGTCCGCTGAAACACCCTTGGCTGACCTCCTCGGTGTGTTGGAGCTCACGAGGGCCCTGTCAAAGATTGCTTCTCCACTGATGGAGTGGGGTGGGGCAGGGCCATGGGCAAGACGTTAAAGGTCGTGATCTAGCCACCTTGTAAGCTGCAGGCGCAAATCCTGTAATGCTGCTAAATCTCATGGGATCTCAGTTTGAGACCTTCCTTTCTCCCTGCCGGTGACACGATCAGGTTAACAGCATATGACTATATTATAATAATTTAACATTTTATTAAAGTCTTGATACCATGTCTTCCACCCATGATGTATCTTTCATAGCGGGTTAACCTCCTCTAGTGTGTGTGTGTGTGTGTGTGTGTGGGGGGGGGGGGGGGGGGGGGGGGATGGGGGGGGCGCGATATTCATGGAGAGGGGCCTTTAACTAAATTTTGAGATCGGGGCGCCCTTTTAAAAAGGTGCTCCAATCTCAGATTCCTGGCACTGCCAGTGTATTTAGGCCCCTTACCAGCTGGCTTTGTGATCCTCACTGGCACTCTGACATTGCACAGGGTGACGCTAAATCAGCTGAGAAAAGACATCTGCGAAGCCAGAAAGTTTCACACAGCTGATCTCGCCTGGTCCAGCACCCAAAGCGTCTTGAGCTGATTTCCCAGTTCCTTTCGTCAAAGGTCTTCTCATGTCCCACCCATATTTCTCTGCCAGCAACAATCTGTGCAGCACTGTGCTGCTGACCAGCGGGGCGATTAACTCAGTTGATTGCTGCATTTGATGCCTCCTGTGAAGTCAGAACAACCCATGCTTGGGATGGACCTCTCCAGTCCTGCATGCACAGTGCACTTGGGAAAGCCTGCTGCTAGATAACACTATCTACCTTGTTGCTGCTCTAGAATGATCCCCGTCATCAACTCCCAAGGTTCAGCATCCACATTCAGCTCAGGAGAACCTGGAATGTCCTGTCCTCTCTGATATGGACTCCCTGCTCACTGGTGATATTCCGAACCCACAAGGTGTTGGCCGGCCAACTCTCCTGCCTCACCTGCTGGCCTCTGCTCCTCTGGGGCAGGCTCTTGTTCTGCAGGTTCATCCCCGAGCACCTCCTGTCCATGCAGCCTCAATGTGTGTGGAAATATCAGCATGGTGAGTACTCTCTTGCCCATCCAGGTCGAACGGGCTACATGGTGGCCCTGGCTTACACTACAGCCCCTGCCCCCACATGCCCATTCCCCTCTGCTCTCAAAGCCACCCCCACCACCGGCCGTTACCCCTGACACTCTGCCTTCTGCACCACACTGGTTGGTGCTACTCATGCCAGTGATAAGCTCTGCAGCTCTGGTACTGCGCCCTCCTGGTAGTCTATCATAAAATTTACAGTGCAGAAGTAGGCCATTCAACCCATCGAGTCTGGACCGGCTCTTGGAAAGAGCACCTTACTTAAGCCTACACCTCCACCCTATCCCTGCAACCCAGTAACCCCATCTAACCTAAGGGCAATTTATCATGGCCAATCCACCTAACCTGCACATCTTTGGACTGTGGGAGGAAACTGGAGCACCCAGAGGAAACCCACGCTGACACGGGGAGGACGTGCAGATTCCGCACAGACAGTGACCCAAGCCCAGAATCAAACCTGGGACCCTGGAGCTGTGAAGCCATAATGCTAACCACTATGCTGCCATGCTGCTGTGGGTATCGACCTTGGGTGAGCCCTGTGATACCCCGCCAGCAAGGTGATACCTAATTGTGGGGTGGGGGTGGCGGGGGTCACTGTATGACACTGACCAGCACCATGCTTGGTGGCATGCGTGTGGGCAGGGCCTACAGTTGGGTCTGGGCGAGGGGTGTGGGCACCTGCTGGGACTGTAGCTGTAGTGTGCCGTTGGTCCTGTGTGTGATGCACAGGTTGTGCCTACCTGTCCGGGACAGGATGGTGGAGAAGGGTCACAGTGGACATGCAAGGCCTGGTGCCGGCCGGTGGCCCTGCGGGGTGGAATCCATGATAGTGCCACTGTTGGTCATGTGCCCTGTGAGGGGCAGTGTGCCAGAATGGGTGCCAAAGGCCACGGTGCGTGTGTCCGCAGTTTGGGGTGTGCGCTGCACTTCCCCTGCTTCTCCTGCACTCGGGCACCACTTTGAGTGGGTGCACTGAGTGGTGCCAGCCCCCGATGGGCCACTGGCTGCGCTGGATCACACCCATCCAATTAGTGGGGCGGCGTGGCTCTGGGTGTTTCTAGGGGTGTGGCCTGGCGGGAGAGGCACCCACATGGCCGGTGGCGCTCTGCACATTTATGGGTCACAGTGGGCAGTCAGCGGAGTGCGCAGCCAGATGGCTGCCTTCCAGACCACGGCAATGACGGTTTGTGCCAAACTAACTCCAAACCCACGGCCTGTCTCCTGATTACTCTTGGCTACTCCATCCAGCCGCGGCAGCTGCCCCCAGCCAGCAGCATAGCAGCCTGGCCCATCTTGGCACCTTTGCAAACTTTTCTTTCCTCCTCTCTCTCCCTCAGTAGCCACGGAGCCCAGTCCCCATTTTTCAATACCACAAGTGAACAGTGCCAGCGTCACTTCTGCCTGGTGGAGGTAGAACATCGCGGGTCAGGCCCGTTAATGATATGTTACTGAATGTTACTCTACGTTTTGCATGCACACGCAGTCGCAGAGCGTGAAGTACATTCACGCCACTAACGAGGCGCCAGAGCACGGCGCTCCATTGGGCACTGACCTCGTTTCTCAGCTGACGCCCGATTCTCCGCTCGATTGCAATTCGTGATTCCAGCTCCACTGGATGGAAAATCCAGCCCGACATCTATGAGCGCAGGCAATGGAATGTGTTCAACGGCTGTGCTGGGCAAAATTTACCGAGTGACTAGGAGGGAGAGGCGTGATACTGCATGAGGAACTTCACTGTTGGATGGATATTTGGGAACGTGGGGAAGTGTATAGACAAGGGCTGGGATTTTCTACTTTTCCACGGCTCACTGCCTCTACCCCTGGAAAACCCGGCACAACTACCTCCCATCATTAAGGAACAGTGTCTCCCTGCAGGCCCTCACAGTGACCAGTGTCAAATCCAGGGGGGCATCGCTAAAGCAAGGAGCAGACTCCGAAATTGGAACTCCATTCTGACAGTCCCTTGCTTCCATTCTCCCATCTCCAGAATCCACCAATCATCGTTGTTGCAGTGTTGCATTAAGAGCTGGAGTTGGCATTGTCTCATGCAGGCTGTCATCTCGCACGCTCAACCTAAATGGTTGGGAAACCCAGAAGTCAGATTAAAATGCAGTGATTGAGTTAAAATGCCACCGTCAGATGCACGGCATTTACTCCCGTGGCCCTCATGGGTGACTGGCGCTCCCTGTCAAGTTAATACCACCCCACCCGCCTTGATGTGCTCCAGGGTAATTTCTGTTCCTCACAGCACGCTGACTAATGCACTTGGGCAAATTTCTGTGTGCTATTTTAACCCATTTTAAATAACCAGGTTAAAGGAGCCCACCAGGGAATTCAATGGGCGAGTTTTTCACCTGTGTCGTAGTCAGGCATTCAGCTTGTGGAACATCACTGAAGGAGATGATCTGCTCATTATCAATAACCACTTATGGTATCTTGCTGTGTCAGCATTGACAGCCATGCTTCTCATATTACAAACGTGACCCTTCAAAAGCCCTTTTTGAAGCCCCAGGAGGTGTCCTGAGGTTGCGAATGACGCTCTGGAATTTTGCAAGCTTTTCAGTTTCATTTTTTTCTTCTTGTTTGTCAAATTTAGAGTGCCAAATAATTTTTTTTTATCCAATTAAGGGGCAATTTAGTGGGGTCAATCTGCCTAAGCTGCACATCTTTGTGTTGTGGGGGTGAAACCCACGCAGACACGGGGGAAATGTGCAAACTCCACCCAGACAGAGACCTGGGGCCGGGATCGAACCCAGGTCTTCAGCGCCATGAGGCAGCAATGCTAACCACTGCGCCACCGTGCTGCCCCAGCTTTTTAATTTCATGTACAGGTTGCATTAATGTAATTGTTGACAAGTCCTGAAATGTGTGGGATTGAACTACGAGCTAAGATTGGAGGGCTCTTGCTTGCCACTGACTGTTTTGAGAAGGAAAATAGAAATTGATGGATGGCATTATACAGGATGGCCTTAGGGTGTCTGTTCCAGGTATTCTGAAAATATTGCAGCACCATGTTTTGAAGATGATATTGCATTGCTATCAGAACCCCCCAGGGATCCATTCTGTCTCCCCAGGGTCTTGCACAGTGGTCGAACAGGTGTAAAATTGTGATGGGAGCCCCAAGTGAATTATTACAAGGACCACAAAGATAGAGTGGAAAATACAAGGAACATATGTCTCAAGTGTTGATTTACATTCACAGTTCTGGAGTATGATTTTAACACAGTGCACTGACATCATGCTGAGAATGGGGCGGAAGCCTCTTTGATTAATGTCACCTTTTTCAATGACAGTAACAATCCTAATTAGTTTAAGCTTGTGATGTAGAAGTTATGAGTGTAAATGACCCTCCTTTATGGTTCTAGGTCCTCAATGAAATAATTCCACCCAGTCGCTTTGTAAGGCCCACTTCCAACCTTCAGGCAGATACAATGTAAATTACAAAGTCAGAGGGTTCCAGGCTATTAGGTGGTCATGAATTCAAAGTGAATATGTCTTTCGTTCTGCTGGTGGTAAGGTTCCAGACTCACAGCATGTATATTGCACATCATGCAAATATTTTCCACAACCCCAATCAAGGTATCCAGCTCTTTGGAACGCAACTCAGTACATTGTACCTCCCGCATCACCTGACCAGACATCAAACAAGTTACGAGTCCGGGTCCATGGGCGGGATTCTCCCAGCCCTGGGCTGGGCCGGAGAATCCTCGCGAATGGGCCATGCCGCCCAGACGCCGGCACGCAATTCTCCTCAGAGCGGAGAATCGGTGCCGTTGGCTCTGGCGTGGTTAGCATGGCACCAATTGCGGGCCGCTCTACGCGGTCGGCCCGCCGGTTCTCCGGCCTGGATTGGCCGAGCGGCTGTAAGAAAAGAGCCGAGTCCCACCGGCGCCGTTCTAACCTGCTCTGGGCCGGCCGGACCTCGGATTGGAAGGGTCGGGTGGCGGCCTGTTGGGGGGGGGGGGGGGGCGTCCGACCCCGTGGGGAGGCCTTCGATATGGCCTGGCCCGCGATCAGGGCTCACCGATTGGCGGGCCGGCCTCTCTGGCTGGGGCCTCCTTTCCTACGCGCCGGCCCCTGTGGTCCTGCGCCATGTTGCATTGAAGGAAGCCACTTAGCAGATCCCGCGGCGCACAGTTCACGCCAGGATCAGCAGCTGGAGGGGCACGCACCGCTCTAGCACCATGCTGGCCCCCTGTAGGGGCCAGAATTAGTCCTGGGAGCGGCCAGTTCACACCGTTTTACAAAGGAGTGGACACAATGCCGCGGGATGGGAGACTCCCACCCCATATTTTCCTTCGCTCCTTGGTCAGGTGAGCAGGGTCATGAGAATTCCCGGCTCCATGAATTTGACCTTTAAACATGCTTGCGCGGATGTCAAATTTCTGGTCAGGGGTTGGGGGAGGGTGGGCTACAATAGGAGTTGGGGTATGCGACTCTAAAAGAAGTGAGGAGGCTGCCAGGTGCTGAGTTGGGCTGGACTGAATTCCTGCGTCGGGGCTCTGGTACTGTGTCCAAAAATATAAAATGAAGTTTCAAACATAAAACATCGTTCCAGCCTTCTCCCTTCAATCCTCTCCTCATACTCTCTGGGCCCCACCCCATGCACCTCAAGCTATTATCCAGCCACCATGGTGTCTCAAAACCTCCAGACTAATCTGTTTTTGACAGATTGTGAATGAGGTTTCCAATAATAAGTTCACGTGAGTTTATGTATTTTCATGTACATTTATCCATACTTGTAACACTTCCAAATGGCAGCTTAATTCTCTAAAGCTATCCTGGGACCAGATCTGAAGGGATATCTTACCTTTCTATTGGCTAGCCAAATGAAGTCACCAAGTTCAGACCTGCTCTTAACTGGTCTATTCAGGTTTCACACTCCTGGCCTGCCCAAATTCCATTCAGTGAAGGCAGATGATGATTTGAATGGCCCGTTGCCTCTATAAACTGTGAAGGTGCGAAATGAGCCCTTCCCCATTAAAAATGGGAAACGCTTTGTTCAGGGGGCCGAGACCTCCAAACTTCAGGCATTTCCATTATGTTGGTTGAGGAGCCTCTCTGTCGTGACAGAAATCTGGGCCATAGTCTCATCAGCGTCTCTTTCTACGTGATAGAATTCCCTTCCTGAATCCCACCACCTTCATATGTTTCTCCCCACCATTAAAATCCTCCTCTAAACCTTCCTTTAGTCATCTACCTTAACTCTTCTCTCAGTTCTTATCAGACATCTTCCTCTTTATGGAGTTTCTTAGAACTTTGCACAATGTTAAAAGTGATATCAATATAGAACATAGAACAGTACAGCATAGAACAGACCCTTCGGCCCTCGATGTTGTGCCGAGCAATGATCACCCTACCCAAACCCACGTATCCACCCTATACCCGTAACCCAACAACCCCCCCCCCCCCCTTAACCTTACTTTTTAGGACACTACGGGCAATTTAGCATGGCCAATCCACCTAACCCGCACATCTTTGGACTGTGGGAGGAAACCGGAGCACCCGGAGGAAACCCACGCACACACGGGGAGGACGTGCAGACTCTGCACAGACAGTTTCCCAGCCGGGAATCGAACCTGGGACCCTGGAGCTGTAAAGCATTTATGCTAACCACCATGCTACCGTGCTGCCCCAATATGTCAATTGTTAATGAATTTGAGCGGGGAGCATAAGGAATGATTCACAGAATATGTGAGAGGAAACTACACAGTTGGTGGCTGAGGAAAGATTAACTGCTGCCAAGTGAAGCTCAGAGTGGCCAAGGGCTATCTGATGTCTGATAAGAATTGAGAGCAGCATAAGAATGGCAGCTGGCCATTCAAATCATCATCTGCCTTCACCGAATGGGATTTGGGCAGGCCAGGAGTGTAAAATCTGATTAGACCAGTTAAGAGCAGGTCTGAACTTGGTGACTTCATTTGGATAGCCAATGGAAAGGTAAGATATCCCTTCACGGGGTGGGGAGTCCCGGCGTAGCGTAGTGTCGCCAACCACTCCGGAGCGGGCCTCCCCAAAGGTGCGGAATTCTCCACACCTTTGGGGGCTAGGCCCGTGCCGGAGCGGTTGGCACCACGCCAACTGGTGCCAAAACCAGCACCAACGGCCTTTGACGCCCGCCGCCCGGCGCCGGGGTTCGCCGAAAGGCCTTCGCTGGTTCGCGCATGCGCCGGTGGTGACGTCAGCGGCAGCTGCCGCTGATGTCACCACCGGCGCATGAGCGCTGGGGGATTCTCTTCCGCCTCCGTCATGGTGTAGGCCGTGGCGGCGGTGGAAGAGAAAGAGTGCCCCCACGGCACTGGCCCGCTCACCGATCGGTGGGCCCCGATAGCGGGCCTGGCCACCGTAGGGGCACCCCCCGGGGTCCGATCGCCCCGTGCCCCCCCAGGACCCTGCTCACGCCGCCGATCCCGCCGCCACCAGAGGTGGTTCAAACTCGGCGGCGGGAGAGGCCTCCCAGCGGTGGGATGTTGGCCCATCGCAGGCCGGAGAATCGCCGCAGGGGGCTCGCCGCTCGACGTGGCGCGATTCCCGCCCCCGCCAATTCCCGGGTGGCGGAGAATTTCTGCCACGGCGGGGGTGGGATTTTCGGCGGCCCCGGGCGAAATTCTCCAACCCACGCTTTGGTTTTGGCACCAGTCGGCGTGGTGCCAACCGCTCCGGCGCAGGCCTAGCCTCCAAAGGTGCGGAGAATTCCGCACCTTTGGGGAGGCCCGACGCCGGAGTGGTTGGCGCCACTCCGCTACGCCGGGATCCCCCCACCCCGCCGGGTAGGGGAGAATCCTGCCCCTGGTCCCAGGATAGTTTTGGGAGAATTAAGCTGCCATTTGGAAGTGTTTCATGATTCTGACTTTACCGATGAATAAGAATACTTGGTGAGAAGAGCTGCAAACTCTAATAGCCTTCTGGACAGTGGCATGGTCTCACACGCAAAGGGACCATTTTATCTACATCTACCGCATCCAAGCTCCTTATAATCTCGAAGACCTCTGTCAGGCCATTCCCTAATCTTCTCTTTACTAGAGAAAAGACCCCTACTCTCTCCAGAGGGTATGACCTCTAAGATGTCACACCATTCAAGCAAAAATCTTATATAATATGGAGAGCAGCACTGTTCCCAATACCCTAGTCTTGTCTAATCAAAGTACGATGCAAGTTTGACGTAACCATTTTTGCTTTTCAGTTCTATTCTTCTTGAAGTGAACCCTAAATTTGTTGTTTGCTTTTAGGCATTGCTACATTTAATTGATTTTGTATCTGTATTCTCTGATTGTTCTGTTGCTCTACACCATGCAGATTGTTGTTTTCCAAGGAACATATAGCCTCCTTATTACTCTTACCAAAATGTAGCATGTTTCAATCATCTCTGTTGAAGTCCACTGGCCAACTACGTGTTCATTTTGCAACTTAATTAATCTCTCTCTCTGCGTTTTGTCACAGTCCACCTCTATATTTACTCAATTTAGTGTCATTCACAAATTTTGATACTGTACTTCTGATTCCTGTGTACAAAACAGTGATAGAAATCATGAACAGTTGTCCCAGCACCGATCCAAGTGGAAAACAATTTCCACGATTTATTAATTTAATTACCTTTAACCTCTGCTTTCTATTTTCTGTTCAGTAGCCAGCTTGCTGTCATTCTGCCACTTGGCCTTTGACTACATACGTTCTGGCCGTCGTCACATGTCTACTATGAAGTACCTTATTAAAGTCTTTTTGGCAATCCAAATATATTGGCTTGGACTTTTTCCAGCTTTTTGGAGCTCAATAGCTAACAGATGTCTGGCTTCACAGCCAAGCCTCATTATGTATTCTTGGCTGACAGCCCAGACATCCATTAGAGTACTATAACACCAGAGCCTCAGAGAAAACATTGATTGATTGACAGGTTTGATTTTCTGATCCTTTCTGTCAATTTCACATTCATTTATATAAGATAAAGAGGTTTCAAGTTCTTGCAGTTCCTGCTATTGAAATTTTAAAGGGTCTTGATGATCTAAACTTTTATTGGGCTGCAGTAAAAAAAGATTTTGTGAATTAATCACTTTTTTAGTTCAACACATGCTACTGTCACTGTCGGGTTCACTGTTTCTGTACAATGTATAATGGGCGAATAGGCATGGGCGTGCCATAGATGGTGAGTGGGGGGCATGAGGTGGCATGATTGGGGCATGGGATGGGTGGGGAGGGTAAGGATGGGAGGACCTTTCTTTTTTTACTTTAACTTTGATGAAGATGCACAGCACCGAGGCAGGCCCTTAAACAGGCCGCATCTGCAACCTGCCACAGTCCCTTTGTCTGCCTCTCAACCCTTTACTAGGTCAACTGCATACCACAACCATCCCCCTCACCCGAACACCACAGTGAAAATACTGTCCTTGCAGGCACGTTCTCCTGAGGTCTGAGGGCTGAGCTGGGAAATTTTGTCACTCCCGGTACCCCATCTTGAGGATGAAAATCCAAGTGAGTCTACAATATTTTCCCCATTTACTCTTTCTGTTACTTCTTTGGAGAATTCAGTGAGATTAGTCATACTAGTCATTTTGGAATCCATGCTGGCCGCTCTGCTAAGGAGGCTAGCCAGTTATAATTTATAGTTTGGTGACCGATGTTCTCTTTTTTTCTTCCCAGTGTTTGTGTCATCCCCAGATGTTCATTAGCCCACTCCATTACACAGTCTAACCAACAGCTTGATCTATTACGAGAGACTTTTTCTAGACAACTACTCTTGGGACATTTGATTAAGGTGCCCACAGCCTGTCACTTTTTCCATGATAATCAACTTTATCAATTCTCTTTCCTTTTCGCTTGCTCCAGGATGCTCTCATTCATCATTCTTCAGGAGATATGCTATAAGTTGAGAAGGAATGCTGCAGTGATAATTCCTTTGGGGGAGACTGCAATATTTGTCTCAGTTTAATGCTTTAACTACAAGCATATTGGCAGCTGTGCCTCATGAGGTCCGGCTGGCGGCCATTTTAAGTTGAATTTAGAGGTAATTTAAGACAATCGGCACCAAGTCTACTAAAACTTAACAACACCACATTTAATCATCAACTGAGAACCTCGGGCATTCTTGACCACTTCAGCTTTTCTCACTGACCTCATGCCAGCTCTATTTAGTAAATGTACAAAGATTTGCAGGGACAACTTGGTCCCCATGTAGTGAGAATCATCGAAGATTTCCCCAACTCACAACCTGGGTCAATTGTGGTGATGAACAATTGTGGCATCTAATACTGTTAAAAAAAAAGTTTAATTCCTCTAAATGTGCTGCCAATATTTATTGCCTTTTCCCCCTGTATAAATTAATAAGACTTGCAGCGAGGTCCTCCCTTCTTTTCTCTCAGTAATGAAATGCACTTCACGTAAGTATTGAATGCGAAGCATTTATTGACTAGATGCACAAGGCAGTGCGGCTGAGTGCCAACATTAAAACCTTTAAAACACTGCCAACATAGCATATATTCCTTGCCAGTGGTAGGTTTCCGCTTGCCAAAAAGCCCAGCTGGCACTATACCCACGCACAGCCATTAACCTAACATCCACTCATCAGCTTGAAAAACAAATACAAGGGACAAATCTTTCATTTATACGCGGAACAATAGTTTGAAACATAGCAGGTGCAGCATGGGAATTTTGTTCAAATAAAGTGATGATGTTCACAACTTAATTCTGTTTTGCTTTTAAAGAAAAAGGGCAGGAACTTTGTTGAATGATCAGGCACGTTTCCAACTGTGATGATAATTGCGGGCGGACATCCATGTTTTGTTTCTGAATTAAGTAAAAAATGCACCCAGTGCTCCCTCAATAGCTCAGTCTGAAAATGCATGATGTATGTGGAACTGAGCCATGCGGAGCAGGAAGGTATCAAGTTCAATTTCCATCCTGTGCTAAGTTAATTGATCTCCGGGGGGCGGGGGAGGGGGCAGTAAAAATAAGCTTCAGCATTCCTGAATTAAGGAGAGAAAGACTCGTTAGTTTGCACTCACTCAATCACTATCAATCACTTCTTGCAGGACATTTGGATGGGCGAATACTGACTGAGTACTGACAGTTGTAAGTGTGGGAATGGTAAACCTTTGCTCTTCATCCTTCTGGCCCTATCTCTATCCTTTAACACAGTTGACCAGACCAATCTCCTCCAATACCTCTCCAATGTTGTTCAGCTGGGCAGTACTACTATCACCTGGTTCCATTATCTATCTAGTCATAGCTGGAGAATCAATGCCGTGGTTTCTCTTCTCACTTCTGCACCGCTACCTTTGGTGTCCCCGCCTCCACCTATTTCTCATCTACATCCAGACCCTGTGTGACATCATCCAAAGGCACAATATTTGTTTTCACATGTACACTTACAGCATCCAGCTCTGTCTCACCGCCCCTCTCTTGACTCCTCCACGGTTGTCAAATGACCAGACTGCTTATCCAACACCGAGTACTGGGTGGTGTGAAATTTCCTCCAATTAAATATTGGGAATATCAAAGCCATTGTTTTCAGTGCCACTCCAATCCCTCGCCACTGACTCCTGTTTCCTTGGCAATGGTCTGAGATTAAGCCAGTCTGTTCACAACCTTTGTGTCACACTTGACCCGAAGATTAGGTTGTGACGGTATATTCGTTCTGTCAAGAAGACCATTTATATCCACCTCCAAAGTGTCGCCTGACCAATTCACCTTATCAGTTTATCTGCTGCTGAAAACCTTATTCAAGCCTTTGTCACCTCCAGACTCGGCAATTCCAATTCACTCCTGGCTGGTCATTCACGTGATACCCTTTATAAACTTCACCACGAGTCACTGAAAGCTGACATGTAGGTACAGCAAACAATTACGAAGGCAATTAGTATATTAGCCTTTATTACAAGAAGATTTGAGTCAATGACTTCCTGCAATTATAGCGCCTTGGTGTCATGGTGCTAAAACCTCACATTCTATATTTTTTTAGAAAATATAATTCACAAAGAACTATACAAAGGCCATCTACATTTCATAAGCCAGACCTGGCTAACCAGAGCTGATTTATCTGCGAGGACAAAGGACTTCACAACTTTCCTTTAAGACTAATGGTTGATACATTAACAATAGAACAATCGGCCCTCGATGTTGTGCCGTGCAATGATCACCCTACTCAAACCCACGTATCCACCCTATACCCGTAACCCAACAATCCCCCCATTAACCTTACACCACGGGCAATTTAGCATGGCCAATCCACCTAACCCGCACATCTTTGGACTGTGGGAGGAAACCGGAGCACCCGGAGGAAACCCACGCACACACGGGGAGGACGTGCAGACTCCACACAGACAGTGACCCAGCCGGGAATCGAACCTGGGACCCTGGAGCTGTGAAGCATTTATGCTAACCACCATGCTACCGTGCTGCCCCGAATCTCAGCAACCCGGACAGACCCTTTGTCAGTATCAAGATGGAGAGGTGGGAGTCGCGCGACAGGACTCCCAAGCTGGTGGAACCAGTAACATTGTCTTTGTGGAACTACAATACCTCAGTCTGCCATTTTCCCATCTACCTAACAGCAGCACAAAAAAGCGAGTCTATCCAGACTGAATACCTGGTCCCATTTACACTATTTCGATTGGAATATTCTAACCATCGCCTATGAGACTGATTCACCTCTGCTTGCCTATCCCACAGTGGAAGTCAACTCTCCTGGAAAAGTGAATTATCCAGCATCAGTTCAGCCTGCCAACCTCTGAGCAGGAACACACTGGGGGCAATTGTGCACCTGCATTCATAATCAGCAAGAAGGGGAATCATTTTTCTGTTATTAGGGTTGATGCCAGATTGTCCTAGTTCAGACTTCTTTCAGTTAAACGAAGCTGCCCTAATAAATAGTTCAGCAATGCATATTAACAATGATTTAAGGATATCTTATTATACTGTATGAGACATTCTCTGTGACCCATCCATGTACACACTCTGAGTGAGAGTGCCAATTCAATGTCAGTAAATGCCAATTCTTGATAGTTTTGTACTCTGAGCCAATCTTCATTCGTAACTGCCAAAGATTATGTAGTTTTAGGCTTTAGGATTAAGATTTTTTAAATGTAATCAGTATGCATTGTTTCAAACATTGACCTATTGTTGGAAACGCAGCATTTATAGCTACCAACATCAACCTGTCTCCGACCACTCAGGGGGCTCTAATGGCCTCTGTGACACCCAGAGTGGCCATCACGCATGGTCTCCAGTGAGAGCATGATCCAGAAACCTTCTTATGCAAATAACCCCACCTGCGGTGCCCAGCGCGAAGCTCGATTTGGGTCTCTCCGGGTCTCATCGGCATGGCGCTGTGTGCAACACAGTAGTAGAATCACGCTCCTTATGAATGTATGAGTTCCTCTAGTATTACTAAGTACAGATGGACACAAAAGTTAATTTAAAATGCATAAGTTCCGGATTAGTTAATACAACAATGGTTTTGTTTTCCCTGCATGTCAATGAAGCCTTGCTACTTCTTGATACTGGTTAACTTCTATAAGCGCTAAGATGTTATAAGGTGCCGGGTACTTTTGTAGTAATTGAGGACGTATTTTTCTGTTCCTAGAGATCCCAAGATGAAGGGTTAAATGCCAGAATGTAAGGACTTCAACGCTGAAAACACAGGGACCAATCAAGGTCAATCAAATTAAATCAAATTTGGGTTTTGAAGAAGTGCTTTGAGGAAAAGAAGACTGTACATGTTCAGGAGTTCCACAGTTTTCAGGATATGGAAAAGAGCGAGTTAGAGTAGATGTTATAATCATTCTTGATTTCAATATATATATAGTGTACAGGAAGATGGAAAGTTCTGAGAGCAGCACACAAGATCAGAGATATTAATCTCCAAAAAATGGTACATGGAAAGACTTGGGAGTGGATTCTCCACTGCATGCCCCTTTGGCGGGATCCCAAGCTGGTGAAAAGTCGAGTACAGACATCAAACGGGATTGGCTCCCGATGCTCCTGTCCCACACTGGTAGGGGCAGTGAGCTACATGCTCCGTGCCAGTGGGAGGATATAAGTTGATGACTTGAACCTATTTGCATCCCATTAACAGGCTGAAAACCCGGTTCTCCAGGTATCAGTGATGTTCTGACCCTCCTGGCCAGTATTCATGCAGGCGTGGATTGGTGCAAGCGCTTTTAAGCATGGCTCTGGCCCTACGGTAGGTCAATGGGGGTAAGTATTTAATGTCGGTGCCTTAATATCTATCGGAGAGCCCCACCCCCACAACACAAATCTTTCTCACCCCACCCCTCAGACCCCAGTCTCCCCCCATCGGACCACCCATCAGACCCTCATCTGAGATCGCCATATTAGAAATCTTCATATCAGAGACCCCCATCAGAGACTCCCATATCAGAAACCTTCCCATTAGAAATTCCCATATCAGAAACCCCCATTTCAGAGACCCTCTCATTAGAGAACACATATCAGAGACCCCCCTCAGAAACCCCCATGTCAAAGACCCCATATCAGAACTTAGTCTCCCATCAGAGACCACCAAATCAGAGTCCCCCCTCATCAGAAACCCCCATATGAGAGATCCTCATATTAGAGACTGCACATCAGTCATGCCTGCCTGGAAGCTAAAGAGCAATCCAGGTAGAAACGGTGAGAAACCATTTCTTTTTCACATACCAGAACCTTACACCTGCTGCCTCAGGCAGAAGTGTAGAAAGCAGCACCTGTTACTTCATAGCAAACCAAAGCACATCACAAGGTTTTAAATCCTCTCAGATATTTTGATCTGCGAGGCTTTGTCATGTGAGACTACCTTTAAGAAATGGGTGTTTATAAATGAGTGTGCATATAAATATCTGTAGTGAGAGTACCTTTAAGAAATGAGTGTTTATTACTGCAGTGATGTCAGAGAGTGGGTGGAGCTGGGCTGTCTGTCAGCTTTTTACTTTCGTTTTAGGCTGTTTGCTGCAGGATATGTTTTAGTTTTATTTTCAGAACTGGATAGCTGCAGTCACAGCCAGAAGTGGTATTAGATTCTCTCTCTCTGTAATCTAAAGACTGTAAATCGATCCTTTGGTGATTTAAAACTAATAACTGCTCTCAGTAGTGACTTTAACCTGATGTGCTTCTGTTTCAAGGTTTGTTTAAAGTCTTATGGAAGTTAAAAGTACAGCTTAAGGATTACTTTGTGTTGTATTCTTTGGGGGTTATATTTGAAATGATGGTTGCTAAGATGTTCACTGTATGTTTTAAAAAGGTCAACTTGAGTTCATAGAATAAACATTGTTTTGCTTAAAATAATTATTTTCGATTTCTGCTGTACCACACCTGTAGAGTGGACCGTGTGCTCCCCATACCACAATCTATGAAAAGTTGTGGGTCAGGTGAACTCCATGATACACTTTGGGGTTCTCTACAACCTGGCCCATAACAGCTTCCATTCACTTTCAAAGAGAAATAGTTTTCAGTCGGATGTAATTGACAGGGGAATAGCTTCAAGACAGCCAGGTGTCTGAATTGTTTATTTTTATCTCCCTTAATGCATCTCAAGGACCCTACTTTGAAGCTAACCACAATGTTTATAAACATCTAATTATAATTGACAGGTCCTTACCACATCAAAAGAAGTTAAGTTCTTTCCCAGATAAAAGGAGGAAGTGAAAGCACTTACCTCATTGATGTTTATAAATATTATGGTTAGCTTCACAGCAGGGGTCTCTGATATGGGTGTCTCTGATGGAGGGAGTCTCTGATATAGGGGCCCTTGGTTGATGGAGGGTCACATCACCATCAAGCGTGCATGCTATGTGGGGGCAGGTAGTGTGACCGTAACTGGCAAGGATGCCCCTACTTGTCAGCGGGAGGTGCAGGGGCAGGATTCCAATTGCATATGCATATATTTTCATGGCAAGGGTAAGGGAATAGCTCCTGGGAGCCGCTCCTACCCCTAGCGCAGAGCAGGAATGATTCTGCTCCGGCGGGAGAATTTAGGGCAGCATTCTCCGCTTGGCGACACCGAAATCCTCATTCAGCGATCGGGCAGAGAATCCCTTCTGACGCCGAAATCGGGATGCCACCTGTTCTCAGAGGCTCCGCCCCCTCCAAAGTGGCATCATCAGGGAGTACACCGCAAGCCATTGGGACGGCCTCAGGAAGTCACCTGAAGGTCCTCCTCCGATGCTCCGCCCCCGATCGGCTGCCTTCCTGATGGCGTGAATCACTTGTGGCCTGAGTTTTTGTTAATCTCATGTTGTGGGTGTGGACTGTGTCCAGCGTCGCCACAGTCGGGGAGGGGGAGGTGGGGGGGGGGGGTGGGGGAGCCGTACCGCTAGCCGGGCTTTGGCAGGAGCTGGGGGAACTGGTGGGGTGGCGCGGGGATTTACAGGGGGGCACTATTTCGTAGACCGGGCCCGCGCATTGCCGACGCCATGTTGTACGGCACGACCGTTGCAGGTCGTCGCTGTGCACATGCACGACCACAGACCCGGCAATTCTCCAGCTGTTTCTGTCAGGAATGCCGGGGGGGGGTTTATGTGGGAGGCTGTTAGGCTCCCCACGTGGTGGAGCATCGGTGCGGCGGCAGCACCGACTTTTTCATCGTAAGACTAGACACATGGCCTCAAAATCGGAGAATCCAGCCCATAGTCTCTCAAACGGAGAATCAGCTCTTGATCTGTGAATATTGACTGAATTCCACTGGTAATAATTGCACTATGTATATGCAACACGATAGGTGGTTTGCAATACAATATACAGCTGTAATATAGCCCATTAATGCCATGCCACCGATTGAAGCCAGTTTCTTAAGCTGTTCTTGTAGCTGAGTTGGGTTAGGTTACCTCACCCACCTCATGCAAAAAAGGCCAGGAAGGCAAAGGATCGATTTGAAAAAAGAATAGAATGCCTTAAATTCTTAGTTATATTGATATACAAGCGATGTGCCAATCTCCCACCTAGTTTTCAGTCTTCCATTCTGGACCCACTTTGTCCATCCACAGATGCCAACTATCCTTTGATACTTTGGCTTACAAATCAGCTTCCATGCCTAATATTAGATAGTTTGTGTCAACAGAGTAGTTAACTGCAGTCAAGCCTAAAACCCTGTCCTCACCATGTATCCACATGGCTGGGGTTTTCCCATTAGCCCCACGCGCTGTGTTTTGCAGCGACAGAGATGGACCGCAATTGGCCGGTGGCAAGACATTCTCTACTCGGAGGAACTCACGGTGGGGGGTTGCCGTCGGCTGGACTGGATGATCCCGCCAGTGGGAATGGCCGGAAAACCCCGTCCTTTTCAGGCAAAGCATTTTGATTGTAGCACACGTTATATTGTGTTCCACTCCAGCACCCTCGAAGAGGTCTGAGAGTTCAGCACAGGCGGTGAATTGAATATGGATTATCTGTTTCCATGCCCCCAGTCCGCACTGGGTTCACATTCTTCCATTGAGTCATACCAGGCTCCAGATTGCTCACAAATGACACATGTTGCATTAATGATTAAACAGCACCTCAGGGAAATTAGTGGAGAGTTAAATAAAATTGGGGCCTCACGGTAGCATGGTGGTTAGCATCAATGCTTCACAGCTCCAGGGTCCCAGGTTCGATTCCCGGCTGGGTCACTGTCTGTGTGGAGTCTGCACGTCCTCCCCGTGTGTGCGTGGGTTTCCTCCGGGTGCTCCGGTTTCCTCCCACAGTCCAAAGATGTGCGGGTTAGGTGGATTGGCCATGCTAAATTGCCCGTAGTGTAAGGTTAATGGGGGGATTGTTGGGATACAGGTTACGTGGGTTTAAGTAGGGTGATCATTGTTCGGCACAACATCGAGGGCCGAAGGGCCTGTTCTGTGCTGTACTGTTCTATGTTCTATGTACACATTCTAATATGCAAATGTTACACATTTTTCCAGCATTATACATTTTTACTGCCATACCCGTTGACTGTGAGAAATGTGACAATGTATATGGAGGGATTTTGTGGAATGTTCGTGCTGCCGAATAGAATTCCACCACAGAGAGTGAGGCCTGGAAATTCCTTTTGGTGCAGTGTCTCCACAGGCAGCTCAGCTGATGGAAGAATTTAATTTCCAGCCACCTGCCCCGATTCCCAGGTAAGCACCTGAGGGAGAAGGAGTGGAAGCTGACCATGGACATCGCCGGCTGTTAGAAGGACTGTAAAGGCTTGAAGAGGATTGGACATATGGAGCTCAAAAATCTGACAAAGTAGGCCTAGTATCTGCTCTGCTGAGGGTAGCCCCATTTGGCACATGGGTCCTTCATCAGCTGTTATCGCTAATTAACATTCACAGGGGGTCTGACGTGCAAAAAACTGATCTTGACATGTTTAGCAAAGATCTGATCTCCTGCCCAGATTGGGCACAGGATGTCCCAATGTTAAATTGCACAATGTTGTCCCTTTTACAACTGAAAAGTGGGCTCAACACATCTCACTTTCTACTCATTAATGCTGCTCAGGCACCCCTCTTAATCCTATAAAAAAAAGGATACTTCATCTCGTCTTTTTCACAACGAAATCCACCACATAAAACCCTCAGGAGTGCGAATCGTTTTCTTATTTCTCACAGCAACCAGTTTAGTATCTGGTGTTTTGGGTTTCTGCCTTTGAATCACTGCCTCAAGGCTGCCCAACAAAGCACCACACAAATCCAAAGAATTTAGGTGCAGTATCCTCATCATTACTGATTTGGCAAGGTAATGTTTTAGAAAAATCCAAGCAATTGGAACATAATTTACACGTATAGTTATTTAAATCATGTGGTTATTATGCTGATGATATCAAATTCTTTCAGAAGCAATTTCAGAGCAGTAATGACTTAATTTAATACTTAATAGTGCAACTATTTTCAAACTTGGCAAGTTGTCAAGGGGGGTGTCTTGAAATAGGAGAGGAATGATTAATGAGGACTGTGTGTGGAAGTATTGTAACATAATGAAATATCTGCAATCTGGTTTGATTTTGGAATGGGAGGTGCCGGTTAATCAAATATACTGGTTAACTGAGATGTGGGGCGGGATTCTCCATTTGGGAGACTTACTCCCGCCGGAGCTGAATCGCACCAGTTTTTGCGGTGGTAAAGAGTGTTGCAATTCAGTGCTCCACACAATTAAAATTTACACATGGCATGAAATACAAGGGATTCCCAGGGAATCCTGCTATCGGGCCGCCATCTTGAACAGGCGGCCCAATGGCAAGGTCGGGGGGGCCAGCACCCCTCCCCGCACTACAAATCAGCCCCAAACCCACCTCCGCAGCACACAGCAAGCCCCCCACCACCAGATTGCCTGGGTGCCCCCCCCATCCCACAAGTACGGGGAAGACCTGACCCGCACCCCCCCAAGGGATTCCTGTAATAGGGTGACCTCCAACAGGGACCCCTGTAATAGGTGATGCCCCACAGGGACCCCAGTAATAGAGGGACCTCCCACAAGAACTCCCTGACCAATGGGACTTCTTACAGGGAGATCTCCTAGGTGTCCTGTAACAGGAGACCGCCCCCAGGTAACCCTTGACTAAAGGAACCCCCCCAGGACCCCCTGACTAAAGGGACCGTCCCCAAGGACCCCCTGACTAAAGGGACTCCACCAGGGACCCCTGACTAAAGGGACTCTCCTCAGGAACCCCCTGATTAAAGGGACCCCCAAAAAGAGACCCCTTTTTTGGAAGCTAGAGAGCAGCCCAGACAGGGATAGTGAAAAAGATTACAGCCGTAACACTCACCTTGAAGTTCCATGACTCCATTCCTGGAAGGTGAACCTCTGGTCCATTAGCTGCAAGCCATTCTTAACTTTCTAGTAGTGGGCTATGATTGACAGTTTCCAGACAATCTGCAACCTTGACCCATTCGTTTCCTTCACGGTTCAGGGACTCTTAATGGTGAATCTCCAATGTTTACAAACACTGACCACAGCAAAGAGAGGTAAGTGCTTTCCAAGCACTAAGAGCATTCCAATCACATGCGTGTGTCAGTGAAATGAGTAACTCGGATCTTTGCACTTTCTCTGACCTAATGAAGCTTGGAAGCATCCATTCTGAGTCCAAGAGTGGTACTGCCAAATCTCGACCCCCCCCCTGGTTGTCTAGAGAAATACGGGGAGGATCAAACAGAAACATCAAAAAGATAGGCACAAAGAACTAAGCACTGCAGATAGCTGAGACAAGTGGGAAGTGCATGGATGAAGTTAAAAAGGAAATAAGGAAATTAAAGAGAGACAATGCGAGAAGATTAGTAAGTAAAGTTAACAAAAATCCAAAGATGTTTGACCAATATATTAAAAGATTAATTAAGGAAAAACTGGGACCTATCAGAGATGAAGAACGGAACTTGTGTGTAGATGCAGAGGCTGTGGGAAGGGTTTTGAAATGAAAAACTGAAAATGAAAATCGCTTAATGTCACAAGTAAGCTTCAAATAGATGTACTGTGAAAAGCCCCTAGTTGCCACATTCCGGAGCCTGTTTGGGGAGACTGGTATGGGAATTGAACCGTACTGCTGGCCTGCCTTGGTATTCTTTCAAAGCCAGCAATTTAGTCCTGAGCTAAACCAGCCCCTAAAAGGTTTTAAATGAATATTTTGTCTCCATGTTTATAAAGAAAATGGATGATGCAGAGATTGAGGTGTCATGGTGGCATAGTGGTTTGCACTGTTGCCTCACAGCGCCAAAGACAAGATTCGATTCTGACCTTGGGTAATTCCCTGTGTGGAGTTTCCACATTCTTCCCGTTTTGTGTGGGTTTCCTCCGGGTGCTCCGGTTTCCTCCCACAGTCCAAAGATGTGCAGGTTAGGTGGATTGGTCATGCTAAAATTGCCCCTTAGGTTGAGGTTGCAGGAATAAGGTGGAAAATTGGGCTGAGGTAGGGTGTCTTTCAAAGGGTCTGTGCAGATCCGATGGGCCAAATTCTAGTCAGTAGTCCAGGAGGAACACTGTGAGATATTGGATGGGATAATCATAGAAAGGAAGCACTTGAAAGGTTGGAATTCCTGAAAGTTGGTAAGTCGCCAGGGCCAGATGGATTGTTTCTAAGGCTACTGAAGGAGGACAGGAAGAAGATAGCAGATGCTTTGAGGATGATTTTCCAATTCTCACGACATACAGGGGAGGTATCGGTGGACTGGAGAAAAGAAAACATGAATCCATTGTTTAAAAAGGGATCAAAGAAATGCTGGACAATTATAGGCCAGTTAGTCTCACACCAGTGCGAGGCAAATTAGTAGCATCAATCCTGAGAGATAGGATTAACTATCACTTAGGAAGGAATGGACTGGTCAGGGATAGTCACCATGGATTTGCGAAAGGAAGGTCTTGATTGAATTATTTAAAAAAGTGGCAAGAAGGTTGATGAAGGTAATGCAGTTGATGTTGCAGACATTGTGATGGACAGCGTAGAGGATAGCTATAATCTGAAAACTGATACAGGTCGGTTGGTGAAGTGGGCAATTAGGCGGCAAGTGGAATTTAACACACATGAGTGTGAAGTCATGCATTAAGTAAGGTTAAAACATTATAGGGAGTACACAATAAATGGGAATATACTAAGAGGAGTAGGTGAAGTTAGAGATCTTGGCATACAAGTACACAAGAGCCTAAAGGCAGCAATGTAAGTAGACAAAATTGTAAAGAAAGCACATGGAATTCTCTCCTTCATTAGCAGAGGTATAGAACATAAAAGTAAGGATACAATATTGGAATTGTATAAAACACTGGTGAGGCACAACTGGAGTATTGTGTGAAATTGTGGTGACCACATTACGGGAAGGACGTAATAGCTCTGGAGAGAGTGCAGAAGAGATTTACAAGAATGTTGCCAGGGCGGGAAAAGTATAGTTACGGGGAGAGATTGGATAGGTTGGGGTTATTTTCCTTGGAATAAAGAAGGTTGAGGCGTGACCTAATTGAGGTGTACAAATTATGAGGGGAAGTGATAGAGTGGACAAGATAAAATTGTTTCCCTTGGTGGGGAATTCTAGAACAAGGGGACGTTGATTCAGGCTAAGTGGCAGAAGATGTAGAGGGGACTTGAGGAAGAAACTTTCACGCAGAAGGTAGTGGGAGTCTAGAATTCACTGCCCAATTTGGTGGTGCAGGCAAGTACCTGGATCTGCACTTTAAGTGCTATAAGCTGCAGAAATATGGATAGAGTGCAGAAAGGTGGGGTTAGACAGAGAACTTGGATGTCCTAGGGCTGGTGTGGACAAGATGGGCTGAATAGCCTCCTTCTGTGCTGTAACTTTTCTATGATTCTGTGGTTCTGGTATCATACATTATTAACAGCACACACTCTAACGGGGAAATCCAAGGAACTTCATGTCTTGAGTCTCAGACCTCATCAGAATGTAGGTGATACTTGAGGTAGAATTCTGCACGATTAAAGCCTAATTTCAAGGTAAATGATGACGAGGATTGTAGGCCTCAGAGCAGGCTTCAATGGGGCTCAGATAGGAGGATCACAGATAGAGCCATTCACCACACACGGTCCATCGAGACCTTGCAGGCTGTCCAAGGAGCAATCCAGTCACTTCCATTCCCCCGTCTATCCCCCAAACCCTACTAGTTTATTTACTTCAAGTGCCCATCCAACTTCCTTTTGAAATCATTGATTGTCCCCACTTCCACCATCCTCACAGGGAGCGAGTCCCATGTCATTACCAATCGCTGTGTAAAGAAGTTCTCGGGAGTGGTGTCAGAGATTTGGGTAGAAGCATTGCAGGCCTTGGCTGGACTACTTTGGGTGACCAGGAGTGCTTACAGTTATGAAGTGTGTTCGGAAGCTAGGGCTGGGGAATGGGGTGATGAGGGGAGGGGGTGTGCGGTGTCTAGAGTCAGGAGTGACCTGGAGATCTCAGGACTGGGAGTGATGGTGATTATGGTATCTTTTTTTTACTGACTCGGTTTTTAGGGTTGGTTTTCCCAAAGACAATCAGCACTGGTTTTGGCTGCCTCAGGGAAAATTAAAGTTGTAGCAGTGACTAAGAATAAGAACAAAGAAAAGAATAACTCAGGAACAGGCCTACGGCCCTCCAAGCCTACGTCGGCCATGCTGCCCATCTAACCTAAAACCTTCTACACTTACGAGGTCCATATCCCTCTATTCCCCATCCAATTCATGTATTTTTCAAGATGTCCCTTAAACATCACTATCATACCTGTTTCCACCACCATCTCCAGCGGCGAGTTCCAGCACCTACTTTCCTCTGTGTAAAAAACTTCCCTCGCATATCTCCTCTAAACTTTGCCCCTCACACTTTAAACCTATGTCTCCTAGTAATTGACTCTTCCACCCTGGGAAAAGGCATCTGGCTATCCACTATGTCCATGCCCCTCATAATCTTGTCAACTTCTATCAGGTTGACCCTCAACCGCCATCGTTCCTGTGACAGCAAACTGAGTTTATCCAACCTCTCCTCATAGCTAATGCCCTCCATAGGCAACATCCTGATAAACCTCTTCTGTGTCCTGTCCAAAGCCTCCACATCCTTCTGATAGTGTGGCGACCAAAATTGAACAATGTATTCCAAGTGTGGCCTAACTAAGGTTCTATACAGCTTCAGCATGACTTGCCAATTTTAATACTCAATGCCCTGGCCAATGAAGGCAAGTTTGCCTTCTTGACTATCTTCTCCACCTGCATTGCCACTTTCAGTGGCTCGGGGCTGGTATTGGGCCCTCATTTGCAAATGGACTACATCTTCTCCAGACGTAGATAAAGGCCATCTCTTCCACTTTATCAAGGTGGGCTTCTGGTGCAATTCAAGCCAGAAGTGTGCTCCTAAACACTGAATGCCATTTTGGTCCACAAGCAGTGGGCGCTCATCATCCCAATTTTGCACTAGATGTCTTTTCCATAATTAGGTGACTAAACGTTCTCATGGGGAGGCAGCGGTGTAGTGGTATTTGGTAGCACAGTGTTTAGCACTGTTGCCTCACAGCTCAGGGTCCCAGGTGCGATTCCCGGCTTGGGTCACTGTATGTGCGGAGTCTGCGCGTTCTCCCCGTGTCTGCGTGGGTTTCCTCCGGGTGCTCCGGAGTCCTCCCACACGTCCCAAAAGACGGGCTGTGAGGTGAATTGGACATTTTGAATTCTCCCTCTATGTGCCTGAATAGGCGCCGGAATGTGGCGACTAGGGCTTTTCACAGTAACTTCATTGCAGTCTTAATGTAAGCCTACTTGTGACAATAAAGATTATTAATTAAAAGTATTGTCACTGGACTAATAGTCCAGAGACCCAGGGTAATGCTCTGGGTACCTGGGTTCGAATCCCACCCGGGCTTTGAATTCAATAAAAATCTGGAATTAGAAGTCTAATGAAAACCATGAAGCCATTGTTGATTATCGTAAAAACCCATCTGGTTCACTAATGTCCTTTCGGAAGGGAGATCTGTCATCCTTACCTGGTCTGGCCTACATGTGACTCCAGACCCACAGCAATGTGGTTGACTCTTAAATGCCCTCCGGGATGGACAATGAATGCTGGCCCAGGTAGCAACACCCATAATCCATGAACGAATAAAAACAAAGTGTGGGAGCGTGTGAGGGCATGGATGCAGTTTGCCAGGTACATTCCTTGTGCATGAATGGTGAGGCCTGTGGCTCCTCACAGAATTTGATATCATCAGTACAATAACCTCAAGGCTCAAGTCATTATTTGTGTAAATTAGGCTTGTCCAACCTTTTTTTTCCCGGTGTGTGTATGTATGGGGGGGGGGGGGGGGGGGGGGGGAGGGCCACATTTCAACATTTTTCTCACTCAAGGGGCCAATGAGAACATTTTGAAAAGGCAGAGTTTGGCACAACATTAATCATGAATATTTAAAAAAATGAAGAGAAACGACTTGCTGAGCAAAAAAAAGGCAATAAATAAAGATAATAATAATCGCTTATTGTCACAAGTAGACTTCAATGAAGTTACCGTGAAAAGCCCCTAGTCGCCACATTCCAGCACCTGTTCGGGGAAGCTGGTCCGGGAATTGAACCCACGCTGCTAGCCTTGTTCTGCATTACAGCCAGCTGTTTAGCCACTGTGCTAAACCAGTCCCTTACTGTGCTCAACCAGCCCCTGAGTATTAGAGTGTATTAGGGAGAATGCCTAAACCCGGCTCAGTCTCAGGTTGTGAGTGAGGGTGGGTGAGAGTTCATGATGGTGTGTGTGGGTGAAGGTGAATGACAACCTTGACACTAGCAGTGGACATGACTTATGGACACATTCTGCCCCCCCACACACACTCCCCTCACACTCTCTCCCTGTTGCCCCACATTCTCTCCTTCTTCCCTTCATATTCTCTCTCTATCGCCCCCCCCCCCGACACTGTTCTGCTTTCCCCACACACACACACACACTCTCCCCTCGCATTCTCTCCCTGTCGCCCCACATTCTCTCCCTCTTCCTCTCATACTCTCTCTCTACCCCACCCCCCCCATACTCTGCTATGCTTTCCCCCCACACACACTCTCTCTCTGCCTCCCTCCATACTTCCCTACTCTCACTCACAGTCTCCAGCCACTCACTTATTCATTGGAGGAGCAGCTCTCTGTAGAATCTTCCATTCAAACGTACCTGTTTGACCACCATTTTAAAAACTGGCTCCGGAGGGCCATATAGAGGAGTTTCACAAGTTGTATTTAGCCCAGGAGCCAAAATTTGGATAAGCCTGGTGTAAATTATATACAAATTGCTCAGATTTTTCTAAAATGCTTCCTTGCTAAACCAATAATGGTGATGATGCTACCACTAAATTCTTTGAATTTGTGTGGCGCTATTTTGGGCGGCTATGAGGTAGTTCTTCATCAGCGTAATCCAAAAAGACCAAAAACTAAATTGGTTACTTGAAAATTAAAAAAAAGATTCACACTCCTCTGAACTTGAGGTTGAGAGGAATGAGATGAAACCTCTAATTTTACTATATGTTTGCAGGAGTCCTTGAGTACAAATAATGGGTCAAAAGTGGTTTCCGTTGAGTTCACTATTCAGTTGTAAGTGGGACAATTGCCCAATTTAGCATTGGAATATCTTGTGCCATATCTGGACAGGGGTTCAGTTCAGGTCATTGATAATTCTGTTGGGCCTAATTTGTACAAATTAGACCCTTTGCAAAGGTTAATTAGGGATAACAGCTGTTGAAGGACCCATGTGCCAAATGGGGCTACCCTGAGCAGAGCAGTTGCCCCTCCTACTTGGTCAGAGTTTCCTAAGGTCTCCGCCTATACCCAAACTTTCAGATAGGTTATAGGACCGTCTTGCTTCCTGATACTGCCTCAAACTCCAGGCCTTCCTCCCTCTCATTTGCCTCTCCCGAAACTCCTGATTCCCAAATCAGAAATGCAGTTGTGTGCTGCTGCATACCTGAAGCTTGAGTGCTTTGTGAATGGAGGACTTCACTTAACTCCTGGGCCGACAGATTTTTTGAGCATCGAGACTTCCACTCAGCTTTAATATTTAATAGGAATGTAATGAATTCAATTTTGCCTAGTGGTCAGAGTGCAGAACAAAGATGGCGAACATGGGACAGAAGAAGCGAATAGAGGGTGAAGGTTTTGCTGTGGACAAGAACATCAAATGCAGCGAGTGGTGGAGCAACTCAACAGCTGCATGTACATGGTGAAGGAAATCATTGTAATGAGGGGTCCCAAAAAGGTAAATAGTTTGTTTATTACTCAAAGAAACAAATCGCACCCCTAGTCCCAGCGGGGACCATCCTGAGATGTCTTCTGGGCCAGCTTTTAACTAGGGGGATTAACGACCTTGGCTGTTGGGTCTCCATCTCTCAGTGGGGAAACTCATATTCCACAAGTTGCACGGGGAGATCGATCAGATTGTCCTCATGGGGGTTATAACAGAAATGTAGAAGGAGGTAGCAGGAACTTTAAACCTGCAGTTGTAAATTACTTAGGGGAGAGATTTCACCACGAATGAACACAGAAGGGTTTGGAAGAGAGTAATGGAGGTGTGAGTGGTAAGAGGTGTAGGAATGTGCCCACAGAATTCCTCGGCTGTGAAAGGCCTTTAAAATCTGTGCAGAAATAATGTTGGTCTCAATGACACAGAAGGCTGGATTTTAACTGCAGTACTGGCTGACTACACTGCGATTTGAGTTAGAAACTGACTTGCTGCTCCAGGTACGAGGCTCAGATTTAGCGTGTTAACTCCTCCAGGCCTCATTGAAACCACACAGGCCAGATTTGTCCCTATTCTGAGCAAGAAATCGACAGGAATGGTCAGAAAAATCCCGGGCCTGGAGGCCGGTAGCTGATAAAAGAGGTAGATAGCGAGATCATCTGCTGAGGCTGTCCATCAAGTTCTTTACATCAGGGAGGGAGAGGCCAAGTCTGCTTCATCAGAGGCCTAACCATCTTTGTGGGGCCCAGAGAGCCCATTCCCACAAGAAAGGTAAAAATAATACCTGCTTGTGCTTTTTCTATCCTCGGATCTACCTCTCTGCTGTCTTTGTCTCCTGATTCTCACTGAATAGCAGTTGGGTACCGATGACATTGGACCCTGGCCCACACCAACAAAAAAAAATCCCCGACAGCTTTGGGCAGGTGTTCTTGCTGCCATGTTCAGCAGAGCAGAATAAAGTTGGCAACCTTCAGCTCTTGGTATGGCTCCCAAGTAAGGTGAATAACCAGAACGATTTTAATGGTCGATTCTCCGCTAGATGGACTGGGTTAAAATTGGTGCCAGAGGGCGACACTTGCAATTCCGCATGTAAAGTATCAAAGAGCCTTAAATAGCAGACCACTGATATATTGAAAAATTGAATAAGTAATTTTACAGGCAGGAGGGTTTTCTTTCCATTAAATGAAAATTTTTAATGACGCAGGAGCAAGTCCTGAAAATTAATAATGAAAACTCGTTAAAATGATATAATCAGCTCTTTATGGGATGGAGATGAGTAACCATTCAGCATGGCAATAAATCAAAGATGAAATTTGTGGTAAAGCAACTTGATTGCACATTTATTACTGAATTATATCAACCAGTCTATTTGATCTGATGTTTATATAATTACACGGCTGTGTAATATACATAATTTCATTTCTTTCAAAAGTCTGTTATTGTTGAGTGTTCCCTTATGTTTCACAATAATTGCCCTTGATTAGATTTTGGGTTCTAAGCAAAATAATATTTTATTGCAATATTGCAGCACATTATGAGCAACAAAATATTAGTTTATTTCTTTTCAGATTGTTAAGAATGTACATACATATATTTAAGTTGTCAGCTTGAGTAGTACGCTGCCAGAGATGGGGAACTGTCGGTCTTGAGCCGAGAAGGCGATGGGATCTACTCGAGGTTTATAAAATTATGAAGTGCTTGCGAGTGAACAGGGAGAGGCTCTCGCTGATTCACTAATGATGAGTTGCTCCATTTAACACACTGACATTAAGGGAGTGAGGAGAGAGCTCACAAAGGAATTTATTTGAACAGAAACCAAATGGGTACTGACACAATGGATGCAATGGACTCCTCCTGTGCTGTGGACGCCCTCTGGTTTCATGACTCGAGTTGACTAGGTTCAGAGGACCTGAGCATGTTTGCACTCCCAGCATGGATCCGCCTGAGACGAGCATGGATTGGGGATGTAACAATACCAACCCATTTCGGCAGCCTCCACTTTCACGAGGCAATGTTCCGTGCTGAGAGTGACACCAAGCAAATAATCCCGTGGAACGGAACCTGACCCATTAGTGCTCTGTTGAAGACATGTTTCACTGCGGAGCTGAAGTCCTTCAGGCAGAGCATTAACTGATGTACTGACACCACACCACCACCCCCCCCCCCCCCCCACCACCCCCACACCACTTCCCAACCCAGTACACATGAATTTTGAGACACTCTTTGAAAAAAAGAGCAGATTTTATAACCCTACAGAAGGCCCAAGGATCTTCAACCTCGGGGTCCCTGTTGACTCGCCTGAGTACGATTTACCCAGATGAGGGGGGGTGAGTTTTTACCTACCCCACTTTTCCTTGGATTGTTGGGACATAAATACCCCAGCCGGGTGTGGGCCGGGAGCGGGAGACCCTTTGAGGAGTAGGTGGTGTAAGATAGTAAGGAGAATAAATCAAAACTTTTCTACATTCATCCCTTCCGAGTAGTCGATTGCTGAGACTTTATAGCAGGAAGTTCTCTCATTCTGGCCAATACTCCGCCCCTAACGAATAGCACCTAACGCCATTTGTGAAATCTGTCTGCAAAATACTCTCCACATTTGCTAACTTCACTTCAAAGTAACTCATAGCATGCAAAATGCTTTGAAAGGTTTTGGAATAATATTATCAGATGCTTTGTGTATCACAGTGCTTCAATTCCTTCTTTCATTAATTGCACAGCTTCATAACCTGGGGCGGAATTCTCCGCCGGCGTGATTCTCCGTGTTGTCGGCGCCCAGGGGTTTCCTGACAGTGAGGGTCTGCCTCACAATGGGAAAGCCCATTGACCGGCCGGGGTAACGGAGAATCCCGCCGGCGGGTTGGGGCAGAAATGTGGCGCGGCGGGCCGGAGAATTCCGTGCCTGGTTCTTAACAGGGCAGCACTGAGAAGTGAGGTTCGAGGTACAATTCTCCATATTCTGCGATCACAGAACTATTATCCAATCAAAATATTTTTGCAATTCCAGTTGTCTATGTCTGTTTAGGAAGAGCTAGTGATATCATCTCAATAAAAAGGGGATTACACTAACATTCACTAACATACACTAACTAATGGACAGCACGGTAGCATTGTGGATAGCACAATTGCTTCACAGCTCCAGGGTCCCAGGTTCGATTCCCGGCTTGGGTCACTGTCTGTGCGGAGTCTGCACATTCTCCCCGTGTGTGCGTGGCTTTCCTCCGGGTGCTCCGGTTTCCTCCCACAGTCCAAAGACGTGCAGGTTAGGTGGATTGACCATGCTAAATTGCCCTTAGTGTCCAAAATTGCCCTTAGTGATGGGTGGGGTTACTGGGTTATGGGGATAGGGTGGAGGTTTACGGTTGGGAGGAGTGCTCTTTCCAAGAGCAGGTGCAGACTCGATGGGCTGAATGGCCTCCTTCTGCACTGTAAAATTCTATTCAGATGATAAATACTCACCACAATAAGTAATTTCTAAAATCGAAACAGGACACACAAAAATGACTTTTTAATAATAAGCCTTTTTTTTCCATTTAAATGTAATTCAGAATCAAGCTATAGAACTTCGGAATCCCCACAATGCGGAAGGAGGCCATTCGGCCCATCAGGTCTGCACCTACCATCCAAAAGAGCACCCTATGCAAGCCCACTCCTCCACCCTATGCCCATAACCCCACTTAACCTCCACATCTTTGGATACTAAGGGGAAATTTTAGCTTGGCCAATCCACCTAACCTGCACCTCTTTGGGCTGTGGGAGGAAACTGGAGGAAACCCATGCAGATGCACAGTTAAGCGCCAGGCTGTGATAATGACTTAGATACTCGACCCTCACGGTCTCACACAAATACTGAAACATCATGTTTAAATTACTATAAAAGCCTCGGTTGTTTGACGGATGCATGCTGGAATGATGTTATCCAATGAGGTTTCTCACTATGTTGCCTACATCTGATACAGCATCTGATTTAACCTACGTCTCATTCGAACATAGAACATAGAACATAGAACAGTACAGCACAGAACAGGCCCTTCGGCCCTCAATGTTGTGCCGAGCCATGATCACCCTACTCAAACCCACGTATCCACCCTATACCCGTAACCCAACAACCCCCCCCTTAACCTTACTTTAATTAGGACACTACGGGCAATTTAGCAGGGCCAATCCACCTAACCCGCACATCTTTGGACTGTGGGAGGAAACCGGAGCACCCGGAGGAAACCCACGCACACAGGGGGAGGACGTGCAGACTCCACACAGACAGTGACCCAGCCGGGAATCGAACCTGGGACCCTGGAGCTGTGAAGCATTTATGCTAACCACCATGCTACCCTGCTGAAGGGACAACCTCCTCAAATGGATACCTTCTTGAACCAGTCACCCTTGGTCCTAATGTACTGCAGATTAATAGAATATTATACACTCTAATATCGTGTGAAACGTAGTACTGCCAACTATTCAAATTCGTTGGGTAAAAATGGAACATGTCGAAATACTCAAAAGGCCTGGTAGCATATGTGGAGAACAGTTCATTTTCCAAGTTAATAACCTTCCGTCAGGCCATTGACCTGGAAAGTTTGGCCTGATTTTTTTCTGGCTCCTTGATGGTGGGCTGTCGGCAGTTGTGGGGCATGAAAATTGTGAGGGTCGTGTTGGGGATAGCTCAGGAAATTGATTGGCTCTCTGCTGAAAGAAGGTGGGCAGCCAATTTGGATGCTTAGGGCCATAGTTAGGGGCGATATTTTGAGTGGATAGCCCGATGACGAGGCCTGACAGCAGACCCCCTCATCCCCCCAACAATGTTAATCCGCACCCGCCTCCCCCACCCCTGCACTGACAAGGAGGATCCCCCCCCCACACACCATGGGAATAACGGGTCACCTTCTCACAGTACACACACATGAGGATGACCCAACACCCCCACTAACCCTCCCCAGCCCCCTCATCAGACTCCCCATCAGACTCCACATCAGAGACCCTCAACAGCAACCCCCATCAAAGACCCCCATCAGTTACTCCCATCAGACTGCCAATCAGAGATCCACATCACCCCGCTATCAATCACCCCTGCCTGAAAACCGAAGAGCAGTCTAGGCAGTACAGGGAAACATTTCTGCATTCTCACTTACCCTTTCCTTACATCTGTTGCCTCAGACAAAAATGTTTAAAGCAGCAGAGACACCCATCAGAAACCCTCCTCCCGCCCCCCCCCCCCCGCCCCCATCCACCACATTACAAGTGTCCGAGGCTTCGTCCAAAACCATGTAAACGTGAAAGGGCTTCAGATTCCCTGGCAGCCTTTGAAATGCAAATCTTCCATTCAATTTCACACAGCAATACATTTCACTAACCGGTGAAAAACATGCTTGTTTGGTGAATTGGACATTCTGAATTCTCCCTCAGTGCACCCGAATGTGATGCCAGAGTGTGACGATTAGGGTATTTTCACAGTAAATTCATTGCTGTGTTAATGTAAGCCTACTTAAGACAATAAAGATTATTATTATCATTAACAGTTTTACTGATCCAGATATAGGTGCTTGGTGGACTGTTTATTTATCTTTCCCTTCATGCTTTAATGCATCTCCATTATCATACTGTGATGTTTATAAACACTCTTGCTGTGACTGACAGCTTCTCACCATATCAAATGCAGTTTCTGCTGTGAAAAAGTGCAAGTAGAAAAGTGGTCTGATGGGGTGACTGATGGGGGGGCTGATTGGGGTTCTGATGGGGATCTGGTAGGGCATCTGATGTGGTGACTAATGTGAGTCTCTTATGGGGATCAAAAGGGGCCCTGGGGTGTCTTATGGGGGACTGATGGGGGGGGGGGGGGGTCTCTGATAGGGCGGGCTCTGATGGGAGGGTCTGAAGGGTGGCTGTGGCAGAGGGGCACGTCATGAGTGCCCTGACCCCCTTGATCCTCCCTCGGGCCCCACTGCACCAGGACTGCACTTGGTCAACTTTGCACCAAAGTCCACCCAATGGAGTTCCTGATGAGGGGGGCAGAGTATCAAGATGCGGGGGTAAGAGTCAGGCTTCAAGCCCAGTAACTGCATGCATATACATGATTAGCATTGATTTACATGTTTCCGTCGGCACAGAGTTGGTGGCGTGCTGCCGCTGCTGGGGGGGTGGGGGGGGGGGGGGGGTGTGGGGGGGGGGGGGGATTGGGATCGGAGTGTAGCATTGCGTCAAACCCATTTTCCGGGATCTCTGCCCAGTCGGGAATCCCGATACCAGCGGAGGGAAATGGGGAATCCACTCCCATGTATCCAACTCCAGAACTCTGGCTTGAACCCATAATTTAAATAACTCAGAGAGGTAAGTGCTGCCCACTGACTCAAGCTGTCATGAATAACTCATTGCAACTGATGACTGTTGGACTGACCACTCACCATCTCCATCACCCTAGCCCCAAACGGACAGAGGCAGAAGATTCAATGTCGCTGGTTTCAAAGACACTATGAGGAAAGAGCTCGTCAGCCGGGCGCCTCACAACTCAGCTGACGACAACCAACGAGCCAAAGCCGCAGAACATCCACAGTGCCTGGTCTGATTTTAAAGCCAACATAGTCAGCACCTGCGAGGAGACACTCGGGCTCTCGACCAGGAAACACCAAGACTGGTTTGACGAGAACGATCAGGAGATCCAGAATCTCCTTGACTGCAAGCACAAGGCGTTCCTGAACTGGCAGCTCCACCAAAACCCGAATGAGAGGAAATAACACCACAGGCAACTGAAGGGTGATTTGCAACAAAGAACCCGCGACCTAAAGGAAAGATGGTGGGTGGAAAGAGCGCAGGAGACTCAGCAACTCGCCGACAACCACGATATGTGCGGCTTCACACTACAATCATGGTCCGAGTTCCCAGGGACCTACCCTACTGAGAGCCAAAAACGGAGAGGCGCTCATCAAAGACAGAGAGGCAATCCACACCCGCTGGAGAGAGCACTTCGAGGACCTCTTCAACCAATACACAGCCTTTGCCACAAGTGTCCCTGATACCATCCCGTAACACGTTACCCACCACCATCTCTGCACAACCCCAGCTCGACATGAGGTTGAAAAGGCCATCGGACAGCTGAAAAACAACAAGCCCCTGGCGCAGATAGAATCCCTACAGAAGTATTAAAATGCGGCGGAATCTACAATCTCATCACTCTTGTCTGGAATGAAGAGAGCATGCTGGATGATCTCAAAGATGCCTTAATTGTGTCCATCTTCAAGAAAGGTCTGACTACGGAAATTACAGAGAGATTTCCCTACTCTCCGCCACGGAAAAGGTCATCGCGACAATATTCCTCAACCTCCTCATCCCGGTGGCTGTCAAGCTCTTCCCTGACCTCCGGTGGCGGCCATGGTATGAGTAGTCATACACAGGGCAGCTCCTGCTTGAAGGCACAGAAAGGAGCTCTTTTTCCCGATACTGGGTGGAATTTGGATGAAAGGCACAGTTGAAGATGGAGGAGTAGTTTCTCCTGGGAGTGGTATGTCTGCTGGTTATCAAACCCGCAGAAGACAGTGAGAGACCAGGCTAAAGAGTTGGAGGAAGCCTGTACTGCAGCAGCAGCCAGTGTAAGCAAGATAGCGGGGAAGGGCTGATGCCAGTCGGATGGTCCCAATTATGTAGTTGATGGCTTTTATTCAGTAGTAATTCCGGCTGGAGAGGAAGGAAATGCAGGAGGATCGCATGAAGGCCGTCGAAGGAGCTGTGCCGCCACTGAAGAGTTTGTTGGAACGGGTGGAGAAGTGTTTGGAGGTGCAGGGGTCACAGATTCGGGAGATCTAAGGAGTGGTCTCGGACCGCAGCAATCATGTGGAGGCTCTGGAGGCGGAGGTGGGGCTTCTAGGAGACCTCAGTAAAATGTTGAGGGCAAAGGTGGAGAAGCAGTAGAATACCTTGAGAAGGCAGAACCCGCAAATAGTGGGCATACCTGAAGGAGTGGAAGGTGTGAGTGTCACGAGGTATGTTTTGAAGATGTGGCGGGGCTGGTGACGGAAAGGGTGCAAGGTAAGGCTCCTGAAGTGGAACGAACGCGTTGGTCCATGAGAGCTGGGGAATCGCTATGGGCGGTGATCGTGAGACTCAACAAATTTATGGAGAAGGAGAAGATTTTGTGATGGGCCAGGGAGAAGCGTACCTGCGACTGGGAGGGGAATAAGGTCCGAATTTATCAGGACATCGGAGCTGAGTTGGCAAAGTGGCGGGCAGGCTTCAATAAGGCTAAGGCGGTGCTGTACCAGCAGCAGATCAGGTTTGGGGTGCTCTGCCCGGCAAAATTATGGGTGGTATTTGGAGGCCGGTTGTATTATTTCGATACCCCAGAAGCGGTCGAATACATCATTAAGCAGCATAAACTGGGGGAGAACTGAGCAGACAATGCTTGGGAACCGGGGTGCTGGTACTTTGTAATAGTTGGGAGCATGTTTGAAGTGGGGGTAAGGATTGGGGGATTTTCACCTTTATTGGGGGGGGTTTAATGTTTAATATTTGTTTGTTTGCTTTTGAGGAAGGCTGCTTGGAGGTCAGGAGAAGTCTTTGTGTATTGATGTATTTCCTTTTATGTTCATAGAACATAGAACATAGAACAGTACAGCACAGAACAGGCCCTTCGGCCCTCGATGTTGTGCCGAGTAATGATCACCCTTCTCAAACCCACGCATCCACCCTGTTCTTTTCTTTTCATGTACTTAATGGTCTGTTGAGCTGCTCGCAGAAAAATACTTTTCACTGTACCTCGGTACACGTGACAATAAACAAAATCCAAATCTTTGTTTGGGTGGATGAGGGTGAGGTCCTCCTTGAGCTGAGGGGTGGCGGTGGCGGGGGGGGGGTTAGTGGGAGGTGCCTTTGGGCAGGGGCTGACGCACTAGCAGGTGATGGTGGTGAACGGAGCGGCTGGTGGGGGTGAAGGCTGAGAGTGGTGGCCGGGGGGGTGCGTGGGGAGGTGGGGAGGTTGTTGCAATGTGGCAGGGGGTTAGAGGTGACATGGTCAGGCGTGGAGAAGGGGGCCATCTGGGATGGGCTAGGTGTAGGGTGGAATTAAGGGGGCGGGAGTTAAGTGGGGTAGATGATGGATGGTAGAGGGGATTGGAGGCACAAGCCTCCGGTAAGGCTGATAACATGAAACGTCCGTGAACTGAATGGGCCGGTTAAAAGGTTGCTGATGTTCGCGCACCTCTGGAGCTTGAAAGCAGGGGTGGTTTTTCTGCAGGACACGCATCTCTGTGTGAAGGACCAGGATAGGTTAAGGAAGAGATGGGTCGAGCAGGTTTTCCACTCAGGGTTTGATTCAAAATCGTGGGGAGTGGCGATTTGAAAGCAGAAAAATGGGATTTGTGAGTGTGAAGGAAGTGAGGGATCCAGGTGGGAGAAATGTGATTGTGAGTGGGGCACCGGTGGTGTTGGTAACTGTGGAGAGCTCCTCCCTGCATCTCAGTGCAGCTTTCACCCATTAAGACGGTCCATGGACATAAGCTTCAGAGCGCGGCAAATCCAGGAAAAGTGCAGAAAGCAACAGCAACCTCTGTACATGGCCTTCTTCTATCTCGCAAAGGCCTTCGACTCTGTCAACCACGAGGGATTGCGGATCCTTCTCAAATTTGGCTGCCCGCAGAAATTCGTCACCATCGTCTGCCTGCTCCATGATGACATGCAAGCTGTGATCCTCACCAGCGGAACCACCACAGACTCAATATATGCGCAAACTGGGGTCAAACAGGGCTGCGTCTTCGCACCAACGCTCTTCTCCATCTTCCTCCCCGCTGGAGTTGAGCTAACCTACCAGACAAGCGGGAAACTGTTCAATCTCTGACACCTCCAGGCCAGAACCAAGACCACCAGAAGATGCCTGGGTGTGTGCACATTCGGAGGCCGAGCTACAAATCATCGTCAACGCATTCACCGAGGCATATAAGAGAATGGTCCTCAGACTAAACATCCTAAAAATAAAGCTGGCTTGAATCTCCATTGGCAGGATCCTCTGGTTTGCCAGCAACACACTCACGCCCGCGGATTTCCCATTGCGGCGCGATGGAGAATCTCACCCAGGTTCTCTACCAGCCTGCTCCTGCCACACAAAACTGCCACCCAACCATCAAGGTCCATGGTGAGCCCTTGGACAATATGGATGTTTTCCCATACCTCGGGAGCTTCCTCAGTGCGAGCAGACATTGACGATGAAATCCAACATCGACTCCAATGCTCCAGTGCAGTCTTCAGATACCTGAGGAACAGAGTATTCGAAGACCGAGGCCATAAACCCGCACCAAGCTCATGGTCTACAGAGCAGCCGTGGTCTCCGCCCTCCTGTATGCATCAGAAACATGGACAATGTACAGCAGACACCGCAAACTCCTGGAGAGATATCACCAACGCTGCCACTGCAAAATCCTGCATATCCACTGGCAGGATAGGCGTATTAACGTGAGTGTCCTCTCCCAGGTTAATATAATAATAATCTTTATTATTGTCGCAAGTAGGCTTACATTAACACTGCAGTAAATTTACTGTGAAAATTCCCTAGTTGCCGCATTCCGCCGCTGTTCGGGTACACAGAGCGAGAATTCAGAAAGTCCAAATTACCTGACAGCACGTCTTTCGGGACTTGAGGGAGGAAACCGGAGCACCTGGAGGAAACTCACGCAGACACGGGGAGAACATGTAGACTCTGCACGGACAGTGACCCAAGCCGAGAATCGAAACTGGGACCCTGGCGTTGTGAAGCAACAGTGCTAACCACCGTGCTACCCTGCCGCCCAACTCTCCAGTATCGAGGCGCTAGTCACGCTCGACCAGCTGCGATGTACCGGCCACATTGCCCGCATGCCCGACACAAGACTCCCAAAACAAGTGCTCTATTCTGTGCTCCGCAATGGCAGGTGGTCACTAGGAGGGCAGAGGAAACTGTACAAGGACACTCTGAAAGCCTCCCTAAATAAATGCAACATACCCATCGACATGTGGGAATCGCTTGCCTTCTGTTTTTGTAAATTCACCACTCTGTCTTAGAATTCCCCCTATACCAAAAAGGGCCGATATTCCAAATGGTGAACAGGGATTCTCACTCCCTGACTCTGATGCAGGCTTCGGTGGGTGCTATTCAGGTCAAACTATATTTCCAAGTTATTCCCCGGTATAACCCATACGTTCACCGAAGAATTTTACCTACTTACCCCTTAATAGCATCGATGTCCTGGGTCCTGCGTTATTAAGGAAGTGAAGTAAGCTAATAACCACTTTTTCAGGTTAAGTTATTTTATTATTATACTTTTTTTTTCTTTAAGTTGCAAACACTTTCTTTACAGAAAGGAAAAACGATTAGTGATTCTGGATGCTGCTGGTTTGTTGTAGGAACCTTCAGACTCTCTCTCTCTCTCTCTTGTAGTTCTCCTCCCCTTCTCTCCTGTTGCTGTTTCTCTGTTTTCTCTGTTCTCTGTGTTCTGTCCTCCCCATTGCTGCTGGTTTGTTGTAGGGACCTTCAGACTCTCTCTCTCTCTCTTTTAGTTCTCCTCCCCTTCTCTCCTGTTGCTGTTTCTCTCTCTCTCTCTTTTAGTTCTCCTCCCCTTCTCTCCTGTTGCTGTTTCTCTCTCTCTCTTTTAGTTCTCCTCCCCTTCTCTCCTGTTGCTGTTTCTCTCTCTCTCTCTTTTAGTTCTCCTCCTCATTCTTGCTGGCGTTGATCTTCGAGCCTTCCACCTCCTTGAGGGGAGCGGAGCTCCCCCGGGCCGCGCCCCGGCCGCCAGCTGTTGCTGCCTCGCGTTCTGCTGCTCTCTGCTCCTGCCTCGTGCGTGGGGGGAGGGGGAGGAGCGAGGGGAGCCCGCGCTTAGTGCTTTTTGGCGGGAGAGATCGGGACCTCCGATAGGGGATGGGCTACGGGACTTAAAGGGGTATGGTGGGACACAACCAGGCCAATGGATCCCCCTCTATTCAGTACATCACAGTGCTTCAACACAGCACAAAGAAATCTATGCAAACTCTCTTTTTCTTTTTCCCTTTCTCCTGCTGCAGGTTGTAATAACAATTCTGACAGACTGAAATTGACTGCATTTTTGACAGAAGAGCTGGCCACAGTTTCTGCTCTTTTCAGCTGCCACCAACCTCTTGTGGGATCTTTCCCTGCACTCTCCCAGACCAGATATTGGCAGACTTCTATGTTTCAAATGACACATTCTGTATTTTCCAGAACACTTCGAACGCACAAACTGGAGAAAAAGCATGCGCGATGACACTAATCGTTATCGGGTAGAGCATGCGGAGGCCAAGAGTAAACAATGGAAGGAGAGCCCAGAATTCAGTGTCCCACCCACCTCATCCAGCACCACCTGCCAAACTCGTGGCAGAGTCTGAGGATCCAGGATCGGACTATTCACCCACCGCGGAACCCACCTACCCAGAGTGGAAGCGTGTCATCCTCGACACTGAGGAACTGCACAAGAAGGAGCAGTTGAAATGTTTCTGAAAGACTGTGGGCGCGATTCTCCGCCTCCCACGCCGGGTGGGAGAATAGCGGGAGGGTCTCCCGACATTTTGCACGCCCTCCCACTATTCTCCCCCCCTCCACCCCCGACCCACGCCACGAATCGCCACTCGCCATTTTTTACGGCAAGCGGCAATTCTCCGAGGCCGATGGGCCGAGCGGCCGGGCCTTCACGCCCGTTTCAACACGGCAGCAAACACACCTGCTCACTGCCGTTGTGAAACGGGCGCCAGATGCCCGTTTGGGGCATCTGGGGGCCCGATTGGCACAGACGCACTCTTTTCCCTCCGCCGCCCCGCACGATCAAGCTGCCACGTCTTGCGGGGCGGCTGAGGGAAAAGACGCCAACTGCGCATGCGCGGGTTGGCGTTGTCCAACCTGCGCATGCGCGGCCGACGTCATCGGCCGTGTCAGCTGCCGTGACGCACGGGGCCGCACTCCTAGCCCCGCCCAAGGGGGGGGGGGTGAATCGGCCCCGGAAGTGGCCGTGAAGGCTGCCGTGGGTCACGGCCTGTCCCACGGCAGCCTTTACGATTCTCCGCATTTGCGGAGAATCTCGCCCTGTACATGGCATTACAGAAATGTAAATGTTCCGACCACTGGAGATAATTCAAATTTATTTTGGCTAGATTCAGAAGGTCTTCTCGATGATCTGGGATCTATTCAAAATTTCTGCCCAATTATTTTTGCATTTCTGACTGATGCCTAATTGAGTTCATCACTCCCTTTCCTTCTGTTCCCTTGATGTGGCTAATTGGCCATTTCATCCATCACCTCTGTGGACTTGCTGTTTCCTCCCTCTATTCCCCTCAGCCTCTCTGCCCAAAAGTCACTGTGAGTCAGTCATTGTCTCTTGTTCACTCTGATATGTAATCCAGGTCAAACCATCTCTCATTTTCTTTCTGCTTTGGTATTTTCCGTAGATCAATCCAAGCTATATCGCTGAAACCCTACATGATTCTGTCTATTTGCTCCTTTATCTCGGAGATTTGATCTGTTCAGCTCCCCTGGCATCATCTGTACATTAGTTTTACCTCTTGCTTTTTAAGCTAGCTGTATAAATCAATCATTCTGCTGTGACACCCTCAATGGATCAGCCTCTTCTTTCCCCTATCCAATATCCTGTGTAAATCACTCTTGCTGTCTATCTCCTTATGGCAGTCTTTGTCAATCCCTCTCTATTTTTCTATTAGACAGCCTGTGCAAAATTACTTACCGTTTTTTCTCACATCAACTGTGAGGCAATCTTTCTCCATCTATGAACCTTTGTACTTCTGTCTTTCCCCTGTCCTTGATGACCAATTTCTTTTTGTCATTCTGTATGAATCAATCCATGTCATGTTCCTCTGCCACCCAATTAACCTTCAATTCGTATTTTTTCCTACTCCATGTTCTTCCACTGCCACACGACTACTTTTATTCAGTGTGTTATTTCTCTGCGGTAAATTAAAACTCGCACTCAAAAGACTCCAGCCAAGGAATCGCATTTCCTGATTTCCCCAACAAAATGTTCGAAGGCTGTCTCATTGCCTGGCACCACTTTTGTGCCGGGATTCTCTGACTCCCCGCCTGGTCGGAGAATCCCCGGGGGGGAGGCGCGAATCCCGTCCCGCCGCCCTGACACCGGCTGCCATATTCTCCGGAGCTGTTTTTCGGGTGACGGCGGGATTCCCGTCACGCCGGTCGGGGGCCGTTGACAGCGGCCCATCACCCCGGCGATTTTCCGGGCCCCGATGCGCCAAGCGACCGTCCATTTTTGGCCAGTCCTGCCGGAGTGAATTACTCACCTCGTGCACGATAGGACCTGACCGGTGAGTATGCGGGGGGCAGTCTTCGGGGGGGGGGGGGGGGGGGGATCCAACCCTGGGGGGGGGGGGGGGGGGGGGGCATGGTGGCCTGGCCTGCGATCGGGGCCCACCGATCTGCGGACGGGCTTGTTTCATGGACGCAATTCTTTCTTCCATGCCGGGATCCCATAAGGCTCCACCATATTGCCTGGGGGCCGGTGTGGAGAAGAGAACCCCCCGTACATGCGCAAAAATACGGCAGCCTGTCTGCGCATGCGCTGAATCACGCTGGCCTTCCGCCACGCTGGCCTGCCGGCTGTACCGCGCATGCGCGAACTTGCGCCATCCCTTCGGCGCCGGCTGGATTGGCACCAACGAATCCGGCGCTGACCTAGCTCACAAAAGCAAGGAGAATTCCCTACTTTCGGGGGCTGTTGACGTCGGATAGGTTGGCGCCGGTTTTCCCGCTGGCGTGGGCACTTAGTCACCAGAAGGGAGAAACCCGGCCCTGGTTTTGTGCCATTAGTACTGCTTTCCTTTAGCCCATAAGCCTCTCTTAATTCTTGTTTAAAGCTATCTTCTGGTTCAATTCAAGCATCCCTTATCATATCCACTGTGGCACATGTTTTAAGGTGTTGGACATAGTTCTTATTATTGAAGGTATTGTAAAGGCCCTTCCTGTTGATTCCCTTAATTCCTATTTCTGTTACTTTCTCATTTTTGGTCCATGGATCATTAATGGAGACATACATTTAAGTCAAACAGAGGAAGTAAAGTCAAAATAGCACGCTGTGTTAAAAACTGTATATTGTGGACATAAGAACTCAAACTTTATGGCACATGAGGAATTGGAAGGGTTAAGTTCGATTGGTTGAATGGTGACCAACGGATTAGCAGCACGGTAACACAAGTAGAAGGCACTGAGGCTTCACAGCGTCAGGGTTCCAGGTTCGATTCCCCGCTGGTTCACTGCCTGTGCAGAGTCTGCACGTGCTACCGGGTGCTTTGGTTTCCTCCCACTGTCCAAAGACGTGTAGGTTAGGTGGATTGGCCATGATAAATTGCCCTTAGTGTCCAAAAAGGTCAGGAGGGGTTATCGGGTTACGGGGATAGGGTGGAAGTGAGGGCTTAAATGGCTCGGTGCAGACTCGATGGGCCGAATGGCCTCCTTCTGCACTGTTTGTTCTGTTCTATGCTCAGAGTTGAAGTCCCAGTTGTGTTAATCGACACAGGGTCCTCAGCGCTGTGAGACAGCAGTGCGAACCACTGCCACTGTGTTGTCCCTTTATCAAATTTTGTAGATGATTAATTTATTCCTTGTCTAGCTATTGGTTATTCGGCCTACTGAATAAAACTCTGTCTAATTTGTTCACCTTCTGTATTTTTATAGAGACCTGAAGAAATCTTGTATCTAAAGAATCTCTTTCTCCAAAGTCCCCAATTTTGTTATTCATCTGGGCCTTGGGTAAATGCAAATTGATCTGGAAGAGTGGATTTCTGATCCATGGTTATAATTTACAAATTGCAGGTTCAGCTTTAAGAAGTTTCCAAAGATGACTGTTTGCTTCTATGCAAAGGGTTTTCCCACTCTTGCTGGATTTGGTGGACTCCTGCAGTAATGGCATTTGTAATCTCAACATTTAAATTTTTTCGACAATGGTTTCTTGGATGAACTGGATTGAGTTTTTCTCACTTTAACACAGTATTCTCGGTCTTGAAAAAGCATATTCCGGCTTTGGCTGTCTTTTTTAAGCTGCCTACTCTGTTATGATTATTTTAAAATTAATTATTATCTATTGTAGCATGGACTCGAGGATCAAGTTTTTTGGACTGTGATTTAAATGCCAATTTAAGACTACTCCAGTATTTAACTTGTATTGCTCAGAAATTATTAGCTCACTCCTGCTAGCTTTGTCGACTTTCCAAACCCTGGATGCTGAATCATTGATTCCATACAGTGTAAAAGGAGGCCTTGGGGGGGGGGGGGGGGGGGGGGCGCAGGCTGATTTGGTCCCAGGGGATGCCCCCACGGTGGCCTGGCCCACGATCGGGGCCCACCAATCCGCGGGCAGGCCTGTGCCGTGGCGGCACTCTTTTCCTACGCGACGGCTTTGTCAGCCTCCACGATGGCCGATGCGTAGGTGACCCCCCCGCGCATGTGCGGGGGATGATGTCAGCAGCTCCTGACGCTCCTGCGCATGCACAGACCCGCGCCGGCCAGCGGAGTCCCTTCGGCCCCGGCTGGCGCAGCGCCGAAGACCTTCCACGCCGGCCAGCCTAGCCCCTGAAGGTGCGGAGGATTCCACACCTTTGGGGCGCGCCGACGCCGGAGTGGTTCACTCCACTCCGTCCCACCGGGACCTCCTACCCGCCGGGTACGGGAGAATCCCGCCCAAGATACATAGGAACAGTAAAGATGCTTACGTCTATGCATGGATCTGCCCAATACTGCACTGACCCCTAGGTGCATGTCATGTGTTTTCTTACATCACTGTGTGAATGGCATTGTAACTGTCCCACATTAACCCTTTATTTGCCAGACCCTTATATTACACGACATACTGCTGGTTTTAACCTAGTAGCAACTGAAACTGAAGTCCTCCTGTCCGTTGTCCACCCCACCCTCAGTACTGAGACTGCAGGTCACAGTGACCAATGATCCTACCTTTTTAACACACTTCATCTAACTCTCACATCCCGTTGTCTTTCACGACAGTAACCACTGCACCCTTTTGCATTTACACATATTCCCAGAAGACATTTAATGAGAGACTGTTGGCTAAAGTTGAAGCCTTTGAAATTGAAGGCAAATTGTCGACCTGGTGAGAGAATTGGCTGAGTGGCAACAGGTAGAGAGTAGAGATAATGGGCAGATACTCTATTTGGTGGCACGTAACTAGTGGTTCTGCAGGGATCTATGTTAAGGCCTAAACTGTTCACCTTATTGAGCAACGATATAGATGATGGGATGGAGAGTCCCATCCAAGTTTGCCGATAACACAAAGATAGGTAGCACTGTGAAGAGTGTGGATGGAAGTATAAAATTGCAAAGAAATATTAATAAATTAACTGAATGGACAGAACTATGGTAAATGGATTTCAATATAAGCAAGCATAAAGTCAACCACTTTAGACCTAAACTTGATAGAAGCTAATGCTTTCTTCCTATTAGTCATGGGATCTGGGAATCGTTGGCTGGGCCAGCATTTATTGCCCATCCCTAATTTCCCTTGAACTGTGTGTCTGGCTGGACCATTTCAGAGGGCATTTAAGAGTCAACCACATTGCTGTGGATTTGGAGTTTCAAAATGTTGAAAAGCTAGGAACAGTTAAAAGCTAAAAATAATGGAAGTCCAGAGGTCCATGTACGTATGGATGGTTAAAATTCCACAGTCAGGTACAGAAAATAACAAAGGTGAATGGAATCTGGCTCTTTATAGCCAGAGAACTAGAATATATTAGGTCAGAAACAATGCTACAGTATACATCGTCCTGGTTAGACCACACCTAGAGTACCGAGTTCAGATCCAAGGAGAATATATTGGCCATGGAGGAAGTGCAACGTGAATTTACCAAAGTGATATCTGAACTCTAAGGGTTAAATTACGAGCGGAGATAACACAAACTATGGTTGGATTCCCTGGAATTTATAAGGTTAAGTGTTGATTTGATCACATTTTTCAAGTTATTCAGATAAGGTGGAGGGAGAGAAATTATTTCCACTGGCGGAGAAGTCTAGAATTGGGGGACATAGCCCAAGGGTGAGCGCCAGATCATTTTTGGTTGAAATTAGGAAACACTTCACCATGCGGTGGAGTAGAACTTTGGAACTCTCTTCTCGAAAAGGCAGTTGATGTTAGGTCAGTTGTTATTTTTAAATCTGAGATCGATGGATTTTTGTTAACCAGATGTATTGAGGGTTTGGGGTTTAAGGTTGGTTCACAGATCAGCCATGATTTCACTGAATGGGGGAACAGGCTAAATATCCTCTTCCTGTTACTTTGAACCTAATTTGGAAGGGGGGGGGGGGGGGGGGAACAGGAAAAGAATAATTGGGGAGGAAAGCCAAACTTAACTTAGTTCTGAAGAACCTGATGATGAGGCCAGTCAAAACGAATCATAGAATCGCTACAGTGCAGAAGGAGGTGGTTCGGCCCATCAAGTCTGCACCCCATCTGGGCCCACTCCCTTGCCCTATTTCCATAACCCCACCTGACCTGTACATCTGTGGACACTAAGGGACAATTTAGCATGGCCAGTCCACCTAACGTGCACATCTTTGGACTGTGTCGGAGGAAACCCACACAGCCACGGGGCGAAAGTGCAAACTCCACACAGACAGTCACCCGAGTCCGGAATTGGACCCAGGTCCTTGGCGCTGCGAGGCAGCAGTGCTAACCACCGTGCCATCATGCCACATGAAGTCATTTAGTACACATATGGGAACATTTCCCTGGCAATAATAAAAACATGACACCATTTTGACACAGGTTGATTTATAATAGAGACCACAAAAGGATCTGTGTGTTTTATTTTCTCTGGAGATTTAGTGATTTAATTGTGATCGATTAGTATAGATAAACGCATTAACTCTGCTGGTCTCTTGATGATTATGGCCCGTGGTGCCTGATTGTCTGGATAATCTAATCGCTGAAAGTTCAATATTGAGTATGTCACAGAAATCTGTGCTCTTCATAACCTGAATACAGCCTGTTCCCCTTCTTATTCATAAATATGACAGAGCAAAAATAAAACCAGCTAGCAGTTATAATGGACTCTGTTCTGCCTATAGCCAACCGGGGGTAAAATCAGATGAAACAATTAAAATCAAACAAAGTTTTCAGGTGCAGTAATATTCCAGCTGCTGGGATGAAATTAATTACTTATTGAGTCACCTTTTCAAATTAGGTTCTCGTTACACATCACTGCAAGTGCTGACACTATTCATTCTGTTGAGACTTACACTGACAGCAAGAAGAGAGGTAGCAGTTAAGGAATCAATGGGCATGTGAGGAAATAAGACAAGGGACTGAGTTAAGAGAGAGATGCGCATCCATGTCTAAACCTTAAGCTGTGCAGTAGACTGTTGGTGAAACAATAGGAGGATAAAACCATAACATTAACATGCTGAGCCTCCAAAATCGTCCTATTGTGAACTGCAGAATTTTTGGTTTGCCTACTAAATGGTCCCGTCAATGTTTAGTTCCAAGGCTGTTTTCAACTAGTGCCCTGGGATGCACTATCTCTTTCTATTCTGCTGGGCAGTTACATGACTGACACTTATTTCCAAAGGTTGAACTTGAAATGTCCCTCGGACATTTTGTAATCATATTTTTTTCCTTCATGCTGAATTCCATTGCAAGGCATTGTTCTTGTATTTTTTATTTTTTATTCTTTCACGGGATATGTCTAGGCCAGCATTTATATTTCAATTCTAATTCTTTTCCCGCATATATTGGTGCTCAAAGGCAGACTTTTTCTGTTTCCATAGCTGTTAATTCCTGGAAAAGGTCGCTAGCTGTCGCTTAATAACCCTGGCCAGGAGTCTCTCCCGCTCTTGCCACCAGCCATTGATGTGTTTTGGAAGAATTTCCAGGTTGACACACTCAACCTTTTTGACTGCATTATGAACACATCTTCTTTGGCCATCAAGTCCTGGAATGGGCCTTGAACCCTGAGCTTTTGGCTCAGAGTCAGGGATGCTACTCTCTGAGCCAGCGGACCGCCTTAGCATTCATTGCTCCTGAATTGCTCCTGAGAAGGTGGTGGTGAGCTGCCTTCTTGAAGCACTACAGTCCATGTGGTGCAGGCACATCAACAGTGCTGTAAGGGAGGGAATTCCAGGATTTTGATCCAGTAACGGTGATGGAATGGTGATATAGGACGCAATTTAATGGAACCATTTCCAAGTGTCATTTTGGGAGTGATTAATATTAATATATAGAACATAGAACATTACAGCGCAGTACAGGCCCTTCGGCCCTCGATGTTGCGCCGACCTGAGGGTGTTTCTCGACAGCCGCATTGGTGAGATCGCAGCCCATATTTAATGGCACTTTATGCTGCAAATGAGCCCCACGAGCTTCTCGCAATGAATAGCTGTCTCGCCATTTGATTCAACAGACTTGCACCTCAGTGCCTTGCTGCTATCAAGGGGGAGCTGCTTTTAAACGCTCCCTCAGCACTCACTCCGAGTCAACATACAAGCATGGCAGTGTGCAGACCTGCTCCTCGTAGTAGTGATGCCAACCTGTCTCAGCTTCTTGACGCCTTTGATGTGAGACGGGACATCATGTTCGTCCGAGGACCAGTAGCAGGGTCACTAATACCGCCTCAGAGGCAGTGGCAGCCGTTGTCAGTATGGGCAGCATGACAAGGAAGACTGCCGTCCAATGTTGGAAGAAGACCAAAAACATTCACCGAGCTTCAAGGGTAAGTTAACACCTCTCTCCTGGCATCAGTTCCACATGCCACCCCTCACCTGATACGGCCATGACATTCAGAAAGGGATTTCACCAACATTCCAGCGAGTGCCTAACCGATTGGAGGAGTCCCAAAGTCCATGGACGCTGGAGATGATGCCAAAAATGTGGCACCGAGGCCAACACCACTAGGGTTGCGACTGCCCAAGGCATAGCTGAGGGCCTCGACATTGTGGTGATATGCATCACTGTAAATACACAAGGGGTTAATGTAAATACATGTAGACTAGCTAGACACTAGAGGGAGCACCAGAGGCATGACACACAGACTCTCAACCAATAGAACAGTTAGATAGGACACGACCAATGGGCATTCATGATACACACAGAGGTGACACGACCACAGGAGGGCATTACACCAACCTATATATAAAGGACACAGCACACATGATCTTCCTCTTTCTAGTGGAGACACTCATTGAGTACAGACACAGGGTTGATTCAATATCACTCCCACCATGTGGATTGTAGCAGACTGGTTAGTCAGTCTGAGTAGCTATAGAAGGATTAACAGTAGTGGCGAACCCGAGTAGGAGAAGTGTAAATAGTTTAATAAACGTGTTGAAGTTATCTCCACGTCTGAACCTTCCTTTGTCAAGTGCACCACAAGGAAGCCGCTTATGCTACGCCTAGAGCATAACAAGACAGACATCATGTTCCAGTTGCTGAGGGATATGTCCCAGACACAGATGGACATTGCTGAGGCAAGCCAGAGGGCAGCCCAGTCACTGAGGACTATTGCTAATGGCATCGACAACATGGTGCAGTCAGCAAAAGCCGCCAGGACTGGCAGAGCCTGTTACCCCAGGGGCCTCTGGAGCTCACTTGGTCCCATGGAGACGCCAGGGCCCAACGAGCACCATCAGGGAGGCAAAGTGCTGGAGGCCAACCTAGGGCCTGCCACCAAGAAGATGACGACGGTCTGCAGTTCTCCCGATTTCTCCCCATTTCTTTCGACTGCAATCTTGCTAATGAGATGAAAATTAATGCAAATGAGGGATAAAGATATGCTCGCCATATTTGGGAGAGGTGCAGAACTCGCCATCAGGAGCGGACCAGTTAGATTGAAAACTGCTTTGCGTCCAATGCGAATCATGATTTTGGTCTTTCCCGCTATTTATCCGATGGGCCCAGATCCACAATGGGTGCAATGCGATGGTTGAATGATGCCCATAGTTTCAAATCAGTGTGGTGTTGAGGGGAACTTTGAGAGGAACATGCAGGTGGTGGTGTTCCCATACATCTGCTGAAACCCGATCACCTGAAGGAAACCTGCGCAGCCACAGGGAGAAAGTGCAAACTCCCCACAGATAGTCAGCCAAGGCCAGAATTGAACCCGGGTCCCTGACGCAGTGGGCAACAGTGCTAGATTGCCACTGTGCCACTGTACCACCCCACTGTTCCATCCATTAATAACAATTTACATTGGTGAGCAAAAATCAGTGGAGACAACAATTGATCATTTTTTAATATCCTATCTTTCTCAACATTTATTCTTGTTATTTATTCTCGGGATCTAAGTGTTGCTCGCAAGACTGATCCTTGAGAAGGTGGTGGAGAATTTGCTTCAACTATTGAATTCCATATGGTGAAGGTGAATCGTGTTCTTGGGGAGAGAGCTCCAGGATTTTGACCAAGTGGTCATGGAAGAATACATATTCAAATCATGATAGAATAAAACTTGGAAGGTGATGGACCTTCTCATGCACCTTCTGTTTCCAGATAGTGGAGGAGGTAGAGGCTTTGGGAGGTGAAGCAGGCACCAGGCTCCATTTTGAATGCAGTACACAACTTGAACGAAATGGTACTAAATGTACCCAGTGAAAATGAGGGATCACCCACCTGTTAAGATGATCCTGGATCAGACCCCAATATTACTAGGAAAGCGGACATAAAACCCAATATTTAATTTAATTTGTAAGACAATAAGGAAAGGATACTTCGTTGCAGCAGCTCTCCATGCATAAATAAGGCTATGGTGTATTAAAACAAACTTTATTAGCAAAACTAACTTTAACACCATAAAAAAAGCTTATAGTTACGAGTTACACCATGCTTAACAATTCAATGAAACCAAATTCTAACTGCTATCTTTTATCTCTACTTAAGCAATCTCGAGTCAAAATCCACTTTCAAATATAGTTAGCCAACCCAAGAATACTTGCTGTAAAGAGATGTCTTAGATAAACTGCTACAAGAGAGAGATTTTCAGGAACCGGCTTGCAGATTCTTGCCTGGGTCAAACTATTGTTTAATCTGCCTGCATTTCAGAAACTGCCATTCTGTTCACAGGCAAAATATTTTTACCTGAACTATTTTGAGAGTAACTGCGAGCCTGTTCACACAACTGAACCTGACTGTTTCAGCTCCTGGCTCCTCCCATTAACTATATCATCTTATTAAAGCTAAACACAATGTCTCTAATTTTCTACTCCACAGGGAACCTTCCTTATAAGAACAAAATTCCATCAGCCCTACTTCAAGTAAACAATATGCATGGTTGGAACGAATGCTTTAATTGCCCCTCTGTAGCCAAAGTGTCTGCTCGTCCTGTAAACCAGGATATTAAAAAATTCTGAAATTTCGACACTCATCGCGGTAGCAGCATCGGGGCAGCAAGGTAGCACAATGGGCAGTGCAGTAGCACAAGTGGATAGCACTGTGGCTTCACAGTGCCAGGGTCCCAGGTTCGAGTCCCCGCTGGGTCACTGTCTGTGCGCAGTTTGCACGTTCTCCCCGTGTCTACGTGGGTTTCCTCCGGGTGCTCCGGTTTCCTCCCACAGTCCAAAGACATGCAGGTTAGGTGGATTGGCCATGATAAATTGCCCTTAGTGTCCAAAAAAGGTTAGGATTAAGAGGGGTTATTGGGTTATGGGGATAGGGTGGCAGTGAGGGCTTAAATGGGTCTGTGCAGACTCGATGGGCCGAATGGCCTCCTTCTGCACTGTATGCTCTATGTTCTATCGCATTGTCTTCCACTCTTTTTTTTCTCCCCATGGAAGTGTTCCAGGTTTGTGTTCTTATGGATGGCAATGGTTATTTCTGAGCCCAGAAGATGATCTTCAGTAAATTGTTCTATCATAGCAGAGGCAACACACAATTTTTCATTTGTCCAAATCTTCAACTTCTTAGGGCACCCCAAAGCACATTGCAGCCATCTATCTCAATGTTGTTACACAGATAAACACAGCACTGTCTCTGCAACAGTGCCATCAAAACTTTTCTATTCTCCTAAGGAGTTGGTGTTCAACATTATGAAGGGTCTGGAGAGTGCATAGGGAGAAATTATTCTCATTGGCAGAGGGCTGGAGAACTTGAGGACACTAATTTGAACTAATTGGCAAAAAAAGAAAAGGCAACTTGAAGAATCACAGATTTCCCTACAACACAGAAGGAGGCCCCATCAAGTCTGCACCACCCCTTCGTAAGAGCGCACACCGAGGCCCGCTCCCCTGCCCTATCCTTGTATCCTCGCTTAACCTGCACATCTTTGTACACTAAGGGGCAATTTAGCATGGCCAGTCCACCTTACCTGTGGGAGGAGTCCAGACCAACCGGAGGAAACCCACACAGACATGGGGAGAATGTTCAAATCCCACACAGTCACCCAATTCCGCAACTGAACGCACGTCCCTGGCACTGTGAGGCAGCACAGTTAACCACTGTGCCACCGTGCTGCTGCACTCATTATGCAGTGATCGTCTAGGATCTGGGAGTATGTGCCTGAGAGTATGGTGGTGCAAGGTCTAACTTAAGGATTTTGAAAGAGAATTGGATAATTGTCTGAAGTGAAAACATTTGCAGGGTTACAGGAACAGGGAGTGTGGAACCAGAATCCCTCTTGCAGAGAGCCAGAATGGACATAATTGGCAGAATGGCCTTTTTCTCTGCTGCAACCATTCACTAAATCTAGAAACAGACAGTCTGGGCCTCAGGTTTGTGTCTGACCCCAACAATAGGACACTGAGATTGTAGCCATGCTGTACCAGCATAGATTGTGCTCTTACCTCCTGATGTATGATTCAACTCTCCACAATAAAGGGCAGCACGATAGCATAGTGGTTAGCACAAATGCTTCACAGCTCCAGGGTCCCAGGTTCGAATCCCGGCTTGGGTCACTGTCTGTGTGGAGTCTCCACATTCTCCCCGTGTGTGCGTGGGTTTCCTCCGGGTGCTCCGGTTTCCTCCCACAGTCCAAAGATGTGCAGGTTAGGTGAATTGGCCAGGCTAAATTGCCCTCAGGGTCCAAATTGCCCTTAGTGTTAGGTGGGGTTACTGGGTTATGGGGATAGGGTGGAGGTATGGGCTTGGGTAGGGTGCTCTTTCCAAGAGCCGGTGCAGACTCAATGGGCTGAATGGCCTCCTTCTCCACTGTAAATTCTATGAAATATTCCAACTCAGCAGGGAGGACACCACGACTGAGCCAAACCGATGTTATTATAAGCTTTAGTGCCAAAGGTGATCATTCACTCGGTAAATGTTCACACAGCCAATTTCCAGCAAGAGTCACTGCATAGCAATCCTGACAAACAACTTCTCTGTTCAAGGGCATTGATGTCAGTTTAGTCTCCTCACTGCTTCCCCAACAGAGCTCAGCCAGGAATCGAACAAGGGTACCATACCAGACTGATAAAGATTGTGAAACGTCAGCCGACATTACGTATCAAGCCAATGAGAAATGCGTGTCAGCCGTCATGCAGGGGGAGCTGTCAGTCTCTGTTGTCCAAAGATTTGCAGGTTAGGTGGATTGGCTATGATAAAATTACCTCTTTGTGTCCAAAGATGTGCAGGTTAGGTGGATTGGCCATGCTAAATTTTATTGCCCTTTAGTGTCCAAAGATGTGCAGGTTAGGTGGGGTTACGACGATAGTGCAGGGAAGTGGGACAAAGTAAGGTGCTCATTTGGAGGGTCGATGCAGACCCGATGGGCTGAATGGCCTCCTTCTGCATTGTACGGATTCTGTTGATTCTATGGATATCTGGATAAGGCTGAGCTAGGCAGAGCCTGATAAATTCTTTATCGGCAGCCAGGAAAAACAAGGTCAAAACCTAGTTTAAAAACATATTACAGCCTGGATGATCGAGAGATGCAAGTCTGTGGTCACTTTGGGAGTCTGGGCTCAATGCAGTGCAGATCAGAATTAAAGGAAAAATAAATTTACCCAATTATTTTTTTCCTATTTAAGATGGAATTTAGCGTGGCCAATCCACCTAACCAGCACATCTTTGGGTGGTGGGGTGAGACCCACGCAGACATAGAGAGAATGTGCAAACTCCACACGGACAGTGACCCGGGGCCGGGATCGAACCCGGGTCCTCAGCGGCGGATGCAGCAGTGCTAACCACTGTGTCACCGTACCGCCCCCAGAATTAGGGAGCCGCCCTGTAAACCCAATTCTCCAACCTGTCCATTCTGTGGGCATGGCTCCTTATTGGAGGAGTGAGCTTTGAGAATTACCTGCTCCTGTGCATTATCACTGATAAACCATAATTTCAATAGTAATACCTTTGTCATTGTAAAATTCAGCTTATAGGATGAACTATCATAACTATTTTACCAACTTTATTTTCGATTGCTAAAATTATTCGACAGGGAATAATATTTACACTAAACACAAAGTAATTCGTGTAGAGTAATACATTTATTTTCCTCTCCTCTCTGAGAGGTATTGACTCTTGCTGGGTTTAAGTCCTTTGGCATCAACTGTTTGCTCAAATGCAAATTCTTCAGCAAAATGTATATGCTTCCCCAATGTCATGCAAAAGGGGTATGATCAGCCCTGCAAAAGTCCTGATTGCAAGACAAAAAAACTTCAACAAAACATGGGCGCGATTCTCCGGACTCACGACGGTTCGGAGAATAGCGGGCGTCGGAAATTTTTACGGCGACGCTGTTCCGACGCCCTCCCGCTATTCTCCGAACCCCGCAAAATGTCGGAGTCGCCATTCCCGACAAACGCCTCCTTCCCGCCCCTGACACGACCAGAATCGCCACTGATAGCCCCCCCCCCGCTATTCACCGGCCCGGATGGGCCGAAGTCCCGACGTCATGGCGCCCTGTTTGCACGTCGTGAAACACACCTGCTTTTTAAATTCGTCAACCAGTCGGCCTGGCTGACGACAGCTTGGAGGAGGTCAGGGCACCACTCTGCGCACCGCTCAGCGCACCGCTCAGCGCACCGCTCAGCGCACCGTTCAGCGCACCGCTCAGCGCACCGCTCGAGTCTGGCCACAACGGGGAAGGCGTCCCTGAGAACGGGAGGGGGTCCAGAGCGGGGGGAGTGGGGGTGACGGGGGAGGCAGTGGGGACGATGGGGGAGGCAGTGGGGGAGACGGGGGAGGCAGTGGGGGAGACGGAGGGGGCAGTGGGGGGCGACGGGGGAGGCAGTGGGGGGCGATGGGGGAGGCAGTGGGGGAGACGGGGGAGGCAGTGGGGGAGACGGGGGAGGCAGTGGGGGAGACGGAGGAGGCAGTGGGGGGCGACGGGGGAGGCAGTGGGGGAGACGGGGGAGGCAGTGGGGGAGACGGAGGGGGCAGTGGGGGAGACGGGGGAGGCAGTGGGGGGCGACGGGGGAGGCAGTGGGGGGCGATGGAGGGGGGGGTTAGGTAGAGAGTGAGCCGTCCAACCCCGTAACAAAATGTCTGCCAGCATGCCATGGTGTGCAGGTGACGAGGACACGGCCGCTGGTTCCCCTGTGGCTTACGGCCATAGGCCACTGACGGACCCGTGAGGAGGCCATAGTTTACTGGCCGTTGGATGCAGAAAGTGACCAGGGGTTAGGCTGACCGCGTGTCAGCAGCGCGACCAGGCCACCGGGACACACTGGTATCCCATGGCTGGCGGCTGCCGAGGTGTCGACTAACCTCCGTCTAACATGTCCCGTTTCTCTGCCTCCCACCACCCTTCTGTAGGTTAGCACGATGTATGGGAACAGAACGGCTATGTTCTGCACAGTGGTTGGGGCCGCTCTACTGGATTTGGAGATGCAGCAGCATCCACACCCACAACCCGCAGTGGCTGCAGGGCCAGCTGCAGCAGCAGAGGGAAGGGCCGAGGAGTTGCCAGTCGTCGAGCAGCATGGGGGGGAGGAGGAGGAAGAGGAAGAGGAGAGAGTGAGGGTGCAGCCACGGCGCCAGAGGCGACGACCAAAGCCGAGGGTGTACCGTGTCCGGGTCTCTTTCCTAACAATGACGGACATCACCTGCAGGAGAAGACTCCGGCTGAGTAGGCAGACGGTGATACATATCTGCCAACTCCTGTCGCACCTCGCCCCACGTGGAACGGGGGGAGGACACGCGATCCCGGTTGCCATCAAGGTGACGGTCGCTCTGAACTTCAATGCTACCGGCTCCTTCCAGTCTCCGAGCGGGAACGTCTCCGGGATCTCCCAGTCATCGGTGCACAGGTGCATCCGGGATGTGACCGACGCCCTCTATGCCATCGCGGACCGCTACATCACCTTTCCCGAGGACCAAGCAAGTCAAGACTCACGAGCCCGTGGATTTGCCAGTGTGGCCGGGATACCGAGGGTTCAGGGGTCAATCGACTGTGTTCACGTCCCCATGCGCCCGCCTGCTGTGGACAAGGAAGTGTTCACAAACAGAAGGGGGACATACTCCATTAATGTCCAGGTGGTATGCGACCCCCACATGAGGATCATGAACGTCTGTGCAAGGTTCCCAGGGAGTGTGCATGACTCCTACATACTGGCGCAGTCGTTCATCCCTGCGATGTTTGAGGGACGTCCCCCCCCGGCTGAGGGGCTGGTTGCTAGGCGACAGGGGTTATCCGCTGAGGTCTTGGCTGATGACGCCTATACGGAGGCCTCAGACCAATGCGGAAACACGATACAACGAGGCCCATGCAGCAACCAGGGGTGTGGTGGAGCGCTGCCTTGGCCTCCTGAAGATGAGATTCAGGTGCCTGGACCGCTCCGGAGGGGCCCTGCAGTACCAGGCCGACAGGGTCGCTCGCATTGTAGTGGTCTGCTGTGCGCTCCACAACATCGCGATGCAGAGGGGAGATGACCTGCTGCAGGAGGCGGAGGGAGAAGCTAGTGGCAGTGGTGCCAGCACAGAGGAGGAGGAGGAGGAGGAGGAGGAGGAGGAGGAGGAGGAGGAGGAGGAGAGGGAGGAGGAGGAGGAGGAGGAGGAGGCTGGCGGAGTGGCGGGCGCAGAACGCAGACACGACCCAGGTGCTGGTGATGTCCAGGAGGCGGCACGACGGACCCGGCAAGGACGGCGGGCACGCGACGCCCTGGTGGCAGAACGGTTCACGCATCGCATGTGACGTCCCCGATGAACACCAAACCACCACCTGCATCGCTAGTCATGCAGAGGGTCACCACACAACTGCCACCACCACAACCCCCCCCCCCCCCCCCCCCCCCCCCCCCCCCCCTCAGTGTACACTGCTCCACTTTGACATGACGCTTATCACTGGGTACAGACGGTATGGCACAACATTGATGGCTGTGTCAGCGGGTGTGATCAGTGCCATGTGGAATGATGACAGCCCGCTCTGCGAAGAGCTGTGAGCTCAGAATCGTTAGAGAGAGTCTGACCCATGGCAATAGCTGAACCATCCACCTTGGTGGCCGCTGAGTTCGTCACTGACACTCCATCACGTGCCCGCGTGGGCTAGCTGTGGGAGGGGGTAGGGGCAGGGACTGCACACCCGGCACCGAGGTTTCACCACCCGTCAACCCCAGCGACACTCGGTCACCATCACGATTCCTGTGCCTGTGGAACAATCACACGGTATTACAAGTAAGGTGGAACAGTGCGTTTAATATTAACAATTATTTACAGGTGCCCTAGCCCCTACAACTAAACTCTGCCCTTCACCCGTGCCAACTTACTCAGTGTCTATCTTAGTTGCCTTATGGGCCCTACCACTACATCTAAGTGACTCCCCAGATGATACAGCAGGAGTGGAGGAGGATTGCTGCGAATCGCCCCCCTCGACTCGTTTCTCCTTGGCTAAGCGTTTCCTGGGGCGACCCGGCCTTGATGGGCCAGGCTGCTCTGCGGGCGTCTCGGGTGACATTGTGCCACCCTGCTCTGCCTGCTGCCCACCCGATGCACCAGGGATGGGACGGGGGGAGGCCGAGAATTCCGGGACGTCCCGTGATGGCCTTAATGGGACGGACCCCGAAACCTCCTCCTCCCTCGGGGAGCCCGGTGGCCCCCGGGCCTCACTTTGGGGCAGAGGTGCGAGCGGGGAGGTGCCCCGTCGCACCACCGACATCTGGCGCTGCCAGTCCTGGAGGCCTGCAACGGTATCCACCAGGATCCGAAGGTTTGCAGAGATGGAGTCCAGGGAGTTAGACATTCCCACCAGGGACTGTGCGACCTCAACCTGTGTGTGCACGACGCCATCCAGCACATGTGTCAGGCGGTTGATGGTCTCCGCGACCGACTGCTGGGACTGTGCTATCGACTGCTGGGACTGTGCTATCGACTGCTGGGACTGTGCTATCGACTGCTGGGACTGTGCCATGGCGTGCTGCGACTGGCCAATGACCTGCTGAGACTCGGCCATGGCCCGCAGGGCGCCGGCAATGTCGTTTTGGCTCTGGCACATTGCTGCCTGTGAGAGGGCAACCCTGTCCAGGGCCGAGGATGACGCGTGCACATTAACCCCAACGTCTTGCATAACCTGACCCATTGCCTCCACCGCGGATGCCACCCGTGCGGTGTCGGACTGGGTCTCTGCCATGAGCGGCACCACTCCCTGCTCTTGGACACGGTTCGACTCCTCTAACAGCGTCTGCAGAGCCAGGAAGGCAGCCCTCCTCCCGCCATTGTTTCCCTGGGTTTCCTGAGGCATCGGCTGTGCGGGTGGGTTGATAAACTCCAGGAACTCAGAAAACGTCTGGGAGCCAGCTGCATCCTGGGCCTGGTCTGGCCTCCGCGAGTCCGGGCCCTCTGTTGCTCCGACCTCCACCTGCTGTACCTGCTCAGCTGTGATGTGCCAACCAGACTGTGCCCCAGGAGACTCATCACTAAATAGGCCCGCTGGGGTGTGTGTCTCTGGGATGATGGATGTGGTGGGAGAAAGCAGTGCCGCAAGCCCGACGCTCTCAATGTTTAGGGCCTCCTCCAGGGTGTGAGGCTGCTCAGCGTCAGGAGGGTTGTCCCTGGCCATTTCTGGTGGTTGTGGACTTCGAACCCTCTGTGCGTCCTGGTCCGCAGATTGGGTTGGGGCGGATGGGGCTGCCCGCGGATGGGGCTGCCCGCTGTTCGGGCACCCTCTGTTGTGAGGCCCCGGGTGAGGTGGCGGCAGATTCCTGTGTCCGTCTGGAGGCAGACGGCCCTGGTCGTTCGGCATCACGTCCTAGGGAAGAGAATGAGATGGGTTATTTCGATTTGCTCGGCAGGCCGCTGGACGGTCCCAGTGGGCAGGGTGTGTGAAGGGACAGAGGATGGGGGAGGTGTCCCAGTGGGCAGGGTGTGTGAAGGGACAGAGGATGGGGGAGGTGTCCCAGTGGGCAGGGTGTGTGAAGGGACAGAGGATGGGGGAGGTGTCCCAGTGGGCAGGGTGTGTGAAGGGACAGAGGATGGGGGAGGTGTCCCAGTGGGCAGGGTGTGTGAAGGGACAGAGGATGGGGAGGGGTGAGTGTTTGTCAGGGAGGGTTGTCTCACTTGCTGCAGTTCCGCCAACCTCGCATAGCGCGATATCGCGGCTGGCAGACCCCCCCAACAAGGTCCAGGGCCCTCTGTTCAAAGGTGCTGAGGGGGTGCAGGTTGGGCGAACCCCCTCCAGTCTTGTGCCGCTCACGGTGGTTGTGAGCGGCCTTGGCCTGTTGGGGGAGGGAACATAGGTAGATCATTACAAAACGGAAGGTATCAGCAGTCCGTTCAGATACTGGCACAGTTTGGGGGGTTCAAGTTGTCATAAGACGATTGCATCTCTCCTCAGGGCCAGAGCGCTGGGTCTGCGACAACATTGTGAACCATCCTCAAATAACTCTGCCCCAATCCCTCTCCCCCCCCTCCCATGCCGGGGGGGGGGGGGGGGGGGGGGGGGGGTGCTTAAGTTAAGGGGGAGGGATGGTTGTGACTAGGGGGCACCCTCATGGCACTTACCCTGGCAGACCTGGTGAGGTCGTGTAGCTTCTTCCTACATTGCTCAGCTGAGCGAGGGGTCTGCCCCACAGCACTGACGGCAGCAGCCACGTCACGCCAGGCCTGGCGTACCGCGCTGGCAGGTTGGCGATGCCCTCTCCGCGGGCGGATGATGCCCCTCCTCTGCTCCACGGCATCGAGCAGCGCCTCGACGTCAGCATCAACAAAGCGAGGAGCAGCTCTCCTCGGCTCCGACATCCTGCCCGACAGATTCTGTGGTCGCCCGCGCCTTTTTACGGCGTCGGGCGGCGTCACGTGGGCGTGATCGTGTCGTCGCCGCGTTCCGTCGTCATCACGCACGTAATTGACGCGGCCGCGCTACTAGCCCATTTCCAGGAAGTGAATCCGTCGGGAAATGAAGCCTTCGTGACCGTCGTAAAACGCTCCCGATTTTTACGGCGGTTTTATGATTTTCCGCGGGTGCGGAGAATTTCGCCCCATGTCTTTGTTTTCAGCCACACTCAAAAACCACTGAGGAAGTCAAAATACAAAACAACCTGATCGTCAGACTTGCCAACTGTACTTGGGAACAGATGCCTTTAAGTTTAGACTCATCTGCTCTCACGCTTTATGACTTAATTATCAAATATTGTGCGTCAGCCTGAATTCAATCACTGCACGCAAAGCATGTGGATGCTCGATTGCAGATTACTGTGCATCTTGTGTAAGGCGCATTATGTCCTGCTGTCTGCTAATGCCTATCAGTCCTCGCAGCTTTGTGTCTCCACATCTTCACCATTCAGATGCAGGAACTAAATTGCTGCATGGAATTAACGAATGAAATTAATCATGTTGCCAATTCACTGTACGTTGATTCTGCTTTCCCAGTTTAGATGTATGGGGCGGATTTTCCGTAGCCTGGTGCTGAAATCGCGTTTGGCAATCGCACGGGGAATGGGCACCGACTCCGAAATCGGGGCTGGCGCTGGTACGCCATGATCCGCCACCCCCAAAATGGCGTCATAGTGCTGCACTCCACGTGCTGAACGCCATTTCAGCACCGTTGGCGCATCATCAGCCAGCCCATCCGCGATGCTCCGCTCCCGATGGGCCGAGTTCCCAATGGCGTGGGACACGTGTGGCCTGAGCCAGCGTGCCCACTGCGGACTGTGTCCAGTGCTCCCACACTCGGCTGGGATCCGTGGACGGGGAGGGCATCTGCTAGGGCTGGGTGTACTTGGGGGGAGGGGTGGACAGGGAGTGGCCATGGGGTGGGCTGTGGGCTCGCGATTTGCAGGTACGTTTACATGGATGTGCGGCACCATTGTTGTACAGCGCGACCGGTGCAGGTCATCAGCCATGTGCGTGGGTGGCCCAGGACCCGTCTGTGCCCCGGCCGTTTTTGGCGTGGGCGACGGGCGTTTCAATCGTCACCGGTGCTAGCCCCTCACCGGTACCAGAATCGGTGAGGGGCCAGTGCCAAATTTCCTGTCCCGAAAGTCGACACATCTACGCTGGCGTCAGCACTTAGTCTTCAGAATGGAAAATCCAGCCCATGGTCTTATTAAGGGGACCGAGGGTTACGGGGATTAGGCTGGAAAGTGGAGTTGAGGATTATCACATCGGATCAGTCATGACTTCACTGAATGGCAGAGCAGACCTGATGGGCCGAATGGCCTATCTCTGCTTCTATGCCGTATGGTCTAACAGCTTTGGAGGGGGGGGGGGAGGGGAAGGGGGGTCCTATGGCCTCACAGGATTGCGGGTTTCATATTTAACAATGCCCCCTCCCCCCCAACTGCCTCAGGCGTACCTCTTGTGAATGTCCCAATCAAAATGGCAGGGAATGGGCAGGGTTGGTGTGGGAATAGGGCAGCAGGTGCAGGGCTCATATTCTATGGCCTCAGCTGCCCTTGGACTCAGCAACTTAAAACTAGTTTAAAAACTGGAGAGAAATTGGAGAGAAAAGCACGAAAAGATAAATTCAATTTCAAAAGGAACGAGAAATGAAAATGCCCGACCTTGAAAGGTAAATTTTCCTCAAGCGCTTTTGCAGACTAAGTCCTGGCGCTGGCAATGAGCACTCATGAAAGTTAATTTTCAACATGAATAGAAAATCACGGGGACCATGCCATTTTGTTCTTTATTATGCCTGGTGACTGTGTGCAAGGGCACGTATTTTGAAATTTATCCTGAATCGTAGGTAATTTAATCAAAACTAAGATCAGGGGTGTTAAGGCAGGCCATTTGCAATTGAAATGTTTGAAATTTAGATGAAATAATTTGTCAAAGACGAAAGATGAGATTTACTTAGATCTTGACAGACACCATTAAACGGAGCAAGTGACAGAGCAGTCCTGGCTTAGCAATTCAAAGAAGGGAACTTAAATCTCGCGTTCAGACAGTACAATCAAGGGAAAAACTGTTTTTTAACTGATAGAGGAATCAATATGCAATTTCACTACTCTGATAAACTGTGAAGTTCTGACAATAATGCTAATTTTCTTCAAGCTCATCATATTTTTTGGTGGGCTCAAATCTACCCGCATGTCCACAATCTGACTAATGACACTCAAAATGTCATTGTTGATTGAATGGAAATCAAAAGCACTACACCGCCATGATGAAAGGGCCTGCCCCATCGTGGCATATTGCCCATTTACTTCTCTCATCTTTGCCCAGTGAATGATCTTCAATTACAGCAAATTTCTTTGAAAAAAAAAACCCTTCCAGAAAGCATGAATTTTGAGTTCAGTGAAAGGGGGAGATGATTGCTTTGATTATGACTCTGCTATACAACAGGGTTTAAAGCCAGCATCCTTTCTTAAAGTTAGCCATGCCAATTTTGTCGGAAATCTAAAATGAAGGTTCGAAACGAATATGTTACGTTAACATAAAGTGAGCTTCATTGCAGTCAGACGGTAACAGTAATTTGTTTTTATGTCTGGTATGGTGTGTATTGGGGGGGGGGGGGGGAACAAAGCAAGGGAATGCTCAATAAATGGGAAGGTATTGAGGAAGTGAGAGACTTTGGAGTGCATGTCCTCAGGTCCCTGAAGGTGGTAGGAGAGGTGGAAAAGGTGATCTAGAAAGCAAATGGAATGCTTTCCTTTACTGGGTGAGGTATTGCATAAAAAGTAGGGATGTAATGCTGGAACTGTGTAAAACGCTGGTTGGGCCACAGTTGAAATGTTGTGTACAGTTCTGGTCACCACATTACAGGAAGGACATCATTGCTTTGGAAAGAGTACAGAGGAGATTTACAAGAATGTTGCCAGGGCTTGAAAATTACAGCTAAGAAGACAAATTAGATAGACTAAAGTTGCTTTCCTTTGAACAGAGAAGGTTAAGGTGTGACATAATTCAGGTGTACAAAGGTATGAGAGGCCTAGATAGAGTAGACTGGAAACACCTTTTTCCCCTAACTGAAGGATCAATTACCAGGGGGCACAGATTTAAGGTGATTGGTAGAAGGATTAGGATAAGGGTATCAAGAGTTTTGGGGAGAAGGCAGGAGAATGGGGATGAGAAAAACATCAGCCATGATTGAATGGCGGAGCAGATTCGATGGGCCGAGTGGCCTAATTCTGCTCCTATGTCTTATGGATTAGAGGGGACATGAGGAAAATGTTTGCACTAAGAGGGTGGTGGATGTCTGGAATCCACTGCCTAAGTTGGTGGTTGAGGCTGAAATGCTCAACTTATTTAAAAGCTGCCGAGATCCGTATCTGAAGTGCAAAAGTGCTTCGGACAAAGTGCTGGAAAGTGAGATTAAATGTTAGTTTCCTCGTTCTCTCTTTTGGCTGGCGCTGACTTGATGACATGGATGGTCTCTTCCTGCACTTCAACTTTTCTATAGTTCTATCCTCCATGTCAACATGGGCTGGTTGAGTCAAATGATCCATTTCCAAGTCATAACTTCTATTTGTGCCTACAAAGCACGGATTAAACAGGAGACTGGGTGGAGATTTGGAGACTGAAATGAAATTCCAGGGGCGGGATTCTCCATCCCAGCAGCCGGCCAGTAGGGTTTCCCATTGTGGGCACCCCCACGCTGTTGGGAAATCCACGGCGTGAGTGCGCTGCCGGCGAAACGGAGGATCCCACCGACGGAGAATCCAGCCCCAGGAGTTTAGCCTCAGCTCGTTCCCAGCATTGTGATGCAGCCTGTAAAGCAGAACAGAATATTGGAGTTGAATTTCAGTAAGAAGTTTTCCTGCTCCTCAATGATTACTTAATAGGGAAAGTTGTGAACGTTTTTGCAAAGTACTATTTGCACCCTTTTCCATAGTTTCTGCAGCTCCGCTGCCTCATTCGAGCAGAAGAACCTCTGTGGAAATTCAACCCGGTGTCTTATAGCAATATACTGAGGTTTTCCATTTCACCTCATTCCATAGTTTACTGATAGCAGATATTGTGATCAAAGCTGGCTGTCAGCCTTTTGACATTTGACTTTGCACATTTTGAAATACTAAACTCACATTGATAAATTGGTCCTGGCAGAATGACCGTTAAGCTTACTGAGTTCAAATAAACGCTTAATTAGTGAAAGCCAATATTTAGGATCTCTGATATTTAGGATCACAGACAAGGCAAAGAGAAAGATATTAAGCATGGAATTAAGAGCCATTAAGTACCAATGGCCTGTCCGGTTCACTGCTGAATCCTCTTACTTATGAGGTGCGTGATGCAGCACTTCAACCCCGATGTCCTGAGTGTTCATTTTGTTGGAGAAAGGGGAGGTTGAGTGAGCCCAATCAGGAGTCAGAGGCGTGGAGTTTCTTTACAGCACAGAAGAGGCCCTTCAGCCCATCGTAATTAAACTCAAGACCTGACAAAATCGGGTACAATCAAAATGAGTTCCCAAACACTGAGCAATATAGATTCTCCAGCTTAGGCTGTTTCAATCCAGGTACTGCTCTCTACTTACATGTTTTAGAAACATGGGGAGGAATTCTGTGCAAGTGACAGGAATCTTGACCTCCAGCTGAAGAGCCCGCGAATCTCCCACACCGCCTCTTTTCAGGAGGGTCACTACATCTTGCTCCACTCAGGCGCTCAGCAGGCCAGATTTGGGCCTCTCCCAGGAACAAGGGCCTCCTGGGCCGATGTTCTGCTTGATGAGAGCTGTCAGACGATCAGAGGCCAGCAGGTCTTCTGTGCTCAGCAGTGCCACCAGGAACATGGTGGCTTTGGCTGGTTCGACACCCACCCAAGGCCTCGGGCCTAGTCACAGGTGAGTGATGGCGGGGAGGGGGGGGTCATGTAGGTTAAGGATCAGCAGCATGGGCAGGGGGCTGCCTCCCAGCAGGCCTGCGTCCTTCTCAGTACTGGGTTGCCTTTGAACGAGGGACTCTCTGACTCCCCACCCGAAGCCTGTAACCAAATGCACCAGAGTTTAATTGTCGTGCTCCCCACATGCTGAGCCCATCGTCTGCCGCTGGGTGAATACTGGTGGTGATGGGATGAAGCCCTTAACCTTCCCACCTGGACACAATGGGGCACAATAAAACCTGGTATGGCAGCAGGGTAGAAAGTTACTCCTGTACAGGAGTCATGGGGCAGGAATCTCTGATCCTGAGGCTAAGTGTTGACGCCGTCGGACGCCTTCTCTGTGCCGTCCCTGACGCAACATGGTGCAGGGCTGCAGGGGCCAGCGTGGAAGAAAGGAGGCCCCCAGCCTGAAAGGCCGGCCTGCCGATCGGTGGGCCCCGATCACAGGCCAGGCCACAACGGATGCTCCCCCGTGGTCCCCTGACCGGTGCCCCGCCGACCACACCGGCGCCAATGGCGCGATTCTCCGCTCTGCAGGGAATCGCGTCTCGGCGGCGTGGCGCGATTCACGCCAGTCGTGGCAATTCTCCGGCCCGGCCCCGGACTGAGAGAATCCCGCCCATGGTTTCACAATTGTTAATCCACAGAAGCTACTCTTTTCAGGAGGCGCACTGAGAGTAATTGAGCATGATCCTTACCCACAGGCCTTTTTCAGTACCGAAGTGTGACAACCAGGTACGCGATTCAGTGGCCACATTGCGCTCGAGCAAGAGCATGGCAAAGCCGTTAAATAGCAGGAGAGGCCAAAAACAAGAACAGCGCCGGGTGTCAATCCATTCGTGATCCAACTGGCCCCTTCCCATAGGTGAAATTGGGTTCCCGACGTAGCGTGGCGAGAAACCAATCATCACCACTTTAGCCCAATTTCCATACAATTAACGGGATCCACCCTGTATGCAATGGCTTCCCGTGATCTCATTGCCTCCCCAGCAAGTGGTCATGCGGGCGCTAATTTTCAAAAACGTGAGGCTGGCAGAAGAGCTGCTGCAGGGACCCAAGGTGCTGAGTAGCCATCTTCGATCCCAGGCAATGAGCTCGGAGGCAGTGGGGTTGCTGCCCCTGTACTTGAAGGGGGGTGAGGGGTGCAACCGAGGAGGGTCCAGCCTCATTGGGCCATAGTGAGTGGGGTATCTGAGCGGGGAGGGGTCTCTGCTATGGGACAACAATTGCGCACGGGTCTGTCATGCCAACCCCTGGATGGTATGGTACCCGGAGGCAACCCTAGCCCTTGCCTGTCTGACCACAGACCACTGTTGCTTCACTGCACCAGGGTCCCAGGTTCGATTCCCGGTTTGGGTCACCGTCAGTGTGGAGCCTGCATTTTCTCCCCGTGATCAACCAATTACCCTCTACGACAGGGGTGGGCAAACTTTTCCGTGCAAGGGCCACACTCAGAAATTCACAATTCACAAAGGGCCGCATAGTATATTAAGTAAAATTATTACATCACCCGGTTATGATTCTGGGCGCCTCATATGGAACACAGAACAGTACAACACAGAACAGGCCCTTCGGCCCTCGACGTTGTGCCGAGCAATGATCACCCTACTCAAGTCAACGTATCCACCCTATACCAGTAAGTAACCCAACAGCCCCCCCCCCCCCCCCATTAACCTTAAAAAAAAAATTAAAAAAAAAAAAAAAAAAAAATTAAAAAAAAAAAATTTTTTTTTTTTTTAATGACTTGGTGGGCCGCAGAAATACCTTTGGCGGGCCGCATGCGGCCCGCGGGCCGTAGTTTGCCCACCCCTGCTCTACGATGTCCGATTTACCCTGCCCTGCAATAGCAGACCCTTCATCTCCGCTGCAACGTCACATTTACTCAACATCCGACCTGCTGCTGTTTTCCAGCCCAGCAATCAATCTATTTGACCTCTGGGCAGCAAACCCATTGAAAAGAATTTAAGTCATCCTGTCATTAAATTCGGCAGGCTTGTGGGAAATTTTTGCTTCCCTTTTCCATCTAAAAATCCTCCATCCTAGGTTCGATTCCCGCTTGGGTCACTGTCTGTGCGGAGTCTGCAAGCTCTTCTCGTGTCTGCGTGGGTTTCCTCCCACAAGTCACGGATGATGTGCTGTTAGGTGAATTGGACATTCTGAATTCTCCCTCCCTCTGTGTACCTGAACAGGCGCCGGAGTGTGGCGACTAGGGGATTTTCACAGTAACTTCATTGCAGTGTTTTTTTAAATATAAATTTACAGTACCCAATTAATTTTTTCCAATTAAGGGGCAGATTTAGCGTGGCCAATCCACCTAGCCTGCGCATCTTTGGGTTGTGTGGGCGAAACCCATGCAATCACGGGGAGAATGTGCAATTCATTGTAGTGTTAATGTGAGCCTACTTGTGACAATAATAAAGATTATTATTATTATTCCTCCCACTGACCACAGAGGTCTCTTACCACGCGGCTGAAGGCTATAGTGTGAAGGAGAGGGAATTGGCAATCGTAGTTAAGTGAGCACTTAACACATACCAAGTGGATTCCCATGAGTAGGCGTGCCATGCAGCATGTGAGGGTTGTATGCCTGGCATACTAACCAGACCGTGATGCCTGGACACTGTTCCTGAACAGTGCGGGAAGCAACATCAGGGGCGCAGCAGCCAACATCCGAACACCCAGGGGATGGGCCCCAGCACGGGGGACATGTCCACGGATGGAATGTGGGTGAGTGCAACGTTGAGTGCAACGGTGAGGGGATCTGCGCCCGGTCCAGGTAACATTATGTGCAAGTGTCTGGGGTTCAGGGTGTGGGGGTCATTGAGCAGGGGCCTTCACTGCTGCCGGGTGTGCGTGGGCAGGGCATGCTGGTGTTGGGGGGGGGAGGGGGGGGGGGGGGGAGGAGCAATGGGGGTGGGGGGGGAGGCAGGTGGGTGGAAGACATCGCTGTTTGTCAATCTCAAACCCTCCCCCAATTCTTTAAGATATCAAATGGTATGGACAATATTCTGGACCCCATGCAGCTTGCCCGAATGGCGCTGTGGGAAGGCAGGGCGCCCAGATGCCTGAGGAGGCGGCGGCAGCGTTGACAGAGACTCAAGGCAGCCGCCCACACTTAGAAATCGTTTCATTGAATCACGCCCCATTTTTCAGACGAGAAACAATCTATGAGAAATGACATAGGGGGCAGCAGAATAATTGTAACCTGAGAAACCTATGAATCGGATGGGATATCCGTTTTACAACAAACTTTAATTTGAACTTTGTAGCGAGAAAGATTTGGCGGTGAATAAAGCCAGTTTACGCCCAATTTCCTATCAGTTTCCCAAAGGGAGGGTTAGTTTAGAATTTGCCCTCAAGGAATCAGCTTGTAAAATATTAAAAGGCAGCACATGTTACAATTTGTCTTTGCATAAAACATCTGTAATGGTTTCTGCTTTGTTCAGATTTGCTGGGAATCAAATGAAAATCACCGTGTTATTTTGTCATTTCTGAGCACTTCTTCCAAACTGCTTTCAAATTCCAATATTTCACCTCACTGTGTTCTCTTGTGTTTCATATCCTTATGCCAGATCCTTCAAACCACTGTGGGCAAATCGTGCAGCAATCTACTTATTTATAATTAATAATTACATAAATTTAATAAAGATAGATTATTTATTTATGGATCACTGCCTCAGAAGGTAACATGAGATGGAGATTTCAGAGCTGAATCCAAAAAGGAATTCAAAAGATGTCTGGATTAGCACAAGAGAGATCCAATTTCAAGTTAGTGCATTAACGATTTTTAAAATTAAATGATTGAGCGCTGGTCTCTGTTCATATTTGGACGCTTGCGGATCCCAAATTCTTGCATGGCATCTGGGATAAAGGGGATTGGGAGAAAAGGGTTCAAGAGGCATTTTGATATATTTCTCAAAAGAGAGCGAATATGAAGTTATGAATTAGGAGCAGGAGTAGGCCGCTCGGCCCCTCGAGCTTCCTCTCTCATTCAATATGATGAAGGCTGATCGAATTTTAATGTCAACTTCACATTCCTGCCTACCCCCGGTAGCCTTTCACCCCCTTGCTTATCAACAATCTATCTACTTCTGCCTTAAAGGTATTCAACCAACTCTTGAGGAAGAGAATTCTAAAGTATCTCAACTCTCTGAGATGATGTTTTCCTTATCTCTGTCTTAAATGGGCAAACCCTAGACAGCACGGTGGCGCAGTGGTTTACCCCTGCTGCCTCATGGCGCCGAGGTCCAAGGTTCGATCCTGGTTCTGGGTCACAGTAGGGCAGCACGGTAGCACAGTGGTTAGCACAGTTGTTTCACAGCTCCAGGGTCCCAGGTTCGATTCCCTGCTTGGGTGACTGTCTGTGCGGAGTCTGCACGTTCTCCCTGTGTATGCGTGCGTTTCCTCAGTTTCCTCCCACTGCCCAAAGATATGCAGGTTAGGTGGATTGGACATTCTAAATTGCCCTTAGTGTCCAAAAAGGTTCAGTTGGGTTACTGGGTTACAGGGATAAAGGGGATAGGGTGGAGGCATGGGGCTTAAGTAGGGTGCTCTTTCCAAGAGCTGATGCAGACTCGATGGGCTGAATGGCCTCCTTCTGCACTGTAAATTCTATGATTCTACTGCCCGTGTGGAGTTCATAGATTATAGAATTTACAGTGCAGAAGGAGGCCATTCGGCCCATCGAGTCTGCACCGGCTCTTGGAAAGAGCACCCTACCCAAGCCCACACCTCCACCCTATCTTCGTAACCCAGTAACCCCACCCAACACTAAGGGCAATTTTGGACACTAAGGGCAATTTAGGATGACCAATCCACCTAACCTGCACATCTTGGACTATGGGAGGAAACTGGAGCGCCCGGAGGAAACCCACGGACACATGGGGAGAACGTGCATACTCCACACAGCCAGTGACCCAAGCCGGGAATCGAACTTGGGACCCTGGAGCTGTGAAGCAATTGTGCGTTCGCCCCGTGTTTGCATGGGTTTCGCCCCCAAAGATGTGCAGGCTAGGTGGATTCGCTGTGCTAAATTGCCCCTTAATTGGAAAAAAATGAATTGGGTACTCTAAATATATTTTAAAAAATGGGCAACCCCTTATTTTTAAACAGTGGACCCTAGTTCTACATGTTTCCACAAGAGGAAACACCCTCTCCATACCCACTGTGTTAATTCCCCCTCAGAATCTTATATGTTTCAATCAAGTCATTTCTGACTTGTCTAGCCTCCAGTAGATACAAACCCAGCCTGTTCAGCCTTTCCTCATAAGGCAACCTGCCCATTCCAGGTATTCATCTCGCAAACCTTCTCTGAACTCCTTCCAATGCATTTACATATTGCCTTAAAGAAGGAAATTAGTACTGTATGCAGTATTCCAGATGTGGTCTCAACTGTGTCCCGTACAACTGAAGCACGAGCTTCCTACTTATTCATTCAATTCCCCTCGCAATAAATAACATTCTATGAATTTAGTTACTTACTTGCTGCACCTGCAGACTAATCTTTTGGGATTCGTACACTTGGACACCCAGATCCCTCTGCAGCTCCGAGCTCTGCCATCTCTCAAGACTTAAACAGTATACTTACTTTTTATTTGTCCTACCAAAATGGAATACTGCATTGTACTTCATGTGCCAGATCTTTGTCCAATCACCGAGCCTTCCTATATCCTTTTGTAGCTTCCTTATGTGCTCTTCAGGGCCGGGATTCTCCCCTACCCGGCGGGGCGGGGGGGGTCCCGGCGTAGCGAGAACATACTTTTCTAACTATTTTTGTGCCAACAGCAAAGCTAGCAATGATACCTGTCGTGTATTCAAGTATTTCTAGTGTTTCCTCACTAACAGTCTTGCGGTGGAACAGGGGCACTTTAAGAGACCGATCAAATGACGTCGTCATCGTCAGTCATTTGCCCAGGCATACGGGCAGTGTACCACAGCAGCTGGTCATGTTAGCATCTCCTGAATAAAGCTTTGTTTGTTTTAACCTCTGAGGCTCACAGACTTCATTTAAAGTCATCACATTAAAAACTGACAACAAAGTAGGTGCACAGCAGTTGTAGCCACCTGAAAAGAAGGTCAAGCAACATTTGTAGGTCCCCAAAAAGAAAAATAAATAATTCAGATTGTCGCTTCACCAAAGCTGGTGAGGCAGGGGGAGACAAACCATGGTTGCAGCCACCGGTGGACCTGAAAAATCATTGAGAATTCCAAAGAAAACAGCTTTGGAAAGAAGCTCGCTGTCTGCTCTGCCTGAAATGATCCATAACAGTACAGGGGCACCGTGAGTAGAAAGTAACCTGCAATGACAAATTTAGGACTGGGGGTATTGTAAAAAATGAAAGGAAAACAGGATGAGCTCACATTACAATCGTAATCTTTATTAGTGTCACAAGTAAGCTTACATTAACACTGCAATGAAGTTACTGTGAAAAGCCCCTCGTCGCCACATTCCAGAACCTGTTCGGGTACACGGAGAGAGAATTCAGAATGTCCAATTCACCTAACAAGCACGTCTTACAGGACCTGTGGGAGGAAACCGGAGCACCCGGAGTTAACGCACGCTGACACGGGGAGAACTTGCAGACTCCGCACACACAGTGACCCAAGCCGGGAATCGAATCTGGGACCCTGGTGCTGTGAAGCAACAGTGCTAACCACTTTTGCCTTGTTTCTGGAAAAAGGAAGTAAGGAGGTGCTTGAAATTTGAGGCACATCCTGCGCACACAGGTCCTTCCATAGTAAAAAATTGGGGGTGGTTGGTATTGACGCTGTGGGACCATTTGATGAGAATAGAGTGATGGAGCTCATATACAGAGAAATTCGACTATTTTGTTTAAATGAAAAAGGTAGCAGCAGACAGAAAATTCCCAACATTGCTGAGCATAATAGGGGAAAACATTTATCTTCCTGAGAAGCCTGGTACAACTGGAAAAGCCAGGCATGAACACTTATGATGAAATAATGGAAATATAGCAGGGCCACTATTCAACCAAACCTTTAGACATCACAGAAAAGTTTAGGTGTCATAAGTGACACCAAGAAGAAGGTGAATCAATTGTTCTGTTTGGAGCTACCCTGAAAAGACTGGCTCAGCACTATGAATTTGGGGATGTGTTAAATGATACCATCAGGGACAGGTTAGTCTGTGGTTCAAGGAACAAAGCTATTTGAAAGCAGTTGTTAACCGAAAGCAGTCTAACCCTAAAGAAAGTTTTGGAAGTTGCTGTACCCATGGAATTATCAGCCAAAGAAGCTCAACAGTTGAGTTCGAGCACAAGAATTCATAAGATGCTGGCTGAAACTCAATCACAGACACAGACTCACACTTGCCATAGGTGTGCAAATACCAGGCACTCAGCAGCAGATATTTGGTGCAAAGATATATTGCAGGAATTGTGACAGAAGGGGCCACATTGCAAGTGCTTGTTGGAAGAAGAAACAAGCTTCAGGCAAAAATTGCGAAAAGCAAGAGCTGAATAACTCAAATGGGAAATTGAATAAAGAAAAAGATGTCCACATGGTAGAAAAAAGTTGTGAAAAGGAACTTGATTCACACTCCGAAGGTGAACTGTCATTAAATGTACTAGCTATTGCTGGGTTACTCCAATACTGGACGGTCAGCCAGTGAAGATGGAGATGGACACTGGGGCAGCCATTTCATTGGTACCATAAACTGTTTATCAAGAAAAGCGCCAACATATTGCTCTGAAACCCTCGAAGATAGAGTTAAAAACCTACAATGTAGAAGTGGTTCCGTTGAGGGGCCATTTTGATATAACAGTGCAATTAAATGGATAGATGGCAGATTTGTCCTTGCGGATAGTCAAAGGAAATTATCCAGCACTAATGGGAAGAACTTGGCTGTAAAAGATCAGATTATATAGGGCCAAGGAAAATCTCATGATAGATGCCAAATCCGGCCTACCCAAAATCTTGAAGAAACATATCATTGTCTTCAACGCTGAGCTGGGAAGCATAAAGAAAATCTCAGTAAAGCTGAAGATCAAGGAAGAAAGTCAGACAAGATGTTTAAAGGCTAGTTTAGTGCTGTATGTAATCAGAGGCAGAATTAGAATGATTGGTCAGAACAGGAGTCTCTGAACCCATTAACATGAGTGATTTGGCTACGCCAATCATACCCATGATGAAAAAGGACTGATCTGTATGCATTTGTGATGATTTTAAAGTCACTATTAATCCTATACTGCACGCAGAGCAGTGCCCTCTGCCCTTGATTGGTGACTTATTCACTGTGTTGTCTGGAGGCCAACGCTACAGTAAAATTGACCTCAGTCTACCTTCAGTGAAATGTAGAAGGACTTTCCTCACTTCCCTTAGCCAATAGTTCATCGATAAGTAGTTTTTGTGGAAACAAGTATCTTCTTCAAGCGAGTCAATCACACTGATGTCACCACAAGTCAAATTAAGAAGCATCCCAGAAATGATCCGGTATTGTCAGAGGTCATAGAAATGGGGCTGGATTCTCCGATTCTGAGACTAAGTGCTGACGCCGGTGTGGAAACAGTTACGTTTTACGACCAAAAAAACGGTGCACAATGGCCACCGATCCTCCGTCTGGTTGAGGACTAGCAGACACGCAGCGTAGAGCCCCAGGCTCTAGCCGCGGATACGGCCAGAGAATTGCCGGGTCCGTGGCCGCGCCTGTAGCGGCCGCGCCGTGCAACATGGCGCCTGCCGTGCGCGGACCCGGCCTGCAAAATAGTGACCCCCTTTGGCCAGGTTTGCCAACCCCAGACCACCCCCCACCAGTGCCCGCAGCCCCGGCCAAAGCCCTCCCTGCCTGCGGATCAGCCCCCCCCCCCCCTCCCACACCGACTGTGGAGATGCTGGATTTAGTTTGCAGCCGCCAGGCCGGGTTCCCCCCAAAAACAAGCATGGGTGACCCACGCCGTCGGGAACGTAGCTCATCGGGGGCAGAGCATCGGGGGGGGGGGGGGGGGGGGGCCTCAGAATCCTGCCCAAGGTGCTTTGATGAAATACTTCAGGGGCAAACCCTGAGTTAAAGCCACATTCCACCTGAAGACTTGAATCATCCGCAGGGAGGGCATCTCCTCTGGGACATGAGAGTCCTCATTCCATCACGACTAAGAAAATGTGTCTTAAACCAATTACACACAGGACAGTGTGCTGTTGTAAGGATGAAGGAGATAGTAAGGAGATGTTTTTAGTAGCCGGGGCTAGATGTCGAAATCCAGGAGAAAGTGTTTGTCTTGTGCAAGAGTGAGGAATCTGCCGCCATTAGCCTTGCTGCACCCGTGGGAATGGGCAGAAGTGGCCCGGCAATGGGTACATGTTGATTACACCGATCCATTTGAAGGGCATGTAGAACATAGAACATAGAACGTAGAACAGTACAGCACAGAACAGGCCCTTCAGCCCTCGATGTTGTGCCGAGCAATGATCACACTACTCAAACCCACGTATCCACCCTATACCCGTAACCCAACAACCCCCCCAACCTTACTTTTTAGGACACTACGGGCAATTTAGCATGGCCAATCCACCTAACCCGCACATCTTTGGACTGTGGGAGGAAACCGGAGCACCCGGAGGAAACCCACGCACACACGGGGAGGACGTGCAGACTCCGCACAGACAGTGATCCAGCCGGGAACCGAACCTGGGACCCTGGAGCTGTGAAGCATTTATGCTAACCACCATGCTACCGTGCTGCCATGTGTTTCTCATTCTCCTCGATGCTGACTCAAAATGGTCTGAAGTTGCCTTCATGAAGACAACGTCAGCGGAGAAAACAATTGAGAGATTGGATTAAAGCTTCAGCAGACTTTGTCACTCTGAACAACGCATGAGTGATAATGGCGGCAGTTCATTTCGCAAGAACTCATACAAGAACGGAATTCAACAAATCCAATCCGTTGCTTATCATCTTGGGCTGGCAGAACATTTTGTACAGAGGATGAAACATTTGTTGAAGGTAACAAGAGAGCAGGGTTAATTGTCCAAAGGCTTGAGCCAATTTCTGCTCACATGCAGGAATATTACACCCTCAACAACCCAGGTTTGTCCAGCATTGCTAATGGTTAGATGTCAACCACACACAATATTCGGCGCCACGGTGGCACAGTGGTTAGCACTGCTGCCTACGGTGCGGAGGACCCGGGCTCCATACCGTCCCCAGGTCACTGCCTGTGAGGACTTTGCTTGGGTTTCGTCCCCACAACCCAAAGATGTGCAGGTTAGGTGGATTGGCCACGCTAAATTGCCCCTTAATTGGAAAAAAGTTAATTGGGTACTATAAATTTATTACTAAAAAAACATCTTCCTTGGTCATCAGGTCCTGGGGTGGAAGTCAAACCTGGAATATCTGACTCAGAGGCAGGAATGCTACCCACTGCACCACAAGATCTCAACCATTTCAAATAGATGTGCATAATTGTTCAGAGAGCCTCGGTTAAAGATGTTTTTATTGCTATGAAAGAGCTGATGAAGCATGAATGAAGAATGGATTATTCAGTGGGTAAGTGAACCATTCAGGTTTTTATTTAATCACACACTGAGTAGTTTCCTGGTTTAATCCTTGGTCGAGACGGATTTATTCGCCAGCATGATAGTTAGTTTCAAAGTTTTGGGGATAAAAGTGGGGAACCATTAGCCAGGGTTTCCAGTTCTAATTATCAGTGACAACCCTCCCTCCCATGGGCTTTACCTGTGCAGTCCCCCACAGTTGGATAGTCTATTGACATTAACTGTCTGGGTATTCGTGGAAATCATTGATATTCAGGTAAGATCACCGGTCTGGTAGAGGAATCGAATGCTTCCAGACAAGAAGGGAAGGCGCAGGCAATGGGAGAAGACAAATGGGAAGCTGATTATTCAGCATCACTTGTATTCAGAGTGCAAATTCTCACATTGTGTGAAAATACAAATCTGCAAGCAGCGCCATTGACAATTGCAGATATTTTACGTCTGCACATAGTTGCTCTTTTTCTCCGTGCACCTGTGGTATAATGATATGAATGATATTCGAATAGCAAGAGAAGGTTTATTTTTTTAAAAAGGTCAACATCCCACAGGCTAAAGGAGCACATATTGGCTTGAAGGTGAGAGAGCTGTGTGCATTTCATGAGCAACATCTGAGACGAAGAAGGCTCAAAGCAGCGCAGCAGGCAATATTCTAATGCAAATCACTTACGAAAGATAAATTGGCTACAATTAAGCAATTATTAAAGCTCACAGAGGGTGTGCCAGGTACCCAGGGGAATTAAAAGCTTTTCCAGACACGTCTGAAGGTACATCTTCTGAATTTACATATGGTCAATGAAAGTACCTGGTGAAGGAGAATTAAAGGGGTGCTGGATACCTTGAATCTCCTAGGGGTTTATTGCCTTTCCATTTAATAACCTGGCTATTCAAGTGGAAAGATACCTTACATGTCAAAACTAATGTACAAGAAATAGTGAGCTTTCGAGAAAATAAGTTTTATCTCGTCTGCTTTGTATTGTCTGCCTTGTCGCTACATAGCCTATTTCTATGTCGCCTTTGTAAAATGTTACTTATGCTATGCCCTTATTGATAAGGGCAATGGGTGGACTGTTCCCTGAGGTGGGTTTGGAGGCATGGGTGGGCATTTATTTGGACCTGGGTGTGGAGATCCCACTGCCCCAATTAAATCCAGATCAGGAAGGCTCACAGATACCTTCCCGCCCCGATACCAATTTAAGTGCTTAAGTGAGCAATTTGTATGGTCCTCCTTAGACTTTTTATTCCAGATTTCTTTTTACTGAATTCAAATCTCACAATCTGGCGTGGTGGGATTTGAACCTGGGTCCCCAGAGCAGTTTACAGGGTCTCTGGATTACAAGTCCAATGACAATGCCATTACTCCACCGCCTCCCCTAAATTAATGCCCACATAACGGTGTCAACCTGCTGCTGCTGGCATTCAGCCAGTGGCAGGAAGGATACTTGCCAGGTGGGGAACCCTAGAAAACAAACATAATTGGATTTGCTAGCCAGCGTCCAGGAGAACAGGCGCTCAACCTGTGGAACATCGGAAATCCAACCCCCCCTTGCACTTACTTCCTACCCCCACCGTTAGCGACATCCATCCTGCCCGAACTCACCTATGGCCTGGATCCCTCACTGTTCCTGTGCCTCTGGTGGGTGCATAGCCTATCGCATTGGCGCTGGCTACAGAGGAAGGGAAAATAGCATGAACAGGAACTGAATATGAATGATGAACCAAGGGCTAAAAATGGTACGGAGGAAATTAAACGCTGAGGCTTATCAGTAATCGTTATAAAGTCTCATCCACTTAATTTACTGAATACGTAATCACACCACTGTTATGACCAAACCTCGGTTGAGGCTCACAGTTTGTTACTTCTGTGGGGGAAACCCGGACGCCTTCCTGATTCCAAGTGAGGAGAGATGAACAGGCTCCCTGTTTGTATTCAAACCCTTCAGTTCATCGCAACCAGGTTGATTTAAAAAGGAATCCTTCCCTCATGGATGGCTTTTTCCAGCCCACAGAAAGAGTGAGTTTATCAGCTACTAAAACCGTGGGGAAAATAATACAAAATGCTGCATGTGCGTCCACAGAGGGCTGAATTCTCCGCCGTTGGGATTCTCAGTTTTGCCGGCAGCCCTGACAGCGTGGGGCTGCTCCGCAATGGGAAACCCCATTGACCAGCCGGCGAAATGGAGAATCCCCATGGCGGGCTGCACCAGCTGGACGGAGAAACCCGCCTAAAAATTAAACATTAGAAGTTGAGTCAAAAAAAAATACAAATCAGCGGTTGACTTTTCCATGAGGAGCAGATGGTGAAATGTTGTGGCATGAAGTCACATTGCCACGGTCGTGGAATATTCTTGTTGGATGGCCTGATTTATATTACAAGAGCACTTATAGCTAAAGCTATAAACAATTTATTAACATCAACTGTGCATCACTATATACAAATCAATAGATGAATAACAATATGATCATGTACAGGCAACCTCTCTCCCCCAGCTCTCCAGTCAGTCTGAGATTATCTGACTTTAACTTTCACTTATACATGAATGAGACTCCTAGTTGTCAGTCGGTGACTCACAACACAACCATGAAATCACTACATCCCCTTTCCTTTGAAGGAATAAATTATCATCAGTATATTTACATGTGATATCATTTGCCTGTGAGTTGAACAGAATTAACTTTTAAAAATGTTTTTAAACAGGTCTAACAAATCACAAGAACAGCAAGCATAGTATGTACAAACAGAGTCATGAATAGAAGGTTTTCTTCTGACTGGTCCATGTTCTCAAAGTTTGACCTTGTTGCTCAGAACTTGTAGACTCAATGTTCTCCATGACATTCTCATGCTCAGGAACTGCTGAACTATCTGACACTGCAGCTGATATTGATTCTGACATAGATTCATCATCCATCACATTGTGAAAGTCTTCTCTGGTTTTCAAGAGTGCACACTGATTTCTTCTTAAAACCAACCCTTCCTCTGTCTGTACATTGTAGGAACGAGGTGCTACTTCTTCAAGTACAATAGCTTTCCTCGACCAATTGCCTGAATCTTCTACTCACACAATGCCATCACTACTCAGAGGTGGGAAAGTTCTCGACTCTCTATCAAAGAACAGCTTTTGTTTTCCTTTATTGTTTTGCATTTCCTGCGGTACCACTGCCTTCGCCTCCATATTTTCCAAGTATGGAAGTGTGGTATGCAACCTTCTATTCATGAGTAACTCTGTTTGGGATCTACCATGTGACAATGGTACCACTTTGTAATGTGATTTTGTGAGATATGGATCAGATTGGCTGTCCATTGCTCTCTGTAATGATTGTTTTACATTTTGTCCACTTTTCTCGTTAAGATGGTTGGGATCCATGCCTTTATGAGCGTCACCATTTTTTTGTCTCACACATACCATGGAATGTACCTCATTGGTAGGTTCTTCCATCTTCTTGATAACTTGTGGTTTTGTATTTGATATGGTCGTATGTTAGAAATGAGATTGACATACAGATCGACAGCTTCAGCAATTTCACGACTAATAGTTTGTAACGGTGCTTTAGATAATGCATCTTCTTTAACTTGTACTTCATTGATGAATATTAGTGTAATAAAGTCAGTGAACACATCGCTAAATTTGCTGCTACTGTTCTCTGAATCATTGGAGTGCTGATCCAATCCTTTGTGAATGCTATATACCAGCTGCACTAGACCTAATTCTTCACCTTTAATTGGACCACGGTACCGTTTACGTCAAGTGGTAGCAGCCATTCGACCTCATCAACCGCGTTTAGAACATAGAACATACAGTGTAGAAGGAGGCCATTCGGCCCATTGAGTCTGCACCGACCCATTTAAGCCCTCACTTCCACCCAATCCCCAGAATCCAATAACCCAATAACCACGCCTAACCTTTTTGGACACTTAAGGGCAATTTAGCATGGCCAATCAAACCAACCTGCACATCTTTGGACTATGGGAGGAAACTGGAGCACCCAGAGGAAACCCACACAGGCACAAGGCAAATGTGCAGACTCTGCACAGACAGTGACCCAGCAGGGAATCGAACCTGGGTCCCTGGTGCTGTGAAGCCACGGTGCTAACCACTTGTGCTCCCGTGCTGCCATGCTCCATTTTAACTGTTTATTCCAAAGGCAGCTCCGATTCCCTCAGCAACTGTTCCCTCAGCTTATTTTCATTCACACCAAACACAATTTAGTCCCGAATCATGGAAGATTCCACCAGAGAAGATTTACAGGTTTTAGCTATTGTATGGGCCAGGGTTTAGAGAACCCTAAAGTGTATCATGGAGTTCACCTGACCCCTTTTAATAGATTGTGGTATGGGGAGTACACGGCCCACTCTACAGGTATGGTACAGCAGAAATCGAAAATTATTATTTGAAGCAAAACAATGTTTATTCTATGAAATCTAGTTAACCTTTTTAAAACATACAGTGAACATCTTAGCAACCATCATTTCAAATACAACCCCCAAAGAATGCAACACTAAGTAATCCTTAATAACTTCCCAAACAACATCCAGAAGACAAAAGAAATACCTTTTAACAGAAACACACTAGGTTTACATTCACTACTGAGAACATTTATCATTCTGAATTCACCAAATCGTCAAGAGATAGTCTTTTCATGGCAGAGAGAACAGCAGTACACCTGCTTTGTCTGGCTTCAGCTTCAACAGTAAAACAAAACCAAAAAAACACAGACACACCCAAGCTTTTCTCAAAGTGAAACTAAAAAGCAGAGCCAGAGCTCAGCTCCACCCACACTCTGACATCACTGCAGTAACATGAGCAGCCAAACATTTCTTAAAGTGACATTCTCATGACACTTTTAACTTTAAATCAGTGATGAAATGATCTATGGACTCTTCTGTCTTCTGTAAACGTGATCGAAACACATATTGCTGATAAATTTCATTCTTTCATTATTTCATTAGGAGCATCGCTTCCTTGTGCGAATCTGATTGATCTCCTAAATTTACTGCAGTAAGAAACACATTAAAGTGTTATTTAAACACATGCCAGTGCTGTCCACATTACCATGAAATCTGAGACTCACTGGTGGCTTCAACGACTTCATGTTGTTAATTCGTGCAGTCTGCAAATTCTTCAAATCTTTGTGAACCTCGTGGTAGGCTTTTACAGTGATTAATACCAGCCAACCCTGGTACCATGTAATCTTCTTGTTGGATGGCCTGATTTATATTACAAGTACACTTGTAGCTAAAATAATAAACAGTTTATTAACATTAACTGTGGGTCAACTATATACAAAACAACTGATGAATAACAGTACAATCATGCACACCAACCTCTCTTTCAGATGTCCAGACAGTCTGAGGTCAACTGACTTGAACATTTACTTCTGTACTAATGAGACTCCGAGAGGTCAGTTGGTGAATGACAACACGACCATGATATCACTACATGTAGCAATGTCTTCAGTAGTTGATTTGGAGATTCCTGCTTCTGAAGTTTAGCTGAGAAATAGCTGAGTCCTGCAGAAATAATAATCAGCTGCTATTATCTCCACAGGAGATTACAGTTCAGTTTGTACTGCTTATTCCTTTGAAATGTCGTTGTCTGAAAAAGACGGTGACATTCCATTGTCTCTCTGAATTGAGTACAATTCACACAGGACATTTACATAGTCACTAAATTATAGTCTCAGAATTTATATTCGCAGCCATATTTGGCTTGTATAGCCTTTTTTAAAAAAATGCGTTATTTTAAAGTTCACAATGTTTTGATAAATTTGGGGCTATGATCCATTGTCACCAACATGAGACATGGGTCTAGAGGTTTTGGAGCATTAATTTTTGATCCTTCAGGGGGAGTGGGATGTGCAGTTGGTATACATGAGTCTCTTTTAACCAATGCCCTCATGAATATCTTTTGAAGTTGTATATGTTCATAGATAATATACGTGAAAGACTCTCTATACCTGTTGGTCCATCCTGCACTTGAAGTCAATGCTTAAAAGATGCTTAATATTGGGCCTCGGGCCTAATGATTTCCATGAAACCAGTGAACTGTGGAGAGTAAGGCCTCCATTTTAAATCGCCCTGACCCTAATAGCAGCTGGGATAGAGTTGAGCATGATCAAAATATTGTGATTGGAAAACCAGACCTATTCCTGCCTCTTGAGCTGTGGATATATCATTGATAAAGCTACCATAAAATGCAGGCTGGACATTCGCTAATGCCTGATTACACAATTGGCCGTCTGATTTAACTTGAGCAACCAAGTGAGCCGCCGCTGAGTGGAGGTGTCCCTACTGCACAATACCCACAGCACCCCCTCACCATCCCCTCTCCCGTCATCACCCACATGCCATCCCCTCACCACCCCCTCCCCATCACCACCCCTGCACCACCCCCTCACCAGACCCTGCCCCCTCACTACTCCGTTACCATCCCACCAACCAGCACCACCCCAGCACCAAACCACCCCATCACCACCCCACCTCTCCCTCACCAACCCTCACTACTCCCACACCACCCCCTCACCACCCCATTCTCCCCTCACCACCCCCACACCACCCCCTCACCACCCCATCCTCCCCCCACACCACCCTCTTGCTACCTCCTTAAACCCACACACCACCCCCACACCACCCCTTACTCACTCCCGCACTACCCCCTCACTACCCTCTTACCAACCCCTCCTCCTTGGCCTGTTGGGCGGTTGGCTCTCCATCGTTCAGATCTGGGTGTAATGGGTGAATAACTCCAAAGCCCCAGATCAAGCTTGTAGCCACCTGGGGTGACCACTGCCCAAACACAAAATGGAGGATTGCAGGGGATGCAGGGAAATTTGGACATGTTGTAAAAAGCAAGCAGCTTGTAGAGTGCTTGTGTATTTGGACTGCTACAGAAACCAGTTTGGCTGTTGCTGAAACCAGACAGCACTATGAAAAGAAACAGTTAGCATATTAATGAGACGATACCGGGCGATCCCCAGGCACAAAAGACACAAGTTAACACTAATCGATACATTGGATGGAAGGCCAGACTTTTCGGCACCAAAGAAGCCCAAAACAATGAGCCCCAAGAACCGCCCCAGTGATCGAGCAACTGCCCCGCTATTGGGGAATTCAAATCAATCGATTGGGAAGAGACCCAATCGATTACAAGAGTATAGAGGGTCCGCCCAGGTGGGCGCAAGACCCTGAGAGGAGTATAAGACAGAGAACGCGACCCCAGCTCTCTCTCTCTACCAGCCTCTCCTCGACTAGCTATCTGTCAGCCTCTCCTTGACCAGCTAGCTCTCCCAGCAGAACACCGTTGCAGCAGAAGAACCTTGAGGAGGAGAGGTCTGGAAAAGCAGCCACCAGCAAGTAAGTGTCACAATGCACGCTACGGGAATAGACACTCCTGACCCCTTTAGACCATAACCACTGGAAGCCTGCGGACCCAGGACAAAGCTAGAAGCCGTTGTTCCCTGATCCAGCAGTCCCCTTATCCAGATAAGTATTTGGCCTAGTAGTGGTAGGATTAGCCTAGTCTTATAGTTTATATGCATGATTAGTAGATTATTGTAATATATTAAACGTGTCTTGTTTGAACTTACTAATTGGTGTATGGTTTTATTGCTTTGAACTTGACCTTGAAGCTTGTGGCAGTATCTTAACGATACCTGGTGACTCCAAAGCTAAGTAATGAAACAGAGCCAAATTGAGTGTTAAGTACACTCACCCAGAACGAGCAACAAGCTTCACGCCGGGCGCTGTACCGATTGAGAGTCACCCAACTTGCTCTGCCCGGCTAGATTGCTGGGTGAGCTCCAGAACTGAATATTTAAATGAACCTTACAGCTCATTTGAATACCCAGATGCCAGATTCATCCATTGTCCGGGGCTCACCACTCACGGCTGGGAGACCTCGCCAGAGCACTACTTAGTACTGGCCCACACAAACATGGACCAGTTGTAAGGGCACCTGTGGAGGGGGTGGGGGTGGGGGGCTTCCAGGTCATTAAAGACCCCCAGGTAGTCAGGGAGAGGAAACGGTGGGCGCCCTTGCACGTGGACACCTTGGTACTGCCCGCTTAGCACCCGGGCATGCCATTTGGGCATCCTGGAAGTGCCAGGATGTCAGGTTGGCACTGCCAGGCATCAAGCCTGTGAGGACCTTGGCAGGTAGAGGAAGGGTGAGGGGGATGTTCCTATGGGGCCTCCCCAATATTTAGAGGGGTGAGAGGGGTCAAAAGAGTGGGGAGTGGGGCCTGAAAGGTGGGGGGGTGGGGGGGGGGGGGTGGGTGGAGAGAAAGATCAGGACAGTCTTCTAAAATGGCGTTCAATCTGTGAGGAGTCTTTCCTGCTTCAGCTCGCCAGCAGGAAACCCTTTTAAATGCGGCCTTGCTGAAGGGAAACTCCCCAAGGCCAAAAAAGACAGCAGTGCGTTTGGATTGCAGGATGTATCTATGCGCTGCAGCCACAAAGATACATCCCATTAATTGCGCCATTCACTGGACTTTAACTTGAGTCTACTGAATCACACCCATTGTGGTTGACCTTAGTAAGGTAATATAGTTAATGGTAGGAGCCAGGGGCTAAAGCAGTCAGCTGTGAAGTTCACTGAAAGATTGGGATGCGAACAGTCCAGCAGTTTCTGAAATGGCTGGCAGGGTAAATCGTAGTCTGACACAGGCAAGGATCTGCAGGCTGTTTCCTGAACAGATTTCTTTCTCTCTCCAATCAGCCTTTTAAAAGGAACTCCATTCAAGTGTACAGCAGGTAACCCCGTGTTTGATAACTTTATTAAAAGTGGATTTTGACCTGAAATGGGGTTTGCTTGAGTGGAGATAAAAAGATATCTGTTAAGAGTGAAACGGTTTCATTTTATTGTTAAGTATTACTTAACTGTTAATTGCAAGCTATTTTCTGTGATGTTAGGGTAGTTTTAAGATTATATTGCCAATAAAGTTCATTTAAATATACCATATCCCTATTTGAGCATGCCATCACTCTTCGAGTGAAGTATCCTTTCCTCACAGTATTATAAATGAAATGAATTATTCATAATAATAATCATTTTAATTTGTCACAAGTAGGCTTACATTAACATTACAATGAAGTTAGTGAAAATCCCCTAGTTGCCACACTCCGGCACCAGTTCGGGTACACAGAGGGAGAAGTCAGAATGTCAAATTCACCTAACAAGTACATCTTTCGGGACCTGTGGGAGGAAACCGGAGCACCCGGAGGAAACCCGGGGAGAATGTGCTAACCGCTGTGCTACTGTGCTGCCCTATTAGGGTTTTTGTCCAGTATCCTAGCAACTGTTGGGGTCTGGTCCATTGTTCTAATGCCCTGAAACAATTGTTTGTGTAGAGTATAACAGGATGATCCAAACCTGCAATCACTGAAATCCTGAGCCATCGGCATAAGAACATAAGAACATAAGAACTAGGAGCAGGAGTAGGCCATCTGGCCCCTCGAGCCTGCTCCGCCATTCAATGAGATCATGGCTGATCTTTTGTGGACTCAGCTCCACTTTCCGGCCCGAACACCATAACCCTTAATCCCTTTATTCTTCAAAAAACTATCTATCTTTACCTTAAAAACATGTAATGAAGGAGCCTCAACTGCTTCACTGGGCAAGGAATTCCATAGATTCACAACCCTTTGGGTGAAGAAGTTCCTCCTAAACTCAGTTCTAAATCTACTTCCCCTTATTTTGAGGCTATGCCCCCTAGTTCTGCTGTCACCCGCCAGTGGAAACAACCTGCCCGCATCTATCCTATCTATTCCCTTCATAATTTTAAATGTTTCTACAAGATCCCCCCTCATCCTTCTAAATTCCAACGAGTACAGTCCCAGTCTACTCAACCTCTCCTCATAATCCAACCCCTTCAGCTCTGGGATTAACCTAGTGAATCTCCTCTGCACACCCTCCAGCGCCAGTACGTCCTTTCTCAAGTAAGGAGACCAAAACTGAACACAATACTCCAGGTGTGGCCGCACTAACACCTTATACAATTGCAACATAACCTCCCTAGTCTTAAACTCCATCCCTCTAGCAATGAAGGACAAAATTCCATTTGCCTTTTTAATCACCTGTTGCACTTGTAAACCAACCTTCTGTGACTCATGCACTAGCACACCCAAGTCTCTCTGAACAGCGGCATGCTTTAATATTTTATCGTTTAAATAATAATCCCGTTTGCTGTTATTCCTACCAAAATGGATAACCTCCCATTTGTCAACATTGTATTCCATCTGCCAGACCCGAGCCCATTCACTTAACCTATCCAAATCCCTCTGCAGACTTCCAGTATCCTCTGCACTTTTCGCTTTACCACTCATCTTAGTGTCATCTGCAAACTTGGACACATTGCCCTTGGTCCCCAACTCCAAATCATCAATGTAAATTGTGAACAATTGTGGGCCCAACACGGATCCCTGAGGGACACCACTAGCTACTGATTGCCAACCAGAGAAACACCCATTTATCCCAACTCTTTGCTTTCTATTAATTAACCAATCCTCTATCCATGCTACTACTTTACCCTTAATGCCATGCATCTTTATCTTATGCAGCAACCTTTTGTGTGGCACCTTGTCAAAGGCTTTCTGGAAATCCAGATATACCACATCCATCGGCTCCCCGTTATCTACTGCACTGGTAATGTCCTCAAAAAATTCCACTAAATTAGTTAGGCACGACCTGCCTTTTACGAACCCATGCTGCGTCTGCCCAATGGGACAATTTCTATCCAGATGCCTCGCAATTTCTTCCTTGATGATAGATTCCAGCATCTTCCCTATTACCGAAGTTAAACTCACTGGCCTATAATTTCCTGCTTTCTGCCTACCTCCTTTTTTAAACAGTGGCGTCACGTTTGCTAATTTCCAATCCACCGGGACCACCCCAGAGTCTAGTGAATTTCGGTAAATTATCACTAGTGCATCTGCAATTTCCCTAGCCATCTCTTTTAGCACTCTGGGATGCATTCCATCAGGACCAGGAGACTTGTCTAACTTTAGCCCCATTAGCTTGCCCATCACTCCCTCCTTAGTGATAACAATCGTCTCAAGGTCCTCACCTGTCATAGCCTCATTTCTATCAGTCACTGGCATGTTATTTGTGTCTTCCACTGTGAAGACCGACCCAAAAAACCTGTTCAGTTCCTCAGCCATTTCCTCATTTCCCATTATTAAAACTCCCTTCTCATCCTCTAAAGGACCAATATTTACCTTAGCCACTCTTTTTTGTCTTATATATTTGTAAAAACTTTTACTGTCTGTTTTTATATTCTGAGCAAGTTTACTCTCATACTCTATCTTACTCTTCTTTATAGCTTTTTTAGTAGCTTTCTGTTGCCCCCTAAAGATTTCCCAGTCCTCTAATCTCCCAGCAATCTTTGCCACTTTATATGCTTTTTCCTTCAATTTGATACTCTCCCTTATTTCCTTAGATATCCACGGTCGATTTTCCCTCTTTCTTCCGTCCTTCCTTTTTGTTGGTATAAACCTTTGCTGAGCACTGTGAAAAATCGCTTGGAAGGTTCTCCACTGTTCCTCAACTGTTCCACCATAAAGTCTTAGCTCCCAGTCTACCTTAGCTAGTTCTTCTCTCATCCCCTTGTAATCTCCTTTGTTTAAACACAAAACACTAGTATTTGATTTTACTTTCTCACCCTCCATCTGTATTTTAAATTCCACCATATTGTGATCGCTCCTTCCGAGAGGATCCCTAACTATGAGATCATGAATCAATCCTGTCTCATTACACAGGACAAGATCTAGGACCGCTTGTTCCCTTGTAGGTTCCATTACATACTGTTCTAGGAAACTATCGCGGATACATTCTATAAACTCCTCCTCACGGTTGCCTTGACCGACCTGGTTAAACCAATCGACATGTAGATTAAAATCCCCCATGATAACTGCTGTACCATTTCTACATGCATCAGTTATTTCTTTGTTTATTGCCTGCCCCACCATCTCGTTACTATTTGGTGGCCGATAGACTACTCCTATCAGTGACTTTTTCACCTTACTATTCCTGATTTCCACCCAAATGGATTCAACCTTATCCTCCATAGCACCGATGTCATCCCTTACTATTGCCCGGATGTCATCCTTAAATAACAGAGCATGTAGCTGACTGGAAAATTGTAGCCATTATGAGACTCTCTGGGCAGGATTCTCCGGCCGCGCCCGCCCGGCGACCGGACATTCCCACCTGAGATCAATGGACCTTTACATGATCCACCTTCCTCCCATGACGATCCTGCGGAAGAATTCAGTCCTCTGTGGACTGAAAGGTTTGGTGAGTCTGGCAGGGATTTTCCAGTAAGCTGTGCAATGTGTGCCTTTGGCAGAGAGTCTCATAAGGCCTTGCCTCACACCAGGAGTTCATGACATTATACTATGGAGAGTGGGGACTGGCTGAATTTTTTGCTGCTGCTGAACCCAGGAGTCCTGTTGTAGTGTTCTATTTGCTAATGTTCAAGTCAAGAACAAACTTTGCTTAGTTTGGGAATCAAATGTAAGATCTTTGAGGAAGGTATGACTCAGTAACTCATTGCTTTTATCAACTATGCCACAGAGGAGTGTGACAATCTCTTTCCATATCAGGTATTGTTTAGTTGGAAACCTCTACCCTTCTCCTGGCACTTTCTCTCACACGGTTATTAATATTACTTTCACAATGCCCTGTTTTGGTACTTTTAGCACTGAAATGAAAATCTCTTTTTACAATTTGTGAAATTGTTAACTACCTCAAGAAGTGTTCCACTGACGTCACGGAAACAATTAGCAACTCATATGAATGAGTTGCCAGACACACATTATCCATGAAGGCTACACCTTTCAAAATAAAATATCACACCAACGTCCATATTTATTTTATCATTAGCTCCTTAAAATGTTCTGTTCTTGCTTCAGAACTGTTCTTTCATTTTTGTGAGCTTCATCTAAATTTAGATGAATCCATCATTAAAATTTCCTTCCTGTATCAGTAGCCACCAATATTTCTGGGAAGGTGTAGGAGGCTACAAAATGACCACATACCTAACAAGGCCAAAAGGGACAGACTTGCTAGCGGCTGAGAGATAAAAGCTCAGGAAAGAGGCTGTCATCAAGGACCTGTGGGAAGGACGTGGAAAGTTGGTGATTGGGATGTAGGGGGTTGGGTCGGGGAACAGACCAGCCCTTACAGCTGGAGGGAGCAAAAAGGAGAGAGAGAGATTTGGGTTGGAGGGAGAAACAACTGGAGCTTGGGGAAGTGAGAGATTGCAATTGGAGGAGGCCCATAAATGATGCTTTAAAATCACTTACCTTGTGGAGCTCCAAGTTCTCTTTCAGTGCCAAACGGAAGCAGTGGTATAGTGGTATTGTCACTGGACTGGTAATCCAGAGATCCAACGTAATGCTCTGGGAACACAGGTGGAATTCAATTTCAACAAAAAAACTGGAATTCAAATTGAATGCAGCCCATGAGAGCATTGTTGATTGTCATGTAGTTCACTGATGTCCTTTAGGGAAGGATATATGTCATCCTTACCTTGTCTGGCCGACATGTGACTTCAGACACAGAGCAATGTGGTTGCCTCTGAAATACCCTCTGAAATGGCCCAGCAAACTACTCAATCGAATCCAACCGCTACGAATCCTACAAAAAGGAATGAAACCAGACTGACCACCCATCATCGACCCAGCCCTGTCAGCTCTGCAAAATTTGGCTTGTGCCAGAATTGGGAGAGCTGTCTCACACACCAGTAAAGCAACAGCCTGATATAATCATACTGAGAGAATCATACCTGTTAGATAATGTCCCAGGCACCACCATCACCATCTCTGGGTGTGTCCTATCCCACTGGCAAGATGTGGTGGCACAGTGGTACACAGTTGGGAGTGAGTTGCCCTGGGAGTACTTAACATCAACTCTGGGCCCCACAAAGTCTCATGGCATCATGGGCAAGGGAACCTCCGAATGATTATCACGTACCGCCCGCCCTCAGCTGATGAATTAATATTCCATGTTGAACATCACTTGAAGAAAACATTGAATGGTGGCAAGAATGCACTCTGGGTGTGGGATTTCAATGTCCATCACCAAGACTGTCTCAGTGCCACCTGTACAGACCAAGCTGACCGGGTCCTAAAGGATATAACTGCTTGGAATGGATCTGCAGTAGGTGGTGAGGGAACCAATAAGAGGGAATAACATGACAGTATTGCGAGGATATCGCTGGAATCATACCTAATAGACAATATCCCAGAAATCACAATCGCCATCCCTGGGTATATCCTATCCCACCAGCAGGAGATGTTGGTACAGTGGAATGAAGGCAAGGGGGAGTTGCGTTGGGAGTCTTCAACATTGACTCCGTCTGCACAGCGAGGATACCCTCCATCGTCTGTGTGGCACCACCACCATGCTCAATGGGATAGTGTTATAACCTGCCCGGATCCTATTGGCTAGGGACAATTGGTTACACCATGTTCCTTGAGGAATATGAGCTCCCTCAATGAGGGGGGGGGGGGGGGGGGGGGTGGTATGCAATCATTAACAGTGCAGTTGTATAAATGGAGCTGACTAGTGTGGTACCAGTTGGAGAGGGAACTAGTAGTGAACTACTATCCTGTGTACATATTATTGTAAATAAATTTACTTTCTGTTTGACTCTACAAACACGTGCTGGCCCTCATAAAAGATAGTCTTCGAACAGATCTAGCAATGCAACACTGGGCACTCATGAGGTGCTGTGGACACCAGCAGCATAATTATACTCAACCACAATATGTAACCACATGGCCCAGCATATCCCCCATTCTACCATTACCACCAAGCCAGGGGATCAACCCTGGTTCAATGAAGAGCATCCCAGAAGCAACATCAGGCATACCGAAAAATGAGGTGTCAACCTGGTGAAGCTCCAATGTAGGACCACTTCCATGCCAAACAAGGTAAGCAGCAAGTGATAGACAGAGGTAATCGATCCCATAACCAACGCATCAGATCAAAGCTCTGCAGTCCTGCCACATCAAACCGTGACCGGCGGTGGACAATTAAATAACTCACTGGAGGAGGAGGCTCCACAAATACCCCATCTCCAAATCAGTGCAAAAGATAAGGCTGAAGCATTTGCAGAAATCTTCAGCCAGAGGTTCTGTGTGGATAATCCATGCCGCAACTCCTGAGATACTGAGCAATCTATATCCAAATGCAACAAGCCCTTGACAATATCCAGGCCTGGGATGACAATTGGAAAATAAAATTTCTGGCACACAAGTGCCAGGCAATGACCATCTCCAAAAAGAGAGAATTTAATTTCATCCCTTGGCATTCAATGGTATTACTGTCATGTGAAAGTACCTTTAAGAAATGGGTGTTTATAAATGTGTGTGTATATAAATATCTGTCATGTAAGAGTACCTTTAAAAAATGAGTGTTTTTATAGAATGACTGTAGTGAGTGTACCTTTAAGAAATGGGTGTTTATTACTTCAATGATGTCAGAGAGTGGGTGGAGCTGGGCTGTCTGTCAGCTATTTACTTTCACTTTTGGCTTTTTGCTGCAGGGTGGGTTTGGTTTCATTTTAGTTTTGGAGAAGCTGCAATCACAGCAGGATGTGTGTGAATCTCTGCAAGCTTATGAGTGTCCATTTGCTGATTTCAACGTGGTAACTGTTCCCAGTGGTGAAGTTAAGCCTGATGTCTTTCTGTAAAAAGGTGTTTTTAAGTCTTATGGATGTTAAAAAAATGCTTAAAGGATTATTTAGTGTTGTATTCTTTGGGGGTTGTATTTGAATTAATGGTTGCTAAGATGTTCACTGTATGTTTTAAACCGGTTAACCTGAGATCATAGAATAAACATTGTTTTGCTTTAAAAAATACTTTTCCATTTCTGCTGTACCACACCTGTAGAGTGGGCCGTGTGCTCCCCATACCACAATCTATTAAAAGTTGTGGGTCACGTGAACCCCATGATACACTTTCGGGTTCGCTAAACCCTGGCCCATAACATTACCATCACTGAATCCCCCACTATCAACATCCTGGGGTTAACCTTGACCAAAAGCACAGCTGGACCAACCATATCACTACTGTGGTTATAAAAGTAGGTCGGAGGATAGGAATCCTGTGGCGAATAACTCACTCCCTGACTTCTCAAAACTTGTCCACAATCTACAAGGCACAAGTCAGAGTTTGAAGGACTATTCCCCACATGCCTGGATGAATACAGCTCCAACAATGATCAATGAGCTCGACACCAACCATGACAAAGCAACCAATTTGATTGGCACCCCATCCAGAAGCATTCACTCTCTCCACCATTGTATCATCTACAAGACGCGCTGCGGGAACTCACTGAGGCTCCTTACACAGCATTTTCCAAACCCACAATCACTGCCATCTAGACAGATAATGGCAGCAGATACCTGGGCACCCCACCACCTGGAAGTTACCCTCCAAGTCACTCACCATCCTGACTTGGAAATATATTGCCGTTCCTGCATTGCCGCTGGGTCAAAATTCTGGAATTCCCTCCCTAGTTGCACTTTGGGCGTACCTACACTTCAGGGTGTGCAGTGGTTCAAGATGGCAGCTCACCACTACCTTCTCAAGGGAAATTAGGGATGGGCAATAAATGTTGGCCTAGCCAGTAAAGCCCACATTCCATGAATGAATTAAAAAAAAGGTTTCCCAATCTATTTTATGACTTTATCTGTGAAAGTAATCCCTTTATATATTTAGATAACATATTGTCATGTCCTTCAGAATTCACACTTATTGCACGAGAATCTCGCAGCTGGGCACCTGTGGATGGGGTGGGGTGGGGGGGCTTCCCCACCCTTATTGCACGAGAGCCCACAGCTGGGTGATTCTCGACGACGCACCGTTCACTGGCTGCGGGATTCTGTACTCCTGCCGCTTGTCAATGGGATTTCTCATTGAAACTCCCTCACACCGCCATGAAACCCGCCTGACGGGCGTGCGCTGCCAGCGGGAAAAGTGAATCCCGACGACCAAAGGATTCCGGTCTATAAGTAATTTTTTTTTTTTTAAATTTAGATTACCCAATTATTTTTTCCAATTAAGGGGCAATTTAGTGTGGCCAATCCACCTACTCTGCACATTTTTGGGTTGTGGGGGCGAAACCCACGCAGACACGGGGAGAATGTGCAAACTCCACACGGACAGTGACCCAGAGCTGGGATCGAACCTGGGACCTCAGCGCCGTGAGGCGGTTGTGCTAACCACTAGGCCACCGTGCTGCCCGTCTATAAGTAATTTTAATGTGGAATGCCTGTTTTGGCAAATGTGGCAACCAATTTTAAAAAGCAAAATCCCACTAACAGGGTGCACGATTATTTGACAGAATTTTGATTAAAAGAGCGATGTTGGCTGATAATTCCCTGTCTTCTCCACATACTAAGGGTGTAGCAAACAAATATCCTGTATTGGTGCATCGAACAGGCAGCTTGGATATAAGGGCCCATTGAGTGGCACTGTACATTGGGAAAGCAGGCGCACAACTGTTGCAAAGGCTGTGCTGAGTTGGGAGAGCAGGTCTGATGCCAATTTCTTTCTGAGCTACAATTCAATGCTCTTTTGCATTTAATATGTTCATCATTTATGCCACTTCATGCATTAGACTCAGTAAAGCTCCAGGTTCGATACAAAAGGTATTTAAATATATACCTGTAGCTCAGGCTTCTTTTGTGCTGCATTTACTCAATATGTTGTCTGAGCTCACTCGAAAAGGGAGCAGAACGTTTCATTGTGAAAAAAATCTTGCATTTTCCCTACCTTATGTTTTGTCACATGTGCAGGCTCTTGGTAGACGACTGGATTTCTTTTGGACTTTTTATATTCCTGAATTTTTTATTAGGATTTATTCTGGTGACTTTCCTTTCTCTTTGCTTTTAGTAAGTTTGTTTACTTTTTGGACTGCAAGGTTTGTGGGTTGAGAAAGTCTAAGGGAAAAGGACTCACCCCCAGGAAATCGGCAATCTCCACACCTTGTCCACAGGCCTTGATGAGCCCAGGTGGCCATGATTGAAGAGGACTGCCTCAGCTGGCTAGGTCAGCTGTGCAAGGCCTTGCCCTCCACAGCACACTCGCAGCCAACTTGCAACAGGGCAGAATATTTAGCTCCGGCCAACTGTGATGAACACCACACTGACCATAGAATCAGATAAAAGTAAAAGCTTTAATTATAACCAAACCTATAGCCCGAAGGTAGAAACTGCCGCCCATAAGTAGCTGTGCACTTAAACAGTTACGCCTCCAGTTTCCGGATGGCAAAGCAGTGCAAATGAAACCTGTATCATCTAATTATCATTCACAATCTCTGATACCCATTGAGATATAAATGTAAATAGAATTACGAATAAGACTTAAATAATTTAAACTACCCTAAACAACAAATGTAATACAAAGAGATTAAATTGTACTCCAGGATTTTGAGTTGATAAACATAAATTCTTCTGAACTAAGAAAGATAATTAGTAAAAGCTTAGCAAGAGGCCTACAGGCTAACAGGGATAACATGATGCTCGACCAACTGTTCGTCTGGTCATATTTCAATGTGGCTTGACACCGGCACCGCAATTAAACACTGATAAAATGGCCTGTGAAGGTCGACCATCCTTAAAAATAATAATAAATCTACAAACGTGAATAGCCGTCTCTACAACAGCCTGCTACAGGTCATATACCATCAGGACGAGGATAACAGGCTATTCTAAAAAAATAGTGTGGAAAAATCACAAGTCCGATTGAAGCAGGACCCTTCTTTTCCTGTGAGAGCAGTCGAAAGCTCTGTTTCTCGCCTGTTCATTGAACAAGTCATTCTGGACTTGTAAGTATGACTTTCTTACTTTGACAGATGTTTTTGTGTTTGAGACAGCCTTTTGGATATCCACGGATTATTATGGACTGGATTCTTCTGCCCTCCGCCGCAAAGTCGCCATGGGCGGGACGCGGACCATGTAAAGGCCCATTGACATCGGACAGGAATTTCCAGGTGGGTGTGGCTGGAGAATCCCGACCTCTATTTCTCGTTTTGTAATGACAATCTGTTAACAGACGTACGTTTCGTAGACTTTCTAAATCTGTTTTATATTTTATAAAGTTTATAATAAAACCCCACTAAAAATATAACTGTGAATGTGTTATGTTATAGACAGCACGGTAGCACAGTGGTTAGCACAGTTGCTTCACAGCTCCAGGGTCCCAGGTTCGCCTCCCGGCTTGGGTCACTGTCTGTTCGGAGTCTGCATGTTCTCCCCGCGTCTGTGTGGGTTTCCTTCGGGTGCTCCGGTTTCCTCCCAAAGTTCAAAGATGTGCAGGTTAGCTGGATTGGCTATGATAAATTGCCCTTATGTTAGACGGGTTACTGGTTTACAGGGATAGGGTGGAGGTGCTTAAGTGGGGTGCTTTTTCCAAGAGCCGGTGCAGACGAGATGGGCCGAATGGCCTCCTTCTGCACTGTAAATGCTATGATTCTATGTTGATTATGCTTAAGTTCCCAGATGCTCATTAGGAAGCCCTAGGGAGAAGGACCCACGCTGAAAAAGTGTGATTTAGTTTGAGCGACCTATCTGGAAAATGCCCATTAGAAAGTAACTGATAGTTGTTTGACTACTCGAGGCACTGAAGGTTATCTCCCCATAGTGAGAGCCGCTCATTGTTCTGTCCAGGGGGACCACTTTCCCTCTTTCAGGGTGCTTAGTCCCACATGAAGTGGGTGTTCAGAGATGAGACCTCTTAAAACTGAACAGCTCGGACAACGCTAGAATAGTTCCACATAAATTAGTTTATTGAGGATTGAGATTAATCATAGACAGTACACCCAGTAATCATTATTAACCATTAAACCTGTATTTTTAGGACATAGCAGTAATACGCATTTAAACTCCTGGTACAAGCAGTGGCCACAATCCATGATAGGATTTAAACTAGGTAACTTTCCCATGTTTTCAAGACAAACGGGATTGTGTGGTCAGCAAATAACACAGTCAACTCAGTAAACAGTTCTTATTGGTGCCCCCAACAATCCATTGTGTGAAGAGGAAACCAGCTTTGGCATCCTGCCCCTGGATGAACAGTGAGATGGACAGGAACTGACTGCGATACGTAGGATGGGACTTAGACTTCATGAGCTGATCACATGTCATCATTTTGCTTAAAGTAAATTTTACTGGATTATATAGAAGTCACAGCTCCAAGGATTGGATCAAGTCCAACTGGGGTGGGCTATTGATTTTTGGAAAATCCTCTAATTATTGTGTTTTTATCAGTGTTAGCCAAATTGCTTGTGGCATTTATCCAGATCTCTCTCCATGTACATGAAACCAAGCTTGGAATAATAAAGCCATCTTAACCATGTTGATGTGGGTACGTTGAGCTGTGTATTAAGCTGAGCTATAACTATGCGGGAGGAACCCCATATAAAAGCTGGCTCAATACCCTGGCCTTGGAAACACTCCTACACCACACAGATTAGTAAAATTAATTATTCAGGTCAGAAATCCTAAATCCTTAAACACAACCTCTGCAATCGTAGCAGGCTGGGGCAATTAATTAGGCGTGAGTCAAAAGATCTGCTTATTGACAGCAGGAAAAAGGTTTGGAATTTTGTTCCCCCCCAGACTTGGAAAATGGTGAAACGATGTTTACCATGAGCAAAATCAGGAAACTTATTTGCATGAATTTGCATGTCATGAGTGTTCAATAGAAGGCCAACTTGTTTGAAGCACTCTAATACAAATTAAGACCTTACTAGCGGGTAATTAGAATGTTCTGTTTTATGACTGATGTAAGTTGCGCACCCCTGGTGAGCTTGACTTCATCCACGACCTTTAAGTCAGTAGACATTGCTTTTCATCTCCTTTTAAACTTTCAGTGCTCCCTATCGGGTGCCAGTGACACAGGTTTTGCTCAGGCTGGGCACAGGCGGCATAACCGGGAGGGAAGGGTGAGGTAGAGGCAGGTCTGGGGTGGTCAATGGGGGAAGGACCCAAATGGGAAAGGTGAAGGACAGTCCAGGCGGCCATGTTGAAGAGACTGTACATGAAAGTTGTGAGAACAATGCTAGAAGCTATCTAATCAGAAATTAGATGCAGGCGGGAGAATGTTTAATTTTATAGTAAATGTGTTTCTGCTAGCACTGTGTCCCCGTTCCTGTGGCCGAACACGCTTCACTGGCAACGAAAGGAAGAAATAAAAAAGTTGCACACCCTTCCCGTGCGTGTGTCGTACCTCTTCCGCTTGGACGGCATGAGTTGGTTGCACCATATTTCTAGTTGAACCCGGTACCTGATACCCTGGCAGCAGGGAAGCCACATACTCCCCCATCAGACACACCCGGTATTACCATGGCACTGCCCATCCTTGTCCCACATCACCCATAGGCTGTACCTCACTGCGTGGCATCACAATTGTTATTCGTTTTTGAAAACCAGTCGTGATTCGTTCTGGCATGACGTTGTGCAGCCGGGGGAGGTGTGGATACATCATGGGCAGATGCCACGGCGTCAAACCCGATAATTATATGTTAATATATTAAGATATGTGGAAATCAGCTTCAAGCCATTGTTGGGTGTGAACCTGATCACCACACGAACTATGATCTTGCCGTTTTTGGCCGATTGGGTGGATGTTGGATTTGTTTATTGTCACATGTACTGATATACAGGGAAAAGTGTTTTTCTGTGAGGTTGGTCATGAGACACATCAACTCCATACCCCCAAAATGTCTTGATCCACTGTAATTCACATTGATGCATGATCAATTATTGCGAAAGCGAGATTAGAGAATAATCGAAGGCTTTATTAGACAAGATGTGTTCCCCCGCAGCTCGTAACAGAAAATGGCTGCAGCCGGGGATGAACACCTCTTTATACCGTCCACTGGGCGGAGCCAGCAGACAGGGATCTACCCACATATCTCCAATACAGTAGTACCTCCAACACAGGTACCGTAATACATATAATACGGTCTACCACACACATACCACCATAACCGGTCCACAGCACATGCCATCTCCCTGACCCTACACCCATCTCTGGAGCATCTCAACAACAAGGACTCCTATGTCAGACTCCTATTCATTGACTACAGCTCTGCCTTCTACACCATTAAGCCCAGCCAAGCTCAAAGCAAAGCTCCAAAACCTAGGACTTGGCTCTTCCCTCTGCAACTAGATCCTCGACTTCCTGACCCATAGACCACAATCAGTAAGGACCTCCTCCATGATAGTTCTCAATACCGGGGCCTTGCAAGGTTGCATCCATAACCCCCGACTATGCGCCCTGTACACACACGCCTGTGTGGCAAAATTTGGTTCCAACTCCATCTACAAGTTTGCTGATGACACAACCGTAGTGGGTCGGATCTTGAACACCGATGAGTCAGAGTACAGGAGGGAGATAGAGAATCTAGTGTAATGACAACAATCTCTCCCTCAGTGTCAGAAAAACTAAAGAGCTGGTCATTGACTTCAGGAAGCGAAGTATCGTGCACATTCCTGCCTGCATCAATGGTGCTGAGGTGGAGATGGCTGACAGCTTCAAATTCCTAGGTGTACGTAACACCAACAATCTGTCCTGGTCGACCAACATCGACGGTACGACCAAGAAAGCCTATACTTCCTCAAGAAACTAAGGAAATTCAGTATGTCCACATTAATTTTTACCAATTTTTACAGATGCACCATAGAAAGCATCCTATCTGGCTGCATCACAGCCTGGTATGACAACTGCTCAGCCCAAGACCATTAGAAATGACAGAGAGTCGTGAACACAGCCCAGTCCATCCCATCCATTGACACTGACTACATCACCCGCTGCCTTGGGAAAGTGGGCAGCATAATTAAAGACCCCTCCCACCAACTTCTTCCATCCGGCAGGAGATACAAAAGACTGAGAACACGCACTAACAGGAGTTTCTTCCCCGCTGTTACCAGACTCCTGAATGACCCTCTTATGGACTGAACTGATCTTTTCACACTTCTTCTCTACTGAGTAGCACTACACTCCGTATGCTCACCTGATGCCTGCGTCGATGTCTTTACATTGTGTATTTATGTATGTCTTATGTTTTTTTCATGCATGGAACGATCTGTCTGGACTGTACGCAGAACAATACTTTTCACTGTACCTCAGTACGTGACACTAAATCAAATCCAAAAAATCCAATCAATCCATTGCAGGATTTGTGTCCATGGCTAACTGGGCCGCTAAATCACAGCTATAGGGTTTGGTGGGAGACAGGAACTGAAGGAATTCAGGATTAGTGGGAAAATGGTGCTGGGGAAATTAATTAGATTGAAGGCCGCTAAACCCCTAGGGCCTGATTATCTAATTATCTACGTCCCAGAGTACTTAAGAAAATATTGGATGCATTGATGGTCATCTTTCAAGATTCCATCAACTCTGGAACAGCTTCTGCAGATTGGAGGGTAGCTAATGTAACCCCACATAGAACATACAGTGCAGAAGGAGGCCATTCGGCCCAACAAGTCTGCTCCGACCCCCTAGCCCTCACTTTTTCCCGTAACCCAATAACCCCTCTTAACCTTTTTGGTCACTAAGGGCAATTTATCATGGCCAATCCACCTAAGCTGCACATCTTTGGACTGTGGGAGGAAACTGGAGCACCCGGAGGAAACCCACGCACACATGGGGAGAACATGCAGACTCCGCACAGACAGTGACCCAGCGGGGAATCAAACCTGGGACCCTGGCGCTGTGAAGCTACAGTGCTTTCTATTTGTGCTACGGTGCTGCCCAGCTATTTAAAAAGGGAGGTAGAGAGAAAACAGGGAATTATAGACCAGTAAGCCTGATGTCGGTAGTGGGGAAAATGCTAGTGTCCGTTATAAAAGATTTAATAGCAGTGCACTTGGAAAATAGTGTCAGGATCTCCAGAGTCAGCATGGGTTTATGAAAGGGAAATCATGCCTGCCAAATCCACTGGAATTCTTCAAGGATGTAACCAGTAGAGTTGATGAGGTGCAGTAGATGTGGTATATTTGAACTTTCAGAAGGCTTTTGACAAAAGAGATTAGTATGTAACATTAAAGCACCTGGGATTGGGGGTAATGTATTGAAATGGATAGAAAACTGGGTGGAAGGCAGGAAACAAAGAATCGGAATAAATGGGTATTGTTTTCGAGTGGCAGGCAGTGACTAGTGGGGTACCGAGGGGATCAATGCTGGAACCTCAGCTATTAGCAATATATATTAATGATTTAGGAAAGGGAACTAAAAGTAATATCTCCAAATTTGCAGATGACACAAAGTTGGGTGGGAGGGTGAGCTCTGAGGAGGTTGCATAGATCGTTCAGTGTGTTTTGGACAAGTTGGCAAATGCATGGCAGACGCAGTATAATGTGGATAAATGTGAGGTTGTCCACTTTGGTTGAAAAGACAGGAAGGCAGGTTATTACCTGAATGGCTGTGGTTGAGAGAGGGGAATGTTTAATTTGATTTATTATTGTCACATGTATTAGTATACAGTGAAAAATATTGTTTCTTGCAACAACAAATGTGCAATGAGACTCGGGTGTCCTTGTACACACCACGCTGGAGAGAGGGGTGAAGTTGAGATTTATGAGGTTTTTGCTGTGAGTAAAGATTGGGTCGGCTGGGGTTGCTCCGTCATCCTAACAGAGGAGGTTGAGGGAAGATATAATTGTTGTGTATAGATGAACTGGATAGGAAGGACGTTTTTCCCTTAGCAGAGAGGTCGACAACCAGGGAACATCAATTTAAAGTAATTGGAAGCCAGGTTAGAAGAGGGTTGAGAAATAATTTCACACAGAGGTTAATGGGGGTCTGGAATTCTTGTATGTGCACTCAAAGTGCTGTAACCTCTGCAGCGCTATGGACCAATAGCTGGAAAGTGGTATGAGGCCGAATCACTCTTTTTCAGCTGGCATGAACACAACGGGCTGAATGGACTCCTCCTGTGCCTGAAGTTGCCTACTCTCACAGAAAATTAATGCATTGTTCGTAAAGCAGGTGAGTACCAACTTAAGTTTATATATGTTGCTGTGTAGATGCAAATAATTCTTTCCTTCATTGGTCAGTGACCTGTTTCCAGTCTGTCGAATAATGGATTTCAGCGATGGAATGGAATTGGGCAGCACAGGTCACTTTCTTCTAGATTTATCGTCAGTACAGGAATAAGTGCGACTTTATGAATGGCAGGAAGAACAGAATACAGAACTTGACAACTCCAATCCAGTCTCCAATCCAGTCACTTTTTTTGTTTTCATACTGAGATTCCAGCGAAAAAAAAAATATTTATTTTACTTATCACCGAATGAAAGTTCTAAAAGACATGAAAGGCTGAACAGATTTCAGTGAAGTTACATTGCATCACACTAAATATAAGTGAAGCTATTTCGAAACCACTTCAGCATCTCTTTATTTGGACCCCAGTAAAGTTGGAAATAGCACTGTTTATACGGATCGTTGTCTGTCAGAGCGATTACTGTGTGTTGGAATATTACTGTTTTGGGGTTGTACAATATTTCCTTTGGGAAACAGCTTCTGTTGTTATACACCCTGCCATTTGCCGCAGGCAAATCTTGTGGTACAAATTCTGTTTTCATTATGAGTTCTAAAATTCCAAATTGACAGCTCCAAACCACTGTGGAGTACACGAGACGAGGCTTTTGTACGAGGGCGAAGGTGAAGAGTTTTGTTCGGGGTAATGATTGTCTCTTGAGCCTTAAAGGTGCAGATCCAAATATTGTAGGAATAGTAAATTAGATTTAGTGGAGGAACGCCACATGGAGCTGCAGTCATGCAATATTAACTGTATCATGGGCATATAAGTGCTGCAAAATGGCTAGCCGGACAGAAGTCAGATGACAGACTTATACAGTGGCCCCCATCTCAGAGGAAATAACTTTCCCAAGAGAAGTTGCACCTACATCGTGTGGGATGGAATTTTCCGTTGGGATGCAATTGGGAAGGCACTCAGGAAGGGCTGGGATTCTCTCGTCTCCTGACGGCAGGATTCTGTCTTCCCGCCGTTTGACAATAGGATTTTCAGTTGAAGCCACCCCACGTTGTCAGGGAGGGTGGAGGGGGTGCGTTGCCAGCAGGGAAAGTGAATCCCAATGGCCGGAGAAGTTTGGACAAAATGTCCCCATTCGTAAATGAACCTGTTTGGTCAAGTTTGGTTACAGCCTTGAATTTTATGCCCATCAGATGAGAATACACCAGAAGCTAAAAATTCAACATAAACAAATAAAATCAGTGTAAACATCCTGGGTTCCAAGAGAAGAATGGAATTCAAACTATACACTGCCATTCCCAGTATGCCAATGAGGGGCTTCAGAGACTAAGTACTGACGCCTGGACTGAATCGCTGGTGTTCTACAACCACGAAGGCGGCGGAGGTCCTGAAGCAACTCAGGATCCGTTAATGGGCTAGCACCAGTGACACGTGGAACTAGTGCAAATCCAATGCAAAACGACATCTGATTCACCGGGGTTGGTATTGTCATTCGAGAGGCTGACAAACTGCATACAAGCACTCCACACCCCACACACTCTCATTCCAGCCAAGAAGATGGCAGCATGGAGAGCGGCACCCAGTTCTGCAGATGTGGAACTCGAGATCCAGTTGGATGTTGTGGAGGAGAAAAGGAGCAACTTACTCCCTGAGAAGGAGACTACCACCCACCACTACACCGGGCTTGGGTGCAGGTGGCAGAGGCCGTGAGCAGCGTGGGCCCCACCACTAGGACCAGCCATCAGTGCTGTAAAAAGCTACACAACCTCCTCAGGGCAGCCAGGGTGAGTAACCAGAACCGTGTCCCTGGGCACTAAACCCCATCCCACACACCTGTACTCCCCCTCCCTACCCACCCAGAGGGTGATTGAACCCCACTGCTGCCAGTCTGATCGCATCCCACCTTGCACCAGATGCCAACACCAATACGGCCCACCACACCAGCACCCCAACACTCCACGCCACCTCTCCACCGCCCCATCCAGGACCCCACCACTCCACAGCACCTCTCCACCACCCCAGCACCCCACAACTCCACAGCACCACTCCACCACGCCAGCGCCCCACCACTCCACACCACCTATTCACCACCCCATCCAGGACCCCACCACTCCACAGCACCTCTCCACCACCCCAGCACCCCACAACTCCACAGCACCCCATCACCACGCCAGCACCCCACCACTCCACACCACCTCTTCACCACCCCATCCAGGACCCCACCACTCCACACCACCTCTCCACCACCCCATCCAGGGCCCCACCACTCCACACCACCTCCCCACCGCCCCATCCAGGACCCCACCACTCCACGCCACCTCCCCACCGCCCCATCCAGGACCCCACCACTCCACGCCACCTCTCCACCGCCCCATCCAGGACCCCACCACCCCACACTACCTCTCCACCACCCCATCCAGGGCCCCACCACTCCACACCACCTCCCCACCACCCCGACACCCCACAACTCCACAGCACCCCTCCACCACGCCAGCACACCACCACTCCACACCACCTCTTCACCACCCCATCCAGGACCCCACCACTCCACAGCACCCCTCCACCACGCCAGCACACCACCACTCCACACCACCTCTTCACCACCCCATCCAGAACCCCACCACTCCACACCACCTCCCCACCACCCCGACACCCCACAACTCCACAGCACCCCTCCACGACGCCAGCACCCCACCACTCCACACCACCTCCCCACCACCCCATCCAGGACCCCACCACCCCACACCACCTCCCCACCGCCCCATCCAGGGCCCCACCACTCCACACCACCTCTCCACCACCCCGGCACCCCACCACTCCACACCACCTCTCCACTACCCCATCCAGGACCCCACCACTCCACACCACCTCCCCACTGCCCCATCCAGGACCCCACCACTCCACGCCACCTCTCCACCGCCCCATCCAGGACCCCACCACCCCACACTACCTCTCCACCACCCCATCCAGGGCCCCACCACTCCACACCACCTCCCCACCACCCCGACACCCCACAACTCCACAGCACCCCTCCACCACGCCAGCACACCACCACTCCACACCACCTCTTCACCATCCCATCCAGGACCCCACCACTCCACACCACCTCCCCACCACCCCGACACCCCACAACTCCACAGCACCCCTCCACGACGCCAGCACCCCACCACTCCACACCACCTCTTCGCCACCCCATCCAGGACCCCACCACCCCACACCACCTCCCCACCGCCCCATCCAGGGCCCCACCACTCCACACCACCTCCCCACCACCCCGACACCCCACAACTCCACAGCACCCCTCCACCACGCCAGCACCCCACCACTCCACACCACCTCCCCACCACACCATCCAGGACCCCACCACGCCACACCACCTCTTCACCACCCCATCCAGGACCCCACCACTCCACACCACCTCCCCACCACCCCGACACCCCACAACTCCACAGCACCCTTCCACGACGCCAGCACCCCACCACTCCACACCACCTCTTCACCACCCCATCCAGGACCCCACCACCCCACACCACCTCCCCACCGCCCCATCCAGGGCCCCACCACTCCACACCACCTCCCCACCACCCCGACACCCCACAACTCCACAGCACCCCTCCACCACGCCAGCACCCCACCACTCCACACCACCTCCCCACCACCCCATCCAGGACCCCACCACTCCACACCACCTCTCCACCACCCCGGCACCCCACCACTCCACACCACCTCTCCACTACCCCATCCAGGACCCCACCACTCCACACCACCTCCCCACCACCCCGACACCCCACAACTCCACAGCACCCCTCCACCACGCCAGCACCCCACCACTCCACACCACCTCCCCACCACACCATCCAGGACCCCACCACGCCACACCACCTCTCCACCACCCCATCCAGGGCCCCACCACTCCACACCACCTCCCCACCACCCCGGCACCCCACCACTCCACACCACCTCCCCACCACCCCGACACCCCACAACTCCACAGCACCCCTCCACCACGCCAGCATCCCACCACTCCACACCACCTCTCCACCGCCCCATCCAGGACCCCACTACTCCACACCACCTCTCCACCACCACAGCAATCCAACACCTCCACACCACCCCTGCACCACCCCACCACTCCATAGCACCACCCCAGCACCCCACCACTCCACAACACCCCTGCACCTCCCCAGCACCCCACCACTCCACACCACCTCTCCACCACCCCAGCCCAGCACCTCACCACCACACTACCCCGCCAATACCTGGGTCCCCTTTGGCAGATGTCCTCTGGAGTGACCAGGCCTGGACCAGCAGAGCAGTCTCTCAGGTGTCCCAGGTTGCGTGGGGCCATCCTGTTCTGCCCGCTGCCTAACGGATGCACCAGGGACAGGGGTGGGGAGGGGGGGGGGAGGGGGGGTCTGAGGTGATGTGGTGTTCCAGCACCCCCCCTGCTAGATGGTGAGGGTGGGAATGTTGGTGAGGGTGGTGTTGGTGTGGGGATGGTGTTGGGGGGGATTGCTGATTGTTGATACACATGTCACAGGGAACTGCAACCTCACCCGCGGCCAAACTCTACCCCGTCAACCTCCCTTTCCTCTGTGCCACCAACTACCCAGGGACCTCTGATCTGCAACGGTCAGAGGCCGCAGGTCCGGCGGTCCCCCTCCATTCTTCTCCCGTTCCCAGCGGTTATGCGCGGCGTTCTCTTGGGGGGGACACAGGGCAGGGAGGCAAATGGAAAGCAACAGTGCTGGACAGTCCAACGCATGCAGCCCAGGGTGTGGGTAGCTGGTGGCCTCAGTACCAAAGCACCCGGCCATGGCTGTCAGTATGGCTGTCGGCATGTGGTGCAGGGTGGAAGTTCGGCTGCCCTCCTTGGGGTGGGGCGTTGGGTAAGGTTACGGGTGTGTGGGACGGGGGTTAGTGCCAGGGGCAGTGTTACGTACTCACCCTGACCGCCCTGAGGAGGTCAAGCGGCTGCTGGCCGTTCTAGACCATGTTGTCCGCAGCCCTGACCACCTCTGCCACCTGTGCCTATACACGGAAATAGTGGCAGCTGGCAGCCTCCTTCAAGGGCCGGGGTACAGTGTCACCTGCCTCTCCTCCACCACATCCAGGGGGGTATCCAGCTCGGCGTCGGTGAAGTGTGGAGTGGCTCTCCTTGCTGCCATCCTGTTGGTTGGGATGGAGTGTGTAGGGAGTGGAGTGTGTATATGCGGCTGCAGCTTGTTAGCTTCCTGTGTGTCAATCGCAAAACCGGTGAATCCTGCACCGTTTCCCATTGGAATCGATTCTGTTCCACGTGACGGTGGTGCTATCCCTTTACCAATAGCGGAATCGGTCCAGATGCCAGTTTTGCTGCCGTGCAACTCCACGAATCTAGTGCCGGCGTCAAGAATTAGTCTCAGAAATGGAGAATCCAGCCGAATAACTTTGAAAAGTTTTTCATAAATCACAACAAAAATAAAACAAAAAACATCATTTTATTTCCTGTTGTACCTAAAATTCAGGGTTTCACTTTACAAGAATTAATGTCATTGCAGGAACCTCACTGACACCCAAAGGCAAGAGGAGGCCTGGAAAAGCAGCCTGAGAAAGGAATACCTGCGATCTCGAGTCCAAGGACCGATCCCACCTCCTGGAAACACCTGCCAAGTGTGCAGTCCAAGATGTGGCTCCGGCATCGGATTGGGCTCATCTCTCATGATGACCAGTACACAGAATTTCTTAGATGGACAATCAAGCTCGTTAACGAGTGATCACCGAAGAAGAAGATTACAGAATTGTGAGGTATTCATGGTCAAGGATTGATTGAGAGGAGTGAAACAATTGTACTCAAGCCTTGCTCAATTTTCAATGCCAGTTATTTGTTTTAAACCCTGATTTCAATTGTCTCTGGGCACAGATAGGTTAAGCTCCCTCATTTTTGTGACTTTAGAAAGATACAGACTGCCAATAACCATTTAAACCATGACAGGCTACACTGCAGAACATGCAGATTAGAGAAACAATGCGATGGAACTCAAAGTTCAAATGCAACACTGATGTCTTTGCCAGATTCTAATAATACAATAGGTCGGTTAAAATACAGGTGTTGTGACTCAAACCTGGCAACCTCAGGAGAGAGTCCATGCCGGATTTTAGATCTTACAGGATTGGCCTCCAATGCCACCACATCCTTCCTCAAATAAGGAGACCAAAACTGGACACAATACTCCAGATGTGGTCTCACCAACATCCTAAACAATTGCAATAATACTTCTCTACTTTTATACGCCACTTCTTTTGCAATAAATGCTAACATTCCATCTGCCTTTTTATTACATGCTGTACATGCATACCATCTTTCTCCAATTCATGAACAAAGACCCCCAGATCCCTCTGCCTAGATGAATTTTTAATCTGCTTTCCATTGAGATGATAATTTGCCTTCTATTTTTTCAGCCAAAATGGATAACCTCACACTTATCCACATTAAACTCCATCTGCCAAATTCTGGCCCATTCTCCTAGCCTATTTATATCCGTCTGTGAACTCTTTATCTCCTCTTCACTGCCTACTTTCCCACCTATTTTAGTATCATTCGCAGATTTTTCAATGTTACACTCTGTCCCTGCAGCAGATCATTTATATAAATTGTGAACAGTTGAGGCTCGAAGACTGAGCCCTGTGGCACCCCGCTAGTTACAGTCCGCCAGCCAAAGAAGGGCCCATTTATCCTGATCCTCTGTTTTCTGTCAGTCAGCCAGTCCACATTCCAATTTAATACTCTACCCCCAATCCCCCATGATCTCACCATTTGGATCAGTCCTTTATGTAGCACCTTGTCAAATGCCTTCTGAAAGTCAAGATATGCCACATCCACAGGTTCCCTATTATCCACCTTATTGGTTCCATCCTGAAAGAACTCAAGCACGTTTGTCAAGCATAATTTACCATTCATGAAACCATGCTGACAATGCTGGTTTTGAACTTTGTCTTTCCAAATGTTCAGTCATCTCCTCCTTAATGGTTGATTTCAGCAACTTCCACACCAAAGACATCAAGAAACCAGTCCATAATTTCCTACTTTTGGCCTCTCTCCCTTTCTGAATAGGAACATTACATTTGTGTATTTCCAATCTGCCGGGACCCTTCCAGAATCCAGGGAATTCTGAAACATCAGAACCAATGCATCTACTATTTCTGCTGCCGCCTCCTTTAATTCCCTAGGGTGCAGGCCATCAGGTCCCGGAGACTTATCTGCCTTTAATCCCATTAGTTTATTCAACACCTTTTGCCTAGTGATGGTTATTGCACAAAGTTCCTCCTCATTAACTGCAGTTTTTGGAGAAATTTTATGACCATCACTGTGAAGACGGAGGCAAAATATTGGGTCAGTGCCTCTGCCATCTCTGTGTTCCCCATTATTACCTCACCAGTATTGTCCTCTAACAGGCCAACATTTACTTTAGCTATTTTCTTCCTCTTTATATAGTTATAGAAACGTTCTGGCATCAGTGTTTATGTTTTCTGTTAGTCTCCTTTTATAGCCCATCTTCGCTCTATTGATTTTATTTTTAGTAGCCTTTTCTGAACCTTAAAGTTCTCCCAATCCTCCAGTTTATCACTAGCTTTTGCAGTATGGTAAGCCCAAGTTTTTGCCTTTATGACCTCTTTGACTTCCTTGTTTAGCCATGGACCATTTTTCTCCCTTTTACAATTTCTCTTCCTCTCAGAAATATACTTTGACTGAGAGGTGTTTAATATTTCCCTGAACATCTGCCATTGTTCATCAACGTCCTCAATTATTTGCGCCCAGTCTACTTGGGCCAATTCTTTCCTCAGATCTGCAAATTACTCTGCCCAATGCTAAAACTCAAGTGTGGCACTCTGTCTTCTCACGCTCAATCTGAATTTGAAATTCTAGCATGCTGTGATCACTCCTTTCAAGAGGATCCTTAATGACAAGAATGTTTTTCAACCTTTCTTCATTACATAATACTAATCTAAAATAGTCTCCCACCTCACTGGCCAGATTCGTCCCCCCCTCCACACTGACATCCAAACCCACACCATCATTGACCACCCAACCTCCCCACTGACCAACCCACCCACTGACTACCTTATCTCCCCCACTGCCCAATACCCCCTGGACCACCCAACTCACAGACCAAAACCCCCCAACTAACCAACCAAACCCTCTACTAATGAACGTCCCCTCACTGACCCCCTGAGTCGTCTCAATGACCAACCCCCGAACTGATTACCTTATTCACCCACTACCCAACAGCCTCATTGACCAAGCAACCCCCCACCACTGACCAACCCCCCACCACTGATCACCAACCCCCACCACTGACTAAACCCCACCACTGATCACCAACCCCCACCACTGACCAACTCCCCACCACTGATCACCAACCCCCATCACTGACCAATCAACCCCCCACCACTGACCAGCCAACCCCCCCCTACCATTGACAACCAAACTCTCCCACTAACCACCTGGACCCCCCCTAACCCAAACCCTGTTGCTGTAAAGAAAGGGGGTGTTTCCCTCCACCCCCTCCCCAGCCGACTCTCCTGCACTCAACACAAGGAAGCTGCTGTACTGCAGATTCCTCACCCAGCTCGAGCCGGAAGGTGGGGTGAGAAAGGCGTGGCTGCATTTCAGAGTAGGTAACTCAGAGCAGAGAGGCAAGTCCACTCCATTCCATGGACGTGCTGGCCTGCGATCTCTCGGTTTTTGTGAATGTAAAACTGCTGCAGAATCCCGACTTGACATCAAAGCAATGCAGGGCTTTTAAAACATGTTTTCTATTGTTCATTCTGATTCATTTCATGCCTTTTGCTAAACATTCTTGGAAGTGTTTTAGTCAGCGACTCTGTTTACCTGTCAGGAACAAAGAGTGCCCAGCTTGCAGCTGTATACATTCAACACCCAGCATTCTTTGTTTAATTTGAACTATCGGTGCTCCCCCTGGGCTGAACAGTTTTGCAAGTCTCAACCTCAAATTTTGATTAAAAGAGCAATTAAGTCAGACAAAAATAATTCTAGCCTCTTAACAATACTTTACTGAGGAGAAACCTGCAATTGCTGAGATGGCGGAAGCAGAACATAGATAGAACAGTACAGCACAGAACAGGCCCTTTGGCCCTCGATGTTGTGCCGAGCAATGATCACCCTACTCAAACCCACGTATCCACCCTATACCCGTAACCAAACAACCCCCCCCCCCCCAACCTTACTTTTTAGGACACTGCGGGCAATTTAGCATGGCCAATCCACCTAACCCGCACATCTTTGGACTGTGGGAGGAAACCGGAGCACCCGGAGGAAGCCCACGCACACACGGGGAGGATGTGCAGACTCCACACAGACAGTGACCCAAGCCGGAATCGAACCTGGGACCCTGGAGCTGTGAAGCATTTATGCTAACCACCATGCTACCGTGCTGCCCCAAACATATCCAAAGCCTTTCAAAGTGTGGGTCACGACCCACAGGTGGGTCCCATGCGGGTGCCAGGAGGGGCTCAGAGTGATCAGTAGTGACTTTTCCATGGTTGCCCCGCTCGTGGGGAAGCGCCCGGCCACTGCTACCAGCATTGAAATTGAGAATGGTGACCACTGCTGCCCTTTAAATGAGAAAGAAATAAAGCCATTCGCAGAGAGGCCCTAAGCGGCAGCAGTGAGCAGGCCCTATATGTACGTACTTTTGCCGCCAAACCACAAAGAGGAAACATGACTCAGGAATAACGATTACTTCTTGAGGTACGGTTTTGTCAATTGTGCCAATACAAATAAGGATACAAAGCCCATGTGCATTTTATGCAGATAAGTACTGGCAAACAAGAGGAGAAGTTTCAGATTTTTAAAAGAGTAGGAGGTGAATGAAAAATTTCTTTTGAAGTTGAGACCCCAGATTCAGTTATTAACTTACAGCTGACGCCAAATGAAAATACTACGCTGTTGTACCTGACCTGTGACAGCACATTAAAAACACACTAAAAGCCCATGAGGATGTCAGCATTCTGGTGCAGCATTTTCAGGAGTATTCAGTGCTGAGTAAAACAAGCATTCTGTTGCTCTTGCCCTTCACAATGACCTACACGTGCAAAGTTGGATTTACCGTTTTCATAAAGATAATGTCATGCGAGAGTACCTTTAAGAAATGGGTGTTTATAAATGGATAAATGGGTGTGTATATAAATATCTGTAGTGAGTGTAACTTTAAGAAATGGGTGTTTATTACTGCTGTGATGTTAGTGAGTGGGTAGAGCTGGGCTGTCTGTCAGCTTTTTACTTTTGTTTTAGGCTGTTTGCTGCAGGGTGTGTTTTAGTTTTGTTTTCAGTGTTGGAGCTGAAGCCAGACAGAGCAGGTGTTCTGTTATCTCTCTTCCTTGAAAAGACTATCTGTAGTAATCCACGGGAGGCAAGAGTTCCATCACCACACCAATATTTATTTACAATAACGATATTACAGGAGCATCTACAAACAGTGCTGCTAGCAGTCCAGTCAACTTAAGACTGCTCAAAAAGCCTACACAGGTGATTATATGGGCCCCCTCAATTAGCTATCACTGAGGGAGCTCATACTCCAATTGGCCAACCAATAAAGCCAATTGGAGTTCATTACAACCCCCCCCCCCCCCCCCCCCCCACAAGGTCCGAGGAATTCCTGCCAGCTGGCATTCCTCTGAGCTTCTTCCTGCTCCTCCTGTCTGGGTCTGTCACCTCTGTGTCGTCCGCCGGGTCGCTCTCCAAAGTGGGCGGGGTGTACCTTATACCTTGGAAGTTGTTCTTCCTCCTCCTCGGGGAAAGGTGTCGCTGTGGCCTCGTCGAGTGTGTCCATCTCCGACTCTGATGACTGGATGACGGGGTCTGGAGAAATTGCTCGGGGCTGGGGTGTGGGTATCCTTTCCATCTGGGCTATCCCAGCTTGAGGCGGTCCTGCTTCGCCTGCCTTTCGGTGTGGTTCCGCTGCCCTTATTTGGTCTAGGTGTTTCTTCAGCACCTTACCTCCTATTGAAACCTCCTAGGATATGGGCCCTGTTTGGGGCTCTACCGTGCCTTTGGCCCACGTTGGTCCATTCCCATAATTATTGACCCAAACCGGTGCCCCCACCTGGAAATGTCTCTGCTGCCGACTATTATCATGCCCCCTGCGTTGGGCCTCCTGTTGTTTCTCCACTTTCCCCGTTAAATTTGGGAAAAGGAGACTCAGCCTCGTTCGCAGCCGCCTTCCCATTAAGAGTTCAGCTGGCGGTACGCCCGTTGTGGAATGCGGTGTGGTCATGTAATCAAACAGCCAGCGGGAAAGCTTTGTGTCTATTGATGCTGCAGACTGCTTCTTGAGTCCCGTTTTAAGTGTCTGGACCGCTCTCTCTGCCAGGCTGTTGGTCGCTGGATGGTAAGGGGCCATTTTGATGTGACGGACTCCGTTTTCCTTCTGGAATTTTCCAAATTCCCCACTTATGAATGCCATTCCGTTGTCCGACACCAATACCTCCAGAAGTCCATCTGTTGCAAACGAGGCCCTGAGCTTTTCAATTGTCGCTGCTGTGCTTGCCGTGTTTACCCGGTGGACGTCCAACCATTTGGAGTGGGCGTCCACTATCACCAAAAACATTGAACCCATGAAAGGGCCGGCGTGGTGAATATGCAGGCGGGGCCACGGTCTGCCTGGCCATTTCCACGGGTGCAATGGCGCCGCTGGTGGCACTCTTTGCCCCTGTTGGCACTCCTGGCACCGACGTACCAAGGTTGCTATGTCTGTGTCCAAACCTGGCCACCAAACGTAGCTTCGAGCTAGCATCTTCATTTTAGACACCCCTGGGTGTCCGTGATGCAACTCAGTTAAGATTGCCTGACGGCCCTGAGCTGGGACGATTACCCGGGCTCCCCATAATAGGATACCGTCTTCTACGGTTATTTGGTCCCTTCTGCTCCAGTATGGGTGCATCTGGGGCTCCACTGGTCTTTCCAGTTCCCCTGTTAGCAGTAAATGCTTCATCTTGGCTAAAACTGGGTCTTTTTGCGTCCACAACCGAATATGTTGTGCGTCTACTGGTAGGGTGTCCAAAATATTTAGAGTCATTACTGTCTCCTCTACTTTTGGTATTTGCGGCGGAGTGTCCGGGAGGCGAAGTCTGCTCAAAGCATCTGCATGTGCTCCAGAACATATCTATATGCCGCCAGTAGCAACGCCCAGCGTTGGATTCTAGCTGATGCAATCGGGGGTATTGACTTGTCTTCTTTTAATAACCCTAATAATGGCTTATGGTCCGTCACTATGGTGAATTTTCGCCCGTACAGATACTGGTGAAATTTTTTTACTGCGAATATCACCGCCAGTCCTTCCTTCTCGATTTGGGCGTACTTCCTCTCAGCCATCGCCAAGGTCCTCGAAGCATAGGCTATTGGCCGTTCTTCCCCATTCCTTCCTCTATGGGCTAAGACGGCTCCTACCCCGTAGGGGGATGCATCACAAGTGACACCAACTCCTTCCTTGGGTCATAATGCTCTAGGACATTTTCGGATGACAGCTGTTCCTTAATGTCCCTAAATGCTCGGTTTTGGCGGGTGGACCATTTCCATTCTTGCCCCTTTTTTAGTAGCTGGTGGAGGGGTTCTAGGATGGATGCCCTATTTTCGATAAATTTTCCATAATAGGTTACCAACCCTAGAAATGATCGTAACTCCTGGACCGTGGTAGGAGCTGGGGCTTCTTTTATTGCCCTTACTCTGTCTTCTAATGGATGTAAGCCTGACTCGTCTACTTTATATCCCAGGTACGTCACTTGTGGGGCCAGAAAAACACATTTTTCCCTTTTTAGCCATACGCCTGCCTTTGCGAAATGCCTGAGCACTTCCTCCAGTTTCCTTAAGTGTTCCCTGTTTGTTCTACCCATGATTAAGACATCGTCCAAATAAATCGCCACCTGCGGTAGTCCCTGCAGAATATTTTCCATCATACGCTGGAATATAGCGCAGGCTGATGACACTCCAAAAGGTAGCCTAGTATAACGAAAAAGGCCCTTCAGGGTGTTGATCGTAGCGAACGTCTGGGAGCCCTTGTCCAGTTTTAACTGCAGGTAGGCGTGGCTCATGTCTAGTTTCGTGAACAAAAGCCCACCTGCCAATTTGGCATATAGGTCATCTATTTTCGGGATTGGGTATTTGTCCAGCAGTGCGTATTTGTTTACTATCTGTTTGAAATCTCCACAGAGACGTATCGAGCCGTCTGGCTTCAAAATTGGTACCACGGCGCTGCCCATTCCGAGAACTGTACTGGTCTGATAATGCCGTCACGCCGTAACCTTTCTATTTCGTCATCTACTTTCTTCCTTAATGCAAAAGGTACCGGCCTGGCCTTACAAAATTTCAGAAGGGCTTCTGCTTTCTTCATTGTAATATTATATAATTGTTCCCCTTCGGAGGAGGATGGGGCGTCTAGGTTGTGTACTTCCCTGCGTCCCCATCTGCTATTCCTCTTTTGCCACCTCCTTCTAGGGTTTCTGTCGTTGTTACCCCACTCTGTCTGGTGCCAGAAACGGTCCTTCTCTGTTGGGGGAGCCTCAGCCGGTACTTCCCTCTGTCTCCAGTTAGTGCTGGCAGACTTGGGGGCAGTTCTAGGGTTTTCCTTTGGCCCTCTATTCCTCAGGTTTTTCCTGAGAGCGGCTATCTGGTAGCAGGACCCGTTGTAGTAGTCCCTCTCACAGATATCTACCTCCATTGGCATGCCCTGTAGTTCCTGCGCCCCACTGGCTGCCTTTTCTAGGGCCAGTGCGAGCTGTAACGCCTGCCTGCAGTCTAGCTGCGTTTCCGCCAACAGGCGTTTCTGTATTGTGAGGTTGTTTATCCCACACACTAACTGGTCCCGAAGCATTTCATTTAGCATCGGGCCGAACTCACATTTTTCCGCCAGCCTTCTCAGGCGGGTCAAGAAATTTGTGACTGACTCCCTGTCTTCCCGCTTCGCTGTGTAGAATCTGTACCTACGCAAAATGAGGGGTGGTTTTGGGTCGTAGTGCTCTTTCACCAATTCCGTTACTTCTTGGAAAGTTTTCGTGTCCGCGCATCGGGATAAGTCAGACTACGTATAATGGCGAAAGCGGAGGGTCCGCATGCCGACAGCAGGATAAGCCGTCTCCTTTCATCCGTCAGTATATCATTTGCCCGGAAGAAATAACACATTCTCTCCACATACTGGGACCAGTCCTGAATAGCCGGGTCGAATGTCTCTAACCTCCCAAAAAACAGCATTTCTAAAATGGCAAGGCTTACCCTCCGAGTGCGGCAGATGGTCTCCGCAAAATTCGTAGTTTACCTCGTCGCCACTGTAGTAATCCACGGGAGGCAGGAGTTCCGTCACCACACCAATATTTATTTACAATAACGATATTACAGGAGCAGCTACCAACAGTGCTGCTAGCAGTCCAGTCAACTTAAGACTGGCTCACGAAGCCTACACAGGTGCTTAAATGGGCCCCCTCAATGAGCTATCATTGAGGGAGCTCATACTCCAATTGGCCAACCAATAAAGCCAATTGGAGTTCATTACACTATCTCTTGATCATTTGGTGAATTTAGAATTATAAATGATTTCAGCAGTGAATGTAAACCTAATGTGGCTTCTGTTAAAAGGTTTTTCTTTTGTCTTCTGGATGTTGTTTGGGAAGTTATTAAGGATTACTTAGTGTTGTATTCTTTGGGGGTTGTATTTGAATTGATGGTTGCTTAGATGTTCACTGTATGTTTTAAAAAGGGTAACTTGAGTTCATAGAATAAACATTGTTTTGCTTTAAAAAATACTTTTCAATTTCTGCTGTAGAGTGGGCCGTGTGCTCCCCATACCACAATCTATTATAAGTTAGAACATAGAACAGTACAGCACAGAACAGGCCCTTCGGCCCTCAATGTTATGCCGAGCCATGATCACCCTACTCAAACCCACGTATCCACCCTATACCCGCAACCCAACAACCCCCCCTTAACCTTACTTTTATTAGGACACTACGGGCAATTTAGCATGGCCAATCCACCTAACCCGCACATCTTTGGACTGTGGGAGGAAACCGGAGCACCCGGAGGAAACCCACGCACACACGGGGAGGACGTGCAGACTCCACACAGACAGTGACCCAGCCGGGAGTCAAACCTGGGACCCTGGAGCTGTGAAGCATTTATGCTAACCACCATGCTACCCTGCTGACCCAGTTGTGGGTCAGGTGAACTCCATGATACACTTTGGGGTTCGCTAAACCCTGACCCATAACAATGAAGACGGCAAAAAGGAACTGGCTAAAGTCTGCACCTGATATGTGCAATTCCCCCTCCTCCTGTGAACTTGATTGGAGTGAGATCGTGAGGACCAAACAGGCTCCCCTTTCGCATGAAAGGTAAGTGAACATGGCGTATGTAGCAATGGTTCGCAAAGGTTGGCCGGCATGGGTCCTGAAGATTGGCCGGTTGAGCAAAGTGGGCCTTGGGGGAAATTAAATATGAAAAACACTGCTTTAATGACAGATATGGGGCAGTCAAGTTCATGTTGTCTGGTTAATAATTTACAGCTGCGTGCCCTCAAAATGCAAAGCATGATCTACTCTTGGTTCAAGTGTGTACTGACTGCTTTCAATAATGTCAATGACCACATGTAGCATTTAGCCTCCAACTTTATTCTCAATCAACATAGGCCAAAAGAAATCTGTTAAGTGGTGATATTGATCAGGAAGAAAGCAATTCATTGTGCATAGTAAAAAATCATAACGTCTTTGCAGCCCTTGACTTCTTTGTTTACCTTATTTCAGTTTCTAACTCCCGCATGAATTGACAGAAGAGGACAGTAATGGTGTTAGACTGTGCACCTTTGCGGGTCGATATAATGTGTAGCTGAGGTATAGAGTCTTAGGATATCAGATCATTTCATTGTGTGCAAAAGAAAAACAAGGACATTGATTGGGAGGAAATGGATAAAATTAGGGAATAAAGCAAATAAATAAAAGCGAAAGATGACTTGAAAGCAGGAAGGGAGTCCTGGGTCACACAGATATTGTGACTGATACAGTACCATTAGTGGCGCATAGGAATCCTCAGCTGTTTGTGTCAGATTTGGCGATGAATTGCAGATACAATGTGGCAATGCACTGAAGTTAACACCCCGTGGAGTCTAATTAGCAGGTAAGACTATGGGTTGGATTTTAACTTACACGGGGGTCAGTTGAGCTGGGGGATCCCAGGTGTTAGGGTTTTAACACACGTTACGGCAGTTTAACTCCACAGTGTTCGTGCAACGTCAGCGACAAGCTCCTTGCTTGGAATGCAAGCTTCATTGACAAGTCTGGTTTCCAGACCAAACTGGGAGCAATTCCCAAAGGAGGCAGCGGGACCAGATAGGCCTGTGTCCCGGTGAGCCGATCAATCCTGAAAAGGTGCTGGAGCCAATCCCAATGCTCCAGGGGAGGGGTTGTCAGAGACCTGGTATTGGAGGGGGTTTGCAGGGCTGGTTGTGGGGAGGTCGAGGTGGATTCAAACTGTTGAGTTCGGAGAAGTGACCAAATTGAAGCGTAAGGAACGGATGGTTTTTTTGATGTAGATCGATGACTCTGTGTTCACTGGTCCCAGAAGGGACTACCCCTACCCATCACACACTCGGGCTTGTATTTTTATGTCCTGATTTGTTCCCCTGCTGATGAGGGAGCCCCGTGCCTCAGCAGGGAAGCTCCTGTTCCACGAGATTCAGGAGGAGCCTAATCGAACCGGGCCTGTGGCCCTCGTGTCGGTTGCACCACAAACCTAGTCGGAGAGAGTGGAGGCCGGGAGGAGGGGTCTGGAGGTGTAGGATCAGAGGCCTTTGGGCATGTCGAAACACCAGGGCAAGATTAGAAAGTCTGAGGCTTAGGTGGGAGGGGGGGGGGGGGGGGGGGGGGGGGGGGGAGGGAGGGAGGGGATGACCGAAACCAAGGCGGGTAGTTGTCTAAGTGGGTATACTGGATCCAGAATGTAGGTGGAAAGCCCTTAGCCCCTGCGTTTAGCCACTGGGTCCCACCTGACCCAAATCTTTTTCTTTACACACATATCCACATTGGAAGGTTGAACCACAAAAACTAATCTAGGACTCTGCTGTAGCGGATGCTGCTTTGTTGTTTGTAAGTAAATTGCTCTGAGTTTTCCTTTTATGAATTTAATGAATTTAGTCGAATATTAGTATATAAAAGAAACTGAAATATGTTAACAACTCTTTCGAAAGCCGGAAATTAGTTTTGATTGACCTACCGATGCCCCGTATTTGAATGGATTAAAGTAAATCTAAAATACCTAGAGATCAAACTGTATTGTACATATACTGAGTTACTTGATATGAACTTCATAAGAAAATAAAAATGACAGGGTCCGTGGGCGCATCTCTTAACCATCCTCTAGGGGTGTATCAGGGCAGGTCTTGGTGTTGTCCAGGATTGCTGCTAATTATGCCTTCCTTCAGCATCATCAGAACCATTGCCAGCTCAGAATCTTCAGGAAGGCACCAAACCTTGGCTGGACTAAGATAATTAATCTCAGGGGGGAGCTACTATCTTAAACCTGTAGAAAAACAGACATTTCCAGAGGCTGAAGAAGTTTTCCCTTAATTTCTGTACAGATAGCAGGCACTCCCCCCCAGATTTCCTACATTCTCCCTCTGCCACTGGCCTGCCCCCTCCCCAACAGCTCTGCCCAGCATTCCCTCACCAACTCATAACCAAGATTGCATTGTAGGTCAGTGAATTCGGCCTTTTTCCTGTCCCCCAGCTTGGTGAAATGTCTCGGAGTGATCATTTGGCACTCTGTGTTTGATGGTTGAACACTGCTGAGGTACCACTAAGATGACTCGGGGCTCTTCTTGCTGTGATTGGGTCGACACACTGGCAATTCCTCTTCCCTTATCACCCTGGTCCTAAACTGGAGATAAATTTAAAGGCTGAACTCAGGGGTTGGAATTCTCCAAGCCCGTGGACGGCTCCGACGGCTGGCCGCCGATTCTCCGCCGACCAGTCGCCGCGACGACAGCCGGGGGCCGTTGGAAGCAGCCCCCGTGGCGATTCTCCATGCTCGACAGGCCGAGTCCCTGCCGAGTTGTGCTGAATCCCGCCGGCATGGTTCACATATGGTTCCACCCAGCGGGACCTCGGCATTCTGGCTGCGGGGGCTGTCCTGGTGGGGGGCCGGGGGGGATCCGACTCGGGGGGGGGGGCCTCCACTGTGGCCCGGCCCGCAATCGGGGGCTATCGATCGGCGAACACGCTCATTCCGGAGAGGGCCCATGTTCCTCCATGCCAGGCCCCTGTAGGATTCCACCATGATGCCCAGGGGCCAGTGCCGGGACGCCAACCATCCGCATGCACCAGCGTGGAGACAGCCGTCGTGTGCAAGCGCGGACCCGCGCTGGCCGTGCAGGGCCGTCTTTCAGCACCGGAGCAGTGCACAGCACTCCGCTGCCATTCTAGCCCCTGAAGAACAGGAGAATTACTGAGTCTGGAGGCCCATTGGCGGCGGCGTCGCTCGCGCCGGTTTTGACGTCCATGTCAACCCTTGGCCGCGATATCGGAGAATCCTGGCCATGTAGCTAAATGAATGAACGTAGCCTTCATTAAATAACACTGTGGCCATGTATGAACATGCATCGTAGAAGACATATGGAGGAGACCACACAGTGGGCTCTCACAGGAGATGCTTTCAACAACATATGGAAAAGCCAACAATGAAGTCACTAGGGAAAGATGCTCTCAAAAATATTGCTCCTCAGAAAATCCCTTCTTAGGCAGTCCCTCCAGATTGAGGATGACTTGCTTCCACTCCAGTTCATTGGGTCCTGGCTGATGGGTCAATGGTGGAGAAAGTGGGTGTCTAAGGTGGTGGATGGGCTGGCGATCAGGTTGACTGCTTCATCCTGGATGGTGATGAGATTTTTAGAGCGTCCAAGTGCAATTCAGCGAACAAATGCAGAAGCAGATTCGCCACAGCATGAGGGAGAATGATGGAAATCTGCAGACCACCATATGCAGGGAAGATGGAGATTGATGTGTTAGGTTGATGTACCACCTGATATTTTATCTGTGCATTCATTTTTGAGATGTGGGTCAGAATTCTCCAGCCTATGCGATTCGCATTTCCCGCTGGTATCACACCCTCATGATTGGGAACCTGGCGACGTGGAGTGGTTACAATGGGAAATCCCATTGACAGCGGCGGGAAGATAAAATCCCATTGACAGTGAACAGCCGAGAAACATGTGGCTGGCGGACTGGAGAATCCTGCATATAGTCATCACTAGCACGACCAGCAGTATTGGCTGTCCCCAGTTGCCCTTGAGAAGATGTTGGCAAGCCCTTTGAACCGCCACTTGTCCGTGGCGTGAAGGTCTACCCACAATGCTGTTAGGTGATATTGTCGTCATCCTTCTGTCTACAGAAGATGATGGGCATGTGGCAAATCTATTGTCACTGAGGAAGCATCACCTGGTGCATTTCTGCCAATGACTTGAGGAGACCAATTTGTAAGAGCCGGGTTCAGCATGTCACATGTGAGATTGTTTTCAGGTTTTGTCATGGCTTGTTTTCGGCGTTGGTGCCTTCTGCCAAGTTGCTATGCCGACTGGTTGTCATGGTGGAGTATACCGCCCCACAGGTGTTGTTGCCATTTCCCTATGTCGTTGTATAATATCTCCCAGGTGTGAAAATTGATGCTAAGTACCTTAAAGAATGCTTGCAAACCTGACATGAAATGGAGCTTAAGAAATCCTTGTTAGGTAGGAAATCCCAATGACGATGAAGGGGGTGACAATTTATGTCTATACCAGGATGCTGGATAATTTGAAGGCAATGATTTGACACTCCCTCTGTGTCTGCTGCCCTTAGTTTTTTAAAAATTAACTCATGGGATGTGGGCATCGCTGCCTAGGCCAGCATTTATTGCCCACACCTAATTGCTCTTGAGAAGGTGGTGGTAAGCTGCCTTGTTGAGCTGCTGCAGTCCTTGTGGTGTAGGTATACCCTCTGTGCTGTTAGGGAGGGAGTTCCAGGGCAGTGAAGCAACAGCGATATATTTCCAAGTCAGGGTGGTGGGTGGCTTGGAAGAGAACTTCCAGGCAGTGTTCCCAGGTGTTCGCCCTTGTCCCTCTGGATGGTAATGATCATGGGCACTAGGAGGCTGCAAGTTTTGAGAGATACTGTCCAAGGAGCTGTGCATCTGTGGATGGTGCACATTGGAGCTACACTGTGTCAATAGTGGAGAAAGTGGCTGCCTAAGGTGGTGGATGGGCTGGCGATCGGGTTGACTGCTTCATCCTGGATGGTGTTGAGATTTTTATAGCATCCAAGTGCAATTCAGAGAATAAATACAGAAGCAGATTCGCCACAGTAAGAATTGTCACCACCTACAATCACAACAAGCAGCAGCCCCAGATGCAGATGTTGTGCAGCCGTTATATAGTGGTGTTGATGAGTCATTTCAAGGCTGCAGTTCAGAATACTTAACCTCTCTCAATAAATTGTTTTTGAAATATAGACCTTAGAGGTCTTACTTTTTTTTAAACAGAGATTCATACCTGACAAGCCCAAAGTGACATTTGGTCCTCTGCTTAAAAGCTGTGCAAGAGGTAATTGGACCATAAGAAATAGAAACAAGAGTCGGTCGTTTGGGCCCTCGAGCCTGCTCCACCATTCTGATCCGACATTCCTCACCTCCACTTTCCTGCCCCTTCCCTATAACCCTTGATTCCCTCACTGATCAAGAATCTATCTTTCTCAATCTTAAATATACCCAAGGACTCTGCCCCACATCTCTCTGTGCAAGAAGTTCCAAAGATTCACAACCCTCTGAGAGAGGTAATTCCTCCTCACCACAGTCTTAAATTAGCAGCCCTTTGAGACTATGGCCTCTGATCCTAGACTCTCCCAAGGTTGGGGGCGGGGGGGGACATCCTCTCATCATTTACCCTGTCAAGTCCCTTAATATCCTACGTGGGTGAACATTTCTTTGGACTGAAGATTGCCATCAACCAGTGGCAACTGCTGCTTTTCAGAAATGCTTCTCCGAAATAAATCTCAATAAATGCTTTTCGGAAATGGCTGCCAGAATTGTATGTAAACTGCATTTACTATCCTCCAGGACGGAAGACTAGCTATATCATCAGAGGAACAAGATATAATATAGAATACCTTATGATATAATGCAGGGTGAAACCCAGATCTTTACATGGGATAGTCCTCGTGAATTCTGCTATTTTGTGGATATTTTGAAAAGAAACATTCAGAAAGGAAGACAAGGGTGGTTTCAACTTGCTTCAACTCCCTGATAGCTGGTTAAAGTCCTCAGAAAGCCTGCTGTTCCGTGTTTAGGTGTATTGTGTGACAATTAAACTGGATTCCAGTATTGCCATGTACAGAGAAAGATATAGGTGGAACAAAACGCCATTCATGCTGATTAGAGTTCTACGCCATCCTGTTGAAAAATTCCTGCAGACAGTTATGAACATATTGTGACTTTGGGATGTCAGGAAAATATTGGTGACATGAAGAAATTGGAATATTTTCTGCTGGTTATATATTTAAAATATTGTGGGAAAATGTAAGTTAATGCAGGCGGGGAAGTGTGGCTGTGTTAACAGAAGTAATGCTTTTACAGATATTGATGAGATTAACAACATTTCAAGCAGATGTTTACCTAAGGGGTGAAATCCATACAGAGACAGAACATAAGTGGATTTGAACAAGTTGTTCAGGGTTTCAAAGCAAGAGATACAAGATGGGAAAAGAAAGATGTGAAGAAAGGGTCACAAAGTGAGTAGACTTTGCATTTACACTCTAAAAGTTAAAATCAAGAAACAAAGGTAATTAAGTCTACCTTCTAAAGAAGTTCAGTCAGATATGGGAAGATCAAATGGGGGAAACTCTATTTAAGGAGATAATTAAGCCTATGCAGGGGGAGCTGTCTTTAGACTTCTGCCAATTCGCCCAGCAAGTATGGTCTGTGACGAAAGCCTGTCTTTAAAAGCAAGCTGCTTGTTGTTCCTCAGAAGCAACCAGAAAGAAATTGGGTAACTGTTACTGATTTTTTAAAATAGATTTTTAATTCTGTAAGGTGTTGTGGAACCATTTGGGGAGAGTTAACTCTGAAGGTATTTAAGTTCAGGTTGTTTGGAACTGTGTAAATTAGTGATACTGTGAATAGCCATTGTCTTGGTTAAGTGTCCTTCTAGTTTACTTTATTGTTGTTTATTCAATTTTAATTCAACATTTATTTTATTTAAAACCATCCCAAGACGTCTGGGACATCATTCTCTGGATTTCAACCTTTTCCTCACATTACACCAAATTGCAGAAGGCAATTGTTTCAAGTTTCCCTTCTGGTATTTGGAACGTCACCGTTTGCCATCAGCCGAGCCCTTAATAGGGACTCCAGGTACTAATGCAGCTGCTTCAACCATATTTGTAGTCGCAGATAGCAGTCCATCCTAAATCAATGCATATCAGTTGGTTAAGCAGTCAACTGAAGCAGCTACCCCCTTACCTGGAAGAGCAGTCAGCTCATGCTGTGCACAAGCATTGGACAGAAGGCCGCAAATGATCAATAATGCATTTGGATAAACTTTCTCAGGGGCTCACTGAAAGTGCCAGAATCTAGTTACATCGTGTTCAACCTGCCCTTGGAACTTAATGGAAAAATATGACTATCTTCATAATAATAATAGTATTTATTATTGTCACAAGTAGGCTTACATTAACACTGCAATGAATTTACTATGAAAACCTTCTAGTCGCCACATTCCGGCACCTGTTCGGGGACATTGAGGCAGAATTCTGAATGTCCAATTTACCTAACAAGCACGTCTTTCAGGACTTGTGGAAAGAAATTGGAGCACCCGGAGGAAACCCCTGCAGACATGGGGAGAACGTGCAGACTCCGCACAGACACTGACCCAAGCCGGGAATTGAACCTGGGACACGCAGGTGCTGTTTGCTGAGCCAAATGGCCTTTCTCATTCATTTTTTTCTTAGTTTGCAAAGAAATGTACTTTTCAATCTCCCCCGGAGAGGAAAGAAGAGAATACAGTGGTGACATCCACATTGCTATCACACTATCTTGATATCGGTCCTGATATGTTCCATTCTTTGCTGTATTTTTAAAGTTTATTTGCCTGTTCATTTGTCTCATTTATTTGTAAGACCATAGTTGTAAAGATAGAACGTTTCTACAATCAACCTCATTAATTGTTGACGGCAAGACTGCAAAAATTAATTGCAAGTACACGATAAGCAATTAATTTTATTACCTGCTGTGGCTTTGGCACCGTCTAATTGAAGCCTGACTAGTGAAGTATCCCACAATATGGTCATGTTTCTTCTAATTAATCATTAGCAGATCTCCTGCAGCATTGCTTACGGTAAGTCGAAGGATGTTTTATTTTATAAAGACAGGAGCATTAGACCAAACAGCATGTACTGCATCATTTTGTTAGGGTGGAACAGAGAGTGCCCACTGACCTCTCAGAAGGTGTGATTGGACTTAACTGGTCCACCCTGAAATCAATTAGTGAGTAATTGTTTGTCAGTACGTTGGTACCAAATGGCAAATCCGTGCTTCTGCCTGGACTGGGAACTCCTCAGAGGGGAGAGTTTTTCTTTTACTTTTGGCAGTAATTTTTAAGACTGTAAAACAGTGCGATGCTAATCAAGGTGCACGTCCTCAAGAAATCATTTCTAGACATAGGCAAAGGGCAGGGCTCTCCATCCCGCTGCACCAGTTTTCTGGTATGGCATGCCCCCGCCCGCGACGGGATTCCCCGTCTCGCCAGCTGGCCAATGGGGCTTCCCTTGTGGACAGCCCCACGCCATCGGGAAATCCCTGGGCGTGGGTGCGCTCCTGGCGCAATGGAGAATCCCAACAACGGAGAAACTTGCCCAAAACTTTTTGATGTATAAGCGTGGTACTGCGCTTATTCCAAATCCCGGCAAGAAAGCAATTAGTCAGCATTTTCCCATTTGCTCCTGTACATTCCGATTTTATTTTCCTTTGACTGGTCTGGTTCTGAACGTTTGGAATTAGGATATCAATGGAAACCTTCGGATCCATCCGTCAATTCCACCAAAATCACAACAGCACTGATCTCGACATTGTGAAGGAGGCCATGGTCGTTTACAAATTGTGTCAATTTAGGGAGTACGTTTCCATGGTGACGGACATGGAGGCAACCATTGTTTCCTATGAATGATGTCTTTGGGCAACCTAAATTTCATTTTGCAAATGCCAATGGGATTTCATTTTTGCGTAACACTGCACTGCTTTAGTCAATTATTTTTCTGTGATATTAGAACACTTTAAGCTGTGTTTTACAAAAGGTAAATCCCCGATGTTTCTCCAAATGAGTGACATGAAGTTTCTATTGAGAGTTTGTTTTCCTCCATCCATATTTTTCTCCTCCATTTTATCTTTGCGCTATAATTCCACAGCTGCCGACTGTCCTCCAGTGTTTCATTCAAGTGGAAGACAAAATGGTGATTATGAGAAAGCTACCTGTTCTCACCCAATATCATCTTGTTCTCACCCAATATCTACATCAACAATGGATGCAGGAGTGGAATAGCAGGCTCCAATTTTGTTTTTATTTGTTCACTGTCTGGGCAAGCATTTGTTGTCTGTTATAACCCCCACTAGACCCACGGGGATGACCCGATCGATCTTCCCTTGGGGCTGGTGGAATACGGATTCCCCAGCTGAGGGGCGGAATCCCAGCATTAGGGCTCGTTAATTCCCCGAGATAAAAGCCGGCCCGAGATGGAGTTAAAATCTCAGGATGATCCCAGCTGGAACTTGTCATAATATACACACAAGTATATGATGGTGCACAGACAGACACTGACTGACACACTAAAAGACCAATCAACGCACAGAACACAGCAGCCAATCACCAGACAGGACACGGCCACTATAAAGCCAGAGGGCACTAGTTTTCCCGCTCCCTCGGGATGCAGCCTCTGAGACAGCCAGAGCCCGTGATCAGCAACACGAACATCTACCATGTGCTAGCAGGATAGTCTGGTCAGGTTAGCCTCCGGTCTCCAGTCAACCTAACATAGCGTCAACCCACAGTGCAAGTATGTTTAACAGCTCATAGTTAAAAAAAATAGAGTTGTATTTCTTCAAGTGTTGGTAGCTTGTCTCTCTCACTGTTCTGGTAAATGCAGTCCTCGCAGACCCAGCATACTCAACACATCAGAACTGGGAGTGTTGCTTTGTTGCAGTCTTTTCTAACGGTGAATAGGAAATCAACTACCTTTGACTTACCTTTTCGGGGCTCCGCACTGGCTTCAATATTGTCCATCACTAATTGCCCTTGATCTGAGGGCATTTTAAGTGTTAACCACATTGCTGTGGATCTGGGGTGCAGGGAGGAACCCAAGAGATACAATTCCTCATCCCGTATGAGGAAAGGGCACTGGAGATCCCAGGGTTGCCCAAGGAAACTGCATCTGCCCGCTACTGTGGCAGGATGTGGAGGGCGCAGCAGACCATCACAAAATGATGCCCGCATGTTTCTCGCTGGGGAGTCGGTGCCAGGCGGCTGCTGCCTTCGACTCCAATCTCACCCATTAGATTGAAATGAATGCAAATTAGGCTGAAGGACCTTCGCAACATTTTTGGGTGAGATCCGGAACTCACCATAAGGTGGGGGCCGGGTGAATTGCCTGTGCCAAGAAGTGAGGATCCACTGTCCCTTCATCCAGGTGACCGGTCTCAAATGTCCCACAAAAGTAAGCTTTCCCATTCAATGACCACATGTTCATTGTCTTGCAAGATCTCCATCTGATAAGGATGGGCAATCTGGAGTGGTAAACCTCCCTCCCACCACCCAAGAGACCCCCTCAGAGGAGAACGCCAGCTAAATGTCACAGCTATCACACCCAGCTTCCACCAGCACAAAGACACACACCTCGGTGGGCAAAATTAGTGGAAAGGCCCCAGGGGCACTACCTGGTGATCACTACACACCTGCAGATGCACATCAGGTGGAGACAGAAATATCCAAGGGAGACAGCAGTTGGAGATCTGCCGGGTCCCAGGATGCAGCTGGGTCCCAGCTGGATGACGAGCCTTTGTACAAGGTTCTCCCAGAGCAGATGCAGATGATAGGACTCAGCACTGACATTCAGGAGGGTGGGTCAGTGACATTTCAGTGACTGCAATGCTGATCGGAGGAGTCCCAAAGCCTTCAGGTTCAGAAGATGTTGCCGGCAATGCGTGGCACCCAACACTGCTAGGGTGTTGGAAAACCTGGAGCACAACCCTCGAGCCTTGAGTGCTGGTGTCCAAGGCAGGGTTCAGACTATTATGACCATGGTTGAGGGCATCAGGATCATGTCCCTGTCGCTGAGTGACATGTCGCAGATGCAGGTGGACAGTGCTGAGGCACCCTAAAGCGTAACCAAATCACTGAGGGTCAACACCATAATGGAGACAATGGGGAGCCTCCTGGACGGGCAGTTCCAGATGTCTTACAGACATGAGGCTGGATGTCAGTGCACTGTCAGCAGAAAGACAGGAGTTTGACAGGAGATTTAATCAAATCCTGAAGATCAGCAAAGCTTTCCTCACAGTGAGTAGTCATCATTCTCCTTGTATAGTGACCCGCTGACAATGTAAACACAGGCACATCACCCTGGAGTGACATTACATAAACCCTTGTAAGGGGGAACAGGGTGATCGGGGAGGAGGTGTTGTGCTGGTGGGTGGTTGGGTGGCGCAGAGGGAAGGGGGGGTTTTTGAGCTGACAGACTCAGGAGAATCTGGAGACAATGAGGGCCTCCCTGTTCCTCCTGGCATGTTAGACCCTTGCTGCTGCCTGTCCTCCAACCTGGCTCCTCCTCAGCCCTCGTCCTCCAGCCCCTCCTGGTCAGCCTCCACCTCCTCCTCAGGTGAGGCCGCATGTCCCTCCTCCTCCAGCATTCTGCCCCGCTACTGTGGCATGATATGGAGGGCGCAGCAGACCGCCACAAAACGATGCCTACGAGGCTTTCGCTGGAGAGTTGGTTGACTTCCGGGAGGCTGCTGCCTCCGACTTCAATCTCGCCAATGAGATTGAAATTCATGCAAATTAGGCTGAAGGACCTTCACTCCATTTTTGGGTGAGATCCGGAACTCACCATCGGGAAGTGAGCCGGGTGAATTGCAAAATGGTCTGCGACCAGCGTGAATCCCGATTTTGACCTCTGCCATGATTCACCTGGCACAACACGGTGGTTGAGTCGCGCCCTTTGAGTCATAATTAGGTAAGACCAATGGGTTTCCACAACAATTGACTTTTGTTGAATTCACATTACAGCCATTGTGGGATTTGAACCCAGGTCCCAGGCATTACCTTGGGTCTCTGGATTACTAGTCCAGGGACAATACCACGATGACAACACCTTCCCTTCTGACTGATGTTCCCATTGCGAAGCCAGATATTGTATCTTAAATCTGACTGACCGACATGGCTGAGGCCTCCACTATCAAGTACATGTCAAGTTTTAAAAAATTTTTCCAGACCATTTGATCTTTTTGATAATGTCCATACTGTTCCTCTTAGTTAATTGGTTGGAAGAGGATTGCGGTATTTTATGTAATGTTGCGATTATGCGTGCACATTTCCTTCAATTTTTGCTTTGCACGTTTTAACATAATTTACTTTTTTTTCAGTTTAAAAAAGGATCTGACACAATCAATAAATTAAACCTCATTTAGGCATTTGATTGTTGAAGTGTCCCTCAGAAATTAATGAACGCAGCCTAATGCATTCCAGATTTTGTGGAAATTATTGAAACAGTCAACACAATCTGTCAGTTAGTCATTTTTTTCAATGTTAAAGAACACATACATCAAAATTCAAGCTGTTCTTTTAGTTGGCACGATTCATTTTTAGTATCGGTGGGAGGTGGCAGTGGCACATTCAGTTTCAAGTTCACTGTTAACTTGAGTCAGAATAATTATTAGATGTGGATATTTATTGAAGATATTTAACAAGAGTCCCAAATGTCTTACAATGTTAGGGGTGAGAAATTTTCTTGGCTGTAGCATGAAATGGCAATAATCAAACCATATGCCTGTAATACACCCTGCTCCATATTCAATATTGAAATCAAATTTCTACCATTACGTATTTCATTTACCTGAGGAATCTGGAAAGCAGAATGCTGGAAATATATTCCTAGGAGGAGACTGGGGCAGTGAATTGGATCGCAAGCGGTCACCACAGAATTCCTGCTGTGCAGAAGGAAGCCATTTGGCCCATCGAGTGTGTACTGACCCTCTGAAAGGGCACCCTACCTAGGCCCACTCCCCGGCCCTACCCGTATAACCCACCTAACCTGCACATATTTGGACACTAAGGGGAAATTTAGGGTGACCAATCTACCTAACCTGCACAGCTTTGGACTATGGGAGGAACCCTGAGCGCCCGGAGGAAACCCACACAGACACGGGGAGAAAGTGCAAACTCCACACAGTCACCTAAGGCCGGAATTGAAGTCGGGTACCTGGCAATGTGAGGCAGCAGTGCTAACCACTGTGTTAGCGTGTCGCCCATGTATGGCCTATGGCCAAAAAGGTAGGACAAATCCGATTTAGCTAGTTGGCATCCCATTCAGTCCTTTCAAACAGCACTTGCTTAACAATATCCTGGTCATTTGGCTCCAGACCTCATGCCAACCTTGGTCCAAATACGGATAAAAGAGCTGAATTCCAGAGCTGCGGTGAGAGTAACTGCAGTTGACATCAAGGCAGCATTTGATCGAGTGTGGCATCAAGGAGTCCAAGTAAAATTTAAGTCAGTGGGAATCATGGGAAAGCTCTTCACTAGCTTCTCACAATCCCTCAAAACCATGGGCGGGATTCTCCGACCACCAGCCGGGTCGGAGAATTGACGGGGGCCGGGGTCAATCCTTCCCCCGCCGTGTCCCGAATTCACCGCCACCAGAGATTCAGCGGGGGTGGGAATCGCGCCGCACTGGTCAGCGGGCCCCCCCCCCCGGCGATTCTCTGGCCCGCGATAGGCCGAAGTCCCGCTGCTGTCAACCCTCTCCCGCCGGCGTGTATCAAACCACCTACCTTACCAGCGGGCTCCGGGGTCCTGGGGGGGGGGTGGGGGGGTGGGGGGCAGGGCAATCTGGCCCCGGGGGGTGTCCCCACGGTAGCCTGGCCCGCGATCAGGGCCCACCGATCGGCGGGTGGGCCTGTGCCATGGGGGCACTCTTTTCTTTCCGCCTTCGCCACGGTCTTCACCATGGCGGAAGTGATCCCCACCCCAGCGCATGCGCGGGGATGACGTCAGCAGCCACTGATGCTCCGGCGCATTCGTGGACTTATGCCGGTCGGCAAAGTCCTTTTAGCCCTGGCTGGCATGGCACCAAAGGCCATCCATGCCAGCCGGCGGAGCGCCAACCAGTCCGGCGCGGGCCTAGCCCCTCAAGGTGAGCGCTTGGCCCCGAAAGGTGCGGTGACTTCCGCACCTTTGGGGCGGCCCGACGCCGGAGTGGTTCATGCCACTCCATCACGCCGGGACCCCCCGCCCCGCCGGGTAGGGGAAAATCCCGGCCCATATTCCTAACATGTGACTGGATTGTCCGGTCGTCTGTCATGTGTTCATCGGTGGCACATCATTGTCTGGCAGTAGGATTCTCTACTTCCCCCGCTTGTGAATGGGATTTCCCATTGAAGCCACCCCACGCCACCGAGAAACCCACAGGTGGGGATGCACTGCCGTCCATTATTTCCCAATCCGACATCCAACCTCAGCACTCATCCCTGGCTTCGTAACTGACCAAACACTACTTCCGGCATCTTTGTTTCTATCCCCTCATTACTGCTGCTGAATGATCTGTGCATTCACTCCTCCGCCTGCTTTTACCTTCTGTCCACCTCCCTCTACCTGCCAACGCCATGTTTGGTTGCTTTGGGCATAATTTTAATGTTGCAGCACTCCCTCCAAATCACTGTTCTTTACATTTCCTTTCCATGTCTCAGATGATCTACTCTTGCTATTCGCTCCTCCCCCTCTATCCTCAAGACCATAAGTCACCATTCTTTGTAGTACCATTTCCAAGCATCTCCTTTTGATGCTGCTGCCAGGATGGATGGTGACGTTTGCTGCGAGTGAGATCTCTTGGTGCTCCTCTTCTGGAGTCATTTCAGGTTGATTTGCTTCATCTTTGATCTCCCGATGCTCCTCTTCTGGAGTCAACATCGTCAGGATTTCAGTTTTTTGTAGGTTGTCAAAAGTGAATGGGATTTTAATTGATGTGGTCTCACTGGACTCGAGGGTGTTTACTTTGATTGTTGAGTGCTTCTGTGCAGATAAGCTGAGATCTGTCAGTCTCGCTGTGATCTTGCACATCGTGTATGGTGATTGTGATCACTGTGTCACTATTCGTGTATACAGTAGTTGGACATTCATTGTCTTCCTGTTGTTAAAATGAGCTGGGTAGACTTTCATAGACTGCTTCTGGTTGCTCAAATAAGGTGGATAGACCTTCATAGTCTTCTTCATGCACGGTTGGTGCTCTAGAGTCTGTCAATGGGCTCTTTGTGGAGGCTTGCGGCACTCTCTCTGTGGAGTCTTTCATCACTCTCTGTGTGGAGTCGTGCAGTGTTCTCACTGTGGAGTCGATCTGTGCTCTCTCAACGGAGTTGGTCAGTACTCTCTGTGAGGCATTGTTTTCTTCTTGGCTATTTGACAGGTTGCTGTCATCCAATGTATCAACGATCTGCCATCGCATCATGGTATTGGATTCATCTACCATGAGTAGAGTTGTGTTGAGCTTTTCAACCGTGTTGCTGATGCTATTATGATCATATTTGAATAACTCAGCCATGTCAGAGTAGTATTCTTTGATAAACAAATCATCTTCTGTGGTTTTGAATTTGTTTTTGTGCTCTTCCCTTTTGAGTAGCAAATCATCTTCTGTGATTTTGGATTTGTTTTTGAGCATTTCACTTTTAATTAACAAATCACCTTCATCAGTTTTGGATTTGTTAATTTGCTCTTCACTTTTTATGCTGCAAATTGTTAGTTCCGTGGTTCTGCGAAAGTTATTTTCAACTTTTTGTTGAAGTTCAGACATTGTTGTGCCTTTCGAGGTAAAAAGTTTGGATTTTGTACCTTTAAGAGTCTTGTTTGTGGTTTTTGGGCATTTCCCCTTTAACTGGGTGTGGTCCGAGTCTTCTGACGTTATGTCACTCGTGACGTCATGCATGCTGATCGATTGCTCATGCGCAAATCGATCATTGGGTATTGTGTGCTTTTTCTTGAACTGCGCAAGTGCGGCTTGCACATGCGCAGAACGATCTTTGCTCAATGCGTCTTTTCTCAACTGCGCATGCGCGACTTCGGTTCCTTGCACATGCGCAGAACCGAATTTTGCCGGTTTGCATCTTTTGTTCATGTGCGCATGTGTGTACTGCCGCCGGTCATTATGAATGCCATTTAAAAATTGCTGCGGCTCCATTTTAACTGCCTCAGCCACAGGGAGTACTTTTCCCCCGATTTTTCTCTGTAAAGGTTCAAGGTACTGATTTTGCTTTTGTTCATGAGCAAGGCATTTTTGTGTAGCGATTTCTAATGTTAAATCCTTTTCTTGTAAAAGTGCTTGCCTTGAACTTTCATCTGCTAGTCCATAAATTAATTGGTCCATTACCAGTGAGTCTCTTAAAGCAGCATAATTGCAGGTGTTACAGTGATCTTCAAATTTGTCGAGTGTTACTTTAATTTGATGTTCTATTCACCTTCTAAGTAGTTAAAGGAGTTATAGATTTCTCTAGCTTGACGTCCTGCCAGTAGCAGTGCTACTTTCATTTCTTCAGAAGCCGTGTTCAAATCATTAGCTATGATATATATTTGGAACATTTATTTAAAAAATTTCCAGTTATAACTTAAATTATCTGTTGTTTCCAGCTGCGGTGGAGTTCCAACGAGTTCCATCGAATCAGAGAAGCCCCCCCACATCGAATGTCCGGTACGAGTTTTCTTCTCTTTTCGATCTTGCTTTGTCTGAATCTTGTGTAACCTGTCTAGTAAGCTTCCTGAAGCCAGTCCTGGTATCATATATTATTTCCTGTGTCCGAATAAAGCTCATAGTCTTCCAGTTCAAGCAGATGCTTTATTGAGTAAGTTTGTTCCCTCTCCAGAGCTACGTTGGGTCGGCTAAATGCAGACTGGATGACCGCCTGCTGGAACACCCTTGCTCGGTCCGCAAGCATGACCCCAACCTTCCGGTCGCTTGCCATTTTAACACACCATTCTGCTCTCACGTTCACATGCCAGTTCTCGGCCTGCTGTGTTTCTCCAGTGAAACCCGATGCAAGTTGGAGGAACAAGATCTCATCTTCCGATTAGGCACGTTCCAGCCCTCAGGACTCTAATCCCTCTCTTTAACAATATGGAACTCATCACATTTCTTCCTCTCTTCAGACCTCTGAAGAAGAGTCATTTGGACTCAGCCTTCACTGTTTCTTTCTCCATAGATCCCTTCGCCGAAGCGGTATTGGAGGCAGTGGGGTGCAGGCAGAGGACCCGTCGCCTTCCTATATCGGCTTCGATTAGGCCCCGTGCCAGAAGCCTTGAGGGCGGTCTTCCTTTTCTCTCCTCACACATCTACCACGGTGGCATTCGGGCTTAGAACCCCATAGCATTGCTCCATGTCGGTGAAATACCCGTTCAGTGGCCTTTTCCACTAGGCCACAGGAGGTACCCGAGGAGGGCCTTCCCATTCCACCACCAATTGAGGCCCTTAAATTAATGCCTCATTCTGCTGCCCTCACTTCAACTTTCCAGATTTTTGGAAGAAAATAAACATTTTCTTTAGAAGTTGCCATTTGTAAGAGTAAAGTTTAATATTTCTGGAAGTGATTTCTATTCCGAGTCGTCTCATTTTGCTTTTCTAAGTGCCTTCCAGTGACGGGCTAACATCTGTAAATATAATTCTTTGCGGGCTACTCATCCTTCACCTTGACAACAGTAAAATAACATTAACACCAAATCTTTGCAACTGTCTGCCTCTCAGACTCCATTAGCAGTGCATAATGAGAGCTCAATTATCTGTATAGCCCTGAACGCGTGCATGCACCAAGTCTAAATTATAGAGGAGACCTGCTGCATAAGTGAATAAATTGCACGAGAAAATGAGGTCCAATTAGGATATTTGGTACATCCTTTGAGCGTTTCCGACACTCATGATTTTATGGACAATTGATTGCATTGTTACTGCAATGCACACGTATACTTCAATGAATCATGTCCATAACAAAAATGTGTGTGTTGGTAATATGGTTCATTCATACTTACTTACTGATTTATACATTTAGAAAGGATTTCCATCTTTTGTCTAGGTCAAAATTGAACAATAGACAGAATACAGGAAAGGAATGGGTCACTGTCTGTGCGGAGTGGGAGTCTGCACGTTCTCCCCGTGTCTGTGTGGGTTTCCTCCGGGTGCTCCGGTTTCCTCCCACAGTCCAAAGACATGCAGGTTAGGTGGATTGGCCATGCTAAATTGCCCTTCATGTCCAGAAAGGTTAGGAGGGGTTATTGGATAACGAGGATAGTGTGGAAGTGAGGGCTTAAGTGGATCGGTGCAGACTCGATGGGCCAAATGGCCTCCTTCTGCACTGTATGATCTATGTTCTATGAATGTGCTCCTAGTCATATTTTGTTGCTTTGTTTCCTGTCGAAAATTCATTGAAAAGTTTAATTATTAATGACTGTACTTAACAAGGCACTAAAATATGTGAGTGAAAATGCAGTTGTAGTTTTTTTTAAAAGTACATTTCTTATGTGTAGCTTATACATTCCTGCGTTCATTTGATTGTAACCTTTGAGCTACATTGAGTGAGCAACAGTCAGAGGTGAGGCCCAAGGCAGTTGAATATCATTTTTTGGGGGAGGGTATTTAATGGAGGTGGCGGGGGGTATAATCCACTGGTTGGAGAGCTGAAAAAAATCCTTTTCATCTCTTTTAGGGAAGGCCCACCAATAAGCACTAATCAGGCAATTAACTGGACAGTTGTGGCCCTTACCCAGAATCAAAGTCCCACCTGCCGAGGGCTGCCGGCCAATCAGAGTCTGGCAGCTCTCTGGAATGGCAGTGCCACCAGGGATGGAGTGACTGCTGCCTTTATGACACACTCACCCAAGGCCCAATATCGTCACTGGATCCTAGGCCTTTTGGTGAGTGATGGTGAAAAAGGGGGCGGGGGGAGGGAGTGCCGGTTGTAAGCCGGATCCCTGAATCAGGCACTAAGTGCCTTTCAATGGTCCACTCCCTCTGGAAGGACACAAGCAATGCCACATGGGTTTACTTGTCATGTTCTCCGCATGCTGAGCAATCCGTCCCTGCCCTGGGTTAATACCAGAGGTCACAGGTACGTGGGCATTCATTTAAAGTGGGTTGAAAAGGTGGGCCTTCCTGCCTAGACATAATCAGGGTGGGAAACAGAAAGGAGGTGGGGCCCCCCTTGCCACCTTATTAAATGCCCCCATTGCCAAACCCACCAAGGTGGCGGGAAATTAATTATCCCATTTGCCAATTCCAACTAGTTTGTGAGATTGGCCACCAGGGGCAAACCCACAAGGGTTTTGTGATCACTGGTCATCGCATGTCGCAGTGGAGCGAATTTAAGCATTCTTTGTGCAACCTGGAGGAGAACTCCTGATATTCCCTCTTCCCCACTGGTTTGACATGGTGACAATCTCATGGCTGTTTCCTGCTGTGGCTGACAGTAAATTCACATTGGGGACAACTCCCAGCAGCAAACTAATCCAGAATAGTTTTTGTCCGTTGCCAGAATAGGGTTAAAATTGCTCCATATTAAAATAATTATAAAGCATCTGATCCAAAATATGGAGGGACGACTTCTATTCCACAATTTTGCTAAGGGAGTAAGTAAGTAAGCAGGGTGGCGCAGTGGTTAGCACTGGTGACTCATAGCACCGAGGACCCAGGTTCGAATCCCTGCCCTGGGTCACTGTCATAGAATCATAGAATTTACAGCGCAGAAAGAGGCTATTCAGCCCATCGAGTCTGCACTGGTCCTTACAAAGAGCACCCTATTCAAGCCCACGTATCTACCCTATCCCCGTCACCCAGTAACCCCCATTTAACCTTTTTGAACACCAGGGGCAATTTAGCATGGCCAATCCACCTAACCTGCACATCTTTGGACTGTGGGAGGAAACTAGAGCACCCGGAGGAAACCCACGAAGACACAGGGAGAACGTGCAGACTCTGCACAGACAGTGACCCAGCCGGGAACCGAACCTGGGACCTTGGATGTGTGAAGCAACTGTGCCAACCACTGCGCTACCATGCCACCCACAACACAAAAGCTTAATTAATTCTGTCCTTGTGGAGTTTGCACATTCTCCCGTGTCTGCGTGAGTCACACCCCCACAACCCAAAGATGTGCATATTAGGTGGATTGGCCACGCTAAATTGCCGCTTAATTGGGGAAAAAAAAGAATTGGGTACACTAAATATATTTTTTTACAAAGAGATTAATTAAGCTTTTGTGTAGTGAGAGAAAATGTGAAAGTGAGAAAACCATTAGGCTTGAATTGACTGGCTTCACTGCTCGCCTTAGCTCCTGATCCTGCCCGAGTATTTGGGATCATGCCCGTTCCCTCACATAAATATTTGCAATTAGGTTGGGAGTCTGTATGTATCCTTCAAGGGTTGAAGACGCGACTTCCTGCCTTCAAGTGTCCTGCTGGTCAAACAGCTAATTCTTTGGCACATTTCCAGTATTTTTATGATTAAAACCTGAAAGTGTTCAAACATTTGAAAAGTAAAACATTTTCTTTTCAATGTTCTACATCTTTTCTCCTGGGTTCTCACAGCACCATCCAGGAGCTGAATTTTTAATTGCTGTATAATTGCTTCTGGAAGATTGGCATCAGGTTTTCAGCAAGTGTCTTCACCAGTATGGACATGCCTTGAGAGCCCATGCGAGGAAAGGGACGGTGGTTAGCACTGCTAACTCACAGTACCCGGGACCCGGGTTCGATTCCGGCCTTGGGGTGGCTGTCTGTGTGGAGTTCACACGTTCGCCCCATGTCTGCGTGGGTTTTCTCTAGGTGCTCTGTTTTCCTCCCACAGTCCAAAGATGTGCAGGTTAAGTGGATTGGCCATGATAAAATTGCCCCTTAGTATCCAAAGGTTAGATGGGGTGAGAGGGTTACGGGGAGAAAATGGGAGAGTGGGCCTAGGTGGGGTACGTTTTCAGAGAGTTGGTGAAAACTCGATGGGCCGAATGGCCTCCTCAGCAGGGATTCTCTGAGAATTTATTTGTGGCACTGCTTCAGGTCTCTCCCCTAAAGTGCCCCAGAGCTGCTGAAGCCGCTTGATCACCTTTGTGTTCGAATGCCAGACTTCTGATGGAAAGTCTACGTCATGATCTACATTTATATCAACATGAGAACATCTGCGTGAACACCAGGGTTGGGGGACGGGGAGAGAGTAGCACCACTGCTCTGGAAAATGTAGCTTTAGGCCGGTTATCCTTTGGACAGCATGTTCCCCATCGATTCTGGAGAGGAACACAAGGGATGGAATTCCAACTCTTCATAGTACAAAGTAGGAAGAAAAGCAGTGTTTTTCTTAATGGACATGGAAAGTACATTTGTGTCTGTGCAGCCATTATGTGTTGGCTCTCCCTGCTTCTTTTGCCTAATGACAGGCACTATAAACAAGCAACCTGCGCTCTCGATCGCTGTATCAGACAATCACACAACACAGAAGGAAAACATTGGGACGATCATACTTGTGCCAGCTCTTTGACAGCACGACCTGATTTGTCCTACGCCCCTGCTCCACTTACATTCTTCTATCCGACATGGATGTACCAATAAAATGACAAGGATTCATGAAACAATAATGTGGTTTAGTTATTTGAAAAGGAAACTATGTATGAACTGAGTTAACTGTGAGACTGTGAGCCGTGTTTGACCTCGGCTGATACTGCCTGTAGACTGAGTACAAGCCATGGGACGATTACATCTTATCTTGTGTTGAGTGGTGGCGAGTGGCAGCAGTTTGAGATGTACTCCCTTTTAGGCACAGTACATCATTCCACAACATCCCCCTTTTTTTCTAAAATAGAGGTTTACCTCTATTGGGTGGAGAACAGCTTCTGATGCTAAAATCGGAGCAGGTGCCAATTTGACGCCAAATCGCTATTATCCATCACAGCGACAGTGGCGTCCAGAACGCACGTACAGTAAACCGTTTGCATGTCATTAATGGGCCCGCCCCGTATTCTCCCGGGCCTCCATGATGCTCCACCTCTGATGGGCCAAATTCCCGACAGTGTGGTTCACTTGTGCTTTTAAAAATCATGAAACCAGCGTCAGACTGCTGAGGGAGTGAGAGGGGATATGGAAAGTGTCCAACATCACCATAATTTGGTGACAGTTGTGCCGTTGATCGGAGTGGGGGGGGGGAGGCTTCTGCCAAGGCCAGTGGGTGTAGCTGGGGGTGGCCAGAAGGTGGGCTGTGGGGTCAGGGTGGACGGGCATGAAACATCATTGCTGCAGTCAGCAGCCATGCAGCTGCACACACCACTAACAGCCCACTGTGAACGTCGGGTAACTGGTCGTATAGGTCGTATAAGCTGTATGAGCGTGCTCGAGCACAACCAGTACCATCTTGTTGGCTGGGTTGAGTGTGTATTGGGACTGTAATGTGTATATGCGGCTGCAGCTTGTCAGCCTCCCGAGTGTCAATCACGGACCTGGCAAATACACACCATTTCTCATTGGAATCGACTGCGTTCCACGTGGCGCCGGTGCTAGCCCCTCCACAGTTGCTGAATCGATCCATGTTCGGCGCCGGTTTTGCTGTCGTGATAGTCCATGAGTTCTGCATCGACGTCAGCACTTAGTCTCAGAGATGGGGAAACCCGTCCAATGGGTCTGAATATATCCTTATACGGAGCAATAAATGTAGAACTCTCTGACACATCAACGGTTTGCTTGTCCATCCGGACTTGGTCATGGAGATCTTGTTTGGGGATGGCCGTGCAGTTTCAGAATGCTGGGTAGGGGTGCTGGTGCTCATACTTTAAACGATCTTGGTTCTGGGCATATGCTGATGATTTCTGCTGGATTCCATGCGTCATCATTTGGGTCTTGTACTCGAATAACTTGCACAAATCTTTCATTTTCCCCGTTTTACATTAAGACATCTTGTACTCCAGGGAGTATCGACAAGTAATGACTTGGTAAGTTTGCCTGCACTTGTCTGCCACATTTGATCCATGGTAGGAGGAATTTGCAAGTTTAGAATGATGGAACCATCAATTCACCAGACACGTGTTTCCGATATGAATCTAGGCTTTAATCGACTTACTTCAGAGCCAGCCTGTTACCCGTTGATGAACTCGTAGTGAACTCAGGCTGACTCTGGACAAGGGTATTTATACAGCTTCACTAGGGCAATGAGTCATAGGCGGAGCCAAGGGTGGAGCCCAGTACAAGTTCCTGAGTGCTCCCAGCGCTACACCCCCTGGTGGTAGGATAGCGCTACTGCGCTTACAAAGACAGTGTGAATTAACATATATACATTTATATATTACATTCACCACATAGAATTAGAATGCATGTTTGGTTACAACTGTGTCACATAGCTGGTCCACTGATGATTTACATAGTTAAACGCTCTACTCTCAGTGTGAGCGTGGAGATTTCAGTGGTGCTCCTTGTGCTCTTTGGTCCTCACCACCTTGACGATATCATGGATAGTGCCCAAGGACAGGTTCCTGCGATCCCTGGACCCATGGTGTCCACAACATAACTCAGATGACCAGAATGCGTTGCTGTCGCAGCACCTGAGCATGCTGAATACCACAAACATAATTTCCGAGCAACAGTATGTGGTGAGTTTGGCAGTGATTTGTTGAACCACTGCTTGCCAGTTTTGCGAGTCCATACATTTCAATGTTTGCACCTGCACCATTATCGACTCTTGCACATAGGTTATCTGTTCCCTGCATTTGTGGGCATATAATCTGGGTGAGGGCAGAGGCTTATGTTGGTACAACTGTGTCAATACACTCTTTGATGTTCAACATATTGAGTGTTTATTCATTTTGTGTATCAATGTGCTCCTCATCTGTCTGTATGGCTTGGCTAGAAATACTGTGGGTCTTATTTTGACGATGTCTGTTACCTACTCTTGATTGGATTGCTGAACATGTCTGGCCTCTGCCATGGCTTCTTGTGACATCAAACCGCTTGTTCTGGCTGTTGCTTCCTGCATTAGGTGCTTCCAGTGTCCTCTGGAGTCACATGCCTTACATACATTGTTAGGAGTTGGGCACCTTCTGGGTGGCTTACTGAGGCCACCTCACCTCTATTGCTTTCTGGGCATGCCTGTGTTGTTACTGGGCCAATGGTGGACAAACTACGCAAAGTCTGTAGGCTCTGTTTACCCAGTGGATGGCTTCGTACTTGAGTCTGCTTTGAAGCAGTGCTTTCATGCAGTAACCTTTGGTTAGTCCAAGAGATCGATTTTGGAACACTTCTATTGGGGAAGACGCTACCATGAGCTTGATTGTTATGTCAGTTAGATGTTGACGTGAAGTCGCAGTTACGCCCATTGTCTCTGCATCTGCGGATCAATTGATCAATGGTCTCTGTTAGGTGTTGCTGAACAGACCTGAATTCCAGGTGGCATATTTGGAAGTTGAACCCCACTCAGAACTGATCCTGGAGTGGTGACCATAGTTTATTTGGATTTTTAACATCATCGTCCGAAAGAGCTGAAATGTTCAGTCTGAGGAGAACTTCAGGCAACATAGAGCTCCCAGCTCTAGCTGCCGATATGGCCTGGAGAGATGCCTTGTCCATGGCCGTGCATGCACAAGGCGGCAGCCTGCAGTGGCTGCGCCGTGCTTCATAGCGAATGCCGCACGCAGACCCGGCCCGCAAAAATAGTCCCCCCCCTTCGGCCGGCTCATGCACCCCAGACCGCCCCACCACACTGCCCCCAGCCCCGAATATGGCCCCCCTGCCCGCGGATCGGCCCTCCCCCGACTGTAGCGGTACTGGACTGAGTCCGCAGCCACCACGCTGAGTTTTCAACAGGTGAGACCACGTGTGTCCCACCCCGTCGGGAACTCGGCCGGTCAGGAACGGAGCAACATGCGGAGCATCGCAAAAGCGGCGTCACCCCCCCCCCCCCCCCCCCCCCCCCCCCCCCCCGATTTTGTCGTCATCGGGGAATTCTCCGACTCCTCGCTGAACACATTGTCAGTACAGCATTGAAGGGGGGGAACTCAGCGATGATATTTCTTAAAACTGAATCATAGCATGAGTAGTTTTACACAAGTTGTTTTATTAAGGATTGAGATGAACTATAGGACTTAGTCGTCATTATTAACCAGTAAACATGTACTGTTTCTCACAAACAGTCAGCAAGCTTCTGGGATTGTCAGGATGATGATCAATCATGCGCTGCTTGCGACTCTATGGGTGAAGTTTAAACACTGTGTGGTAAACCATGTTATTGTATTGTCTGGACTGTGCTGTATCATACATGCCTGGGCTTGTCCAGGCTTACTCCGCCTGTGGCTCCTCCCCTCAGGCTTCTGTATAAAAGTGGCAAGTCTCTGCCTCCAGACCCAGTTCGGGTCCAGAGGCAGGAGGCTTGCTGTTTAGTGTATTGAAGCCTCAGTTACGTTCATCACTCGTGAACATATGTTTGCCTTCCCCAGGAAGACCACTTCCTGGGTCTCGCATCCGTCCTGGCTGACAGTCCCAAGGCCCGTCTTTCTCCGGTGGCATGCGAGCAGCCATAAAACCGACCTCCTCGTCGAGAAGGTCCTGCTGCTCCGTGCAAACCCTCAATATGCCTATGTGGCCACACCAGGACGGGCAGCAGGACACGGTCTCCCTTCAGGATTTGGCTCCTTCAGGCTCCCCGGAGACCATCACCACCACCACCACCCCCCACCCTACACCGTCTTCCCCCACGCGCAGGTCTCGACCCCGGCGCCCACACCACAGCCGGGACTGAGGCAATCACGGCGGAAGGTCAAGGCCCCTGACAGACTTGACCTTTAAGGCCACTTCACCCCCGCCGGACTCTTTTGTAAACAGGGGGTGAATGTGGTAAACCACGTTATTGTATTATATGCATTGTGCTGTATCATACATGTCTGGGCTTGTCCAGGTTGGTTCCATCTGTGGCTCCTCCCCTCGGGGCTTCTGTATAAAAGTGGCAAGTGTCCGTCTCCAGACCCAGTTCCGGTCCAGAGGCAGGAGGATTGCTGTTTAATGTATTAAAGCCTCATTTACTCGTTGTGTATTATTGATGGTGTATAACACTGCTTGCAATTCTATTGGATAAGTTTAAAAGAAGCAGCTTCAGGGATTGGATCGTGTTGAACTGGGGTGGGCTATTGATTTTTGAACATTGTATAATTACTGTGCTCGGCTCTTTATTCGGTAGAACAGGTCTTGGCTGATATCCAGTCTGTTCTCCGTGTACACGTAACTAGCTTGAATAAATAGCCACCTTGTCCAGGTTGTGGTGTTTTTGTTTCTCTCTGTACTGAGCTGAGCCACAGGGAATAACCCCACGTGGAAGAACTCAATACACAGGTCTTGAAACCGCTCGTACGAGCGTAAAATCAGATAGGTGTTCTGTTGCCTTCCAATTGTGTATTGGAACCCCCTGTTCACCCCCCACTGGAAATTGGAACTTCCACAGACTAGGGGACACTCCAGAAATATTGCAGGATGTGCTTTTAAAAGTTACTTCAAAATTAACTCACTTTTAACCGTAACCTGGTAAAACAATTCTTCTAATCTCACTTTGCCTTGTGGTGATATTACCTACTGGTGTAACTAATTATTTTTTACTATTTGCCACAACAAAACCCTTCCTAATATTGCGCACCTCTATGAGATCTCCTCTTAATCATAGCTCTAATGAAGAAGCCGCCAGTTTCTATAATTTACATAATTAAAACTTAATGTCACTCATATCACCTAGTGGGTCTTTGCTGAAAGCTCACCATTCTGCCCACCGTAAGACATCCTTAAGTGGGTGGCGTGGTGGCACAGTGGTTAGCACTGCGACCTCACAGTGTCAGGCTCCCGGGTTCGTTTCCAGCCTTGTGAGACTGTTTGCGTGAAGTTTGCACTCTCTCCCCGTGTCTGCATGGGTTTCCTTTGGGTGCTCTGGTTTCCTCCTGCAGTTCAAAGATGTGCAGGTTAGGTAGATTGGCCGTGCTAAATTGCTCCTTAGTGTCCATAAATGTGCAGGTTAGGTGGGGTTACAGGGTTATGGGGAGGGGTAGGTAGTAGGCCCAGGGTAGGGTGCTCAACCAAGCAGATGCGATGGGCTGAATGGCCTCCTTCTGCTCTGTAGGGATTCTACATTTTTATGGTCAAATCGATGTAATTAATGACTTACATAAGTTTTGCATCACCCCTTTGCTTTTTGACTCGCCATTCTATTTCTAAAATCTCGGCTCACATTTGATTATTTTTCATAGCTTTGTCAATTTTTCATCCAACTCTCAGCTGGGGCTGGTATAGCATTGTGGGCTATACAGCTGGCTTACAATGCAGAACAATGCCAGCAGCGCGGGTTCAATTCCCGTACCCGGCCTCCCCGAACAGGCGGCGAAATGTGGCGACTCGGGACTTTTCGCAATAACTTCATTGAAGCCTACTTGTGACAATAAGCGATTATTATTATATTAGCTGTTAAATACATGCTGTCCTGGTGCAGGCTCAACTGTGCAACTAAACCTAATGTACCCGTTCCTACTTCTGAAGAGAACTATTAAGCAAGATGAAAGCAAATTACTGCGGATGCTGGGTTCTGAAACCAAAGAGAAAATGCTGGGAAATCACAGCAGGTCTGGTAGGATAGGATCATCTGGACTCGAAACGTTAGCTCTTTTCTCTCCCTCCAGATGCTGCCAGGCCCGCTGTGATTTCCCAGCATTTTCTCTTTGGTGTTAAGCAAGACGTACAGTGGCTCCAGCAAAATACTTATTTTAACGAAAAATAACTTTTAAAAATAAGAAAGGTATGATCAAGATCTCTTTGAACGAGTAGCTACATTTACTGTCCAGGAAGGGTTGTGGAACCAGACCCTATGAGGGAGCTGAATTTACATCAGTAGACATTCAGCTTTTGATACATTTATTTTGGTAAGTGTTAATTCAATTCCTTCACATTATTAGCAAAAGAAATCTGACACTGAAGTGGCTCCATATTACACTTCTCTCAGAAATGTCTCAAAGTACTCAAAGGGATACATTGAGTTCAAATGATATTGTGTTCGGTGGGGGGGGGGGGGGGGGGGGGGGGGTGGCGGTGCGGGGGTGTTGAAAGTTGCATGATATTTCAAAGTAGTCACGACGTTCCGGCAAAATGATAAACTCTTAACATTTGAAGAAATAACGAACAAAGGAAGCTTTCATAAAGACACTTATAATGTTCCATAAAGCAACCCAGAACAATTATTCCCCATCCAAATCAGGACAATTTCACAGCATTTAGCCGCAGGTAATCTTCTGAATTTGCACTGTTGTGGGGAGGCCGCCAGCTACGTATATCAGGAAGCCACGAACATTCTGCCAGTAGGTAAGATTCACTGCCAGTGGAGCAAACTCGAAAAATGACACCTACTGCTTAGCAAGGAAGATCAAAAGCGTACTGAAAGACACAAATGAAAAGATTCTTTTTATATAACTGTTTGACTTTTAAGAGATGTCAGTGGTCGCGACAGCATTTTAGAGAAATACAATACATGCAGCAGGAGTTGGTGTCGGCCTTTAAATTCATAATAAAGTACTTTTAGAGGCAGAATTTAGTGCAATAGATTCTCTGTGCTCTTCACAGAGAACAGAAGCAATGCTGCACAACAGGACTATTCTTTTGCAATTTTAAAGTACGATGTAGTGAAGCTGGTGAATTCTAAGCATCGATTAGCAATTGTGATTTTGTAGCTTCCCCCACTTTTAATTTTACCTTCTGTTTTTCTTTCATTTTCTCGGTTCCAGTGTGCCTTTGAACAATTAGAATTCCTTTATGCCTATTTAGAACATAGAACATAGAACAGTACAGCACAGAACAGGCCCTTCGGCCCTCGATGTTGTGCCGAGCAATGATCACCCTACTCAAGCCTAACGTATCTACCCTATACCAGTAACTCCCCCCCCCCCATTAACCTTACTTTGACACTAAGGGCAATTTAGCATAGCCAATCCACCTAACCCGCACATCTTTGGACTGTGGGAGGAAACCGGAGCACCCGGAGGAAACCCACGCACACACGGGGAGGACGTGCAGACTCCACACAGACAGTGACCCAGCCGGGAATTGAAACTGGGACCCTGGAGCTGTGAAGCATTTATGCTAACCACCATGCTACCGTGCTGCCCCTAGCTACCGTGCTGCCCCATTATTCCTATTTATTCCTAAGGCAAACACATGCCCGGTATGACCTTCCTTGGAGGGCACTTACATGTAGCACTGGGCTGCCATCAATTGTGTCCTGCTAATCCAGCCTTCTAACCATTTAGTTCAGACTTTTTGTTCTTAGTTCTTATTCTTTGAGTTTTCCTGTTTAAATTTCATTCGGAAGTAGCTGTTCTTGACACATTGCCTCATTAGTGGGAAAATTAAAAGTGAGAAAATCAAGGTCTATTAGTCATACTCTTCACTTCCCACGTCTAGCGGCGCATGACAAAGCATATGCTTACATCCGGTTTCCTTCGCTAGTTTTCTTGGAACAGTCCGATCGCCTGTCGCCAGAGAACATAACTCAAGGGACAGCATCAAGCATGGTTGACCAGGAGACTCTCCTGCCCACAGTGGACATGTTGGAATGATTCACACGATAATTTCAACCTCTTTGGCCACGTTATGAGCACACCTCCTTTAGCCCTCAAATCCTGGAGTGGGACTTGAACCTGGCACTTCTGGCACAGAGACACAGAACAGTGGCACAGTGGCACAGAACCTGCTGCGCCACACGACCTCCTTTGCAGCATGAGGTACATGCAATTTCAGGGCAAGGTGAAATTTAATTTTTGCATTTGCACCCACTCTGAGATTCCATTGTATTCAGGTAGAGAACCTGTGAAGAAAAAGTAAATCTTGGGCGCATCCATCATAGAGTCTTGAGAGTGCAATTTATCACAATTGGGACAAACTTTTATCTTCCTTGTTAGTCTTGCCAAGTTAGATTGCAGAGCAGTTTTTTTTAGTTCTTTCATGGATCGTAAGCGTCGCTGGCAAGGCTAACATTTGTTGCTCATCCTTCATTGCCTTCAGAAGGTGGCGGTGACCAACCTTCTTGAACTTCTGCAGTACATGTGGAGTAGGTACATCCAAAGTGCAGTTAGGAAGGGAGTTCCAGGATAGTGAGGATGGTGAGTGGTGGATGAATGGAACAGATATTTTTGGAATGTGGAAAGGCCAACATTTATTGTTCATCCCCAGTTGCCATTGAAGTGAAGACATTTTAAGAGTCAATCACTCTGTGGATGTGGAGTCACATGTAGGCCAGATCAGGTAAGGATGACAGATTTCCTTCTCTAAAGGACATTAGTGAACGAGATGGGATTTTACAACAGTCGACAATGTTTTCATGGTCACCTTTAGATTTCTAATTCCAGACTTCTCATTTTACGTCAGTCTTCTCTGTAGAGGGTACAAATGACATCCAAAAATAATGTGAATCGAGAAGTGAAATGGAAGGAGGAACTTAAAACAATTCCAATCACCAGGAAAAGGGCACTGAGAAAATCATCACAATTAAAATCTGACATGTCCCCAGGTCTTGACGGGCTTAAAAAAAGTTGCTGCTGAGATATCAGACGTAATTTTCTAAATTTCCCTAGTTTCTGGAAAGGTCCCTTCAGATCAGAAAATAGCGAACCTAACTCTTCTATTTAAGAAAAGAGAGAAACTAAAAGTACGAAACTACAGGCCAGTAGCTTAACATCTGCCATCGGGAAAATGTTGGAGTCTGTTACTCGGGACATTGTGGCTGGGCACTTAGAAAACCTCAGTGCATTTGGGCAGAGTCAACATGGTTTTCTGAAAGGGAAATCGTGTTGGACTAGAGTTCTTTGAGGAAGTGACAAACAATGCAGGTAAAGGGAACCTATGGCTGTGGTGTACCTATATTTTCAAGAAGGCCTTTGACAAGGTACATCATCAAAGATGATTTAACTGGAGAGAGATTACAGAACTCCGAGGCACAGAGGGATCTGGGTGTTCTGGTACATGAAGCACCAACCGTTAGTATGCAGGCACAGCAAGTGATTGTGAAGGCACATGGAATGTTGTCAGTTGTTGCAAGGGGAATGTAATAAAAAAGTAAGGTATTGGAGAGACCACATCGCGGGTAATGTGCACAGTTTTGGTCGCCTTATTTAAGAAAGGATATAATTCCATTAGGAGCATTTCAGACAAGATTCGTTTTGACTCATTCCTGGATTGAAGGGGTTGTCTAATGAAGAAAAGTTGAAGAAATTGGGCCTAGACCCACTTGAGTTCAGAAGATTGGGAGGTAATCTTATTTAAATATATGAGATCCTGAGGGGATTTGATGTAGAGGAGACCAGAATTAGGGAGTTACAGATTTAGCAAAAGAGGCATCCCTTTTAAGACACAGATTAGGAGGTTTTTATTCTCTCAGAGGGTTGTTAGTCTGTGGAATTCTCTTCCCCAGGAAGCATTGGAGGTTGGGTCATTGAATTTATTCAAGGCTGAGATAGACAAATTTTTGATGGACAGAGGATTCAAGGGGCAGGATTCTCTGGTCCGCCAGATGTTTTGTCTGGCAAGGGATTCTCCATTCCAGGTTAGGTGGATTGGCCATGATAAATTGCCCTTGGGGTCCAAATTGCCCTTAGTGTTAAGTGGGGTTACGGGGTTATGGGGATAGGGTGGAGGTATGGGCTTGGGTAGGGTGCTGTTTCCAAGAGGCGGTGCAGACTCAATGGGCCGAATGGCCTCCTTCTGCACTGTAAATTCTATGAAATTCCCGCAGCCGGCCAATGGGGTTTCCCATTGTGGCCACCCCGCACCATCGGGAAACCCACCTGTATGGGTGCACTGCCGGCAGACTGAAGGATCCTGCCAATGGAGAATCCCACTGAAGGTTTATGGAGTGGAGATGCCGGCGTTGGACTGGGGTGAGCACTGTAAGAAGTCTTACAACACCAGGTTAAAGTCCAACAGGTTTGTTTCAAACACGAGCTTTCGGAGCGCAGCTCCTTCCTCAGGTGAATGGCGAGGTATGTACAAGGTCTTACAAGGTTTATGGAGGCAAAGAAGAAAGTGGAGTTGAGACACAACCAGGTCTATCATGATTTTATTGAATGGTAGAGCAAACTCAAAGGGCTGAATGACATACCCCGGCTTCGAAGTCCTGTGTTCCTATTGATTCAATTCAGTTCAACCATTAATATTGGGCTGCATTCTCCGGTTTGCGGCTATGTCTGGAGGAAGTGTTACGACCAAACCGTCGGCGCTGCCCCCGCACCACTGCTCCGCCCGGTGGGGGGCTAGCAGCCACGCTACATAAAGCCACTGGCTTTACCTACAGATATGAATGGAGAATGGCCAGGTCCATGGCCGTGCATGCGCACAGCGGCGACCTGTGGCGGCTGCACTGTACAACATGGCGCCGCCCACACGCTGAACGGTCTGCCCGATAGTGCTCCCCTGTAACCGCCCTCGCTACCCCCGAACCACTCCCCACCAGTACCCCCAGCCACCACCGAAGCCCCCCCCCCCGCCAGCTGAATGCCCCCCACCCCCCGGCGCTGGATGCAGTCCGCAGCTGGCACGCAAGGTCCCGGAAACCTGAGAGGATACGCAACCGACACCGTCGGCAAGTGGTCACGTCGGGGGTGGAGCATCGGGGCAGGGCCTCAGGTGACGTCCTGAGGCCGTCCCAACGGCATGCGCCGTACTCAGCGATTGTGCCGTTTTTGAGAGGCGGAGCATCCGAGAAATGGCGCCACTCCTGATTTCGGCTCAAAAACGAATTGTCCAATCAATCGTCGAACGCGATTTCGGTGTCGGCAATCGGAGAATCCTGCCCATTGAATCTGCTCTCATGATCCTTCCAGAAAGTGGGGTAAATTTCCATTGGTGGGATTCTCCTTTACGCTAGCAGTGCACCCCACCCGTAGGTTTGCCGGTGGTGTAGGGTGATCATAATGGGAAATCCCATTGTCTGGCGGCGGGAGTGTAGAATCCCACTGTTGGCGTGCTGCTGAGGACCACGTGGCTGGGGAGGCGGAGAATTCACTCCAGTGTGTTCTGGACCAGGTAGCATGAGACAGTTAGAGCTAAGCGATGCCTCAACCAATAGATCAGATCTGCAGTCCTGCCACAGCCAGTGGTGAATGGTGGCGGGCAATTAAACAACCAACAGAGGAGAAGGCTCCACAAAAACCCCACCCTCAATGAGGGGTGAGCCTTATACATCAGTATAAAAGACAAAGTTTAAGCATTTACAACAATCTTCATCCCGAAGTGCCGAGTAGATGATCCTTCTCAGCCTTTACCTGAGGTCCCCAGAATTACAGATTCCAGTCTTCGGCCAATTTGATTCACTCTAAGTAATCCTGTAATTCTGGACTGCAGGATCACATTGATATGCAGAAAAAGATGAAAGGTTTTCACCCTGAGTCCACAGGCATTCTTTCATATCAAATTTAGTTCAAAAATGCTCAAAATGCTCCTTACTTTATTAAATACCAGCCGTAACTTTCTGTGGCGAGTTTTGCTTTTTTAAATGGTGGAAATGTAAGAGTATCCTGAAATTCCCAGGGTGGTTAGATGTACATTGTTTTCTTAGCTCACTCGGCTAAATCACTGGATTTTACAGCAGGCCAGCAGCACGGTTGGATTCCCGTACCAGCCTCCCCAGACAGGCGCCAGAATGTGGCGACTAGGGGCTTTTCACAGTAACTTCATTGAAGCCTACTCGTGACAATAAGCGATTTTAATTTTTTTCATTTCTTCATGAGGTTAACGGTGAAATTACACAAATTGTCTTGCAATGTATTGTCAGGGGTGCCCCCCCCCCCCCCCCGCCCGCCACATGTCATCATGGTTCTCCCCTCTCATCCCCCAAACAGCCATCGGTGCACTCATTTCTCTTCCCTCTCCCTCACCCCCATGCTGTTGGCGAAACACTTCTCTCTTCCTCCCAGCACAATGAAGGTAACCCCCCCCCCCCCCCCCCCCCCCCCCCCCCACTGGAGGAGGGTTAACCCCCACAAGACCCCCATTGGCACTGCCCATTTGTGTGCCCACTTGGCACTGGCTTGCTGATACTGCCGGGGGGCACCAGCAGGGTGCCAGGGGCAATGCCCAACCTTGCCCTCAATCCTCAGTGCCTCTCGGCATCTCTGCACTCCTGGCATGGTTACTATGGCTGGTTTATGCTTTTGAAAACCAACTGGGATTTACAACAAGATGGCGCCACCCTGCCAGGAGGGGAGGATAAATTGTGGCCAGTTGAGACAGCGCTAAGCTCATTCACTACTTAAAATTTGTTTAAATTCATGGAAATTAGATTCACACCTCGCTGGGCGTGAACCTGATCACGGCACTGGTGGGGGCCAAGGAAGATGTCAAACCGAGATCTCACTAGTGCGAATCCTGTTTTGGTCCTCTGACAATTTCCAAGTACATTCTTGGCCAATAATTACATTTCTTGATTTATGTACAGAGGACAAAATTATATCACAGCTGGTGGTGATTTTGGGAGAAAAAAAAACTTTAACAACGAATGCATTATTATGATTCAAAGCAATTTATTCTAATTGAATTAATTGCTTGTCAGACAGTTTATGACACATGTAAAAGAAATAGGAACAAGGCTGATGCATCATCATCACGATTGGCATCATAACAATTCACAAACTGACAGTGGACTATTCAGTAAAGTCTGGAGAAACTGCTTTAACAGCATTGGTGAAGTGATGCTGCTCTCTTTAAAGTAGAAGCTCCACATTTGCTGAGGGTATGATCGCAAGTCCCTTCGATCACAAGGTGGCTGTCGATAGGGATGCCATTTGTTCCATCCTAGGCCATCTATTCAGAAAGGAGCCTGATTAACAACCACAAACTTTCTTGGTCCGGCAAAACTCCACGTTTCTAAGTCTTGATTACTCCAGTTATGAAGAAGGACTTTAACAACAGTTCTAAGTGTCTCTTTGCCCTTTTGAACTTGCGTCCCTTCAGTATTTCTGACTTTGTTTGACCTGAAATATTGCTCTGGACTTGTGCTTCGGGTAGTTTGCTTTGAAATTCATAATGAAATTGTCAGAATTGCTTATTGACAGGAATGTTGATCAAAGTAAACCTGACAATGAAATACAAAGTGGCAGGGGATGTTTCTCTGTCTCGTTATGTAAGTCAACCCCTCTGGACGTGGATTGGCCGAATTAAAGGTCTGAGGAGCTACTGCCTGGATCAGGTCTGTGAGCAAGAAGTCAAGAAGAGTTGTGTGGGAAATCTGACCCAGCTCACATTCTTAAATGGTCTTGGCCTGGAATCTCTGTTGCGAGTCCGTCCCGTTACCGCTGCGAGCAAGGACGGAGAATTTGATGCGCTGTTCGCTGGTGACAGGATTCTCTACTCTTGTCGCTTGTCAATAGGATTTTCCGCTGAAGCCACCGCATGCCGCGGGCGGGGGTGCACTGCCGGCGGAACCAGAGAATCCCACCGCCAGCGAACTGCTGTAAAATTCCGGCCCATAGCCTACACTCCGGGCTGGATTTTCCTGCCCCCAGCGCAGGAAAGACACGGGAGAGAAGCCGACAATGGAAAAATCCATTGACCTCAGGTGGGATTCTTCGGTTGCCGGGTGAACCCTCAGATAAGGGTCTCTATTTATTCTGCACTAAGAAAATCACAGGCAGTAGATCAATTGCTGGAAAACAATGACATATTGTCCATAAAAGCACTATTGGCGTTATTCTGACAAGAAAGGGAGGCAATGGCGTCGTGGCTTTATAACTGGACTAGTAATCCAGAGACACAGTGTAATATCCTGTGTTCGAATCCCACCGATTGAATTCAATGAGACTATTATTAAAAGTCATGATGTGCATGAAGTTATTGTTGATCATTGTTAAAAACCCTGTCTGGTTCACTAATGCCCTTTAGGGAAAGAAATCTGCCACCCTTACTTGGTCTGGCCTACAAGTGACTCCAGACCCACAAATTGTGGTTGACTCTTAAAATGCCATTCGGGATGGGCACTAAATGCTGGATCAACCAGCGATGCCAACATTCATATCCCATGAAAGAATTTTTTTTAAAGTGGGCCACTAGAACAGTAGAGGAAGCCAAGGGCAGGGAGATCTGAGGGGAGTGGGGCAGAAGATTAAAATGACAAGTGACTTGACGCTTGTGGGCTGCATGGAGGAGCTTCATAAAGTGATGACACATTCTGCGTTCGTGTCCCCAGTGTTTAGCAGACTAGATTGTGAGCAGAAAATCCAATATAAATTAGCGGTCGAGGTCTGGCTGGAGTTCTGGGCAATGCATGCATGCATGTGTGTGTGTGTTAATGAACATGTGTGTTAGGCCTGAGGCCTGTGGTGCCCAAATGCGCCGATGAGAGCAGGGAGAGTGGGGAGAAGCGAGGCGAAGCGGGACGGCTCAGTAAATTGGGGTGAAGATATGGGGAGAAGTTTGGGAAACATGAGGGAGAGTCGGGGCAAGAGTGGGAGATGTGATAGAGAGCCCAGGAGGAGCTGGAACCCAACCTAAAATTCCATTAGCAAACAGGAATGCGAGGAATGGTTAGAGGATAAGTAGTTGAAGTCTGTGAGTGAGGGAGGGTTGAGTGAATGATTATTGTAAGAATGAGGGTTAATGAGTGAGGATGAATGAGTGAGGGTCCACAAGGACACAATACAATACAGTGTGAATTACATTCACCACATTCACCCACTTTAAAAAAATCAAGTCCGGCGGCAGTGACAGGTCTACAGGTTGAGCCGGTCCCTTTGGGATCTGCAGAGCACCGGGGTTGCAGCCTCTTTGGGTGGCTGGGTGGTGACGGTCGGTGGGGGTATGAGGGTGGACTCCGGGGGTGTTTCGGTCCGAGCTCCGTTCCTGACCGGTGCGATGGGCGTAGGGGGGGGGGGGGGGGGGGTGCAGGAAACCTATAGGCATGGGGGCGCAGGGCGTGGGGGGTTGGGTGGGGTGTAGTGTGAGGGGTACCTCGGCGGTGGTGGTGGTAGTGGTGGATCCTGAAGGTGCCAGGTCCCGGAGGGAAACGGTGTCCTGACGGCCGTCAGGTTATTCAATAAAGGCGGAGTGTGGGTTTGAATGTAGCAGTAGTACCCTCTCTACTAGTGGGACCGTTTTCTGTGTCCGGACGTGCTTCCGGAGGTGAACGGGGCCCGGTGTTCAACCAAGATGGGAGCGAAGCCCCCGTGGTAGTGCCCCTAGGGAAAACAAATAATCGTTCGTGAGGGGTCTGGTTGGTGGCGGTGCATAGGTGGGACCTAATTGCATGGAGCGCGTCGGGGAGGACCTCCTGCCAATTGGAGGTCGGCAGATTCCTGGACCGTAGGGTCAGTAGGACGGTCTTCCAGATGTCGCATTCTCCCTCTCCACCAGCCCGTTCCCCCTGGGGTTGTAGCTGGTAGTCCTGCTCGAGGCGATGCCCTTGTCAAGCAGCTATTGAGGCAGCTCGTCGCTCATGAAGGACAAACCCCTGGCGCTGTGTACGTAGCTGGGGAAACTGAACAGGGTGAAGACACTGTGCAGGGCCCTAATGACTGTGTGGGAGGTCATATCGGGGCACGGGATGGCAAATGAGAAGCGGGAGAATTTGTCTATGACGTTGAGGAAGTACACATTTCGATTGGTCGAGGGGAGTGGACCTTTGAAATCGATGCTCAGGCGTTCAAAGGGCCGGGATGCCTTTACCAGGTGGGCCTTGTCTGGTCTATAGACCTCTGAGTCGTCGCCCTCCACCTGAAACGTGACGGATTCATCCACCGCCCGCATGGCGGCTTTTGCGATGTCCTCCTTGATGCAGTTGAAGGCCTGGCAGGCCTCAGCGGACAGTGGAAAGAGTGTGGTCTTAAATAGTGGGCGGGCTTTGTCCGCATCCTGGGGGACCCACTGGGGGTAATAAGAGAAGAATCCCAGGCACCTCTTGAGGGCCCTGGGACAATGAGGGAGAGGGAGTTGTAAGAGGGGGCGCATACGGTCCGGGTCGGGGCCCAGTTTTCCACTATATGGCCGAGGATGGCTAGTCTGGTCGTGCGGAAAACGCATTTCTCCTTATTGTAGGTGAGATTGAGTTTCTGGGCGGTTTGGAGAAATCGGTGGAGGTTGGCGTCGTGGTCCTGCTGATCATGGCTGCAGATGGTGACATTGTCCAAGTACGGAAACGTGGCCCGCAGCCCGTACTGGTCCACCATTCGGTCCATGGCTCGTTGGAACACCGAGACCCGATTCGTGACGCCAAAGGGGACCCGGAGGAAATGGAAGAGGCAGCCATCTGCCTCAAACGCCTTGTAATGGCGGTCCTCCGGGCGGATTGGGAGCTGGTGGTATGCAGACTTCAGATCCACCGTGGAGAATATGCGGTAATGGGCGATCTGATTAACCATGTCTGCAATCCTGGGGAGGGGGTACGCATCGAGGTGCGTGAACCGGTTAATGGTTTGGCTGTAATCAACCACCATCCGGAACTTTTCCCCGGTCTTGACGACCACCACCTGAGCTCTCCAGGTGCTGTTACTGGCCTGTATGACTCCCTCACGTAGGAGCCGCTGGACTTCGGCTCTGATGAATACTCTGTCCTGCGGGCTGTACCGCCTGCTGCGGGTGGCTACTGGTTTACAGTTAGCCTTTAGGTTAGCGAAGAGTGGCGGGGGATCGATTTTTAGAGTCGCTAAGCTGCATATAGTGAGAGGAGGTAGGGGTCCGCCGAAGCTGAGTGTGAGGCTCTTGAGGTTGCATTGGAAATCGAGCCCGAGTAAGAGTAGGGCGCAGAGTTCGGGGAGTACGTACAGCTGGAAATTGGAGTAGCTGGCGCCCTGAATCGTTAGGGTCGCAACGGTGCGCCCTTGTATTTGGACCGAGTGCGAGCCCCAGGCGAGGGAGATAGTTTGCCGTGCAGGGAAGTTAGGGAGCGAACAGCGTCTTACCAGGTAAGGATGTATGAAGCTCTCGGTGCTCCCGGAGTCGAAGAGGCACGGTGTCTTGTATCCGTTGATTTGAATGGACATCATCGAGCTCCTGAGGTGTTTCGGACGCGACAGGTCCAACGTGACTGCGTTGAGTTGCCGCTAGTCGGTGGCTCGATCAGTAGTGTTGGAGTGGCCCCTTGATCACTGTCCGCGGAGGTCTTAGTCGTCGAGGTGAACATCGGGTGATGGCCAAGATGGCAGTTGATCGCACGTGGCGGGCGATGAAGATGGTGTCCAAGATGGCCGCCCCCGTGGATCGCCCGTGGTGAGCGGTGAGGAAGATAGTGCCAAAGATAGCGGCCCTCATGATTCGCATGTGGCCGGCCGCATGGGGGAGGATTGCCAAGATGGCGGCCCCCATGAGTCGCACATGTCGTGTGGAGGCGGAGTCGGCAGACACGCAGCAACGTTGCGGGGCCTGCGGGCCTGCGAGTTGGGGGAGCAATTGTTCTGGACTGCGGAGGAGTTAGAGGGTTTTGATTTCGCCAGGCATACTTTGGCATAATGTCCTTTTCGACCGCACCTGCTGCAGGTCGCATTGCGGCCGGGCAGTGCTGCCATGGGTGTTGGGGCTGGTCACATAAATGGCATGCTGGCGCTCCATAGTGGGTGGGTGGCCGTGCGGCGCAGGCCTGGGGCAGTCGCTGGTCGGGGGTCCACGATGGGGTCGCTTGGTCTGCGGGGAATGAGTTGAGACTTTGAAACGCGACCTCCATAGTGGTTGCTAGCGCTACCGTGTCTTCCAAGTTCTGGGCCCCCTTTTCGAGTAGTCACTGGCACACATAGTTAGATCAGACCCCCGCAATGTACACATCACGGACAGCGAGTTCCATATGCTGGGAGGCAGTTACAGCCTGAAAGTTGCAGTCCCGAGCAAGGGCTTTTAAATGGCGCAGGATCTCCTCTAGCGACTCTGCGGGGCGTTGGTGGCAGGTAGCGAAAAAGTACCGCGCGCGACCTCGTTTACCGGCCGCATATATAATCGTTCGAGCATAGCGAGGGCCATGGTATACGAGTCGGTGCAATTGAGTTGCGTAGAGATGCGATGGCTCACCCATGTGTGCAGTAGGCTGAGCTTCTGCTCCTCTGTAGTCTCGGAGGTAGTCGATGCAGCCAGGTAGACCTTGAAACACCGAAGCCAGTGTAGGAAGATTTCCTTCGCCTCTGCAGCCTGCGGTTCGAGTTCTAGTCGATCAGGTTTGAGGGCTGATTCCATAGTACTTTTCTTAAAGTTTTCTAAGTCTATTAAAATGATGTGACCATCAGTTCACTCGAAACACGATTGGAAGTAAACTGTGGTTTTAATAGACTTACAACTGAGCCTGCCTGTGACCAGAAGAACTGAGGGCAGGCTCAAATGGCTGCAGCACTTTATACTTCTGGAAGTGGGAGGGGCCATGGGCGGAGCCATGGGCGGAGCCGAGGGTGGAGCCCTGTACAAGCTCCTCATCTCCCCCTGTGGGCAGAGCCGCGCAACGGCTCACAGACAGAGCTCACAAGGACACAATACAGTACAGTGTGAATACAGAGCCCACAAGGACACAATACAATAGTGTGAATACAGAGCCCACAAGGACACAATACAATACAGTGTGAAATTACATTCACCACTGGACTCAAATGAAGGTCTTAGCTACCCGCATAGAACCGGTCATCCAGCAGTTAAGTAAAGGTCATCTCAGTTGATCCGTGTAGCTTAATACGTAGCCACGTGTATCATTGCACAGAGAGAAAAGTCTTGTGTTTAATAATGAACCGTCTTTTGAACTAACATGGTGACAATCATAAAGGGTAATTGGAATTAAGAGAGAAAGACCAATAAACACAGATGTTAACCAAAATTAATAACACGATACTATGCTTGATTCCCTAGGAACACATGGAAAAAGACACGGAAGACAGACAACATACGGAATGAATCCAGGACCCCGACATTTCACACTGATCATCGCTGGACTTACTGAACTCCGGGTGCAACACAACACAAGCTTAGACCATGCTGCACAACTGTGGTTTGCTCCAAGTGCAGGGTAATGTGAGGACGGTATTTTATGGGTAAAACCCAACAGAAGCATCCTATTTGGGTGTAACAATCAAAGGGCAATGTACAAAAGGCCCAATGGGAACACATCTGCATACGACACCAGCACAACCGGAAAAGGGGATTGGTGGGAACTTCTGAATGATGGGCGTCCCGAAATTGGATGTTTAAAGAGAAGCTCAGGGAACACATTAGGAATCTGACAAAATCGCCCACTAAAGGTAACTTGGTATTGTACAGAATTAGATTAGGACATAAGCCAGCCCCAAACACCACCACCCAACAGACCACTTCCAGTAAGGATACCACCCAGCCACTGTTAGAGATCGAGACCAAAGCCCACACCTGGTGGGGAAACTTTGCAAAATGGAACCCTTTCTCCTACGTGGTCGAGACCCTCCTCCCGATTGCAGTAATATATATTGTCATCCTCACATTCCAACTCTGTAAGTGGAAGGCCAAAGACTCCCACCCTCAGATATGCATGGTCTGAGCCCCCCTTTTCGGAATTCAATAGACACCAACGTATCCTAGGAATGTCAATTTATAAGCAAATGTAACAACTGCTGCTGAAATGAGCCATTTGTGTTTTCTTTTAGTTCTAAGGATAAGTAGAATGAATGAGGTGCTGCTGCTTTAAATCTTGTGTTGTAAATAATGTTCTTTAATGTGTGAGCAAGCAGCATGAGAGTAGGTTAGCTTAGAGGTTAGTTAGAAATGAGCTGTTGGTATGAATTTAATTTAAAGATAAAACAATAATTATCAATGTATTTAATTTTGAGAAACTGTATGTAATATTAATGAATTAGGTAAAACTGTGCAATGAATTTTAGGACAGAGTAGAGTAGGACCTGAACTGACTGACAGGTGGCCGGCACAATAAGGTAGATATGGGCTCGAGTCTGTGGACCACCACCCTTCGCGTTCAGGATCAAGAGGATGGCTATGTGGCCATCTAAAATGGCCACCCGCAAAGGATAAAGGGAACTGTGGTCAAATCAGGACACAGACAGTGCACAGCCCTTATGTATTGTGAAAGGAAAGCCAGACCAAATTGAAACTTGCACCTGTTCAAGGTCAATCACCAATTTCCCCAGGACAATGGACTCAAATTAAGGAATAGCAACAGTAGCAGAGTCCCCAGCGCCACCTACCCTTATTTGGAAAGGCCTACACACTTGGAACAATAACGACTAGGACCCACCCAGCCATCAACGTATCTGCCCCTAATTGGCCGGTATCGATCAGAGTGATCGAGAACCTATTGATCCATGGATCCTGAGTTAACCCCGCCCAAAAGGGCACGAAGGAGAAGAAGGATAAGAAGCCCTGCGCACTAGGGATTGGTCTCTTTTGGGACCTGCTTGTGCCCACTGCAATCGCAGCATAACGACCAGCCAAGTTCACAACCGCGATCGCCACCTGAGAGAGACGAGCCGCAGCCGAGACGAACCTGACGATTTCCAGCCGACACACGTGGGGCTTCAGATAAAGGCCTTATCTACCTGCACAGAGCTGGCCATCCAGCAGTTAAGTAAAAGTCATCTTAGCTGGTAGGTGTAGTTTAGTACGTAGCCGCGTGTATCATTGCACAGAGAGATAAGTCTTGTGTTTAATAATAAACTGTCTTTTGAACTAACATACTGGTTGTGTGGTCATTTGGTCAATACAAGAAATATACTCGCAGCTTGTGGTTATTAATAGCAACAAGCATATTGGATCTGCCATAGGCAAAAGAACAGTGCTAACTGGGGTCAACAAAGGCTACTCTTTTCCATCTTTCTCACCATAACACTCCACCCCCGTCTCCTTGAAGCTTCCCGTCAGGGTGGAGCTACTTTACATGGTGAGCAGAAAACTACTCAATTTAGGTGGTCTCCAGTCCAGAACAGGACCATCCCAACCTCTGTCCTCAAAACTGCAGTATGCTGTCAATGCTTATTTGTGCATACACTCAGAGGCAGAGCTCCAAACTATCATCGGCACATTCACGGAATGGGCGGCAGACAAACATCCTCCACCAGTCTGTCCCCGCTGCTCAACACCGCTGCCCAACTATCAAGATCAATGGCAAACCATTGGATAACATTGATTAACTACCGTTCCTTAAGAGCTTGCTCTCAGCGAAGGAAGACATCAATGATGAAACTCAACATCGCCTCGAGTGTGTCAATGCGGTGTTCGGCCATCTGAGGAAAAGAATGTTTGAGGACAGAGACCTCAAATCCAACACCAAGCTTGGTCCACATGGCTGCAGTGCTATCTGCCCTCCTGTAGACCTCCTGTAGGCAATCGAGACATGGACATCGTACAGCAAACACCTTAAATCTCTGGAAAAATATCACCATTGATGCCTCTGCAAAATCCTGCAAATTCAATGACAAGATAGGCACTCCAATATCAGTGTTCTCTCTCAGACCAACATCCCCAGTATCAAGGCACTGGCTGTTATTAATCAGCTACGTTGGGCAGGCCACATCATCCACGTGCCTGACAAGAGACTCCTAAAACAAGCTCTCTACTCCGAGCTCTGTCACCGTAAGCGCTGACCAGGAGGAAGTGGAAATGTTTCAGGGGTGTTCTTAATGCCTCCCTGAAAAATTGAAACATCCACGCCCATTTGTGGGAATCGCTTGCTTGAGGCTGCCCGAAATGGAGAAGAAGTGTGCGCAAGGGTGCCAACCATTTTGAACGCCTCCGACAGGCCCAGGTGGAGGCCGAGCACAAACAGCGGAAGGGGTGAACCAAAATCCAAGCATCTCACCCACCCGCCTCATCAAACACTCGCTGCTCCACTTATGGCAGAGTGTATGGATCCAGCTTCAGACTTTTTTGTTAGCTCAGGACCCACAATGCTATGGTGGAAAAACATCATCCTCGGAGCTGAGGGACTGCAAGGAGAAGAGAGATTTTGGCAGTAGTAAAAAGCATGCAATGACCAATCCGTTGCTTATTTTACATAGTGTCTGCTTTATTGGATTCACTGGCGAGGTCATATTGACAATTTTGAAGTGCACGTCCAATGTATTCACGACCATCAGCCCAGCAATCAATTTTTATATTTCTTGTTATAGGATGTTAATTTTTTTTTTTACATGCAGCATCTATATTGGAACGTTAAGCTTCTTGTGGGTTAATCTTTGCTCCACATTTGAATAGGAAATCAATAGATAATTATCTGGAACTCTTTCCGGAATATAGTGCAAATTATCCAGCCATGTTTGGGATTACCTTTTCATAAAAAATCTTTTAGCCTCTAATTCATATTTTTAACCATTGAAGTAACCTTCCGCAAAAAAATGAAGACTGATTTTCTTTGTGTATTTCCGGAAGATGGTCACAGCCAAAGTTCCAAATACATCAGTCTCTGTGCTTTACGTGGGTTGTAATTTCAACTTTACACCACAGTTTGCTTGACTTGTTGTGAGGACTTGAGGACATGATCCTTGGCTATGCTTATCCTCACAAGGGAAGCTTAAATAACTGAACTCATTGTCTTTGTCTGGCCCTGGGTTCCAGCCCCCTGAGAGGGGTTTGCAGACAGCACTAATCACCGGTGTCTGTGCTTTGGGAGGGGGGGGGATGGGTATGGGGGGGGGGGGGGGCAGGGGGTCAGATTAATTGGCCAAGTAGTGTGTCATTCTGGAGGGTCAGCATCCTAAGCAGCCATTCTGGCATGTAGACTATCCTGATTGACAGGTTACGCGGCCAATGATTTCTGTTGTTCTGAACAGTAGCAACCATTGACCATGGAGGAGACGGCAGATTCCTTGGTCCCCGCGTTTCTTGTCCCTGCCCGTTGAAACGTCTGCTTGGGGTGTTGTCGAACTCATGAGCTGCTTTCTTCATTTTCACTCTTGCCCAGTCTTGGTTGGTACCTGGAGGCTGCTAGAGAGCAAGGTAAATGCCACCATGTTTACTTTACCCATCTCTGCCTGGAAGTGAGACAGCAGTCTAGACAGAGGCAGTGAAAAAAAATCACTGCTTTAACACTCACCTGGGCAATACACCTGCTAGCTCAGATACAGGAAGCAGCACCTGTCAATTCCTGGAAAGAGAAAGCCAGTCAGCTATATTTAAACCCCTTCAGATCTTTGATCTGCAAGCCTTTTGTTCATATCTCTGTGAAATTGCTTTCACTAGGCAGTGATTGACAGCTTCCCCGCACATACCCAGCTGTCTGCATTGTTTCCCTCATCCCCTTTCATGCTTGAGTGGCCTTCAAGTGGCAGCTGTGAAACTAACCAGTTAAATGCTTTAAGTTCTTTCACTTCCTCTTTATCGCTGCAAAAAATACTTAACTGTCTTTGATGTTTTTGTAAAGTGAAGGGTGTGTAAATGTACCCTGTCTGACCTTGACCAGTTAGCGGTAATCCTTTTTAACTGAGGTGCATTACGTGCTGAGATAGAAAAGGGAGACCAGCTCTGGGTGAAAGTACAACACTACTTTATTGACCACTTTATTATGAAAACAATATTTATTTTTGTAAATATACAGTCGCAAATCTACACTAGCTATCTACTTCTGACACACGCTTTCGAGGATTTGCTACACCTATCCACAAATATATATATACCACTATATTTGAACAGTTTGTCTGAAAAGGCTGGTAATACCCTTCAATAAGGGTGGGACAGGCTGTTCCTCGGTCTTTGAGGGTTGGCTAATGTCTCAGGATCTGCAGTTGTCGATTTGAGCTCCCCTCTCATCTAGGGCTGGTTCTGGTCTTCGGGTCGTCTCGCCGGGGTGGTCTCGGGAAATGCCGTTGAGCAAGGCAGAGAGGTGCCAAGGCAGAGAGAGAGAGATGAGTTTCTAGGTTGTCCTTTTATACCCCTCTGAGCACCCGTCTCGAAGATTCTCTGACTTGTGTCCAAGAGTAGCATTGGCAGGACGTGGCTGCTCCCATATTTGGAGGTCGCAGAAGAGTATTTTGAACTTCCAACTGTCAGGACGCGCCATGCCACTGGCCCCCTGCTGAGCTGGGTGCCACCAAGTCTACGCAGCACTCTCCTTACAAAAACAGGCCCTCTAGAGGTGTAAACAATGGTTTGTCCTGAAACAATGTCGCTGTTAGCACCTGTCCAAGGCCTGTATGGTTTCAACGAGAAATTGATTGCCCAAGCCTGCCTGGTTCAGCTCTGTAGTTTGCATGTTGCAGGGTCTGGCTCTGTTTAAACTTAGTTTTCACATTCTGAGTTTTCATCCATGATGATTGAAGGAAAATATCAATATTTCGGCAACAATCCTGGAGGTCATGGGTCACCTGACCACAATGTGGTCCAGGAGCTGTCAATCTTAGCTAGATGTTCATAAATATTGGGCGAAATTCTCCCCCCCCCACGACGGGTGGGAGAATAGCGGGAGGGCCTTCCCGACTTTTTTGACGCCCTCCCGCTATTCTCCCCCCCCCCCGCCGAAATCCCGACACGAATCGCTGCCGCCGTTTTTTACGGCCGGCAGCGATTCACAGCTGTTAGAAGGGCCGAAGTCCCAGCCCTTTACGACCTTTTTACGAACGGCAAACACACCTGGTCCTGCCGTTCGTAAAAACGTCGTGACCACCTGGAAAAAAATAACCATGGCACCGATTGGCACGGCAGTACCACGGCCGTGCCAAGGGTGCCATGGGCCCGCGATCGGTGCCCACCGATCACGGGCAGCGGGCCCGATGCCCGCGCACTATTTGTCCTTCCGCCGCCCCGCAGTATCAATACGCGGGGCGGCTGAGGGGCAACCCGGACCGCGCATGCGCGGGTTTCGCGCAAAAACGAGATGACGTCACCCGCGCATGCGCGGGTGGAGTCTTCCCACCTGCGCATGCGCGGCTGACGTCATATGACGCGTCAGCCGGCGCTAAGTCCGACAAGCGGGCTTAACGATTTTCGTTAAGCCCGACTTGTCGGAACCTCCGACGTCGGGCTGCTAGCCCCGACGGGGGACCAGAATCGGTCCCCCGTTGGGAAGGGGCGCGATGCCGTAAAACCCGCCCGGGTTTTACGGCAGTTTGACGATTTCTCCCGTTTTGGGAGAATTTCGCCCATTGTGGTTCCCAATTCTGGCCACCTACAGGAGGTGGGCAGGCTAGTTAAGGGAGGAACAGATAAAGGGCCCTGAAATTAATGCGAATGCTGGAATCTGAAATAAAAACAGAATATACTGGACGATCTCTGCCGGTCTGACAGCATCCGTGGAGAGAGAAGGGAGCTAACTTTTTATGTTTGGATGGCTTTGACATAGAGTCATTCAGACTCGAAACGTCCGTTCTCTCTTCACAGACGCTGTCAGACATGCTGAGATTGTCCAATATTTTCTATTTTGGCCCATTATTTCTCTCCCTGGCTCTGGAAGCTTAAGAATGCTCTGTCTTGTTCGGTCCATGGGTTCAAATGTTTTACAAGACATTTTGCCCCTGAGCAGGGTTGCCGCATTCCGCTGGTTTCTATCAGCATAGTTTTTTTCCTACCGGTATTACTAAAGTGATTTGCACGTAAAGCGAGGGCGAGTGAAGTGAGGTCCGTGCTGATAGCTCACATTGACTGTGAGAGCCGAGCGCTCCCTCTGCGTCCAAAGTGTAAATATTTCTTTTGTTTTTACCGTTTGAAGTTGATGGGGGTCATGGTTAGTGTACAAGCCCAGTTTCAATCTTGCAGCCCACTGAGATGAAGTCAGATCATTCATACGGGCCCACTCACTAAGCCGAGGTTGCCCACCACTGGTGTACAGCATACTTTAGACCAGCAGCAAGTAGGTTCCTCACAATTTGATTGAAGTCTCTTCAAGCAGAGTGTGATGGGCTTCTGTGCATGTCAGACACCAGGCTGAAAAGAATCTCGATCGGGACCTCGATGAGTCCCACCACAAAAGTTACCTTTTCTATTTCGGATGTTGACAGATTTGGTGTGCATGCTCTGTTCTTATTCTCTCCCCCCCCCCCCCCCCCCCACCCCCCCCCCCACCACATCCCCCACATCCGAGCATTAGTCACAGTTTATCGTTCCAAGAATTTCTGACTTCTGCTCGGTGTAACAGCACTGTGAGGCGTAACACTTTGGCACCGGAAGGTACAGTGCAGGTTTACCAATTTTAATCAAATTAATATTTACTACTGGGGGAGTGCCAAGCTACCTCTCAAAACAATGTGGCACCACTTCTAATAAACATATACTTATTACGGTGTGGCCCGGTGTCTGATAAACGAGGATAAAGGTGAAATATAGATCACAGAAATCATTTTCCGACAAATACCTTCATTTATTTTAATTGCTTTGTATTGTTCAAATCAATTTTTGAAGTGATTTGACACTCCCTTGCATGACTGTCCATTCACTTTGACTGTTAAAGAAGGCTTACTGCCAAGTTAAACTGATCGCTCAATTGGTTCACAAGCAGCCTGGTGGGGAAACACAGAAGTGATCCATGCAGATATGTATGCTCTGATTTGAGGAATGTGTCAATTTCAGTCGCATGTAAAAAAAATTAACTCCTGTTTTTTGTTGAACAACGTGCCATTGGCGAATAGAATATAGTGATACTTCCCTCCTAAAAATACTCTCTTCTGTGTTTTCTTCATAGGAAAGAAGAAAACGCAGTGGAGGACATTTTCAGGAGTGAGTATTTTCAAGAGGGAGGTATTACTATATTCGGTTCACAAATGGCTAAGGTTCGCCAAAGGTTGTTTGATCTATCTTCCCGGCCTCAAAACACTTTTACACATTCATTGGACATTATGTAATCTGATAAATTTGAGGAATAAATACCTGGGGGATCTAATGTGAGCAGCACAATGTAACCAGGGGCTGGTTAGCTCACCTGGCAAAATCGCTGGCTTTTAAAGCAGACCAAGCAGGCCAGCAGCTCGGTTCGATTCCCATACCAGCCTCCCCGAACAGGCGCCGGAATGTGGCGACTAGGGGCTTTTCACAGTAACTTCATTGAAGCCTACTCATGACAATAAGCGATTTTCATTTCATTTAATTTATTCCTTTAGAACCAGAGTGGCGCGGTGGACCAATAGTTAGCACTGCTGACTCACAGCGCCAGGGACCCGGGTTCAATTCCAGCCTTGGGTGACTGTGTGGAGGTTGCACGTTCTCTCCGTATCTGTGTGGGTTTCCTACGGGTGCTCCGGTTTCCTCCCACAGTCCGAATATGTGCAGGTTAGGTAGATTGTTCATGCTAAATTGCCCCTTAGTGTCCAAAGGACTAGGTGGGGTTACTGGGATAGGGTGGGTCATGGGCCTCGGTAGGTGTTTCTTCGGAGTCAGTACAGACTTTATGGGCTGAATGGCCTCCTTCTGCAATGTACGGAATCTAGGGATGGGATTCTCTGGCCGAGTCCGCCCGGCAACCGGAGAATCCCGCCCAAGGTCAATGGAGTTCATGATTGTACACGGCTTGCCCATGGCATTCTGCAGCTGGCGGGGTTGGAGAATCCAGCCCTATGAATCCAACTCAGACTAATGGAGATAAAGCTTCCTCTCTGGTAAAAAGAGTCATCAATATAAAATGATCGTCCATAGTCTCAGTCTATGCCCTAATAGCATGAACCCATACAACATTACTCAGCACAATTTATACTAATTGAGAGGCCATGTGGATGGCTGCTATGGAAAATTGGAACCTTTACATTGGTGGCCATCTAAATTTGGAATTAAAATCATCAGTTAAATTCAATGGGGGGATTTTCTTTGCACTTGAATATGTTACACCTAATCTGGGCAGCACGGTAGCATGGTGGTTAGCATAAATGCTTCACAGCTCCAAGGTCCCAGGTTCGATTCCCGGCTGGGTCACTGTCTGTGCAGAGTCTGCACGTCCTCCCCGTGTGTGCGTGGGTTTCCTCCGGGTGCTCCGGTTTTCTCCCACAGTCCAAAGATGTGCGGGTTAGGTGGATTGGCCCTTAGTGTCCTAAAAAATATAAGGTTAATGGGGGGGGTTGTTGGGTTACTGGTATAGGGTGGATACGTGGGTTTGAGTAGGGTGATCATTGCTCGGCACAACATCGAGGGCCGAAGGGCCTGTTCTGTGCTGTACTGTTCTATGTTCTATGGGCATTTTCAATACAGCAACTCAGAGAGGCTCAAGGGCCTTAGTCGATTTTATCTCAAGGCAGTGTACACTTCCGAGTGATCTGATGTAAGTGTGTAAAATAGTTAAACAATGTGATAGCATCCTGTTGCTGAATTATTGCAGTTTAGTAAATTGAGTGGAGCAAGGAACATGAGTTTAAACTATGTAAGAATCAAAATAGATCAGGTGTTAGGTGGTTTGACGCAGTGGTGCGCATCTGGAATATTCTGTCAGCTGGTGTGTGGGTGCTAATTGTCTATATGTCTTCAACAGGCAGCTGTACCCAGCTCGTGACCAAATCCAAAGAAATCAAAAGATGTGCAGGTTAGGTAGGGTTGTGGGTATACGGCAGGGGAGAAGTCCTCGGTTAGGTGCTCTTTCAGAGGGTTGATGCAGACAAGATGGGAGACGGCCTCCTGCACTGTAGGAATTCTCTGGTTCTAAGATATTAGACTTTAAAGGGACTTAAAAGGACTTTATCAATAGCACTTGGTCCATGCGATCCCTGGTGTGTTCTGATTGCTTAAGAGAGTTTGGAGAGAAATTTCCCAGGGTATTTCTTCACTTATTGCCCCTAAGGCTTTACACTGTTTTCCTTCCCCTCTCCCAGGAGCCAACATGGTTGGGCGGGTGGAGAAGGGTGGGCCGTGAGAAGAACTGTCTAGCGATGATGTTCACGCCGTTATGGTGTGGAGAAGGTATGTTGGAGTAGCAGATCCTTTCTTATCGACTTTATTTGTCTGTAAAGAAACAATGTACATTCTAACATTAACATATCGGCAAAAGAAATCTGGATCTGTAGCTCCTGAGATTCTGGTGTTCTGGTGCCATTTTGTGTCTGTACCATATATGCACTGGATACAACTATACCCTTAATACTGCATACCCTCGCCGTCACCCGGGCTCAAAAAGAAGCAGTCACTCCAGGAAGCGTGGAAAACGTGTAGCCCTGCAGGTGAGAGTGAAACAATGCTGCCCCAAAACCCCTCTGCCTAGCTTGCTCCTAAGAAATGTCCAATCTCTGGAAAACAAGCTAGACGAACTTAAAGCCAGACTCACTTTTCAAAGAGAACTAAGGGACTGCTGTTTCACGGCGACATGGCTCACTCCTGCTTCACCGGACTGTGCCCTACAACCAGAGGACCTCTAAATCCACCGAATGAACCGTACGGCGGCCTCAGGCAAGGCGAAGGGAGGTGGGGTCTGCCCCCTAATCAACACCTCCTGGTGCTTAGATGTAGTAACACTGGTGAGATTCTGCTCCCCGGACCTAGAATACCTGAAGCAAAAAATGCCGCCCCTACTACCTTCCGCGGGAGTTCAGCTCCGTAATCCTGACAGATGTGAAAATCTCCCTGGACGAACTATACACCACCACAAATAGCCTTGAAGCAAAACATCCCGAGGCCTTGTTCATTGTAGCTGGGGACTTCAATCAGGCCAAGCTCAAGAGCGTACTACCAAGTTACCATCAACACGTCACCTGTTCCACCAGAGGCCCAAACATCCTGGACCACTGCGACACAAATATTAAACATGCCTACCGCTCTATCGCCCGCCCACACTTTGGCAAATCTGACCACAAGGCTGTGCTCCTGTTCCCAGCGTCCAAGCAAAAACTGAAGCGGGAGAATCCGTCAAAGAAATTCGTGCAATGTTGGTTGGATGATCTCCGACGGGACTGCTTAGAATTAGGGGATGGTCAGTATTTAAAACCTCTGCGACCAGCCTGAATGAGTACACCACTACAGTAACTGACTTCATTAGTAAGCGTGTCGAAGACTGTGTGCCAAAGAAGCAAATCTGCGTGTTTCCTTACTGGAAATTCTGGATGAACAGATATATCCACTGCTTACTGAATCCTAGGTTTGAGGCTTTCAAGTCAGGCGACCCTGACTCATACAAGAAAGTGAGATATGATCTAAGGAGATCCATCAAAAATGGCAAAAGACAGCACCGGACCAAGCTCGAGACCCAGGCTAGCCACACGGACTCCCGCCGCCTGTGGCAAGGTCTGCAAGACAACGGACTACAAGATGAAGGCATGTAAAATCGCCGGCTCCAATGCACCCCTCCCTGATAAGTTCAAAGCATTCAATGCACACTTTGAGCAAGAGGTCAGCAAGAGCATGCCGTCCACCCCAGAAGCCTCCAATGAACTTGTATCTGTGGTCTCTTTGGAGTGGAGGAGGATGAGAGGCGACTTAATAGAGGTTTATAAGATGATGAGGGGGATAGATAGAGTGGACATTCAGAGACTATTTCCTCGGGTGGATGTAGTTGCTACAAGGGGGCATAACTGTAAGGTTCAGGGTGGGAGATATAGGAGGGATGTCCGAGGTAGGTTCTTTACTCAGAGAGTGGTTAGGGTGTGGAATGGACTGCCTGCTGTGATAGTGGAATCGGACACTTTAGGAACTTTCAAGCGGTTATTGGATAGGCACATGGAGCACACCAGAATGACAGGGAGTGGAATAGCTTGATCTTGGTTTCGGACAAAGCTCGGTACAACATCGAGGGCCGAAGGGCCTGTTCTGTGCTGTACTGTTCTATGTTCTATGTTACCATTGCAAATGTTAGAGTAGTCTTCTAGATGGTCAACCCATGGAAAGTCACTGGCCCAGATGGAATACCCGGACGAGCTCACAGGTCTTATGTGGATCAGCTGGCGGGGGTATTCGCAGACATCTTTTTTTATAAATGTTTTTTTATTGGGTTTTTGAACAAGGTATAATTACCGTTATGTACACAAGATAAGAAACATATATATATATATACACACATATATAGAAGAGAAGGGCACACCCCACCATACCAAAGAGAAGAAAATACTACATAGTTAAAAAAAGAAAATACAATAAAAATGAAATAGAATAACTGGTAGGGTATTGTGCACCAGCGTACAGCGGCAACTCTGTACACCTGGCAAAAATTATTTACACCACGTAAGTAGGCAACTGTTTGCGGGGGGGAAGGGGGGGCGGGGGGGGGGGGGGGGGGGGATTGGGGAGGCAAATATACATTTGGGTGCCGGGGAGGTAATTACAGTGTGCGATACTTGGCTGTGTTTCGTGTTGTTGTCGCCTGCTTCTCCTGGACGAATCTCGCTGCCGTCTCGCGCTCGCCTCCGCTTCTGCTGCTCCTCCCGTCCTCTGTCTTTATTTTCCTCGTTCCCAGCTCCTGGAGATGTCATGCATGTTTTGGTATCCCGCGTCTTCCTTTTCCTTCCGGCTTCCATTTCCCTGCCCCCCACCCTCCCACCTCGCTGGTTCTCCTCTCTTGTTCCCCCCCCCCCCCCCCCCCGACGGTTCGCCTGCCTTTCCTCAGGTTTAGCTGCCTCCCCCCTCCCCCCTCCCCTCTCCCCCCCCCCCCCCCCCCCCCCAAGTGGTTCACCTTTCTTTCCTCAGGCTTAGCTCCCTCCCTCCCTTTCATGCCTTGGCTACCTTCCCCTGATTCTGACTAATTTCCCCTGATTTTGGCTATCTGGCTATTCTTCCTCTTGCTCGTTGGCCACAAACAGGTCCCAGAACAGTCGCGTGAATGGCTCCCACGTTCTGTGGAAGCTGTCGTCTGACCCTCGGATGGCAATTTGATTTTCTCCATTTGGAGAGATTCCAAGAGGGCGGACAGCCAGTCTGCAGCTTTGGGTGGTGCTGCTGCTGAACACCAGCCAATCAGGATTCTACGGTGGGCAATCAGGGAGGCAAAGCCAAGGGCGTCCACCCTCCTCTCTAGGAATAGATCTGGCTGGTCCGAGACCCCGAAGACCACCACTTTCGGGCATGGCTCCATCCTCACCGACACCACTTTGGAAATTGCCTCTAAGAAGGCTGTCCAGTACTCCACAAGTCTGGGGCAAGACCAGAACATATGGACATGTGGGCGTGATTGGCCGGGCCTACTTGGCACCGTTCACATCTATCCTCCACCTCCGGGAAGAACCTACTCATACGGGTACTTGTTAAGTTGGCTCTATGTACCACTTTCAGCTGCGTCAGGCTGAGCCTTGCGCACGTGGCGGTGGAGTTGACCCTATGCAGTACTTCGATCCAGAGTCCCCACCCTATCTCAATCCCCAGGTCATCCTCCCATTTCTTTCTTGTCGCGTCCAGTACGGGGTCGGCCCTTTCTATCAGTCGGTCATACATGTCACTACAGTTTCCTTTGTCTAGTATGCTTGCGTCCAGTAGTTCTTCCAGTAGTGTCTGTCGTGGCGGTTGTGGGTACGTCCTTGTCTCCTTTCGTCTGAAGTTTTTAAGCTGCAGATACCTTAGCTCGTTCCCCCTGGCTAGCTGAAATTTCTCTGTCAGTTCGTCCAGTGTTGCGATCCTGCCGTCCGTGTATAGGTCCCTGACTGTCAGTGTCCCTCCGTCCTGCCCCAACCTTTTGAAGGTGGCGTCAGTCAGTGCTGGTTTGAACCTATGGTTTTTGAAGATGGAAGCTTTGTCCAACATTTTGGCCAGGCCAAATTGCTGCCGCAGTTGGTTCCAGGATTGGAGGGTGGCTGACACCACTGGGCTGCTGGAGTGTTTTTTGGGTGGGGATGGGAGTGCTGCCGTGGCGAGGGCCCAGAGGGAGGTCCCCACGCAGGGGGCCTCCTCCACGCGCACCCACTTGGTCTCTGGCTCCTTGATCCATCCCCTTATTCGCTCGGCCGTCGCCGCCCAGTGGTAGAATTGTAGGTTTGAGAGGGCTAGCCCCCCTCTGGATTTTGTTTTTTGTAGGACCTTCTTTGGGATCCTAGCATCCCCCCCCCCATACGAACGCCATGATTAGTCTGTCCAGCGTTTTGAAAAAGGCCTTGGGGATGTAGATCGGAATGGATCTAAACAGGAAGAGGAACCTGGGCAGTATGTTCATTTTGATCATCTGGACTCTCCCCGCGAGGGCGAGTGGGAGTGTGTTCCATCTTTGCAGGTCCTTGTTTACTTCCTCCGTCAGTCTGGTGAGGTTCCATTTGTGGATCCCTTTCCAGTCATGGGCTATTTGGATCCCCAGGTAGCGGAATTTGTGTCGGGCTCCTTTAGTGCTGCACCCCCCACTTGCGGGTTTACCGGGAAGGTCTCACTTTTGCTCATGTTGAGTTTGTAGCCCGAGAAGGCTCCAAATTCTTTCAGTAGCGCTATGATTCCGTCCATGCTGCTCTGTGGGTCCGAAATGTAGAGGAGCAGGTCATCTGCATAGAGTGAGACTCTGTGCTCTCTGCCTCCCCTTCGGATCCCACTCCAGCTTTTTGCTGCTCTGAGCGCGATTGCTAGTGGTTCGATCGCTAGGGCGAACAGCAGCGGGGACAGTGGGCATCCTTGTCTGGTGCCCCTGTGCAGTTGGAAGTTTTGGGAGTTGGTATTGTTGGCCCATACGCTCGCCATGGGAGCGTTATATAGGAGCTTTACCCAGGAGGTGAACCCTGTTCCAAGCTCGAACCGCTCCAGTACCTCTAAGAGGTATTTCCATTCAACTCTGTCGAAGGCCTTTTCTGCGTCTAGGGAGATGATCACCTCTTGTGTTCTCTCCCCGGAGGGGGTCATTATCACGTTCAGCAGGCGCCCGATGTTTGAGGTAAGTTGTCTACCTTTGACAAAACCCGTCTGGTCCTCTGTGACCACCTCAGGTACACAGGGCGAAATTCTCCGCATCCGCGGAAAGTTGGCAAACGGTCGTAAAAATCGGGACCGTTTTACAACGGTCGCGAAGGCTTCATTTCCCGACCGATTCACTTCCTGGAAATGGGCTAGCAGCGCGGCCGCGTCAATTACGTGCGTGATGACGACGGAACGCGACGACGACACGAACCCGCCCATGTGACGCCGCCCGACGCCGTAAAAAGGCGCGGGCGACCACAGAATCTGTCGGGCAGGATGTCGGAGCCTAGGCGAGCTGCACCTTGCTTTATTGATGCAGACGTCGAGGCGCTGCTCGATGCCGTGGAGCAGAGGAGGGGCATCATCCGCCCGCGGAGAGGGCATCGCCAACCTGCCAGCACGGTACGCCAGGCCTGGCGTGACGTGGCTGCTGCCGTCAGTGCTGTGGGGCAGACCCCTCGCTCAGCAGAGCAGTGCCGAAAGAAGCTACACGACCTCACCAGGTCTGCCAGGGTAAGTGCCATGAGGGTGCCCCCTAGTCACAACCATCCCTCCCCCTTAACTGCCCGGGGGGGGGGGGGGGGGGGGGGGGGAGGGGGATTGGGGCAGAGTTATTTGAGGGTGGTTCACAAAGTTGTCACAGACCCAGCGCTCTGGCCCCGAGGAGAGATGCAATCATCTGATGACAACTTGCCCCCCCCCAAACTGTGCCAGTATCAGAACGGACTTCTGATACCTACCGTTTTGTAATGATCTACCTATGTTCCCCTCCCCCAACAGGCCAAGGCCGGTCATAACCACCGTGAGCGGCACAAGACTGGAGGGGGTTCGCCCAACATGCACACCCCTCAGCACCTTTGAACAGAGGGCACTGGACCTTGTTGGGGGGTCTGCCACCCGCGATATCGCGCAATGCGAGGTTGGCGGAACTGCAGCAAGTGAGACAACCCTCCCTGACAAACCCCCTCCCCCCCCCCCCATCCTCTGTCCCTTCACACACCCTGCCCACTGGGACACCTCCCCATCCTCTGTCCCTTCACACACCCTGCCCACTGGGACACCTCCCCATCCTCTGTCCCTTCACACACCCTGCCCACTGGGACCGTTCAGCGGCCTGCCGAGCAAATCGAAATAACCCGTCTCATTCTCTTCCCTAGGACGTGATGCCGAACGACCAGGGCCGTCTGGCTGCAGACGGAGACAGGAATCTGCCGCCACCTCACCCGGGGCCTCACAACAGAGGGTGCCCGATCAGCGGGCAGCCCTATCTGCCCCAACCCAATCTGCGGACCAGGACGCACAGAGGGTTCGAAGTCCACCACCACCACCAGAAATGGCCAGGGACAACCCTCCTGTCGCTGAGCGGCCCCACACCCTGGACGAGGACCTAACCATTGAGAGCGTCGGGCTTGCGGCACTGCTTTCTCCCACCACTTCCATCATCCCAGAGATACACACCCCGGCGGGCCTATTTAGTGATGAGTCTCCTGGGGCACAGTCTGGTTGGCACATCACAGATGAGCAGGTACAGCAGGTGGAGGTCGGAGCAACAGAGGGCCCGGACTCGCGGAGGCCAGACCAGGCCCAGGATGCAGCTGGCTCCCAGACGTTTTCGGAGTTCCTGGAGTTTCTCAACCCACCCGCACAGCCGATGCCTCAGGAAACCCAGGGAAACAATGACGGGATGAGGGCTTCCTTCCAGACTCTGCAGACGCTGTTAGAGGAGTCGATCCGCGTCCAAGAGCAGGGAGTGGTGCCGCTCATGGCAGAGACCCAGTCCGACACCGCACGGGTGGCATCCGCGGAGGAGGCAATGCGTCAGGTTATGCAAGACGTTGGGATTAATGTGCACGCGTCATCCTCGGCCCTGGACAGGGTTGCCCTCTCACAGGCAGCAATGTGCCAGAGCCAAACCGACATTGCCGGCGCCCTGCGGGCCATGGCCGAGTCTCAGCAGGTCATTGGCCAGTCGCAGCAGTCAGTCGCCGAGAGCATCAACCGCCTGACACATGTGCTGGATGGCATCGTGCACAATCAGGTTGAGATCGCACAGTCCCTGGCGGGAATGTCTAACTCCCTGAACTCCGTCTCTGCAAACCTTCGGATCCTGGTGGATACCGTTGCAGGCCTCCAGGACTGGCAGCGCCAGGTGTCGGTGGTGCGACGGGGAACCTCCCCGCTCGCACCTCTGTCCCAAAGTGAGGCCCGGGGGCCACCGGGCTCCCCGAGGGAGGAGGAGGTTTCGGGGCCCGTCCCATTAACTCCATCACGGGACGTCCCGGAATTCTCGGCCTCCCCCCGTCCCATCCCTGGTGCATCGGGTGGGCAGCAGGCAGAGCAGGGTGGCACAATGTCACCCGAGACGCCCGCAGAGCAGCCTGGCCCATCAAGGCCGGGTCGCCCCAGGAAACGCTTGGCCAAGGAGAAACGAGTCGAGGGGGGCGATTCGCAGCAATCCTCCTCCACTCCTGCTGTATCATCTGGGGATTCACTTAGACGTAGTGGTAGGGCCCGTAAGGCAACTAAGATAGACACTGAGTAAGTTGGCACGGGTGAAGGGCACAGTTTAGTTGTAGGGGCTAGGGCACCTGTAAATAATTGTTAATATTAAACGCACTGTTCCACCTTACTTGTAATACCGTGTGATTGTTCCACAGCCACAGGAATCGTGATGGTGACCAAGTGTCGCTGGGGGTGACGTGTGGTGAAACCTCGGTGCCGGGTGTGCAGTCCCTGCCCCTACCCCCCTCCCACAGCTAGCCCACGCGGGCACGTGATGGAGTGTCAGTGACGAACTCAGCGGCCACCAAGGTGGATGGTTCAGCTATTGCCATGGGTCAGACTCTCTCTAACGATTCTGAGCTCACAGCTCTTCGCAGAGCGGGCTGTCATCATTCCACATGGCACTGATCACACCCGCTGACACAGCCATCAATGTTGTGCCATTCCGTCTGGACCCAGTGATAAGCGTCATGTCGAAGTGGAGCAGTGTACACTGAGGGGGGGGGGGGGTTGTGGTGGTGGCAGTTGTGTGGTGACCCTCTGCATGACTAGCGATGCAGGTGGTGGTTTGGTGTTCATCGGGGACGTCACATGCGATGCGTGAACCGTGCTGCCACCATGGCGTCGCGTGCCCGCCGTCCTTGCCGGGTCCGTCGTGCCGCCTCCTGGACATCACCAGCACCTGGGTCGTGTCTGCGTGCTGCGCCCGCCACTCCGCCAGCGTCCTCCTCCTCCTCCTCCTCCTCCTCCTCCTCCTCCTCCTCCTCCTCCTCTGTGCTGGCACCACTGCCACTAGCTTCTCCCTCCGCCTCCTGCAACAGGTCATCTCCCCTCTGCATCGCGATGTTGTGCAGCGCACAGCAGACCACTACAATGCGAGCGACCCTGTCGGCCTGGTACTGCAGGGCCCCTCCGGAGCGGGCCAGGCACCTGAATCTCATCTTCAGGAGGCCAAGGCAGCGCTCCACCACACCCCTGGTTGCTGCATGGGCCTCGTTGTATCGTGTTTCCGCATTGGTCTGAGGCCTCCGTATCGGCGTCATCAGCCAAGACCTCAGCGGATAACCCCTGTCACCTAGCAACCAGCCCCTCAGCCGGGGGGGACGTCCCTCAAACATCGCAGGGATGAACGACTGCGCTAGTATGTAGGAGTCATGCACACTCCCTGGGAACCTTGCACAGACGTTCATGAACCTCATGTGGGGGTCGCATACCACCTGGACATTAATGGAGTATGTCCCCCTCCTGTTTGTGAACACGTCCCTGTCCACAGCAGGCGGGCGCATGGGGATGTGAACACAGTCGATTGACCCCTGAACCCTCGGTATCCCGGCCACACTGGCAAATCCACGGGCTCGTGAGTCTTGACTTGCTCGGTCCTCGGGAAGGTGATGTAGCGGTCGGCGATGGCATAGAGGGCGGCGGTCACATCCCGGATGCACCTGTGCACCGATGACTGGGAGATCCCAGAGACGTCCCCGCTCGGAGACTGGAAGGAGCCGGTAGCATAGAAGTTCAGAGCGACCGTCACCTTGATGGCTACCGGGATCGCGTGTCCTCCCCCCGTTCCACGTGGGGCGAGGTGCGACAGGAGTTCGCAGATATGTATCACCGTCTACCTACTCAGCCGGAGTCTTCTCCTGCAGGTGATGTCCGGCATTGTTAGGAAAGAGACCCGGACACGGTACACCCTCGGCTTTGGTCGTCGCCTCTGACGCCGTGGCTGCACCCTCACTCTCTCCTCTTCCTCTTCCTCCTCCTCCTCCTCCTCCCCCCCCCCCATGCTGCTCGACGACTGGCAACTCCTCGGCCCTTCCCTCTGCTGCTGCAGCTGGCCCTGCAGCCACTGCGGGTTGTGGGTGTGGATGCTGCTGCATCTCCAAATCCAGTAGAGCTGCCCCAACCACTGCGCAGAACATAGCCGTTCTGTTCCCATGCATCGTGCTAACCTACAGAAGGGTGGTGGGGGGCAGAGAAACGGGACATGTTAGACGGACGTTAGTCGACACCTCGGCAGCCGCCAGCCATGGGATACCAGTGTGTCCCGGTGGCCTGGTCGCGCTGCTGACACGCGGTCAGCCTAACCCCTGGTCACTTTCTGCATCCAACGGCCAGTAAACTATGGCCTCCTCACGGGTGCGTCAGTGGCCTGTGGCCGGAAGCCACAGGGGAACCAGCGGCCGTGTCCTCGTCACCTGCACACCATGGCATGGTGGCAGACATTTTGTTACGGGGTTGGACGGCTCACTCTCTACCTAACCCCCCCCCCCTCCGTCGCCCCCCACTGCCCCCTCCGTCTCCCCCACTGCCCCCTCCGTCTCCCCCACTGCCTCCCCCGTCTTCCCCCACTGCCTCCTCCGTCTCCCCCACTGCCCCCTCCGTCTCCCCCACTGCCTCCCCCGTCTTCCCCCACTGCCCCCTCCGTCTCCCCACTGCCCCCTCCGTCTCCCCCACTGCCACCTCCGTCTCCCCCCACTGCCTCCCCCGTCTCCCCCCCACTGCCCCCGCTCTGGACCCCCTCCCGTTCCCAGGGATGCCTTCCCCGTTGTGGCCAGACTCGAGCGGTGCGCTGAACGGTGCGCTGAGCGGTGCGCAGAGTGGTGCCCTGACCTCCTCCAAGCAGTCGTCAGCCAGGCCGACTGGTTGACGAATTTAAAAAGCAGGTGTGTTTCACGACGTCCAAACAGGGCGCCATGACGTCGGGACTTCGGCCCATCCGGGCCGGTGATTAGCGGGGGGGCTCTCAGTGGCGATTCTGGTCGTGTCAGGGGCGGGAAGGAGGCGTTTGTCGGGAAACGCGACTCCGACAATTTGCGGGGTTCGGAGAATAGCGGGAGGGCGTCGGAACAGCGTCGCCGTAAAAATTTCCGACGCCCGCTATTCTCCGACCCGTCGTGTGTCCGGAGAATCTCGCCCACAGTCTTCTAGCATTTTGGCTCGGAATTTGGCCAGTATTTTGGCGTCTGCGTTCAGCAGTGAAATGGGTCTGTATGACCCACATTCCATTGGGTCTTTGTCTTTCTTGGGTATCAGCGAGATTGAGGCCTGTGCTAGCGTGGGTGGCAGTGTGCCCCTAGCTAGCGAGTCTGTGAACATCACCCGCAGGTGCGGGGCCAGCGCTGTCGAAATTTTTGTGGAAGTCCGTCGGGAACCTGTCTGGTCCTGGCGCCTTCCCCGCCTGCATGGGGCTAATGCTGTCCATGATCTCTCCTAGTGCTAGTGATGCTTCCAGGCCCCATTTTCTGCCCTCCCCCACGACTGGTATGTCCAGTCCATCAAGGAATCGTTTCATCCCAGACTCCCCCCTTGGGGGCTCTGAGGTGTACAGCTCTTGGTAGAAGGCCTTGAAGGTTTTGTTAATCTTTTCTGGTTCCGTTTCTAACGTGCCTCTGGTACTCCTGATTTGTGCAATTTCTCTGCTGGCTGCCTGCTTTCTCAGCTGGTGTGCCAACAGGTGGCTGGCTTTGTCTCCGTGTTCGTACAGGGTTCCACGTGCCTGGCGGAGTTGGTGCACTGCTTTCCTGGTGGAGAGCAGGTCAAAGTTCCTTTGTAGCTCTTTCCTCTCCACCAGGAGCTCTACGGTTGGGGCCTCGGAGTATTTACGGTCTACCTCCAGTATGGAGTCGACCAGCTGCTGCCTAGCCACCCTTTCCTCCCTATCTCTTCGCGCTTTGAAAGCGATGATTTCCCCTCTTAGTACGGCCTTTAGCGCTTCCCAGAAAGTGGAGGGTGAGACCTCCCCGTTCTGGCTGTTCTCCGTGAACTCTGCTATGGCCTGCGCTATCCTTTTGTTGAAGGCCTTGTCCATTAGTAAGGCACCGTCCAACCTCCATGTGGGGCGTTGGGCCCTGCCCGTCTCTAGCCGCACGTCCATGTAATGTGGAGCATGGTCTGATGTCACAATTGCGAAGTATTCCACTTTGTCTATCCCTGGAAGCACCGTTTTCCCCACCACAAAGAAGTCAATTCTGGTGTATACATTGTGTACTGGGGAGAAGAAGGAGAATTATTTCTCCCCCGGGTGGGCGAACCTCCAGGGGTCCACCGCTCCCATCTGTTCCATAAAGTGACTGAATTCCCTTGTCATGCTTGAGGTTTTCCCTGTTTTGGGGTTTGATCTGTCCGTCTTTGGATCCTATACAGAGTTGAAGCCCCCCGTGATTAGTCGGTGCGTTGCTATGTCTGGGATTTCTGCCATGGTCTTCTTGATGAAGCTCGTGTCATCCCAGTTGGGTGCGTACACGTTCACTAGTATTACCGGTGCCCCATCCAGGGCCCCGCTGACCATGGCATACCGTTCCCCCCGGGTCCGTAACCGTCTTTGTCGCCCTAAACATCGTCCTCTTGCCGATCAATATCGCCCCCCCCCTGGCCCTTGTCCCATAGCAGGAATGATAGGTTTGTCCCACTCAGCCCTTTCTTACCCGCAGTCGGTCCTGCTCTCTCAGGTGTGTGTCTTGGGAGGAAGACTATGTCGGCCCTCATATTTCTTAGGTGGGTGAGGACTCTGGATCTCTTCACTGGGCCGTTGAGTCCTCTTACGTTCCAGGTGACTAACCTGGTGGGGGGCTTCTGCCCCCTCGCTCCTGTAGGATTAACCATACTTACCTGGTGGACGCGTCCCTGCCTCCGGGGTTTCCCTTTGTTAGGGGGCCGTCCAGGATGGCCGCTGTCGCTGCTTCTCCATTCGGTCGGGTCCCTGCGCTCCGGAATTTCCCTTTGTCCCGGGGGCACCCGCCATGGCCGCCCACTGTGCGTCCGCCATGCGGGTAGCCCCCTGCACTCTGGGGTCTCCCTTCGCCCAGAGACCGTACTGGGTGGATGCTTGCAGCGGTTCCTTGTTTCGAGCCCTTGGTTGTGGCACTTTGTAGCCCTATTCCTTTTCTAGCCTTGTTTGTCCCTCCTTACCTGCATGCCCCCGGTCTTTCGCTCCCTGTGTACCCCCCGCCCCCGGTCTCTCGCTTCCTGTGTGCCCCCCCCACCCCCGGTCTCTCCCTTTTCCCTCCTCCCCCGTATACCCCTCCTTTGCCCCTCTGTTCCTGCCCCAGTTTGCTCTCCCGGCTCTGATGGGCGGTCCCCCCCATCCCCTGCCTGGCGCCTTCCCCCCTGTTGGGGGCGCGCTGCGGCCCTGCTTTGTTGCGTGTCCCCGGCACTAGCTTTCCTGCTAGTACGGTGGCCCCCCTCTCGGGAGTTACTATCTCACTTCTCCCCTGCATGGCCTCTGCAGTTTTCTGCCCACTCTTCCCCCATCCTACCCTGTACCCCTCTCGCTTGCTTTCCCTTCTCCGCTACTCTCGTTCCCTCGTGCTGGGGCCTGGCCTCCCACCTGGAGCGGTCCCTCGGGCAGTGGTTCGCTCTTTGTTCAGGGTGCTCTTGCCGTGGCGGGGCGGGGGGGCCTGGCATTGCCTCACCCCTCCCCATCCCCCCGTCGGCGAGTTGTTGCCCCTTGCCAGGGGCCCTTCATCCCTACCCTCGTTGGTGGTTTTCCAGCCCGTGTTCCTCGACAAACTTGTTTGCTTCGGCGGGGGCTGTAAAGAAGTATTCTCTTTCTTGGTGTGTGACCCAGAGTTTCGCTGGGTACAGCATACCAAAACGCACGTTGCTCCTGTGAAGACCTGCTTTCGCCCTATTGAAGTCTGCCCGTCTCCTGGCTAGATCTGCCCCAACATCCTCATAAATTCTTATGGCGTGTCCTTCCCATTTGCAGGCTCTATTATTCCTGGGTTTGGTACGTTCCGGCGTAGCCCATTCGGCGTGGCCCATTCGGCGTGGCCCATTCGGCGTCAGGGAAATAATTGGTTGATTCGGTGTGGCCGTTTAGGCGTCAGGACATTTCGGAGTCACTTTTAAAAATATTTAAAAAACCTAGTTAAAAAACTTTCATTAAAACGCCGAATTGGCCACGTCGAAACGTCCCATTCCCCTCTCAGGAGCAAAGGTGAAATGGTTCCAAGGTTTTGAATAAACCTTTTAAACCTTGGGGGTGGGGGGGTGCTGTTCCCCTGAACCAGGCCGCCTGTCCGCTTCACCTCGCCGGCTGCTGTCCCCCTGAACTGGGCCGCCTGTCCGCTTCACCTCGCCGGCTGCTGTCCCCCTGAACTGGGCTGCCTGTCCGCTTCACCTCGCCGGCTGCTGTCCCCCTGAACTGGGCCGCCTGTCCGTTTCACCTCGCCGGCTGCTGTCTCCCTGAACAGGGCCGCCTGTCCGCTTCACCTCGCCGGCTGCTGTCTCCCTGAACTGGGCCGTCTGTCCGCTTCACCTCGCCGGCTGCTGTCCCCCTGAACTGGGCCGCCTGTCCGCTTCACCTCGCCGGCTGCTGTCTCCCTGAACTGGGCCGCCTGTCCGCTTCACCTCGCCGGCTGCTGTCCCCCTGAACTGGGCCGCCTGTCCGCTTCACCTCGCCGGCTGCTGTCCCCCTGAACTGGGCCGCCTGTCCGCTTCACCTCGCCGGCTGCTGTCCCCCTGAACTGGGCCGCCTGTCCGCTTCACCTCGCCGGCTGCTGTCCCCCTGAACTGGGCCGCCTGTCCGCTTCACCTCGCCGGCTGCTGTCCCCCTGAACTGGGCCACCTGTCCGCTTCACCTCGCCGGCTGCTGTCTCCCTGAACAGGGCCGCCTGTCCGCTTCACCTCGCCGACTGCTGTCTCCCTGAACTGGGCCGCCTGTCCGCTTCACCTCGCCGGCTGCTGTCCCCCTGAACTGGGCCGCCTGTCCGCTTCACCTCGCCGGCTGCTGTCTCCCTGAACTGGGCCGCCTGTCCGCTTATTTTCAGAATGTCTCAAAAGCAGCACGATTAATGTTGAATTGTTTTTCAATTGGTAATTGTAAAACTTAATTTAGAAATCACTATTGAATTTTCCAGTAATAATGGAGCTAGCTGATATCTGCCTTGAAAGAAACTTAAATGAAGATCTGAGAATTAGTAATCAGTTTTAAAATTGGAAGGCAATAAAACAAAGCTGTTCATATTGGTTATTGAAATTACAAAATCCATTTCTAACCTTAAGAAATTTGACTATTCTGGGTTAAACATAAAGGGCGAGATTCTCCACACTCCCGACGGTGCGGAGAATAGCGTGGCTCGTAAAATTTTACGGCCACTCTGTTCCGACGCCCTCCCGCTATTCTCCCCCCCCCCCCCCCATGCCCAACTCCCGACACGAATCGCTGCCGCCGTTTTTTTACGGCCGGCAGCGATTCACAGCTGATAGATGGGCCGAGTTCCCAGCCCTTTACGGCTGTTTTTACGAACGGCAAACACACCTGGTCTGGCCGTTCGTAAAAACGGCTGTAAACACTCGCATTTTATAACCATGGCACCGATTGGCACGGCAGTACCACGGCCGTGCCAAGGGTGCCATGGGCCCGCGATCGGTGGGCACCGATCGCGGGCAGCGGGCCCGATGCCCGCGCACTATTTGTCCTTCCGCCGCCCCGCAGTATCCATTCGCGGGGCGGCTGAGGGGCATCCCGGCCCGCGCATGCGCGTGTTTCGCGCAAATACGCGATGACGTCATCCGTGCATGCGCGGGTTGGAGTCTTCCAATCCGCGCATGCGCGGCTGACGTCATATGACGAGTCAGCCGGCGCTAACTCCGGCAAGCGGGCTTAACGAAATTCGTTAAGCCCGTGATGCCGGAGCTTACGGCGTCGGGCTGCTACCCCCGACCGGGGACCAGAATCGGTTCCCGGTCGGGAAGTGGGGGGCTGGCGTCAAACCCGCCCGGATTTGACGCCAGCCTTACGATTTCTCCCCATATGGGAGAATCTCGCCCAAAGTACTTCCTCACTGTTGGGAAAGAGTTAATGTTAGAATTGGGGTTTTATTATTTAATAAACTGCAAGGATAGGGATACAGGAGGCACTGTTTTGTTGTGGAGGAATGATTACTGAACACAATAAACTGGAGTCGAAAAAGGTCAAAATTTGCTTTGTAGTTCTTATTATAGAATTATCATCAGAGCTTAACACTCATCTTCTTTATGATCGTTCAAGGTAAATACAAAATTCACTGACCAATAGTAAGGACCTGCAGGCATGCTATTCACTAAGAGCAAGAGCAAGACCGATATTAAATGTCTGCTCATTGCACTAACCTGTCTTTCTGAAGCCTGTCCCGCCGCCGAAAAATTCCTCCGCCGAAAAATTCCTCCGCCGAAAGGGCCACGCCGAATGAGCCACGCCGAATGGGCCACGCCGAATGAGCCACGCCGAAAGGGCTACGCCGAATGGGCCACGCCGAATGAGCCACGCCGAATGGGCCACGCCGAAACGTCCCATCCCCATTATCCCTGGCCCAGCGCAGGATTGTTTCCCTATCCTGGTACTGGTGCAGTTTAGCTATGACTGCTCTCGGGTGGTCTCCTGCCTTGGGCTTCGGGCGCAGCGACCGGTGTGCTGTGTCCATTTCTGGTGGGTTGGGGAATGTTTTCCTCCCCACTAAGTTGCCCAGCGTCTCGGCCACGTATGCTGTGGAGTTTCTACCTTCGATCCCCTCTGGCAGGCCCACTAACCTGACATTTTGCCTTCTCAAGAGGTTTTCCTGGTTGTCTACTCTGCCCTTCAGGCTCCCCCTGTGTTGCGCCCAGTCTTGTCACCTCCCTCTCCAGGACCGTGACCCGATCGCTCATGTCAGTCGCTGCTTTCTCCAGCTCCTTAATGGTCGCCTCCTGGGCTTCCAGTTTCTCCCCTTGGGCATCCAATTTCTCCTCTAGTCTGGCCAGGGCCTGCTGCACCTCTGTCATGGCCCTGGCCACTGCTGCCTGCACTGTGGCCTCTATGTCTGCCTTCACCTCTGCTTTATTTACCTGCTGATGCTCCCTCAGCGCCTCGGTAAATGCTGCCTTCCAGTTCCAGCTCCCCCCTGGCCCTGGGGGAGAGTGCACCTGTCTGTCCAGCTCTTTTTGATGTGGCGATACTTCCGTTCTGCCGCTTCATGCGCTGATTTGCTCGTCTGAACGGGCTCGCCCATTGCCGCGTCTGCCTTTGGTGCCCCTTCTCCCTCTGCTTTAGCTCCCTTCTGGCATTTTTTCTCCCCCTTCCCTTTCTTCTTTTCTTCTCCCCTTGTTTTTCTTTTCCCCCCTTTCCGCACCCTGTATATATATTTTTTGTTTCTTCCCTTTTTCTTCTTTCCTCCCTTCTTTCCTTTACCACTTTATTTTTTCTCTTTTATAAAACTCTTCTTAGGTGGGCTTATTTTGGGTGAGAAAAAAAGAGTGCAAAAAGAGAAAAAAATATATATATATATTCCCCCCCCCCCCTCTTTAAAAGTTTTCTTTTCAGAGTTTTGTTTTTGCAAAAGTTATTTTTCCTTCCTTTTCCCTCACTCCACCCAGAGAGAGAGAGCCTCTTTGTTCTTGCCTCGCGGTGGTCACTGCCGGGTTGGGGGGTCAGTCCCCGCAGCTCTGTCCCCGCTGCTCTGTCCCCGCTGCTCTGTCCCCGCTGCTCTGTCCCCGCTGCTCTGTCCCCGCTGCTCTGTCCCCGCTGCTTGGTCCGGGCCTCCGTTCGTCGCACCCTGCGCTCTCCTGGTGGGGATGGCTGGGTCGTTGGTCGCTCCTCCGTTCCCTCCTCTCTGCAGGTTCGGCCCTGCTTCGGTCCGGGCCGCCGCTGCTCCGCTCCTGGCCTGCGCTCTGCTCTTCGCAGACATCTTCAACCTCTCTTTACAACAATCTGAGGTCTCTGTTTCAAGAAGATGACCATCATCAGAAGACTAAGGAAATTTGGCATGTCAGCTAGGACTCTCACCAACTTTTACAGATGCACCATAAAAAGTATTCTTTCTGGCTGTATCACAGCTTGGTATGGATCCTGCTCTGCCCAAGACCGCAGGAAACTACAAAAAGTGAATGTAGCCAAATTCCCGCTGCCTCGGAAAGGCAGCCAGCATAATTATGGACCCTACACACCCCGGACATACTTTCTTCCACCTTAGTAGTAAGTAGTAGTTATGTAGTATTCAGGTTCCTATCTTTGGCAAGCTTTGACAAGCAATATTGAATAAACATGATGAAAGCAGGACTGAGATTATAGCTTCTTCCGTCAGGAAAAAGATACAAAAGTATGAGGACTCGTACAAACCGACTCAAGAACAGCTTCTTCCCTGCTGCCATCAGATTTTTGAATGGATGTACCTCGTATTAAGTTGATCTTTCTCTACACCCTAGTTATTACTACAACATTATATTCTGCAGTCTCTCCTTTTTTCCCTATGTACGGTATGCATTGTTAGTACAGCATGCAAGAAACAATACTTTTCACTGTATACTAATACATGCGACAATAATAAATCAAATCAAATCAAATCACTGTGAAGCTGCTGGCTATGCTGGATGCCAAACAAGAGGCATCCTTTACCCACATCAGAAGCAGACATTAGGCCGTGGTAACCCTTTCATTATCAACACAAAACCTTAACTGTATTTAGGATCTACCACATGTCATTTTGCTACTCTGTCAAACTATTTAGCGCAGAAATTATGGATGAAGGAAACACGGAGGATTGAGATGAGACATTTTGACTTATGCTCCCCTACCAACTTCGAGCCTAAAGGATGTTACAGAATCAGAATCACTACGGTGCAGAAGGAGGCCATTCATCCCATGAGTCTCTACTGGCCCTCTGAATGAACACCCTACTCTAGGCCCACTCCCCCGCCTCGCCCCATAACTCCACCTAACCTTTTGGACACTAATGAACAATTTAGTGTGGCCAATCCACCTAACCTGCACATCGTTGGAGTGTGGGTGGGGACTTAGGGTGCTAGCCATGGGAGTGAGTGGTCGCACATTTAGTGGCTCCCGCTTGAGGTGGAATTGTTTGCCTCACAGGTGCAACACTTAAGATGGTGCTGGAGGTTGTGAGGTTGAGGAGAAAGGTGCTGTTGCGAGTGGTTAGTAGGGGAAGGCCACCCAATCGAAGCAGGCCAGATTAGAGGCTGCAGGAAGTGTAAGGAAATGTGGAGGAAATGGGTTCAATGCGAAAGGGATTTAATGCCCTTTTTCACTTTTGAGTGAGGGTAATGCTGAAGCCAGGTGACCAGCCTCCAGCTCTGCAGCCACAGCAGACACAACAACTGAGCAATCTGAGGGCACATAGTGTTCATGAATATGGGAGATATTTGTGCCAGGATAATTACTGATCCTTCAGCAATGCCCAGAGCCCTAGTGGTGTTTTATACGAAAATTACTGTACTACAATAAACTGTTGACACTCACTGTCTGGGCTGACAGCTGAATTCAGTCTGGTATGGTGCAGGAGACTAACAGCTGTGCGTTCCTCAATAAAAATCCTCGTGTTCAAGAGAGAAGAATGAATAGAATATTTGAATAAAAGAGCAAGACAGTTAAAGCTGTCTTCAGCATTATTAAAAACATGGGGCTGGATTCTCCAATTTTGAGGCTTTGTCCGGAGCATGTGTCTAGTATTACGACCAAAAAGTCAGCGGCGTCCCTGCACCGATGCTCCACCGGCAACCTGCGGCGGTCACGCCGTACAACATGACGCCGACCGCGAGTGGACCTGGCCTGCCAGATAGTGCGCCCTTGTAACTCCCCTCGCTATCCCCGTACCACCCCCACCAGGCCCCCCAGCCCCGCGTCGAAGCCCCCCCCCAGCCAGCGGAACGGCTCCCCCCCCCCCCCCCCCCCCCCCCCACTGTGGCGGCGCTGGTCACAGTCCACAGCCGCCGTGCGAGGTTGACAAGACCTCAGACCACAAGTGATCCACGCCGTCGGGAAGTCGGCCCATCGGGGGAGGAGCATCGGGGGGAGTGCCTTCAGGTGACGTCCTGAGGCCATGCCAATGGTGTGCGGCGTACTCACCGATTACGCCGTTTTGGAGGGAATGGAGCATCCGCTAACAGGCACCGTCCCCGATTTCGGCGTCAAAACGGATTCTCCGGCGAATCGCCGACTATAATTTTGGCTAAGGCAATCAGAAAATCCAGCCCGTGACTTCAGTAACTTCATAGTTTACCTATCTCATCCCAAACAGGCCAGAAAATGAGACCATAGAAACATAGAGGTTTAGAGCACAGAAGGAGATCATTATACCAACATTGTCAATTTTGGCTCTTGACTTAAGGAATCCAAAATTGTTCCCAATATCCCATTCACAGTATTTTCCTGCCTTCAACTCTGATTTAAATACAAATAAAATTTTCTCCTAAAATACAGTGATTCTTCCTGAGCCAGGCCTTGTGACAAAGCAGTCCGTGCTCAAACAATGTTTTGTGTAACTTAATGTCTACTCATCTCTCTCTTCTTGTCTGCAATGCCACAAGAGTAATGCAATGAAGATATACCACGTGCACATTGAGTGCCTCCCAGAAAGGAAGGGAAATGGAAAACATTCTCCTTGAGAACTTCCTTATATTCTTCCTGATGCGTAACAACATCTTTCTGATCCTATTTTATTGTTTTTCATTGAGGAGCTTAGGTGTAAGGCCAAGACCCATGTCAAATGGCACTACCAAAGCAGGAAAGAGTGGGTGGAAAAGTGAGGTCAACCAAGAAGTGATTGTTACAAAGTAATTACAATTGTAAAATATTTACAGTTATGGAAACAGCATAGATCAGCACATGCCCAATGTTTATGCTGTTCAAGTGCCCCCCTTCATCAAACCTCATCAAGATATCCTATTCCTTTCCACATCTTGTATTTAACATCTTGTTTCATCCCTGTGAAGATGCACTTTCATAGGCTTCATTGGTGAACACAAAAAGGTATTTATTAATAAAAATTGTACAGCAGCCACATGGGCTGTAGCTAGCTTCCAAAAATGTCCCTGCCTCGGAGTCTTTCTCAACATAGGGTGATTCCACACTCTGAGGCTCAATTGATCACACAGGCCATGTGACCCTTACTCTGCTGTGTTGCCCTTAAAGGGACAATCACTACATCCCTCCCCCCCTTTTTTTTAAACAATCTTCAGTAACTAATTCACTCAGTCCTAAATGCTAACTAAATATTATGTACATGAGTTGGAAAATTATACATTGCGTTCTCTGTTTCCTGCAGAGCGTTGTAATTCTGTTGTTTGAGATGCTTCACAGGATCGACATGAACAGCAACTGCTATAATGGGTCATTCTTCTGGCAAAGGCAATTCACCACTATTTGCTTCCATGGAAACATTAATTATGTCAGGTATTTCAGTACTTTCGGATTCAAAAGCATTTCTTGATGGCAACACTGACTGCTGGAGGGCCCCTCAACTCCTCAAGTGATCCACATGTTTATGAATGATCTGTCCCTCCAAGTCCACTTGGTATGTAAGGGGTTTGGTCTTAGAGACACTAATTCCAGAGATCCAACTTGATCCACTACCGACGTTTCTCATGTATCCGGCTTCATTTACCACAAATGATCATGATGTACTGTGTGAATCGTGGCTTGCTTCCTGGTTACTTTGGTTGGCTTCTATCCTTCCTGGCAAATTTTGAAACACGAGACTCTGTCTCGTTCTGAGATGATGTTTCATTATGAGTTCTCTGGTGGGACTCCCATTGTTGAATGTGGAGTGGTAAGATAGCTGAGGAGGAATCTTTTTCTTGAGGCAAACTCCAACCTCCTGAAATCTCTTTTACACCTCTTCTAAGTGTTCTAGCTGTGCATCCCCTATCGATACAGTTAGACAGACATTATCAAGGTATACTACAACTCACGGTAGTCCCTGTAGCAGAATCTCCATTGTTCTTTGGAATATTGCACCTGCCGAAGACACACCAGAGGCAAGTGTCTGTACTGGAACAGGCCTTTGTGTGTGTTTACAATGACATATCCCCGGGAAATGTAATCTAATTTGAGGTGCTGGTACATTTGACGCATATTCAGCTTTGTATAAAATTTACCTCCTGCTGATTGCATATAGAACATAGAACATAGAACAGTACAGCACAGAACAGGCCCTTCGGCCCTCGATGTTGTGCCGAGCAATGATCACCCTACTCAAACCCACGTATCCACCCTATACCCGTAACCCAACAACCCGCCCCCCCCCTTAACCTTGCTTTTTTAGGACACTACGGGCAATTTAGCATGGCCAATCCACCTAACCCGCACATCTTTATCAGTCTTCAATTCTCAGGGATGGATATTTATCCAATTTGGAGGCCTGATTAAATGTTAGCCTAAAATCGCCACAAGTGCGGATGCTCTTGTCTGGTTTCAATACGAGGACTATAGATGTTGCCCATTTCGAGAATGGAACTGGTTACATAATGCCTAGTTCTTCCAACCTTTTTAACTCAGTATCCACTTTCTTTTATAAGGCATAAGACAATCACCATATTCCCCAATGTATTGTTGCTTTTGTCTCAATTACTCTCCATATTAGTGCATTCCACAACCTAACCACTCCATGGGTAATGCACGTTCTTCGTAATTCTCTATTGAATTCATTATTGATTATTTTATAGTTCTGATCTAGCCTGGAACTCCCCAGATACACATACTTCACTAAAACACTCCTCAAACACTCCTGCGCAACTCATTCCTTTCTCTCCCTGCGCCTACTTACATTCTCATCTGAGTGATTAACACTCACCCTCACCTTCGTGCCATCTCACACCATGCCTCACAATAACCTTTCACCCTTCTTCCCCCTTCTCTTCCTCGTCATCCAATCCATTTCTCACACTCCAGCTATTGGCTTTCTCCCATGCCAAGAGAAGCAAACACGCAACTTCAGGGAGAGGCAGGGAACCAGGCGAGGAGGCCTGCCATTGATCACCACTAGGTGGCCACATGCAACACATGCCCATCTGCGCCTCCAGGAAGAAGATCTTGCCCCAGGTGGCTGCAGGTATCAGCAAGCCGGGCATGAAAGTCTAAGCCTCATGAGGCATTTGTAGATGTACATGTTGCTCCTTTATATTTAGCCATGGAACACCATTGAATCGCTCCCATTACATCTTCAAAATCAGACTTGTCAACTCTTTCTGTTATTTTCCCAAACTGTTCATTACGGTTGGTCACACCTGCTGGTTTCCGTTCAGATTCCATTCTGACTCGTCTTTGTTTTATTTCAATTTCTAGATGTTGTTCTATTACATCTTTGATTAAGGATTCCATTATTGTTCCCAGCATTCGCATTACAATAAAAGGTCTCGTCCAATAGACTTGTTCGATCTCTCTTTTTTCCCATAAGAATCACATTAGCTATCTGCCAGACCTCCGGCACTATCATTATCTCTAATAATTTTAGATACATATATATATTATATATTAATGAGTAAGAATATTTCTGCTGTTTCTTCCCCAGATTCTTTGAATAAGCTCAAGTGACATCCAGTTTGTGTTTTATAAATTTGCAGGTTTTGGACATTGTCTGGATGATAGGAAGTTAGGAAGTTGGATGTTAGTTGCGGCAGGGCGTCACAGTGGTTAGCACTGCTGCCTCACAGCACCAGGGTCCCAATTTCAATTCCAGCCTTGGATAACTGTCCGTGTGGAGTTTGCACTCTCTCCCCGTGTCTGCGTGGGTTTCCTCCGGTTTTCTCCCACAGTACAAAGATGTGCGGGTTAAGTGGATTGACCATGCTAAACTTCCCTTTAGTGTCCAAATGTTGGCTGGGGTACGGTAATGGTCGGGGAGAGGGCCTAGGTAGGTTGCTTTCGGAGGGTGGGTGCAGTCCTGATGGGCCGAATGGCCTCCTTCTCCACTGTAGGGATTCTAGAATATCAAAGAAATGATGGCATGAATTTAACTTACCGTTTCAGCAGGGTAGCATGGTGGTTAGCATAAATGCTTCACAGCTCCAGGGTCCCAGGTTCGATTCCCGGCTGGGTCACTGTCTGTGTGGAGTCTGCACATCCTCCCCCTGTGTGCGTGGGTTTCCTCCGGGTGCTCCGGTTTCCTCCCACAGTCCAAAGATGTGCGGGTTAGGTGGATTGGCCATGCTAAATTGCCCGTAGTGTCCTAATAAAAGTAAGGTTAAGGGGGGGGTTGTTGGGTTACAGGTATAGGGTGGATACGTGGGTTTGAGTAGGGTGATCATGGCTCGGCACAACATTGAGGGCCGAAGGGCCTGTTCTGTGCTGTACTGTTCTATGTATGAAGTTAATTTCATCAAGCACTTCCGCTGTTTATATTATCAGTGAAACTATTGTCTTCACAAAATTTTTACTTGAGAATAAAGCACCTTGGTCCAACCTCCTACCTGTGATAACCAATTCCAAAACACACAGCCAACCCCAGACATTGGGCTGAATTCTCAGCTATCAGGATTCTCCGTTTTGCCAGCAGCCTGGGGGTTTCCCGACGGCGTGGGTTCTGCCCCACAATGGGAAACCCCATCGACCAGCTGGCGAAACGGAGAATCCCGACGGCGCACTGAACCATCTGGCGCAGCGGGACAGAGAAACCCGCCCATTGTTTCCCTTTGGCGAATGCACATTACAGATTTACAGATCCACTAATGTTGTACATTTTGCCATGAGACAATGACAAGTCTAGCCAAGGGAGGACAACAGAGTTTTATTATCACGTCCCGGTATAACAAAGAAATAATGGATGGACAGAACTCAGCAGCTTGTAATTTGAGATGGAGCATCTGACTGCAGGACAAAACTGGATGCAAGGTTCATTCATCAATCTGCTATCCTCACTTTGCTGTATGATTGCAAATCCATCGGTTCTGTTTGGCCAGACTGAAAGTTCCGATTTTCGATTTTTAATTTTTGTTCCCTGCAAACACTAAGCCACTCCTGCAGAGTTTCAGCAATTTCTAATTTTCAGATGAGGGGAGTTATGAGGAGAGTTTGAGCAATTCATATTCGCACTGTGGACAATATTTTATCACTCAACTCAGTAACTAAAGGCTGCCATGTTCTCTTTGTTCTGCAAGTGCCCTCATTTCAAAGGGCTTTCTGACTAAAATAAACATGTGCTTGTGCGTTGTATATTGACCAATCTGTAATAAGTGGCACCAAACTAATGCAGAGTATCATAGCAACGATGGACATCACGGGGCAGCACAGTAGCATAGTAGTTAGCAGAGTTGCTTCACAGCTCCAGGGTCCCAGGTTCGATTCCCTGCTTGGGTCACTGTCTGTGCGGAGTCTGCACGTTCTCCCCGTGTCTGGTTGGTTTACGCCGGGTGCTCCGGTTTCCTCCCACACTCCAATGATGTGTGGGTTAGGTGGATTGTCCATGCTAAATTGCCCTTAGAGTCCAAAAAGGTTAAATGGGGTTCCAGGGATAGGGTAGAAACGTGGGCTTGAGTAGGGTGCTCTTTGTCAGAGCCGATGCAGATTCGATGGGCCGAATGGCCTCCTTCTGCACTTTAAATTCTATGATTCTGTGATCGTCATTTAATACACTGCGATCTTTTTTATGACTTAACACTGTCTTCTGCAGCTCGAAGAAGAAGATAAAATTGCTTATCATTAAAAATAAGAGTCGCAATTGAAACATGACTGTGTAACCTGGCTCCCTTAATTAAGTCTAGCAGAGAGAGGGGAAAATTGCAATTGCTGTAATTCTCAATAGGCCATTCGAATTACTCACCAGACCAAGAAGCATTTGACAAGAAGAAAAACTCATTGCATTAACAGGAGTCTATGTTCCATGTGGCTGCTCTTTATAACTTAACAGTTAGGGCTTCATCTGTAGGCCATTACATTGCTTGTGACAGATGTTTGTGTCTCGCTGGACCAGAACTCATTAGAATGTTGGGTCATATAACTTCTTTAATGGCCCAGAGGGTAAAGTTTCATTCGAAGCCACACAACCCAGGTGAACTCAGAATTCATTGTCATTCTGCGGTCGAAGTAGCCTAGCTCCATTTGGGACACCCCAGTTGGTTACAATGCCCCCAAACTCGCGAAAGGAAAGGAATTCACTTACGGTTGTAAATGATTGATTGCTGATGGAGATCACATTTTTTTTAAAAGTGCTCAGAAAGTTCAACCTGTAGCTAACTTGGCAGGAGCATAAAATCCAGACCATAGCAGCTCTTAGATCTGTCGCTCTCGAATAAAGATCAAGCTGCAGTGGTGACAGAAATTTGGATTCATTGTGATTGTCTCGAGACAGGGTCGACTTCAGGATTGCAATGATCCCCGTGCTGCTGAAAAGGTTGGACTGCAGGAAATGTATTCGATGATCATGACCCGATTTGGGGATGATAGTCTTCCTCTTGTAAAGCCACAAATGCTAAGCTGCATGGTGAGAAGTCACGAAATGTGCCAATGCCGTTACCCAGATCCGACTCAAACACTTGGCTGTGAATGAGGGACAAGTATTTTTCAATCAGCACGGAAGTAAGTGTGGTAAGTGTGTCTTTCACCTCTGAACACATTACATGTGGAATGCATCAATCATATCACAAACCAAAGCTAGGAACTTCTGTGGGTCAGAGTCCCACTCTGCTCAACTGGAACTGCGGATAAACCGCACTTACTGGATCTGCTTATAAACAAGTATTTATTAATAAAGGATAAGAATAAGATTCAGTCGCTTAGACTTAAGGATAGTACCCAATGAGTTGGATCTAATCAGACTCATCCTACGAAGGGTCTTCGCTGAGCTTTGGCTCGGTTTCTGCAAGCTGATTCCTCCTGCTGGCTTCTTCTTCTCCTTCTTCAATGAGATGTCTTCTTCTGTAACTGATGCTGCTTCCCTTCTTGGACGTGTCGAGCCATCTGTGTCTCTTGACACCTTTCGCCTCTGCTCTCACCCATTTGGTCTTTAAGTCTGTACCTGTCTTGCGGCTATGCTGATTCTTGCCATTCCTCCTTTGTCAAGTAAGTCCTTTAATGGGAGACGTCATTCTCAATGGCTTACTGATCACAGGCGTTGTCTATCCCTTGTTTGTCCTTGAGTCCTTTGCTTAGGAACATTTGCAGCAATTCCATGTTAAATAGGTCCTGATAATAATAACACTGTAATGAAGTTACTGTGAAAATCCCCGAGTCGCCACACTCCGGCGCCCATTTGGGTACACTGAGGGAGAATTCAGAATGTCCAATTCACCTAACAAGCATGTCTTTCGGGACTTGTGGGAGGAAACCGGAGCACCTGGAGGAAACACATGCAGACACGGGGAGAACGTGCAGATTCCGCACAGACAGTGACCCAAGTCGGAATCGAACCCGGGTCCCTGGCGCTGTGAAGTAACAGTGCTAATCACTGTGCTACCGTGCCGCCATCGCACAAGACTGCTCAGCCGGCTAGCTCATTAAGCTGTAATCACATTTCCTCCAGATTCTCTTACGCTGGCATAAGTTTGGCTTCTGCTACTCATCATGTTTTATGATGTTCGCCGTTTGCCAAATGGATGTAGAACTCTTGAATTTGCAGCATTGTGTTCCGCTGTTGCTTTTTTGCATAACTTTATTGTGAGCAACCAAAGGGTGCAAAGCCTTGCAGCCCTAGTGTTCCAGTGCTGTTGGGGATGGGAGGGAGGTCGGTTTCTCAGTGGAGAGAGAAACTAGAGGAGCAGATGTTAACCCCGAATCACTGAGGAGCCACATCCCCCATGTCCATTCTTCCTTCTCTCTCCAAATTTGCAGGCAATGTGACCTGGCACATAATGAAGCCATCATGGCTGCCTCCTGGAACTGTTATTGCTACACAGAATGATGTCTCTGGGGACGGATCCCCTTTGCCTGCCTGTCACACCAGACTGCCCGTGATGTGCATTGTACGCAAGCAAATAATAAATATTGTGCCTCAGCATAATACTTATGCAGTGGCATAATTCAAGCAAGGCATTGTGGTGTAGCGGGTAGCGGCCCTGGAAGCACTGGGTTCTGAACCAGAAGCACTGGGTTCGAGCCCCAAAGCATGACTTGAAATGAAATGAAATGAAATTAAAATCCCTTATTGTCACAAGTAGGCTTCAAATGAAGTTGCTGTGAAAAGCCCCTAGTCGCCATATTCCGGTGCCTGTTCGGGGAGGCTGGTACGGGAATTGAACCGTGCTGCTGGCCTGCCTTGGTCTGCTTTAAAAGACAGCTATTTAGCCCTGTGCTAAACCAGCCCCTATGACTTGATAGACAAGGAAAATGTGTTCATAAAGCAGTCAAGCAGGTTGAATGGTAAGAGCGGGAAAGACTCTTGGTCAGCCATTTTTGATGTGGAGTGGCACCGCTACAAGCTATAAGTCCCTGGCGACAGACTGGCAACCTGTTCCAGGAATAACTAGCTCGGGATACAGACAGAAGTCTGCCTTAGTAACCCACTAGGTGCAGGAAGAAAATTAGGAACTTTTGAAACCAGTGCAAGTCTCCAAGATAACTAAAAGAATGGTTGGAGACATCAATTTGGAGGATATTGTAGATGCGGGGAAAGAGGTGACAAAGTGATCATGGTCCTGTGCCTGTCAGCTTCAATGTCCTGCAACCACCTTTTGTTCATTCCTTCTCAGTCATTGACGAGTGCTTTTAATGTTCATAACTCCTCTGACATGCTTTTGATGCTTTACACGCTAAATGGAGCAAGTGAAACTTCTCTCTGCACAAAGCATTAAGAATTATGAATCCTATTGCTTCTTTTTACTTCTTCTGAAAAATGCCTGACCTACGACGATTCGAAGAGCTGCATTTAAAATTAGGAGCTCAAAATGTGGGACATTATAAGCTGAGGCCATTGTCTTCCACAATAAGACAATAAGGGTAATCCTTAGCAGAGACACTGCTTGATATTGAGGTCTGTGGTGATTGTCCCTTTAAGGACAACACAGCAGAGTAAGGATCACCTGGTCTGTGTGACCAATCAGGATTCAGAGTAGTGCAGAGGTATTTTTTAATTAGTTGCAAGCATGCAGCTCCTGAAGATCACCTTGTTAATAAATCCCGTTTTGTTCCACTAATGAAGTCCTTGGCAAAAAGATCAGTGAATTACATTGGGCATGGCATTTCTGAATCCCCCTCACCCCACCCCCCATCCCCACCTCACCTACTCCCCCCCTCAGCTTGTTTTGCAGCAGTAGAGGCAGCCTGCCATGGCCGGTGGCAGGATCTTCTGGTCCTAGAACAAAGAACAAAGAACAAAGAAAAGTACAGCACAGGAACAGGCCTTTCGGCCCTCCAAGCATGTGCCGACCATGCTGTCCAACTAAACTACAATCTTCGACATTTCCTGGGTCCATATCCCTCTCTTCCCATCCTATTCATGTATTTGTCAAGATTCCCATTAAATTTCACTATCATCCCTGCTTCCACCATCTCCTCTGGCAGCGAGTTCCAGGCACTCACTACCCTCTGTGTTAAAAAACTTGCCTTGTACATCTACTCTAAACCTTGCCCCTCGCACCTTAAACCTATGCCCCCTAGTAATTGATCCCTCTACCCTGGGGAAAAGCCTCTGACTATCCACTCTGTCTATGCCCCTCATAATTTTGTAGACCTCTATCAGGTCACCCCTCAACTTCCGTCGTTCCAGTGAGAACAAACCGAGTATATTCAACCGCTCCGCATAGCTAATGCCCTCCATACCAGGCAACATCTTGGTAAATCTCTTCTGCACCCTCTCTAAAGCCTCCACGTCCATCTGGTAGTGTGGCGACCAGAATTGAACGCTATACTCCAAGTGTGGCCAAACTAAGGTTCTATACAGCTGCAACATGACTTGCCAATTCTTATACTCAATGCCCCGGCCAATGAAGGCAAGCATGCCGTATGCCTTCTTGACTACCTTCTCCACCTGTGTTGCCCCTTTCAGTGACCTATGGACCTGTACACCGATATCTCTCTGACTTGCTGTCAAGGAGGTTTCTTGTTGTTCTCACCCTTTGGCGCTGGTGAACCCATGATGGAGAGGGTCACCGCCAGTGGGACTGGCAGATACCACCAGCAGGAACAGCCGGAAAATCCCACCCATCGTTTAAGTTAAAGATTCCATTCCAACATGTTGTTTTTATAGTGGACTATTACCATTGCAATTTGGAGTTTAGTTTGTTCCAGACCGTACACACTTGACTTAAAAATTTAAATTCTTGAAACGTAATCCAAGTGTTTAACTTCAGAGTAAGAAATTGTATTTCACACACAAATGCAGTAGCAACAATTCAGGAGACAGAGCTCGGAAGTAATCCTATAAGTCATTAGCCTTTTCTAACAGGGCATTGTTCTTCAAATAGTGTTTAGGATGAATTAGGTCTTTGGAAATGAATGTAGTCCATTCAAAAATATTGGACAAGGTTAAACTTTCAGCTCAAAGCTTTCTTGTGTTGGAAAATGCAGAGACTCTGACTGGGAAAGAGTGTTACGAAGACTGTGAAACGTTTCCAGTGCTCAAGCTGTCGGACAAAAGTAAAACTCCGAAACAAGGGAAATGCTGGTGAGAAAGCAATGTTTGACATTGTACACAGAGCAGCTATAGGGAAGGCACCGCTGCCATGTTGTTCCTCACACCGGTTTGACAATCGTTCCTGGTCAGACACAGGCTGTGAACGAATTAGCGGACTGAAATGTATGACCTTCAAAGGCCCTCGATGACCAGCCTCCCGTACCAGCCTCCCCGGACAGGCTCCGGAATGTGGCGACTAGGGACTTTTCACAGTAACTTCATTGAAGCCTACTCGTGACAATAAGCGATTTTCATTTCATTTCATTTCATTTTCATTTCATGACAGGTATGTTGAACATCAGCTTAAATGATCATCCTGACATTTCCTTTCCTCCAAAATGGAAAATTTGCTGAAATATAAAGGCGACATAAATACATTGTGGTCAGCTAAAGATTACGCTCTGCCCCTTTACAGAAGTGTCGTCCCAGTTTTGAGATGAGGCTTTTCAAATTTCATCAATTTTACTTGCGCCCTGTCATTCCCAGTCCAATTTTAGGTATTGGGAAAATAGCAAAGAAATACCAAAATGATCTTGCCCTTTCCAGATTTTAGGTATTCAAACGCTTGTTGTAATGTGTCATGCAAGGGGCGAAATCATATTTTGTACTCCATCCCATTTAATCATTCTGACACAAATGAGTGCTTTATTGCCAAAGTTAATTTTCCTCATTCTTCAATATTGTGCAACTTCAGTTTCTTGGCATTGTCTAGAAAGGAAAATAAATGAAATCTCCCTTGATAAATCAGCCATTTCAACTTCAAAAGATAACAACCATAGCGGCTGAGAGCTTCCAAAGTGATTTACGGATGCCTAGTTCAATCAAAACGGTACAGTAAGTCAATCACATAATTAGTGGCATGGACAGTAAATCGTTCATGATTTATTGATTTATGCACTATTTTTTAATATGTGATTCATTGTAATAATAATTCTTTGCTCACTTTTGCCTTTACATCACCATAAATCATGCACACGTAGATAGAGCAGACTCAGCCATTGAGAAGAGGTATCCAATGTTGGCAATTGATTATCTGAAACTCTAAATTGTTATCATTAAGTCTTTATATAGATTGTTGCAACACCCTGGGCAAGTGTGCAGTCAATTCTGGCCCCACTGGAGTCACAACAGAAGTGAATTATCCAATAGTTCTTATAAAAATACCCAGTCTTTGGCCCTTGTTTGCCCAATAATTACAGTCAACATGTTTGTAAGTTTAAATATAATTACTGTTTATTTACAACTGGTTAACTATTAATTAATTTCTATCTCTCCGCTTTAACTTACCCACCATGCCCTACACACACAAACACACACACACATGAGACAGACAAAGACAGAGGGGTGGAAAGGGGTACAAATCAGTGGAAGGTTCAGATGATGGTTTTTAGCACCACCTTTCTTCACAGCAAGCTTGCAGGGTAAAGTCTCTATTTGCAGTCTCAACCGGTCATCTCTATAGAATAATTCATTCTTTTAGGTTTTCTGTAGTTCACAGCTTTTCTCGAAAGGCACCTTACTTCTTTTCAAACTTTGCTTTCAGTTCATGGTTTGTATTGAGGCCTCTGTTGTTTAAGGAATACAGCCCTTACAGCAGGCTCTCTGAAAAGAGATAGCACTAACTGCTGGCTTTCTGGAGAGAGATTAGGTCAGTTCTTCCTCAGCTTTTCTGGGGAGAGTTCACAGGTTCTTACCCCTGGGCTGCCGGAATCAAAATTGAAATTCTTCGGGACTCTGAAAAGCATTCCACAGGGACATAATCCAGTCACCGCCTGTTACCAGGCAGAATACAGCCTTTTGGGTCAATTCATTGGCCATCAGCCAATCAATCAAACTGAGTCCCAACCGATCGCTCACTGTCTGGTTCCGATGAGACTGTGGTCACCTGATCAAACCAGTGCAGACTAGCAAAGTGTTCTCTCCTGTAACTTCCAGGTTCTTCAGCTTGAATTAAAGACACACGATGCTTGCCTTAAAGGGACAAGTCCACTAATCATCCTGGGATAAAAGGGCAGCACGGTAGCACAAGTGGATAGCACTCAGGCTTCACAGCGCCAGGGTCCCAGGTTCAATTCCCTGCTGGGTCACCGTCTGTGCGGAGTCGGCACGTTTTCCCCGTGTCTGCCAGGGTTTCCTCCGAATTGCTCCGGTTTCCTCCCACAGTCTAAAGACGTGCAGGTTAGGTGGATTGGCCATTCTAAATTGTCCTTAGTGACAAAAAAAAAGTTAGGAGGATTTATTGGTTTAAGGGGATAGGGTGGAAGTGAGGGCTTAAGTGGGTCGGTGCAGACTCGATGGGCTGAATGGCCTCCTTCTCCACTGTATATTCTATGTTCTAAAAGAAAGGGGAAATTAGGTTAATAAATGTTCCAAGATACCCCAGGATTATATAGGGCTTGATTTGAATGAGCACTCTTTCATATCTGGGGGGCTATTTTAAATGATAAATAGTTTTGACTTGAGATAGTCATTGAAAATTAATTGAATTATAATACACAGAAGGTATGATTTTCCATTATCTCAAATGCTGCTTAAACCAATTCCAGTATGTTCATACAACGCCATAGTGGATGTTTAATGCTTTCTGCTGGCAATAAAGTTGCCAACAATCCCAAGATTATCCTGAATTGTTCAGGATTTGAAGTTTATCTCCGGGACCCTTCTCTGTGAGGACCCCAGGAGACAAAACTTTGAAGAAAATCTGTCTTTCCTTTTATTTTCTGTCAACACTTCCAGCCAATAGTTATAAAAACATTGGAGATTTTGGAGGGATTTTCCAGTGAGCCTCCTTAACCTTTGGAGGTGGCAAGGGGCAATTTAGCTGCTTGGAGACTGCCTCCCAGCAGTAGATTGGGAGACTGGGGGCACAGGACGGAGGGAGCAGCACTCCAGACGGTCCTAGAAGCCCATTTTAGCTTCAAACCTTATTCGGAAAATTCACAATGGAATTGTCAAGACAGCACGCCCCCCCTCCTTCCTGAAAGTCACCTTGAGAAAAAAGGTGATAGAGTCAGCGACCTCTCTCTCTCTCTTCCAGTTAACCAAGAAGCAGATTATAACACTCGTATCGAGACTCCGGCCAAGAAAACATTTGAACAGGAAAGCAAGATCTGGTTATTTAAAATAAAACCTTTGATTGTCCCTGAGAATTCAAATCAGCAGAAAGCATCACACCTAGGGCTAGCGCAGTGGTTAGCACTGTTGCTTCACAGCTCCAGGGTTCCAGGTTCGATTCCCGGCTTGGGTCACTGTCTGTGCGGAGTCTGCACGTTCTCCCTGTGTCTGCGTGGGTTTTCTCCGGGTGCTCCGGTTTCCTCCCATAAGTCCCGAAAGAGGTGCTGTTAGGTCAATTCGACATTCTGAATTCTCCCTCTGTGTACCCGAACAGAGGCCGGAATGTGGCGACTAGGGGCTTTTCACAGCAACTTCATTGCAGTGCGAATGTAACCCTTCTTGTGACATTAAAGATTTAAAAGAAAATTCAGCAGGACATTGCTGAAAAGCAGTTTGAAAAGCCCACTCAAGTGTGTTTACCCAAACATGTTGTGATGGGGAAGCACTCCAGTTGCACAAGAAACGCTGTGCTGGATTCTCTGCATCGAAATCGCGTTCGGCGACGGGGCGGAGAATCCAGTTTCCCACATGAAATCGGTATTGCCGCTGGTTCAGCGATTCTCCCCGCCCCCCCTCCGAAAAGCAGCATACTCTCCCAAATTCCCAACCCACTCCCCCAAATGAGTGGACCACTCATGGTCTTGCTGTTCTGGATATTCGCAATGCGGCTGCGGACTTGGCCTCCACAGTCGGGGGTGGGCCGATCAGAGGGCGGGGGGGCCTCATTCGGGACTGGGGTATTTTTGAGCGTGCGATCGGGTAGTGCGCACGGCTGATTGGAGGCACTATTTCTGCGGTCCATGGAGTATGGTGCAGCCTCAGATCAGGAAATGCGGGGGTTTGGGGGGGGGGGAGCTGTATCGGCATCTGGAGTTGCGAGCTTCACGACAGCTGCCTGCTAGCCCCCTGCATGCTGTGGCGTAAAGACCACAGTTTTCACGGCGGCGTGGGGACATAGCCCAAAACCGAAGAATCCAGCCCACTGAATCTCACTCCAAAATGTCTGTTTAGTTCCAGGTTCATAATCAAAGGGAATTGGAGGATTTCTCATGATATTGCCCATGGATATGTTGAGTCCTGCGATTCACTGTGGTCTTCCCTATATTGTCCACCAGTAAAGCACAATATCATAATTGTGATAGAAAGTAACATATTACACAGGTTTTGTACTAAAAGAAATGGCTCCCACCTACTTCTTTCTAATACTATTTCCATTATGCTAAATTTACTTTTCCCTTCTCTGGTATTACAACATATTTTTATTTTTCTTTATCTGCCAGAGTGCATACCACCCACTGAAACAAAGGGGATTGAATTGGATATCAGTGAAAGATAGAAAATAGGAGCAGGAGTAGGCCATTTGGCCCTTCGAGCCTGCTCCGCCATTCTTTGTGGTCGTAGCCGATCATCCAATTAAGTAACCTGTTCCCTCTTTCCTCCCATATTCTTTGATCCCCTTAGCCCCAGGAGCTATTTCTAACTATTTCTCAAAAACATTTTGGCCTCAGCTGCTTTCTTTGGTAGTGAATTACACAGGGTTCCCACTCTCTGGGTGAAGGCCGAGGGGTGCCTCTTTCTAGTGCAATGGAGGTAGAATGCCAACTTCCTGTTGTCTACACCTTTGAATGACTTCTGCTTGAAGGTAGCATTAATCGTGCTGTTCATTTGCTGGTCGTATTGAGCAGGGGGGCCAGAATTGTGCGAGAAGAGCACCACTGAACACTAGCCTGCACACCTTAAAGAGGAGGTGCCTTGTGGATGGAACAGGTGTTGTCATCCATGCAGGAAGTGAACCCAAGTGCGTGAGAGGCGTGATTTAGGCCGTAGATTTTAAAATTGCCGTTGAGTGTAAAACTGACATGGTGAACCTGAACAAGACCTCCTCACCGCACAGGACCTTCAACCAACGTTATACACCAGATATATCGATGACATTTTTTTCCTTTGGACACACGGCGAATAATCACTGAAACGACGACACGATGACTTCAATAAGTTGTATCCCACCGTCGGGCTCACCATGGACTACTCTCCAAAATCAGTTACATTCTTGGACACACTAACCTCCGTCAAGGACGGTCACCTCAGCACTTCGCTTTACCGCAAGCCCACGTATAACCTTGCGGTGCTCCACTTCTCCAGATTCCAGCCAAAACACATGAAAGAAGTCATCCCCTGTGGACGGGCCCTCCGTATACGTGGGATTTGCTCAGACGAGGAGGAGCGTAACAGACATTTACAAACGCTGAAAGATGCCCTCGTACGAACGGGATATGGCGCTCAACTCATCGATCAACAGTTCCAACGTGCCACAGCAAAAAACTGCACCGACCTCCTCAGAAAACAAACGCGGGGCATAACAGACAGAGTACCCTTCGTCGTCCAGTGCTTCCCCGGAGCGGAGAAACTACGACATCTTGTTTGCAGCCTTCAACATGTCATCGGTGTAGATGAACATCTTGCCAAGGTCATCCCCACACCCCCACTACTTGCTTTCAAACAACCATTTGTTTGCTGCAAACTACCCAGCCTTCAGATCAGCGACCATGACACCACACAACCCTGCCATGGCAATCTCTGCAAGACGTGCCAGATCATCGACATGGGTACCACCATTACACATGAGAACACCCCACCAGGTACGCGGTAAATACTCGTGCGACTCGGCCAATGTTGTCTACCTCATATGCTGCAGGAAAGGATGCCCCGAAGCGTGGTACATTGGCGAGACCATGCAGACGCTGCAACAATGGATGAATAGACATCAAGCGATAATCGCCAGGCAGGAATGTTCCCTTCCAGTCGGGGAACACTTTAGCAGTCAAGGGCATTCTGATCTCCGGGCAAACGTTCTCCAAGGTGGCCTTCAGGACGGACGACAACACAAAATCGCCGAGCAGAAACTTATAGCCAAGTTCCGCACATATGAGTACGGCCTCAACCGGGACCTTGGATTCATGTCGCATTACATTCATCCCCCACCATCTAGCCTGGGCTTGCAAAATCCTACCAACTGTCCTAGCTTGAGACAATTCACACCACTTTAACCTGGCGTTACCCCTATCTCTGGATCTGTAAAGACTTAATTACCTGCAAATGCTCGCATTCCAAGCATTGTCTGGCATCTTTGACTTTATCTATATATATGTTTCTGGAACGTACCTCTTCATTCACCAGAGGAAGGAGCAGTGTTCTGAAAGATAGTGTTTGAAACAAACATGTTGGACTTTAATCTGGTGTTGTAAGACTTCTTACTGGACACGGAGAACAGTTGCCTTTTACAGAAACCAGATGATTTCAATGGATGTGAAAATTGCGGAGGGCGGGGGGGGGGGGGGGGGGGTTGTGATTTGGATGGTTAGTCTGCAACATCATATTTCATCATTCTTGTTCACTAGTCATCTTGCCCTGATCACTTGCGCCTACATCTTGTTAAAACTTGGCATCTGAAAGAGGAAATTATTCTTGGAGATTTACAATGTTGTTCTTTCAGCAAAATCTTCTTTATTCCTCATTGAACATTGAGTTCAACAACTTTAGACAGTAAACCTCCCCCTCCATCTTAAATCCCCTTCTTTAGTTTGTTGTCTGATGTTTTTCTGCTCTCTGGCCTGCCTCAGTACAACCCCACCACCCCCCCTACTTGGCCACCTGTCCCAGGCTACTCAGTTGCTTCCATTAAAACATTCTGCTATCTCACTTTTTGCCACTATTGACACTCTTCATCCATTAATGGCACCATTAACACTACCTTTGTCTATGTCCATGCAAATTTGTCAAGATCACCTTTGCCCCAACCTATCCCTGGTCTTCTCTTCTGCCCTATTTCCTCCACCCCCTTTCCAACTATATCATTTTGTACATTCCTACCTTGCTTCGGTTCTGTAGAAAGGACATTTAGACCTGGAACGTTAACTCTATCTCTCTCTCACAGAACCAGCATTTTCTGTTTTTATTTCAGATTTTCACCATCCGCAGTATTGCTTTTACTTCTTTATTCTGTGTTAGCGACACAGTTTCCTCTGGTTGCTCTTTGCCAGTCCCACTGTGAACATTTAGGAAGGTGTCCTATGTTTGCAACTTCAAACAAATTTGTAGCAGTGCTCTTACAAATCAACTGCACTGCTATGTTGACAACACTACTAACACATAGGTAGGAAGCTTTCCTCACATCCTGAAAAGTGTGAAGACACATTCCGCACAGAATTCTGCAAGTTTCTGCTGCATTGGGGATGTAACCATCTCATGTGATCAAGCAGCTCAGTCTCAACTGTTACAAATCATTGGACAGCATAGTGGTACAGTGGTTAGCACTGCTGTCTCATAGCGCCAGGGACCTGGGCTTAATTGCGGCCTTAGATGACTGCCTGTGTGTTCTCCCCACGTTCTCCCCGTGTCTGCGTGGGTTTCCTCCGGGTGCTCCAGTTTCCTCCCACATTCCAAAGATGTGCAGGTTAGGTGGATTGGCCACCAATTGGGATCTAAGTGAAACATACAAAATTCTGACAGGCTGAGCAGACTGGTTGCAGGATTGTTCTTTTCTGCCGATGGGAGGGGGGATCTAGAACAAGGGGGCGTATTCGCTCGATGCGGGGAAGTGAGCTGATTTGGGCTGAGGTGAGGAGACATTTCTTTACTCAGAGGATGGTGAACCTGTGGAATTCTCTACCACAGAAGGCTATGGAGGCCAAATCTATTTAAGAAGGAAATAAATTAATTCCTGGGGCCTGATTCAGTGAATCCGGGCACAACGGGCCGATCGTGAGTGTGGCCTCAGCGGAGAGCTTGTCCCCGAGGTCAAAGAAAATGACAATGTGCCGTTCAGTAGACTTTAACTTGAGTCCACTGAATCATGCCCCTAGACTCTAATGGTGTCAAGGTGCATGGGGAAACCGCGGGAATATGGCATTAAGATTAAGGATCAGCAGGGTCACCGTGAGTGGCGGAGCAGGTCAAATGGCCCACTCCTTCTCCTATTTTCTCTGTTTCTATGTTTTATAAAACCTCTCATGCATTGCCTCCCCGGAGGTTCCGAATAGAGACGCCCTCTCAGTGCTGTTAGAGGTTTTAAATAGTTCACATTATGGTGCTGACAAAATGAATGCCAATCCAGATTAATTGGATGCAGGGTAATAGACGATTGACGGTAATTACCGTGCTGTTTTAATTCTGTCAAGTAACTTTGTTGAGCCATAAAGCAGTGGAACAAATTGTAAGGAACTGATATAGTTCAGTGGCACCTTTCGATTAAAACAGAGCATAAAACCTACAGGTTCAGCAGCTTTGTAACAGGATTATTTGAGCTGAAATAAAAATTTTCTTGACTTTTTTATGGCATATTTCTAATTGAGAGATAGTTGGCAGAAGTATGTTCCTACTAGTTGTGCCATTCTGTTAAAGATGTCTTTCGTTCGGGATCGTCAATCTTTTTTTAAGTCTTGTTGCACAAAGGAAGGGTTAACATGCTGTGGATTAGTTTATTCAACTGACAGTGGTCTTTCCATGGGTTGTTTTATTTTTATACATTAAATATTACTTCGGTCAAGTGGCCTTTTTATGATCATGAATTTTGAGGTGACTTGTATGTCTAAACTGAGTACCAGGTAAATTTGTATTGAGTGGAATTTTACACATTGTGCACGGAGTGCTGGTTGAGGTGGAAAATCCAACTTGTAGCTCTCCAGTTGCACAGCGGGTTTTCTCTCCCGATCCTCTGACAGAAAATCTGGAGGGGAGGGGCTATTTCCACCGTCAGTCTGGTGGCGCAGGGCCTGATAGAGCCGGCAACAACGGCTCCGCAGCGATGTGGGCACCATTGATCTGCGTTTAGAACAACATTGCTCCCCTCCACCACAGATATGGGGACTCCCCCTAGCCCTGCACAAAAAGCGGGGCAAAACATCCCACACACATAAGGGGAACCCTCCCAAAGGCATTGGGTGGCACTGCCAAGGTGGCACTGCCAAGGTGCCAGGGACAATGCTCGGGCATGTGCCTCTCCTACTTACCTTTGTGACCCCCGGCTGGTTCCCCTCGACTCCTTTATGTTTCCAAATACCTGTTGTAAACCTCACTGCCGTGATGTAGCGGCAGCGAGGGGCCATCCCTTATCTGGGGGGAACGTATGGTGGGGAAGCCCCTTAAACATATGTAAATTTACTTAAATAGGTCGAGAGGGGCAGGAAACTCATTACGTCACTGGTGTGGGGCGGGGAAAATCTCAGAACGAGATCTCGCCACCGAGATTCTCGGTCTTGCAGGTTTTTCCGTCAATGTTGTCATTTTCACCTGCGGTGAACACCAGCAGAAAATCTCCCCTCCATTATATTTAAAAGGTACTTTCTAATGGATAAATGGTTAACTCATTAGAATGGATTGGAAGAAATTAGGTAAACAAGAATTTGGTAATCTTTACTAGTGTCACAAGTAGGCTTACAGTAACACTGCAATGAAGTTACTGTGAAAAGCCCCTCGTCGCCACATTCCGGCGCCTGTTTGGGAACACAGAGGGAGAATTCAGAATGTCCAAATGACCTGATAGCACGTCTTTTGGAACTTGTGGGATAAAACTGGAGCACCCAGAGGGAACCCACGCAGACACAGGGAGAACGTGTAAACTCCACACAGACAGTGACTCATGCCAGGAATCTAACCCGGGACCCTGGTGCTGTGAAGCAAAAATGCTAACCACTGTGCTACCATGCCACACATATCTCAGAATGGCAAAATAAAATAGGAGAAAAGAGAAGCTCAATCAGAAAAAGTGATCATCTTGATTATCACCAGTGAGCCCAGTGCTCAGAGCTGGGAGCATCTCCAGCTCCCCAAACCCAGCCTTTCAAAATGTACCTCCAATATTCATCCACAGGGGTGGGCCAGGTGAGTAGCCATAAAGGGTGACCCGAGAAATAGTGAGGATGATATTGAATGAGGAGACAGGCTGAGCAGAAGGTTTACCCCAGGACTCTGACACTATGGTCGAAAATTAAAAAAAAGAATAATACATAAAACGTATGTCCAGCCCTCACACCGCCTCACCCCGCCCCCCTGACACGCCCCATACCCCACTCATGCCAACCCATGCCACCTCATTCCATGCAACCACCTCATGACCCCACCCCCATATCTTCCATGCCAACCTGTACTCCTGTACCTATCACCCAGATCCCCATACTCTCCATGCTAATCTCACCCCTCCACTCACCCATTGTCCTTTGAAGGTGGGATCAGCCCCTCTGCCAACTTAGCTCCAACACATGACCTCCATTAACTATCCTTTGCTCTTCCACGCACCATGCCAACTCACCTGGTCATCACTATGGGCAGACCTCAGGATGCATGCGGAGATAACATTAAGTTCTATAAAATACAAGTCTGTTGTTGATTGCAAAATTCACAATATTCTAAAAAAGCTTTCATTCATAAAAACCCACTTGCTACATCTACATTTTGCAAACTATATAAAGCCATATAACAATAAACATTTAATTCAGGTGCAAACCCATATAGCAACAAGCACTGGAATTCATAGTGACACTTCAAAGTATCTATGGCCACTTGTAGCTGTGATTCAAACTGTGAAATGGTAGCCAGCCTACTGTGACAATGGATGGTTATGAAATCAGTCATGCAGCAGTAATGGAAGCCCTCAGGCTTATGTCAACAGACCGAGTGAAATAGCAAGCAATTTATTTTTACCATGACAAATGGTTTTTCAAGGACAAGACTTTTAAATGTCTTGACAGCTTGACAGCACTTTTGACAGGTCATCTTAACAGTTGTTTTTGATAGTTTTGACAGTTGATTTTAACAGGTCTGTCGACAGTTCCAATGGGCTTGTGCACTTGTTATGCCAATTCATGCTTATTTTTTATCAAAACAAAAAGGTACCCTCCCTCTGCAGCTGACCTCCCTCAAATTTGTCCCAGGATCAGATCCAAAGAGGATCTTACTGCTGCAAAGGCTAGCCTGGCGAGCCAAATAAATCCTAAAAGTTTAGACCTGATCTGAGCAGGTCTACTCTGGACATGTTCAACTTTAGGCTCCTGGGCTACCAGAATCACATGATAAGGACACCAAAATTGCACGCAATACTCCAGGTGTGGCCTCACCAATGCCCTATACAACTGCAGTAAAATCAGCTGCCATCAACAGACAGAGTGAAACAGCAAGCAATTTACTTTTAGCACTACAGAAGGAAGCCATTCGGCCCATCGAGTCTGCACTGACTCTCTGAAAGAGCACCCTATCTAGTGTCAGGCCTCAACCCAACAAAACCTTTTGGACAAGAAGGGGAATTTAGCCTGGCTAATCCACCTGACCTGCACATCTTTGGACTGTGGGAGGAAACCAGAGCACCCAGAGGAAACCCACGCAGACACGAGGAGAATGTACAAATCCCATACAGTCACCCAAGGCCGGAATTGAATCCGAGTCCCTGGCACTGTGAAGCAGCAGTACTGACTGCTAAATCGGTTAGGATAATAATCATTGGCGTTTAGAAGAGTGAGAGGGAATCTTCTTGAAACTTACAAAATTCTAACAGGATTAGTTAGGGTAAATGCAGAAAGAATATTCCCAGTGGTGGGGGTTCCCAGAACTTGGGGGTCATAGTTTGATGATAAGGGGTAAACCTTTCAGGACTGAGGTGAGGAGAAATTTCTTCACCTAGAGAGTGGCGAATCTGTGGAATTTGCTACTACAGAAGGTAGTTGAGGCGAAACATAGTGTAATTTCAAGGAGGAATTAGATCTAGTTCTTAGGCTAAAGGCATCAAGGGATATAGGAGGAAGGTGAGATCAGGATATTGAACTGATGATCAGCCATGATCATAATGAATGGCAGAGATGGCTTGAAGGGCCAAATGGCCTCCTCCTGCTTCTATTTTTTTAATGTATGTTTCCATAATGTTTTTGGACAATTCTGCCATTTTTGCCACAATGAAACTCTCCATCGTGATGTGCATCTGGGACAGTACGCTTAGTAATTACATCTATGGATTAGGGTAAGAGCAACTAATTATGATAATCACCAAACTGCAATGTCATTCCTCTGAGACTTTTCATTTAACATTCTGACATGCTGGGAAACATGCCCCGCTAATGCACTTACGTCGCAATATATAGTTTTGTCATGGCATATCACACTTGGTCAAATCATCTGTCCTTTAGGATTAATGTGGTTTAAAAAAAGTTACTCTTGACATTTTGATAACTTTATTGCCTTAATGTTGGTTTGTAACTATTGTTTTATAATACCGTCCTCCAGGAAAGAGAAGACAGAGGAGTGATCAAATTGAGGTCTTTAAAATTATGGCAGAGTTTGATAAGATAGATATAGAAAAGGTGGCTTGCATTTTTACTCAAGATTAGGGAGCATAGCTTTGGGAAGATTCACAGTTCTACAAACATGACTCAAGAGAAAGTGTCCCGGATAGTCTAATTGTTGTTCCGGGTGGTTGGGGCGGGTCATGGGGGGTGGGGGATGGGGGAGGGGAAGTGAATAGTCGGTGGGCTGGGATGCTGATGGGAGTTGAGTCCACGGCCCAGGAAAGAGTAGAGTCATGGGGGCTCATGGTGGAGAGCTAGACTGTTTGTAAGGCCTTGGTTATCTGGGACTTTGCGCCATCTGTGGAAATAGCAAAAACAGTCCTCACCCCCTATGCCTCATCCATGCCAACCCATGCCACTTCTTGATTCCCATCCACCCTCCATGGCCCATCATACCCTAATGCCAACCTATGACTCACACACACATACCTTCCATGCCAGCCCATGGTTACTAGCCACTGTCTGTTGCCATCAAATCCTCCATGCCAAATTCTGTAATATCCATCATGGGCAGAACTCAGGACCCATGATGAGGTGAAATAAAATTATGTTCTAATTGTTCATAGCAGACTTTATTTTAAAAATGGCTTTGATTCATAAAAGCCCATCCACTTATTTACATTCCTTGCACTACACAGTTCCTTATAAAAACAAATATTTAATTCCAGTGTTTAATTTATTAATTTATGAAAACAAGCACTTCACTCATGTTCTTAATCCAATATAAAAAAAAGCATTTATATTCATATCCCCACATCAAAGACTGGAGCTGTCAATAGAACTGTGAATTGCCAGGCATCCCATTGTGATAATGATAGATTCTGAAATTAATCATGCAACCGAAGTATGATAATGTCAACAGACAGAGTGAAATAGCAAGCACTGTTTTTCTAAACTCCAGATGATTTGTAAACATTTATAGGCCAGGGGATTTAAATGCCTGATAGCATGACAATACTCTTTTCTTGACAGTTCCAATGCGTTTTTGCACTTTTAATGCATTTTTCATATCTATTTTTAACAATCCTAAGGGGCATTCTATCTCCCTCCAATGGGTGTCTTACCTCTCCCAAGGTTGTCCGTGGACCTCTCCAAAAACGTACTCTATTTAAAAGAACAATGGCAGCTTTACACCTTCTCCAGAAAAGTGTAAAGTCCATGAGACATAATTTGAACATCTCAGTGACGAAAGTTGGGATCTGTTTGAAGGTGGCTGGCCTTTAACATGTGCAGCTTCCCTTATAAACCATGGATGTGCAACCCAACCTTATTTTCCCCCTCGGTTAATTTGTAGATGCCAGGTTTGGCGTCTCTAGTGCCATTTTGCTAATCTGGAGACCCTCACAGTCCTCCCAAAAGAATCTGCCAATGTTTCCACTTGTGGGTGAATCCAAATCTAGGGATCATAATTACAGGATAATAATGTATCTGATAGGAATTCAGGAGGACCTTTGGGTGGAATTTTATGGTCCCACCAGTGGTGGGAATCATAGTGGGCAGGAGCGGAAAACCTGGAGAGAGAGGACAAAGGTCAGTTTTCTGCCACCAGGAAAACAAGTCAGAAAGTTCCCCTCACGACCTTCATGGGAGGTACGATGTGTGATTAGGCCACCATTTTGGCAACACCATTAGGATGTCATGAACTCTGATTAAAAATGCAAGTTGCCAGAATCATGTTCCTTCTCCGTGCCATGCCAGTTGGAAATTAGACCGGTCTGACGCGCGACCGGATAAAGATGGTGTCAAACTGCCTTCGAGGAGAGCTACAACACAGTGCGCCCTGCCACAAGACCATTGGCATCCTGAAGGTCTGCTTCCAATGTTTGGACTTCTCAGGTGGGGCTCTGCAGTACTCCCCACCGAGGGTGCTCCGGCTGCTAGGTTTGGATTACAGTTTATTGTCACGTGTACCGAGGTACAGTGAAAAGCATTGTTCTGTCCAGACAGATCATTACATACAGTAAAACATAGGATATATGAGATAAACAATTTAAATACATAGACACAGACGTCGGGTGAAGCATACAGAGTGTAGTACCACTAATGTGGGGAGTCTCTGATGGGGGCCTTTGATGGGGAGTTACTGAGGGGGGTGGGGGGGGGGTCACTGATGGGGGGGGGGCGGGGCTGATGGGGGAATCTCTGTTGGTGGTCTCTGACTGGCGTCTCAGATGAGGGCGTTTCTGATATCTTTGATAGGGGTCTCTGATGGGGGATCTGGTGGGAGAGTCTGATGGGGGTCCGGTGGGGTAGGGGGTGGGTCTAGTGGGGGAACTGATTAGGGAGACTGTGGGTGGGGTGGGCAGGCTTCACATTATGAGGGGGGGGGGGGGTTGCCTACAATGGACATCAGGGGCACCTACATCAAATACTTAGCCCTTGGCCCACCGTGAGGTCCACCGCATTAGGACCACGCTGAAAAATACTTGCACCAATCCACGGATGTGTGAATCCCGACCTAGAGGGCTGTAGCATCAAGGAGGCTGGGTGCCGATCCCGGTTTTGTCTGACACAAAATTCTCCGCTGCATTGGTGGTGGGGAACCCCCCAGGATTTATCATGCCGTTAAAATGTCACTTGTCCCTGAATACACCAGCCATAACATTTTTATCCATGTTTAGTGAATATCACTGGGTAAATGCCACATCTTCACACTGTTTTGTGGGTTTTAATGTCTGAGAGTGAGGGACTGGTTTGGCACAGCCTGGGTAAAGTAATATAACTCAGCTAACAATCTTTGATTTTTCCACATTATACTACACAGGTGCCATCTCTGGAAGTTGCGGTCCAATTTATGCCATAATAGCAAAATCCCAGTGATTTTATGTGAATAGGTAACTCATCCTTATCCTTCTCACAGACTTTGTATAACTGACTTTACCACGGACATTGTTACATCCATTAAATCTCCTGACAGAAAGCTTTGCTTATTCTTCCACAAACATTCAGTCCCTCGAACAGTGACAACCGTGTGTACCATCTACAAGATGCACTGCAGGAACTCACTAGGGTTCCTCAGACAGCACCTTCCAAATCCACAACCTCTACTATCTAGGAGGACACGGGCAGCTGATAGCTGGGAACACCACTGCCTGCAGGTTCACCTCCAAGTCACTTATTATCCTGACTTGGAAATACATCACAGCTCCTTGACTGTCGCTGGGCCGAAGTTCTGGAACTCCCTTCCTAAAGGCACTGTGAGTGTACCTAAACCTCAGGGATTGCAGCGAGTTCAATATGGCAGCTCATCACTTACTCAAGGGCAATTAGCGATGGGCCATAAATGCTGGTTTAGCCAACGACGTTCACATGCCACAAAAGGCATCAACAGAAAGGTACATTTGTAATTTGTTGTCTGGTTATGTAGCTGATGTTGCGCATCATCAGCCCATTATAGTAACATTCCAATTGCATTACCTTGAGAGCCATTAATGAATAGAAGCTGATGGTTCCTAGACTGAACGATCTGTTTTACATCTGGGGAGCGAGATAAAGTCCCATCATGCCCTAACAATCGTTTAAACATTTCAGTTTCGAGCTATCCCCCTTTGAAAAAGGTATACTATTTGAAATAACCTCTTCTCGATGCAAGTTAAAACTGATAACCCTCACATTTTAGAGAATGGGTTTTAATTATGGCAGCAGTGTATTGCTCTGAATTTTCTCTGAGGAAGAAATCTCACCAACAAGGTGGAAAATAAAGGGCCAGCTCACTTCTGTCTTTTATTTACCATCTCTTGATATTTATCTCTGAAAGCAGTTAAAAACTGCTCGGGGAAACAGATCAACTGGAATACTCCCACGGAAATGGGAATAAATCAGTGTATACATACTGTTTAAATCTCCCCAGGCACCATTTTGGCACTACCCAGCCATGAATGATGGCATCAAACAGATGGCCCAGTAGCTGACAAACAAATAGATTGAATTGGTAGCATGGGAGGGATACCTGTACATAACGCATTGTATCACTTTGCCTGGATTGCTTCGGGCAAAGAATTTAGCTCCTTTAGAAGTCTGTAGTTCAAAGTCACTTGAGTAACTGTCATTACATATCTACCCAAGGAAGAACACATTAATTACGAAGCTGGCATTCTTCACAATGTACGGTACAGTCCCTTGGAGCAAACGTTGTGAAATATCCATCCTGAAGAAATGCCTTCAAAGGCATCAAGCTTCAAAAGTACACGCTCACTCTGGTGGTAGTGCTTTAGCTTGCTTAGAGATGAAAGGAACGGCTGGACAGCCATTACTTGTTCCGCGCTGCCTTGTGCAAACTCTCATTTAAGTTCAATACCTCGAAAGTAAATTGCTTTACTCATCCTCATCTGGGGTAACGAGACCGAGAACTCCACAACTGTGGAGCTCGGCAGTCTTATGACGGGGGGAAAAACGAACAGGTGGGTTGGAAGAACGATCCATCCTGTCTTGCAATCACATTGTGACATTAGCAATAAGGAAGTGCACAACTCTGTTCGTTTGACCCTTGTGCTGGTGAATCTGCAGCGCTAATTTAAAACATTTGTGTTGGCAATCAAATGCGAAATGTACCGGAGCAGGGCTCCCTAACTCTCAAGGACATTGTGACAACTCATAGTCTCATTCATCAAGCATCAAGCATACTTAGAAGCTACAATAATGAAATACGTAATTCTGTCCAACCACTTAAATTTCAAAAGCTGGGGCTGCACTGTGGCGCAGTGGTTAGCACTGCTGCCTATGGCGCTGAGAACCCAGGTTCAATTCCAGCCCTGGGTCACTAGTTTGCACGTTCTTCCCATGTCTGCGTGGGTTACGCCCCAACAACCCACAAATGTGTAGGGTAGCTAGATTAGCCACGCTGAATTGCCCCTTAATGGGAAAAAATGAATCGGGCAGTCCAAATTCAATTAAAAAAATTCCAAAAGCATATATTCCCAAATATTCCCCCTTCCCACCTCATTTTCATTTCCCTTTACCCCCCCCCCCCCCCCCCCCCCCCCCCCACCCTTTCCTTCATCCAGCTGTTGGGTCAGATTCGAGGGAATATTTATTGTGTCGCTGTCCTATGCTGTAAACCACTTTGCCTGTTTATGGTTACATTTAATAGTTCTGACATCCTTTATGTTAATGAGCACAGATTGATGAAAAGCCTGAATAGCAGAAATAGATGGATTATAGTATCTTGTTCTGATCACCAGTAGAACAAAATTGGAACTCAATTTTTAAATGCTTTATCACATGTCATTGAAATGGTTGGCTTATTGTGACTCATTGCAGCGTTATTTAAATATACTGTCAGGGGAATTGTAGATATCAGTTGTAAGGTTCATTGCAAAGCAACATGCAGTGAAAACACATCTTGCTCATGATTGAAGAATTACAATGTAACTCTTATATTCCAATTGATTTATTTGTGAGCAAAGGAATCGCCTAGTGTGGTGTACTGAGCCATATAATGAAACTAGTCGTAGCCCTAGAACATACAGTGCAGAAGGAGGCCATTCATCCCATCAAGTCTGCACCGACCCACTTAAGCCCTCACTTCCACCCTATCCCCATAACCCAATAACCCCTACTAACCTTTTTGGTCACTAAGGGCAATTTATCATGGCCAATCCACCTAAACTGCACGTCTTTGGACTGTGGGAGGAAACCCACGCAGACACAGAGAGAACGTGCAGACTCCGCACAGACAGAGACCCAGCAGAGAATCGAACCTGGGACTCTGGTGCTGTGAAGCCACAGTGCTATCCACTTGTGCCCAATAATTGTGAAGATCTACCAAAGCCCCTTATTGAGCGTCAAACTATACAAGCTCCTGATTTAGAGCCAATGAAGTCCTTGTTGAAATGCATACTGCTGGAAATTACATCAGTGGCCGCCCTGATTGACCACTATAACTTTGATGAAAGATGGGCAAAAAATTCTCGTTGCGCGCAGAGACAGAGGGCTGCCGTTTATCAGTTCCCTGGCGACAATCTGGCAAGTGGGAAGGTTGGAAAAATGGCTTGGTAAGGTGGCGGGGAGCTTGTCTGACTTCTTCCCACCACCATCTCATTTTCCTGGTGTCAGTGTGGCCACCAGGCACCCAATGGATACAACGGCCAATAAGGGGCTTGTCTTGCCTCTGTGGATATTTTTTCAGAGGTGTGAAAGGCTGTGGCCATGAGGCAAGGCTGTCTAATGAAATCTGGCACCTTCCCAGAAGGTTTGGGGAGGTGGAGTGCAGTGAGGGTGGGCGGCACGGTAGCACAGTGGTTAGCACAATTGCTTCACAGCACCAGGGTCCCAGGTTCGATTCCCGGCTTGGGTCATGATCTGTGCGGAGTCTGCACGTTCTCCCCATGTCTGAGTAGGTTTCCTCCGGGTGCTCCAGTTTCCTCCCATAGTCCAAAGATGTGCAGGTTAGGTGGATTGGCCATGCTAAGTCGCCCTTAGTGTCCACAAAAGGTTAGGTGGTGTTACTGGGTTACGGGGGTAGGGTAGAGGTGTGGGCTTCGGTAGGGTGCCCTTTCCAAATGTGGTGCAGACTCGATGGGCCGAATGGCCTCCTTTTGCACTGTAAATTCTATGATACTATTTTATGAGGGGGGAGAGAAGAAGGGGTGCACACCATTTCCAGTGCTCCATGACCAATGGAGAGGTCCACATAATGACTGGCCCCATAGCAACAGAGCTTTCAATGCCTCCTGCACCACCAATTACCAGGGTGTGGCTTCCTTACGCCAGAGTCTCCAGACACCATTTATCTGGTTTGGGGGTGCCCGGTTAATCTATTTTTTGGCAAATCAGGAAAATAAAATTTAAAAATTAAGGAACAAAATAAAAAGGCAGCCTCCCATAGAGTTACTGCTCCAAACAAAAACAATCTGCAAAATAAATTTAAAACATTAAAACAAAAGGTGATTGAAGGGGTTGGTAATGAATCCCAGTCCCCATGGTGCCTACCGGGCATGGAGTGCCTCAATCAAGCCAGCGGACACTGCGTGCTCCCTTTCCAAAGACATCCAGCCTCGAACATAGCCATGGAAGTGAAGCAGACAGTCGGGTCGGACAACCTCGATCGCCCACTGTCTGAACCTGTTGATGGCAAGCTTGGCCAGGCTCAGGCTGCGCCCAGTTACGATGTACCCTAATCCTCAATAGCCAATGCTATCGGTGGAGTTGTTGAGACTGATTGAACTACCGGCCCTCTGATTGGCCCAGCAGCTTTGGTGGGCAGGATCCAATCCTTATTGGGACAGCAGTCCTGGCTGCAGCCACCTAATTGGCCACCAGCAGGATAATGCCTCCCTGGTCCAGCTTCCTCCTTTTAGTCCCCGATGGTGTGTCTTCAGCTTCCATCGTAAAATCCAGCCCAGGGTTTCTGCCAGCGTTTCACCAAAGTAACTATGGACAATCAGACAAATGCAGAGCAGTTTTAATAGTTATGCTTACCACAATTGAATATCTTGCTCAAATTCCAGCCCTGATGAGCTAGGAGCAATCCTGCTCAACAAAGTGCATCTTGTGTTTCCCCCTCCACACTAACATGTAGTTACAATCATGTTTGCCTGATCTGCTCCTTAGTCAGCATTTCTTTCATCCAAATTATCCAATCTAATCTCGAATGTTGACATCGGGAAGAATTTTAACTCTGCTTGTCTACTGCATACTGGGCGGGCAGTCAACACAGAGTACTTACCCACCACAATTCTGAGCTAATCTTGGTGTCCTCTATTTTAACTTACTTTTCTGTGCAGGCAGTCAAATCACCCACTTGCAGCCGACAGGGTTACTCCAGCCCCTCCTGGACCCCTATAGTGAAAATAAATTAGAATTCCTACCTGGCCGGGCCTCACATGGTCCCGAATCCTTTATCACTTGGTGAGAAAGCCAGAATTCATTCTCTGCGCAAGCCACTAGTTAACCTGCACTAACGGCCTAACGATCCAAAGATGTGCAGTTAAGTGAATTGGCCATTCTAAATTGTCTCTTAGTTAGCTGGAGTTATGGGGTTATGGGAATGGAGTGGGCCGAGGGAGGGCACTCTTTCAGAAGATCGGTGTAGACTCGATTGGCTGAATAGTCTCCTTGCGTGCTGTAGGGATTCCATGATTCTGTGCTACCAGATGTTGAGATGCATACTTAAAGAAGGAGTCAGGTGCTTTCAGATGGGCATCTTTTCTTCCATACTTGGAAGAGCAGGTTCAAACAGAAGAGAAAATAATTGAATAAGGATGTTGGCAGGTAAGCGATCTCTTTTAATTGTCTATCCAGTGCCCACTATGCTGTAGAGTTAAAACTGGCTGTTAGGTCAACAGTCCAGACTAGATTAGACAAATAGATGAAGGCAAGGGATATAGGAACAGGTCGAGCAAATGTCGCCATGGTTATATATTTATATACATGTGTGGAGGTCAAAACCCCACCTGAGCCTGTTGGGCTGAGTAACTTGCTCACACTTAGTAATTTATGGTCTTCTGAAGGCAGGAGAATGGGGATTAGAAAAATATCAGTCATGATTGAATGGCAGAGCAGATTTGCTGGGCCAAGTGGCCTAATTCTGCTCCTATGTTTTATGGTCTAATTTATATATATTTTAGTGATTGGCTTGACATTTTCAGAGATTTAGAGGAAGTGTATGATAGCTGAACAGTGTGATAAATTAATAGAAGGTTTTTTTCTAGTCTTTATTAGCGTCAGAAGTGGGCTTACATTAACACGGCAATGAAATTACCTGGAAAATCCCCCAGTCGCCACATTATGGCGCCTGTTCGGATACAATGAGGAAGAATTCAGAATGTCCAATTCACCTAACAAGCCCATCTTTCGGGACTTGTGGGTGGAAACTGGAGCGCCCGGAGGAAACACATGTAGACACAGGGAGAACGTGCAGACTCCGCACAGACAGTGGCCCAAGCCGGGAATCGAACCTGCATTCCTGGCGCTGTGAAGCAACTGTGCTACCGTGCCGTCCATTTGTAAGTCTCGATCAATTGTTCCCCTTATAGCTCCTGTGCCAGCGAAGGTAGCCACTGCAGTAATGCTGTTGGGCATCACTGAGAAATTGTAGCAATTAGCCAGCAATATTCAAAGTCATTTCTGAAATTACAGTTAGACCAGAAACATGTTTGGCTATGTTGCACCCACATCTCGCTGTGGCACCAACAGAGAAATCATGGGAATTCTTCTGTCACTGGTTGGCTTGTCAGTGCTTTGGGTTCATTATTACCAACACACACTTGCAAGTCCCTGTCATAATAACCACTCATGGATATAATGAGATGCAGACAGGCAGTGATTGACAGACAGGATAACGAATGAACACACACGACACAGAACAACCAATCACCAGACAGGACACTACCACTATAAAACACACAAGGGATTAAGACAGTGGGCCTCACGGTAGCAGTGGGCCTCACGGTAGCAAGTGGGCCTCACGGTAGCATGGTGGTTAGCATCAATGCTTCACAGCTCCAGGGTCCCAGGTTCGATTCCCGGCTGGGTCACTGTCTGTGTGGAGTCTGCACGTCCTCCCCGTGTGGGCGTGGGTTTCCTCCGGGTGCTCCGGTTTCCTCCCACAGTCCAAAGATGTGCGGGTTAGGTGGATTGGCCATGCTAAATTGCCCATAGTGTAAGGTTAATGGGGGGATTGTTGGGTTACGGGTATACGGGTTACGTGGGTTTAAGTAGGGTGATCATTGCTCGGCACAACATCGAGGGCCGAAGGGCCTGTTCTGTGCTGTACTGTTCTATGTTCTAATAGACTCTGCCTCTTCTCACTGGATGCAGCTACAGAGATAGTTAGAGTGCACAAGGCCATGAGCACCTTCTCCATGTGACAGAGAGCTAGCAAGCCAGTCTGAGGTTATCAGTTTAGATTAATAGAGTGTCAACCCACAGCAGATTATGTACAGCAATCAACAGATTCAATAAAACAGTGTTGGGCCATCTCCTGTGTCGGAAGCCTGATTCGAGTCTCACTGCATCCAGTGGTAGTCGATGTTAGACCAACTCAGATAGCACATCAGTCCCCACCCACCAATGGAATTTTCTTTCTGATGCCGTCTTAATTTAGATCTCACGGCATTATTTGCACTACTTTATGCAACTTAATAGATAATTTTATTTTAGCGTTGAAAACAGCTTTGAATTATCAGCGAACCGCAATCCAGGTCCAGGTGGAAATTTACTCACTCACTGTAAAATTTCCCAGGTGAATCTCAGAAGATTTACAATTGCAAATGTTGTTATTAGTGTTGTTTCCTTCAGCTGTTCTCACTAGCCTCCAGTGCACTTGTTGAGAATGCACGTGGCTACCTTAACAGGATGGAATTACCCTATATCATGGACAGAGTTTTCATTGCCACCATCCTCCCAGCTGTGTAAAATAATTAACATGCTGCAAATCAATTCTGTTGGGCTTGGGGGAGCTTCTTATGGTGCGCTGTAAGGGGCTGGTTTAGCTGACTAGGCTAAATTGCTGGCTTACCAAGCAGGCCAGCAGCACGGTTCGATTCCTGTACCAGCCTCCCCGGACAGGTGCCAGAATGTGGCGGCTAGGGGCTTTTCACAGTAACTTCATTGAAGCCTACTCGTGACAATAAGCGATTTTCATTTTCATTTCATTTCATTTGCTGATGGTAAGATAGCGAATGATGCCAGTAATATCCTCGTTACGTATTTATTATTACCCTGGCAGCACTCAGAACTCTTTAAGCCTTTAGCTCATGAACAAGTTGATGAATTCACATGAATAGGATGGGTATAGAGGGATACGGCACAAGGAAGTGCTGAGGGTTTTGACCAAGGTTAGTATCATGACCAATACAGGCTTGGAGGGCTGAAGGGCCTGTTCCTATGCTGTCTTGCTCTTTTATTTAGACCAGGGCAATGACATTGAATAGGATTCCAGCGCTCGTCAAATTTGTGGGGCGGAATTCTCCGCTCCCCACGTGGCGTGGGAGAATCGTGGGAGGGCCTCCCGACATTTTTTACGCCCCCTTGGCGCCCCCAGTGATTCTCTCCCCCCCACCCCCACCCCGCTCGGAAAAATCGCCGCTCGCCGTTTTTCACCGATTCTCCAAGCCCGTTGGCCCGGCCCTTCATGCCCATTTCACCACAGCAGCAACCACACCTGGTCGCTGCCATCGTGAAACGGGCGCCAGGTGCCTGTTTGGGGCATCTAGGGGCCCGATTTGGACGGGAGCACCGCGACTGTGCTTGGGAGGGGACAGGCCCGCGATCGGTGCCCACCGATCGTCGGGCCAGCGTCCAAAACGGACGCACTTTTTCCCCTCCACCGCCCGGCAAGATCAAGCCGCCACGTCTTGCCAGGTGGCGGAGGAGAAAGACGGCACCGCGCATGCGCGGGTTCGTGCCGTCTGCGCGCTGATGCCATCCGCGCATGCGTGGGTTGGAACCGGCAACCCGCGCATGTGCGGATGACATTAGAAAAGCGCTGTTTCCGCGTCCGCTGGACGAGGTCGCGGCCGGGAACAACGGGGGCCCGCTCCTAGCCCCCCCGGGTGGGGGTGAATTAGTTGCGGGGAGCGGGTCCCGAGGCCGTCGTGAAGCTCGGCCGATTTCACGACGGGCATCCCGATTTTTATCGGGAGCGGAGAATACCGCCCGTGATCCTCAGGCGCAATATTTGCAATATTTAGAAAACAATCTTTTGAAAATAGGCTTGAGGTTTCAAACTGTCAGCAGCCAAGACCGATATACTGACTGCCAGAGCCGGGAGAACAGCTTCAAAGGGTTTTGCAATCCAATGGTTTCACAAAGCAAGCCTGCTGCATATACTCTCAAAGGGTAGTGACAATCTGTCAACTCAAATATTCTGTTTCTGACAGTGTGCTCTGGTTTATGTTAAAACTGGTTTTCTTCAAGAGTAAATAGTAGGGTGAAGGAGATTGCAGATTTTTCTTTGTTTCATTTAATGGGATGGTTTGGTGGCCATTTTGGGTGGGCCTTGGACCTGCACTCCCCGGGCAGTTGCTTGATAATCTCTTTTGGTGGAAATGATTGACTCCAGGATGAGGGAGGTTGGGTAGGGGGTGGGTGGGTGGGGTTGGGGGTGGGGGGGGGAGCTGTTAGTCCCTTGATTCGGTTGGTAACCTAGAATGTAAGGGGGTTGGGGAACCCAGTGAAAAGGTCGAGAGCATTTGCTCTTCTAAAGAATCTGAGTGCTGACGTAGTATTTTTGCAGGAGACTCATTTGTAGAAAAAAGGATCAGACAAGATTGCGGAAGGAGTGTGTGAGCCAGTTATTTCATTCCGGCTTCGACGGTAGGCCCCAGCAAGGCGGTGATTTTGATTAACAAATGGTTTCTTTTTTGGTTACAGAGGCGGTGGCAAACCCTATGGCAGATACGTGATGGTTAGCAGGTTCTTGATGGGCACGGATGTGGTATTGATCAATGTCTATGCACCAAATTGGGACACTGCATCCACCATTCACGGTGAGCGCTGAATAGGGACTGACTCCAGAACCAAGTTCACCAAATGTGGAGCATGGCCAAAATTACAATAGTTGAGTACTCCACCTTACTCACTCAGAGACCTACCCCCAGAAAAAGGTAAATCTTAGAATAAACCTTTGGGCCTCCTCCCCGGTTAACATTAATGCGACTTTTGAGTCATTCTTCAAGAGCCTTTGCAGTCAGAGCCTCTGGAGTAGAGTTCAGACATGTCAATATTCTTGGGTGGGTTGTCCTTTCCATTGGTGGATTGAGAGAGAGAGACGGGAGGGGTTGGAGACCCCGTTAAGCTCTGAGGAGATGCCAGAAGGGGACAGATGGAGGTGAGTTCGTCTCAGGGCTCTTGTTTAGGTGTACTGGTAATGGCCTCACTGCCATTCTTTCTGGCGAGGTATTCTTCGAACCCGGCGGTGGTTTCCACTCTAACGATATGGAAGCAATTTGGGCAGAATTTTAGGCTTAGATCCATGTCAATGCTGGTCACTATCCGTGATAACCACCTATTTGTGCCATCAAATCTAGACTCGATGTTTAGGTCATGAGGAGGGAGGGATCCTGAGAGATTTGGAGACACATTCCTGGAGTTTGCAAGTCTGGAGGAGCTGGCAGCCAAGTCTCCATTCTCTGGAATTCATTTGTTCAGATGCCTTCAGATCCGGAACTCGAATAAAAATATTTTTCTAACGAAAAGGAGAGAGCAGTGTATGGTCCTGAGGGACTACGGCCATTTTTTCATTTCATTTTTATATAAGGACAACTTATTTTCAGGGTGCTCTTGTTCTGAAATCTGTGCGAAAAATAACTCATAACTTTGGCCAATGATGCTGAAGGACGTTTAACATAAAGAAGAACGCAGTGTTGGATACGGATTCATTTTTAATCCCTCTTGGGTAACACATTTGTCTTAAAACCTGAAGGCAATATGGAACGTGAGGTTGCAGCACGTATCAGTCAGGCATGGTAGCCAACAGAGACCAGCAGACCTCACCATCACACTCTCTCCTCCTGCTGCAGTTAGCTGCTTGCTGTCAGCCATCCGTTCAATTTTTCAATAAACAGCTCCTGCCTCTCAGCTTGACTTTCCTCCAGTGATTTGCCGAGACCTCTATTATTGATAAAGCCGGAGCTTAGTGCGAGATAATAGCTCAGGGAATGGCCTTCTGAGGGGTGATTTACCTACTCATATTGCCACTTGATACTTAAACCTTTGTAACTGCTATTCACTTCTCTATCTAATCTCCAATTTAAAAGGCTCATATGTGTCTCCAAACAACTGCCTAGGGAAATCTTGGTTCAGCTCCAGGTTTGCAATGTGTACTTTGTGGGGGCTGGATGAAGGGTTGGTAGGGTGGGGGGGGGGGGGGGGGGGGGGGGGGGGGAAGCAGAGGAGGGGGTACTGGGTGGCAGAGAATGCCTCAAACGTGAGCCTGAGAAAAGTGCATTTTAAAAAGGAAATTAAACATGGCACTTTATGGTACCTGTGAGAATCAGGTCCAAGCATGAATTACTGATGTATTGAATGTGATGAAATACTGGGACATAAGAATATAACAACCAATTTGCAAAATGCAAGATTTCATACACAGCAGAAAGTTGAAAGTTTCAAAACTGAGATCGATAGAACTTTGTCAGACAAGAATATTAAGGTTTACGGAACTAAGAAGGGTAACTTAAGTTCGCAGGCAGATTAATCGTGATCTCTCAAGGGCCTAAATGGCCAACTCCTGTTCCTATATTCTTCCCAACAGGATTGGGGGGGGGGGGTGATATCTTTGGGCTCATTTTCAGGCTGGAAATGGATGACACATACACAGTACGTGCACCTCAACCAGGAGGCCTGAGACAGGGCCGTGAGCCTCATCAAGAGTAGTTGGGCAAGCTCCCAGCAGCTCTGAAGCTTTCTTAGGTAGCTTCCTACTTTAAATGGAAGGAATTTGGACCAAAGGCCATGCCAGCACATGGAGGACCTGATTCTCCACCCCGCTGCACCCGTTTTCTCGTGCAGCGCGCCCCTGCCGCCAGCGGGATTCTCCATCCGGGCAGCCGGCCAATGGGGTTTCCCCGCCGTCAGGGAATCCGCTGGCGTGCGTGCACTGCCGGCGAAACGGTGGATCACGCCGATGGCGAATCCAGTCCAGAGGGTGGGATTCTCCATTCGTGATGCCGGAATCGTGAATAGCGATTCGACCTCCGCCTAGGCAACAGCCTGCTCTCCCACCCACCCCCCCCTCCCCCCCCGACCAGGTCCAATGCCGGTGAAGGGCCATAGATCCGGCAGGCCTCTCCGATCTTTCCTCTCTCCTGGTGGTTGTGGTTCGCCTTCTCCTGGAGGGGCCAGATACTGCACAGTGTCAAACACTCGGTTGCGGGCAGCTCAGGAGATCCACAGTTGGTGGCCTGTGTGTGCGTTGCAGCCGGCCATGGCGGGAAGTGCGGGTGTTGGAAAATGGAGCAGGGCAGGGTGCGAGGGGGCTGCCTCAGTAAGTTCAGCAAGTTGAAAGTTGCACTCACTCGGGCGTTATGAATTCTTAATGCTAGCTTTGTTTGAAAGAGTGAATGTGGAGTGCTGTTTTGGGACACGCGATTAGGGTTGTCGAAAACATTCTTGAAATAAATGCTTCCATTTAATTCATAACTGCTGAGGTAATATGAATAGAAAACAAGAGGCCTAAAGAGTCAATATATTGATTCTTGTGAGCCAAATGATTTTGGATGAATACAGGGTAGAAATTCTTATTGCCGATACTACCACACAAATGCACAATATGTTCCTGTCAAATGTCCCTCCGTGCTTGACTCCTTTCACTGGATTAGCAACTCTACTTAAAAAGTCGAGAGGAAGAAATTTGCAACTTTTGTGATAATTGTTCAAAATGGTAACATTTGATGGAATATTAACATCTGACCATAAGATATAGGAGCAGAATTAGGACACTCGGCCCATCGAGTCTGCTCCACTATTCAATCATGGCTGATATTTTTCTCATCCCCATTCTCCTGCCTTCTCCCCATAACCCCTGATCCCCTAAGAGGCACAGGGACCCTTGGTGAAGAGGTAGGGACCTAATTTGCATTGTTGATGGGACTCCGTCGCAACTTACAGGTGCCCACAATACATTCTCCAGTTGTTGATACATGTTCAGAGCAACCTAAACACAGGTCCTGTAGAACACGCAGCAGCAGTGATACAAATATTTCTTTTTTAAAAGTTCTGTACGTCTGAAGGACCATTAATGCTGCTTCTGGGTCAAGTAAACTGATGCCAGTGAGCTCAAACCTCCCCCTTTCTCATACACTCTGCCATCTACTTCATAATCCCAAAATGCCCCCTATTGCTTGAAAAACATGCCCTTGTGTGGCGCTAACAATTATACTCAAAGACGAGAGACAAGTACAATAGAGGCTTTATTGCTGTGCGATGCTATTCCTCCATCTGCAATTGTAGACTAGAGTCTGAGTGACTCACACGCATATTTATACACAAGCTCCCTGTGGGCGGAGCTAGCCAGCAGGGATTTACCGGAGGAACCTGTATTACAGGTACAGGCATACATCCCCCTACTGCAAGTATGCATATCTACAGTGGTTATCACCACATTCACCCCATGTAAAAATGAGTCCGGCGGGGGTAACGTGTAACTATGATACAAAGGATGAAATATTTACAAAATGTCCAAACAAAGAAAACCAAGAGTCCATCCGGTCAGCAGGTCACAGGTTGAGAGCCGAACCGGCGGTCGAACGTTCCGCTGTGATCGGCGTAGCTGTGGTGGTGACATCGGTGCAGGTGCTGGCGGTGTTGGTGCTGGCTGCTGATGGGATGACTCCGAGAGCGAGCCGAAATCTTCCGAGAGTGAGCCAAAATCTTCCGTGTCCTCCAGTGTGGGCAGGGGGACGAGGGATGGACCTGGTGGGGACGAATAGGGGGTCGTCGGGGAAAAGGAGGGTGGTGCGGGGGGTAAAAGGGGCGTGGGCATGGGATCGGCACCTGAGGGAGCCAGTTCCTGGAGCGAGACTGTGTCCTGGTGGCCGTCGGGGAACTCCATGTAGGTATACTGAGGGTTGGCATGGAGAAGGCGTACTTTGTCCACCATGGGTTCCGCCTTGTGGTGCCAGACATGCCTACAGAGAAGGACTGGGCCCGGAATCATGAGCCACGTCGAGAGTGACACCCCGGATGTAGACTTCCGAGGGAAGGCAAAAACACGTTCATGGGGTGTACTGTTAGTTGCGGTGCACAGTAGCGACCGAATGGAATGGAGTGTGTCAGGGAGGACCTGCTGCCAGTGAGCGGCTGGAAGGTTCCTGGACCATAGGGCCAGCTGGACGGCCCTCCATACCGTCCCGTTCTCCTTCTCTACCTGCCCGTTTCCCCGGGGGTTGTAGCTGGTCGTCCTGCTGGAGGCGATACCTCTGCTGAGCAGGAAATGACGCAACTCATCACTCATGAATGAGGATCCCCTGTCACTGTGGATGTAGTCGGGGAAACCGAACAGGGTGAAAATGGAATCCAGGGCCTTGATGACGGTGACAGACATCATATCCGGGCGTGGGATGGCGAAGGGGAACCTAGAAAATTCATCGACCACACTAAGGATGCACGTGTTGCGGTCGGTGGAGGAGAGGGGTCCTTTGAAGTCCACGTTGAGGAGTTCAAAGGGGCGGGACGCTTTCACCAGGCGTGCGCGATCTGGCCGGTAGAAGGATGGCTTGCACTCGGCACAGATCTGGCAGTCTCTGGTGACTGTCCGTACTTCCTCGACGGAGTAGGGCAGATTGCGGGCTTTGATTAGATGGTACAAGCGAGTGATCCCCAATGGCAAAGGCTCTCGTGCAAGGCACGGAGCTGGTTCACTTGTGCGCTGGCACATGTACCTCGGGAGAGGGCGTCTGGGGGCTTGTTGAGCTTGCCGGGGCGATACAAGATCTCATAGTTAAAGGTGGAGAGCTCGATTCTCCACCGCAAGATTTTGTCAATCTTGATCTTGCCCTGCTGCGTGTTGTTGAACATGAAGGCTACCGACCGTTGGTCAGTGAGGAGAGTGAATCTCCTGCCGGCCAGGTAATGCCTCCAGTGCCGCACCGCTTCAACGATTGCCTGGGCCTCCTTTTCAACAGAGGAATGCCGAATTTCGGAGGCATGGAGGGTGCGTGAAAAGAATGCCACGGGTCAGCCTGCCTGATTCAGCGTGGCGGTAAGTGCGACATCTGAAGCGTCGCTTTCTACTTGGAAAGGCAGTGTCTTGTCTACTACGTGCATCCCCAGCCCTGGCTATGTCAGATCAAATGCGGACGAAGGTCTGTTGGGCCTCGGCCGAGAGGGGAAAATGTGTGGACTGGATAAGTGGGCGGGCCTTGTCCGTGTATTGTGGGACCCACTGGGCGTAATAAGAAAAGAACCCAAGGCAGCGTTTGAGGGCCTTGGGGCAGTAGGGGAGGGGAAGCTCCATGAGGGGGCGCATGCGGTCGGGATCGGGCCCCAGTAGTCCGTTTTGGACTACGTAGCCGAGGATGGCTAAGCGGTCTGTGCGGAACACGCATTTCTCCTTGTTGTACGTGAGATTAAGGAGAGATGCGGTGTGGAGGAATTTAGAAAGGTTGGCATCATGGTCCTGCTGGTCATGGCCGCAGATGGTGATATTGTCGAGGTACGGGAAGGTGGCCTGCAGTCCGTACCGGTCAACCATTCGGTCCATTTCTCGTTGAAATACCGAGACTCCATTCGTGACGCCGAAGGGAACCCTAAGAAATTGGTACAGGCGACCGTCCGCCTCGAAGGCAGTGTAGGGATGGTCCGATTTACGGATGGGGAGCTGGTGGTAGGCGGATTTCAGGTCAATAGTAGAGAAGACCCGGTACTGTGCAATCTGATTGACCATATCAGAAATGCGGGGGAGGGGGTACGCGTCGAGCTGCGTGTACCGGTTGATGGTCTGGCTGTAGTCCACGACCATCCTGTGCTTTCCCCCGGTCTTAACCACTACCACCTGGGCTCTCCAAGGTCTGTTGCTGGCCTCGATGATACCCTCCCGAAGCAGCCTCTGGACTTCAGACCTGATGAAGGCCTTGTCCTGGGTTCTGTACCATCTGCTCCTGGTGGCGACGGACTTGCAGTCTGCGGTCAGATTGGCAAAGAGTGAGGGAGGCTCGACCTTGAGGGTCGCGAGGCCGCAAATGGTGAGGGGAGATAGGGGTCCGCTGAATTTGAGGGTGAGGCTCTGGAGATTGCACTGGAAATCCAGGCCTAGTAAGAGTGACGCGCAGAGGTTGGGGAGAATGTACAGACGGAAATGGTTGAATTCCACGTCCTGTACAGTAAGTTTAACCAGGCAGAAACCCCGGATTGGGACAGAGTGGGACCCGGAGGCGAGAGAGATCTGCCGGTTGGCGGGATGGACCGCAAGGGAATAGCGCCTTACCGTGTCCGAGTGGCCGAAGCCCTCGGTGCTCCCGGAGTCGATGAGGCAGGAGGTCACATGGCCGTTGACCAGCACCGATGTGGAAGAGGGTGTCAGGTTGCGAGGATGCGACTGGTCGAGCGTAACGGAGGCGAGTAACGGCCGATCGGCGGTCGAGTCAGATGAGTCCGACGAGGAGCGGTAGCGACCCGTGTCCCGTGGCCCCGTCCCGGGACACGCCACAAAATGGCGGAGTCTGGAGTACCTGTGGATAAAACGGTGGCACCCATGGAGCGCACGTTGTGGGGTCGGGACAAAATGGCGGCGCCCATGGAACGCACATGGCGGTGATGGATGAAGATGGCGGCGCCCATGGAGCGCACGTAACGGGGCGGTGAAAGATGGCGGTGCCCACTGATCGCACGTGGGGTCGGGGGAAGCGGACGGCGGGGCCCATTGAGTGAGCGGCTGAGGCAAGGGGACCGGGGCCCGATAGCGGCAACCGTCCGGGACTGACACACCGCTGCAAAGTGGCCTTTCTTGCCACAAGCTTTGCAGGTCGCGGTGCAGGCCGGGCAGAGCTCGCGGGGATGCTTCTGCTGACCACAGACTTAACAGTGGGGACCCCCAGGGCAAGCAGCGCAGGCATAGTGCACGGGGGCGGCTGCTGGGGGGGCCATTTGCGGGGTCCATGAGGAGTAGGATGGGAGGGCCTGGGGGGCCATTTGCGGGGTCCACGAGGGGTAGGACGGGTGGGCCAAGTGGCTAGTGGAGTACGATCGCGCACTACGGGAGGCGGCCGTCATGGAAAGCGCCAGAGCCTTTGCGGCCGCGAGGTCGGGGGCGGCCCCTTCCAGCAGTCGTTGCGGATGGGGTCCGATGCAATGCCTGTAACAAAGGCATCGCGCATGAGTAAGCCAGAGTGTTCCGTGGCTGTGAGGGCCCGGCAGTCGCAGTCTCGTACCAGAGGTATAAGGGCCCTCCAGAAGTCCTCAATCGACTCAATCGACTCTGTGCCATGAGAATCTGGGGGTGTGGTTACTGCCATCACTCTGGTGGGGCGGGGCCTGTTAAAGCAACGCTGCCTCCACAGAGATCATGGCACCATCTTCAAAGAGTTCCCTGATCTGCGTTTAAAATAACCTACCCGACCCAGAGGCAGCACGGTAGCACAGTAGTTCGCACTGTTGCTTCACAGCTCCAGGGTCCCAGGTTCGATTCCCGGCTTGGGTCACTGTCTGTGCGGAGTCTGCACGTTCTCCCCGTGTCTGCGTGGGTTTCCTCCGGGTGCTCCGGTTTCCTCCCACAGTCCAAAGATGTGCGGGTTAGGTAGATTGGCCTTGATAAATTACCCTTAGTGTCCAAAAATAAAAAGGTGAGGTGGGGTTACTGGGTTACGGGGATAGGGTGGAGGCGTGGGCTTAAGTGCGGTGCTCTTTCCAAGAGCCGGTGCAGACTCGATGGGCTAAATGGCCTCCTTCTGTTCTGTAAATTCTATGATTCTATGACCCCCCTCCCCCAATGGACATGGTGGTTCTCCCACAAGCATTGGCGAAGGAAGCCCTCTCCAATCGCTGAGAAAATCCCACACCCAATCTTTGGGGAAACCCCCCTGTGTTGTTACTCGTGTCTTAATAAAGCTCGTAGTCTCAAATGTGGAGAAGATGCTTTATTGTAAGTTCGTTCACTCTTCAGAGCTGTTTCCTAAGGTTACCTTCAGTGTTCCTAGCTGGAGTGGGTGTATCTGTGTTGCTCCAAGTTCTGCCCTCTGTGAAGTGTGTCCTCACTTCCTGTCCCCATCTATTTATATGGCTCTCCCGTGCCCCCTCTAGTGTTTGCTCAGTTGTATTGCATCTAGTTAACTTGTGATCACCACATCCCCCTTTTTCTCTTTACATATTTTCTGTACATCGTTAAAGAAAATTGTACATCCTGTCCCGGTGTATTTATAGCTCTCCCTCTGGTGTTTGCTCAGTTGTTTTTGTATCTAGTAAATCTACGATTACCACATCCCCCTTTTTCTCTTTACATATTTGCTGTACATCGTTAAAGAAAATTATAGAAAACAGTTACTTATGATATGCGTATCTATGCAGGTGATGGTGCTATTGCATATTGTACAAAGCCAATGTAGTTATATGTCCAATCTTAATAAAAACATTTATGAGTCCAAACTTGATGAATTTGTTCAGAGCTTTTTTTTTTCTTTTTGTTGTTGATGACGTGGTGATATTGATATTGCAAGTCCACTGTGAATGTTGTTGGTGTTCCTTATTATTTTAAGTACCCACTGCATCATCCCGAGGTGTTTGCATGGTCACCTCACTGATGTTGACTGGCATGGACTTTTTTTTTTGTGCTTGTGGTGTTGATTTATTGTCTCATCCGCCTTGGATGCTGGTGTGCTTGCTCGTTCTGGAGCAGACGTGAGTTTGTGCGATTCGTTGTCATCCCATGACATGTTTGTAGTCTTGTCATCGTTTTGCAGTGAGCTGTGGCATTGTCCTACATGTGCCGAGTAGTACCATTGTGTACAAGTCGTTGTTTCATTGCTGTTGTTTCTGTCGTTCCTGTTTTTGTTGTTTTCGTTGCCGTACTTGTTGCTGTTTTTGTCGTTTCTGTCTTTGGTGTTGGCACTGTCGTTGTTCCTGACTTTGTTGTTTTCGTTGCCGTTCGTGTTGCTGTTTTTGTCGTTTCTGTCTTTGGTGTTGTCGCTATCTTTGTTCCTGACTTTGTTGTTTTCGTTGCCGTTCTTGTTGTCTCTGTCTCTGTCGCTATCTTTGTGCCTGACTTTGTTGTTTGTCTTGTCGCGCTTCATGTTGCTTTTGTTCTTTCTGTTGTCGTTCTCGTTTCTGCTGTGCTTCTTGCTATTGTTGTTGGTCTTGTCGCGCTTCATGTTGCTTTTGTTCTTGCTGTTGTTTGTCCCGTTTCTGCTGTGCTTCTTTTGACTGTTGTTTTTCTTGTTATACTCTATTCGTGTCCCAAGTGGATAATTTGAGTCATTGAGCATTTCGTCTCGAGAGTGGTGCGAATGATCTGATGTTGCATCGGTGCAGGTGACATCAATCATTTGTGGAGAATTGGATTCCTCGTCTTTGCTTTCTTGGTGCTCCTCTTTCGGAGTCAAATTCTTCTCGATTCCATTTGACGCGGTGTCTCTGGATTCTTGGCGCTCCTCTTCTGGAGTCAAAACCTCCATGATTACAATTGACGTGGTGTCTGTGGACTTCTGGCGCTCCTCTTCTGGAGTCCAAATCTGCATGATTTCAGTTGACGTGGTGTCTCCGGACTCTTGGCGCTCCTGTTCTGGAGCCCAAATCTGCATGATTTCACTTGACGTGGTCTCTCTAGACTCTTGGTGCTCCACTTCTGGAGTTGAAATCTTCATGATTTCTGTTGATGTTGTCTCACTGGACTCCAGGTGCTCCTCTTCTGGAGTCAAAATCTGCATGGTTTCTTTTTGCTTGGTCTCTCTGGACTCCAGGTGCTCCTCTTCTGGAGTCAGAATCTGCATGGTTTCTTTCGGCGTTGTCTCTCTGGACTCCAGGTGCTCCTCTTCTGGAGTCAAAATCTGCATGTTTTCTTTCGGCTTGGTCTCTCTGGACTCCAGGTGCTCCTCTTCTGGAGTCAGAATCTGCATGGTTTCTTTCGGCGTTGTCTCTCTGGACTCCAGGTGCTCCTCTTCTGGAGTCAAAATCTGCATGTTTTCTTTCGGCATCGTCTCTCTGGACTGTTGGGTGGCCCGACTCTGTGCTTCTGTACAGACAAGCTGAGAACTGTCAGTCTCGCTGTGATCCTGTACGTCGAGTGCGATCACCTTGTTACTGTTTTCGCTCTGTGCTTCGGTACAGACAAGCTGAGAACCGTCAGTCTCGCTGTGATCCTGTACGTCGAGTGTGATCACCTTGTCACTGTCTTCGCATGCAGTGGGTAGAGGTGCATTTTCTTCTTCTTGTTCATGTGAGCTTGTTAGACTTTCATAGTCTGCTTGTGGTTGCTCAGATATGGCAGGTTGACCTTCATGGTCTTGCGCATGCATGGTGTCAGTGGTTAGATGTACGTTGTCTTCTTCTTGTTCCTGTGAGCTTGGTAGACTTTCATAGTCTGCTTGCGGTTGCTCAGATACAGCGGGTTTACCTTCATGGTCTTGTTCATGCATGGTGTTCGCCAGGGAGTGTTTGCTTGCATCCCTTTTGGAGTCTTTCATCACTCGCACTGTGAAGCCTGTCATCGCTCGCTCTGTGGAGTCTTCCTGTGCTCTCTGTGTGGCGTCGTCTTCGTCTAGGGTATTGCTGTCATCCAATGTATCGACGAGCTGCCATGGCATCATGGTGTTGGATTCATCTACCATGAGTAGAGTCGTGTTGAGCTTTGCAACGGTGTCGCTGATGCTGTGATCAGCATGTCCAAATAACTCCTCCATGTCTGAGTAGTATTCTTTGAAACCCATTTCATCTTCATTGGCTTCTTCTACCACGAGTTGATTCGTGTTGAACTTTGCGACCATGTCGCTGATGCTGTGATAAGCATATCCGACTGACTCAGCTGTGTCTGAGTAGTATTCTTCGAAAACCAAATCATCCTGGTTGGATTCTTCTACCACGAGTTGGTTCGTGTTGAACTTTGCAACCGTGTCGCTGATGCTGTGATAAGCATATCCGACTGACTCAGCCATGTCTGAGTAGTGTTCTTTGAAAACCAAATCATCTTGGTTGGATTCATCTACCACGAGTTGGTTCGTGTTGTGCTTTGCGACCGTGTCGCTGATGCTGTGATAAGCATATCCGACTGACTCAGCCATGTCTGAGAGGTAATCTTTGAAAAACAAATCATCTTTTGTTGTTTCGGAATTCTTTTTGTTCTCTTCACTTTGGGTGGTGCAGACTGCTTTTTTCAGGGTGTTGTGCAAGTTGCTTTTAACTGTTGGTTTAAGTTCAGGCGTTTTTCTGTGTTCTGAGGCAAGAAAATTTGTGTTTACCACTTTAAGTGTCTTGTTTGCAATTTTCGGGCATTTCCCTTTTAAGTGGGCGTGGTCGGGATGCTCAGACGTCATGACGTCACGCGCAGGAATGCATTGCGCATGCGCAAATCGGCCTTCCTCCTTCACTGTGCGGTTTTGTTTCCATTGCGCATGCGCGGCTTGCACATAACGATCCGCAACCAAAACTTTTTTTGACTGCGCATGCGCGGCTTGCGCATGCGCATCACGATCGGCACCGCGATATTTTTTAAACTGCGCATGCGCGGCTTCCGGTTCCGGCGCATGCGCAGACGCAATTTGTAGTTCTTTGCTTACCGGAGACTGCAAAATGTGCTCCGACGCCATTTTTTCGCGGATTTCAGCGATTTTTCTGTCCCATCTGGACTGGATTTCTAAAAGTTGTAAGTTACCTTCTCTTCCCGATTTGGACTGGGTTTCAGCATTTTGGCTTTGTGAGAAATTCTTGTTATTTCTTCTTTTTGATCTGTACTTTTCATTCGCGATTTCTTGTTCTTTTCGTGATTTTTTAAGTTTTGCATCACTCAGTCTCTGTGCAGTTAGGACTCTGAGCATGTCTTGCTGTTCAAATTTCTCACAGTACTCTTCAAATTTGTTTAGTAACGTTTGTAAGCTGTTTCTGTCTTCATCTTTTGAGTATTTAAATCCATTATAAACTTTCCTATTTACAGGCCCTGCGGTGAGAATTGCTATTTTAATGTTGTTGGAGGCGTCTTGTACCTCATTAGCTACGAGATCCAAATCAAACATTTGTTTAAACCTTTTCCAGACACCTCTTACATTGCCAGTCAGGTCTAGCTGCTCTGGGTATCCAATCCACATCCTTGAATTAGCGATGTCTTCCCAAGTCAAATGTCCAGTAGGAGATTTCCATGCCATTTTGAGCTTTCTGTATCTGCCACTGAGTTGTCCTGTAGTAAGCGTCTGAAGCCACTCCTGGGTACCATGTGTTGTTACTCGTGTCTTAATAAAGCTCGTAGTCTCAAATGTGGAGAAGATGCTTTATTGTAAGTTCGTTCACTCTTCAGAGCTGTTTCCTAAGGTTACCTTCAGTGTTCCGAGCTGGAGTGGGTGTATCTGTGTTGCTCCAAGTTCTGCCCTCTGTGAAGTGTGTCCTCACTTCCTGTCCCCGTCTATTTATATGGCTCTCCCGTGCCCCCTCTAGTGTTTGCTCAGTTGTATTGCATCTAGTTAACTTGTGATCACCACACCCCCCACCCACGCATAAGGTGAACCACCCCCTTCAATGGGCTCCTCAGAGGGCCTGCCAATGCCACCCTGACACTGCCACATTGGCCAGTGTGCCAGGGGGAATGCCTTGACACTGTCCCTGCATGAACCTCTCCCCCAGGGGCTATTCCTACCTTTGCGGCCACCAGGGACTTCCCTCTAAGGCCTCCTGTTTTGCAGAAGCTGCTGTAAACCTCGCCAACATGACATCATGTCGGTGAGGGGGGAACTTCCTACCTGGGGGGAACACATAGAAGGGAAATCCTTTCAATGCCTTCAAATTTATTTCATGAGATCTCGCCGGTGTAATTCTTGTTCACACGGTCTCGGAAAAGTTTCTGCCGGTGTTGCCGTTTGACCGGTTGAAACTCCTCCCCTACCCATTCGGCTTGAATTTGCCATCAAAGTAAATAACAAGGCTAATGGCATTTGCTGTTAATTATGGACCAGCAACATCAGATGAGGAGCAGATTTGCAGTTAAATACCAATACCCAAACATTCCAGCGCCTGTTCGGGGAGGCTGGAACGGGAATTGAACCCGCGCTGCTGGTCTTGTTTCACAGTACAAGCCAGCTGTCTTAGCCCACTGTGCTAAACCAGCCCCTTGCCCTTAACCTTCCCATTTTATCCAGCAACTTGCTGTATTCGCCCATTAAATGTGGATTATACTTGCCACAGAGAGTTAAGCCTTGGCATTTCAAGTGTAAGCACCATTTTAATAACACCGTAAGTGCTAATGGCTGCCAATCAACCCCTATGCCACTAAAACCTAACTATTTCAAACATTGACTGCCAGATTTCTACAGTCCAATTAGGGTCAAAATGCAGAGAGGTGCTGAATAAATGGCGGCGAGGTTGTGCGTCCAGACAGTCTGCCTCTGTTCCTGGGTGTCAGCAATCTATGTGAGGGTGGGGAAGTGTCAGCCTCTGAACTTGCCCATGTTTCAAAGCAGGCCAAAGCAGGACGGTACGATGGCACAGTGGTTATTACTGCTGCCCCACAGTACGAGGGACCTGGGTTCAATTCCAGCCTCGGGTTACAGTCTGTATGGACGTTTGCACTTTCTCCCCGGGTTTCCTCCGGGTGCTCTTGTTTCCTCCCACAGTCCAAAGATGTGCAGGTTAGGTGGATTGGCCATGCTAAATGACCCCTTAGTATCCAAAAGGTTAGGTGGGGTTACCAGGTGACAGGGATAGGGTAGGGGCCTGACCCCAGGTAGGGTGCTCTTTCAGAGGGTCGGCGCAGACTCGATGGGCCTAATAGCGTCCCACTGCACTGTCGGGATTCTATGTTCTAAGTATTTGGGGCTTGTGAAAAGACCATGGGCGAGATTCAGCGGACTTGAGTCAAAGATTGCTGAATGGTGCATTTAGCCGGGTATTTCTCAGCACCTGCAGTGTTGAGAAACATCCCTGCTATTCAACGGCACTTTGATGTTTTTTTTGGCCACCGGGGCTGCACTTAAAAGGATTTCCTGCTAGTGAGCTGAAGCTCAAAAAGAATCCTTGCAGATCGGGGTCCCGTTTTGGAAGACTACCCCGATCCTCCCACCCCCTCCCCTCACCCCTTCCTCTACCTTGTAAGGGGTCCAGTTCCTAGCAATGCCAACTGGCACCTGAGCACCCTGACACTGCAAGCCTAGCACCCAGGCAGTGCCACTCAGGCATTGTGGCAGTATGTAGGAATATTGTGATGAGGATATTGTGATTCTGCAATGGGATATAGATAGATTGGGTGACTGGGCAAAAACCTGGCAAAAGAGTTTAATGTGGGGAAGTGTGAGGTCATGTACTTTGGTAGGAGGAATCAAAAGGCTGATTATTATCAAAATGGAGTGAGTCTGCAGGTGAGTGAAGTACAGAGGGATCTAGGTGTTCTAGTGCACGAATCACAAAAAATGCCAGCAAGTATGTCCAACAACTAGTTATCAAGGCTAATGGCATTTTGGCCCTTATTGCAATGGAGGTTTTGTTGCAATTGCACAGGGTGTTGGTGAGGCCTCACCTGGAATACTGTTTACAAAAGACATAGTAAAAGACAGCAGTCTAATGGAGATTTACCAGCGTAATTCCTGGTGTGAGAGGGTTGTCCTTGTGGTGATATGCATCACTGTAAATACACAAGGGGTTAATGTAAATACATGTAGGTTAGATAGACACTAGATGGAGCACCAGAGACATCATGACACACAGACACTCAACCAATAGGTCAGTAAGATAGGACACGACCAATGGGCATTCACGACACACACAGAGGTGACACTACCACAGGGGGGCATTACACCAACCCATATATAAGGACAGCACACATGCTCAGTCTCTTTCCAGTGGAGACACTCAGTGAGTACACAGGGTTGATTTGAAACACATCACATCCACCACGTGGATTGTAGCAGACTGGTTCGTCAGTCTGAGTAGCTATAGCAGGTGTAACAGGAGAGTCGAATCCAAGTAGGAGAATCGTTAACTGTTTAATAAACGTGTTAAAGCTATCTCCAAGTCTGAACCTTCCTTTGTCAGAGTGCACATCAAGGAAGCAGCTTATGCTACGTCAAGAGCATAACAAAAAAATCCTATCAAGAGAGACTAAATAGTCTTGGTCTGTATGGCTTGGAGTTTAGAAGAGTGAGGGATGTCCTTTTTTAAATGTATAAGATCCTGAGGGGGCTTGACAGGGTAGATGGTGAGATGTTTTCACTAGTGGGAGAGTCTCGAACAAGGGGACATAGCTACAAGACAAAGGGCCGGTCATTTAAAACTAAGAGATTTAGAAATCTAGAGATTTCTTCTTGCAGAGGGTGGTGAATCTCTGGAATTCTCTGCCCCGGACGGTGGTTGAGGCTGGATCATTAGAAGTATTTAAAGTGGAGGTGGATAAGTATTTGATAGATCGAGGAATAGAGGGCCAAGGGGAAATGGCGCAGAGAATGAGTTGAGGCTGACATAGATCTGCCAAGATCGCATTGAATGGAGGGGCCTTGAAGGGCCTGGTGGCCTAATCCTGCTTTTATTTCTTGTGTTCTGAATCTCTCAGTATCCTGCTTGCTTGAAGGATGTTGACTGAAACAAAAGATTTTGACTGAAACAAAGGATGTTGACATCCAACATGTGCGTTCAACGTGCTTCCTGCTGGTCCATCTCTTTCATGGTATAAATATTGAAATCACATAGCATGCTTTTGTTGAATTCATTCCAGTGTCTCTCATGGCAAATCTATAGCGGCAGTAGTGAAGCGTTGATAGTTGTCCCCTTAACTGACATAGCAGTATCTCACTAGATTCTGTAGCTTTCTACCCAGGGAGTTTAGGTAAATACTTCTTTAAATATTGATGGATACCTTAATTATCTCCTTGTAACTTTATTTGGAATGAAGATTCCTAATAAAAACAAGATTGTCCCTTCTTTTCCTTGAAATGGGTTGGGTGGCACGATGGCACAGTAGTTAGCACTGCTGACTCACAGCTCCAGGGACCCAGGTTCAGTTCCGAACTTGGGTGACTGTGTGGAGTTTGCACATTCTCTCCATGCCTGAGTAGGTTTCCTCCCACATTCCAAAGATGTACATGTTAGGTGAATTGGCCATGCTAAATTGCCCCTCAAAGAAAATCTTCGCATCAGATGTTAATTGCACGTTCTGTTCTTTAATAAACTTTTATTAACAATTTAGAAAATATATTGCCTCGAATTGTCTTGTATATCTAAACTTGAGAACCCAATTCTGCACCGCTTCAGTGGCGAGGTACATTACTTTGGAGATGCCCTGACCCTTATCCTATCTGTGTTGTTATAATCTGGTTAAAACTCATTAAAAAAGCTTTCTGTGGACAGTAATAATTTTTGGTAGTCTCTTTCATTTGAGATCCATCTAAGTGTCTGTGAAGATTGTCTTCCTCAAACTTAAGTGAGCGTGATCATCCGAGTATTACACCTGGTCCGGAATAGTCCCCAAGAGGGGCCAGGATTATAATTCACTTCACTTTGAGAATGGTTGCCCTGGAAGGGGAAAGGAGCAGGAGGTGAGAGGGGGGATAATTGGAGGTGGAGGAAACTGACCCTGAACAGAGAGGTGGCCCAGCCTACCATCCACAGGGAAGAGCATCTTCCTCCTCCCCCTCATGGTGCTAGGTATCCTGCTCCCCTAAGATGTCTTGCTTCTTTTAAGGAAGTAACAGTGTTTGGCACAAACTCTCTCCCTCAGGACAGCCACCAGTCTTCACAATGGCTAAAACTACTTCCATTCCTGCCTAAACTAGCTTTAAGAGTCACAGAATTCCGAAAATGCTGAAGGAGGCCATTCGGCCCATCGAGGTTGCACCAACCCTCCAAAAGAGCACTCTACTCTCACCCCATAACCTCCACGACTTTGGACACGAAGGGGCAATTTAGGATGACTAACGCACCTAACCTGCACATCTTTGGACTTTGGGAAGAAATCTGAGCACATGGACGAAACCCATGCAGACATGAGGAGAACGAGCCAACACCGCACAGACATTCATCCAAGGCTGGAATTGAACCTGACTCACTGACACAGTGAGACAGTTGTGCTAACCATTGTGCCACCGTGCAGCCCGTGGCTTTAATTGGACGGGAAACCCGTCTCCATATAAATGAGGGCCTCACCCCTGCATATAATACAAATTCCAATCAGTTTCCCCCACTGGTGGATTTCTCGCACAAAACCAGACCGCTCCCTCCTCTGTGGCAAAAACTGAGCCCTGGAATTCATTTCAAGGCTTTGAATTTTTCAGGAAGTTTTTCTTGAAACTTTTCCTTTCTGTCTCTTTCTCTCCCAGTCTAAACAATCCACCCTTCTCTTTATTTTTTCTTCTGTACCTGATTTGACTTTAATTCACCTCAGTCCACTACTTGTCATTTTTGTTTATTTCGCAAACTTCAATGACGAAGATACCATGTTGGTCACCCTGTTCACTTAGGTCCCAGATACCCTCTTTCCCTCTGCAGATGGTGTTAGACGCGCTGCTATGGCAAATCCTGACCCTTTGGACATGCATCTATTTTGCGCCGAATTCCACATCGCCTCTCAAATGAAATATACCTTGATCACCATGGAACAGGAAACCATAATTGGCCCCGCCGATAATTCTGGCCATAGGGGAAATAATGAAATTCTGCTTCATTGCCTTCTTACCGTTACATACACTACCTGAAAGCCGTGGCAACAAGGAGCTGGCTGCTGGTTTGTTAATGATAAATCCAATGAATTGTGCAATTGGTTTTAGAGATGGCGTTTCATACATTAAATTACGCACATCATCAGTTATGAAACAGACTTATAGCTTCTTATATTGTTTACCAGATGAGGAGATACTGAAGCTTGTAATTAGTTCCAATAAAACATCACAGCTTTCAGTGCACATATTGGACCATTTTCTCACATTTTCCTTTGCCTAAGAATGATTGTTGTTGGGGTTAGAATCTACTAAGATGTGATCTTATAGGCTCAATCGACATATCCACTGTCCAGTGTATGGCAGAGTCAAATAGACCAGGATGCTCCCAGCTTTGATCCCTGGGATTTTGTGGTGGGTGGGTCAGGAAAATCTGTTGGCCCAGTGAAACGTTTTTGTTTTATTTGCTAATTTCATCCAGGGCGGGGGTGGGGACAGTAATAGGCTTGTTTTTCCTTTGGTCTGGGATGGGGAAAGATTAGCCAGGCTCCCCTTCTCTGATCGCCATCCACTGAATTCTACTGAGGGGAAATGGGATTCACATTGGGATTCAATTACAAATGTCCACTACGCTGAGGTACTGAAGGGTGCTGACACCTTGTGGTCGACGAGGAAAGAACAGCACAACCCGACAATGGAGGACTGAAAACTGCACAAATGAACTTACATTTACCACCTGCTCCTTGCAGAGTGTGCATCCGAACTTTGATTCACATGAAAGAATGAGCAAACTGCATTAGGATCTTGCTAGCATTGGTTCCTTGGCATCAGTCCCTTCCTCCGCCTTTGCCAAGACTTGGGTAGTATTGGGAAAAAAAGATAAATTCCATCAGTAATATATTCCAATCAAACATGGATCCAATTTTAACTCTGAGCTGATTTTCAGCAGGAGTGGTGTGATATGGGTACAAAACTCACTCGCTGCTCTCGAAAATGAAGCCTGTGGTAGTTTAATCCAATTAATTCCCTTCTTGCACTGAGTGGTGTATCAAAGAACAAAGAACAAAGAAAATTACAGCACAGGAACAGGCCCTTTGGCCCTCCCAGCCTGCGCCGATCCAGATCCTTTATCTAAACCTGTCTCCTATTTTCCAAGGTCTACTTCCCTCTGTTCCCGCCCGTTCATATACCTGTCTAGATGCCTCTTACATGATGCTATCGTGCCCGCCTCTACCACCTCTTCTGGTAAAGCGTTCCAGGCACCCACCACCCTCTGTGTAAAAAACATTCCACGCACATCTCCCTTAAACTTTCCCCCTCTCACCTTGAAATCGTGACCCCTTGTAACTGACACCCCCACTCTTGGGAAAAGCTTGTTGCTATCCACCCTGTCCATACCTCTCATAATTTTGTAGACCTCAGTCTTTCATCCATTTCCATATCCAGCCAGCTGGATTCTCCGTCGGTGGGATCCTCTGCTTCGCCGGCACAGCACACACGCCCGTGGATTTACAAATGGCGTGGGTGTGCCCACAATGGGAAACTCCATTGGCCGGCTACTGGGACGGAGGATCCCGCTGTCGGTCAGGGCACGCCGCACCTGCAAACAGATGCAGCAAGATGGAGAATCCCTCCCAGTAATTCCCGGAACAGGCCACTAATTTGGCAGCAGAGTCTTATAGCTTTTGGGGGGTGCCACTCCCCACAAAGCGTGGCCGACCAAGAGTCTCTCCCACTCTTACCGCCAGCCATTGGATTTTCATGTTGAAGCACTCAAACTGTTTGACCGCATTATGAACGCAACTTTCTTGGCCATCAAATCCTGGGGTGGGTCTCAAACCTGGAGCTTCCATCCCAGTGAAACATTCTTGTTTTATTAGCTACCCACTGAGCCACGAGACCTCCACCTTAACCCAGTGGACTCATTTAGATCCCTCGCCCAACTTTCAGCCTGATCCAGGTTGAAAGTCAGTGGGAAGTAATGGAAACTCACAAGGCCCAGAGGCTGTTTGCCAAGACCAGGTAAGAAAGACTTGCTTTTACAGCAAGCTTTTCATCACCGTCAGCTGCCTCAAAGCACTTTTCAGTCAATTAAGTCCTTCTGCAGTGTAATCGCTGTTGTATTGCAGGAATTGCAGCAGTTCATTAGTGCTGTGAAAGCATCCCACAAAGAACAATGCAACAATGACCAGATAATCTGTTCTTTGCAATGTTGATTGAGAGTTAATTATTGATCGGGTGAATGAGTGGCATGGGGTCTTTTACATCCACCTAAGCCAGCAGCTGAGGCCTTGGGTTTAATGTCTCACCTGAAATGTAGTAGCTCCAACAGTGCAACATTCCCTTAATGCTGCTTTGAAGCACCAGCTTTGGTTCTTGTGCTGCAGTGAGACTTGTACCTGGAATCTTGTACTTCAGGGATGTGTACGCTACAGATTTGAGCCATAGTGGCCAAGGGGGCCAGTGTTGGGACCATTCCACAGAAGTCCCACAATTTGGCGTCTTTTCAGCAGGTGAGACCGTTTTTCTTCCCGCTTGGCAGGCCTGGTTGGATGCTGACTGCAGTCCCCCTGCTTAGTTTGCAGAGATTAAATGCCAGTCAGCCCAGACGACACCATTGGGCCCCAGTGCATGCGCGTGTACTGAAATGAAGCCTGCTGGCTTTGGGCAGGTCTCCTAACTGGATCTGTTCAGGTGCGAAGGGGAAAACCCCAACCTGCTGGCTCCTTGTAAATTCGGTGTTGTTAAATAACCTGGACAATTTTAACCCTGCGACCATTTTGTTTTGACTAGATAGTAAAGATTTAGCATGCCTCCATGATGTCTGAATATTTTAGTGAGTAGACATAGACATAGAACAGTACAGCCCCTTCGGCCCTCGATGTTGTGCCGAGCAATGATCACCCTACTTAAACCCACGTTACCCGTAACCCAACAATCCCCCCATTAACCTTACACTACGGGCAATTTAGCATGGCCAATCCACCTAACCCGCACATCTTTGGACTGTGGGAGGAAACCGGAGCACCCGGAGGAAACCCAGGCACACACGGGGAGGACGTGCAGACTCCACACAGACAGTGACCCAGCCGGGAATCGAACCTGGGACCCTGGAGCTGTGAAGCATTGATGCTAACCACCATGCTACCGTGAGGCCCGTGTTGGAGCTACTACATTTCAGGTGAGACATTAAACCCAAGTACATCAGTCTTCGAAAAAACAAAACCATGTGAGGTGAAGCTGATCTCCCATTTTTATTGTACACAATAAAATAACATTGAAATTATTGATAGACATCATGATCTTCATTAGGCTGGCAAAGTGGTGTTTAGGAAAATTTTGGGGGAAAGAGCATGGCAAAATTATTAAATTATAACATGAGAAAATGAATATATTTGGAATGGATTAACCTACTTTCATAGAATTTACAGTGCAGAAGGAGGCCATTCAGCCCATCGAGTCTGCACCAGCTCTTGGAAAGAGCACCCTACCCAAGGTCAACAACTCCACCCTATCCCCATAACCCAGTAACCCCACCCAAAACTAAGGGCAATTTTGGACACTAAGGGCAATTTATCACGGCCAATCCACCTAACCTGCACATCTTTGGACTGTGGGAGGAAACCGGAGCACCCGGAGGAAACCCACGCACACACGGGGAGGATGTGCAGACTCCACACAGACAATGACCCAAGGCGGAATCGAACCTGGGACCCTGGAGCTGTGAAGCGATTGTGCTATCCACAATGCCACCGTGCTGCCCTTTCAGTACTCTATCGCTCACAGTAAATGCCCAGTGCAGTGGGAGGCGCAGGGAAGAATTGTTGTGGTCTGCTACGTTTACCGATATTGGAAGTCCATTGCTAGAAAAACCAAGCAGGGGAAATAGACATGGATAAATTTATGATAGGTTTACGCATATGAAAAGCAAATCCACTTTGGGGATTTTGTTATCAAGCCTGTCTTTTCCTCAGCCTTTCTTCTCGTGACCATTGCTTATGGCAAGTTCCTTCAGCACACTGGATCTGTCGGGAATCTGAATTTGTTTCCTTTCCAACGGACCAACCCTTCATGTAATGGACTTACCTATATGGTTTGGACAATCATAATATCGATTTAGCAGAGGCAGAACATCGTCAGTCTTGGTGACTTTATGGACTATTAAAACCACACAAACAAATATTTTCCTTTGAGTATTTCGATACATACTTTTGGACATCAGTCACCATGCAGATGATAAATCATTTATCAATTGTATGTCACTATACATGTGCAACATGAAGCAAATGATCCTGAGTTATAAATCACACCTGAGGGCACATCAAAGATGCTAACGCTAGAACGTATTGCCAATTAAAGCTTCATGCTGCATTAGGATCCCTGCTAGCATTGGTTCCTTGGCATCAGTCTCTTCCTCCGCCTTTGCCAAGGCTTGGGTAGCATTTTAGCCGTATCTAATGCAAAGCTTCTGTCTGTTGTGATAATGTGCAGTAGACCGTAGTTACGTTCCAGACACTTTCTGGGAGTTGTTCCAATCCTGCCCCAATCAAGCTACACATTTAAAGGGTGGTCTCATGCATGCCAAATAGTGGAAGAGAGACTTGCATTTATATGGTGCCTCTCAAAATATTGGAAAGTGCACCACAGCCAATGAAATTACTTTGGAGAAGTCGTCGTTATTGTACATAGTCAAATGTGGCGGCCAATTTGTGCAAGGTAAGGTTCCACAAACTGCAAATGAGGTCAACGGTCTTGCTTGGTTTTTGATGGTTGTGGTGGGTGAGAACACAGAACAAAGAACAATACAGCACAGGAACTGGTCCTTCGGCCCCGCGGTCATGATACCAACCTTTGCCAAAACGCTCAGCATTTCCTTGTGCCGTATCCCTCTATACCCATCCTATCCATGTGTTTTGCAAGATGCCTTTTGAGTGCCGTAAATGTATCTGCTTCCACAAACACGTTCCAGGTACTCACCACCCTCTGCTTAAAAAACCTGCCTTGCACATCTCCTTTAAACTTTGTCCTGCGGACCTTAAACCTATGCCCCCTGGTGACTGATCCCTCCACCCTGGGAAAGAGTGCCTGCCCATCCACTCTATCCATGCCCCTCATATTCTTGTAGACCTCTATCAGGTCACCCCTCAATCTCCGTCTTTCTAATGAAAACAGTCCGAATTTATTCAGCCTCTCTACATAGCTAACATTCTCCAGGCCAGGCAACATCCTGGTAAACCACCTCTGTACTTTCTCCAAAGCCTCCACATATTCCTGGTATTGTGGCGACCAGAATTGTGCGCAGTAATCCAAGTGCGGCCTTACCAAGGTTCTATACAACTGTACCATGTTGCCAGTTTTTATACTCAATGACCCGCCCAATGAAGGAGAAATGTTGGCCAAGGCATCTAGGACTCTTCTTTGAACAATACCATGGATCATTTATGTCACCTCAATAGGCAGACAGGATCTCAGTTTAATATCACATCTGAACGACGACAAGTGGAATCGTCTCAGAAACTGTCCTGTGCACCACAAGAAACAAACCGCAGGACGCTCACAGTGGCTCTTAGAAGGAAGGCTATATCTTCTACCCGCCAGGCAGCTAAGTGGACAGTGGCAGGGCTGCCTCCCGACTGAGGACCCCGAGATACAACATCCCACCTGCCAAGGGCTGCTGGCCAATTGGTGTCTGCCGAAACAACAACCCTCCCACTGGAGTCCCAGGACCATGGTGTGGCCCAGGAAAAAGGTAAGTGCTGTTGGAGGGCTAGGGTGGGAAGAGGGTGGTGGTCCCATAGGGTGGGAGTTGTGGGAAGAGGGGACTATGACATTGGTAGTAAGGGCAGGGGTTGTCTCTCAATGGCCACCCCCTGCCCCATATCCATGGCCTCAATATCATGCACAGACTAGTGCAGTTTGAGGAACTCCACCCCGCTCGCCTCCAGCAGACATGGAGCACACACGGTATAAACAGTGGTGCAGGCCACATGTTGGCAGGCCCACCTGGAGCTGGGAAGATTTCACCAGTGGCAGGAAAAGGCCCTGAAATGGGGTTGTTAATTGGTCTCTTAAGGGACTCAAGTGCAGGTGATACAGAATGGTCGACCATAGGCCTTCTCGAACAGAACTTACTTCCGGTGGAGGTGGGAAATGAGACGCATGTGTCGGTTCTGATGCCAATAAACCTAATTTTCAGGCTTTCTTTCTTCACCTCCTGCTGGAGCAGAATACCACCCAATATCTCTGATAATGCAGTATTTCCTCAGTAATGTACTGACGCGTCACCCTTTTGTAACAAAGTTGCGGAGTGAGGCTTGAACCCGTTGTGACTTAGGAGGGCAAGTGCTGCCAACAGAGTCAGGTTGGTGGTGGGATTGCTTTTGGACAGTTAGGGAAAATGTAGACCTTTATATATCTATTTTTGTTAAGATTTGTCACGATTAGGGAAGGGTGAATACTGTTTTCAGCCTGTGTGCCCCATGCTCACATGCACACATGCCCCCCAGTACCATTAGTCACACCTCTCCTTTGCACAAATTGTTAAAGGGATAACTGTGCTCTTAAGGAACCTTACACTCACAAGCTTACACATGTTATGCTTGTCACATAACATCAGTACTTTCATTGAGTAAACTCACTTCATGTTAATATAGTCCAAGAAATAACTGCTTGATCAATTTGACTGTTGCGTATCCCCTGCCAGTTGTACCATGTACTGCGGGAAATGTGTTTTTTCTTTATTGCTGTTACTGTAATTGCATTTAGAGTAGGTGTTTCAATGGCACGCAGAGTATCTGCCAAATCTCTGATGCTGCAATGGATACCAGGGATGTCTCCTGGCAGATTCAATAATGACCCCCAGTGCCCCGGAGGTTCAAGTGTACTGTAACTTCAACAGCCTCTGAGACAGCTGTGCCAATGTGCAAACATGTCTCCAAATTTGGTTGAGGCAGATAGTAGGGCTCTGTAAGTTCATCTCCGTTGAGACTGAAGCCTGGAAATTACAGAGCATGTCGTTATCACATGAATACTTAACAGATTGAAATCAAATTCTTCTCTCCAATGGTATAATGATAGAATTAACCTATTCACCTCCATCAAATTTGACTAAATTTTCGTCCAATGGTACCGCACAATAATTTCAAAATCCAAATATAATAAGGCACTGTCATTCTGTAAGGTTCGTGCAGCTAATTCTGGTGGCAATTATGCCATTTGATGCTTCTGTCTTGCTGCTGCACACCGCTCCCCCCCCCCCCCCCCCCCCCCCCCCCCCCCCGCCCTGTTTCTGTCACAGGGAGAGAGGAAGGATAGTATACCTGTCCCCAGCAAACCCAGCTCAGTTCCTGCGCTGTCATCTCAAGTATTTCACCCTCTCCACTGAATTCATTCCTGCAGAACGAGTGCTGGCTGCAAGTGCGTAACTGCGGGTTCATGCAATTCAACTGCACTGACGTATATTTCTGCTGCACAAACCTCCACCGTGGGAGTTTCAGAAGGAATGCCTGAGTTGACATTTAATGGGAATGTGCAACGTATGAAAGTAACCTGTGGTTAGGTAAAGACTAATCTGCGGTTTAGGTAAAGACTAATCTGCGGTTTAGGTAAAGACTGTGGGTGCAGTGTTAAAATGGTGTGTCATTGAACAAAACTGGAAGTTCTGTCTGCTGATGCACAGAATTATCAATTGTTTGCTAAACTCAGGCACCAAACAATTTCTAGATTCTAGGTCGTAAAAACAAAGGTTGTTTTAGTGTATTCCCTATTTAAAATAAACCACGTAGGAAATATAGGGGTAGTTCTTCATATCCGTACTCCTAATAAACAGTCTTTCGGCAAAGCCCCTCTGAATCTCCTGCCCCTCACCTTAAAATTATGCCCTCTCATTATTGACCCTTCAACTAAGGGGGACAGTTGCTTCCTAGCCACCCTGACTATACCCCTCTGAATCTTATACACCTCAGTCAGGTCCCCCCTCAGCCTTCTTCGCTCCAAAGAAAACAACCCAAACCTGTCCAGCCCCTCTTCATAGCACAAATATACTCCATCCCAGGCAACATCCTGGTGAATCTCCTCTGTACCCTCTCCAATGCAATCACATCGTAGAGAAGTCCAGCACAAGGGAAAGCTAATCAGTCATTTGAATAAGCTGGCTCTTTCCGAGAGCAATTCCATTAGCTTCACATCATGACTCTTTCCCCAGACCCCCCCACAGCATTTGTCTCCTTCAAGCATTTGCACAGAGGCTACTTCGAATCCAAATCCTGCGTTTGCCCTCAAATCCACAGCAGTGCTCCAATAATGATCCACATGATTCCAGCGTTTAAAGGGCCAATCCGAAGATACAATTTGGAGGAACAGGAGTTGGGAAGAAGAGAAGAGGTCTTCCCTGAATGGATCTGAGGTGTTTATAGGCTGCATTCCAATTTGTTGATGTGCTACTGGAGGCTGTAAGGAGCCAGGGGGATGAGCTATACGGGAGGAAAGAAACTGAGACAGAAACAAAGCAGCATGGGTAGAGTTTGCTCAGATGTTCTTCGCAAGATAGAGGACAACCTATGTCAGCCTTGCATTGCTAAGGGAATCCCAAGCAGCCAATTAATCATTTGGGGTGTACTTCCCTCATCAGGTTTCTCGTCCTCATCATCCTACCATTCTTTCCTCCCCCGACTGAGATGCAATCGAAGGCAGCCATAGCGTCATTCATCAGGATGTCATTGATAAAACCTCCAATGTGTAGAGACAATAACCTCTTCACAAAATTATTGTGCACAAGAGGTAAGAAAGCAGCTGTGAGTATTGGATATTTATTGTGACATTCCCATGAAATTAATGGAGCCACCTCAATCACCACCATCTGCCGAGTTGCTGAGAATCGTAGGAACCCTTGAGCCTGAGGGCACATTTGAAATTGTTTGCTAATATTGCTCCCGTCAAAGTCTATTATTGTCTTCCTCATTGGTTCTAAGTTTTGGGTTGTTCGTTAATTTCTAAAGTAAGCTCTGTAAACTAAGACCAGGCCATTAGTGCATAGCAAAATAACAGTGGCTCTAGTATTAAACCTTGGGGAACACTTCTGTGTGCCTCCTTCCAGTCTGAAAGACAGTCATTCGCCATTCACTCTACTTATCATATAACTTCAAACAAACTACTGAATTTACCTGAGGAAGGAGCAGTGCTCCAAAAGCTAGTGTTTGAAGCAAACCTGTTGGACTTTAACCTGGTGTTGTAAGACTTCTTACTGTGCTCACTCCAGTCCAACGCCGGCATCTCCACATCAAAACTACTGAAGGACAGAGAAAGTAAATTATTATCAGAGAAATCACTAAACATCCTGTTACGACCCCCTTGGGGGCCAAGGACTATGCTCGATACAATTCTCCTCTTTCTGTATTTTAGTGTATTAACAACTCAATAGTCACATATCAAAATCAACCACAAGGCACAAAAATTCCCCCCTTTCACCTCAGAGTATGAAGTCCCCAGGAAATTAGGGACGGGGTTTCCCCTTAACAAGGAGCAACCTCTCAGTATAAAAACCCTGACCTGGGTGCAGGTCAGGGAGGGTGGCCCTTCAGGGAGAGGAGTTGTAGCTTTTTGATTTTATGTATATTGTAATAAACCTTTGTCCATTCCTATCCTACCGTACATTCCTGCATCTCTTGCGTTGAAGTCTACACACCTTCACCATAATGAGATGTTAAATTGAGCCTCTAATATAAAAGATCTCATGGTGCATTTTAAAAACTAGTATGGATATAAATGCAAGCTCTGTCCTTCCTTTTAATTCCTCCTGTCTGGAATCATGGTACACAAGCTAAATTGAGCTGTCCAGGTCCATTTTGTTCCAACATGTTACAGCCATGTAAAATGGCCACTTGCAAAGTACCATGGGAATTGTGGTCAATTTAGGACACAGACAGGTACCCAGCCTTTATCTACTGTGCAAAGAAACCAGACTTGGCTGAAACTTGAGAATCAATTACTATTTTCCCCAAGATAATAGCATTCGCATTAAGGACCATCAATGATAGCAGACTAACCGGCGCCACCCACCTTATTTGAAAAGGCCTACGTGCCTGGGACAATGATAGCTTGGACCCACCCAGCCATCGAAGTATCCGTCCCCTAATTGGCTAAGATCGATGAGGGTGATCAAAACCCTATCGAACCATTGGTCTTGGAGTAAGGACCCGCCCAAAAGGGCGCGAAAGAGATGAGGAATAAAAAGTTCTGCGCACTAGAGATCGGTCTCTTTTGGGACTGGCCTGTGAGCGACCAACTGTAGCAGAACAACCAATTTCAAGGACCCGTGACCATCCTGACGGATGAGTCCAGCTGAGACGAACCCAACAACTTCCAACCGACCACGTTGACGCGGATAAAGGCCTTATCTCGCACAGTGCTGGTCACTCAAAATTAAGTGAAGATCATCTGAGTTGTTCGGTGTAGTTTAGTACGGAGCCGCGTACATTATTGCATAGAGATACAAGTCTTGTGTTATTAGTAAACTGTGTTTTTGAGCTAACATACTGGTTGTGTGGTCATTTGGTCAATCTAAGAAACAGCTTGTGGTTCACATAAAGGGTAAAAAGGCAACAATGTAACTCGTGCTAATCCAACTTTAGTTGGTAACCTCAATCAATGTGGCATCAGAGATTGCCAGCGTGACAGATAGAAAAGTCCTGCTGTTGCAGTGAGGGTGGGTTGATCTTGAAGTTGCGACTGAAGGGACGCCATTGTAGTAAAATCAGCAGTGGTTTTGCTCTGCAGCTAACTGCGCCATATCTGAGGCCTACAGGAGGCTGGAGGTGTACAATAGGCTGGATGCCTATAGTGACCCAAGCTAAAGCACGTAACAAAAATACGCAACTTGATAAACACACCGCGGGCAATTTTAAATGCCTAAATCGGATGTAAAAGCTATGTTGAATTTCATAGATAGGTTCCTGAGACGAGAAACCAATTTTAATATGCAGATTAAGGTCTGATGGGGTGTACAGAGGATCCCGAAAGCAGGTTCTAAGGTGTGAATGTAGTTCGTGGGCTGAAATATTCTGACCATTTGTACTGGTGTGGAATGATGAAAGCAGCCAATCAGAAAATGATCGAAAACACCTTTAACTTTGATTTTTCTAAGTCCAGGGGGAGCATTCCTACAGTTGGCAGCCCATAAACCAAAGTATAATCGGCCAAGAGGAAACAAAAAAAAATCGACTTCAAAAATTCACTCTCCCCTCATTTCTCTCCTTTGTGGAGGACATTTTAACTAATTTTTAAAACAAAACAATCAATTATACTGGCATACTACTTATTGCTGAGTCCCATGATGAGTTGTGATTTCAGTGCAAGATACTAACCAGCACAAATAATGTTAGTCTGGAGTTCTACTTCATGATATTCTGAATTAAGGGAATTAGACTAATTTAAACGGTGGCACAGTGGTTAGCACTACTGCCCCACAGCGCTAGGGACCAGGGTTCAATTTGGCCTTGGGTGACTGTTGAATATGCACGTTCTCCCTGTATCTGCGTGGAATTCCTCCGGGTGCTCCGGTTTCCTCCCACAGTCCAAAGATGTGCATGTGAGGTGGATATAATGAAGGCTGTCTAGATTAGTTCTGGGGTATGAAAGGGTTGTCCTTTGATGGGAGGCTATAAGTTGGGCCTACATTTTCTTGAGTTTAGAAGAATGAAGGGGGAGGACTGATCTCATTGAAACATAGAAGATTCTGAAGGGGCTTGACAGGGTTGACACTGAAAGGTTGTATCTCCCGGCTAGGGAATCTCGAAAACAGGAGCAGTGTCAGGATGAGGGGCCAACCTTTGAAGAATGAGATGAGGAGAAATTTCTTCCCTCAAAGGGTTGTGAATCTTTCACATTCTCATCCCGGACAGTGGTGAATGCTTCATCCTTGAAAATATTTACGGCTGGGATAAAGAGAATTTTGGCCTCTCGGGCAATCAAATGATATGAGGAGTGAGTGGGGAAGTAGATTTAAGGCTGCTGATCAGCTATGATGGTATTGAATGGCACAGAGATGCTGTATGGCCCACTCCCACTCATATTTCTTATGTTCTTATTTAAAAGAGAGTCAGATGTGTTCGGATACTATACCAAACCCAATTTCTGTCAGGATACTAGACGAGAGCCCCAAGCAAATGTTTTCAAATGGTAAAACTGTGAGGAAAGGATAATTCACCCCAGGAACGGTGACTCTGACCAAATAGGTATCTTTTATGTTCAAACAAACTTTAATTTTAACATAGAATTAACCACATTAACATCAAAGAAATAGCTACTTAACTAAAAGAAAAACTTTAACTTAGTATCTACGTCAGCAATTCCCGTAATTCCAATTAAGTAACCCAATAAGTCCAAATGCCACTGAAATAAAGTTAACAAAACAAGTTTACCTGCTGAGCTGTACAGACCTTTGGAAAGAGTTCCTTTCAAGAGCAGATCCAGTACACTTATGCTCAAGCTAGCAGCATTTGGCAAAACTGCTGTTCAACTTAAAATCCTATAACAGACTGCAACACTACAGACAGACCTGGCTCCTCCTATTAATTACATCATCTGTATCTCACTAAGTTATATGGTCTGCTTAGCTAAGACTAAATACATTCCTTCATAAATTATTTGCATGCCAAGGCATCTGCAGCAATCAAAACATTATTCCATTCTTTCTTTCTCTGTAGCCAAGTAAGTGAAATGAAAAATGAAATGAAAATCGCTTATTGTCACAAGTAAGCTTCAAATGAAGTTACTGTGAAAAGCCCCTAGTTGCCACATTCTGGCGCCTGTTCGGGGAGGCTGGTACAGGAATTGAACCCGCACTGCTAGCCTTGGTCTGCTTTACAAGCCAGCTACTTAGCCCACTGTGCGAAACCAGCCTCTATCATTTCATTTCATTTCAGGTGATCTGGGGCAGCACGGTGGCCTAGCGGTTAGCACAACCGCCTCACGGCGCTGAGGTCCCAGGTTCGATCCCGGCTCTGGGTCACTGTCCGTGTGGAGTTTGCATATTCTCCCCGTGTCTGCGTGGGTTTCGCCCCCACAACCCAAAAATGTGCAGAGTAGGTGGATTGGCCACGCTAAATTGCCCCTTAATTGGAAAAAATAATTGGGTAATCTAAATTTATAAAAAAAAAAAAAAAAAAATTTCAGGTGATCTGATGAGTGTGGTATTTGTTTTTGTCCCCCTCACTTGCCTTAACTGGTGATCCTACACAACAAGTAAGTGGGGCTGTTTGGAATATTCCAGCACACGCATGATAGGTAAAATCACCGCTTTCAGTGTTATGTGATCCTACGGTCAGTAAATATACTTTTTCATTTCAAAAAACAACACACGCAAACGGATATAATAATATAGTCCATTTTCCTTTCTCCTTCCTCCAACTGGAATCCTTCTCGATTGACAGTCTCTTTGAACAAGAAGGTCTCTGCACGATCCGTCCATTTCTCTACGCCTCGGCATTTCTGTTTGAAGTCAGCTACTTTAGTTCAATCTGATCGCAGAGTCTCTTGTAATTCTCCAACACAGGAAAATGAAATGAAAATGAAATGAAAATCGCTTATTGTCACGAGTAGGCTTCAATGAAGTTAGTGTGAAAAGCCCCTAGTCGCCACATTCCGGCGCCAGTCCAGGGAGGATGGTACGGGAATCGAACCGTGCTGCTGGCCTGCTTGGTCTGCTTTAAAAGCCAGCGATTTAGCTCAGTGAGCTAAACCAGCCCCTAAGTATTGGTTATCACAGTTTTCAGGCAGTCAAATGCCTGTTGAAAGTCCGCTGTCCACTGAAATTTTCGACGTTTCTTCAGCAAGTCTATCAGTGGAGCAACCAGGCTACAAACATTTTTCACAAGTTTTCGATCAAATCCACTCATGCCAAGAAATCGCATTATTTCCCTTTGTCTTGAGGGTATCGGAAACTCCTCAATAACTGCTGGTTTCACATCCCATGTGACCATTCGACCATGTCCGATTGTATGGCCAAGGAAAGTGACTTGTGCTTTTCCAAATTCACTTTTGGCTAGGTTTAGCACCAAACCCGCCCCCTAAAGTCGATCAAATAACTCCATCAGATGTTTCAAATGTTCTATCCATGTCTGGCTGAAAATTACCAGATCGTCGATGTATACGCACAATTGTGTAATCCTGAAACGGCTTTCTTAGTTAACTAGTGAAATGTGGCCAGGGCATTTCTCACGCCAAATGGCATAACTTTGGATTGGTATATACCATATGGAGTCACGAAAGCTGAAATCTCCTTCACCCTTTTGGTTAAAGGTACCTGATAGTAACCTTTAAGTAAATCCAGTTTGGAAATAAAAGCTGATTGGCCCACTTTCTCAATGCAATCCTCCAAACGTGGGATAGGATAAGAGTCTGTTCTTGTAACTGCATTTGCCTTTCTATAGTCTGCATACAACCGTTGGGGACCGTCTGGTTTAGGTACCATCACCATGGGTGAGCTCCATTGGCTGCAACCCACTTCAATTATGCCATTTTTAAGCATACTCTCAATCTCTTTGTTAACCTGTGCCAATTTTAAAGGGTTAAGTCTATGTGGATGTTGTTTGATTGGAACAGCCTTTCCCACATCTACGTCATGTATAGCCATTTTATTACTTCCCAATTTATCTCCGCAAACTTGCCCACATGATATCAGTAACTATTTCAGGTCAGTTTGTTTTCCCTCTGGAAGATAACTCAACAATTTATCCCAATTTTTAAGAACATCCTCGTTTTCCAATTTAATTTGAGGATGTCAAATTCACAGTCATCTGGATTTGGTTCATCACTTTGAGTTATAATCATTAAAAAATCCTCCTTATTCTCTCCTCACTTAATTTCCTTTCAATCTGATAAGGTCCACAAAACCCAGCTTTTGGAGGCTCACCTACCACTGGTAACAACACTAAAACTTCATCTTCACTGGCAAAACTACAAACTTTGGATTTTTTTTCCCGCTACCCATTTCATCACATTTTGTGCAACTTTCAAATGTTGTCTAGCCAATTTACCTGCTCTATTTAATCGTTTTCTAATATTTCACACATAATCCAATAATGTAAGTTCTGATTTTTCACTCACCAATTTTTCCTTAATCAATTTAAGAGGTCCTCCTACCTCATGACCAATAATTAGTTCAAAAGGGCTGAATTTGGTTGACTCATTAGGCGCATCCCTAATTTCAAACAGTATGAATGGAATTCCTTTATCCCAATCCTCTGGATAATCATGACAATAAGCCCTCAACATTGTCTTTAATGTCTGATGCCACCTTTCTAACGCTCCCTGCGATTCTGGATGTTACGCAGTTGATTTAAATTGTTTTATTCCTAAGCTATCCATAACTTCTTTGAAAACCTTGAGGTAAAATTTGATCCTTGACCGATTGTATTTCTGTGGGTAGTCCATATCTCGTAAAGAATTCAAGTAACTCCTCCACAATATTTTTAGCTGTAATATTACGTACTGGAATGGCCTCTGGAAACCTAGTAGACACATCACTTATAGTCAAAAGTTACTGATTCCCACTTTTTGTTTTAGGAGGCGGTCCTACGCAATCAATTCAGACCCTTGCAAAAGGTTCCTCAAATGCTGGAATGGGTATTAAGGGCTTTATCACTGCTTGAGGTTTCGCTATCACTTGACATGTGTGACATGGTCGACAACATTTTACTACATCTTTATGTAGTCCAGGCCAATAAAAATGTTTCTGGATTTGAGCTTGAGTTTTCCTTATTCCCAAATGACTTCCCACTGGTACCTCATGTGCAACTCGCAACACCTCCTTTCTATACCCTACCGGAATTACTACTTGATGAACTTCTGCCCACTTTTCATCTGCCTGCATATGTAAAGGTCTCCATTTTCTCATCAAGTCATCACTTTTACAGTAATAACACTCTGGTATACACTCAGATTCCTCTTCTGTGTGCTTTCTGATACATCCGTTTCATTTCTACATCTTTCTGTTGTAACTCCACCAATTTTCCTGAACTAAAAATATCTGCCTCATCCTCCACTTATTCTTGTTCTTTTTCAACCATCTGTTCAAAAATTGTTTCTGATAATTGCACTTCAACTTCATCTTCAATCTTGTATTTCTCCTCTTGCCTTAACCTGTGACTTTGCGACCTTGTTACTACACAATCCGGAAAAATCCCAGGATATTGATCCTTCAATACTTCAGTTGTTTGATTTTCCACTGGCTTATCAACCGCAGGAGGCATCACTCCCACCTGCGATCCAGCTATATCATTACCCAAGATAAACTGTATACCTGGACAAGATAGTTTCTTCATTACTCCTACTACCACTTCACCACTCTTCACTGGACTTTCCAACCTTACCTTATATAATGGAACACTACTCCTCTCACCCTGAATTCCACATATTACCACCTTTTCTGGCACTATTCTTCCCAAACTACATAACTCCTCATCTTTTACAATTAAAGATTGACTTGCTCCCCATCTCTTAAAATTGTGACTTCTTTACCTGCTCCTCCTGATACACATGAATAAACTTTACCCACACAAGTAAATTCTTCAAAGATATCTGGCACCTTCTCATCAATCACCTCTTGATCAGGCTGTACAATCTTTTGCCCCTCCTTCACTTCACTTGGGCTTTCCTTTACCACTTTAACGAACCCCACTGTCTTATCCTGTTTTATCACATCAGCCTTCCCAGTGCTTTTCTTCAACCACCAACACTGTGACTTTACATGACCTAGTTTATTACAGTGAAAACATTTGAAATTTTAATTTATTTTCCACCGTCCTGAATTTCATTTTTAATCTGAGATACACTCTCCATATTATCTCCCATCAGATCACTTTTACCTTTACCACTTGAATATTTCTCATGTCTTTCTCAGGGGCAGCAGGGTAGCATGGTGGTTAGCATAAATGCTTCACAGCTCCAGGGTCCCAGGTTCGATTCCCGGCTGGGTCACTGTCTGTGTGGAGTCTGCACGTCCTCCCTCTGTGTGCGTGGGTTTCCTCCGGGTGCTCCGGTTTCCTCCCACTGTCCAAAGATGTGCGGGTTAGGTGGATTGGCCATGCTAAATTGCCCGTAGTGTCCTAATAAAAGTAAGGTTAAGGGGGGGGTTGTTGGGTTACGGGTATAGGGTGGATACGTGGGTTTGAGTAGGGTGATCATGGCTCGGCACAACATTGAGGGCTGAAGGGCCTGTTCTGTGCTGTACTGTTCTATGTTCTTCAGTTTCTATCCCTCACAGGCTGAAACTGATGTCAGAAACCAAGCTTTGATTTATGAACTAATTCATAATCATCTGCCGTTTTTGCTGCTAATCTTGCAGTTTTAACCATCTGCTCTTCCACATAAGTTCTCACTACATCAGGAATTGAATTTTCAAACTCATCCAAAAATATAATTTCTCTGAGAGCTTCATACGTTTGGTCTATTTTCAAAGCTCTTATCCACCTATCAAAATTACTCTGTTTGAGCCTTTCAAACTCCATGTATGTTTGACCAAATTATTTCCTTAAATTTCTAAACCTTTGTCGTAAGCTTCAGGCACTCGTTCAAAAGCACTTAAAATTTATTTTTTTACCTCCTCATATGTTCCAGATACCTCCTCCGGTAGTGATGCAAACACTTCACTAGCCCTACCTATCAGCTTTGTTTGAATCAGTAATACCCACATGTCCTGTGGCAATTTCATTAGTTTCGCTACCTTCTCAAATGAAATGAAAAAGGCTCCTACCTCTTTCTCATCAAACCTTGGCAATGCTTGGACATATTTAAATAGCCTTTGACTTTGGCGCTCTTTCTCACTATCCTCATCACTATCATCCAACTGTACGTTTCCCTTTACATCTGACAATTTAACTGACTGTCATGTTTCATGGCCATTTTCTAAAGTTCAAACTCTCTCTCTTTATCTTTCTCCCTGATCTGTATCACTCTTTCTCTTTCTTTTTGTTCTGCTAGGACTATTCTTTCTTTTCTCCTTTCTTTGCTCTCCTTTTCTTTTCTCTCTCTCTTTCTTTTTCCTCTCTATCTCTTTCTCTTTCTTTTGCCACTCTCTCTCTTTCTTTTTCCTCTCTTTCGTATTCAAGCTGCTTTAATTCTTTCTCATGTTCCATTTGTTTAATTTGTAACTGAATTTTTGCCATTTCCATTGAGTCAAACTGTATCTCAGGCAACTTTAAATGCTTAGCCACCGCCATAATTACCTCATCTTTTTGCATTTTGTCAGGTAATGTTAACTGCAATGTTTTGCCAAATCTTAACAGTCTGCGTTTAGTCTCTGTCCTTAAGGTACTGCGTGTGACTGTCTCTACTGCCAAAAACTTCAGAGCCTCTGAAAGAGCTATTGTCCACAACACACTCCCCACTTAAACTAGAATACTACACCTGGAAAGCAACCAAAATGTGCTCACTCCTCACTGTCTTTAAGTTCACTAAGCCAATCCAATAGATAGACCAGGGTTTAGAGAACCCCAAAGTGTTTCATGGCGTTCACTTGACCCACAACTTTTAATAGATTGTGGTATAGGGAGCAATCGGCCCACTCTACAGGTGTGGTACAGCAGAAATGGAAAAGTATTTGTTTAAAGCAAAACAATGTTTATTCTATGAACTCAAGTTAACCTTTTGAAAATATACAGTGAACATCTTAGCAACCATCAATTCAAATACAACCCCCAAAGAATACAACATTAAGTAATTATTACTTTCTTTTTAACCCTGACCCAGTTCTTATATTCTATTGATGGATTCTAAATACCGGCCTGTCTGTTGTCATGGCTGCGGCCACAGTTTGGGCACTGCCAGTGTGTCAGCCGGCAGCTGGCAGTGGCTAGTTGGTTAACATGGACCACAAGCAGCATTCCTACATTAAAAAAAAATCTTTTGGCACCCAATTCTTCAGCAATTGCCAAGCACCTGAGAGCAATGTCCACAGCATGCATGGTGCCTTGTGAAATCAGTGGATAATTAATTTTGCAAAGGGGATCTTAAAATTATTGGGGGGTTTTTCCAGCTGCAAAGTGCCTAAATCCTGTTTGGGAATGTACCCCATTCACCATTCTATTGCCAGCACACATCCGTCACAAAATGTGTGTGCTGTTCTCAATGCTGAGTTTGGGTCTTCATTAGCTGCTGCTGGATAAACTTTACCTTCAGAGTCCTCAAAACGATATCGGATCCAGGCAAGGGACCCAGCAGCAACATTTAAATAGGTCAAGCATGGCCTTCACCAAACAGACAATCAGTCTGCTCCAATCAGTCCCAATGTCACAGTGGTCAGAACAGAAAATCTACTGTTAAAAAACCTTTGGGTCACAAACCTTTGGTGCTGAGCGAATATATAACAGCATGGGCTAAAATGTGGGGAGAGAGATCAGTTGGGGTAGGACAGGAAGAAACATAAATAAAATTGGACCACTTATTTGGTTTAGCTTCTGTTTATGCCTCCTGCACTAATCTAAGGTTTATTGTTTTGGAGGAAACTATTCTTTTCTCCATTTTCTTCAAAATTTCTTTGGAAAACAAAGTTATTCATTGATACTCAAGTTGCACAGTCCTGATTCATTCAAACATTTCCCTTAACCTCCACCTTCAATCTTAACTGCAGTTTCTTGATTACTTGCCATCATATTTAAAATGATCATTTAACTTGATTGAAATTCTTAAATGCTGTTGGACTTCGTGGAAGAGGCACTCTATTTATTATGTGCTGAGAATAAATGAATACTCGATGGGCCGGGTTTTCATTCAGCCCTGGTGGTGGGACTGGAGATTGGCAGGCGAGCAATTTCCCACGACTACCGATTGTGCCAGCTGGCCAGCATTTCCCTACTTTTGTGGCCATTTTGGAACTGGCAATTTCGGGGAGTTGCCAATTCAAGCCAATTAAAGGGCTTATCAAGGCCACACTCCCTATGCCAACTGTAAGTTCCCAGTCAGCATGCAAGCTTCCCACGGAGGTCATAACCTGGCGGATAATGAGGACAACACTTTCCCCCTTCTCCCGCCGATAGCAGACTGGGTTTTGTGGGTAACGGCACGGAATCATGCAACTTAACCACTCCCCAACCCCACAACCTCCCTCAATGCCAGCAAAACTAAAGAGCTGGTCATCGACTTCAGGAAGCAAAGTACTGTACACACCCCTGTCAGCATCAACGGAGCCGAGGTAGAGATGGTGAGCAGTTTCAAATTCCTAGGGGTGCACATCACCAAAAATCTATCCTGGTCCACTCACGTCGACACTATCACCAAGAAAGCACAAACAGCGCCTATACTTCCTCAGGAAACTAAGGAAATTCGGCATGCCCACATTAACCCTTACCAACTTTTACAGATGCACTATAGAGAGCATCCTATCGGGCTGCATCACAGCCTGGTATGGCAACTGCTCGGCCCAGGACCGCAAGGAACTTCAGAGAGTCGTGAATATCGCCCAGTCCATCACACGAACCTGCCTCCCATCCATTGATTCCATCTACATCTCCCGCTGCCGGGGGAAAGCAGGCAGCGTAATCAAGGATCCCTCCCACCCGGCTTACTCACTTTTCCAACTTCTTCCATCGGGCAGGAGATTCAGAAGTCTGAGAACACGCACGAACAGACTCAAAAACAGCTTCTTCCCCGCTGTCACCAGACTCCTAAATGACCCTCTTATGGACTGACCTCATTAACACTACACCCATGTATGCTTCATCCGATGCCAATGCTTATGTAGTCACATTGTATATATTGTGTTGCCCTATTATGTATTCTCATGTATTTTCTTGAATTCTGTTTAATTCCCTTTTCTTCCCATGTACTGAATGATCTGTTGAGCTGCTTGCAGAAAAATACTTTTCACTGTACCTCGGTACACGTGACAATAAACAAATCCATCCAATCCAATCCAATCCAAACTAATTTACCACAGTGTCATTAATGCAGCTACAGCTGCCCATTGGATGGGGTTTCCTCTGCACAATGACAGTTTGACGGCAGTGGCCATTTTCTATCTACCATTTTCAGAGGGCCTCTCCAACTTGGTGCACCCTCTCGTTCTCCTACCTATATTGCTGCTGCCCACCCATGGTGGGGCTATTGTTCTTTCAGTATCGGGCAGCCTCTTAATTGTCCCTTCAGGCTTGGGAGTCTGCCCGCTGCCCTTAATTGGACAGCAAGCAGGTCATCTGACTACTTCTTGAAAATTGTGCTGGGCGTAAGGCACGCCAGTTCTGCGAGGTCAGGACCTGGCAATGTCGGGCTCCCAATTCAAGAGATAAAATCCTGAATAAAATTGAACTGAAAAATCAGCTTTACCTTAAAGCCTTTACATTATCATAAAAATATATATCTCATGAAGAAAACTATATTACCATGTGTATAGGCATTGGGTTGAAACACAAGTGATCAACAATTAGTCGCTTCATCTCTCATTGCAACTCAACACATGCCGAATTTTGTAAAGTAAATTGTCATATGGGGTGTTTTGGTGTCATAATCAGAGACAACGCAGCAAAGCTAGACTAGTGAACTGCGGCGGACCATGAAGTCCAATGTCTCCAATTAATACTGAGAAATTGGGAGTGACAACCTCTACCTTTAATCATCTTAGCCTGGTTTCAATAAATTCATGAGGTTTTCCTGCCTCTCTCCGGTGAGACTCTCGCACAAAAAACTGGGCTGGATTCTCTGGTCCCCCAGCAGTGTGGTTCTTGGGCGATGCGGTGTTTGCTGGAGCGGGATTCACTATTACGGCCACTTGTCAATGGTATTTCCCATTGTAGCCACCCTACTCTGCCGGGAAACCCACGGGTGGGGGTGCGCTGCCGGTGGGAAAACAGAATCCCAATGGCCGGAGAATTCTGGCCCCTGCCTTCGTTAAATCGGCAGCAGGCTTCTACGCAGTAGTTCGAGTGTATTCTCCCATTCAAAAACTTTTCAGCTCTCCTCCATCCATTGCAGTATCGAGGCCAGTGACACTTGTTCTGCAGTGTGCTGGATTTCCGCCAACTTTGCTGCTTTCCTGCCACCTCTGACAGGCATCAGTATTCATGTGTGGATCGGAAAGCAAGCATGAATATATTTCTATTTCACCTATAATTAGTCTTTAACAAGCCAAGAAACGTTTAACACCTGTTGTGCACATTAAATTGGATAATTCCTCGGAGAATTCTAGGAACATGGATAAAGATTAGCAAAAAATCCCTGTTAATACTAATGCACAAATTAGTACATGCAGATGCACAGAGCTGGCTCAACTGAAGAAAGGTATTTCAGCCCCATCACCCAAAGTGAATTCTCTTTTGGAGTGCGCTTTGCTAATACTTTATTTGAAATCTCTTTCTCCAGCCTGGTTAAGGAGGTCCTCACCTGAATATGACTGCACTGTGCTTAACTTAACGCCAATTTATATAATTCACCTTTCAGTGACTTGTCCATATACTCTCCATCTTAAATGGTGCCTTCCTTCTGCATATGTTTCAATCATTGATTGTCACAGGTTCTGATTTTATATCTCATCTTATTGGTATTCATTGAAAAGACTGATGAGCGAGTGTTCAGCTACTTTTTTTTTATCGAGTGCCAGCATGTTTCTAAAGCTAAGCCTCACTCAACTGTACAGTGATATTAAATAAGGGAAGAAGATGTATTTAACTTGGCTATTATTAAAATTTGGCATTCGATCTTGTTTGACATATTCTGCCTGCCAATTCAATTTATCAATTAGACCTTATACTGATTGCCAGAGTTTTACTTCTGTTCCCTGTAAGGGCCTACCTAAAACAAACAGCAGCCATGATTAATTCTGGCCATAAAGAGTAAACAGAATATTAATAATCAAAATAACAAAGCAATCCAGAGGCAATGGGCTTTTCTTGCTCCTTCTCATTGTTTGTTTCCAGACTGCACCATTAACAGGAGGTAACAGTGTCACTAACTAGACAGTTTAAAGTCCCGTGAGAGTCATTTTTAGTGGACTGATTAAAGTGTTCACATCAAATCCATGTCTGCAGTACTTTAACAAAGAGATAAATTTTACAACTTAGCGTTCCCACTTTCAGGCCTCATTAACACCATTTTTAGTAACTTGCAGGCATCAAGCAGGCCCTCCGCTAGAGCTCAGGAGCAAAACAAAATGGCAACTGCTGCACATATAGCCAATCAGGGGGTAAAACCCATTTGGGGGCGGGTGTGTCGAGGAGGCAGGGAAATGGGGAGGCAATGGGCCAGGTGATTTCTGGAGGACGGCTGCTTCACCCTGGCAGGAGGTATCTTCGGAAAAACAAACTAAAAATATCTTACCTCACTGGGGGCGAGGCAGAAATTGATGTCTCACCAATGCCCTGGTCTCGTCAACTGGTTGCATTCTACTCACTGAATCAGAAGTTTTTGGATGACCTGATTTAGGGACTTCGGTCCAAGCTTGACCTTTAAATATGGCTGCCCGAAAGTCAGACCTTTTGACCGGCGGGGTGGGGGTGGGGGATAAGGCTGGAATAGAAGTCAGCGTGGGAAACCCTGGAAGAACTGAGGAGGCTGGCGGATGCAGACATGGCCTGGATGGAAGGCCTGCCACAGTCCCGTACTGTGTCCAAAGCTCAAAAATTAAGTATAAAACATGAAGCATCCTTTCAGCCCTCATCCTTCATCCCCCATACACTCCCATGCCCCATCCATACCAACCTATGCCAGCTCATGCTCTCCACCTACACTTCCTGGCCCCTCATAGCTCTTCATACCCACATATGCTCCCCAGACATATATCCCCGACATGCCTTCTCAGGATATGCCCCCAAAGGCTCCTCATACCCTGCCTCCCAACCTATTTCCCTCCACCCATCCCATGGTCCATTATAGCCCACATACTAACTTAGTGCCATCTCATGCCAACCCATGCTCCCATCTACCCTTTGCATTTACAACTACCATGTCAATTCATCCAGCATCCACTATGGGCAGATCTCAGGACCCATGCAGAGGTGAGTTAAATAAAGTTCAAAGTTTCTGTTACAGACTTTACTTCATCCCTAAAAACCCATTCACTTCATTTACATTCTTTCAACTATATAAATCCTCATAACAACAAACAAATCATTCAAGTTCACAATCCCTTATGAGAACAAGCATTGGTATTCATTGTGCCACATCAAAGAGGCTTTAACTACTTGTAACTGACAGTCAAACTGTGAAATAACATGATGTGGAGATGCCGGCGTTGGACTGGGGTGAGCACAGTGAGAAGTCTTACAACACCAGGTTAAAGTCCAACAGGTTTGTTTCAAACATGAGCTTTCGGAGCACTGCTCCTTCCTCAGCTGAATGGAAGGAGCCTGAGGAAGGAGCAGTGCTCCGAACGCTCGTGTTTGAAACAAACCTGTTGGACTTTAACCTGGTGTTGTAAGACTTCTTACTGTGAAATAGCAGGCACCCTACTGTGATAATGGTTTATTGTGCAATCAGTCAGACAGCATTAATCCAGTAATGGAAACCCTCAGGCTCAAGTCATAACAAGCAGTTTTCTTTTAACACTCCAGGCATATTTTTTCAAAGATTGAAAGTGTGTGACTTTAAATGCCTGACTTCTTGACATCTCCCTTTGACAGCTGTTTTTCTGAATATAAATTTAGAGTACCCAATTCATTTCTTTTTTCGATTAAGGGGCAATTAATGTGGCCAATCCACCTACCTTGCACATCTTTGGGTTCTGGGGGTGAAACCCATGCAAACACGGCGAGAATGTGCAAACTTCACACGGACAGTGACCCAGAGCCAGGATCGAACCTGGGACCTCGGCGTCGTGAGGCAGAAATGCTACCCACTGCACCACCATGCTGCCCTTTGACAGCTGTTTTTGACAGGTCCTTTTGACAGGTGCTTCTTGCAGTTTTAACAATTGATTTTGTTGCCAGCTCCATGAGCTTGACAGTAATACATTTATGCACTTTGCACCCACATTGATGCCTACTTTTAACAATTCCAAGAGGTACTTTACCTTCATCAAAGGGCACCTTACCTCCCCAAAACCAAAAACCCGGAACCAAATCCAAAGGGACAATATTCCCCCAAAGCGGTGCTGGACTATCCAAAAAAATCCACAAAATTCAGGGCCACTCTTTCCTGCTCTAATCTGCACACTTTGGGTTCTACACTTCTGCCCTACACAAATCCCACTTCAGGGAGGCAGCTGATGATTTAAATAGCCAGGTGTCTCTGTGTACTGCGCATGCACGAAATGCACCTCACCCCATTTTCTTCTCCATGAAAATAGGAAGTGCAATGTTTTGGGGGAAAATCTGACCATTCTTCGGCAGTTCTGCACTTCAATGGAGTTTCTCTGTCATGGCGAAAGTCTGGACTTAGCTCTAGCTTAATGTAGACTGACGTTTCATTGCAATACTGAGGCAATATAAGATAATCGGAAGTTCTGTCACTTGGTTGAGAGGTTAAATTACGCACTTTGGGAGCGGCATGTGGTGCAGTGAATAGCACTGGGACTGCAGCGCTGAGGACCCGGGTTCGAATCCCGGCCCTGGGTCACTGACCATGTGGAGTTTGCACATTCTCCCCATGTCTGCGTGGGTTTCACCCCCAAAAAGCCAAAGGTGTGCAAATTAGGTGGATTGGCCACACTAAATTTCCCCTTAGTTGGAAAAAAAAGAATTGGGTACTCTAAATTTAAAAAGAAAATTAAGCACCTTGACTCCATGTTCAAGTGCAGATTGAAAGATTCAATGACAGTATTTGAAGCAGATGATGGAATTCTTCTGGTGTCTAAGCCAACATTCCCCTTCAATCAAAGGCTGGAATGCTACCCTGACAGATAGTAAGTCAAGAGCCATAGTGTGTTGATGGTGGGGTCCTGGGGTATTTTATGGTAATCAAATTTCACTACATGCCGTGGAGGGGTTTGAACCTGGATCCCCAGGCCATTAACCTGGGTGTCTGGATTACCAGTCCAGTGACAATGTCACTACGCTACCATCTCCCCCAAAGTGTGTTCGCTGATGTTTCTGCCTGGTTTCGAACTGAGGACTTTTCACATGTTAGGTAAAGGGGATAACCATTATACCACAACAGCATTGTGCGGCCAGGAGTATTTTACTTGCAGCTGCCAATTAAGAGGCCTAAGCCAGGATCACCGTCCGATTGAAGGCAACGGTCTGTCTCTCCAAGCTGAGTACCAACAGTCCAACTGTGCCACTCATAGTGGTAGCCACTGATGAGGCCACAAGGTGGAAGGGAGAGCACCTCCATGTTGAGTTACCTCTGAAGGTTAGGTAAGCATTTGTTTTTAATGTGCTGGGGCTGGGCAGGCAGGCCCCGGTGTTCAGAAGGATGAGCCCTCCAAATGGTAGAGATGTGGAGGAAGTCTTTGCCACTGCGATACCATATGGGCATGGGGCAGCCATAAGTGAAGCGCTCCTCCCCTCCCCCCCCCCCCCCCCCCCCCACAGATAAACAAATAAAATTGAAGGATATGCCAAAATACCTGCTGGTCTCCCCACAGGGCGGGGGCCCGTCTCGATGCTGGTAGAATGCCAGCGAAAGCAGAGAGCGGTCACTAATTAGGTAATTAATTGAATTAATTAGTTGCTGCCTCTGGTCGGCAGGTGCCGCACCACTGCCATTCTCACTTTTGGGAGTGTGCCATCATGGTGGAAAATCATCAGGCTTCCCCTCGCGATGCTTTTCACCGTTATTTCACCACCCTTCCTGCTGCCAGCCCAGCTGCAGAGGGCTGGTTAAAAACTACCCCTCTTGTCACAACCCTCGCAGAAAACAGATTACATGCCTGCTCATCAAGTCTGCCGTTTGTAATATTCTGGCAGGTGCAATTTGGTTGCCATGCCTGCCTTCATAAAATCTACAAATCAAAAATAATTAATTTGATGTGAAGTCCTTTGGAACATCCAATCGATTTGACAAGGGGGGTTGAAGAAGATTGTACTTCCTTAGTGCAGCTCTTTTTCTGAGGTTGGAGCTGATACAGAGGGAACGTCTCTGTGCATCTAATTAGGTCGTACACAAGCTGGGACCGTTCCAAGTTGCTGCTGAATCTCCAACAAAACTGTGTTTCTCAGTGCTGACATCCTCACCTTGACAACCAGCAAATGCAACAACAACAAAAAAAAAGGATAACAGAAATTTAGCTGGAATGTCACCATCACAGATTCATGAGGCGTATGAAATTGGCTGTAACTCTTGTTCATACTTCTGGGCCCGTCGCACTTTGAAAGAATAAAATGTCCTATTTATTCTGTGACAGTTTATGTTTCATCGCTGGGAAGCAGGAGCTCACTGCAGGTACCTGGGCAGCTTGACGATGTTGGGGTGGATTTTAACCCACCCTACCTGGCAAGAATGGAACAGTGGGTGGACGGGGATTTTATTTAAGTGAAACGTTAAATAAATAAATAATCTTATTACTGTCACCAATAGGCTTATATTAACACTGCAATGAAGTTACTGTGAAAAGCCTCCAGTCACCACAATCCGGCGCCTGTTCGGGTACACAGAGGGAGAATTTAGAATGTGCAATTCACCTAACAAGCACGTCTTTTGGGACATGTGGCAAGAAACCGGGGCATCCGGAGGAAGCTCAAGCAGACACGGGGAGAACATGCAGACTCCGCACAGACAGTGACCCAAGCCGGGAAATGACCTGGGTTCCTGGCCCTGTGAAGCAATAGTGCCAATCACTGTGCTACCATGTTGCCCGGTTCTGCCTTCCACCCTGTTCTTGCTAGAATCCTGCTGGCCTCGATTTCACCTGCTCAGAGGCTAAGATGTCCGCTGGAAGTCGCCATGGAATTTTGCAATGGTGCTCCTACCATATCAGTGGGCCAATATGTTAACCCAGTCCTGAAGAAAGCAGTCACTCCCTAAAGTTGTGGCCTCCCCCGCCCCCACCCCGGACTCCCCCACCTCATTCTTGTGCAATCATAGAATAATAGAATTTACAGTGCAGAAGGAGGACATTCGGCCCATTGTGTCTGCACTGGCCCTTGGAAAGAGCACCCTACTTAAGCCTCTTATCCCTGTAACCCAATAACCTCACCTAACCTTTTGGACACTCAGGGGCAATTTAGCATGGCCAATCTACCTAACCTGCACATCTTTGGAATGTGGGAGGAAACCAGTGCACCCAGAGGAAACCCACGCAGACTCGGGGAGAACGTGCAAACTCCACATTCACTGGACAGCTACCCGAGGCCGGAATTGAACCTGGGACCCTGGAGCTGTGATGCAGCAGTGCTAACCACTGTACCACTGTGCCTCCCTTCTTGGTTTCTGTGGCCTCCAGGGCCCTGAACATCACCTCCTGCCCTCCAGCTGATTTCTACTGCCATGTGAGAGTACCTTTAAGAAATGGGTGTTTATAAATTTGTGTGTACATAAATATCTGTAGTGAGTGTAACGTTGAGAAATCGGTGTTTATTACTGTAGTGATATCAGAGAGTGGGTGGGGTTGGGCTGTCTGTCAGCTTTTTACTTTCGTTTAAGGCTGTTTGCTGCAGGGTGTGTTTTAGTTTTGTTTTCAGAGCTGATTAGCTGCAGTCACAGCCAGAAGGTGTACAAGTCTCTCTCTCTGTAATCTAAAGAATGTAAATCGATCCTTTGATGATTTAGCACAGGACTAAATCGCTGGCTTTGAAAGCAGACCAAGGCAGGCCAGCAGCACAGTTCAATTCCCGTACCAGCCTTCCAGAACAGGCGCCGGAATGTGGGAGGAAACCAGTGCACCCAGAGGAAACCCATGCAGACTCGGGGAGACTAGGGGCTTTTCACAGTAACTTCATTTGAAGCCTACTTGTGACAATAAGCGATTTTCTTTCTTTCTTTCTTAAAACTAATAACTGCTCTCAGTAGTGACTTTAACCTGATGTGCTTCTGTTGAAAGGTTTTTTTTCAATCTTATGGATGTTAAGAGGAAAGTAAGAATTACTTTGTATTGTATTCTTTGGGGGTTGTATTTGAATTAATGGTTGCTAAGATGTTCACTGTGTGTTGTAAAAAGGTTAACTTGAGTTCTAGAATAAACATTATTTTGCTTTAAAAAATACTTTTCCATTTCTGCTGTACCACACCTGTAGAGTGGGCCGTGTGCTCCCCTGGTTTAGCACACTGGGCTAAATCACTGGCTTTTAAAGCAGACCAAGGCAGGCCATGAGCACGGTTCAATTCCCGTACCAGCCTCCCCAAACAGACGCTGGAATGTGGCGACTAGGGGCTTTTCACAGTAACTTCATTCAAGCCTACTTGTGACAATAAGATATTTTCATTTTCATTTCATACCACAGTCTATTAAAAGTTGTGGGTCTGGTGAACTCCATGATACACTTTGGGGTTCTCTAAACCCTGGCCCATAACACTACCCATTTGGAAAGGTCAGCTAAGTGGCAGGATGCATGGAAATCTCAGGGATTCCCCCAATCATACCCGCCTGAAATCATCTGGGTGTTAAAATGGGCCCCCATGTATGTTTCCAATCGATAGCAACGTCACATGTTAAAAATGATCAACCAGCTGGGCTTTTGACTCTGAAAAGTGTCATGAGAATGTCGCTTTAAGAAATGCTTGACTGCTCATATTACTGCAGTGATGTCAGAGTGTGGGTAGAGTTGGGCTGTCTGTCGGCTTTTTATTTTCGTTTTAGGTTGTTTGCTGCAGGGTGTGTTTTAGTTTTGCTTTCAGTTTTGGAGCTGAAGCCAGACAGAGCAGGTGTACTGTTGATCTCTCTGCCATGAAAAGATTGTCTCTTGATCATTTGGTGAATTCAGAATTATAAATGTTTTCAGTAGTGACTTTAAACTGATGTGCTTCTGTTTAAAGGTTTTTAAAAAGTTTTCTGGATGTTAAAAGGACAGCTTACGGATTACTTAGTGTTGTATTCTTTGGTGGTTGTATTTGAATTAATGGTTGCTAAGATGTTCACTGTTTGTTTCAACAAGGTTAACTTGAGTTCATGGAATAAACATTGTTTTGCTTTAAAAAGTACTTTTCCATTTCTGCTATACCACACCTGTAGAGTGGGCCATGTGCTCCCCATACCACAATCTATTAAAGGTTGTAGGTCAGGTGAACTCCATGAACTTTGGGGTTCTCTAAACCCTGGCCCATAAAAAATGCTTCTTCATTCAACTGCATTCAGGTAGACTTGGAACAAGTTCCTTCCGTGTTTCATCCTCTTCATTGAGTCTTGTGTTTGAGCTGTCACTCAGCCTAGTGATTATTTTTCCAGCTGAACTTTCTCCCCTCCTCAGACCTGAAGAGCCAGTGGCCTACTCGTATCCAAGAAGCCTTTCTTCATCTGTCAGCATCAACAGAATTGATCATTGGGCTGTTCAATTCCGAGCATCACTATAAAATTTTGTTTACTTTTCGCAGATATTCACACATTGCTGCTTGGGTTCACCAGACAGCCATTAGGAGCAGTAAGTGATTGTTTTTCTTCCTGGCTCCTCAGTCCCTGAGGCAAATACTGCTGCTGTTGTTGAGGTTGGCCAGCTCATCAGAGAATCATAAAATTCCGACAATGCAGAAGGAGGCCATTCAACCCTTGAGTCTACACTGACCCTCCAAAAGATGACCCCTACCTAGGCCCACTCCCCCGCAACCCTGTAACCCCATCTTTGGACACTAAGGGAAAATTAAGTATGGCCAATCCACCTAACCTGCACATTTTTGGACTGAGGGAGGAAACTGGAGCACCCGGAGGAAACCCACGCAGACACGGGGAGAACGTGCAAACTCCACACAGTCACCCAAGGCCGGAATTGAACCCGGGTCCCTGGTGCTGTGAGGCAGCAGTACTAACCACTGTGCCACCGTGCCGCCGATCATGAGTTCTTGAACCAAATCTGGGATGTCCTGGACCTGTACATTGAAATGAAAGTCGCCATGCTCACCAAGTACCACAGGCTGCTCTTCCCTTTTGAGGGGGAGAGCTGTCTGGAGGTCATTTAACCTGAGGGTCTCCACATCTCAGACGAGGCGGGACCTTCATAGATAATCTCAGCTGGCACGGGAATTGAACCCCCGCTGTTGGCATTGCTCCACATCATAGATCATAGACCATAGAAATTACAGTGGAGAAGGAGGTGATTCGGCCCATCGAGTCTGCATCGGCCCTTGGAAAGAGCACTCCACTTAAGCCCCACACCTCCACCCTATCCCCATAACCCTAGTCACTCCACTTAACCTTATTGGACACAAAGGGAAATTTAGTCTGGCCAATCCACCTGGCCAATCTTTGGACTGTGGGAGGAAATCGGAGCATCCGGAGTAAACCCACGCAGACATATGGAGAATGTGCAGACTCCGCACAGACAGTGACCCAAGCCGGGAATCGAACCTAGGATCCTGCCGCTGTGAAGCAACTGTGCCAACCACTGTGCTACCGTGCTGCCTTCCAGCCACGAATCAGCCATCCAGCCAACTGAACTAAACGGGCCCCCACTAGTGCATTAGTGTATACATTGTAACGTGAATTTACCACTGGGGCAGTTAGGACTGGGAAGGTTAACTGCAGAGTGCCCAATCTGTGAGCAATACTTGTCCAACAATCTCCCTAATAATCAGATCCTCCTAAACTATCTTCGGATCTCTTCATTACTCTTCCTACAGCAGTGCCTCTGGTTTTGTTGTTGTTATTGCTAGTCCATCAAGGGAAGGTTTTAATTAGGAAAGGACAAGGAAGCCCTTCTGCGTGGTGAGCGATTGATTTTAGTTTCTTTTTCGTGAAGGGAATTGTCAGACTGACAGAAGATAAATGTTATTTGGTGATGCTTCAGTTCCCACTAATGACACACTCATTGCTGGGAGAGAATCAGCAGTCGACAGATAAACAAAATGATTAAAGGGGAAGAAAATGCATTTTGTTCCTGAACAGAATTCACTCATTCAATCACGTCTAATTCACACATAAATTGTGTTGTAAACCTTTATTTTCAAACAGCTTGCAATGCAAACGCCTATTTATGCCATACACAGAGGCCAGTTGTAAAACCCTATTGTACTACATAGTTGACTCTGGACTCACAACACCAAATGTCACTCATTTTCATTGCTGGTTCTGCCAATTGCAGACAGTATTTCTTGCTGAGGACCACAATGTTTTTCTTCCGTTTCATCCTCTGGAACATGCTGATCCATATAGTGATGCTGCCAGTAAACTGGCTAAGATTCTCCTCCCACTGACTGTCTTGCAGTAGACCACATGTCTGGTTTCCACCATGACCCCACCATAATCCGCTATTTTCTTGCGCCAGGGGCCATTTGACGTGCAGGGCAGGCCCTCCGGTGGCTTCCTTGCTGCCAGGAAAGAGTGCGTCACCGCAGAAGATGAAGATGGTAGAGGCGCTCCCATGACACCAGGAGCAGAAAGGTTAAAGCAGCCGATGTGCCATCGGCACTGGAAGCAATGCCAGACCGGAGACCTTAGCCAGGTTGGGACTGGGGAAGGGTGGCGGCGGGTGGTGGTGAGGGAAGAGAAAGTTGCCGTGATTCATTCAGATCTACCCAGTACCACCAATGCCCGATCCCAAGTGCTTGCAAGCTCTGGAACCAAGACCGTAACGATGGATACGAGGAAACTAAAGTTAGGCGACAGTACCCGACTATCCCATAAACGTGCCACCCCTCCCCTCCCCCATGCACCTCTGCATGTTTCATCATTCTCTGCCAGGAAGGATCACACAGCAGAATCAACCCCGCCGTTACCTTGCTTAAACTGTAGATAGAGTGGCACCTTGTTAAGCAGGTCCAGTGACTCAAATTTAGCCAGAATGATACACCTAATGTGTCAGTGTGGCATTAATCTTGGGCAGAGCTAACTGGCAGCTGCTACACTTTTGCACCAATTCTTTGCTTTCCTTCTCTTTTTTTCTCACAATTTTCAGTGCATTCCCTTCTTCAGAGAGTGCTGCGTCACATTTCCACAGGTGCAGCTCCACCCAAACGTTGAAATCTTACTTCAGTATCCATTCTTTATCAACCTCAGAGGATGGACACATAGCTCACCACGACCAAATCCATCCTGCCCCCAATGAGCGTGCAGAGAGCATTTTCCTGTTGGGCCAGACTCAGGGGCAGGAATCCGAGCTGATCCTTCCCCTCTTTAGCCAAATCTTGAATATAATTCCCTTCCCCTCTTTAGCCAAATCTTGAATATAATTTATCATTGCTACTCTGTCAATAGCCTGGCTAAAAGCACAGATAAAGCAAAGAATGGAGAATATTCCTTGTCTATTTTGATCAGTGACATATTAAGTAGTGCACATACCCAATAAATGATTGGGCAAACTAGCTCCACTGAATGGCGATGACTTTTCAAAATGGTGGGTGTTTCCCGGATTTCCAGGATTCCTGACCCCATTCCTGGGCTGCCTGATTTTTGGAAGCGCCTTCAAAGGGTGCGGGCTTGTTCTTGTCAAACGTTTTCACCCGGCTCTCCCATCTTGGTTGGTCCCATTGCAGAGAGAAGCATGTCTTACTCCTCTACAATTTTCCTGGAGTCAGTCAAAATTGTAATACATGACCTCACGGACGAGTCGTGAATCCTAGTCGACCTGAGGGGACCTTTCAAAAGGTGAGTTCTAAACGTCCTCCTCATGCCCCCCCTGCCAATGCAAAAACCCCACTCACCCTCCGAGGCCTCCCATGCACCTTTTGCCAAGCTATGGCACTCCATCCACCACCCATCCCTCATGGCCACTCATGTCTGGGATGGTTGGGCTCTCAGACAAGCCTCATCATGCATGACATCCATTATTCTTGTTTGAACAGCTGCACCCCCAAACAAAAGATTGGCTGCATTGGCTTTCTGACCTCTGTAGTCAATTTCACTATATGCATTTACACAAGGTTAAGTGGTTTCCAGGATTTGTGATTACTGTTATTGATTGGTTAAAGGGACTGGATGATGGATATTTTTATTGCCTTGTAGAGAAATGACTTTTTGATGTAGTGGGAAAGTAATGAAAGAATGAATTACATTGTAAAAGTTATTTTTGCACTTTCACACTGTCAATAGAGGGTTCATTGGTTCTATACAGTGTACAATGGGACAATGGACATGGAGGTGACATAGCTTGGCAGAGGATGCTTGAAGGGTTATGGCAGTGGGTACGGCAGAACCTGGCATGGAAGTATGGGTTGCATGGATGGGGCATGGGGAGTGTGTTGGTGGTGAGGGGGTATGTGGAGTGAGTGCGGGAGGACCTTGGTTTGTTTATTTTAATGGGACAAAATCCCACAGCATCGAGGCCGGCCCTTTAGACAGCCTGCCTCCATACCCAGCAGCCCTATGGCTGCCTCTGAACTGTTTTATGGTTGGTTGGCCACACCCAATCTGCACCCACCCCCTCCGAGGCATTGAAACTGTCGGCTTTGCAATCACTTTCTCACGAGGCAGGTGAGCTGAGTTGGAAATTTTCCTACTACCCACCCCGGGGACGAAGCTTCAGGCCATAATCACAGCAATAGATTTCCCATTCAGATGCATCATATGTTACCTCTTGTATTGTATTTGTGCATTATAATCTCCTTCCATCCCTTTCAAAACCCGATCCTTCTTAAGGTGAAGAGTTAAAAGTAAAGTAAGTGCCATTTTCTTTAAAGTGACCTGACAAAAGAAGGCAACTGGTTCATGGATCAGAATTTTACTTTGCTCGGACGTGCTTGCATCTGACCCGGAACTGCGTGAAATCGCTCAAAACGGCCTTGGGGGGGAGGTGGGGAAGGGGGTTGTCCTGGCTCTCACGTGGCAATCAAGCCAGCAATTTAGCCCATTAAGGGGCCAATTGAATGCCATTTTAGGGGTCCCGCCTGGTTTTACAGTAGGTGGATGGGTCGATTGCCCAAATGGCCTTTTTGTTCAAGCCGTAATCTCGATCCAGGGTGGGATGAGCTGTCAGGGCTCAAAGTAAATTCTAAAAGGAGTCTGGGGACTGAGGCTGGTGTTTGAATGTGCTGCCTTGACACTCATTGCAGAGTTTCTCCATCGCAATTTATTTTGTCCTGGTCAGCAGCCTCCTGAGGCAGCTCCGCGGAGGCTGTGCCCCCTGAGCGAGCACAATAGAAGCGCCAGCCCGTTACCTCCCCTTTTTCAGCGCCCATCCTCCCTGGCAGCCCTGAGCATTTTCCATTGGCCAGCCACAGGGAATTCCTGCTTCCTGCTTCCGGAACAACCGAGTGTGCACGCCTAGCAAATGAAAAACTTAGGCCATGGGAATCAGCCGTGAAGTATTTATAATAGATACAGAAAGTGCTGGATGGACTCAACAGGTCTGGCGACATTTGTGGAGAGAGAAACAGAGTTGGACATTTTGAGTCCAATGTGAACCTTCTTCAAAGAAGAAGACCTTCCAGAATATTCTGATTTATTTCAGATCTCCAACATGTGCAGAATTTTGCTTTTATGAAATATGCACAGTTCATTTCATTGTACACCTCCAATTTCCCTCCACAATTACATTTGCAGGACTAACAGAAAATTATCCATTAGTGCAGCTCTTACTCAAGCCAGTCCCTGGGGACGTGGTAAGTCAGTTAGCTTAGTTGGCTGGATTGCTGGTTTGGGATGAGCAACAGCGCGGTTTCTCTCTCTCACACACACTCGGCAGTGAGTGCTAGGCGAAGTCAGCCCAGTGCATCAAAGATCCTTATCCTTTTATTTCCATTAATATTGTCTTTACCTTTCAACCACTCTTTCCCCTCTGTTTGTTTGATTGTGTGAGTGTGTAGAGAGTCGGGGTAGTTAGGAAGGCGGGGTTGGGAAAGGGTTATAAGATAGTCAGTTACATTTTTCTGTCCATTTAATGATAAAGTTACAAACCTGGTGACCGTCATTTATTGGGATCAACCAAGGACCTCGGATATTTTAAATAAAATCTAATTTCACCTGTTTTACGATTCCGGGTTAAGTGGGGCTGGAAATGACCGCACGCTAGCCCAGGGTGTCGTGACAACTGGCCTGAACTATGGCGACCCTCAGGTTAAATCACCACCAGTCAGCTGTCTCTCAAAAGGGCAAAGCAGCCGGTGGTCTTTGGGGACTATGGCTGCTTTCATTTTCATTTCATTGTAATAAACGTTTAATGGGTTAGCACCCTGGTTTAAGCAGTTCGATTGCTACATCAGTATGTTAAGCCTTTAATCACCATTAACTTCAGTAGTAATTCCCTGGTTACAGAGTTTAACAATGTGCAAAGGGTCTGCTTTTCCTTTGTTGCATACAACGGATTAAATCTTAGCTTTGGTGCTTAAAATCATTCTGCACGGCATCATTTTAATTATGCAATTTGATTTTGTAAGTAGGCATGTTATACTAGCTTTCAGTGGGTCTGGCCTGGGGGGAATGCTGTGAAATTAGTTCAGAAACCTTCTCCTGTTACTGTTGGAACGTGTCCCTGCTCGAATGTCGAGTGCAAATGAGATGGGATTTGACTGTGATCTTCTTGTGGTTCAATAGTCTTGTTGACTCAACCCAGCGAAGCTCTGGCATGAAGCATTAGCACTTGGATGAAGCGCTGTGCATATCAGAAGGATACCTTGGGTTTTGCCAGTGAAACCTAAGCGTTGACAACACTGGCAAATGAATATTTAAAATTGAGAGCATTTTCTTTTATGAAGAGTTAGTTAACGCCTGTAATTAACACAATAGTCAAAACCAGTTTGGATTACTTTCAGGGATGAGATGGATATTAGCAAATAGCTCCATGGATTGCAAACATACCTGAACTCGCACACGATGCATAAAGGGCTGCTCAGTGACCTATGATTGCATTAAAACATAATAATGGGACAGACTACAACTTTCCATCCATTTTCAATTGAACGAATGTCAACAACAGTTTCAGTTGCACTGGGGAAGCCAGGATATCTGTTCCAGGGGAAATAAAACTCAGGAGCTGGGATTCTTAATTATTAACAATAATATCTATATTTATGCAGCACCTTGTTGAAACATCTCAAAGTGCCACACACGATGAATTGCCTTTTGAAGTTCAATGGCTGCAGGAAAACAAAGCAGCCATTGCAGTTATTCTCATCAGTCATGCGCTATAGATAATAAAAACAGATATGGCCCAGAAAGAAATGTTGGGCATGATTCAACAGACACAAGTTAAAGTGCCATTTAGCGGAGTGCTTCTTGGCGCCTACAGCACAGAGAAGGACCCCGCTATTCAATGGCATTTTGCCATTTATTTTATCCTCGGCGAGGTCACTCTTTAAGTCATTTCCTGCACTGGTGGGTACAGCGCAGGAAGAGCACTCGCAGATCAGGGCACCAATCTTAAATGCAGCTGCGATTATTCTACCCCCCCCCCCCCCCCCCCCCCCCCCACTGCATTCCCAATGCGGCCTCAGGACCGCCCCACATCATTCAACTGACCTCTTCCAGGATCCTCATGCCCCCGCCCCCTCACCCCACTTCTAACGGGCAGTGCACCCTGGTCCTGACCCCTGGCAGTACTAACCTGGCATCTGGGCACTTTGACACTGCCAGCCTGACACCTTGGCAGTGCCCTGCCACCCTGGCTGGGCCACCATGGCTGGAAATGCCGAGGTAACAGGCTGTCAAGGCCAAAGTGCCCAGGAGCCAGGTGAAGTGCCAGGGTGCCACCTTGCCCTGTGCCCAACCATCCAGGTGCCTCAACACCCCGTTGTTAGCCCCACAAGGAGCTATGATAACTGGTTCATGACTTTGTGAACCAGTACCAAAAGGTGACAAGTTGAGGCCTCGCTGGCAAGGCTGTGAATCCCGGGCCTCAGATGAATGGGTGCGCATATATTCAAATGAGCCTAATGATTCATTTAAATATGTGTGCCTGGATTTTGCCCAGCGAGAGCGAGATCCAGATAGCTATGCATCGTGAGATTCCGTTGAATCTCCTGAGACGTTTCGAATGTTGCCAATTTTGATGCAGGCCTCTCGCGAGATTCAATGGCCTCGTCGCGACACCAAGTCGGGCACGACAAGGCCACTGAATTATGCCCGATAAAAGATAATACAGTGGGATGTTCACGTGGGCTCATTGGCAGGAGCTTGATTCACTAATTCATTGAACACTGTTAGTAGTGCTGACCCAACACACCCAAACAACTGCTCTGAAGGAGCAGCCTGTATTACGCATCTAAGCTTTGGCCTGGATTTTTACCAGCCCCCCAGGTGGTGGGCTAGAGTGGACCTAGGGGGAGAGAGTGGGCAGTGGGAGAGGTGGGGTGATACAATGCAGGGGTGCCATGTCAAGAGGGTACACCGATGCAGTCCCACCACTGGGGCCATTTCTCCAGTGGCTCAGGTGCCCAGTAGCAGAGTAATGGCCATTTCGCCAGTGGCTCAGCCGCCCAGTAGGGGAGTAGCCCCATGCCACACGGTTGTGCCGTCAAGTGCTTAGAAGCAGCTTCCCACTGGCTTCCCCGGGATTTTAATTTATGGAGGATCCATGGCTCAAGGCATGTGCCAAAACCACCCCGCAGCCTCCAATGTCACTGCCGGAGGGCTGATGCACAAGAACACAAGAAATAGAAGCAGGATTAGGCCATCAGGCCCTTCAAGTAGGCCCCTCCATTCAATGCGATCTTGGCTGATCTATGCCAGCTTCAACTCTTTCTCTGCACCATTTCCCCTTGGCCATCTATCCCTCGATCTATCAAATATTTATCCGCCTCCACTTTCAAACTTCTAATGATCCAGCCTCAACCACCCTCCGGGCCAGAGAATTCCAGAGATTCACCACCCTCGAGAAGAAATCTCTACGCACCTCAGTTTGAAATGACCAGCCCTTTATCTTGTAGCTATGTCCCCTTGTTTGAGAGTCTCCCTCGAGGACAAATATCTCACCAGCTACCCTGTCAAGCCCCTTCAGGATCTTATATTTCATAGAATTTTCATAGAATTTACAGTGCAGAAAGAGGCCATTCGGCCCTTCAAGTCTGCACCAGCTCTTTGAAAGAGCACCCTACCCAATCCCACACCTCTACCATATCCCCATAACCCTGTAACCCGACCCAATACTAGGGGCAATTTTGGACACTGAGGGCAATTTTAGCATGACCAATCCACCTAACCTGCACATCTTTGGACTGTGGGAAGAAACCGGAGCACCCAGAGGAAACCCACGCACACACGGGGAGAATGTGCAGACTCCCCACAGACAGTGAACCAAGCCGGGAATCGAACCTGGGACCCTAGAGCTGTGAAGCAATTGTGCTAACCACCATGCTACCGTGCTGCCCCTTATGTTTGAATAAGGTCACCCTTCACTCTTATAAACTCCAAGTAATACAGATCCAGACAATTCAGTCTCTCTACACAACCCACTCATCCCAGGAATTAGCCTGTTGAATCTCCTTTGGCCTGCCTCCAATGTTACTGTATTCTTTTTTAGGTAAGGGGACCGAAGCTGTAAGCAGCGTTCCAGGTGAGGTCTCACCAACACTGCGTACCATTGGAACAAAACCTCCCTTTTTTTAAACTCCCACCCCTTTGCAATAAAGGCCAAAATGTAATTTGCCTTCTTAATTACTTGTACGACTTGCCTGCTATCTTTTTTGTGATCCATGCACGAGAACACCTAGATCCTTCTGTTCTTCACTCACCTGCAGTCTCTCTCTATTTAGATAATAATCTGCCTTTCGATTCCAAAATTACCAAATGTCCATTCTAATGGAGTGGAGGAAAACTGGAAAGAGCTAAAGACAGCCGTCACCTCAAACTGTCAAGAAACCATTGGCTACAAGACCAGGAAACACCAAGACTCGTTCAACAAGAACAGCCATCCCATTCAAGACCTCATCGACAGGAAGAGAAACATTCTCCGCATCTGGCAAAATTACATAACCAGCAAGGCAAAGAGGAGAGCTTATCAATTAGCCATGGTGGATCTGCAGAGAAGAACTAGGGAAATCAAGAGTCGATGGTGAACCAAGAATGCTGTGGAGCTACAACTCCTCGCTGACAAAGGTGACACTTGTGGCTTCTTCTGTGCCACCAAGGTAATATACGGACCCAATATCTTAGTTCTCAAACTCCTAAACCGCCTTACAACCATAGATGAGGACATGATTGAGGAAATCCCCCAAAACCCCATCAATGATGATCTTGGACTCCCACCAAGCGGGGCCCAAGCCAAAGCCCCCATTTAACACATGAAGAATGGAAAAGCCACAAGAGTGGATGGGATCCCAGTGGAGATTTTCAAACTTGGAGGAGAAACGATCACTCCTCATCCCTATCAGAAATTCCTGCCAACCCTAGGGATGCCGTCATCACCACCCTCTTCAAGAAAGGAGAAAAAGCAGACTGTGGAAACGACCAAGGAACCTCCCTCCTCTCCATTGCTGGGAACGTCACTAGCCACCTTCGCCGAATCTCTGAAGAAATTCTTCCAGAAAGCCAGTGTGGCTTCTAACCAAACCGTGGAACAGTGGAAATGATTTTCACTCCATGGCAACTTGAAATTAAAATGCCAGGAGCAACATCAACCACTGCACATAGGCTTCATCGATCTGACTAAGGCTTCTGGCTCAGTCAATCGGGAAGTACTATTGAAGACTCTGTCAAAGGCCAGGAGTCCAGAGAAATTCATCAGCATCCTTTGATTCTTCCACAACAAGATGTCGGCAACTGTCTTTACCAATGGGAAAAAGACAGAAACCTGAGAGGTCAAGACTGGAGTCAAGAAGGGATGTGTCATTTCCCCTGTCTTTTCTCTATCTTTATCACCACCATCCTTCACCTTGTCAAGAGCAAGCTTCCCTGTGGAGTGGACATCATGCACAGGAAAATTTTTCAATCTGAACCGGTTGAAATCCAAGAGGAAAATGACACTGACATCACTGTGGAACGTCAGTATGCGGATGATATGCCATCTCCACTTCATCAGAAGAGAATTTCCAGACCATGCTTGAGATCTTCACGGAAGCATACCAAAAGTTAACCTCAGCCTTAACCTCAAGAATACTCAAATCCTTTCCCGACCCGACCCAGGCAGATCCAATCTCTCCATCCATCAAGATTACTATTGTGCCCTATTGAACCCAAAATCCAGAACAACAGTCTGGAATCTGTATTTATGTATGAAAACCTTATGTTCTTGAAAATACAGAAAAATGTATCATTTGAAACATGGAAGTCTGGCAATATCTGGTCTGAGAGAAACATGAGAGGATACAGGGAAAGATCCCACAAAAGGTTAATAGCAGCTGCAAAGAGCAGGATTATAAAATGCAGATTCTTTTTCACAAGCAGGCTTAGCAAAAACACAGGATTGATGTATTAAGCTAAAACAATGGCTCATACCTTCATTGAATGTAATTATCTTAGGAAGCATCTGGAAAAGCATGGATGAGAGTTTCAATTGAATTAAGTGACGAATGTTTAAAACAGGCAGGCCTTTCAAGTCATAACCAAGTGAGATTTTAGCATACAGTTAAAAGCAAAGGTTTCACACCTTCATTGAAATTAACTCTCTTAGTAAACAGCTGGAAAGGAAAGAGTGATGTTCAGTTGAATTTGGTGTCAATTCTAAGTGTGAAATTCTACTAACATCAAGTAAATTAAAGAAAATTGGAGACAACCTGTCTATGAGAAATATAATTTAAAGTCAAAATCAAAGGCAAAGTTATGAGCTGGGGACAATTGGAAAATTAAACTATTCAAATGACAGAAATTAAAAGTAACACCTCTTGAAACCAAAGCATTTTTAAAATATCACAAAGGAACTTTGAACATCACAAAGGACAATGTAATCAGATCTGAGAGGTGAGGTTATGCCCAAAATTAATACTCAGTTGTCTTAAAATGTTTAGATCAAAGATACTTTTTAACAATCAAAGTGAAATAAGTTAATTGACAATAAGGTAATAAAAACTTAATAATTGTTAGAAAGAGAATATAAATCCAGGGAGCAGAAGCAGATCCAGAACCAGAACTCAGAGAGAGGAGAGAAGCATATTCAGCTCTCACAGCTCGGTCATGGGAAAGACAAGACAAGCAGCCGAGCTTAAACAGCTATACATCTAAGGAAGACTAGAATTTAAACAGGAGTCAGAGTCAGCTGAGAGATAGCTAACAGTGCCAGCTCTAAAAGCTCAGTACATGGATCGACAAGACACAGCAACCAAGCTAACCAGCGAATACATCTCAAGAAGACCAGACTTTAAAGAAGATTGATTGTCAAGGTGGACCTGAAGGTCCCTTCAACGAACCAGAAGGACCTTTCTGTAAAGAAAGTGTTTGTAGCTTTTAAAAGAAAAAATATAACAATAAAATAACTTAACTTAGCCTGAAAAAGTGGTTATTCCTAAAATCTACTTTACTTACTTAGCAATGCAGGACCCAGGACATCGATGCTACTAAGTGGTAAGTAGATAAAATCTTCAGTGAAGGTATGGGTTATACCGGGGGATAACTTGAAAATATAGTTTGACCTGAACAGCACCCACTGAAGCCTGCATTGGAGTCAGGGAGCGAGAATCCCTGTTCACTATTTAGAATGTCGGCCCTTTTTGGTAGAGGGGGAATTCTAAGAATAGTGATGGGTTTTCAAAATCACTTAGCTGCTGGGAGTTTAATTTTTGCATGTTTAGAGCAATGTGTAGTCAAACATTGATAGTTTCACTTATTCCCAGACAATAGGGTTTTTATCTTCTCTCTTTTCATCCCTACTCACAAAGGGTTCTCTTGCCCACCACCAAAACTTTAACAAAAGCAACGTAGATTGGCCTGGTGTTCAACCTGGGTAGAACTTCATTGGGTGTGGCTGCTAGTCAGATTGAGCAGACTGAGCTGTTCAGCTGAGCAAGGCAATATTAATTTACCAAACACCTCTCCACCAGGTCTTCAACAAAGGATATGTATCCACAATCTCAAAATCGTTTGAGTCTCAAAGATTGCTAAATGTCTCAGCCATTAGGAGCTGGGAGGAATGCTTGAGAGGCTTTTTGTCTTAGCAGACCCTCTGTCACCTGTTGGCAAGCCTGGGTTAGCAAATGCAAGTGACCTTTGTATAGTTCACTTTGATATTGCGCTTTGCAGTCCCCACGTGATAATTAGTGACTCTGCTGAGATAACGAGGTGTGAGTTTGCCCGAAAACTGCAAAGTGCCTTATTGTGTTTTGGGGTCACAGACATACTTAGATTCAGCCATCTTAAGATCATGTTCAGCCAAGATCCAGTTTTTAAATTTAGAAGTATCAATGACTAAAGTTATGTAGAGATACACTCTTTTAATAAGTATATAGAGTCTTGTCCTTGTTTTGTGTAGATAGTGGATTCATGTGCCTGTGTATATTTATTGTTCCATTCCCCATTTTTATTTTCCTGCTCTTTGACATATATCTCATTTATTTTCACACAACCTGTGGGCTGAATTCTCTGTTTTGGAGACTACTTCCCCACGCCGGCATGAAAACGGTGGTCTTTTATGACAGGAAAACTGGTGCAAAACGGCCACCGATTCCCTGTTTTGTTGGCGGCTAGCAGGGAGGCAGCGTAGAGCTCGCAGCTGCTGATATGGCCCTGAGCATTTCCAGTTCCATGGCCATGCATACGCACGGTGACGGCCTGCAACGTCCGGGCCGTGCTTCATGGCGGACTCAGCCCGCATACCGAGACAACAGAAGTAGTGCCCCCCTTCGGCCGCTCACACGCCCCGGACCACCTGCGCACAGTGCCTACAGTGCCCCAAAATGAAGCTACCCTGCCCATGGATCGGCCCTCCCATGACTGTAGTGGCACCGGATTGAGTCCGCAGACGCCACGCGAGGATCCCGGAAGGTGTGAGCACACATAACCCACGGCATCATGAACTTGACCTGTCGGGGACGGAGCATCACGGGCAATAGCCTGAGGAAAAGGCCTAAGGCCGTGAATAATCGATGCAGCATAATCCAAGAGTGCGCCACAATTCATGGGGTGGGGAATACAAAAACTGGTGCCAATCTTAATATTGTCATCAAAACAAATTCTCCGCTCCATCGCCGGAATTCTTCCATCGGGAGACAAACAGCCAACGCCGGAGTGAAACCCGGAGTATTTCACTCCGGCGTCGAAGGCTGCTCCTTTTGCGGGGTGACGGAGGGAAATGTGTGCGTCTTTTAGAGACACCGGCCCGACGATCGGTGGGCACCGATCGCGGGCTTGACATCTGCTGAGCACGCCCGTGGTGCTCGATCCTCTCTCCGCCCCCAACAGGCCCCACACTCACCGGTCGCGCGCTGTTCACGCCGGCAGCGACCAGGTGGGTGTGGTTGGCGCTGGCGTGAACCGGTCGGGTTCAGCAGGCCGCTTGGCCCATCCGGGCCGGAGAATCGCCTGTCGCCGTAAGAAACGGCGAGCGTCGATTCTCCGAGCTGCCTGTTGCAAAACGCGACACGCTATTTTGGCGGGCGTGGGAGAATCGGGGGGGGGGGGGGGTGCCACGGTGGCGTGGCGTGATTCGCCTGGCCCTCCTGCGATTCTCCCCCCTGGCGTGGGGTGCGGAGAATCACGCCCTATTTCATCGTCGAGGAGCGGAGAATCCAGCCCCCCCCCCATTTCTTTCACTCTTTCAGATCCTTTTTCCTTATTTAGTTTTGTTCGTGTTCCCCCTCCTGCTCTGTCCTCATTAATGCTGCAAAATCTTCCACTGAACAGTGCAAGTTTTGATGATATAAAGCAAAATAGTGACCTCCCAATTAAATAACTACATTTTTAACAACCAATTAGCAAAATGGCCTTCCTGTTTATCTAAAATGCATCTCTTAGCTCATTGTTTGCTACAGCCAAGTACCTTTACATCTTCGTCATCCTTTGACAGTATTCCCAGTGGAACCAACTATGTCATGGTCACTGATTTCCAACTCTTTTCCTATTCTCGCATCAGTGTTATTTAGCACAATACAATTCCTGAACACTAGTGGTGTTGTGATGATGCAGACTCATACTTCTTCAGAAACACAAAAGGTATTGATTAATAAGCAAAACTGTGCAGAGGCTAGCAGCAGTCCCAGCTACCCAAGCCCTTACATGTCTTCTCCATGTCTACTGCCTAAGAGAGGACTCCACCCAAGGGGTGATTACCCACTCTCTGTCCCAGGTAGTCCCCCAGCCCAGTGCTGTGTTGCCCTTAAAGGACCAAGCACCACAAATCACCACAGATGTGCTAATTCCAGAGGTCAGCTCAGCCTCTTGAAAATGAAAATGAAAATCGCTTATTGTCACAAGTAGGCTTCAAATGAAGTTACTGTGAAAAGCTCCAGTCACCACATTCCGGCGCATGTTCGGGGAGGCTGGTACGGGAATTGAACCGTGCTGCTGGCCTGCCTTAAAAACCAGCTCTTTAGCCCTGTGCTAAACCAGCCCTCTTGCAAAGCCTTACTTTCCTTTCCAATACATATGAATGTCGGGTGTACTGATAGGTCAAGTTACAAGCTTACATGTTCCACTGCACCTTCAATATAATTACTTACTTTCACGAATCAAAGACTGAATTCCAGGGTCAGTTTTGAGTTGCCGGCCAGAATCCTCCGGCCGTTTGCTGGTGGCGGAAATCTCTGGCCCCACCGGCAGCGCACCGCCGCCCACGTGTCTCCTGGCGCCATGGGGTGTCTTCAATGGAAAATCCCATTGACAGCATTGGGAACAGAGAATCCTACCACCAGCAAACTGCGCACCACCAAGAAACACGTGGTTGGTGGACCGGAGAATCTCACCCGTCAATTCTTTTTTTACTGAAGTGTCGCCTTTTCCGAATGCATTGGCCTGTTTTTCTGCCAGTCTTCTTTGTCGTCTGAATTTTGAAACATTGAGCTTTCTTCCTGTTTCAGCTGCAGATTTACCTGTGGTGCCCTTGTCCCATTTCTCACCATTCAATTTAGGTCTTGAATCCAAATGTACCGCAAACCGCATCATCAAATGTTTGAAATGATGGCTTTATAAATTTGTGGTGATCGGCCCTTTATTTGCATTTTTGAACTGTTGAGATTCTCTCCAGCAATGTATAGTTGCTACTTATTTTGTAGAATGCATACGTTATTTGCACTCAGCAATTGGTCAGTTTAATGTCTCTATCTGGGCCCGAGCTTAAAGCGAAACCTCCCCCTCCATTGCGGTACTGAAGGAGTGCCACACTCTCCTTTGCATGAAAATCAAACAAACGTTTTGTCCTGTTTGTTTTGGCGATTTAGGTAAATATTAAAGCTGCCAGCATCATGCTGCCTTTCAGGGCAACAGGACCACAGAATCAGGACACGCTGTTTTTTTGCCATTCAATTAGATTATGGGTACGATTTAATTAAATGAGACCAAAGTCCCATTGCGAACACCTTAGCCATATGTTGTCCGGCGCTATTGAATGGCACTCGGGCTGGGTAGGGGGCCTCAGCGGGGAACACTCGGCTGAGGCTGACCAAAGCCCTGTTTTCTGCACTGAGGAGCCCCACTCGCCAGAATTCCTCAGGGCACCTTAGCAGTGCCAGGTTGACACCCAGGTGGCATGCCAGGGTGCCAGGCTGGCAGTGCCAACATACCCATATGGCACCAGCAGGGCCAGGGTACCACCCTTCCCCAAAGGGCATGAACCTGGGGGCCCCCAAATTCCCTGGGAGACCCCCATGAGTGCCATTCTATCTGGTCCCCGTTTGTGGAGCCCAGCACTGGATGGCACTCGCATGACGTCTCCAAGGTGAAAGGGATAGATCCCAATGCCTCGGGTGCCTTGGGAAACTGCATGCTACAGTGAGACTAGTTGTCTCGCTCTAATCTTCAGATTTGCCAAAAAGTGATCCCACCCAGACTGAGTGGGATTTACATCACAACGTCTCACATGATTATATTAGATCTCGTGAGGCGTAGCGAGCCGGGTAGATCCCAGTAGCGGGGTCTCCTGGCTTCTATCAGCCATGTTACGCCATGGTGTGATGCTTTTTGGACGCATCATGGCCATTCGATCACACACCATGGGCTGGATTCTCCCCTACCTGGCGTGACGGGGGGTCCCGGCGTAGGGGAGTGGCGCCAACCACTCCGGGGTCGGGCCTCCCCAAAGGTGGGGAATTCTCCACACCTTTGGGGGCTAGCACCGCGCCGGAGCGGTTGGCACCAGAAGACTGGCGCAAATAACCGCCGCCCCCGGCAGCGGGGCTGGCCGAAAGGCTTTCGCCGGTCGGCGCTTGCGCCGGCGGTGACGTCAGCGGCCAGCAGCCAGCTGACGTCACCACAGGCGCATGCGCGATGTGGGTTTCTCTTCCGCTTCCGCCATGGCGGAGGCCGTGGCAGCCGCGGAAGAGAAAGAGTGCACCCAGGGCACTGGTCCGGAGTCTGAGCGGGGGGCCCCGATCGCGGGCCTGGCCACCGTGGGGGCAGCCCCCGGGGTCCGATCGCCCCCCACCCCAGGACCCCGGGGGCCCGCTCGTGCCGTCAATCCCGCCGCCACCAGAGGTGGTTCAAACCTCAGCGGCGGGAGAGACCTCCCAGCGGCGGGACTTCGGCCCATCGCGGGCCGGAGAATCACCGCAGGGGCCTCGCCGATCGGAGTGGCGAGATTCTCGCCGCCCCCACCTCCCGGGAGGGCGGAGAATCTCTGCCACGGCGGGGGCCGGATTTTCGGCGGCCCCAGGCGATTCTCCGACCCTGCTGGGGGTCGGAGAATTTCGCCCCATGTCTGCACCTTAGCTTCATCGTCCATCTTCATACTGTAACCCTTAATACCTTTGCCAGACCAAAACAATCCCTCAATCAATCTTCAAAAGTCAAAACAAATTAGTTGATAATTCAGAGAAGAGTTTGCAAGGATAGAATGGCTGTTGCATTTTCCTGCATTAACAATTGTCACAGCATTTCAGCAGTAACTGATTGAAAAATAAAGTACTTTGAGATGTTTTGACATGATTGCACACTGAATAAACATGTGTTATTTGACAAACCTTAATAATGTGAAATGTTCAATAGAAACATTAATTTAGACTGAAAAGAACCTCATTGTAACTTCTAAATAAAAGCAGAATAATTATTCGGCAGTTATATGTTCATCTTTCATTGAGGCACTGATGTGATTTCAATTAGTTGCTGTGGAGGTTATTATTGGACTTTGAGAAAGCTTTCAACAGCGAACGTCAGTTGACAATGCAATTTATTTCTTTTGCTTTTTTAAACTATTGTTACATGTAATAGTGTCTGAATCGGGAACATAAGTTCATTCCTCTGAATGCCCTTCGCCTCTCTTCCTGACTCCACACGCTGCCGAAATCATAGTGCCTCCAACAACTTTGAAGGGTGGCACGGTAGCAGTGGTTAGCACTGTTGCTTCACAGCACCAGGGTCCCAGGTTCGATTCGCGGCTTGGAGCACTGTCTGCGTGGTGTCTGCACATTCTCCATGTCTGCTTGGGTTTTATCTGGGTGCTCCAGTTTCCTCCTGCAAGTCCCGAAAGACGTGCTGTTAGGTAATTTGGACATTCTGAATTCTCCCTCTGTGTACCCGAACAGGCGCCGGAATGTGACGACTAGAGGCTTTTCACAGTAACTTCATTGCAGTGTTTATGTAAGCCTACTTGTGGCACTAATAAAGATTGCTATTATTATTACTATTATTTGCCCAAAAACACAAGACCTAGCCCCCTATAATTGTTCCTTCCTTCGTCAGTTGTTGAAAGTCTGAACTTCGCATCTGATCACGACTTCCCAATAGACTTTACCATCCTTATTTGGTGACTCATTTTGACCTTGGACCTTCACATTTGTTTTTCAATTGCTAAAAATGTTATTTTCAACGATCGACATCACAATTGAGAATTGTTTTCCTGCGGCTGTCTGTGGTAGAGTGCAGGCAACTGGGATTCTGTATGACGCTAGGGTCATTATATCCATATTCCTCAAAAGTATTGGTATTGTTAATAAATCCTGAGGTCTACTGGCAGTCCACCTTATCACCAACGCATCTTGGCATAATTGGTTTGTGGGCATCTGTTCACAATTGATCTTGACGATGGCTTGATGAAACTATGATTTCCCAACAGAAAGGCATCACTAACCAATTAATCCTATGGCAAGGCAGTATACTCTATTGTTGCCAAAATAAATTGCTCGCTTTTACCTTCTTCCTTGAAAATGAAGGGTTAATGATGATTTTGACCCTGGTTAGGTGGATTGGCCACACTAAATTGCCTCCTTAATTGGAAAAAGAAAAATAATTGGCTACTCTAAATTTATTTAAAAAGATGATTTTGACCAGCCTTTTAGCCTCTGAGGCATGTTGTGTTCTGTCGGGCTTACTTCTCGAGCTTTCGGATTAATGGAAAGACAGCGACAAGAGACAAGACAGGAAAGAAAAGGACCTGGGAGTTACAATAAATAATTCCCCTCAACCAACAAGTCAGTGGCTTGCTACTGTCAAGGAATCAAATAAGATGTCGCATTGTACAGAAAGGGGAATGAAGCAGAGATCAAAGCAGCTTATCGTGGTGTTGTATAAAGTATTGGCCAGACTGCACCGGGAGTATTATTTACACACTGCGGCCCTCACTGCAGGAAGGATTTAGTGAGCTTGAGATGGTCTGAAGAGCTACAAGAATGATCAGAGGATTAGGGAATGAGAATAGAATCACAGCAGCTTATTCGAGACAAAGAACTCTAAAAGAGGAAATAACTGAAATATATTCAATTAAAAATCAATAGCTTTTTTTTCATTCTGATGTTCCTTAATTTATTTCTGGCTTTACTCCATGGTGTCTGCAGCAGATGATGTTTGCTGTTCCTTCTGCATTAAGATTGCATCCTTGGGGTGATTTAGACTGGGGGAATCATTTCCCAGAAAGCCATGGAAAGCACTGCTGAGGTCTTGTGTGATGAATGTAGACATTTCAGATATATTCTATTGTATGTATTTGGTGCAATAAGAGTTAAAAATTTGGGTTAGTGTGCGTATGACTGCTGCAGTAGTATTTTAAAAAATCCTGGTTTGCAACACTACTAGACTTTTTAGAGCTAAAGGTGCAATTAAAGCATTGTAAAAGTTTGGGCCAATGAACTTTTATTTATATTAAGAAGGTTCCCGACAGAGGAGTTAATTAGAGACCTGGAGCGGGATTCTCCGACCCCCCGCCGGGTTGGTGAATCACCGGGGGGGCGGCGTGAATTCAGCTCCCGATGGCTGCTGAATTCTCCGGCACTGGAGAATTGGCGGGGGTGGGAATCATGCCGCGCCAGTCGGCGGCCGCTAGCAGCGGCCCCCCCGGCGATTCTCTGGCCCGCATTGGCCCGAAATCCTGCTCGTTCTATGCAGGTCCCGCCGGCGTAAATTAGAGTAGGTTCCTTACAGGCGGGGCCTGGCAGCGTAGGCGTGCTCTGGGGTCCTGGGGGGGGGGGGGGGGGCGCAGGGCGCTCTGGCCCTGGGGGGTGCCCCCATGGTGGCCGGGCCCGCAGTCGGGGCCCACCGATCCCCGGGCCGGCCTGTGCCGTGTGGGCACTCTTTTCCTACGTGCTGGCCGTGTAAGCCTCCATGATGGCCAACGCGGAGGTTAAACACCCCTGCGCATGTGCAGGGATGTCGTCAGCAGCCGCTGATGCTCTCGCGCATGCGCAGACCCGTGCCGGCTGGCAGAGTCCCTTCGGCCATGGCTGGCGCAGTGCCAAAGGCATTCCACGCCAGCTGGTGGGGTGCCAACCACTCCGGGGTGGGCCTAGCCCCTAAAGGTGCGGAGGATTCCGCACCTTTGGGGCGGCCCGATGCCGGAGTGGTTTATCTCCGCCAGGTACGGGAGAATCCTGCTCCTGGTGTTCAGCTTAGCAAGATGATGTGGGTAATGTGAGGAGCCAGGGGCTGAAGCAGTTCGGTGTTGAGGTTTAGTTTTAGTTTGTGGTTAGAAGGCAACCTGAGAAATATTTCTGAAGAAATACAGCCAGAAATTCTTCATTATTCAGACAGGGGGGTCAGGGCTCTTTCTTTAAAGCCATCTCAAAAGATGTCACTTTTTCAAAGTGGAATATCCAAGACATTTGTGTACAGCAAGTATCCCTCAGTGCTAACTGTATTTAAAAATGGTTTGAGACCTGAGATGGTTTTGTTGTTTGAGTGGGAATAAAGCTAGCAGTTAAGGCCTATTGCATCGTTGTATTGATTTGCATTGTTTAAGGGGTAATTGCAAGCTATTTTCTTGTGTGACGGTAAAGATGTGTTAGAATTAAAGTTTGTTTTAATGTACCATATCCCTATTTGTACGTGAAATCACTTCTGATGCGAAGTATCCTTTCCTCAACAGTCTTACACAAGTAAAATAAACTATTGGGGTTTCTGTCCAGCATCCTAACCATTGTTGGGGTCTGGTCCAGGGTCGTGATATTTGCAATGGAAATGACTAAACGAACACCCGATGAGATAATCTGTCCGTGTACGTTAATTTGCATTATTGAACACTAGCGTTGTATCCAATATTGACAGATCCCCTCAAATAGACGTTATGACGACAATAAAAGAACTGAATGCTGGACATTTCAGCTCTGTATCTTTGTGGATGTCCGTGAGTTGTCGTGCAGCTGGACATTTCTGGATGGCTAAATCCAGGTTGCTGAACAGGAGCTTTTCTACAGCAGTGCACTGGGAATGACAGTACACTGTGCTTGCTTGCCTGATTTTTATTATTTACACTGTACTTTAAAATGAACATAACAACTTCCATCAGTGACAGCAATGCATTTGGTGCCCTTAGCATTTTTAATAAGATCTGACTAATCTCTTAAAGTGCTGTGAAAATCAAAATCTCACACCGTGGGCGGGGTTTAAGGCCCTCTCCCGCCCCGAGACCAGTTTTAACAACAAGAAAATAACATTTATTAAACATCAAAAAATTGGATTCTAATACAATACTTCTTTACTCCCTCTTCAGTTTAACAATTATACACATGTTTTAGGATTAACAAGGGCGGCACGGGGGCACTGTAGTTAGCACTGCTGCTGCATAGCGCCAGGGATTTGGGTTCAATTCCGGCCTTGGGTGATTGTCTGTGTGGAGTTTGCATGTTCTCCCCATGTCTGTATGGGTTTCTTCTGCATGCTCTGGTTTCCTCCCACAGTCCAAAAATGTGCAGGTTAGGTGGATTAGCCAGGCTAGATTGCCCCTTCGTGTCCAAAGGTTAGATGGGGTAACACTCACTATGTCCACTTTCCTGCTTCATCTCCAAAACCCTTGGTCCCCACAGCTTCCTGGGACAAAGATTGTTTTTTTTAATAAAGAGAAATTGCTCTCAATGGAAGGAGAATTAATAATCAGAGGACACAGCTTTATGCTAATTGACAAAGTAAAATCCAGGGCGAAAGTTAGGAGAGATGTTTTTTAAGTAGTAGCAAGCTGTTTCCATCAGGTATGCACTGACTGAACGAGTGGTGAACAAAGATTCAATTGTAAGTGTCAAAAGAGAACTGATGTTGGGAGGAAAGGGTGGAGGGGGGAGTGGCCTCACTGAATAGCTCTTTACAGAGCTAACATCATCACAATGGGCTGAATGGCCTCATGCTGTTCTGTATCAGCTTCTAAACTAGACCATTTTCATTTTAAGTTTCAGAATTTCCTTTTCTAAAGCTTTAGAGAGAGCTACACAACAGATTATTGTGCAGGTTGTGAGTTTGTTTTTCAAACATGTGTTAAGTCGATTTAGCCTGAATGGAAAGTAACAGAATGGAAAGAGTAATAATAGTTGCAATAATACAATGCTTTTGTGCTCCACAAAAAAAATAAATTCCTTCTGGAGAGCAATGGCAGTATTCATTATGGGTAAACATAACTGCTTGTTTGCATCAGTAATAACCTACAAACTGCAATGAGAGTAAGGGGCGGGATTCTCCAGTTCGCTAACAGTGGGATTCTGTCTTCCCACCGCTTGCCAATGTAATCCAGCCCATGCTGTCAGTAAACCCGCGGCGGGGGAGCGCTTCCGGCGGGAAAGGTGAATCGCAATGACTGGAAAATTCAGGCCAAAGAGTTCAAACCTTGACATGGGAATTGAACCTCTAACCCTCAGTCTCAAAGGAGTGACTGAGCTGAACTGAGGGAAGCTGTTATTCAGTATTCCCAGAAAACCGTACACCCACATTACCCCGATTTGCTGCACACTTCAATTTTGATATGCTCCCGTAGCCTCCGAGCTCCAAGCCAGCATATCTGAGGCATATCCCAAACATGCACAAGACCCTCCCTCCCACCGCCCCCCCCCCCCCCCCCTCTCCCTGGCCCACCGCAAGAAAGGGTTTCACCATTTTTCACCACTACAAATGGAAGGGCTTGAGAATGTTTTGCTTCAAATGTGCATTGGCCGTCAACAACAATTTTTCACTGTTGCGCACTTGTTGTAGTTAGCTCTTCTCCTTTACTTATCTCACCATACAGGCTTATGGGATGACATTTGCTTCTACACCTGTGTCAAGCTTGAAAGTCACCATCCTGTTGGCAGTTTTTAAACCAACCTTCCATTCATCTTCTTTTGAATTTGCTGTTACCGCACCAATGAAAAGTTCAGATTCTGTGGGCAGGATTCCCCGACCTCCCCGCTGGGTCGGAGAATCCCTGGGGGGGGCAGCGCAAATCCTGCCCCGCTGCCACGCCGCCGGCTGCCGTATTCTCCTGTGCTGTTTTTTGGGCAGGCGCGGGATTTCCGCCACGCCGGTCGGGGGCAATTGGCAGCGGACCCCTGGCGATTCTCTGGGCCCCGATGGGCCAAGCGGCCGTCCATTTTTGTACAGTCCTACCGGCGTGGGTTACGTATCGTCCTCCTGTGGGACCTGGCAGGTACTTTGGCGTGGGAGGTCCTCAGGAGGGTGTGGAGGGATCCGACCCCTGGGGGGATCTGACCCCGAGATGGCCTGGCCCACGATCGGGCCCACTGATCTGCGGGCGTGCCTGTTCTGTGTGTGGTGATATGCATCACTGTAGATACACAAGGGATTAATGTAGGTACACGTAGACTAGCTAGACACTAGAGGGAGCACTAGAGACATGACACACAGACACTCAACCAATAGGTCAGTTAGATCAGACATGACCAATGGGCATTCATGATACACACAGAGATGACACTACCACAGGGGGGCATTACACCAACCCATATATAAAGGACACAGCACACATGATCTTCCTCTTTCCAGTGGAGACACTCAGTGAGTACAGACACAGGGTTGATCACACCCGCCACGTGGATTGTAGCAGACTGGTTTGTCAGTCTGAGTAGCTATAGAAGGATTAACAGTAGTGGTGAACCCGAGTACGAGAATTGTAAATAGTTCAATAAACGTGTTGAAGTTATCTCCACGTCTGAACCATCTTTTGTCAGAGTGCACATCAAGGAAGCCGCTTATGTTACGCCTAGAGCATAACAAGACACCATGGGGGCACTTCTTCCTTCCGCGCCGGGCCCCTGACGGGTTCCGCCATGCCCCGAGAAGAGAAACCTATGCACACGCGGCAAAATACGACGGCCAGTCTGCGCATGCGCGGAATCACCCTGCCGGTTCCCCGCTTGCGCGAGATCACGCTGACTGTTGCGTGAATGTGCAAACTCGCGCAGTCCCTTCGTCACCGGCTGGAGCGGCGCCAACCCCTCCGCCGTCCACCTAGCCCCCTAGACAGGTGAGACTTCCTCACCTTGGGAGCCCGTTGACGCCGGAGTTGTTGGCGCTAGTTTTCCCGCCGACATGGGGACTTAGTTCCCAGAAGGAAGAATCCCGGCCTGTGTCTGCGTCATCATCTGTATCATGAGCATTTTTTCTCGATGTACGCGTCTCAGCAAAGTGATTTAGTTTATCGCCGTTCTTCCACTTGCTTTACATACGCTGGACAACGATGTGGTAAACACTCTGTTCCGCATTGACTGCATTGAAACTTTCATCAGCAGTTTCATTCTTTTTACCTTCAGGCTCTCGATTTGTTTTTCCCCAGGACTGTTTCGGTTCAACAGCATCGTGTGCATGGAAAACATTTGGTTATTTTGTATGTGGGGCTGGATTCTCTGGAGCCCCAGACGCATGTTTCTCAATGGAGGGATTCTGTCTTCCAGCCGCTTGTCAACGGGATTTCACATTGAAGCCACCTCACGCTGCCAGGAAACCCGCGGGCGGGGGTGCACTGCCAGCGGGAAAAGTGGATCCCAAAGGCCGGAGAATTTAAAAAAAAATTTTAAGTACCCAATTATTTTCTTTCCATTTAAGGGGCAATTTTGTGTGGCTAATCCACCGACCCACCACATCTTTGGGTTGTGGGGATGAGACCCATGCAGAAACGGGGGGCGGGATTCTCCCGCAACTGGCCGGATGGCCCGACGCCGGTGCCAAGTGTGGCGCGAACCACTCCGGCGTTGGGCCATTCCGAAGTTGCGGAAGGGCCGCCGTAGGCTGGTGCGAGTTCCGCGCCGGCCTCCGGCAGGCTCCGCCATGGCCGGTGCAGAGAAGAAACCTCCTGCGCATGCGGCAGAACATGCTGGCGGTTTTGCACATGCGCCAACTCGCACCGGCCCACGGTGGCCCTTCCGCAACTTCGGGGTGGCCCGACGCCAGAGTGGTTCGCGCCGCTCTTGGTGCCGGCATCAGGCCATCCGGCCAGTTGCGGGAGAATCCCGCTCCCCGTTTCTGAATGGGTCTCACCCCCACAACCCAAGATGTGCAGGGTAGGTGGATTAGCCACGCTAAACTGCCCCTTAAATGGAACAAAAAGAATTGGTTACTATAAATTAAAAAAAGAATTCTCCACCCTTTGGGATTCACTTTTCCCGATAGCCATGGCGGAGCCTTACAGAGGCCGGCGTGGAGGGAAAGAGTGCCCCCACGGCACAGGCCCGTCCGCAGATCGGTGGGCCCCGATTGCGAACCAGGCCTCCGTGGGGGCACCCCCGGGGCCGGATCCTTCCACGCCCCCCCGGAGGACTCTGTTAGCCGCCCTCCAAGCCAGGTCCTGCCAGAGAATTTCTGGGGGGGGGGGGGGGGGCGCTGCCAATGGCCCCCAACTGGCGCGGTGTGATCCCCGTCCCCGCCCGAAAACCGGCGCCGGAGAATTCGGCAGCCGGCGTCGGAGTGGCGGGGCGGGAATCAACCACCCCCCCCTCCCCCCCTCACCCCTCCCCCCCCACCCCCCTCCCCCCCCACCCCCCTCCCCCCCTCCCCCCCCCCCACACCCCCCGGCGATCCTCCAACCCAGTTGGGGGGGGGGGGAATCGGAGAATCCCGTCCGGGGAGTATGTGCAAACCCCAGTGACCCGGGGCCGCGATCGAACCCAGGTGCCTTGGCCCAGTGAGGCACCACTGCGCCACTGTGCCGCCCTAAGGCCGGAGATTCTAACAGTGATGATTTTGTGAGGGCTAAGTAAACTCTTAATTTCCCCATTACTTCTTACAAGTCATTTCATTTCTTACCACTTTCAAGCGTGACTGTCTTAAAATCTTCCAGGGCTTCATTCCCTACCAGAGGATGAAAGATTCAAGTTTGTACCTGCGGGTGTTCCTCGTCACTGCCCGTTGCTCTGAGGTACAGGTCGAACCCAGAATCTCCTGCAGCTTCTTGTGAGATTGCCCTCCAGACTGAGCTCTGTCGGTGGTTTCAGAATCTCTGTTATTGCAGCTAGGGGCTTTTCACAGTGATATAATTGCAGTGTTAATGTAAGCCTACTTGTGAGAATAGTTTAAAAAATAAATAAATGAATAAAAAATAAAAATAATTCAGTTCCAACACCTTGGCCGGAGCTTTCTTGCTATCCACGCTGGCGGAACCGTCCCGTCCTGCCAACGCCCCCCCCACTGCAGCAAGGAGTACATTCAATGGGAAATCAAGTTGACAACAGCGGAACCAGAAGATCCCACCGCCAGCCAATGGTAAGCCACCTACATTGTGGATTGTATGGAAAATCTTTCCCTGTGTTTAAGTTGCAGGATAACCAATATCATTATTGCAAACTAGTTTTATTATGAACAGAATATGTACGCACATTGAAAGCCTGCAGCCAGGTTTCAACTTACATTTACATGTGCTCTCTGACCCCTCACCCGCAGATAAGGTGAGCCTATGAAGTACAGAGTGTACCGTATTATGTCTAATAATGGAGTCTACAGCCACTTTCACTGTAATCGTGATGAACTGCACCACCACTAACCGCCCCCTGCCCGCCGGATTACACCTCCTCCAGACTGCAAACGCACCCAACTGCACCACTCCGGCTGCAGCCCCCAAACTATAACTATATATATTATGGGCAGCACGGTAGCATGGTGGTTAGCATAAATGCTTCACAGCTCCAGGGTCCCAGGTTCGATTCCCGGTGGGTCACTGTCTGTGCGGAGTCTGCACGTCCTCCCCGTGTGTGCGTGGGTTTCCTCCGGGTGCTCCGGTTTCCTCCCACAGTCCAAAGATGTGCGGGTTAGGTGGATTGGCCATGCTAAATTGCCCGTAGTGTCTTAAAAAGTAAGGTGGGGGGGCGGGGGTTGTTGGGTTACGGGTATAGGGTGGATGCGTGGGTTTGAGTAGGGTGATCATGGCTCGGCACAACATCGAGGGCCGAAGGGCCTGTTCTGTGCTGTACTGTTCTATGTTCTATGTTCTATAACCCCTGCCTGGCTGCACTCTCCACTAACTACACACCTTTCAACCAACTGCACCCACCCCAACAGCACTCGCCCCAACAGCACTCACCCCAACTGCACCCTCCCGCTTGGGTGCACCAACCAGCGCGACTGCACCCCTGCCTGACTTTATCTTCCGCCACTGAAGGTCGGGCTGGATTTCCAGGTGAATATTTCCGAGGGGTGCTGCAATCCAACTCAGTTTTCATCGGAGATTCCGGCCCCTCAAGTGCAAGACAGCGTGATTAAAACACGCGTTACACTTTCAAAATGAACAATGGGCTCTTTGAAACAGCAACAACATGGGTAATGATGACAATTACTGATATCATATTAGCTTGCAGGAAATAAAGGTTATTTTATCGAATTGTTTCACGGTGGGTAAAATGCGCCATCAAGTGTAAAACGGAGCCTCACAGATCTGAGGGCCATTCATTAATCTGTACTGTGTCAGCACGACATGTTTAAATAGTTTCACATTTGGTTTGAGACTTTTTGAATTTGTACTGCTGATCAGTATTCAGTGATCCCTGCTAGAAACTCCACCCACGAGAATCGTGTGGAACCGGCATGGGCTGTGATGTTGCTAAAGTCAATTAGGCTCCTGCATCATAAAATGCAGTGACATTCTGTTATATTGAAAAGTAGGAGAATGCTTGTTTTATCCATAATTAATGATCTGCTTAGTAAATCGCACTCTCAGGGGCCGCACTTTTCACCACTCTACTCACGCAATTCTATTAGCCAAGAACAGGCATTTATTGAAAAGAAAAGGGCGTCATGGTGGCACAGTGGGCAGCACCGCTGCCTCACAGCGCTAAGGCCCAGGGTTCGACTATGACCTCGGGCGACTGTTTGTGTGGAGTTTGCACACTCTCCCCATGTCTGCGTGGGTTTCCTCCGGGTGCTCCGGTTTCTTCCCACTGCCAGAAATATTGGCCATGATACATTGCCCCTTACGGTGGGGTTACAGGAATAGGATGGGCCTAGGTAGGATTTTCTTTCGGAGAGTCGGCGTGGACTTGATGGGCGGAATGGCCTCCTTTTGCACTGTGAGAATTCTATCTGAAAAATGTTTTGTCCACTTCACTGTTTAGAGTCACAGGTGAAGAATGGCCAGTTTGGGTAAATGGCGGGTGGGCAGCCAGTACACAAGGAACTTTGCTTCAGTATTATCTAGTATCCCAGGAAAGGAGGGGAATGGGGGTGCGATGGTGTGGGGTGAAAATTGGAAGGATCAAAGGGATATCTTAAATCAGTGTTTTCTCATACAAGTTCTGTTCCATTGTTCAGAGTTTCAGCTTGACATAGAATTGTAGAACGGTTACAGCACATGAGGAGTCTTTTTTGTCCATTGTGTCCATGTCGGCTCTCTGCAAGACAAATTTATCTGGTGCCTTTCCACTGCCTTCTCCCCACAGCCCTGCAAATGTTTCCTTTTCAGAAAATTGTTACCACTGGGTGAGGACTGGTGTCAGGACTCACTCTTTCTATCCCAGTCCTCGATTGGTCACATCAGTTTTTTTTAGTAATGTTTCAGGCTGAAGGTATTAGTTCAGTGTCTGCAGTTAACCATTTACGTGCTGATTGCAAAGAACTCAGTCCGATGGGCTTTCTTGAGTTTAACCACAAGGGGTTAGTTTTTATTCAGCTAAAAATCCACCCAGGTAAAGAAATCAAAAAGATTTAAAAAGGTAAACACACCTTCGCAAACACACAAGCACACACACACACACGTTCGGACACACACATACATACAAACACACACACACAGGTACATGTACACACACATATGCAGACAAGCATGGAAAATTACAAGTTCTGCAGTAAAAGTGGTTGACTTTTGGACAAATTAAGATTCAAAGACAAAAAATTAGAGAGTTCCCTGTTTATAATTCCTTTGCTGTTGCTCGTGGCTGAGGCAGTTATTTTAACGGTGGTCCTGATTTTTGTCATAGAAATTCTGCTTTGGGATTTCAAAGTCTCTTCCAGAACATCTCTATCTTGTTGACCCGAGTATTGTATGAGCAGGGAGAATTACGTTTGATTGAAATTCTCTATCCCTGTGATGTATTCTGAAAATGTAATAGTTTGGGCTCCATACTTGAGACAGCAGGGAGAGAGATATAGATATAGATATAGAGAAATACAGCACAGAACAGGCCCTTCGACCCACGATGTTGTGCCGAACTTTTGTCCTAGGTTAATCATAGAATTTTGGACACTAAGGGCAATTTATCATGGCCAATCCACCCAACCTGCACATCTTTGGACTGACGTTACTAGTCCATCGGCAGATTTCTTCTTCAAGACTGCGAAAAGCGGACCAGTAATTTGTCGTACAAGCCACTTCAGAATAGTGATTCTGGTCACATGACCCCTCACTTCATAATGTTTTGAGAATTGCCCAGTCGGTAATTGATTAGCTCATGTCTGGACAGACCTTGACTATTGTGCATTGGCCTAGTAATTATTTAAAAAAAAATATCCTAGCCATGGCTTCTGAATCATCATTATTCCCTGTGAAGAACTACAAAGAACATGATTGTTTTGTATGGCATTGTCCCAGTAGACTTTCTGTCCCTGTCTGATTTTCACATTAAATATTTCAAGGAATGTGGGTGCTGCTTACTCGGCCAGCATTTTTATTGTCCATCACTGTTTGCCCTTGAGAAGGTGGTGGTGGTGATGAGCTACATTCTCGGCCCGATGCAGTGCAAGTGGTGTAGGTACACCCACAGTGCTGTTTGGGAGGGAGTTCCAGGATTTTGATCCAGGGACAGTGAATGAATGGTGCTATAGTTTCCAGACAGGATGGTGTGTGGCATGGGGGGACCTTGCATTTGGTTGTGTTTCCATACGTCTGCTGCCCTTTTCCTTCTAGGTGGTAGGTATGGAAGACCCTGTTGAAGGAGGTTTGGTGAGTTTCTTTAGTGTATCTTTTAAGTAGTACACATTGTTGCCACTATACATTTGATGGAGTTCGTGGGTGTGGATGGGGTGCCAATCAAGCAGCCTTCTTTGTCCTGGATGGTGTCAAGCTTCTTGAGTGTTGTTAAGAGCTGTACTAAGTGGAGAGTATTCCATCACTCTCCTGACTTGTGCCTTGTAAGTAGTGGACAGGCTTTGGGGAGTCAGGAGATGGGTTATTTGGAATAATGCAAATAATGAGAGCCATTTTATCTTTAAAGTAATTCTTGATATCAACAGGTGTGATGTCCTATAACAGGTTTGTCTTTTAAATGTCCTAATTATAATCTACAAATGAAACCGACTAACTTGTAATTCCAGATATGTCAGGAGACCTGTGGCAGCCATCTTAAGCCATTAACTTTGCTTGTTTTAAAAAATCCTTTTCTAGAAGTACAGTATATATTTGAGCAGCCGATTAAATTAAAGATTGATATTCCAGAATGCACACACACATCTTCAGGGCATAATGATCCAATTCCTTTTCAAATACCATTATTGAGTCTGCCTTCAACAAACTCTCAGGCAGTGTATTTCAGAATCTAACCATTGACTGTGCAAAAAAGGTTTCCCTTGTGTCACGGTTGCTTCTTTTGCTAACCATCTGTGCCTTCTAATTCTGATTCCTTCCACTAATGGGAACAGTTTTGCTCTATGCCTACATGGTCCAGACCCATCATGATTTTGAATATCTCAATCAAATCTTCTCTCAACCTTCTCCTCTTCAAGGTGAATAACTTCTCCACTCGATCTTCGTCACTGAAGTTCCTCACCATTGGAATCATTCTGGTGAATCTTTCCTACATTCGTTCTAATGCATTCACTTCCTTCATGAGTGCATGCCCCAGAACTGGATTTAATACTCCAGTTGTTTCCTGCAGGTTTATCATAACTTCCTCGCTTTTGTACTCTATGGACCCTATTTAAAAAACACCGGATCCTGTCTGCTTCATTAACCTGTTTCTCAACCCTGTCGTGCCACCATCAATGATTTATGTACATAAAACCTCAAGTCCCTCTGTTCCTGCAACCACTTTAGAATTGTGCCTGAGTTGTATGAGAAATACATGAAATTTTTAGCAATTGAGTCAAATTCTCATTAATGCTGGCCGCTAAACATTGGGATAAATATAAACAATAGTCCAAAGAAATGGAGAATAATGAATTTCAAATGATACTAGTCGGGTGGTGAGTATTTTTTTCCTCTGGCACTGGAATTAACCTTTCTTCTGTTGAGCCACTGAAAGCATGAAACTGTTCTTCCTGTGCGTGAGCACACTTTGAATTTGATTTGTGCGGCCAAGTGATTAGAAACAATTTGACTGTCTCTCCATGGGTGGCGCTGGAGCCCTTTTGTAAACTTGAGTGCATTGCCTGATGCTGGAAAAGACACACGGGGGGGAAGGGGGGGGGGCTGAAAAGAGAGACACCTGCCTCATCTGCACTGAATGCGCTTGTGTGTCTGAGCTGGGGCTACAGCCAGCCAGTTCACTGGCTGCGTGCTCACTTGATTTCTTTCTGCTGCATTAACTCGATGGATAACATATTCATATATGCACAGGCAGGAGCCTACAACAAAGTTGTAAAGCAGGACCTTTAAGCCCGATGCAAATTACTGTCAGTTCTGCATCCATCTGGAGCTTCCGTGGTATGTTGCAAACAAGCAATGTGCCAGCCAAGTTAGTGTTAAATTTCAGCACGGGTGCCACCCTTTTTTTTCTTGCTGCTTGAGTTCTCTATCACTCAAAGTGGCAGACTTGTGTGCTGCTGGGTAGTACCCCTCACCCGCAAAGTGAGGGGTTTTCCTCATGCCAAGCATTGTGCGGTCAGTCACAAGGGCAAGTCTCCTACTCCTATGTCGTAATCTCTGAAGAAATGTTTCCTCTTCCATCCTGAGTGACACATTCCTATTATTTATGAATCCCAATTCTAGTCCAAGGCTGAAATATCTCTGAATCTGGAGTACTTCTAGTGCCACCCTCATACTCCTGGAAAGGGAGCAAACTGCTTTGTGACTATAAACAGCACGCAAAGACAAACATGGACCAGTCAAACAGCACCTGTGAGGTGTCTCTCAGGTCATTGGAGACATGTGGGTGGTTGGGGACAGGGCAGGGTGGTACCCTGGCACTCCTTCTGCTGCCCAGGCACCTTGGCACGCCCAGCCTGGCAGTGCCTGGGTGTCAGGATGGCAGTTCCAGGGTGCTCAGGTGCCAGGTTGGCACTGCCAGGGGTCAGGTCCAGAACGGCCTGGTGACTTGAAGGGGGAGTGAGGGTGGGTCAATAATACATGGTAGGAGGCCTGGAAAGCTGGGCGGGGGGGGGGGGGGGGGGGGGGGGGGGTGGATGGATGAATTGGGGCAGGTGCTCAAAATGACGACCCGATCTGCGGACCGCCTTCCCTGCTGGCAAGATTGCCAGGAGACAATCACTTCTAAGTGTGACCTTGGTGGAGAGAAACTTCCTGAGTCCCAAAGAAACAGCAAAGTGCAGTTGAATAGTGAGGTGTTTCTCTGCAACCACAGGGAAACACCCCACTAAATTCGCCCGACAGTTTAAAATCTGCTGAATTGCGCCTGGAATTTCTAAGTGAATTGACAATGAGCAAGAACAGAAATACTAGTTTGGGCAAATTTGGGATCTGCATGTATTTAAATATAAAGAAGGCAAAAGTTGGAAGAGCAAAAAAGAAAGGTAGCCAGAGACTTTTGCTCCTCGCAGGAGAAACAATATATGCACATTTTAGCATGGTTCAAAGGATATTTATGTGACAGTTTGCATTATTCAGCCCGTGCAGATATAATGCATCTTTTCTTTGTTTTACTATTCCGTTGATGTTGCTAATGGTGAATCTGAATATATACCATGTTTTATATATATATATATATATAGATATTATTTGTGGGATTCTCTGGCCTCTCAGGTTTTGCAGCAGCGGGAGGCGGTGCTCCACAAGCTATAAGCCTCTGGTGATTGTCTGCTCCTGCCGCTGTCAATAGGATTTCCTATTGAACCCACCCCATGCCGCTGGGAAACCCATGGGATGCCAGCGGGATCGGAGAACCCCACCACCAGTGAACGGGCAGAGAATTACAGTCCATACATATATTTATTTCTTAATATATTTATATAGAATAGAAGGTTTTGTGGTGCAGTGGGTAGCCTCTGAGCCAGAAGCTGTGGGTTCAAGACCCCCCCCCCCCAGGACTTGGTGACCAAGCTTCATAACGCAGCCAAACAGGATGAGTATCAACCTGGAAAATCCTTCCAACGCAAACACCAATGGCAGGCGTGAAGAGCGGTTGATCCTGACTACAGGTCAGGCACAGTGGAGTGGTCCTCCCTCAAGCTATAAGTCTCTGCTGACAGACTAGTGACCCGTGCCAGGAAATATCTTGCTGTGAGAACAGATAAAAGTCTGCCATGTGCACCACTAGCTGCGGGAAGAGAAACAAAAACAATATATATAAAGCGTGTAGGTGGGCAGCATGGTGGCCTAGTGGTTAGCACAGCTGCCTCGTGGCGCTGAGGTCCCAGGTTCGATCCCGGCTCTGGGTCACTGTCCGTGTGGAGTTTACACGTTCTCCCCGTGTCTGCGTGGGTTTCACCCCCACAACCCAAAAATGTGCAGAGTAGGTGGATTGGCCACTCTAAATTGCCCCTTAATTGGAAAAAATAATTGGATAATCTAAATTTATAAAAAAAAATAAAGCGTGTAGTTATTATATAAACGTACTATCTTACATATTATTGTCTTGACATTGTTCACAGTGAATTTGAATATATACTATGTTATAATGTGAGCTCAATAATCTTTGATGACTGCCATCTTTACTGTCTAAGTAGAGTGGGGGTTTTCAATTACCTCTCTAAATGGCTCACTTTCTGTCCATTATTTTCTACTCGCCAAGAGACCTAACTGCCTCATACTTCCCCTTTCATAGTTACCTGCCACCCTTCCATTCCCCACATCACATCATTCACAGTGTTTCTCTCTCTCTACCACACAGCCCTGAGGTTGATGCTGAACTTTAAGGATGGAGTAGTGGTGAATTAATAAAGCCAAAGAATTATGTTATAGGCACTCAAGGCTATGCCACTTTATTTTTGAAAATATTATTTTTTTGACTGGAAATTTTGATCTGCAACAGAGAAAACTGCTGAAGAAAATGCAAGGTCATATTCCGAGATGAAGGTGGGAAACAAACAAATCATCCTGAAGCAAGTGTGAAGAGAGAGACATTTCCTGTAACATCTCCAACAACACAGACATCCATGGAAACTCTTAACTGTTTATGGAAGAGCGGCACAGTGGCACAGTGGTTAGCACTGCTGCCTCACAACGCCAGTGCCCTGGGTTCAATTCCGGCCTTGGGTGACTGTGTGGAGTTTTCACTCTCCCCAGGTCTGCGTGGGTTTACTCCGGCTGCTCCGGTTTCCTCCTACAGTCACAAAGATGTGCAGGTTGGCTGGATTGGCCCCCATGCTAAATTGCCCCTTTGTGTCCAAAGATGTGTATGTTAGGTTAAGGGATTATCGGGATAGGGCAGGGTAGTGAAATTGGGTGGAGTGCTCGTTCAGAAAGTCGGTGCAGACTTGATAGGCCGACGACCTCCTGCTGCACTGTAGGGATTCTGTAGATTCTATGAAGAGCAACACCCCAGCAAGTCCACTATAATTTGGTCGGTACTTCCATTTCCTAGGCTCACACATGGGAGGAACCCCAGGGTATGGGCTGAGGGGCCACCTGGAAGTCCCCATGCAAGGGCTGCACAGGAATTGCCCAGCAAGATTAAACTTCAGATGAGCAGTTACCCTCCTCATGGAACCAATCGATATTTGGATTTAAAATGGAGACTTCAGAGTGTTCTAACTTCCTTAGCAGAATAGTTACCCTGGAAAACATAGAAGAATTAAATCCACTTCTAACTCCAGAGCAACTGTACCGCTGACCCCACTGGACCCAATGACCACACCAGTGACAACGGAAGCCAACGATCAAGGACAACATTGTAAAACAAGGAAGCAACTGTGATAGCACCAATGGCTGGCAAAACTTGCCATGTGTATGACCATTGGATTTTCTAAAGTCTCCCTTGGAGTCTAGATTCAAAATACTTTTGCTCCTGTTTGGCTTCTGGTTCAATGTGAAACATCACCCTGAATACAATCAAGTATCGTGACTTATCCCTATTTCCACTGAATTGGCCGATCTCCCTCCAGGGATGCAGGTGGTGCACAATGGGGCCATGTAGGCACCTTGATCCTGAGGTTGGGATTCTCAGGCCTCTGGAATTCTCTTTTTCGGCAGCAGCATAGCCCCGCCCATGGGTTTCCCGGCAGCGTGAGGTGGCTTGAATGGGAAATCCCATTGAGAAGCGGAGGGAAGAGAGAACCTCACCACCAGTGAATGCGAGAAACACCCGGCTGGGGGACCAGAGAATCCAGCCCCTCAGCTTCTGTTGCGAGGGAGGAGATGCAATGCATAATGTTCCCAAGCAGGAATGTACACAGATCAATCAAATGGTTCAATTTGCTGAATGCAAATAGATTACAGGAAAGAAACATTGATAATGAGGTCCTCATTGGTCACTGCCTTCTATAGATTCAGTATCAAAGAATTCTCTAAATGCATTGCATGCTGATGGCTGAAGTCAATCGGGAGAATTGCGGGATTAAATTTGGAATAATAGATATATTGAGCGGAAATGCAAGTATATAATCCAATCAATGGATTCAAATTACATCATTGATCATAAAAAACAAACTCAAGCAATGTTTGAGACTGAATTATGGCTTTAACACAATGCCAGCTGTTTGTTACTTTGCACTTCACAGAAGTTTAAAATGCATTGTTTCACATTGAACACAGTCCTGAGGCTAGGATGGCTAGACAAGACAACAAAGGGTTTGCAAATGAATTCTCTCTCCACAGATGCTGCCAGGATTGATGAGTATTTCCACATTTTCTGCTTGAGTGTAGTAATGCGATTGACAATGTGATATCATCAGGGTTTTATTCTGAACAGGCGTTACAAAAACAAACTTTCTTTTCATCATGACTCAATGGGTAGACACCATGACCAGTGTCAAACTGAGCCACATAAATGACAAACATCCCAGTTTTATTCCCCAGTCTGTGCTCAGAGAGCTGGCTTCAGTCAAGGTCAGTAATAGCAGTGCCACTATTGACTTCACTGTCCGTGGGCTAAGGAATAAAGAAAAATCAGTCACTTTTACAGCTATCTAGTGGCTTCTTTGAGCAAGGCAGCCAATTTGATGTTTTGTGCTACAGGCCCGTAATGACTGGAAATTGGATTGAGACCGCCAAAATTCAATTTAGAGGAACTCAATCCTCTGGGGAGATTTAAACCCAGGTTGGTGTTTAATCCAGCACACTGCAAATCTTCACTTTCATTCCTGTCCTTTTCTTCGTCAACCCCCTTCAAAGTTTGTTTCTGTTATAACCCTCACGGGACCAACGGAATTGGAGCAATCAACCTCCCTGTGAGTCTTGCCGAATGCGAGCTCCCCGGTAAAGGGGCGGGGAGCCCTAAATCATCCATAGTTAAGTTCTGCATAAAGGTCTGTAACGACAATTCATCCCAAGGGATCTGGTGTATATTGTAAATACTCGTGTGTGTTAATAAACCAAGCTTTCTTAAGTCCACTCAGTCCGGACTCGCTTTGTGGTCTGCAAAACTGGTGACGAGGGTACAACTGACTTGCTGTCAGTGCTGCTATGCCAGCAGGTGACCACCTCCCTTGCTCTGCTAAAAATGTCTCAAAATTATCTATTCTCAATTTTTACTTACCCCTGTCAGTTGGAGGCCATTTTGCAACTGGGAGCTTGGAGAGCCTGCAGTTCTCAGTTGCTTTCCCCATGGCAACGCCTCAGGCAGTCAGAGCTGACTCGCCAACCAAAGAGCACATTTTTCTCCCGTAGTAAAAATTGTCCTGATTGTTTGAAATTTAGCACTCGTGCTGAATGCGAGACGAAAAGTTTCATTGCCGTGGCTCTCTTTACAGCAATATCCAAGTTCTGATAAACCAGGCAACTGTTTTGACACAGATAGGTTGGGTGAGTGGGCACCTATTTGGGCAGATGGAGGGTAATGTGGGAAACTGTGAGGTTATCCACTTCTGCAGGAAGAATAGACAAACAGAATATTGTTCAAATGGAGAGGGCCTACAGAATGCTGCGATATAGAAGGAGTGTTCTCGTACATGAATCTCAAGAAGTTAGCATGCAGGTGCAGCTCGTGATTAGGAAGGCAAATGAAAGGTTAGCCTTTACTGCAAGGAGGATGGAGTATAAAAGGGGAATATTATAAAACTGTACCTTGAGGGCTGCAAACAGTTTTGGTCTCCGTATTTAAGGAGGGATATACATGTGACGGAGACAGTTCACAGAAGGTTGGTTCCTGGGCTGCAGGGCCTTCTTCTTAGGAACGGTTGAGCAGATGGGGCCTATTCTCATTGGACTTTTGAAAACTGAAGAGATGACTCTTTTATCGAAATGTAAGATTCTGAGGGGGCTTGACAGGATAAATGCTGAGGGGATGTCTCCCCGTCTTTGCAGGAGTCTGGAACTCGGCAACATCGTTTCAGAATAAGGGATCTCCAATTTTAAATGGAGATGAGGAGGAGTTTCCTCCCTCAAAGGGTCATTGATCTTTGAAACTCTCTACTACAGTGCAATGGTGGCTCAGTTATTGAATCGACTCAAGGTTGAGTTAAACAGACTTTAGGTCTGGAAGGGAGTCAAGGGTAATGGAAGATAAATAGGAAAGTGAGATTGAGGCCATGATCAGTGCAGTCGTAATATTCCTGAAGGGCAGATCAGGCCTGCTCCTATTTCTTGTGTTATGTTCTTATGGTAATGAAAATTATTTGAGAAGAGCAGGAAGGTCAAGTCAGTGCATCAAATGAAGGGCTCTAGTGTGCAACACCGCTTTCTTTCCTATCACTTTGATTTGGCTTTGCAGGTTTAACAGTCATTAGGCATTCAATGCAATTTACAAAACAGTTACTATAATTCAGTCCTTGTTGTATCTAGGCAACTTAATCCAGTGTTATTCAACCCACCTGAATATTAGCATTGGCCTACTTGACTTCACGGTCTAATGTAACACCCTGAGACAGTCAATTAGATTTCTTTGGGAGTTATAAATCATATTGTTGATTTCCTGCAGTCGTTATGTTAGCATCAGCAATATAAACTGTCAGTACAATAAATCTGTTATCTTCCATTTGTTGAATGTGCACTTTTACTTCGGTGTACAGGATCAGCGCAGGTCTTCTCATCAAGTGGAATTGGGAAGCAAGAGGACTGTTAGCGGCTTTTCAGGTAATTGCACCAACTGATCTGGAACTGTGCCTACCAACCAAAAAAACCTAAAGGTTGGGGTCCTTGCTTTGTACTGGTTAGATCATCGGAACTAAAGCAGCAGTATGGCTGCTATAATTGGGCTCCAGAGGGAAATCACAACAGTACTTCGACTTCTGAGTGGTATCCAATAACTCTTGTTATAATGTGCTTCTTTTGGGTTAACTAAATCAACAAATCGAGGGATGAATTAAAAGACAGCCTCACAAAGGGATTCTGCATCAAAGTAAACAGAATCTCAAAGGGAACATCAAAACAAACTGTTTTGACTGAGGTTCTGCTCAGGGAGTATGAACAGCTAGGAGCTAAATTAAAAAGCAGGATCAAAATGGTCATAACCTCTGGATTATTACCTGAGCCAAGAGCTAATTGCCACAGGGTCAATAAGATTAAGGAGGTAAATGCGTGGCTCAAAGGTTGGTGTGGGAGAATGGGTTTGAATTCATGGGACATTGGCACCAGTACTGGGGAAGAAAGGACCTATTCTGATCGGACGGTCTTCATCTGAATCACGCTGGGACCAGATTCATAGCAAATCGCGTAACTAGGGCTGTAGATAGGGCTTTAAACTGAATAGGGGGAGGGGGAATTGGAAGGTTCAGTTGCAGGGGAAATTAGAAAACCCAAATTAAAGAAGCAGTTAAGAGTACAGGTTAGTGATGTGGCGGATGGTTACTAGAAAATAAAGGTGAGGGACAGAATGGGTGAAGTCTTTATACACCAAGGAATTATAGAAGAATTGGGAAATTTAACAGTGGAACAAATTTAAAAGCTTTGTATCTAAATGCACAAAGCATTCGTATCAAACCTAATGAGTTAACGGAGCAAATAAAAACAAGGGGGTATGATTTGGTGGCAAATACTGAAACATGGTTACAGGGAGACCATGGGCTGGGTTCTCCACCAGCGGGATATTTTGCCGGCAGCTCAGGGGTTTCCTGACGGCGTGGGGCTGCCCCGCAATGGGAAACCCACTTGACCCGCCGGCGTCACGGAGCATCCCGCCGGCAGGGTGAAATGGAAATGTGACGCGGCGGGGCAGAGAATCCAGCTCCATGTCTGAGAATTGAATATCCAAGGGTACACAGTATTGCGGAAAGATAGACTGAAAGAAAACAAAGGTGTCATAGCCTTGCTGGCGAGGAAAGGGGTCGGTGCTGTAATGAGAAATAACATAAGCACTGGAGTTCAAGATATATAATCAGTCTAGGTTGAAATAAGAAATAGCAAAGGGAAAAAGTCCTTGGTAGGAGTAATCTATAGGTCCCCAAACAGCAGTTCTGCAGTGGGGCACAGTATAAACCAGGAAATACTGGGGGCTTGTAAGAAAGAAAGAATCATGGGTGATTTTAATATGCACGGAGACTGGAAGAATCAAATTGGAAAGGATAGCCTGGAGGGAGAGTTCATTGAATGTATTAGAGATTGTTTCTAGAAACAGTATGTTGGGGAACCAACCAGGGAGCAGGGTAGTCTTAATTTAGTATTGTGCATTAGGAGGTATTAATTAATTACCTCATAGTTATGGATCCGCCAGGGAGGAGTGACCATAATATGGTAGAATTCAAAATTCAGTTTGAGGGCAGGTGGAATCCCACACTTGCATTCTGGAATTAAACAAAGGAAATTACATAGGCATGAGGACAGATTTGGTCCAAGTAGAGTGGGCAGGAAGGCTGAAAGGTATGACAGCTGATGAACAGTGGCAGTTGTTCAATTCCTCACAACTAAAATATATCGAAGTGAGGAAGAAAGATGGTAAGACGGGGAAGAAAATATCCATGGCTAAAGAAGGAGATCAAGGACAATATAAAGACAAAAACTAAGTTATACCATATTGCAAAGACAAGTGACAAGATTGGGAAACTTTCAAACATGAACAAACGGGTACTAAAAAAGTAATAAAAAGAACTAAGGTAAATTATGAAAGAAAAGTAGCGCAAAATATCAAAAGGGATAGCAAAAGCTTCTATGACCTCATAAAAGGGAAGAGAGTCACTCTGGTGAATGTCGGTCCCTTGGAAGATGAAACTGGTGAGTTAATGGTGGGGAACAATGAAATGACAAAGATGCTAAATCAATACTTTGCCTTGGTTTTCATGGTGGAGGAAACTAGTACCACTCCAAGAGGAATGGGTAATTCAGAGGTAATTGAAAGAGAGGAACTTAGAACATTCAACATCAATAAGGAAACGGTACATAACAAACTATTGTAATTAAGGGCAGACAAGTCCCCCAGGCCTGATGGCTTACATCCTAGATTGTTAAAGGAAGTGGCAGTGGTTATAATATTCCAAAATTCCCTGGACACAGGAAAGGTTCCAGTGGATTGGAAAAATGCGAACGCAACACCCGTATTGAAAAAAGGAGGGAGGCAGAATGTGGGAAATTACAGACCAGTTAGTTCAACATCTGTTGTTGGGAATTGTTAGAATCAATTATCAAGGAAGTAGTATCCGGACATTCGGAAAGTCAAAACAATATCCATTCAGAGTCAGCATGGTTTTATGAAGGGAAAATCATGTTTGTCTAATTTGCTGGAGTTCTTCAAAAATGTAACAAGGAAAGTGGATAACGGGGATCCTGTAGATGTAGTGTATCTAGACTTCCGGAAGGCATTTGATAAGGTGCTACATCGTAGGTTATTTCACAAGGTTAGATCACACGGGATTAGGGGTCATTTATTAGCTTGGATAGAAGACTGGCTGATGGACAGAAGACAGAGAGTTGGGATAAATGGGCCTTTTTCTGGATGGCAACTAGTGGGGCACCACAGGGTTCGGTCCTTGGGCCCCAGCTATCTACAATTTAAAAAAAATAATTTTAAAACATATTTTAATTTAGAGTACCCAATTGTGTTTTCTCCAATTAACGGGCGATTTAGTGTGGCCAATCCACATAACCTGTACATCTTTGTGTTGTGGGGGTGAAACCCACGCAGATATGGGGAGAATGTGCAAACCTCACACGGTGCTATCTACAATTTAAATAAATGATTTGGATACAAGGATAGAAGGATCGATTGCCAAATTTGCAGGTGACACAAAAATAGGTGGCACAGTATGTTGCAATGAGGAAATAAGAACCTTACAAATGGATTTAGATCGGTTCAGAGAGTGGACCAAATGTGGCAGATAGAGTTTAATGTGGATAAGGGTGAGGTCAGCATTTTGGTCAGAAAAATAGGAAGCAAATTTTTATCTAAATGGAGAAATATTTTGGGGTGCTCCACTGTAGAGTGATCTGGGGGTCCTCGTTCATGAGTCACAGAAAACTAGCATGCAGTACAGCAGATAATAAAGAAAGCAAATGGAACGTTAGCATTTATAGCTAAAGGAAAAGAGTATGAAGGATAGAAAATGTTGTTGTAACTATACAAGGCATGATGAGACCGCACCCGGAGGATTGTACACAGTTTTGATCTCCTTATTTGAGGAACAATGTAGAGAAGGTTAATGATTCTAGAGATGAGGGGTTTGTTGTATGAAGAGAGATTGAACAGTTTAGGCCTATACTCTCTAGAGTTTAGACAAATGAGGGGAAATCAAATTGAGGTATACAAGAAGATAAAAGGTATGGGTAAAGTAGACGTGGAGCAGATGCTTCCTCGTGTGGGGCATGTTAGAACTAGACATCATAGTCGTAGGATAAGAGGTAGCAAACAGAGTTGAGGAGAAACTACTTCTCTCAAAGGGTTATGAATCTGTGGAAATCCCTACCTTAGAGTGTGGTGCATGCTGGGACAGTGAGTAAATTTAAGAAGGAGTTAGATTGGTAATGGGTTGAAGGGTTATGGTGAATGGGCAGGACGGTAGACTTAAGGCCAGGATGAAATCAGCCATGATCGATTGGCGGAGCAGACTCGAAGACCAATTGGACTAATTCTGCTCTGATGTCTAATAAACTTATGAATTGTGAGTAAAGGTGTTATTTAATTTCCTATTCCCCACGGTGCCCACTGGGCATGGGAAGCTTTGATCGTGCCGGCGGACACCACGTGCTCCCTTTCCAGGGATCCCAGCAGTCAAATAAGCTGCGGAAGAAGGGCAGACAATCGGGACGGAAGACTCCCTTGACTGCACGCTGCCTGCATTTATCAATGGCCAGCTTGGCCAGGCCTAGGAGCAAGTCTGCGAGGAGATCCACCACCCTGCCTGCCACCACCCCCCTCCCCTTCAACAGGATACCCAAAAATCAGGAGCATGGGTCTGAAGTGCAACCAAAAAGAAAATAGCAGATTTTTCAGAAAATCAAAAAGAGGGTGCAGCCCAGGACAACTTACATATACATGGTCCACGGATTCCACAAGGCCGCAAAAGACACTTATTTCTATTCATTCAAGGGATGTGGGCATCACTGGCTGGGCCAATATGTATTGCCCATCCTTAATTGCACTGAACTGATTGACTCGCTTGGTCAACCGCATTGCTGTGGGTCTGCAGTCACATGATGGCCAGGCCAGGCAACGAGGGCAAATTTCCTTCCTCAAAGAGCATTAGTGAAACAGATTTTTTTTAACGATAATCACCATGACCGTCATTAGATGATTAATTTCAGATTTTTATTAAATCCGAATTTTGAACCAAGGCCCCCACAGCATTACTCTGGGTCTCTGGATTACTTGTCAAGTGTCATTACCCACTACACCATCACCTCACCATGCATTTTGAGAGTTCAGGAACCAACACAATCTACTATTGTATGGGACGTCTGCATGCAACACCCTCCATCTCAGGTCCCTGATGGTCAGGGCGATTGCAATGTGTGTACGTAGGTCTAAAGGGCATGAGGATATGGTTGAGCTATGATACCCCTCGGGTAAAATAACCTGCTGACTTGCAGTTAGAAACTGGTCCCAACATAAATAAATGCTTCAGAAAAGAAGGGAACAGTGGGCCAAAATGAAGAGCTTTATTTAGAAGCTGTTACCACTGCAGGCTGCAAAGTTAGACTGCTCGTTTGCCTACGCAAACGGCCGAGGGTGATGACATCATACAATCGTTCTTTTGAAGTGCCCCTGTTCAGCTACAACGTTGCTTGTGAGAAAACACTAAAAGCACTATGAATACACAACACTCCACTGTTAGATTGTGTCCTGGCAGTTGTCATCAGAGGATTTGGAAGAGGCACAAGAGAGTGATTGTCATATCATGGAGTTTTGAAACAATTGGTAAGTAATTATCGTCAGGAGGGGGGAAAAATTAGAAAACGGTCATCTATTCAATTGCCTCAATACATGGAATCAGCATTGATAGATTAATAGCTAAAGTATCAAACACAGCCAAATTTCTAACAGACTGAGATATTGATTTCTTCAAACCATCCCTGATCCTCATTCAATAGTGCAATATCTGTGCTGTAATATGGTGATGAACAGTGAGGGATTAGATCCTCTAATGCCATCAGCAAGTTGAATCTGTGTCCTGCCAATGACATCATTCTGCCACTGTTATAAAGCCAGATGCAGCATTTTCATGAGCACGATACTATAAGCACCAACTGTTTTGTAGAGCCTTATCTGACTGCTTATTCTTCACAGTGAGACTGTAGGGCCTGAATTTTCATAAAGGCGGCCAGGATATCCGGCTTAGCCAAAATGGCGCCAGTGCCCAGATTCCAGAAGATTTGCCGCAGGATTCAGCATCCATTATTTTCACTGAGGCTGGGAATGCGGTTGTAGATTGCTCATCTATGGTTCATGGAGGCAGCTGCACATGTTAAAGTGTAGCTGCCTTCAAACAGCATCAACTTCACCAACGGGTCAGCCAAAATGCAACTTGTGTGCTTTGCACTTTTCGGGGAAAAGTCTAAAGCTGCCAGATTTATTTGGAGAGGTAGGATACCCTTTTGGATAGGCCGTGCAACACCTTTGAGAGAGACAAGCTTCCCTTTAGGATTGTTAAAGGCAGCCACAAATGTGGGTAAAAAGTGGATAAACTCATTGGAGATGTCACGGGAAACATCAAACTGATTTGAACTGAAATGAAATGAAAATTAAAATCGCTTATTGTCACGAGTAGGCTTCAATGAAGTTACTGTGAAAAGCCCCTAGTTGCCACATTCCGGCGCCTGTCTGGGGAGGCTGGTACGGGAATCGAACCGTGTTGCTGGCCTGCTTGGTCTGCTTTAAAAGCCAGCGATTTAGCCGAGTGAGCTAAACCAGCCCCTAACTGCTCGCCGATCAAGCTGTAAAGGCACTTAAATCTCTTGGTATTCATGATTTTTTCAGAAAGGAGTCTGCTTTCTTAAAAACAATCTGTGCTTGCTATTTTACTCTGTTGACATAAGACTGAGGGTTATCATTATACAAATTCTGCTACATGATTGATTCCACAACCTAGCATCATCACAATGAGGTGCCTACCAGTTCAGGGTTTGATTGGCAGCTCCAAGTGGTTATAAGGTCTTTGATGTTGGGCTATGAAACCAAATGCTTATTTTATAAGGTATTAATTACTTGAATGAATTTAGATGTAGGAAACGGGTTTTTATATGCATTAGAATGCTTTTAAACAGTGGAATCATCAATATGCATAAAACCTTATTTTATTTAATCTCAGCATGCCTGCTAAGGTATGGCCATGGTGGACAAAAGGTGAGTTGGCATGAAAGGTGTAAGAGCAAAACGTGGTAGGTAGGAGTGTGAGTTGGCATCAAGTTGGCATAGGGGATATAAAGGGAAATAGGGGATGGGTTGAGAGGCATAGGTTGGCACAGCAGATGTGAGGAGCTATGGGGGTGGATAGCGGACATGGATTGGCATGGGGAGTATGATAGGCTATCGAGTAGATAGAGGGACATAGATTATCATGGATATAAAGAACCAATGGGTGATGCAGATCATGAGATAGCATGGGTTGGGCATGGGAGTGAGTGGGTGGGTGAGAGGATGTTAGGGATGAGGGCTAGAAGGATGTTGTGTACAGGTTGCGAGCTGGGAATTTTCCAGGCTCTCCGCTTTGATTCAGGAGGAAACTTTAGACCCGAGTGTCCGAAACATAGAAACTAGGAGCACGAGTAGGCCACTCAACCCATCAAACCTGTTTTGCCACTTAATGTGATCATGGCTGATCCAAATTAGGAAGGACATAAATAGGGTAGATTGGCAGAAACATTTCCCCTTAGTTACGGGGTTAATAACCAGGGTGAACAGACTTAATGTTAGGGGCAGAAGATTCAGTGGGGATTTGAGGAAACCTTTTCACTCAGAGGGTGGTGGGAATGAGGAACTCACTACCCAAAAGAGTGGTGTAGGCAGGAACGTTCACTAACATTTTTAAGAAGCATTTAGATGAGTAGTTGAAACACCATAACATACAAAACTATGGACCAAGTGTTGGAAAATAGATAGTGTTGGATTAGAATTGATAGATGATTGATGATCAGAACAGACAAGATGGGCCGAAAGGTTTCTTTGCTGTAAAACTCTATGACTCTGACCATACTCCGACTCTCTCCCCATATGCCTTGACACTTTTTGAGTTGAGAAATGTATTTCTTTCTGAAATACATTCATTGGCCTTCACAGCCTTATGTGGTTGAGAACTCCGTAGCTCACTACCTTCTCAGTCAAGACGTTTCTCCTCATCTCAGTCTTAAATGGACTACCAAGTACCCTGAGACTGTGACCCCTTGTTTTTGACACCCTTCCAACCAGAGGAAACAACATCCCTGCAGTCTATCCAACCCTGTCAGAATTTTATATATTTTAATTAGATCAATTATCGGTTTTCTAACTTCCAGTGAATACAGGCCCAGTTGACACAATTTCTCCACATTCAACAATCCTGCCATCCCAGGAATCAGATGGTGAACCTTCGCTGCACTCCCTCAAAGGCAAGCATATCCTTTCTTAGGTAAGGAGATCAAAACGACACACAATATTCCAGATGTGGTCTCACCAAGGCCCTGGGCAGCTGCTGCAAGACATCCTTGCTCCTGTACTCAAGGTCCTCTTACAATAAAGGCCAACATACCAGTTGCCTTCCTGACTGCTTACTGTACCTGCGTGCTTGCTTTTAATGACTGGTGTTGGAGGACACCCGGGTCCCTTTCTACATCAACATTTTCCAATCTATCACCTTTCTACTGTTTTGTTTTTCATTCCGAAGTGAATAACTTCACCTTTATTCACGTTATACTGTATCTGCCATGTATTTGAGCATTCACTAAACTTTTCTAAATCACCTTGAAACTTGTGTACTTCCTCCTAGCCACTCACAATCCCACCTAATTTTGTGTTGTCAGAAAACTTGGAAGTATTGCATTTGATTCCTTCAGCTAAATCATTGATATATATTATAAAATTCTAGGGCCAAAACACTGATCCCTGTAGTACCCCATCAGCCACCATCTTCCATTCTGAAAATTAATAATTTGTTCCTACTTTTGTCTCCTGTCTGATAACCAATTATCAATCCATGCCAATATATTACCCACAATCGCATGCCGAGTTTCACGATGGCCTCGGAGGCCGCTCCTCGCACCCTATTCACCCCCATCCGGGAGGCTAGGAGCGGCGCTCTGTTATTCTCGCCCGCCGGGCCTTGATGCTTGCACCAAGGCTGCGCGCCGAGAATGACGCGACGGCGGCACCTAAGTGACATCAGCCGCGCATGTGCAGGTTGGCCGGATCCAACCCGCGCATGCGCGGCTGACGTCACGACGGCTGACGGCTCCAACCCACGCATGCGCGGTTGCCGTCTTCCCCTCTGCTGCCCCGCAAGACGTGGCGGCTTGATCTTGTGGGGCGGCGGAGGGGAAAGAGTGCATCCCTTTGAGACGCCGGCCCAACGATCGGTGGGCACCGATCGCGGGGCAGTCCCCTCTCGAGCACGGCCGTGGTGCCCACTCCCCTCTCCGACCCCCACAAGCCTCAAACGAGCATCTGGCACCCATGTTCATGGCGGCAACAACCAGGTGTGGTTGCCGCCGTCATGAACCGGTCGGGAACGGCAGGCCGCTCAACCCATCTGGGCCGGAGAATCGCCGGTCGCTGTGAAAAACGGCGAGCGGCGATTTGGCGAACGGGGGGGTGGGAGAATCGCGGGGGGGGGGGGGGGTGTCGTGAGTCGCCCAGCCCTCCCGCGATTCTCCCACCCTGCGTGGGGAGCGGAGAATCACGCCCAAGGTGGGACTTTAACAAAAGCTTTAACTGCTTACTATATGTGGGACTTTAACAAAAACTCTGAAAATCCAAATACACCTCATCCACAACCTATTTAATTAATCACGTCCTCATAAAACCCCAGCAAGTTTGTCAAACATGATTTCCCTTTCATAAATCCATGTTGTCTTCATCCAATCCCATTGATATTTTCTAATTTTCCTGTTATCACATCTTTTATAGTGGACTTGACTGTAGAGGGCAAGATAATTGAGTCTCACCAGTACATAATTTCCAGCTGGAGTCATTGGATAGTAATTAGGAATAGGAGCCATGTAAATGTTATGTCTTCCTCATTTATCCATGATCTCTTATTGAGCAAAAGCCTAGAAATTGTGCTTTTTCTTAGGATAGCAATCAGATAGAATAGTAAAGGTATAAGTGTTTGGCATATCACCCAGATTTGTTGCTTCCTTGCCCCATGGAAGAGAGAAGGAGAATTACTTTTTGAGCTTGTTCTATCTGCATCCCACTCCACTAATCCCATGTATCGTAACAACAATTTTGGTCATGTCTGAGGGCATTCCTGGGCTGTGCCAGGAATCTTGCCAGGTATACCTTTAATAAGCCACGTGGGGTTGTTGCTTGTTGTGCTAAGTGTGCTTTACACTTAATTGCTCTGTTTTATAACCTTTGCTCTAGAGTCGCCAGGTATCTTTATGATACCACCACGAGGTTCAAGTTCAAATGCTGATCAATAACTCAATACACCAGTTAGTAAGGTTCAAATCAAAACACATTTATTATAGACACAGTCAATCGCTACTCATGCATAAAATACTACTTACTAGACTATCTCTAACACTAAAAGGCCAATACTTAGCTTTGGAAACTGGCCCACCAGGTCAGGGGAACAAATGGCCTTTCGTTTGATTCTGAGTCTGCAGGCTGCCAGCTGGTATTGACTAATGGTTAGGAGCGCCTATCTCGTAGGGTGCGTTGACTGGACACTTAATTGGTTGGTGCAGCTGCTAGGCAGGTCACGGTCAAGAGTTGTTTCGAGCTGCTGAGAGACCCTGCCAAGAAGATCGAACTGAACTTGGGGACTCTATTTTATAGTCCCCAGGGGCTTCGTGCCTTTTTGGGCAGACCTGGTTCCAATTGATTGGACCATGTTCCAATCAATTTATTTGATTTCCCCAATACTGGGGCTGTTCCCTGATCGCTGGGCGGTTCCTAAGTGTCCGTTGGCCTTCCTTTGTCTTGGCTCCCGCTGGCGCCTGGGGAGTCTGGCTTGGTCTTGATTATCTTAAATGTTTCCAATTGTTCCCGGGGATCGCTCATCAATATGTCGATGGTTGTTAGTTTCAGTGCTGTCTGGGTTTCTGCAAGTTCTAATATACAGGAGATTTTGCACCTGCTTGTTTTCCTGCGTTTGGCCCTTTGTCCCTGCATTCGTAGCGGATCTCCATTTTAAAGTTGGGAAGTGGCCAACCCAGGTGGCTACAGGGTCCATGGCTGTAGCAGTGCCATTCTGTGACACCTCTCGACCCAACAATGAAGAAGGGGATTGATTACTGTTCACTTCTGTCTCTGCCCAGGGTTGGATCAAAAGTGAAGCCCTTTTCTAAAGTGTCCCTTCTATAGAGCCATGTCTGAGGCTCAGAATCCAATGATAATACTGGATGATCACCTTTGGTGCAGAATACTCATTCCAACATAACCCCAAGTGCAGGGTTCGTGGCAAAGTCATGGTATAAATGAAGCAACAGGCTGAGGCTCTGCTCTGCCACAAATGGCGCCACTGGGATTTCTACCCGTGCCTTTTGTTTCTGCCTGCGAAAGAAAATATTGGAACTGCTGTGTGAGACAGGATGCACTGAAACCGTACAACCTCACAGAGGCCTGAATTTCTAGGCTGGTGGAGACCCCAGGAGGAGCAAATCCTGCTTCAGGGGGCTTGCCGGGCAGTCACATTGCCCGGCAGCTGTCCAGTCCCTCCAGCAACAGCACTGCAGTGCCCGGAAGAGGAACTGCACAGAGAACTGCCTGAGGCTGAGGGCGCAGCTTCTGCAGGAAATCACTGCGAGACTGGGCCAAGCAGGAGCATGGAGGGAATTCCAACCCTGCAATTTCACGCTTCCGCCAAGAACCCACTGCGGTGGCTGGGTCTCACACACACACACACACATATAAATGTCTGGCCATAATGTTATTCATCAAAGCAGGCTACTCGGATTCTTCTACAACAATTGTAGAAAGCTCAGTAACCAAGGCTGTTAGTAACAGCTCCCATGTTTGTCAGTTGTGTGATGTTCAATCAGTAGAAATCCAGGTCATTGTACAGTCTGTCCCACATGCACAACATCCAAGCATAAAAGGGCACTTCTGAGACACTACATAACTGTGTGTGTTACAGGGGAAAATGTTTGCACTCTTTCCTATGTTGCTTAGTTGTCCCTTGTTGTGGTGGATTGAGACTGCTGCTTAAAGACTGTTCAGAATAAAGCATTTAATATAGAATTTTCCTTTGCACGGAATCCTAATGTGATATTGCCACTGGGTTTTGGCAGCGGTCTGCATTCTTGGATCCATTTGGGTTTCCTGGTGTCGGCTTCCCAATTTTCTTTCCTCAGTCGTTCCATTTGTATCCCTGAAGGATCACCTGACCTGATTTCAATTTCTTCTACTATATTGCCAAATCTATGAGGTATGCCTGGTTTTTAAAATTCTCATTCATGGGATGTGGCCATCCATAATTGGCCTTGAACTGAATAGCTTAAACAGCCATTTCAGAGGGCATTTAAGTGTTAGACCAGGTAAGGGATGATATTAGTGAACCAGATGGGTTTTTATAAACAGTCACAATGGTTTCAGTGTCATCGTTATTTGATTTCAGGTTCGTATTGAATTTAAATATCACCGTCTGCCACAGTGGATTTCGAACCCAGGTCCCTAAAACCCTACCTAGGTTTCTGGATTACTAGTCCAGTGATAATACCACAACACACTGCCTCACCTAGAAGTATTAACAACATTGTAAGTTTACATGGATAGATCTCATTCTAAATATGGAGATTGGAATGGAAAAGGTTGTTATGAGGTAATCATGGACATACAATTTTTAATCTATCAGACAGATATTTCCTGAGGTTTGCCAAATTACAATCAAGTATGTATCTTTTTTTATTCTTTCCTCGACTTCCATGAAAATTCCAGTGAATTTCATTTTCCTGTTCTGAAAAGGGCCTGGTCCAAAACATTGACCTCTCTACGATTGCCGACGAACCTGATTGCGAACCTCCAGCTGTTTCAGATCCTGATTTCCAAAATTTGAAGCTTTTGCTCGCAATTCATCGGATTCCTTCAGACTCAGCTGGAATGGACACTGAGACAAGAATTTCCCCTCCCCGCCAGTGGTGGAGTTTGTGGCCAGAGGAGGTGTGAATGTAGTGGGGCAGGGGGAGGGGAGATCATCCGACAGAGGGAAAGGATGGCGGGAACTTGTGCTCCCAACTATCATGATGGGCGGCTTCTGTTCCAGCTGAATATTGCCAGGAACCAGATTTGCATATATTTAATGTTATTTAAAATCAGTAATGGGCTGGAATGTTCCACCTATTTGGCATATTTTTCACCCCGCTTCCTCCCCCCAAGTGGGAATTCACGCCGGCACGATTCACATGCTTAGAGAACATTTACCACAGAAGTCGCCAACTGGAGGACCAGACAATCCCAGGTGCGGCACGCAACGAGAAAACAATTGGAATACAAAGGGTGTGTGGGAGAAGACAGGGGGGAAGGGGAACCAGAAAACCTTGTAGTGCAGGGTGGGGCGAATGTTCAGAAGGATGGGTCAATGCTGGAGTCTTGCGGGGTGAACTAGGGTACTAAGGCAGTGGGAGGGCACTGTGCCAATGAGAGGGGGCCGTTGAGATGGGGTTGGTGGTGTGGTGATATGCATCACTGTAAATACACAAGGGGTTAATGTAAATATACGTAGACTAGATAAACACTAGAGGGAGCACCAGAGACATGACACACAGACACTCAACCAATAGGTCAGTAAGATAGAACATGACTAATGGGCAGTCACGACACACACAGAGGTGACACTACCACAGGAGGGCATTACACCAGCCCATATATAAGGACACAGCACACATGATCTTCCTCTTTCCAGTGGAGACTCTCAGTGAGAACACAGGGTTGATTTGAAACACATCACACCCACCATGTGGATTGTAGCAGACTGGTTCGTCAGTCTGAGTAGCTATAGGAGGATTAACAGGAGAGTCGAATCCCAGTAGGAGAATTGTTAACAGTTTAATAAATGTGTTAAAGCTATCTCCAAGTCTGAACCTTCCTTTGTCAGAGTGCACATCAAGGAAGCAGCTTATGCTACGTCAAGAGCATAACAAAACAGGTGGGATGATGTGGATTCGGGTGTGATGGGAATAGGTATCGTCTGGGGAGTCAGTGGAGGGATAAAAACTTTAACACGGATCTGGGGAGTGGGCAGGGTCAGGGTGGGCAATGTGACAGGTGTGGATTCATCAGGGAGGCAAGGCTTTTGAGGATGATCATCTATCCTTACAAGCCAATGATCTCTTGATTGGATCCAAAGGACAGTGGAGGGAAGGGCAATAATGTGAGAAGAAGGCTTCTCGCACATGGCTCGCATGAGCCTTAGCAAAGAGTAAAGCCTCCATGTGCAGGCTTCAGTCATGGGGACACAGGCCCAGCCTTGGCCCCCCAGAAGGAGGGTGGGAGCAGTGTGCACACCAGCAAGAAAAACACAGGATCCTCATAAAGTGAAATGATCCATACATTTGCAAGGCAGATGTGTGAAATTGGGAATGGTGTGCATTTTCTGGGATACATGTAGCTCCAACAGCACCCAGGAAGCTGAAGGCCATCCAGGAATAAACAGGCTGCTTGATTGACACCCCATCCACCACCATCAACACTGAATCCATCTTCCAGCGGCCATTTGCCTGTTTATGCTATAAAAGACACTGCAGTCTTCAATTTCAGTTTTTAATCTGTTCACAATCTCTACCATTACTCTATTCATTTCTTCTTGTGCCGTCAGTCCACTATCTCTTGCTGACTCTCCAGGCATTCTTCTTCTTCTCCTTGTTCGTGCAATTGGTATTCCCCAATTTTCACAATATTCATTGGCTAAATTTATTGCATTGTGGATAATTTCGTCATTCTTCATATTCAAGATATGAATAAGTCCTCTCAGATCACAAGAAGCTTCATGGAACCCCATTTTCGGATCCTGCAAACGTTTTGAGACTTTCTCCACTGATGATAAAACTGAGTACCAAAAATTTAATAAAGCTATAAACGGGAACTGTTGAATAGAGTTGAGTAGCGATCCTGCATCAGATTTAGTTTCCCTTGAAAATTCTCCTTCCAGCAGGTGTTGAAAGCTTGCAATAACGTTGTCACACTCTTCGTGGATTACTTGCACAGCATCATGGCTGGAACTCCATCTTGTGTCACACTGTCTTTTCACAGTCCGAGTGACAAATGATTTTAACACTTCCCAACGAGAAGTAGATGAAGAAAAAAAAGTAAAGAGTTTTTCTAGAATGCCAAAAAATGTAACAACAACAGGTTGCACCTCACTTGCATGGACACAGACCAAATTGAGGCTGTGGTTCTCGCAGTTCACAAACACAGCTTTTGGGTTAACTTCAAGAATTTTTTGTTGAACACCTCCTCTCACTCCAGCCATAACTGCTGCGTTATCATATGCTTGACCACGACAGTCATTCATGGAAATTTTGACTTCTTCCAATTTTTCCTGAATTTTATTTACCAGGCTGACTGCATCTTTCTTGTTGACTTGAAAAAATCCCAGAAATGTCTCCTTTATTTCTACTTTTCTGTTTTCATCAATATGAACGTAACGCAGAATTTCAGAAACCTGATCTTCATGGGCAATATCTGGAGTTGAATCCAGCATTATGCTAAAATATTTTGCGTCCTTAATTTCGGAAATTATATTTTTCTTGACAGTTTCACCAAGAAGATTGATTATTTCGTTTTGAATTCTGTTGGACAAGTAGGTGACACTTTTTGGTTTCTCTTTCCCTCTCTACAAGTGTTTTGCTAAGATGTCATCATATTTGGCCAAAAGTCTGATTGTTGCTAGAAAGTTTCCTGTATTTTCACTGACTGTCTCCCCTGGCTCTGATAACCCAGATATTCCTTCTCCTCGATGTCCACGATAGGCCAGATTCTGTTTTGCCAGAAAGGATATAACCTCGACAATCCGTTCAGTTATAGCTTTCCATCTTTTCTTTTCAGCAGACATTTGCTGTTGAAGTTCAGCATCTATCGTAGTTGAATGATGGAGTCGAACTACGAGGTTCAGGTATTCCCTCATGTGAGCTCTATGAGAAGGGCTTTTCTCATGGTCAGGTATTGTTGGATTTAATTTTATCCAAGTGGAGAAACCGTCTTCCTTTCCAAAGTTTGACACAGACGACAAATACTCGGTTGTACACGAAATGCTCTTAACATTTCATTTTCTATCTCAAAAAAATGGGAAGAAAATGGTAAACAATCGGTCAGTTGCAGACGGATAAACCATATGTCATTTCTTTGTTCCTTCGTATCAAATTATTTCACACTGATTCTCCACTGATAATTTTGTGCAATTTATATCATAGACTTGCAAATTAGTGGTATCTGTATTCGAATATTAGCATGTTAAGGAATAAATGTCTCCTATTCCGAGATTAAATGCCATAGCAGTCCTCTGATCATCCAGGCTTCACTCTTACTACATCCCACGTAAATATTTCATTAAATATCACCAAGAAACCTATAAAAAACGTAGTTGCACCCGTTCTAGAGCTATTCACTGACCTCTTTATCTTTGCCATCTCTAAGGTATAGGACGGCTGCCTGAGGTTAAATTGCGCTGTAAGTTAGTCAATTTCCCCTTAGCGCTGGGATTCTAGGGATATTGTTCTCTTCTTCAGTCATTTTGCTTTGCTGCAATGGGTGAGATGTTATGTCTCGAAAGTTGTGCCTCCCTCCTCTGCAACCCCCATGGAGAAGGATAAGAGCAGCAGCGTCATGGAAATACTGTTATGACCCTTGTGGAAACAACTACAAACAACCCAACTAAGACCAATATACAAGACTTCACTTTTATATTAGCAATTACACCAAAATCAAAGTAAATTAAACATGAATTAACAGGAAAATTGCAATAATATGACCGATAAATTACACATAGCAGATACAAAGACATATCTCACACATTTCGGTCAGCTCATTCAGCACGTATCGCTTTCATTTCAGCCACAATATCCTTCAAAACGTTGAACTTCTTCAAATCAAATTCCATCTTCATTTCTCTAAAGCTTTAGCACCAAGTCTCATCAAACACCGGCATTACTTCACCCAATTTCCACAAATATAATTTTCACAGTCAACACATTTCCAGATCCCTTCTTCTTCACAAAACCCTGGTCATGTGGGGCCTGTTTTTGCACTATGCCAGTGCATAAAGCGTCCCCAAATCCAGATATAAAAGCTCTGTTCAAGATCCCAGCTCCAGCAGCTTGCAGTCAAGTCTCTGAGAATCTCCCATTTATAGGACCCTGGGCTTTAAGTATAAAGGGTAAGAGGGCAAAAGTTAAGAGGCCATGATGAATGTTTATAAAATACTGGTTCTGTCCCAAATGGGTGCCCCTGGCCCAAATGTCAAATTCTGGGCACGACAGTTTAGTAAGTTGACAGCTACAGAGAGGGTGCAGAGAAGAGTTTTAAAATAGATCAAAAGATAAAGATAAAGAATAAATAAAACTCACCCATGGTGGCATTGCCGTCGATTCTGGAGAATTCGCGCCCTTTCTGTTCCCTCTCCAGCCGCCGAGTGCAAAGCCGCCTCTTCACCAGCGGCGACTGCGGTGCGCCAGCGCGCTCCACCCGACTGCGGTGCGCAGGCGCGCTCCACCTGACCGCGGTGCGCAGGCGTGCTCCTGCCGACCGCGGTGCGCAGGCGCGCTCCACCCGACTCCACCCGGCGGGGTACCCGGCTCCACCCGACCGCGGTGCGCAGGCGCGCTCCGGCCGACCGCGGTGCGCAGGCGCGCTCCGGCTGACCACGGTGCGCAGGCGCGCTCCACCCGGCGAGGTACCCGGCTCCACCCGACCGCGGTGCGCAGGCTCGCTCCGGCTGACCGCGGTGCGCAGGCGCGCTCCGGCCGACCGCGGTGCGCAGGCGGGCTCTGGCCGACCGCGGTGCGCAGGGGGGCTCCGGCCGACCGCGGTGCGCAGGCGCGCTCCGGCCGACCGCGGTGCGCAGGCTCGCTCCGGCTGACCGCGGTGCGCAGGCGCGATCCATGCTCTGCACGCCACTGCCCCCATCCAATGGCTGCCCGGGGCCAGTGCACCGTCGGCCACCCCCCTCTGCACACCGCTGAGCATAGTGATGGCGATCGAAGATCGGAGAATCAGCCAATTCAGTCCTGGAAAGAGGGCCTCAAGAGGCATTATGCCTGGTATTTGCACCTGCAAAACATCGAGGCCAGGACATTACAGTCCCTCCGCGGTGTGTCTCCCCTCATCGCCGGATGCGGTGGGCCATTTAAATCATCATTTACTTCAGCAGGACCATCATACCCTACTAGGTGGGAGGGGGCCCTGGAATCCTGGCCCTACAACATGTTTCAGGCATGGGTGAAGGACACATTATTTCTGTCCTTGCCCAGTATGGCAGGAGGTGCCATCTTGGCTGGAAATGCGCACGTTTCCTGCCTGCCACCCCAGGACCCCAAGCTGAGCGCTGCACAGACTCATTTCTGGACCTTATTGTCTGAGCTCTTATGTGTAGAATGGCAAATTGTGGCATATATACCAGGCATTTGTAGCCCTTGCCCATGGTGCTGATCCTTAACTAATTATGCAAATGGAAACGGGCAGCAAATTGAAGTAAATAAATAATATTACTGTACAATTCATTAATATTTGAAAATGTGTCAAGCTTTCAAACAGAAAAATTCCACTGACATGTCCATGCTCTAAAGCCTTAGAAATGTATATATATCTTAAGCGTCCAATCTTGTTAAGGAAAATCCCAAGGCTTTTTACACGTGCACTAAAAGCAAGAGGGTAGCCAAGGAAAGGATTGGCCCACTGAAGGATAGGCAAGGGAATCTATGTGTGGAGGCAGAGGAAATGGGCGAGGTACTAAATTAATACTTTGCATCCGTATTCACCAACGAGAAGGAATTGGTGGATGTTGAGTCTGGAGAAGGGTGTGTAGATAGCCTGGGTCACATTGAGATCCAAAAAGACGAGGTGTTGGGCGTCTTGAAAAATATTAAGGTAAGTCCCCAGGGCCTGACGGGATCTAACCCAAAATACTGAAGGAGGCGAGAGAGGAAATTGCTGAGGCATTGACAAAAATCTTTGGATCCTCACTGCCTTCAGGTGATGACCCGGAGAACTGGAGAATAGCCAATGTTGTTCCTTTGTTTAAGAAAGGTAGCAAGGATAATCCAGGGAACTACAGGCCTTACGTCAGTGGTAGGGAAATTACTGGAGAGAATTCTTTGAGACAGGATCTACTCCCATTTGGAAGCAAATGGACGTATTAGTGAGAGGCAGCATGGTTTTGTGAAGGGGAGGTCATGTCTCACTAACTTGATAGAGTTTTTTGAAGAGGTCACAAAGATGATTGATGCAGGTAGGGCAGTCGATGTTGTCTATATGGACTTCAGTAAGGCCTTTGACAAAGTCCCTCATGGTAGACTGATACAAAAGGTGAAGCCACATGGAATCAGGGGTGAGCTGGCAAGGTGGATACAGAACTGGCTAGGTCATAGAAGGCAGAGAGTAGCAATGGAAGGGTGCTTTTCTAATTGGAGGGCTGTGACTAGTGGTGTTCCGCAGGGATCAGTCCTGGGACCTTTGCTGTCCGTAGTATATATAAATGATTTGGAGGAAAATGTAACTGGTCTGATTAGTAAGTTTGCAGACGACACGATGGTTGGTGGAATTGCGGATAGCGATGAAGACTGTCAGAGGATACAGCAGGATTTAGATTGTTTGGAGACTTGGGCGGAGAGATGGCAGATGGAGTTTAATGTGGACAAATGTGAGGTAATGCATTTTGGAAGGTCTACCTAATGCAGGTAGGAAATATACAGTGAATGGTAGAACCCTAAAGAGTATTGAAAGTCAGAGAGATCTTTGTGTACAGGTCCACAGGTCACTGAAAGGGGCAATACAGGTGGAGAAGGTAGTCAAGAAGGCATACGGCATGTTTGCCTTCATTGGTCGGGGCATTGAGTATAAGAATTGGCAAGTCATGCTGCAGCTGTATAGAATCTTAGTTAGGCCACACTTGGAGTATAGTGTTCAATTCTGGTCGCCACACTACCAGAAGGATGTGGAGGCTTTAGAGAGGGTGCAGAAGAGATTTACCAGGACGTTGCCTGGTATGGCGGGCATTAGCTATGAGGAGCGGTTGAATAAACTTGGTTTGTTCTCATTGGAACGACGGAGGTTGAGGGGCGACCTGATAGAGGTCTATAAAATTATGAGGGGCATAGACAGAGTGAATCGTCAGAGGCTTTTCCCCAGGGTAGAGGGGTCAATTACTAGGGGGCATAGGTTTAAGGTGCGAGGGGCAAGGTTTAGAGTAGATGTACGAGGCAAGGTTTTTACACAGAGTGTAGTGGGTGCCTGGAACTCGCTGCCGGAGGTGGTGGTGGAAGCAGGGATGTTAGTGACATTTAAGGGGCATCTTGACAAAAACATGAATAGGATGGGAATAGAGGGATACGGACCCAGGAATTGTAGAAGATTGTAGTTTATTTGGGCAGCATGGTCGGCACGGGCTTGGAGGGCCGAAGGACCTGTTCCTATGCTGTACTTTTCTTTGTTCTTTGTTTTTAACTCTAAATTTTTATTTTTTTTCTTTAAATTTTTTTTTTCAAAATTTAGAATACCCAATTATTTTTTCCAATTAAGGGGCAATTTAGAATGGCCAATCCACCTATCCTGCACATCTTTTGGGTTGTGGGGGTGAAACCCACGCAAACATGGGGAGAATGTGCAAACTCCACACAGACAGTGACCCAGGGCCGGGATTCGAACCCGGGTCCTCAGCGCCGTAGGCTGCAATGCTGACCACTGTGCCACCGTGCTGCCCGGGGTCTTTGTTTTTAACAAAGCATCAATCCATAATACATAGCGACATATACTGTGTGACAAGAAAAAGAAAACTTAAGTGTGGCCGGTGGTTACTGTTCACATAATTATATTTTTGTGAAACCTTTAATGAGATAACAATTCTGTATTGTGTCATGACTGGGTAATCAATCATTCCCTATGGCTGGGGGTTTGCTGCGGTATGGATTATAACAGCAATTCACCCCTGAAGAGAATTATCTGCGTGATTTTCTGCAAACCCCCCCCTCCCCTTTTTGGTGGTGGAGGTGACCTGTCATTGACTGGTGGTGGGATCTCCCGGTCCCGCTGATGTCAACAATGTTTTATGATGTTCCCCCGCTGTCCCGCTGGGGAACCCACCGCAGGGGGCCGCTATCAGCGGGACCGGAAGATCCCGCCAGCGGGAACAGCCAGGAAATTCAATCCTATAGCTTGGAAGGGAAAGAAAGAACGACTTGTAAGACTCAGAATGACTTGCATTTATATGGCATCTTTTCTAACTCAAGGACATCTCAAAGTGTTTTGCATTCATTGAAGTACTTCGAAATGTAGTCACAACTGTAATGTAGGAACTGCAACAGCTAATTAGAGGACTAGCTAGGTGCCACAAACAGGAGAATTGTAACCTTTTTAATGATATTAAATGGGAGATGAATATCGTCCAGGTACAGAGAGAACTCGCCATGGGTTTGGAAACCACCAGAAAGGGAAGATAGGTTTGACGTTCAACGTCTTATCTGAAAGACGGCGGGCGCAATTCAATCGAAACATTTCTAAGTGTCATTTTGGGCAAGTTTGGCGGGATGTTTCCCGCCAGCTTTTTGGGTGAGGTCCACACTGGTATTCACCCACACTCCCACACTTTGGTTATGATCTAACGGTCGCATCCTACTGGAATTGGGGTGGGATGCCACAGGTAGATCCCAGGAGAGGCCACCCCCTCGATTCCCGATGGCCATTCTGCCTCACAAGATCTAACAAGACCTCATGAGACGTCACAAACTGGAACACTTCTAATAGTGCAGCACTTCCTCTGGACTCCACTGGGATTGCCAACTTAGGTTTTGTTAGGATTTCTTTTGCTGTAGTAAATGGCTCGCAACAAAAATGAAATGTGAAAATGCTGGCATAGGCACAACGTAATGTCTGGTATGGCACAGGGGCAGTCAATTTGTGAAACCTATTTGGGAGACAAATTGTGGCAGATCCTTGACAGGCACAACCCTAGAAACTATTGTTAGTGATATTAATGGATGATTAGTTTCTATATCTGTAATAATTTTAGGAAATAGTCAACACAGGAATGTCATATAAATCTATTGACATTTATTAACCTGCTCACTGTTGCTTCACAGTGCCAGGGACCCGGGTTCGAGTCCCAACTTGGGTCACTGTCTGTGCGGAGTCTGCACGTTCTCCTCGTGTCTGCTTGGGTTTCCGCCGGTTGCTCCGGTTTCCTCCCACAAATCCCGAAAGACGTGCTTATTCGGTGAATTGGACATTCTGATTCTCCCTCAGTGTACCCAAACAGGCGCTGGAGTGTGCCGACCAGAGGATTTTCACAGTAACTTCATTGCAATGTTAATGTAAGCCTACTTATAATAATAATATTTATTATTGTCACAAGTGCAAGGAGATAAAATAGAAATTCCTCGTGAAGGGTCATCTCTCAAATACGTTCTGATCATTTTGGTTGCTTTTCTAACACCTAGTGTTAAAAATCATTCACCTTATTAGGGGATATCAGATGTTTTTAATTATTTCTCTCTCTCTCCTGTAGAAAACTGCCATTTTGGAATCTTCACACCTGAAAGGATGCCACTCAATTGACACCAGCTCCTGGACTCCTCTGCAAGAGGTTCCGAGGGAAATCATGTTGATTGGCATCTGAATCAGGGAAACATCACAACATAGGGTCTTATTCGATTGACTGCCACTCACTGACCAACATTATGCCTCTCATTACCCTGCTGGGATTGCTACTCAGTCATCAAATTTAGAACTGGGCTTCGGAAGTAGGAATGCGAAAAGACACATTTTTGACTTGAGCTGCTTTCAATTTTGCATTGAAGTTACTGAAGTGGTTGAAGTGTCTTCTGGAACAATCTTTCGGTCTAGCCTTAACTTTTTGCTGAATAGATGAAGTAGGGGAAGACATTTGTTTAGTTTAGGCATTTCATCAAGCCTATATTTTATCCGATGGTGCTAATTTGTGCTTGGGCACCCTTGCAATAGAAAATCCAGCTTCAATTATCTTGCCTGAGTCTCTATTTGAATCTGCAAGTCATGGAGTCATCAGAACAGAACTCATTGCTGCCCAGTCACATGCCATTACCAGGTGATATAATCATAGCAATACGTGGCATACAATCTTTCATCTTTTCTCCCCTTCCTGAAAACACAACCTGCAAAATTTGCGAACGTTTTATCTCTGCAGAAAATAACCCCTTTAAAGCATGTACCCAATTTTAACAGCAGGTCAGTTTCCAACAACTCCATATATATGGGCTAAAATTATTTTAATTGCTGACTTCACTCCTGTTTCTAGCTGGATATGGCAGAGAATTGTGCTGCCACTACAACAGATGTGTGACGCAGTTGCTTGCCAGGCCACTCCATGAGAGTCCCTGGGTGAAATTCTCCGACCCACAGCAGGGTCGGAGAATCGCCTGAGGGCGCCTAAAATCCCGCCCCTGCCGTGGCAGAGATTCTCCGCCACCCGGGAAGTGGCGGGGGCAGGAATCTCGCCACTCCGATTGGAGAGGCCCCTGCGGTGATTCTCCGGCCCGGATGGGCCGAAGTCCCGCCGCTGGGAGGCCTCTCCCGCCGCCGAGGTTTAAACCACCTCTGGAACGGCGGGCTCAGCGGCGCAAGCAGGCCCCCGGGGTCCTGGGGGGGCGGGGGGGTGATCGAACTCTGGGGGGTGCCCCCACGGTGGCCTGGCCCGCGATCGGGGCCGCCCCTCAGAGTCCGGGCCAGTGCCCTGGCTGCACTAGTTTCTTCCACGTCCGCCACGGCCTTCGCCATGGCGGAAGCGGAAGAGAACCCCACATCGCGCATGCGCCGGCAGTGACGTCAGCGGCAGCTGGCCGGCGAAAGCCTTTCGGCCAGCCCCGCTGCCGGGGGCGTCAGTTTTTTGCACCGGTCTTTTGGTGGCAACCGCTCCGGTGCGGGGCTGGCCCCCAAAGGTGGGGAATTCTCCAGCCCCACACCGGACCGGAATTCTCCCCACCTTTGGGGAGGCACGACCCCTGAGTGGTTGGCGCCACTCCCCTACTCCGGGACCCTCCGTCACGCCGGGTAGGGGAGAATGCCGCCCCCTGTGTTATAACCCACGCGGGTCTTACGGGGTAGGGATGACAATCTACCCCAAGGATCTTGCAGAGTACGAGCTCCCCTGATAAGGAGGTGGGGAACCCTTAACAATACTTGGTTTTGTATAAATAGAGTCGGCTCGCAGGGCACTGACCAGAGAAAACGGGGTAGGGATCTACTGGAGCTATAAATAATAGAGTAAATAAAGTAAGTTTTTATTTCGACCAAACTCAGTGTGAACTCTTCGTTGCCCTTTCCAAAACCCGATGATCAGGAAGGGACATGGAAGAGATGCCTGAGCTGAAGCAAGCAAATGTTTAAACTGACATTTTGGCCCTCTTTCATCCCCAGTCCACCACCGTGTTGGATTAGTAAAAATTGCACTCAAATATCCGGACTTGATATACATTAAGGATTTCTCTGGCTTTGTGGGGTGGGGGGGGGAGGGGGTGGTGACAGTTCTTGTCACCTGCTCAGTCATGCAGGTAACAATTATGAAAGACCAGTGGTATCAGGGCAGGTAAATGGCTTGGTCAATTTTAACTTCACACGCACCCAGTTTCTTGCATAAAAGTAAATTACTGCGGATGCTGGAATCTGAAACCAAAGAGAAAATTCTGGAAAATCTCAGCAGGTCTGGCAGCATCTGTAGGGAGAGAAAAGAGCTAATGTTTCGAGTCCAGATGATCCTTTGTCAAAGCTGCAGGTTCTTGCGGGTGGCTTGGGTTAAAATGATATCGAGACACCTCTTTGGGTTGGTGTACAACAATTTCACATTTGCCCACATTCCACACCATTTTCCAGGTCTTTGCCCACTCGTTTAACATATCGATGTCCCTTTGTAGCCTCCTTATGTTCTCTTCACAACTTACTTTCCTACCTACCTTTGTGTCATCAGCAAATTTAGCAACCATAGCCCGAACTTTCAGGTCGTTCACTCTGGCTGGATCTTCCGGTCCCACTGATGCAGATTCCCACCGTGGGTTTCACGGTGGCAAGGGGTGCAATCAACAGGAAACCTCGATGACAACGGTGGCACAAGAAAATCCCACCACCGGCTAATGGTGGGCTGCCTCCCATCGCCGTAAAACATGCAGCGTGTTGCATGGCAAATGCCGCTCCATATCTTCGGTCCCTTCCTCCAAGTCATTGATATAAATTGTAAAATGTTGAGGACACAGCTCTGATCCCTGCGGAACACCACCTGTCACATCCTGCCAACCAGAAAAAGACCCATTTATGCCAACATTCTATTTCCTGTTAGCTGGCCAATCTTCAATCCCAAAATGTTACACCTATACTATAAGCAATAAGTCTTGTTAAAGGACTTCTGGAAATATAAGTACAGTACATCCACCAACTTTATCCAAAGCTCAAGTGACTCCTTCAAAGAAGTTCAATAAATTGTTTAAACATGATTTCTCTTTCACAAAACCATGTGGACTCTGCCTGATTGCCTTGGTGTTTTCTAAGTGCCCTGCTTTAACATCTTTAATAATAGTTTACAAAATTTTCCCTTTGACAGATATTAGGCTAATTGGTCTATAGTTCCCCGCTTTCTGCCTCTCTCTCTTTTTGAATAAAGGAGTTACATTCCCTATTTTACAGTATAATGGAATCGTTGCTAAATCTAGGGAGATTTTGAAAATTAAAACCAATGTATTCATTGCCACTTCTTTTGAGACCTTGGGGTAAAATCCATCCAGACCCGAGAATTTGCAAGCCCGCAGACCCAACGATTTGCTCAGTACCACGTACATCCCTGGTACTTGTAATTTATCCTGAGTTCATGCTTCCCATCCATTTCCTGCTTTACAGTGATTTCTGGGATGTTATTTGTGTCCTCTACAGTGACGACAGATGCAAGATACCTGTTTCCACTGTCTCCCTATTTTTCATTATCAATTCCCGAGAGGCACTTCCAATAGAAACAACGATCACTTTTCTTACTTAAATATCTATCAAAACACTTAGTATCCAGTCTTTATACTACTAGCGAGCTTTCTGTTATATTCTAATTTTTTACCTCCTTATCAATCTTTCTGCCATTCTTTGCTGTTCTTTATATTTTTTCCAATCTTCTGACCTGCCACCTGTCAATGCAATGCTTTGCTTTTTCTTTAAGTTTAATACTGCCTTTAACTTTTTTAGTTAACGACAGATGGTGGGCCACCCCTTGGAATTTTTCTTTCTCATTGGGATGTGTCTGTGTATTCTGAAATATTCTTTTAAATGTCTGACATTGAACCTCTATCGGCCTATCCCTTAACCTCATTTGCCAGTTCACTTTAGTTAGCTCAGCTTTTGTGCCCTCAAACTGTATGTAAAATTCAAGCATATTATGATCGCTGCTACCTACGGTGCCTTCACCATGAGGTTATCAATTGATCCTATCTCATTGCGCAAAGCCAGGTCTGGTAGAGCCTGCCCTCCGGTTGGCTCAAGAACATGCTGTTGAAGAAACTTTCCTGAAAACATTCTGTTATCTCCTCATCTGCATTACCTTTGCCCATTTGAATTTTCCAATGTATATGCAGATTAAAATCCCATGATTATAGCTGTAGCTTTCTGACAAGCTCCCATTATATCTTATTTTATACTCTGTCCCAGTGGGTCTGTACACATCTCCAACAGGTGATTCCTTTCCTTTATCATTGTTCATCTCAACCCAAACTGCTCTACATCCTGGTTTCCTGAACTTAGGTCATCCCTCTCTAATGTGCTAATACCATCATTACTTAACAGAGCCATCCCTCCATCTTTTCCTAATTTCCTTTCTTTCCAAATCTCACATACCCTTCAATATTCTATGTCAGTTGTAGCCATGTCTCTGTAATGGCAATAAGAGTGTATTTATTAAGTTCTATTTGAATCTATCAGTTCATCTGGTTTTTATTTAAATGCTAAGTGCATTTAGATACAGAGGGTGCGATTCTCTGGAAAGATTTTTAAGTGTGGTGGCAAGTGGGAACTGCCGTGAGCTTCCCGGCAGTCAGCCCGGCGAGGCTGGTCACGCTTTTCAACACCAGTTTGTCCACTTAATGAGGCCCCATGGGCTTCATTGCCCCCATGGGCAGCACATGAAGGCTTGCCAGCCGATTCACCAGGACCGCGCTCACCCACAGCCCACTAACAAAGTCGAGCAGCACTTCAACAGCACTTACACAGCCAACCCCATTCAGCTCGCTGCAATGGTGCCAAGACGACAGGCCCCACAATTTGCGGATGCAGGTCTGGGAGGCTCCTAGATGCAGTGGAGGCCAGGAAGGATGTCCTGTTCCCAGAGGGTGATCCACAGGGCAGCCAGTGCCACCTGGTATAAGTGACAGCGACTATAAGATTGGGCAGTGTGACCAGGGGGACTGGCCTCTAGTGCCGCAAGAAGCTCAATGGCAAGGGCAGCACGGTGGCCTAGTGGTTAGCGGCGCTGAGGTCCCAGGTTCGATCCCGGCTCTGGGTCACTGTCCGTGTGGAGTTTGCACATTCTCCCCGTGTCTGCGTGGGTTTCGCCCCCACAACACAAAAATGTGCAGAGTAGGTGGATTGGCCACGCTAAATTGCCCCTTAATTGGAAAAAAATAATTGGGTAATCTAAATTTAAAATTAAAAAAAAAAAGAAGCTCAATGGCCCACACCGGGCAGCATAGGTGAGTTGATACGACTGCCCCCCTCGGAACCTTCCCACCCCAACTCGATCAGTGCCCCCACCACCCCCCCCCCCCCAACCCTCTATCTGCCTACCCAGCCCACTCTTCACACTTCCCCTCCCTTCACACTAACCCCAACACTCACTTCACATACACCCCCAGCACTGTGCACCATGTGTGTGTCTAATGATGTCCTCTGTGTCTCCACAGGAGGAGCTGTCCTACAATTTGTGGGAGAGGGTCCAGGTTGGCGGAGGGGCCAGACATTAGAATCCTCACGACATTCGAGGAATGGGCCCTGGACGTTACGGGGCTGCTGAGGGCAGAGCAGTCACCAATGTGGAGGTTGGTGCACGCTGCAGAGGTGAGATCCACTGGATGCCACCCGGATGGACTGTCACATGTGAGTTGTTAATGCCGTACAGACTGACCCATCCTTCCCATCGACCACATATTCATTCTCCCATATGTTCTCCAACTGATGGCGCTAATCCACTTGGTGTGGCCCCAACCCCCGCCTCCCAAGATCCCACCTTGGAGGAGAACTCCGAGGATGCCACAGTGGATGCATTACAGCTATCATCCCCACCCTCCACAAGCGCAGTTTCACACAGCTTGGCGGGAAACATTAGTGGACAGGCTTCTGGGGCACTATCTGGTGAGCACCACATTGCGGCTGATGTACATCAGGTGGACAGGAACCCCCAGGCAAGGCAGCAATCAGAGGGCTGCTGGATCCCAGGTCCATGCCATGGTACCATTACCCAGAGCTCATGGAGACGATAGGGATCAGCCGAGACATTCAAAGGGAGATGTCAGCGTCACTCCAACAGGTCTGTGGCAGATTGGAGAAGTCCCAGAGACTACGGGTGCCAGAGTTGTCATCGGCAATGCGTGGCACCAAGGCCAACACTGCTAGGGTGGTGACCGTACTGGAGAGCCTGGTGCACGACGTCGGCAGCATGAGTGAAGCTGTCCAAGATGTGGCGCAGTCGGTGATGGCCATGTCTGAGGGCCTTGGCAGACTGTCCGTCTCGATGGAGGTTGTGGCCCAGTACCAGACCGACCTTGATGAGGTTCTGCGGGACATGTCCCGCTCTCAGATGGGAATGGCTGAGGCACTGCAGTGCTTGTCTCAGTCGCTGAGGGACATTGCCGAGACACTGCAGAGCATGTTCCAGTGACTGAGGAGCATCGTTGAGGTCATCAACACCCTGGTGCAGACAATGGGAGCCACCAGTGCTGGCAGAGCCAGATGATGCAGGAGCAGCAGGGGCTCAATCCAGCTGCCCCTCCATCCCAAGGTGAACGCGGATCCATCCTGTGGATTGGCGATAGTGGTCACCAGCAATCCCGAGTTCCACACCTCTAATGAGGCTGTGTCTTGCAGCCAGCATCTGGAGAGGGCGGCACGGCTGTGCATGTGCTGCCGACAAGTGAACCGGGGCCCTGCATCCCCAGCGCCCCTAGAGGATGCTCGTCAGGGGCATCGAAGGCCTGCTGGCTGCCACCCTTCCGATGTGCATCCTGTGGACACACCTAGACGTGGTGTTACAGCAAGAAAAGCCAAGCACATTGGGGGCACTCGGGGGCGAGGGTCGGTGGTGGTAAGGGGTGGAGTGTGGTGAGTGAGGGAGGGTGGGGATAGTGGGGCGGAAACATCGGGATAGTGGGGCACTGGTGTAAACTTGCAAGGTGAACATTAAAATACCATCAACACAACCAGGTTGATGCCTCTGGATTTTTGTTCTGAGCTGCGGGCCAACCACCAATCCCATGTATCATCCTCCCAGACATGTACCCCACGTTTCCCCCCCCCCCCCCCCCACCTGACACACCGTGCCCACGCACACCTGACCGCGGACATGTGCCCGGGGCTGGGCCCATCCCATGGGTGATTGAAGGTTGATCGCTGCGTCTGTGCTGCCTTTGGTATTGGCCTTTTATTATTTTGTAGCATCTAGCCCAATCTGCTGATTTACTCTGAGATTTGTACTCTCTGTCCCTTCCCGTCGTTTCACATATTAGTCTCTATCTCTCTTGCCTTCTTTCCACTCTTTAGTTTACCACATCTTCCCAAAATTTGATGCCCTATTCAATTTAAAACTCCTTCTACTTCCTTACTTATGCACGAGAACATTATCCTCAGCACTGTTCAGGTGTAACGGTACAAATCCCACTTTCCCCAGTACTAGGGCCAGTCCCCCACGAATGGAACCCACTTCTCCCACACCAGTCTTTGAGCCACACATTCACTTCCCGCAGCTTATTTGTCCTATGCCGATTTGCACATGGCTGGCTCAGATAATAATCCAGAAATTATTACCTTGGAGATTTCGCTTCTTAATTTGGCACTTAGTTCCTCATACTGACTATACGGAACCTCATTCCTCAGCCTGCCTGTTGTTAGTACCTACATGGACCACAGCCACTGGATCCATCCCATCCCACTGCAAGTTCCTCTCCAGCCCTGAGCAGATGTACTGAATCCTGGCATCTGGCAGGAAACACAGATGTCTGTACTCTAATTTCTAGCTGCAGAGAACAATGTCAATCCATCTGGCTGTACTGTCCCCTACTACAGCTGCACTCTTATCTGTTCCCGTAACTTGAATAGCTTCCTGTATCATACTGCCTTTATCTGTCAGGTCATTCACCATGCAGCCCATACACTCATTGAAATGAGCTGAAAGACCCTCAAACCTGTTGGACAACTGAAGAGACTGATACTACTTCACTCCAGTCCTTTGAGTCCTCTTACCTAACTCGGCTGCAGTCACACCATCCTGTTCTTGAGCACCTTCCAAATCAGAAGGAATGTGACTGCTCCATGATACAAAACATTCAGGAACTCGACCAAGCCCTGATATGTCACAGTGTCCACAGATCAGCATTCAGTTCAATGACTCTGAGTTGAAGCTCCTCGAGCTGTAGACACTTACAGCTTACACGCTTGCCCTGGACGGGCGGCATGGTGGCACAGTGGTTAGCACTGCTGCCTCACAGCGCCAGGGACTCGGGTTCGATTTGGACCTTGGATGACAGTATGTGCGGAGTTTGCACGCTCTCCCTATGACTGTGTGGGTTTCCTTCGGGTTCTCTGGTTTCCTCCTACAGTCCGAAGATGTACAGGTTAGGTAGATTGGCCATGATTAATGCACAGGGCAATGGGAATAGGGTAGGATAGTAGGCCTAGGTACGGTACTCTTTAGGAGGGTCAGTCCAGTCTCAATAGCCCGAATGGCTTCCTTCTGCACTGTAAGGATTGAACGATTCTGTGATTCTACGAACATTGGTATCCAGAATGTGTGATATGCTGCACATCACGTGTCCTGCCATGTTTATATGCTTTAATGAACTATTTCATTATTTTATTCAATTATTTATTTTCTTTGGTATATTTGTTCAACTTATCACAAATTCCAGTAATATTTTACTCTTAGGAAAGGCAAAGGATCATCTCACCCCCCTCCTCACTGAACTCCCTCAGTTTGCAAAACTCTCCCACTCCATTGACGTTGAACTCCAGTCTCCAATCATATCCCCTCAGCCTCCAAACACACCTCATGCATCATCCATGTCACCTCATGCCCAGATGCCAAGCTTTGCCTTTCCACCCATTCGCTATGGCCTCTCATGCCCCCTGTACCAAGCTATTGCAATTCCATGCCCATTGACCCATTCACTATACTCTGTATTGAATCGCTGAACCCGATAGTGACAGTACGATGTGTAAAAGAAAGCTTTAAAAATTTTATTAATCCAAGTTCTACAATATTAAAAAGTAATTTCACTTATCAGGCAATAGAATTGTCAACCATTCAGATGCTTTAAAGTATCACTAACAAATGCCGCAAACCCATGAAATCACTTAACCTTGTGTAAATAAACATGGAGGAATTGAGAAGCAGAGATCAGAGAATCTGAGATCTCAATCAAATAATGTTTTCTTGTGTGAGCAACAAGCATTATTTTGGATGTCTCGTTTCTCAGCCAAGCATACATAACGAGTGTAATTTGAATGCTCCCCACCTGCACATTAGGGTTCTCGACTCCTCTGGTGGGCCAAGAACCACGACTCTTTTAAAACTTGCCCGACTCTATAAAAATTGTAGAGGAATAGGGCATACCTATCGCTGCAATGGAGTTAGCTGGTCAGGAGTGTTGGGTGTGGGGTTTTGATAGGAATCAGCTTGTACTCTTAAAAGGCACTCCTGAAATATCAAACAGCCCAGGAGTGGTGTTGTCAATCTTGGAATTGGCACGTGATTGCCATTTTTAAAGGGCTCCCGAGTCAAAGAACAGCACAGGGACAGGCCCTTCGGCCCCGCAAGCCTGCACCGATGATGATGCCTGTCATAACAAAAGACTCCTTTACTTCTGGGGTCCGCATCCCTCCATTCCCATCCTATTCATGCATTCATCAAGATGCCTCTTAAACGTCACTATCGTACCTGCTTCCACCACAACCCCAGGCAGTGCGTTCCAGGCACTCACTATTGTCTATGTAAAAAACTTGCCTCGCACATCTCCGATAAATGTTTCCCCTCACACCTTAAACCTATGTCCCCAGACAATTGACTTTTCCATCTCGGCAAAAGCATCTATCCACTCTGTCCATGCCACTCAAAATTTTATAAACCTCTATCAGGTCTCCCCTCAACCTCTGTCATTCCAGTGACTACCTGTCACCCCTGAGACATAGTGTTCCCAAACACTAGTAACTTTGGATAAATAACAAATACCAAAAGGTGGACAAAATAACTCTCAATTGAAAATAATATTGAAGCAATAACAGTATCCAGTAAAGGGCTCTTGTTGCACACATGTTTTAATGGCAGGTTATTTACCTCATTAACTGAGAAGGATAGAAGTTTGTGTCCTGTTTAATGAGAAAGCCACTGTGCAATGAATGAGAGCGGATGTTTTAGTTGAAACAATAAATCTTGGCCGGAATTCTCCAGCCGTTGTGATTCTCTTTTCCTGCCACTGGGTGTCCCGCCAGCATCGGATGCCTCCAATGGAAAATCCCGGTGCACCATTGAGAAACAGGTGGCTGGGGGACCGGAGAATCAAGTCCCTTATTTCAACATGGATGGTGGCAGCAACTTTGTAAGCAGGAGATTAAATTAGACGATATATTTTTACATCTCTTTCTCTATGTTTCCATTATAGAAAAGCAGCCTGCCTGTTTGATTCAAAACTTAGCAAAATAAATATATATCAAGCATGTTGTATGTGTAGTATTTTTTTTTTTAATTTAGAGTACCCAATTATTTTTTCCAATTAAGGGGCAAATTTTAGAGTGGCCAATCTACCTACCCTGCACATCTTTGGGTTGTGGGGGTGAAACCCATGCAGACACGGGGAGAATGTGCAAACTCCACACGGACAGTGACTCAGGGCCGGGATTCGTACCTGGGTTCTCAGTGCCGTAGGCAGCAATGCTAACCACTGTGCCACCGTGCTGCCCCTTGTATGTGTAGTATAAAGTATCTGGCATAACAAGGGTTAATATGGGACTGGGAAACATTACTGTCTACTGTGTAAAGAGACACATGACCTGAGATGAGGATCAGTTGTGGACTAGACAGAGACCTGTGTAGAAGCAAGTATGGAGCTATCTCAAGGCTTGGGATGTACGCTGCATATGGGTACATAAGTGTGTAATTAATAAATAATTAATGTTAAAGAACCAAAACAGTTCCTGTTGTGGTGAAACGTCCTTTCCCTGTAGACTGCGAATCAGGAATTCCCAGGCTTCATTTCCAGTCTTTTCAGATCTCAGCCGAGGATTCCTCCAATTTACATTTGATTCCCTGGGTTAGAAAACGGGGGAAAAGAAGCGCAAAACCTTCCGAGTTCTCAATCCAGCCTTAGAGTGCACATGTATGACTGGCGTGTGAGGACAGGATCAGGTCGAGCCGCAATAAATCCAGGCGCTCAGAGCCTGAATTTGAAGAGTGGGCCATTTGTGTGAGTTACCAGAAGGGTCGACAAAACTCAGCAAGGGAACTGAGACAGAAAGAACGGCAGTATTTCCATCCCTACATATTTATGCCATCACGCTACATAACCCGAACATAGCACATTAACTGCACCCATGATTACAGATGCATTCACCCTTGTCAAGAAATGGAGAGGAGAGAGTTATATTACTGAGATAACAAGAACTGTCAGTTTGATGGATTTCCTCATAACACTGATGTTGCTGCAAAAAAAAAATCCTTTATTTGATAAGCAATTTTTCTATTCAAGTTATTTACTGGGTATAAACTTTTCCAAAAAAATAGCGGTCAGGACAGCCGAAGAAAATGTTTATGTGTATGCATCTATTTAAGAGTGTCATCAACGCTGAGGTCCAAGGATGACAAGATGTAAGGGCACACTGTTAAGCCAAAAACTTACTTTCAAATTTCCCACGGCTTCAGGATCCTTTCTTAATCCTTACAACATGTAACATTTCGTACAATTGATTTTAAGCCAAGTGGCACCATTGTGCAAGAAAGGATTGGGAGGAACAATGTGAGTTTATAGCTTAATCAGCGCTTGGCAGCAGGGTAGAATAAGTGGGATTGAGTGAGTCTGAGCCACTCTGCATAAACTGGTTAAAATCTTTTACGCATTTTTTATTGGACAAATGAAACAATCTGAAATAGAAAAGAGTGAAACAAAAGGAAGATTGCGAAAAATGTTCCCATCGGGGGTTATTTATTTATTTATTTCATCCAAGGGATGTCGCTGGCTGGACCAGCATTTGTTGCCCTTCTCTAATTGCCCTTGAACTGAGTGGCTTGCTGGACCTTTCAGAGGGCATTTAAGAGTCAATCACATTGTTGTGGATCTGGAGTCACATGTAGGGCCAGACCGGGTAAGGACATTACTGAACCAGATGGGTATTTGTACGACAATTGACTATGGTTTCATGGTCATCCATTTTAATTCCAAATTTTTAGTGAATACCAATTTCACCATCTCCTGTGGTGGGATTCGAACTCAGGTCCTCGGAACATTGCCCTGGGTCTCTGGATTACTAGTCCAGTGACAATACCCACCTCACCCTAATGTCCTTTCCCCATGGAATGCTGGTTATAACCCACAAGGGTCTCACAGGGTCGGGATGATCTACTACCCCGTGGAGCTTGCAGAATACGAGGCGGGGTACCCTTAACACAGTTCATATGCCATTCTATAAATAGAGTCACCCAGCCAGGCACCAACTAGAGAAGACCCAGTGGGGAACTACTGGAGCTGTACATAATAGTCAACGTGTTAAATAAAAATAAGTTTTGTATTTCTCTACAACTCAGTGTTGGGCTCCTTCTGTTGCCCCTTACAAAAGTGCAGATCAGTTTTTTGCTGAGGTCGGGCAAAACATTTCAACCCCGCGTACATTCGTATTTTAGGTGATTAATACTTCCAGTTCAATATTATAATATTCTAACCATTCCAGGTACTTGGCTTTATTGCCAGTATGACTATCCTCCTCATAGTTCGCAATATTTGCGAGTTTTGCAGGATCTCCAAATTCTGAAAATGGGCCCGGTCCACACAAGTCTAGGTTATTAACATATACCAGGAAAAGCCATGGCCCTCGTACCGGTCCCTGGGGAAATCCTCACTACATCTTCCTCGTTGTTTGTTTCAATTTCACGTTACATCAGATGAAAACAAACGCCACCATTTGACCCAGAGAAATGGACATTTCCCTGAACCTATCTGAACCTACCAACTGGCTCAAAATTATAATTGAAAATTTGAAGTGCTATTCCAAAAAATTGAACTTCCCTCATTTCATTTCAGAAAAGCATCCCAACAAATCATGCTCGCACTTGACGAGAAAATTGAAGAGCATGGCTGAGAGCTCACAGGATGGTTATAGCACAGAAAGGGGCTATTCAATCGCATGCACCGAGTCCAAGTTTGCTCGTCCCGCTCTCCGTCCCTTTCCATATAGTCCTTCAATCATTCTTTTCTCTTCAGAAGATTCAAAATGTCTTTTGACAGCCACGATTGTGTTCGTCTCCACCACGCACACAGCCAGCACCTCCCAGTTTCTAATCGCATGCAGTATAAAAGAGGTTTTTCTCCTTCATGTCACTTTTGGTTCTACGTGCCAATCGTCTTACATCCGTGTCCTGTGGCTCTCAACACTCACGCCAACAGAAACAGTCCTTCATAGTTCTGAAGGCCTCTATCGAATGTTCTATAAACCTTCTCTTCTCTCACCCGCAATCTATCCATGTGTCTAAAGTCCCTCATTCATAGCATCATAGAATCCTTACAATTTGGTCCAGCGGGTCTATACCGGCCCTCCGAAAGAACACCCTACCTATGCCCAAGACCCCTACCCTATCCTCATAACCTCGTAACCCCACCTAGCCTTTTGGACACTGAGGGGCGGCATGGCCAATCCACTTAACCTGCACATCTTTGGGCTGTGAGAGGAAACTGGAGCATCCAGAGGAAACCCACGCAGATACGGGGAGAACATGCAAACTCCACACAGTCACTCAAGGCCGAAATTGAACCCATGTCCCTGACGCTGTGAAGCAGCTGAGGCGCGCTGGAAAAATATTTATAAAACTCTTCTGCATTATCTCCAAGGCCTTCATATTCCTGCTAGTGTGTGCCCAGATTGGACACAATACTTCTGCTGAAACTGAAACCAGTGATTTCTAAAGATGTGCCATAACTTTCTTGCTTTGTTCCATTGTGCCTTTATTTCTGAAGCTCAGAATTGCAGATGTAATTTTAACCACTTTTCACCTTCTGCAATCTATATACATGTACCATCCCCCATTAGGACGATAAGCTTTATGAGGGAAGGATCTCAGGTATATATGGCCGGATCCTGTCGACGGAGCAGGCTTTGTTGGAGGAAAGTAAAGAGAAAGTGGGAGTGAAAACTGGGCCTGTTTTTTGATGGAGAGGAAGGGGGTTTGGAGTCAGGCTCTTCACAGGTCCAACTCCACCTCATCTTGTGCTGGACTCAGCTTTATCCAGTTCAAGTTGGTGCACAGGGCCCACTTGACCCAGGCCATGGTTGAATATTTTTTCTCAGAGGTGAAGGATAGGTGTGAACGTTTTTCTCGGGGGCGGCTAATTATACACACATATTTTGCCCTAAATTGGTAAGGTTTTGGGTCTCCCTTTTCAACACCACGTTGGGGATTCTGGGGATTCAGCTGGAGCTGTGTCTGTTGGTGGCTATTTTTGGTGTTTTGCACTCACCGGTGCTGTAGATGGGGGTGAAGGTGGCCGTCCTCGCCTTCTCCTAGTTAATAGCCCGGAGGCGGGTTCTGCTTGGATGGAGGTCCCTGCTACCACCACATGTCTCAGCTTAGCTGTGTGATCTCATGGAATTTTTGTATCTTGAGAAGGTCAAGTATACCATGACGTATATACCATGGGATCGTGGAAGGGTTTTTACTTGAGGTAATTTTCAGAGAACTGGTCAACTGTTAGGGGGGAGATTTGTTTTTGGTTTTTTTTGTTTATGGGGCGGTGGGGCTGAAGGGATGGGTTTATTTTGTAACAGTGTTTGCAGTACGTTACTGTCTTGTTCCACTTTATTACAATGAAAAATCTTTGTGAAGAAAAATATTTTTAAAAGAACTGCACCCATTATTTGAAATTGCCTTTCCCTAAAATACCTCACTTCACATTTCCATGCACAAAATCTCATCAGCAACGTGTCAACCCATTCAGCCAGCCTATGTCCCCTTGAAGTGCATCACTGCTCCTCACGGTTCACAATACTTCCGAGTTTCGCAGGATCTGCCAATTTTGAAAACGAGCCCTGTCCACCCAAGACTAGGTTATTAACATATATCAAGTAAAAGTCACGGCCTTCGTACCAATCCCTGGGAAAGTTCACTGGGCATCTTCCCCATCGGTTGTTTCAAGGTTCGTGCCCTGTTTATGGAAAACAAACCACCTTGTGAATCTTTGGAATCCATTATTCCAGATGGTTCTAAATGTTCCATCATTACACATATTCAAGGCTGGCATAAGGAGAGTTTTGATACTTTGGAGAATTAAGGTAAATGGGGTGCAGCTGGAAAGACACACTGAGGCAGAAAATCCAGACATGATCGTATTGAATGGCGAAGCAGGCCAGATTGGCTGAATGGTCTACTTGTATTCCTATTTCTTGTGCTCTTAAAATTGTATCATTCAGTTTATGTTGTTCCATTTCTTGGGTTGGCGTGCACCCAATGCAGAAGCATGTGAAATTCCATGAGAAGACATTCAACATGTGTCCCGACGTCATTGTGTGGTAATTCAGTCAGCGGGTGGGCGCAATAGTTGAAAACAAATGGAGATTCCTTACAGTCAGAAACATGGAAATTTATAAAGGGGAAAAAGAAATTCCTGACTAAATAAATACACAGTGTAGTTCTGTTTCCACAAAAGTGGACACAAATAACATACCAACAATGTTGGGGATCACGGTTTAGCGAGAGGGAGGGACTGAAGGAAATCAGTATTACTAGGGAAATGGTGTTGAGAAAATTGATGGGATTAAAGGCCGATTAATCCCCAGGGTCTGATAATCTACATCCCAGAGGATTTCAGGAAATGGCCCTGAAAATAAAGGAAGCATTGCAGCCATCTTCCAATATTCTATAGACTCTGGAACAATTCCTATGGATTGGAAGGTAGCTAATGCAACCACACTATTTAAAAAGGGAGGTTGACAAATTGCTGCCTGTGGCCTCAGGTTAAGACCCCAAATTCCCGAAGAAATAAAATGCTTCCTATCGTCAGCGGCACAGAGAGTGAAATAATTCCAGACCCAATCAAATTTGGGCTAATCTATTCACATGTGGTTTTATCAGCTTAACTATCTGGAAAGAGGCAATATCCCAGTGTAACCAATCAGACTGGTGCAGCTTTCAGTACATATGTTTTAAACAATGGGTGGAATCTTCCGGACCTGCCCCCCCCCCCCCCCCCCACCCTCCCACCCCCCCCCCCCCCCCCCCCCACCCCTTCATCTCACTAACAACCCGGAGGCAAGTCTTGCTCGGGTGGAGGTTCCGTCTAAGGCTTTAACCTTGTTAGAGGACCTGATGGAATTTCTGACCCTTGAGAAGATCAAATGAAGGGGTCGGTGGATGGATGTTACTCAAGGTGGCAGCTGGTTACTGTCAGCTGTTGGGAGGTTGGGGGTGCGTTCTCTGAAAGTAAGGGTGAAGGTGGCCTCTGGAGGGGAAAGGGTCAGGTTAACAAAGGGCATGGATCAACATTAAAGGAAACAGGGGATAGAACAGCAATATTCACATGAACAAAGATGGGGTCCATGGGTAATGGATGGAGCGGCGGGAATGGAATTAGGAGACCGTGACAGTAGAGGAGGATGGGCAGAGCTTGATAGGTGTCGGGGGTGGTTGGCAGTGTCAGCTGCACTCATGCACATTAGCAGCACCATCTTCGTCTAAGCTGAATAATGAGGAACGACCTTGAACAGAAATTGAAATGGGACAGTGTTCAAAGAATGTGGGAGGGGTTCAGGACCCTGGGCCGAGGGAAGGGCCACACTTTTAATTATTTAGTCAAGCAATGAAGAACAAGGCTCAGCTGAGTGCTGGCTTTGAGGATCAAATGCCGACTGAAGGAGCATTGCTCCTTGGCTAATTGGATGCATTCATGGATGAACGCATTACATTTTCGGGCTACATTTCTGATAGACCATCTGTTCCTCACAGAGGCATGTAAAAAGTGATGTCAAATCAAATATTTAAGGAGCAAGGCTGCTGACAGAAGCTGCATAATCCAAGAGCCTCAATATTTGTAGGCCATGGCCTAAAGACATGATTACATTAAAAGGCTATGGTATCTATTTTGAGTGTCTAGGCTCATGGAGGAAAACTGGCAATTGCCCAATGGAGGGTTTTCACATATGGCTGCATTCATCCTCAACCTGATCCTCTTTCTAAATGTACGTTCCTGTCTGAGAGAGGAGGATCAGCCACCTGAGGTCCTCCAGGATGTTCTTTGCCTACAAGGTGTGGCCTGGGGATGCCATGTCTATATGGAGGGTAGGCCAAGGGCTTTTTGTGCTGGCGTGGAGGTGAAGAGAAACCAACCAAGGGCAAGTTCAAATTCTCAAATCTATTCATTGACAGACACTTAAAGGAGAGGAGCATGCAGGTTGTAGACAACTCTGCCATGTTTATAGCTCTGATTGTAATGGGGAGAAGAAGGCCCATCACCAATTGGCACAGGTCCAGGTGGAGGAGCAGCCCGAACAGCAAGTGTGAGGAAGCTCCAAGAATTCCAAGATGTTTCCAAAGAAAGGCAAATTCAATAAAAGGCAGTGACCTATCCACACGGATATATAGACAACACTGTTCATGTATGGAGATGAGCGACAACAATAGCCCTTGCCCAGGGATATGATACTTCACGGTTGCCACCTTCTCCACAAAGAGCTGTTGCCAGAAGGACTTGGAGGATATCCCATGCCGATGGCTTTGAAGGTGACTGCCGCACTGAACTTCCTTGAGAGTGGGCCCTTCTCGGACCTTCGGACCTTGTGAGAACACAATGGGACGGGCAACTTCCTTCCCGCCCTGCTATGGGATTCGCCGAGCTCCTCGCGGATACATAATTAATGAGCCGAACAGCAGAAGATTTCACTTATTCAGGCGTCCTGCCACCCAGTGGAAAACACTCTGACTTTCCAGCCCGCTACTGGACGTAGGCCAGGATTTTCCATCCCAGTCATGGCGTGGCCCGCCATGGGAGATTCGACAGCCCCACCAAAAGCCCACTGGCTTTCAGTGGGACTGGACAATCCCGGCAGTGGGCTGGGCCGGAAACTGCCGCTCTTCGTTGCGAAGACAATTTCTTCCAGGAGTGGGATATTTCTTATTTTGTAGGACGTAAGCTTATCTGATGCTATACTTTATGACAGTCACTGCAACTCACTGGATCCTGTTTATAGCACACTCCATTAATAACGAGCTGCAAAATGTCAGATGCAGTTATGCATATTATTGGCACAACAGCACAATCCATGGGACTGCATCCAGGCAGCTTCCAAACAGAAACTCACGGAGAATAAGGAAATACTTCACTCTCATTGTTCAGCTCCCTGGGGAGTCAAAGTTAAATTGTTATGAGGTCAAAGATGATAAGCGTTCCAACGGTGTCAGTCTAGTCTTGAGTAAATGTGGTCACAACACAAAATAAAGAGGGCGTGTGATGAATGTGGAGAATATAAATGATACGGCGCAGATGTGTGACAATTCCCCTGAACATTCTTGATAAGGAGTTATTCCATCAGAGACCCATTTTCCTTTGCTTGAGCCTGGATTACACAGTAGATCATGCGAGTTTCATGTTTGAATGTGCTCTAAATTAAACACTTCATTTAAAATCTTTTCACTGACTCCAATTCCACCCTCTCCACCGACTGTGCCTGGGGTACAGGGCGGGCCACTTGCTTTTCCACCCAAGTTGCCGATCTCCGTGTACGAAGGCCGTCCTTACAGCATGACTTTCTCATTTACTTTCACTGTTCAGTTAAACAGGACTGATTCCCCTGTTCCCAATGTCAGCATCCATCGAGCAGCTAAAGGAAAACCTGTGACCCAATTAGCAAGTCATCTGTTGGGGACGAGAGAAGCCCTGCGTTTCGCACTCCCGATGAGATCAAAGCCTTGCCGTCAGAGTAATCCACCTCGGGACTCAGCAGAAAGCATTAATCAGGGTTGAACAGGCATTCTGAATCATTACCTTCCATCAGAGAAGCCCTCGGCTGTATCTTCTTGTAACTGGGAATGCACCTTCTTCCTCAGTGGAAGAATTAGGAAATAGGTTGGCAGCACGGTAGCACAAGTGATTAGCACTGTGGCTTCACAGTGCCAGGCTCCCAGGTTCAATTCCCCGCTGGGTCACTGCATGTGCGGAGTCTGCACGTTCTCCTCGTGTCTGCGTGTGTTTCCTCCGGGTGCTCCGGTTTCCTCCCACAGTCCAAAGACGTGCAGGTTAGGTGAATTGGGTAAATGATAAATTGCCCTTAGTGTCCAAAAAGGTTAGGAGGGGTTATTGGGTTACGGGGATAATGTGGAAGTGAGGGCTTAAGTGGGTCGGTGCAGACTCGATGGGCCGAATGGCCTTCTTCTGCACTGTGTGTTCTATGCTCTATGTTCTGCCGGTGCCTGCAGCTCTTCAGCATGTCCATAGAATCCCTACAGTGCAGAAGTAGGCCGTTCGATCCATAGAGTCTGCACTGGCCCTCCAAAAGAGCACCTTACCTAGGCCCAGTTCCCACCCTATCCCCTAACCCCACCTAACCTTTTGGGCACTAGAGGGGAATTTAGTGTGGCCAATCCACCTAACCTGCACATGTTTGGACTGTGGCAGGAAACCGGAGCACCTGGAGAAAATGGACGCAGACACGGGGAGAGCATACAAACCCCACACAGTAACCCAAGGCTGGAATCAAACCCGGATTCCTGGTGCTGTGAGGCAGCAGTGCTAACCACTGTGCCACCGTGTCATACTGACGTGACCATTTTCAATGCGAGCCTGGATTGCATTGGTTAGAACGTATCGGATATGTAGGGGTAGGCATCACAACTCATAAAAAAAAATTACCATTGGTTGAGGTCGGCACAGTTGTTGTCCAGTTGGATTTCCTGCTCCATTTGACACTGTCACAGTCTTTGCAAGGTCAGGCCAATTGACAATTTTAAAAGAAAACGGGGCGAGTCAGAAAGCTTGGGTAGAATTTTCCATTTTTGAAACTAAACGCCGTGGCAGGTGGATTGTGTAGCGCCTCTCCCACTGGTCAGAGTCGTGGGAAATCAAGCCTGATTTTGTACTCTACAATTAATTAATTGGGTGCAGGCGAGTTTCTCTCCAAATAACCTGGCAGGTCAGGAACTGATTTGTCCATGCTGGCATTACCTAATGCGGTCAAAGGTCCAGGCACTATACATGCACACCACCTGAGTGCACACATTTCCTTCTCTCCAATCCTGCCAATGGAAAGATGGGATAACCCCACCCATTCTTTCTGGATTTCCTTAATGACAATGAATGATTGCCCAAATGTCCCCCCCCGCCACCCCCGATCCTCGCACCCCCCCACCACCACTCCCACCCCAAGCCATCTCACCCATTGAATCACAGGGTTTTACAACAATAAGGGGATGTTTTAGTCAGAGAAGTATTCAGGATGAAGCACCTGGAAGTAACATCAGTTTAAAATTCGAGATTTTGAACAATAATCAGCAATGGGGATCGCATTACCTGCCCATTTAGGAAGCACAGCGAGTGTTTCTAACTGCCTAGCGTGACAAGAAAGTGACAGTTACAAGAATTAGCAAAAACCAAAACTTCAGTAGCACATACCTCACAGTGAAACTTTCGCAAGAAGACATTTGCAGCATTTTGAAATCAAGCTAATCAACATTTACAAACCAACAACAATCAGAACAATGTATACGTCATCCCTTGGAGCAGAAGGCAACCTCTGCAATTAATAAATTCATAAACTGCGGGATTCTCCGTCGGCGGGATCCTCCACTTCGCCGGCAGTGTACCCACTCCGGCGGGTTTCCTGACAGCGCGGAATGGCCACAAAAGGAAACCCCATTGGCTGGCTGCCGGAACGGAGGATCTCACTGCTGGCAGGGATGTGCCATGCCGTGAAACGGGGCTGGCGGGACAGAGAATCCTGCCCCATCTTTGAAACTGTAGCACAGGAAGAAGGCCATTCAACCCATTTTACTTGTGCCAGGGTGAGTTTGCCATATAGAACTATCTGCTCTAATGCCTTCAGTCTGCACCCTGTTGTATTTTTCCCTTTCAAACACTTATCCAATTCCCTTTTCAATTACATTATAATCTCTGCTTCAGTCATCAGATGTGGCAAATCATCCCTTGGCCTAATAACTTGCTGTTTATGTTAGTGATAACCCTGGTTGTATGCAGGGAAGGCCAGTCATTTTACCAAATGACAGATGCAGATAATATATATTAGTATCCTTCATTTAATACTTCATTTAAGTTAATGTAGAGATTTGATACACACCAAATCAATTTCAATTGGCAGTAAAATATGCTAAAATATTCCCTTGAATAAAATTCATTGTGTGGAATATGCTATTTAGAGACACTTTCTCCTCTATATTTTCATAGATGCTGACATTCCAGTCCCCAACGCATTCATTGCCCCTTGGTTCCACAGGTATTAAAAATATAATCAACAATCTCCTTGAAAGTTCTCCAGATTAGCCACTACAACTTTGGTTGAATGTCAGTGAAAATCAGTTTGCCCTCACCCTCCCCCCCACCCCCCCCCACCCTCCCCCCCACCCCCCCACCTTAATGCACGCTTAATGTAGTCTGTGCTCCGAGAATGTCATCGTAGCATTGACTCTTGTACATTTTAATTGCTATCCTATTTACATTTCACTGACCTTCCAGCTGTCTCTCCAATTTATTAAATGCTACCAGATAAAGGTTCATCTGCAGAGTAAGGAATCATACGCAGTCTTTTGTTCTTAGCAGAAGCCTATCTGACTGATGGCTCTTTATTCATTTAACTAAAGCAAATTGTGGCTTTGTTCCCAGTCAGCTCCAAACTCCCAATCGAGTTGCATGGTTGTGGCAAATTTCAAATTTGGTCATTTTCAGTTGATACTTATTTATTTGAAATGCGCACAATATTAGCAAGATTCCTCTCCTTCTGTCATGCCAGCAAATGTATGTGTGTAATAAGGTGTCATGGATTATACGGAAATCTGTAAACTTAATTTCATTTTTTATCACAATTTTCTGTTTAATTCAAGCAGATTAAGTTCCCGCTAGTCACCCTTGTTTCATTTCATGTTGTTTAATTCCAGTTTACATTATTGTACATCACATTTCATGTCCTTCAGACAGGGGAATGTATTGGCATCACCACACTGCCATGAATCATCTGATCTTTAACACAAATAAGCATCCAAACTGTTCCAACCTCCTTTCAGATGCAAACGGCAGGTTATTAATGAGATTTATACCAGCATATGAATGGCGCGAGCATTTTAGTTAATCCATTAGTCTAACCTCATCCATCTGCAACATAGTCACATGCCACTCTCTAACTTTGTTTTACCCATTTACGGCAGGATCATATGGAACTGTGTCCAGTGGCTTACATGGGATTCATCCAGTTTACATTCTGGGCAGACGTATTTACTATAAATGCAGAAGGATCTATGGCACCGAAGCAAACCATTTCACCCAACTGGGTGTTTATGCTCCTGGTGAGTCTTCTCCCACTTGAATTACCTCTTCCCACCATGCCCACATATTCTTCTGTTCCCTTCTCTCTGTATGCATCAGTCACCTTAAATGCAACACCCCACGTAACAGGATTTTCATCCTTGAGGTGCAAGTCAGGAAAATTCTCAGCTCGGCCCACCTACCGGGGCGCGGGGGGGGGGGGGGGGGGGGGGATGCCTAGCAAGGCGGCTGGGAGCTGGCACGTGCTGAGCCCTGCCACGGTTTCATGGGGGTATAAAACAGTCAAAACAGGTGTTTTAATACTCCAATGCATTTTAGGGCTATCAACCAAGCACATATAATGAGGCTGGACCTTGAGTCCAGAAATCTATTAGGCTGTTGAAAAAATTTGCTTGATGAGCGAGCAGCACGTGGTGGCAAGGATGCGGAATGTGTGAGGGTAAGGGGCATGAGGGATGAGGGCTGGAAGGCCTTTCTGATTTTACTATAACTGGGATGAACTCCCACAGCACCTAGGTGGGTCTTTTAAACAGGCCGCTTCTGCAGCAGGCAGCCCCTGTGGCTGCCTCCAAACCTCTTCGGAGTCAGCTGGGTCGTAGCCCACGTGTACATGCCCCCCCCTTCCCCAATGTAAATCCCTCCCTTGCGGACAGGTTCGCCCATGGTGGACGAGCTAAGCGAGGAAATTTCCCAACTCCCGCCATCCGTCACGAGGATGAAAATCTAGCCTACTAAGTATGTGGGCTGGGTTAAATGTTAACTTGTGTCCTTTTTTTAAGCTTCTTATATTCGACAAATTGCCCATCAGTTAACCTTTCTGTGCCAGCAGAAAATAATTTTAACTGTTCCATTATTAAATGAAGAGGCTATATAGAATTCATGTTGTGGACAGCACGTCCCAACTCATGCTAAAGACGAGGAAACCAAGAACTGGGTCAATCAATTTTCATTACTTTTTTATAGTCTCAGAACTTATAGCTTGACATCGTTAATTAGCCACCAGAGCGTGTTTATTGTGGATGCAAGCCAAGGCATTAACTGCTGCTTATTTATTACCAAATTGAGCTGCTCTCTTCCCCTCACATTCTTTTTAAAAGGGCAGTGTATTCATGAAAAAGTAATCGCCAAACCATCTTTATATAAAAATCCATTATGTAAAGGCAGAAATCATGTCAACACATTGTTGCATCACCCTGTGTTCAATATATGTAATGAAAATAATGCACATAAGGCACTTGCGACTCTTCTTCCACCAATAAAGATTCACCAGACGAACACATTAGACATGGATCCTGAATTGCAGTTAAAATTGCTTCAACAAAACTGACTTGTATGAGTTGCAGAACCACTTGTGAAATGAGGGTGAACCAGAGGTTTATTCATTCAAGTAGCTCCTATAGTTCTATTAGGAGTCAAATAATCGCATTCGCTCAGTCGCCCAAATGAAATTCATTGAGCAATTAACATAACAGAAGCAGGTTACTCAATTAATTGCATTAAAATATCAATGGACCAAATACAAAATAGCCTGGGCTCATAACTTGGTCATTTTCTATTTTCTCAGCAATATATTTTCATCCAATTTACATCATTACTTCATAAAAACCCATCTGCTCGGTTGAACTCCCTAAGAACTAAGAATTCTACAATATTGTGAGAGCTTCCATTAATCAATGGGCGGGACTTTCTGGTCCTGCTATGCCATCTTTTCCAGCTCACCATTGGCCACTGGTGGAATCTTCTGGTTCCGTCAGCGTCTGTGGCGTTTTGTGTAGCTCGCCCGTCCCGCTGCTGAGAAAACTGCCACTGGGGGGAAGGGGGGGGTTCACCTTCGGTTGGACTGGTGATCCCACTGGTGGGATGGCTGAAAAATCCCACCCTTTGACTTATTTTCTGTCAGCCATTTTATTCACTTTACTTTCCCACACTCCCACCTCCAAGAACAAGTGCAAGGAGCTCCTGGTTTGTCTGGCCCACATATTTTGTCCAAACCAGGAATAGAGGGGGATGGAGGATTTTTAGATGGGAAAGGGAAGTAATAAATTCCCACAAAGCCTGCCGAATTTAATGACAGGATGACTTCAATCTTTTCAATGGGTTTGCTGACCAGAGGTCAAATAGATTGATTGTTGGGCTAGAAAACAGTAGCAGGTCGGACGTTGTGTAAATGTGACATTGCAGCGGGGAGGTGGAGGGTCTGGCTTTGCAAGGCAGCGTAAATCGTACATCGTAGGGGGTAATTGGTTGATCACGGGGACTATGGGGAAGGATTGGGAGTCAGCTGATCATGGGGGTCTGATCACGTGGAAGTACATTTGTTAAGTCTGGGGGACAACCCTGCTTCTCCTGGCCCACAGGTAGTGCCATAAAGGCACTTAACTTACAGATCCAGCCCTTCTTACCTCCTTCAGCTGGAGAACCAATCGCTGGAGCTTGGCTGAGTGATCTGCTTCCATCCCAGAGATTACCTAGGTCCATCCACCACTGCCCAATCACTTCCCTCTGATCCGATCTCTGCTCGACTGCCATTGAGCTCCTAATCCATGCAATTTGACACTTCCAGACTTGGCAATTCTAATACTTACTCGTTCTGAACATCAGCTCATCCAAATCTCTGTCTCTGTGCCCTCTTGCATAGTCCGATCATCCCATTCCTCACTGACCAACATTGGTTCCTGATGTCCCAGTGCAGAAATCAAATTCTCATCCTCCTGTTTGAATTTCATGGAAAGGTCCCCAGTCCTGGTGGCCTGCAGCCCCTGCAAACTTGCTTTCTCAAACTTTAATCTTCTGCGCCACCCTTCCCATTTGATTCCACCTTGTCTTCTACTCTGGAATTCCTTCCGTGAATCACCTTGCCTCTCCAACACCTTCTCCTGTTTTAAGATCTTTCTGATTAACACTTTCCAAACAAACGTATGGCTATCTCTCTTATTCACTCCTTCTGTTACTTAACATCAATTTTCTGATGACGGATCCATGAAGCATTTCACCTTGGGACAGTGCTCTACATTTAAGATGCTCAAAAAATGCCTCATAATTAAACTATTGTGCAAATGGAATATTTGAGTGGGAGATCAAACATTTATTAAAAACTTAAAGTGCCATCTTTTTTTGTGCTGGTTTTAAATCCTTTAAAAAAAATTTTTTTTAGAGTACCCAATTAGTTTTTTCCAATTAAGGGGCAATTTAGCGTGGCCAATCCACCTACCCTGCACATCTTTGGATTGTGGGGGCGAAACCCACGCAAACATGGGGAGAATGTGCAAACTCCACACGGGCAGAGCCGGGATCGAACCTGGGACCTCAGCTCCGTGACGCTGCAGGGCTAACCCACTGTGCCACCGTGCTGCCCTATGGTTTTAAATCCTTAATGGATGATCAACTTCAGGAGTGGATATTACAGTGCCAGTAAGATGCCATTTCCTGAGCGTTCTGGCCCATTTCACATTTCAACCAATTGTTCTGTCGGTGAAATTACCTCAGTGAAACTGAGTGACCATTTCTTGATCCCACTTCCTCCGACTCTAAGCAAATAAAAATCAGAACAATGATACAGTAATAGATTGGGGCAATTGACTTGCCCATTTTATTGGATCAATTACCTTTCATCTTTGCTTTATACCATGTCCAAAAGACTGTAAGATATAGGAGCAGAATTAGTCTTTACGGCACATATCATCCTCATCCCCTTTCTTCTGCCTTCTCCCCATATTCCCTGATCTCCATATTAATCAAGCAATCCCCTTATTAATCAAGAATATAGAAGGAATGGTGAATATAGAAGGAATGAGAGCATGACTTTTTTAACTTTTGCGTTATTGCTGAAATAAATCTAGCCAGTACCTTCACTTATGTCATCCGATGGCATGGTGGCACAATGGTTAGCACTGCTGCTTCACAGCACCAGGGATCTGGGTTTGATTCCGACCTTGGGTGGCTGTGTGGTGTTTGCATGTTCTCCCCATGCCTGCGTGGGTTTTCTCCGGGTGCTCGGGTTTCTTCCTACAGTCTAAAGATGTACAGGTTTGGTGGATGGGCCATGCTAAATTGTCCCTCAGTGTCCAAAGGTTAGGAAGGGGTTACAGGAACGAGGCAAGGTTGTGGGCCAAGGGAGGTACTGTTTTGGAGGGTCAGTGCAGACCTGATGGGTCAAATTGCCTTCTTTTGCACTGTAGGGATTCTATGATAACCAACAGGGATGCTGTCAGTCCAAGTGCAACAAAAACAATTTGGCTCTGATAGCCACAAAAACAACACAGGAGACAGAGAGCACAATCCACCCGAATGGGGACACAGTCCAATAGCCCGAGGTTAGCTGGGTGTTTCCTGATGCTCGGAGCACCGAGAAACACTCCGCTATCCAATACCTATCTGAGTAGATCAGATGACTCAGCGAGGAATGCGCAGCTGAGGCTCCACTGAGGAGCTCCGCTCGCCTAAACACCTCAGCAGTGCAGTGAGAGATTGTGACACCATTTATAAATGGTGTCCCAATCTGTCGAGCCCCCCACGCAACCCCCAAATTCCCCAAGCTCCAAATCACTATAAGGGAGTCGAACTCCCACATCCGCATAGACTATCCCCCCCGCCATGGACTGATCGCTGACTCACAATAAATGCCAGCTTGTCATCTTGGCAGTCCAAGCCTTGCCAGGCAGTGCCACTTGGGCACCTTGGCAGGTTAGATCCCAGATGGGCACTGCCAGGGTGCCCAGAGAGCAAGCACCTAGGGGCCTCCGATCCCCTGGGAGACGACCATGAGCGCCGTTCCACCTGGAATCCATTTGCGGAGACCAGTACTGAAGGCACTCCCCCAAGGTCTCTGAGGCAAAAGGAATAGATCCCAATGTCTCAGTTACCTCAGGGAACTGCATATTAGAGTGAGACTATCTGTCTCGCTCTAATATGTAGATTTGCCAAAAAGTGATCCCGTCCACATACGGGATTCCCATCGCAATGTCTCATGAGAACATGTTAGTTCACACGAGGCGTGGCGAACTAGGTAGATCCCAGGAGCGGGGTCTCCCGGCATCTACCCGTCATGTTGCGCTGCAGTGCGCTGACGTTCAGATGCAGCATGGCCAGTAGGTTGTGCCCAAAATATCCTCCTGTCTTCGGGAGAATTTGCCTTGAATGATACGCATTGTTCTGGCCTTTGATCTACTGACTTTCCTCCTAATGTTTCTTGTAAGCTCCGATATGCCATGCCTTCCTCCGTACGCTTCTCCCTTCCTTTACGTGCACTCTGTTGAAATCATCAATCTCATTCCCATGCATTCATTATCGCATTCATTGCTTTTTCAGCGGTGCCTCAAAAACCTCGTACTATCTGGGTAACAGGCACAATAGAAATTCAAGCTGTCATTATTGCTGATGTTTTGGACTATGCGCCTTCGTCCTTCAATAAGTTTCTCGGTTGAAAAGAAAAGTTGGAGTGGGATTTACCAGCACCATTTAGCGAGCCTCGCCTTGCCTGCTGCTGGGAGCCCGCTGCGGAGGGGGGATGGGGGCAGGGATGGGGAGGCGTCTTCAGCTGGACCTGACGATCCCACCGCCAGGAAGAGCTGGAAAATCCTACACTTGATTAGTCTGATATTATGGGCTGGATTCTCCGGTTGCCCCAGCCGCCTGTTGCTCAGCCGCATGCTCTCTTCCCGTCGCTTGTCAATGGGATTTCCCATTGAAGCCATCCCACGCCGCAGGGAAACCGGTGGGTGGGAGTGCGCTGATGGTGGGAAAAGAGAGTCCCAACGGTAGGAGAATTCCGGCCCAGATCTTTGGATGATGCTTTCGGTCGGGGTTAACATGGAAATGATTCAGTCGCCATGAACATGTCTTTCTTCTCTTGAGAAACTCAATGCAGTCTCTCATCCTTTCTCCTCCAAAATTTGAACCCCAGAGTCGCAGCCTGATTCGTTCTAAATCCAGTCATAAAAGAAAATTCAAGCAGAACAGAGAATACCGTAAACCTAATCATAAATAAAGTAAATTAGTGATTGTTGTCCAGGCTTTGTCAGCCTCACAAATATGAACACAGTGACGTCTGGTTCATAATTAAGAGCACATTCACAAGGAGATATAACCAAATGCAAATATCACACTTGCCTCATGAATAATGGATCACTTGCCTTTGTGTTGTCTTCTGTGATTTGTTTTGTTTTTCTATTATCCTTGCAGTATATTAGCAATAATTCATGTTTATTTAAAATGCATTAGTGTTTCTTTGTTTGCGCCTTGATTAAATCCATGCACTTTGGATTATGAGGTTAATCAGAATTCCAGTCATTTAACTATTTAGCCTCTGACACTCATTAAATTAATTGCTTCCTACCTTCCCCAGTAATCCAGTAGCAAACGGCAGCTTTCGGATGTAACACTAAACCGTGCTCGCTATGTCGGAACAGACTTAATTTGTAGATTGCGATGAATTACGTGACCTCAGTTCGGAGTCTACAGTTGGCCTCCTGAGTCAAGGGCAGTGACCCCGGATATAATTATATATTAAAGTTTGAAAATGTTTTTGGGGGAGGGGGCAGTGGTTTACGGCCATTCTTGCCAACGGGATCTTCCGGAATCGCCGACAGCCCCACCCCCGCAGTGGATTTCCCGGCGGTGGGGGGGTGGATACAATGAAAAATCCCATTGACAGTGGCGGGACCAGGAGATCCCACCACCGGCCAATGGCAGGCTGCCTCCTGCCGCTGAGAAAGAAGCCGTGGGGACGTGTGGAAAATCACTTTGATTGTGTCCCAGTTGTGGTGATTGTCCCTTTAAGGGCAACACAGCAGAGTAAGGGTCACATGTCTTGGATGACCAATGGGGCTCAGAGTGGGGAATCACCCCAGTGTGGGGAGTTCCCATCGGCAAGAAGCATTCTGGAAGCAGACATGCTGCTGCTCTTGAAGGTCACTTAACAAATCCCTTTGGTTTTGCTGATGCAGGGGATGGTTTTCAGCACATGTTGGCCATCAGAAAGTAGGGACATGTGGGTGGAAAATCTGGAGAGAGTCAGGAAAGACGACTTTCTCTGGGGAGATCAAGATTCCCGAATTTCCATGCTCCTCACTGATCACATCATGGGCTCACAAAAAGGGCGATAACCCCATTTTAATGGATTTAAAGACATTTGAATATGATTAGCTAGCCCCGTCTCGTGATCCCCACCCCACACTAAATATTCAGCCATGCCGACATTACGTCACATCGGCGATGTTTACAGCAGTATATGAGATTCAGTCGAGGGCACCCCTCTGGGGGTGGAAGGCTAAGTATAGCCCTCGGCAGCGAGGGACATGCTGTGGCATTGCACCCTGGAATAAGCTGGCACTGCCAAGGTGGCACTGCTAGGTTGACACTGTGCCAATCTAGCAATGCCAACCTGTGCCAGGAAGCAGCGGCAGGAATGTGCATTCTGGGTAGCCACATGGGGAGGGGTTCCCGTAATGCATGGTTGGGGGAGGGGGGGAGGGGGGAGAGCACTGATGCCAATGAAGAGGGAACTTGCAGCCACAGGGCATGAGGGTTTGGGGGGGGGGGGGGGGGGGAAGCAGGTAGTGGGGAGGGGAGGGGAAAATGGCAGCGATACTTCCGGTGTGGAGGGGAGGGGGAAGAGAGAGCCCAATGATTGTGGGCGGGGGAAGGGAAGAGAGCCCAATGATTGCGGGGGGGGGGGGGGGGGGGGGGGGGGGATGAGTTTGATGATTGTGGGTGGGGGATGTGTAGAGCGAGCCCAATGATAGTTGGAGGCGGAGGTAGGGAGTGGGTGAGTTGATATTAAGTTCCAATCAGGATGCCCTTTAAAGATGGGGTCTTGATGTAGGTGTAGATGGCCTTGCCTGCTCCATCAGGCCAAGCACCGCCAGACTGATGGCGGAAAACCACTCCCTCTCATTTTCTTTCTTCAGAAGTGCTCATGATCTGGAGTGAAAACTGGCCTGTGCAGCTGGAGAGCTACACACTGGCTTTCAATCAGAGCCTGACACATGAAAAGAATATGGTGGCGGGAATTCTCCCTAGCTCTAAACCTTCACACCGCACCCCCCCCCCCCCCCCAACACCCCACACCATCCCACCTCCCCCTCTGCCCCTCCGCATCGCATAGATCAGCAAGCAGCAAATCCAGATGATTAATTTTGTCTTATCCTTCTCATTTTATTGCTAACCTCACCTCCTTAGCTGAGTTTGCCCACTCCACATTGACTGCAGGTTATAGCCTGGACCTTCCTTGAGCAAATACTTTACCAGATAGTACATTCCTCAAATGAGTCATAAGGATACTCAGCTTGTAAGCATAATTCGACTTATTAATCAGGATAATGAAGGAACAAGGACCCACAGTGCAAGATGTTAAGGCTAAGATGTCAGCCATCGCTCAGTGGTAGCGTTCCCGCCTCTGTTTCAGAAAGTTGTGAGTCTGACTGTTACTCCAGAGGCCGAAGCCCAAAATATGGGTGACACTCCAGTGCTGCCGGCACTGTTGGAGTATTTCTTCAGGATGAAATATTGAACTGATAGCTTCCAGTCTAAGATTTCAGAGAGAGTCATTGAGGAAATGGCAGATGTTTTCGACACAGGCTCATTACTTCCTCAGAGTGGCAACCTCCAGCTGATTGTCACACTTGACGGACTTACCCATGTTGGGATTTCAAAGCCCCTGCCTCGCCCAACTTTCTTCTCTCTTGCTGGGTGAGGCAGGAGCAGTGAAGTGCGTCACCGGCTGCATCGGCGTGGAGTAATCTCAGAGCTGAGAGGTAACACACGCACCCATTTTACAGCAGTAGCTGCAGTAAAGGAGATGTTTGAATGGACAATTAAAAGGTAAGTGCTTCAGACAAGGGGGGGGGGGGGCAGTCGGATTGGAGACAGAGGGAGAGGGCGTGTAGGATCAGCGAAAGAGGAGGGAGTCGGACAGGAGGGGTGGGGGCAAGGTGTTGGACTGTGTGCGGGCAGGAGGGGTCGGAGATTGTGAGCGGTGGAGATTGGCCAGAGAGGGGTTGGGGGTTGGACCAGAAAGGTGGAGGATCGGACTAAGAGGGGATAGTTTTAATGGAGAGGGAGGGGTCTGTCCATGAGGTATGGTGACAGACCAGAGGGGGCACGTGAGGGGTTCGAACCAGGGTAATGGGGAAAGGGGGCGGGTCAGATCAGATCTCATCAGAGGGGGGGTCAGACCAGGTTGCACCAGGTTGGAGGGGGTAGGTGGGGGGTGGCGGCGGGTGACACACAGGAGGAGTTGGGTCAGGGGGCAGTGGTGGTTGGGTTTGGGGGGGGTGGGGTCAGGTCAGGCTGAGGATGGGGCCGTGTCAGGTAGGAGGGAGTGTTAAGTTGGAGAGAGGAGTGGATCTGGGAGGTGGTCGGTCAGGCTGGGGGTGGGATGAGATGGGGGGTGTTTTAGTGAGTCCTCTGGTAGATCATGGGTACAGGGTGGGGGTGTCCCATGTGAGGCTGGATCTGGGTTTTTTTAATAAACAATTTTATTGAGGTATTTTTGGCATATAAAACAGCAACATTGTGCAAAAAGCAAATAAGACATAATGCAAGCCCGGCTCCCCTCTCGCAAGAACATGCCTAAGCAACCCCCTACTCTACGCTACGCTAACCCTTCTCCCCTGCTGACGATTAATTCTCCGAGAAGAAGTCAACGAATGGCTGCCACCAGTTACTCTGGAGTTAGACTGATTTATTTATCAAACCCTTTCAGAGTAACTATCAGGCTAAAACTGGTAGAACCATTCGAAATTGGCGATTCAAATCGCTTCTGTCAGAGGTTCCCAGCCCAATGCAATTCTCCAGAGGAAGTTAGTACTTCTGGATGATGATTGCTGGGTAAAAACGTATGTGGGACCTCCGAGAGGGATTCCCCGGAGTATCATTGGGGTACCCACTAAATGTGACGCTGGGGAACCAGGAAGTTATGGACCATAATTTTTCAAAGCATTCTTGATTCATCGATTGTCCTTTTCACTTGTAAAATTGCAAAAGTAACGTCATTATTAAACAAATGATAAGAAAGTGAAACGAGGAAATTATAAACCAACTGATGTTCATCTTTCGGGGAGATATTGAAATCTATAAATTAAGCCAGGGTGACTGAATACTAGGGCTAATTAGGGAGAGCCAACATGGAGTTGTAAAAGGTAGGTCATATCGAAATAAACTATTATTCCTTTTATTGAAAGAAAAGTAGGAGGAGATGAGTTAAATCACAAAGTAATGGTCGGTTACTGACTTACAGAATGGATGAAGAAGTGAATTAAAATTTAACGTATGATAGCTATTGTTCTTTTTAAGTTTCGTGAGAACGGCATAACAGATTATGGAGAGCAAGACCATCAACACAGCGTAAAAGTATGGATGCACCATCAAAGACATTTGAAAGTTCATTATCACCACACAGCACAAGGCATGAAGTTCAAAAACGTTTCAAGGAAGCTCTAACATGAAAAAGCAGCTGGCAGACAATTCATCACTTCTCCCAAATGTCAACTGTCACGGCAGTGGGGAAAAGAAAAAGTTCAAAGTCATGAAATGTGAAATTTGCCTCTTTTTAATTTGACGTTTTTATTATGTTTCCCAGCGTATTTAAAGGCAGCTGATTATCAGATGGGCCTGACACATCTTTGAAGAGAACTCTGTTTCCCACATGCTTAGAAACACGATGACATCTTTTGGGAATAGTCGGAATAATTTAGAGATCTTAATGGAACAAAGCGCCATGGGCCAAGACCTTTAAATATTTACATTTTCTCCTGCCTCTGTCTGAACTAGGTTATCCCTAGGCGTTTAATTTGTTGACTAAGATGGAGTGAGGGAAGGGAGTTTACAGATTTACCTCAACATGTCTCGACTCGAAAGGATGGCGAAAGACCATCCAGGATTCCTAATTGTGGCTGGAATTCAGTGACACTTGTGAGAAATGTATGAGTATTGGATGAGGGCAGTCAAGGTTGGCTGTGATACCCACTGTAATACTTTACCTGTGGCCATTCTTCAAGTATGAACCTAAGGCTTTAAGCTTCAATTCTAAGCTGATACAATCATGGCATACACACATCACATCGTCGTCATGTGTTCAATGCCGGTAGGTCCTTGGCTCATACTTTACTCCACATTGTTTTGTCCCGTGACAGTCTTTTCATTTCCAATAACTTCCTTGGTTTTCAACCCGTCCAGCATTGAAATTCTCTTCCTTCTTCCTCTTTCTGCCTGAAATCTTCTCTTGGCAGGATTTTCCAGGCAGCACCCCCCCCCCCTCCCCCACAGTAGTGTGTTTTCTGGCGAATGAGATGGTGTTTTGCCTGTCTCGCCCGTCCCACCACAGAGGAACATGCTGCAGGAGTTGTCTTCGACGGGCTGGAAGATCCCATGAGCAGAAAGGGTCTGAAATCGCCACCCTCTGTTTCTTCCTAATTATATTCAACAAATGCCTGTGTTCATTCTGCCTCTCAGCATTTCATGTATTTTTCTGTCCAACTAATATTTTTCATTCTCCTCCAAACCCACATTTCAAAGCTATTCTTCAAGTTGAGTTCCTCTTTCTTTAATGATCACATCCATACAAGACAACACTCTCCCCTTGAGTTGTTTTTTTTTGGTTAACAGGTGTCTCTCACTGAACACTGCTTCTTCGCTTGCTATCCTCATCTTCCATCTCCAGGTATTATGCTTCCTAACGGTGGGTCGGTGGCACAGTGGTTAGCACTGCTTCCTCACGGCGCCAGGGACCCGTTCAATTCCGGCCTTCAGTGACTGGAGTTTCTACTTTCTCCCCTTGTCTGTGTAGGTTTCCTCCGGGTGCTCTGGTTTCCTCCCACAGTCCAAAGATGTGCAGGTTAGGTGTATTGGCCATGCTCCCTTAGGGCGGGATTCTTCCCTACCCGGTAGGGCGGGCCGTGCCGGTGGCGAGGAGTGGCGTGAACCTCTCCGGCGTCTGGCCGCCTGGAAGGTGCGCAATCCTCCACACCTTCAGGGGCTAGGCCGGCGCCACCGGGGTTGGCGCCACACCAACCGGCACCGAAAGGCTTCCGCCAGCCGGCACGAGTTGGCGCATGCGCGGGAGCGCCAGCGTGTGCTGGCATCATCCCAGCACATGCACAGGGGGGTTCTTATCCACGCCAGCCATGGCGGACTGTTACACCATCCGGCGCGGAGGGAAAGAGTGCCCCCACGGCACAGGCCAGCCCGCGGATCGGTGGGCCCCATTCGCGGGCCGGGACCCGATCGCGGGCCAGGCCCTCCCACGGCCAGATCCCCCCACCGCCCCCCCCCTCCCCCCAGGACCCCGCGGGCCGCCCGCAGAGCCAGGTCCCGCCGGTATGGACCTGATGTATTTTACGCTGGCGGGACCCGCTGAAAACGGGCGGCCATTCAGCCCAACGCAGGCCGGAGAATCACCGGGAGGGCCACTGCCAATGACCGCCGACCGACGCGGCGCGATTCCCGCCCTCGACGGAAAACCGGCATCAGGGCGGTGGGGCGGGATTCGCGCCACCTCCCCGGCGATTCTCCAGCCCGCCGGGGGGGGTCAGAGAAACCCACCCTTAGTGTTCAAGATATGCCGGTTGGGTGGGGATAAGGGGTAGTGGGCCCAGGTAGAGGGCTCTTTCGGAGGGTCACTGCAGATTCATTGGCCTCAACCCCAATTGGGATTGTATGGATTCTAAATACCTGAGTTCTTGCACCAGCTCCTGTTCCTCTCCGACACTGAATATTTCCTGATGATTTTGAGATTATATATCACTTTGATTTTAAAGAAGAACAAAGAACAAAGAAAATTACAGCACAGGAACAGGCCCTTCGGCCCTCCCAGCCTGCGCCGATCCAGATCCTTTATCTAAACCTGTTGCCTATTTTCCAAGGATCTACTTCCCTCTGTTCCCCGTCCGTTCATATATCTGTCCAAATGCACCTCAAATGATGCTATCGTGCCCGCCTATACCACCTCCGCTGGTAAAGCATTCCAGGCACCCACCCACCACCCTCTGCGTAAAAAACTTTCCACGCACATCTCCCTTAAACTTTCCCCCTCTCATCTTGAAATCGTGACCCCTTGTAATTGACACCCCCACTCTTGGAAAAAGCTTGTTGCTATCCACCTTGTCCATACCTCTCATAATGTTGTCGACCTCAATCAGGTCTCCCCTCAACCTCTGTCTTTCCAACGAAAACAATCCTAATCTACTCAACCTTTCTTCATAGCTAGCACCCTCCATACCAGGCAATATCCTGGTGAACCTCCTCTGCACCCTCTCTAAAGCATCCACATCCTTCTGGTAATGTGGCGACCAGAACTGCACACAGTATTCCAAATGTGGCCTAACCAAAGTCCTATAATGTAACATGACCTGCAGACTCTTGTACTCAATACCCCGTCCGATGAAGGCAAGCATGCTGTATGCCTTCTTGACCACTCTATCGACCTGCGTTGCCATCTTCAGGGTACAATGGACCTGAACTCCCAGATCTCTCTGTACATCAATTTTCCCCAGGACTCTTCCATTGACCATCTCGTCCGCTCTTGAATTAGATCTTCCAAAATGCATCACCTAGCATTTGCCTGGATTTTGGCTATGTTCACTTTCCTTCCAACACTGATGCCTGCTGCTACAGTTCTGTCTACCAGCTCTTGCAATCCTTGCTTGCTATCGTTTAAAAGTGCTTCGTCATCTGCAAAATGCGGTGAACCGTAAAATTGTGAGCAATGAAATGAGAATGACATAGTCAGGAGGAGAAGAAAAGGAACTGGGAGTTGCAGTATCACTCGACAAGGATGCTGCTGACTGTGTGAGCGATGGGAAACGTAAGTCAGATAGACCGATGCAAGTGAAGCTAAAGAAGCAACCCTTGGGCATTGCTATAATTCCAGTGTATATGTCGACAAATGAACATTCAGACAAGGAGGTTGAGTGGGTGTATGGTAGAACTGAAGAACAAATCGAGCAGGAGAATGGTAAGTGTTGTGTGATTATTATGAGTGATTGGAACAGTTTTGTTGGTTGAAGGAGGATAACAAAGGAGGAGGTTCAATTGGAATTGGAAAAAGAAATGAGCGAGGCTGATAACTGGTAGATTATTAGCGAAGTGCAAGACTCACGATAATAAGCACCTTGAGCAAAGGCAAGATATATAGACTCCTGTCCAATTTGTTCTTCAATTCTATCATACAGGGAAAGTGTTTGGTAATGCAGAAAGATTTCAACTGGACGATATAATGGCGAGACAACGATACATAAATAGTTTACGATCTCAAACCTTTAACCAGGAGCCTGCAGACACAGATCATATGCACATACACTTGTGTATAATAGGTAAAATGCCTAATTATGTTTTATATGGGGTGTTTTATACAGGTTTACGGGTTTAGGTTTTGGGGAGTAGTGCATAACTTTAAACATTGCTGCAGAGGCAATGAAATGAAAGCCACCATATGTGCCACTGGTTACAAATGCGCTTGGTAACCAGCAGCGATGCAGGCTGTTGGGTGGTTGTGCTATTGTTAAAAAGAAAGGCCAACTTGCACTTTGCAGAGCACATTTCACAACCTCACCACACCCAAAAACACTTTACGAGCAAAGAGGGGTAATCATCTACGGAAGCACAACAGACAATTTGCAAAACGTCACGCCACGCTCTACAAACAGCAAACTGATAATGATCAGTTTAGTAATAAATTAAATTGTGGGATAAATATTGACCAAGACACGAGATTACACATTTTGTGACATTGCTGGCTGGTATAGGCATTGGGGTATGTTGAGAATTTTGAGTGTATTGCCAAGGTTTTGCAGGATCATTTTGTTGAAGCCCATGTGGAATTGATAGATTTTTATTGGCAAGGAAATTAGAACAGAGAACATACAGTGCAGAAGGAGGGCATTCGGCCCAATGAGTCTGCACCCACCCACTTAAACCTTCACTTCCACTCTATACCTGTAGCCCAATAACCCCTCCTTACCTTTTTGGACACGAAGAGCATGGCCAATTCACCTAACCTGCACATCTTCGAACTGTGGGAGGAAACTGGAGCACCCGGAGGAAACCCACACAGACTCGGGGAGAACATGTAGACTCCGCACGACAGTGACCCAGCGGGGAATCGAACCTGGATCCTGGTGCCGTGAAGCCACAGTACTACCGTGCTATTAAAGTTTAGAGAACCAAAGCAGATAGGTGCCATTCTGCCTACACCTGTGTGATTGTGGGAGAAACCAGAGCACCTGGTGGAAACCCACGCAGACGCGGAGAGAAAGTGCAAACTCCACACAATCACCCGAGGCCGGAATTGAACCCGGGACCCTGGAGCTGTGAGGCAGTAGTGCTAATCATTGTGCCACCATGCCGCCCTGATGGGCCAAAGGGCTTCCTTCTGCACTGTAGGAATTCTATTTTCTGTATGCCTAAGTTGCTCAAGAGGCAGGGCTATCCCAGAATGCTTGGTGTTACAGAACACTTTTTAAGACCCATTGCTCTCATTATGAACTTCCATAACCACTTCAACAAGGGCGGGAAAAGTGAAACAAGCTTAGAATTGCCAACAAAGGAAATTGCCAATCTTTGTGATGGTCATGGGTGGCTGGGAGTTTCAATCTCAATTGTGTAGCTACCGTGCAGTTTTGAAGGTAATGTTTAAGACATTTAAGTGTGCTTATCCTCAGGTGCAGTTCATGTTGTTTCTTGAATTGTTTAATGGATTTCCTTGTTACAGAGCTCCTCTTTGGCTCCGATTAAGTGACCTATTTTGGATATGTGCCAACTATCAATTTTTTAAAAGCTTAATTGAGGGTGAACTGTAACTCTTACCTGGCAGGCGAAAGGGTGCAGTTATAGTGATGGGTTTTGGGTGCTGTAGCCTGTTAATACTTGTCACCTTTTTAACTTAACACAGAGGGACACCCAATGCCTGGGAGAAAAATCATAGAATCATAGAATTTACTGTGCAAAAGGAAGCTATTTGGCACATTGAGTCTGCACCGGCCCTTGGAAAGATCACACCGCTCAAGCACGCATCTCCATCCTATCCCCGCATCTCCATCCTATCCCCATACCTCAATCCTATCCCCATACCTTTACCCTGTCCCCGTAATCCCACCTAACCCATTTTTTTGGACACTAAGGGCAATTTAGCATGGCCAATCCACCTAGCCTGCACATCTTTGGACTGTGGGAGGAAATCGAAGCACCCGGAGACATGGGGAGAACGTGCAGACTCCACACAGACAGTGACCCAAGCCGGGAATAGAACCTGGGACCCTGGAGCGGTGAAGCAACTGCGCTAACCATTGTGCTACCGTATGCCCCTATGGCCTACTTTATGTTGAAAAGGTGGAACTTTATGAACTTATCTGTGCCATGCAGGATCTTAACTTCTGGATTTTGGATGCTTCAGTTGTCACGGAGGATTCCGGAAAGGCGTGTCAAAACTAGTGGTTTATTGCCAAAGTAAATTATTTACAAGTAATAGTCCCAGTCCCAGCCGGGTCTATTCTATCCGGCTCCTACCTGGGCCAACATTTAATGTCCTGAGTTAACTCGCCCCGAGGCTCATGGGGAGATTAATTTGGCACGTCACCGTGGGTCTTGTTGGGGTTACAACAGAGGCCTACATGGGGCTCAATCCGAAGGGCAGCAGCAACTCTTATGAAATAATATTTAGGGAGCATGGACCCAGGGGATGAGGGAAGGGGGTGAAGGTGGTTGTGTACTGGTCACCATAATTTTGGGTGTAGGGTGTGTGGTGGGGGGGGGGGGGGGGGTGATGCTGGTAACATTAGACCCCCTGGCCACAGTGTACGTGCTCAAAGAATATCAAAGAGACTGGGCTGGATTCTCCTCCAGTGGGATGCTCCGTTTTGCCGGCAGTCCGGGGGTTTCCTGACGGCGTGGGGCTGCCCCACAATGGGAAACCCCATTGACTAGCCGGCGTAACGAAGCATCCCGCCGGCAGGGTAAAGTAGAAATGCGGTGCGGCGGGGCAGAGAATCCAGCCCACTGTCCCTCACAGGCTGACTTATAAATAAGGGATAAAATGGCATCCCAGAAACACAGTACAAGCAGTCAAATTAAGGGACAAAACCTTAAATACCAAGATATTTGGCATGCTGAACAGCAGGAGTCACAAAGTGTCCAGGTCATAGATACATAGAAGATAGGAGCAGGAGGAGACCTTTTGGCCCTTCGATTCTGCTCCGCCATTCATCACGATCATGGCACATCATCCAACTCATTAGCTTAATCCTGCTTTCTCCCCATAGCCTTTGATCACATTCTCCCCAAGTGCTACATCCAGCCGCTTCTTGAATATATTCAAAGTATTAGCATCAATGATTTCCTGTGGTAATGAAATCCACAGGCTCACCACTCTTTGTGTGAAGAAATGTCTCCTTATCTCTGTCCAAAATGGTTTACCCTGAATCTTCAGGCTGTGACCCCCTGGTTCTGGACACACCCATCATTGGTAACATCTTCCCTGCATCTACCCTGTCCAGTCCTGTTAGAAGTGTATAAGTCTCTATGAGATCCCCCCTCATTCTTCTGAACTCCAGCAAGAACAGTCCCAACCTAGTCAATCTCTCCTCATAGGACAGTCCCGCCATCCCTGGAATCAGTCTGGTAAACCTTCGCTGTTCTCCCTCGTGAGCAAGAACTTCCTTCCTCAGAAAAGGAGACCAAAACTGCACACAATACTCCAAGTGTGGCCTCACCAAGGCCCTGTACAATTGCAGCAACACATCCCTGCTTCTATACTCGAAACCGCTTGCAATGAAGGCCAACATACCATTAGCCTTCTTTACCGCCTGCTACACCTGCAAGCTCACCTAGAGCGAATGATGCACAAGGAGACCCAGGTCCCACTGCACACTCCCCTCTCCCAATTTACAACCATTCAGGTTGAGCCCCATGTAGGCCTCTGTTGTAACCCCATTAAATCATTAATATATATTGTGAATAGCTGGGGTCCCTGCACCTAACCCTATGGTAACCCACTGATACTGCCTACCAATTTGAAAAGGACCCATTAATCCCTACTTTTTGTTTCCTCTCTGCCAACCAGTTTTCTATCCACCGCAATACATTTCCCCCAATCCCATGCACTTTAATTTTGCACAATAATCTCTTATGGGGGACTTTGTCAAACGCCTTCTGAAGTCCAAATATACCACATCGACTGGTTCCCCCTTGCCGACTGTACTGGTTACCGCTTCAAAGAATTCCAACAGATTTGTCAAGCATGATTTTCCCTTCATAAATCCATGCTGACTCTGGCTGATCCTGCCACTGCTTTCTAAATGTTCCGCTGTAAAGTCCTTGATAATGGATTCAAGCATTTTCCCCACACCGATGTTAGGCTTACTGGTCTATAATTCCTTGCTTTCTCTCTACCTCCCTTTATGAATATCGGAGTGACGTGAGCTACCCTCCAATCTGGAGGGACAGTTCCAGAGTCTGGAATCCCGGAAGATGACCACCAATGCATCCACTATTTCCAGAGCCACCTCCTTAAGCACTCTGGGATGCAGATTCTCAGGCCCTGGGGATTTATCCGCCTTCAATCCCATCAGTTTTCTCAGCAGCATTTCTCTACTAATGTTGATCTCCCTCAGTTCTTCCCTCTAACTAAACCTTTCATTCTCCAACATTTCTGGGATCTGATTTGTTTCCTCATTTTTGAAGACAAAACCAAAGTATGTATTTAATTGCTCAGCCATTTCTTTATCCCTTATTATGCATTCCCCTGTTTCTGTCTGTAGTGGGCCTACACTTCTCTTCACCAATCTCTTTCTCTTCACGTATCTGTAGAAACTCTTAGCGTGGGATTCTCCGACCCCCCCACCGGGTCGGAGAATTGCCGGGGAGCGGAGTGAATCCTGCCCCGACAGCGGCTGTCGAATTCTCCGGTGGCGCTTTTTTGGCGGGGGCGGGAATCGTGCCAGTCGGGGGCCTTTGGCAGCGGCCCCCTGGCGATTCTCTGCTCCGCGATGAGCTGAGCGGCCGCCCGTTTTCGGCCAGTCCCGTCGGCGTGAATTACACAAGGTTCTTACTGGCGGGTCCTGGCTCTGCGGGCGGCCTGCGGAGTCCTCAGGGGGGGATCTGGCCCGGGGGGAGGGGGGGGGGGGGGGCTCCCACGGTGGCCTGGCCTTTGATCAGGGCCCACCGATCAGCGGGCGAGCCTGTGCCGTGGGGACACTTTTCCCTCCACGCCGGCCGCTTAAAGCTCCGCCATGGCCAGCACGGAGAAGAAACCCCCTGCGCACGCACAGCAATCACGCCAGCGGTTCTGAGAACACGCTGGCGCTCCTGCGCATGCGCCAACTCGCGCCGGCCGGCGCGGCGCCAACCACTCCAGCGCCGGTCTAGCCCCCGAAGGTGCGGAGCATTCCACACATTCCGGGCGGCCCGACGCCGGAGTGGTTGACGTCACTCTTTGGCGCCTGTACGGCCCGCCCGCCGGATACTGGAGAATCCCACCCTTAGGTCAGTCTTTATGTTCCCTGCAAGCTTCCTTTTGTACTGTACTTTCCCCTTCTTAATCAATCCCTTCGTCCTTCTTTGCTGAATTCTAAACTGCTCCCAACCCTCAGACCTATTATTTTTCTTGGCCAATCTGTATGCTTCTTCCTTGTATCGGATACTATTTCTAATTTCCTTTGTAAATCATGGATTGGCCCAGGTCAGGTCACAGTTAAAATTAAGCAAATTTTCTTGTGGGTCACGAAGATTAGGAGTGATTCCAAGGACCCAACAACCCCTTTGGCCCCAGACTTGCCTCACTCTATCTCTCTCTCTCTCTCAGTAGCAGCATCAGTTTCCATAGCAATTTTTAAACTGGGAATTGGGAGTCATGTAACACGGTACCCAACTTGTTAACTTATGGCACATTGCCACGGACGATCAAAATATTTAAAACTGCATCAAAAAGTTGAAATGATAAAAGCGAACAATATCTCAGATCAAAAATTGCTTCATAGCTTTAATGCATTCTTCAGCAAAACAAATTATTCTTTGAAATTGGAAGAGTCAGAAGAAATTGTAAATTTAAAAACATAAGCAGATAGTGTCAGAAGTGACTGAAATAGTGACTGATTCCAGCCAAAAGGTCACGGATCACAACAACAAACAGGAAAAATAGGAACTGGACTGTCTAGAGAATTAACAGGATGATCCATGCGTCAAATAATTTTGAAAAGGATAATAAAGATGGAACTAGAATGAAAGAGGTACAAGAAGCACACACAAGTCAATAATCAAGGGGCAACATTAACTGACATTTGGAGAGGTAAGGTTGAATAAATGGAACTCAGCATGGATTTGTTAATGCATTCTTGGTGAACTTGATTGAGTTTCTTTGATGAATGGGAAGGGTGAATGAGGTTAGTGTTGTTGATGCTGTGTATATGGATTTTCCAAAGGCTTTTGACAAAGCAGCATGTTAGCAAAATTAAAGCTTATGGGATTAAAGGGACAGTGACAGCATCAATACAGCAGTACTTAAAGGATATGAAGAGAGTAAAGGTGAAGAGATGTTCACCTGGAGAATGGAGGGCAGTACGCAGTGCTGTTCCCTAGGTAATGGGATAGTATCCCTGGGCTGGATTTTCCATAGCCTGACCTCAAAATTGTGATCGGCGATCGGGAGGAGAATGGATTCCGACAATGGAATCGGGGCCAGCGCCGGTTTGACACTGGTCCGCCTTTCTCCGCCCCCTCCAAACCTTCGACAGTGTGACGCGCGCTGCGTGCCGTTTCAATGCCATCATCATTGGCTGGCCCACCCACGATGCTCCGCCCTCGATGGGCCGAGTTCTCGATGGTGCGGGCCATGTATGTCCAGTGCCGCCACACTAGTCCAGAATCTGTGCCACTGGCCGGGGGGGGGGGCTTCTGTTATGGCTGGGGGAACTGGTGTGGGGTCGCCAGGGGTGGACTGTGGGGTTGGGGTTGGTGGGTTAGGGCTTGCGCACGGCCAGCGCCATGTATTCCAGCAAGACAGGTGCAGGTCATTAGCCCTGTGCATGGGCGGCACGGGAACCGGCCATTCTCCGCCTATTTTTGGCACGATCATCGGGAGTTTCACATGGTGCCGGTACCAGAATCAGTGAGGGGTTCGTGCTGATTTTCTTATCGTAAACCTCCCACTGATTCGCTGTTTGCGCCCGCACTTAGCCTCAGAAATGGAATTGCAGCCCAGTATTTAATAGGAAGGCGCGGAGGGGTAATATGACCTAAATGGTAACATTTAAAAAGAACCACAGGAAAAAAGGCAGGTATTTACACATGTTTTTGGCTGGAGAAACCTGGGGTTGTTCTCCCAAGTGTAGAGGTGTTTGAGGATAGTTGAGAGAGATGTTCAAAATCCTGACTAGTTTTGATGGCGTAAATAAGGAGAAATTGTTTTCAGTATTGGAAGAGTCAGTAACCAAAGGACATAAGTAAAGTGATGCGACCATCAATTCACGCGAAACAGAGTAGATGTAAACTGTGGCTTTAATCGACTGGAACAGTGCCTGCCTGCGACTGCTCTGCTAGTGACAGCTGACTACAGGGCAGCTGCTCTATATACCTCCCCTCAAGGGGGCAGAGCCAGGGGTGGAGCCCACAAGGGCACCAAAATGATACATTCTGTGTAATATTGTACAATGATCCATAGGTGGAGCCCACATGGGCAACAGCGTGATACAGTGTAATACAGTGGTGAATGGTGAGTACAATAAGTTCACCACATTCACCCCTTGTTAAAAAAATGAAGTCCGGCGGGGGTGAAGGGTTCACAGGTTCAGTCTGTCCGGCGCCCTGATCGTGTGCTGCGATCGCCGAAGCTCCGGTATCGCAGCTGGCCCGGGTGTCGAACTCATTGATGTGGGCATGGGTGGTGAAGCCGCTGGTGTGGGCACAGACGTGGACTCGGGAGCGTGTCTTCTGGAGCTTTGTTCCTGTGGGTCAGTGAAGGGGGAAGGGAGTATAGGAGGGGGTGTAGAGGCCATGTAGGGGTGGGGGCGCTGTTCGGTGTAGGTTGGGGGGGGGGTAAGTTGGGGTGGTGGTAGGGGAACCTGCGGGTGCTAGGACCCGGAGGGAAACCGTAACCTGTCGGCCATATGCTTACTGGGGGTTGGTGTGAAAGAGCTGGACCCTCTCGAGCAGGGGGTCGGACTTATGGTTCCTGACGTGTTTGGGGAGTAGGAAGGGCCCCGGTGTCTTCAGCCAGGATGGAAGCGAGACCCCGGAGGCGGATTTCCTGGGGAAAACAAAGAGGTGGTCATGAGGGGTCTCGTTCGTGGCCGTGCAAAGGAGGGACCTAATGGAGTGGAGCGCGTCGGGGAGGACCACCTGCCAGTGGGAAACTGGGAGATTCCTAGACCGTAGGGCCAGGAGGACGGCCTCCCATACCGTCGCGTTGTCCCTCTCCACCTGTCCGTTTCCCAGGGGGTTGTAACTGGTAGTCCTGCTCGAGGCGATGCCCTTAACGAGCAGGTACTGACGCAGTTCGTCGCTCATAAACAAGGAGCCCCGGTCACTGTAGACATAAGTGGGAAACCGAACAAGGTGACGACACTATGTAGGGCCTTAATGACGGTGTCCGCAATCATGTCGGGGCAGGGGATTGCGAAGGGGAAGCTGGAGAACTCGTCAACGACGTTTAGAAATAAGTGTTGTGATTAGTAGACGGGAGGGGCCCTATGAAGTCGATACTGAGGAGCTCCAAGGGCTGGGTGCCTTCACCAGGTGGGCCTCATCCAGTCAATAGAAGTGCAGTTTACACTCCACACAGATTTTGCAGTCCCTGGCCATGGCTCTGACCTCCGTGGTGGAGTAGGGCATGTTGCGGGTCTTGATGCAGTGGAGAAGCCAAGTGACACCCTGATGAATCCATCAATTCACTAGACACGTGCTTTAAGATATGAACAGTGGTTTTAATCTACTTACTACAGAGCCAACCTGTTACCCGTTGAACTCTCGATGAACTGCAGGTTGGCTCTGGGCAAGGGTATTTATACAGCAGTCCAGGGGGAGGAGTCGTGGGCGGAGCCAAGGGTGGAGCCCTGTACAAACTCATGAGCATTCCCAGAGCTACTCCCCCTAGTGGTCGGATAACGCTACTGCGCTTGCAATGGTATTGGTAAATACAGTGTGAATTACTAAGTTACATTCACAACATTCACCCCCTGCAAAAAAATCAAGTCCAGCGGGGGTGGTGGTCTACAAAGTAAGTCTGTCCGGTGGTCGAACTGTCCGCTGTGATCTGCGGAGCACCGGGGTTGCAGCCTCTTGCGGTGGCTGGATGGGTGTTGTGTGCTGGGGTACGATGGCGGACTCCAGGGAGGGTTGTGTCCGAGCTTCATACTCTTCTGGTTCGACCGGGGACTGGGAGCTGGTCGGCGCGGGTGCACAGAACTGGTGGAGCGAGCTCGTGGGCTCAGGAGCACGAGGGGGCGGCAGCATGGGGTGTAGGGTGAGGGGTCCTTCTGTGGGGGTAGACGGGGCGCTGGATCCGGCGGGTGCCAGATCCCGGAGGGATACTGTGTCCTGACGGCCGTCAGGGAACTCGACAAAGGCGTACTGGGGGTTGGAGTGGAGCAGGTGCACCTTCTCAAAAGGGGGGTCGGTTTTGTGTGCCCTGACGTGTTTCCTCAGGAGTACCGGGCCGGTGTCCTCAGCTATGCCGGAAGTGAGACCCCCGAGGTAGTGCCCCTGGAAAAAATGAAGAGCCTCTCGTGAGGGGTCTGATTGGTCGCTGTGCATAAGAGGGACCTAATAGCGTGGAGCACGTCTGGGAGGACTTCCTGCCACTGGGAGACTTGGAGCTTTCTAGACCAGAGGGTCAGTACGACGGTCTTCCAGACCGTCGCATTCTCCCTCTCCACCTGTCCGTTCCCCCTGAGATTGTAGCTGGTAGTCCTGCTCGAGGCAATGCCCTTGTCGAGCAGGTACTGGCGCAGCTCGTCGCTCATGAAGGACGAACCCCGGTCGCTGTGCACGTAGATGGGGAAACCAAACAGGGTGAAGGTGCTATGCAGGGCCCTAATGACTGTGTGGGAGGTCATGTCGGGGCACGGGATAGCAAATGGGAAACGGAAGAACTCATCTCCGACATTTAGAAAGTAAACGTTCTTGTTAGTGGAGGGGAGTGGCCCTTTGAAATCAATCGCGAGGCGTTCAAAGGGCCTAGAAGCCTTGACCACGTGGGCCCTGTCTGGTCTATAGAAGTGCGGTTTGCACTCCGCATAGATCGGGCAGTCCCCGGTGACCGCTTTTACCTCCTCGTTGGAGAAAGGTTTTGGGCTCTGATGTAGTGGGCGAGCCGGGTGACCCCCGGGTAGCAGAGGTCGTTGTGGATGACTTTCAGTCAGTCAATCTGCGCGCTGGCGCATGTCCCGCAGGATAGGGCATCCAGAGGCTCGTTGAGCTTCCCGGGTCGATACTTAATATCGTAGCTATAGGTGGAGAGTTCAATCCTCCACCGAACAATTTAATCATTTTTTATTTTGCCCCTTTGCGAGTTATCAAACATAAAGGCAACCGATCTTTGGTCGGTGATGAGGGTGAACCTCCTACCTGCGAGGTAGTGCCTCCAGTAACGAATAGCCTCCAAAATGGCTTGTGCTTCTTTCACGACTGAGGAGTGTCGGAGTTCTGAAGCGGAGAGGGTACGGGAGAAAAATGCGACTGGTCTCCCTGCCTGATTTAGTGTGGCTGCTAGAGCTACCTCTGAGGCATCGCTCTCAACCTGGAATAGAATGGATTCATCCACCCGCCGCATGGCCGCTTTGGCGATGTCCTCCTTGATGCAGTTGAAGGCCTGGCGTGCCTCAGCTGACAGGGGAAATTGTGTGGCCTTAAAGAGTGGGCGCGCTTTGTCCACATATTGAGGGACCCACTGGGCGTAGTAGGAGAAGAAGCCCAAGCACCATTTGAGGGCCTTGGGGCAATGGGGGAAGGGGAGTTTAAGGGGCGCATACGGTCCGGGTCTGGGCCCAGGACTCTGTTTTCCACGACATAGCCGAGGATGGCTAGTCTGGTTGTGCGGAAAACGCATTTCTCCTTGTTATAAGTGAGGTTTAATTTCTGTGCCGTCTGGAGAAAATGGTGAAGGTTGGCGTTGTGGTCCTGCTGGTCATAGCCGCAGATGGTGACATTGTCCAAGTACGGAAACGTGGCCCGCAGCCCGTACTGGTCCACCATTCGGTCCATTGCTTGTTGGAACACCGAGACCCCATTAGTGATGCCGAAGGGGACCCGGAGGAAATGGAAGAGGTGGTCATCGGCCTCGAATGCCGTGTAGTGGCGGTCCTCCGGGCGGATTGGGAGCTGGTGGTATGCAGACTTCAGATCCACCGTGGAAAAGAACCGATACTGGGCAATCTGATTTACTATGTCTGCAATCCTGGGGAGGGGATACCTGTCGAGGAGCGTAAATCTATTTATGGTCTGACTATATGCGGACTTTTTCCCCGGTCTTAACGACCACCACCTGAGCTCTCCAGGGACTACTGCTGGCCTCTATAATCCCTTCACTGCGAAGCCTTCGGACCTCTGATCTGATAAATACCCTATCCTGCAGGCTGTATCGCCTGCTACGAGTGGCTACAGGTTTACAGTCCTTTGTGAGATTGGCGAAGAGAGGAGGGGGGAGATTCGCAGCGTAGCGAGGCTGCAGATAATGAGTGGGGGCAGGGTCCCGCCGAAGCTGAGGGTGAGGCTCTTAAGGTTACACAGAAAATCTAGGCCTCATAAGAGTGGCGCGCAGAGGTCGGGCAAAACGTAGAGTTGAAATTTTGAGCAGCTAGTGCCTCGGATTGTGAGTGTCGCAGCGGTGCGCCTCTGGATCTGGACAGAATGGGAGCCTGAAGCGAGCGAAATAGTTTGCCGCACGGGGAAAACGGGGAGCGAACAGCGTCTTACCAGGTCTGGGAGTATGAAGCTCTCAGTGCTCCCGGAGTCAAAAAGGCATGGCGTGTTGTACCCGTTGATTTGGACCTCTGCCATCGAATTTCGCAGATGCTTCGGGCGTGATTGATCCAGGGTGACTGCGCCGAGTTGCCGGCCGCATGACGAGCGCCCGGGGAGGTCGTACTCTTCCGATGAGTTGTCCGAGCGTGGAGATGCAGGTCGGGCCCGTGGATCGCACGTGGCGGGCGTCAAGGAAGATGGCGTCCAAGATGGCGGCCCCCATGAGTCGCACGTGGCCGGCCGTGTGGTGGAGGTTTGCCAAGATGGCGGCCCCCATGGATCGCATTTGGCGGGAGGGGGCGGGTTCGGGGAATAGGCCACAGCGTTTCGGGCCCCGCTGGTCTGCGGTGTGGGGAGCGATTACTTCATGCCGCTGGGGAGTTGGAAGCTGGGGCCCTTTTTGCGAGGCACACTCTTGCATAGTGGCCTTTCCGCCCGCAGCTGCTGCAGGTCGCGTTGCAGGCCGGGCAGTGCTGCCACGGGTGCTGATTCTGGCCGCAGAAATGGCAGGCTGGAGCAGCATAGTGGCTGGCTGGAACAGCATAGTGGCTGGCTGGGGCAGCATGGTGGCTGGGCGGCCGCGTGGCACAGGCCTGGGGTAGTCGCTGGTCGGGGGCCCATGATTGGGTCGCGGGGTCCACGGGGAACGAGGTGAGGCTGTGGAAGGAGACCTCCATCGTGGTAGCAATTTCCACAGTTGTTTCTAAGTCTTGGGCCCCCTTTTCCAACAGTCATTGGCGCACACAATTAGACCTGAGGCTCGCTACAAAAAAATCGCGTACAGCAAGTTCTCTATGTTCAGCCGCGGTAACCGCTTGATAGTTACAGTCATTTGATAGATTATTGAGCTCTCTTAAAAATTCAGCGAGTGATTCAGTAGGCCGCTGGCGGTGAATCGTGAACACATGGCGTGCGTAAACTTCGTTAATGGGCCTTACATACATCTTATCGAGTATCGCTAGCGCTGCAGTATATGAACCGGCCGAGTTTAGTTGCGTAGAGATTCTGTGGCTCACCCTCGCGTGAAGTAGACTTAACTTCTGTTCCTCTGTTGTTTCGGCTGTGCTCGCTTCTGCCAGGTAGGCCTTAAAGCACTGCAGCCAGTGGGAGAGGATTTCTTTTGCCTCTGCATCCTGTGGGTCGAGTTCCAGGCGTCTAGGCTTGAGGGCTGATCCCATGATCGATCCTGACTGTTCTTAAGTAGATTAAATTGATGGAACCATCAATTCACTAGACACGTGCTTTAAGATATGAACAGTGGTTTTAATCTACTTACTACAGAGCCAGTCTGTTACCCGTTGAACTCTTGACGAACTGCAGGCTGGCTCTGGACAAGGGTATTTATACAGCAGTCCAGTGGGAGGAGTTGTGGGCGGAGCCAAGAGTAGAGCCCTGTACAAACTCCTGAGCATTCCCAGAGCTACTAGTGGTCGGATAACGCTACTGCGCTTACAATGGTATTGGTAAATACAGTGTGAATTACTAAATTACATTCACCACACCCCCGAGTGGCAGAGGTCATCATGGATGGCCCCGAGTCAGTCATTTTGCGTGCTGGCGCACGTGTCGCGGGACAGGGCATGGGGGGCTTGTTGAGCTTCCCAGGATAATACTCTATATCATAATTATAGGTGGAGAGTTCGATGCTCCACCTGAAGATCTTATCATTCTTAATCTTGCCCCGCTGTGTATTATCAAACATGAAGGCTACCGATCGTTGGTCGGTGACGAGGGTAAACCTCCAACCAGCGAGGTAGTGCCGCACAGCTTCCACGATGGCTTGGGCTTCTTTTTCGACCGAGGAGTGTCGAATTTTGGAGGCGTTGAGGGTACGTGAAAAAAATGCTAGTGGCCTGCCTGGTTAAGGGTGATGACAAGGGGGACTTCTGACACGTCGCTCTCCACCTGAAAGGGGATGGACTCGTCCACCATGTGAATTGCGGCTTTGGCAATATCTGCCTTGATGCTGCTCTAGGCCTGGCGGGCCTCGGTCGCCCGTGGAAAGACGATGGCCTTGATTAGTGGGCGGGCTTTGTCTGCATAGTTGGGGACCCACAGGGCGTAATAAGAAAAGAACGAGGCACCTTTTCAGGGCCGTGGGGCTGTGGGGAAGGGGGAGTTGCAGGAGGGGGCGCATACGGTCGGTGTCAGTTCCTAGAACTCCGTTTTCCACAATGTAGCCGAGGATGGCTAGTCTGGTTGTGCGGAAAACACATTTCTCCTTGTTATAAGTGAGGTTAAGGGCGGTTTGGAGAAATCTCTGGAGGTTGGCGTCGTGGTCCTGCTGGTCGTGGCTGCAGATGGTGGTGTCGTCCAAGTATGGAAATGTGGCCCGCAGCCCGTACTGGTTCACCATTCGGTCCATCGTTCTTTGGAAGACCAAGACCCCATTTGTGACGCCGACGTGGACCTCGGAGGAAGTGGATGAGGCGGCTGTCTGCCTCAAAGGCCGTGTAGTGGAGGTCCTCCGGTATGTTTGGGAGCTGGTGGTGTGCAGACGTCAGATCCACCGTGGAGAACACCCGGGACTGTGCGATCTGGTTAACCAGGTCTGCGTTCCGGGGAAAGGGGTACGTATCAAGGTGCATGTACCGGTTTATAGTCTGGCTGTAGTCTACAACCATCCGGGTCTTTTACCCGGTCCTGATGACCACCACCTGAGTTCTTCAGAGGCTATTGCTGGCCTCGATGATCTCCTCCCGTGAGAGCCGCTGGACCTCGGACCGGATGAGAGTCTTGTCTTGGATACTGTACCGCCTGCTTCTGGTGGCGACGGATTTACAGTCGGTGATGAGATTTGCGAAGAGCGGGGGAGGGTCGACCTTCAGGGTCGCGAGGCTACATACGGTGAGTGGGGTGTAGGGGCCCGCCGAACTTCTGAGTTAGGCTCCTGAGGTTGCACTGGAGGTCCAATCCCAACAGGAGAGGAATGCAGAGGTTGGCGAGTACATATAACTTAAAATCAGCGTACTCGGCGCCCTGTATTGCAAGGTTTGCAGTAGTGCACCCCCAGATCTGCACCGTGTGCGACCCAGAAGCGAGGGAGATGGTTTGATGTGCATGGAAGATTGGGAGCGAGCAGCCGAGCAGCTACTTACCATGTCTGGATGAATGAAGCTCTCCGTGCTCCCGGAGTCCAACAGGCAAAGCGTTTTGTGTCCATTGACCCAGACGGTCACCATGGAGCTCCGGAGGTGTTTGGGTCACGACTGGTCAAGGGTGACCACGTTGAGTTGCGGGTAGCCGGAGGTGCTGGGGTGGTCCCAAAATGGCTGTCCACGTTGGTCGCACGTGTCGGGCATCGCAGAAGATGGTGGCCAAGATGGCGGCCCCTGCCGGTCACATGTGCCGGGCGGCGAGGAAGATGGCATCCAAGATGGCGGCCCCCATGAGTCGCACGTGGCGGGCCGTGTGGGCAATGATAGCCAAGGTGGCTGCCCCCGTGAATCACACATGTTGTGTGGGCTTGAAGATGGCTGCCCCCACGGACAACACAAGGCTGATGATGCGTCTGGGAGGGGGGGGGGGGGGGGGGGGGGGCGGCGGAGCCGGCAGGCACGCAGCCACATTGCGGGGTCTGTGGACCTGTGAGTTTGAGGGTCGGGCCTGTGATTTTGGGAATTTGGACCTGGCCAGGCAAACTTTAGCGAAATGTCCCTTTTTAACGCAGTCGCTGCAGTTCGCGTTCTGAGCCGGGCAGCGCTGCCTGACGTGCTGATGCTGGCCGCAGAAATAGCAGGGTGGCCCCCTGTGTTGGATGGGCAGCCGCACGGCACAGGCCTGGGCTACTCTCTGGTCGGGGGTCCACAAGGGGGTCACGTGATCAGACAGGACCACGTTGAGGCTTTGGAACGCTACTTCTAGGGAGGAGGCTAGCTTTACCGTCTCTTCCAGGTCGAGGGCTCCTTTCTCGAGTAGGCACTGTCTCAAGTAGTTGAACCTGACTCCAGCCACGTAGTCGTCCCGCACGGCGAGATCCATATGTTGACTGGCCGTAACGGCCTGGTAGTTGCAACTTCACGCAAGGACTTTGAGGTCACATAGGTACTCCTCCAGCGATTCCTCGGTGCGTTGGCGGCGAGTTTGGAGGAGGTGCTGCGTGTACACCTCATTCACTGGCCTTGCATAGGCGCTTCAGTATCGCGAGGGCATCTGTGTAAGTGGAGGCTTCCTCAAGTTGTACAGAGATTCGATGGCTCACCTGGGTGTGCAGGAGGCCCAGCTTCTGATCGTCGGAGAAGGTTGGCGAGGAGGAGGCGGTGAGGAGGGCCTCGAAACAGCGGAGCCAGTGCGAAAAAATCCCTTTGGACTCCGCGGCTTGTGGGTCGAGTTCCAGTCGGTCAGGTTTGAGGGCCAATTCCATTGTGGTGTTGTGTCGATTAAATTGATGCGGCCATCAATTCATGCGAAACAGAGAGTAGATGTAAACTGTGGCTTTAATCGACTAGAACATTGCCTGCCTGCGACTGCTCTGCTGCTGAGAGCCACCTATAGGGCTGCTGCTCTTTATACCTCCCCTCAAGGGGCGGAGCCCACAAGGGCACGAACATGATACATTCTGTGTAATATCGTACAATGGTCCATACGTGAAGCCCACATGGGCAACAGCGTGATACAGTGTAATAGTGGTGAATGGTTAGTACAATACATTCATCACATAAAGAAAACTAAAGTTGCCATAGTCCCAGATGACCATAGGCTGCTTTCCCCCCTTTGAGGTGGGGAGAAGTGACTGGTGGTAATTTAACCGAAGGATCACTGCACCTCAGGCGAGGGGCATGGTTGAGAAGGCAGGGCCTTCATGAATAACCTCAGCCGGCACGGGAGTTGAACCCACGCTGTTGGCTGCATCAAAAACTTTAAAGCAATGTTAGGCAGTGGAATTAGATTTTCCTGGAACAGGGAAGCGATGCCAGCTGATACTTCCATGGTACATGGGTGCTTCCTTATTGACATCATTGAAAGAATCCGCACAGCCTGTGCAACTAACCCTCCATGCCCCTGTCTGCCTGGGGAATCTATATCACTGGCATAGCACTGCTTTGATCCAAAAACATCCTGGAAAATGAATGCGTATTTCCATAACTGAGATTGCTGGGGGTGGAATCTTTGGATCTAGAAGTATGGAGGAGGGATTTTTTTCATCAGCTTATTCTGTAATCGGAACACTGTAAATGTGATCGAAAGAGTTGCTGAGGCCAAGAGGCGATCCCAGTTACTGGGAGGGAGGATCACAGAATCTCTACAGTGCATAAGAAGGCCATTTGGCCCATCATATCTGCACCAACCTTCTGAATGAGCACCCGATCTGGGCCCACGGCCCCACCCTCTCCCCCTAACTCCACCTAATCATTTTTCTGGACACTAAGACGCATTTAGCATGGTCAATCCACCGAAACTGCACATCTTTGGAGTGCGGGAGGAAACCGGAGCACCCAGAGGAGACCCACGCAGACGCGAGAGGAATGCGCTTACTCCATTCAGTCACCCAAGGCCAGAATCGAACCCGGGTCCCTGGCACTGTGACGCAGCAGTGCTAAATCACTCTGCCACCAATGGGGAAACTCTGGGGAGGATAGGTCTGGGATCCAGGAGACCTGGGCTAAGGGATTCTACAGAAGTAGAAGGAAGGAAGCAGGACCAAATTACTTTGTGGTGGAGGAGGGACTAGGACAGTGAGACTGAAATAGCCCATGGCATCTTTCAAGTCATCAGGTCCCAACTGAGCATATGTTCCCAACAATTAGCCTTTCCTCTTATCTGCAATACAACAAGCCCGTTCTCCATCATTAGCCAGTTTCAAACTTATGGAGGCCCTTCGGCGTTGGTTGGTGCCGCGCCAACCCCGCCGGCGCCGGCCTAGCCCCTGAAGGCGGAAGATTCCGCACCTTCCAGGCGGCCCGATACCGGAGTGGTTCACGCCACTCCTCGGTGCTGGTACGGCCCACCCTGCCGGTTAGGGGAGAATCCCGCTCATTATAACTTTATGTTATTCCAGTAAAATATCGCAGACAAAATTCTGTTTGAAGAAGTCTTTTAAGTGATTGAAATGGTTTACCTATAAATCTGGACCGTGACAGATGACAGTCAAACAGGCAATATTGACGAAGGAGTCTGACACAAAAATGTGACCAAACATTATGACAAGAGGAAATAAGATTTGTCGACAGGAAATATGCACCCGCTATAAGACTTTTAAAATAAAAATATATGGATTATGCTGCTGCAGCGATAAGTGGGTAGCACGGTTGCTTCACAGCTCCAGGGTCCCAGGTTCGAATCCCGGCTTAGGTCACTGACTGTGCGGAGTCCGCACGTTCTCCCCGTGTCTGCGTGGGTTTCCTCCGGGTGCTCCGGTTTCCTCCCACAGTCCAAAGATGTGCAGGTTAGATGGGTTGGCCATGCTAAATTGCCCTAAGGTTAGGTGGAGTTACTGGGTTACGGGAATTGGGGGTGGAGGTGTGGGCTTAAGTGGGGTGCTCTTTCCAGGAGCCGGTGCAGACATGATGGACTGAATGGCCTCCTTCAGCACTGTAAATTCTATGATTCTATGATTCTACAAGAGAACCACGTTGTTGGGAACTCGGCCCAACGGCAGCGGTGAACCTGAGAGGCCCTGGAGAATAGGGTGTCAGGCCCGCTAACGATATGCTTACTTTACTTTTAACCTGCGCGGCGAGCGACACATTTACTCCATTTTCGGAGTGCCGATTTCCTCCCGCAAGTCCCGAAAGATGTGCAGTTAGGTGAATTGGACATTCTGAATTCTCCCTCAGTGTATCTGAACAGGTGTCGGAGTGTGGCGACTAGGGCCTTTTCACAGTAACTTCATTGCAGTGTTAATGTAAGCCTACTTGTGACAATAAAGATTATTATTATTATTAAAATACTGAAATGTTACCATCTCAGGGGCTGCAATAGTTACAGGGCGAGTTTATCTATTCTGAGTGACAACGGCAGAATACGAGATTAAGTTTTTAAAAATAAATTTAGAGTACCCAATTCAATTTGTTTTTCCAATTAAGGGGTAATTTAGCGTGTCCAATCCACCTACCCTGCATATCGTTGTATTGTGAGGGCGAAACCCATGCAAACACGGGGAGAATGTGCAAACTCCACACGGACGGTGACCCAGAGCTGGGATCGAACCTGGGACCTCGGTGCCGTGAGGCCGCAGTGCTAACCACTACGCCACCGTGCTGCCATTGAGAGAGATTAAGTTGCTCCCTTACCAATGAGACTATGGATCGGAAATGGTGGTAAACATTGTCGGCACCTTTTTGTGCCCTGTGTTTGTATTACTGTGGGGCGGCACAGTAGCACAGAGGTTATCACTGCTGCCTCATAGCACCAGGGACCCAGGTTCAATTCCAGCCTTCTGTGACTGTCTGTGTGGAGTTTGCACATTCTCCCGTGTCTGCGTGGGTTTTCTCCGGGTGCTCCGGTTTCCCCCCACAGTCTACAGGTGTCCTGGTTATGTGGATTGGTCATGCTAAATTGCCCCTCAGTGCCTAAAGACGTGTCGATTAGGTGGGGTTACAGGGGTAGGAAGTGGAGTAGGCCGAGATGGAATGCTGTTTCAGAGGGTTGGTGCAGCTTCAATGGGCCGAATGACCTCCTTCTGCATTGTAGGGATTCACTGATTCTATGTTCTGAGGTGGAGATGCCGTTGGACTGGGGTGAGCACAGTAAGAAATCTTATAACCTGAGGAAGGAGCTGTGCTCCGAAAGCTAGTGATTTGAAACAAACCTGTTGGACTTTAACCTGGTGTTGTAAGACTTCTTACTTTGATCTGAGGTGACAGTGAATTTTCCTTATTTCTACCCCCTTACCATGGGATGATCTCCTTCACCAACTAAACTAAAATACATCTCGGAATTCAGGATCAGTGAGTGAACTCAGATCAGCAGCTAAGATACAAAAGAAAAGCTTTCATATACGTACACTGTGGGACATCTGCGCCTTTTTAAAAAATGATTTTAAAATTGGTGGTTGCCGTGGAAACCCTTTCACGTGTGCATATTGTCCAACAAAACATTCGGAGGCAAGAGATGTAAGATTTAATTGTAATCCTGTCGAAGGTGTGTCACTCTGTAGCCACGACACAGTTGTGCCAAGGATTGAGTTTGGTCAGATAACTGGGGAAGTCAATGACAAAAGATGATCAGCGTGGAGATTCCAGATGCTTATCATGTTCCACTGCTATGGGTCACCGATACTATTTATAACAGTGTTTTCAGCTGACCACATTTTTTTTAAAACAACCGTTATTGTAACACTAGAAAGTTAAGAGGAATCTTTGGGATGTGCTACATGTTCGCCTGTCTGACCAAGATGCCATCTGTATCTTGGCTCCCATGGAATCTCATTCCACTATGATATTCCACGACTGGCTTTTCTTCCTGCCATGCTGGGTGGCTGATCAACCCCAATATCATAGTCGCCCATTTCCTATGTATGGGCCAAGAAATCCAAGCTGCCCCCTAGCCTGTGACCGCACTCATGCATACATCGTATTGTTTCAGTCGCTGGATATTAATCAGGCAGGGAGCTCAGTCTGATTATTCTTGGCTCCCTCTCGCTAACCTAAGGATGGGGAGATCGATTATTTTGCCCAAGTACAAAGCCAAAAGAATCAGTTTACTCCGCAAAGGGAGAGGCACTGAAGACCAGGATTCTCTTGGCTGTTCCACAAAGAACATCAGAGGAGCTTTGCTGTCGGGTTTTCAACAAAACTCAAGGTGGCCTAAAAACGATGATGCAATATTGAAATGACCTCTGCCTGGGTCTGACTCCCGACCTAGAAAATGGTGCAAATCGGGCGGGATTCTCGCGAACCCCCCGATGGCCCGACGGCGGCATAAAAAAATGACGTGAACCACTCCGGTGGCTGGCCAACAGGAAGTTGCGGAATCCTCCGCACTTCAGGGGCTAGGCCGGCGCTGGAGGGGTTGGTGCCACGCCAACCGCGAGTTAGCGCATGTGCAGAACCGTCGGCGTGGTTCCGCGCATGCGCAGACTGGCCGGCGTATTCTTGCGCATACGCAGGGGGGGTGTCTTCTCCGCACCTGCCATGGCGGAGCCCTACAGAGGCCGACGCGGAACAAAGGAGTGCACCCATGGCACAGGCCCGCCCACAGATCGGTGGGCCCTTTTCATGGACCAGGCAACCATGGGGGCCCGGAACCCCCCCCCCCCCCCCCCGAAAACCGCACCAGCCGGCCTACCAGCCAAGTCCATTTCAAGCCTGTGGGACTGGCCAGAAATGGATGGCCGCTCGGCCCATCGGGGCCCGGCGAATTGCCGGGAGTGCCGCTGCCCACGGTCCCTGACAGACGCGAAGTGATCCCCGCCCCCGCCTGAAAACCGGCACCGGAGAATATAACAGCCAGCGACGGGGCGCGATTCACGGTTCTCTGACCCGGCGGGGGGTCGGAGAATCAATGTGTCAGCATTCCCTCACTTTGCCAGCTGACATAATAATAAAGCAGGAAGAAGGGCTTTCTGGCACATCCTACAAACAGGTTTAACTGCTCGGTAACAGAGGGACTCCTTGCGACTCACTTCATCTGATTAGCCAAATGGCGTTAGGTTTCACTGAAGCACTTACCCTGAATTTCAAATGAAACAATTACCAACCTCCTAGATGTAGTCGAATTCGAGGATTCCCAAGAAAGCAAGACATAGACGAGCCATTTCACTTCATTGGGCCCAACTGGTGCGCATCATCTCCCTCCCACTGCTTCAGCTCGTGCTCATCTTTTGTCGAAGACTGTCTTTGGAATTCATGCAAAAACAAAGTCTCACTGTGACTGCCCATGCAGGCAATGTTGTTAAATGTATTACCTGATGTGGCTCTCTGCACATGTTAGATTCCAGCCCCAGCCTTTGTTAAGTTAGTTAACAGCAGCGGAATTAATCAGCTTTTTTCTCAGGGTGAAACAGTGGCACAGTGGTTAGCACTGCTGCCTCACAAAGGCAGGGACCCGGGTTCGATTCCGACCTTGGGTAACTGTCTATGTGGAGTCTGCACGTGGGTTTCTTCCGGCTGCTCCAGTTTCCTCCCAAAGTCGAAAGATGTGCACGTTAGGTGGATTGGCTATGCGAAAAATACCCCTTAGTGGCCAAAAGGTTACGTGGGGTTACAGGGATATAGGGCAGGGGCATGGCTTAGGTGGGGCAGTCTTTTGGAGGCTCTGTGTAGACCGATGGGCCAAATGGCCTCCTACACTGTAGGGATTCTACAATTCTATGAAACACCCAGGCAAGCATTCTTATTCATAATTATTATTCTACTGGAAAGTGCTTGTGTGTGAATGTAGGATGAGGACAGGACGGGATTTGGCTCAACTATGATAGTCCTGCACCAGCAAAGATCCTGCATCACTTGTGGGGAGGACCCATACACATACGGTGGTCATTTGGGTGAGGTACCAGTGCGATACCAAGGCATACAAGGCTATGGGCCAAGTGCTGGAGAATGGGATTAGAATACTGAGGTGGTTGCTTTTGACCAGCGCAGACGCGATGGGCCAAAGGGCCTTTTCTGTGCTGTAAGACTCTGTGACTTTAATTTCGATATGGAGATGATCACACCGCAGTTAAAATTCCAAAGGAATTATTGGGATTTTTCGAAAGATCTGGGGAAAGAAGTCATTGTGGACATTGTGTCAGCTGTGCACATAGTTTTGTTGAGTTTCCTGCAATTTTTGGAGGAGTATTATTCACTAATTCTGAAAACAAAATCGGAAATGCCTACTTCTTGCAAAAAAGAATGAGGGAGTTCCTTGCAATTCCTTGAGCTAGGACCAAAGAAATCAGGTGAGGGACGCCTTAATGACAGCTAGGGTGAAATGACCACACAGTGAGTTTTCCCATTCAGTAGTTGAGCCTCACATTGTCACATTCTGAGAAATGTACAGAACTGTAAGGGTTAATGTTATATCCGAATCAACCACTAGAGGGAGCTAGATGCAGAACTATATAAAGCATCAATGCTAAGCCTTCTGGGAGAGAGTTGAGGAGAAGGCTAAGAGAGAAACTATAGGATAGCTAGTGTGAGTGAGAACAGATCACAGTTATTGTATTAGTGCAGACATTAGTGGTAGATGAGTGTAGATTGTATATTTATTGTCAATTGTTTATTGTATGGAAGTAAGAGGTTGAATTCAATTAAGTAGCGCAAATAAATCTTTAGCTCTGTTTAATACAAAAGCTAGTTGTGGTCTTTGTGAACACTACGCCAACCATCTTTGGATCTGAACCACAAAGAATACCACAAGCATTATCCCCTGTCACCTCAGCAGAGCCATTACTTATGCATTGGGGAGGGAAAAATCAGTAAAATATCACCCCCCCCCCCCCGTGGAATTACTATTCAGTGATTACTGCTTTTAATGCCCATGCATTGGCTACAGAAGTCAGTTGTGATGTCTATGAAGGTTGGATAGGTTGCCAACACATACTTCTACTGGCTGTTCCCAGGGATGCACAATGACTACTGTTGTAGGATCATCAACTCGTTGAAGACTGGAACATTCCAAGGTCCGGAACTATGTGCTGAGGGACGCACTCAAGCTTGGGGCAGCCGCCGCCAAGGTGCAATGGGAAAAGCCACTGTGTAAGGTCTTCCAGCATATGTACACCGAGGGGCTGGTAACCGTGTAAAACCCCTCAGTCTGTAGTGATTCACAATCAATGTATAAAAACTACTGAAGCACCGCAGGGTGCAACATGACCAACGTAAATGTTTTGAAAAGAATTGTATTGCAAACATTGAAATGTGTGTACTGTCATCATTATTGAATTGAAGAAAGTCAAGTAAATGTGGACCTCTGGGGAAAATGTAAACATTACCATACTTCACTGTTATGACAATTTGAAATGTTTTTCTAATGTCTATTTTTAGAGATTTTATGAATAAATTACATTTTTGAAAACAAAAACAAAAAAAAACACTTACTCCATATATTGTGAAGTTTGGCTGAGAGCCCAGACATCTATTAAAATAAAAGAACATATACTCCCCATAGAAAAGATTGTTTGATTTGCAGCTCAGACTCTCTGGTCTCTGCAGTCAATTTCACAATGTTTGTAGACATAAGTAAATGGTCTCAAGTGCTTCTGGTTTTTTGAGATTTCAAAGTGCCTGGATAATTGATACTTTTATTGACTTGCAGTTCAGACATTTTTTTCATAGGGTAAGTGATCATTTAATTACATTTTTCAGCGCTTATTTTATTGGACATTCTACTTTATACTGGGACATTCATTGGTTGTCGAAAGTGCACAGTGGCTCAATGGGCATGGAAGTGCCAGAGTCTGGCATAGGGGACTTAGGGATGGGTGGAAGGATAAACTTTAATAACGGGGGAGTGAGGGGACTTCGGGGCTGGGTAGCGTGGAGGGGCAGAGCCTGGCATAGAGGACATGAGGGGCCAGAGAGGTTGAGTGAGGGGCATGAGGTGACATGAATGGTGCATGGGGAGTGTTTGGAGGGTGAAGCGGGTGTGAAGGGCGAGGGATGGGTGCTCTAATTCTAGTCTGCATTACAGAATTATCCATAATTATCCATTAAGCTGTTGATAAATGAACTGTATAGGGTAGGGACTGAAGACAGAACATTCTTTGTGTCTGCAGCTCAGTGGTATGTCACTTCCTATGACTACGACTGAGCCGTTTACAAAAGAAAATAGATTGCAATAATTCAGTTAATTTACTGAATTGCATTAATTTGCATCCCAATCCTTTAATTTCAGCCAGGGCAGCAGGGTAGCATGGTGGTTAGCAGAAATGCTTCACAGCTCCAGGGTCCCAGGTTCGATTCCCGGCTGGGTCACTGTCTATGTGGAGTCTGCACGTCCTCCCCCTGTGTGCGTGGGTTTCCTCCGGGTGCTCCGTTTTCCTCCCACAGTCCAAAGATGTGCGGGTTAGGTGGATTGGCCATGCTAAATTGTCCGTAGTGTCCTAATAAAAGTAAGGTTAAGGGGGGGTTGTTGGGTTACGGGTATAGGGTGGATACGTGGGTTTGAGTAGGGTGATCATGGCTCGGCACAACATTGAGGGCCGAAGGGCCTGTTCTGTGCTGTACTGTTCTATAATGCACCAAAGTTTCCTTTAGGGGACAATAATATAACCCATGTTGGCTATCAAATGAAGTATTACGAGAGTGCCTGATTGTTGGAAGTGCTGTTCTTCAACTGAGATGTTAGGCAGAAGCTAACTAGAACAAAGAAAATTACAGCACAGGAAAGGCCCTTCGGCCCTCCCAGTCTGCGCCGATCCAGATCCTTTATCTAAACCTGTCGCCTATTTTCCAAGGATCTGCTTCCTTCTGTTGCCCGCCCGTTCATATATCTGTCTAGATGCATCTTAAATGATGCTATCGTGCCCGCCTTTACCACCTCCGCTGGCAAAGTGTTCCAGACACCCATCACCCTCTGCGTAAAAAACTTTCCACGCACATCCCCCTTAAACTTCCCCCCTCTCACCTTGAAATCGTGACCTCTTGTAACTGACACCCCCACTCTTGGAAAAAGCTTGTTGCTATCCACCCTGTCCATACCGCTCAGAATTCTGTAGACCTCAATCAGGTCCCCCCTCAACCTCCGACTTTCCAATGAAAACAATCCTAATCTACTCGACCTTTCTTCATAGCAAGCACCCTCCATACCAGGCAACATCCTGGTGAACCTCCTCTGCACCCTCTCCAAAGCATCCACATCCTTCTGGTAATATGGCGACCAGAACTGCACGCAGTATTCCAAATGTGGCCTAACCAAAGTCCTATACAACTGTAACATGACCTGCCGACTCTTGTACTCAATACCCCGTCCGATGAAGGCAAGCATGCTGTATGCCTTCTTGGCCACTCTATCGACCTGCGTTGCCACCTTCAGGGTACAATCGACCTGAACTCCCAGATCTCTCTGTACATCAATTTTCCCCAGGACTCTTCCATTGACCATATAGTCAGCTCTTTAATTGTATCTTCCAAAATGCATCACCTCGCATTTGCCTGGATTGAACTCCATCTGCCATTTCTCTGCGCAACTCTCCAATCTATCTATATTTTGCTGTATTCTCTGACAGTCCCCCTCGCTATCTGCAACTCCACCAATCTTAGTATCATCTGCAAATTTGCTAATCAGACCAAATAGATGAGAAAGAGTGAAGTCTTTTCACAGTGGATGACTTGGCACTTCGCAAATAATGTGCAATTGCTTTACCCACCCTCAAAATTGCTTTTTAACTTCTTGCTTCCATTAAGACACATATAGCCTCCCAATTTAGTATCACCTGCAAATTTGGTTAAACGTCTGTTCATTCCTTCACCCAAGGCAGGATGGAGCGAACGTCCTGCTCCTCTCAAAATCATGCCACTAAATTTGAACATTTACCATACCTTGGGGCCAATGGGAAAGGCTGACAGTTTAATGTCTTGTCAGAAGCAATTCTCATTTCTCTCTCAGAAATTGAACTTCCCTTGTTTTTTTATTGTGGCCATTTTTATTTTTGATGACTAGCGTTCAGTTTTTGTGACTTCTCAACTTATTCATCTGACTAAAAAGGGTTTTTAGCAAAATTAGATGCTGGAAGGAAAGTTGTTGGATGCTTGTGTTGAATTAAAGATATATTTTGCTGAGAATTAAGTAGTATTTTATCTTGCAACCTTTGCAACAGCTGCAGAAGGAATTTGTTTGAATTAAACATTAGGGAGGAGGAAGAAAGAGTGCGAGAAGGCTCAAGTGGCACGCACACCCATTATTGTGCTCTATAAACTATACAAGGCTATACAATGTTCCTTTTCATTGTCTTCTTCTACCACTATGTTCTGGTATCTGTGACATTATGAATAATGTCTAGCACATTAAGGGTTAACGTAATGCTGTGACCAACCACTAGATGGAGCTAGGGAGAAGATCTATAAAAAGGAATGCCTCTCCGGTTTCTGGGAGTGTGTGTGAGGAGAGTGTCGAGAACTAGAGAGAGTAGGAGCAGAGCAGAGAACAATTTAAGATAGTGGGTATGAGACAGGTGTTAGTATACTGTAGATTGTAGTCTAATTATAATATTATTTATTTTAAGAATAGTGTTCAAACTGTATAATAAGTAGTGTAATAAATTTAGCTTTGTTTCTTAAACTTAGCTTTTGTGGTCTTTGTGTACACTACAAAATCTATCCTGAGTAGAAGCAGCACAAATAGCACCACAGTATCTGTCTTAAAACATTTACTCACTGTCACGGAGAACATGGCATTTTAGCCGGTCAATGCAAGTGTTGTCTTGCATGATGCGACCAAAGAAAATGCAACTTAAAACATGACTTGACATCTGACCAAAATCATTCACAATTCCATTGAGCTATGAGTTGGCCTGGAACTATCAGCAGTTTCAGCTACAGAGGTAACCTGACAATGTACCCAAAATGAAACACCGAGACATTAAAATAGAAAAGGCTGAACATTTCTTTCTCAAATTCCTCCCTTTGCTTTTTGGTGGAGGTGACATCCCAATTAATTCCACTATTGGTAAGGAAGAATTCCAGGACACAAAAGCAATGTTAAAGGACCAAAGGAATGTTGTTAAATTTCCTTTTATGAAGGCCCTGACTCAAGTCTATGTGGTAAGTCTATAGGTGACATCTACGCCATACCCCATTGACCATTCTTTATATATAAGCTGTTGTGTTAGGTACACTGGTATAACACTGGCAACTGGATGCAGCTTGGATTGAAAAGATACTTCAGACCTTGAAGTTAATTCAATCAGGTTTATTGAACTAATAGCACAGTTAGCACAATTCTCTGTGAGTTCGACTCTCTGCTAACTTAAGTGTGGCTACTCTGTCTGACTGAACCAGACTAGCTCTTAGCCATGTGGTAGAGGTGTGAGACTGTAACAACCCCTTGACTGACTCTCTAGATGTTCATCAGTGGAAAGAGGCGGAGTGTGAGTGCCTCGTGCCTTTTATAGTCATATCCCACCCCTGAGTGTCCTGCCCGCTTATTGGTCATGTCCTGTTCTCTGTGTCTATTAGCTGCTTGTCTATGCCTGCCTACATATAATATGTGTGTGTCTGCATATCATGACATAAGCCTAGGCCGCATGAGTTGGATTTCCTTGGTCCTGATTGGGATCAGAAGGATGCTGGAGCAGAAATAAAGGTCTTTGAGTGGTGCACCTGAAGCCCCCCATTTCTTTTTCCGCTCTCAACCATTTTCAGGAAGGCAAGAGGGGGAAACATAGAAACATACATACATAGAAATGAGGAGCAGGAGTATATGGGGGAGGCGATTCAGCCTTTTGAGCCTGCTGCACCATCCAATCGGATCATGGCTGATCCTCTATCTCAACGCCATATTTTTGTTTTCTCCCCACGCCCCTCGATGCCATAGAAATCTTGAATACATTCAGCGGCTTGGGCTCCACAGCCTTCAGTGGTGGACAATTCCACCGATTCACTCCCCTTTGAGTGAAGAAAACTTTCCTTATTTCAACCATAAATGGTCTATCCCGTGTCCTGAGATCCTGAGCGGGCCCTGGAAGTCGCCTGCTACTATTCAGGAGGCTATTCACACAGCTAATTTTTAAGAATTTGTTTGTTTAGTTAGTGAAGTTTTTGCGGGGCTGTTCAATGGCTTCCTACTGTTACAATAGGTCTTGTGAGTTCTGCTCATAAAGTAAAAAATGGGGGGCATAGGGAAGATAAGGCTGATGAGGGGGTGGGGGGGGTGTTGGTGGTGGAGAGAGGAAAGATAATTTCAATGTATGTAGTTGAGTCACTAATTGCATCAGAGGCACTGGACCGAGGATTCTTGGAAATGGAAGTTGACCTTTTAATCTGCCGGCTCTGGATTCAATCCAACTGCCTTGCTACCTGCAGCAGCCGGCCCATCTCCAGGCCACTTTGTGCATGGACCCCTGGGAAATCCCATCGCCCAGCAGTCTCGAGACTGAGGTGGAATCAGTCACATCTCCCGATTCCCATCTCCAACGTGAAAACCTGGCTCAATTTTGGAGAGATATTGCCAATTTATATTGCATCCCCCCCCCCCCCCCCCCCCCTTCCACTTTCTTCCATTAATATCTGCATGTCCCAGCCGGAGGTGACTGGATGGTAATCCGGAGGCAGGGTTTTGGGAAGTTATAACTTCACCCGCTGTCTGTGGAAACTGAAGCTAATTGTAGCATCCCATAGTCAAACCACTTGAGAGCAGCGAATATAGGAGAAAGTTAGAAAGTTGACATCTTCTTGTTCTGTATTAGTACCTCATGGTGGAACAGTGGTTAGCACTGTTGCCTCACAGCACCAGGGCCTGGGTTCAATTTTGGCCTTGGGTGCCTGTCAGTGTGGAGTTTGCATATTCTCGCCATGTCTGCGTGGGGTTTCTTCCGGATGCTCAAATTTCCTCCCACAGTCCAAAGATGTGCAGGTTAGATGGATTGGCCATGATAAATTACCCCCGAGCGCCCAAGGATCTGCAGGTTACGCGGGGTTATGGAAGTATGGTCGGAGAAGCGGGCCTAAGCAGGGTCCTCTTTCGGAGGGTCGGTGTGGACTTGATGGGCTGAATGGCCTCCATCTGCACTGTGGGGATTCTATGGTTCTATAAGTGGAACACTGACCAACTCAGTCATCCAATAGCTTTGTTTCCATTCCCTTGGTTTTCTAGAAAGCAATGGTAATCAGCACATGTCCAGATTGCTGAGTATGTGGTTAAAAATTCTCTCCTCTGTTGCATCGACTGAAGAAGGTGGCTGGGGTTCTCCATTGTGAGTCCGGCCGACTACTACTACAATGTGAGGACAGAGAATTTGACATGGCATTGGCTGGCAGAGGGGTTCTCTGATCCTGCCGCTTAACAGTGTGGTTTCTCAGTGTGCTGCCGATGGCACCAGAAAATCCCTCTGTCAGCGAACGGCTGGAGAATTCCATTTTTGGGGATAGCGACACCTAAATATAAAAAAATATACAGCGAGACTAGAGCTGTGTGTACATCTCCAAAGGATTCCTTTCCAGCCAACGCTGTCTAAATAGTGCGCGGTTAAAGGTGCTGATGGAACTGGTCTAGCAATTTGATGCTAATTTGGATTCATGCCCTTACAAGTTAAATACCATCAGAGCAGTTATAAGAGACACTTAAGTTGCCTAATGGTTCATTGAGCTCGAGAGTCTAAAGATATTCACGTTTGAGGGACATACCACAGCCAGAACAATATATGCATATACATACACTCACACACAAATAGTAAGCCCAAGGATTGGAAGCACTTTAGAATTCAGCAAAGGATGCTGATTTTAAAAAAAGTAAATAGAATATGAAAGTAAGCAAGTGAGAAACATTTAAAAAAACAGACCGAAAAAGCTTCACTTTGTATGCAAAAATGAAAAGATTAGCAAAGACAAATGTGGGCCCAATACAGGCAAAGACATGAGAATTTGTAATGGTGAATAAAGAAATGGGAATGAAATGAAGCAAATATTTGGGCGTAATTCTCCCATACCCCCTGCCAGTTGGTTCATTGGTGGTGGCGAGGGGAAGGGTTCTCACGTGCGCAGGACTGTTGCTGTATAAACTTTCGGTTTGGTTGGCAGAATTACTCCTCTTCATTCCTCGACTGACGGTTGAAGTCTGCTGAAGGCTGCGCTTGTTCCATAAGCTGCTTTGGTGAATGCCAGCAGCAAGGGTGTCAGCCTTTCTATCTCAAAGTCATAAATAAATATGAATCAGCCGAATGTAGTACAGGAATTGAGACACTACCAAAGATGATCAGATAGAGAGAGAGAGAGAGAGCGTCTTCTGACTTTGCCATTTATAAATTGGGAATTCTAAAGCTAGTCTCAGAATGGTGACCATGACAACTACCGTTGATTATCGTGAAAACCCATCTGATTCACGAATGCCCTTTAGGGAAGGAAATCTGCTGTCCTTACACAGTCTGGCCAACATCTCACTCCAGATCCAAAGCAATGTGGTTGACTCTGAATTGCCATCCGAAATGCCCTAACAAGCCACTTAGTTTAAGGGCAATTAAGGATGGGCAACACATGTTGGCATTTCCCACAATACTGCCCAAATCCCATAAAAGGACGGAAAGAAAATTCCTATCGCAAAGTGGTTTCAACAGGGATTTCACATGACTGCGCTTTGCTTGGGGCTGGATTGTCCGCCCGCAGGATTCTCCGTTGCGCTGACAGCACACCCATGCCCGGGGATTTCCCAATGGCGTGGGGCTGCCCACAATGGGAAACCTCATGGGCCGGCTGGCGGGATGGAGAATCCCGCTGCTGGTGGGGGCACGCTGCACCAGAAAACAGGTGCGGTGGGATAGAGAATCATGGTTTTTCAATCATTTTAAAGTAGCAATCTCATAATTTCCTTTCACTTCGATGGGGGTGTGAAGCATAGAAGGTAAAAATGCTTAAATTTTTTGTTGCTTGCACAAATCATGAGTCACAAAAGGGTTCCGTGCTTACTGTCTGCATCTACTGACTGGTGGCAGGTGGTGTATCTCATTATTGGTCTTTAGAAAATATCACCTCATATCAAAAATTAATGTTGCAGCACCTTAAGCTTTCAACAGGTTGTTTTTACCTTTAACCTCTGACCTAATCTGAAGCCCTTAACTCGTGTTGGGTACAGTTCCACAGGGCTAATGGACTCCAGTGTTTCCCGAAAACATTCTGTCCTTTCAATGACTACCAGGATGTTAATCCATCAGACGGATGTTTCCGAATCGACTCCAATGCTCTCTTCACTTGAATGCACCCGGGTGTACTTTTGAATCATCAAATAGCAATCGGGAGCAGGAAAGCTGACTGAACCTTCTCCTTCCTAGCTCAGGGGCATCTTGACAAGTTGAAGTATTTCCAATACTGCCATAGCGATGATGAATTAAATCTGCACAGAGCTTGGGTCGGTTATGGTCAATATGGTTCTCAGGCTCATGTTGTGCATTTGTTGTGATCTGTGGGGAAATCAAAATAACCAAGTTTGCTGAATGACCCCCAGATGAAGAAATTACAATCAACATTCCACGTTTTCATAGCTTTTACTTTAACACAAATCAGAATCTGTGTAAATGAAAGATTCGGCTGGGATTCTCCATCTGTTCATGGCAGCGGGATTCTCCAGTCCCGGTGTGGTGAATGGGAGATTTGGTTGTGTGCCAAATTCTCCAGGCGGGATTCTTCGTAAAACGGCGGGGCGGGCAACTTTGGGGCGAAGGAGTGGCGTGAACCATTCCGGCGTCGGGCCGCCCCAAAGGTGTGGAATCCTCCTCACTTCAGGGGCTAGGCCAGCGCCGGAGTGGTTTGCGCCACGCCGGGCCGGCGCAGACGGGCTTGGCGCCACGCCAACCGGCGCCGAAGGGCCTCCGTGTGCTGGCGTAATTCCAGCACATGCGCAGGGGGGGGTTCATCCCCACGCCGGCCATCGCGGACCGGTACAGCAGCCGGCGCTGAGTAATAGAGTGCCCCCATGGCACAGGCCCACCCGCGGATCGATGGGCCCCTATCACGGGCCAGGCCACCGTGTGTGTGCCCCCCGGGGCCAGATCCCCCCCCCCCCAAGGACCTTGGAGGCCGCCCGCAGAGCCAGGTCCTGCCGGTAAGTACCAGATCTAATTTATGCCGGCGGGACCAGCCTAAAACGGGCGGCCACTCGGCCCATCGCGGGCCAGGGAATTCGGGTGGCCTAGATCCCATAGCGTCGCGCCGGTCCTCGGCATTCTCCAAGGCGGGCGGTGTGAATCACATCAGCAGGATTTTGGGGGGGCCGGAGAATTCGGCAGCCGCCGGGGGTGGGATTCACGCCGACCCCCGGCGAATCTCCGACCTGGCGGGGGGGTCGGAAAATCCCGCCCTCCGTCTTCGCTAGTAGCAGTAGCGGGGAAGACTTGCAACAGAGAATCCCGGCTGAAACTACAGGTAAATTATGATCTGTACGAACTATAAATTACACATGGAATAGCAGATGCAACAAAGGCTATCTCATGAGATTATAAGCATTTGTATCATTCCCCAAATGTGGAAACCATGTGCAATCTCACAGTATTCCCAACTGTGGAATGCACCTTTTTCACATAATGGATTTGGTCCTCAAGTCACCTGCAATAGGAGCGCCACTCCATCCAAGACCCCTGGAGACTGTCATCACCCAAAAAACACATTCCTTAGCAAAGTTCATGACAGTCTTGCTGGCAAAGTTTTCCCAGAGACGCCTTTACCTCGCTCCTTCAATAATCCTTGATGAATGGTCAGCTCTGACAAAACTGAAACATATTCGTAAAATCTTTGCAACCACAATTTCTTCTCTAACCATGCCTTCGTCTAAATGCATGGTTCGAGGCTAAGACATAGAGATCAGGATCGAATGCGGGTCAAGTATGGACCAAGTGCTGGAAAAATGGGATTAGAATAGGTGCCTGGTGGCCAGCGCAGACATGATGGGCTGAATGGCCTCTTTCTGAGCTGCAAAGCTCTATGACTCAATGATTTTATCATCGTCATGGTAATATTGGAGAAACTTAAATTTGTCAAGGGCCCTTGAGATAGGAAGCTTCAGCCAGTGTCCTTGTTCCTGATTGCTATTTGGTAATTCCTACTGTAAAATACATCAGCGTGCATATCAAGTGAAGAGAACGTAGGAATCCATTCTGATACTTTTACTTTTGGAATAATTTCCTGGTATTATTGAAATGGCATGCTGAATGATCACTTGCACGAAACACTGGAATCTGACCCTTTTTAACTGTATTACACACACAACGCCTTGTAAACGTGCCTCCTCCTTTCTCCCCTATTGTAGTTCTTCTTTGTCTCTGCCAGCCATCTGGTTTCCATGTCAAAAGTTACCAGGTGACCAGGAGCAGTTTTTCATAGAATCATAGAATCCCTACAGTGCAGAAGGAGACCATTTGGCCCATCAAGTCTGCACCGGCCCTCAAAGAGCACCCTACCTGCCCATTCCCCTGCCCTATCCCCATAATGCCACCTAACCTTTGACCAGTAAGGGGGACGTTAACATGGCCAATTTTCCTAACCTGCACATCTTTGGACTGTGGGAGGAAACCTGAGCACCCGGAGGAAAACCATGCAGACACGGGGAGAACGTGCAAACTCCACACAGAAAGTACAATTGATCCTGTTAGAATTGACACAGACTTTTAAACTCAGTGTCAAACATTTTTTAAACATTTGCAGATTGCCTAGACATCTTTAAAAAATTACAATATCTCCCGACTGCACTACTTCCGGGTCAGAGGTCATCACACATTGTATTTACTTACTGAACTGATGAAGGGGGTAGGCAATGTCTCAGAGTTTCAACTGTCCAAACCTATTGATTTGAGGATTGCACTCTCCAAGAATCTCAGATTCAACTGGCATTCACATTCAGAGCTCGTCCTAGGTTATGGGGGCTTAGTAGTTTCAGCTGAGGCATAAAACTGGTATTTATACATCGCACTTCAGCTCAGAAGCACCTCAGAATAGATCGCATACAGTGACTTCCATTAAATGAAATGACTGTCATGTAGCCGGAAAATGTATCAAACCATTCTGTACACAGAAAGATTGCACAAACCAACAGTGGGACGACTGATCTGTTTTGCTTGCACTGGTTGAAGGAGTCATTTAAAGGAGAGAGGGAAAAATGAGCTAACAAGGGCAGCGCCGAGGTGGAGCAGGGAATAGCGAAGTACCAGAGCACATTTTTCACAGAATCAGTCATCCGAATTAGAGATCCTTATTCAAAGACCTGTAAAATAAGTTGAACGCAAATAGAGAAAGATTTGAGCGACACTTCAAACACTTGTGGATGAACATTGAAACCTTCAAAGGTCCTGACTATTTTCTGAGCTTATTTGCAGTGGAAGGCAAAGTAGACTTGCACGGAGTTCCATATTGTTGCAACATAAATGGATATCTCACCAGAGTTCCTAAAATCCTGTACACTCCCTCGTAACCATATTAGTTCCTCGTCCATTGATGCCTCATTTAAAAAAATCAAGTCTTTGTTTTCAAATCTCACCATGGCCTTGTTTCTCTCTATTCCCCAAATTTCTTACAGCCATCCACTATCTCGACGACATTTTCATTCTGGCTTTCTGTGCCTCCCTGATTTTTTAACTGCTCCACCATTGCCAGCTGTGTTTTTAGTTGCCCTAAGCCCTGGATTTTCTTGCCGAAATCACATCATCTCCCGATTCTGTTCTGCTCCTTTGAGACACGGCTTAAAGCTACTTCGTCCTCCACTTCTTTGGTCATCTGTCCTAATATCTGCTTATGTGTTACATTTTGTACGATAACGATCCTGTGACATGCCTGAGGATGTTTTATTCTCTCAAAGGCGCTAAAATGAAATGTAAATGTCGACACACTACCAGAGGACCATAGGATGTTCTCCCCTTTGACTGGTGGAGAGTTAACCTGATGGTCACCACACCTTAGGCGAGGGGCAGAGTTCATGAATAACCTGAAGCGGTTAGCTCAGTTGGCTGGGCAGTTGGTTCATGTTGGCGACACCAACAGCGTGAGTTCTATTCCAGTACAAGCTGAGATGCTTCATGCCTTCTGAACCTTGCCCCTCACCTAAGGTGTGGTGATCGTCACATGGGGAGGTGGTGGCGTAGACATGTTGTTCCTGGTCTGGTAATCCAGAGACTCAGAGCAATGCTCTGGGGGACAAGGTTGAAACCCACCAAGGCAGATGGTGAAATTTTGAATTCAATAAAAATCTGGTCTGGAATTAAAATGTCTAACGATGACCATGAAACCATTGTCAATTGTCACAAAAACCCATCTGGTTCACTACTGTCCTTTAGGGAACTAAATCTGCCATCCTTACCTGCTCTGGCCTACATGTGACTCCAGATCCTCAACAATGTGGTCGATTCGTAAATTCCCTCAGGAATGCAAAATAAATGCTGGCCCAGCCAGCAATGTCGACATCCCATGAACGAATAATTTTTTTAAATTACCACAAGCCAGCTCTCTCTCAAAGGAGAGAGCAGCTTATGATCCTCTGGGATTGTGGCAACATTTACATTGAAGGCACTACATCAGTGTTGTTGTTTAAACTCCTGCAATAGCACCATCTAGTGCTGCAAGCATCATCATGCAAGAAATGGGGCAGGGTTCTCTCAGCCCTGGACCGGGCCTGAGAATACACGTGACCGGCGCAAATCGTGTCACGCTGCCCCGACGCCGGCACGCGAAGAGCGGAGAATCGGTGCCATTGGCGCCGGTGTGGTTCGTGCGGCGCTGGTTGCGGGCCGCTCTACGCGGCCAGCCCGCCGATTCTCGGCCCGGGATATGCTGAGCGGCCATCATGAAAACGGTGAGTCCCGCCGGTGGCGTCGACACCTGCTCTCAGCCGGCGGGACCTCGGTGAGGAATGGTCGGGTGGCGGCCTGTGGGGGGGATCTGACCCCAGAGGTGGCCTCGGATGTGGCCTGGCCCGCGATCGGAGCCCACTGGCTGGGGGCCTCCTTTCCTAAGCGCTGGCTCCTGTAGTACTGCGCCATGTTGCGTCAGGACCGGCGCGTTGAAGGAGGCTACTACCCAAGCGTGCGTTGCTGCCGGCGCCCCTGCACATGTGTAGATCCCATAGCGCCCAGTTCGCGCCGGGATCAGCAGCTGGAGCGGCGTTAACCGTGAATTAGTCGTGGGGTTGGCCCGTTCACGCTGTCGTAAAATGCAACGGCGTTTACGACAGCGTGGACACTCTGTCGCGGGATTAGTGAATCCCGCCCATGATGTCCTGTCCACCACCCCATCTTTCTGTAGTGCAGTTGCCTCATTCGCGTGTGAACTTATCAGCCGAGGTATTAGACTACAAAAAGCATTACAGGCGAACATGTTCCCATCCATTTGTTCCCAGCTGGTATCATAATATCCACTCATATATATCATGAGATGCAGACAGGCAGTGATTTACACACAGGATAACCAATGAACACACACGACACAGAACAACCAATCACCAGACAGGCCACCACCACTATAAAGCCCACAGGGCAATAAGGCTCTCCCTCTCTCACAGGACACAGCCAGGGAGATAGTCGCAGTGCACAGGCCAATGAACATCATCACCATGTGATAGAAAGCAAGTCTGGTCAAGCCAATAGGAGGTTATCAGTTAGGTTAATAGAGTGTCAACCCACAGCAGATTATGTACAGCAATCAACAGATTCAATAAAACAGTGTTGGACCATCTCCTGTGTCGGAAGCCTGTTTCTCGTTTTACTGCATCCAGTTGCAGTCGATGTTAGACCAACACAGATAATACATCATGGTACCAGAGAGTTATTAACTCTAACGAACTTCCTTCGAGTGAATCTGCAACGACTAGCACGCAGCCATCCAGCGGCATGGAAAAGATCCAACCTCCTCCGCAACTCCTGATCTCCGGCAACCTCGGCGCCAACTGGAAAGTCTTCAAACAGAAGTTCCTCCTGTATATCGAGGCCTCCGACCTCGAGGCAGCATTGGATGCCCGAAAGATCACGTTGCTCCTGTCGACTGCGGGGGATCACGCCATCCACATCTATAACTCGCTCACGTTTGCCAATGGCGAAGACAAGACGAAGTTCAAAACGGTTCTGCTGAAATTCGACAACCACTGCGACATTGAGGTGAATGAGAGCTTTGAACGGTACATCTTCCAACAGAGGCATCAGGGTAAGGATGAACCTTTTCAGTCCTTCTTGACCCATCTCCGCATCCTAGCGCAGTCATGTAATTATGACTCGACGGCTGATTCCATAATCTGGAATCATATCGTTTTCGGGGTCCAGTCCGACTCCCTGCGGGAGCAGCTCCTCAAAATCAAACAGTTGACCCTCTCCGTCGACATCGAAACATGCGTTGTCTATGAGCATGCCAGGAATCGTTACTCCCACATCAGGGCGGCAGAAAATGCAAAACTAGACTCCCACGAGGCAGAAAGGGTGCAGGCCATAGCAAAAATGCAAGGCCTGAGCATCGAGGAGAGTGGCCGTTTCGCGTGCTTTTCCCGGGTCCCTACGCATGTGCGGCACGACCGGGTGAATGACGAGGCCAAAGACCCCGATGCGCATGTGCAAAAATCGGCCGACCGCACTGCGCATGCGCGATGGCGCACAGAACTCACTGACGTCAGTTTCATGACGTGTCCAAATTGTGGCTCCGCCCATTTAAAGTGGCAATGTCCAGCCAAGGGAAGGCAATGTCTACAGTGTGGAAAGCCTGGGCATTACGCGGCCTTATGCAGGTCCGCTCCACCGACCAACAGTCAGCGATCCCAGCTGCAGCGCAGACGTGTCCACTGCGTACAACAAGGCAAGCAGGATTCGGATGCCGACAGCCCAACGGACCCTGATGCTGACTGCCTCGAGTCTCCATATCGGGTGGGTATAATCACCATGTGCGAGCTGGCCTCCACCGTGCCTGCAAACCACCTTTCAATCCTCACTGTGGATCCTGACGATGAGTGGTGTGCTGTCGTCATGGTTAACCAGTCTCACATCCGATTTAAATTGGACACTGGCAGATCTGCAAACCTCATATCACAGTCAGACCTCGACAGCATCCGAGACCAACCTAGCATTCTTCCAACAGCCTGCCAGCTCCTTGACTACAATGGCAATGCCATAACTGCCAGTGGATCGTGTCAGCTAGGTGTATCTCACAAGGCAATCAAAGTGACGTTACGATTCGAGATTGTCCGGCCTGACAAGGCATCCCTGCTCGGACTCGCGCATGCAAACTCCTAAATCTGGTCCAGCGCGTCCATGCCATGTCCTCGACACCGGCGACTGCCTCGCCCAATGTAAATCGGCAGGCTAAGATAGACGACATTCTCACGCAATACCACAATGTGTTTGATGGAATGGGCACGCTCCCATATCGCTACACGATATTGCTCAAATTGAATGCCATCCCAGTCACAAATGCACCACGCCGGGTGCCGGCCCCTCTCAAGGATCGTCCGAAAACGCAGGACCAGAGTATCATCTCAAATGTCACGGAACCAACAGACTGGGTCAGCTCCATGGTCTGCGTCAAGAAGCCCTCTGGTGAACTCCGCATTTGCATTGATCACAAAGACCTGAATCGCAACATCATGTGCGCGCACTACCCGATCCCAAAGCGTGAAGAGTTAACCTGTGAGATGGCTCATGCCAAATTCTTTACCAAGCTGGACGCCTCCCGTGGGTTCTGGCAGATACAGCTGGACAAGTCCAGTCGGAAGCTGTGCACGTTTAACACTCCATTCGGAAGGTATTGCTACAACCGCATGCCTTTTGGTATCATGTCAGCTTCCAAAGTATTTCATCGCATAAAGGAGCAAATGATGGAGGGCATTGAAGGGGTGCGAGTCTATGTGGACAACGTGATCATCTGGTCCACGCGCCTGAGGATCACATCGCTCGCCTCAAACAAGTTTTCCAGAGGATACATGAAAACGGCCTCCAGCTCAACAGGGCCAAATGCTCATTTGGTAGGTCCGCTATCAAGTTTCTGGGTGACCACATTTCACAGCAGGGTGTGCAACCTGACGCTGACAAGGTGCTGGCAATCAATGCCATGAAGACCCAAGAGGACAAAAAGGCCGTTTCCTCGGGATGGTGAATTTTCTCAGGAAATTCATTCCCAACATAGCATCCCACACCACAGTCCTCCGGCATCTCGTAAAAAAGTTGACAGTGTTCCAGTGGCTTCCCACACATCAAGCGGAGTGGCTTGAGCTGAAGGCGAAGCTCACTACAGCCCTAGTACTGGCATTCTTTGACCCAACCAAGGATACCAAGATATCCACAGACACAAGCCAGGATGGCATTGGGGCGATGCTCCTCCAGTGAGACGACTCCCCGTCCTGGGCTCCAGTGGCATACGCCTCCAGGGCCATGGCTCCGACCGAACAATCGTATGCCCAGATCGAAAAGGACTGCTTGGGTCTCCTGACAGGAATAGTCAAGTTTAATGACTACGTATACAGCCTTCCAAAGTTCACGGTGGAAACAGACTACAGGCCTTTAGTCCACATAATCCAAAAGGATTTAAATGACATGACACCTCGGCTGCAGCAAATTCTTCGTCGTCTCGGCCGATATGACTTCCAACTCGTCTACAGACCGGGCAAGGAGCTGATCGTCGCGGATGCCCTATCCCGATCCGTCACCACGCCATGTCAACAGGGCGACTTAATTCGCCACATTGAAGCACAGGTGCAGTTGTGTGCCAGCAACCTCCCAGTCACTGATGAATGAGTTATACAAATACGCAAAGAAACTCCCAAAGATCCCCTACTGCAGTGCATGATGAAGCACCTCGCCCATGGCTGGCAAAAGGGACAGTGCCCCCAGTTCCTCAATGTTAAGGACGAGCTGACGGTTGTTGAGGGGATCCTTCTTAAACTAGATAGAATCGTTATTCACCAAACCATGCAAAACATGGTGCTCAGACAGATCCATGAGGGTCACCTGGGGGTCGAGAAATGTCGACGCAGAGCTCGGCAGGCAGTTTACTGGCCTGGCATCAGCCAGTACATTGCCAACACAGTCCTCAACTGCACAACATGCCAGAAGTTTCAACCAGCTCAGCCCAAGGAAACGCTGCAACAGCACGAGATCGTGACCTCTCTGTGGTCCAAGGTGGGGATAGACCTCTTTCGCCCCAATGGGCGTGATTACGTGCTCCTGGTTGACTACTTCTCCAGCTACCCGGAAGTGGTGAAACTGTCGGACCTCACGTTCAAGTCCATCATCAAAGCCTGCAAAGAGACGTTTGCCAGGCATGGGAGACCACTCCCATGAGTGACAACGGTCCATGTTTCTGCAGCCAAGAGTGGTCCGACTTTGCAGATCCTACCACCTTAGTCACATCACATCCAGTCCCCATTACCGGCAATCAAACGGGAAGGCCGAGAAAGGGGTTGTCAAGGCCTTGTCAAGCGGTTGCTGTGCAAGGCTGCAGATTCAGCCTCGGATTTCAACCTGGTGCTACTGACACACAGGGCAACCCCTGTGTCGACTGGTTTGTCTCCGGCGCAGTTGCTCATGAACTGCAACCTGAGAACGACTGTTCCAGCCATCCATATTCCAGACCTTCACCACCCCACGGTGCTGCAGAAGGTGCAGCGATCCAGGGACCAGCAAAAGATCACGTATGATGCTCATGCCACGGATCTGCCTGCGCTGGCTCCAGACGATGTTGTTCGCGTTCAGCTGCCTGAAGGAGGTTGGTCAGCCCCAGCTGTTGTTATCAGACAGGCTGCTCCCAGGTCTTTTGTTGTCCAAATGGCTGATGGCTCCATTTTATGGCGCAACAGGAGGGCGCTGCGTAAAGTTCCCTGCCTATCACCCGACCGCACATCTCCGCATGTCATCATGCCTCCTCCGGAAGTCTTGCACCACGTGGCCACCGATCTGGCAGCGATCCCACCTGTCCACAAGGCCACCGAGATGGCAGCCATCCCGCCTGTCCAGGTGCCGGCGTCCCCCCCTCCACCTCTGCATCCAGTTACAGTCTATGTTAGACCAACACAGATTACACATCATCTGGAAGCACTGTATTCCCATGTGGTAGGAATCTTGACCAATTGATGTTCCTTCCATGGCACTGAGAGCAGCTGGCAACCCCTGACTGCTGCATGGCTACGTTGAACTAAATGATACACAATGACGTTGAAGTTCAGGACCATCCTGACCAGTACCACAGTTAGACAAGCTGAGGGAAGACTACGAGTTATGTGAAACCATATCACAGTACATGTCTTATGCAAGGAAAAAGGAAGGTTAGATGGTGGAAGCAAGCAGAAAACAGCAAGTAAGGATAAAATGAATCAATGCACTTTCTATGACTACATATGCAAAGCTAGCAGTATATATATTTATACTGATGATTGGTAAATGAGAACCAAAGGGAACAAGGTTATAATCTCGCCAGTACAGTTTACATTTTATCACCGTATCCTTTCCTGTGCTGTGCATTAAGCAAGCTATGGTTGTCTGACAATTGGATCACAGTTGCCAAACTTTAATTCACTAATGGCTATATTGCTGCGCTGTTAAATCTAGTTTTCAGTCAAAGCTTGACACAAGTAACCTCAGAGGGATAAATAAGCAGCTAGCATTTTCCCTTGGTGATATTTTCTATTGAAGTGCTTGTTTATAATTTCTTATTTGTCAAAGTCTTCAAGTAACTGGATAATGGCCAGGTTCTTTTGGAGTTTGGTGCATTACGCAGCACGCCCTGTCAATTAGACTTATTCATTGACGTCTAGTATAAAAAGTTACCCCCAAAAAAGTTGCTGCTGGAAGTGCCGCTTCTTTTATTATGCAGCCAAGGGCGACAGAGCATCTGGGAATTAGTGAACAGTGCAACCGACAGTGTAATTCCTGAACCAACGCGATTAAAAGATTGAAAAATAGACAGCAATAACTAAGAGGGAGCATGAGTTAAAACTGTTGAATTTAATGTCAAGTCAGGAATAGAAGCAAAGAGAGGAAAATGAAGATTGGATTAAGAGAGAGACAGATAGAGAGAGAAAAGAGACATAAAGAAAAAGTAAGAACCTCTTGTAAGCCCTTAAATTTAATGCTTTAATCTCATACAATTCGCAACCTTAGGGCATGCACCTACACACTTAATCTTTCACTTTCGGAGCAAGAGAGGCTGATAGACAGTCATTAAGAACAATCACTTTGTTAAAAGAGTATTTACATGTTTAATCACTAGACTTAACTTTTTGTGAAGCCTTTAATGGGAAATTAATACACAAATGAGAATTTGATGAAGTTTACAGTGAGATGCCCTTTTTACAAAGCTAATGAAAGAGCGTTACAAATTAGACAGTAACCTGGTGGCAATTTGCAAATCACAGGATATCTCTTCTTCAGCAGAAGTTGCTGGCTGATTTGTATATCTGATGGTGTGCACAATTCACAGATTACTTTTGTTTCAAACAATTATGTGCATTATTTTGAAATATAAATTACTATAAATAGGTGCAGGAGGAGGCCATTCGGCCCTGTGAGTCTGCAAGCCATTCAATATGATCATGGCCGATCCTCTATCTCAACACCATACTCCTGCACTCTCCCCATATCCCTTAACACCTTTAGAGTCCAGAAATCTATCTATTTCCATCTTAAATGTATTCAGTGGCTTGGCCGCCACAGCCTTCTGTGGTAGAGAATTCCACATGTTCAGCACCCTCTGAGTCAAGAGGTTTCTCCTCATCTCAGCCCTAAATGGCCTATTCCATATCCTGAGACTGTGACTCTTTGTTCTAAACACTCAGCCGAAGGAAACAACGAATCTCCATCCAGTCAGTGCAGCCCTGTCAGAGTTTTACACATTTCGATGAGAGCCCTTCTTCTGAATTCCAGTGAATACAGCCCCAGTCAACCCAATCTCTCCCCATAGGACAATCCTGCCCAACCATGAATCAGACTGGTGACCCTTTGTTGCACTCTCTCTCTGGAAAATACATCCTTTCTTAGACAAGGAGCCCAAAACCCCACAAAATACACCAGGTGTGGTCTCACCAAGGTCCTGTACAGCTGCAGTAAGACATTCTTGCTCCTGTACTCAAATCCTCTCTTAATGAAGCCCAAAATAACATTTGCCTTCCTAAATGTTTGCTGCACCGGCATGTATGTTTTCAGTGACTGGTGTACAAGGCCACCCAAGTTCCTTTGTGCATCAATGTTTTCTAATCTATCACCATTGAAATGATACTCTGCCATTCTGTGTTTCCACCCAAAGTGGATAACTTCACACTTATCCATGTGTTTGCCCACTCACTCAACTTGTCCAAATCACCTTGAGACCTCTTAATATTCTCCTCACCATTCACAGTCCCACCAAGTTTTGTGCCATCAGCAAGCTTGGGAATATTAGTTTGGTTCCCTCATCCAAATCAGTGATGTATATTATGACTAGCTGCCCAAGCACTGATCTCTTCAGGCTCCCACCAGTCACTGCCTGCTTTGTCTTCTGGTTCTCCGATTCCTGTCTGTTAACCAATTCTCAATCCATGCCAATGAATTACCCCCAATCCCTTCTGTTTTAATGTTGTACACCTCCTATGAGAGACCTTATCAAACGCTTTCTGAAAATCCAAATACACTACATCCACTGGTTCTCCCTTATCCACTCTGCTAGTTACATCCTCAAAAAACTTTCACTATAATTTCACTTTCATGTTGATTTTGTCTAATTCTGTTGATATTTTCTAAGTGTCCTGTTATCATATTCTTTATAATAGATGCTCGCATTTTCCCTATTACTGATATTCGGCTAACCGGTCTGTAATTCCCTGTTTTCTCCCTCCCTTCCTTTTTAAATAGTGAGGTTACATTTACCATCCTTCAACCTGCCAGGATTGTTCCAGAATATACAAAATTTTGGAAGGTTACAATCAACGCATCCATTATTTTTATGGCTACATCCTTTAGTACCCCGGGGATATTGATTATTAGGCCCTGGGAAGTTATTGGCTTTGAGTCCCATTCATTTCTCCAGCACTATTATTTTATTAATACTAATTTTCTTCAATTCCTCTTTCTCACCAGGCACTTGGTTCCTTAGCATTTCTGGGAAGTTATTTGTGTCTTCCCCTTTGAAGATGGAACTAAAGTAGTTGTTTAATTGTTCTTCCATTCCCCTTGTTCTCTGTTACAAATTCTCCCATTTCGGACTGTAATGGTACCTACATTTGTCTTCACTAATCTTTATCTTTTTACCTACTATAAGAAGGTTTTACAGACCGCTTTTCAGTTACTTGCAAGTTTACTCTAATATTCTATTTTTCCCCACCTAACCAGTCTCTAAGTCCTCTGAACAAGCCAGGAATTTATCTGTCACAGTAGTATTACTAATTTTGTTTGTCCAATCTATATATAGATTAAAGTCACTATGATTACTGTAGCATCCTTGCTACATGCATCTCTAATTTCCTGTTTAATGTCATCCCCTACCTTACCACTACTGCATGGTGACACATTTCCCAGTAATGTTTTCTGCTCCTCGTTGGTTCTTGGCTCTATCTGAACTGGTTCAACATTTAGGTTTTCTGAGTCAATATCGTCTCTCACCATTGCACTGATTTCATCCTTAACTAATAATGCCTCCCCACCGCCTTTTGCTTTTTACCTGTCCGTCCTAAATATTGACTTTCCTTGGATACTCAGTTCCCATCCTTGGTCACCTTGCAGCCATATCTCCGTAAGCGTTATCAGATTGTACCTGTTAATATTCTATAATCACAGATTATCATAGAATTTAGTGCAGAAGGAGGCCATTTGGCCCATCAAGTCTGCACCGACTCTTGGAAAGAGCACCCTACCCAAGGTCAACACTTCCACCCTATCCCCATAACCCAGTAACCCCACCCAACACTCTGGGCAATTTTGGACACTACGGGCAATTTATCATGGCCAATCCGCATAACCTACACATCTTTGGACTGTGGGAGGAAACAGGAGCACCCGGAGGAAACCCACATAGCAACAGTAATTGTGCAATGCAATTCACTAAAATGCTTTTCTTCTTCTTAGAACATAGAACATAGAACAGTACAGCACAGAACAGGCCCTTCGGCCCTCAATGTTGTGCCGAGCCATGATCACCCTACTCAAACCCACGTATCCACCCTATACCCGTAACCCAACAACCCCCCCCCTTAACCTTACTTTTATTAGGACACTACGGGCAATTTAGCATGGCCAATCCACCTAACCCGCACATCTTTGGACTGTGGGAGGAAACCGGAGCACCCGGAGGAAACCCACGCACACAGGGGGAGGACGTGCAGACTCCACACAGACAATGACCCAGCCGGGAATCGAACCTGGGACCCTGGAGCTGTGAAGCATTTATGCTAACCACCATGCTACCCTGCTGCCACCATTTCTTGGTGAAATGATAATCGATAAATGTGATCAACTGTAGATGTTTGCAAACATCATTTGCTTATAAGATGTAAATACAATTCACTAGCTTCAGGCTAGGATTTCAAAATCATCCTCTGGAAGGCTATTGGGTTAAACCAAAATTTGTTCCAAATTGATCGTTTCGTGAAGTTTTTCCGTGGAAGTGTGTAGGATCCAGGCAAGCAACCACAGGGAAGCGATGTTGGATACGGAACAAAGAGGTTTAATATACAACAAGTTACACTCACCACTCCCCAAAGAGTCTCCAATGCCCTGACCCCACTCGGGTCAGGGTCTTTATGTCCATAAGGCTTCCTGGTTAAGGGTTTAGCCATGCCCGCTCATCAGGGAATATCGTATTCAGGTGAGGCCACGGGGAACCTAATGATCCATACCCCGTGACCTGCGTTCGGGTTAGATTAAATTGGTTTCCCAATCTTAATTAACCCCATATAACTTCAGTTAAGTGGTTGATCACGATGTCCCACAGAACTTCAAGCAATTTTGATCAACCAATGCAGCAGTGTTTTTCAAACTTTTCTGCCCGGGACTCATCTTTATCAATTGGCCATGCTTCGCGATCAACACCGGCCAACCTTCATGACCCATGCCAATCGACCTTTGCAACCCATGTCGGCCGACCTTTGCGACCCACGCCGGCCGACCTCAGCAACCCATGCTGTCCGAAATTTTACGTGACAGGTGAGCCTGCTTGGTTCTCGTGATCTCACTTGCTTTATTATTCAATGTTACATTTCAGATAATGACTTCAGCTGATGATTTAAGATCTGTTGAAAATATCAAGGCATTTGTCCTCCATCTCTCCCTGCTGAGTCTTCAAATGTCTTTGAAGTTTTCAGGGTTTTAAACTTTCATTTGCCAGTGTTTCCCTGCACACAACATATATGGGGCGGGATTCTCCATTCCTGCGGCAAAGTACCGGCTAGAATGGAGAATCCGCAGGAGGTCCACGTGTAAAAATCCAGCTCAGGCCCCTCACCGATTCCGCTACTGGTGAGGGGCGAGCACTGGCACTGACCAAAACTCCTGCCTTCCGTGTCCTAAAGGCCGGAGAATGGCCGGGTCCCGGGCCACGCATGCACACGACTTACAGTTGTGGCGCTGTACAACATGGCGTGGACCTGACCCGCCATCCGCAACCATACAGCCCACCCCCTGGCCACCCCCCACCAGAACCCCCAGCCCTCGCTGAAGCCCACGGCCAGTGGCACGGATCCCGGCTGAGTGTGTGCAGCCACCACGCCGGATTCACGATTTGTGTGAGGACAAGTGTCTCGCATCGTGGGGAACTCAGCCCATTACGGAGGAGCATCGTGAGTGGGCCGGCCGATAAGCCGCCAACGGAATTGGGACTGCACGTGTCATGATGACGCCAGTTTGGAAGGGGTGGAGACTCGCAAACCGGTACCGGCCCCGATTCCAGCGTCGTAATCGATTCTCCGCTCGATCGCTGATCACAATATCGGCGTCAGGCAACAGAGAATCCCGCCCATGAACTTCGCATCCTGATTTGCATTGGCACAATTAATACACCCACACGTCAAGTAATCAACTTTATGCTGCCTAGTTCTGGTTTTCAGCTTCTTCTTCATGGGTTGTTCACTAGAGGCCCTGGAGCTCAAACCAGCACTCTTGGCAGCTGCAAAATGGAGGAATCTCTCTCGCACCCAGAACACGTGATGTCAGCGTACGGGGCAGGTGACTTTCTCTCTGCTGCCGCTCCATGCTGGAAGACTCCTGCGATTTAAAAAAAAAATCTGATCCTGGGTCAGCGCGCTGACTTCGGGAGGAGGTGTTCTGCCCCGCTGGGCTCCAGGCCTGCGCACTGCTGAGGGGCCACGCATGCGTGGAACGGCAAGCATTCTGAAAGCCGGTTGCGGTCAACATTTTAAAAAGCTGGTCACGCTGTTGGGCATGACTTTTAACTATCAGACTCGCAGTGACGCGCATGATCCCATGACCCTCCCTACACCCGCCTGCATGCCCCACCTGCGACCCTGGGTTTGAAAGTGACCGCACTCGCCTATTTCTGACTTATATTGTTGGAATTAAGAACATAATTGCGAATAGCTCTAAATCAAGCTACACCGGCAGCATGGTGGCACAGTGGTTAGCACCCCTGCCACACGGCGCCGAGGTCCCAGGTTCGATCCTGGCTCTGGGTCATTGTCTGTGTGGAGTTTGCACGTTCTCTCCATGTTTGCGTGGGTTTAGCCACCACAAACCAAAGATGTGCAGAGTAGGTGGATTGGCCTCATTAAATTGCCCCTTTATTGGAAATAAATAAATTGGGTACTCTAAATTTATAAAACAAAATCAAGCTACACTGACTTGTTCCTCCTTATAGCTGCCCAAGAATGGCCTGAGCATTCGGTGCAGCACAGGCTAAAGCACAGAGAACATGACCCAGGCCTGACTCGCAGAGAAAGATATAAACGGGCCTAAAAGTAAGTGATGCCTTTGGAAGGCAGTATACTCTAAGCAACAAAAATGTCATCAACCAATAATTCCAAATGTCAGTTCTAAAACCCCATTGTTCACTCAACTCTAAATCATCCTGTCTGTTATGGAAAATAATGAAGTCCTGCAGGACTAGTTGGAAATGATCCTATTTCACTCACCATCATTATCCCTCATTACTAACCCAATTAAAATTCAATGCCAATCTCTCAAAATTTGTTGCTCATTAATTGTATTAGACCCAGCAATGTGTAGCTTGGCCAACATGGCAATATGTCCCGTGACTACGATGAAGATATCCAGATTATTCAGTGGTTTGTCTCTGCCCGCAAGTACCTAATTTTCTCTATCAGAGGACTCCATCCAACCCTGCCACAGACCTTCATCTTTTTTCCCTGAGATTTGTTCCATCCCCTCTTGAACACTCTAACTCAAAGTGTCACACATGGCAGCTGCTCTCCATTACTGACCCATTTAACTATTCAACATGTTTGAGCAAGTGTGGGCAAGCTACTTGACTACAATCAGCACCATAGGTAAGAAAATCTAAAGAAGTGATGTGTTAAAATGACCAAGTTCAGTTTTGTCTATGCATTCTATGCGCGCATACTCTCTCTCGCGTACAGAAACACTCAATCTCACACACGCACTCAGAAACATGGACACAGATACACATACACTCTCTCACATACACATTCTTTCACAAACACAACACACTCACACACATACACACACTCACACACACACTTCCACTCTCTCACACACACACATTCTCTCACACACACATACAAATACACACACTCAATCACACACTTCCTCACACGTCCATACTCCCTCACACACAAACACACACACACACTCATGTACACACACACAAACATGCTCTCACACAAACCTATACACACACACACACAGGCACACACACACATTCAGACAAGCACACATTCTCTCACACACACATACATACATATGGACTCTCACACACTCCCATTCTCACACACACACTCTCTCACACACATACACACAGACACATTCAGATACACTCAACTGGGATCCACCAACCTCCCTCGATTCTTCGGTCTCCCCAGGGAGGCTGCACCATGAGCTGATCACTGCTGGTCCTCACAAACATAGACCAGGTGGAATGGCACCCGATGGCGTGGAAAAAGTCGACACCGACCTTGGACCATGGGGAGGTCACTATCTCATGTTGCTGCAAAGTTCTTTGGGTTGAGCTGGCTGAAATTTCTGACATGTTGGGCAGTTGAGGACCGTGTTGGCAACGTCCTGGCTGATGCCCGGCCAATAGACTGCCTCCCGAGCTCTGCATCGACATTTCTCGACCCCAAGGTGATCCTCATGGAGTTGGCCGAGCACCATAGCTCGCATGCTCTGCGGAATCACGATCCTATCAAGCTTCATGAGGATGCCGTCCACCACCGTCAGGTCATCCTTGATGTTGTAGAACTGGGGACATTGTCCCTTCTGCCAGCCATTTGTAAAGTGCTGCATCACTCACTGTAGCAGAGGATCCTTGGCCATTTCCTCACGAATTTGGATGACCCTCTCATCAGAGGCCGGAAGGTTAGTGGCACACAATTGCACCTGCGCGTCGATGTGGCAGATGAAGTCAGTTTGTTCACATGGTGTGGTAATGGACCTGGAAAGGGCATCTGCATTGATGAGCTCTTTGCCTCACGTGTAGACAAGTTCAAAGTCATAGCGGCTTAGCTGTAACCGAGGCGTCATGTCATTTAAATACTTCTGGATTATGTGGACTAGTGGCCTGTGGTCCGTCTTTACCGTGCATTTTGGCTGGCCATAGACATAGTCATGAAATTTGTCGATTCCCATAAGGAGGCCCAGACATTCCTTCTCAATCTGAGCGTACCGTTGCTCAGTGGGCGTCATGGCTCTGGAGGTATACGCTACTGGAGCCCAGGATGAGGAGTCATCCCGTTGGAGGAGCACCGCCCCAATGCCACCCTGGCTTGCATCAGTGGATATCTTGGTCTCCTTGGTTGGGTCGAAGAACGCCAGAACCGGGGCTGTGGTGAGCTTCTCCCTCAGCTCATGCCACTCCTTTTCATGAGCGGGCCGCCTCTGGACCATGCTCATGGATTCTCTGGAATACCTGCTTGAGACGAGCGATGTGTTCTTGGGGAGTTGTGGACCAGATGATAACATCGTCAACATACACTCCCACCCCCTCGAAACGCTCCATCATCTGTTCCATGATGCGGTGAAATACCTCTGAAGCAGAGATGATGCCAAAAGGCATCAGGTTGTAGTAGTAGCGACCGAACGGGGTATTGAATGTGCACAGCTTGTGACTGGAAGCGTCCAGCTGTATTTGCCAGAATCCCTTGGCGGCGTCCAGCTTCGTAAAGAATTTGGCATGAGCCACCTCGCTGATCAACTCTTCACGTTTTGACATGGGTAATGCTCCCGCATGATGTTGCGGATTAGATCCTTGGGGTCGATGCAGATCCGAAGCTCCCCTGACGGCTTCTTGACACAGACCATGGAGCTGACCCAGTCCGTGGATTCTGTGACCTTTGATATGATGCCCTGATCCTGGAGGTTCTGTAATTGCTGCTTGAGGTGATCCTTGAGGGGTGCCGGCACCCGACGTGGTGCATAAATTACAGGGGTGGCGTTCGGTTTGAGCAGGATTTTATATCGGTATGGAGCATACCCATTCCGTCGAACATGCTGTGGTACTGCGTGACGATGTCATCAATATCAGCCTGGAAGTTTTCATCAGGTGAGGCCGTCGCCTGTGACGATGACATGGTGTGGACTCGCTGAACCAGGTTCAAGAGCTTGCAGGCCCGAGCACCAAGCAGGGATCTCTGTCAGGTCCGACGATCTCAAACCACAGTGACGCTTTGATCGACTTCTTGGACACTCCGAGTTGGCATGAGCCATTAGCAGCTATGGCATTGCCATTGTAGTCAAGGAGCTGGCAGGCCGGTGGAAGAATACTTGGTCTGACGTGGATGGTGTCGAGATCGGATTTCGAGATGTGGTTCGCCGATGCGCTGGTGTCCAGTTTGAACCGGATGCGAGCCTTGTTAACTGTGAGGACAGCACACCACTCGTCATCGGGATCCACGCTGAGGATCGAGAGGTGCTTCAGTATCTTGAAGAAAGGAAGCGCATGCTTCGTAATGATGCCCATCTGGTATGGGGATTTGAGGCACTCAGCATGAGGATCTGTTGGGCTGTCGGGATCGGAATCTGGCATGCCTTGCTGTATTGAACGGACACTTCTGCGCCGTGGCTGGGATCGCTGGCTGTTGGGCAGTGGAGCAGATCTGCAAAGGGCTGCGTAGTGGCCAAGCTTGCCACACTAGACATGGTCGTGCTTTTGCCGGACATTGCCGCTTTAAATGGGCGGAGCCACAATTCGGACACGTCATGACACTGACGTCAGCGCGTTCAGTGCACCATCACGCATGCGCAGTGCGGTTGAATGACGTACGCACCTGCGCAGTCTGGTCGTCGGTCTCGCCGTCCCCTCAGTCGTGGAGCGCATGCGCAGGGGCCCGGGAAAAGCGCGCAAAATGGCCACTCTCGTCGATGCTTAGGCCCTGCATTTGTGCGATAGCCTGAACCTGTTCCGCCTCGTGGGAGGCTAGCTTTGCATTCTCTGCCGCCCTGATGTGGGAGTACCGATTGTTAGCATGTTCGTGGACAACGCACGTCTCGGTGGCGATGGCGATGGTGAGGGTGAGCTGCTTGACTTTCAGGAGCTGCTGACGAAGGGAATCGGAGTGGACCCCGAAAACGATCTATCCCGGAACATGGAATCAGCTGCCGAGTCATAGTTACATGATTGTGTGAGGATGTGGAGATGGGTCAAAAAGGACTGAAAAGATTCATCCTTACCCTGAAGCATCTGCTGGAAAACATACTGTTCAAAGCTCTCATTCACCTCAATGTCACAGTGGCTGTCAAACTTCAGCAGGACTGTTTTAAATTTTGGCTTGTCTTCACCTTCAGTGAATGTAAGGAAGTTGTAGATAAGGATGGCGTGGTCCCCAGCTGTGGAGAGGAATAGTGCGATCTTTCTGGCATCCGATGCTGCCTCGAGGTCGACGCCCTCGATGTATAAGAGGAACTTTTGCTTGAAGATCTTCCAATTGGCAGCGAGGTTGCCGGCGATGCGGAGCTGCAGAGGAGGGTAGACGTTTTCCATGTCACCAGATGGCTGCTTGCTGGTCAACGCTGATTCACTCAAGGTAGGTCCGTCAAATTGCAGCATCACTCACTGGTACCATGATGTGTTCGGCAGGCTGGGTCGACGTGGACGGCACTTGACGCAGTGTAGCGAGAGACAGACCTCTAACACTGGATAAGATGCAACACGATTTTATTTAACGTCTTAACTAATATACATGTTCAACTGTGGGTTGACACTATACTGAATTGACTGGAGACCTAGTACTAGCCTGAGCAGACTTCCTAGCTACCGCATGGTGTTTGCACTAGCTAGCTCATGTTTTTAAGGTAAAGATAGATAATTATTTGAAGAATAAAGGGATTAAGGGTTATGGTGTTCAGGCCGGAAAGTGGAGCTAAGTCCACAAAAGATCAGCCATGATCTCATTGAATGGTGGAGCAGACCCGAGGGGCCAGATGGCCTACTCCTGCTCCTAGTTCTTATGTTCTTATGTTCTCACGAACTCTGACTGCCTCAGTGGCTGGGTCCAGAGAGAGCGGGAAACCTAGTGCCCTCTGGCTTAATAGTGGTCGTGTCCTGTCTGGTGATTGGCTGCACTGTGCTGTGTGCTTACTGGTCAACCTGTGTGTCAATCACTGCCTGTCTGCACTCCATTATATACATAGATGTATATTATGACAGTGTCCATGTGTATGTGTGTGTGGTGGGGCGACATTTCCCATGGGTGGGGATGTAGGGAACCCACAAGATCACTTAGAGATCTGGGCACCCTTTCAAAATGTCGGCCCGATTGCAGAGTTCAGCTCCCCAGTGCTACAAATAATTCTAAGTGTGGGCTAAACCAGTGAGAAACTCCCCAGAGCCCAAAAAAGTGTAATTGAATAGCGGCGGGGAGCTTGCTGGCAGTCGGCGGGAAACCCCCTGAAAAACACGCCACACATTATCTCAGAAAACCTTTGGGGGAAACACGCCCATGTCTACACACGCACGCACACACACAGACACACAAACACAGATACGCTCACAGACACACAACATACGCGCACGCACTCTCACATACACTTTCTCACGCATACACATATAATGAGCGATCTTCCCAAAAGGGAACAAAGTCCCCTAGTGAGTGCGTTTAGCCGCGTGTTCCCTGGCTCCACTCACTGGAACTCTCCGTTGTAGCGAGGCCCACAAAAACAAAACCCTGACCTCCCCCGCCCAGCCCAAACGCAACACAGGAGGGTCCCTTGCACCCCGCAATACCCACGGTGGTCAACACTGGCCCATTCGCACAGGCGCAGAAAATGCCAACTGGGCAACTTGGCAGTGCCAACCGGGCACCCTAGCAGTGACCCTGCCAGCTGGCAGTGTCACCTGGGCAGTGCCAGGCTCGCACCCTGGCAGCACTACCAAAATGCCAGGTGGCACTGTCAGGGTGCCCAGGTGGAACCAGCAGTGCCAGGGCACTACCCTTACCAAAGGACATGCAGCTGGGGGCCTTCGATCCTCTTGGAGACCCCCACAAGTGCGGTTCCGTCTGGTCCCCGTTTGCTTTGAATCTCGCGAGGCATTTCGAGCCGAGTAGATCCCTAGAGCGGGGTCTCCTGGCTTTCACTGGCCACACTGCGCTACAGCGAGCTGCTTTTCCAATGCAGCGTGGCCAGAAGATTGTGCTCATATACTCTCACACACCCCCATTCACCCACATACATAAATACTCTCACCCACACACATACTGTCTCATACTCACTCACACTCACTCATAACACACACACTCTCTCACACAAGCACTCACACACACTTACAAACACACACATGCATGTATACCTTCACATATACACACACTCACACACATATACACACACTCTCACAAGCATACACACACTCACACACACACAGACACACAAAAACACACACGCTCACACTGTCACACACACTCACACATACACATGTGCACACGCACTTAGACACACATTCACATATACTCACACAAACTCAAATTCACAGTACCTTTATTGCAGTGTTAATGTAAGCCTTCTTGTGACAATAAAGATTATTATTAAAACATACATGCACACAAACATACAAACATAGGTACTCACACACACATACATACAATCATAGATACTCACACATACTCACACACACACAGATACACACTCTCTCGCACACACATGCGCACATACAAACTCACACAGAGATGCACAGTCACACTTACATATACGCACAGACAAACACATACAAACTCACACACGTAAAGACTCACACACACACACACACACACACAGATTCACACATACAGGCACCACAGACCTGGCCAGTTCTTGACTTTGTGCAATAATATAAAACAAGTAAGAGCTCGCTGGCAACCCATTGTACACCCACATTGTACACATCAGGTATGATGTGGTAGGCATCACAGAGACATGGTTGCAGGGGGTTCAGGACTGGCAGTTAAACATCCAGGGATTTACAACCTATCGAAAAGACAGAGAGGTGGGTAGAGGGGGCGGGGTTGCCTTGTTAATTAGAAATGAAATTAAATCAATAGCACTAAACGACATAGGGTCAGGCGATGTGGAGTCTGTGAGGGTAGAGTTGAGGAACCACAAAGGCAAAAAAACCATAATGGGAGTTATGTACAGGCCTCCTGACAGTGGTCAGGACCAGGGGCACAAAATGCACCACGAAATAGAAAGGGCATGTCAGAAAGGCAAGGTCACAGTGATCATGGGGGACTTCAATATGCAGGTGGACTGGGTAAATAATGTTGCCAGTGGACCCAAAGAAAGGGAATTCATTGAATGTTTACAGGATGGCTTTTTGGAACAGCTTGTGATGGAGCCCACGAGGGAACAGGCTATTCTGGACTTAGTGTTATGCAATGAGCCAGAATTGATAAAAGATCTTAAAGTAAGGGAACACTTAGGAAGCAGTGATCATAATATGGTAGAATTCAGTCTGCAATTTGAAAGAAGGAAGGTAGAATCAGATGTAAAGGTTTTACAGTTAAATAAAGGTAATTACAGGCGCATGAGGGAGGAACTGACGAAAATCGACTGGAAGCAGAGCCTAGTGGGAAAGACAGTAGAACAGCAATGGCAGGAGTTTCTGGGAGTAATTGAGGACACAGTGCAGAGGTTCATCCCAAAGAAAAGAAAGGTTATCAGAGGGAGGATTAGGCAGCCATGGCTGACAAAGGAAGTCAGGGAATGCATCAAGGCAAAAGAGAGAGCCTATAATGTGGCAAAGAGTAGTGGGAAGTCAGAAGATTGGGAAGGCTACAAAAACAAACAGAGGATAACAAAGAGAGAAATAAGGAAGGAGAGGATCAAATATGAAGGTAGGCTAGCCAGTAACATTAGGAATGATAGTAAAAGTTTCTTTAAATACATTAAAAACAAACGGGAGGCAAAAGTAGGCATTGGGCCGCTCCAAAATGACGCTGGTAATCTAGTGATGGGAGACAAGGAAATAGCTGAGGAACTTAATAAGTACTTTGCGTCCGTCTTCACAGTAGAAGACATGAGTAATATCCCAACAATTCAGGAAAGTCAGGGGGCAGAGTTGAATATGGTTGCCATCACAAAGGAGAAGGTGCTAGAGAAACTAAAAGGTCTGAAAATTGATAAATCTCCGGGCCCAGATGGGCTACATCCTAGAGTTCTAAAGGAGATAGCTGAAGAAATAGTGGAGGCGTTAGTTATGATCTTTCAAAAGTCACTGGAATCAGGGAAAGTCCCAGAGGATTGGAAAATCGCTGTTGTAACCCCCCCTGTTCAAGAAGGGAACAAGAAAAAAGATGGAAAATTATAGGCCAATTAGCCTAACCTCGGTTGTTGGCAAAATTCTAGAATCCATCGTTAAGGATGAGATTTCTAAATTCTTGGAAGTGCAGGGTCGGATTAGGACAAGTCAGCATGGATTTAGTAAGGGGAGGTCGTGCCTGACAAACCTGTTAGAGTTCTTTGAAGAGATAACAAATAGGTTAGACCAAGGATAGCCAATGGATGTTATCTATCTTGACTTCCAAAAGGCCTTTGACAAGGTGCCTCACGGGAGACTGCTGAGTAAAATAAGGGCCCATGGTATTCGAGGCAAGGTACTAACATGGATTGACGATTGGCTGTCAGACAGAAGGCAGAGAGTTGGGATAAAAGGTTCTTTTTCGGAATGGCAACCGGTGACAAGTGGTGTCCCGCAGGGTTCAGTGTTGGGGCCACAGCTGTTCTCTTTATATATTAACGATCTAGATGACAGGACTGGGGGCATTCTGGCCAAGTTTGCCGATGATACAAAGATAGGTGGAGGGGCAGGTAGTATTGAGGAGGTGGGGAGGCTGCAGAAAGATTTAGACAGTTTAGGAGAATGGTCCAAGAAGTGGCTGATGAAATTCAACGTGGGCAAGTGCGAGGTCTTGCACTTTGGAAAAAAGAATAGAGGCATGGACTATTTTCTAAACGGTGACAAAATTCATAATGCTAAAGTGCAAAGGGACTTGGGAGTCCTAGTCCAGGATTCTCTAAAGGTAAACTTGCAGGTTGAGTCCGTAATTGAGAAAGCAAATGTAATGTTGTCATTTATCTCAAGAGGCTTGGAATATAAAAGCAGGGATGTACTTCTGAGGCTTTATAAAGCACTAGTTAGGCCCCATTTAGAATACTGTGAGCAATTTTGGGCCCCACACCTCAGGAAGGACATACTGGCACTGGAGCGGGTCCAGCGGAGATTCACACGGATGATCCCAGGAATGGTAGGCCTAACATACGATGAACGTCTGAGGATCATGGGATTATATTCATTGGAGTTTAGGAGGTTGAGGGGAGATCTAATAGAAACTTACAAGATAATGAATGGCTTGGATAGGATGGACGTAGGGAAGTTGTTTCCATTAGCAGGGGAGACTAGGACGCGGGGGCACAGCCTTAGAATAAAAGGGAGTCACTTTAGAACAGAGATGAGGAGAAATTTCTTCAGCCAGAGAGTGGTGGGTCTGTGGAATTCATTGCCACAGAGGGCGGTGGAGGCCGGGACATTGAGTGTCTTTAAGACAGAAATTGATAAATTCTTGATTTCTCGAGGAATTAAGGGCTATGGGGAGAGAGCGGGTAAATGGAGTTGAAATCAACCATGATTGAATTGTGGAGTGGACTCGATGGGCCGAATGGCCTTACTTCCGCTCCTATGTCTTATGGTCTTATGGTCTTCCAACCTTTATTTCCACTTCTTCAGTATGAAATTGGGAAGGATGTAGAATGGAGTGCCTATTCGCACTATCGCACAACATCAAGATCTTCCCCATAGGCTTCAGAGGATATCATTGTAAAGTGGTCAGGGGAAGGAGAAACCCTGACTGATTTGCCACTGCCAGATAACCTTGGATCTTTCAGACGAGTCGCCCTGCCAGAGGTTAAGCTAGCTTGAGTTAATTTAGCACAAATTATCATAGAATCATAGAATTTACAGTGCAGAAGGAGGCCATTCAGCCCATCGAGTCTACACCGGCTCTTGGAAAGAGCACCCTACCCAAGGTCAACAACTTCACCCTATCCCCATAGCCCAGTAACCCCACCCAACACTAAGGGCAATTTTGGACACTAAGGGCAATTTATCATGGCCAATCCACCGAACCTGCACATCTTTGGACTGTGGGAGGAAACCGGAGCACCCGGAGGAAACCCACGCACACACGGGGAGGATGCGCAGACTCCACACAGACAGTGACTTAAGCCGGAATCGAACCTGGGACCCTGGAGCTGTGAATCGATCGTGCTATCCACAATGCTACCGTGCTGCCCAACACATCATTTTGAGCATCATTTTGAACAGCGTTGGTCTATACAGCTGAAAACCACTCCAAGCAGTTCACTTATTAAATAAACATATTCAGCACCGCAGCTGTGGTCACTTTCTATAGATTTACAGAGATGTACACAAAAGGTGATGGAGTGGTAAACACCCTCTGATCCATCTACCCTGTCCCTGGGAAAGACCCTCTGATCCATCCACCATTCCCTGGGAAAGATGATCTGATCCATCTACCCTGTCCCTGGGAAAGACTCTCTGATCCACCCATCACTCCCTGGGAAAGATATCTGATCCATCTACCCTGTCCTGGGAAAGACCCTCTGATCCATCCACCATTCCCTGGGAAAGACTCTCTGATCCATCCACCATTCCCTGGGAAAGACTCTCTGATCCATCCATCATTCCCTGGGAAAGATGATCTGATCCATCTACCCTGTCACTGGGAAAGACTCTCTGATCCATCCATCATTCCCTGGGAAAGATGATCTGATCCATCTACCCTGTCTCCCAGAGTTGTGATACCTTGTGCATTACAATGGATATATATATCTATATATACTGACCTCACCCAAAATCAAAAAGTATAAAAACCCAGGTCATTTTGGGGAATAAAGTTGAGAAGTTCCTCTCCTACTGTCTCACAAGCTCAACATTATTCCAGGAGATAGTTGGGGAAAGGAGACCCGGAATTATCCGGCAGTGGAAATGGGCATAGTACCAACATCACATTGACTGCAGCGGTTCAAGAGGGCTGCTCACCCCCCACCTTTCCAAGGGCAATTAGGGAAGGGCAATGAATGGCCAAGCTGGCGACGCCCACTTCCCTTCACCGAATAAATAAAATAAAGACAGCCAAGTTGCAAATAGTTTGAAAAAATATTTTGATTTCTTTTTTAAATCACATTCGCCTCCTGAGACAGTAAAACATTTTAAATCCCAGCATCAATAAAGCGTTTTAGTTTGCACGTAATTTTGGACTCTCACAGTTACGTGCAAAGATGTCTTGAGCGTATATTAAAGTTGAAGAGGCCCACAGTACATCACAATCTTTTGACAAAGACACTTAATTACTGTGAATCCGGTTGACAGTTTGAGTGGTAGAAAACCATGCACCTATTGATGTGCAGGCATTGTAATGTTTAAGAAAGCTTCAAACACAGGAGCAATTTAAATCTGTTTTGCGCAACCTTGTCTTTTGACAAGCGATCCTTCTCTCACTTCTGGATGTCAACATCTCTCCAATCCATTGTTACCCTACTTGTCTCTCTGTCACTTGCAATACCGTTACAGCTATTGCTCTTGTGAACTTTTCTCTCCAGTCATTGCGAGACTCCAAATACTCGACCCTGCAAGCATTTCCTTCTCTTTACCTCCTCTCAGTGTTAAACGTCTAAATTCATTGGGGTAGCAATTTCAATTAACCACCTGCCGACATGACTGGTGTTGTGGAGCTCTGGCATATCGTGGAAACTGGCTGAGTTTAATTCCTTTGAAATTACCTGGTAATTCAAATTACACCAGAGTGACAAGTTGAAATCTATATTAAGCAGACCAGAAAATTCTGGAGCCACTCTGCAGGCAGCATCTGTGGAGGGAGAGAAAGAGAATTGACGTCTCAGAGCTGTGACCTTTCAACAGAATATCTATCCCTGTTGTCTCTTACTCTAATTCATTATTTTCTAGCATTTGAGAATTGTGTAACTCCTTAACCTCCTGCTGTAGCCTCCAGGCTTTTAAAAGCCAAATGTGCTATCACGTGGTGACTATTTTATCTATCTTGCCTATTCCTCACTCTTTTCAACATCACGCAAGACAGGCCGTGCCTCATTACGTTTCTAACTCTGAGGTAAAAGGATTAGATCTCACCAGGAAAAGGCAAAGCAAAATATCTCTACGTTAATGTAATTTATCCTTATTTTGGCCTATGACACCCTGACCAAGAGGTTATGTAGGAAACCAAAGATCGCGGCTTTTTCTGGCTTCTGTCATGGTTGACTTTCAGTCATTGTGTTGGGCGTATTGAATTGTGTGTTGAGCTGGGAAATCCTGGTCACTTCTTTTATCTTTTCTGACAGCTGAGGGCTCATCATTCTTATTCTGGATGATTGCTGAAATAAGGATGAGCTTCCTTTTGTCACCATACGTTGTCTCAGCATTGCCTTCACAACATGCATTAATGTGCATCATTGATTTAAGTTTGCTATATTTGCACAACTTTGTTTTTTTGAGTTGGACAGTGATTGTTGCTCCCACTCTGACCTTTCTGTCCTTGGCCTGTGACAGTATTCCCATGAAGCTTAACATAAGCTTGAGGACCAGCACCTCATCTTAGGCTCAGCACTCCACAGCCTTCTGGACTCAGCATTGAGTTCTAACAACTTTCACTCATAACCACTGTCTTTATCTTGTTTTACGTGGGTTTTTAATTTTTGTGTTGGTTGACTGGTTTCTTTTTTATCCCTTTACGTTGCGTTCTGATGGCAGCTATATGCCCGCCTCGTCTGGATACAACAGACTGTTTCTTTACTGTCCCCATTATCACTCTCTTTGGCTGTTACATCTTGAACCTGTAGCTATCACGCCTGCCTCCCACTCAATGGCAGATCTTCCTTTTGCCCTTTCTGCACCTTCACCCTTGTTAAGAACCCTGCTGATGTTAAATGCAAAGAAGGATAAGTTGGAACACCGGTTCTCAGTGGTGTATATTTTCAACTTAGTTTAATGTGTTAACAACCTAGTGTTGTGAGACTTCTTACTAGTTTTTGTGAGGAGAGATATGCAAACCAGTGAAGAACAGTCCAGTCTTGTTGTAATCCATTAATGAGAAATATTTATTAACTTAAAAGAAACACACAAGAACGACGACAATACAGGACAACAGTGTACTTAACTACAATGATGGCTACATGCACACGCAGTATCTTATGAAGTTAACTACCCCCCTCACCCCATTCCCACCTATCTATAACCCTAACCTCTGAGAAACATCCTGTTTCCAAGCAACATCCTGCACCCTATAACTCTATGAGCTAAATTCAGCAAATAGTTACCACCCACAAGTTATCTTTTAGCTTTGGAACGTTTTCTTCAATTCATAGCATTCATAGCATAGCATTCCTTCTCTCTGGGATCTTTAGTATAGTAGCATTTCAGCGCCAATTTGTTTTTGGGAAACAAACTGTCTTTCCAGCTGGGTGTGGCTATGGTCGTAGCTGCCTACCAGCTGTCCTCGCTTCCTCCTCTCCTGTTATAACCAGTTACCTGCTATTGATACACTGGTTTTCTCCTTTGATGACCTCCTATCCAGATAATCCCTTAGATCAGGCTTTTATCATATAGGTGCAGGAAGTGATCAAGTTCCCCAATCAAAAGGTGTCATAATGTAATTTGATTTTAATCAGTGCTCTTACAAAAGCTTGCAATGTCTCTGGTTTCTGCTGGTCTCTTGACAATGGTCGCTGGAGACAGCTTTAATCGTTATCTCGTTAAGGTATTGTGGTTCCGTCTGGCCAGGGCAACAAGTGATTTGCATTTCAACTGCCCCTGGTCTGTTGACAATGGTCGCTGGAGATAACATTAATTGTTATCCCATTCAGGTATTGTGAGTCTTTCGGGCCGGGGCCGCAAGTGATTTGCATTTCAACTGCCCCTCTTTGAATGAGATTGGGCTGTTTCATGACTCATGGCCTGTTTGTCTTGATTTAGTTGTCTGCCTGCAGACATGGTTTGTTCAGCAAAATGTCCATTTAAAATGGAATGTCCTGCTCCAACATGTCCAGTTCATTTTGGTCTTTTGATGAGTTTGCTACAACGTACACTGCAGCACACCCACAGCTACCCTGAATTTTATTTATTGTTTGAAATCATTTTCTATTGGTCATTCCCTTACACTTCCCACCTTCACCCTCACTGAGATAGATGATAGGTCACTACCACTAAACTGAAAGAATGGGTGGAATTCTTCTCTGCGGAACTAAGTCCCATGACGGGGTAGGGATGGAGGGTGACAGAGGCAGACAGGAACCAATACCATAGTTTCTATCCCCAGCATAATTAATTACACATCCAGAGATTTTGCATCACCTTCCATGGTGCGGTGGGCTTGACGGTGTGCACCCTACCGTCACAGCCGGGTGGCATATATAGAACAGTACAGCACAGAACAGGCCCTTCGGCCCTCGATGTTGTGCTGAGCAATGATCACCCTACTCAAACCCACGTATCCACCCTATACCCGTAACCCAACAACTCCCCCCCCCCTTAACCTTACTATTAGGACACTAAGGGCAATTTAGCATGGCCAATCCACCTAACCCGCACATCTTTGGACTGTGGGAGGAAACCGGAGCACCCGGAGGAAACCCACGCACACACGGGGAGGACGTGCAGACTCCACACAGACAGTGACCCAGCCGGGAATCGAACCTGGGACCCTGGAGCTGTGAAGCATTGATGCTAACCACCATGCTACCATGCTGCCCCGCTACCATGCGGCCCCTATATAAAACGTGACCAACAAAAGAATGGACTTCCTGAAGAAAGAAGATGGACTCCCTGAAGACATTGAAGCTGGAAGGCCCACCTGATAGATGCTCCCTCTAACAACTTCCATAATTGTTGCTGATGGCCTGCATCCTAATCTTCGGAGGCAGCTCCGGGCCTTCTTCAGGAAAGACAAACTTTTGCGCGCCACATTGGTCCAAACATGCTCTTGACTCTCCGTGTTATTCCGCTGATGCTGCTGAGATTTGGGCTTGGAGGAAGATTCTGGTCAGGCCTTTATCTGCATCCCATTAGCAGGATGTGAATTGGTTTCTGTTATTGGCCAGGGTTTAGCGAACCCCAAAGTGTATCATGCAGTTCCCCTGACCCACAACTTTTAATAGATTGTGGTATGGGGAGTACACGGCCCACTCTACAGGTGTGGTACAGCAGAAATTGAAAAGTATTGTTTAAAGCAAAACAATGTTTATTCTATGAACTCATGTTAATCTTTTTAAAGCATACAGTGAACATCTCAGCAACCATCAATTCAAATTCAACCCCCAAAGAATACAACATTAAGTAATCCTTAATAACTTGCCAAACAACATCCAGAAGATAAAAGGAACACCTTTTAACAGAGGCACATCACGTTTACATTCACTACTGAAGACATTTATAATTCTGAATTCACCAAATGATCAAGAGATAGTCTTTTCATGGCAGAGTGATCAACAGTACACCTGCTTCAGCTCCCACACTGAATACAAAACTAAAACACACCCTGCAGCAAACAGCCTAAAATGAAAGTAAAAAGCTGACAGACAGCCCAGCTCCACCCACTCTCTGACATCACTGCAGTAGTAAACACCCATTTCTTAAAGGTACTCTCACTATAGATATTTATATAGACACCCATTTATAAACACCCATTTCTTAAAGGTACTCTCACATGACAGTTTCACACTGACCTCCGGCGGGATTCCCCAGCCGCGATGACGGACATCATCAGAAGATACCGCTGTAATTTCTTGGCTGGCGTGAAAATGATTTTTGGTGCCCCTTGCCAACTTCTCGCTGCCCACATTCCCCTGAATTAGCATGCCAGGAAATGAAGTCCTGGAAATAATCTGTGGTATTTTAGCCAGAGACAACCTTCTCACTATTTATGTGACAAGGCTAAGGGTGAAATTTTCTGCTTTCGCTGATAGTGAACATGGGGATGGGAAGGGCATCTACTGAGGTGGAATGACGGCACAACAGAACCTCGCCGTCTTCCTGCCTCTACCAGAATCAAGTTCTGTGCGGGACTGCCCATGGTCCACCCTCACTATCAATTGAGATTATAAATTGCCAATCAATGACCACTTGAGGGCCTCATCCCACCTGCTGCTGGTAATACCCCAGTGACAGATGGACCTGTCGCCATGCGGCGTGTGCAACAGGTGAAACTCCGTGACCAGCTTGGTGCAATCACGGGATGAGGGTGTCCCTCAATCAAAGGAGCACAGTGCCTGATACAGGGACTGGATATTTGGACATCGCAGTCACTGAGTGGTGGGGTGGGTGGTGCGGGGAATGCTGACAACCATTCCTCTTCTCCTCTTCCCTTGCTGCTGACAGCCCTGCACCACACTTCCTGCAAACCCCAGCATGTAAACCGCCCCCCCCCCCTCCATATTACTACCAGTGGCCTGGGTCGCACCGTGATCCTGGGTCTCCAGAGCCTGTCCTTCCAGCAGCAGCCATGGACTAACCCGTGGCACTGCTGAGCCCATCAGCTGCCAGCGCCTTACTGGCTGGTAGCTCTAGTTCAGTGAAACTTCCACCCCTGAGGTGGCACCTACAAAAAGAAGGTTAGTAGCTTACCTGAACCCACCTCCACCCATTTGGTATGGCTCTGGCTCCAAGGTCTCTGACCTCCTCATAGTTCTTGACTGAGGAATGTCTGAAGCTGGATCATCCCCCTTCCCCAAAGGGCTTCAAAACTCCCAACCTCTCCCCAGCACAACTCCAAGATCCCAGTGTTATGAGCCAGGGTTTAGAGAGCCCCAAAGTGTATCATGGAGTTTACCTGACCCACAACTTTGAATAGATTGTGGTTATGGGGAATACACAGCCCTACTCTGCAGGTGTGATGCAACAGAAATCTACAGTACTTTTAAATTAAAACACTGCTTATTTATGAAACCAGTTTACACTTTATAAACCCACAGTAAACATCTTAACAACTATCAACACCAATAAATCCCCCAAAGAATACAGTACTCTCTAAGTAACTCTTAATCTTTCCTTGCAACACCCATCAGACAAAAAGGACCCTCTTTACAGAAAGACATCAGGTTTAGTTTCACTACTGAGAACAGTTACCACTTTGAAATCACCAAATGAGCATTCTTTAGCTTGCAGAGATTCATTCACATCTTGCTGTGTTTGCAACTTTTCCAAATCTAAAACGAAACTAAACACACCCTGCAGCAAACAGCCTAAAGTGAAAGTAAAAGCTGACAGACAGCCCAGCTCCACCCACACTCTGACACCATTGATAAACACCCATTTCGTAAAGGTACATCCACTACAGATATTTTTAGAAACACCCATTTCTTAAAGATACTCTCACATGACACCAGCCAAATCCCACCCTGTGTGCTACCCTCTCCCATTTAACATCCCATCCCTGGGTCCACCCCAAACCCACTTACCTAAGTGTCACTGCAACAAGTGCAGAGGGCTAATCCCTCTCTGGGGGCCTTCTACAATCACAAGCATGCATTGTGCCAATGAAGTCTGAGCCCCAACATCATGGACACTTTGGACCGAACCTTCCCGATTAGGTACTCCCCAAGTGCTGAAAAAAGGCTCCTCCTGAACTTCAGGATGGATGTGCTTTATCGGTCAGGGCCAATTTCAGTCGGAAAAGGATTGAATATAGATCATAAATCAAAGAATTTACAGTGCAGAAGGAGGCAATTCGGCCCTTCGAGTCTGCACCGACCAATGGAAGGATCACCCTACCTAAGCCCACACCTCTACCCTCTACCACACGCCTCTAACCCAATAACTCCCTCTAACCTTTTTGGACACTAAGGGGAAATTTAGTATGGCCAATCCACTGAACCCGCACATCTTCAGACTGTGGGAGGAAACCGGAGCACCCGGAGGAAACAACGCAGACACGGGGAGAATGTGCATACTCTGCACAGATGGTGACTCAAGCCGGGAAAACTGTGATAGTAACTGACTTTACAACTCATATTCATCTATGACTATGGATATGACTCTATTGATGGTGTTTTACAATTTCTGTAATTACATATTCAGGATATAACCTGGAGATTTTTCAGTGTGCATGTCTCATGTCGTTGAGCATGTGTGTAATATGTATGAAGCTATGTCAGAATCTTCTGCTCTCACTGGTGGCCGGCTTGGAGGCAGGAAGGGCATGTGATGAGGGGATGATGGTGGTTGGGGTGATGGTGGTGTCCCAGGGTGGGAAGTCTGATGGTCAACCTTGCAGCTCCCTTTCTATTGAGGCCTTTAAGTGGCCAATTAATGGTGGCTCAAGGAATGCATTCCACCGCTGCTGGGATTAACGTAGTGGAGGGTGGGACTGTCGACATACTTGCACAGCAGTTAAATTTGTGCAGCCAGTTGGGCAGCTCCAGTGGGAGGGTCCGCCGGTCAAAGACACTCAGTGCTGGTGGCCTGGGTGTCCTCACAATCTGGGGTGTCAAAACAGTCGGTGTTTTTCCTGCAGCAGCTGATCTGCCAGTAGCTCTCGGTAGGTGGGACTCCTGCCTCCAACTGCTGTGGTCTTGCCACTGCCCGATTAGCTTGCAGGCCGGCAAGCCTTCCTAAAAAGAGGCAGCACGGACCTCTCGCTGGCACTCTAGCCAGTAGGCAAAACTCACGCTACCTCAACAAGATTCCGCCCATTGGATCAGCACACAAGTCCTCTGACATTTTCAATATCCCAGTTTTGTGCTTATTGTTATGGAACTACCATTCATTTTACAGATTCGATCAGTCAGTTACTTGTGCTTTTTCATACAGACTGTGAATTTAATTGCTATTTACAGTACAGGGAAAACCTAGCCACACTGACTCTCATGGGAATATTTTCAAGACCTTATTTAATAGAAGTTTTCATTTGCTTCCTGTACACATAATGCTTTTTTAGTTCAACTGAAATTTCAGTTCAACTAATCTCAAAACTGAAATAACTTAAATCAATATTTTATGCCAAATTATGCACTTTACTATTGTGTATTAGATTCATAAAGTGTTCAACATGGTCCCAGTAGGTATACAAGTAGAGTGGCTCTGTTGTGTTTTACACATTGTTCTGATCCTGTTCAGGGCCATAATGTTTCAACAATCAACCAACAGAACCATGCCTCAGGATTTCATACTTTTTAGCAAAAACAAACATTATTGTCTGTATAAACAGAAATGAATACAGAAAGCATGATTAATTTGGTGTGAAAGCTTATGAAAGCTCTCAATTCAGTTCTACTTTTTACTTGCCCCAAGAGTTCCCTTATCTTATGAAATCTTAAAGGTTCATTAACTTTTCCTGGATTCACCCTGAAAGGTATGCCACAGCCCCCCTAGAATGTACGTTAATTGTCATTATTCCAGCTATTCCTTGAGCTATCACTTACATGGGGATCCTTCCATTTGCTTTTGGTTGTGCAATCTTCAAATTTTATTTAAAGATTTCATGGCTGTGGACTCTTCAGCTCCTTGTCTTGGCTTTGAACATACACAGACTGTTTTTCCCAATCTGCTCCCACAGCTTCTATACAGGTCTTTCGAAGCGAATTGTTCAAGATAACTGTTTTCCATCATAAGTCTCTGTGAGGACCACTGTAGATTCTTTCCCCTAGCTACAAGATAGAAAATTTCTTCCAGCTGCTTTTCCCTCATAAAACCCAAACTGAATTGAACTATGTGTATGTTTTCTGACAGAAATATAGAGTAATTCAACAAAAGACACCTTCTACTCCCAAATCCTGCACCCATGCTCTTGGATGCTCTGAGTAATGTAAACAGATCATTTTAATCTCCATGCAGATCTTTGATTCTGTAACCCATATAAGCAAGTTATATTGCTAATAGAGTTTTACAATCCCCTCTCCCGTAATTGCTGGCCCTGTTCAGGAACTCCCTTGTTCACAACCTGATGTTACTTTTGTATCAGGGAAGTAAAGGCGGATCTTATGGCTCTATTATACCAAGACAGAAGATTCCCTATTGGTTATTTCTTTCGCAACTCCACCCATGACCTTGTAAGATAAACATAGATTAGCATTCAACAGTGCTAATGACTCCAAGCTTGTTGGAATTGTGTTTACTTCAGGCTTGCTTATAAGTTTCCCAATTAGATGCTCTTGTTTATCTACAGTTAGAACTTTTATTCATAGCTCTCAGTTACATTATAAACCATAGGAATTATGAACTAGATATTTGCGATGACATATAATTGCGAGTGATGGCAAAGTGTTTCAGAGCACAGGATGTATTACAGTGATTTGTAATATTCCATGAATTATTACTGCTGCTAGAAGAGATAACATGCATTTATATATTGTCTGACACATCCTCAAGGCACTTCAAAGTGCTTTTTCAACCAATTTCAGCAGTTGTATCATTGATGTTACTGCTGCAGCTCAAATATACACAGCAAGGTCAAATGATTGGTAAATGATGGAATGATCAGTTAATCTGTTTGTAATGACGTTGGTTGAAGGAAGGATTTTGGTCAGAATGTAAAAAGAACTCTCTGCTCTGCTTTGAGTAGAATCATGAAACCTCTTACAAACCACATGAGCAGAAAAACCGAGGCCCCCAGTATTAATCTGAAGGCAACTTCCATGCAGGCACTGAATACTTTGGGGTGAGCACAGACGTCAGCTGAGAAGGTCGGAATCTTTCATCCCGTGTGATGGAATGGCCAGCTCGCATGCAGGGATCACCAGGTGAATGGTGGAAAGTGCTACTGTGGGCAGCAATCAGCAGTTGTCATGCGATGTGGAGCACCAGAGCTCTTTACAAAGCGGGTCATCATCATCCTCCATCCCAGGGCCCACACCCCGCAGAACGGCATGTTTGTATCAGGGAGGGAGTTGCAGGCAGGGCGGGTGACCGGGAGACAGTGAGGGGATGTGAGGGTGAGATGCGGTGTCCGTGGCCCTGGCCAGTACCCCAGTAAACCCCCCCCCCCCCCCCCCCCGCACACTAGTTGGTGAACTTGGAGGCAAACAGAGCGTCCCGTACGCGTTGGTCCTAGTACACACATAGAACATAGAACATAGAAAATAGAACAGTACAGCACAGAACAGGCCCTTCGGCCCTCAATGTTGTGCCGAGCCATGATCACCCTACTCAACCCACGTATCCACCCTATACCCGTAACCCAACAACCCCCCCCTTAACCTTACTTTTATTAGGACACTACGGGCAATTTAGCATGGCCAATCCACCTAACCCGCACATCTTTGGACTGTGGGAGGAAACCGGAGCACCCGGAGGAAACCCACGCACACAGGGGGAGGACGTGCAGACTCCACACAGACAGTGACCCAGCCGGGAATCGAACCTGGGACCCTGGAGCTGTGAAGCATTTATGCTAACCACCATGCTACCCTGCTGCCCCTGTGACCTCGTGTGACCTCCCTTGCCTGCCTGGGGCGCATGTCCTGCCCATCCTTACCCTCTCCCACATCCTCCTTGTCAGACGAGGCCTTGTCCTCCTACTCCAGCACATCGCCACTCTGCTGCGTGATATTGTGGAGGACGCAGCTGGCCGCCACGATGCAGGTGACCCTTTCAGCATCATACTGGAGGGCTCCTCCAGAGCAATCCAGGCACCTGAACTGCATCTTCAGGATGCCGAAGTACCGCTTGATCAAGCTCCTGGTTGCTGTATGGGCATCGTCGCAGCGGGTCTCGGCGTTGGTTTGTGGATTCCTGATATGTGTCATCAGCCACGGCCCCAGTGGACAACCCCTGTCACCCAGGAACCAACTCCCCCAACCGGCGGGGGGGGGGCGTCTCAAACATGTCAGGAATCGTCGGGTGTGTCAGGATAAAGATGTCACGCACACTGCCCGGGTATCAGGCGCAGACGTGTACAATGCGTAGCTGATGGCCACATATCAGCTGCACTTTCATCGAGTGGAACCCCTTTTGGTCTGTGTGGAGCGGCCTGTCATCTGCAGGTGTTCATAGGGGTGCATGCATCCCATCGATCACCCCCTGGACCCGGTGCATCCTGTCGATGGCGGCAAATCCTGCTGCCTGGGCATCCTGGGGTCTTGGTCCACATTGAAGTGGATGTATTGAGCAGCCTGGGCATATAGGACCTCCATGACAGCACGGACGCATTGTGAACTGAGGTCTGTGAGATCCCGGACTGGTCCCCCCTCGGAGCTTGGAAGGACACTGTGGTGTAAAAGTTCAGGGGGGCTGTCACTTTGACGGTGACTGGGAGCGGATGTCTTCCCCCATACCGCCGGGGTGCCAGGTGTGCCATGATCTGGCAATTATGTCGCACTGTCCCCCTACTTAACCAGTCCATGCGAGGCCTCGTATGGTCTCCTTGACACCTCCTCGGCCTGATGGGCGGCTCGTTCTCCATCCTGGGCGGCTGCCTCCTGTTCCTTTGTGGCACATTCCGCTGCTGCACATTCTGCTGCTGTACCTTCCTCCTTCTCAAGCAGCTCCAGCTCGGACAGTTGCAGGGCATTCCCCAGGCCACCATTGCTGGTTGAATTCCAATATCCATTGTCTGCAGGGAGTGAAAGGCCGACATGTTAACATGATGCATACCCACCCGTGCCTAAACAGGTGCACCGGGCTACACGATGGCCCCAGTTGGGCTCTGCTCCCGCATGTCCCCTACTCCAGTCATGCACCCTTCGTCCCATATGTTCCCTGCACTGTTGGGGCCTCTGGCCCAGGGGTGCCCATCCCTGATGCCAGGGGTAACGTTGGCTGGCACTGCCCTTGCCGAAGGTGCGCTCTGCTCTGTGGCCCAGGCCGGCGCCCCGTGGAACTACTGTGGGCGCTGCCCTGGGTGGGCCGCTCGCATGTGGTGGCCGTTGAGGTGGGGTATGGGGAAGGGTGGGGATGGGGGAGGTGAACCATACGGCCGATGTCACTCTGCAGAACCAGGGGCCAATGGGTGGTCAGTGGGGTGTGCAGCAAGATGGTTGCCTTGCAGGCCGTGGTAATGGCTGTCTGTGACTGGACATCATCCGAGTCCCGTAGGTGCACGACGGCCACTCGGCCCATTCCCCCATCACCCCCGGGGCAAAGGAAGAAGACACCAAACAGTGAGAAACTGCAGGTCAGGTGATCTGGAACCGGAGCGCCATTCCAGTGAAGGTGTCCCAAGGAGATGGACATGGGACAGAAAGAGGTCTCACAAGAAAGTCCCAGGCAGGGACAAAGACGGGGATCGGAGATAGATCCCAGAGTGTCAAGATCAATGACAGGAGCAGAGAAAGTAGCTCCAAGTTAAAGCAAGAGCAGCGGGCAGCAGCCTTGAAGCAAAGTGCATTTGAGGGAACCCCTGAAGATCTGAGGAGGCAGCGAAAGGTTGAGAACGCCATGCTGCATGCCGTAATAGCAAGAAGCCTGACAACACCAGGTTAAAGTCCAACAGGTTTGTTTCGAATCACTAGCTTTTGGAGCACTGCTCCTTCCTCAGGTGGCATGCCGTAATGGCAAAGGTACCCTTTTGGAGCAGTAGTGTTCTGCTTCACATGGCTGAAGATCTGAAAGTATGCTTGGAAGGTGTGAAGAATGACTATGCTCAGAGATCCAGTGGAAATGAATCTCAGTGGGTGAGATTGAAACCCTGGAGGTGGATTCTTGTTGAAGCCATACGAGTGGGAGCAATGTTTTGAGAGAATTCCAAGGCCAGTTCTTCAAACGTGTAGATTGGAAACCTTCGTTAAAAAAAGCAGCATTCTGGTGAGACTGGTTAGTTTATGGTGTGACAAGCTTCTGGGTGGATGTTGAGAAATCAGATAGAATCTGCTCTGGTTTGGGCTGCATTGTGGCGCAGTGGTTAGCACTGCTACTTATGGCGCTGAGGACCCAGGTTCAATCCCAGCCTTCAATCACTGTCTGTGGAGTTTGCACATTTTTCCCATGTCTGCCTGGTTTCACCCCCACAACCCAAAGATGTGCAGGTTAGGTGGATTGGCCATACTAAATTGTCCCTTAACTGGAAAAAAAATTGGGTACTTCAAATTTATTTAAAAAAGAATCTGCTCTGGTCGCATCTGACATTTATTTTGGAGCATGGTGTATTTGACCACATAGGTATTTGCATAATTACCCAGAATATTGGAATATAAAATAGATATGATAAATTGTATAACCATTCTGAATTTGTATGTGCCTGTAAAGATATAGCTAGTGAGGGAATAGTGAATATTTGACAATTTTCTTGTGTTTGTATTGAGATCTCTCCAACCTTTTCATCTGGTGTAATATAGTTCATTTTTCTTGATTAATAAATTCTTTGAGGAGAAGGCAGGAGAATGGGGATGAGAAAATATCAGCCATGATTGAATGGCGGAGCAGACTCGATGGGCCGAATTCTGCTCCTATGTTTTGTGGTCATTTGGTCTTATGTTCAAAGTTCATCAGCAAATTTCTGTGAATTTGTTCAGTAACTTTCCTCCACAGTTTCTAAACAAATGCTAGGATCTATCAAGCCAGGTTTCCCTATGGAATCAGATTTGTCCAGTAGTAACATCAGCTGGGATTGTAACAACAGCCACAGGACCCGCAGCCATGCAATGGCACAACTACTCACACCTCAGTTAGACAGTTAGTTGGGCTTTCACACTTCTCTATTGAACACAAGCAGACATTAGTAACAAGGATAACTGTGGTGAATTGAGTTGGGGGGGGGGGGGGCATTGTTTCCTCCAAGGTCTACTTAACTGAGTCATAGGAGTTATTGTTGAGAAGGAGATTGCTTGAGGCGCTTCACAGTTTAACTGGTACAGACAGATGGGCTGCGCTCCGAATAGTAAAGACTTGGTTGCCACCATGGAGCTTCAAACAAAGCTCTCAAATGAGCCCATGCAGGTCGTGAGTATGTGCAGTCATATGGCAGCAGGAGGCCATTTGGTCCATCGAGTGTACATCGACCCTCTGAAAGACCACCCAACCCAGGCCCACTCCCCCGACGTATCTCTATAATCCCACCTAACCTTTGGACACTGAGGGACAATTTAGAATGGCTGATCTACCTAACCTGCACATCTTTGGACAGTGGGAGGAAACTGGAAACCCAGAGGAAACCCACGCAGGCACAGGAAGAAAGTGCAAACTCCACATAGAGAGTCACCCAAGGTTCGAATTGAATCTGGGTCCCAGGCACTGTGAGGCAGCAGTGCTCACCTCTGTGCCACCCTTTTACATGTCAACTTGTTTGCCACCTTAAACAGGGTGCCAGGTACCTGAACTGTGGATTTACTAGGCACCATTGACGTTCATCAGCCTGGTCTTCTGCAAGCTGGTAGGGATGATGCCAAAAGCAGAGATGGAATTGAGAGCTCCATTCAATGTGCTCCCAATCCACTCCTTGGGACATTATCTCCTTTCAGAAAAGCCTGTCAGGCACTTAGTTGGACAGTGCGGGGCCGTCCTTTGCAGCAAGGACCTCAGGATGGAAATCCTGCCTACCTCATCCAAATTCTAGCCAATCAGAGGTCAGCAGTTGTAATTGCAGAGGGTGTCACTGGGAGCAGTCCTGGGATCAATGAGGGAGGCATCCATCCGTGGGTGGAAGGAGGTGGACAGCAAATGCATGGAAGTGGCTTTCAGCAGCCCCAACCCAATTTCTGATGCCTTTGTGCCCTTGAACAAGGGACCTCCCAACCACCTGCCCACATCAGAAGCCTGCAAGCAACACCAAAAAGGTTTGCTTTTCAGGTTTCCTATATGGCAAGACCCCTTTTTGCCGTTGGGTTAAGACCAGCGATGGAGGAATGATGCATTGAATATCATATTGTTTCAATGATGTAAGCACCAATCGCTCATATGGGTTGTGGAAACACATTGTGGGCCATTTACTAGGTCCCAGATGACCATAGGCTGCTTTCCCCTTTGAGGGAGAGAGCAGACAGGTGGTGATTTAACCTGAGGGTCACCACACCTCAGGCAAGGGGCAAGGTTGAGAAGGCGGGTCTTTATGAATAACCTCAGCTGGTATGGGACTTGAAGCCACGCTGCTGGCCTTGCTCTGCAACACGGGCCAGCTGTTTAGCCAAATGAGCGAAAACCGGCCCCTCACATGTATACGGGAACAGATAGACAAAAGGGAGTAAGCTTGAAGACAACAGCAGCAGAGCTGTGTGTGCTTCTTTTGGAGTAACCAAATCCAGAAACTGAGGGATAAATTAAAAAGTAGCCTCATAAAGGGACACTGCATCAAAGTAACCAGAATCTCAAAGGAAACTTAAAACATCAAAACAAAAATGTGATTAAAGGGGTCAACAAGAACCCTAGTCCCCCCCGGTGCCCACTGAAGCTCTTAATCATGCCTGAAGACACCACGTGCTCCCTTTCTAGGGAACCCGGCAGTGACTATAGCCATGGAAGTGCTCTGTGTAAGTGTTCTGCTCAAAAGCAAAAGTGAAATTAAGTGAAGTTTGCACTAGATTCCAGTACAGGAGCAGGGATGTGTTGCTGCAATTATACAGTGCCTTGGTGAGTCCACACCTGGAATATTGTGTGCCGTTTTGGTCTCCTTATCTGAGGAAGGATGTTCTTGCTCTAGCGGGAGGACGGTGAAGGTTTACCAGACTGATTCCTGGGATGGTAGGAGACGTATGAGGAGAGATTGACGAGGTTTGGATTGTATTCACTGGAGTTCAGAAGAATGAGAGGGGATTTCATAGAAACCTATAAAATTCTAATAGGAGTAGGCAGGGTAGATGCAAGAAGAATGTTTGCAATGTGGGGATGTCCAGAACCAGGGGTCACAATCTGAGGATATGGTAGACCATTTAAGACAGAGATGAGGAGAAATGTCTTCATCCAGAGAATGGTCAGCCTGTGGATTTTGTACCACAGGAAGTAGTTGAGGCCAAAGCATTGCATGTTTTCAAGAAGCAGTTAGATATAGCACTTGAGGCGAAGAGAATCAAAGCATATGGGGGAAAAGTGGGATTAGGCTATTGAGTTGGATGATCAGCCATGATCATAATGAATGGCGGAACAGACTTGAAGGGCTGAATGGCCTCCTCCTGCTCCTATTTTCTATGTCTCTATGACACACTTGTCTTCTCGTGATGTCATGCTGCTGTCTCCTAAAGGCATATTTGAACATTTAAGCGGGCCACTTGAGGATCTCAACTGGTGACAAGGTGGAAAGGTGAGAAAATTCAAATTTACGGCCATTCACCCCTCCACCTGACCTTTCTCACTCAGGTGTGCTTGGAGTCAGAAGACACAAATTAAGTCCATGGGGTGGAATTCTCCGCTTCCCACGTGGCATGGCAGAATCATGGGAGGGCCTCCCGACATTTTTTACGCCCCCCCTGGCGCCCCCCGCGATTCTCCCCCCCCCCCCCCCCCCCCCCCCCGGGCTCGGAATAATCGCCGCTCGCCGTTTTTCACGGCGAACGGCGATTCTCCGAGCCCGATGGGCCGAGCGCCCGGCCCTTCACGCCCGTTTCACCACAGCAGCAACCACACCAGGGGCGGGATTCTCCGACCCCATGCAGGGTCGGAGAATTGGCGGGAAGCGGCGTTATTTCCGCTCCCGCAGGTTTTCGAATTCTCCCGCCGGTAAAAAACCGGCGTTGTGCAAATCCCGCCGGCAGCCTATGAAAACAGCTGGCGCCGGCGGGATTTCATTTTATTTGCACTGACCTTAAATCTCTGGCCCGGATGGGCCGAAGTCCCGCCGACGTGGCCACGGGTCACGTCGGCGAAAATCACAGTTGATTTAAAACGGCGTCAACCATCATCAATGGTTGACGCCGTTCAGTGTCGGGGGTGGGTTGCGGAATGGGGGGGGGGGGGGGGGGGGGGGGTGGGGGGGGGGGGGAGGGGGGGGGGGGGGGGGGGGGGGGGGGGGGGGGCGGGGGGGGGGGGCGGGGGGGGGTTGCGGTCCATCGGGGGGTTGCGGCCATGGGGGTGGGTTGCGGCCATCGGGGGGGTGGGTTGGTGGCCATCGGGGGGTGCGGCCATCGGGGGGGTGGGGTTGCGGCCATCGGGGGGTTGCGGCCATCGGGGGGGGTGGGTTGCGGCCGATCGGGGGGATGGTTGCGGCCATCGGGGGGTTGCGCCATCGGGGGGGTGGTTGCGGCATCGGGGGGGTTTTGGGGCAGCGGCGGGCAGAGGAGGGGGGGGCGACGGATGCCCGGGGCCAACGCACCAGTCGCCCCCCCTCTGCACGCAGCTGCCCCTACCCCAACCCCCTCCCTTCACCACCCCTACCCCCTTCACCACCCCTACCCCCCTCCAACGCCGCACCCCCACACCCCCACTAACGCCGCACCCCCCCCCCACTAACAGAGGAAGGAAGGGGGGGGGGAGGACTGGAAAGAGGGAGGGGGGGAGGAGGGAAAGAGAGGGAGGTGGGGGGAGGAGGGATAGGGGGGGGATGAGGAGAGAGGCGGGGGAGAGGAGGAGAGGGGGGGTGAGGGAGGTAGGGGGGGGGGAGAGGAGGTAGGGGGGGGGAGGAGGAGGGGGGGGGAGGGAGGTGGGGGGGAGGGAGGTGGGGGGGAGGGAGGTGGGGGGGAGGGAGGGGGGGGAGGGAGGTGGGGGGGGAGGTAGGGGGGGGGGAGGGGGGGGGGAGGGAGGTAGGGGTGGTGGGGGAGGGAGGTAGGGGTGGTGGGAGGGAGGTAGGGGTGGTGGGGGGGGTTGAGGTAGGGGTGGTGAGGGGGGGTTGGGGTAGGGGTGGTGGGGGGGGTTGGGGTAGGGGTGGTGAGGGGGGGTGGGGTAGGGGGGGTGAGGGGGGGGTTGGGGTAGTAGGGGGCAGCGGCGTACAGAGGGGGGGCGACGGTGCGTTGGCCCGGGCATCCGTCGCCCCCCCTCTCTGCCCCCAAACCCCCCCCCCCCCCCAAATGCCGGACGGAACACCCCCCCCCCCCAAATGCCGAACACACACACCCCCCCCCCTCCAAATGCCGGAACACACACACCCCCCCCCACAAATGCCGGAACACACACCCCCCAAATGACGAACACACACCCCCCCCAAATGCCGGAACACACACACCCCCCCCCCCCCCAAATGCCGGAACACACACACCCTCCCCCCCCCCCAAATGCCGGAACACACACACCTCCCCCCCCCCAAATGCCGGAACACACACACCCCCCCCCCAAATGCGGCCACACACACCCCCCCCCCCCCCCCCAAATGCCGGAAAACACCCACACCCCCCCCCCCCCCCAAATGCCGGAACACACACACCCCCTCCCCCCCCCAAATGCCGGAACACACACACCCTCCCCCCCCCAAATGCCGGAACAACACACCCTCCCCCCCAAATGCCGGAACAAATGCCGGAACACACACACCCCTCCCCCCCCCCACCCCAAATGCCGGAACACACCCACCCTCCCCCCCCCCCAAATGCCGGAACACACACACCCCCCACACCCCCCCCAAATGCCGGAACACACACACACCCCCACCAAATGCCGAGTCTGTCTCTCTCCTCCTTATCCTCCAAAAAACGCCGGGTCTCACCACTCCGCAGCTGGTGAAACTGACGCGTATCGCATCAGTCAGCTGCTAGCCCCTCCGGGAACGGAGAATAGCGGCCTTAAAGAAGGCCCAGACGCCGGAGTCATTAACACCGATTTTTCTCGCCGGAAACCCACGTTACGACGGGCAATGGAGAATCCCGCCCCCTGGTCACTGCATTCGTTGAAACGGGCGCCAGATGCCCGTTTGGGGCATCTAGGGGCCCGATTGGACGGGAGCACCGCGACTGTGCTCGGGAGGGGACAGGCCCGCGATCGGTGCCCACCGATCGTCGGGCCAGCGTCCAAAACGGACGCACTCTTTCCCCTCCACCGCCCGGCAAGATCAAGCCGCCACTGGAGAAAGACGGCACCGCGCATGTGCGGATGGTTTCACATTCTCGGCGTGACTAGATCGCTGCTGAGAAAGATGGAGGCCCGCTCCTAGCCCCCGGGTGGGGGTGAATTAGGTGCGGGGAGCGGGCTCCGAGGCTGTCGTGAACCTCAGCCGAGTTCACGACGGCCTTCACGAATTCGGCCCCCTGTGGAGAATTCCGCGGATGGTCTTTTTAGCTTTCCTTTGATTTACTCCTGATTGTACAAACGACAACTTCCAATGGTTTCATTGTTGAGCGGCCTCAAAATATTACCGGTTACGGTGGAATTTGCAGAAATCTACAAAATTTAATTCCATAGTTCAGTGGAAACATATGTAGTCTGTCCTCCCCAATGAAACTGGACTCACTCTCATCAGAGAATGGCCTCTGGTGTTTTGACAAAACTAATTAGCCCATCTGTTGAGTAGTTTATACCACATTTTGTTGTCTCCATGCATTGATTTTTGCTGTGAGGCCTAGATTCAAGCAGACTACCCCAGGGACCTGGACTATCCATTCTCGGGATGAAAGCAGCTGTTACTGAGAGCTCCCATGTCTGGCCACAGGCTAGTGCAGCTGGACAATCTCCTGTTGCTGTGTAACTAAATTCTGATTGACATTTTAGGGCTTTTAAGTTGACGTACACACCTACTGTGTTGGGCTGAAACATTTGCCATTTTGTGAATTGGTTCCCAGTGTGTGAAATTAATTCAAACAATAGATTTTGTTGCAGGATTGTCCTTCTTGATTCATCCACAACCTCCCGTAATCTTGACAGTAAAAATATTGGGCTTGTACATTCTTGTCACTATGCAGAGAGGCTCCTTTCTGATATGTGTAGCTCCTTCATCTCTTTTCCAATCAGCTTCTCGGACGTCCTTTTGAGGTGGTCTTTGTGTTATGATTCCAGTTGGACCAGGAAGATCCTGGAATAGAACCCTAGTTCAAAAGTCTGTAACTTTTACTTTTTTAACATAATGTGGAGGAACATAGTCAGAGGACCACTTATTATTTTTAACAACAAGAACAAAAACACTTGTTAAACACAAAAAGTTGGATTATAATACAACACTCCTTTATTCCCCTTACTTTAACAATTACTCACAGGTTTTAGAATTAACACAGATTACAAAGTAAATCTTAATCTACAATGGTCTCATTAATGCGTAGTCCCTTTTAAGCACACAGGATGACTGTGGGCAAATACACTCTCCACTCTGAACCCAAATTATCATCTGTGGATTTCTCCTCAGAATCCCCCAGATGATTGTCACGTGACAGTTTCCAGACTTCACTCCCAAAAGCATACTTGAAAGTTTTCTCTCACAATTATAATGTTTTCCCTTGGCGGTTTGCATTCTGAAATCTAGACCAGGGTTTCCAAATTACACTTTTAAACAAAGCTACCGCTTCACCTTTAACAGTGAATTCAATCCAGAATTTCACACCAACCACTTTAGGATCTCTTTGTCTTGACTGCTGTGAAAACAGCTCATAATTGCTTTAACTCTATTCCCAGATTGTATTGAAATGACATAAAATCTTTAATCTACCTCTGAAGTCTGTTATCCCACCTTAAATCTATTTACTGCAATTGCCTCTTTAACTCAAAACACTATGGGCGCGATTCTCCGCTCCCCACGCCAGGTGGGAGAATTGCGGGAGGGCCGGGTGACTCACGACATGCCCCCGGCGATTCTCCGGCCCAGATGGGCCGAGCGGCCTGCTGTTCCCGACCAGTTCACGATGGCGGCAACCACACCTGGTCGCTGCCGTCGTGAACATGGGCGCCAAATGCTGGTTTGAGGCTTGTGGGGAGCGGAGAGGGGAATGAGCACCATGGCCGTGCTCGGGAGGGGACTGGACTGGCCCGCGATTGGTGCCCACCGATCGTCGGGCCAGTGTCTCAAAGTGACACACACTTTCCCCTCTGCCGCCCCGCAAGATCAAGCCGCCATGTCTTGCGGGGCAGCGGAGGGGAAGACGGCAACTGCACATGCGCGGGTTTGAGCCGTCAGCTGTCGTGACGTCAGCCGCGCATGCGCGGGTTGGAGCCGCCCAACCTGCGCAAGCGCGGCTGACGTCACTTAGGCGCCGCCGTCGCATCATTCTCGGCGCGTATCCTTGACGCAAGCGTCAAGGCCCGGCGGCCGAGAGTTATGGAGCGCCGCTCCTAGCCCCCCGGGTGGGGGTGAATAAGGTGAGAGGAGCGGCCTCCGAGGCCGTCGTGAAACTCGGCCGAGTTCACGACGGCCTTCCCGATTTATCGCGGGAGCGGAGAATTCCGCCCTATGTTTACTCATCCTTTAATTCTTCTGAAAAATACATTGGCCTCTGTTCTCTTGATTCCAGTCATCTTAAACACTCATCTGTCCCAATTTCCTGGCTATCTGCTCTGTATCTTATACTTTCGGCAGCCTGCCTCTTTGCAGTTCTGTCCTGTCTTTCTCCTAGCAAATCTGAGAGATATTCACTCCCTGAGATCCTGTTTCCAAATTCCCACACATTCAGCTGAAACAAACTTAAAAACTTCTCTTAAAAAACTTACAAGGATCCAGTTGTGAAGCAACATTGCATACCTCTGCTGGCCTATTTATTTACTTTTCACACCATAGTTCTCTCTAAGTAGAATAAAAACACAGTTTGAACTTAACCAACTCTCACATATGCAAACATCTTTTTCTAGCATAAATGTAACTATATGTCCCTTCCAGGCACAGAAAGATTAAATTAAACCCACTTAAAACTATGCTTTATTTCTTAGGTTGACCACTCCAAATATAAATCCTTTAAATCTACCTTTGTTTTCCTGGCACTTGCAAGAGCCACCTATCTAAGTTTGCACTTGAGGGCAGCCCGTTCTGCTGTACACAGCTGGTGGGAAAAGATTACCCACTGGCAATGTAACCTTTGAGAATTATTCTTCCCATCTTTATATCTCAATGACATTGCCAGAAACAGCAATACTCCTGTTGGCAGTTACAGTCTAAATAAAGCACTGTTAGCATTTTGAATAGCCTCAGGGTTTTAACAAGTGAAATTGAGCTCAGTTGCATTCCTTATACAAGCATTTTGTTTTCCATTTGGTAACAAAATTAGTGTAGGGTGGACATGGGCATACTTTTTCCCCTGTTGCTGCCAAATGCCATATTGGTGAATGTATTGGTGCCACTTGGTGAATGATTTAGTGCACAGAGCAGACAGGTCACCGTGCCAATTAGCATGCAGAACTAATTTGATACCATCATGTCATTTTGAAGCTCAACACTCCAGTCTACACACTCTTAACCTCAGACTGCTCACCATCTATTAAGCAGCAGGTTCGGAAGCATTCCCCTCTCCCCGCCATTTCCTTCACCCCATGCTACCTCAAGGGATCATCAACAATTTATGGGTTGGCTTCTGGTTGATTTGTTTCTGGGTGTTGGTACAATTTAACGAGAGTTTGACGCTTTCCTCAGCTGTTTCAAGTTACAAATATCTGCAGGGAGTTGTGGAACAGGTGCTAAAGAACGTTTTCCTGACTTCAAGGTTTCAGAACCCAGCAATGTCTTCCAGACATGAGTGTATGAGTAAGTCTTCAACTTGGGGAATGGGTAGAGGACATGCAAAACAGGACACGCTGCTAGAAGGGGGAGGGGACTGGGAGGAGAAAAGTGAAGACCTACTTTGAGTGAAGTACCAATGACCAGGGATTGCATTTTATGTCACTCCCAAGGGGTTTTGAGGTGAATGGGGAGTGTGGAATTGTTTACATAGGATTGCTCCGTGATCCGGTCCATCCAGTCTCAATTTTATGGTGGGGAGGGGAAGGCCTCAGATGGGAAACTTGCCTTTCCCCAATTAAGGCCCTCAAGTGGCCACTTAAGAACCTGCCCGATCTCAATTTTCAGTGTGGTGGGCACGCCAATAATTCAGGGCCAGTACAGGGATTGTACTGTTGGCCTCGCTCTACATCACAAACCAACTGTCCAGCCAACTGAGCTAAACTGGTAGTGACCGTGACCGTACCAGCTGAGGTTATTCATAAAGGCCCCGTCTTTTCAACCCCAACCCTGATGTGTGCTGATCCTCAGGTTAAATCTCCATCAGTCAGGTCACCCCCTCAAAGGGGAAAGTAACCTATGTTTATCTGCGATGATGATGAATTTATTTACTTACTCTGGTGATTGCAGCTGGGTTGGTGGAAGTTTGTTAACTCTCTGCGATGAAGATTGCAGATCGCCATGGAGGATAATCTCAAGCAGCCCTGAGCCAAGAAGGCCCAGCCTCATGGTGCACCATCTTGACTTTGTCAGTAACAACAGGCCTGGCTGGGTGTCTGATGGGCAACAGTCAGGGCATGGGCGGGAATGGCACGTGTTGCAGGACAACTGCTGTCAACCTGAGAGAGGATTAGTATTGCACAGATCGACTGGCAGTCTGTCGGGACGGCATCGCAGAAATCTGCAGGACAGATTTCTGTAGCGCTTTGGGACTATGCAAGCCTCTTTGAACACCACAATTTCAGTCTGAACTTGCACTGCAAACACCCAGTGACGTCAAGGGAAAAGGTTGCTGTAGTGGAAGCTGAAATATTGACCGTCAGATGCTTAATCGTCGTGGAGTCCTTCAGTGTGTTAACAGAGTTGGCCAATATTCCCTTGCCAGGTAAGGTGGCAGAGAAGATGGCATGGAAACCCCTGTGCTAAGTTGGTGCCAGTCTCTTCCATGCTCTTCAACGTTGAACGCAGGCCTCTTGGGCAGGCTTCCCGTGTGCCAAGCATTCCACTGTGTATAGCCATCAGTCTTTCTTCTGTTGCATGGCCCACTAAAGGCTTCATCTGAGTCCTCTGATGCAGAACCTTGCATTCCAGCAAGTAGGCACCTACTCCTTCCTTGCCCCCTGCCCAGGCCACTCATGCCTCGTGTCTCACAATGTGTATATCCAGCCCCTCTTATTCTCTACCTCGTGCACTATATCTGTCTTGGTTGCTGTAATGCAAAATTGTGCAGTGTGATGTCTTGGTGATCATTGTCTTCTTCCTGCTTGACCAGTTTGGGCATTTTAGAGGAGAAAGCCATAAGGGTACGACCATAGTGAGGGAAGGAAGAAAGATGTCAGGATTGGGGAATTTTAGCTAGGAGGAAAGAGTGGATAGGCTGGAGTTGTTTTCTTTGGAACAGCTGGAGTCTGGAATGAGATTTAACTGAGGCTTAAAATGTTGACAGACCTCGATGGAATGGACAGGAAGGACCTATTTCATTAGCAAAGAGCTTATGACCTGACTTCAAGATTTCAGAACCAAGCAATCTCTTCCAGACATGAGTGTATGAGTAAGCCTTCTCCTTGGGGAATGGGTAGAGGACACGCAAAACAGGACACGCTGCTAGAAGGGGGAGGGGACTGGGAGGAGATAAGTGAAGAACTAGTTTGAGTGAAGTACCAATTACCAAGGACTGCATTTTATGTCACTCCCAAGGGGTTTTGAGGTGAATGGGGAGTGCAAAATTGTTTGCATGGGATTGCTCCGTGATCCGGTCCATCCAGTCGCAATTTTATGGTGGGGTGGGGAGGGGAAGGCCTCAGATGGGAAACTTGCCATGGATTTAAAGTAATTGGTAAGAGGGGAATTCAGGCTTAATTATTTCACCCAGAGGGTGGTAGGGTCTGAAAAGCACTGCCTGAAAATGTGATGAAGGCAGAAGCCATCACCACATTTAAAGAGGATGTGCATTTGAAGTGCTGGAACCTACTGGGGGTGAGGACGAGGAGCAGAAAGGTTTTTCTTGGCGAGCATGGACATAATTAACCAAATGGCTTACTTCTGCGCATTCGCACTGTTGCTCGTTCTGAGTGAGTGTGCTTTACACTCAATTTGGCTCTGTTTCATTCCTTAGCTCTAGAGTCGCCAGGTATCGTTAAGATACCGCCACAAGTTTCAAGTTCAAGTTCAGACCAATAACTCAATACACCAGTTAGTAAGTTCAAACAAGACATGTTTATTATAATACAGTTATCTACTAATTGTGCATATAAAACTACAAGACTAGGCTAATCCTACCACTAACAGGCCAATACTTACCTGGAATAAGGGAACTGCCGGATTAGGGAACAACGGCCTCTTGCTTTGTTCTGGATCCGCAGGCTTCCAGTCGGTGTGGACTAAAGGAGTCAGGAGTGTCTACTCTCGTAGCGTGCGTTGTATGACACTTACTTGATGGCGGCTGCTGTTGGCCAGGCCTCTCCTTCTCAAGGTTCTTCGAGAGCTGCTAAGATGTTCTGCTGGGAGGGCCGGCTAAGAGAGCGAATCAGTTCTGGGACCTGACTTTTATAGGTCCCAGGGGCTTTGTATCCTTCAGGGCGGACCCTCTATAAGCCTGCAATCGATTGGGTCTCTTCCCAATCGATTGATTTGAATTTCCCCAATAACGGGGCTGTCCCTCGATCACCGGCCGATTCCTTACAGCTTATTGGAGCCCTTTGTCTTAGACTCTACTGGCGCCGGAATGTCTGGCCTTCCATAGAATGTTTAACTGTTGTGTCCATTGTGCCTGGGAATCACCGTAAATCACTTCATTAATATGCACAGCTTGTGAGTTACAATTCTGTCGGGTTTCTGTGGCAGCTAGAATACAGGGGATTCTGCAGACTGCTGGTTTCTTTGCCAATATCCATTTTACCCTGCAATCTTTGCGTTCTTCCATTTTGTGTGAGAAAGTGGCCAACCCAGGTGGCGACAGCACACCATCTATTGCTTGTAAATCACACAAGAGTATGTGATACGATCAGGAAGTGGGATGCGGGAAGGAGAAATAGTTCTGAGGATACCATCATCTTCAGTTGATTCAGCCCTGCAGTTGACCGCATACTCAGCAATTGAAGATCCAATACCATCTCCTCACTGGGGCTCAGAACACAGAGGCCCACCTGACTCTTTGGTGAGCTTTTGCGACCTCCGGTTGTGCAAGGGAGAGCGTGTCCATGAGTACTGCGCGGTCAGTTTAGGCATGGTGGCTGGCATGGTTGACCAGCTGGAAATGCGTGCAAGCTGTGAGGTCAGGGTCCTGGAGATGTTTGCTTCCAGTGCCTATTGAGTGTGCGACCGGAGGGCCTCCTGTCTCCCAGCTAATACAGGACGTCTCTCTTCCCTTCCACCTCTCCCCATCAAGGCCTCCAGTGCAGTACCCGAAAATCTTGGAGCTCGCTCTCTGCCCTGTTGCGCCACTCCTCATTGTTTCCCACTTCCTGTGCGGCCGTCAATATCTGCTCCAGCCAAAAGTCCACCATACCATTAAAAGGTTACTGGCCAGCTTTACCAGCACAGGCTGGCTTTGAGTGGTGCTCGGAAATAAAGACTCTGGACCCTCTACTGATGTGCGCAATCAATGAACAGCACGGTCAGTGCTTGTTTCAAGTAAGAAAAAAAACGATAATGTGCAGTGCTTCTATTTAGCTCACTTGGCTAGACAGCTGGTTCATGCTGCAGGGCGAGACCAACAGCATCGGTTCAATTCCTGTCCCAGCTGAGGTTATTCATGAAGGCCCTGCCTTCTCAACCATGCCCCTCGCCTGAGGTGTGGTGACCCTCAGGTTAAATAATCGCCAGTCAGCTCTCCCCCCTCAAAGGGGAAAGCTGCCTTTGATCATCTCGGACAATGGCTTGTATTTCAATCAATAGCTGGAGGGTAATGGCAAATTGCATTTGCTGCGCACTTTTCAAACACTCGATTTTACCTCAGTGTGTGGGAAAGATTTACCTTGACGCCAACGACAAAAGCCCACCTCCAGTGACAAGCGCTGTCTCACACCATGAATGGGTCTTCTTCCTTGCCTGCAGACAGGCTCAGTTGCTTATCTCATTCAAGCAGTCCAGCTGTCAGGATTTCCACTGTCGACCTACATGGGACTATATGTATCTGGATCAACTTGATAGAGGGTATACGCTGCTCGCTCTTGTGTTACTTCCACTTAGTGCCTTCTCATGTAAATCAGGACATTTCTACTGTCAATTAATTGTAGCAGCACTCACAGAGGGACAAAGCAGCTACAAATTTAAATCCTGGTAAGATTCATAATTTAAAGTAGGCAGTCCATCAAATTGTTATTTGAGTGTCTACCTGTAAACCACTTCTGAAATCTCTGTGTGAATTAGGCTGATTATTCACACAATGGGCAAGTTCGACTTCATCAGCGCCTATTGTGCTGTACAAGATTTGAAGTGAAGGTTACGGCAGCAAGCAAGCTTAATTGTTTCAGGAATGTGTCTGTTGGACACGTCTGAGCCGTGAAACCCTGTAGCTCTCCTCCCCCCCCCCCCCCAATATGCTAAAAAGTTGTGGCAAAGTTGTTCCGCAGCATATCAAGTAAAGAATATCAAGTTCTTCACCACTGCAGACACGCCATTCAAGAAGAGGTCTCATCCCCAATTTTCACTGCTGCTAATAAATGCCGGCCGTTCCGAAGTCTCAGGAATGAATTAGAATAGAATCATAGAATCCCTATAGTACAGAAGGAGGCCATTCGGCCCATCACATCTGCACCGAATCTCCGAAAGAGCACCCTACCTAGGCCCAAACTCTCATCCTACCCCCATAACCCCACACAAACATTGGACAATTCGGAACAATTTAGTATGGCCAATCCACCTAATCTGCACATCGTTGGACCGTGGGAGGAAACTGGGGCACCCGGAGGACACCCGTGCAGACACACAAACATGTCTTCCATCAATTGGCTGTCACTCTTCAGATGACATGCTTCAAACTACCAAAGGTATAAAAATAAAGGCACATGGTAGGCCACTCTGAAGCCTGCTGATTTTCTGGCCTCTCATTAGGGCAGGCTGTAGGGATTCACAAGCAGCTGCCATTTTACGGCAACTTTACTCAGCGATGAGCCTTTTCCCGACTTACGCTACTTTTGTTTTGGGAGTTACTGGAGCATTGCCATTAACGGGACAAATTAGGTTAACATAGCTTCATCTTAACAGAGAAATAACTCACACCCTTGTCCCACGAAATCTGGGGGGAAAGCCAAAGGAGGTCGTTCAGTCAATTCTGCAAGGGAATCTATATTTCTTAAGTTAACTTGTGCGTTGCTGAGGCCGAATCTACCTCAGAACAGAAGCTGTACTGAAAATGAAACTGAAAGGGAAGCAGACAAGGTAAACACAGAAATGAAATTTAATTTCCCAGTTTCTAAGGAAATCAGGAACAAGCTGCTGTTGGGAAAATCAAAACGAAAACCTTGTTGAAAGATATAAAAAAACACAGATTCAGTCCAAGCACCAATGCCACTTGTTGATTCTACCAGAACAGAGCAGACGGGCTGAAGAAGACTCACAGAGAGGATGCTAGATCCAAAAGCTGAGAATAAACAAAGAGAAAAATAAGGGGTGGGATTCTCCGCGCCGGTCTGGAGAATCGCCTGGGCGGGGGTGGGCGCGAATAACAAGACGCCGCTCCGATGCCGGTCCGCCGATTTTCCGCTCAACGCAGCACCCCCCCCCCCCCCCCCCCGGGATTTTCCGCACTCGACGGGCCGAATGCCCGCCGAGTTCGGCCGAGTCCCGCCGCCGCCGTTCACGTGAAATGAAAAAATGAAAATCGCTTACCCAGCATGCACTCGCCATTCACGCTGCGGGGGCCGTCCTGTTGTGGGGGCAGAGGGATCTGACTCTGAGGAGGACCTCCACGGTGGGCAGACGCGCGATCAGAGCCTACCGATCGGCGGGCAGGCTGATCCCGGGGTGGGGGGGCTATGTTCCTCCGCGCCGGGCCCCTGGAGGGCTCCGCCATGTTGCCCGGGTGCAGGCGCATAGAAGGCAACCCACACGCATGCGTGAACTCGCGCTGGCCGTGGAGTGTATGCACGAACTCGCGCCGTACCGTGGGCGCACCTGGAGCTGCGTGAGGTGCACCAGTGCCGTGCTAGCTGCCTGTGCGGTGCAGGATCGCTGCTCCTCGGGGCCAGGTGATGCCGCCATAAAACACTCCAGCGTTTACGCCGGCGTCAACACTTAGCCCTAGGATCGCAGAATCCCGCCCATGATGTTACAGGTCTTTCTGTTACTTGAAGTTAACAGTGGTGGATCAACACCATCCTGGCCTGGTTGAGGAGGTTCTGCAGATGTGTGTCATTTGGGGTGAAGACCATGCCTGTGGAGCTCCAGTAGGTTGTGCATTGCTGTTGGGCTGGGGACCGGACTAGCTTCTACAAGGAGAGGAGCTGCAATTCCTTGTGAGCAAGGCAGAATTTGAAGGATTTTGTAACTGAGAGTGATCACCAAAACCTGAATGGACAGCTGAGCCAATCCACAATATCTGTTGTATCCACTAATTAATGTGCAATTTATAGTTTATATTCAACCACCAATTGCCTGTTAATTCATGTTTGACTCATGTTAATTCTGAATGTTAGAGCATAGCATAGACTGTATTTAGTGTTCGATTTGTTGACTCTTGTATTGGCAAAATTTTTCTGTTTTAAACAATGAAATCTTGTGGCTTAATTCTCTTAGTAAATGACTGAGATTTCATATTTCTTCTTTTAAAAAAATGTTACTGATCTCTCCTGAGATGGTAACAAATTGCAATTTTTAAAAATTAATTTGCTATAATGGTAATAATTGGTCTTCAGTCAAATAGTTATTGACTCAAACCCGACTCCAGGATCTAAGTACAAATTGCAAGCTGAAACTTAATTGCGCAACTAAAGAAATGCTGCACTATAGCAGCTGCTGACTTTCATATGGCATGTTAAACTGAGGTCTCATTAATTAGCAGAAAGATTCCATGACATTGGTTCAAGACGAGCTTTGCAGTCTCCCAGTTAACTGGTCAATGTTCTCTTCCCAAGCAAGACCGAGAAAAAGGTTTGACTAGTCAATCATGGAATAGTACAGCTTAGAAGGAGTTCATTCTGCCCATTGAGCCTGTGCTAGCTCTCATTCACTATTTGTAGGGTCTTGCCTACATAGGTGCGCTTCCCAAAAGGCAGGTCCTTGGCCCACTAACGCTCCATTCGCAACTGATTTCCAGGCCGATTTTGGTGATGTCTTGCCACATTGCCATCCACACTCATGGGTTTAGCAAGGAGCCAGTCTACCTCAGGCAGAACAGGAAGTGAACGCATGTTGTCAGGCATTCTTCTGAACCACCAGCCAATTGATCCAAGCTGTCCCTATACATAAGAGTAGTAGCTATATTTCAAAGAGTAATTCATTACATGTGAAATACTTCAGCACGTCACAAAAATGCAGTCATTTGGGCAAAATTCTGTCTCATCATGATCTTCTATTGCACGAATGCAATCTTTTTCCGTCCATTTTGCAGATGTCTTAAATGATCAATGACAGGAGATGTGACAGACTATCCAGAGAATCCATAGAATTCCTACAGAGCAGAAGGAGGCCATTTGGCCCTTTGAGTCTGCACCAACCCTCTGAAAGAGCACCCTACCTAGTACCCCCTAGCATCACCTTGCCTCCCCCCTCAAGGTACTTTGGAATAAGAAACTATGATGCCGTGGAAAGTAGTTAAAATGCACTTTTACAATTTTCAGATGTTGTTGAACATTTGGGCAAAATTCTGTCTCATCATGATCTCCTATTGCAAAGTATCTTGTGACTGCTGATCCAAGCTTATCTCAATTGAGAATTAAATTAAAGTTCCAACACCAAAATCTCTCTAATGAGTTACAGATATTCCACTTACTATTTGCCTTTTATAAAATAGAGCTATCAGGAGAACTGACCTGCCATATATGTTTGTATCAGTAAGAGTGAGTCCAATAATAAAGATAAACTGTGCAGTCATAAATAAAAGCAAAATATTGTGGCTGCTGGAAATCTGAAATTAAAACAGAAAATGTTGGAAAAGCTCAGCAGGTCTGTGTGGTGATACGCATCACTGTAAATACATAAGGGGTTAATGCAAATACACTAGGACTAAATAAACACTAGAGGGAGCACCAGAGACATCATGACACACAGACATTCAACCAATAGGTCAGTAAGATAGGACACGGCCAATGGGCAGTCAAGACACACCCAGAGGTGACACTACCACAAGGGGGCTACCCACGTAAAAGGACAGGGCACACATGCTCTTTCTCTTTTCCACAGGCGACACTCAGAGAGACAGGAAGCATCACACCCACCGCATGGCTTAGAGCAGACTGGTTAGCTAGATTAAGTTACTATAGCAAGATCAGCAGGAGAGTCGTACTCAAGTAAGAGAATTGTTAACTGTTCAATAAATGTGTTAAACCTATCTCCAAGTCTGAACCTTCCTTTGTCAGAGTGTACATGAAGAAGCATAACACAACAGTTTGGCAGCGTAAGTGGAAGGAGAATCAGAGCTTCGTGTCTGACGCGAATCTTCTTTGCAATGAAAGACTCTTCTGAAGTCGTTTTGGACTCGAAACATTGACGAGAATTCTCTGCCGCTTGCTGACAGCGGGATTCTCTAATCCCTCTGGCAGTTCATCCCCGCCCGTGGGTTTCCTGGTGGCATGGAGAGGCTTAAATGGGAATTCCATTGACATGTGGCAGGAGCAGAGAATCCCACCACCAGCGAACGGCTCACCTCCTCCTGCCACCGACAAATACGCGGTCGGGCGAACTGGAGAAACCGTCCGGTTAATTCTGCTTCCCTCTCCGCGGGTGCTGGCAGACACACTGAGCTTTTCCAGCAATGTCTTCGCCACAAGAAAAACCACCTGACTAGGTTAAATTCACGGCGTCACAATTTTCCAACCACTGAAGTTATTCGACGGAATAGCCAGTTCGGCTTCGGCCTGAATTCCTGCTCTGTGCTCCCAGCACCCCAAGTTGAACCGTGAAAGGAAGAAGGAAGCAGCATTTATATGGCACCTGACCACATTAGCCAGGATGCCCCCAAAGTATTACTTTTGAATTACAATGACCATTATGTGGGTTGCACATGGCAAAGCCCCACAGACAGTAAAGTAAAAACAAATTACTGCGGATGCCGGAATCTGAAAGACAAACAGAAAATACTGGACAACCTCAGCAGGTCTGACAGCATCTGTGGAGAGAGAAGGGAGCAAACGTTTTGAGTCTGGAAGACTCTTGGTCAAAGCTGAGACAGCACAGAGAGGAAACCGTTAAATGATCAGATAATCTGTTTATTATGATGTTGGCTGAGGGAAAAATATTGGGCAAGACATGAGGGTCAGGATTTTACGGTCCTACCGGGCGGGATATTATGATCCCGTTGAAGTAAATGGCCCACCAAATCCGCTGGCTGGGAGAGACGTGGCAGAGCAGTAGAGTCCTGGCCCAGGTAAAACACCTTGCTCTGTTTTTGTATTTTGCCATGAGATCTTTTACATCCACTTGCGCAAACGCTCTGAAAAGCTTCTGAAAAACACAGCAGCAGTGCAAGCAGTGAGGAGTCCGCCTGGATTACCTACTCAGATCTGTGATGGGGTGTTAACCCAGAGCTGGCTGAGTCAGAGGTCAGTGTGCTCCCAGCTAAACCAAACTAACACACCAAGAGAAGGAATATAAAACAAAAGACTGAGTGGTCACGTGAAAACATGGTGGCTACAAACGAGATCACATGTCAGGAGCATGGCCGTTATCCCCGGGAGTGCAGTCAATACACAAGTGTTGTAAAAGGAGGTAAGTAAAGTTGCCACAGTCCCAGATGACCAGAGGCTGCTTTCCCTTTTGAGGGTCAACACACCTCAGGCGAGGGGCAAGGTTGAGAAGCTGGAGCCTTCATGAATAACCTCAACCAGTACAGGAATTGAACCTGTGCGCTTGGCCTTGTTTTGCGTCACAAGCCAGCCGTCCAGCCAAATCAACTAAGGTTTCTCTACATGCCATTCACCATCGTGACGATATCACCATTCCTTCACTGTCACTGGGACAAAATCTTGAAATCCTCTCCCTAATAGCACATGGACTGCAGCAATTCAAGAAGCAGATCACCACCAACTTTTCAAGGGCAATTCGGGATGGCAATAAACCTTGCCAGTGATGAATTTGAAAAAGACCCAAATGATGCGCCAGATATATTTGCTCTTTACTCCAGGGATCTATTAGCTTTGCTCCAAAAAGTTTTAACTTTAATACACACCCTCAAGGGCATCTTCATGTTGAAGCACCCTTACAGTTCCTGACCTGCCTCAGCAGCATCCATCGCTCCTCGTGGGGTTGGCTGGGTTCCAGAGCCTTTTGGATTAGGTCAAATAGTAACATCCAGAAAGATTATTGGACTCACTGTTGAGGCATACTATTGGTATGTATGGACAGGGGTCCGCTGTGTGGTCTCAATGTCAGGGTCCCGACACCTACCAGAAAATCCAACTCAAAATGCCTCTCAGCAAAATGCCTCACAAATAAGGTACAAAGGGCACAACAGGTATTCAAATTGAAGATGGATTTTGAAGGAGTAAATCAGAAATACCGGTCGACATTTTCCACCCTCATTCACGGCTGGGATTTCCCGTTACCGCTGAAAGTGAATGGCGTTTTGGTCAGAACACCAAATCCTCTATTCGTGCTTGCTTCGGGTCCCTCCACGTATGAGGCCGGAGAACCGTTCTAACCTCACAGGGGAACGTGATGCTGCCACCCACCATCTGAACAGGGTGACCGATGAGGGGCAATTTAGAGTGGCCAATCCACCTACCCTGTGCATCTTTGGGTTGTGGGGGACGAGACACACGCAGATATGGGGAGAATGTGCAAACTTCACATGGTCAGTGACCTGGGACGGGGATCGAAACTGGGTCCTCAGCACCGTGGGGCAGCAGTGCTAATCACTGACTGTGCCACTGTGCTTCCCATGCGGGATATTACATTGGTGCTCCAGCTTACTTTGAGACCCGAAGTGTTATTAGTGGCTATTAGTCATGAAGAGAAACAGACATCCCCTATTTCTGCTTAAACAAGGGGCTGGATTCTCCGGTCGCCGACGCCAAAATCGCGTTCGGCGATTGGCCGGAGAATCAAAATTCCCGACCGAATCGGGGGCAGCGCCGCTTTCGCGATGCTCCACCCACTCCAAAGCGGTGTACACACCTTGCCATGTATCGACGGCCTCAGGATGTTGCCTGAGGCCCGCCCCAACTGGCCGAGTTCCCGACGGCGCGGGATATGTATGGACTCAGCCGGGCGAGAACTCGGCGTGGCGGCTGTGGACTCAATCCAGCGCCACCACAGTTGGGGGAGGGCCAATCCGTGGGGAGGGGGAGACTTTAATAGGGGCTGGGGGCACTGTGGGGGGAGTGGTGGTCTGGGGTACACGAGCCGGCCAAAGGGGGGACTATTTTGCGGGCCGGGTCCGCAAGTAGCTGCCGCCAAGCGCGGCCACGGATCCGGCAATTCTCCGGGCCATATTGGCAGCTAGAGCCGGGTGCTCTACGCTGCCTTCCTGCAAGCCCCAGCAAAACGGGCACTCCGTGGCCGTTTTATGCCATTTATTCTGTCGTAAAATGCCACCGTTTCCATGACCGCGTGGGGACACAGCCGCAGAATCGGAGAATCCAGCCCAAAGAATTTGAATACTACAACATATAAGCATAACTATTTTGGCCTGGTTAAAAAGATAACCTTTGAGCACTGACAAGGGGAGGGAGATGAGGTCAAGATAGGAATAAATAAGTCCCAAAGGGCAGGAACAGGCTGATAAGATGGGTCTATAGGGCAGTCCTGTTTGTGGATTTTGGGAATGTGGTAGAAGTGAGCTGTTTGGTGTTGGGGGACTATGAGGTGGAGGGAAGATCACCAGAGAGGATGAGGTCAGTGACTGCCCTGGAAACAGCGCCTTGATTTTTGGTGCTGGGGCCATGGTTTGGTGGGGGGTGCGGGAGTGTTGTGTGTCATAATATACACACAAGTATATGATGGTGCACAGACAGACATTGATTGACACACAGGATGACCAATGAACACACAGAACACAGCAGCCAATCACCAGACAGGACACGGCCAGTATAAAGCCAGAGGGCACTAGTCTTCCCGCTCTCTTGTGATGCAGCCTCTGAGACAGTCAGAGCCTGTGAGCAACAACTAGAACATACACCATGTGGTAGTAAGATAGTCTAGTCAGGATAGCCTCAGGTCTCCAGTCAACTCAGCATAGTGTCAACCCACAGTTAAAGTATGTTTAATAGTTAAGAGTTCAATAAAATAGAGGAAGTGTCTGAGAGTTGGCGCTCAGTCTCTGGAGGTAGATGTCAGTATCCCAAAAACAACCGCACCCTTGTCAGCAGGTTTGATCAAAGAATGTTCTCTAATTTTGTTCACTAATCTCTTTTTTGAAGGATGAAGGGGTATCTTACTGACACTTACAGGATTCTGCAAGGTCTGGATAGAGTGGACGTGGAGAGGATGTTTCCACTTGTAGGAAAAACTAGAACCAGAGGACACAATCTCAAACTAAAGGGACGACCCTTTGAAACAAAGATGAGGAAGAATTTCTTCAGCCAGAGGGTGGTGAATCTGTGGAACTCTTTGCTGCAGAAGGCTGTGGAGGCCAAAACACTGAGTGGCTTTAAAACAGAGATAAATAGGTTCTTCATTAATAAGGGGATCAGAGGTTATGGGTAGAAGCCAGGAGAATGACGATGATTAGCCATGATTGAATGACGGAGCAGACTCGATGGGCCGAGTGGCCTAATTCTGCTCCTATGTCTTATGGTCTTGTGGGACCTGACCAAAAGCTTCTGAAAGTCCAAATACACCACATCTACTGGTTCTCCTTTATCTGTGCTATAAGGAACATCCTCAAAAAACACCAACAGGTTTGTCAAACATGATTTCCCTTTCATAAATCCATGTTCCCACCGCTCAATCACAGAATTATTTTCTAAGTATTTAGTTATCACTCTAGCTATCATATTCTTAATAATAGATTTGAATAATTTCTCTATTAATGACGTCAAACTAACAGGTCAGTTTTCTATTTTCTCTCTCTCAAACTTTTTAAATAGTGGAGCTGCAATTGCTACTCTCCAGTCTGTAAGAACCAATCCAGAATCTATGTCAATTTGACATTTCTTTCAGAGAACAGATGATGCTGATCTTTGACCAATAATTTAACAGATATAGACTTGATTTTTTTATCCAAGTGATTTCTTAAAGCCTTTCCATGATTGGCAATTTACAAAGAGAAATGTTCTTAAGGTTCAGTCAGTGCTTAAAAGTTTATCTTTCCAAACAGGCTAAAAGAGACTGTTTTATACTTAGGTGTTGAGGGGTCCAAATTCCTTGTTTAAGGAGAAATGAAAGATACCTATTTTTTTTCATAATTAATAGCTTACAATGGGACACAGTAGCATAGTGACAATGTCACTGATTTGGTAATCTAGGGACCTGGGATAATGATCAGGAGACATGGCTTCATATCCCACCATGGCAGCTGGTGAATTTAAATACAGTTGTTCAATAAATCTGGAATTTAAAAACTAGTTTAATTAATTACAGAACTCCTACAGTTCCATTTGGTCCATTGAGTCTGCACCAACCCTCTGAAAGAGTACCCTACTTCTTTAAAATAAATTTAGTGTATCCAATTCATTTTTTTTCCAATTAAGGGGCAATTTAGCGTGGCCAATCCACCTAGACTGCACCTGGGTTGTGGGGATGAAACCCACACAAACACGGGGAGAATGTGCAGACTCCACACGGACAGTGACCCAGAACCATGATCGAACCTGGGACCTCGGCGCCCTGAGACAGCAATGCTAACCCACTGCACCACCTTGCTGCCCCAAGAGTAGCCTACTTAGGCCCCACTATGCCCTATACCTCGAACCCAATCTAAACTGCACAGGCACGATTCTCCGCTCCCCACGCCGGGTGGGAGAATCGCGGGAGGGCCCCGCCGACTAAATTCACGAGCCCCTGGCGCCCCCCACGATTCACCCACCCCCCGCTCGGAAGAATCGCCGGTCGCCGTGAAAAACGGCGACCGCCGATTCTCCGACCCGGATGGGCCGAGCGGCCTGCCGTTTGCGACCGTTTCACGACGGCGGCAACCACACCTGGTCGCTGCCGTCATGAAATCGCCATAAGATGCCTGTTTTGGGGCTTGTAGGGGGCCTGGTGGGGAATGAGCAGCATGACTGTGCTCGGGAGGGGACAGGCCCGCGATCGGTGCCCACTGATCGTCGGGCCGGCGTCTCAATCGGATGCACTATTTCCCCTCTGCCGCCCCGGAAGTTCAAGCCGCCACGTCTTGCGGGGCGGCTGAGGGGAAAGACGGCCACTGCGCATGCGCGGGTTCGAGCTGTCAGCCGTTGTGACGTCAGCCGCGCATGCGCGTGTTGGAGCCGGCCAACCTGCACATGCGCGGCTGATGTCACATAGGCGCCGCCGTCGCGTCACTCTCGGCGCGACGCCCGGCGGCCGAGAGTTACGGAGCGCCGCTCCTAGCCCTGCCGAGAGGGGAGAGTAGGGGGTGAGGAGCGGCCTCCGAGGCCGTCGTGAAACTCGGCCAAGTTCACGACGGTCCTCCCGATTTTTCCCGGGAGCGGAGAATTCCGCCCCACATCTTTGGACAACAAGGGGCAATTCATTTTTTTTCTAATTAAGGGGCAATTTAGCGTGGCCACTCGTCCTGGACTGCACATCTTTGAGAGGAAACCGGAGCACCTGGAGGAAACCCATGGAGACACGGGGCGAAAGTGCAAACTCCACATAGACAGCCACGCAAGGCAGGAATTGAACCTCGGTCCCTGACGCTGTGAGGCAGCAATACTAACCACATCCAAGGCTGACCCTGTCATGATATGCAAACATGCACCCAATGGACACTCAGAATAGGACCCCGGAGGCCGCCCACACAGCCAGGTCCTGCTGGTAAGTATCTGTTGTAATTTACGCCAGCGGGATCGGCCTAAAACGGGCGGCCACTCGGCCCATCGCGGGCCGGAGAATCGCCGGGGAGGGGGGGGGCGCTGCTAGCGGCCGCCAACTGGCGAGTTTCCCGCCCCAGCCAAATCCCCGGCGCCAGAGAATTTGGTGGCCGGCGGGGGCTGGATTCACGCCACCTCCTGGCGATTCTCCGACCCAGCGGGAGGTTGGAGAATCCCGCCCATGATTTCAATTTGGTGTACACACCTGGTAAGGAGCTCATCATTGCCGATGCATTGTCCCGCTCCGTCAACTCACCCAGTGAACCACTGGAGATCATCCAGCACATTGAATTGCAGGTACAACTGTGTGCAAGCACTCTCCCGGAAACAGATGAGAAGATTGTTCTCATCCGAGAAGAGACGGCCAAAAAACCCCTGTTGCAGCGAGTCATCCACAACCTCAGCAATGGCTGGCAGAAAGGGCAATGCCATCAATTCTACAACGTTAAGGACGACCTGACGCTGATCGGTGGCATCCTGCTCAAGCTGGACAGGATAGTCATCCCGCTACGTCTCCAGAACATGGTGCTGCGACAGATTCATGAGGGACACCAGGGCGTAGAAAAGTACAGACGTAGGGCCCAGCAAGCTATCTACTGGCCCGGCATCAACCAGGACATCATGGACATGGTTCTGAACTGCGAAACCTGTAAGAGGTTCCAACCAGCGCAGAGCAAGGAGACGCTCCAACCACATGACCTAGAGACCACTCCGTGGTCCAAGGTTGGCATTGACCTATTCCACACGAATAGTCGTGACTATATCTTAATCATCGATTACTTTTCGAATTATCCTGAGGTGCTGAAGCTGTTAGACCTCAGCTCACGGACCGTCATCGAAGCGTGTAAAGAGACATTCTCAGGGCATGGCATCCGGAACACCGTCATGAGCGGCAATGTCCCATCCCATGCTTCCAAAGTCGAGAATGGTCCATGTTTGCCAAGAGCTACAATTTCAGGCATGTCACCTCCAGTCCGCAGTGTCCGAAGTCCAATGGCAAAGTCGAAAAAGGGGTGCACATCGTTAAGCAGCTCATCCACAAGGCCTTGGACTCCGCGTCCGACATACACCTTGCACTACTTACGTTCCGGGTGACTCCCTTGTCCACTGGCATGTCGCCATCTCAACTTCTGATTAACAGGGACATGCGGACGATGCTTCCAGCCATACACCTGCCCAACCTTGATCACCTCCCGGTACTGCAGAAGATGCAGCAGCTTCGTGACAGCCAGAAGCAGGGCTGTGACGTACATGCCACGGATCTGGGCGTGCTATCCCCGGCAGACACGGTCAGGATCAAGATACCGGATGGTGGGTGGTCTGCTCCGGCTGTCGTTGTTCGACAAGCTGCACCCAGATCCTATGTCCTACGTATGGATGATGGCTCCATTGTGTGTAGGAATCAAAGGGCACTGCAAAAAGTTACTTGCCCACAACCACTTTCCCCTCCATTTCCACATGTCGAACTGCCACCTCCAGACACCTTGAACCACGAGGCCACCAGTCATACCTCCCACTTGCCTGTCAAGGCACCGTCATCCCCTCCACCACCTCTCCGGCGGTTGACGAGGATCAGACGCAAGCCTCAGAGACTGGACTTATGAGCATGTGTTTTGTTTGTTCTGTTCTGTATTCCTCAGTCAGTCACATTAGACAGACACATTCACATCATCTAAAAAAAAAGGGAGATTTCATGATATGCAAACATGCACCCAATGAACACTCAGAATAGAACACAACCAATAGGCAGTCAGGGCACTCAGAGTTGGCATCGCCACAAGGGGGCATGACATAAACACTATAAAAGGGATGAGGCACTCACACTCTGCCTCTTTCCACAGACAGACATCTAGAGAGTTAGACTGGGTTGATCAGCAACATCACACCCCAGCATGTGGCTTAGAGCAAGCTGGTACAGTTAGACTGAGTTACTACAGTTAGATTAGCAGAGAGTCGAACTCATTTGAGAACTGTGTTAATAGTTCAATAAACACGTTGAACTCATTTCAGAGTCTGGAGCATCCTTTACTTAAGACTGCATCTAGCAGCAGCCTGTGTTTTCCGAAGCAGCATAACATAACAGGCCCAACCACCCCCATGGGTGAAGAGATGCACGGGTGGGAGCTTCCGGTGCTCTTGGCAGACACCACACTGTTGAATTAGTCGCTCTATTTCCCCATCAAGGCCTGGCCACCAGACATAACTATGGGCGAGCATTTTCATCTTTGAAACACCTGGATGTCTGCAGTGCAGATCTCATGGTCAGGGGTCTTGACCCTGGTGAGGGACCACGATGCGTATTCCCCACAGAAGGATGTCGTCCTTGATGCTGAACTCCGATATCGTGGTCAAAAATGCCCTCAATTGGTCAGGCAATCTCCGGTGTTGACATCTGCATGACACGATGTGGCAGACTTTTCACAACAGGGCGTCTTCTGCCTCCACTCCCAGATCTGGGCTGCGGTGACTAGAAAAGTATCCATGAAATTCAGTCTGGTGACGACTTTGTCAGGTTTAGGAGGAGCCAGCAGTGGGGGTCTACTCACTGCATCGGCATTCGCGATATTTGTGCCTGGCCGATGCGTGAACGTATATCCGCTTGCCGTGAGCAACAGGGCCGATCTCTGGGTCCTGGCAGACGCTAACAGCGGGATTGCCTTGTCTTCTTTACAGAGACTCAGTAACGCTTGTGGCCTGTCAGGATAGTAAAATGACATCCGTACACATACCGGTGGAAAGTATTGACCCTAAATATTACGGCCAAGCCTTTCTTTTCAACCTGCGCATAAGTTTTCTCCGCCGCGGCTAGTGTCCCGGATGCAAATGCGATCAGTTGTTTACCATCATCGTTACCATCATCCATGCGATGTGACAGCATGGCGCCAAAGCCATATGGTGAGATGTCACACATAACCACAAGCGCTTGAGCGGGATCGTAGTGCATCAACAGGCCGGACAAATGCTTCCTCCTGAGGTGCTCTCCACGCCCACTCCTGGTGTTTTTTCAGCAGGGTGTATCGGGGAGCGAGCATGGTCTCGAGGCCTGGGATGAACTTTCCATAATAATTCACGAACCCCAAGAAAGGAGCGGAGTTACATCATGTTTTTTGGAGGGTGGGCTTGGTAAATGGCTGGCACCTTCTATTCTACTGAGTGCACGTCATCCCAGTCTACGCGGTGCCCCAAATAAATGATCGCCCTGGCATGGTAGACATATTTTCTCTTTTGAGGCGGACACCCGTCTCTGAAAAGTGGCGGAGGACCTCGTCTAGGTTGGTCAAATGTTCTCGCTCTATGGCTCCCGTAACCAAGACATCGTCCAAGTAGGCCACCACATGTGGCAGCTGCCTAGGAATGTTTTCCATGACGTGTTGAAAGATGATGCAAGCCGATGACAGTCCAAATGGCAATCATGTACATTCATAAAGGTCCCTGTGGATCTTTAAGGTCACTCACTGTCTGGACTCGGGTCCAATTGCAGTTGCAGATATGTGTGACTCATGTTGAGTTTTGTAAACGAATGACCCTCGGCCAATTGCGAACATCAATCTTCAATCCACATCCTCGGATATCTGTTCAATCGGGATTCCCTAATCACGGTTAACTTCTAGTCGCCACCAAGTCGAGTAGTTTTGTCCGGTTTAGTACGGGGTCTACCGGTGCTGCCCAATCCGTGAATCTTACCGGCCTGATAATCCTGAGGCCCTCCATTTGGCCGAGCTCTGCCTCAACCTTTGCCAGTAGCGAATAAGGGACTGGGCTGTCCTGAAAATGCCAGAATTGAGCTTCAGAGTCCACTTTTATTTTGGCCATGGCACAGTTGATCTTTCCAAAACCGATTTGAAAAAACCTTTGAGATATTTTCCCTACATCTCGCAGACGCCTCCGGAGCCCATCTGAAAGATCCGTTGCCAATCCAGGCAGAGGCATTGCAGCCAGTCAAGGCCTAGGAAGCTCGGTCCAGGCCCTTTTATGACGGTCAATGGCAACCTAACAGATAGCTGCCCGTAGGTTACCGGGGTCATCGCTGTGGTTGTGGGACAGGGCGTGGGAGAGGGCCTAGGTGCGGTGCTCTTTTGGAGGGACAGTGCAAACTTGATTCTATAATTCAAATTCTATGAGCAATGAGCAGTTTTCAGGGTTGGCTCAACTTTAGTGCTATACTTTAGTTCCCATCTCTCTCCATGTGGCCTTGTGGATACATGAACCACCCTTAATGATTTAGCTGCTTTCTGCCAGATCAGTTGTTGGGCTAGCAGACTTAATCTCAGCAACCTGTGTGAGGAAGAGGATAAAGAACTCATCTGGATTATTTTCTCCTGATCCCTAACCAGGGACTTATGCTGGAAACACATGTGTACATGTCATAACCCACATGAGACCTATGGGGAGGGGCGATTGATCTCTCCATGGGTCTCGTGAAATACGAGATTCCCCGATAAGCAGCAGGGCCCTATCAATAGAGTAATAGACTCTAACTTTAACATAAAAGCTGACCCAGAGAGGAGCCGAGATACAGCAGTCCTGACTGGGACCTAAATGTCATGTGTCTCTAATTTGCTTTGTAATAAATAGTTTTCTCCATATTCTCTGATCAGCTCCTCTGTGACCACAGAATGTATTGGGGAGGACAGGCTTGTTTGTGACACCCTCCACAGTCAAATAGCATGTCAGCATTCTCTCTCTCTAGTCTTACACAAGAATGATGGCTGTTCAGTGCAACACCAAGTGACAGCTGCCATCTTTTGGCTCGTCCCTTCCCAGATCGAATTTAGCCTGATGGATGGATTATAACCTTCTTGTTTCCAACCAGCTGCTAACTTGCCTTATTGAAATGAGTTTCACTAGACATTTCCCAGTGAACCTGACCCTGTGTAATGATTCTACAATCAAATGCGCTGCGATTGGCATTTACTTGGAAATCGCACACAGATATTGGAATATTCCATAGCGGTTGGATTGGCATCATAGAACATAGAACATAGAACGATACAGCGCAGTACAGGCCCTTCGGCCCTCGATGTTGCACCGACATGGAAAAAAAAACTAAAGGCCATCTAACCTACACTATGCCCTTATCATCCATATGCTTATCCAATAAATTTTTAAATGCCCTCAATGTTGGCGAGTTCACTACTGTTGCAGGTAGGGCATTCCACGGCCTCACCACTCTTTGCGTAAAAAACCCACCTCTGACCTCTGTCCTATATCTATTACCCCTCAATTTAAGGCTATGTCCCCTCGTGCTAGCCACCTCCATCCGCGGGAGAAGGCTCTCGCTGTCCACCCTATCTAACCCTCTGATCATTTTGTATGCCTCTATTAAGTCACCTCTTAACCTTCTTCTCTCTAACGAAAACAACCTCAAGTCCATCAGCCTTTCCTCATAAGATTTTCCCTCCATACCAGGCAACATCCTGGTAAATCTCCTCTGCACCCGTTCCAAAGCTTCCACGTCCTTCCTATAATGAGGCGACCAGAACTGTACGCAATACTCCAAATGCGGCCGTACCAGAGTTTGGTACAGCTGCATCATGACCTCATGGCTCCGGAACTCAATCCCTCTACCAATAAAGGCCAACACACCATAGGCCTTCTTCACAACCCTATCAACCTGGGTGGCAACTTTCAGGGATCTATGTACATGGACACCGAGATCCCTCTGCTCATCCACACTACCAAGAATTTTACCATTAGCCAAATATTCCGCATTCCTGTTATTCTTTCCAAAGTGAATCACCTCACACTTCTCCACATTAAACTCCATTTGCCACCTCTCAGCCCAGCTCTGCAGCTTATCTATGTCCCTCTGTAACCTGCAACATCCTTCCGCACTGTCTACAACTCCACCGACTTTAGTGTCGTCTGCAAATTTACTCACCCATCCTTCTGCGCCCTCCTCTAGGTCATTTATAAAAATGACAAACAGCAACGGCCCCAGAACAGATCCTTGTGGTACGCCACTCGTAACTGAACTCCATTCTGAACATTTCCCATCAACTACCACTCTCTGTCTTCTTTCAACTAGCCAATTTCTGATCCACATCTCTAAATCACCCTCAATCCCCAGCCTCCGTATTTTCTGCAATAGCCGACCGTGGGGAACCTTATCAAACGCTTTACTGAAATCCATATACACCACATCAACTGCTCTACCCTCGTCTACCTGTTCAGTCACCTTCTCAAAGAACTCGATAAGGTTTGTGAGGCATGACCTACCCTTCACAAAACCATGCTGACTATCCCTAATCATATTATTCCTATCTAGATGATTATAAATCGTATCTTTTATAATCCTCTCCAAGACTTTACCCACCACAGACGTTAGGCTCACCGGCCTATAGTTACCTGGGTTATCTCTACTCCCCTTCTTGAACAAAGGGACCACATTTGCTATCCTCCAGTCCTCTGGCACTATTCCTGTAGCCAATGATGACCTAAAAATCAAAGCCAAAGGCTCAGCAATCTCTTCCCTGGCTTCCCAGAGAATCCTAGGATAAATCCCATCTGGCCCCGGGGACTTATCTATTTTCACCTTGTCCAGAATTGCCAACACTTCTTCCCTACGCACCTCAATGCCATCTATTCTAATAGCCTGGGTCTCAGCATTCTCCTCCACAATATTATCTTTTTCTTGAGTGAATACTGACGAAAAGTATTCATTTAGTATTTCGCTTATCTCCTCAGCCTCCACACACAACTTCCCACCACTGTCCTTGACTGGCCCTACTCTTACCCTAGTCATTCTTTTATTCCTGACATACCTATAGAAAGCTTTTGGGTTTTCCTTGATCCTACCTGCCAAAGACTTCTCATGTCCCCTCCTTGCTCGTCTCAGCTCTCTCTTTAGATCCTTCCTCGCTTCCTTGTAACTATCAAGCGCCCCAACTGAAACTTCACGCCTCATCTTCACATAGGCCTCCTTCTTCCTCTTAACAAGAGATTCCACTTCTTTGGTAAACCACGGTTCCCTCGCTCGACCCCTTCCTCCCTGCCTGACTGGTACGTACTTATCAAGAACATGCAATAGCTGTTCCTTGAACAAGCTCCACATATCCAGTGTGCCCAACCCTTGCAGCCTACTTCTCCAACCAACACATCCTAAGTCATGTCTAATGGCATCATAATTGCCCTTCCCCCAGCTATAACTCTTGCTCTGCGGGGTATACTTATCCCTTTCCATCACTAACGTAAAGGTCACCGAATTGTGGTCACTGTCTCCAAAGTGTTCACCTACCTCCAGTTCTAACACCTGGCCTGGTTCATTACCCAAAACCAAATCCAAAGTGGCCTCACCTCTTGTTGGCCTGTCAACATATTGTGTCAGAAAACCCTCCTGCACACATTGTACAAAGAACGACCCATCCAATGTACTCGAACTATATCTTTTCCAGTCAATATTAGGAAAGTTAAAGTCTCCCATAACAACTACCCTGTTACTTTCGCTCTTTTCCAGAATCATCTTCGCCATCCTTTCCTCTACATCTCTAGAACTATTAGGTGGCCTACATCGTTCAGATGTGGTGGATGAAGTGCTCCTGTGAGATTATACATTCCATTTAGAGTGATTGGAGGGGAGGTGCTATGGGATTGCCTCTCGCTGTCTGTGAATGAAGGAGGAAGACAGATGTTCAATTACTTACAATGACATCTGAAAGCACACGGGCATTGAATGCTCCCAGAACACATCATTCAGTTCTCTTTTGTGCCCCATTTTGATGCATTTGTTAACTGATTTAAATTATACATGATAACAAATTTGCTGAAATAGTGCAAGAATAGAGGGTGTGGCAAAACGCTCATTACATCCACAGAGAAAGGTTCCAACTCCAAAATCCTTTACATTCACCAACAGAAAAAAAGAAGAGCGTGATAATGGAAACATAGAAAGTAGGAGCAGGATTAGGCCATTCGGCCCTTGAAGCCTGCTCCACCATGTGACCCCTGGTTCTGGACACCCCCAACATTGGGAACATCCTTCCTGCATCTACCCTTTCTAATCCTGTTCAAATTGTATAGGATCACCCTCATTCTTCTAAACTCCAGTGAATAAAATCCTAACTAACTCATTCTCCCCTCATACGTCACTCCTGCCATCACAGGAATCAGTCTGGTAAACCTTTGTTTGTATCATAGCTTGGCCCCTTTAAGGGGAAATCTTTGGCAGGCCACATAACCCACTCGGGGCCTCATTTGTTGTTTCAATAAACCTCTGTTACGTGAAAAGACTCCTCAGTGATACCTCGCACTGTTACATTGGCGATGAGAGTAAATCAGACAACGATTGTAAATCTCGAAATTCGTGGGGGAAAGGATTTCGTCAGAAATCTCCAAGAAACGGAAAAGAGGATGTCAGCAGGAAAACAGTGAGTGAGAAACCGTGCCGATGGTAGGTAAACTCAATCCGTTCGGCCAAGGGGCTGAAGACTGGAGCCAATATTCCGAGAGGTCTGGTATATTTGTTTAACACCCAATGAGATCACGGGGGAGAATAAGCAAAAGGTAATTTTAATGGTTTGTAGGCCCCAGGCCTATGACCTGATCAGGGATTTAACTTCCCCAGAGGCCCCAGACACAAAATCGTTTGACCAGACAGTGACATATGTTGGCCCAGACCCACCATCATACTGCAGCGTTAAAAGTTTAATTTAGCCATGGGGAGACAATTTCGGCTTCCATTGCCAAACTTCGCCAAATGATTGAACACTGCGATATTGGCTTGGCATTAAGTGACATGTGACGTGACCATCTGGTATGTGGCATCAACAATATCAATGTACAAATGAACCCCGACCAATGGGGAAAGAGCACGGGGCCCTGGGAGCAGTGGGCCTCGGCTGTGTGGACTCGGGGGTCAGGGATAAAGACCTGCATGTGTTACCTCTATGCCTGTATACAGTTAGACCTCATTGTTGTTTCCAATAAACCTCCTCGTTACACAAGAAGCCACCTCAGTGATACTTTTCACTATTACAGTTTATATACCATTCAAATCCCAGGATGTTCCAAAACACTTTATAGCTGCTGAAGTATTTCTGAAGTCTTGTCACTGTTGCTATGAGTGCAAACCTGGGACATGTAAACATCAAAGCGTTTGCTTTGAATGGAATGCAATGCAGTTTTCAATCTGGCAAGGTTATGTCTGTCATCAATGTTAGTTACAGCTTTCAGTTGCCAGCAGTCAGGCCTGTGTGAGCAGTGGAGGAACCCATTGATCTCGGATTCTCGGATACTATTGTTTTGTCGAAACTCTAAATGTGTGAATGGCGTGGTGGTTAAACAAAATGTAATATGACGTGAATTAGAAGATCGGTGCCAATTGGCAACATTTGAATTCAGGTGCCAGGTAACGGAAAAGCGTAGATCATTTCCCAAACATTGAGTTACAATTGAGTCAGATTCATCATCTTGATTCTAGTGTGAATCGCCTATCGGACCCACAAAGCACTTCCACCTTTGTCGGTCTGTGCGCCCTATGACGTTGGGAATATCTGAATGGTAATTTAAAATTATGAATTCCTTCCTCGGCAAAGCCACCTCTTCGTATAGATTGCTGATGAATTTGGTGAAATAGACCCTTCGAACTTAATGGACAGGAAGGAAGCAATTTGTCCCAGTGTGTTTATGTTGGCATTTTACGATCTCTCTCCCCACTCCCCATGTCTTCCTCTGCTTTGAAGGTTTATCCAAGTTTCCAGTAAAAGATGCAGCGGGATCTTCCTCAACAGTTTCTTACAGAAAGGAATTCCATGCACCAACAACCTAGTATATGAAAATATTTCCTGAGGCCGCTCCCCTCATTCTCTCAAATGACAATTTCAAATTCATCGTCTCAGTCGGCTCAGTAGTCTTTCCCTCCTCACCTTCGGCATTTTGAAAGATACTTATCCGTCTCTCCTTTACTGGAAATAGTCCCAATATCTCAAAACTCTTCTCATGGGTTTTGTTTTTCTATTATACATCTGGTGAATCTACACCGCATGATTGTAACCATCAAAAAGTACCTGGATGAGCACTTGGCATGCCATAACATTCAAGGCTATGGACCAAGTGTTGGTAAATGGGATTAGGTAGGTAGGTCAGCAGTTTTTCACGTGTCGGTGCAGATTTGATGGGCTGAAGGGCCTCTTCTGCACTCTGTGATTCTGTGATCTTTACAGGCAACATGATGGGTTTTGTTGGAACAAATAGGACCTGTTTCCACTGGTAGGTAGGTGAATAACTAGAGGGCACCCATTAAGGATGATTGTCAAAAAAGATGGATGAGGATTATTTTTTACATAGCAAGCGGTTATAACCTGGAATGCAAAGCTTTATTAGGGCAGTAGAAACAGGTTCAGGAGTAACATTCAAAAGGGTATGGGAACACAAATTAAAACAAAGACGTTTGCAAGGCTATGGAGAAAGAGAAGTGGAATGGGACAAATGGATATTTGCTTGAAAGAGCTAGCAGAGTCACACTGGGCTGAGTGGCTTCCTTCAATGTTGTGTGATTTTGTGGCTGGGTCTCAGCTCAGAGCCAGGGTGAACTGTGGGGACATCCAGAATTATCCTGAACATCTTGAAGCTTTTATCTAGTGATGGAGGTGGGAGGGGGAAAGATCATCGGGAGGGGGTGCAGTAGTGCATTGGGAGGCCCAATTGCGGAGTTGGTTTGATTGTTGGCCTGCGGTGCTGATAGTAGTTGTGGTGGGGTCTGACACTCTGGGGGGAAGCAGGCCGATTATGAAATAGGGTGGAGGTGGGGGGGGGAGGGGGTGTGTGGTTTATTGGTCTGACTCCTCCTGGTCAACAAGCACTGCTATAAAGGTACTTAGCTCATAGATTCAACCTTTCTCACCTCCTTTCACCTGCTGGATTTCTCAAAGCTTGGGAATCCCAACTGACTGTGGTTAAAAATAATGGCTATTAAAATGAAAGCACACAACCTCTTTAAACTATTTAAATAGCCAACTTGCTTTCTGCAAGTAAATTGGTCATCTGCCCTTGTCCTAACTCCCACTAGATGTGGGCACGTTTGAAACAAGTTGAGTTCTTTGTCAGAGTTTTACCTTTTTCAACTCCTGCGTATGTGGCCATCCAAAATGGCGACCCGCAAAGGATGATGGGAATTGTGGTCAGGTTGGGACACAGACAGGACACAGCCTGTGTGGATTGCAAACAACAACTCCGACGTATGCAGAAACTTGCACCTGCTAGAGACCACTCACAGATCTCCCCAGGACATTGGGCTTCAGATTGAAACTTAACCTTAGTAACAGACTCAGGGCACCTATTTGCCTTATTTGGGAGTGCCTACGTGCCTTGGACAATAACAACTAGGACCCGCCCAGCTATCGAGGTCCCCACCCCTAATTGGCCAGAATCGATTAGGGTGATTAAAATCCGATCGATCCATTGGATCCCGACCTGGGACCGCTCAAAAGAGTGCGAAAGACCGGAGGATAAGAAGAACTACACAACCAACGTTCTGTCTCTTTTGGGACTGGCTTATGAGTACCAACTGCAGCACATCGACCAGCCAAGTTCAAGGACCCAAGAATCCACCTGAAAGACGGCACTGAGTCGAGACGAACCAGCAAACCTCCAGCCACCACATGTGAGGAACCGGATAAAGACCTTATCTAACCTGCACAGAGCTAGTCACTTGGAAGTTAAGCAAAGGTCATTTAAACTGCTAGATATAGTCTAATGTGTAGTTGCGTGTAATTTATCAAGTATAGAACTAAACCTATGTTTGATAATTGTGGTAGTCACCACTGTTGTATTATACTGTATGTATGGGTTTTACGGTAAGGCCCCTGTACTACAGGTATGGGGGTAGATCCCTGTCTGCTGGCTCTGCCCGTCAAGTATAAATGTGTGGGCTCTCTGAACAGCAGCCATTTCACCAGCTTCTGTAGGAGGCCACACATCTCTGTGTAATAAAGCCTCAATTACATTCTACTCTCGTCTCGTCGTAATTGATAGTGCATCAATTTATTACACAGAGATTTTCAGAGATGGACCACCACATCAAGCCGGATCGCCTGCAGCTGCATCCTCAAGCAGACAACGCCAAAAAGGACTTTGAACATTGGCTAGCTTGCTTTGAAGCATACATCGGGTCTGCGGCAGACTCAATCTCAGAGGCACAGAAGCTCCAGATTCTGTACACGTGACTGAGCTCCAATGCTTTTCCCCTCATCCGGGACGTGCCTACCTACACAGAGGCCATGGCGCTACTGAAGGAGAACGACGCTCAGCAAACCAACAAGATCTACATCAGGTACCTACTGTCCACGCGGCGCCAACTTCCCGGTGAGTCTGTGGAAGGTTTCTGGCATGCCCTGCTCGCCCTGGTGAGAGACTGTGATTGCCAGGCCATTCGGCCTCTGAACATTCGAACCTGCTAATGAGAGACGCGTTCGTTACGGGCATAGAGTCGAACTACATCCGCCAGCGCCTCTTAGAAGGGGCCACGCTTGACCTCGCCGCGACCAAGAAACTAGCGCTCTTGCTCACAGTCGCCTCACGCAACGTACAGGCTTATTCCCCCGACCGTACGGCCCACCCGTCCTGTGCATCGTGGACCCCGCCAGCGGCCACCTCATTGCGGACCCCATCAGCGACCGCCCCCAGCCAACCCCACGCCTGCGCTGCGTGGCAGCCAACCAACCCTGGGGGACAGAAGTGCTACTTCTGCAGAAAGACAAAACACCCCCGGCAACCCTGCCCGGCGCGGAGTGCGCTCTGCAAAGACTGTGGCAAGAAAGGACATTTTACTGCAGTGTGCCAGACCCGCTCAATCGCCGCTATTGTCCCGGCACCCCCCACGTGTGGCCAGTGGGCGCCGCCATCTTCCTCTCCTCAGACCACGTGCAGCCCGTGGGTGCCACCATCTTGCTCCACTCACAACACGTCGGCCCATGGGCACTGCCATCGTGCTTGCCCCAGGACACGTGCGGCCCGTGGGCGCCACCATCTTACCCGCCTTTGGATCGCTGCCCGTCTGGCACTCATTAGGCCGCTCATCACCTGCAACCGCCGCCGACGAGCTGTGTCTCGCCTCGGTCACAATTGACCAGTCTCGACCGCACAACCTCGCGACCGCGTCAACAAAGGTAAAGGTCGACGGGCACGAGATATCCTGCCTTCTGCACTCCGGGAGTATTGAGAGCTTCATCCACCCCGATAGGGTAAGGCTCCCTCGCGGTACATCCCTCTCACCAAAGAATCTCCCCGGCCTCTGGATCCCCTCTGTGGCGATACGGGGGTACTGCATCGCCAACCTCAACGTCCAGGGTGTAGAGTTCAGCGGCTTCCGGCTCTATGTCCTCCCCAACCTCTGCGCTGTCTTGCTACTCGACCTGGACTTCTAGTGCAACCTCCAGAGCCTAATCCTGAAATTTGGCGGGCCCCTACCACCCCTTACTGTAAGTGGCCTCACGACCCTGGAGGTCGATCCGCCTTCCCTTTTTGCAAACCTCACCCCAGATTGCAGACCCATCGCCACCAGGAGCAGACGGTACAGCGCCCAGGACAGGGCATTCATCAGGTCTGAGGTCCAGCGGCTGCTGCGGGAAGGTATCATCGAGGCCAGCAACAGCCCCTGGAGAGCCCAGGTGGTAGTGGTGAAAACCGGGGGAAAAAACAGAATGTTCATTGACCATCAATCGGTACACGCAGCTCGACGCGTACCCTCTCCCACGCATATCTGATATGGTCAATCAGATTGCACAGTACCGGCTCTTCTTGACAATGGACCCAAAATCTGCCTACCACCAGCTCCCCATCCGTAAGGCGGACCGCCCATACATTGCGTTTGAAGCAGATGGCCACATTTACAATTTGCTTAGGGTTCCCTTCGGCATCACTAATGGGGTCTCGGTCTTCCAACGGGAGATGGACCGAATGGTTGACCGGTACAGGCTGCGGGCCACTTTCCCATACCTGGACAACGTCACCATCTGTGGCCGTGACCAGCAGGACCACAATGCTAGCCTTTCTAAATTTCTGCACGCTGCCACATTCCTCAACCTAACTTACAACAGGGAGAAGTATGTGTTCAGCACGAACCGATTAGCCATCCTTGGCTACGTGGTTCAAACGGAGTTCTAGGGCCCGACCCCGACCGTATGCGCCCCCTCATGGAACTCCCCCTCCCCACTGCCCCAAGGCCCTCAAACGATGCCTGGGGTTCTTTTCATACTACGCTCAGTGGGTCCCAAACTATGCAGACAAGGCTCGCCCACTCATTCAATCCACCGCTTCCCACTGACGGCCGAGACTCACCAGCCCTTCAACCGTATCAAGGCCGACATCGCCAAGGCCGAGATGCACGCGGTCGACAAGATGCTCCCCTTCCAAGTCGAGAGCGATGCATCAGACGTCGCTCTGGACGCCACCCTCAACCAGGCAGGCAGGCCCGTGGCATTCTTTTCCTGTGCCCTCCATTCCTCCGAAATTCAACACTCCTCTGTCGAAAAGGAGGCCCAAGTAATCATTGAAGCTGTGCGACATTGGAGGCATTACTTGGCCGGCAGGAGATTCACTCTCCTCACTGACCAACAGTCAGTTGTCTTCATGTTTAACAACAAACAGCAGGGTAAGATCAAAAATGATAAAATCTTGAGGTGGAGGATTGAGCTCTCCACCTACAATTATGAGATTTTGGATCACCCCGGTAAGCTCAACGAGCCCTGTCCCGAGGTCCATGTGTCAGCGCACAAGTGGACTCCCTCCGGTCCATGCACGAAGATCTCTGTCACCCAGGAGTCACCCGCATTTAACCACTTCATTAAGGCCCGTAATCTGCCTTACTCCATCGAGGAAGTCAGGGCTATCACCAGTGACTGCTAGGTCTGCGCGGAGTGTAAACCGCACTTCTACCGGCCAGACCATGCGCGCCTGCTGAAGGCCTCCCACCCCTTTGAACGCCTCAGCGTGGACTTCAAAGGGCCCCTCCCCTCCACCGAGCGCAACATGTACTTTCTTAATGTGGTCGACGAGTAATCCCGATTCCCCTTCGCCGTCCCATGCCCCGACATGACGTCTGCTATCGTCATCAAAGCCCTTAACACCATCTTCGCTCTGTTCGGTTTCCCCATCCACAGCGACTGGGGTTCCTCATTTATGAGCAATGAGCTGCGCCAGTATCTGCTCAACAGGGGCATTGCCTCGAGCAGGACGACCAGCTACAACCCCAGGGAAAACGGGCAGGTAGAGAGGGAGAATGGGACGGTCTGGAGGGCCGTCCAGCTGGCCCTACGGTCCAGAAATCTCCTGGCCTCCCGCTGGCAGGAGGTCCTCCCCAACGCACTTACCTCCATTCGGTCGCTTCTGTGCACCGCGACTAACGAAACCCCCATGAACATCTCTTTGCCTTCCTCAGGAAGTCCACCTCAGGGGCTTCGCTCCCAACGTGGCTGGCAGCTCCATGACCCATTCTCCTCCGCAGGCATGTGCGGCTCCATAAGGCGGACCTGTTGGTTGAAAGGGTACAGCAGCACCAACTGGGTCCCCACACCCCCCCCCCCCTGCCCTGGCACCACCCTAGCTTCCCCCGGCGCACCCCACCGCAGCCCCCGCACCAAGAAAATCCGTCCTCCCCTTGCTCCCACCCGGGGATGAAGAGGATTTTGACACACTCCCGGAGTCACTGAACATCAAGCCAATGCCTGAGTTGCCACCAGCACTGTGGCACTCTCAACGACAGATCAAGGCGCCCAATTGTCTAAATTTGTAACCTTCTCTGTAATTTTAAAACCAATCTCTGGAAATAGTTTTTCACCACCCCAGCTGGACTCATTTTTAACAGGGGGTGAATGCGGTAGTCACCACTGTTGTATTATATTGTATATATGGGTATTACGGTAAGGCCCCTGTACTACAGGTACGGGGGTAGATCCCTGCCTGCTGGCTTCGCCCAGTAGGCAGAGTATAAATGAGTGTGCTCTCCGAACAGCAGCCATTTCGTCAGCTGCTTTTGGAGGCCACACATCTCTGTGTAATAAAGCCTCGATTACATTCTACTCTTGTCTCGTCGTAATTGATAGTGCATCAATAATAAACTGTGATTGTACTAAAATACTGGTTGTGTGGTTATTTGCCGAATACACGTAACACACTCGCATACTGTGATTATTATTAATAAAGATAGAAGTCAACACGTGGAACAAATCCATCTATTTGTAGGGTGAAAAGAAGCCACCACTATGTCCGTTCTCTGATGTGCATACACCAGGAGGACTGAAGGGTTACGGAGATCGGGCAGGATGGTGGAGTTGAGGCCATGATGAGATCAGCCGTGATCATGTTGAACAGTGGAGCAGGCTGTAGAGGATTAATTACCTACTCCTGTTCCTAGTTCTTATGTTCTAAGAAATAACCATTCCGCCAAATTCCACCATCCAGCTCTTGGCCTGCAACCCTGTAGGTAACAGCACCTCAAGCACAAATATGGTGTTCTTGATTAATATGGGGATCTCTTAATTAATAAGGGGATCAGAGGTCATGGGGAGAAGGCAGGAGAATGGGGATGAGGAACATTTCAGCCATGATCGAATGGTGGAGCAGACTCGATGGGCCAAATGGCCTAATTCTGCTTCTATATCTTATGATCATCTCAAACTGTGACATAACAATTGACTTTTGCAAATGTATAATTTCTTATTTTTTCTTCTACTCGATGCCCCATTTAGAAAACCTCACATACAATTGGCTATTTTTCTAGCTTCATCCGTGCTCAAACATTTAGATCTCTTTGTTATCTATACCTTCTCCATTGTTTCATTGATTATTACCTCAGATTCTTGGTTTTTCCCCCAATAATACATTACCTCACACTTCTCTCCATCATTGTATCTGCCCACTGTCTATTTCTATGTAATGTCTTCCTGAAGTCGCTCACAGGCACCTTCACATTTTAATAAGCTCCTCACTCTGCGTCATCAGCAAACTTCAGCGAGCGGGGCTCCTCAGTGCAAAATGGGGCTAAGTGCTGCCTCATCGGGGAGTTCCCCGCTGAGGCCTCCAATCTATGGCCGTTAGTTAGCAGGGTGTTTCTCGGTCCTCCGATCACCAACACATGACTAATCTTGCGTGTTATGGGATCTTCGGGTAGATCGCTCCCAAAATCTCTAAATGGGAGAATTCCGCCCACTCTCGCTCATGTTGTACTTACTACATCCATTCTTTCTCACCTCAGGTGAAATTTGGAAGACAAGACCTGACATCTGCTTTCATTGATCTGAGAATTCTGACTGAACAATGGCAGAACATAAAAGTTTTATTTTCAATTCAGTGACTACTATGGGTGGTCTAAGATTGATCTCATATTACTAACCTCGGTGATGGTGGATTCTGATTCTAATGGTGAATGGCGGTAGAGCTGAATTGTTTCCGTTCCACTTTCAGGATTAATTTTCACCATCGCAGGGTATTCATTTGGAAGATTTCCCCCCCCCCACCCCCCACTGCACACATACGTCCAGCCCACTGTGGCGCTGGGCATGGTGGTACCAGGCGAGTCTTTATACCATATACAAACATTGTTTTCCCATTTCACATTGGAATGGGCCCTCCTCCATTACGGGGACTGTTGAGATTATTCAGGTCACAGTCGCTGCATTGATAGGCTGTTCTGTTCCAGTAACTTCAGTGATTGCATCGCTTTTCCAAGTACAAGTTATTTTACAATACTAATGGGCGATTCTGACCTATGTGTTTAATGTTACTTGAAGTGGTCTTCAACACAGAAGCAGCACGTGCACACGTGGAAGGTTTGCTGCTGATGATTTGTAACAGCCTGGGGCGTTTTGTGAAGGCACGCACAAGCTCAGAACTCAATCCGTTTGTTCATGGTTAACCCTGGTCGTGACATTTACATTTGCTCTTGTGCAGGTTGATGGGTTGCGTTTGAAATGACAGAATCAATTGTTTCTGGAAAAGGGGGAAGGGGAATAATTTGAACTATCCTTCAGAATCAATCTCCAGTTTTCATTTATCCCCTTCAGGTTTTGCCGTAATTATAGTATTTTGTCTCTCCGGTCTTGATCTGATGAGCCAGAAGGTTTTGGAATCAAGCATCACTCTAGACACTTGAATACAAGGTAGACATGTGAATGGAATACTCATTGGAGCGCATATCCTTCGCCACACTGTGTTAACTCAACATTATTAGAATTTCGTGGCATTTGCTTGAGGCTCTTCCCTGCCTGGTTGATGCTTCACAACTGCAAAGCTGAAAATAAATCCCTTCTTATTAAGAGCTTCTATCTCTGTGAGGAGGCCTCAGGCCAATCTACATCCAACAACCTGCTCTCAAAACTCTGCTCACATTTTGACAGTTGGGACACTATTTCACCACAACATTCTAAATAAAACAAACTGTAGTGATATGCATCACTGTAAATACACAAGAGGTTAATGTAAATACACGTAGACTAGATAGACACTAGAGGGAGCACCGGAGACATAACACACATAAATTCAACCAATAGGTCCGTAAGATAGGACACGACCAATGGGCATTCAAGATACACACAGAGGTGACACCACCACAGGAGGGTATTACACCAACCCATATAAAAGGACACAGCACACATGATCGTCCTCTTTCCAGTGGAGACTCTCAGTGAGTACACAGGGTTGATTTGAAACACATCACACCCACCACGTGGATTGTAGCAGACTGGTTTGTCAGTCTGAGTAGCTATAGCAGGATTAACAGGAGAGTCGAATCCAAGTAGGAGAATCGTTAACAGTTTAATAAATGTGTTAAAGCTATCTCCAAGTCAAGGCAGCACGGTGGCTCAGTGGGTTAGCCCTGTTGCCTCACGGCGCTGAGGTCCCAGGTTCGATCCCGGCTCTGGGTCACTGTCCGTGTGGAGTTTGCATATTCGCCCCGTGTTTGCATGGGTTTCGCTCCCACAACCCAAAGATGTGAAGGGTAAGTGAATTGGCCACTCTAAATTGCCCCTTAATTGGAAAAAATGAATTGAGTACACTAAATTTAAAAAAAAGCTATCTCCAAGTCTGAACCTTCTTTTGTCAGAGTGCACATCACGGAAGCAGCTTATGCTAAATCAAGAGCATAACAAAACACAAACCACAATATTCCAAAAGGAAAAAAAGCCAACTCACCCTATCTCCCAATGTTACCAAATCCTTTAAAAGAAATTCCAGGTCCTTCATCTGCTCCGCCACCAAAACCTAATTAGTTCTCCTTTGGGCCATAGACTTTTATGTACCAAATTTCATTGAAATCTGTCCATTAGGATTTAAGATATATTTTTGTTTACAGTCAAACAGGCTTACAAAGAGGGACAAAAACATTAGCTTCACCCATCTTTACCGGTGGAGGTCACCAGCACTCCTGTGCAGGAGTAATAGAGTGCCACACTGTTAGGAATGCTGTGATTTGAGTTAGTTATTAAGCCAAAGCCGTGTCTGTCTTTTCAAGTGGACATAAATATTCCCACTACATTATGGGAAGGAGCATGGGGTAGTCCCAGTCATCTGGTCAAAGGTTTCACCTTCCACCTCACACCTAAAATAAGACTATTTGGATCTTTAGCACTCAACAAATTTAAGGAGGAGATCGGTAGGTTTTTAATTAGTGGTGTGATGAAGGGTTACAAGGAGCGGGCAGGAATGTGGAGTTGACCACATGATCGTATTGAATGGTGGATCAGGCTCGAAGGGCTGAATTGCCTACTCCTGCTCTTAGTTCTTAGGTGCTTATGTTTATCGACACTTGGTTACGCACAGGTTGACGACTCCATTTGGCTCCACTGCATGTTTGTTGCACTTTACGGACTTTATTTATTCATCCAGAGGTTATGGACATCAGTGGCTAGCTCAGCATTTTATTGCCCATCACCAATTGCCCTTGCAAAGGTGGTGAGGAGCTGCCTTCTTGAACGGCTGTAGTCCATGCGGTGCAGATACACCCACAGGACTGTCAGGAAGGGAATTCCAGGGTTTTTACCCATGGACAGTAAAGGAACGGCAGTGTATTTCCATGTCAGGATGGTGAGTGACTTGGAGGGAACCTGCAGATTGTGGTGTTCCCATGTGTCTGCTGCCTTTGTCCTTCTAGGTGGTACAGGTTAGAGATTTGGAGGGGGCTGTCAAAGGAGCCTTGGTGAGTTCCGGCAGTGTATTTTGTAGATGGTACACATGTTTGGCACCATGTGCTGGCGGAGGAGCCAACTAATGTTGAAGGTGTTGGAAGGGGTGCAAATCAAGTGGGCTTCTTTGTGATGGTGCTGAGCTTGTTACAGGTTGTTGGAGCTGCTATCATCCAAGCAAGTTTGATTCGCTGCAAAGCAATTGAGAGCCGCCCTTTCCTTCCATTTAACCTCTCTCTTCTCTTTTCTAACACTCATGCCCTTTCACTGCATTCCTCCCAACTCTTCCTCCCTCCTTTATATCCGATCCCCTTCCTTCCCTCCTTCCATCAATGCAAAAAGAATATCAGTGTCCTGAGAACGTCATCAACAACAGTTTTGCTTTCTGCTGAATCTGCTAATTAATCTGCTCGCTCATTGCATGGATTTATATTCAGGACTTGTATCTTGAGGTGCCAGAATTTTTTTGGAACGATGGGTTGGCTTCTCCTGGTGTTCAGAGTGACAGTGGGATTGCTCTGATATTATGAATAGACTTAATTAAATTCCATCAAAGCCAAGAGTCTAATTAGTGATCAATCATTTTGGAGCTGATTTTGGACTTGTAACTCAAGCAAATTGATGGCAAGAGTATTTAGTATTGTGATTCAACTCCCTTGTGGTGATGCAGTTGTCCTTGGTTCCAATCATTCATCTATCATCAAATTAGTGCTGTGTTTCCATGTTAATATTGCCTTCGGTTGGATGTTACACGTTGCAATAATTGGGTCTCATCCACTTGATCTGGGTCCAGATGAAGTTTGGATGCTCTTGACGTGTTGACGGACTGCTATCTTAAAGGTGGTAACTTTATTCTGAAAACTGCTTCAATTCACCCTGTTACGCAACCACATCTTGCACTTGGTATTCATTTTAAGATTTTAAGAAAGCAGTCTGGACACAGCTTGAATGCTAGTTAGTAACATGGCAACGGAGTTTAAAATTGTGGCATGACTATAAGATGGTTTCCTCTATCTGAACAGTGAATGAGGCTGGTCAAACTCTGAGAGCAAAACGGCTATGATCAGAAACCATCTTTTGTACTTAATTTTCAAATTAACCATTGAAGTAATTAACCAGGAGAATGGTGCAACCAGGAGTACAGAATCAAATTCTAGTTTTGGCATTTTAACATTTTGGGAAGAATTAAATCAACTGAAGGTGGTCAACTTTCAGATTTTGGTTTGCATCCTCGAGGCAAGTAGGGAGTCCCGGCTTGCCCGAAAATGTGGGATTTCAATGCCTGGGGGCCAGGTGGCAGGCAGGAATTGAGGCCACTGACCCAAGAAGAAGTATGGAGACAGTCAGAGGGGCTGCCCTGTGTGTTGTAATATGCCTTTAAGAGATAATCAGCAGGACATCACTCGAAGGGCAATTCGTCATGTGATCCAGTCTTAGTTTCACTTTTGCTCTTGACCCCTTAGCCATGTTATGGCAATTCCATGCTCATTGACCCATTGTATTGTGTGGGATCTAACTTGGATCTAACCTTGGAGACCTCAGGTGAGCGCCGTTCAGTGGTGATCCCCACAAACGGGGACCAAATAGAATGGCGTTCATGGGAGTCTCTCATAGGATTGGAGGCCCCTAGGTGCTTGCCCTCAGGGCAGGGTGGCACACTGGCACTGCTTGTGCCACCCTGGAACCCTGGCACTGCCAACCTGCCACCCTGGAACTGCCACCCTGGTAGTGCCACCTGGGTGACAGCCTGGCACCGTCAAGGTGTGCCAGGTGGCACTGACAGCTGTCAGGGGCACTGTCAGAGTGCCAGGCTGGCACTGTCAAGGTGCAAAGCTGGCATATTTTGCACAACGGGGAGCGGGCCTGGGGCTCCCCTGCAAGGGTGAGGGCAGGGGTGGCAAGGACCCCCTTATCGGTGAGTTAGGGCATGGGGGTGGTTTGAGGGTCTCGTCAGGGGGTTTGAAGATTGGGACGCCATTTTAAAATGGCACCCCAATCTCTCCGTGCAGTGAGGAGCTCCGTTCGCCAGTGCCGAAAATGGCCTTAGCCGTGCATTCTCCGCTGAGGCACCCAATCTACCCGACTGGTCGTTCTGTAGTGTGGTGTTTATCAGCGCTCCGAGTACCGGGAAACACCCGGCTAATCGCCTGTGCTATGGGACTCTGTTCCCATTCGGTAGGTCGTGCCCCAGGTTTCACATACCAAGTCTGATGTCCCTGGTAGGCAGGAGTGGAAGGGCCTCAGTGTGCAGACAGACGTGATCAAACTTTAAAAAAAATAAATTTAGAGTACCCAAGCATTATTTTGTTTTCCAATTAAGGGGCAATTTAATGTGGCCAATCCACCTAACCTGCACATTTTTGGATGTGGGGATGAAACCCACGCAGACACGGGGAGAATGTGCAAACTCCAGATGGGCAGTGACCCTTTTTTTTGGATTTGAACCCGGGTCGTCAGTGCCGGCCACCAGGCTACTCCCACAAGCGATCAAACTTGATGGTGTCAGTGGATGCAGTTGGATGCAGTTGGGGCATTGTGAGTTTTGACCATCCCCTCATAGAAAGAACATAAAGATAATGGAAAAAGGCGTAGTAAATTCACTCAGGTATTGGAAGATACAAGAGACTAGAGTTAAGAAAAATAATGAGTACTTAAGATGAGGCTCTGGATTTTACAAGCCCCCTGGATATGGGCCGGGATGTGGGAAATCTTGAAAAAACGGCAGGAAGGGTCAGGAAAGGGGGCCTATTTCTTCCTGCTGCCACGGTATTTTCTCAATGGCAGGAGTTGGGGGGGGGCTGCTGCCATCCTCAATCAAGGAAGTCTTGACAGGATGTGGAGAGGACGGGTCTGTTAATTACGTGATTGTAATACGTCGTTACTCTTTTGCTTACTTTCAGAACTTCCCTTACCCAGTGTTACTCCCCCCCCCCTCCGCCCTCCATCCTCCATAGTTAAATCTTTGCCCTCTAGCCCTTTCCATTGCTCTGTCTTGCTTTCCCTCACCCTCCCCACCAAGATGTGCCTTTGCCCTCCAGCTCATGTGAATCTGCCTCCCTCCAACTCACTGCTGGTCTGGGAGGTAGAACATTGGCCCTGAAACAACCCCGGAAATCATTCTGCTGTTGCCTGCGCAGCCCAGCATGGAGTTGGAGGAGAGACAGGCGATGCACAATGGAAAGAAGGTGAACATACCACAAAGACACAAGTGCGGCGCATTTTTCAAGGCGGGGTCCCTTATATTCGATCCTGAATGACACCGGTCTAATTAGACGCCATTGTAATCCAGCATTGGGGAGAGGGACATGATTTCGGCGAGCTGCCTTCATAAGTGAGCATTCATGAGATTCCAATATGTCCAAAAGATATTCCCAACACGTTGCGACAGGAAATGCGCCATTGATCTCTGAAGCAGACGATGGCAACTTGTTTTCACACCAAAGTAAAACTGACATTTGTAGTCCCGCAGTATTCTCCCCTCTGCCTGCCATTGTGCCTACCACTGATGGGAGTGAAAAATCCCATCCTTTTGGGTGGAATTTTCTGATTTTTTTGGAGAAATGTCAACTCCGACGGGAAATGCGGAGCGTAGTCCTGTCGCTGCACTGCTGGCATTTAACACGCATGGGCGGGATTCTAGGCCTCCCAGCCACTTGTCTCTCAGCGGCAGGAGGCAGCACACCGTTTGCAGGCGGCGGGATTCTCCGCTCCCAGCATTGTCAATGGGAAACCCGCGGACCACCGCCAGCGAACAGCTGGAGAATTCCAGCCCGTATGTTGTGACGCGTAGTCATGAAGGACCACAATGGCGGAGCAGCTCCCCGCCAGCATATTCGGCTATCAAAAGAAATTTTAAAAATTGAAAAAAGAAGATCACAAGACTCGCAGAAACAGAACAACCCCCCTCCCCGTTTCTCTGCCCTCACACAACTGATCTCCTGAGAATACCTCCATGGAACCCCCAGGAACTTCTCCTGCCAGTGTCTCCTGGGGGGGGGGGGGGGGGAGGCGTGCGCAGGCAGTGCTAAGGCAATGCCAGGGTACTGTCTGGGCATGACTCTTTCCCTCCTGGGGTCCATACTCACCTGTGCGACTCCAGCAGGTTCCGTCTGCCAGGTACATGTCGTGGGGGACCTTCCGTGATTCACGTTGCCATGCTCTCACCCAATCATGAATGGACAATCCAACATGGGGGATGGCAACATGCGGGGGGAGGGGGAGCCTATCAGGTGGAAACGTCTGATCTGCATTGTAAATGGAGATCCCTGTTACCTCATTGGCAGGGATGCGGGGACAATGGAGCTGAGAAACCCTGCCAATGGAAAAGCTGTTTTGGGACCACCGTTTGATTCTCTTTCCTCTCCACCATTCCACCCCTGCCCCACAGAAACTAGGGCAGGATTCCCCCCTGCCCCACCCCACCCCGCCCTGCCCTTTGTTTCTGTATTTTCTATATCGCCGAATCCATGAGACTGCCAGAAATCAAGAGTCTCCAAAGGGCAGACCATTTAAATGAAAAGGCTTGTATTTATATAGCGCCTTTCATGACCCTAAGATGTCCCAAATCATTTTACAGCTAATTAAGTATTTTTGAACTGCAATCAATGCTATAATGTAGCAAATACCGAATAATGAAAATGAAAATCACTTATTGTCACAAGTAGGCTTCAATGAAGTTACTGTGAAATGCCCCTAGTCGCCACATTCCGGTGCCTGTTCGGGGAGGCCGGTGCGGGAATTTTATTTATTTTTGGGTTATTGAAACCTTTTATTTTGACCTCATCGGAATAACTCAAGAAACAAGACATTTGAGATGATTCTGATTCAGGTCACAAGCAAGATTTCATAGCAACAAATCCTTCAGTCACTCAGGGCTAAACGTAATTACATTCTGCATTTGGTTACATTTATTGTTCCAACATCTTTCAGTCGCAGGCTTTTATGACTCCCGTTTGATCAGTGGAGTATTTTATATTCATGTCAAACCTTTACACATTTGGGAACAACCAACAGAGAACGGAGCTCATAGCAGCCTGTGCTGAATCTGTAACTTTATTAACTCAATTGCAATTGATAATCGAATCACCATTAGCTGGGGTAGCGACAACTTTGTGAGGTGGAGAGGTTTGAAGTGGTCGCAAAATAAGAAGGGGGGGGCAATTAAAAATAAAAGGTACCATTGTAAATGGGATTCAGTGATAGAGGCGCCTGAGGGGTTTATGCATGCAAATGTTCAAAGCAGTGGGCAGGGCAGATTGGGAAAGTGGTTAAAAAAGACTGAGGCATCCTTGGCATTATAAATGGAGTACAAAAGCAAGGACTGAACAGGCGCCGGAATGTGGCGACTAGGGGCTTTTCACAGTAACTTCATTTGAAGCTCACTTGTGACAATAAGCGATTTTCATTTCATTTTCATTTTCAAACCTGTACGAATCACTGGTTTTCCCTCTCAACCAGAGTATCAGTCTGAATTTTACCCATCAGCAGGATGGCCCACCACTGGGAGATAATACATATTGCCAGCAAGTCTGGATTGCAGCTCCCTGTCCCCCTTCGATACCCACCCCCTCCCTGAAAGTTACAGCCGATTTAGTGGCTGCTGCCAGTGTTGCCATCTGATTAAAGATGACAGCCCTCCCCCCACAACCCAACTCTGAAGATAATGAAAATTTGCCGGGGGAAAAGGAAAAGATGAGGGACGTGGGATGAAGTGAGTTTGCTTTTTCAAAGAGCTAGCACAGACACAACAGGTCAAATGGTCATTCTATTATTCGATGGTTCGAGTTGATGCTTCCTTTAAATGGTGCTGTTGGGGTGGAGGAGGGTGTGGGAGTGCCAGCGGTTTAGTGTCATTCTGATGTTAAATGCATGTTCAACTGTGCACGTTTAAAAAATGACTTTTTATTTTAAATTTTGTAAGACTGATCGCTCCAGGAGTGATTTCACAAAGAAATAGGGATATGGTATATTAAATCAAACTTTATTACTACACAGTATTAAAGTATCTTTAACACCACACAAGAAAATAGTTTACAATTACCTCTTAAACAATGCTAGTCAGTACTGTGACACAACAACCCTTAACTGCTATCTTTATTTCCACTCAAACAACAAAACCATCTCAGGTCACAATCCACTTTTAAATACAATTAGCACTCAGGAATACTTGCTGTAAAGAGATGGCTTGGATACTCCACTTTGAGAAAGAAAGATATTTTGAGACTGCTTGAAAGACAGAGATCTGGCACCCGTCAACATAAAGCAAAATCTCTGTCTTTATTTCTTCAGTAACCTTTTCAGTCATGTGTCTTAACCCCTGGTTCCTCCCGTTACCTGTATCATCTCACTAAACTGAACACAATGTCTCTAATTATCTACTCTGCAGGGAACCCTTTTAATATAAAATTAAAATCCATGGGCCAAACTTTTACGATGTTTTAATTGCACTTCTGTCTCCAAAAAACTTAGTTGTCTTTCAAACCAAGATTTTTTAAAAACATGACTGCAGCAGTCCTACACACACTAACCCAGGTTTTTCATCCTTACTGCACCAAACACAAATAATGTAATATATCTGAAATTCCTACAATCATCACACGTTAGCTGGAGCATTGAGCTTCAAAAAGACATCTCTGAAGTCATACTCTGCCTCCACCGCATGCTCCTGGCAGACACATGTGCCAATCTCCACACCAAATTAGCATCCAGCAAGGCATGTAACAAAAATGTGTCAATGTGGCGCACAAAAATAAAATGTCAGGCATCAAAAAGCCGAATTTTGCAGCCAGAGATTCCTGAATAATTTAAGAAGCAGTTGACTACTGTGACGAAGGATCTGTCTGATCAGATGTAATAGGTTGTGTCAAATGGTATTCCTCACTGGGTTCTTGTATTTTGTGAACAGTAGATCTAGAAAGGCCACTTGGCAGAAGTGCTACCCAGTTCTCTATGTCCAGAGAACCGAATGCCAATAAATGTCAATGCCTGTATGTGGTGAGAAGGATCAAACCTAATGCATGCCAGCTTATGGTAATAAGAACCTCGTGACTTTGGTTGCAATATTAAAATATGAATGCCTAACTGGATCATTTCACAATACCAATTTAAAAGGGTTAACACCTCTCAACTAATGGACAAAGTAATGTCATACAATTAACATCTGTAGGATTCACACAATAATATGGCACAGTGTTCATTCTAAGCTGGAAGTGTTCCAACAAAATCTACCTTTCATCCAAGGTTCGAGTGTTCATCCTGAAAATCACTGCATTTATCTCTGGGAAAAAATGTGTTCTGATCGACATCAACGTGTTCATTTCTTTCTTTGAAGTCAGTTTTGTATTTATTACGAAAACATCTGTCAGGTCTAAGTACCAGATGGCAATAGAAGTTCCAGTGAATAAAATATAATTACTAACTGAATTGACGAGGTGAGGGTGCTTATTATTCTTATTATACAGTTGGTTTTAGTCCAAAAAATACGGGAGAGATCTGGACTTGCATTTCAGTTTTAGAATTCCGGACGCAACAGCACCTCCGTGTTCGTTCGCTGTGATCTCTCCCACCTGAGATTCTGCCATTTTTGTATTCGCAAGGGTTGCTGGGTAGTGATCAGGTGTGAACATCAGAATTGACTTTCCCACCCCTGCCCCTCCTGCAAAGCCAAGGGTTCTGAGGCCAATTGTGATGCTGCAGTTTGAGTCCATCAGCCTGACATCAGCTCGCACCGAACAAATCAGGGAATATAACTGAGACCTGTTTGTATGTGTTAGAGGTCAGTCAATCTTCGAAAAATCGCATGAAGTCACCACGACAGCAGGGAAATGTTACGTGCAAATGTTATATTGGCATTGGGCTGTTGGAATTCCAAATTGTTCCTCAAGTGGCCATTTAAAAAAAATATTTACTAGTGTCATAGCTTTCTGAAGTACTGTCTAGGGTTTGATTGGAATTAGGATTGTAATTCAAAGGCCTATCTTTCTTTATGCCTTAGTTAGTGACAAGATGTACTGTGTCTTTTGTAGAAAAATGTGTGTTCTAGTTATGGATTCAAATTACTGATTAGAGGGAATTTCAAACATTATCAAGGAGTGTGTGATCACTTTGAGTGGTCTCACATCAAGAACAACTTGGTTAACTTCAGACTGTTAAAGACAAAATCAATACAGATAAGAAAGACCATTTGGCTCATTATCCACCAGGAAGCCCCGACCTTTCTCTTGTAATCAAATTGTCTCTTAAATGATTAGTGCATTCCATGCTGATCATTCTTTGTGTAAAGCGATCGTTCTGATAGCAGTCCTGCATTTATCTTGCACTACTTTGATTTTGTGCACCCTTGTCTCTGCACGTTATGATTTTAACTTGAAGTTATTTTTGGAATCCCGACAGAATTCCCACAGTGCAGAAGGAGGCCATTCAGCCCATCGAGTCTGCACCGAACCTCCAAAAGAGCACTGTACCGAGGCCCATTCCCCCTCCCGATCCCTATAACCCCGTAACCCCACCCAACCTACACATCTTTGGACACCGAGGGGCAATTCGGCATGGCGAATCCATCTAAGTTTGCCCAGGTTTCTCCACACAAAAGACCTTAGTTTTCTGATGCTAAGTTTTAGTGGTCCTTCAGTTGTCTCTAAGTATCCAGAATCGGACAGGGTAATCAAGATGCGGTGAGATCAGAGAACTGTGCAGCTGGAACATGATTTTCTCCGTCTTATACTTCAGTGCTTATCGTTCCACCATTTTAATTGCTCTGATGATTGCTGCTCTACATGGCTGGATGTGCTGAGTATCAAGTCTATGAAAACATCATGATCTCTTTCAGCATCATCGTTTAGTGATTCAGCATTTTTCCTTGCAGTATGACTGATGTTAAATTTCATTGACCAGTGCCCCACCCAATATTATGTCCACCTCTTGCCGGTGCAGACATGATGGGCTGAATGGCCTTCTTCTATGCTGTAACAATTCTGTAATTAATTTAGCAGTGCCTTGAGCCTACACACAGAGAAGACAAAGGTCTATGCACTGTTACATTGTTTATCAATTTGCTTGTTTTAAGCCCATAAAATGGTGCTATGATTAAATACAGAGTCTGGAAATAACAAACGCTTGAGTAATAGATTCACCGCATAATAAGGAGAGCTGAGTGTTTGGAAGTAGCAATGAGTCTTAACAGTGAGCAGGAGATGGAGTTGAAAATTTGCCCTGAACAATCAGGCGACAGGGGGTTGCGTGACCTGATTCACCCTGAGCAAATGGTCATGGAGGAAGATGTAGTTACTGGCAATGATAACTTCGGTCATCATAGTGCTCAGTTGAAAGAACTTTTGACTGAAAACGTTAAATGTTTAAGCATGTTATGATCGTGACAGATCGGAGCATCAGATGTGATTGGCAATAGAATGTTGCCACTCATAGCACCATCGAGCAAGCATCTGTTTACAAAGCAGAAAAACCTCCTCACAAGTTGCGTTATGCAAAGGGCTTACAAGCCATGCAGAAAATGTACAAAGTAAGATTTAATTCAATTTCTTCTTCAAAGAAAGGAAGCACAGAGTAGGAACAATTATCATGGAGTGGATACAATGACTGATTGCTAAAAGCCTCACTTTATATGTCTATTTTAGCTTTAAGTGCTCAATTTGAACAAAAATGTCAGCATCTTGGGAACCTTCTTCACCAGCGGATATCAGGTCAGTCTGTGGTCAGAACCCACGTTGTCATTAATAAATCCATTTCAGGGCACCCGCTGTCACCTGGGTAAGTAACAGTGTTGAGATATAATGGCTTTCCATGGGAATTGTGGATTTGGAGATACGTTTTATGATTTAATACCTTTGGTATGGAGTCTCATTTGGGGAAAGGATAAATCAGGAATTCAAATTACACCCACTTGAATTTCCAGTAAATAATAACATTTGTCTACTGATACCTGTGGAAAGGTTGCTCTTGGAGGTGTAGTAATGTCGCTTTCACACGTATCCAAATGAGTTTTCACCAAAGCATCAATCTCGCGCATCCTGGTGCGAGGAGTAAATATTAAATGGAACGAGGGCGAGAATGTTACTGACTGCATGAATACACCACATTTTGACCCAGCATAAGAAATTGAATGGTCACAAGGACAGGAACAGATCATTCAGCCCCTTGAATGAAATGAAAATCGCTTATTGTCACAAGTAGGCTTCAAATGAAGTTACTGTGAAAAGCCCCTAGTCGCCACATTCCGGCACCTGTTCGGGGAGGCTGGTACGGGAATTGAACCGTGCTGCTGGCCTGCCTTGGTCTGCTTTCAAAGCCAGCGATTTAGCCCTGTGCTAAACAGCCCCTTGAGCTTGTCCCAACATTTAGTTACATCGGGACCGATCTGTCACCTAATTCCAAACATCTGCTTTTGCTCCGTATTCTGGGGGGCAAGCTGTTCGCTGGCGGTGGGATACTCTTGTATTGGACGCTTGTCAATGGGATTTCCCATTGAAGCCACGTCACGCCATCGGGAAAGCCGCAGACGGGGCTGCGCTGCCAAAGGGAACAGAGAATGCCAGCGGCCGGAGATATCCATCCTATATATGTCATAGGAGGAGAGCAAAGTCTGCTGGAGGGAGAGACTGCCTTGGACTTCCATCCAATTATGTGTGACTTTATTTTTACCTAGAACTATAGGTAACTGATGGAGTCCACTAGATGGGTAAGACTTTATTTTCTGATTGTAGTTTACCCAGATGCTGCGTTCTAATCCTAGTTTTAAATCTTTTTGAGTGCAGTGGAATGGCAAAGTATCTGATGACAGCATATTGCACAAGAATAACTAAACATTTCCAATTATCTGGACTATGCAGGAGGGACTTTTCCATTGTGAATGTAATTCTTCTAACAGTGATGTTTGACCAGATCTCCCAGACTGCTGCTTGCTCTACTGTCACCTCCCAAAGCCTTTATCCTGGTCCCACCTGACTGCTACCTCCCACAAAACCCTTCTGTTATAACCCTTACAAGACTCACCAATACACCAATTGATCTCCCTGTCAGACTCCTGGAATGTGAGCTCCCCTGCTGGTGAGCAGAGGCCTATTGCCTGAGGCTGGTGAAAATTGACTATAAACGCCGGTCCAGACTGTGACCAGCAAAAAAATGTAGTCCTGTTTGGGACCTTTGAGCTGTAAGCCGCATTGCAACCTTTACTTTTGCTGTCAAATAAAACTTATTTTGTATTTACCTTCGCTGGCCTCCTAAGCCTTTATAACCCCCAACCTCCTTCTACTTCCTTGTACCCTACCTTTGACTACTTAGAATCCATTGAATTCCTACAGTGCAGAAGGAGGCCATTTGGCCAATCGAGTCTGCACTGACCCTCTGAAAGAGCACCCTACATAGGCCCACTCCCCCACACTATCCCCTTAACTCCACCTAAGGAGCAATTTAGCATAGCCACTCCACCTAACCTGCACACCTTTGGACTGTAAGAGCAAAACAGAGCATCCAGAGAAAACCCATGCAGACACAGGGAGAACGTTCAAACTCCACACATAGAGTTACCCGAGGCTGGAATCGAACAGAGTTAACCCGGTGCTGTGAGGCAGCAGTGCTAACCACTGTGCCGCCCACTTGCTCGCATTCAATCTAAAGAAACATGCTGGCACTTGCCACTGGCACCCACCTGATGGGCCGCTACCTTCAGACTCTCATCTGAGCTTTTCAATTCGTTGTCAGCTCTTGTCCAATATGTCCCCTGCACCAGGAGAAGATGAGAGCTGATCAAATAGTGGGGAGAAACACAATTCATTTTTAGAGATGCAGAAACAAGGAGATTTTATTCAGATGCCAAGCATTTGCACTTATTTTTCTGGAGCTATCACGACAGACTGCAATTCTTCTGTTCTGTCTGTGGTCATGTAAAGATTAAAGCTTTGTGTTGGGAACAGAAAACAAAGATAATGTTCAAAACCATTCAGACTTTGAATGAATAACATTGTCTCCTTTTGCATTGTAGGGTCATATCTTTCGGATACTTTTAGCACGCATGGGGAGACTTAAGCTCTTCAGTACAATTTGACTTTCATACCGCATTTGTCACTTATCCGGATCAATTATACCTCAGCCAAACACTGCTCTTGATTAAAAATCCCTAAAATGCGCAAGTTATGTGGATTGGCCATGCTAAATTGCCCCCTGGTGTCCAAAAGTTTAGGTGGGTTGCGGGGATGGGGTGGGGGTGTGGGCCCAGGTAAGGTGCTCTTTCGGAGCATCAGTGCAGACTCCAGTGGCCGAATAGCCGCCTTCTGTACTATATGAATTCTATGATTATAAAACAGAAAATTCTGGATAATCCCGTCTGTGGAGATAGAAACAGAGTTAATGTTTCAAGTCCAAATGGTCCTCCTACAAAACCTCACAGATGCTGTCAGAGCTGCTGAGTTTATCCAGCATTTTCTGTTTTTATTTCAGATTTTCAGCAACTGCAGTATTTTGCTTTTATCTGACTGGTCTGGATAATCGGTCATTAACCTGCAGGGGAGTAAATATTGATCATAACAGGACTGGGAACAGGACCAAACTGAAAGTAGCAGCAGAGAAGATAACCATGGGTTAGGTGATACCAAGTTTGTGTTTTACAACACTGTGGGTTGTACCAAGAAGCAATAATGGAGAAACGGCAAGGAGTTCCACTTTTTGGAATCTTCGGAAAGAGTAGGAATAATACGATGATGAGTCTTGACTCCAGTACAGTGAGGACATGAATAGATCTATGTAGGGTAGCTGTTTGGATCTTCGGTGAAGCAACGGAGTTCATAGGAGCAAATATGGAGAGATAACATAAATGTTGTTATGGTGTTATGGATGTGGGTCTTTACAAGATGTTACATTTTAAAATGTTTCCATTAACTTCAGGTGAAACTGCTGCCTCACAGCGCCGAGGTCCCAGGTTCGATCCTGGCTCTGGGTCACTGTCGGTGTGGAGTTTGCACATTCTCCCTGTGCGTGCGTGGGTTTCACCCCCACAACCCAAAGATGTGCAAGCTAGGTGGATTGGCCACGCTAAATTGCCCCTTAATTGGAAAAAATGAATTGGGCACTCTAAATTTAAAAAAAAAGAAAAAAAAAACTTCGGGTGAAACAGAATATTCCAGATGGGGGGAGGGATGATGGCCACAACAAACCTCTGACTGGTGACATGCCCAGGTGATTGGGTTATCATACAAAAGAATCCCAAACCAAAGCCTATTGAAAATCAAGTGAAAGCTTTCACATCTTAATACTGAAAAGGGACAGTGGCTTTTTGGGTACAGACATGGAGGTGCCAGAAAGGAGGGAGACAATATAGTTGCTGTGAAAAGCAAGAGAAGACTGTGTTTGGCTCAGCAGCCAAATCAGACACAGGGTGGGGAATCACCCCAGGGGAAGGAGGAGTTCTCCTGGGCAGAGGTAGATAAGAGTGAACTGCAGACATGCGGCTGCTCTTGAAGATCACTAAATAAGTCCATTGTTGTTCGCTAATGAAGTCTCTGAGAGTGCACCATTACATGGTTACGCTGTGACATTCGGTAATGTGAGAAGAGAATTCCCTCACACTTATTAATGATTCGGTACAGAGCATTTGGAGTTACTTTACAACTGAATGGCATGCATGTCTGGAGCTCAATTCAGCACAGGAGGGAAAAAAAAGTTTATTATTTGACCTTTCAGCTAATTGAAAGTGCTGCAAAGTGATCACAGAGAGCTCACAGGTTCTTTTCCCCACCTTCTCTCGAAAGGTTATTATGTGCCAACAGCCTTATCATATCTTACTCAAGATGCTCACCTTTTCAGAGGGTTGAGGCCAATTTACGCTCATCCTATCACTGCAACTGGTTGTGGTCAGTCAGCTCAACACCAACTGAAGTGAGCTGTTCTGGAGTTTTATTTTTTAACAAGTCAGCTTCTTAAAACTGACCACCTTGAAATTAATTGATGGCCAACCCTGTGTAGTCCTGATGCAGCACTCCCACTTTCTCCCACTGAAGGCATTCAAAAGGCCCGTGGGGATAAAGCAATTAATTATGAAGAAGTACCATCTTGAACTCAAGCAACAACCTCATAACGATGGATTATACTCCATTGATTCACGTTCACAGCTCCTACTGCCAATAATGTACGTGCCATGGCGAAAAGAAAAGACACAAAAGTGCATTGAATATTCATAGCACAACTATAATATCGACTGTAATCCACAAAGGGTGTGGGAGGTTTCCAAGCTGTTGACCAAGAGGATTCTAATGCTGCTCTGCCCTCTGCTGTTAAAGAGCTGTGTGCTCTGATTTAAATGGTACAGTGCAACACAGCCAAAGCTTCAGTCATTCTAAGCTGCCTTCTGTAATCATGTGGTGATCTTGACTTTGTTGGATAATGAAAAAGGGGTGATAGCTAATCAACAGCCAATTTTCTACTGATTTTAAAAGGAGATTTTTCAATTTATAGTTATCAACTGTTCCTTTCCTGTGACGGCTCTAGGGCTTACGTCCAAAACAAATGTGAAAAAGCAGACTTCTGTGTATCACCCATCCCTCTTTTACTTTTTTCTTTCTATTTCTCTCAGTCTTTTCTTCTATCCACTTTTTTATTCCCTACCTTTCTCTTTCTTTCTTATCACTTTCTTTCTCACATTTCTTGTTTTCATCCACTTCTCTTTCCAGGACCCTCTCTCTCTGTTCCCTTCCTTCTTTCACTCCATTGCTCTTCTTCCTCCTTCTTTCCGATGCTTCCGTTATCTATCTCTTGTTTTTCTTTCGGCTTCCTTTTCTCCATCCTCTCCTCCTGTTTTGTTTCTCTGTCTCTTATCTTTTATTCTCTCTTTCCCTTCTTCCTCTTTCTTTCAGTGTCCTTTCCCCCCTCTCTCCCTCTTTCATTCCATCATTACTTTATTTCTCGACTGCCTCCTCTTTCTCTGTGACCTCTTTAAAACAGTTTTATCCTGTGTTCTTTCTGCTTGTGCGCTTTCATGTTCCAATGACTTGAAAAATAGTACCATGATTTTCATCTCCAACAGGAAACAGTCGGGATAAATCAGACATTTTCAAGTTGGCAAGCCGTAACTAGTGGAGTGCTGCAGGGATCAATATTGCGTACTCAAATATTTACAATCTATATTGATGACATAATAGAAAGAACTTTGTTGGGGCAGCACGGTGGTGCAGTGGTTAGCGGTCAGTGAGCTTAGAGAAGATTCTCTGGCTGATTCCCCAGGTCGACTTATAGAACCATATAATTCCTTCAGTATAGAAGGAGGCCATTTGCCCCATTGAGTCTGAAAAAGCACCCCAACTCGGCCCACTCCCTTACCCTGTCCCTGGAACCCTACCCAACCTGCACATACCTGGACACTAAGGGTCAATATATCATGGAAAATCCACCTAACCTGCTCATCTTTGGACTGTGGAATGAAACCTGAGCACCCACGCAGACATGGGGAGAACGTAAAAACCCCACACAGACAGGAATCAAACCCATGCCCTAGCACTGTGAGGGAACAGTGCTAACCAATGTGTCACCATGCCGCCTTGAGGAAAGGTTGTGCAGGTTGTCCCTATGTCTCTTGCAGTTCAGAAGAATGAGAGGCGATCTTATTTAAAACATGTATATCGCTGAGAGGGAGTTTGACAGGGTGGGTTGAGAAAATATTTCTCCTTTGTGAGTATATCTAGATTTGGGGGCATAACTTTCAGAATGACGGACATTTGAGATGGAGATAAGGAGAAAATTGCTCGCTCAGAGGGTTATTGATCTTTGGACTTCTCAAGAACAGTGGAGGCTTTGGTGGTTGAATATATTCGAGGCTGATTTTTGATACACAAGGGCATCAGCGGTTATGGAGGACAGGCAGGAAAATGGAGTTCAGGCAACAGTCAGATCAGCCATGATAGTATTGAATGGTGAAGCAGGATGGAGGGGCTGAATGCCACACTCCTGCTTCTATTAATCATCTTCTTTTGTAAATCAAGTAAAAGCGAGAGTAGGGAATGAGTCTCCAAAAAGAGCGTGATTTATTGTTCCATACACTTCAATGGAAAGATGATCAAGACAGTGTAAAATTGGCAAACAATGTTGCATGAGTTTGTTTTGAATTGTTTGCATATCCACTTCACTCCATTATGTTCCTCGCGGCTGTTGTTCACACTCCTCTCTCCTTTTCAATCTCTTAACACTGTCTCTCATCCCTTCTTTTGTCCTTTTCTACACTCCCTACTTCCTTTCTTTACCCCTTTCTCTGTAGTATCTAAGATTCTCCCTGACCCCTTTCTATTTTCCTCCGCTCTTTACTCTCTCCACTCAATCAGTTCTGTTATCCCAGATGTTTTCTTTTTCCCTCCCCCCACTTTTTAATCTTCCCTATCTATTCTTCTCTCAACGTTCCCTCCCAGTTTCCACCATCTCGACAGTTATTCCCTGCACTTCTGAGATTAATTGTGACAGGGCTGACCTGACTGCATCTGCGCTCAGCAGAACAGTCTCTAAAGTCAAGTATGTTGAGGGATCGACACTGCTAAAAAAAAAAATTGTTGCCTTAATTAAAATTGAATGAAAATTAAACACAGTGGGTGCAATTTAACCGGGAAAAATCTATGCCAGGTTTTGGGTGCGTTTTGTGAGGTGTTTCGAGAAACACACCATTATCCAATAGCACTCTGCCGTTTTTGCTTGGCCTCAGGGAGTTTCTCCACACCAAGGTGCACTTAGAGGGATTTCCTGCGAAGGTTCCTCACAGATCGAGGTGCCATTTTGTCTAGCCGCCCTGATCTTTCTATCCCCCCCCCCCGCCTTTCAGCCTCCCACCCCCTATTTTTGGTCTCCCCTTTCCCCCCAACATTGGGAAGCCCCAGGAACACCCCCTCACCCCCTCCACCTAGTAAGGCCCCCCGGGTGTGGTCCCTGGAGGTACCAACCTTGTACCTGGATACCCTGGAACTGCCACCTTGGCAGTGCCAGGCAGGCACTTATAGGGTGCCCGGGTGGCACAGCCAGGTTGCCAGGCTGGCAGTTCCCAGGTACTATTCCGACTTGTCCACATTTGTGAAACCCAGTACTAAACAGCACCTTGGCGAGGTCACCCAGGCGCGGCCATTAGGTCCTGGGGGCTGAAAACGCATTTAAATATGTTGATTTGGATGATGCCTGGGCGAGCAAGATTCAGATCACGACATCTCGCAGGGCTCCATTAAATCTGCTGAGGCTTCACGAGCATCGCAAATCTCACAAAAAACCCCTCACGAGATTCAATGGCCTCACCCCGACACCAAGTCCATTAAATGGCACCCAATAAGTCCCTGACTGCTTATATTGCACGTGTTCAGTAACAGTCGCAGACGTATTGCAGGATAAATTCTCTGATGGGCAATTGACTGGTGCAATTGTTTGAATCAAGAATAAATAAGTTAATGCATGCCTTAAAATAACCTGATAGGGATCACCAAAAGGTCAGTGGCTGAACATTTCGCTGAACGGTTCACAGCGGTGGAAAGATCATTAAAAGTGCCCATTTAGATGACAATTCTGTTGATGACCCATATCATCATAACAAAATCATGTATTTTGCTAAGTCACTGTAGAATCAACTCACTTGTCCTTCTGAGAAACAATGCCTCAATGGACTATCTTTACTCACTGAGCACTCGAGCACCGCACACAAGAGGCTTTCTTCTTGTGTCAACCTACACACTTGGTATGGACAAGCTGTTCCAACATGATTGCACCAAGACCAAGCCTGATTTTGTCCCATTCCACACCCATAGTCATGCATTTCCCTTCAGGGTTCTGTATTTGCTGCGTCAACGTGAGTAATGTTTTCCTCTCTCAATACGAAGGACACATCCAATATTTGTAATGCTCCGAGCTGCGGGGAGAACACAGATAGGCTGCAAAGAGAAATAGGCAGGCTCAGCAAGTGGGAAACAAGGTGGCAGATGGAATATAATGTAGGCAAGTGTGAGGTGATTCACTTTGGTCGTAAGAATAGAAAAGCACAATATTTTTGAAACGGTGTAAAACTTCTAAGTGTTGACGTTCAAAGAGACTTGTGCTCGTACAAAGAATGCATGTTGGTACAGCAAGCAATTAGGAAGGCAAATGACATGTTGGTCTTTATTGCAAGTGGATTGGAGGACAAGAGTAGAAAAGTCTTGCTGCAGTTGTACAGGGATTTGGTGAGGCTACATCTGGAATACTGGGCGCGGTTTTGGTCTCCATATTTAAAGAAGGATATACTTCCATTGGAGCGATACAGTGAAGGTTCACTGGATTGGTCTCTGGGATTGAGGGGGTTGGCCTATGATGAGATGCTGAGTAAATTGGGACTATTTTCTCCGGAGTTTAGAAGAACGCGAGGTAATCTCATTGAAACCTACAAGATTCTGAAGGGGGTTGACAGGGTAGGTGCTGAGAGATTGTTCCTCTGGGTGAGGGAATCTAAAACACGGGGGGCACGGTCTCAGGGTAAGGGGGCCGACCATTTTTGGACTGAGGTGAGGAGAAGTTAGGGTTGTGAATCTGTGGAATCCTCTACCCCAGCAGGTTGTGGATGCTCCATCATTGAGTACATTTAAAGCTGGGATAAGCAGATATTTGGTTTCTCTGGGTATTAAGGGATAAAATTGAATTGAAACCCAGGATCAATCATGATTGGATTGAATGGTGGAGCATGCATGACGTACCATATGCTCTACTCCTGCTCCTGTATCAGCACAGACCAGAGGTCATATCTGGGATTCCCTGGCTTGTGAGCCTCACAACCACATTGAAACCAAATGCATTTCTCGGATAAAGCAGCCACTTGACTGGCACCCCATCTCCAACCTTTAACATTCGCTGCTCCCACCACCAATGTGCTGGAGCAGTGGTCTGTACCTATACAAAATGTACTGCAGCAACTCAATCTAGGGCAGCACATTTTGCACACAAAAGCTCTGTCACCTGGAAGGACAAGGGCAGCAGATGCATGGGGTAAGCGCCACCTGCAAGTTCCCCTTCAAGTCACACGCCATCCTGACTTGGAGATATATTGATATTCCTCCATCGTCACTGGGCCAAAGTCTTACCTAACGACACTGTGGGACTATGTTAACCACATAGATTGCAACTGTTCAAGAAGACAGCCACCACCACCTTCTTAAGGGCAGTTGGGGTTGGGCAATAAAGGCCTTGCCTGCAGTGTCCACATCCCCTGAACAGATGAGCAAAAAAAAAAAAAATAATGCTGCAGACCTTTGAATAAAACACAATCTTCACTCTGAAAAGCGACTACGCTTCCAAGTAATTTATTAACTGTGGAACATCTTGAGGGGAGGTCCTTTAGTTATGAAAGATACCATATCAACACACGTTCCTTCTCTATTCATTGGAATTTGGAATGAATGTTTAATACAGACTCTATCACTGTGTGAAATAGAGAATGGGGTGGAAACTCCAGTTCCCCATCTGCGTGTTTCTCTGGGGGAGGGGGGTTCTATCCTCCCACCGCTTCTCAATGGGATTTCCCATTGAAGCGACACAATGGCACCAGGAAAACAGCAGGCAAAGGCGTGTTGCCGGCGGGAAAAGTGAATCGCAACAGTCGGAGAACTCCAGCCAATATTTCATCAGCACCAGCAGCTTGCTACGCACAAAGACAATAAACAAAAATCATTGATAATGAAGATCAAAACCCAACAGAAATATGTTCACTGAGTAAATGATTTAAAATGAGGTCACCGATCAGATGTAGAGCAGTTACCATCATTACAACCGAGGCTACACTTCAAAGGAGTAATATATTTGCTGTGAAGTGCTTTACGATGTCCAGGGCTGCATTGTATGAACGCAAGTTCTTTCCCTTTTATCGTCCCCTTTTCAGTAGAAGACCAATGGAGACAGTGTGAGACTCAAGGATCACATGATCCATTCGACTGCAAGTTGAAAGCATGTACACTTGTTTCAGAAAGGTTTCAGAGATTTCCTCAGATAAAGTATTAATGTCGTAACTGATATCAGCTGTCATAATTTATCTCGAATTTCTTCATAGATTCAGCCATCATTTCCATGCTGCCTCGACCTTCGGCACTGCGTGTCTGTCTGACAAAACATTTATTGTAGCCCATGAAAACAGCCACTCTTCATCCATACCTTCAGGCGTCAATAACTGGGATACCTTAGCAAAAAGAAGACAGTAGCAGATGTGTTCCTCTGTGTCTGTGAATCCTGCACTGCCAGTGAAAATTCAGACTTACAGGAAACATGGGTCAGATAATCGTATCCCTGTCCTAGAATCATGGAATCACTTCAGTGTTGAAGAAGGCCGATCGGCCCATTGAGTCTGCACTGTCCGTCTGAAAGTGCACCCTATCTAGGCCCATTCACCCACCCTATCCCCGTAACCTCCACTAATCTGTACATCCGTGGACACTAAGGGGCAATTTTATCATGGTCAGTCCACCTGACCTGCACATCTTTGGACTGTGGGAGGAAACTGGAGCACCCGGAGGAAACCCGTGCAGTCACGAGGAGAAAGTGCAAACTCTATACAGTCGCCCAAGGTCAGAATTGAACCCGGGTCCTTGGCACTGTGAGGCAGCAGTGCTAAATACTGTGCCACCGTGCCATCCATCCTATGCTGGGAAGATGGGAATTAATCCTTACGCATAGTGCAATCTTAGATCCACTCTTTACTGGAAGACTTACAATTTTATGAGTGCTAGGTAAATGCCTCTGCGAGTGGGGATAGTGGGTCAGTGAGTAAATACCACAGAGCCATCCAGACATTAAAGTTTAGATCACTTGATTCCTGTTCTGTACTGAAACACAGACAGGTTAACAGTGGAGTGACGCTGTTGCTCTTTGTGTTACTGTTGAAGGGAGGAGAAACATGGGGCTGAGTTCTCAGTCCCAGTTGTTATCCAATGATTTCTGCTGGAACGTCTCAGTATGTGGGTAGGCCTCGGCTCCAATGTAATGTCTTCCATGGTCAAGTATGAAAAGCAGGAGAGGCAGTGGCACAGTGGAATTTTCTACGAGGTGAGCAATTCAGAGACCTGAGGTAATACTCTGGGGATCTGGTTTTGAATCCCACCAGGGCAGATGCGGAAATTTGCATTCAATAAAAATCTGAAATTAGAAGTCTAATGATGACCATTGAGCCATTGTTGTAAAAGCCCCTCAAGTGCACTAATGCCCCTTTAAGGAAGGAAATCCGCCATCTTTGTCTGGCCTGAGTGTGGTTCCAGATCCACAGAAATGTGGTTGACTCGTAAATGCTCTCTGAAATGATCTACCAAGCTATCAAGTTCAAGGGCAAGCAGGTGTGAGCCCTAAATACTCACCCAGCCAGCAGCACCAACATCCCATGAATGAATTTGTAAAAAAATACGCAAAGGTGACCAGTGAAACTATCTGTGAAAGAGGTTTCAGTTAGTGCAATTAAGAGAGGGAGGGAAAAGAAACCAATAACTACAGGTTGACTGTCAGTGGAATTAAATATTCTATAAGTCCTTCTTCCTTATTCATCAATCATCACCCCTCCTATGCTCCTCAATGCAATGACTGAACATTGATTGTGCCCATATAACTTATCCAAATCTTCAATCTGCTCAACGCTGAGTGTCAGCAAGCTTGACAAAGTGAAGCCTGAATTTATCGTAACCTTATGTCCGCCTACCTCTACTACCCATTACCTGTTGCTTAATGGAAGCCAGGAACAGGAATCCTGGTCAAATTTCCTCTTCCTATCCCAGGGGCACTGAGGCCAGTTGTTGCACATTCTTCTGTTCTCTCGGTTGAGATGCTCAACTCTGCCATAATCAACTAAAGCCAAAGGACAATTACTGTAGTACATTAAATTTGTTTTTATTGAAACCAAGTGTGTTGATGTACACACACACACTTTGATTATTAAAATTCCTGCAGTTCAACCGTGATCTAATTGAATGATAGGACCTGCTTGAGGAGTTGATTGACCTCCTCCTGCCCCTTTGTTTTTTCCTACTCAGGCATTACCTTGAGTTTCAGTGTTCTTGAATCTGCATTTCTCTCAGATTTTACCATTGTAAATTCATATGTCAACGTTTTCTCATTCAATTTTGCAATGTCAGCGCTCACAGTGTAGTTCCGAGTGTTTGGCCACTAGGTAGCTCTGTTGAGCAAATTTCTATGCGCCCTCTTGTTCTTCGACAATGGTTTTAGTATAAAATTGAACTGAATATATGAGCAGGCAAGGACAAGATATGGCACTCACCCTGTTCATGTGGATTCCTCTGATCCTTCCACTGCGGCATCCATCTGCATTTTGAATGTCTCTGACATTGTTGGCTCTGCTACCTTCCAGCAATTGTTTAGTTGAGTTTATTTCTGCCACTCCATTTGTCCACGTGCATGATTGCTGATGACAACAATGGAGGAATTGGTCTGATGGGGGTGTAAGGCTTCACAAGTGTGACGGAACCAAATTAAGCTTAATTATAGAATCATAGAATTTACAGTGCAGAAGAAGGCCATTCGGCCCATCGAGTCTGCACCAGCAATAAAAGGCATGTTCCTCTGCTGATTCCAATTATATACCAAACGCACTGATGCTCATTAAATCCATTACGACAACTGTCTCCATCTGAATCTTCTATTTTAATAAGGCTACAGCCAAAGTGAAATGAAAAAAAAAGATTTAAACAGTCATCATAATTAACTGTAAGAGTTTTATTCGTAATCAGAGAACTGATTGCAACATTCACTCTGTTAAGTTTTTATTGTCTCAAACCAATGTCTCAAAACTACAAGATTGGTTCGGCTGATAGCAAACCTTTGGTACATTCGATAGTGCTTCATTGGCCAAAAAGCACTTTGAGATATCAGGCGGTTGTGAGAAGAGCTCCATAAATGCAAGTCTTTCTTTTCTTTCTTCATCCTTCCAGAATACCAGCCGTACAGTCTTCCTATTATATTCCGTAGCTGTTTCTCAAATGACTCCCGTGCTCTGGCCTTAACCACCTTCCCCAACAAACTGTGCCAGCCATTGATTTCCCTCCGTATTATGAAGTATTTTCTGGCTTCCTGCCTTGAACTTGCCCTTCACTGTCCTGCACAATAAGGTCAACCGCTGTCTATTTTCAGCACCCAATATGATGTTGGAAATGACTAGTTCAAGCTTCAATCTTTCAGAATGGTGCCTTTATATTGCAGGGCCGCTGTTGCAAGTGGTTGTGCCAAATTACTCTGGGTAATGGATCCGCTTGGCTTGCATGAAGAATGTGCATTTATATAGCGCCTTTCCTGACCTCTGGGCATTCCTGTGTGCTTTACAACCAATGAAGTAATGTAGGAAATTTGAAAGCAAAACTGCTCCAAACAGCAATGAGATCATCAAATAACCTGTTTTAGCCATGGTTGTTGGAGGGAAACATATTGGTTTGGATGGGGTGGCATGGGATATCTTACCTGAGAGCGCAGATGATTCCTCTGTTCAATCCCTCATCCAACAAAAAACAGCACCTCCACTGGCACAGAACTCCCTCTGTAGTACACGGAGCCTTTTGTGTTCAAACCTTTGGACTGGGACCTGAACGCAAAACGTATTGACTCCGCTCCTGAAGGGACTGACTTCTGCTGGGGTTGGTGAGGGTGCCGGCCGTCTAGAGGCCTGGGCCCACGGTGATGTGCCCACCTTAACCACGTAATTTTGAATCTCACTAATATTTTTGGGACATTGTAGAATATTTGTATGTTTCAGTTCCTCTGCAATGTGTTTGATTTGTCTGCAACATTGCACAGTTACAGATATATGATATATATATAGTATATATATATATATATAGAGAGAGAGAGAGTGTGAGAGAGAGAGAGAAGTTTGATTCACAGAACAAAAGACCGCAGGCAATCAATTGAGTAGAGATGTAGGTTAATGCCATTGGGGGTATAGTCTGTTGAAACCTAATTACAGCCTGGTTCCATTGAAAAGGTTAACAGTCCCAGGAAGTGCATAATTCTGTTAGGTAGTGTCACAGATTTAGAAGCTACGCACGGGCTGTATGTTACATATTTCCACAATTGAGGTCAGATCGACAATGGAAAATAGTTACATTATTCCAATGATATGGAAATGGGATATTAGGCAATTCAATTTTTCAATCATGAGGTGGCAATAGCCCACTTGTGCTTTAGCTAAGCATAAAATCATAGGGAAAGGCTGAGGAAGGCCATTCTGTCCCATCTTATTTTATCTCTCCAAAATGTATAAATGGTTTTTGACTCCACCACCAAACTGAAAGTCCGTTCCACATGTCGGATCGATTTCAGGTTATGCATTATTCAATCATTGTCAATTTTGGATATATTGCTGTTTAATTATCCCTGTTGGTGGTCATATTTGGGTTTGTCAAGTGCACTAAAGAAAAAGGGGTTTGGGCATTAGCTTATTTAGCGCAAACCAGTATTTGCATTGTTGATCGCCATGTCAAAGGAATTACATACATCGTAAAATTATTGCTTCTGTTTTTGCAGACACAGGTAGATCTGGAGACCATGGATCTCATAAATTTGCTGTGCAAATGATGTGCAATTCAGAAATTAGTTCACAACATTAAAACCAGCCTATGCTACCAAACGGTTCGACAGCAATCACAGACCCAATAACATTCATTCATGTGGAAGATACTCAGTGAAATCTTTAAGAGCTGACTGAGATCCGGAGATTTATGAAATTTTATTGTCAACTAAGCTAGAACATGCAGGAGTCTAGAAAGTCAATCATACTTGGAAACCACTGTTCAGGCAGTCACAAACTTCCAGGCCATAGTGTTGTCATCACTGTTAACTCTTTCAGCTCCATTTCAACACATAGATTGATACCTCTTCATTGGATGTCGTGACTTGATTCCATTAGAGAATTTTCTTGCCTGCAGATTTGAGTTAGAGATTTCCTCTGTGGGTGAAATCTTCAAAAACTGTTTGTTCTTTACATAGTAGCATGGTGGTTAGAACTGTTGCTTCACAGCGCCAGGGACCCGGGTTGCATTCCCGGCTTGGGTCACTGTCTGTGCGGAATCTGCACGTTCTCCCCGTGTCTGCGTGGGTTTCCTCTGGGTGCTCCGGTTTCCCAGCACAAGTCCCGTTGAATTGGGCATTTTGAATTCGCCCTCAGTGTACCCGAACAGGTGCCAGAGTGTGGCGACTAGGGGTTTTTCACAGTAACTTAATTGCAGTGTTAATATAAGCCTACTTGCGACACTAATAAACATTATTATTATTATTGTAAAGGTACTTAAGTAAAAGCCCATAGTGCAGCACACTGGTGAACCTAAACAGAGTAGGAGAGTAAATCACTTCAATCAGGAAGCATTGTTTAAAAAATAATGGTAAAATGCTGCGCTGACGAACTAAATGCGATTGGAGAACCATCTCTAACAATACCTCCCAAAGCTCTGATCACTACCAAGTTGAAGGGCAAGAGCAGTCAGGCAGCCGCTTCCAAGTTCCCCTCGACGTCATTCACCCTCCTGACATGGAAATACATCGCCCTTCCTTCATCGTCCCTGGGTCAGAATCCTGGAACTCCCTCCCTAATAACACTGTGAAAGTTCCCTCAACGTGTGGACCGCGGCAATTCAAGAAGGCAGCTCAGCACCACCTTCTCAAGTACAAGTGACAATATGATAGGCAATAAATGCTGGCTTTGCCAACACTGCCCACGTATTGTGAATGAATAACACCAGGAGGGGAGGCAAGGTCAAATGCAAGAACGTTCATATGTATGAGGCAGGGCATATAAAGAAAGGAAATAGAGAAAGTAAATTCCTCAGGTCAGTGAAACATACTGAACTTGCAATACCCAGGAGAGCTGGCGGTGTTAATACCCCAAGCAAGTTAAGTAAGCTCGCCATCTATTGCTTCAACTCCATATATATCTTGCAAGCATTTCAAACCACCACTAATCTTTAAAATGTATTCATGTTTGGATGGAAGTGTCACCAGCAAAGCCGGTATTTAGCACCTGTCCTTTAATTGTCTTTGAGAAGGTCATATTGATACAACTGATTGGATGTTAGGCTCTCCAGAAGGTAATTAAGAGTCGGTCATGTTGCTGTGGGCTTGGAATCGTATATAAATCGGACCAGTTAAAAACAAACTTGTTTCCTGCCCGAAAGGATACGAGTGAGACTGTTTCTTTTCTCTCTCTCCCTGGGACAAACTGAGAGCTAAATTGCAACCTTTACTGATACCGCTTTCATATTTGAAGGTTTTTTTAAAAACTGGCTTCAAATTCCTAAGTTGGGAGTTGACTCTGTGTTCTCTTCGTCCAGATCTCTGGATTACTAGTCCAATAACATAGCTGCTACACACAACCAGACCTTTGTATTTACACAAAGTTTACTGAAAAGGACGGAAAAAAATATGATGTCAATGGAAACGGTGGTGTAAGTATAAATATCAATGGGCTACCCCTGCGTACCGTGATTGGTCGTCTGTATGGAGTTAGGAATTTTGCCAAGGATTGATAATGTGGCAATTTTACTCGTCCACGTTATCTCCTTGGCTATGATTCTCTTCGACCTTGGTGCTTTGTGGTATTGCAGACGTTGTCCGTTCATCTCCGCTTCTTAACAATGAACAAGATAGAACTTGCTGGGTGGAAGTTCTTCCCACACAGCCTCCACAAAATACAGAATTATATAGAACCGTGCAACACAGGAACAGACCATTCAGTCATTGCACTGTCACCGCCCTTTGGTAAAGCTTTTCAATTAATTCCGCTTGCCTGCTCTTTCCCCACAGCTCTGTAATTTTTTTGTTCCCTCAAAGTATTTTTCCAATTCTATTTTGAATGCTGTTATTGAATCTGCCTTCGTCACCTTTTCAGGCAGTGCATTCCAGAACATAACAACTCGGGGTGTGTGAAAAAGAAACATGTTCCGAACGTCACCTCTGATTAATTTTGCCAATCACCATAAATCTATGTCCTCTGGTGGCCAAACCTTCTGCCACTGGAAACGGTTTCTTATTATTTATTCATACATTTAACATACTCAATTGTTGTATTCAAATGTATTTTCTATATTTTATCTTCAAAGAAGATAGCTTGCTTTCTGGCTCCAAGGTACAAGAGTCTTAGCACTTATGTGGTAGAAAATGACTGGAAGAAATACATTATATTTATACACTTCCCTGGAAGCAAGTGATTGACTTCATTTCAGATTTTCTTTGTAGAAATGTTCCCAATGGCACTTCAGCTGGAACAATGGGGAAAATGGCATCACAGGGAAACCGTATTGAGTCAGGAGCCAGGTGATGTTATGCAACAGGCTTTGTCACTCAAAGCTGAGCCAATGATTTCACGGAACTGAACTGGACTAGCCATATTAATACTGTGGCTACGCAGGCAAGTCAAAGGCTAGAAATTCTAAGGCGAGTAACTCACCTCCCGACCCCCCCAAAGCCTATCCACCATCTATAAGGCACATGTCAGGAGAGTAATGGAATACTCACCACTTGCCTGGATGAGTGTACCTCCAACAACACTCGAGAAGCTTGACACCATCCAGAACAAAGCAGCCTGCTTAATTGCTCCCCCTTCCAGAAACATTCAATCTCTCCACTACCGACGAACAGTGGCAGCTGTGTATACTGTCTACAAGATGCACTGCAGTAACTCGCCAAGGTCCTTAGCACCTTCCAAACCCACGACTACTACCATCTAGAAGGACAAGAGCAGCAGATACCTGGGAACCCCACCACCTGGAAGTTCCCCTCCAAGTCGCTCACCTGGAAATATATCACCGTTCCTTTGCTGTTGCTGGGTCAAAATCCTGGATCTCCCTCCCTAACAACACAGTGGGTGTACTACGCCTCAGAGACTGCAGCGGTTCAAGATGGTAACTCACCACCACCTTCTGAAGGGCAGCTAGAGATGAGCAATAAATGCTGGCCTAACCAGCGAAGCCCACATCCCGGAAATGAATATTAAATAAAAAACATTCTCACCAGTAAAGAACACCAAGCAGATGTGGACTAATGATATTCTTCAGTTGCACAGAGGACAGCAGGGATAGGATAAAGTTAGCAGAGCTGAGCATTCAGCCAGATAGAACAATGGTGTATTTAATAGATGATCCTCCAACCTATCACTCACAGGACTGCCACCTGCAACAAGTGCAAATGTGAAACTGCATCCTAGAAGGAGGATGCACTTCTGGGATAAGATGTTAGACTGAGTTCCCATCTGCCCTCTCAAGTGGATATAAAAGAACCATGGCATTGTTGCAAACAAAGGGTGATGTTCTGCCCATTATTGATGCCTCAACCAAGACCTGAAAACAGACCACATCATCTCAATACTTTTTGTGGAATCCTCCTGTGTCAAACTGACTGACATGCTTCCTAAATTACAACACAGTCTGCACATCAAAAGTAATTAGTTCGCTGTAAAGAGTTTGGGGATTCTGAAAGGTGCTATATAATTGCTAATTCTTTCCTTCTTTAACCATATTCCAGAGAGTCAGCAGTTATGTAAGTTTCCCAGAGTTAGTGCTTGTCAAGCTTTTTCCCACAGAAAGTCTGTGCATTGCAGAACCTTGTGCTGGAGATAATCAGTACATATGGAATAGTTTCCCAGGAGTATGAGCACTTACTGAATTGTTTTCCAAAGAGTGCCAGCACTTTTGGAACTTTATCCAAGGGAGAATCATTACTTGTGGATGTGTATCCCAGAGAAAATGAGCATCCTCTTTAAAACAACAGCAAATAGGGCAGCACGGTAGCATTGTGGATAGCACAAATGCTTCACAGCGCCAGGGTCCCAGGTTCGATTCCCGCTGGGTCACTGTCTGTGTGGAGTCTGCACTTTCTCCCCGTGTGTGCGTGGGTTTCCTCCGGGTGCTCCGGTTTCCTCCCACAGTCCAAAGATGTGCAGGTTAGGTGGATTGGCCATGATAAATTGCCCTCAGGGTCCAAATTGCCCCTTAGTGTTAGGTGGGGTTTCTGGCTTATGGGGATAGGGTGGAGGTATGGGCTTGGGTAGGGTGATCTTTCCAAGAGCCAGTGCAGACTCGATGGGCCGAATGGCCTCCTTCTGCACTGTAAAAAAATTCTATGAAGTGAGTGCTGTATACATCTTCAGTTTGCCCCAAATTGTTCATCAAAGTCATAATGATTCATCCAGTTCAATTATCAATTCAATACTTATTTCTGTTGCATTCAATGGCAAGCTTTGTTATATTTAGATATCTGTGGGGGTAGCGTGGAGGAACATAGCACAACTGAAACAAAATGTACCCATGTCAGCCAAACGCAGTCAGGGAAAAGACTGAGATCATGATTCAGATCAGTGGTTTCCACTCTATCATGTCTAGTTGCTTTAATTTCTTCTTGACATTTTTATTTGTCTTTCTTTTTTGTCCTTGCACAATGTGGAAAAGTGTGAGGTTATGCACTTTGGAAGGAGGAATGGCGGCATAGACTATTTTCTAAATGGGGAAATGCTTACAAAATCAGAAGTACAAAGTGACTTGGGAGTGCTTGTTCAGGATTCTCTTTAGGTTAACGTGCAGGTTCAGGCAGCAGTTAGGAAGGCAAATGAAATGTTAGCATTCATGTTGAGAGAGCTGGAATACAAGAGCAGGGATGTACTTCTGAGGCTGTATAAGGCTCTAGTCAGACCCCATTTGGAGTATTGTGAACTGTTTTGGGCCGTGTGTTTCAGGAAGGATGTGGTGGCCTTGGAAATGGTCCGGAGGAGGTTCACAAGAATGATTCATGAAATGAAGAGCTTGTCGTATGAGAAACGGTTGAGGACTCTGGGTCTGTACTCGTTGGGGCTTATAAGGATGAGGGGGGATCTTATTGAAACGTACAGTATCCCAATAGCAACCGCGCCCCCCTTGTCAGCAGGTTTGATCACAAGAATATTTTCTAATTTTTTTCACTAATCTCTTTTGTGATGATGAGGGGGTATCTTACTGACACTCACAGGATACTGCGAGGCCTGGATAGAGTGGACATGGAGAGGATGTTTCCACTCGTAGAAAAAACTAGAACCAGAGGACACAATTTCAGTCTAAAGGGATTACCCTTTAAAACAGATGAGGAGGAATTTCTTCAGCCAGAGGGTGGTGAATCTGTGGAACTCTTTGCCCCAAAAGGCTGTGGAGGCCAAATCACTGAGTGTCTTTCAGACAGAGACAGATAGGTTCTTGATTAATAAGGGGATCAGGGGTTATGGGGAGACGACAGGAGAATGGGGATGAGAAAAATATAAGCCATGATTGAATGGTGCAGCAAACGTGATGGGCCGAGAGGCCTAATTCTGCTCCTGTGTCTTATGGCCTTATGGTTTTATGGTCTATGGTCTTGAGGGAAAAATATAATGTAAGTAGAGAGGACAGAAATGGGCAGAAAGAAGGCATAAAACATAATGTGGGAATGCCAGAGACCCAGAGGAACTGAGGTATGGGGAATTGTCAAGTCACCATAGTTCCAGATGACCATAGGCTGCTTTCCCCTTTGAGGGGGGAGAGATGAGTAGTGGTGATTTAACCTGAGGATCACCACACCTCAGGCGAGGGGCAAGGTTGAGAGGGCGGGGCCTTCATGAATAACCTCAGCCGGTGTGGGAAATGAACCCACGCTGCTGGCCTCGCTCTGCATCACGAAACCAGCGGTCTAGCCAATTGAGTTAAACGAGCCCCCTAACTGGCTGAGCTAAACCGGAATAAAGGATGAGGAAGAGGGACTGAGGAACAAGGGAAAATATGGAATGGGAGTGATGGAAGGAAGGGAATGACAGAGGGGATCATGAGACAATGCGATTAAAGGGCTGTGAGGAACAGGGGGAATATGAAAGCAAGGGGCTGGGTTTTAAAGTTTCGTGGATGCTGTAAATCTGAAATAAAAACAGAACATTCTGGATTTCCTCAGCAGTTCTGGCAGCATCGTGGGGAATGAGAGAGACAGAGTTAAGGTTTTGAGTCCATACGCCTCTTCTCCAATTGGTATGACAAGCCAACTTTGGTTACAGTGTAATATCAGTAGGAATACTGTTTAAAACATGTGGCTTTTTGATGACATGCAATTTACCCAAAATGTTTGGTTAACCTGAGCAAGTTCACTTCGAGGAGGTTTTGCTCTCCTATGATAAGCTCAATAGACAAATACATACCTGGTGTGAATCAGGAACATCCCATTTTCAATTTAGTCTGTCCTGGAACGGCTGCACTCTGCTGGGTCTGCAGTTGGAGGTGATATTTCACCTGAGTGACCCTAAAATAAACTAGCATTTTCCTTCTTGACCACAATCAAGTGATTCCTGCTAGAGCATTAAGGTCCACAGACAACTGTTGAATCCATAGAATCCTTACAGTGCAGAAGGAGGCCATTTGGCCCATCGATTCTGCACTGACCCTCCAAAGGAGCACCCTATCTAGGTCCACTCCCCTGCCCTATTCTCATAACGCCAGGTAACCTACACATTAAGGGGCAATTTTTCCATAGTCAGTCCACTTAACCTGCATGGTTTTGGAGTGCAGAGGAAACCGGAGCACCCGGAGGAAACTGGGGCACCCAGAGGAAACCCATGCAAACACAGGGAGAACGTGCAAACTCAACACAGTTACCCAGGTTGGAATCAAACCTGTATCCTTGGTGCTGTGAGGCAGCAGTACTAACCACCGTTCCACCCGTAGCTCCTGTATGAACACCTCCGTTACATCATGTACACTGCCTAATCCAGCAGTTAGAATAGCAACAGTTACCCCTCTGGGTGAAAGATTTAAAGTAACGATTCCTAAAGAAGCATGAATGCTGCAATTTAAAAAAAAAATTATCCTTCATTCTATGCTTCTGCACTAATTTAGTTTAACTTTGGCACAGCAATTGTAGTCTTCAAATTATTGTTGGAGATAATAGTCGATGAGTGCCTTCTGCATCCGTATGACATTGTCAAAATCTTACTGCAGGAGTTATTCCATCTGCTTCACATAAATTAATACCTCTGGCAAAATTGCAAACAGAAATGCCATATGAATGTGTTAGGCACTCATCTGTTAAATATCCCCATAGTAATTCCAGGCCTTAAAGAGGCTTGAACTGGGAACAATCTTAATTAAATATAGACAAAACATTGGAGCCACTTGGATTCATAGAGATGGACTCCAGGAGAAGGAAGGAGGGGGTGAAATGTTGTTTTCTTTGCAATGATTACCTTTCATAGGCAGGGCTTGGAGCAATCATTGCAATGCACTTGCTGGGCCTTAATTTCAAATCATGAAGTAAAGTCATTATAGTCCTAGATGACCATAGGCTGCTTTGCCCTTTGAGGAAGAGAGCTGACTGGTGGTGATCTAATCTGAGAATCACCACACCACACCTCAGGCAAAGGGCAAGGTTGAGAAGGTGGGGCCTTCTTGAATAACTTCAACTGGCACGGGAATTGAACCCTGCATCACAAACCAGCTGTCCAGCCTACTGAACTAAATCAGCCACCCTTTCAAGTTCAAAGCGGTTCAAGTTCAAGTGGTTAGCACTGCTGCCTCACAGCACCAGGGACCCGGGTTCGATTCCGACCTCAGGTAACTTGTGTGGAGATTGTATGTTCTCGCTGTGTCTGCCTTGGTTTCCTATAGGTGCTCTGATTTCCTCCCACAGTCCATAGATGTGCAGGTTAGGCGGATTGGCTATGCTAAATTGCCCTTAGGGTGGGGTTACAGGAATAGGGTGGGGGATTGGGCCAAGGTAGGGTGGAGTTTTGAAGGGTCGGTGCAGACTTGATGGGCCAAATGTCCTACTTCTGCACTACAAGGATTCTATGAAATAATACCGTAGAGTCGCCTACCCTATGTCTCTTCCCACTCAATTCCTTTCACTATCAATTTATCCTTTCTTACCAATCCCCAAATGCTGTGGCTACCCCCCCCCCCCCCCTTCCCCCCCCCCCCACCCCCCAAGGCTATCAGTAATGTATTTTTCTATTCTGAGATTGAGTTTGTGGCCACTTTTAAAATTAGGAATCAATTGACCTACAATTTACAGCTTAGATTCTTCAATGGTGATGATTTTGGTCAAATCAACGGTAATTTTACTCCAGAGTAATTTGACACAGTGCAACAACACTTGCCAAACTGCCTTTGGCCCATTATCATCGAGTGGGCACACAGCAAGTCAAGAGATTATTACCTGAAACATAGTTTGAAAAAGAGTGTAGATTGTTTGTCCATTCCCAGAATGTTGCCGTTTGTAGACATTTACCGCCCCCCCCTCCCCAAACTCCGATGTTCCGAAATGATTGCCCTTAAAATTAAAACGTCCACATTCCGATTGCAACATACTAATTCTTTTATAACATGTGATTATCAAGGCATTTTATTGCAAGTTACTGCCTGTAGCCTGATTATAGTATTTAAATAAATTATATGAATAATCAGGATGCAAATAGAAATTATTAACATTAGCTAGTATTAAGTTGTTTTTGTAATTACAGTTGGTACCTCTTCAGGGTCAGGTGGGATCGGCCGACTTGAGATACACTGTTAATTCCTGCAGCTTTCTCTGGCCTGGGAATATGTATTCCTCGTTGCATTCATGTGAACAAAACCATTCAACGCCACTCAATGAGTGTCTCATGCTTTCTTTGCAGTTGTACAAAGTGAAGTTAAGCAAACATTTGGGCGAGTGGCAGTGTAGCCCGAGGGAGGAGTTATGTTACAGAAGTAAACTAAGAATAGTTTGAGGGACCGATTTGCACTGAATGGGAAAATGGGTCCTGGTTTGCAATTCGTTCTGGTTATTATACATATGTGGTGATGTCATGACATCAGAGTGCAAATATACACTGTTGTTGATTATATTTACTAACCATGAAAATTAATCCAGTTTGTCCATTATTTTTCCAAACATATCGGGCGGGATTCTCTGATCCTGAAGTGATGATGCTGTCGTAAACGCCGTCGCGTTTCCCGACGGCGTCAACATGGCCTCAGGATCAGCAATTCTGGCCCCTACAGGGGGCCAGCCCGGCACTGGAGCAGCCCACGCTGCTCCAGCTGCTGATCCCGGCGTCAACTGGGCACCGCAGGGTCCACGCATGCGCAGTGACTCCCTTCTCTGCGCTGACCCCGTCGCAACATGGCGTAGGGCTACAGGGGCTGGCGCAGAAGAAAGGAGGCCCCCAGCCCGAGAGGCCGGCGCGCCGATCGGTGGACCCCGATCGCTGGCCAGGCCACAATGGAGCCCCCCTCCGAGGTCGGACCCCCTACCTCCCCCCCTCCCCCCCCCCCCCCTCCACCACCACCACCACAGGCCGCCCCCGAACCTTTCACGCCGAGGTCCCTCCGGCTAAGAGCAGATTAGAACAGAGCTAGCGGGACTCGGGTTTTTTGTTACGGCTGCTCGGCCCATCCCGAGAAACTAGGGGACATAGTCTAAAACATAGGGCCAGATTGTTCAGGAGAGCTGTTAGGAAGCACTTACTCACGCAAAGAGTGGTAGGGTTTGGAACTCTCTGCCACACACAGCAGTTGAAGCTGGAACAGTTGTTAATTTTAAACCTGAGATAGATAGATTATTGTCAATCAAATATGTTATTAAAGGGTATGGGTCAAATGCAGGTATGTGGAATTAGGCCACAGATGAGTTGTGCTCTCATTGAATGGCAAGACTGGAGGGGCTGAATGGCCAACTCCTGGTCCTATTTTCCATTGCTTCACTTTAGAAAATCCAAGTTACAAGTAACTCACTCTTTGCCCTGAGGTGTGGCCTTTGTAGTTCACATCTCCTGGGGTGTGGGTTATCACACCTGAAGTTTCAGTCTGTTCACCAGGGTCAATATCTGTTCAAGTCCCAATGTCAGTATCGTGGCATGGGGGGGGGGGGGGGGGGGGGGGGGGGGGGGGGGTAAGGTAGTAAGGTATCCTCCTCGGTGGGTGGAATTGCACCCTGAAAAATTCCAAAACTCCCTTTGCAATTGGCTCCTGTGAGCCTGACTTGTGTGTGCGTGTGTGTGTGTGTAGCCGCGTTCACACCCCTTACCTGTACCTACTTTGGGTGGATTCAAATTTGTGATGCAATTTTGCATTGAACGCATTTTGGAAGAAACAATCCCCTATACCTGCCCGACTTCGGGGTGGGGGTGGGAGGTGGCGGGGGGGGGGGGGGGGGGGGGGGGGGGGGGGGGGGGGGGGGGGGGGGTGCGGGTGCTGGGGAGGGGTGCTGGGGAGGGGGAGTGGTGTGGGAAACCAACCAGGTACAGTCATTGTTAATTTTATCAACAATATTTCAAAATCTGCCAAGATAAAGTAAGGGCCACAGCAATAGGAACTTATTTTACAAACAATTATAACATTGTTACTTTGCAGACAGAGGCCACTTGGCCCATCATGTCCGCACTGGCTCTCCAAATGAGCATCATGACTTAGTGCCATTACCCTTCCTTTTCCCTGTACCCCTGCACATTGTTTCTATTCAAGTAGTTATCTAATTTCCCTCTTGAATGCCTTGAATGAACCTACCTCCACCACACTTCCTGGTTGCACATTCCAAACCCCAACCACTCCTTGTGGGAAAAGAAAATCTCACCTAACATTTCCCTCTTTGCAAATCACTTTAAATCTTTCCTTCTTGAGCCTTTTACGAGCAGGAAACCTGTCCAGCCCCCTCATGATTTTGAAAATCTCTATCAAATCTCCTCTCAGCCTTCATCTCCCCAAGGAGAACAATCCCAACCTCTCCAATCTATCGCACCATTGAAGTTTCTCACCCCTGTAAGCATTCCTGTAACCCTCTTCTGCACTCTTTCCAATGCATTCACATCCTTCCTATCGTGTGATTGATGTTTTCCACCGGCACTATCATTGAAACCCCTATCAATGTTCTCAATGTTCCATCTTTAATATAGCAAGGAGAACTATTCACCCCATTGTTGATACTGGTCTTTTGCAGCATATTTAATTTATAGTCAGAAAATATTACATTTCTCGTTTTGAAGGGGGTGTAATTTTAATAATTAGGCGTTCTGTTGAGGTTATGCTTCATTTGTCTATTGCAGTGAGTATGTGTGCACCTGAGGAATTAATCTTGCATGCTCCCAAAATAATGTTCTCTCTTCATTCTGTAATCTGCGACAGCTTTGATACAGGGATGCTGCGAAGTGGCCTTGGGTGTGGGTGGGATGGATTGGCCACTCTGATTCACAAATGATTCACTTGACCTGTTCACATTAGGAAATCTCAAAAGCAGGTTACTGACAACACATCACGGGCCCATCAGCTTCTGGGAGGAGAGGATACAGGTTCATCTTTTTTTCTTTGGGGGTGGGGGGGGGGGGGGGGGGGGGGGGGGGGGGGGGGGGGGGGGGGGTGGGGGGGGGGGGGGGGGGGAGGGGGGGGAGATCTTGTCTCTGTTTGCTTTTAACTGTCAATATGCCAGATGCAATGAGCAACATATTGATTGAGTCTTTGGGTATAGACCCCCCAGCACTGCTCCAATAGTGAGCTGAATATTGAATCTTGTGCTGAGACACCGGGGCGGAGGTGTGAAATTCAGTGGAATGACCTGTCTGGATAGGATGCATGCAGAACGTTTTCATGTTTGCATTAACACTGACCAATGTCATGCAAATAATACCACCACGAAATGCAAAGTAAACAATATTTTACTATAATAAAAATAAAAGCAAATTAACTGCGGATGCTGGAATCTGAAAGAAAAACAGAAAATGCTGGAAAATCTCAGCAAGTCTGGCAGCATCTGTGGGGAGAGAATGGAGTTAACGTTTTGAGTCTTTGTCAAGGAACATTGTAACATATTTTACTGTTGGACAAACCAATCACGTGACCGATTCAGTTATTTGACCGAACAATGTGTCATTTAAAAGTCACTTTGCTAATTACACTTTCTATTAATTGCATCTGCACAGTCCAGTTTGAAGCTGTACATTAAACGGTGGTGTGGTGTCGTAGGGGCTAGGTTATAATAGAATTGCCTGGAATGTGCTTCAGCTGTAGATTAGAATGATCCGCTTAATCGAGAAACTCACATCAGTAAATAATCACTTGGGTCGCACTGGCAGAAATGAGTTGACATCTCCAACGCCCAAATCGTTAATGTTTTGGTGCCGGTTCGATTGGCTCCAAGATCGACCGAGGGAGGAACCGTGCGCCCTCAAGAGCTGGACAGATTTCCAAAATGTACACACCCGGTGCATTAACATTCCCAGGGCCAATATGAGGTATGACTGCAAGGCACTTGTGCAATAATCTGCCTGGGTTATATAAAATCATAAGCATTCACAGTGATGTGTGTTTGTGTGTGTGTGAAGCCCCGATAAAGTTAATATTTGTGAATGCATTGTGTGGACGGAATGCAGGAGACCCAATTGCCGCCTTTAAATCAACTCGCAGTCTCTTACCCCGGGAAACAGTAGTCACAACTGACACTGGGTGGGGTAGCTGACCCATTCCAGATTCTTCCTGGGTTGCCAATCATCTCGGTTATAATCATTCCAACTCCCTTTTGCCTGTCGGTCACACCAAACACAATTGCAATCCGGCTGGTTACACCCCTCTCCTCTCCAACACCCCCCTCCTCTCCAACACCCCCCTCCTCTCCAACACCCCCCTCCTCTCCAACAACCCCTCCTCTCCAACACCCCCCTCCTCTCCAACACCCCCTTCCTCTCCAACACCCCCTCCTCTCCAACACCCCCCTCCTCTCCAACACCCCCCTCCTCTCCAACACACCCCCTCCTCTCCTTCACACCCCCTCCTCTCCAACACCCCCCTCCTCTCCAACATCCCCCTCCTCTCCAACACCCCCCTCCTCTCCAACACCCCTTCCTCTCCAACACCCCCTCCTCTCCAACACCCCCCTCCTCTCCAACACCCCCTTCCTCTCCAACACCCCCTCCTCTCCAACACCCCCCTCCTCTCCAACACCCCCCTCCTCTCCTTCACACCCCCCTCCACTCCAACACCCCCCTCCTCTCCAACACACCCCCTCCTCTCCAACACCCCCCTCCTCTCCAACACCCCCCTCCTCTCCAACACCCCCTCCTCCTCTCCAACAACCCCCCTCCTCTCCAACACCCCCTCCTCTCCAACACCCCCTCCTCTCCAACACCCCCTCCTCCTCTCCAACACCCCCTCCTCTCCAACACTCCCTCCTCTCCAACACCCCCTCCTCTCCAACACCTCCCCTCCTCTCCTTCACACCCCCCTCCTCTCCAACACCCCCCTCCTCTCCAACACACCCCCTCCTATCCAACACCCCCCTCCTCTCCAACACCCCCCTCCTCTCCAACACCCCCTCCTCCTCTCCAACAACCCCCCTCCTCTCCAACACCCCCTCCTCTCCAACACCCCCTCCTCCTCCCCAACACCCCCTCCTCCTATCCAACACACCCCTCCTCTCCAACACCCCCCTCCTCTCCAACATCCCCCCTCCTCTCACAACACCATCCCCTCCTCTCCATCACCCCCTCCTCTCCAACACCCCCCTCCTCCTCTCCAACACCCCCCTTCTCCAACACCCCCCTCCTCCTCTCCAACTCCCCACTCCTCCCCAACACCTCCCCTCCTCTCCAACACCCCCCTCCTCTCCAACACCCCTCCCTCCTCTCCAACACCCCCTCCTCTCCAACACCCCCCTCCTCTCCAACACCCCCTCCTCCTCTCCAACACCCCCTCCTCTCCAACACTCCCTCCTCTCCAACACCCCCTCCTCTCCAACACCTCCCCTCCTCTCCTTCACACCCCCCTCCTCTCCAACACCCCCCTCCTCTCCAACACACCCCCTCCTATCCAACACCCCCTCCTCTCCAACACCCCCCTCCTCTCCAACACCCCCTCCTCCTCTCCAACAACCCCCCCTCCTCTCCAACACCCCCCTCCTCTCCAACACCCCCTCCTCCTCCCCAACACCCCCTCCTCCTATCCAACACACCCCTCCTCTCCAACACCCCCCTCCTCTCCAACATCCCCCCTCCTCTCACAACACCATCCCCTCCTCTCCATCACCCCCTCCTCTCCAACACCCCCCTCCTCCTCTCCAACACCCCCCTTCTCCAACACCCCCCTCCTCCTCTCCAACTCCCCACTCCTCCCCAACACCTCCCCTCCTCTCCAACACCCCCCTCCTCTCCAACACCCCTCCCTCCTCTCCAACACCCCCTCCTCTCCAACACCCCCCTCCTCTCCAACACCCCCTCCTCTCCAACACCCCCCTCCTCTCCAACACCCCCTCCTCTCCAACACCCCCTCCTCTCCAACACTCACTCCCCTCCTTTCCAACACTCACTCCCCTCCTTTCCAACACTCACTCACTCCCCTCCTTTCCAACACTCACTCACTCCCCTCCTTTCCAACACTCCCCACACCCACCCTCAACTCCACTGTTCAATTATGGGTTAATCATCAGATTACTGGGGAAGGCAAACAGAGTTTAAGGACATCCGCTTGGCACTTGTGATTTAGCAAGAGAGAGGGAACACAAAATAAAACCCCTTGCAATGGAATGAAGTTTGCAGCTGGGGCGATGGGAAGGGTTAATGTTGTTTGCACCGTCTGGATCTTTGCCTTCGGTCTGACAACTAGTATTTTCCTTTCTCCGCTGGTGCGGGGAGAGTTGAGATGAATGGGCATCGGCGCCTCTCTCTCTCTCTTCTCTTATGATCCAGCAGTCATTGTTACCCACCGCCGCGGATTCCATCACTCCTAATATCTAAGCATTTCACGATTCCTATCTTTCAGTCCAACCGACAGCGATCAACAACAACAGGAAAAAAAAACAGGGACCATTTCTGCAAATCACAGGCACAGTTATGTTCAACAGTTCCAACAGTGGGGACGTGTAGAGAGAGAGAGGGAGAGGCAGAGCTGGTACAGGTAACCCTGGTGAATGATGTTCTGTGTACTGTACTTTGTAATCGTTTTGGGAGATTGCCTGGTTATGGTGGGGGGGGGGGGGGGGGGAGATTGCAATGCAAATACTAAGTTTGAGAATGAGATGTAATCGGTGCAAGGTGAGGTTGTGGAGTTTCTGCGTAGCTCCTAACCCAGCGGGCGCTGGGTTTAGCTTGTGGTGTGGGCTCTTCTCTCCGGCGGTGTTATACAGCGGTAGAGGGGGGTCAGTGGTGAGCAGATCAGAAGTTGAAAGTAGTTTGGCGAGCAATAGGTTAATGGGGACGATGATGGCGCTGAGCATTAATCCGGTGTATGTGTGTGTGTGTGTATGGGTTGACACTTTGGCTTTTTTTTAATGAAGGGGGGGGGGGGGGGTTGGTGGGTGGGCTCAACTGACGTCAGCTGGAGCCAGACAAGGCTCTTCCCTCAGTCCCTGGATTGCTCATCCTCACATTGAGAGGCTCTGTGAGCAGAGCATGCTGTCTGGAACCTGATCCAAAACATTACCAGCTCACTTCTCCCTCGCCCTGATCTCTCTCCTCCTCCTCCTCCTCTCCAGCTCTCCCCCTCTCTCTCTCTCACCCTCTCTCGCCGGTGTGGACAGACTCCATCCAGGGTTGGAGGAGGAGGAGCGGGGAGGAGGGGGAGGAAGGGAGGTGTGGGGGTGGGGGGGAATCCTCCACCACTCTCAAGCAATGGGCAGACCAGCAACAGCGTTTGGGGGATTATTGCTTTCAGAATGACTCTGCTACGAGGCTTTTGACATGGGATCTTACTGTTCTTTGGAACTGTGCGGGACAAACATGGGCTCTGCCTCTTTGCGTTGCAAAGACTCGGCTATGTGAGAAGGGGATGCTAACGGTGTTCACCATGTTGCTAAAGCGCTTGTGGTAAGATCGCGTTTGATGAATCCACTTACAACTTGGAGGTTTGGTTGTTTTTTTATTGCTTGCACCTTGTAAAGATTTTTCTGTTGATCTTTGAGAGAGTGTGGGGGTGGGGGGGGGGGGGAGGGAAACTGTACTAATGAATTCATTGATCTGATTTATTTGTTGGAATACTAGAGAAAGTAGTTGGGGGCTTGGGAGGAAACGGGAGGAAAGGACAGCCACATTGCTGTCATATCCACTGGGCAGCGCTAGACATCCACACACACACAGACACACAGACAGAACGGGGCATATTCAGCACCACGTACCTTGAACAGCTCCGACATGAGGCAGCCAACTTCAGCACCTTTCGCGGGCAGGCAAGGCTCCCCAATCCAGAGATTGGCAATGCGAAAGAAAAGGGGTCATAAATAATTTAAAATCAAAGGTAACACGACCGTACCAGAGAGGGGATCTTTTCCATAATAGCACTGCGTTTACCTGTCTGATGTGAGATTGCATTAACATAGTGGGCACCGTTTTATTTCCATAAGGACTGAGTGAAAACAGATGTTAAATAAATGCACGAGTTGTTTACATTTCGTATTATGGCCGAATATCCATGACATAAACGCCTCTAGATTCACATTTGCATGCCCGCCTAATGCTGAGCTATGCAGTTATGTATCCGCACATTTCTATTATATTAACAGACGAAAACGCAACACTTTATATAATTAAAGTATTTATATGCCTACAGTAGTCATTTATGGTGGATATGAGGAGCTATGCCATAAAAAATATGGAAACCTGCTCAAGTTTCATTGAAAACGCAGCAACATACTTCACAAAATAGCGATGAACTCCAATGAATCAGGTCAGTTTAAAATACCAAATGTAATTACTGAAGTATTTAAAGTGACCCGATTAATGCGACGCCCTCTAAATGGGAAAGAGGGTGAATATAGGCAGGTGAACTGTGAGGAACGTTATTAACTGTATCTTTAAAAAAAACATTGAATAACACTGAAAGGGAGATAAATTATAAATGATTGCAATAAGATGCTAAACACAAACTAAACTCAGCGACACAGTAGCCGTCATTGGGTAACTAGCGGGAAATCAGTCCATCAGTATTTTTATGGAAGGTTTTTAAAAAAAAAATATGTTTTCATTATTTTTATAGGTAGCCACTGGCCCCTGGTTTGAAAAGTTTTCTCTTTTTTTGCATAGCTCCCCTTCACATCCCCCCCCCCCCCCCCCCCCCCGCCCCACCTCCAAGCTGGAAATTGATCCAAGTGTGTCTCGTTATCTGAAGCTATGATCAGGGGTTGCGAACAGGGGTAGGGGAAAGCAGCAGGATTGCCAAGTGGGAGTTCTATGCAGATCAGAGGCGAATGAAAGGAGCTTTAAGAATAATGAGCTGTTCCAGCGAGTGACACATCACCGAGCATGCCAACACTCTGCCAGCAAGAGAGAGAATCATCTCGTTTCAGAGCATGGCAAAGCTAGCAAAAAAAAAAACTAAAACATCTGCAACCTCTGTTTCTAATCGGGTATATAGATCTATATATTATATGTATGAACGGTACACTCTGATCCTGTATACACTCACAGTTCCACTATAAATATCTATCAGGGCATATGTGTGTTGCTTGTATACATGGGCACATTAACATAGGAAAGAACAACATGATATTCATTTGTAATCTATTCAGAATGTGGAGTAATGTGCTCAGAATTAGCTTCTCTAATGCCACTACGTTAAAACTTGCCAGATAGGATGGGAGTTCAGCATTTAAACGTGCTCGTTAATATCTCAGCAGTGACATCTTGTTGCCTAATGTCTGGACATAGTGCATTTTCTTTCTAGTCTCTCCATTCCATGGGAACACTGACACTTATTCAGGTATGATTGCACCTCTCTCTTGTACCCATCCGTCCAGTACTGTGGAGATCCTAGGCTATTTGACTGTGGAAGGACTTGCAGCCGAGTCTGATCTTGCTCTTGATTAATAGCCATACACATCCACTTTCCAGTAGAGGTCAGTGCATGGTAATCAAGAGTGGGAAATCTGGTGGATGCACTCTTTCCTTGGCCCGAGGTCAGCGGTGACAACTAAACTGCTGCATACTTGAGATTAGCTAACCCATATTGGGAATTGAGCCTCTGTGTCTCTGTATGGTGTTGCATCATATAAAGTATTGCTTTTACCTGTTAGAGCATCAGAGGAGCCAGACAAATTTGTTTTTGTTCTGGAAAGAATGTAGCTTTTAATATAAGACATGTGTTGATGGGGATACAGGGACTTATATATATTTATCCATGTTGTCTCTCTCAGTTGTTTCCTTTCCATGGCTGCACATCTGTGTGTGTGTATATATATATATATATACATATATATATATTAGTATGCATTACTGGCCAAAGCTAATATTGGCAGACACTACATTTAATTTTGGAGCATTAGCATGTGTTGCAGTGAAGTAAAGTTGTTTTTGAATTACCTTTGCTACAGATGTAGAATAAGTGTGTTGGCCATGTCAATACTGCTTGGGTATCATTGCAGGATAGAAGACTGGCGTGTTTGAAATGAAATGAAAATGAAAATCGCTTATTGTCACGAGTAGGCTTCAAATGAAGTTACTGTGAAAAGTCCCTAGTCGCCACATTCCGGCGCCTGTTCGGGGAGGCTGTTACGGGAATCGAACCGTGCTGCCAGCTTGCCTTTGTCTGCCTTCAAAGCCAGCGATTAGCCCAGTGAGCTAAACAGCCCCAGTTTGATCAGTTATGTCTCTGTTGGTAGGCTGGGTGGGTGGAGTGATGTGTTGGATGGTATTGCTGTCTCACCTCCCACCCATTGTACAGTTTGGGGGAGGGTGTATACTGGCTGTGTTGATTGGTTTCTCTTTTACATAAGGCATTTAGGAATTGATGGGTGCGGTGCTGTTGATGAAGTCTCCCAGAAAGACGCCAAGGTTTTTCTTTTGTATTTCTAAAATGAATGAATGCAACCATGGTATTTTCAGCCCTTGTGCACCTTGTGTCACAATATCTTTATGGAGTGGGAGTGGGGGAGCCACTTCCACTCAGTAGATATAATGAGGCATTTGTTACACTAATCTTTTACTAGATATGAACTGTATTGAGATTATGATAAATTAAAGTTTGATCAGTTGCTGCACGGATTAATTCTGTTTTTAATTTCAAACTTGCTTCAGGGGAGATTTGATTCAGACACTGAATCTGAACCAACAACCCAAGCAGCTCACAGACATTTGCAGGTGTGCTGGCTGCACCAGGGGTAACCTCTGAAGGAAATGCTCGTCAACAGTTAATATCTTTGCAAATGCAACTTCGCAATAGCACAGATGGTTGTTAAAAGGGCAATTGATCATGTTGCGTACAGTTTTGGCTGAAGTAAGTATCATTACTGGGAGCACTGCTTTAAAATTATTTATTTTTTCACAATTAGTTCCTGCTGCTTTTGTCTTTTCTATTGAAAGAACTCAAGACACAAAACCTAATCAGACATCAGTGCAATTAAATCAAATTGCTGCACTTCAATGGAATGGACAAAGCACCAATTCAGAAGCAGAAATAACCCAGTGTGATATTAGTTAACTATTCATTAATTATTTGTGTGAAATTTCTTTGCCTGCTACAATATGAACATTACTTTAATATGTTACAGGATAAAAAACATAAGAGTGAATTAAGGATGTGAGTTAACTATGGTATTGAAGTTTTGTACTTTAGATTTTTAAATTGTTATTTATCCAGTTATTGCCTTGTAACTCAGGGGCATCATCTATTTTTAATATGTATTATAAGTTATATGTTTGCTCATATTGCCTGTCAAAATTTTCCATTATGCACTTATAAGCTTCATATTAATAATATAAATTTATCCTGTTGGAATTACACTTTTCTACTAGTGCAGGCACCAAAATGCCTCAGTTTCCTAACCTCCAGTGTTACCAGCCTGTACTGATTTAGTTTTGAAGCTAAACAGAATAAATGTGGTAATTGATAGCCTAGCATCAGAAAATGATCATGAAGCCTCCTGGATTGTTCTGCTGGTGACTCTGTTCCACATGATGTAGGTGAACTATATGCCCTCAGGGCAGCAAGAACAATACTCCTGCTGTTCGTATCCCAAGATGGCATTTTTAATAAAGGAAAATGGTGAGCAGACCAGAGTGGGGGGTGAGGAGGGGTGGGGGTGAGAAGGGAGGGGGTGGTAAGGGAGGGGAGGGGGAGCGTTAGGTGACCAAACACATGCTCAAAGGAGGAGAGGAGAGTAAAAAGGCAGCAGTTTAGAGAGGCAGTTCCAGAGAGTTGACCGAGGAGATTGAAGGTATGGGGACCAATTGTGGGCCAAAGGTTAGTGGGATACCTAAGAAGCTGAAGTCAGATAAATAGGATGAGGGGTGGAGGCGGAGGGATGGAGGAAGGGGTGGGGAGAGAGTTGCCAGCTAGGAGAGAGTAATAGAAAGGAGTGAGCACATGGAAGGGTTTAAACAGAAGCTTGAGAATTTCTACTTTGATGTGTTGGGGAACTGGGTGCCAGTTCAGGTCCACAAGGTTAAGTCTGATGAGTGAGTAGTATTTGATATGACAGACTTGATTCTCAGGATCTGAATTCCATCCCTCGGTCTTCTCTTCCCATTCAAATCAGATATTCAAAACCAACAACTCCAGTCATATAACCACCACTATTTGATTGACGCAGTTTTCTCTCCTCATCCATTCAATGTTGAGGTACTGCATCCAGTGTTCACCTATGTTGCCACATCCTGCAACCTCTTTCGACCATGCAGAAGAGGTTTAATTTCAATTAATGGTCGAAAAACAAATGAAGCCTAACTATCAATATGTGCCACCTTCCAAATTGAGAAGCCACTTTCTTAAATATCACCTTGGCACTTTTGATGTTTAAAACATTTGTTAACAATGAATATAAGATTCGGCTTCCGGTGGGGGAAGAGAGCGGTCGCATGTGGAGGAGCTCCTGGAGGGGAACAAAGTTGCGTCCCGCTCCTTGCCGAGAACCTGCAGCCAAGCGCACAAATTCACCCATTTGGGCCCCCCACCTGCAACAAGAGAGTGGGGACGAAGAAAAACCCGGACTCCAAAGCTCATTAGAGCAGGAGAACTGGGTGCTCGGGAGCAGAGCGATTCGGCGACACCCCCCCCCCCCCCCCAACGCACAGCAGCAGAGCGCAGGGCAGGACGAGCGGCGGCCCGAAGCAAAGCGAGGATTGAGCCAGCAGGAACAACCAACATCCCCCGTCCCCTCACCCTGAGCAGGAGAGCGCAGGGTAAGACGAGCGGCAGCTCTGTCCAAGACAGAGACCAAAGCGGGGACCGAGCCAGCAGCAAGGACCGACCACCCCCCCCCCCCCCCCCCTCCCCTGGCGGTGACCACCACGAGGCAGGAACGAAGAGGGACTCCCGGCCAGAAGCCTCTCTCTCTCTCTCTCTCGATCCTGGGTGAGTGAGGGAACAGGAAAAAGACCTTCCCATTTTGCAAAAACCAAACTCTGAAAATAAAACTTTTAAAGAGAGAGAATTTTTTTCACTTTTTATTTCACTTTTTTAAAAAAAATAAACAAATTCTCTTGAAAAGAATTTGATAAAAAATAAGTGGTAAAGGAGAGAAGGGAGGGGAAAAGAAAAAGGGGGACCAAAAAAGGGGAAAAGAAAGGGAAAAATAAGGGAGGGGGAAAAAAAGGGGGAGAAAAATGCCAGAACGGAGCCAAAGCAGAGGGAGAAGGAGCACCAAAAGCAGACGGGCAAGCCCGTTCAGGTGAGCTAATCAGCAGACGAAGCGACGGAACAGAAGGTTCGCCTCTACAAAAACAACTGGACTGACAGGAACATTTTCCCCCTGGGCCAGAGGGGAACCGGAACTGGAAGGCAGCCTTTGTCAAGGTGCTAAGGGAACATCAGCAGGAAAACAAGGCAGAGGTTAGGGCAGACATAGAGGCCGCAGTGCAGGCAGCAATGGTCAAGACCCTGGCGGAGGTGCAGCATGCCCGGGGCAGAGCAGAGGAGAAACTGGAAGCCCAAGAGGCGACCATTAAGGAGCTGGAGAAAGCAGCGACTGACATGAGCGACCGGATCATGGCCCTGGAGAGGGAGGTGGCGAGACTGGGCACAACACAGGGGAGCTGAAGGGCAGAGTGGACGATCAGGAAAACCGCTCGAGAAGGCAAAATGTCAGGATAGTGGGCCTGCCACAGGTGATCGAGGGTAGAAACCCCACGGCATACGTGGCCAAGATGCTGGGCAACTTAGTGGGGAGGAAAACTTTACCCAACCCACCAGAAATGGACAGAGCACACCGGTCGCTGCGCCCGAAGCCCAAGGCAGGGGACCACCCGAGAGCAGTTATAGCTAAACTGCACCGGTACCAAGACAGGGAAACAATCCTGCGCTGGGCCAGGAAAAACAGGACCTGCAAATGGGAAGGACACTTCATTCGAATTTACGAGGACATTGGGGCAGACCTAGCCAGGAGATGGGCCAAATCCAATAGAGTGAAAGCAGCTCTTCACAAGAATGAAGTGCGTTTTGGTATGCTGTACCCAGCAAAACTTTGGGTCACATAGCAAGAAAAAAAATACTTCTTTACAGCCCCCGCTGATGCGAACAAGTTTCTCAAGGAACATGGGCTGGAAAACCAACAGCTAAGGTAGAAATCAGGGGCCCCTGGCAAGGGGCAACAACATGCTGATGGGGGGGGGGGAGGGGGGGGGGGGGTTGTGGGGGGGGAGGGGGGAGGCAATGCCAGGCTCCCCCGCCCCCACCCCCGCCTGGCAGAGAGGTAAGAGCGACAAAGGAACTTTGATCTGCTCTCCACCAGGAAAGCAGTGCATCAACTCCGCCAGGCACGTGGGACCCTATACGAACACGGAGACAAAGCCAGCTGCCTGCTGGCTCACCAGCTGAGAAAGCAGGCAGCCACCATTTAAACAAGCCCGACACAAATTCCACTACCTGGGGATCCAAATTGCATAGCCCATGACTGGAAAGAGATCCACAAATGGAACCTCACCAGTCTGACGGAGGAAGTGAAAAAGGACCGGCAAAGATGGAACACACTCCCACTCTCCCTCGTGGGGAGAGTCCAAATGATCAAAATGAATGTACTGCCCAGGTACCTCTTCCTATTCAGATCCATCCCGATCTACATCCCCAAAGTGTTTTTCAAAGCACTGGACAAACTAATCATGGCGTTCGTATCGTGGGGGGGGGGGGGGGGGGCGGGGGGGAAGAATGCTAGGATCCCAAAGAAGGTCCTACAAAAAACAAAATCCAGAGAGGGGCTAGCCCTCCCAAACCTACAATTCTACCACTGGGCGGCGACGGCTGAGCGAATAAGAGGATGGATCAAGGAGCCAGAAGCCAAGTGGGTGCGCGTGGAAGAGGCCTCCTGCATGGGGACCTCCCTCCGGACCCTCGCCACGGCAGCATTCCCATCCCCACTCAAAAAACACTCCAGCAGCCCGGTGATAGCCCCTCTCCAATCTTGGTACTAATTACGGCAGCAATTCAGCCTGACCAAAATGTCGGACAAAGCTCCCAACTGCAACAACCATAGGTTCACACCAGCACTGACTGACGCCACCTTCAAAAGGTGGGGGCAGGAGGGAGGGACACTGACAGTCAGGGACCTATACACGGACGGCAGGATCGCAACACTCGACGAACTGACAGAGAAATTCCAGCTAGCTAGGGGGAACGAGCTGAGGTATCTACAACTCAAAAACTTCCTATGAAAGGAGACAAGGACGTATCCACAACTGCCACGACAGACATTACTGGAAGAGTTACTGAACACAAGCATACTAGACAAAGGAAACTGTAGCGACATGTATGACCGACTGGTTTAGAGGGCTGACACCGTACTGGACGCAACAAGAAAGAAATGGGAGGAGGACCTGGGGATTGAAATAGGGTAGGGACTCTGGAGTGAAGCATAGGGTCAACACCACCTCCACGTGCACAAGGCTCAGCCCGACGCAGCTGAAAGTGGTACATAGAGCCCACTTAACAAGAACTCGTATGAGTAGTTTCTTCCCAGAGCTGGAGAATAGATATGGACGGTGCCAAGGAGGCCCGGCCAACCACGCCCACATGTTCTGGTCTTGCCCCAGACTTGCGGGGTACTGGACTGCCTTCTTCGAGGTTATGTCCAAAGTGGTGGGAGTGAGGGTGGAACCATGCCTGAAAGTGGCGGTCTTCGGGGTTTCAGACCAGCCAGATCTATTCCTGGGGAGGAGGGCGGATGCCCTTGCCTTTGCCTCCCTGATCGCCCGCCGTAGAATCCTGTTCGGCCGGCGGTCAGCAGCACCGCCCAGAGCTGCAGACTGGCTGTCCGACCTCTCGGATTCTCTCCAAATGGAGAAAACCAAATTCGCCATCTGAGGGTCAGACGACGACTTCCACAGAACCTGGGAGCCATTCACCCTATTGTTCCGGGTCCTGTTTGTGGCCAACAAACAAGCAAAAGAGCAGCCAGGTAGCCAAGAATTAGGGGAAAGTAGCCAAAGCATGAGAGGGAGAGCTCGACCAGGGGAGGGGGTGGGGGGTGGGGACAGCTAAACCTAAGAGGAAAGAAAGGCGAACCACAGGAGAGGGGGGGGGGGGGGAGAGGGAAAGGACAGGGAAAAAGAGAGGAGAACCAGGGAGGTGGGGGTGGGGGGGGGGGGGGGGGTGGGGGGGGGAGGCAGGGAAATGACAGGTGGAAGGAGGGCACGGGATACGATCACAAACTTGGCATCTCCAGGAACAGAGAACAAGGAGAATACAGGAGAAAGACAGGAGGAACAGCTGAAGCGGACGTGAGCGCAAGACGACAACAACAGCGAGTCCGGGAGAAGCAAGTGACAACACCAACACCAAACCCATTTGAGTATTGCCTTCTGTAATTGTTTCTCCGGCACCCAAGACCTCCCCAGTCTCGACCATCTCCCTCCCTCCCCCCCACAAACAGTCGCCTACTTATGTGCTGTAAATAATTTTGCCAGTTGTACAGAGTTGCTGCTGTTGAGCTGGTGCACAATACCCTACCAGTTATTCTATTTTATTTTTTATTTTATTTGTTATTATTACTTTTTTTTTGGTATGTTTGGTGTGCCCTTCTCTTTTATTCATGTGTATATATATATATATTTCTTATCCTGTGTACATAACGGTAAATAAACTTTGTTCAAAAACCCAATAAAAACATTTATTTAAAAAAACCAATGAATATAAAGCTATAGGGGCAGCATGGTAGCATGGTGGTTAGCATAAATGCTTCACAGCTCCAGGGTTCCAGGTTCAATTCCCGGCTGGGTCACTGTCTGTGTGGAGTCTGCATGTCCTCCCCGTGTGTGCGTGGGTTTCCTCTGGGTGCTGCGGTTTCCTCCCACAGTCCAAAGATGTGCGGGTTAGGTGGATTGGCCAGGCTAAATTGCCCGTAGTGTCCTTAAAAGGAAGATTAAGGGGGGGGGGGGGGTTGTTGGGTTACGGGTATAGGGTGGATACGTGGGTTTGAGTAGGGTGATCATTGCTCGGCACAACATCGAGGGCCGAAGGGCCTGTTCTGTGCTGTACTGTTCTATGTTCTATGTTCTAAATCGAATGCGTAGGTTTTGCAAAACCACAACTTTCAGGGAAGACCAATGCCATTAAAAGGCACATGCTCTCACATAAAAACCAGGCAGATAAATCACAAGCTACATATAATATTGAGAAAAACGATGTAAAATTAGTGCTAATATTAACAATAGATAAGAAATTGAGGGCGAGGAATGGGGTTTGGTACTTTGTGCACTTTGGGATTACAGCAATCTTTACTGGTTCCGTGATGTTAATTTTGTACTGAAAGGTACAACATGAAGTAAGTGATAACAGGGGGACACGTTCATGTATGCCCGTTTGCTAAGTGCTCAGTGTAACATTGCCCAAGACAAGAAGGATTTTATGTAGCTAGCTTCTTAAAAATTTAAGGCGGCATACTGAGGCATGATATGGTACTGCCGAGGGTACAGGTGGCAATATCGTGTGCGGATTTGGCCCATTTGCTCCACTTCCTTACTGAATGTGCTGAGGCTATTTTATCCTGTCTCCAAGAGCCAACAAATAAATACAGCTCTCCGAACAGTGTCAGACTGAGTTGAGCCTCTCACCCACCAAAGTTTCTGACTCTGCAGTTTGACCTTTGGCTGAAAATATACCACAGACCTGTGGCTGATTCAGGAAATGCTTCATCAAAAACCTTTATCTGTTCAATTCATGGGTGATCAGGCAGGACAAGGAGATCACCGGTCGCCAAACTGGGAGACACAGCGAGGCACCAGGATAGCTATTACTGCAACAAAGAATGTGAGACTTATATTAAGCTATTCTTCCTTCCAAATAACCAACGGGGAACCATCATGTGTTTGAGGCAGTTTACTGTCTATTACAGCATCACGGAGGTCAGAAATTCCATCTTTTGGCACCACAGCAGCATTATATCCAATTCAACCAGGAATGTCAATAACAGCATCAGCAAAGCAGTTTAATGATTGCAGTAGCTTCATAGAGTGCAAGGCAGAAGAGATTGAATACATTTGGCCATCAGAGTGTCAGCATAATACGTCATGCACTGTCTACGTTTAAAAAAAAATGACTGTACACAATGAATGTGTGCACGTTGGGCAATCCTTGATCCAGCAAGACAGTGCCCACAAATTCCAGCATTGGACATGGCCGGCGCAGACATGATGGGCCGAAGGGCCTCTCTCTGTACTTTAAATCTCTATGGGTGGGATTCTCCGTTGCCCGACGCCGAAATCGGGCCATGCGATCGGGCGGGGAATAACTCCCGATGCCGAAATCACGACAGGTGCCGGTTTGGCTCGAAATCGTGATGCTCTGCCTCCTCGAAAATGGCGTCAATGCGACGCACGGCGCACATAGTTGAAACACTGCATCTCATTAGTGGGCCCACCCACGATGCTCTGCCTCTGATGGGCTGAGTTCCCGATGGCGCGGTTCACTTGTGCTTTCGGAAATCGTGAAGCTGGCATGGCGGCTGCTGAGAGAGAGAGAGAAGCTGTATGGACAGTGTCCAGCACCTCCATACCTCAGCGGCACGCTGGCTGGGAGGCATCTGCCAGAGCTGGGGGGAGTAGTGTTGGGTGGCCAAGAGGTGAGCTGTGGGGTTGGGGTGGGTGGGTACACAACACCATTACCGCAGCCGGTAAGGTAGCTGAGCATACCGCTGACAGCCCGTTATAAACCTGCGCCTTATAGGTGACCTACCCGGGGCACCCCCCATGGGTGCACTCTGGCCCCAGCCAACCCATCAGCTGTCTGGGCGCTCCTGCGCAACCTGTCCCATCTTGTCGGCCGTGATCAGTGTGAGTGGGAGCTGTAGAGTTTTAGCGCAGCTGCAGGTTGTCAGCCCTGCGAGTGTCCATCATGGACCCGCCGATACTCGCACCATTTTTCGTGAGTTTCGCTGGTGTTCCATGCGGTGTCGGTGCTAGTCCTCACTGGTAGCAGAATCGGTACAGGTGTGGCACCGATTTTTCTGACATGAAACTCCACGCATTCTCCATTGGCATCAGCACTTAGACTCAGAAACTGAGAATCCAGCCCTTTTACTCTAAGAGCCATTAGTGACAGCCAGAATTTCATTGAGCAGAGGTTGAAAGTTTGAAGCATCACTTCTCATCTTCGATGAGTCCTGGGGAAAGGGAGCTGTCAGCACATTGCAAAATGTGATGTTAGAATAATAACCGATCCTTACAGTCAACACAAGCCTTGTTCCAGACTTTGAAAAGGAACAGAAATGACACGTGGAACAGGTGGAGCATGAGGATGTGTGGTAACAACCTACAACAGAGGTGTTTGGGGAGAGGGATTGGAGGTTTGTAATGTTCTTGCCAGACTCTGATAGGTGATTTCTTCAATTGATGCATCGTATCATCTGTTCATTTGTGCTGTCTCCTTGTTGTTCTGCTGTTGAGTGACACTTAAAAATATATCCTTATTCTTGCACTTCCCGCTACTCTGTTTTCATACAAATTGCAGTAATTCAAGTTGGTTACTAATTAGTGAAGTCAAAAGATTTCATGAGGTCATAGCATGGAACGGAGATTGAACACATTAGGCCATCAGAGCGTCAGCATAATATGCAATGCAATGTGTGCATTAAAAAAATTACTGTACACCATGAATATTGTGCAATCTATAGTCCAGGAAATCACAGTCCACAAATTCCAGCATTGGACAGGGCCGGCACAGACATGATGGGCCAAAGGGCTTCTTTCAGTGTTGTAAAACTCTATGACTCTAAGAGCCGTTCGTGACAACCAGAATTTCATTGAGCAGATGGAAGATTTCTGTCCCAGAGTCTCACCAAGAGTGTGTTTCAGCGCCAAGTGTGCCGGGTGCTGGTTTCATGGTATTATTCATATTTTTGCCATTCATTTTAATGTTTGAAACATTCAGCCGACCATGACTTGAGTGTTTGCAACTTCTGCAGCCAATTTTCTCAACAGTGCTCTCAGCAAACTGTACACGTCAATGTAAAATGTTGAGTTGGAGTGTTCTCGTCTTGTACATCCTGTGCTCGTGCAATGTCCTCTACTTTGTTCCTGTGAAAACCTAGTGGAAGGACAGAATTCTGTATCGGGTGACAGATTTTGCGTCTTGCACCTTGAACATCACATGGTACCTCGACGTGCTCACAACTGCAAGGATTCAACAGTTGCCCCAACAATATTCTCTGATCCCTTTGGAGGAAGGGCTTTGGGAGACATTTTACTGTGTTACCCCTGTTGTTCAGATATTGAGTATATTTGCAGCTAATGTGCAAGTTCTTTGTATGAGCTGCCCACCTTGTTCCAAGTGGGTCATAGTTGCGAAATATGGCATCTTAGGTGGTTACGGTCCATCATCAATGGCAATAATGATGAGGGTCCATGGGGGACCTTGCCTGTATGAATAGCTGCCGCAATGATCGCACGATTAGAGCACAATAGGCTGTTGACTCCTGTGGAAATGAAGCTAGTGACACTTGACACATTCAGTAAGTGTAGCAGCTGGCCACTTTAAGTGGCGTAAATCAGGAAAGTCAAGTGAACCCCATCACCCAATGGGAATTGAGTGCAGGGACCTTGGTGCAGAGTGTGGGCTTTTGCAGCCTAAGTAGATCCTAGGGCTGATATTGCTAACATCGTGAAAGGCTCTGTGTAAATACCCTTTGTAAATTAACCTTTATCTTTTGTTGTATAGACTGACTAGCAGTTGCCAGTCCTTCCTTTAGTGCAGCAAGGAGGCAGGAAAATGGACCAAATACTGCACACAATATTCCCACCTGTATTCCCAGCAACACCATTTTGCAACTCAGTACATCTTCAATTTTGCTGGAGATAGCTACACACGATTTCATTCCACTTCTCATGGCTGTTATGACACAACAACTTTGCTGCCACTGACATATGTCAGTAACCATCTGCAAAACCCACCACCTCATGCCTGTAATATCTCCTACATCGGCCCTATGCATACCTTTCTCACATCTAGGCTCTCTTTACCAGCCTCCCATTAGTTACAGAGCCACTGTGGTACAGAAGGAGGCAATTTGGCCCATTGAATCTATGCTGTACATTTGATCACATCCAGAAGTCTGCTGCTCCCGTCCTCCACCAAACCTAGTTTATCCAACACCCATTAACTTTTCATTCTCGTCTTTAATTTCCTCCGCAGCACTCTGGAATTGTTTCTCCAAACCCCTCTACCTTTCCTCATCCCTCTCCTCCTTTAACACCTTCCTTCAAACCCACCCCTTTGATTGAATCTTGGTCCTGCCCGCCTGCTATCTCTTTCTTGGCTGAGGCACTCAATTTTGCTGTTGCAAAATGTCTTGGGCTCCTCGTCTATGCAAAAAGCAGCAGACAAAGGCAATTTGTTGCTACTGTCTTTAAGTTTATGGTTTAAGGACCTAGAAACACAGACTTAAGATAATTGGCAAAATAACCTGGGGCGAAATGATGAGACCTTTCTTCACATTGCAACTTTAATGATCAGAAATGCGCCACTTAAAAGGATAGTGGAGCAGATTGAAAAGCCATTTTCAAAAGGAGATTGGAAAAATAGTTGAAAAGGAGAGCTATGTGAAGCTGTGGGAGAAAAACAGGATAGTGGGACTAATTGGATCGCCCTTGCAAAAGGGGCAGCACACAAACACTGGGCCGAACGGCGGTCTGTGCTGCGTGATTCTGTGATGTTGCCTGTAGAGGTATGATTTGGTTTGTGTGCAAGTCATGCTGATGGCATGATTCATTGTGAAAATGGGAATATGTGCTACACATGACAGTAAATAGTATAAGCAGGCCCTGTACCTGACTTGGCTTTATCTATTCCCCTTCAGGGAAATGTGTCCTATCACATCCAGTTGTCTCTCCAAAGCTGACTGGTTGGTAGATTGGAGTGTGTCATTTCAAGCTGCTTGATTTTCTGTTATTCAATTGCAGCTTATTCTGTAAAGGAAAATATATGGAAGTGAGTGAGAGCAGTGGGATAAGGATGCAATGCCTGTGTATGATAAAGATGCTATTTAAAATTGTTATGGTTGTTGACTTAGAAAAACCTGCATCATATCCACACTGACTTTTTCCTCAGAGTGAAGTATTCATGCCGTTTTAAACTTCCTTCCTCAATGATGCCCCTCTACATGCACACGTCAGGTAACTTTGCCGCATTTTCAAATTCCACATGCCTTTCTCGTGCTTTGCACATCGTTTTGTGATTGCCACTTTGATTATGCGCTGTTGGTATGTGCAGCATAGAGTTAGTGGGCTGACTCACCTTGGAGGGGAGTGGACAAAGATAGATGTGCCCTGCAATGAGATGCATGCACGCCCATCTCACTGATGTCTGTAAGTAAATGGCAGTGTTATTAAACAATCATGACATGCAACTCTTTGGTATTGTATCATTATATAGTACTATCATTTAAGTTGGTGGGTGTGGGAGGCGGGGGTGGGGTGCGGTGCAGGGAAGGCTTGGAATTGGTGTTCATAATTAGTAATGCATTTGAAAAAGAGAGCCTTCACCCAAAAATGTTTGAGAGCCATTAGGGTAGAACATATTGTAATCACCACACCACTTATCCGTTGCCACTAATGCATTCTCTGTTGGATTTCCATGGCTTCCTCTGGCTTTCACCCCCACCCCCCCCAACCTCCATCCCCCCCCCCCCCCCCCCCCCACCTCACTCAAGCTCATCTGCCTGGAGCATGGTGCTTAGTAATACCGGCACCGTGGTTTTAATTCCTGTACCAGCTAAAGTAGTTTATTGGGTCTGTCTCTTCTACTTGGCCCATTGTGATATGCTGCCGTTATTGAACCGTGATTGACAAGGAGGACAATACCCGTAGAGAGATTCACAAATTCCACTGAACATAACCTTCTGCTGTTTTCCTCCATTGGCAGATAAGGACACAGACGCCACTGCAATAAGATATCAAATATTAAATTGATGAGTCCCTCATTAACAAGCTGGGAAAGATTATGAAGGATTTGCTTTCAAATGGAGTCTTAATGAAGTTAAAAGAAACTGCGCATGTGTGAGATTCACATTGCACAGATTTCCCATACCATCATGGGTTTATTACAGGCTCCATCAAACTGCTTCATATTTTTTGTTCAGTCACTAAGCATGACTTCAGGCACCAAGTGTGACCTTAGATCAGGCAATATACAATGTTGACACAAACTCTTTATATCAGATACCACTTTCTTGATTCGGAAGGTTATGCATTCAAGTACCGTGTACAACTTTGATCTCCTTGCCTCAGGAAGGATACATTTGCTTTTGAGACTATGCAACAAAGGTTCGCTGGACTGATTCATTGAATGAGAGATTGTCTTCATAGTCCTCAGTCTGTAATAGGTGGATGGACACACACCATATCTCGTGGCCCATCTTAAAAACAAGCTTCAATGGGGATTCCACATTCAGCAAATGCCATCCAAAGCATCAGGTTCTCGATTTCTGGGGAGGAATCTTTGGTGTTGCAACAACAACCTCAGAGTGAGAGCTTGCTAAACATTTATTCCTTCAATCCTGGAGTATTAAAGTCGTATGTGGGATCCTTTTATGGCAAGAGAACTTGGCCTATCAGAGATGGAGCATCGCGGAGGCCCCAGAGAATACCGGGTTGGGTCCGCTAATGGTATGCAAACAGTGTCTACTGTACGTGCGTTCTGGAACGCATTGACTGTGCTGTTGAGGTGCTGGACCATTATGATTTGACATCAAATCGGCTTCTGCTGCGATTTCGGCCCAATCGCTTTTCCCGGTTTTGCCGACGGCTAACGGAGAATGCCGTCCAATTTGTTCTCAAGGACAATTCCACAATGGAATAAGGTGCCACAAGGAATAGACACAATCTTCAAGATGCTTCTTCAGATGATTTTAATTTAAAAGTTTTCTTGCCAGGTCTACCACCTCAGCAGGATGTGCCTAGTGTATCCAACATTATCATTTAAATATTGGCAGAATATGGATATCAGTCCGTGATACCGCTGAAAACAGAAGCAGAAGATGAGGTGAGATTGGGTATACCGGGTTTTAATTCCCTAGGGTTTAGAAGAACAGGAGATGATGTCACTGAGGCAGAGGGTCTGACTTTATGGACAATTGACTCTTGGCCGCACTCCAAACTTTCTCATCTCACCTGCGACAATGCCCGCTGCTGGGGAGACGGGAAAATCCCAGCCATATAAAATTCTTGAGTGCTAATGCTGGGAATGTGTTTCCTCTGGCTGGGAAGTGTAGCACAAGTGGCACAGTCTCAGTGCGCAGCTTGTCCACTTAGGGCTGGGATGTGGAGAGATTTCTTCACTGAAAGGGTTATGAACCTTGGAAATCCCAGCCAGGAGGCTGTGGATATTCAGGGATGGAGTATATTAAAGGCCGAGATCAGTACTGAACAGCCAAGGGGATATGGGGATAGCGCAGGGAAATGGAGTTCAGCTGAAAGGCCAGCCATGATTTTGTTGGTTTCTGAAGCAGGCTGGAAAGATCAATTGGCCCCTCTTTTTTCTGTTCTTAATTCTTATTTTCAAATGCTTTATCTGGGCACACGTCTTAAACCAGTGAACAGAACCTTTGGGAGCGAAACTTGTGCCCGTCAGACTATGTAAAGGCAAGCGGAGCCCAAGCCAGATTTTTTAAAGTATTTTTCAGCCGAACTGTGTGATGACGTTGTAAATATGTTCCTCGAAAACTTGGGCATACGCTGTCTCAGAAATTTCAAATTGATTGACAAAACAAAATGGATTTTTTTTCTCATACAACACAACTAGGCAACCTTTGGAGCACAAAGCTTTCACCCACACACAATGTTTCCTTTGCAAACGTCCTTTTGTAAAGTGAAAGAGAAACCTAGCAGTGTTCAATGTAATATGACGGTCCCAAAGGCACAGTTCAGAACTGCATAATTTCATGCCAACTGGTAGTTTAAGGCTGGAATCTAATCAGTACTGCTAGTTTCTTCACAGAGATTTCAGGTTGTCTCTTCAATTTGGAATCTGCGTGCTCGGTCTGTGTGGTCTGAGACATGTGTACTTTGTTAGGCAGGAGATTGGGGGGAGGCGGCAGGTTGGGAGCTATCTTCATTTACACAGAAAGGCTAAATTCAAGTGTGATGCATATTGATGCTTGTCCTTGGACTTGGAAGGATTAACACAACAAGGGAATGCAAGCTGTAAATCCAAATGCACATGTTTTTATAGAACATAGAACAGTACAGCACAGTGCAGGCCCTTCAGCCCACAATGTTGTGCTGACCATTTATCCTCATCTAAGATCAACCTAACCTACACCCCTTCAAATTACTGCTGTCCATGTACCTGTCTAAGAGTCGCTTAAATGTCCCTAATGACTCTGACTCCACCACCTCTGCTGACAGTGCATTCCACACATCCACCACTCACTGTGTAAAGAACCGACCTCTGACATCTCCCCTATACGTTCCTCCAATCACCTTAAAATTATGTCCCCTCATGTCAGCCATTTCCACCCTGGGGAAAAGTCTCTGGCTATCCACTCTATCCATGCCTCTCATCACCTTGTACACCTCTATCAAGTCACCTCTCTGCCTTCTTCGCTCCAGTGAGAAAAACCCTACCTCCCTCAACCTTTCTTCATAAGTCATGCCCTCCAGTCCAGCCTCTCCAAAGCATCCACATCCTTCCGATAATGAGGCGACCAGAACTGGACACAATATTCCAAGTGTGGTCTAACTAGAGTTTTATAAAGCTGCAGCAAAACCTCACGGCTCTTAAACTCAATCCCCCTGTTAATGAAAGCCAACACACCATACACCTTCTTAAGAACCCTATCAACATGGGTGGCAACTTTGAGGGATCTATGTACGTGGACCCCGAGATCCCTCTGTTCCTCCATACTTCCAAGAATCCTGCCTTTAACCCTGTATTCAGCATTCAAATTCGACCTTCCAAAATGTATCACTTCACATTTTTCAAGGTTGAACTCCATCTGCCACTTCTTAGCCCAGCTCTGCATCCTGTCCATGTCCTGCTGTAACCTGTAACAACTCTCAACACTATCTACAACTCCCCCAACCTTCGTGTCATCGGCAAACTTACTAACCCATCCTTCCACTTCCTCATCCAAGACATTTATAAAAACCACAAAGAGCAGAGGCCCCAGAACAGATCCTTGCAGGACACAACTGGTCACCGACCTCCAGGCGGAATACTTTCCATCCACTACCACTCGCTGTCTTCCTTCGGCCAGCCAATTCTGCATCCAGACAGCAAAATTTCCCTGTATCCCATGCCCCCTAACTTTCTGAATTAGCCGACCACGGGGAACCTTATCAAATGCCTTAGTGAAATCCATATACACAACATCCACTGCCCGACCATCTTCAATGTGTCTCGTCACATCCTCGTAGAATTCAATGAGGCTTGTGAGACATGACCTGCCCCTCACAAAGCCATGCTGACTATCTTTAATCAAACTATGTTTTTCTAAATAATCATTAATCCTATCTCTCAGAATCCTTTCCAATATTTTGCTCACCACAGACGTAAGACTGATGGGTCTGTAATTCCCAGGAATTTCCCTATTCCCTTTCTTGAACAGGGGAACAACATTCACCTCCCTCCAATCATCCGGTGCTACTCCAGTGGAGAGTGAGGATGCAAAGATCATCGCCAATGGCGCAGCAATCTCCTCCCTCGCTTTCCGTAGTAACCTTGGGTATATCCCGTCAGGCCCAGGGGACTTATCTATCCTGATGCTTTTCGAAATTTCCAGCACATCCTCCTTCTTAATACCAACATTTTCAAATCTATTAACCTGATTCACACTGTTCTCATGAGCAACAAGGTCCCTCTCTCTAGTGAATACTGAAGCAAAGTATTCATTTAGGGCCTCCCCATCTCCTCAGACTCTAGGCACAAGTTCCCTCCACTATCCCTGATCGGTCCTACTCTCACTACTGATCATCCTCTTATTTCTCACATAAGTGTAGAACGCCTTGGGGTTTCCCCTAATCTTTCCTGCCAGGGCTTTTTCATGCCCCCTCCTCGCTCTCCTCAGTCCATTTTTGAGTTCCTTCCTGGCTACCTTGTAACCCTCTAGATCCGAGTGAGATCCTTGCTTCCCCAACCTTACATAAGCTTCCTTCTTCCTCTTGACTAGAAGCACCACTTCTCTTGTCATTCAAGGCTCCTTCACGTTACCATTCCTTCCTCGTCTCAGTGGGACAAAACTATTCAGTACTTGCAGCAAGTGCTCCTTAAACAATCCCCACATTACTGTTGTGCATTTCCCCAAGGACAACTGTTCCCACTTTATGCTCCTCAGCTCCTGTCTAATAGCAGTATAATTTCCCCTCCCCCCCATTAAATACCTTCCCATACTGTGTGTTCCCATCCCTCTCCATGACTATGGTAAAGGTCAAGGAGTTGTGGTCACTGACACCAAAATGCTGTCCCACCGAGTCATCTGACATCTGGCCTGGTTTGTTGCCGAGCACCAAGCCCAATATGGCCTCCCCCCTAGTTGGCCTATCTACATATTGAGTCAGGAATCCTTCCTGTACACACCTGACAAAATCTGCTCCATCAAACCAAACCGTTTAAACAGTAAGACATAGGAGCAGAAATAGATCATTTAGCCCAGCGGGTCTGCTCCGCCATTCAATGAGATCATGACTGATCTAATATAATCCTCAATGCCACATTCCTGCCTTATCCCCATAACCCTTGATATCTTTACTGATTAAAAACCTGCCCATCTCAGCCTTACTTAATGATGCAGCCTTTACAGCTCTCTGCAGTAAAGAATTGTATAGATTCACTACCCTCTGAGGGAGAATAAATTCCATATGAAAAGGGACAAATGGGATGGCTCTTTCAAAGAGAGGATACAGGCACTATTTACAGACTGGCCTACTCCCATGTTGTACAATGGTACAATACCATTCAGGCTAGCCTGTTATGCCCCCACGGTTCATAGAAACCAATGAATTCCTACAGTACAGAAGGAGGCCATTTGGCCCATCAGGTTTACACCGAACCTCCGAAAGAGCACCTTACCTAGGCCCACTCCCCTGCCCTTTTCCCCATAACCCCACCTAACCTGAACATCTTTGGACTGTGGAAGGAAACCGGAGCACCCGGTGGAAACCCACGGAGACACAGAGAGAACGTGCAAACTTCACACAGTCACCCAAGGTCGAATTGGACCAGGGTCCCTGTCACTCTGAAGAAGCAGTGCTAACCATTGTGTCATCATGCCAACCAGCATGCAAAGACTCACTGGCTAGACTCACATTGAATGAATAGCTGGTCACAGTGATGATGCACTGTAGCAGGATAGGCAACCGAATGGAGTTGTGAAGCAAGGGAATTAAAGAATATCGGGATCAGGTGGTGTGGGGGTTGGGGGAGGCAGGGGGCTGCAGTTTAATGAGGAATGTGGAATTCAAAACAAAAAAAGCCAGGATCTTATTGAATGCAGAACAGGCTTGAGGGGCAGAATGTCCTACTTCTGCTCCTATTTTGTATGTTTGTATGGCAGTAGCCAACTTATTTAAAGTGGCAGAGCAGCGGGATCAACCAGCCAAACACTATAGGAGTTGCAGGAAAATAGAAAATTAGTTTAAGTGTTTTAATTCTGCAGAGCTTTGTTTTTGCCATCACCTTGTGCATCGCAGCAGTGGCTTTATGAGTTGTGCTGGGAGAACTGAAACTGCATTTACCTGACGTGGACAGTGTGTGTCATCCAAACCCTGAAGTCACCTCTCAGGCTGCAAAAAACAATTACAGCTTATTCGGAATGTGTTCACTCCATTCAAGTTTCGACTGAATGAATTTCCCAATCACACGCTCCTGGAAGCGGAATCTCATTCTGGGATCAGGTCGGGAATGGGATGCACATAAAGGCAAGAATTTTCAGATAGAAAATGATTGACTGTGCAATTTCCCAAAATGTGCATCCACTCCAATGGGACTGGCTGAACATAAGCCTGATATGTCCTGATATTTACTGAGTAAGCACTTAAGTTAGTGACAATATTTCATGTTAACATCTGCCTAAATGGCCACTGAAGGAGAATGTAGATTTTTCTAGAACATTGTAATTAGGAGCCAAAAGAAAGCCACTCAGCCTCTCGCTGATCTGTATCTCAACGAACAGAAATCTGTCAATCCTGGTTTGACCATTTTTCATTAGCCCCCCCCCCCATCTCAGCAGATTTTCTTTTGGGGGAGAGAGTACCAGATTTTACTGTCCTTTGTGTGAAAAAGTGTTTTATGACATTAACCCTGAACAAACTAACTCGAATTTTAAAGTCTGCAGAATACTATCTACTCTATTGTCTCGTGTGTTCACTGTTCCCAATATGGTTTCATCTACATTGGGCAGACTGAACGCAGACTGGGTAACCGATTCACGGAACGACTTCGCTCAATCTGCAAGCACAACCCTAACCTTCCAGTTGTTTGCCATTTAAACTCAGCACCTTGCCCTCAGGCCCACACGTCCATCCTTGGCCTGCTGTGGTGCTCCGGTGGAGCCTGGCGTGGGCTGAGGGAGCAACTCTTCATCTACTGATTAGGCACATTACAGCCCTCGGCACTCAGTGTTGAGTTCAGCAACTACAGACTCTGATCTATCTCCTCCATCTGAAAACTCTGGCCGTGATTCTCTGTAGACCGACACCAAAATCTGGGCAGAGAATGGATTCCGACCCCAGAATCGCCATGCTCTGCCCCCCTCCAAACCGGCGTCATCGGGCCGCGCACGTTGTTGCAACGCCATTGGCGCGTCATTGGCCGGCCCACCTGCGATGCTCCGCCCCCGATGGGCCCAATTCCCAACTGCGCGGACTATCTGTGGTCACAGTGGTCAGGAATCTGGCATGCCGGCTGCGGACAGTGTTCAGCGCTGCCACGCTTGTCCGGGATCCATGCCGCTGGCCAGGGGACTTCTGCTAGGGCTGGAGATCTGGTGGGGGGTGGCCAGGCAGTGGGCTGTGGGGTTGTGGTTGGCGGGTTAGGATTCGAGCACGGCCGGCGCCATGTTTTCCGGCGCCACCGGTGCAGGTTGCCAGACCTGCACAGGCGCGGGACTCGGCCACTCTCCGGCTGTCTTCAGCGTGTTCCGTGGCCATTTTGACAAGGAGCTGGTGCTAGCTCCTAACCGGTACCAGAATCAGTAAGAGGTTCGCGCCAATATTCCCGCGGATTCTCCATTTGAGCCGGCACATAGCCTCAGGAACGGAGAATCGAGCACCATTTTTTATATCCCAGACATTTCTTATCTCAATTTAAACCCCCTCCCCCCCCCCCCAACAAACTGGTCTATTGTTCTTAAGGTTGCTACATCTTGTTGCACTCTCACCTGTAATGACATGTAGAATATTATTTGTTCAGAATTTAACAACCTGAACTGTAAGTTAGGATAGGTGCCGTATGCATAGCCTGAGATTCTAGTATCCGACCACAGGTGGCGTGGTGAAAGGAGGAGGTCACGAGAAGACGGGCCTCATGGTGATTGGATGTAACCTCCAATGGCACAGACAAAGAATCAGGACAACAAGCACAGAGCACAGTCGCATATCGAGCAGCTCCTAAGACAATAGTTATTTGTATTTAACCATAATATCCAACTGCAATCTTACATCATAGAAACCCTTTAATGGTTTTGTAGTAGTATGGCTAGAGAGATCATATTACCGGAGAACCAGGCTGCCATTGGTACAGCAGCCTCGCTGCCCATTGGCCCAGGCAAGTCATGTGTCTCTCTGCCAATTGGTTGTGGCTGGTCATGTGACTCCCCGCCGATTGGCTGAGAGGTTGGTAGCTCCGCCTACAAGGCGGGGTATAAGAGCTCGTGTTGGCTGGCAGTCGGCCTTTCTCTGTACGACCACTGCCGGGCTCACATCTAGCGTATTAAAGCCTGTTGTTTGGAACTTCACTATGACTCGAGTCCAATTGATGGTGCATCAATTTAATACGCTAGACTTTGAAAATGGAACTACGGATTAAGCCAGAATGCCTCCGGATCAGCCCGCATGCTGAAAATGCATCAGCAACTTGTAAACATTGACTGGCGTGCTTCAACAGCTACCTCTCTACTACAGAAAATCAACCAACAAAGGAACAGAAACTCCAAATCCTCCACTCGTGCGTGGCTGTTTACTCAATGATAGAGGACGAACTGGACTATGATGTTGCCATGGATCTCCTAAAAGGACACTTCATCAGGCCAGTAAACCAAGTCTACGCACGGCACCTCCTGGCAACAAGGCAACAATTCCCCGGTGAGTCCCTCAATGAATTCTATCGGGCCATCATTGTCCTAGTTAGAAACTGCGCCTGCCCGCAGGTCACTGCTGCGGAGCTCTGATTCGAACTCTTGATTAGGGATGCCTTTGTGGCGGGCATGCAGTCACCCCAAATACGGCAGAGACTGTTAGAGAAGGACGCTCTCAGCCTCACTGAGGCATGGACCCTTGCATCCTCTTTGGAGGTCGCTGACCACAACGCGCGCGCGTACGCCCCCGGCCGCGCGGCAGCCCCTTGGGCAGTGTGGCACAGCCCCCTCACTCCCGCTAACTCGGACCCCCAGACCTGCGCTGCAGGATGCCCAGACAAGCCCACGGGACCCGCTGCTATTTCTGCGGGCACGCCAAGCACCCCCGCCCGCGCTGCCTGGCCCGCACCACAGTCTGCAAGAGCTGTGGCAAAAAGGGCCATTTCGCGGCCGTCTGCCTCTCCAAGTCGGTCACTGCTGTTCCAGACAGCGACTGCGGGGCCCCCCCTGCACTCCTCTAGGGCCCCGTGCGGCCCGCGGACCTCGCTGCCTCCACCACCCACCGTCAAGAGTGATCCACGGCTGCCGCCATTTTGGGCCTCCGACGCCACGTGCGAGCCCCGGGTACCGCCCTTTTGGGCCCCCAACGCCATGTGTGACCTAGGGCGCCGCCATCTTGTTCATCCCCCACCACGTGCGGCCGACGGGCGCCGCCATCGTGGATCGGCACAGAGGACCCCGCAAGCGAGTACTCCATCCTGGATGACGATTCTGCGTTCCGACCACGACTTGCCTCGGTGACACTGGACCAGACACGGCCCCACACACTTTCCACGGCGACCACACAGATCCACCTCAACGGTCGCGAAACAATCTGCTGACTGGACTCCAGGAGCACAGAGAGTTTCATCCACCCCGACACGGTAAGACGCTGCGCGCTCCCCGTTCACCCCGTAAAGCACAAAATAGCATCTGGTTCGCACTCTGTCCAAATCATCGGGTGCTGCGTAGCGGACCTCATGGTCCAGGGGAGGGTTTTTAAAAATTATAAATTCCTCGTCCTCCCCCGCCTCTGCGCACCGGCACTTCTTGGACTGGATTTTCAGTGCAACCTGCAGAGCCTAACTTTTAAATTCGGCGGCTCTATTCCTCCCCTCACTGTCTGCAGCCTCGCGTCCCTCAAGGTCAACCCCACTTCCTTGTTTGCGAACCTCACCCCGGGTTGCAAACCCATCGCCACCAGGAGCAGATGATACAGTGCCCAGGACCGGACCATCATCAGGTCCGAGGTCCAAAGGCTCCTGAAGGAAGGGGTCATAGTGGCTAGCAACAGTCCCTGGCGAGCACAAGTGCTGGTGGTTGAGACTGGGGAGAAAAACAGTATAGTCATTGATTACAGTCAGACCATCAACAGGTTTACGCAGCTGGACGCGTATCCTCTCCCCCGTATCTCTGACCTGGTTAACAGGATCGCGAAGTACAAAGTCTTCTCCACGGTGGACCTTAAGTCCGCCTACCACCAGCTCCCCATCCGCACGAGTGACCGAAAGTACACCGCGTTCGAAGCGGATGGGCGACTCTACCACTTTTTAAGGGTTCCCTTTGGTGTCACAAATGGGGTCTCGGTCTTCCAAAGGGAGATGGACCGAATGGTTGACCAATATGATTTATGAGCCACCTTCCCGTATCTCGACAATGTCACCACCTGCGGCCATGACCAGCAGGACCACGACACCAACCTCCGTAAATTCCTCCGAACCGCAAAACTCCTTAACCTCACGTATAATAAGGATAAGTGCATGTTTAGCTCCGACTGTCTAGCCATCCTCTGTTACATAGTGCGTAACGGAGTGATAGGCCCCGATCCCGAACGCAAGCGCCCCCTTATGGAACTCCACCTTCCCAACTCCCTCAAAGCCCTCAAACGCTGTCTGGGCTTCTTTTCTTATTATGCCCAGTGGGTCCCTAACTACGCTGACAAAGTCCGTCCCCTCATCCAACCCACCACGTTCCCCCTGTCGATAGAGGCCCGCCAGGCCTTTAGCCACATCGAAACTGACATTGTGAAGGCCACGATGCGCGCTGTTGACGAGTCCCTCCCATTCCAGGGCGAGAGCGACGCGTCTGATGTAGCTCTGGCGGCCACCCTCAACCAAGCGGGCAGACCCATGGCCTTTTTCTCCCGGACCCTCCACGCTTCCGAAATCCGCCATTCCTCTTTGGAAAAGGAGGCACAGGCCATTGTCGAAGCTTGCAACATTGGAGGCACTATCTGGCTGGCAGGAGGTTTACCCTCCTCACAGACCAACGGTCAGTAGATTTCATGTTCGATAATGCACAGAGGGGCAAGATCAAGAACGACAAGTGGTGGCGTGGTGGAATTGTTGATGGACTTGTAATCCAAAGACCCAGTCAGGGTAATGCTCTGGGGTCCGAGGTTCAAATCCCACCATGGCAGATGGTGAAATTTAAATTTTGGGCAGCAGGGTAGCATGGTGGTTAGCATAAATGCTTCACAGCTCCAGGGTCCCAGGTTCGATTCCCGGCTGGGTCACTGTCTGTGTGGAGTCTGCACGTCCTCCCCCTGTGTGCGTGGGTTTCCTCCGGGTGCTCCGGTTTCCTCCCACAGTCCAAAGATGTGCAGGTTAGGTGGATTGGCCATGCTAAATTGCCCGTAGTGTCCTAATAAAAGTAAGGTTAAGGGGGGGGGTTGTTGGGTTACGGGTATAGGGTGGATACGTGGGTTTGAGTAGGGTGATCATGGCTCGGCACAACATTGAGGGCCGAAGGGTCTGTTCTGTGCTGTACTGTTCTATGCTATGCTATCTTGCGGTGGCGGATCGAGTTGTCCACGTACAACTACGATATCTTGTATCGTCCTGGGAAGCTCAACGAGCCTTCTGATGCCCTGTCCCATGGTACCTGCGCCAGCGTGCAGATAGACCGCCTCCGCACTCTCCAAGCGGACCTCTGCCATCCAGGGGTAACCCGCTTCTTTCATTTCATTAAGACCCGCAACCTGCCCTACTCCATCGAGGAGGTCAGGACTGTGACCAGGGATTGCCACATTTGCGCAGAGTGCAAACCGCACTTTTACCGCCCCGAGCAGGCGCATCTGGTAAAAGCTTCCCGCCCCTTTGAACGTCTCAGCATGGACTTCAACTGTCCCCTCCCCTCCAACAACCGCAACATATACTTTTTAAATGTGATTGACGAGTACTCCCATTTCCCTTTTGCCATCCCCTGCCCCGACATGACCACTTTAACTGTCATCTAAGCCCTCCACTCCATTTTCTCTGTTACCCGCGTACATCCACAGTGACCGGGGGTCCTCCTTTATGAGTGTCGAACAGCGTCAATTCCTGCTCAGCAGGAGCATCGCCTCTAGCAGGACGACCAGTTATAACCCCCGGGGTAACGGTCAGGCCGGGAGGGAGAACGGTACGGTCTGGAAGACCGTCCTACTGGCCCTGCGGTTCAGGTGTCTCCCAGTCTCCCACTGGCAAGAGGTTCTCCCAGACGCCCTCCACTCTATTCGGTCCCTCCTTTGTACTGCCACGAATCAAACATCTCATGAACATCTTCTTGTTTTCCCCAGGAAGTCTTCCTCTGGGACCCCACTCCCGACCTGGCTGGCCACCCCCGGGCCCATCCTGCTCTGGAAGCATGTGCGGGTGCACAAGTCCGACCCATTGGTTGACAGAGTCCAGTTACTCCATGCGAACCCGCAGTACGCGTACGTGGAGTATCCCGACGGACGACAGGACACGGTCTCCCTTCGGGACCCGGCAGAGTGTGGCCACACCCCCCAACACCAACACCCTCCCCCAGTTCCGACCGCGCCCGGCGCCCTCAGGCCCCCGCAACCCGGCGCACAGGAACCCCTTCCCCCGGCCCGGCTACTACCAACTCCGACCAGGGGTACGGACCCAGGACCACGACCACAGCTCCCGGAGTCACAGACGACCACCGCTCCAACGTCACCGGCGCCGCTGCGCAGGTCCGGCAGGACACCGAAAGTACCCATCCGGCTGATCAAGTCAATTTGATGGACCTTATGGACTTTCATGTTCTGCACATGTTCCTTGCCGATGTTTTTTATTATTATTGCTATTTTATTGTTGTTTTTTTTCTCTTGTACACTGTTCGTCACGGGCCAGTGGGCAGCCATAGTTACCTCGGTACTACCCGAGAAGGTCTCTAGTCATACTACCAGTTTTATGAACCATACACCCTCCCCCCGTCTCTCCCGCCACTTCTTCCCACCCCCCACCCCCCCCCCCACTTCTTTCTCCACAAGGGGTGAATGTGGTAGTATGGCTAGCGAGATCATATTACCAGAGAACCAGGCTGCCATTGGTACAGCAGCCTCGCTGCCCATTGGCCCAGGCAAGTCATGTGCCTCTCTGCCAATTGGTTGTGGCTGGTCATGTGACTCCCCGCCGATTGGCTGAGAAGTTGGTAGCTCCACCTCCAAGGCGGGGTATAAGAGCTCGTGTTGGCTGGCAGTCGGCCTTTCTCTGTACGACCACTGCCGGGCTCACATCTAGCGTATTAAAGCCTGTTGTTTGGAACTTCACTACGACTCGAGTCCAATTGATGGTGCATCAGATTTAGAAACATTGAATAAACAGTTTTGTTCATTAACAAAGCCGTATGTTCTCTGAGCACTTCAACAACAAAGACTCCGCCATCCGTGCATGCAGAGAATATTACATCGCCCAGCTACACTTTAACATGCAACATATTTTTCCCTCTCATTTAGTTCAGATGAAGAGTCAAACAGACGTAAAAAGTTTTCTCTCACTACCGATGATGCCAAACCTGCTGAGATTTCCCAGCATTCTCTGTTTTTGATCCTTATTTTAAGGTTATGCCTTTGTGTTCTGGAATTCTGTGTCAGAGAAGGTCCTTTCTAACCCCCCATCCCCCGTCAATCCCTGCGATCATCTTAATTTACATTAATTCCTCCATCTTCTACATTCAAGTGAATGCAAACCAATTCTCTGCCTGTTTTCACCATTTAACCCTTTTAACCCTGTTAGTATTCTATGGTTAGTCATCAATGATCACTAGGAGTGTTCAGACAAGTTCACTCTTAACTTTGAAAATGTTTAAGTTGTTACTTTCGTAACGTTAAAAAACGGCCAGGCAGCATCTGGGGAGGGGAAAATGGGGTGACCCACCTTTTTGGCAGAGTTGGAAGATGTTGGAGATGAACAGCTTTCAGACAACAGCAAGACCCTTCAGCCGTTGCTGGGTTTCTGCCTTCGTCTGTGAGACACATTTTATTAGAGGTGGTTTTGGGGCGGGGGGGGGGGGGGGGGGTGTTGGAATAAAGCGACATGAACTCAAGCTGTGAAAACCTGAGATGCTATAGTGCCCAGTTTATGGTTATGTGGAGTTGTATGTCTCGCATGCAGGATTTACATTGCCATGATATATCTGAAAAGTGCTGGCAATATAATATGAAAGTGAGCTCAATGGGGTTCATAAAAACCATTGGAGTCTGCCCCTGATGATTTAATCTTCTCCTTTTGTGAGGTCTATTTTGCAAACATGGCTGGTTTGTTCCTCACAGCGGTCTGTTGATTTAATTTTAAGCCTGTGGAGAATCCCCGTTGTGATCCTTGAACTGAATCATGACAACATCACGTGGCAAGGATTGAGGTTTGACGAGCTGTGTGTTAACCCCAATTTCTTTCCCTGGTTTTCCTCTTCTGACCTGGAAGGCCCTCATTTCTGCTGCAGACGGGTATCATGGGCATGGATCGCCATTCTGCCATTTCACACGGGCAAGCATGAACAATGTGTGTCGGCAGGACACTTGACCAGTGCAGCATCAGGGACTAAACTTAGTCTCCAGCCTCCAGTATGGAAATACCCATTTGGTGCTTTTGACTAACATTTCTCAAGGTTCAGAGAGGTTAGTAGAGAGGTCAGTGATTAGAGAGGCATATATTTAAGGTGATTGGTAGAAACATTAGAGGGAAGATGGGGATTATTTTTCACCTAGTAGGCTGTAGGTGTCTGGAACTCACCACCTGAAAGGGCTGTAGAGGCAGAAACGCACAACTCAATTTAAAAAATGACAAGGGGTGGAATTCTATGGCCGTTTCCTGGCGGTGGGACTCTCTGTTCCCGCGGGCAGCACATCCCCGCTGGTTGCTGAAAATGCGGAGTGGGTTCAATGGGAAAACCCATTGACAATTGATGGGAGTAGAGAACCCTGCCGCCAGTGAATGGTGTGGCCAAATTCTCCACCCTCGCTAGCAGCAGTAGCGGGGCAGACTCACAACGGAGACTCCCGGCCGAGATATGCACCTGTAACCTGCAGAGCTACGGACCAAGGCTGGGATTCTCCGAGCTCACGCAGGCTCGGAGAATCGGAGTGACACCACGATGGTCCGCAACGCTGGTCCGCTGAGACGTGATTCCCTGGCGAAAGAGGCGGGAGCTCAGACCTGCGGCTTTGGTGGCCGTCCTGGTGGGGGGTGCGGGGGGGATCAGACTCTGTGGTGGGGTCTCCACGATAGCCAGGCCCGCGATTGGGGGCCACCGTTCGGCGGGCGCGCAATCCGGGGGGGCCTACCTTCTTCCGCTCTGGTCCGCTGTGTGGCTCCGCCATGTTGCACCGTCCCAGTGCGGAAGAGGCCGCCGCACGCATGAGTGGACCCACGGCCGGCAGTTCAGGGCCGCGTATCGGTGCCGGCGCTGCATGGAGCACTCCAGCACTGTGCTGCCCCCCTGTGGCCACGGAATCGTTTGGCCAGGGGGGCCTGTTGACGCCGGCGTGAAACACTCCGGTGTTTACGCCCGCGTCAACACTTAGCCTCCGTATTGCAGAATCCCAGCCCAAATGTTTGACAGTGGGCTGAGGGTGGGTGGCTGGTTTCTCGGCTGGCGCAGACATGATGGGCCAAGTGACCTCTTTTTGGCCGCAAACGTTCTATGATTCCTCGATGGAACTTTGAATTGGCATATTCATTGTAGCTCATCCACTAGTGTCTTTATAACAGGTTTTGTCTGGAGGAGGTGGAATATAAGCGATTATTCGAATGCCTGCAAAAAATGTTCCTATTCCCATTCATTTCCATTCAGCAGAATTCCCGATTTGCTGTCCCATCCTGAGTGAGAAATCTTCCCCACTTTGTACTGATGCGCTGGCTGACATAAGTATGCAGAGAAATAGTCCCCAGGGGGCAATATTCCAGTCCTGAAGTCTAATATTGGCAGTTACGTAAAACAAGATGTTCAAAAAATCACAAGACTGTCTTTTGTTTAGATCAAATTGCTGAACGAGTAAGTACCTGTAGATTGGAGTTAAAATATCTGTAAATTGAATATTTTATGTGAAATTGATTGAGTTGCTTATCCAAACATATCACTTCATGGGAAATTAGTTTATGTTTATCAAGATTCAATTGCTGACTATAGGCTGAAATGCATTGTTGATGAGGTGAGGGGGCGAGCACTTAATGGGTGAATATGATTCTCTATTGTCCATTGTTTCAAAGATTTAATGATGCAACTAAAATAGCAGGCAAAGAAACACCATTGAATCTGTTAAGTATTTAAGTACTATTATCACAAACAGTAAATTCTCATTTTACGCAACATCGAAAATAATGGACATTGACAATTGCATAATAGGACAATTATTGGTTGCTGACATTATTCCAGTCATAGAGTCATAGCGGTCTACATTCAGAAAAGGCCCTTCGGCCCATTGCATCTGCGCTGGTCAAAAACAGCCACCTAATCTCAATCTGCACTAATCAGTGCATGTTTGAGGGCATGGACATGGGGAAGGGTGGGGTCGTGGAGGGGGCCGCTGACAGCTATACCCTGCCCTTATTGCCAACCTCCAGGTGCTCCCTGCAACTCCCACCTCATGGGACCGCTCTCCCCACCACGCCCCCTTGTGGGTCACTCTGCGATCCTGGGACTCCCGGGGCGCAGGAAGGGGGCGTTAATCCTACTGCAGCCACACCCTCTGATTGGCCGTCAGCCCTTGGCGGACAGGAAGTCACCTTCTGGGGCCCTCAGTCTGAAGAAAGTCCGCCGTTGTCCACTGAACTGCTGGATAGACAGAAGATATAACGGAAGATATATCATCGAGTTAATGTGGGCGTCTCACTGTTTTTCCAGCCAGCAGATGAGACACCCACTGAGAACGCCCTCTGTTTCTGTACCATTTCATATTGTAACACTATTGTTTACAGTGTGGGGCCGCCAAGCTTCAGATTCATTGGGAATAAACTTTAAACCTCGGTAACAGGTGGATTGTAGTTAGGTGAGATACAAAAGTCTCAAACCAGACTCCAATCTGCGTTTAACGTAACAGAAGACAGGCACTCATTCTGCTCCCAGCTCAGTTATTTGCATATGTCAATAATGTTGGCAACCGCCAAGCTCCACCCATCCAAAAGATTATCTTCCTATTTTTTAAGTTGTTTACAATGTGAAGGCATTGTTGGAAAGCTTAGTAGTCCTTGTCTCCTGCTCCCAAAATTGCACCCCCCCCTCCCCTCCCCGCCGCCATGAGATACAGTTGCTCATTGAGATTTTGACCTGAAGTGGTCTGATCACAGGTTCCCTGTCCAAGTAAGCACATATCCTTAACTGCCCTTAAGAAGCTTCTAGAACCGCTGCAGTGCATGTGGTGCAGGTACACCCACTGTGCTGTTAGGGAGAGAGATCCAGGATTTTTATCCAGTGACAGTGAAGGAACAATGATATATTTCCGAGTCAGGATTCTGAGTGGCTTGCAGGGGAAATTCCAGATGGTGATGTATCTGCTGCCCTTGTTCATCTAGGTTGTAGAGGTCGCAGGTCTGGCAGCCGCTGTTTTTCGAGGATGATGAGGTACTACGGTACACCTTGTAGACGGTACAACTTGCTTCCAAAGTGCACCTGTGCTGGAGTGGAGTGAATACTTAAGATGGTGGATGGGATTCCAATTAAATGGGGCATGAGTTCGATTCCGGACTCGGCTGATTGTCTGTGTGGAGTTTGCACATTCTCCCCGTGTCTGTATGGGTTTCTTCCGGGAGCTCCAGTTTCCTCCCCCACTCCAAAGATGTTCAGGTTAGGTGGATTAGCCATAACCAATGCACAGGGTTACGGGGATAGGGTGGGGGAGTGGGCCAAGGTAGAGTGATTTTTGGAAGGTCAGTTCAAACTCAAAAGGCCTCTTTCTGCACCGTGAGAATTCTATGGATTTCACTTTTTGGAACTTTAACACAAATCAAAACCAATGTAGATTAACAGGAAAATTGTACTTCAAATAAAAGGGTGAATGTCACTCTAAATTGTAATTCAGGCAAAGGTATGTCTTACAAAACCACAAGCATAGCTACATAGCTAAACAGATACAGAATATGCGGTTCTTTATTCACGCAGAGTAGGTTAGGAGTCCTGTTCGACACCAGCTTTCACCTTTGTGTTTCGCATATACGATTGTCATCTTGTCTGAAGCCTCTTTCCCTTGATGTGTCACAAGAATCACGATGGTATAGCTTTCCAGAATTCCTTTTCAAACATCCAGCCAATGACACCCCAGTCCTTGGTTTGATCACTTGTTGTGAAACACCCAGCTCTTTAGCATCTCTGAATTACTCATATAGTCTTCCAGGTTTTGGACTTATTAAATTCGCTCACAAAGTGCCTCCAAGATCTTCTGCATTTGTGTGCCGGTCGCCTTCTGCCTCCAGCTCTCCCTTGTGTCTACCGACCACACAAGCTTTTTTGCATAACTTCTTCCAGATCAAAGGTCATCAGATCTAATTTCTCATTCTTCAAGAAAATTTACAGTTGAATACTTCAAAAATTGATGCAAACTCTGAAAAGTCCTTTTCAAACGTTCTTAAAAGCAATGACAGATTCCTTGGACATTTCAAAGATTCTTACTGTTAATGCATCCATGTCAAAGGCCATAACACTCGCCACTGATCTGCCCAAGCTTGAATGTTGTTCAGGTCTCACTGCACATGAATATGGCTTCATTATCTGTGGAGTTGAAAGTGGTACTGCAATCATCAATGGCATCTCCACGTTTGAGCATTTGTTGGAGAGAAGGCCATTGATGATGCAGCTGACGATGTTTGGGTTTTGGACACCATCTTGAGAAACTTTTGCAGTGGATTGAATTGGATTGGATTAGATTTGTTTATTGTCTTGTGTACCGAGGTACAGTGAAAAGTATTTTTCTGCGAGCAGCTCAACAGATCATTAAGTACATGGGAAGAAAAGGGAAGAAAAGAAAATACATAATAGAGCAACACAAGGTATACAATGTAACTACATAAGCACTGGCATCGGAGGAAGCATACAGGGTGTAGTGTTAATGAGGTCAGTCCATAAGAGGGTCATTTAGGAGTCTGGTAACAGCGGGGAAGAAGCTGTTTTAGCGTCTGTTCGTGCGTGTTCTCTCAGACTTTTGTATCTCCTGCCCGATGGAAGAAGTTGGAAGAGTGAGTAAGCCGGGTGGGAGAGGTCTTTGATTATGCTGCCCACTTTCCCCAGGCAGCAGGAGGTGTAAATGGAGTCAATGGATGTGAGACAGGTTCATGTGATGGACTGGGCGGTGTTCACGACTCTCTGAAGTTTCTTGCGATGCAGCCAGATAGGATGCTTTCTATGGTGTATCTGTAAAACTTGGTAAGGGTTAATGTGGACATGCCAAATGTCCTTAGTTTCCTGAGGAAGTATAGGCGCTGTTGTGCTTTCTTGGTGGTAGCGTCGACGTGGGTGGACCAGGACAGATTTTTGGAGATGTGCACCCCTAGGAATTTGAAACTGCTCACCATCGCCACCTCGGCCCATTGATGCTGACAGGGGTGTGTGCAGTACTTTGCTTCCTGAAGTCAATGACCAGCTCTTTAGTTTTGCTGGCATTGAGGGAGAGATTGTTGTTGTTACACCACTCCACTAGGTTCTCCATCTCCCTCCTGTATTCTGACTCATCGTTATTCGAGATCCAGCCCACTATGGTTGTATCGTCAGCAAACTTGTAGATGGAGTTGGAACCAAATTTTGCCACGCAGTCGTGTGTGTACAGGGAGTAGAGTAGGGGGCTAAGTACGCAGCCTTGCGGGGCCCCGGTATTGAGGACTATTGTGGAGGAGGTGTTGGTGTTCATTCTTACTGATTGTGGTCTGTTGGTCAGAAAGTCGAGGATCCAGTTGTAGAGTGGGGAGCCTAGTCCTAGGTTTTGGAGCTTTGATATGAGTGATGTCTTGTGGTTGAGATGATTGGCCTTCAGTACCAACGACTTTGCACTAAGTATCTTTCCAACCAGAAGATGATTTTCTCCCTGATTCCCATTGACTTCAAGTTTGCTGGAGAAAAAAATAAAGATGCGTTCTTTCATTAGAAGCTGCATTATGTGGTATATGACAATGCAAATGGATTCAGCTCAGATTATTAAAATTGAAAGAATAAGTTGCTGTTATGAAACACTTAGAGACAAATGAGATAAAAAATGTCCTTTCAAACACTGGCAGCCTTGATGAAAATAAATTACTTCTGACAGCCTCCTGAAACTCACTACCAGCTGCAGTGCCTGTGTATCTGTCACCAGCACTTCAATATCGTTTTTGTCCTATTCTTCCCCTTTCTGCTTTTAATGATTTTTTGATGACTGGCCCTCTTTGCAAAACAGTCTGCAACAGCCAATGCAGTGTAATAAATTTCACTGGGGAATATGCAACAGATCAGTTGTGTAATCCAGGTATCAAAATTTTTGCTGTCGTGCCTCAAATCATAATTAATAATATCACTAGTTCTTGTGAAGGTATTTTTGTAACTGATGTAATGTTTTAGAGTAAAATGACCAACTAATCAAACAAAATTAAACAAACTGAGGATAAATTAAAGAGCATTCACTTAAAGGGATACTACATTAAACAAAAATAGATCTCAAACTAAACTTAAAACTTCAGGGTCGAGATTCTCCGTCGGCTGACGCTGGAATCGGGAAACGCCATTAGGCAGAGAATTGCTTTTGACGCCAAAATCATGGTGGGCTCCGGATTCATGCCAAATCGCAATTCGCCAGGGCCTCGACAATGGCGTCAGAGTGTTCCAGACACACGTACAGTAAACGCCTTTGGCATATCATTAGAGTTCCTGACCCATCATGGCATATCATTAAGTTCACTAATGCTTTGAAATTTGTGAAATGGGCTCTGTGGCTGCTAAGGGAGAGAGAGGGAGGGAAGGAAAGAGTCCAACATCACTGTAGTTTGCTGACAGTTGTGCCACTGGCGGGGGGGGGGGGGGAGGGGGGAGGTGGGGGGGGAGCTTCTGCCAGGGCCAGGGGAGAAGGGGGAGGTGGCCAGGCAGTGGGCTGTGAGGTCTGGGTGGATGGGCATGGAGCACTATTGTCGCGCGGCCTGCAAGGCAGCTATGCAGCTGCGCACGCAGCTGACTGCTCACTGTAAACTTAGGGTCACAGGTCGTATGGGTGTCTCCCCCAGAGTACCTCCCCCAGGTGCCCTCTGGCCAAGCCAACCCATCAACAGGATGGCGTGCTTCAGCAGAACCAGTGCCATCTTGTTGGGCTGGGATGAATGTGTGTGGGGAGTGTAATGTGTATATGCGGCTGCAGCTTGTCAGCCTCCCGAGTGGTAATCAATGGACCCGGTGAATTCTGCACCGTTTTTCATTGGAATCGATTATGCTCCACATAGCGCCGGTGCTAGTTCCCCCACAATCGTTGAATCAGTCCAGGTGCAATGCCAGTTTTGCTGTGGTGGAAGTCCACAAATCCTGCCCCGGCGTCAACACTTATCAAATGAAATGAAAATCGCTTATTGTTACAAGTAGGCTCCAAATGAAGTTACTGTGAAAAGCCCCTAGTCACCACATTCCAGCGCCTGTTCGGGGAGGCTGGTACAGGTATTGAACCGTGCTGCTGGCCTGCCTTGGTCTGCTTTAAAAGCCAGTCCCAGAAGCGGAGAATCCTGTCGCAGACCAAACTGTGATTAAAGGGGTCAATAAAACATCCTGGTCCCCACGATGCCCACAGGGCATGGAAGGACTTAATGGTGCTGGCAGACACCGGATGAGCCCTCTCCAGGGACACCAGGCCACGAATATAGCCGCAGTGAAGTGGAAGACATTTGTGCCGGACGACGCCCTCGATCGCCTGCCGATGGTGAGATCGGCCAGGCCCAGGAGCAGATTCATAAGGAGATCCTCCTCCTTCTCTGCCCTTCTCCACATTGGGTGCCCATAGATCAGGAGTGTGGGGCTGAAGTGCAAACAAATCAGAAGTAACACGTTTTTAAGGAAACGGAAAATCGGTTACAGTCCAGGACAACTTATATATGTGTGGTCCACGGACTCCACAAGCCACAAAAACGCATTGGCCGGCATTCTCTGATCCATTCACTGCAGCAGGACTGGAGGATCCAACCGGCGTGGTGAATTATGGCCATTATCTTTGTTATAGTTAAGCAGGAGGTTGAAATGAAAGTCGCCATATTCCCCGAGGACCATAGGTTCTTCTCTACTTTTGCAAGAGTGCCGACCGATGACATTTTAACCGGAGGGTTACCGTACCTCTGGAGAAGGGCAAGGTTGAAAAGGCAGATCCTTCATGGTCAACTTCAGCCGGTATGGGAATTGAACCCGTGCTGTTGGCGATGGTCTGCTTCACGAACCAGCCATCCAGTCAACTGAGCTATCCGACCCCCAGTAGGTTGTTAACCATTGATATAATCAACAATAGGGCAAGTTTATATGCTTTATTTCCCAGGAGCCATGGATCTTGCTACTCATTTTCAAACCCTTGGTCAACTAGGCCATGAAGAGATGACGCATATTCTCTTTGTGGCATGCACTGAGATGTCTGACTTAAACTACTAATGCACTCTTCATTGTTGCATTTTATTTTGCCAGTTTTAAGGATTTGGGGATTAATCATGATGAAGTTCTTGCATTTAAATTCAAGCCATGAACCAGCTGCGAATGAAGCTTCATTTCTTACAATCTGTAATAACTGGGGGAGTCATACCTACTATTGTTGCGATGATCCAGTCCATCTGGGTGTAGCCAGGGTCAGTCGCCAACTTGAGCTTCAGAGACAACGGATTTTGAGCAGAGGTAATGGGATTGATTTGCAGTTCTATTGTGCAACCCTCAGACGGGCAGCGGGATAAGGACCATGGGCTGGAATTTTGCTTTGGGAGTGGGAAACAGGAGTCGAGAGTGTTAAATCAGAGTCGGAACAGTTCCCTGGTCCCAAACGCACCCTCCCATACCCCGAAGGAATACAGTCACTCAGTGAGGTTTTGATGGAGAACCTGGAGACAGGTTCTCGTTCATGTTCAGGGGAGGCAGGTGGACGAACAAAGCTGGAGGGCCTACATGAGGCTTCCATTTTGAGAGGGGCAGCAGGCTGTTGTGGAAGGTAAGTAACTGAGAGAGAGATTCAGCATGAAGGTGTCCGCTCACCAACTTTATTAAAAATTCAAATAAAAACAGGAAAAGCAGCCAGTCCACAACTGGAGTGATGGGGCACGGGGTGGTGGTGGGGGGGGGGGGGGTTTGCAAGACTTCCATGCACCTGCATCCAGCACCCAGACTGGCAGGGTAAGCCTGTCAGCCAGAAGCTTTGGCCCCCTGATCAGTTACTGAGTGCCCCCTTGCAGGTAGTTAAACTGCAACCCACCCTGCCCCCTGCCCCGGTTATGTTGGAAAACTGGAGGTTGACTGGAAAAATCCAGTTAGCCTCCTTTCTGTGCCCTGACCAAGGATAAAACCAATTGGCTGTCCATGTCTCACAGGCCCAGCAACCATCTTGTCAAAAAATGGCTGCCACCTGGAGTATGGTCCGGGATCCGACAGGCCAGCTGACGTTGGCATTCTCAGGCCCCGTCCACCTTTTTTCCTGACCTTTGTGAAGCCTGAAAATTCCACCCCAGAAGCAAAGAAAATAAATTTGAAGGCAGCAAACAGCTAATTCCAAGAATGGCTGTCAGAAGCAAGCCTTGACTTGGGTTGCAAACAAAGACACAGATGGTCAGTTGTCAAAGCTGGAGGTTGATCTGGAAAGAAGACTCCAAAGTGATCATTTGATCTTCCATTTATGCTGGCTCAATGCAAGAAGCTTTATATAGAAGTCAGAAAAAAATCTGGAAGCACTATCCTGCCTAGTCATGTGTTTTTTCTTTCAAAATAAACCAACTTCTTGACTTTACATTGACCTTGTCTCATCAGTGTTCATCAGACCTGCCTAGTGGAAAAAGATTGGCAAAGCATCCACAAGGGCACATACAGAGGACACATTATCCAACTAAGATCACAAGGAATTCTTGTTTTTACAACCCTGAGATTTGCTTTTATACAATTGGAAGTTGGACAACAAATGTCACCTTCTGAATGTCAGAAAGTTTAGGCCACTGCTGGAGTATTGTTTGCTGTTCTGGAATCCACATTATAGGAGGGATGTGATAGCACTGGAAAGGGGGCAGAAGAGATTTGCTAGGATATTTCTTGGGCTGGAGAGTTTTAGTTATGAAGAGAGATTGGAGTTGTTTTTCTTGAGGCAGAGGAGACTGAGGGGGTGGGGGACATGATTGAGATGTATAAAATTATGAGGGGCATAGATAGAATGGACTGGAAGAAATATTTCCCCATTGGTGGAGGGATGATTGCCCAGGGCACAGATTTAAAGTAAGGGGTAGGAGGCTTAGGGGAGATGTGAGGAACAACCTTTTCACCCAGAGGGTGATGGGAGTCTGGAATTCACTACCTGAAAGAATGGTGTGGAGGCAGAGACCCTCATAACATTTAAGAAGTATTTAGATGTGCACTTGTGATGCCAAGGCAGACAAAGCTATGGGCCAAGTATTGGAACATGGGATTAGAATGGTTAGCTGGCTGTTTTAGACCAGCACAGACATGATGGGCCGTATGGCCTTTTCTGTGCTGTTGACCTTGATAACTTTATGTGTGACCAATGCCACTGAGGCTGAGAATATCTGAGGGAGAACCAACATTTCTAATATAAGCCCATAATTGTGAGCAGGCTCATGAATAACCACAAATCTGTAGTTAGTAATGTCCTGCGCATTAGGCAAGTGGAAAATCCATTGAAGCCAAGTTGTTGCCGCTCCTGTTGCAAGTGGGTCATACTGAACTCTATGGATTGGTATTTATTTTGTTACAGCATTTGAGTCAAATCCCTTGCACTGTTACCAAGGTGCCTGAAAGCCCATTTTTGCAGTATCCCATGTCTTTTAGAAATATCTGAAAACGTTTCATGAAACGTAGCAATGAAGCACTGTAATCAAAGGTATCATATGTACAATAACAGCAATGAAATGAATAAGCAGGTCATCTGGTGGTGGTGCAAGTTGAAGACAGAATGTAGGGTTCACTCAAGGAGGTCTCCCAGCACTGCGCAATAGGACTAGAGGAGCTTTCAGACACATTTTGAGGAGGTAAATAGAAAAGCGCTTCATAGGGGAGAATGGGCGCCTCCGATGTTTAACAGTCATTAAGCCAAGAAAATATACTGAAATTCTGTCATGGGACTTGTACCAAGATATTCTGCCCAGAGATTAGAGGATCATCGACGGAGCGAGGTTACTTTCTGGTGGTTGCAATGTTAACTTTTAAGGCAGTGGCTCCCTTTTCATACATGACCACTGTACATTTGTGGATGTCAATTATGGATTTTTATACATTAGCGACAAGGCGTGGTTCACGGTGGCGGAGGCTGCCTGCCATTGGCTGGCGACAGAATACACCGGTTCTGCTGCAGTTGATGAGTTTTCCCGTTGTTCGCACCCAAGGCCGGGGGGGAGGGGGTGGGTCACCATGAGCAGGACTGGAATATCCTGCTGGCGGAAATGGTCAGCATATTTTGGCCAATGCCTTTTCTCAGCTTATGTTCATTGTCAGTTTATATAGAAACTGATCTGGTGCAGTAATAATAATCAGCCCTTATGGCCCCCTTCTGATGTCTCCTCTATCTACCCTTCCACTGTATCAGAGTCTGCAATTGGCCCACCTTATCTTCCTCTGTTAATGGGTATTCACAGCAGGTGACAATATCAGTCCATGATGCAGCTTAACTTCAGCCAGTAAGTATTATTCTGTGCAAATAGAATGAAGGAGATTTTGTGGTGCACCCCTGCCTCTGAGTCAGATGCCATGGGTTTGCGTTGCAACACAGACTCGATGATCAAGGAAGATTTGTTCATAACGTGGCCACATAAGTTGATTATCAACTTGTAAATCCTTCCAACATATGGCAGGTGATAAGAATAGGAGAGATTCCTGATGATGGAATGAATGTTGGAGCTTCTACCATCACAATCCAGAGCTCTATATTTGAACATAGAATGCCTACAGTGCAGAATGAAGCCATTCAGCCCATCGAGTCTGCACCGACCTTCTCAAAGAGCACCCCACCTAGGCCCACACGTCCCGCCCTATCCCCTTAACCTCACCTAACCTTATTGGACACTAAGGGGCAATTTAACATTGCCAATCCACCTAATCTGCACATCTTTGGACTGTGGGAGGAAACCGGAGCACCCAGAGGAAATCCATGCAGTCACGGGGAGAACGCGCAAACTCTACACAGTCACCCAAGGTTGGAATTGAACCCAGGTCCTCGCCGCTGTTAGACAGCTGTGCTAACCACTGTGTTACTGTGCCTCCCTTCATTTCCTTTTTGAATTAGGAGCAGGGGTAGACCACTAGGCCCCTCGAGCCTGCTCCACCATTCAATAATACATGGCCGATCTAATTCTACCCCATGCTTATCCACAATTTATCTAGTTCTGCTTTAAAGAAATTAAAAGGACTCTGCCACAACCACCTTTTGAGGAAGAGAATTCCAAAGGGCAGCATGGTGGCACGGTGGTTAGCACTGCTGCCTCAAAGCGCCAGAAACCTGGGTTTGATTCTGGCTATGAGTGACTGTCTGTGTGGAGTTTACTCATTCTCCTCATGTCTGCGTGGATTTCCTCTAGGTGCTCCGGTTTCCTCCCACAGTCCAAAGACGTGAAGGCTAGGTGGATTGGCCAAGCTAAATTGCCCGCTAATGTACTAAACGTTAGTTGGAGTTATGTGCAGGTTAGTGGGTTACGGGAATAGGCCCAGGCAGGATGCTCTTTCGGAGGGTCAGTGCAGTCTCAATGGGCTGAATTATCTCCTTCTGCACTTCTCTGAAATGCTTCCCATGCATTTACACCCTCCCTTAACTGTGCTGTAAAACTCTGAAGAGAACAATACTGTACACAATAGATGTGGCCTCACCAATACCATGTACAACTGAAGCATATCCTCCCGCTTTTGCATTCAATTCCCCTCACAATAAAAAAACATTCTATGAGCTTTCCTAATTACTTGCGGTACCTGTATTCTAGCCTTTTGTGATTCCTACGCTATGACACCCAGATCCCTCTGAAGGTGCACGTTGCCACATCAGCTTTCACTCCCGGAGTGATCTGTAACACACCAGCACCACCTTAATCAAAATATATGGCAAAACATTCCAACAGCAAGTTTCTTAGAAGCGATTGCGCAGTGAAGGAAGCCCTGGTACAACTGAAGCTTTATTCATTGGATTGTTTGAGCACTTGACATGCAAATCTGGCACATCACAGCTCAACCGAAGTTTTTTTCTTTTATTTGGACAGCGAAAGCCATACTTATTACAGAAAATGTCCTGGTGGACTTCTTCGGAGTATAGTCAAGTTAAAGGCTTGGCAGAAATCATTGAATGAATGATAAGTGCATAGTTTTGGAGTGTCGTTTGAGTATAGTGCTTGTTAAATTGTAAACATTTCGGATCCAGTGGCTTCGTGAAATACAATCTCGGAAAAGACAGCGACAATTTATATTGTGATTTACAGCCCGTAGGTTCCCAGTAGAGGTTTGCCATGTTGATGTCTTACTGTGCTAATAGTTCAGAGTTCCCAACAAAGAAAATACTTTGGCAGCCTAAGTACTGTGTGGAATCATTCTAACTTACAGCGCAGTGGGAGGCAATTCAGCCCATCATGCTTGAAAGAGCAGTCATGTTTCGCACCACACCTTCACTTCCTGTCTGTAACACTTCAAGATCCTCATCCTTAAGCACCGGCCCAACTCCCTTTTAAATTTTAACATTGTTTATGGAAGCAGCTATCACCGTGCTTTCAGGTAGCCGTTCCAGATCCCCCGAACTTTCTGAGGGAAAGATTTTCCCTCACAGCCTATGACCTCTGTTTATTCACCCACTTGCCAGAATTAATTATTTTTCTGTACCTACTCTGTCAAAACCCCCTGAGGCCCCCACCTCTCATAACCCCACCATCTTTCGAGGGACATCCCAAGCTCCAACTTTGTTCCCAGGAATCATGCATGTGCAGGGAGGCAAAGATATTTGGCAGGGCTCTTCTGAGCCATGGGCAAGATGCCTCCTGCAAACTAAAACTGTCCCTTCACACGCTCCTCTGTTCCAACACTATGGCATTGCCAGTGGCAAATGCTTGATTTCCCCCTCAGCTGTCCAGTTGAGCTTACCTGCATCTCCACCCACACCACTTTGACCCAACTCCCAGGCAGCATCTCGAGATCTCCACCATGAGGCTCTGCATACTTGTGAGCACCCATGATTGTAGTTATCTTCGACGAGTAGTCCAATACATTTACCCGCTCCCCCGTGATCCATGCCCTCTTCCCCCATACCATTGACACCCCAGGTGTAAGATTTGACCTTCCCTCGGTCACCCTTCAACTTGTCCCCTTCACCCTCCATCCTGTGCAGGTGAATGTCAACATCCCCTACCTTCCAGAGGAGCCCACCCCAATGACAATAGATATGCGCTCCCCCCCCCGCCCCACTCTGCCAACCCCCACTATTCACCTCTCCTTCCATATCTTCTCCAACAACCTTCAACTCCCCCCTTCACCCATCTCGCTAAACCCTCATTTTCCCACTCTCTCAGCTCCCACTGCCCTCTTTAACTCTCACCATCCCTTCCTGTCACCGATTTTCTCAGTATTCCCCTTGAGTCTCACCAGTTAACACCGCAGAGCCCATCCCCTGAACCCCTTTCGCTCTTCCCCCAAATGTCTGTTCACATCTGCACCCCCCCACCTCCCCATGTCCATTCACACCTGCACAGCCCCTCCACCATGTATGTTCACACCTGCACAAACCCCCTTTCTCCCTGTCCACACTCAGACTTGGCCCATTCCACCCTCTTGCTTTCTTCCACCTCAAGACCATTCCACGACCCTCAGAGCATCTCTCTCTTTCCCCTACCTTTCCTCTGCTCCCCTCGAGGCCCCCACATCTACTCCTCCTCTTCATTCATCCCCTCCCCAGCATCCCCACCCTAATACAGACCATCACTGCCAAACAGTCCCTCCTGTAGCCATCCACCTGCAGCTTGAAGATCCAGCTCCTGGAAGCTACTGCAGAGTGAGGATCCACATTGTTGATGCTCCACTCCGCCCGCCCACTGCTGCACGTGGTGCCCCACAGTCACTGGAGGCCTCCGTGAAAAAAAAAATCGCTTATTGTCACAAGTAGGCTTCAATGAAGTTACTGTGAAAAGCCCCTAGTCGCCACATTCCGGCGCCTGTTCGGGGAGGCTGGTACGGGAATAGAACCGTGCTGCTGGCCTGCCTTGGTCTGCTTTAAAAGCCAGCAATTTAGCCCAATGTGCTAAACCAGCCCCTTCTGTTGCCTGGGCCTAAGCCGTGAAATGTGCACACCACATTGTTCCCGACATCTTCTGGATCTGCGCGAGATCACGCTGGCAACGTGGATGCTTGGTAACGTGAAGGGAAATTCCCATCCGCACTTCATCAGCATTCTGTGATCGGAATGGAAAAAAGTTTCACGTCAGGCTCGGTGGGAATGACGACCTACCATGCTATGTCGGCGGGAAACCAGTTTTTTGGCTCCCATCATATTGTTTACCCGCACCCCCTCCCTCCCACCTGTCCTTAAATGCATGGGGGACATGGAAAATTTCCTTCCAAAATCTTTGCATCTTTCCTGAAATGTGAGGCCCAGAATTGTACACAGTTATTCAACTCAGGCCTAACCAGCACTTTATAGAGTTTCATCATGATCGCTGTGTTTTTATATTATATTAGATTTATAAACCCAATTAATCTGTATGGCCTTTTGCAAAAAATACCTTATTAACTTGTCTTGCCAAATTTATGGATTTGTATTGTCATGAAATCCATGTCCTTGGGTGCTAAATTTGCGGGCTATGGAGATTGTGACTTTTAAGGATCGGTGTTCCAATGCTTGCTACACTACTTCTTGCCTAATTACAAGGGTGGGACCCTCTGGATGATAGCCCACCAGAAAAGTTCAAAGGTCAGTGAATTACTCTCTTGAGCCAGTCAGTTTTAATATGAAAATAAGTGACCCACAGAGAGAGGAGGACAAGAGGGGGGAGGGGCAAGGGGCAAGGAAAGGTCCCAAAAGGAAGTCACAGGTGAGGGACAAAGACAAGAAATGCCAGAAACAGTTCCCAGATAAAGAAAGTGCTGCAGGGAACAGACCAAATGGTGTTCTGCTGGGCATGGCCAAGATCTGAAAGTGTGCCTCTACGCTAGTGTTGAGTGTATGCTGGAATCCACAAAGAAGGAATCTTGGAAAGTTTGATTGAAACCCTGTGAGGGTTAAAGCTGCCCGAGTGGGAGCAACGTTTGGAGAGAATTCCAAAGAGAAGTCTTCAATGATGAAGCTGGGAATCCCTTGTGAGACAGTTTTAATGAAATTGTTTGACTTGGTGGCTACTGATGTCTGGGTGAGTTCTTGACAAATCCATGGACTCAGTCTTGGTTGAATCTGTCATTTAACTTGTCGTGTGGTGCGTTCCACCACAATTCATCTGTTCATACACAGGTGCCATCGAATGCTAGTACAACATGCATATGTTGTAAATTGATTCATCATTCTGAATTTGTGTTGTAAATCTTGTTTTGTTTTGTTAAAATCCCATAGAATCTTGTGGCTTTTATCCAAAATCAGGTGTCTTGCATCTCAACATTTATCTACTACAAACAAAATATTTTTGGTTGCTAACTGCATTTCCCTTCACAGTCCCGGGGCCTGGCCAAGGATTATAACACCAACGAAAGGGAAAATGCTGGAAAATCTCAGCAGGCCTGGCAGCATCTGTAGGGAGAGAAAAGGGCTAACGTTTCGAGTCCGATGACTCTTTGTCAAAGCTAAAGACAGAGAGAGTGGGAAATATTTATACTGTGGAGTATCATCTTTCATTCCTACTCCACAGTATAAATATTTCCCACTCTCTCTGTCTGTTAGCTTTGACAAAGAGTCATCGAACTCGAAACGTTAGCTCTTTTCTCTCCCTACAGATGCTGCCAGACTTGCTGAGATTTTCCAGTATTTTCCCTTTCGTTTCAGATTCCAGCATCCGCAGTAATTTGCTTTTATCCAGATTATAACACCAAGGACTCTCTGCTCATCTCAATTTTTCAGAAATGTGGCATTTATACCTTGGCTAGAATTCACCAACTGTAGCAATTCGCTTTTCCCGCCAGTGTGTTTCCGAATTATGTGGGGTTGCTTCAATGAGAAATCCTGTCAACAAGAGATGGAAAGACAGAATCTCACTGCCAGCGAACGGCGCGCTGCCAAGAAAGACGTGCCCATGGGCGGGATTCTCTCAGCCCGGGGCCGTGTCATGCCGTCCCGACGGCGGGATGCAATTCACCGTGGAGCGGAGAATCGGCGCCATTGGTGCCGGCATGGACAAGTTGGGCGCCAGTTGGGGGCCGCTCTACGTGGGCCCCCGCCAATCCCAGGCCGAGGGCCATAGCAAAAAGCCCGAGTTCCGCCGGCGCTGTTCTAACCTCCTAGCCGGCGGGATCTCTGCGTGGAAGGGTCCGGGTGTGGCCTGCGGGGGAAGAGGAGGAGGGGTCCGACCCTGGGGAGGCCTCCGTTGTGGCCTGGCCCGCGATCGGCGCCCACCAATTGGCGGGCTGGCATCTCGGGCTGGGGGCCTCCTTTCTTCTGCGCTGGCCCATTTAGCCCTATGCCATTTGGCGTCAGGGCCGGCGCGGAGAAGGCAGCCACTACGCTTGCACGCGTTGATGCCGGTGCCACTGCACATGCGCGTGTTGGCGTTGGTGCCACTGCGCATGCGCGGACCCTGCTGCGCCCAGTTGACGCTAGTATCAGCAGCTGGAGCAGCGTGGGCCACTCCAGTGCCGTGCTGGCACTGTAGGGGCCAGAATTGCTGATCCCGAGGCCACGTTGACGCCGTTGGGAAACGCGCCGGCGTTTTCGACGGCGTCAACACTTGGGCCGGGATTCTGTGATCCTGAGGCTATGTGTCTTTCTATATTATTCCTCCCAAAGGATATCACTTCACCTGTCGCCACATTGAACTTAATTTACCGGGTTGGAACTCCATAGAGCTGGCTAAGGGTTGGAGTACAGAGCTAATCATTGTCTATATGAACCATATATGGGTCTTTGATCAGAAGTAACATGTTGATGATATGCATCCCTTGGAAAGCAGCCAGCCTATATCAAGACTGAATGACCTAGATTTTTTTTAATTTGAGTTGCATCAGCTGCCTCAGGGCAGTTAATACAATTTGAAGGAGACGACTTCAGGAGCTGCTTTGCCAGCTCCACAATTGCCACCAATAATTCAGGAAATTTCTGGCAGAAGTGATGTGAGGTATCAAATATTAGCATCCCAAATATGGGTCAGCATATTTCAGGTCAATAACTGAAATGGGCTAGTGTGCAAGGTTATTGCTGCCCTCGCAAGTGCTTAATGCAAGGGACACACGAGGAATGGAAGAGGATCACTTAATTTTAAAGAAGCTCACATGAGCCTGTGCAGCCAACTTGAGGCCATTGATCTCAATTGATATGCCACTGCTTCTGAACCTTTGTTTTTCAGCTGGGGTCAAGTTGCATTTGTACGGCAAATGGAAATCTTACCATGATCAAGATGAGTTGTTATTTTCACTAATGTGGGATATTCCAGCTGACATGTCTATAAGTAATGGAAAGTAACAACTGTTCAGAGTTATAGAGCCATAGAGGTCTGCAACACAGAAAAGGCCCTTTGACCCACTGCACTGTTCGGAAACAACCACCTGAGTATTCTAACCCTCTTTTCCAGCACTTGGCTCATGGCCTTGTATGTCTTGGCACCACAAGTGCACATCTCAATCCTTCTTCAGTGTTATGAGGGTCTCTTCCTCCATTCCCCTTTCAGGCAGTGAGATCCAAACTCCCACCACCCTCTGGGTGAAAAGATTTTTGCTCACATCCCCTCTAAACCTCCTGCCCCTTACCTTAAGCCTATAGCCCCTGGTCATTGATCCCTCCACCAAGGGGAAAGGTTTCTTCCTTTCCACTCTATCTATGCCCCTCATAATTTAATATGCCTCAATCATGTCCCTCCTCTGCTCCAAATGAAACAACCCCAGTCTATCCAACCTCTCTTCATAACTGACCAGCCCAAGCAACATCTTGGCAATGTCCTCGGCACCCTTTCCAGTGGAATCACATCCCTCCTTTAATGTGGATTCCAGAATTTACACAGTACTCTATCTGTGTCCTAACCAATGTTTTATACAGTTCCAGTATAACCTCCCTGCTCTTAAACTCTATGCCTTGGCTAAGAAAAGCAAATATATCAAAAGCCTTCTTAACTACTGTATCCAACTGCCCAGCTACTTAAGGGACTAGTGTACATGCACATCAGTGTCCCTCTGAGGAGTTGAGTGACATGATTCAACAAGTACTTTTCTGGCGTTAACACATCTTTAATAAGTTTTTCTTTTCTCTCTATTGTTTTGTTTTGATCATATCATTTTATTGATGCGAATGAAATTGCCCACAAGTGGTGATAATGCAGATTTCAAAAGAACGTATAAAAACAAATATATTTCTGCACCAGTTTACACCACAATGAAATATATTCCGCTTCCTCAACATCACACACTGTGCAAAATATACCTCCTGGCGATGCAACCAAGAGCTACCATGCTGTCATTAATTTTAAAACATTGCTGATTCCCGGTTTGCTGAGTTCAGACATGCCAGTTGCTACAGCAACGTTCTAAAGTACATTCCTAGCAGTCAATAAAGTAATATTCCACTTGATGAACGAACGTTAGCCGCATTTTATTTTTGTGCAATCGATCAAAGGAGTTTTTGATCTCCAGCGAAGAGAATGTGATGTGAAATTGTGGGATTGAAGGGACCTGAGACTGAGACAGTGTCTGTGTGTGTGTGTGTGTGTGTGCCACTGGGATAGCAACCAGTGGCTTGTTACAAAACGTATGCTGCATTGCCTGTCATGTGATTTTTCAGCAGTGTGTCCTTCAGATGCGATAATCTCAAAAGTGATTAGCTTCTTCTCTCCCACGTCACTCCTCTTTCTGGTACTGCCGCTGAATTGGTCAGCAACTTTGCAGAATCCTCCTGCTGGAGGCTGTTGTTTTTTGCTCAATTCTCGGCTGTCTTCAACAACTCCAGGCATTTTGTTTTGTTGTTTTAATCTTTACAACTACAACCAGCTCCCTTGTGTTTAGCTTGACTGATCTTGTGATCTTGCCATTCTGCTCTGAACTATTTGAAAACTGCATTGGCTCTTGTTTATCCTGCATTTTGTTTCTCAGGAGATTAAAGCGTTCCATGCACTACAGTGTGCAGATGTGAGGCTGGGAATAATGAGGGACCATTAACACCGTAAAGTTGACCCAGTTAGGGCTATATTTAGGTTAGAGCCAGACTTTCTTCATTGTCCCCTGCCTGTCAAATCTATATTACTCTACTTCCTCAACTGACTCGAATCTGCTCAGTTATTTTTGTTCAAATATTTCGACCATAAGAAATAGGAACAGCAGGAGGCCATTCAGGCCTTCGAACATGCTCCGCCATGTAAGAAGATCACGGCTGATCTAGCTCACTAAGTCTACTTTCCTGCCTTATCTCCATGACCATTAATCCTCTTACTGATTAAAAACCCATCAATCTCACCATTGAAAATGTTAGGGCAGCATGGTAGCACAAGTGGATAGCACTGTGGCTTCACAGTGCCAGGGTGCCAGGTTCGATTCCCCGCTGGGTCACTGTGTGGAGTCTGCACGTTCTCCCCGTGCCTGCGTTGATTTCCTCTGGGTGCTCCGGTTTCCTCCTACAGTCCAAAGACGTGCAGATTAGGTGGATTGGCAATGATAAATTGCCCTTAGTGACCAAAAAGGTTAGGAGGGATTGGAACGAAAGGGAAAATGCTGGAAAATCTCAGCAAGTCTGGCAGCATCTGTAGGGAGAGAAAAGAGCTAATGTTTCGAGTCCGATGACTCTTTGTCAAAGCTGGAGGGGTTATTGGGTTACGGGGCTAGGGTGAAAGTGAGGGCTTAAGTGGGTCGGTGAAGACTCGATGGGCCGAATGGCCTCCTTCTGCACTGTATGTTCTATAACTCAGAATCCACAGCTTCCTGGGGTAAAGAATTCCAAAGATTCACCATTCTGAGAGAAGAAATTGTTTCTCAAATCGATCTCAAACGAGCACCTCCTTATGAAGACTACATCCCTAGTGGTAGCTGACTCCTGATATGCTGCAGTTATTTGTCCTAAACTTGGTATCACGCTCGCTCATCCCTGTGTCCTGGCTCAGGATGTTTAATGTAACTCACTCTTTCTTATGGGCTTGTTGAGTTTCTACGCTATCATAGATTTCTTTCAGTACTGCAGAGTGAGAGATTTGGTCATAATGCTGACCTCTCTGGTTTTTGCTTGAATTATATGGGGGGTAAATACGGCCCACAATCAATCAATTATATTCAAGAATGTAGATTCAAGAGAAAAAACTCATTGAAATAAAAGCCTTAAAATATTCTAAAAGTGTAAATATTTGAAGTAAATTTGTTGCCATAAAAACTTGCTGTTGAGAGGTAGAGATGAAAGCCAAGGCCCATTGAGGAGAACATCATTGAATCGTAGTAAAGTAAACAAGCTAAATAGATAGGGGTAGCCAGAACCATAGAATCCCTACAGCGCAGAAGGCGGCCATTCAGGCCATCGAGTCTCCACTGACCCTCTGAAAGAGCACCCTACCTAGGCCCACTCCCTTGTCCTATCCCAGTAACCTCATTTAACCTGCATGCCCTTGGACATTTAAGGGGCAATTTAGCTTGGCTAACCTGCACATTTTTGGACTGTGGGAGAAAACCGGAGGGCCCAAAGGAAATCCACGCTGATACTGGAAGAATGTGCAAACTCCACAGTCACCTGAGGTCGGAATTGAACCCGGCTCCCTGGCACTGTGAGGCAGCACTGCTAAACACTGTGCCACCGTGCCGCCCTGGTTTCTCAAGCTTGCATTGTTTGTTTACCTGAGTCTTGCCTTTCTCTAATAAGACAGTAGAGAAAGGCATGACCAGGTGTGCAAAATATTCCTCTCTTTGCCGATCCTGAGAAAAATTGGGTAGGAGGTGCCACAGTGAATATTGGCACCTTGACAAGGAAGGTACAGAAGGAGGAAGTGAATTATCGGGCGATGCCTTTGAAACTGAGGAGAAACAAGAGAGAATTGGCCTGATTGACTGGAGTGATCTTTTCTAGGCCTGTGTGTCCCAGTTTTAACTTTCAGGAAAACAGTATCTGTAGTAACATTGATAAAGTAGAGATACATTGGAAGTTATTATAGAGACAGAGCGAGGGAACATTGAAGCAAGACTTGAGAAATATCGGATGAGAACATAGGAACTCATTCTGCCCTTTAAGCTTTCTCCACTTTGCCAACTGACCCCCGACCCAAACTCTCGACTCCCTCTTCTATCAAAAATATGTCTAGCTCAGCTATGAATAAATTCAATGACCCAGCCTCCACTGTTTCCTGGGGAAGAAAATTCCACAGACTAACAACCCTCTCAAAGGGGCAAAAAATCCTCAACCTCTATCTTAAAAGGCAGACATCTTATTGTAAAACTGTGTCTGCGTATTATGGTCAACCCCAAGAGAGGTAAGACCCTCCCACTACCCCCCCACCCCTTCAAATCCCCTCAGGATCTTATATGTTTCAATACGATCACCGCTCATTCTTTGAAATTTCAATTGCTTTTGGACCAACCTGTTCAACCGTTCTTCATAAGATAAGCCATTCACCCAGGAATGAGTAAAATGAATCTTCTCGGAAATGCTTCTCATGCAATTATATCCTTTCTTAAATAAGGAGACCAAACCTCTGCACAGCACCCCAGATGTGGCCTCGGCAACCCCTGTAAAACTGTTGCAAAACATCCCTACTTTATATGCCTTTCCGCTATCAATAAACAGCAACATTTCATTTGCCTTCAAAGTTATCCCCCTGAATACTAACTGATTTATGTACCAGGATACCCAGATCCCTCTGTACCCCCTAATTCTGCAATCTCTCTCCACGTACTACGCGGTAATGTTATGTTCTACTCAAATCATGTGCTGCTTTTTTATTCTTCCTGCCAAAGTGGCTAAGTTCACATTTTCCCACATTATGCACGTTCGGCCAACTCTTTTGCTCACTCACTTAATTGCTCAGGCAAGTGACATCACAGGGAGAGGTTGCCCGGTCTGGACTAGATATCGCTTTGTCTGAATCCAACATTAACGATCGAGAGGCACAGGCCTTTAAAATATCAATGTTTGCAACTTGAAATTGGAGGAGTTATTGGGATCAACTGACTGGAGCTCGCTGCAGTTATTATGAGCCAGCTTTTACCTATTGCAGGTTGGCCATTCTTCGAAATGGCGCGACTCTTGGTGTTGACCATTGTGGTGAGAAACTTGCCACTGTGGAAGATCCGACTGAGGGAGAAGACAATGGGTTGATGTGTTCGGTTTTCAACCCAGCCTAGGGAGCAAAAGATAGAAATGTGAATTTTTCAAAATGTTTGGACTGCCTGATGGGTGACAGCTGTTGTTTAGAACTCAGGATGTCACTAATTCATTCAGGCCTGAAGCCAAAAGTCTCAAGTCTCAAACCGGGGAGTATAGAAGGCTCAAACTTAAAGGAATATAATGAAGTCAAATGTTTTTTTTTAATGTTGCCTGTGAATTAACATAAAAATTGTAGAGGCAGTATCAGACCTAGTCACACGTGGAAAAGCTTCACGACACTTGGTTCACAGTATTGACCAGATATAGATATTCTTGTTTGGTTTACCTGCCAGGTATGCTGTACTGAGATTTATTCTACCTTCACTGCAAAGCAGGTTGGGAATGTTTCTGAATGTAAAGTTAAGCAACATGTAAATTCCCTGTTTCTGGAATGATGCAAGATATTTTCAAAGGTTAAGCATCACTGGCCATTGGAATAAATGGACCTCACATTTCTTAAAATCTTAAATGCAACTTCCCCTGCACAACAGCAGGGAAACGATAGTGAGGGACAGGGATGGCTGGCATCCCGCAATTTGGGGCATGATCCAACCGAAGAAATTCTGTGTCCGGTTTTGGCCGCATTTAGCAAGGTGCTTCTCGTCGGCTGCATCGTGGAAAACACCAGGCTATTCAATGGCACTTTGCCATTTTTTGGTTCTGAGGAAGTTTCTCTCCACCGAGGCCGCACTTGAGTCATTTCCTGCTAGTGAACTGAAAGGCTCTTCATAGAAGGGTGTGCCATTTTGGAATGCTGCCTTGATCTTTCCCTCCTTCTTTTAGTCCGCCCCCCTGTTTTCGACCCCCCACAACCATGAGGAGGTTGCAGTGAGCCCCTCTAACCTGCCGCCACCTGGTAAGGCCTCTCCAAGCCCCAACTCTGGCAGTGCCAATCTGACCTGGGCACCCTGGCACTGCCGGCCTGCAACACTGGCAGTGCCTATACTAGAGGGCAAGATCCAGATTGTGATGTCATGCAAGATTCTGTTAAATCTCGCGAGATGTTTCAAGCGTCGCGAGTCTTGCCAGAGGCCCCTTGCGAAATTTAGCGGCCTCATCTCGACACCAAGTTGGTCGCGGTGAGGCCGCTGAATCACATCATTGAACTTTTGAGGGGTGTCCCCCTTTAAATACAGAGATTGGGCTATGATGAGGCTCATCAGGAACTGACTGCAATTGCAACCAAAGGCCTATGTAGGGAAGTGGGTTGTAGCTCCTCTTCCAGCACAACCTGGATCAAGGGCCAGAAGAGTCCTAGAAAAGTGATTTGATTTTGGATAAATGGAGCTAAATGTCCGGTAGTGCAAAACCGCTGATGAGGTGGCCAAAATTGCAAACAGAGTTTGTTATTGACACAGTTGCTGTGCACAAATTAGAATGAAAGATATTGGTGAGAATTGACTTTTCCTTTAATAGTGGCAAAAGTTTCATGTTTTTGCATAATGCTTTCCACTGTTGAGGTGCAAACTCATTTATTTTACCTCAATTCTTTCAATTATGATTATCTCTTGCATAATTTCTGGGGTTTTGTGATAAACGTGAAGTCTCTATTACGAATGAATGTTAGGGTTTCTTGTGATCCAAGATTGAATGAAACAAAATAGTTTTCATACAAGGCTTGAAACCGTACTGCAGTTTAGCCCCTGTGAGCAAATTCCACCTAGGACAACTTGCTTCAAGTCAATTGCTTGAGTTTCTATAATGTGAGATATTGATTGTGAAGTGAAGTCTTTAAATTACATCCTCGCACCTTTATGAGGCAAGGTGTTCCTACTAAAGGAAGAGAACACCGTGAACTGCTTGTATTGTGTCATTGCAACTGAAAGCAGTAATGGCATCTAACTGGACATGCGGCACACAGTGTAGTGCAGATGAATGGCAGCATGGGACTTCTGCTGCAAAGTGGATGGCACAGTGGCACAGTGGCTAGCACTGCTGCCTCACAGTGCCAGGGTGGCACAGTGGCTAGCACTGCTGCATCACAGTGCCATGGACCCCAGTTCGACTCCGACCTTGGGTGATTGGCTTTGTGGAGTTTGCATGTTCTCCCCGTGTCTGTGTGCGTTTCCTCCGGGTGCCCCAATTTCCTTCCATAATCCAAAGATTGGATTGGATTGCATTTGATTATTTTCACGTGTATCGAGGGACAGTGAAAAGTATTCTTCTGCGTACAGTCCAGACAGATCATTCCATACATGTAAAAAAAACATAGGGCAAGCATAAACACACATTGTAAATACATAGACACAGGCATCGAGTGAAGCATACAGGAGTGAAGTAGAGAAGATGTGTGAAGAGGTCAGATCAGTACAAAAGAGGATAATTTAGGAGTCTGGAAACAGCGGGGAAGAAGCTGTTTTTGAATCTGTTAGTGAGTGTTCTCAGTCTTTTGCATCTCTCACCTGATGGAAGAAGTTGGAAGAGTGAATAAGCCGGGAGGGAGGGGTCTTTGATTGTGCTGCCCGCTTTCCCAATGCAGTGGAGGTGTAGACAGAGTCAATGGATGGGAGGTGGGTTTGTGTGATGGACTGGGCTGTGTTCACAACTCTCTGTAGTTTCTTAAGGTCTTGGGCCGAGCAATTTCCATATCAAGCTGTGATACAGCCAAATAGGATGCTTTACATGGTGCATCTGTCAAAGTTGGTAAGTGTCAATGTAGACACGCCAAATTTCCTTAGTTTCCTGAGAACGTACAGGTGCTGTTGTGCTTTCTTGGTCATAGTGTAGGCGTAGGTGGCCCAGGACAGATTGTTGATGATGTGCCCACCTAGGAATTTGAAGCTGTCAGCCATCTCCACCTCAGCACCATTGATGCAGACAGGGGTGTATATGATACTTCTCTTCCTGAAGTCAATGACCAGCTCTTTAGTTTTGCTGACATTGAGCGAGAGATTGTTGACGTTACACCAGAGGTTCTCTCTCTCTCCTGTATTTTGACTCATTGTTGTTCAAGATCCAAACCACTACAGTCGTGACATCAACAAAATTGTAAATGGAGTTGGAGCTAAATTTTGCCACACAGTCGTGTGTGTGTGTAGGGAGTATAGAAGGGGGCTAAGTATGCAGTCTTGCGGAGCCCCGGTATTGAGGACAACGTGGAGGAGGTGTTGTTGTTTATCCTTAGTGATTGTGGTCTATGGGTCAGAAAGTCGAGGATCCAGTTGCAGAAGGAGGAGCCAAATCCTAGGTTTTGGACCTTTGACATGAACTTGGCTGGGATTATGGTGTTGAAGGCGGTGCTGCTGTCAGTGAATTGGAGTTTGACATAAAAATCCTTGTTGTCATGATGCTCCAGGATGAGTGTAGGGCCAGAGAGATGGTGTCTGCTGTGGACCAGTTGTGGAGGTATACGCATTGCAGTGGATCTAGGCATTCTGGGGGTGTGGAGTTGATGTGTCTCATGTCCAACCTCTCAAAGCACTTCATAATGATCGATGTCAAGGCCACCGGATGGTAGTCGTTGCAGCACATTGCCTGGTTCTTCTTTGGCACCGGTATGATGGATGTGCAGGTTAGGTGGATTGGCCTTGCTAATATTTCCCCTCAGTGGTCAAAGATGTGCAAATTAGGCAGGGCTATAGGGATGGGGTGGGGAAGTGCACCTTGGTAGGGTGCTCTTTCGGAGGGTCGGGGCAGGCTCGATGGGCTGAATGGCCTCCTTCTGCACTGTAGCGATTCTGTGATTCTATGCTTCCCTCTCGTCTTAAGTGCATTACTTTTGACCATCCAGTTGTGTCCTGGCCTCGACTTTAAGCCAGGCATAGGTTGGGATACTGGCATCTCTGGTGCAGCGTTGTCCTGAACAGCAGAGAAGGCAGCTTTACAGTCCGAGGTGCAGATTCACGATAAAATGATTGCCCCATATGAAAGTGCACCTCACTGAGACACGTTTGTCAGATAGCACGAGAGCGAGTTTATGCTGCAGCTGCTCAAAGGCAGAAATGTCAGCCCCAAAGGTCAGCGATATGTAACTGGCACCTTGGTATTTCCATTCTAAGTGTTTGTAATTAGAATTGTGATGTAATTTAATATTATTAATGGGAAAGAAGCCCTGTTATTGGAAAAGCTAGAACTGGGATTTAATGAATGTGTGAGCAGAGTAAACTTGTCTTGTATATTTATGTTTTAATTAGTAGCACTAACGCTGGTGGGCGCCACAAGGCAACATCGGCCCATTACTCTCCTGAAAGCTGAAATCCCACCCTGCCCTGAGCAGCCATATATTTTATAGCATAGTATTTTATTTTTAATCGTACTGTAGAGATACTCCTCGGAACACGAGTAAGAATCATAGAATCCCGACAGTGCAGAAGGAGGCCATTTGACCCATTGTGTCTGCACCGACCCTTGGAATGAGCATACTGCCCATTTTGCCTATCCCCATTATCCCCTGACCTCACCTGCACATTTCTGGACATTAAGGAGCAATTTAGCATGGCCAATCCACCTAACGCAAACATCTTTGGACTGTGAAAGGAAACCAGAGCGCCCGGAGGAAATCCACGCAGACACAGGGAGAACATACAAACTCTGTGAATTGCAAATATGTAGAGTGCCAATAAAGGAATGTGCAGACAACTGGAACATAACTGCAAACGCGTTCTTCCAGTGTTCAAAGGATTTAAAATTAGTTGGGGGGGGGGGGAAGGGGGGGGGGGGGAGGGGTAGGGGAGGGGGTGTTGAGACCGAGTCAATTAACCACTCCATGAAAGGTTAGACAATGGCTGGAATTCTCCGGCCATGGGAACTGCCTGGTCCCGCCGGCAGTGTACCCCAGTTCATGGGTTTCCCGGCAGCATGGGGCTGCTTCAATGGGATCCCGTTAACTGGCGCGGGAAGAGAGAATCCCATCGCCAGCGAACTGGCTGAAGTATTGGGCAGAGTCTCCGGTCCCCCAGTCACATGTTTCACGCGGGGCGCCGCTTGTCATTGGAATTTCCCATTGAAGCAGCCCCGTGCCACCAGGAAACCCACAGGCTGGGGTGCGCTGCCGGCGGAAAGAGGGAATCCCCATGGCCGGAAAACTCCGGCCACGGTTGGAGTGTGATTGGAGGTTCGAAGGATCATGTACGTCAGGCACATTTTTCTGTGCCCAAGTGCTCCATATTTCTAGTGCATGGGTTATGATGGACTGGAGGGCAGCGATCCATGACATCAAAGTTCCAAGTCTTGTATTTTCAACACACAAGACAGATGAGTGAGTAAAATTACAGTGACACTGAATTAACATGGGCCTGGATTTTCATCATTTGGGACATAGGAACGTAGAAAGCAGGAGCAGGTGGAGGCCATTCGGCCCTTTGAGCCTGCTCCATCATTAACTATGATTATAGTAAGAAGTCTCACAACACCAGGTTAAAGTCCAACATGTTTGTTTCAAACACTAGCTTTCGGGGAACTGTTCCTTCCTCATTTCACCTGAGGAAGGAGCAGTGCTCCGAAAGCCAGTGTTTGAAACAAACATGTTGGACTTTAACCTGGTGTTGTAAGACCTCTTACTGTGCTCACCCCAGTCTAACGCCGGCATCTCCACATCATCACTATGATTATGGTTGATCATCCGAACTCAGTAACCTGTTCTGCCTCAGACTCATCTTCTACCGATGCTGTACTTGTTGCTGAATTCATAGATTCAGAACCAGAAAGACTTGTGGGAGCCTTCTCTGACCTTTCGTCAGTTTGGTTTGTGTTGTTAGTGTCTCTTTTTACATTTATCCATGGCATAAAGGTCTTGGGGAAACTGCTACAGAAAACAAGGACCCACATCCATCCTCCTTTGTGAGGCCAAGACCTTTGATTGACCTTTTACAAATGGAACTATGTTTTAAAAGCTTTTGAAAAGCTTTTCACTCTCTGGGTGAAGAAAGTTCTCCTTATCTCTGTCCAAAATGGTCTGCCCCGTATCTTCACACTGTGACGCCTGGCTCTGGACACCCTCACCATCGGGAACATCCTTACTTGCATCTAACCCGTCTAGTCCTGTCAGAATTTGATAGGCTTCTATGAGGTCCCCCCTCATTCTTCTGAACTCTAGCGAATTTAATCCAAACTGATTCTTTCATCCTTCATTTATCAGTCCTACCATCCCAGGAATCAGTCTGGATGAGAACAGGAATGGAAAAAATCCTCAGCTTGACGTGCTCACCTCGAGAGAAAGTGACGATAAGGGCAGGATTTTCATTGTCAGGCGTGGGATCAGGCTGGGTCAGGCAAGCCAACCTGGGAAATAGTCCGAAGGCAATCACACTGGCTGCCAGGTGCAGAGGCCAGGCTGTCTAAAAGGGTGTTTCACTTGGGTTCAGGTGTTTTAGCCAAGCCTCATTATGTATTCTTGGCTGAGAGCCCAGGGGCGGGATTCTCCGACCCCCCTCCCCCTCCGCCGGGTCGGAGAATCGCCCGGGGTCAGCGTCAATCCCGCCCCCGCTGTGTCCCGAATTCTCTGCCACCCGAGATTCGGCGGGGGAGGGAGTCGCGCTGCACTGGTCGGCGGCCCCCCCGCGTCGATTCTCCGGCCTGCAATGGGCCGAAGTCCCGCCACTGACAAGCCTCTCCCACCGGCGGGAATCAAAACACCTACCTGACGGGCAGGATTGATGGCACGGGCGGGCGTCGGGGTCCAGGGGGGGCGCAGGGCGATCTGACCCCGGGGGGTGCCCCCACGGTGGCCTTGCCCACGATCGGGGCCCACCGATCGGTGGGCGGGCCTGTGCCGTGGGGTCACTGTTTTTCTTCAGCCTTCGCCATGGTCTTCACCATGGCAGAGGCGGAAGAGATCCCCTCCCCTGCGCATGCGCCGGGATGATGTCAGCAGCCGATGATGCTCCGGCGCATGCGCGGAAATACGCCGGCCGGCGAAGTCCTTTCGGCCCCGGCTGGTGTGGCGCCAAAGGCCGTTCACGCCAGCCGGCGGAGCGGGAACCACTCCGGTGCGGGCCTAGCCCCTCAATGTGAGGGCTTGGCCCCTAAAGGTGCGGAGACTTCCCACCGGATAGGGGAGAATCCCGGCCCAGATATCCATGAGAGTAATAAAACACTTAAGCCCCAGAGGAAACATTGCTTGATTGACAGCACTGGCTCTCTGATCTCTGCTGTCAACTTCACAATGTTTGAATACACTAGATTAAATGTTTCAAGTGTTTGAGGTTTCTGCTGCTGATATTTTGAATAACCTGGACGATTGACAAATCTATGTCCTGTAGCAAAACAAAATATCTTACTGTCTCTATAGGTTTTATTGCTTCTTTACAGTGAGTGAACAAGCATGGAAGTGCCATAACATGGCATGGAGGCATGAGGAGCCATAGGAGTTATTTTCTGGGGGCGGAGGGAGAAGCGGGGGGGGGAGAGAATTTTTTGAAATTATTACAAAAAGTTCCTCCATGCCGACTATATTCCATGATGTATCAGAGGTGCTGAGGAATGTGGCTCATTGAAAACCTGGTTGACCCCATGGATATTACGAAGGGCTATTCCTATCCCCGCAATGGAGTCAGCCAGGACGGGAGAGCACGGTGCAGGCTTCCGACTTGAATCTGCCCAACCCTTTAAAGCAGCCTTGTCCAAACTTTTTGGGTGGTGGGTGGGGGGGGGGGGGGGCACATTTCAAAATTCTTTTCACTCAAGGGGCTGATGAAAATAAAAATTTGGCACACCATTAAACATGAATTAAAAAAAACCTGAGCTATGAAAAAAACCAACTTGCGAAGCAAAAATAAAACAGAGTCATAAATAAAGATGAGTATTAGAGTGTAATAGGGTGAGAGTGCATGTTTCTGGCTCAGTCCCAGGCTCAGGGCATTGTCACAGTCAGCCGCTGTGAGAATGGATGAGAGTGACTGATGGGTGCCTGTGGGTGCAAGAACTCTGCTGCTGGGAATAAGCCAGACTGATGGACACATTCTTCCCCCACACTCTCTCACCCCCACGTTCTCTACCCCCCCCCCCCCCCCACAATCTCTCTCACCCCTTCCCCATACTCTCTGTCACCCCTCACACTCTCTTACCCTCACAATTTCTCTCACGCAACACTCTTGTCACCCCACATCCACACATTCTCACCCCCTTAGAATCATTCACCCTCCACTCACACACTCCACCTCTCACACTCCCTTACCTCCCTCACACTCTCTCTCTCTCTCTCTCTCTCACCACACTCCCACACTCTGTTACCTCTTGTCATAAGTCCGCGGAGGCAGAAATCCCTTCACCAGAATCCTTTTTATTAACAAAACCAACAGCCGAACTCCCAGGTGCATTCAGCTTGCTGTCTACACTGGGAGTGCAAAGGACCTGACACTCCCTGTTGTATACAGAGAAGAGGTTCCCTGATTGACCCACTAATCAGGGAACTCATATTCCAATTGGCCAATCACAAAGGACTGGTCTAAGACACCTCTCCCACACATTCTCACTCCCTTCAGACTCTCTTTCTCACACACACAGGCTCCAGTCATTCACTCACTCAGACCCTAGTGAGCTCTGTTCCTGTTGCCTTGCGCTTCACTCCGCTGTGGCTGAGCCCTGCTCCCTAACACCTGTGATTCCCAGCAGCCCTGCACCCTGGGCCCCACTCCCCACGACCTATGCCCTTTGTTCCTGTGCCCAGCACCTTGCTCCCTTGGACCTTGCGCGAGGCCCTTGGCCCCCCGGCCCTTGGCCACCTTGACCCCGTTCCTTGTCTCCCCGACCCCTGACTCTTCAGGCCTCGATTCCGGTTGCTTCTCTGGTCACAGGTTTTTTTTTCTCGTCCACATTTGCTGCTGATAGGTTCACTGGGTTTATGCTTGAAGGAGCAGCGATTCTTCCATTCAAACCTGTTGGCCAAAATTTTGAGAACTTGTTCCTGGGGCTGAATAGTTGGACTTTGAGGGCCACGTTTAGTCCTTGAGCCGCACGCGGACAAGCCAGCTTAAAGAAAATTGGTAGTCTGGGTACGGAGTCAGAAATCCCATCATCGGAACCTTCCTGCCATTTTTAAAGGGCTCAGCCATTCTGGCTGGGCAACAATCCATGCCACAATGTCATTCTTGGGCCATTCTACTGGGTCCAATCCACCTTAAAGTCACCCGCCAGTACAATGTGTATCCAGGTTTGCTGTATGTTGAGCGGTTTAAAGGGGCAAAGTAGGAAGTTTCATTCAACAATTTTAAGCATGTTCCTGCACCATTTGCCTCATTTCTAGTTCTAGCCATGAACATTCAAGCTGAGCCACGGACTAAAAGTTATAGACATAAATTAGTGAAAAGAAAATTAAAAACCAATATTACAAAGAATGTCTTTGCTTAAACATAGAAAATAGAAGCAAGAGGACGCCATTCGGCCCTTCGAGCCTGCTTCACCATTCATTACGATCATGGCTGATCATCAAGTTCAATATCCTGATCCTGCCTTCCCCCCATATCCATTGATCCCTTTAGCTCCAAGAGCTATATCTAATTATTTCTTGAAACTACACAATGTTTTGGCCTCTACTACTTTTTGTGTGAGCTAATTCCACAGAGGCACCACTCTCTGGGTGAAGAAATTTCTCCTCACCTCAGTCCTAAAAGGTTTACCCCTTATCTTCAAACTATGACCCCTAGTTCTGGACGCCCCTGCCATCCAGACCATTCTTTATGAATCGAACCTGCCTAATCCTGTTGGAATGTTGTAAGTTTCCATGAGATCCCCTCTCACTCTTCTGAACTCCAATGAATATAATCCTAACCAATTTAGTCTTTCCTCATATGGCAGTGCGGCCTGGGAAACCTTTGCTGCACTCTCGCCATAGCAAGAACATCCTTCCTCAGATAAGAACACCAAAACTGTCCACAATTCCCCAGGTGTGGCCGCACCATTGCCCGAAAGATGATTGGAGTAATCTTTCAGACAAAAATAGAGACAAAAAAACCTTCAGAAATGTTTAAAATCCTGTTGGATGGTGCAAGAGGAGAGTTTAGGTGTGGGAAGGATGAACAGCGATAGGCCAGTGCCAGGGTTAGTGAGAACAAATTGATGAGGTATTCGGACATGATTGAATGCGGGAGATATGAAAATTGATGAATAGCCTGGAGATGTGCTTGATTACCTTTTGGAATTTTGTATAAAATGATTCCTCAAGGATTATGTGGGGCAGAGTTCACATTAGGCTGGATTGTAAAAGATCTTTGCAAAAGTGGACAGACGGCCCAACATTGCATCCTGCACTGAGGACTTAATACCTTGATGATTTCAACACTTCAAAATAGATGTGTGTTGGGGTTGAGTGAGATTTTAAAATGTTTAAATATTTAACCTGCTTTACAGGATTAATTTGGATCTTGAGAAATCTAACATGTCAAATTGGGATGGGGGGTGGGTGGGTGGGTGGTGGTAGGAGCGTAGGGATGCAGGCATACAAGGACGGCTTCAGGCAAGAAGCAAGTGGTTTTACAGCACTGCTTGTGGGCTACAAAGAGCTGCTTTCCACTCAGCTGCCCCAGTTTCCCTAGGATTACTCATTCCTCCACCCCCTCCCGCTTACCCCCAATCAACTCCTTTGACCTACTGGGGTCAGCAATCGGGAACAAGAATCCTTGCCCAGGTTCATTGGATCAGTCCCCCTCACTGCTCCTTATCCAGCTGAAAGCCAAGCCTGTCTGTGAGGCTGCCTTCCCGGCTGGAATCCAGCGATTGCATTCTGTGTAGTTCCACCCCGGCTTCTGAAACTCCATGCCTTCCCCCTCAGCCTTCCAAACCTGGTCCTGTGAATTTTGGGACCATTTAATGTTGCAATATCTCCAACATGCACGAATATCTTTGGTAGTTTTACTTGGATGCTGATTCCTGTTTACATTATTGCATTTCTCATAATACAAATACTGTCTTGAAGGCATCAATGGTTACATGGGAATACAGAATGTCAGGTGACAGATTCAACACTGATGTCATATTGTTCAGAGCATTTAGTGGCCACACAGAGTCCAAAATGAGAGGTGTTTAAGAATCGTATTTTATTAAAGAGTAACTATACACACAGTACACTTCAGGTCGCAGCCAGGACTACTCGCACTTGACTCCCATCTTTGCTGGCTTTTATGCTAGAGTCCGTTTACTCTGCTGATGGGCCCCCACCTCTCAGCGGGGCAGCACGTATTCTATGAGGCTTAATGGAAGGCTAATTGGTCCCATCCCCGTGGGTCTCATGCAAGTTATACCAGAGCGTCTTACAATTAGGACTTGCTGTCAGCTTTTCCTCTGCCCTGTCTGACAGTGGCAAAATCATGACTTTGTTATTGATGTGGGGCCCGAGTGTGTGCATGTCCTCGAACTTTCTGAACAGATGTCAGCCTGTTAAGCCCTATCAAATGGGCATGAAAATGGGATGGAAATATTTTGTCCTGAGCCCTAACATTAATCACTGGGTGCTGTTGAACATAAAGAATAACAAATTCCCCACCGTGTGCTTGCCTTGCCCTAGATTGTTATTCAAGCAGCTAATCCATTACAGACATGCAGTTTAATTCGAAAGTCAGCGTTTAACAGAATATTTTGTCGAACAGCAATAGGGAACAAGTCAGTCAATAGCAATTTCTTACCTCCAGAGCAATAAAGGAGAAAAATATATCTTTAAAAGTGCAGTGTTGCAAACTAAAAGTGCAAAAACACAGCAGAACATGGCTAAAGGAAACTGTTGGGGCATTGACTGACAATAAACACTTAATAATTAATATTTCTCTCTCTATTTTATCGATGCTGCAATGACATGTTCTTCATACCTTTCCTTGGTCATTGCCCCGAAGATTCAAAACATCTGTTCTTCTTCTTGTCCGATATTTGATTAGAAACTCATTTCTCATTCTAATTCGTTCCCTTTTGGACCCAATAATCGAGAACTCCATCGATCTCTTCCTCCTGTTATCATCATCATACATTTATGATTCAGGCTCGGTGACACGTGATCGCGACTTTTCTTACTACTTTATTTCATATCTTATATTTCATCTTATATTTCATGTCGGGCAACACGTTGGCACAGTGATTAGCACTTCTGCCTCACAGCACCAGGGACCTGGATTCAACTCCTGCCTTGGGTGACTGTTTGGAGTTTGCACTTTGCCTGCGTGAGTTTCCTCCGGGAGCTCCAGCTTCCTCCCACTGTCCAAAGATATGCAGGCTAGGTGGGATTACGGGGATAAGGTGAAGAGTAGGTAGGGTGCGCTTTCAGAGGTCCGGTACAGACCCGATAGGTCGAATAGCCTCCTTCTACACTGTAAGAATTCTATGGCTCTATCTTTAGTGGTTTCCTGCACCGTAATCCCTTCTCAATGAGAAATGTACGGTCCCTTGAAATGAGTAAGGTCGCACATCCCATGGGCATTTGTGACAGGCTCCCAACATAGCTAATTATTGTTATGCCGATTAACTCCTCTTAACAAGAGCTGGATATAGCTGCTTAAAAAGGGAGATTAAGGGCTCTGGGGATACGGAAAGGCACAGATGATAAAATATTTAGTGTTACAAGATAATTCACATGATATTGTAGCTGTGGATGAGCCACCTGTGGAATGCACCATCTCAGAATTGAATAAAGTGTAATGTGACTTGAGAGATTGGCATTTTGATTCGATTACTCCTGCTAGTCACAGATTAATTCATGTTGTTTGACAATTCATCTGTGATTGGGTTGTCGTATTTTTTTGGTCTGTGTTACTCTAGAATATTTCTGTTGTCCCTCAAGGCTACGTTTGTTGTTGACCCCCAGCTGATGATGTCTCAATGAGGGTGTTTTTTGTTTCCACAATACCTAGATAAATCTGAAACAGGCTATTATTCTCTGGAAATATTCCAATAGAACAGATGTAAAGAAATCCCAAAAATATTTACGTTGGAATATTACATTGGGCACAGTGGTTAGTACTGCTGCCTCACAGCACTAGGGACTCGGATTCGGTTCTGACCTTGGGCAACTGTCTGTGTGGAGTTTGCACTTTCTCACCGTGTCTGCGTGGGTTTCCTCCGGGTGCTCCGTTTTCCTCCCATAGCTCAAAGATGTGCAGGTGGATTGGCCAAATTTGTCCCTCAGTTTTCAAAGGTTTGGTGTGGTTATGGGGATAGGGCGGGGGAATGGGCCGAGGTAGGGTGCTCTTTCGAGTACAGACTCGATGGGCCAAATGGCCTGTTTCTGCACTGTAGTAATTCTATGGATCTATGAAATATCACTATCTCTGTAAAGGGAAGGGTACAGCTAGAATCAAGCAACCAGACAGGACAGGGTTAGATTCTATGCGTCTCCATTAATTTTAATAGACGCAAAGTCCCGATCATGTGAGCACAGCTGGATCCGAGGCTGGGACAGTTGTGGCATTCAGGGGATGAGAGCGTTGGGAGAATCTTCTCTTGCCATCGTTGGCCTTCCTTAGCTCTTGAAGCTGCCTTCCTTGAGTCAAGACTTTAAAGAATCCAACCGTAAACCTACATTCAGGGAGACTGCACAATCTTTCCGTGGAGCTTCTTAACCCCGTTCTGAGGTCAATCTTTAACAAAAGAATTGGCTGTTGTCCTTTAATCATCCTGGGCTTTCATGCTGGGACCTTTAGAGGAGGAGAACCGTGAGCTCTGAACACCCACGCCTTCCAACAGAATGTGTAATAAATGCCGAATGACTACCCTGCAACATTCTCATGTAAAAGAAATCAGAGATTAAAATTTCAATCCATTTTCTTCCCTTACAAAGTCAGCCAGCAAGTCTCCTTTCATGTAAGATGTGCCTACAGTGTCAATCACTTCAAATACAAAGATATATTATGTGCATTGTGGGGGCTGAAGCCGTCACCATGTTTGAGACTTTTCATCTTTTCTCAAATGATTCCAGCAATTTTATATTTGCCCAGATAAAGAAGCCAAGTATTTACATTTATACGGTGAAGAAAAATTAATAGGTTCTCCAAAAGTATGGACATTGAGTAATTAGGCATGGCAGAATTTTACTTTGATAGAATCCAGCAAACCCTGAAGTGATAATGGAGATTTGTTCCAGTTTTCTTCCTTCAAACCTGTGAATTATTACACTCAGTCACGTTATCGTTCTCGGAGTGTAGCTGAATTCCTAAATAGGTCAAGTCTTCTGGGGTCTGAATGAATGAACAGAAATATCTAACGTAAAATGTCCTGATTAGATGTGCTTTCTCGTCTTGTATAATAATGTCATTAAATGACAATTCGTCACAACAGTTGGCAGAATGCCATCCTCTGTCCTCAAAAATTGGGATACACTAACGTTTTATTGAATGAGATTCAGGGTTAGTTAGCTCAGTTGGCTGGATGGCCGTTTTGTGATGCCGAGCACTTCCAAAAGCATGGGTTTAATTCCCCTGGAATAATCTGAGGTTGTCCGTGAAGGCCTTCTCAACCTTGCCCATCGGCCGAGGCACAGTTGCCCTGTGATTAAGTCATCACCAGTCAGCTTTCTCTCAAATGGGGAGAGCAGCCTATGGACCTCGGGGAATGCGGTGACTTCCTCTTGCTTGCAGAATGAGATCAGTGGTGGGATCTTCCGACCTCCAGGCTGTGTGTTTCCCGGCAGCGGGAGATGTGGCACGGTTCTTCGGCGACGTGATTCTCTACTGCTGTTGCCATCAATGGAAATTCCCATTGAAACCAGCCCTACGCTACAGGGAAATCCACAGGTGGGGACGCTGCCAGGACGCTGTAGGAAAAACTAAAAGCAGAGGACATAATCTCAGACTAAAGGGATGATCCTTTAAAGCAGAGATGAGGAGGAGCTTCTTCAGCCAGAGGGTTGTGAATCTGTGGAATTCTTTGCCGCAGAAGGCTGTGGAAGACAAATCACTGAGTGTCATTAAAACAGAGATAGATAGGTTTTTGCTCAATAAGGGGATCAGGGGTTATGGGGAGAAGGCAGGAGAATGAGGATGAGAAAAATATCAGTCATGATTGAATGGCGGGGCAGACTCAATGGGCCGAGTGGCCTAACTCTACTCCTCTGTCTTATGGTCTTATCTTCCAGAGCGCTAAAACTGGTTGTTTGGAGGGTCCTGTAAATATAGTAAGACATGTTAGTCGCAATGTTGCTACAAATTGTGAATGTGTGGATATTAGACAATGGTAGGCTTAGCCTTGCTGCCTCTTTCCAGTTGAATTGCATGAACTCACCCACTTTTTTGCTTTTCACATGAATAGTGAGCAGCTGGGCAAGGTATTGAAGGGTTGAACGTCCGGTCAAACTAGTACCCCAATGGCGGCTACCACTTTCATGAGGGGATAAAGGAAAAAATAGGGGGTCGGAGAATGGCAGGCTTTAGAAATTGGATCAGCAACATCACACCAACTGGGCCAAGCCTGTCCTCACTGTGATGTGTCGGTGTGCTGGGCACAGCGATGTTAGCAGTAGGGAAAGATGGTAGTGCGTTCCAACGTTTAGGGAGTGGACCACAGAGGGTTTTTTAAAAATCTGCATACATCTAGTAGCAGAAATATTTTGTGGAAGATGAAAATTTATTTTGTGTGGTTATGCTATAACCCAAACAACACTGCAATGTTGGTTTAGCATGGTCTGTAAATAATCAAGGTGTAAAGGTGGACAAAAGCTGTATTTTAATGGCATACATCTTGACGACAATGCAATTACTGTTTCTGTGACCTTGAAAGCCAACCACATGTGTATTCTAATGGTAGTTTAACTTTTAATGATCTTCATTGTCAGCAGAACCTTTATAACCATCAAGTTGGTTTAAGTATATTTTCATTGCCTGCAATAATAGGCACAGCATTTATGAGGCCTATAATTGATATGTTATACTTTATATCATTGGCTTCATAATATTCAATTCCCATAAATCAGTCCATGGCACGCTTGAACAGCAAGTTGCTGTCAAAGGATGACATCTATTTAGCAATTGGGTTTATTGCGACTTATCCGGACAGACAATATGGAGTTAGTAATGGGATAGTGGTACCCCTTCTGGGAAGTCTGGGATCCTATCATGTCCTCACTGGAGTCTGAGCCCACCATGTTTAGTATGAACTGATTTATCACATGGAAAGCTTTGTCAGGTAAGAAATTTATTTACGTAGCATCGTTTCCAGCAGTGTAACAAAGAGCTACTTGGATATTTTCTCATGCATGGAGCTTCCTGGTCATGTCCTGCATTCAAATGAAGTTGTTGGAAGTGCGAGATCGTGATGTCACTGACGGCTTTATGTGGTGTTGCTGATGCAGTGTCAGGGTACCAAAATTGGTAAAAGAATCTGCAGGCAACATCTCCCTTATTCATTCCTGAAATGACAGCATTATAAAACTAAGACCAGTGCTGTTCTGAGGCCATTTAAAGGGCCATCCAACAAGTTGCGGTTGAGGGTTAGGATTCTCCATGCGAGTCTGCCCCTCTACCGCTGCTAGCGGGGAAGGAGAATGTGGCCGCGCAGCGAAGCCTCCCATTCACTGCAGCGGGACCGGAGTATCCCGCTGTCGTGAACAGACAGAGAATCCCGCCCAAGCTATTTTGGTTGACTTGTGCTCAGGCAAAGTTTGTGGAAGCACCACGATGAGTGGCTGGTGGACATTGCTGGCATAAAAAGGCAGAAAACAACATTGCTTTCCATAGCTATGCAGTCAGTATGTGCTGTGCAACATGAACAGACCATGGTGAGGAGGAAGTAGAGGGGGGAAGGGGGTGTGCTCTGTGTAGCACCCCCCCCCCCCCCCCCCCCCCCCCAGCCTGCCCATCATTTACAGAGCTGAAGTCAGGAGTCTGATGAAATACTCTCCACTTGCCTGTGTGAGTCCAGCTCCAATAACACTTGAGAAGATCGACACCATCCTGGTCAAAGCAGTCTGCTCATATAACATCCCATCACCACTTTATACATTCACTCACCTACAACTGGCACACAGTGGCAGCAGTGTGTAACATATACAAGATGAAAAATGGCATTTGCCAAGGCTACTTCGACAGCATCTTCCAAACCTACTACCTTCAGCATCCAAATGGATAAGAGCAGCATGGGAACACTATCACCTGCAAATTCCCCTCCAAGCCACTCACTATCCTGCCTTGGAATGATATCAGCACTTCCTTCACTGTCACGGATCAAAATGTCACTCCCTAACAGCATTCAATAGAGCCATGTGGCATCAGGAAGCCTGCTACCCTGGAGAGCCAACAAGCTGACTTTTCTGCTGTTTCCTCCTTAGGGAGTAGAGGAATTAAGTTCCCTCTCCTTTTGTACAGTGTGTCCATCAACTCCCTGACGCTTCTGTGCATTGTGAACTGTGACATGTTGCTGATGTTTCCTTGTCCATTGCATCGAAAGGAAGGGCAACAGTGATCTTCACAGTCATCCTCACCCTAGTTTGAGGCTCCAAATTGTTGTGAAGGTGTACAATTCTATCATTGCCTTCTGTGTGAAGTCTCATCTCCTCATGCACTGCTCCTGGCTGTCATATAATTCAACTCCCCACTTTATGTTTTGTAATTCTCTTCCAACCAATTATTCTACATTTTCTAAATTAAAACCTTTTAGAGGCTAAATATTTGTTCGCCCTGATATTTGAGTGCAGGTCCATGATTGCCGAGCTGCCCACACTGGTTAGAAATGAGGTGAGCAGTGTGCAATCTTGTGTGCCAAGCTCGCTTTCCTGACAGTAGCATGGTCGCAAGCGACTCCCACACTGTCCTCCTCTCGATTTCACTGCCAGAGTCCTCTGCGTACCACAGGAGTCCCAAGAGGCACTGCAGATGATGCCTGGAAGCAATCCGCAGAGAGATGGAGGCCGCGGTTGAGGCCATGTTTCCACTGCAGCACATGCGACGTGGCCTCTCAATGTCTGAGTGCTGCAGTGGAAGCTCAGATGGGGGTAAGTGGATCCCTGATTTCCAATATCAGCACTATAAAGTGAGTAAAAATAATATGCAACCTGACATTGCAGCAGTGTTTGGAACTCAGAGTGCAAGTTCAAGGGGTCGTACTGCTATGTCGGTGCTCTATTATGAACTCCAATCCCTTTGATCTGTGCTTGTCTCTGTAAAATTATCCTTTGATCCCTTCCATACTTAGTGTCTGACACATGATGTTGATCCATTCCATGTTTGATAGTGGGAAGATTGAAGCCATTGACTTCCGTTCCCCAACCCACAATCCATTTCCTTGCCACTGATTCTCTCATCCTTGCCCTTGCCACCTCCAGGCTTGACTATCTGAGCACACTCCTCTACCCACCATCAGTCATGTAAAACTTTGCTGCCAGTGTCCTAAATCGCACCAACTCCCAGTCGCCCATCACCCCTGTGCTTGCAGACCCACATTAGCTTCCGGTTAAGAAGTGCAGTAACTTTAAATTATGCATCCTTGGCTTCACCCTTGCCTCTCTCTGTAATAGCCGTCATTGCTGTAACTCTCAAAGACATTTGCACGATTCCCTTCTGGCCTTTTGGGCATCCCCAATTGTAATTGTACCATTACTGGTGGCGATGCTTTCTGCTGCCGAGACCCCTTACTCTGGAATTATTACCATCCCCAACCAGATCCCAACATTTGCTAGCATACCAGATAGGAACCCCAATACTTATTTTTTAATTTGTAAGGGCTGTGAGGATGGGGTACTTTGCTTCCGGAGTGATTCCACGCACAAATAGGAATGTGGTGTATTAAAACAAACTTTTTTTTATCAACACAGCGTTAAACTACCTTAACATCACAGAAATATAACTTTCAATTACCAGTTAAATAATGCTGAATAGTAAAATGAAACACTTAAACTCCTAACTGATACCTCCTTTAACTCCAATCAAGCAAAGCCCATCACAGGGCAAAAACAACTTTTCAATAAAGTTCGCACACCAGATCACTTGCTGGCCTCTGGCCAAAGTGTTCTTTGAAAGACTGCCTGAAGAGAGGGAGATGGTTTCAGTAAACAACCAACAGATCTCTGTCAGATTATTGCTGAATCTGACCGCCTTCTACAAAAGCTGCTATTCAGCTCCCAGCGCTGAGCCAAACTAAACTAAAAACTGCCTGCTACAGTCCTGGCTCCTCCCATCAATTACATCACCCTTATCCCACTCAAATCCCATGACCTACTTACTAAGCTTAAATGTCTCCACTTATCTATTCCCCAGGGAATCCCGAGAATGCATAACAAAATCCCATTACAACTCTCCTTTTAAACATATATATGTTTTGAAATAATGATACTCTACCTTTTACCACACCTTAATTGCACATTTTGAAGCCACAGAATCTGTATGTCTTTTAAACAAGGATTCTTAACAAATAGTACTGCAGCGTATATATATATGATCATCCTGAACTAGCCTTTTACAATATTACTGCAATAAATACATATAATACTATGTCCCAATTTCTTACATTCATCACAGAAGTGCCTCCATAAAGCTCTCTACTTCTCTCTTCCTTTAAGGTAGACCTTTAAATCCTACTTCATTGACCAAGATTTTGGTCATCTGTCCTAATGGCTCTTTATGTGGCTCAGTGTCAAATTTGATTTGCCAGCGCTCCTGTTGTAAAGCACCTGGAGACATTGCATTGCATTGAAATTGCTTTGGACATACAAATTGATGTTGTTGTGGCATCTGACACTTGCTGTAATAGCTGTATATTGATCCTGTTCACATTTGGTTTCTAACTCAGGAGCATTCAGATAAAAGTGTTCAATGATGGGTGAGCAGAAAAGATCAATTGTTGATCCGCAGCAGATTTGTAGAAGCCAGTTAGCACAGGTTAATCTACGCCCTTTGTTACATTTGAACAATTCTACATTGTACCTGTGCTGAGTGAGCCTGCTTTCAGGCATTGCTGACTACTAGTCTGTCATCACTGCTGGAAGGGAGGAGGCAATGTAAGAGGTCGAGAAAATCGGCAAGAAACACAGTAAGAGTACAAATTTAAGGTCTATTTGGATTATTTCTTGAAAGCAGTCCCTCCTTTATACTGGAAAGCAATATTTTCAAAATGATTAATCTATGGATCGAGTGATGATACCATAAAATGCGGGGCTCTCTCCAAAATGTTGGGAATTTACTGGAATGGGTGTGGGGGGACTCACCACGCAGTGTAAAAGTAAGGGGCTAACTCGCCTCCATATGGCCTCGTAGCCGTTTAATGGCTGTCAGTCCATTTTATTGCTTTGAGTTGGGTCTTGCACCACATCTGGGGAGGAAGTCCTGCCTCCGAGAGCTGTCAGCCAATCAAATGGCGGCAACTCTCTGGACACAATAGCACCACTGGGAGGAATGGCCACAACTGGGACTGCATGGCCCAGACAAAGGGTGCGTGGGGCTGGGGAGATGACAGAGTGAAGGGGTAATGCGTGGATGGAAGACTTTATTGTTGGGGTGGGGGGGGCATCTCTAATGTGCACTGTGGGGGGGGGGAGGTGCTGCAAATCTGATCCCCCCCCCCCACCCCCCGCCACCACCCCTCACGTCCACCCCTTCCCCTTACCCCCTGCTGGTAAAATTGTGGTTGGTGTGGGGGGGATTGGGGGACAAGCAGGTAGGTGCTGAGAACCAGGCCCATGGCATGGTACTCATGATCCAGCAGAGGGCAGCAGAGCAAAGCTACTGATCAGCTGTTCTGGGGGAATTTGCATACGTGCAGTGCGGTCAGCCTAAGTTGAAGGTGCGGGAGCAGGGTTTGAGGTAATATCAGGTAAGCTCTTCCTTTCTTTTTCTTTTTCTTGTTTTTTTTTTAAATCTAGAGGTGATGTCAGGGAAGGCAGTACAATGCTCCTCCTGCAGAATGTTTGAGGTGAGGGACGCCGTCAGTGTCCCTGCTGATTTCATCTGTGGGAAGTGCACCCAACTCCAGCTCCTCAAAAACCGTGTTAGGGACCTGGAGCTTGAGCTGGATGAACTTCGGATCATTCAGGAGGCAGAGGGGGTCATAGATAGGAGCTTCAGGGAAGTAGTTACACCAAAGACTGGAGATAGATGGGTAACTGTAAGAGGGACTGGGAAGAAGCAGTCAGTGCAGGGACCCCCTGTGGTCGTTCCCCTGAGTAACAAGTATACCGTTTTGGATACTTGTGGGGGGGACGACTTACCAGGGGTAAGCCATGGGGTACGGGCCTCTGGCACGGAGTCTGTCCCTGTTGCTCAGAAGGGAAGGGGGCAAAGGAGTAGAACATTAGTAATTGGGGACTCAATAGTCAGGGGCACAGATAGGAGATTTTGTGGGAGCGAGAGAGACTCACGTTTGGTACGTTGCCTCCCAGGTGCAAGGGTAAGTGATGTCTCGGATCGTGTTTTCCGGGTCCTTAAGGGGGAGGGGGAGCAGCCCCAAGTCGTAGTCCACATTGGCACTAACGACATAGGTAGGAAAGGGGACAAGGATGTCAGGCAGGCCTTTAGGGAGCTAGGATGGAAGCTCAGAGCGAGAACAAACAGAGTTGTTATCTCTGGGTTGTTGCCCGTGCCACGTGATAGTGAGATGAGGAATAGGGAGAGAGAGCAATTAAACACGTGGCTACAGGGATGGTGCAGGCGGGAGGGATTCAGATTTCTGGATAACTGGGGCTCTTTCTGGGGAAGTTGGGACCTCTATAGACAGGATGGTCTACATCTGAACCTGAGGGGCACCAATATCCTGGGGGGGGGAGATTTGTTAGTGCTCTTTGGGGGGGTTTAAACTAATTCAGCAGGGGCATGGGAACCTGGATTGTAGTTTTGGGGTACGGGAGATTGAGAGTATAGAGGTCAGGAGCACAGATTTGACTTCGCAGGAGGGTGCCAGTGTTCAGGTAGGTGGTTTGAAGTGTGTCTACTTCAATGCCAGGAGTATACGAAATAAGGTAGGGGAACTGGCAGCATGGGTGGGCACCTGGGACTTCGACGTTGTGGCCATTTCAGAGACATGGATAGAGCAGGGACAGGAATGGTTGTTGCAGGTTCCGGGGTTTAGGTGTTTTAGTAAGCTCAGAGAAGGGGGCAAAAGAGGGGGAGGTGTGGCGCTGCTAGTCAAGGACAGTATTACGGTGGCGGAAAGAATGCTAGATGGGGACTCTTCTTCTGAGGTAGTATGGGCTGAGGTTAGAAACAGGAAAGGAGAGGTCACCCTGTTGGGAGTTTTCTATAGGCCACCTAATAGTTCTAGGGACGTAGAGGAAAGGATGGCGAAGATGATTCTGGAAAAGAGCGAAAGTAACAGGGTAGTTGTTATGGGAGACTTTAACTTTCCAAATATTGACTGGAAAAGATATAGTTCGAGTACATTAGATGGGTCGTTCTTTGTACAATGTGTGCAGGAGGGTTTCCTGACACAATATGTTGACAGGCCAACAAGAGGCGAGGCCACATTGGATTTGCTTTTGGGTAATGAACCAGGCCAGGTGTTAGATCTGGAGGTAGGTGAGCACTTTGGAAACAGTGACCAGAATTCGGTGACCTTTACGTTAGTGATGGAAAGGGATAAGTATACCCCGCAGGGCAAGAGTTATAGCTGGGGGAAGGGCAATTATGATGCCATTAGACATGACTTAGGATGTGTTGGTTGGAGAAGTAGGCTGCAAGGGTTGGGCACACTGGATATGTGGAGCTTGTTCAAGGAACAGCTATTGCATGTTCTTGATAAGTACGTACCAGTCAGTCAGGGAGGAAGGGGTCGAGCGAGGGAACCGTGGTTTACCAAAGAAGTGGAATCTCTTGTTAAGAGGAAGAAGGCGGCCTATGTGAAGATGAGGCATGAAGTTTCAGTTGGGGTGCTTGATAGTTACAAGGAAGCGAGGAAGGATCTAAAGAGAGAGCTGAGACGAGCAAGGAGGGGACATGAGAAGTCTTTGGCAGGTAGGATCAAGGAAAACCCAAAAGCTTTCTATAGGTATGTCAGGAATAAAAGAATGACTAGGGTAAGAGTAGGGCCAGTCAAGGACAGTGGTGGGAAGTTGTGTGTGGAGGCTGAGGAGATAAGCGAGATACTAAATGAATACTTTTCGACAGTATTCACTCAAGAAAAAGATAATATTGTGGAGGAGAATGCTGAGACCCAGGCTATTAGAATAGATGGCATTGAGGTGCGTAGGGAAGAAGTGTTGGCAATTCTGGACAAGGTGAAAATAGATAAGTCCCCGGGGCCGGATGGGATTTATCCTAGGATTCTCTGGGAAGCCAGGGAAGAGATTGCTGAGCCTTTGGCTTTGATTTTTAGATCATCATTGGCTACAGGAATAGTGCCAGAGGACTGGAGGATAGCAAATGTGGTCCCTTTGTTCAAGAAGGGGAGTAGAGATAACCCCGGTAACAATAGGCCGGTGAGCCTAACGTCTGTGGTGGGTAAGGTCTTGGAGAGGATTATAAAAGATACGATTTATAATCATCTAGATAGGAATAATATGATTAGGGATAGTCAGCATGGTTTTGTGAAGGGTAGGTCATGCCTCACAAACCTTATCGAGTTCTTTGAGAAGGTGACTGAACAGGTAGACGAGGATAGAGCAGTTGATGTGGTGTATATGGATTTCAGTAAAGCGTTTGATAAGGTTCCCCACGGTCGGCTATTGCAGAAAATACGGAGGCTGGGGATTGAGGGTGATTTAGAGATGTGGATCAGAAATTGGCTAGTTGAAAGAAGACAGAGTGGTAGTTGATGGGAAATGTTCAGAATGGAGTTCAGTTACGAGTGGCGTACCACAAGGATCTGTTCTGGGGCCGTTGCTATTTGTCATTTTTATAAATGACCTAGAGGAGGGCGCAGAAGGATGGGTGAGTAAATTTGCAGACGACACTAAAGTCGGTGGAGTTGTAGACAGTGCGGAAGGATGTTGCAGGTTACAGAGGGACATAGATAAGCTGCAGAGCTGGGCTGAGAGGTGGCAAATGGAATTTAATGTGGAGAAGTGTGAGGTGATTCACTTTGGAAAGAATAACAGGAATGCGGAATATTTGGCTAATGGTAAAATTCTTGGTAGTGTGGATGAGCAGAGGGATCTCGGTGTCCATGTACATAGATCCCTGAAAGTTGCCACCCAGGTTGATAGGGTTGTGAAGAAGGCCTATGGTGTGTTGGCCTTTATTGGTAGAGGGATTGAGTTCCGGAGCCATGAGGTCATGTTGCAGTTGTACAAAACTCTAGTACGGCCGCATTTGGAGTATTGCGTACAGTTCTGGTCGCCTCATTATAGGAAGGACGTGGAAGCTTTGGAACGGGTGCAGAGGAGATTTACCAGGATGTTGCCTGGTATGGAGGGAAAATCTTATGAGGAAAGGCTGATGGACTTGAGGTTGTTTTCGTTAGAGAGAAGAAGGTTAAGAGGTGACTTAATAGAGGCATACAAAATGATCAGAGGGTTAGATAGGGTGGACAGTGAGAGCCTTCTCCCGTGGATGGGGGTGGCTAGCATGAGGGGACATAGCCTTAAATTGAGGGGTAATAGATATAGGACAGAGGTCAGAGGTGGGTTTTTTACGCAAAGAGTGGTGAGGCCGTGGAATGCCCTACCTGCAACAGTAGTGAACTCGCCAACATTGAGGGCATTTAAAAGTTTATTGGATAAGCATATGGATGATAAGGGCATAGTGTAGGTTAGATGGCCTTTAGTTTTTTTTTCCATGTCGGTGCAACATCGAGGGCCGAAGGGCTGTACTGCGCTGTATCGTTCTATGTTCTATGTTCTATGTACTCATGCCTATAGCCCCAAATCCATCCCCCGGGAGCTATAAATTTCAGTCCATGATTTTTTTTACAACCCCATTCCTCAGTCACTTTCAGTCCTTTGTTTAGTCACTTTGTCCATTCTGCAGCTCGTTCTTTCTGGTCTGACTTCTCAAAAGTCTGAAATCATTCCCTGAAAGCCTTTGTCTGTGTACCTTCCATCATATGTGCACAAGTAGGCTTATATAGATGATTGAGGCATCAAGCAAACACAGGCAGACAAGCTGACGCGCTCAGGGTTCACAGAATCATAGAATTTACAATGCAGAAGGAGGCCATTCAGCCCATCAGCCCTTGGAAATAGGGCCCCACTTAAGCCCACACCTCCGCCCTATCCCTGTAACCCAGTAACCCCACCTAACCTTTTTGGATATTAAGAGCAATTTAGCATAGCCAATCCACCTAACCTGCACATCTTTGAACTGTGGGAGGAAACCAGAGTACCCGGAGGAAACCCACGCAGACACGGGGTGAACGTGCAGACTCCACACAGACAGTGACCCAAGTCAGGAATCGAACCTGGCACCCTGGAGCTGTGAAGCGACAGTGCTAACCACTGTGCTACCGTGCCGTGGGTTAAAACAAAACCTTTATATCTAACATTAAATGCTCACATTTTTACCTTTGGCTTTACCTTATGCATTGTGTCTTTACTCAGCGCACTCTAATGTTGTTCTCTCACTCTCCTGTGCTCTCATTCTCTCTCTCTCTCATGCATAAACACTATTTAGTGCAATCTTGCCCTGTAAATCTTCATTACTCATCTTTAGCTTGCTTTGCCCAACACCTCGGTCTCAAATCATTTTCCTAATTCTGCCCGTTACCTTTTTAGCTTTACTTTCCCTTGAAGTTTTGTCAATTTCCCTCTCCAAACCCTTGTACAGCTCCCACCCAACATCCATTACTAAGATCACAACCACAATTGAACTGTGATCAGTACAATAGGAAGAAACATTTCTGATCAAACCTCGTTGGCCATGGCATCCCGCAACTCGCTGTATTTGTGGAGGTTTGCCATTTTCTCACACGTAGCTCAGTGAGCCTCAAAGTTTCCTGTTGCAGCTCTGAATTCCTGTCGATCTGAGAGGGCTATGGGCCCTGCTTTTCCTCCCACACAATGAAAGTAGGTCAGCTCAGTCACATTCTCAACCTACCAAAACGTTCCGCGAAATCAAAAAGAACAGCTCCATACTTTACCCTGGATATGTTCATCTATCTTTAATTTAAGATCCACTCTAAGAGGGGTGGTAGTTTTTATTAGCTTGTGGCAATTAATCAGTGTTACATTCCTATAAAATTGCTACCGTTTCTCACGGAAGGCTGGCAAGATTTACAGCATTCCTGAACAAAGGAGTCCGCGGGAATGGGAAAAATCCGATTTTGATTTCGGCACCTCCCTGCATACCTCCATTTTCTTCACTTTGTCTTCCAAGGTCAAAGGATACAGCATCCCAACAGTACGGAAGGAAGACATTCAGCCCATCAAATCTGCATCGACCCTCCGAAAGAGCACCTTACCCGAGGCCCAATCCCCCACCCAATCCCCATAACCCCACCTAACCTGCACATCTTTGGACACTGAGTGGCAATTTAGCATGGCCAATCCATCTAACCTGCACATCTTTGGACTGTGGGAAGAAATCGGAGGAAACCCAAGCAGACACAAGGGAGAATGTGCAAACTCTACACAGACAGTCACACAAGGCTGGAATCAAACTCGGAGCTCTGGTGCTGTGAGGCAACAGTGCTAACCACTGTGCCACCATGCTGCCTGAATCCTGCTATGCTATGCTTCCACTGGTAATGGCTACCCTCTGTGGGACCATGGTGAAGTCTGTCTTTCTTTACAAATGGTGAGCGCCAGCAAGCTGTTCAATCACAGGAAGCATCACAGGCAAGTGTAGCGTTGACATGGTGGTATTTTCCAGCAGGTATCTGTAAATGAGGCACCAGAACTCTGATTGATTGTTTCCCCCTTCACTATCCCCGGGGCAAAAAAAGGCCAATTGTAACTTTCTCACTGCCAGTTTAGATAAGCCAATTCGGAATATTGCAACCTTGTGGCCCGCCACACCTCTGTACCATGGTAGATGGTGAACACACAGAAGGTGGAATTTTCCTTATTTATTCCCTTTGGTTTGAACATAGAATATATTCATAGTCTGAACTGCTGAGATGGTTAATGTTGCACCCATTAATGAGTTTCAGAGCGTCAAGGCCCCTCTGTCCTCACTGATGTCTTTTCACTGTTTGCAAAAACTTCGCCTTAGAAATATAAAGGTTCCTTGTGCATTTGTTTGCAATTTTATTTCTGCAGTTACAGGGGTCATTCGCACCTCTTTCGAGAGAGTGAGATACTTGTCCTTTTCTGAAGGTTAGAAATTCCTTTAGTGTGAATCATAGCCAATCATGTTTCCGTCAGTGTAAAGCCTTTGTCCATTTTTTAAAATGGATTAATTTTATAAAGTTGTCAGGATAATATAGCCAAAGATTTATTTTCATAGAATTCATAGAATTTACAGTGCAGAAGGAGGCCATTCGGCCCATCAAGTCTGCACCGGCTCTCAGAAAGAGCTCCCTACTTAAGCCCACGCCTCCACCCCATCCCCGTAACCCAGTAACCCCACCTAACCCTTTTTTGGACACTAAGGGTGTCATGGCTAATCGACCTAACGTGCACATCATTGGACTGTGGGAGGAAACCGGAGCACCCGGAGGAAACCCACGCAGGCACAGGGAGAACGTGCAGACTCCACACAGACAGTGACCCAAGCCGGAATCGAACCTGGGACCCTGGAGCTGTGCGGATTCTGCACAACCTCCCCGTGTGTGCGTGGATTATGGGGATAGGGTGGAGGTGTTGACCTTGGGTAGGGTGCTCGTTCCAAGAGCCCGATGGGTCGAATGGCCTCCTTCTGCACTGTAAATTCTATGAAACAGGTTTACTGTTGCATTCACCACTTCGCAATCTCTGCCGAGCGGGTGCTGGAGGTCAATTGTAACACACAAAGAGCGGGATTCTCGGTTGCAAGTCCGCCCCACCACCCCAGCTAGCCAGGATGGAGAATTTGACCTTCAGCCAAATCTCCCATTCACTGCAGCAGGACTGGAGAATCCCACTGCCGTGAATGGACGCAGAACCCCGCTGCCGTGAATGGATGCACAATCCCGCACAAGGTATCAGGTTTCAATAAAAGATACAAACTAAGGGACTGTTGCATAAGCTGGTGACTTCAGGAAAGGAGGAAGATCACAAAGGAATATATAGCTTAGAAGCAGGCCATTCGGCCCTTCAAGCTAGCTCCATCATTCAATAATATCATGGCTGTTCTGGTTGTGGTCTCAAGTCCACTTTCCTGTCTGTCCTCCATAACCCTGATTTCCTTGTCAGTCAATAAGAAAGCAGGAAATACATATCAGGGCTGCCCTCTGGAGTAGATGTTCTACAATGTATGTTATGTATGTTCAGTAATTATAACAATACATAAAGACTATAGGTACCTGCATAACATTATTAATGTGGTTGAAGCTGATGTGTGATGTAGAGATGTCATACCGCAGTGGAAATTTTTTTACCTAATGAGATAATGTTCAGGTTGTGACCAGAGGGACTGTTTAATTGCCTTGTCTCAGGCTTCTGTCAATTGGTGGAGTTGTGTTGCGAGGGGAACATTTGGGTTTTGCGCAGCACTTTCAAGAACAAATGGATGCAGTAAAAGCACTTTTTATTCCAGATAAATTGAAACTCAAGTGATGAGCCAGAGTGCAGGTCACCATCCAGGGTGAAAAGTAGAAAATAGCGGAGGCGATCCATCAAACGTTGGTGATTAACAGATTCCTCGCTGGGTTGTTTTGAACCTGTGGGTTGTCATGAGATGGGGAGACTGAGGAACGTGAGGCAGGCTGCGATTATTGTCACCTGCTCAATAATGAGTTTGGAGGTGGAGGCGAGGGCCGCGATTCACCCGATAAATGTCTCTGTCCGGTTTTGGGCGTTTTTAGCAGGATGTGTCCGGGTGCCTGCGGCCCTGAGAAATATCTCGCTGTTCAATGGCACTTCGCTGTTATTTTTAGCCTCGGAAGATTCTCTCCGCCAGAGGCCACACTTCGAGCGATTTCCTGCTGGAGATTTGAAGCTCACCAGCATGAAAGGCTCCTCACAGATTGGGGTGCCATTTTGCAAGGCTACCCCAATTTTCACCCCCGACCTTTCAGGCTGCCCCCACTCCCGTTGTTTTCGATCCACCCTCCTCCCCCCCAACCAACCTTGGGGAGGCCCCTGGGACCTCCCCCCCCCCCCCCCCCCCTCAACCTGGTAACACCTCCCCCGCCTGGTAACACTCCCTGGCATGCCAATGTTGCATCTGGGCATGCTGGCACTTCCAGCCTGACAATGTCAGCTGGGCACCCAGTGCCTGTTTGCCACTGCCAGGGTGCCAGGCTGTCAGTGTCAAGTTGCCCAGGTGCCAGTGGGAGTGTCAGGGTACTACCCTGCCCTGCTCCGACCACCAGTGCCTCCAATGGCCCGGGAAACCCCCCCCCCCCCCCCCCCAGGTGCCATTGTGATTGATCCACGCGAGAGGCCTATCGCGAGATCAAACAGCCTCGTCCCGACACCAAGACGAGCACGACAAGGCCGCTAAATCGCTCGCAGGGTTTCAGCATGGTGAAAGTAAGGCCATGGAAACACTCCATGTAGGTTTACGTGTTAGGAACTTGAGTAAATTCTGCAGAGCTCAGGTTAAGAATAAGATAATTTTGTACAAAATGTTACCTCATGATTAAAACAGTGCTGTATGCTGGTACTGGATTAGATGCCGGCCAAAGTATTTTGCACATATATGTAAAGAGCTTCTGAAATATATTCTTATTTGCGTTGCATTCACTAGACTGATGTTGCACTCTTTTCTTCTTCCAGCCCAATGCCTGTCAATATATTTGGACGACCTGTTGGGTGCCATGCCTGGATATTGCTTGCCATGTTTCACCTAGCCATGGATTTCTCTTCTTGCGAATCACAGAGTCAGGGTCAGGGACTCCGCCACACGTCAGGGTCAATCCACCCACCAGCACGTCACAGACTTGCCGCCGGCCCTCTCTGGGAGTACAAAAATGCCCAACTTGGGAGAATTACAAAATCCTGGTGGCTCAGAATGATCTGGCCTGAAATCCATCCCGGGAAGCAAATGGCGGACCAGCCAGCTGGAGTTCACAAACACAAGTCAGTCACAGGCACCCTGTGTACCAACTGTCTGTCCAAACAATCTATGTCTTACAGATGGGACCCTTCAGTCTCCACGGAGAGCAGGGACTCGGTAAAATCGACCTCTTTGAAAAGGTCGAGAAGGCAGAGCGATCATTTTGCGTTTGATCATTTTGAGAAACCCAAATGCACTTCTTATGACAGTGACGGAGCCGCGACTGTGATACCTTGCGCCATCGAATGGGGCCCCACAAAAGAGGAGCTCACGGAATTCAACATGTTTTCAACTCCGACAGGTCTTTCCACCACGGCGTTGACCTTGCTGCCCTCCACCAGAATGACAACTGCCAGAACCACAACCACCACCACAGCCAGCACCACATCGACCACTATGCAAACCACCACAACCACACTCAGGAGCCCTAAGATGGTGGTGCCTGAGCCAGGGACAACCGAACCGAACCTAAGCTGGAAGCTGAGCAACACCGTCCGCCCACCCCGCATAGGAGATTCAGGAGGTAGATCAACCACGAGAATTCTGAATCCGTTATTTTATAGCTAACAATGCAATATGGAGAGGTCATGTTTAACCTGTTTCTGTGAGAAACCTATTGATCGTGACAATGTTTTATTTTTGAATGGACAACAAGTAGAGATGTTCACTGTGCACTTGCTGAGTTACATGTTTTAATCCCAGGACTGGCCTACTTTGACATTTCCAGTGATCTTGGCTAAATTTACAGTAACTTGGAAATCACCTGCTACAGGAGATAGATTCTAATCTCGCTGCCACAGGAGAGAGATGTGAAGAGACACCTTAATATTCACATGAGGCCAGGGAGTGCAGTTGGAGGGGTGGGGGGGTGGGGGGGGTGGGGGGGAAGGGGGGGTGGGGGGGAAGGGGGGGGGGGGGGGGAAGTCCGGCAAGGCTAGGCTGTTTGAAAGCCCTGCTGAGCTTCACGGTCAGGGTCGCATTTAAATAATCTGCTGCAACCTCCTGCCCAATAGCCTGCCAGAACACACAGCCTGGTCAGCAGACAAAAACACAAATTAGCACACCCGCTGAGTCTTGCGTATAGTCGCCAGCAGTCAGCACAGCACGTGGAAAGTCTGAACTGCCATCTAGTGGCAGGGGGAGGAGAGAGAAAATGTTTGTTTCAGTTTGGGGTAGGCCGAAGGCTCTTTGGAGGGGCTCGCGAGGAGCACTGCTGCTCCTCATGGCCCGTGAGGCAAGGAGTGCTGAGGAAGGCTGACCAGGTCTTAACCAGGAGACATTTCCTGCCTCAGATCTGCTGCCAGATGTGACAGCTGAGCTCTCCTCTGACTTACTGTTCAATACAAAGTGCACGGGTGATGGCGGATGTTCCTGATGTCATAATATCCACTCATGTATATAATGAGAGGCAGACAGGCAGTGATTGACACACAGGATGACCAATGAACACACAACACAGAACAACCAATCACCAGACAGGACACCACCACTATAAAGCCCACAGGGCATTAAGACTCTCTGTCTCTCAGGACCCAGCTACTGAGACAGTCAGAGTGCACAAGCTAGTGAGCACTATTACCATGCGGTAGCTAGTAAGTCTGGTCAAGCCAGTAAGAGGTCATCAGTTGGATTAGTAGAGTGTCAACCCACAGCTGAACATGTACAGCAGTCCAAGTAGTTAAATAAAACAGTGTTGGATCATTTCCTGTGTCAGTCGTTTGTTTCTAGCTTCACTGCATCCAGTTGCAGTCAATGTCAAACCAATCTGCCGAACACATCATGGCCCCACTCCTGGTACCATGATGTGTTAGGCATGTTGGTTCGACGTTGACTGCAACTGGATGCAGTGAAGCTAGAAACAAACATCTGACAAAGGAGATGATCCAGCACTGTTTTACTTAACTAGTTGGACTGCTGTACATGTTCAGCTGTGGGTTGACACTCTACTAATCCAACTGATGACCTCTTACTGGCTTGACCAGACTTACTAGTTACCGCATGGTAATAGTGCTCACTAGCTTGTGCACTCTGACTGTCTCAGTAGCTGGGTCCTGAGAGAGGGAGAGTCTTAATGCCCTATGGGCTTTCTAGCAGTGGTGTCCTGTCTGGTGAGTGGTTGTTCTGTGATGTGTGTTCATTGGTCATCCTGTGTGTCAATCACTGCCTGTCTGCATCTCATTATATACATGAGTGGATATTATGACACCTGAGGCTTCCTCCTGCCATTTTGGGAGCCTCTGTATAGCCTAATTTATCTTCGTTGGATTTTAAACTGGGGTGAGTGGGGTGGGATTGGGATCGGGTTGCTCAGTCCCGATATTTTAACTCAACATTTCCCACTCAACACTAAGTAAATCAGTTGATGAAGATGCTACCATTTAGGTTTTTCTTTTATGAAGTCTGGGGCAAAGGGTGGGAGCAGAATTTTGAAATACAAGCTCACAATTGAGAGAATATAGTTAGCGTACTGAGAACAATGTTGCTCCACAGCAGCTTCCTGGTTTTGGGAGGGCAGGGAATTAGCTGACTGGTGGGAACAGGGTCATGGGCACTAACTCACCGGATACAAGCTCATGGGCACTGAATCGCCGGGTACAGGTTCATGGGCACTGACTCACTGGGTACAGGTTCGTGGGCAATGACTCACTGGGTACAGGTTCATGGGTACTGAATCGCTGGATACAGATTCGTGGGCAATGACTCTCTGGGTACAGGTTCATGGGCACTGAATCGCCGGATACAGATTCGTGGGCAATGACTCACTGGGTACAGGTTCATGGGCACTGAATCGCCGGATACAGGTTCGTGGGCAATGACTCACTGGGTACAGGTTCATGGACACTGAATCGCCGGATACAGATTCGTGGGCAATGACTCACTGGGTACAGGTTCATGGGCACTGAATCGGCGGATACAGATTCGTGGGCAATGACTCACTGGGTACAGGTTCAAGGGCACTGAATCGCTGGATACAGGTTCGTGGGCAATGACTCACTGGGTACAGGTTCATGGGCACTGAATCGCCGGATACAGGTTCATGGGCACTGAGTCACTGGGTACAAGTTTATGGGCACTGAATCGCCGGGTACAGGTTCGTGGGCAATGACTCACTGGGTACAGGTTCGCGGGCACTGACTCACTGGGTACAGGTTCTTGGCACTGACTCACCAGTCACAGATTCATGGGCACTGACTCAGCAGATATAGATTCATGGGCACTGACTGGGTATAGGTTCATGGCAGCAACTCACTGGATACAGGCTCATGGGCACTGAATCGCCAGGTACAGGTTTGTGGGCAATGACTCACTGGGTACAACTTCATGGGCACTGTCTCACTGGTACAGGTTCATGGGCACTGACTCACCGGGTACAGCTTCATGGTCACTGACTCACCGGGTATGGGCACACGGGTACTGACTCACCAGGTACAGGTTCATGGCACTGACTCACTGGGTACAGGTTCTTGGGCATTGACTCACTGGGTACAGATTCATGGGCACTGACTCACTGGATACAGGTTCATTGACACTGACACACTGGATACAGGTTCACGGGCACTGACTCACTGGGTACAGGTTCATGGCACTGACTCACTGGGTACAGATTCATGGGCACTGACTCACTGGATACATAGAACATAGAACATAGAACGATACAGCGCAGTACAGGCCCTTCGGCCCTCGATGTTGCACCGACATGGAAAAAAAAACTAAAGGCCATCTAACCTACACTATGCCCTTATCATCCATATGCTTATCCAATAAATTTTTAAATGCCCTCAATGTTGGCGAGTTCACTACTGTTGCAGGTAGGGCATTCCACGGCCTCACCACTCTTTGCGTAAAAAACCCACCTCTGACCTCTGTCCTATATCTATTACCCCTCAATTTAAGGCTATGTCCCCTCGTGCTAGCCACCTCCATCCGCGGGAGAAGGCTCTCGCTGTCCACCCTATCTAACCCTCTGATCATTTTGTATGCCTCTATTAAGTCACCTCTTAACCTTCTTCTCTCTAACGAAAACAACCTCAAGTCCATCAGCCTTTCCTCATAAGATTTTCCCTCCATACCAGGCAACATCCTGGTAAATCTCCTCTGCACCCGTTCCAAAGCTTCCACGTCCTTCCTATAATGAGGCGACCAGAACTGTACGCAATACTCCAAATGCGGCCGTACCAGAGTTTGGTACAGCTGCATCATGACCTCATGGCTCCGGAACTCAATCCCTCTACCAATAAAGGCCAACACACCATAGGCCTTCTTCACAACCCTATCAACCTGGGTGGCAACTTTCAGGGATCTATGTACATGGACACCGAGATCCCTCTGCTCATCCACACTACCAAGAATTTTACCATTAGCCAAATATTCCGCATTTCTGTTATTCTTTCCAAAGTGAATCACCTCACACTTCTCCACATTAAACTCCATTTGCCACCTCTCAGCCCAGCTCTGCAGCTTATCTATGTCCCTCTGTAACCTGCAACATCCTTCCGCACTGTCTACAACTCCACCGACTTTAGTGTCGTCTGCAAATTTACTCACCCATCCTTCTGCGCCCTCCTCTAGGTCATTTATAAAATTGACAAACAGCAACGGCCCCAGAACAGATCCTTGTGGTACGCCACTCGTAACTGAACTCCATTCTGAACATTTCCCATCAACTACCACTCTCTGTCTTCTTTCAACTAGCCAATTTCTGATCCACATCTCTAAATCACCCTCAATCCCCAGCCTCCGTATTTTCTGCAATAGCCGACCGTGGGGAACCTTATCAAACGCTTTACTGAAGTCCATATACACCACATCAACTGCTCTACCCTCGTCTACCTGTTCAGTCACCTTCTCAAAGAACTCGATAAGGTTTGTGAGGCATGACCTACCCTTCACAAAACCATGCTGACTATCCCTAATCATATTATTCCTATCTAGATGATTATAAATCGTATCTTTTATAATCCTCTCCAAGACTTTACCCACCACAGACGTTAGGCTCACCGGCCTATAGTTACCGGGGTTATCTCTACTCCCCTTCTTGAACAAAGGGACCACATTTGCTATCCTCCAGTCCTCTGGCACTATTCCTGTAGCCAATGATGACCTAAAAATCAAAGCCAAAGGCTCAGCAATCTCTTCCCTGGCTTCCCAGAGAATCCTAGGATAAATCCCATCCGGCCCCGGGGACTTATCTATTTTCACCTTGTCCAGAATTGCCAACACTTCTTCCCTACGCACCTCAATGCCATCTATTCTAATAGCCTGGGTCTCAGCATTCTCCTCCACAATATTATCTTTTTCTTGAGTGAATACTGACGAAAAGTATTCATTTAGTATCTCGCTTATCTCCTCAGCCTCCACACACAACTTCCCACCACTGTCCTTGACTGGCCCTACTCTTACCTTAGTCATTCTTTTATTCCTGACATACCTATAGAAAGCTTTTGGGTTTTCCTTGATCCTACCTGCCAAAGACTTCTCATGTCCCCTCCTTGCTCGTCTCAGCTCTCTCTTTAGATCCTTCCTCGCTTCCTTGTAACTATCAAGCGCCCCAACTGAAACTTCACGCCTCATCTTCACATAGGCCTCCTTCTTCCTCTTAACAAGAGATTCCACTTCTTTGGTAAACCACGGTTCCCTCGCTCGACCCCTTCCTCCCTGCCTGACTGGTACGTACTTATCAAGAACATGCAATAGCTGTTCCTTGAACAAGCTCCACATATCCAGTGTGCCCAACCCTTGCAGCCTACTTCTCCAACCAACACATCCTAAGTCATGTCTAATGGCATCATAATTGCCCTTCCCCCAGCTATAACTCTTGCTCTGCGGGGTATACTTATCCCTTTCCATCACTAACGTAAAGGTCACCGAATTGTGGTCACTGTCTCCAAAGTGTTCACCTACCTCCAGATCTAACACCTGGCCTGGTTCATTACCCAAAACCAAATCCAAAGTGGCCTCACCTCTTGTTGGCCTGTCAACATATTGTGTCAGAAAACCCTCCTGCACACATTGTACAAAGAACGACCCATCCAATGTACTCGAACTATATCTTTTCCAGTCAATATTAGGAAAGTTAAAGTCTCCCATAACAACTACCCTGTTACTTTCGCTCTTTTCCAGAATCATCTTCGCCATCCTTTCCTCTACATCTCTCGAACTATTAGGTGGCCTATAGAAAACTCCCAACAGGGTGACCTCTCCTTTCCTGTTTCTAACCTCAGCCCATACTACCTCGGAAGAAGAGTCCCCATCTTGCATCCTTTCTACCACCGTAATACTGTCCTTGACTAGCAGCGCCACACCTCCCCTCTTTTGCCCCCTTCTCTGACCTTACTAAAGCACCTAAACCCCGGAACCTGCAACAACCATTCCTGTCCCTGCTCTATCCATGTCTCTGAAATGGCCACAACATCGAAGTCCCAGGTACCAACCCATGCTGCCAGTTCCCCTACCTTATTTCGTATACTCCTGGCATTGAAATAGACACACTTCAAACCACAGACCTGAACACTGTCGCCCTCCTGCGAAGTCAAAACTGTGCTCCTGACCTCTCTACTCTCAATCTCTCGCACCCCAAAACTACAATCCAGGTTCCCATGCCCCTGCTGAATTAGTTTAAACCCCCCCAAAGAGTACTAACAAATCTCCCCCCCAGGATATTGGTGCCCCTCAGGTTCAGATGTAGACCATCCTGTCTATAGAGGTCCCACCTTCCCCAGAAAGAGCCCCAGTTATCCAGAAATCTGAATCCCTCCCGCCTGCACCATCCCTGTAGCCACGTGTTTAATTGCTCTCTCTCCCTATTCCTCATCTCACTATCACGTGGCACGGGCAACAACCCAGAGATAACAACTCTGTTTGTTCTCGCTCTGAGCTTCCATCCTAGCTCCCTAAAGGCCTGCCTGACATCCTTGTCCCCTTTCCTACCTATGTCGTTAGTGCCAATGTGGACTACGACTTGGGGCTGCTCCCCCTCCCCCTTAAGGACCCGGAAAACACGATCCGAGACATCACGTACCCTTGCACCTGGGAGGCAACATACCAAACGTGAGTCTCTCTCGCTCCCACAAAATCTCCTATCTGTGCCCCTGACTATTGAGTCCCCAATTACTAATGTTCTACTCCTTTCCCCCCTTCCCTTCTGAGCAACAGGGACAGACTCCGTGCCAGAGGCCCGTACCCCATGGCTTACCCCTGGTAAGTCGTCCCCCCCACAAGTATCCAAAACGGTATACTTGTTACTCAGGGGAACGACCGCAGGGGGTCCCTGCACTGACTGCTTCTTCCCAATCCCTCTTACAGTTACCCATCTATCTCCAGTCTTTGGTGTAACTACTTCCCTGAAGCTCCTATCTATGACCCCCTCTGCCTCCCGAATGATCCGAAGTTCATCCAGCTCAAGCTCCAGGTCCCTAACACGGTTTTTGAGGAGCTGGAGTTGGGTGCACTTCCCACAGATGAAATCAGCAGGGACACTGACGGCGTCCCTCACCTCAAACATTCTGCAGGAGGAGCATTGTACTGCCTTCCCTGACATCCCCTCTAGATTAAAAAAAAACAAGAAAAAGAAAAAGAACGGAAGAGCTTACCTGATATTACCTCAAACCCTGATCCCGCTGAAAGGTAAGCAAATTTAAAGGCACTCACTCACCTTCACGACAGGCCCCTGCTCCCGCTTCCCAACCACCGTGGGGTGGGGGGGTTGGTTAGAGGAGGAGGTAGGGTGGGAAACACTCACAAAGTGTTTCGGGTTTAACTGTCACTTGCCAACAGCCCCTCCACAAACCACCTTCATCTTAGGCTGACCGCACTGCACGTATGCAAATTTCCCCAGAACAGCTGATCAGTAGCTCTGCTCTGCTGCCCTCTGCTGGTTGCTTGCCTTTATTCAAACTCCTTGGGTCTTCTTCGCAGGTTCACCTTCAACTTCGGCTGACCGCACTGCACGTATGCAAATTTCCCCAGAACAGCTGATCAGTAGCTCTGCTCTGCTGCCCTCTGCTGGTTGCTTGCCTTTATTCAAACTCCTTGGATCTTCTTCGCAGGTTCACCTTCAACTTCGGCTGACCGCACTGCACGTATGCAAATTTCCCCAGAACAGCTGATCAGTAGCTCTGCTCTGCTGCCCTCTGCTGGTTGCTTGCCTTTATTCAAACTCCTTGGGTCTTCTTCGCAGGTTCACCTTCAACTTCGGCTGACCGCACTGCACGTATGCAAATTTCCCCAGAACAGCTGATCAGTAGCTCTGCTCTGCTGCCCTCTACAGGTTCATTGACACTGACACACTGGATACTGGTTCACGGGCACTGACTCACTGGGTACAGGTTCATGGCACTGACTCACTGGGTACAGGTTCATGGGCATTGACTCACCCGGTACAGATTCATGGTCACTAGCTCATCGGGTACAGGTTCATGGGCACTGACTCACCCGGTACAGGTTCATGGGCATTGATTCACTGGTACAGGTTCATGGACATTGACTCACCGGGTACAGGTTCATGGGCACTGACTCACCGGGCACTAACTCACTGGGTACAGTTACACGGGTACTGACTCACCGGGTACAGGTTCATGGGCACTGACTCACCGGGTACAGGTTCATGGGTACTGACTCACCGGGTACAGGTTCATGGGCACTGACTCACTGGGTATGGGCACACGGGCACTAACTCACTGGGTACAGGTAAACGGGTACGGACTCACCGGGTACAGGTTCATGGGCACTGCCTCTCCGGATACAAGTACATGGGCATTGCCTTATCGGATACAAGAACATAGGCACTAACGCATCAGGTACAGGTTCATTGACACTGACACACTGGGTACAAGTTCATGGGCACTGACTCACCGGGTACAGGTTCACGGGTACTGACTCATTGGATACAGGTTCATTGGCACTGACTCACTGGGTACAGGTTCATTGGCACTGACTCACTGGGTACAGGTTCACGGGTACTGACTCATTGGATACAGGTTCATGGGCACTGACTCACTGGGTACAGGTTCACGGGTACTGACTCACTGGGTACAGGTTCATGGGCACTGACTCACTGGGTACAGGTTCACGGGCACTGACTTACTGGATACAGGTTCATTGGCATTGACTCACTGGATACAGGTTCATGGGCACTGTCTGACCGGGTACAGGTTCACGGGTACTAACTTACTGGATACAGTTTCACGGGTACTGACACCCTGGGTACAGTGTCACAGGCACTGACTCACTGGAGACAGGTTCATGGGCACTGACTCACCTGATACTGGTTCACGGGTACTGGATCACCGGGTACAGGTTCACGGGTACTGACTCACCAGGTACAGGTTCATGGCACTGACTCATCGGGTACAGGTCATGGTCACTAACTCATAGGGTATATGTACACGGGTACTGACTCAATGGGTACAGATTAATGGGCACTGACTTATTGGGTACAGGTACATGGACGCTGCATCTCCGGATACACGTACATAGGCACTAACGCATCAGATACAGGTTCATTGACACTGACACACTGGGTACAAGTTCACGGGCACTGACTCACTGGGTACAGGTTTGTTGGTATTGACTCACTGGATACAGGCTCATGGGCACTGACTGACCGGGTACAGTTTCAAGGGTACTTACTCCCTGGGTACATGGTCACAGGCTTGTGGGCACTGACTCACCTGATACAGGTTTGTGGGCACTGACTCACCTGATACAGGTTTGTGGGCACTGACTCACCTGATACAGGTTTGTGGGCACTGACTCACCTGATACAGGTCCATGGGTACTGACTCACTGGGTACAGGTTCATGGGAACTGACTCACCGGGTACAGGTTCATGGCACTGACTCACCGGGTACAGGTTCATGGGCACTGAATCCCTGGGTACAGGGTCACAGGCGCTGACTCACCGGGTACAGGTTCATAGGCACTGACTCCCTGCGTACAGTTTCACGGGTACTGACTCACCGTGTACAGGTTCATGGGCACTGACTCACCGGATACAGGTTCGTGGGCACTAACTCACTGGGTACAGGTTCATGGGCACTGACTCCCTGCGTACTGTTCACGGGTACTGACTCACCGGGTACAGGTTCATGGGCACTGACTCACCGGGTATGGGCACATGGGTACTGACTCATCAGGTACAGGTACATGGCACTGGCTCACTGGGTACAGGTTCATGGGCACTGACTCACCGGGTACAAGTTCATGGGCACTGACTCACCGGGTATGGGCACACGGGTACTGACTCACCAGGTACAGATTCATGGGCACTGACTCACTGGGTACAGATTCATGGGCACTGACTCACTGGATACAGGTTCACGGGCACTGACTCACTGGGTACAGGTTCATGGCACTGACTCACTGGGTACAGGTTCATGGGCATTGACTCACCCGGTACAGATTCATGGTCACTAGCTCATCGGGTACAGGTTCATGGGCATTGACTCACCCGGTACAGATTCATGGTCACTAGCTCATCGGGTACAGGTTCATGGTCACTAGCTCATCTGGTACAGGTTCATGGGCACTGACGCACCGGGTACAGGTTCATGGGCACTGACTCACCGGGTATGGGCACACGGGCACTAACTCACTGAGTACAGGTACACAGGTACTGACTCACCGGGTACAGGTTCATGGGCACTGCCTCTCCGGATACAAGTACATGGGCATTGCCTTATCGGGTACAAGAACATAGGCACTAACGCATCAGGTACAGGTTCATTGACACTGACACACTGGGTACAGGTTCACGGGCATTGACTCACCGGGTACAGGTTCACGGGTACTGACTCATTGGATACAGGTTCATTAGCACTGACTCACTGGGTACAGGTTCATTGGCACTGACTCACTGGGTACAGGTTCACGGGCACTGACTCATTGGATACAGGTTCATGGGCACTGACTCACTGGGTACAGGTTCACGGGTACTGACTCACTGTGTACAGGTTCATGGGCACTGACGTACTGGATACAGGTTCATGGGCACTGTCTGACCGGGTACAGGTTCACGGGTACTGACTCACTGGATACAGTTTGATGGGTACTGACACCCTGGGTACAGTGTCACAGGCACTGACTCACTGGAGACAGGTTCATGGGCACTGACTCACCTGATACAGGTTCACGGGTACTGGCTCACCGGGTACAGGTTCACGGGTACTGACTCACCAGGTACAGGTTCATGGCACTGACTCACCGGGTACAGGTCATGGTCACTAACTCATAGGGTATAGGTACACGGGTACTGACTCAATGGGTACAGGTTAATGGGCACTGACTTATTGGGTACAGGTACATGGACGCTGCATCTCCGGATACACGTACATAGGCACTAACGCATCAGGTACAGGTTCATTGACACTGACACACTGGGTACAAGTTCACGGGCACTGACTCACTGGGTACAGGTTTGTTGGTATTGACTCCATGGATACAGGCTCATGGGCACTGACTCACCGGGTACAGGTTCATGGGCACTGCCTCTCCGGATACAAGTACATGGGCATTGCCTTATCGGATACAAGAACATAGGCACTAACGCATCAGGTACAGGTTCATTGACACTGACACACTGGGTACAGGTTCATGGGCACTGACTCACCGGGTACAGGTTCATGGGCACTGACTCACCGGGTACAGGTTCATGGGCACTGACTCACCGGGTACAGCTTCATGGTCACTGTCTCACCGGGTATGGGCACACGGGTACTGACTCACCAGGTACAGGTTCATGGCACTGACTCACTGGGTACAGGTTCTTGGGCATTGACTCACTGGGTACAGATTCATGGGCACTGACTCACTGGATACAGGTTCATTGACACTGACACACTGGATACAGGTTCACGGGCACTGACTCACTGGGTACAGATTCATGGCACTGACTCACTGGGTCAGGTTCACGGGCACTGACTCACTGGGTACAGGTTCATGGCACTGACTCACTGGGTACAGGTTCATGGGCATTGACTCACCCGGTACAGATTCATGGTCACTAGCTCATCGGGCACAGGTTCATGGGCACTGACTCACCCGGTACAGGTTCATGGGCACTGACTCACCGGGTATGGGCACACGGGCACTAACTCACTGGGTACAGTTACACGGGTACTGACTCACCGGGTACAGGTTCATGGGCACTGACTCACCGGGTACAGTTTCATGGGCACTGACTCACCGGGTACAGGTTCATGGGCACTGACTCACTGGGTACAGGTTCATGGGCACAGACTCACTGGGTATGGGCACACGGGCACTAACTCACTGGGTGCAGGTAAACGGGTACTGACTCACCGGGTACAGGTTCATGGGCACTGCCTCTCCGGATACAAGTACATGGGCATTGCCTTATCGGATACAAGAACATAGGCACTAACGCATCAGGTACAGGTTCATTGACACTGACACACTGGGTACAGGTTCACGGGTACTGACTCATTGGATACAGGTTCATTGGCACTGACTCACTGGGTACAGGTTCATTGGCACTGACTCACTGGGTACAGGTTCACGGGCACTGACTCATTGGATACAGGTTCATGGGCACTGACTCACTGGGTACAGGTTCACGGGTACTGACTCACTGGGTACAGGTTCATGGGCACTGACTTACTGGATACAGGTTCACGGGTACTGACTCACTGGGTACAGGTTCATGGGCACTGACTTACTGGATACAGGTTCATGGGCACTGTCTGACCGGGTACAGGTTCACGGGTACTGACACACTGGGTACAGTGTCACAGGCACTGACTCACTGGAGACAGGTTCATGGGCACTGACTCACTTTATACAGGTTCACGGGTACTGGCTCACCGGGTACAGGTTCACGGGTACTGACTCACCAGGTACAGGTTCATGGCACTGACTCACCGGGTACAGGTCATGGTCACTAACTCATAGGGTATAGGTACACGGGTACTGACTCAATGGGTACAGGTTAATGGGCACTGACTTATTGGGTACAGGTACATGGACGCTGCATCTCCGGATACACGTACATAGGCACTAACGCATCAGGTACAGGTTCATTGACACTGACACACTGGGTACAAGTTCACGGGCACTGACTCACTGGGTACAGGTTTGTTGGTATTGACTCACTGGATACAGGCTCATGGGCACTGACTCACCGGTTACAGGTTCATGGGCACTGCCTCTCCGGATACAAGTACATGGGCATTGCCTTATCGGATACAAGAACATAGGCACTAACGCATCAGGTACAGGTTCATTGACACTGACACACTGGGTACAGGTTCACGGGCACTGACTCACCGGGTACAGGTTCACGGGTACTGACTCATTGGATACAGGTTCATTGGCACTGACTCACTGGGTACAGGTTCATTGGCACTGACTCACTGGGTACAGGTTCACGGGTACTGACTCATTGGATACAGGTTCATGGGCACTGACTCACTGGGTACAGGTTCACGGGTACTGACTCACTGGGTACAGGTTCATGGGCACTGACTCACTGGGTACAAGTTCACTGGCACTGACTTACTGGATACAGGTTCATTGGCATTGACTCACTGGATACAGGTTCATGGGCACTGTCTGACCGGGTACAGGTTCACGGGTACTGACTCACTGGATACAGTTTCACGGGTACTGACTCCCTGGGTACAGTGTCACAGGTACTGACTCACTGGAGACAGGTTCATGGGCACTGACTCACCAGATACAGGTTCACGGGCACTGACTCACCTGATACAGCTTCACGGGCACTGACTCACCGGATACATGTTCGTGGGTACTGCCTCACCGGATAGAGATTCACGGGTACTGACTCACCGGGTACAGGTTCACGGGTACTGACTCACCGGGTACAGGTTCACGGGTACTGTCTCATAGATACAGGTTCACGGGCATTCACTTAGTGAGTACAGGTTCTTGTACACTGATTCACGGGGTACAGGTTCATGGGCATTGACTCACCGGGTACAGGTTCTTGGGCATTGACTTACTGAGTAAGGGTTCTTGGTCAGTGACTCACTGGGTACAGGTTCATAGGCACTGACTCACTGGGTACAGGTTCACGGGCATTGACTCACTGGGTACAGGTTCACGGGCATTGACTCACTGGGTACAGGTTCATGGGCATTCACTTACTGAGTACATGTTCTTGGACAATGACTCACCGGGTGCAGGTTCACGGCCATTCACTTACTGAGTACAGGTTCTTGGGCACTGATTCACTGGGTATAGGTTCATCGGTACTGACTCACTTGTACAGGTTCATGGGCATTGACTTACTGAGTTCAGGATCTTGGGCATTGACTCACTGGGTAGAGGTTCATGGGCACTGACTCACTGGGTACAGGTTCATAGGCACTGACTCACTGAGTACAGGTTCATGGCCATTGACTTACTGAGTACAGGTTCTTGGGCACTGATTCACTCGGTATTGGTTCATGGGCATTGACTCACCGGGTACAGGTTCTTGGACACTGATTCACTGGGTATAGGCTCACGGGCACTGATTCACCTGTACAGGTTCATGGGCATTGACTTACTGAGTTCAGGTCCATGGCCATTGACTCACTGGGTACAGGTTCATGGCCATTGACTTACTGAGTACAGGTTCTTGGGCACTGATTCACTCGGTATTGGTTCATGGGCATTGACTCACCGGGTACAGGTTCTTGGACACTGATTCACTGGGTATAGGCTCACGGGCACTGATTCACCTGTACAGGTTCATGGGCATTGACTTACTGAGTTCAGGTACTTGGCCATTGACTCACTGGGTACAGGTTCATGGCCATTGACTTACTGAGTACAGGTTCTTGGGCACTGATTCACTCGGTATTGGTTCATGGGCATTGACTCACCGGGTACAGGTTATTGGACACTGATTCACTGGGTATAGGCTCACGGGCACTGATTCACCTGTACAGGTTCATGGGCATTGACTTACTGAGTTCAGGTCCATGGCCATTGACTCACTGGGTACAGGTTCATGGCCATTGACTTACTGAGTACAGGTTCTTGGGCACTCATTCACTGGGTATAGGTTCATGGACATTGACTCACCGGGTACAGGTTCATGGCCATTGACTTACTGAGTACAGGTTCTTGGACACTGATTCACTGGGTATAGGCTCACGGGCACTGACTCACCTGTACAGGTTCATGGCCATTCACTTACTGAGTACAGGTTCTAGGGCACTGATTCGCTGGGTATAGGTTCATGGGCATTGACTCACCGGGTACAGGTTCATGGCCATTGACTTACTGAGTACAGGTTCATGGCCATTCACTTACTGAGTACAGGTTCTTGGGCACTCATTCACTGGGTATAGGTTCATGGGCATTGACTCACCGGGTACAGGTTCATGGCCATTGACTTACTGAGTACAGGTTCTAGGGCACTCATTCACTGGGTATAGTTTCACAGGCACCGACTCACCTGTACAGGTTCATGGGCATTGACGTACTGAGTAGAGTTTCTTGGGCAGTGACTCACTGGATACAGGTTCATTGGCATTGACTCACTGGATACAGGTTCATGGGCACTGACTCACTGGGTACAGGTTCATGGGCACTGACTCACTGGGTACAGGTTCACGGGCACTGACTTACTGGATACAGGTTCATTGGCATGTCTCCAGTGAGTCAGTGCCTGTGACACTGTACCCAGGGAGTCAGTTCCCGTGAAACTGTATCCAGTGAGTCAGTACCCGTGAACCTGTACCCGGTCAGACAGTGCCCATGAACCTGTATCAAGGTTCATGGGTACTACCTCTCCGATACAGATTCATGGGCATTTGTGCATCAGCTACAGGTACATGGGCACTGTCTCATCAGATACAGGTTCACAAGTACTGACTCACTGTGCACAGATTCATGGGCATTGACTGACTGAGTTAAGGTTTTTGGATGGTGACTAATCGGCTACAGGTTCATGGGCACTGAGGCTTGAGATACAAGTTTCACAGACAGCAAGTTATGAGTCATATGTTTAACTAGCACTGCGTATGTGGTACAGAATCAACAGACATTGACACATTAGATACAGTTTTCATTGCTGTTTCTTGGTGTAGATTCAATGGACAATCCTGCCAGGGGTCGAATACTTGGACTCTCCTTGGTCCTGTATCTATGGGTGCTGATTCTTGGGGTGTGGTGTCAATGGGCAACCCTTCCAGGTGTTTAGTACCCAGACTGTTCTTGGTCCCATACAAAATACCCCAAAAATGTTGAGCCTTTTGTGAAGGAGCAACTCGTGACCCCTTTAAGAGCTGTTGGTTACGCTACTCCCCACCTGAGCACAAACTGCCAGAGTGTTAACTATGCACTGTCCATCCATTTGTACCTGATAATAGCAAACAAGGCCCAACATGTAGGACTTCAGTTGATATGTGTAAGTGGACTTCCATTTGAAGCAGGTGGGTGCATTGCTTTGCTCAAGTATCTGTCCTCTTAAAAATCGCATCAACATAGCCTTGAACGTCCAAAGAGCCCCACCTAGATTTCGCATCAGCTGGGAACCCGGCGTTGAGGAAATAAATGATAAATTGATATCAAGGGACACTGGCAAGGTGCTGTGATAATGGCATCCCATCCACCATCTCGCCCTGTGGGAAAGACACACTGTGATGGTGTTTAGGTTTGCAGGCAGCACGGTAGCATTGTGGGTAGCACAATCGCTTCACAGCTCCAGGGTCCCAGGTTCGATTCCGGCTTGGGTCACTTTCTGTGTGGAGTCTGCACATCCTCCCTGTGTGTGCGTGTGTTTCCTCCGGGTGTTCCGGTTTCCTCCCACAGTCTAAAGATGTGCAGGTTAGGTGGATTGGCCATGATAAATTGCCCCAGTGTCCAAAATTGCCCTTAGCGTTGGGTGGGGTTACTGGGTTATGGGGATAGGGTGGAGATGTTGACCTTGGGTAGGGTGCTCTTTCCAAGAGCCGATGCAGACTTGATGGGCTGAATGGCCTCCTTCTGCACTGTAAATTCTATGTAAATGAGGACTTGGTTTCATTTAGTTTGCTCCCCTCTAAGGTGAATTAACAGTCATTGAAGAGGTAGATTCATTACCCGCTGGTTCCCGCAGAAACCTAACGCACATTGTACCAGGAATGTTGAAAATATATTCAAATGAGTTGACCTCTCTCTATCGCAACAAGGTGTGCTGCACATGTGCAACACTAAAAGGCACTGAGGCATCTTGTGCCAGGACATGGTGGCATTGGCACAGGATAAGGCTATTCACCTCCTCATGCCAATTCCGCCATTAAATTAGATCTTAACTTCTTCTAGCTGTCATGGTTCCATCTCCCTGAGTACCTTCACTGAACAAAAATCTGTCAATCTCAGTTTGTAAAATTTCCAATTCAGTCCAGGTGAGGGATTGCAAATATCTTCCACCTGATGGCTTCAGGGCCCTGTGTGAAAGTGAGGCTGGCAGTCTCAATTCACCTGCTGTCAGCATGGCTCCCTATTGGAAAAGTAAATTGTGGTTATGTCTAACCTCCCACTGTCCAGTCATCAAGACATTCACTTTCAAATGGGTTAATAAATCTGTACCAAGAGTAGACAAAGCAATTGATTGCGAATGTGCTGAGCAGTGTGTCACCAGAGGCAATGAAGCCCCCGATTTTGGCAGCCTCACTCAGACGGGGCGGGCAAACAGCCAGTGCGGATAACGTAATAATCATGCCGGGATAGTATGGTTGTTCTTTTCAGGCTTGGGTTGTCACATCATGAGTCAGAAGACGGTGAGCTGGACTCTGTTCCTGGCTGCCCTCCTGCGGTGCGTGGACTATACATGATGCTGAACTAAAAATATTGCGACTGCACTAAATCTAAAATGAATACAGGAAAGAAGACAACAGATCCACGTGATCGGAAAAGGCAGGTTAATGTTTTCACTGGAGACCCACCCTCAGAAGGTACTTAATGTTAACACTGGTGAACATTAAGTGTTGTATCGATCATCATTTTTTTTTATATAAATAATTTTTATTGAAATTTTTACAAAATACAAAATATAAACATCTTAACTCTATTAACGTACAACCGCGGTAACACCCCATAAACAATGCCCCCCGGCTTCAAGAGCAACTTCAAACAAAAGGAAGAAACAAAAACAAAGAAAAAGAGAAAAGAAAAACAAACAAAGGAGAGAGATAGCACCCTCCACAAACCCTTGTGCACAGTTCTCCCTCCCCCCAATCCTTACCCCCCCCCCCCCCCCCCCCCCCCCCCCCCCCCCCCCCCCCTCCCCCCCCCCCCCCCCGCCCCGGGTTGCTGCTGCTGTCGGCCTGTTTCCCTACCGTTCCGCCAGGAAGTCCAGAAAGGGCTGCCACCGCCTAAAAAACCCTTGTACTGATCCCCTCAGGGCAAATTTCACCCTCTCCAATTTAATGAACCCCGCCATATCCGAGTTCCAGGCTTCCACGCTTGGGGGCCTCGCATCCTTCCATTGGAGCAAGATCCTCCGCCGGGCTACTAGGGACGCAAAGGCCAGGACCCCGGCTTCTATCGCCTCCTGCACTCCCGGCTCCACTGCAACCCCAAAAATTGCGAGTCCCCAGCCTGGCTCGACCCTGGATCCCACCACCCTCGACACCGTCTTTGCTACCCCCTTCCAAAACTCCCCCAACGCTGGGCACGCCCAAAACTTATGGGCGTGGTTCGCTGGGCTCCCCGAGCACCGAGCACACCTGTCCTCGCCCCCGAAAAACCTACTCATCCTTGTCCCAGTCATGTGGGCCCTATGCAGCACCTTGAACTGTATGAGGCTAAGCCTCGCACAGGAAGAGGAGGAATTCACTCTCTCCAGGGCATCCGCCCACGTCCCCTCCTCAATCTCCTCCCCCAGCTCCTCTTCCCACTTCCCCTTCAGTTCCTCCACCGAGGCCTCGTCTACCTCCTGCATTACCCGGTATATGTCCGAGATCCTCCCTCCTCCGACCCACACCCCCGAGAGCACCCTATCCCGCACCCCTCGTGGGGGCAGCAAGGGGAACCCCTCCACCTGCTGCCTAGCAAACACCCTCACCTGGATGTACCTAAACATGTTCCCCGGAGGGAGCCCATACTTCCCCTCTAACTCCCCCAAGCTCGCGAACCTCCCCTCCACAAACAGGTCCCTCAACCTCCTAACCCCTGCCCTGTGCCAGCCCAGAAATCCGCCATCAATGCTCCCTGGGGCGAACCGATGGTTCCCCCGTATCGGGGCCTCCATCGAGCCCCCCATTTCTCCCCTGTGCCGTCTCCATTGCCCCCAAAATTTGAGGGTAGCCACCACCACCGGGCTCGTGGTATACCTCGTTGGAGGGAGCGGCAACGGCGCCGTTACTAGCGCTTCCAGGTTCGTGCCCACACAAGACGCCACCTCCATCCTCTTCCACGCTGCCCCCTCCTCGTCCATTACCCACTTACGCACCATCGCTGCGTTGGCCGCCCAGTAGTACCCACAGAGGTTGGGCAACGCCAGCCCCCCCCTATCCCTGCCTCATTCCAGGAACACTCTTCGAACCCTTGGAGTCCCATGCGCCCACACAAAACCCGTGATACTGCTGTTGACACTCCTGAAAAAGGCCTTTGGGATAAAGATGGGGAGACACTGGAACAAGAACAAAAACCTCGGGAGCACCGTCATCTTAATGGACTGCACCCTCCCCGCCAGTGACAGCGGTAACATATCCCACCTCTTAAACTCCTCCTCCATCTGCTCCACCAACCTTGTGAGGTTGAGCTTGTGCAGGGCCCCCCAACTCCCAGCCACCTGACCCCTAGGTACCTGAAGCTCTTCCCTGCCTGCTTCAGTGGGAGCCTACCAATCCCCTCCTCTGGATCCCCCGGATGCACCACAAACACCTCGCTCTTGCCCAGGTTCAGCTTATACCCCGAGAAACCCCCGAATTCCCCAAGGATCCTCATCACCTCCGGCATCCCCCCCACCGGGTCCGTCACATACAGCAGCAGGTCGTCCGCGTGACACTCGATGCTCCTCCCCACCCTGCACCATGCCCCTCCAGTTCCCTGACTCCCTCAATGCCATGGCCAGGGGCTCAATTGCCAACGCGAAGAGCAAGGGGGACAGGGGGCACCCCTGTCTCGTCCCCCGATGCAGCCGAAAGTACTCCGACCTCCTCCTATTCGTGGCTACACTTGCCATCGGGGCCTCGTTGAGCAGCCTCACCCACCGAATAAACCCCTCCCCAAACCCAAACCTCTCCAACACTTCCCACAAGTACTCCCCCCTATCGAAGGCCTTCTCCGCGTCCAACGCCACCACTATCTCCGCCTCCCCTTCCACCGCTGGCATCATAATGACATTGAGGAGTCTTCGCACATTTGTGTTCAGCTGCCTTCCCTTCACAAACCCCGTCTGGTCCTCATGTATGACCCGCGGCACACAATCCTCTATTCTAGTGGCCAGGATCTTTGCCAGCAGCTTGGCATCGGCGTTCAGCAACAAAATCGGCCTATATGATCCACACTGCAGAGGGTCCTTGTCCCGCTTCAGGATCAAGGAAATCAGCGCCCACGACATAGTTGGGGGCAAAGCCCCCCCCTCCCATGCCTCGTTAAAGGTCCGAACCAACAGGGGGCCCAACAGGTCCAAATACTTTTTATAAAATTCTGCCAGAAACCCGTCCGGCCCCGGCGCCTTCCCTGACTGCATGCTCCCTATCGCTTTGACAACCTCCTCCAACTCGATCGGTGCCCCTAGTCCCTCCACCCGCTCCTCTTCCACCCTCGGGAAACGCAACCTGTCCAGGAAGCGCCCCATTCCACTTTCCTCCAACGGGGGCTCAGAGCGGTACAGTTCCCCATAAAAGTCCCTGAAGACCCCATTGACCTTCTACCCCCCTCCGCACCAGCTTCCCAGCGCTATCCCTCACTCCCCCAATCTCCCTGGTCGCGTCTCGCTTCCGGAGCTGGTGCGCCAGCACCCTGCTCGCCTTCTCCCCGTGTTCATACACCGCCCCCTGTGCTTTCCTCCACTGGGCTTCCGCCTTTCTGGTCGTCAGTAGGTCAAATCTGGCCTGTAGGCTACACCTCTCCCCCAGCAATTCCTCCTCCGGGGCCTCCGCATATCTCCTATCCACCTGCACCATCTCCCCTATCAGTCTTTCCCTTTCCCTCTGCTCCCCCCTCTCCCTTTGGGCTCGGATGGAGATCAATTCCCCCCTCATCACCGCCTTCAATGCCTCCCAGACCGTCCCCACCCGAACCTCCCCGTTATCATTGGCCTCAAGGTATCTCTCAATACACCCCCAGACCCTCCCGGCCACCTCCTCCTCTGCCGTCAGCCCCACCTCCATGCGCCAGAGCGGACGTTGGTCCCTCTCTTCCCCCAGCCCGAGGTCCATCCAGTGCGGGGCATGGTCCAAAATGGCAATGGCGGAGTATTCCACTTCCTCCACCCTCGGCACCAGCCCCCTGCTCAGGACAAAAAAGTCAATCCTCGAGTAGGCCTTATGTACATGGGAGAAAAACGAGTATTCCCTGGCCCTTGGCCTCTCAAACCTCCAAGGGTCCACCCCCCCCCCCCATCTGGTCCATAAATCCCCTCAGCACCTTAGCCGCCGCCGACCTCCTACCCGTCCGGGACTTGGATCGATCCAATGGGGGATCCAGCACAGTGTTAAAGTCTCCCCCCATGATCAGGCCCCCCACCTCCAGGTCCGGAATGCGGCCCAGCATACGCCGCATGAACCCCGCATCGTCCCAATTTGGGGCATAAACATTCACCAACACTACCCGCTCCCCCTGCAGCTTGCCACTCACCATCACGTACCTCCCGCCACTGTCAGCCACCACTTTCAACGCCTCAAACGACACCTTCTTCCCCACCAGGATCGCCACCCCTTTACTCTTCTCGTCCAGCCCTGAGTGGAATACCTGGCCCACCCACCCCTTTCTCAGCCGGACCTGGTCCACCACACTCAGGTGTGTCTCCTGGAGCATGGTCACATCCGCCTTCAGTCCCTTCAGGTGCGCAACTACTCGGGCCCTTTTGACTGGCCCATTCAGCCCCCTCACATTCCAGGTTATCAGCCGGATCCGAGGGCTCTCTGCCCCCTTCCCCTGCCGATTAGCCATACCCCATCCCTTGCCCACCCCCGGCCAGCGTCCCACACTCTGCCAGTTTCCCACGGTGGCACCTCCCCCCCTCCAGCACTCCCTGCGTCCTCCAGCTCCTTCCTGACCGTTTCAGCAGCAACCCGGTAACCCCCCCCCCAGGCTAGGACCCCTCCTAGCCGCGCCCCCCCCCCCCCCTCTACAGCACTCCCGTGAGCCAGCTATCTTCTGCTGACCCCGGCGGCTCCCGCCCTACTTTCGGCTCCTCCCAACGTGGGACTGCCCCTCCCCCATAGTGCCCATCAACCAGTCCACCCTCCCCCGCTCCTACGCGGGAAAAGAAAACCCCGCCCCCTCCCTCTCCCTGCTGGGCCCCGCCTCCTCCAGGGCCACTCCCATTGTCAGTCCCCCCCACCAGCTCCCCAAACACCCCGTTTACCCCTCAGTCCAAACCCGTCCACCCAACTCCTGCTAGAAAACCCATAAAGAAAACACCCGTACGGCATCACCCCACCCACCCTACGGCCACCCCACATCATACCCTAAACCCCGCAGATACACATACAGTATAAATAAATACAGTATTCCACAGCATCCCCCATCCGGGGGACCCTCAGTTTGTGTCCAGATTCTCGGCTTGCACCAAGGCCCACGCCTCCTCCGGGGACTCAAAATAGTGGTGCCGATCCTGGTAGGTGACCCACAGACGCGCCGGCTGCAGCATTCCAAACTTCACCTTCCGTCTGTGGAGCACCGCCTTCGTCCGGTTAAACCCGGCCCTCCGCCTCGCCACCTCCGCACTCCAGTCCTGGAAGATCCGCACCTCCGTGTTCTCCCATTTGCTGCTCCGCTCCTTCTTGGCCCACTGGAGCACACACTCACGATCCACAAACCGGTGGAACCTTACCAACAAAGCCCGCGGCGGCTCGTTCGGCTTGGGCTTCCTAGCCAGAATTCTGTGGGCCTCCTCCAACTCCAGGAGCCCCTGGAAGGACCCAGCCCCCATCAGCGTGTTCAGCATCATCACCACATAGGCCGCTAGGTCCGACCCCTCCAGCCCCTCCGTGAGGCCCAGGATCTGTAAATTCTTCCTCCTCGACCGGTTGTCCAACTCCTCGAACCGCTCCTGCCATCTTTTATGGAGCGCCTCGTGCACCTCCACCTTCCCCATGCCATGGCCACGACCTCGTCCTCCCTCTCGGCGGCTTGCTGCTGCAGCTCGCAGCCCCCTGGGCTGTCTGGGTCTCCATCAGTTCCCTGTTGGTTACCTTGATGGACTCCAGCAGCTCCACTTTCAGATCCTGGAAGAGGCTCAGCAGAGTCGTCTGGACCCACTTCTTCAATTCTTCAAAACTTTCGCCGGCCGCCATTTTGTCCTCCGGGTCCCAATTTTTTTCAAAAGCTTTTCCTCCCGATTCTCTCCCTGCTCCGCTCCTGGTCTGCACCATGGGACCTCTGGGGAAACTCCTGGCCTCTTCCCCCGTCAGGATTTGCCTCTTAAGCTCCGTTGGGGGCCTTTAAAAAAGCCCCGAAGTCCGTTTTTTTTCAGGAGCCTCCGAACGTGCGGCTCAGCTGGTCATTGCCGCTACCGGAAGTCCGTATCGATCATCATTGATGCCGATTACTTTGACGAGTCATTCAAGGGATTGAAAGGTAACGATTATGGCCCTCTGAAGTTTCTTGGTTCCAGGTTGTTATGACAACTCCGACCTTTGTCCGTCTGATTGTGGTGCATCAGCAGTCAAAATTGACTTGTGTCTCTTTTGAGTATCGCTCTGTGATATAAATTGAACAGGCCCAGAAATAAAGAAAAAAAATCTTTCTATTTAGCTTCAACAGTTTTGACGTCTCTCTGATAATGAAGCCTGTCAACCAATCTAATATAATGAATGTCATCCAATTTATAGAAAACACCTTTTTGTGCTCATCAAGGTCAGGGATGCTAGAGCAGAAAAACAGCAGCTCTTTCATTCAGACACCCAATACCAGCATGAATCATTTTCACAACAGGAAGATAGAATGAAAGCTTTTATTTTATTGGAGGTTTTTACTCCAATTCAAAACAGTTATCTGAAGTGCAACAGTTCCACTCGGACAGTTAAGCTTCCATGGTCAACATGTGGAGCTACGATATTGTTTCTGTTCCTGTGAGGCCAGTTTAGCTCACTCGGCTGGACAGCTGATTCATGATCCAGAGATGAAGCCTGCCGTGTGGGTTCAATTCCCAGCCTGCCTGAGGTATGGTGATCCTCAGGTTAAATCACCACCAGTCTGCTCTCCCCCTCAAAGGGGAAAGCAGCCTATGGTCATCTGAGACTATGGCAACGTCCATTACATCTGTTTCTGTACCTAGTGGTGCATGAGACAGATTTCCATTTTATTCCATAGAACAGTAATGGGCAACCTAGGCTAGTGAGTGTCCAGTGAGTGGGCCGCACGAGTGGCCCTCCTTCATCTCAGGGGGCTGCAATGTTGAAACCAGGTTTGTTCACTAACCGTGATCCTAAGATTAAGATGAAATACATTTAATACACCCCAACTATTTCATAATGAGTTAGAGAAAGTTCTTAATCAGTTATCTATGAATAGAATTATCATCAACTTCAAATGGTAAGTACAAAATGAATATTTGCGTTTTGAACATAGAGGGAGCGCACATCTCTCACAGTCAATGTTGTGAGCAATTAGCAGGCACCCCACTTCACTTCCCCTTGCTTTAGCAAAAGGAGAATGGGCTACACTCAGAACCCAGATGGGGGTCACCGGTTGCCCACCACTGCCATAGAAGGATCTTTCTTGGAACAGCTCGTCAGCCTGTTGCCAGAGGTTTATAGCCTGAGGGGGCGCCATTCCACATCAAGCGAGGCTGATCAGGGGTGGAATTCTCCGAGCCGTGCCAGGTCGGAGAATCGCCAGGGGCATGGAAAATTCGTGCCACGCCGCTCCGACGCCGGGCTGCGTTTCTCCAGCGACCGGAGGATCAGCGCCAATCGCGCCCACGCGTCTGCCGCGGCGCCGGTCGGGGCCGGCTGACATAGGCCCCTGTGGTGATTCTCCGCGGGCGATGGGCCGAACTCCCGCCGAGTTCCACTGAGTCCCGCCGGCGTGGTTCTAACCTGGTACCACCCAGCGAGAGCTCGGACCCGCGGCCATGGTGAATGTCCTGGTGGTGGCGGCAGGGGTATCTGACTCCGGAGGGGGGCCTCCATGGGGTCCAGGCCCGCGATCTGGGGCTTCCGACCGATGGGCGGCCGCGATCTGGTGCGGGCCTACCTCCTTCCGCGCGGCCCGCTGTAAGGTCCCCGACATGTTGCTCCGTGCCGGCGCGGAGGCAGCAACCACACGTTTGCGCCAGGGCAGAGATGGCAACCACGTACAAGCGCCGGCATGGAGACAGCCGTCGTGCACATGCACGGACCCCCGCCAGCCGTGCAATGCCACCTTTTAGCGCCGGAGCAGCACGCACCACTCCCACGCCGTGCTGGCCCCCTGAACACCGGTGCATTGCTGGACCAGGAGGCCCATTGACGCCGGCGTGCACGACTCTGGTGTTTACGCCAGCGTCAACACTTGGCCAGGAGTTTGGAGAATCCCGGCCCAGGAGTCTCTGCCACTCTTACTGCCAGCCATATGCTTGTTTGGAAGGATTTTGCAGGTTGACACTCAACCTTAAGTCCTCAGGAGAACTTGAACCCAGAGACTCTGGCTCATAGACAGAGACGCTACACACTGTGCCACAACACCCTCAAGCTATGATATAGTGTAAGGCTAGAGGAAGTGACATGTACAGCTACCTTAAAAAAATAAGTAATTCATAGGACTGGGAGAAAAGCAGGAAACATCAAACATTCCGATGGACACAAAGGAAATATTAAGAGCTGCTAAAAGGGAATACGCAAAGAAATTTGCAAGTAATATAAATGCTAATAGGAAAGACTTTAATAAATATTTTAAGAGTCAGAGAGTAGCTAAGGGACACGTCTGTCCATTAAAGACAGAAAAAGGTGACACTGTATTAAATAACAGAGTAAAGCAGATTTATCAAATGCAAAATTTGTAACTGTTTTCAGAGCAGGAAAAGAGAATAAAATACCAGCGACGGAAAAGAAATGAAATATAAATCAAGGAGAGGAACTTATTGCATTCAACGTAAATTTAAAAAATGATAATGGAGCGAATAATGGAACTTGGGAGACAAATGTCCAGATCTTGAGGTTTTTCTACCTCCGTGTACAAAAAGAAGTAGGTGAGGAAATTACAGAAGCATTATTCGCAATCTTTAAAAGCTCTCTTGATTTTTGAATGGTGCCATCAAGTGGAAAGTTTGTTAATCTTCCATTATTTACTAAGGGTGAGAGAGAGAGAGAAAAACTAGGTAACTCCAGGACTGTCCATTTTAATGTCAATTGTGAGCACGTTCGGGATGGAGTGAGTCGGCACTTGAGCAAATGTGAGTTGGTCAGAGAGAACTAGAACGGCATTTTCTTCAGGATTAATAGTCTTATCAGCATTCAGTCATGTCTCTGCTCTGGTCACCATGGCATGCATTGAGCAAGCACTAGATACTTGACGGTAGAGTATATCAATAAATTTATTGATAGACTGCACAGTGATCGGCCAAAGTGTATACTGAAAGAGCAGCTTTCCAAACTCTTCGCAAAGTCAAGCTCCTTCATGCATCTTATTTTGCCTACATCAAAGGTCAGAGAAAGAAAGTCTTATGATATATTTATTCTCAACTCCTTTGAAGACAGTCTATTCCTGTAAACAGTTGTAGCTGCGTACTCCAAAGCTACTTCCCGTAGGCAAGACTTCCCAGCACAACTGGTGTTGGTAATGTCTTTGAAGAACAGGCTTAACTGTTATCTTCCTATAGCTAATGGATCCCTTTATCTATGTTTATTACCATAGCAACAAAAGTTGAAACTTAATCACTCGTTATTATTGCTGCATATTTTCTCGTACATGCACTTTTTGTGTGTCGCACAAACTCTAAATGCTTTAATTAACCGTTAACTCCCCATATAACGTGCAACAGTCCAGATGTCCAACACATGTCTGACTAATTGAGTTGAATTTTTTTTTGACGCGGTTACTCATCATGTAAATAACATGGAAAAGATGATGCCTACCCATGTTCCCCATATGGACTTGCAGAGGGCATTTGACAAGCATTCAGAAAAGGGATTATTCACAAGTTTGAAAGAATATGGAATTGGGAGTAGCTTCCTGACTTGGGTTGGAAATTAGTTGGGCGATGGGATGGGAGAATGAGGATAAAGGGCAAGGCCTCTATTTGGCATGATCCAACAAGTGGATTTCTCCAGGGATCTCGTCTGGGGCCTTAACTTTTCACCTTATTAATTAGCGACTTGCATGAATGAGTAGAGGGTTGTGTATCCAAATTTGTAGATATTTATTTTTTTGGTTCTTGGGATGTTGGCGTCGCTGTCTGGGTCAGCATTTGTTGCCCATCCCTAATTGCCCTTGAACTGAGTGGCTTGCTAGTTAAGAGTCAACCACATCACTGTGTGGGTCTGGAGTCACATGTAGGCCAGGCCGGATAAGGACAGCCGCTTTCCTTCCCGGAAAGACATTAGTGAACCAGATGGGTCTTTACGACAATCGCCAATGGTTTCATGGTCATCATTCGACTTTTAAATCCAGATTTTTGTTAAATTCAAATTTCACCATCAGCCATGGTGGGATTCGAACCTGGGATCCCTGAGCATTACACTGGGTCCCTCCCCATACACTAAATTGGGAGGGAAATCAGCAGAATAGTTGGATTAAATGAAGCCACCCTCCTCCCCCCAAGATGCCGGAAATTGGTGGGAAGAAAGCAAGGAGGGGTTAAGTTGTAAGAAAGGGGATATCCCATCCCAGCCTGCCAGGAATGCACCAATTTCCAATCTCTCTGGGGCAGATTGGCAGAGGAGATGAGCAACCTACTGTAAAGAGGCAGGGTGATGATTATAATATGTTAATTAAGCTGATTGCCACAGATTTCCATTTGGATTCACTGATTTCCAAGCCCAGAAGAGAGCTGCAGCTGAATGCCTTTCCTGCACTCCTCAGGGCCAGGAAGTGTAGGAATGTTTTGTCCTCAAAGTTCAACTGAAGCTGCTGAAATCTGCTTCTCTTTGTGCTATCTGTTGACTTCCCCACAAAATAATCAACACCCCTCTCCCCTACAATCTGGTCTCAATCAACCCCCTGTAATCTCTTTCCCCATCTGATTTCTTTTGAGTTTAGAGGGTTTGGAAACAATCTGATTGGGGTGTTCAAAAGGTGCTGGATTTAATCAGGTAGATATGAAGAAAGGATTTTATTTGATGAGGGAATCAAGAAGGGGGCATTATCTTAAATTGGAAACTTGGCCACTCAAGACTGAAATCACGGAAGCACGTTTTCCACATGATGTGCAGTGGTAATCTGGAACCCTGGGCTGGATTCTCCGCAGCCCCGCGCCAAAATCGTGTTTGGCGTGGGGGGGGAGAATCGATGTTTACCCGGGAATTGTGCCCACTGCCATGAGCATGCGCGGACTCCCAACTGGAAGTACGGGGCCCGTATCAGCAGCCAGAGTTGCGAGAAGCACTCTGGGTCCTGCCAGCCCCCTGCAGATAGGAGAATCGATCTTGACTTTTTTAAGGAAAGTCAAGAGTGAAATGCCAGCGTTTTTACGCCGGCGTGAGGACATAGCCCCATTTTGGAGAATTCAGCCCCCTGTCTCTCAAATTATGGATCCTGGGATGTCAATTGAAAGAGATAGCTTTTTGTCAGGTAGGAATATCAACATGGACTTATAAACTAGCTTTAAACTAATATGGCTGGGGAGCGGAGTTAGGAGGAGAAGGAATCAGGGTTGGAAACGAAAGGCAGAAAAAAAATGAAAGCAAAAGAGGAAGACATGGGAATAAAAGGCAAGAAACAAACAGTTGCTCTTTTGTCCCTAGAGGTAGGCTTGGTGGAAGGCAAAGTGGTAGAAAACAAAATTAAGAGTTCTGGAGCCTAATGCACGAAGCACAAAAAACAAGTGAACTGACGGCTAAGAGAGGAAGTAAAAACAGCTTTGAGAGGTGATCTAAGATGAGAGGATGTGGAATCAATTTGGGTGGAAGTGACAAATCTCAAAGGAAGGAAGTGAGTGTTTGGAGTATTGTAGAGGCTCCCGAAAAGTAATCATACTGTAGGAAAAAGTTTAAATCAAGAAATAAAAAATGCATGTAAAAAGAACATCGCATTAATCATGGCAAGAGCATGCCAGGAACAACACCAGGCATACCTATAAATGAGGTGTCAATCTGGTGAAGCTACAACATAGGACTACTTGTGTGCCAAACAGCATAAACAGCAAGTAACAGACAGAGCTAAACGTTTCCACAACAAATGCATCAGATCTAAGCTCTGCAGTCCTGCCACATCCAGCAATGAATGGTTGTGGACAATTGGTTGTGGAGGAATCTCCACAATTGTCCCCATCCTCAAAGATGGAGGAGCCCAGCACATCTATGTAAAAGACAAGACTGAAGCATTCACAACATCTTCAGCCAGAAGTGCCGAGTGGATGATCCATCTCAGTCTCCTCTGGAGGTCCCCAAGACCAAAGATGTCAGTCTTCAGCCAATATGATTCACTCAATGTGATATCAAGAAACAGCTTAAGGCAGTGGGTACTGCAAAGGCTATGGGCCCCGACAATATTCCGGAAAAAGTACTGAAGACTTGTGCTCCAGAACTTGCGGCACCCCTAGCCAGTACAGCTACAATACTGGCATCTCCCCAGCAATGTGGAAAATTGCCCAGGTGAGTCCTGTATACAATAAACTAAAGTGGACAAATCCAACCCAGCCAATTACTGCCCTTTCAGTCTATTCTCCCGCATCAGCAAAGTGATGGAAGGAATCATCAACAATGCTATCAAGCGTCAATTACTCAGCAATATCCTGTTCACGGACACTCAGTTTGGATTCTGCCGGGGTAACTCAGCTCCTGACCTCATTACAGCCTTGGTTCAAACATGGACAAAAGAGCTGAATGCCAGAGATGAGGTGAGAGTGACCGTCCTTCAGATCAGGGCCGCATTTGACTGAGTGTGGCATCAAGGAGCCCCAGCCAAACTGGAGTCAATGGGAGTCATACCTGGCGTAAAGGAAGATGGTTGCGGTGATTGAAGGTCAATCATCTCAGATCCAGGACATCTCTGCAGGGGGTCCTCAGGATAGTATCCTAGGCCTAACCATCTTCAGCTGCTTCATCAATGACCTCCGTTCCATCATAAAGTCAGAAGTGGGGATGTTTGCAAATGACTGCACAATGTTCAACACCATTCACGCCTCCTCAGATAATGAAGCAGTCCATAGGCAGCACGGTAGCATTGTGGATAGCACAATCGCTTCACAGCTCCAGGGTCCCATGTTCGATTCCGGCTTGGGTCACTGTCTGTGCGGAGTCTGCACATCCTCCCCGTGTGTGCGTGGGTTTCCTCCCACAGTCCAAAGATGTGCAGGTTAGGTGGATTGGCCATGATAAATTGCCCTTAGTGTCCAAAATTGCCCTTAGTGTTGGGTGGGGTGACTGGGTTATGGGGATAGGGTGGAGGTGTTAACCTTAGGTGGGGTGCTCTTTCCAGGAGCCGGTGCAGACTCGATGGGCCGAATGGCCTCCTTCTGCACTGTAAATTCTATGATTCTAGATATCCAAATGCAGCAAGACCTGGATGATATCCAGGCTTGGGCTGACAAGTGATAAGTTATACTCGCGCCACACAAGTACCAGGCAATGACCATCTCTTACAAGAGCGGGTCTAACATTCAATGGCATTATCATCGCTGAATCCCTCACAATCAACATCCTGGGGGTTACCATTGATCAGAAACTGAACTGGACTAGCCATATTAATACTGTGGCTACCAGAGCTAGGCATCCTATGGCGTGTAACTCAGCTGCTGACCCCCCAAAGCCTTTCCACCATCTACAAGGCACAAGTCAGGTGTGTGATGGAATACTCTCCACTTACCTGGATGAGTGGAGCTCCAACAACACTCAAGAAGCTCAACAGCATCTAGGACAAAACAACCCGCTTGATTGCTCCGCCTTCCACAAACATTCAAACCCTCCACCACCGACGACGAGCGGCAGCCATGTGTACCATCTACAAGGTGCACGCCGGTAACTCACCAAGGTTTCTCAGACAGCACCTTCCAAACCCACAACCACTATCATCTAGAAGGACATGAGCAGCAGATACCTGGGAACCCCACCACCTGGGGTTTCCTCTCCAATCAGTCACCCCACCCAACTTGGAAATATATCGCCGTTCCTTCATTGTCGCTGGGTCAAAATCCTGGAACTCCCTCTCTAACAGCGTAATGGGTGTACCTACACCTCAGGGACTGCAGCGGTTCATGAAGGCAGCTCACCACCACTTTCTGAAGGACAATTATGTTTGGCAATAAATGCTGACCTAACCAGTGACGCCCACATCCCATAAATGATATTTTAAAAATCCCAACGGGGAGGAGAGACTCGAAGGGGAAGAAAGATCTAAGATGGATAGCCAAAGAAGGTAAGAAGGGTATTAAGTTGAAAGGGGAAACATATAAGATGAAAAAGGTTAATGTGAGGCTAGAAGAGTGGGATAGATTCAGAATGCAGCAAAGATGGACTAAAACAATAATCAGGAAGGAGAAAATAAACTATAAGTGCAAGCTGGCGAGAAACAGACAATGTCAACTTTTTTAAGTACATTAAAAAGAAGAGTAATTTTTTAAAAAAGTATTGGTCCCTTGGAGAATGAAACTGGGGAGGTAATTATAGGGAACAAGGACACGGCAGAAGAGTTAAATAGATATTTTGCATCGGTCTTTATTGGAAAGGATACTATAAGTCTCCCAAAAATAGTACAAAATACGGGGGAGGAATTAATTACAGTCGCCATCACCAGAGACTTATTTTTAGGCAAACTAATGAGGTTAAAGGCTGACAAGACCCCTGGACCTGATAGTTTACGCCTGTCACGAAGCACGCTGATCTTATCTGTGAGGGTAACCAAACCTGGAACACCGGTTCGTGGGAGTGTATAATTTTATTTTGTTTTGGTCTGAGGAAACAAGTGAAACCGCAGTGAGAATAAATAGCTCAGTTGTCGTGTAACAATTTTTAAAGACATTCTATTAAAGTAAAGACAAATACACACAAACAGGATGACTCTACCTGAACTCTGTAAGACTTCCCCTGTTCCCCAAACAACATCCAAATTGAATAACCAGCTACAGTTACCACACAAAACAGGGGTGATACTCAAATCTGGAAACCGTCTATTTTCTGGTCCAGCAAAGATATTCTAAAACTGCTGTTACAAAGGTTTTATGCACTGCCTTGACTGTAAGACGTGGAAGCTTGTTTACTGTAAACCTAGTTTTCAGGTTTGGTGGCCAGAAACTGTCCTGTCTGCTATCTGAGACTGCCTGATGGTAACTGCCTCCCTTCCTTCTTAGGGATGGGTCAATTGTACCTTTGTCGTTCTTTGATTATGCCTTTAGTGTATTCAGCTGTCTGCCCCCATCAAATTCCTTGCCTATACATTAACATATGTATATCTCGGGGACCTTCCCAATCGTCTATAATCGGTTTCTCCTCCATAACCTATTCACACTTGACTATTATCTAAATTGCTGTTCTAAACTCATTACCGGGAGAGAATCATACCAATTGAGGTCCTTTGAATACTAACTAATGCTGTCTCCAGGTAGATTCACGACACACTCCAGGATCTTAAGACTAGCTACAGAGATTGTGCATGTCTAGGTAGTCATTTTCCAAATAGCCATCGATTCTGGAACTGTGCCAAAGGATTGGAAAACTACCAATGTGGTTCCTTTGTTCAAAAAGGAGAGGAGGCAAAATGATGGAAGCTACAGGCCAGTTTAGCCTAACTTCAGTGACTGAAAAATATTTGAATCAATTATTAAGGAGAGAATAGCATTTGGAAAATCATGGGTGGGATTCTCTGATACTGAGGCTAAGTATTGACGCCGTCGTAAATGCCATTGCGTTTCCTGACGGCATCAACATAGCCTCAGGATCAGCAATTCTGGTGCCGACAGGGGGCCAGCACGACACTGGAGCGACCCACGCCTCTCCAGCTGCCGATCCCGGTGTCAGATGGGTGCTGCCGGACCGCGCATGTGCAGTGGTACCAGTGCGAATTCCGCGCATGCCTGCTGTCTCCCCTCTCCGTAACAAGGCGTAGGGCCACAGAGGCCAGCACGGAAAAAAGGAGGCCCCCAACCTCAGAGGCTGGCCCGCCAATCGGTGGGCCCCGATAGCGGGCCAGGGCACAGCAGATGCCCCCCCCCCACCGGGTTTGAGGCCCTCCTTCCACCCCATAGGCCGCCCCCGGATCCTTTCACACTGAGGTCCCGCCGGGTAAGACCAGGTGAGAATGGTGCCAGCGGGACTCAAGATTTTTGGTCCGGCCGCTCAGCCCATCCCGGGCGGAGAATCGCCGGGGGGGGCCCCACAGAGCGGCCCCCGACCAACACCACACCGACCATGGCGGCGCCAATGGCGCCAAGTCTCCACTCTCCGGAGAACCGTGTGCTGGTGTCGGGGCGGCATGGCGTGATTTGCGTAGGTTGCACGGATTCTCCGGCCCGGCCCCGGGCTCCGATTCTCTGGTCACCGATGCTGAAAACCCGTTCGACAAACGGCCAGGGAATCCAAATTCTCAACGAAATCAGGAGCGGCGCGCTTTTGCAATGTTCCGCCCCCTCCAAAGTGGTGTACTCGCAGAGTATGTCGTGCGCTGTTTCGATGGCCTCAATCCTTTGCCTGAGGCCCGCCCTTGATGCTCTGCCGCCAACCGGCCGAGTTCCCGAGGGCGCCACCTGTGGTCTCATCCATCGGGAACCTGGCATGGCGGCTGCGGACTCAGACATATTCGGGCCTGGGGGCACAGTGGTGGGGCGGTCCAGGGCGCGCGAGCCGACCGAAGGGAGGGACTATTTGTGGGCCGGGTCGGCAAGCGGCCTCCACCATAAAGCACGGCACAGCCACTACAGGCCACGGACCTGGCAATTCTCTGGGGAGTATCGGCAGCTAGATCCCGGTGCTCTACGCTGCCATCCTGCTACTCCCCAGCAAAACGGGCAATTGGTGTCCATTTTGTGCCAGTTCTCGCCATCGTTCCAGTGCCGATGTGGGGGCATAGCCCCAGAATTGAAGAATCCAGCCGCATATCTGTCAAATTGCAAAGATTTGTCCAAACGTGAACAGTAGAGCGCAATAGAAAGTACATTTCCAGCAGCTAAGTACTACCCGTCTGTGCTTGCACCATATCAGTTTGAGGCAGAGAGCTCCACATAAAGCCCTTTGATGAGGGATCAGCCAGAGTAGACAGAGGAGAACCAGACAATGTATTACACAAGGCATTTGATAAGATGACACAGAAACGGCTACTGCATAAGATCACAGGACCCAGCAGACCGCCGACTGCTGTCTTGCCTGGAAGTTCCTGCCTCCACCAGATGTACATCAGTAGCAGTGTGGCGCTCACCAGATTGTGCCCCAGAAGCCTGACCACTGCTATTTCCCACCAAGGTGTGTGTATCTGAGCTGGTGGAGGGTGGGGATGACAGCTGTGCCACGACTATAACAGTTGTATCCTCAGAGCTCCACTCCAAGGTGTTCCCCTCGGAGTCAGGAGAAGGGACAGCCCTGGATGGGCCACCTACCTTCGCTGGAGGACCTGCAGGAGAATGGTCATGTGATTAGCGGGAGGGATGGGTTAGTCAGTAAGTTCCTCACCTCTACGGCTCTGCCAGCCTCTGCGTTGGTGACCACCCTGTCTTCGGCTATCCCAGTCACCTCCAGGACCCATTCCTTGAATAGGTGAGAGTTCTGATATCCAGCACACCCATGCCAGTCTGGAGCCTCACCCGCCGATTGTGGGAGAGATTTTCCTTAGGAGTCACAGAGAGGGCATTGTTAGCCACACTTGTGGTTCACTATAATGGGAGAGGGTGTGTGAAGGGGGGATTGGGGGAGTAGAGGGAGGGCTGGTGGTCACCTGGAGAGTTGGGGGAGGATGCATGCTCTCTTGGAAGGTCGGAGGGGCATTGGTGTCTACTCACTCGTGCTGCCCGGTGTAGGTGGTTGACCTTTTTCCGCCACTGCAGGCCAGTCCTCCTGGTCACACTCACCGAGCTAACGGCTGCCTCCACCTCATCCCAGGCGGCACTGACTACCATGTGGCACACCCTCCGGGTCCCTTGGGGGAACAGGACATCCCTCCTGGCCTCCACCTTTTCCAGAAGCCTCCCTAGGTCAGTGTTCCCAAACCTTGGGGCTGGCCTCCTCGGTGTCATGAGAATGTCACTTTAAGAACTGTTTGGCTGCTCATGTTGCTGCAGTGATGTCAGAGTGTGGGTGGAGCTGATCTCTGGCTCTGCTTTTTAGTTTCACGTTGAGAAAAGCTTGGGTGTATCTGTGCTTTTTTGGTTTTGTTTTTCAGTGTTGGAGCTGAAGCCAGACAAAGCAGTTGTACTGTTGATCTCTCTGCCATGAAAAGACTATCTCTTGATCATTTGGTGAATTCGGAATTATAAATGTTTACAGTAGTGAATGTAAACCTGATGTGCTTCTATTAAAAGGTGTTTCTTTTGTCTTCTGGATGTTGTTTGGGAAGTTATTAAGGATTAGTGTTGTATTCTTTGGGGGTTGTATTTGAATTGATGGTTGCTAAGATGTTCACTGTATGTTTTGAAAAGGTTAAATTGAGTTCATAGAATAAACATTGATTTGCTTTGAAAAATACTTTTCCATTTCTGCTGTACCGCACCTGTAGAGTGAGTTGTGTGCTCCCCATACCACAATCTAGAAAGAGTTGTGGGTCAGGTGAACTCCATGATACACTTTGGGGTTCTCTAAACCCTGGCCCATAACATCAGCGACATTATTGCGACCTGGTTATGGTTGGCTGAGCAAATTCAGCTTAAGTGCAGCTTGAACTTGTTAGCGAGGGGCTGGTGAGCGCAGTCCCGGCGAATCAGCTGGCGAGCCGTCAATTGCGGCGAGAAACCCGTGAGACCTTTTTAACATTGAATGGCGTTGCCGGCCTTGCTGGGTCGAGCGCTGGGAAGCTCACAGCAATTCCTGCTTGCTACCACACTCAGAATTCTTTCTGGAGAATCACCCCCTCAGTCTGCTGAACAACCGTTATCATAGATTTGTCATAGAATTTACAGTGCAGAAGGAGGCCATTCGGCCCATCGAGTCTGCACTGTCTCTTGGAAAGAGCACCCTACCCAAGGTCAACACCTCCACCCTATCCCCATAACCCAGTAACCCCACCCAACACTAAGGGCAATTTTGGACACTAAGGACAATTTATCATGGCCAATCTACCTAACCTGCACATCTTTGGACTGTGGGAGGAAACTGGAGCACCCAGAGGAAACCAATGCACACACGGGGAGGATGTGCAGACTCCGCACAGACAGTGACCCAAGCCGGAATCGAACCTGGGACCCTGGAGCTGTGAAGCAATTGTGCTATTCACAATACTACCGTGCTGCCCCTAATACAACAACACTTGCTGTCTTTTTGACCTCGGGAAGATTCTCTCCACCGAGGCCGCACTTAGAGGGATTTTCTTCTGCCGACCATCAGCTACCAGCAAGAACGGCTCCTCGCAAATCAGGGTGCCATTTTGTTTGGAAGCCCTGATCTTTCCCACCCCCTTTCATGCCCCCCTCCCCAGTTTTTGTCACCTCCTTCAACCTCCCAACTTTGTGGAGGCCCTTGGAAACCCCCCCCCCCCCCCCCCTCACCCTCTATACCTGGCAAGGTCCCCCCAGGCCTGAGTCCCAGCAGTGCCAATGTGCCCATGTGCAGGGGGGAGTGTCAGGAAGCCACCCTGCCCTGTCCTTCACCACCCGGGGGTCCCAGGTTCCCTCACAACTGACCCACGTTTGTGTGGACCAGTACTAGATGGTGGACTGGCATGGTCTCCCAGGCGTGGCTGGTGAATCCCGTGTACTGGGCGAATCCGACATTTACGTATTTAAATGAGCCGAAAGGCTCAGCTCAATATTCAGATCGGGATCTTGCCCAATGAGGGCGAGACCCAGATTGGACCAGGCAGAGCGAGTTGGGTGACTCGCCATTGGCTCAGCATGGAGCCCAATTTGGGTCTCGCTCATGATTAACCCGTTGCGTCTGGATCAGCGCGGGGTAAAACTGGGTTGCTGAATCGTGTGCATTGACAAGTTCAGTGAAAGAGCAGAAATTTAGCAAATGGATTTCAATGTGGCAATATGTAAGATTGATCATTTTGGAAGAAAGAATGAAAAGGCGGACATTATATCAATGGAGAGAAGTTGCAGAAAGCTGTAGCACAAAGGGACTTGGGGGTGCTGGTTCAGGAAACCCCGGAAACTAGCATATGGATGCAGTCGGTAATTACAAATGGAATGTCAGTTTTTATTTCAAGGGGGCTGGAGTATAAAAATAAAGAGGTGTTTCTACAACTGTGCAAGGTACTAATGAGGCCACATTTAGAATATTGTGTACAGTTTTGGGCCCTTATTTAAGGAGAGATATATTATCATTGGAGGAGGTTTACTGGGATGATCCCAGGTATGGAGGGACTGCCCTATGAGGAAATATTAAACAGGTTGGGCCTGTACTCTTTGGAGTTCAGAAAAATGAGAGGTGATATGATTGAATCATGTCGGATTCTTAGGGGATCAGACAGGGTAAATGTTGGGGGATGTTTCCACTCATGGCAGAGTGTCGGGCCAGAGGATTTATAGTCGCAGAATAAAGGCTGCTAATTTAAGGCAGATTTGAGGAAGAATTTTTTTCTCTCAAAGACCGGTGAATCTTTGGAATTCTTTACCCCAGGAAACTGTGGAGGCCGAAACCCTGAACATTTTCAAAGCTGAGATCATCGGCGGGTTTCTCTGTCCCCGCCATTGGGATTCTCCCTTTCGCCGGCTGGTCAATGGGGTTTCCCACTGTGGGGCAGCCCCACGCCTTCAGGAAACCCCCGGGCAGCCGGCAAAACGGAGAATCCCGACGGTGGAAAATTCAGCCCTATTGGTTTTTAATCAGTGGGGGAATTAAGGATTACAGAGATAAGGCAGGAAAGTCAACTTTATGAGTGTTAGATCATCCATGATCTTATTAAATGGTGGAGTAGACTTGGAGGGCTGAATGGTCTACTTCTGTTCCTATTCCTTATGGTCTTATGGTCTGATAGAACATCCATGATCTAACTGGATGGTCCAAAGGATTGAATGGCCTCCATTTGTGTCTAATGATCCTTATGCATCTCCTCATCTTCAATCCTCAGAGAAAAGCAGGGTGACATTTTTCCATTTCACTGTCATTGAACCTGACTGAGTCACAATCAATTTGTACCAAATTAAGGAAAGTTTGTGCTGCAGGCTAGTTAGAAAATAAATGGGTAATTTACAGGTTGGCAGGCGCCAACCAGCGGAGCGTGTAACAATCAGTGCTGGGGCCTGAGCTATTTACAATGTATATCAATGACTCAGATGAGGGACCAAATGTAATGTGCCCAAGTTTGTTGAGGATGGAGATAAGTTGAAAAGCACCTCCTTACCTCAGAGGGAGTACCACAAAGGTTACCACAAAGATTGAGCCCTGAGAGGATTGTCTTATGATGAGTCAACTATAGACCTATATTCTCTGAAATCTGGAAGGATTCATTCTCGGGAGAGGTGATCTTTTTAACATTCTAAAGGGGCTTGCCTCATACCAGCCTCCCCGAACAGGCGCCGGAGTTTGGCGACTAGGGGCTTTTCACAGTAACTTCATTGAAGCCTACTCGTGACAATAAGCGATTTTCATTTCAATTTTCATTTATATGCTGTGAGCAGGTTCCGTCTGGTTGGAGAGTGTAGGACTATGGGCCACAGCCTCACAATAAGGGATCAGTCACCTTGCAGGGGAATTTCTTCACTCAAAATGCCTGGAATCTGCATGGTCAGTCATGTTCGAGATAGAGATCAACAGATGTTTGGACACTGAGCAAGGTCAGGGACTGTGCCGAGTTCAGGATGATGGGGTTGAGATGGAAGATGAGAAGTGGTTGTTCTGAGTACCAGAGCAGGCTCTAAGAGACAAATGGTCTATTCCTGCTCTTGTCAGGGGGCCGGGGGGGGGGGGGGGGGGGGGGGGGGGGGCTGGGAAAGGCTGAAACTACGTGCCCCATACGCACAACGAGGAAGATACCCGACTCCCGGCAAAAGTCCTGGAGTCTGGCGTCACATGTAGGCGAGACTGTGAATTGCGCTTTCACGTATCTGATCGTCAGTCCAGAAGTAAAACACTCGAACACGTCAGTAACGAATATTCGTTTATTCACGGCCGGGACAAATCTCTAAGCAGTCGGGTAACTACCTTCGAGAAGTGCCAAAATCCCAGAATAAGGACTGTATTTTTATACATTTTACAGCTTAGGGGTGGTCCCCTTAAATTCCTAGATACACCTATGATTTGGCAAGGATCCAGAACATGTACATATATGGAATTATTCTTCGAGGTCGGGAGGTTATTTTTGACATAATCATTAGCACAAGTCACTATTAATATTATTACAAAGGTTTTTGTATCCCATGGCCATCTGGCTTAACTCATTCCAAAGCCCATTCCTTTTACATTTCAATGTTTATTTGTCTCAACTGGTCAAACGAGCTTAATTGCGCTATCTCTGCAATAAAGTAACGCTTCCCATTCATTCCATTCTTTGACTTTTTGACCTCTCTGCTTTCACAGATGCGGGTCAGAACATTAAATAGTACTAAAGCCACACTCCCCTTTTTCCATCCCATAACCTTCTGACATCTCTGCTTTCACAGATGCCGGTCAGAACACGCTCCCTTTATTTCATCCCTTGACCTGTTGACATCTCTTTCACAGAGCTTTTCAGAACTGTTATATTAACCCTATCAGCGAAGTTCCAAATGAAATCCACTTCTACAAGACCAGGTAATGGTGACAGATTTCCTTTTCTAAAGGACATTAGTGAAACAGATGGGTTTTTACAATAATCAACATGGTCATCATTTCACTTTTAATTCTGTATTTTTAATATCCCACCTGCTATGGTGGGATTTGAACCTGGGTCATCACTATGGGTGTCTAGAATACTCGTCCTGCAACAATACCACTATGCCACCACCTCCCCTGCATTATTGGGAACAATGAAGGCTCTACTTCCCCACCTGCTGTGCAACTTGGAACTGCAGTCAGGACTGGCGATCCATGATAGATAATAGTCGGAATTCTCTGGCCATAGCGATTCTCTTTTCCCGCTGGCAGCGCACCCACGCCTGTGGGTTTCCTGGCAGTTTGGGGTGGTTTCAATGGGAAATCCCATTGACAAGTGACGGGCAGAGAGAATCCCGCCACCAGCGAAACACGCCGCTGGGGGTTCACAGAATCCCATCCAATGGCTATTCACTAATAGGGAACTCTATCCATTCCCCCTATATAGACATAACAGGGAATGATGACACACAAATAAGTTTAATATATCATTGATGCCTCAATCCTCCGTCATCTCCCCTAAGCTCCCTACTTCCTGTCTCCGATTATCCCTTTCCTAACTCATCAAATAGGAATTCCAGCTTTGTCCTAAAACACCATGCCGCTCTCAGTCTTCTGCTCCTCTCTCAGTTCGACATTTAGCTTTGTGACCTGAAATCTGACTTGGCCATCTCAGAAGATATTTCATCTCTCTGAGATGTCAAGTCATCCCATTACTCTTGCATCCTGCTCTTGGGGAAGTGGAACTCCAGACCTCTCCACCCCCCCCCCCCCACCCATATCCCACTCCCCCACCCCCTGCAACCCTTTCATTTAAAAAGAAACTGCTTCCTTGTGTTCACCATCTTCAGTTCGAGTCACGAGGTGAAATACTTTCTGACTCACCTTGTCTATCACCTCCAGATGCATTGATTTCCAAATTCTCATTCTAGTCTTTAAACCTCTCCATAATTCTGACTCACGTTACCTCTGCAACCTGCTCCAGCACAATATCCAGTGAGCACCCATGGCCTTCTTCATAGTTTTCTTTCTCTCCACCCCAACAGCTGTGACAAATTGTATAATTCTCATCTGGAAACTTTCACTCTTTGTTATGTAGTTTGCCACTTTTGAAAGCCTCCTTCGAAGCAACCTCTTCGGCTGGGTCTTTCGTAACCTCCCTGAACCCTCCTCCCTAACTCCTTCCAATGTCCGCTTGCTCCTTGTAAAGACCCTGCGATATCTTGCTACATTAAAACTGGTACATAAGTGAAGGTTACTGTTGATCACAGTAGAATAGCAATGGAGATGCCATGAATGGCCTCAGCGGCCCGAGGCTAAAAATAAATAAACCAAGTTCATTGCTTCCTTTTCTTTACAGCTCTGTTCAACTCTGTCTTCTGAGGAGCCCAATTTTGGATTCAAACTTCACTATGGTCTGCATAGTTGCGACGGAGGTGGGTAGCTCAAGTTGGGAAATTTCCCACCTTGTCAGACACCGCCATCCCCCCCCCCCCCCCACCCCACCCCACCTCACTTCATTCCCTCCCCTTGGCTTAAAGGGCCCTCCCTCGACCTGTTTTCCATTCTAGGGAGATTGAGTCGGGCTCACCGACTCTGGAAGCCAATTGTGTATGGCCAGGGCGGGCGGAGGGTAGATGAGGACTGAGGTGGGCTGATTGGAAGGTCCACCTCAAGTCCTTGGGACTGAATCCCATTAGCTTTGGAAGCTGCTGGGCCCTGTAGCCCTCACCCCTCACACTCTTCATCTCCTCCACTGACCCCCCTCACCATGAAGTCTGAATGTCAACTCATGCCCTCATGTCCCCCCACCCCCCACGGCCCCCACCCACACCCCTCCCCCTCCTCTATCCCATGTCCCAAGGGCAGCAACGTGGCAGCACCAGGGACCTGGGTTAAATTCCGGCCTTGGGTCACTGTCTGTGTGGTGTTTGCACGCTCTCCGTGTGTCTGCGTGTGTTTCCTCCGGGTGCTCCGGTTTCCACCCACAGTCCAAAGATGTGCAGGTTAGGTGGATTGCCCTTGGTGTCCAAAAGATAAATAAATAAAGATGTGTATGTCAGGTTAAGGGGTTATTGGGGAAGGGCGGGCGGGGGGTGGTGTGTGAGCTTGGGTGGTGTGCTCTTTCAAAGGGTTGGTGTAGACATGAAGGGCCGAATGGCCTCCTTCTGCACTGTCGGGATTCTATGCTGCATTATCAGAGGGATTTAAATCGAAAGCAAAAAGACTATTGTAAACTTCTTCATTCACTGCTCGTGCATCATTGATGAATAGAGACAGAAGCAACTGAAAGATTTGGGTTAAGTACACTCAATGTGTTTCTGTTGCAGTGCAAGATAATTAATTGCAGTTAATTATCACATCCCTGGGCTGCAGAGCTGACATCAACACCCACGGCATAAATAAAGGCCAACTCACTGGTGATAGTGAGTAACAGTTCCCTTTCCTCAGGTGTGAAAATCCTATAAATTAGAAGCTCGGAGCTGCAGCATTTTCACGCTTTCTAAAGATAGAACCTGCAGCATTGTCACTCGCAGGCGGACGGCAAATTAATTTGAATATTTTAAACATGGTTTCACTCAAAAGAGGATTAAAACTGAGCAAGAGCTACCATTGCTAATTTTATCAATCCTGAGATGTAATACCTGGCCTGAAGGCCACTCTCAGAAATTCAAACCGAACGTGCATCGTATCCCAGTGAAGAGCCATTTTAAAGCTGAGGTATTGCCAAATCCCTCTGTGATTCTGTGACCAGACTAGGCCTACCTGCAGAAACTTGTTTAGTAATCCAGAGACCCAGGACAAGATCTGGGGACCTGGGTTCGAATCCCACCGTAGGCAGATGATGACATTTGAACTCAGTACAAATCTGGATTTAGAATGAGCCAACTGGCTCTCTAAAGTCCTTTACCTGCTGCGGGATACTCCGTCAACGGGATCTTCCGCTTCACTGGCCGTGCACCCACGCCACCGGGTTTCCTGACGGTGTGGGTGTGGCCACAATGGGAAACTCCATTAGCCACCGGTGGGAACAGAGTCTCACCGCCGGTGGGTGCGCGCTGCGCTGGAAAACGAGGCTGGCAGGACAGAGAATTCCGTCCCTGACCTGGCCTACACGTGACTCCAGACCCACAGCAAACACTTTAAATCCCCTCTAAATGCTGGCCTATCACATAGTGGTTAGCATTGCTGCCTCACAGTGCCAGGGACCTGGGTTTGATTCTGGCCTTGGGTGACTGGCTGTGTGGAGTTTGTACGTTCTCCCCCCCGTGTCTGTTTCCTCCGGGTGCTCCCAAAGTCCAAAGATGTGCAGGTTAGGTGGATTGGCCATGATAAATTGCCCCATAGTGTCCCGGGATGTGCAGGTTAGGTTACGACATTATGGGGATAGGGTGGGGTGGATGGGGGCAGTGGACCTGGGCAGAATGCTCTTTTGGAAGATCGGTGCAGATGGGCTGAATGGCCTCCTTCTGCACTGCTGGGATCTATGATTCTATGAATGATTAAAAATAAATTGATTTCATACAGGGACCAGAATTCTCCAGTCGTCGGAATTTATTTTTCCCACTGGCAACGCACCCCCAGCGGGTTTTGCCGCGGTATGAGAGGGTTTTAACTGGAAATCCTATTGACAAGCGGCAGGAATATTGAATCCTGCCGCCAGCGAATGGTGCATGGCAGAGAACCACGTAGCAGGAGGCTCGGAGAATCCAGCTCATGATCTGAGCTAGAATTGCAATTCTTCAATTCTTTTCCCCTTGAAGTTTGCCAACCAACTTGCCAACCAGTCGGTATCAACTCACCCTTACTAGCTGACTTGACCCATCATCTGCAGCTATTGTCAGGTGATGACAGGTGAATTTGGCTTCTCTGCCCATCTCGGGTACCAATTTCTGGACCTCCCTGTCTGTTCACTGAAATGGTCGCAAACTTGACAATATAATGGGGCGGAAGGGGATCAATGTTGCAGAGGTGATGACTGATCTTGAAGACCACACAGTTCGTATTGGTAACTGCGCTGACACTAAAGGAACTGAAGATTGCCACTAACACTATTGATGCAAAAAAACTGTGCTGAACTTAAGGGATGAGAGAAGTGTTAATGCAATAAAAATAACATGCAAGGGATTTGGCAGAAAAGCAATTGTCACTTTGGAAAGTGTGCAGTAAAAACACGAGAACATTTAGCGTTAAGCAAGACCAATGAACCAAAATCACTTGTTTTGAGAGTTAATCCTATCCTGAAGGAGTGCTTCAATATGCAGCACCATGGTGTTATGGAGCACGGATGTGGACCTGTGATTCGTATTACCACGTAGTTGTAAATCAAAGCCAGGCGTTACCCCACAGTAAGGGAGAAAATGAGTAATGAGTGGTTTTATTTTCTTCAGCTCCATTTTCCAACAGTGTTCCCTGATTTCCTGACGAGGGTTCTCTGGCCCCCCAGCTGCCTGTTTCTCTGTGGGTTGCCGATCGCTGATGGCAGGGGTGAGCTTCCAGTGGGAAAAGAGAATCCCATTGGCTGGAGAATTCCAGTCTCTATTACAGGACAGTAAATGAAAGAGAGGGAGACTATGATTGTAAATAAGCTCATCACCCAAGACCTGAAAGGCCCAGGCGCCGAGGCAACTGGAGAAGGAGGTGTGATGGCGGCTTACATGATGAGAAGATGGACCCCATATGGAGGCACAGGCTGCATTGGAACTCAAAATCCCAAAATTGTGGCATGGTGGCACAGTGGTTAGCACTGCTGCCTCACCGCGCCAGGGACGGGTTCAATTCCGGCCTTGGTTTACTGAATATGTGGAGTTTGCACGTTCTCCCTGTGTCGGCATGGGTTTCCTCTGGGTGCTCCGGTTTCCTCCCACAGTCCAATGATGTGCAGGTTAGGTGTATTGGCTATGCCAAAATTCCTCTTAGTGTCTAAATATGCGCATATTAGGTGGGGTTATGGGGTTACAGGGATAGGCAGGGAGTGGGTTTAGGTAGGGTGTTCTTTCAGAGGGTCCGTGCAGATCCAATGGGCCAAATGGCCTTGCTCTGTACTGTAGGAATTCTATGGTTCTAAATCCCAGCTTTCAGACTTTGTGAAGATAACAAAAATACCTTAATTTGCTAAGTGTATGCTGGCATGCTTATGAAGAACAGTGAGACAATGGTGTCGTGGTAACATTACTGAACTAGCAATCCTGAGGCCCAGACTAACACTCTGAGCATATCGGTGGACATCTGGTGGAATTTATATTCACTTAATTAATCAATTCAATAAATAAATTAAAAGCTAGTTGCTAGTCCCGGTAATGGTGCCCATGGCAACAATTGTCAATTGTTGCAAAAACCCATCTGGTTCACAGATACCCTTTAGGGATGGAAATATGCCATCTGTGCCACGTCTGGCTTACATGCGACTCCAGACCCAAAGCAATGGGGCCTACTTTAACTACCCTCTGAAATGGCTATTCAGTTGTACCAAACTGCTAGCACTGTGAGTGTACATGCACTGTAATGGCTCAATAAGGTGGTTTACTACAACCTTTTCAAAGGCATTTAGGTTTGGAAAAGAAACATTGACCTTGCCAGCGATGCCCACATCCCATGAAAAGAAAAATACGCTCACGTGCAAAATACCGTGGGTACCGGAAATCTGCAACCTGGACAGAAAATGTTGGAAATATTCATCAGGTTAGGCTGCATCAGCGAATCGAGAAACAGGCTAATGACCTTTCATCAGAACAAAGAATTGCCACAGATATTTGTTGCATGTTTCCAGCAAGTACAGAGCCAGGGAGGATGGAAGGAGCAAAAGGGAAGATCTGTGATTGGGTGGATGGCCGGGGTGATTACAGGACAAAAAGGGTCTATGCTGCAAGGAAAAGCTGGGGATAATGATACAAGTACAGGGACAAGAGATGGGTCAAGAAGAATTGCAAACGGCAACAGAAAATACACTCTCATCTGCAGTCTGAAACAGTGGTTAAGTGGTGGTTATGATCTGAAAGTGTTGAACTCGGTGTTGAGTCCAGAAGGTTGTACAGTAAGCATACATATGGTGGTAGATTGAACTATACTAGCATTCAGCAGCAGACACAAACAGATCTTTGGTTCAAGGTTGTTGGTTCCAATTCAACTTGGTTGACTTCTTTGACAAGAGTTCATTACAGTCTATTAAAATTGATTGGAAAATAATTGGCCTCAAGACCTTTAATTAAAACGAATGGTGATGGAGGAATGAAGGTATAATCACAATAATAAGTATGGATACAATCTATTCAAGCACAATGATGCATGTGACAGGTTGGGTTATTGAGTTATTTGCATGCGAGGCAAGATTGTACTGTTGCCTCTCACGCAAGCGTACACCATTCTTGCAGGATGTTGCAGTTCTTTATTCAGATAGATCAGAAAGATTAGAATGTGAGCTGAATTCTCCAGTCCCCCCCCCCCCCCCCCCCCCCAGCCACATCTATCTCAGTGGCACACCGATCTCTGACAGCAGGACTCACTAATCCTGCCACTTCTCAATGGGATTTCCCATTGAAGCGAAGATGCACTGCCGGCGGGAACAGTGACTCCCAACTCCCTGCTGGTCACGGCCCTGTTTGAATAGTGAACTAACTTAGCAATCCCTCCACCGTACCCCGTCATCCGCACTGCAAAGATGGGTTAACCTCTTTCATCCGCTACTCTTCTGAAGGTTGTAAACCGACATGACCAACATGTGCAATGACATCCACCAAAACTATCTGGGTTAACTTGGCGATCTCGCATGCCCAGAATGGACCAACGCTCAAATTGACCAGAAAACACAGCTACAACACTGCAGTGCTAACCCTTTGAAGAATAGGACAGTGAATTTGTATTTATTTCAATCAACATTCCTGTAATATTATTGGACACCTGCAGTGCTTTTTTCCCCTATCATTTATCTTGAGAATATGAGGTTTTGAGAGTTTACACACAATTCCCACCCCCTTCTCCACATCTGAGTTTTAAAAATTATTTTGTGGGACGTGGACATTGCTGGCAAGGCCACTATTTGTCGCCCATCCCTAATTGCCTTTGAGAAGGTGGTGATGAGTTGGCCATGCGGTTGAACCAATTGCGTCAGAGTGGGTGAGGTGTAGAGGGGCATTAGATCAGTAGGGAGGTATTACAGCTAAAGCTAATTTCTGTCCTTGCCTAATATTTGCTTAAGCCTCCCAGCCATGGTCAATGCATGTTGAACAGAAATGTTAATTATTCCTCCAACCTATCCCCTTAGTCCTGCGGAAACTAAGTGTCCACACTGTCGCATCAGCTGAGGCAGGCTAAGTCAGCACGGTGCAGAATTGAAATCACTTACCCTGTAATAACATAGACTATCCAAAATGAGTATGATGGGGCAGCATGGTAGCACAGTGGCTAGCATTTCTGCCTCACAGAGCCAGGAACCTGTTTTCAATTCTGGCCTTGACCCATCATTACTAAAACAGATTGTCTGGTCATTTATCTTATTGTTTGCCAGGATTCATTGTGCATAAATTGACTGCCACTTTCTACATTACTACCCTGCAAGAGTACGTCATAGGCTATGGAGTGCTTTGGGGTTTGAAGCCAAGAAAGACACAACATGAATTCAAGTCTTTCTACAAGATTTTTCAAGTGTTTTTTGTTCAGTAGTCCCCCTTTTCCCTCCCAAAAAGCAATTGAACTATACTGGAGCTGATTACCACAGGCCATATGTAATAGCGCAAGGTATCAACGAGGAGGCTGTTTAAAATCACAAAATTATTTATTCGAACATCAACATGGTTAAACTTTATGCAGGGACAGGAACTACAATAGAGGTCTTTACTCCTTGACTCCCAGGTCCACATTGCGGGTCTCTCGAGGCCCATGCGCTTTCGTCCCATTGGCTGAGGTTCATGTGCTCCAGAGCAATGGACTCCAGGCGGATTACTTGACCCACAAACGATCGCCCTTCAAGGGGCCATGCTACCACATCATTCAATTTGATGGCAGATCACTAAATCATTTGACTAAGATATGTAAGGCATTGTTAAGTGTGTAACGTATCTGTCAACAACTGTAACAGTCCCGGTCAATCCGAGATTTCTGAATGACCAATTAAATGCCATCGCTTCAAAATTTTACAGAAGGGGTTCTTACTCAAGAGAGACATTAGAAAGGGCATAACGCTCTCAGTTATAGAATAGTTTAATCAGAGTTGAATTAAAAACGGTAAAAGATAAAGGCGGCCTAAAAAGTCTTTGCAAGAAGTATTGGCAGAAATTATGAAATCTATTGAGATAACCCATCAAAGCGCTTTACTGAGCCAGGCTGCTAAAACAACAAGAGTTGTAATAGGTGGCAAATTAACGAAACCCTTCAGTTGTTGCCGAGTTAATCTTAAAGAGAATCTTAAATAGAATCAACTAGCACATGCTTAAGTTAGCCGACTTCCCTGTCACAGTCTTATTTTCAATGAAAAAATGATAATTATTACTTTTCCAAAATGGATGGTTGAGGTTTCCTGGGACATATAGGCTAAATGTATTAACGGGTGTGGGCATTTTATCTTTGTGTTTGTATGTATCATTTAATACTATTGCACTCAGAATACTGGTGTGACTGTTTAAATCATATCTTGTTCGCACATTGCAGTCATTACCATGGCAACAAAACTGACTGCCCTTTGTAGAAAACCTGTGGTCCATTTTAAATGTATGCATCATACCAAATTGGCTAAGTATGCAATGCCGCTTAAGTTAACAGATTACCCAATATATTAAATGGCATGCACAGAAGTACATTTATATATCACATCTGCCCAAGGTATTGCAAGGCTCTTTGCCTCCCAAGTGCAATGATTATTACTTAAGCAAACGTGGCGGCTCTTTTGCACACAGAAAGAGTTCACTGACATTAGTTGGGGAATGGGGATATGTGAGGTGACATTTGAACATATGAATCCGGAGCAGGGGGAGGCCACTCGGCCCTTCGAGCTTGCTCCTCCTATTCAGTAAGATCATGGCTGATCTGATTGTTATCTCAACCCCACATTCTCAACCATATCTCAACCATACCCACACATTCTCATATCCATATCACCCATATCATTCTCATATCCATATCATTTTTGTATCCATATCTTCCCCACATCCTCACATATCTCAACCATATCCCCACATTCTCAACCATATCTCAACCCCACATTGTTATCTCAACCCTACATTATTGCCGATCCCCAATAACCTTTCTCCTCTTTGCTCATCAAGAATCTACCTCCCTCTGCCTTAAAGATATTTGAGGACTTGAGTCCCAACGTCTCACAACTTGCTGCGAGAATTATTTCCCCCTCATCTTTGTGCGAAAAGAGTGACCCCTGATTCGGAAATAGTGACCCTCAGTTCCAGGTGCTCTCACATGAGGAAACATTGGGTGAGATTTTCAGCCCCTGCGCTCACCCCCCGCCGCGTGTTTTCTGGAGACGGATCGCCATTGGCCACCAGTGGGACCTTCTGGTCCCGCCGATGTTTATGGCATTTCGTGCAACTCGCCCGTTCTGCAGCCAGGGAACCCACCGTGGGTCCGAGGATGATTCGCCTTCCGTGGGACTGGTTGATCCTGGCATCAATCTTATTAACCCTCTCTGAATTGCTTACAGTTGCTTTCCATCCTTCCTGAAAGGAGACCAATACCGTGTACAATACTTCGGAAATAGGGCTGGATTTTCCGGTCCCTCAGCTGCGTGTTTCTCAGCGGCGCGCCATTCCGTGGTAGCGGAATTCTCTATTCCCACCACATGTCAATGGTAGTTTTCATTGAAGCCCAATGGTGGGCTTGTGGGGCTAGAATTGACCATGGACCCACTCAGGGTGTCGTAGCAATACTGACTGTAGATCGAATGAACACAGGATGACGAGGCTACTTAAAACGTCACATGAATTCCCCCGAATGGCGTGTAGTGTACAACCATGAATTGTTGCTCAGATTGGTAAATGAACTATTGTTGTTCTAAATCCTTGATCATCAGTTATTGGAACCCAACGCTAACTGTTTTGCGATTCATGCACAAACTGGTAATTGTGAAGCCCACATACTGCAGTGGTGGGTTAACCGTGTTACTCTGTGTTGTGTGATGCTGGCTGAGAAGAGATTTGTTTGGCAGGGGAGCTCCCTCCTTTTCAAATTGGGCCATGCAAAATTCTATTCCCCTCTGAACCAGCAGACATTGTTTCACCCAACCGCGGACGAATTGCGATATGACATTGACGTGCCAGAGTGCATTTAATCCTCAAGGAGGGAACATGGAAAAAAGAGATAAGAAAGAAATGAACGAAAGGTAGGAAGGAAAGCAAGAGATTGCATTTGTGGTGATCACAAGTTAACTAGATGCAATACAACTGAGCAAACACTAGAGGGGGCATGGGAGAGCCATATAAATACACCGGGACAGGATGTACAATTTTCTTTAACGATGTACAGAAAATATGTAAAGAGAAAAAGGGGGATGTGGTGATCACAAGTTAACTAGATGCAATACAACTGAGCAAACACTAGAGGGGGCACGGGAGAGCCATATAAATAGGGGGACAGGAAGTGAGGACACACTTCACGGAGGGCAGAACTTGGAGCAGGACACAGATACACACCAGCAAGTAGCACTGAAGGTAGCCGTAGGTAACAGCTCTGAAGAGAGAACAAATTCACAATAAAGCATCTTCTCCACATTTGAGACTACGAGCTTTATTAAGACACGAGTAACAACACAGCATTTATATATCACCTTGTACAGCCTCTGCGTGTCCCAATGTACATCACAGCTGATGAAGTATCTTTGCATTGCTGTTATATCGGCAGCTGCAGTAAACAATTTTTACACAGGAAGATCCCAAATATAGCAATTAAGTGTAAAGCTAGAAAATCTTTTTAAATCATTTTAGTTAAGGGATGAAGTTGGGCAGGATATAGGGAGAACCACCCTGCTCGTCATCGAACAGTGCCACCAGGCAGCTGAAAGTTTGATTGAAAATATCATCCAAAAGAGTTGGGCGGAATGCTCCCATCTGGGATTAAGTTCCAGGCGGGAAAAAGGAATGTTTCTTGTGATTCAAGCCAATGGGAAACATGACATATCTTCCGGCTCCAATGTTTTTAATTATGCATCCGGGGATTTAGCGTCACGTTCCGCAGGAGGGACGGGCTTGATGTGTTGCGTCCTCTTGTCATATCTGGGTGCCATATATAAAGGCGCCCAACATCACTGATCTACCTGTTGAAGAAAGAAGATCGATCTTCTGCAGAAAGAAGACAGATCTCCAGGAGTACTCTGAGGTCGGAAGATGGACGACCTCCCTGCTGACTTTGAAGCTGAAAGTGCTACCTGTAGATACTCCCCTACCCCATCCATTGCTGAAGTGTTCCAGGATCTAGCAACACTGGCGGCCTCCATCCTGAACTCTGGAGAGTCGGGCATACATCAGGGAAGTCCTGACTTCTACACGCCACATTGTTCCAGACTTGTTCCCGATTGGCATCGCGGAAAATCGAGCGTGGGGGTAATATTCCGATCAGGCCTTCATCCACATCCCAGTAGCGGGATGCAAATCGGTTTCACCCTGGCCTCCAGTGGGATTTCCTGATCTGTCATGGGGGGCACCAGCAGAAGGTCCCGTGGGAAATTCACGCCAGCGTAAAACCGATTTTTGGGTCTCCCGCTGAATCCTCCCCCCCCCCCTTATCATCCACCATTGAATCCAACGGTTGGGGGGCATGGGAGAATTCCACCCAGCATCTCCAAGAATGCAGCACCACTGCTGAAATGGCAGCTTAGATTACATGCTCAAGTTTTGGAATGCTATTTGAAACCGTCACCTTCTGACTCACAGCCAAAGGGATTTCTGAATGAGCTGCGCAGAAAATATGCTGAAAATGCATCTTACATCTTGTACACATCTTTCAAAAGTGAGCCTTTCAATCAGATGTAAGCGTTTGGCAACCAGCTTTCATTCATTCACAGCAACATCATTCTTGACCATTTTTCAAAGGCATTGTGATTCAGAACACTTTGCCGCACTCAGGGATGTCGGTGTGAATCATCAGATCAGCAGCTTGATCAGACGCCTGATAAAACCGTTACCAGCAGAATATACCCTAGAGGTTCACAGGGATCCTGGATGCATGGCACGATGGCACAAGAAAATACTCAAGGTTCAGGTGACACAGTTAAGACTTGTTGCAAAAATGATGAAGAAGGTTGCAAAAATATCCTGGCTTTGAAAACCTTCACAGTATTAATATTTTATGTCGGCAATTTTGAAGATTCTTCCTGCCAGTGTAAGTGATCAAATTAAGGAAAGAAATAACAACCATCCTCGGAACAAAGGGTAGCAAATAGGGACTTGTCCCAAATAAATTCTTTCTGTCCCTGACGCAGCTACAATTGTGGCAGATGTGCACTTGCACAGAACTAATTCATCACTCAGTTGCCTTCTTAAGTCACAGTTGAGATGCTCCAGACGCGTTTCCCCTCTCGTCTTCAGAGTGCGCCTCTTCAGGTGGGGAAAAATAAATCAAATGCTGAGGTGCTTGCTCAAGGGACTGTTGTCAGTTGTTTTACACTAACAGACTTGGACTGTGGGAGCATTTTTTATTTTATTTCTCTTATCTTCCTTGGTGATTCCTTGGTGATTCACCTGCAGCAGTGGTGGCTAAATTCGATGCTATTCAGTTCAACCACAAATGGCCATGTTTCATTAAACCTGAGATGAGGGCGGCACGGTGGCACAGTGGTTAGCACTGCTGCCTCACAGCACCAGGGACCCGGGTTCGATTCCGGCCTTGGGTGACATGACTTGTGGAGAGCTTACACATTCTCCCCATTATTACGATCCCAGATCAGACTCCAACAGTTGCGAGGACACTGGACAGAATCGCCAATATTTTATTTTAATTTTGTAAAACTGAGGAAAGGACATCCTCGCTCCAGGAGTTATTTCACACAAAATAGGGATATGGTATATTAAAACACAGTTTATAACTAACACAGTATTAAATAATCTTTAATATCACAGAAGAAAATAGCTTACAATTACCCCTTAAACAATGCTAATCAATACAGTGACACAACAACCCTTAACTGCTATCTTTATTCCCACTCAAACAACAAAACCATCTCGGGTCTCAATCCACTTATTAATACAGTTAGCAGACTCAGGAGATAGGTCTTGGATGTTCTACTTTGAGAAAGAGAGATCTTTTGAGATAGCCGGAAAGAAAGAGACCTGATACTCTGTCAGAATAATGCAAAATCTCTTCAGAAACCTTCCCAGCTCACCTTCCAGCCAAAAACTAACCCTGGAAACCTCAACATCGGACAGCTTCAGCCCCTGGTTCCTCCCATTAATTACATCATCTCACTGAGCTGAACACATTGGGCGGGTTCTCCATTCCGCCATGCCAGATGTCTGGTTCAGCCTGCCGTCGGGAGTCTCCGTTTTGCCGGCTAGTCAATGGGGTTTCCCACTGTGGGGCAGCCCCACGCCATCGGGAAACCTCCGGGCTGCCGGCAAAATGGAGCATCCCGACGGCGGAGAATTTAGCCCAATGTCTCTAATTATCTACTCCACAGGGAACCCTCTTAATCTAGGTCAGGAGGAAGAGGCACACACACCAGGAAGGAAGATCACAGGCAGGACAGCTAGGTACTGTCATGTTGGAAGGTGCACAGACCTCGGATATCTTACCTCAATATGTTGGAGAACCATCGTCGAAGGTGGCTAAGGCTAAGCCATGAGGCTCAGCAGCAACACTATATCGCAATCCATCAACCCCATGCCCTGCCAGGTAAATGTAACCTTTGCTCTCAACTCTACGCCAAAGGCTCTTTCCAGGTCAGGAGACCTGCCTGGTACATCACAGTCAGCAGCAAAAAGCTGCGTTAAAGCTGCAGCTAATGCCGTGGTTGCTCATGTCGGGGAATCATACTAATTTCTTCATAGATTTGACATCTCAGATGCAGAGAGCCTCAGCCTTTGCCCAATTAGCAGGCGTCCCTCAGGTGGAGGGTATTAATGACTGCACTCGCGTTGCTGTAAAGGCCCCAAATCAAACTGCAGACAGCTTTGTCAACAAGAAGCCCTTCCACTTAATCAATGTACACATGATTTGTGACCACCACAAGGTCTACCTTCATGCATGTGCAAGGTTCCCTGGCAGCAGCCATGACTCCTACATATTAAGCAGTTCCCAACGCCCTCAGCTATTTCAGCCACCAACACAGATTTTTGGTTGGTTTCTAAGGGACAAGAGCTACCCCTGAAGAACTTGGATAATGAGCCCCTGCACAGGACAACTACAACAGAAAACATGATGTTACCAAGGGTACCACTCAGCAGGCAATTGGCATTTTAAAAATGTGATTCAGGTGCCTCACTCAGGTGGAGGTCTGCAGTATGTTCCAGGAAGGATATCACAAATAGCGGGGCTGTGCAGCTTGCTGCACAACATTGTGCAGTGGAGTGGCATACAAATCAATGACAATGATGTCATGGGCAGAGCCCCAACCTCGGAGGAGGAAAATGAGGAAGGGGAGACCCTATCCATTCAAACAATTCTGAAACAGATGAGGATAAGGAGATCATCAGTTGGTGGGCATGGTCATAAAGCTGGGGGTGACACTGTGCAGGAGGGAATCATCGCCGGATAGATTCCTGTGCAAAAGAGATTCCTGGTGACATACGCCCACTTAAACAACCTTCTACATTGACTCCACAATTACTCAAAGGACAGCCTACCCTGAAAATGCAGACAGTAAATATCAATGAGTTGGACTGAGTCACATTCATATGGCTGAAACCCTCACCATCATAAGCATGGGCCTCACCATATTGCAAACAAACATGGTAATGTGTCATTCACAACCTGGCCCCTGTACATGAACACTGATGACTGTCAATGACGGGTACATACTGCCAAATTGTGCAGAATAAAACCATGCCCAGAATGCTGAGAGTGACACAATGTCAGAATTCCAACCCTATACATGCAGATAGGATTGTATATTGTAGCATGCATGCAGATAAGGCACCTCGTGCACGAGGAGACTATAAATGCAAAAACAGCTCTTTGAAAAAACCTGCGGACCATCCATTCCGGCCAATAGTCCAGTTTCTAACGTGGGTGCCACATGCCACATTCCTGGCTTCCATGTAGCTCTGATTACTGCACAAAGCAAATCAGACTTCTATCTGCTCCAACATACCTGCACAGGATGTGCCTTTGTTCGCAGGGATGTAATTTGGAAGTGAAGGACAAGCAAAAGGAGCAGTTGTTCATGGCTGACATGCTGTCGAGAGCTGCATTCCCTTTGAAAGAAGCTGATGATGTTAGTACAGAGCGTGTGTGAAATCTTCCAGGTTCAATGAGAGGCAAAAGTACAGCTTACTCCAGAAGTCATAAGCCCAATAGAGACAGAGAGTGTGATCTAACCAAAAGAAAATCAGAATCTGTTCTGGGCTAGATAAGCAGGGACGTTAAGCACGGGGCCCAGCCCCACTAACTAACGGCACTCCGTTGCTATTTTGGGCCCAGGTGGTGAACGCGCCCCCCCCCCACACCCCCCCCCCCCCACACCCCCCCCCCACCCCCCCCCCCCCCCATACCCCACCCCCCACTCCCCCTACTCCCGAGGCCGCACTTAGCATCATTTCTTGCACTGAGGAGCTCCAACGAGTGGGGCACCTCTTCTAATGGCACCCGTGATCTCTAGACCCCCTGATGCAACTCCCCGACCCCCCCCCCCCCCAATTCCCCAACGCTCCTGTTGGGTAGTCGTCAAGCCTCCCCCACCACACCTGGGCCCGATCCCAAGTGCTTGGCACATTGACATTGCTAGCCTCACACCCTGGAAGTGCCCCTGCCAGCTTGACAGTGCCACTTGAATGCCCTATTAATGTCAGGGTGAACCTGAGTGGCACTGCCAGGGTGCCCAGGTGGCACTACCTACATGCCAAACTGGCAGTACCAAGGTGCCCAAGTGGCACAAGCAGAACCAGTGTGCCGGCCTAGCCAGAGGTCAACCACCCGGGGGCCTCTGATCACCCAGAAGACCCTTGAGTCCCCGTTTGTGGGGACCAGTACTAATTGGCGCTTGGCTGGGGTCTCCTTGGCGAGTCCAATAGATACCCGATGGCCGTTCAATCTGACTTCAGCGAGGCTGAATGGGTTTTTAAACTCACTTTACCGTGCAAAACTGGGTCCTGTGGTTAGATCTCGCGAGGCGCAACAACCTGTATATAATGTATATAATTGATTTGGAGTAAAATGTAACTGGTCTGATTAGTAAGTTTGCGGACAACAAAGGTTGGTGAAATTGTGGCTAGCGATGAGGACCGTCAGAGGATACAGCATGATATCGATTGGTTGGAGACTTGGGCTGGGAGGTGGCAGATGGAGTTTAATCTGGACAAATGTGAAGTAATGCATTTTGGAAGGTCTGATAGAGATAGAAAATATACAGTAAATGGCAGAACCCTTAAGAGTATTGATAGGCAGAGGGATCTGTGTGTTCAGGTACACAGGTCACTGAAAGTGGCAACGCAGATGAAGAATGTAGTCAAGAAGGCATATGGCATGCTTGCCTTCATCAGATGGAGCATTGAGTTTAAAAATTGGCAAATCATGTTGCAGCTTTATAGAAACTTAGTTAGGCCGCACTTGGAGTATAGTGTTCAATTCTGTTCGCCACACAACCAGAAGGATGTGGAGGCTTTGGAGAGGCTACAGAAGAGGTTTACCAGGATGTTGCCTGGTATGGAGGGCATTTGCTATGAGGAAAGGTTGGATAAACACGGTCTGTTCTCACTGGAACGAAGGAGGTTGAGGGGCAACCTGATAAAAGTCTACATGATTATGAGGGGCATAGACAGAGTGGATAGTCATAAGTTTTTCCCAAGGTGGAACAGTAAATTACTAGGGGGCATAGGCTTAAGGTGCGAGGGGCAAGGTTTAAAGGAGATGTACGAGGCACGATTTTTACACAGAGGGTGGTGGAAGCTTGGAACTCATTGCCGGGAAGGTGGGAACTCATTGCCCCCCACGACGGGTCGGAGAATAGCGGGAGGGCCTTCCCGACATTTTTCCCGCCCTCCCGCTATTCTCCCCCCCCCCGCCCAACTCCCGACACGAATCGCTGCCACCGTTTTTTTTACGGCCGGCAGCGATTCACAGCTGATAGATGGGCCGAAGTCCCAGCCCTTTACGCTGTTTTTACGAATGGCAAACACACCTGGTCTGGCCGTTCGTAAAAACGGCGGGAACAACTCGCTTTTTATAACCATGGCACCGATTGGCACGGCAGTACCACGGCCGTGCCAAGGGTGCCATGGGCCCGCGATCGGTGGGCACCGATCGCGGGCAGCGGGCCCGATGCCCGCGCACTATTTCTCCTTCCGCCGCCCCGCAGTATCCATTCGCGGGGCGGCTGAGGGGCATCCCGGCCCGCGCATGCGCGGGTTTCGCGCAAATACGCGATGACGTCATCCGCGCATGCGCGGGTTGGAGTCTTCCAATCCGCGCATGCGCGGCTGACGTCATATGACGCGTCAGCCGGCGCTAACTCCGGCAAGCGGGCTTAACGAAATTCGTTAAGCCCGTGATGCCGGAGCTTACGGCGTCGGGCTGCTAGCCCCGACCGGGGACCAGAATCGGTTCCCGGTCGGGAAGGGGCGCGCTGGCGTCAAACCCGCCCGGGTTTGACGCCAGCCTTACGATTTCTCCCGTTTTGGGAGAATCGCGCCCAGTGACTTTTAAGAGGCGTCTTGACAAATACATAAATGGGATGGGAATATAGGAATTTGGTCCCCGGAAGCGTAGGGGGTTTTAGTTCAGAAGGACAGCATGGTCAGTGGAGGCTTGGAGATCCAAAGGGCCTGTGTCTTTGCTGTAATTTTCTTTGTTCTTTGTTAAACTATCAAGGACACACCTATTGCTGTCAGAGAGTATTGGGCTGACAGGAAGTGATTGTCCAAAATGACATCTTGTACAAAGAACAAGCGTCATCATCCCTGAAGAGAACAGCAAGTTAAGCAAGAGAAAACCACTCATGACACATGCATCCCAAAACAGATTAGAAAGAACAAAGTTTCTGGCTCATGCGTGGCCATGGACGTGGCTGATGAACATAAAATGATAGTGCTTGCAATGTGTATATCTTTTTCTGGGAAGGAGGTTGAAGAAGTGCTCGGCTGCCTGTTGACAATTGCGGCTTGCCACAGATACAACGAACAAAGAACAATACAGCACAGGAACAGGCCCTTTGGACCTCCAAGCCTGCGCCGACCCTGGCACATGCCTATATTAAAACCGTCTGCACATATGAAGTCCATATCCTTCCATTCCCACTCCATTCACATATCTGTCTAGATGCCCGTTAACTGCCGCTATTATACCTGCCCCCACCACCTCCCCAGGCATCGCGTTCCATATATTTACCACATTCAATGTAAAAAACTTGCTTCGCACATCTGTTCTAAACTTTTCCCCAGGCACTTTAAACCTATGTCCCCTAGTACTTGACTCTCCTATCCTAGGAAAGAGCATCTGGCTATCCACTCTGTCCATGCCACACATGTGACGACCAAGGTCATTTTTGGTAAGGCAAAGGATTCAGATGGAAGCCATTTTACCCACCACATGAATTGTCTATTGACAGCGTTTCCAAATCTAATTCAAAGCTGTGTGATTGAATCCATCAGAATTTTCTTTTTGACTTATTACCTTCAATCTTCATGCCTCCTCATTTAGTTGAAAAAATGTGGGAGCTGCAGTTTCAAACACTACTTATTTTGGCCGTGCTATATTTTGAATTTCTCTTCTACAGCCCAAGCTATCTTCAGCTTCTGTTTGTGATCATGGTTTTCCTTGAAGGTGTTGACTTAAATTATGGGTGGCAAAATGGCACAATGGTTAGCACTGCTGCCTTACAGTGTCAGAGGCCCAGGTTCAATATCAGCCTTGGGTGACTGTCTGTGTGGAGTTTGCACGTCCTCCTCGTGTCTGCGTGGGTTTCCTCCAGGTGCTCCGGTTTTCCCCCCAGTCACAAAGATGTGCAAGTTGGGTGAATTGGCCAATCGAAAATTGCCCCCTAGTTGGGATGATAGGGCAAGATTATGGGGATAGCGATGGGGGGAGTGGGCGTAAGTAGGGTGCTGTTTCAGAGGGTTGGTGCAGACTCAATGGGCCGAAAGGCCTTTTGCACTGTAGGAATTTTATGGTTCTATGAGACAGTCATTGTTATTTGTCACCCTCCTCTACCTTAAGTATTGCATTGCTCATGATCCCAGGCAGTGAATATTGGTGTTATACATAGATAGACATAGAACAGTACAGCACAGAACCGGCCCTTCGGCCCTCGATGTTGTGCCGAGCCATGATCACCCCTACTCAAACCCACGTATCCACCCTATACCCGTAACCCAACAACCCCCCCCTTAACCTTACTTTTTAGGACACTACGGGCAATTTAGCATGGCCAATCCACCTAACCCGCACATCTTTGGACTGTGGGAGGAAACCGGAGCACCCGGAGGAAACCCACGCACACACGGGGAGGACGTGCAGACTCCGCACAGACAGTGACCCAGCCGGGAATCGAACCTGGGACCCTGGAGCTGTGAAGCATTTATGCTAACCACCATGCTACCGTGCTGCACATTCTATGGGAACTTGAGGGATAATTGTGTGTCACCGCATCGTACAATCCAACCAAAGCGACAGGACTATAGTCAGGGGCAATAGTTTCCAGCCTTACAGCGGAATTCCAAACATAGGCAGCATGGTGGCACAGTGGTTAGCACTGCTGCCTCACCGTGCCAGGGACCCGAGTTCAATTCCGGCTTTGGGTGACTGTGTGGAGTTTGCATGTTCTCCTTGTGTCTGCGTGGGTTTCCTCCGGGTGCTCCGGTTTCCTCCCATAGTCCAAAGATGTGCAGGTTAGGTGGTTTGGCCATGCTAAATTGCCCCTTAGTGTCGAAAGCTGTGCAGTTTAGGTGGGGCTGCGGGGCTAGGGTGTGGTGTTGGGCTCAGGAAGGATGCTCTTTGAGAGGGTTCGGGCAGACTCGATAGGCCGAATAGCTTCCTTCTGCACCGTTGGGATTCCAGAAATATGGGGCGGGATTCTCTCAGCCCGGGGCCAGGCCGGAGAATCCCCGCGACTGGCACGAATCGCGCCACGCCGCCCCGACGCCGGCACACGATCTCCGCAGAGCGGAGAATCAATGCAATTGCCGCTGGTGTGGTTGGCTCCACGCGGCCATCCCGCCGATTCTCAGCCCGGGATGGACCGAGGGGCCGTCGTGGAAACACCGAGTCCCGCCGGCGCTTTCCACACCTGCTCTCAGCCGGCGGGAACTCAGCATTGAAGGGTCGAGTGGAGGCCTGTAGAGGGGTGCGGGGGGGGGGGGGGGGGGGGGGGGGGGGTGCGGGGGGTCTGACCCCGGGTTGGGGGGGGGAGGTGGCTCCGATGTGGTCTGGCCCGTGATCGGGACAAACCGATTGGCGGACCGCCCTCTCAGTCTCCCGGCCCCCTTTCGTCCGCACCGGTGCCAGTACTCCTGCGCCATGTTGGGTCGGGGCCGGCGCGGACAAGGGAGACACAGTGCATACGCGGAAATCGCGCCGGTGGGACTGCGCATGCGCAGGTTCGCGCTGGACCCACAGCTCATGCGCGCATCCCCCAGCGCCCATTCCACAGCCGGATCAGCAGCTGGAGCGGCGTGAACCGCTCCAGCGCTGTGTTGGTCCCCTGTAGGGGCCAGAATTGCTGATCCTGGGGCCATGTTGACGCCGTTGAGAAACACAACGGTGTTCCCGACAGCATCAACACTTAGCGTCAGGATCAGAGAACCCCGCCTAGGGAATCTATGGATTTTCAGGCTTGGCCAAAGTCACCGGACCTTTGTACTGCTTACCGCATTTATCGACCGCCCATGGTCTTGTTCCCTTAATGTTGCTTCAAAATACACTCTAAAAAAAATTGCCATTTCAATTGTATAAGTTTAAAAGTATGAGTGGACCGGTTAAAATCTGGTAAAACGGCAACACTCACACAAAACCAGTAATTGCTGTTTGATTTATCCTTCCCAGTTGTGTGTGCTCCCCCCCCCTCCCCCCCCCCCGCCCCCGCCCCCGCCCCCGCTGATTCCATGTAGTCTTGCAATTGAACCCTCGAAGCTGTAATGCTTAGCTGTGCCCTCCATTTACTCACGGAGCGATCAAGTGACAGCTGCTTTTATGTAGATTTGAACACCATGTTCATCAACAGCATTAACCTATCCAGTGGAACTTCTTTAAGGTCAGCGTTAATAAGTTGGAAAAAAAAACCTGTTCCATTAACTTTCTTAAACGCCTCGAGCGGTTATTCGAAAAACATCTCCGTCCCAGAATGGTTCAAATGCTTGCGATGATCATTGGTTTCGTCAGCAATCTGGAATGAATCTTATCAGCATTGCACTTTCATTCTGCTGTCTTCTCATAATTACTGCTGGCAACACAGAGAATGATGTGCTTCAAGGTCAACAGTCATTAAGTCATTATGCCCACTATGAAAGAAATTAGTTGCTCCCCAGTGCTCCACTGGCTGTAAAGTGCTCTGAGATGTTTGAGATGGTCATGCAAAGTACTGTATAAATGCAAGAATTTGGGTTTCTTTTTCAGCAGGAGAACATTTTTTCCGTGTCACCTCTCCAGCCTTGCCATTTTCTCCACTCCTCTCTAATGCTACTGACTCCTTGCTAGGCTATTGTTCCAGGGTACCAGCACCTTGTAGTACCCCATTTCCCATGTAATAGGGGACCATTGTAGCTGACCTCAAGCCTGACCCCACCCAATTGGATCCAAATTGTAATGCTAATCGCAAGTGAGTATCCGGGCCTACCAGAAGATTTTGCTCGCCAGCCTGCCATTTTCCTGTTCATTAAAACAAAATTGTCAAAAAGATCCCATGGTCTTATTATGAAGAGGAGTGGGGTTGTTTTCCCCGGTGTCCTGGCCAATATTTATTCCTCGAAAGATCGCAAAGATAAGTTATTTTTGCCATTATGAATACAATAAAATACAATGTTGACAAATGTGAGGTTATCCATTTTGGTAGGAATAACAGCAAAAGGGATTATTATTTAAATGATAAAATATTAAAACATGCTGCTGTGCAGAGAGACCTGGGTGTGCTCGTGCATGAGTCGCAAAAAGTTGGTTTATAGGTGCAACAGGTGATTAAGAAAGAGAATGGAATTTTGTCCTTCATTGCTAGAGGGATGGAGTTTAAGACTAGGGAGGTTATGCTGCAATTGTATAAGGTGTTAGTGAGGCCACACCTGGAGTATTGGGTTCAGTTTGGTCTCCTTACCTGAGAAAGGACGTAATGGCGCTGGAGGGTGTGCAGAGGAGATTCACTAGGTTAATCCCAGAGCTGAAGGGGTTGGATTACGAGGAGAGGTTGAGTAGACTGGGATTGAACTCATTGGAATTTAGGAGGATATGAAACATATTGAAACATATAAAATTATGAAGGGAATAGATAGGATAGATGCGGGCAGGTTGTTTCCACTGGCTGGTGAAAGCCGAACTAGGGGATATAGCCTCAAAATAAGGGGAAGTAGATTTAGGACTGAGTTTAGGAGGAACTTCTTCACCCAAAGGGTTGTGAATCTATGGGATTCCTTGCCCAGTGAAGCAGTTGAGGCTCCTTCATTAAATGTTTTTAAGATAAGGATAGATAGTTTTTTGAAGAATAGAGGGATTAAGGGTTATGGTGTTTGGGCCGGAAAGTGGAGCTGAGTCCACAAAAGATCAGCCATGATCTCATTGAATGGCGGAGCAGGCTCGTGGGGCCATATGGCCTACTCCTGCTCCACTTCTTATGTTCTTATGTTCTTATGTTATGAAGGGAGCTTGCTGAGTCCAAAATTGACTGCCATGATTCTTGCACCACGAGAGTACTTTAAAAGTACTTCATTGCACTTTTGGGATGTCCTCAAGTCAAAGAAGGTGCTAAAAACGGATTTTATTTTCTTGAACCCAGGCTAATTGTAGTTTCTCAATCCTCTGAAGAAGATCACACTCTGTTTCCCTCTGCACAGATGCTGCAAGATGTGCTGGGCTTTTATAGTATTTTCAGTTTTTATTCTAGTGGTTCCTCTGTTGTTCACTTGGCTGAGCTGAATTGATCAATGATAAAACCTTGGGATCGCCATGCTTTGTGTACCTTACCCACGAAGGTGTGCAAAGAGTGACATCTCCCATCTTCAGTTATCAACTCTGAATTCAGCCATCTCTGTATTGTCCCATCCCAGTTTATGTGAAATTAATATACTTCTGCTGAGGCAATCAATAAAAGGGAAAAACTACTTGACCTTGTGCATACTAATCTACCTGTCGCATGTGCATTCGTCCAAGACAGTATCAGTCGGAGTGACCACCATGCAGTCCTTGTGGAGATGCGATTTCCATCTTTACCATCCATCATTGTGTGGCACTAACTCCTTGCTAAATAGGTAGACTCATAACAGGTCTAGCAACTCAAAGCTAGGCAAGTGTAAAGCACTATAGGCTGATATATCCTTCACTCTGGCTTACCATCAATGAGGAGAGCAAGAGAGCATACCAGGAGCAAACCCTGCAGCTCAAACTTAAAATGAGGTGCCAACCTGGTGAAGCTACAACCCAGGAGTACATGCATGTTAAGCAAGATAAATAGCATATGATAGACAGAGATAAGTGTGTCCACAATCAATGGATCAGATCAAAGCTCTGCAGTCCTGCCACATCCAATTGTGAATGGCCAATTAAACAATTAACCAGAGGACGAGGCTCCATGAACGCCCCCTTCCTAATGATGGGGGAGCACAGCATTCCAGTGCAAAAGATGAGGCCGAAGTATTTGCAAGCAACTTCAGCCAGAAGCGCCAAATGGACTTTCCATCGACAATTACTTCTCTGCCTTCCACCATCACAGATACCAGGCTTCAGACAACTCGATTCACTCCACGTGATATCAAGGAACAGCTGAAGACACCGGATAAGCAAAGCTTATTGACTTTGACAACATCCTGTCTGTGGTACTGAGGATTGGTGCTCCTAAAATATCTGTGCCCTTCGCCAAACTGTTCCAATACACCTACAAGTCTAACATCTATCCAACAATATAGAAATTTATCATTCAGAAACAACCTGCTCACCGACGGTCAGTCTGGTTTCGCGAGGGCCACTTGGCTCCAAACCTTGGTTCAAACATAGAGAAAAGAGCTGAACTCCAGGAAACATATAATCATAGAATCCCTACCGTGCAGAAGGAGGCCATTTGGTCTATCGATTTGCACCGGCCCTCGGAAAGAGCACTCTACTCTACCCTATCCCCATAACCCAGTAATCCCACCTGAACTTCTTAGACAGTAAGGGGCAATTTGGCATGGCCAATCCACTTAACCTGCACATCTTTGGACTGTGGGTGGAAACCGGAGCATCCAGTGGAAACCCACGGAGACACTGGGAGAAAGTGCAAACTCCACGCAGTCACCTGAGGCCGGAATTGAACCCAGGGCCCTGGATCTGTGAGGCAGCAGTGCTAACCACTGTGCTACCATGCCACTCTAGGAGTGAGGTGAGATTGGCTGACCTTAACGTCAAGTAAACATTTTACCAAGTGTTAGCCTTAGGAAAACTGAAGTTAATGGGAAGCAGAGTGAAGACTCTCTGCTAATTGATGTTATTCTTGCACGAAGAAGATAGTTGTGGTTGTTGGAAGCCAATCATCACAGCCCCCAAGATATCATTGCAAGAGTTCCTCAGGGCAGTGTCCTAGGCCCAACCATCTTCAGTTGTTTCACCAATTACTTTCCCTCCATCATTTGGTCAGAAGCGGGGATATTCACTGATGTCGGCACAATGTTCAGCACAATTAGCAATGCCTGAGATACTAAAGCAGTCAATGACCATATGCAGCAAAACATGGACAATATCCAGGTTTGGGGTTGACACATTGCAAGTAATATTTCCAGTACACAAATGCCAGGCAATGACCATCTCCAACAAGAGAGAATCTAACCATCACCCCTTAACATTCAACAGCATTACTACTACTGAATCCTCTGGCCTCAACATCCTGGGGTCACCATTGACCAGAGATGTAACAGATCTAGCCACATGAACCTCAGCTCCAAGAGCAAATCAGAGGCTGGGAATTCTGTGAATGACACACCTCCTGACTCCCCAAAGCCTGTCCGTCTACAAGGCATAAGTCAGAAATATGATGGAACACTCTCCACTTGCCTGGATGAGTGCAGCTCTAACAACACTTAAGAAGCTTGACAACACCCAAGACAACGCAGTTTGCTTGAACCGCCACCTCACCAACCCCCAACCACCAGTGTACACTGACAGCAGAGTGTGCCATAGGTAAGATGCACAGCCTGTAGTTTGCCAAGGCTTCCTCGACAGCATCTTCCAAACCTCCAACCTCTGACCCCTAGAATGGGTGTGATCAAGCCTTGTGCACATAAGTTAGTTTTAAACCCACTTAGGCGTGCTCACCCAGGATCTACCGGCCTCCTGACATCTGCCGGTCTCCTCAGGGAGTCCCCAGCCGGGCGCCATTCTGTACTGGGCCACACAAACCTGGAGCAGGCGGAATATCATCCAAGTGGGCTCCCGGGTCATTGGAGGCTTGTCAGTGTGGCCCCCTGACCCTCCCTCTGGAACTTGGGCACGTGGCACTGCCTGGCTGGCACCTTAGCACAGCCACCCTGGGTGGCACTTCAAAGCCGACAGGAGCACTATTTGGGTGCCAGGGTGGCAGTTCCAGCATGGCACTGTCAAGGCACAGGCCCTGGGGAGCCATGTCCATGAAAGGAGGTTGGGGGGGGGAGGGGGTGGGGGGGGGGGGGGGGGGGGGGGGGCTGAAGGTGGGGGGGGGGGGGGGGGGTTACATGGCGGGTATGAAATGGCCTATGAAAGTTTGGGGGGTGTGAAAGGTGGGGATCCTGGAAGGGGGGGGGGGCACAGGTGGGGGCCTGGGAAGGCTTGAAAAGGGAGTGTCCTCACTAACCTTACAGTGGCATGTCTGATGCACTCTCAATTATGACGAGCCGAGAGTAGAGAGTAATCGAGGCTTTATTAAGCAAAGATGTGTTGCCTCCTGCAGCTCGGTGAGCACGCACATTTATACTCTGCCTACTGGACAGAGCCAGCAGGCAGGGATCTACCCCTGTACCTGTAGTACAGGAGCCTTACCGTAATATACCTCATAAACTTAATATATACAAACAGTGGTGACTACCACATTCCCCCTCTGTTACAAAAGAGTCCAGCGGGGGTGGTGGAAAAACTATTTACATGTATGTGAGCATTTTTAAAGTGTACAGTTTGGGGAAAGTTCACAAATATAGCCGGTCGGGTGCCTTGATCCTCCATTGCGAGTGCCGCAGTCCCGGTGGTGATGCAGGCGCCAGCTTGGTCACCGGTGACTCCGGGAGCGTGTAGACCTCATCTTCATCCCCAGGTGGGACCAAGGGGAGGACGGATCGTCCTGGAGCGGGGGCTGTGGTGCGGTGCGCTGGGGGGAGGATGGGTGACGCCGGGGCAGTTGGGTGGGGGGGGGGGGGTAACCAGCTGGTGCCAGGTCCCTGAGGGAGACTGGGTCTTGGCGGCTGTCGGAGTACACCACATAGGCGTACTGCGGGTTTGCATGGAGTAGCTGTGCCCTCTCAACCAACGGGTCCACTTTGTGGAGCCGCACATGCTTGCGGAGGAGAACAGGTCCTGGAGCTGCCAGTCACGTTGGGAGCGAAACTCCGGAGATGGACTTCCTAGGGAAGACAAGGAGACGTTCATGGAGGGTTGTATTAGTCACAGTGCAAAGTAGCGATCGGATGGAGTGTAGGGCGTCGGGGAGGACCTCCTGCCAGCGGGAGACCGGGAGATTTTTAGACCATAGGGCCAGCAGGACAGCCTTCCAGACTGTCCCATTCTCCCTCTCCACCTGCCCGTTTCCCCGGGGGTTGTAGCTGGTCGTCCTGCTCGAGGCAATGCCCTTGCTGAGCAGGAATTGACGCAGCTCATCAGTCATAAAGGAGGATCCCCAGTCGCTGAGGACATAAGCAGGGAAACCGAACTGAGTGAAGATGCTATTGAGTGCTTTGATGACTGTGGCAGACATCATATCGGGGCATGGGATGGCAAAGGGGAATCTGGAATCTGGAATCGGCAGCAGCTGCATGAGGCAACACATCTCTGCTTAATAAATCGATGCACTATCAATTACAACGAGACGAGAGTAGAGAGTAATCGAGGCTTTATTAAGCAGAGATGTGTAGCTTCTTCCAGCTGCTGCCGAAATGGCTGCAGCTCGGTGAGCACACACATTTATACTCTGCCTACTGGGCGGAGCCAGCAGGCAGGTATCTACCCCCGTATCTGTAGTACAGTAGCCTTACCGTATTACTTCTCAGATACGTAATGTATACAAACAGTAGTTACTACCACAGTTCCATCACTTGGGGGGGTGTGGGGTAATGCCCATGTGTGTGGGTGGTAACATTGCCCAATGTGGGAGGGCATAGGGGAATGTAGAAACCCGCTTAGAAATCGGGGCACACTTTCAAAATGGTGGCCCGATCTCTGAGAAGCTGGCCTGGCTGGCGAGATCTGCTCGCCAGTGATGAAAATTAATCTAAGGGTATGATTTATCGGCTGTTCACGCTGGCGGGAAATTCTGTCCCCACCCCATGACAATGACGAGACCGGTGGATCCTGCTGGCTGGCGGGTCGTCTCCCCACACGGTGGGGTGGTCGGTAAATCCCACCCTAAGTGTGGGCTTGACCGGGGAGAAACTCCCCAGGGCCCAAAAAAGTGACAAAGCGTGGTTGGACAGCTGAGCCGGCAGGAAACCCCAGCAAAACCCACCACAAATGACACTTAGAAACGTTTCTGTTAGATCGTGCCCTTCATTTACATGTCCCTGATGAAATGTTCTCAGGCTCACTTAACCCCTGTGGAAAAAGCCTTCCTTGCTCCAGCAACTCTCTGTGCAAAAAGATTAACCCAAACAGCCCTCATCACCATCACTCGCCAGCCTTAAACTGACTGAGTCAATTTAAATCCAAATAACCATTACTTTCCATCTCATTTGTATCTTGTGATGGAGCTTATCCAACACCCTTGAAAAATCTGCATATATATAAACCCCATTACCTTAATCCAAATAACTTTATTTTGATCTGAAAATATCCTGGTAGATTCATTTAAGGTTAATCTTTAACGAATCTCTATAGACTTTTAGTTGTCTCCTGGTGCTTAATATTTAGTGATTTTGGCTTTTTTAAAAAGCACATTATTGCGTGGTTAGGGAGTCCTGTGGACAGCCAGCTTGTGGAACAGCCGGGGACAGACTGCATGTTCACGGCCCCCGTGGAAATGTTCACACCACAACCTGCAAGAACTCAAGCATCTCTTTTGAAAATCTGACGCCAAGGCTTTGAAGTTAACTCTGCATGTTTAAAAATGTGCAACATATGCGCACGGTTTGATAATGGCATTGTGCTTTTGATGGTATCGGCGCCGCCGCCAGAGTTAGTAAACATTGTAAAGTGCTTTTGCAAGGCATTTAATCAGGTGACAGGACTCTGGTGAAATAGCGCTGCAAAATTTTGGCACCGCTCAGTGCCAATGCTAATGTGTTTCACTTTTTTAATTGAAGCTACTAATTATTTTCTCCTAATATACTGGATGTGTTTTGCACTAAAATCAAGTTGAGAGCTGTCATCACTGCAATACAATGGTTCGAAATGCTGCATTTTTTAACCGCTAGATGAGAACCCCACGAGCAATGCGAGTGTCGTGCAAGACATGACAGAGCGGGAAGACTCCAGGTTGAATCGCCAGACTGCGTTGCCGGCTGATCCCGGCCAGGTTTATAGTAGGAATGCTGATGCTGCTGGGGACTCAGTGACCCTAGGCGACGGAAAGGTCGAATCAGCTGGGACTCATGGGACTCAGCCTGGGGATGTTTAGCACAGGGCTAAATCGCTGGCTTTGAAAGCAGACCAAGGCAGGCCAGCAGCACAGTTCATATTCCCGTACCAGCCTCCCCGAACAGGCGCCGGAATGAGGCGACTAGGGGCTTTTCACAGTAACTTCATTTTTACAGGGGCTGGTTTAGCTCACTCGGCTAAATCACTGGCTTTTAAAGCAGACCAAGCAGGCCAGCAACACGGTTCGATTCCCGTACCAGCCTCCCCGGACAGGCGCCGGAATGTGGCGACTAGGGGCTTTTCACAGTAACTTCATTGAAGCCTACTCGTGACAATATGCGATTTTCATTTCATTCTTTCCTGATTGGAAAGTATCCTGTTGGAAAGCACCCACGTGTGGCACTGGGATCGGCTATTAGATTACAGTTGTCCTCAGGATATGCCCGCTTGGTGCAACACTGTTCTTGTCGCCTTAAAGGGACAGGCCAGTTTATCATAGTTACACCTTAACTGTCGCAAAATACATTGAGGTAGACCTTGACTTTGTGCGGTAGTTTAAAGCGAGCAGCGGCATGTTGGCAATCTGTTTTACATCGCTCTTTATTTTTTGTTTCCGTTGGCTTAAATGTAAAATGAGCTGCTGACCTCCTCTGGCCCATTCCACAATTATTGCATAGAGTGAAAATTCACCCACTTTGTGTGCATCTTGGTGCAACACCATAATGCACCCTCAAAATTGACCCAGGCCACCTGTATCCACTTATGTTATATCACCCAGCCACGTGTCACCTCAATTCATCTGCCACTGAAATTATTTTTTTACGCCACGACTTGACTATTCCAATTGCTCTCCTGGTCAACCTCTCATCTTCCATGAAATGCAGCTCTGTTGCCCGGGTCACAACTTGCATTAAGTCCCATTCACCCAACATCCTTGTGCTCAGTGACCTGCATTGACTCACTGAGTGCGGCAACGCCTCGATTTTAAAGTTCTCATCCTTATTTTGAAAATGTCTCTGTGGCCTCACCCCACTTTACCTCTGTAATTTCCTCTGCCCAACCAGCCTTTGAGGTCTTTATGCTCCAACTCTGGTCTCCTGATTTTAAATGCCCCAAAACTGGTGGCCACAGCTTCAACTGCAAAGCCCTAGGCTCTCGAATTCCCTCGCTGACTTCTCCAATTGCTATCTCTCTCTCTCTCTCCTTTTGATCCTAAATAATCCTTCAATTAGTCATCCATCCTGATATCTTTGGTGCTATATCTTGTCCAGTGACAATCTTGTGAAGTGCCTTTAGTTTTTCGTCATGTCAAACTGTGAGGACCGGCCTCCAGTCGAGGTTCCCCAAATTTGTTATAACCACTGCCATTGTGCTCTGTTGCTGGAGGGATTGAATGTTCATGGTGGTTGCAGTGTGCAGATCAAGTCGGCTGCTTTGTTTTGGATGATGTGGGATTCTTGTGTATCGTTAGAGCTCCACTCATCCAAGCAAGTGACTAGCATTTCATCACACCTGACATGTGCCATGCAGATGGTGGTCAGGCTTTGCAGAGTCTGGAGGTGAGTTGCTCATCACAGTTTCTGACTTGCTCTTTGTAGCCACAGTATTTATATGGCTGGTCCAGTTCAGTTTCTGGTCAATTGTAACCACCGACGATCTTGTTGGTGCTGGTTCAGTGATGGTCATGCTGCTGAATATCAGAGGGAGATGGTTAGATTCTCTCCTGTTGGAGATGATCATTTCCTGGCACTTGTGTGGCGCTAATGTTGCTTGCCACTTAGTCTGAATGTAGTCCGGTTCTTGCTACATTTGGACATTAACTTCTTCCTTATCTGGTGAGTTGCAAATGTTATTGAATGTTATCCGCACCTCCGACCTTAGGATGGAAGGAAGGTCATTGGGGAAGCAGCTGAAGATGGTTGGGCTGAGGACACTACCCTGAAGAACTCCTGCAGTGATGTCCTGGAGCTGAGATGATTGGCCTCCAGCAACCACAACCATATACCTTTGTGCCAGGTATGACTCCAACCAGTGGAGAGTTTTCCTCTTGATTCCCATTGACTTCAATTTTGCTAGGGCTCCTTGATGCCAAAGTCAGTCAAATAACATACATTGGAGCAGAGACACAGACAGTGACCCAACATCAGAATTGAACCCGGGTCCCTGGCGCTGTGAGGCACTTTCGGCTGAAGTTGGTTGCAAGTACTTCAGCCATTACCTTTGCAGTGACACGCTGGGCTCCACCAAATCTGGAAGTGCTAGAAATGAACAATTAAGCTCGAAGATCAAAGCCTTTCACAGACAATCTGATGGTTAAGTGGGTCATTGCACTTCCTGAGGTGTAGCGAGCCGCATAGATTCGGAAGGTTACAGGTCTAGGGTGGGATTCTCCAGTCTGTCAACTGCATTTTCTGACAGGCCCCGCCAGCAATGTGATTCTCATTCACGCAACTGGCCAATGGGGTTTCCCATTACAGCCACCTCACGGGCGTGGGTGCGCTGCTGGTGGACCGGAGAATCCCCCTGACGGAGAATTCCACTGCTAGTCTCTGAGAGGCGGAAGGTCCATATAAATTCCTGCTCCTGAATAATATCCAGTGAACGAGACTGTACTTTCCATAGTTGAACGGCCTGCAGATTCCTACTGTATCGGCTTAGACCTGAAGACTTGGATCTCGATTCTCCGCCAGTGGAATCCTCCGTTTTGTCGGCAGCACACTCATGCCCGCAGATTTCCCGACGGCATGGGGCTGCCCACAATCAGAATCCCATTGGCCGGCTGCTGAGAAGGAGGTTCCTACTGCCGACGGGGGCGGGCCGCACCAGAAAACGGGTGTAGCGGGCGGAAAATCACACCCGTGCTGTTTCAGCAAGGCATCGAGGCACTCATGATGGACAGAGGGGAAGAACATTGGAAACCCCGGTGTAAAAGGAGAAGCAAACTAAATGATGCCACAAAAATCAGCGTATCACTCTGAATCAGCCAAGTAAAAGCAAATGTAACTAATTGGACAGTTGGTTAGTAGCTCAGAGCGTCAGGCTTGCTGGGCCTAAAGCCATGGATCCTGACAGTGCGAATTACCACAAGAACCAACTGGAATAATTCAGACTTTTCTTTCTTTTCCTCACCTCCGAAATTAGGCAATTACTGAACAGTCAGGACGGAATATGAGAATCAGCAGATTTTCGTGCCTCCTGCCCTGGGCCCAGGCACCAAATTCAAAGCTTGATTGTAATTGCAATAAAAAAACTGCTGAGCCAAACTCAATGCTACAGGTGAGCATTTGGCTGAGGTTCAAATTTCCTATCAAACGCCAGATCAGCCTTTTGAATGACCAAAGATCAAATTCTCCTGGGCAGAGTGACAGCTGAATAGAGCTAAGAATAGTTGTCTTTTTAATTCTCTGCTGCGTTCCTCCCCTGACCTCTTTGTCCTCGTTATCTTACACTATTCTAGTAAAACTCAACATAAGCTCAAGGAACAACATTGTACCGATCTTCAGGCTCAAAATTCACTTTAAAAGTCTCAGAGCGTAACAGATGCTCTTATTTATTGGACATCGGCTTTTAGCAAGATTCTGCCTTTTCCGTTTACAGCTCTTCCAGATCCATGTCTTGTCTTTTTACTTGACCCATTACCACCTCCTTCTACCTTTCATCGTCCCTTTTGCCATTTAATCGCCCCTTTCCCTCAACCTGTCACAGATCTTCCCTTTTGTTCTTTCTCCCCTCCCCCTGTTCTCCCATTTGCATACACATCTCGCATTGAATTCACCAAGGCTCCTTAGGCCTCAACTTCCAAACACTACCATCTAAAGGACAAGGGCAGCAGATACATGGGTACACCGCCATCTGGAAGTTCCCATCCAAGTCACTCACCATCCTGACTTGGAAATATACCGGCTGTTCCTTCACTGTCGCTGGGTCAAAATGCTGGAACTCCTTCTCTACCTACACCAGATGGACTGCAACAGTTCAAGAAGGCAACTCAGCACCACCTTCCCAAGGGAAATTAGGAATGGGCAATAAATGCTGGCCTAGCCAGCGACAACCACATCCCGTTAATTAATAAAAATAATAGTCATCTCTTCTGATGGAAGTGCATTGACCTGAAATGGTAATTTTGCTTCTCAATCTGACCTGTGGATTATTTTCAGTATTTTTAATTTTTATTTTCAGTTTAGTCGACCTTGCCTGAGAACATTATTCACCCCAACACTTAAACTGTGGAAGGAACATGGGAATGGGAGGAGGCTGTTCAGCTGCTTGAACCTATTTGTCATTCAGTGAGATCGTGGCTGATCTGTGACTTAACTCCACGTACCCAACTTTGCCCCACATCCCTTCACATCTTTGGTTAACACAAACCTTAGATTTAAATTTAATAATTGACCTAGCTTCAGCAACCATTTGTGGAAACCTATACTACCTTTGGTGTAGACACGTGTACATTAACTCATGAAAGATCGGCCTCTAACTTTTAGGGTGGAATTCAGTCACTCCTTGTTCCCAGCGCAGAGCTGCCCATGTGAAATGAAAAAAATGAAAATCGCTTATTGTCACGAGTAGGCTTCAAATGAAGTTACTGTGAAAAGCCCCTAGTCGCCACATTCCGGCGCCCGTTCGGGGAGGCTGTTACGGGAATCGAACCGTGCTGCTGGCCTGTTTGGTCTGCTTTCAAAGCCAGCGATTTAGCCCTGTGCTAAACAGCCCCTGTATACCCGTCATACCCGTCGCGCGAATTGTCACGAACCATTCGACAGACTGTTTAAAGGTCCGTTGACCTCCGGCAGGAATTTTCGGCCTTGTGACTGGTGCGACCGGAAAACCCTTACCGACGTCATCTTTCAAAGGAGACATTAAACCAAGGCCCCCCCTCTGTCCTCGTAAGTGGACTGAGACGATTGCCTGGTCCTATTTCAGAGAAGGGGAATTCTCTCCGGTATCATCAGCAATACTGAAATGTCAATCAACATTGCTGAAACATTATCCAGTTGTTATCACATTGCCTTACAATCTGCAAGTTGGTTTCTGTGTTTGCTACAATGAGTACATTTCAAAATTACTAAATTAGCTGGAAAATTGGCCATTCTTCTCTAATGCAAGTCTTTCAATATTTGAAAACTGCATTTCATCAGTTGTTTCCCTTCCCGCACCCAAGGCAGACATTTATCTGATTCCGTAGCGAGTTTTACCTGGAAGAGGTAACTAGTATGTCACCAGAGGCTTATTGCTTCAGGGGCACCACTCCACATCAAACATGGTTGATTTCCGACCCCCCCCCCCCCCCCCCACCCCCCAACCCCAGCAGTCTCTCCCACTCTTCTCACCTGCCGTTGGAAGGGTTTTGTAGGTTGACACGTAACCTTTTGGCAGCGCTAAGAACTTGGGATAGGAATTGAATCCGGAGTTTCTGCCTCAGAGGCAGGGACATTACCCACTGTAGCACAAGACCTCCAATTTTATCAGTACTTCACCTCATGTTATGGGCTAGATTCTCCGGTCCCCCAGCCACTTGTTTCTCGGCGGCGCGCCATTCACTGGCGGCTGGATTCTCTATTCCCCCCGCTTGTCAATCGGATTTCCCACTGAAACCACCCCACACCCCCGGGAAACCAGCAGGCAGGAGTGCACTGCCAGCGGGATCAGAGAATCTCAACGGCTGGAGAATTTCAGCCAATATATCCAATTATAAATGTGATCATTTATAAATATGAGGTGGTGCAATAAATGTGAGGTGATGCATTTTGATAGATCAAATCAGGGCAGAACGTACTCAGTTAATGGTAGGGAGAGTTACAGAACAACGAGATCCAGGGGTACAGGTTCATGGCTCCTTGAAGGCGGAATTGCAGGTGGACAGGGTGATGAAGAAGTCATTCAGCATGCTAGCTTTTATTGGTCAGAATATTCAATACAGGAGTTGGGACGTCTTGATGAAGTTATACAAGACATTAGTCAGACCACACATGGAATACTGTGTTCAGTTCTGGTCACCCTATGATAGGAAGGATATTGTTCAACTAGAAAAAGTGCAGGACAGATTTACGAGGATGCTACCAGGACTTGATGGTCTGAGCAATAAGGAGAGGCTGGATAGGCTGGGACCTTTTTCCCTGGAGCGTAGGAGGCTTCGGGGTGAACTTATAGAGGTCTATACAATAATGAGGGGCATAGATATGGTAGATAGTCAACATCTTTTCCCAAAGGTAGAGGAGTCTAGAACTAGAGCGCACAGGTTTAAGGTGAGAAGGGAGAGATACAAAAGAGACCAGAGGGGAAATATCTTCACACAGAGGTTGGTGAGCATCTGGAATGGGCTGCCAGAGGCAGTGGTAGAGGCGGGTACTATTTTGTTTTCTTTAAAAAACAGTTAAACAGTTACATGGACAGGGTGGGTATAGAGGGATATGGGCCAAATGCGGGCAGGTGGGACTAGCTTAGTGATAGAAACTGGGCGGCACGGACAAGCTGGGCCGAAGGGCCTGTTTCCATGCTGTAAACATCTATGACTCGATGACTCTGTTTCTGAAATAAACTGAGGGAATGTTGAAATGAACTTACAACAGGCTAACTGGCTGTATTGTTGACCACCTGATCGTCAGAGGATGTTGATGTTTTTAGAGGTGACATTGAGACAAGAAAGCACAACTTCAGAAAGAAAGCACATCTGGCAGCACAGATCCCTTGATACAGCATTCAAATGTCACCCTGGAATCCTGAAGTGTGATTTAAGATTTCATGAACAAAGTGATATGTTCAGAAACTAAGATGTAGAATTGATAAACAACAACTCATTAGAAAATAATATGGTACATTCTGTTTACTGAAACATTCACAAATATGTTGTTGGACCTTATCCTCAGAAGAGAAACTGCAGTTGATAAAGCCAAAATGACACAGCCTTTAATATCATGAATTGACAGATCGTACATAGAAGTATACATTTAGGGACTAGATGGCTACCTTTACATTGGCAATGCAAATCCATCCACCTTGGGAGTAGATACTGGGAATTTGGCCATGCAGAGCTCTAGGCCAGGAATGCTCACTTATGCAAATTTACCCCATAATCATAGAATCCCTACAGTGCAAAAGAAGGTCATTCAGCCCAGCAAGTCGGCACTGACCCTCTGAAAGAGCACCCTACCTAGGCCCACACCATCGTCCTATCCCCATAACCCATTAAGCCATCATAATCTATGGACACAAAGGGCAATTTATCATGGTGTGGTGAATGTAACTTGGTAATTCACACTGTATCTTTGTAAGTGCAGTAGCGTTATCCGACCACTAGGGGGAGTAGCTCTGGGAATGCTCAGGAGTTTGTACAGGGCTCCACCCTTGGCACCGCCCACGACTCCTCCCCCTTGTGCTGCTGTATAAATACCCTTGTCCAGAGTCAGCCTGCAGTTCACCGAGAGTTCATGAACAGGTAACAGGCTGGCTCTGTAGTAAGTAGATTAAAACCACTGTTCATATCTGAAAGCACGTGTCTGGTGAATTGATGGTTCCATCACATGGCCAATTCACCTAATGTGCACAACTTTGGACTGCGGGGAGGAAACCGGAGCAGCGGGAGGAAACCCACGCAGACACAGGGATAACGTGCAAACTTCACACAGTCACCCAAGGTCGGAATTGAACCCGGGTCCCTGGTGCTGTGAGGCAGCAGTGCTAACCACTGTGCCACTGTATCGCCCATTCCTGCTTTATTTTTGTTTCAGGATGCAGCATGGCTGACGAGACCACATTTATTGCCCAGTTCTAGCTGCTCTGAGAGGTCGGTAGTAACGACAATGCAGTGCAGGACTGCAGTCATTTGGGTAGGAGAGATAGGTTCATTTTCCCATTCTTGAAGCAGTTGACCTGCTTACGACAACCCAGCAGGCTTTATGGTCATTTTTTTATGATGCCATGTCATAAGTTATTAAATTTATTGAATTGACTTTCATAACTTGTTATGTTGGGACTTCAATTCCTGAGCTCTGGGTTTTTAGTGCGATACCAAGATGACTATTATCATCCCCAGACAGACTTCATGGTTGTTCAAAAAAGATGGACAAAATGCCGTAATGTTTGCAGACCGTCGTATAACATATTTACTACATTTGGCAAATATTTAAGATGGAAAGAAAAAGGGAACAGAGGGACCATAAAATGGAGATTAAGGAAGAATACACTCATGCAGCAAAGTAGATAATGCTAAAAAACGTATTAATAAACAAGTATGTAGTAGTAACTTGGATGTGTTACCCTTAGATGGGCGCTTCAATACAATACAATAGCTTGAAGAGGGGAGGTGAAGAAAAAATTAAGACTTTCAAAGAGATAGTATAAGAACAGGATATTCAAGATGTAGTGATGTTCAGATATCAATATAGGGGCTAAATCGCTGGCTTTTAAAGCAGACCAAGGCAGGCCAGCAGCACGGTTCAATTCCTGTACCAGCCTCCCCGAACAGGCGCCGGAATGTGGCGACTAGGGACTTTTCACAGTAACTTCATTGAAGCCTACTCGTGACAATAAGCCATTTTCATTTCATTTCATATACATGATCAATGTATGTAAATGTAGTTCAGTCATTTCAAAACTAGATGTCTCAGAGTCAGATACTATAAGTTCTTTGAGAAGGTGACTGAACAGGTAGACGAGGGTAGAGCAGTTGATGTGATGTATATGGATTTCAGTAAAGCGTTTGATAAGGTTCCCCACGGTCGTCTATTGCAGAAAATACGGAGGCTGGGGATTGAGGGTGATTTAGAGATGTGGATCAGAAATTGGCTAGTTGAAAGAAGACAGAGAGTGGTAGTTGATGGGAAATGTTCAGAATGGAGTTCAGTTACGAGTGGCGTACCACAAGGATCTGTTCTGGGGCCGTTGCTGTTTGTCATTTTTATAAATGACCTAGAGGAGGGCGCAGAAGGATGGGTGAGTAAATTTGCAGACGACACTAAAGTCGGTGGAGTTGTAGACAGTGCGGAAGGATGTTGCAGGTTACAGAGGGACATAGATAGGCTGCAGAGCTGGGCTGAGAGGTGGCAAATGGAGTTTAATGTGGAGAAGTGTGAGGTGATTCACTTTGGAAAGAATAACAGAAATGCGGAATATTTGGCTAATGGTAAAATTCTTGGTAGTGTGGATGAGCAGAGGGATCTCGGTGTCCATGTACATAGATCCCTGAAAGTTGCCACCCAGGTTGATAGGGTTGTGAAGAAGGCCTATGGTGTGTTGGCCTTTATTGGTAGAGGGATTGAGTTCCGGAGCCATGAGGTCATGTTGCAGTTGTACAAAACTCTAGTACGGCCGCATTTGGAGTATTGCGTACAGTTCTGGTCGCCTCATTATAGGAAGGACGTGGAAGCTTTGGAACGGGTGCAGAGGAGATTTACCAGGATGTTGCCTGGTATGGAGGGAAAATCTTATGAGGAAAGGCTGATGGACTTGAGGTTGTTTTCGTTAGAGAGAAGAAGGTTAAGAGGTGACTTAATAGAGGCATACAAAATGATCAGAGGGTTAGATAGGGTGGACAGCGAGAGCCTTCTCCCGCGGATGGAGGTGGCTAGCACGAGGGGACATAGCCTTAAATTGAGGGGTAATAGATATAGGACAGAGGTCAGAGGTGGGTTTTTTACGCAAAGAGTGGTGAGGCCGTGGAATGCCCTACCTGCAACAGTAGTGAACATGCCAACATTGAGGGCATTTAAAAATTTATTGGATAAGCATATGGATGATAAGGGCATAGTGTAGGTTAGATGGCCTTTAGATTTTTTCCATGTCGGTGCAACATCGAGGGCCGAAGGGCCTGTACTGCACTGTATCGTTCTATGTTCTATGTTCTAACTGAATTCTCAGAGTTTATTATTTTATTACTCATTAAATAGTTCATCTTTCAACAGGAAGTCTATTGGTCATTTTATCATCCTGGTGGATTAAAGAGTAATATATATATTTTAGATAAGTCATTATTTAAAATATAACTCATGCTAGAAGGAAAACGAAAAACCTTTATGAATTTGAGTGGTTTGTATTAGGGACAATGTAGGTGATATATGCTCAGAGGTCTGGGGCAAGACTAGAATTTTTTGTAATGGTGCTGAACAGGAATCTGACAAATTTTCAATGGAAGCAGTATCGATGGAAGAAGTGATAGTGGAGGCAATGGATAGGATTAAAATTCAAAGGGAGAGAGAGCAATTAAACACGTGGCTACAGGGATGGTGCCGGCGGGAGGGATTCAGATTTCTGGATAACTGGGGCTCTTTCTGGGGAAGGTGGGACCTCTATAGACAGGATGGTCTACATCTGAACCTGAGGGGCACCAATATCCTGGGGGGGGAGATTTGTTAGTGCTTTTTGGGGGGGTTTAAACTAATTCAGCAGGGGCATGGGAACCTGGATTGTAGTTTTGGGGTACGGGAGATTGAGAGTATAGAGGTCAGGAGCACAGATTTGACTTCGCAGGAGGGTGCCAGTGTTCAGGTAGGTGGTTTGAAGTGTGTTTACTTCAATGCCAGGAGTATACGAAATAAGGTAGGGGAACTGGCAGCATGGGTTGGTACCTGGGATTTCGATGTTGTGGCCATTTCAGAGACATGGATAGAGCAGGGACAGGAATGGTTGTTGCAGGTTCCGGGGTTTAGGTGTTTTAGTAAGCTCAGAGAAGGGGGCAAAAGAGGGGGAGGTGTGGCGCTGCTAATCAAGGACAGTATTACGGTGGCGGAAAGGATGCTAGATGGGGACTCTTCTTCCGAGGTAGTATGGGCTGAGGTTAGAAACAGGAAAGGAGAGGTCACCCTGTTGGGAGTTTTCTATAGGCCACCTAATAGTTCTAGGGATGTAGAGGAAAGGATGGCGAAGATGATTCTGGAAAAGAGCGAAAGTAACAGGGTAGTTGTTATGGGAGACTTTAACCTTCCAAATATTGACTGGAAAAGATATAGTTCGAGTACATTAGATGGGTCGTTCTTTGTACAATGTGTGCAGGAGGATTTCCTGACACAATATGTTGACAGGCCAACAAGAGGCGAGGCCACATTGGATTTGGTTTTGGGTAATGAACCAGGCCAGGTGTTAGATCTGGAGGTAGGTGAGCACTTTGGAAACAGTGACCACAATTCGGTGACCTTTACGTTAGTGATGGAAAGGGATAAGTATACCCCACAGGGCAAGAGTTATAGCTGGGGGAAGGGCAATTATGATGCCATTAGACATGACTTAGGATGTGTAGGTTGGAGAAGTAGGCTGCAAGGGTTGGGCACACTGGATATGTGGAGCTTGTTCAAGGAACAGCTATTGCATGTTCTTGATAAGTACGTACCAGTCAGGCAGGGAGGAAGGGGTCGAGCGAGGGAACCGTGGTTTACCAAAGAAGTGGAATCTCTTGTTAAGAGGAAGAAGGAGGCCTATGTGAAGATGAGGCGTGAAGTTTCAGTTGGGGCGCTTGATAGTTACAAGGAAGCGAGGAGGGATTTAAAGAGAGAGCTAAGACGAGCAAGGAGGGGACATGAGAAGTCTTTGGCAGGTAGGATCAAGGAAAACCCAAAAGCTTTCTATAGGTATGTCAGGAATAAAAGAATGACTAGGGTAAGAGTAGGGCCAGTCAAGGACAGTGGTGGGAAGTTGTGTGTGGAGGCTGAGGAGATAAGCGAGATACTAAATGAATACTTTTCGTCAGTATTCACTCAGGAAAAAGATAATGTTGTGGAGGAGAATGCTGAGACCCAGGCTATTAGAATAGATGGCATTGAGGTGCGTAGGGAAGAAGTGTTGGCAATTCTGGACAAGGTGAAAATAGATAAGTCCCCGGGGCCTGATGGGATTTATCCTAGGATTCTCTGATTTTTATGTCATCATTGGCTACAGGAATAGTGCCAGAGGACTGGAGGATAGCAAATGTGGTCCCTTTGTTCAAGAAGGGGAGTAGAGATAACCCCGGTAACTATAGGCCGGTGAGCCTCACGTCTGTTGTGGGTAAAGTCTTGGAGAGGATTATAAGAGATACGATTTATAATCATCGAGATAGGAATAATATGATTAGGGATAGTCAGCATGGTTTTGTGAAGGGTAGGTCATGCCTCACAAACCTTATCGAGTTCTTTGAGAAGGTGACTGAACAGGTAGACGAGGGTAGAGCAGTTGATGTGGTGTATATGGATTTCAATAAAGCGTTTGATAAGGTTCCCCATGGTCGTCTATTGCAGAACATACGGAGGCTGGGGATTGAGGGTGATTTAGAGATGTGGATCAGAAATTGGCTAGTTGAAAGAAGACAGAGGGTGGTGGTTGATGGCAAATGTTCAGAATGGAGTTCAGTTACGAGTGGCGTACCACAAGGATCTGTTCTGGGGCCGTTGCTGTTTGTCATTTTTATAAATGACCTAGAGGAGGGCACAGAAGGTTGGGTGAGTAAATTTGCAGACGACACTAAAGTCGGTGGAGTTGTAGACAGTGTGGAAGGATGTTGCAGGTTACAGAGGGACATAGATAAGCTGCAGAGCTGGGCTGAGAGGTGGCAAATGGAGTTTAATGTAGAGAAGTGTGAGGTGATTCACTTTGGAAAGAATAACAGGAATGCGGAATATTTGGCTAATGGTAAAATTCTTAGCAGTGTGGATGAGCAGAGGGATCTCGGTGTCCATGTACATAGATCCCTGAAAGTTGCCACCCAGGTTGATAGGGTTGTGAAGAAGGCCTATGGTGTGTTGGCCTTTATTAGTAGAGGGATTGAGTTCCGGAGCCATGAGGTCATGTTGCAGCTGTACAAAACTCTGGTACGGCCGCATTTGGAGTATTGCGTACAGTACTGGTCGCCTCATTATCGGAAGGACGTGGAAGCTTTGGAACGGGTGCAGAGGAGATTTACCAGGATGTTGCCTGGTATGGAGGGAAAATCTTATGAGGAAAAGCTGATGGACTTGAGGTTGTTTTCGTTATAGAGAAGAAGGTTAAGAGGTGACTTAATAGAGGCATACAAAATGATCAGAGGGTTAGATAGGGTGGACAGTGAGAGCCTTCTCCCGCGGATGGAGGTGGCTAGCACGAGGGGACATAGCCTTAAATTGAGGGGTAATAGATATAGGACAGACGTCAGAGGTAGGTTTTCTACGCAAAGAGTGGTGAGGCCGTGGAATGCCCTACCTGCAACAGTAGTGAACTCGCCAACATTGAGGGCATTTAAAAGTTTATTGGATAAGCATATGGATGATAATGGCATAGTGTAGGTTAGATGGCCTTTAGTTTTTGACTTCCCATGTCGGTGCAACATCGTGGGCCGAAGGGCCTGTACTGCGCTGTATCGTTCTATGTTCTCTATGTTCTAAGTGCTGCAAAAGCTAGCCACGCTCAGGGAAGACAAGCCGCAGGTTGCTAAAGTTAGACAGGGTGGAGGTGGCGGAAGAGCTTGCCTTAACTTTTTCAAATTTCTCTAGATATCAGGATTGGAGGGCGGCAAATGTTCAAGAAAGGGTGCAAGAACGGTCCTGGTAATTTTAGGCGACCTCTTCTAACATCGGTGATAGGGAAGGTTTTGGAAACCTTAATCGGGGAAAAAAAAATGAGCAGACACTTGAAGAGGTTAGGGTTAATTGAGGAGAGCCAGCACGGATTTCTAAAAGCGAGATCTTACTTGACTAATCTCACTAATTGATTTGATGACATAATAGAAAGGTTAATGAAGGCAATACGGTGAATGTTGGGCAGGATTCACTGTTTGGGAGACCATGGGCACGAGTCAACGGGAACAAAATCTATGTCTGGTTTAGGACGTGTTTATTGGAGTGTTTCTTGGCAGTTGCAGGGCCTGGATACACCCCGCTATTCACTGGCACTTTGCTGGGTTGTTTTGGCCTCGGGGAGTTTCCCTCTGTCGAGGTCGCACTTGACTCATTCCCTGCTGGGCTCGCCGCAGGTCGGGGCACCATTTTGTGTGGCTGCAATGAGCTTCACCCCCTTTTAGCTCCTCCCTCAATTTGAACCCCCCACCACCCAACCTCAGGATGGCCTCTAGGAACAGTCCCTCACCACCCCTCCCCCCCCCCACTTGGTAAGACCCCCCAGTCTCTATCCCTGGCAGTGTCAACGTGGTATCCAGGCATCCTGTCGCCACCAGCCCGACACCTTGGCAGTGCTCCTGCCAGGGTTGCACTGTCAGGGTGTCAGGCTGGCAGTGCTAAGGTGTCCGGGTGCCATAGGGAGTGCCAGCATGCCCCTTGACCTGTCCATACCCTCCCGAGAGTCTCTAAAGTCCTTGGAGACCCCCACAGGCGCCATTCCGCCTGGTCCCCACTTGTGAAAACTGGTACTAAATGGCACCCTGGTGAGGTCTCCCAAGCACTGCTGTTATATCCCGGGCACGAGAAGAGTCTCACAAAGGCATATTTGAATGAGCGTAATGATTTACTTAAATATGCAGATCACGACATCTCGTGAAATTTTGTTAAATCTCGCGAGGCCTTTCAAGCATCAAAATCTCACGTGAGGTCTTTCCCGAGATTGAATGGTCCCATTCCGACACCAAGTCTCGCCGGAACAGAATTGCATTGGATTTGTGCCCACGCTTGGAGTCCAAATCAAGAATCGATTCCCAATCCTTACTCATGCAAATGTATGCATGGCGGGAATTGTGAGGGTTTCCCTCGAGACTAATTCTATGGGCTGTCATTTTGAGTCGGTGGCCCGATAGCCAGGTCCAGTAGCTGAGGCCACCCTCAATGCAATTCAGCCCACCCCCCTGCAACACAATTCAGTACCCTCAGAATCCCAGCCCCCACAGTATGGGGGTGCCTCTCCCCCACTGTCCGCCATCCCACCAGAGAGTTCCTAATTAAAGGTACGCACCTGTTAGGAATGGATTGACAGACCTTCCAATTAAATACTAATTTGATGTCAATTGTCCACTGATAAAGGCATTACAGGTGGCACTATTTGTTGGTGGAGATTTGTGTGTGAAGTTGGGTCAAAGAAATAAAGGTGTTTTGTGGAGAAGCAGAACTCTTGTCTCCTTTACTGTCCAGCAACCCAGAAGCTTAAACAGCCCCCCCCCCCCCTCCCCACCCGAGACCCATTAATTAAAGAGGCCCCAAACAGAGCCCACTAATTAAAGAGACTCCCACCAGAGACCCCACGCCCACCCCAGAAGAGAGAGCCCTGTCTGGAAATTAGAGACCATTCCAGACAGAGGCCATGGAAAAAAATCACTGCTTTAACACTCACCTGGGCTTTACAGCTGCTGGCTCAGGCAGAGGAAGCAGCACTGTCAATTCCTGGAAAGAGAAAATTGGTCAGCTGTGTTTCAACACCATCAGATCTTTGATCTGCAAACCATTCATTAATTTCTCTATGATATTAATTTCACTCGGCTTTGATTGGCAGCTTCCACACACACCAAGCATTATTTCATTCATCTCCTTCATGCTGAAGCAACCTTGAAGTAGCCAGCTGTGAAATTCGCAGGAAACACTTAACTCTCTTTGGCGTGGTCCACGAGCTGTCAATCAAAGCTTGATCTTCACAAACATTGTGGTTAGTTTCACAGCTGACTACTTCAAAGTCAATCAGGTTATCCTCATGGGTTTTATAACGTCCCTCCCCACAAAATCTGTGTGTCCCTCTGTTGCAGGGAGTGGAGGAAGTTGTCTTCTCTGCTTTGTCTGCATTTGCACCTCCTGCTGTTGTGGGGCTGGGTCACGGCACGTATAGCATGTCAGGGAATATTGTTTTTGCATCAATCATCTCGGGGGGTGGGGGCACCAGTGGAGGCTGTTCCCTGGCGAGGCCATCGTCCGAACACTTGGCGGGGAGATCAATCGGGTCATCCCAGTCGGACTCGTGGGGGTTATAACATTTACCCAGACTATTATATTGAAATTACACCTGATTCTAAATCTATCTACTTTCCTAAATTCTGAGAATACGCCTTCCCCAAAACAATATCACATAGGTTGTAACACCATGAGCTAAACCCAGCAAATAATTACCACATACGACCTGCAGCTTTCTTTGGGAAACCTTTCTTCATGTTTAGAGGAGGACTTAAGGGCTCTGACACTGACAAACATGTTCTGCCTTTGATTCTGTACAACAGCTAGACTCTCTGAGGGAGCCCTGCTTTGCAATTGGACGTCCCGAGACAACTAATCTCCACTTTGTTGAGCAAAGTATCTGTTTCACCCTGCTACTAGACTAACCTGCGCCTTATAAGTTCTCAGTGCTGCTAAATCTCCATCAGTGCCTTTTTAACCAATTCTTTATGTTTCATCTTATTCAAACTTCCTGACAGGGGGCAGATGAGTAGCAGATGGAATGCAATACGGAGAAGTGAGAGGTGATGATTTTTCCATGAGGGATAGGGGAGACTTAATAGCACAATTCTAAAGAGTGGGCAGGAAAAGAGGGACATAGGGGTACCTGTATATGAGTTTTGAAGATGGCAGGGCATATTAAGAGATTAGTCAGCAAAGCACATGGGATCTTAAGGTTCACAAACAGAGGCTTCATGTACAAAAGTAGTGGAGTCATATTGACCCTGTGGAAAGTTTTGGTTAGGCCCCAACTAGAGATTTTATGCAGTTCTAGTCACCACACTTGGAAAGGATGTGAGGTAGGAAAGATGTGTTTTGGAAGATTTAGCAGATGGTTCCAGGGTTATGGGAAGGTGGGTGGTGGGTTAGTTACAAGGTGAGATTGGAGAATATTTTTCTTCCTTGGAACAAAGGAGATGAGGAGAGATTGGTAGCGGTGTGCAAGAAAATGACAGGCTCCGGTAAAATAGGCTAAGATAGATTCTGTTAGCTGATTGTGAAAGGAATACAGACCACAAATTTAAGATTTGGAGGTGGGGGGCTAAATAAAGGTCTTTTAAAAAAAATGTAGAGTACCCAATTCATTTTTTTTCCCCAGTTAAGGGGCAATTTAACGTGGCCAATCCACCTACTCTGCACATCTTTTGGGTTGTGGGGACGAAACCCATGCAGACACGGGGAGAATGTGCAAACTCCACACGGACAGTGACCCAGAGCCCGGATCAAACCTGGGACCTCAGTGTCGTGAGGCAGCAATGCTAACCACTGCGCCACTGTGCTAGAAAAGGTCTTCTTTACTCAGTGAGCAATAATGACTTGGAATGTGTTGCCACGAGCATGGTGGGTGCAGAAATAATCAATGATTCCAAAAGAAATTGGATTGGCACTGGGAATAAAGAAACTCGCTGGTCTACAGGGATTGAGCCAGGGAGCGTGACTAACTGAGTTGCTCTATAGAGAGCCAGAATGGGCTCAATGGAACAAATGGCCTCCCTCTGTGCCATAAGAGTCCGTGACTCTTTGAGTCGATAAGGATCATGAATTATCTTATTGGGGTTTGAAGGTTATGGTATGCAGTTAAGCTGTCACAGTGGGCAAGAAAGCATAGATGAACCAATGCTAATTCAAGTGTGATTTTATTTTTTTCAAAGGACTGGTTATTTCATTTCTGGAGGCTTCATACACACCAGCGACTTTGATTTGCAATGAGGGGTATCGTAACATTGTGATTATGTTATTAGTTGAGTAATTCGCAGGCTTGGGTGATTGATCCAAGAGCATGAGGGCAAATCCCAACATGGGGATTTTAAATTCAGTTAATTTTATGATTCTGCAGTAAAAGTCCAGCAATGATGATCATGAAATTACTGGATTGTTGTAAAAATCCGCTTTGGTGTACTTTCAGGAAAAAAATAAACTGTCCCTATCTGGTCTGGTCCAAGTCCATAGCAATGTGATTGACTCGTAAATGGCCCAACAAGCCACTCATAGAATCCCTACAATGCACAAGGAGACCAATCGGCCCATCGAGTCTGCACCCACCTTCCAAAAGAGCACCCTACCTACATTCACTCTGCTACCCTATCCCCGTAATCCAACCAACACATTGCTGGACACTAAAGGACATCTTTGGATTGTGGGAGGAAACCGGAGCACCCGGAAGAAACCCACGCAGAGACAACAAGAATGTGCAAATTCCACACAGACAGTCACCAAGATCGGAATCAAACCCAGGTGACTGGCGCTATGAGGCAGCAGAGCTAACCAATGTACCACTGTGCCTCTCCTCAGCTGTATTGAAGAAGGCGCCTCAATACCATTATTTCTCAATGCCAATTAATGAGGGGCAATAAATACTGGCCTTGCACCAAATCCCCTGAATGAACTAAATCAAAACCCTCCATTGGTGAGTAAATCTCAAAGAGACATCACTGAAGCATTTCCTTTCATTACAACACTTTGAAAGTCATTCATTAGCTGGAAGGTGCTATGGGACATGCTGAGGTTGTAAAAGATGTATAAATACAAACCTTTCTTCTCATTTTTCTTGGTTTTTGGGAGCATATTTATGGTGCAATTTTTTCCTGGTTGGTACAGGAGTGACGATGCAAACCTTATGGAATGAGTTTGCACTGTTCCCAAGAAGCAACATGAAAGGAAATCTTCGCAAAAGTTCAGTTACTGGGTGGATACAACAAAGTTGCTTTCTGTTCTGGGACAGTTTAAATGAAAAATTTTGGATATTCGTATCAAGCTTCTCCAAGATTATCTCATTGCTTATTGGCCAATAAAATGTATTTTCCTCGTGAAACCATTTGGCCTTGCTTACAAACTCTGATCAGTGGCTCACAAACCTGATAAATGTATTTGAGTATGTATAGGTGTCTCTCTTATAGTGCTATGTTTATTGGGGAAAGAATATTGAGGTTTCAAATTGTGAACATTGGCTTTTTTCATTGATTGTGCAATTCTGCTGTCTGCTTTTACGTGAACCACTCTTTATCATGGCTGGATTTCCAAGTTGAGGGGGAGCCTATTACAGGCCAGGGTTTAGAGAACCCCAAAGTGTCTCATGGAGTTCACCTGACACACAACTTTTAATAAATTTTGGTTATGAGGAGCACAAGTGTCCATTCTACAGTTGTGATGCAACAGAGATCTAAAGTACTTTTAAAACAAAACAATGTTTATTCTATGAATCCAGTTAACATTTCATAAACACACAGTAAACATCTTAGCAACTATCAACTCAAATACCCCCCCAAAGAATACAGTACTCTATAAGTAACCCTTAATCTTTCCTAGCAACATCCATAAGACAAATACCCTCTTTAACAAAGTCAACAGGTTTAAATTCTCTACTGAGAGCAGTTATCATTTTAAATTAGCAAGTGATCCGAAGACAGAAGGCAGAGAGGTCAAAATTATACCTTGTTTGGCTGCATGCAGCTCCAACTCTGAAAAAGAAACTAAACACGCACTGTAGCTGCCAGCTCAAAAACGAAAGTAAAAGCAGACAGACAGCCCAGCTCCACCCACACTCTGATATCACTGAAGCTATTTGATAAACTTCCATTTCTTAAAGGTACTCTCACATGACAGAGCCATCTAGATCAGCAGAACATATGGAAAACTGGGTCATGCTTAGCCCATGATTTTCCAATGATTTGATCCATTGTCCCATCAGGTAAACATGAACGAAACTTAAAGCCGCTTTAAAGCACCATGGGATATCAAAATAAGTTAACCCATTGGATCATTAAAAGAGTGAAAGATTGTTTGCACCTAAGCTATAAAATATGACTACAATCACGCTTTGGGCTGTATGTGACCGGGAGGGGGCATGGTGGTGGGGAGAGGTGGGTGGTTCATCTACCCGTCCCCGGAAGGATATAGTTCCATGCCAGCCCATATGACACTGTGGATGGGCTAAATTTGTGAAGCGCGGAAATTCCGCCCTTCTCCAGGGTGGAATCTCCACCCTCGGGAGATGTCGACCAGTCTGATTAGGTGGCAGCTCCATCAGTGCCAAGATCTCATTCATGGACACAGCCAGTACTGCCACAAGGCCCACTAAGAGAGCCCAGTGTATTCCAGAGTGAGGTAAGTCCAGGGTATTGACTGGGGGGGTGTTTGATCAACTTGGAAAGGGGGAGGGAGTTAGGTTGATAGGTTCTGGAGAGCAGGCAGGGAAAATAAAGTGGGGGGGGGGGTACTATCACAAGGGTGGGCGGCTTCCTACATTGAAAAGGCACCCTCCCAAAGAAGACTCCCCTTCCATCCTAAACTTTTAAAAACATTTTACAAAACAGCCTGCTGCATCTATTAGATGTTCCTGTGGAGCGCAATAAAGTGAATATAAACAAGAAAACAATATACAATAATGCAATAAAGGACTGAAAAAATCCCAAGGACTTGTTGATTTCCGCCACAGGCTTTCGAGAAGTAGGTGGGGAAATTGCAGATACCTTTGGCCACAGTCTTCCAAAGATCTCTCGATTCAGAAATTCTCCCTTTAGATTTAAGATTTGCAAATGTAAATCCATTATTTAAGTGAGGTAAGAGAGATAGAGGCCAGGAATGGGGGGGGGGGGGGGGGGGGGGGGGGGGGGGGGGGGGGGGGGGGGGGGGGGGGGGGGGTGAGGGTGAGGCGTGTCTCGTGGCGGCAGAGGCGGACAATCGTTTGCCGGGGGCAGGGTCTTCTAATCCCACACCCCCGGCTGCCAATGGGTTCCCCATTGAATTCTCCCCCCCCCCCCCCCCCCCCCCCCCCGAAGCCCATGGCAGGGTGGGTGGGGGGGGGCATCAGCACGACTGGAAGACCTGGCCAGAATGAATGGCCAGAAGATTCTGGCCGATGAGTCCAACATCTCTTGTTGTAAAGTTATTGAAGAAATAATTAAGGAGGGAGTGACCGAGTACACACAGCTAATTAGAGAGAGGCAGCATGAATTTGTTAAGGGCAGGTCATGTCTAACAATACTAATTGAATTTTCTGAGACAGTACCTAAAGTCGTAGACAGGAGAACGTCAACCTATGTAGTTTAAATGGACCGCAGTCAAAAAGATGCCATGTAAGAAACTGCTGTATTAAAGCTCATGGAATTGAAGGGAAATGATTGGGCTGAACAGGATGTGGATTACAGAGTAGAAACAGAGGGCAGGATTTAACCTTTTTTGCACAGTGCTGGCTGAGGCGAGCAAATCGGTGTGCAGCTCTTCAGCTGCGCAGCCGACTTTTCTCGTCACGTATGTGCGGTTAAAAAAAAAACTGCAGGCGTGGCTCATGCCGCCACATCGGCGGGGCGGGGTTACAAAAAGCCGACAATGTTTGGAATCCCAAGATCAGAAGGGGTGCCCCAATCGCCAATAAAAAATGAAAAACTTCCACTCCCCCTCCCCTCCATGGACACGGGGAACCAGCACCCCACCGTCCCCTCCAAATGGATAAGGGGAACATTCTCCAATGGAGCTTCCCTGAAGGGCCCACTTGGCACTTCCCCCTGGCATTGGACAATTGGGCAGTGCCAGGGTACTGCCCAGACAAGTCCTTCTCCCCCTGGTGGCTATACCTACTTGTGCGTCCCCGGCGCAATTAAATATAATTATATTTAAATGAATGAAAATTACGTTCCCCACCTTTCCTGGGCGGGAACCCCATTACATCACTGGCAATGGAATAGGAAAATCAGAGAACAAGAGCTTGATTTTTGACTCTTGCAGGAGGATCTATGATGCATCAAGGGCATCTTGGGCAAGAAAGTCAGTCCATCTGGCACCCAAGGATCTATCAAACGAGTTCCACTACCCCCCCCCCCCCCCCCCCCCCCCCCCCCACAACAACCCCATCCTGCAGTTTCCTCAGTTTTAAATTTGGCTTACCAGCCCCCGAGGTTTACTTCAGTGACATCCTCCAACGGGGCTACTGAGGTTTTAGAACTGCCAACCTTCTGATTGGAGAGCAATCTGTGATAAAGTTGCCCCGGTTGCCTCACTTCAGGCAAAGGCAGACTCGGAATCCATGATTCACCGCAATGCAGAGTCCTAAAGCCTGTGGGAAAACAGAGTTAGGATAATGAATAAATAGTGTAAATGGAAAAAAGTAACTTGTGGTGTTCCACAGGGATCTGGACTGGAGTCTAAACCATTCACCATCTTTATTAATGATTTAGATAATACAACTGACAGCGATGCATCTGTGTTTCCTGATGCCACAAAGATTGATAGCATGGTAAGCAGTGCAGACAGGTGTATAAGAGAAAACAATAGACAAAGTGAGTGGACAACATCGTGGCACATGGATTTCAATGCAGGTAGATGTGAGGTAATCCATTTTGGGCCAAGAAGGAATAGATTTGAGTATCTTTTAAACGGTGAAAGCTAGGCTATTCCTTCAGAGGGACAGGCAGTCGGGGGCAGTTTAGGCAGCATTACAAGTTGAACGCCATGTCATTGTTGGTCCCTATCTGCGGCCGTCGGGTCTGGATTCAACGTTTAAATCATGGGAATGGAGGGGCTTGTGTATTGTGGGGATCTGTTCATGGAGAGATAGTTTGCTAGTTGAGAGGAGCTTTCGGTGAAATTTTAGTTGTCAGGGGTGCACTTGTTCCGCTACTTCCAGTTACACAATTTTGTCTGGAAGGTCTGTCCTAAGTTTTCCTTAACCCCACAACCCTCCCTGCTGCGGAGAATCCAATTGCTGGTGGGGACGAACATTTCAAATATTTCTCGGCAGATTATGTCAATGGAAGCTGTCTCACTGGACCAGATGAGGGAGAAGTGGGAGGGGGAGCTGGGACATATTGTGGATGTGGGCGTGTGAGATGAGGCCCTTCGTAGGGTGAACTCCACTTCTCCCTGCATGTGGATCAATCTGATTCTTTTTTTAAATAAATTTAGATTACCCAATTATTTTTTCCAATTAACGGGCAATTTAGTGTGGCCAATCCACCTACTCTGCACATTTTTAGGGTTGTGGGGGCGAAACCCACGCAGACACAGGGAGAATGTGCAAACTCCACACAGACAGTGACCCAGAGCCGGGATCGAACTTGGGACCTCAGCGCCGTGAGGCGGTTGTGCTAACCACTAGGCCACCGTGCTGCCCTTCTGATTCAGCTCAAGATGAGACATAGGGCTCACCTAACTAAGATTAGGTTGAGTAGGTTATTTGCAGGAGGGGAGGGCAAGTGTTAGCGGTGGTCTCGTGGGCCAGCTAACTACACACACATGTGACCAAGGATGGTAAGCGTTTGGGTCCCTTTCTTTAGCATATGTCAGTGTTTCTTAACACTGATCTGGAGCTTAGTCCATTGGTGGCCATTTTTGTGGTGTCAAGGCGGATATTCGTGCCTTTGCCTTGTTAATAGCCTAGAGGCGAGTTCTGCTGGGATGGAGATCTTCCGCTCTGTCCAGTGTCTCGGCCTGGTTCGACCTCATGGAATTTTATATCTGGGAAAGGTCAAGAACACAGTTAGGGGATAAGTGGAGGGGTTCTACCTCAGCCACTCATTTTCTACTTTAAAGAATTAATCACCATCAGCTGTTGGGGGGGGGGGAGGTGGGGGGGGGGGGGGTTACTTTGGTCTTTCTTCCGGTGGGTTTTCTCAATTTGATTGAGTGCTTTTTTCTTTTTTGCTTCCTTTCGTACAATATTGCACTATTTGACATCGCTTTCTGGGCTGTTTGATGTTAATGTTGTGTTTGTTATCAATGAAATATTTTCAATAAAAGTGTATTTTTTAAAAACCCATGGCCTCACTGAATGGTGGAACATTCAAGGGCTGCACAAACTACTCCTGTCTCTATATTAACGATATGGAGGTGGATTCTCCATTGCGAGTCCGCCCGTCTACCGCCGCCAGCGAGAACTCGGAATTTGGCCGCGCCGTTCGCTGGTGGCGAGATTCTCTACTTCCCATTGAAACCACACCCCATGCTGCCGGGAAACCCAAAGGCCAGAGAATCCCGCTGCCAGGGAACAGTCGGAGAATTCTGGCCGTGGAATTTATGGGGTGGGATTCTTCTTTCCGGGGACTAAGCCCCCACACCGGCCGGAAAACCGGCGCGACCCATTCCGGCGTCAACAGCCCCCGAAAGTGCGGAATTCTCCACACTTCCGGGGGCTAGGTGCACTCCGGAGGGGTTGGCACCGCGCCAGCTGGCGTCGAAGGGACTGCGTGAGTTTGTGCATGCGCCAAAGGGCCGACGGGATCTCGCACATGCGCAGAACCACCAACGTGTTTTGGCGCATGCGCGGGTGGGTTCTCTTCTCCGTGCTGGCCGTGGCGGAGCCCTACAGGGGCCGGCGCGGAAGGAAGGAGCGCCCCCACGGCACAGGCCCGCCTGCAGATCGGTGGGCCCTGATCGCAGACCAGGCGACTGTGGGGGCCCCTGTCCCGTGGTCGGATCCCCCCGCATGCCCCGAGGACTTCCCCCGCTGACTTACCTGCCAGGTCCCACCCCGGCAGCACTGGCCAGTAACAGAAGACCGTTCGGCCCATCGGGCCCGTAGAATTGCCGGGGGGGGGAGGGGGGGGGGGGCGCTGCTAACGGCCCCCGACCGGCGTGGTGTGAACCTCGCCCTCACCCGAAAACCGGCGCTGGAGAATACGGCAGCTGGCGTCGGGGAGGCGGGGGGGGGGGGGGGGGGGGGGGGGGTTCGGAGAATCCCGCTGATGATGTGAGTTGCTTTCCGATCTTTAATAAATAAGGATTAATTAACTTCTGTTAGATTTCAATTTGCTCCAGTCAGACAAGAGTTAAACTCTGTGTTTGGAAGTGAATAGTCATTTTTGGAGCTGTACAGTGGGAGCTCGATTTAGCTCAGCTGGCTGGAGCCGGGTTGTGGTACATAGCGAGGCGAGCAGTGAGGGTTGAATTCCCGTGTGGGCTGAGGTTATTCATGAAGGCCCCTCCTTCTCAACCTTGCCCCTTGCCTGAGGTGTGGTGAACCTCAGCTTAAATTGCCACCAGTCAGTTCTTGCACACAAAAGGGGAAAAAAATGTCTGGTCATCTGGGACTGTGGAGACTTTTCTTTTACAGCGAGATATTTTAGAGATTGGGATGTGGTGATAGGTACAGGGGGAAAGAGAGAGTTCTGAACTGTGTTTTTCGGCACAATTCACTCCCCTTCATCTCCCTTCTCGGCCCTTTGGCATTCTCAGAACTGTCCACCCTACAATTACGTCTGTCAGCACTTTCTACCCAAACAAGATGTATCATGGAATATTTATTTTCATCGCTTACTAATAACAGATTCTGTAATGGTGAAACATTTGCATCTAGCACCACGTTGATTGACAGGTTGTGAAAGCCAGTTATCACACCTTGACATTCGACCCCTATCAAAAAAATGTGGGTGAATTTCAGCAAAATATGGAACTCAATGTCAGCCCCACAATATAGAGATTTCAATTATAATATTACAATGCATATGAAAATTCAAGTCTCTAGGTGGTTGAATATGATGTGAAATTAGTTGGAACCTGCTTGAATTGGAGCAAGAAAACTGACTACCATCTGTTGGTGAACAGGTTTTTTTAACCTTGCTGATCCTTAATGTTTCCATAATTAGCTTTGTCTATATAAAGTACTTACGTGCAAATCTGACTTACCACCGAGCAACTGGTCAGAATCAAATTGCACTTCATAAATATTAAGCAGCCAGCAAGGTCACATGACCAGAAATGGTCTGTATCGTGGAGGCTCTCATGCTTTGGGATTCTTGAAGATAAATCTGAGCTTGCAGCTCAGAAAGGCCTTCCTTACCCTAATGGCCTAGCAGGTAAAAGCACCACCCAGTATAGTCCTAATCTCCGTGGAGCAGAAGGCGTCTATTGCCAATCTGTGCCGACCTTACCTCAAGCAATCTAGTTAACTTCAGTGACCTGGAACGAGCAAGTTTCGCTTTTGTGATTGCTGATCCCATTTGACCCCCCCCTCCCCCCCGACCCCTGCCCCCACACACATTTTTGGATGTAGTTAAGAGCAGAGATCCATGTTATTTTTCAGGATAAAATCGCTTTCTATTACTCACAATCTACACCACAGATGAAATTTGGCAAGCAACTAGTGAACCTTGTAACTGTCTTGAGGGATCACCAGAATGAGACGGGAGGGGGAATTAAAAAGCATTAGAAAACCACCGCTGCACCGATTGTCTGAGGTCCTGGTATTCAGTGGGGAGAATGGTTATTTGAAGGATTTTACTTTAAAGCTTCAACCCCCTTTTAGCGCGTATATTATGACTTAGTTGTTCACAGACCTCCAGGTTGTATGCTTTTCCTGGGGCCAAGGGTAGTAAATGTTCCTTGTTTAGATAGATTGTCCGAGGTCGCTTCTTGTCTGTTTGAAGGGGCTGCCCTTGAACCTTTGGTTACATTTCAACCCATGCTCCTAATCTTCAATGACCCGGTGCAGAACGGAGGAAGGATGAAAACTTCCTTGTAACAATTCCCTGGGCCTGGCCAAGTTGGTCATCAGCAGGTCGAGGCAGTGGACAGTTGAGGAGGCCATCCAGCCTGATTGTCCGTCCCTCTACTGCGACTACGTTCACAGCTGGGTGTTCTTGGAGAGGGAGCACATGGTGTATATTGGCACGCTTCAGACCTTCCATGACTGGTGGGCACCATGGGGGCTGGAGTGCATCATCACCCCAGATTGACGTTTTAATTTAATTTCTTAAATTTCCTTTTGACATTTTATGATTATTACAGGGCCTCATCAGGGGCTGTCTGTCACACTTGTCATTTTTGATAAATTTATCAATTATTGGTTTTCTTAAAAACGTTTACTTGATCTAACCAGTGCACTGAGAAACATGAGCCAGAGGGCATGGGCTGAATTTTCCTGATCCTATTGGAGACAAGCTGGGAGGTGGGTTGGGCTGGCATCACAACAGGGGAAGGCTTTAGGGACAAAACTCAACATCTTCCCGCCACCATGATATATTATTAGTTGCAGGAACCTTGGTGGTATAGTCACTTAACGGGCAGTCAAAGAAACAGTGCTCATCCCTGCAGGCATTTTGCCCATGACGGGAGGGCCTGCTGCTTGGTGGGGAATGAGCAAGGTAAACCCTGGAAGACACCCAGGGATTCAGCGAAGGAGCGGGGTGGCCATCCTTAATGGGCACTCCAGAGAGGGGTCCCCATGGCCGTCACCATGTCAAGAGCACTGCCTGTGCATCATGACCGACCAGTGGTTCCCCAACCACCAGCGTCTATCTACCTGGCCACGGCTTTCCCTCTAACCTAACCCACCTCTTTTCGAGAGCGCATATCCCTCACTCCAGAATTGAGGCCTTAGCACCTGTCATTGTTAGTAGTGTGGGGTGCCAGTGTCTGATTGGACCATTATCTCTGAGTGGAGGGCCGCCGTCCTCAATTGAGCGCCAAAGACAATACACGACCCTAGGGTCCCACTTTCGGCCTTAGAAATGGGACATCACCATAATCAAGAAAACCCAGAGTATGAAATGAAGTCAGAACACTAGCTTCAGTGGACAGCAATCAGATGATTCTAATACGTGCTGTCAGTTCCTTGAAATTATGTCAGGCGATGATTATAGTCATAAAGGTTCATGTAATGTGGTTGGCCTTCAAAAGATTACAGCTTGGAAAGAAAACCTATGTCTCTTGTAAAAGCTCCTAAAATGCATCATGCTATTTAAAACCTAAATTCAACATGTATATTTTGGTCTTAAGAAGTAAAGCTGATTCTCCCAACTCGTTTAGAGTAAATCTGAATGATCAAGCTTTTAATGGAACAAAATGGAAGCCTTTGGCTCAGAATGGTCGTTGGCACGTTTTACTTTTTAAAATAAATTTAGAGTACCCAATTCATTTTTTCCACTTCAGGGGCAATTTAGCGTGTTCTATCCACCTACCCTGCACACCTTTTGGGTTGTGGGGGCGAAACCCACGCAAACACGGGGAGAATGTGCAAACTCCACATGGACAGTGACCCAGAGCCTGGGACCTCGGCACCGTGAGATTGCAGTGCTACCACTGCGCCACCGTGCTGCCCAGCACGTTTTACTTTTGACAATCTTAATAAGCGAAATAACAATTTGGGCTGGATTTTCACCACAGACACGGGAAATAGGAGCCAGGTTTTGTTCTCAGGTCAGAAACCTGCCTCTGCTGGGAAACTGATTGGGGGGTGGTTAGAGCCTTCATTGATATGTAAACAGATTTTCTGCTCACCTAGAGCCAGTGAGGGCAGGAACAGAGGCAGGTCAGATGTAATGTGGACTCCCCACATCAACTATCGCTAAGGCTGCCAGTTGACCTGAGGGAGAGGTGTGTGGATTGTGCCAAAGCTTTCCACTGAACCAGAAGGAAGCAAAATGTCACTGGAGGGCCAGAGGCCTGGCACCGGGCCAGACAACAACCCACTTCAATGGTGCCAACCTGGATCTAAGGCTGGTGACTGTGAGGCAGGGACCTTTCCTCTCCCCGGCAAGTTTATTCCCATTGATGAATCTAATTGGCCAGCCGTTTCTTGAGGGTCATGAGGATGCATGAGTCATACCCAATACCTATGGGAATCCAGAGATGGAGACGAAGCCCACCCCCCCCCAAGGCCAAAGTTACTTTGGCGGTCACTGACAGGGCATGACGACCAGTGCTATGAGGTGCAAGGTCTTCGGCCACTTTCCTGGAAAGTTCCTTGGCACTGGTTCTCTGTCATATCCTGGCATCCGCATCAGTGGCAATATATCCTGTCTTGAGGGATCAGCTCTCATTTCCTGCCTGTCTCTCTTTCCTCTCCTGTGCCCTCCTGATGTCTGGAGCTCTCCCATTTCAGTGGAAAGAATTGCCTCTGATTGGTACTGGGCCAAAAACCTGCCAGCTGTGTCCCTCTGCCAGCTGTGTCCCCCTGCCAGCTGTGTCCCCTGCCAGCTGGGGCCTTCCTTCTGGGCACACAGCTGTGCAATTGTCCATGAAGCATTTTTTGTTCAGATGCTAGTTCACATGAGACACCATCAGATCAGTTTGCATGATTGTACATGGTCAACAAATAGCATTAGCTGCCTGGGAGTTACCTTCTCCAAGATAACTGGGAAAGCTGCCCGGTGTGTGATACTCATGGGATCATGTGGTAGAATCAATCTGAGTACAGAGCCTCATTGCAATGGAAACATGAGGTGGTGTGATCAATGTGTTTACAAAGAGAGGCTGAATGAAATTATGTTATAATTGCTGGAGAATCCCTGGAGAATAGATAATTTGAGATATTGGCCGGATTCTCCCCTACCTGGCGGGACGGGCCGTGCCGGCGCCAAGGAGTGGCGTGAACCACTCCGGCATCGGGCCACCCGGAAGGTGCGGAGTCCTCCGCACCTTCGGGGGCAAGGCCGCTGGCGGCGGGGTTGGTGCCGCGCCAACCGGAGCTGAAGAGCCTCTGCTGGCCGTCGTGAGTTGGCGCATGCGCAGGAGCGCCGGCATGTTCTGGCGCACTCTCAGAACCTCTGGCGTGTCTCCTGCGCATGCACAGGGGGTTTCTTCTCCGCACCGGCTATGGCAGAGCTTTACACAGGCTCGCGTGGAGGGAAAGAGTGCCCCCACGGCACAAGCCCGCCCGCAGATCAGTGGGCCCCGATCATGGGTCAGGCCACCATGGGGCCTCCCCCCGGGGCCAATGCCCCTGCGCCCCCCCCCCCCCCCCCCCCCCCCCCCCGAGGACTCCGCAGGCTGCCCTCAGAGCCAGGTCCCGCCGGTACGGACCGGGTCTAATCCACGCCGGCGGGACTGGCTGAAAATGGGCTGCCACTCGGCCCATCGGTGACTGGAAAATCACCAGGGCTGGCCACTGCCAACGGCTCCCGACCGGCGCGATCCCCGCCCCCGCCAAAAAACCGGCACCCGGAGAATTTGGCAGCTGGCGTCGGAGCAGCGGGGCGGAATTCACGCCCCCCCCCCCCGGGCGATTCTCTAAACCGGCGGTGGGGGGGGGGGGGGGTCGGAGAATCCCGACCATTGTGTTTGGCAGGTCAGGCGATCTGAGTGGGATACAGATGATGGGCGGGATTCTCAGACCCCCGCTGGGCCGGAGAATCGCCAGGGGGGCGGCGTGAATCCCGCCCCCACTGGCTGCCAATTTCTACGGCGCCGGAGATTTGGCGGGGGTGAGAATCGAGGCACGCCGCTCGGCGGCTGCTGGCAGCGGTCCCCCCCGGCGATTCTCCGGCCCGCAATGGGCCGAGTGGCCGCCCGTTCTTTGCCGTTCCCGCTGGCGTAAATTAGAGTGGGGATTTACCGGCGGGATCTGGCAGCGCGGGCAGCCTCCGGTAAGCCCCAAGCCCCTTCCCCGCCAGCCGGCGCGGCACAAAGCACTCCGGGGCAGGCCTAGCCCCTGAAGGTGCGGAGGATTCGGCACCTTTTGGGCGGCCCGACGCCGGAGTGGTTCACCCCACTACTTCCCATTGGAGCTGCCCGCCCCGCGGATTACGGCAGAATCCTGCCCGATGTAATTAATGGGAGGTGCTAGGTCTGTAGCAGGTTTGAGTCTGCCCAAAGCTTTAAGCTGAGCAGCAGTTTTTTGCCAAACGCTGTTTGCACAGATAGAAGGATTTATGAAAGGGAAATCAGACTTGGCAATCTACTTGAATTCTTTGAAGATGTAACCAGGGAGAACCAATGGTTTATTTAGACTTTCAGAAGGCTTTCGACTAGGTCTCATATAGCAGATTACTATGTAATGTGATAGTGCATGGGATTACAGGCAGTATCTTGAGATGGATAGAAAGCTGGTTAGCAGACAGGAAGCAAAACTTTGGAATAAATGGGTCTTTTTCCGATTGGCAGGCAGTATCTAGTGGGGTACTGCAGGGATCTGTGCTACGACCCCAACTGCTCATGTTATATATTAATGATTTGGACGAGGGAACTAATGTATTATCTCCAGATTTGCAGATGATACAAAGTTGGATGGGAGGGTGAGCTGTGAGCGGGATGCAGAAATGCTTCAGTGGGATTTGGACAGGCTGAGTGAGTGGGCATATGCATGGATTAATGTGAGGTTATCTGCTTTTGTAGCAAAAATAGGAAGGCAGATTATTATTTGAATGGGTGTGAATTGAGAGAGGTGGATACGCAGCGAGACCTTGTGCTCTCATGCATCATTCGCTGAAAGTAAGGTACAGCAGGGAGTAAAGAAGGCAAATTGTATGTCGGCCTTCATAACGAGGAGATTTGAGTATAGGAATAGGGATGTTTTACTGAAAATGTATAGGGCATTGGTGAGGCAACACATGGAGTATTGTGTGCAGTTTAGGTGTCCTTATCTGAGAAAGGATGTTCTTACTGTGGTGGGAGTGCAGTGAAGGTTTATCTTTCTGAATCCTGGGATGGCGGGACTGTCGTATGAAGAGAGACTAAGTCGGTTAGGATTATATTCATTGGAGTTCAGAAGAATGAGTGGGAGTCTCATAGAAACATATATAATTCTAACAGGATTAAACAGGGTAGATTCAGAAAGAATGTTCCCGATGGAGCAGCTATCCAGAACGAGGGGGTCATAGTTTGAGAATAAGGGGTTAAACCTTTTCGGACTGAGGTGAGGAGAGATTTCTTCACCCAGAGAGAGGTGAATCTGTGGGATTCACTGCCACAGAAAGTAGTTGGGGCCAAAATATTGTGTAATTTCAAGAAGGAATTAGATATAGGGCGGAATTCTCCGCTCCCGCAATGCATCGGGAAGGCCAGCGTGAACTCGGACGAGTTTCACGACGGCCTCGGAGGCCACTCCTCGCACCTTATTCACCCTCACCCGGGGGGCTAGGAGCGGCTCTACGTTATTCTCGGCCGCCGAGAATGACGCAACGGCGGCGTCTAAGTGAGGTCAGCCGCGCATGTGCAGGTTGGCCAGCTCCAACCCGCGTATGCGCGGCTGACGTCACGACGGCTGACGGCTCCAACCCGCGCATGCGCGGTTGCCGTCTTCCCCTCCGCTGCCCCGCAGGACGTGGTGGCTTGATCTTGCAGGGCGGCGGAGGGCAAAGAGTGCGTCCCTTTGAGATGCCGGCCCGACAATCGGTGGGCACCGATCGCGGGCCAGTCCCCTCCCGAGCACGGCCGTGGTGCTCACTCCCCTCTCCACCACCCACAAGCCACAAACGAGCATCTGGCGCCCATGTTCACGACGGCAGCGACCTGGTGTGGTTGCCACCATTGTGAACCGGTCGGGAACGGATGGCCGCTCGGCCCATCCGGGCCGGAGAATTGCCGGTCGCTGTGAAGAACGGCGAGCGGCGATTTGGCGAGCAGGGGGTGGGAGAATCGCGGAGGGGGGGGCAGGGCGGTGTGTCGTGAGTCGCCCAGCCCTCCCGCGATTCTCCCACCCGGCGTAGGCAGCGGAGAATCGCGCCCATAGTTCTTGTGGCAAAAGGAATCAAGGGATATGGGTGGGGGAATGTATGATATGGGGATTAAATTTGATGATCAGCCATGGTCATAATGCATGGTACAGTAAGAAGTCTTACAACACCAGGTTAAAGTCCAACAGGTTTGTTTCAAACATGAGCTTTCGGAGCACGGCTCCTTCTTCAGGTGAATGGAAGGATGATTCCATTCACCTGAAGAAGGAGCCGTGCTTCGAAAGCTCGTGTTTGAAACAAACCTGTTGGACTTTAACCTGGTGTTGTAAGACTTCTTACTGTGCTCACCCCAGTCCAACGCCGGCATCTCCACATAATGCATGGTGGAACAGGCTCAAAAGGCCGAATGGCCTCCTCTTCTGTTTTCTGTGTTTCTATGTATATATCTCAGGCTTTTTCCTGAAAGGATCTCTCCCTTCAAGGCGTTTTTCCAAGAAATCTTGAAACAAGTGAACAGCAAGTAACACAGTGTCAACTTTATTTATAACTTTATTTATCAGTGGCTTTTGACCAGTCATGGACTATGTTTAATTGGAGATAGAGAAGATATAAGTTAGTAATTAAAATGTTTCCTTTTATTTTAAGAATTGTTTTAAATGTTAATTGAAAAACTATTGCCTGTGATGTTAATGTGGTTGATGCTGTACGAAGAATAGAGTTTGTTTTAATATAAAAGAACCCTTTTGGTCAGTGGAATGACTCATGGGGTGTCATGAGTACCCTTTCCTCACAGTTCAACAAATTTTTTAAAAAATTGTTTGGGGTTCTTGTCCAGTCTCCCAGCAAATGTTGTGACTCCTCTGAGCAAGTGAATAGATGGTTTATGTGGGTCCCCATTCTCATGGTTTGGAACCTTAACAGCGGATAGAAAGCTATCAGCCTTGAACCTCTGATTATGCTCTTTCTCTCTTTGCACGTTTCTTCCTTTATTTTCTGCCTGTTATTTCCCACAGTTTTGTTAACAATTCTTTTTAGTGCTGACTACAACCTCCTGCTCTTTTTAGAAGTAGCTTTCACTCTTTTTTTTGAATTAAGCAAGATTGAGTTTCACTTTGGTCCGACCTCCAGGCCATTCAAGGGTTGCAATGGACTCCTCTGAGCAAGTGAATAGATGGTTTATGTGAGTCCCCATTCTGACGTTGCCTGGAAAGATGACGCCAGCTTTCCACGTTACTCCTCCTGACATGGGAAATGAGTGTTTCCAGACTTGAAGAATTGTGTGGGCGGGGGGGGGGACTGAACTGTGAAGGAGGGAAGGAGGCATGAAGCACAATGTATTACTGAAATGTGTGGGCTACACTTTGAATAATCTTGTGAATTAAAGCAGTGCGAGCATCTCCCAACCAAAGGCTTTCAGCTTCCATTCAGTGCACCCTTATTCACGCGGGTATTTCAAATCCATTGAGGTATACATTTCAGCGTTTTTTTTTCCTAACATGAAAATTTAAACTCTTGGAGGCTGCTCCTGAATTGTGAATGTGACAGACACAGGACCCGACTGGGGGATCTCTGCTGTATTCAAATACTGCAATGCCATATGAATGCAACATTTCTCTGCTGCACTGTAAACCTTGCTGATACGTAACTTTTAAGTTCTTGCCGTGCGATTGTGAATACTGTAGGTCTCCTGCTGGATCTTTCTTGGTTTAACCCGTACAGCTGTCAACCTTAATCCTCCATAGCCTCACTCGTTTGCAATCTCCAGCAGTCCTATGTCCAAGCTAGTACCCTCCATCACTGGCTCCCTTCTATTGCTATCCTTTCTTCCTATTCTGCCTTTTTAAGAAAAATCTGAATTCCTTTCTCAGTGATACAAAGTCAGTGCACGGAGTGGGCTGGGCAAGCCCCTAATCCATCTCCTTTCTTACCACAAATAACTTTAAATTCAAATTGAACCCAATTCATGGTCCCCCACAAGAGCATGGCACAGTGGCACAGTGGTGAGCATTGCTGCCTCACGGCACTAGGAACCCGGGTTTGATTACAACCTCGGGCCTCTGTCTATGTGGAGTTTGCACGTTCTCCCCATGTCTGCGTGTGTTTCCTCCAGGTGCTCCGGTTTCCTCCTACAGTCCAAAGATGTGCAGGTTAGGTGGACTGGATATGCTAAATTGCCCCTACAAGGGATTTCAAGAGGGGGGGATGGGCCTAAGTTAGGGTGCTATTTTGGAGGCTCGGTGCAGACTCGATGGGCCAAATGGCCTCCTTCTGCACTATGGGCCACAACGGAGGCACCCCCGGGGTCAATCCCCCCTTCCCCCCACAGGCCGCCCCTGACCCTTCCACGCCGAGGTCCCACCGGCTGAGAGCAGATTAGAACGGCGCCAGCAGGACTCGAGATACGGCGGGGGTGCCGCATAGAACGGCTCCCGACTGGCGCTGCGCCGACCATGCCTGCGCCAATGGTGCCGATTCTCCGCTCAGCGGATTCTCAGAATCCCGCTCATTAGGTTTCCACTGATGCCAAATGTTTCATTATTGTTGGGAAGAAGCCTGTCATATGGAATCTTATCAAAAGTGTTTTGCAAATCGTGTTGGACGATGTTAACCAGGATTCCTTCAAACACCATCATGCTAACTGTTGTGAGAAGATCATTCGCGATCCGGATCTAGATGGTGGAAATTGGGAAGACAACAGAGTATCCAACCAATACTGTCTTGCATATTAGGCAATAGCCCGCCCATCCCTCACCAGCCTAGAACATCTCCCAACTCACTCATGGTGGTGGGATAGAATTAAATACCCCCCACATGTGAATGTGGACATGTCAATTTTGACACGGTTTCACATCCAGAAAGAGGGTCGATAATTGCCAATTGGCTGGAATTTTCCAGCCATTCACACCAGCAGGATCTCCTGGTCCTGCCAATAGTGCATCCACTCAGTGAGTTTCCCGGCGGGTGTGTTTGATGGGGATCCCTGTTGACAACGGCAAGACCAGGAGATTCCACCGCTGACCAGTGGCAGGCCGCCTTCTGCCGTCAAGAAACGCGCGTCGGGTTGCATGGAAAATCCCGGCTAATAAGTGTACTTGGAGGCATCGGAAGCACATCAGCCTAACATATCCAGACAAGGAACTCAGTCATGGCACTCAAAGCAGCAGAAACTGGATTTTCCCAATGGTGTCATTTAGTTGCTCAGCAGTAAATGGATGGAAATAACTGCTGGCCAATCAGAAAATCCAGGCGAACTGCCAATTGATTTTACGATGTGTATTCAAAATGTTTGTACTTTGAACATAGATCCAGGAATTAGAATGTGAAGTAACAAATTCATCTCCATAAAACATTGGAAAACATTTCATGGAAGGAACGCTGTAAAGATTCATGCCGTAGTACAGTTTCATTGCTGGCAGACGTCTGCAGGCATCTTGCGTTGATAGCCATTGTTACCTCAGAATGAAAAAGAGTTGCATTCTGCAATGCCTTTCATGATCTCAAGACATCACAAAGAGCTTTATAGCCAATTAAATGTGTCTGAAATGTAGTCCATGTTAGACTGTCGAAAACTGTCCATATGCATCTAACAAGGTCCAACAAACAGCAATGTAATAATGGTCAGATCTCCATTCTTTTAAATTGGTTTGGTTGATGAATAAATATCGGCCAGGACACCGGGGAGAATTCTTTGCTTTTCTTTGAGGTGAACCACTCCGGCGTCGGGCCTCCCCAAAGGTGCGGAATTCTCCACACCTTTAGGGGCCAAGGCCTCACATTGAGGGGTTAGGCCCGCGCCGGAGTGGCTCCTGCTCCACCGGCCGGCGCAAATGGCCTTTGGCGCCCCGCCAGCCGGGGCCGAAAGGCCTTCGCCGGCCGGCGGAAGTCCGCGCATGCGCTGGTGCGCCAGCGGCTGCTGACGTCATACCAACGCATGCGCAGGGGAGGGTGTCTCTTCCGCCCCCGCCATGGTGAAGGCAATGGCGGGGCGGAAGAAAAAGAGTGCCACCACGGCGCAGGCCCGCCCGCCGATCGGTGGGCCCGATCGCGGGCCAGGCCACCGTGGGATCACCCCCCAGGTCAGATCGCCCCGCGCCTCCCCCCAGGACCCTGGAGCCCACCCGCGCTGCCAATCCCGCCTGTACCAGAGGTGGTTTAAACCACGCCAGTGGGAAAGGCCTGCCAGCGGCGGGACTTCAGCACATCGCGGGCTGGAGAATCGCTGCGGGGGGCCCGCCGACCGACGCGGCGCAATTCCCGCCCCCGCCAAATCTCGGGGGGGGGCGGAGAATTCAGGACATGGCGGGGGCGGGATTGACGCCGGCCCCGGGCGATTCTCGGACCCCCCGGGGGGTCGGAGAATTCCGCCCTTGGTTTCACCATGACGTGAAATGACAGTGGGATCTTCCGCTGGTGGACAATGTGGCAAACTGGATAAAAAGTTGTCTCAGCAACAGGAAACAAAGGGTAATTGTCGATGGCTGCCCTTGCAAATGGAAGGTTGTTTCAAGTGGTGTTCCACAGGGCTCAGTGTTGGGACCCTTACTGTTTGTGTTGTATATTAATGATTTGGAGGTGAACGTGGGGAGCACCATTGGGAAATTTGCAGATACAACGGTTGGCCGAGTAGTGGACAGTGTAGAGAATAGCTACAATCTGAAAAATGACATAGATGGGTTGGTGGAGTGGGCAATAAAGTGGCAGATGGAATTTAACACAGAGAAGTGTGAGGTCATGCATTTAGGGATGTCAAACAGTTAGAGGGAATATAACTGTTCCCTAAGGGAATCAATGGGAATATACTAAGAGGAATAGATGAAGTGAAAGATCTTGGTGTACATTTACGCAGGTCCCTGAAGGCAAAAATTCAAATAGACAAGGTTGTAAAGAAAGCATCTGGAATGCTCTCCTTCATTGGCAGAGGCATAGAACATACAAGTAAGGATATAATGTTGGAATTGTATGAAACGCTGGTGACGTTGTCTGTAATTTCCAATGGACATTAGGGATATCTGTGTTAAGTAGACCTCTAATAAAAAAAAGTTTTTCCCTCCCATTTTCCGACACAATGTTGTTGGGAATGTCACGAGAGAAATAGATCAGTGATTTGTGAATACATTTAGACTTCAACGCTGCAGAAATTCATTATGCAATCTCACCAGATGGTTGTAAGTATCAGTAGATGGATGCGTTACCAATCTGATCAAGGCCACATGTTCGAGGGCCGACACTACTTCTTCTCTCAGGACTGATCAGTTATCTCACATGTCAGTCAGCTTTTCCATCCAGTGGAACCCTATCATGAAAAAGTGTAGCTTGTCAGAGATATTAATTGGCCAGTCAGAGTCAACACTTGACCAGAGGGGATACACCATGAGAATTAGCTTGGGCATTTAAACCTAATATATGGAATGACCCATTCACCTTCATGTATAATACAAGAAGCAGACTCGTTGGATGGAGACTATGACAGGGTTTTAATGAGGAGAAAATACGAGTAAAACCTACCATTTGTGGGAGATTTTTAATGAACGTTAAAACAGCATTTTGCTATTCTGCTAGTCACAGAGGGTCTTAATCTATTTTTAAACACTCCCTGATCTTTTAATTTGCCTTTCCATCATTGAAAAGGGTATTGACATTATCCCTGTTTATAATAAAGATACAATTCTCTCTCACGAGGAATGGACTTGCACTTATATTGTCCCTTATCATATCCTCAGGACATTGCAGCACACTGTGTCACCTTGGATTACTTGGATTGCTGTTATTGTTACACAGGCAGGGCCTAGGTTTTAAATCCTCAATACAGTGGTCGAGTAGTGTTCCCTTCAAGGACAACTGGTGAGGCTGCATGTCGACCTGAAATTCCTGAATGCGGGAAACCCAATACCAACTGCAATCCGAGCAGTCAGCTTTGCCTGCGAGGCCTCAAACAGGAGTTAGTCGGAGGGACTAACCTAGGAGGTTGCATACTTAAAGGACTAAGGCGGGATTCTCCGTCGGGCGACACCGGAATCGGGAAACATGATTGGACGTAGAATTCGGCATCAGCTGAAAATCGAGGTTAGTGCCGGATGCCCAGCAAAATGCCAACTCCGATCCCCCGACAGTGGTGTGAATGCGTTCTACGATGGCCATGGAAATTGTACAGTAAAGGCTGTTGGCATACCATTAACAGGCCTGACCCAGCATTTTCTGGGCCTTCGGCGATGCTCTGCCTCTGTCAGGAGGAATTAATGATGGCGAGGTATGCTTGTGGTATTCCAAATTGGGAAACAGGCAACGTGACTACTGAGAGTGCGGGAGGGGGTACAATCAGTGTCCACCATCGCTATACTGTGCTAACCATTGTGCCGCCGGCTGGGGGGGGCGTCTGCCAGTGATGGGGGGAGTAGAGGCGGAACGACTAGGAGGAGGTCGGGGGGTGGGGTCGGGGTGGACGAACATGGACCGCCATTGCTGCAGTCTGCAAGGCAGCCATGCGGCTGCGTATGCTGCTGACTGCCTACTGGGAACCGAGCACACGGGTCATATGGGTGCCCCCCCAGGCCCTCCTGAGGTACCCTCTGGCCCCAGCCGACCCATCAATGTGGTAGACGTGTTCCAGTGCAACCAGTGCCATCATCTTGGCTGGCTGAGGATCGGCATGCATTTGGAATAACGTGACTTCTACGTGGCACTGGTGCCATTATCGGGACTGGAATCCCTTTCAGTATGGCCCCGCTCATCCACGTAGAACACTCATGATTCAGTCCAGGCGTCAGCATTTAAACAAAGAACAAAGAAAAGTACAGCACAGGAACAGGCCCTTTGGCCCTCCAAGCCTGTGCCGACCATGCTACCCATCTAAACTAAAAGTTTCTGCACTTCCAGGGTCCGTATCCCTCTATTCCCATCCTTTTCATGTATTTGTCAAGATGCCCCTTAAAAGTCACTATCATCCCTGCATCCACCAGCTCCTCCAGCAGCGAGTTCCAGGCACCCACTACCCTCTGTGTAAAAAAACTTGCCTTGTACATCTCCTCTAAACCTTGCCCCTCGCACCTTAAACTAAGCCCCCTAGTAATTGACCCCTCTACCCTGGGAAAAAGTCTCTCGCTATCCACTCTGTCTATGCCCATCATAATTTTGTAGACCTCTATCAGATCGCCCCTCAACCTCCATCGTTCCAGTGAGAACAAATCGACTTTATTCAACCTCTCCTCATAGCTAATGCCCTCCATACCAGGCAACATCCTGGTAAATCTCTTCTGCACTCTCTCTAAAGCTTCCGCATCCTTCTGGTAGTGTGGTGACCAGAATTGAACACTATACTCCAAGTGTGGCCTAACTAATGTTCTATACATCTGCAACATGACTTGCCAATTCTTATACTCAATTTCCTGGCCAATGAAGGCAAGCATGCCGTATGCCTTCTTGACTACCTTCTCCACCTGTGTTGACCCTTTCAGTGACCTGTGGACGTGTAGCTCTCTGACTGTCAATACTCTTGAGGGTTCTACCATTCACTGTATATTCCCTACCTGCATTAGACCTCCCAAAATGCATTATCTCACATTTGTCCAGATTAAACTCCATCTGCCATCTCTCCGCCCAAGTCTCCAAACAATCTAAATCCTGCTGTATCCTCTGACAGTCCTCATCGCTGTCCGCAATTCCACCAACCTTTGTGTCGTCTGCAAACTTTCTAATCAGACCAGTTACATCTTCCTCCAAATCATTTATACATACTACGAAGAGAAAAGGTCCCAGCACTGATCCCTGCAGAACACCACTAGTCACAGCCCTCCAATCAGAAAAGCACTCTTCCATTGCTACTCTCTGCCTTCTATGACCTAGCCAGTTCTGTATCCATCTTGCCAGCTCACCCCGATCCCATGTGACTTCACCTTTTGTACCAATCTGCCATGAGGGACCTTGTCAAAGGCCTTACTGAAGCCCATATAGACAACATCCACTGCTCTACCTGCATCAATTATCTTTGTGACCGCCTTGAAAAACTCTCTCAAGTTAGTGAGACACGACCTCTCCTTCACAAAACCATGCTGCCTCTCACTAATACATCCATTTGTTCCAAATGGGAGAAGATACTGTCTCGAAGAATTCTCTCCAGTAATCTTCCTACCACTGACGTAAGGCTCGCCAGCCTGTAGTTCCCTGGATTATCCTTGCTACCCTTCTTAAACAAAGGAACAACATTGGCTATTCTCCAGTCCACCTGGACATCACCTGAAGGCAGTGAGGATCCAAAGTTTCTGTCAAGGCCTCAGCAATTTCCTCTCAAGCCTCCTTCCATATTTGGGGTAGATACCATCAGGCCCTGGGGACTTATCTACCTTAATATTTTTCAAGACGCCAACACCTCGTCTTTTTGGATCCCAATGTGACCCAAGCTATCTACACACCCTTCTCCAGACTCAACATCCACCAATTCCTTCTCTTTGGTGAATACTGATGCAAGTATTCATTTTGTACCTCGTCCATTTCCTCTGGCTCCACACATAGATTCCCTCTCCTGTCCTTCAGTGGGCCCATCCTTTCCCTGACTACCCTCTTGCTTTTTATGTATGTGTAAAAAATCTTGGGATTTTCCTGAACCCTATTTTCCAATTACTTTTTGTGACCCCTTTCAGCCCTCCTGACTCTTTACTTAAGTTCCTTCCTACTTTCCATATATTCCACAGGCTTCATCTGTTCCCATCCTTCTAGCCTGACAAATGCCTCCTTTTTCTTTTTGATGAGGCCTACAATACCTCTCCTTATCCAAGGTTCCCAAAATTTGCTGTATTTATCCTTCTTCCACACAGGAACATGCCGGTCCTGAATTCCTTTTCAACTGACATTTGAAAGCCTCCCACATGTCAGATGTTGATTTACTCTCAAACATCCGCCCCAATCTAGGTTCATCAGTTCCTGCCTAATATTGTTACCCCTAATTTAGCACATTCACCCTAGGACCTCTCTTATCCTTGTCCTTTAAAACTTACTGAATTGTGGTCACTGTTCCTGAAATGCTCCCCAATTGAAACTTCTACCACCTGGCCGGGCTCATTCCCCAATACCAGGTCCATTATATTGTTTTAGGAAGCCCTCCTGGATGCTCCTTACAAACTCTGCCCCATCCAAATCCCTCACACTAAGTGACTCCCAGCCAATATTGGGGAAGTTAAAGTCTCCCATCACAACAACCCTGTTGCTTTTACTCCTTTCCAAAATCTGTCGATCTATCTGCTCCTCTATCTCCCACTGGCTGTTGGGAGGCCTGTAGTAAACCCACAACATTGTGACTGCACCCTTCTTATTCCGGATCTCTACCCATATAGCCTTGCTGCCTTCTGAGGTGTTCTCCTGCAGTACAGTTGTGATATTCTCCCTAACCAGTAGCGCAACTCCGCCACCCCTTTTGCATCCCCCTCTATCCCGCCTGAAACATCTAAATCCTGGAACGTTTAGCTGCCAATCCTGTCCTTCCCTCAACCAGGTCTCTGTAATGACAACAACATCATGGTTCCAAGCACTAATCCAAGCTCTAGGTTTATCTGCCTTACCTGTAATATTCTTGCATTAAAACATATGCACTTCAGGCCACCAGTCCCGCCGTTTTCAGCAACATCTCCCTGTCTGCTCTTCCTCAGAGCCATACTGGCCCTATTCCCTCGTTCTCCCTCAATTTTTTCACCTTCTGACCTATTTCTCCGGTACCCACCCCCCTGCCATACTAGTTTAAACCCTCCCGTGTGACACTAGCAAACCTCACGGCCAGGACATTTATGCCTCTCCAGTTTAGATGCAACCCGTCGTTCTTATACAGGTCACACCTGCCCCGGAAGAGCTCCCAGTGGTCCAGATAATGGAAACCCTCCCTCCTACACCAGCTGTTTAGCCACGTGTTTAGCTGCTCTATCTTCCTATTTCTAGCCTCACTGTCACATGGCACAGGGAGTAATCCCGAGATTACAACCCTCGAGGTCCTGTCTTTTAACTTTCTGCCTAGCTCCCTGAACTCCTGCTGCAGGACCTCATGCCCCTTCCTGCCTATGTCGTTCATACCATTATGTACAATGACCTCTGCCTGTTTACCTTCCCCCTTCAGGATGCCTGCTACCCGTTCGTGAGACATCCTGGACCGTGGCACCAGGGAGGCAACATACCATCTTGGAGTCTCTTTCACGTCCACAGAAGCGCTTTTCTGTGCCCCTGACTATAGAGTCCCCTATGACTATTGCTCTTCTGCGCTTTGACCCTCCCTGCTGAACATCAGAGCCAGCCATGGTGCCACTGCTCTGGCTGCTGCTGTTTTCACTTAGTGCCTCAAACGGAGAATTCACTCCCTCACGTTTGTTTCAGACTCAGACCCTGAATTCTTGTTTTCTGCCTGTGCTAATATGGCAGGTGGTGCACCCTGTCTGCCATATTGGATGTTTAGGTGTCCATCTTTGTGACTGAGGAATGAGAATGCCACTGGCAAATCTTCAAGCCAATGATTCCGACAATGTGGCATTCTCTCAATATTGTACTTGTGCCAGCCTAAATTAGGTGCTCACCCAGTTTTCAGGGTTGAACCCACAGCCCTCTTACTCCGAGATGAGAGTGCTACTCATGGAGATAAGCTGACTATTTAATACATTTCGATATGGAATCAGAGAATGATAGAGGTCACATGTCCCATTGTCCCTGCGTTATCTGTTTGAAAAAGCAATCCAATTAGTCTGACTCTCATACTCTTTCCCAAATTCCCAGCAGCACTTTTCCCCTCCTTTAAAGGTTTTATCCAATTAATCTTGATATTGAATCTGCTTCCACCACACTTTTCAGGCAGTGCATACCAGATCATAACAATTTGCAGAGTGGATACTTGCTTTTCCTCTTTTGCCAGTTACCTTAAATCTGTGTCCTCCAACACTTCTACTGCCGAAAGCAGTTTCTCCCTTATTTACCATTCATGATTCTGAGCACCTCTCGCAAATCTTCTCATAGCTTTCTCCGTTCTAAGGAGAACAATCCGACCTTCTCCAGTTTATTACATTAAATATTACATAATAGTTCTGAATGTTTGGCACAGTAGGGCAGCACGGTGGCGCAGTGGGTTAGCACTGTTGCCTCACGGCGCCGAGGTGCCAGGTTCGATCCCGGCTCTGGGTCACTGTCCGTGTGGACTTTGCACATTCTCCATGCGTTTGCATGGGTTTCGCCCCCACAACTCAAAAGATGTGCAGGGTAGGTGGATTGGCCATGCTAAATTGTCCCTTAATTGGAACAAATGAATTGGGTACTCTAAATTTATATTTTTAAAAAATGAATGTTTGGCCCCGAAAGAGTGCTTATGCTCCACTAACAGTGGTTAGCACTACTGCCTCATAGCGCCAGGGGCTGATGTCTGATTCCCACCTTAGGTCATTGTCTGTGTGGGTTTCCTCCAGGTGCTCCTGTTCCCCCCTACAGTCCAAAGATGCGCAGGTTAGGTGGATTGGCCATGATAAATTGTCCCTTTATAGAACAGTACAGCACAGAACAGGCCCTTCGGCCCTCGATGTTGTGCCGAACAATGATCACCCCACTTAAACCCACGTAACCCGTATACCCGTAACCCAACAATCCCCCCATTAACCTTACACTACGGGCAATTTAGCATGGCCAATCCACCTAACCCGCACATCTTTGGACTGTGGGAGGAAACCGGAGCACCCGGAGGAAACCCACGCGCACACGGGGAGGACGTGCAGACTCCACACAGACAGTGACCCAGCCGGGAATTGAACCTGGGACCCTGGAGCTGTGAAGCATTGATGCTAACCACCATGCTACCGTGAGGTCCCTTTGCGTCCAAAGGTTAAGTGGGGATACAGGAGTGGGCGGGGGAGTGGGGCTAAGTTAGTGCTCTTTCGGAGGGTCAATGCAGACGCGATAGGTTGAATGGCCTCCTTCTGCACTGTAGGGATTCTATGATGAAGCCTTCTCCCATCCAAATCTTTTGTCGCGACCATGTCTTCCCTTCTCACTCATGTGCTCGCCCAATTTGCCCTTAAATGCATCCATAACTATTTGATTGAGCCACTCGCTGTGGTCGTGAGTTCCACACTCTCTCCAATCTTTTGGTAATCTTTTTTTCGGAGTTCCCAATTGGATCTCTTGCTGGCTATCTTATATTTTTGCCTTCCAGTTATGCTCTTCCCTACATGGATAAACGTTCTCTCTCACCTCTATCTTTGTAGAGTTGTTGAAAGTCAACATCTTATCCAAAATGGCGCTGAGATCCAGGAGCCATGCCCCCATTTCTGACTGATCCTCTTTCTGCTGCTAGGCTAAATCGTGTTATGTCAATAAGACATGAAAAGAAGTCAAAATTGTAGGTGTCAAAACACTATTCCTTTTTGCCATTTTAAAATGGACCCCTGCTGAACCACAAAATGGCTACTCGAGGCTACATGACTCACAAGATTGGGCAACTATTCTGGGAAGGTCCAACAGAGACCACAGGAACAAAAGAGTTCCATTATCACCCTTGTGGAATCTCGCACCCCATTGTAAGGGCACGTTATAATCACAAAACTAGATGACGAACAGATAAATTGATTCCCCTCAGCCGGGACGATAACAATGACAGAGTCATCAAAATTTGTTTTAGCTGAAGAAGGGATAACAACCACCATTTCGCGTCATGGAGGTGAGTATCAGGAGTCAGTAAAATTCTCGATCCCACAAACCCATCTCTGTTAGGCAGACCTTGCTGGACCTCTGGAAACCTCAATTTACTGGGAGAATGGCCCGGTTGTAATCATGACTGTCAGGCCCTCAAACTCTAACTCCTCACCCCCAGCCAGTTGCCATTCCACCACATGCTCCCTCCATGCCCACAAACCTTCCATGCCCCTTTCATAGCCCTCCTTTCCCTGCATGCAACTTACATGCTCCCCGACCTACCCCCACCCCATGTCAGCCTCAGTACCCACTCTACCAGTATCCACTTGCCAATGGCAAGTCTTTCAAATATTCCTGAAATTGACAACATATTCATTGGTTTTGAAAAGATACTTTGATAAAAGAACTGGTACAATCTTTTACAAATGTCAATCAACCACAGGCATTCATAGCACCAATTAAAATAATATTTTATCCCTTCAGTCCTCTTAATCCATATAAATAAACACACAAGCACTGGAAAATAATTTCCAAGAAAGATCATGGCCAGAATTGTTTGGACAGTGGGGGCTCATCTCTCGTTGTCCAAAGAATCAGCGGGGGATACAACACGTTGATTCTGGCTGTCCTGCAGCCAATGTATGCCCTAATATGCATTGATTGGCATTAGATGGGATACCTGCCCTTCACTTGGGAGAAAGTCCCATCTTAGAGGGCTGCAAGTCTATCCCTGCAACAACAGCGCCGTGTTGATAGTGGAAAAACTGCACCAGGAGGCCTGAATTCAAGTCTGGGTAGTGGAGGAAAGGTAAATGTCAGGTGCCTGAGGGGGAGGAGGGGTAGGAAGGCATGGGGAGCCATGAGTGAGAGCATTTGGTAACCTGGGGGAGAGGCCTGGGTGGGGCCTAAAGGAGTGTCAGCTCCGCTTCAGAAGGGAGTCTCTGATGGTGCCCCCTTTCTTCATATCTAACCTGGATTATTTCTAGCCTTCCCCCAAGCAGCCTCACTCCACCTGCCAGTATAAAATTTGAGACCCGACGGGAAACAACCTTTAATCGGTCATCAATTTGCTTGGGAATTAAGTGCCTCAATTAGGGCAAGGGTGGACATCCCATCTGAGGCCTTGCTTGCCCAACATAAAATCACTGCAAGGTTGGGGTGGTTGGTGGCAATCCTATCTTTGCAATTGAATGATTCCTGCAGCCTAAAAAAACATTGGGAGAGCATAAAATTCACGCCACGTTTATTACATGGCGCTAGATATGTGAATCAAACAAAGCTTATACTTCTCTTCAAGCAATATAAGAATTTCAAGGTAATTTAATGGAATAGTCATTCTTGAAGCTCATTCAAGCATACACACAAGGTCATGTAAAAAAAACATACATCTGTTTCTGTTGATGTAGTTGCCAGATGGCCTCTTTATTAATGCTTCACTGAGTTTCAAGAATGGTTAATCCACTTTAATCAAAAATAATTGTTTCTACAGCTGCAGACGTAGCTTTCTTCAATTAATATCTTTATTACCATCTACTAACCTGGGGTGAATCCTCCGCCACATGCTACCGGTAGTGCATTTCCACCAGTCTCTGGAGTAATTAAACTGTCAATCATTGGCTAATGCAATGTGTTGCTGTGCGAAATCGAATGGGAGATTTCCATTTGAAAGACTGTCGAGGAATTTCAAGCCCTTTGAAGTGTACTGGGCTTTTGAGGAAACCTTTGACACTTGTGACAGCTGCTGTTTTAAACTCTTTTGTCTGAGGCAGATGTTCGGAAATTGTAAGTGAAATACTGTGATTTTTCACCGAATTGCCTGGCATGGCGGTCTCTGAATGGGCTTATCTGATGGGGGGATCTGATGGGCAAGTCTGATGGTGGACCTGGAGTTCGGAATCAGGCAGCTGCTCCAAATGGCGACCCGATACCGGGATTCTGACGGAATGGTGCAAGCTCTCCTGCATGCAGATATTTGCATGGAAAAGGAGATGGAATCGCTCCTGAGTGCTGCTCCTAGCACCAGTGGAGACCCGGATCGATTCTGCCCTGCTGGGAGCACTTAGGGGAGGATTCTGTGTTCCCCGAAGCCAATTTCATAATTGGCGATCGGGCAGAGATACCCTTTTTGTGTCCGAATCGGAGTCGGCGGCTATTTTCAGATGAAATTCGTCCGCTCCAAAATGGTGCCATCAGGGAGTACGCCGACGCCGTTGGGGCAGCCTCAGGACGTTACCTGAAGGCCCTCCCCCGATGCTCCGTCCCCAATGGGCCGAGTTCACGATGGTGCGGTTCACTTGTGCTCTCAGTTTTCGTGAACCTGGCATGTTGGCTGCAGACCGTGTCAAGCGCTGCCACAGTTGGGGGGGGGGAGTCGTGCTGCTGGTGGGGCGTGGTTCGGGGATGGCGAGGGGGTGTCCAGGGGTGGCAATATCTGGCAGGTCGGGTGCGTGCATGACCAACGCCATGTTGTACGGCGTGACCGCTGCATGTCGTCGCCGCGCACATGCGTGGCCACGTTCCAGCAATTCTCCAGGCGTTTACTTTGTAAAGGCCATGTGTTTTACATGGCGCAGCTGCTAGCCCCTCATCGGTTGGAGGGTCGGTGCTGAGGCCTCGCCGATATTTTCATCCGGACATAGCCTCAAAATTGGAAAATCCAGCCATCAGTCCCCAGAACGGAGAATCCAACCACTCTTCTATCTTTGGTGTGGTTTTCAATGCAATGGTGTTTATTTGCATAAGATTAAGAAGTCTGAAGTGGGCCAAGCTTCTTTGAAATTGAAATAAATTATGTTGATTTTTTGACAGGTTTGTGGGACTGTGCAATGGGCATGTCGTATGGATGTGTTTTCCACACTCAGGGCTAGGGTTTCTGTGAGAAACTGTAAAACAAGTGTACAAATGTGCCTGGCTCCCCACCACTGCTCCTCACGCCCCCCCCCCCCCCCCCCCCCCCCCCCCTCCCTTTCTCCCACCAATTCACAATGGACTTGGCAAGGTTAAAAGTTCTTTGCTCGGGCTGGTTAACCCCACCCAACTCAGCGATAACGCAGCGAAAGACTCTGGTGTAGCTTCTTCACAGCTTTATCAACTTGTCCTATGGCACGGTGGCACAGTGGTTAGCACCGCTGCCTCACAGCGCCAGGGACCAGGGTTCAATTCCGGCTTTGGGTGGACTGTCCCAATGGAGTTTGCATGTTCTTCCCGTGTCTGCGTTGGTTTCCTCCAGGTGCTCCAGTTTCCTCCCAGAGTCCAAAGATGAGCAGGTTAGATAGATTGGGCACTCTAAATTGTCCCTTTGTGTCCAAATGTTAGGTGGGGTTACGGGGATAGGGCAGGAGATTGGGCAGTGGTAGGATGCTCTGTCAGAGGGTCAGTGCAGACTCAATGGGCCGAACGGCCTTCTGTACTGTCGGGCTTCTAAGATCCTATACCTTCAAGTAGTTCCTGACATATATTGCCAAGTGTCTCTGTACCTGCACCCATTTAAAATAGCATATGTTCTGTTGTAATGAAAATTGCTGTCAGATTGGAAAGATTTGTGAATATAAAGCATTCCTATTTTATCTTTCTACTTCATAGGCATGCACATTTCCATAATTTTACCTCTGGATTAAGAGATTGCTGGTATTGTTTCCTATTTTCCATTGTGAGCTAGTTTCAGAACATCACAGTAATGTTGCAAGAATCCTTCAGCCATAAGCTGTATAAGTGAAGCATTCTGCAAGACTCCTGAATCCACAGGGAGTCAGGGAAACTCAGTGAACTTCAAGAGCTTCCTAAAACCTGTGCCAAACATTGCAGATGATTTTATGAGGGACCTCTGCTCAGATCATCAGGTTCAATGTGAGGAAAGGCGGTCTGTCTGTAAGACTCCCGCTGAACAGAAAGCAATTGAGAAGAAACTAGATTTTCAACATGCTGAGAAATGGTTGATTCAAGACCTTTAAACTCTGAAAACTGCCACTCTTATAAAGAGAAGTAGGAGTCAACAAACATGCAGAAATGCTGCCAATAGAATTGTAAACAGGTTTAAGCACTGGATCATTAACCACGATCTTGCTCTCTCTCTCTCTCTCTCTCTCACTCTGTATCTCTCTATCTCTCTCTCTCTCTTTCTCCAGTTATCTGCTCATCACCAGCCTATTTTTGTTTGCCTTTTAAGTAAAATAAATCTATTGCTGATACATAGAAACGTCTCACAAATGTCTGTCACATTGTCACACTTCAAAGTATTAATTTATTATGATGTGTTTACGAGCAGCTGTAATTATCTGCATTTTCCTATTTAGACCACTTCACCATAGGGACTACTTGAAGTGGTCTTAAAGAAACAGGACAGATTAGCATCTCCATATTCCAGACCCAGAATCCATGTGAGCATCGACACGTGAGATCTGAAAGTGTGTATGTGTATTTTCTGCACATTCTGTCTTTATCTATAAATCAGTAATATATTCAATCCAAAGTTAGTCAGCCAAGAACAAATATGTCCCTGTTTGTTTTTAATATCTATTTGTTTGTATCCTTCTACTGTCTAACTTTGCATCATAATCTGCCTCTATATCATTGAATTCTCATTGCTCATTTTTATATCATTAGCTCTAGTTACATTACCATTCATCCTTCGATTTCTTTCCTTCGATGTAACTCTTGGTCTACCTCTGTACACACAAATATTTTCCTAACAATGTAGTCATCTGTGTGCCTATCTGTGCACATATCTCTATATCTCCCCATGTATCTGCTTGTCCATCAAGACTTACATGTAAACCTTCCAATCTGAATAACTTTCTATAAATTTCTCTGTTTATTAACTTTCTTTGTCTGTGGGTTCATTTAGGTATTTCGCCATTCTGGATATGACATTTATCTATCTACCTTTGTAACTAACCCATTTATTTTTAGAAGCAGGCCTGTTATTTTATCCATTTAATTTAGAAGGAATGAATTATGAATTGCAAAAGTGACAATGGTTCTTACAAATTAGTACAATTTCTCCCAAGAGAACTCTAGAAATTGAAAAATATAAGACCATTCTGAGCTGCACGAGGGTATGCCCGAGACCTGAAGTGATCCAACCCAATCCCATTTCGCTAGCTCTAACACTGGATCAGTCTATTCCAATCCCAGTTCACTCGCTCTAACACTAAAAATCTATTCTAATCCCATTTCACGAGCTCTAACACTGGATCAGTCTATTCCAATCCCAGTTCACTCGCTCTAAAACTGTAAAAATCTATTCCAATCCAAATTTTCTAGCTCTAACACTGGAAAAATCTATTCCAATCCCATTTCAGTAGCTTTAGCACTAGAAAAATCTATTCCAATCCAAATTTTCTAGCTCTAACATTGGAACAATCTACTCCAATCCCATTGGCCTAATATAGGAACAATCTATTGCAATCCCATTTCACGAGTGTGAACAATGGAAAAATGTATTCCAACCTGAATTTTCTAGCTCTAATATTGGAACAAACTACTCCAATCCCATTTCCCTAACACAGGAACAAACTATTTCAATCCCATTTCGCTAGTTCTGACACGAGAACAATCTGTACCAATCCGATTTCGATAACACCGGAGCAATCCCATGTCCCCAACACAGGAACAATCTGTTCCAATCCCATTTCCTGAACACAGGAACAATCTATTCCAATCCCATTTCGATAACACTGGAACAATCTATTCCAATACCATTTCACTCGCTCTAAAACTGTAAAAATCTATTCCAATCCCATTTCACTAGCTTTAACACTGGAAAAATCTATTCCAATCCAAATGTTCCAGCTCTAACATTGGAACAATCTACTCCAATCCCATTGCCCTAATACAGGAACAATCTACTGCAATCCAATTTCACGAGCTCGAACAATGGAAAAATCTATTCCAACCCGAATTTTCTAGCTCTAACATTGGGACAAACTACTCCAATCCCATTTCCCTAACACAGGAACAATCTATTCCAATTTCATTTCGCCAGCTCGGACACTGGAACAATCTGTTCCAATCCCAATTTGCTAGCTCGAACACTGGATCAAGCTGTTTCAATCCCATTTCCCTAACACTGGAACAATCTATTCCAACCCCATTTTGTTAGCTCTAACACTGGAACAATCTGCTCCAATCCCACTTCAGCAACACTGGAAAAATCTGTTCCAATCCCATTTCGCTAGCTCTAACACAGGAACAATCTATGCCATCCCATTTCCCGAGCACAGGAACAATCTATTCCAATCCCATTTCCCAAACACAGGAACAATCTATTCCAATCCCATCTCCTGAAAACAGGAACAATCTATTCCAATCCCATTTCGATAACACTGGAACAATCTGCTCCAATCCCATTTTGCGAGCTCTAACACTGTAAAATCTACTCCAATCCCAATTCACTAGCTCCAACACTTAAACAATGTGCTCCAATCCCATTTCGGTAACACTAGAACAATCTGCCCCAATCCTATTTCCCGAACACAGGAACAATCTGTTGCAATCTCATTTTGCTAGTTCTAACAATGGGACAATCTATTCCAATCCTATTTCACTAGCTCTAATAATGGAACAATCTGTTCTAATCCCACTTCGCTAGCTCTAACATTAGAACCTTCTATTCCCATACCATTTCGCTAGCTTTAAAATATCCTTAGAGCTGCACGCTCTAATTTTTGAGGCTATGTACGGAGCACGTGTCTAGACTTACGACCAAAAAGTCGGCGCCACCCTCACGCCGATGTTCGGCCCGGTGGAGGGCGAGCAGCCGCGCCATGTACCTGCTGATATGAACGGAGAATTGCCAGATCCGTGGCCGCGCACGTGCATGGTGGCGACCTGTAGCGCTCCAGCCGTAAAACATGGCTCTGGCCGCACGCGGACACGGCCTGCCAGGTAGTGCCCCCCTGTAACCCTCTTGCCAACCCCAGACCACATCCCACCAGTCCCCCCAGCCCATTCCAAAGCCCACCTGGCCAGTGGAACGGGTTCCCTCCCTGACTATGGCGCTGCTGGACATAGTCCGCAGCCGCCACGTGAGGTTGATGAAACCTCAGACCACAAGTGATCCATGCTGTCGGGAAGTCAGCCCATTGGGGGCGGAGCATCTGGGGAGAGCCTTCAGGTGACGTCCTGAGGTCGTCACAATGGCGTGCAACGTACTCAGCGATGACGCCATTTTGGAGGGGGCGGAGCGTCTGAAAAACGAAGACGCCCCGATTCCGGCGTCAAAAAGGATTCTCCGGCCAATCGCCGAATGCGATTTCAGCGTTGGAAATCGGAGAATCCTGTCCTTAGTCTTTGTGTTGGAAAGGTTTTCTACAACTCCATTTCCCTACAAATCCTTTTGAATTCTTCCTTTTAAAATTCTTGCTGACATCTCTTACTTCACTCATTTCTGGGGCGGGATTCTCCGACCCCACGCAGGGTCCGAGAATTGGCGGGAAGCGGCGTTATTTCCGCTCCCGCAGGTTTTCGAATTCTCCCGCCGGTAAAAAACCGGCGTTGTGCAAATCCCGTCGGCAGCCTGTGAAAACAGCTGGCGCCGGCGGGATTTCATTTTATTTGCACTGACCTTAAATCTCCGGCCCGGATGGGCCGAAGTCCCGCCGACGTGGCCATGGGTCACGTCGGCGAAAATCACAGTTGATTTAAAACGGCGTCAACCATTGATGATGGTTGACGCCGTTCAGTGTCGGGGGTGGGTTGCGGCCATCGGGGGGTTGCGGCCATCGGGGGAGTGGGTTGCGGCCATCGGGGGGTTGCGGCCATCGGGGGAGTTGGTTGCGGCCATCGGGGGGGTGGGTTGCGGCATCGGGGGGGTTTGGGGGCAGCGGCGGGCAGAGAGGGGGGGGGCGACGGATGCTCGGGGCCAACGCACCGTCGCCCCCCCCCTCTGAACGCCGCTGCCCCCTACCCTAACCACCCCCCCCTCACCACCCCTACCTCCCTCCAACGCCCCTACCCCCCTCCCCACCACCGCTACCCCCCTCCAACGCCGCCCCCCATCTCTCGCAACGCCGCAACCCCCCCCCCCCCTCAACGCCGCAACCCCCCCCCCTCAATGCCGGTTCCCCCCCCCCCCCTCAACGCCGCAACCCCCCACCCTCAACGCCGCAACCCACACCCCGTCCCCCTCCCTCTGAAGGCCGGTACCCACACCCTCCCCTCTCTCCTCCTCCCCCCCTTCCTTCCTCCTCCCCCCCTTCCTTCCTCCTCCCCCCCTTCCTTCCTCCGTTAGTGGGGGGGGGGGTGCGGCGTTAGTGGGGGGTGGGTGCGGCGTTGGAGTGGGGTAGGGGTGGTGAAGGGGGTAGGGGTGGTGAGGGGAGGGGGTTGGGGTAGGGGCAGCGGCGTGCAGAGGAGGGGGGCGACGGATGCCCGGTGCCAACGCACCGTCGCCCCCCCTCTGCACGCAGCTGCCCCTACCCCAACCCCCTCCCTTCACCACCCCTACCCCCTTCACCACCCCTACCCCCCTCCAACGCTGCACCCCCACACCCCCACTAACGCCGCACCCCCCCCCACTAACAGAGGAAGGAAGGGGGGGGGAGGAGGAGAGAGGGAGGGGGGGGAGGAGGAGAGAGGGAGGGGGGGGGAGGAGGAGAGAGGGAGGGGGGGAGGAGGAGAGAGGGAGGGGGGGGAAGAGAGAGGGAGGGGGGGGAAGAGAGAGGGGGGGGTACCGGCATTGAGGGGGGGAGACACGGCATTGAGGGGGGGGGGACCCGGCATTGAGGGGGGGGGGGACCCGGCATTGAGGGGGGGGGGGACCCGGCATTGAGGGGGGGGTGGGGGGGGGGGCCCGGCATTGAGGGGGGGGGGGCCCCGGCATTGAGGGGGGGAAGAGACCCGCGTTGGAGGGGGGTAGGTGTGGTGGGGAGGGAGGTAGGGTGGTGGGAGGGAGGTAGGGGGTGGTGGGGAGGGAGGTAGGGGTGGTGTGGGAGGGAGGTAGGGTGGATGAGGAGGGGGGGGGGGTGGTTAGGGTAAGGGGGCAAGGCGGCGTACAGAGGGGGGGGGGCGACGGGGGCGTTGGCCCCGGGCCAATTCCGTCAGCCCGCCACCCTCTCTGTCTGCCCGCCGCTGCCCCAAACGCCGGACACCACACCCCCCCCAAATGTCCACACCCTCCCCCTCCAAATGCCGGAACAACACCCCTCCCCCCCAAATGCCGGAACACACACCCCCCCCCCCCAAAATGCCGGAACACACACACCCCCCCCCCAAAATGCCGGAACACACACCCCCCCCCCAAATGCCTGGAACACACACACCCCCCCCCCAAAATGCCGGAACACACACACCCCCCCCAAAATGCCGGAACACACACCCCCCCCCCCAAAATGCCGGAACACACACCCCCCCCCCAAAATGCCGGAACACACACCCCCCCCCCCCCAAAAATGCCGTAACACACACCCCCCCCCAAATGCCGGAACACACACCCCCCCCCCCCCCCAAATGCCGGAACACACCCCCCCCCCCCCCAAAGTGCCGGAACACACCCCCCCCCCCCAAATGCCGGAACACACACCCCCCCCCTAAATGCCGGAACACACACCCCCCCCCCCCAAAATGCCGGAACACCACACCCCCCCCCCCCCAAAATGCCGGAACACACACCCCCACCCCCCCAAAATGCCGGAACACCCCCCCCCCCCCCCAAAATGGCCGGAACACACACACCCCCCCCCCCCTCCCCCCCCTCAAAATGCCGGAACACACACACACACACACACACACCCCCCCCCAAATGCCGGAACACACGCACACACACCCCCCCCAAAATGCCGGGTCTGTCTCTCTCCTTATCCTCCAAAAAACGCCGGGTCTCACCACTTCCGCAGCTGGTGAAACTGACGCGTATCGCGTCAGTCAGCTGCTAGCCCCTCCGGGAACGGAGAATAGCGGCCTTAAAGAAGGCCCCGGCGCCGGAGTGATTAACACCGATTTTTTTCGCAGGCAACCCGCGTTACGAAGGGCTACGGAGAATCCCGCCCCTGTTGTGCAGTCCTCCATGTTCTAATAACCGTAGTTGTGGAAAACAAATCTAACTTCCTCGCTAAATTATGAGTGAAAACCTTCATTCATATCCCCCTTGTCAGTAATTACCAGCCAGTAAAATCATTTTTGGTCTATCATCAAAAGAAATTTCACCGTTGATTAGTAAAATGAGTTTTGCTTGAATGTTCAACTATCATGGCTGCTGGGAGAGATTACATTTGAAGCAATAGATGGTACACAGAAAATAAACAAGACGTTTTTCTCTTTTAATCTTTAGGTTTGGCTGTACACCAGATCATCACCATCACAGTCTCCCTCATCATGGTTGTTGCTGCTTTGATAACGACACTGGTTTTAAAAAATTGGTAAGTACATTCGCATAGTGTGAAGAAGAAAACTGGAAATATTGGGAATATGAGGTTGAAAAGTATAACGCTGGAAATGCAGAGCTATTCGTCAGCCACCTGAGTTAGCCAATGATAGATTAGCATCTTGGAGGAGCCTTACTCGGGGTTTCTGACTGTTGATAAAGGGTAACACCTAGAATATTCACCTTGTTCAGGTGCCAATGGACTGGCCGTTCCACCCTATGTGGTTCGGTATTACCTTCTTTAGCCTGTGTGGTGCTCATCCTAGATCAGTGACATTGGGTTGTGGGTCAGAATACATTTCAGTCACTCAATATTAACAAGTGCTTCCAGTTAGGCATAGCATGGTTGTGTACAGTGCAAACCAGCCAAAGCAATGAGCATCAGATCAACCCATACAACATATTTCAGCTGCCCTGCAGTCTCCCTGACTGAGATAGCCAATGAGGGTTTAGAGAACCCCAAAGTGTATCATGGTGTTCACCTGACCCACAACGTTTAATAGATTGTGATATGGGGAGCACACGGCCCACTCTACAGGTGTGGTAGAGCAGAAATGGAAAAGTATTTTTTAAAGCAAAACAATGTTTATTCTATAAACTCAAGTTCACCTTTTTAAAACATACAGTGAACATCTGAGCAACCATTAATTCAAATACAACCCCCAAAGACTACAACACTAAGTAAAACTTTCAGCTTTCCTTTTTAACATCCATATGATTTAAAAACAAAACCTTTATCAGAAGCACATCAGGTTAAAGTCATTACTGAAAACATTTATAATTCTGAATTCACCAAATGATCAAGAGATAGTCTTTTGATGGCAGAGAAAACAGCAATACACCTGCTTGGTCTGGCTTCAGCTCCAACACTGAAATCAAAACTAAAACACGCCCTGCAGCAAACAGCCTAAAACAAAAGTAAAAAAGCGGACAGACAGCCCAACTCCACCCACTCTCTGACATCACTGAAGTAGTAAACACCCTTTTCTTAAAGGTACTCTCACTACAGATACTTGTATACACATCCATTTATAAACACCCATTTCTCAAAGGTACTCTCATATGCCAGGGGTATCTTGTGCCGTGTGCTATGTCCATTAATAATAATAATAATCTGTATTAGTGTCACAAGTAGGCTTACATTAACACTGCAATGAAGTTACCGTGAAAATCTCCCCGTCATCACACTCCGGCACCTGTTCGGATAACACGGAGGGAGAATTTGGAATGTCCAATTCACCAACAGCACGTCTTATGGGACTTGTGGGAGGAAAACAGAGCACCCGGAGGAAACCCATGCAGACACGGGGAGAACGAGCAGACTCCACTCAGAGAGTGACCCAAGCCGGAATCGAAATTGGGACCCTGGAGCTGTGCTACCGTGCTGCCCTAACTGTCCATTTGATATCCATAGCTTACTTTACAAATGACTGCTAACACCTAGCCTTTCCTATGGAAAAACTGGCAATAGCATCTTGTGCTTCGGGAAATGGTCAGGTACTTACAGATTAAACAATGCTTCATGACTCAAATAATGCAGCATATAGAATTCCTATAGTGCAGATGGAGGCCATTCGGCCCCATCAAGTCTGCATCAACCCTCTGAAAGTGTACCCTCCTTCGGCTCACCCCCCTGCCCTATCCCCGTGACCTAAACTGTACATCCCTGCACACTAAGGGGCAATGAAGCGTGGCCATTCCACCTAACCTGCACATCTTTAGGTTGTGGGAGGAAACCCATAGCACCTGGACGAAACCCATGCAGGCACAGGGAGAATATGCAAACTCCACACGGACGGTCACCCAAGGTGGGAATTGAACCCGGGTCCCTGGCGCGGTGAGGTAGCAGTGCTAACAACTGTGCCGCCGTGCCGCCCCTGCTAAAGAACATTGCACTCTCTGAGACGACTATTGTAATTTTATTCATAATATTTTTTCCCCAGGCTTCTCCTGTCCCTTTCATTCGAAAGCCTCAACTGATCAAAAAAAAAGTCAGTCACGCTATTTGGATTTTGACAGCAGCACATTTTCTACGCTAAAGCTTGTAAAGTTAAAATTTGGGGAGTGCCTGAAGATAACTAGCTGATGTTCCAGGCACTGTTTAAAATTTAAAACTGCCCTGAATTCTCCCCTCACCACCCATTTGTAAAAAGAAAAGCATTTTGGATTTATGATTCCTCTCTTTATTTCCCCCCCGAACCCCGCCGACCTTTTTCCCAACACCTCCGTTCTAAAGTGGTGAAACCCTCTCAGAATAATCCCGCAGCAAGCTTGAGATGGGATAAAATCAGGTGGTTACTGTATTTGACACACACTCAAACGCAGGGAGGGGTTATTGTTACATTATCCCCGTTACATTAGCACAATAAAAGAAGGATAAGAGAAAGAAAGGGGTATATGGCAAAGACCATGGACAAAATAAAGGTTGTTGTTTTACATGAGCCCAGAGTCCAGAATTAAAAGTCTAATGGTGTATTCCTTCACAGAGGTTAAGAGGCTGAAGCTGATGTGGGATAATCCGTTTTTCCAGTCACGCTGACTCCATGATAGGAGAAACACGGAGAGCTGAATCAGTCTTACAGTAGGCACTGGGACAGAAGTTCAGATGTTCCAGGAGAAACAGTGCAGCCGAGGACCAGGCCATTTAAACCCAGACCGAGCTCCAACTCTGCTGTTGTCATTTTGATGGAAGCTGGCACTTTTCAAGCAAATTGGCAGAGATAAACCAGGCAATTACAGACCGGTCAGTGGTAGGGAAACTATTGGAGAAAATTCTGAAGGAGAGAATTAATTTCCATTTGGAAAGGCATGGCTTGATTAGGGATGGTCAGCATGGCTTTGTCAGAGGGAGGCTGTGCCTAACAAATTAGCTAAAAAATTTTGATGAAGTGACCGAGTGTGTTGATGAAGGAAGTGCAGTTGATGTAGTTTATATGGATTGTAGCAAAGCCTTTGATAAGGTCCCATATAGGAGACTGATTGAGAAGGTTGAAGCACATGGAAATCAAGGAAAATTGCCAAGATGGATCTGAAACTGGCTTAGTAATGGGACACAAGGGTAGTGATAGAAGTCTGTTTGAGTAACTGGATACCGGTGTCCAGCAGAGCACCACAGGGTTAAGTGCTGGGTCCCTTATTGTTTGTTAGTTATATAAATTATATAGAACGTGGAGGGAATAATTAGTAAGTTTGCAGGCGACACCAAGTTTAGTAGGATGATTAACAGTAAAGAAGAGGGTCATAGGTTACAGGAAGATATAGATAGGTTGGTCAGATGGGCAGAGCAGTGGCATATGGTATTTAACTCTGATAAGTGTGAGGTGATGGCTTTGGAAGAAGGAAGTATGTCATGAATAGCAGGACACTAGGAAGTTCAGAGGAACAGATGGATCTTGGGGTAGTTGTTCACAGCTCCCTGAAGGCAGTAGAGCAGGTGAATCGAGTAGGTGAATAGGCATATGGAACACGTACCTTTATCAGGTGTGGCATAGAATATAACAGCAAAGTGGTTATAATGGAGCTGTACAGAACATTGGTTCGGCTGCAGCTGTGTGCAGTTCTAGTCACCTCACTATAGGAAGGAGGTGATTGCACTGGATGGGGTACAGTGGAGGTTCACCAGGACGTTGCTTGAGCATCTGAGCTATAAAGAGAGACTGGATAGGCTTGGATTGTTTTCTTTAGAGCAGGGAAGGCTAAGGAGGGATATGATTGAGGTGTATACGATTGTGAGGGGTTTGGACAGGGTCAATAGGAAGCAACTGTTCTCCTTGGTTGAGGGGTCAATCACAAGCCAGCATTGTTTTAGGGTGAGGAGCAGAAGATTCTGAGCGGATTTGAGGAAAATAAATTTCACTCTGGAGGGTGGTGAGAATCTGGGATGCACTGCCTGGGAAGGTAGTGGAGGCTGGAAACCTCAGAACCTTTAAAAAGTACTAAGATGAGCATTTGGAATGCCACCACATTGAAAGACATGTGACAAGTTATTTTAAATGGGAGTAACGTGAGATTAGTGGTATTTATTGGCGGTGTAGACTCGATGAGCTGGAGGGCCTTTTCTGCGCTGTACAACTCTATGACTCTATGGTAGACTGGCTGTGATCAGCACCACAAGGCAATATTATAGGTTCTGGCAGATTGGGAAGGAAAGGAGCTCATGTGACGTAACTCCCACTTCTTTCCATTGATTCGGACAGAGGATACACATTCCTGGTCTGGATTCTTGAGATAGTTAATGATTCATCCATGAATAGGTTCACCAGAGGTCTCAAGATTCATGGTCCATTAGCTAGAGCTCTGCCATAGAGATGTTTAGGGTCTTTGTGCATTTCCATGGAATTTGATTCCTACAGGCACAGAGGGCATTAGTGCTTCTTTAGCGATAACAAAGTTGCTGTGGTTTTCTGAAGGCTAGAAATTCTTTTAGTGTGAGTTGCAGCGAGTTGTGGCTTCAGTCAGTATAAAGCCTTTGTCCATTATATTTTTAAATAATAATAATTTTATAAAGTGGCCAGGATGATATATATGTACAATTTTTTTTCTCTTTCATGACTTCTTGGCATGACAGTAGTCAAATTGTTAGAACATAGAATATAGAACATACAGTGCTGAAGGAGGCCATTCGGCCCATCGTGTCGTCACTGACCCACTTAAGGCCTCACTCCCACGTTATCCCCGTAATCCAATAACCCCTCCTAACCTTTTTGGACACTAAGGGCAATTTAGCATGGCCAATCTACGTCTTTGGACTGTGGGAGGAAACCGGAGTACCCGGAGGAAACCCACACAGACACGGGGAGAACGTGCAGACTCCGCACAGACAGTGACCCAGCGGGCAATCGAACCGGGGACCCTGGCGCTGTGAAGCCACAGTGCTAGCCACTTGTGCTACTGTGCTGCCCGTAAGGGTATTAGACTTGTTAACTAAGTTAGCACATTGAAATGGGTAATGCAAGTACAGTGGCGCAAAGCCAGCAACCTTGGGTCTGAGGTCGTCCCAAATTTCAAATCTTGCTGGATTTTGGGTTAGGTGGTTTGGGCAGTATTGGCCAAGGCTGGGGTTAAGGGTTTCTCAGAGTATGGGAATTGACCCGTGCACAAGAAGTGAACAGGTTAACTAGTCAAGTGCTGCACCAATGCCAAAGCAGATAGCTTTCTTTATTTTACTCAGTTAGAATTAATGCATGGCGCATTATAAAAATGACTGGCTTTCAGACAAGCCTGGGGTATTTGTCAGCTGGATTTTGAGATGCTGGACTGTACAGGTAGTGTTTTACACAGAGACTGGAATAAGGGACCCAGTGAGAAGATGGGTAATTGGTGTTAATTTTGATTTTAAAAGAGATCTTCACAGACCAGGAGGTCAAATTTGGTAACTTGTTTTCTACAAGTCAGTTTTTACCCCATACTGTGAAGTTCGCAGTTAGACCAGGCGGAGAACTCTTTGATCCTGGAGTGCTATGTATGTGTCATGGCATGAGAGGGATCCTACAGATCCTGCAGGAGGGAGCAATAAATTTAATCCATTCTGTTACGGGAGGTACAATGTGAGTATAGAAAGTGTAGGGATAAAACTAAACGGAATTAGGAAAGCAAAGCATAGGTACGAAAACAAAACTGGCAATTAAAATCAAGGAAAAACCAAAGATGTTTTACAGATGCTTTGAGAGCGAGGGGACAACTGAGAAAGGAATAGAACCTATTGAAGACCAAGATGCGAACCTCTGTGTCAGGGCAGAAGACATAGAAAGGGTTCTTGATGAATAGAACATGGAACATAGAGCATACAGTGCAGAAGGAGGCTATTCGGCCCATCGAGTCTGCACCGACCCACTTAAGCCTACAATACTTTGAAATGTCTTCATAAAAGAGGTTACAATGCAAAAATTATAGTTAAGGAGAAGTATGAAAGATTGGATGAGATAAATATTGTGAAAGAGGAAACATTCAGGGATTCAGCAGTTTTGAGGGTAGGTAAGTCGCCAATCTCAGTAGACATGTCTCCCAAGCAGCTGGGCAGAGAAAAGCAAGAAATGGAGAAGGCTTTGATCACATTTTCCAATCCTCTCTGGCTCCACTCGGTGTGCAGGAGAACAGTATTGTTCCGAACAATCTACATTTGCATTAAAAGAAAGGACAAGAGTGTACAATGCAAGCCAGTCGGCCTAACCTTGGCGGTTGGCAGATTATTGGAAAATATTCCAAGGAACAACATAAACTGTCAATTTAAAAAGGCACAAATTAATCAAGGATTGTCAGCGACGATTTGTTAAAGGAAGGAGAGCCTTGATTGAAATTTTGAGGTGGTAACATGAGAGTCAAGGAGGGTAATGCATTTGGTGTGAACATAAGAATGTAAGAAATACAAGCAGGAGTAGGCCTCGAGCCTGCACCATCATTCAGTAAGATCATGGCTGATCTGATTTTGATCTCAACACCACTTTCCTGCCTGTTCTCCACGATCTTTTACACCCTTATGGTTCAGGAATCTGTATCTCAGCCTTGAACACAAAAAATGAAACAGCCGTCGCACACTTCCTAGACAGAAAATTCCAAGATTTATGACCCTCTGAGGGAAGAGATTGCTCCTTATCTCCATCTCAAATGGGCAATTCTTTATTCTAAAATTATGCCCCCTCTTCTAGTTTGGGAACAATTACACTGTCAAACCCCCTCAGAATCTTATGCACTTCAATGAGATCATCTCTCATTCTTCTAAACTCCAATGAGGATATCACCAATCTAATCAAACATTCCTCAAAGAATGACATGTTCACCACATGAATCAACCAAGTAGATATCCTTTGCACTGCCTCCAGTAAAAGTGTATTAAGTATATTCCTCCTTTATTGGAAATCAAAGCTGAATGCAATATTATACGTGTGATCTTCACCAACATCCTTACATGTGTAACAAGATTTTCTCACTTTTATTCACCATCTCCCTTGTAATAAAGGCCAGCAATCAATATTCCTTCCTAATTACTTGCTGTGCCTGCATAGTAACTTCCTACGCTTCATGTATGAGGATACCCTGATCCCCCTATATCCCAGCACACTGTAGTCCCTCTCCATTCCAGTAACATTTTGCTTTTCTATTCGACCTGCCATTCTACCGACCATTTCTTTTCACCCATGATACGTCTTGATGTAGTTGACATGGATTTTAGCAAAGGTTCCACATGGCAGACTGGCCATGAAAGTAACAGCCCATGGGATCTAAGGGAAAGTGGCAAGTTGGATTCAACATTTTCCACGAGCAAGAAGCAAACGGCCAATGGATACTTTAGTAAAAGGTTGTTTCCAATGGAACTTTGCAATGCTCAATGCTGGGTCCATTGTTTTTTTTAGCAATTTAGACCTAAAATTCAGTGATTGCATGGTTAAGAAAATTTAAAATTCAAGGAGTGCATGGTTAAGAAAATTGCAGGCGGTACAAAAAAATGGTGTGTGATTGATATGGAGCAGTCGACTGCAGAAAGATACCCAAAGATTGATCAGAGGGCAGGAAAGTGGTGAATGAAATTAAATCTGGAGAAGAACAAACTAATGCATTTGGGGAGGACAGGCGAGGCAATAAATGGTAGAGTGATGAAAAGTGCAGAGGGACCTTGGCATGCATTCCACATATCCCTAAAGATAGCAGGATGGGTACATAAGACGGTTAAAAAGTCATGTGGAATACTTTATTTTAGGAACAATTGCTTAGAATATAAGTTCTATCATTCACCTGAAGAAGGAGCCGTGCTCCGAAAGCTCGTGTTTGAAACAAACCTGTTGGACTTTAACCTGGTGTTGTAAGACTTCTTACTGTGCTCACCCCAGTCCAACGCCGGCATCTCCACATCATAGAATATAAGAGCAGAGAAATTACCGGGAAGTGTATGAAACTCAAGATAGGCCACAGCTGGAGTACTGCATATGGTTCTGGTCAACGCATTATGAGAAGGATGTGATTGTACCAGACAGTACCCAGAGGAAGTCTAGGCAATAGTGCCAGGAATGGAGAATTCCAGCTAAAAGGAATAATTGCATAGGCTTGGATTGTTCCCTTTGGAACTAAGGAGGCTAAGGGAGATTTCATTCTGGTGTATAAAATTATGAGGGTCATAGATACAGTGGATTGGAAGCATTTATCTACATTAGCTGAGCTGAGAGGTTAATAGTTAGTGGCCATATATTTGAAGTGTCTACTGTGTCTGATAAAAATATTAGAGGAGAGTTATAGTGAAATACTTTCAGCCAGAGGGTGGTGGGTGGGTGTCTGGAACTCGCTGGCTGAAAGAGTGGCAGAGGAAAAATTGCTCATTGCATTTTTAAAATACAGCCCCTGATTGTAAAACTGAAAATGTAATGCCGAACATTAGATGTGATTAGCAATTGAACAGCACATGCTGGACAATCCTGAGGGTGCTACGAATTACACTAACAGCTGATTTAAGATTATTGACCAGGTTCATAGTGTGGCACACTTACCCTTGCTGGGAGCAAGGACCTGCAAAAGGAACATGTCCGGATATTGTGCCTTTTTTAAAGTTAGACAAAAACGGGGGAGACAGTTCCCTTGTACATTCCCTTCAACAACCCTCGACCAATCAGAGCTGATTTTCCAACCAGTCAGTACCCTTTTCTCATGCAGCGTAAATTGCTGTTCCCTTTGAAATTTGACACTCTTGCATCTGTTCTGATGAGCGCAAGATGAAAATCTTCAACAGCATGTCTATTTTATTTTCATAATACTTGGGTTTTGTATTGCCAATTAACAATTTTAAAGCACTTTGATGCGCATTTGAAGTTTAATAAACTACAGGGATACAGACCAAAATCTGGAAAGTGGGATTTGATTGATTAAATTTTGTTTAGCCATCACAGAAAATGGACCAAATGGCCTCCTTCTGTGCCGTAAGTAAGCTTTCTATATTTCTAACTTCCTGAACTCAGGTTCTTCAGCCTTGAGCTTATGGAGATGTATGAGACAAAACAAGAGAGAAAAGACTAATACAGAGCAATAGTTTCAGGACAGTTGGAGCTTGAGGTTATGAGTTTGCAATGATGAAGGGAAAGTATTTGACAGGCATTGGAATGAATACCTTTATCCAGAGCTTCAGGAGGGTTGCCAGAAAGAATGATTGAGATCAGGACACTGAATCCATTCTCAGGAAAAACTGTAATGAGAAGTGTTTGGGTTAACATTGTCAAAGGATGAATTCACAAAGATCAAAGAGCCTCTTAACTCAAATCAATCTTATGACCCTTCCATTATTATCGGACAATTTTGCTGCCAAATGGAGTGCCTTACACATTTTTGAAGCTTTGCTATGCTATTTGCAGAGCCGTCGTCATCATTCTTCTTACTCATTGTGGAAAATAGGTCTTCCACTGGTCTGAATTTTGCGAGAGTGCTCACCGCTGACCCCAAAGAAAGCTTCAGTGAGAGATTTGACATGCAATTGATTGTAGAGTAGTATAATGGAGTTCCCAGAGAGCGGTTGCAGTGTTGGCATCAAGCTGCCCAAGCAGCCAATCACAAAAGAGAATTTATACAGACAGCCAAGCAGGAAATAAAAAGGACTAATAAATAAGAGTGAAATTTAGTTTGGTAACATACACCAGGCATCCAGGTAGGACCTGAAACATCATGAAAATATTTTAAATTAAAAAAAATATTTAAAATAAATCTAGTAGAAAAATGTAGTCTTAACCACAACATTCCACAGAAAAATTTCAGCGCCAGATCAGTTGTTCAGCAGTAGTTATTACTCATATAATTGTTAAAATTCCAGTTACAACTCATCTAACAAGGCTCAACCTTTCTTATGGTTTCTAACTGTGATTGGAGGGTGGAAAAGAGAAGTTCTGATCAGGCTGATTTATTTCAATGATTGATGGTTCCAGTCAGGAGCAATGAATGTCAGACCATAGCTTCAGCATTTCTGCTGAATTTCTGCTACACTTGCAACAAGCCCCGAAGTTGTGGTCAGATTCAGAGGGATAATCACGATTACCAATGCTGACAGTTCACCATCAAGTAACCCATAAATTCCAGGCTGTTGCTTTTCACCTTTGAACAATGTTTTGAACAACTATTCCCAACAGATCTCACATACAGAGTCTGGCATTTTGCCTTGGCCTCGGCCTCCACTGTTCTAGGCCAACTATTTTTGACCTACCTGGTCTTACCTTTCTCCGGGAGCTCTGTTTCAGTGAAAACCAGTGATACAGGTTTTGCATTTTCTATCGGCATATCTAAGCCAACTCCATTTTCTCCATATTATTTGCAACTCGAGACCCCCCCTGTCATACGTTTTATTTCCCCCTTGCAATTCCTCATTTTAGGTGGTCTGTGGCCGGCAAATGTGCAAAATTGTTCACAGACATTTATTGACAAATGTTTATAATACAGTGGCTGATTAGGCTCCCTCCAGAATAGCGATGGGGTTTTAGAGCACTTGTGCAATGTTTGACTGGAAAATCAAGGCATAATAAGCTTTATCCCGTACACCTGGCTTGTGAATAGGGGAAGATGATCCTTCAAATGCAAGTTGAGCTCTAAAGATGCATTTTGTTCATTTGTCAAACAACAGTAATTTTGCAATTGACAATGGAGTATAAATAAGACAAAATATGAAACTGTTTGGAGCATATTTATCTCAGAACATTCTGTACTCGTAAGAGCCATCTCAATTAGAATCAAATGAATTGGCAAACCCTCATTGTCTGATTTTCAGGATGAGTCGATTCAGTCATTTTTTTCACTGTGTTTATTGACGGGTGGCACTTAACTTGTGTTGCTGGAGTTCATTGAATCACAGAATTGTTGCAGCACAGAAGGAAGGCATTTGGCCAACCAATCCAGGCCAGCTCTCTGCAAGAGAAATCTAGCTAGTTGCACTCCTTTGCCCTCTCCCCATAGTCCTACAACATACTTTTTTCCACTTTGGTGCTTGTTCAATTCCCTTTTAAAAGTCATGATTAAATCTGCCTGTCACCCACCCTTTCAGGCCATGTGCTCAAGATCATAACCATTCACTGTGTGAAAAGGTTTTTCCTCTTGTTTTTTCACTCTTTTGTCAATCACCTTAAACCTGTATTCCCTGGTTCTTGGTCCTTCTGACAATGGTCACAGTTTCTCTCTATCTACTCTGCCTTGATTCTTTGTGATTTTAAATACCTTTATCAAATCTATTCTCAACCTTCCCTTCTCTAAGGAAACCAGTCCCACCTTCTCTAATCCATCCATACAACCCAGGAGCAAACGTTCACCATGTTTCTCTGCATCTGGTCCCTCAGCAACTTTTTTCTCTTTTATCTCATGGGCTTCAACGTTGATGACAAACCTATAATGCGGCATTTTATCAAATGCCATTTGGAACTCGATAGGCATCAATCAAATTACCCTCATCCACCATCTCTATTACCTCATCAAAAAACTCAATCAAGTGAGTTAAACATGGCTTGTCTTTAACAGATCCATCCAGTTTTTTCTTAATTAATCGACACTTGCTCAAGTGACTGTTAATTTTGTCCCAGATTATCACTTCCAATAGTTTTCCTATTACTGAGAGAAAACTCAGTTGTCTGTTGGTGATTGGTTCACCTTACACTCTCAGGTGAACAAATACAGGACATCCTGAAGGGGGAGGGTGAACAGCCAGAGGTTGTAGTACACTTGAGTACTAATGACATTGGCTGGAGTGTTACGATCATGCAGAAGGAGTTCAGGGAGTTGGGCAGTAAATTTAGAAGCAGGACCTCTCGGATTGTAATCTCAGGATTACTCCCTGTGCCACTAGCCAATGAGGCTAAAAATAGGAGGGTAGTTCAGCTTAACACGTGGTAAACTAGTGGTGTAGGAGGGAGGGTTTCAGATTTCTGGACCATTGGGATCTCTTCCGGGGCAGGTGCGACCTGTACAAGAAGGACGGGTTGCATCTAAACTCGAGGGGAACCAATATCCAGGCTGGGAGGTTTAGTAGTGTCACTCGGGAGTATTTAAACTAACATGGCAGGGGGATGGGAACCAGAACATTAGCTTGGAAGATGTCATAACAGAAGGGGAAATAGAGAACAAAAATAATCGAACATCACCCTCAGGCAGAGCAAAAAAGGTGACAAGTGTGAGAAGGGAGGTGGTCAATGCTGGGCTGAGGGTGTTGTACTTTAATGCGCGCAATATACGGAACAAGGTAAATGACCTTGTTGCGCACATTGAAATTGACCGGTATGATGTTGTGGGCATCACAGAGACGTGGCTGCATGGGGATCAGGGCTGGGATCTAAATGTACAAAGATATGTGTCCTATCGAAAGGTCAGGCAGGTGGGCAAAGGGAGCGGGGTTACATTGTTAGTAAGGAATGAAGGTAAATCGATAGCAAAGAGCGCTATAGAATCAGAAGGCATAGAATCTCTGTGGGAAGAGTTGCGGATTCGCAACGGTAAAACGCCCCTGATGGGAGTCATGTACAAGGCCCCTAGCAGTAGTCAGGATGTGGGCAGAAAATAAATCAGGAAAGCATCTAAAAAAGGCAATATCATAATAATCATGGACGACTTCAATATGCACGTGGACTCGGAAAATCAGGTTGGTAGTGGATCCCAAGAAAAGGAATTTGTGGAATGTTTAAGAGATAGTTTTTTGGAGCAGCTTGTGGTAGAGCCCACTAGGGAACAGGCAATTCAGGATTTGGTGATGTGTAATGAGGCAGACTTGATTAGGGATGTTAAGGTGAAGGAATATATAAATATATCAATTTGAATGCAGATAGGGCAGCACGGTAGCATTGTGGATAGCAGAATCGCTTCACAGCTCCAGGGTCCCAGGTTCGATTCCGGCTTGGGCCACTGTCTGTGCGGAGTCTGCACATCCTCCCCGTGTGTGCGTGGGTTTCCTCCGGGTGCTCCGGTTTCCTCCCACAGTCCAAAGATGTGCGGGTTAGGTGGATTGGCCATGATAAATTGCCCTTAGTGTCCAAAATTGCCCTTAGTGTTGGGTGGGGTTACTGGGGTATGGGGATAGGGTGGAGGTGTTAACCTTGGGTAGGGTGCTCTTTCCAGGAGCTGGTGCAGACTCGATGGGCCGAATGGCCTCCTTCTGCACTGTAAAAAAATTCTATAAAGTCTATTCTTATTTTGGTGCTTGATATATTAGAACTATTGTCATTGTTGTACCCAGGCTGGGGAGAATATTGTAGATTTTCAGATTCTCATCCAGATGTACAACTGCCATTAGGGAAAATTGAGCAGTTTCTGCAGTGGGCAATGCCAGTTTTATGCCCATTTGACATAAGAAATCTCCGTCAAGTGTGTTGTTTGAGGTCTTGGCAGCATTTGGAGCTCATCAAGGCAAGTAGTCCCAGAAATAGCATGGTAAACAAGAGAGAAGGTGAAGCAATTTAAGTGTTTCAGTATTAAGAATTGGTCTGCCTAAGGCAGCACGGTGGCACAGTGGGTTAGCACTGTGGCCTCATGTAGCTGAAGTCCCAGGTTCAATCCTGGCTCTGGTTCACTGTTCGTGGGAGTTTGCACATTCTCCCTGTGTTTGCGTGGGTTTTGCCCCACAACCCAAAAATGTGCAAACTAGGTGGATTGGCCATGCTAAATTGCTCCTTAATTTGGAAAAATGAATTGGATACTCTAAAATGTTTTTAAAAATTGGTCTGCCCAGGTTTGGATCCCAATATTTAGTAGTTTGCAAAAGGAAGGGAAAACTGAGGACAAAAGGAATTTCACAGACCTGAGGTCCTGAGCAGGCACATGTAAGATTAGAAGACCATACAGTTGGTCTTTCATTTCACACAGTAATGAGCCAACGCAGAGGCAGAGAATGTAGGAGTTAAAAGATAACGAGAGTTGTTTTTATGTTAAAGAAACGAGATGGAAAGAGCTTGGAGTAGGCGGACTTGTCACTTCACATGTTTCGCAACTCAGACATTTTGCAGTTTCCAGTAGCCAGATTTACATAAGAAAGCAAGGGTCAAAATTTACATGACCAGAGAGATGGTTCAGGAGGAGAATGGGTCTGACCTCTGCCGCAAAGGCCCAGCTTCTGGCTATTTTCATTCAGGGAGAAGCGGGTGCATCCCACCGTAAGTATCCTGTTAGGTCAATTAAATGATATATTAAAATCACTCAACAGAAGTTGGCTGGGTGTGATGGAGACGGCCACCCTAGTAGACCCACAATAGGTAGGCCATCCCTTCTCCCACTGCAACAGCTGGGGCTGTTGGCCATCCAGTGGAACGGTTGGCTCTCCATGATGATAGCCTGGAGACTGTGGCCTTTCTAAAATCCCAAATTCTGAAAATCTCCTCCGAGGATGCCTCCATTGTTAAGCGCTCTCTCTTTCTATCTTACTTGTATTGGCAGCTCTTACCCAGAGCTGCTGAATGTGTCTTTGCAGGATGTCTCTTATTGTCTCTTTGGGAGCTCATCGGCGTCCTTAATTGGATGTTGAACACACGCCCTGTCCCCTAAATGATCAGCTGGTCAAAGGTGGCATCGGATGTCAAGTGCCAATGCAATGTGAGTTCGAAACCTGGAACTTCACCCACAGTAGGCATCAAACAGTCTGATAGGAAGGAAAATATCAGCCATTAGCCAGTCAGAATGTACCTGTGTGGAGGAATTTAGACCTGATTGATGATTGGTGGCAACAAAGTCAGCTCCTTTCAAATGGTTAAAAGTTAAAGGTTAAAGTTTGTGATCGTGTATAATGTAGTGGCCCGTGACTAGGAAAGGAAGGGCGAAGAGAAAATCAGCCAATCTCCAGTTTTCTTTTCACTGGTGTTACACTCCATGTGAAGCCAAATCCAAGTGGGGAAGGTCATCTTCTCCAGGGGCCTCACATGGGTGTGTTCCTGAATTGTTCTGGGCCCAAAATCGCAATTTTCCAAAAAGATTTGCATCAGTGCAAAGGCATGAATCAGTTTACGGAGTTAGAGTTACGGTAGAAATGCACTATTCATTTTCCCAAGACTGTTCCCGCTAATTTCCACACAGACATGGCCAGCGGGCATGTGTCCTCACCGGATTTTCCACTTCTGACAAAGGGCCAATGGCCAAAAACATTAACTTGTCTTTTTCATTTTCAGATTCTGACAGAGCTGCTGTGCGTGCGCTCCTGGAATCTTCCGCTTTTCTTTCAGATTTTGACCATTTGTGGTTTGTTTGTCCCCCATCTGCTTGCGTGCTGCAATGCCCCTGGTGACATTGTGTCCTGTTATTTTTGAATACCGTCCTATTGGCAATCAGAGCTGAGTGAGTGCTCGGATAGATAGCGAGCACCTCTGCTCCCGGCGGCGGTGTGCTTGTGTGCAATGGAGGGTGGAATTGAACTTATGCTTCGCATTTGTCTGGGTGAAAATGTTATTGATTTTAAATTGAACCACTAATTACAAAACAGAAGCTAAGTAAATAGGAGATGATTTTTTTTTAAGCTAGCAGGCACAACCTCAGCGCTTGAAGCACAGCCCAAGTGTTTAATGCAGCTTCACGTGTAGTCCTGTGCCCAAGCTACTAGGGAGCTGGAGGAAAATAAAAGTAAAGACAAAATGGAAGCTTTGCTCTGCTTCAAAACTGATCCAGTCCTGTCTTCTGGTGAAAGGAGGATCTGCATTCAGTAATAATCTAGTATGTTGGAGGGCTGTCCTCTCCCTCCACTTCCCCACTAGTACAGGATTTGTACATCTTGATTCTACCTTCCAGGAGGTTTGATTCCCTTTTTTCTTGCACTGGCCATTGCAATCCTCGAACATGCTTGTTTGCGTGAACAGGATAAATCATTAACCAATTTAAAAAAAAATATGATGTGAGATAGCGCAGGGAGCAATTTGAAGGAAACCCATCAGTTGGTGCTGAAGTCAGAGACAATTTCCAGCCTCCGCCCTTGCAGCCAGATTTGTTTTAAAGTATTAATTCACAGGAGGTGAATCGCAGAATAATGCAGCACAGAAGAGGCCCTTCGGCCCATCGAGTCTGCACCGATGCATGAAAGTCACCTGACCTGCCTACCTAATCCCATTTGCCAGCACTTGCCCATAGCCTTGAATGTTATGACATGCCAAGTGTTCACCCAGGTACTTTTTAAAGGCAACCTGTGAGGCAACCTGCCTCTACCACCCTCCCAGGCAGTGCATTCCAGACTGTCCCCACCCACTGGGTAAAAGGGTTTTTCATCAAATCCCCCCAAATCTCCCACCCCTAATCTTAAACTTGTGTCCTGTCGTAACTGACCCTTCAACTAAGGGCTTTTCACAGTAACTTAATTGAAGCCTACTCGTGACAATAAGCGATTTTCATTTTCATTTCATTTCACGTCATTTCTATAATGTGGTGACCAGAGCTGCACACTGTACTTCAGCTGTGGGGCCAGCAGTATTTGCCAAACTTTAATTTCCCTTGAGAAGATGGCGATATGGCTGCCTTCTTCATCAAAGCTGTGTGCCTTGCTGAGCTATTTCAGAGACTATTTCAAAGTCACCCATATTGTTGTGGACTTGGAGTCACATGTGCAAGGATGGCATATTTCACCCCCCCACGAAAGTGCATTAATGAAGGGGGCGGGTCTTTAAGACAACCTGTTAGTCTCATGGTAATCATCAATGACATTTAAATTTCTGATTTATTTCAGGAGTTGCATTTGAATTCTGTGGTGGGATTTGAACCCAGGCCCCTGGACCCGTAGAATACAAGCAAAATACTGCGGACACTCTGGAATCAGAAACAAAAACAGAAACTGCTGGAAAATCTCAGCAGGTCGGGCAGTATCCACGGAGGGAGAAAACAGAGTTAATGCTTCGAGTCCGTCTGACTCTTCTTCAGAGCCCATATTGGTGAGGAAGAGTTGTATTGGACTTGAAACGTTAACTCTGTGTTTTCTCTCTCAGCAGATGCTGACAGGCCTGCTGAGTTTTTCCAGCAGCATCTGTTTTTTGTCCCTGGATCAGTAGTTCAGACCTCTGGGTGACTGGTCCAGAAACATAACCACGATACAACCACACCCCTGTTGTACACTGGCGTGGAATGCTCCACATCAGGATGATAATTTGAAACTGTAATTTGCAAGGGGAATTAAACCTACAAGGGGCCCTTATGTTATACGACATCAGCCTCTTGGCTGATATTCTGGAGGGCTGCATTTATCCCATGCCAGGTTTTACGCAGCTCTCTCTTCTATATGGCAGGGCCTCTCTGCTTGTAAGAACACATTTTCCTATTTCTGATTCTTAGTTGAGGGAAGAAACCCGTAAACCATTATACTCGTGACAGTACAATTCCAATCCCCTGCTTCCAACATCAATTATTAACTTGTCAAATGTGTATTTCCTTTGGCTAAGAGTTAAGATGTTAGTATTTGTATGAAAATTAAATGCAAATCAATGCTATGTGGATCGCATTGATTTTAGCTAAGCTATACAGATGAATTGAATTAATTAGCATTTCTACCCGCAAGCCATTTCAGTTCCAGTGTATTACAGTGTAACAGCTTGACTTTTTAACCATTTTAAATATTTTTTTTAAAGAATGTGTCCTTGCATAATTGATGGATGATGTTCATAACGTTCATACCATTTAATTCAAAATGACTCCATTCAAATTTGCTGAATTCAAATTTCCTGATAATTCAAGTTGTGTTCGACTTTGCGGTGCCATTTGCTTTGTTTGATTCAAATGTTTGGACAATTCAATGGTTTTTAGCACAGATGAGCTGCTGAACTACCACGGATAAACAATGTAATTGCATTTTCTAATATCGCTCACTTAAGGTGTGGTAAATGAGTCAGACGCACAGACACAGATGGACTGATTGTGGTTTCATTTAATCAATATTCCTATTATGAGTTCTTTGCTGATATTTTCCCTTCCTGTGTCTTTCAAACTGTGAGTACACCGTCCCTCATGCTTTTCCCCTGCCACACATTCATACGAGGTAGAAATAGAAATTAATCGCTCTCGACCAGGCTAATCTTTTCCCAGATGTCAAAAGACATGGAGATCTCAGTCTCCCCCCTCCCTTCGATGATCCGAGGGGTGTTTAAAACTCTCCAACAGGGCGTTATCTAGCTTCCACTTCTTAATTTGTTTCCCCAGTTTTCCTACTGCTTTCCAATCTGTCTTCTACATTATGAAGTTTGAGCCTTCCATGAGGTTTCTCAAGTGGGAGGCATTCTTGATTCTTCAAAGTGACCAGCAGTGAAAGCTGTGGGCTGTGCAGATAGAAAAGAGTGATTTAGTATTACCGCGGCAACCCGCATTCCTTTTTTGTTTTAAATTCCCTTCTGTCTATACAATATAACAGAAAATGAAATAATTCTTTGGAGGAATGCTGGGAGGAGCCATATAAATTGGCTTTCTCTTGCTGTCAACCTTAATTTCCCGGAGACCTCCCTTACCTTAAGAGTCTAATATTGGTACCATTCATCAATACATTGGGTGCTCAAATATTATCAGCAGCTATTCAACGTGCCACCATACAAAATAGGAGCAGAAGTGGGCCGTTGGCCCTTCGAGCCTGCTCCATCATTCAATAAGATCGCAGAGTCATAGAGGTCAACAGCACAGAAAAGACCCTTTGGCCCATCGCGTTGCATCTGCGCTGGTCAAAAACAACCACCTATGTATTCTAATCCCATTTTCCAGCACTCGGCCCATAGCCTTGCACGCCTTGGCATCACAAGTGCACATCTAAATACTTATTAAATGTTACAAGGGTCACTGCTTCCTCCACCCTTTCAGGTAGTGACTTCCAGATTCCCACAACTCCCTGGGTGAAAAGGATTTTCCTCACATCCCCTCCAAACCTCCTGCCCCTTACTTTAAATCTATGCCCCTTGGTCATTGATCTCTCCACCGAGGGGAAAAGTGTCTACTTCATCTATGCCCCTCATAATTTTATAAATCTCAATCATGTCCCCCCCTCAGTATCCTCTGGTCCAAGGGAAACAACCCCAGTCTATCCAATCTCACATCATAACTAAAACTCTCCAGCCCAGGCAACATCCTGGTAAACCTCCGCTGCATCCTTTCCAGTGCTATCACATGTCTCTTACAATGTGGATTCAAGAACTGCACACGATCCTCTACCTGTGGCCTAACCAATGTTATATATAGGGCCGAACCAATGTTACATACTGCACACAATATTCAAGATGTCTCACCAATGCCCCTGTATAACAGAATTAAAATGGATTGGCTGTAAACCTGGAATCACAAGAAACCAATTGTTCCCATTGCTCAGGACATTTCATTGAGAATTTTAAGATCTGTAGAAAGGAACATTAAAATTCACAATTTATAGGAGGATGCTGATCATTGAGATGATCTTAAGGGTGGAATCCGCCTTGGGACAGGCTTCCAAATCACACCAACATGATATCTACTGATTATATTTTGGTGAATCCCTCGCCTATTGTAATGCTCTCCAAGTGACTGCTCTACCACATCGTCTGAGGTTTGTGCATGCACGTGAGTCACGGACCTCTATGAGCCACCTCATCTTGAGGCAACTAAAACTTCTGATAGCTACAGGACTGGCTTATATCTTGTTCCATGTGGTGCCAGTATATCTGTGGGGCTGACCAATGGATTAACTAAATGACCATTGGGTGACTACATACAGAGGTAGACAAGGTGCCGACTAGGCTGTGCACGGAGTGTAGGAGAAGCTTGAAATAGGGTGAACTGTGGACAGGGCTGCAGAAATAACAATTGGAGTGGATGGAAATAGTGGAGAAAGGGATTACCCCATTTTTATTTTATAATTCTGTCCTATTTGCTTCATTCTTTTTGTCCTGGCGTTATTATCCTTCTTTGTTTCAGCTGCATATTCTTGTGGGTAGCTTTGAAAACTCTGAGATTGGCTGATCTCAGCAGGCAGAAAGTGTTGAAATTTGCCTCAGTCCCACAGAGTGAAGGAAGTCAAGATTCAGCCAGGGTCACAATCCTATTAAGCAATTGGTCGGTAAGGATGACACTAGGCTCGGATGCATTACCCTGACAACCATGGCTCCTACTATCTAAACTTACAGCTGAAGGTGACTTATAAACAGTATTAAATGCCTTAAAAAATTGCTGAGACCTGTGAGTGTTTACGACTTGAATTTATATTTCGGCGATACCTGATAAATATCTCAAAGTATCTTACCCACTCGATATGGTGAGTTGTTTATCGGGAGACGGTGGCGTAGTGGTATTGTCACTGGATTAGTCAACCATAGACCCAGCGTAATGCTCTGGGGACCCAAGTTCAAATCCTGCAACTGCAGATGGTGAAGTTTGAATTCAGTAAAAATCAGGAATTAAAAGTCTAATGGTGACCATGAAACCATGGTTGATTGTCATAACAATCCATCTGGTTCACTAATGCCCTTTAGGGAAGGAAGTCTGCCATCTTTACCTGGTCTGGCCTACACGTGACTCCAGACCCACAGCAATTTGATTGACTCTTAACTGCCCCCTCAAGGGCAATAAATGCTGGCACAGCTGAATTTAAAAAAAAATAAAGACAGTTAGTTTGCACACTGCAAGGTCCTACATGCATAATCAATCTCCCTTCCTTGGCAAAGAGGTGACCAGGAAAACCCCCGGCTCTTCAAATAACACCGAATCTTGAATAACTACTTAAACAGGCAGAAGCAGAATACCTGTGGATGCTAAATATCTGAAATAAGAACAAAATGTGCCAGAAATACTGAGCAGATGAGCCAGGGTCTGTGCAGAGAATGAGAGTTAACATTTTGGGTCACGATAACCTTGCAACAGAACAGAGCGTTCAATTTGGCTTCTTCTAAAGGGAAGCATCTCTAATGATTCAATACTTCACTGATGGGTTGGTTTACATTATATACTAATATCCTGGAGTGGGTTTTCAAATTCACATGCTTCTGACTCAGAAACAAAAGTGCAACAGGTCTAAGCTAATACCTAAGAGTGTGTTACATAAAGTATTATAGGTAGATGTGTGTTTCACAGAAAATAACATATCCTCGTGTCACGCAGAAAGTAACAGAAAATGTGTAGTATACTACATCAAAAGAGAGAGGTATTATGTTACAGAATGAGCAGCAGATAGCTGGTGTCTCTTACACAGGGAATGACACATGTCAGGATATCATATACAGGGAGGCATGGTAGCACACTGGCTAGCACTGTTGCCTCACAGCCACAGGGGCCCGGGTTCGATTCCGACGTCGGGTAACTTTCTGTGTTGAGTTTTCACATTTCCCCCGTGTATGTGTGAGTTTCCTCCGGGTGCTCCGGTTTCCTCCCACAGTCCAAAGATGTGCAGGTTAGGTGGATTGGCCATGCTAAAACTGCCCCTTAGGGTGGGGTTGCAGGAATTGGACGGGGGACTGGGCCTAGGTAGTGTGGTCGTTCAAAGGGTCAGTGCAGACTTGGTGGGCCGAATGGCCTCCTTCTGCACTGTAGGGATTCAATGATTGTGTGACACTAAAAGCTCCAGATGTTGGTCACCTTACATAGGAAATGACAGATTAGGGTGTCTTACACCGTGAATGACAGATGTCGGAGTATCTCACATCGAGACTGACCAATGGTTGGGGTACGTTGCACACAGAATTACACTGATTGGCGCATGTTGCGTGGACGACCAATGATGTTGATGTGGCATCTTGGGGTTGGGGTATCAGCTTTGATCCAGCGCATGATAGGAAGGACAGCAATTATGTCCAGGGATGGTGGTCTTTTACGACCGCGTGACAGGAAAGAAACAATTGCAGGATTTATTTTTGCAGCAGGTTGCCAGGCCATTTACAGTTGTCCTCCCTGCATTGCAACATTAACAGCCTGCTGGACTTGATATTTGATCAATGATGGGAGGGAACGACAAACACTGTGATTTTTTTTTGGATCAAAGGAAACTGTGAGCCAAACGGTGAGGAATCATTCAACTCAAAATTAAACTGGAAATTCCTTGGATCATTTTCAACTTTTTTCTCCTTTTGTTTCCTTCCTGGGTGGGGTCCATCCTACACGCGATGTCCCTCAGGTGGGATCACAGGTGAGAGCCCCTGGACCTCAGCTATCAATGTACATCAATCCTGTCTGTTTCTTTGTGTGTTGACTGAACACTGTTAATGGCTTTGAGTTCACCAGTAAACCCAGTCTGTTAATTGGTATATCATAGACACATTCCATTCCAAGCTGGTGCTCCCAGTTCATCACATTATAATTGTTTGGCTGTTGTTTTGTCATGAACATTTTGAGCATCATGCTTGTCGAGCCTTCAAGGGACAGAACTCTTCAAAATAAAGCTTTGTCATTTGAGACTTGATGTACCGTCAGTGTAGCATGCTTATTGGAAGAGCGGGGGGTGGAGTGGGGGGAACCTTTGAGCTAGTGTTCCCAAACATTACAACACAGAAACTGCAGGCAGTGGATGTGGGCAGTGACAACCAGCAAGCTATTCGAGATTTGGCCACACACGTACATGCCAATATTTTTCTCCCTCGTGTCCACAGATGGGATTTCTCACCCAATTCATGAGTCACAATCAGGGATGATCCCGAGCACTGAAGCCCTTTAAGATATTCCTAACAGCCAGCCTGAATTGTACACCTGACTTAAAGCTGTCAATTCACACAATACGCGCTGTACTTTAAACAGTTTTGTTTCCAAAGTAACATGTCGCTGGCCTGTAGTTTGACCGCAAGAACATTCAAAGAAGGGAAAACCCACAGGAACTCAGCAGGTCAGGTAGCAGCTGTAGAGATGAATTAATGGCCTGGATTTTCACCCTCGAGGCGGGTAGCGGAACTTGCCGATTCAGGCACAATGAATCAAATGATGGAAGCGCGTATTTCCGTCCAGTTTGGGTGCCATATGAACGAGACATGAGGTGGGACACAGTCAAGACTCCCCCCCCCCCCACGTCAAGGATGACCAAATGGACATGGCACACATGTGTCTCCAAGCAACCATGGGATGGCAATAGAACACCCATTTTGACACCCTCCCCTCCCAAATAGATTAGGCTCGTACCTGGATGCCGGAGTCAATATCCTTAATTAATTGATTATTTTCAGGAGAAGAGAACGCAAATTGCAAAGACGATTGTCCAAACAAGGGTGAGAGTGTGGAGCTGAGAGTGATTCATGCAGTGCAGGAAAGGGTCTTACCAATTACTCGCATGCCTTCCCAGGACAGTGTCGGAGATAGTGAATCACCCACTGCAAGCGCCAAAGGCAGTGTTTTAAGCACCTTAAAGCATGGTTCCATTGATGGGAGTGATGGTTATTCACTCTGGGGGAACTGGACTGAGCATAATGGGGAGCTGGTGGGTGGTAGAACATAGAGGTAGGGAATCAGGCCCATATGGTTTCTGATCTTTCATGCGTTCTCACGCTGATAAGGGCTACACGAATTATATCCTGTTGTGTCTCCCACAGGTCCCATCACCGTGCACCCATCCCCCCCGAGCCGAATCACCCCTTGGGCATCAGGAGAGAGAAAAGATGTCCAAGGAAATACCATCCTAGATTATCAGGCAAAGCCCACTCAAACAGACACCAACAGAGGGGAGGGATGTGGCACGCGTTTAGAGTCAATTATACATTTGTGTGGGTTTGAGTGCAGGCTGGGGTGTCAGAGCCAGAAATATCTGGGCAGAGTCACTCTCAGCGGAAGGAGGGCAGCAACTATGATACTCCAGTTGGCATCAGGAGATTGGTCTTCAGGAGTCACATTATGGGGCTCAGTGCTTGAATCAGTCGCAGCAAATGTCTGGGCAGCTGACAGTTTCCTGAAGCAATGCACGCACATGCACTGCGACGGTATCAAAAGGAGCAGTGGTCCGTTGAATGCTGTACAATGTGGTGCAATGAAGGGGTGGGGGGGGGGGGGGGGTACAGGTGCACATGCAGAATACAGAGCCCAAGACCACTCGTCAGAGGAAAAGGAGGTGGTGGAGAAGGAAGGGCCATAAACCTCAGGTGCCAATATAACCGTGGAGGAGAGGGACAATGGTGGAGATGTTGAGAGGAATTCCCAGGTAACCAGGGACAGCTCGGTACCACAGATGCTGTCACACTGTTGACTTATAAGTGCTCTTCAGACCATGGGCATCTCACCTCTTCCAGGAGATGTCTATTCCCCGAAAGGAGATAAAACCTGCAAGTGTCCTTGAGACTCTGATATCTCAGTGGCTGAAATCTTCTCCATCATAAGTCTGCATTCAGCGACATTGAGGGATTAACCTTGAAATGCAATGTGTCAACGGGGCCTAAAAGTGGACGTTGGATGCAGTGAGATACAAGGCAAACATGTCATCGAGGGACTAAGTGAAGCTCAGCCTCTATGCCAAGAGTGTGCCTGTGCAGTGTCAGTGAAGCTCAGTACATGCAGATGTGACTGATGGACCAACAGAAATGCGGTAAATCAGGACTGTGCCACATAATCAACGTTTAAGCCACACAAGTGCAGGCAACGGCAATCTCCAACAAGAGAGAATCTAATCATCTGCCCTTGGCGCTGAATTCCCCAGTGCCAACATCCTTGGAGGCTATCATTGACCAGAAACTGAGCTTAACTTGTCAGATAATACTGTGGCTACAAGAGCAGGTCAAAGGCTAGTAATCCTGCAGTGAATAACTCACCCCCTAACTCTCCAAAGCCTCTCCACCATCTACAAGACGCAAGTCAGGAGTGTGGTGGAATAGTCTCCACTTACATGGATGAATGCAGGTCCAACAACACTCAAGAAATTCGATACAATCTAGGTCAAAGTAGCCCACCTGATTGGCACTCCATCGACCACCTTAAACTTTCACTCGCTCTACCACTGATGCACAGTGGCAGCCGTGTGTACCATCTACAAGATACACTGCAGCAACACACCAAGGTTCCTTCAACAGCATCTTCCAACCCTGTGACTTCCACTGACTGGAAGGATAAGGGCAGGAGTAACCCTGGTGTTCACTTCCTAACAGCACTGTGTGTGTACCTACAGCACATGGACTGCAGTAGCTCATGAAGGCACCCCACTATCACCACCTTCACAAGGGCAATTAGGGATGGGCATCAAATGCTGACCTAGGCAGCGAAACACACACTTCCCTGAATGATAGCCGAAAAATAAAGTCACCCATCTGATGGCCAAACCATTCACTGACTTTCAGTATAATACAGTACCACAGCGTCATATGTGGTATCCACAATGGTTACGGCGGTAATTCAGTGAGGCTCACTTTCAGCCTGCAGAATCCGACACATGAAAGGACAAGTACCATCGTCGCCCACAATTACAATGTTGTTGGAAAGCCTCCTTTTCGTTGTGACCTGAGAGCATCGAGGGAGAATTTTCAGAAACATCCCTGTCCTCACTTCAGGACTATGGGTGGGCCGACACCAGACGGACTGCTGATTCTCCATTGTTGTACCCAGCCTCCTGAAACTTGCCAAAGGATGGAAGAGAGATGATCTAGTGGCCCACAATTTGCACATCCCATGGTCCCACCGGTCATTGGAGCACAGTCTATGGTCTTGTCATATCCTGGGTCCGACGAAAGCCTACGGAGTCGTGGATCTACTTTATCCAGAAGCCCTCAGAGAATATGCGCTCCCCCGCTGAAAGGGTGCGGAGCTTCTGAATCCTTCTGGTATAAAGCCGGCCAGCTCAGAACCGCCGGACACACTCGGAGGAGTAGCATGTTTGAAAATCTCTGCAACAAACTTCAATAAACCGCCTACAACCCGATGTGGACTCCTTCCTCAGGGAGTCTCTCGTGGAGGGCTGCTTGCATCAACTTCACCCTCCCCGGCATCCTACCTGGCTCTGTGCTGGCTTTCAGGAAGGTTAGATGGAGGGAGTCGCTGTGGTGCACCAGTCATCCATTCCAGCATCCGTGTTACCACCAACGATAGGGCTCTGTTATGGATATCCAACTTCTCATACCCTGTCAATGGACAGCAGTCACAGTGTGAGACACTCGGATGCAGGCAACACAGGGGGTGGGAAGCTGGTGGCCGTCATGGCCAGGAGCATCCAGCCATGGCAGCCGGTATGGGTGCTGGCATGTGGTGCAGGGTGGGAGCGAGCACACTGTCAGAGAGTGGGGTTTGGCCACCCTCCAGCTGGGGGAGGAGGGGGTGGGTTACGGGTCTGTGGGATGGGGATTGGTGTCAGGGGCACAGTGCTGCCGACTTACCCTGCCAACCCTAGAGAGATTGTGCAGCTTTTTCCGGCACTGCTATCCAGCCCTTGCAGTTAGGCCCACAGCGCACACGGCCTCTGCTGCCTGTGCCTAGGCCCGGTGTACAGCAGCTGGTGGCAGCCTTCATCCCAGCCCGAGAAACAGGGTGGCCCGCCTCTCCTCTAAGGCTCACAGTAGGGTCTCTAGCTCGGCATTTGCAAATCAGGGTGCCTCTCTCCGTGCTGCCATCTTGTTGGCTGGGATGAGTGTGTGTGGGGAGTGGAGTGCTAAAATGCGGCTGCAGCTTGTCAGCCTCTTGAGTGGCAATCCCGAATCTGGCGAATTGGACACCGTTTTTCATTGGAATATAACGTGTTCCACCTGGTGCCAGAGCTAGCCTGTTAATGGATCCTGAATTTCTCCGGCACCGGCGCCAATTTAGTTGTCGTAGAAGTTCACCGATTCAGTCCCGGCTTAAACACTTCGGGCGGGATTCTCCGGTCTGCCAGCCACATTTTCTGGCATAGCCCGTCCACATCTGCGCCGGCAGCGGGATTCTCCGTTCCCCCAGCTGGCCAATGGGGTTTCCCATTGTGGGCGCTCCATGCCATCAGGAAACCCGAGGGCATAGATGCACTGCCAGAGGTCCGGACGATCCCGCAGACGGAGAATTCCGAGAGTTTCTGAAACCGAGAATCCTGCCGTCTGAGTTTTGGAGCTTGTGAAAGTGAAAATCATATGACTTCCTGTCCTGGCCTATCTCTTTAAATGACCCAGCTGATTCGTAATTGGTCTGTTTGCCATTTACGACCCACTGCCCTTTCACACAGCTATCAATATCGGAAATTCCACAAATGGAGTGGGACTTCCGGATCCGGGTCAACCCTCCGCAGAATCGACCCGACTCTATGAGAATCCAGGCCAACAATTCAGGTCGCTGACCTCACATCCAAAAAGGGAAAAGTTAAGAGATGCCACAGGTTTTTCAGCAGCTACTGAGGAGGGGGAGGTGAGGGGGGAGCTATAAAGGAGAGGGAAAGTCTGTGATAGGGCAGGAGCTGTGAAAAGATGAAAGGGTTGGTCGCACGAGGCAAAATTAGATGGTAATGGTTAAAGAGAAGGGATTGGTCTCGGGCAGAGTTAAATAACAGAATCATCAGCAAGAGCCATCTAAAAAAACAAATATAAAGTAAGGACAACTGGGAATGTGAAGGGTAGAGCAAGTTTCGAATTAATGTCAAAAGGGTTTGGATTTGGGACACTGAGGCCGGAATTCTCAGGCCGCTCGCTGACGGCGGGATTCTCTGGTCCCGTTGGCAGCGCGTCCCCACCCCTGGGTTTCCCGGCAATGTGGGGCGGCTTCAGTGGCAAAGGCCCATTGAGAGCAGAGAATCCCGCCACCAGCGACCGCCGCACTGCTTTCCACGTGACTGGGAGATGGGAGAATCCCGCCGTTGAATATCACAACACAGACGTTAGAAATAACTTGCAGCAAACAATGAACTTCAGAAAATGTGACCAACACTGGCTAGATCCTGCGCGTCAGATTTTTCAGTCACGCATTTTATAACTAACTCCACCTTGCTCAGAATAGAAACATGGTTAAAACAAGAAGTTGCTCTTGTCACATAATAACAGAAGAATCTCAAGTAGCATTCACATACTTCAGGTAGAATTCATACACATTCTCCCTATTATTTGCTACCGTTCTGTTTCTTTTCTGTGTTCCTCTTTTCATGGGCCTCAAGGGAGATTTGTTTCTTGCCTATAGTTTGAATCGGAGACTTTCATTACCAGTGTGTCTGCTGCACTGTCCATTCTTCCAATGATAGAAAGCCAGAATAAAGCTGAGAATTTCTAGAGTACCAAGCAGGACTTCACGATCCTGAATGCAGTATGCTTGTCACGATATTCGGCTGCAGAGGTTCAAGTGATGCGTCAGTCATTTTAAGCATGCAGACTGTGGGTATCAATCATATGAAGGTTTCTAGGTCAGAGCAAAGTGGTCATGGCTGCTCCAGGTAAACATGGAAGTGCCAGCATTGATGTGTTGAGGTCGGACTGCGGAATCTCACAACTGAACATGTGGGACTTTAACCAAATGCAAGGGAATAACTAGGCTGGATGGAGAATGGATTAGTGGAGTGGCATGATGGCGCAGCGGTTAGCACTGCTGCCTCACAGGACCAGGGACACGGGTTCAAGACCCGGGCCTTGGGTCACTGCCTGTGCGGAGTTTGCACATTCGCCCCAGGTCTGCGTGGGTTTCCTCCGGGTCCTCCAGTTTCCTCCCACCATCCAAAGATGTGCAGGTTAGGTGGGGTTACGGGGGTAGGGTGGAGAGTGGGCCCAGGTAGGGTGCTATTTCAGAGGGTTGATGCCGATTCGATGGGCCAAAAGGCCTCCTTCTGAATGATAGGGATTCTATGGTTAGAGAGGCGGCAACAGTAGTGGGGTATGCAGCCCATTTGTCCCTTTTCCCATTCTGAAGCTTCTGAACAAATCCAAGGAAGTAATGGTGGCTTATTCAAAGTCCTCATTTTTAATTCCTACCTGTAGCTTTTCTCAACAGCTTCAATCTTTTCTCTTCCCCAGCGTCCCCACCTAGCTGGCTTTCTCCCTCTGACCCTCAGATGAAAGATAAATTTCACACCGACACTGAAGTGCAAACAGAGCATGTTGTCAGATTCTAATTAGTTTAGTCTTCAATAAAACATTGTCCTGTCCTGTTATTGTCTCTATTACTTCCGTACTGTGACCATAATGGAGTTATAAACTGTGTTCCAGTGTTTTAAATGTTGTGAGAAAGTTCCGCCATAACCTACCAATCTACTTTTACGGCGCAGTGCAGGCGCGATGAGCCAAATGGCCCCTCCTGCACTGTAATAATTCTGTGATTTTACATCCATCTTTAATTTCAGGCTTATTCCAACCCCTTGCCTTTTGGTATTTAACAGACAGAAAAATTTACCTCAGTCACGTTTGTCACTTCCTTTCATAGCCTGGAAAGCTTCACCTTGGAGTCTGTCTCCCCAGGAGAAGAAGCCCGACTTGCTTCAACCTTCCTTACGGATGAGCTTTCAAATTAAGTTTGACAGCCACTCAGGACTGCACTGAAATTTTAAGGAATTAGAAATTAATTTTCAGCACACTGTTGCAAGCCAAGAATCATAGGGACCTCAGACAAAAATAAAATTCAACACTTTTGTTTGTTCGTTATTGGAATATAAGGCACAGGGAAGACGGCTATTGACTGTCGGCGAAGAACGGTCCAATTGAGTACCGATTTTGATTGGTGTAAGAAGGTAGTGCAATTTAAAAATGGAATTATCAGGTAACCGATGGCAGGGAAAAGCTCCATGAAAGGCGGTCAACCAGAGTTGGAGAACCATCTTGGTTGCTTCCTTCCGCATCCTGCTATGGCTATCAAGACCCTTTCTGGGACCGAGTGAGCAGAAGTACCAGAATTAAATAAAATCAAACAAACAGAACAACCTTTTTCTTTTACATTTTTTTTTTTAGCCTACCTCTCTGGTGTAGCTTATTTGGAACTGGAGATGTTTTGTGTGTGCTTACTATTAAAATGGAAACCTCGACAATGCGGAGATGAACAGACCTACTTGTTTTACAGTTGTGCGGAAAATGGAAATGGGCATCGAAATAGTCACCAACGGAAGATCAACCAACAGGAAGAAAGTTGCCAGAATCTGACCGATTTCACCGCCGCGCGAGTGCCAAGCAACCTGGACATATTCACTGCGTACAACGAGACCCTCCAGTGCTCACATGAGTGCGTCCGTGCGTCAATGCCAGTCTATGCTGACCAGGGCCTACACCAGACCACAGTCTACAAAACCACATTCAATGGAAACCGGTAAGGCTATCATATTAAAATTAAACAAAAATGTATTGGCAACGCATGGCACAGACTTCTCACCTCGAGGAAAAAATAAACACAATTAGCAATTGACTGGTTCAAGTAGCAAACTTGTAATGGTTCCAGGTTTAGGGATGTTGGGCCTGAATCGGTGTTCACCGGTTTCACCCTTTCACTGGGAATGCCAAGCCATCGGAGGTCCGTTCTGTGCTTTGAGACAGAACAACCCCATCCCTCCCGCAAACAAATGAAAGTTCAGTTAAAGCAAGGCTCTCAGTGCTAATGTTCCATAGAATCCCTACAGTGCAGAAGAAGGCCATTCGGCCTCAAGTCTGCACCAACCCTCAGATATGGAACCATACTTAGGCCCATTCCCCCGCCATATCACTGTAACCTCTTCTAACCTACACATTTTAGGACATTAAGGGGCAATTTAGCATTGCCAATCCATCTAATCTTTGGACTGTGGGAGGAAACCGGAGCCCCTGCAGGAAACCCATGCAGACGCGGGGAGAACGCGCATACTCTACACAGACAGTCTGAGCCAAGACACTTACAAACTGAATATTGTGTTAAGACCAAAAACATCTCCACCAATGCTTCCCAAATCATTTCCCAATGTGTCCCTATTTTAATTCCTCAGACTTCGTGTGACGCCAGGGTGAAAGTTCACAGGTCAGAGAGTTGTTGAGCACGGTTGGAGGGGGGGGGGGGAAGAGGGAGAGCAGGGGGAAGGGGGTAGGGGCAGTGATGGAGGAGGAGGGTGGCTTCTGTTGTTAAGTAGGGGTGGGCTTTCCTTGTGGAACATAGCATGCCCCATTCCCGCTCCTTCATCTGATCTACCCCTCTTTCAAGCCCATCATCCTAGTGGGGGACGGAGTTGATTGAAAAGAAGAACACCACCTACCTATTCGCTGACTTATTTTGCAGCTGCAATAGGGCCTGGGAGAGCAGTCCATTGGGCCACACCCATCAGCAAAAGAACGTGAGGATTTAAAGGGCCCTCGCAGCTATCAGAAATCAGTCCAAGCTTCATGACAGCCATTACTACATCAGACTTCGTGACCCCAAAATCTCACCTTGTGATGAGAACTGAGGGTTGCGACCCAGTTTGGGAAGCCCTGTGTGGTGATGTAATATTCCAAAATTATTGAGAAGTAATTTAGTAATTTGGCACAGTAGCAATACAGCACAAATTACAATATACAAACACGAACTAAGTAATCAGCATCAATAAAGAATAGCCTTAAAGGGAGCTTTCTGATGCATTAAGCAAGATTAACCAAGAAATACCCGAAATATTATCCGTTTGATATTGATATGACTATCAGTGCTTGGTACATCCTCCAACCTCTAAAGTATTGTGTTTTTCAGGGAGCTGCCCTGTAACCAGCTTTCTTTCAAAGTTTTTTGAATATACAGGCAACTGGCAATCGCATGGTCGCCTTTGACCCATTGAATCCTTTTCTCTGCTTTCACAGACACTGGCCTTGCACAGAAATCCTTGGAACAGTTTCAAAGGTTAGCTGGACACAACAAATATAACCAGAGAAATGCAGGGTCCTCTTTTGTTCCATGTTGCTCCAAGAGTTCTCAAAATAATCTCCGTCTCCTATTTAAAAAGGGACTGAAGCTACTTGCTCAATTAACAAACTTGCCCTCTCCTGTTGTGTCAGAAAGTGCATAGCTGCCCTTTGAACTTCTGTTGAGGTATCAAGCCTACTATATCATTCTGGAAGACATGTTCTTGGCAGTTTCTGGTTCCTTTTCCTTATCTACTTTGCCTGCTTCTTTTTTTTCCCCCTCTTCAATCTTTTCCTCTCCCCTGCACTCCTGAAGGCATTGACTTTCTTGCTGGGGTACAGTCCTGCAGTCATTCTTTACTGCCTAATACCTCGCCCAGGTGCCTGTAATCCATGTGTCAATCCTAGCAGAATGTGTAGACAGATGAGTTGTGGTGTGTTGTTGCTGGATAATTACATGGAATTGTATTGAATTTGAAACACTGAACTAGGCTATTTGCCCAACAGGTCTATATACTTGTGCTTATACTCCATCAGAATCCCCTCTCACCTTGGTTCATCTCACTCTGTCACCATATTTTTCGATTACTTGCCCCCCCCCCACACTTTCCCCGTCCCGATGCGCTTGTTTGCATTCCACCTAAATGCCTCTATCACAGAATCGCAGAATTGGCACGGCGCAGAAGGAAACCATTCGGCCCATCGTGCCTGCCGCAGCTCTCCAGGTGAGCATCATGACTTAATGCCCGTACCTCTGTACAATGCTTCTATTCAAAAAAAATCATCGAATGTCTTCTTGAATGCTTCAGTTGAACCTGGTTCCACCACACTTCCAGGCACTGCATTCCAGACCCCAGTCACTCGCTGTGTGAAAATGTTTTTTTTCACCTCACATTTGCTTCTTTTGCAAATCATCTTAAATCTCTGCCCCCTCGTTCTCAGTTCTTTTACGAGCGGGAACAGTTTCTCCCTATCTACCCCTGTCCAGCCCCCTCGTGATTTTGAAAGCCCCTTCACGCTATCTGAACTTCTCCTTAATTACTCATTGAACTTATTAGTGACTCTTTATGGTTTCCCCAACAAATCAAAATATCTCTATGTTCATTGTATAGGATCCCTTCATAATTTCAAAGACCCGACCCGGAGAAGGAAACTTGACAGATTTGCATCTTGTTTACCCGGTACTAATGTAGCACTCCTTCATCCACCCCTGGCGAAGTCAGCGCCGCCTACTAAATTTTCTGACCTCAGTGGTGGTCAAACTATTCATTTGCTGAACTAGCTGAGCTGTTGGCATGGTCCAGGTTCGTGATTCCATGGGCTGGATTTTAACCGGTCCACTGGAATTGGGCTGGGAGGTTTGGGGTGGGGTGGGGGGGTTGCCCTTTATAATGTGTGAGGTGTTGTGCCCATCACATTCCCACCACATTTATTATTTATCAGTTCCGGGGAAGGTTACAGGAGAGGCCTCCTGCCCAGAGGGTTATTGAGATTGAGCCAATTAAATGGGCCAATTGACATCCTCCGCCCATCACCACTGGTATTTTACCAGCACTTGGTGTGTGGGGGGGGGGGGGGGGGGGGGGGGGGCGGCATTGCTTGGGGGTCATCCTAATGTTACCTAATGCTCAAAAACAATACGGTATATTTGCATCATCGCATGGAGTTGCTTCAGAGTATTGTAACTTTTGTGGAGCTTCCTGGAGGCAGTCCTGCCCCCACTGTTTTAAAATTGCATAATTTGTTTTTATAGTAATCACAGGGACTTGTTCCGTTAGCTCAATGAAAGCTGTCAATCTTGGGTGTATCCATCGCACTTGACTGACAGCATGGACAGGTCAACAAAGGAGCTCATTGCTGCCGTATAGAGACCACAGGCTTTGACAAACTGGTGCTCGGGCATTGCCACGAGTCACTGGTCCAAACGTTGGAGGATGTAAGGGGGTAAGATTTGAGAGGCTCCGCAGGAGTTGTGGAGCCTTACTTGATGCTGGCACTGGCCAGAGAGATGAGTACTCTTTAAGTATGACTTTGGACCGATATTCTTACGCAATGAGACTGCATGCAAGGAATACAGCCTTGGAAAGCTTACCCTTCCACATCAATTGAATCACTGGTTCAGTCCGCTGTTAATCTGACTATTTTACCTGGAATAATGTAGAAATACAGTGAATTATAGATGCAAACAGACCTTGAATTGGTCTTGAACTCAATGTGCCAATTGATACCATTTGTTAAAAAAAAACCTTAAAGTTTATATCGGATGGCAAAACAGCTCACTTTTCCTTTATTCCTTACAATTAATGTACCTAAATTCTGAGAATTTAAGGGCCGGGACTCTCCGACCGACCCCCCCCCCACGCCGGGGATTCTCTGGTGCCGGTGATTTGGCGGGGGCAGGAATCGCACGGTCGGCGGCCACTGGCAAAGGCACCCATGGCAATTCTCCAGCCCACGATGGGCCAAGTGGCCACCCGTTTTTGGCCGGTCCCGCCGGCGTTAATTACAACAGGTACTTACCGGCGGGACCTGGCTCCGCGGGCCGCCTCCGTGGTCCTCGGGGAGGCGCGGGGGGATCTGGCCCCGGGAGGTGCCCCCACGGTGGCCTGGCCCGCGATTGGAGCCCACCGATCCGCAGGCAGGCCTGTGCCGTAGGGGCACTCTATTCCTCCGCGTCGGCCGCTGTAACAGTCCGCGATGGCCGACGCGGAGATGAGCCCCCCCCGAGCATGCACTGGGATGATGCCAGCACACGCTGGTGCTCCCGCGCATGCGCCAACTTGCGTCGGCCGGCGGAGGCCCTTAGGCGGCGGCTGGCATGGCGCTAAGCCCTTCCGCGCGGCCGGCGCGGCGCAAACCACTCCGGCGCCGGCCTAGCCCCTAAAGGTGCGGAGGATTCCCCGCCAGTTTGCGGAGAATCCGCCCAAATTCTTTACCCCAGATTGTGGAACAAAGGCTAGCATTTGTTCAATGTGAGTTGACTGCACAGGGTCAGGAACCATTGCTGGAGGTACCAGCCTCCCCGGACAGGCGCCGGAATGTGGCGACTAGGGGCTTTTCACAGTAACTTCATTGAAGCCTACTCGTGACAATAAGCGATTTTCATTTCATTTCATTTCATTGATGATGAAGTAATCGGCACTATAACCTCACAATACATAGCTACTCACTTCAAATGTAGTTGCTACAGGAAAGTTCAAAAATCAATATTGAATTATTTGCACTCTTATTTATTCAAACCCTTTACTGTCTAGTTCAAATCAAATATCGCATCCTTATAACTACAGCTCCCTTTTGGCTTTATTGTGCAAACAAAGTCCTTTGTGATGTTCAAGGAAACAGTGCTGCATGGCCGCAGCTTCATCCTTCGAGCTCTAGCTGGGATTCTGTACTTGGCTTTGGTTTAACTGGACGAGGGAGGGAAAAATGATCAGGGCCGGAATTCTCCATCCTTTGGGATTCTCTGTTCCGTTCTAGCCAGCAGTGCACCTCTGCCAGAGGTTTCCCGGGAGCATGGGGTGGCTCCAATGGAACGTTCCATTAATAAGCGGCGGGAAGATAGAATTCCGGTTCCAGAGAACGGCACGCCGCCGAGAATCACGCAGCTGGGGGAACCGGAGAATCCAGCCCCAAATGTCCAGGTCCTGACCTTGGTGTCATCTGACAAATCCTGCCGGAAAGACAGACAGGACAGGACAGTGCCCAACAATGGTGGCTCCTACACTCTTAACAGCAAGTACACAATCCCCTTCGAGGCTCATGCCTGATTAACAGTCACTTGGTCTGCTGTCTCCTTAGGAACTGTACCCTGACAAGAATTAGCCCTTCAAGGAAATGAGGGGAGACAATTGGAGGAGGGAGAAAACCAGATCACCAGAATAGACCACTGTTGGTCAAGTTGAGTTGCTGCACCAACGACAGAACTGTTCCTGTTATCAATCTCTGTACCACCTATTATGCGACACTTCATTTTTCCCCCCCCCATAGTCATTATTGATCTTGGCTGTTTTCTTTGAATAATTTTCATAGAATTTACAGTGCAGAAGGAGGCCATTCGGCCCATCGAATCTGCACCGGCTCTTGGAAAGAGCACACTACCCAAGGTCAACACCTCCACCCTATCCCCATAACCCAGTAACCCCACCCAACACTAAGGGCAATTTTAGACACTAAGGGCAATTTATCATGGCCAATCCACCTAACCTGCACATCTTTGTGACTGTGGGAGGAAACCGGAGCACCCGGAGGAAACCCACGCACACACGGGGAGGATATGCAGACTCCGCACAGACAGTGACCCAAGCCGGAATCGAACCTGGGACCCTGGAGCTGTGAAGCGATTGTGCTATCCACAATGCTACCGTGCTGCCCACAAATGAAACCGTAATAAAACAATAGAAGCAGATCAGGGTCACACAACTAATTAAAACTAATTGAAACACTTTCCCATGAACAGTAAGTTGCGCACTGGTCAGACCAAATTAAGCAACTGAGAAACAATGCAACTTCTATTATGCAGTGCTATCACGCCTAATCTTGGCAATGAATGATGAGGTACATGACATTGCACAAACCTATTCCGCTATCCCCAAATGTTGCAGTCAGCAATCAAGAATCCTTCGTTTGTTTGGCGAGGTCTATCTTTTCATTCACTATGCTGGCACAGGTTTTGCTAAAACCGTAATGTATGAGGTGCATGTTGTGCTCGGGTCTATTCTCCTGTTAATCAATGATTTCTCAAGTTGTTTATTTTTTGGCTGAAGCATACAAGCGACACAGAAGATATACGCACCAATATATTTGTAGAAACAAGACTGTGTCCTTTGGAGAGACGTGGATAATTTTAACCTGTGGAGAGAGAAACAGAATGAGCGGTCAGAAGGTCCTCATTTCTTGGCTACTATCAACTCAGGTGGAAAAAGCGGAGGGTAGCCCACCAGCTGCGTTGCCGACTTTTCCCGCCATGTTTGTAAACACAGGGCAGCACGGTGGCGCAGTGGGGTTAGCCTTGCAGTCTCACGGTGCCGAGGTCGCAAGTTCGATCCCAGCTCTGGGTCACTGTCTGTGTGGAGTTTGCACATTCTCTCCGTGTTTGCATGGGTTTTGCCCCCACAACCCAAAGATGTGCAAGGTAGATGGATTAGACACACTAAATTGCCCCTAAATTGGAAAAAAAAAATGAATTGGATACTCTAAATTTAAAAAAATGTTTATCAACATAAAAATATTAAGAAGGTGGGTCCCATTTTTAAAAAGATGCCCTGATGTCAAAAAAGTTAAAATAGATAAAAGGAAATCCGATCACCCCTGCAATAGACCCCACCACCACAACTGATTAACCCCCCACCCCCTCAACATCACCATGGAGAGGCGACATGTGGCGCAGTGGTTAGCACTGGGACTGCGGTACTGAGGACCCAGGTTCAAATCCCGGCCCTGGGGCTCAGTCCCTGTGGAGTTTGCACATTCTCCCCATGTCTGCGTGGGTTTCAGCCCCGCAATCCAAAGATGTGCTGGTAAGGTGGATTGGCCAGGTTAAATTGCCCCTTAATTGGAAAAGAAAAGTAATTGGCTGCTATAAATTTGTAAAAAAAAAACAGCACCATGGAACCATTGCACCACCTCCCCGCTGCCCCACCTCAAGGGCACTGACCACCTCCCCCCATCCTTCCCATGGACAGGGAACCCTGGCACCTCACCCACGAACCTCTCCTGCTGACAGAGCCCCACTAGTACGGTACGTTCTGGGCATGACTCTTTCTCTCTCTCTCTCTCTCCCTCACGCCTCTCCCGCCCCCTCCTGGGGGCTGAACTCAACTGTGCACCCCTGGTGAGCTCTATCCGTCAGCTCCCTGTTTTTAAAGTCCTGTTTTAAACCATGCCAACATGCTACTGGGTGTGGGGAAGCAGTGGGGTGTGAATTCTTCTACATGGGGGGAACGTTACAGCAGTGAGGCCTGCTAATTCTTTTTAAATGTATTATAATGGGTTCCTGCCACTGTTTGGTGGGAACCCCATTATGTCACTTGCTGGGGGGGAGGTGGGGGGGTGCTTGGTCTATCGAGTGGGGAAATCCCACCAACAGAAAAGCCATTTTGGGTCCTCCGTTCGATTCTCCACCCTCTCTGCCATTCCTGCCCCCCTAGGGGTTCTGTGACTGGGGCAGGTGGTGGGGTCCATGACTATCTTAAATAATCTGACACCTCTGCTAAAAATTCAAATAACGTATGTCAGACATTTCTCCGTGTGGATATTTTTGCACATTAACTCAATGATCCCACAGATATGCTGCAGGATTCTCCATTGGCGGCATCCTCCGCTTCGCCGGCAGCACACCCATGCCCGCGGGTTCACAGGGAAAACCCGGGCTGGATTCTCCGCACCCCGACGCCGAAATCGCGTTCGTCGATTCATGCATGAAATCGAGACCGCCGCCGGTTCGGCAATTCTCCGCCCTCCAAAAAGCAGCGTACTTGGGGAGTATGCCGCACTGAGTGTTCACCACCTGGGGCCATTGCCAAAGGACCGCCCCGCTATTCTCTGCCCACGACAGCAGGGTAGCATGGTGGTTAGCATAAATGCTTCACAGCTCCAGGGTCCCAGGTTTGATTCCCGGCTGGGTCACTGTCTGTGTGGAGTCTGCATGTCCTCCCCCTGTGTGCGTGAGTTTCCTCCGGGTGCTCCGGTTTCCTCCCACAGTCCAAAGATGTGGGTTAGGTGGATTGGCCATGCTAAATTGCCCGTAGTGTCCTAAAAAAAGTAAGGTTAATGGGGGGGGGGGGGTTGTTGGGTTACGGGTATAGGGTGGATACGTGGGTTTGAGTAGGGTGATCATGGCATCATGGCTCGGCACAACATTGAGGGCCGAAGGGCCTGTTCTGTGCTGTACTGTTCTATGTTCTATGTTCTATGACCGCCAGAATTCCAGACAGCGTGGATCTAATCTGGTCCTGCCGTTCGGGAAACTCGCGAGGCGGCTACGGATTCAGTCCACGACCGCCACTGTCAGGGGCGAGCCGATCAAAGGGCAGGGGGGGCTCATTCGGGGCTGGGGCTTTTTTGTACAGGCGGTCAGGGGGCACTATTTCCACGGTCCAGGTACGCGGTCTGAGTCCGCCATGGAGCACGGTGCAGAATACCCTGCTAGCCCCCTGCAAGGCTGTCTTCACGATGGCGTGGGGATATAGTTCCAAAAATGGAGAATCCGGCCCTCCATTGGCCAACTGCTGAATGGAAAACCCCACTGGCGGCGGGGGTGCGCCGTGCCGCAAAACGGGGCTGGCTCAACGGAGAATCCCACCCACATTGTTTCAAGGTGGTCATTTTAATACGATCAGCTTCTGGAGGAATGCATCCTGTGTTTTTTTTATGTTTTAGTTCCAGATTTCCACTCTTTAGATTTAATAACTAGCTGCCCTTCTGAGCAACAGAGGTACTTTTTCATTCTACCTGGCATTGCCCGGTGACAATATAAAACTATTCAATAAAAGTGACAGGAAATCAATAGCATTGCATTTGTTTCAGAGGTAAATGGATACTATGCCGCAATGTGGAGGTGCATACATTGTTGTTTTGCATGGTTGACTAATTGACAATTACTTAACCTACTGACCACTGAATAATATGTTAATTTGCTAATGCAATATTGCAAGATATGGGAGCATCTTGGTGACGGACTGTTACATTTCAGTTTGAGTTTGCGTAATGTTAATGCAAATGCTTTAAATAAGCATGGAGAAGTTTTTATTTTTCTCATTTAGCATGGAGGGAAAGGGAAAATTTCCTATTTTGTGACGTCACAAACGTGTTTTAAAAAAACACCTCTTTTGATAGAAAACTCAGAACATACTTTTCCATGATTTTGAGCTTAACATGTATGTTCTTAAAAAATAAACACCATTCTGTGGGCTGCCCTCGAAGATGGATATAAACAACCGTATGGCACCATTTCAAAGACGAACAGAGTGGTTATCCCTGCTGCCCTGACCTGTATTTATCCATCAATATCCAACTGCGTGGAATTTTCGGCTGCTCACACCAGTGGGATCTTCCAGTGCCGCCGATGGCGCAACTTCACCACGGGTTCCCGGCAGCGAGGGGCGCATTCAACAGGAAAGCCCGTTGACATTGGTGGGACTGGAATATCCAGCTCCCGGCCAATGGCCGGCTGCATCCAGCGTTGCGAAACACACAGCGGTTGTGTGGAAAATCCCGCCAGTGTATTGGTGCTTGTGGAATCTTGCTGTGTGCAACTTGGCTGCAGAGTTTCTTGCACTAGAACAGTGGCTACACTTCGAAAGAATCTCATTGGATGTAAAGAGCTTTGGGATGTGCGGAGATTGCAAGAAGTGCTATACAAATGCAAGTTTTTCCTCTTTTCGGCTAAGTCCCTGGATTTAAATGTTGCACACTCTTGCACTTGCAATTGCCCTTTAGCTCAGTTGGCTGGACGGCTGGTTCGTGATGCAGAGCGAGGGTTCAATTCCCCTATCGACTGAGATTATTCCTGGAAGCCCCGCCTCCTCAACCCTGCCCTTGTCTGAGGTGTGGTGATCCTCAGGTTAAATCAGCACCAGTCAGCTCTCCCACTCAACGGGGGAAGCAGCCTATGGTCATCTGGGACTGTGGCGACGTTACTTACTTACCATGGGATGGTCACATTTGAAGATTCAAAGCTATTGATGTAGCATTTAATTACATTAAGATTGTGGATCAATGAGCAGACAGTGCACAATGGTGCTCAAGAAAATGATGGGGCATCCTACGCTTACTTGCATTTTCTGTGTGTTTCTGGGCATAAGATGAAAATGACAAGGTATTACAGTAGTGTATTGCTGACAATGTGCAGACCGACCACTGATCTTATCTGGTGGAAAAAAAAAACAGCCACAGTATAATTTGACAAAGTCAATTGTTCATACTGGCTTAGTCCATGCTGTTATTTCAGTCGAACACCTTGCCTTTATTAGAAACTGCCACTTTGGAAAATAACTCGAAGAAAAAATGTTTACCCGCTGAGCGAATAGTTCAACACCAGCCTCTGTTCACTCTTCCGAATGACTCAGCCAGAAATGGAGGTCTAAGCCCTTTTTTTCATGGAAGTATGCACTCGTGGAGCACAGATTGAGGCCAGTCCTCCCATCTAGACAGCACTCACTGTTCTGAAGGGGAATGCAATTAGACTTAGTCCCGCATTCTTGCACCGTTCCCTCTCCTCCCAGTGTTGATCCAATACCGTCGAGAGATTACCAGGCAGTTGTATTTCAGATCCTAATAATTTACTGGGTTAAAAATAAAATGTTTTTACTTTTGTTGCCTCTCATTTTTGAGTTAATCACCTCAAATTTGCACTCTCTAGTTATTGGCCCATCAGCCAATGAAAACAGTTGTTCTCTATTTCCTCCATCTGCACCTTTCCTGATTTTAAAACACCTCTGTAAAATCTCATTCCAACCTTCTCCGCTCTCAGGAAAATAATCTCAGTTTCTCCAGGCTATCCATATAAATTAAATCCCTTAAACTGGAACCACACTGGTAAATCTCTTCTGTATCCTTCCTAAAGACTTCAAACTGTCCTAAAGTGCGGTGCCCAGAATCAGACACAGTTCTCCAGCTTGGGCCAAAATAATATTTTATATGGATTCACCTTAACATCTTGGCTCGTGTACGCTTCAGCTTCTATTTATAAAGCCATGGGTCACATATGCTTTAGTCACCGCTCTGGCAGCCTCCATTGCCACTTTCAACGATTTGTGGACAAACACCCCCAAGGTCCCTCTTACACTTAAAAAAAATATTTAGCTTGTATTGTATTACCTCACACTCTTCGGAGTTGCACTTCACATGCCATATTTTCTGTCAATTCCACCAACACAGTTATGTCCCCTTGATTTCTATTGCTTTCTTCTGCACAGTTAACTCCAGGGGCTGGATTCTCCAGGCCCCCTGCTGCGTCTTTCTCGGCGGCACGCCGTTTGCTGGTGGCGGGATTCTCTACTCCCGCGCTTGTCAATGGGATTTCCCATTGAAGGCACCGCACGCTGCTGGGAAACCCACTGGCGGATGCACTGTCGGCGGCAATGGAGAATCCGAAGGACCGAAGAATTCCCGCCCAAGTTTTGTGTCACCTGCAAATTTCAAACTTGCACCCCAAGTACAAATCGTAAGTGAGCCGAGTACTGAAACACAGGGAAATCCACTGTCTGCTTCCTCCAGTCTCAGAAATACAGCCATTCACCACAACTTTCTGGTTTAAAAAAATCTCATAGCATGTTTTTTTTATAACCCACGGTGCACTACCCCTTTAATTCCATCAGCTTTAATTTTGCTAATAAGACTATTGTGTGCTGTTCTATGAAACACCTTTTGAATACTCATATACACAACATTGCCCTCATCCACCGTCTGTGTTGCATCCTCAAACGACTCAATCATTTATAATTTCCCCTCAAGAAATCAGAGCTGGTTTGCCTTCATTAGTCTATGCTTGTTCACGTAGCTGTTAATTTTCATCCTGTTTATAGTTTCTAAAAGCATCCCCGACACCAATATGACCTCCCATTACTAGGTTTATCCTTCTTCTCTGTTTTGAACAAGGGTGTGAAGTCCTCCTGACCTTTGACACCACCTATGTATCTGAGCAGGATTGGTAGATGGTGTCCAGTACCTTCACGATTTCAACCTTTACTTGGCTGTATGTTAGTTCAATGGAGAAAGATTGCAGAACTCCAAGGTACAGAGGGATCCGGGTGTCCTGCTGCATGAAGCACCTAGTGAAGGCCTCCCTCCAATGGCTTACCCATTGAAAGTCTTCAGTTCTAGTATTTGAGACCATGTGACCTCTTTAATGATTCCAATAATAACGAGCTCTGACTTGCTGGTAGAATTTCACTGGGAGACAATCATAAATATCTAATTAACATCAAACCAGAAACTAGGATGGTATCATGACCCGGTTGTGGTGCTAAAATAATCTTATTTGCTCCTCTCAGGGGTGTCAGGAAACCCAGAGCCTCTGCCTCTTTTCCCATCACAGAAATACAGCAAAGGAGGTTGCCGTTGTTTCCTAAACTGGCCCTGAATGTTAAGGTGAGCCCCATATGCCAAGCGGTCCCAGGTTCAAATTTAATTGATGTCGACGAGCGTGCCTCATGCAAGGGGGGAAATAAATGGCCAGGGTTCTCTCTCCTGACTTGTACTCTGGGAACACCATTTTTTTAACATGTGGAAATGTTAGAGAGTGGCAGGGTTAACTTGGATGTGGCACATTCAGCAGTCCAACAGCTATCAGCACCAAGTATGAAGAGCAGGTGAACTATTGGGGAAGAGTCACTTGGGAAAGTTACTTGAAGGCAAGTGACATTCTCTGAGGAACAAAAGAATCTGGCCAGAATTCTTCAGTCATTGGGATTCACTTTTCCCACTGGCAGGGCACCCCTGTCCGCGTGATTCCCGGCATTGTGGGGTGGTTTCAATGGAAAATCCAAATTGAAAAGCGGCGGGAGAATAGAATCCTGCCATCGGCGAATAATGCACTGCTGAGAAATATATGGCTGGGGGATTGGAAAGTCCAGGCCACTGAGAGGAGATGTGATCGAGTTTTACAAGATTACAACTGGTTTAGTTAAGATAGTCAAAATAAGCTGATCCCATTAACTGATTTTATACGGTTTAGTGTGACTCAGTTTAAGTTCTTGGGAAAGACAAATGGGACAACACCAATGATTGGCAATTTTAACTCACTGCCAATGAGAGTGGTGGAAGCAAAGATGTTGAGTAATTTCAAAACAAAATTGGAAAGCACACTTTAGAGAAATAGACTTGCAGGAGGGGAATGAGATTGACGAGCTTGTCCAGGGAACCAGCATGGACCTTAAACATAGAAACATAGAACAGTACAGCACAGAACAGGCCCTTCGGCCCTCGATGTTGTGCCGAACAATGATCACCCTACTCAAGCCAACAAATCCACCCTATACCAGTAACCCCCCCCCCATTAACCTTATTTGTATTTAGGACACTAAGGGCAATTTAACATGGCCAATCCACCTAACCCACACATCTTTGGACTGTGGGAGGAAACCGGAGCACCCGGAGGAAACCCACGCACCCACGGGGAGGACGTGCAGACTCCGCACAGACAGTGACCCAGCCGGGAATCGAACCTGGGACCCTGGAGCTGTGAAGCATTTATGCTAACCACCATGCTACCGTGCTGCCCCATGGCCTCTTTCTGTGCCATAATGACGTGATGGGCTGGATCTTTGTGGAGGACGTAGGAAAGTCGGGTCGGGAAACTTCCTCACGCGGCAGATCCATTGCCTTGAAAGCACCCCCCGCTTCAAGTGGAGCAGGACGGAGCTGGGCCCACTGACACTGGACTAGGTCCTTGGTGGCGCTGGAGGCCGGCAGATGGTGAGGCTAGCAGGCTAAACTGCTCGCCTCCATTTGCTGGGGCATGGCAAAGTTGAGATGAATTACAGGCTCTCATACCTCAGCACCCCACACACACCCCATGCTCCCTCCAATAATCCACGCTCTCTCCATGTTCCACGCGCCTCTTACCCTCTCATATCCTCTCTGCAGGCCCCCTCATACCACCTTACCATCTCAAGGTTTCCAGATATCCTTCTTAGCCACTCACTCAGTATGCATTGTGAACAGACCTCAGGAGCCAAGCTTTTGAAATGGACATGAATCAGCTGTCAATCAGACACACTTCATAAAACAATTCTCATTCAGAAAATCTATTTAAAGAATTTGATTTGCTGTGAGTGGCTAATCTGCTGCAAAATCAAACAAACGTGAATTCACTAACCTACATTAAACACCGATGATCCCTTTATAACTTATTAAAGCTGCCAACTCCACGGTCTGCACAGCTGCTGCTGAGCTTGGTGATTCTGGAGCTTTTGAAACTCAGCCAAAGGTTCATGATGGTCCAGCTGCTAAAACAAACCATTACAGTTTCATACAATGAAATCTATTGAAACTGCAATAACAGATGGCTATGTTTTATTCGAAGCTACACCATATGGCCTGTCAATCAATGTACTCCGAGAGCCGGTGCCTGTATTTTGTTTACCTCTAAGGGAGAGCTGCAGGCCCATTTTTTTTTTCAAATTTAAAGGGCTTCTCATAACAAGTGTAGTTTTCATACACTGTTTTGCTTAGTCTTGAATGTGTAATAGCACTTTTCCAAATATGAAAAGTACTCTCCTGCATCTCAATACTTACACAATTTTGATTAATGTAGTGGTCAACTTATCTTTGCAGGCCGACTCTTACTCTCAATCTTACAGTAAAAGCATATTTAACTTCCAATACAGCATCTAACTATTGAAACTGAAGGAACTGTTTATTTTTTGTACTTAAAAGCCAAAGCCAATGAAACAATACCAGGAACAGGTGACTGTTTTATTTTTTGGTTCACCACTTGAAACCAGGGTTTCCTCTTGCTTCATGACTCCTCTGAGGCCCACATTCTTACAGAGAGTTCCAATTCCATTACAATCGCAGAGGAGTGAGGGGTACGGGGGTTGGACTGCCCGCCCTTTGCAATGGAGCCAGCAAGGGCAGGAGTTGTGCATGCAGGCAGACTACATGTGTGCTCTCTCTCTGGCAGAAATTTCCAGAAATGACAATGGAGATGGGACTCCCAGAATTGGGTGCAGCCAGCCATTATTGAAGGGCCCCAGGGTTGACTTGACTCAGCAAAACTCCTGGGGCCTATAGCTCGACAAAAGCCGCTCTCCAAATGCAAGTTCCTTCTTTCGATGAACTTAAATTGGGAAGCAGTAATTAAAGTAAGTTTAAATTAGATATTGGGAAAATGACTTTACTTATAGGATTGATAAATAACCGGGATAATCTGCCGGTGGGATCATTACAATCAAGAACAGCACAATCATTGAAGGAGCATCTGGATACAACTGTGGAAAGCATTAAGGTACCAGAGAGATCGACTTCAATAGGTCGGAGGACGTTTTCCATTGCTTACCTTTTGCATTTCTGAATTGGGAAGTTAATTTTTACACAGAGCAATAATGGGGTCTGATAGTTTATCATGGAGATACCTTGCTGTCATTTTAAATCTAGTGTGTGCTCCACTGGGCATTAACAGCTTGGGCCCTGATGGTGGTTTATGGTTCTCTAATGGAGGAATTGATGATTATGATTTAATTAGTGCTAAGTCTATCAAGTGACAGTCTGCAGTCACTTTCCAAAGTAAAACACAGTCAAGGCATATTACTTAATTATAGCTTCGATCTTACAAAGATTCATTGCTTATGCCTGAGATTGAAATCTTAGCTCATAGCTTTGCTTGTGTCATGTTCTTGAAGCTGACTCAATTATGTAATATGTTCTGTTTTACAATGACTGTGAGCATAAGTGAGCATAAGTATGTGAGCATACTTCCCGTACCAGCCTCCCCGGACAGGCGCCGGAATGTGGCGACTAGGGACTTTTCACAGTAACTTCATTGAAGCCTACTCGTGACAATAAGCGATTTTCATTCATTTCATTTCATTCATATTTTATAAAAATTAAAATTCTTACTTTTGGCAGATGTTTCTTGATTTCACAATTTTGGGGTCATGCTTCTGGCCCACATATCGACATTTGCTGTATCGACATTTTCCTATTCCATTATGCCATGCCAGCGGACACAATGGACTTACGGGGAGGGGGGGGGGGGGGGGGGGGGGGGGGGGGTGTCAGTTCACTCTTGATGCAGTGAAGTCCATTTTCAAACCCTGTTGGCATCTTCTAAATTCTAAACCTATAATCAGTGCTGCCTGAGGCCAACTGCACAGGCAACATACCTGTGTTATATAACGACAAATTTTCTGTTTTTTCTTAAGTGCTGGCACAAGATTCGCCCCTCCCCCCACCTCATAGACACAGAGAGCACCACACATGCACAATGGGGAACCAACCCACCCCCACAGACAGAGGGAATTCCCCCCTCCCCATAGACACCCCCACATGGACCTCCACAGAGCTGGTCTCTCCATCAGATTAGCCTCGAGGCCTCACAACACCAGCAGACTCTCACCTTGTGTGTGAAAATCGGACTAGTTGGGACAATTCCTGAACCTGACTGGGAGAATGTGTTTGGGAAGTTTAGATTTTTGTCGCCGGTGGGAAAAAGTGAGATTTGGGTCTGCTGCTGCTGGAAAAGGTTCAGAGGCAGTCTGCTGTGTGGTTGTACCTACATGCAAAGCACTTTATTGAAGCTATGCGGAAAGAAAGAAAGCAAAAAACAGCACTCCAGTTCTTACCCCTCACAACCCTTCATGCCCCATTCATGCCAATCCATGACAGCCTATGGCCCATCTACACCCTTCACACCCTCCATGCTAACCAGTGCCCCACACCCATCACCCCTCATTCTCTCCATTATTCTCAGAGCCCTTTATAGCCCAGTCCTAACAGAGTGCCAACTCATATCCTCCCGACCTACCACCCTTTGTCCTGACACCCCCACTCATTCAGTATGCATCATGGGCTGACCTCAGGACCCATGCTGAGATTAAATAAAGTTCTTCTGTGTCTAGTGGTGAATTCACAATTTAATGAAAACCAACCCCATTGATGAAAACTCATTCACTCACTTTAAATTAATTTAATCCCTTATAAAAACAAGCATTTGTATCCATAGTCCCACTTCAAAGATTTTATAAGCACTCGAAGCTGCCAATCAAACTATGACCTGACAGGCTCCTCACTGTGATAATGGTAGGTTTGGAAATTGATCATACAACCCTCATCCCATTATGGCAGCCCACAGGCTCATGTCAACATATGGAGTGAAAGAGCAAGCAGTGCTTTTTTTTAAGTACTGCATAAATTTTGTTTTCCAAATATTTAAAGGGTGGGATGTTTAAGTAATATAACAGCTATCTTGACAATTCTTTTGACAATTCCCTTGACAGTTTTCTTTCAAGCACTCTTAACAGTTCCTGTGAGCTTGACAGCTCTAATGACTTTATGTATTTTTTAAAGTAGATTCATATCTACTTTGAAGAACTCAAAAGAGCACCTGACTTTTACAAAAATGGAGCTATATCCAGGGGGTACCATACATCTCCAGAAGGATACCTTACCTCTCCCAAGAGCTCCAGTAACTTTAGTAACTTTAGACCTTCTATTCCCAGGTCTAACGTGCATAAGTCATGATTTAGATATTCCACCAGCGAAAATCAGATCTGACTGAGGTAGCTGCATGTGCAGCTGCATCCATGAACCATGGATGTGCAACACAGCACATATACTCCCACCTCCAAATATGCAGGGGCCGGGTTCAGGTGTGGGACCTCTGGACTGGTGCCTCTCAGCCTGCATGGAATTTTCGACCAATGTTACCTCATGTTTGCCTCTCGTTCTTTTGTCAATCATCATAAATCTGTGTCCTCCAGTTTCCGACCTTTGTGACACTAGATACAGTTTCTTCTTATTCAATCTATTAAAAATCCTCTATGATTTAGGATACCTCTGTCAAATCTCCTCCTAACCTTCTGTTGCTGAAGGAGAATAGCCCCTGTTTCTCTCAAGACTAAATATGAAATGAAAAAATGAAAATCGTTTATTGTCACGAGTAGGCTTCAATGAAATTACTGTGAAAAGCCCCTAGTCGCCACATTCCGGCGCCTGTCCGGGGAGGCTGGTACGGTAATCGAACCGTGTGGCTGGCCTGCTTGGTCTGCTTTTAAAGCCAGCGATTTAGCCGAGTGAGCTAAACCAGCCCCAAATATTTCCACATATCTGCAGTCCCTCATAACTGGTACCATTCCAGCAATTCTCCTCTGCACCATTGGCATCCTTCCTGGAGTATAGTGGCTAGAATTGAACACTACTCCATATGAGCCCTAAAGCAATGATGGTTTAGCCTAACTTCACCTGCTTTTGTACTCTGTACCTTCATTCACAAAGCAAACAATTCTATATGCTTTTTTCACAATCCTTTCATCTTGTTCTGTGACCGTCAAGGATTTGTGCATCTGCACACGGGCCTTTCTGTTCCTGCACTTTTTTGAAACTTGCATCATTTCGTTCATATTGCCTCTCCGTGTTTTTCTTCACCAAATGTATCACTTCACATTTACATACAGTAATAACTTAAAAATCAGAGTGGGTAAAGATTGATTTGCCCTTTGGGCCTGTTCTCCCAATACAATAAAATAATGTCTGATTTTCATAGAATCATAGAATTTATAGTCCAGAAGGAGGCCATTCAGCCCATTGAGTCTGCACCGGCCCTTGGAAAGAGCACCCCACTTAAGATCATGCCTCCACCCTATCCCCGTAACCCAGTAACCCCACCTAACCTTTTTGGACATTAAGGGCAATTTAGCATGGTTAAACCACCTAACCTGCACATCTTTGGACTGTGGTAGGAAACTGGAGAACCCAGAGGAAATCTATGCAGACACGGGGAGAACGTGCAGACTCTGCACAGACAGTGACCCAAGCTGGGAATCAAACCTGGGACCCTGGAGCTGTGAAGCAACTGAGCTAACCACTGCACTACCGTGCTGCCCCCTATCTCAAGTCAACTATGCTGTATTATCCCCACTTCCCTTGAACCTACTACACAGAGTAAAACAGTTAGAGTACAGGAAAAGGCCATTCAGCCCAACTTGTCTGCCATCACTGCCCTGGCCTTTCCCCCACAACCCTCAATTTCTCAAACATTTTCTCAAAACAACTATCCATATCTACCTTGAATATATTCAGCCAACCCAGCATTCACAGCTTTGTAAGGTGGAAAATATCAAAGAATCACTGTGAATATTAAAGAAGTGTCCCCTCAACTCATTCCCAAATGGCTACGCCCTTATTCTGACACTGTGGTCCCGAGCTTTACACTTCTCAGATCTCAAAGCTCCATCCCATGTCAACCCCCTTACCAATTATGTGAGTGAAAGAATCCTTCATTCTTTGGAGTTGTAATAGGCTTAATCTACTCAATCACTTTTCATTGAATAAGCCCCCCCCCCCCACATCGCACCCCCTCCCAGGAATCAGTCTAATGAAGCTTGGTTGCACTCCATAGAAGGAACGTATATCCTTCCTTAGGTGAGGAGATTCACAGTATTCCAAATATGGTCTCATCAAAGCCTTATGCTGTTGCACCAAGACCTCTTTGTGTTAATTTAAAAAAAAAATTCATTTAGAGTACACAATTCACTTTTTCCAATTAAGGAGCAATTCAGCGTGGCCAACCCACCTAGCCTGCACATCTTTAGGTTGTGAGGGCGAAACCCATGCAAACACGGGGAGAATGTGAAAACTCCACACGGGCAGTGACCCAGAGCCAGGATCGAACCTGGGACCTCGGCGTTGTGAGGCAGGAGTGCTCACCACTGCGCCACTGTGCTGCCCTTGTGTTAAATTTAATATGCCATGAGTAATAATATGTCATTTTAACATTCTGTCTTGTCTCCCTGAAGTTTGTTCCTGCATTACTTGTCCAAGTTTTACATTATCTGCAAACTTTGAAATGATGCCTAGTATACTCAAGCCCAGGTTGTTAAATTATATTGAAAAGGTCCTCATAATGACCCTTGGGAAATAGTTAGAAAAACAATGTTTAGCATTCCTTGGTGCCTTTTCTCCCTTAGCCAGTTTTGTATCCATGCTGTCGCGATCCCTTTAATCACAGAGGCTTTCATGGTGTTATCAAGTCTTTTATGTGGCACCTCATCAGCATATTTTACAGGCCATGTGTGAATCTATAGATATATGTGTGAAATAAATACTTCAATTTATAAATATATAATATTTACATATTTTATGTAATATGTCATGTTATAGTCATGTAACTCTTCTGTATCTTTTATCAAACATATTGCTGAAGAAATAACGTAGGCTCCGATTCGCCATTCCCCGCTGCTGAGATCGGGAATCCTGACCGGGCGGAGAATCCCGGGGCAGGGCAAAATCAGGATCCATGCCGGGTAACTGGTTGTGGTTTCTGTGACCATCCCGCCGGCCATAGTGGGTTTCCCGAGGTGCCAGCCAGGCTTCCCGCCTTGACTCGGCGGGGCCATGCAAATAGGTCATTAGAGCTATTTTGCATGTCATTGACGAGCAGGACGCACCGTTCACAAGCCAGGTGGCATGCTCCCCCCCCCCCCCCCCAGCCAAGAGTCCCGCTGGTCTGAATTGGTGCAAGTCCTGACGTTGTCCGATGGGTGACAAGGTGGTAAGCACCCTCCCAATAATTGCCACCAGGGTGCCTATGAGGGGGGCTACCACAGAAGTTAGTGGTCAGGGAGACTTGTGTTGAGCTGGCAGGGATCAAGGGGTCTTTCCCAGAATGGGACTCTATTGGCTGCTCTCCCCATCTGCAGTTTATAACCACCCTTAATAATAATAACCGCTTATTCTCACAAGTAGGCTTCAATGAAATGACTGTGAAAAGCCGCCAGTCGCCACATTCCGGTGCCTGTTTGGGGAGGCCGGTACGGGAATTGAACCCGTACTGATGGTTTTGTTCTGCATTACAAGCCAGCTGTTTAGCCCATTGTGATAAACCAGCCCCAGTTTCCTCACCACCACATCAAACGCAGCTAAGTGCTTTGGCTTCCTCTTTTTCACAGCAGGAAGCACTTAGCTGCATTTGATGTGGCTAAATTGAATGGAAGCTCTACATTTCAAAGGCTGTCAATGGATTTCAAGCCCTTTGAAGTATACTGGGCTTTCGAGGAAGCCCCTGACACTTGTAATAGCTGCTGTTCGAATGCTTCTGTCTGAGGCTGCAGATGTTAGTAAAGGGTGAGTGAAATTTCAGTGATTTTTCAACCTATTGCCTGCACAGCTCTTCAGCTTTCAGGCAGGGGTCTCTGATGGGGCAGCCTATTTTGGTGGTTTGATGGGGGTATCTGATGTGAGGGTTCTGATGGGGTGTTGGGCCACCTTTATGTGTGTTTGCTGTGGGGGTTGACGCATTATTTCCATGGTGGTGGGGGGAGGATGCCCCTACTTGTCAGTTGAGGGGCAAGTTGTTGGGTGGGAGGTGGGGCCTGCCGTTGGACCTCAATATAGGGCCACCCACTCAAAATGGCGGCCCGAAACCAGGATTCTGACAGAATCCCAAGAGCACTCCACCATGCATAAATTTGCATGGCAAAGGAGAGGGGAAAGCTCCTGGGCACCGCTTCTAGTGCCAGTGGAGACCCGGGGTGATACATTTTCAGCAGGAGAACTTAGTCTCCCAAATGGAGAAACCTGCCCACTGCCTACCACAAGCCCACCTTGACTGATCAGTTTATGCATTGGATTCTGACAGCTGCACATGCTACAAGACTAACCTTATTGACCATCTCCTAAATGGGGCATGAGCCACTTTCTCACCATGCAACCTTAACACTGAAATAGGGCACACCAAAGCTATCCTGCGGGACAATGGTCACCCTGATTATATCATTGCTCACTACGTATCACACATACACACAAATGGGCCGAAGGTCCCTACATTCAGACCTGAAAAGTGCTCAGTATTCCTCAGTATTACTCTGGAAGGATAAGGTATCCGAAATTTGAGCAACATGTGAAGCTAGACATTTCACACTGCTACCATGCAGCGGCAACGCAAATGGTGTTTTCCACCAACAGGATGCCACCTTCAAGCCAAAAAGAAGTTCTGGCCACCTCACAAATGAATAATGTGATATGTGAATTTCAGCGCCAGTGTGATGCCAGGTAGGTAGGCTTCACACCCCAATGGCTGATGGATTGTATCAAACATCACGGCCCTTTGACTGTTTGGTAATAGGCGGAACACTGACTGTAGTTAACCAACCTGCGTTTGTAATACTCAGTACATAATATCCTATGTTAGATTGGATTTCACAACTGGGCAGCATTTCCCGAACAATCCTGAGTGTGCTCAGAATTAGGCTAATAACCAATTTGAGATTATCAGTCGGTCTTGCGATGTAGCTCGCATTCAGTCCCACCAAGCGATGGGGAAGAGGTGCTGCAGTGGTATTGTCTAGCTGGACTAGTAATCCAGAAATACTGATTCAAATCCTGCCACAGCAGATGGTTAAATTTGAATTCAATAAAAATCTGGACTTAAAAGTCGAACGATGACCATGAAGCCAATGTCGGTTGTTGTAAAATGTCCCTTAAGGAAGAAAACCTGCCATCCTTACCCAGTCTGACCTACATGTGACTTTGGATCCACAGCAATCTGGTTGACTCCCAACTCCACCTGCAAGGGCAGTTAGGGTTGGGCAATAGATTCTGGCCCAGCCAGCAACACCCACACCCCATGAACCAATTTTTAGAACAGCGGGTAGCTAATACACATGTTACAGTTATACGTAATGAATTTTGAAATCATACATTAAATGTATTTGTATTAAATATTTCACCCACCCCCATCCTAATGAACCACACTGGTGGTTCAAGATGGTGGTATGGGATATTTAGGGTCCCATGCTGACCACAGAGCGTTGCATCTGCTGTCAGTGTAAAGTGGTTCAGTGGTTATTGAAGATTGACCTGCACCTGGAATTCCAACCATCGCTGAAAGTCCTGTGGTCGAGGCTGTCTTCCGGCACCAGAGTAGCAAAGTTGCCCATGTGAACAACACAGGTCAGGATTCACATCCCAGTGATTCTAATTACTGGAGCTGCACATTCTTTGACCACAGGTTTCTGGACGATAACTTGAACCAACATTTCTCTCGCTCCGAGGTGAGAGACCCAACACGAAGCCAAGGGTGACACCTTAAAGCACAGCGCGAATCCCATTTCCTTTTAGCATTCCGAACGTATTCAAATTTGCCGAATCAATTTTAACATTACCCAGAAACATAACACAGCGAGGCCCCGTGGGATGGGATTAGACACCAGTGTTTGCATGGGAAATAAATCATATCCCACGAGTCTTGGAATGTTCCCCACTGTATCCAAATCAGTGAAAAACAGATGGGATAAAGCCTTACTGTGCGAGTGTTTTCTTCCCAGTCCTGTAGTTGTCAGGTTGCTTGCTGAGCTAGCGGCTAATTCACACATTATAATTCAAATGAGTTCTTGCGTAACAAAGTCACTCAGGCTTGTGTCAAGTGGCACATTTTATACATTTGTCTGCAACATTACAGGGAATGTAGGCTTGATGCATTCAGGGAGAAGGGAGGGGGGCGAGGACGTTTTAAAAGCAGAGACCCTACCGCCACCAACACTACCCCCCTCCCCCACCCACCCCTACCGCCACCAACAATTGACCTTTCAACTTTGATTATTGTTTTAATCCTTTATGATGTGGTATTTTGGGCACCTCAAACCTTTGCAAAAAAATGCCTTTTCCCACATTTCTTTCCTGTTTTGATCCTGAGGAGAGACTGGGTGCCACCTATGGGCTGTCTGAGACAGGGAAAGTTGCTTCTCCATATTCAACAAAGGCCAGATCGGAGCAGCAGGGATAGGGGATTGAGAGGCAGTTCTTTTGGCTCAATGGTCCAGGGGGACCAGGAGGACTGAGGAGAAAATAGAACATTTCTGTTCATTCAATGTATTTTTTGAATCTCCTCTTCCCTGGTGTAAGCGATAAGCCCACTCCAGAGATTCGAGCATAAAATCTGTTCTGACGTGCCATGCTGCACTGTCAGAGCTCTTTCCAATGGAGTGTTAAACTGAGACCTTGGGCGGTAGTCTCCCCTACCCGGCAGGGTGGGGGGTCCCGGCGTAGCGGAGTGGCACCAACCACTCCGGCGTCGGGCCTCCCCAAAGGTGCGGAGAATCTGCACCTTTAGGGGCTAGGCCTGCACTGGAGTGGCTCCCGCTCTGCCGACTGGCGCCAACGGCCGGCGTCGGTGCTGGCCCGAAAGGCCTTCGCCGGTCGGCGTGAGTCCGCGAATGCGCCAGAGCGTCAGCGGCCGCTGACGTCACCTTCGGCGCATGCATGGTGGAGGGGGTCTCTTCCGCCTCCACCATGGTGGAGGCCGTGGCGGCGGCGGAAGAAAAAGAGTGCCCCCATGGCACAGGCCCGCCTGCCGATCGGTGGGCCCCGATCGCGGGACAGGCCACCGTGGGGGCGTCCCCCGGGGTCCGATCGCCCCGCGCCCCGCCCCAGGACCCCGGGGCCCTCTCGCAATGCCTGCTCCCGCCGGCACAGAGGTGGTTTAAACCACATTGGCGGGAGAGGCCTGATAGCGGCGGAACTTCGGCCCATCGCTGGCCGGAGAATCGCCGCGGGGGGCAGCTGACCGGCGGGGCGCGATTCCCGCCCCTGCCAACTCCCGGGTGGCGGAGAATTCCGGCCACGGTGGGGGCGGGATTTACAAAGGCCCCCGGCGATTCCCCGAACCTGCGGGGGGTCGGAGAATTCCGCCCCTTGTCTGCCGTCACAGGTGAACATTAAAGGTCCCCTTGGCACGAACTGGAACAAGAGCAGGAGTGTTCTCCCTGCTGCCCTGACCAATCCCTTGACTAACATTACTAAAAATAGGTACATTGCTGTTGGTGGAGATTGCTGTGTGTGAATTGGTTGACACATTGGCCTGGATTCTCTGTTTTGGAAACGTTGGGTGGGATTCTCCGTTGCCCAACGCCGAAATCAAGGGCTGGATTCTCTGGTTGCAAACTACAAAATCATATTCGGCAATCGCCCGGAGAATCCAAGTTTCAGCAGTAATCGGGGTGGAGCCGCTTTCGAGACGCTCCAAAGCGGCATATTCTAGGAGTACGCCATATTGACGAATTGAGACCTGCCCCCCCCCCCCCCCCCCCTCCCGATGCTCCGCACCCGGCCGACCGAGTTCCCGACGGCGTGGGTCTCTCATGGTCTCACCCGTCGGGAACTCGACATGGTGGCTTCGGACTCAGTTCAGCGCCACCATAATCAGAGGAGGGACGATCCGAGGGGAGGGGTGACATTATTCCCAGCTGGGGGTACAGTGGGGGGGGGGGGGGTGGTCCGGGGCATGCGAGCCGTCCAAAGGAGGGAACTATTTAGTGGGCCGGATCCGTAAGTAGCCGCCGCCATGTAGCGCAGTGCGGCCGCTGCCGTGAAAATTTGCGGCCACAAACTCGGCAATTCTCCAGGGTATATCGGCAGCTAGAGCCGGGTGCTCTACGCTGCCGTCCTGTTAGTCCCCAGCAGAACTGGGAATCGGTAGCCATTTTGTGCCAGTTTTTCTGGCATAAAATGCCACAATTTCCACGCCGGCGTGGGGACATAGTCCCAGAATCGGAGAAGCCAGCCCCCTGTTTGGCGATCAGGCGGAGAATGGGCTCCAACACTGAAATTAGTGCTGGTGCCAGTTTGATCCCAGTCAGCCATGCTACGCCGCCTCCGAAATGGCATCATCGTGATGCGTGGCCCGCGCAGTGCTGTTGGCGCCTCATCGGTTGGCCCAAGCCTGATGCTCTGCACCCGATGTGCCGAGTTCCCAACGGCGCGGACCACGTATGGTCACACAAATCGTGAACCCAGCGTGGCGGCTGCAGACTGTGTCCAGCACCACCACACTCGGCTGGGATCCATGCCGCAGGCCGGCGGCGGGAGGGGGGGGGGGGGGGGGGGGGGGGGGCTTCTGTGAAGGCTGTGTAGACTGGTGGGGAGTGGCCAGGGGGTGGGCTGTGGGGTCGCAGGTGGCTGGTTGGGTCCGCTCATGGCCGGCGACACATTGTATGGCGCAACTACTGTAAGTCGTCAGCCGAGCGCATGCACGGCCCAGGACACGGCCACTCTCTGGCCACTTTCGGCACAGTAGTTTCAGCCGCCGCCGGTGCTAGCCCCTCACCGGTACTGGAATCACCGTGCCCATGCCGGCATCAGCACTTAGCCTCAGAAATGGAGAATCCAGACGCAAGTTCTCCTGCCAACGAAGAATCGGGTCTGGTCTCCACTGGTGGCAGGAGCTGCCCAGGTGTGAGTCTCACTCCTGAACCATGCAAATTTATGCAAGATGGAGAACTCACCAGATTCCATCGCGATCCCGGTATCGGTCTGCCATTTTGAGTGGGCAGCCCGATCACAAAGCATGGCGGCAGACCCCCCCCCCTGCATATTGCAACGCTGACCGCCCCTCCACTGCTGACAATGAGTGTCACCCTCCCCCCACCATGGGAATAATAGGTCACCAACGCTCCCCCCAGACTACGCTCGCATGAAGGTGACCGCAGCCCCCCGCATCAGAACCCCGTTTCAGCAATCCCCTTCTGTCCCTGCCCCTGACATTGCCAATGGCGCACTGGCCCCTGACACCATGGCACCTACTTCGTGGCAGTGAAAACTGTGCCTGTTGCGGTGCACCCTAAGGACGGTCAAGGGGGCCAAGTCATAGGTATTGTGCCAGGCTGCAGAAGGAGGTTTCCTCAAGGCTCCTGGGGGCTGGGTGGGCTTGGGTTGTGGCTGAGCAGTTGATCCTGAGACGCCACCCCCTCCTCCCCTGGAATAGGGGTCCTGTGCCGTCTTCCCCTCCGCTGCCCCGCAAGACGTGGCGGCTTGATCTTGTGGGGCGGCGGAGGGGAAAGAGTGCGTCGCTTTGAGACGCCGGCCCGACGTTCGGTGGGCACCGATCGCGGGCCAGTCCCCTCCCGAGCGCGGCCGTGGTGCTCACTCCCCTCTCCGCCCCCCACAAGCTACAAACTAGCATTTGGGGCCCATGTTCACGACGGCAGCAACCAGGTGTCGTTGCCGCCGACGTGAACCGGTCGGGAATGGCAGGCCGCTTGGCCCATCCGGGCCGGAGAATCGCCGGTCGCCGTGAAAAACGTTGAGCGGCGATTCTTCCGAGCGGGGGGGGGGGGGAGAATCGCAGGGGGCACCAGGGGGGCGTGTCGTGAGTCGCCCGGCCCTCCTGCAATTCGCCCACCCGGCGTGGGGAGTGGAGAATCGCGCCCACTATTTCTTTAATTCTATTCTATACACGAGGACAAGAAGCCCTGGCATGGCAACCTGTCCAGTGGTGTTCCAGTGAGATGATTCCTATCTGCGGTGTTTCTCTCTCATATCACAGCCAGAATCATGATCCCTGTAAGGTGGTGTTGCCACAGCTACTCTGATGTCCCCCAAGGTCCAATAGCACAGAAGAAAGTGAGCCTTTTTGTTCGCTCTGCTGATCCAAAAGAAGTCACTGTGTTCCCAGATAAGGTGATCAAGACTTGTCTGGGACTCATAACACCTTTCAGTTCAGGGGTAGAAAGTGCAGAATGCCCTTTTGAATGCCCTTTTGATGCACAGAAATTCCTTCCCAGCACTACCTCACCAATGGACTTCCCCTCCCTGGTAGAATGTAAAAGGCCAGCTCAAGGACACTGGGATTCCAAATAGAGGTGGAAATCAGGCCCAGACGTTTCAACCTTTGGATCACTAACCCTAAAGGATTTGTAAATCTGAAAGATGTGGGGCTGGATCCTCCATTCTTGAGGTTAAGTGGCAAATGGAAATTACGCACGAGTTTCGCGACAGATAAATCAGCGTGGACCCCTCACCAATTCCGGTACCGGTGAAAGGCTCGCACCCGCGCTGCATAAAACCCCCGCTGAAAATTGCTGCAGAATCTCTGGGTCACGGGCCGCGCATGCGCAGGGCTGACAACCTGCACCGGTTGTGCCGTAAAACATGGTGCCGGCCGTGCGCAACCCCTAACTCACCAACCCCGATCCCACAACCCAACCCCTGGCCACCCCCCATCAGCCCCCCAGCCATGGCAGAAGTCTTCCCCCCCCCCACCCCTGGCCAGCGGCACGGATCCCGAACGAGTGTGGTGGCACTGGATACACCACAGCCGGCACACCGGGTTCCCGACCGCTGGGACCAAACGTGGCCCGCGCCATCGGGAACTCATCCCATCGGGGGCGGGGCATCACAGGTGGGCCTGCCGATGACGTGCCAACACCGATGCAATGGTGTGCGGCGTGCGTCCCAATGACGATGGCTTCGAGGGGGCAGAACATGGCGGTCCAGCGTCAAGCCGGCTCATGCCCTGATTCCGCCGTCTGGATCCATTCTCTGCCCGATCGCCGATCATGATTTCGGCGTTGGTGAAAAGTATTCAGTTTGCAGAATGGAACATGGTTTAATCAGGTTTTTTTAAAAGAAATCAATTTAGACCATTAATTTGGAGACATCTACTTCACTGAAACAACTTTTGAAGTCAAATTTATCACTTAGCTGATTGATGCCATGAATAGTTGGCACCTTTTCTGCTCTTCACCCATAATTTCTGATGCCAAGGTGCCAGATGCAGATCACTGAAACATGAGAGGAACTGCCTTCTCTGAAATTGTAGACATTCAAGACTCGTCCTACATGCAGAGTTATTGCTTCTGGCAGGAGTTTGTAGTGGAAAACAAACTTAAAAAACACTAAGATAGGGCCATGTTTTTTGAGGAATACAGAAGGCCAGAACCTCACACAGGAACAGGGAGCGGGATTCTCTGATCCTGCGGTTAAGTGTTGACGCCGTCGGAAAAACGCTGTCACGTTTCTTGATGGCGTCAATACGTTCTCAGGATCAGCAATTCTGCCTCCACAGGGGGGCTAGCATGGCACTGGAGCAACCCATGGGCTCTGTGGGGTCCGTGCATATGCAGTGGCACTGGCGCCAACGCGTGCATGCGCAATGGCTCCCTTCTCCGTGCCGGCCCCGACGCAACATGGCATAGGACTACACAGGCCGGCACGTAGGAAAGGAAGCACCGAGCCAGAGAGGCCAGCCTGCCGATCATTGGACCGCGATCATGGGCCAGGCTACATCGGAGGCCCTCCCCCGGGGTCAGCACCCCCCTCCCCACCCCCACAACCACGGGCGCCGATTCTCTGCTCTGTGGAGAATCGCATGCCGGTGTCAAGGAGCTGGCGTCAAGGCGCTGGCGTTGGGCGTGATTCGCACCAGTCGGGGGTGATTCTCCGGCCTGGCCCCAGGCTGAGATAATCCCGCCCAGGGCTTTTAAATGATTTAAACCCTTCCAGCTATAGTAACTGTTCAAGACTCGTTGTGGAACTTGAAATTTAACAAAGAATTGAGATCGTGGACTGGGGCAATGATTCTAGATGGTCAGAAAACAAAATTTGCAAGTGGGAGAGAGGGAAAGATCAAAGGCTTCATGCAGGCCATCCCCAAGGTTGAAGGGATCAGGAAAGAGGATGACTTACTGAGAACTGGTGGAGAGCTGCAATAAAACTACAGACTGTAGCTGGAATGGAAGCATTACTGCTCTAACTTCCTCTTTTTACAAAAGAAGGTGGAACAGTGGCACAGGGGTTAGCACTGCTGCCTCACAGCGCCAGGAACCTGGGTTCAATTCCGTTGACTGTGTGGAGTTTGCCCGTTCTCCCCATGTCTGCAGGGGTTCCCTCCGGGTGCTCTGTTTTCCTCTGGGATAGGGCAGGGGGTGGGTCTAGGTAGGGTACTCTTTCAGAGGGTCGGTGCAGGCTCGATGGGCCAAATGGCCTCCTTCTGCATTGCAGGGATTCTACGGCTCTAAGGCTAAATGTCTCAAAAGACATCCAAAGTGTCAGTTGTATTTCGTTCCACAGTCCCTGATTTCACAGAAATCTAATTCATTAGCGGAATTTCATGGTCATAGTATATTTGGGTGACTTCCACACGGAACATGCCAATTTATTTTCTAAATAGCCGATAAATAGGTACAATAGATAAACTAGTGATTGCGATTTTGGAATTTGGAGAACTTGTACTTTAATGATTCCATAGAATTGAAGAAAATGCTGATTTACTGATAGCGCTCAGCATTCACCATAAGGACGTTTATGAAGTTCAAGAACTATCATGTGTTGTCAATTTATAGATGTAGGAATGTAGGTGCAGGAATAGGCCATTCAGCCCATCAAGCCTGCTGCACCATTCAATTAGATCATGTCAATTTATAGACGTAGGAATGTAGGTGCAGGAATAGGCCATTCAGCCCATCGAGCCTGCTGCACCATTCAATTAGATCATGGCTGATCATCTGCCGAAACACCACTTTCCCGTGCTATCCCCACATTCCTTGATAGCGTTAGTCTCCAGACATCTATAATTTCCTCTCTTGAGCATGCTCAATTATTGAGCTTCCACAGCCCTATGGGACAGAAAATTCCAAAGAATCACCCCCATCTGAGTGAAGAAATTCCTCTTCATCTCAGGCCTAATTGCCTATCCCCTATCCTGTTTCTGTACCCTCTGGATCCAACCCCGCCAGGCAGGGAAAACCACTGATCCATTTCTGTCCTGTGAGAATTTTGTAAGTTTCAATAAGATTACCACCAATCCTGTGCTCCACATTCATTCATTAACCTCCTATGCCATCAAAAGCTTTCTGAAAATCTAAATACACTACATCCAGTGGTTCTCCTTTACCTATGCCAAAGTCGGCCCCCCGCCCCATGGCAGGATCCTTGGGTGAGCCAAGGAAAAGCTCATAGACTTTGATGGGACCAGAAGATCCCATTGACAGTCAATGTCATGTTGTATCTCCTGCGGGAAAGCCCGCTGAGGCGGGGGAGGGGTGGGGGGGAGGTGGAGGGGGGGGGGGGGTGGCAAAAAATTATTGGTCTAAGTGTCTAGTTATTACATCCTTTATTATCGATTAGAACATTTTCCCCACTCCATCATTAAATTAACAGGTCTGTCATTCTCCATTTTCTTTCGCCCTCCTTTCTTAAATATTTGCCATACCCCAGTCTGCAGGACCCTTTCCCGAATCTAGATAATTTTGAAAGATAGCCATAAATGGATGCACTAACTGAATATCCATCGCATTCAACACTCTGGGATGTAGCTCAGTGGCTGTATTAACCTTCAGTCCAATTAGTATTTGTATACAACCTCTATTAACGCTAATTTGTTTTAGTTCCTTATTTTTACAAGCCCCTTGTTTCCCGAGTATTTCCGGAAGGGTTTCTGTATTTTCTCTGGTCAAGGTAATTGTTTAGTTGATCTGCCATTCCCATATTCTCCATTATAAAATCTTCTGTCTCCACCTGTCATGGGCCCATTTGTTCTCATTAATCTGTTCTTTTTCACATACCTAAAGCAACTTTTACAGGCTGCCTTTATGTTTCTCAGTAGCTTGCGTTCATGTTCTCTTTTCTCTTGCTTTATCAGTTTCTTGGTCTTCCTTTGCTAGCTTCTAAATTGCACCTAATCCTCAGGATCATCATTGTTTCTGGTAATATTACAAGCCACTTCCTTTGATCTAATGCAATATTTAACTTGTTTTGTTCGCCATGGTCGATCTACCTTTCCTGGTTCTTTTTGTGACTTGGAAGAATAAATACTTGTTCTCGAATACATTCTTTAAATACTAGCCATTGCCTATCTACCTTCAAATCTTTGAATGTATTTTCCCAATCCAACTATCCCCTCATTTCTTCATAGATTCCTTTGTTCAGATTTAAGACCCTAGTTGCAGAATGAACAATATCACTTATTAACTTAATGTAAATATTATGATCACTAATTCCTAAGGGCATTTTACAGCAAGGTTATAATTAGCCCTTTCTTATTCCATAATACTAAATCTAAAAAAGCTCTCTCCCTAGTTAATTCTTCAATGCACTGCTCCAGAAACCCATCTCATAAACACTCCAGGAATTCAACCTCAACAGTATTAGTGCTAATTAGGTTAATCTATATGTGCATTGAAGTTCCCCATTATTACATGTTACATTCAGCTCTATTTTCCTCATACAGTGCCCAACATTAACACTAAAGAATGGTGCGCTACAAACAACTCCCACAAGGTTCGCTGCCTCTTGCTATTTCTTTGCTCCACCCAAATTGATTCTATATCTTGCACTGATCTCATCCCTTATTGACAGCACGGCCACAGCTCCTCTTCCTTGTTCTCTGTCATTTCTAATTTTTGAAAATTATTTAATGGGATGTGGGTGTCATTGGCTACGCCAGCATTTTTTATTGTCCATCGTTAATTGTTCTTGAGGTGGTGATAGTGAGCCACTTTCTTGAACTGCTGCAGTTCCCCTGGTGTAGGGACACCCACAGTGCTGTTAGGGAGGGCAGTTCCAGGATTGTGACCCAATGACAGTGAAGGAACGACCGACATATGTCCAAGTCAGCATGGTGAGTGGCTGGGTGGGGAATGTCCAGGTGGTGATGTTCCCATATATCTGCTATCTTTGTCCTTCTAAGGAATAGTGGCCGTGCATTTGAAAGGTGCTGCCGAAGGGGTCTTGGTGAATTGCCGCAGTGCATCTTGTAAATGGTACGCACTGATGCCGCTGTGCATTTGTGGTGGAGGGAACGAATGTTTAAGGTGGTGGTAGAGGTGCCAACCAAATGGGCTGCTTTGGCCTGGACAGTGTTGACCTTCTTGAATGCTATGGGAGCTGCAGTCATCCAGGCAAGTGAACAATATCCCATCATACTCCTGACTTGTGCCTTGTTGATGGTGGACAGGCTTTGGCAAGTCCGGAGATGAATTATTCACTACAGAATTCCTAGCCTTTGACCTGCTCTTGTAGCCACAGTATTTATATGACTAGTCCAGTTCCGTTTCTGGGTGAGGGTAACCTCCAAGGTGTGGATTGTGAGTGAGCTGGGGAGGTGAGGGGTGGGGGGGGGGGGGGGTAATGCCATTGAATGTCATGGGATGATGTTTAAATTCTCTGATTGGAGATTGTTCTGTGACACAAACATGAAGAAACCTGTGTTTAGAATGAAGCTTCCAGCATATTAACACTGCTTGGTTAATAAACCAACGTCAGAGGCTTACTCCCAACACCTTCACATGACTCGTGAAGAGAGGAAAATAAAACAGCCGGAGGTAAGCCTGGCTAATTAACGAGTTTGGGCAATTGTTTTCTTTGCTTAATAGCTGTGCAGTTGATCCTTGCACTTAGATAACCAGGAAATAACTGAATTAAATCCTTTCATTGACAGTGATTTCATTGTTTGCGTTCTGGCCACTCGTGTTGTTTTCAAGTGACGCCCTCTATTTAGTTTTGTTGATAGTGTTGACACAGGCAAAGGGTTTAAATCGAGAGAAGGGTGCAGTGGCAGACTCCTCCAGGGATGAAATGTCACTCACTCGAGCATAAAAATCAGACTGGTTGTTTGGTGTCCTTTGATTCTCGAGAAGGGCAGTTGCACTCGGTTGATAGCACTTGGTGGTATTGTCTGCAGGTGGAAGTTTGACACACAGCACTACATTTATACACATGCGTACAGCAGTCTGTAATCAAAATCTAAATAACTGGCAATTTTCCTCTGTTGATGATAAGTGGCAGAAGGAGAGAGATATTCCAGCCTGATTGAATAACAGTATTGGGCATTCTGTCATAACTGAGGTGGGAAACTCCATTAGAAAGCATGATCCAGTGTGGCATTAACCAAAAAGGCACCATGTTTGACCCCTGGTCTCAGCACATTTTGCTGATCTGAGCCATGGCATATCAAGGCGACTATAATTGATCTCAACACCTATCTCGCTGGAGTCAGAGTTCCTGCTATCACTGTCCACCAACTGTCTCTGTGAAATATAAATGAATGGAGTTTGCAGAGGACAGGATTAGGTTTGGCTGTTAGGCCTCATGCTGGGACAGGCCGTTGAGGCTTGGTGGGAGTTTACATATTCTTGCCACGCTTGGAGAGGGGAGGTGGTAGAGCACTAGAGACCACAAAGCCAGTCTGATAAACAAGCATAGTTTCCAGTTAGCTAGTGGGCAGTCCAGAGAAGGCCGCAAGATTGGAGGGGTATACAGGTGTGGATATCTTCAGAGGTGAAGATCAGATAATTAGACAAGAGGTTGGAGATCAGTGGCCTCAACATATGTTAAAGGCCTTGCAGGGTGTGAACAGAAGCTTCATGAGGGGATGTTGGGCGGAGATCAGAATCCTGATTAGTGAGAGATTAGAGGCCTCATGGGGAGAGGTTGAAGGGAGATTTAAAGGATTGGTGGTGGCTGTCTGATTACAGGGGTTTGGACAGGTTGGCAGCTTTGCTGGATCAAACAGGGCAGGTGAAAGCTAATTACTGACTGACCCAACAGTCACCCTCCTTGCATATTCCAAAGTCTCAGGAAGCCCTGCTGATTAGAGTCAAATTTCAAACTGTGGATATAAATGTGACTTGCAAACTCATTATTCTATATAAAGCACCGACCCACCTTCTTGGAGTCAGATGGTTCTCTGTTTCCCTGCATACTCTGCAAAAAACAGATGCCTGGCCATCTGTCAAAAATGCTTCCGTTGATATAATTGCCAGATGTCCTCAATGTGAATGCTTGACTGAGCTCCAAGAATGGCCGATGAACTCAGCTCAGCAGTGGTCCTTTTTACACAGCTTGAAGGGTTTGCTAACTTTGTTTGATTGACAGCTTTCTGAGGCTGTAATATGATATTCTTTCTCTGATATGCTTTTTCAATGCCTGTTTGTTTGGATAAGATTGAGAAGTGTTAAGAAGATTAAAACTTTTGGCATTGATACTATGAATGAATGTGGTTGATTGACATTTTTTGAGTTTTAAGATGATCATTTTATTTTAAAAGGGAGACTTTCAAAGCCTTTTTGCTTATTATTGTTATTTTACACTTTTCCCCCCCAATTAACGGGCAATTTAGCGTAACCAATTCATCTACCCTGCACATCTTTGTGTTGTGGGGGTGAGACCTACGCAGACATGGAGAGAACGTGCAAACTCCACATGGACATGTGTGGGACGGGATCGAACCCACGTCCTCAGCGCCACGAGGCAGCAATGTTAACCACTGTGCCGCAGTGCCATCCACCTCTTTGCTTATTCTGACACTCAGGAACATTTTAAAGATGTGCCTGTCTTGCCAATGGGTATATAGTGGATTCTGGAATACATGGAGAGGATGGGAGGGGCATTGGGGCAACATGATGAAAATGCAGGGTGCAGGGTAATGGGGGCATGGAGTGGAAATGAGATAGGAGTATGGAAGATATGAGGGTGCATTGGCATGATCTTTTAAACATAACCCTTCAAAAGATTCCTGACTCTTTTACAAAGTGGATTTCTTTATTCCAACATATTCATTCCAGCTGGACATAGAGGAGGCAAGGAAGTATCCTGTTCCTCAGCTCTGTGGGCTATTTAGGATAGTATTTCGACCACCTGTATTTAGATACCAATGTGCCATTATGGCCGGGCTTATCCGATCCGGATTTGCCCCACCAATCACTCAACCAGTAAAGTGAACAATACTCCTGACTTGTGCCTTGTGAGAATTTAAAGCTCAGCCAAATTTGCTGCAGCTTCCAGAGAAATCCGTCAAACAGAGAATTCTGGCCAAAAAATGGAGCATGTTGCCCATGTTGCCAGTGCAAATATTTACAAATATAGTGAGCTCAGTATTTGAGGGACACTTCTTTAGAGATCATTATTTTAAACGTTTTTGTCATGATGTAGTGTTAGAGAGTGGGGCGGTCCTGTGGCGCGGTTGTAGTGTTCCTTAACTCTGAGCCAGAAATCCTGGGTTCGGATTCTGGGATTTTCTGCCCTACCCTCACCCCCCCACTGCAACATGTTTTCAGGTGGCAGAGGTGGCTTGCCATTGGCAGCTGGCATGATCTTCCGCTCCGACTGATGTTTACTGCGATTAGCATGACTTGCCTATTCTGCCGCCAGGTAACCCACCTTGGGTGTTGCGGGAGGGGGCGGGCGGGGGGGGGATTTAATTTGATTTGATTTGATTTTTGATTTGATTTATTGTCACATGTACCGAAGTACAGTGAAAAGTATTGTCATAATATATCATGGTGCAGACACACACTAATGGACACACACAGGGACCAATCAACATGTACAAACACCGCAGCCAATCACCAGTTAGAATACACACACTATAAAGGCAGAGGGCACCACGGTTCCTGCTCATTCTGGGTGCTGCCTCTGAGTGTAACAGGAACTTATTCAGCCCAGCACAGACTCACAACACGTGCTGAGAGAATCAACTGGTTCGGACAAGGCTTAGGTCTCTAGTTTAAGTTAGCATCATTTAGACCCACAGTCATCGTGTGTTAGTTAGTTAGAAGGAGTTAATAAAATCGAGTTGAACCTTCATCTGTGTTGGAAGTGTCTGTTCATCTCTCAAGCCTACACAGGCCAACACAACATGATACCAGGAGTTGAGGAATGCTCGCACTTCTGAGACCGACCCTTCAGTGATCTGCCATCTGACAGAAAAGACTCCGTTCGCCCGCTGCCACCTCTCCGCATTGCAGGGAACCTGGGCTCCAACTGGAAACTTTTCAAACAGCACTTCCAGCTGTACCTCGAAGCCAGGGACCTGGAAGCTGCCTCGGACGCACATAAGATAGCTCTCTTCCTCATCACAGCCGGTGACCATGATCTGCACATTTACAACTCGCTGACCTTCGGTGAGGGGGAGGACAAATCGAAGTTCAAGACCATAATTCTGAAGTTCGACAGCCACTGCGCAGTTGAGGTCAACGAGAGCTTCGAGAGATACATGTTCCAGCAGCGAATTCAGGGTAAGGACGAGCCTTTCCAGTCCTTTATTACCCACATCCGCGTCCTTGCGCAGTCCTGCAACTACGGGTCAATCTCCGACTCCATGCTTCATGACCAGATTTTGTTTGGTGTTCAATCTGAGCCCCTGCGCCAGCAGCTACTAAAAGTAAAGCAGCTCACTCTCTCCACGGCCATTGAGACCTGTGTGCTTCATGAACATGCCTCCACGCGTTACTCATGCATCCAGGCTGCTGAAACGGCGCGGCTAGCCCCCTACAAGGCAGGACGGGTCCAGATGATCAAATCTCTTCAGGCTCTGGACCTGAATGATGGCGGCCATTTCACGCAATTTTCGCGGAGTCCCGCGCCCACACGCAGAGAGCGCGCTGACGTCACGGACCGCTTCGTGTAGGTGCGCGCTACGCTGGACCGCCCCGCGCATGCGCGGTGGCGCGACCAACATCCCGACGCTCTGGTATGCGGCAACTGCGGCTCCGCCCAATTAAAGCGGCAATGATCCGCGAAGTCCCGACGCTGCCTGCAGTGTGGCAAATGAGGCCACTGCGCTGCAATGTGCAGATCTTCCATGCCTGCTGCTTTTCAATGGTCCACCCAGCCCCACAGAGACGGCAGGGCTATCCAGCCTGCCATCAATGAACCTACTCTACACTTTGATTCCGACTGTGCCTGCGATGACCCACGGGTCCCGTTCCAAATCAGCATCATTACTACCAACAGGATGTCCCCCAACCGTGGCACTGAACCTGTCCACGTCCACAGTGTCAGCCAGGATGATGAGTGGTGTGCCACCCTTATGGTCAACCGGTCCCCTGTCAGGTTCCGCCTGGACACTGGCGCTTATGGCAATCTCATCGCGTCATCTGATTTTCGCAAGCTCTGGGTGCAGCCTGCTGTCCTGCCATCTGCGTGTAAATTGCTGGACTACAATGGCAATGCCATCGCCGCCAGCGGCTCCTGCCGCCTTGAGGTGACACATCGTGCTCACACAGTCATTCTCCCGTTCGAGATTGTTGCTGCCTCAAAAGCCTCCTTGCTTGGTGCGCAGGCATGCAAGCTGTTCCACTCAGTGCAGAGAGTACACTCTCTCTCTTCAAGCGATGTGTCTGCATCCTCTGACACAGACTTCAGGGCGCAACTCGACTCCATCATCCAACAATACCATGATGTTTTCGAAGGCATGGGCACGTTCCCGTACACGTACAAAATCTTACTCAAGCCCAACGCCACGCCTGTCGTTCACACACCTTGCAGAGTCCCAGCGCCACTCAAGGACTGCCTCAAGCAACAGCTCCAGGACCTCCAGGACCAAGGAGTCATCTTTAGGGTCACGGAACCCACAGACTGGGTAAGCTCGATGGTCTGTGGCAAGAAGCCGTCCAGCGAGCTGCAGATCTGTATTGATCCTAAAGATTTAAATCAGAATATCATGCGGGAGCACTACCCGATTACAAAACGGGAGGAGCTCACATCCGAGATGGCCCACGCCATGCTATTCTCAAAGCTGGATGCCTCGAAGGGCTTCTGGCAGATCCATCTAGATGAGTCAAGCAGGAAGTTGTGCACGTTCAACACACCCTTTGGCAGGTTCTGCTACAACCGGATGCCATTCGGCATCATCTCTGCGTCCGAAGTTTTCCACCGGATCATGGAGCAGATGATGGAGGGGATCGACGGCGTCGGGTATATGTCGACGATATTATCGTCTGGTCAACCAGAGTTCGTCGCCCACCTCAGAGACTGAACTTACGAACTCTGCACACGTGTGGACTTTCTGAAAAGTTCTTTTTCCCATATTCTTTGTTTTTGCCTTCGTTATCCAGTGATTTGTAAATAGGTTTGTTGGTTGTTCCAGTTCATGGTAGTCATCTGCACCAGGCACCTTCCTCTGTAGTCTTGTTCCCTGTATATAACCTTGCACATATGTCTTTGCACCTCACACGTAGCTAGGTACATTCTCCACAAAGCCACATTATTTATTAGCACATGCATAGATCAACATTTTTTTTATAAAATGGGGGATGTCATAATATATCATGGTGCAGACACATACTGATGGACACACACAGGGACCAATTAACATGTACAAACACCGCAGCCAATCACCAGTTAGAATACACGCACTATAAAGGCAGAGAGCACCACGGTTCCTGCTCTTTTCTGGGTGCTGACTCTGTGTGTCACAGGAACTTATTCAGCCCAGCACGGACTCGCAACCCGTGCTGAGAGAATCAACTGGTTCGGACAAGGCTTAGGTCTCTAGTTTAAGTTAGCATTATTTAGACCCACATTCATCGTGTGTTAGTTAGTTAGAAGGAGTTAATAAAATCGAGTTGAACCTTCATCTGTGTTGGAAGTGTCTGTTCATCTCTCAAGCCTTCACAAGCCAACACAACAAGTATTTTTCTGCAGCCAAGGGAACGTACACAGTACATACATAGTAGACAAAAAAAGAATAATTGACAGAGCACATTAACAAATGGTACATCGACAAACAGTCATTGGTTACAGTGCAGAACAAGGGGCCAAACAAAGCAAATACATGATCACGAGCAGCATAGGGAGTCGTGAATAGTGTTCTTACAGGGAACAGATCAGTCTGAGAGAGAGTCGTTGAGGAGTCTAGTAGCTGTGGGGAAGAAACTGTTCCGATGTCTGGATTTGCGCGTCTTTAGACTTCTGTATCTTCTGCCTGATGGAAGGGTCTGGAAGAAGGCAATGGCTGGGTGCGAGGGGTTTCTGATAATGCTGTCTGCCTTCCTGAGGCAGCGGGAGTGTAGACAGAATCAATGTGGGGGTGGCAAGCTTGTGCGATGTGTTGGGCTGAGTTCACCACACTCTGCAGTTTCTTGCGATCTTGGGCCAAGCAGTTGCCGTACCAGGCTGTGATACAGCCGGATAGGGGGTGCGATTCTTCCTGCCCCGCGCCAGGCTGGAGAATCGCTGCAACCGTGCGGAGAATTGGCGCCATTTGGCGCAGCGGCAGTCGCGGGCTGCTGTTAGAGGCTGGGCCGCCGATTCACCATCCACATCAGGTCGCTGCCGGCGGGAACTCTGCACGAGGGGTCGGGGGGCAGCCTGTGGGGGGGGTGGCGGGGGTCTCCGTCGCCAGGGGGGGCCTCCGATGGGGTCTGGCCCACGATCGGGGCTCACCGATCGGCGGGCCTTCCTCTCTCCCCCCCCCCCCCCCCCCTCCGGGCCTACTTTGTTGCGTGTCCGGCCCCAGAACCCCCGCGCCATGTTGCGTCGGGGCCGACGCGTTCCGTAAAGCCACTGCGCATCCGCAGGTTGGCGCGTCGCCACTGCGTATGCGCGGCTTGGTGCCGCCCCCAGTGTGCGCCAGGAAGTGAGGCTAGAGCGGTGTGAACCACCCCAGTGTCGTGCTGGCCCCCTGTGTGGGCCAGAATCGCTAGTGCCTGCGCCCGCTTCGCGCCGCCGTCCCGGCACTCTGTCCCACGATTGGAGAATCGCGCCCAGGATGCTCTCTATGGCACATCTGTAGAAGTTTGTGAGAGTCAATGCAGACATGCTGAATTTATTTAGCTTCCGTAGGGGGTCGCCTTCGGCAAGTCCAGAGGATCCTGTTGGTGGGAACAACTGGAGAATCTCACTCCCCATGACTTGCTGACTGCAGAAAACGTGTTCATGATGTGTCTGTGGCAGTCGGTAAGAGATTCCTGGCAAGCTGGGCCCTACAGAAAGCTATATCAAACCACTCCAGTATTTTGCCAAGCATAACCAACTCCTGCTTAGGACATGTCTTCTGAAGAGGGTGAGTATCAGGGGTGTTAATAACATTAGGAGTAGCACTGTTGTCTGATAATAAGTATATTCAGAATGGTATTTACTTTTCATAGTCAGATATATTAAATCACAATATGCCATGTTAGACCTGTGGATTGCAAATGTGCGCGCGTTGTTAATTTATATTCTGCAAACTGTTGGATTTTCAACAAAAACAAATAATGGACATTACCAACACTGTGAAATCTGTCACGGTTGACAAGCAGGTGACAATAAATCCTGTTTCTGTGGATCCAGTGCATAGAATCACCATTAACTCATCACAAAACCTATTTCTGTCGCCTCCATTTGCAAAGAGGGCTACTCTAGCGTGAATGCTTTTTGAAAATGTGTTTGTGGAATGTGGGTGCCTCTAGTAAAGTGATCTTTCATTGTCCACCCCTAATTGTGTTTGGGAAGGTGGTGGTGAGCTGCTTTTTCTGAAGTGCTGCCGTCATTGTGGCGTAGGAACACCCAGAGCATTATTAGGGTCGCAAGTTGCAGGATTTTCACCTAGGGCAAACAACCGCACGGCGCTATATTTCCAAGTCAGTATAGTGTGTGGCTTGGAGGAGAACTTGCTACCCTACTGAAGCTCACCTCTGTGGGTCTGATTTACAGGAGGATGGCTTGGTTTTACAGGCATATTTACATACGCAGCTACAGTCAGAATCTGTCCACAGACTCACTATGGTCGTATTTGTTTATTACTGGGATTTGCCATCATCCTAAATGATTGGCAAATCTGTCCCATGGCTTCCCACTTGGGCCTTCCTTTTCCCGTTGCATCTTCAGGAATTATTTCCACTGTCTGCCATCTCCTGATGCTCCTTCTCTCAATCTCCCAGCCTTGAGTAATCTCATGGCTCTGTGCTCGCAATCCTCCAGCTCAGCTTTTTCCTTGCCATAATGTGGGGTGGGCCGGAATTCTCCAGCCGTTGGGATTTACTGTTGCCCCAGGCAGCACACCCCCAGCTGTCGGTTTCCCGGTGGCGTGGGGTGGCTTCAATGGGAAATACAATTGACAGCGGGAAGGGAGAACCTCACCGCCAGCGAATGGTGCGCCACCGAGAAACACGTGGCTGGGGGAATCGGAGAATCCAGCCCCTTCATTTAAAAATAAAAGGAATGAAAAACATAGACCCAATAAAGGAACAGGCACATTCCTGAGGACGTAATGCTAATTTTAAAAACTCGCATGAAGTAGATCATAGAACATAGAACAGTACAGCACAGAACAGGCCCTTCGGCCCTCGATGTTGTGCCGAGCCATGATCACCCTACTCAAACCCACGTATCCACCCTATACCCGTAATCCAACAACCCCCCCCCTTAACCTTACTATTACACTACGGGCAATTTAGCATGGCCAATCAACCTAACCCGCACATCTTTGGACTGTGGGAGGAAACCGGAGCACCCAGAGGAAACCCACGCACACACGGGGAGGACGTGCAGACTCCACACAGACAGTGACCCAGCCGGGAATCGAACCTGGGACCCTGGAGCTGTGAAGCATTTATGCTAACCACCATGCTACCGTGCTGCCCATTAATCATGATGGTTAAAATGTATTTATAAGCAAAATTATATGGTTCAAAAGACTCCGGTTTTGGCACTTACATCAGCAGCACCATCATGTGAGCTTTGATTTTGCTTTGGGGATGTGGGCCATGATGGCAAGTCACAACTTTTGCACATTCCAAATGACTCTTTCTCTTTCCGTAGCTATCCTTTTCACAATTGAATGCTTTGCATTTAGTGCTTTAGGGCCAATCATATACTTGCAGGACTGGAGTGAAGTGCCGGCCAATGGCGGGGGGTGTGGGGTAGTCAAAGAGAATCGCAGAGTCAATTGGGTTTTTCTGGCAATCTGGCATTTTCAACTGCCAGCCGCCAAGTCGCTTAAGTTATTGAACTTTCGTTTAAGATGCCATAGTTCGACCATGAATTAGCGACGCCTGGATTTGTCAATTCATACCATAGTCAGGAGACGGCTCTTTCATTTTCTTCTTCCGAATTTTAAACTCAGCTGTTGACATCTCATGTTGAAGCATCCAACACATATTTAGCAAATGAATAGGATCTCCCAGCATCAGGAATGCTTGTTCAATGCGCCTCAGTGATTGGGATGCCAACTCAATCACTGCTAATTATCAAGCGGGAAGGAGGCTGGGTGAATGATGGTTTTCAAAAAGGATACCATGGCAATTAAAAAATGTAATTGCGTTTTTCTAATTATGTGGGCAGCACTCTCACTGCAGAGCGATTTAGAGCGAACACACATTAGTCCTTTTCCTTGAGACACATGTACTCACAAAATTACCTGGGGCTGGTTTAGCTCACTGGGCTAAATTGCTGGCTTTGAAAGCAGACCAAGCAGGCCAGCAGCATGGTTCGATTCCCGTACCAGCCTCCCCGGACAGGCGCCGGAATGTGGCGACTAGGGGCTTTTCACAGTAACTTCATTGAAGTCTACTCGTGACAATAAGCGATTTTCATTTTGGGGCTGGTTTAGCTCACTCAGCTAAATCGCTGGCTTTTAAAGCGGACCAAGCAGGCCAGCAGCACGGTTCGATTCCCGTACCAGCCTCCCCGGACAGGTGCCGGAATGTGGCGACTAGGGGCTTTTCACAGTAACGTCATTGAAGCCTACTCGTGACAATAAGCAATTTTCATTTTCATTTTTCATTAAGGAAAATAGACCTTTGGTGTGCAGTAAATGAACTTGAAGTCTGCGTTCCTCATGGCTTTTGTCCTCTCCCCTGCCGAATTTTCCTCTTACCATTTGGCAGGGTGTCTGGTTGTCCAACCCAGCCTATGATTTTCCCTTCTTATCCATTGGCCAGCTAATGGCCAGAGGCTGTATGGCGAGTGTCATTATATACATCCATGTATATGATGGAGTGCAGACTGGCAGTGATTGACACACAGGATGACCAGTGAGCACACAGAACACAGCAGCCAATCACCAGACAGGACATGACCACTATAAAGCCAGAGGGCACCAGTTTTCCTGCTCTCTCGGAATCCAGCCTCTGAGACAGACAGAGCTCGTGAGCAGTAGCCAGTACAAACACCATGTGGTAGTCAGTTAGTCTGGTCAGGCTAGCCTCAGGTCTCCAGTCAAGTTAGCATAGTGTCAACCCACAGTTAAGCATGTATTATAGTTAGATGTTAAATAAAATCGTGTTGCATCTCATCAAGTGTTGGAAGCCTGTCTCTCTGGACATTGCATCAAACGCAGTCCACATAGACCCAGCTTACCCAACACATCAGCATTGGGCAAACTTAAAATAGGAAAGTATGTAGTGTTTTTAGGGGGATATATTTGCCTGGTTAAACCAATCCAAAAATTGACTGTCACAGAAATTCCGATTGAATAAATTAACTCTCTTCTTGAAGTTGATGTGGGTTTGACCCTCTAAGCTCAAAAAGCATTTCAAACCCGCTGCGCAAATCTGTTTAACGTTAAATCACGTTGGCTTCTCTTGCTAATAACTTTAAATATGTGAAACCAGATCCCTCTCCCTCAGTGGGTAAAAATGTTAAAATGCTCCCCAAGAGTTAGTGCCTCTGAACATTGGGCTGACATCCACTGCACGCAACCAATGGGAACAGAGTCCGCCCCCTTTTGCTACCCTTGCTAGCAAGAGAGCAGAGTTTGACCTCCGTTGCCAATTTGGTGTCTGCAGGGGCCTTGTGTCTGACCGGATTGGATTGGCAAATCCTCTCCACCCCTCCCTGCTCCACTTCACAGCTTGCTTGCTCATCGGGTAGCACCTTGCTAATTAGATGGTGACCTGCCCACATAAAGGGTTTTATTAATACTGAACACAGGAGGCTGCCGGGTCCTGAAAGCCTGTTCCACCTCATACACTATGGAATCCTAACAGCGTAAAATGGGCCATTCGGCCCATCGTGTCTGCACTGACCCTCTGAAATAACACGATACCTAGGTCCACTTCCCTGCCCTATCTATATAATCCCACCGAATAATTGGACATTAACGAGTAATTTTATCATGGCCAATGCACCTAACCTGCACATCTTTGGGCTGTGGGAGGAAATGGGAGCACCTGGAGTAAACACACGCAGGGTGAACGTGCAAACTCCGCAAAGACAGTCACACAAAGTCAGAATTGAACCCGGGTCTCTGGCGCTGTGAGGCAGCAGTTCTAACCACTGTTCCACTGAGTTGTATGTACTGCACTCCACTTCTATTGCTGTTTGATGATCAATGAAGAAAACACATTTGAATAAGATATGAGATTTATTCAAATCCTTTCAAAAATTTTAGAAGATGAAAGGATTTGTTTTTTTCTAATCTCCAAGTGGGTGACGCCACAATATCGGACTAATTTCATTTTGCTCGTCTGGTAGGGTAAATCTGTCCAGACTGTGGACAGAAAGGATAGGGTTTGCCATCCACGTCAGTCATATGACAACTTCAGCAAAGGTTGTCTTTTTTTACCAGGCTCAATTTGTTTGTTTCAAAGAGCTTTTCATCAGTTTACATTTAAAAGATAGCAGAGTTACTAAATCAAGTGGACAAAAATTCTTTGAAAACACTCTGTTTTCATTGAGGCTGTATTGATATTTTGTAGTGTCCAATGGCTTGGTAAAAATAGGCTAATTAACGTGTTCAGCATAAGATCATAAGACATAGCAGCAGAATTAGGCCACTCAGCCCATCGAGTCTGCTCTGCCAGCCAATCATGGCTGATACTTTTCTCATCCCCATTCTCCTGCCTTCTCCCATAACCCCTGATCCCCTTATTAATCAGGAACCTACCTATCACTGTCTTAAAGACAAGCAGCAATTTGGCCTCCATAGCCTTCAGCGGTAAAGTGTTCCTCAGATTCACCACCCTCTGGCTGAAGAAACTACTCCTCATCTTTGTTTTAAAGGATTGTCCCTTTAGTCTGAGATTGTGTCCTCTGGTTCTAGTTTTCCGACAAGTGGAAACATCCTCTCCACGTCCACTCCATCTAGGGGCTGTGACAATAAAAAGATTATTATTTATTATTTATTAACCAGGCCTCACAATATCCTGTAAATTTCAATGAGATCCCCCCTCATCCTTCTAAACTCCAATGTGTACAGACCCAGGGTCCTCAACATTTCCTCATACAAAATGCTCTTAATTCCAGGGATCGTTCTTCTGAATCTTCTCTGGACCCTTTCCAAGGCCAGCACATCCTTCCTTAGATACAGAGCCCAAAATTGGTCTCAATACCCCAAATGGGGTCTGACCAGAGCCTATACAACCTCAGAAGTACATCCCTGTTCTTGTATTCTAGGCCTCTCGACATGAATGCTAACGTTGTATTTGCCTCCCTAACTGCCGACTGAACCTGCACATTAACCTTAAGAGAATCGTGAACAAGGACTCCCAAGGTCCTTTGTGCTTCTGATTTCCTAAGCATTTCCCCATTTGGTTGGTTTAGCTCACAAGGCTAAATCGCTGGCTTATAAAGCAGACCAAGCAGGCCAGCAGCATGGTTCGATTCCCGTACCAGCCTCCCCGGACAGGCGCCGGAATGTGGCGACTAGGGGCTTTTCACAGTAACTTCATTGAAGTCTACTCGTGACAATAAGCGATAAAAAAAAAAAAAAAAATTTAGAAAATAGTCTATGCCTAAATGTCTCCTTCCAAAGTGCATAACATCACATTTTTCCACATTGTATTCCATCTGCCACTGCTTTGCCCACTCTCCTAGCCTGTCCAAATCCTTCTGCAGCTCCCCTGCTTTCTCAATACTACCTGCCCCTCTACCGATCTTTATATCATCTGCAAACTTAGCAACAGTGCCTTCAGTTCCTTCTTCCAGATGATTAATGTATATTGTGAAAAGTTGTGGTGCCAGCACAGACCCCTGAGGCACAGAACTAGTCACCGGCTGCCATCCTGAAAAAGACCCCTTTATCCCCACTCTCTGCCTCTGCCAGTCAGCCAATCCTCTATCCATGCCAGGATCTTACCCTTAACACCATGGGCTCTTAACTCATTTAAGTCTCCTATGAGGCACCTTGTCAAAGACTTTCTGAAAATCGAAATAAATCACTGGTCCACTCGTTCTCCTTTGTCGAACTTCCTTGTTACCTCCTCAAAAAACTCTAATAGATTTGTTAGACATGACCTCCCCCTTACGAAGGCATGCTGACTCAATCCTATTTTATCATACAGTTCCAAGTACTCCGCAATCTCATCTTTAATAATGGACTCTAAAACCTTACCAATGACCGAAGTCAGGCTAACCGGCCTATACTGTCCAGTCTTCTGCCCCCCTCCCTTCTTAAACAGTGGTGTTACATTAGCCACTTCCCAGTCCTCTGGGGCCCTTCCTGCCTCCAGTGATTCCTGAAAGATCATCACTAATGCCTCCATAATTTCCCCAGCTATCTCTTTTAGGACCCTGGGGTGTAGCCCATCCTGTCCAGGTGATTTATCCACCTTCAGACCTTTCAGTTTCCCCAGAACCTTCTCCTTAATAATGGTCACTGCACTCACATCTGCCCCCTGATTCTCCTGAAGCTCTGGCATCCCACTGGTGTCTTCCACCGTGAAGACTGACACAAAGTAACTATTCAGTTCCTCTGCCATTTATTTGTTTCCAATTATTACTTCTCCAGTCACATTTTCCAGTGATCCAATGTCTATTCTTGCCTCTCTCTTACCTTTTATACATTGAAAAAAAAGTCTTACTATCTTCTTTTATTTTACCAGCTAGCTTGCACTCATATTTCATCTTCTCCCCCCTTATTGCTTTTTTAGTTGTCCTCTGCTTGATTTTAAAGGCTGACCAATCCTCTGGATTCCCACTAATCCTCGCCACTTTGGATGCTTTTTCTTTTGCTTTTATGCTGTCCTTGACTTCCCTCGTCAACCATGGATGCCTTGTCCTCCGTCAGCATGTTTCCCCCTCCTTAGGATGAATTTCTGTTGTACCTCCAGAATAACCCCAAAAGACACCTGCTATTGCTGTTCCACTATTTTCCCTGCTAGGCTCCTTTTCCAATCAACTCTGGCCAGCTCCTCCCTCATGTCTTTATCGTTACCCCTTATTTAATTGTAACACCGTTACATCTGATTCCAGCTTCTCCCTCTCAAATTGCAAGGTAAATTCTATCATATCGTGGTCACTGCTCCCTGAGGGTTCCTTCACCTTAAGTTCTCTAATCAAGTCTGCTTCATAACACATCACCAAATCCAGAATTGCCTGTTCCCAAGCAGGCCTTGTCACAACCTGCTCCAAAAATACAACTCTTAAACATTCCATGAATTCCTTTTCTTGGGATCCACTACCAACCTAATTTTCCCAGTCCACCTGCATGTTGAAGTCCCCATGATTATTGTAATATTGCCTTTTTTACATGCCTTTCTACCTAGAACATAGAACAGTACAGCACAGAACAGGCCCTTCAGCCCTCAATGTTGTGCCGAGCCATGATCACCCTACTCAAACCCACGTATCCACCCTATACCCGTAACCCAACAACCCCCCCCTTAGCCTTACTTTTATTAGGACACTACGGGCAATTTAGCATGGCCAATCCACCTAACCCGCACATCTTTGGACTGTGGGAGGAAACTGGAGCACCCGGAGGAAACCCACACACACAGGGGGAGGACGTGCAGACTCCACACAGACAGTGACCCAGCCGGGAATCGAACCTGGGACCCTGGAGCTGTGAAGCATTTACGCTAACCACCATGCTACCCTGCTGCCCTGCAACCTCTTGATTTATTTTCTGCCTCACATCCTGACTACTGCCAGGGGGCCTATATATAACTCCCATCAGGATCTTATTATCTTTGCGATTCCTCAACTCTACCCACAGAAATTCTTTGCCTTCTGATCCTATATCTCTCCTTGCTATCGATTTACTTTCATTACTTACTAACAATGCATTTCCATTAAGAAAAAAATCCAATTATATATTTTTTGATGAGCAAATATTGTCCAACTACTGTACGGATTGTACGGTTCAGTGGGGATTCAATGGCTCTGTAGAGATTCTATAGTTCAGTGGGTATTCAATGGTTCAGTGGGGATTCTATGGTTCTATAGAGATTTTATGGTTGAGTGGGGATTCTATGGTTCTGTAGAGGTTTTATGGTTCAGTGGGGATTCTATGGTTCTGTAGAGGTTTTATGGTTGAGTGGGGATTCTAATGGTCTGTAGGGATTCTAATGTTCTATAGGGATTCTATGGTTCTGTAGGGATTTTAACGTTCTGTGGGGATTCTAATGTTCTGTAGGGATTCTATGGTTCTGTAGGAATTTTAACGTTCTGTGGGGATTCTATGGGTCTGTAGGGATTCTATGGTTATGTAGAGATTCTATGGTTCTGTAGGGATTCTAATGTTCTGTGGGGATTCTATGGTTATGTAGAGATTCTATGGTTTTGTGGGGATTCTATGGTTCTGTAGGGATACTAATGTTCTGTGGGGATTCTATGGTTATGTAGAGATTCTATGGTTCTGTGGGGATTCTATGGTTCTGTGGGGATTCTATGGTTCTGTGGGGATTCCATGGTTCTGTGGGGATTCTATGGTTCTGTAGAGATTCTATATTTCTGTGGGGATTCTAATGTTCTGTAGGGATTCTATGGTACTGCTGGGATTCTAATGTTTGGTAGAGATTTCATATGTTCTGTAGGCATTCTAGGAATTGGCGCAGTTTTTCCGATGCTCCGCCCCCTGAAAAATGGCATATTCAAGGAGTACGCCGGCGCACGCCATTGAGATGGCCTCAGGATGTCACCTGAGGCCCGGCCGCGATGCTCTGCCCCCAATGGGCCAAGTCCCAATGGCATGGGGCGCATGTACTCCCAACTTTCAGGGTCCTCTTGTGGCGGCTGCGGGCTGTGTCCAGCGATGTCACAGTCGGGAGGGACAGCTGTTCCGCTGGCAAGGGGAGCTTGGCCGTGGGCTGGGGGGACTGGTGGGAGGTGGGGAGGGGGGTTACATGGGTGCAGTTTTTGGCAGGCCAGGACCACGCATAGCTGGCGCCATGCTGGAGGGAGCGGCAGCCGCATCCGCCGCCGTGCACATGCACGGCCACGGGCCCAGCCACTCTGCAGTCGTAACTCCACGTAAAGCCGGTGGGTTTTACTCGGCGCGGCTGCTAGCCCCCCACCGGACGGAGGATCGGTACGGAGAATCCAGCCCTGTATTTCTTACGGATTCTAATGATCTGTAGGGATTCTATGGTTCTTTGGGGATTCTACGGTTCTGTGGGGATTTTGTGGTGATGTAAATATTCTTTGGTTCTGTGGGGAGTTTATGGTTCTGTAGGGATTCTATGGTTCTATGAGGATCCTATGGATCTGTGGGGATTCTATGTATCTATGGAGATTCTATGGTTCTGAAGTGATTCTAATTGTTCTGTAGGGATTCCATAGGTCTGTGGGGGTTCTGTAGCTCTGTGGGGATTCTATGGTTCTGTGGGGATTATATGATTGTGTGGGGATTATATGGTTTTGATGGAGTTCTATGGTTCTGCAGGGATTTTAACATTTTATAGGGGATTCTATGGTTCTGTGGGGATTATAAGGTTCTGTGGGGATTCTATGTTTTGAAGGAGTTCTATGGTTCTGTAGGGATTTTAACATTCTGCAGAGGGTTTTATGGTTCTGTGGGGAATCTATGGTTCTGTTGGGATTCTATGTTCTTAACGGAATGATATGGTTTAGGACAATGAACATTTTTCACTTGAGGTCTGACAGCGGGTGTGACATTGAGGACAGAACCCACCAGCCCTGAGAAGGCTGCTTTGGAAGCTGGCGATGGGTGGTGAGGGATCACAGAAATCTGGAACTTTGCCGGTTGAATACCTGACATGTTTTTGCCTCTGTGAGACTTTCCCAGAGGCAGTCTCCCAGTGGCTCTGACTGCCTGCCTGGGAGAGGTGGGTTTCCAAGCAAGGCACTGAAGACGGCGATTGGTCCCTGTACCTGGATGCAATTGGAATCACAATTCATATATAGGCTGCACAGCAGCCCCTCCCCCCCCCCCCCCCCCCCCATATTGGCCCATTGCCAGGTGAGGGATGGCAGCCTATATACGGCAGGTCGGAGGCTTGTTAACTTTGAGGCTGGTGAATTGTTGCTGGCAAGGCTGCTTTCTACCTAAATTACAAGCTTGCCGTTGAGTGAAGCGATCATGAAGATAGATGTTTCTAAAAGCCAATGCAATGAATTTTGTGGCTGTGATGCCTCTGTTGCCACTCAGTCCAGCCCTCAGGAGCAGGAGTGGGTCAATATGCCTGACACCCGTGCCTTGGGAATCCATCTGCCACCTTTAATTCATTGCCAAAACAGGGGCGAGCTCTTAATTGGTCACCTCCCGGATTAGTCCCCATGTCGGCATATCTCTGACTCATGTGGGAAAATACTCAAGAGGAGAAGATTCCCGTCGTCTGAGCTCACCATATTCACCAAACGAAACTATTGTCCTCGCCTTTCATTGATTCAGACATCACCAGCCTTCCCCATCAATTTTGGCAATTTATTCAATCACAGGGCTTCTCAACCAGGGGCCTGTTCACAAGTCTATGGACCAGGTGCTGGAAAGTGGCATTGGAATAGATCAGTGCTTGATGTCTAGTGCAGGCATGATGGGCTGAAGGGCCTCCTTCTGTGATGTATGGACGTATGACTCTATGGCTATGGCTCCTCAGGGACCAGAAGATTTTAAGAACCCGTAACAGGATATGGGGGGGAGGCGTTAGTCTGGTGGTGGTGGTGGTGGGGGGGGGGGGGGGGGGGGGGGGGGGGAGCATAAGAACTGTCATTGTCACAGTCCCAAAGCCCTGTTAAAGGTTTTCACCTGCTGGATTGAGACAATCTTCACTCCCATGACAGTAACTTCAAGCTGGGCTTCTAACTATAATGCACCATTAAAGATGACCCACATGGTGGGGGATGGTTTACTCGACACCCCTCTCACTCACTGCTATCCGCTCCCTCACCAATTATTGCATCAGGGAGGGTCAACAGCCAATGACCAGCATTGGTGTCCCTCCTGTGGTGCTGGTGATGGCGAGGATTAACCTTCATGAGCTGTCAGTATCAGAGGAGAGATATTAGGAATGAGCAATTTAACACTGGGAGCTCTTACCTTGAGAGGAAGTCCTGCCTTAGAGAGCTGACAGCCAATTCAATTGGCCGTCAGTTGTGAAGAGCAGCATGAACTGGCAGCCTAGGCCATGACTGTGTCTATAGCCGGTGCTGCCATACCTAGGAGAGCCGGTAATTTCAGGGGTTGGATGTCTCGGCAAGGAAGGATGGAGGAGGTGGGGCTGGGGGTCGGGCTGGGTTCAAAAGGCCAGGGAAAGGGTTAAAGAGAAATTACCTTCTGGTCTGGATTCTCTGCTCCCCCAGCCACGCGTTTCTCGGCAGAACACTATTTGCTGGCGGCGTGATTCGCTACTCCTGCTGCTTGTCTATGGGATTTCCCATTGTAACCACCCCACGCCATTGGGAAACCTATTGGTGTGGATATACGGCCAGCGGGAACAGAGAATCCCAATAGTGGGAAAATTCCAGTCAGTGTTTGACAGGAAGGAATACTTTGTACAGAACACTCCCCAGACTTGCCTTTAACAGTGAGGTAGATGGTTGTGATGGCCAACCTTGCTTTCTTCTTTATTCAATGCTTGTTTTGGAAATCGAAAGATACATCATTGGTTGATTTATTTTCATCCGAAACCACGTGCTTGTGCTCAACCAGTCACATATGAAATCATTGGCCTGATCTGTGGAATTTTGTCAGAGTCTTAAGTGCCTTATTTAACACATAACGCTGAGGGATTCCAGAACTGCTTGAAATGTAGCGACACTTCTTGTGATAATGCTTCGGTTTCATATAAAATTACCTTAAACCTTGCGCTGGATATTGCTTTTACAACTGAGACATTAAATCGCAGCACCATCTGTCTCCTCAGAGGAGTTCTTCTCGATGCCCTGCAGCCAATATTATCCCCCCAGCCATCATCACTGAAATCAGACGATCTGGTTGTCATCCCATTGCTGTTTGTGTGCAGATGGGTTGATCCTTTTCTCTACATTGCAACAATGCTACACTTAATTGGCTGTAAGATGCTTTGGGAAGGGCAGAAATCATGAATTGCAACGCACAAGTACAGGTCCCTTTTTGTCACTTTTAATTTAGCGACACCACATTGAGGAATCGCGTTCAAAATGATCTGGGTCAGAGATAGGTCGACAAGCAAGTAGGCCCAGTTTCTGGCCACTCCCTTTCAGTACTGTTTCTCACTGGTACGGAGGGAGTGCTGAATGCATTTTTTTTTGTAAAGGTTTATCAAATGCGTTATTCAGTTTGATTAACCGTTGGATATTAAACACATTACGCAATCTCAAGCTGCTATTTTGGAGAGACATTGACAAAGGCTTGGGCAAATCCACTCATATTCCAATTTTGCCAATGTTAGCACATTGCCTGGTTACCCCAGGCAACAGGGAGAACACAGAGGGAGTCCGAAACTAAATTATATTGAACCAAGTTGGGACTGTCAGAATAAAATAGACTTTTCAGTTATACCTGATCAAAATTTGGGCAGCACGGTGGCGTCGTGGGTTAGCCCTGCTGCCTCACGGCACCGAGGTCCCAGGTTCGATCCTGGCTCTGGGTTATTGTCCGTGTGGGGTTTGCACATTCTCCCCGAGTTTGCATGTGTTTTGCCCCCACAACCCAAAGATGTGCAGAGTAGGTGGATTGGCCACGCTAATTTGCCCCTTAATTGGAAAAAATTAATTGGGTACTCTAAATTTATACAAAACAAAATACCTTATCAAAGTTCTGGAATCCCATTGTTGATTTGGGACATTTTGGGATGACAGGAAGTAAACATGGCTGATCATGACAGCATCTAGACAATGCCTAAAGAGTTTTTGTTATTCTCCAGATATTTTTCATGATTTTAGCATTGAGGTGGCTCATAAAGATCCAAATCCATCTATAGCTACTTTCTGTCCATATCCTGTCAGCCTGCTCTCAATCCAGCTCGACATAGCACTACAAAATACCGGACTCTTGAATCTTATAGAGAACCATCTTCTGTACCACATTATCAAAAGCACGTTGGGAATTAAGTAGCCTGGATGAGTAGAGCTCCAATAATACTCAAAAAGCTCATCGCCACTCAGGATGAATTGATTGGCACCCAATTCACCAGCTTCAACATTCAGCCCCTCCACCACTGATGCACATGTAACAGTGTATGCCATCTACACAATGCCCTGCAGCATCTCACCAAAGCTCCTTCGAGGGCACCGTCCAAACCCACTACATCTACCACCTAGAAGGATAAGGGCAGCAGATACATGGGAACATTACCACCTGCGAAGTTCCCCTCTAGGCCACTCACCATCCTGACTCGGAAATATATTGCCATTGCTTCACTGTCATTGGATCAATACCTTGGAGTACCCTCCCTAACAGCACTGTGGGTGTACCTACGTCACATGGACTCTAGCGGATCAAGGATGCAGCTCACCACCACTTTCTCAAGGACAATTGGACATGGACAATAAATGCTGGTTTAGACCCCATGAACAAATAAATAAATAAATATAATTGACTTGGTTTCCCTCATACACCATCTTCTTAACTCCTTCAAAGAATGCAATGTGTTATTTTTTGCTATTTTTATGAAGCCATGCTGGGTGTCCCTGATGTGTTCCTCCCTATCTAAAGCAATCATATACCACATTCCTAAAGATTCATACAAGCATCTTTCCAGTTACTGATGTCAAACTAACAGCCATAATAACTATCCAGGTTCATCTTGTTGCTTTATTTTAATGATGGAGACTACATTTCAGTCCTTCATTCCTTCCGGTTCACAGGAACCATTCTGGAGTGCAGTGAGCTGTCACAAATACAAGCTAGGTGCTTACACAACATGTGTCATTTCTTCCTAAGAACCATTGAGTGCACTGTCATCCAGGCCAGCTGCCCTGTTGATTTTCAAGTTCTTCATTATGGGCAGGATTCTCCAGTTCCTCAGTTGCGTGTTTCTCAGGCCACATGAATCGCTGGCAGCGGGATTATCTACGCCCACCGCTTGTCAATGGGATTCCCCATTGAGCCACCCCACGCCACCGTGAAACCTAGGGGCAGGTATGCGCTGCTGACGGGAATAGAGGATCCCAATAGCTGGAGAATACTGGCCAACATCTTTAACAATATGTTCATCTATTTTAATATTATTAGTTTCATGAATAAAATCACTCAATTCTAATACTTCAGCATCTTCTGCAAGATTGAATACTGATCTGAAATATTAATTTACTGTTCCCTTCATAGTCAGTGATGCATCCATCACCTCTCCCTTAGTATTTTTCATTGGTCCAATATTACAGTCCTTGAGAATTCTCTGACCATTCGCACAAGTGAGAAAGTTTATCTCACTATACTTACACTTTCCAAACCCTACAATGGCCGCTACCATCTATAAGGACAAGGGAAGCAACCACCTGGCGACACCACAACCTGGAAGTTCCCCCTCCAAAAATCCCCATCCTGATTTGAATCGGCCATTCCTTCACTGTCACTACATCAAAATCCTGGGCCTCCCTCCCTAACAGCACTGTGGGTGTACCTACACCTCAGGGACTGCAGCAGTTCAAGAAGAAAGCTAACCATCACCTTCTCAAGGGTAACTAGGGATGGGCAATGAATGTTGGCCTAGCCAGTGATGTCCACATCCCGTAAATGATTATTTTTTAAAAGTTTCCAATTACCCTTAGCCTGTTTTCTGATCTTTGATTTATTCAACTGTCCATTATAGTCAACTGTGTTTGGTCAGGTATTCAATGTATTTAATGTGCAAAAAATTTATGTTCTCCGCTTTCATACATGGCTAGTCGGCCACCTTGGCGTTTTCTTGTCGCTCTCCTTCCTATTAACTTTAGATACACATTTATCTTTCACATTTTTATATTCTGTTTGTAAAATCTTTCTGTTTATATTCTGCATAGTTCTCACTACCACACAACAGGTTTTGCCACTTTGCTCCAGGGGCTGACACACTTGCAAAATATTGTCAACTGCAACTGGCCTTCCAGGGACAACCCTAAGATAAGGTTGAAAATATACAATAACGTAACCGAGGGAAGGAGAAAAATAACCCTTTCATACATTTTCAACTCACTAAACTCGGATCTATTTTTATCGTGTTTTTGAGCTGTCACATTCACATATTTTTGAATGCATGAAACAAATGGTCACATTATTGACCAAAGTAGCTTTAAAAATCCATTTCCAAGCTTCCCAGAGTATATTCAGAATGTTTGAGCTATGTAGACTTGAAGGCTCCCAGTCTTACTCAGCGTTGATTAGATCAGCTCAGCGAAGGACGGCTGTTTAGATACATCAGGTGGTCCTGTCTCCTTTGGGTTAGAGAAACATTGGTCTGGGTTTCCTCTTCTAATCTTAATTTAGTGGACCTTATTAGATAGTTAATGGATAAGGTCCTTAATGGGTAATACGACTGCCTGCAACATATTATGATCATTTGAGAAATAGTGTGCTGACTGTCACTGTCATGGATATCAGATGAATAAGGGTCACTTGGGGCAAGAAATATTGGAGGATAACCAATGTCCTTGAGTCAATGCCTTCAGGATAGGAGAACAAAGGGTTGAACGGTGGTGAGATAACAAACCCGGACCAAATGAATGCAATTAATAGTCCATGTAAGTAATTTAAGGGCAGCACGGTAGCATTGTGGATAGCACAATTGCTTCACAGCTCCAGGGTCCCAGGTTCGATTCCGGCTTGGGTCACTGTCTGTGCGGAGTCTGCACATCCTCCCCGTGTGTGCGTGGGTTTCCTCCGGGTGCTCCGGTTTCCTCCCACAGCCCAAAGATGTGCAGGTGAGGTGGATTGGACATGATAAATTGCCCTTAGTGTCCAAAATTTCCCTTAGTGTTGGGTGGGGTTACAGGGTTATGGGGATAGGGTGGAGGTGTTGACCTTAGGTAGGGTGCTCTTTCCAAGAGCCGGTGCTGACTCGATGGGCCGAATGGCCTCCTTCTGCACTGTAAATTCTATGAAATTCAGAGTAAATAGCAATTACAGATTGGATCTTGGCATAGAAATATTGGGTCATTTGAGGGTTGCCCCTTGACATTTGTTTCAGAATTTCAGTCATTGGTGACAATTGCTGATGAATTAGGATCCCACTTTAAAAAGTATTCCTAATTTTCTTTTGTGATCAATTTATGATTATTACAACAAAGAGTGGTATGAAATATTGCAAATACGCACTTAATGAGGATTGTTTACAGTTTGCGTTACTCGTTAAAACATGTGTGAAATTGACAATTTTACTAAACCTGCGAAGGTACTTCCTTTTCATAAGGTGAGAGGGCGGAGGCCAGGTCACTCGGGCATGTAGGGGTGTATAATTACACTGCGCCAGTAGACGCTGGAGACAGGCCTGGCTGCCTGGCTTCTCTTGCAGCGAGGGCGTGGCCAGTGTTGTAGATGGTGGCGGAGGGAAGTCAAACCCCACATGTAACTAACTCAAGAGAGCCAAAGAAGAGGCCCTGCAGTCTCCTGGTGGAGAGCGGTGCATTCTCTGGGACCAACCTAAAGAATAATTTGACTGGGAAAGATGTAATCCACATCAATTTTTAAATAACTGCAGAACAATGCGACAAAATCATTTGCAGGAGTTTCCCCTTCAATCCAAAGACTCAATAGAATTGTGCTAAGATAGAAGCAGAATCACTTCTTAATTGTGTGTGACTCAACATTTTAAGAAAAACAGGCCCGGTTTAGTTGAATAATTGATGTTTTATATATGTTGTTATTAAGGGTGTCTGCCTGCTAATTTTTAATAAATTCCACAAACTTTGAATACATGAAAAAGGAATTTAAAAATCTTTTAGTTAAATTTTCAACAAAACTAAAGATTGTTAAAGTGCCCAGTTTTGGGGATCTCGATCAAAGCAGCACCTGGCTTAAAATATCTGAAGAGTCTTTTTTTTTCATTAAAGGTTAGAGGTCGATGCTCTAATAACTTGACAAAGTGCCACTTTACGCAGACTTTTTTTTTCAAGCTTAGCTTGTCGCAGGCCGAACTAGGCCTGCCTAATGTGTATTACGTGCCAGCACGTGCAAGCCCATTTTTCTGCTCACTGCAGAACACCCCCATCTGAACGGCAGCTTATCCCAGTGCCATTCGTATCGGAAAAATGGTTTGAAATCTCCTGCTGACTGGCCGAAGGCTCTTACTCCTGGGGCGGGCAGACTTCACCTTTCTAATTCTTGGTAAGTATGACTCTCCAGTTCAGACCGTCTGCACCTTTCTCAGTTGATTGTTAATATTGACCAAGGAGACAAGCCCAGACATAGAGGGAAAGAAAATAAAGCCAATGTAATCTTTCCTGGTATCGACTCCACTTGGAGCACCCTAATGTCGCTGTTGGCGCTTCCGTGGTGTCATTGCACATCAATCAATGTGTGAGGATCTATTCTACACTGTGCCCAGCAGCAACTGTATCCCAGAAAAGGTAACAAAACCATTTTGCCAATGTGCTGCCATCCCAATTAGATCGATTGGGATCTATTTGAACATTTCCAAATTTATGATGCTTGGGTCAATTGTTGTTCAGTTAACACGCATAAATGTTAGCACAGTTCCAGTTCCCAGGTTTATGACAAGAGTCCATCGGACAGCCTAACAAATTTAAATCCCAATTAATATAGAAATCCCACAATAAGAAAATGCTGAAATGTTGAACCCAGAAATGTGACCCGGAAGTGGTGGTTTGAAGATTGGCATAATCTCAAGGAAAGCCAGCTGGAAGTAGTGTAAAGTTCAAATGGTCACCCACTGAATATTCATGATTTTCAGGAGACAAGAGTAGTTTGATACAGCGACAAGCTGATTATCTTGGGGAAAAACATATTTATTTAATTCCCCTTTTTCTCCTTTACATCCTGTAGGATCTTTCTCAGTGGTGTTGTGGATGAACATCTGTATGGGGTAATGAAAATGACAGGGCTTGGGGAAAGACATTTGAACATTGACTATACAGTGACTATTCGACTTGGCACTAAATATAACAATTGTGATCTCAGGAAAGTTGACTTTGTTTATATCTGCAGTTACTATTTGTGAGCCATCAATTGATTTAACGCCGAACCTTTTCAGCTGCCCCCAACCATATTGGTCAATTCAATATTACGTTAGCCATGTTTGCGACAGAGATGAAGGGAGGTGGACCCAGTCTAACTTCCGCGAAGAAAAAGGACCCTCAATTTTATTCGCTGAATCAGGACACATTTGCTAACTTCAAAACATTCATGGCTTAAAGCATCTCAGAATGTTTTGGTATATTTCCAAGATGAGGCAGAATTTCAGAAGGTTTAATACAGTGAGCAGCCAAACATTACCTACCATGTGTGGCTAAACACCTGAATGATGAAAGCTAGGTTTCTGGGTTTTTTTGCTTGCATTTGTTTCTGAAAAAACATGTGGAAACTTTCTGCGGTATAAAAATAATCGCAGGGTACAAATACCTATTCACAGCTCATCAAATCTTGGCACAAGTCAATGAAACATTGGGTAGAGTTGACAAAGATTCCTTGATATAGGGATTTTCCCATTGATTACCTTATAATTTAACTACAATTGTGACTATATAGATCCAATTCTATTACTTTTGTACATTTTTTTAAATGTAAGTTTGAATGCTGCAAGGGTGTTTCTGTAAGATTGCAAATGCACTGAGCTTCACAAAACTACCATGGTATTTTCAAAAAAGCTTTACCATTGATCCAGCATTGAATGATGTTAAAAATTCAGGACATTTAAAAATGGTTACACACTTGTATTGGTCTTTCAATTATAGACTTGTTCAGTTTGAGAATTTCATGCTCCTCCCTGCTAGGATTCACCCCATTAACTTACATTAATATCACACCTTTTATGTATAAAAACTCATTAAGAAGCTTCTCAGAGGCATAAAGGGAAAGGAAAAAGGGGCATTTAGCCAGAGAAGAAATCATGAGGAGAGCTGACAAAATGTTAGGTCAATGACGTTCTTAAGAAATGTGAACAAGGGGCTTTGAAAGAATTTAGGAAGCTAATTCCTAACTGTAAGGCCTAGATGTTCAGCAATGCTGGGATGAAAAGGGGAAGGATCTGCCCAAGAGGCAAGGGAAATGAGGCAGTTTGAAAGGCTGAAGGATGCAAAAGAGATAAAGAAGGGCAAGGACTGGAAGAAGGTACACACCAAGGCTGAGTTTTAACGTGAGGCTTTGGAGAGCTTGATGCCAATGTAAGCTGGTGAGGAAGAGGTGACAGGGCAGTGAATCTTGGAATGGGATAGAATAGGGACAGTAGAGGTTTAAGAAGAGTTGACATTTTAGGCTGTTAGAGGAATGCTAGGCCACCGAGAGGAGCATTGTAGTCCATCAGAGAACTGCAGAAGCAGCTAGGCCCAATACGAGAAGTTAACTTCAAAGGAATGAATAATTCCTTCCTAACAACATATCACACTGAGATAAGATTGTTCCATTGTGAGTCCTTCAGCTTTTTTTTCTCTTTCCTTTTAACTTTCTCCATAGCCTCCCACCCCAGGTGTATTTCCTCTGTGGCATTGTGAGTTGCTTCGGCCCATAGAAATCTGCAGGCAGGACCCATGATGTCATGAAATCAACAGGCAGGACTGTTCCCTTCCAGTTGGGGAACACTTCAGCAGTCAAGGACATTCAGCCTCTGATCTCCGGGTCAGCATTCTACAAGGAGGCCTTCAGGAGACGCGACAACGCAAAATTGCTGAGCAAAAACTTATAGCTAAGTTCCGCACGCATGAATGCGGACTCAACCGGGATCTGGGATTCATGTCGCATTACATTCGGCCCCCACCAACAAGCCTGGACTTGCAGAGGCCTACCGACTGAACTGGCTTGGGACAATTCACACCTCTTTAACCTGGAGTTACCTCTCTCTCTGCATCTTTGATGATTTGATTGCCTGCAGGTGCTCGCATTCCGGGGCATCTCTGACTGTGTCTATATAAACATTTCTGGAACAAGCCTTTCCATTCACCTGAAGAAGGAGCCGTGCTCCGAAAGCTCGTGTTTGAAACAAACCTGTTGGACTTTAACCTGGTGTTGTAAGACTTCTTACTGTGCTCACCCCAGTCCAACGCCGGCATCTCCACATCATCGTTCCTTTTTTAGATACAGTTGGAGATGTGCTTGAACATGAGGTGGCCCTGCCCATCGACGCAGGTAGTTTTCTTCCTTCTCCGCAAGTGTTGCAATTAAAATTTGCAGCACAAGAAGCAAAAGAGTGGAAGAACAGGGCGCAGATACAGATGAACACTGAAATTTAAAGTAAGGCTTCACTCTCGAGAGTGCTAATTCTGTAGAAAGGAGCAACATTCACCATCTTCAAACCAATTCCCTGCACTGTATACCTTTCTACCTTAGGTTTTTCTCCCCCATGGCTTTAGGATTGTCTCATAACTCTCTGTCTGTACTCTTTTTCTTATTGCATAATCAGCATTTCCTGGCTTATTTCATCTCTTTCACTCCTCTCAATCTTTGTGAGGTTGTATTAGGCCCTTGACCTTTCATCTGGGTGCCCGTATATAGAACAATTGGAGAGTGCCTGAACAGGTGAGATTTCCTCATAATGTAGACCGAGCTTTCCACCAAGTGAGTCTGTGGAGATCATTATCACATGGAAATGACTGGAACAATTGCTGGGAGTAGCTTGGTGTCTGTCATTCCTTCAGTGATTTACAGATTGAAAGAGTTGTCAATGTGTTTTCCATTTCATAGTTGCTGTGAAGCTTTCAATGAACCTGTAGTTGAATAGCATTAACAAAATATAGTGAAAGGGTGGCACGGTACCACAATGGTTGCTTCACAGCGCCAGGGACCCGGGTTCGATTCCCAGCAAGGGCGACTGTCTGTGTGGTGTCTGCATGTTCTCCCCGTGTCTGCGTGGGTTTCCTCTGGATGCTCCGGTTTCCTCCCACACGTCCTGAAAGACGTGCTTGTCAGGTGAATTGGACATTCTGAATTCTCCCTCAGTGTACTGAACAGGCGCTGTAGTATGACAACTAAGGGATTTTCACAGTAACTTCATGTTAATATAGCCTACTTGTGACACTAATAAAAATTATTAAAAGAAACCTCAAAACAACTATTTAGGTATTAATTTTAAGGCCCTGGTGTTGGTTTTGTGAGGTTCCTCTGATGTGAGTTGCCTCTGGAACATGGGACAGAAAATTCACTCTCTATCAGTAAATTATATGGTGACAATCTCCGTAATCTACATAAACCCCTGTTTCAATAATCCTTCAGAATAGTATTTTCAGGTGGTTCAATATCTAAACAGGCATTGCCTTGGATGGTGCTAACCAGGAAAGTTCAGGTACAGAGCCCGCTCTTTGCTAGCATGACTGATTTCAGTCAAGATAATAACTGAAGTACTGCAGGTGTCAATGGATGAAGGAAAGGACAGTGAATCACACAGAGTTCCCACCCCTGTCTAATGCCTGATGAAAGCCAATGAAATGTGTATGTGTGTGCAGACTCTGGGGAAGACTGGCCCTGTCATGGCTGAGGTTCCTCAGTGGAACAGTTGACCCTCACTGTTATGAATTGTTTATTAGAGGCAGGGTAACATGTGCAAATCCAATTCCCAGCATGAGTCAATGCCTTAAACAAAGTAAAGGAGAGCAAAATGAAGGAATTAAGCAAACTGAAGGTGGCTGTTCAGTTGGTGATGCCATTCCTGATGTGTAACTTTCATGCTGAAGTATATTGGCATGAACTTGATAGAAGGGCTGATCTCGAGAGAGAAGGTCTGATCTCAAGAAAGGGTCTGAACTCAAGAGAGGGCCTGATCTCAAGAGAGGGTCTGAACTCAAAAGAGGGTCCGAACTCAAAAGAGGGTCCGAACTCAAAGGAAGGCTTCAACTTAAGAGAGAGGGCCCGAACTCGAGGGAGGGCCTGAACTTGCGAGAAGGCCTGACCCCGAGAGCCTGAACTAGAGAGAGGGCCCGAACTTGAGTGAGGCTTGAACTGGAGGGTAGGTGTGAACCTGAGCCTGGGAACAGAAGGGTTTAAGGGGAAAACAAGGGTTGTGGGTAGAAGCAGAGGGAGATAGAGGAGATGGCAGAAAATATGGTACTGCAGGCACCTGATTGTAAATAAAGAAAAAAAATCTAGATGCACCTTGATGAATCTGATACATGTGAACATTTAACATGCCATAAATTCACATTATATTCATGTATTAGAATATGTAAAAATGGCAATAAATCCCATCTGTTCTATTTGTCATATTAAAATTACAGCCGTAATAATTCTGATAATTAACCACTTAACCATTACCAATTATTTTACGTTTATATTATATATGCAAATTGCTTTATGAACTGATTACAAGAAAGGTCAGTTTCCAAGTTTCATTGCCTTAAAGGGGCAATACTCCTTAATTGAGAAAACAGTTGCTTTGGGTTTTAATCATCATTAATCTTGCCAGTAAGTATATATAATTTAAAAGGTGACTGGGAGAAGGAGCAGCTGGATTATCTAAGTGCCATCTTCAATCCACTGTGTCACATGATATTGCATCTTAAGCCGATTTATTTTGCCACATTTTTTTTTTCAGTTAGATTCCTTCTCCTGCCACCCTGCCAAAGACACACTGTCCGTTTGAAACCATATTAAATTAAGAATAATTGGGGGAGTGCTGTCACACGCAGCTGCCGCTTTATATACGGGTAAATTGACTCAGTTGTGGTTGCTGTTTCCGACTTGAACAGCTGCCATTGGCACTCTGTCACACACTGAATGCCAACTGATCTAGTGGAGCACCTACTGGACTGGCAAGAGTGCATTGGTGGGGCTGGAGTATCAAACCCTAATTCTAATCTCTTAAATATTTATTCAAGTAGAGGCTCAGAAATCAGTAATTGAAAATAAGGTATTGCTCTTTCTTAAAACACCCTCCATTGAAGTAGTGGTGAGGCGGAGTTGTTCTTCCTCTTCCTGCACCTAGTGGTGCACAAGGCAGACTTTCATCTATTTTTCCCAGAACACGTCTCTTTCCTGTCGCCAGAGGCTTATCACTTGAGGAGCACCATTCCGCGACATGGCTGACCTGGAGTCTATCCCACTCATGCCACCTGCTGTTGGCTTGTGTTGGAAGGGTTTTATTGGTCGATACTCAACCTGTTTGGCTGCACTTTGAACTGGCCCTTGTCCGTCAAGACGTGGGGTAGGATTTAAGCCAGAGCTTCGAACTCGGAGGCAGAGACGTTGCTCATTGGCCCACAAGACCTCCCTAGGCGGAGTTGCCATGGCAAAAAATAAAAAGCAATTTTCATTGATCTGGTGCTTCTCATAAACAGAATGGCAGGAATGGAGATGCTCAGCTTTGTGCAAGGAGAAGGGGGAGATAAAAAGGCAACTGGAAGGATAACAAAAGAGGGAGTTTAGAGCAGCAGAGAGGTTAGAAGGTGCCATAGTGCTGATTCTCAGAGATTAGGAAGGTCCCAGTTTGGATCTACAGTCTGTTCTGAGTTTACCTTTGGCCCAGAGAGGATGTGGAGAAGATGTTTCCACTAATAAGAGAGGCATAGCCTCAGACTAAAGGGACAGAGATGAGGAGGAATCTTAAGACAGGCATAGATAAGTTCTTGATTAATAAGGAGATCAGGGGTTATGGGGAGAAGGCAGGAGAATGGGGGTGGAAACATATCATGTATGATTGAATGGTGGAGCAGATTTGATGGGCCTACTTCTGATTCTATATCTTATGGTCTTATAGATGTGAAAAGACTACAATTTGAGCCAAATGAAACGGGTCCTCAATCAGTGATGTGTGGTGTTGGTGTTCCCCTCAATTCTCCTCACAATTTAAGTTCAAGATGAGAAGTATATTCATTTTCATTTCAATTATAAACCCATTCGAGTGGTGGAAACTAGGGCCAGGGCAGTGACTGGTTAAGGTCACCCAAGTTGTCACTCAATCTGAAGCTGCTGGGAGCTGACAGGTTCCGATTTTCACCGACTGACGTGAGCTGGAGGCTGGGACATCCATGAGCAGAAGGTGCAGTGCTTTTGACCATTGGGTCCGAATGATACAATCTGTACCCGACCGTATATGATTTCTGCCAAAGGCCTACGAGAAAGCAGGGATAGGGTCAGAAGAAGCCCCTAAAGGTAGGTTTTTCATCTTCTTTTATGCTCCCTGTGGGGCCAGGAGGAGCAGGAAGCATGGAAATGCTATGCCTTTCCTGCTACTCCCTGTTTTACCTCCATCCCCACCACTGCATCCCCACCCCACCGTTCATTACTTGACCCTGTTGATAACATCTGTCCGTGGATGGTCACCAGGCCCAAGCCTTTTCCAATGTTTACCATCTAGAATAACTGGGAATTAAGTGGAATTTCTGGATCCATCGGTGAGTTCCGAATTCACCCTTATGAACCAACCTTAAGTTGCTTTCATCTTGATGGAATGTTACTGATGGCAGACAATTGGTACCCTTGCCAACCAGGGAATTTTTAAATATAAATGCCCAGAGATGCGGAGATCTAACTTGGAAGTAGGGTTGGCAATCTGGTTGAATATATCCCTTCACAGGGCCTACCCTTAGTCCCGTCCTATTTCTCTTCCACCTGTTGCCTCTCAGAGATATTTAAAAACAAAATGGCAGATTCCACATGTAAGCAGCAGGCTGCCAGCTCGATCTCATCTCCAGCTCTCTTGACCCCATGCCTCTAAACTACTAGACTGCTTGTTCAACATTCAATACTGGATGAGCAGAAACACCCGCTAATTAAATATTGGGAGGAAATTGTCTCTGTAAGCCTCTGCTTCTCTCTGGCTTTAGCCTACCTCAGCACACTCCTTAAAATCTGTGTCTCCACCCAAGGTCACCTGGTCCTCATATCCCCTGGTTGGCTCAATGTCACATTTTGTTTTATAATGCTGCTGTGAAATGCCATGGATTATTTTTAGGTAAAGGTGCTGCATTATTGTTATTGTATTCTCACCTAGACAGAGCGTAGTTACCCTCATGCCTTTCCCATGCAGCAATTTGTCAGCAGACTTGTCAATAAAAAGTCGGAGTGCAGAGAGATTACAACAATGGCGCTGTACAGCCAAGCCAATCTCTGTTCATTTTCATTGTCCGGCATTACTGCTAATGCCATGTATCTGTCACTTTCCCTTTCCTTCTGCCACCTACTCAGCTGATTCTGAATCATTGAGGTGCTCTCCACTTTTAACACTAGCCCTACTCATGTATTTCAGTCCCCCAATTCTCTGTGTAAAAAAATGTTCTTCCATTCTCTGCACTAAATCTCATTTTCGGTTTTGTGGCTATTAATCCTCCTTCCAGACATCTCAACCACTCAAAACATTCTATCCAATCCCACTCTTTCATATCTTTTTAACCACTGACAATATTCATTATTACCATAGAATCTCTATAGTGCAGAAGGAGGCCATTTGGCCCATCGCGTCTGCATGGGCCCACTGAAAGTGCACCCTACCAGGTCCGACTTCCCCGCCCGATCCCCATAATCTCATTAACCTGCACATGAAATGAAAATCGCTTATTGTCACGAGTAGGCTTCAATTAAGTTACTGTGAAAAGCCCCTAGTCGCCACATTCCGGCGCCTGTCCGGGGAGGCTGGTACGGGAATCGAACCGTGCTGCTGGCCTGCTTGGTCTGCTTTAAAAGCCAGCGATTTAGCCTGGTGAGCTAAACCAGCCCCTCTTTGGATACAAAGGGGAAATTTTAGCAAGGCCAATCAACCTAACCCGCACATAGTTGGACTGTGGGAGGAAATTGGAGAACCCGGAGGAAACCCACACAGACACCCACCCAAGGCTGGAATTGAACCCGGGTCCTTGGCACTGTGAAGCAGCAGTGCTAATCAGCGTGCTACCCATATGCTAACAAAAGCAGATGCTATTTTTCAAGCTTTACTATTTCCCTTTCCTCAAAACAGGCAATGCCCTCGCAATAGTGTCTTACCCTCGCTATTATTTCAACGTCCTTCAGAAATCTATTTGAAATGTTGCGCCTAATGTCATATGAAACCAATCCTACAAATCACTCTGCTTTTCCCTGGGTCAGTCAACTGCCCTCCCTTCAAAGTCACTTATATTTGTTTTACTCAGTATATCCCTTCACACTCGCTGGTATCAAGTTCTATCTGCCAACCATGCCCATTTCAACAACTTGAGAGAAAATCAGTTTTCACAGAATGACTCACTTTGACTCCTATTTTGGTATCATCTGGAAATTTGAACAGCACTCCCACTAGCCTTTGATTCAAATATAATAATGAAACAGCAGTCATTCCAGGACAAGACCCTGCGGGGCACCACTGTCCAATTGCAACCACCCTGAGGAGCTGCCATTAATTCCTGATCTCTACTTCTTAATCATGTTACAAATTTTAATGTAATTCCTTTCATTCCCCACAATTCCATGTTCCTTGAAATTTTGTGGTACTGTACCTTGTCAAGAGCTTTCTGAATGTGCATGGTTACAACATCCATTGTGTTTTCCCATCTGTCATCTCATCGAGGAGCCCCAACCGCAATTGCAAGAATCCAAAGTGGGCAATTACCTATAGCTCTGAGGATACTTTGAAGAGGTTGGGTCTCTTTTCCTTGGATAAAGGCTGAGAGGAGACCTGATGGATGTATTCAAGATCCCAAGATGTATGGAGAGGGTAAATAGTGAGAAACTGTTCCCTCTCAAGGGAGCATCAAGAAGGTGCAGATTTTAAATCAATGGGCAAAAGGAGTAAGAGTGATGTGGGTAAAAACATGTTCACCCAGAGGGTTGTTGGAGTCTGGAAGAAAGTTACTGAGAGGGTGGTGGAGACAGTTTCGATCGAGGTATTCAAAAGGGAAATAGATTGCTATCTGAAAAAGAAGAACGTGCAAGGTCATAGGGACAAGGCAGGGAGTGGGATTAGGCAAAAGCTCTTTCAGAGAGCCAGGGCAGGATCAATGGGCCAAATGGCCTCCTTCTGCATTGTGTGATTCTGTTATCAAATGTTGGCTGGGATTCTCCAGCTGTTGGGATTCTCTGTTCTCGCTGGCAATGGCGCCCACCCACGGGTTTCCCGCTGGCGCGGGGTGGCTTCAATCAGAGATCCAAATCACAAGAGGGGGGAAAGATAGATTCCCGCCACCAGTGAATGTCACACTGCAAAGAAGCACGCGGCTGGGGATTGGAGAATCCAGCACGCGGCTATTGTCAAAATCACATGGAGAATTTTCCACTGTCCTATCCAAATTCAACTTCCTAATGAACATCTATTCTTGTAGTACTGAAGATTACATAACCAGGTACTCTGTTCTTCAGGATTAGCACTCCATCAGTGCGGAACTTCCTGAAATATAAACACAATGGGCGGGATTCTCCGTTCCCCGAAGTCGAATTTGTAATCGACGATCGGCCGGAGAATCCCTTTTGACGCCAAAATCGGGGGAGGCACCTGTTTGACGCAGGTTTTGTATACTCCGTCCCCTCTGAAACGGCACCATTGTGTCGTGTGCCGCACGCCGTTGGGACAGCCTCAGCATGTCACCTGAAGGCCTTCCCCCGATGCTCCGCCCACAAAGGACCAAGTGCCCGACTGCGCGGGGGACGTGTGGTCTCAGCGGTCGGGAACCTGGCATAGCGGCTGGAGACCAGCACCGCCGCAGTCGTCCAGGAGCCGTGCTGCCAGCTGGGGAGGCTCCTGCGAGGGCTGGAGGGACTGGTGATGGGTGGCAAGGTGGTCAGGGGGCACTATCTGGTAAGTCTGTGCATGGCCGACACCATGTTTTATGGCAATTTATATCGTGGGAGCCAGGAGTTTTATTAGGCGCGATCCTGTCACCGGTGAGGGGGCACCGCTGTTTTTTTCACATAAAACGCCACAGATCTCCACACTTGGCCTCAGAAATGGAGCATTCAACCCAATGACTATGTTTTGGAGCCATCATTCTTTACAGTAATCAATGTTTCTAATTAAATGTCGCGATCAGATATTGGAACTCACTGCCTAATCCTATCTGATCACTTGCCCAATCCCATCATCTCACCAGCTAATAGTAAATTCATTAATTTCAAGTGGATTTCACTGTAAACCCATTCCCCTGTTTCTGTGTAGCCTGCTGCTCTCCATGTAGTGGAACTCCTGCATGCTTGCTCCACAAGGGGGATAGAATTCTACATGCTCGCAGTCTGTGATTTTGCCTTTCTACCCCGAACTCTATGTGGGTCTGTTTGATTAAAACGAGCTGATGAACCAGGCCTGCGTTTTAAAATCGTAGCAGTGGATGCAGGAGAGGATGAGGAACTAGATAGAGGGTGTTACTCTGCAGTTGGCAAGAAGAAGGAAAACAATGATTCGCAGAATGGAGGTGGTGTCAACAGCAGCAGTGATGGACTAAAGGTTGATGGTTCTGCTTGGTAGAAGAAAAATTTTGGCCTGTCACAATAAGCAGTGTAAAGGGCTTGACTTATTCTGTACTTTTTCTCTGTGTTAGGCAGTTTTTAGTGGGCCGACATGCGAAGCACAGAATTATCTGCAGCTCAACATCATTCAACCCGAGTAGTTAGGCAGGCCATTAGAATGACTGGTGTGTATCATGGGCCCATATTTCCATATAGCTGGAATGGCTCTGTGTCTGAGCCACAAAATACCAGAACCCCAATTCGGGAAGTCCAGCACCTGAGCCCAGCTCCCACCATTTTCACCAAGGTGGATGTGTGGGGGAGAGCGGGGTGTGTAACGAGGGTGTTTTGTACTTTGCCATTTGTGTTTCATGGAAAAGTGCAGCTACCTTCAAACAGTTGCAATTTTGGTGACTAGGCTGCCGAAACATGACTTGTGGGCTTTAGACATTTGAGGAAAAGATTCAAAGCTGATGGATATATTTGGAGGTTTAAGGTACTCTTTTGGGAGAGGTAAGGTGCCCCTTTGGGTGGGTCCAGGTGCCCTCTAGGATTGTTAAAAGTAGACAAGAATGTTTGCAAGAAGTGGATGAGCTGAGTGGAATTGTCGAGTTGCCAAGTCATTTAAATCCCGAAGTCATTTAAATTCTTTGAAAAAAAAAACTATTTCACCAGCTGTCTGTTGACATAAGCCTGAGGGCTTTCATTATAGGGTTTGTGCTGCATGACTGATTCCAGAACCTATCATCACAACTGAGGAATGGTTTCACCTTCAATGTTTGATTGACAACTCCAAGTGGTGGTAAAGCTTCTGCTGTGAGGCTATGAATACAAATGTTTGTTTTCATAAAGGATTAAGTACCTAAAGCAAATAATTGTTTTCATAAGGGATTACTTGAATAAAATTAAATGAATCAAATGGGTTTTTATAAATGAAAGTAATTTTTAAAAAACAGTGAAATCTGCAACAGATATAGGGCAGCACGGTAGCATGGTGGTTAGCATCAATGCTTCACAGCTTCAGGGTCCCAGGTTCGATTCCCGGCTGGGGCATTGTCTGTGCGGAGTCTGCACGTCCTCCCCGTGTGTGCGTGGGTTTCCTCCGGGTGCTCCGGTTTCCTCCCACAGTCAAAAGATGTGCGGGTTAGGTGGATTGGCCAGGCTAAATTGCCCTTAGTGTCCTAAAAAATAATGTTAATGGGGGTTGTTGGGTTACTGGTATAGGGTGGATACGTGGGCTTGAGTAGGGTGATCATTGCTCAGCACAACATTGAGGGCTGAAGGGCCTGTTCTGTGCTGTACTGTTCTAAATATAGAGCTTTATTTCATTTCATCACACCATGGTGCCTGAGGTCTGCCTATAGTAAAACTAGGTGAGTTGGCATGGAGAGTTTAAGGGCAAAGGATGGTGGGTAGGGATCATGGGCTGGCATCAGTTGGCACTACATTGGCAAAGGAGCTATTAATGGCCACAGGAGTAGGTAAAGAAGCGTAGGTTAGCAAGGAAGGGATGAGAAGCCATAGGAGCTGGGTTGTGGGCATGAGGTGGGCATATGTTAACATAGATCAAGCATGGATAGTGCTTATGAGTTGAGGGTTTATGAGAGGTGAGGGTTGGAAGGATGTTTCTATTTGTTTCCTTGTTTTTATTGTAAGTGGGATGAAGTTGCAGTGGGCTGGGCTTTTTAATCAGTCTGCCTCAGCACCTAGTGTTTATGGCGACAATGGTCCTAACTCCCATTAACACCTGTCTACTGCCAATCAACACTTCCTCCTTCCCCCTCCCTGGAATTAAAAACCTAAAGACTTGAGTTATTTTCTCCCATAGTTGGATTTGAAGGGGCGGGCAGTTTCTGACCTGAGGGCAAAATCAGCCCTTAGTTGTTCATTGGAGACTTCTCTCCCTGAAAAAGCCATTGAGGAACATCAGTGAGGGGATGTGATTCTTAGCATTCCACTTTTAACATCTAGTGCAAGCATGGATTGCTCCCAAATCAGGCATTTCAGTGGCTCCCTAGCATTCAGCGGCTTTTACTGTATTTTATGATTTCTTCCAACTTAATCTGACAGGAAAATCTCCAACTACTCCTGGGTGACATTTTCTCTTTTCCACATCAGCCACCTTTATGGCCGAGTTGAAACATTTGGGAGGTCAGGTCGAAGAAGGGGGCTGTAATGCCAAATTAATCCATTGTGCCCCGGTTGTGGCTCTGTTGGTCGCGCTCTGGCCTACGAACCAGACGACTGCGGATTCAACCCTTACTGTAGCCCCCAGACCCTGGCCGATTCTCCAATGCGACACTGAATGAGTGCTGAACTGAATTCCAGGCGTTAATCTGATGGCCAGTCTGTTCTTAATGCCCAGCATAGGCACATTGGAACCATTTTCAGGATGATAATCAATCACAACAGTAACTTAAGAAAATGTAGCAAATTGATTGTAAAGAACACTGGGGCATCTCGAGGTTGTGAAAGGTGTTATGGAAATGCAAGTTCTTCCTATCTTTCTGTACAACCAGTGTCTAATTATTACACAGACAATGGGCTGGAATCTCCGATTGCTGACTCCAAATTCGCGTTCGGCAATTGGCCGGAGAATCCGTTTTTACACCAAAATCGGGGCGGTGCTGTTTTTCGGACGGTCCGCCCCCCCCCAAAAAAACTGCGTAATCGCTGAGTATGCTGCACGCCGTTGGAACAGCCTCAGGACGTTATCTCAGACCCTCCCCCGATGTTCAGCCCCCAATGGGCCGACATCCCGATGGCGTGAGGTGTTTGTGCTCACAGTTTTCGGGGACCTTGCGTGGCGGCTGCGGACAATGTCCAGTGCCGCCACAGTCAGTGGAGAGGGGGGAGCTGTTCCACTGGCCGGGAGGGGGGGTGGCTTCGGTGGGGACTGGTGGGGGGTGGTCCCAGGGTGGCGAGGGGGATTACAGGGGGGCACTATCTGGTCGGCAGGGTCTGCTCACGGCCAGCGCCATGTTGTACGGTGCAGAGACCACAGGTCGCCACCATGCGCATACACGGCCACGGACAAGGCTATTCTTCATCCGTGTCTGCAAGTAAAGCCGGGCAGAACATAGGTGCGGGGGCAGTGCCGACCTTTTGGTTGTAAGAGAATCCAGCCCAATGTGCTGGTTAATGATCTTTTGAATATTCCCCCGTTGCTGTAAGTTTAATGTGGAGATGGCCAGTAGTCATTCCAAGCTGCTTAAATATCTAATTATTAGTCACTTGCGATTTGGAGCACATAGTCCAACTTTTGAATGGGTTTGCCCAGAAACCTTAGCCCCATTTAACTTGTTCGTTTAAGTTAGATTCAGAACCTCAGCCTCTGGCATTTCTGCATCTGAATCTGGTTCCCGCAGACCAGTGTTTCCCCAGGTCTGGCTCAGATGGCTCAGCTTAGGCCTTGACTTTCCCTCCTGCCTTGGGGGCACAGAGCCGAGATGTTCCCTGGCTCCGCAAACCCAACCCAGGAGAAAGTGACTCGGGATGTTAGATTTTCATTCCATGGTGGTGGGGTTCCCTAGGAATCAGGCTGAACAACCCCACAACGACTGCAGAAGATGCCAGGTATGGTTGCGACCTATGCGGAAATCCTGCCTCAGTGCTCTGGCACCATGTTGAAATTCAGATAAGAAGGAAACAAATAGTACAGAAAGCAGGCATCCAGCCCTCATCCCTCACAACACCCCTCCCCTGCAGACTTCCCATGCCTACCATGCCACCTGATGCCCCTCACCCACAATCCCTTGATTCCTCATACTCTCCAAGCTAACCTATGTCCACTTACTCCTTTCATGGCCCACTTCTGCCAACTTAGCACCAGGTCATGACCCTCCACCTAACATCCTTCATTGTTACAGCCACCTGCCAAGTCACCCAATATCCACTCGGGGCTGACCTCAGGCCCCAATACTGAGAGTAAATAAAATAAAGTTCTAATTGTCCATTGTAGACTTTATTTTTTAATACTCTCATTCCTAAAAATACCATTTACAATATTTACATTCCTTCAATTACATTATCCCTGATGACAACAATATTTCATTAAATTGCATAATCTCTTACAACATCATCATGCACTGAAATTCACCAAGACATATTCAGGAGCATCTTCCAAATCTGTGACCTCTATCACCTCAAAGGACAAGGGCAGCAGATGCACTGAAAGACCACTACCTGCAGGTTTCTCTCCAGATCACACACCTTCCTGACTTAGAAATATACTGTCACAGGGTCAAAATTCCAGAACTTCCATCCTAACAGCACTGTGGGAGGTGCCTGCACCACATGGACCATAGCAGTTCTAGAAGGCAGCTCCTCACTACTTTTTCAATGGTAGTTATGGATGGGCAATGAATGCTGGCCTAGTCAGCAATGCCCACATTTTGTGAAAGAATAAGAAAAAAGTCCACTTCAAAGTGTCAGTCAAATTGTGAAATGGCAGGCATCCTACTGTGATAATGGTTGGATGTGAAATCGGTCTTTGGCCACTAATGCAGTAATGGCAGCCCTGAGGCTTATGTTAGTAGACAGTGAAATAGCAAGCAATCTTTTTTAACACACCAGTTTTTTGTCATAGAGTTAAAGGGCAGAGGTTTTAAATGCCTGACATATTGACACCTCCAATGCCAGGGTGTCCCAGGTGGCACTGCCAGACTGGCCATCAGGAGTGCCAGGGTGCCACCCTGCCCCTGACAACCCAGAGGTGTCTAATGGTCTGGGAGGCCTTCCCAGGTGCCATTATGGCTGCTCCGTGTTTGAGGAAACTAGTACTAAATGGCATCCTGGTGAGGTCTCTCAGGCTTGGTTGGAAATTACTGGGCCCCCAGAGAAACTGGCAAACATACATTCAAATGAGCCAAATGGCTTCGTTTTGAGCGTCGTAAATTTTCTGAGAGGCCTCTCGACACCAAGACGAGTCTGTTAAATTGTGCCCCTCCTTTCCAAAGTTGAGTAGGGACTAAGAGATTCTCCAAACAAATGAGCAGGGAGGAAGTGAGATGCGTCTTCCGGTTGAAACGTTACAAGGGAGAGTAGCCGGGGCTGCACATCCACTTGGTGTCCCAGGGAATAGTGAACCAATTCGAAAATTGCCCAATCCCAATCCAAAGGCACTGGCTAAGAACAGTAAGAAGTCTTACAACACCAGGTTAAAGTCCCACAGATTTTTTTCGAATCAGGTATTGTAAGACTCCTTGCTGTTCTCACCCCAGTCAATGGCGGCATCTCCACATCACTGGCTAAGAAGTCAGTGATAGGTCTAGTCAGCAGGTTTGTGGCAAATTTCAGTGGTTAACAGGAATTGGCCCAGAAAGTGTGAGGGTGATGGGTCACTGAGTTGAAAAGCCAAAGCAGGTGCAGTGAGAGACGATTATCCACCAGAGGGCAGTTCTGTTCCAAAAAATCATGGAGCCTACCTACCAACTGACCAGACGAACAAATCAAACTAGATCAGATCGCATACCAACCCACCTTGTTACAGAATCGTGAGACAACCTCACAGGGCTTCCCACTGCAGTTAAAATTATCCATAATAACACAGAAGGCTACAGCCCTGCCCAGTAAGGATGCAAGAGAGACCCCTTACCAGGAAGTAATCTCCCTATTGTCTGGACCAAGAAAGGCTGGCCCATCTTCAGGAGCAGATTCCTAACCTGTTGCCATGCCAACCCATAGCATTCGGCAATGGTAACTGGCAGACCGCAGTGGTGCTCGCGCCCGAGCTAAACACTAAACCGGAATCCGCAAGAGAGGCCAAAGTCCCATTAAATCACCCCACTTCCATTACAGTCAGTCTCACCACAGTCTCTGGGTTTGAACAGCTGAACCTACAGGTTACCAAGGTGGAGCAGGGAGGAGCTAGGCTGGGCCAGAGCCCACCAGCTCCATGATCAAAGGACCTGGGATTGTCAGTGTGAGATACCCAGTATCCTCCTGCGTATAGGCCCAGAGCAGCGAGACCATGACTCACCACCACCACAACCCCTCACCCCGCCATATGTGCTAACCACCATATAAAACCCCAGATCCTTTCGAGAACAGGAGTTGGACAGGCAGAGTTCTGATCCCCAGCTCAAGCCTGATCCCCAACGGAGGAATCTTAAGAAATCCTACCTTGATGAGACGTCCCCTTAAGACATCTTCCCAAGTCACAGAATCACTCCAGCTCACAGGACAGGAACAAGAAGGCCGTTGCTGATGCACTGACCCAGATTTAAACCGCAAAAGAAAATGGAGTGAGGAACTGCCATTGGCCCTGTTAACTAGGTTACTGCCATGCCAGTTTGAATGTGATAATGAATGCATACTTCTTTACCTCCTGTCCTTCTTTCATAAGACCACGTAACAAAATGAGATAGAATTCAATTTTTTCTTCGAGGTGGTGAAGAACTGTGATGGATTATGACATCACACTGTATGTTTTCATAAAATATGTAGAGTTATCCTCATGACTATTTCTAAACTTCAAAAGAAAACCTGAACAATACCCTTAAAATGGATTAAGCTGTATGTCTGTGACCCCAGAACAAAATAAATCACTTTTCTGTCACACCTCGTTATCTCGGAGGAGCTACCAATGATCACTTGAGGAGTGTACAGCCCAACTTCAAAGGGAGTCAAATCCAAGCTTTTTTCTATTGCATAATCAGAGCTGGCCAGTCGGGACAGAACATCTCAGACAATGGCCTCTCAGACCTTCCTTTTAACCCATAATGGGGAGATGCCGGCGTTGGACTGGGGTGAGCACAGTAAGAAGTCTTACTGTGGTTAAAGTCCAACAGGTTTGTTTCAAACACGAGCTTTCGGAGCGCAGCTCCTTCTTCAGGTGACTGGAGAGGTATGATCCAGAAACATTTATATAGACAAAGTCAGTGATGCCGGACAATGCTTGGAATGCGAGAATTTGCAGGTAATCAAATCATTACAGATCCAGAGAGAGGGATAATCACAGGTTACCCCGAAGCGTGGTACATTGGCAAGACCATGCAGACACTGCGACAACGAATGAACGGGCATCGTGCGACAATCACCAGGCAGGAATGTTCCCTTCCAGTCGGGGAACACTTCAGCAGTCAGGGGCATTCAGCCTCTGATGGTAAGCATTCTTCAAGGCAGCCTTCAGGACACGCGACAACACAGAATTGCCGAGCAAAAACTTATAGCTAAGTTCCGCACGCATGAGTGCGGCCTCAACTGGGATCTTGGATTCATGTCGCATTACATCCACTCCCCACCATCTAGCCTGGGCTTGCAAAACTCCACCAACTGTTCTGGCTTGAGACAATTCACACCTCTTTAACCTGTGATTATTCCTCTCTCTGGATCTGTAATGATTTGATTACCTGCAAATTCTCGCATTCCAAGCATTGTCCGGCACCTTGGCACTTCCCCCAGCATAGCTGTGCCAGGGCACAGTGCCAAGGTGTCAGGGGCATGACACTGCGTGGGCATGTCCATCTTTCAGCAGGGGCTATACTTGCCTGTACGCCCCCAGTGGATCGCCTTCAACGGCTTTGCATTTTAAAATACCTGTTGGAAACCTCGCCAATTTGACATCACGTCAGAGAGGCGGGAGTTTGAAATATGTGGGGATGATATGGCGGGGAAGCCCGTTCACCATATTTAAATTTATTAAAATGCATTGAAGTGAGATTATATCACCAATGAAGGATGGGGAAAATCAAAAATTGACACCTTGCCAGTGAGAATCTTGTTTTCCGATTTTTGCGAGATTTTGCCCCCCTGTCACTGTTTGCACTCGCGGTGAACACTGGTGCAAAATCATCCCCAATATTTCATTAGTCTTTTGTCTCTGTACTGTAAATCTTTCTTTTCTCTATCCTCTCTATTATCTGAAGGTGAGGGGAATGTGTCAACCCTCTTTTGCGTTTGAGTGTGTACAAATAAAGTAACCCTTTGAGTTAATCCTACCTCGAGTGTGCTGTGGGATTATCAATAGACAATTGGATCGCACCAACACCGGGGGATTGGGAAATACTCCACCACACATAAAGAGGGAAACAAATCAAAACCTCTTTCTGTTTATGGGTGGGTGGGGAGAGGATCAATTAGAGCTGTTTGAATAAACGCCCATCCTTAGCAATCCCTTTCATCCTTTAATGGCTTCTGTCTTCCATCCTATTACAGGCTTTCCCTCTTGTCTCTACAATTGCTTAAATGCTGTGCATTTCCAGCACCACCCACTTCTGATTTAAGGTCATTGAGCTGAAATTACAACAGCTCTTTCCCTCTCCATTGGTGCTGCCCGATCAGCTGTGGCTGGATTTTTATCTCCTATTTTTAAGCATTGCTGGTATTTTAAAACAAAATCATCCATTGCCCATATTTTGTACTGGCTAATATTCTCACACTGACAGACTCTTGTTCGTCATGTTACCTGAACTGATTAGCAGTGCAATCAATTTAATTGCTCATCGTTAAAGAAAAATGTTGTTTGCGCTTTGTTAAAATTCTATCTGGTTAATCGCCCTTGTTGGAAAAAAACATTTCTTTGTTTTTTTTCTCTCTTTTCTTTCCAGGATCCCACTGGTGAATCTGTAAAACACGCGGATGTCGACTTTTTATTGCACACCCGTGGGACAGGGAGTGAGCAGAACCTTGTTTATTTTTTTAAGTGAGAATGCCTATAAAATAACATTATTTTATGAAGAAGCAGGAGAAAACGAGAAGGAACTGTCGAAGATTTAAACCTTTGCCAGAACACGAAGGGAGCGCAGCTTCAGTGCGTGACGAGAATGAGACACAGCAGTCAGATTTCGACGGGACTTCACAACTTTTCAGAAGTGTCTATAGTGGAGATACAATCTCATGAACTGGGATCCACTGCCAACAGTGCCATTAGATGCCACGTACTTCGAGACTAAAGGCTGGTACGATCCGCTGAGAGAATCTAACTCTTGGAAAAGCATTTAATATTTTTTGTCTGCGAGAAATAGTATCACTTCTTTCCATAAACAGGAACTACTCAGAGCTGACATTTACTAAAGCAATGTCTGTTGCGAAGATTAAATGATGAGAAGTATGAATACAGTAAATTCCACTTAATCGAGAGTGTATATCCTGTTTAACAGACTTAATTGTTTAGTTCTCATTCACAATTTCTTAACTATTCCCCTTTCACTCTTTGGTTCTCCTGTGAATCATCAAATCCCTGCCGTGCAGAGGGAGGTCATTTGGCCCATCAGGTCTGCACTGACCCTCTGAAAGTGCACTCTACCTGGGCCCACTCCCCTGCCCACTCTACTCTATCCCCGTAACCCTGGAATCCCACCCTGGACATTAAGGGGCAATTTAGCATGGCCAATCCACCTGAGCTGCAGATCTTTGGACTGTGGGAGGAAACCAGTGCACCCGAGGGAAACCCATGCAGATGGGGGGAGAACGTGCACACTCCACAGTGAGTCACCCGAGGCTGGAATCGCCATGCTGCCATTAGGCTAAGCCTGTGGGCTAGGCTTTGGCCTAAATCTGTCGAGGCCTGACATAATGTACCAGAGCAGCCTGTTGTAGAGAGATTGTACCAGAGCAGACTCCTGGAGAGAGAATGTACCAGAGCACCCAGTTGTAGAGAGATTGTACCGGAGCAGACTCCTGTAGAGAGAATGTACCAGAGCAGTGTCCTGCAGGGAGAAAGTACCAGAGCAGACTACTGTAGAGAGAATGTACCAGAGCAGCCTGTTGTAGAGAGATTGTACCGGAGCAGACTCCTGTAGAGAGATTGTACCAGAGCAGACTCCTGTAGAGAGAATGTACCAGGGCAGACTCCTGTAGAGAAAATGTACCAGAGCAGCCTGTTGTAGAGAGAATGTACCGGAGCAGTGTCCTGTAGAGAGAATGTACCAGGGCAGACTCCTGTAGAGAAAATGTACCAGAGCAGTGTCCTGTAGAGAGAATATACCAGAGCAGTGTCCTGTAGAGAGAATGTACCAGAAAAGTGTCCTGTAGAGAGAATGTAACAGAGCAGCGCCCTGTAGAGAGAATGTACCAGATCAGACTCCAGTAGGGAGAATGTAACAGAGCAGCGCCCTGTAGAGAGAATGTACCAGATCAGACTCCAGTAGGGAGAATGTACCAGAGCAGTGCCCTGTAGAGAGAATGTACCAGAGCAGCGCCCTGTAGAGAGAATGTACCAGATCAGACTCCAGTAGGGAGAATGTACCAGAGCAGTGCCCTGTAGAGAGAATGTATCAGAGCACTAACCTGGAGAGAAAATGTACCGGAGCAGCCTGCTGTAGTGAGAATGTACCCGAGCAGTGTCCTGCAGAGAGAATGTACCAGAGCAACCTGCTGTGGAGAGAATGTACTAGAGCAGCCTGCTCCAGAAACAATGTACCAGATCAGTGTCCTGTCGAGAGACTGTACCAGAACAGCCTCCTGTCGAGAGAATGTACCAGAGCAGTCTCCTGTAGAGAGAATATACCAGAGCAGTCTCCTGTAGAGAGAATGTACTAGAGCAGACTCCTGGAGAGAGAATGTACCAGAGCAGTGTCCTGTGGAGAGAATGTACCAGAGCAGCCTTCTGGAGAGAGAATGTACCAGAGCAGCCTCCTGTAGAGAGAATGTACCAGAACACACTCCTGTAGAGAGAATGTACCAGAGCAGCTTGCTTTAGAGAGAATGTACCAGAGCAGCCTCCTGTGGAGAGAATGTACCAGAGCAGCCTCCTGTGGAGAGAATGTACCAGAGCAGCCTCCTGTGGAGAGAATGTACCAGAGCAGTGTCCTGTAGAGAGAATGTACCAGAGCAGACTCCAGTAGAGAGAATGTACCAGAGCAGTCTCCAGTAGGGAGAATGTACTAGAGCAGCCTGCTGTAGAAAGAATGTACCAGTGCAGTGCCCTGTGGAGAAAATGTACCATAGCAGACTCCTGTCGAGAGAATTTACCAGAACAGTGTCCTGTAGAGCGAATGTACTAGATCAGTGTCCTGTAGGGAGAATGTACCAGAACAGTGTCCTGTAGGGAGAATGTACCAGAACAGTGTCCTGTAGAGCGAATGTACTAGATCAGTGTCCTGTAGGGAGAATGTACCAGAGCAGTGTCCTGTAGAGCGAATGTACCAGAGCAGTGTCCTGTAGAGCGAGTGTACCAGAGCCGTGTCCTGTAGAGCGAATGTACCAGAGCTGTGCCCTGGAGAGAGAATGTACCAGAGCAGTGTCCTGTAGAGCGAATGTACCAGAGCTGTGCCCTGGAGAGAGAATGTACCAGAGCAGTTTCCTGTAGAGAGAATGTACCGGAGCAGTGTCCTGTAGAAAGAATGTACCAGAGCAGCCTGTTGTAGCGAGAATGTACCAGAGCAGTGCCCTGTAGAGAGACTGTACCGGAGCAGACTCCCGTGGAAAGAATGTACAAGAGCAGCCTGCTCTAGAAATAATGTACCAGATCAGTGTCCTGTCGAGAGAATGTACCAGAACCATGTCCTGTAAGAGAATATACCAGAGCAGCCTGTTGTAGAGAGAATGTACCAGAGCTGTGTCCTGTAGAAATAATGTACCAGAACAGCCTGTTGTAGAGAGAATGTACCAGAGCAGTCTCCTGTAGAGAGAATACACCAGAGCCGTGACCTGTAGAGAGAATGTACCAGAGCCGTGACCTGTAGAGAGAATGTACCAGAGCCGTGACCTGTAGAGAGAATGTACCAGAGCCGTGACCTGTAGAGAAAATGTACCAGAGCAGTTTCCTGTAGAGCAAATGTACCAGAGCAGACTCCTGCAGAGAGAATATACCAGATCAGTGTCCTGTCCAGAGAATGTACCAGAGCAGTCTCCTGTAGAGAGAATGTACCAGAGCCGTGACCTATAGAGAGAATGTACCAGAGCAGTGCCATGTAGAGAGAATGTACCAGAGCAGTTTCCTGTAGAACAAATGTACCAGAGCAGTGCCCTGGAGAGAGAATGTCAGAGCAGTCTCCTGTAGAGAGAATGTACCAGAGAAGCCTCCTGTAGGGACAATGTACTAGAGCAGTGTCCTGTGGAGAGAATGTACCAGAGAAGCCTCCTGTAGGGACAATGTACCAGAGCAGTATCCTGTAGAGACAATGTACCAGAGCAGACTCCTGGAGAGAGAATGTACCAGAGCAGTTTCCTGGAGAGAGAATGTACCAGAGCAGTGTCCTGTAGAGACAATGTGCCAGAGCAGTGCCCTGTAGAGAGAATGTACCAGAGCAGCCGATTGTAGAGAGAATGTACCAGAGCAGTGCCCTGTGGAGAGAGAATGTACCAGAGCAGTTTCCTGTAGAGAGAATGTACCAGAGCAGTTTATATCCTTCTCCTCCTCCCTATGTGATTGGAGGCCTCTGGGTCCCTGCCCGGCTAAGATGGCAGGGTCGACAGTGCAGAAGAGGAGGAGGAGGACCTGGCTTCTGAACTTGCATTCCGTCCCCTCCCTCCCCCGGAGGAGGAGGACCTGGCTTCTGAACTTGCATTCCGTCCCCCCCCCCCCTCCCCCATTTTGTTCAGCGTCCAAAACGGAGCATCGCCCACATTGTCTTGTGACGACGTTGTGGGGGAAGTGTGGCCATGACAACAGGCTGGTACAGGCAGAGCTCAGTTGGAGGCCTTGCAGTGAGCCAGGACATGCTGCCACTCGTGGACCCAAGCTCCATTACATTATAAACTGTGACAAATAAATCTCCATTCTGCTGAAGAGTGCTTCATACTTGCAGAAATAAAGGTGGCAACTGAAGCAACAAAAAAAAAATCAAAACATCAACAAATTGGCTGATTGGCATGGCAGAGGACCAAGAGTGAGTAAGAGATCAGTTATTTTAAAATCCAAACTGTTAAACAAAATGTACACTCCAAAAGGAGGAAGCTGGTGATTTCTCACATTAACTTGCTGATTTTACCACGCCTACAAAATGGCAGTGAGGATTTTAACCTCCCTGAGGAGCAAGACTTTTATAACTTCCACAAATCCGTTTTCCTGTCATACATTTTCTCCCTTGAAATGGTGTTGTGCAAATTCTTAGAGCTATGGAGCACAGAGATCAAAGCGTCAAGCGCAGAGGACAGGGATCTGTGTGTGTGTGTGGCTTACACTGAACAACTTGCGCTTTGCATTGTTTTGTACGACACCAATGCTGTTATTGTCCTTGAAATGGTTCATAGCCATGACAACTGTGTGTTTTTTTTTAGATTACATGAATACATCATTTTAAATTATACTGTATAATAAAATGAATTTCAATTTAGCAACAGGAAGTTTCTAGAGAGGAAGAAGTGAAGCTTAACCATGGAGAGAACTCATTGATTCTTAAATGGCTTCTCATTAAATGTTGAAAGCTGCTAATTCATCCTTCCGGAGTTACCTTGAACACGGAGGTCTGCAGGTATGAATGAACAAGCATTTTTTTTTGGTCCTTTCCCCTCTTTTTCCGATTTCCTCTTTTTCTCCCCAAAAATGACTTGTGCTGTCTCCTCCACAATCTCACTTCCAAGATCCACGATTCAAGTATGAACTAGGCCATTTGGGCGTTGCTCGGCCATTGGAAAAAGGGAGCGCAGTTTGCCCCCACACAAGTCTCATACTTTGCACTGGAGACTGGGTAGACCCACCCCTCCTAAACACAGAGGCCCTGATGCTAATTCAAGGGACGATCAAATCTGGACTCTCACCCCCCCCCCCCCCCCCCAAAAAAAACACAATTGGTCAATTCAAAGTGTCAAAATTGAAATTGCTAAGTAACTATTGTTAGATAAGGGCTTTGAGTATGGAATGCATTGAATAGATGCTAACATCTAGGACCCTTCAACATTTGGTGATTCAATCCTCAATGTCATGTCAAAACTAATCAGAGGGTTGCCCTCATTGGCCCCCATGACCTGCGGCCAAAGGTCAGCACAAGTGGTCAGAATAGCAGTGGTGTGGGCATTGGATATTTCCAATCATATCGAACTGTTGTCCCAGGTTCAGTGCTGAAGTTCACATGTAGTTAAAACAAAGTTGTGATTGCAACTTTGGCAATAGTTTTGACCCCAAGCTCTTGAGCGGGAAACCAAGAGATGTAAAACCAGTTGGGGATTGAAGGTCATGATTGATCTGATTCCATCCGTTACCCCCTCTCCCTACTAGGATGAGTTATGTTCCAATGGCTCTCGTTAGGTTTCTAGTGTGAGCAGCAGTGAGGTCCCTCACTGACTGAGAAACTTTCACCCCTAAATTGCCCGCAAGGCCAGAAGATGCCTGCCTCTGTAAACATGATGTGGAGATGCCGGCGTTGGACTGGGGTGAGCACAGTAAGAAGTCTTACAACACCAGGTTAAAGTCCAACAGGTTTGTTTCAAACACGAGCTTTCGGAGCACGGCTCCTTCTTCAGGTGAATGGAGGAGCCGTGCTCCGAAAGCTCGTGTTTGAAACAAACCTGTTGGACTTTAACCTGGTGTTGTAAGACTTCTTACTGTGCCTCTGTAAAGACTGCAATGTGAAGCTCACGGGCTGGAGGATTTGATTATGTAAATAGGATAGGCCCACTAACCGGCCCGACGTTGTATCTCCTTCCGGAGGACAAATTTAGCTCAGATTTCGGCCCACGACGTGAAATAATCTGTGCTTGCCCGCCATAAAAGTTTGAGAATCGATATCATACTAGACTTTGTTGTTTTTTTTTATGGAGGCACAATTCCCGCAAAACCTCAGAAGGAACTATCGAGGTCAAAAAAGATTTCCCATCCCAATGAGGCATCATCACACTGCGAGAGAAGCCGTATGAAACAGGCATCCGGGCGGATCAATGAACCAGAATGTGGTGGGATTTCTGTTAACGGGCCCGGTCTTCACCCCATGCTGTGCCCCAATGAGTGTGTCCAGTGTGGGGCTGGCTAAGTGATATAGACACAAAGGAGATGCCAGGCTGTGTTGCAAGGTTCTCTAACTGCTGCACATTGGCCTCAACGTCCGAGCAGGACACCTGATGACTGCTCACCATCTTTCTGTTGGCAGTTGGAAGGTGTGGGCGTGAGTTTGAGGCCGGGCTTGGCCGAGCCTGCAATGCTCCGGCGATTCCACAACCTGCCCAAATAACCACCGCAGCTTTAAACGTTGGATTATGGTCCATTTGAGGGCGGCACTGGGGCAAGAGAGTCAGGAGGGGAGAAAATGAAGGAGAAATAAAATTATATTCACTTGACAAAAAAGTTTCAATGCTCCATTCTGACATGCTATTGCGACACGGTTTTGATGCGCAGGTAGTTTCGAAGTTTCAGTTGCAAGTTCTGGCCGGCTCCGATCGGCACAGTCTCCCCCCCCCCCCCCCCCCCCCACCCCCCACCCCCTCACCCTCGGGAATGCATTTTTGCACCAGGAAATGCCAAAGATAGAGAAGCGTGGATTTCTGCCCGCAGTCACTGCCCCTGTTTCCCCCTTGAAATAACTTCAGTGGAAGTTGAGAGCCTGTCGCGCAGGACGCCGGCATGACTGATTAAATAAGGCGGAGGCTGAGGGCGCCGTAACAAAACAGAACGAAAGCCATGTTCAGATGGCACCGAGTTTGGATTGTGGAAGTCCCAATCTTGGGAAGGAACCAGTTTCACCGGTCAATCTCCTCATTGTAATGTGGACGCTGCTAAGGCCATTGCCCTGCAACTGGACTCGGTGTCATTGTGGTCAGGATTATGAAGCCGATTCAATCACCTTTTTCTTTTGCACTTTCCCCTGTATATTCATTAATGAACACGCTGAAGATTAATGCATGATTTCTTTACCGGGAAGTAAGCGCTTGTGCGGGTTTTAAAATTACTTTTGGAACACGTTGCTTTCAAAGGTTTCTGTTTACCTTCCCGCAGTCGAGTGGCACCATTCAGTTTCAGATCTTGTTATTTCAGCCCCTCCCTCCACCCCAGTACAAGCACCTAGACATGTCTTCCACAGATGCCCTTGTGTTAGTTAAGCAGTCTCATTATTTGGAGAACTAAACGGTTAGATTTTCATTTCACCGCCGGGGCGATAGATTAGAATGAAATTAACGACTTTAAAATGGATGGGTGAACTCCACTCCCCCCCCCCCCCCCCCCCATGGCCCCCACAGCATCTCCTCCTTTTAGTCCCCCCCCCCCCCCCCACCCAAATTAAGCTGAAAATCTATTCCAACGTGTTAAAAATGAGGAGAGAGAGTGTGATGTTTAATCAAAACAGCAAATGATCCAGTGCTAGAATTACAATTGAACGTAGACTTTGATCACCCCTTTGTTTCATGTTGTTCCATCCGAACTAACGTACTAATAGTCAGATATGCATCAAAGTTACTTTCTGAGACATCAGAAAGGAACCCATTTCAGCCTTGGCCTCTCCAGAATACCATCGCTTCCAGTTGTTGGCATCCGGTCTGCTCTGTAGTGCGGGAGGGTTAAAGATTCATTAGTGTAGAAACCTGAATTCCAAGTTGCAGAATGCTTTCCTTACATTGCTTCGAAGAATGTTGACGTAAAAATGACCGATGGAACCCGCATAGTTAGCACCTTTCCAGAGCTGAGTCTGATGGGAGCATTGGACATGTAATAATGGACAGGCTGCACCACTGGATTAAGACTTATCTGTATTGAGGGATGCAGAGCTGAGGGGAAAGTCTGGCATCAAAACAATTTGTTCAGAAAGTCGAAAGCTTTGACCTTCCTTGTACTGTTTGTTCTCCAAATAGAATCACGGCATACACACATGTGACATACCCATATCTCTCACTAGCTGTCACTGTCTAATCAGGTATCAGAGTGATGAAGTGTTAGCACAGGGGATTTCACAGACTGGACAGATCATAAAGCAAAATGACACACATTGTACAAGAACACACTCGGACAGTCCGCGGCGCAGGACTTGCTGACTCACTGGACAATTTGTCGTGCGGGTGAATCATATAGTGCAGAAGGAGGCCATTCGGCCCTTCGCGTCTGGAACGGCCCTTGGAAAGAGCACCCTACTTAAGCCCACGCCTCCACCCTATCCCTGAATCTCACATACCGGACGGTCCACCATGCAGCGGTGAGGCCACCACGCTGGAAAATGCACGTCACAGCGAGTCCCGCACACTGGGCAGCACTTCCGCTGTCTGAATCGTGCAAGTCAGGCTGGGACAGGCATGGACATTACCTTGGGGAGGCCCAATGGGCGAATGATGCTCACACCGTCGAAGCTATTTTGCAGACTAAATGACCCAGGGAATTGGATGGTGAACTGGCAGTGGCATTCTGAGAACTCGCACAATAGTGGATCTCAGTAACCGTGAGCACTGTGTCCAATTTACTAAGGAATAGATGGGCCATTGTACATGAACTCAATCAGGCTCCAGGACTGAAAGGGCAGGGTGGAAACTTGGGCTGAAATGGGTTCAGAAAATCTCCGGAACAGTAGATTAAACGATGCCAGCGTGGTTTAGTTGCTTTGAAAGTAAATACTGACTGACATGAGGAAGCAATCCCTTTCCCAAATTGTTGTCCAACACCGTTTTACACTATCACTGAATACCTCTCCTGCATTCTAAAGCTGTAAAGTGTGATTCTAAAAGCAGTTTAAATTATTGTGTCAGTTAACTAATACTTGTTTGATCCTTTTGGTTTACAAAAGTGATGTGTTTAGCGTGAAATCTGGTCTATAAGCTGCACCTTCAAAATGGGTTGGATTTTTTTTTGAAAGTAAAGGAGTGATTTACACGCGCGGATTTTTTTTCTTAAATGGAAAAGCAGCAAGGTTCGGGATTCCTGGCAGTAACGTCAGACTTCACCCTTTGCTATTTTTAATGAAAGCATCGCCCCATTTTAATCACACTCTTGCCAAATTCCTCTGTCCACTGTGCGAACAGGCACACGTTTCCTGAACATGGTGCGGAGCGGGAACATGACACCAACATGACTAAATGCTTGTGGGAAAAAAAACCTCAATCTTTATAGAAAGTGGCTTATATAAATGTGCGACTTATAGTCCGTATTGGGCGCTAATTTGCTGTCACCAAATTTTCTGTCGAAAAGTACAGCACTTTTTGGTGACTGAGAGAAAAAAAAGAAAACTATATATATATATAAACATATACATACATCTTCCAGTGAGAACAACGCCACATTTTTTTCTTCAGCGAACAGTTTCATTGGAGGATGGTTTCTATTTTGTCACTGCTGTAATTCTGAACTGTGTTTGAATGCACTGTAAACGCAACCTGTACCAATTCTCTTGTGTAAGTTTAGTACTCTGATGTTGCTATTAAACCCTGTTTAACAACAGTTCTCACCGCCGTTCCAACCTGCTTATTACCAGCGCTCACTGTTCATTCACGCACCGAGAAAACTGGGTCAGTCCAGAAGTGATGCTTGGATTCTAAGATTTGGGCTAAAGGTGAGAGGTCGGCTATGAAGGGAGGAGAGATGCCCGAGCATCAGAAAGGGTTGTTCCAAAACAGCAAGAGGACCAGCAGGTGTGCAGGCTGGGAAATGTTAGGCATTGTGGAGGGACTAAAAGAGAAACACTTCACAAGAGCTCCGACGAACGTGATATTGATTAAAAATAGACCGCAAGCAAGAAAGGTTGTGAAAGGTCACATCAAAATAGGCTAAACAGCACTCTGGGTGTGCTTTCACCAGATGGACTGCAGCGCTTGAAGAAGGCAGCTCGTCATCATTTTCCCAAGGGCAATTAGGGATGGGCAATAACTGCTGACCCAGCCAGCAACGCTTGCATCCCACGAATGAATAAATAAATTAAAAGTCTTGTGATTCGACATCCATTCTCTGCAGGTTAGGTGTTGTGGCCTTGGTCGGGGTGAGGGGTGGGGAGGAGGGAGGGAGGCACAACTGACCGCAGAATCTCCAACCAAGAGAAAGGTGAAGTTTTCTCCAGGTTATGTTAGCCGAGTGACCACCACACCACCCCATTTCCTGCAAAAGGTGTGTCTAGATGCGTGTATGTAGGTGTGTGTGCGCACATATATGCGTGTGTATATAGATATGTGTGTATAAGTGTGCGTATGTGTGTATATAGGTATGTGTGTATAAGTGTGCATATAGATTTGTGTGTGTGTATAGGTGTTTGTGTGTGTCGATGCATGTGCCCATGTAGTATGTATAGGTGTATGAGTCTGTGTGCGAACAGGTATTTGTGTGTGTATAGGTTGTGTGTCTATATATAGGTATGAGTCTGCACGTGTGTCTTTGTGTGTATAGATGCGACTGGGCTGGTGCACAGTCAATTCCAGGGCCTCCTGACATGGAGTCACAACACAATTGAATTAACCAATAATTCTTAGAAAAACACCCAAAACTTTTGGCCCTTGGCTGCCCAATATACATATAAAATCGCTTATTGTCACACGTAGGCTTCAATGAAGTTACTGTGAAAAGCCCCTAGTCGCCACATTCCAGCACCTGTTCGGGGAGGCCGGTACAGGAATTGAACCCACGCTTCTGCCTTGTTCTGCATTACAAGCCAGCTGTTTAGCCCACTGTACTAAACCAGCCCTGTACTAAACCAGCAACGGTCACCAAGTTTGTAAATGTAAACACAATTTAATTTATTAATAACAATTACTATAACAAAATATACAGCAAATACAACAGTTTAACTATTATCTAATTCCTAACCTCCCCACTTAAACTCATCCCATCCTCGCCACACACAAGCCAGATAATCACACAGAGGGGAGGAGAAGGAGGTAAATGACAATGAAAGTAAAAGATGAGTCTTTGTTTCAGATGGTTGTTTCAAGTACACCTTGCTTCAATCCAGGCTTCCAGTTTGAGGTTTTCACAAGAGATTCATGTAGATTCTGTATGTTGCTATGTAGTTTTTCTTCCTTCAATCTAAGATTTCAGTTTGAGGTTTTCATGTAGATTCATTCAGATTCTGTGTACAGCTGCACAGCTTCTCTGGAGAAAACAAGAGGGAGGAAGAGTGAGAGAGAGCAGGTCCTTTTCTCTCTATGTTCATGTCTCAACTCTGCTTTCATTAGGTCTCTGGAAATCATCGCACTCAGGCAGGATCCAATCACCACCCATTACTGGGCAGAATTCAGCCTTTTGGTCAATTCATGGGCCACCAGCCAACCAATCAAACCAAGTCCCACCACATCCCTCGGTGCCACAGAGTTTAAGTTCTGCTGTCCAAAGCTAGAAGAGTGCACTGTCTTGCAACTTTTGAATTTCCTTCTTCCCCTGCTCAACTTAAAGGCATATGTCCATTAAGCACCTATGGATCAAAATGATAACAGCAAAAATAAAGAAAGGGGAAATAAGGGAATCAATAGCAAGGGTCCTTACAGTGTGTGCATAGGTGTGTGTGCACATGTGTATAGGTGTATGTGTGTACGTGTGTGTATCTGTGCAGGTGTGTGCATATGTATATATGTGTGTGTGTGTATAGATGTGTGTGTGTGTATAGCTGTATGTGTGCCTAGGTAAAAGCAAATTACTGTGATGCTGGAATCTGAAAACAAAGAGAAAACGCTGGAAAATCTCAGCAGGTCTGGCAGCATCTGTAGGGAGATAAATGAGCGAATGTTTCGAGTCCAGATGACCCATTGTCAAAGGTGTGCATAGGTATGTGTGTGTATGCGTGTGTGTGTTTGTGTATAGATGTATAGATGTATGTGTGTGCATGTGTTTATATAGGTGTGTGTTTGTGCACATGTGTGTGTATAGATGTGTGTGTATGTATAGGTGTGTGTGTGTGCATGTGTGTGTATAGATATGTGTGTGTGCAGACTTTGTGTAAAGGTGTTGTTATGACACACTAGGCTAGTGTGTACTCAAGCTGAGCTCCTTAGGACTCTGAAAATCATTCCACTTTGCTAGGATCCAATCACCACCTGTTACCGGGCAGAGTACGGCCTTTTGGCCAATTCATTGGCCCCAAGCCAATTAATCTAACCAAGTCTCACCCCATCTCCCCAGTGCCGAAAAGTCTGAAGCTCCTGTTCAAACTATCAGAGACTATCCGAGTGTTCTCTCCTTTAACTTCTGAGTTCCTCATTCGCTCTTCTGCTTGTCTGAAAGATACATGCCTATTAATCACCCATGGACCAAAAATAATAACTGGCAAAATAAAAGAAAGGGGAATAAACAGTAAGGACCCTTGCAGTATGTGTGTGTGTAAGTGTGTCTCTGTGTGTGTCTGTGTGTGTGGCATCTGTGTGATTATAGGTGCATGTCTGTGTGTGTGTGTGTGTCTGTATAGATGTGCCTGTATATGTGTGTCGGTCTGTATGTATCCGTGTGTATGTATGTGTGTGTATAGGTGTGTGTCTATATAGGTGCGTGCATGTATAGGTGTGTGTGCGCCTATGTGCGTATAGGTGTGCCTATGTGTGCATCGGTGTGTGTGTTTTTCTGTACATGTGTATGTACACGTGTGTGTGAATACGTGTATCTGTGTGTGTGCGCCTGTGTGTATAGGTGTCTGTGTGTGTCTGCATCTGTGTGTGGGGACCCATGAATGACAGTGTGTACTGTGTGAGGATAGGATTAGGATGTCTTCCAAAGTTGTATAGTCGGTGGCAGTCACTGTCATGGATCAACAACAGAATGAACTCTGAGGTAAAGAAGTAGGAGAGTGACAACATTGAGGTGAGAAATAAAAATAAAATCAATTTAACCACCAGTCATGCTGAAGATAGAAAAAAGCAAACCCTAATCAGTTGGAGAGATTGAAGCCTATACATCAGTAGAGAATTTCCCCTTCATTCCTTCTCCTCTCAGCTCCCAGTGGGGAATTAATAGTAAAATTCAGTGTTTGAGGGAGATTCTGTCGCTCACTAAACTGGGTGGTAGAACAGAAGAGGAACAATTCTAAGAGAAATCTGACCGACTGTAATCAAGGGGGAACTCCTCCAACTGGACAGCTTCCTGTGGACCTGTACTCAACGAGCTGGCAAAGCTGGTGCCCCCTGAATGGGAAGCACCCACTGCTGGAAACTTAAAGGAATTCCTGACTGCGGAATGGGGACTCACTAAAGAGGGTCACAAAAGACAATTGCCGGAATTTTCCGCTCCTATTTGTGAAGGACGCCATGGTGGACAAAAGCAGAAAATATCGTGTGCAGGTCAGAAACCGGTGTTACGTTGCGGTAGAACGAAGTCGTGATTGCTAACTCCAGCATCAGTGCTGGGCCACATTTTCCACTGCGGCACATCGGGAACGTCATTTCAATGCATTTGCATCACATTCTAAGGACAAGTTAGCGGAATTACCACCTCTGCCACGTTCTGGAACGTCAGCGTGTTCCACAATGGAAAATCAGCGTGTTCCACAATGGAACATACGTAGAACCAGAGAATTGAACTATAGATTTCCTACAGTGCAGAAGGAGGCCATTCAGCCCAACAAGTCTGCACTAACCCTCTGAAGGAGCACCCTACCTAGGCCGACTCCCCCGTTCTATACCCTTAACCCGACAACCCCATCTAAGCTGAAAGTCTTTGGACACTAAGTGGGTGTTTCTCCACTTCAACCATGATCCAACCTATTCTCATGATTTTGAAGGAGGCAAATGAACGCTTTCCGGCATCCAGGGAACCCTCAATGTTACTCTTGCATTTCTCACACCTGGCTCTTGACCTGATCTCTGGATCTTCCAGCACTCTCCCTGCCACACTTACAGTGAAAAGGCTTGCACAGAGAAAGCCTCGTTTCGACCCTCTGGAACCCCAAAGTGTTTCATTGAAGAACTCATGTCAGTGTTGGGGAATGTAGCAGCCAGTCTGTGCACAGTAAACTCTCACACACACTGAAATAATGACTGGTTAATCTGCGTTAGAGTCATAGCATCCCTACAGTGCAGAAGGCCATTCAGCCCATCACATCTGCATTTTAATTAGGTCCACTTGCCTGCCCTATCCCTGTAACCCGGGCAGCACGATAGCACAAGTGGCTAGCACTGTGGCTTCACAACACCATGGTTCCAGGTTGATTCCCCACTGTGCGGAGTCTGCACGTTCTCCCCGTGTCTGCGTGGGTTTCCTCCGGGTGCTCCGGTTTCCTCCCACAGTCCAAAGATGTGAGGTTAGGTGGATTGGCCATGCTAAAATTGCCCCTTAGTGTCCAAAAAAGGTTAGGAGGGGTTATTGGGTTACGGGGATAGAGTGGAAGTGAGAGCTTAAGTGGGTCGGTGCAGACTCGATGGGCCGAATGGCCTCCTTCTGCACTGTATGTTCTATGTTCTAACCCTGCATATTAATCATGGCCAATCCTCTAACCCGCACACCTTTGAACATTAAGGGGCAATTTAGCATGGTGAACCCACCCAACCTGCACACCTTTGGACTTTGGGTGGAAACTGGTGCAACTGGAAGAAATACATGCCAACACGAGGAGAACGTGAAAACTCCACACAGACTATGACCCAACGGCGGAATCAAACCTGGGTCCCTGGTGCTGTGAGGCAGCAGTGCTAACGATTGTGTCACCGGGCCGTCCATAGTGATGTTGATTGAGGAATTAGTAATGACCAAGGCACCAGGGACAACTCCCTTTCTCTGCTTCATAATAGCACCATGGACAGAGTTTTAGGGCCCCAGCCGCCGTCCGGATTTTCCATTCCCGCCAAAAACAGTGGAGTTTTGAATGGATGAACCACATATTGTACCCTGCCATGATGGGACCATTAAACCCCACCCCATGGGATCTTTTACATTGACATGAAAGGACGGAAGGGGCCTCAGAATACCAATTCATCCAAACCATGGTGCCCCTGACAGCTCAGCGCTCCCTCAGTCCTGCAACTGAGCACCAGTCTGGATTATGTCATGGAAGACTCAGAGACTTTGCACTTTCCTCTCTCAATGGCCTTCTCTGCAACGTGTTTCTCAGCGGCGGGAGGTGGCCTGCTGTTGGCCACTGGCAGGACCTTCTAGACCCGCCACTGGGATTTCACCTTGAATCCACATCATGCCGCCAGGAATTCCGAGGGGAGCGCTGTCAGCGGAACTGGAAGATCCCCCTGGTATGAACGACCAGACGATCTTGCCTCATATCTCCAGTATTATTAGCTTTAGTGGTGCGGAGTTACATGGTGGCGCAGTGGTTAGCACTGCTGCCTCATGGTGGCGAGGATCCTGGCACCTAGTCACTGTCCATGTGAAGTTTACACGTTCCCCCTTTGTCTGCATGGGTCTCACCCCCACAACCCAAAAATGGATTGGCGACGCTAAATTGCCCCTTAATTGGAAAACCCTAAAAAAAAGGATTGGGGGGGCAAATTCAAAAATGCTAGTTATAACAGGCACATATTTCTCAATCATCTGGAATAGAGAATAACTGCTGTTTAGTTGCAATTGACAAGTGGCTCAGCAAAAAAATTATTAAATATTGCTTGGAAAATTTGAAATAATATTCACTGCCCCATATGCTTTGGAAATCTGATTGGAAAGTATTTTCCAGCAATGGTGAATATTTTGCTCATATTTATTCAGGAAAATTCACTGAGATCTGAGATAGAAGTCCCTCGGAGTCGAGGATACTAAAAATGATTTCCCAGGTAACGAAGAGTCCAATACTTGATCTACAGCACGGGATTATCTGTTTTTTGCACGGAGCGTTGGCTGAGGTGGGCAGACCGGTGAACAGCACGCCGTTCGTGCAGCCAACCTTTCTCTCCATGTTGTGTGGCACTCTGAGCAGGAAAATCTCCAACCATGGCACATGCAGTCACGCTGGCGGGGTGAGGCCAGAACTGCTGGCGGGGTGAGGCCAGAAAAAGCTGGCAACATAGGGCCGGGGCAGTGCCAGTGGGATTTGCCAGGGTGCCGGGGGACAATGCCAGGGTGCTGCAGAGAGTTCTGGGAGCATTGCCAGGTTTCCAGGATGCAGTGCCGGGGTACTGCCCAGCCATGTCCCTCTCCCCCCGGGGGTTATAATTGCCTGCGTGCCCCCGACATGCTCGCTCCTCCTAATTCTTGTTTCGTAAGCTTGCTGTGGGGACAGAGCCCAATGTAGGGGGAACATCTGGCAGAAATGCCCTTAGTTGAGGTCCCTGACCTGTCTAGACGAGATTCCCATTTTCCGACTCTCGGGATGTTTAGTGCCATCTCTCTCGCAGCAATTGTTTTGGTCACAGGTGGGAGAAGTGGGTGGGTGGGTGCCCAGGGTACGTGTTCCTTTCGCTGTCAATGCCTGACTTCAGCTTGGACTCGGTGTTGAAACTCAAGGTGTTCAGCTCCTTTGCGGATGCTTTTCCTGTACTTCGGGTGGTCTTGGGCCAGGGAATCTCAGGTGTCAGTGGAGATGTTACACCTTTTCAAGGAGGCTTGGAGGGTGTCCTTGAAGAGCCCTCCTGTGGTATGCTTGCTGTGCCGAATCTCTGAGTGGCGCGTTTGTTTTGGGAGTCACATGTCTGGCATGGGGAAAACGTGGCCTGCCCAGCGGAGCTGATCAAGCGTGGCCAATGCTTCGATAATGCTGTACATTTTGGCCTGAGTGATAACACTGACTTTGGGGTGGCACGATGGTGCAATGGTTAGCATTGCTGCCTCACACGTCGAGGACCTGGGTTCGATCCAGGCGTTGGTCTCATCCCCACAACCCAAAGATGTGCAGCGTAGGTGGATTGGTCATTCTAAATTGGCCCTTAATTGGAAAAAAAATTGAATTGGGTACTTTAAAGTAAAAAAAAATAGCACTGACATCTATTGACATCTATTGAGCCTATTGTAAAGAACTAGCTAAATCCTTGTCTATTCTGTCCTTCTTTTTTTAAATTCCTGTCTTGTGCAGCATTACAGACTTTTGTGTTTGAGCTGAAACTCCCCTGCTGCAAGCTGCTATTTGAACTGATCCGGCAGACCCCTTTGATTCAGTATGCTCTGTGTTATAGACCGTGATGTCATTTTGATGGACTTGGTTAGCAACCAATCAACTCCATTGCAATCCCGGGCGAAGCAGATCCATGACGTGGATTGGTGTTTTTTTTTCAGGAACGCACAGCTGGGTGACTCTCTGTGTGTTTGGTTTCAGAGTTGATTAGAACTGCAGAGCTAAGCAGAATTCTTTAGAATCTCTATCCCAGAAGAGGAGAGATCTTAGCTGGAACTCTCTTCATGTAAACAGAGCAGTCAGCACGTACTTAAACCTGAAGATAGAACTAAGGAGGGGAACCTTCCGGATTCTTCTCCCATTATAGTTACTAGACCACTCAAAGGCCTCACTAAAATGGCCGCTCTGATATTCAGTTTAACTGAGAAAAGTTGTTGGTGAGTCACACACACATGTTCAGGTACACATACGCACTCACATATATTCACTTTGACATACATACTGTAAGAGTCCTTCCTGTTTATTTCCATTGTTCCCATTTTATTTTTATCATTTTTGGTCCCTGGACCCACATTTGGAATGTGCTGAAGGACTCAAGCTGAAGTAGCCTGTTAGTCAGGACATTATGTTCCAGGTTTGCATTTGGAGGGAGAAAACAGACTCGTCGGCACTGAATGAATTTAAGGAACCAGTTTTGGATGAAGATAATTTGATTGCTTGGTTGGCAACCAGTGGGTTGCTCAGGGACAGGGTTCTGCCTGACAATAGTCAATGATTGGTTACTGCATGATACATTTTCAGAGAACAGAAGTGTTTAAACATTGGAAATGAAGTTAAGAACTGCTTTGTTGTTCTAAAACCAGTAAGTAATGAGGACACCCCGCTGTGGGGTCCCTGGGGGCCCCCACCTTTATAGCCCATCCCCAAGCTCCCTTACACAACCTCCTCCCTTCCAGGACCCATATTCGTCACCCCCCCCCTCAACCTCTCAGAGGCCCTTACTATCCTGGCCTGCACACCCACACCCTTCAACCCCCACTCTCCACCTACTTTCATAGGAATGGCAACCCTCAGCCCCTGACCCTTGGCAGTGCCACCTTCGCACCTTGACACCCTTGAACTGCCACCCTGGAAGTTGGTCTAAAACCAGTAAGTGTCTGACACATCCTTCGCAGTAAACTTGAAATGATCCTGAATCTACAGAAAAAAATGGACAACCTTGCCAGAAGCCTCTAGACTGTCGAAGGAAGAGGAATTGTGTTTTCTCCCTCTGCTGCCTTTGTGAGTCTGCAGTGAACATAATTACAGGCTGAAGGAAAAGAAAGTACACAAGGCCTAACCTTCAGAAAGACATGAACTAGAAGTCTTCCCAGCGGACCAAAGATCCTTGATCCTTTTATATTTATTAATATTTTCTTTACCTCTCATTCACCCTTTCCCCTCTGTTGTTTGTCCGTGTGTGGGTCGAGAGTGGGTGGAGTTAGAAATTGTGGGACAGGGGTATGAGTTAGTCAGTTACTTTTGTCTCTCAGTCTAATTATAATACTATACATAATAAAAGGTTTTTTCGTTATATTTACAAACCTGTGACTGTAGTTTATTTGGGCTGTGTTGCAATTCCGGGTCAAGTGGAACTGGAATTTTCTGTGCGCTAGCCCAGGGTGCCGTGACAACACACACAGACATAGTTGCATATACATGCACACAGACCAGGACACTCACACATGTTCACATACATACATACAACATACACACTCACACACACAAACTGACAAAGATACACAAGTACACATGCTCATGACACACACACAGAACCAGAGACACACACAGACACACACGCTCACAAACACAAACTCATGCAACTCATGCTCACACACACAGGCACACTCACTCTCTCTCTCACACAGAGTTACTCACACACATTTACATACAGACACACACATGGTCGTACACACACTCTCTCGCACACTCAGTCACTCACACACACATACACTCACATGCTTTTATTTTTCAATATATAAAAGGTAAGAGAGAGGCAAAAATAGACATTGGACCACTGGACAATGTGGCTGGAGAAGAAATAATAGGAAACAAAGAAATGGCAGATGACCTGAATAGTTTTTTTGCATCAGTCTTCACGGTGGAAGACACCAGTGGGATGCCAGAGCTCCAAGAGGACCAGGGGGCAGAGGTGAGTGCAGAGACCATTATTAAGGAGAAGGTTCTGGGGAAACTGAAAGGTCTGAAGGTGGATAAGTCACCTGGGCCAGATGGACTACACCCCAGGGTCCTAAAAGAGATAGCTGAGAAAATTGTGGAGACATTGGTGATGATCTTTCAGGAATCACTGGAGGCATGAAGAGTCCCGGAGGACTGGAAAGTGGCTAATGTAACACCACTGTTTTAGAAGGGAGGGAGGCAAAAGATGGGAAATTATAGGCCGGTTAGCCTGACTTCGGTCATTGGTAAGATTTTAGAGTCGGTTATTAAAGATGAGATCGCAAAGTTCTTGGAAGTGCATGGTAAAATAGGACTGAGTAAATGGTAAAATAGGACTGTAATCTACCTAAATGACCTGGAGGAAGGTATAGGTGGTCTGATTAGCAAGTTTGTAGATGATACTAAGATTGGTGGAGTTGCAGATAGCGAGGAGGACTGTCAGAGAATACAACAAAATATAGATAGATTGGAGAGTTGGGCAAAGAAATGGTAGATGGAGTTCAATCCAGGCAAATGCAAGGTGATGCATTTTGGAAGATCAAATTCAAGAGCTGACTATATGGTCAATGGAAGGGTCTTGGGGAAAATTGATGTGCAGAGAGATCTGGTAGTTCAGGTCCATTGTACCCTGAAGGTGGCAACGCAGGTTGATAGAGTGGTCAAGAAGGCATACAGCATGCTTGCCTTCATCGGACGGGGTATTGAGTACAAGAGTTGGCAGGTCATGTTACAGTTGTATAGAATTTTGGTTCGGCCACATTTGGAATACTGCGTGCAGTTCTGGTCGCCACATTACCAGAAGGATGTGGATGCCTTGGAGAGGGTGCAGAGGAGGTTCACCAGGATGTTGCCTGGTATGGAGGGTGCTAGTTATGAAGAAAGATTGAGTAGATTAGGATTGTTTTCGTTGGAAAGACGGAGGTTGAGGGGGGACCTGATTGAGGTATACAAAATTATGAGCGGTATGGACAGGGTGGAAAGCAACAAGCTTTTCCCAAGAGTGGGGGTGTCAGTTATAAGGGGTCACGATTTCAAAGTGAGAGGGGAAAAGTTTAAGGGAGATGTGCGTGGAAAGTTTTTTATGCAGAGGGTGGTGGGTGCCTGGAACGCTTTACCAGCGGAGGTGGTATAGGCGCGCACGATAGCATCATTTAAGAAGCATCTAGACAGGTATATGAATGGGCGGGAACAAAGGGAAGTAGACCTTGGAAAATAGGAGACAGGTTTAGATAAAGGATCTGGATCGGCGCAGGCTGGGTGGGCCGAAGGGCCTGTTCCTGTGCTGTAATTTTCTTTGTTCTTTGTTCTTTGTTCTTTGAGTCAGCACGGCTTTGTCAAAGGGAGGTCATGTCTGACAAATCTGTAAGAGTTCTTTGAGGAGGTAACAAGGAAGTTAGATAAAGAAGAAGAACCAGTGGACGTGATTTATTTAGATTTCCAGAAGGCCTTTGACAAGGTGCCGCATAGGAGACTGCTAAATAAGTTAAAAGCCCATGGTGTCAAGGGTAAGATTCTAGCATGGATAGATGATTGGCTGACTGGCAGAAGGCAGAGAGTGGGGATAAAGGGATGTTTTTCAGGATGGCAGCCGGTGACTAGTGGTGTGCCTCAGTGTCGGTGCTGGGATCACACCTTTTTACAATATACATAAATGATCTGGAAGAAGGAACTGAAGGCACTGATGCTAAGTTTGCAGATGATACAAAGATCTGTAGAGGGACAGGTAGTATTGAGAAAGCAAGGGGGCTGCAGAAGGACTTGGACAAGCTTGGAGAGTGGGCAATGAAGTGGCAGATGGAATACCATGTGGAAAAGTACAAGGTTATGCACTTTGGAAGGAGGAATTTAGGCATAGACTTTTTTCTAAATGGGAAAATGCTCAGGAAAACAGAAGCACACTTGGGAGTCCTTGTTCACGATTCTCATCAGGTTAATGTGCAGGTTCAGTCGGCAGTTAAGAAGGCAAATGCAATGTTAACATTCATGTCAAGAGGGCTTGAATACAAGACGAGGGATGTACTTCTGAGGCTGTATAAGGCTCTGTTCAGACCCCATTTGGAGTATTGTGAGAAGTTTTGGGTCCATATGTAAGGAAGGATGTGCTGGCCTTGGAAAGGGTTCAGAGGAGGTTCACAAGAATGATCCTTGGAAAGAAGACTTGTCGTATGAGGTACGGTTGATGACTCTGGGTCTGTACTCGTTCGAGTTTAGAAGGATGAGGTGGGGTCACATTGAAACTTACAGGATACTGCAAAGCCTGGATAGAGATCAGATGGAGAGGATGTTTCCACTTGTAGGAAAAACTAGAATCAGAGGATACCATCTCAGACTGAAGGAACGATCCTTTAAAACTGAGATGAGGAGCAATTTTTTCAGCCAGAGGGTGTTGAATCTGTTGAACTCTTTCTGCAGAAGGCTGTGGAGTTCAAATCACTGAGTGTCTTTAAGACAGAGATAGATAGGTTCTTGATTAATAAGGGGAAATGGGGTTATGGGGAGAAGGCAGGAGAATGGGGATGAGAAAAATATCAGCCATGATTGAATGGCGGAGCAGACTCAATGGGCCAAGTGGCCTAATACTGCTCCTATGTCTTATGGTCTTATAGTCTTATGCTCACACACACACACACATATCAGAAATAAGGGGATTTAGAGTCCAATTAAAAAAATGTAAAAAAAATACATGGTAAGTGTCCTTTGATTGTCTTTGAGGTGTAGATTTTAAACGTTGCAGCCGATTTAGGTTAGCGGGTTTCTTGCATCCTGACGGTATTTGTAGCTTTGCAATTATCATGAAATCACATTTCACTGGCAGGTTTTGGATTGTTGACTGCTTGAGCCAAGAAGAGAGAGAGTTCCATTGAGCTTATGCATTCTGCTGAAAACGCTCTCACAACCTCTCTGCCATGGCCGCTGCCTGACCTGTTATATTTCACTCATTGTGTCATCCCAAAGGGTTTTTGGGTGTGTCTGTTTGTGGCAGTTTACTGTTTAAATAACCAGAACTTTGCATTTTTAAATATAAATTTAGAGTGCCCAATTCATTTTTCCAATTAAAGGGCAATTTAGCATAGCCAATCCACCTACCCTGCACATCTTTGGGTTGTGGGGGTGAAACCAGCACAAACACAGGGAGAATGTGCAAAATCCAAATGGACAGTGACCCAGAGCCAGGATCGAACCTGGGACCTCACTGCTGTGTGGCAGAAGTGCTACCCACTGTGCCACCGTGCTGCGCCTAGTACTTTGAATTTTAATGTATCTTCCATTGACAGCCATGAGTTTTGATGAAACTCTGAATTATGGGAAATTTCTCTCTTCCCACATCCCTGAGGGTGATTTGTTGTTTTATCACCTTTACCTTGGCAGTTGGCTTTTCAGTTTTAGTAGTTTGTTCTGTCTCATTTCAAATTGGAAAATTTGTACTCAGCTGAATGTTTAAAAATCATACTTTCAAAGATGAAGGTCATTACCTCCTGACAATAGTCATAATTGTAATGGATGAAATTCTGGTGAGAGAAATGCCATGCATTTAGCTGTCTTTCAATTGAGCATCTCAGTGACCTCTTTTATGCAAACAACTGCAGATGGTAAACTGTGAGATGTAGGGCGACATGGTGGTGCAGTGGTTAGCACTGCTGCTTCACGGCACCGAGGACCCGGGTTTGATTCCGCCACCGGGTCACAGTCCGTGTGCAGTTTGTACATTCTCCCCGTGTCTGCATGGGTGTCACCCCCACAACCCAAAGATGTGCAGGGTAGGTGGATTGGCCACACTAAATTGCCATTTAATTGTGTACTCTAAATCTAAAAAACAACTGAGAGGCGTTGCAAATATCTCCACCCCCAGCCTGAAAGGAGCCATATGCATATACGTTCATCACCATGGTTACCATCACAGCTTCTGGCAATTCCATCCTTGCTCTGCACAGAGGTTGTGGTTATGGCTGCAGCAGGTAACAGATTTCAGTGACAGTGACTTTACAGAGATTTGCATGTCACATATGTTGTTTCTTGATAATCAGAGAACTGTCTCTTGAATCCCCTGGGTTGTTATGGCCTTCATTTGAGAGCCCCTATTTTCCTCCTCCCTCTTCCAACAGCTTGTCTTTCTCTGTGTTGGCACCTATGCTCATTATTTTCTAGTCATTCTCTAATCCAACATCTGGATTCTCTAATCCAGCATCTACCAGCACACATCTGGTCTGGGAGCAAATGTTTTTTGCAGAAATCTTGGAGTCACCAAATGTTATTCGCCACCTACCACACCCTTGCCTATAAACCTCTGCAACCTCGAACAATAAAAAAACACCAAGTATTGAACAATTGTAACCTTCCTTCCCCCCTCCTTGTGTTTTATCCTGTGATACCTACATATCAACCATAATTTTGGTGTTTGGCGGACGTTTTCACAGCCAGATGCCTTTCTCACATCTTAACCTTGTAACGAGGCTATGCCCCTTTATTTCTGAAAATGGTTCTCAAAATTTCAATTGATTGGAAATTATGCAATTTGAAATGAGACAGTACTACCCACTTAAAAAGTCAAGGCCACCTTCCAAGGTGAAGGTGAAAATAAGTCACCTTCGGGACTGTGAAGAGAGAGACATTTCCTGTCATTAAGAAACTCATCAAACCACATAACTACCTTTGGATGAGACATTAAAAGTGCAAAATACTGGATATTTAAACAATGACTACCACAGACACACCACCCAAAACCTCTTGGAAATAAACAATGGGGGAAGCATAACAAGCCAGGCTACAGACGCTGCAGGTATTTTTGCAAGAAAGACTTGAGCAGAAGAGACAGGATAAAAGCTCTCTCTCTCTCTCTCTCTGGAATAAAAGTGTATTATCCAGTTGGTGAAATTAACAATCAGAGACCTACCAGTGTACTGAGATATCAAAGCAATTGCAACATCTTCTACACCTGCAACCTAAATCGGCTGCAAGATTTAAAATCTATGCCTCAAGCACAATCAAAGGATATGTTACTGCATATTCATCTATCTTTTTTGATTGAACTCTAACACCCTTTATTTCTTATATCTGTGTACATCTGTACATAGAACATAGAACAGTACAGCACAGAACAGGCCCTTCGGCCCTCAATGTTGTGCCGAGCAATGATCACCCTACTCAAACCCACGTATCCACCCTATACCCGTAACTCAACAACCCCCCCTTAACCTTACTTTTTAGGACACTACGGGCAATTTAGCATGGCCAATCCACCTAACCCGCACATCTTTGGACTATCTTGGTACATGTTTGTGTGTGCATATATGTGTATGTGTGTGTGGTTGTATGTGTGGTTGTATGTGTAGTCTGTATGCATGACATCATGTTTTTAGATATTTCTCGAAAATAAGTTTGCTCTTTCTTTAAGACAAGAAAACCTGGTTTGATTGGTTCCTTATTGTTCACTGCTCAAGTAGTTAAATACATTTGGATTCTGAAAATACAAAAAAATGAAACCTTTATTGTGACCAATTGAGGTTGAATAAAAGGGATCCAGTTAACACCTTCTTACCTATTCGGAACATCCTCCCCATTTACCTGGGCTGGGGAGCTGCACTAACACACAGTGGCTTGTGTGCACCAATGACTGGGTCCATCATTGACTTGGACAATTAACCAGAAGTAAAATCATCCAGTAACTAACCTGTAATTAGTTGATGATTCTGTTAAATAGCACAGATGTGTGGGTCCATCCTGTTGCTTAACGTGTGTTCAGCTTTGTGAAATTTTTTTTAAATGATTTTATGGAATGTGGGCATCGTAGGCTGGGTCAGCATTTATTGCCCATCTCTAATTGCCCTTGAATGGCTTGTGAGGCCATTTAAGAGTCAACCACATTGCTGTGGGCCTGGAGTCACACAGAATATAGGAGCAGGAGGAGGCCTTTTGGTCACATGTAGGCTAGACCAGGTAAGGATGGTAGATTTCCTTTCCTAAAGGACTTTAATGAACCAGATGAGTTTTTATGACAATGTTTTCACGGTCACCATTTGAATTTTATTTCCGGATTTTGGTTAAGGAAGGGTGATGACTGAGCCTTGAGCTCCAAAATGGCACCACTGATGTCAAATCCATAATTTCAAGCTGTTTATTGTCTTGATATGATATGGACTTGTGGCAGATGTTATCCACATGTGCTAATGCTCTCATTAAGATTGTGTTATTGCGGCATCAATATGCATTGGACCCGAATGGTGATTCTAGCACCCAAACAATGGATGCTATCATTCCCAAATTTATGGCTGAACAGACTATACTTGCGTTCCCTCCACCCACCCCACCTATTCTTATCCAGCCAGCTGGAATGGATTCTCGACTTGTAGCTGCGCTGGAACCATCTGTGGTTTTGGACTCTCCCCAACAGCACCATTGCTGCATTCACTAAAGTTACACCATTGCTTACGCCTTTACATTCCCTCCAGACCAAATTAAATATGGTTAACAATTCTGGCCTCCTTCAAGACGTCTCTGCACATATCTCTTCTCGGGAATTGTTCTCCCTCCTCCTTCCTCCCCCTCTCTGATTCCACTCATCCCTGTCGTTAATGTTATTGATGCTAATTATGCCAAACAGCTTCTTCTCTGCTTTCATGATCGCCTCTGAAAAGCTCGAAGGATCCATCCATGGATCTCTCATCCTCACGATTTATATGTTGCTCCTTGGCAAAGTTATCAGAAATGCAGGGTCAGCTGACAGAACTAGCCTTTGGATCAATGAGAGAGGCAGAAATATTTTGCACCTGCTAATGTAAAACTGGAGGCCAAGTTTCCCTCAGCTTAATCTTAGCAAACCAAAGGTGCTGAGGTGTGATATTCCCATCTGACCCACCTGAGGAATCGTAAATGACTACCCTCGGTCAATGGACGTTTTCACAGTCCATTAAAAGCTGCCCTATCTGCGACTATTCCCATGGTTGGCGGGATGGGAAAATTTACCCCACAGCCTCAGACGGCCACCTATGTCTGTCCTCATGATTGCATCAACTTCCCAACTTGACTCAGTCATAAATCTCTCACCAATGATTCAAAATGTCAAAGGTTCAAGGCCCACTCTGTTGTAAAATGCCTTTAACTTTTCTTGTGTTCCTAGTCTTAATAAATTATACTGCAATGTGATTACCCAGTCCCATATGAGAATTTAGTACTTTGTACGATAAATTAGCCCAAGATATATCATTATAATAATGTGCTATGGTGGCAGCAATGGGATGAGTCACGTTGGTAAGCGAATGTGGGAGCCATGGAGGTGGGGCAACTGGAAGGTGGAGGTATTGTGATGTAATCTCCAGGGATTTGTTCATGCAGACTTGGCATCCAATCCGCAATAAGGTAAAATCCCGACGTCCGACCTGCCCAAGTTATAGCTCAGTCAAAATACTGCAATCTCTGCCTGCAGCCACACAAAAGCCATGCTTCCCATAACCATGCTCTTTACAAATTGCACTGGCTGTGTCATGTTCAGGGTGATGTGTTATCTGTGCTGGTCTAACATCGACTGCAACTGGATGCAGTAAAATCAAAAACAGGCTTCTGACACAGGAGATGGCCCAACACTGTTTTATTGAACCTGTTGATTGCAGTACATAATCTGATGTGTGTTGACACGCTATTAACCTAACTGATAACCTGCTACTGGCTTGACCAGACTAGCTCTCTATCACATGGTGATGATGCTCATTGGCCGGTGCACTGCGACTATCTCCCTAGCCGTGTCCTGTGCGAGAGGGAGAGCCTTAATGCCTTGTGGGCTTTATAGTGGTGGTGTCCTGTCTGGTGATTGGTTGTTCTGTGTAGTGTGTGTTCATTGGTTATCCTGTGTGTCAATCACTGCCTGTCTGAATCTCATGATATACTTGAGTGGATATTATGACATCTCCCCCTTTCAAAATACATTTTGGAACATGGCTGTATATGCATGCATAGCTATGTATAAGTGGCGAATGAATGAACATATGTACATGGGAAGGTGTCTGTCGTGCAGATACAGAGCAAACTGAACAAAATTTACAAAATATAAGTCTATAGATTCAGTCTTTGTGGTGGGCGACAAATTCTTGTCGATCGCTGCAGAGGTGGAGGGGGGTACGCCGGCACCTGGACAGGCGGGGTGGCTGCCATCTCGGTGGCCTTGTGGGATCGCTGGCCTCGTGGTGCAAGATGTCCGGAGGAGGCATGATGACATGCGGAGAAGTGCGGTCGGGTGATGGGCAGGAAACTTTATGCAGCGCCCTCCTGTTGCGCCATATAATGGAGCCATCAGCTATTTGGACAATGAAAGACCTGGGAGCAGCCTGTCTGACGACAACAGCTGGGGCTGACCAACCTCCCTCAGGCAGCTGAACGCGAATAACGTCTGGGGCCAGAGCAGGCAGCTCCGTGGCATGAGCATCATACGTGATCTTTTGCTGGTCCCTGGATCGCTGCACCTTCTGCAGCACCGTGGGGTGGTGAAGGTCTGGAATATGGATGGCTGGAACAGTCGTTCTCAGGTTGCGGTTCATGAGCAACTGCGCCGGAGACAAACCAGTCGACAGAGGGGTTGCCCTGTGTGTCAGTAGCGCCAGGTTGAAATCCAAGACTGAATCTGCAGCCTTGCACAGCAACCACTTGACAAGGCCTTGACAACCCTTTTCTCGGCCTTCCCGTTTGATTGCCGGTAATGGGGACTGGATGTGATGTGACTAAGGTGGTAGGATCGTGCAAAGTCGGACCACTCTTGGCTGTAGAAACATGGACCGTTGTCACTCATGGGAGTGGTCTCCCATGCCTGGCAAATGTCTCTTTGCAGGCTTTGATGATGGACTTGGACGTGAGGTCCGACAGTTTCACCACTTCCGGAGAAGTAGTCGACCAGGAGCACGTAATCACGCCCATTGGGGCGAAAGAGGTCTATCGCCACCTTGGACCACAGAGAGGTCACGATCTCGTGCTGTTGCAGCGTTTCCTTGGGCTGAGCTGGTTGAAACTTCTGGCATATTGTGCAGTTGAGGACTGTGTTGGCAACGTACTGGCTGATGCCAGGCCAGTAAACTGCCTGCCGAGCTCTGCGTCGACATTTCTCGACCCCCAGGTGACCCTCATGGATCTGTCTGAGCACCATGTTTTGCATGATTTGGGGAATGACGATTCTGTCTAGTTTAAGAAGGATCCCCTCAACAACCGTCAGCTCGTCCTTAACATTGAGGAACTGGGGGCACTGTCCCTTTTGCCAGCCATGGGCGAGGTGCTTCATCACGTGCTGCAGTAGGGGATCTTTGGCAGTTTCTTTGCGTATTTGCATAACTCATTCATCAGTGGCTGGGAGGCTGCTGGCACACAGCTGCACCTGTGCTTCAATGTGGCGAATGAAGTCGTCCTGTTCACACGCCGTGGTGACGGATCGGGATAGGGCATCCACGGGGATCAGCTCCTTACCCGGTGTGTAGACGAGTTCGAGGTCATATCGGCGGAGACGAAGAAGAATTTGCTGCAGCCAAGGTGTCATGTCATTTAAATCCTTTTGGATTATGTGGACTAGAGGCCTGTGGACTGTTTCCACCGTGAACTTTGGCAGGCCGTATACGTAGTCTTGAAACTTGACTATTCCTGTCAGGAGAGTCAAGCACTCCTTTTCGATCTGGGCATACTGTTGTTCGGTTGGCGTCATGGCCCTGGAGGCGTATGCCACTGGAGCCCAGGACAAGGAGTCGTCTCACTGGAGGTGAGTCTGTGGATATCTTGGTGTCGTTGGTTGGGTCAAAGAATGCCAGTACTGGGACTGTGGTGAGCTTCGCTTTCAGCTCAAGCCACTCCGCTTGATGTGCAGGAAGCCACTGGAACACTGTCGACTTTTTACGAGATGCTGGAGGACTGTGGTGTGGGATGCCATGTTGGAATGAATTTCCCGAGAAAATTCACCATCCCGAGGAAACGGAGGACCGCCTTTTTGACCTCTGGGGTCTTCATGGCATTGATTGGCAGCACTTTGTCAGCTTCAGGTTGCACACCCTGCTGTGAAATGTGGTCACCCAGAAACTTGATTTGGACTTACCAAATGAGCATTTGGCCCTGTTGAGCTGGAGGCCGTTTTCATGTATCCTCTGGAAAACCTGTTGAGGCGAGCAATGTGATCCTCGGGCGTCGTGGACCAGATGATCACGTCGTCCATTATGCGATGAAATACTTCGGAAGCTGATACGATACCAAATGGCATACGGTTGTAGCAATAACTGCCGAACAGAGTGTTAAACATTCACAGCTTCCGAAACGAAAGGGACAATGCTGGAAAATCTGAGCAAGTCTGGCAGCATCTGTAGGGAGAGAAAAGAGCTAACGTTTCGAGTCCGATGACTCTTAGTCAAAGCTAACAGACAGAGAGAGTGGGAAATATTTGTACTGTGGAGTGAGAATGAAAGATGAGTCATAGCCACAGAAAGCCAGGGAAACTTGGTGCTAATGACCGCAGATACCAAGGGGAAAGAGTGTTAATGGCAGTCCCCAGAGAGGACAAAAGATGTGAAAGGTCAAACAGCAGGGAAACTAACATCAGAGGATGAACTGTAAGTGTGGGGGAGGGGAAGGGGAAGCAAAGAGGAGAAAGATTCAGGAAAGGTGCAGGAAAGAAAGAAATGGTAACAGACAGTCCCTTTCGTTTCAGATTTTCCAGCATTGTCCCTTTCGTTTCATCTTCCCTTCACTCCCTCTGTCAGCATTCCTCAGAGACCGTTCCCTCCGAGACAATCTAGACCACTCCTCCACCATACCCAGTACCTCTTCCATCACCCATGGCACCTTCCCATGCAATCGCTGAAGGTGTAACACCTGCCCCTTTACCTCTTCCATGCTTAACATCCCAGGCCCAAGACACTCATTCCAGGTTAAGCAGCATTTCACTTGCACCTCTTTCAATCTGGTCTATTGCATTCGCTGCTCCTGTATATCGGAGAGACCAAACGCAGACTGGGTGATCACTTTGCTGAGCATCTTCGGTCTGTGTGCATTCAGGATCCTGACCTTCCTGTTGCTTGCCATTTTAACAAAAGACCCTGCTCCCATGCCCGCATGTCTGTTCTTGGCCTGCTGCAATGTTCTAGTGAAGCGCAACGCAAACTGGAGGAACAACATCTCATCTTCCGGTTAGGCACACTACAGCCTTCCGGCCTGAACATCGAATTCAACAACTTCAGATGATCAGACCCACCTCGACCCATTTGTTTTCATTTAATTTTAACTGTTTTTTACCATTTCTTTCTTTCCTGCACCTTTGCTGAACCTTTCTCCTCTTTGCTTCCCCCTTCCCCTCCCCCCACACCTACAGTTCATCCTCTGATGTTAGTTTCCCTGCTGTTTGACCTTTCACATCTTTTGTCCTCTCTGGGGATTGCCATTAGCACTCTGTCCCCTTGGTTCCTGTGGCCATTAGCACCAAGTTTCCCTGGGTTTCTGTGACTGTGACTCATCTTTCATTCTCACTCCACAGTATAAATATTTCCCACTCTCTCTGTCTGTTAGCTTTGAAAAAGAGTCATTGGACTCGAAACATTAGCTCTTTTCTCTCCCTTCAGATGCTGCCAGATTTTCCAGCACTGTCCCTTTCGTTTCAGATTCCAGCATCCGTAGTAATTTGCTTTTATTCACAGCTTCCGACTGGACTCGCCCAGCTGTATCTGCCAGAACCCACGGGAGGCGTCCAGTTTGGTAAAGAATTTGGTATGAGCCATCTCACAGGTTAACTCTTCATGCTTTGGGGTCGGTTAGTGCTCGTGCATGATGTTGCGATTCAGGTCTTTGGGATCAATGCAAATGCGGTGTTCACCAGAGGGTCTCTTGACGCAGACCATGGAGCTGATCCAGTCTGTTGGTTCCATGACCATTGAGATGATACCCTGGTCTTTGAGCTCTCGTAGCTGCGTTTTCAGATGATCCTTGAGAGGAGCCAGCACCCGGTGCAGTACATGGACTACTGGGATGGCATTCGGTTTGAGCAATATCTTGTAATGATATGGGAGCGTGCCCATCCCATCAAACACATTGTGGTATTGCGTGAGAATGTCGTCTATCTCAGCCTGGAGATTTACATTGGGCGAGGCAGTCGCCGGTGTCGAGGACATGGCATGGACGCGCTGGACCAGATTTAGGAGTTTGCATGCGCGAGCACTGAGCAGGGATGCCTTGTCAGGCCGGACGATCTTGAATGGTAACGTCACTTTGATTGCCTTGTGAGATACAGCTAGCTGTGACGATCTACTGGCAGTTATAGCATTGCCATTGTAGTCAAGGAGCTGGCAGACTGGTGGGTCGAGGTGGGGCTGATCATCTGAAGTTGTTGAAATCGATGTTCAGGCCGGAAGGCTGTAGCATGCCTAACCGGCAGGCTGGTGGAAGAATGCTAGGTTGGTCTCGGATGCTGTCAAGGTTCGACTGTGATATGAGGTTTGCAGATGCACCAGTGTCCAATTTAAATCGGATACGAGACTGGTTAACTGTGACGACAGCACACCACTGGTCGTCAGGATCCACAGTGAGAATTGAAAGGCGGTTTGCAGGCACGGTGGAGGCCAGCTTGCACGTGGTGATTATGCCCACCTGGTATGGAGACTCGAGGCAGCAAGCATCGGTGTCCTTTGGGCTGTCGGGATCCGAATCCTGCATGCCTTGTTGTACGCAGCGGACAAGTCAGTGCTGCAGCTGGGATCGCTGGCTGTTGGTCGGTGGAGCGGACCTGCATAAAGCCGCGTAATGCCCAGGCTTTCCACACTGTAGACATCGCCTTCCTTTGGCTGGACATTGCCGCTTTAAATGGGCGGAGCCACAATTTGGACACGTCATGACACTGACATCAGTGCATGTGCAGTGCGATCGGCCAACGTTCACACATGCGCATCGGGGTCTTCGGCCTCGTCGTCCACCCGGTCGTGGCGCACATGCGTAGGGACCCGGGAAAAGGGCACGAAACGGCCACTCTCCTCGATGCTCAGGCCTTGCATTTTTGCGATGGCCTGCGCCCTTTCTGCCTCGTGGGAGACTAGTTTTACATTTTCTGCCGCCCTGATGCAGGAGTAACGATTCCTGGCATGCTCATGGACAACACACATTTCGATGGCGATGGAGAGGGTCAACTGTTTGATTTTGAGGCGCTGCTCCCGCAGGGAGTCGGACTGGACCCCGAAAACGATCTGACCCTGGATCATGGAATCAGTCGTTGAGTCATAATTACATGATTGCGCTAGGATGCGAAGATGGGTCAAGAAGGACTGAAAAGGTTCATCCTTAACCTGAAGCCTCTGTTGGAAGATGTACCATTCAAAGCTCTCATTCACCTCAATGTCGCAGTTTTTGTTGAATTTCAGCCGAACTGTCTTGAACTTCGTCTTGTGTTCGCCATCGGCAAACGTGAGCGAGTCTTTCGGGCATCCGATGTTGCCTCGAGGTCGGTGGCCTCGATATGCAGGGGGAACGTCTGTTTGAAAACTTTCCAATTGGCGCCGAGGTAACCGGAGATCCGGAGTTGCGGAGGAGGTTGGATCTTTTCCATGCCGCTGGATGGCTGCGTGCTGGTCTTTGCAAATTCACTCGAGGTAGGTTTGTTAGAGTTAATAGCTCTCTGGTACCATGATGTGATATCTGTGCTGGTCTAACATCGACTTGCAACTGGATGCAGTAAAATGAGAAACAGGCTTCCAACACAGGAGATGGTCCAATACTGTTTTATTGAACCTGTTGATTGCTGTACATAATCTGCTGTGGGTTGACACTCTATTAACCTAACTGATAATCTCCTACTGGCTTGACCAGACTAGCTCTCTATCACATGGTGATGATGTTAATTGGCCTGTGCACTATGACTATCTCCCTGGCTGTGTACTGTGAGAGAGAGAGAGCTTTAATGTCCTGTGGGCTTTATAGTGGTGGTGTCCTGTCTGGTGATTGGTTGTTCTGTGTTGTGTGTGTTCATTGGTTATCCTGTGTGTCAATCACTGCCTGTCTGCATCTCATGATATACATGAGTGGATATTATGACACAGGGAACTGGCTGGAAATCTTTTAACCATGTTTTCAAATTTCCATCTCCGTACTCCACCTTAATGACTAATTCAGCCTTACATCCTCACAAGCACTTTCTGTCTCTCTCTAACAGCACCCCACATGTTATTCCCTATTCCCTTTGCTCCTTTCTTGTTTCCATGCACAGTTCCCATGCCCTTGTCCTCTCAAATTCCTTTGTGCCCTTTAGCTTTCCAACTTACTCCCTTATTTCAAAAACCTCTGCAAGACCTGGTTGCTTGTAATCAGCCTTTTTTTCCCCCACTTTTTACTCTTCTGCTTTGCCTTGTATCTTTGCCTCCTTCTCTAATAGAAAACAGTTACCCAACCATTACACAGCACTACTGGAGAAACAGTGACTATCAGCAACGCCTGCTCCAGAGTGGCTTCTATCGGAATGCGTGCATCTGTGTGCTGGGCATGAGGGCAAAATCAGACTGGCTGTGAAGCCCACTATCGCTGAATGCCTGCTGAAACACTCACCGGCTCAGCTCACATGGGTGCCAGCCCTGAAGCTGCAAATAACTTTTCTTAATTTTTACAAATTTAGTGTAACCAATTCATTTTTTCCGATTTAGCGTGTTCAATCTACCCAGCCTGCACATCTTTGGGTTGTGGGGGTGAAACCTATGCAAACACGGGGAGAATGTGCAAACTCCACACGGACAGTGACAGAGTCGGGATCGAACCTGTGACCTTGGCGCCGTGAGGCAACAGGGCTAACCCACTGTGCCATCATGCTGCCCTAGAAGCTGCAAAGAAAATCATCAAAGGTTACAGCAATCTTACTTTTCAGCTCAATTTATTTAAATAAATGAATCCCTATCATTTTTTTCACTTCAAAATATTGAATAAATTAATATCAAAGGGCTGAGAAAAATATTTCTATTCTGTGCATACTTAATTAATTTTCAATTAATTTGTCACTCAGGCTAGAAGGCTTTGCTTCATCTCAGCATATTTTTTTACATATAACTTCTGTCATGAAATCATTTATAGCTTTAGCTACAAGTGTTCTTGTAATATAAATTAGGCCATCCGACAAGAACATTATATGGTACCAGGTCTGGATGGTATTAAACACTGAGAAAAAACCTATCACATCACTGAGTGAAGCCTGACACGAGGTCCACAGAGATTTGAAGATTTTGCAGTCATTGAAGCCACCAATGAGTCTCAGATTTCATGGTAATGTGAACAGCAACTGGTGCGTGTTTAAACAACAATTTAGTCTGTTTATTACTGCAGTAAATTTAGGAGATCAATCAGATTAGCGTAAGGTAGTAAGGCTCCTCACAGCAGCAGGGCCCAAAGCAATTGCTGTGTTTAACACATTTAAATTGATAAACGATGAAGATAGTAAAAATTTTAATGAAGTAATTTGAAGATTTGATGAACATTGCACCCCCATAAAGAATGACATTTATGAATGCTATGTGTTTAGATCACATTTACAGAAGACAAAGAGTCCATGGATCATTTCATCACTGATTTAAAGTTAAAAGCTAAAACCTATAACTTTTCTGTGGTGGAATCTTTCATGATTCGGGACCAGATTGTGTTTGATGTGAATGAAAATTAGCTGAGATGACAGTTGCTTAGGGAATTGGAGCTGTCATTGAAACAAACAGTTAAGATTTGGATCAGGGTCACGACCTAGCAGCACAGCATTCTAAAATAACTCTCAGGAATGGTCACGTATTCTTGGAGGAAAACACTCCCGTTACTGCCCTTTTTCCAAAAAGGTGGGAAACTTCCAAAAAAAGTAAGGAAAGTTCCTTCAGCTCCTCGGGCACCAACAAGCAGGTTAAAGATCAGGATGAAGTGTAAAGGACGTCGTCAAAGGCACAAATTAAGGCGGTGCCCATTGTTTGGCACGTTTTGTTCCAGATGAAAAGGAAAAAAAATCACTTTGCTCAGAATTGTTACTCTAAGCTCAACCTCAGTTCAGTCAGCACAGTGGAAGACACAGTCTCCAGTGATGAAACATCATTGTTTGTTGGAGTAATAACAGAGAAGAAGAATTTCTGGAGACATCAACAAATTCTCCAGCAGTAACAAAAGGCAAACTGATGCTCCATTTAAAATAAGTGCGGTTGATGAAGACAAATGGCTGCTACCACTTCAAGTGAACGGTACAGTGGTCCAATTGAAGTTAGATACTGGTACCAAAGCCAATTTAAATAATCTAAAAATTCAGCCAATTAGAAGAAATCACAAAATATCTCTGAGGGATTATAATGGTTCAAGCATTAAATATTATGGTGCTTGTGACCTGAGTGTGGTGATGAATAACAGTTTATTCTGTCCCATTCTGTATTATTTCCAAGGGCTTGGATTCAGTATTAGATGAGAAGTCCTGTAATGAATTAAGTCTAGTACAATTGGTGTATCGCATCAACAAAGGATTGGATCAACATTTCAATGATTCTGAGAACATTATCAGCAAATTCTGTGATGTGTTCACTGATTTTAGTGCACTCCCATTTGCCAACGAGAAACAATTAAAAAATGCATTATCTGAAGCACCAATATAAATTATGAGTAGTGAAATTGCTGAAGACGTAGATCTCCATGTTAATCTCATTTCTACTCTACCACCCATATCAGGTATGAAACTACAAGTTATTAAGAAGATGGAAGAACCTACCAATGCGGTAAATTCTATGTTTTTCGTGAAGAAAAAATAGTGATGCTGGTATAGGCATGGATCCCGAAGACCTTAATGTTAAAAGCAATGGTTAGCCAATCTGGTCTATATCTCGCAAAATCCCATTACAAAGCATTACCATTGTCATATGGTAGATCATCAGCCAAGTTACTCATGAAAGGGAGGTTGCATACCACACTCCCATACATCGGAAAAGAAGGAGGAGAATGCATTGAAACGGCAGGAAATGCAAAACATCAATGCAAAACAAAAGCAGTTCAATGATAGAGTGTTTCGAACATTCTCACCTCTGAGTAGTGATGGCATTGTGAGAGTAGAAGATTCAGGCAATTGGTTGAGAAAAGCCATTGTACTTGAAGAAGTAGCACCTTGTTCGTACAATTTACAGACAGAAGAAGAATTGGTTTTAAGAAGAAGAAATTGTCACGTGTTCTTGAAAACCAGAGAAGCCTTTTGCAACAGCGTGATGGATAACGAATCTATGTCAGAATCAACATCAACTGCAATGTCAGATAGTCCAGTCGTTCCTGAGCGTGGGTATGTCGTGGAAAACATTGAATGTACAAGTTCTGAGCAGCAAGGTCAAACTTTGAGAAGATCGACCAGAGTCAGAAGAAAATATAAATGACTCAATTTGTAGATTTGGACCATTTGTACTTACTATGCCTGCCTTTCATGTAAATTTTAAAGATAAAAAAAAAATACTGCAAGACTCACAGGCTAATGATATCACTTGTATATATGCTGATGATAATGTATTCATTTATTGCTTCAAAGGAAAGGGGATGTAGTGATATCATAGTTGTGCTGTAATTCACCGATTGGCCACTGGGAGCCTCATTAGTATATAAGTGAATGTGAGTGTCAAGTGACCTGGCCACAAGGCATCTCATTAGTATACAAGTGAATGTGAGTGTCAGGTGACCTCAGACTGACTAGGGAGCTGGGAGAGAGGTTGCTTGTGCATGGTTATACTATTATTCACCTGTTGTTTGTATATGTTTGATCCACAGTTAATGTTAATAAGTCATTTATAGCTTTAGCTACAAGTGTTCCTGTAATATAAATCAGGCCATCCGACAAGAACATTACACATCGGAGCATTAACACATCAAGTGTGATACCGAACCAAATAAGGAGATGTAATAGAATCATAGAATTTACAGTGCCGAAGGAGGCCATTCGGCCCATCGAGTTTGCACCAGCTCTTGGAACGAGCACCCCACTTAAGCCCACATCACCACCGTATCCCCGTAACCCAGTAACTCCACCTAACCTAAGGGCAATTTAGCAAGGCCAATTCATCTAACCTGCACAGCTTTGGACTGTGGGAGGAATCCGGAGCACCCGGAGGAAACCTACGCAGACACGGGGAGAAAGTGCAGACTCTATACAGACAGATTAATTGCTTGTTTGAAATCGCCACAAAGGCAGACTGAGCCATCCGTCTTAAGGATAGGCACCACATGGGTGCCGTTCATTCTGCAAACTGGACCATTTTTATTATTCCTTCATGCTCCAATCTTTTGATTTCCATACTCACTTTCTGCCTTAATGCAAAGGGTACTGCTCGGACATTGTAGAATTTTGGGACTGCCTCTGGATCTACGTGTAATGACGCCTTTGCTCCCTTTATTGTTCCGAGCCCTTCTCGGAAAACCTCTGGGTATTGGCACAACCTCGGTCCCGCACCTTTCATTATCATTAAAAGCAGCCTAACCAGTTGCACTCCATGAGCCACAGGTACATGTGTTGCGCCCAACACTGTCAGTGGTTCCTCTGTGTATGTCCTCAGTTTTGCTGAAGTGCTGGTTAGAGATAAGGGTTGGAGTCCAATGCGAATTTTATTAAATACTGTTTCCCCATCACTGGTACGGCTGCTCCCGTGTCGACTTCCATTAATGCGGGACGCCCATCCAACCTTATGGTTAATTTAATGGGTTTTGATTTAACCACCATTACACAATTTAGTTGTTCCCTGTCGGAGGTAGGTGGGGCTTCTAGGGTGTGCATTCTCCTGTACCCCAGCCTACGTGTCCTCCTCTCTGGCTCCAATCTCTGGCAACAACTACAGTATCTTGCCAGGCGAAAGGCTGCTGAGGCTGCCGTCTGTCTGGTCCCAATTTTCCCTTGATTGGGAGTGGTTCTGCGAGTGGGTCTGGGTCCCTTACTATCTGAGTCATTCCTGAAGGTGGCTATGCAGTTGCCTCTCCCCCAGCGGTAGTCCCTTAACTCAGTTTCACTGGTGTGGGCGTCTACCTCCATCGGAGTACCCTGTAATTCATGTGCTCCGCTCGCCGCTTTTTTCTAAGGACAAAGCCAGCTTGTTTGCAATCCAGCTCGGCCTCTGCTAGCAGATGTTTTTGTATTGTAAAATTATTTATTCCGCACACCAACAGGTCTCAGAGCCTCTCATTTAGCATCAGGCCAAGTTTGCAAGCCTCTGCTAATTGCCTTAATCTTGTTAAAAAGTTAGTGCCCAACTCCCCAGTGTCTTGCAATACTGAGTAAATGGTACCTTCGCAGGATCAGAGGTGGCTTAGGGTGACAGCATTCTTTTACTAAGTCCGTCAATTCCTGGAAAGTTTTAGTGTCTGGTGCCTCCGGAAAAGTGAGATTGCGCATAATGGCAAAGGCTGCTGGCCCACATGCGGTCAGCAGAATGACCTGTTACTTTTCATCCGAACTATGTCATTTGCTCTAAAGAAGTACTTCACTTGACATATTGGGCCCAATCTTCCACTCCAGGGTCAAAAGAATCCAACTTCCCAAATAAAGACATTTTGCCTGTCAGTTGCTTACTGAGGCAGTGGCAGAAGTCCCGTCACCAGAATTCCTTTTATTTACAAAACCAACAGCCGGACACCCAGGTGCATTCAGCTTGCTGTCTACACTGGGAGTGCTGTGGATCTGACATTCCCTGTTATATAGAGTGAAAGGGGTTTCCTTATTGGGCCACTAATCAGGGAACTCGTATTCTAATTGGCTAATCTCAAAGGCCTGGCCTAAATCATTACAATGTCCTTCCACATAGTGGGCAGCAGTTCTCATCTGACTGAGTGTATCAGCCTCCGCAGATATGCTGCTGTTGATTAAGCTGTTGGGGGTGGGAAGAGCTGGTGTAGGAAGTCCCCCCCTCCTGACTCTGCCCGGCCGACACCTGTCCTGGGATTGGTGCTGGGAGTCCTGTCTTTGACAAAGTCAGCTGAGAAGTGCTGCAAATGACAGAGCCCACTTCCCTGTATCTCTTAAAACTACCTTTCAGACACTGTTCACATTCGATCTTTAATTCAATTCATAAAAATGATAATAATTGGTCAACAAGCAGCTGCAGTTATGGCAAGTCCAGAACACTCACCGTGAAAGAGTTTGGCATATTTAAGAGTTGCATTAAGATGTTCAGCTCAGGATGAAACATCAGCAGACAACCAATCAAGTACCTGCCTTCAAGCAGAGTACGCATGTGATGAATACAACACTACAGAAATGCAATGTGCTTTGAACCACAGTTGTAAATCTCTGCACTTTATATTCATGTCTATTTTAAATATAACATCCAGCAATGGATTTCACCTTCACCAATCGATGGGATCTTTTTTTAGGCACGGTATAATAAGCCTCACGTAACGTAACACCAGGGCAGCACGGTGGCCTAGTGGTTAGCACAAGCGCCTCACGGCGCTGAGGTCCCAGGTTCGATCCCGGCTCTGGGTCACTGTCCGTGTGGAGTTTGCGCATTCTCCCCGTGTCTGCGTGGGTTTCGCCCCCACAACCCAAAAATGTGCAGAGTAGGTGGATTGGCCATGCTAAATTGCCCCTTAATTGGAAAAAATAATTGGGTAATCTAAATTAATTAAAAAAAAGTAACGTAACACCATGTTTCACAAAACCATTATTCCCGAGGTTTTATTTTGTCAACTGATTAACAACGTTCGATCAAATGCAAAAGAGAAATATGCTGCTGATCGCAAATATTCAGAATGTGTTGCTCTTGTAGCTATCATGTTGCTGTGTTTTAAAGTGGAGAAGCTCTAACTGTGCTGCTGTCTTGGGATATTTATACAACGCAAAACCAGAATACAACAGTTTCATGAATCGGATTGGAAGGAACATCCCTTGGGGTTGATGGGGATCAGAAAGTTGCTGGCATGTCCAAAAGCATAAAACAAGACTGCGAATCCTGGAAATCTGAAACGGAATACAGAAAGGGTTGGAAATACTTGGCAAGTATGGCAGCATCTGTGGAGCTAATGCTTCAAATCGATGACTTTTCATCAGAATTCTATTTTGAAAATTAATTTACAGGATGTGGGCGTCACTGGCTAGGCCTGCATTTATTCCCAATCATTATTAGGCCTTGAGAAAATGGTGGTGAGCTGCTTCCTCGAACTGCTGCAGTCGCTGAAGTGTAGGTGCATCCACCGTGCTGTTAGGGAGGGAGTTCCAGGATTTTGGCTCAGAAACAGTGAACAAACGGCAGCCATGTATTTCCAAGTCAAGATGGCGTGTGGCTCGGAGAGGAATCTCCAGGTTGCAGTGTTCAACTCTCCCAGCAGAAGTGAGCTGCGGATCTTTGGCCTGAAGCTTAGCTGTCATGGGACTTGAAGCATAGCTTTCAGAGGCATTGGTGGGCAGAAAAATGGAAATAGGAAGTGGTCTGTAAACTCTTCAGATATACAGGGGAATAAGGAAAGATTTGCATTTGTAACACACTTTTCACTGTTGTGACACTTTGGGCAAATGCTCTGTGAATTCCATCCCCACTTGTCCCTCAGTCATAATACAATTGAATTAACCAATAAATCTTAGAAAATACCTTAAGTTTTTGGCCCTTGGTTGCACAATAATTACAGTCACCAGGTTTGTAATTCTAAACACAATAATTGTTTATTTATAACAAGAACTACAATATGCAGAAAATATAACTGGTTAACTATTATCTAATTCCTAATTCCCTGCTTTAACTTGCTCCCCCTCCCCACCCTCAACACACACACATACACACACAAGACAGACAAACACAGAGGGGAATAAAGGGGTAAAAATAATAAGCAAAGGAAAAATAGTCTTTGTTTCAGATGATTATTTTCAGCATTTTACTCCTCTTTAAACTTTACTTTCAGTTTGTGGTTTTATTGTAGGTTTATTCCAGACTCCATTTCAGAAATACAATACCCACAGCCTTCCTGGAGAGAGAGAATGTCTTGCCTTTGTCTGAAGCCTGCAATGGTTTTCCTGCAGATGCCCTCATTCAGCTTCTCTGCAGTCTCTGAAATGCAGCCTTCTGGGGGACCATGTAGGAAAAAGAGAGTAGGATCTTGTCTCTGAGCTACCAGGAGTCAAGCTGAACCATTCAGGTGTCTGAGAACCATTTCACTAGGATAAGATCCAATCACCCCCTGTTATCAGGCACATCACAACCTTTTGGGCCAATTCATTGCCCCCCAGTAAATCAATCAAAGTGAGTCCCAGCCTTTTTCAGGAACTAGTATTATCTCCTGTAACTTCTGACTTCTGCTGCTTGACTTAAAGAAAAGTGCCCCTTACTCATTCATGAATCAAAAATAATAACGGCAAAATTAAAGAAAGGGGAAATAAGGGAATAAACAGGAAGGACCCTTATATCACAACCACCATTTGTCTCAAAGCACTCTACAGCTGATAAAGTACATTTTTAATTGCAGTGATTGTTATAACGTACGTAGGGTGGCAAATAATGTGCACTCAGCAAACAGCAATGTGATAATAACCAAGTAATCTGGTTGGCTCTTAAACTTTAACTGCCCCAGTCACTCAGTTAAATCATGATTTGGAATGGGCATTAAAATCTTACCAGTGACACCCACATCCCAGGAAAGAATAAGGGAATAAAAGTTTTCATATTTGTAAGCAATAACCAAAACATCTCATGCTGATGGTGGATAGACTTAGTCCCCAAAATCTCAGGAATGTCAGGTTTTGTAAATAATTCAACGTTAAACTGTCTATTCAGTTTCAAGATTGAATAAAGTTGATAGTCTAAAGGATGGTTAATTAATGTTTCTACCTGGATACAAGACCCGTGTGATTCATATTGCCATGGTGAGGGGCTTTGAAAAGGCAGCCATGGTAAGATTGGATTATGGGTTTTCATAAAGATATTCATCGACAAGTTCAGGTTTCAAGAATCCCCAAGAGAGTGAGAGTGGAAAAGAGAGACCCATGATTTAGCAGCAGCCAGTCTCTGTCGTTTACCATGCCAAAATGTAGATGGGAGCTTGAACTGAGATTTATGAGACCAACATCACAAGGGTTTAAAACAGCTGGAAGATTTGCCTAGCTTTGGCTTGAGGGAAGGTTTTCTAGAATAATCCACACTGTGAAATTCAGTTTGGGGATTCAAAATTATCTAGCTGGGAAAGGACAAAAGGGATAAGAAACCGATGGGACCCATCGAGCGGGTTGCCCGCCAGAGAGAAAAGAGAATCCCACCACCAGCAAATAGCTGGAGAATTCCCACTAATGAGTCTTTGGGTGGAAGTCTTCATTTTTGAGGTTAAATGCGGTGACAGACGGCTCTAGCAGTACCTGTCCCGCTGATAGAATGGCGGGTCCCACCGCAGATGCTGTGGTTGGAATCTGATTAATTATCCGCAGCCGAGATAACCCCCAACGCTCCTGGTGGGCCGGCAGATGATTTGTTCGCCCACCCTCAATTGACGGGTGCAAAGGTCACCACTCCAGCACACTCATGCCATTTTCTCCAACCCACTGGTCTACACCAGACCCTTGAGGAAAAAGGCTAGCAGCCTCGAGTGGAAGTTTCATCCATGATTCAGCCACTCTCCAGCACCACCAATCTCCCCCCCCCCCCCACTCAAGCCCATCACAGGTGAGACCCCCATGCTCCACTTGGATCTCCACCCACTGCATCTATTCTTCATCCATCTCTTTCCAAAAAGCGATGTAGTATCCCCTTGATGCTCTTGTTTGTGAGAATTCCAACCAAGCAGACTTGTGGGAGTCCAGCTTCCTTCCCCTCGGTCTTCCTGCTGCCTTCCATTGTTCGCCTTCATCATCCGCCTCCATGCGCCTCTGCCTGTCATTGTGAGGCCTGGCTATACCCCCTCTTCCTTTCATAGCCCTCCTTCCACATTGCACCCCCTTGTCTTTGTCAGGAACCCCCCCAACGCCAACCCCAGGCACTCAATGATCTGACTTGGTGACCCAGGAGGATCCATGAGTCCAGCAGCACGGTATTGTCCTTGAAGATCAGGTCGGCTGGAGATGAAGGGATAGAAAAGTCTTCCCCAGCAGAGTGCTGAACAGCACAGTGCTATGCAGAAAGGCTTTGTTTCACCTCAACGTCACTGGCGAACTGAGGACTACCTTCTGCATACCAATCTTCAGCAATTGGATTCAATACCGATGTGATTTCCTGCTGGCATGATGCAATATTGGAAGGCTTGGCATGACACCAGCGGGCAGCTGTTTCAATGAGCATTCACGGGACGTAAATGAATGCAAATGCATTTTGCACCACCTGCCAGTGGGATGACACACCCGCCATTGGAAGAATTGCAACACAATTTTACGCTGGTGGGCTTCCGGCTTTTTTGGCTCTCACCATGCTCTCCGTACCTACCCACCACCAAACCTGCGGCAGGGGACTTGGGAGAATTACACCCTTCATTTCAGTACAATGACAGAGTAGATAAGGGGAAACAGCTCCCCCGCGGGAAAGGATCGTGAACGAGACGGCACGGATTTAAAGTGATTTGCAAAAGAAGCAGATGCGCTGTGAGGGAAAAAACTTTTCATTCAGCGAGTCGTCGGGGGCTGCAATGCACTGCCTGAGAATGTGGTGGAGGCAGGTTCAATTGAGGCATTCAAGAGGGCAATAGATGATTACTTGAAGTGAAAGAAATGCGCATGTGCATGGAGAAAAGGAAAAGAAATGGCACTGAGTCATAATGCTGATTCGGAGAGCTGGCGCAAACACGATGGGCCGAATGGCCTCCTTTGCGTCGTAAAACTTCTGTCATTTCTGTAATTCTGTGACAGTGATGATCCAAGGAAGAATGCAGAAAGTGGAGCTCAGGGAGGACGAAGAAAGGGAAATGTTTTAAGGGAATTACTGAGAGAACAAAATTTAATTTCTACTCATTTTCTCTCGCTTAGTTTTAAATAAAAGCTTTAAGCAGTGCACTTTCAATAATGGCCACACCAACAGTAAAAGTCATAATATTGAGCCCCGATTGCAAAGTTATAACCACAAGGACATTTCTTGAAATAATTTACATGAATTGGCTGTGAATGGAGACTCCTGGAGGGAATCTGCATACCTTGTTGAATTGTTTTTATAAACACTGCATTTCCTTTATAATTTCGACAGGGCAGACTGCTGAGAACTACCTGGAATCAAACTGTTTTGAGAGCAAAGTAAAATACAGGACATAATGCAACAGAATTTCCAACTATGACTCAGCTCAGTTTGTCTTAGCATGGAGCATTGGGATATATTATGGTCGGTATGCCGGTGCTTACCTAATTAGTTAAAAGCAATATTTTGCTTTCACACAAAGAACAAGGTGTGATACTTGCTGAGCAGTCCTCCTCTCAAATTCTGTGATATCTAACTGACTTGTTTGATTAAACCCTTTATAAAATGTTGCCTGATTTTCCATGCTGTGCTGGACTCTTCATTATGTATTCCTTGCCCCTGTAAATAATTCAACCTTAGGCAGCACGGTGGCGCAGTGGGTTAGCCCTGTTGCCTCACGGCGCCGAGGTCCCAGGTTTGATCCAGGCTCTGGGTCACTGTCCATGTGAAGTTTGCACATTCTCCCCGTGTTTGTGTGGGTTTCGCCCCCACAATCCAAAGATGAGCAGACTAAGTGAATTGGCCACGCTAAATTGCCCCTTAATTGGAAAAAAGTAATTGGGTACACTCAATTTATATAAAAAAGAATTCAAACTTAGCCATTTCGGAAATGTGCCTCGTCTGACTGAGGAAGAGGATATATACCAGTGACCCATGGGACTTGTCCATGCTTTCAGCTAAGTGGTGGGCTTGGAAACAGCCTGGGCGAGGGCCACGGGGGAAGCCCAGAGTATGGGAGGCCTGGGTGAGCATTTCGGCCTTTCACAGGCCTGGGCTTATTCGGCCTCAAAATCTTTCTCCTGGCAGGCATGGCCGGACAGGGCAGCCATCAGTCCTCTCCCCACATACGGTCTTGCTCTGAAATATCAGATGATGCCATCAGGCCTTGGCCTAAGTAATTAACAGGCCCCTACCATCTTATAACAGGTGTTCTGCTTGGCTGCTCATAAAAGTAGGTTAATATTTTCTCCCGCTGGGAAGGAGTCAGGATTGAACATGTCAACAACGCCTTCATTATTACTGCTCTCTACCTTGCTCAGTTTCTAGCAGACAAGGGCAGGTGAGTTAAAATTGAGGGCACAAGGCGAATTAACCACTCGCTAATAAATGGAAGCTTTTAAGGAGAGTAATAATGTCATGTGATTGGAACAAAATCACAGTAGTATTAATTCCACTGTCTAGGCCTTAATATCTGGGATTACCCTTTCTACACCTCCTTACCTCTCAGCCATTCTCACCTCCTTCAAGACACTTAAAATCTTCCCTTTGACTGAACTTTTAATGGTCTCCTGACAGCTCCTATACATCTTGTGTCAATTCTTTCTGACACCACTCTTGTGAAGTGCGTCAGGGTGTTTTGGGATTTTAAAGGCCTTGATGGAATTTCCGGTCCCCCACTCCTCCCGTACCATGTCTTGTGGCAGTGGAGGCAGCCCGCCATTGGTCGGAAACAGGATCTTCCAGTCCCACCGCTGTGAATGGGTTTTCCTTGTTGATCGCACCCTCAGCTGCGAGGGAACCCACGGCAGAAGGCCACCATTGGCAGGAAAAGCAGATCCCATCGGCGGGAATGCCCGGGAAATTTTGATCTCTTTCCAATGCAAATTGTTGTTGGTGACAAAACAGGTTGTGACAAGAATAAAAAATAAAAAGGCAGTGGCGAGGAATGATGCAAGAGGCCATGTTAGGAGTATTCTCTGGATTTTCACCAAGTCAGGAGGACTCGGGAGCCCTTCAAAAATGACAGACAGGTCCCAATTCCGGAATTCCGACACTATTCCCTGGTTGTCTGATTTTCAGGAGAGCCTTTACAAGGGTTTGATTTGATCTGATTTATTATTGTCACATGTATTAGTATACAGTGAAAAGTATTGTTTCTTGCATGCTGTCCAATCAATGCAGACCGTACATAGGGAAGGAAGGAGAGACTGCAGAATATAATGTTACAGTTATAGCAAGGTGTAGAGAAAAGATCAACTTAATACGAGGTACATCCATTCAAAAATATGATGGCAGTATGGAAGAAGCTGTTCTTGTGTCGGTTGGTACGTAACCTCAAACTTTGGCATCTTTTTCCTGACGGAAGAAGGTGGAAGAGAGTATGTCCGGGGTGCATGGGGTCCTTAATTATGCTGGCTGCCTTTCTGAGGCAGTGGGAATTATAGATAGAGTCAATGGATGGGAGGCTGGTTTGCGTGATGGACTGGGCTACATTCACAACCTTTTGTAGTTTCCTGCGGTCTTGGGCAGAGCAGGAACCATACCAAGCTGTGATACAACCAGAAAGAATGCTTTCTATGGTGCATCTGTAGAAGTTTGTGAGGGTTGTAGTTGACATGCCAAATTTCCTTAGTCTTCTGAGAAAGTAGAGTCGTTGGTGGGCTTTCTTAAATATAGGGTCGGCATGGGGGGACCAGGACAGGCTGTTGGTAATCTGTACACCTAAAAACTTGAAGCTCTCGACCCTTTCTACTTCGTTCCCATTGATGTAGACAGGGGTATGTTCTCCACTACGCTTCCTGAAGTCGATGACAATCTCCTTCATTTTGTTGACATTGAGGGAGAGACTATGGTCATCGCACCAGTTCATCAGATTCTCTATCTCATTCCTGTACTCTGTTTCATCATTGTTTGAAATCCGAACCACGACTGTGGTGTCATCAGCAAATTTGAAAATCGAGTTGGAAGGGAATTTGTCCAGACAGTCATAGGTGTATAAGGAGTATAGTAGAGGGCTGAGGACACAGCCTTGTGGGGCACCGATGTTGAGGATGACCGTGGAGGAGGTGTTGTTGCCTATCTTTACAGATTGTGGCCTGTGGGTTAAAAAGTTCAGGATCCAGTCGCAGAGGGAGGAGCTAAGGCCAAGGCCACGGAGTTTGGAGATGAGTTTTGTAGGAATGATGGTGTTGAAGGCTGAGCTGCAGTCGATAAATAGGAGTCTGACATAGGTGTCTTTGTTATCCAGGTCTTCCAGGGTTGAGTGCAGGACCATGGAGATGGCGTCTGTTGTGGACCTGTTGCAGCGGTAGGCAACTGTAGTGGATCAAGGCAATCTGGGAGGCTGGAGTTGATTTGTGCCATGACTAACCTTTCGAAGCACTTCATGATGATGGATGTCAGAGACAATGGACGGTAGTCATTAAGGCATGCTGCTTGACTTTATTTTGGTACAGGGTTGATGGTCGTCTTCTTGAAGCAGATAGGAACCTCACATTGTTGTAAAGAGAGGTTGAAGATGTCTGCGAATACCCCCGCCAGCTGATCCACGCAAGACCTGAGTGCTCGCCCGGGTACCCCATCCGGGCCAGTGGCTTTCCGTGGGTTGACCTTCGAGAAGGCCGCTCTGACGTCTGCAGTGGTGATCTCAGATACAAGTTCATCCGTGGCTTCTGGGGTGGAGGGCTCGCTCTCGCTGACCTCTTGCTCAAAGCGGGCATAGAATGCGTTGAGCTCATCAGGGAGGGGTACATCAGGGAGGATTTTACATGCCTTCATCTTGCAGCCCGTTGTGTCTTGCAGACCTTGCCATAGACGGCGGGGATCGTGTGGCTAGCCTGGGACTCGAGCTTGGTCTATGCGAGCTGATACCCATCAAAAGCCTGTACCCTGCATTCCTGACTGAGCAAGCTCCATTGCGGAGATAGACATTAACGACTCCTCTGTATTTTTCACGAAGTCGGTCGAGAGAAGTTGCAAACCTTAGTCTGCATTGTGGAATCTTTTGAAATCTGAGTTCAAAATAACCATCACATGCCCACTATGCCAATCTCTGCCCTTCCACTTACCCTCTCTGAGCCTTCATTCCCCTTTTGTCAAGCTCTTCCCTTTAATACATCCCAATGTCTCCACATGTCCTATGCCAAGTTTTGTCCTTCCATCTAGTCCATATGAACATCATGTCTCCTGTGCCAAATTGCAGCATTTCCATGACCATTGACCCACTGCACACTTTCTTGAACCAATAAACTCTATAGTGTAGATTGGTATGTGCAAAAGGAAGCTTTGCAAAAAGCAATCTATTTCTAAATTACTCCAATGTTGGACAAAAGCGCATGCTAATAAAATTGTCAAAAACCACAAACCTCAAGCCCTTGAAAATACATAACTTATGTAAACAAACAAACAGTGAAATTGACAGTAGAGATCAGAGAGGCCGAGCTGTCAATCAAACAACATTTTCTCAGGGGAGCAGCTATTTTATTACTCTGGGCTCTCAGTTTAGCATATATAATGAGGCTTGGCTGAGAGCCCAGTCAACCAGTGAGCTTGTTGAAATATTTGCTTCCAAAGCCAAAGTCAGCAGCTCAGGTACTGCTACTGCTCATAATTTAGAAGATACCATAGGGTTTACAATGCCCCAGCAACCACAACCTTTTCAAAATTTGGCGTTACCCCATGAAGATTGTGGGGGAGCGGGACATGCCTATCTCTGCAATGGAGGAAGTTAGGTTGGGAGTGCAAGTGGTCAGACACCAGGCAGAAGTAAGCAGCAACCATGGGGAGGGGAATAATAGCACAAGTTCCAACTTGCTGGAGGTTAAAGCAGCATACAGTTTCAGCAGACGAAGAGTGAGATGATAACTTTTATGGTCCACCACAGGTGGCACAGTGGTTAGCACTGCTGCCTCACAGCATCAGGGATCCAGGTTCAGTTCTGCCCTTGGGTCACTGTCTGTGTGGAGTTTGCACGTTCTCGCCGTGTCTTCGTGGGTTTCCTCCGGGTGCCCCTGCTTCCTCCCACAGTCCAAATATGTGCAGGTTAGGTGCATTGGCCATGCTTAAATTACCCCTTAATGTCCAGGGATGTGTAGGTTAGGTTAAGGGATTATTGGGACAGTGTGGGGAAGTGGACTTGGGTGGAGTGCTCTTTCTGAGGGTCAATGGAGATGTGATGGGCCGAATGGCCTCCTTCTGCACTGTAGGAATTCTATGATTCTCGGCTACAGAACAAGATTGATGGGTGAGATGCCAAGTGCTTGATGCTTTGAGAAGCCCTCTAGAAAGTGCTGAATTCCTCAGTGTAAAGGAATATGGATGTATCCGGCCCCCATTTAACACAGTGCTTTGTGAAGATCTTTGAGTCCTTCTTTTCCAATACGAAAGAGGTAACTACTTCCAGAAACACATCCATGGAACCAAACCTGATGCAGTGTATGAAGGTTGATTCCTCAATATCCATTGTAGCACAAGCAGCCGGAACCCAATGTCGGAGTGTTCAGTAGAAACCCAGACGGCTGCCCTGATACCTTTGAGTTGTGCCATCAGAAGGCCCTGAATACCAAAGTGCAAAGAGATTTCTAAGATGTCACAACCCCAGCCTTGTCTCACCCTTTTCTTTTTTGCACATGACCAACAATCATTAGATGCCCAGGAAAAGGGGGCACAGCAAGAAGACAGTGAAGATGAAGAGACGTTTTCTCCCAAATATCCTCTCAAAAAGCATCAGCGGAAAAGGTATCCTGCCGCGATCATTTCCCCCCACTTCCTCCCTCTTCTAGCAGCTTATCCTACTCATCACCTCTTTGCATTCTCCCACTCATGTTCCGTGTTCGAGAGGAAGGATTTCTAGTCCATCCATGTTTAGGCGTGGATTGCTTTGACAGAAGACTTTAAGTCAGCCAGGAAAGTCCTTCAGCACCTGACACAGCACTTCCTGCAGAATATCGAATCTTAAACCAACTGTAGAAAACATCCACAACTTGTTGAATTGCAGCAACAAATAAATCAGCAACCAACCGGTAAGTACATAGATACATACATAGAAGATAGGAGCAGGAGAAGGCCTTTGGCGCTTCGAGCCTGCTCCGCCATTCATCACGATCATGGCTGATCATCCAACTCAATAGCCTAATCCTGCTTTCTCCCCATAGCCTTTGATCCCATTCTCCCCAAGTGCTATATCCAGCTGCCTCTTGAATATATTCAATGATACAGCATCAACTACTTCCTGTGGTGATGAAATCCACAGGCTCACCACTCTTTGTGTGAAGAAATGTCTCCTTATCTCTGTCTGAAATGGTTTACCCTGAATTCTCAGGCTGTGACCCCTGGTTCTGGACACACCCATCATTGGTAACACATTCCCTGCATCTACCCTGTCTAGTCCTGTTTGAATTTTATAAGTCTCTATGAGATCCCCCCTCATTCTTCTGACCTCCAGCAAGAACAATCTCAACCTAGTCAATCTCTCCTCATATGACAGTCCCGCCATCCCTGGAATCAGTCTGGTAAACCTTTGCTGTACTCCCTCAAGAGCAAGAACATCCTTCCTCAGAGAAGGAGACCAAAACTGCACGCAATACTCCAAGTGTGGCCTCACCAAGTCCCTGTACAACTGTAGCAACACATCCCTGCTTCTATACTCGAAACCTCTCGCAATGAAGGCCTACACACCATTAGCCTTCTTTACCGCCTGCTGCACCAGCATGCTTACCTTCAGTGACTGGTGCACAAGAACACCCAGGTCCCGCTGCACATTCCCCTCTCCCAATTTACAACCATTCAGGTAGTAATCTGCCTTCCTGTTTTTGCTTCTAAAATTAATAACCTCACATTTATCCAAATTATACTGCATCTGCCATTGATTTGCCCACTCGCCCAACCTGTCCAGGTCTTGCTGTAGGATCCCTGCATCCTCATCACAATTCACCCTCCCACCTAATTTGGTATCATCTGCAAACTTTGAGATGTTACATTTTATTCCCTCATCCAAATCATTAATATATATTGTGAATAACTCGGGTGCCAGCTCCAATCCCTGTGGTACCCCACTGGTTACTGCCTGTCAGTTTGAAAAGGACCCATTAATCCCTCCTCTTTGTTTCCTCTCCGCCAACCAGTTTTCTATCCACCTCAATACATTTCCCCAAATCCCATGCACTTGAATTTTGCACAATAATCTCTTATGCGGGACTTTGTCAAACACCTTCTGAATGTCCATATATACCACCGCCTGGCTCCCCCTTGTCGACTCTACTTGTTACATCTTCAAAGAATTCCAACAGATTCGTCAAGCACGATTTTCCCTTCATAAATCCATGCTGACTCTGACTGATCCTGCCATTGGTTTCTAAATGTTCCGCTATAAAGTCCTTGATAATGGATTCAAGCATTTTCCCCACTACCAATGACAGGCTTACTGGTCTATAATTCCCTGCTTTCTCTCTACCTCCCTTTATGAATATCGGAGTGACGTGAGCTACCCTCCAATCTGGAGGGACAGTTCCAGAGTCTCTAGAATCCCGGAAGATGACCATTAATGCATCCACTATTTCCAGAGCCACCTCCTTAAGCACTCTGGGATGCAGATTCTCAGGCCCTGGGGATTTATCCGCCTTCAATCCCATCAGTTTTCCCAGCACCATTTCTCTACTAATGTTGATCTCCCTCAGTTCTTCCCTCTCACTAAACCTTTCATTCACCAACATTTCTGGGAACTGATTTGTGTCCTCATTTGTAAAGACAGAACCAAAGTATGTATTTAATTGCTCAACCATTTCTTTATCCCTTATTATGCATTCCCCTGTTTCTATCTGTAGTGGGCCTACACTTCTCTTCACCAATCTCTTTCTCTTCACATATCTGTAGACTCTTAGTGTCAGTCTTTCTGTTCCCTGCAAGCTTGCTTTTGAAATGTATTTTCCCCTTCTTAATCAATCCCTTTGTCCTTCTTTGCTGAATTCTACACTGCTCCCAATCCTCAGACCTATTATTTTTCTTGGCTAATCTGTATGCTTCTTCCTTGTATCGGATACTATTTCTAATTTCCTCTGTAAGCCATGGATTGGCCCTCTTACCCCCTTTGTTTTTGTGCCAGACAGGAATGAACAGTTGCAGTAGTTCCTCCATGCATTCTTTGAATGTTTGCCATTGTCTATCCACTGTCATCCCTTTAAGTAACTCTCCCCATTCTATCAAGGCCAACTCACGCCACATATCCTCATAGTTCTCTTCATTAAGATTCAGCACCCTAGTCTCCGAATCAACTACTTCACTCTCCATCTTGATAAAAAATTCTATCATGTTATGGTCGCTCATCCCTAAGGGGTCTTGTACAGCCAGATTGGCAATGATTTCCTTCTCATTCCACAGTACCCAGTCAAAGTACTTGATGATCGCATTAAATAATATTAGTGGAGGGACAGGTCCATCTGGGTGGCATGGTGGCACATTGGGTAGCACTACTGCCTCACAACGCCAGGGACCCAGGTTCAATTCCAGCCTTGGGTAACTGTCTGTGTGGAGTTTGCACGTTCTCCCTGTGTCTGCGTGGAGTTTCCTCTGGGTGCTCCAGTTTCCTCTCACAGTCCAAAGATGAGCCATGCAAAATTGCCCCTTAGTGTCCAAGGATGTGCAGGATAGGGCGGGCTGGGTGTGGGATTGGACCTGGGTAGAGTGCACTTTCAGAAGCAGACTTGATGGGCCGAATGGCCTCCTTCTACGCTGTAGGGATTTTATTCTATCTATTTTATTATTGTCGTGTTCAGCTGTACGAGGATAAGAGAAGGCACAGGTTGGAGTGTGGAATGCCCAAATAGCGTCACTGACCTCAAATTAGCATTATACGCTTACCAACATCATGATCTGCACACAGCTGACAGGCATGCAAGCTAATCCCTTTACAAGTATGGTGTCCTGTAAAGAGGTGCGCGGGTGTCCCGCCAAGACCCTTGTACCATCTAAAGGCAGCTGCTACTGAGCCCAACTTTGCCTCCAGGAAGTTGGAGGATTCCAAACTGAAAGAAAGATCACACCAGTTTTCTTTTATATCGTATTCAAGGGAACAAGGAAAGAGTGACTGGGACAAAAATAACATGGGTCCCTTTTCATTTACCGCCAAAGTTAAAAGTTCTGTTTCAATAACTACCCGCCCTGTGGGATTGATCCTCCAGTATTAAATGGTTGTTGTTGACAGGGAGCTGAATTAGTCTGTTGTGATGTCAAAAGGCTGAAATTCAGCCGCTAGCAGTTATTATTCTCTGTGTCACTTGTAAGCTATTGAGAGCTGGCATCGCAGCTTACATTAAAGCTGCTCACATCACGGATTGCCAATTGTTCACTGTGACTGCCATTCACAACAGAATGTGGTGCTTGATAGATCCTAGCTGGGCAGACAAGAAGGATTCAGAATGACGAAAGCAGATGGCCAGCACAGTGCAGGGTGGAATGACATTCATGCCATGAGTTCAGGTCATAGAATCATAGAATCATAGAATTTACAGTGCAGAAGGAGGCCATTCGGCCCATCGAGTCTGCACCGGCTCCTGGAAAGAGCACCCTACCCAAGGTTAACACCTCCACCCTATCCTCATAACCCAGTAACCCCACCCAACACAGGGCAATTTTGGACACTAAGGGCAATTTATCATGGCCAATCTACCTAACCTGCACATCTTTGGACTGTGGGAGGAAACCGGAGCACCCGGAGGAAACCCACGCACACACGGGGAGGATGTGCAGACTCCGCACAGACTGTGACCCAAGCCGGAATCGAACCTGGGACCCTGGAGCTGTGAAGCGATTGTGCTATCCACAATGCTACCGTGCTGTCATGGTGAGGAGCTGTTATTTCCTATATTTTTGGGATTGACAAGGAGGCATTTGCTGCCATCTTTGTTTTGATTTCCATATCCCCCAGCATTGCAACGGTGACTACACGACCAAATTAAACTATGGGCTGGGTTCTCCGGTTTCTTGGGCCCGTGTTTCTCTGTGGCGCGCTGATCCCTGGTGGTGACTATTTGAAGAGGGGCAGAATGGTCACCCCAGTCAGCATCACCAGTGACAGATGAACTGATCTTTGATCTCATTCACTGTCTTTGGGAGCTTGCTTTGCAAAAGGATTGGTGAATATTTTGGAGCTGTGAAAAGGGTTGCGTGGATTCAAGTTCTTCCTGAATTTTATAAACACATGATACAGAGCAGTTCAATCACTAAGGCTCTGGGATCGTGAAGTGAGTTTCAGGACCCTAATTGAAGGCATTTGCCTCAGTACGAACCTGGAATGGGACCCAGGATATCTTTGTTCCTGAGTCTTTGTGCACACGGGAGAATTGTAAACTGGGGACGTTGGGGGGCGGGGTTAGAGAATCTCAACACCCACCCACCAACACCCTTCCCCTCCAATGTAAAAGTCAGGAATAAGTCTTCCCCACTTGCGAGGCTTGCATTACAGCCATTTAAAAACTGCTGGATCCTCAATTGGCTTTAGCCGGGACTTCTGTCCCTCATCTATGAAGGATCATAGAATCATAGAATCATAGAACTGACAGTGCAGAAGGACGCCACTCGGCCATCAGGTCCGCACGGCCCTTGGAAAGAGCACCTCATCCAAATCACATCTTCACCCTATCCCCGCAACCCAGCAAGCCCCCTTACCCTTTCTGGATGCCAAAGGGCAATTTAGCATGGCCAATCCACCTAACCTGCACGGGCGAAATTCTCCGCAGGGGGCCGAATTCGCGAAGGCCGTCGTGAACTCGGCCGAGGTTCACGACGGCCTCGGAGCCCGCTCCCTGCACCTAATTTACCCCCACCCGGGGGGGCTAGGAGCGGGCCTCCGTCTTTCTCGGCAGCGACCTCGTCACGCCGAGAATGTGAAGTCATCTGCGCATGCGCGGGTTGCCGGTTCCAACCCGCGCATGCGCGGATGACTTCATCGCGCAGACGGCACAAACCCACGCATGTGCGGTGGCCGTCATTTTCCTCAGCCGCCCGGCAAGACGTGGCGGCTTGATCTTGCTGGGCGGCGGAGGGGAAAGTGCGTCCGTTTTGGACGCTGGCCCGATGATCGGTGGGCACCGATCGCCGGCCTGTTCCCTCCCAAGCACAGTCGTGGTGCACCCGTCCCAATCGGGCCCCTAGATGCCCCAAACGGGCATCTGGCACCCGTTTCACGAATGCAGTGACCAGGTGTGGTTGCTGCCGTGTTGAAACGGGCGTGAAGGGCCGGCCGCTCGGCCCATCGGGCTCGGAGAATCGCCGTTCGCCGTGAAAAACGGCGAGCGGCAATTTTTATGAGCGGGGGGAGGGGGGGGGGGGATCGCGTGGGGTGCCATAAATGTCGGGGGGCCCTCCCGCGATTCTCCCTGGCCGTGTGGGGAGTGAAGAATCGCGCCCCACATCTTTGGACTGTGGGAGGAAACCGGAACACCCAGGGAAACCCACGCAGACATGGGGAGAACATGCAGACTTCACACAGACAGTGGCCCAAGCCAGGAATTGAATCTGGGACTCTGGAGCTGTGAATCAACTGTGCTAACCACTATGCTACTGTGCCACCCTGAGAGTTGCAGGCCAGTCGAATGAAAGGCAGCTCTTCAGTCCCAACAGCGCCACTTAGAGAAGTGGCCACAACTAGGACTGTATCCAGTGATCATCAACCATGCAAGATGTAAAGGTAATTGGGAGAACAGGGAGAGGGGTGGTGCCCAGACACCAGCCAGACCAATGATGGATACCAGGTTGGATGCTTTTCCAAAACTCATTCAAGGAAGTAGGTGTCGCCGGCTGAGTCAGCATTTATTGTCCATCCCCAATTGCCCTTGAGAAGGTCATGGTGAGCTGCCTTCTTGTACTACTGCCGCCCACGTGGTGTAGTTGCAATGATTTCACGAATGGTGTTCCAGGATATTGAAGGAACAACGATATATTTCCAAGTCAGGATGGTGAGTGACTTGGAGGGTAACCTCCAGGTGTGGGTGTTTCCAGCTATCGTGTCCCTTCCAGATGTTAGAGGTCGTGGGTTTGGATGGTGCTGTCTAAGGAGCCTTGGTGAGCTCTTAAAGTGCATCTTTCGGATGGTGCACACTGCTGCCGCTGTTCATTGGTGGTGGAGGGAGTGAATGTTTGTGGAAGGGGCGCCAATCAAGCGGACTGCTTTTCCTGGGTGGTGTTGAGCTTTGAGCGTTGTTGAAGCTGCGCTCATCATCCAGGCAATTGGGGAATGTACCGTCACACATCTGACTTGTATCTGAGTAGTTGCAAATGGTGCTGAACATGGTGACATCAGTGACATCCCCAATTCAGACATTATGATGGAAGGAAGGTCATTGATGAAGTAGCTGAAGATGGTTGGGCCCTGGACACTACCCTGAGGAACTCCTTCAGTGATGTCCTAGGGCTGACATGACTGACCTCCAACAACCATCTTCCTTTGTGCGCGGTAGAGTTAGAGTTATTGTGGGCCTCTCCTGTCGTAGGTTAAATTCCAATGGTGATGGAAGGAGGGCCTTAGATCGCCATTAACTGGTGTAGCAAGTAGTCGCAGGGTCATTGTGACCTATGTTGCACCACGCACCCGTAGGATTGGGCGGGGGAAGGGGGGTGGGGTAACATCTCAGCCATGAAATCTTCCTGTACTGAAGGCAGTCATTCAGCCCATTATGCCCGAGGCAACTCTCTGAAAGAGCTAATTAGTTCCCATCCCCACTCCTTCAACATAACCCTGTCATTTTATTCCTTTTCAGGTATGGCGCCAATTCCTACTGAAAGTTAGGATTGAATCTGCTTCATTCACCCTTTCTTCTTGTTTTCTTTATTCTTTCATAGAACGTGAGTCAATCATGCAGTCCAGGTCAAAAACAAGTTAGAACAATTTTGCCCCATCTGTTACAAGTGATACAAAACATCTATCCTCTGGTTACCCATACTTCTGTCAGAGGAAACAGATTTCCTTATTGTCTCGATCATAACCTTCATTATTTTTAATGTTTCTATTAAATCTTTCCTAAACTTGCTTTGTCCAGAAGAGTCGTCTCCAGTCTCCCCATCTGACTGATGTCTCCTCAAGCGTGCTACCATTTATGCTAAATCACCTCTTCACTCTAAGGTCTTGACATATTTCCCAAGGTTTGTTGGTAAGAATCCAGCTGAAACATAACCAGTGAAAATAGTAAGTCCTCTGTTCCTTTGATTATCACAACTTTTCCTTGTTCAACCCCCTCCCCCCCCCCCCCCCCCCCCTCCCCCAACCCTGGGGGAAAGACAGCTCACAATCAGAGGGAGCGTTCAAGAACGAAAGGGGAACAAACTGAGCTGCACCCCCTTACCGTCTACGGGCAAAGGGCTCTGGACCTTGTTGGGGGGAGCTGCCAGCCGGGAGGTTGCGCCGTGCCAGGTCGGAGGCGAAGCACCAAGTGAGAATCCCCTGTCTGAATGCAGTCCCTCAGCCCATCAGTACCCCCACCCCCCCCTCACACACCACCCCTTCACAAGCCACCGCCTGACACTGCACCACCCTCACAGTCCACACCCTCACACCCCACTGCCTGACACTGCACCATCCCACAGTCCACCCCCTCACACCTCACCGCCTGACACTGCACCACTCCCACAGTCCACCCCCTCACACCCCACCGCCTGACACTGCACCACCCTCACAGTCCACACCCTCACACCCCACCGCATGACACTGCACCACCCCCAAATTCCACCCCCTCACACCCCACCGCCTGACACTGCACCACCCTCACAGTCCACACCCTCACACCCCACCGCATGACACTGCACCACCCCCAAATTCCACCCCCTCACACCCCACCGCCTGACACTGCAGCACCTCTACAGTCCACCCCCTCACACCCCACCGCCTGACACTGCACCACCCCCACAGTCCACACCCTCACACTCCACCGCCTGACACTGCACCACCTCTACAGTCCACACCCTCACACCCCACCACCTGACACTGCACCACCGCTACAGTCCACCCCCTCACACCCCACCGCCTTACACTGCACCACCTCTACAGTCTACCCCCTCACACCCCACCGCCTGACACTGCACCACCCCACAGTCCACACCCTCACACCCCACCGTCTGACACTGCACCACCTCTACAGTCCGCCCCCTCACACCCCACCGCCTGACACTGCACCACCTCTACTGTCCACAACCTCACACCCCACCGCCTGACACTGCACCACCACACAGTCCACACCCTCACACCCCACCGCCTGACACTGCACCACCTCTACAATCCACCCCCTCACACCCCACCGCCTGACACTGCACCACCTCTACAATCCACCCCCTCACACCCCACCGCCTGACACTGCACCACCTCTACAGTCCACTCCCTCACACCGCACCGCCTGACACTGCACCACCTCTACAGCCCACCCCCTCACACCCCACCGCCTGACACTGCACCACCTCTACAGTCCACCCCTCACACCCACCACCTGACACTGCACCACCTCTACAGTCCACCCCCTCACACCCCACCGCCTGACACTGCACCACCTCTACTGTCCACAACCTCACACCCCACCGCCTGACACTGCACCACCCCCACAGTCCACACCCTCACACCCCACCGCCTGACACTGCACCACCTCTACAGTCCACACCCTCACACCCCACCACCTGACACTGCACCACCTCTACAGTCCACCCCCTCACACCCCACCGGCTGACACTGCACCACCTCTACAGTCTACCCCCTCACACCCCACCGCCTGACACTGCACCACCCCACAGTCCACACCCTCACACCCCACCGCCTGACACTGCACCACCTCTACAGTCCGCCCCCTCACACCCCACCGCCTGACACTGCACCACCTCTACTGTCCACAACCTCACACCCCACCGCCTGACACTGCACCACGCCTACAGTCCACACCCTCACACCCCACTGCCTGATACTGCACCACCCCCACAGTCCACACCCTCACACTCCACCGCCTGACACTGCACCACCTCTACAGTCCGCCCCTCACACCCCACCGCCTGACACTGCACCACCTCTACTGTCCACAACCTCACACCCCACCGCCTGACACTGCACCACCCCTACAGTCCACACCCTCACACCCCACTGCCTGACACTGCACCACCCCTACAGTCCACACCCTCACACCCCACCGTCTGACACTGCACCACCTCTACAATCCACCCCCTCACACCCCACCGCCTGACACTGCACCACCTCTACAGTCCACTCCCTCACACCCCACCGCCTGACACTGCACCACCTCTACAGCCCACCCCCTCACACCCCACCACCTGACAGTGCACCACCCCCACAGTCCACCCCCCCACACCCCACCGCCTGACACTGCACCACCTCTACAGTCCACCCCCTCACACCCACCACCTGACACTGCACCACCTCTAAAGTCCACCCTCTCAAACCCCACCGCCTGACACTGCACCACCTCTACAGTCCGCCCCTTCACACCCCACCGCCTGACACTGCACCACCTCTACTGTCCACAACCTCACACCCCACCGCCTGACACTGCACCACCCCTACAGTCCACACCCTCACACCCCACTGCCTGACACTGCACCACCCCACAGTCCACACCCTCACACCCCACCGCCTGACACTGCACCACCTCTACAGTCCGCCCCTTCACACCCCACCGCCTGACACTGCACCACCTCTACTGTCCACAACCTCACACCCCACCGCCTGACACTGCACCACCCCCACAGTCCACACCCTCACACCCCACTGCCTGACACTGAACCACCCCACAGTCCACACCCTCACATCCCACCGCCTGACACCGCACCACCTCTACAGTCCACCCCCACACACCCCACTGCCTGACACTGCACTATCCCCACAGTCCACACCCTCACACCCCACTGCCTGACACTGAACCACCCCACAGTCCACACCCTCGCACCCCACCGCCTGACACTGCACTATCCCCACAGTCCACACCCTCACACCCCACTGCCTGACACTGCACTATCCCCACAGTCCACACCCTCACACCCCACCACCTGACACTGCACCAACCCACAGTCCACACCTTCACACTCCACCGCCTGACACTGCACCATCCCCACAGTCCACACCCTCACACCCCACAGCTCCATCGCCGGGAACATTCAGACCCTCGTCAATTCCACAGTGGGCCACCAGGACTGGCAGCGCCAGGTGTCGGTGGTGCAACGGGGCTTCCCTCCGCGCGCACCACCATCCCTTAGAGTGGCCCGGGGACCACCGGGCTTCCCGAAGGAGGAGAAAGTCCCGGTGCCTGTCCTGATTACACCAGCAAGGGAGGGACCAGAACACTCTGGTTCATCTGGTGGGCAGGGGGCAGAGGAAGGTGGCAACACGCCATCCAGCACGCCCACCGAGCAGCCTGGCCCATCCAGGCTGGGCGGCCCCAGGAAGCGCACGCCGACGGGGAGCCATATCGAAGGGCAGGATTCTCAACAGTCCGCCTCCACTCCTGATGTACCGTCTGGGGAAAAACCTAGACGTAGTGGTGGGGCCCGTAAGGCCAAAAAATTAGACACGTAGTAAGTTGGCATGGGTGCAGGGCACAGATTAGCAATAGGGGCTAGGGCACGTCTTTCAATGTCACAATTAAAGTTGTTACATGCGTCTGTCCTATGTTCTATTTCCGGTGCCTGGGGGAGGGACGTGAGGGTGCCCGTTGACAATGGTGTTCGAAAATCATTGCAAGGGTGAGGCCGGCGTGCCCCCCCCCCTCCTCCCCGCCCAACACCATACACGCCGTCGCCCTCAGTGCTCCGACGCCCGCTGCCCCACATGGACATGTGATGGAGTGTCCATGACACATAAAGGGGACACCGAGGTGGTGGTGTTCAGATATGGCCATGAGTCAGATGGTCAGTAGCGATCTGTAGCTCACAGCTCATCGCAGAGCGGGTTGTCATCATCCAACATGGCACTGTTCACACCCGCTGACGGAAGTAAATGTGTAACGTCAGTAACGTGGTGCCGCACGTGTAGGACTGGGTGAGAGTGGTGCTGCGTGTGGTACGGTTGTGCGATGGTGCGGGATGTGGGTGAGAGGGGTGCTGGGTGGTGCCTGAGCGCACGATCAATGGTGCGAGTGCCCTGAACAACGATGCCCTCCCCCTAGTGTGCGAAACGTGCTGCGATCAACGCCTCGCGTGCTCGCTGATCCAAACGGTGGCATCATGCGGCCATCCGGCCATATCCTGCACCCCGGTGGTGTCCGTGTCCCGCCTCCCTCCCATCCTCTCCCTCCTCATATTCCACCTCCTCCTCCTCATCCTCATCCTCATGTTCAGAGTCGGTGCCCTCATCAGGCTCACCTGCTTCTTCCTCCTCCATTACATCGCCCCTCTGTTGGGCGATGTTGTGCAAGACGCAGCATGCAACGATGATTCTTAAAGCGCCTCCAGAGCGGTCCAGGCACCAGAATCTCATTTTAATGAGGCCGAAGCACCTCTCCACGGCACGCCTGGTTGCAGCATGGGCCTCATTGTAGCGGGTCTCCGCGTTGGTCTGTGGCCTCCTATAGGCGTCATCAGCCACGGCCGCAATGGGGCAGCACGGTAGCATAGTGGTTAGCATCAATGCTTCACAGCTCCAGGGTCCCAGGTTCGGTTCCCGGCTGGGTCACTGTCTGTGCGGAGTCTGCACGTCCTCCCCGTGTGTGCGTGGGTTTCCTCCGGGTGCTCTGGTTTCCTCCCACAGTCCAAAGATGTGCGGGTTAGGTGGATTGGCCATGCTAAATTGCCCGTAGTGTCCTAAAAAGTAAGGTTAAGGGGGAGTTGTTGGGTTACGGGTATAGGGTGGATACGTGAGTTGGAGTAGGGTGATCATTGCTCGGCACAACATCGTGGGCCGAAGGGCCTGTTCTGTGCTGTACTGTTCTAAATTCTAAATTCTAAATTCTAAATTCTAAACTCCTGTCGCCCAGCAACCAGCCCCTCATCCGGGGCGGGTGACACTCGAAAATTGCGGGGATGAAGGACTGCGCCAGTATAGAGGCATCATGCATGCTGCCTGGGCATTGGGCGCACATGTGCATTATTCGCATTCTGTGGTCACATACCACCTGGATGTTCATCAAATATGTCCCCTTCCTGTTCAGGAAGATGTTCCTGTTCCATGTCGGTGTACGAAGGTTGATGTGCACCCCATCCACAATGCCTTGTACCATCGGGACCCCGGCCACTGAGGTGAATTGCGCTGCCCTGACAGCCTGGTGCACGTGGTCCTCCGGGAAATTGATGTATCGTCCCGCGACAGCATAAAGGCTGTCGGTAACGGCCCGGATGCACCGGTGCACCGAGGCCTGACTGATTCCACAAAAGTTCACACTTAGCCGGTAGCGAAAAAATTCAGGGCGATTGTGACCTTCACTCTCACTGGGATGGCGTGTCCTCCCCCCGTTCCATGTGGCGCCATTAGGTGGCATATAGGCCGACTGTCTCACGGCTCAATCGGAGTCTCCTCCTGCATGCCGCTTCCGTTAGGTCCTTGAAGGAAATGCGGTCCCGGTAGACACGGTGACGCATGGGATGCCTTCGCCGCCTTGGCACGACCACCTGCTCGTGCTCCTCCCCTCGTGCCCCATCAGGATTGGAGTCATCGCCCTCTTCCTGGCCGATGACGTGGAGGTGATTCGCACCCTCCGCCTCCTCTTGGACCTGTCGGGCGTGATGGCCTGCAGCAGGAGCGCCTGGCACGGGGCCCTCTGCAGCCACTCCCTTTGCTGCATCCGCCTCTGCAGCACCCTCACTGAGCTGCCTGGCTCCTGAGCAACAAATGCCAATCTGCATGGCTGCTGCCGCCACGGCGGCGAACATCGATGGCTGCTGCGAATACATCAGGAACTTGAAGGTGGGGGGGAGGTTAGGGAGGGAGAGGCAACAAAATTTGTTCGGAGGGCGCTTTGGCACGTAGGCAGCCAGGGGCCTTTCGATGAATGGGTGCCCCGGCTGCTGGTCACGGTTCTTTCAGGCACACACCGTGCCACCTGCCCACAGTATCCGTTTCCCGCGCAGTTCACCCCATCCCTCCTCGTTGCAGCGCCAGAGGCCAAGCCCTTCACCATGCCCTCGAATTGGAAGGGTGTCTTCGCCACCTTCCTGCCATGGCACCCCAGCTGTGGGTCTCTGTCCCACGGGCAACTGTGGAGACCCCCCCCCCCCAAGCCGACAGGATGGTGGCATCGTTTGCACCACCCCCTCCTCCTTCCCCCTTCTCATTCCCCCACACCCTCCCCCTTCTCCTACCCCATCCCCCTTCCCTCTACTCCTTTCCACAACCCATCCTCCTTAGCCCTGTCGTCGCCCATCCCAATCCCCCCACCCCTTCCCCCAACCCCCTTCCCCTTCAACCTTCTTCCCCCCAACCCCCTTCCCCCAAACCCCTTCCCCCCAAACCCCCTTACTCCCCCAACCCCCTTCCCACCCAACCCCTTCCCCCAACCCCCTTACCCCCAACCCCCTTCCCCCCAAACCCCTTTCCCCCCAACCCCCTTACCCTCAACCCCCTTCCCCAAACCCCTTCATCCCCATCCCCCTTCCCCCCAGCCCCCTTCCCCCCAAACCCCTTCCCCCAAACTCCCTTCCCCCAGCCCTCTTCCCCCCCAAACCCCTTCCCCCCAACCCCCTTCCCTCCCCAACGATGGCTGTATGGCTGGCTGACAGATTTATTTAGCGGGAGTGAACGGCGACAGCGTGACCCGGACTTCGGACCATCCGGGCTGGAGAATAGAGGGGGGCGGTTGGGAGAAATGCCTCTACTGCCTGCTCGACAGATTCTCCGGCATGCGCGGCGCCGACCTCGATGACGCCGTTCTCGTCGGTTGGGAGAATGGCGGAAGGGTGTCGGACCGGCGTCGCGAGAAAAACTGCCGTGCACAGCGATTCTCCCAGACGGCGTGGGATGTAAGAATCGCCCCCATCATTTCTGTGCAGTAAATTTATGCCTGTTGTGCCTGTCAATTTCATCAGTAAATATTCTCCTGAAGTCTATGAACATCCAATTTACCGTTTACTGCATTATTGCGGGATGTGTCATCTGCAAACTTTAAAATTATTCCACCATTCCCTCTACCATTCCTGATCCAAGTCACCAATATGCAGAATCAAAATGATCCTAATACCGAACTGCTGAGCCTGAAAAACAACCGTTTGCTGCTTTTCTCTGCTTCCCGTCAATTTTGCCAGTTTCACGTTCATTTTGATTCATTCGTGGGTGGTGCTGAAGAGAATGGCTTATTTAGCCATTTTGGAGTCAACCACACTGCTGTGGATCTGTAATAACATGTAGGTCAGACCAGGTAAAAACAACACATTTCCTTCCCCCCCAATGCCATTAGTGAACCAGATGGGTCTTTGCAACAATTGTTTTATGGGTCATTTTCATTGGATTGAAATGTCATCATCAGCCATGGTGGGATTCGAACCCAGGTCCCCAGAGAATTACCCTGGGCCTCTGGATTATTAGTCCAGTGACAATACCGCCGCTCCACTGCTTCCCTTCTGCTTTGCTTATTCCTTTAATCCCATAGGCTTCAATTTTGCTGACAAGTCTATTATGTTGCACTTTATCAGATGCCTTTTGGAATTCCATACGCATAACATCATGCAAACATCTTTGTTACTGTGATGAGTATAAGAAATTGGTATATATATTGTATTATATGTATCATTTGTAGGAATGTTTTTAAAAGCCTGGGTTAGGGTGTGTACTTCTGCTGCAGTAATATTTTTTTCAAATCCGGGTTTAAAAGCCAGACAGATGTTGTGGCTGTAAAAGGTGTAATTAAGACGTGGTAATAGTGAGATCATCATTCTTTCAAGCCATGCTTATGTTTTTAAAGAGAGGCCTAATGGGATTTTGTTCTGATTTCCGGGGAGTAGAAAACTACAGACATTAAGTCAGTAGGTCATGGTATTTGAGTGGAATAAAGATGATATAAGTATGGGAGGAGCCAAGTCTGTAACAGTTTGAGTTATTTTCTGGAAGCTGTGAGCTGAACAGTAGCTTTTGCAGAAGATGGTAAGATTCAGAATTAATCTGTCAGACAGGGATCTTCAGGCTGTTTACTGAAAGGGTCTCTCTCTCTCTCTCTCTCTTCAAGCAGTCTTTCTAAGAACTCTCTTTATCCAGAAGCCAGCAAGTAATCCTAGATTTGCTAACTTGATTTCAAAGTGTTTTTTGACCTGGGATGGGTTTTGCTTGATTGGGAATAGAGAAGCCATCAGGTAGAAATTAAAGTGTTTCCTTTTACTGTTAAGCATTGTTTGACTGGTAATTGTAAGCTATATTTCTGTGATGTTAAGGTAGTTTAACACCGTGTTTGTAATAAAGATCGTTTTAATACAACAAATCCCTATTTGTGCGTGGAATCTCTCCTGGAGTGCAGTATCCTTTCCTCACAGTTTTACAAATTGCAAGGAAGTGTTGGGATGCTTGTCTGGAACCTTAGCTAACCTTGGGACCTGGTCCGGGATTGCAATATTTACAGCATCAGAGAACTCATTTTGCCCCAGTTTGCAGATATGTACCTTTGCTGACAGTAAGCTGTGGTGAGAGAGTGAAAGGAGAACTGCGATCGAATGAAAGAGAATGTGGTATGAAGCTGAGTGGATGAGTCTCCCAGATGGGAGAGCTCAGTGGTAATTTGGAAAGGCTTCGAGTTAAGCAAGATGTGCTTTGCATTTCTCCTGCTTTTTGTGCTCTCATTAAAGCGAAGATGGTAATGCCAAAAGGAATATTATTCATTTGCATGGGGCCCATCACTAAGCTCTGACAAGCAGAGAATGAGTACAATGGATCAGCACAGCTATTGTGAACTTTGGGCTTTGTCCCAGGGAGATCACACTGTAGAACCTTCATTCAGAAAGTAAAATGAGGGCACTTTCCAATCACTGGCGGCTTCCTGCTTATCAAAGTGAATTAGTATTTCTGCCCATGAACTTATTCTTTATTTTCCTCCTTTTTATTCCAGTATTTTTGTCTCTTCTTCTCCGAAAGGTGTTGGAGTTCGGTTTTTAATTCAATAAGCTATGGTGCACTCTGACCTCTCATCCATAGGAGGGCACCCTTTATATGACTCTGGACGATGAATGTCAATGGGCTATCCAACTGCGATAGGCATTTGAACCAAATTTTGTTTGCATGTAGCATCGACAGACATACACTTCGAGCTGAGGATCACGAATCAATGCTGCTGCTGTTCTCTCACCTAGGGCTATTGCTGCCCTGACAGAGATTGTCTAATTCAGTGCAGGACAGGCAGGAGGACACGCCTGGCCATGTCCTTGACCACTGGACAATTTGTTTTTTCCAGAGGCGCTCTCGTGGTGCAGAATCCAAAGGGCGAGGTTCAAGTCCCATTCCCGGACCTGAGCACAGAAATCTTTTCTGACACTGCCCACTGCAGCCAGCACATTGCCTCTGACCTCCCGACCCCTTACCCTCACTTACCTGAAGGCAGCCATCACCTGACTTTCGTTTCCCCAATGAAGTGAGACCTGAGGTCCAAATGTCCAGAACAGCCTCAATTAGATCCCATTGCTTTTAATGCAGTCATTTATTTTTCATGCACAGCAAGATTCCATAAGCAGTCCGAAAAAAATGACAAATCCACCTTTTTTGGTGTCTTGACTGAGGGAGGAAAAGTTTTCTGAGCAACGGAAGAATTCCCGTCCTCCTCAATTGTGAGTCATTCCACTTGAAGCACCAGGACTGTGGCTTAAATCTCATCCAACCTCATTTCGACACAGCATTGACGTATGACCAGATTAAGTGCTGATGTGGGGCTTAAATCCATAACTCAGAGAGAAGAATATGACCAAACTGACACTACAACAGAAGATAAAATGCCTCAACAGGCCGACGGCATCAATTTTTGCTTCAAAATTCCACCAATATGTACCACTGTGCAAAAAACAAACAGTAAAACAAGGAAAAAAATCCTTGAATAAATATTATTATGGCGTGCAGGCATCCCCCAGAGAGCAACAAGGCCGAGATTTTAAAATGAATGCTAATTCAAATGCTGAAAATCTGCTTCACTTTCCTAATATCGAGAGAATGAATTGCCTCGTGTTAAAGGGTCACTTCTCTTACTTTTTCTTCAACTCTGGGAACAATGCGGACGGCAGCTTACTGCAAAAACTCCTTTAGATATAGACTGGGCTATTCCATGTTCATTAGTGTTCAAAGCAAAATTATGCACAGTAGATTAAGTCATATGGATTGCTGCCAATATAATTGCCAAACAATTTAAGAGCAAATTAATGCAGGGGGCTCTTATTCCACAGTTGCTCACTAATAAATGTATGACATATGCAAAAAATATGCAACTGATTATGCTTGGCTTAAACTAAGCAGTACGGCTGTTGTGTATTTTGGGGACATCATTTCTGGATGTGATGTGCATATCAAGGTTAAATTAAAGCCATTCTTTATTCTCAATCCTCCACTACTGAAACCATTGATTCCTGTAAGCTTGTGGCTCCATGTATGCCAATGACACCCTGGACAACAGCACAGTGTCCACCCTCCAAAATTACGTTCCCCACATTTACCACCGAACATAGAACATAGAACAGTACTGCACAGAACAGGCCCTTCGGCCCTCGATGTTGTGCCGAGCAATGATCACCCTACTCAAACCCATGTATCCACCCTATACCCGTAACCCAACAACCCCCCCCCTTAACCTTACTTTTTAGGACACTACGGGCAATTTAGCGTGGCCAATCCACCTAACCCACACATCTTTGGACTGTGGGAGGAAACCCACGCACACAGGGGGAGGACGTGCAGACTCCGCACAGACAGTGATCCAGCCGGGAATCGAACCTGGGACCCTGGAGCTGTGAAGCATTTATGCTAACCACCATGCTACCGTGCTGCCCACATGAGCATGAGCATGAGCATGTCATTCATTAACTCTATATTGCGATTACAACTGGGGTTCGGTTAGCTCAGTTAGGTGGATGGCTGGTTCGGGATGCAGAGAGAAGACAATAATGCAAGTTTAATTCCCTACCTACTGAGGCCTCCTCAACCTTGCCCCTCGCCTGAGGTGTGACGACCCTCAGGTTAAATCACCACCAGTCAGCTCTCAAAAAAGGGGGTAGCAGCCTATGGTCCTCGGGGATTGTAGTGACTTTTATTGCAATGCATGTTTCCAGTTCCTGAAGCTGTTTAAGATAGACTTGCAAGCTGGAGATTGAAGAGCCTTCTTTTCGCTAACAGGCTGATACTAGCCCACATGTAGCAACAGCTATCAGATGCTACTGAGGAGCCAGTGTGAAAGCCGACGGCCTGTCAGATAACAGCCGTGGCTGGACAAGGGCATATCATGGTTTGCCATACCGTCATGGCAAAGATTTGGGGAAATATCTGATTTAATACTTTGCAAGGCCCAGGATGCAAGAGCACATTTTTTAAAAACGTGAAAGAATTTCTTTTTAAGGGATTTTGCTGGAGTGCGACTACTTGTTATATTTGCCATGATTTAGGCATTTCCCTGCACCAATCAGCTCATATTTTCTGGTGCTGCAACTTTCTGTTTCTGAGAGCTCTTAAAAATTGTTGGAGGTGGGACTAAGAGCGAGATGTCACTTGTACAATGCGAACGGAGGAGCAGTGTATGTTAACTCGATGATTGCCGGCCAGATAGCAATCTCCTCTCAGATAGCCTTAACTGTAACACCGAGGGTAGCTGACTAGTAGTAGGTGTGAGAAGGTGGCCTGTGAGTTCCTCTCCCTGAGCTACCAGCCAATGATAATGGCCTCCTTCTGCACTGTAAATTCTATGTTCTATGTTCAATGTTCTAATCAACAGGCCAATATTACACATTGAAATCAAAATAAAATACTGAAGATGCTGGAAATCTGAAATGAGAACAGAATTTTATTTCTGTTCAGTTGCAGGATGTGGGTGTCGCTGGCTATGGCCGGACATATTGCCCATACTTATTGCCCTTGAGAAGGTATTGGTAAGCTGCCTTCTTGAATAGCTGCAGTCCCTCAGGTGTAGGTAGACCGACCATGCTATTAGGGATGGATTTCCAGGATTTTGACCCAGTGATCATGAAGGGACAACAATATATTTCCACATCAGGGTGGGTGACTGAATAGGAGGAGAAACTCCAGATGGTGGGTTCCCAGGTATCTGCTGCCCTTGTCCTTTGAGATGGTAGTGGCCGTGGGTTTGGAAGGAGCCTTGGTGAGTTGCTGCCATCTTGTAGATGATACACACGGCTGCCACTGTCCATCAGTGGTGGAGGGACTGAATGTTTGTGGAAGGGGGACCAATCAAGCGGGTTGCTTTGTCCTGGATGGTGTTAAGCTTCTTGAGTGTTGTTGGAGTTGCACTCATCCAGGCAAGTGGCGAATATTCCTTTGTACTCCTGACTTGTGCCTTGAAGATGGTGGACAGTCTTTAGGGAATTGGGAGGTGAGTTACTTGCCGTAGGATTCCTAACCTCTGACCTGCTCTTGTAGCCACAGCATTTATATGGCTAGTCCAGTTCAGTTTCTGATCAATAGTAACCCCCAGGATGTTGACAGTGGGGGATTCAGCGATGGTAATGCCATTGAATGTGAAAGCGTGATGGTTAGATCTTCTCTTGTAGGAGATGGTCATCACCTGGCACTTGTGTGGCGCGAATGTAACTTGCCACTTGTCAGCCCAAGACTGGATATTGTCCAGGTCTTGCTGTATTTGGACATGACTGCTTCATTATATGAGGAGTCACGAATGGTGCTGAATATTGCGCAATCATCATCGAACATCCCCACTTCTGACCTTGTGATGGAAGGAAGGTCATTGATTAAGCAGTTCAAAATTGTTGAGCCTAGAACACTACCATGAGGAACTCCTGCACTGATGGTGGAGCTGAGATGACTGACCTTCAACCACCGCAAACATCTTCCTTTATGCCAGGTATGACTCCAACCAGTGGGGAGTTCGCCCCCTGATTCACTTTGACTCCTGTTGTACTAGGGCTCCTTGATGCCATACTCAATCAAATGTTGCCGTGATGTCAAGGGCAGTCACTCACATCTCACCTCTAACGTTCATCTCTTTTGTCCATGTTTCGACCAAGGCTGTAATGAGGTCAGGAGCTGAGTGATCCTAGTGCAACCCAAACTGAGCATCCGTGAGCAGGTTATTGCTGAGTAAGTGCTGCTTGATAGCACAGTTGATGACCCCTTCCATCACTTTGCTAATGATCGAGAATGCACTGATGGACTGGTGATTGGCAGGTTAGATCTATTCTATTTCTTGTGTACAGGACATACCTGGGCAATTTCCCACATTGCCGGATAGGTGCCAGTGCTGTAGCTGTACTGGAACTATTTGGCTGGGGGTGCAGCAAGTTCTGGAGCACAAGTCTTCAGTACTGCTGCCGGAATATTGTCAGAGCCCATAGACTTTGCAGTATCCACTACCTTCATCCATTTCTTGATATCAAATGGAGTGAATTGAATTGGCTGAAGACTGACATCTGTGCAGGAAGCCGATATGGATCATCCACTCATCACTTCTGGCTAAAGATTGTTGCAAATAATTCAGCCTTATCTTTTGTACTGGCGTTCTGGGCTCCTCCATCATTGAGAATGGAGCTAGTTGTGGAACCTCCTCCAATGAGTTGTTTAATTGTCCACAACCATTCATGGCTGGATGTGGTAGGACTAGAGAGCTTAAATCTGACCAGTTGGCTGTGGCATTGCTTAACTGTCTATTACTTGCTGCTTATACTATTTGGCACACAAGTAGTCCTGTGTTGCAGCTTCACCAAATTGACACCTCATTTTTAGGTATACCTGATGTTATGCTGGAATGCTCTCCTACACCCTTCATTGAATCAGGGTTGACCTCCTGGCTTGATGTTAATGATTGTGGTTATAAGTTGTGATTGAGTACAGTTCTGCTTGAGTACAGTTCTGCTGCTGCTGATGGTCCATGGTGTCTCATGGATCTCAGTCCTGATTTGCTAGATCTGTTCGAAGTCTATCCCATTTAGCGCAATGGTCGTGGCAAACAAAACGATAGAGGTGTCCTCAATGTGAAGACATTGTCTCCACAAGGACTGTGCAGTCCAACTAAAAGTGCCATGGACAGATGAACCTGCAGCAGGCAACTTGGTGAGGATGAGGTCAAGTATGTTTTCCCCTCTTGTTTCCTCACCAGCTGCTGCAGTCCCAGCCTAGCAGCTATATTCTTTAGGACTCGGCCAGTCTGTGGTGGTACAACCGAGACACTCTTGGTGATGGTCATTGAAATCCCCCACCCAGTACATTCTATGCCATTGCCACTCTCAGTGTTTTCTCCAAATGGCATTCAACACAGAGGAGTTCTTATTCATCAGCTGATAGTACGTGGTAATCAGCAGGAGGTTTCTTTGTCCACGTTTGACCTGAAGCTATGAGACATCATGGGGTCCAGAGCCGGTGTTGAGGACTCCCAAGGCAACTCGCTCACGACTGTATACCGCTGTGCCGCGACCTCGACTGGGTCTACCGTGCCGGTGAGAAAGGACATACCCACGGTTGGTAATAGTGGTGTCTGGGACATTTTCTGTAAGGTATAATTCCATGAGTATGACTGTGTCAGGCAGTTTCTTTAAAAAAAAAATTAAGTTAGAGTACCCAATTAATTTTTTCCAATTAAAGGGCATTTAGCGTGGCCAATCCACCTATCCTGCACATCTTTGGGTTGTGGGGGTGAAACCCACACAGACACGGGGAGAATGTGCAAACTCCACATACAGAGCCAGGATCGAACCTGGGCGCCGTGAGACAGCAGGGCTAACCCACTGCGCCACCGTGCTGCCCAGGCAGTTTCTTGACCAGTCGGTGAGACAGCTCACCCAATTTTGGCACAAGCTCCCAAATGATAGGAAGGAGGACTTTTCAGGATTGAAAGCTGGGTTTGCTGTTGTTTCTGGTGCCTAGGTTGACACTGGGCGGTCTGTCTTGGTACATTCCTTTTGTCTCCTTTGTAGCAGCTGAATACAACTGAGTGGCTTGCTAGGCCATTTCAGAGGGCATTTAAGAGTGAGCCACATTGTTGTGGGCCTGGAGGCATGGAGGCCAGAACAGATAGATAGAGATAGATAGAAATACAGCACAGAACAGGCCCTTCGGCCCACGATGTTGTGCCGAACTTTTGTCCCAGGTTAATCATAGAATTTTGGACACGAAGGGCAACTTATCATGGCCAATCCACCCAACCTGCACATCTTTGGACTGTGGGAGGAAACCGGTGTACCCGGATGAAACTCACACACACACGGGGAGGATGTGCAGACTCCACACAGACAGCGACCCAAGTCGAAATCGAACCTGGGACCCTGGAGCTGTGAAGCAATTGTGCTATCCACAATGCTACCATGCTGCCCTTAAGAAGAAATTAATCTACACTCCATTATTCTACCCTAATCCATGTACCTATCCAATAGCCGCTTGAAGGTCCCTAATGTTTCCAACTCAACTACTTCCACAGGCAGTGCATTCCATGCCCCCACTACTCTCTGGGTAAAGAACCTACCTCTGACACCCCCCCCCTATATCTTCCACCATTTACCTTAAATTTATGTCCCCTTGTAATGGTTTGTTTCACCCGGGGAAAAAGTCTCTGACTGTCTACTCTAACTATTACTCTGATCAACTTATAAACCTCTATCAAGTCGCCCCTCATCCTTCTGCGTTCTAACGAGAAAAGGCCGAGCACCCTCAACCTTTCCTCGTAAGACCTACTCTCCATTCCAGGCAACATCCTGGTAAATCTCCTTTGCACCTTTTCCAATGCTTCCACATCCTTCCTAAAATGAGGTGACCAGAACTGCACACAGTACTCCAAATGTGGCCTGACCAAGGTTTTGTACAGCTGCATCATCATCTCACGGCTCTTAAATTCAATCCCTCTGCTAATGAATGCTAGCACACCATAGGCCTTCTTCACAGCCCTATCCACTTGAGTGGCAACTTTCAAAGATCTATGAACATAGACCCCAAGATCTCTCTGCTCCTCTACATTGCCAAGAACCCGACCGTTAACCCTGTATTCCACATTCATATTTGTCCTTCCAAAATGGACAACCTCACACTTGTCAGGGTTAAACTCCATCTGCCACTTCTCAGCCCAGCTCTGCATCCTATCTATGTCTCTTTGAAGCCGACAACAGCCCTCCTCACTATCCACAACTCCACCAATCTTCGTATCATCTGAAAATTTACTGACCCACCCTTCAACTCCCTCATCCAAGTTGTTAATGAAAATCACAAACAGCAGAGGACCCAGAACTGATCCCTACGGTACGCCACTGATAACTGGGCTCCAGGCTGAATATTTGACATCCACCACCACTCTCTGTCTTCTATCGGTTAGCCAGTTCGTTATCCAACTGGCCAAATTTCCCACTATCCCATGCCTCCTTACTTCCTGCATAAGCCTACCATGGGGAACCTTATCAAATGCCTTACTAAAATCCATGTACACTACATCCACTGCTTTACCTTCATCCACATGCTTAGTCACCTCCTCAAAGAAGTCAATAAGACTTGTAAGGCAAGACCTACCCCTCACAAATCCATGCTGACTATCCCTAATCAAGCAGTGTCTTTCCAGATGCTCAGAAATCCGATCCCTCAATACCCTTTCCATTACTTTGCCTACCACCGAAGTAAGACTAACTGGCCTGTAATTCCCAGGGTTATCCCTATTCCCTTTTTTGAACAGGGGCACGACATTCGCCACTCTCCAATCCTCTGGTACCACCCCTGTTGACAGCGAGGACGAAAAGATCATTGCCAACGTCTCTGCAATTTCATTTCTTGCTTCCCATAGAATCCTTGGATATATCCCGTCAGGCCCGGGGGACTTGTCTATCCTCAAGTTTTTCGAAACGCCCAAGACATCTTCCTTCCTAACAAATATCTCCTCGAGCTTACCAGTCTGCTTCATACTGTCCTCTCCAACAATATGGCCCCTCTCATTTGTAAATACTGAAGAAAAATACTTGTTCAAGACCTCTCCTATCTCTTCAGACTCAATACACAATCTCCCGCTACTGTCCTTGATCGGACCTACCCTCGCTCTAGTCATTCTCAGATTTCTCACATATGTGTAAAAGGCCTTGGGGTTTTCCTTGATCCTACCCGCCAAAGATTTTTCATGCCCTCTCTTAGCTCTCCTAATCCCTTTCTTCAGTTCCCTCCTGGCTATCTTGCATCCCTCCAGCGCCCTGTCTCAACTTTGTTTCCTCAGCCTTACATAAGTCGCCTTCTTCCTCTTAACAAGACATTCAACCTCTCTTGTCAACCATGGTTCCCTCACTCGACCATCTCTTCCCTGCCTGACAGGGACATACATATCAAAAACACGCAGTACCTGTTTCTTGAAAAAGTCCATATTTCCCTTGTGTCCTTCCCTGACAACCTATGTTCCCAACTTATGCACTTCAATTCTTGTCTGACAGCATTGTATTTACCCTTCCCCCAATTGTAAACCTTGCCCTGTTGCACACGCCTATCCCTCTCCATTACTAAAGTGAAAGCCACAGAATTGTGATCACTACCTCCAAAATGCTCCCCCACTAACAAATCTATCACCTGCCCTGGTTCATTACGAAGTACCAAATCCAATATGGCCTCCCCTCTGGCCGGACAATCTACATACTGTGTTAGAAAAGCTTCCTGGACACACTGCATAAACACTACCCCATCCAAATTATTTGATCTAAAGAGTTTCCACTCAATGTTTGGGAAGTTGAAGTCACCCATGACTACTACCCTGTGACTTCTGCACCTTTCCAAAATCTGTTTCCCAATCTGTTCCCCCACATCTCTGCTGCTTTTGGGGGGCCTATAGAAAACTCCCAACAAGGTGACTGCTCCTTTCCTATTTCTGACTTCAATTCATATTACCTCAGTAGGCAGATCCCCCTCGAACTGCCTTTCTGCAGCTGTTATACTATCTCTAATTAACAATGCCACCCCCCACCTCTTTTACCATCCTCCCTAATCTTGTTGAAACATCTATAACTAGGGACCTCCAACAACCATTTCTGCCCCTCTTCTATTCCAGTTTCCATGATGGCCACCACATCGTAGTCCCAAGTACCGATCAATGCCTTAAATTCACCCACCTTATTCCTGATGCTTCTTGCATTGAAGTATGCATACTTCAACCCATCTCCTTGCCTGCAAGTACTCTCCTTTGTCAATGTTACCTTCCCCACTGCATCACTACATACTGATTATCGGCTTCCTTAGTTGGACTACAAATCCGGTTCCCATTCCCTTGCCAAATTAGTTTAAACCCTCCCGAAGTGTACTAGATAACCTCCCGCCCAGGATATTGGTGCCTCTCTGGTTCAGATGCAACCCGTCCTGCTTGTACAGGTCCCACCTTCCCCAGAATGCGCTCCAATTATCCAAATACCTGAAGCCCTCCCTCCTACACCATTCCTGCAGCCACGTGTTCAACTGCACTCTCTCCCTATCCCTAGCCTCGCATAGGCAACAAACCAGAGATGACAACTCTGTCTGTCCTGGCCTTTAACTTCCAGCCTAACTCCCTAAACTTGTTTATTACCTCCACACCCCTTTTCCTATCTACGTCGTTGGTACCAATGTGCACCACGACTTCTGGCTGCTCACACTCCCCCTTCAGGATCCTGAAGACACAATCCAAGACATCCCTGGCCCTCGCACCTGGGAGGCAACATACCTTCCGGGAGTCTCGCTCGCGAACACAGAATCTCCTATCTATTCCCCTAACCATTGAATCTCCTATTACTATTGCTTTTCTATGCTCCCCCTTCCCTTCTGAGCCCCAGAGTCAGACTCAGTGCCAGAGATCTGGCCGCTAGGGCCTTCTCCCAGTAGGCCATGTCCCTCAACAGCATCCAAAACGGTATACTTGTTTTGAAGGGGAATGGCCACGAGGGATCCCTGCACTGTCTGCCTGTTAGTTTTCTTTTCCCTGACTGTAACCCAGCTACTCTTGTCCAGTACCTTGGGTGTGGCTACCTCCCTGTAACTCTTCTCGATAACCCCCTCTGCCTCCCGGATGATAAGAAGTTCATCCAGCTCCAGCTCCAGTTCCCTAACACGGTCTCTGAGGAGCTGGAGTTGGGTGCACTTCCCGCAGGTATAGTCAGTGGGAACATCAGTGGTATCCCTCACAATCCACATCCTACAGGAGGAGCATGCAACTGCTCTAGCCTCCATCCCCTGTTACTTTACAGAATTAGCTGCCCCGTAGACCAACTGGACCTCCGCCTCCGACTCTGCTTCCAGTCAGCTGCACTCTAAACACCTGGCTCCCTTCACGCTCTTTGATAAATATAGGAAATGAAATGTAAGGAGCACCTTACTCCCTCTTCACCTAACTCCCTCAGTCACCAAACTCTCACTGCAGCACGCAAATGCACCAGTTCAGCACTCCAGTGCAAACCTGGAGTGCTGGAGTGCAAACAGGCAAGGACGGTAGATTTCCTTCCCTAAAGGACATTCGTCAACCAGCTGGCTTTTTATGACAATGGCTCCACGGTCATTGTTAGATGTTTTACTGAGTGTAACTTTCACAATCAGCCCGGGGTGAGATTCAGACACGGGGCCCCGTTCACCACAGGTGCAAATAGCGACGTGGACGTTAAATCCCACAAGAAGCCAAAATTGAGAATCTCACCGGTGCGGGCTCGAGACGTGCTTGTTGTCATTCCCAACCGCCCTCTCGCCTCCCCCACCACCATTGATGCAATGAGGTTCCTGCGCAGGAACCTCATTTAAATACATTTCCATATCATTAGCTGCCTTCCCTGCAGTACCATCCCTCCCATATTGGGATCATCCTCTCTTGCTGACATGGTGTCACTCGGCAAGGCTTACAGCGCAGGCAGGGGCCCCCTCTGGGATGCTCCATGGGGCTTATGCGGGGTTGGCTTCCCAGCGTCGTTGGAGATGAGGGATCCCATGTGGTATGGGTCCTAGAGTTCATGTGAGGGAGGGGTCTCGTGTACATGGGGTGGGGTCCTTTTTTTTAAACTGGTGATCGGGGCACCCTTTAAAAACAGCGCGTTAATTCTGGAAACCCGAAGTTGCTGGGTGTTTTTCAGGCCACACCCTGTCAGAGTGGGACACACCTCCAGGATTTTTCTTCCTCCAAGTGGCAAACAATATGGCTGAAAAAGCCATTTTCTCACCGGAATCAGCACTTAGAAGATAAAAAGTGAAGATTCTTTTTTTTTAATAAATGTAAATTAGCCAATTTTTTTTTTTCCAATTCAGGGGCAATTTAGGATGGCCAATCCAGCTACCCTGCACATCTTTGGGTTGTGGGGTGAGATCCACGCAAACACAGTGAGAATGTGCAAACTCCACACAGATAGGGACCCGGAGAAAAGCGAAGATTCTGACCATCATTTTCCAATCCTGTCTGGCTACAGGCACGGTGCTGCAGGTGTGGTGAATGCCAATGTTGTACTTGTTTGTAAACATGGGGGCATAGCTCGGCGAATTACAGGCCAGTCAGCCTAACCTGGGCAGCATGGTAGCATGGTGGTTAGCATAAATGCTTCACAGCTCCAGGGTCCCAGGTTCGATTCCCGGCTGGGTCACTGTCTGTGCGGAGTCTGCACGTCCTCCCCGTGTGTGCGTGGGTTTCCTCCGGGTGCTCCGGTTTCCTCCCACAGTCCAAAGATGTGCGGGTTAGGTGGATTGGCCATGCTAAATTGCCCGTAGTGTCCTAAAAAGTAAGGTTAAGGGGGGGGTTGTTGGGTTACGGGTATAGGGTGGATACGTGGGTTTGAGTAGGGTGATCATTGGTCGGCACAACATTGAGGGCCGAAGGGCCTGTTCTGTGCTGTACTGTTCTATCTATCTATCTAACCTCAGAAGAAATTCTAGGAGATTGCATAAATCGTCATTTCGTGAAGCAGTAAAGTTGCCCAGATGTCCATCGCTGTTTTCTCCTTTGAAGGAGAGAGCTGACTGGTTGTGATTTAACCTGAGGCAAGGGGCAAGGTTGAGAATGCGGGAGCTTCATGAATAACCTCAGCCAGTATGGGAATTGAACCTGCACTGTCTGCATCACAAACCAGCTGTCCAGCCAGCCGAGCTAAACCAAATTTAGAGAAGTACAGAGTTGTAAAAGGGAAGGCTACTTGGCTAACTTGACTGACTTGACTGAGTAGGTATCAAGGAGGGGCTAATGCAGATTGTGGACTTGATATAGTCCATGTGGACATGTAGATTTTAACAAGGGAAATGTTTTCACCCGGTGGATGGTTGGCATCTGGACCAAATTTCTGGGGGGGGGGGGGGGGGGGGGGAACAATGTGTAAAGGTCACAGGGATAATGGGACTGGGCAGAATGCTCTTTCAGAGAGCCAGTGCAGACTCGATGGGCAAAATGGCCTCCTTCTGCACTGTGAACATTTTGGCAAGTTCTCTAATTGCAGAGGAGTCAGAAAATTGAAAGTTCCTGGATTCCAATTGGAAAATATCAAGTTGGGACTAAATTCAACTAAGTGACAGGAAGTAAAGAGGAAATAAAGTTGGACAGGTGGCGAGGTGAGAGTACGGTGGTTTCGAGTGAGGTTCCGCAGGGCTCAGTACTGGGTCCCTTTTTATTTGTGGTACATATCGATGGTATAGACATAAGTCTGTGGGTGGAATACAGAATCAGTGTGTGGTTGATGGTGAGGAAGAACACTGGGGAATGCAGGAAGATGTGGGAAGAAAGGTGACAAGCAGTCTGAAGAAGAATGAGGGAATGTATTTTTGGAGTGGGCAACCAGAGCAAGGAAATACACAATGGGTAGGATTTTCGCAAAGTTTGGTCTGAGCATCAAGTTGAGACTGAAAACCGGCATGTATTTCTCCAGATACACAGCAGAGATTTCACTCCAGATTTTCTGGCACGCTGTGCACAGAGAATCTGGGGGCGTGGTCTGCGCCATTCCTCTGGTGGGGCGGGGCCTAAGAGAACCATGGAAACCGGGGTGCCATCTTTAAAGGGCGCCCCGATCAGTGTCTGAAATGAACTCGACCCACCCCCTCAAGGACACGGAGAACCTACCAACCCGAACAAACATCGGGGCAACCCCTCCCACCACACACCTAATGGGGCAGTCTCCCTAAACCTCCATCAAGCAAATATCAGGGTACTTCAGCCCCTCAAAGGCATCGGAACTCTTCCCCCCACACCACCCCACAGGCAGCGGCGTTCAACATCACCCTCACAGTATTCGGCATTCTCCCCTCATAAGCCCTGGTCCACCTCTCCCTTCTGACACACATGAGGGGAAGCTACACCCCTCCATGGGGCTCCTTTGAAAGTCCACCCCAAGCACTGCAAAGTTGGCACTGCCAGGGTTTCAGGGGGCAGTGCCAGGGGACAGTGCTTGACCTTGTCCCTCACCACCCGGGGGCTATACTTCCCTGTGGTACCCTGGCGCCATTCTAAATTGCCTCTTAGTGTACGAAAGATTAGGTGGGGTTATGGGGTTACAGGGATAGGGCGGAGGATTGGGCCGAGGTAGGGTGCTCTTACAGAGGGTCGGGGAAGATTTGATAGGCCAAATGTAGGATTTTATAATACTATGATTCTAAGCCCGTTTTTGACCTTTTGCGATATTTTTAACACCCACTGAATCGCGCCTAATAAATGGTTGGATAGTGGGAACTGTTGAGGTATTGAGGGACCTTGGAGTGCACACCCACAGATCCCTGAAGGCATCCAGTCAGGAAGATAAGGTGAATAGGAAGCCTGAGGCCTTGAGTACAGGATCTTGGAGGTTATGCTGGAGATTTATAAAGTAGCAGATAGATCATGGAAAACATTTCTGGCCAAAGAGTGTATGAAGGAGTGTATGAAGGAGATTACAAGGATGTTGGAAAGAATGGGACATTTTAGCTATGAGGATAGACTGGCTTATTTTCTTTAGAACAGAAAAGGCCAAGGAGAGATTTAACTGAGGCGTATGTGGGGCCCAAATAGAGTGGCTTGGAAGGATCCATTTCCTTCAAAAGCCAATAAGCAGGGGGCATAGATTTATGGAATTGATTGAGGAATTAGAAGGGACTTGAGGGGTAATATTTTCACCTTCAATGATGGTAATCTGGAACACATTCTGAAAGGGTTGTAGAGATAGAAGGTCCTACTACATTTAAAAAATATACTGATACCTGTGCTCAAAGTGAGTAATCTACGAGGTGGGAAGAAGAAATTTGGCTGGCTATTAATCGGGTGGCACAAAATGATGGACCAAATGCCTTCATTTCCCACAGTGAAATTTTCTCTGAATCCCCATTTTACCCTTGTGGTAATCACCACTGTTGTGTATATTAGGAGATATGTGGTAAGACCCTGTACTACAGATACGGGGGTAGTCCCTGCCTGCTGTCTCCGCCCAGTAGGCAGGGTATAGATATGTGTGCCTCCAGTACAACAGCCATTTCACCAGCTGCTGTAGGAGGCCACACATCTTAGAGTAATAAAGCCTCAGTTGTATTCAACTCTCGTCTCTGTGCAATTGATCGTACATCAGCCCTTGACCTGCCTGATCAGGTTGGAGTCAAGAAGAACAATGGCAAGGGCATTGCAAATAATCTCAGGAACTCCGAGGCTCAGCCTGAGTGGGTGCTGGCAGAATGGAAGAATAGGTGATAATCCATATTTAATTCACAGACAGCAAAAGATTCATAAATAAAATCAATCCCAAAATCTGGCTTCTGTTCAAATTTCAAATAATTTCTTATTTGTCAATAAAGTCTTTTCATCAAACTCCTGCACACTTTCAGCTTTAGAACTGTAACAACATTAATATTCAGGCTGTGTGAAGGAAAGGCATTGTACAAATTTAGCTTGCCCTGCCATTTTATTTTTAATATTCATTTGGTTTCTTTTCATATTTTTCAGCTCATTTCCTCCCCCCCTTTTTTTAATGCTCTGCATATTTTATTTTTCCTCACTTACGTCATCACTATTTATTCCTTAGCTGTTCCAGCTCTTGATTTGCCAAAGATCAGTGGGGATGTGGAAATCTCAGCAGGGGACCCTTTAGCACACTGGGCTAAATTGCTGGCTTTTTAAAGCAGATCAAAGCAGGCCAGCAGCACGGTTCAATTCCCGTACCAGCCTCCCCAGATAGGCGCCGGAATGTGGTGACTTGGGGTAGTTCACAGTAACTTCATTGAAGCCTACCCGTGACAATAAGCGATTTTCATTTCATTTCAATTGGCTCGTGTGCTCTTACTGTTTCCTAATAAAACACAAAGGCATTTAAGCAATACTGCTCCTGGGGTGAGTTGGATTCCACCTATTGTGTCTGGCTGCTCATTTTGACCTGGGATTATTATTAAAAATGAAGATGTTGTTCGAAGGTTTAACTCGATTTGGCTGCAAAGCCTCTTTGATTTTCTTTTCTCTCTCAAGTTGGTTGTCAGTTAAGGGATTGGTCTGTGATGTTGGCCATCTTGTTGGTCTGCTTGTTGTTTTTCCTATCTTGTCATTTATTTGAAAATTGTTTTATTCCTTGTAAAGCACTTTATGATAGTGTTGTGAAAGTTGTTCGAGAAGTCCAAATTCCCTCTTATCAATGACTCTGAAAAATAATAATAATCATTAATAGCGTCGCAAGTAGGCTTACATTAACACTGCAATGAAGTTACTATGAAAAATCCCCTCGCCGCCACACTCCGACGCCTGTTCGGGTACAGGGAGGGAGAATTCAGAATGTGCAATTCACCTAACAAACACGTCTTTCGGGACTTGTGGGTTGACACCGGGGCACCCATAGCAAAGCCCACACAGACATGGGGAGAACGTGCAGACTCTGCACAGACAGTGACCCAAGCCGGGAATCGAACCCGGGTCTCTGGAGCTGTGAAGTAAAGGTGCTAATGTATACGCTACCGTGCACCACTTCCGGCAAACATTCACTCCCTTCACCACCGACCCACAGTGGCAGCAGTGCATTCCATCTACAGGATCCACTGCAGCAACTCACCAACGCTCCTTCCAAACACACAACCATCACCATCTAGAAAGACAAGGGCGGCAGGCACATGGGAACACCACCACACGAATTTCCCCTCCAAACCGCTCACCATCCTGACATGTAAAGTAGCCTGAGAAGGAACCTGGGACAAGCATGCCAAATGTATGTTCCCAAAACTGCACCAATTGGAGTACATTTTGTAATGTGTTACCAGGTAAGTTCTCCGCTCCCTGCTGTCCAGCAACTATTTATCATAATGGGTGGAACCTCTGATTGTAACCCACCCCCGATAATCTTTCACCCTCTTGTTAATCAAGAATCTATCTCACTCTGTCTTTGGATAATAAGCTTTGATTTAAATGGCTGCCCTCTTATTTTTAAACAGTAACCCCTTAGTTCTAGATTCTCCCCCACATCCACTCCGTCAAGTCTCCGTGAGGATCTTATATGTTTTGATCAAGTTGTCTCTCACTCTGCTAAACACCAACAGACGCAGGCCTAACCTGTGAAACTTTTCCTCATAAGACAACCCACCCATTCCAGACATCAGTCTCATAAAAGCTTCTCTAAACTTAAATAAGGAGACCAGGGGCGGGATTCTCTGACCCCACTTGCCGGGCCAGGGAATCGGCGGGGGGTGGCGTGAATCCTGCCCCGCCGCCGGCTGCCGGATTCTTCGGCGGCGGTTTATCGGCGGGGGCGGGAATTGCGTCACGCAGGTCTGGGGCCGTTGGCAGTGCCCCCTCCCCCCCCCCCCCCCCCGACGATTCCCCGCTCTGCGATGGGCCGAGTGGCCGCCCGTTTTCGGCCGGTCCTGCCGGCGTAAATCAAACCAGGTCCGTACCAGCGGGACCTGGCTCTGCAGGCGGCCTGCGGAGTCCTCGGGGGCGGGGGGGGGGGGGGGGGGGGGCCTGGCCCGCGTTCGGGGCTCACCGATCCGCGGGCGGGCCTGTGCTGTGGGAGCACTCTTTCCCTCCGCACCGGCCGGTGTAACGGTCCATGATGGCCGGCTCGGAGAAGAACCCCTGCGCATGTGCTAGGATGACGCCAGTGCACGCTGGCGCTCCCGTGCATGCGCCAACTCGTGTGGGCCAACAGAGACCCTTCAGCGCCGGTTGGCGGGGCGCCAAGTCCTTCCACGCCAATTGGCGCGGAGCCAACCCCGCCCGTCATCTTCCGGGTGGTCCGACGCCGGAGTGGTTCACGCCGCTCCTCGCCGCCGGTAGGGCCAGCCCCGCCGGGTAGGGGAGAATCCCGCCACAGGATTTGTTTCCTTAATTTTGTTCAGGTGAATGTGGACGTTTCTGGCTGGGCGTGTTTTGCCCGTCCCTAATTTCCCTTGAACTGAGTGATTTGCTCGTCCATTGCATTGGGCATCAAGAATCAATAGGTCTGGAGTCACATTTAGGTCAGACCAGGTAAAGGCCTTCCCTAAGTTACATTAGTGAACCCAGGTCCCAGAGTTTTATCATAGGCCTCTAGATTACTGGGCTTGTGACAATACCACTACACCACTACCTCTCCTGTTTACAGTACTTCAGATGTGGTCTCACCAATGCCCTGAATGGTAGAAACATAGCCTCTCTACTTTGGTATTTAATTCTCCTTGCAATACACAATAAGCTTCCCTAATTACTTGCTGCACCTGCAGCCTAACCTTTTGTGAGTCATGCACGAGGACACCCAGATCCCTGTGCACCTCAGAGCTCTGCCATCTCTCACCATCTCTCATCATTTAGATAATAAGCTTTCTTATTCTTCCTGCCCCACATTCTCCCACATTACATCCATTTGCCAGATCTTTGCCCAGTCACCTAACCTATCTATACCCCTTTGTAGCCTCCTTATGCCCTCTTCACAATTTGCTTTTCTACCTATCTTTAGGCCATCAACAAATTTGGCAACCATACCATCCTCATAATCATTTGCATGATTATTGGTTCATAATCATAATCATTTGCATTGAATCCACAGAATCCCTACAGTGCAGAAAGAGGCCATTCAACCATCGAGTCTGCACCGACCCTCTCCAAAAGCACGCTACCCAGGTCCACACCCCCGCCCTACCCAAGTCCAAATATGGTCAGGTTAGGTGAATTGGCCATGCTAATATTGCACAAAGGTTAGATGGGATTATGGGGATAAAGGCGGGGGATTGGGCATAGGTAGTGTGCTCTATCGGAGCAAGGGTCGGTGCAGACTCAATGGGCTGAATGGCCTCCTTCTGCTCTGTAGGGATTCTATGATCCCCACAACCTCACCTGATCTGGACATTGAATACTGAGGGGCAATTGTTCAGGACCAATTCACCTAACCTGCACATCTTGGACTGTGGGTGGATACCGGAGCACCCAGAGGAAACCCACGCAAACACTGGAAGAACATGCAAACTCCACACAGACAGTCACCCAAGGCCAGAATCAAACCCCCGTCCCAAGCACTGTGAGGCAGCAGTGTAACCACTGTGCCACCATGTATTTATATAAATGGTAAGAAGTAGAGGCCCCAGCACAGATACCCAGGCCCCAGTCACCTAAGGAAAGAATAACAAGTTGATATTATGAGCGGATATCTCAAGTCTGAATCTTGCTTTAATGAAATCTGTCACCAAAAGATGAAAACAACTAATTGTAAGGCTGTAATGAGTTTTCGCTGTTTTCTTTTACAAACTGCCTGTTTTGTGATCAGCGATTTAACCTACTTATTGTGCTCTTATTTCTCTTCTGACATAATTAATCTGCAGCCTGGATAAATTCTCACCCACACACAGGATTATTGCACTATCATCAAGTCCCAAACAGCCTGCAGTTGCCCAATTAGCTCTGCCTCCCTTCCAGGCCAGCTGCGTTGAGGTACAGTACTGATCGGGAGCTTATTTACATGGAATATTAATTAGTTCTAACGAACACCCAATGCGGTAGATGATCACTGTAATCAAATGATAAATACCATGCAGAGATTGTTTCTCTCAAAGCCTTTTCAAAAGCTGCCCCAGTTTGGTTACAAATGACATGAAGACAAACTGATTTATTGCAAATTTGCGAAGATGACTGCTGCCAGCGACAGAATGGTGCAGAAACATTCAGCACTGTGCTGGAATGACACGGGATTTCAATCTGTAAAGTGAGGGAAAGGCCTCAACACCACCTGACCTTAAGCGAAGGACTCTGACCTCCACATGGAAGGCGTGGGGGGAAATTGCAGCCGTGGCTGGAACATGGGGGCAATGCCGTTCCCCCAAATCTTCCCTCCTCCTGTCGGAAAACTGAGACACGAAGAAAAGGCTTCATAGGATGATAGAATCACCACAGTGCAGAAGGTGGCCATTCATCCTATCGGGTCTGCACCCACCCAGTTTAAGATCAGCTGGGATTAAGCCCATACAGAGGATGCTGCCAGGAGTTTTCCTTTGTTTTTAATATAAATTTAGAGTACTCAATTATTTATTTTCCAAGTAAGGGGCAATTTAGCCCCAATCCACCTAACCTGCACATCTTTGTGTTGTGGGGTTGAACCCACGCAGACAATGTGCAAACTCCACACGGACAGTGAGCCAGAGCCGGATTCAAAGCAGGGTCCTCAACACCGTGAGGCAGCAATGCTAACCACTGTCCCACATGCCGCCCATAGCCAGGGGTTTTCAAACATGGGGCCAGTCACGACTGTGCCTGATTCTACTCACAGCCAGTGCTATTCACCTCTGGTTGGCATCACGTTGAACCTGATCCTTTTCGGAACCAATACTCAAGTGTGCACACTTTCCGATCGAGGACATTGGATAGCAATCAGAAGCAGTGGTGTCGTCTGCATTTTTTCCCAAGCTCCCCGACTCAGGCACAGTCTGGTCAATCGAAAGTTTTTTAACCAACGATGTCTTTTATCATCTCAAACTGCTGCATGCAAGCTCCGTGACCAGGGCGAATGGATGACATGGCTCTGGAGGTTCAATCAACTCTTGACTTAGTTTATAGAGCATATCCCTGTAAAAGAGGATAGGTTCCAATTCCTCTGATTCGCCGCACGGAATGTCACATATCCTCGTTACTGAATCTGATGACTGGCAACTTGCCTGCAGAGTCAAAAATAATTTTCTTTCCAGCTTCAGAGGGAGATATTAACCATTTACTTCTACAAGTAGACATATATTGTTGCTCTCTATGGGCGGAATTCTCCGCTCCTCACGCCGGGTGGGAGAATCGCGGGAGGTCCGCTCTCACACCTCCCGCGATTCTCCCATCCCCCCCCCCCCCCAAAATGGCGTGTCGCGTTTTGCGGCACACCGCTCGGAGAATTGCGGGCCACCGTTTTTCACGGCGACCGGCGATTCTCCGACCCGGATGGGCCGAGCGGCCTGCCGTTCGTGACCGCTTCACGACGGCGGCAATCGCACCTGGTCGCTGCCGTCGTGACCACGTGAGATGCCCGTTTGGGGCTTGTGGGGGGCCTAGAGGGGACTGAGCACTACGACCGTGCTCGGGAGGGGACAGGCCCGCGATCGGTGCCCACCGATCGTCGGGCCGGCATCTCAATGGGACGCACTCTTTCCCCTCCGCCGCCCCGCAAGATCAAGCCGCCACGTCTTGCGGGGCGGCGGAGAGGAAGACGGTGACCGGGCATGCGCGGGTTGGAGCTGGCCAACCTGCACATGAGCGGCTGACATCATTAGACGCGTCGGCCGCGTCATTCTCGGCGCACCGGGCCTTGACGCCAGCGACAAGGCCCCGCGGCCAAGTTTCCCGGCATGCCCCTCCTAGCCCCCCGGCGGGGGGAGAATAAGGGGCCAGGAGAGGCCTCCGATGCCGTCGTGATACTCTCCGGGTTTCACGACGGTGTCGGGCCTTTGGGAGAATTCCGCACTATGTCTGTGTGTGCATTTATATTGGTTGGCCGCAATTCTCCTGCTGTTCTCTGATGGAGGGATTCTCTATTCCCCCGGCAAGCGCACCCTCGCCCACGTATTTCCAAGTGGCGTGGGGTGGCTTCAATGGGAAATCCCATTGCCACTGGCAGGAAGAGAGAATCCCGCTGACAGTGAATGGCGTCCTGCCTCCTGCTGCTGAGGGAGGGCCAGGGGGGGTGGGGGGGGTGGGGGGGGGGGGGGGGGGGGGGGGGGGGTCGGAGGGGGTGGTGATGGCAGAGAATCCAGCCCAATGTCTCACGTGCACCAACACCACCCCAACACCTTGACAACAGATCCAATAGATCTTATTTCCTGCTGCCAAAACTCTGGGTTATATTTTTCCATCCACATTCACGATTGCCAGTTACCTCAGTCACCCTTCCTTTATTAGGCTTTGCTCCCATTTTGGACCTATTGGCTGCTTCTCAACCATTTTGTCCTCCGGCGCTAAACTCTTCAGCTTGTGCATTTCATTGCACTGGCATGGGCGGCAACCATCATGGAGTTAACTTGAATATTGCCTCCCTCGCTCTGGGGCCTTCTGACTTCCTTGTTCTGAGGTACCTTGTTGCCTTCAGCACTTAATTAGGAGTTATCCTCTCTCTGGGATAACTTGTTGCCCTAGGTACTTCATTAGAGGTTTCTCTCTTCCTTGGGTCTTCTGTTGCCTTTGGCATTCCCTTGGGAATGTGCTAAACCCGACATGCATCTGGTCCAGCCATTTATTCATCCATGATTCACCTGCCTTTTATAATTTTCTGTTGATGGCGATTTGTGTTTTCTTCTATTTACAGCTTGAAATTATGTTTCCCCTGGAAGACTGTCAGTGCAGTAACCATTTTCCCCCCCACTTCAGGCTGTCTCCAGCCTTCCAGTTCTTTTTTAATGTGTGTTGTTGGAGCGTGGCACAGTGATTAGCACTGGGATTATTGCTCTGAGGACCCAGGTTCAAATCCTGGCCCTGGGTCACTGTTCATGTGGAGTTTGCAGATTGTCTGTGTGGGTTTCACCCCCACAACCCAAAGATGTGCAGGTTAGGTGGATTGGGCATGTTAAATTGCCCCTTAATTGGACAAAAAATAATTGGGTACTCTGAATTTATTTTTAAAAATTGGAAAATAAAGAATTGGATACCCTAAATTTATAAAAAAAACAGAATTTTAAAACAATGTGAGTTTCCAGTGCTTTATCGAGATTTGTGGGCCTCCCTCAGGGTCATGCCTTTTAAAATTGTCGAACAGTTTTCCTCTTCTTGAACTCTGCGGGTCTTGTTTATTTTGAACTTTGGGGCCTTTCTGCAGCCTGCCAGTTTTCTCTCAGCAATTTCCCAGCACTTTTTCAAGCTAGAGAGGATCCGAGCTATTCTGCTCCTTCTTTATTTTTCAACTTTTCAAATTTTTAAGAGAGGAGCATGTAATTTATAGGCAATTTTTCCTTTTATTCTTTTACTCTGGAGGAAGTTTTGTCTTTTTGTTTGAGTGTCCTACACTGCAGGAGACTGGGTTGGCTCATTTTCTAATCGGGGATCTTGTTTTTCTTTTAAACTTAAAGGCGTGGCACTGCTTTATTCAATTCTGCATGTTTCATTTTTAACTTCACAAGTTCTTTTTAACTTGTAACGGTGCTCTGCAGTTTTTTCCTCTGCTCTTCCTTTTGTTTCACAGGTTTTTGTTTACCTTCCAGCTTTCCGATGGATATGTTGAACCATGGGACTTTCACCTATTCTACCATGTAAGTACAACTTCGTATTTGTATTTTTGCTCACCATCTCAAGAACAAACCAGGTCCTTTCACTTTGCAGCACTCAGGATCTTGCAGTTTTGTAGTTTAGCTCACCTTCTTGGGATCTAACTAAGTGTCTTAACTCAGCGTCACTTAATGTCTTGCAGTTTTTCTAGTTGTACTCAACTGTCTTCAACTTTGTACTCAAGCTTCTTCAACTGCTTGTTCAAGTTTTCTCCTGAGATGCACATCGCTGTAGTTAGTCTTCAGCTGCTTTTAGTTTTTCATACCTTTCAATGCTCTTCTGGGTTCACCGTTTAAAATGTTACCTTTCATTTCACCACTGATGCTCACCATGTTGTGTGATGATCCTACTTCTGCCAACCATGTTGCAATATGGGTTCCTCAGATGTCTCAGTGATGAGATTTTGAGACTTTTATATTTAAGCATGCATCGTTTAGTGCTAGTCTTTAACTATTTACAGATCTCCGGTTACTGCCACGCAAGGAGCTGCTTCTCCATGCAAGTAGGCTTTACCATGAGTCTATTACCATGTGATTCTATACATCACATCATGGGTGGTCCTATTCTCCAGTCCCAGGTTACCCCCTTGCTCCACCGAGCACCTTTACATTACAATGGTATGCCCACAATATCACAACAGAGAGCCGGTCCAATTGTCTTAATATGACCAGAGGATGGGGTGATTTTCAGCCCATGTGAGCCACCAACAACAATGGCAACACGGGCAGGAAATTCGACGAGAATCAGAAAACGTGATTCTCGGAGGCAAGATCACGTTTTCCGATTTTCCAACCCCCTCACCGGTGACATAATGAGGTTTATGCCCAGAAACGGTGGGAATATCATTTAAGTATATTTAAATACATTTTAATGTACTTACCGAGCCCCTCGTCACATGATCGTCCCCTCTCTGAATGCAACAATGTTTACAACATGTTCTTGTAAACAAGAATCAGTCGAGGGAATCCCCCTGGGAGCGCAAATGTCAACACAGCCCCGGGGGTGAAGGGACATATCCCTTGGCACTGCCCCCTGGCACCGTCCCCAGCATTGGCCTGGCACTGCCCCTGGCATATCCCCCTGGTACAGTGCCAACCTGGCAGTGCCTATCTGTACTGGTGGCAATTCCAGGGAATGACCCTCCGGCGAGAACCAGTGGTGGCAGGGTTCACGTTTTGAATGCTTAGGGGTGAGGTTTTCAGCCCCAATGCTGATGGGGAGGGTGGTCGCGGGGAGATGCTGATTGGAGCGCCATTTTGAAAGGGTGCCCCGATCTCAATGGAGCCGGTCTTACCGGCTTTATCAGGTCAGATCCAGCCACATTGATGGTGTAAACAACCGCACCCCCCTGAATTTTCTTTTGCAGAGAGGCTCAAAAATGGTCTAAAAACTCGGCTGTGCAGCTGAAGAGCGACACGCCAGGTTTCAGTCAGAACCTGACACTTTGCAAAAATATGGGAAAATTTCGCCCAATGTCCTCAGGGATCGGCGCCGGGGTGTAATGTCTATAAGTGACAATACATTAAAAGCGAAATATCCAAGTTTGCCAATGGAATTAAAGACAGTAATTAGTCTAGATGGGAGCCAGAAAGATGCAGAGGGACATTGATAGATGGGTTAAGTGGACAGATGGACAAGTGGAAAGTGAAAGTGTGGAGATTGGACCCAAGAAAATTAATCAATTTTGTCTGAAACTAGAAATTGTGGCTGAGTCGAGAGATTTAGGGATGCATGAATAGAAATCACTAAAGCTAGTGGAGAGATACAAAGAAAAATTATGAAGGTTAATGGAATGTTAACGTTTACCTCGAGAGGGCTGCAACACAATGGATTGGAAAGGATGTTACAGCAGTAATAACCTGCTTTGATGCCACCTGGAACATTGCATTCAGTTCTCGCACTGGTTTCAGAAGAGAGATTTTTCTCTTGGAGACGGTGCAATTCAGATTCACCAGATTGATACTGGGAATAAAAGGGGTAAATTATGGTGCTAGATTGCAAAGGATAGGGGTAGGACAGGAGGCAGCCGGCCATTGGCTTATAGCGGCATATTCCTGTCCCACTGTTGTCAATGGGATTTCTCGTTGTTAAAACCCTCCGCTGCTGGGGATCCCACGGTGGAGGAAGTGGGGAGGGGGGGGGGGGGGGGGGGTGTTGCTGCCGTTGGTCGGTTTGAAAGACCCAGCCAGGGGAATGACCAGAAAATCCCACTCTCGGTCTTAGTTTGAGTCCAGAAGATGGGTTAAATAGAAACTATGGCCGAGATTCTCCGCAAATGCGGAGAGTCGTAAAGGCTGCCGTGAAGCTGCCCGTGTTTCACGGCAGCCTTCACGCCCGTTCCTGGGACCCGATTCTCCCCCCCCCCATCGGGGCTAGGAGCGGGACCCCGGGAATCACGGCGTCGTTAAGGCTGCGCGCCAAGATGACGCGCGGCCGGCTCCAACCCGCGCATGCGCGGGTGACGTCATCACGTCATTGACGGAACCCGGGCATGCGCGGTTCTGCATTTCTCCAGCGCCGCCCGACAAGATGTGGCAGCTTGATCTTGTCGGGCGGCGGAGGGGAAATAGTGCGTCCCTTTTGGACGCAGGCCCGAGTGACGTCATCACGTCATTGACGGAACCCGGGCATGCGCGGTTCTGCATTTCTCCAGCGCCGCCCAACAAGATGTGGCAGCTTGATCTTGTCGGGCGGCGGAGGGGAAATAGTGCGTCCCTTTTGGACGCAGGCCCGACGATCGGTGGGCACCGATCGCGGGCCTGTCCCCTCCCGAGCACAAAGGTGGTGCTCCCGCCCCAAACGGGCCTCTGATGCCCCAAACGGGCATCCAGCGCCCGTTTTTATGATGGCAGCAAGCAGGTGTGTTTGCTGCCGTGAAAAAACGGGCGTAAAGGCCCGGCCGCTTGGCCCATCGGCAGCGGAGAAGCGGCGCTCGCCATAAAAAACGGCGAACAGCGATTCGTGTCGTGGGTCGGGCATGTGGAGGGGTAGAATAGCGGGAGGCCGTGAAAAATGTCGGGAGGCCCTCTCGCTATTCTTCCAACTGGCACTGTGGGCGGAGAATTACGCCCAATTTCTTCCATGGAGTCAATCGAAATTCTACAGTGCAGAAGGAGGCCACTCAGCCCATCATGTTTGCACCAACCCTCTTAAAGAAAACCCTACCTCGGCCCAATCCCCCACCCTATCCCCATCATTCCCCTTAAACTGCACATCTGTGGACACTAAGGGACAATTTTATCACGTCCAATCCACCTAACCTGCATATTTCTGGACAGAAACCGGAGCACTCGGGGGGAACCCACGAGGACACAGGGAGAATGTGCAAACCCCACACAGACAGTAACCCGAGACTGAAATTGAACCCGGGTCACTGGAGCTGTGAAGCAGCAGGGATAACCAGTGTGCTCCCGTGTTGCCCGAACCACTTGCCACTGTGCAATGTAAATCACTGAGAAGTATTGGTGGAATGTTTTATAGGAAAACCATTGCAATTTTTTTGAGTCCTCCCTTTGTGAAAATTCAACAGCAATACTTAAAATGTAACCATGGTGCTGTTGCTTCATGGCTTAATTAGGCCGATTGAATATTTGAGTGTGGTAACCTAGTTAGGTATGGCCCCACGTTGAATTACAGCACTGACTAATAACTGAGGAAAATGTTCATACATTAAGAAAAAGCAGTCGCTTCCCATTATCCTAAAAAGATAATTAAGGCTTCGCACCACAGGTCATTTTGCTCATTAGCCTGAGAAGCCAAATTCAGGAGATAAAAAGCAAGTGCTTTCTCTGCAAAATGTATTTCGAAATTTTCCTTCATTTTCGGGTTGTTGTTGTTCAATGTTGTTCAGTGACATTGTGTTTTGACAGAGAGCGACTCATCAATCCTCGTGCCTCACGAGTAAAACTTGAAGTCATTCCAAAGCAGAGAGCACCTAAAGGTTATGTGGCATCACTTCCTTGAAAGATGGCATCCTCTCTGCAAATGAGGGCAGCATTAATTTTTTAAACAGCCATATTGACTTTTTCCAAAGCTAAAAGTATTCTGAAGACTGAAATCCCTTCATCGGGCAATGGGTTGCATGTTAGGGATGAGAGAGAACTAATTTCTGTTGATCACATTGGTTCTGTAGGAAGCCAATGAAAGTCACCACAGTCTTCCAAGAACCACAGGCTGCTCTCCACTTTTGGAGAGGGGGCTCACAGGCGGTGATTTAACCTGAGGGTCACCACAACTCAGGTGAGGGGCAGGATTGAGAAGGTTGGGCCTTCATGGATAACCTCAGCCTGTACCGGAATTGAACCTAGGCTGTTGGCCTAGCTCTGCATCACAAACCAGCAGTCCAGCCATCTGAGCTAACCGATAAAGCGAGATAAATGCAAGATTAACGCAAGAATAAGATCATGTGGAGCATAAAGAGCATTGAGAACAGGCGCATCCAAACTTTTCATGCAAGGGGTCACATTTCACTTATTTCCTCAGTCGTGGGGGCCAATTAGCAAATCTCGGAAAGATTTTGGCCAAGATTCTCCGGTATCAGGCGGGCGGGCCGTACCGGCACCAAAGAGTGACGTGAACCACTCCGTCGTCGGGCCGCCCAGAAGGTGCGGAATCCTCCACACCTTTGAAGCCTAGGCCAGCGCTGGAGTGGTTGGCACTGTGCCAACCGGCGCGGGAGGGTCTCCGCCGGCCGACTCGAGTCGGCGCATGCGCAGGAGCACCAGCGCATTCCCAGAACCACTGCCGTCATTCCTGCGCATGCGCAGGGGTTTCTTCTCTGCGCCGGCCATGGTGGAGCTTCGTACAGGCCGGCGTGGAGGGAAAGAGTGCCCCCCTCGGGGCCGGATCCACCCAGGCCCACCCGGGGGCTCCGCAGGCCACCCTCAGAGCCAGGTACTGCCGGTACGGACCTGGTCTAATTCATGTTGGCGGGACTGGCCGAAAACAGGCTGCCGCCCGGCCCATTGGGCACCGGAGAATCGCCGGGGGGCGGCACTGGCAACGGCTCCCGACCGGCGTGGCGTGATCCCCACCCCTGCCAAAGAACCGGCGCCGGAAAATTAGACAGCTGGCGTCACCAAGCTGGCTCATCAAGTTGTTTCATGTTGAATGTTGTGCCAAACTTTGAGCGGGATTCACACCGCCCCCCCCGGCGATTCTTCAACCCGGCCGGGGGGATCGGAGAATCCCGCCCAAAGTTTGGCACAACATTCAACATGAAACAACTTGATGAGCAAAAGTAGAGTAATGTATAGTGGTATGTATGAGTGAGAGTATGAGAGTATGTGAATGAGAGTGCATTGCCAGGATTCTCCGAGCCCATGCCTGGTCGGAGAATCGGCGGTGACGCCAAATATTCTCGCCACGCTGCTCTGATGCCGGGACGCGATTCTACCGATCGGCAGGCGCACGTGATCTGAAGGGGACGTACCTCCTTCTGCGCGGGCCCGCTGTGTCGCTATGCCATGTTGTGCAGCTCTGGCGTGGAAACGGCCAAAACGCGCATGCGCCGTGCAGGAAATGCCCACCATCTGCATGCGTGGACCCGCGCTGGCAGTGTAGGGCTGCGTACCCTACTCTGACGCCGTGCTGGTCCCCTGTGGCCCACTGAATCCAAAAGGCCCGTTGATGCCAGCGTGAAACACTCCGGTGTTTACGCCGGCGTCAACACTTGGCTGGGGTTTTGAAGAATCCCGGGCCATGGGAGAAATTCTCCGACCCCCAGCAGGGTCGGAGAATCTTCCGCCGAAAATCCCGCCCCTGCCATGTGCAGAATTCTCCCACCCGCAAAAAGTCGGCGTGCCTCCAATCCCGCCGCCGGCCTCGGAGAATGGCGGGGGCCGGCGGGAGGCTACAAGTTTCTGTGCTGCCGTTATTCTCCGGCCCGGATGGGCCGAAGTCCCGCTGCTGAGAGGCCTCCCGCCGCCATGGTTTGAACCACCTCTGTGCCGGCGGGATCGGTGGCGCAAGCATGTCCCCGGGGTCCTGAGGGGGGCGCGGGGTGATCAGACCCCGGGGGGTGCCCCCACGGTGGCCAGGCCCGCGGCAAAAGAGAATCCCCCAGCGCGCATGCGCCGGTGGTGACGTCAGTGGCAGCTGACACATCGGCGCATGCGCGAACCGGCGAAGGCCATTCGGCCAGCCCCGGCGCTGGGCGGCAGGCGTCAAAGGCCGTTGGTACCGGTTTTGGCGCCAGTCGGCGTGGTGCCAACCGCTCCGGCGCGGGCCTAGCCCCCAAAGTAGCGGAAAATTCCGCACCTTTGGAGAGGCCCGACGCCGGAGTGGTTGGCACCACTCCGCTATGCCGGGACCTCCCGCCCCGCCGGGTAGGGGAGAACCCCGCCCCACGTGTGTGAATGAGAGGGCCTGTGCGTGAGTGACAGAGCATGTGTGTGTGAGTGAAAGTGGGTGTTTGAATGAGAGTGTGCATGTGTGAGGGGAGTGTGCCTGTGTGTAAGTGAATGAGAGTGATGTGAGTGTGTGAGAGAGTATGTATGGGAGTGGGCGGGATTCTCCGACCCCCCGCTCGGTTGGAGAGTCCCCGGGGGCCGGTGCGAATCCCACCCCACCGCCCCGACGCTGGCTGTCATATTCTCTGTCGCTGTTTTTCAGGTGGGGGCGGGGTTCCCGCCATGCCGATTGGGGGCCATTGGCAGTGGCCCCTCCCCCGGCGATTCTCCGGGCCCCAATGGGCCGAGCGGCTGTCCATTCTTGGCCAGTCCCGCCGGCATGGGTTCCTCAGGTCCCACGCGGCGGGACCTGGCAGGTGAGTATGTGTGGACGGTCCTCAGGGGGGCACAGGGGGGATCCGATCCTGGGGGGGGAGCCCGACGGTGGCCTGGCCGGGATCGGGGCCCACCGATCTGCGGCCGGTCTGGTTCCATGGGGGAACTTTTGATCTGCAGGCGGTCTGTTTCCATGGGGGCACTTTTTCGTTCCGCACCAGGCCCCTGTAGCAATCCGCCATATTGCCCGGGGGCAGGCATGGAGAAGAGAACCCCTCGAACATGCGGCAAAATACTCCAGCCGGTCTGCGCATGAGCGGAAACACATGCTATCCCTTCGCCGCCAGCTGGAATGGCGCCAACCACTCCGGCATCCACCTAGCCCCCTAGAAAGGTGAGAATTCCTCACCTTGTGAAGCCATTGACGCCAGAGTCGTTGGCGCCAGATTTCCCACCGGCGTGGGGACTTAGTCCCCAGAAGGGAGAATCCTGGCCATGTGTGTCTGGATGAGGCAGTGTGTATGTGAGTGAGAGACTGTGAGAGTGAGTTGCGAGATTGTGTGTGTGAGAGAGTGTGCTTGAGTAAGAATGTGAGTGAGTGTGTGTTAGTGAGAGTGTATATGAGTGGTAGAGTGTGCGTGTGTGTGTGAGTGACAGTATGCATGAGTGATTGAGAGAATGTGTGTGTGTGATGGGACGTGTGCATGTGTGAGTGAGAGAGAATGTGCGTGAGTGAGAGAGTGTGTGTGTGTGAGTGAACATGTGTGACTGAGGGAGTGTATGTGTGAGTAAGGGTGTTCTTGTGTGAGTAAGAGTATGTGTGAGTAACAGTGTGCATGTGAGTGAGTGTGTGTGTGACTGAGAGTGTGCATGCGAGTAGGAGTGGGCGGGATTCTCCATCCACCGACGCCGAAATCGCGTTCTGCGATCGGCTGAAGAATCCGCGTTTCCGATGAAATTGGGGCAGGCGCCGCTTTCACAATGCTCCGCTCCCTCAAAGGAGTACACAGCGCGTCGCATCGACAGCCTCAGGCCATTGCCTGATGCCTGCCCCCCCCAATGCTCCGCCCCCTTCGTAGAGTACGCCGCGCGCCGTAACGACGGCCTCACGATGTTGCGTGAGGCCCACCCCCCCCGATGTTCATGGGTTTATGATGGTCTTACCTATCGGGAACCTGGTGTGGTGGTTGCCTACTCAGTTCAGCGCCGCCACAGTCAGGAAAGGGTTCGATCTGCGGGCAGGGAGGAATTTGGCAAGGGCTGGGAGCACTGTTGGGGGGTGTTCCGGGGTTGCGAGCCGACAAATAGGGGGGATACTATTTTGCAGGCCAGGCCCGCCTGCGGCCGGTGCCAAGTTGCACGGCGCAGCTGCTGGTAATTCTCCGGGCCCTATCGGCAGCTGGTATCGGTATCACAGAGGGAGATGCAGGTCTAAAGTGGGGGGGGGGGCGGTTGGTGGAGGGAGGGTGGACATGGGAGGGTAGTCGGCCGGAGGGGGGGGAAGAGAAGGGGGTGAAGATGCAACGGGATTGTCGGTGATTCTGGAGGTGATTGGAGCGTCTCATGCGCAGCAGCCATTGCTCATATGTCCTGCGGCCTCCTGTAACTTCCTGGGCCGCATGCCTTGCCCATCCTGGCTCTCCTCCGCATCCTGCTCATTGGATGAGGCCTGGCGTTTATCCCTCCTCCAGCATGTCACCCTCTGCTGTGCGATGCTGTGAAGGATGCAGCAGGCCACCAGAAAGTGGGAGACTCTCCTGGCGCTATACTGTAGGGTGTCTCCAGAGTGGCCCAGGCACCTAACCGTATCTTCAGGATGCCAATGCACTGCTCGATCACGGCTCTGGTGACGTCACGGGCATCATTGTAACGGGTCTCCATGTTGGTCTGTGGCCTCCGGATAGGCGGCATCGGTCCGACTGCAGTGGCCCAGGAACCAATGGCTCAGCCAGGGATGCACCTCAAAGGTGTCGGGGACCGTCAAGTGTGCCAGGGTGAAGGCGTTGTGCACATTGCCCGGGTATCGGTCACAGATGTGAATGATGTGCAGCTCATGGTCACACACCAGCTGCACGTTCATCGAGTGGTATCCTTTTTGGTTTGTGAAAGCCCCCCCTGTTGTGTTATGTTTCTTGACGTAGCATCAGCTGCTTCCTTGATATACACTCTGACAAAGGAAGGTTTAGACTTGGAGATAGCTTTAACACATTTATTGAACCATTAACAATTCTCCTACTTGAGTTCGACTCTCTTGCTAATCTAACTACGGTAACTATATCTAACTAACCAGTCTGCTCTAAGCCATGCGGTGGGTGTGGTGCTTTCCTGATCTGCTCCTGTCTCTCTGAGTATGGAAAGAGTGTGTGCCCTGTCCTTTTATATGGGTAGCCCCCTTGTGGTAGTGTCACCTCTGGGTGTGCCCATTGATCGTGTCCTATCTTAGTGGCCTATTGGTTGAATGTCTGTGTGTCATGATGTCTCTGGTGCTCCCTCTAGTGTTTATCTAGTCTAAGTGTATTTACATTAACCCCTTGTGTAATTACAGTGTCCTAGTGTATCTACATTAACCCCTTGTGTATTTACAGTGATGCATATCACCACATCCCCCCTTTTTTCATGTTACATATTTTCTGTACATGACTAAAGAAAATTGAACAAACTAGGTAGATAAGTGAGGATAGGTCCAAATCATGATGACAGTGATTATTAAACAATAAGTCCAAATCATATGTACGAGTCTAAAATTAATTAATTATTATGGTCGAGTGGCTTTCTTGTTTGGTTGCTGAGTTGGTGATGTTGATGGTGGCATTGCTTTGTAAACGCCGTCAATGTTCCTGTGCATAAGGAACGAAGAAGTGGTCAAATCACTTTCTTGTCTGATTTGGACTCTGTTTTTCTTTCGACGCTTCTGGTAGCAATGTACACAACCTGTGTCGTCCTGCCATGGTATGTCATTGTACTGAGTTGAGCAGTAACACTGTCCCGCATTTGCAGAGTTGTACCATGTCGTACCAGTCGTAGTTCCATTGTTGTTTTTGTCGGGCTTGCTGTCGACGTTGTTGCCTTTGGTACGCTTCTTGTCATTGTCTTTGATGTGGTTTTCATAGGTTGTGTTGTTGTGTTGGTTGGTTTTGTTGTCGTGTTTGCTGCGCTCAAGGACCACACTCTGGATAATACGAGTCCTTCACACAGTTACTCGTGTCAGCGTCCTTTGTGGCACCTACTGTTTCCTTGAGTGTGCCATCACTGAGTTCGTGGCGCTCCCCGTCTGGAGTCATGTCCAGCTTACTTGAATCAGCTTTGACTTGTCGATTCGCCCCGTTTGTAGTCATTTCATTCAGGACTGCATTTGCTTGTGGAGAGGCTCGAGCGGATGAGGTGTGAATTAACGTGGTGTCACCGGAGTCACCAGTAGTCTCACTGTGATTGTCTTCTTTAACCTGTTTTAGGAGCCGCTCCCTCTCTTCCTGTGGCGATCCCATACTCCTATCCTCTGCAACCATCTGACTGCAGTGAAGTTCCGGCTCATGCAGCTTTTCATACAGCACCACAGCTTCTTGCTTCACCTGGGAATGTACTAACTCAGCCCCCAGGGTTTCCTTCTTCGTGTTTAATATATCCAGCTCTTGCTGTCGAGCAACACAAGTTAATTAATTGCATTCATGTTCATATATCTGGCTTGTTTGTCTTCTGCCATGTTTTTGATGATGGTATCTGCCGCTTGCTTTTCTCGTTCACTTGAGCTGGGTAGACTGTCAGTCTTCTTCTGGTGGCTCAAATAATCTGGGTGGACTGTCATGGTCGCTTTGTTGTTCATGTGAGCATGGTAGACGCGCATCGTCTGCTGCTGGTTGCTCAGTTAATGTTGCTAGACCTTCATGGTCTTGCTCATGCAAGGACTGCGCTCTGGAGTCTTGCAGCGTTCCCTTTGTGGAATCGTGCATTGGTCTCACTGTGGCGTTGTCTTCTTCTTGGGTATTGCTGTCATCCAACGTATCGATGATCTGCCATGGCACCATGGTATTGGATTCATCCACCATGAGAAGAGTAGTGTGGAGCTTTTCAACCGTGTTACTGATGCTGCGATCAGCATATCCGAATAACTCAGCCATGTCTGAGCAGTATTGTGCGTATTGTTCGATAGACAAATCATTGCTTTTTTGTGTGGAGACTGGGACCCTTCGTGGACTACTCTCCGTTTCTTGGTGTCACGCCGCAGCATAATCCTGCACTCACGAGTTGGGATGTCATATATACTGGGCTGAAGATTCCCCGATCTGAAACACTCATCATCAGGGTCTTCATGGTACAGCACCTCTAGTTGCAGTTTGGATTTGGTACTGGGGTAGCCATCTCCCAAGATTAAATCTTCGTCTGAGTCATTGCCTATAAAAAACATATCATCTTCTAGGGCGGTGCTAACTGCTTGTTGCAGGTTCTGCAGATGTTACTTTCAGCTACTGCTCGAATTCCAGGCATTGTGCTGTCATTCCAGGTGAAAGAATCTTGTTTTACGGCTTTAACATTTTTTTTGCGTTTTGGGATATTTCCCCTTTAAGTGGGCGTGGTCCAGGGCCTCTGATGTCACGAAGCCTGTGATGTGGAGCGTAGGAAGTGCATGCGCTTCTCGCGCATGCACAAACGGACCTGTCTGTTCTGTCTGCTCGTTGCGCAACTGCGAATGTGCGGATCCTTTTCCAAGATGACTGCCAATCAAACTGCCTTTTCTTGCATTTGCAGGTCTCCCTTCGCCTCGTGGTCTGGATTGGCGCCTCTATCACTGTTTTTTCTTGTGTCTTCCTCGCAGAATTGTTGAAATTTGTCCAGGACTGCCTGGAAGTCGCTCTTGTTTTGCCCCTTCGAATACGTGAAGGTCTCGAAGATGTTTGCTGCTTTTTCACCCGCGATGTTAAGTAGAAGCTTTATTTTCTCTGCATCCGCCACGTCATCTAAGTCGGACGCTACCAGGTAGATCTTGAATCACTGCCTGAACGCAGGCCAGTTTGCACTGAGATTGCCGTGGTACCTGAGCTGCTGTGGAACCGGAATCTCAAACATCTTGCCTGGGTGCTGTTGCTGGTTGTTTAGTTGAACTATAGGGATTAACAAGCACTCCTGGAACCATATTGTGTTATGCTTCTTGACATTGTATTTACATTAACCCCTTGTGTATTTACAGTGACCGAGTGTATCTATATTAACCCCCTGTGTATTTACAGTGATGCATATCACCGCACCCCCTTCATCCGCCAGTGCTCTTGCGGGAACATGCAATCTGTCTGTGACCCTCTGGACCTGGGGCATGCGGTGAATGCCGCTGCCCGGGCAACCTGGCGGGCTGGGTCCACATTTATGCTGATATATTGCGCCGACAGGACGCGGATGCACCTGTGCACCAAGGTCTGTCAGAGCCCAGACAGGCCCCCACTGAGCGCCTGGAAGAACCCTGTGCAAAAAAGGTCAGGGTGACTTCACCTTGACAGCCACCGGGAGAGGTGTCCTTCACCATTCTCCAATGGTTCCAGGTGTGCCTTGATCCGACAGATACCTTATGGTCTCCCTGTTCAGCCGGAGTCTTCGAGGATACGCCCATTCCGGCAGATCCTCGAATGACAGGCACTGCTGGGACACATGAGGCCGAATGTGGCTCCTCCTTCCCACTTCCTCCTCGGCCTGTTGGACGACCAATTCTCCATCCTCACTGGCTGGCTCCTATTCCTCTGGGGTAAACTCCGCAGCTGTAGGTCCTCGCAACTACTACTCGTTCAGCTTCAGTGCATACAACCGGTTTGCAGTGACACGGCAGACGCCAGCCATTCCTGGGCAGGTCATGCGGGGGGGGGGGGGGGGGGGTGGCGGTACCCATACGGCCGGTGTCGCAAAACCACGAGCCATATTGGGTGGAGCAAAATGGCTGCCTTGCAGGTCGCAGCAATGGCAATCCGTGCCTGGACACCCCGATTCTGGGGGTCACCACAACCTCTCAGCCCATCCCCTGGTTAACCCTTGCTACTCCCCTTGGCCCGAGTAGTTGTCCCACCCCCAGCCAGCCCAGCCAGTACTAACACCCGCAGCCCATGGTCGCACCACTGGCAATATGCCCTACCTCCTCTCTCTCCCTCAGCAGCCATGCCACCTGCTTCCCGATTTTAAATACCGTACGTGAACCTTGCGTCGGTAATTCCCCTTGGTGGAGATGGAGAATCGCAGGAGGTCCAGAGAATACCGGGGCGGGCCCATTAATGATATGCCAATGGTGTTTACTGTACAATTTGCATGCCCACGCGAGACCAAATGCAACCTCACGAGACGTTGCGATGTGAATCCTGCCCACAATAGTCAGGGTGACCTTCGCCTTAGTGACCGTGGGTGAGCACCGTTCAGCACTGGTCCCTACAAACCGGGATTAGATGGATCGGTACTCGTGGGGGTCTCGCAGGGAAGCGGAGGCCCCCAGCTGCATGCCCTTTGGGTACGGTGGTGTCCTGACACTGCTGGTGCCACTTGGGTACGTGAGCATTGCCATCCTGGCACCTTGGCAGTGCCATCTGGGTGCCAGCCTGGCACTGCCAAGGTGCCCATGTGGCACTGCCATCTGGCATGGGCACTGCCAGGGTGCCAGGTTGGCACTGCCAAGGTGCCAAAAAAGCTGGCATTTTCAACGATGGGGCCAGGGTTGCTCGGCCTGTGTGTTAGGGGGGCGCCGGGAACCAGGGTGACTTCAGGCTGGGGGGGGTGAGGTCAGGCATTGTCTCGGGGGCCTCGGAGATTTAAAAAAGGCATCCCTATCTCGCTACAATGGGGAGTACAATGGAGATTTTAAATCAAAGTTTTATTTTCTCTCTGAGGTAGATGGAGAAGATTCCAAGCATGACTTGAGAAAGATATTCCTGTGTACTGGCTGATATTATATATATATATCTGTCAGTCAACATCACAAAAACAGATTATTTGATCATTATCAAATTGATTGCTGCATTTCTTCCATTGCAGGATTGAACCATACTTCAGAAGCTCTTCATTGTTTGATGAGTGTTTTGGGACATAGAATCTTAGAATTTACAGTGCAGAAGGAGGCCATTCAGCCCACCAAGTCTGCACCGTACTTGGAAAGCGCACCCTACCCAAGCCCACACCTCCGCCCTATCCCCGTAACCCAGTAACACCACCTAAACTGTTTTGGACACTAAGGGCAATTTAGCATGGCCAATCCACCCAACCTGCACATCTTTGGACTGTGGAAGGAAACCGGAGCACCCGGGGGAAACCTACGCAGACACGTGGAGAAAGTGTAGACTCTACACAGACAGTGATCAAAGCCAGATTTTAACCTGGGACCCTGGAGCTGTGAAGAAACTGTGCTAACCACTGTGCTACCGTGCTGCCCACGAGTACCACGTGAGTTTGTGAACGGCTGTAGATTTTGACACGGTTGGGTAATTAATGTCCACTTAAGGGCCTCATTCCTGTCGCTGCTGCCAGCTTTGACCCAACTCGCCATACAGGAATTCCAAAAAGCAAACCACGGTCACGGTTTCTTACGGGTCCTTCTTTCAAAGGCACTCCCTCTGCAACTGGAGCTCGACTTCCAGACACACAGACCATAATCAGTAAGGATATATAACAAGACCTACTCCACGATAGTCCTCAATACCGAGGCCCCACAGGGCTGCTTATATAGCCCCCTACTGTACTCCCTATACACACATGACTGTGTGAAAAAATTTGTCACCAGCTCCATCTAAAGTTTGCTGACGACACAGCCGTAGTGGGTTGGATCTCGAACAACGATGAGTCAGAGTACAGGAGGGAGATAGAGAACATAGTCAAGTGGTCATTGTCTTCAGGAAGCAAAGTATCGTATGCACCCCTGTCAGCATCAACAGGGCTTAGGTGGAGATGATTGACAGCTTCAAATTCCGAGATGTAAACATCACTAACAATCTGTCCTGGTCCACCCACATCGACGCTACGACCAAGAAAGCATAACAGTTCCTATACTTCCTCAAGAAACTAAGGGAATTCGGCATGTCCACATTGACTCTTACCAATTTTTACAAATGCACCCCAGGAAGCATCCTATCCGGCTGCATCACAGCCTGGTATGGCAACTGCTCAGCCCAAGAGCATAAGAAACTTCAGAAAGTCATGAACACAGCCCAGTCCATCATGCAAAACTGCTTCCCATCCGTTGACTCTGTCTACACCTCCCGCTGCCTTGGGAAAGTGGGTTGCGTAATCAAAGACCCCTCTCACCCGGGTAATTCTCTCTTCCAACTTCTTCCATTGACAGGAGATACAAAAGTCTGAGAACAGGCACCAACAGGTTCAAAAACAGCTTCTTCCCCGCTGTTACCAGACTACTATGAGGAACGGTTGAATAAACTCAGTTTGTTCTCACTGGAACGACGGAGGTTCAGGGGCGACCTGATAGAGATCTACAAAATTATGAGGGGCATAGACAGAGTGGATAATAAGAGGTTTTTCCCCAGGGTAGCGGGGTCAATTACTAGGGGGCATAGGTTTAAGGTGCAAGGGGAAAGATTTAGAGTAGATGTACGAGGCAAGTTTTTTACACAGAAAGTAGTGGGTGCCTGGAACTCGCTGCCGGAGGAGGTGGTGGAAGCAGGGACGATAGTGCCATTTAAGGGGCATCTTGACAAATATATGAATAGCACTGTGGCATCACAGCGCGAGGGTCCCAGGTTCGACTCCCTGCTGGGTCACTGTCTGTGTCTGTGCGGAGTCTGCACGTTCTCCCCGTGTGCGTGTGGGTTTTCTCCCACAGTCCAAAGATGTGCAGGTTAGGTGGATTGGCCATGGTAAGTTGCCCTTAGTGACCAAAAAAGGTTGGGAGGGGTTATTGGGTTGCAGGGATGGGGTGGGAGTGAGGGCTTAAATGGGTTGGTGCAGACTCAATGGGCCAAATGGCCTCCTTCTGCACTGTATGTTCTATGAATAGGATGGGAATAGAGGGATACGGACCCAGGAAGTGTAGAAGATGGTAGTTTAGTCGGGCAGCATGGTCGGCACGGGCTTGGAGGGCCGAAGGGCCTGTTCCTGTGCTGTACTTTTCTTTGTTCTTTGTTCTTTGTGCTGAATGACCCTCTTATGGACTGAACTGATCGCTTCACACATCTTCTCCACTGAGTAGTACTGCACTCCGTACGCTGACACAATGCCTGTGTCTGTGTATTCACTATTTATGTCCTATGTTTTTTATCATCTATGGTAAAATCTGTCTGGACCTTACACAGAACAATACTTTTCACCGTACCTCAGTACACATGACAATAAATCAAATCCAAATCCACTCAATACCTGATTGTGGAACCTGGCATTAGGAAGGGGTGATGCAAGGAGAGCTAACATCCTGCTTGACCTGCCGGCGGCTCCCCGTCCCCAAAACCAACTCCCGGCCCCTCCCCCCTACTCCCCCGTTCCACCCCGACCCCCACCCTAAAGCCAACCCTCTTCTACCATCACTTACCCGTGGCCTCGATCTCTCCACCTTCTTGGGCTCTGGGGAGTCAGTAATTACTCAGTTTTGACTTTGCGTTGAGCACTCATCAATCAAACTGGTGAAAATGCCTGGGCTTCTTTTTAGTGACTCCCTGCTTCAGTGAATTGTAAATCCCTCCTCTTGCAAATTTGCCACTGTTGGCGCTGACAGGAAGTTTCACACTGCTCCAACACTACACCTGTTGATGCATGAATATTAATTGACAGATGATGTTAGCTTCAGCTCTCCAGGGAAGGGATGAGACAGCACCAGCAGATTCTGCCTCCAATGATTACAGGCCGATTCTTCCAGGTTATGCCACTCGGTATTCTCGACAGACAGTGTGAAAAAAGAGCAAAATGACTTTTCTTGGAACAGGAGAGATACCATACAACCAAACACAACGTCACAGTGGAATGCTGAGCACAACACTCAATGGGTTCCTTATCACTCCTGTGGGATGCAGCCTGCAGATAAGTCTGGCTGGTTGGAGATTAATTACCACTCAGATAGTGCCCAGTGGGTCCTGTGTGCACCAGCCATGCCTCCTTAGAATCCTCCCAGTGCAAAAGGAGGCCAATTGGCCCATTGGGTCTAACCTGACCCTCGGACAGAACACCCTGCCAAGGTCCACTCTCCGCCCTAACCCCATAACCCTACCTAACTTTACATCTTTGAAAACTAAGGGTAATTTTATTATGGCCAATCAACCTAAACTGAACATCTTTGGACTGTGTGAGGAAACTGGAACACCCGGAGGGAACCCACGCAGAGATGGGGAGAAAGTGCAAACTCCACACAGACAGTCACCCAATGCCATAATTGAACCCAGGTCCTTGGTGCTATGAGGCAGCAGTGCTAACCACTGTGGTGCCTTCCTACAGATGTACATATTGTTACGGTATCCAGACCAGCCCCCAATTTGTATTCGGAAACCGGATGAGAAGCATCAATAATTTTTCTATTTATAAATGTGAGGAAAGGATACTTTGCTCCATAAGTGATTCCATTGACAAATACGGAGCTGTTATATCAAAACAAACTTCATCATTAGCACAGAGGTAACAACATCAACAGCACTGAAAATAGTTTCTCAATGAATAGTTAAACAAGTCTTAAAATAAAAAGAAATCCCTAATTACCTATGTTTTCTCTATCTCCAATTAATCAAAGCCATTAACGGGTCATAAGCCACTGGTAAATAATGTTAGCAAATACAGCAATGCTTGTGTAGAGATTGAGTCCGCAGCCACCACGTTGAGCCCGCGACGGATGAGACCATGAGAGTCCCACGCCATCAGGAACTCGGCCGGCCGGGGACAGAGCATCATGGGGCGGGCCTCAGGCAATAGCCTGAAGCCATGGATACAGCGTATGGCATACTCCGAGAGTTCGCCGCTTTTCAGGAGGCGGAACATTGCGGAAGCTGCGCCGCCCCCGATTTCGTCATCATCAGGGATTCTCCACCCCGTCGCCGAACATGATATCGGCGTCGGGGATCGGAGAATCCAGCCGCAGGACTTCAATGATAGACTCTCCGCGGAAACTTCAGTAATCATAACAAATTTCCATTAGACATCTCTTTGTAAGAAAATGCATGGTTGGAATGAATGATGATCTCACTTTTATGACATTTTAATCACACCCTTTGGACACGTACCACCCACCTATATGTAAATCAAGATTTATGAAAAAAAAAATTGTTACAGCAGCAAGGCTTTTATTAACATTACTGCAACAGATGTATACAATAAAATGTATATAAAAATGTTCTACATTCATTACAATAGGCATGGCTTTACCGAGATATACCTAGTTGAATTTCAGTGGCAATCTGCGAATATATCCTAGGCGTGTCCCAACAGGTAATATGAGGAAGTGGAGGACGTACAGGTGGAATCCTGGCCTCTCCCACAAGGTTATCGCCACAGATATGGACTGGAAATTTGGAGCAGATAAAAAGGAAAAGTTATTCTGGGCTGGATATTTCAAAAGAAGGCTTGATACTCACATGTGCTGGGACGATGTATTGTGTTCTTTTACCTCTTTATTAAATATGCAAAGAAAAATATCAGTCAAGGCAAAATAGTGAATGACTAATAGATGCACACATCTTCGTAGACAGTTACAAATTGCACCCAAATACAAGAAATAATTCATGTGTATATCACCGGGCTATTAGCCACATAACAATAATCATTATTAGTGTCATAATTAGGCTTCCATTAACACTGCAATCAAGTTACTGTGAAAATCCCCTAGTCTTCACACTCCAGCGCCTGTTCGGGTATACAGAGGGAGAATTCAGATTGTCTAAATGACCTAACAGCACGTCTTTTGGGACTTGTGTGAGGAAACTGGAGCACCCGGAGGAAACCCAGCAGACACAGGGAGAACATAAATTCACCTAACCTTTTGGACAATTTAGCACCTAACCTGCATGTCTTTGGACTGTGGGAGGAAACTGGAGCACCCGGAGAAAACCAAAACAGAACGTACAAATTGCACACAGCCAGCCACCCAAGGCTGGAATTGAACCCCACTTCCTGTTGCTGTGAGGCAGCAGTGCCAACCACAGTGTAATATCCCTCACGGGAATGATTATCTTCCCCATGGTCCTCGTGGAGTATGAGCTCCCCTGCTGAGGGGCAGGGGAACTCCATTTAGTTGTGTATAACAGGTCGGCCAGTAAGGCACCTACCAGAAAGAGGCCTGGGAGGGAGTTGTATATAAGGTAACTGTTAATAAACCAAAGTTCTTTATTTTACTCGGTGTGGACCCCACCTATCATTTTAAACAAGGTGCCACTGTACCACCCTAATCATGCCAGTGACAACTCAATGGCAGCTTTAAAACTGAAAGCTGAATGGTAAAATTTCTCAGCTTTACCCCTCAGTCAAAAACAGGCATTTGAAACTCCAGGGGCAGGATTCTCTGTCCTGCCAGCCCCGCATTCCGGCGAGGCTGGCAGCAGGATCTTCCATTCTGGCAGCCAGCCAAAGGGGTTTCCCATCGTGGCCACCCCACGCCGTCGGGAAACCCGCGGGCGTGGGTGCGATGCCGGCGAAGCGGAGGATCCCACCGATGGAGAATCCCGCAGCAGGCTTGGTGACAGTCAATCACTCCTTGGTTAATATGTGCACTCTATTATCTCTCGAGCTGGGTCTATAGATCATGGCCCTTCATCAAGATTACTAAAAAGAAACTTAAAATCAAGTTAATTCTCCTAACCTAACGTGGCTTAGGGCCTAATTCAAACTAAACTCTCTGTCTCTTGTACTCTTAACTGTCTCAGCTTATTGTTTCCATTCTTCATCCTCTTGGGCCTCTCGGGTCGAAGTACCTCAGCTCAATGAATTGCTGATGCAAGACATCATTAAACTAGGCATAGTACCTCAGGGAGTTGAGTTAAATCTGAGTTTGCCCAGGTTCCACATCATGTTTATATATTGGATACAGATGATAAAATCTACACTGTAAATATTTTAATTTGTTTGTAGTTGTATATTTTCTATCTTTTAATGCTCCCATCTTCCTTTTTTTCCTGCTGTGTTTTCATCTTTTTGTTGTGTTATTAGACTCTTCCATTTCCATAAATTTATGAGCTAGATGCGGCGCACATTGTGACTCTTTCATGTAACTGGAAAGACCACATTAAAAAAGCTTACAGTTTGAAATATCCTCAAGGCAGTTCCATGAGAGATTTGGAAACGTGATTAATGGCGTGGTGTGTTTTTTGGGTCTTTTGATGGCTTGCAAAAGTAGGGCAACTGAAATAGATACTAGATTATTTCCATATCCTGCATCTATTGCCTCCTCTTGACTGCCCCCTACCCAACAGCTAGTTTTCTACAGATGCCAGGGCACTGCTGTCATACTCTCTCACCCAAGTGCCTGGTGATTGATTGAGAGAGAAGCCGTTTTCTCAGTTTTCCTCCTCATGTCCCAGAGGGGGAGGAAAACGACCCTTTCGTCACACTTTCCAACGGTCTAAACTTCACACACACACAATTCCGACTCTGATGAGCAAATCTGGGGCAGGAATGCTTAATTTCTGGATTTTACTAACGATGGGCAGCTTTTTATTTCAGTGTCGCTGAAGTGCAGCATTCACCATGTACACGGCCGCTTTGGAACTGGGGAATAAAAAACAGATACAGCACGACAAAACCATTTCAATCACATAAATGGCCCTTGTTTCAGATTAGAACCATTAGGAGACTACATTAATAGATGAACCGCACTCAAATTCTGGAGTGCAAGAGCTTGTCATGGATTAGTGCCTGCTGGCTGGCCCACACAATGCGTTAAATGCAGAATTTATTCACTCAGGGCGTGTCAGAGTTTCTGAGGTCTGGTATTTTAAAATGTTAAAATCCCACAAGAATCCTTTGAAAATTACCGCATTTCAGCAGGACATTCTCTGAGTGCAAATCAAGGTAACTGCTTGTCTGTCAATGCGTTAAGGACCGTAAAAGAATCTCAAAATTGAATTTTGTGATTTATAACAGGCACTGCACCTGACTCTCATTATCAAGTGATGGGTGAACAATAAATGTCTTCCACTTCAGTCACTTCCAACTCCAAGAACGCTTTGCTCACTGGTTGTCTCTCCAGTTCTGTTTAATGCCTGACTGAGATGGTCTTTATATCCTGGTTAAAGTCGCCCGACAAACGAAAAGCCCTATTGGATTCCCGGATACTCCAGTAGAACCGCCAATTTATTAGCCTTGTCCACTAAAATTCAGTTGAGACCACCAAAGCAGCAATTCGGACCAGTTAATTCCATTTCAGGCTTCAACTTGTCCGACCTGTTTTTTTTTCCTTCTGGGATATCGTGCCAGTTTATTGTGGACAAATTGTAGCACTTTCTTACTTCTTCCCAATGTTTGAACAAGACCTGTTGGCAGGCTATTAAAACCACTGACTGCTTTCTGGTGATAAGACATGGCTTGTGACTTCCAAAAGGCTTTGTTTATCTTATTGTTTTGAGCATCCACCTCCAAAATGCTGTTTGATCCTTTGCCGGACCCACGGTGTATTTCCAAAATGTTCTGATCTCGTTTCAGACATCCAATATTCGCAGTTTTGTTTCTCTTTAGATTCACACTCCTTTGACTTTCAACAGAACTCTTGCATCTGAGCCAGACAACAGTTAGAGCATGCATTCATAAAGCAAGAGTTTCACAATCCCAAGATGACCCAAAATGCTTTACAGCCAAATAAGTAACTTTTGAAGCATAGTGACCAGATAATTGGTTTTAGGGATGAGGATTGAGGAATTAACATTTGAGAGGACACTTGGGAGGATGTACACTGCACTTATTTCCATAACTGCGACATCCATTTTAGGTGTAGCTTTAATTTATTGTCTCATCTGAAACAGTTAGTCAGGTTGGCTGAGGGATAAATATTGCCCTGAACTCTGCATTTAGCAGACACGGAGAGTAAGGTGCTGTTTAGTCATCTCACAGACCAACTGGAAACCCTGGGTGCAATTTATCTATCGCATTGCTCCCAGCACGGATCTGGACGCACCGGCTAAATATTCAAAATCGGGATTTGCGTCGAGCGCAAATTGGTTTGCTATCTAACCGGCCTGTTCCTAATGGTGAGTTCCAGTTCTCGCCCAAATATGGCGAGCATATCATTGACCCCAATTAGCATTAATTTCCATCTCCTTAGCGAGATTGAAGCTCTGGTGCTCCTCAGTTTATGCCAAAGTCTGACTCCTGTCTTTCTGATGACAGCGCGGCCACACACATCCTCTGAAAGCGGTCTCAATTGGGGGCAATTGATCTTGGACCAAGGTGCGCAGCGGGCGGGCGGTGGGTGTGTGTGCGGAGGTCAACAGGGGGTGGGGGGCTGGGCAGGTGCATTGTGAAGATTAACGTGACAGAGACTCACGTATCAGGTGTAACATTTTTAAATTGTGAACATTGGATATTTTCATTCTCCCTGACTGTGCCAGTGGGGCCCCCATAAGATTTGGGGTGTAGGGGGGGGTGGAATGCAGCTGTAGTGAGCTCCAGATACCTCTGTGCCATCTGGCTCTGCCAGACCTGGTGCCTCCCCGTTGTCTGCACCATGATGTCGACACCCGCAGCAATACCTCAGTGAATGCGCCACCCTCTGTACCTGCATCTGGAATACTTCCCTCAGTGACTGGGATATGCTCTGCAGTCCCTCGGCAATGTCCGCATGCGTTTGGGAGATGTCCCTCAATGACTGGGACATGATGTTGAGGCCCTCAGCCATTGTCATCGCAGACTGAGCCATGCCTTGAACATCACCACTCACGATGCTGACGTTGTTCCTCCGAGCTTTCCACTACGCCTGTCAACCTAGCAGTGTTGGCCTCAGTCAGGCATTGTCGCCATTATCTTCTGCGCCCATAGCCTTTGGGACTCGCCCATTTGGCTACGTACTCACTGGAATATCGCTGATATCCCCTCCTGAATCTCACAGCTGTGTCCCAGCATCTGCATCAGCTCTGGGATAACCTTGTCCAGAGGCTCGGCATCTGACTGGGACCCAGCTGAGTCCTGGGATCCAGCAGACCAGCGATTGCTGACTCCCTTGGATGTCCCTGGCTCCACTTGATCTGCATCAGCAACTGTGTGCTGCTCACCAGATTGTGCCTAGAAGCCTGCCCACTAACGTCACTCTCTGAGGTGTGCGTCTCTGCACTGGTGGAAGGTGGGGGTAACAGCTATGACACTTTGATAGTGGTGTCCTCAGAGCTCTCCTCCAAGGTGTTCTCTTGGGTGGCGATGAATTGGGGGGGGGGGGGGTCTCTGGATGGTCTGGCCCCTCCAGATAGACATGACAATGGACATGTGGTCAGTGAAAGGGAAGCAGCATTTTGCCTGACATGAACAACTCATTTGAGACAGGTCATCTGGGTGAAGGGGCAGCGGATTCTCACCTCTGTAACGCAAGCCAACCTCTCTGTCGGTGACTGCTCTCTCCTCGGACAACCCCCAATTTCCAGGGCCCGTTTCTCACAGGGGTGAGGACTCGGAATTCTGGTACAGTTTATTATGGGCTATCTTCTCCTGCGGGGACAAAGAGAGGTTATTATGAGCCGCAAGCTGGATGGATCAGTGGAGCCTGTAGCATGTTGCATGTGTGGGCACCACAACTGGACGTGAAGGGGTTGTGCTGGTGGGTACCAGGGGGTGCTGAGGAACAAGCACGAAGATCAAATGTTGGGAAGGTGCGAGATATCAGCCAGTGACTTGTAGAGGAGCTGTCAGGAATTTGAAGGATGGCAGGCGGAACTGATGCTCGGAGAGAGGTGGTAACGTACCCTTCCAGCTCGGTGGAGGTCGTTGGTCTTCTTCCGACATTGGGCGCTGGTCCTCCTGCCTGCCCTGACAGCCACTGCCACTGTCTCATAGTGTTATTTGTGGGTCTTCTGCTGGCCCATTGGCCCCCCTCGGGGGAACAGGATGCCCCATCTCTCATTCACAGCATCGGCATTGACAAAGCAAAGAACAGGCCTGTACGCTGCCATGCTTATGCGTTGCCGGAGTGAGTGGTGAGGGTGCATTTAAAAGCAGCTTCCCCTTGCTAGCGACAAGACGGTGAGGCGCGGGCCCGGCGATTCAGCTGGCGAGGCAGTCAGTTATGGCGAGATGCTAATTTCCAGCACTAAGTGCCATTAAATACGGGCCAGGATACCACCGAGGCAGCCGGCAATAAACACCCGCCAATCGTGTCAAAAATTACACTTGGAACTTTTTCTATCATTTCCCGCTCTTTATTTTATAATGGAATGTCGGGGGCAAGGTGAGCATTTTGCTACAAGTGAGTTCAGATGATTGCATCTGCACTGTTATAATACCTGAGCCTCATTTTCAAATCAGGATCTCTCCCATCTTAAAGTGACCGACTTACGAGGGGCATTTCACAGCTCTTCAACTTTAGTGTACCTCACCAGCTGACTGAGCAGACAACACTTTGAGTTCTCGTTCAAGATCTTTATTCAAGCTATAGTGGGGGAATCTGTTCTCCAGCACATAGTCCACCACTTCCCTGAACAAAGGAATACAATGGTAATTATACCTTTGGGCTCAACTACAAGTAATTTACATACACCAGTCAAATTGTACACTTATTCGAAAGTAATCAATATCCAATCACAACTAATAGTCGTGATCACTTCATTTGATCTCCACAGTAGTATTTAACTAATTACAGCCACTCTATGCTTGCCTAATTATAATGTCCAATCATGAGCAAGGCATGTACTCATAGCTATATTATCCAATAAACACATGTTTATGGTCTTTGACTGTCTGGACCCCTGAACAGTGGATTATAGCTTCCCTCAAAATACATTTGCAGTCCTGGGCTAATATCTGTAAAGCAGTGATGTATGTAACTACAGCGCCCTTGAGGTTTATCAAAGCCCCATGTCCATTGTTTTTGCAGCTGTACCTTGCAGCCTTAACCATTTCCCAGGAAACTTTGCTGCAGTCAACGATTGTGAAGCCCTTCAGATGGATGCGAGAAAGTAGCTGACTTTGGGCCTTTCATCCCATCATCACCCGGAAGGAAAATCTTGGGCCGGGATTTTCTGGCACAGCCAGCAATGGGTATCATCGGGGACAGGATGGAAAAATTTGAAGAGTGGCCAAAAGTCAAGTCGTCAAATTTTCCTACCTCAGCTATGCTGATGTCTGCTACTAGTGGGATTGGAAAATCTCAGTCTTGGGAACCAGGAAAACTTGTATGAACTGGTGTTGGTAATTTTAAAAAATCAATCATTTTAGTGTAACCCGTCCATTGTCAGGTTAATTTAAGTAATGTTCATTACAATGAAAGGTTAAATGATATTTTGCAGCAACACGGAGATAAAAAGTTATTTTGAGCTAATCCGGAGGGCATTCTGAAAGCTAAACTAGCTATGCATTATTTGAAACTAGACAGATTAGTGAAATAAAGAGCCTCAATTATGAGGAACTTAAGAATAAGCAATTAATTAATAGATGTATTAGTAAGGCTGGTAATATAACAAAACACAACATTTGTAATGTTTTATAATTACATAAAATGAACACCTGGTTTTAAGTACACTAGTCATGAATCATGAGAATTGTAAATTGGTGTCTTCCCAGCCAGTCAGGAAAGAGTGAACTCTCAAAACCTTTATGCCCTTGGCTTAATGAATGAATGGGGCTTATTCAGGCTGTCTCAATCATAAATCGGCAGACAGTTAAGTTAGCCAATTATTGGTCGACAGTTAGGCTAACTCAAGATAATAGACAATGCTTAAGAGAAACCCATTGTCTTAAGGTTAAGACAATGTGTGTAATTTACTAAAACCAACATGCCAGCTTATTGTTGACAAATTATAGGCCAATTGACTATTTCCAACAACCTGACTATGTCAAGCTCACAGCATCTTTAAGTTATAAAATAAAGGCCTTAAGCAGTCATGTTTGTTTACAAATTACCCATGTTTTAGGACCACTTCACCTCTCGGAGAATTGTTAAAGTTAAGTCCTACACTGCGGACTGGTACCAAGAGGATACGCACAACCCCCCCCCCCCCCCCCGAGATAGCGCGTGCCCACAGATCGGTGGCCCCAATCGGTAGCCTGGCTGTCCTGGAGCCCCGCCCCCGGTGAAGGACCCCCCCCCCCCCCCCAGGGTGCCCACTGACTGAGTCCGCAGCCGAGTTCCCAATGGATGGGACCATGAGGGAACCACGCCATTGGGAACCTGGCCAGCTGCACTCGGTGAATCGCCGAGGGGCCTTTCAATGGCCTACGACCACGTCGACCGCGCGTGGGATTGGCATTGATTCTCCGGGGTGCAGTGAATTGCGGGAGCGGCATTGTACCCGATCTCGGGTTTGACGCCCATTCTCCGCCCCACACCGATCTTGATTCCGCCGCAGAGGCTCGGAGAAACCCGCCCAGTCATCCAGCTTTGAGTTTCATTTGAACTATCACCACAGAGAGCATTCATTTTGTTTATTTGAATCAAAATGTTCACCAGTTGCGACAGTGCCCGCCCATTGCTACAGTAATGACTGAACAAGCTGAAGATGAAAAATGAAGAAATACTTGCACCTTTTATGATATCAAAACATCCTGAAGCATTACACAGCCGATTAAATACTTATTGTCATGTAGTCACAATTGTAATATAGGAAATAGGGCACCCAATATGCACCCCACAGCAAGGTCCCAAAATGCCAATGTGAATACAAACCATTAATCATTGTTTCTGTTTACCTGAGAGGGCAGGTGGCACCTTAGTTTCATCCAAAGGACCCAACAGTGTGGATGCACGGCAGTGGCACCTTCCCCTGCAGGATTTTTTTTTTATTGTCAGGAAAATAGAGGTTGTTTTAAGTGACCTGTATTTGTATTAGAGTCACAATACAAATTGTGTATTGTTTTATCGCGCAGCAAAATGCCCCTCAGCCCATTGCGTCTGAACTGCCCATCAAGCACCTATCTATTCTGAACCCATTTTCCAGCACTTGAATGCTTGCATGCTTTGGCATTTCAAGTGGTCATCCAAATGGTTCTCACATGTTGTGATTGTCCCCTTTCAGGCAGTGAGTTCCAGATTCCCCCCACCCTCTGGGTGAAAAGGTTTTTCCTCAAATCCCCTTTAAGTTTCCTGCTCCTTCCCTTAAGTCTGTGCACCCTGGTTATTACCCCCCTCTACTAAAGGGAATGGTTTCTTCCTATCTGCCCAAACTACATCCCTCATAATTCTGTACACTTCGAAGAGGTATATTGTTGAATATTAGAAATAAGGTATAGATTTAAGTGGGTTTAATTGAATGGTTCTCTGTAAGGAAGGGTAAAACTTTAGTTGAATTCATGTTAGACGTAGGTTTTTGCATCTGGGGTATTTGGTTTCATTTAAGACTGTGTTTCCATTGTGCTGAGAGAGTTTATGGTGTGAAAAGTAAATAAAAGCTTGGGGAAGGAATGAGTGGTGGCTTAGCAACCAGGGGCACCTTTAGGGCAGGGAGGCTTTTTGTGATTGTGTTTAACTGAATTCATAGTAGTGGGTGACAGTAGGCTGGAGGGTGAGCAGCTCTCAGCTTTGCTGGAAGAAACACCATACAATGGAGTAATGGTTAAGAACACCAGAAGTATAAATATAAAGGACATCTAGATAAGGAAACTATAGAAATTAAGAGGGATTTCCGAGAAGTCTTAAGTTAAAGGAACAGTGGATGCTGGAACTAGAACAGGATATTGTTCAGTGAAGCCATAGACATACTGAGAAATGAGAAGCCAGAAAAACATCTGAAGTGGTTCTAAGGTTTGTGATATCTTACTGCAGCTCGTGAAACATTTAGTGAATAATTGTGGATCAATTAGTGGCTGGATCTCAAACTTTGTGTCAAAACATTCAAGAGAAAGGAAACCTGAAAGGAGAGTTGGAAAACGTGGAGGTTGTTCCTTATTAAAATAGCGGAGAGGAAGCTTAATTTGAAAGGATATTTGGAAAACCTGGAGGTGGATTCTTGATGAAAATAGCTGGTGGAAAGCATTGTTTGAAAGGAGATTTTAAAGTGTGTTTATTTGAAAGTGGACCTTGGAAATATTCATGTGACAATCATCTGCGGAGTAATTCACAGAAGATTGATTGAATGGCTTGTGCCATTTGGTTTATCCTTGGGTGTTATCCTTGATATCTGTGTAAATTTGTTAAGATAAGGGGGAGTGAAGGAGTGTTGTAATATAATCAAACTTTTCACATTTAATAAATGTTTTATTCTTGTTAAAAACTAATTGGCCATCCAGTGCCTCTGTTCCTCAACATTTTCTAAAAATAATGAAATGTTACAGTCTTCTGAGCCAGGGTTTCATACTGGGACCTTTACATTGGGCAGTAACACCAAGTGGAATTACATCATTATTTAATCATAGGACAGGAGCTGGATAGACAAATATTTATTTCCCATCCCTCATTTCTCTTGAGAGGATGGTGCTGAGCTGCCTTCTTGAATGGCTGCAGTCTATTTATTGTAGGAATTTCCACATGGTATTAACAAGGGAGCTCCAGGATTTTGACCTAGTAACAGTGAGGGTATAGTTCCAACTGGTGTGAGCCTTGGAGGAGAACTTGCAGATTATGGTGTTCTCATGCATCTGCTGCCCTTGCCCTCCTAGGTGATAGAGGGCATGTGTTTGGAAGCTTTGGTCAAAGGAACCTTGGTGAGTTGCTGTAGATTGTACACACTGCTACCATTGTGCATCAGCAGTGGAGGGAGTGAACATTTAAGGTAGTGGGTGCGTTACCAATTAAGCAGGCCACTTTCTCCCGGATGGTGTTGAGTCTTGAGTGCTATTGGAGCTGCATTCATCTAGGCAAGTGGAGGATATTGCATCATACTCCTGACTTGAGCTTTGTAAATTTAGACAGACTTTGGGGAGTCAGAAGGTGAGTTATTCATTGCAGAGTTCCCAGCTTCTGACCTGCTCTTGTAGCCATAGCATTTATATGCCTGCTCCAGTTCAGTTTCTGGCCAATGGAAACCCCTAGGATTCTGTGCTGGGTTCAGTGATGGTAATGCCATTGAATGTCAACAGGATATGGTTAGATTATCTCTTGTTGGAAATGGTCATTGCCTGGCACTTGTTTGATGTGCATGCTATTTGTCTCTTGTCAGCCCAAGCTTTAACATTGTCGAGGTCTTTCTGCATGTGGATGCGGACTGTTTTAGTATGTGAGAAGTCGTGAATGCTGTTGAAGATCGTACAATCATCAGCAAGCATCTCCGCTGTTATGGGCCAGGGTTTAGAGAATCCCATAGTGTATCATGGAGTTCACTTGACCCACAACTTTTAATAGATTGTGGTATGGGGAGCACACGGCTCACTCTACAGGTATGGTATAGCAGAATATGGACCAGTGGTTTTTAAAACAAAACAATGTTTATTCTATGAACTCAAGTTAACCTTTTTAAAACAAACAGTGAATATCTTAGCAACCAGTAAATCAAATACACCCCCCAATGACTACAACACTAAGTAACCTGTATGCTGTCCTTTTACACCCAAATGACTTAATAAACCTTCAAACAGGAGCATATTAGGTTTACATTTAATACTGAGACCTTTTTACAATTCTGACTTCGCCAAATGATCCATAGATAGTTTTTGGATGGCAGAGATCAACAGCAGTGCAGCTCACTGAAAAAACACAGACACACCCAACCTTTTTCTCAAACTGTAACTAAAAAGCAGAAGTAGAGCTCAGCTCCACCCACACTCTGACATCACTCCAGCAACATGAGGAGCTCTATTTCTTGAAGGTACATTTCTTAAACATCCATTTCTTAAAGGGTACTCTCACATGATACCACTTTTGACCTCCTGTTGGAAGGATTGTCATTGATGAAACGACTGAAGATGCTCGAGCCTAGGACATTACCCTGAGGAACCGCTGCAGTGAAATCCTGGAGCTGGGATGATAGACCTCCACCTTGTGATCTCCAGGATGATGTGAAGTCCTTGGTGACGTTTGGGCAATGGGGTCTTTCAGGCACGCTTTACGGGCATGTAGAGGAGCTGCATCAGAACTACCTTAATATGATGTTCAGTAAACTAGTGCTTAGAACATTGCATACACAGCGAGATACGTTACGTCCACACAATATGCACTCCGGTGTATGTCCAGGTGTATGGGAACGATGACTAAGGAAAGGAAAAATGTGAAACTCCAGAGGATATTAACCATGCACTTGGAGGGAGCCTTCAGCTCCACATTTATTCTACAGTATCCAAATAGTATGGAGGCAACTAGACCACACATTTGTGTGCAACCTTCTGCAGCACGCACATAGAAAAGAAACATAGCTTGGAATAATAAAAAACAAGAAAGATGTGTGCCCCAAGTGCCCAAGGCAGGAGCTACCTGTGTATCTGCATGCTGCAAGTGGTCATCATGCTTTTTGCTTGCCACATACAATGGACCGCAGGCACATTGCTTTATCAGGGCATCACTGTAAGCTTGCTAAATACGTGAGGAATCTAATTCTGTCATGATGCTTATTCTTCCCTTGTGCTGCTGTATGAATAAACTTGCACCGGATTAACAATGCATTATAATATATTGCAAAATGAAGTAAATTGGACCAGTGGTTACTGTGGCAACCTTACAGAAATTACAACAAGCTACCTTCCTCACCATATCCTGAAATCAGTGTCTCAGGAGACAACGTTCCATCTTTCGGACACCTCCCTACTCTCAGACACTGGCTCATCTGAGACTCGTCTTCTCTAAAGACTGTCCCTCAGTCCCAAACAATGGCGAAGAACAATACCTGCCAAACAAACAGGACCAAGCTGCTAAACAAACAGGACTGAGCTGCTAAACAGACCCAACCTGCTACACCAACAGGCCCAGCTGCACCAACAGGCCCAGCTGCACCAACAGGCCCAGCTGCACCAACAGGTCCAGCTGCACCAACAGGCCCAGCTGCACCAACAGGCCCAGCTACACCAAGAGGACCTGCTAAACAAGAACTCAGGCCACAGGACCTGCTAAACAAGACCTGCTAAATAAACAGGATCTGCTGAACAAGTCCTTGTGCAACATGTCTTGCTAAACAGTACCTTGTGCAACGGGACCCGCTATACCGGACCTGCTAACCAGGACCTCGTGCAACCGGACCTGCTCTACAGGAACTGCCCACCAGACCTGCTAAATAGCACCTGCTAAACAGGACTTGCTGAACAGGATTTGCTGAACAGCATCTCACAGTTCTGATACATTACTTTGCTGCAGGCATCCCTGCTCCCTTCAATATCAAGACAACCAGAAAGCTGAGAATTAATTAATGAACACACCGGTTGATAGAAGATAACACACCACTTGGTGAGCTCCAATTTCCTCATCACCCCGATCACTTTCTGGTGTTGCTCACTGGATAGTAATGCAGAGTGAGCCCCCAGCGAATTTTCCTTTCCCTCTCCACTTTGACTGTGCACAGACAAATATAACACATTTTACCAGGACACAGGATTTGATCTATTAACTGAATTCAGATCAGTTGGGTCTGGACATGCTTGGGAAATTTGGGACAGATTGGGCCATTCAGCCCCTCCCAGTATGTTGGACCATCAATTAGATCAGTGTTTTTCAAAGTGGGGGTCGTGACCCGCGGGTGAGTCATGATGGGATGATGTAAAATGGGTCGCCAAAAGGTCTCCAAAAATGATCCCCAAGGATCGGCTGACCCTTTTTTCCCCATTTTTCTCCCTGGGTGAATTCTGGCTAGAGTGCAATGTGTTATCACATGAGGCTGATGTCGAGGCAAGGTTCTGTGAACATCCTGCCTCCCTGGGTCATTCTTCCAGTCACTGCCAATGACACAGCCTCCAGCAGCCACTCCCGTTTCTGCAGCAGGTGGTCGGCCAGATTAGTCAGTACCTGTACCTACAACTGGAGAGTTTATAAGAAAAAAAATCAATTATCTTTAAATTTCTTTCCTGGCAATACTCCTGCACAGTATTAGTTTCCAGCAGTGCTTTGCGATCTGTTTTATTCCAGGCCTGCATCCTCACCCAAAACCAAGTGACTGCTGGTGGGTTTGGGAGGGGAACAATGCCCATGGAGTCACATCTCAGCATTGACCTCAGGAGAACAGGGCAATAATGATTGAGAGGGAGTCCTATACAGATAGACTGAGAGTGACTTAATTACAGAGTAAGTTACAAAGACAAATCAGTACTAAAATGATCACCGGGTGAACAAGGGTCAACTTTGTGCCCCTCCCCTCTAACAGGAATGCCACATTTGCACTCTCCATATGTTGGAGAACTTTCACTAGAAAATCACAAAATGTTGTCTTCATGCTGCTCTCCGTAATGTAGCAGCTCCCACAGGAGGTGCAGAACAGCCCCTATACAAAATATTACTAACTAGTTTTATGGCCAGATATTCGGGTATAAATGGCTGCTAATAATACTGGATGCGCACCTGATTTATTTTAATGGCGACATTAGTGCGTTAATAAATGAGTTACTCGCTACTTTATGAAGGAAGTCATTGGAACTCTTAAGCCTTCATTTTCTGCTATCACCAACGCTAATTTTTAAGCTATTGAGTTTTATATGCTAAAGACATCTAAGGGTTTTTGTTCCCATATATATAGTTTGTAACAAGACACACAAATTAAGTAAAATGTGACCTATTGAGAGCAAGGGCAATGTGTTTATTTAAGAATTGACATTGAAGAAAAGTATTTATAAACATTTATGTGATAGATAGAACACCAAGGCCATGCAGAGGGGTTAAGTTTAATCTGTTTAAAGATGTGACAATAGCACTAGTCCCATATTAACGAGGGCTCTCATAGGATGACATGTTGAAGTGGAAGATGCGGATAAATAACTAAAACATCAATGACATTGTCAGTTTGCCCAAAGAATCTCTCATGGCTTTGTGAGATGGCTGCAGTATCCAAACACTCAGTGAACATTTCTCTTCAATGTAAATGTTTTCATAGTTTTCCAACATGCTTCTACCTATGGATATTTGCAGGAAAAATACATTGAGGAAAGAAAAGGAAGAAAAGTAGTTTGGCATATCAACTGTCCAACACAACTCACACGCAGCAGTGGACAATATAAGGATGCTTTACAACTATAGGAGAAAGGTTTGTGCAAAGGTTTCATCGAAAGTAGTGCAGTCAACCTCCAAGAGGCAACATATTATAGAAAACATATACATTAACATCATTAATATTAGAGCAATCATATACATTTAATATTATGCTTTTAGAAAAATGAACATCCTAAAATGCTTAGGAAAAGGGGAAAAAATAACATTTCCTTCTTTCAGGGACATGAGCAAACTAAATGTGCTTTTATAACAATCTAGTAGTTAAAATCCCCACCAAGATTTTTTTTAAATTTCAAATGTATTTAGTTAACTGAATTAGAAATACCAAGTCCCAATTGCAAAATTTGAATGGAGCTTACCAGAATCAGCAGTCCAGGCTCCTGAACTCATTGCCAGTAGCATAATCCCAGTGCTCCTATTCCCCACTCGCGTCCGCCTGTTGTAAAGTCACTGGGTTGGATGATCATTTCTTTGTACACTATAAAAACAAAATGTGATAACCACTGGGCATTTTAAAATAGTTACGTTTTACACCGTCTCCTTTAATTGGAGGTAAAAAGGAATAGTTTGAAAGAGAGTGAGTGACCTACTATTAAATCTGCCCAGAGATACACCCATGTGACCTGGTTGCCATGGGCAAAGAGGCCCAGGTCAAAACATATTGGCCAGGATTTTGCACTCTCATTCTCATTCCCATTGGTGTGAATGGCAATGGGAGCACAGAATCTCGCAAGAGGCCCAAAAATGCATTTTATACCAGCAGGAAGCCCCGTTGAACAACCAGGGGCCAAGCTGATCATTTAGGTATCCCACTAGTCACTGCCTGACACATGGAATAAGACCCATTTGTTCATGCTCTGTTTCCCGACTGTCAACCAATTCTTGATCCGTGCCAATACGTTACCCCCTATCCCATGTGCTTAACCTCTTATGAGGGACCTTATCTAAAGTCTTCTGAAAGTCCAAATACTCTCCCTTATCTATTCTACTAGTTACAGGCTCTCCCTTATCTATTCTACTAGTTATATCCTCAAAAAACTCCAGTAGATTTCTTAAGCCTGATTTACCTTTCATAAACCCATGCTGGCTTTATCCAATCCCGTTAATGCTTTCCAAATATGATACTATCATGTCTTTAATGGTAGATTCCAACATCTTCTCCACCACTGATGTCAGACTAACTGGTCTGTAATTCTCCTTTTCTCTCTCCCTCCATTTTTAAATGGTGGGGTTACATTTGCCACCCTCCAATCTGCAGGAACTGTTCCAGAGCCTATAGAATCTTGGAAGATGACCACCAATGCATCCACTATTCCCAGGGCCACTTCCTTCAGTACTGTGGGGTGTAGATTATCAGGCCCTGGTGATTTGTCTGCCTTTAACCCTGTACATTTCCCCAGCACCATTTTTTTAACTAATCCTGATTCCTTGAACTCCCCCCCTCTCACTTGACCCGCAGTTCCCTAATATTTCTGGGATGCTACTTGACCCCTCTCTTGTAGAAACAGAACCAAAGTGTGCATTCAATTCTTCTGTCATGTCTTGTTCCCCATTATAATTTCCCGGGCTTCTAACTTTAAGGGACATAGATTTGTCTTTACTAATCTTTTGGAGTATTGTGTACAGTTCTGGTCACCTCACTATTGGAGGGATGTGGAAGCATTGGAAAGGATGCAAAGGAGATTTACCAGGATGCTGCCTGGTTTGGAGGGTAGGTCTTATGAGGAAAAGTTGAGGGAGCTAGGGCTTTTCTCTTTGGAGCGGAGGAGGATGAGAGGCGACTTAACAGCGGTTTATAAGATGATGAGTCGGATAGATAGAGTGGACATTCAGAGACTATTTCCTCGGGTGGATATAGCTGTTACAGGGGGGCATAACTGTAAGGTTCAGGGTGGGCGATATAGGAGAGATGTCCGAGGTTCTTTACTCAGAGAATGGTTAGGGTGTGGAATGGACTGCCTGCTGTGATAGTGGAGTCAGACACTTTAGGAACTTTCAAACGATTATTGGATAGGCACATGGAGCACACCAGAATGACAGGAAGTGGGATAGCTTGATCTTGGTTTCGGACAAAGCTCAGCACAACATCGAGAGCCAAAGGGCCTGTTCTGTGCTGTACTGTTCTATGTTCTATGTTTTTCTCTTCACATATTTGCAGAAGTTTTTGTGGTCAGTTTCTGTGTCCCTTGCAATTTTACTTGCGGACTCTTTTTTTCCCCCTTCTTGATCAAATGTTTTGATCTGTTTTGCTGAATTCTAAAATATTCCCAGTCCCCAGGCTTGCTGCTTTTTCAGGCAATTTTAGGTCTCTTGTTTGGATTTAACATTATCTCCAATTTCTTTTGTAAGCTATGGTTGAGACATCCTTTCTCTTTTTTTTGTGCCAGCCAGGAATTAATAATTGTTGTAATAATTGTTGTTCTTTAAATATGAACCATTGCCGATCCACCGTCAACCCCTTTAGTAATGTTCCCCAATCTAGCCTTGTCAATTCATGCCCCATATCCATATAGTTCCCTTTATTCAGACTCATGACCATAATTTCAGATTCTACAACTTTGCTCTCCATCTCAATGGAGATTTCTCTCATATTAGGGTTGCCCTTCCCCAAGGGACCCCGCTCAACACGATTGTTAATGAATCCTTCCTCATTGCACATTGGCCAGTCTAGAATAGCCTGTTCTCTGGTTAGTTAATCAACGTACTGGGATCACGTGTACACTCTGGGAACTCCTCCTCCATTGTCCCATTGCTAGTTTGGTTTGTGCAATCTGAATGGAAATTAAAATCAGTCTAAGGTTCAGTCTAAGTGGGGGCTGACTCATCACTGGCAAAGGGCAGTCCCCAAAGAGTGACTCCCTGCATCCGCCGCACTCCCGCCCCAACCCCCCTCCCCTCCATTTCCTGCCTTTTAACTATTTCAGATCAAAAATCAGGCTTTCTGCTCCCACACTGCTGCCTACACTAAACATATCCTGGTGTGGGCAGCACATTATCAAGCTCAGCGGGCTTGATAATCCTTAGTTGTTGATTGAATATGGTGGGTGGGCTGGCTCCAATTTCAATGCCCACCTGACCCCCACCCTTATTAAGGGGAAGGTAGTGGGATGTGCGGCCACCCCATGTAATGTACTCCCCCACCCCCGAGGGGAAACATTCACCTGGAGCCTTTAAAGGTCAGCCCCATGCATCTGCTGTTTTGTTGTAAAGAATCTGGAAAGGTTCCTCCCCCCAACCCACCTCCACGGCATGTGCTGCTATGACAGAGACGGCCCTACAATGGCCAGCGGCAGGATTCTCCGGTCCCGATGCTGTCAACGGGCTTTCCTTTCAGAGTCACTCTCTGCCTTTGGCGGGACTGGAGGTTCTCGCTGAAGGGACCAGCCGGCAAACCCCACCCATCACGTTCACCAAGATCCTTCATGGAACTGAAATCTGTCACCTTTAGACAATCTGGCTGTTAAGCGTTTTCAGACCAAAAATGTGGCTGGCTATAAAGTACCCTCTCAAGTGGCATCGCAAGTCCACCAGCTGTATTCAAGAAGATTTTGCGGCACTAATTTCTCAAGGGCATTTATGCCAGGCAAAGCAACACCAGATTTACCAGAGTTGGCCATATCCAGTGAGTGAATGAATGAGAATTATCCCAATATTCTTTGGGTTGAATCAGTCATGTGTTCATTGCTTCAGCACAAAGGACAGAGGAAGAGTATCGTAATGCCACCCCCCATAATTTGTTGAAGCAAGAACGAAAGCTGGCACTAAATTAAAGTAATCATTAAACCATGGAAACACATTTCTAAAAAGGTGAATCACTTCTTGTTTTTATTCAAATTTGCTTGGCAGGAAATCCGATAGATTAAAAAAACATAATTATCAAAAGATGCATACTAATTCGAACATATTAGCTAGCGTTTTGCTTCCATTTTGCTTCATTTTCGGCTTTGACTGGAACAAGTTTTGCACGTTGTTGGGTTAAATTGAAGTTGAGAAACGAAAGCAGCTGCAGTCCCTGATAGAGTTGACTTGCTTGTCGGGATTAATGGGAGGTTTGTGCTGCGATTGGGGGAATTTTAAGTTTCCGCTTAAACAGCGACACCCGGAGCACTTTTGGAGAGAGTGTTTTTTTAAAGGCCCCTCTGTTGCTAATTGTCATCCCAAATTTTCTTCTTCCACTTCACACACTATGTAAATGAGGCAGTGCTGGGAACCTGTAATATAAAGATAAGGCAAAACAAAAACGAGGGCTTTGGGAGCTTTTCCAATTCTAGCTTAAAGGAACTGGCAGTGCGGAAGGCCGCAGCTGCGGGTGAGAAGATGCAACTGCCCAAGTTGACTTCATTCTGAGGTAGAGTTAAGGTCGTACACTGTTGAAATATGATTCTTGGAGACAAATCGAACTTTGACGGAAGAACATTCCAAACAGTGAAAGATACATGGTTATTGAGAGAGAGCAGAGCAATGTGATTCAATCTGGATTGCCATAGCAATGAGCTAGCATAGACACAGTTGGCCGAGCGGCTTCCTTCTGTGCTACAAACTTCTTTGGTTCAATAAGGCAGACATGAACTGAAACAAAAACACAGGATGGGATTTTCCAGCCCTTCCCGCTGGGCAGGGTCTTCCGATCCCGTTAAACTTAGCTCCTCCTATAGGCTCTCCAAGCAAAGTCTACAGTGAGATCCAATGAAACCCCCAGTGACAGCCTACCTGGAATGACTGCTTCCTCACTCAGTGTACCCTTCACATAATAATAATCTTAATTGTCACAAGTAGGCTTACATTATCACTGCAATGAAGTTACGGTGAAAAGTCCCGAATTGCAACATTCCGGCGCCTGTTCGGATACACAGAGGGAGAATTCAGAATGTCCAAATTACCTAACTGCATGTCTTTCGGGACATGTGGGAGGAAACCGAAGCACCCGGAGGAAACCCACGCAGACACGGAGAGAATGTGCAGACTCCGCACAGAGAGTGAGTCGAACCGGGAATTGAACCTGGGACCCTGGCGCTGTGAAGCGACAGAGCTAACCGCTGTGCTACTGTGCCGCCACATTTCCTCTTTCCCCCATGGAGCTGTGGGACATGATTCCCCCAACTTCAGTCACACATGAACCCAGTGCGCAGTCAGCAAACAGACAGGAGTCAGGCACAAGTAGAACCTGAGGAGCGTTACAGCTTTCCTCACAATCCGTCGTCATCACCCTCCTGCCTTTACTCACACTGTCATACCAGGACCATCATCCTGTTCAGATGTTAGTAGACCCTCCAGATGGAGGTGGAGTACTGTTGTAGAGCTACCGGACAAAAAGCCTCTGAATGGGTGAACCTGGAAGTGATGAGGACATGCCTGGTCCTCCTGCCTTGCCGACTGACCTCCTTCCTCCGGGCCCCCCTTGGGCTTTCCCTCCACTCATTCCTGATGCTCCTTTTCATCAGGGGAAGCTTGACGTGTTCTAGGATGTGGCAGAGGTGTCGCGCTCTCTCCTTATTGATACGGTGTCTCCTGCAGAACATGTTGCAGCTCCAGGAAGGACATGTGGGTCCTATAAACCTGATGTCTCATCCTGATGCCTTCAAACCCCCTCTTCAACAAGGTGGGTGTTCTGTTCTTGAACCTGTCCAGCATCTCCCTGTTCTCCTGGCCCAGGCTCCTCCCTGGGTTAGTCATCTGTGAGTCAGTGGTGTCTGTCCGCCTCTAGTGCTGTGATGAGAATTATAGCCAACTCCACTGGCTCTATCCTGAAACAAATCGGGAATGTCGGAGAGATGGAAGAAAGAGAAAGACAGAACGTTAGGTGATCCATCCTGTTACCCTCATCCCCTCCCAACTCCCTTTGTCATTCTTGTCCGGGAAGCCGACTATCCCACCTGTCTCTGGCGGCCAGTGCTACTCTCTCTGCTGTCCATCACACTTTGACTAGTCACAATCACTGCCTGTGGACTTGCATTTGGTTGCTCCCTCCTTTAAGACCAACAGCAGTGAGGTTCATCATGTGTTGGGGCAAATAACCACCCATGTAAATCTTGAGGGCATTTGGATCCCCCAGTACATTCGAGTGGTCACTGCTGTGAGGCTGAATAGTATCCCTGCCGATGCCCTGCACCCAACCTTCATCCCTTGACACTTAAGGTTTCAACCCCTCACCTTTAATGGATTCAAATCAAGTTCTCACACAGAAACAGGCCCTTCAGCCCACCATGTCTATGCTGACCATGAGTACAAATCCATACTAATCCCATTTACCAGCTCATGGTCCATAGCCTACTATGCCTGGGTGATTTAAGTGCTGATTCAGATGCTTAAATGTTTCGGGAGTACTTGCCTCCGTCACCCTGTCAGGCAACGCAGTCCATATTTCCACCACCCTCAGACCCTCTCTGCTCCTCACCACAAAACTAATCTTAGATACCTCTGCCATTGGGTAAAGGTGTGCTTGGATAGAGCAGTGAAGAAGACCAAAGCTGGAGGTGCGCAAGACAGAAGTGGAGAGACAAGCAAGTGTGAGTCCACTGATAAACAGAATGGGAATTCAACAAAGATCTTACACAGGTTCAGTCTTCATTATTCATGATATCGAGGCGAGGCGTGATGAACAAAATGGGTTAGGTTGTGCCTCCCGCAGTGCTGAGCTCTCTTTCTGAGAACATGTCAGATGATTAAACGCACCATTGCTTTCTTCACCGGCTTCAAAGGAATCTGCTGTCAATATTAAATAATTGAAACTCAGAGATGAAAATCTGACTTTTCAGATCACAGAATGTCCACAATGTATAAATTGCACGAAATCTCCTTGTTTGAGACATGAAGAATAGGGACAATGAATTATAGCTGATACCATTCAATGAGTCAGATAAAAGAATGATCCGAATCTTTTGCTGTGGTATTGAATAACTCACTACCAAGCAAATTCAGTCTGTTTAGGTAACACTTGTTTCTGTAATAATTTAAAAGGCTCAGACACAAGTTATTGGTTGCAACCTCATGTTACAAAATACAACGTTACTATTGATTTTGGTGGTTTGCATTCAATCTTGACATAGATAAGGTATGGAATAAAGTTTGAAATCAATACAAATAGTGTTGTAGCAAACATCTTTATGAGTAGCAATAGCATTAAGAATGTCAATTTGTTTTATTCTGAGGTACCATGAGGTCATATGGACAGAATCCAGTACATAACAGGAGGAACACTGATTGTTTGAATGTCATGAAAGGGGAATAAAGAATCCACAGAATCTGGACAGTGCAGAAATAGGCCATTCGGCCCATCGAGTCTACACTGACCCTCCGAAAGTAAGAAGTCTTACAACACCAGGTTAAAGTCCAACAGGTTTGTTTCAAACACGAGCTTTCGGAGCACGGCTCCTTCTTCAGGTGAGCACTCCACCTAGGCCCATACTCCGCACTATCCCCGTAACCCCAAATAACCTGCACATCGTTGGACTGTGGGTAGAAACTGGACCACCCGGAGGAAACCCACGCAGACCCGGGGAGAGCGTGCAAACCCCACACTGACAGTCAGAACAAACAGTTACAAAGAAATGCAGCATTCAAGAAATGAAGTCGAAGGGAGATTATTACAAAAAAAAAGACAAAATGACAAGAGTAAAACAAATAGAAACATGAAAGAGCCAAGTGAAGCACTAGGTTTATTTCTTGCATTAAGGAAATATATATTTCCGTTCAGAAACACAGAGCTAGAATCATGGCACAACTTCAGAGAGATGTGGCCTCGTTGTCAATCTCATACAGTGTTCTGAACAGAGAATGATCATAACGGTGTTCTTGGTTCTTTAGCTAAACTTTTAGATTTATTCTTGAAACTGTACAGGTCTACCTCCCCAATCTGCGAAGATCCATGGAATTTAATGCACTGCCTTTGCTCCTGTGGACCTCTGTCTCTGGGAGCAATTTCTCAAAGAAGAATAAAGTTCAAATGCTGAAATGGCGAGTGAGTGCTGAATAAAGAATGTCAGCACATGCACTGGGCGGGTGGTGGGGGGGAGGGGGGGGTTGACTTGGGTGACACGGTAGCACAATGCTCAGCACTGTTGCTTCACAGCGCCAGGGACCTGGATTCCCAGCTTGAGTCCCTGTCTGTGCGGAGTGTGCATGTTCTCCCTGTGTCTGCGTGGGTTTCCTCCGGGTGCTCCGATTTCCTCCCACAAGTCCCGAAAGACGTGCTTGTTAGGTGAATTGGACATTCTGAATTCTCCCTCTGTGTACCCGAACAGGCGGCGGAGTGTGGCAACTAGGGGATTTTCACAGTAACTTCATTGCAGTGTTAATGTAAGCCTACTTGTGACAATAATAAAGATTACTTATTTACTGCATTTTGTTTGCCCCAAACAACTACAGGGCTCACTTAATGAAAGGTCCATCCTGGTCACAATTCTCTCCACATCCATTTGACTTTGTGTTCCCTTGAGGAAATGAAGGAGCAGAAAGGAACAAAAACCTGTCAAAAGCAAACTGGGTAAGGCCCATCACATATTGATCCTTTTCCAGACAATTGGATTCACAGGCACAACGAGAATTAGAAATCCTTGTATCCTGTTGTATGTTTCTGTAATTTAAAATATGAATCCCACTATTATACCGACAGCAAGATAGAAATTCCTCCCAATATTTCTTATCACTCCCTCATTTAGGATTTTAAGCTTGTTCACTCCTGCAGCAAGAAGAAATAATCTTTTCCGATTCACCCCGTCAGTCGTTTTCCTGATTTTAAAGACTTCAATTAAACCTCCTCCTATTCTTCACTGCTTTAGTGGGAAATGGTCCTGTCATTGCAAGTCTCTCCTCACCTAACACATTTCACTATAATATCCATAATTTTACACCCTTTACAGCCTTCTAAAATCTGGATACAGGCCATTAAGTCGATATATCTAACTCTTCCAGATTTCTTTTTCCTTCCCATCGTTTTCATTTGATCGGTTCTGTTAAAAGGTTTCTGGACCTTCCTCAGCCTGAGCCATACCATGTGAGTTCTGATAGTAAAATAAGTAAATGTTTTTCACCTGGATGCATCAAATGTGACACTCTAAACTATTAAAAGAACCAAAATAGACAACTGTTCCATATTGCTTTCTTCTAACTTCAAATTTTGAAACACCTCCCCAATCTGAACATATGCAGCAATTAACCTCCAACTGACCGCATGATGCTCCAAGTAAAGCAATTAAAGTCGCTGGCCCTCTGGTGACACACAAGGCTCATGGCAGATCCACCTCTGCAGTAGACTCACATACCGAGTGCTGCATGGTATAACACTTCCATCCTATATTGTGAGTGATGCCACCAAAGATCTGCCCGTGAGATTTTAGAAAAATGTACAAAGGGCCCTTGGGTGATGGAATGAATTATTTGGGCTGAATGGCACGATGCCTGATTCCTATGGAGTTATCACCAGATCAGTTTGGCTGTCATTTTTCACTCAGCTTCTCAGAATGGGGAAGTCACAATTTGTTGTTTATAAATAATATTTATACTGATGGAATTACTAAATATTCTCTCCCCTGTTCATTTCTACCCTTCACGGTTCAATATAGTCGCAGGGTGGCATATCACCCTCCCGCACATTGATGGGAAGGTTATCCATGCATGTGTAATGCCATTTCCTCAGGAGCAGCTGTTTGTATGAATATTTATAGGCATATCAAGGTCCATGACGGAGTATTGTCTATGATCAGCTTGAAACTGACACCTAATGGAGCGGTGAAGGTCCAGCAAACCGCAGTGGTACTGCTGATCATCATTCCATTTCATTTTGCTCTGCTGCGTGCGACCTGTTCATCGCACTGCATTGCTCCTACCTGCATACGCCCTGCAACCAGAGAAAATGGATCTGTGTGGAAGCGTCCATGGAAGATATGCTTGCTGACGTCAAACTGCAGGGGAAGATTCCAAAGGTAGAAGCCCACAGAATTGTTAGCTTTCTGCCGACATCATAAGCATTAATCTTCGAGAGGTAGATCGCAGCCAATTGACCGCTGTGATGCTGGGCTCTCTCCTGGAACGACCTGCACCACCTGCCTAAACATGATCGGGGTGACTTCACACCCAAATTACATTTCACAATTACGTTATTGTGAAGTAGAGACTGCTTTGCGTCACTGCAACATTTGGTGCATAACTAGCCTGTTGGAATTCCCGTAATAGCTCGTGAAGAAGCCTGTTGTTACGACAGGTTATTCTGGAAACTCAGTTGGCTGGACAGCTGGTTCGTGATGCAGAGCGAGGACAACAGGGCGGGTTAAATTCTCGTACCGGCTGAGGTCATTCATGAAGGCCCCGCCCTCTCAACCTTGCCCCTCGCCTGAGGTGTGGTGATCCTTAGGTTAAATCACCACCAGTCAACTGTCGGCAGTGGAGGCGCATCATCATCGGCCGCCTGCCCGCCGGGTTCTTCCAGTCCCACCGAGATTTATTGCAGTTTGTATGGCTTACCCGCTCTGTCGCCGGGGAACCCGCTGTGGGGGCGCCTTCGATTGGATCTTCTGATACCGACAGCGAGAGGAGCTGGAAAATCCCACCCCACGTTATTCATCTGTGGCTCTGTGCCTTTGGCCTTGATTCCATCCTCTTCCTCACTCGTCATCTCAAACAGAGCTAGGAATTCAAGAACACTGATGTTCTGCTCAGCACGGAGCTCCTCTTCCTCCTCCATATCGTCTCGGTTGTAAAATATCATTTCTCCTCAACAAAAGAGCCAGAAAAAATATACTAACTACCGCAAATGCTGGAAATCTGAAACAAAAATAGAAAATGCTGGAAACACTCAGCAGGTTAGACATCACCATGGAACATTTAGACACACACATTTCACGTGGCTTCAGAACCTGATAAAAGTAAAGGGTTGTAAAATTTAGAAAGGACAGAATTGGGCCGCACGGTAGCACTAGTGTATTGCACTGTGGCATCAAAAGCCAGGGTACCAGGTTCGATTCCCCGCTGGGTCACTGTCTGTGCGGAGTCTGCACGTTCTCCCCGTGTCTGCGTGGGTTTCCTTCGGGTGCTCCGGTTTCCTCCCACAGTCCAAAGACGTGCAGGTTAGGTGGATTGGCCATGCTAAATTGCACTTAGTGTCCAAAATGGTTAGGAGGGGTTATTGGGTTTCGGGGATAGGGTGGAAGTGAGGGCTTGAGTGGGTTGGTGCAGACTCGATGGGCCAAATGGCCTCCTTCTGCACTGTGTGTTCTATGTTCTGATGAGGGAAAGGAAAATAAAATAAAAACGAACACATTCATGCAAGCGAGGAGCTGCACAATCTGGAGGTTGCTTTCGAGGGAAACGGGGAGCTTGGCAACATGAGACAATCGTAATAAAAGAAATAAAAGGCACGCTCAGGATACAGAACAGGCAGAGGAAGCTGAGGAGAAGAGGGGTGAGGCAAGATTGAGTTGGACGAAAACACCAAAGCGGAAGAGAATCTAGAAAATTGAGGTGAAAAACAAATTGTTATCCCACTTTTTTGATTAAAAGCCTTAAAAGTTGTTCTCTGCCCTCTCTCGTGTTTGTATTTTCATTTTGCTCTGCATTCCTTTTGTTCTGTTCAGTTTTAAATACTATTTATCCTTCCAATTCTGATAGACCAAGGAAATTTGGCATGTCCACATTGACTCTTCCCAACCTATTGATGTCCCTGCCGGCCCAGGGCCAAAGCGTCGGCGCATACCCCTCCGCACTGCGGAGAATTGCGTCCCGGCATCGGGGCGTCATGGCGCGATTCGCACGGCACTGCGCCGATTCTCCGACCCGGCAGGGGGTCGGAAAATTCCGGCCCCCATCTCTTCACACATCTTCTCTACTGGGTAGCACTACACTCCTATATCCTTCACCCGATGCCTGTGTCTATGTATCTACATTGTGTATTTATGTTTGCCCCATGTATTTTCATGAATGGAATGATCTGTCTGAACTGTACACAGAACAATACTTTTCACTGTACCTCGGTATACGTGACAATAAACAAATGCAAATCTAAGACAGATTTGAGAAAGTGTTTCTTCCTTCAGAGTGGTGGATCTTTGGAATTCGAAATCAGCAGGCGAGATTCTCCGTTAGTCAACGCCGAAATCGGGATGTGCGATTGGGCGGAGAATAGCTTCCGCCGCCAAAATCGTGGCAGGGGCAGGTTTGAAACCAAATCGCGATTCTCAGTCACCTCGAAAACAGCATCAATGCGTTTCACTCCGTGCGTACTTTAAACACTATTTGCATATCATTAGTGTGCCCACCCGCGATTCTCCACCTCCGATGGGCTGAGTTCCCAACGACGCGGATCACTTGTGCTTTCAACAATTATGATCCTGGCCTGGTGGCTGCTGAGAGAGATTGGGGGCTTACGGACATGTCCAACATTGCCATATTTTGTCAACAGTCGTGCTGCTGGCTGGAGGCTTCTGCCAGGGCCGGGGGGAGTAGTGAGGGATGGCCAGGAGATGGACTGTGGGGTCGGGGTGGACGGGTATGCATTTCCGCAGCCGGCAAGGCCATGGGATTTATAGGTGTCCACACTCGGGGCACACCCCTGGTGCCCTCTGGCCCCAGCCGTCCCATCAACTGTATGGGGGCTCCAGCACAATCTGTCCCACCTTTTTGGCTTTCATATGTGTGTGTGTAGTGATTGTAATGTTTCTGTGTGGCAGCAGGTTTTCAGCCCTGCGAATGTCGATCCCAGACCAGTCGAATCCCGCACCGTTTTCCTGGGAATTGGTGGTGTTCCACACGGCACCGGTGTTAGCCACTCACCAGTGGCGGAATTGGTGCAGGTGCAGCGCCCATCTTTCGGCCATAAAAATTCGCGGATTCTCCGTTGACGTCAGCATTTAGTCTCCGAAATGGAGAATCCCACGCAGCTTCTTCCCTGCTGTTACCAGACTCCTAAACGACCATCTTATGGGCTGATCTGATCTCTTCACACACGAAATGAAATGAAAAGAAAATCACTTATTGTCACAAGTAGGCATCAAATGAAGTTACTGTGAAAAGCCCCTAGTCACCACATTCTGGTGCCTGTTTGGGAAGGCTCTTACGGGAATTGAACCGTGTTGCTGGCCTGCTTTCAAAGCCAGTGATTTAACCCTGTGCTAAACAGTCCTCTCCACATCTTCACATCTTCTCCACCTAGTAGCATTACGCTTCTGTATGCTTCACCTGATGCCTGTGTCTATGTATTTACATTGTGCATTTTATATTTGCCCTATTATGTATTTTCTTTTCATGCACAGAATGATCTGTCTGAGCTTCAGGCTGAACAATACTTTTCACTGTATCCCGGTAAATGCGACAATAAACAAATCCAATCCATAGAATCCCTACAGTGCAGACGGAGGCCATTTGGCCCATTCAGTCTGCATCAACCCTCTGAAAGAGCACTCCACCCACACCCACTGCCCTGTCGTGTCACAATAACCCCTTAAACTAACCCACACATCTTTGGAAACAAAGGGGAAATTTAGCCTGGTCAATCCATCTAACCTGCACATGTTTGGACTGTGGGAGGAGACTGGAACATGAGAGGAAACCCACGTAGCCAAGGGGAGAATGTGCAAACTCCACACATATAGTCACCCAAGGCCAGAATTGAACCCAAGTCCCTGGCGCTGTGAGGAAACAGTGCTGACCACTGTGACATTGTGCCACCCAGCTGAGTGTTTCCATTATTTTCTGCTTTGGTTACTGTGTAACATTGCCCATTTCTGCCTCTCATTGCCATTCTGCTGCCAAAGTGCCAGTCTGTACCCTCATCACTTCAAAACTTGATTTAGGTCATTCCATCTGAGGCGGCCCCCCTCACCTGACCCCATGATAAGGTCCAAGTCTTTCCAAAGACAGCAACAAGCCCCCTTACTGGCGCCAGGTTGCACATTCTCATACCAACATCTTCTCCTAGTTCCTCTAGCTCCAGCTGCTGGGTGGGTAAGTTGGATTCAAAACTTATATTCAAATTTCTCTTGTGGCCGCACTCCATCGTATATGACTGAACACCATCTTTGCCTTTTGTATCACCCTTCCTCCTCCACATGTCTCCTCATATCTCCGTGCCCTCAGCTCTGTTCTTTGCAATCACATGTCCTTCCACCACATTCCTGATCTCTCGAATTCTCTGCTTGTTCGTACTACCTTTTCTATCTCCCACCCTTTTCTCAAAAACCCTCCTCCTTGATTATGGGCTGAGGTTCCCGCAGGCGGGCCTGAGCTAGTCCCACTGCCATTGAATGGCCACTGGGGCATTAATTGGCTCAAGGCGAGACCTCTTGCTCGCTTCACAGAGGCTGCCCCTCCCCCCCCCCCCCCCAAAAGTGCTGCCACCCAATCAAATGGCCGCCAGCTCTCTTGTCCTTGCAGCGCCAGTGGGAGCAGTGGCTACAGTTGGGATTGCAGTTGACCTCCAAGGTAGTGTGCTCCAATGGAGCTGAGGCTGTGCGGTATACCTGGGACCTCACCGGGGCTCGACTGGCAGGTCGTAGTGACAGAGTAGGAGAGGGTGGGTGGGGGCACTGAGTTGGACAGGGCAGGGGGAGGGAAATACAGCAGGGGAATTCCCCTTGGTGGAAGAGGGGACTCCAAATGGGCAGAGGGTATCCAAGAAATTAAGCCCTCCCCTTTACCCAGCTATCATTCATGGGATTCCTAACCAACCCCCCCCCCCCCCCCCCCCCCCCCCCCCCCAGCCTGCATGCTGACCTGGAGGCCCCACCCTTGAGAGGAGCTGGAATCCTCCTCACGTGAGAAAATCCCTAAACCAACTCAGAAGCCCCTTCCCTCTGAGTAGAGATGGTCTTCCCTCCGAGCGGACCCAGGACCCCCCCCCCCCCCCCCCCCCATCCTGCGCAGACTGACCCCACACATATCACTCATAGGTGGAACAGGCCTAGCCCTACCCCCCCCCCCCCCCTGCAAGCCGCATCTCCACCCACCCCGGACCACCTTCCTGCTGGGGGACACCCCCCCCCCCCCAGGGAAAAACACAAGAGACAGACATTTCCCACCAGTTCTGGAGGTGGACCTTCTGATCTACTAAGATTGAACCCTCTTCCGAATTAAACAAACTGAGCAAAAAGCGAATTACATTATTTCTAAATAGCTTTTATGATCATTGTTGGCTTTTCTCATGGCGATTGCATCAACAGAGAATCCAAATAGTTCATCAGCACATTGAGCTGTCTTTTTGTCAAATGTAATAACCCATTTTGTATTCCAAAAGGATTTATACAGGATTTATACAATATGCTGAACCAGGTTTTCAACTCAATTCAATTGACCATTGCCCTGACCAATCTGCCACTCTGCCAACGGATGTACCCTGTTAGATCATTTCTCTGAACTCAGTACCCAAGGTGCAGTTTGCATTTCCTGTGGAATTTATGCACAGGTGGCTTTTTGTCAGCCACTCTGCTCATCTCCAAACCGCAGCCATCTCCTCCCGTCATATCTTTCACATGCATCCCAATTTGTTTCTTCAAGAATTTACCTAACCACTTCTCCCGTACTGGGACTGGCAGTTAAAACAACCACTTGTGGCGAGGCATTCTATATTCTAAACAACCCTGCGCAGACTAAATAATTATTCCAACCTTCCCTTGTATTCTTAAACTACCGCTGGATCATTATTTGCATTATTGAAATTGGAACAACAGGAATAATTAAGCTCGACATGTAAAATGGTTCGACTGCAGATAAAGAGGGATATTTATTGGTGTGCATTCCGACTGTTTTTTGAATGGCATTGCCACATTGACACAGAGGTTGCTAAAAGTCAGCACCCGAGGGGAGCTGCTTTTCATTCATGACACTAATAAGCAGCTCCCTAGTCAACACACTGATGTTGGTGTTCAAATACCTGAGCAGATAGTGATGTTCCCTCGCCAGTCGATCAAACTAACTGCGCAATCGTTAGGATTTCTTGAAACAAAGTTTGATCTCATGGGGATCTCAGCCCCAGTGGACAATGCAACAAAGACATTTTTCAGAAAATGAAGTTTAAACATTCCCATTGCACACAGATATCCTGCATGCATTCCCCACAGACACATCGCTCTCGACTCTTCCTGCACTTTGTTCAAGACTCTTTTATAGTTTTGGAATCGTTAACTTCTGATAACCGCCAACTCGTTTTTCAAACCATTTACATTACATAAGGGGCGGGATTCTAGGCCTCTCCCCCCGGCGTGTTTCTTGGCAGCGGGAGGCAGCCCATCATTGGCTGCTGGCGAGATCTTCCGGTCCCGTCGCTGTCAATGGGATTTCCCATTGAATCCCCCCACACCACCAGGAAACCTGCGGTAGGGTTACGCCCCCCCCCTGCAGAGAATGAATTTCGGAATACAGCCAGCATTGCTTACTATCTACCTGGCCACAGCCGCTGTTGTGGATGCACGGAGGCTGGAGGCACAGGGCCTGCTCATGGAAGATCATGCACAAGAGCAGCCTTTCCAGGACTTGAGCAGGGATCTGTGTTTGATCTCTCACACAGCTGTACTCAGGTGCATCCATGCAGTGACGGGTTCCCTATGCACCCAAGCAGCAGACTATATAACCTTCAGTCTGGACCAGTCTCCACAGGATGCTCGGGCAGCAGGAGTCATCACCATCACTGGCAGTCCCCAGGTCCAAGGGGTGATCGACGCCAAGCACATACCCCTACTATCTGTTCATCAGCGGGTGTCCTTCGTCAATAGGAAGGAGTTCCACTCCCTGAATGTGCAGTTGGCCTGTGACCATCAGCTGCACATCATGCACTTCTGCACCCAATACCCAAGCAATGGGCATCACACATACATCCTGCACTCTGAGGTGCCCGGCGCTCACTCGGCTGAGGGAGTGGCTCTTGGGTGACAATGGTTACCCGCTGAGGTCATGGTTAATGACACCTGTCCGGAGGCCCCAGACTGACGTGAAGGCCCGTTATAATGTTGTCCATGCAGCAACCAGGAGTGTCATTGAGCAGTGCCTGGCATCCTCAAGATGCGCTTCCGATACCAGGACCACGCTGGTGGGGCTCTCCAATATAGCCCCAGGAGGGGCTCGAGCATCATGCTAGCCTTCTGCATCCTGCACAACATCGTGCAGCAGAGGCAACATTCTGGAAGAGATGGAATGCCAGGTCTCATCTGATGAGGAGGATGAGGAGGACGTCCAGGAAGAACCGGGTGTGGACCCGGGCTGGCAGAGCAGGCCACCCAGTGTGTCATCCGGGACCGCCACACATGGGTCAACCTCATCACTTCCCAATTTGCCAAGTAAGAGGCCTGGACATTGACAGCTCTGCTGCTCTGTCCCACCTCTTCATTACCCCACCCCTACCCTTCAAATCCCCTTCCCCATAACTGCTCACCCATCCCCTAGCATTCAGCCCCTCACTGCACCTTCCCCGTCCTTTTGCCCTTCACTCCTTCCCACCACCACAGCTCCCCCTCCGGCGATCTCTTCCACATCGAGGTATTGCACCATCGGTTGGTTTGGATCTTCAAGCTGGCCACTCAGGCCAGATTCTCTAGCTGTGGGATCCCCTCTAAGGACACTAACTTGTGTTGGGCTGAGCTTACCCAAGGAAGGTGCACTTCAGGTCTACTCAGTTTCTGATATGTGGTCAGCTTCAGCAGACTCACCAACAGCTTGTCTCAGTTTAACAGAACATAGAACATACAGTGCCGTTCGGCCCATCGAGTCTGCACCGACCCACTTAAGCCCTCACTTCCACCCTATCCCCGTAACCCAATAACCGCTCCTAACCTTTTTGGTCACTAAGGGCAATTTATCATGGCCAACCCACCGAATCTGCACACTTTTGTACTGTGGGAGGAAACCGGAGCACCCGGAGGAAACCCACGCAGACACGGGGAGAATGTGCAGACTCCACTCAGCCAGTGACTCAGCGGGGAATCGAACCTGGGACCCTGGCGCTGTGAGGCAACAGTGCTATCCGCTTGTGCTACCCTGCTGCCCACACACAGCTCCAAATCAAAGCTACTTTATAAAATGGCTTCCCTGTGTTATCCAGAACATTCTGAAGTGCTTTACCAATCAACATTGAAAATTGAAAAGGTCTGGAATTCCAGAGGAGACAATTGGCTAGTAGCCAAGTCCATCAAAATGACATCCCCGGCTATGCCACAGAGCTTACTGAATCAAAGGGGATCTGCTGGATAAGTCCACATTGCAGCTTGCAGTGGGGGGCAGGGGGTGGAGGGGCGATTTCAGTTCAAAAGCAGCCGGCAAGACAGGCATTAAAAGAGAAAGACAAAACAGTCAAGGATTTTTCCAGTTCCTTACAATTATCCACAGGAGCAAAATTCAAATTTCTCATTTTAACAAACACCAGGGGCGAAATTCACCGACCCCCCGCAGGGTCGGAGAATGACCTGGGGCCGGCGCAAATCCCGCCCCCGCCGTGGCAGCAATTCTCCGTCACCCGGGAATTGGCGGGGGCGGGAATCGCCGGGTAGGGGAGAATCGTCCAGGGGTGTGATTCTCTATTCCTGAGACTAAAAGTGTTGACGTGTTGACGCTGGACAGGATTTATGGACTTCCATGACATCAAAACTGATGCCGCGACTGGACCGATTCAGCGCCAGTTGAGGGACTGGCACTGGTGCCACGTGGAACACAATTGATTCCAATGAGAAATGATACGGGATCCGCCGGATCCGTGATTGACACTCGGGAGGCTGACAAGTTGCAGCCGCATATACACACTTCACTCATCACACACACCATCCCAGCCAACAAGATGGCACTGGTTGCACTGGAGCACACCCATCCCACTGATGGGTCAGCTGGGGCCAGAGGAGCAGCACTGGTGCTCTGTGACCATCCACCCCAACCCCACAGCCCACCTCCTGATCACCCCCTGGCTTTGGCAGAAGCCCCCCAACCAGTGGCACGACTGTCAACAAACTATGGCGGTATTGGACACTTTCTGTCCCTCCTCTCTCTCCTTCATCAGCTAAGGCACCAGTTTCACGATTTTCTTTTTTAAATTTAGAGTACCCAATTCATTTTTTCCAATTAAGAGGGGCAACTTAGCGTGGCCAATCCACCTAACCAGCACATCTTTGGGTTGTGGGCGTGAAACCCACGCAAGCAGAGGGAGAATGTGCAAACTCCACACGGACAGTGATCCAGAGCCGGGATCGAACCTGGGACCTCAGCGCCGTGAGGCAGCAGTGTTAACCACTGCACCACCGTGCTGCCCTCACGATTTTTAAAAGCACAAGTGAACTTCGCCAACAGGAATTCACCCTAATGGATGCATCGCGGAGGGCATGGAGAATAACGAATAATATGCCAACAGCATTCACTGTCCGTGAATTCCGGAATGTATTGACGCCGCTGTCGAGGTATCGGAGAGTTGCGATTTGGCGTGAAAGCGGTTCCCGGTACGATTCCATCTTTGAAACCAATTCTTCGCCCAATCATGTTCCCCGACTTCGGTGTCATCCAGGGAGAATAACCGCCACCCACCCCTCCCCAGATTTTTTTTATTCTTTCCAGACTGCTTCAAACGTTAAAACAAGGCAGTCGAAGATCACACGGCATGGAACCTCATGCAATGGCCTCGATGCATCTGCTGATTATGTAGGAGTGTTACCATGGAGAAGAGTCCATTTAGCCCATCGAGCACAGGCCATCATTCAGATCCTCCACAAAAATTCTGCATCAGGACAAACGCTTCAAATTATCCACTGAACATTTTGTTTCCATTTATCTATCTGATTTAGAAAACACACATGTCCCTTGTCGTACTTGAGGCAAGCCAGAGAAACCTCAACACTTAATGGTAGGAGCTGAGAAATAAAATTATTCCTATTTGTTTGGCTTTTTTGTAATTGGTTTTGATTTTAAAACATCAAAGTTCCAGTGTTTCAGACATATTTGTTCTCTAAGGGGGACTAGGGCATTATTTTTAATGATCTTACTGGTTTCACAGGCTTATCTGTTTTCTTCTGATCTTAAGTTGACAGCAGGGCCTGCTGTAGAGCACAAAGCTCAAATTGAGCTCAGAAATGTGTAGCAGTGAGCTTTTGTGACATTAAAAGGACAAAGAAGTAAACACGTGGCAATGTGAGGAGCTGATGTGTCGATAAATCAACGGGTCCCAACCTTTCATGTATCATGGCACATGTCCTGTTTTCTCTGCCTTCTTCTCTTACTTGAAACTTTGTTTTTAACCTCTCCCCGTCTCTCTCGCTTCTCCCAGGGTTTCTGCGTCTGTGAATTGCGCTTTCACATAGCCGTCCGTCAGTCCAGAAGTAAAACACTCGAACACGTCAGTAACGAATATTTGTTTATTCACGGCCGGGACAAATCTCTAAGTAGTCGGGGAACCACCTTCGAGAAGTGCCAAAGTCCCAGAGTGCGGACTGTCCCTTTATACAAACACAGCTTAGAGGTGGTCCCCTTAAATTCCTAGATACACCAATGATTTGGCAAGGATCTAGAACATGTACTTATATGGAATTATTATCCTCGAGGTAGGCTGGTGACTATGACATAATCATTAGCTAATACTGCTGCTGCTAACGGTTTTCTTATCCTATCCGTCTATCAGGTCCAACTTCCTTATCTCCTTCCCTCTCGTGCTCCTGAGTCAGCTCTTTCACATTCCAATGTCCATTGTCTCAGTTGACAAGGTTTTACACACTCATCTTTGCTGTCTCTGCACTAACAAACACAGAGATCTGCTCTCATTTCATTCCCTCAACCCTTTAACATCTTTTTCACAGATACATTTCAGAACCTTAATATTAAACATAGCAGCAAGGTTAAAACAAGACAATAAATGTAATCCACTTCCACATTCCCCCCTTTGATCATTCCATGATCATATAACACTCAAGATATGTTAGGTGGAAATGTGAGCGAGGCGGAGGAATTCCTTCTCTACTGGGTTCTGGCGGGACGCCATCTCCTCATGTAGGTCGGGAGCAGGTTGAACCAATTTTTCCTTTTCGTCTGGGGCGGATTTCTGAAGCATTTGTGGTAATGCAACAGCACCTGTGCGGTTGCACAGGCATTTCACACCGGTAGCTATGATACAGAGCAACAAACAGAGGGCAACGAAGATAATAAGCCCGTGGAACAGGTAAGTGGCCCAAGAACTGGACCACATCCAGTTCCACCAGTCATCATTACTGGTGGGTCGCAGGCGCTGCACTCCATCTCTGATATGGGTCACCAACTGCGTGATATTCTCTGAACTGTCAGGAATGTAAGTGCAGCATTCGGTCCCTATGACAGCACAGGTGCCCCCTTCCTTGGCCAGTAAGTAATCCAAGGCCATGCGATTCTGTAGGGCTACCGTTCGTATGGCTACTAACTCTGCACTGAGTTCACTAAGTCCCTCCGCGGTGTCGTTTGCAACCTGTTCCAATATGTCGCGGAGGAGCTCGTACTTCTTGAGGGACCAGATGGCGCCTATCTGGGGCCAGAAGAGGGAAGTCACCACCTCCCATGGTGGTATTGACCTCTGGGCCCGATGGAGGGGATGATGTCTGAGTTGCGGATAGTGCGTAATGCCCGGAACAACGAAACCCAGGTAGCAAGACCCTGCCCAATTAGTGGGGAGCCAGGGGTAGGCCTTATGGCCACAAATAAGTAGGTGCCATTATAGGGTGTGAGGCTAGTTACCATCGAGGAGGTCCATATTTGAGTCCAGTCAGGACCCCCTGTATGGTTAGCAATGTTATTAATGAGGGCGAAGCCTTTCCAATTGGAAAAACCAAGAGTGTAGTTACATGAACTAGATCCTAACACGTGGGTTCCGGGGGTTTTTACTTCCCGGAGTAAGCAGACTGATCCGGTCTGGGGGTTCTGAATATGAAAGAACGGGGGTGTGTGATCTGATGAGTAGGGTGGCTGTCGCCAACCAGTAAAAGCACGTAACTGGTAACCGGCGCTTTGCCAGTCCTGGGCTGCTTTCCTGTGGTTAACAAAGGAGGACTTGGAGAACCTGGTTGGTAAGGCAAAGTGATTAGATACTGTCCTGTTCTGGTATATAACCCATTCAGCCGTCTGCTCTAATGAAAAAGGAACAGGCACCAAGGGAACACCTCCATGGGCATGGGTGGGGACATGTGTACATACCCAACAAGAGGAGACATTCACTTTCTTAGCATAAACATAAGACATAAACAAAAATGAATTTGCAGTTATATGGTGCGCTGCCCGCTTCCTCCTGGAAGGCGGGTGGGTGAGAATAGTCCTTCGGTCAGGACCTTGCAGCCTGATTTTCTTGGTGCACCGGTAGTTCCACCGGCAAGTGTGGCGATCGTGGATCAGAGACATTTGCATAGTCAGGACTCGAGGCTGCTGGTCGTTGATGGTCGTGCAGGTGCGGCCAGGGGTGGTGATCCATCGGAGATCTGGCGTCGTTCCATATCGTGAGGTCTCTTCTCGGCACAGAGGTAGACGTCGGCCCCCAGGTAGACATCTCCCTCCTCTGGATGTAGTGAAAGAGAGTAGGGTAGCGAGTATTGTGGCGACGAGGAGGAACTTCATCCTGGTGTCCGTGTCCCTAAGACTTAAAGGAAAAGTTTAAAACATCATGGATACTTAATTAACTTACAATGGTGCATATGTACCCATGCGTTTCGCCCCTCCACTTTTACTGCAGTGGGGGTAGTTAGTAGAACCTGTAGAGGACCATCCCATCGAGGTTCCAAACCTTTACGTGTCCAATTTCGGATTAGGACATAATCCCCAGGGTTGATAGAGATGTCATGGGTAATGGACGGGATCTCTTCCTGGGTGGCACGGACCCGGGAATGTAATCCTTTCAAAATTCTAGTTAGTGCTAATATATAATTAGCCATCTCGGTAGTCATGTAATGAAATTGAACATTCAGTGGAACACTGCTGTCCCAGGGCATTCGAAAGGGTCTTCCATATAGTATTTCCGCTGGGCTTAGGCGAGTTTTTCCTGCGGGAGTGGCACGTAGTTGGAAGAGGGCTAAAGGCAGGAGTTTGAGCCAAGTGGCCCCAATGTCTGCTTGTAGTTTAGCAAGTTTAGTCTTTAGAGTCTGAATAGCCCTTTCCACCACTCCAGCGGCTTGTGGTCTGTAGGCACAATGAAACTGTTGCTTTATTCCTAGCAGAGCACAGAATTCCTTATTGATTTGACCTATGAAGTGGGGACCATTGTCAGAGCTCAGCCGGGCTGGGATTCCAAATCGCGGAACAATTTCTCGCATCAACACCTTAACTACTGTCGAGGCCTTGTTATCCGTAGTCGGGTAGGCCTCGATCCATTTGCTAAAAGTATCCACAATGACTAACACATATTTATAGCATTGACATCTTTCCAACTCAATGTAATCCATTTGTAGGGTCTCAAATGGACCCTCAGGTAAGGGGGTTGTGCCAGGATCACAGGGGACGGCCTTACCGGGGTTGTGCTGTTGACAGATTAGGCACCGACTGCTAATTTGTTGGGCCATCTCTTGCAGTCGTGGGTGCCATCAGCTTTTTAACAATATGTCCCCTGTGTCACGAGCGCCACAGTGAGTTGCAAAGTGTACACATTCGGTCACCAAGGCTGCCAATGCATCGGGCATACATGTTTGTCCTACCGGGGTGACCCACAGCTTATTTTCGTTATCATATATACATCCTAAGTTCTTCCACATAGTTACAGCAGTTGCAGGAGCGTCCTCCTGCATTTGGATTATGTCAGCAATGGTTGGCATTGGTTTTTCAGAGGGGAACTTTTCCGAGGGGGTTTTAGTCTGCCTCATCATTCTAGGCACCATTATTTTGCCAGATTTAGAAATTTATTTTTCCTTCTCGTCCGCTTGCCTGTTGCCCGTTTCCACCAGTCCTGTGCCTTTTGTATGGGCTGCGCATTTTATCACCGCTATCTTGTCTGGGAGCATAAGGGCCTGTAATAACTGGGTTACTAACTGCTGATGTGAGATGGGTGTACCAGCAGAGGTTAGAAATCCTCTGTTTTTCCATAATTGCCCGAAATCATGTACTACCCCGAAGGCGTATCTGGAATCTGTATAAATATTAACCTTCCTTCCCTTCGCCAATATGCATGCTTGTATTAATGCAAACAATTCTGCTTGTTGGGCAGAAAAGGGAACTTCAAATGCTGCTGCTTCCACTATGTCACCGTCTTGATCGATGATTGCATAGCCAGATTGTCTATCCCCCCTTTCGCCGATGGAAGAACTACCATCGGTGAAAAAGGAACAATCTGAACCCGGGTTGGGTATGTCGGAGAGGTCGTCTCGGACCGAGAAGACCTCTCGCAACAGCTGTAGGCAGTCATGAGTTGGGTCGAGCATGTCCGTGGGAGGATACGTCAAAAAGTTAGCAGGGTTGATAGTGGTGCAGTGGGCAAACTGGACTTTCGAGTTGTTAAGGAGAGCAATCTCATATCTATTCTGACGAGCCATCGTGAGATGCTGAGTCTGTAGCTGTCCCAAAAGAGCTGTAACAGAATGGGAACTATAGACAGTGATATCCTGTTGGAGGGTAATATTAGCAGCCGATTGCAGGCTGTTGTAGATAGCTGCAAGAATTTGGGTACAGATAGGATAGCCAAGGGCTACCGGATCGAGTTTAGAGGAGTAGTATGCGACCGGGCGACAGCGATCGCCGTGGCGTTGGGTCAGGACAGCTGTGGCGCAGTCGGCAAGGACTGTGCAATAGAGCTGAAAAGGGCGATCGTATAAGGGTCGACCAAGGGCAGGGGCCTGGAGGAGGGCCGTCTTGAGACGGTTAAAGGCCAGTGCGGCTTTCGGGGAAAGGGAAAAAGTATTGGGTTCATTGGTGTAGGGGGTAAGGAGGCGGGAATCGAAAGTAATATTCGGGATCCACTGACGGCAGTAATTGACCATGCCCAGCCACTGACGGAGCTGCTTGGCAGTCGTTGGGGGTGGGAAATCGCAGATAGGGCGGATCCGGTCTGGATCTAAGGAACGAGAGGTGGCAGATATCCTAACACCAAGGAACTTAACAGTAGGTTGAGCAATCATAACTTTCGAGGGAGAGACAATGTAACCAAGGGAGGCCAGAAAATTGAGTAAAAGTTGAGTATCGGCCCGACATCCCTCCTCAGTAGGGTTAGCGATCAAGAGATCGTCGACGTACTGAACAAGAGTGGAGCCTTGGGAGAAGGAGAGGGATTGTAGTTGGTGTTGGAGACAGCGGGAGAAAAGAGTGGGAGAGTGAATAAAACCTTGAGGCAAACGTGTCCAAGTATACTGTTGGCCATTATAAGTGAATGCAAAAAGATATTGGCATGATTGATCGAGTGGCAGAGCGAAAAAGGCATGTTGGAGGTCTACAAGGGAGAAAAATAGTGCATCTGCAGGAACCTGGGCTAGAATATGCGCAGGGTTAGGAACAAGGGCGTGGAAAGGCTGAACAATAGAATTGATAGCACGTAAATCCTGGACGAGGCGATATTGATCCGGCTTTCCGGGTTTGGGCACCGCTAGGATGGGGGTATTGCACGGAGACTGACAAGGAACAGGGTGCCTTGGTCGAGAAGTTTAGCTATGAGTGCATCGATGGAGTGGCGAGCTTAGGCCTTAATGGGATATTGTCGGATCGAGGGGAGTTGAACATAGGGGAGGAGAGGAATAGTGATAGGCTGGGTAGGGACAAGACCAACATCAAACTTATCCGCAGCCCATGCGTGGGGAGATACAGTCGCATCAGTCTGGGCGCGATGGTGAAAAGAATGGACTGGGATGTAGCTGGTTGTGACATGTATGTAATGGTGAGACCGCCAGGGAGGAGTTGGGGTTCCAGAAGAGAGGGGTCAGACTGGTCCAATGCCTGTCGGACCATTGGCCCTAGATCCTTGGCATGGTGGGGGTAATGGACATGGCGGGTGACGTGCGGGGCGGTGTACCCGTCTTGGCGCCATAGCCAGGTAGGCTCTTGTGCCACATCCGCAGTCCCTTGGGGCCCGCTCACAGAAGCAAAAAGGGTGACTGAGAATTCTTGTTCAAGATGAGGGCTGTAAGAGTCGACCAGGCCCTCGTCGGCTCCGGTCGAATCGTAGGCCAGCGTGAAGTGGAACAACCGCTCAGGCATCAAATGAAGTGCCCACCATTGCGGGTGCACATGAGTGATTAACTGGCGTGGTATGCTGGGCGAATGGACCGTGATCCCGTTATCCCCACATTCAAGATGTATTCCAAAGGCACAGAGAAGGTCTCGGGCCAGTAGATTACAATCTAGTCCGGTTGTAACAATAAATCGGTGCTGGAGGGTATAGCCTTGGTAGGAAACGGGTACAGGGAAAGAGATGGGGTAGCTAGCTACCTGTCCCTGGAAACCAGATAGTTGTTGGGTTTCTGATGAGAGGGGAAGGTTGAGGTGAGACTGTACGGAAGACATGGTAGTCCCCGTGTCTATGAGAAACGGATAGGAGTGACAATAAATGGTTAAAGAGAGAACAGGCTCAGAGTCAGGGGAGGTTAAACGAGAAGGCAACATCGACAATCAGTATTGTTGGAAGGGGTTATTTTGAGTGAACGGAGTAGTGACTGGAGCAGCCACTGCGGGCGCTCCTCGTCCTCATCCAGATTTTGGAAAAGACTGTCTAATTGTTCTCCCAATTGTTCCTTTAACTGGACCAATTGCGTGAATGGTCTCCCTCCTCCCCTGTTCTTGACCTTGTACTCATGGCCGGGGGTTTATATGCTGGTTGGGACGGCGGTGGTGCATAAGGTGGTGGATTCTGACTTGGGAGGGGTATAATAAATTGGATCGGTGCATTAGGGAGGGGTGGTAGAGGCGGTGGCTGTGGAGGCTTCCGACGTCCCCCGCAATTGAACAGATGTTCCTCATCCCCATCGTCCCAACCTTGCTTCGCATTGCTGACCGGCGCCGGGGTAGGAGTAGCATTCTTTCGTTCTTTACATTCCTTTTTTAAGACCTCTACTGTTTTAACAATTCCCCCTTTGGTGAGGCCAATGCCCAATTTCGAGGCATTAGCCTGCCAGCTAGCCAGTGTAGATGCATCTTTCAATGACTGACAGTATTCCCTCCATAAAGCAATTAATTTCTTTGCGGTGGAACCGCGATTGTTTTTCCAGATCACCTGTTGGGCCTCTAGGACAGGACCCAAGTCTTTAGGTCCCCCCAGAGGCCATTTATCCTTGCCTAGGTTTTTATGGAGGGCCCCCGACAATTGTCGGAGTTGCTTTGAGTGTTTGGGGTATTGTTCACAGAGAGTCCGGAGCGCACTGCCCGGGTCATCACAAGTATTTACGGTATTACCCATGGTGGAATTCTAATTCCACTCTCGTTTCCTAGTAGTCTAGAGAACACTGCCCGAGAATTACCTAATAGTCTGGAGCACACAGCCCGGAATCGTCTCCTAGCAGTCCCGAGAACCCCACCTGTAAATTCTAGAGAACACAGCCCGGAATTATGGCGGCAGTCCCAGACCGCCCCTAGTGACGATAACTGCAGGGGTCACTTACCCTCCTTAAAACGGGTTCGCTGGACTGACCTGGATCTCGCAGAGGCTTCTCGACAAACCAACGGCAAGGCTGAGCAACGATCAAACTAGTAGTAGGCGAATACCAAGGTGGGAAAAGAAAATTTTACTCACGTTGGGGGCCAAATTCGTCCTCTACTTTGAACGAGCTCAGTCGATTACGCCGGTTGGGTAGCGCAGACACCTCTGGAGATCCCACCGCTGCCACCAAATGTGAATTGCGCTTTCACATAGCCGTCCGTCAGTCCAGAAGTAAAACACTCGAACACGTCAGTAACGAATATTCGTTTATTCACGGCCGGGACAAATTTCTAAGTAGTCGGGGAACCACCTTCGAGAAGTGCCAAAGTCCCAGAGTACAGACTGTCCCTTTATACAATCACAGCTTAGAGGTGGTCCCCTTAAATTCCTAGATACACCAATGATTTGGCAAGGATCCAGAACATGTACTTATATGGAATTATTATCCTCGAGGTAGGCTGGTGACTATGACATAATCATTAGCTAATACTGCTGCTGCTAATGGTTTTCTTATCCTATCCGTCCATCAGGTCCAACTTCCTTATCTCCTTCCCTCTCGTGCTCCTGAGTCAGCTCTTTCACATTCCAATGTCAATTGTCTCAGTTGACAAGGTTTTACACACTCATCTTTGCTGTCTCTGCACTAACAAACACAGAGATCTGCTCTCATTTCATTCCCTCAACCCTTTAACATCTTTTTCACAGATAAATTTCAGAACCTTAATATTAAACATAGCAACAAGGTTAAAACAAGACAATAAATGTAATCCACTTCCACACGTCCTTTCTGGGTTTTCGCTTTTTATGGAGGCGCAATGGGACCTTTGTCTTCAGCTCCAAGTCCTGTTAATCAATCCGCTTGGGCCCGGCCATCGTAAGAAAATCGAAACCACGCTTGTGCGGCTCTTTCTCAGCCGGCACACGGGCGGGAGGCCCAAGATTCATCGGGTCATGGAGATGCCAACCACAGAACTGAAGATGAAGGTCAGCTCATAAATTTTAAATCAGTTGAATTTCTTTTCGCCGCGCACTTCACGCCACGCCAGTATGACATGGCACACAGGTTGGGGACCACTGCTATAAATGCCTGATCTATAACTTCAGCAGATGTTTGAGGCCAAAACGTTGTTGGTTAGATTTAATTGGAAAAGAAAGTCCATTTTGGGACACATTTAGCCGGTGTTTCCCGGTGCTTGCAGCGCTGAGAATGACCCAGCTATTAAACGGGACTCTGCTCCTTTATCGGGTCTCGGCGAGCAACACCCCACCGAAGCCGTTCTTAGATTAATTTCCTGCGCTAACAAGCTCAGTGTGGCTGTGCAGGAAGAGATCAGGGCGCCATTTTTAAATGCCGCCCCGATCTCACAACCCCCCCTCCCCCCTCTGCGGCCTCCGGAACCCCCCCCTCCAAATCCCCAACTTACCTGTTAGGGGGTCCGCGAGCTCCCCCACACCCTACCTCATAACCATGGCATGGGAAACCAGTCACATGGGCACCAGGGCACTGCCGGCCTGGCAACCTGGCAGTTCCAATGCCAGCCTGACAGTGCAATTTGGGTACCACGCCAGTGTGGCACTGCCAAGGTGCCAGTGTGGCAGTGCCCTGGTGCCTGGGTGGCATTGTGAGTGCCAAGATACCACCCTTCCCAGAGCGCAACCTGATTGCTGATGATTGTACAATGTTGAGCACCATTCGTAACTCCTCAGACGCTGAAGGAGTTCATGTCTAAATGCAGCATGACCTGGACAATATCCAGGCTTGGGCTGACAAGTGGCAAGTAACATTAATGCCACACAAGTGCTGGGCAATGACAATCACCAATAATAGAGAATCAAACTATTGCCCCTTGACATTCAATGGCATTACTAACAACATTCTGGGGGTTGCCATTGACCAGAAATGGAATTGAGCCAGCCATATAAATACTGTGGCTGCAAGAGCAGGTCAGAGGCTGGAAATCCTGCAGTGAGTAACTCACCTTCTGACACCTCAATGCCTGTCCACTATGTACAAGGCACAAGTCAGGAGTGTGATGGAATACTCCCCACTTGCATGGATGAGTGCAGCTCCAAAACATTCAAGAAGTTCAACACAATGCAAGACGAAGCAGCCCGCTTGATTGGCATCCCTTCCACAAACATTAATTCCCCTCCACCACCAACACACAGTAGCAGCAGTGTGTACCATCTACAAGATGCAGTGCAGGTCATTACCACAGCTCCTTCAAAACCTATGACCACTACCATCTGGAAGGGCAAGGGCAGCAGACACATGGAAACACCACCACTTGGTGTTCATTTCATGACCATCAATTATCACAGCAGGGTGCCTGCCATGTCGCAGCTTAATGGACAAGCCACAAATAGCTGTGGGGCGTGATTCAGTGGCCGTGTTGCACTGGAATGAGAGTACAACGCGGTCAGTAGATCTCAGGTTAAGCTTCCCATGGCCCTCTCGGCAGCCTTCACACCTCACGGGATATACATAATCCTACGAGGCGTCGGAATCGGAACTCCACTCCAAAATGGCAGGACCAAACGGTGCTTGCTAAAGTAGGTTTTAAACCTACTTAAGGAGTACCTACCCGGGATCTACTGGCCTCCCTCAATTCACTGGCCTCCCTCAGGAGGCTGCAGCTGTGTGCTGATCAGTACTGGTCCACAAGAGCGTGGACCAGGCATCACAGCAACAGGGGCTGGGGGTTTTTCCCAGACAATTGTAGGCCAATGGGTGGTCAGGGAGTGTGCAGAGTGACTGGCGCTCCCCCTGGTATATGAGCACCTTCGCCTTGTCCAGATGGCATCCTGGCACTGTCATCCTGGTACTGTCATGGTGCCCAGCAGGCACTACTACGGTGGTAGTGTAAGGATGCCCAGGTGCCAGGGTGGCACTGCCAGGGGTCAGAGCCTGAAGGGGACCACGCCAAGAAAGGAGAGTGGAGTGGGGGTTTCAAAGATGGGATCTGCTTGCCAGTGCAGGAAGTGAGGTAAATGCCGCCTTTCTGGTACGTTCCTTGCCGATGCCAAAGAAAACCAGAGTTTGATTTATAGCAGGGTCATTCTCGATGCTGCAGGTGATGTGAAACATCCACTAAACTCCCCAAAAAAAGACTGTTTTTTTCTGTTAAATCGCAGCTATTGCTCCACTTCAAATAACTAAGTTTCCAGAGATGAGGGTTTGTCATATGAAGGGAGTTTGAACAGTTTAGGCCTTTACACTCCGGAGTTTAGAAGAATGAGCAGAGATTAATTAAGGTATATAAGATGATAAAAGATACAGATAAATAGATGTGGAGCGGATGCTTCCTCTTTTGGGGCATTCTGGAACAAGAGGATACGGGTAAGCAAATTTAAAACAGAGGTGAGGAGAAACTCCTTCTCCCAAAGGGTTGTGAATCTGTGGAATTCACTCCCCCACAGAGCGGTGGATGCTGGGACAATAAGTAAATTTAAGGAGGAGTTAGACATTTTTAATTGGTAATGGGCTGAAGGGGGATGGCGAATGGACAGGACGATGGAATTAAGGCCAGGTTGAGATCAGCCATGATCAAATGGTGGAGCAGACTCGATGGGCCAAATGGCCTAAATCTGCTCCTATATCTTACCTTGTGACAAATATTGACACAAAGATCTGACCGTTCAAAGAAAAGGAGAACTTTCTTGTTGAAGCCTGCTGTCTCTTTGAAACCAGCCAGAATTTTGGCCCTCAGTGGATGTGTTCAGTGAGATCCATTCTGACTGAGTAAAACAAACCCTATTGATTCCATCTAAGGTCAGAATTAGCAGGCGAAGTCTGCAGCCAGACCAAGTGCCCTCACAGCTGAAGGTAAGGAGGGGAGAGCACAGCAGATATCAATTCACCATTGCCTCCTCCTCCTGAGGCTGCTGTGAATCAATTTTAACACACAGTCAGCCACAGGCAAAATGTGTTGTTCTCGGAAGAAACATTTAGAGGTTACCAACATTCAATTATTATTTTTTTGAAACAATCTCACTCTCCTGTGAAATGCTTTGGTGGAGCCAAATTCTTTAAAGGCTCCCTATCAATACACATTTTTTTTCTTTTCTTAATATTTTCAGGAGTTTTTGTTAAAATCCCAGTTATAATTCTGCACACAATGGGGGCAATTCACTCTTTGTGCCACATTAGAAAATGAACTGGCAAATGGAATGAAAGTTGGTAAAGATATGCAGCAGGTTTTCAATTTGCAACCACCCATTGCATCAAGTCAAAGTTACCCCCAGTAACTTTTTAATGTGGAGTCAGTCATAACTTTCCAGCACAGATTTCAGTGTGCCGAGGTCAAGGATCCAACTTAAGTTGAAAAATTGTTGAACGAAAAGAAAAGATCAGCCAGAATTTGGAACAATTGCTTTTTATCAGTAGTTTGGCGACTTACCTCTGTGTTAGAAATTTGTAGGTTCAAAACCCACTTCTAGAGATTGCAATCAATAACCTATACAGACACTTTAGTCCAGTACTGAGGTGTGTTGCACTATTGGAGATGCCATCTTGTTGGCAAGGCATCCAACTGAGGACACAGAAGATGCCGCGTTGCAATCTTGAAGACAAGACTTGGAAATCTCCCTGGTCAATATCTCAATAAATGGTACAGGAAACCCAGCTTAACTGGTGATTACCACTTTGCTAGTTAGCTGCTCCGTTTCTCACACTTTCACACTTCTCGTACTTCATCGAGTGGAAAACACTTGCGCATGTTCAAGGCGACCCATTCTGGCGTCATGTCCGGGTGATATCAGCTCAGGTGATGTATCATTGTTCACCATCAGATGATGCCCACCACAGGGTCGCACATTGAACCTTTCAAGGTACAGTCACTTCTGTTTAGCAGGTAAAGGGAATTAGCCATCACACAAGATCCACAATAACATTGAGATGAATTTTCAATTAACCTACTTTCAGAGTTGTTGCTTGTGGGGAAGGTTGCCCTTCACCGTGAGAGAATCTCTTGTCAGATTCAGTTCATGCCATTGAAAGCTAACATTGTATCTTGGACCTCATTAATATGGTTGCAGCAGGTGTTCTCTTTGTATTGAAGGCCGCTGTGAGAAAATTTGGCTTCATTTTTCTTCTTTATTTTTCCAATTAAGGGGCAATTTAGCATGGCTAGTCCACCTACCCTGCGCATCTTTTGGGTTGTGGGGGTGAGACCCACGCAGACATGGAGAGAATGTGCAAACTCCACACGGACAGTGACCCAGAGCCGGGATTGAACCCAGGTCCTTGACGCGTGAGGCAACAGTACTAACCATTAGGCCACTGAGCCGCCTATTTGGCTTCATTCGTGGTTAGTGACTATTGCATGATCCCCAGTGCAAGTGCATTCCTCAGCTCTTTTTCCCAATTCCAGCACAGGCAACCAAATGAAAAAGTCAGCTGTATCTGGAAAGGCAGAAATCTTTGCATGTTCTCACTGAGATGATGTGTGGAGACAAGTTGGGCAATTGCACGCAATGTTGTTCACCTTACATTCACACTGCTTCAGATACAGGTCCCTCATCCGAAGTTCTGAAAACCAAAACATTCTAAAATGCGCACTTTTCTTCGAGTGTCGACGTGACAAAATGAATGGGAAATATCCCACCAGGTCCTGGGAAGGTTCCTGGGCAATGCGCAGGCCCCAACGTGCTGCAGATGCATAGGTCTCAATGCGCTGCACATGCACAGGTCTCAATGCGCCGCACATGCACAGGTCTCAATGTGCCACACCTGAGCAAGTCCAAATGCGCCGCACATGCACATTGTATTCCAAAAGCCAAATAATTCCAAAATCCGATGCACGTTCGGCCTCAAGCATTTTGGATTAGGGATGCTCAACCTGTATTCAGATTAACTTCACACCACTTTTTCCAGCTTAATGCAGCAAATATCTTTTTAAATATGGGTCGCCAGTGTTAGAAATGCCTCCTCCAAGTTCCATTTTTGACGAAACTGCTTGGGATGTTTTAACTGTAGATTGGAGTGTTAACCAAGGTTGTGAGCAGATTAGTCTGACTGTTTTAAATGAAGCATTTGCCAGTTTGTAATATGTAATACTGCTTCATTAGGCTCCGTCATTAGCTGCTCAGCTGTAATGTCCAGGATTGAAGTGTATGATGAGCACTTTAAAGGGAACCTTTACAAAATGGTTCTTTGATGTCGTTTTGCTGCTTATTGAATTGAGGGATGGCAATGATGATAGGCTAATTGAATGGGGGGAGGGGTGGGAGGTGGAATGAGCTGTAATGCTATTTCAATCGAATTGAACAAAATCACTTGCTATCGAGAAACATCCAGTCCTATGTACACACTATGAGAGAACAGTTGGCAAAATATGGGTGGCACAGTGATTACCATTGCTGCCTCATAGCGCCAGGGACCTGGGTTCAATTCTGGCCTTGGGTGACTGTATGGAGTTTGCATATTGTCTGCGTATGTTTCCTCCGGATTCTCCAGTTTCCTCACACAGTCTAAAGTTGTGCAGGTTGGGTCAGCACAGCTGCCTCATGGCGCCGAGGTCCCATGTTCGAATCCCGGCTCTGGGTCACTGTCCGTGTGGAGTTTGCACATTCTCCCCATGTCTGCGTGGGTTTCACCCCCAGAACCCAAAGATGTGCAGGGTAGGTGGATTGGCCACACTAAATTGCCCCTTAATTGGAAAAAATTAATTGGGTACTCTGAATTTTTAAAAAAAGTTGTGCAGGTCAGGTGGATTGGCCATGTTAAATTAAATTGCCCCTTCGTGTCCAAGGATGTGCATATTAAGTAGGGTATGGGGATAGGACGGTGGAGTGGGCTTAGGTAGGGTGTTCCTTCAGAGGGTCCGTGCAGACGTGATGGGCTGAATGGCCTCCTCTGCGCTGTAGGGATTCTATGGATCCATGGATTTATATGGTTCATATTTCAAAGAGGCAAGAGGGAATTTCTGAAATGTTGATAGGATTCATTGAACTCAGCACTCACCACCTTGATATCCACTCCCAGCCATGAGAAGGGCACCTTCATTTAGAAAATCTACCCAATTAATCCATCATACAAATGATGGAAGAAAGGGATTGAGTTGAATTTTAACTTTTATTTATATCATGTCACCATATAACCTCATAGTGAACGCATCACCTTCTGAAGTGTAGTCATGTAAACAGCAGCCATTTTGTATCAAGCAAGGCCCCAAATAACACTGCAATGAATTTCCATTTAGTCTACTTTCGGTGGTTTTGCTTGTGGGGAAACATTGTCCTTCACTGTGAGAGAATCCCATGTCATATTCAGTTTGGGCCATGGGCTGTTTACAATCTCACATCATACCCTAGACCTCACTATGATAGTTGTCGCAGAAGGCCCTCTTTGTTGTAGAAGCCCCTATTTTCTGCCATTACTTTTGTCAGTGACCTGGATTAGCAAGGCCTGCTGCTACTTAGTGCTGAGGTAGAGTTTCTGAGACTGATAGTTCTGCCAAATGCCTTTCATAAGACAAGATATAGAAACAGTAGGCCATTCAACCCTTCGAGTCTGTCCAGCTATTTAATAAGATCATGGCTGATCCAACGCTTCACTTTCCTGCCTTATCTCTGTAACCCTTAATTCCCGACTGATTAAAAACCTATCGATCTCAACCTTGAAACTGTTCAAGGACTTGGCCCCCACAACTTCCTGGGGCAAAGAATTCCAAAGATCCACCACTCTTTGAAGGAAGAAACCCTTTCTCAAATCCGTCTTGGATTTGGATTTGTTTATTGTCACGTGTACAGAGGTACAGTGAAAAGTATTGTTCTTTGTACAGTCCAGACAGATCGTTCCATTCACGAAAAAAAATAATGGGGCAAAAATAAACACACAATGTAGATACATAGACACAGGCATCGGGTGAAGGATACAGGAGTATAGTACTTCTCAGTAGAGACGATGTGTGAAGAGATCAGATCAGTCCACAAAATGGTCGTTTAGATCAGCGGGGAACGAGCTGTCTTTGAATCTGTTTGTGTGTGTTCTCAGACTTTTGTATCTCCTGCCCGATGGAAGAAGTTGTAAGAGTGAGTAAGCCGGGTGGGAGGGGTCTTTGATTATGCTGCCCGCTTTCCCCAGGCAGCGGGAGGTGTAGACAGAGTCAAAGGCGGGTTCACGTGATGGACTGGGCTGTGTTCACAACTCTCCATAGCTTCTTCCGGACCCCTTTCATAGAATGATTGAATTGTATTGTACAGAGGGAGGCCATTTAGCCCAACTGTGTCAGCTGTACGAAAGAGCTACTAATTAGTCTCACTCCCCTTCCAATCCCCAAGTTTTTTCCTTGCTATCCAATCCCTTTTGAAAGGTCATGTTGGACCGGCTTCTCAGCTCTCGTGTGGTGCACTCCAGATCAATAACTCATAAAAATTGAAATCTTTGCCTCTGGTGACCCATCCTCCGGCTGGTGGAAAAAGCTTATCGAGGCGTTGATCTCCTAATGTGCTACCAAGTCCATAACTGGGCTTTTGATTAGCAAGACCAATAAATGTGACATATTGCACATTAAAGGGAAAACTGCCAACATGTCCACGAATTATGTCAGATGACTTGAGATGAAACTCAAGGAGAAGCTGGAGATAACAGCAGACACGGTCCCCGTGTTCAGTTACTGTTGGCTGGACAGCAATCACTAACACAACACAAAATCAAATGATCTCATCATTATCAACACAGACAAAGAAAATGCTGTCAAATCTCAACAGGTCTCACAACATCTGTGGAGAGAGAACGGAGGTAACGTTTGGAGTCTGGATGACCCTTCATCATAGTGTCAATTCGTTATCATTGATTCATAGATTCACTGGCGTTTACAGCACAGAAGGAAGCCATTCAGCCCAACATGTCCACGCTGGGCAACAAGGATCTGACTGCACTAATCTCATTTTCAAGCGCTTGCCCCAGTGCCCTGGAGGTTTTCGGCAATGCAAATAAATGTCTAAATATGTCTTAAAAATTCAGAGAGTTTCTGAGTCAACCACCCTTTCGCACAATGAGTTCCAGACTCCCACCACTCTCAGTGAAAAAGTTTCTCGTCAACTTCCCTCTCAGCCTTCGACCTCTTACCTATGCCCCCTGGTTATTGACCCCTCTATTAATGGAACAAGTGCCTTCATATCCACCCTATGCACGCCCCTCATAATCGTATTCACTTCTATCAGGTCCCCTCTCAACCTTCGCTACTCCAAGGAAAACAGCCCCAGCCTATCCGATCTCTCCTCAAAGCTCAGACTCTGCAGCTCAAGAGTCATCCTGATAAATCTTCCCTGCACCGTCTCCAGTGTCATCTCGTCCTTCCTTTTGCCACACCAATTCAGAGCGATAAAGCAGTTTACAATGTGTACCTTACGCTCCAACATTCAGGGTAAGTATGAGGTACATGTGATATAGCAGATAAACTGACTGGATGCACCATATCACAGAGTCAATGACAGATGCAACCAGACCAGGTTCCATGGATTTACAAACCACCCAGACATTAGTCCCACTTTGAGTGAGCCAATCTGACCGAAACTTTTGGCAGAATTTTTCGGCCCTGCCTCGGCATGTTTTCTGACAATGGAGGCAGCTCACCATTGGTCACCAGCAGGATCTTTCGGTCCTGCCGATGCCTCCACCATTTTGAATGGCTCGCCCTTCCTGCTACCGGGTTAGCATGTCATATGGGGTCACTTTCAATACAACCAGAAGATCCTTGGGCGACTGTCTATGTGGAGTTTGCACTTTCTCCCCATGTCTGCACGAGTTTCCTTTGTGTGCTGTGGATTCCTCCCACAGGCCAAAGATGTGCGGGTTTGGTGGATTGGCTGTGCTAAATTGCCCCTTAGTGTCCTGGGATGTGCAAGTTAGGTTGTATGACGTGGTAACAGAGTGAAAGAAATTGGGGGGGCGCTTTGCCACTGTGGGGCACTGAAATTATGGAAGTCTACATTGCTAGGGGCAGGCACTATCAAGCTCTGCATTCACATACTTAAGAGATACTTCCAGAATTCTTCAGAGAGCGAGCTACTAGTTGGAACACACTGGCCAGAGAATAAGGCATAATTATGGGCTGGATTTCGCTGGTTGTTCGCAATCCCACCGGCACCGGGGTGGAAAAGGAAAGAAAATATTCATTCGGATCTCTGATGCATTGACAAAGTGCAAAGAGGCTGACCAACCTCGGATGTTGATTGGAGGAAAACACTCAGACCCCTGACCTCGAAGGGGGCTGTAGAAGATGTGGCTCATTCTGCGTCTCTTACCCCATGATGAGCCCCTTCCTTGGCAGGACGTGTTCAGCTCTCTGTCAGGCAGGAGTCAGACATATCACTGAGGATGAAAGGAGCATCACTCTGTCCTCAATGCAAGTCATCATCATTCTCTCGCAGAGTCCGGCCAATGGCTTTAGCGCCCTGCCCATGAACTCGGGCACCATTAAGATACCCTACGCTGGCACCTTCATGATGCACATCGTGTGGTCAGAAATGAGTTGGAGATTCAGGCAGTGGAATCCCTTACGGTTCATGAATGGCACTGCATGACGCCATGGAGACCACAGGGACCCCGTGGGTGCAGTCTCTCGTGGGGGGCATGCTGGCTGAGTGGACAAAGCCCATGACCCTGATGTCCTGGCTCTCCTCGTCCCTGTCTAAGTTTATGTACATGTGGGCCCTTGCATAAAGAGCATCTGTTACCTCCCTTATGCATCTGTGTGTGCCTGACTGGGAGATACCACTGAGTGCTGTCCTGAAACGAGCCACTCGTGTAGAAGTTCAGAGCGACGGTAACTTTAAGGACAGGCAGTGGGTGTCCTCCCATCCCATCTGGTATCAGCTCTTGCAGGACCTGGTAAAGGTGGTCCACCATCCACCAGGACAGGCACAGTCTCCACCCACACTGAAGCTCCCACATCCTGAAATAAAATGTCAGACGTCGGAAGACCCTTTGCCGGTAATCCCTCCTACGGGGCTCGATGATCTGTGCTGCTGTTCCCGGAATAGCTACTGGCGCTGGCACATTGATTTATCTGCTGCTGCTCGATCACTATGAGTAGAAAAGCCAACTCGATTGGCTCCATGATTCTCCAGAATCATGCACTGAAAAGAAGAAAACACCAAAGGGAGTGATGAGGCTTCCTGACAGAGGCCTGACCCTCAGCCCTACACACCCCTGGGACATCCACCCAGGCACTTTTCCCCCTTGGTGAGTGCCTATCCACTCAGTCCAATTAACCTAACAAGCACGTCTTTCGGGACTTACAGTCAGCCCCAGGGGTTGGGCGTTTCCTGGAACTTGCTGGCAGCGCAAGGGTTAACAGATTCAAATGCCAACAGAGTTCACCTTCAAGGCTCAAGCTGCAAATCATTTAGCTTGGCATCAATGTCATGTGAGAAAAGGCTCGAAAACCCAGTGCAAAATGGGCAAGAACATCCTTCCTTAGGAAAACCTTGATTTTTGTTTTTGTGAGAGTGACGTTGTGTGACATGTTATTTTTCACAGTCCCCCTTGTTCTACATTAGAAAAGCACATGGTGACAGAGTAGGTTACCTTGAGCAGCCCTGTGGACCCACGGCTGTACGTCTTCATTTGAAATCCATCTCCATCGGCCAGCTGTTCACGGCAAGTTATTTTCTCTGGCGGCCCGGAGGGAGCAGAAGGCACTAATGACGGGCAGGAGTAAACATTGCCGAGAGCTCTCAGATTAGCGCTGGCCAGGAGATCATTTGTTTTCACCTCTTCAGATTTCGAGTGCGAGCCGAATACATGAGGAAAAGCAGCTGAGCATTTTGCCAGCTGTGTGCAACTTTCATTTTCTTTCAGCCATTGATACTGAGAGCAGAAGACAAAAAAAGGGGACGGGGAAGAGAGAAAGAGAGACAGAGAAAGAGAGAAAAAGAGAGTGTGCAAGAGCAAGAGTGAGTGAGAGAGTAAGAGATTACTTGGGGAGGCAGTGATATTGTTGCTGGACTAGTAATCCAGAGACCCAGGATAATGATCCGGGGACCCGGGTTCGAATCCTACCACAGCAGGTGATGCAATTTAATCTCAATAAAATATCTGGAATTAAAAGTCTAATGATGACCATGAAACCAATGTTGATTGTTGCAAAAGCTCATCTAGTTCACTGATGTCCTTTAAGGAAGGAAATCTGCCATTCTTACCTGGTCTGGCCAATATGTGACTCCAGACCCACAGGGAAGTGGCTGACTCTTAAATGCTCTCTGAAATGGTCCAGCAAGTCACTCAGTTGTATTCAACTGCTTTTAAAACACAAAAAAGGAATGAAACCGGACGCACCACCCGGCATCGAACTGGAAACGACAACAGCAAACCCAACCCTGCCGAACCTGCAAACTCCTCCTTACTAACATCTGGGGGCTTGTGCCAAAGGTGGGAGAGCTGTCTCACAGAGTAGTTAAGCAACAGCCTGATATAGACATACCCACAGAATTATACCTTACAGACAATGTCCCAGATATCATCATCCCAGATATCACCATCACCATTCATGGGTATGTCCTGTCTCACCAGCAGGACAGACCCAGTAGAGGTGGCGGCACAGTGGTATACAGTCAGGAGGGAGTAGCCATGGGAGTCCTCAACATCAACTCTGGACCACATGAAGTCTCATGGCTTCAGGTTAAACATGGGCAAGGAAACCTGCTGCTGATTACCACGTACCGGCCACCATCAGCTGATGAATCAGTACACCTCCATGTTGAAGACCACTTGGAGAAAGCACTGAGGGTGGCAAGGGTGCAGAATGTTCTGTGTGGGGGACTTCAATTCCATCATTAAGGGTGGCTCGGTAATAACACCACAGACCGAGCTGGCCAGGTGCTGAAGGATATAGCTGCTGGACTGGGAATGCAGCAGGTGGTGAGGAAACCAACAAGAGGGAAAAACATACTTGACCTCACCCTCACCAATCTGCCTGCTGCAGATGTACCTGTCCATGACACAAGCGATAGATGTGACCACCATCAGTCCTTGTGGAGACAAAGTCCTGTCTTCTCATTGAGGATACCCTCCATCGTGTTATGTGGCACGACCATTGTGCTAAATGGGATAGATCTAGCAACTCACAACTGGGTATCTATGTGGCTCTGTGGGCCATCAACAACAGCAGAATTGTATTCAACCATAATCTGTAATCACCTGGCCCGGCTTATCCCCCTCTCTACCATTACCACCATGCCAGGGGATCAACCCTGGTTCAATAAAAAGTGTAGGAGGGCATGCCAGGAGCAACATCAGTCACACCGAAAAATGAGGTGAAGTTACAACATAGGACCACTTGTGTGACAAACAGCAGAAGCAGCAAGTAATAGACACAGCTAAGTGATTCCACAACAAACACATCAGATCTAAGATCTGTAGTCCTGCCACATCCAGCCGTGAATGGAGGTGGACAATTAAACAACACACTGGAGGAGGAGGCTCCACAAATATCCACATGTTCAATGACGAAGGAGCCAGGCACATATGTGAAAAGACAAGGCTGAAGCATTCGCAACAATCTTTAGGACAGCACAGTGGTTAGCACAGTTGCTTCACAGCTTCAGGGTCCGAGATTCAATTTCCGGCTTGGGTCACTGTCTGCAGAGTCTGCACGTTCTCCCCGTGTCGGTGTGGGTTTCCTCCGGTGCTCCGGTTTCCTCCCACAGTCCGAAAATGTGCAGGTTGGGTGGATTGGCCATGCTAAAAATTGCCCTTAGGTTAGGTGGGGTTACTGGTTTACTGGGGATGGGGTGGAGATGTGGGCTTGGGTGGGTGCTTTTTTCCAAGAGCCGGTGTGGACCCGATGGGCCGAATGGCCTCCTTCTGCACTGTAGGTTCTATGATTCAATGATCTTCAGCCAGAAGTGCCTAGTGGATGATCCATCTCGGTCTCCTCTGGAAGTCCCCAGCATCACAGATGTCAGTCATCAGCCAACATGATTCACTCCATGTGATATCAGGAAATGGTTGAAGGCACTGAATACTGCAAAGGCTATGGGCCCTGCCAATATTCCTGCAATAGTACTTGTGCTCCAGAACTTGCCGTGCCCCTAGCCAAGCTGTTCCAGTACAGGTACAACACTGGCATCTCCCCGGCCCAGGTGTGTCCAGTATTCAAGCAACCAGACAAACCCAACCCAGCCAATTACCGCCCTATCAGTCTACTCTCCATCATCAGCAAAGTGATAAAAGGAGTCATCAACAGTGCTATCAAGCGGCACATACTCAGCTGCTCACGGATGCTCAGTTTGGGTTCCGCCAGGATCTTTCAGTTCCTGACCTCATTACAGCCTTGGTTCAAACATGGACAAAAGAGCTAAATGCCAGAGGTGAGGTGAGAGTGACTGCCCTTGACACCAACGCAGCATTTGGCCAAGTATGTCATCAAGGAGCCCGAGCTAAACTGGAGTCAATGGGAATTGGGAAATACTCTTTGCTGGTTGGAGTCATACCTGGCACAAAGGAAGATGGTTGTGGTGGTTGGAATTCAATCATTTCAACTCCAGGACATTCCTCAGGGTATTGTCCTAAGCCCAGCCATCTTTAGCTGCTTCATCAATGACCTCCCTTCCATCATAAGGTCAGACGTGGGGCTGTTTGTGGATGACTGCACAATGTTCAGCACCATTCATGACTTCTTAGATAATGAAGCAGACCATATCCAAATGCAGCAAGACCTGGACAATATCCAGACTTGGGCAGACAAGTGACAAGTTACATTCGCGCTACGCAAGTGCGAGGCAATGATCATCTCCTACAAGAGAGGATCTAAGCACCACCCTTTGACATTCAATGGAATTACCATTGCTGAATCCCCCACAATCAACATCCTGGGAGTTTCCATTGATCAGAAACTGAACTGGACTAGCCACATTAATACTTTGGCAGCCAGGGCAGGTCAAAGATAAGCAACTCACCTCCTGACCCCCCACCCCCCCCCCCCCCCCCCCCCCCAAAACCTGTCCACCGTCGACAAGACAAAAATCAGGAGTGTAACGGAATACTCTGCACTTGCCTGGAAGAGTGCAGCTCCAACAACACCCAAGAAGCTCAACACCATCCAGGACAAAGGAGCCCGCTTAATTGCTCCCCTTCCACAAACATTCAAACCCTTCACCACTGATAATGGCAGTCATGTGTACCATCTACAAGAGGCCCTGCAGTAACTCACCAAGGTTCCTCAGACAACACCTTCCAAACCCACGACCACTACCTTCTAGAAGACAATAGCGGCAGATAACTGGACACCCCACCACCTGGAGGTTCCCCTCCAAATCACTCACCACCCTGACTTGGAAATATATCGCTGCTCCTTCACTGTCACTGGGGAAACATCCTGGAGCTCCCTCCCTAACAGCACTGTGGGTGTACATATACCTCAAGGATTGCAGCAGTTCAAAAGGCAACTCATCACCACCTTCTGAAATGAAAAATGAAACGAAATGAAAATCACTTATTGTCACAAGTAGGCTTCAAATGAAGTTACTGTGAAAAGCCCCTAGTCGCCACATTCTGGTGTCTGTTCAGGGAGGCTGGTGCGGGAATTGAACCATGCTGCTGGCCTGCCTTGGTCTGCTTTCAAAGCCAACAATTTAGCCCTGTGCTAAACCAGCCCCTACTGAAGGGCCACTAGGGATGGCCTAACCAACGACACCCACACCCCGTTAACAAATTTCTTTTTAAAATCGCCTTTCGTTTTATAGAATTATGTTTGGACTATGTTTGAGGTAGCTTTGCTTGAAGTTGCAAGGGAAGGTTGGGATGGAAATTTTGGTCCTGATGATGAAACTATCATTACTTTGTGGGGCTAATTTGTTTTACCTGCAAGATTATTACGCTTCACGATTGAGACTCAACAACAGAAACTTCCAGCATTGATTGATTGATTAATTTATTGTCACATGTAGCGAAGTACCGAAGTTCAGTGAAAAGTATTTTTCTGCGGCCAAGTGTACGTACATAGTAAATAAAAGAATAGTCGACAGAGTACATTGACAAATGGTGCATGAACAAATAGTGATTGGTTACAGTGCGGAACAAGGGCCAAACAAAGCAAATACATGAACAAGAACAGTATAGGGCGCGTGAATCCTGTTCTTACAGGGAACAGATGATCTGAGGTAGAGTCGTTGATGAGTCTAGCAGCATCCTCTAATGTGCAGTAAAAGATAGAAATCCAAATTGCTATCACGGATTTCCAGCACTTACATGAGCTGCGCTGCTGAATTCCTCACGGATAGAAATCTTAAAACTCACTGATCTGATTTGAACGCCCACTTTTTATGCTGTTTTTGTTTTTCTGTAAGAAAACCCTTGAAAATATTGTACCTTGTTGAATGAGGTTATTGACAGTACACTCAGTTATAATTATGTCTGAACATCCTCTCTGGCCATGAAAAACAGATTTAAAAAAATATATTTGCGGAATGTCAAATTTTTCCATTATTGTCAAAACAAATCCAAAATCTGTTTATGATTTTTCAGCTTCCACCCTTAATCCTGTGAGTCTGTCCTACTGTTTATTTTGCCCACCACAAAATGATAAGAAATGAAGCCAAATCATCCTTTTTCTTCCTTCTTGGTTTGCTGTCTGTGAAACTGCTTTAATGTGATTGGTTGCTGAGCTTGTTTGGTGACAGCACTTTTACTGGAGGCAACACTGGGAAAGGTGAAATCTATACCACAGAGATCAGTAGGTCTATGTTGGCAACATTCTTCACAGTCAGTATTGAGAGCTATCACCCCACCACTGATTTCAACTTCGAGGCCGTTATAAATGGTCAGAAACAGTTCAGATTGCCATCACTGGAGCTCGCTGTCAACTATGAATCAATCAAAACTCACATGAAATAATACGGTTGCACGACTTGTTAGATGTCAACCCATCCTAACGCTGCAAACGCGCACCGTTCGTGAAGTTAGCTGTGGAGACGGCAATCATAGTCGAATGATAGAGAAAAGGAAGGGTGCCTTGTAGGATCTTGTGCATGGAACAACAAGATTCCTTTTGAAGACTAGTTCAAAGCTATGCAAAGCACCTGAGGAAGAGGAATTAAACGGGCCGCATACAGCTGCTGGGCTTTGTAGAAAGCGAGGAAAATATTTTCATGTCTTGAAGAAAATGCTATGGTATGCACCAAACATCATCAGGATGTATCGGATCCAGTCAAAAATAATATCTCACTCAAATAGAGATGTCAAAATATCTAAAAAATCTTGCATGTGTCAGTCGCACCTCAAATGTGAAGTGCTGTCTTTTTCTAACTTTGGAAAAGTCTCATTTGCACAAGGAGTGAGCGGTGGAGATTTACAAACATCTGCCTACCTATCTACAGAAACGTCTTTCATGGATTGCCCTCAAAATGGCCTCAGGGGGCGACTCCGTAAATCAGTACGAGGTGACTGATTGTGAGTCCGGCATCAAGAAAGGGATATGGCTGCACGGGTGAACAGAGTTCCTTCAGCTCCTGGAATATTTGCCAACTTTTCCGTCAACAGTAAAGGCAGTTGTTATCCAAAGCAGAAGGATATGTTAGAGGGAAAGCAAAGGAAGAAAAATTTAATGGGGAGGCAACCAAATCCATGGACAAATAATTGAGTGAAGCTGAATCTTATTTGATAGCTGGTGAAGAGGCCAAGGCGCTAATTTGGGGCATTCGAGGAAAATTGCTTTGCTTGGGTAAGAAGGCCATAAGACCAGAAGACATAGGAGCAGAATTAGGCCATTTGGCCCATCGAGTCTGCTCCGCCATTCAATCATGGCTGATATTTTTCTCATCCCCATTCTCCTCTCTTCTCCCCACATCCCCTGATCCCCTTATTGATCAAAACCATATCTATCTCTGTCTTAAAAGCACTCAGTCAATTGGCCTCCACAGCCTTCTGCGGCAAAGAGTTCAACAGATTCACCACCCTCTGGCTGAAGAAATTCCTCCTCATCTCTGTTTTAAAGGATCGTCCCTTTAGTCTGAGATTGTGTCCTCTGCTTCTAGTTTTTCCTACAAGTGGAAACATCGTCTCCACTTCCACTCTATCCAGGCCTCGCAGTATCCTGTAAGTTTCAATAAGATCCCTTCTCATCCTTCTAAACTCCAACGAGTTCAGGCCGAGAGTCCTCAACTGTTCCTCATACGACAAGCTCTTCATTCCAGGGATCATTCTTGTGAACTTCGTCTGGATCCGTTCCAAGGCCAGCACATCCTTTCTTAGATTCGGGTCCCAAAACTGCTCACAATACTTCAAATGGGGTCTGACCAGAGCCTTATACAGCGTCAGAAGTACATCTCGGTCTTGTATTCTAGCCCTCTCGACATGAATGCTAACATTGCATTTGCCTTTCTTCCTGCCAACTGAACCTGCACGTTAACCTTAAGAGAATCGTGAACAAGGGCTCCCAAGCCCCTTTGGTCGCCACACTATCAGAAGGATGTGGAGGCTTTAGAGAGGGTGCAGAAGAGATTTACCACGATGTTGCCTGGTATGGAAGGCATTAGCTATAAGAATAGATTGAATAAACTCGGTTTGTTCTCACTGGAACGACGGAGGTTAAGGGTCAACCTGATAGAGGTCTACAAAATTATGAGGGGCATAGACAGAGTGGATAGTCAGAGGCTTTTTCCCAGGGTGGAGGGGTTAATTACTAGGGGGCATAGGCTTAAGGTGCCAGGGGCAAGGTTTAGAGTAGATGTACGAGGCAAGTTTTTTACACAGAGGCTAGTGGGTGCCTGGAACTCGCTGCCGGAGGAGGTGGTGGAAGCAGGGAAGATAGTGACATTCAAGGGGCATCTTGACAAATACATGAATAGGGAATAGAGGGATACGGACCCAGGAAGTGTAGAAGATTTTAGTTTTGACGGGCAGCATGGTCGGCACAGGCTTAGCGGGCCGATGGGCCTGTTTCTGTGCTGTATTTTTCTTTGTTCTTTGTACTTCTGATTTCCTAAGCATCTTCCCACTTAGAAAATAGTCTATTCCTCCATTTCTCCTTCCAAAGTGCATAACCTTACACTTTTCCACATTGTATTCCGTCTGCCACTTCTTTGCCCATTCTCCTAATCTGTCCAAGTCCTTCTGCAGCCCACGTGCTTCCTCGATACTACCTTCCCCTCTACAGATCTTTGTCTCATCTGCAAACATCGCAACAGTACCTTCAGTCCCTTCCTCCAGATCATTCATGTATATTTTGAAAAGTTGTGGTTCCAGCACCGACCCCTGAGGTATACAGCTGCCATCCTGAAAAATACCCCTTTATCCTGACTCTGCCTTCTGCCAGTCAGCTAATTCTCTATCCATGCCAGGATCTTACCCTTAACACCATGGGCTTTTAACTTATTTAACAGTCTCCTATGCGGCACCTTGCCAAAGGCCTTCTGGAAATCTAAATAAATCACGTCCACTGGTTCTTCTTTGTCTAACTTCCTTGTTACTTCCTTAAACAACTCTAACAGATTTGTCAGACATGACCTCCCCTTGACGAAGCCGTGCTGACTCAGTTCTATTTTATCATGCACTTCCAAGTACTCCGCAATCTCATCTTTAATATGGACTCTAAAATATTACCAATGACCGAAGTCAGGCTAACTGGCCTATAATTTCCCGTCTTCTGCCTCCCTCCCTTCTTAAACAGTGGTGTTATATTAGCCACTTTTACTTTCCAGTCCTCTGGGACCCTTCCTGCCTCCAGTTATTCCTGAAAGATCATCACCAATGCCCCCACAATCTCCTGAGCTCTCTCTTTTAGAACCCTGGGGTGTAGTCCATCCGATCCAGGTGATTTATCCACCTTCAGACCTTTCAGTTTCCCCAGAACCTTCTCCTTAGTCATGATCACTGCACTCACTTCTGCGCCCTGGTTCTCCTGGAGCTCTGGCATCCCACTGGTGTCTTCCACCGTGAAGAATGATGCAAAGTAACTATTCAGTTCATCTGCCATTTCTTTGTTTCCTATTATTACTTCTCCAGCCACATTTTCCAATGGTCCAATGTCCATTTTTGCCTCTCTCTTACCTTTTATATATTGAAAAAAACTCTTCCTATCTTCCTTTCTATTACTAGCATGCTTGCACTCATACTTCATCTTCTCCCGCCTTATTGCTTTTTTAGTTGTCCTCTGCTCACTTTTAAAGGCTTCCCAATCCTCTGGCTTCCCACCAATCCTCGCCACATTGGATGCGTTTTCTTTAGCTTTTATGCTGTCCTTGACTTCCCCCGTCAGCCATGGATGCCTTGTCCTCCCCTTAACATGTTTCCTCCTCCTTGCGATGATTTCTGTTGAGCCTCCTGAATAACCCCCAAAAACTCCAGCCATTGCTGTTCCACTGTCTTCCCTGCCAGGCTGCTTTTCCAATCAATTCTGGCCAGTTCCTCCCTCATGTGTTTGTAGTTACCCTTATTTAATTGTAGTACCATTACATCTGATTGCAGCATCTCCCTCTCAAACTGCAGGGTAAATTCTATCATATTGTGGTCACTGCTCCCGAAGGGTTCCTTCACCTTCCGTTCCCTAATCAGGTCTGCCTCATTGCACATCACTAAATCCAGAATTGCCTGATCCCTAGTAGGCTCTGTCACAAGCTTCTCTAAAAAACCATCTCTTAGACATTCCACAAATTCCTTTTCTTGGGATCCACTACCAACCTGATTTTCCCAGTCCACCTGCATATTGAAGTCCCCCATGATTATTGTAATATTGCCATTTTTACATGTCTTTTCTATCTCCTGATTTATTTTCTGCCCCAAATCCTGACTACTGTGAGGGGGGCTGTACATAACTTTCATCAGGGTCTGGCAAACCTCCAGGCCAGGATATCAGTGCCCCTCCAGTTTAGATGTACATGTCCATCTTGTACAGGTTCCACCTGCCCCGTAGGAGATCCCAATGGTCCAAAAATCTGAAACCCTCCCTCCTACAGCACCAGTTTAGCCACATAGTTAGCTGCACTATCCACCTATTTTTAGCCTCACGGGCACGTGGCACAGGGAGTAATCCTGAGATTACAACCCTAGAGGTCCTGCTTTTTAGCTTCCTGCCTAACTCCCTGAACTCCTTCTGCAGGACCTCATCACTCTTCCTGCCTATGTTATTAGTACCTATGTGTACTACGACCTCTGGCTGTTCACCCTCCCCCTTCAGGATGTCCTGTGCTCATTCAGAAACATCCTTGACCCAGGCACCAGGGAGGCAACATACCATCCTGGGGTGTCTTTCACGTCCACAGAGGCGCCTATCTGTGCCCCTTACTACAGAGTCCCCTATAGCTATCGCTCTCCTGCATTTTGCCCTCCCCTGCTGAGCAACAGAGCCAGTTGTGATGCCACTGTTTTGTTTACTGTTGTTTTCCCCTGATAGGGTTGGCGGAAGACGCCTCCGACAAGGTAGCAGTGCACTCCGCCCAGCATAAGATGATGGTTTTACTGCACATTGCCCGTACCAAATGCTCCGGGCGTGGGGATGGGGTAGGAGATGGTGAGGAGAAGGCAGGATAAATGTCACAAACTGAGCTGACACAATCAGATTATGCAACAGATTGATGGTGCAATCTGAATAGCAGCAAGCGTTGCCTGGCAACCTTTCCACATTCACTCTTCAACGTGGCACTCTCTCAAACAACCCAACCCATACCTCAGGAGGGCATACATCCTAACTGCAACATACAATTGAATGCACTGGCATCGCCTCAGGTTAGGAAGCCACCTTAAGGCTGGGTTTTCTAATCCCGTGGAAACCAGTTCACAGGGTGTTACTGGAGCAGAAATAAGGAATTGCAATGTCAAGGCAACATGCCTTTTGCATGCAATGTGCATTGATACTGGGTCTGCAGAAGTACCTTGGGAATGGACCTAAAGCTGCACCTTGAGACTTTCAATCTGGGAAAAATACCTGTCGGAAAATTGTAAGGAACAATCCTGAAATGATTTCTAAAATGATTGGGCCTTGGTGGGTTGTTGCTCACCTCAGTTCTCACTTAACTTTATAACCAACAATTCCAATGTCAAACGTCTTTATCCAGCAAGAAATTCATTGGCACTACCCTAAATGGGAGTTACTTCTCGGTTGCCGTCAATTCATGATCCTGATCCTCTGTAGTTTTAAGATTGTTCATTTTAAATATCTCTGTTCCAAATTGGCACCATTAGTTCAGACAAAATAACTTGCATAAGTTCACAAACTCTCGGCATTTTAAAGAGCACAATCAGGCCCTTTCCCCATTGTAAACAAGTTCTGTCCAATAACAATTCATATTTTTGTAGTTCCTTTAATGTAATGAAGAGTCCCAAGGCTCTTCCATCAGCAGCATTATTACGCATAGCACGGCACCAGTCCATATAAGGAGATATTGAGTCAGATGACAAAAAGCCTGGTCGAGGAGGTAGGTTTGGCGAAGCGCCTCAATGGAGGGAAACGAGGAAGAGAGATCTAGGGAGAGAATTCTGGAGCTTGAGGCCTGTGGGGAACTGAAGGTACGGCCAGAAACGGTGGAGCGATTTTGAGAGGAATGAACAAAAGGCCAGAATTAGATAAGTGCAGATATCCTGGGCGAAATTCTCCAACCCCCAGCAGGGTCGGAGAATCGCCTGGGGCTGCCGAAAATCCCGCCCCCGCCGTGGCAGAGATTCTCCGCCACCCGGGAAGTGGCGGTGGCGGGAATCTCGCCACTCCGATCGGCGAGGCCCCTGCGGCGATTCTCCGGCCCGAATGGGCCGAAGTCCCGCCGCTGGGAGGCCTCTCCCGGCGCCGAGGTTTGAACCATCTCTGTACCGGCGGGATCAGCGGCGCGAGCGGGCCTCGGGGTCCTGGGGGGGCGGGGCGCGATTGAACCCCGGGGGGTGCCCACACGGTGGCCTAGCCCGCGATCGGGGCCCCCTGCTCAGACTCCGGGCCAGTGCCCTGGGTGCACCCTTTCTCCTTCCGCGGCCGCCACGGCCTCCGCCATGGCGGAAGCGGAAGAGAAACCCACATCGCGCATGCGCCGGTGGTGACGTCAGCGGCAGCTGGCCGCTGACGTCACTGCCGGCGCATGCGCCGACCGGCGAAAGCCGTTCGGCCAGCTCCGCTGCCGGGGGCGCTGGTTTTGTGCGCCAGTCTTCTGGTGCAAACCGCTCCGGCGCGGGGCTGGCCCCCAAAGGTGGGGAGAATTCCCCACCTTTGGGGAGGCCCGACCCCTGAGTGGTTGGCGCCACTCCCCTACGCCGAGACCCTCCGTCACGCCAGGTAGGGGAGAATCCCGCCCGACATCAGCAAACGTTATTCTCGCCGGCGGGGCGGGTGGGGGAGGGGTGTGTTGGCTTTCCCTGGATGGTTGTAGGGTTGAAGGAAATCACAGAGATCGGGAGTTGAAGCCATGGAGGGATTTTAAAATAAAGGATGACATGAATTTTATTGTTTTAATTAATTCATGGGCATCGCTGGCAGAGCCAGCACTTTTATTCCCCATCCCTCATTACCCTTGGAAAGGTGGTGGTGAGCAACTTTCTTGAACCGCTACAGTCCATATGTTGTAGGTACACCCGCAGTGCTGTTAGCAAAACTTTTTAAAATAAATTTAGAGTACCTAATTCATTTTTTCCAATTAAGGGGCAATTTAGCGTGGCCAACCCACCTATCGTGCACATCTTTGGGTTGTGGGGGCGAAACCCACGCAAACACGGGGAGAATGTGCAAACTCCACACAAACTGTGACCCAGAGCCAGGATCGAACCTGGGACCTCGGCGCCGTGAAGCTGCAGGGCTAACCCACTGCTCCACCATGCTGCCCTTTGTTAACAAAACTTGGGATGCCATCCAGGAATGTCACCTCAACTTAGAGCCCTAAATCTCAAGAAACCTGCTGGCAGCTCCACTCCAATTCTTCTCCAACCTTTTGAAGGCGGAGAGTTGTACAATATTACAAATTCAGCCTGACCAATGATCGAGGCAAGGCATTGTGTTACCCATATCCAAGATGTAACATTTTAAATAGAATAGAATTTTAAATAGCAAGTGCTCTTCTGGTGAACCTTTGCATTGAAATGCCTCTCCATCGTTTGTCATGCGGGACTGGAATTATTCCATTTGTAAAGAGTCCTGCTTCGTTTAAAGCACCCTGGCACATGCACCATGCAGAGGGCTTGCTATCGAATGCTTCAACGTTGTGAGGCCCTTCTCCAGTCAGGAAACAGCTGGCAGCTTCTTCACTGGAACTTGCAGCTGGATAATTAATGAGTGCAGGAGTTGCATAGACATATTAGAAAATAAAAATTTCAGACCGACAGTTTAAAAACTCTATGGTGCTATGGTGCTGCCAATGATGAAGCCTACTGAGGCAGTGCCACATGGCGGCCATCCACAAATTTGACTATATCATTTTGTTTTAACCATTTCTTCGTCCTCCTCCAGTCTCCTGCCGCCTACACCCTCCCCTGCTCCATGCCCACAACCTCACCTCAGTCCTGGAGCGCCCGGCTAATTCTGGTATGTAGTCACCCGGGATGTTGGCAACTTTCCTTTACTTCACACTTGTACCTAGACTATGTGTGTGAGCATTGAGAATGAGTGTTTGACAACTTTCCCAACCATGCATGTATCACAGTTGACCCCAATGCTGCCAACACCTGACGTGAACACACATTAGTATGAGGGCAGCATGTAATCATGAAGGCTAATGGAATGCTATCCTTTATTGCAAGAAGAACTGAACATAAAAGTAATAATGCTATGCTTCAGTTATCCAGGGCATTGATGAGACTGTATCTCGAACACTGTGTGCAGTTTTGATCTCCTTATTTAAGGAAGGATGTAAATGCGTTAGAGGCTGCTCAGAGGCGGTTTACTAAAGTACTTTGTTTTGTTGTTGGTGCAGGCTTGATGGGCCAAAGGGCCTCCTATCTACTGTATGATTCTATAATTGTTGTCTTATGAGGAAAGGTCGGACAGTCTGGGTTTGTGTCCACTGGAGTTTCGAAGAGTGAGGGGTTACATGATTGAAGTAGATAAGATCCCGAATGGTCTTGACAAGGAGGCTGTGGAAAGGATGTTTCCTCTTGTGGGTGAGTCCAGAACTAGAGGGCACTGTTTTAAAATTAGAGGTTGCCTTTTCGGACAGAGATGAGGAAAATCTTTTTCTCTCAGAGTATTGTGTGACTTTGGAACTAGCTGCCTTTGAAGATGGTGGAGGCGGGGGCAGTGAATATCGTTAAGGCGGAGGTAGAGAGATTCTTGTTAGGCAAGAGAATCAAAGGTTGTCGGGGGTAGTTTGGGAATATAGAATTCAACCTAAACAGATCAGCCAGGATCTTATTAAATGGTGGGGCAGGCTCATTAAGCTGAATGGCCCCATTCTGCTCCTATTTCGTATTTTTGTATATTCGTATGTACATGTGGGGTAACTTTAACCACATGAAATCCACCAAATCAGGTGCAGCACTAGGTTTAAACCCTGCCTAATGTTGCTCTTCACTGATTTCAATGGAGAATAAGACGTGGTTAGATTGTAAAGCCTGACAGGTGGATGAGGTCAAATCACAGTCAATGCACTGGTTGTGATCTTTCAAAATTGCCTGGATCTTGCAAAGTTCGCAGTGGATTGAAAGACAGAAAGGTAACGCTGCCACTCGAGAAAGGAGGGAGAAACAAAAGAGGAAACGGTCGGTTAGATATCCTGACATCAGCTATCAGGGGGAAAAAAATGGTTGGAATCCAATATTCGGAAGTGGCGACAGGGTGCTTAGAAAATCATAACATGATTAGGCAGAACCAGCATGTAAAGGAAAATGTGTTTGACAAATCTATTAAGAGTTTTTTGAGGAGCTAATTAAGAAGGAAAATAATGGGGAGCCGGTGTATTTAAATTGTCAAAGGTTTTCAGTAAGATACCACATAAACAGTTACCGCAAAATGTAATAGGCTTACGGAGTTGGTGATAATATATTAAGCTGAAGGATTCATGAAGGACAGAAAAAGAGGAAGTGTGATTAAACGTGGAATTTTCAAGTTGGCAGACGGTTACGAGTGGAACGTAGCAAGAATCAGAGCTGATAGATCGGCTATTTATTATCTATATTAATAGGTTAAATGAAGGGACTAGTATAATGCATCTCGGTTTGTGGACAATACAAATATAGATGGGAAACTAAGCTGTGAGGAGGACACAAAGGAGGGAAGTTTTAAATTGCCAGGGGGGTGGGAGGGCGGATGTGAAGGCAACAGCCGTTGAAACATGTTCAACTTCCGCATTTAACTCCGGCATGTTCATTACTGCGCAGGAAGCCCCCATGGGACAGATGGGAATGACATAGAATCGTAGAATTTACAGTGGAGAAGGAGGCCATTCAGCCCATCGAGTCTGCACTGGCTCCTGGAAAGAGTACCCTACTTAAACCACGCCTCCACTCCCCCCACCTAACATTTTTGACACAAAGGGGCAATTTAGCATTGCCAATCCACGCCTAACCCGGAACACCCGGAGGAAACCCACCGCAGACACGGGGAAAAAATGCAAACTCCACACAGTCACCCGAGTCCGGAATTGAACACGGGTCTCTGGAGCTGTGAGGCTGCAGTGCTAATCACTGTGCCACTTCTTGGAACTCATCGTGTAAAACAAGGCAAGAGATCAGTTGGGATTGATGGCAAAGATAAATTGACAGTCAAGAACCTCTTAAACGATTGAGATGGCAGCTGATTCTTCGCCCAGGACTTGTCTTGAGAGCGCTTTGGAGGTGATTACTGAGGTCTGGAGGCCATTTCTACCACCCTACAGTCTTTACCTTTGATCTGCACTTCCCAGCTAACAGCCCTTATAGCAGCGTGGGTGTTACTTATACATCTAACAAACACCAAAACTGAACCCACTGCACACACCTACCCATTCCAACCACCCCCTCAGACAGCCTTGTGACAAGGCAGCCTCACAATCAACAATGCAACCCACAAGCACCAATCACTTATCTTTAATTATTGTATTCCCGTTTTTCACAAGGCAGAAGGCCATTCGGCAGCTGGTTGGTCACAATAGTGAGGACACGCCAATGGACCTTTTAAGTAGAATGTATGGTTGATGGGCATTGAACAGAAATTTTACAGCTCAACACAATCTTAAACACCAAACTGGACATCCTTGTACAAATATTAATCCTTTATTTTTCTTTACCTATTCCACGTCTAGTAACTCTGGTGGCTTCAACTGAGGTTGAGGTAAGCTGCTCGTTCTCCTGCACTGACTGCTCAGATGCCCTTGGTCAATGCCCTCTGTGTTTTGGAGTCCATGAGGAATCAGCCAGTGACTGCTCCACTGTCACATGCGCGGGGGAAGACTTGTTCCTTGGGATAAGAGGTAGTGTGCAGGGTTCTGAATGAGGGTGGGGGCAAGCAGCTAGGAGTGGAAACGCTTTGAGTGGAGTCCTCACATCCACATCCCCGTTCACCACCTTCCCTCTCACGGCCCACCCACACTTCCCCGCTGCATTTTGGTGAGGTGTCGAATGGCCAAGTTGTTGGTTTTCTCTGCCTTCTTATGTTGGCAGACGGAATGTGCAGGCCATTGTTGAGAACCAGCTTGAACTCAGCTCCCTGACGAGTTTGATGCTCCATGCAATTGGCTATCCTTTCCATGGACATCCACATCAGTGTGCATGCCTGTGACAGCCTGGCATTCATGCTTAGAGATGGAATCTTCCAATTCCTCTGTAATCGTGCGGCTGGAAATATCGACAGACCACCAGACAGTTTTCAACTGCTTCCCCAGTGCGGTCCTCTCCATTGACAGTTCCAGAGGAACAGCATCTGCAATGGTGACTCACCACTGCTGTACCAGTCTCTACCACTTGCTGTTGCTGACTTGTGCAGTGTACTTCACCTTGTAATGACCCAGTTATCTATCTTGTAGGTCCCCTTGTGGTATTGTGCGAAGCAAATAATGGCATGATGGGAAAACTAGTCAAGTCTTTTTGGTACAATTGAATTTAAACTGACTTCACATAACCTAAGGCACAGATACAAATAGCCGAGTTCAACTTGACCTGAGAACTGGCTGACTCTAAAACTCAGATAAGACGCGTTCGTCATGAGACCAGAGCAGTCTAAATATATACGATAAGCTAAAAAACTGTCTCTTCCTGTACGTAAAAAAATTTGTCCATTTCTTAAAACAAAGACAAGATAATGATATGAGACTCCAGTCCCCTAAAGGTCAGCAAGGTGACGCCATTGTAACGATTATTACTTATGTTTTACTTTCGATCAAATTCCTGACCAAGCTGTATTCATGTTATCTTGATCCTATAATGTATAAAAATCGCCTTATTCTTCTGTAATATCGCAGACTTGGGACGGACTCAGTTTGTACTTGACTGCTTTCCGACTTCAAGTCTCAGCCATTACTGCTAGCAGTTCTAATTCATAAATAAAGTTCAGTTTTGCTTACCTAATGAATGCTGTTTGAATTTCTTTATCACAGTCCCGAAGCGGGGAAAATATTGAATACGACATCCTGAGGTGTGTGTATCTGAGCTGGTGGAGGGCGCATATAGTCATGTGATGGTGCATCCTCAGAGTGTGCTCTCCTCTGCGGAGTCATTGTCTTCATCTGGTAATCTTTGTGGGACCAAATCATTAAATAAGGCAAAGACCTAATTAATAGGGAAAATGGTATGTTAACCTTTATTGGAAGAGGGTTGGAGTATATGTGAAAGGAGCTCTTGCAGCAGTTGTATTGGGCTTTGAGGAGGGCACATTAGTAGTACTCTGTACAGTTTTTCCCTCTATATCTAAGAAAATATATACTTGCAACAAACATCCATTAGATTGATTTCTGGAATGAAATGGTTGTTCTCTAAGAAGCAATGGAGTAGAACAGACGTATATTCTCTGGGGTTTAGAGGCTTGCAGGTTTTTGGAGTTCTCAACTTCAGAGGATGCGGCTCATAGCATATTTCTGGGGCTGAGATTGATAAATTTTTGGACTCAATGGGAATGAGGACTTCACTCCAGGAGAAATTGAGACCATTCTCCTTGGAGAACAAAAGGTTTTGTGTGGAGATTGGATAGAGCTATTCAAAATTATGAGGGTCAGGACAGAGTAAACAAGGGGAAATTGTTCCAATTGATGGAAGGATCGAGAACAAGGGGACACAAGAGGTAATTAGAAAAAGAAGCAATAACGACATAGGAAAAACCTTTTTTACACAGGCGAGTTTGATGGATGTAGGGGAAATTAAAGAAACCAAAAGCAAGTTAGATCATTATCCGAAAAAGAAAATAATTGCTGGGCTATGAAGAAAAGTCAAGCGAGTGGCATTTGCTGAATTGCTTATCTAGAGGGCCAGCATAGGTTTGACAGGCTGAATGGCCTCTATCTGTGGTGCAACCATTCAATGGGCAGGGTTTTCCAGATGGCAGGGTTTCCCGGCCTGCACCCATAGAATCAGAGGGGACGTCATCCCCCATTGATAACAGCTGCTCCACAACCATTTTACACTCGGTGAGCCACGAAGGGCAAGACCCCTGCCCCTATCTGGGGAGAAAATCTGGCTTTACACAGCTGCGGGATAGTCCAAGCGGCACCAAGTTTGAGCACTGACCACTACTGGGGTTCTAGCCAGTTCCCGAGGAAGAGGTTATTGTAGTTGGACTGAAGTTCCAGCAGTAGGTATCAACAGTGCCTGGCTGGCAGGTCTCAGTGAGAGAGGGGGTGGGGAACTGAGACCGAGAGGCCGGTAGGGGATCTGACCTTGGGGGCTTTCCTCCAATGGGCAAAGGGGACCCCCAAAGGAGGTTCCCCCCCCCCCCCACTTGCCTGACACCTGCTCACACTTCTAAAGCTGCCGTGATACCCACTTGCCATACGCCTCACCCCACCTTGGGTAAAATAGTGGCAGGGGTGGGATGAGTGAGGCACGATCAATTGGACAAAGACGATAGTTGAATCCAACTGAGACTTTATTGCTGTCAGATGTGTGGCCTCCCACAGCAGCTGGCGAAATGGCTGCTGGCTGGAGGACACGCATATTTATACTCCACCTCCTGGGTGGAGCCAGCAGGCAGGGACTACTGGCGAACCTGTAGTACAGGTCCTACCGTACATCACCTAATACAGGTGCAACAGTGGTTTACCAGTGAGGCACTTCAATGCCCATTAATTAATTGGCCACATAAGGGCCCAAATAGGCCCAAAGACATCTTCTCCACCCACATAAAATGGGAGACAGGTTGGGGGTTGGAATAGAGGCTAGCAGAAGGCGTACACTACATTTTATGAGCTCGGCCTCGCCTTCAAAGCAGTCAGCGGGATACTTTAGAATTCTGCCCCGAGATTCGATATGGGCATTGGGTGTTGGATTGGGGATTGGCAGGAAAGTGGGCTTGAGGTTTGCGGGTCAGCCACGATCTTAATAAATGGTGGAAAAGGCTCTTATTCGAATATTCTTGTGCTCTAACTCCATGCAAAAGTTTCCCAGCTGAGGAATAGTAAGTGCAGCTTGCATTGTGGACTATAATGAGCAGAGAGGTCCTAACTTCAGCCTCCGGAATGTGCTGAGCCTTTTGATCTTGAATGGAGTGGACTCACTTTTTACGGAGGATAACAGCGTGAAAAAAGGCCTTTCCTAAACAGTGCGTGCTGGATCAGTGTTGAGTGATGTCACTGAATGGTGTGTGTTCACATGTGTCTGTTTCGGGTTGGATGAAGACAGGAACGGAACAAAGACTATAGGCACGATCTACTGCTGTGTCCCGCCTGAATAGAGGTGCGACGTGACCGGTAGATGCCTGGGGAGGCCTCTAATGGGACCGAACGGGATCTCACGAAACGTTGTGATCCAGATATTGCCCATTGTGGGTGGGATTGGTATTTGGCAAATCTGCATATTAGAGTGAGTAGTTAGTCTCAGGGGATCAGAATACTGGTCCCAGGGGATCAGAGCCCCCTGGATGGTTGGCCTCTGGGCAGGGTGGTACCCTGGCACTGCTGGTGCCACCTTGGCACTGCCTACCTGGCACCCTAGCATTGCCAGCCTGATACCCTGGCAGGGCCACCCAGGTGCCAGCCTGGAATTGCCAAGGTACCCAGGTGGTGCTGGCAGGGTGCCAGGCTGACATTGTGCCCCCCTGGGGATCGGGCCTGGGAGGAGGGGGCCCCCTGCCTATGTCAGGTAGAGTGCAGGGGGTGGAGGGGGGGGGGGGGGGGGGGGGGGAGAGAGGTGGCCCCGAGGGGGGTGGGGGGGGGGGAGAGGTGGCCCCAAGGACTCCTTTATAGGTTTGTTGGAGCTTTGGGGGGTCAAGAGATCGGGGCAACATTTGAAAATGGCGACTCAATCTCCTCCTGCACTGAGGAGTTCTAGCGAGTGGAGTTCCTCAGTGCAGGAAACAGGACTGAGTTCAGCCTTTGTGGGACATTTCCTGCTGAGGCGCCGGATTATAACAGAGTCCCTTTCGATGGCATGGTCTTTCTCGGCGCTACGAGCACCAGGAAACACTCAGCTCAACGCACTCGAAACGGGACTCTGTTGCAATTTGGTTAGATTGCGCCTATACTTTTAGGGATCATGTGTATGGGGTTTTACATGAGGTATGTGCTGTAAAATGGTTTGACAGGAACAGTATGGTTGTCAACTGCATAGCCACCGACGGAGCTGTGTGAGACGTTGACCGTGCTTGCAGATGTTTGTACAGTACAATAGCTCGCACAGCTCCTCTACTGGCTTTTCTTTTAATACAAATATCGTCTGACATCTTCACAGGGCTTGTCTTGCCTGTATATTATTTTGGAAGGCACAGGGTTACGTCCTGAAAGATCAATCCTCTAATGTTGCCTTTTGCACTTTTCCTTCATCATCCCCTTTAATAATCCTCATAAAACCCACGGCGACATCCCAATTGATCTCCCAGTGGAATATGAGCCTCCCCCTCCCGCTAATGGGAAATCACCTCTTAAATGCCGGCTGGACTGGGACCGGCTAAAAACTGGTCGTCAAGTTTGGGACGTCGGAGCTGTAAGGTGCATTGCGGCCTTTGCTTTTGTTGTTGAATTAAACCTCTTTTGAGATACCTGCTCAGGCCTCCTGAGCTTTTATATCCCCTATTCCTCCTCTTCCGTGATAATGGAATACAAAGGTCTGCCTATTGGGAATCCCTTTCATGCTCCTGAGAGGCCCACACACTTACTGTGCACAGCTGATTGTTAACCCAGCGACGACACATTACTTGGCTACAACTTGCTTTGGGCCACTCAGGAGTTTGCAAACAATGAAGCCATTGTTGTTAGACGGTGAGGTTAACATGGGATTTGGAGTTAGGGTGGGTCAATGAAGTTGTGTGATGGGTCAATCCTGATCTGATAGAATGGCAGAGCTGGCCCGAGGGGCTGAATGGCCTCATCCTGTTCACCAGACCCCGCCAGAGGAGATGAAAGGCACAGCACAACGTATATATGGTAGAAGGGATTTTAAAGATTTAGTTACAGGCACGAGACATTGCATAACTCAGTCACGCGCTTAAGTGGAATCTGCTTGGCCTACCTCTTATGAATTAATTCCTGTGTCAGTGTCTCCCGTATTTTGTGTGGAAAAATATTAATCGGCTTTTTGCAGCTGGTATTTATATATGGAAACTTAAATGACGCCCGGTTTCCATGTAACTACTCTGAAATAGTGTAGTGCTCCAAGAACAATTGGTACATCCTTTTGGATTATTCATTATTGATCCATACTGCATCTCATTTACATTTTTGTCTGCAGACAACAGCTGCACAGACTCATTACATTTTAGTTCAGCGCCGTGCCTGAAGAAGGATGAAATTTCATTTTTTCTTTACAGAGACTATAGGGTCGAGAGGCAAGTAACTACTCTTTCATAGGGAAATGAGTGCAGCAAAATGCCACAAGTTATTATGAGATAAGTCACCCAGTGGCATAGGACAACTCCATTTAGAAGTCCTATCCCAGACAAACCTCAACCAGGCCATCTATTGACTGATGGAGGTATAATAATAATCTTTACTGTCACAAGTAGGCTTACATTAACACTACTGTGAAAAGCCCTAGTCACCATACTCCGGCGCCTGTTCGGGCACACAGAGGGAGAATTCAGAATGTCCAATTCTGCGAACAAGCACGTTTTTCGGGACTTGTGGGAGGAAACCGGAGCACCCGGAGGCAACCCACGCAGACTCGGGGAGAACGTGCAGACTCTCCACAGACAGTGACCCAAGCCGGGAATCAAACCTAGGACCCTGGAGCTGTGAAGCAAAAGTGCTAACCACTGTGCTACTGTGCCACCTGGTATTCTGCCAGAGCTGCAGAGAATCGTTTCCACTTCCAGTGATAGTGCCGAAGAGTCCTTCACACTCACCTGAACCATTGGAGAATAATGAGAAATAGGGCAAGTAAGGGCAGCAAGGTGGCGCAGTGGTTAGCATTGCTGCCTCACGGCACCGAGGTCCCAGGTTCGATCCTGGCTCTGGGTCACTATCCGTGTGGAGTTTGCACATTCTCTCCATGTTTGCATGAGTTTCGCCCCCGCAACCCAGATGGATTGCCCATGCTAAAATTGACCCTTAATTGGAAAAAATGAATTGGGTACTCTAAATTTAAAAAAAAAAATAGGGCAAGTAGATGTAATATCCCGCAGTGGACCTATGGGGTGGGAATTCTAGTCTTCTCCATGCTCCTTGTGGAGTATGAGCTCCCCTGCTAGGGGCGGGGTATCTCAATCAACCAATGTATTAATGGTTGGACACTAAGGCACCGACCAGAGAGGAACCCGGCCGGGATCTACCGGGAAGTGAATAAATCGTTTGATGCGAATAAAAATTTGTTCTTATTTTACTCAGTGTGGACTCCCCATGTCCTTATTAAAGTAGAAAGCAGTGATTTGTTTTGAAATGCCACTTCAACGCCGGCAGTAGGCAGACGAGGGAAGTAAGGCGATCCACAGCTTTGAGTTCCTGGGATGAATTATGTTGGAGCAGAAATTGCTGTAATGAGCTTTGATTTCGACAAACAAATGGCCATTTTTCATGTGTGAACCAAGACAATTAGCAGGTGCATAATTGATAGCAGGGATCTTTGCCCATTGGCCATTTATATTGGAAAACAGATAGAAATGGGCTCCAGGGCTCATACCAGCCAAATGAAACAGTTGGCAGAGGTTTCGATAGATCTGGATGAACACATAGCCCACATAATTATTGAATGAAACCAACTGTAGGCTTCAAGGTCCGATTGTTTTGGAGCCAAAGGCAAAATATAGCTGAGGCTGCATTTTGTAACCGGGGCCTATTTAAATGTCATTCACATTCCATGGTGGCTCACAGTGATTAAATTGTTTGGCATCCAATTGGGACTGCACATTAAACTTCCAGATGCAGGTGTTCTGTGCCACTGAACCACAAATGATCCATGAGCATGTTTGAACTGAGCTTAAAAATGACATTCACTAGTATTTTCGACATTGTGCGTGCAACAAATGAAAGTCAGCATCCGACTGAACAAAACTTCTCCAATAAAATTGAAGTCGCCGATTGCGTTGCAGGACTTCTGCACCCCCCTCGCCCATCGGGAGGTGCTGAGTCTTGCTAGGAACGGTTTCAGAGATGGCGGCACCTTGCCCACATTGGAGAGTGGTTGTTGGGGAGATCTCAGCCAGGCTCAGACCCTCAACATGTATGGGCTATGTGTCACCAGACCCCAGATACACTTCCATCTCCAGGGACCATGAAGCAGCCACCACTTTGCCTGGTTGAGATCAGCCAAGTCAACACAAACCACAGATCAAACACAGGATACTCCATTTTGTGGAACAGCACCATGTCAGGCCATTCGGTTATTGCTTACACCATTAGGAAATTGTCAGCTTCTTGTTCACAACTAAACAATGTTACACAGCTCAGTTAAGGTTACATCTTATATATACAATATGCATCATAATTTTACACACCTTGCTGACTATTCACTTAATGTCCAACTGAGTATTATCCGGGCAAGTTTGCTCTCTGGTGGTGTCATGGAATGGGGAGTGTGATTAAAAGCTGCTGGTTGGATATCATGCACAGCAGCCACCAAATTGCACTATGCTCGCTTGCAGCAAGATCCTGTGGTAGCGTGCCCCTTTAAGGGAGCAAGTTCCCTTAAAGTCATGTGATACGATCGCCCAATTTGGCCAGAGCGGGCGAACCATGGGGAGGAGCGCGGGTTTTCCAGTTAGTTAGGAATTTGGAGTTTTGGGACATGGTAGCCTTTAATCTCCCTCTCTGTATGTGTTTACTTTAATAAACCATAAACTTGTTAATTTACCCGGTGTAATATCCACCAAGGATATTGCAGCTCCAAAATGACATGGAAAGCATGTCTGATACCGAAAGGCTAATTAGGTGGATCTTTATAGAACTTTCAATGGATGTGCTTTTGACATGAGTAATTGATCTTGGGCTCTAGCCCAGCATGGCTAATATTATCAGGAGACTTTGTTATATGCTCAGCCTGACATGTACTTTGATTGAAGTCAGTGGTTGTGGCTGTTGGAGACCAATCATTTCAGGCCTGGGGCATCTCTGCAGGAGGGTGGTGGGTGCCTGGAACACGCTGCTGGAGGTGGTGGTGGAAACAGGGATGATAGTGACGTTTAAGGGGCATCTAGACAAATACATGAATTAGGATGGGAATAGAGGGATACGGACCCCGGAAGTGTAGAAGATTTTAGTTTCGTCAGGCAGCATGGCCGGTGCAGGCTTGGAGGCCGAAGGGAGTGTTCCTGTGCTGTACTTCCCTTTGTTCTTTGTTGAGTTCCTCAGGGTAGTGTCCCAGGCCCAACCATCTTCAGTTGCTTCTTCAATGGCCTTCCCTCCATAATAAGGTCAGACATGGACTCTTCGCTGATGATTGTACAGTGTTCAGTCTCATTAACAACTCCTCACAAATTGAAGCTGTCCATATCTGCAGCAAGACCTATTCAGCATTCAGGCTTGGACTCAGTAAGTAATCTTTACACTGCCAAGCAATGACTATCTCCATTGAGAGATGTCCACAGTGTGATGGAATACCCCCCACTTGTCAGGATGAGTACAGCTCCAACAACACTCAAGAAACTTGACGCCATCCAGGATAAAGCAGTCTGCTTGGCACCCCACCCACATGACCTCATTCCCTCCATGAGCAAAGCAGCCGTGTGTACCATCTACAAGATACACTGTACGAACATACCAAGGCTAGTTAGGCAGCACCTTCCAAACCCATGACCTTTACCACTTGGAAGATCAAGGGCAGCAGACACATGGGAACACCACCCTCTGGAATTCCCCTCCAAGTTACACACCATCCTGACTTGGAACGATATTGGTCGTTCCTTCACTGTCTCTGGGTCAATGTCCTGGAACTCCCTTCCTAACAGCACTGTGGGTGTACCTCCACCTCAAGAACTGCAGTGGCTCAGGAAAACACCACCTTCACAGGGCAATTAGGGATGGGCAACAAATATTGACCTAGCTTGTGATGTGTACATTACATGAACAAGTAGTTTAAAACACCAGTGGGGTATATAATAGGCTGGTGCTATGCATCTTCTTTGTGCAACCATGCAAAATGAACATCTACCTCCAATCTCTCAGTTCTGCTTTTCAGTTGCGTTCTCTGGAAGTTGGACTCAGCATCTCCAGTGTTGCTGTATTATTTATTTTTGTGTTATGCCCATTCACTAAGGGCACTCTTGAGGCAATCCTCTTTTTTCAATTTATGAGTTTCTTATTTCGATCTGTCTTCATTTCCGATTTGGCATTTTGCTCTTTCACATTTAATTTCTCTTGTCACTCTCAGCGTGTTTGCATATTTGACCCAAGGCAAAGTATCCTATCAATTTTTAAAATGAATCCCACTTGATGGGATGAGACCCATAGGGCAGGACACCACCAGGGTTGAAAAGCATCAGAAAGATATGTAATGTGTAAGGACTATGCGCACGGGAGTCCCAGCAATTTGTAAGACTGTGAGGGAAGATTACTTATCCATAAGAGCGATAAAATTGACCAATAGGTATATTTTATGGTAAAACAAATTTTTATTTCAACACAAAATTAACCATATTAACAAAGAAATAGCTTGACCATGAACCATTCTTAAATGGAAGGGGAAAAAAAACTTTAACTCACTACCTGCACCTGCCACTGTATATTCCAATTAAGCAACCCAATACAGTTCAAATGCCACTTATAAATAAAGTTAACAATCAGGGTTGCTTGCTTGTAGACCTTTGGAGGGAGACCCTTTCAAGAACGATCTGAAAATCCTTCTTGTCAGACTCCAATCCGATAACAGGCTGCTCCTCTTATTAATTATATCATCTGTATCCCAAGCATCGGCAATTCTCTGGTCACCTCCCACTAAGGTGTGTGATGCTGTAGGAATTTCAGATATATTGGGCTGGATTCTCCGCCCAAACAGGGGGTTTCCTGATGGCATGGGGCTGCCCCACAAGGGGATACCCCATAGACCAGCCAGCGAAACGGAGCGTCCCGCCGGCGTGCTGAAGCAGAAATCTGGCGCGGCGGGACGGAGAATCCAGCCCATTCTATTACACGTATTTGGTGCAGTAAGGGTTAAAAGCCTGCATTTGTAGTGTGTTTAAGGAATGCGTAGTTGAAAGATTTTTGGAGCCAGGGGTACAATTGAAGCATCACAAAAAGCTTGGACTAATGCAACGTTGTGTGGATTAAGGGGATGTGTGTATGAATGGTGCATGTGCAAGTGGAAGAAAAAGTGTGTAGGTTGGTGAGGATAAGTGGATGTGTGTATAAGGATGAGTGTATATGTGTGGGAGGATGAGTGTGTGGGTGTGTGAGGATGAGTGTTTGTGTGTGAGGATGTGTGTGTGTGAGAGGATGTGTGTGTGTGAGAGGATGTGTGTGGGTGGGTGTGGGAGCATGTGTGTGTGTGGGGGGATGAGTGGGTATGTGTGAGGATGAGTGTGTGTGTTTGTGTGCGTGTGTGGGAGGATGTGTGAATGTGTGAGCATGTGTGCGTGAGGAAGAGAGTGTGTGAGAGTTAGTTTGAGTGAGTGTGAGTATGTGTGCGTGTGTGTGGGAGGATGTGTGTGTGGGAGGATGTGTGTGTGTGTGTGTGGGAAGGTGGGTGTGTTTGGGAGGATATCTGTGGGAGGATGAATGGGTATGTGTGAGGATGAGTGTGTGCATGTGTGTGTGTGAGGATGTTTGCATGTATGGGAGGATGAGTGGGTGATTGTGAGGATGAATGTATGTGGGGGGATCTGTGTGTGGATATATGTCAGTGTGTGTATGAGGAACAGTATTTGTGTGAGGATGAGTGTGTGCGTGTGTCTGTGTGGAGGAGGATGTGTGTGGGAGGATATGTGCGTGCGTTTGTGTGTGTTTGAGAATGAGTGTGTGTGTTGGAGGGTGTATGTGGGAGGATGTGTGTGTGTTTTTGTGTGTTTGAGGATCAGTGTATGTGTGTGGGAGGATGTGTGTGTGTGGGGGAGGATGGGTGTGTGTGTGAGAAAGGATGGTGTGTGTGAGATGAGCATCTGTGTGTGTGAGAGGATGTGTGCGCGCATGAGAGGATGTATATGTGTGTGGGAGGATGGGTGTGTGTGTTGGGGTAGGATGAGTGTGTGTGTATGTGTGTGAAAGGATATGTGTGTGTGTGAGATGAGCATCTGTGTGTGTGAGAGGATGTATATGTTTGTGGGAGGATGAGCGTGTGAATGAGGATAAGTGTGTGTGAGGATGTGTGTGGGAGGATGATTATGATTGTGCGTTTGTGAGTGTGTATGTGAGGATGTGTGTGAGGATGCGAGCGTGTGTGAGATTGAGGGTGTGATCAACTGGCTGTTGGCAACATAATTCAATACTTGCCCAGCAATCATGAGTAACTATGATCCTTTCTTGGATGTTGAAAAACTGTTTGATGGCAGGGATTGGAATTTATTGTTCATCCAATCCTGTGATAATGAGGCGTGAAATTTATAAAAGCAGCAGCATTAGCATGCAGAAACAGATTGACCTCGATTGCAATCTTTTCAACGAATGGTGTCTAATATAACTTGTAACTTTCACTATCAAGGTACTCCTGCACTAACAACGTCTGCACAGAAAATGAAAGAATTCTGAGTTTGTGCTGGATTAACAATGCCTGTCGAGCACATCACATCATTCAGGTGGGGGAATTTGGAGTTACAGATTACGTCCCCACCCTACCCAAAAAAGGGGGCTGTGTTGATCAGTTATTTTAAGGCAGCTTACTAAGGTACAACAATTTCAATATGATGCATAAGCTAAATGGAAAGGAAGCAGCTGACAGGCGGAGGGTGAGGACGGTTTTGAAATGAAATTAAAATCGCTTATTGTCACGAGTAGGCTTCAATTAAGTTACTGTGAAAAGCCCCTAGCCGCCACATTCCGGCGCCTGTCCGGGGAGGCTGGTATGGGAATCGAACCGTGCTGCTGGCCTGCTTGGTCTGCTTTAAAAGCCAGCGATTTAGCCGAGTGAGCTAAACCAGCCCCTTTGAGCACATATGTGTGGTGAAATTTAGATCTGACTAGATGCAATACAACTAAGCAAGCACTAGAGGGAGCACGGGAGAGCTATATATACGCAGGGACAGGAAGTGACGACACACTTCACGGAAGGCAGAACTGAAAGCAGGACACAGACACACAAGCAGGCAGCATTTGAGGTAGCTGCAAGTTAAGCTCTGAAGAGAGAACGAATTCACAATAAAGCATCTTCTCCACATTTGAGACTACGAGCTTTATTAAGACACGAGGAATAACACATGGTACCAGGCGTGGGGCGCATGCGCAATGGACACAAAACCGCACAGTAAAGGACGGCCGATTTGCGCATCTGCAATTGATTCCTACGCATGATGTCACGAGCGTCATGACGTCTGAGCATCCGGACCATGCCTACTTAAAAGGGAAATGCCCGATAATTGAAAACAAGATACTTAAAGCGGTAAAACCAAACTGTCTTGCCTCAGAAGACATAAAAACGCCTGAACTTAAACCAGCAGTTGAAAACAACTCGCACAACACCCTGAAAAAAGCAGTCTGCACCACCCAAAGTGAAGAGAACAAAAAGAAATCCGAAACAAAAAAAGATGATTTGTTTTTCAAAGAATACTAGTCAGACATGGCTGAGTTATTCGGATATGCTGATCACAGCATCAGCGACACGGTCGCAAAGCTCAACACGAATCTACTCGTGGTAGATGAATCCAACCAAGACGATTTGGTTTTCGAAGAATACTACTCAGACATGGCTGAGTTATGCGGATATGCTGATCACAGCATCAGCGACATGGTCGCAAAGCTCAACACGAATCTACTCGTGGTAGATGAATCCAACATCATAGTGCCATGGCAGATCGTCGATACATTGGCTGACAGCAATACCCAAGACGAAGACGACGCCACACAGAGAGCAGAGAAAGACTCCACAGTGCGAGTGATGAAAGACTCCAAAAGGGAAGCAAGCAAACACTCCCTGGCAAACACCACGCATGAACAAGACCATGAAGGTCAACCCGCCATATCTGAGCAACCAGCAAGCAGACTATGAAAGTCTACCAAGCTCACAAAAAGAAGAAGACAATGTACATCGACCCACTGCATGCGAAAACAGTGACAAGGTGATCACACTCGACATACAGGAGGTACAGGATCACAGCGAGACTGACAGTTCTCAGCTTGTCTGTACAGAAGCACAGAGTAGGGCCACCCAAGAGTCCAGAGAGACCACGCCAATAGAAACCATGCAGATTTTGACTCCAGAAGAGGAGCACCAAGGGTCCAGTGAGACCACGACAATAGAAACCATGCAGATTTTGACTACAGAAGAGGAGCACCAAGAGCCCAGTGAGACCACATCAACAGAAATCATGAAGATTTTGACTCTGGAAGAGGAGCACCAAGAGTCCAGAGAGACCACGTCAAATGAAATCGTGAAGAATTTGACTCCAGAAGAGGAGCACCAAGAAAGCAAAAGCCAAAAGAAGCACAGCAGAAACGAGAACAACAACAGCAAGAACAAAAGCACATGAAGCGCGACAAGAACAACAAAAATCGCAAGAAGCACTGCAGAAACAAGAACAACAACTGCACCAACAAAAACTACAAGCACAATGACAAAAACTACAAGAACAACAAAACCAACAAGAAGCATAACAAAGATAGCGACAACAACAAAGACAGAAACGACAACAACAGCAACAAGAACGGCAACGAAAACAACAAAGACAGGAATGACAGAAACAACAGCAATGAAACAACGACTTGTACAAAATGGTACAACTCTACACATGAAGGACAATGCCACAGCACACTGCAAAACAATGACAAGACTACAAACATGCCATGGGATGACAACGAATCGCACAAACTCACATCTGCTCCAGAACAAGCAAGCACATCAGCTTTCAAGGCAGATGAAATACTAACTCGATACCACAAGCACAGAAAAAAGTCCATGTCAGTCAACATCAGTGGTTCGACCATGCAAAAAACCATGGGATGATGTATTGGTTACTTAAAATAACAAGGAACACCAACAACATTCACAACCGAGTTGCAATATCAATATCACCACGTCAACAACAACAAAAGGAAAAACTCTGAACAAATTCATCAAGTTTGGACTCATAAATGTTTTTATTAAGAGTGGACTCATAAATATAAATTGGCTTTGTAAAATATGCAATAGCACCATCACTTGTATAGATCCACATATCATAAGTAACTGTTTTGTACAATTTTCTTTAACGATGTACAGAAAATATGTAAAGAAAAAAGGGGGGATGTGGTGATTGTAGATCTGACTAGATGCAATACAACTGAGCAAGCACTAGAGGGAGCATGGGAGACCTATATATACACAGGGACATAAAGTGACGACACACTTCACGGAAGGCAGAACTGAAAGCAGGACACAGACACACAAGCAGGCAGTATTTGAGGTAGCCGTAAGTTAAGCTCTGAAGAGAGAACAAATTCACAATAAAGCATCTTCACATTTGAGACTACGAGCTTTATTAAGACATGAGGAACAACACAATATGGACAAGTGATACAAAGTGAGTGCCGGTCATCATACCTGGTGGTGGCAGTCCCTTCTGCTCTCAGATCCTTCAGCCTCCCAATCTCTCCACCTCCTCCCCCTCCCCACCCAATCATCCACTAGCAAATGAAGGCTGAATACTTCAAACCCGCAGACCTCTTTATTTAATTTCTTTCTAGGGTCCGGTGGCTAGATTAATAAAATCTCTGGACGTGCGTCATTACATGGACGACAAAGGATTTATAAGGATCTTCAAGCGTAGCAACATGTCGGCTGCTAGTTCTGGAATGCCTCTTCCCGAAGAGAACTCCTCTCCCTGAGCTGATTCCCCACACTGAGTCCCAATTGGTCAACCAGGCCAGGTGACCCTTACTCTGTGGCTTTGCTCTTAAAGAGACAATCACCACACTAGCCCATGTCAATCGCTGGTTCAATCACATTTAGCCAAGCATTTATGGACAGATTCCCCATGGTAAAACCTACCCCTGCCTGGATCACTCTTCCTCGCTCGCCACCCTTGAAGCATTTGTTATTATCTCTATTGTAGGCCTTCCCCCTGGCTGCTGAAGGAACTGTATATGAAGACAGAGAAAGAAGAAAAACAATCTTCTGCCAAGAGTTCCCAATTCAATGCCTGCTAATTCTGTGGGGAGAATTTTACGCTCCCCCAGGCTGGGTTCTCAGATTGAGGGGTGGAGGGGGGAGGATAAAATTGAATGTTTGGGTTCTGGGACTCCCTCCCTTACCCCAGCCTAACCCCCAATGTCACAATCGCAGCCTCCCCTTCTGACCCCAGGACGTCCTCAACCCTCCCGCCCTGGGACACCGGAGACTTAGCTGTCCAGGACTTAGATCCAGGCAGAGCTCCGCAGCACCACTTCTGGCCACTATAGCGCTATGCCTGGCTAGGTTGGAGGGCTGTCGGCCAAGTTGATTGGCCAACAATAACCTGTGAGGGACGTCGGCCAATGAACTTGGCCAACATCTCTCACAGGGGGGATGTCCTGCCAAGGGTAGGCAGAAGTGCCATGAACTGCCAATCATCGCTCAAGTGACCATTAAATGCCAGTGGGAGTGAGAAAGTCGGCTGTCGCGTGTTGTGTGCCAACACCAACCCCATAGGCACCTTCAATACTTCCCACAACTCATTCCCCACTTAAGGAAACTGTGTAATGACTAACTAAATCTTTAATGACTAACAAGTGAAGCAGGACTGAAGGTGCCGACAGTGTCAATCCAGTGCAGCATTAACCAGTTCCCTGAAGTGATTGGGACAGCCATCGATTCTCTTGGGCACTTCTCAAATCAATCTGACCTGCACATTCAATATTTAGAGAGCCAGGAGTCTCCGTATAAATGGACTTGAAACATCAAATCTGTTTCTCTCTCTCCACAGATGCTGCTAGACCACCTGAGTTTATCCAGCATTTCCTGTTTTGATTTCCAGCACCCGCAACATTATGCTTTTATTTCAGGAAATTGGATTCTGCCGAACTGCAATCGGCCAGTGCCACAAAGTCCGAAGATTTTTTTTTTTGCCTATCCTCACACCCATGCTGTTTGTTCCCCTTTGGGGAATAGCGAGGGGGATGTGGTGGAAGGATTTCCAAGCTGATTATCGTCCGTTACACCATTTTATGACTGCTCTTTCAATGACCAATGAGTCCTGACGTTGGGCTCAAACCTGGAGCTTCTGGTCCAGCGATAGGGAGGCTACCTACTGTGCCACAAGACCTCCTATCACGTCCGAAGCTCAATTGAAGAACTAATTTGACAGAAGAACCAGAGGTTTTCCTCCTCTGCTTCAAATGTTCCTTCATGAAGTTATTTTCCCCATCGGTTACATATGTAAGACCATCAAAAACCATTCCGTGCCTTAGTGACGCATGGTGGCCCATGGCCTGCTGTGACTCCTGCCAAACACTCACTTATCGGACCGCGGCAGAAGCAATATAACAGGATTTCACTCTCCGAAGCCAAAAGGTTTATGATTTCAAGTTGGAAAACTGAAGCAACACTGACTTTGTAGCTGGGGATTAAAGTATTATGGGGCCCAATGCTTTAAGGAATTTTGATTTATTCACAACTGCAGACATAGGATGGGGTTTACAAAATGGAGGCCTCCTTAACTGATATGCGTTAAACAATGAATACATCACTCCGTCCAAACGGCTATCACTCTCTGTATGCCCGTGCTGTACTCTGTGTGTTGATGCACATTGGCAGATAGACAAATAGGGAGGAAAGGGCGCAAGCCTGTTCCGGAAATTAGAAATTTTATAATTGCGGCCTGATTTCAAAGTTTGATTTTTGCTTTTGGTTGCTAGTCACACAAAGACTCTTTAGTTGATTCCCTTTGCTGAAGTGTTTGGTGTAAGTGTCATGGCCTGAAAGAGAGTACAATAGGGATCGTTCCATGGTCGGGTGGGTCCAGTTAGGTTATTTTGATTCCCTCCTCTGGATTGGCTCTACATTTTATGGGAAGATGGGATAAGGGGAGTTCCAGACAAGAAACCGAGGAATATGGGATACAGCCTCCAAAAGATTAGGATTTTAAGCATTTTCAGAAAGCTCCCTGCCAGGTAGGAACGCGTGTGGCTGGGAACTGGGCCGAGGGAGGGATTGTTCAATTGTGAGAGAAACATCATGGGGAGAGGTGGAAGGTGGGAGAGAATGCAGAGTCTGGAGTTGGGAGGAGGTCACAGTGGTGGACAGCTTGGGTGTGGGGAATGAAGGAGGTTAGTAGGCAGCATGGTAGCACTGTGGGTAGCACAGTTGCTTCACAGCACCAGGGTCCCAGGTTCGATTCCCGGTTTGGGTCACTGTCTGTGCGGAGTCTCACCTTCTCCCCCGTGTCTGCGTGGGTGTCCTCCGGGTGCTTCTGTTTCCTCCCACAGTCCAAAGATGTGCAGGTTAGGTGGATTGGCCATGATAAATTGCCCTTAGTGTCCAAAATTGCCCTTAGTGTTGGGTGGGGTTACTGAGTTATGGGGATAGGGTGGAGGTGTTGACCTTGGGTAGGGGGTAGGGTGCTCTTTCCAAGAGCCTGTGCAGACTCGATGGGCCGAATGGCCTCCTTCTGCACTGTAAATTCTATGTCTATGTCTACGCGTATGCCGCTTTTCGGGGCCCGGCGAATCGGGGAACCGGCGCCAGTCCTGATTCCATGCGGGAAACTGGAAACACCAACGCTGGTCGCGATTTCAGCATCGGGTGCGAAAAATCCAGCCCCCTAAATCCCATACCCATTTCAATGTGGAGTGAGCCCACCAAGATGCCTGGGCAGCGGTGTTCGCTGCCATCACCGATATGCCCCTGGTCCAGGGAGTGATTGCCAGGTTGCATATTGCCCTACGAACACCTTCAAAGGACAGGCTGCTCTACACAAACCAAAAGGGGTTCCACTTGATGAATGTGCAGCGGTGTGTGATCATCAGATGTGCATCACGCACGTCTGCAGCCACTACCCGGGCAGTGTGCAGGTCACCTTCATCCTGCCACACTCAACGATTCCGGGTCTCTTCAAGGCCCCCCTCCCCCAGCTGGCGGGTTGGTTCCTGGGCGACAGGGGTTTTCCACTGTGGTCATGGCTGGTGACGCCTATTCGGAGGCTACAGACTGATGTGGAGACCCGTTACAATGACGGCCATACTCTGACCAGGGTTATGATCGAGCAGTGCTTCTCCATCCTAAAGATGCCTGGACCGCTGGGGAGGGGCCCTCTAGTATGACACTGAGAGGGCCGCCTGCATCGTGGTGGCCTGCTGCGCCCTCCACAACATTGGACAGCAGAGGGGCACCGTGCAGGAGGAGAAGGATGAATAGCAGGCCTCGTCCAAAGAGGGGAAGGGAAGGGCGGGGGTGGGCAGGGCATGGTGCCCGGGCAACTACAGGAGGCTGCACAATGTGTGCGCCAGAGCCAATACTCTGATCGCTTCCTGGCCAGGTGTATGGACACCACATCCCACCTGCCCCCCCCCCCACTCCCAGCCATCCCGTTGACTGCAACCCCCTCTGTGATACGTACTTGCCACACGACATGATGTGGGCCCTGAGCTGGCAGTATGGTCCATGTGATGAAGTATGATGATAACCTGCTCTGCGATGAGCTCCGGTGCTCCACACCATTTAAAACATGTGACTCCTGCTCACGGTAACACTTTCCGACGTCCACCTTGGTGATCCATGCATGCGAACTGGTCATTCCATCACACAGTCTGATCGATCCCCTGGGGTGGCAGAGGTGGGATGGTGGTGGAGGTGGGGGGGGGGGGGGGGGGGGGGGGGTGGGGCGGTGGGGAGGTGGGGGGGGGGGGAAGTGATGGGTAGTGGGGGGGAGTGGATGGGGGAAGGGACACTGGAGCGGTGAGCGCTCGCTGAACTGCGGTTCCTGAGACAAGCCCACCACAACATCCGTCCATTCCCCCACTGCCCCCGCGCCACCTCTGTGGCCAGCCCAGACCAGCCCACCCCTCACTCCCTTCTGACAGAAGACAGGTTATAACATTGTGCACAGGTGTTTAATGTTACAACATGTATGCAGATTTGTGCTCTAGCCCCTTTCACTAAACTGTGCCCTGCACCCGTGCCAGTTTAACTGGTGTATAATTTTCTGGCCTTACAGATCCTAACGCTACACCTAAGTGGATCCCCAGATGGTACATCAGGATTGGAGGTGGCCTGCTGTGACTCCCACCCTGGGACTTAGGCCCCTTGTGGCACTGTCTTCTGGGAAGTCCGAGCCTCCATGGGCCCAGCTGTTGCTTGGGTGTCTCAGGTGGCATGGTGGTGCCATGTTGTGCCCGCTGCCCATGGAGAGGAGGGGGATAGTCTGAGGCGCTGCGGTGTTCTGGTACTTATACTACGGGAGTCACCAACACGGATCTCATTGCCTCCACCACCCACATGGTAGCCGATAGGACGGAGGTGTGAGCGGAGCTAACCCCTGAGGCTTCCCCTCCACCTGACCCTGCCAGCCCTGGAGGCCTCCTGCCGTCTTGGCCAGGTTCTGCATGCTTGTAGCCATGGAGCACAGTGAGTGGACCACCTCCGTCTGGGACTGCGCTCTATCATGGTGTGACTGTGCCGCCACCTTCTGGGTCTGTGCCATCTCCCTCTGGGACTGGGCCACCTCCCTCTGTGTCTGTGTCATGTCGGTCAGTGCATGGGCAATGCTGCCGACGCTCTCAACTATCGCCCGCTGTGACTGGGCCACGCCCAAGAGCGTCGCTGCAATGTCCAGGTGGCCCTGGCACATGGCTGCCTGTCAGCTAGTGTGTGCACAGTGCCCCAGGCCTTGGACCTGTTGATCCATGGCAAAAACCTTTGCCCCAAGGCCTCCACCATGGATGCCACCCATGCGGTGTTGGCCTGGGTGACATGCTTTGTAACCTCCCCTCATGTAGTCCCTGGATCTGCGACTGCATTTTCAGAATCGACGAGACTATCTTTTTTCAGAAGCCCAAAACCCATCTGGATGGCAGCAAATCCCTGGGGTCGGCCCGCCCCACGACCGTCCGCCACCTTAGGAGCTCCTACCTCCATCTGCTGTACCAGAGCATGTGTGCTGTGCGTACCAGATAGTGCCCAATGTGCCTTTTCAATAACAAGCCCAACCCAGGTGAGTGTCTCTGGGATGGTGGAGACAGCTGTGGTGGGAAATCTGTGTCATCGTCAGACCCGAGCTCTGGAGTGGCGTGGGGTTTGGGTCGAGGGCTCCCGTCTGTGCCAGTGTTGTTCTCAGCACAGGGGTTCTGTCTGTGGCTGGGGCCTGGGGACACCAGAATAGCCTACCCCATCACCGGCAGCTCCTGCAAGACAAGACGCATGATTCGACCGCAGACCTGGGTGGATTGGGGGTGGTGGGTGTAGTGGGTGGGAGGGGGAGAGGTATGTGTTTGGGAGAAGGGAGTAGGGGTGGCGGTGTTGTGGGGGTGGGCGTGGTGTGGGAGTGGGAGTGCTGTGTGTGTCGTGGTGTCTACCTCAGGTGCCAGTGAAATTGAGAAGAAAATCAGCACATCAAAAAGAAAGAGACAAAACGGACTCTACAAACATTTGGAAGAGTGAAGGAAAACTGCAGAAGGTTTGGAAAAGAAGAGCAGCTAGGTACTCACCTAAACTGCAAAAGCACGGGAAAAACACAGGAAAAGCCGACAGCTGCTGACAGCTGAGTAAAAATAAAAATGACAACGTTAAAGCGGTTATGCATTTGAAGTGGCAATGCCCATAAAGCAGCAACCATGAGAAACAAATGGTAATGTGCATGACAACTGGAGAAGACCCCAGAGAAAGGGCAGCTCTCTAAAAAAATGTCTATAAGCAATGACGATCTCAACAAAAAGGCAACTGAAGACCTCAAAAAAGGTAACAGAAAACCCTAGAAAGAGAGCTAAAGACCCCAGAATGAGGGCAACAGAAAACCCCATAAGAAGTGCAATGTGAGAATTACAGAAGGGAAACACGTCAGCTCTTCGTCACAGACAGACCTGAGCAACAATGAAGCCAAAAGGGTTCTGGCTAAAGTTAAGACAGGTAGAAATAAAGGCTCCATTTCGTGAAATGTATATGTCTGTGTCTGTTGAGAAAATGATGGATTCTCCTTGGAAGAAACACAGAAGTTAAAGACCATAAAAGGAACTGTTAAACTTAAAGTGGAATTAACAAAAAGAAGAAAACAAAAAGCTCTAGAGAAGGCAATGAAACGACAAGATGAAATGGCTGACATCAAACTGAAAAACAAGTTGCAAAAATTTACACAATGAAGTTAAGAACAAGGAGAAATTAATGAGAGGATGTAAGATAAGTTGAACTCCATGAAAAAGCAACTAGCAAATAAGAACAAGCCCAGTGAAGAATTGAGTCATGAGAACAAGTGCTTGAAGGAGAAAGCTTGACAATGAGAAATTGACTGAAGGGGTAGAGACATTGAAATTGGCAGCAGAATCAGCAATTCGGACAGAGAAAGAAACTGAGATACCGTGCCAGAACAGGATTGCTGAAAATGGTCACGTGAATCAGAAAGCACAAGGGCCAGTATGGTTGATAAAAAAGGGGTTGAATTAAAATGTGAGAAAGAGAAGAAGATTTATCACATGACCTAAGTACCAGAAACAGAGTACCGCAACTATTCCTTCACATGTGACAGAGCAAGATTGTGAAACAAATCTCAAGCTACAAGACTTTGTTCTATTTTGATTTTGCATGCATTATAATGTAAGGTGCTTGGCAGAGCAAGGATCAATGTGGGACTGGAGAGTGGCACCGCCCACAGAGTAATGTATAGAACATACAGTGCAGAAGGAGGCCATTCGGCCCATCGAGTCTGCACCGACCCACTTAAGCCCTCACTTCCACCCTATCGTCGTAACCCAATAACCCCTCCTAACCGTTTTGGACACTGAGGGCAATTTGGCATGGCCAATCCACCTAACCTGCACGTCTTTGGACTGTGGGAGGAAATCGGAGCACCTGGAGGAAACCCACGCAAACACGGGGAGAATGTGCAGACTCCTCACAGACAGTGACCCAGCGGGAAATCGAACCTGGGACCCTGGCGCTGTGAAGCAACAGTGCTAGCCACTTGTGCTGCCGTATGTATTCACCTGGTCAGAGTACAGTCCAAGACAGCAAGCCTGTGTGAAAGAGTTCCATGCAAGAACATATTTGGAACTATGGCTAGTTAAAAGCCTATCAATAAAAGTATTTATGTTTAAATACACATGCCTCAAGATCTCATCAATGAGCCATTACCACTGCAACAATAAAAACCTTATATTAAGTTCATAATCAGACATGGTGTCAAAATATGAAACTTCAGTCATGGTTTAAATTTGATCGCCTGAATTGTTGTCTCTGGGACCAAACTCCTGTCATACCCAGTGCATATGGAGGGACAGATTGTTCATAAACATGTGGATCACTTGAGGAGAAAGGAGCCACTCCAACATTGTTGCCATTATGAAATGTTTTCAAACCCGTAAGTACCTGATCAATCTGTTATAGACATGACTAATGTCTCTGTGGTGAACTGCCTTTCATATGATCCCAGACCAAACCCCAACATTGGCTAGGATACTGGATCAAAACCCCAATATTTTAGCTCATTTTGGAAGTCTGTGCGGAAAGAATGATTCACTCTAAGAGTGACTGCATGAAAAAATAGGGCTTTGGTATTTTGAAACAAAACTTTATTATGAATACAATATTAAACTCTTTATCTTCGCAGCCATTAAGAACAGCTCACAATTACTCCTTAAACCCTACTACTCAATTCCCCATTAAGCAGCAAGAAAATTAACATACCGCTCTCAATTCAGCTTAAAGCTAGCATGGCCTAAAGTAACACTTGCTTTACGGAACAGATTCTTGGCTCCAGTTAGAACTCCTTCAGACTCTGGCTGAATATCTTCAAATAGCTCCTTCAACTTGGTTGTTTCAGCCTCTTCCTTGTTTTCAGAAAAAAAAAACGCTCTGCTTTAAAATATTACAAACAACAAACAAAGAACATCCAGTGCAGAAGGAGGCTATTCGGCCCATCGAGACTGCACCAAATATTATTACCCTTTTTTAATCTATCCTACTTGGAAAAAAAATTACTGTTGATTGTGGACTCTGGTAGCCTGATCAGACCTGAACTCTTCTCTCCAAAAGCTTTCTCAAAAATCTCTCTCTGAATCTCTTAGCTCCACCCAGCAATGGCATCACCTCTCCAAGCTGAAAAGCAAACTAATTTTCCAGGGACTAAAAGCACATTAACTCTTCTGAGACTGTCCCCGCAGTGCATTAGCTCAGAATGAAAACATATTCCTCTTGGTCAATTTCACTTTCTGGCTCCTAAAAACACCCAGGCCCAACAAAACAGATATATATTTTTTAAAACATGACCACTGCAATCAAACGCACCATTATCCAGCCTTCTGACCCTTAAATTGCCAAATGTGTAGAATCCAATATTCCTAAAGATCTCCGTTGGTCACACTTTGCCAGAAGAGGTAGCCGTTATTGCTGTTCCTGCTAGTGTCGATCCTGTGAGAGCATCTGAGGCAGCAGGATTGTGCTACGCTGCTGGAAAGAGAAAAACCCCCTCAGAGACTCGATTCATAATTGTCCAACTCATGTGTATAATGTTTAGAGTTCACGACTGAGTGACTTAGTTATTGAAAATTGTATAAAGGAGTTAAATGGGGGGGGGGAGGGGAATGTTGTGATGTGTGGTGATTGTCCCTTTCAGGGCAACACAGCAGAAGAGGGACACCTGGTTTGGGGGAACAATTGGTATGGAAAGTGGGTGACAATCCCACCGAGTGGAGGCCTCTCGGAGGCAGAAGACAGTCAGAAAATATGTAGGGACTGGGACAGCTGGTGGGCTGCTGTAGGGCAGCCAGGGGCTGCTGGCTTTTGTCCAATTTTTCTTATTGATAAATACCTTTTGCATTTCTAATGAAGTCTGTGAATGTCTATCATTACAGTGAGCTGTAATGATAGAGTTTCCTGTATTTTCCCTGGAGGAAACACTTGCTTCTCCTGAGCCCCAAACAGTGCTGCTAATGTGCTTACTGTCGATACCCTCCCCTTCTCTCATCCATTCACCTGCCGGGTTTCCTGAGGCCCAGGAAAGCCTGCCAGCATGGGCAAAATAATTTTAAAAATTGTGAAAATCCAACCTCCTGAACAGCTACACTGACTGACGCATGAGCTCCTTTCTCTATTCGAGCAGGCATCATCATGTAGATGTTGGGCGGCACGGTGGCACAGTGGTTCGCACTGCTGCCTCACAGCGCCAGGGAGACGGGTTTGAATCTGACTTTGTGTGACTATGTGGAGTTTGCACATTCTCCCCGTATCTGAGTGGGTTTCCTCTGGGTGCACCTGTTTCCTCCCACAGTCCCAAGATGTGCAGGTTAGGTGGACTGGCCATGCTAAATTGCCCCTTATTGTCCAAAGGTTAGATGCGGGTATGGGTGTGAGATTGGGCCACAATAGGGTGCTCTTTCAGAGGGTCGGTGCAGGCTTAATGGATCAAATGGCCTCCCTCTGCCCTGTAGGGATTCTAGGGATTTTTTGAGACTTTGCTCCAAGGCCTCATCTGTCCTTCTGAGGTAATATAACAACCCAAGTCCTGTATTAGAAGAGCAGGAATCTTTTCCCTAATATCCTGGCCATTATTTACCCCTCAATAAACATCACTAAAAGAGAACAGTTATTTGTATCCTGTATTGTTGTTGTTTATTTAGATCTTGCTGTGCATATATAAACTCCTGCATTTCCTCCATCACATTAGTGATTATACTTCGCTGTCATCGTAGTAATCCAGGAGATACTGAGATGAAGATTTAAACAAGTTTGGTCAAAACTTAAAAGTAAGCTCTATCTGCAGCGCACAGCATGTGTCCCAACTGAGAACTAACAGAGCACCCAGTCCTGATCCGGGTCTGGGACTGCAGTTGCAGAATTCTGTAAGGGATCGCCTTTGGGTGGGCCTCTGCCCTTAACAAGTGAACTCATATTCCATGAGCTCGACAGAGAGATTGATGAGTGATTCTCCATGGTCCTCGTGAAGGTTATCACATCCCTCCCCACCCCTCCCATGTCCAGATCTCACCCTTGTCACCAGTATAGTAATCCAGGAGACACAAAGATGAAGGTTTAAACAGATTTATTCTAAACTCAAAAGTGAAGTCGCAAACACAAGGTTCCAAGCCCGGAATTAGCAGAACACCTGGTCCGAGTCTGGGACGGCATTTGTAGGGTTCGGTAATGAGTCACTGCTGGCTGAGCCTCTGTCCGTTACCATGGGTACTCCTACTCCGCGAGCCCCACGGGGAGATCGATGAGTGGTCATCGTGAGGGTTATCACAATCGTTGGCTGTAATGCACGTCAGGAAGGACAGAGGACATGCTATATAAAAACATTTCTTTTCACTGGTCGGGTTTCACCTGATGACCAGTAAATATAAAACAAAACCTCCTATGGTTAAATATACTTTGCTGAAAAAAGGCCTTTCCTTTGGTAACGTGTACTGAATGAAGGAGGATGGATTGCATCTATCGTTACATAAATGTGAGAGACTAATGCAGTTTGCCAGGTTTAACATCAACACGACCTGTGCAAGTTGCCTTTGCTATGCAACACGCAATCAAACACCTGAGGAATATTGAGACCTTTTGGGCCCCTGGAGATTTCACAATGTGATGAGTCAAACGCTGCCAACTAACCCAGTAATACTATTGAAACGCTGTCATAAATTCACCACAGAGTAATAGAATGGAATCCAAAAAGACCTAATAATACTTCCCCCAAAGTAAAATATTCCTGTATCTTTCCAATATTCCCTCTTGCTGCAGTTTAGATGCAATTTGAAAGGTCGGATCCTGGTGGGAGATGTGCAGTGGGTAGTCCGGGGATGGCATCGGAAACATTCTGTTCACTACAATGTGGGACTCGACAGATCCTGGCTTCCAATCTCCCTTTATTTTTTAAAATATAAATTTAGAATACCCAATTCATTATTTCCGATTAAGGGGCAATTTAGCGTGTTCAATCCACCGACCTTGCGCATCTTTGTGTCGTGGGGGCGAAACCCAAACAAACACGGGGAGAATGTGCAAACTCTACACGGACAGTGACCCAGAGCCGGGATCGAACCTGGGACTTCGGCGCCGTGAGACAGCAATACTAACCACTGTGCCACCGTACTGCCCTCAATCTCCCTTTATGGCTGTTGTGCTTGTTTGCCTCATTAATGGCTTTCAATCCTCAGGTGCTGTTACCTCTCCTTAAATTCTCCTCTCCAAAAATACCCATGTGACCCCTCTGTCATACTGCCCCATCTCTCACCTTTCCTCTCCCAGGTTTTTGAACATACTGATTCTTCTTTGGGGGGGCGGTAGTGTGGGAGACTGGGCCGAAATAGAGTACTCTTTCAGAGAACTGGGGCAGGCTCGATGGGCTGAATGGCCTCCTTCTGCACCAGCTCTACATTACGGCCACCTCTCTCATCCCTCTCACTGTCTCCAAGTTGTCAGCCTCCTTGTCTGATGACCAATGTTGAATGAGTAGAGATGTCCTCCAGCTAATTATTGGGAAGACCGAAGTAATTTTTCTTGGATTTTCAATTTCTGGTGCGTTCGGGAATCGATGAGGGTGCAATTTGAAGTGTGTTCCCATCCTGGAGGGAATTCTTCTGCCCGTGGGATTGTTTGCATTTTCCAAGGGGCCTGCAGTGGGGAGCGAACAGGAAATTTGTTCACTGCCAATTAATGACTCATTAAAGCTCCTTGATAAACTTGCTAAGTGGCCTGCCTGAAGCACAATGAGATTTTCAATCTTTCTTCCGGATGATACTGAACTGTTTGGTGCACATTGGTGCACAACTATCAGAGTCACTGGAAGCAGGACGGGGAGCAGGGAGCAGGCAAGCTGGGGAGCATGGACGATGGGGTGGGGGGTGGGAAATGGAAGTTCATTTTCATCCGTGTTTAGTTTTGTGAAATTTGTTTATTCAATTTGTCGGTGGGATGCTGAGGCTTGTCCTCTGATGGGAGGCTGGGTAAATTCGGCCTACATTCTCTGGCGTGAGAGGGTGATCTCATTGAAACACACAAGACTCTAACAGAGTGGAACTGGAAGATTGTTTCTGCTGGTCAGGGGGGAATGGGGAAGGGTCACGGTGGGGGACACAGTTTCAGGATAAGGAGCTGAACACTGAGGACTGAGCTGGGAACAAATTGTTTCATGAAAATGGCTTATTGTCACAAGTAGGCTTCAATTAAGTTACTGTGAAAAGCCCCTAGTCACCACATTCCGGCGGCTGTCCGGGGAGGCTGGTACGGGAATCGAACCGCGCTGCTGGCCTGCTTGGTCTGCTTTAAAAGCCAGTGATTTAGCCGAGTGAGCTAAACCAGCCCCTCATGTGAAGGGTTGTGAATCTTTGGAATTCTTTACCCAAGAGATTTCTGAATGCTCCATCATCAATGATGCCTGGGATAGAACGATTTCTGATCACTCAAGGAATGGAGGCAAGAAATTGGAATTGCAACCCAGATCAGCAGTGATTGTGCTAAATATGGAGCAGACTTGATAGGCCAACTGATCCTATTTGGAAAGGTTATCCAGCTCCAGATCAAGCACTGTATCACAACATGGCATGTATGGCTACTTCCCACCATCTTTATCTTCCTGGTTCTTAAGGGAGCTGCCTCCTCTGCTCAGAATGCCACCAGCAACCCGCAACTTGACTGCCACCTGCCATCACCACTGGTGCCAGGCAGACAGCTCTCACCTCCTGAGATACCTGGCACCGCTAATCACGTGCCAAACCCGCCTCCTGCCCAATCAGCCTGTTTACAATTCAATGCAGCATCACAAGAGCAATATAGTTCAGGGGTCAGGAACCAGAATTCATACGCTTGTCAGGTTTTGGCCCCATGCCTTTAGTCCTCACTGCACAACTCTGTTCCCTCGCCACTGTCTCCATCTCTACCTCTGGTTGCTGTTTAATGTTGAGCCAGACAGCTAATTCCTGGGTGTGATGTTTGATCTTAAGATGAGTTTCCAATGTCCGACACACATCATCACTTCGACGACTTATTTCCACCACTGCACTGTTCCCAATTCTTCCCCCGACTGAACTTTCCTGCTGCTGAAACCCTCACCTATGCCTTTATTACCTTTTGATTTGACTCCACTACCTTGGTATGAACCCGGACTATACCTGAACATTTCTTAGGAGGGCAGCACGGTGGCGCAGTGGGTTAGTCCTGTTGCCTCACGGTGCCAAGGTCCCAGGTTCGATCCTGGCTCTGTGAAGTTTGCACATTCTCCCCGTGTTTGCATGGGCTTCACCCCCACAACCTAAAGATGTGCTGATTAGGTGGATTGGCCATGCTAAATTGCCCCTTAATCGGAAAAAATGAATTGGGTACTCTAAATTTTAAAAACAAATTCTTAGGATACCGGAGAAGAACTCCAAACACTTCAAAATCATTTTTTGAATCTGTGAGGAAAGGATACTTCACTCCAGGTGTGATTCCACTGCTATATAACAAATATAAGAAAGGTATTTGTTATATTTAAACACATTTTATTACTAACAGAGGATCAAGCACAGTGACATCACAAAAAATTCTTAAAATAGAAGCAAAACCTTTTAACTACTAACTTATACTTTCTCTACCTCCAATTAACTAGAGCACATTATAGGTCAATAGTCATTTGTAAATAAAGTTAGCAAGCACAGGGTTACTTGCTGCATTTTTGTACGGCGTTTTCTTGGAAAGACTGCTTGGAGACAGAAAGACCCTTCCTAAAAAACAGCCTGCAGTTCATTGTGTCTTTGTCAGACTCCTGCTCAACCTATCAGCATTTGTAAAGAACTGCTGCTCAACTTCAAAATTCCTGGCAGACTATCAAACCTATATCAACCTGCAAAACTACAGACAGACCTGGCTCCTTCCATTAATTACATCATCTTTATTCCACTCAGATCCCATGACTGACTTACCTAAATCTAAACACGATGTCTCAAATTGTCTATCTCCAGGGAATCTCCAGCAATCATAACAAAATTGCATTAGACCTCTCTATCAACAAATACATGATTGGAATGAATGTGATCTCACATTTATAACATCTTAATTGCACCTTTTGTAGACACAGCACCTACCTGTATGTTAAACCAGGATTTAAAAGAAATATCACTGCAACAGATATATATGCAATAAATGTACCAATTTCTGACATTCATCATACTGGTGTCAGAACTTGTTCCAAGTTTTATTCACACATCATTTGCATTCATTGACTTATATGTTCTTCTGCTTAAGTAATGGTTCCATTTCCCTTCACAGCCTTGCTCCTCCTTATTTTTGCCATCTTCCCTAACCCGAGAACCTTCTGAGGTATCTGCATTCCCCCAATTTTGGCTTCTTTGAATGTCTTCATTTTTAATTTGTCCTCTTTTGCTGGTTGAGTCTTCAGCTTCCAAGGCCTTAAACTCTGGAGTTCCCTCCCTAAATCTCTCCTTCACTACCTCTCTCGTTTCCTTCAGGACACTGCTTAAAACCAACTTCTTTGTCTGTGATATTGTCCAAATATCTCCTTATGCGATCAGATGTCACATTTAGTTTGAAAATGACCCAGAAAACACCTTAGGAATGGTTCATTATATTCAAGGTACTCTCTACATACAAGTTATTGTTCTTACATCTCTATGTGGCCTGTGAGTCTCTTGCCTCATGGCAGCCATTCAAATCAGCAGGTCAAACTCACATGTGGCGGGAAGGGAGCAGGATCGATATGTTGCTGCCTCAATTTGAACTCCTTGCCTCTCCCTTGATTACCCCCAGACAAGCAGTGTTAAGACTGGGCCTTCAGTGTTTCATCCATCTATTCCATGTACTGCAATACACAGAGGAGGTAGAAAGAAAATACTGGGATGCATTCTCTGCCTCCCCAGTTGCATGTTCCTTGGTGGGGCGCCGTCGCTGAACATAGAACATAGAACAGTACAGCACAGAACAGGCCCTTCGGCCCTCGATGCTGTGCCGAGCAATGATCACCCTACTCAAACCCACGTATTCACCCTATACCCGTAACCCAACAACCCCCCCCCCCTCCCTAACCTTACTTTTAAGGACACTACGGGCAATTTAGCATGGCCAATCCACCTAACCCTGGCAACAGGGTTCTCCGTTCCTACCATTGGCCAATGGGTTTTCCCATTGTAGCCACACCACGCCGCCGGGATACCCAAGGGTGGGGGTACGCTGCTGGCGGAAGAGAGAATCCCACCAGCAGAAAATTCACCCCACTGTTTCAAGTACTTGTGAGAGGATCGAGAATGAGAGGCCATGGATTTAACATAAATGGCAAAAGCAGCAAAAGTGACAAGAGGACATACATTTTTCACACACCGAATGGTTCGGGTCTGGAGTGCACTGCCTGAGAATGTGGTGGAGGCAGGTTCAATCAATGCTTTCAAGAGGGCTGTTATCCGAAAAGGAAGAGTGAGCAGGGAATCCAGGAGACAGACTACTAGTCAACTGCTCGTTCGGAAAGTCAGTGCAGACATGCTGGGCTGAAGGGCCTCTTCCTGCGCTGTGGCAACTCTGTGATTCAATTATTTGGAAGGGAGCTGGAGTTTAAAAGGGAGTCAGTTTCTCCAAGCTCCCTGCTCTGCAAAAAAAAAACTCCTGAAAACGACGGATGAGATTTGGACGCAAGTATGCACACCAGCCTTCCCCGAACCCTCACGAACATAGCATTTCACGATGAAACTTGTAGGAATTCCAAGCAACGGCAAGGCCCCTGGGTTTGCTTAAAATGAGGAGTGCTGGTACAATGTATAGAACTTTGGCATATCTGCCAATTGAATGGCACTGACCCCATGGCACTATTGTACCCTCAGTGGGAACTATTGGGTACAAGTAGTAGAATGGTGCCCATGGTGCCATAGAGAGTGCATCCTGGAGACACATTCTTGGGATGCATTTCATTCCAAGGCTGCCCTGGGAGTGCCCAGTCTCAACAATGGATGTCTGAAGTCAGAAAGTATTCAACTTCTCAACACCTTGGTGAGCAAAAGGGAAAAAAAAGAAGACAATATTTCGGCCTCACTTCATGGGCAGGAAGCATTTCCAACTCAAGATATTTTACACCATTGGCTACAATTTATTCCAATAGTTGTGATAGGTTAATTAGCCCCTTTTTGTCGAAGCGAGTTGGAAGCTAGCGTGGGTGCAAGCTGTTTTCAAATGGGTAAGATTCAGGTACAAGAACTCAATGGGTTTGACAGGTAGAAGGCAGCCGATGTGGTGTCGCAGTAATTAACATTTCACACTAGCTGCGGCAGCCGAGCAGACAATGTAACATCTTAAAAGATGAGAACACAGCCAATGCCCCTAATTAATCTGCAGCACTTCACCAATAACCTCAGAGTGGCCACTTTACACCGGCAGGCACTTGTGAATAGCTCTTCTGAGAGGCAGGAATCTTTTTGCCACCAAACCCGAGGGAGGAGGCAAGGCACAAGGCAGCAAGCTGCTGAACACTGGTTACACACAACGGAAGAAGTGAACGAAAACAAAGATAGCTTCACCATTGTGCTAAGGAGATAAAAATAACTCCAAATTATCAAGACAAATAAGCGTAGGTTATGGATGCCAAGTAGACGTTCACAATACTTTGACACACATCAGAAATAAAGACTTGCACTTTTTGTCATTTGGTCGAACTTGAACTTGAACATTGCTGAGAAAAAGCGTGCTCTTTGTCAAAGCTTTTCATCTTGCACTCACCAGGACAGTTCACAAGATGGGGGTGAGAGAAACGGCATGGCCGGGATGCACCGATCCAAGTTTGTTCCACCAGCGCTGCCAGCGAGAATGGAGAATTTGTGGCTCAGCCAGAGCACCATTCACTGCAGTGGGACTGGAGATTCCCGCTGGCTTAAACAGACGGAGAATTCGGGCCCGCATTTACATTGTACGAGAAGAGGATGCTGATCGGTTGGAAAGTTCGACTCTGATTGGGAGAGGCATTGCCATGGACAATGTCCCACTTGCTGATGACTGACAGTTAACTGCCAAGCATTGCTTTGAAAATTTAAGCCAGGCAGTTCGACCCTGGCTCGTCAAACCATTGCCCTGAGGAATGAACCCGCAAATGGCTCTCACTTATTTTGTTTAGCTGAAACAGACGCAATGTGCGTACATGATCTTTCTGTCTGCAAATAACAGGGTCCTATGTATTAATATATGTAGCTTCCAGTACATGCAAATGTGCCATTGATATTGCTAGCCTATTCACCAATATTCTACTTAAGGAAGCCATATATATTTTTGCTGTAGTACTATATCATGGCAATCTAGACCTGCCACTATTGCATGAATCAGTATTAATTGAGCATGTGAACTCAGCAACTCACGCAGTTGAGTTTAGCTGTAACGGGTACATTCTCCATCATAATGCCTAGGCCAATCAGAGTCCATTTGCCAACCGATCAGCAGTCTTTTCTCATACAGTATAAGGTTGATGCTTCCCCTGAAGTTGGTTTTCTTGCAATTTTCCTGATGAGTGCAAGATTAAAAGCTTTGACAACATGTCTTTTTTAGTAATACTTGCATTTTCCCTGCTCAGGATATCCAGCAGCTGATGCAGCACATTGAGTACTTTTGAATTGCCTTAACTGTTAGAATGTGAGAAATGTTAGCTCCTGCAAGCAGCAGCATGATAATGGCCAGACAATATGAGTTTATTTTTGTCTTTGACACTGAGAGATTAAATTTGTCCAAAATGCTGTCATGTGATCTTTAATGTACACCTGGAGGATAAACCAGGCCTCGGTTGATGGCACCACTAACATAGAACATAGAAATGAACAGCACAGTACAGGTCCTTCGACCCACGATGTTGTGCCAAACTAGTCTGAAACTAAGATCAAATCAACCTACTCCCAATCATTCTAGTGCACTCCATATGCCTATCCAATAACCGCTTGAAAGTTCCTAAAGTGTCCAACTCCACGACCATAGCTGGGAGTGCATTCCATGCCCCAACCACTCTGAGTAAAGAACCTACCTCTGACATACCTCCTATATCTTCCACCATGAATCTTATAGTTATGCCCCCTTGCAGCAGCTACATCCACCCGAGGAAAATGTCGCTGAACGTCCACTCTATCTATCCCTCTCATCATCTTATACACCTCAATTAAGTCACCTCTCATCCTCCTTCGCTCCAATGAGAAAAGCCCTAGATCCCTCAACCTTTCCTCATAAGACCTACCCTCCAATCCAGGCATCATCCTGGTGAATCTCCTTTGCACCCTTTCCAATGCTTCCACATCCTTCCTATAATGAGGTGACCAGAACTGCACACAATACTCCAAATGTGGTCTAACCAAGGTCTTGTACAGTTGCAGCATAACCCCACGGCTCTTAAACTCAATCCCCCTGTTAATAAATGCTAACACACTATAGGCTTTCTTCACGGCTCGATCACTTGGGTGGCAACTTTCAGAGATCTATGGACATGAACTCTGAGATCTCTCTGCTCCTCCACATTCTTCAGAACCCTGCCGTTAACCCTGTAATCCGCATTCAAAATTGTCCTACCAAAATGAATCACCTCACACTTATTAGGGTTAAACTCCATCTGTCACTTTTCAGCTCTACATCCTATCAATGTCTCTTTGCAGTCCACAACAGCCCTCCACATTATCCACTACTCCAGTAATCTTGGTGTCATCAGCGAATTTACTAACCCAACCTTCAAATCCATCATCCAAGTCATTGATAAAAACCACAAATAGCAGAGGACCCAGCACTGATCCCTATGGTACACCGCTGGTGACTGGGCTTCAGGATGAAAATTTACCATCTACCATAACCCTCTGTCTTGTCTGTGATAGCCAGTTAGTGCTCCAATTGGTCAAATTTCCCTCTATGTCATGCCTCCTTACTTTCTGCATGCAGTGTAGTCATTTTGTCGTCAGCCTATATCTTTTATTCAAGGTATATGACTCAAAGGCGAGGGTGCCACCAACTGAACAATGGCTGACACTATGGTCAATATAAATTCAGGAAGTACCAAAAAGAAAACTTATTTGAATCAATGTTAAGGCTCAGAGGCATGGGCAGAATATTCCGTTGGCAACGAGGTCTTGCCCGCCAGCTGGAGAGGCGGAGAGAGACCCACATGACTTCTTCTTTGGAAGGCATGCCGGATTTTTTGATAATTAGTGCAGAATCTATTTCCTGGAGGTGATGTCCCGCCTGCCAGGAGCTCAGCCAATCAGAAGCCGGCAGGTCCGGTGACCGATACTGCCAAGGAGGAGACTGTGGCTCATTTCGGAACAATGCTCTCTGGACTCCCAGCACCCAGGAGTAAGTTAAGTAATTTAGAGCTGGGGGTTTCACAACGTGGGGGTCACGTGGAGAAAGAGCCATGGGGTTTGTAAGCACGGACGGGGGTGGCGGTATCTATCAGCGGCCATCCCTCTGCCCCATGTTCATGCCCCTGGCATCATTCACAGATTAGTGCAGATTGAGGAACACCCCTCCACCACCCCACACAGTCTAAACTGTTGTATCGGCTGCAAGGATACAGGCCAACCTGAACAGTACAGTGCGGAGGGAAGAGGCTTCTAAGTTGTTGTTAATTGGCCAAGATTAATCAGAGGTGGGGAGGGAAGATCAACTGTGGGCCTTCCTGCCCAGAATTTACTTCTGGTGGAGGTGGGAACATGTCAGATATCGGTCCCACCTCATTTTCAGGCCTTGTCGTCTCCTTCTTCACCTCCTTTGGGGGCAGAAGGTTCCACCATATATATTCCTGAGACTAATAGGAGTCCACTCCTCAGCTCTGCACTGATTTGAGTGCTCAGTGGATCAAGTCACACGCTGGATGGGTATTCTAATGCATACAACATGAGCAATCTAAAGTGGGTCCAAATCTTTGGAGCCATCCTTGAACTGCTTTCCTCTGCTGGAAGGTCAGGTGTGAGGCTGGTCCCGGAGGATTTCTGACTGCACAGCTCAATTCAAAACCTCCAATAAGGCCCATTCCAGCCTCCAGTGATACCTGGACATGGGCATGTAATACTTGTGTCAGACAATGCCCTCTCCTACAGACGAAAACTCAGCCATGTCCTCCAGAAGTATGCCAAACATTGCCAAATCGCCCACGACCAACATCTTGCAATCAACTTTGACCAGGAGCTTAACTGGCCCAGCCGTATCATAACTGTGAACAGAAAAGCATAAATAATCTTTTTTTCAATGTTGTGAAATAGGATGTGGGCATCACTGGCAAGGGTCGCATCTCTAGTTGCAAACTGCATGGTTTGCTGGACGATTTCAGAAGTCAACCACACTACATGGAGTTACATGTGGGCCATGTCAGGGAAGGACATCAGGTTTCCTTTGCTAATCAGAGAAGCAGATAGGTTTTTACAACAAGAAACTAAAGTTTAATGGTTAGCTTTTCTAAGATGAGTAGTATACTTCAGATTTATCCAAATTCCACCAGATACTAGGGTGGGTTTTAAACCTATCTCCTTGGCCTACTGGATTAATAGTCTCGTGACATTACCGCTGCACCACCGTTTCCCATACCTGCCTTTATATCTTCTTATGGGGCTTGGTGTCAGATGATAACAATCCTGTGAAGCAGCTTCTGGGTGACTTACCACATGAAATCCACCATATAAATGCAAATCATTATTGACTGATTTACCTCCTGATGTTTCAAAGCCATCTTTCGACCTTAGAATTCTCACTAGTAATTTGGAGGTGCAGCTATGGGAGCTCAAAAACTTTTATTACTTCCTCAAGCCTTGCATTCTTGTTATAATCTTAATGAACCTCTTCTGCATCCTCCCCGTTCACCAAACATTTTTCCTGAAGTAAGGTTCATTTAGCACTTGGAGCTCTGTCACCTCCAGCTCTTGGAATCTCAAAACAATGGAAAGATCCTGAGGGGTCTTGATGGGGTGGTCGTGGCGAGGATTTTAATAAGGACAGGGGGAGCCCACACTGAATAATATAAAGAACTTTGATTTATTTACAATTATGGTATATACACTTCTTGGTAGATCCCTACCAGGTCTCTTTCTGCTCGGTGTCTTGCTGGCTGACCCTTTATACAATGCTAAATGGAGTTCCCCTGCCCCTCAATGGGGGGTGCTCGCACTCCGCGAGATCCACGGCGAAGATAATCATTCTCACCCCATAAGTCCCTTGCAGGATGTACAAGGGTGCTTCCACTTGTGGGAGAATCTAGAACTAAGGACCAATATTTAAAATAAGGGGTCGCCCATTTAAAACAGAAATGAGGAGAATTTGTTTTCCACAGAGGATTGGGAGTTTTTTGGAACTCCTTCTTTAAAAGGCGGCGAATGTTGTTAAGGCAAAGTAGATTTGTGATAAACAAGGGGGGGGGTTAGTGAGAGGTTCTCGGGGGAAGGCGGGAGTGTGGAGTTGAGGTTGCTATCAGGTCAGCCATGATCTTATTGAATGGCGGATCAGGCTCGAGAGGCCTCCTCCTGATCCTAATTAATTTGTTTGTATGTATGTTTGAATGCTGTCAGAAAGTGACTGCGGCTGACGGAGGTATTCCCGAGTGTTACACTGCCAAGCTGCACTTAATGGAGAAAACAGGTGAGCAAGCAAAGAATGAGCAACTAAACATAATAACCACAAGCCAAGGGGAAGCTTCCAACCTTTCCACCCACCTTTCCTTTGTTGCCTGTGCTCGCTAAATCTTCAGGGCCCTCTCCTTATAACCATTGAACATTCCTCCCATTTTTATCCATTGCCTCCTGACATGTGCCTTCTCTGTCTACAAGTAGAAAAGGGATAAATGTTGGAACGTCCAATCTGGGACAAAAAACAGCCACATTATGAAGCAGTCCTCGTGTTGAAACCATACTTGATGCTCATTGCCATGGCAACATTACGCAGTGCCCCGGTAAAATATAAACATGTCAGCATATTTGGAAAGTGCCGGAACAGTTGCCATAGTGCTATATGCTTGTCCTCAGTGATGTTGGCCCAAACTTAAATTGCAGTGTTGTTGAATCAGAATTATAAATGTTGGCAAAGTCATCAGCAGACCTTGTGTTGTTAATCTTCCCGAGACTAGAAAATGACTTCCTCCCATCCTCCCTGGTTCAATGCACAGGGGATTCATCGCCAAAGTATATAGCTACCTCCATCCACAGCACACTGGTATGAATTGCACCATCGAATGTCTCTCAGCAACAAAACAAAACAATGAATATACTTTGCAGGTACCTCATTGACTATAAGTCGCATATCTCGTAAAAATGTAACTATCTTTTTTCACACCTCCTCAGGTAATACTTTCACAATTGTCTCATTGAATGTAATTCCAGCATGTCCCCCTATTTCCCCTCCCTTCAGCATGAAAAGTGATCAACAGCCCCTTCAAAGGCGAATGCTGAATAATGCACTCATTTACCCCAACACACTTCCATTGCTCAATGGGCCAGAACGGCGGCAAACCTAGCATAATTGGCTCGCCTCGTATTATAGCAAAGGGCTGACTACAGCATTCTGACCGCCATTATTTCCAGCACAATCAACTCCTTCCTCCCCGGCGATGAGTGACTCATTCAATTCCACTTCATCTGCTCACTTGTTCACCGGGCTTCATTTAGGTTTATTATTCAATCACAGGATGTGGGCGTTGCTGGCTGGCCCATGACTTATTGCCCATCCCTAAATGCCGTTGAACTGAGTGGCCGGTTAGGCCATTTCAGAGGGCGGTTAAGAGTCAGCCACATTGATGTGGGTCTGGAGTCTCATGTAGGGCAGACCAAGTAAGGCAGGTTTCCTTCCCAAAGGACATTAGTGAACCGGATGTTTTATTACGACAATCGACAATAGTTGCTGGTCATCATTAGGCTTTTAATTCCAAACTTTCATTGAATTCAAATTTCACTGTCTGTCATCGTCCCCAGAGGATTAGTCGTCCAGTGAAATTACCACTCCGCCACCTCCACCCCGAATGGCCGAGGACGACTATGTTTCGGTATCATTTTGCCGCAATCATAGCATCAGCCCCAATAGAGGGCGTTCCATATAGTTAAATTGTTTTAAAATATCTGGAAATAGCTCGTAACCTCTGAGCTGTGAAATAATATTTTATGTGTTAGTGTTCAAGGGGACCACATTTCACAAGAGGCGGAAAAGATGTGGACAGAACCAGTTGAATCTGGTCCTTCTTTGCACAAGGCAAATTTAGAAAAAAGAGTTCTGCCCTTTTCTAAGTTTAAAGTGTGATTATTGCCAACATTTTGGAACCCAAGGACAAGAATGTGTAGCAGTGGGATAATCCCAATCTAATTCACTGGCTGGGAGCATTCTGGACTGGGCGCAAGATCGATTTTATCATAGACGCAATGCTGAATTTAGTTCCCACAGTGAATAAAATCTGATGGAATGTAAAATCACTCATTTCCCCCCTGGAAAGATCAGGACAAAATTGCCCCCAAAATAACATCAGAGCTGATCAAAACAACTGGCGAAGGATGGAGAGACTGATGATTCAGGAATCATTGGTGGGAAAGGAACAATGATGAGGGGCAAATAGCTGCATGTGACCTGCCAACCCCCCCCCCCCCCCCCCCCCCCCCCCCCCCGCCTCCCTTGGCTGTTGGAAGAGGCTGAATGCCTCTCACCTGGGTGGGCCAGCTTTGAAACAGAGGTTGCTAAGCTGTCTCAATTGCTCATTTGGATCAATGAGCATCTCAGCAGGCAGTGCTGTCACTATGCTGCATGGGTGCATTGAATAGCCAGCCTCTGGCATCACCAGCTTGAGCAGTTCATGGATGCCTGCACAGCACATTACCGATGATCAATCCGCTGTACTTGTGGCATCTGCTACCATGTCCTCTGTGATCCAGCCAAGGGCCACAGTGGGACTCTCACTCTCAGGGCAGCTGTCGGTGATGCTGTGGCTGCTTCAGGGTCCGAACGCCGGTTGGAAAAGAGTCAGACTAAACCGTCCTTGGCTCCACATGGCTGCGCAGAGAACGATAATCACTCAGGTGTTTACAGATCTGTCTGTTCACCCCGGGCTAAGAATAGTGAGGGTAAACATGCCATTCACAAGTTAGTGTGTGGCTTTGTGTGATGATCCCAGCATGATGTCCTCATGAGCACCCAGGACAGCATATATTGCTGACCACATAATGACAGGACCAAGGAATAGGAGGCAGCAGCTTTGGTGATGTGGAGGCCATGGCTCTGAACACAAACATCCTGGCAATGCTAGCACTACAGTAGGCTTGGCCGTGGATAGATGGGGCATTCCCTGCCTCCTGTGGTATCCATAGAATCATTACAATGCAGAAGGAGGCCATTCGGTCGTCAAGTCTGCAGCGACCGTGTGGAGTTTGCACTTTCTCCCCGGGTCTGCGTGGGTTTCCTACGGGTGCTCCAGTTTCCTCCCATAAACCAAAATGTGCAGGTTGAGTGGATTGGCCATGATCAATTGCCCCTTAGTGTCGAAAGATTAGGTGGAGTTTTGGGGTTATAGGGATTGAACGAGGGGGTGCGGGCCAAGGTAGGATGTTCTTTCGTTGAGTCGGTGCATAATCGATGGATCGAATGGCCTCCTTCTGCACAGCAAGCATTCTCTGATTCTACGGTGCTCCAAATTCCCTGTAATCCTCCGGATTCCCTGTAATCCTGCGCATTGGTCATGGCCGATCCACCTCATCTGCACATCTGGCCTGTGGGAGGAAACCGGAGCTCTCGGATGAAACCTACGCAGACACGGGGAGAAGGTGCAGACTCCACACAGGCAGTCACCCAAGGCTAGATTCGAACCTGGGTCCCTGGCACTGTGAGTCAGCAGTGCCAACCACTGTGCCACCGTGCAGGCCTGGTACCAAATTGTTCTGGTAATCTGCACAGATTTGGTGCTATTCTCCTTGCATAAAGGAGCAACAATCAGATAGTTTTACATGAAGGCTTGTGGCAAGAAGCGAGGCAGGAGAGAGGAAAACAAGCATGAAGTCACAAAGGACGTTCACATTAAATCCCGGCTGCTTAATCCCCTGGTTGCCCTCCAGTCTTGGGCCCTTGCGCAACCAGATTTTAACTGCACCACCATCGGTGACTGTATCTTCAGCTGCCAAGACCCTAGGCTCTTACATTTCCCCCTGAGCCTCCCTCACCTCCTAACTTTGCCTCACTCTTAAGACACTCCTTAAAATCTTTTGGCCAAGATTCTGGTCGCCTGCCCTAATAAGTGGTTAGGTTTGATTTGATGAATGCCTTGTGAAGAGCTTTACTTTGGATATTTCATTCTGTTAAATCGCCAGCCATTTTTTTGCTGTTAATAACTCTGTTAATAACTCTGTAATAACTCTGTTACTGGAGAGAATTCTTCGAGACAGAATCTACTCCCATTTGGAAGCAAATGGATGTATTAGCGAGAGGCAGCATGGTTTTGTGAAGGGGAGGTCGTGTCTCACTAACCTGATAGAGTTTTTCAAGGAGGTCACAAAGATGATTGATGCAGGTAGGGCAGTAGATATTGTCTATATGGACTTCAGTAAAGCTTTTGACAAGGTCCCTCATGGCAGACTGGTACAAAAGGTGAAGTCACACGGGATTAGGGATGAGCTGGCAAGATGGATAAAGAACTGGCTAGGTCATAGAAGGCAGAGAGTAGCAATGGAAGGGTGCTTTTCTAATTGGAGGGCTGTGACTAGTGGTGTTCCGCAGTGATCAGTGTTGGGACCTTTGCTGTTCGTATTATATAAATGATTTGGAGGAAAATGTAATTGGCCTGATTAATAAGTTTGCAGGCGACACAAAGGTTGGTGGAATTGTGGATAGCGATGAGGACTGTCGGAGGATGCAGCAGGATTTAGATCATTTGCCGACTTGGGCGGAGAGATGGCAGATAGAGTTTAATCTGGACAAATGTGAGGTAATGCATTTTGGAAGGTCCAATGCAGGAATATACAGTGAATGGTAGAACCCTCAAGAGTATTGACAGTCAGAGAGATCTAGGTGTACAAGTCCAAAGGTCACTGAAAGGGGCAACACAGGTGGAGAAGGTAGTCAAGAAGGCATATGGTCTGCTTGCCTTCATTGGCCGGGGCATTGCGTATAAAAATTGGCAAGTCATATTGCAGCTGTATAGAACCTTAGTTAGGGCACACTTGGAGTATAGTGTTGAATTCTGGTAGCCACATTACCAGAAGGATGTGGAGGCTTCAGAGAGGGTGCAGAAGCAATTTACCACGATGTTGCCTGGTATGGAGGGCATTAGCTATGAGGAGAGGTTGAATAAACTTGGTTTGTTCTCACTGGAACGACGGAGGTTGAGGGGCGACCTGTTAGAGGTCTACAAAATGATGAGGGGCATAGATAGAGTGGATAGTCAGAGGCTTTTTCCCAGAGTAGAGGGGTCAATTACTAGGGGGCATAGGTTTAATGTGCGAGGGGCAAAGTTTAGAGGAGATGTATGATGCACGTTTTTTGCACAGAGGGTAGTGGGTGCCTGGAACCCGCTGCCAGAGGAGGTGGTGGAAGCAGGGACGATAGTGACATTTAAGGGGCATCTTGACAAATACATGAATAGGATGGGAATAGAGGGACATGGACCCCGAAAGTGCAGAAGATTTTAGTTTCGACGGGCAGCATGGTTGGCACAGGCTTGGAGTGTCGAAGGGCCTGTCCCTGTGCTGTACTTTTCTTTGTTCTTTGTTCTTTGTCCTTCAATACTTGAAGTGATCTGCTTTCACACAACAGACTACAGAATTAGATGGTCCGGTAAATAATGATTGCAGGAAGTACTCAGTGATCCTTGTGAGTAATTTAATTTTTAAATTATTTTATGGGTATCTCCGAAATGGCGGTGAACTTAGTGGTTATTTTGAAGGGCAGTTAAGGATAAAGCACATTTGCCGGAACTCTCCAGCCGTTCGCTGGCGGTGGGATTCTCTGGTTCCACCGGCAGTGCTTCTCCGACCATGAGTTTCCCGACAGCTTGGGGTGACTTCAGTGGGAATTCCTATTGACAGGGCAGGAGCAGAGAATCCCGACGACAGGAATTGGCGCACCCCCGGGAAACAATACGCTGGGAGGTTGGAGAATCCCACTCCATTACTGTGTATCTGGAGACACATGTCGGCCAGACTAGGTAAGGATGGCAGATTTCCTTCCCTAAAAGATTTTCAGGGGTCTGGATGAGATTTTTGAACAACAAAAAAATCCATGACAATTGCTATGGTCACCGTGACTGAGACTTGCTTTAAATTCTAGGTTTTAAAAAAAATTTGGAGTATCCAATTCAATTTTCTAATTCAGGGGCAATTTTTAGTGTGGCCAATCCACCTGCCCTGCACATCTTTGGGTTATGGGGCGAAACCCACTCAAACGCTGGAGAATGTGCAAACTCCACACGGACTGTGACTTCGAGCCGGGATCGAACGTGAGACCTCGGCCCTGTGAGGCTGCAGTGTTACCAACTGCGCCACCGTGCTGCCCTCATTCCAGGTTTTATTGACTAAATTTATATATTCCACCAGCTGTTATGGTGGGATTTGAACTCAGGCCCTCAGAGAATTAGCCTGGGCTTGTGAAGCACCAGCCCAGTGACGTTACCCCTATGCCACCCTCACCATTGTTTGACAGAGCTTTCGAACATGGATTGTCTCATTTTTTAGGTTACTGGCCAGATCTTAATGCTTGTTGGTATCAACCAACCAGCATTGAACATGTTTGACTTTTTCCATCTTTGATTTGCGGTGAGGTAGTGAGTGACTGTGTTTCTAATAAATGAGTTACAATCACAGACCGTAGCCAGTCATATGAACATGTATGGCGTCTTTTGCCTTACTGGGGTAATTATAAGGTCGCTAGGGGCTGGTTTAGCTCATGTGGCTAGACAGCTGGTTTGTGACACAGAGTAAACCAGGCACGCAGGGTCAATTCCTGTGCCAGGTAAGGTTATTGATGAAGGCCTCACCCTCTCAATTTTGCCTGAGGTGTGGTGACCCTCATGTTAAATCAACACCAGTCAGCTTTCCCCCTCAATCGGGGAAAGCAGCCTGTGGTCATCTGGAACTATGGCAACTTTACCTTTGATAAGGTCCATAAAATGGAACTTATTCAATACTTTGCTGTCCGTGCCCTCTCAGCAAGTTCCATCCACTTTTGTGCTCGGTGGTCTATGGTTCCTGGTCCAGTGTGACTAAAATTTAAAGTTTTTATCCTTGTGCGCCGAATCCTGCCCTAGTCTAGCTTGGATGGAATTTCGATGGTGGGACTTCCTAATGCACATGGAAAAGAAGTAACCTGCGTGATCTAGTGGACTGAATGGTCTCTCTTTGTGTTGTAATTTAATGGTGATTCTATGCGTGCCTAATGGCTATAATGGGCAATCATATCTTGCTGCTGCCCCTTTTTCCATTGTAGTGTGATGGGTCCATGCAGCACACCAAAGTGTGACAGAGAAACATAGTGAGGACCCTTCAAAATGGTCCTGGCACCTGGGCTGTTGGTGACACATGAAATGCATTCTCTGTTATAATCCTGGTTGCACCATTTGCCAAATGGGATTGTTTTCTGCTGTGTTTATGGAGGTGTCAATCAATATCACAATAGCATATTGCCCTTGGCACGCTGGGATTATCACTACTCATTACGTGTTGCACAATGGTTAGCACTGCTGCCTCACAGCGCCAGGGATCCGGGTTTGTTTCCGACCTCGGTGACTGTCTGTGTGGAGATTGCACATTCTCCCCGTGTTTGCATGGGTTTCCTCCGGGGGCTCAAGTTTCCTCCCACAGTCCAAAGAAGTGCCGGTTATGTGGATTGGCCGTGCTAAATTGCCCCATAGTGTCTAAAGATGTGCAGACTAGGTGGAGTCACGGGGACATGGCAGGGGAGTCAGCCTAGGTATGGTGCTCTTTCAGAGGGTCGGTGCAGCCTCAATGGGCCGAATGGCCTTATTCTGCACTGTAGGGATTCTATGATGCAAAGATTGCCACCCTCAGGGACTGTGCATTCCCTGTAGAAGAGCTTCATTTGGCGAACACACTATCTGTAGAATGAGTGAATAATGATGTTTGACAATAGTATTGAATTAGTGGTAGGTAGATAGTCTACAGTGTGGATAGAGATGCCCTGTGCTCTTCGGAAACACACAAGCTGGGGCTAGTGCCTGGTGTGCTGCTGCTGTGGGTGTATTTTGCAGTTGATGTATATTTCTGAATGTGTAACGAGAGCTTTGATTAATTGAGTAATTGAAATTTTCACCATATGGTGGCTGATTCCTGAAACTGTCTCCTGTAGGTTTTCTTTATTCCTTCAAGCGATGTGGGTGTCGCTGGCAAGGCCAGCATTTATTGTTCATCCCACATTGCCTTTCAGTAGGCGGTGCTGACTCACCTTCTTAAAAACAACTGAGCAGCTTGCCGGGCCATTTCAAAGGGGGGGTTAACAGTCAACCATACTGCTGTGGATCTGGATCACAAATAGACCAGGTTGGGTCAGAATGGGAGGTTTCCTTCCCTAAAGAGCATTAGCGAACCTGGGATTTCTTTCACAACAATTGAGGATTTTACAACATTCGCGGATACCGTAACTGATATAAACTTTTTATTCCCGCTGGTTTCCCAACTGCAGTGGTATAGCAAATGCACAAATTGTCAACCACCAGTTAACTAACTTACAACGACAGGTTTATTATAAACACGAACTATATGCAGAGCACTGTCACCGATGTCTTAGGGCCTCACGGTAGCATGGTGGTTAGCATCAATGCTTCACAGCTCCAGGGTCCAAGGTTCGATTCCCGGCTGGGTCACTGTCTGTGTGGAGTCTGCACGTCCTCCCTGTGTGTGCGTGGGTTTTCTCCGGGTGCTCCGGTTTCCTCCCACAGTCCAAAGATGTGCGGGTTAGAAGGATTGGCCATGCTAAATTGTCCGTAGTGTAAGGTTAATGGGGGGATTGTTGGGTTACGGTTACGTGGGTTTAAGTGGGGTGATCATTGCTCGGCACAACATCGAGGGCTGAAGGGCCTGTTCTGTGCTGTACTGTTCTATGTTCTATGTCTTCATTCTCAGTGCTAGGATCGCAACTGGCTGCAAAAGCCCGCTCTCTACACCCCCCACCCCCCGCCCACTGCTCGTTCCCCATTGGTCTGGCTAAAAGGGGCTGGCTACGACAGGTGTGATACCTTTTTCTTGCCCTGCCAGGCATTTCTCTGTGGGCTCATAGGGGTGTCCTCCTGATCAGGCACTCTGTGCCCCATGGAGTACAATTCCTCACAACCAGGACTACCCCCAATGGAAAAGCCCCCTTGACTCCACCCCTGCCCTCCCCACTTCCCCCATGGTTGACTTGTCCCGGTGTGTCCGTCCCACTCACTTCTCATCTAAGGCCCTCTGTCGACGCTGCTTCCTGAGGCCTGGTGCAGTCATTGACCTTGACCACTACCGGAGGTCATTGAACTTACGAATGCAGGTATGCAACCAGGTTCACAAACCCAGCTGCCCCAAAATGCATTCAGCCTGAAAGTTAACTTTTTAACTGTTATTTAGTCAATAGTTTTTACAGAAAAGTTCTGGGGACATAAATTTAACCTATTGTGGGGCAGAGTCTGGAATGAACTTTGGGTCACTTGTAGATGATGCAGTTGTAGAGCAGCTAGACCCTTATGTATGAGTCAAGGGCCTGCCTGTCAGGATATCAGCTAGTGTTGGGGTATTTAGCTTGATGTTCATAGGCGGAATCGAGTCTCGTGATCCCTGAGTTCAGTGATATATTTTTAAATTATTCAGGAAAAGCAAACTACTCCCAGGGCTTTCTAAACATTAAAATATTAACGCGGGTTGGAAAAAGTTTTATGTTTTTCATTAAATTTAAATATTTACTATTTAAATTACCACATTAAATATGGAGCTTGTGAAGAAGAATGAAATGCTCGTTTCATAACAAATTGATCTGCTGTAATCCTTAATTCAATATTAAGATCCCATAATTCACGCTAATGAAAAAAACAAAATGTGCTTTTCTCTAGCGAGCTTGAATTAAACGTGACCAGCTTTCGGGCCTAGAAATATACCGCTAATGGAGCAATCTGAATCCTGTGGTTTAACAAAGTGCTTACTGTTTTCCCAATCTGGTCTGGGCTCTTCGAAATACACTCAAAGGAAATAAAATATGTTTTTGCACATGTTATTGAGGTGGGGGTTTGGGGTGGGGGGGAGTGGATCTTTTGCCACGAAGGCCAAAATCTGTTACAAGTGCACAAAAGATGCATCTTTTGGCAGTTATAGAGCAATCCATTGATTCAGTGTCATTTTTCAAATAATTTTTGAAATATTGGCTGTGAAAATAATGGCCGAGTGGATAGCGTTCACCATTACTTATGCTTAAACACCGCGGCAACTTCAGGTGAGAGCAGATGTGTATTTAAGCCATGATCCAAAATGTCCGCTCTGTGATTTGCCTCTCAGCTTCCCAGTAACAGCTTCTCCTTTTCTGGTTCCCATCAAATGCATTGAGTGACAGGAAGAAGAAGAGTGGCGTAAGGAGGGAACATGAGAAATTCAATTGAGAAAGAGACTTCAAAAAAACAAGACAACGCTGAAAAATACAATCTCCAAAAATAATTAAAATCTGAAGCACTGAGACTTCATGCTTTTAATCGTTAATTTTCAGTGTCAGAGAGGTTGGTCGTAATTAACATTTAACACCTTGTTGAAACAAAAGTTAGACTTGAAATTATTTGAAGAAGAGTCATGTGGACCCATACGTTAACTTTGCTTCTCTTTTCACAGATGCTTTTAGACCTGCCGAGCTTTTCCGATGTTTACTGTTTTTATTTCAGATTTCCAGCACCTGAAGTATTTTGTTTTTATTTTTAGAAGCTCTTGTCAGGTAAAGGTAAAGTCGCCATAGTCCTATGTGACCGTAGGCTGCTTTCCCTTTTGAGGGGAAAAGCTGACTGGTGGTGATTTAAGCTGAGGATCACCTCAGGTGAGGGGCGAGGTTGTGAAGGCAGGACCTTGAAACTTACAGAATACTGAAAGGCCTATAGTGAACGTGGAGAGGATATTTCCACTGGTAGGAGAAATTGGAACCTGAGGGCACAGCCTCAGACTGAAGGAACGATCTTTTAAAATAGAAATGAAGAGGAATTTCTTCAGCCGAACGAAACAAAGGTATCTCACTTGATACAACATCTGTGCTAATAAAATGATTCACTCCAGCAATATTGCAAGGGATCACCACTCTTTTCAGCGACTTCAGAGTATTATCATCCCCAAACCTGAAACTTGTGGAACTTTTAAATTCCTTAACCTTGTTACGATTTTCAGCATCCCATGAGTCCAGATAACATTTTAACCAGTCAATCCCACACACAGTAGATGTGCAGCCACTGTCCAATACAGCACAGTTAAAAGATTCTGCAACCAACAACCTCATTACCGGCGTAAAACAGCTTGTTAATAGGACAATGCCTTCTTTCTGGTCACTATCTTTTTCCTCTTCTGACTCTTCCGTGTCATGTGTCACCTCAAATACTCTATCATAACGAGTTGGACAGTTGAAAGCATAATGGTATTGAGAGTCACATCGAAAACATCGATTTATCATGCCCCGTGCATTTCTGGGGTTCATCCTCCTACGGTAGGTTCTAACTGGGTTTCTGTCTTCATAATTTCCTTGTCTCGGTCTTCTTTTATAGTCTTGAGGCCTGTTCGTAGCCATACGATTTCGCCATCCTGTTAGTAGTGTATCTTCCATATTCTTCCTTATTGCAGGCTGACCTATTTGGGTCATCAGAGCCATTGGAATCGAATGTTTCCCCCAAAAATTTTTTAAAGCTGTTGTCATCTGTTCGAATAAGGTATCGTTATCCGTAAACTGAACTCCTGTCAAAACCAGGAGCTTATCCATGTTGCTCACTCTAGCATAGTCAAGTAATTTAAAGGCCAACACAGACTGTGGAAATTCCAGCCTGTGTTTCTGCAGCCTTTTATATAGTCTGCCAAATTCCATTATATAGTCTTCCATGGATAAATCCTCCATTTTCCGGAACGTATCAAAATCCGACCATGCTTCATGCGCACTTAACAAGTTATCTTTCTTATAAATCTTGTCCATATAAAGTAATAAAGTCACCAGACCTTCTTCTAAGTCTAACTCTTCCAACTCCAGCTCAGAAAGCACTTTGTTTCGGATTTTACTGCCATATGGTAAAGAAAGAGCCAATGCCATACCTTGTTTTCTCTTTCCTAAAGCAGTCACTTTAGTCCACATAACTACTGCACTTCTCCATTGGTCGTATGATTCCCTTTCAGAAAATAGGGGAGGATAATCATAACCAGCCATCTTTGTCCTGGGTTCAGCCATGTTTTTCTTTTTTTTTCTTTTTTTTGGTCTGGAAAAATTGTATCTTTCAAGCCTTCACATTTTCACAGCAACCATTCTCTGCTACTATTGTTAACATGTACTAGATGCTGTGGTATGAAGAGGCAAGAGTTTGTCTCCTTTTTCACCAACACACCTTTAATGGTTCAAACTCACTCTGCACAGAACTCTACAGATCATCACAAGCTCCAGAGTCCACCTGAAGCCCCTTTACATATCAGTGTCACTCATTGAACACTTAACATAAATGAGACAATCATTGAACACTTAACATAAATGAGACAACTAATTGCAGTGTCTCTTAACCCATTACTTAACACGTGGAGAGGATATTTCCACTGGCAGGAGAAATTGGAACCTGAGGGCACAGCCTCAGACTGAAGGAACGATCTTTTAAAATAGAAATGAAGAGGAATTTCTTCAGCCGAACGATGGTGAATCTGTGGAACTCATTGCCCCAGAAGGCTCCGAAGGCCAAGTCACTGAGTGTCTTTAAGACAGAGATAGATAGGTTCTTGATTAATAGGGAATCAGGGGTTATGGGGAAAAGGAGGGAGAATGGGGATGAGAAACATCAGCCATTATTGCATGGCAGAGCAGACTCGATGGGTCAAATTACCTACTTCTGCTCCTATGTCTTATGGTCTTCATGGATAACCTCTTGTATGTTGGAAGTTCTTGTACCTGCACTATGGATACACTTGGAACTTTGTCGCAGAAAAGTAAGCCAAGTCATTTTCAAGTGTCCCAATCTTACTGTTACAGTTTTGATCAGCAGGTCCACTCTCCTTACTCTGATAACAGGTTTTGCTGAAAGATCATCGCCCTGAAAAGTGAGCAACTCCTTTACTCTGTCCATGGCTGCTGCCTTGCCAATTTCCAGCATTTCCTTAATTTTATCAAACAATTTGTCCTTTCCACCCAGCAACATCCACAAAATGCTAGGGGTGGGAAACACTCTGTGCAATGCCCAATCCTCAAAGGGAATGAATGCCCGTCAGCAGGCCACAAAAAACTTCCCAAATGGCTGAACATCGTGTGCTCGCCTCTTGAAGAAAAATTAAGGATTTATGGTCAGGATTGTAAATTTGCCAGCAGCAGCAGCCCTATCTTCGCTGCTGACCACACAGTCATTTTCTCCCTTGTTTGGACACCTGTCATGCAGGCTAGAAAAACATTTTTGCATCTGTGATCTGGAAATGGAAACAAGGAGTTATTGGCACTGACATCTGATTGCCATGGGTAGATGGTTTCCTGTGGTGCTTTGCAAAGAGAACAATTAGTTAGATAATCAGGGCAGTGGTCCAGAGCTTTGTGAACAGGGAGGTGGAGATTTACTTCTGGAGTCCTTCCACATTTGTTTGCATTGCACATCACAGTGATTTAGATGCAGATAGTTAACCCCAATTGAGCAGCACACCCTGGGACACTCGCCACTGCCTCATGTTTTTCATACATCCGGAGAACTTGGTCCCAGCAGTTGTTTCAATAATAACCTCCATTTATACAGCACCTTTAATACTAAAGGTTGAGTATCCTTTATCCATGCATCTGTAAACTGAACAGATTTAAAAACAGCGCGTTTTATGCGCGGGGTATCTGTGACCCGAGCTGACAACACCAAGCTTGCTGACTGGACATGACCTTTATTGCGGGAAGTCTATCTGTTTTGCCTTACCTTGTTCCCAGCTGCTGTGAGGAAATCATAAAATCCCTACAGTACCGACGCAGGCCATTTGGCCCATCAAGTCTGCATTGACCCTCTAAACGAGCACCCCACATAGACCCATGCCCCCACCCTATCCCCGTAACCCCAACTAACCTGAACATCTTTGGATAAATTGGATAATTTAGCATGGCCAATCCACCTAACTTGCACATTTTTGGACTATGGGAGGAAATTGGAACACCCGGAAGAAACCCACGCAGATACGGGGAGAACGTGAAAACACCACACAGAGTCTTTGCTTTTGATCCAAACCCTACCAGGGCATCTACGCTGAACCATGGAAATGCTGTCCCTTGGGAACATAACAAAATCTGATCCAAATGGAACAAGCAAACCTTTGGCAGTACAGGTGAGTGCCAAGACCGATGTGCCAGAAGTTGCTTTCCTTCGCTTCACAAACTTCAACATGGTGCTGAGGGACACAAAACCTTTTCTCCGAGTTCTCATTACTCACAAGGTTTCCATGAGTCACTACTTATTCACCCAATTCAATAGAGTATATCACATGTGAAAGACGAAGATAGCCAAAACACCGAGACACGTTCAGTCCCAGGGCGTTCGGATAAAGGTTAGTCAACCTGTAAAACTTCTCAGTGCGTTTCAGAGGAACATCACTGAACATCTTTTGACATCAAGCCAAAGTTGAGGGGAAGTGTAGAAAACCTTAGCCAATGAAGGCCATTTTCAGGAGTACCTTGAGGAGAGAGAGAGAGGCAGAGTATTTTAGAGTGGGAATTGCAGAGCTTAGGCCCGAGGCAGCTGAACGCGTAGCCACAATGGAGTGATTAAAATTGGGGATACACAAGAGGGCAGATTTAGAAGTGCGGGGTTGCAGGTCTGGAGGAGTGGCAGCGGCAGAGTGGAGCTAGGCCATGGACAAGTTTACAAACAAGGTGGCAGGGTGGCACAGTGGTTAGCACTGCTGCCTCACGGCCCCGAGGACCCAGCTTTGATCCCAGCCCCGGGTCAGTGTCCATGTGGAGTTTGCACATTCTCCCCGTGTCTGCGGGGGTCTCACCCCCACAACCCCAAAGATGAGAAGTGTAGGTGGATTGGCCACGCTAAATTGCCCCTGAATTGGAAAAACAAATTGGGTACTCCAAATTAATTTTTTTTTAAAGTTTGCAAACAAGCATGAGAACATGTTTCTTTATTAGGTCCATTAATATCGATGTGGACGCCTCTGAAAACATTGAAATCTTAAACCCTCAGGAATACTTCTTGCACGCTCTCTTTGAAATGCTTACCCCTGCCATGACAATAATTAATTGTGTTTGTAGAATCCAGTCTTAGATACTATACAGTACACACTACCATGTATGGGGTCACCTGACCAGGGCTTGACGGTCAGATAGTACAAGTTAGAGATGGTTGGTTCAAGGCTTCAGATGCCTTACAGTTGTACAATCATGTTATGAAAATGTGTTATTAATGAAGTTAGTTCAGCAGCAGTGGTGCTGGACATTGTGCATCATAAAAACAAAAGAGTTCCCCAGCCATCTCATCAGTTGGGTGTTCCTTCAAGTTAGTTGAATGCATCAGCAACATTGGTATCCCAACTCTTCTCCCCTGAAACCAAGATGTCAGTAGGAGAGCTTGTACAATTCATCTCAAATCTGACAATGATTGAGCTGTGTGGAGAATAGTGGATAAACCTCAGGGGGACATTAGCAGGCTGGTGTAATGGGCTGATGCACAGCGAATGCAATTTAATGGAGAAATGTGAAGGATACATTTTGACTGGATGATTGAAGAAAGGTAAAATAAAATGAAGGGCATAATTGTGAAAGGGGTGCAGAGGCAGCACGACCTAAGGGAATATGTGTGCGGAAATCGGAGCAACACGTCGGCGCAGTGGGTTAGCCCTGCTGCCTCACGGCGCTGAGGTCCCAGGTTCGATCCCGGCTCTGGGTCACTGTCCGTGTGGAGTTTGCACATTCTCCCCGTGTCTGCGTGGGTTTCGCCCCCACAACCCAAAAGCTGTACAGGGTAGGTGGTTTGGCCATGCTAAATTACCCCTTAATTGGAAAAATGAATTGGGTACTCTAAATTTAAAAAAAAATAATGTGTGCTTATATCATTGAAGGTGGCAGGACAGTGTTTTTTTTATTCATTCACAGTTTGTGAGCATCTGTTGAGGGCAGCATTCATTCCTCATTCCTAAGTGCTCTTGAGAAAATGGTTCATCTATTTGGAGTTCTGACTTTGAAAGAAAGGTGCAAAGTACAAAAGCAGGGAAGCTATCATAAACGTTTATAAGACACGAGCTCACCCTCAGCTGGATGATCATAGATCATAGAATCATAGAATTTACAGTGTAGAAGGAGGCCATTTGGCCCATCGAGTCTGCACCGGCTCCTGGAAAGAGCACCCTATCCAAGGTTAACACCTCCACCCTATCGCCATAAACCAGTAACCCCACCCAACACTAAGGGCAATTTTGGACACTAAGGGCAATTTATCATGGCCAATCCACCTAACCTGCACATCTTTGGACTGTGGGAGGAAACCGGAGCACCCGGAGGAAACCCACGCACACATGGGGAGAATGTGCAGACTCCGCACAGACAGTGACCCAAGCCGGAATCGAACCTGGGACCCTGGAGCTGTGAAGCGATTGTGCTATCCACAATGCTACCGTGCTGCCCTGCCCTGCCCTGCCAAGGCATGATTGGGCAGGGTTAAATGGAGCCCAGAGAAATAATAATAATAATAATAATCTTTATTGTCACAAGTAGGCTTACATTGACACTGCAATGAAGTTACTATGAAAAGCCCCGAGTCGCCACACTCCGGCGCCTGTTCGGGTACACTGAGGGAGAATTCACAATGTCCAATTCACCTAACAAGCACATCTTTCGGGACTTATGGGAGGAAACCGGAGCACCCGGAGGAAACCCACGCAGACATGGGGAGAACGTGCAGACTCTGCAGAAAATGACACAAGCGGGAATCGAATTCAGAATGTCCAAATTACCGAACCGCACGTCTTTCAGGACTTGTGGGAGGAAAGCGGAGCACCAGGAGGAAACCAATGCAGACACAGGGAGAACGTGCAGAATCCACACAGTCAGTGACCCAAACCAAAAATCAAGCCTGGGACCCTGGAGTTGTGAAGTAACAGTGCTACCCACTATGCTACCGTGCTGCCCAGTGCAGCAGGCTTAGCAGTGGCTGGGCCCATATAATCACAGAGAAAGCCACTCCCACCAATGGAAAACTGACCCCTATTAATTCCGTGGCAGGAGTGAGATGATGCAGGGAACTCACCCGTTATATAATTGGGCTAATTAATTAAGCACTTTAAAGGTCTTTACGCCGAGGACATTTTCCAGGGATTTTTAGTAGCGGCTCAGGCTTTCTCCCAAACTTGGGTGTCCCTATGCCAGCGGCCTCCCTGGGGTATTCCTCTTTCAAAGGCATTCAGTGTTCGATTGAGGGAGCCAGCATTGAGAAGGGGGTAGGGGGTGTTCTGCTGGGAGCCATCCCCTGTCCATATATCTGACCACTCACTCCCCTCCCTCAACAGTGATTCCCTCCCCGCGACCCTCCAACCTACCCACACTCACCGCTCTCCAGGGATCTGATGGCCATCCCTGGTGGAGGCCTTTCTGCATTACCAGCAGCAGCCACCATTCCTGGTGGTGCTCTATTTGTCAGAAGCTCTTGGGGAGGTGGAGGGGTGTCTAAATCTTGGGGAAGGCCCAATTCTGTGCAGTTAAACGTTCAACTGGACACACTGGGCGGAATCTTGTGCCCTCTCCCCTGGTGGGTTTTGTGGCAGGGGGAGTGGGCGAATGGGGTATCTGCCATCTTCCCACTTCCACCCTAAACAAATCTGTGGCAGGAAGACCTGTAGATGGCTAAGGCCCTAAAATGGGTAATGAATGACCTCTAGGGGGAAATCCCTCATCCTGTCGCTGCTGGTGGGTGAACGATTCACTGTGACAAGCAAACACTAGTATGTTTGCTTTTGGGATCCCGGGGGTGGTGAGAGACGGAGGGTGTGGGGTCTCCCATACAGGGCAGGTGTCACTCAGTGCCTGACTGAGAGTGTGTCCCCCCCCCCCCTCCAAGCCCAGCTCCTGCAAATCGCACCCCGTGACCACCCACCCAGCCATCACAGAGCTGTGCCTCGGCCCCTCAATGGTCCGTGGCCTTGGGTGGGCACCATACCAGGAACAGCCACCACCTCCCTGGAAGGCCTGCCAGCTGTGACAACAGATACGAGAAGGTTGAGTGGAGATTTGAGGCAGTTTTTTATATATAATGAGGGGCCTGGAGAATAGATCAGGAGAAACTGTCCCAGCAGCCTTCGAAAACCAGAGGACAAAGATTTACAATGATTGATTAAGGAACCAGAGGCAAAATCTTTTTCTTGCAGTGACTGATTAGGATCTGGAAGGCAATGCCTGAGAATGCGCTGGAGTCAGATTCTGTTGTGGCTTCAAAGGGAAATTGGATAATTTTACAAAAAGTAGTTGCAGGGTCCTGGGGGGGGGGGGGAAGAGGACTAGAATTTAGTGCCAAAGGAGGCCATTTGGCCCATCCTGTCTACGCCAGCCGTTGGAAAAAGCATCATACTTAAGCTCACACCTTCACCCTATCCCCGTAAACCCAGTCACCCCACCAAACCTTTTGGGCACTACGGGGAAATTTAGCATGGCCAATCCACCTAACCTGCTCATCTTTGGACTGTGGGAGGAAACCGGGGCACCCGGAGGAAACCCACGCAGACACGGGGAGGAAGTGCAAACTCCACACAGACATTCACCCAAGGCCTGAATTGAACTTGGGACCCTAGAACTGTGAGGCAGCAATGCTAACCACTGTGCTCACCATGTCTAGAAGGAGTCCAGTGCTGCTGAGACAGATATTTTAGAAAGGAATGAAGAACAGCATCTTCAAAATTTAGATAATATACTCTAGAGACTAGAATATTACAGACTATGAGTACAGAAGGATAAAAGTGAATGTGAAGCTGCTTTTACAGAGAGCTAGCATAGGCGTGATGGGCTGAATAGCTTCTCTTTGTTCTGCAACCATTCTGTGATTCTACCGAAAAAACTAGTCCGGTATCACAGCTGTGCCACGCTGGCTTCTGTATGGTGAGCCCCACGCTATTTTTGGAAAAGCCATGATGGGAAGAATGGGCAAAAAGCGTATGGAATTCTGTTGGGTGGTATATTCCTTGCTACCGCTGTTTTGATCTGAATTTCTATCCCACTCTCCTTGCCAATTCCCACTCAATCTGCAGCTCATCACGGCTGCATTCATCAAAAGGTACAAATAGCTGGCAATGCTTGTTGCTATAACAACAGACCTAGAAGGTGTCAACGTGAAAGAGACAAAGGGCGAAACATATGGAAAATGATCAAATATCAAGCCGTCCTCTAAAGCTCCAATTAGTTTTGTTGGGTGACCAAATCATTGGTGCATTTAGGGCACTGACATTCCACCACGGCAGATGCAGGTCGGAATCAAGGTCAGAGAAGATAGAACATCACCTCATGGCCATTGTCTGCAGGTCATAAAGGGTCACGCGCACAACTGCTTCTGACAGTCTCTCCCAATCTTTGGTAATTACGACACGGGATGATTGCAGCTTCAGTTTGCATGTTCGATGCAGTTTGATGAGACTGGGCCTGAACCCAATGAACTTGGAACAATGTCTGCGAAACAAAATTAACTATTGAAATCGGAAGCATCAATGCCACAGCTTCACTCTGCGAATGTAATGTAATGTTCCATGTTCTATGAATGTTTACTCTGCTCCCTTGCCTAAGGTTATGTTTCTTCCATGCTCCATTTACCCACCAAAAGTAGGACAAACAGAAATACGTAACCAGGGGGAATACATACTAAATTCAATGCCACTCCATTTATTTTAGCTCAACACATTTTATGAAGAACCCCCAATTATATATTGTGCAACCTGTCAGTTCTAATCATAGAATAGGATCATAGAATCCCGACAGTGCAGAAGGGGGGCCACTCAGCCCATCGAGTCTACACCGACCCTCTGAAAGAGCACCCAGGCCCACTCCCCACCTAACCTTTGGACACTGAGAATCAATTTAGCTTGGCCAATCCATTTGACCTGTACATCTTTGGACTGTGGGAGGAAACCGGAGCACCCGGAGGAAACCCACGCTGACATGGGGGAGAACGTGCAAACTTGACGCAAACAGTCACCCAAGGCCGGAATTGAACCAAGGTCCCTGGCGCTGTGAGGCTAATTACTGTCCACCGGCCGGCATGCCAGGGCTGCTCAGAGACCTTTCCTTGGTGGAAAGGATCAACTCTGCTCAGCCCAACATGCATCTTAAAATACATTGACGTGTTAGGAGCTGATATTTCCGCGAGGTAGGAGGCCAGAACATTCTGTGTGGGAATTTTGCGGGGTGGTTGTTGCTGGAAGTTTTTTGCTGCACCCTGCATTTGCAGCGTGCATCCACCCATGCTTCACTGTTGGGAAGCAATGCGCTAACCCACTGTTCAACGCAACCAGGTATATAAAGGGATTGTGACCGAACAACATCACGGGCCCTAAATGCTGTCCTTTGTCCTCTTGCATTTGCCCACACAAGTAAAAACTGTCAGGGGTTCAGTGCCATTTTCTTCCGATGCAGCTGGAAGGCTAAATGCAAAGCAAAAATCCCATTTACTGCAAGTTTTGTCTCTCTTGGGAAACTTTGAAAACCTCACAGTGGTGGGGGGAGCAGGGTCTGCATTTTGAGGATTTCAAGCTGCAAGTGACCAGAATGAGAGAATGGTCACCAATAGAGTTCAAGAGGCAATTCAGGAGGATCTTTGTGAAACAGTCGTTAGAATGGTTGGAATCATGTGAAGGCAACAGGTGCCTCAGTCAAGCTGGCGAGCCAGCAGGAACTGCACATCATCTCTTTGGATTGGATTGGATTTGTTTATGGTCACCTGTACCGAGGTAGAATGAAAAGCATTTTTCTGCGAACAGCTCAAACAGATTTAGTACATGAAAAGAAAATAGATAACAGGGCAACACAAGGTACACAATGTACATGCATAGACACCTACCTGCATGGGGGGAAGCATACAGGAGTGTAGTATTCATCAGGTCAGTCCAATGAGGGTCATTTAGGAGTCTGGTAACAGTGGGGAAGAAGCTATTTTGGAATCTGTTAGTGCATGTTCTCAGGTTTTTGTATCTCCTGCCCGATGGAAGACGTTGGAAGAATGAGTAAGCAGGGCGGCAGGGGTCTTTCATTATGCTGCACGCTTTCCCAAGGCAGCGAGTGGTGTAGATAAAGTCAATGGATGGGAGGTGGGTTTGTGTGATGGACTGGGCTGTGTTCACAATTCTCTTCAAGTCACTTGCATTCTTGGGCCGAGCAGTTGCCGTGCCAGGATGTGATGCAGACAGGTGCTTTCTATGGTGCATCTGTAAATGTTCGTAAGAGTCAGTGTGGACATGCCAAATTTCCTCAGTTTCCTGAGGAAGTATAGGCGCTGTTGTGCTTTCTTGGTGGTAGCATCGACATGGGTGGACCAGGACAGATTTTTGGTGATGTGCACACCTTGGAATTTGAAGCTGCTAATCCAATGTTCTTCAAACTTTTTTTTCCGGGGACCCATTTTTACCAACCAGCCAACCTTTGGGGCCCAACCCGGCCGACCTTCGCGACGCATGCCGGCCGACCTGAGCGGCCCACCATTTTCTCTTACCTTGTTTGCTGCTGATCATAATGGAGGAAATGGTTTTGGGTCCCTTTGGCCCTCGTACTTGCTCCTCCAATGGAACCTGTTGGATGAAGGTGAAGCCTTTCGGTGTCGGAAAGTATGGAGTCTCCATCTGTCCAAAGTTCTGCAATTTTTTCCTGTAAAATTTTATCAAATAACCCCCCCCCCCCCCCCCAAGAACTTGTAAAAAAATAAAATAAAAAATAAAATGCATAAAGTAAATTAAAAAAAAATTAAATGATTAAATAAATGAATAAAATGAATAAACCACGCTCCCCCCGAACTTGTGAAACAAAAAGCTGTGACCGTTTTAAAAAATAGCGGCGCGGGAGGGGCCGGAGTCACAGAGAGAGAGAGGCAGCCGAGCACCAGAATGGGCATACCGGGGGGGGGGGGGGGGGGGGGGCGCACACTGGGGATGGGGAGGGAGAGGGCAGGATGGGGATGGGGGAGAGGGTAGGATGGGAGTGGGGGGGGGGGCAGGGCACACTGGGGGAGGGGAGACGGGGCACATGAGGGGGGAGGGCACATGGGGTGGGGGGGAGGGACACTGGGGCTGGGGGGGTCCTTAATTCCACCCGGGACTGGCGGCTGATCTGGGCACAGAGGGGGAGCAGCCCCGCCGAGAGGCCGGTATGTTTGGGGCGGGGGTGGGGGAGTTGTGAGGTTACCTGTCGCTCGGCAGCGCAGCCCCGGGATGAGGCGCCCTCGGCCCCAGGACAAACCCAAAACTATTCAGCACCGAGGCTTCGTTCACCACAAACTGCAGCCGGAGCTCCGGCCCCGCTCCCCAGGCAGCTTCCCCGCTCCAAACTCCGCCTCACACAGCCTGCTGCAGCATCACCGCCTCAAACAAACCCCGCCAACAGCGCGCTTCCGGGGAGGGAGGGAGAGACTCTCACACTGAGACCCCCACCCCAAGACCCCCAACCATCACACTGAGAGCCCCACCAAAAAAAAAATAGCGGCCGCACTGGGGCACGCATGCGCAATCCGACTGAATTTTTTACATGTTCGCGGCCATTTTAAAGGCCGCTTGCAGCCGGCGTTATTAAAAATCGGCTGCAGCGCGGGGAACTGCCATCTCCACCTCAGCCCCGTTGATGCTGACAGGGGTGTGTACAGTATTTGCTTCCTGAAGTCAATGACCAGCTCTTTAGTTTTGCTGGCATTGAGGGATCGATTGTTGTCGCTGCACCACTCCACTAGGTTCTCTATCTCCCTCCTGTATTCTGACTCGTCATGTTCAAGATCTCACCCACAATGGTCGTGTCGTCAGCAAACCTGTAGATGGAGTGGGAACCAAATTTTGCCATGCACTCATGTGTGTATAGGGAGTATAGTCGGGGGCCAAGCATACAGCCTTGCGGGGGCCAGGTATTGAGGACTATCGTGGAGAAGGTCTTGTTGTTCATTCTTACTGATTGTGGTCTGTGAGTCAGAAAGTCGAGATCCAGTTGCAGAGTGGGGAGCCAAGTCCGAGGTTTTGGAGCTTTGATATGAGTTTGGCTGGGATTATGGTGTTGAAGGCGAAGCGGTAGTCAATGAATAGGAGTCTGATGTAGGAGTCCTTGTTGTTGAGGCGCTCCAGGGTTGAGTGTCGGGCCAGATGAAATGCTGTCTGCTGTGGACCAGTTGCGACAGTATGTGAATTGCAGTGGATCTAGGCATCCAGGGAGTATGGAGTTGATATGCTTCATGACCAACCTCTCGAAGCACTTCATTACAATTGATGTCAGGGTCACCGATGGTAGTCATTGAGACACGTTGCCTGGTTCTTCTTTGGCACTGGTGTGATGGTGGTCTTCATGAAGCAGGTGGTGAACTCAAAGTGGAGTAGAGCCAGATTGAAGATGTCTGCAAACGCTTCTACCATCTGGCCCTCGTAGGCTCCGAGTGCACGACCAGGGGCGCCATGCCGACCCGGCGCCATCTGTGGATTTGCTTTCAGGAAGGCTGGGGCGGGATTCTCCGACCCCCCGCGGGTCGGAGAATTGCCGGGGGCCGGCGTCAATCCCGCCCCCGCCATGTCCTGAATTCTCCAACCGCTAAAATGTCAGTGAGGCGTCAATCCCACCGCCCGCCTCGGAGAAAGGCGGGGGCCGGCGGGAGGCTATGGGCCCCGGTGCTGCCCTTATTCTCCCAGCCGGATGGGCCAAAGTCAAGACACCTATTTAACAGCGTCAACCAGTGCTGATGGTTGACGCTGTTCAGCGTGGAGGTAGGTCACGGCATGGGGGGTGGCCGCAGGAGAAGTGACGGCGTGGCCGCAGTCTGTGGTAGGGGATAGGGGGCAGGGGGTGTGGGGGGTGTGGGGGGGGGGGGGGTGGAGGGAGTGGTTAGGGGGTGTGGAGGTGGGGGGGGGGTGTGAGGGGGTGGTGGGGGTGAGAGCGAGTGCCGGAGAGGGGGGGGGGAGAGGGCCAGTGGGGGGGGGGGGGGGGGGGGGGGGGGGGGGGGGGGGGGGGGGGGGGGGGAGATTGCCGGAGGGGGGGGGCGAGTGCCAGAAAGAGTGGATGAGTGCCGGGGAGGGGGGGGAGAGTGCGAGTGCTGGAGAGGGGGGTCAGTGCCGGAGATGACTGGGGGGAAAGGGAGGTCGTCCGCCTGGCCAGGTGCCATCACCCCACAGTCGCGCCCATGCAGCTCATAGCACCTGGCTGCCCGGGGGATGGGGGTAAGGTCAATGATGACATGTTGCCATTCCCCCCCCCCCCCCCCCCCCCCCCCCCCCCCCCCCCCCCGCAGGCCGTCATGTTTTCTGATCAGCGATGTTGGCCACCATGGCGGCAGCCGCTATTCTACATGTTGCCCTGGAGGAGGAGGAGGAGCATGGCAGAGAGGCGGCGCAGGCTGCCGCAGAGGAGCATTCCGCAGAGGGGAAGGCGGCAGGCACCCAGGCTGGACGGCCACCCACCCAGCAGGATGAGGAGGAGGAGGAGTAGGAAGGGGAGCACGAAGAGGAGGAGCACAAGGAGAGGGTGGAGGACATTGTGGCGCCACAGCAACAGAGACGCCCGAGGAGGCCCCATATGTACCGGCCCCGTTCGTCGTCCCAGGACCTCACGGACCGGGAACGCAGGAGGAGGTTCCGGATGAGCCGTGAAACCGAGGCACACATCTGCCACCTGCTGGCACACCTGACACCGTGTGGCACTGGGAGAGGACACCCTCTCCCCGTGTCCATCAAGGTTATGGTGGCCCTGAACCTTTATGCGACGGGGTCATTCCAGGCGCCGAGTGGGGACCTGTCCGGCATCTCGCAAACATCGGTGCACCAGTGCCTCCGGGCAGTGACAGACGCCCTGTATACAATTGCGGACCGTTACATCCGGTTCCCTGTGGACCGGGCGAGCCAGGATGCCCGGGCCGTGGGCTTCTCTGCCGTGGCCAGTTTTCCCATGGTCCAGGGCGCGATCGATGGGATGCACGTCGCCGTGCGGCCATCTGCAGATAGGAAGGGGACGTATTCCATGAACATCCAGGTGGCCTGCGACCACCGCATGATAATCCTGCACGTCTGCGCCTGGTACCCGAGCAATGTTCATGACTCATACGTGTTGTCGCGGTCTTACATCCCCGGCATGTTCGAGGGACACCACCCCAGGCTGAGGGGCTGGTTGCTGGGTGACAGGGGTTACCCGTTGCGGTCGTGGCTGATGACGCCTATACGGAGGCCACAGAGTGACGCGGAGAACAGCTACAATGATGCCCATGCAGCGACAAGGGGTGTGATAGAGAGGTGCTTTGGCGTGCTCAAAATTCATTTTAGGTGCCTGGACCTCTCTGGGGGGGGGCCCTCCAGTACCCGCCAGATAGGGTCAGCCACATCATTGTGGTGTGCTGCGTCCTGCACAACATAGCCCAGCAGAGGGGAGATGTTCCGCAGGCAGAGGAGGGGGGAGTGGAGGAGCAGGAGGAAGAGGTGCAGACCTCCCGAGATGAGGGAGATGGGGGAAATGGTCAGGGCAGACTGGCTGGACATGGGCAGGTGGCTGCCCACCGTTACCGGCTGGGCCAGAGGGCATGGGACAGGCTGATAGCCACCTGGTTCACTGACTAGGTGGCGTGGGAATCGGCGAGTATGGCCACATACCGCACACCATGGCAACATCCAACCAGCCTCACCCTCCACCCTGACCCACCCAGCACCAACACCCTAACCCCCCCCCCCACCCACCACCAACCACCCCCACCCCACCCGCATGTACACCACCCCTCCATTGCAGATGCACCTGCGGCACGATGGGCAGGGCACACACGGTCACCGGTGGAAGCGGGTCTATTGCAGGCCATGGAGGATGATGACGACCCGCTCTGCGATGAGCTCCTGGCTCCACAGCATTGGACAATGTCTGACCCATGGCCACAGTACCACCATCCACCCGGACCATCCCTGTATGCAGCCGTGACACTGGTCGTACCTGGATTTCTTGTATGGGTCAGGGTCGCCTGACTTGAACGCTTCAGACCTGTCCTTCAGTAGGAAGTCAATCATTCCGATTAAGCTAAGTTTTCCAGTTGGGGAAAGTATGTGCTGCTTTCTTTGGCACGCAGTCATCCACACATTTGTTGATGAAGTCTGTGATGATGGTGGCACACTCAATTAGGTTGGTTGCTGAAGTCTTAAATATGGACCAGTCCACTGTCTCCAAGCAGTTATGTTGGAACTCTTCTGTTTACTTGGACCAGCACATCACGACCTTCTTAGCCTGATTTTCCCGCTTGAGTTTCTGCTTGCATTATGGGAGAAGGAGCACCGTCTTTTGGTCTGATTTTCCAAAGTGCGGTCAGGGGATGGAACAGAAGGCGCCCTTGATTTTTGTGTAACAATGGTCAAGAGTTGTCATTTGAGGGAAGACTTGCTTTATTTTGTTCCATTCAGGTATTTGACAGGCTAATGGTGGACCTTGCCCCGGGTTTATGTCCTTCAGCAAGGGGAGCCAAATATTTAAAGGTTCAGATATGGTACAGCAAAGCAAATAGCCGTTTGTCATGGGGTGTTTTCGTAAATTGGCCTTCACAGGGAGAGGATTAGAGTATTTGATATGATTTATTACTTTAACATGTATTAGTATGCAGTGAAAAGTATTGCTTCTTGTACGCTATGCAGACAACACATACCGTACATAGGGAAGGAAGGAGAGACTGCAGAATGTAATGTTGGTTATAACAAGGGTGTAAAGAAAAGATCAACTTAATACGAGGTAGGTCCATTCAAAAGTCTGATGGCAGTAAGGAAGAAGCTGTTCTTGAGTCAGTTGGTACGTGACCTCAAACTTTTGTATATTTTTCCTGACGGAAGAAGGTGGAAGAGAGTGTGTTCGGAGTGCGTGGGGTCCTTAATTATGCTGGCTGCCTTTCCGAGGGAATTGTTGACAGAGTCAATGGATGGGAGGTTGGTTTGCGCGATGGATTGAGCTACATTCACGATCTTTTGTAGTTTCCTGCGGTCTTGGGCAGAGCAGGAACCATACCAAGCTGTGATACAACCAGAAAGAATGCTTTCTATGGTGCATCTGTAAATGTTGGTGAGAGTCGTAGCTGACATGCCAAATTTACTTAGTCTTCTGAGAAAGTAGAGTAGGACTTTCTTAACTATAGTATCGGCATGGGGGGACCAGGACAAGTTGTTGGTGATCTGGACACCTAAAAACTTGAAGCTCTCGATCTTTTCTACTTTGTTCCCATTGATGTAGACAGGGGCATGTTCTCCTCTACGCTTCCTGAAGTCGATGGCAATCTTCTTCATTTTGTTGACGTTGAGGGAGAGATTATTGTCGTCGCACCAGTTCACCAGATTCTCTATCTCATTCCTGTACTCTGTCTTTTCATTGTTTGAAATTGTTTGTCATCAGCAAATTTGAAAATCGAGTTGGAGGGGAATTTACCCACACAGTCATAGGTGTATAAGGAGTATAGTAGGGGGCTGAGGACACAGCCCTGTGGGGCACCGGTGTTGAGAATGATCGTGGAGGAGGTGTCGTTGCCTATCCTTACTGAGTTCTCCCACTGAGCCAGAGAAGACACAGCCAGAGTGAGATAGCAAAGAGTGAGTTTGGGAATTTGAAGCTAGGTGGGAATTCAAAGCTGGGTGGGGAGGAGGTGCTTTTTAACCCTGGTAAGTGATTGGTAAGTAGTTTTTCTTTCCATTGTCTAATTTATTTATTTATTTTTTCATTCATTTTTTGGAACTGCAGTTGTATAAGTTAACCTAAGGTTTAAGACATGGCAGGAGATCCCAGACCCGTGTCATGCTCCTCGTGTGTGATGTGGGAGCTCAGGGACACATCCACTGTCCCTGGCTCCTTCACGTGCAAGAAGTGTGTCCAGTTGCAGCTCCTGTGAGACCGCTTGACAGCTCTGGAGCTGCAGATGAACTCACTTTGGAGCATCCGCGATGCTGAGGACGTCGTGGATAGCACGTTTAGCGAGTGGTCACACAGGTGAAAGTTACTGAGGGAGATAGAAAATGGGTGACCAAAAGACAGAGCAAGAGTAGGAAGGCAATACAGGTGTCCCCTGCGGTCATCTCCCTGCAAAACAGACATACTGCTTTGGATACTGTTGGGGGAGATGGTTCACCAGGGGAAGGAGCAGCAGCCAGGTTAATAACACCATGGCTGTCACTGCTGCGCAGCAGGGCAGGAAGAAGAATAGCAGGGCTATAGTGATAGGGGACTCAATCGTAAGGGGAATAGACAGGTGGATCTGCGGAAGCAATTGAGACTCCAGGATGGTATGCTGCCTCCCTGGTGCAAGGGTCAAGGATGTCTCGGAGCGGCGGCAGGACATTTTGGGGGGGAGGGGGGGGAGGGCGAACAGCCAGCTGTCATGGTGCACATTGGCACCAATGATATAGGTAAAAAAAACGGGATGAGGTCCTACACGCTGAATTGAGGGAGTTAGGAGTTAAACTAAAAAGTAGGACCTCAAAGGTAGTAATCTCAGGATTTCTACCAGTGCCACGAGCTAGTCAGAGTAGGAATGTCAGGATAGATAGGATGAATGCATGGCTCAAGAGATGGTGCAAGAGGGAGTGATTCAAATTCTTGGGGCATTGGAACCGGTTCTGGTGGAGGTGGGACCAGTACAAACCGAATGGTCTGTACCTGGGCAGGACTGGAACCGATGTCCTGGGGGGGGGGGGGGGGGGGGGGTGTTTGCTCGAGCAGTTGGGGAGGGTTTAAGCTAATGTGGCAGGGGGATGGGAACCGATGCAGGAAGTCGGAAAATAGTAAAACAGGGACAGAAACAGGGCAGCACGGTGGCCTAGTGGTTAGCACAGCTGCCTCATGGCTCTGAGGTCCCAGGTTCGATCCCGGCTCTGGGTCACTGTCCGTGTGGAGTTTGCACATTCTCCCCGTGTCTGCGTGGGTTTCGCCCCCACAACACAAAGATGTGCAGAATAGTTGGATTGGCCACACTAAATGGCCCCTTAATTGGAAAAAATAATTAGGTAATCTAAATTTAAAAAAAAAAACAGGGACAGAAACAAAAGGCAGTAAGGGGGAAAGTGTAAGGCAGAGAAGCCATAGCCAAAAATCAAAAAGGGCGACAGGACAACGTACAGTGACAGAGGGGAGCTCAGTGAATAGGCCCAGTAATATTAAAAGGAATAAAACGGGAACTAAAAGCATAAATGGTAAGCTACGTGGCAGGTTGTTACATGAAGATATGGGTTCAACGAGAAGGAAAATTAGGAGAAAAGTTAAGAGGAAATATAACTTAGGAGAGGTTACTCATCGTTGGTAACAGATCTGGATGCTCCTGTGTCCACTAGCATCTCACATTGTCTGCCCCCTACTAGTGCAGACACATAAATTCTTCCCTCCCTTTTACCCTTGTGAGTGGGGGCTGCAGACAGTCAGCCTTGCTGATCTCGGAGGTTCCGTGATCCCTCCGGTTCTGTGGTGGTCCTGGATCGGGTCGGGGGTCTCCCATGCTTCTCCCAACACAATGCCTCTGAGTGTCCATACTTACTACAGTGGCTGCAATGCTTCCCACTGTCTCCTGGTCTGTCTCCTTTCTGTGGGGCCCCGCAATCCCTCGCATAGTGCCCTTGCCGGCCACAATTGTGGCAGGTCAGTTTCGGCTTGGCCCATTTCCCGTTACTGGGGGTTGCTACTCTTTCTGGTCTTGCTCTGACCTGGGATGTCTCCTCTACCTGTACACCGCTAGCCCACTCTACCAACTCTTCGTAATCCTGGGACATAATCATTTTTAGGATAGTCGGGTGGGCATGAGAGAGTCCATCTTTAAAAGCTTGGATGAACGCCCGATCCCCACGGCATGGGTTCCCTTGCCCTGAGCACTCTTGGTACACGTGGAACAATCGTTCCCCATATTTAGAAGCTCCTTCCCCTTTCTGCTATCTTGTGGTAGTGATCTTGCTCCAGTTAGTGAGAGCGTTCCCTAACACTCTGGATTTCCGTTTTCAATTGGGCGAAGGGGTCCTGCTGTGCATCTATCTCTGCTGTTAAAGCGACGGCATGTGTCCATCGTCCCCCGTTATAATCCTGGGCTGCAGGAGTGGCGGGTCTGCCACCTACCTGCCTCCACTTATCTGCTGGACAGACTGCCCTGACCAGCTGGTGTAAGTCTCTTAGGTGTAACTGGTGTCCTACCCAGATTGTGTCTAATCCTTCCCAGAATTTGGTGTTTGCGCTTCTAGGTTGTAATTTGCCCAGGGAAGCCATTATCTGCTGTCTATCACCTGGGATAAAGGGTTTATAATTGGCTTTGGCTGCGCATCTGTTCCCCCTCGGGTTACTGGCGCTAAATTGTATTCTAACGCACCCCACCATGCCGGAGGGGCGGTTGGCCCCTGCTGTGTGGGCTCGTAAGGGGGTAGGGGATCGGTTTCCCCCCTCCCTTGTTCTCTCAACACGTGGTTGTGTTTCTCCAGTTCCCTTACTCTAGATTCTAATTCCCTGATCTTCTCTTTGTCTTCCTTCCACTTGTTCAATTAGTCCTGCTAACTGATGTACTAACATTATCCCTATCTTTTTAGTCTTGTTTCTCTTCTCTTTGTCTATCCAACCCCTCTGTCGTTCTAAGGTCTGGGAAGCGTCCCGGCCGTCCTTCTTCATCTTTTTTATCAACGCTTGTCTGTTTGTCATATATGTCTCGATAAGAGAACCTGCAGATCCCCTTTTTATATCATTGCCTGTCATCTCGCAGACTTCAATACCCCTGGTTACTATGAGTAACGTGTGCTCTCTACTAGAGGGACTTCACTACCCCCCAGCCACTATTACTACCCGAGCACCGTCTGTACAGCCGCAGCTGCCTCCCAGCAAAGTGTGCTCTCTACTGAAGGGACTTCACTACCCCCCAGCCACTATTACTATTCCAGCGCTGCGCTACCACTACCGTCTCTCAGGGTTTGACTTATACTCACGGTGTCCACTATTACCACCTCAGCAACGTGCTTCTCCACCGGAGTTCGGCTCTAGGTCAGAGTTGATCAGCTCCTTTTCTGCACCGCTAATAAGACATTTGGCCCAGTACCCAACTTATGCTCTACTTTCATACAAGAACTCAACTTATGCTCTATTTTCATACAAGAACTCTGCGTTTGTTCGCCACTACAGAGTTCGTGGTTAGCCGATTTCTGCCACTTGTGCTTCACAATCCTTAGTGCCTTTGGTGCCTCAATACCCACTTTAAACCCTGACCATCGCGTGGGAGATTCCTCCTCTTGACAGCCAGTCTAAGGCTGGACGTTTGGGGCAGCACTACCTTGTCCGTTTGTTGATCAGCACAAGCCACAAATCCTTAATACTATCAGCAGTTAGTACCAAACCTTATCTATTATCATGTCACTATACAGTCCAGACTTATATCACTATGCTTATCACTATAGGTACCTTATTTTAAACTGCACCTTTTGACCTGTCTGACTCCTGCAGATTCAAAACGATCTTTACCCCGGCTTCCCGATCGAGGCCTTCAATCGGAACTTACCAGGAGTAAGATCCTGCCGGACTATGCCAATTGTTGTGGGAAAATCAACCACTTCGGGAGTCAGACTTGCTATGTTCAATCAGTGCAGTTTATTGTTACACGAAGCTTCGGGAGAAAGGGTAAGGTAGCCAGCCTTTCTCCCCGTTTGAATGGCAGTCACTCATTTTATACTTTGGGTTCACAATGAGCCCGGATACAAAACAATTATCACCTTGTTATCTTTAAACATTTTACAGATTGCCCATAAGCGTTTTGCCATTTACACATGGATGTAGTTAAAGAGGTTTTACAGGTTACAGAAAGCAGTATCGATTGTCCCTTTGTTTTAGGAGATGGCCCAAGACATTCGTATTAGCATATCATTGTGTACACTTTGGCTGAAGTCAACTTTATTCAAGTGGTGTCCTGCATTTATGTATTTCTTAATCTTCCTGTTTGGCTCCCTTTGTCCTGGATCTGTTCCTATATGTCCCACTGGCACCCTGCTGGGTTCCAGGTATCGGTTATGTCTGCTTTATTCTCTGTGTCTCCATCTTGTGTGTCAGGCAGCCATCTTCTGTGCCAAGTGCCCTTCTGAACCATTTCCTACTTCAAGTTGATGCCGCAAATCATCGTGAATGACTATGATTTAGTGGCCATTACTGAAACATGGTTAAAGGATGGTCACGACTGGGAGTTAAATATCCGAGAGTATCAAACTATTCGGAAGGACAGAGTGGATGGTAAGGGAGGTGGTGTAGCTCTGTTATTTAAGGATGACATCCGGGCAATAGTAAGAGATGACATCGGTGCTATGGAGGTGAATCCAATTGGGTGGAAATCAGGAATATTAAGGCGAAAAAGTCACTGAGAGGAGTAGTCTATAGGCCATCAAATAGTAACATTATGGTGGGGCAGGCAATAAACAATGAAATAACTGATGCATGTAGAAATGGTACAGCAGTTATCATGGGGGATTTTAATCTACATGCCGATTGGTTTAACCAGGTCGGTCAAGGCAGCCTTGAGGAGGAGTTTATAGAATGTATCTGCGACAGTTTCCTAGAACAGTATGTAATGGAACCTACGAGGGAACAAGCGGTCCTAGATCTGGTCCTGTGTAATGAGACATGATTGATTAATGATCTCATAGTTAGGGATCCCCTCGGAAGGAGCGATCAAAATATGGTGGAATTTAAAATGGAGGGTGAGAAGGTAAAATCAAACACTAGCATTTTGTGCTGAAACAAAGGAGATTGCAATGGGATGAGAGAAGAACTAGCTGAGGTAGACTGGGAGAAAAGACTTTATAGTAGAACAGTTAAGGAACAGTGGAGAACCTTCCAAGCGATTTTTCACAGTGCTCAGCAAAGGTTTATACCAACAAAAAGGAAGGATGGTAGAAAGAGGGAAAATCGACCGTGGATATCTAAGGAAATAAGGGAGAGTATCATAGAACATAGAACGATACAGCGCAGTACAGGCCCTTCGGCCCTCGATGTTGCACCGACATGGAAAAAATCTAAAGGCCATCTAACCTACACTATGCCCTTATCATCCATATGCTTATCCAATAAACATTTAAATGCCCTCAATGTTAGCGTGTTCACTACTGTTGCAGGTAGGGCATTCCACGGCCTCACCACTCTTTGCGTAAAAAACCCACCTCTGACCTCTGTCCTATATCTATTACCCCTCAATTTAAGGCTATGTCCCCTCGTGCTAGCCACCTCCATCCGCGGGAGAAGGCTCTCGCTGTCCACCCTATCTAACCCTCTGATCATTTTGTATGCCTCTATTAAGTCACCTCTTAACCTTCTTCTCTCTAACGAAAACAACCTCAAGTCCATCAGCCTTTCCTCATAAGATTTTCCCTCCATACCAGGCAACATCCTGGTAAATCTCCTCTGCACCCGTTCCAAAGCTTCCACGTCCTTCCTATAATGAGGCGACCAGAACTGTACGCAATACTCCAAATGCGGCCGTACTAGAGTTTTGGACAACTGCAACATGACCTCATGGCTCCGGAACTCAATCCCTCTACCAATAAAGGCCAACACACCATAGGCCTTCTTCACAACCCTATCAACCTGGGTGGCAACTTTCAGGGATCTATGTACATGGACACCGAGATCCCTCTGCTCATCCACACTACCAAGAATTTTACCATTAGCCAAATATTCCGCATTTCTGTTATTCTTTCCAAAGTGAATCACCTCACACTTCTCCACATTAAACTCCATTTGCCACCTCTCAGCCCAGCTCTGCAGCTTATCTATGTCCCTCTGTAACCTGCAACATCCTTCCGCACTGTCTACAACTCCACCGACTTTAGTGTCGTCTGCAAATTTACTCACCCATCCATCTGCGCCCTCCTCTAGGTCATTTATAAAAATGTATCAAATTGAAGAAAAAGCATACAAAGTGGCAAAGATTAGTGGGAGACTAGAGGACTGGGAAATCTTTAGGGGGCAACAGAAAGCTACTAAAAAGGCTATAAAGAAGAATAAGATAGATTATGAGAGTAAACTTGCTCAGAATATAAAAAGAGATCGCAAGAGTTTCTACAAATATATAAAACAAAAAAAGAGTGGCTAAGGTAAATATTGGTCCTTTAGAGGATGATAAGGGAGATTTAATAATGGGAGATGAGGAAATGCCTGAGGAACTGAAAAGATTTTTTGGGTCGGTCTTCACAGTGGAAGACACAAATAACATGCCAGAGACTGATAGAAATGAGGCTATGACAGGTGAGGACCTTGAGAGGATTGTTATCACTAAGGAGGTAGCGATGGGCAAGCTAATGGGGCGAAAGGTAGACAAGTCTCCTGGCCCTGATGGAATGCATCCCAGAGTGCTAAAAGAGATGGCTAGGGAAATGGCAAATGCACTAGTGGTAATTTACCAAAATTCACTAGACTCTGGGGTGGTCCCGGTGGATTGGAAATTAGCAAATGTGACACCACTGTTTAAAAGAGGAGGTAGGCAGAAAGCAGGAAATTATAGGCCAGTGAGCTTAACTTCAGTAGTAGGGAAGATGCTGGAATCTATCATTAAAGAAGAAATAGCGAGGCATCTGGATGAAAATTGTCCCATTGGGCAGACGCAGCATGGGTTCATAAAGGGCAGGTCGTGCCTAACTAATTTAGTGGAATTTTTTGAGGACATTACTTGTGCGGTAGATAATGGGGAGCCAATGGATGTGGCGTATCTGGATTTCCTGAAAACCTTTGAGAAGGTGCCACACAAAAGGTTGCTGCATAAGATAAAGATGCATGGCATTAAGGGGAAAGTAGTAGCATGGATAGAGGATTGGTTAATTAATAGAAATCAAAGACTGGGGATTAATGGGTGTTTCTCTGGTTGGCAATCAGTATCTAGTGATGTCCCTCAGGGATCAGTGTTGGACCCACAATTGTTCACAATTTACATAGATGATTTGGAGTTGGGGACCAAGGGCAATATGTCCAAGTTTGCAGACGACACTAAGATGAGTGGTAAAGCAAAAAGTGCAGAGGATACCAGAGGTCTGCACAGGGATTTGGATAGGTTAAGTGAATGGGCTAGCATCTGGCAGCTGGAATACAACGTTGACAAATGTGAGGTTATCCATTTTGGTAGGAATAACAGCAAAAGGGATTATTATTTAAATGATAAAATATTAAAGCATGCCGCTATGCAGAGAGACCGGGGTGTGCTAGCGCATAAGTCGCAAAAAGTTGGTTTACAGGTGCAACAGGTGATTAAGAAGGCAAATAGAATTTTGTCCTTCATTGCTAGAGGGATGAAATTTAAGACGAGGGAGGTTATGCTGCAATTGTTTCAGGTGTTAGTGAGGCCACATCTGGAGTATTGTGTTCAGTTTTTGTCTCCTTACCTGAGAAAGGATATACTGCCACTGGAGGGTGTGCAGAGGAGATTCACTAGGTTAATCCCATAGCTGAAGGGGTTGGAATACGAGGAGAGGTTGAGTAGACTGGGACTGTACTCATTGAAATTTAGAAGGATGAGGGGGGATCTTATAGAAACATATAAAATTATGAAGGGAATAGATAGGATAGATGCGGGCAGGTTGTTTCCACTGGCGGGTTAAAGCAGAACTAGGGGGTATCGGCTCAAAAGAAGAGGAAGTAGATTTAGGACTGAGATGAGGAAGAACTTCTTCACCCAAAGGGTTGTTAATCTATGGAATTCCTTGCCCAGTGAAGCAGTTGAGGCTCCTTCATTAAATGTTTTTAAGATAAGGATAGATAGTTTTTTGAAGAATAAAGGGATTAAGGGTTATGGTGCTCGGGCCGAAAAGTGGAGCTGTGTCTACAAAAGATCAGCCAAGATCTCATTGAATGGCGGAGCAGGCTCGAGGGGCCGGATGGCCTACTCCTGCTCCTAGTTCTTATGTTCTTATGGTTGTGGTCTGTTGGTCAGAAAGTTCAGAATCCGGTCGCAGAGGGAGGAGCCGAGGCCCAGGCCAAGGAGTTTGGAGATGAGGTTTGTAGGAATAATGGTGTTGAAGGCTGAGCTATAGTCAATAAATAGGAGTCTGACATAGGTGTCTTTGTTATCTAAGTGTTCCAGTGTTGAGTGCAGGGCCAGGGAGATGGCGTCTGCTGTGGACTTGTTGCAGCGGTAGGCAAACTGTAGTGGATCACGGCAATCCGGGAGGCTGGAGTTGCCATAACTAACGTTTCGAAGCACTTCACAATGATGGATGTCAGAGCCACTGGGCGATAGTCATTAAGGCATGTTGCTTGGCTTTTCTTTGGTACAGGGATGATGGTCGTCTTCTTGAAGCAGACAGGGACCTCAGATTGTTGTAAAGAAAGGTTGAAGATGTCTGCGAATACCCTCGCCAATCCGCGCAAGACCTGAGTGCTCGTCCAGGTACCCCATCCGGGCCAGTGGCTTTCTGTGGGTTCACCTTCGAGAAGGCTGATCTGACATCTGTGATGGTGACCTCAGATACAAGTTCATCTGAGGCTTCCAGTGTGGCGGGCTTGCTCTCGCTGACCTCTTGCTCAAAGCGGGCATAGAATGTATTGAGCTCATTAGGGAGGGATGCGTTGGAGCCGATGATTTTACATCCCTTCATCTTGTAGGCCGTTATGTTTTGCGGGGTCCATGTAGCTAGCCTGGGACTCGTGTTTGGTCCAGTACTGTCTTTTGCCATCTTTAAAAAAAAAAAAATTTAGAGTACCCAATTCATTTTCCAATTAAGGGGCAATTTAGTGCGGCCAATCCACCTAGCCTGCACATTTTTGGGTTGTGGGGGCGAAACCCACGCAAACACAGGGAGACTGTGCAATCTCCACACGGACAGTGACCCAGAGCCGGGATCGAACCTGGGACCTCGGCGCTGTGAGGCTGCAGGGCTAACCCACTGCGCCACCGTGCTGCCCTTTTTGCCATCTTTGATGGAATATAGGAGTAGGAGTGTCTTTCTGAAGTTATACAGAGCCTTTGTAAGGCCACACCTTGTATTGTGTGCAGTTTTTGTACCTAGCTTGAGGAAGGACATTCTTGCTGTTGAGGGTACAGCAAACATTTACCAGATTAATTCCCAGGATGGCAGGACTGACATATAAAGAAAGAATGAATTGACTGGGCTTGTACTCAATAGAGTTTAGAAGAACAAGAGGGGATTTCATTGAAACATATAAAATCCTGATGGGACGGGACAGGTTTGATGCGGGAAGAATGTTCCCGATATTGGGGACGTCCAAAACTCGGGGTCACAGCCTAAGGTTAAGGGGTAAACCATTCAGGACTGAGATAAGGAAGAACTTCTTCTCTCAGTTGTGAATGTGTGGAATTCTCTACCACAGAAAGCTATTGGGGCCAGTTTGTTGGATGTATTCAAGGGGGAGCTGGACGTGGGCCTTGCGGCTAAAGGGATCAAGGGGTGTGGCGAGAAAGCGGGAGTGGGAGACTGAATGTTCATGATTAGCCATGATTATATTGAATGGTGGTGCAGGCTCGAAGGGCCGAATGGCATACTTCTGCACCTAGTTTCTAAGTTAAGTTTCACCTCCCAGCATTCCATGGGACTTTGGAACCGTGCTCAGAAAAAAAAACTTTGAAGTGAAACACAGACACAATGAAGCGGTTTTTTGAATTTGCCAAAAGATGGCAGAGGCCATCAGGCTACTCAATGATATCCATGCTTTTACTTATTTAGTTTAACCATTGAACTTTGGCCAAACTGTTGAGCTGTAAATAGTACTTGCAAGCTAACAATCTATGGGTTCCAGGATGTCTGGGTATACATCCACCAACCTTGGAAATGCTAATCCCAAAAACTATTTCATTAGAACAAAATTCAGTCACCGATCTGATGCTGCTGATAAGCCAGAATTGTCCCATTGAAACAATTTCATATGTTAAAGGACTATTCTTCAGAAAGCAAGAATTGCTAAACATTAGAAGTAAAGTGTGGTTTTAAGTGTGTTTAATTTAATGTTTCTGTGCCTGGAAAGATGATACATATAATCAGATGCATGCTGGACAAAGGTGTGTGTATGTATGGGGGTTGGTTAAGGTCCAACTGTGTTTCTATTGTGCTTAGAGAGGGCTTATATGTGAAAAATAAATAGAAGTAAATTGGTGCTTAGCAGCAGGAGGCAACTTCCAGGGTGAAGGGTTTTCCTTTGTTTTTTGTTTTAACTGGAGGCCAGAGCAGTTGGAAGCAGGTGGTGGAAGAGTGAACAGCTCTCAATTCTGCCAGGAGAAGCTGAACAGGACAAGGGGATTGCAAAGATAGAAGCTCCCTAAGGAACGATATACAGTCCAGATAACCAGGGAATTGGGACAGAAATAACGTTTAAGAAGCCTAGAGTGAAGTGAACAGAGCCCAAGATATTGTTCAGAGGAATTCAAGGAAGAGTGAACAAAATGTTCTGAGTTAAAGAGGCAATCACAGTAACTAGATATAAAGTGGACAGCAGACTTCAGAGCAACATGCAATGTTTGATGTCATTTTACTACAGTTTGGGAATTAAGAGTTAAAGCAATTGTGAGCAGTTTGTACAGCTGTCAAGCCAAAAGTCCGAATGGAGTTGATGGACTGGTTTCACTATTAAAAATGGAGCAGAGACTTTGTTTGAAAGTGTCATTTGTGAAATCTGGACTATATTTCGGAGCGCAAAGCACCAAGGGAAAACATTATTATGAAATAAGTTTTTAAACGGGTCCTTTGGGTGTGGAGTTTGATAACTTTCATGTGATTATCATCTGGGGGGGGGGGGGATTCTGAAGAGAAAACCACAAACATTCACTTGGTGTGCGGAGTGGAGAATGTATCTACCCACGGTCATCTAATACGCTTAAAAGGAACATTGTGTGGGTGTGAGACAATTGTAGTTTAAGATGTACTTTTTAATCCATATTAATCCTGAAACCTGTGTGTTATTGTTCAACTAAAAGGGGAGTATAGAAGTATTGTACAAGAATCCAACTTTTCAGGTATAATAAAAAAGATTTCTTGATGTTAAAACCATTTCGCGATCCTGTGACTCGGAGACTCCACATTTCATTTTAAAAAGTAAAATTTACAGGGTGCGATTCAGCAGCCTTGTTTCCCCCGACTTGCTGTTGGGACGAGGCTGGCCTCACGCGAGATTTGCGACATTCGAAATTTCTCGCGAGATTCAAAGGAATCTCGCGCCATGTCGCGATCCGGAACTAGTTTTTGCTGGCCGAGATCCAGGTACACATATTTAAATGAGTAGGCTGATTTAAATATGCGCTCTCCCGATTCACCCGGGGCCCAGGATTCACTGACCTCACCAACAAGACCTCAACGAGGCACCGCTTGGTTGTGGTTCACAAACTTGCGAACCAATCATGATGGCACCTGAGGGAGCCTCGTTGGGGAGTTGAGGCTCTTGGGTGGTCAGGTACAGATCAAGGTGGCACCCTGGAATCCCCTCTGGCACCTGGGCACCATGGCACAGCCAGCCTGGAACCCTGCCAGTGCCACCCTGGAGCCAAGATGCCTGGGTAGCACTGCCAAGCAGGCATGGGCATTGCCAGAGAACAAGTCTGGCAGTGCCAAGATGCCCAAGTGCCATGTTGCCTGTGCTAGTGGTTAAGCCCAGGGGGGCCTTGCCCATAAGAGGTAGGGAGAGCGGTGAAGAGAAGAGGGGGGTCCTGAGGGCATTGAGGGGTTATTGAAAGATCAGGGCTGCATTCAAAAATGGCACCCCGATTCATGAGCAATTTGGACTTAAAGAGTGGCCTCGGCAGGGAGTTCCTCGCCAAGGCCAAAAAAAAGCAATGAATAGTGGGACGATTGTTGGAACACCACGCCAAACGTGCCATTCAGCAGACTTTAACTCAAGTCCGCTGAATCGTGCCCTCTGTCTTTGAGCTAAGGTTCCACTCTGGGATCTTCCCGTCCAGTTGTTACATCTGCTGGGATGGCAACACTAATCAGAACTGCAGGGTGTATGATTGTTCCTGGAGTAGCTGGCCCATTTAAGGGATGTGCATCAAGAGGGCTCACTGAGGAGGAACATCTGGCAAATCTGGATGAAGTTTTAGAGAGGTTCATGAAGCAGGGGTATGCTGGAAAAGAGAAGAGTGCACCCAATGGAAGATAAGGTGAGAGCCATTAATGAAGCACTTTCCCCAAAGAACATCTAAGAGCTCAGTCTTTCCTGGGGATGGTTAACCATTACGGACGGTTCCTCCCTCACCCCTCAACGTTGCGAGTTCCGTTCCATGGGTTGTTGAAGAAGCACCAAAAATGGTACTGGAAGAATCCACAAGCAGAAGCTTCCAATCAAATGAAGCCAGTTTCAATCTTCAAGTTTATTTTGAAATTTTGATTCAAATAAAAAAATAGTGCTTATTTGTGATGCGTCACCATATGGAGTGAATTATTCCATGAAATGGAAGTTAGGTCAAAGGGAGGCTTGGCCATCATTTATGACATTAAGAAATTTCACCATGCAGCCACGGATCCCACAATGTTCTGGGCTGTATCTGCAGCTCATGCTGGGCGCTCTACGCTGCCTCCCTGGTAGACCCCCTCCGGAGCAGGGAATCGGTGGTCGTTTTGCACCAATTTTCCTGGCGTAAAACACCACCGTTTTCACGCCAGTGTGAGGACTTAGTCTCCCAAACGGAAAACCCACCCCATGGTGTGCCAGAGGTGCTAGTTTCAGACAATGGCGCAGCGTTCACTAGTGCTGAGTTCAAAAGGTTCATGGCTTCAATGGCATTAAACACATTCGCAAGGTGCCTTATCTGCCCTCATCAAACAGGTTAGCTGAACGTTCTGTCCAAATGTTCAAGACTGGCATGAAAAACATCACCTGCTCCACTGGAGACTAAAGTGGCACGTTTTATCCTGGCTTGCAGACCACCCCACCACACTATGATGGGAATATTTCCAGCCGAGTTGCTACTGAGTTGTCGCTTAAGGACCAGATTAAGCCTCATGGTTCATAATTTGGCTGCGAGGGTGGAGACAAGGCAGAGTTGTCAAAAGAGGAACCATGATTCTTTGAAAATAGAGAAGGAATTTGAGATAGATGACCCAGTCTTGTTGGAAAATTTTGGAAGTGGATCAAATTGGGTTCCTAGAGTTGTGGTGACAGGAACGGGGCCACTACCGTATGAGGTGCAAGTACAAGACAAGTTCATGAAAAACCACATGGACCTTCGGGGAAGGTGGGAGCCACCCCGAGACACAGTGCTGTTGCCCAATCCAGTTGCGTCCAAAGGTAGTCTGATGGTTTGCTCAAGAGATGAAGTGACTGATAAGCCACAGTGGCAGGCCAAAATGCTGCTGCCATTGAAACTGAAGAAAGTGAGACACAGATTCTAGAGGAGAGTCCAGTGAGATAATTGCAGCAGAATCCACTTCAACAATAAAGCCACAGCCAGTTGAGCTAACTCGCTCCCAGAGGAAGCAAAAGTCCCCTGATAGGCTGAATTTTTGATGGATTGTGCATAAGAAGTGTTTCTCAGTACTGATGTCTTGTTTGTGATTTAACCATTTCAAGAATTATATGATGAGGGGCTGAAAGGGGAGGGATATAGTAGCTGGCTCCTTTATGGGGTGCATATTGGGAGGGTAATGTCACCCCATCGCCCAATGGGAATCAAGCGTAGGGATCTTGGTGCAGAGTGCGTGCTTTTGCAGCCAGAGTAGGTCTTATAGCTCATCGTGATAGCTTCGTGAAAGATTCTGTGTAAATATGTTTGTAATAAACCATTATAATTCATTGTACATACTGACTGGTGGTCACCAATACTTCCTTTACTGCCGTTGTAATATTAAGAAGGTATATACAAACAGCAGAGGGGTTTGCACCAATCGTTGTCACGGGTGAGATCGATGCATCATAAGAAATGTGTGTTTAAAGATAGGAGCAGCGATTGGCAAGGCTAACCAGGTATGGGATTAATTCTCGTACACCTGGGAACGTACTCCTCTGAACGGTCAACCGGGTGGGTGCAGTTTGGGAGTTCAGTGATTGTGAGCATTGATTTAATTTGGAAGCAGCAGGGTTCAAATGCTTGTAAGTTACTGGTGATAGTTACTTGTTAAAGAATACCAAGCTGCACTGAGTTGTGATCTCTGGCCATTTTCTCCACCCAGGTGGGATCAGATTGACATTCAGAGTTGAGAGTGTAACAGAGGAGAGGAGCAGGTTTACATACAATGGAATTGATTCTACTTAAAGTAACTGGTGATGTATTTAAGGGGGCACTAGGGGAAAGAGATAGAGGTTATGTTGATGGGTTCTGATGATAAAGGGCAGGACTTGTGTGGAGCATTAACATTTGCATGGATCAGCTGGGCTGTGTGGCCTGCGCTGTAGACTCTGTGCCACCTTACATAATTTTGCAGTCTTCCACCAGCATCAGGATAAGTGCTCAAAGGCTGGGGCTCTGATAGAGATTTGTTCCCTCATTCAGGATAGCTTGAGGACCAAATGACGCAAAAGGACAGCCCCCATACATAGGTTATTCCAGTAAAAATGTATTCTTGTGGATGCTTTGTACATTTGCTCTATTAGAACTCTTGGCCTGCCAACTGATTGGCAATTGATAAAAATTGGCAATTTATTTAAAAAAAACAATGGCAGAGAATTGGAATACTGTCAGGTGAATCATTTGGAAATAGATTTCAAAAGAAATTGCATGTTGAATGAGTCAGGAGCTATCTCTCATTTTCAAATCCAGAATTCAAGTAAACAAAAAAAAAATGGTTTGATTTCTTTTTCATTAACTTTCTCTAAAATTCTGGAGATTTTTATTCGGGTTGTCAAAAGAAATCTTGGAACTGGGCTTATCTTCAATTGGCCAAAATACCATCTGAATGAAAATCGATGAAAAATGGGGGTGGGTGGGTGGGGGAACAGGAAACATTAATGTCACCGCAAATGGAATTAACGTATTTAATTTAGATTTGGACATTGTTTCTTAATTAGACATCATGCCAGCATCAAGAAAAATCTTCTTCTGATTGTAAAACCCAGATGAGTGGCCAAGGTCCAGAGAGTTGGATACTGCCAAATCTGAAAAGAATGAGACAAGACAAGATAAATGAACGTGTAATGAATAGGTGACAGCCAAATTGGGCTTTTAAAAGTCTGCAACATTGAAGGGAAGATTGAGGGAACTCAGGCAGTCTCCAGTTCTGTGGTTCTAGAAAGGGATGGGGGTGTTAAGACGAGTTTTAATGTCGACAAGATCAGCACCCAGTGACGGAACAGATAGGCAATATAAGATGTTCAACTTTTAAGGAAATATTGGGGATGCATACAACAGCATTGCTAATACCACCATGCTGAATCAGAAAGGTAGTGATAGAAAGAGAAATAGGATGTAAAATTAGAATCATTATCGGATGACAAAGGTTTTCTCACATTGGCGGCTTTGGGACTGATGTGGTGGAATTACCTTGTCAACCTCAGCCTTTGGGAAGATGCAAGATTTAAATACAATGTCCATTTCCTCCATTGAATTCAAAAAACATTATACTTCCCGGTGTAGCCACCTCTTCCTTTTATAGGTTCACGAAATAGAATTCTTCACTGGTTCATTTAGCTGTTATTGTGCCTACGTTGGTGCAGCCCTTGTTGAGGTTGCTGGACCAGCTCTAATAGCGAGGCCCAGTCACTCTTTTAGTTCATGCGCGGTGATGTTGGCCAAGGCGTGGAAAGCCAGGCATTTGATTTCTGTCTGGCTGCAGTGCGACAATAACATTGTAATTTATCAGATTAATGGTAAGACAGACTTCAGACATTTCGTTCTTTTCCTGAGTCTCTGTTGGCAGGATCTTGTCAAACTTACATTGGAAATTGCTCCTCATGATTTACAGGCGCTATCACTGTAGATGTACTGCTGGGTCTTCACTGTAAATTAAGAGAGGTGTTCACATAAATCTTAGCAGTTCTAAGTCAGATCTTAATTGACTCATATGCTCCTCTTCTCCTGGCTTCTCCAATTGACTAATGTTATTTAGTTAGAGGTCACGTTGCCCACTAAATCCTTAACATTGGCTCTTGCACAGTACAATAATCTTCTATATTTTGCTATATTTTGAATTCCTCCTATTCTGCTGTAGCTTGCTAACAGTCCCAGTGAACTGACCAGTGGCCTTGTGACTGGAAAAACGTTCGCTCTGTCGCATCCCCCTGGGCTAGCGCATGGTCAATTCCAGCCCCACTAGACCCAGAGTTGAAACTACATGTGAAATTAGATATTATTTTAAAATACCTGAGGATCTTGGCTGAGCCCAATAAACTGCAGTCACCAAGTTTGTAAATATAACACAAATAGCATTTTACTATTTAACAGTAATATAATGAAACTGAGAAAAATGTAACTGACTACCTACTACCTTTACACAAACCCCCTTCCAACTCACCCCACTCTACACACACACACACACCACGCACACGCACAAACACACACATACAGACAACATCAAGGGAAAGGGTTATGGAGAGGGAAGAAAACATTATGATGTTAAAAGGATACCAAATCTCCAATGCACTCGGATAGTTTTCAGTTAAAGTCTTTCACGAGTTCAAGCTTTTTTTCTTTGATGCTTCTTCCTTCTAAACTTGAGATCGTTTTCTCTGGCATGGCTGTCTACTTTATTTGTAAATTCAAGATCATTTCTACTGTATAATAAAGATGTGATATCCACTTATTGGTCTTAGGACAATAAAACAGTTGTTTACATCTGCACAAAGAGACAGAGAAAGAGAGAGTTCCTTCTTAGTTCAATATCTAATCACTTCTGACCGGCTCTCTCAGAAGCACCCCACATGAACCATTCACTGACTATTGTCAGGCAGAAGACTGTCCCTGGCCAACCCATGGTTGCCAGCTAACCAATCAAACCAACTTCCTCCAAAGCTGGTTCTTAAGATTCCCTCGGCGCTGACAAGTCTGTATTCTCCTCTCCGAAAAATAAAATCCTGAAACACACTGTCTTGATTAGCAGGCTGCCTCAGCTTACGTCCACTGCTGAAAGGCGCATTCCAATTATGAGTCCACAGACCAAACTTAATAAAATGAACCAAAAGAAATGGGAACAAAGGGAAATAAAATGGAAGGACTCTAACAGCTCGTAAAACACCTTTGCAGAGGCCCCTCTGGTGATGCAGTTATGTGCAGATGGCTTTCTGTGTTTGCAAGTCAGCAACTTAGGCTGATTAAATGTTCCAAGTAACAGAAAACATTTTTTTAAAATTCGTTCATGGGACATGGGTGTTTCTTGCCCATTCCTAATGGCCCTTAAACTGAGTAGCTTTCTGGGCCATGTATCACATCTGCTGTGGTCACATGTAGGCCAGACCAGGTAAGTATGGCAGAATTCCACCAGAAGTGGTCAACGATATGAGTTTTTACAACAATCAACAATGGTTTCATTTAATTCCAGATTTTTTTCAAATTAAATTCAAATTTTAACATCTGCCATGGTGGGATTCGAACCTAGGTCCCCAGAACATTACCCTGGGTTTCTGGATTACTAGGCCAGCAACAATACCACTGCACTATTGCCTCTCCACCAAGGCTGCTGGAATGCTTTTCAAATGTGTTTCACGTTGCCAGCATCATTACTCAGCAGACAACACTTTTCAATCTGTGCACTCAGAATGTGGCACAGAACGTATTATATTCAAGTACTTCAAACACAGCTGTCTCCAGTGACCAGTGAAGGTGCGATATACTCTACAGAGTGGCAGGAGGATGTGAGGCACTGTCACCAGGTTCTTAATCAAATAAGTGTCTGCGGCTTTTAACTGCCTGACACGCTGACAGCGAGGGGAGCCTGGGTGTGCATGGGAAACCCAAAGGTTCAGCAATGCATTTATTAGTGAATTTTTTTTAACGCAAGTCATTTCATTGTCACTCAATTCCTGAGTTTTCTGCGTGAGTCTCTTTCGGCTGAAGCATTTGAAGGTACCCAACAAGAGTCAAGGTTGAAGGATTTGTCCAGGATTGTTTCAAAAGAACAAAGATACTTCACGGGAATGGATTCTCAATGTTTCCAGGGCAGCACCTGGCTTCGCTGGTGTCTCCCTCGAGCTGATGCCCAGGTCTTTTAGGGCATAGGGGGAGATTCTTTTCACTGCGGGCCTGTTGAAGAGGCTTACCTCAGAGAGCAAGAAGGTGACACACAGGAGATTGCAAGAAGGGGTTGGCAGCAGTACTGTGGTGCCAGGCTGCTAGCTACAGTGCCAAAAGAGAATTGATGATCTCATCAGGTTTGGAAAGTTGCCTGACATATTCAAATTCACTCTGTTGTGCGTCAAACCCCAACCCACTCTGCCCTCCCAACCCTATGACTGTACATAGCTCCTCGTAGCAGCTTACCTTGTACGTCTTTGCTTGTGAGTTTCCACACATTCCCATCTGACCACCACCACGAACAGTCACAACTTCCTCTCCCCCCGCCCCCCACTTCATGATCATTAGATCGTTAAAAACAGGTACGGGAGTGAGCCATTCAGCCTCAGGACACTGCTCCTCCATTCAATATGAACATGGCTGATCCAAGCGTGGCCATAAACCTGTCAAGCCTCAATTGTATTTTATCTGTATGAATAAAATCACCTCACTGTCTTCTGGGTGCCATTGAAAGGACCAACCTCCTCAAATCTTACCTCATAAGATGACCACGTCATCCCAGGAACCGACCTCGCAAACATTCTCTCAACTACTTCCAATGCAAGAATGTCCTTCCTTAAATAAGGAGACCACAATTGTATGCAGTACTCCAGTTGCAGTCTCGCCGATGCCCTGTTGTAACAAGACTTCTCTACATTTTACATTCTAACTACTTTGCAATAAGATTTGCAATTAAAATTTAATTAAACTGGGGCAGCACGGTGGCACAGTGGTTAGCATTGCTGCCTACGGCACTGAGGACCCGGGTTCAAATACCGGCCCTGGGTCACTGTCTGTGTGGAGTTTGCACATTCTCCCCGTGTCTGCGTGGGTTTCACCCCCACAACCCAAAAATGTGCAGGATAGGTAGATTGGCCACTCTAAATTGCCCTTAATTGGAAAAAAATAATTGGGTACTCTAAATTTTAAAAAAAATTAATTAAACAGTCTATAACTGAAAGTCACTTACGGTATTGGTGACCATGACAATGATCATATAGATTTGGAAAAATCCACCTGATAGGAAAGCTGTCATCCTTACCTGGCCTGACCTACATGTGACTCCACATTCACTGTAATATGATTGAGTTTTAAATACCTTCTGAAATGTCCATTGAAGCCACTCAGGTCGACGTGCAATTAGGGATGGAACATAAATCCAGGCCTTGCCACTGAAACCCACAACCCATGAAAAAATACATATGAAAATGTCTCCCTCTATTACACCTGCACCACAGGGACTTCATTGGTTCAAGATGGCAGCTCACCACCACCTTCTCAAGGACAATCAGGGAAAGGCAATAGAAACTGGCCGAGGCAGTGAGAAACACACGCCATGAGTGAATAAGTAAAAAAAATAATAAAGGCATGGGTACAGGATAGAAATGAAAAAAATGGCTTATTGTCACAAGTCGGCTTCAAATAAAGTTACTGTGAAATGCCCCTAGTCGCCACATTCCGGCGCCTGCTCAGGGAGGCTGGTACGGGAATTGAACCGTGCTGCTGGCCTGACTTGGTCTGCTTCCAAAGCCAGCGATTTAGCCCTGTGCTAAACCAGCCCCTGGCAGAGTCGAGTCTGCCACCGTGTATGCAGATTGGAGGCAACCACAAGGGCTGTCAAGTGTCAAAGATCTATCTTGATTCCTTTTTTCCTTAAATTTTAGCTCTTTTAGCCCTCACCATTTACACCTCATCACATTCCCACCCATTCCTTGTGCCACTGCCATTCCTCAATTCCAACCAAATGACAACCTATGCTTCCCATCCACTCCCAGGGCCCATTATAGTCACCATGCCAACTTAATGCTGACTAACCCACCATCTTGGCCCTTACACCCTCCAGGGGTTCACTCAGACTCATGGCTCCTTGTAGCCACCATGCTAACGTATTATCAATTCACCCACCACCCTTGGCCCTTACATTCTCCATGCTGAAGCATCCAATGTCCACTATGGGAGGACCTCAGCCAAATTTTGAGATGAATCATGTTAGATGTAGCTCTTAGGGCTAAAGGGATCAAAGGATATGGGCGAAGGCAGGAACTGGTTACTGAGCAGGATGTTCAGCCATGGTCGTAATAAATGGTAGAGCAGGCTCGAAGGGCAAAATAGCCTACTCCTGTTTCTATTTTCTGTGGGATTTTCTTCTGTGAAACAACATAAAGGTCTCATATTAGTTACTGCCTTTACTGTATTAAAAATGCTCCCAATCATCAAAACCCACTTATAGATTTTAAATCTCCTCAAGCATCTAATCCCTTATAAAACACTCACGTCTATGCATAAACTCACATCAAAGACAACTCATCTTTTAATAATGTCTTTGATATGTCACTCAAACTTTGAACTTTGGATTTCCTGCTGAGACACTTAAAGTACATGGAAAGATGTCAAGCATTTATATTGACATAACCAATGGTTGAGCCAAACTCTTTGCAGGCATGAGAGTGGCTGTCCATTTTACACTAAAAATGTTCCTCAGTGTGGAATGTTAGTGTGGCACCACTAGCATAGAATAACTCTGATGCGAACTAGATGCACCTTTGGCTTATGTCTCAGCTGATAAAGGCTGAACAGCTCTGCGTCAGTTCTGGCATGTAAGTGGTCAGCCTCTGTGGATGGCCTGAAGTATGAAAGCAGCAAAGAGAAGAATGGCAAAGAACGGCATTACCAGAACATAACCCTATTTGACCGCACTGTGGATCTCAAAGGGAGCCTTTATTGGCCCTTCATAGCTGAGCTTACGCATTGTGAGATCACATTGAGCAGTTTCAGTGGGCAGATAGTATTCTCCAGTGTTGTAACCAGCAGTCATTGGCACACAGTGCTGTTTGACTTAACTTTGAGAGGCTCGGAATACATTCAGAGTCTTCCCTCACCAATCTTCCTTGTAATTAATGCAACCGGACCGGTTACCTTTGACGACTGGCTTCCTCACGGTGATGTTAGCTTCATACCAATCAACATTTCCCTGTTCTTGCTTCTCACATGTTGTACATGATGCCTCCAAATGTCCTGTCTTCATTCCGTGTGGGGTGCCTGAGGAAGCATGTTAAATCGACTTGAGCAGCTGGTGGGTTTTGCCTGGGTAGGCGGTACAGCTGATGTTGTAATGAGAGTGTGATGATATGCATAAAGCAGTTTTGTACATAATGTTATGCACGACCTCCGACCACTAGGTGGCAGATTAAACCCACCACGTTACCCTGTGGCTGGGGAGTTGGGAGTAGGTCGTGCTGGAGGACAGACGTATTTTGCAGTAGCCCTACAATAGTCAATTAGTGTTGGTTGTTTATTATTTTATTTATCATAGTTATCTTAGTCACGCAGTTGTTCAAATAAATTATTTAAACTAGCTGTTCTGCAGTTTATCATTTACTTCAGCCAATCTACAGAATATGACAGAGGGCAGCATTTCCTCACGCTGGTACACACCACAGAGTGAGCTGTATTGCAGTCAGTGCTGTGATAGCTCTGTGTGTGTTGAGAATGCTGTTCAGCGAATCATGTCTGATGATGATCAGATCCATCTGGTGCCAATGCCCTGATCTTGGATACCTCCAGGACACTTTGTGGCATAGTTTGTTCTGAAAGAAGGTGTTTGGAATACTGTGATCAGTTTTTGGCCCCATATCTAAGGAAGGATGTGCTGGCCTTGGAGAGGGTCCAGTGGAGGTTCACAGGAATGATTCCCGGAATGAAGGGCTTGTCATATGAGGAGCAGTTGAGGATTCTGGGCCTGTACTCAGTCGAGTTTAGAGGGATGAGGAAAGATCTTGGGCAAAATTCTCCCATCGGGAGACTAAGCCCCGACGCCAGAGTGAAAATCGGAGTGTTTCACTCCGGTGTCGGAGGCCGCTCCTCGCCCCCTATTCTCCCACCACCGGGGGGCTAGGAGTGGCGCCGTGTCATTTATACGCGCCGGGCATTGGCGCCGCATAAAAGCGGCGCCGCGTAAATTATGCGGCCAGCGCCGCGTAAATGATGTCACCCGCGCATGCGCGGTTGCCCTCCTCCCCGTGGCCGCCCCGCAAGAAATGTCAGATGTATCTTGCGGGATGGCGGAGGAAAGGAGTTCCTCCTTCAGAGAGGCCGGCCCGCCGATTGGTGGGCACCGATCGCGGGCCAGACCCCTTTCGAGCCCCCCCTGTGCGAGATCCCCCCCGCCCCCCCCCCCACAGGCTGCAAAGAGTTCCACAGATTCACCACCTTCTGGCTGAAAAAAGTCCTCCACAGCTCAGTTTTAAAGGATTGTCCCTTCAGTCTGAGGCTCTGCCCTTGGGTACTAGTTCCCCCCCAGCATTCCCGCGCTGTTCCTGCCGGCAGCGACCAAGTGCGGACAGCGCCGGCGGGAACCCGTCGTACTGGGCAGGTCGCTCCGCCCATCCGGGCCGGAGAATCGCCGCTCGTCCATTACAAGCGGCGAGTTGCAATTCTCCCAGCGGCCAGCCGTGAATCTCGCGGCGCCAGTTTGGGGGATGGCAGAATCGCGTGCGGGTGCCGGGGCGGCATGGCGGGACTCACGCGCCGCCCCGTCGATTCTCCCACCCGGCGTGGGGGGGGAGAATTCTGCCCCTTATTGAAACTTACAGACTACTGAGAGGCCTAGATAGAGTGGACGTGTAGAGGATGGTTCCACTAGCCGGAGAAACTAGTACCCAAGGGCAGAGCCTCAGACTGAAGGGACAATCCTTTAAAACTGAGCTGTGGAGGACTTTTTTCAGCCAGAAGGTGGTGAATCTGTGGAACTCTTTGCAGAAGGCTGTGGATGTCAAGCCACTGAATGTCTTCAAGGTAGAGATAGATTAATAAGGGGATCAGGAGTTATTGGGAGAAGGCAAGAGAATGGGGGTGAGAATCATATCAGCCATGATTAAATGGCCTAATTCTGCTCCTATGGTCTTATGGTCAGGTACACATGGTAGCAGCAAAGCTCATATGGTCTCTGTCCATTGTCATTTATCTTCTGCAGTTCATGATGTTCAAGGCAGGAAGTCCACCCCGCATGGTCCAAATTCACTCTTGAGTTAAAATCTCCCAATAGGGAACATAGAGATCCTGCCAATGGCAGTGTCAGTCTCCTCACATAACCAGCCTTTCGCCTCTGTACTAGGGCACAGTGCTGAAGCATTGATACTCATGAGTTACCTGGCCTGTTTGAGTGGAGAGGCAGATGGAGAGAAGACTTTCTGGACGTTTGTTGTGGGGGGTCCCTAACCCATTAAACTTCAGCCCTTTTTAGTGACCGCCAGGTCCCAAACTCGTTCGACAGGATTTGCCGTTTCAGAGAGGATGCTGGGACTGAATCGATGGTGTTCTACGACTGGAAAATTGGCGTCATTCCGAGAGCTTTCACCAGCTGTTAATGGGCTGGAACTGGCCCCACATGGAACACTAGCCGATTCCAATGGAAAATGGTGTCCGATTCATCGGGGTCAGGATTGACTCTCGAGAGGCTGACAAGCTGCAGCCGCATGAAAGCACTCCACTGCCCACACATACCATCCCAGCCAACAAGGTGGCAGCATGGAGAATGGCACCGCGGTTCACCGACGCAGAGCTGGAGACACTGCTAGACACAGCAGAGGAGAGGCATGCTACCCGGTCCCCGGGGTGGGGGGCGGAAGTTACCACCCACAGCCGTGAACTGTGCTTGGGTGCAGGTGGGAGATGCCATGAGCGCCGTGGGCAACACTGCCAGGGCCGGCCAGCCCTGCCATAAGAAACTGTACAACCTCCTTCGGGTTGCACACACCCGTAACACACCCTTCCCTGTCCCAGAGGGCGACTGAACCCCCATCCTGCACCACATGCCAGCACCCATACTGGTTGCCATTGCTGGGTGCCCTGGCCATGAAGGCCAACAGCTACTCGTCCCCTGTGCTGCAATCATCTGACTGTATAATACTGTTCGTTTTCTGTCACCTCCGCCCGCACTAGGAGAAGACGGCCCACAACCGCTGCGAGGGAAAAGCCCGGAGGAAGACCGCTGGACCTGCAACCTCTCACTGCAGCAGAGCAGCGACGACTCGTCCTGATTGGTGGGCCCAGGGAGGGGCAGTCACCGAGGTGGAGGTCGGCATCGAGCAAGGAAGTGAGGCCCGGTTGAGTTGTGGTTTCCCATGGCACGTGTGTCACCATCTCCTCCACCACCACCACCTCCACCACCCCCACAAAATGAATCCTGCCCATTATTCCCACCTTGCGTAGACTGCACCAATTGTGTGCACACTTCATTTTCAGAAGAGCAAAGTACATGGGAATCGTAATCTGGCAGATAGGATGAGAATGACAGCATTGTAAAATGAAACCACTTCTGCATAACTTGATTAGAATTCATTAGCTCCGGTAATTAAGCTGGTCTCTGCTGCTATTGTCCGACGAGATTGGTTTAGTGCTGAAAGTGGTGGGAAGACTATCAGCCGGCTCTTCCAGTTGCTGTTCCAAATGACGCACCTTCTGAAAGAAGAATTCATTAGCATAACAGTTCTGTCTTTATTCAAATATCCATTGATAAATGGCACTAATTAAGGGCTCATTAATGGCTTTGAATCTCAACTGATACAATGAATTTCCCATTTGTGTCCATTGCTCTTGACTTATGTTGGAGCGCATTCCTGGATCAGGTAAATACTTTGATTGCTTTACAGAGATACCTGTGCCAATCTGGCATTGAGCTCATGTGCAGCCTGAACCTTATAGAACAGGGCTTCAACAGACATGTTTGGGAAGAATGTCATAGAGCTCTACACTTTGGACACAATTCCTTGGCAAGAGCCATTAGTTCCAACAAATGATCCTAGCTGCACACCCCTTTCCTGTGGGTTCAAATTCCTTCAAAACTCAGGGGCAGCAATCACCTCTTTTTTTTCCTCTACCAACCCCCCCCTCCCCCCGCCTCCCCCACCCCCAAACAGTTGCAACTGTTCTCCCGAGAAGAGACCACAGTAGCCAAGGCAGAAGGCACTGTCAGGGTTGTTTTCATTAATGGATACTAGAAATATTGCTCTCACAGAGCCTTGTTTCTGCACAGGGAGTCCATCACTTTAATGGGTTCATTCTCTTGGCTTCCTCGCATAATCATTCCCTGTTGGATGCAGTTTGTAAGTCAGTGGTGTTCCTGGGAAAATTGTCGTTATCAGACAGGATAATGTTTAGTCAGTCCTAGCAGCACATACTTACAGAGTAGAACCATCTTCGTAGAATCTGAGAATCAGAGCATGTCTACAGTGCAGAAGGAGGCCATTTGGCCTACCAAGTCTGCACTGATCCTCTGAAGGATCACCCCACCCAGGACCATTCCCAGGCCCTGTGACCCCACTTAACCTGTATATCCCTGGACACTAAGGGGCAATTTATCATGGCCCATCCACCCAACCCGCACAACTTTAGACTGTGGGAGGAAAATGGAGCACCCGGAAGAAACCCATGCAGACACAGGGAGAATGTGTAAACTCCACACAGACAGTGACCCAGAGCCAGAATCGAACCCGGGTCCCTGGTGCAGTGAAGCAGCAGTGCTAACCACTGTGCCACCGTGCCACCCCACATATAGTTTTCGCCATATGCCTTGTAAATTTCCTGCCGCAGGAAAGGACAACTTTCCAGAAAGTTTCCACCCATCTTGTCAGTTAATTCGCACAGGCGAATTAACTGGCAAAGCCGCAGCAAAGAGAGAGAAAGCTAATGTGGTTGTCATCTTCACAGTTACAGGAAGCTCAGCCTCCAGATCAGCCTTGGAGTTGGTAGAACACTTTGGCAAACTACCCTTCTAATGAAGCAGCATTGGGTTCAAAGCTCTTCGAACTTTCCCAGGCACAGTCAGTACACTTCGGCTCTGAGGGATCATTAAGACCACACATAATTTCTGAGATGCCTTTGCACGGGAAGATAGTGCTCCTTTGTGAATTGACCCTCTCAAGAAGCAGTGGTGTAATGTCTGACAGGAATACCCCATTGGTATGAACTGATTGACTGTTGGGGAAGTAGAAGTGGTAACGAAATGGGAGCAAAACATTTTGCAAATTCCTAGCCCTCCAAAGCAGCACCTTCCCACAGGCCAACACTTGTCAGTTCCTGAAGAAGGCTGACTCCATGATATCAGGCTTGGTCTTAAAGCAGAACATGACCTGGGACGAGTGACAGGTAGAACATTACTGAGCCGGCAAAGCTGGTTCTCTGAACTGTGAGCGGAAATGTTGCTAAACCAGAACGTTGGGGACCTAAACATATTGCAGAACCACATCAAGCAGAAGTGATTCACCAATATAAATGGGCCATTAAAGCACGAGAACAGGAGTTCAGTTCATGCTTCATGAAATAACAGAAGACAGATTTTGTTAGACAGCAAAACATCGGTCTCTTAAATTAAGCACAATTAAGTGGAACCTCATCCAAACAACTTTGAGAAAATCAGATCTTATGGGGACAGATATTATTTACCACATGTGTGGCGAAATTAATGAATCGTCGCTTAATTTAGTGCAGCCCGAATTGAACATAGAACGTACAGTGCAGAAGGAGGCCATTCGGCTCATCAAGTCTTCACCGACCCACTTAAACCCTCACTTCCACCCTATCCCCGTAAACCAATAACCCCTCCTAACCTTTTTGGTCACTAAGGGCAATTTATCATGGCCAATTGACCTAACCTGCACGTCTTTGGACTGTGGGAGGAAACCGGAGCACCCGGAGGAAAGCCACGCAGACACGGGGAGAATGTGCAGACTCCGCACAGACAGTGACCCAGCGGGGAATCGAACCTGGGACCCTGGAGCTGTGAAGCAACTGTGCTAATCACTTGTGCTACCGTGCTGCCCTCACCTTCTTGGTGAGTAGGAAATTATATCGGAGTTGATTGGTGCAAGTATAAAATCTGTAGTAGGTGGAGAGAGGCTGGCCATTGCCACGACAGCAATAAAACAGCCTGAGGTGGTTTGACCTGCAAATGAAATCATCCCTGCTCCCCCACTAAGGACCGAGGTCATAATAGCTTACCCCAATCTGTTAACTTGTTTTACAAAGGACCCCACCAACTTGAGACTGGTCTCCTTGTTGCCTGCAATGTAAAATTGGGCAGAAGGAAAGCAGTGTCAGTTCCACCTGTTCCATTTTAATTACTGAATTCTGATGTTAAGGGGTTAAAATTCCAAATTCACGGTGAATTCATCATTCTTGACCTTACCGTGCTCATTCCAATTTGCTCTCCTTCCCTCTCTAACGTGATGAATTCCTGTAAATTGAGGATAAATTTACTAATCGTTGTGTTGTTCCTCGTGACTTAATCAAGCTCGTAGTCTCAAATGTGGAGAAGATGCTTTATTGTGAATTCGTTCTCTCTTCAGAGCTGTTACCTACGGCTACCTCAAGTGTTTCTACTGGTGTGTTTGTGTCCTGCTCCAAGTTCTGCCCTCTGTGAAGTGTGTCCTCACTTCCTGTCCCCGTCTATTTATATGGCTCTCCCGTGCCCCCTCTAGTGTTTGCTCAGTTGTATTGCATCTAGTTAACTTGTGATCACCACATCCCCCTTTTTCTCTTTACATATTTTCTGTACATCGTTAAAGAAAATTGTACATCTTGTCCCGGTGTATTTATAGCTCTCCCTCTGGTGTTTGCTCAGTTGTTTTGTATCTAGTCAATCTACGATCACCACATCCCCCTTTTTCTCTTTACATATTTGCTGTACATCGTTAAAGAAAATTATAGAAAACAGTTACTTATGATATGCGTATCTATACATGTGATGGTGCTATTGCATATTTTACAAAGCCAATGTAGTTATATGTCCAATCTTAATAAAAACATTTATGAGTCCAAACTTGATTAATTTGTTCAGAGCTGTTTTTCTTTTTGTTGTTGATGACGTGGTGATATTGATATTGCAAGTCCGCTGTGAATGTTGTTGGTGTTCCTTGTTATTTTAAGTACCCAATGCATCATCCCGAGGTGTTTACATGGTCACCTCACTGATGTTGACTGGCATGGACTTTTTTCTGTGCTTGTGGTATTGATTTATTGTCTCATCCGCCTTGGATGCTGGTGTGCTTGCTCGTTCTGGAGCAGACGTGAGTTTGTGCGATTCGTTGTCATCCCATGACATGTTTGTAGTCTTGTCATCGTATTGCAGTGTGCTGTGGCATTGTCTTTCATGTGCCGAGTAGTACCATTGTGTACAAGTCGTTGTTTCATTGCTGTTGTTTCTGTCGTTCCTGTTTTTGTTGTTTTCGTTGCCGTACTTGTTGCTGTTTTTGTCGTTTCTGTCTTTGGTGTTGGCACTGTCGTTCCTGACTCTGTTGTTTTCGTTGCCGTTCGTGTTGCTGTTTTTGTCGTTTCTGTCTTTGGTGTTGTCGCTATCTTTGTTCCTGACTTTGTTGTTTTCGTTGCCGTTCTTGTTGTTTCTGTCTCTGTCGTTGTCGCTATCTTTGTGCCTGACTTTGTTGTTTGTCTTGTCGCGCTTCATGTTGCTTTTGTTCTTTCTGTTGTCGTTCTCGTTTCTGCTGTGCTTCTTGCTATTGTTGTTGGTCTTGTCGCGCTTCATGTTGCTTTTGTTCTTGCTGTTGTTTGTCCCGTTTCTGCTGTGCTTCTTTTGACTTTTGTTTTTCTTGTTATACTCTATTCGTGTCCCGAGTGGATAATTTGAGTCATTGAGCATTTTGTCTCGAGAGTGGTGCGAATGATCTGATATTGCATCGGTGCAGGTGACATCAATCATTTGTGGAGAATTGGATTCCTCATCTTTGCTTTCTTGGTGCTCCTCTTCCGGAGTCAAATTCTTCTCGATTTCATTTGACGCGGTGTCTCTGGATTCTTGGCCCTCCTCTTCTGGAGTCAAAACCTCCATGATTACAATTGACGTGGTGTCTGTGGACTTCTGGCGCTCCTCTTCTGGAGTCCAAATCTGCATGATTTCAGTTGACGTGGTGTCTCCGGACTCTTGGCGCTCCTCTTCTGGAGTCCAAATCTGCATGATTTCAGTTGACGTGGTGTCTCCGGACTCTTGGCGCTCCTCTTCTGGAGTCCAAATCTGCATGATTTCAGTTGACGTGGTGTCTCCGGACTCTTGGCGCTCCTCTTCTGGAGTCCAAATCTGCATGATTTCACTTGACGTGGTCTCTCTAGACTCTTGGTGCTCCGCTTCTGGAGTTGAAATCTTCATGATTTCTGTTGATGTTGTCTCACTGGACTCCAGGTGCTCCTCTTCTGGAGTCAAAATCTGCATGGTTCCTTTTGGCTTGGTCTCTCTGGACTCCAGGTGCTCCTCTTCTGGAGTCAGAATCTGCATGGTTTCTTTCGGCGCTGTCTCTCTGGACTCCAGGTGCTCCTCTTCTGGAGTCAAAATCTGCATGTTTTCTTTCGGCATCGTCTCTCTGGACTGTTGGGTGGCCCGACTCTGTGCTTCTGTACAGACAAGCTGAGACCTGTCAGTCTCGCTGTGATCCTGTACGTCGAGTGCGATCACCTTGTCACTGTCTTCGCATGCAGTGGGTAGAGGTGCATTGTCTTCTTCTTGTTCATGTGAGCTTGTTAGACTTTCATAGTCTGCTTGTGGTTGCTCAGATATGGCAGGTTGACCTTCATGGTCTTGTGCATGCATGGTGTCAGTGGTTAGATGTACGTTGTCTTCTTCTTGTTCCTGTGAGCTTGGTAGACTTTCATAGTCTGCTTGCGGTTGCTCAGATACAGCGGGTTTACCTTCATGGTCTTGTTCATGCATGGTTTTCGCCAGGGAGTGTTTGCTTGCATCCCTTTTGGAGTCTTTCATCACTCGCACTGTGGAGCCTGTCATCGCTCGCTCTGTGGAGTCTTCCTGTGCTCTCTGTGTGGCGTCGTCTTTGTCTAGGGTATTGCTGTCATCCAATGTATCGACGAGCTGCCATGGCATCATGGTGTTGGATTCATCTACCATGAGTAGAGTCGTGTTGAGCTTTGCAACGGTGTCGCTGATGCTGTGATCAGCATGTCCAAATAACTCCTCCATGTCTGAGTAGTATTCTTTGAAACCCATTTCATCTTCGTTGGCTTCTTCTACCACGAGTTGATTCGTGTTGAACTTTGCGACCGTGTCGCTGATGCTGTGATAAGCATATCCGACTGACTCAGCTGTGTCTGAGTAGTATTCTTCAAAAACCAAATCATCCTGGTTGGATTCTTCTACCACGAGTTGATTCGTGTTGAACTTTGCGACCGTGTCGCTAATGCTGTGATAAGCATATCCGACTGACTCAGCCATGTCTGAGTAGTATTCTTTGAAAACCAAATCATCTTGGTTGGATTCATCTACCACGAGTTGGTTCGTGTTGTGCTTTGCGACCGTGTCGCTGATGCTGTGATAAGCATATCCGACTGACTCAGCCATGTCTGAGAGGTAATCTTCGAAAAACAAATCATCTTTTGTTGTTTCGGAATTCTTTTTGTTCTCTTCACTTTGGGTGGTGCAGACTGCTTTTTTCAGGGTGTTGTGCAAGTTGTTTTTAACTGTTGGTTTAAGTTCAGGCGTTTTTCTGTGTTCTGAGGCAAGAAAATTTGTGTTTACCACTTTAAGTGTCTTGTTTTCAATTTTCGGGCATTTCCCTTTTAAGTGGGCGTGGTCGGGATGCTCAGACGTCATGTCGTCACGCGCAGGAATGCATTGCGCATGCGCAAATCGGCCTTCCTCCTTCACTGTGCGGTTTTGTTTCCATTGCGCATGCGCGACTTGCGCATGCGCATTACGATCCGCGACCAAAACTTTTTTTGACTGCGCATGCGCAGATGCGCATCACGATCGGCACCGCGATATTTTTTAAACTGCGCATGCGCGGCTTCCGGTTCCGGCGCATGCGCAGACGCAATTTGTAGTTCTTTGCTTACCGGAGACTGCAAAATGTGCTCCGACGCCATTTTTTCGCGGATTTCAGCGATTTTTCTGTCCCATCTGGACTGGATTTCTAAAAGTTGTAAGTTACCTTCTCTTTCCGATCTGGACTGGGTTTCAGCGTTTTGGCTTTGTGAGAAATTCGTGTTATTTCTTCTTTTTGATCTGTACTTTTCATTTGCGATTTCTTGTTCTTTTCGTGATTTTTAAAGTTTTGCATCACTCAGTCTCTGTGCAGTTTGGCCTCTGAGCATGCCTTGCTGTGCAAATTCCTTACAGTACTCTTCAAATTTGTTTAGTACCGTTTGTAAGCTGTTTCTGTCTTCACCTTTTGAGTATTTAAATCCATTATAAACTTTCGTAGCTTCATGTCCTTCGATGAGAATTGCTATTTTAATTTCGTCTGAGGCTGCTTCTGCATCATATGCTATGATACCGTAACCGAACCATTGTTTAAACCTTTCCCAGACACTTTTTACATTTCCAGTCGTGTCCAGCTGAAGTGTGAATCCAAGGCACTTCCTCCCATCAGCGATGTCTTCCCAAGTCGAATGTCCAGTAGGAGATTTCCATGCCATTTGTTCTTTCTGTGTCTGCCACTGAGTTGTCCTGTAGTAAGCGTCTGAAGCCACTCCTGGGTACAATGTGTTGTTCCTCGTGACTTAATAAAGCTCGTAGTCTCAAATGTGGAGAAGATGCTTTATTGTGAATTTGTTCTCTTTTCAGAGCTGTTACCTACGGCTACCTCAAGTGTTTCTACTGGTGTGTTTGTGTCCTGCTCCAAGTTCTGCCCTCTGTGAAGTGTGTCGTCACTTCCTGTCCCCGTCTATTTATATGGCTCTCCCGTGCCCCCTCTAGTGTTTGCTCAGTTGTATTGCATCTAGTTAACTTGTGATCACCACAATCGTGTGCTCCCAGTGGGAGACCATGGCCGGGATTCTGTGAAATGGCCTCCAGGCCCAGGCATTCACCCCTTCCTAGGGGGCTAGTACAGCGCTAGAGTGATGTCTGCTGCTCCAGCGCTCGAAAGTTGGCTTGCCATGGCCGACGCGGGTCTGCGCATGCGCGCCACGGCCGGTGCGGGTCCGCGCATGTGCGTGGGTTGCGGTCTCCGCTCCAGCCCCCGGGAAATATGGCGGAGCCCTACATGGCCCATCGCTGGTGCTAGAGCAGAAGAGATCTTCAAAACATTCAAGTTCTCCAAAGGGCAAAATAGGAGCGACTTCCAGGCAGTCCTGGACAAAGCCGGACAATACTGCAAGAAAAACACAGACAAACCAACAGAAAACGGTAAGAAAGGAGGCGCAAGTACTCACCACGAGGCCGAGATCCCGGAGCAGAGAACGACAATTTTGATCGGCGGCCATCTTGAAAAAGGTATCGCGCATGCGCAGTTGAGAGAAATGCGCAAAGTAAAGGAGCAGCGATTTGCGCATGCGCAAACGCTTCCTACGCACTACATCACACGCTTCGTGACATCAGAGGCCCCGGACCATGGCCACTTAAAGAGGAAATGTCCCAAAACACAAAAAAAAAATTTAAAGCTGTAAAAACAGATTCTTTCATCCAGAACGACAGCACAATGCCTGAAATTCGACCAGTATCTGAAAGTAACCTCCACAGAACCCTGCAACAAGCAGTTAGCACTTCTTTAGACATCACAAGCCCAATGCCAGCTCCAACACAAAAAGTGATGATATGGTCCTAGAAGACTACGACTCAGATGAAGGTTTCATCATTCGAGATGGCGACCCCAATACCAAATTCGAACCGCAACGAGATGTGTTCTACAGTGAAGAATCCGCCACAGACGCTGATGTGTTCTTCAGATTTGAGGATCTTCAGCCCAGCACATATGACATCCCGACTCGTGAGTGCAGGATTATGCTGCGGCCTGACACCAAGAGACAGAGCGGTACAAACCCACAGAGAGCGGCCTGCTGCCACACAGAGCGGTCCATGCACCGCTAGGGGTTCCCGACTCCACACAGAGAGTGGTCCACGCACCACAAAGGGTCCCAGCCTCTACACAGAAAGCGATGAAAGACTCAAAAGCGAGACAACTTCAGTGACACAAGCCTCCACAGAGAGCTCGTGGACAGACTCAACAATAGAAGAAATGCAAGATTCCACACCGCAGTCCTTGCATGAACAAGAAGTGACTCGAGTGACACAAGCCTCCACAGCGACCTCGTGAACAGCCTCCACGATAGAAGCAACGCAAGACTCCAAAGCGCAGTCCTTGCATGAACAAGACCATGAGGGTCTAGCAACCTCCTCTGAGCAACCAACAGCAGACGATGTAAGTCTGCCTCGCTCAAGTGAACAACCAAAATACTATGACAGTCTGCCATGCTCAAGTGCACAGCAAGAAGACTATGACAGTCTACCACGCTCCAGTGAACAACAAAACGACTATGACAATCCGCCCACATTGTTTGAGCCACCAGAAGAAGACTCTGACAGTCTACTCAGCTCAAGTGAACAATATAAGCTACTGAGACTCTATCCCTGTATGTGAGACAAGTGACAACAGCATCCCACTTCCCATACAAGATGTGCAATGTGACAGACCTCAGCTAATGTGTACAGAGGCACTCGACGATCACAGTGAGACTACTGGTGACTCCGGTGACACCACGTTACTTCAAACCTCATTCGCTCAAGCCTCTCCACAAGCAAATGCATTCCTGAATGTTTTGACTCCAGATGTGGAGCATCAAGAAACCTCAGATGACTCAAGTGAACCTGGCATGACTCCGGACGGGGAACATCAAGAAATCTCAGCTGACTCCAGTGAACCGGCTATGACTCCGGACGGGGAGCATCGACAAGCCAAAGCTGATTCAAGTAAGCCGGACATGACTCCAGACGGGGAGCGCCGCAAACTCAGTGACGGCACGCTCACGGAAACAGCAGATGCCACAAGGCACGCTGACCCGAGTGACTGTGTGAAGGACCCTTATTATCCACAGAGTGTGGTCCTTCAGCGCAGCGAACACAACAGCAGAACCATCCAACACAACATCACAACCTAGGAAAACCATATCAAAGACAACGACACGACGCGTACCAAAGGCAACATCGTCGACATCATCGTCAAAAAGGGGGATGTGGTGATATGCATCACTGTAGATACACAAGGGGTTAATGTAAGTACACATAGACTAGCTAGACACTAGAGCAAGCACCAGAGACATGACACACAGACACTCAACCAATAGGTCAGTAAGATAGGACACGACCAATGGGCATTCACGATACACAGAGGTGACACTACCACAGGGGGGCATTACACCAACCCATTTATAAAGGACACAGCACACATGATGTTCCTCTTTCCACTGAGTACAGACACAGGGTTGATTCAACATCACACCCACCAGATGGATTGTAGCAGACTGGCTCCTCAGTCTGAGTAGCTATAGAAGGATTAACAGTAGAGGCGAATCCAAGTAGGTGAATCGTTAATAGTTTAATAAACATGTTGAAGTTATCTCCACATCTGAACCTTCCTTTGTCAGAGTGAACATTAAGGAAGCAGTTAATGCTACGCTAAGAGCATAACAAGACATACATCTGTGGGGGAACAGGTGCAGACATGGAAAATAGGATTGGGGGCAATTTTCATGGCACATGGATACCAAGCATGCTGTGGAGTTCAAACTGTACATTCGGCATCTAACACTCTGAAACTGGCCACAGGAGCAGATGGGTTTTATTCTTGGTTCTTGGGGGGAAGCTCTGATCACCCCAGGTCTCCAGGGGCATTTAATCACTGATCCTGGTGAGAGAGTAAATGCAATTCCTGGAGTGGGGGGTGGAGGGGTGGCGTGGGGGGGGGGGGGGTGAGCTGCGGCGAACGCAGCGACAGGGAGCAGCGACAGTGAGATTCGATCAGCAACTGAAAGGAAGTGAGCTCTGTAAAGTAAGCCCAAGGAAAGTGTCAGACCCACAGAGTCATGGGCAGATGGGAGGGGGGCAGTTTTCCAGTCGTTCTCGCCAGTGGAATCTTCTGGTCCCGTCAAAGATGAATCCCCACTATTGGTTTCCCAGTGGCAGCACCGGGGGGGGGGGGGGGGGGGGGGGGGGGCTGCATTCAATGGGAAATCCCATTGTCAGCATCAGGACTGGATTATTCCTCCACTGGCCAACGACACATCTCCTCCCGCTACCTAGAAATATGCTGCAGGGGTGCATGGAAATCCCCCCATCGAGTATTCCAGCACAGAAAGAGACCCACTGGCCCACTGTGTCTGCACCAGGCATCGAGCATCTATCCATTCTCATCCCATTTTAGAACAATAGAACCTCGAATTCCTACAGTGCAGAAGGAGACCACTTGGCCCATCAGGTCTGTACCAACCCTCTGAAAGAGCACCCGACATGGACCCAGTCCCCCACCCTATCCCTGGAAGCCCACCCAACATGTAACATTTTCGGACAATTTGGGAAATTTGGCTAATCCACCAAGCCTGCACATCTTTGGATTGTGAGAGGAAACGGGAGCACCCAAGGGAAACCCACGCAGACACGGGGAGAAAATGTGCACATCAATATCTCCACACAGTCGCCCAAGGCTGGAACCGAACCGGGTCCCTAGTGCTGTGAGGCAGCAGTGCTAACCTCTGTGCCACCGTTCCACCCTGGCATTTTCCAATACTTGGTCTTTCCACTTCTAAATATAAAAGTTAAAGTTTCACCTAAGTTACACCTTCGTTAATGCACATGAGGCCCAAATAAAGACATGCAACTACGGAGGATTTTCCATTTTTTATTTAGTTTATAAATATGCCATAGAAATACATTCAAGAAAACACAAAATACAGGACTCCATGAGGATCAATAAAATGGAAAAGTCAAAAAATACTGCAAGTAAAAGGCCGGAAAATCTGCTTGTATCTGAGAGTCTCCGGAGCAAAACACAATTCGAGGAAAGTTGGAGCGGTTTGGGTTTCACTGGTGAAATTGTCTTCGGATCAATAGATTACCGAAAAATATTCAAAAAATTTTTATGTTTTGTAGTGACGCCTTTAGTTCACTTTCACACACATTTACGTGATCTTTAAAGCAGTATAATAGGTTGTGCCCAGGTTGCATGAATCATTGCAGCTAAATACAAAGGATATTTAAGGCCCAAGTCTCAAGTTGGCACTTTGCAGTCTGTCCTTCCCCTGACATGACCAAATACGGAGCTCCAAAATTCCTTCTAATCATGTTTTTCTATCATCTCCCCGGAGTCCACTTGAACTCTCAGCAAAGCATTGATTTAAAAGCAGATCCTTAGCCCTTCTCCTGAATCAATTTCCTCTGCACTATAATCCACCAACACTTCAAAACGTGATCCTTTTACAGAGGTATAATCCTATCCTGAAGTATTCGAGCATCTGGTCTTCGAGCTGTGAATGACGACAGGATTGTTTTATATTTAGCACTGGGTGTGATTGTACTCTAATCAGTGTGAAAATACCATTAATTGAAGTGTCAGTAAGGTGTAATTAAGGTCCTTCTTGCGAATGGAAGGAAGGTGCCTGTACACTATGCATTCTTTGGGCATCAATGATGGTTCCTGCCTTCAGGAACAATATAATTATGTGCAGCGAAAAACGAGCATTAGAGCTTGATTATCAGAATTCATCTGTTATAGACTTTGAATCTCACTGCCACATTTGAGAGGTTCTTGTGTGAATTACCATGGAAGCTACAGCAGAGGAACAGGCGATTTGACACAAGCGGTGAATGCTGGTCTTTATAAGGTGCAGGAGCCTCCTCCTACTCTAATTATCTGTTCTCAGCCTGTTGCCATCTCTTTCTGTTTGCTTATTCCTCAACTGTGCATCGAGACTCCCCTTAAATGCAACAGTGCAATAACTTGCATTTAAAAAGCTTCATTAGCTTAGCAGAAAATCCCAGTTGGAGGATTATCAAAGTATGCCACGGAGCCAAGAAAAGATGTATTAGGACAGGCAAGCAATGTTCCCTTTGAATTGCCTCGTCACACAAAAACCCAAAGGTCGATGTGCAGGTCACGCTCAAGTTGGCACCCTTAAGCTGCCACACCTACCGGGTCATGCAAAAAATATTTAAAGGGGCCAGGCGCTTGGACAAGTTGCCAGCACACTCTGGAAAAAAAATGACAGGGTATGTTACAGGTGGTCAAAGAGATAGGATTTAAGAACCAGCTGAAAGGGGAAGAGAGCGGTGGAGAGGTGGTTTTTCAGGGCTTGGGGCCTGAAGTAGCAAAAGGCATTGCCCTCAATGTTGGGATGAAGGAAGTCAAGGATGCACAAGGGGCCAGAATTGGAGCAACACTGGGTTCTCGGACGACTGGGAGGAAGTTAGCGAGGTGGAGAGAGGCGAGGCTATGAAGGAATATTAAATACAAGGATGAGAATTTTAAATTTATGTGGACTGGGAGTTCAACAAGAAGAAGGGTGTTGTGTGAAAGGAACCTATTATAACAAAGTTTTGGATCAGGTCAAGTTTATCGAGATGGGATTCTGGCAAGGAAAGTGTTGGCATCGTCGGGTCCAGAGGTATCGAAAGCAAAAATGGAGACATAGATGTACACAGGCCACCAAGAGGTGTCTCACCAAGTATCCACATAAATCTGACATTACCTTTGCACTTCTGTATTTTACTTTTACCTAAGATACTTCTAGGTATCTTTTATGTTAAAACAAACTTTAAATTAAACACAGAATAGGTATCTTTTATGTTAAAACAAACTTTAAATTAAACACAGAATCATTCACATTAGGAAAAGGGTAATAGCTTTCCCATTAACAGTTCAAACAGTTCTTAAATAAAAGGGAAAATAAACTTCAACAGCCTATCTATAACTGCCACTATATATTCCAATTAAACAACCCAATATAGTTCAAATGCCACTTATAAATAAAGTTAACAATCAGGGTTTTACTTGTTTCTCACTGCAGACCTTTGGAGAGAGGGACCCTTTCAGGAACAACGTGAATCTCCTTCTGTCTTGTCAGACTAAAATCCTGTGGCGAACTGCTGTTCAATTTAAAATCTTTAGGCAGACTGCAAAACTACAGACAGACCTGGCTCCTCCCATTAATTATATCATCTGTATCCTAAAAATAAAGTATTCTCCAGTCTCCTCCCACTAAGATGTCCTATGTCCTGCTTAGCTAGGAGTAAAAACAATTTTTCATATCATCTGCAGCCCAGGGAACCTCCTAAACAGAAATAATATTCCATTAGCCATCTCTCTGTAAATAAGTAAATGGTTAAGATTAATGATTACCGTACCTATATCACCCCTTAATCACAACTTTAGCAGACATACTGCCTGTATGCATTTGAACCCAGGTTTTCAATAGCATTACTGCAACAAAATATCAAATATAATATATAACAATTTCCTACATTCATGACCCCATCAAGTGGCATTGTTACTTTTAGCGATTTAACCACCTGTGTTCCCAGACCTCTGCTCCTCAAATCCATTTTGTTACTTCCAATGAACAGCCAGCCTCCTCTTATTCCTCCAACCATAATTAACCATTGCATACTTTGATATGCAATCAATGAGTGGCACTGTGGCACAGTGGTTAGCACTGCTGCTTCACAACGTCAGGGACCCGGGTTCAATTCCGGCATCGGGTCACTGTGTGGAGTTTGCACATTCTTCCTGTGTCTGCGTGTGTTTCCTCTGGGTGCCTCGGATTAGAACATAGAACATAGAACATAGTCCTTCGGCCCTCGATGTTGCGCCGACTTGTGAAACCACTCCAAAGCCCATCCACACTATCCCCTTATCGTCCATATGTCTATCCAATGACCATTTGAATGCCCTTATTGTTGGCAAGTCCACTACTGTTGCAGGCAGGGCATTCCACGCCCTTACTACTCTGAGTAAAGAACCTACCTCTGATATCTGTCCTATATCAATCCCCCCTCAATTTAAAGCTATGTCCCCTCGTGCTAGACATCACCATCCATGGAAAAAAGCTCTCACTGTCCACCCTATCTAATCCTCTGATCATCTTGTATGCCTCAATTAAGTCACCTCTTAATCTTCTTCTCTCTAACGAAAACAGCCTTAAGTCCCTCAGCCTTTCCTCATAAGATCTTCCCTCCATACCAGGCAATATTCTGGTAAATCTCCTCGGCACCCTTTCCAATGCTTCCACATCCTTTCTATAATGCGGCGACCAGAATTGCATGCAATACTCCAAATGCGGCCGCACCAGAGTTTTGTACAGCTGCAACATGACCTCATGGCTCCGAAACTTAATCCCTCTACCAATAAAAGCTAACACACCGTACGCCTTCTTAACAACCCTCTCAACCTGGGTGGAAACTTTCAAGGATCTATGTACATGGACACCGAGATCTCTCTGCTCATCCACACTACCAAGAATCTTACCATTAGCCCAGTACTCTGTCTTCCTGTTATTCTTTCCAAAATGAATCACCTCACACTTTCCTGCATTAAACTCCATTTGCCACCTCTCAGCCCAGCCCTGCAGCTTATCAATGTCCCTCGGTAACTTGTAACATCCTTCCGCACTGTCCACAACTCCACCGACTTTAGTGTCATCTGCAAATTTACCCACCCATCCTTCTACGCCCTCCTCCAGGTCATTTATAAAAATGACAAACAGCAGTGGCCCCAAAACAGACCCTTGTGGTACACCACTAGTAACTGGACTCCAGTCTGAACATTTACCATCAACCACCACCCTTTGTCTTCTTCCAGCTAGCCAATTTCTGATCCAAACTGCTAAATCACCCTGAATCCCATGCCTCCGTATTTTCTGCAATAGCCTACCGTGGGAACCTTATCAAACGCTTTACTGAAATCCATATACACCACATCAACTGCTTTACCCTCATCCACCTGTTTGGTCACCTTCTCAAAGAACTCAATAAGGTTTGTGAGGCGCGACCTACCCTTCACAAAACTGTGTTGACTATCTCTAATCAAATTATTCCTTTCCAGATGATTATACATCCTATCTCTTATAAACCTTTCCAAGACTTTGCCCACAACAGAAGTAAGGCTCACTGCTCTATAGTTACCGGGGTTGTCTCTACTCCCCTTCTTGAACAAGTATACAACATTTGCTATCCTCCAGTCTTTTGGCACTATTCCTGTAGACAAAGATGACTTAAAGATCAAAGCCAAAGGCTCAGCAATCTCCTCCCTAGCTTCCCAGAGAATCCGAGGATAAATCCCATCCGGCCCAGGGGACTTATCTATTTTCACACTTTCCAGAATTGCTAACACCTCCTCCTTATGAACCTCAAGTCTAGTAGCCTGAATCTCAGTATTCTCCTCGACAACATTGTCTTTTTCCTCTGTGAATACTGACGGAAAATATTCATTTAGCACCTCTCCTATCTCCTCGGACTCCACGCACAACATCCCACTACTGTCCTTGACTGGCCCTACTCTTACCCTAGTCATTCTTTTATTCCTGACATATCTATAGAAAGCTTTAGGGTTATCCTTGATCGTACCTGCCAAAGACTTCTCATGTCCCGTCCTGGCTCTTTTTAGCTCTCTCTTTAGGTCCTTCCTAGCTAACTTGTAACTTTCGAGCGCCCTAACTGAACCTTTACTTCTCATCTTTACATAAGCCTGCTTCTTCCTCTTGACAAGTGTTTCAATTGCTTCAGTAAACCATAGTTCCCTTGCTCGACCACTTCCTCCCTGCCTGACAGGTACATATTTATCAAGGACACACAGTAGCTGTTCCTTGAACATGCTCCACATTTCCCTTGTGCCCATCCCTTGCAGTTTTCGTATCCAGCCGATGCATCCGAAGTCTTGCCTCATCGCATCATAATTGCCTTTCCCCCAGATATGACTCTTGCCTTGCGGTATATACCTATCCCTTTCCATCACTAAAGTAAAAGTAACTGAATTCTGGTCACTATCACCAAAGTGCTCACCTACCTCCAAATCTAACACCTGTCCTGGTTCATTACCCAGTACCAAATCCAATACGGCCTCGCCTCTCGTTGGCTTATCTACATATTGCGTCAGGAACACCTCCTGCACACATTGGACAAAAACGGACCCATCTAAAGTACTCAAACTATAGTGTTTCCAGTCAATATTTGGAAAGTTATAGTCCCCCATAACAACTACCCTGTTACTTTCGCTCCTATCCAGAATCATCCAGGATTCCTCTTGCAGTCCAACGATGTCCAGGTTAGGTGAATTGGCCGTGCTAAAATTATCCCTTAGTGTCAAAATATGTGTGGGTTAGGTGGGGTTATTGGGTTCCCGGGGATAGGGCAGGAGAGTGGTCTCGGTAGGGTGATCTTTCAGAGAGTTGGTGCAGACTTGATGGGTTGAATGGCCTCCTTCTGCAATGTAGGAATTCTAGGATTTTACATTTTATCCACCAAGTATGCAAGCCTGTTGGTATCTTTCTGTGATTTGGCACAATCCTCTGCATTATTGGTTAGAGTCCCTGCCATTTAACATCATCATAGAGAATTGTGGGTTCTGTTTCTTGAAGACAACACAGCAGAGGAGGGTCACCTGGCTCTGGTGAACAATGAGGACAGAGAGCAAGTGACCACTCTAGAGGATGGAGTCTCACCTCTGCACAATACATTGGGGAGCCACATGGTAACATGTAAGGTTTGGACAAGCCCGAAGCATCTGCCCCAGGGTAGCCAAGGCCAGTTGCCTCTGTGTCATTTTTCCTTGTCATCAATAAACTCTGTTTAGTTACATAATAAACCTTATTACTTCCAGGCTACCGCAATCATCACTATCTCCAGTTTTTGAGTCCAAATCATTTCTGTACGTGGCAATCAGCAGTTATCCCAGCTCGCAGATCGCTGAGGGTCACTGCTATCCACTTTTTGCCCATCTACTAACCTCGCTTTTTCATTTACCCTCTGCGACCTCTTTTGCAGCTGTCATTCATTCCTTGACCTTTGACTCTTAACACCTTGACCTCTGTCATGATTTTTTGTGCGGCGCCTTTTTGAAGTCCCCCCCGATGGTTGGCCACTACATCAGTTGCACAAGTCTAGCTTTGAAGTTATTTCTTTTCTGATTCAAATCGATTTGTTTAAATTCAATTTTCCTCACATATACCTCTTCCATATACCTGCAGGATACAAGAAAATAAACTTGGTATCAGATGGCGATTTCACTCATTTCTATCCCCAGCCCGAATTTCCACTGTTACCTTGTCTCAGTATTTGTATAATACGATAGGTAGCATGACCTTACTTTGGTTTTTGCTCAGTCTAACAGCATGACCCCACCTTCCCGTTTCCTGCCATTTCAACTCAACACCATGCTCTCAGGCCCACACATCCATCCTTGGCCTCCTGTGATGCTCCAATGAAGCCCAACACAACCTGGAGGAGCAGCAACTCATCTTCCAATGAGGCACATCACAACCCTCAGGACTCAACAACTTTAGACTGCAATATTTCTCCTCCACCTCAAACACTTTTTTAAAAATCCCATACATTTATTTTCTCATTGCAAAAAGCCTCCTTTCCCCACCCCCTCCCACATCAGGCCATCTATCTCTTGTGTTTAAAGGTGCTACATCTTGTTGAAATCACTCCCATCTTCAGTATAATATCCAATGCACTTTCCCTCTCATTAGTTCTGATGAAGAGTTAAATGGACTCAAATGTTGACTCTATTTTCTCTCCTTGCAGTTGCTGCCAGACTCGTTGAGTTTTTCCAGCATTCACTGTCCTTGTTTCAGATTCCAGTGCCCGCAGTATTTTGCTTATTCCAGAAAGGGCAGTTGGGTGCATCCCCAATGAGGGCAATATAAGCGGATAGAGGATTGGTTAATTAATAGAAAGCAAAGAGTTGGGATAAATGGGTGTTTCTCTGGTTGGCAATCAGTAGCTAGTGGTGTCCCTCAGGGATCCGTGTTGGGCCCACAATTGTTCACAATTTACATAGATGATTTGGAGTTGGGGACCAAGGGCAATGTGTCCAAGTTTGCAGATGACACTAAGATGAGTGGTAAAGCGAAAAGTGCAGAGGATACTGGAAGTCTGCAGAGGGATATGGATAGGTTAAGTGAATGGGCTAGGGTCTGGCAGATGGAATACAATGTTGACAAATGTGAGGTTATCCATTTTGGTAGGAATAACAGCAAACGGGATTATTATTTAAACGATAAAATATTAAAGCATGCCGCTGTTCAGAGAGACTTGGGTGTGCTAGTGCATGAGTCACAGAAGGTTGGTTTACAAGTGCAACAGGTGATTAAGAAGGCAAATGGAATTTTGTCCTTCATTGCTAGAGGGATGGAGTTTAAGACTAGGGAGGTTATGTTGCAATTGTATAAGGTGTTAGTGAGGCCACACCTGGAGTATTGTGTTCTGTTTTGGTCTCCTTACTTGAGAAAGGACGTACTGGCGCTGGAGGGTGTGCAGAGGAGATTCACTAGGTTAATCCCAGAGCTGAAGGGGTTGGATTATGAGGAGAGGTTGAGTAGACTGGGACTGTACTCATTGGAATTTAGAAGGATGAGGGGGGATCTTATAGAAACATTTAAAATTATGAAGGGAATAGATAGAATAGATGTGGGCAGGTTGTTTCCACTGGCGGGTGACAGCAGAACTAGGGGACATAGCCTCAAAATAAGGGGAAGTAGATTTAGGACTGAGTTTAGGAGGAACTTCTTCACCCAAACGGTTGTGAATCTATGGAATTCCTTGCCCAGTGAAGCAGTTGAGGCTCCTTCATTACATGTTTTTAAGGTAAAGGTAGATAATGTTTTGAAGAATAAAGGGATTAAGGGTTATGGTGTTCGGGCCGGAAAGTGGAGCTGAGTCCACAAAAGATCAGCCATGATCTAATTGAATGGCGGAGCAGGCTCGAGGGGCCAGATGGCCTACTCCTGCTCCTAGTTCTTATGTTCTTATAAGCCCGTGGAAGCTCAGGCCTAGAAGTCTGGTTGTGCCGGTTAATGGTCTGAGAGTGGGCGGAGCACGTGGTCCATATATCTGTTTATGTGATCGTAGTGGAGGTCAGGAATAAGAAGGCAGCAAATAGGCCAATTGATGGGTGGTTGATGGGTGACCTGATAGAGGTCTACAAGTTTATGAGGTGCATGAATAGAGTGGATGGGCAGGCACTCTTTCCCAGGGTGAAGGGGTCAGTCACCAGGGGGCCTAGTTTTAAGGTCCATGGGGCAATGTTTAGAGGAGATGTGCGAGTGTGGTAAGTGTCTGGAACATGTTGCCAGGGGAGGTTCTGGAAGCAGATACATTAACAGCATTCAAAAGGCATCTTGACAAACACATGGATAGGATGGGTATAGAGGGATACGGCACAAGGAAGTGCTCATGGTTTTGGCAAAGGTTGGTATCATGACCGGTACAGGCTTTGAAGGCCAAAATTGGGCCTCACGGTAGCATGGTGGTTCGCATCAATGCTTCACAGCTCCAGTGGTCCCAGGTTCGATTCCCGGCTGGGTCACTGTCTGTGTGGAGTCTGCACGTCCTCCCCGTTTGTGCGTGGGTTTCCTCCGGGTGCTCCGGTTTCCTCCCACAGTCCAAAGATGTGCGGGGTAGGTGGATTGGCCATGCTAAATTGCCCGTAATGTAAGGTTAATGGGGGGATTGTTGGGTTACCGGGTATACGGGTTACGTGGGTTTAAGTAGGGTGATCATTGCTCGGCACAACATTGAGGGCCGAAGGGCCTGTTCTGTGCTGTACTGTTCTAAAAAAAAAGGCCTGCCTCTGTGCTGTACTGTTCTTTGTTCTTTAATCACAAAAGGGGTAGTCAACACCTTAAAAAGACAAAAGAGCAGCAAATCTGTGTGGACTGGAAGATCTTCTGAAGGATCCTTCCTTCCAATTTCGAGAGACCAAACCAATATCCGCCATTTTACACTGAGGACCAATGCCAAATTGACCCTGGTTGCAATAGGTGATTGTCATGGAACCTCAAAATTGGAAATTCCTTATAATAAAGTTGAGGTGGAAACTGGAGCTTGATCAGGAAACCCCAGGAACTGAGCAAGTGAAGACTGAGTGGGCACAGGCCAGAACTGGACTTCAATTCGGATACAAAGCAAAAGGCTACGGAAGCTAGAAATCTGAAATAAAAGCAGGAAATGGTGGATCAATTCAGCAGGTCTGTGAAGAGAGAAACAGACTCTAAATGACCCTTCTACAGAACTAAAGAAATGCAGAAATGTACAAAATTATACAGTTGGAAAGGAGGCGGAGGAAGTAGGGCAGAAGAGAAGACCAGGGATAGGTCGGGGCAAAGGTGACATTGACCAATTTATCATGGACATAGACAAAGGGGAGTGTTGATGGTGCCATTGAGGGTTGAAGGGTGTTCATTGTGGCAAAAGGTAAGATAGCAGAAGGTGTTAATGGAAGCAACTGAACAACAAGGGACATGATGCCAAGAGAGGGGTGGTGTTGTGTTGAGTTCAGATACTTACTTTGCGGCCAGTGGAAATTGAAAGAAAGATTAACTAAAGACCCCGCATCAAAAGTAACATTGAAGGAGACAGATCTGGCATCCCGTTTATAATACTTCCAACAATAATTCAGTGCAGCCCATTCAAGACAGGACAGATGACGATCTTAAACGCTGAAGGCCAAAACAAGAAAGAGGAAACAAAATTGTCACCGACGGTGAGATTTTCTTCTGAGCACCTCCAGCTCCAGACTGTTCTGTGCCTTTCAAGGTTTAATTAAGACGTTAATCTCCCAAACTGGTGTGCACACTGGAGGTGGGAATGTACTCGTCTAACAGGCCCTCACTCCTCTTGCGTCCTTTGTCTGATCACCGTGACAATTGTTCTGGGAACTCAGCAACTTTCAGCGATGATGAATGTGTAGGTTCATGGCTCTGAGGGAAACTCTCTCAGCATCTGCTCTAGTTTGTAAATTAATGAACATTTCTGTTTTAAACGGAGCGTGAGCTGTATGTGATGATCAAACCCCAAAAGCCAACACTGTGTCCAGCGAACAGGGAAATCTGTACAGTCCACAGCTGGAGTGATGCTTAACGTTTTCCGGTTTCAATTCTGGAGCTGTATATTGAAAAAAAGAAAATACCTGGGCCCATGGCACAGTTCGGTAAATAAAGAACGTTTATTATTGAATTGTTAGCACTAAGTCTCAGAATGTTAGTGAAAACATATCCCCTGCCCCCTCACCACTTTCAGAGCGAGTAACGTCTTTCAAAGGAGCCAAGAGGTTCTTCACCCAAGGCTTATCAAACCAGTGCATCTTGATTTAACATAGCTTGCCTTCCATCCTCTCATTCTCACCTCAGTCCTCTGCTGTGGCCTTTGCTTTTCAAGTGGCTTCTCAATTAAATTAAATGAAATCCATCACTTGTTTTGAGAAGTTTATTCCATCCGCCGCACAAACCCTGCTTTGTACCTGACGATGTTAATTACGGCTGTTAAAGTTGTTTACAATAAACAACAGCCATCAGGACAATACACTTCATTGTCAGCACTGTTGCTTCACAGCTCCAGGGTCCCAGGTTTGATTCCCGGCCTGGGTCACTGTCGGTGCTGAGTCTGCACGTTCTCCCCGTGTCTGCGTGGGTTTCCTCCTTGTGCTCCGGTTTCCTCCCACAGTCCAATAACATGCAGGTTAGGTGGATTGGCCATGCTAAATTGCCCTGAGTGTAAAAAGTTTAGGTGGGGTTACTGGGTTACGGGGAGAGGGTGAAGGCGTGGGCTTAAGTATGAAATGAAACGAAAATGAAATGATAGGGTGCTGTTTCAAGGGCTGGTGCAGAAACGATGGGCCGAATGGCCTCCTTCTGCACTAATTCTGTGGTCTATGACTAATTTGAAAACACACAAAATTAACATGCTGTTTCACTTAAAGAAAACATAGCTCTTTAAATACGATCAAATTGAGCAGTCGGACCAAGGGGCGGGATTCTCCGATAATCGGCGCGATGACCGGGACCCGGCGGCAAAAACGGCGCAGATCACTCCGGAGTCGGGCCCCCCTAAACATAGCGAAGTCTCCAGGCCCAAATGGGCTAGCAGCGGCGTGAAGCCATTCGCGACGGCGTCACCCGCTGTGGACGCGGCGCGTCACTTGATGCCGCGCGCCGTAATCAACACCGCTCGGCGTCACAGCACAAAAGACCCCCCCCCGGAACATCCGCAAACATGGCCGGTCGCCGCGCAGCCCCAAGGTTCCAGGAGCGTGACATCGAGGCAATTCTGGACGCTGTACAAGAGAGGAGGGAGGCCCTGTACCTCGGACATGGCCGCAGGGTCGCCCCACGCCTCAGCCGTGCCTGTGGAGGAGGTGGCAGAGGCCGTCAGCGCTGTGGCTGTGACACCGAGGACAGGCACCCAGTGCCACAAGAAGGTCAATGACCTCGTCAGGGCAGCCACGGTGAGTCCCCCCCGATGAGCGGCACACCCCCACGTGCACCTAACCCTAACTTTAACACTAACCCTAACCCTAACCCTAACCCCTACGTGAAACTAGCCCTAACCCTAACCCTAACCCTAACCCCCACGTGCAACTAGCCCTAACCCTAACCCTAATGTGCTGCGACCTCTGCCAATATACGTGCAATCGCTGGCGTGCAGTCATGTACCTGTCTAACACTGTTGCCCTTTACTCCTGCCATCCACCCGCCTGGCCCCACAGGAGAAGCGTGCATACAACAAGAGGGAGCATCAGAGGATTGGAGGGGGCACAGCTGATGAGAGAGCACTCACCGTCCATGAGGAAAGGGCCCTGGAACTGGCAGGCGGACATGAGGACCGGGAGGTTGCCGATGCAGAGGTCGGGGGCCAACCAGCAAGTGAGCCACCCACGGTCCTTCCCCCTCCCCCATATCCCCCTCTCCCCCTTATCCCCCATATCCCCCCAACACCGCCCACGTGCCTAACCATGCATGCTGTATTGTGTATTGCAGGACCAAACGTCGAGGCACACATCCCCGTGGATGCCGACCGCCCGCAGGATGCCCCAGGGCGGCCACGAGAGAGGGAGAGACCCGGCCCCTCTGGCGTGCGACGCCCGCAGGCCCCACCAACGCGGCCACGAGAGTGGGAGAGACATGGAGCACCATGGAGACGACGCGAAGCCCCCGTCTCATGCGGGTGCGGCGACGCAGTCGTGTGATACCCAGCGACGAGGGAGCAGCCACAGGCCCCCGTCGCAGCCAAGACAGGACACTCCTACCCAGGACACCCCTACCCAGGACAGCCTTACCCAGGACAGCCCTACCCAGGTTAGCCCTACCCAGGAAACCCCTACCCAGGAAACCCCTACCCAGGACACTCCTACCCAGGACACCCCTACCCAGGACAGCCCTACCCAGGAAACCCCTACCCAGGACACCCCTACCCAGGGCACTCCTACCCAGGAGAGCCCTACCCAGGACACCCCTACCCAGGACACCCCTACCCAGGACCCCCCTACCCATGACAGCCCTACCCAGGACACTCCTACCCGACAGCCCTACCCATACACCCCTACCCAGGACAGCCCTACCCAGGACACCTCTACCCAGGACAACCCCTACCCAGGCAGCCCTACCCAGGACACTCCTACCAGGACAGCCCCCTACCCAGGACACCCCTACCCAGGACACCCCTACCCAGGACACCCCTACCCAGGACAGCCCTACCCAGGACACTCCTACCCAGGACAGCCCTACCCAGTACACCCCTACCCAGGACAGCCCTACCCAGGACACCCCTACCCAGGACACCCCTACCCAGGACACCCCTACCCATACACTCCTACCCAGGACAGCCCTACCCAGGACACCCCTTCCTAGACAGCCCTACCCAGGACACCCCTACCCAGACCCAGGACACCCCAGGACACCCTCACCTACCCAGGACACCCCTACCCAGGACACCCCTACCCAGGACACCCCTACCCAGGACACCCCTACCCAGGACACCCTACCCAGGACACCCCTACCCAGGACACCCTACCCAGGACACTCCTACCCAGACACCCCTACCCGGACAGCCCTACCCAGGACACCCCTACCCAGGACACCCCTACCCAGGAGCCCTACCCACAGCCCTACCCTACACCCCCCTACCCAGGACACCCTACCCAGTACACCCCTACCCAGGACAGCCCTACCCAGGACAGCCCTACCCAGGACACCCTACCCAGGACAGCCCTACCCAGACACTCCTACCCAGGACACCCCTACCCAGTTAGCCCTACCCAGACAGCCCTACCCAGGACAGCCCTACCCAGACAGCCCTACCCAGGACACCCCTACCCAGGACACCCCTACCCAGGACACCCCTACCCAGGACACCCCTACCCAGGACACTGCCACACATGAGACTGGACGACAGGACAGTGAGACACAGCGACGGGTGGAGATGATGCCCACCCCAGGGGACCATGGACTCTGAGTCTGACGATGCGCAGACACAACGCCGCTGCTTTCCTCCAACAGCCTGCACCATCGCAGAGACACTCACCTCGTTGGGCACTTTAGTGATGAGGCATCTGGTACTCTCACTGGTGCGCACAACACAGCCGTACCGGTACAGCAGGTGGAAGTAGGAGCAACTGAGGGGCCGGGAGGTCGGAGGGCATCCTGGCGCAAGCGAACATCTGCCGCCCAGACAGGACCCGGGTTCCTAGAGTTACCACACCAACCCATAGACCCGATGCAGCCACCAAACCTGAGACGAAGGAGTAGGATGCCGGCTGGCTTGCAGTGGCTGCAGACCCAGGTGGAGGAGCCCACCCGCGTGCAGGAGCTGGGAGTGGTGCCGGTCATACGTGCCACACAGGCCGAAACAGCATGGGTGGCGTCCGCGGTGGAGGCAATGGGTGCGGCGGTGTCAGACATGGGGAGGAGGATGCGAGGCCTAGGGCGTTCCATGAAGGCGGCGTGTGTGGCCCAAGACATGGCTTCCTCTCACAGGAAGCCATGAGCCAGAGCCAGCAGCAGATGGCAGAGGTGCTCCACGCCGTGGCCCTGTCTCAGCAGGCCTTGGCCCAGTCTCTGCAGGCCATGGCCCAGTCTCTGCAGGCCATCGCTGAGGGCACGGTGCCATTGCCCAGGTGCTGGCTGGCGTCGCCCAGACACAGACAGGGATGGCCAACTCCCTCAGCTCCATGGCTGCAAACCTGCAGACCCTTGTCGATACCAGCACGAGCCTCCAGGACTGGCAGCGCCAGTTGTTGGGAGGGGTGTCGGATGGCCGGTCCGATCGCACCCCCGACCCAAGTAGAGGCCTGAGGGAGGAGGAGGTGCTGGGGCCCGTCCCGGGTCCCCCTTTAGGGGAGGTCCCGGAACACCGCGGCACCTCGGACTCCCCCACTTCCGTCCCAGGTGCATCTGGTGGGCAGTGGGCAGGACAGGCTGGCAGCTCGCCATCCCAGTCGCCCGAGCCACAGCATGACCCATCTAGGCTGGGCCGCCCCAGGAAACGGCCGCCAAAGGGATCCCGAGTCACAGGGCAGGAATCACAGGAGTCCACCTCCAGTTCTGCTGTACTGTCTGGGGAACCACCTACGCGTAGTCAAAGGGCCTGTAAGGCCAAACAATTAGGCACTGTGTAAGTTGACACGGGTGAAAGGCACAGACGAGTTTTAGGAGCTGGAGCACGTGTATTGACAGTTTGTAATTAAAATCACTTCACACCTACAGAAGCTGCCTTTGTGCTCTGTCTGAAGCGTGCAGGGGTGTCATGTACGTTGAGCGCCAGTGTGTGTGTGTGAGGGGTGGTCTGACGTCTGCCCCAGGTGAGTGTGCCACCCCCTCCACCTGAGCTGCCCTCTCCATCCCCCTGGGCAGAGGACGGGACCGTGCGCTGCATTGTCACGACTACATGCAGGGATGGTCCGGGTGGATGGTGGTACTGTGGCCATGGGTCAGACATTGTCCAATGATGTAGAGCCCAGAGCTCAGCGGGTTGTCATCATCCCCATGGCCTGCAATAGACACGCTTCCACCGGTGACCGTGTGAGCCCAGCCCGTCGTGCCGCAGGTGCATCTGCAATGGAGGGGTGGTGTACATGCGGGTGGGGTGGGTGTGGTTGGAAGGTGGGGGGGGGTAGGGTGTTGGTGCTGGGTGGGTCGGGGGGGGGGGGGGTGAGGCTGGTCGGATGTTGCCATGGTGTGCGGTATATGGCTGATTCCCACGCCACCTAGTCAGTGAACCGGGCGGCTATCAGCCTGTCCCTTGCCCTCTGGCCCAGCCGGTAAAGGTGGGCAGCCACCCGCCCATGTCCAGCCAGACTGCCCTGACCATTTCCCCCATCTCCCTCATCTGGGGAGGTCTGTGCCTCTTCCTGCTGCTCCTCCACTCTCCCCTCCTCTGCCTGCGGCACATCACCCCTCTGCTGGGTTATGTTGTGCAGGACACAGCACACCACAATGATGTGGCCGATCCTATCTGGCGGGTACTGGAGGGCCCCTCCACAGAGAGGTCCAGCATCTTCAGCAGCATAAAGCATCTCTCTATCTCACCCCTTGTCGCTGCATGGGCATCATTGTAGCTGTTCTCCGCATCACTCTGTGGCCTCCGTATAGGCATCATCAGCCACGACCGCAACGGGTAACCCCTGTCACCCAGCAACCAGCCCCTCAGCCGGGGGTGGCGTCCCTCGAACATGCCGGGGATGTAAGACCGCGACAACACATATGAGTCATGAACACTGCTCGGGTACCAGGCGCAGACGTGCAGGATTATCATGCGGTGGTCGCAGGCCACCTGGATGTTCATGGAATACGTCCCCTTCCTATTGGTGAACATGGCTCTATTATCTGCAGGTGGCTGCACGGCAACGTGCATCCCATCGATCGCCCCCTGGACCATGGGAAAACCGGCCACGGCAGAGAAGCCCACGGCCCGGGCATCCTGGCTCGCCCAGTCCACAGGGAACCGGATGTAGCGGTCCGCAATTGCATACAGGGCGTCTGTTACTGCCCGGATGCATCGGTGTACCGATGTCTGCGAGATGCCGGACAGGTCCCCACTCGGCGCCTGAATTGACCCCGTGGCATAAAAGTTTAGGGCCACTGTAACCTTGATGGACACAGGGAGAGGGTGTCCTCCCGGAGTGCCACGCGGTGTCAGGTGTGCCAGCAGGTGACAGATGTGTGCCTCGTTTTCACGGCTCATCCGGAGTCTCCTCCTGCATTCCCGGTCCGTGAGGTCCTGGTACGACGAACGGGGCCGGTACATATGGGGCCTCCTCGGGCGTCTCTGTTGCTGTGGCGCCACAACGTCCTCCACCCTCTCCTCGTGCTCCTCCTCTTCGTGCTCCCCTTCCTCCTCCTCCTCCTCATCCTGCTGGGTGGGTGGCCCTCAAGCCTGGGTGGCTGCCACCTGCCCCTCTGCGGAATGCTCTTCTGCGGCAGCCTGCGCCGCCTCTCTGCCACGCTCCTCCTCCTCCTCCAGGTAAACATGTAGAATAGCGGCTGCCGCCATGGTGGCCAACATCGCTGGCTGATCAGAAAACATGACAGCCTGGGGGGGGGGGGGGGGGGGAAGGGGGGGGAATGGCAATATGTCATCATTGCTCGTACCAACCCCACCCCGGCAGCCAGGTGTCATGGGCTGCATTGACGCGACTGTGGGAGGATGGCACCTGGCCAGGCGGACAATCTCCCTTTCCCCACCCCCCCCCGCCTCCCCTCTCCGGCACTGTCCCCCTCTCACCGGCACTCACACTCTCCCCCCCTCTCTGGCACAGTACCCCCCTCTCCGGTACTCGCAATCTCTCCCCCTCTCCGGTACTCGCACTCTCCCCACCCCCCCTTTCCGGCACAGTACTCCCCTCTCCGGTACTCGCAATCTCTCCCCCCCTCCGGTACTCACACTCCCCCCCCCCCCCCACTCTCTGGCACAGTACCCCCCCACTCCGGTACTCACTCTCTCTCCCCCTCTCCGGCACACGCGCTCTCCCCCCCTCTCCAGCACTCACTCTCTCTCCCCCTCTCCGCAGCACTGTCCCCCCCTCCCCGGCACTGTCCCCCCCTCTCCCGCACTGTCCCCCCCTCTCCGGCTCTCTCCCCCCCCTCTCCAGCACTCGCTCTCTCCCCCTCCCCGGCACTCGCTCTCTCCCCCCCCCCCCCCCCTCGCCGGCACTCGCTCTCGCCCCCCCCCCCTCCCCTCCCCCCCCCTCCCTCGGCACTCCTCGCCTCCCATCCCTCCCCTCCCCGGCACGGGTCGCTCTCTCCCCCCCTCCCGGTCACTCGCTCTCCGATCCCTCCCCTCCCCAGCACTCAGCTCTCATCCCCCCCTCCTCGCACTCGCTCTCTACCCCCCCTCTCCGGCAATTGCTTCTCTCTCTCCCCCTCCTCGGCACGCGCTCTCTCTCCCCCCTCCCCGGCAACGTCACACTCTCTCTCCCCCCTCTCCTGCAACGTTCCCCACCTCCGGCACTGGTCACGCCCCCCTCCCCGGCAGTCTAGGTCCCCCATCTCCGGCACGCGCACGTCTCTCCCCCCCCTCCCCGGCAACTTCGCGGGTCTCTCCCCCCCCCTCCTCGGGCACTCGCATCGCTCTCCCCCCCCCTCTCCGGCACTCGCTCTCTCCCCCCCTCCTCGGCCACTCGCTCTCCTCCCCCCTCCCCGGCACTCACACTCTCTCCCCCCTCCTCCCACTCTCCGGCACTCTCTCCCCCCTCTCCGGCACTGTCCCCCCCTCCCCGGCACTGTCCCCCCCCTCTCCGGCACTCGCTCTTTCACCCCCCTCCCCGGCACTGTCCCCCCCTCTCCGGCACTCGCTCTCTCCCCCCCTCTCCGGCACTCGCTCTCTCCCCCCCCTCACCGGCACTGACCCCCCTCTCTGGCACTCGCTCTCTCCCCCCCTCCTCGGCACTCGCTCTCTCCCCCCTCCCCGGCACTCACACTCTCTCCCCCCTCTCCGGCACCTCGCTCTCTCCCCCCCTCCTCGGCACTCGCTCTCTCCCCCTCCCCGGCACTCACACTCTCTCCCCCCTCTCCGGCACTGTTCCCCCCCTCCGGCACTGTCCCCCCCTCCCCGGCACTGTCCCCCCATCTCCGGCACTCGCTCTCTCCCCCCCCCTCCCCGGCACTCGCTCTCTCCCCCCCTCCTCGGCACTCGCTCTCTCCCCCCCCTCTCCGGCACTCGCTCTCTCTCCCCCCCCTCCTCGGCACTTGCTCTCTCCCCCCTCCCCGGCACTCACACCCTCTCCCCCCTCTCCGGCACTCTCTCCCCCCTCTCCGGCACTGTCCCCCCCTCCCCGGCACTGTCCCCCCCTCTCCGGCACTCGCTCTTCCCCCCCTCCCCGGCACTGTCCCCCCCTCCCCGGCACTCGCTCTCTCCCCCCCTCTCCGGCACTCGCTCTCTCCCCCCCTCACCGGCACTGACCCCCCTCTCTGGCACTCGCTCTCTCTTCCCCTCCCCGGCACTGTCTCCCCTCCCCAGCACTCGCTCTCTCCCCCCCTCCCTGGCACTGTACCCCCCTCTCCGGCACTTGCTCTCTACCCCCTCCCCGGCACTCGCTCTCTACCCCCCCTCTCCGGCACTCTCCCCCCCTCTCCAGCACTCTTCCCCCTCCCCGGTAATGTCCCCCCCTCCCCGGCACTGTCCCCCCCTCTCCGGCACTGTCCCCCCCTCTCCGGCACTCGCTCTCTCCCCCCTCCCCGGCACTGTCCCCCCCTCCCCGGGCACTCGCTCTCTCCCCCCTCCCCGGCACTGTCCCCCCCTCTCCGGCTCTCTTCCCCCCCTCCCGGCACTGTCCCCCCCCTCTCCGGCTCTCCCCCCCCCTCTCCGGCACTGTCCCCCCCTCTCCGGCACTCACTCTCTCCCCCCTCTCCGGCTCTCTCCCCCCTCCCCGGCACTGTCCCCCCCTCGCCGGTACTCGCACTCTCCCCCCCCCCCGGCACTCGCTCTCACCACACCCCCATCCCCCCCCTCCCACCCCCCTGCCCCCTCTCCCCCCACCCTCAGACTGCAGCCACGCCATCACTTCTCCTGCGTCCACCCCCCACGCCGGTGACCTAACTCCGTGCTGAACGGCGCCAACCATCAACACTGGTTGATGCCGTTAAATATGTGTTGTGACTTCGGCCCATCCGGCCGGGAGAATACGGGCAGCCCTGGGGTCCATAGCCTCCTGCCGCCCCTGCCATTCTCCGAGGCGTGCGGCGGGATTGACGCCTCACCGACTTTTTGCCGGTCGGAGATTTCGGGACATGGCGTGGGCGGAATTGACACCGGCCCCCGGCGATTCTCTGACCCAGCAGGGGGTCAGAGAATCCCGCCCAAGGTGTTTACCTGGAATGCATCCTCAACATGTTGCTGTACGGCTGCTAAGCATGAGCAACTACTTCAGAAAAAAGGCTCAATAACTTCCATCTCCATACACAAAAGCCCGTCATCACATGGTGAGTCAAAGTCACCAATGAAGCAATCGTTGCGATTCAATCAAAAACTTTCAAAATGTCATTTTGGGCATGTTTGGCAGGATGTTTCCCATCAGCTTTATGGGTGAGATTCAAACTGGTATTACCAAAACATTAGTCGTTTTCTGGGGCCTTGGGGAGTTTCTCCCCCGTCCAGCCCAGACACAGAAAAGTTTCTCAGTCGTGGGGACTAGCTCCTCATACACCAGGCCTCCATTTGAAAGGGTGTCCTGATCTCTAAATGTGCTTGAGGGTCCCCCCCCCCCACCAATGGGCAATACCACCCCACCCACACACATGGGTATCACCCCCCCCCCCCCCCCCAAGTGCGGACACCCCACTACGGGGTCGATCAGGGCCTTCACTTTTCAGCCCCCCTCCCACTCTTTAGGCCTTCCTTCCCTTTCAGGAACCCACCCTTCAGCCTCCAACCGTTATGAGGCCCCTTCATACCTACCCTCACCCCTCCAACCTTCATTGACCCTTCACCCCACATTCATGGGTATGACCCCCCCCCCCCCCCCCACAGGCCCCAACGCATGGCAGTGCTAACCTGGTACCTGGGTGCCCTAGCACTGCCAGCCTGGTCTCTGGGATGTGCCCGCTATTAGGGTGCCCAGGTGGCAGTGCCAAAGTGCCAGGGTGCCAGAGGGAGTGACAGGGTGCCCCCTATCCGATGCCCGACCACACGGGATCACCAGTGGCCTGGAACCCCCCCCCCCCAGCCAAGTGCCATTACAACTGGTCCACGTTTATGGTCCAGAATTCTTTGGGGCAGCAGATGACCTCATCTGACCTCACCAAAGTTCCGAAAGCTACAGTTCCAGTATCTCTCGCAGGTGGAAAGATACCAATCAGTGTTTGCAGTGCGTGCACTGAGTGCCAAGCACAGCTCTCTACCCTTCTGCTGCCCCTGGCGGTTCCTGCTCTGAGGAAAGGGACGCCATATAAGTGTTGACCAGAAGTGGCCCACAACTTTTGAGTTTGAATTTCGACTTCGGATTTTTGACTCAACATCTGAATTTGGTCATGACATTTTTTTTTAGGGGCACATCTGGATTTAGGCCAGCATCTTAACAATCAAACATCTGGACTTTGGCCTATCTTCCTGGAATCAAACATCATCTCACAGAGATTATATTGCTGATTAGTTGGACAATCATGGTTGTCCTAACTCGCTCCACTTGGCCCTTGACAGCCCCCCTGAAATAGTTGTGACTCCTGGGTCTGTGCTGAATTGCTGTATCTCAACTGCAGTTGGCGGGTAAAGCTGTGACCATTGGTTTCAGTGCTTGGGGCTATAACGAGAAGCAAAATTAGCCAGGGTTCATGAACCTGGTTGTTCTCAAGTTCCTGGTTTATCTGCTTAGCTACAATATCCTTCAGAGTTGTCCACACACTTAGCAGTGCCCACTGACTAAACTCGCACATGACTACTTTGAAAGGTTGCTGGAGATTATCTGGCAGCCAGCAACAAATTGGTGCCTTCAGAGAGGGAGGCAAACGAGAAAATAAATTTTGCGTTTTCCATTAATACTCATTGGTTCAAATGTCGGTAAGCTCTATTTCTTTCATAATTGATTCATCAGGTTTAGCCCCACCACAAGATGAATTATCTGGAGAAGTATTGTGGCAAGCTCAAAAAATGTAAATTAATGACTTCCTCATGAAATATTTTTAAGAGTATTGGTTCAGCATAATTATAATAAGCATCGCTCAGTCAGCCTTGACCTTCATCGGAGCACCTTTCTCCCCTTCTATCCGTTTATTTCTTATCAGATTAATAGACTGTCTCCCACAGTTGAGACATGTTAATGGGTTGTTTATATCAGAGCAAAGGAGGATAAAGAGGTCTGAGAAAATATATCAGTCAGCATGCTGATACTTCAGATATTCTGCTGAAGAACTGTACACAGATTACAGAGGCTACTCAGCCAAACCGGTCGGAAGGTTTGGCCTATCTTCCTGGAATCAAACATCATCTTACAGAGATTATATTGCTGATTAGTTGGACAATTAGTCCCAGCCAAACTGGGACGGAACCTGGGACCTCGGTGCCGTGAGACTGCAGTGCTACCACTGCGTCTAGTTATTCTCTTCACCATACAAAGAAACATTCTCTCCGTATCCACGCTATCAGAATTTTAAAGATCTCTAATTGGCTGCTCGTCAGCCTTCTTTTTTCAAGAGAAAAGTGACCAGCCTGTCAATCCTTTCCTGATAATGTAAACCCACACATTTCTGGCACCAGCCTTGAAAATTTACCCTGCCTCCCGTCATGGGCCTCGATATCCATTTTATAATATGCCGACAAGAACTATTGTTAGGGCTCCCGCGCAAGAATAACAACAATTTGCAAATTGTAAGACTATGAGGGAAGACTACTAAACCACAGGAGTGCTAACACTGACCAATATTTTCTGTTCAAACAAACTTTAACTAAAACACAGAATCAATAGCATTGGCAACACAGTAATAGCTTTCCAATGATCGGTTAAAACAGTTCTTAAATAAACGGGAAAAAAGCTTTAATTCACTACCTACACCTGCCATTGTATATTCCATTTAAGCAACCCAATACAGTTCAAATGCTACTTACCAATAAAGTTAACAATCAGGGTTACTTGCTTCTCTGTGCCTATCTTCGGAGAGAGACCCTCTCAGGAACAACCTGAAAATCCTTCTGCCCTGTCAAATTAAAATCCCATGGGAAAATGCAAAAATTGAAACAGACCTGGCTCCTCCGATTAATTACATCATCTATATCCTAAGCATAAGGCATTCTCCAGTCTCCTCTCACGAAGATGTTCCATGATCTGTTTAGCCAGGACAAAACACAATCCTTCATAAATGATCTGCACTCCTGGAAACCTAAATATAAAAAAATATTCAATTAGCCATTGATAAGGCAGCATGGTAGCACAGTGGTTAGCACTGTTGCTTAACAGCACCAGTGTCCCAGGTTTGATTCCCGCTTGCGTCACTGTCTATGCAGAGTCTGCATAGTGGGCTAAATAGCTGGCTTGTAAAGCAGACCAAGGCCAGCAGTGCAGGTTCAATTCCCGTACCAACCTGCCCGAACAGGCGCCAGAATGTGGAGACTAGGAGCTTTTCACAGTAACTTCATTTGAAGCCTACTTGTGACAATAAGCAATTTTCATTTCAATCCTCTGCGTGTCTGCGCGGGTTTCTTCCGGGCGCTCCGGTTTCCTCCACAAGCCCCGAAAGATGAGCTTGTTAGGTGAATTGGACATTCTGAATTCTCCCTCAGTGTACCCAAACAGGTGCCGGAATGTGACAACATAGGGATTTTCACAGTAACGTCATTGCAGTGTTAATGTAAGCTTACCTGTGACACTAACAAAGATTATTATTAAATGCCCCGGCATTTTGTGTCCACTTACTAGGATGTCGTAATATACTGCTGCGGGGACGTCACAGGAAAAGGAGGCAGCTCCGTTCGCTGTTCGCGCTCATCACATTTCTATTTTTTAATATAAATTTAGAGTACCCAATTATTTTTTTTTCAATCGTGGGGCAATTTAGCGTGGCCAATCCACCTAACCTGCACATCTTTGGGTTGTTGGGGTGAAACACACGCAGAAATGGGGAGAAAGTGCAAACTCGACACGGACAGTGACCCAGAGCCAGGATACAAATCCGGGACCTCAGCGCCGCAGTCCCAGTGCTATCCACTGCGCCACATGCCTCCCTATCACATTTCTGAGTTCCGAACCACAAATAGGGGGCGTGATTCTCTCAGCCCGGGGTCAGGCTGGAGAATCGTCGCGAATCGCTCTACGCTGCCCTGACGCCGGGACGCGATTCTCTGCTGTGCGGAGAATCGGCGCCATTGGTGCTGGCGTGGTCGCCGTGGCGCTGGCTGGGGGCTACCCCGGCAATTCTCAGCCCGGGATGGGCTGGGCGGCCGTAACAGAAAACCCGAGTCCCGGCGGCGCCGTTCTAACCTCGGCGTGGAAGTGTCTGGGGGCGGCCTGTGGGGAGAGGAGGTGGGTCAACCCGGGGGGAGAGGGGGGGCTCCATTGTGGCCTGGCCCACGATCGGGGCCCACCGATCGGCGGGCAGGCTTCTCTGGCTGGGGGCCTCCTTTCTTCCGCGCCGGCCCTTGTAGCCCTATGCCATGTTCCGTCGGGGCCAGCGCGGGGAAGGGAGCCACTGCACATGCGCCCCTTGGCGCCAGTGCCACTGCGCATGCGCGGACCCCACGGCACCCAGTTAACGCCGGGATCAGCAGCTGGAGCGGCGTGGGTCACTCCAGTGTCATGCAGGCCCCTGTGGGGGCCAGAATTGCGTATCCTGAGGCCATGTTGACGCCGTCGGGAAACGCAACGGCGTTTCCGACGGTGTCAACACTCAGCCTCCGGATCAGAGAATTCCTCCCAGGACGTTAATCTGAAAAGATTTGCTCCCAGGCATCGTCCCAACTATCAGTATTATTCTGATGACGAGCAGATAGATAGATGACCTGGGTGAGAATAGATAAGGGCTCGGAAATGTATTTATTCAAAAGAGACCTCTTCAAAACGTCAGCCTTTAATTTAATCATTACAATTGCGATCACTTTTTACATAACTTGTGTCAGGCAAGATGTTCAATCTTGTTACTAGATGCCATTGTTAGCGACTGGTCAACAGTGAGTGAAGGACACAAAGAATGCATTGAACTTTTTGGGGAACCGCAAGTGTCTAATGAGGATGAACCACTTAAAGGAATTAATAATAGGAAATTAAAAAATTACTGAGACTAAATGCTGGCAAATCCCTTTGGCCTGATGTGCTGCAGCCTAGGATTTTAAAAGAGGTGGCAACATAAATAAATGTCTGCCTGGGTTTTCTCCGGGTGCTCCGGTTTCCTCCCCTGTCTAAAGATGTGCAGGTTAGCTGGAGTGGCCGTGATAAATTGCCCTTTAGGGTTTAAGGATGTGCAGATTAGGCTACAGCGATAGGACAGGAGGGGGACTCGAGAGGGTGCCCTTTCAGAGAGTGGGTGGAGACTCGGTGGGCCGAATGGCTTCCTCCTGCACTGTAGTACCTCTATGATTCCATGGTACGATCCAAACCATCGATCTCTAGGATCTGTATGTAATTGAATATTTTTGTGTATTCTAAACTTCTTCAACCTCTGGCCATGCTAAATTGTCCCTTAGTTTCCAAAAGGTTAGATGGGGTTATTGAGTTACGGGGATACGGCCTCCTTCTGCACTGTAAATTCTATGATTCTAATCTACCCTAGTGAGTACCAGAGTTATTTTTACTTTTGGCTTCTCCTATTCTTTCAGGTCCAGGTGGACAATGTATTATCTGGTTGTGGTCTGGCGTTTGTTGGATTGCCCTTTCGAGGAAAGTTCATCATTTCTCCTGATGTGGGCCCTCTTTTTTGAACGTCATTGTTGCCTGTGAGTGCTGGCTGTGGAGGTGCTGGATGACGGGCCATGGTGTCACGGACACCCAGATACGGACATATGTTGGCTTTTGGGTGGCCTAATCCTTTCTTCTTTTGAGTGGTCCTGGTTTTGGGGGTAGTGGGTGGAGGGGGGGGGGGGTCCTGTGGTTCACCACGGGAGGGGGAGATCGACTTGCCCCTGCTCAGCCCCCCCCCCCCCCCCCCCCCCTCCCGGTGCTCCCCAGTCTGGGGCTCCCATCCAGGAGAGGGTTTGCCCCTCTTTTACGACTGGGACCAGTTTATATGCATATTGGTTCTTGGCTCCACAATATCCTGTTGTCCTCTTGAGGGCAGTACTGGCGCTGGTGGTCCCATGATCTGTTTTGACCTTTGATCTGGAGTTGGGAGATGGGATAATGAAAGTTTGGATTCATTCTCTCGGTTTGGTTGTCCCAGGTCCTCTCTTTGTCTTTGTTTCTGTAATTCTGATGGTACAAGATGGCTGCCTGTTCCAGTCTGGGGAACAGTTTAAATTGTGCTGTAAGGTTCTCGTGTATTGTTTTCTTCTCCTGTCATGTTGTTTTGTAGCTATGGGTATGATCTAGGTCCATAATTTTGACTGCATCCTGTTTGGGTGCAGACAGGTCAATTACCCGTGGAAGGAACTTGTTGGCGATATTTGTCCTGCTTCACCCGGTCTTATTTGATCCCGATTGTGTAATGATTGTTGTCTAGTGCTGTACCTGCTGTACATCGACACCTATAGCTAACATTCTGCGCTTTCTACTTTAATTTGTTTGATGCGATTTTCTTCTAAAATATAATTTAAAATCAGTGATATAAACTGCAGGCTTGCTTCACTGGATGTCTTCACAGAAGGGGCAGATATATTGTTTCATTCCTGGATGTTAATCCAGAATAGACATTAATTCCTGGGAATTTTGCATTAGTGCAGGTCTGAGTGCTGGCTCTACAGATGATTCCAGTTTGGTACAGATTAGATTTTCACCCTGTCCCAAAATCTCCGATCTCCAGAGGATAAATCAAAGGTTTCTTGAACGATCAACTCTCCCATGAAGTTGAGCTTTTCCTTTTGTTTTGTTTTTTGAACTGTATGGTACCAGAAAATAAAGGACAATATTTCAAACCGAAAATATGTACCCTTGCAAAATAACAAAGGCTAATTTACGTCTTTGTTTTAAACTTGCAGAATTTTCCTCTGTATTATGCAGAAAGCCTGCCTGTAGAATCTAACACCGTTCACCAGTATTTGTCAGCAAGGCGCACATATGAATGTCACGAGGCTAAGGAACTGTAAGGGTGATGGATGTTCAGCTGAATATCTGGAACGAGGCACCTTCATGAGAGGTAGACGATGCAGAGAATTTTGAGAAATAGCTAGAAAAGAGGTTATTTAAATATTTGAAACAGTGAGAAAGACCATAATTTCAGAGAGTCACAGAATCTTTACAGTGCGGAAGGAGGTAATTTGGCCCATCGAGTCTGTACTGGCTCTCTGAAAGAGCATTCTACCTCGTACCACTCCCCTGTGTCATCAGTTCACCCAATGTGCATCACAATCAATTTGTTACACTTTGAAATGTGGGCAAACATGACAGCCAACTTAATAAAACACATCTACAATAAATTGCCAGCAAACCTGTTTTTGTTGGGTTGGTTAAGGGAATGTTGGTCAGGGCATGAGGAAAATTCCCCGTGCTTCCTTGAACAATGCCACCTGTTTTTTTTTGTATTGGTTTACTCAAGCAGCCTGGGCCGAAGTTTAAACTCCATTGAATGGAGGCACCATTATACAGCAGGTGTCAGCCTAGAAGATATAATTAAAGCCTGGAGCAAGATTTGAACATAGCATTTTCTAAATTATAGACAAGAGTACCATCACCCAGACAAGTAAAGGTACTTTGTAGACAAGTTGTTCTGACACAGAGTCAAACAATTAACTGGAAACCTTTCAATGTCTTCCTGATTATTGCTTTTGATTGAGTTCACAGTGCACTACAACTCATTAAAACCTGCACTGTACTCATGGGGTATGATAGCTTATTACAGATTGAGGGAGAAAATTCACATTGTAGGTCACAGTTAAACATATCAAAGTTCTTCTGGGTCTATAAAGCTTCAACATTTCAGTTGTTGCATGACAATGAGTTGGTTGCATTCATATTGAACCGAGCAAATTGAATAAACACCCATTTGAATTGATGAAATAGTTGTCTCCCTGCCTCTTGGCAGTCATTCTTAGTGGTAGCATGATCACTTTAAGCAGCAAGACTTCACGGGACACGAGGTGAGCCCTCAGCCTATAGAGACGGAGCGCATCAATATTAGCCTATCAGGTGTTTAGGCACAGATCTGGCTGCTGGGGATTTGTCAGAGTTCACCCAAAGGTTGTGGGAGCAAGACCTGTGCAGTAATTGTACTGTCCTGTATATGTTGTTCTTCTTAGTTCAATAAACTGCTGTTGTGTTTTAATACTGCCAAGTCGATTGCCATGCCATGTAATACTTTTTAAAGAAGGAGTGTTGGCCTCTGACAGTACAACCCTGTTTCTTTACGTCAGGTATGACTCCATGTCTTTTCGCTTTTCCCACAAACATTCACTGTCCTAAATATTTGCTATTCCGCCATGGTATATTCCACTTTCAAATGCTATCTTGATCATAGGAGTAACTGTTGGCCATTCACCCCTCACCCTCAAGAGCAGCTTTTTAAAATCAATTTACGGGAGGTGGGCATCGCTGGCTCAGCCAACATTTATTGCCCATCCCTAATTGCCCTTCAGAAGGTGGTGGTGAGCTGCCTTCCTGAACTGCTACATTCCCTGAGATGTAGGTCCACCCACAGTGCTGTTTGGGAGGGAATTCCAGGATTTTGACCTTTCTCTGGTATTTGGAACATGTCTGGATGAAGACTATGATGAGATGGAGCTGAGCGACTTCAGCAGACTTAATGGGCAGCGCATTGGTGAGAAGATTTTGCTTGTTATCATATCATAGAATCATAGAATTTACAGTGCAGAAGGAGGCCATTCGGCCCATCGAATCTGCCCCGGCCCTTACAAAGAGCACCCTACTCAAGCCCACGTATCTACCCGATCCCCGTAACCCAGTAACCCCCACCTAACCTTTTTGGACACTAAGGGCAATTTAGAATGGCCAATCCACCTAACCTGCACATTTTTGGACTGTGGGAGGAAACCGGAGCACCCGGAGGAAACCCACGCAGACACCGGGAGAACATGCAGACTCCGCACTGACTCCATCCATCACTTTGCTGATATTTGTCTGCATGGCAACAGAATACTTGGGCTGAATTCTCCACCTCTCTTTGCTGGAAATATGAATTGCGTTCAAGCGAGAATCCAAATTTGAGGTCCGCGCCTGATGCCAATTCGGGCTCCAAGCTCCAGTCCCTCCCTGGAGATGAAAACGACATTTGCGCCCCACGCCACCGAGGACATGCAAAGCCGGCATTTGAATACATTTAAATGTGATTCGCGTGTTGGACATGGTATGTTCTGGCCTTCTGCAATGCTCTATTCCTCTCATGCGAAGGTCTTGTGGATATGAATTACTGCAAGTCTTTACAAACATGGACCGGACACTATGACTGTGGCGGGGGAGCGGGAGGCTAAAAAAACCACAGAGAAACCATGGAAAACTGCGGGGCTTGCTGGGGGATGGCCCCCAGCCAGGAGCAGTAGTGCCTTGGTGCCAAGTCCCTGGAACTGGGCTGTCGCCTTTGGGATTGGGGTGGCCTGACTCAGACCTCTATTGCTGCAGCCTGTCTTTCAAAGGCACCCTTTTGGTTGTACTTCCAGGCTACAGGCTTCTTTCATTGCTGGGTACTTCATGTGTCCTTTAAATGGGCAGAATTCTCTGTCATCTGGGAGCCCACACTGGCCACCCCTCTGGATACCCTCATACCCCAGCAGTATCATCGAGGGTCAAGTTCAATCAGGGGCCCTGCAGGTGTTGGCACCCCTGAGAAGTGCAGCTACACTGCAGAGCAAATAGATGATAGGCAAGGCTTACCCCAACTAGAAGACACCTGCATGGCGGCCTTTGCAACCCTCCCTAGTTCTCTGCCCCTCTCCGGAACCAGGACTCACCAGTGACCCTCATCCCGAATCACCAGCTGTCTCCTCCTGGTGGGACTGACAGCGTTGATTGTATCTGCCATCACCTCCAGACAGTGTTCAGGAGTGCAAGCTTGAGTCTGTGGCCCACCCTGGGGAAGATGGTATCCCTCTGCTTCTCACTGGCCTCGAGCTGTGGGTCCACCTCAGATTCCCGACTTCAGGGGGGGCAGGTCTTCTCTGAGCCATCTTGGTGGCTGCAGTCAGTGTGTGCTAAGTGGTGTGCTTACAAACAGCTCCAGCTGCCAGCCTCTCTGACGGTAACACGGCCCCAGGGCAGCACGGTGGAGCAGTGGTTAGCACTGCTGCCCTGATCGCTGAAGTGTGGGCTTGACCGGGGAGAAACTACCCAGGGCCCAAAAAAATGACTGAGTGTGGTCAGATAGCGGGTGGAACTCGCCAGCAGAGCCGGGGAGAAGATCTCGGCCAATCCCTTGTGATATGACACTTAGAAACATTTCCGTTAGATCGCGCCCTTAGTCTCCCTAACAGACAATTTTGTTTGTGATTTAAGATTATCCTGATTTTGTGAATACGATTTAGCTGGAAAATCTTGCCCATGGCCAGGCCAGTTTCCTTTCTTTTAGCTGTATTACAACATCTTAAAGGAATGCCATTACTCTCGGAGGCAAGAAGAATCATCGACCATCAAGACTATGCCTATTTTTATGTATTTTAAATGTATCCTCCCAAGTCACCCCCTCCCCTCCCCATCAAATTGGCACATCATGACGGGGATATCTCGTCTGTGATAAACTGTCTGGTGTCAGTCAGGTTGACAGTAGAAAATCAAATGGTTTGAATCAAGAAACAACCCCAAGTTATGGGCCTTAAAAGCTTGCCAATCAGAGTAGAAATGGTAGATTGAGGCGGACAAGGAGTATGGAGGTCCCGGAAAGAAAACATTCCAGGAAGGAGAGAACTGAGCAATAAAAAACATCAGCGGGATTCTCCGTTCCTGAGATTAAGTGTTGAATCCGGAGCAAGATTTGTGGACTTCCACGACAGCAAAACTGGCACTGCACCTGGACTGGTTCAGCGACCATGGAGGGGCTAGCACCAGAGTCTCATGGAACACAATCAATTCCAATGAAAAACAGTGCAGAATTCACCGGGTCCGTGATTGACACTCGGGAGGTTGTCAAGCTGCAGCTGCATATACATATTACACTCCCCACACACACTCATCCCAGCTAACAAGATGGCACTGGTTGTGCTGGAGCACACCCATCCCACTAATGGGTCAGCTAGGGCCAGAGGGCATCTAGGGGGGTGTTCTGCGGGGAGACCCATATGACCTGTGACCTTACATTCACAGTGGGCAGTCAGCAGTGTATGCAGCTGCATGGCTGCCTCACAGGCCGCGGCAATGATGCTATTTGCCCATCCACCCTGGCCCCACAGCCCACCTCCTGGCCACCCCTCGCTATTCCTGGCCACCCCCTGGCCCTGGCAGAAGCCCCCTCTGCATCGCGGCGTGACTGTCAGCAAACTATGCTGATGTTGGACACTTTCCCTTCCCTCCCTCTCTCCCTTATCAGCCACGACACCTGTTTCACAATTTGTAAAATCTAGTGAACATCGCCGTTGGGAATTCGCCCCAGTGGAGGCGGAGCATCGTGGGGGCCCCGGAGAATACCGGGTTAGGCACGCTTATGGGGCCATTTAGCACAGTGGGCTAAATAGCTGGCTTGCAATGCAGAACAATACCAGCAGCGCGGGTTCAATTCCTGTACCGGCCTCCCCGAACAGGCGGTGGAATGTGGCGACTAGGGGATTTTTACAGTAACTTCATTGAAGCCTACTCGTGACAATAAGCAATCATTTCAATTTTTTCTATTTCTATTTCTAATGATATGCCAACTGCATTTACTGTACGTACATTCTGGAATGCATTCACTCCACTTTCAAAGCACTGGAGAATTGCAATTTGACGTGAAACAGGCGCACGCAATGATGTCGGCATCAAAACCCAATCGCCTGATTGACAATCCCGATTCCAGTGTCAACGGATGGAGAATCCTGTTCCATGTCATTTACACTGATAAACAATTGCAATGGAAACTCCTTGTGATTTTCAGTTGTTCTTTCTTACTTAATTACATTCAGGACTTATGGAAAACTTGGAGAACTGGATGTCAAGGAGACTCACCGAGTATCCAGGATCCATAATGGAGGGAGAGAAAATGTTAAATAATAATCATTATAATTGGCAAATAGTAGAGGTGATGCTTCATGACAATGGATGCCAGAAACACTGTTCATCATTTTCATCAATGATTTTTGAGGATCGAAGGGACAAAATTTGCAGAAGACACCACAAATTGGGAATTGTGGTTCAAATAGAAGAGGGCAACAGACTAACTGTATAATGTGATGAATGTAAGAAATTATTATATTTTATGTTTGTTGCAGTAATGTTATTTTAAAAACAGATTTAATATGCATACAGCTAATAGGTCTGCTAGCTAGGCAGCACGGTGACACAGTGGTTAGCACTGCTGCCTACGACGCTGAGGACCCGGGTTCAATCCTGGCCCTGGGCCACTATCCGTGTGGAGTTTGCACATTCTCCACGTGTCTGCGTGGGTTTCACCCCCACAACCCAAAGATGCGCAAGTTAGGTGGATTGACCACACTAAATTGCCCCTTAAAAAAGTCTGCGAGCTGTGATTAAGGGAGTTGTAGAAGTGAAAGAATCATTGGTTTTAACCATTTAGCTGTTGACAGATAGAGGGATAATGGAATATTGTTTTGTGTTTTGGAGGATCCCTTGAGGTAGATAACTGATGATGGATTGCGTTTTGGTCCTGGCCAACCAGGGCCGGGATTCTCCCCTACCCGACGCGGCGGGGGTGCTGGCGTGTCGGAGTGGCGTGAACCACTCCGGCGTCGGGCCAGACAAAAGGACTTCGCCAGTTGGAGTAAGTCTGCTCATGCGCGGTGTGTCAGCGACTGCTGACGTCATACCGGCGCATGTGCAGGGGAGGGGGTCTCTTCCGCCTCTGCCATGGTGAAGGCAATGGCAGGGGCGGAAGATGAAAGCGTGCCCCCACGGCACAGGCCCGCCCGCCGATTGGTGGGCCCCGATCGCAGGCCAGGCAACCGTGGGGGCACCCCCCGGGGTCACATCGCCCCGCGCCTCCCCCCCAGGACCCTGGAGATCGCCCGTGCCACCAATTCCACCGGTCAGGTAGGTAGTTTAAACCACGCCGGCGGGTGAGGCCTGTCAGCGGCGGGACTTCGGCCCATCACGTTCGTCCCCACAACCCAAAAGATGTGCAAGCGAGATGGATTGGCCATGTTAAATTGCCCCTTAATTGGAAAAAAAAAATGAATTGGGTACTCTAAATTTAAAAAAAAAAGAATGTCCAAATTACCTCTTTCGGGACTTGTGGTAGGAACCAAAGCACCTGGAGGAGCCCATGCAGACACAGGGAGAACGTGCAGACTATGCACAGGCAGTGACCCAAGCTGTAAATCGAACCTGGGACCCTGGCGCTGTGAAACATCAGTCCTAACCACTGAGCTACCAAGGAAATCAAAGAAAAGGTGATCCCAAGACTGGGTGTAAAGGCCTGTAGGTTTACAGGGGGTAAGGAAATGGTATGGACGTGAGAACTGTCACGTTTGCAGTCCAGGAGAAAACAAGTTTGAGATGGCAGAATTAGTTTTGATTAATCAAGGAGGGGCATCATTGTGTAAGATGGTTTATTTGGAGCTCACAACAAAGTGAAGTAAAAGGTTCAAAGGTGTTTTGCTCAATGATAGCAATCCTACCCTGAATCAGAAGTTTAAAAAATAGATTCCAGGATCTGGACATATATTCCAGACTGATATTCATAGTTAGGGAATGCTGCATCATCAGAGGTGCTGTCCTTCAGCTTAGATATCGAGCTGAAGTCCTGGCATCAAAGGTGAAACACTCTCTATTTCAGACACTTGACTAGATATTTGGATCCTTGGGTAAGAAGGACATAAGGATTGCCCCCTCGGGGGTCGTCATAGGACATGCAGATGATATTAACCATTGGGCTTTGTTCTTCCATAGAATCCCTACAGTGCAGGAGGGGGCCATTCAGCCCATCGAGTGTGCACTGATCCTCCGAAAGAGGACAGTATCTAGGCCCAGTCCTCTGCCCTATCCCAGCAACCCTGCGTATTGATCATTGTCAATCCACCCAACCTGCACATCTTTGGACACTTAAGTGGCACCTTAGCATGGCCAGTCCACCTAACCGAATTAGAAACAAACATAGTAAATAGAAGCAAGAGGAGGCCGCTCAGCCCTTCGAGCCTCCTCCGTCATTATTATCATTGCACATCTTTGAACTGTGGAAGAACCCAGAGGAAACCCACGGAGACACTGGGTGAACATGTAAATTCCACACAGTCACCCAAGGCTGGAATTAAACCCAGGTCTCTGGTGATGTGAAGCAGCAGTGCTAATCACCAGTCAAAACAGGTATGAAGAACTAACCAACCAGCCTTTGGGAGATGGAGAGCTGGCAGCACAGATGCACAGTGGCTGCCCTTCAGGAATACTTCCTCATGTGTAAAGAGCACAGTGAAAGGCACTATATAAATGTAAGTTCTTTCTTTCCTTCACTGACTCAATGTATCATTTCACACAACCTCCTGTGAATACTTGGAGCGGGATTGCCAATTAGTGCCACATTAATGATTTTGCGTTGTGGGTCTGTGCCCATGAGGAACTTGATTGAATCTGCCCAGACTCATTTCATGTGAAACCCGTACAGACAGCAGGACAGAGGGAACTTTCATCCCAGTCAAATGAGATTTTCAAAGCACTGGTATATTTCTTCAGGGTAATGGAATCCATTAAGGAATCTTCAATGCGATTGCGACTTGATGACATTCATTTGGGATGAAGAATGAAGACGTCAGTTCGCTTCAAGACACATACCTTCAGTCATGATGTCTTCTGATGACTACCCAGCTAATCGTATTTCTAAATAAAGCTGTCGGAAATTCACAAACAATATGGGATCTGAATATTTCATCTCTTGCTCATGTATATTTCAGCATTCTTAAACCTTTAGTCTAATTCTATCTTCTGAAAAAGTCCCTTTTAATATAAATGGATGATAGCTCAGACCAGCTTAACAAATAGAAAAGATATAACCCATAACTCATGGGGGCAATGACTGTGAGTTATTAACTGCAGTCACTAGCTCCACACTTTCTTTTCACGTCCTATGTTATTTAATAGGTGCATTTGATAGAGAAATGATAGCTCAGGTTTGAAAATGGCTGTGTGCAGGGCAGGTGCAATGATATACTGCCAAGACATATAAATAATTGATTTTGATCTTCACATGTAGCTGCTAACTTCTACTTATAAAATGGCCTTGAGAACTTTTGTGAGAAGAGCGATGGTTCTCTTGAACTGTGGTTCAGAGTGGACTCTCCTGATTACCCTCTCTTGTGATGGACATGGTCTTTAGAGACCAAAGAGATTCCACCTTTGATGCTTAGTCTCTTGCTAAGTTTGCTGACGTCAACCATAGTAACGGAAGGGGGTACCCACAGTGGTCTTCAGCATCCCTAGTTACATTTCCTGTTGCCGCTCACTGTCTGAGAAATGGGTGAGTGCCACTATTAACCCTGTCCCTGGAATGCAGTCGAGTTTGGGGAGATGGGGCGGGAGGGGGTGGAGAAACTGGTGGGATCATCATATCTTGAATTTCTTGCCCTTTTTTAAAATTTAGTGTACCCAATTCATTTTATCCAATTAAGGGTCAATTTAGCATGGCCAATCCACCTACCCTGCACATCTCGGTAGCATGGTGGTTAGCATCAATGCTTCACAGCTCCAGGGTCCCCGGTTCGATTCCCGGCTGGGTCACTGTCTGTGTGGAGTCTGCACGTCCTCCCCTTGTGTGCGTGGGTTTCCTCCGGGTGCTCCGGTTTCCTCACACAGTCCAAAGATGTGCGGGTTAGGTGGATTGGCCATGCTAAATTGCCCGTAGTGTAAGGTTAATGGGGGGGGATTGTTGGGTTACGGGTATACGGGTTACGTGGGTTTAAGTAGGGTGATCATTGCTCGGCACAACATCGAGGGCTGAAGGGCCTGTTCTGTGCTGTACTGATTTAGCTCACCAGGCTAAATCGCTGGCTTTTAAAGCAGACCAAGCAGGCCAGCAGCACGGTTCGATTCCCGTATCAGCCTCCCCGGACAGGCGCCGGAATGTGGCGACTAGGGGCTTTTCACAGTAACTTCATTGAAGCCTACTCGTGACAATAAGCAATTTTCATTTCATTTCATTCTATGTCTATGTTCTATCTTTGGGTTGTGGGGGCGAAACCCACGAAAACACGGAGAGAATGTACAAACCCCACACGGACAGTGACCCAGAGCCGGGATCGAACCTTGGACCTCAGCGCCTTGAGGCAGCAATGCTAACCACTGCAGCACCGTGCCGCCCATATTTCTTGCTCTTTTTTTCCTCCTCCTCAGATGCAGGAATTTTACAGCCTTAACATTGATCTCCTTATTTCTCCCTCGAAGACACGGGCCATAGAATCCATGGAAAGAACTTCCATATGGAGTGACTGTTGCACTGCATCTGCCACAGAGTTCCAGCTGACTAGGAGCCTCTCACCCTTCACGTCTGCCACAGGCAAATTGGAAAGATTTGCAGGTCGATAATCAATCTGTTTGATCACGGTATGAGCGCATCTTCGATGGACAAAAAGTCCTGGGGTGGGACTTGAACACAGATCTTCTGGCCCAGAGATGGAGACACCAAATCTTTGCTCACCCTTACTTCTAATAAAGGGCGAAATTCTCCAACCCCACGCAGGGTCGGAGAATCGGCCGGCGGCGCCGATATTGCCGGTCCCGCCATGTTAAAGATTCACCCACCCGCCATAAAACGGCATTCTTCAAATCCCGCCGGCCGCCTCGGAAAACGGCTGGCGCCAGCGGGATGCCATTGTTTTTTAAGCTTTTTTATTCACCGGCCCGGATGGGCCGAAGTCCCGCTGACGTGGCCATGGGTCACGTCGGCGAAAATCAAAGTAGGTTTATAACGGCGTCAACCATTGATGATGGTTGACGCCGTTCAGTCACCTACATCGAGTGCGGGGGGGGGGGGGGTGTGGGGTGGGGGGGATAAGGGGGTAGGGGGGGAGGGGTGGGGTAGGGGTAGGGGTAGAGGTAGGGGGTAGGGGTAGGGGGGTAGGGGTGGGGGCAGCGGCGTTCAGAGGGGGGGGCGACGGTGCGTTGGCCCCGGGCATCCATTGGATGGGGGCATCAGCAGATCTTCCTCAAGGCTCCCCTTCCACCCAGCTGCCTTGTCTTTTTTTGAGAGAGAGAGAGAGAGAGGGAGATTGTGGGGACAGACAGAGAGAGAGAGACAGAGAGAGGGAGTTCCGTCCGTCCTCTGGCTGAGAGCATGGCTTTGGTGAGTATATTTCAATCTGCCTAAACCCAGGAATATTGCCTGGTTAGAATGCAGAGGGAAATGCTGGGATCCCGGGGTGGGAGATGTGTCCGGATTTGTCTATTTCAGCTTCAGCCTCTGCGATTTCAGGTCAGTTTCACAACAACAGGAAAAACGCGCGGAGAGAGAGGGAAAAACTTTTGGCAAATTTTCTGGGTTCTGCCTTTATAATTCACAGCACAGAAAGGGTTCTGCGCTGTGAATTATAAAGGCACCTTTTCTAATCCAGGGGAGAAACAACCTTTTGAAGAGTCTGAGGAAATAAGCAGGAATTTGGATTAATTCTGCCTCCCCACCCCCTCAGCCTCTTTCTCCTCCCTCCCCCTTTCTCCTCCCTGCCCCTTTCTCCTCCCTCCCCCTTTCTCCTCCCTCCCTTTCTCCTCCCTCCCCCTTTCTCCTCCTTCCCTCTTTCTCCTCCCTCCCCTTTCTCCTCCCTCCCCCTTTCTCCTCCCTCCCTCTTTCTCCTCCCTCCCCCTTTCTCCTCCCTCCCTCTTTCTCCTCCCTCCCCCTTTCTCCTCCCTCCCTCTTTCTCCTCCATCCCCCTTTCTCCTCTCTCTCTCTCACACATTCTCTTCATCCTGCCCTTTGTTCCAGAGCTATTTGATCCCCCTGTGCACTGGCACAGATTTACAGTGCGGTTTAGGTTCTGTGTTTACCCCAGGTGTGGGGGCGGGGAAAAGAGGGAGGGTTCGGCATTCCTCAGGGGCACTGCATTGAACCACCCCCAACCCCCTCCCAAATCATCCTCCATCTAACCTCATCCATCCCTCTTTTCCCCGCCCCCACACCTGGGGTAAACACAGAACCTAAACCGCACTGTAAATCTGTGCCAGTGCACAGGGGGATCAAATAGCTCTGGAACAAAGGGCAGGATGAAGAGAATGTGAGAGAGAGAGAGGAGAAAGGGGGAGGGAGGAGAAAGAGGCCCAGGGGGTGGAGAGGCAGAATTAATCCAAATTCCTGCTTATTTCCTCAGACTCTTCAAAAGGTTGTTTCTCCCCAGGATTAGAAAAGGTGCCTTTATAATTCACAGCGCAGAACCCTTTCTGCGCTGTGAATTATAAAGGCAGAACCTAGAAACTTTGCCAAAAGTTTTCCCCTCTCTCTCCGCGCGTTTTTCCTGTTGTTGTGAAACTGACCTGAAATCGCAGAGGCTGAAGCTGAAATAGACAAATCCAGACACATCTCCCACCCCGGGATCCCAGCATTTCCCTCTGCATTCTAACCAGGCAATATTCCTGGGTTTAGGCAGATTGCAATATACTCACCAAAGCCCTGCTCTCAGCCAGAGGACGGACGGGACTTCCTCTCTCTGTCTCTCTCTCTGTCTGTCCCCACAATCTCCCTCTCTCTCTCTCTCTCTCTCTCAAACAAAGACAAGGCAGCTGGGAGGAAGGGGAGCCTTGAGGAAGATCTGCTGATGCCCCCATCCAATGGATGCCCTGGGCAAAGGCACCGTCCCCCCCCCCCCGCACGTCGCTGACCCCTACCCCAACCCCCTACCCCTACCCCCCTACCTCTACCCCTACCCCCCACCCTACCCCTACCTCTACCCCTACCCCCCACCCCTACCCCTACCCCCATCCACCCCTACCCCCACCCCTACGCCCCAACCCCCCACCCCTACCCCCCCACCCCCCACCTCTACACCCCCCCACACACCCCTACCCCCCCACACCTACCCCCCCCACCCCCCCACCCCTACCCCCCACACCTACCCCCCACCCCTACCCCCACACCTACCCCCCACCCCTACCCCCCCACCCCACCACACCTACACCCCCCACACCCTACCCCCCACCCCTACCCCCCTCCAACGCCGCAACCCCCCCCAATGCCGCAACCCCCCCAACGCCGCAACCCCCTCCACCCCTACCCCCTCCAATGCTGCAACCCCCCCAACGCCGCAACCCCCCCAACGCCGCAACCCCCCAACGCTGCAACCCCCCCCAACGCCGCAACCCCCCCAACGCCGCAACCCCCCCAACGCCGCAACCCCACCAACGCCGCAAACCACCCCAACGCCGCAACCCCCCCAATGCCGCATCCCCCCAACGACGCAACCCCCCCCACCACTACCCCCCTCCAACGCCGCAACCCCCCCAACGCCGCAACCCCCCCAACGCCGCAACCCCCCCACGCCGCAACCCCCCCACCCCTACCCCCCGAACGCCGCAAATCCCCCTAACACCACAACCCCCCCAACGCCGCAAATCCCCCCCAACGCCGCAACCCCCTCCACCCCTACCCCCTTCCAATGCCGCAACCCCCCCAACGCCGCAACCCCCCCAATGCCGCAACCCCCCCAACGCCGCAACCCCCCCCCAACGCCGCAACCCCCCCAACGCCGCACCCCCCCCAACGCCGCAACCCCCCCCAACGCCGCAACCCCCCCAACGCCGCAACCCCCCCCAACGCCGCAACCCACCCCCCCACCCCTTCCCCCCTCCAACGCCGGGCGGCGTTGATGATGTCGCCCGACATCAACCGACGCGCCACTTCCGCAGCGGGTGAAACTGACGCATACAGCGTCACTCCACTGCTGGCCCTTTTGGGACGGGAGATTTAGGGTTTATAAGCAGGCCCCGACGCCGGAGTCACCAGCGCCGCTTTTGCCCGCCGGTAATGGGCGTCACGTTGGTCTTCGGTGAATTTCACCCAAAGTTAGTGATGTTTTCGAAGAATTTCAGACACGTCAGATTTTAGATAACACTGAACAAAAGCCTTTTAAAATGTTCCGGTTTGGGAAAATCCCAAAGCAGACATCATTCAGACCTGAGTCTGTAGTGGACAGAATTTCCTTCCAAATTTGGCAAAGAAATAGCAATGCTGATTGGTTATTATATTCACATTTATAAAGATTCATTTGAAATTTGGTAAACCTGTGCACTTATCCAAGCTGTTCTCCTGCAATTGATTTCAGGGTGTGCTCTGGCATTTATATTTCATTTTAATCATTTATTGTAAGTTTGTTGATCCAGAACTTCATTCAGGGTTTCATTCTGGGCAGTTAATTCATAGACTAAACTGACCATTTTACTATCTTTCATCAATCAGCTGTAAAAAACGAAACCACGCAGAAATTGAACAAAGAATCTGGCTGGTAGATATCGTGAACCTCAGTCACCATCCATTATTGACATGGCTGCACATTGTCTGTCATAGTACAGACTTAAAGATTGTGTGATGGGGGAGGGAGTGCTGTTCAATGCTCCAAGCCATCCCTCGTAAAATAGGTCGTTAAAGATCAGTTCTAAACTAGAAATAACTTTGATATTTTATCATTCAGAGACCTTTCAGTTTCCTTCCTTCCAGGGTCACTTCAATGACGTGAGTGATATAGCCAAAACACTGAGAGACCTACTAATTCTAGGTAACCTCTCATAATGGGTGACCTTTCCAAAGATCAAGGCTAACACTCCTGGGCAGTGTCGTGTAACGGGTTAATACTGGAAATGTAAATAGACCGTCTACATCATAAAATCACATGATGACAGAGCATGCCGAGAGATAGTGCCATGTGAAGCCTCATGCCAAACATTGTCCTGTACATGGTTGGCAGAAAAAAGCTTGCCAACAGCCTTGCCTCTAGCAATCTCTATTGATCCTGGCCAAAGGCAACCTCATCTAACATTCACGATGGTAGCAACAGATGGTGAAAGCGGAAAAGACAACCGGAAAAAGCATCAAACAAAGTGTCAAATAAAGCAACAAGAGAAAGGACTTCGGGACAGGGGGAAAATAGCAACAGAACTTGAAGAAAAGTTAGAGTGAAGAAAAGCAACGGAGAAAATCTGACTCTTGTCAGAGAGCTATGAACACGTCGAAGGCTCGGTTCCCATCAAGAAGTGGCAGAACTGGCATTGTAGGTTTACTTGTTATAGAAACACTTTGAGACTATTAAAGAGGCCACAAGAAACAGGTCAGTGCCCTTCTCTATGCCATAGGCAGTAATGCAGATGACATACTAGTCAGACAGGGCATAAACAAAGAGACGGGGATCTGAAGATGTTACCAGAACATCTGATACTTATTTCAGCCTCATGAGGACCACCATTATAGAAAGGGCAGAGTTCAGTAGATGCAGAAAAATATTGGGAAAGAGTTTAGATTCACTCATCAATGATTTATGTTGACTAGCTGGGAATTATGAATATGGAGTCCTTAAAGTCAAATTACTGTGGAATTGCATTGTTGTAGGAGTCTCCAAGGAGACTTTGTCAGATTTTCTACAGTTGAGGGAGGATTAATGCTCTCAAAGGTTATGTAGTCAACAAGGAAGGCAGAAAGACCATCAGCAGCAAGACAACACAATGGTTAGCACTGCAGCCTCACAGCGCCAAGGACCCGTGTTTGATTCTGATCTGAGGTAACTGTCCATGTGGAGTTTGCACGTTTTCCTCCGTGTCTGCATGGGTTTCCTCCAACTGCTCCGGTTTCCTTCCCCAGTCCAAAGATGTGCCGGTTAGATGGATTGGCCATGTGGCAATAGGGTAGGTGGGCTTATGGGGATAGGGTGGGGGAATGGTCTCCTTCTGCACTATGAAACAATGTAAGTTCACTATTAAGCCATAAAACATGCTAAGATCTACAATTCATCTCTAAAGTAGATGCATTATGATGCCAAGGCCAAACCAAATGAATTCAGGATAGATTTTCCAGACATATTTTGGAGTCTGAGGAAGCTGAAAAAGGTCTACCACATCACATTGATGTGATTTTCCAAGATTTCCCAATTTTCCAAGAGGTGACAAAATTAATTGAATCAATGTTGCATCAGGGAGTAATCTGCAACTGCACAAGCACCAAAACCAAATGATTCACAGTGGCCTGTGTTGGGCTGTGTTGACCTCGCCCAGCTAAACAAAACAGTGGAAAGAAAGATCCAGCCAATGGCGTTTGTGTGTGGACTACAGTCTGGCAATGCTAGCAAAAAGCATAATTCTTTCTAAAATTGGATGCAAACAGTGGTTAACACGATTGCTGCACAGCGCCAGGGACCCAGGTTCGATTCCCGCTTGGGTCACTGTCTGTGCGGAGTCTGTAAGTTCTCCTTGTGTCTGCATGGATTTCCTCCGGGTGCTCTGGTTTCCTCCCACAAGTCCCGAAAGATGTGCTTGTCAGGTGAATTGAACATTCCGAATTCTCCCTCAGTGTACCCGAACATGCGTGGGAATGTGGCGACTAGGGGGTTTTCACAGTAATTTTGTTCATGTAAGCCTACTTGTGACACTAATTAAAACTATTAAAAAAGAATGGTCAACCAACTCGGGAAGTTCTTAACTAATCTGACACCTGTTGTGAAGAACAAATTTCATTCCAAAAGATAAAAGATATGCTCATTCCACCTTACATATCAGCTTATGATCTAAAACTGCCTCAGATTATTCCCACAGATGCATCATCAACTGTATTAGGAATAGTATTGTTTCAAATTCAGTGAGCTAGGAAACGCAAATCAGTGTTCTATCTTGAATATATTCAAGAGGCGGCTGGATGTAGCACTTTTGAATATATCCAAGAGGCGGCTGGATATAGCACTTGGGCAGAATGGGATCAAAGGCTATGGGGAGAAAGCAGAATTCGGCTATTGAGTTGGATGATCTGCCATGATCGTGATGAATGGCGGAGCAGGCTCGAAGGGCCAAAAGGCCTCCTCTTGCTCCTATCTTCTATGTATCTATGTAAACCTCTTGGTCATTGATGGACGTGGAACAACTATTTACTGTAATTGTAAAAGCATTAGCAGCTTCTAGAGCTATTGAAAAGTTTGCCAACTTTGTCTTGGATCTGACGTTGAGGCTGACCACAAACCATTGGTTACCTAATTAAATATTGAAGAATTAGCAAAGATACTGCCAAGAATCCAATGCTTTCAGTTGAGACTTAGATTCGATGCCACTGCTGACTATGCCTTAGGCATAAAACTAACAACAATTGGATGCATTAGCACGCATTCCTGTTGAAAAGCCTTAACAAGAGGGCATCTATTATGTTGAAGGTGTGGTGTCGCATACTTCATTCGCCACAGCATTTCCACCAGCAACAACACAGAGACAAGATGGAATTCAATAAGTGCGAAAGCAGCTGAAGGATGTGCCGAAATGAGAAGAATAGCGCATCAATAGATGGTTAGAATACTTTCAAATAACCTTAACTCAAAGACACACTTCGAGCAACGGAGGCATCTCAATGTTGGAGATAACTTGCTGATTTATGATGAGAGATTGGTCACACCCAGAGTCCTCAAACTCAAGATGCTTCAGTGAGTAAACTAGCGGATGCCCGGGCATTATAAAGTGCTGTGTTATAGTGTAAAATTATGTTTGGAGGTCCGATCCACATCAGAACTATGGGATTCATTCCAAAAAGGAAATAGAGAGAGTACAATGTCAACATGTTCCCATAAATGTAAAGGGTGGAACGAACAAGTCCAGGTAACCCTGGATGCCAAAGGATAGACAGGATTGGATAAGGAAAAGAAAGACTTAGTGCAGACTCAGGGGGCTCAGAACAGTGAATGCCCGAGAGGACTATCAAAAGTGCAGGGGGATATTCAAAAAAGAAATTGAGAGAGCAAAGAGAGGGCATGAAAAAACACAGGTGGGTAAAATAAAGTAAAATCACAAGGTGTTTTCTAAGATTATTAAGGGCAAGAGGGTAACCAGAGAAAGGGTAGGATCCATTAGAGACCAACATCGCAACCTATATGTGGAGCTGAAAGATGTAGGTAAGGTATTAAATTAGTATTTTGCATCTGTGTTCACTGTGGAGAAGGATGATGTAAGTATAGAAATCAGGGAGTGGGATTGTGCTATGTTTGAACAGATTAGCTTTGAGAGGGAGGAGGTATTGACAGTTTTAGTGAGCTTAAAAGCGTGTAAATCCCCAGGCCCAGATGTGATGTATCCCAGGCTGTTATGTGAGGCAAGGGAGGAGATTTCAGGGGCTCTGATGCTAATTTTCAAATCCTCTTTGCCCATTGGAGAGGTGCCAGAGGTCTGGAGGACAGTTAATGTGGTGCCATTATTCAAGAAGGGAAGTAGTGAAAAACAAACTATTACAGGCCACATCAATGATAGGGAAATTATTGGAAAAAAAACCTCTGAGGGACAGAATTAATCTCCACTTGGAGAGGCAAGGATTAATCAAGGATACTCAACATGACTTTGTCAGGGTGACATGTCGAACAAATTTGATTGCTTTTATCGAGAAGGTGACCAGATGTGTAGATGAGGGCAGTGTAGTTGATGTAGTCTACATGGACGTCAGTAAGGCTTTTGACAAGGTCCCGCATGGGAGACTAATCAAGAAGGAAAGAACCCATGGAATCCAGGGCAATTTGGCAAATTGGATCCAAAATTGGCTTAGTGTCAGGAGGCAGAGGGTAATGGTTGAAGGTTGATTTTGTGACTAGAAGCCTGAGTCAGTGGTGTACCGCAGAAATCGGTGCCGGGTCCCTTGCTGTTGAGTGAACATTAATGATCTAGACGTAAATGATCAGTTCCCAAATGGCACGAAATTTGGTGGTGTGGTAAATAACGAGGAGTAAAGGATTACAGGCTGATATAGACAGGCTGATCAGATGGACAGAACAGTGGCAAATCGAATTTAACCCTGAAAAGTGTGAGGTGATGCATTTTGGGAGGACTAACAAGACAAGTGAACACACAATGAACAATAGGATGCTGGGAAGCACAGAGGACCAGAGGGATCTTGGGGTGCAAGTTCCCTGAAGGCAGCAGAACAGGTAGATATGGTGGTTAAGAAGGCATATAGAACATAGAACATAGAACAGTACCGCACAGAACAGGCCCTTCAGCCCTCAATGTTGTGCCGAGCCATGATCACCCTACTCAACCCACGTATCCACCCTATACCCGTAACCCAACAACCCCCCCCCTTAACCTTACTTTTTATTAGGACACTACGGGCAATTTAGCATGGCCAATCCACCTAACCCGCACATCTTTGGACTGTGGGAGGAAACCGGAGCACCCGGAGGAAACCCACGCACACAGGGGGAGGACGTGCAGACGCCACACAGACAGTGACCCAGCCGGGAATCAAACCTGGGACCCTGGAGCTGTGAAGCATTTATGCTAACCACCATGCTACCCTGCTGCCCTAATGGGATACTTGCCTTTACTAGCCGAGGCATAGAATATAAAAGCAGGGAGGTTATAATGGAGCTGTATGGGACTTCCGGTGGCTGTGATGCAGCAGTAAGCCACACATTTGGGAGCTCCCGTTTTAAAGAGATTTTTCGGCTCTTTGAGAGCCCAAAACGGAAATTTTTCGACGTCTCCCGGTGGGGGAAAGGTGTGCTGAACGATTTTCCCTGCAGTCCATGCCTCGAACTCGGAGTGGAAAGGTGGAAAAAACAGCAGCAGCTCCTCAGAAAAAACGGGGGAAGGGATCCAAGATGGCCACCGACAGAGCTCCAGAGGAATGGAGGGCGCGATTCTCCGGACTCACGACGGTTCGGAGAATAGCGGGCGTCGGAAATTTTTACGGCGACGCTGTTCCGACGCCCTCACCGCTATTCTCCGAACCCCGCAAATTGTCGGAGTCGCGTTTCCCGACAAACGCCTCCTTCCCGCCCCTGCGACGACCAGAATCGCCACTGAGAGCCCCCCCGCTATTCACCGGCCCGGATGGGCCGAAGTCCCGACGTCATGGCGCCCTGTTTGGACGTCGTGAAACACACCTGCTTTTTAAATTCGTCAACCAGTCGGCCTGGCTGACGACTGCTTGGAGGAGGTCAGGGCACCACTCTGCGCACCGCTCAGCGCACCGTTCAGCGCACCGCTCGAGTCTGGCCACAACGGGGAAGGCATCCCTGGGAACGGGAGGGGGTCCAGAACGGGGGCAGTGGGGGGGACGGAGGGGGCAGTGGGGGGACGGAGGGGGCAGTGGGGGGGACGGAGGGGGCAGTGGGGGAGACGGAGGGGGCAGTGGGGGAGACGGAGGGGGCAGTGGGGGGCGACGGAGGGGGGGGGGGGTTAGGTAGAGAGTGAGCCGTCCAACCCCGTAACAAAATGTCTGCCAGCATGCCATGGTGTGCAGGTGACGAGGACACGGCCGCTGGTTCCCCTGTGGCTTCCGGCCATAGGCCACTGACGCACCCGTGAGGAGGCCATAGTTTACTGGCCGTTGGATGCAGAAAGTGACCAGGGGTTAGGCTGACCGCGTGTCAGCAGCGCGACCAGGCCACCGGGACACACTGGTATCCCATGGCTGACGGCTGCCGAGGTGTCGACTAACGTCCGTCTAACATGTTCCGTTTCTCTGCCTCCCACCACCCTTCTGTAGGTTAGCACAATGTCTGTGAACAGAACGCCTATGTTCTGCGCAGTGGTTGGGGCCGCTCTACTGGATTTGGAGATGCAGCAGCATCCACAGCCACAACCCGCAGTGGCTGCAGGGCCAGCTGCAGCAGCAGAGGGAAGGGCCGAGGAGTTGCCAGTCGTCGAGCAGCATGGGGGGGGGGGGGGGAGGGGGGGGGAGGAGGAGGAGGAGGAAGAGGAAGAGGAGAGAGTGAGGGTGCAGCCACGGCGTCAGAGGCGACGACCAAAGCCGAGGGTGTACCGTGTCCGGGTCTCTTTCCTAACAATGCCGGACATCACCTGCAGGAGAAGACTCCGGCTGAGTAGGCAGACGGTGATACATATCTGCCAACTCCTGTCGCACCTCGCCCCACGTGGAACGGGGGGAGGACACGCGATCCCGGTAGCCATCAAGCTGACGGTCGCTCTGAACTTCTATGCTACCGGCTCCTTCCAGTCTCCGAGCGGGGACGTCTCTGGGATCTCCCAGTCATCGGTGCACAGGTGCATCCGGGATGTGACCGACGCCCTCTATGCCATCGCGGACTGCAACATCACCTTTCCCGAGGACCAAGCAAGTCAAGACTCACGAGCCCGTGGATTTGCCAGTGTGGCCGGGATACCGAGGGTTCAGGGGTCAATCGACTGTGTTCACGTCCCCATGCGCCCGCCTGCTGTGGACAAGGAAGTGTTCACAAACAGGAGGGGGACATACTCCATTAATGTCCAGGTGGTATGCGACCCCCACATGAGGTTCATGAACGTCTGTGCAAGGTTCCCAGGGAGTGTGCATGACTCCTACATACTAGCGCAGTCGTTCATCCCTGCGATGTTTGAGGGACGTCCCCCCCGGCTGAGGGGCTGGTTGCTAGGTGACAGGGGTTATCCGCTGAGGTCTTGGCTGATGACGCCTATACGGAGGCCTCAGACCAATGCGGAAACACGATACAACGAGGCCCATGCAGCAACCAGGGGTGTGGTGGAGCGCTGCCTTGGCCTCCTGAAGATGAGATTCAGGTGCCTGGACCGCTCCGGAGGGGCCCTGCAGTACCAGGCCGACAGGGTCGCTCGCATTGTAGTGGTCTGCTGTGCGCTGCACAATATCGCGATGCAGAGGGGAGATGACCTGCTGCAGGAGGCGGAGGGAGAAGCTAGTGGCAGTGGTGCCAGCACAGAGGAGGAGGAGGAGGAGGAGGAGGACGCTGGCGGAGTGGCGGGCGCAGCACGCAGACACGACCCAGGTGCTGGTGATGTCCAGGAGGCAGCACGACGGACCCGGCAAGGACGGCGGGCACGCAACGCCCTGATGGCAGCACGGTTCACGCATCGCATGTGACGTCCCCGATGAACACCAAACCACCACCTGCATCGCTAGTCATGCAGAGGGTCACCACACAACTGCCACCACCACAACCCCCCCCTCAGTGTACACTGCTCCACTTCGACATGACGCTTATCACTGGGTCCAGACGGTATGGCACAATATTGATGGCTGTGTCAGCGGGTGTGATCAGTGCCATGTGGAATGATGACAGCCCGCTCTGCGAAGAGCTGTGAGCTCAGAATCGTTAGAGAGAGTCTGACCCATGGCAATAGCTGAACCATCCACCTTGGTGGCCGCTGAGTTTGTCACTGACACTCCATCACGTGCCCGCGTGGGCTAGCTGTGGGAGGGGGGTAGGGGCAGGGACTGCACACCCGCACCGAGGTTTCACCACCCGTCACCCCCAGCGACACTCGGTCACCATCACGATTCCTGTGGCTGTGGAACAATCACACGGTATTACAAGTAAGGTGGAACAGTGCGTTTAATATTAACAATTATTTACAGGTGCCCTAGCCCCTACAACTAAACTGTGCCCTTCACCCGTGCCAACTTACTCAGTGTCTATCTTAGTTGCCTTACGGGCCCTACCACTACGTCTAAGTGAATCCCCAGATGATACAGCAGGAGTGGAGGAGGATTGCTGCGAATCGCCCCCCTCGACTCGTTTCTCCTTGGCTATGCGTTTCCTGGGGCGACCCGGCCTTGATGGGCCAGGCTGCTCTGCGGGCGTCTCGGGTGACATTGTGCCACCCTGCTCTGTCTGCTGCCCACCCGATGCATCAGGGATGGGACGGGGGGAGGCCGAGAATTCCGGGACGTCCCGTGATGGAGTTAATGGGACGGGGCCCCGAAACCTCCTCCTCCCTCGGGAGCCCGGTGGCCCCCGGGCCTCACTTTGGGACAGAGGTGCGAGCGGGGAGGTTCCCCGTCGTACCACCGACACCTGGCGCTGCCAGTCCTGGAGGCCTGCAACGGTATCCACCAGGATCCGAAGGTTTGCAGAGACGGAGTCCAGGGAGTTAGACATTCCCGCCAGGGACTGTGCGATCTCAACCTGTGTGTGCACGACGCCATCCAGCACATGTGTCAGGCGGTTGATGGTCTCCGCGACTGACAGCTGGGACTGTGCCAGCGACTGCTGGGACTGTGCCAGCGACTGCTGGGACTGTGCTATCGACTGCTGGGACTGTGCCATGGCGTGCTGCGACTGGCCAATGACCTGCTGAGACTCGGCCATGGCCCGCAGGGCGCCGGCAATGTTGTTTTGGCTCTGGCACATTGCTGCCTGTGAGAGGGCAACCCTGTCCAGGGCCGAGGATGACGCGTGCACATTAACCCCAACGTCTTGCATAACCTGACCCATTGCCTCCACCGCGGATGCCACCCGTGCGGTGTCGGACTGGGTCTCTGCCATGAGCGGCACCACTCCCTGCTCTTGGACGCGGTTCGACTCCTCTAACAGCTTCTGCAGAGTCTGGAAGGAAGCCCTCATCCCGTCATTGTTTCCCTGGGTTTCCTGAGGCATCGGCTGTGCGGGTGGGTTGAGAAACTCCAGGAACTCAGAAAACGTCTGGGAGCCAGCTGCATCCTGGGCCTGGTCTGGCCTCCGCGAGTCCGGGCCCTCTGTTGCTCCGACCTCCACCTGCTGTACCTGCTCATCTGTGATGTGCCAACCAGACTGTGCCCCAGGAGACTCATCACTTAATTCTGCCTCCCCACCCCCTCAGCCTCTTTCTCCTCCCTCCCCCTTTCTCCTCCCTGCCCCTTTCTCCTCCCTCCCCCTTTCTCCTCCCTCCCTTTCTCCTCCCTCCCCCTTTCTCCTCCCTCCCTCTTTCTCCTCCCTCCCCCTTTCTCCTCCCTCCCCCTTTCTCCTCCCTCCCCCTTTCTCCTCCCTCCCTCTTTCTCCTCCCTCCCCCTTTCTCCTCCCTCCCTCTTTCTCCTCCATCCCCCTTTCTCCTCTCTCTCTCTCACACATTCTCTTCATCCTGCCCTTTGTTCCAGAGCTATTTGATCCCCCTGTGCACTGGCACAGATTTACAGTGCGGTTTAGGTTCTGTGTTTACCCCAGGTGTGGGCGCGGGGAAAAGAGGGAGGGTTCGGCATTCCTCAGGGGCACTGCATTGAACCACCCCCACCCCCTCCCAAATCATCCTCCATCTAACCTCATCCATCCCTCTTTTCCCCGCCCCCACACCTGGGGTAAACACAGAACCTAAACCGCACTGTAAATCTGTGCCAGTGCACAGGGGGATCAAATAGCTCTGGAACAAAGGGCAGGATGAAGAGAATGTGAGAGAGAGAGAGGAGAAAGGGGGAGGGAGGAGAAAGAGGCCCAGGGGGTGGAGAGGCAGAATTAATCCAAATTCCTGCTTATTTCCTCAGACTCTTCAAAAGGTTGTTTCTCCCCAGGATTAGAAAAGGTGCCTTTATAATTCACAGCGCAGAACCCTTTCTGCGCTGTGAATTATAAAGGCAGAACCTAGAAACTTTGCCAAAAGTTTTCCCCTCTCTCTCCGCGCGTTTTTCCTGTTGTTGTGAAACTGACCTGAAATCGCAGAGGCTGAAGCTGAAATAGACAAATCCAGACACATCTCCCACCCCGGGATCCCAGCATTTCCCTCTGCATTCTAACCAGGCAATATTCCTGGGTTTAGGCAGATTGCAATATACTCACCAAAGCCCTGCTCTCAGCCAGAGGACGGACGGGACTTCCTCTCTCTGTCTCTCTCTCTGTCTGTCCCCACAATCTCCCTCTCTCTCTCTCTCTCTCTCTCAAACAAAGACAAGGCAGCTGGGAGGAAGGGGAGCCTTGAGGAAGATCTGCTGATGCCCCCATCCAATGGATGCCCGGGGCAAAGGCACCGTCCCCCCCCCCCCGCACGTCGCTGACCCCTACCCCAACCCCCTACCCCTACCCCCCTACCTCTACCCCTACCCCCCCACCCTACCCCCTACCTCTACCCCTACCCCCCACCCCTACCCCTACCCCCATCCACCCCTACCCCCCACCCCTACGCCCCAACCCCCCACCCCTACCCCCCCACCCCCCACCTCTACACCCCCCCACACCCCTACCCCCCCACACCTACCCCCCCCCACCCCCCCACCCCTACCCCCCACACCTACCCCCCACCCCTACCCCCCACACCTACCCCCCACCCCTACCCCCCCACCCCACCACACCTACACCCCCCACACCCCTACCCCCCACCCCTACCCCCCTCCAACGCCGCAACCCCCCCCAATGCCGCAACCCCCCCAACGCCGCAACCCCCTCCACCCCTACCCCCTCCAATGCTGCAACCCCCCCAACGCCGCAACCCCCCCAACGCCGCAACCCCCCCAACGCTGCAACCCCCCCAACGCCGCAACCCCCCCAACGCCGCAACCCCCCCAACGCCGCAACCCCACCAACGCCGCAACCACCCCAACGCCGCAACCCCCCCAATGCCGCATCCCCCCAACGACGCAACCCCCCCCACCACTACCCCCCTCCAACGCCGCAACCCCCCCAACGCCGCAACCCCCCCAACGCCGCAACCCCCCCACGCCGCAACCCCCCCACCCCTACCCCCCGAACGCCGCAAATCCCCCTAACACCACAACCCCCCCAACGCCGCAAATCCCCCCCCAACGCCGCAACCCCCTCCACCCCTACCCCCTTCCAATGCCGCAACCCCCCCAACGCCGCAACCCCCCAACGCCGCAACCCCCCCAACGCCGCAACCCCCCCCCCAACGCCGCAACCCCCCCAACGCCGCAACACCCTCCCCAACGCCGCAACCCCCCCCAACGCCGCAACCCCCCCAACGCCGCAACCCATCCCCCCAACGCCGCAACCCACCCCCCCACCCCTTCCCCCCTCCAACGCCGGGCGGCGTTGATGATGTCGCCCGACATCAACCGACGCGCCACTTCCGCAGCGGGTGAAACTGACGCATACAGCGTCACTCACTGCTGGCCCTTTTGGGACGGGAGATTTAGGGTTTATAAGCAGGCCCCGACGCCGGAGTCACCAGCGCCGCTTTTGCCCGCCGGTAATGGGCGTCACGTTGGTCTTCGGTGAATTTCACCCAAAGTTAGTGATGTTTTCGAAGAATTTCAGACACGTCAGATTTTAGATAACACTGAACAAAAGCCTTTTAAAATGTTCCGGTTTGGGAAAATCCCAAAGCAGACATCATTCAGACCTGAGTCTGTAGTGGACAGAATTTCCTTCCAAATTTGGCAAAGAAATAGCAATGCTGATTGGTTATTATATTCACATTTATAAGATTCATTTGAAATTTGGTAAACCTGTGCACTTATCCAAGCTGTTCTCCTGCAATTGATTTCAGGGTGTGCTCTGGCATTTATATTTCATTTTAATCATTTATTGTAAGTTTGTTGATCCAGAACTTCATTCAGGGTTTCATTCTGGGCAGTTAATTCATAGACTAAACTGACCATTTTACTATCTTTCATCAATCAGCTGTAAAAAACGAAACCACGCAGAAATTGAACAAAGAATCTGGCTGGTAGATATCGTGAACCTCAGTCACCATCCATTATTGACATGGCTGCACATTGTCTGTCATAGTACAGACTTAAAGATTGTGTGATGGGGGAGGGAGTGCTGTTCAATGCTCCAAGCCATCCCTCGTAAAATAGGTCGTTAAAGATCAGTTCTAAACTAGAAATAACTTTGATATTTTATCATTCAGAGACCTTTCAGTTTCCTTCCTTCCAGGGTCACTTCAATGACGTGAGTGATATAGCCAAAACACTGAGAGACCTACTAATTCTAGGTAACCTCTCATAATGGGTGACCTTTCCAAAGATCAAGGCTAACACTCCTGGGCAGTGTCGTGTAACGGGTTAATACTGGAAATGTAAATAGACCGTCTACATCATAAAATCACATGATGACAGAGCATGCCGAGAGATAGTGCCATGTGAAGCCTCATGCCAAACATTGTCCTGTACATGGTTGGCAGAAAAAAGCTTGCCAACAGCCTTGCCTCTAGCAATCTCTATTGATCCTGGCCAAAGGCAACCTCATCTAACATTCACGATGGTAGCAACAGATGGTGAAAGCGGAAAAGACAACCGGAAAAAGCATCAAACAAAGTGTCAAATAAAGCAACAAGAGAAAGGACTTCGGGACAGGGGGAAAATAGCAACAGAACTTGAAGAAAAGTTAGAGTGAAGAAAAGCAACGGAGAAAATCTGACTCTTGTCAGAGAGCTATGAACACGTCGAAGGCTCGGTTCCCATCAAGAAGTGGCAGAACTGGCATTGTAGGTTTACTTGTTATAGAAACACTTTGAGACTATTAAAGAGGCCACAAGAAACAGGTCAGTGCCCTTCTCTATGCCATAGGCAGTAATGCAGATGACATACTAGTCAGACAGGGCATAAACAAAGAGACGGGGATCTGAAGATGTTACCAGAACATCTGATACTTATTTCAGCCTCATGAGGACCACCATTATAGAAAGGGCAGAGTTCAGTAGATGCAGAAAAATATTGGGAAAGAGTTTAGATTCACTCATCAATGATTTATGTTGACTAGCTGGGAATTATGAATATGGAGTCCTTAAAGTCAAATTACTGTGGAATTGCATTGTTGTAGGAGTCTCCAAGGAGACTTTGTCAGATTTTCTACAGTTGAGGGAGGATTAATGCTCTCAAAGGTTATGTAGTCAACAAGGAAGGCAGAAAGACCATCAGCAGCAAGACAACACAATGGTTAGCACTGCAGCCTCACAGCGCCAAGGACCCGTGTTTGATTCTGATCTGAGGTAACTGTCCATGTGGAGTTTGCACGTTTTCTCCGTGTCTGCATGGGTTTCCTCCAACTGCTCCGGTTTCCTTCCCCAGTCCAAAGATGTGCCGGTTAGATGGATTGGCCATGTGGCAATAGGGTAGGTGGGCTTATGGGGATAGGGTGGGGGAATGGTCTCCTTCTGCACTATGAAACAATGTAAGTTCACTATTAAGCCATAAAACATGCTAAGATCTACAATTCATCTCTAAAATAGATGCATTATGATGCCAAGGCCAAACCAAATGAATTCAGGATAGATTTTCCAGACATATTTTGGAGTCTGAGGAAGCTGAAAAAGGTCTACCACATCACATTGATGTGATTTTCCAAGATTTCCCAATTTTCCAAGAGGTGACAAAATTAATTGAATCAATGTTGCATCAGGGAGTAATCTGCAACTGCACAAGCACCAAAACCAAATGATTCACAGTGGCCTGTGTTGGGCTGTGTTGACCTCGCCCAGCTAAACAAAACAGTGGAAAGAAAGATCCAGCCAATGGCGTTTGTGTGTGGACTACAGTCTGGCAATGCTAGCAAAAAGCATAATTCTTTCTAAAATTGGATGCAAACAGTGGTTAACACGATTGCTGCACAGCGCCAGGGACCCAGGTTCGATTCCCGCTTGGGTCACTGTCTGTGCGGAGTCTGTAAGTTCTCCTTGTGTCTGCATGGATTTCCTCCGGGTGCTCTGGTTTCCTCCCACAAGTCCCGAAAGATGTGCTTGTCAGGTGAATTGAACATTCCGAATTCTCCCTCAGTGTACCCGAACATGCGTGGGAATGTGGCGACTAGGGGGTTTTCACAGTAATTTTGTTCATGTAAGCCTACTTGTGACACTAATTAAAACTATTAAAAAGAATGGTCAACCAACTCGGGAAGTTCTTAACTAATCTGACACCTGTTGTGAAGAACAAATTTCATTCCAAAAGATAAAAGATATGCTCATTCCACCTTACATATCAGCTTATGATCTAAAACTGCCTCAGATTATTCCCACAGATGCATCATCAACTGTATTAGGAATAGTATTGTTTCAAATTCAGTGAGCTAGGAAACGCAAATCAGTGTTCTATCTTGAATATATTCAAGAGGCGGCTGGATGTAGCACTTTTGAATATATCCAAGAGGCGGCTGGATATAGCACTTGGGCAGAATGGGATCAAAGGCTATGGGGAGAAAGCAGAATTCGGCTATTGAGTTGGATGATCTGCCATGATCGTGATGAATGGCGGAGCAGGCTCGAAGGGCCAAAAGGCCTCCTCTTGCTCCTATCTTCTATGTATCTATGTAAACCTCTTGGTCATTGATGGACGTGGAACAACTATTTACTGTAATTGTAAAAGCATTAGCAGCTTCTAGAGCTATTGAAAAGTTTGCCAACTTTGTCTTGGATCTGACGTTGAGGCTGACCACAAACCATTGGTTACCTAATTAAATATTGAAGAATTAGCAAAGATACTGCCAAGAATCCAATGCTTTCAGTTGAGACTTAGATTCGATGCCACTGCTGACTATGCCTTAGGCATAAAACTAACAACAATTGGATGCATTAGCACGCATTCCTGTTGAAAAGCCTTAACAAGAGGGCATCTATTATGTTGAAGGTGTGGTGTCGCATACTTCATTCGCCACAGCATTTCCACCAGCAACAACACAGAGACAAGATGGAATTCAATAAGTGCGAAAGCAGCTGAAGGATGTGCCGAAATGAGAAGAATAGCGCATCAATAGATGGTTAGAATACTTTCAAATAACCTTAACTCAAAGACACACTTCGAGCAACGGAGGCATCTCAATGTTGGAGATAACTTGCTGATTTATGATGAGAGATTGGTCACACCCAGAGTCCTCAAACTCAAGATGCTTCAGTGAGTAAACTAGCGGATGCCCGGGCATTATAAAGTGCTGTGTTATAGTGTAAAATTATGTTTGGAGGTCCGATCCACATCAGAACTATGGGATTCATTCCAAAAAGGAAATAGAGAGAGTACAATGTCAACATGTTCCCATAAATGTAAAGGGTGGAACGAACAAGTCCAGGTAACCCTGGATGCCAAAGGATAGACAGGATTGGATAAGGAAAAGAAAGACTTAGTGCAGACTCAGGGGGCTCAGAACAGTGAATGCCCGAGAGGACTATCAAAAGTGCAGGGGGATATTCAAAAAAGAAATTGAGAGAGCAAAGAGAGGGCATGAAAAAACACAGGTGGGTAAAATAAAGTAAAATCACAAGGTGTTTTCTAAGATTATTAAGGGCAAGAGGGTAACCAGAGAAAGGGTAGGATCCATTAGAGACCAACATCGCAACCTATATGTGGAGCTGAAAGATGTAGGTAAGGTATTAAATTAGTATTTTGCATCTGTGTTCACTGTGGAGAAGGATGATGTAAGTATAGAAATCAGGGAGTGGGATTGTGCTATGTTTGAACAGATTAGCTTTGAGAGGGAGGAGGTATTGACAGTTTTAGTGAGCTTAAAAGCGTGTAAATCCCCAGGCCCAGATGTGATGTATCCCAGGCTGTTATGTGAGGCAAGGGAGGAGATTTCAGGGGCTCTGATGCTAATTTTCAAATCCTCTTTGCCCATTGGAGAGGTGCCAGAGGTCTGGAGGACAGTTAATGTGGTGCCATTATTCAAGAAGGGAAGTAGTGAAAAACAAACTATTACAGGCCACATCAATGATAGGGAAATTATTGGAAAAAAACCTCTGAGGGACAGAATTAATCTCCACTTGGAGAGGCAAGGATTAATCAAGGATACTCAACATGACTTTGTCAGGGTGACATGTCGAACAAATTTGATTGCTTTTATCGAGAAGGTGACCAGATGTGTAGATGAGGGCAGTGTAGTTGATGTAGTCTACATGGACGTCAGTAAGGCTTTTGACAAGGTCCCGCATGGGAGACTAATCAAGAAGGAAAGAACCCATGGAATCCAGGGCAATTTGGCAAATTGGATCCAAAATTGGCTTAGTGTCAGGAGGCAGAGGGTAATGGTTGAAGGTTGATTTTGTGACTAGAAGCCTGAGTCAGTGGTGTACCGCAGAAATCGGTGCCGGGTCCCTTGCTGTTGAGTGAACATTAATGATCTAGACGTAAATGATCAGTTCCCAAATGGCACGAAATTTGGTGGTGTGGTAAATAACGAGGAGTAAAGGATTACAGGCTGATATAGACAGGCTGATCAGATGGACAGAACAGTGGCAAATCGAATTTAACCCTGAAAAGTGTGAGGTGATGCATTTTGGGAGGACTAACAAGACAAGTGAACACACAATGAACAATAGGATGCTGGGAAGCACAGAGGACCAGAGGGATCTTGGGGTGCAAGTTCCCTGAAGGCAGCAGAACAGGTAGATATGGTGGTTAAGAAGGCATATAGAACATAGAACATAGAACAGTACCGCACAGAACAGGCCCTTCAGCCCTCAATGTTGTGCCGAGCCATGATCACCCTACTCAACCCACGTATCCACCCTATACCCGTAACCCAACAACCCCCCCCCTTAACCTTACTTTTTATTAGGACACTACGGGCAATTTAGCATGGCCAATCCACCTAACCCGCACATCTTTGGACTGTGGGAGGAAACCGGAGCACCCGGAGGAAACCCACGCACACAGGGGGAGGACGTGCAGACGCCACACAGACAGTGACCCAGCCGGGAATCAAACCTGGGACCCTGGAGCTGTGAAGCATTTATGCTAACCACCATGCTACCCTGCTGCCCTAATGGGATACTTGCCTTTACTAGCCGAGGCATAGAATATAAAAGCAGGGAGGTTATAATGGAGCTGTATGGGACTTCCGGTGGCTGTGATGCAGCAGTAAGCCACACATTTGGGAGCTCCCGTTTTAAAGAGATTTTTCGGCTCTTTTGAGAGCCCAAAACGGAAATTTTTCGACGTCTCCCGGTGGGGGAAAGGTGTGCTGAACGATTTTCCCTGCAGTCCATGCCTCGAACTCGGAGTGGAAAGGTGGAAAAAACAGCAGCAGCTCCTCAGAAAAAACGGGGGAAGGGATCCAAGATGGCCACCGACAGAGCTCCAGAGGAATGGAGGGCGCGATTCTCCGGACTCACGACGGTTCGGAGAATAGCGGGCGTCGGAAATTTTTACGGCGACGCTGTTCCGACGCCCTCCCGCTATTCTCCGAACCCCGCAAATTGTCGGAGTCGCGTTTCCCGACAAACGCCTCCTTCCCGCCCCTGCGACGACCAGAATCGCCACTGAGAGCCCCCCCGCTATTCACCGGCCCGGATGGGCCGAAGTCCCGACGTCATGGCGCCCTGTTTGGACGTCGTGAAACACACCTGCTTTTTAAATTCGTCAACCAGTCGGCCTGGCTGACGACTGCTTGGAGGAGGTCAGGGCACCACTCTGCGCACCGCTCAGCGCACCGTTCAGCGCACCGCTCGAGTCTGGCCACAACGGGGAAGGCATCCCTGGGAACGGGAGGGGGTCCAGAACGGGGGCAGTGGGGGGGACGGAGGGGGCAGTGGGGGGACGGAGGGGGCAGGGGGGGGGACGGAGGGGGCAGTGGGGGAGACGGAGGGGGCAAGTGGGGGAGACGGAGGGGGCAGTGGGGGGCGACGGAGGGGGGGGGGGGTTAGGTAGAGAGTGAGCCGTCCAACCCCGTAACAAAATGTCTGCCAGCATGCCATGGTGTGCAGGTGACGAGGACACGGCCGCTGGTTCCCCTGTGGCTTCCGGCCATAGGCCACTGACGCACCCGTGAGGAGGCCATAGTTTACTGGCCGTTGGATGCAGAAAGTGACCAGGGGTTAGGCTGACCGCGTGTCAGCAGCGCGACCAGGCCACCGGGACACACTGGTATCCCATGGCTGACGGCTGCCGAGGTGTCGACTAACGTCCGTCTAACATGTTCCGTTTCTCTGCCTCCCACCACCCTTCTGTAGGTTAGCACAATGTCTGTGAACAGAACGCCTATGTTCTGCGCAGTGGTTGGGGCCGCTCTACTGGATTTGGAGATGCAGCAGCATCCACAGCCACAACCCGCAGTGGCTGCAGGGCCAGCTGCAGCAGCAGAGGGAAGGGCCGAGGAGTTGCCAGTCGTCGAGCAGCATGGGGGGGGGGGGGGGAGGAGGAGGAGGAGGAGGAGGAGGAAGAGGAAGAGGAGAGAGTGAGGGTGCAGCCACGGCGTCAGAGGCGACGACCAAAGCCGAGGGTGTACCGTGTCCGGGTCTCTTTCCTAACAATGCCGGACATCACCTGCAGGAGAAGACTCCGGCTGAGTAGGCAGACGGTGATACATATCTGCCAACTCCTGTCGCACCTCGCCCCACGTGGAACGGGGGGAGGACACGCGATCCCGGTAGCCATCAAGCTGACGGTCGCTCTGAACTTCTATGCTACCGGCTCCTTCCAGTCTCCGAGCGGGGACGTCTCTGGGATCTCCCAGTCATCGGTGCACAGGTGCATCCGGGATGTGACCGACGCCCTCTATGCCATCGCGGACTGCAACATCACCTTTCCCGAGGACCAAGCAAGTCAAGACTCACGAGCCCGTGGATTTGCCAGTGTGGCCGGGATACCGAGGGTTCAGGGGTCAATCGACTGTGTTCACGTCCCCATGCGCCCGCCTGCTGTGGACAAGGAAGTGTTCACAAACAGGAGGGGGACATACTCCATTAATGTCCAGGTGGTATGCGACCCCCACATGAGGTTCATGAACGTCTGTGCAAGGTTCCCAGGGAGTGTGCATGACTCCTACATACTAGCGCAGTCGTTCATCCCTGCGATGTTTGAGGGACGTCCCCCCCGGCTGAGGGGCTGGTTGCTAGGTGACAGGGGTTATCCGCTGAGGTCTTGGCTGATGACGCCTATACGGAGGCCTCAGACCAATGCGGAAACACGATACAACGAGGCCCATGCAGCAACCAGGGGTGTGGTGGAGCGCTGCCTTGGCCTCCTGAAGATGAGATTCAGGTGCCTGGACCGCTCCGGAGGGGCCCTGCAGTACCAGGCCGACAGGGTCGCTCGCATTGTAGTGGTCTGCTGTGCGCTGCACAATATCGCGATGCAGAGGGGAGATGACCTGCTGCAGGAGGCGGAGGGAGAAGCTAGTGGCAGTGGTGCCAGCACAGAGGAGGAGGAGGAGGAGGAGGAGGACGCTGGCGGAGTGGCGGGCGCAGCACGCAGACACGACCCAGGTGCTGGTGATGTCCAGGAGGCAGCACGACGGACCCGGCAAGGACGGCGGGCACGCAACGCCCTGATGGCAGCACGGTTCACGCATCGCATGTGACGTCCCCGATGAACACCAAACCACCACCTGCATCGCTAGTCATGCAGAGGGTCACCACACAACTGCCACCACCACAACCCCCCCCTCAGTGTACACTGCTCCACTTCGACATGACGCTTATCACTGGGTCCAGACGGTATGGCACAATATTGATGGCTGTGTCAGCGGGTGTGATCAGTGCCATGTGGAATGATGACAGCCCGCTCTGCGAAGAGCTGTGAGCTCAGAATCGTTAGAGAGAGTCTGACCCATGGCAATAGCTGAACCATCCACCTTGGTGGCCGCTGAGTTTGTCACTGACACTCCATCACGTGCCCGCGTGGGCTAGCTGTGGGAGGGGGGTAGGGGCAGGGACTGCACACCCGGCACCGAGGTTTCACCACCCGTCACCCCCAGCGACACTCGGTCACCATCACGATTCCTGTGGCTGTGGAACAATCACACGGTATTACAAGTAAGGTGGAACAGTGCGTTTAATATTAACAATTATTTACAGGTGCCCTAGCCCCTACAACTAAACTGTGCCCTTCACCCGTGCCAACTTACTCAGTGTCTATCTTAGTTGCCTTACGGGCCCTACCACTACGTCTAAGTGAATCCCCAGATGATACAGCAGGAGTGGAGGAGGATTGCTGCGAATCGCCCCCCTCGACTCGTTTCTCCTTGGCTATGCGTTTCCTGGGGCGACCCGGCCTTGATGGGCCAGGCTGCTCTGCGGGCGTCTCGGGTGACATTGTGCCACCCTGCTCTGTCTGCTGCCCACCCGATGCATCAGGGATGGGACGGGGGGAGGCCGAGAATTCCGGGACGTCCCGTGATGGAGTTAATGGGACGGGCCCCGAAACCTCCTCCTCCCTCGGGGAGCCCGGTGGCCCCCGGGCCTCACTTTGGGACAGAGGTGCGAGCGGGGAGGTTCCCCGTCGTACCACCGACACCTGGCGCTGCCAGTCCTGGAGGCCTGCAACGGTATCCACCAGGATCCGAAGGTTTGCAGAGACGGAGTCCAGGGAGTTAGACATTCCCGCCAGGGACTGTGCGATCTCAACCTGTGTGTGCACGACGCCATCCAGCACATGTGTCAGGCGGTTGATGGTCTCCGCGACTGACAGCTGGGACTGTGCCAGCGACTGCTGGGACTGTGCCAGCGACTGCTGGGACTGTGCTATCGACTGCTGGGACTGTGCCATGGCGTGCTGCGACTGGCCAATGACCTGCTGAGACTCGGCCATGGCCCGCAGGGCGCCGGCAATGTTGTTTTGGCTCTGGCACATTGCTGCCTGTGAGAGGGCAACCCTGTCCAGGGCCGAGGATGACGCGTGCACATTAACCCCAACGTCTTGCATAACCTGACCCATTGCCTCCACCGCGGATGCCACCCGTGCGGTGTCGGACTGGGTCTCTGCCATGAGCGGCACCACTCCCTGCTCTTGGACGCGGTTCGACTCCTCTAACAGCTTCTGCAGAGTCTGGAAGGAAGCCCTCATCCCGTCATTGTTTCCCTGGGTTTCCTGAGGCATCGGCTGTGCGGGTGGGTTGAGAAACTCCAGGAACTCAGAAAACGTCTGGGAGCCAGCTGCATCCTGGGCCTGGTCTGGCCTCCGCGAGTCCGGGCCCTCTGTTGCTCCGACCTCCACCTGCTGTACCTGCTCATCTGTGATGTGCCAACCAGACTGTGCCCCAGGAGACTCATCACTAAATAGGCCCGCCGGGGTGTGTATCTCTGGGATGATGGAAGTGGTGGGAGAAAGCAGTGCCGCAAGCCCGACGCTCTCAATGCTTAGGGCCTCGTCCATGGTGTGGGGCTGCTCAGCGACAGGAGGGTTGTCCCTGGCCATTTCTGGTGGTGGTGGTGGACTTCGAACCCTCTGTGCGTCCTGGTCCGCAGATTGGGTTGGGGCGGATAGGGCTGCCCGCTGATCGGGCACCCTCTGTTGTGAGGCCCCGGGTGAGGTGGCGGCAGATTCCTGTCTCCGTCTGCAGCCAGACGGACCTGGTCGTTGGGCATCACGTCCTAGGGAAGAGAATGAGACGCGTTATTTCGATTTGCTCGGCAGGCCGCTGGACGGTCCCAGTGGGCAGGGTGTGTGAAGGGACAGAGGATGGGGGAGGTGTCCCAGTGGGCAGGGTGTGTGAAGGGACAGAGGATGGGGGGGGGGGGGGGGGTTTGTCAGGGAGGGTTGTCTCACTTGCTGCAGTTCCGCCAACCTCGCATTGCGCGATATCGCGGGTGGCAGACCCCCCAACAAGGTCCAGTGCCCTCTGTTCAAAGGTGCTGAGGGGGTGCATGTTGGGCGAACCCCCTCCAGTCTTGTGCCGCTCACGGTGGTTATGACCGGCCTTGGCCTGTTGGGGGAGGGAACATAGGTAGATCATTACAAAACGGTAGGTATCAGCAGTCCGTTCAGATACTGGCACAGTTTGGGGGGGGCAAGTTGTCATCAGAATATTGCATCTCTCCTCGGGGCCAGAGCGCTGGGTCTGTGACAACTTTGTGAACCACCCTCAAATAACTCTGCCCCAATCCCTCTCCCCCCCCCTCCCCCGGGCAGTTAAGGGGGAGGGATGGTTGTGACTAGGGGGCACCCTCATGGCACTTACCCTGGCAGACCTGGTGAGGTCGTGTAGCTTCTTTCGACATTGCTCTGCTGAGCGAGGGGTCTGCCCCACAGCACTGACGGCAGCAGCCACGTCACGCCAGGCCTGGCGTACCGTGCTGGCAGGTTGGCGATGCCCTCTCCGCGGGCGGATGATGCCCCTCCTCTGCTCCACGGCATCGAGCAGCGCCTCGACGTCTGCATCTACAAAGCGAGGAGCAGCTCTCCTCGGCTCCGACATCCTGCCCGACAGATTCTGTGGTCGCCAGCGCCTTTTTACGGCGTCGGGCGGCGTCACGTGGGCGTGATCGTGTCGTCGTCGCGTTCCGTCGTCATCAGGCACGTAATTGACGCGGCCGCGCTACTAGCCCATTTCCAGGAAGTGAATCCGTCGGGAAATGAAGCCTTCGCGACCGTCGTAAAACGGTCCCGATTTTTACGACGGTTTGCCGACTTTCCGCGGGTGCGGAGAATTTCGCCCGGAGACTCTGGGCCCAGAAACAACAAACTGATCTCCTGCGCTGCTTTAAAGAATTCAAGGATGAAGTACTGAGCTCTCTGCAGGAAACGAACAGAAGGCTGTCAGAGATTCAGTCCACCCAGGGTGCTACCATCAAGAAGTTGCAGACGCAGGCCATTGAACGAGAGGAGGAGGCCGTGGTCCTCGTGAGTAAGGTGGAGGGGCACGAAGCACTCCACAAGAAGTGGCAGGAACGCTTCGAGGAGCTGGATCACCGCATGAGGCGGAAAAACCTGCGGATCTTGGGCCTTGCGGAGGGGCTAGAGGGATCGGACCTGACAGCCTATGTGGCTTTAATGCTGAATTCGCTAGTGGGGGCCGGGTCTCTCCATCTGCCCTTGGAGCTGGAGGGAGCGCACAGGGTGCTGGCCAGGAGGCCCAAGGAAGATGAACCCCCGCGTGCGGTGCTGGTGAGGTTCCACCGGTTCAGTGATCGGGAGTGCGTGCTGCGCTGGGCCAAGAAGGTGAAGAGCAGCAATTGGGAGAATGGGGTAGTGCGGGTCTACCAGGACTGGAGTGCGGAGGTGGCTAAGCGGCGGTCCGGATTTAATCGGACGAAAGAGGTGCTTTATAGAAAAAAGATAAAGTTCGGAATGTTGCAGCCCGTGCGCCTGTGGGTAACGTATTTGGACCGGCACCATTATTTCGAGTCCCCGGAGGAGGCGTGGGCCTTCGTGCGGACGGAGAAACTGGACTTGAACTAGGGGTTGGGGGTTGCGAGGTCAGCTGTAAGATATTAGTGCTGGATTCTGCTGTTGCTGTGTTCTCTTTTTCTTCGGTTTTTTTCTTCTTGTTTTAGTACTTTTGCAATTTTGATATGGTTATTTACGGAGGGGTTGTTCTGCTATGTTTTTGTTTTTGTGCTGTGGGACATTGTTTGGGCTGTGTATCTTGAGGGGCGGGTCGGGGGGGTATGTTGTATTCTATGTCGGAGTGGGGGTATAGAGGGGAGCTGATATTTGGGAGCGGCGTCAGAAAGGTGTGGTGGGGCAGGGCGAAAGCGCGGGCTTTCCTCTGGTTCCCCGCGCTGCGGGGCTGGGGGGCGGAGACGGTGACGGGGGAGGTGGGGCCTTAACTGGTTCTTCCCCGCGCTGGAGCGGTGCCAGGAGGAGGGATAGATTGGGGGATGATCCCACTTCGGGAGGGGTCGGGCTATTGGCGGGAGTTTCCGGGGTCAGCAGAAGTTAGCTGACCCACGGAAGTACAATGGAGGACGGTTCGCGGCTGGGAGGGTTCCTAGCCTGGGGGGGAAGGGAGGGGGGAAAGGGGAATACCGGGTTGCTGCTGGTAGGGTCAAGAAGGAGCTGGTGGGGGCTGGGGGGACAGAGGTGAGGGGTTGTCGCTATGGGGACGGGGTCGAGCAGGGGATGCTGGCCTGGGGCGGGCAGTCGACGGGCTATGGCTAGCCGACGGGGGAGGGGGGCGGGACGCCCTCTGATCCGGTTGGTCACCTGGAATGTGGGAGGGTTGAATGGGCCGGTAAAGCGGTCGAGGGTACTGGCTCACCTGAAGGGGCTAAAGGCGGATGTGGCAATGCTTCAGGAGACCCACCTGAGGGTGGCGGACCAGGTCCGCCTGAGGAAGGGATGGGTGGGGCAGGTTTTCCACTTGGGGTTGGATGTGAGGAACCGGGGAGTGGCGATTCTGGTGGGGAAAAATGTGTTGTTTGAGGCATCGGAGGTGGTGGCGGATAAGGGGGGTAGGTATGTGATGGTTAGGGGCAGGCTACAAGGAGAGAAGGTGGTACTGGCTAGTGTGTATGCCCCAAATTGGGACGATGCGGGCTTTATGAGGCGTATGTTGGGACGGATCCCGGATCTGGAGGTGGGAGGTCTGATTATAGGGGGGGACTTTAATACGGTGTTGGATCCTTCACTGGATCGGTCCAGCTCTAGGACGGGTAGGAGGCCGGCGGCGGCCAAGGTACTGAGAGGGTTTATGGACCAGATGGGTGGGGTGGATCCATGGAGGTTTGTGAGGCCGAGGGTGCGTGAGTACTCTTTCTTCTCCCACGTACATAGGGTCTACTCTCGGATAGATTTCTTCGTGGTGAGTAGGGGATTGATTCCGAGAGTGGAGGAGGCCGAGTATTCGGCCATTGCAATCTCCGACCACGCTCCGCATTGGATAGAGTTAGAGATGGGGGAGGTGCGAGACCAACGTCCGTTGTGGCGGTTGGATGTGGGGTTGTTGGCGGAGGAGGAGGTGTGTAGGAGGGTCCGGGCAAGTATTGAGGGGTACCTTGAGGTGAATGATACGGGGGAGGTTCAGGTGGGGATGGTCTGGGAAGCCCTGAAGGCAGTGATTCGTGGGGAGCTGATATCCATCCGGGCACACAGGGAGAGGAGCGAGAGGAGTGAGAGGGATAGACTGGTGGGGAAGATGCTGGAGGTGGACAGGAGGTATGCAGAGGCACCAGAGGAGGGACTGTTGGGGGAGAGGCGCAGCCTGCAGGCTAAATTTGATTTGCTGACCACTAGAAAGGCGGAGGCACAGTGGAGGAAGGCACAAGGGGCAGTGTATGAACATGGTGAAAAGGCGAGTAGGATGCTGGCACATCAGCTCCGTAAGCGGGATGCGGCTAAGGAGATTGCTGGAGTGAGAGACAAGAGTGCGAATGTGGTGCGGAAGGGGGTAGAGGTGAATGAGGTCTTCAAGGACTTTTATGGGGAACTGTACCGGTCGGAGCCAACGGGGGAGAGGAGGGGAATGGAGAGGTTCCTTGACAGGCTTTCTTTCCCGAAGGTGCAGGAGGAGAAGGTGGAGGGGTTGGGTGCGCCGATTGAACTGGAGGAGCTAGTTGAGGGGATCGGGCAGATGCAGTCAGGGAAGGCACCGGGGCCGGATGGGTTCCCGGTGGAATTTTATAAAGAGTTTGTGGACCTAGTGGGCCCCTTGCTGGTGCGGACACTCAACAAAGCGTGGGAAGGGGGGACTTTGCCCCCGATGATGTCACGGGCGCTGATCTCGTTAATTTTAAAGAAGGACAAGGACCCCCAGCAGTGTGGTTCATACAGGCCCATATCTCTCCTCAACGTGGATGTTAAGGTGCTGGCAAAAATCCTGGCCACCAGGATAGAGGACTGTGTGCCAGGGGTTGTGCATGAGGACCAGACAGGTTTTGTGAAGGGAAGGCAGCTGAACACGAATGTGCGGAGATTGCTGAATGTCATTATGATGCCGGCGATTGAGGGGGAGGCAGAGATAGTGGTGGCGCTGGATGCGGAGAAGGCCTTCGATAGAGTGGAGTGGGGGTACCTATGGGAGGTGTTGGGGAGGTTTGGATTTGGTGAAGGATTCATTAGATGGGTAAGGCTGCTATATGAGGCCCCGATGGCGTGCGTGGCCACGAATAGGAGAAGGTCGGAGTACTTCCGGCTTTACCGAGGGACCAGGCAGGGTTGCCCCTTGTCCCCCTTGTTGTTTGCACTGGCAATAGAGCCACTGGCGATGGCATTGAGAGATTCAGAGAGGTGGAGAGGCTTGGTGCGAGGTGGAGAGGAACATAGGGTGTCGTTGTATGCCGACAACCTGTTACTGTATGTGGCGGACCCGGTGGGAGGGATGCCGGGAGTGATGGAGTTACTAGCCGAGTTTGGGACCTTCTCAGGTTATAAATTAAACTTAGGCAAGAGCGAGGTGTTTGTGGTGCACCCTGGAGACCAGGAGGAAGGAATTGGTAGGCTCCCGCTTAGGCGGGCAGGGGAGAGCTTTAGGTACCTGGGGGTGCAAGTGGCCAGGGACTGGGGGACTCTCCACAAGCATAACTTTACCAGACTGGTAGATCAGATGGAGGAGGAGTTCAGGAGGTGGGACATGCTGCCATTGTCGTTGGCGGGGAGGGTGCAGTCCGTCAAAATGACAGTGCTTCCGAGGTTCTTGTTCCTTTTTCAGTGCCTGCCCATATTTATCCCCAGGGCCTTCTTTAGGAGAGTGACCGGCAGTATTCTGAGCTTTGTGTGGGCACATGGGACTCCGAGAGTGAGGAGGGTGTTCCTGGAGCGAGGAAGGGATAGAGACGGGCTGGCGCTGCCCAACCTTCTGGGGTACTATTGGGCAGCCAATGTGTCAATGGTGCGTAAATGGGTGATGGAGGGGGGAGGGGCGGCGTGGAAAAGAATGGAGATGGCGTCATGTAGAGGTACGAGCCTGGGTGCCATGGTAACGGCACCGTTGCCGCTCTCCCCTAAGAGGTTTACCACGAGCCCGGTGGTGGCGGCGACCCTAAGAATCTGGGGACAGTGGAGACGGCATCGGGGGGAAACAGGGGGCTCGATGGAGGCTCCACTGGGTGGCAACCAGCGGTTCATCCCGGGGAACACGGATGGGGGATTCAGGGGGTGGCAAAGGGCGGGCATCAGCAAATTGAGGGACCTGTTTATTGGCGGGAGGTTTGCGGGCCTGGGGGAACTGGAAGATAAATTTGGCCTTCCCCAGGGGAACATGTTCAGATACCTGCAGGTAAAGGCGTTTGCTAGGCGACAGGTCGAGGGATTCCCTTTGCTGCCCTCGCAGGGGACGATGGACAGAGTGCTTTCGGGGGTGTGGGTAGGAGAGGGGAAGATGTCTGACATCTATAAGGTAATGCAGGAGGTGGAGGAGTCGTCAGTGGAGGAGCTGAAGGCTAAATGGGAGGAGGAACTCGGGGATCAGATAGAGGACGGGACTTGGGCGGAGGCCTTGGAGAGAGTCAACTCTTCCTCCTCATGTGCGAGGCTTAGTCTCATCCAATTTAAGGTGCTGCACCGGGCCCGCATGTCCGGGACTAGGATGAGTAGGTTCTTCGGGGGTGAGGACAGGTGCACCAGATGTTCGGGGAGTCCTGCGAACCACGCCCATATGTTCTGGGCATGCCCAGCACTGGAAGAATTCTGGAAGGGGGTGGCGGGAATGGTGTCGAGGGTGGTTGGATCCAGGGTCAAACCAGGGTGGGGACTCGCGATTTTTGGAGTTGCGGTAGAGCCGGGAGTGCAGGAGGCGAAAGAGGCCGGTGTCCTGGCCTTTGCGTCCCTAGTAGCCCGTCGAAGGATTCTGTTACAATGGAAGGATGCAAGGCCCCCAAGCGTGGAGACCTGGATCAGTGACATGGCGTGATTTATAAAATTGGAAAAGGTCAAATTTGCCCTGAGAGGATCAATACAAGGGTTCTATAAACGATGGCAGCCTTTCTGGACTTCCTGGCTCAGAGATAGGTAATTGGGTCAATAGCAGCAGCAACCCGGGGGGGGGGGGGGGGGGGGGGTGCATTATTGTAGTGTTTATTCTGTAACTTTATAGTGTGTTAATTTGCATTGTTGTTAAAATGCTGGGTTGTTCATGGGGATGGGGCGAATGTATATGATTGTTAATATTATTGTTATTTTCGGTATTTTACTAAGGTGCGTCAATGTTGTATAAAATCAAAATTTCTCAATAAAAATTGTTTTAAAAAAAAAATAATGGAGCTGTATGAAATGCTCATTCGGCCACAGCTGGAGTGCTGTGTGCAGTTCTGGTTGCCATACCTTCGGAGGGATGTGAGTGCACTCGAAAGGATGCAGGGGAGATTCACCACAATGTTGCCAGGGCTGGAGCGTTTGATCTATGAAGAGAGGTTGATTCGGCTGCTGATGTTTTCCTTAAAGCAGGGAAGGCTGAGTGGGGATCTCGTTGAGGTGTACAAATTTATGGGGGATATAGATGGGGAAGAGAGGAACAAGCCTTTCCCCTTAGTCAATAACCGGGGGCATAGATTTAAGTTAAGAGGTAGGCGATGTAGAGGGGACTTTAGGAAAAACCTTTTCATCCACAGGGTGGTGGGAATCTGGAACTAACTGCCTGAAAGGCTGGGAGAGGCAGGAATCCCCATATTTAAAAAGCATTTAGATGAACACTTGAAACACCATACCATACAAGGCTATGAACCAAGTTCTGGAAAATGGGATGAGAATAGATAGGTGCTTAACGGATGGCAGATGGGCCGATGGTCTGTAAAGCTCTATGACTCCGATCTCAAAATCATTGGAGCAAATTATTTTGATCTGCACCACCTGTGCAATCCATCGCAAGTAAAGAGAACCACTGATGGTATCCTCATTCCTATCCATCCCAGAGAAACACCTTGGAGTGAATCTTTTCAAGCTCAAAGGGAAGGCACAACTCATTCTTGTTGAGTATCATTCCAAATGTATTGAGATTAAATGTCTCCTTAAATGACAACATCAACTTGGAACTGCTCAGTTACCGTTCCACACCACTCCTGAATGGTCTGCTGTTGGCCGGATTTTTCACGGGAAGACGACTGCGAACATAACACATGCTTATGACATAACTCAAAGAATCGGATACAGAGGGAGTGAGGAAGAAGGGGGATGAATATTATGTCAGTCGAACCAGTAACGATAATCAACACTGTAGAGTGTATGATTTAACAGAACTCCAGTCAGGGGAATCAGTATGGATTGATGACCCGAAATCCGCGAAACCCAATTATTATATAAAGAAATGGTCATTTGATTTAATTCATTAACAAAACATATTTGCAGCCCAAAGGCTGAATGCCATTGGAAATTACAAAATGCATATATCACCTCATTGCTGATTGTGGGATCTTGACTGTAATGTTTTCAACATTATGCCAATGACTACGCATCAAAGTTACTTCATTAACTGTAAGACGTTTTGTGATATCCTGCGATCATGCTAGAAGAGGCACTATATAAATGCAACTCTTTCTTCTCCGAGCATATTTCCAAGGCAGGAAGCTCTGTATTAATTGAGAGAATACTGTGACATTCCAGCCTGTATTGAAATAAATGGAGTAATTTGACGGTTAAAGGAAAGTCTGGGGCAACACTGGTGGAGGGCTATCCAGAATTATCCATTAACCTACACTGTATGTGACAGCGACTGCACTTGAACGATGTCACAATGGCTTCAAAGCCCTTTCTGATGTCCTGAAGATGTGAAAGGCACTATCAAAATATCATTGCTTTCTTTATAGTTCTCTCAAGTGGTATTGCTCCTATCTGTTAATTTTATTTCACAGTAGCTCACATGTAATCGGCAAATGTATTCAGGAATTATCTGATTGCCAACTGTTTTTCAGTTCACCTACTCAAAGCATCTAAGGGAGCCAGCAGTTTGAATGTTGAACATTGTCATGTTGTCATATTGATATAAAAGCATTAATCATTCAGAAACTCAGAGGGGCTGGTTTAGCACAGTGGGCTAAACAGCTGACTTGTAATGCAGAACAGTGTCAGCAGCGTGGATTCAATTCCTGTACCGGCCTCCCGGAACAGGTGCCGCAATGTCGCGACTAGGGGCTTTTCACAGTAACTTCATTGATGCCTACTTGTGACAATAAGCGATTATTATTAATAATTATTTGGGAAAACACTATTGGCTTCATTTATTTAGACTCGGCACATGAGAACAGTTGTAAAAAAAGGTAGAAAGCTTGGAGACAACAGAGCTATGCTGTGCGTGTGTCGTCTGATCAGAGGCCAAATTGAAACTGAGACTGGGTGTCACATGACACATTTCCTTTTGGTGGTGGCTTGCTGCACCCTTCAAGTCATATTACAGCAAGTTGGGAGGGAACGAAATGGATAGAAAATAATTGGACAATCACAGCAGGCCTGACAGCATCTGTGGAGAGAGAAGGGAGCTAATGTTTCGAGTCTGGATAACTTCGTCAAAGTTCGGAGGAATTTTGAATTGACAGTGAAGTGTTTAGGTGAACTCTCCAGAATGGATATCGAGTTGAATCTCTTAATATTGTCATTTATTGCAAGGGAAATGGAATATAAAAGTAGGGATGCTTTGCTCCTGTTGTACATGCTGTTGGTTAGACCACATCTAGACTACTGTACACAGTTTTAGTGTCCTTACTTAGGAAAGGATGTAAATGCATTTGAAGCTGTTCAGAGAAGATTCATTTATCTGATATCTGGGACGGGATTCTCCAATCCTGCGGCAGAGTGTCCACGCCGTTGTAAACGCCATCGCATTTTACAACGGTGTGAACGGCCGCTTCCACGTCTAATTCTGGACTCTACAGGGGGCCAGCACGGTTCGCGCCGCTCCAGCTGCAGATGTGCTGTGCGCCGCAGGATCCACACATGCGCTATTGGGCCGGCGCCAATGAGGACATGCGCAGTGGCACGGGCACCAACGCATGCAGGCGCAGTGGCTTCCTTCAACACGCCGGTCCCGACGCAACATGGCGCAGGGCGACAGGGGCCGTCGCATAGGAAAGGAGGCCCCCAGCCACAAAGGCCAGCCCACCGATCGGTGGGTCCCGGTCGCGGGCCAGGCTGCGTCGGAGGCCCCCGTACGGGGTCGGACCCCCCTCTCCCCCCCCCCCCCCCCCCCCCAGGCCTCCACCCGACCCTTACACGCCGATGTCATGCCGGCCCAGAGCAGGTTAGAATGACGCCGGCAGGACTCGGCTCTTTTCCTACGGCCGCTCGGCCCATTCGGGCTGGAAAATCGGCGGGCCAGCCGCGTTGAGTGGCACGCGACCGGCGCCGCGCCAACCACGCTGGTGCCAATGCCGCCGATTCTCAGCACTGCATGGCCCCTTCGCAGGGATTCTCCGGCCCGGCGCAGGGCTGGGAGAATCCCACCACTGGTGTCGGGGTTGGGGTGAGATCATCCTAGGGGAAAGGCTGGACAAGCTGGGACTGTATCCATTGGAGATAGAACATTAATATTTGATTTTATTGAAACTGTGAGATCCTGAGAGGATTTGACAGGGAGGATGCTGAACTCCCCTTGTGTGAGAGACTGGGGCTCACTATTTAAAAATGAGCGCTCTCCCATTTAAGACAAAGGTAGGATGAATTTATTTTCCTCAGAGTGTTGTGAATCTTTGAGCTCGCTTCTCCGGAGAGCAGTGAAGGCAGGGTTATTGAATAATATTAAGGCAGAGATAGATAGATTCATGAATAACAAGTCAGTCAAAGGCTATCGGGAGTAGGTGGAATGTGGAGTTGAGGCCACAATCAGACAGGCCATGATCTTATTGAATGGCAGAGCAGACCATTCCTGCTCCTGAGTTGGATGTTGCTGCGTATGCATGACAAAGAGTTTGGAAGTGGAGGAAAGGAACAAGAGGAGATGAAGTCCCATATTAGTCAAACTCATAGGTGGTGATCTTTCAAGGCCTGATAATACATAGTGTTACGTACATATCCTTTGTGTACCTCAGCAGAACATGACCCAAAAAGAGGTTATGCCTCAAGGGTGTGAGCTGAGATTAGAGTCAGCTGTTGGAAATGGTTCGATGCCCAATCAGAAACCTCTGGATGGAACTCACTAGAGGTGAAAATACTGGCTGCCCTGATCATCCATGTGGGTGGGGGCCTTCCAGAAAGCCATTATCAGCCAATCTGAGGTAAGTGCAGCACCTGTTTCTCCTTTCATGAGACTGTGGGTGTCGCTCACTAGGTCAGCATTTATTTTCCAACCTAATTGTCCTTGAGCAGATGGTGACGAGCTGCTTTCCTGAACCTCTGTAGCCTAGGTGGTGTAAGTAAACGCAGGGTGCCATTGGTGAGGCGGAATGGGGCAGGGGGTGGGGGGAGGCAGGGTGGAGTTCCACAGTGAGGAAACACCGGTATATTCTCAGGTCAGGATGGTCCGTGGCTTGGAGGGGAACATGCAGGTGATGCGTGTTCCCAAGCATCTGCTGCCCTTGTCCTTCTAGGTGGCAGAGGTCATAGGATTGGAAGGTGCTGCTGAAGCATCTTAATAATTAAATACAGCATATGCTGAAGACGCAAGCCTGAATTTTTCCCAGTTAAAAACTAATCTGAATACACTGGACTACTGATTTCATAAACGTTGCCATTTGAAGAACTCCTGGGAAAGTTCTCACTTCTGTCAACACAAAAAGAACCATGTGACACTCCGGTGACAGTCAAGAGCGACAACACAAAGAATGAGGCAGCGAAGAGTTCCCTCACCATTTAATTTGGAAGGAGAAATATATGGCTAGACCCTGAAAGACATGGGTTAACCAAACAAAGACATCACTTCAAAACCTCCAGCCGCACAACGATCGGCTTCTAAAGTTAATGGGGCAAGCCTTGGCTCCTTTGAACATTTTCGGATGGGCCATTCTGAGGTAATGATCCAGAGCAGGTTAGCAGAATAAATATGGGATGGTGCGTGCTCTGCAGTACAGCCACTGAGAGAGGCCTACACACACTTGCCAAGGTTACGGAGGGAGGGGGGGCTGGCAGTTGCAAACTAGGCCTCAGGGGAAGGAAAGGGTGTTGGGGTTCGAGCCAGAGAATTTGAAAGACTTTCACACATTGATGAAAAAGTCTTTCCTTTTGAGTCCTGCACACAAGCAACCTGCATAAAGCCGGACAAAACGTAAAGCTTCCTTAAATTCTAAATTTGCTCATCCACTCTCAGGATTTGACACTCAATTAAATGCCTTTAATCTTTAAAGGACTAAATTGTCCTTATTTCAAATTTGGAGGGTAATGACAGTGTTGAGCATTTGCGCTCACTCATGTAATGTAGTTGTACTTGTTATGTTTAATCTGATATACCTCAGTGCTTTGTGCACTAATTAGTTAAGCTCTTGTTGTGTAGGGCATCCAAGGGATGCTTTTTAAAATGAGTGGGCGTAGATAATTCTTCAGAAATCTCCTGGAGATACATGCATCCATTGCTTCCACCCATGTGTTGCAGTGCCAGAGTCCCTCCTCCCCCAGTGCTAGCCTATTCTGTTCCAGCTCTGGTGTCTCTGCTCGTTTAACACTGCTTCTCCGGGAGCAACAGTAACTTGCATTTATATACCGACGTTAAAATAGCGCTGTGTCAGGGCAGCACGGTGGCACAGTGGTTAGCATTGCTGCCTACGGCGCTGAGGACCCGGGTTTGAATCCCAGCCCTGGGTCACTGTCCGTGTGGAGTTTGCACATTCTCCCCGTGTCTGCGTGGGTTTCACCCCCACAGCCCAAAGGATGTGCAGGATAGGTGGATTGGCCACACTAAATTGTCCCCTTAATTGGAAAAAATAATTGGGTACTCTAAATTTTTTTTTTTAATTAAAAAATAGCGCTGTGTCTGTAGGCGCTTCACAGCAGAGTTCTCAAACGAACCTGCGAACGAGTAGCAGAAGTTGGCCACTCGGCCCTTCGAATCTGCTCTGCCATTCAAAACGTTCATGGTTGATCGGATTGTGGCCTCAGCTCCGCATTCCCACCTACCCCTGATAACCTCAGAAGCCCTTATTAGATGGGAATCCATCAACCCTGCCACGAAAAGATTCATTGCCCTCCTGCTAAGGGACCTCCGCAGACTCACGACCCTCTGAGAGAAATAAAAATTCTCTCATCCCCGACGTAAATGCGAGATCCCTTATTTTTAAACCGTGTCCCCTAGTTCTGAACATCCTCTCAACATGCAACCTGTCAAATTCCCTCAGATGCATAAAGAGACGGACACAAGTTTGGACAAAGAGGTACATTTAATGGAGAGCCTACTCCTTATCCTAAACCTATGCCCTCCAGTTCTAAATTGCCCCTCAAGAGGAAACATTCTCTCTCCGTGCAGGACAGGTGTAATCTCACTGAGAAAATAAGGAAAGGAGGAGAACATTCAGCCCATCGAGCCTTTCTCACCATTCAGAATATAGCCAAAATGTGTCTTAACTCGAACCACCTGCCCAGATTCTTGAACCCTAAATAGCCTTGCCTAATGCAAATCTACCAACCTCAGTTTTGCCACCAGTTCCCTAACACGCCCAATATTCAGCTATTGAAGTTGGTGGGAAAGAATTTTGGGTGAGGCGTATAATGGCGGCTAATGAATATTTATATTTTTATTATATTTATTCTATTTCCCTTGCAATAAACAGCAAAATTCCATTTGCCTTCCTGGTCACTAGCTGTACCCCGCACACTAACGTTTGTGATTCATGCACCAGGACACCCAGATCTCTCTGCACCTCAAAGTTCCCCAATCTCTGTATTTAAATAACATGCTGCCTTTCTAATCTTCTTGCCAAAGTTGATAAGTTCACATTTTCCCACATTATACTCCATCTGCAAAATCTGTGCCCGCACACTTCACCTACCTTTGCAGCTTTGCAGACTCCTTATGGGCTAAGCACATGACCACATATTATATCATTGAACTGGTATCGTAAAGGTCAAGAACATAAAATCCAATCTGGCCTGTGTAGCCACCTGGGTTGGCCGCTTCCCGACTTTAAAATGGAGAATCGCTAAGAACGTAGGGAAAAATGGACAGGTATAGGGAAGCAAGCAGAATGCAAAGCTTCCTGTATTTTAAGACTCGCAGAAAGCAGACAGCACTGAAACTGATGACCATCTGCATATTGATGAGCGATCCCCGGGAACAATAGCAACAGTTAAGATAATCGAGGCAAAGCCAGACTCCTCGGCGCCAGCAGGAGCCAAAACAAAAGAAGCTAACGGACACTTAGGAACCGCCCAGCGATCACGGAACAGCCCCAGTATTGGGGAAATCAAACCAATCGATTGGAACATAGTCCAATCAATTGGATCCAGGTACGGGGTCCGCCCAAAAGGGTGCGAAGCCCCTGGGGACTATAAATCCCCAAGTTCAATTTGCTCTCTTGGCAAGTCTTCTTGGCAGGGTCTCTCAGCAGCTCGAAACAACCTTTGACAGAGACCTGCCTAGCAGCTGCACCAACAAGTAAGTGTCCAGTCAAGGCACGCTACAAGATAGGCACTCCTAACCCTTAGTCCATACCAGCTGGAAGCCTGCAGACTCAGGATCGAACGAGAGGGCAGTACGGTAGCATGGTGGTTAGCATAAATGCTTCACAGCTCCAGGGTCCCAGGTTCGATTCCCGGCTGGGTCACTGTCTGTGTGGAGTCTGCACGTCCTCCCCGTGTGTGCGTGGGTTTCCTCCGGGTGCTCCGGTTTCCTCCCACAGTCCAAAGATGTGTGGGTTAGGTGGATTGGCCATGCTAAACTGCCCGTAGTGTCCTAAAAAGTAAGGTTAAGGGGGGGGGGGGGGGGGTTGGGTTGGGTTGGGTTGCGGGTGTGGGGTGGATTTGTGGGTTTGAGTAGGGTGATCATTGCTCGGCACAACATTGAGGGCCGAAGGGCCTGTTCTGTTCTGTACTGTTCTATGTTCTATGTTCTATGTTCTATTGTTCCCTGACCCAGTGGGTTCCTTTTCCAAAGCTAAGTATTGGCCTCTAGTGGTATAAATAGTCTAGTTCTGTAGTATTTTATGCATGAGTAGAGATTGACTATGTATATAATAAATGTGTTTTGATTTGAACCTTACTAACTGGTGTATTGAGTTATTGATCAGCATTTGAACTTGAACCTTGTGGTGGTATCATAAAGATACCTGGCGACTCTAGAGCAAGGTTATAAAACAGAGCAATTAAATGTAAAGCACACTTAGCAAAATGAGCAACACCTGGGCTGTTTGAGAATTTGAATTCAGGGCCAGAATTTTCCAGCAGTTGGGATTCTCTTTTTCTGCTGCCAGTGCACCCCCCGCCCCCGCCTCCCGCCTCCCGCCTGTGGGTTTCCCGGCGGCATGGAATGGCTTCAATGGGAAATCCCATTGACAAGCGGCGGGAAGAGATAAACCCACAGCGACGAACGACATGCCGAGAAACACATGACAACGGGGCCAGAGAATCCTATCCCCAGGTATTTAAAATTACTTGGAAATACGGAGGCTCATATCATTAAAAATTACTTGTTGAATTGTTGTTAAAACCTACCTGGTTCACTGACGTTCTTTAAGGACACTTGTCCATCCTCACCTGATCTGGGCAGATATGCGACTGCGTGGTCCCACACCCACATGCTTAATTCTTATCTATTCTCTGGAGTTGTTCGAGATGGGTAATATATGCAATCCCGGTGATGTCTGCACTCTGAGAGGAGCAATGGTTATGCCTATTGGATGCAAAGAATATGAAAATTTGCTTCTGTCAATAAAGGAAAATTTACAGCAACCTGTTCGGAAGATTCAGAAGGCTGAGTGGCAAAAGGAGATGGGGACTGAGTGGCAAATAGAGTTTAAAGAAGAATAAGGCTGCTCAATTTAGCATTAATTGAAACTTGCCAGCACTACCAAATTAGACTGAGTCTGTGGACTCCAGTGAGTCTTCAAAAATAAAAGGAGAAAGTGAACTATTTTACAGAAAGCTAGCGCAGCCAGAGAAAGTTAATATTGCAGGGGATTACGAGAGTCAGATGGTTTCACTCTTAGGGCAAGTCAAAGATAGACAGAGATCTCTTCCCAAGTCTTGCTTAATATTATTCTGAGGTTTCTTTCCTCGCTCCACAGATGCTGCCAGACCTGTGTTTTTTTCCCAGCATTCTCTGTTTTTGTTTTAGATTCCAGCATCCGCAATATTTTGCTTTTATTCTCAGCTCGGTGATTTTGTGTCAATACTGTGCAAAACCTTCCGGATGTGGACCCAGCCAGACCTGCGAGGGATACCTCCACTGGGACAGCTGATAAACAGAGAGCGAGGCTCAGGGCCTTCATCCACATTCCGCGAGCGGAGCTAGCCGGACCTGCAAGGGTCATCTCTATTGGAACAGCCGATAAATAGCGAGCAAGGCTCGGGGCCTTCACTCATCTTCTGGGAGTGGAGCCAGCCAGACCCACGAGGGACACCTCGATTGGGACAGCGGATAAATAGATAGTGAGGCTCGGGGCCTTCACTCACTTTCCAGGAGCAGATCCAGCCCGACCTGTGAGGGATGCCTCTACTGGGAATGTGGGACCTGTGCGAGGTGGATGGGTTGCATCTTAACAGGACGGGAACTGACAAATTCACAGGGAGATTTGCTCGTGCTGTTGGGGTGGGTAAAAAATAGTTTGACAGGGAAATGGGAATCTGTGGGGTGGCCGAATTGGAAGGAAGTAATGTTGGTAACAGGCCGTAGTCATGAAACTAAAAGGAATGTCGGATTAGCCATGATCCTGTTGAATGAGGGAGCATGCTCAAGAAGCCAAACAACCTCTTATTCCTATTTCTTATGGTCTTATGGACTTTCTTATGAAAAGTGATTAGGCAAATTGGGCCTGTATTCCCTAGAATTTGGAAGAATAAGTGGTGATCTCATTGAAACCTATAAAATGCTTAAAGGGTAGATGCAGGAGAGATATTTCCGCTGGTTCGGAAGGGGCACAATGTCAAAATAAGAGGGAAGCCACTTAGGACCAAGATGAGGAGAGAGTTGTGGACCTTTTAAATTCTCGACTCCAGAAGCAGCTCTGTCATTGTAGTACATTTAAAACAGAGATTGATAGATTTCTGATTAACAGTAACATAACGGTTAATGAGGATAGTGGGTATAAAAGGCAATGAACTGCCTGATCAGCCATGATTGGATTGAATAGCAGAGCAGGCTCGACGGGTTGAATGGCCACTCCTGCTCCCATGTTCCTATGTTCTCAAAATGGCAGCCATGTTCACCTGTAACTGCAAACTACATCTCTAAGTCACTCAGTAAAGCAGTTTTGGATGACCCTGGCATTGCTCGATCATTATATAAATGGCTTCCTTTGGGAGGAAAACCTATAGATATGAGGGTGGAAGTTATGAGTGTTCAGTTCAGCGCAATCACCAATAAGATATTGCTTTGTCATTATTTTAACAGAAGCATTACTGATATGTATTTATGTATGAACATATCCATCATAATAGTTAATTAAGTAATGTCATAAAGAGTGATTAAAGCATTAATGCGCCAATATCACACCGGATTCCTCGGCTGCAGTATCTGATGGAAGTGATCACACAATGGACAAATAATTAATTGTTCAAGGCTTTTGGTCCAAAACATACTGTCATAATGATGATAAGGCTAATGGTGCTTTCTATTATTTGTATGTAACTTACACAGCATCTTTGGGCATGGGTAAAGCTTGGTTCAATGCAGAAATAAGAAGTTGTTGTCTAAGATGCACCACTCCACCATTAGCTCCACAAAAATCTGTGCCTGACAGTCCGGCTCCCTCTCAAAAGTGGTATGAAGTTCCTCTGCCTGTACTGTATATTTGGTCTGAATTGATCACAAAACATTATTCCAAGTTATTTCAAGTCTAAGTTCCCTTTTAATTACGCAAAAAGTATTAGTTACTCCACTCAGCTTATCTGGCTCTAAAAATTGTCAGTATGGAGTCTTTTTCTGTGAGGTATATAAATTGTTGGAGATTTTAAAATTAGTTTGACACTTTCTTTTTAATCTTGTTTCACATCCTCTCTTAATCCAATCTTTATTTGTTTTTCTGGACCTGATTTGCCATTGAGATCAGTCACTCTAAATTCCACCTCCTTATTCAGGATTTGTGCTGCTCTTTTCGCAATCCAATTTTGTTGAGGAGATGCTTGCCCTCTCCTCTCAGTTCTGAGGTGTGCTGGCCAGGGCACCATTGCCGTCTCACACCATTTGCAGGGCGCGATTTAACAGGACAAAAACAGAGTTCCGTTTTGGGCACATTTAGTGGGGTGCTTCTCAGCGCCTGCAGTGCCGAGAAAGACTCCACTATTTTATGGCACTTTTTGGTCTTGGGGGCAACACCCAATCAAAGCAACACTTTCATAATTTCCTGCACTGCGGAGTCCAGATGAGTTGTGGATCGGAGCACCATTTTTAAAGGCTGCCTTGTTCTTTTGGCCCCGCCCCTCCCTCCCTCAGCCACCGCACTGCACGTAACTTACCTCTTATGGGGTCATCGGGCCCCACCTCACCCTATCTCTTAAGAGCAAGGCCCCCCCCCCCCGGACCAATCCCTGGCACCAGCAACCTGGCACCCGGGCACCTAGGCACTGCCAGCCTGGCACCCTGGCAGTGGCCCTGCCAGCCTAACAATGCCACCTGGGTGCTGTGAAAGTGCTAGGGTGGCACTGCTGGGGTGTCCCTGTGGCAGGGCCAAGGTGCCAGGCTGGCAGTGCCAACATGTCCAGGCGCCTGCAGGAGTGCCAGGGTACTAACCGCCCATAGTCCAACCACTGGGGTTCTCTAATAGCCTGGGAGACCCACTCATGTGCCGTTCCGCTTGGTCCACGTTTGTGGAAACCCCAGTGCTAAATGGCGTCCTTGTGAGTCTCCCAGGCGAGGCCGTTAGGTCCCGGGTGGCGAGAGAATCCGGCACAGACATATTTAAATATGCCAGCGAGGGTGAGATCCAGATCGTGACGTCTCGTGAGATTCCATTGAATCTGTTAGACGTTTTGAGAGGCCTCTTGCGCGATTCAACAAGTGCGTTGCGTTGCCAGGTCAAGCACGAGGAGGTAAATCATTGTCTTTGCATGATGCCATGTTCAATATCTCGGTTTGTGTTATAGACTGCCACTGTTGCAGAGTCTCCACCTTCACCAGCTATTGAAGGAGATTGAGCGGGTTACAGGGTAAGTCTGGCTCCCTTTGAAGATCAGATTTGGTAACAGGCCAACTAATTGTACCAATTCATGAAAGTACAAGAATGCTGCAATCAATAGTAAATAAACCATTGAGCTAATGCTGCCGAGGCACATCCATTGATATATTTTGTCATAAGGGATTTTCTGCATCAGCGGCACTTTGAAAACCCTGTGACATTCCCATAATTAACAGAGAGCAGATGGGGAAGTATTTTCAGGAAATTAGCTTTTCTTTTGAAATTCTTCTCCATCCTGAACACATCAGTTCCTGCAGGGTTTCAGATTGATGCGCACCAGTGGCCCACCAAGTAACCATTCCAATTGTGAGAGTAGAAAATCTACGAAGTAGAGAGTACAAGGAATGTTTTCACGTCAGTGGGGATTAGAATAGGAAATACCTCATCGTCAGTGGCTAATGAGACAAAGTAAAATCACATTCAAATGAATAGGGATGGAGAAGGGAAACAATAGTCGATGCCCATGTGGATCAAACACCAATTACAGGCACAACGGCTTGAATGACCTGCTTAAGTGTTTACAGCGGAGTACTTGGAAGAGGTAACAGAAAGGGACGATGGGGGTAATGCCGTTGATGTGGTGTACATGGACTATCAAAGGACATTCAATAGCGGCCATACAACAGGGCTGTGAGAAAAGTTATAGCTCATAAAAGGAACAATAGCAACTTGGTTATGAAATTGGCTGAATAACAATCAAAGAATCATAGAATTTACAGTGCAGAACGAGGCTATTCAATCCATCAAGCCTGGACCTGCCCTTGGAAAGAGCACTAAGCCCGCATCTCCACCCTACCCCTGTAACCCCACCTAACCTTTTAGAACACTAACGGCAATTTAGCGTGGCCAATCCACCTAACCTGCACATCTTTGCACTGTGGGAGGAAACCGGAGCACATGGAGGAAACCCACCCAGACAAGGGGAGAACGTGCAGACTCCACCCAAGCCGGAAATTGAACCTGGGACTCTGGAACTGTGAAGCGACAGTGCTCACCACTGTGCTACCCTGCAGGCCCCGATGTGACACGTGTCACATCAATAACCGTAAAGGTTAACGGGTTGATTAATAAGGGGATCAAGGGTTATGGGGAGAAGGCAGGAGAATGGGGACGAGAAACATATCAGCCTGATTGAATGGCAGAACAGGCTCGATGGGCCAAATGGCCTAATTTTGCTCCTATGTTTTATGATCTTAGGGATATTTTTCAGGCCGTGGGAAGGTTTGTAATGGTGTGCCCCAGGGGTCAGTATTGGGACCCTTGGTTTTCCTGAAAAATATTAATGATCAAGACGTTGGTGTGCAGGGGACAATTTCAAAGTTTGCGGGAGAAACAAAATCTGGAAGCATTGTAAACTGTGAAGAGAACAATGTCGAATTTCAAAAGGACGGAGAGAAGTTGGGGAGAGTGGGCAGATAGGTGGAAGGTAAAGTGCATTGCGGAGAAGTGTGTGGTTATGCAGTTTGGTAGGAAGAACACAGGGAGAAAATATAAAATAAGGGGTAAAATTCTGAAAGGGGTGCAGGAGCAGAGGGACCATGGCATAAATGCACACAGATTATTAAAGTGGCAAGACAGGTGAACAGACCAATTAATACAGCATATAGTATCCTGGGCTTTATTAATAGGGGCAGAGAGTACAATGGCAAGGAGGTTATTCTGAACTTATACAAGACACTAATGTTACAGTACCCGAACTAGACCCCAATTTATATTAGGAAACCGGACGACACCCGAAGAAGTTTTTAATTTTTAAACTGAGAGGAAAGGATACTGCACTCCAGGAGTAATTCCACTGACAAATAAGGATCTTTTAAATTAAAACAACTTCATCATTAACACAGAATTTATCCCATTGACATCCAAGGAATAAACAGCTGTTCAAGGAACAAAGAACAATACAGCACAGGAACAGGCTGTGAGGAGAAATAAAATGTGGAAGGCCCAATGGAGGGATGTCCGGACAAGCAGAATTGAAGCAATTATCCCTTTTCAAACACAGTTTCCCTGACAGGCTTCCCTCTATGGGTTTGTATATCCCGGTCTCTGCCATTACCATCAAGCCTGCCGGTCAACATTGGAATAGAGTAAGAAAGCGTGCCAAGAACAGTGATAGGCAGATCTGAAAATGAGTTGACAACCTGATGAAGCTACAGCATAATTATATGTTATATACAGAGTGAAGCGATTAATGAAATGTGGAATGGAAGTTGCCATAGTCCTGGAGGACAATAGGCTGCTCTCCCCTTTTGAGAGAGAGAGCTGGTGGTGGTTTAATCTGAGGTTGCCACACCTCGAGCGAGGGACAAGGTTGGGAAGGTGGGTCCTTCATGGTAACCCCAGCCAGTACGGGAATTGAACCCGCGCTGTTTGGCATCGCTGTGCATCGCAAACCATTGCACAACTAACGGATCGCAAGAACATAGCAAATAGGAGCAGGGATAGACTATTCAGTCCGTCGAGCCTGCACTGTCATTCAATATGATGTTGTCTGACCTTGAGTCTCAACTCCATTTTTCCGTCTGCCCCCGTATCCCTTAATTCCCTGGGAGACAAAAAAAATCTGTCAATCCCAACCTTAAATTTTTTAAACGATGGAACATCCACAACCCTCCGGGACAGAGAAGTCCAAAGATTCACAACCCTCTAATTGGAATAATTTCTCCTCATCTCAATCCTAAATAATTGAACCCTTATCCTGAGATTCTGCCCTGTGTTTTAGATTTGCTGACTAGCGGAATCAGATCTGAGGTTGATAATACTGCCACATCCGGTTGTGAGTTATGAGGACAATCAAACAACTAACCAGAGAAGAAGGTACCACAAATGTCCCATCCTCATTGATGGGGGAGGCGAGCACATCAGTGCAAAAGATAAAGCTGAAGCATTAGCAACTCCCTTCATCCAGTCGCGCTGAGCGGATAATCCATCTTATCCTCCTCCTGGTGTCCCCGGTATCATAGATGTCAATCTTCAGCGAATTTGATTCACTCTACATGATATCAAAAAATGGCTGAAGGCACTGGATGCTGCAAAGGCTATGGGCCCTGACACTATTCTGGCTCCAGAACAAGCCATGTCCCTGGCCAAGCTGTTTCAGTATAATTACAACATTGGCAGTTACCCGACAGTGTGGAAAATTGCCCAGATATGTCCTGCCCATAAAAAGCACGACAAATCTAATCCTGGAAATTACTGGCCCATCAGCCCGCTCTTGATCATTGACAAGGTGATGGACGGGATCATCGAGCACTAACACATTCACTGTGACACATTCACAGCAATAAGCTGCTCAATTATGCCTAGTTTGAGTTCCACCAGAGCACAATCAGCTTCTGGCTTTGTTATAAACCCAGGACAAAAAAAAACTGAAGTCAACAGATGGGGTGGGGTGACTGTCCTTGATATCAAGGCAGCATTTGACTGAATATGGTATCAATGAGTCCTAGCAAATCTGGAATCAATGGGAATCAAGGGAAAAACTCTGTTCGTTGGAGTCATATTTAGCACAAAGGAAGATGGTTGTAGATTTTTGTGGAGGCCTATTATCTCAACCTTAGTATATCACGATGTGGAGATGCCGGCATTGGACTGGGGTGAGCAGAGGAAGAAGTCTTACAACACCAGGTTAAAGTCCAACATGTTTGTTTCAAACACTAGATTTTGGAGCACTGCTCCTTCATCTGAGGAAGGAGCAGTTCTCCGAAAGCTTGTGTTTGAAACAAACATGTTGGACTTTAACCTGGTGTTGTAAGACTTCTTATTATATCACAGCAGAGTTTCTTTGGGTGGTTTCCAGGGCCCAACCATCTTTAGCTTTTTCAACAATGATCCCACCTTCATCATAAGGTCAGAAGTGGGGATGTTCGCTGATGATTGCAAGTCCTCACTGAAGCAGCTCCCATGCCCATATGCAGCAAGACCTGGACAAGATTCAGGCTAGGATTGATAAGGGAAATGTGTGACACAAGTGCTAGACAATGACTATTTCAAACAGGCTAGAATCTAGCCATCTCCCCTTGACATTCAATGGTGTTACCATTGCTGAATCCTAACTATCAACATCTTGATTTGAAATATTGATTCAAAACTGGACTGGACCAGCCATGTGATGTACCATCAATTGAACGCGAGACGAGTTGCTGTACAAAAGTATGGCTTTAATCAGCTAGACGTTAGCCCTGCGGTCGATTACAGTATATGGACGATGGCCGGGAATACTGGGTATTTATACCCCGCCCTGGAGGCGGGATTAACTCAGCCTCTCGACCAATCGGGGAGCCGTCACATGACTGGTCTCAACCAATCGGTCGAGAGGCACATGAGCGACCAGGGCCAATGGTAAGCCGGTGTTCTGCACCAATGGCAGGCAGCTATGCTAATCATACCACCACATTCACCCCTTGCGGAGAAAGAAGCCGGGGGGGGGGGGGGGGGGGGTTGTCAACGACAGCGGGGGGGGGGGGGGGAGAACTGGTGGTATGAGTAGTAGTGAGAGAAGGAAAAAAAAAATGTATCCTTGGCTTCCCACTAGCCCAGACATTTAACAACAGTACATACTGTCCATACAAGGTCCATGGTGGTGTTGGCCGTGACGTCCTGGCAGACCGCCGCAGTGGAGTTGGTGACGTTGGTTCAGCCGATGGTGGTGGTTCCGCTGATGACTCCGGGAGCGATGGTCCTTGAACTGTCTCCATAACCCGGGCTGGTGGTGGAGACGCCATGGATGGGGGAGGGGTGGCCTGGGTGGGGCGCTGGGGTAAAAAGAATGGGGGTGGGGTCTGTGGTGAAGGGGAGGAGGGCCGCACGCCGGCGGGTTCCAGGTCCCGGAGGGAGATAGTGTCATGCCGATCGTTGGGGTACTCCATGTACGCATACTGCGGGTTAGCGTGGAGTAACTGGACTTGTTCCTCGGGAAAGGGGATCCGGAGGACGACTTCCTGGGGAAAACAAGAAGACATTCATGAGGTGTCTGATTTGTTGTGGTACAGAGGAGTGAGCAGATAGAATGTAGGGCATCGGGATAACCTCTTGCCATCGGGAAATCGGGGGAACTCTGGATCGGAGGGCCAGTAGTATGGTCTTCCAGATGGTACCATTCTCACGCTCGACCTGTCCGTTACCCCGAGGGTTATAGCTGGTCGTCCTGCTAGAGGCAATGCCCCTGTTGAGCAGGAATTGACGCAGCTCGTCGCTTATAAATGAGGACCCCCGATCGCTATGTATGTACGCGGGGAAGCCGAACAGGGAGAAGTTGGAGAGGAGGGCCTTAATGACGGTCGATGTGGTCATGTCGGGGCAGGGAATGGCGAAGGGTAAGCGGGAGTATTCATCGATTACCGTCATGAAGTAAATGTTACGGTTGCTAGAGGGAAGGGGCCCCTTGAAGTCAATGCTGAGACATTCGAAGGGACGGGATGCTTTGATCAGATGCGCGCGCTCGGGGCGGTAGAAGTGCGGTTTGCACTCTGCGCAGATGTGGCAGTCACGGGTTACTGTCCTGACTTCCTCGATGGAGAAGGGCAGGTTGCGGGCCTTTATGAAATGGTAGAAACGGGTCTCCCCTGGATGGCAGAGATCAGCATGGAGGGAGTGGAGGCAGTCTATCTGCACGCTGGCGCAGGTACCGCGAGACAGGGCATCAGGAGGCTTATTGAGCTTCCCAGGACGATACAAGATATCGTAGTTGTACGTGGACAACTTGATCCGCCACCGTGAGATCTATTCGTTCTTAATCTTGCCCCTCTGTGCATTATCGAACATGAAGGCCACTGACCGTTGGTCTGTGAGGAGGGTAAACCTCCTGCCAGCCAGATAGTGCCTCCAATGTCGCACAGCTTCAACAATGGCCTGGGCTTCCTTTTCCACTGAGGAGTGGTGTAGTTCGGAAGCCTGGAGGGTTCTGGAGAAGAAGGCCACGGGTCTGCCCACTTGGTTCAGGGTGGCCGCCAGAGCTACTTCTGATGCGTCGCTCTCGACCTGGAATGGGAGGGACTCGTCGATGGCGCGCATCGTGGCCTTTGCGATGTCCGCTTTGATGCGGCTAAAGGCCTGGCAGGCCTCTGACGACGGTGGGAAGGTCGTGGACTGAATGAGGGGACGGGCCTTGTCGGCGTAATTGGGAACCCATTGGGCGTAGTAAGCGAAGAAATCCAGGCAGTGTTTGAGGGATTTGAGGGTATTGGGGAGAGGGAGTTCCATCAGGGGGCGCATGCGTTCAGGGTCGGGGCCTATCACTCCGTTACGCACTACGTAGCCGAGGATGGCTAGACGGTCGGTGCTAAACACGCACTTATCCTTATTGTAAATTAGGTTAAGGAGTTTTGCGGTTTGGAGGAATTTTCGAAGGTTGGTGTCATGGTCCTGCTGGTCGTGGCCGCAGATGGTGACATTATCGAGATACGGGAAGGTAGCCCGCAATCCGTACTTGTCGACCATTCGGTCCATCTCCCGTTGGAAGACCGAGACCCCATTTGTGACACCGAATGGAACCCTGAGGAAGTGGTAGAGGTGCCCATCAGCCTCGAACGCGGTGTACTTGCGGTCACTCGCGCGGATGGGGAGCTGGTGATAGGCGGACTTGAGGTCCACAGTGGAGAAGACTTTGTATTTCGCAATCTCGTTTACCATGGCGGAAATACGCGGAGAGGATACGCGTCCAGTTGCGTAAACCGGTTGATGGTCTGGCTGTAGTCGATGACCATCCGGTTTTTCTCCCCAGTCCAGCACTTGGGCTCGCCAGGTACTGTTGCTGGCCTCGATGACCCCTTCCTTCAGCAACCTCTGGACCTCGGACCTGATGAAGGTCCGGTCCTGGGCACTGTACCGTCTGCTCCGGGTCGCGACGGGTTTGCAATCGGGGGTGAGATTAGCAAACAAGGAGGGGGGGTCCACTTTGAGGGACGCAAGGCTGCAGACAGTGAGGGGGGGTATAGGGCCGCTGAATTGGAAGGTCAAGCTCTGCAGGTTGCACTGGAAGTCCAGTCCTAGGAGTGCCGGTGCGCAAAGGTTGGGGAGGACAAGGAGTTTTTAATTTTTTAAAAACCTTCCCTTGGGCCGTGAGGTCCGCGATGCAGCACCCGGTGATGCGGACGGAGTGCGAACCTGAGGCTAACCCGATTTTGTGTTTTACAGAGTGGACAGGGAGTGCGCAGTGTCTTACCGTGTCAGGGTGTACGAAGCTTTCCGTGCTCCCGGAGTCCAGCAGGCAGCCCGTCTCGTGGCCGTTCAGGTGGATTAGCGTTGTCGTTTTGGCGAGCGTGCGTGGACGTGACTGGTCGAGCTGAATGGCCGCGAGCCGTGGAGAAGATCCATCATTGTAGTCGTTGTCGATGCTGGCAGGACCTTGTGTGCCAGTCCAGGATGGCGGTGCCCAGGATCCGCACGTGGAGTCGGGGCCCCAAGATGGCGGCGCCCAGGACCCGCACGTGGAGTCGGGGCCCCAAGATGGCGGCGCCCAGGACCCGCACGTGGAGCTGGTGCCCCAAGATGGCGGCGCCCAGGACCCGCACGTGGGGCGCGATTCTCCTAGAGGGGGAGAAATCGTAAGGCTGGCGTCAAATCCGGGCGGGTTTGACGCCAACCCCCCCCTCCCCGACCAGGAACCGATTCTGGTCCCCGGTCGGGGCTAGCATGCCGCCGCCGTAAACTCCGGCATCGCGGGCTTAACGAATTTCGTTAAGCCCGCTTGCCAGAGTTTGCGCCGGCTGATGCGTCATATGACGTCAGCCGCGCATGCGCGGATTGGAAGACTCCAGCCCGCGCATGCGCGGATGACGTCATCGCGCATTTGCGCGAAACCCGCGCATGCGCGGGCCAGGATGCCCCTCAGCCGCCCCGCAAAGTGATACAGCGGGGCGGCGGAGGGACAAAGAGTGCGCGGGCATCGGACCCGCTACCCGTGATCGGTGCCCACCGATCGCGGGCCCATGGCACCCTTGGCACGGCCGTGGTACTGCCGTGCAAATCGGTGCCATAGTTTTAAAAATTGACACTTTACGGCCGTTTTTACGAACGGCCAGACCAGGTGTGTTTGCCGTTCGTAAAAACAGCCGTAAAGGGCTGGGAACTCGGCCCATCGGACAGCTGAGAATCGCTGCTGGCCGTAAAAAAACGGCGGCAGCGATTCGTATTGGAGTCGGGCGTGGGGGGGAGGGGGGGGAGAATAGCGGGAGGGCGTCGGACGACGTGGCCGTAAAATTTTACGAGCCACGCTATTCTCCGCACCGTCGTGAGTGCGGAGAATTGCGCCCTCGGTGTCCGGGGCCCAAGATGGTGGCGCCCGCGGGACCCTCGTGGCTGCTGGGGGTGGGGTTAGCGGTTGCCGGCGGGCCGATCGGTGCGGTTGAGAGCGGGGGCAGAAAGGTGAGCAGGCCGGGCACAGGGGCCCGGAGGCGGCGGGGGGGGGGGGGGGGGGGGGGGGGGAGATTGGCGCGGTGCACTAAAAAGGGCCGGAAAGGCCCGGAGGGGGGGATCCCCGGTCGCTGCGCGACACAGCAGCGACCGATTTGGCCTGGCAGACCGACGAAAAATGGCCCTTCTTCCTGCAGCTCTTAAAAAGGGCGGAGCGGGCATGGCAGCGCGGGCGAGGCTGTTTGGCGAACCCACTGAAGTAGCAGCGGGGCCCCGCGGACTTGTCGGGGCGTCGCGCGGCACAGGCCTAAGGGGGCCGGGAGCGGCGGATGGCGGTGGGGAAGCGTGCCAGGAGGTTCAGGGCACTGCAGCACGGCTGGGGACATAGGCGCGGGCGTTTAAGTCGGCGACCTCTGTGGAGGTGGAGAGAGTCCGTGCCTCAGTTAGGCTGAGGCCGTCTTTTTCCAGCATCTGCTGGCGGATAGCGGCGGACTGCATCCCAGCCACGTAGGCATCTCTAATCAAAAGTTCCATGTGCTCAGTGGCTGAAACTTGGAGGCAGGTGCAATTCCTCCCCAGGACAGCGAGGGTCTGGTAAAAATCGTCTAAGGACTCACATGGGAGCTGTTGTCTGGTAGCCAGCAGATGTCGGGCGAACACTCGGTTTACCGGCTTAAGAAACTGTCCTTTCAGCTTATCCATGGCCGCGTCGTAATCTTTTTCTTCCCCTATCATTGCGTAGGCCGCCATGCCCATGGTGGAATGCAGAATATGAAACTTCTGTGCCATGGTGGGGGGGGGGTGCTTGCGGACGCCAGGTAACCATCGAAACACGCCAGCCAATGTTTGAAGATTTCCGATGCATTCTGAGTTTGCGGGCTGATGCGGAGGCATTCAGGCTTGATCCGGAGCTCCATCTTCAAAATTCTAGCTGATTAAATTGATGTACCATCAATTGAACGCGAGACGAGTTGCTGTACAAAACTATGGCTTTAATCAGCTAGATGTTAGCCCTGCGGTCGATTACAGTATATGGACGACCGCCGGGAGTATTGGGTATTTATACCCCGCCTCGGGGTTAACTCAGCCTCTCGACCAATCGGGGAGCCGTCACATGACTGGTCTCAACCAATCGGTCGAGAGGCACATGATCGACCAGGGCCAATGGTAAGCTGGTGTTCTGCACCAATGGCAGGCAGCTATGCTAATCATACCACCACACCATGTAAAGACTGTGGCTGGACAGCATCAGATGCAGTGAGCCAATCATTGACTTTGGCAGTGGCAGTAAATCCTGCTGACAGGCAGGAATGGAATATCCCGCCATGTCTCTATAAGAGCAGGTCAAAGGCTGGGAATACTGCAGTGAGTAACTCTCCAAAGTCTGTCCTCCCTCTAGAAGGTAAGTCAGGAGTGTGAAGGCATACTCTCACCTTCCTGGGTGAGTACAGTTCCAATAGGGCAGCACGGTAGCATTGTGGATAGCATAATTGCTTCACAGCTCCAGGGTCCCAGGTTCGATTCCGGCTTGGGTTACTGTCTGTGCGGAGTCTGCACATCCTCCCCGTGTGTGCGTGGGTTTCCTTCGGGTACTCCGGTTTCCTCCCACAGTCCAAAGATGTGCAGGTTAGGTGATAAATTGCCCTTAGTGTCCAAAATTGCCCTTAGTGTTAGGTGGGGTTACTGGGTTATGGGGACAGGGTGGAGGTGTTGACCTTGGGTAGGGTGCTCTTTCCAAGAGCCGGTGCAGACTCGATGGGCCGAATGGCAAATTCTATGTAAATATGTAAAATAGCACTCAAGAAGCTTGACACCATCCAGGATGAAACAGCCCGCTTAATCGTCACCTATTCATCACTTTAAATGTTCATTCCCTCCACCACCCATGGCAGCAGTGTGCATCATCTGAAAGATACACTCCAGAAACACAACAATGTCTCCTTCGACGGTGACCTTTAGCACCTCGAAGACCAAGGGCAGCAGATACAATGGAATGCCAACATCTGCAAGTTCCTGCTCAACACACACACCTTCTTCACCTGGAGCTCCATTGCTGTGCCTTCATTGACTCTCAGGACAAATATTGAAACTCCTTACAAACACCCTGCGGGTGTGCCTCCATCGCATAGACTGCAGCCCTAAAGAAGGTGGACCACCAACATTTTCTGAATGGTAATTAGGGGCCGGGGAATAAATGCTGGCTTCGCCAGAAATGTTCAAATCCCATGAGAAAATGAAGCAATATAGACTCACTATTATTGTGATCAAGCTCCTCTTGCCATTTGGATAATTCCTATTTGTTTCAGTTCTTTGTTCATGGGAATACTGGGATATAAGGATCCATTATAGATTACCACATCCAGAAGACGGCACTGTCTGGCACCCCATTGTTGACCGCCACCTCCTTTGAGTGCAGTTCCCCCTGAGAGGGTATTAAATCTACCATGGGGTGACAGAGTTTACAGAGTTTATTTGATTGGTCACTGTGGCGTAAAGTATTTCACCTTGACTCCTGTGCCACAGGAAACATATTAGAAAGAGTGCAGGGAATACCAGCAATACCAGTCCCAAATATAACGGGAAGAAACCACAAAGAAAAAACCACAAACCACTCCATGCTGAGGAGGTCGTGGATAGCACGTTTAGCGAGTTGGTCACACCGCAGTTGAAAGTTACTGAGGGAGATAGAAAATGGGTGACCAAAAGAAAGAGCAAGAGTAGGAAGGCAGTACAAGTGCCCCCTGCGGTCATCTCCCTGCAAAACAGATATACCGCTTTGGATACTGTTGAGGGAGATGGCTCACCAGGGGAAGGCAGCAGAAGCCAGGTTCATGGCACCCTGGCTGGCTCTGCTGCGCAGCAGGGCAGGAAGAAAAATGGCAGGGCTATAGTGATAGGGGACTCGATCGTAAGGGGAATAGACAAGCGGTTCTGTGGACGTAATCGAGACTCCAGGATGGTATGTTGCCTCCCTGGTGCAAGGATCAAGGATGTCTCGGAGCGGCTGTAGGACATTCTGGGGGAGGAGGGTGAACAGCCAGCTGTCGTGGTGCACATAGGCACCAACGATATAGGAAATAATGGCATGAGGTCCTACAAGCTGAATTCAGAGAGTTAGGAGTTAAACTAAAAGTAGGACCTCAAAGGTAGTAATCTCAGGATTGCTACCAGTGCCACGAGCTAGTCAGAATAGGAATGTCAGGATAGATAGGATGAATGCGTGGCTCGAGAGATGGTGCAAGAGGGAGGGATTCAAATTCCTGGGGCATTGGGACCGGTTCTGGGGGAGGTGGGACCAGTACAAACCGGATGGTCTGCACCTGGGCAGGACTGGAACCGATGTCCTAGGGGAGGGTTTGCTAGAGCTGTTGGGGAGGGTTTAAACTAATGTGGCAGGGGGGTGGGAACCGATGCAGGAAGTTGGAAGGTAGTAAAACAGGGACAGAAGCAAAAGGAAGTAAGGGGGAAAGTGCAAGGCAGAGAAGACATAGTCAAAAATCAAAAAGGGCGACAGTACAAGGTACAGTGACTGAGGGGAGCTCAGTAAATAGGCCCAGTAATACTAAAAGGAATAAAACTGGAGATGTTAAGATTCAAAACAGAGGTAAAAAAAAAACATAATTGTACTTTACCTGAATGCTCGTAGTATTCGGAATAAAGTAAATGAGTTGATGGCGCAAATCATTGTGAATGACTATGATTTAGTGGCCATTACTGAAACATGGTTAAAGGATGGTCACGACTGGGAGTTAAATATCCGAGGGTATCAAACTATTCGGAAGGACAGAGTGGATGGTAAGGGAGGTGGTGTAGCTCTATTATTTAAAGATGACATCCGGGCAATAGTTAGGGATGATATCGGTGCTATGGAGGATAAGGTTGAATCCATTTGGGTGGAAATCAGGAATAGTAAGTAGAAAAAGTCACTGATAGGAGTAGTCTATCGGCCACCAAATAGTAACGTTATGGTGGGGCAGGCAATAAACAAAGAGACGACTGATGCATGTAGAAATGGTACAGCAGTTATCATGGGGGATTATAAACTACATGTCGATTGGTTTAACCAGGTCGGTCAAGGCAAGCTTGAGGATGAGTTTATAGAATGTATCCGCGATAGTTTCCTAGAACAGTATGTAATGGAACCTACGAGGGAACAAGCGGTCCTAGATCTTGTCCTGTGTAATGAGACAGGATTGATTCATGATCTCATAGTTAGGGATCCTCTCGGAAGGAGCGATCACAATATGGTGGAATTTAAAATACAGATGGAGGGTGAGAAGGTAAAATCAAATACTAGTGTTTTGTGTTTAAACAAAGGAGATTACAATGGGATGAGAGAAGAACTAGCTAAGGTAGACTGGGAGCAAAGACTTTATGGTGGGACAGTTGAGGAACAGTGGAGAACCTTCCAAGCGATTTTTCACAGTACTCAGCAAAGGTTTATACCCACAAAAAGGAAGGACGGTAGAAAGAGGGAAAATCGACCGTGGATATCTAAGGAAATAAGGGAGAGTATCAAATTGAAGGAAAGAGCATACAAAGTGGCAAAGATTGGTGGGAGACTAGAGGACTGGGAAATATTTAAGGGGCAACAGAAAGCTACTAAAAATGTTATAAAGAAGAGTAAGATAGAGTATGAGAGTAAACTTGTTCAGAATATAAAAGCAGACAGCAAAAGACTTTACAAATATATAAAGCAAAAAAGAGTGGCTAAGGTAAATATTGGTCCTTTAGAGGATGAGAAGGGAGTTTTAATAATGGGAGATGAGGAAATGGCTGAGGAACTGAACAGGGTTTTTGGGTCGGTTTTCACGGTGGAAGACACAAATAACATGCCAGTGACTGATAGAAATGAGGTTATGACAGGTGATGACCTTGAGAGGATTGTTATCACTAAGGAGGTAGTGATGGAAAAGCTAATGGGGCTAAAGGTAGACAAGTCTCCTGGCCCTGATGGAATGCATCCCAGAGTGCTAAACAAGATGGCTAGGGAAATTGCAGATGCACTAGTGATGATTTACCAAAATTCACTAGACTCTGGGGTGGTCCCGGTGGATTGGAAATTAGCAAAAGTGACACCACTGTTTAAAAAAGAGGTAGGCAGAGAGCAGGAAATTATAGGCCAGTGAGCTTAACTTCGGTAGTAGGGTTGATGCTGGAATCTATCATCAAGGAAGAAATAGCGAGGCATCTGGATAGAAATTGTCCCATTGGGCAGACGCAGCATGGGTTCATAAAGGGCAGGTCGTGCCTAACTAATTTAGTGGAATTTTTTGAGGACATTACCAGTGCAGTGGATAACGGGGAGCCAATGGATGTGGTATATCTGGATTTCCAGAAAGCTTTTGACAAGGTGCCACACAAAAGGCTGCTGCATAAGATAAAGATGCATGGCATTAAGGGTAGAGTAGTAGCATGGATAGAGGATTGGTTAATTAATAGAAAGCAAAGAGTGGGGATTAATGGGTGCTTCTCTGATTGGCGATCAGTAGATAGTGGTGTCCCTCAGGGATCCGTGTTGGGCCCACAATTGTTCACAACCTACATAGACGATTTGGAGTTGAGGACCAAAGGCAATGTGTCCAAGTTTGCAGATGACACTAAGATGAGTGGTAAAGCAAAATGTGCAGAGGATACTTTCAGCGGGATCAGGGTTTGAGGTAATATCAGGTAAGCTCTTCCTTCTTTTTCTTTTTCTTGTTTTTTTAATCTAGAGGGGATGTCAGGGAAGGCAGTACAATGCTCCTCCTGCAGAAGTTTGAGGTGAGGGACAGCCGTCAGTGTCCCTGCTGATTTCAGCTGTGGGAAGTGCACCCAACTCCAGCTCCTCAAAAACCGTGTTAGGGACCTGGAGCTTGAGCTGGATGAACTCTTCGGATCAATTCGGGAGGCAGAGGGGGTCATAGATAGGAGCTTCAGGGAAGTATGTACACCAAAGACTAGGATAGAATGGTGACTGTAGAGGGACTGGGAAGAAGCAGTCAGTGCAGGGACCCCCTGCGGTCGTTCCCCTGAGTAACAAGTATACCGTTTTGGATACTTGTGGGGGGGACGACTTACCAGGGGTAAGCCATGGGGTACGGGCCTCTGGCACGGAGTCTGTCCCTGTTGCTCAGAAGGGAAGGGGGGAAAGGAGTAGACACTTAGTAATTGGGGACTCAATAGTCAAGGGCACAGATAGGAGATTTTGTGGGAGCGAGAGAGACTCACGTTTGGTATGTTGCCTCCCAGGTGCAAGGGTACGTGATGTCTCGGATCGTGTTTTCCGGGTCCTTAAGGGGTAGGGGGAGCAGCCGCCAAGTCGTAGTCCACATTGGCACTAACGACATAGGTAGGAAAGGGGACAAGGATGTCAGGCAGTCCTTTAGGGAGCTAGGATGGAAGCTCAGAGCGAGAACAAACAGAGTTGTTATCTGTGGGTTGTTGCCCGGGCCACGTGATAGGGAGATGAGGAATAGGGAGAGAGAGCAATTAAACACGTGGCTACAGGGATGGTGCAGGGCAGGGAGGGATTCAGATTCTGGATAACTGGGGCTCTTTCTGGGGAAGGTGGGACCTCTATAGACAGGATGGTCTACATCTGACCTGAGGGGCACCAATATCCTGGGGGGGAGATTTGGTTAGTACTCTTTGGGGGGGTTTAAAACTAATTCAGCAGGGGCATGGGAACCTGGATTGTAGTTTTGGGGTGCGAGAGATTGAGAGTAGAGAGGTCAGGAGCACAGTTTTGACTTCGCAGGAGGGCGGCAGTGTTCAGGTCTGTGGTTTGAAGTGTGTCTATTTCAATGCCAGGAGTATACGAAATAAGTAGGGGAACTGGCAGCATGGGTTGGTACCTGGGACTTCGATGTTGTGGCCATTTCAGAGACATGGATAGAGCAGGGACAGGAATGGTTGTTGCAGGTTCCGGGGTTTAGGTGCTTTAGTAAGGTCAGAGAAGGGGCAAAAGAGGGGGAGGTGTGGCGCTGCTAGTCAAGGACAGTATTACGGTGGTAGAAAGGATGCAAGATGGGGACTCTTCTTCGAGGTAGTATGGGCTGAGGTTAGAAACAGGAAAGGAGAGGTCACCCTGTTGGGAGTTTTCTATAGGCCACCTAATAGTTCTAGAGATGTAGAGGAAAGGATGGCGAAGATGATTCTGGAAAAGAGCGAAAGTAACAGGGTAGTTGTTATGGGAGACTTTAACTTTCCTAATATTGACTGGAAAAGATATAGTTCGAGTACATTGGATGGGTCGTTCTTTGTACAATGTGTGCAGGAGGGTTTTCTGACACAATATGTTGACAGGCCAACAAGAGGTGAGGCCACTTTGGATTTGGTTTTGGGTAATGAACCAGGCCAGGTGTTAGATCTGGAGGTAGGTGAACACTTTGGAGACAGTGACCACAATTCGGTGACCTTTACGTTAGTGATGGAAAGGGATAAGTATACCCCGCAGAGCAAGAGTTATAGCTGGGGGAAGGGCAATTATGATGCAATTAGACATGACTTAGGATGTGTTGGTTGGAGAAGTAGGCTGCAAGGGTTGGGCACACTGGATATGTGGAGCTTGTTCAAGGAACAGCTATTGCATGTTCTTGATAAGTACGTACCAGTCAGGCAGGGAGGAAGGGGTCGAGCGAGGGAACCGTGGTTTACCAAAGAAGTGGAATCTCTTGTTAAGAGGAAGAAGGAGGCCTATGTGAAGATGAGGCGTGAAGTTTCAGTTGGGGCGCTTGATAGTTACAAGGAAGCGAGGAAGGATCTAAAGAGAGAGCTGAGACGAGCAAGGAGGGGACATGAGAAGTCTTTTGGCAGGTAGGATCAAGGAAAACCCAAAAGCTTTCTATAGGTATGTCAGGAATAAAAGAATGACTAGGGTAAGAGTAGGGCCAGTCAAGGACAGTGGTGGGAAGTTGTGTGTGGAGGCTGAGGAGATAAGCGAGATACTAAATGAATACGTTCGTCAGTATTCACTCAAGAAAAAGATAATATTGTGGAGGAGAAATGCTGAGACCCAGGCTATTAGAATAGATGGCATTGAGGTGCGTAGGGAAGAAGTGTTGGCAATTCTGGACAAGGTGAAAATAGATAAGTCCCCGGGGCCGGATGGGATTTATCCTAGGATTCTCTGGGAAGCCAGGGAAGAGATTGCTGAGCCTTTGGCTTTGATTTTTAGGTCATCATTGGCTACAGGAATAGTGCCAGAGGACTGGAGGATAGCAAATGTGGTCCCTTTGTTCAAGAAGGGGAGTAGAGATAACCCCGGTAACTATAGGCCGGTGAGCCTAACGTCTGTGGTGGGTAAAGTCTTGGAGAGGATTATAAAAGATACGATTTATAATCATCTAGATAGGAATAATATGATTAGGGATAGTCAGCATGGTTTTGTGAAGGGTAGGTCATGCCTCACAAACCTTATCGAGTTCTTTGAGAAGGTGACTGAACAGGTAGACGAGGTAGAGCAGTTGATGTGGTGTATATGGATTTCAGTAAAGCGTTTGATAAGGTTCCCCACGGTCGGCTATTGCAGAAAATACGGAGGCTGGGGATTGTGGGTGATTTAGAGATGTGGATCAGAAATTGGCTAGTTGAAAGAAGACAGAGAGTGGTAGTTGATGGGAAATGTTCAGAATGGAGTTCAGTTACGAGTGGCGTACCACAAGGATCTGTTCTGGGGCCGTTGCTGTTTGTCATTTTTATAAATGACCTAGAGGAGGGCGCAGAAGGATGGGTGAGTAAATTTGCAGACGACACTAAAGTCGGTGGAGTTGTAGACAGTGCGGAAGGATGTTGCAGGTTACAGAGGGACATAGATAAGCTGCAGAGCTGGGCTGAGAGGTGGCAAATGGAGTTTAATGTGGAGAAGTGTGAGGTGATTCACTTTGGAAAGAATAACAGGAATGCGGAATATTTGGCTAATGGTAAAATTCTTGGTAGTGTGGATGAGCAGAGGGATCTCGGTGTCCATGTACATAGATCCCTGAAAGTTGCCACCCAGGTTGATAGGGTTGTGAAGAAGGCCTATGGTGTGTTGGCCTTTATTGGTAGAGGGATTGAGTTCCGGAGCCATGAGGTCATGATGCAGCTGTACCAAACTCTGGTACGGCCGCATTTGGAGTATTGCGTACAGTTCTGGTCGCCTCATTATAGGAAGGACGTGGAAGCTTTGGAACGGGTGCAGAGGAGATTTACCAGGATGTTGCCAGGTATGGAGGGAAAATCTTATGAGGAAAGGCTGATGGACTTGAGGTTGTTTTCGTTAGAGAGAAGAAGGTTAAGAGGTGACTTAATAGAGGCATACAAAATGATCAGAGGGTTAGATAGGGTGGACAGCGAGAGCCTTCTCCCGCGGATGGAGGTGGCTAGCACGAGGGGACATAGCCTTAAATTGAGGGGTAATAGATATAGGACAGAGGTCAGAGGTGGGTTTTTTACGCAAAGAGTGGTGAGGCCGTGGAATGCCCTACCTGCAACAGTAGTGAACTCGCCAACATTGAGGGCATTTAAAATTTATTGGATAAGCATATGGATGATAAGGGCATAGTGTAGGTTAGATGGCCTTTAGTTTTTTTTTTTTCCATGTCGGTGCAACATCGAGGGCCGAAGGGCCTGTGCTGCGCTGTATCGTTCTATGTTCTATGTTCTATGATACTGGAAGTCTGCAGAGGGATTTGGATAGGTTAAGTGAATGGGCTAGGGTCTGGCAAATGGAATACAATGTTGACAAATGTGAGGTTATCCATTTTGGTAGGAATAACAGCAAACGGGATTATTATTTAAACAATAAAATATTAAAGCATGCTGCTGTGCAGAGAGACCTGGGTGTGCTCGTGCACGATACAGAAAGTTGGTTTACAGGTGCAACAGGTGATTAAGAAGGCAAATTGAATTTTGTCCTTCATTGCTAGAGGGATGGAGTTTAAGACTAGGGAGGTTATGCTGCAATTGTATAAGGTGTTAGTGAGGCCACACCTGGAGTATTGTGTTCAGTTTTGGTCTCCTTACTTGAGAAAGGACGTACTGGCACTGGAGGGAGTGCAGAGGAGATTCACGAGGTTAATCCCAGAGCTGAAGGGGTTGGATTACGAGGGGAGGTTGAGTAGAATGGGATTGTACTCGTTGGAATTTAGAAGCATGAGGAGGATCTTATCGAAACATTTAAAATTATGAAGGGAATAGATAGGATAGATGCGGGCAGGTTGTTTCCACTGGCGGGTGAAAGCAGAACTAGGGGGCATAGCCTCAAAATAAGGGGAAGTAGATTTAGGACTGAGTTTAGGAGGAACTTCTTCACCCAAAGGGTTGTGAATCTATGGAATTCCTTGCCCAGTGAAGCAGTTGAGGCTCCTTCATTAAATGTTTTTAACGTAAAGATAGATAGTTTTTTGAAGAAAAAAGGGATTAAGGGTTTTGGTGTTCGGGCCGGAAAGTGGAGCTGAGTCCACAAAATATCAGCCATGATCTCATGGCGGAGCAGGCTTGAGGGGCCAGATGGCTTACTCCTGCTCCTAGTTCTTATGTTCTTATGATTGGATGAACTGAGAGTCAAGAGGCAGTTGCAGGTGAACATCGCCCACTAAATGGGATAGATATAAACAAAACTGACCCTGATGGAATCCACACAACTCAGACAAGGACTTAAAAGGACAAGGACAAGTCAGGCTTGAAGGGCTGAATGGCCTCATCTTGCTTCTATTCTCTATGTAAGTAGTTTCGAAGCAGAATCCAGAACAGTATGGAGAGAGAAGTGGCTAAATATTTGGAAAAGGAACATTTGGGAAGGGTGTGGGGTAAAGGCAGTGGAATGACACAACGTGGATAGCTCTTACTGAGCTGACACAGGTGTGATATGCTGAATGGTCTCCTTTTGCACTGTGCTCCACGATGTGTTGGGTGGGAGCAGGCTGTCAGGCAAGTTAGCAGAGGTAGATCCATTGCCGGTGTGGAAAAGTAAATTGGAGCTCAAGATGAAGAACAAGGCATGGTGACACAGCGGTTAGCACTGCTGCCTCACAGCGCTCCAGGGACCCGGGTTCGATTCCAGCCTTGGGTGACTGTGTAAAGTTGAACATTATCCCTGGGATTGCGTGCGTTTCCTCCGGTTACTCTGGTTTCCTCCACAGTCCAAAGATGGTCAGGTTAGGTGGATTGGCCGTGCTAAATTGCCCCTTAGTGTCAAAAGCTGTGTCGGTTCGGTTATGAGGGTGGGGTGAGTGGTTGAGTGGACCTAGGTGGAGGGTTAGTGCAGACTCGATGGGCCAAATGACCTCCTTCTACACAGTGGGGATTGTATGATTCTAATTTCTTTTAAAAAGGGTGTGAGAGGAAAAGGTTCTGTGAGCATCTTCTTATGAGTGGAAATTGGTTGATACAGCGACACTTGGATTACACTTGGGTCTGCCAGCAGACTGAAGGTTAAAATACATCAGTGAAAAGCTCTTTGAGCAATGCTTAGCCAAACATTGGTTAGAAGATTCAAATTGTTCTTTAGTCTCAGTGACATAGGTCTACTGTTGTTAATAGCTTGAAGTATTTATTTTACAGGAAGTACTGTTACTCCCAGGTGACCATGTCATACCACTTAACAATTCCCACATAGCCGCAGGAATACTGTGAGGCCAGATGAACAAGTGTCAACTCACATGTCACGACTCCCTTGAACAATACTGCCAGAGGTGCTTTCCAGTTCACCTGGGATAGCAAGTGACAGACATTCCAAATACTGCACTGTAATGCACATGGAGAAGTCGTGGAAGCCCAAGTTTACTTCGAGCTGCTGAGGGTGAAAGTTGCTTTATTTAATATTTATTTTGTTTTTTGCCCCACTCTCCTGAAATTCTCTGCCGTTTCTGGGCCTGGTTAAGGCACAGGGAGAGGCCCTGGAACTCTTCCTGTATCGGGAATCCTTATTGTTAACACCCTCCACTTAACCCTCCCTCGCAAACATGCAGATATATTTTCCCTTCCCAAATTTCAAAATTAATGACACTCGTCGTTGGCATTCGGATACAAATATCATCCGATATGTATGCAACCTCGGTCATTCATATTTAGAGCAACAACAATATATAATGCAGGGTTAGTTTGTGTGAAGCCCTATAGATGATCCCATTGTGATTACGAAATAAACCAAAGAATACAAATTTTACTTTAACAGCATCGTGCAACAATGTTAATTTGACAGGAAAATATCTGATTAGTTATTTATATCACTGTGCAGACTATAACACTGATTTAGAGTTTAGAGAAATACAGCACAGAAACAGGCCCTTCGGCCCACGATGTTGCGCCGAACCTTTGTCCTATGTTAATAATAGAATTTTGGACAATTTTTCATGGCCAATCCACCCAACCTGCACATATTTGGACTGTGGGAGGAAACCGGAGTACCCGGAGGAAACCCACGCAGTCACGGGGAGGATGTGCAGACTCCACACAGACAGTGACCCAAGTCGAAATCGAACTTGGGACCCTAGAGCTGTGAAGCAATTGTGCTATCCACAATGCTACCGTGCTGCCCTTAAGAAGTTAACCTACACTCCATTATTCTACCCTAATCCAAGTACCTATCCAATAGCCGCTTGAAGGTCCCTAACTTTTCCGACTCAACTACTACCACAGGCAGTGCATTCCATGCCCCCACTACTCTCTGGGTAAAGAACCTACCTCTGACATCCCCTCTATATCTTCCATCATTTATCTTAAATTTATGTCCCCTTGTAATGGTGTGTTCCACCCGGGGAAAAAGTCTCTGACTGTCTACTCTATCTATTCCCCTGATCATCTTATAAACCTCTATCAAGTCACCCCTCATCCTTCTCCGTTCTACTGAGAAAAGGCCTAGCTCCCTCAAACTTTCCTCGTATGACCTACTCTCCATTCCAGGCAACATCCTGGTAAATCTCCTTTGCACCTTTTCCAAAGCTTCCACATCCTTCCTAAAATGAGGTGACCAGAACTGCACACAGTACTCCAAATGTGGACTGACCAAGGTTTTGTACAGCTGCATCATCACCTCACGGCTCTTAAATTCAATCCCTCTGCTAATGAATGCTAGCACACCATAGGCCTTCTTCACAGCTCTATGCACTTGAGTGGCAACTTTCAAAGAACTATGAACATAGACCCCAAGATCTCTCTGCTCCTCCACATTGCCAAGAACCCTACCATTAATCCTGTATTCCGCATGCAGATTTGTCCTTCCAAAATGGACAACCTCACACTTGTCAGGGTTAAACTCCATCTGCCACTTCTCAGCCCAGCTCTGCATTCTATCTATGTCTCTTTGAAGCCGACAACAGCCCTCCTCACTATCCACAACTCCACCAATCTTTGTATCATCTGCAAATTTACTGACCCACCCTTCAACTCCCTCATCCAAGTCGTTAATGAAAATCACAAACAGCAGAGGACCCAGAACTGATCCCTGCGGTACGCCACTGATAACTGGGCTCCAGGCTGAATATTTGCCATCCACCACCACTTTCTGTCTTCTATCGGTTAGCCAGTTTGTTATCCATCTGGCCAAATTTCCCACTATCCCATGCCTCCTTACTTTCTGCATAAGCCTACCATGGGGAACCTTATCAAATGCCTTACTAAAATCCATGTACACTACATCCACTGCTTTACCTTCATCCACATGCTTGGTCACCTCCTCAAAGAATTCAATAAGACTTGTAAGGCAAGACCTACCCCTCACAAATCCGTGCTGACTATCCCTAATCAAGCAATGCCTTTCCAGATGCTCAGAAATCCTATCCCTCAGTACCCTTTCCATTACTTTGCCTACCACCGAAGTAAGACTAACTGGCCTGTAATTCCCAGGGTTATCCCTATTCCCTTTTTTGAACAGGGGCACGACATTCGCCACTCTCCAATCCTCTGGTACCACCCCTGTTGACAGCGAGGACGAAAAGATCATTGCCAACGGCTCTGCAATTTCATTTCTTGCTTCCCATAGAATCCTTGGATATATCCCGTCAGGCCCGGGGGACTTGTCTATCCTCAAGTTTTTCAAAACACGCAACACATCTTCCTTCCTGACAAGTATCTCCTCAAGCTTATCAGTCTGCTTCACGCTGTCCTCTCCAACAATATGGCCCCTCTTGTTTGTAAATACTGAAGAAAAATACTTGTTCAAGACCTCTCCTATCTCTTCAGACTCAATACACAATCTCCCGCTACTGTCCTTAATCGGACCTACCCTCGCTCTAGTCATTCTCATATTTCTCACATATGTGTACAAGGCCTTGGGGTTTTCCTTGATCCTACCCGCCAAAGATTTTTCATGCCCTCTCTTAGCTCTCCTAATCCCTTTCTTCAGTTCCCTCCTGGCTATCTTGTATCCCTCCAGCGCCCTGTCTGAACCTTGTTTCTTCAGCCTTACATAAGTCTCCTTCTTCCTCTTAACAAGACATTCAACCTCTCTTGTCAACCATGGTTCCCTCACTCGACCATCTCTTCCCTGCCTGACATTTTGGTGACCACTTCAGCCCTCATTAACATGGACACAGTGTCAATAGATTCAGCTTTGGGCAAAGATGAAGTACTTGCAACCCAGATAAACTACACAAGATATTTTTTATTGTGTAGAAGTAGATGAGGATTTCATTCCATCCAGATACAAGATCTTATTCATACAAGGGTGTATTTGGAGCCTAATTTGGTGAGTGACCTCATAAGGCAGAAAGATCAAATGACTCCTGAGCAAACAAGTGGAAGGATTGAATAATATAGGCCTTTACTGTCAGTGAGAAGTGTTGGAGTCTGCAGATGTCTCTGTGTAACACAACCTTGAAGAAAACAGATGCCAAATACTGAATGGTCCGCAATTGTATCTGTGTTTTCTTGATCAGAAAGTCTGAAGAATCAGCTAATTGTTGCTTCTCACCACAATATATTTTCAATATTTACTATGCAACACAACATCGTGATATTTCAATTCCTCAAAAATGTCATAGAAGCACCAGGATAGAGTGGGATAGTGCCCAAAAAGACAAGATTTAACTAAATGGAAAAGACTCTTGAGAATCATGTGCAGTGTAAAATTGGTTACTGATTCACCATGAGCTGATTATGCATCCTGACGTGGCAACCTCACCCTACAAAGCCTGCTCATGGTAAACTTTCATCAGCAAAGAAATAAACAGAACTCCAGGCATGAATCCACCCTCTGTTCACAAGATAATTATGGATGATGAAAGCCATCTTCCCAGTTCATCTCTTCCATCCCTGAATGACAAACAAATATGGGTATTATGCGCAATAGTAAACCATTTGACCCTCGAGCCTGGGATTAATTGAGAAGAAGTGTTCCGGGCAGAGGACAGGAGGAAGGAATAGGGAGAGGACCCAAGGGAAGAGACCACAGGGGGAGGTACCAAAGGGAGATGGAACAGGGAGGTCCCAAAGGGAGAGGGATCAGGGACAGGAAAAGAACCCTGCTTTATTAAAAGCAGGAGCAGAGGAAAAAGGCCCCAAATAGGGAAAGGGCAAGAGTTAGCAGACTTTAAGTGAAGGGGGCTTAGGAGACACTCTGAAGATCCAAGAAGACATCAAATGTTGGGCATCTCAGTGCTGCACGCCGTTGAGGCAAAGATAGTCCTTTTGGAGCAGTAGTGTTTTGTTTGGTGACTGAAGAACTGAAGCTCTGCTTGTGCATTGGTGTTTGAGTGTACACTCAGGAATCCAGGGTTAAAGAATCTCCATGGATGAGAATGAAACCCTGTGAAGTGAGCCATTATTCATGTCATCCAACTTGGCGTGACTTTTGGAGAGATTACCCTCGTAAGGTCTTCAAAGGTGAAGACTGGAGTCTCTCCTGAAAGAGGCATGAGTTTCAGAGAGATTGGTTGACTCAGGGTTCCTGATGTCTGGGTCTGTTCTTGAGAAATCTATGGACTTTGTCTTGGTTGCATCTGTCATTTAGTGTGTAGTGTGGCATGTTTGCCCACTGTTAATAATAAGCTTTATTATTGTCATAAGTAGGCTTACGTTAACACTGCAATGAAGTTACTGTGAAAATCCTCTAGTCGCCACACTACGGAGCATGTTCAGATACACTCAGGGAGAATTCAGAATGTCCAATTCACCTAATAAGCACGTCTTTCGGGACTTGTGGGAGGAAATCGGAGCACCCGGAGGAAACCCACGCAGACACGGGGAGAACATGCAGACTCCACACAGATAGTGACACAAACCGGGAATCGAACCCGGGTCCCTGGCGCTGTGAAGCAACAGTGCTAATCACTCTGCTACCATGATGCCCAGAAATCATGCAAGTCATGGACTGGGGCTTGAACTCAGAACCATGTAACTCAAAAAACAAGAGTGCTGCTAACTGAGCCACAACAGACACACACAGTTGCCTGTTAGTTCACATGTACCTAATTTTGCCTTGAATCTTTTTTCAATTTATTCTTTCACGGGATGTGGGCATTGCCCGCAAGGCCAGCATTAGTTGCCCAGACCTAATTGCCCTTGAACTGAGTGGCTTGCCACACCATATCAGAGGGCAGCACCAGGAGTCTTTACCCATGAAATCATTGGGAGAGTAGGACAAAGATTTGTCCAAATATGGATACTTAACCCCAATTTAATCCTCTCGCTTGCAAGGATAGTGAGATGAGTGTGGGGTTGAAATTCAGGCAGCGAGTTACTCATCTTATTCACCTCATATTTTGTACCTATCACCATTTCATCAGGCATGGTTTGAGGAGCCAGTGAAGTTCCCACCCCAGGCAGGGTAAGATCCCATTGACATTCAGATCTCTGAGCCTGGTGAGGTAATTGGAGCCCTGACAATGTTTTAACGGTGAGCATCCATGTTTGCCACCCTGTGCCATCTTTACCAGGCCAGGCACGAAGAAACAGCAGACTTTATGAGAAGGCTGAAAAGGTGTGCTTCTCCCCAACTCATGGGCAAACCTAAGGTTTTCTCCCCCTGTCTGTAATTGTCTGCCCTGCCACCTGCGCCACCTCCCTTCATGCCCACATTTCCCTCTGTTCCCAGCAAGCATCTGACTCTTGCTGTTAAACTGCGATCATTGGCGTCAGATTCGGTATCAGGCCTGGTGCATGCCCATGAGGCCTTGACGTCAAAATGGCCCAAAGCTCATGATGGCAAGCTGAATGCGCAACAAACTCACTCCACTGGCTCTACAATCTCTCTGAGTTAAAGTTGGGCCTTGTGTGCGCTGCAGGTGAGTATGCTCATCTGCGCGTGGCTTGTTCTGTGGATTGGCATCAAATACACTACCTCATCTCATTTTGAAACATAGGTCCAGAGAGATTGGTCATAGTGTTGAAGCAGTTTGATCAGTCATTGCTTTAGAGTCACAAAAGTGGAAGACATTAAAGGTGGTTTATCTCATTGATCAAAATCTTCCTCTAATAGGAAAGGAAGCAAGAGGTAAATTAACAGTTGGTTTCATGTTTGCAGAATTAGCTGTCAAAGAGATTACCTGGCAGTACAGTGAGAATGATCAACTTAGAAGGTACTGAGTCAGAGAGACAACCATTTCCTTGGACCTACCAGCACTCTAAAGCTTAGGATAAACAAGATTCTATGAACGAAGAGACTGATGAAATTTTGGAACAATATTTGGCATTTATTGCTACGGGAATAGAGTATAAAAGTAGGGAAGTGATTCTGCAATTGTACAAGGCATTGGTGAGACCGCACCGAGAGTATTGTGCACAGTTTTGTCCTCATACTTGAGGAGGGGTGTAGAATCATTGGAGGCAGTTCAGAGGAGGTTTACTGGATTGATTCCAGGGATGAGTGGTTTGTCTTCTGAAGTGAGCTTGCGCAGTTTAGGCCTATATCTCTCGAGTGAGAGGAGATCTAATTAAGGTAGACAAGATTGACAGGGTAGACGTAGAGCGGATGTTTCCTCTTGTGGGGCAATTGAGAACAGGAGGCCATAGTTTTAGGATAAGAGTTAGCAGATTTAAAAAAGAGACGAGGATAAATCACTTCTCTCAAATGTCCTGAATCTGTGGACTCCACTACCCTGGAGTGTGGTGCATGTCGGGACATTGAGTAAATTTAAGGGTGAGATGGATAGATTTTTAATAGTAATTGGTTGAAGCATTATGGAGAATGGGCAGAATAGTGGAGTTGAGGCCAAGATGAGATCAGCCATGATAGTATTGAAAGGTGGAGCAGGCTCAAGGGGCTGATTTGCCTAATCCTGCTCCTAGTTCCTATATTCTTATATTTATGTTATCTTCCATGCATATTAAAGAAGGCATTCTCATTCAAAACATTTACAGGAGATTTTACACCTCTCTTAGATTTGGAGACCAGAAGTTAAAATTGACACAATCTCCTGTGAAATATAACACCTGAATTGAGAAATAACCTTTGACTAAAATCTTCTTGCTTGGTTCATCCGGACTCCTCCTGTCAATATCTATCTTCTGTCTTCTTTCCAGAGCCCTCCTGTGGGGGAATGTTCAGGGGTTTACATACAGAATACAATTTCTGAAAGACCTCACACACAATCCTCTTCTAGATGTGGATTGGTTTGTTGGATGAAGGTCGATTATTGGTTCATTTGCGTATGCCCAAGTTATCCTACATTGATTTAGCCATATAAGGTTTTCTTCCTGTCTCACAGTGATTGCCTGTCTCATTTTGATAAAGAGTTTTTCTGTGATTAACAGTTCCGTTTAATCAAATACAATTGGCAATTATCACTGTATCGCACCCATCCAGTTTCCACAGAGCAAATACTGCTCTGAGCTCATAACCAGTCATTTAACCCTTTCCTTACACATTCCAATAAGGAGGTTGGATGCAGAAGGTCAGGTAGGATATTAGAAAGATGGACCAAATGGCCTTTCGTCATTCAGGATTTCCCCAGCTTCTAATCTGAACTGAACACACTGACCACTGGAGAAGCCAAGAGGTCATTGTTCAGCATTTGCAGGATGGAAATGTTGACCAGAAGACCCTCAATGAACAACAAACATAACATTATTGCTAAAATTTGAATTGTGCTTTGCCTTGAGTGAAGCTGAAGCTACTGTTATCTGGAATTAAAAATATCTTTCTTTTTGCAGAAAGTAATGATGATTCTCTCGCTCCCACGGTGCCATATCAAGTCACTTAATTCCCAGTTATCTGCAAAAATATTTCATTCTGAGGGCACATGTCAAGTACCGGACAACAATTCTGCAATTGCAAAAACTTTGGAGGGCAAGAAGATTGCTAGCCTGATTAAATTGATTTATCCTGTTTCCTACTTTCCTGGTCAATTCTGGGTGATGGTTCCACAAGCACTGGTGACTCCTTGGTACCCTACACCAAATGGGAATGCTTCATGGTGAGACTGAACGATCAAGCGTTGGCAGATTCTGGTGGGCAATTCAGACTTTGGGTGGCAAGTGGCAACAGTGGCCGATATTAGTCAATCCCTCACTAATGGGTGCTGAGGCTGATTGTACTCGCTGAACTGCCACCCCATCCAATGTCACTGGGGCAAAGCAGGTGTTCGTACAAATAGTTTGTTGAACTGATGTTTCATTGTTTGAAAAGGATAAAGCTGATGGGGCCCAGATGCGATAAAAGTTTCCCATGGAGCGATGATAAAGGAATGTTGTCCAGGTTCCACAGTAGTTTAGAAAGATATCAAGCTGGATCTTTGCTCTGTGCTGCATTTACCAATCTCAGTCTGGTAGGGACATAAGATTTAACTCGGGTTCGAAATTGGAACAAAGTAATTTGTATTTGTGAAACATATTCCACGACCACAAAACATCCCAAAATACTTCACAGCCAGTGGAATACGTTAGAAGTTCTGTCGCTGTTGTAAGACAGGAATCATGGGCGGGATTCTCTGATCCTGAGGCTAAGTATTGTTGCGTCGTAAATGCCGTCGAGTTTCTCGACGGCGACAACATAACCTCAGGAGCAGCGATGGCCCCTTACAGTGGGCCAGCACGGCACTGGGGAGGCCCTGCCGATACCCGGCATCAGATGGGCGCAGCGGGTCTGCGCATGCGCAGTGGGACCGGCACCAATGCACGCATGCACGGTGGCTCCTTTCTCTGCGCCGGCCCCGCCGCAACATGGCGTAGGGCTACAGGGGCCGGCGCAGAGCAAAAGAGGCGCCCAGCCCGAGAGACTGGCCTGCCGATCGGTGGGCTCCGATCGCGGGCCAGACCACAGCGAAGGCCCCCCCCTCCCCTGGGGTCAGATCCCCTCCCCCCCCACCCCCCCCCCCCACCAGGCCGCCCCCGGATGCATCCACACCGAGGTCCCGCTGGGTAAGTGCAGGTATGAACGGCGCCGGCGGAACTTGGCTTTTTTGGCATGGCCACGCGCGGCCCATCCCGGGCAGAGAATCGCCGGGATTCTCTGACCTGGCCCCGGGGTGGAGATAAACCCGCCCCATGGCACCAACACCAAGCTCCCACAATCAGGTAATGACTGGATAATCTGTTTCTTAATAACTCTGTTGGATTAGAAATTAAGATTGGCCAGGGCTTTGGGAAGAGCCCACCTTTTCTCTTTTATGTTGTGCCATGGAAATATAGGGACTCAGTTTCTTGCTCAACCAGAAGAGAGCACCTCTGACAGTATAGCACCACCTTCAGACTGGACTGGAGTGTCAGTCAGGGTCATGTGCTCAATTGTAGCAAGAACGTATATCCCTTGCTGGGCAAGTAGGCTGTTCCACCATTAACGGAGAGCTGGCACTGTCTGTTCAAAGTAAAAGAACTTTGATTACTGGCCAGTGAAAACTTTAAGACAGGGTTTTCCAAATTTTGATCTGCACAACCTCAGGATTTCACGGTCGGTTTGGCCGCAGGTCCTGAGAAGAGACGAAGCCGAAGGGGTCTGAGGGGAGCCGACAGTGAGGGAGGGGCCGAGAGGAGCTGAGGCTGAGTGGACCCTGAGAGGAACCGAGGCTGAGGGGGCCACAAGGGGAGCCGAGGCCAAGTGGGCCCCTGGAGGAGCTGAGGCTGAGGGGACCCGAGAAGATCTGAGGCCAAGGGATCTCTGAGAGGAACCGAGGCTAAGGGGGTCCTAAGGGGAACCAAGGCTGAGGGACGCTGAGAAGAGCCCCGAGGGGGACCCAAGAGGAGCAGAGAGGGCACAGAGGAGAGCTGAGGAGGCCCAAGAGGAGCTAGAGTGTGGGAGCCCTGAGGAGAGCCAGATGAGGGTTGCTGTGGGTGGGGGTGTGTGTTTCTGTTAAAAATAGCAAAAATGAAAGTCAGGATTGGAAGAATTTATTGAATAACGAAACCTTTTATCAGAATCAATGTATACATGTAAGGCCTTGAAACATGTTCTGAGTTTGTTTTTGTGTATTTCTACCTACTGCACAATAACAATAATCATAATTTTTTGCCGTTTAATTTTTCACCATAATAAAAATGTTCCAAGGGTTCCTTCAGTACTCTTGGGAGGTCCATCGAGTTCCGCAGCTGGGGAAGTTCGGGAAACTCTGCTGTCTGGAAAGATCAGGCAAAGGCGGGACTGGTTTGAGCTGCGCTGTCTCTCGTCTTTACTCACATGTGAAGAACGGGATGCTGAGATGAGATGACAGAGAACTGGCCAAGGCCACTGTGATCAGTCAGAACAAGTTAGAAGCCTCTTAGGTTAGAGAGAGAGAGAGAGAGAGAACAGCTGACAGCATTTGGGTAAAATCAAAGGGTTTTCGCTTGAGGAATTTCAATTTGAAGCCGTTCAGACAGAAGTGATGAAAGTTACGTCAGACTCAATCCGGATCTGAGTGAACCTCAGTCCATAACATAATTAGTACCAATTGATACCATTTTGGACTTGTCAGGTACAGGGGCAATAAGAAAAGGTCACACTCTTGCGTGAAGACATTGTCCGAGGTGACGACTACTCTTATTGATGAGAATTTTGTCTGTGTCTAATCCAGGTCTCATTTCATCTGGAACTGTCTTTATTTGCTGATACCAAGATAGAAAAAGCATGGAAAGATAAACTTTGTACAACAATTTGCCAGATACCATTAAAATAATTATAGTAAATAAATAACCATTTGTGAATAATATATTCCATGTGGTGATTGCAAGAAGACAATCCAATCACTGGGTTAAGGGAAGGGCCATCCAGCAACTTGACCCCTTCAATTGGACTGCACACTGTAATCATTCAGTAAATCCTAATGATGGGAAATAATTACCCACTGCTCAATTTTACTTGCAAATCCAATTCTACATATGTCAGGATTTCTGCTCACACTGTGGACAGTGATGGTCAGATTGGACAGTGACAAAGAGCCTGGACAGTGATGGTCAATGTGGACAGTGATGGTCAATGTGGACAGTGATAGTCAATGTGGACATTGATGGTCAATGTGGACAGTGATGGTCAGTGTGGACAGTGATTTTCAGTGTGGAGAGTGATGATCACGGCAGACAGTGATATTCAGTGTGGACAGTGATGGTTAGTGTGGACAGTGATGTACAGTGCGGGCAGTGATGGTCAGTGCGGAAAGTGATGGTCAGTGCGGAAAGTGGTGGTCAGTGTGGACAGCGATGGTCAGTGTGGACAACGATGGTCAGTGTGGACAACAATGGTCAGTGTGTGGAGAGTGATGGTCAGTGTGGACAGTGATGGTCAGTGTGGACAGTGCTGGTCAGTGTGGACAGTGATGGTCAGTGTGGACAGTGCTGGTCAGTGTGGACAGTGATGGTCAGTGAGGAAAGTGATGGTCAGCGTGGACACTGTTGGTCAATGTGGACAGTGATGGTCAGTGACGGTCAGTGTGGGGAGTGAAGGTCAGTGTGGAGAGTGATGGTCAGTGTGGAGAGTGATGGCTATTGTAAACAGTCATGGTCAGTGTGGACTGTGATGGTTAGTGAAGGTTAGTGTGGACAGTGATGTACAGTGCGGGCAGTGATGGTCAGTGCGGAAAGTGATGGTCAGTGCGGAAAGTGGTGGTCAGTGTGGACAGCGATGGTCAGTGTGGAGAGTGATGGTCACGGCAGACAGTGATATTCAGTGTGGAGAGTGGTGATCAATGTGGAGAGTGACAGTCAATGTGAAGAGTGACGGTCAATGGGGACAGTGATGTTCAGTGTGGACAGTGATGGTCAGTGTGGACAGTGATAGTCAGTGCGGAAAGTGATGGTCAGTGTGGACAGTGATGGTCAGTGAGGACAGTGATGGTCAATGTGGACACTGTTGGTCAGGGTGGACAGTGATGTACAGTGCGGGCAGTGATGGTCAGTGCGGAAAGTGATGGTCAGTGTGGACAGTGATGGTTAGTGTGGACAGTGATGGTTAGTGTGGACAGTGATGTACAGTGCGGGCAGTGACGGTCAAGGCAGACAGTGATATTCAGTGTGGACAGTGATGGTTAGTGTGGACAGTGATGTACAGTGCGGGCAGTGACGGTCAAGGCAGACAGTGATATTCAGTGTGGACAGTAATGATCAATGTGGACAGTGACAGTCAATGTGAAGAGTGACGGTCAATGGGGACAGTGATTGTCAGTGAGGAGAGTGATGGTCAGTGCAGAAAGTGATGGTCAGTGCGGAAAGTGGTGGTCAGTGTGGACAGCGATGGTCAGTGTGGACAACGATGGTCAGTGTGGACAACGATGGTCAGTGTGTGGAGAGTGATGGTCAGTGTGGACAGTGATGGTCAGTGTGGACAGTGCTGGTCAGTGTGGACAGTGATGGTCAGTGAGGAAAGTGATGGTCAGCGTGGACACTGTTGGTCAATGTGGACAGTGATGGTCAGTGACGGTCAGTGTGGGGAGTGAAGGTCAGTGTGGAGAGTGATGGTCAGTGTGGAGAGTGATGGCTATTGTAAACAGTCATGGTCAGTGTGGACTGTGATGGTTAGTGAAGGTCAGTGTGAACAGTGATTGCCAGTGTGGACAGTGATGGTCAGTGCAGACAGCAATGGTCAGTTCAGACAGTGATTGTCAGTGTGGACAGTGAAGGTCAGTGTGGACAGTGATGGTCAGTGTGGACAATGATGGTCAGTGTGGACAGTGATGGTCAGTGTGGACAATGATGGTCAGTGTGGACAGTGATGGTCAGTGTGGAAAGTGAAGGTCAGTGTGGACAGTGAAGGTCAGTGTGGACAGTGATGGTCAGTGTGGACAGTGATGGTCAGTGTGGACAGTGAAGGTCAGTGTGGACAGTGATGGTCAGTGTGGACAATGATGGTCAGTGTGGACAGTGATGGTTAGTGTGGACAGTGATGGTCAGTGTGGACAGTGATGTTCAGTGTGGACAGTGATGGTTAGTGTGGACAGTGATGGTCAGTGTGGACAATGATGTTCAGTGTGGACAGTGATGGTCAGTGTGGACAGTGATGATCAGTGTGGACAGTGATGGTCAGTGTGGACAGTGATGGTCAGTGTGGACAACGATGGTCAGTGTGGACAGTCATGTCAGTGTGGACAGTGATGGTCACTGTGGACAGTGATGGTCAGTGTGGACAGTGATGGACAGTGTGGTCAGTGATGTTCAGTGTGGACAGTGGTGGTCAGTGTGGACAGTGATGGTCAGTGTGGACAATGATGTTCAGTGTGGAAAGTGATGGTCAGTGTGGACAGTGATGATCAGTGTGGACAGCGATGGTCAGTGTAGACAGTGATGGTCAGTGTAGACAGTGATGGTCAGTGTGGACAGTCATGTCAGTGTGGACAGTGATGGTCACTGTGGACAGTGATGGTCAGTGTAGACAGTGATGGTCAGTGTAGACAGTGATGGTCAGTGTGGACAGTGATGGACTTTCTGGATAATGATGGTCAGTGTGGACAGTGATGGTCAGTGTAGACAGTGATGGTCAGTGTGGACAGTGATGGTCAATGTGGACAGTGATAGTCAGTGTGGACAGTGATGGTCAGTGTAGACAGTGATGGTCAGTGTGGACAGTGATGGTCAGTGTAGACAGTGATGGTCAGTGTAGACAGTGATGGTCAGTGAGGACAGTGATGGTCAGTGTAAACAGTGATGGTCAGTGTGGACAGTGATGGTCAGTGTGGACAGTGATGTTCAGTGTAGACAGTGATGGTCAGTGTGGACAGTGATGGTCTATGTGGTCAGTGTGGACAGCGATGGTCAGTGTGGGCAGCGATGGTCAATGTGGACAGTGATGGTCAGTGTGGACAGTGATGGTCAGTCAGGACAGTGATGGCTAGTGTGGACAGTGATGGTATGTGCAGAGAATGATGGTAAGCGTGGACTGTAATGTTCAGTGTGTCAGTAATGGTCAGTGTGGACAGTGATGGTCACTGTGGACAGTGATGTTCAGTCTGGACGGTGATGGTCAATGTGAACAGTGATGGTCAGTGTGGACAGTGATGGTCAATGTGAACAGTGATGGTCAGTGTGGACAGTGATGGTCAGTGGGGACAGTGATGGTCAGTCTGGACAGTGATGGTCAGTCTGGACAGTGATGGTCAATGTGAACATTGATGGTCAGTGTGGACAGTGGCAAGTGTGGACAGTGATGGTCAGTGTGGAAAGTGATGGTCAATCTGGACAGTGATGGTCAGTCTGGACAGTGGTGGTCAGTGTGGTGTGGACTGTGATGGGGAGTGTGGACAGTGATGGTCAGTGTGGACAGTGATGGTCAGTGTGGACAGTGATGGTCAGTCTGGACAGTGATGGTCAATGTGAACATTGATGGTCAGTGTGGACAGTGGCAAGTGTGGACAGTGATGGTCAGTGTGGAAAGTGATGGTCAATCTGGACAGTGATGGTCAGTCTGGACAGAGATGGTCAGTGTGGTGTGGACTGTGATGGCCAGTGTGGACAGTGATGGTCAGTGTGGACAGTGATGGTCAGTCTGGACAGTGATGGTCAATGTGAACAGTGATGGTCAGTGTGGACATGGCAAGTGTGGACAGTGATGGTCAGTGTGGAAAGTGATGGTCAATCTGGACAGTGATGGTCAGTCTGGACAGTGATGGTCAGTGTGGTGTGGACTGTGATGGCCAGTGTGCTGAGTGATGGCGTGTGTCAGTGATGTCAGTATGCCTCATGATGGTCAGTGTGAATAGTGATGGTCAAGTGGACAGTGATGGTCAGTGTGGACAGTGATGGGCAAAGCGACAGTGATGGTCATTGTGGACAGTGATTGTCAGTACATACAGTGATTGTCATTGTGGACAGTGATGGTCAGTGTGGACAGTGATGGTCAGTCTGGACATTGATGGTCAGTGTGCATCATGATGATCATTGTTGATGGTGATGGTCAAGTGGACAGTGATGGCCAATGTGGACAGTGATGGTCAAGTGGACAGTGATGGTCAGTCCAGACAGTGATGGTCAAGTGGACAGTGATGGTCAGTCCAGACAGTAATGGTCAAGTGGACATTGATTGTCAGTGCGTACAGTGAGTGTCATTGTGGACAGTGATGGTCAGTGTGGACAGTGATGGTCAGTCTGGACATTGATGGTCAGTGTGCATCATGATGATCATTGTTAACAGTGATGGTCAAGTGGACAGTGATGGCCAATGTGGACAGTGATGGTCAGTCCAGACAGTGATGCTCAAGTGGACATTGATTGTCAGTGCAGACAGTGATTATCATTGTGGACAGTGATGGCCAAGTGGACATCGATGGCCGGTGTGGACAGTGATGGTCAAGTGGACAGTGATGGTCAGTGTGGACAGTGATGGTCAAGTGGACAGTGATGGCCAGTGTGGACAGTGATGGTCAAGTGGACAGTGATGGTCAGTGTGGACAGTGATGGTCAAGTGGACAGTGATGGTCAGTGTAGACAGTGATGGTCAGTGTGGACAGTGATGGTCAGTGTGGGCAGCGATGGTCAATATAGACAGTGATGGGTCAGTGTGGACAGTGATGGTCAGTGTGGACAGTGGCAAGTGTGGACAGTGATGGTCAGTGTGGAAAGTGATGGTCAATCTGGACAGTGATGGTCAGTCTGGACAGTGATGGTCAGTTTGGTGTGGACTGTGATGGCCAGTGTGGACAGTGATGGTCAGTGTGGACAGTGATGGTCAGTCTGGACAGTGATGGTCAGTCTGGACAGTGATGGTCAATGTGAACAGTGATGGTCAGTGTGGACAGTGATGGTCAGTCTGGACAGTGATGGTCAGTCTGGACAGTGATGGTCAATGTGAACAGTGATGGTCAGTGTGGACAGTGGCAAGTGTGGACAGTGATGGTCAGTCTGGACAGTGATGGTCAGTCTGGACAGTGATGGTCAATGTGAACAGTGATGGTCAGTGTGGACAGTGATGGTCAGTCTGGACAGTGATGGTCAGTCTGGACAGTGATGGTCAATGTGAACAGTGATGGTCAGTGTGGACAGTGGCAAGTGTGGACAGTGATGGTCAGTGTGGAAAGTGATGGTCAATCTGGATAGTGATGGTCAGTCTGGACAGTGATGGTCAGTGTGGTGTGGACTGTGATGGCCAGTGTGCGGAGTGATGGCGTGTGTCAGTGATGTCAGTATGCCTCATGATGGTCAGTGTGGACAGTGATGGGCAAGGGGACAGTGATGGTCATTGTGGACAGTGATTGTCAGTACATACAGTGATTGTCATTGTGGACAGTGATGGTCAGTGTGGACAGGGATGGTCAGTCTGGACATTGATGGTCAGTGTGCATTATGATGATCATTGTTGACGGTGATGGTCAAGTGGACAGTGATGGCCAATGTGGACAGTGATGGTCAAGTGGACAGTGATGGTCAGTCCAGACAGTGATGGTCAAGTGCACAGTGATGGTCAGTCCAGACAGTAATGGTCAAGTGGACATTGATTGTCAGTGCGTACAGTGAGCGTCATTGTGGACAGTGATGGTCAGTGTGGACAGTGATGGTCAGTCTGGACATTGATGGTCAGTGTGCATCATGATGATCATTGTTGACAGTGATGGTCAAGTGGACAGTGATGGCCAATGTGGACAGTGATGGTCAAGTGGACAGTGATGGTCAGTCCAGACAGTGATGCTCAAGTGGACATTGATTGTCAGTGCAGACAGTGATTATCATTGTGGACAGTGATGGCCAAGTGGACATCGATGGCCAGTGTGGACAGTGATGGTCAAGTGGACAGTGATGGCCAGTGTGGACAGTGATGGTCAAGTGGACAGTGATGGTCAGTGTGGACAGTGATGGTCAGTGTGGACAGTGATGGTCAGTGCAGACAGTGATGGTCAGTGTGGACAGTGATGGTCAGTGTGGACAGTGATAGTCAGTGTGGACAGTGATGGTCAGTGTAGACAGTGATGGTCAGTGTGGACAGTGATGGTCAGTGTAGACAGTGATGGTCAGTGTGGACAGTGATGGTCAGTGTGGACAGTGATGGTCAGTGTGGACAGTGATGGTCAGTGTAGACAGTGATGGTCAGTGTGGACAGTGATGGTCAGTGTAGACAGTGATGGTCAGTGTGGACAGTGATGGTCAGTGTAGACAGTGATGGTCAGTGTAGACAGTGATGGTCAGTGAGGACAGTGATGGTCAGTGTGGACAGTGATAGTCAGTGTAAACAGTGATGGTCAGTGTGGACAGTGATGGTGAGTGTGGCAGCGATGGTCAGTGTGGGCAGCGATTGTCAATGTGGACAGTGATGGTCAGTGTGGACAGTGATGGTCAGTCAGGACAGTGATAGCCAGTGTGGACAGTGATAGTATGTGCAGAGAATGATGGTAAGCGTGGACTGTAATGTTCTGTGTGTCAGTAATGGCCAGTGTGGTCAGTGTAGACAGTGATGGTCAGTGTGGACAGTGATGGTCAGTGTGGACAGTGATGGTCAGTGTGGGCAGCGATGGTCAATATGGACAGTGATGGGTCAGTGTGGACAGTGATGGTCAGTCAGGACAGTGATGGCCAGTGTGGACAGTGATTGTATGTGCAGAGAATGATGGTAAGCGTGGACTGTAACGTTCAGTGTGTCAGTAATGGTCAGTGTGGACGGCGATGGTCAGTGTGGACTGTGATGGTCAGTGTGGACAGTGATGATCAGTGTGGACAGTGATGGTCAGTGTGAACAGTGATGGTCAGTGTGGACAGTAAGGTACAGTGGAGAGTGATGATCAGTCTGGAGAGATATGGTCAGTGTGGGCAGTGATGGTCAGTCAACACAGTGATGGTCATTATGGACAGTGATGTGCGGAGATTGATGGTAAGCGTGGAGAGTAATTTTAAATGCGGACAGTAATGGTCAGTAAGGTCAGTGTGGACAGTGATGGTCACAGCAGACAGTGCTGGTCAGTGTGGACAGTGATGATCAGTGTAGACAGTGATGGTCATTGTAGACAGTGATGGCCAGTGTGGACAGTGATGGTCAGAGAAAACATCAATGGTCTGTCTGGAGAGTTATGGTCAGTGTGGATAGTGATGGTCAGTCAGGACAGTGATGATCATTATGGACAGTGATAGTATGTGCAGAGAATGATGGTAAGCGTGGAATTTAATGATCAGTGTGGACAGTGATGGTCAGTGTGGACAGTGATGGTCAGTGTGGACAGCGATGGTCAGTGTGGACAGTGATGGTCAGCATGGGCATCGATGGTCAGTGTGGATAGTGATGGTCAGTGTGGACAGCAATGGTCAGTGTGGGCAGTGATGGTAAGTGTGGACTGTGATGGTCACTGTGGACAGTGATGTTCAGTCTGGACGGTGATGGTCAATGTGAACAGTGATGGTCAGTGTGGATAGTGTTGGTCAGTGTGGACAGTGGTGGTCAATGTGAACAGTGATGGTCAGTGTGGACAGTGATGGTCAGTGTGGACAGTGATGGTCAGTGTGGACAGTGATGGTCAGTGCAGACAGTGATGGTCAGTGTGGACAGTGATGGTCAGTGTAGACAGTGATGGTCAGTGTGGACAGTGATGGTCAGTGTAGACAGTGATGGTCAGTCTGGACAGTGATGGTCAATGTGAACAGTGATGGTCAGTGTGGACTGTGATGGCAAGTGTGGACAGTGATGGTCAGTGTGGAAAGTGATGGTCAATCTGGACAGTGATGGTCAGTCTGGACAGTGATGGTCAGTGTGGTGTGGACTGTGATGGCCAGTGTGCGGAGTGATGGCCAGTGTGTCAGTGATGTCAGTATGCCCCATGATGGTCAGTGTGAATAGTGATGGTCAAGTGGACAGTGATGGTCAGTATGGACAGTGATGGGCAAGGGGACAGTACTGGTCATTGTGGACAGTGAGTGTCAGTGCGTACAGTGATTGTCATTGTGGACAGTGATGGTCAGTGTGGACAGTGATGGTCAGTGTGGACATTGATGGTCAGTGTGCATCATGATGATCATTGTTGACAGTGATGGTCAAGTGGACAGTGATGGCCAATGTGGACAGTGATGGCCAATGTGGACAGTGATGGTCAAGTGGACAGTGATGGTCAATCCAGACAGTGATGCTCAAGTGGACATTGATTGTCAGTGCAGACAGTGATTATCATAGTGGACAGTGATGGCCAAGTGGACATCGATGGCCAGTGTGGACAGTGATGGTCAAGTGGACAGTGATGGCCAGTGTGGACAGTGATGGTCAGTGTGGACAGTGATGGTCATTGTGGTCAATGATGGCCAGTGTGGACAGTGATGGTCAAGTGGACAGTGATGGCCAGTGTGGACAGTGATGGTCAAGTGGACAGTAATGGTCAGTGTGGACAGTGATGGTCAGTGTGGACAGTGATGGTCAGTGTGGACAATGATGGCCAGTGTGGACAGTGATGGTCAAGTGGACAGTGATGGTGAATGTGGACAGTGATGATCAGTGTGGAGGGTCAAGGTCAGGGTCTGCAGTGATGGTCAGTGTGGACAGTAATGTACAGTGGAGATTGATGATCAGTCTGGAGAGTTATGGTCAGTGTGGGCAGTGATGGTCAGTCAGCACAGTGATGGTCATTATGGACAGTGATGTGCGGAGATTGATGGTAAGCGTGGACAGTAATGTTGAATGCGGACAGTAATGGTCAGTGAGGTCAGTGTGGACAGTGATGGTCACAGCAGACAGTGCTGGTCAGTGTGGACAGTGATGGTCAGTGTGGACAGTGATGGTCAGTGTGGACAGTGATGGTCAGTGTAGACAGTGATGGTCAGTGTAGACAGTGATGGCCAGTGTGGACAGTGATGGTCAGTGTAGACAGTGATGGTCAGTGTAGACAGTGATGGCCAGTGTGGACAGTGATGGTCAGAGCAAACATCAATAGTGTGTCTGGAGAGTTATTGTCAGTGTGGATAGTGATGGTCACAGCAGACAGTGATGGTCAGTGTGGACAGTGATGGTCACAGCAGACAGTGATGGTCAGTGTGGACAGTGATGGTCAGTGTGGACAGTGATGGTCAGTCAGGACAGTGATGATCATTATGGACAGTGATAGTATGTGCAGAGAATGATGGTAAGCGTGGACTTTAATGATCAGTGTGGACAGTGATGGTCAGTGTGGACAGTGATGGTCAGTGTGGACAGCGATGGTCAGTGTGGATAGTGATGGTCAGTGTGGACAGCAATGGTCAGTGTGGGCAGTGATGGTAAGTGTGGATTTGTGATGGTCAGTGTGGACAGCAATGGTCAGTGTGGGCAATGATGGTCAGTGTGGACAGTGATGGTCATTGTGGTCAATGATGGCCAGTGTGGACAGTGATGGTCAAGTGGACAGTGATGGCCAGTGTGGACAGTGATGGTCAAGTGGACAGTAATGGTCAGTGTGGACAGTGATGGTCAGTGTGGACAGTGATGGTCAGTGTGGACAATGATGGCCAGTGTGGACAGTGATGGTCAAGTGGACAGTGATGGTGAATGTGGACAGTGATGATCAGTGTGGAGGGTCAAGGTCAGGGTCTGCAGTGATGGTCAGTGTGGACAGTAATGTACAGTGGAGATTGATGATCAGTCTGGAGAGTTATGGTCAGTGTGGGCAGTGATGGTCAGTCAGCACAGTGATGGTCATTATGGACAGTGATGTGCGGAGATTGATGGTAAGCGTGGACAGTAATGTTAAATGCGGACAGTAATGGTCAGTGAGGTCAGTGTGGACAGTGATGGTCACAGCAGACAGTGCTGGTCAGTGTGGACAGTGATGGTCAGTGTGGACAGTGATGGTCAGTGTGGACAGTGATGGTCAGTGTAGACAGTGATGGTCAGTGTAGACAGTGATGGTCAGTGTAGACAGTGATGGCCAGTGTGGACAGTGATGGTCAGAGCAAACATCAATAGTGTGTCTGGAGAGTTATTGTCAGTGTGGATAGTGATGGTCACAGCAGACAGTGATGGTCAGTGTGGACAGTGATGGTCACAGCAGACAGTGATGGTCAGTGTGGACAGTGATGGTCAGTGTGGACAGTGATGGTCAGTGTGGATAGTGATGGTCACAGCAGACAGTGATGGTCAGTGTGGACAGTGATGGTCAAGTGGACAGTGATGGCCAGTGTGGACAGTGATGGTCAAGTGGACAGTAATGGTCAGTGTGGACAGTGATGGTCAGTGTGGACAGTGATGGTCAGTGTGGACAATGATGGCCAGTGTGGACAGTGATGGTCAAGTGGACAGTGATGGTGAATGTGGACAGTGATGATCAGTGTGGAGGGTCAAGGTCAGGGTCTGCAGTGATGGTCAGTGTGGACAGTAATGTACAGTGGAGATTGATGATCAGTCTGGAGAGTTATGGTCAGTGTGGGCAGTGATGGTCAGTCAGCACAGTGATGGTCATTATGGACAGTGATGTGCGGAGATTGATGGTAAGCGTGGACAGTAATGTTAAATGCGGACAGTAATGGTCAGTGAGGTCAGTGTGGACAGTGATGGTCACAGCAGACAGTGCTGGTCAGTGTGGACAGTGATGGTCAGTGTGGACAGTGATGGTCAGTGTGGACAGTGATGGTCAGTGTAGACAGTGATGGTCAGTGTAGACAGTGATGGCCAGTGTGGACAGTGATGGTCAGAGCAAACATCAATAGTGTGTCTGGAGAGTTATTGTCAGTGTGGATAGTGATGGTCACAGCAGACAGTGATGGTCAGTGTGGACAGTGATGGTCACAGCAGACAGTGATGGTCAGTGTGGACAGTGATGGTCAGTGTGGACAGTGATGGTCAGTGTGGATAGTGATGGTCACAGCAGACAGTGATGGTCAGTGTGGACAGTGATGGTCACAGCAGACAGTGATGGTCAGTGTGGACAGTGATGGTCAGTGTGGACAGTGATGGTCAGTGTAGACAGTGATGGTCAGTGTAGACAGTGATGGCCAGTGTGGACAGTGATGGTCAGAGCAAACATCAATAGTGTGTCTGGAGAGTTATTGTCAGTGTGGATAGTGATGGTCAGTCAGGACAGTGATGATCATTATGGACAGTGATAGTATGTGCAGAGAATGATGGTAAGCGTGGACTTTAATGATCAGTGTGGACAGTGATGGTCAGTGTGGACAGTGATGGTCAGTGTGGACAGCGATGGTCAGTGTGGATAGTGATGGTCAGTGTGGACAGCAATGGTCAGTGTGGGCAGTGATGGTAAGTGTGGATTTGTGATGGTCAGTGTGGACAGCAATGGTCAGTGTGGGCAATGATGGTCAGTGTGGACAGTGATGGTCAGCATGGGCATCGATGGTCAGTGTGGATAGTGATGGTCAGTGTGGACAGCAATGGTCAGTGTGGGCAGTGATGGTAAGTGTGGACATTGATGGTCACTGTGGACAGTGATGGTCAGTGCAGACAGTGATGGTCATTGTGGACTGTGATGGTCAAGTGGACAATGTTGTCACTTTGGACAGTGATGATGAATGTGGACAGTGATGATCAGTGTGGCGGGTCAAGGTCAGGGTCTGCAGTGATGGCCAGTGTGGAGAGTCTTGGCTTGTTAACTCTCTTAATCTAGTTTAGCAGGTGATGACTTCCTGTTAGTGATCAGTCACTAATGTCGCCAGTGAGATAGCACTGGCTCTTCCAAATCAAGGTCAACATCTGCTCTACTTTGTTCCACTGTCACATTGGCATGAAGTGCATTAACACATTTTTGTCTCTCAATATATCAACCGTGCAATGGATATTAATGAGGCATTTCTGATCCTTTTCTCATTTGTGCCGAATAGCCCGGCCTGCCTGCCCAATGTTACTGCACGTTGACATAGGTAACAGCACAGGTGTCAATCTACACACTCATCCAGGGAAAAAAATGCCTTCTCTTCATTGCTATTTTATCTGACCCTCCTCCTCCTGTTGCGTTAGTCAATCGGAATTACCTCCTCAAACTCACAATCAAAGTCTCCCTCAGTGTGTACATAGTAAATGTCGCCATGGTCTCAAAGGCTGCTTTCCTCTTTTTGGGGGGAGAGCTGACTGGTGGTGATTTAATCTGAGGATCACCACACCTCAGACGAGCGGCACTGTTCAGAAGGCATGAATAATACTGTTAGCCTCACTCTGCATTGCAAACTAGCTATCCAACCACCTGAGGTAAACCACACAGCGTGTGTAGCTGTGGGTACTCTCACATGTTGCTGAGAGTGACACAGGGTGTTCAGCAATCCTGGCACGGTGAGCGGACCCCTGGCAGAAACCTTTGCAAATCTACAATAATAAAGCATATTTACAACAACCAGCTCCAACTGATACCTTCAAACGCTTCTCACATGACCTGTCTTGGTAATGCTAGGAGACATCGGCACATTTTTGTGCAATGGTGAGTGACAAAGGGACAAGAACAGCAAGATGTCATCTCATACCTGAAGGATAAACCCTCGCACCTCGTCTACCTTGTCAATAGTTTGAAGTGAGGAAAGCAGGAGTGACCTCAAAAGGTGTCATGGGCCTCCAATATCCAGGACCTCACCTGTGTTGTGTTCCCTGTTCTTTGTCTTGCAATGAATCTACAGAACTAGGATTTATTATTTACACGTGGTGAGGTAACAATCGGATACAGACCAAGTAATCATAGAATTACATTAAACACTCCTGGAACTTCACTTATGCATTCCTCATGTATGCCTTACAACCTTTCCCATGTAGCCAGAAGTTTTATATAGGGCGCCACCTGCTGGTGGGAGGTCACACTGGTGAGTACATGTCATATAACCTACATATCACCACAGTCCGGTCTGGGTCCTCTTCCTCTTCGTGGTGGGCCATCTTGTTCTGCAAACAGAGAAGCAGGGGCGGGATTCTCCCCTACCCGGCGGGGCGGGGGTTCCGGCGTAGCGGAGTAGCGCCAACCACTCCGGCGTCGGGCCTCCCCAAAGGTGCGGAATTCTCAGCACCTTTAGGGGCCAAGCCCTCACGTTGAGGGGCTAGGCCCGCGCCGGAGTGGTTGGCACCCCGCCGACTGGCGGCAAAACCGGCACCAATGGCCGGTGCCCGACGCTGGGGCTGGCCGAAAGGCCTTCGCCGGTTTGCGCATGCGCCGGTGCGTCAGCTGCTGCTGACGTCACCACCGGCGCATGTACGCTGGGGGATTCTCTTCCGCCTCCGCCATGGTGGAGGCCGTGGCAGCGGCGGAAAAAAAAGAGTGCCCCCACGGCACTGGCCCGCCCGCCGATTGGTGGGCCCCGATCGTGGGCCTGGCCACCGTGGGGGCACCCCCGGGGTCCGATCGCCCCGTGCCCCCCCCCCCCCCCCAGGGCCCTGGGGGCCCGCTTGCGCCGCCGATCCCGCCGCCACCAGAGGTGGTTCAAACCACGGCGGCGGGATTGGACTCTCAGTGGCGGGACATCGGCCCATCGTGGGCGGGAGAATCGCTGCAGGGGGCTCGCCGATCGGCGCGGAGGGCACGCCGATCGGGGGGCGTGATTCCCGCCCCCGTCAATTCCCGGGTGGCGGAGAATTTCTGCCACGGCGGGATGTCCGCCGGCCCTGGGCGATTCTCCGACTCTGCGGGGGGGGGGGGTCGGAGAATTTCGCCCCAGGTCTCATAATGCTTTTGATTACAAAACACATACAGTGGCAGATATGTACCAAACCACCAACCCATCTGAACAGAACACCCAGTTAGGCTATGAAACGAGGGGATGTTCTGTCTGACAGCCCTTTACAAATAATACAGTTTTGCGGCACGGTAGCGCAGTAGTTAGCTCTATTGCCTCACGGTGCTGAGGACCCGGGTTCGATCCCAGCTCCTGTCGCTGTCCGTGTGGAGTTTGCACATTCTCCCCCTGTCTGCGTGTCTGTCCCACCCCCACAGCCCAATGATGTGCAGGGTAGGTGGATTGTCCATGCTAAAGTGCGCCTTAATTGTGAAAAAAATAATTGGGTACTCTTCAATTTATTTTAAAAAAGGATAATCAAGTTTGACGAGTTTTTTTTTGTACGTATGACTGTGCTCGGTCATGCATCAAAGAAACTGTAACACTTTGAACGAGAAAGCAATGGAAGACCATCAGGATTTGAAGACATCATTTATCGCAAGCATGCTGATACAGATACTCGCTGTCGGAAACAGCTGGGTTTGTATAACTTTGCCTAGCTTTTCCTTAAGAGTCAGAGGTAGCGCTCTCAGCCCTGAACCAGGACGTTGCGGTTTCATCGTCTTAATTCAGAGGATCTTAAGTCCCAAGGCCAGTCTGATGTATTCACTGCCTGTACTGAAGGAGTGCTTCACTGTTGGTAGGTGACATCTTCCTGCTGAGTGGTTCAATCAAGCCCCTGTCTATCATCTCGAGGGGACACAAAAGATCCTTTGACACTTATCAACAGAGAGCAGCAAAGCTCTCCTAGTGTCCTGGCCAATAGTTAGCCCTCACAAAATCGTGCCATTGGAAGACCTGGCCATTGGCTTTGTTTCTCTCTGTAGGATTGTGCTGTGTGCATGTTGGTGGTCGCATTTCCTGCAACAGTGAAGGCATGTCAAACAATATCTGATTGGCTGTAAAATCTTTGTGGTGTCCTGAGATCAGGAAAGGCGTTGGAGAAATCATTTTGTTTTCTTTAATTTGTCTATATTTATACCGGCTCCTCTCTATGTGGCATCACCCTGTCAACGATTGAATCGAGTGAACCTGGGTTCATTATCAATGATGAGCACTCAAAATTCAGCATATACCTTGTGAGGGTCCTTCCTGTTCCTTCATGTCTATTCTCTTATTTCCTCCTTTCTTTTATTTTTGCCGTCACATTTTTGATCCACAGATGACTCATGGATAATGTGCCTTGAAGGAAGGCCAGCCATTTTAATTCAAGCAGGAGAAAGCGGTGGCCTGTGCCTTTAATTCATATGGAAGGATCTAGAACGATGTGCCGATTTACATTGTGAGCCGACGACACCAATGACAGAGATTGTCTGGGACTGGGTTTGATTGACTTGGCAGCTGGCCAATGAATGAAGCCAGAAGGCTGTGCCCGGTAACAGGTGGCAATTGGAAATTATCCCACTGGAATGCTTCTCAGAGCCACGAGGTTCCATTTCAGTTTCACTTTGATTCTGTCAGCGGAGGTGAAAGATCCAACTGAATCCTCTCCAGAAAACTGCTGCTAAGCCCCTCCAAAGAAGATCCATTTAACTCTCTCACTCCAATAAACCTGTGGGTGCCAGATTCCTGAAACCAGGGCCTGAATGTAGGCCGCAAACTGAGAACAAAGCCTGATGAAACAGGGACTCTGTCTCACCAGGATAATTATGTGTACAGGCTGTAAAGCAAGGACAGTAATTGCCAAGCTTACTGTGGAGAAGGCCTGCAGGGACCCATCACCTGAAGCAAAGGCTCCTTTCTCTTTCTTTTACATTTTTTTACCTCTTCCCCCCACCCTGTGTTTGTCTGTCTTGTATGTGTGGGTAGAGGGTGGGACAGTTGAAGTGGGAGCAGTAGGTTAGCTTTTTGTTATTCAGTTGTATTTACTGTCTTTAGTCTTGTTATACATAATTGTGTTCCAGCTTACAAACTGGTGACTGTAATTATTGGGCAGTCAAGGGCCAAAGGCTTCGGGAATCTTTAGAGGAATTATTGGTCAATTCATTTGTGTTGTGACTCCAGGGCATGAGGGGCTATAATTGACCCTGGTGTCAACTGGCCCAGAAGGTCATATTGGCCTCTTGTCCAAGAACGATGTGAACTGATGCTCTGTCTGCCTCGACTATTTAGTCCATATCAATTGAGGCCAGATCGCCCTCCAGGACAAGGCCTATCGGAAGAGTGAGGCTGTGCAGGCACAAGGCCTTCAGAATTCATGCCAGAGTATGTCTCCCTGGTTCCTGAGAAATTTAGATTATTTTCTAGATCCTGTTTATGGAGACAACATCCTCTGCACTTGTGGAGGGAAAAGGATTTAAAAAGTGCAAGGTGCCAAATAGCCCCCCCTCCACCCCAGCACTGCACAGCAGCTCCCAGATTTCCTGGGTGCCCCCGCCACACAGGAACCCCTGTAATCAGGGAACCCCCCTCAAGGGCCCCTATAAATAAGGGACCCCTGCAGGGACCTCCTGCCTAAAGGAATTCCTTCCACAGACTCCATCCCCCAACACATAGAGCCCCCAAACACAGACACCCTGTAATATAGCTGTAATACTTACCTTGCAGCTCCATGTGTCCATTGCTCGAAGCTGAACAGCTGTGCTTATGTCTGGTTCCCACACATGGACTGTCTGCAATCCATTCAATGCTTTCGACATAATGATTTGTGATTGACGGCTCGTAAAAACCATCTGACGCTCTGATCCATTCATATCGCAGCACTGATCCCGATTTTTCCCCGACGCCTGATTCTCTGCCCCAACAGGGAATGCATTCTGGGAGTGCCCTGACGACGGAGAATCCCGCCTCCATTGTATCGTGTTCTGTGCCTGTTCTCCAACTGCATTTGCTTTTCATCAATAACAACTGGACGCCTTGTTGTGGAAGTGTTGTCCCGAGCGACCTGACCATTGGATTGGATTGGATTTGTTTATTGTCATGTGTACTGAGGTACAGTGAAAAGTATTTTTCTGTGAGTCGCTCAACAGATCACTTAGTACATGAAAAGAAAATGAAAAAGAAAATGCACAATGGGGCAACACAAGATACGCAATGTAAATACATAGACACCGGCCTGTTTATCTGGTCTGTTCATTTAATTTTATATTAAAAATGTTTTAATTCAAACTCTCCTGTTGCACAATGGCCAAATTAGGTTTTAATGATAATATTCTGCTTTGCCCGTTACGTTAATGATTCATGATATTCAGCAGAATACTCTGAAAATCAAATTGGACATCAACTGAACAGATGATTCTGAGTTGGTTTGATGAATTAATATAATCAGCTTTCGGTTTTTTTAATTGACACTTTTGCAAGTGACCACCTTATTCTGTTCTAATTAATGGAAAAATGTCACAGAAGTACATTAAGAAATGTTATTTTGGGATTGGGACACGGGCCCTGCGTTGCGTCATAATAAAAATGTCTTCCACTTCATCATTTGACCGCACTATATCCAGCAAGGGAGAACTCAGTGCTGACACTGGTGCCTGGATAGGGAAGTGTTCTGCTGCCCTGTGCCAGCAATTGTCACCTCGATCAGCACAAAATGGCATCATCGGCAAGGCTAATCTTACACAAAGGCTGAGATGGAATCAAAAAAGACAGATGGTCCTCAGTGGGAAATGTAAATTACAGCTTGAATTTAAATAAAATGTGGGTGAATTGAAGAAATTAATTAAGACCCAGAAGAATGTTGAACTACCACAGATGTTGGGCGGGATTCTCTCAGCCTACGCCAGGTCGGAGAATCGCCGGGCCGGGCGCGAATCGTGCGACGCTGCCCCAACGGCGGTGCGCCGATTCTCCGGTGACCGGAGAATCGACGGCATTGGTGCCGACGCGGTCAGTGCGGCGCTGGTCGGGGGCCGCTCTACGTGCCCACCTTCCCACCCACCCCCGGCAATTCTCTGCCCTGAGATGGGCCAAGTGGCCGTCCAAAAAGGCCCGAGTCCCGCCAGCGCTGTTCACATCTGGTCTTACCCGGCGGGACCTTGGCATCCATCCTGTCTGAGCGGCCTGGGCTGCGGGTGGGGGGGAGGGGGGGTGGGGGGGAGGGGGGTCCGACCCCGGGGGCTGGGTGCCTCCACCGTGGCCTGGCCTCCGATAGGAGCCTACCAATCGGCGGGCCGGCCTCTCTTGGTGGGGGCCTCTTTTGCTCTGTGCCGGCCCCTGTAGACCTACGCCATGTTGCGTCGGGGCCGGCGCAGAGAAGGAGCTACCGCGCATTCGCTACACATAGCGGTCCGATGCTGCCGTCGTTAAACTCTCCAGTTTTTACGACGCCATCATCACTCTGCCCTCAGATGGGAGAATCCCTCCCAATATGTTGCCTTGTTTTCAGTATGTGTGGGACTGCCTATTCTGCTTCCATTCTTATCTATCTGGCCATCGCCAAAGAATCATGGACGGCACGGTGGCAGAGTGGTTAGCACTGCTGCCTCATAGAGCCTGGACCCGGGTTCGATTCCGATCTTTGCACGTTCCCCCATGTCAGCACAGTGGCATAGTGGTTGGCACAATTGCTTCACAGTTCCAGGGTCCCAGGTTCGATTCCCCGCTGGGCCACTGTCTGTACGGAGTCTGCACGTCCTCCCCGTGTGTGCGTGGGTTTCCTCCGGGTGCTCCGCTTTCCTCCCAAAGTCCAAAGATGTGCAGGTTAGGTGGATTGGCCATGATAATTTGCCCTTAGTGTCTAAAATTGCCCTGAGTGTTGGGTGGGGTTACTGGGTTATGGGGATGGGGTGGAGCTCTGGGATTGCGTAGGGTGCTCTTTCCAAGAGCGGGTGCAGACTCGATGGGTTGAATGGCCTACTTCTGCACTGTAAGTTCTATGATCCTCCGGGTTCTCTGGATTCCTCCCACAGCCCAGCTTAGTCGTAAGACTGAGTTAGGGAGAGGTGGCTTGGAAGCAGGATTTTAACCTCTCACCCCTGCTCGTAGCGCCATTAAAAGTTGAGGCCTCTGTTTCACACACAGGGAAGTTTGGGTTTAACCCCAGCACATTTCACTCCCTAAAGATCTGACAGAAAGGTTGGATCTCCATTGTGAACATTTTGATATTGAGAATAGGATAGTGTAATCTATTCAACTTTCCCTCGTCATCTTCTCATCAATAGAGTAAAATCCTATAAAGAGCAGACAAATTCATTGGGATTAGAAATCGCTCAGGTTGTCAAAATTATTTAACTCGGTTGTATTGTGCCAAGACAAGGTTTAACGGAAATTGAAAAATCCTCATGGTATTATTCAATCCACACTTGACATATCTCCAGTTAATCTTCCCCACCCCCCAGAAAAGTAAAGCAGCTTGTTTCAGCAAAATGGATGCATTCTTGACAAGAGTCCTGGCCAGACCTGTAAACGGTGAGCGAACGTGTCTTGTGCTGTAAGCCTTAGCTATGCTACAATTCTCCTTTGGCTAGATCTGGTCTGTGTCAATCATGAGCGCATTGACATTGCCCACAAAGGTTTCTGAGACCCGACCGCTTATCGATTTTTCAGCTGAGCCCAGCTGAAGCTCCGAGGGGTTCGCTGAGTCACCCTTGGCGATGATTGTCGGGCTCAAGAAGGTATAGCAGAAGGGAGGGCAGGTCCCCTGTTCTGACAGTAGCTGTTTTACCCAGCTAGGTTTTTAAGTGAATGACTAAGCGAATGTGAGTGAATGGGTGAGTGAGTGGATGCGTGGGTGGGTGAATGGATGGATGAATGGCTAAGTGGGTGAAGTTGATGAGGTGTGTGAAGTTGGTGATGTGGTAAAGTGGGCGAGGTGGTTCGTCGGATGTGTATTCAGCTAGTCGAGGGTAGTCAGCTGGTCGGGGGGTCAGTAAGGTGCTCAGGTCAGGGGCGGGGAGTAATCGAGCCAGCTCAGAAGGGTAACTTAGATTGTTGTTTGTGGTGCTTGGGAATGTTACGCTGGTTGATCACTGAGTTCGACCAGGTATTAGACTGTGAAACATTTCCCGGTTCAGTATGTAGGCATGACATACATAGCTAGATCTAATCCCAACCCTAAGCTCAGGGTCGGAGACATTCATGGAAATCTGCCCATCAGAGGGCGATTTACACATCTGGGGCAGTTTCTGTGTGACAGGACCTCTGCAGGATTCTGACGTATTTCTCCAAACCTATGTCCCATCTCTGTGATCTGGAAACCAGAAGATTTGTGACTTTGTATTTCACCAGGAATATAACTAAAATTATTTTTTCCAGAATAGTTACAAATGAAAGGATATTACTCCCATATCACTTTTTTTACTGATGGCTATTGAGGGATAAACACCGCTGGGGGAACTCTCCCGCTCTTCTTTGTAATGGTGCCATTAGAGTTTGTAACAAGCACCAGCCAGGCAGTCAGGGCCTCCATTTCACACATCTGCTGGAAGTGGGCACATCATTAATGTAGAGCCTCCCTCAGTACCAAAGTTGAAGTGTCAGTCCTAATTATGTGCCAAGTCTATGGAGTGGATCGCGAACCTCTGGGGCTGGATTCTCAGTCAGCTGAATTCTCCATTTTGCCGGCAGCGCACTCACCCCTGTGGATTTTCCAATGGCGTAAGGGTGCCCTCAGTGGGAAACTGTTTTGGCCGGCTGGTGGGACAAAGAATACCGCTGCCAGCGGGGGCGAGGGATGGAAAATCCCGCCCCTGATCTCTGAACTCTGCCAGTCCAGCTCTCTGCCGTCTTTTCAAAATGCTCAGACCCCCTGGCATCATTGAGCAACTTCATTGCTTATCTCCGCACTTTATCCAGAGGCTGAACCACTCTTGTTCATTGTGGACCAGACCAAGACACAGTGTTCAAGGTACAGATTGACCAGCTCTCAACAGCTTCATTGCTACATCCTGTGACTTACATTCGGCTGTTTTGACTGGATAGTTAAACACATGTAGGGCAGCATGGTAGCATAGTGGTTGGCACAGTTGCTTCACAGCTTCAGGGTCCCAGGTTTGATTCCCGGCTGAGTCACTGTCTGTGCGGAGTCTGCATGTTCTCCCTGTGTCTGGGTGGGTTTCCTCTGGTTTCCTCCCACACTCTAAAGATGTGCGGGTTAGGTGGATTGGTCATGCTAAATTTCCCTTAGTGTCCAAAAAATGTTAAGTGGGGTGGCTGGGTTATGGGGATAGGGTAGATACGTGGGCTTCAGTAGGGTGGTCTTTGTGAGGGCCGGTGCAGACTCGATGGGCTGAATGGCCTCCTTCTGCACTGTAAATTCTATGATTCATCAAATAGTTTGGCAGCTTTATTAATTCTCTCGACATCTCAGGTTAACAAACAGCCAATCAGAGCAAGTGTTATGTGATGAAGGTGTTATATTATCTCAAATGCTGAACCTTGGTACGTTTGAATTCCAGTGTCACTGAGATAACCCTTGTGCGGTTCCCATTTCGCTTTTCAAGTATGACAGCAAGAAATCCCAAGTGCCATCGCATATTTAAGCACTCCAGTCGTTTAATGCCTCTCTCTGGCTGATTTATCTCTTGCAGGCTGTGAGCTAGATACTCCGCCTGGGTGTAAGTCGACTGCAGCAGCTCTTTCGTTTCTGGAAGCAGTGATTATTCCCTAATGAAACAATATTCCCATTGCCGCTTAAAGATGCCAGTAGTGACTCACAGCTCAGAGGGTGCAAATTGTTCAACAAATCGGTAACAAAAATCCATTGAATTTCCATCCAGCTGAGTGGTTGCTTGGACTGATAAGACTGTTTTGCTGAAGTTTTGGCACCAATGAATTCACAGAGTGCCATTGTGGAAAATAGAGATGAACACAAGGCTGTTTCAGATCTGTACACAGTGAGAAAATTAATGATGCGTCATTGCCATGAATATTTCTATTCATCCTGATATTTTGTTCACTTAAGGAATTGGGGACTATCTCTCACAGAGAAGCACCTAGTCCGCCTCCTACTCAATGGGGCTGCTAGGCCCTACCGGCACGGTGGCACAGTAATTAGCACAGCGCCAGGGACTCGAGTTCGATTTCGGCCTTGGGTGACTGTGTGGAGTTTGTACGTTCTCCCCGTGTCTGCGTGGGTGTCCTCCGGGTGCTCCGGAGATATGCAGGTTAGGTGGGGTTACGGAAGGGATAGAGCAAGGTAGGGGGCCAAGGTTGGATGGATTCTCCCATAGCCAAGAGTCAGTTTGCCCTGTGTCCACGTCAGGATTTGAGGTGCCTGAGAGGAGGGCTACCTCTATCACAAAGTGTTCGGGCGCGATTCTCCGCAAATGCGGAGAGTCGTAAAGGCTGCCGTGAAACTGGCCGTGTTTCACGGCAACCTCCGCACCCCCTCCCGGGACCCGATTCTCCCCCCCAGGGTGGGGCTAGCAGCGCGGCCTCGTGAGGCACGGCATCGCGGGCTTAGCGACCGTCGCTAAGCCCGCGCGCCAAGCGTCACAGCGGCTGACGCGCACGATGATGTCAGCCGCGCATGCGCGGTTTGGACAGCTCCAACCCGCGCATACGCGGATGACATCACCACGCAGATGCGTCAAATCCGCGCATGCGCGGGCCGTCATGCCCCTCAGCCGCCCCGCGGACTGATCCTGCGGGGCGGCGGAGGAACAAATAGTGCGCGGGTATCGGACCCGCTGCCCGCGATCGGTGTCCACCGATCGCAGGCCCATGCCACCCTTGGCACGGCCGTGGTGTGGCCGTGCCAATCGGTGCCATGGTTGTCCGGGACGGCACTTTGCGGCCGTTTTCACGAACGATGAGAGCAGGTGTGTTTGCGTTCGTGAAAACGGCCGTAAAGGCCTGGGAACTCGGTCCATCGGCCTGGGGAGAATCACTGTTCGCCGTAAAAAACGGCGAGCAGCGATTCGTGTCGTGGGGCGGCCTTGGGGGGGGGGGGGGAGAATAGCGGGAGGGCAGGAAAAATGGCGGGAAGGCCCTCCCGCTATTCTCCGACCCGTCGTGGGCAGCGAAGAATCGCGCCCCTCATTAGGCCTAATGGGAGATGACTATATCTCAGAACAATGGTTATCCTGGAGGAAGAGGAGGTCCAGGAAGAGGAGGAATGAGCAGTCCCATTCACAAGGTACCTTCCCCGCCTCATCTCTCTCCATCTCTCTCTCTCCTGCAGAGCTTCTGGAATAGGGCAAAGAAAAACTGAGATGGTGAAACAAGTCCTTGCCAAATATCCCTTGTAAATACTGGCACAAATTCTCAAGGACAGAGGGGAAGGCAGGAGTCACCTTACTTAGGCTGGTGGATGTGATACTATGCCTGAGAGAGTGCAAAGCCATTCAAGCCCATAATAAAACACTGTAGAATTTAGGACAGGCGCTTTCACCAGTAGGATTCCAGCGTACATCTACCCTGTTAGAAGTTCAACCCCCCCCCGGTCCAACCCACAAGTTTATTTATTCGCATTTGTGTACGGTGCCTCCTATTCCAGTAAAAAATTAGATTGAGATATAGATTGCAGTGCAGAGACGGTTGACCAGACTAATACCTGGAATGGATGGGTTGCCTTATGAGGAAAGGTTGGACAGGCTGGGCTTGTATCCACTGGAGTTTGGAAGGATAAAAGGGGACTTGATTGAAACATATAATATCCTGAGGGGTCTTAACAGGGTGGATGTAAAGAGGATGTTTCTTCTTATGGGAGAATCTAGAACCAGGGGTCACTGTATAAAACGTACGGGGTCAGAAAAATAAGCAGAGATGAGATGAAACCTTTTCCCTTTGAGGATTGTGAGTCTTTGGAACTCTTCGTGAAAAGGTAGTGGAGTCTTTGATCATTTTCAGGGTAGAGGTGGATAGATTCTTGGTCAGCAAGGGGGTGATAGGTTATCAGGGGGGTGGGGGTGGCAGTGGGCGGTTGGTGGAATGCAGGTTTGAGGTTACTTTCAGATCAGTCATGATCTTATTGAAGTGTGGAGCGGGCTTGAGGGGGCCGAATGGCCAACACAAACTCTTAATTCATCTGTATGTCATCTGTATGATGATATAACCAGAATGGTTTGCCTGAGGTTGATGAAAGAATCAGGAGGGAGATGTGGAGAGAAGGTGTTTTAAACGGCGATCTGCAATGCACTGTCTGAAAGGGTCGGTGAAGTGGATTCAATAGTAACACTCAAAGGGATGGGTGGCTGAATTCTTGAAAAGAGAAAATTTTGCTGGATTCTGGGGAACGAGTAGGTGAATGCGAATAATTGGACAACTCTTTCAAAGAGCCAGCTTAGGAACAATGGCCGTATGGCCCCTTTTACATTAGTATGATTCTAGTATGACTGTTAGTTAGCCAACTACAAAACCAGAGTTTCATGGAGCTTCAGCGGGCATGCCCGTGACAGAACCTGCGTCAGAAAATGTTGGCCGTTTTTCGCAACGTCATGGCGCTCTCCTGCGATATTTCAGTCAGCGGGCGCACTTTCGAGTCGGAAGTCCACCCATCCACCTCCTGACAATTGAAAGGACCCAGTTGCATTAAGCATGCAGTTGACCCGTTGATTTACATGGCCTGTGTGCGCGTTTTTATGCTTGGTGCATCGACCAATCACAGGTGGCTTTTGCGCTTTTTCATCATTGCCAATCCATAGAATCCTTACAGGCCTGAAAGAGGTCATGCATCGGGCCTGCCCGCCTAACCTGCACATGTTTGGACTGTGGGAGGAAACCCACGCAGACATAGGAGAGCAAGCAAACTCCACACAGACAGTGACCCAAGGTCGGAATCGAACCCGGATCCCAGGCGCTGTGAGGCAGCCAGTGCTAACCACCGTGCCACTGTGCCATTCAGAACAGGATAAATGTCCAGGTGAAAATTAAATAAAGGAAAATGTTTCAGGGTTCAGGTGTTACGTGTAATGCTGCCAGTTGCTTGATTCTGCGTTGTAGAAAGGGTTTGCAGAATGTTTTCATTGCGGATGTCATCGGAACAACGGTGCAGCTCCCTGAGGCAACTGTCAGGGAGCTTGTTGGAAATACCCACTACACCTTCACTCCTCTCAGCGTCCGACCTCTTCCAGTTCTCCGCAGCAGCGTTTAACCTTTCAGACCGCACGTATCATGTTAGCTGGTCGTTCACCTGACGGGTAAAAATTCAGGCCCAAATCTACTTTAAACAGCTTGACGAAATTTCAAACATAGAATGAGAAATCTATTGTCGGCAGTTTGAGAATTATTTGGCCAGTGTGACAATCTTCTCAAAGATCATTCATTTTCAACACAAAAAGTCCAGGGAAAGCAATCAAAGTTTGCAAAATGACTACATTACCCCAAATTGTGAATCGCTTTGTTGAATTAGAAAATACTAAAGTGGCACCCTAACTTATTAAGCAATTTCCTTTTCAATAAAAACCTTCAGAGTCAGTGGCGTGCATGATTAGTTCTTGCTGCAGAGAGCTAAATACATCTTAAAGTATGCTGAATCTCACCCAAGTGTTTCCCAACAGAGATCTTACTTAGTAACAGAAATGTCCAGGTGTGAGTTGGATGTGGCTCACGAGACACAGTATTGTTGCTGCCTTGATGCTTTTTTACTCTGTGATTAGCATATTTTACATTTCAGCAGAAATTCAGGCAGCAGGTGGAACAAGGTTCTGACTCAACTGAATGACGTACAAGCAAATTTGCAAATATTAAATCATCAACTATGAAGGGAAATTTCCTCTCACGCCTATCCCAAATCAGTGTCCTATTTGTACTTGAAGATGTGGAGTGTCAGCAATTTTATGGTATCGAACCAAAGAATTCTGACAGTGGAGAAGGAGGCCATTCGGCCCATCAAGTCTGCACCGACCCTCTGAATGAGCACCTGACCCAGGCCCACTCACCTGCCCCATCCCCGTAACCCTACCTAACCAATGGGACAATTTTGCATGACCAATCCACCTAGCCTGCACCTAGAGGAAACCCACTCAGACACGGGGAGGATGTGCAATTGCCACACAGGCAGCCACCCAAGGTCGGAATTGAACCCGGGTCCCTGGCGCTGTGAGGCAGCTGTGCTAACCACTGTGCCACCGTTCCAGCCATAATCTCGCAATTAAAAAGATAAACTTACATAGTTTGCCCAGTAGCACAATGGGTCACTGGTCACGTGGACCAGCTTTTAACCAAGGTATTCTCCAGTTTGATTGCCATGGTGCACAGAGTTAGCCAATAGCTACAATTGACCTCAGTGCTCGAGAAAGGACAATAGAACAATCCTGACCATTCTTGTTCCATCCTGCTCTTCTACCTTGTCCTTACTAGGGGTTGGATTATGGATTCCGAGGCAGGACAGGACCAGACGAGGTGCATTTTCTCTGGTGGTGAACTGTCAATTCTAACCACCTGAATTCAATCTGCAGGAATGGCCTTTCTTGGATGAGATATAGAAGGCAGACCTGGTGTCCATGGGCACACGCAGACCCTGAAGGCTTGGCCCTTGGGTAAGAAAAGAAAATGAAATAGAGTATCACAATCTGATGGACATTTAAAGGTCTAATTCTAGAAACAAATGATATTTGTATAATTGTGTGGTTATCATTTAAACCACTTGCCTTGTACAGTTGCCTGTGTTCATGAAGATGAGGATTGAGAGCGCAGGAAGAGGAAGATTTCTTCTCACTACTGGTTTAGCACAGTGGACTAAATAGCTAGCTTGCAATGCAGAACAATGCCAGCAGCGCATCAGCTGCTGTGTTTCATCAAAAATACTTAATTGGTGGTGAAGTGCTTTGGGACATGGGCTGGTTGCGAAATACCCTACATAAATGTAAGGCTTGCCTTTATTAAACCACAGCGGAGATGATGCTCACTTGACCAACAGGATGGCTTCAAATTACTCTTTTGGAATGATGAAGGCCAGCTAAAGAATTGTAAAGGGAAATGAAAGGTGGAGAGTAAAAGTTGAATTTGTGCGGTGGTTATGTAGCTTTTGGGTGCTTGAGATCGGGATTGAGATATAGATCGTACATCACCAGCAAGCCACCAATCAGCCTTTGCAATCTGGATTCAAACCCAGCCTTGCCGCAGAATGTAGTTTTCACAACTGGCCGTCTTTAAACCATGTAGTAATGAAGATTGATATTCTCTGCCATAGTGCTCATAAAACCAAGTCACGAAAGACAGAAGGCAGCATAAAAGTAGCATCATGCTAATCTCAAAGTCGAAATCTTAATGAACACCTTTGGGAGCACCAAAATCATAAACTACTCACAAGGAACCAGAAATTCCAAGGTCCCAGCACAGAAATAATATGTGCCAGCGGGTGATTGTTTCGCAATGGAAGAAATCATTATTACCGATATCTTTTGAAGAATCATGGGCTACAATAGAGGCCATCATGACAGTCAATTTAATATGGTGATTGATTAATTGGTGAAGATATAACCAATCATTTGTCCAACAAGATCAGAATGCTGGTGTAGTACGTCATTAATCAAAAGGTTTTCATTAGTGTTTTCATTTCTTGACTTCAGTTCATTTCCTTCACTGGAAGCCACAGGTTTACTTTCATATTTATAAGTCCATTCAGTGAGTGACTCTTAGGGACTGGATTGGTTTTTTGACTTACCTCACTTCAGGAACACTATTCCCTTTTGGGTATATATAACTTTCCCCCTTAGATAGCTTCCATTCTTGTATCCTAAGTCACTGCACTTGTCCTGAGATATGGGTAAATAACACTTGAATGGTCAATGGACCAGATCAATAATCCCTTCCAACTCCAAGCTACCCTGTGCCTTCTTAAGATCCCTTTTGGATTTTCAACAGTGACAGGGCAGGACAGTAGTAGGTGTTAATCATTTAACATACAGAGCAAATTGTATACCAGTTGAGCCAGGCTGGTTTAGCTCAGTTGCTAAATCAGCTGATTCTTGATGCAGAGCAAGGCCAACAGTGTGGGTCCAATTCCTGTCATTCATGAAAGACCCACCTTCTCAACATTGCCTCTCGCCTGAGGTGAGGTGAGCCTCAGGTTAATTGAGCACCAGCCAACCATCCCCCCATCAAAGGGGAAAGCAGCCAATGGTCATTAGGGGCTATGGCAACTTTACTCGAAAGCAAATTTAGGACAGGAACAAAGTGGTTAAGTGGTAGAAGACTTCTATGCAACAGTAAAGTGCATTCTCCCACTCCTCACAGATAAGTAAGAGATTACGGGGTGACTTCCAACATTGCAGTGTGGGTGGTAACCTAGCAACCCGCCCATCCTTCATAGAAACCACTCAATGTTTATCCTATTGATTTACCTAAAGAACTAAATCAAATCTTTCAAATTCAACTCAGTATTTCTCTTTAATCTCAGGAACATCAATTTGTCCTTTTTTTTTAAACCATTGCCCTTTCAGAGATTTTAGCACTGACTAGACCCCCCCCCCCCCCCCCCCACCCCCCGCATTGAGATACTTCAACTGCCTCTTCTCAAACCATTCTCCGTCTGTCCATTTACACTGGGTCTTTCCTTTATATATTCCAGAATGGCTGCAGCACAAAATGAGACCGTTCGGCCTGCCATGTTCATACTGGCTCCCTGAAAAAGCAACGTAGCTAGTCCCCCCCCCCCCCCCCCCTCCCATCCCCGTGCCCTGTGGCACTGCAGACATTTGCTCCTCAGGTGCTGATCCAAGTCTCTTTTGAAAGCCAGGATTGAATCTGCCTCACCCACTCTCTGAGGCAACATATTCCAGATCCTAAAAACTCGCTGCGGGGAAAAAAAATCTTTTCCTCATGTCGCCAATGGCTCTTATTCCATTCACCTTAAATCGGTGTCCCTTGCTCCTCGACATCTTCCACCAGTGGGAACAGTTTCTTTCTATCTACCCTGTCCAAGCACCTCATGATTTTGAGCACCCCTATCAGGTCTCCTCTGAATCGTCTCTTCACCAAGGAGAGCACCCTCACCTTCTCCAATCTATCCACGTAGCTGAAGTTCTTCATTCCTGGAACAATTCTCAGAGATATTTTTCCACACCCTGTCTAAAAACTACACATCCACCCTGAAGTAAGGTGTCCAGAGGCAGATACAGTCAGCCAGCTGAAGCCAATATTGTAAGGTTTTGTTAAGAAGTCTTTGCTTATGTACCCTAGGAGCCTGTTTACAAAGGCCCCAGCCCCTCACGTTGTCTTAACAGTTTTCTCAACCTGTCCTGCCATTTTCAGCAATCTGTGAAGAAATACCCCAAAGTTTCTCTGTTCCTGCACTCTTTTAACATCAAACCCTTTGTTTCATATTCCCTCTTTATGTTCTTCCTTCCAAAATGTATCACTTCACATTCTCTGCATTAAAATTCATCTGCACATGCCCACCCATACCACTAGCCTGTCACCTCTTGCAGTCTATCATTATCATTCTCCTCCTCACAGTTCACAATACTTTTGGGTCATCTGCAAATTATGAAATTGTGCCCTGTATCATAGCAACCTGACAGTGCAGAAGGAGGCCATTCAGCCCATCACATCTTAATCTACCCTCTGAAAGAGCGCCTACCTCGGCCCACTCCCTGCCGGTAACCCCACCCAATCCACACATCTTTGAACACTGAGGGGAAATCTAGCATGGCCAATCCACTTAACCTGCACGTCTTTAGGCTGTGGGAGGAATCAGGAGCACCTGAGGGAATCCACGAGGAAGAACGTGCAAACTTCACACAGATGGGCACCCAACGCCAGAATCGAATCCAGATCCCCGGCACTGTGTTGCAGCAGTGCTAACCACTGTGTCACTGTTTACAACCAAGTCCAGGCAGCAATAGAGGTCAAGAAAAGCAATAATTTGATTGCAGAACCCTGGGGCACTTTGCTGTGTACCTGTCTGAACAACATCCATTCACCACTACTCTCAGTTTCCTGTCACTCAGCCAACTTTGCAACCATGGTGTCCTTATCGAACAGTTACTGAGCCCTGCCAGATTCTAAATCCTTAGACTTCTGATATACAGAATATGAACTGTCAGTCACACACAGGCCCAACTCATTATGAAGTCTGCATCTATTTATAGACTATGTTGGACTAGACATCAATACATTTTGCAGTAGTGTACTGGGGTACAAGTGCCTGGTACAAAGCTCTGGCTTATTGACAAAATACTTTCTAAATCCCAACCTAACTGGGTATACATTCATCTTGGACAAAAGCAGAAGAAGGGCCCTATCTGATTCACAGCTGTTTAGCCCGGTCAAACAGGATGAATAAATTGTACTTAATTGTGACAAATAATCCGATAAAGGTACAGCCAGGAAATCAAAATGTGGACAAAGTTACATAATTGGGTGGGATTTTCCAGTCCCGCCCACCCAAGGTCAATGCACCTTTCTTGATCCGTCAAATTATCTGTCCCGTCCGTGGTGAATCCCACGATGTGTGGGAATAGAAGATTTAGGTCTTTCTTTTTGGAAACCATTAAAGCTTTCTAATGAGGTGTATGAAGTTATCAGGACTTTAGGGCTGTTAAGGGATACCAGTTTTGCATCAATCAGCCACGAACAAATGACATTAAAATCCCAATGATTGGGGATGCATTTCAACTGTTTCCCCTCTCCATTCACATCAAACAATGGGAGTTAAAATTACCCACCCACCAAAATATCTCCGAAATGCGATTTGCACTCAGCTTGGAGGGAATAATGCAGTGCAAGAGGATCGTGTTTTGAAATTTCTGACCATGTTTCACTGAACGTTTTAGCTGCAAAACGTTTCATCTGACAATTGACATCTGACAACAAGAACACCACTGTGTACTTCGCTGGCCATTATTCAGGAAACGGGGGCCTATATACTGTGGAGGAAAATCATTTTTGGATGGCTTTAAGGCGAACTTGTCAATCCCAAATTCCGAATAGCAAAGGGAACCTGAGCTGGAGGCCTGAGCTGTTTGTGTTCCAAATCTTCTATCTCCATCCTCAAGAAAAGTGAATCATGGTTCATTAGGAATAATCCAAGCAGTTGTTTTTTTTTAAATCTGCATATGGGACCTGGGCATTATCAGTCCATACAGGTGCAATTTGTGGTCATGGATGGTGTATGGAAAAGATCTTGCTTACCTGATGAACTTTATCAGAAAATGGAACAGCAGCCAACCTTCAGGAAGCTCATGATGTTTTCCTGAGACAAGATAATTTGATATAAAAGAGAATCTGAAGACAGATCTGACTCCGTTTCAAGCTCAATTGAGATTCCAGCATTCTCGACCAGGACCTAACTAGTTTCCCAGTCCACAGATATGATAGCGTTCTCCCTTTTCAATGAACAGAAGTACTTTTAACATTTTTCCTTGCCTATCTAAATGGGTGGCACGATAGCACAGTAGTTAGCATTGTTGCTTCACAGCGCCAGGGTCCCGGCCCGATTCCTGTCTGTGTGGAGTCTGCACGTTTTCCCTGTGTCTGCGTGGGTTTCCTCCGGGTGCTTCGGTTTCCCCCCACAGATCCAGAAAGACGGGCTGTTAGGTAATTTGAACATTCAGAATTCTCCCTCCGTGTACCTGAGCAGGTGCCAGAATTTGGCGCCTAGGGGCTTTTCACAGTAACTTCATTGCCATATTAATGTAAACCTTCTTGTGACAATAAAGATTATTATTATTGATGTGTTGGGTAAGCTGGGTCTGCGAGGACTGTGTTTACTGCAGCAGTGAGAGAGACAGGCTTCCAACACTTGAAGAAATGCAACTCAGGGCAGCACGGTGGAACAGTGGTTAGCATTGCAGCCTACGGCGCTGAGGACCCGGGTTCGAATCCCGGCCCTGGGTCACCGTCCGTGTGGAGTTTGCACGTTCTCCCCGTGTCTGCGTGGGTTTCGCCCCCACAACCCAAAGATGTGCAGGTTAGGTGAATTGGCCACGCTAAATTGCTACTTAATTGGAAAAAATAATTGGGTACTCTAAATTTATTTTTAAAAAATGCAACTCGATTTTATTGAACTCTTAACTATCATACATACTTTAACTGTGGGTTGACACTATTTTGAGTTGACTGGAGACCTGAGGCTAACCTGATTAGACTATCTTACTAGTACATGGTGGACGTTCTAGTTGTTTCTCATGGGCTCTGACTGTCTCAGAGGCTGGATCCCAAGAGAGCGGGAAAACTAGTGCCCTCTGGCTTTATAGTGGTCGTGTCCTGTCTGGTGATTGGCTGCTGTGTTCTGTGTGTTCATTGGTCATCCTGTGTGTCAATCACTGCCTATCTGTGCACCATCATATACCTGTGTGTATATTATGACAATTATTATTGACACAATCTGAAAATATACGCCACAGCTTCCAGTTGGATTATTTAAGCTATAGATCCGAATTGAAAAATGCCTAAATGTTAAAAATCCTGTAGAGACTTGGGAGCTACGAAGTTGGATGCAGAACTTAGCAGGCTTAAGAGAAACCCAGCCATGAGAGAGATAGGTGCAAGTGGAGCGTGCAGGAAATGGGGATAAAGTTGGGTGACAGGGTGCTGTACGGAATTGAGACGCAACCAGATTAACCATATTAAAGGGCAGAGTGGGCTCGAAGGGCTGAATGGCCTACCTCTGCTCCCAAGCCCTATGTTGTCAAGTTGGCCACTGCTGGGGAAAGTCTTGAATGAAAAAAACTGAAGAGTGTTTAAATTAGAGAGGATTTTCCAAGTTTTGGATTGCAAGTCGATGTATTTTAAGAGCTTAGAATCGCTATTTGAAAACCTTATGACTTTTGTTTGCACCAATACATTTGAGCAGGAAGAGACTGAGGGACACATGGTTATGAGGAAGACAGCAATGTTTAATTTTGACTTTATTTACCTGCTGTCTCTGTCCTGTCGAGGGTCAATGTAGCGTTCAAAGGGGTTTTAGAATTGTCAAACGGACTTTTATTGAATTACTATTCGGCAGGCTGTGGTTCATTTTAATGGTTTTGGAAATCAATCCATCATCAAATTTGCCAAATCTGATCACTGGTGTTGTCGTCATTTTCTCCACCACTGACTTTGACTTCAAAAGGGCATAAGATATACCCCAGTCAGCCAACATACCATGTCATAAAGTCATAGATGTTTACACCATCGAAACAGGCCGTTTGGCCCAGCTTGTCCGTACCACCCAGTTTCTATCACTAAGCTCGTCCCACTTGCCCGCATTTGGTCCATGTCCCTCTGTAACCACCCTGCCCATAAAACAGTCTAACTGTTTTTAAAGGAAAAAATTGTACCCGCCACTACCACTGCCTCTGGCAGCTCAATCCAATGCTCATCAACCTCTGTGTGAAGAAATTTCCCCCCTGGTCTCTTTTGTATCTCTCCCCTCTCACCTTAAACCTATGCCCTCTAGTTCCAGACTCCTTTACCTTTGTGAAAAGATGTTGACTATCTATCATATTTATGTCCCTCATTATTTTATAAACCTCTGTCAGTTCACCCCGAAGCCTCCTACGCTCCAGGGAAAAATGTCCCAGCCTACCCAGCCTTTCCTTATAGTTCAGACCATTACATCCTGGTAGCATCCTCGTAAATCTCTTCTTACTGGTTTAACTATATCCTTCCCATAATAGGGTGACCAGAACTGAACACAGTATTCCACGTGTGGTCTGACTAATGTCTTGTTCAACTTCAACAAGATGTCCCAACTCCCTGTGTTCAATATTCTGATCAATAAAACCGGGGATGCTGAATGCCTTCTTCACCACCCTGTCCATCTGTGACTCTATTTTCAAGGTTCTATAAACCTGTACCCCTAGATCTCTTTGTTCTGTAACTCTCCCCAGCTCCCCACCATTAACTGAGTAGGTCCTGCCCTGATTTGAGTTGGCATTTGAGTTGTGTGGTAAATGCCATGAATGTTACACAACCTGATGTACGTGGGGGAAATACATTCTATCTCCTTTGTCTACTAGTTGAAGAGTGTGCTGAGGGAAATCAGCAAAGGGACACATTGTGTATTTTTTATTTCAAGGTGTATTGGTTCATGTTCTGTAAATTACTGTACTTTTATTGACTATCACTACTGATCATCTGTTATTTTTAATAAACCTCTTCCACAATTTATTACCTCAATAACACTGAAACACTTTTTGATTTCTGAAGTTGGGGACCTCTTCAGAGACGCATTCAGGGCTAAAACTTGGATTCCCTGGACACAACCCCTCACACATAATGATTAAATATTCCATGCACAAGGACACAGTTTGGTCTGGAAGGAACGTTATCTCATTTGGAGAGTGGTTTTCTGATCCTGAATGTGAGAGCTGGTTTACTAAAACCCCAAACGACATTGCAAGGACAAGAGAGACCCTGTCATTTCAAAAGGAGAAATTGAGAGGCAAGATGAAGAAAGAGGGAAGAACAACAACGTCAACAGGGGAAACTCTGGCCAGTAGTAAATGAGAAAAAGTAGATGCATCAGAGCATGTGCAACAGCAATCGGGAAACACAGAAAGGAATAGAGTCTTCAATCAGTTGATGAATTAAGTTAATGTCCCAATCGATTGAATACTTTTAGATATACAGAATGTTAGGTTTGACGAGCCAGTGAGATGTTGCAGACCTCTCTTCCTCAGAAGCCAATCTCTCGATTTTGTGCCGGACTCGTCTGTGTACATTATACAAACGATTAGTTAAAACTACTTGTTCCAACTATGGGACTCAATTTATAGTCTTTGTACTATAATTATTAACAGCTGCATTGATTCTAAACCCACTCAAAGGTGCACATGTTAATGATGCAATTAGCTAATTGTGTGTTATGGAGAGTATATTTCATAAAGGTGCACTGGTGGGGGAGCAAGCGAGTGTCTGGCAGACAGCACCTTCTCAGGACCAAGCATGCCAGGAAGTCATTATCATTGTGTGACCCACAGGATGACATGTTACAATAGGATGACATGTTACAATATGACTTAAGGCGTTAAATCGTAACACTGGAAATGAAACATAAATTCCTTTTTTCTGAATAATGGCATCTCTTAAAATTGAGATACACCAATATTCGTAACAAGGTGCATTTGAAAACTTAACTTCTGTCAAAATGAAGGATGGTTAAAATCATCATGTTGGGCAGCACGGTGGCGCAACGGGTTAGCACTGCAGCCTCACGGCGCCGGGTCCCAGGTTCGATCCCGGCTTTGGGTCACTGTCCGTGTGGCGTTTGCACATTCTCCCCGTGTTTACGTGGGCTTCACCACCACAACCCAAAAAGGTGTGCAAGCTAGGTGGATTGGCTACACTAAATTGCCCCTCATTGGGAAAAAGGTGAATTGGGTATTCTAAATTTAAAAAAAGAAAATCATCATGTTAACAGCCGATAGCAATAATAATCTTAGAGATTCAATTTATTTTTGAAAATATTTTATTCAATCGTGGTCTGTCATTACTGGCCAACACAATCATTACCTTCAGTTGGTTTAGCTTTTCACACCACCCGATAATATTCACACTACAAACACACTTCACACGGTCTGAAAATCTTCACACCGTCTGATAATCTTCACACCGTCTGACAATCTTCACACCATCTGACAATCTTCACACCGTCTGATAATCTTCACACCATCTGATAATCTTCACACTGTCTGATAATGCTCACACTGTGACGATATTCACACTGTCTGGTAATCTTTACACCATCCGATAATCTTCACACCATCTGACAATCTTCACACCATCTGATAATCTTCACACTGTCTGACAATCTTCACACCATCTGATAATCCTTACACTGTCTGATAATCTTCGCACTGTCTGATAATCTACACATTTTCTGGCAATCTTCACACCATCTGATAATCCTCACACTGTCTGATAATCTTCACACCATCTGATAATCTTCACACCATCTGATAATCTTCACACCATCTGATAATCTTCACACTGTCTGACAATCTTCACACCATCTGATAATCCTTACACTGTCTGATAATCTTCGCACTGTCTGATAATCTACACATTTTCTGGCAATCTTCACACCGTCTGATAATCCTTACACTGTCTGACAATCTTCACACCGTCTGATAATCTTCACACTGTCTGACAATCCTTACACTGTCTGATAATCTTCGCACTGTCTGATAATCTACACATTTTCTGGCAATCTTCACACCGTCTGATAATCCTTACACTGTCTGACAATCTTCACACCGTCTGATAATCTTCACACCGTCTGGTAATCTTCACACCATCTGATAATCTTCACACCGTCTGACAATCTTCACACCGTCTGATAATCTTCACACCGCCTGATAATCCTTACACTGTCTGACAATCTTCACACCGTCTGATAATCTTCACACCGTCTGGTAATCTTCACACCATCTGATAATAATCCACCGTCTGATAATCTTCACACTATCTGATAATCCTCACACTGTTTAACAGTTTTCATACTGCCTGATAATCCTTACACTGTCTGATAATCGTCACACCGTCTGATAACCTTCACACCGTCTGATAATCGTCACACCGTCTGATAATCTTCACACCATCTGATAATAATCACACCGTCTGATAATCTTCACACCATCTGATAATATTCACACTGTCCGATAATCCTCACACTGTTTGACAGTCTTCATACTGTCTGATAATCCTTACACTGTCTGATAATCGTCACACCGTCTGATAATCTTCACACTGTCTGATAATCTTCACACCGTCTGATAATCTTCACACCATCTGATAATATTCACACTGTCTGATAATCCTCACACCATCTGATAATCTTCACACTGTCTGATAATCTTCACACTGTCTGATAATCTTCACACTGCCTGATAATGCTCAAACTGTGACGATATTCACACTGTCTGATAATCTTCGCACCATCTGATAATCTTCACACCGTCTGATAATCTTCACACCACCTGATAATAATCACACCGTCTGATAATCTTCACACTCTCTGATAATATTCACACTATCTGATAATCTTCACACCATCTGATAATCCTCACACTGTCTGAATATATATCTGCATACTGCCTGATAATCCTTACACTGTCTGATAATCTTCACACCGTCTGATAATCTTCACACTCTCTGATAATATTCACACTGTCTGAATATATATCTGCATACTGCCTGATAATCCTTACACTGTCTGATAGTCTTCACACCGTCTGATAATCTTCACACTCTCTGATAATATTCACACTGTCTGAATATATATCTGCATACTGCCTGATAATCCTTACACTGTCTGATAATCTTCACACCGTCTGATAATCTTCACACTCTCTGATAATATTCACACTGTCTGAATATATATCTGCATACTGCCTGATAATCCTTACACTGTCTGATAGTCTTCACACCGTCTGATAATCTTCACACTGTCTGATAATGCTCACACTGTGATGATCTTCACACTGTCTGATAATCTTCACACTGTGATGATCTTCACACTGTCTGATAATCTTTAGACCATCCTGTAATCTTCCCACCATCTGTTAACCTTTGCACCAACTGACAATCTTTGCACCGTCTGATAATCTTCACACTGTCTGATAATCTTCACACCGTCCTACAATATTTACACCGTCTAATAATCTTCACACCGTCTGATAATCTTCACACTGTTTGATAATCTTCAGAATGTCTGATAATCGTCACACTTAGAACACACTTGAACACACTTCAAACCGTCCGATAATCTTCACACCGTCTGGCAATCTTCACACTGTCTGATAATATACACACTGTCTGACAATCTTTACACCATCTCATAATCTTCTTGCTGAGAACACACTTCACACTGTCTAACAATCTTCACATCGCATGATAATATTCACACAGGCTCATAATCTTCACACTCTGGTAATCTTCATACTGTCTGATAATCTTCACACCGTCTGATAATCTTCATACTGTCTGATATTCTTCACACTGTCTGATAATCTTCACACCGTCTATAATCTTCACACTGTCTGATATTCTTCACACTGTCTGATAATCTTCATACTGAGAACAGACTTCACACCGTCTGTTAATCTTCACACTGTCTGATATTCTTCACACTGTCTGATAATCTTCACACCATCTGATAATCTTCACACTGTCTGATATTCTTCACACTGTCTGACAATCTTCACACCATCTGATATCTTCACGCTGATAATATTGACACCAAGAACACTCTTCACACCGTCTGGCAATCTTTACAATGTCTGACAATATTCACACTGTCTGATAATCTTCACACCGCCTGACAATCTTCATGCTGTCTGATAATCTTCACACCAGTTACTAATTGAAAAAAATCATACTTTGGCTAAATTAAACAACATGCAACATGGTGGCTGTGGTGATGGACCTGAAAGGGGCTTAGATCTGATTTGTTGATTGTTGAATTGCTTATCTCTGTCTATTGCATGCTGCTGTGTTGACCACCAATTAGCAGGCATCGCAGGTAGCAAGGGCACAGAAAGCACTCTGGGTGGGGAGCATCATCAGTGGACCAGTAGCATCTCTATTGATCGAGCTAGCTGTGTTCTAAAGGACATAGCTGCTAGACTGGTACTTCAGTAGGTGAGGGAACCAAGAGGGAAAAATGTCCTTGACCTCATCCTTATCAATCTTATCGCAGATTCATCTGTTTATGACAGTATTGGTAGGAGTGATCACCTCGTAGTCTTTGTGGAAAAAAAGTCCTGTCCCTACATTATGCACCCTCCATCATGTGTGGCACATGCTAAATGGGATATATTTCAAACAAACCCAGCAACTTGGGGCAGCACGGTAGCATGGTGGTTAGCATAAATGCTTCACTGCTCCAGGGTCCCAGGTTCGATTCCCGGCTGGGTCACTGTCTGTGCGGAGTCTGCACGTCCTCCCCGTGTGTGCGTGGGTTTCCTCCGGGTGCTCCGGTTTCCTCCCACAGTCCAAAGATGTGCGGGTTAGGTGGATTGGCCATGTTAAATTGCCCGTAGTGTCCTAAAAAGTGGGGTTAAGGGGGGGTTGTTGGGTTACGGGTATAGGGTGGATACGTGGATTTGAGTGGGGTGATCATTGCTCGGCACAACATCGAGGGCCGAAGGGCCTGTTCTGTGCTGTACTGTTCTATGTTCTATGTTCTAACTTAAAACTGGGGATCCATGAGGTGTTGCAGGCCGTCTGCAGCACCAGAAATCTAACAACCGCAGTCTGTACGTTCATAGCCCGTTGTATCCCTTCTTTACCATTACCACCAAGCCAGGGATCAACCCTGCTTCAATGAAGAATACAGGAGGACATATCAGGAACAGCACCAGTCATCGCTAAAAATGGGGTGTCAATCTGTTGAAGTTACAACACAGGGCTACATTCATGCCAAATAAGTGAAACAGCATGCAATAGACACAGCTAAGCAATCCCATAACTAACAAACCAAGGGCTGGAATCTCCATTATGGAGACTAAGTCCCCATGCCATCGTGCAAACTGTGGTCTTTTCCAGCAGGAAAATGGCATCAACAGGCCACAGATTCCACTTTTTGCTGGGGGCTAGCAGCGAGCCGTCGTAGAGCTCGCAGATCAAACTGCCGATACAACCCCCAGCACTTCCGGGTCGGAGGCCACACACATGCATGGCGGCGGCCTGCTGCAGCCGCGCCATGCTCCATGACAGACTCAGCCCGCGGACCTGGACCGCCAAAGTAGTGCCCCGCATTGGCCGCTTGCGCACCGGAGCTTCCGCCCACATTGCCACCAGCCCGAATGAAGCCCCTTCCCGCCCGCCGATGGGCCCTCCCCCGACTGTGGCAGCCCCGGACTGAGTCTGCAGCCGACACACGAGGATCCCGGATGGTGTGAGCACACGCAAGCCACACCATCGGAAATTCGGCCAGTCGGCAATGTAGTATCGCGGGGCAGGCCTCAGGCAATGGCCTGAAGAGGTGGATACAAGGCGCAGCGTACTCCACAAGTACGCCGATTTTCGGGGGCCAGAGAACTGAAAAACCAATGCCGCTCCCGATTCCGGCGCCAAAACGGATTCTCTGAGCGGAGAACCTAGCCACAGATCTAAGCTCTGTAGTCCTGACATATACATTTGTGAATGGTGTGAACAATTAAACAACTCACTGGAGGAGGAGTCTCCACAAAAACTCCATCCTCAATGATGGAGAAGTCCAACATATCAGTGCAAAATGCAAGGCTGAAGCACTTGCAGCAAATTATAGCCAGAAGTGCCAAATGGATGGTCCATCTCAGTCTCCTCCTAAGATCCCGGCATCACAGATGCCAGTCTCCAGCCAATATAATTCATTGCACATGATATTAAGAATCGGCAGAAGGCACTGGATACTGCAAAGACGATGGACACGCTCTGATGACATTCCAGCGATAACACTGAAGGCATGTGCTCTGGAACTTGCTACACCCCGGTCAAGCTATTCCAGTACAGATGCAGCACTGACATTTACCCAGCAATGTGGAAAATTGCCCAGGTCTGTCCTGTAGACAAAACGCAGGTCAAATCAAACCTAACCAATTTCCAACCTATCAGTCTGCTTTCTATCATCAGCAAAATGATGGAAAGTGTAATCGACAGTGCTATCAAGTGGCACTTAGTCAGCAATACCCTACTCACTGATGTTCAGTTTGGGTTCTGCTAGGGTCACTCAACTCCTGACCTCATAAGAGCCTTGGTCCAAACATGGATGAAAGAGCTGAACTCAAGAGGTGAGGTGAGAATGACTACCTTTGATATCAAGGCTGCATTTGTCTGAATGTGGCATTAAGGAGCCCCAGCAAAACTGGAATTAATGGGAACCAGGGGTTGGGGGGGGGCGGGGAGGGGGGGGGGGGGGGGACTCTCCATTGGTTGAACTCATACCTGGCACAAAAACAGTTGGTCATGGTTAATAAAAGCAGAAAATGCTGGGTAAACTCAGCAGGTCTGGCAGCATCTGTGCAGAGAGTTAGTGTTTCAAGTCCATAAGACCCTTCTTCAGAGCTGAAGCGGTGAAGAAATGTAATGGATTGTATTGGTGGAGAGGTGGGTGGAGGGACTGAAGCAGAACAGAAGGGCAAAGATAGGTCGAGGCGGAGGGGAGATTGGCAAAAGTGTCATGGACATAAGACAATGGCCAGGGTGTTGTTAATGGCGCCATTAAGGACTGCAGAGTGCCAAAAGTGCCAAAAGGTAAGATAGTAAAATGTGTTACTAGGAGGATAATGGCCAGCACTCAGTGGGAGCAAAACTGAACAACAAGGGTCAGGTGGCCATATGGGAGAGAGGTGAGGTTGGGTAGGCGCAAGCCAAGGGAATCGAATGGTTATAGTTGTTGGAGGTCAATCATCTCAGACCCAGGACATCACTGCAGGAGTTCCTCAGGGTAGTGTCCCAGGCCCAACCATCTTCAGTTGTGTAGAAGTGCTGGGTTTCTGAAACACTGACAAAAAGGACTTGTAACAAACAATAATTTCTTCACTAGCTGAGCAGCAGCTTGTACTCTCCCAGCACTCCCGGGTAGAACTTCTGGGGTCCCATCATGTGACCCTTTTTCTAGCCAGATAATCACATGACCATTTGGTTCACAACTTCCCCGCTTAGTTGGAACAACTGGTGGCATAAGATGCAACAGTGTCTGCGACCAGAAGCAGTGTACAGACCATTTTGTAACATGCAAATTCAACAGGATAACTATTTACATATGGTGAGGCACGGATTAAGCTGTTGCAGGAGGTGCATAGCTAATGGCGTCTCCTTTATCGTCCTCCTTTTAGTTGTAGAAAGAAGAGATTCAAGGGCCAGTCCGAGACTCAGTGGTAATATAATCCTGGAACCTTGTGTTCAGCTTGCTCAGGCATCCTCAGTGTGTGATTATGCTGGTTGGTGGTGTGGTGGTTTGTCTCAGGCTGGTGTCCTCAGTGTAGACAACAAGGAAGGTTCCATCGTGGGTGCTTCGTGGGTGCAAGCCTCACTTCATTGTTCGCTGGAGGACTCTGCATGTGCACTGGTGTTAGTGGGCCTGTATCGTAGGCCGGATGACCGGAGTGCTTTGGTATCTGTCGGTGCTGATTCCAATACCAGTAGGAATTGACAGTGGTTGGGTACGTAATGGGCACCATCTGAGGCTGCGCCACAATTGCTCTATTGCGGGGCATGGCTGTGTACTACCACCAACTTGTCATGGCCATGTGTGGTCTGAATCTTGAGTGTTTGGTCCGGTGTTAGTGGACCGGGTCTGTGGGCATCTCAATCACAGTGCACTTTGCATTGGTGCTGCATGAGGGTATCATTCACATTGGTTTTAACTTTAGGCTGGACCAGAGCCTGGGCAGCAGGAATCGTAGTCCTGGTGTGCCTGGAAAAGAATTGCTGTGCTGACGAAGGCAGACACTGTTGTGGTATACATCACAGGCTGAGGGGTGCAGCATAGAAATCTGTGCAGTCCCATGCACATTTCCCTGGAAGCTGCTTAACTGAGTGAAGCACCAGTTCTGCCAGACCATTGGATACAGGGAGCTCATCGTGATATGCTAAATTCAATGGAGACAAATTAGTAAGCGTTGCCTGTCATGAGTCTCTGTGTTATGCCAAGTTTCTCTTGAGCTTGATGATGACTGGGTTAATCATCATGTTTGGCAGGTAGTCAAGTTCAAACCACCTGGAATACGAATCAACCAAGATTAAATGTTGTTTACCATTCTACTCGAAGAAAGCAGCTGTTGTGAATGACCATGGGAGATCCAGGATCTCGTGTAAATGTAGCACTTACTTTGCTTAATGCAGCTTGAGTGCAGCCCATGGTGCCCATCTGGAAACTTCCCTTTCCATGGCTGTGTACATGGAGGGCCAGTATAGTGATCCCATGCACTTTTACCTGGCTGCTTCCAACCCATGTGCTACTGGTGAAGTTGCTGGGTTCATAGCACCTCTGAAGAGCAGTAGAGATAATAAATCACATGCCAAGCATTGCTGGTCCATCCTGCACGGCTAGTTCATCTCTGATGGCGAAGAATGTGCAAAGTTTTGGGGGAAGCTCCCGTGAGGAATTAGGCCAGAGCCTCATGATGATGTCATGCAGTTGTCTGCATGTGATGATGTCTGCTTATACGGCATCTTTTAAGTTCCTGGAATCTAGAAGAGGATGACACTGCTGTTGTCATGATGTCTTTGTCTTCCTTACGGTCTGTCTGGTCTATAGTGGATAGGAAGACTCTGGAGAGGGCATCGGCCAAGTATAGCTCCTTCCCACATTTGTAGACGATTCTGAAATTGTACCATTGAAACTTTAGCATCTTGTGTTGCAGCTGTGCAGATGCAGTGTGGAGAGGGAAATTTTTTTTATTTTCTTCGGTATTAGTCGGTATTTTCTTATTCAGCGTGAATATTCGCAAAGTAATCAAACACAATATAGGATCAGGAATTATTGCCAGTAATGTACCATGCACTGGATACATTTCAATATGATAGGAGATTGTGATTTAAGTATCCCTGTTACCATCGATCTGACTCACCTTCCAATGGCAGGAAGATCTGAAGGAAGTGAGAGATTGATCCACTGGATTTTGTTTGGCAGATGCAGCACTGCTCCAACTTTCCGACACTGGGGAACTGAGGAATCTCTTGAGCTGGCAAGTTTCCCGTTCACGGGTAGAACAGGAAGTGAGAGCAGCACGAGGGCAGGATGTCTCTTCCCTCAGGTGGTTGGAAGAGCCTCGGGTTAAATAAGTTTGCATCAATCACTGGCCAGATCTCGCTGAAGCACCTGCCCAGGCAACAGAACAATTGAACGGAAATCGGCACCTGGTGATTTTCTATCCCCTGGCTTATGAATTGGTGAAGGTGTCTGAATAAAATTCCTTTCTAAATTAGTTGGAGTAGCCACTGACCCATTTAAAGCAATTGTTAAATATAATAAATGTTTGAACCAGAACAATCTAAATCCGTAAATAGACATTAGACAACGTTACACAAAAATGAAAGCGACATTATTGTGCAAATGGGCTGCATTGTAAAGGTTAAGTCAGAGTATAAATATAAGAGTCTTGTTCAATCACATCTGACCAGCATTATCGTATCATTGGTACCCAAACTATTCCACCTGCGGTTTCAGGTTTAATAAAATGGAGTTCATTTAAAGCTATTTTTATGACTCCATTTGGCTAACCCCGATTTATTTCTTCAGGATTGGCTCCCAGGAGCAATATTAATATCCTGACAATTAGATGCACTCTTAAATAAGTTAAAAGTCGGTCATTAAGTTGAAGACATGTATGGCAGAATATTACATGAATAATGAATGACAAAGAGACAGTATGAGTCCAATAAAAAAAATGAATTTGCTCTCAAATCCTAGAGCGGGCAGGCAACAGAACGTTGCCAGAAGTTTTGTACTCGGCTTTTCAACTCGATTCAAAGTATTCCAAGTCGCTCCAAGCACAGGGGAGGTGGCATTACCGCTGGACAAGTAATCCAAACATCCAGGGTAATACTCTGAGGACCTGGGTTTAAATCTCACCATGATGGCAAAATTTGAATTGATTAAAAATCTTGAATTAGAAGTTTAATTGTGAAAACCCATCGGATTCACACATGTCATTTAGGGAAGGAAATCGACTGTCCTGACCTGGTGTGGCCTACATGTACTATTGACTTTCTTATATGCCTTTTCTATCTCCAGACCCTCAGCAATGTGGTTGGCACTCGGTTAATGGACAATAAATGCTGGCCCAGCACCACCCACATTACACCAATGAAAAAAGAATCAGACCATCCAGCCAACTGGGACTTGTATTTGCCCTTCACGAGAGTCTCCTCCCTCACCATGCATCCAATCCCACCAACACACCTTTCCGTTCCTTTCTCATGCATATAATTGGTTAGTTTCCCCTTAAATGCACCTGAAGACAATAAAGTCAGGAAGGAATGCAACCTTCCGATGGGAATTGGTATCACTCAAGGAGGATCAGTGCTGGGATGTGAAGAGAAACTAGCGTTCCACAATAATTTATTTGTATGTGCATTCACTGGAGACCCGCTTACCCTCTCCTGTGAGGAAGTGCCGATTCCCTGGGAAATGAAGATATTATTATTGATTAGGCAGTGGTAGAAAGTGCAGAATGGAGCGCAAGATGGTCAGGGGTTTGGTCATGTGGGAATCACCAAGAGAACTTTCGGAAAATACCCTAAACAATTCATCATCTTAAGTGTTCAAAAGAATTGGGAATTTAACCAAAGATTAGGGAGACCAGGTCATAACACTTACTTTTAAGAAAGGGCCCAAACTATTCTGAATCTGGGCCCGTTATAATTCATTTTTCCCGCTGGCAATGCATCCCCGCCTCTGGGTTTCCCGGCTGCCTGGAGTGGCTTCAATGGCAAATCCCACTGTCAAGCTTCAGAAGTATAGAATCCCGATGCCAATGAACGCTGCATCATCGAGAAGCACGCGGCTGGAGTAACTGAAGAAACCAGCACCGATCTCTATCATGGAATCAATGTCAGAGGCTTTACTGAAGGTTGGAACATTAGAACATTACCGCGCAGTACTGGCCCTTCGGCCCTCGATGTTGCGCCGACCAGTGAAACCATCTGACCTACACTATTCCAAATATAGGTTTATGAAGTAATGAGAGAAGACCAGCATGATTTTATTCGGGCAGGGCAAGGTGACGAAGAGAAAAAACTTGAGAAACAAATTTGAATTATTTGAGAAGGTAAGAGAGCTTGTTTTTGAAAAAGGGAACTTAGCAGAAATTGGTTGAGTTGTTCAACCAGCACCCACAAAGCAAACAGCATAGGAAAAAACTGAAGGGGTGTTGCTAATTTGCAAAGTGTGCTTTACACTTAATTTGCTCTGTTTTATAACCTTTGCTCTAGAGTCGCCAGGTATCTTTATGATACCACCACAAGGTTCAAGTTCAAGTGCTGATCAATAACTCAATACACCAGTTAGCAAGGTTCAAATCAAAACACATTTATTATATTCACAGTCAATCGCTACTCATGCATAAAATACTACTCACTAGACTATTTCTAACACTAACAGGCCAATACTTAGCTTTGGAAAAGGGACCCACTAGGTCAGGAAACAATGGCCTCTCATTCGATCCTGAGTCAGCAGGCTTCCAGTTGGTATAGACTAAGGGTTAGGAGCGCCTATCACGTAGCGTGCATTGACTGGACACTTATTTGTTGGTGCAGCTGCTAGGCAGGTCATGGTCAAGAGTTGTTTCGAGCTGCTGAGAGACCCTGCCAAGAAGATCGAACTGAAGTTAGGGACTCTATTTTATAGTCCCCAGGGGCTTCGCGCCCTTTTGGGCGGACCCTGTACCTGGTTCCGATTGATTGGACTGAGATCTGATCACTTGGATCGATTTCTCCAATACTGGAGCTGTTCCCTGATCGCTGGGCGGTTCCTAAGTGTCCGTTGGCCTTCCTTTATTTTGGCTCCCGCTGGCGCTGAAGAGTCTGGCCTGGCCTCGATTACCTTAACTGTTTCAATTGTTCCCGGGGATCACTCATCAATATGTAGATGGTTGTTAGTTTCAGTGCTGTCTGGGTTTCTGCAAGTTCTAATGTACAGGAGATTTTGCACCTGCTTGTTTTCCTGTGTTTGGCCATTTCTCCCTGCATTCTTAGCGAATCTCCATTTTAAAGTCGGGAAGTGGCCAACCCAGGTGGCTACAGGGGGAAGTTAGATATGTACAGGAGGGAGGAATGACTAGAAGAGTATCTTGATGGCTGAATTTGGTGATATCCTAATTGCAGCAGCGACACTTGTTGGGCGGGATTCTCCACCCACACCACAACCGATTTCTGGCACGGTGCGCCCCAGCCGGCAGCGGCATCCTTCGTCCAACCAGCCGGCCGATGGAGTTTACCATTGTGGGCACCCCTACGCCGTCGGGAAATCCACGGGCATGAGTGCGCTTCCGGCGAAACGGAGGATCCCGCCGACAGAGAATCTATCCCGTGGTTACAATAATGTGTGATGTCCTAGGGTGCTACTTGCATCAGGGATAATGCAAAGCAAAGAAAAACAAGTCTTTTCTTTCAGCAATGTGTTCCAGTACCTTGTAGCAGCAATACACACAGTAACGACATTTTAGATGCCAAAATGACAAGGCTCTATGCGTTTTAACCAGTGGGTATGTTTCCTATCTAGGCAATGTTAAACGCATTACGCTGCTGAGGTATATACCTGTACTGCAGTAAATTTCTGATTTTTAACATAAAGAGAAGGAGGGAAGGAGTGTGACTGCTTGAATGATGAGAGAGATCCTGAACCCTTGGTGGGGCTGGGACAGATCCCCAGACTACAGGTTCACAATGGCTGGAGACTAAAGCACTGGTCTCTGAGGGCTCGGCTGAGGTTGTGGAAAGGGCTTGGGAGAGCTAGAAGCGATATAGGGTCGGATGGTGCAGAATTTGTGTGGGTAGAGTTGAGGAACCGTAAAGGGAAAAAGACCCTGATGGGAGTTATGTCCAGGCCCCCTAGCAGCAGTCAGGATGTGGGGCAGAAAATAAATCAGGAGATAGAAAAGGCATATAAGAAAGTCAATATTACAATAATCATGGGGAGCTCCAATATGTAGGTGGACTGGGAAAATCAGGTTGGTGGAGGATTCCAAGAAAAGGAATTTGTGGAATGTCTACAAGATGTATTTTGGAGCAGCGTGTGGTAGAGCCCACTAGGGAACAGGCAATTATGGATTTGGTGATGTGTAATGAGGCACACTTGATTAGGGAACTTAAGGTGAAGGAACACTTAGGAGCAGTGACCACAATATGAAAGAATTTACCCTGCAAGAGGGAGAAGCTGGAATCAGATGTAACGGTATTGCAATTGAGTAAAGGTAACTACAATGACATGAGGGAGGAGCTGGCCAGAGTGGATTGGAAGGGGAGCCGAGCAGGGAAGACAGTTGAACAGCAATGGCAGGAGTTTTTGGGGGTTATTTAGGAGGCACAACAGGATTTCATTCCAAGGTGGAGGAAACATGTTAAGGGGAGGACAGGGCATCCATAGCTGACGAGGGATGTCAGGGACGACATAACAGAAAAAAAAATCATTCAATATGGCAAAGCTTAGTGAGAAGCGAGAGGATTAGGAAACCTTTAAAAGTTAGCAGAGCACAACTGAAAAAGCAATAAGAGGGAAGAAGATTAAATATGAGTGTTAGCCAGCTAGTAATATAAAAGAAGATTACAATTTTTTTTGACATATAAAAGGTAAGAGAGAAGCATGAATGGGCATTGGACCACTGGAAAATGAGGTTGGAGTAGTAGTAATGGGAAATAAAGAAATGGCCAAGGAACTGAATAGGTACTTTGCATCAGTCTTCACGGTGGAAGACACCAGTGGCATACCAGAACTTGAAGAGATGTGATTGTCGTGGCCATCACTAAGGAGAAGGTGCTGGAGAAGCTGAAAAGTCTGAAGGTGGATAAATCACCCAGACCGGATGGACTACATCCCAGGGTTCTGAAAGAGATAGCTGAGGAGATTTTAAAGGCACTGGTGGTGATCTTTCAGGAATCACGAGAGTCTGGGACGTTCCCAGAGGACTGGAAAATGGCTGATGTTAAACCTCCTTGCTTAAGAAGTGATGGAGGCAGAAAGCAGGAAATTATAGGCCCGTTAACCTGACTTCAGCCTTTGGTAAGATTTTAGATCCTCCATTCAGTGGGGGGTGAGCGGTCCCAAGCATTAGCTGTAGACATGGCCAGAGAACGGCCGGGTCTGTGGCCGCGTATGCGCACGCCGGTTGCCTGTGGCGGCCGTGCCGTGTGGCATGACGCCGTTAGTGCACGGACTCAGCCTGCCAAAAACTGCCCCCCTGTAACCAGCCTCGCCATCCCTGGACGACTCTCCACCAGGCCCCCGTCCCCGCCAAAATCCCCCCTGCCAGCGGAACGGCTCCCCCTCAGCTGTGGCGGAGCTAGACTCACTCCGCAGCCACCACGCGAGGTCCCCGAATCGTGTGAACACACGTGAGTGGCGCCGTTGGAGACTCGGCCCATCAGGCTGGAGCATCAGTGTTAAGTGTTATGGGAGCGGCGTTTTCAGAACCCCAAAATGTATCATGGAGTTTAACCAACCTCTCCCTTTAATGTATTGTTGCTTTTGAACCACACGGCTTGGTCACGAGGTGTGGTATTACAATTATGGACACGTGGGTTTTTAAACACAAAACAATGTTTATTCCATAAATTCAACTTAACCTTTATAAATAAACATTGGATCATTTACCACCCCTTACTTCAAAGATAACCCCGAAAATAATACAACACTAAATAATCCCTCAAAATGTTCCTTCAAACCTCCAAAAGACTTAACACCTTTAAACAGAAACACATCAGGTTAAAGACATTACTATTATGAGTTTAAATCACCCAAATGATTCAGAGATAATCTTTCATGGCAGAGATCACCGCAAATCCAGCTCACTGCAAACACAGACACCCAAGCTCTTTTTCTCAAAACTGGCTTTCTCCTTTCAAACAGCTCACAGCAAACCAGCCAGGCACTTTTCAGCTGCTCTCTCTCAAACTGAAACCTAAACACTGCAAAATGGCTGAGCAAAAAAACCCAACTCCACCCACACTCTGACATCACTTCAGTAATATGAGCTGCTCCATTTCTTAAAGGTACATGGCTTAAACATCCATTTCTTAAAGGTACTCTCATTTGACATAAGTAATGTGTTAAGAGACATTTCAATTAGTTGTCTCATTTATGTAAAGTATCAAATAATTGACACTGATATGTAAAAGGGCTTCAGCAGGCCTTTGTGTCAGGTGATGTGAAGATAGATTTTTGTGCACAGTCTGTTAAAGTGAAGTAAAGGTGTTTGTAAAAAGGAGCTGTACCTTTGACTCTTCATACAACAGCAGCTAAACGACTAACAAATGGTAGCAGTCGATGGTTGCTGTGCTAATGTGAAGGGTTGAAAGATACAGCTTTTCCAGACTACACCAAGGAGTGAGTGAGAAGAAAAAAAGAAGATATATGGCTGAACCTAGGGTAAAGATGGCTGGATATGACTACCCCCTCTTATTTTCTGAAAGGGGATCGTACGACCAATGGACAAGTATAGTAGTTATGTGGACTAAGGAACTGTCTTGGGAAAGAGGAAACAAGGTATGGCATTGGCTCTTTCTCTACCTTATGATAGTAAAATCTGAAGCAAAGTGTTTTCTGAGCTGTAATTGGAAGAGTTAGAATCAGAAGAATGTCTGGAGACTCTAGTATGTTATATGGATAAGATTTATAAAAAGGATGACTTGTTAAGTGCAAATGAAGCATGGTTGGATTTTGATAGGTTCCGGAAAATAGAGGATTTCTCCATGGAAGATTATATAATGGAATTTGGCAGACTATATAAAATGCTGCAGAAACACAACCTGGAATTTCCACAGTCTGTGTTGGCCTTTAAATTACTTGACTGTGCTAGAGTGAGTAACATGGATAAGCTCCTGGTTTTGACAGGAGTCCAGTTTGCGGATAAGGATACCTTATTCGATCATATGACAGAAGCTTTAAAAAAGTTTTTGGAGAAATATTCGATTCCGATGGCTCTGATGACCCAAATAGGTCAGTCTGCAATAAAGCAGAATATGGAAGATACACTACTAACAGGATGGGGAAATCGCATGGTTACGAACAGGTTCCAAAACAATAGAAGGAGATTGGGACCCCGAAATTATGAAGACGGAAACCCAGTTAGAACCTACAATAGGAAGATGAACCCCAGAAATGCCTGGGGTATGCTAAATCGATGTTTCAATGTGACCCTCAATACCATTATGCTTCCAACTGTCCAACACGTTATGTGTTGGAAGCGACACATAACATGGAAGAGTCAGAAGAGGAAAACGATAGCGACCAGAAAGAAGGAATTGTCCTATTAACAAGCAGTTTTACGCCGGTAATTAGGGTGTTGGTTGCAGAATCCTCCAATTGTGCTATATTGGACAGTGGCTGCACATCTACTGTGTGTGGAATTGACGAGTTAAAATGTTACCTGGACTCCTTGAATGCTAAAAATCGTAACAAGGTTAAGGAATTTGAAAGTTCCAGAAGTTTCAGGTTTGGTGCTGATAAAACTTTGAAGTCGCTGAAAAGAGTGGTGATCCCTTGCAATATTGCTGGAGTGAATCATTTCATTGTATCAAGTGAGATATCTTTACTTCTGAGCAGACCGTTGATGAAGAAAGCACACATGAAACTGGATATGGCACAGGATAAGGCAACAGTTTTTGGAAAGACGGTGGACTTACAATTTACACAGTCGAGACACTATTGTGTTCCATTATTGTGAAATAATATTTCAAGTACAGTTGTTAAGGATGTGTTAATGGCAGTTGAAAATGGGACTTTAGCTGATAAAAAGCTTGTTGTATAAAAACTGCAGAGGCAATTTGCGCATCCGTGTCCTCAGAGGCTGAAAAATTTATTAAAGGTTGCAGGGGTAAGGGGTGAAGACTATACTAAACTGATAGAACAGGTTAGTGATCGCTGTGAAGTTTGTAAGAAGTACAGAAGGACACCAGCACGACCGATAGTAACCCTGCCTTTGACCAGAGATTTTAACGACTTTGTGGCCATGGACCTTAAGATCTGGGATAAAGCCAATAATATATTTATTTTGCATTTTGTAGATTTAGCAACCAGATTTAGTCAATCAATGATTGTACGAAGTAAAGAAAAGAGAGTAATTCTGGATCAAATCATGGAAAATTGGATAGGGACAGGAATGGGCCGACCGGCAAAATTCCTTACGAACAATGGGGGAGAATTTGCTAATGATGAGTTTAGGGATATGTGTGAAAACGTGAATATCACAGTTAAGAATACGACTGTGGAAAGCCAATTTAGAAATGGTGTGTGTGAAAGAAACTATGCGGTAATAGATGACATGCTCTGGAAACTTTTGGCAGATAGACCAAACTGCAAGCTAAATTCAGCTTTAGCATTGGCGGTACATGCAAAAAATTCATTGCAGATGGTTAGGGGCTATCAATTAGTGTTTGGTAGAAATCCTAAAATTCCGTCCATTTTAGATGACCAGCCTCCAGCTTGGGAAGGGACTACAATTAGCTCTGTCTTTGCTGAACATTTAAATGCATTACATAGCAGTAGAAAAGCTTTTTTGGAAGCAGAAGTCTCTGAGAGAATTCTCAGAGCTTTAAGACATAATGTTTGGCCATCAAATACAGTTTTTCAGCAAGGAGACATAGTATACTTTAAGAGAGACAATTTCAATGAATGGAAAGGCCCAGGGAAGATCATAGGCATAGATGGCAAAACAATTATTTTGCAACATGACAATCAAACTGTTAGGGTACATTCATCAAGGATAATGGGTACAGATTACAAATTTTAAAATTTAGACAGAGCAGGCAGACATGACGAGGAACCAGAGTCATCTGGTACACACGTGTTACAGAACTATGAGGACCAGTTAACTGATATAGACAGGGTTTCTGCCGAAGAACACAACACTTCTGATGAATTAGAACAGGCCATTTTTCCGAAAGGACAACTGCCAAAGGTTGGTACAAAAGTGACATACTTCCCTGAAGGGTCCAGTCAATGGAAGGATGAAACTGTTATTAGTAGAGCAGGGAAGGACACTGGAAAGTATAAATATTGGTTGAATGTACAGCATTTAGGGGAAGGAGTCAAGATAATGGATTGGGAACATGAAGTCCAAAAATGGAGGGCACAGAAATGCAGTGCCAGTTCAGGTAGTACATCGGATAGTGAACAGGTCCATAGGAAAAGGTTGAGAACTATTGAAAGGACATCCCACAACAGAAGGGAATGATCAAACAGTCGCAGTACAGAACAGGATACCAGGCGGGAGAGGGGATGCAGTTTATCAAGATTTTGGAACATGAGTAAGACTACGAATAATATTAGGAGTAGAAGCCCACATGCACGTGAGATTTTGGTAGCTTCCAATAAATTAGATGAAAAAATTTGTCGAAAATGCCTAACAGCAAGAACTGCATATTTGGAGTGAATTTGGGATATACACGGAAGTACCGGATAGGGGACAATGAGCTCTATCCCACAGATGGATTTGCATGGAAAAGGTTCTGCCAGATGGAACTTATAAGGCAAAGGCCAGGCTTGTGGCAAGGGAATTTGAAGAAAACTTAGAAGATCAGGATTTGAAGGTAGATTCACCTATGGCAGGAACGGTTATTTTAAAGATCTTCTTAGCTCTACTAGCCACAAAGTCATGGGAATGCTAATCGATAGATATAAAAGCTGCCTTTAGCAGGGGCATCAGCTCCAGAGAGACATTTTTCTCCATCCTCCAAAAGAGGCAGCTAAAATGGAAGGGGTACTCTGGAAGTTGAAAAAATGTGTATATGGATTAAATGATGCAGCTAGAGTCTGGTATTTTTCTCTGAGGTCAGTTTAATTAAAGTTAGGCTGTTGCCAGTTGAAAGCAGATCTAGCAATGTTTTACTGGCACTATAAAGGAAATCTTTCTGGCATCTTTATGATGCATGTCGATGATTTTTTGTGGGGTGGGACTAGTGATTTTGAAGCTATTGTAATCTCTGGTTTGAGGAAAGAATTCAGGGTTGGAAGTCAGGCTTCCGGTTCATTTAAATATGATGGACCTGAAATCGGACGGACTAAGTTAGGGGCAACTTTACGTCAGCAATCTTATTTGGAAAGCATTAGCCCAATAGCAATTAGTCGAAGCCGGGTTTCAGAAAAAGACGCAATGGTTTCAAAGATGGAAAAAGTGCAACTGCGAAATTTAATTGGGCAACCGAATTGGTTCGGTAGACAGACTAGACCGGACGTGAGTTTTGATGTCTTAGAGTTGAGTACAAAAATGAATGATCCCAAAGTGGAAGTAAATTAAGAGCAAATAAAGCATTGGCTAAACTAGAAAAAATGCATGAGGTTCCTGGTTTTAGGTGACCATAGACACTTGAAACTCATAGGGCGGGATTCTCTGATCCCCTGCCGGGCTGGAGAATCGCCCGGGGGCGGAGTGAATCCCGCCCCGCCGCCCTGACGCCGGCTGCCGGATTCGCCGGCGCTGATTTTTCGGCGGGGGAGGGAATCACATCATGCCGGTCGGGGACCGTTGGCAGTGCCCCCCCCCCCCCCCGGCCGGCAATTCTCCGCCCTGCGATGGGCCGAGTGGCCGCCCATTTTCGGCCGGTCCCACCGGAGTAAATTAGACCAGGTCCTTACCGGCGGCGGCTGGCTCTGCGGGCGGCCTGCGGAGTCCTCGTCCTCGGGGGGCACGGGAGGTTCTGGCCCCGGGGGGGCCCCCCCGATGGCCTGGCCCACGATCGGATCCACTGACCCGCGGGGGACCTGTGTCATGGGGGCACTCTTTCCCTCCGCACCGGCCGGTGTAATGGTCCGCCATGGCCGGCGCTGGGAAGAGACCCCTGCGCATGCGCTAGGATGACCCAAGCACATGCTGGCGCTCCCCCACATGCGCCAACTCGCGTCAGCTGATGGGGGCCCTTTGGCGCCAGTGGTGCGACACCAAGCCCTTTCGAGCTGTGTGGCGCAGCGCCAATCCTGCCGTCACCGGCCTAATCCCTGAATGTGCCGAGGATTCTGCACCTTCCAGGAGCGTCCTGATTCCGGAGTGGTTCACGCCACTCCTCGGCGCTGGTACGGCCCACCTCGCTGGTTGTTGGGGAATCCCGCCCATAGTTTACAGTTGTGCATCCTATGCAAATTTATGTGATGGGGTATCGAGCGCAGGAGGTTTTATAATTTTCCTATGGGGAATAAGGTTAAATGTTGCCCTCTTATGTGGGAAACAAAGAAAATAAGGAAAGTGGGCAAAAGCACTTTGGCTGCTGAGACGTTAAGCCTTGCACAGGCGGTGGATATGGCCTTTTATATATCTCAGATATTGACAGAAATTTTGGGATTAGGGGATTTTGGTAATATTGAATGTCACATTGACAATAAATCCCTGTGGGAAAAATGCACTCTACAAAAAGTGTCAATGAAAAAAGGTTCAGGATAGACATCGCAAGTTTGCAGCAGATGTTGGACAGAGGGGAAATAGAAGAAATTAAATGGGTCGACAGTAGCGATGAATTGTCACACTGTTTTACAAAAAGAGGGGCTATTTCACAGAAACTTTTGGATGTTGTTAATGAAGGGCGCCTGTTTCCGTGACTATTTTTTTTTTCTTCCCAAAAAAAAATGAAAAAAAGGTCAGAGATTGCTTGTGTGTTTTTGAGTTTCTTGTAGTTTTATTTTCACCTAATAATTTTTTTCTCCAAGAAAGGGGAGACTGTTAAGTAATGGGTTAAGAGACATTCCAATTAGTTGTCTCATTTATGTAAGTATCCAATAATTGACACTGATTATGTAAAGGGGCTTCAGGTGGCCTTTGTGTCAGGAGATGTGAAGATAGAGTTTTGTGCAGAGTCTGTTAAAGTGAAATAAAGGTGTTTGTAAAAGGGGAAGTACCTTTGACTCTTTATACAACAGCAGCTAAATGTCTAACAATTAGTGGAGGTACTCAGGCGACTAGTGCACCACTTGTGATGGATTATGGTGTAAAGGAGGATTATCTGGCCAATTTCGACATCAGGGATCAGAGAATCCAGCCCGATGTTTCCACTAGTAGGAGAGACTAGAGCCCGATGGCTCAGCCCCAGACTGAAGGGATGATCCTTTGAGATTGAGATTAGGAGGAATTTCTTCAGCCAGAGGGTTTTGAATCTGTGGAACTCAATGCCACAGAAGGCTATGGAGGCCAAGTCACTGAGTGTCTCTAAGACTGAGATAGATCAGTTCTTGATGAATAACGGGATCAGGGGTTATGGGGAGAATGCAGGTGAATGGGGATGAGAAACCTATCAGCCATGATCAAATGGCAGAGCAGACTCGATGGACCAAATGGTCTAATTCTGCTCCTATGTCTTATGGTCTTATGGCCTTATGAATGGAGAGAGCTCAGGAGAGGGGTGCAGAGAGCTTGGGAGAGGGGTGGCGAGAGCTCAGCTGAGGGGTGGAGAGAGCTCGCAGAGGGGTGGAGAGAGCTTGCAGAGGGGTGGAGAGAACTGGGGAGAGGAGTGGAGAGAACTTGGGAGAGAGCTGGAGGGAGTTGGGGAGAGCCTGGGAGATGGATGTTGGGACTTTGGGTGTGGGGAGGAGAGAGCTCGGGAGAGTGGGTGGAGAGGGTTTGAGAGAGACGAGCCAAAGGGACAATAAGGGCATTGGTGATGATAGGGTACAGAGGAGAGACAAGGGCTAAGAAGAGAGACAGCAAGGGTTAAGGGGGGAAGTGAGGGGTCAGGAAAGGGTCCAGTAGCCTTAGTTGCAGGGAGAGAGATAGTTTGGAGGCAGTGAAGACTTGGGAGAGGGGCAGTGTGGGCTCAGAGGGGGCAATGAGGGCTCAGAGGGGGCAGTGTGGGCTCAGAGGGGGCAATGAGGGCTCAGAGGGTGCAGTGAAGACCCAGCAGGGGCAGTGCAGACTCAGGAAAGGGGCAATAAGGGCTCAGGAGAGTAGTGAGAGCAGTGAGGACCCAGAACAGCAGTGAAGGCTACAGGGGCAGTGAGGACTCAGGGATGCAGAGAGAGCTGGCCAGAAGAGGGAAAGCAGTGAGAAGAGGAGATACACTGACTGGTTTGGTGGAGTGCGACTGAGTGAGCGACATCATCACCTGAGTAGGTGCAAACCAGGACTGGCTCTGGTTGGTTGGAGCAGGCCTCAGGCCTGAGACCTACAGCCATTAATGTTTGCAAGTTTGCATTTCTGCTTTGCTTTTGATTTTAAGCCTGTATTGAATATTTAAACTCATTTTGTATTAAACATTAGTTGTTAGATATTGATCTTACCCCAGGTATTTTGTGTTTTGATTAATAATCTGTAGTGACCTTTTTTCCCCAGACTTTTTTAAAAATAGTTGTCATGCCGGGCTGATATTTAGATAGCATGTTTGTTTTCTGTTTTCAAACTAGAATACTAAAATAAGGAGCCTTTTGTTCATCAGAAGTCCTTTCTCTTACTGCATTCACTACAGGTCGGGGTGATGGCCTTATATGGGGTGGCCATCTTGTATGGTAATCAGAAGAAGGAGCTTGATTAATGGATATAACACTTGATGGATGGCGCATGAGAAGACACCATCAAAAGATGCAAAAACAACTTGGATATTGCAAAGTTTGCAAGGCCTGGCAATGCCTGTGAGAAGAGTTGAAAGGAACTGAGACTTGCTTTGGGAAAGGAGTGTACCAAACCATGGAAGACTGGAATAAAGCCAGTGACTCTGCTTCAAGGCCTCACTGCTGCAGCAATGGGGGAATAGTCTCCACTTGAAGATGGGAGGAAGGACCAGGAATGGAGTAACTGAACAGAGTGACCACCCATAAGATTGCTCAGCGACTTGGCAATGTATGTACCAATTTAGGAAACTGTTGTGGCCAGACCAAGTTAGGTTCATTGTTTGTGCTTTAGAAAAATCATACAATCGCAGAATCCCTGCAGTGCAGAAGGAGGCCATTCGGCCCATCAGGTCTGCACCAACCCTCTGAAAGGGCACCCTATCTAGGCCCACACCCCTGCCCTATACCCATAACCCCACCTAACCTGCCCATCTTAGGAGTATGGGAAGAAACTGGAGCATCTGGAGGAAACCCATGCAGACGGGATAAAATGTCTGGGATGAAATAAATAAAGGAAAATGTTTGAGTGTTGAGGTGTTACATGTTATGCTGCCAGTTGCTTGATTCTGCATTGTAGAGAGAGTTTGCAGCATGATTTTGATGTGGATGTCATTGGAACAGCACTGCAGCTCCTTGAGGCGACTATCAGGGAGCTCGTTGAAAACGCCCACCTTAACCCTCACCCCTCCAACCACTGTACCACCGTGTCTGCTGATATGCATGAAGTGCGTTCTCCTTTCAACAAAGTTATCTTTATTTATTTTTACTTATTTTTCTCTTTATAGTATCAATTATAATTCTCATATCATTATTATTGCTGTTACTGTTATTTGATGTTTAATAAAATTGTTGTTTAAATACGTTACTTGTCACAGTCACTCATTCCTGTTATGTCCAGAGTACAGCTCTGAAGCTCAGGGTGACTCCGAAATTGACCCTTGTGCCCGACTCCTTACAAAGGGCACAAACTAATGGCATCAATGGTGGGAGAAACCACACATGGTGGGTACCATGTGAGCTGAGTGCGCATTGCACAACTGTACTCGACGCCTGGCCAGTTGGCATCAGGGGTTGTATATCAGGGCTCTGCGTACTGGCTGCAGCCTTCCAGGCCTGCGTCAAAGGCTTCCAACCTTCCATTCTGAATGAAGGCATATTACATTACTACAACATTACGTCCCACCCAGCAAACCTCCGATGACTAGGTGGATCTATGAGCAAGTGCGGAGTTTCCTTTAATCCTCGTCGTCAGTTTAGTAACTGGGAGGACGCAGTCGGTACGATTTACAAAGTTCTGCTCAAGGCAACATATCACTCCCAGTGCAGTCCTTGCTGGGAGAACTAACCACATCAGGCCCTGCTTTGGGCCAGCTTTTCTCTCAGTTCATATCGAGCCCCAGGTGGATGGCCTCCGCCCCCGATCTGGGAAGCCCGTACTCTACGAGTCCCATGGGGAGATCAATGCTGGTTACCCCCTGGTCCTTGTGAGAGTTATGACAGAACCCATCCTCACCCAGAACTAATTGCATGTTGATAATCAATGTGTCAGATGCTGGGCAGTTGAAAATTTTATTCACCCTTAATTTATTTCTTGTTCCCTGTCTGACTTGGTACCATTTGCTGCACATTTGTTCTTTGATTGAGTTAGCGTTCAATATATTAGATGATTTCTACTCAGTATCCTGGTCATACGATTAAAGTTTTGCCTGCAGATCAAATAGATTTAAAAAAAAAATTAATTTGTGTCACTGGCTGGGCCAGCATTTGCAGGGCAAATAAGATTCAAACACATTACAGTGTGTCCGGAGTCACATGCAGCCCAGCATGGCTGATTTCCTTTCCAAAAGGACATGGGTTTCTGAGACAATGATTTCATGGTCATCAGTGGACTTACAATTCCCATTTTTTAAATTGAATTCAAATTTTACTACCTGCCATGGTGGGATTTGAACCGAGTCCCCAAATCATTACCCTGGGTCTTGTGATTACTAGTCCAGTGACAATGGCACTATGCCACTGCCACTACCTACCGCCCCCCCCCCCCCCCCCCCCCCAGTCATTTGTTAGGGTGTCATTTTCCTTAGGCCTGTGTTTATATCTAAAATGAACTTAATATTCTCCCTCAACAATTATCCATCATTGCTCGAAATCACTGCAGTGATTCCCAAATACCAAGTAATCTTAAAATAAATCAGCAGGAAGTCACACCACTTGCGCTCTGTACATAACGCCATAGAGCAAACAGGAGCAGGAAATGAGGTGAGAAATATAATTGGTTTCTTGATTTCTGATCAGAATTGTATTCATGCAATCAATACTGTTACAATGGGGTCACATGGCGCTAGTTGGCATTTTGATTTCAGAGTATCTTCACACCCAGACTGTTTCTTACCCTTTGGGATTAGTGAGGAAAGATTTCCGATTATCAACCCATTAAACCGTGATTGCTCCTCCTGTGGCCAACAATTCATGGCATTGGATTTGAACCTGAAGCTTCTGGTCCAGCAGTAGAATCACAGAACTTACAGTGCGGAAAGAGGACATTCGGCCCATTGAGTCTGCACCGGCCCTTGAAAAGACCACCCTACTTAAGCCCACGCCTCCACCCTATCTCCGTCACCCAGTAACCTCACCTAATCTTTTGGACACAAAGGGCAATTTAGCATGGCCAATCCACCTGATCAGCATATTTTTGGATTGTGGGAGGAAACCGGGGCACCCGGAGGAAACCCACGCAGACAGGGGGAGAAAGTCCAAACTCCACACAGACAGTCACCCGAGGCTGGAACTGAACCTCAGTCCCTGGAGCTGTGAGTCAGTAGTGCTAACCACTGTGCCACTGTACCCACCAGGGGGACACTACCCACTGTGCCACAAGACCTCTTGGTCCTTTGGTACATGCCAGATTTTTACTGTAACATATGATTGTGTCAACCAGTAGCGCGCACATGTGGGGGGGGGGGGGGGGGGGGGGATTTCCACAACCCCCGCATGCATTTCTGGGTGGAGAAGCAGCCTACCAGTGGCTGGAAGTGGGATTTTCTGGTCTTGACCTGGTCAATGGGATTTCCTACTGAATCCACATTGCACCACCGGGAAACCCACGGCGGGGGCGTGCCAACGGCGGGACTGGAACATCCTGTGGTGATATGCATCACTGTAAATACACAAGGAGTTAATGTAAATACACGTAGACTAGATAGACACTAGAGGGAGCACCAGAGACATGACACACAGACATTCAACCAATAGGCCAGTAAGATAGGACACGACCAATGGGCATTCAAGATACACTCAGAGGTGACACTACCACAGGGGGGCATTACCCCAACCCATATATAAGGAGACAGCACACATGATCTTTCTTTTTCCAGTGGAGACACTTAGTGAGTACAGACAGGGTTGATTGAAACACATCACGCCCACCACGTAGATTGTAGCAGACTGGTTAGATAGTCAGAGTAGCTATAGCAGGATTAACAGGAGAGTCACATCCAAGTAGGAGAATCATTAACAGTTTAATAAATGTGTTAAAACTATCTCCAAGTCTGAACCTTCCTTTGTCAGAGTGCACATCAAGGAAGCAGCTTATGCTACGTCAAGAGCATAACAAAACAGATCCCACTGGTGCGAATAGCTGGAAAACTCCCCCCCCCCCCCCGCCCCCGACAACCTACGTTATTTAGGATGTGTAATACTCGGAAATAATGCACAAATAAATGGACAAAATATGACTAAGATTTGGAGGATTCCATTTCAGAATGACACTGACCAAGGGGAAGGCCTGCGAGAGAGGTTGCTTCATGAACACGTTGAGAAGATGTGCCTCCGAGACATGGATTTTATTCAAATAAAGCACCAAGACCTGAGCTCAAAATCCAGGCTAATACCTGAAAATAATGCTGAAGGAGTGCTGTACTGATATTCGGTTGGATGAGATGGATGCAGTAGGCGATGATCAGAGGTTGTGAATTCAATTCCCAATATGAGGAATTGTGAAATTGAATTCAATGGGCAAGATTCAGTGCACAAAGGTTAAAGTTCGCTTTTGGGCATGCTTTTTGATGGCTGCAGCTCCGAGATTCACCTCACTTTCACCGGCACTTTGCCAGTTTTATGGGCCTTGGGGAGTTCCTGCCCGCCAAGGCAACATTTTAGTTGATTTCCTGCTGGTGAGCTAAGCTTGCCAGCAGGAATGGCTCCTTGCAGATCGGGGAGCCATTTTAAATGGAAGCTCCGATCTCCACATCCAGCTTTCTGGATCCCTCCAATGCACCCATCCCTAACATTCTCTCAGCCCATGGAACCCCTCCTCCTCACACCACTCCAATTCTTAATGCCCCCCTGAGCTCAACCCCGGCAGTGCCAATCTGGCACACGGGCACCCTGACCGCACTGAGCGGTGCCTGGTGCAAAGCCCGATTTGGTACTGTCACACGATTCATCGTTGTGCCCAGATCCACGCCAGATGCAAAATAGTCGCTTAATTGCACCCAATAAATCTGAGTGTGGGTTACAGCCAGGGATCAAATAACTGTAAATGCATGAAAGTCATGTGGCGGGAATCGCTGGGGGGGGGGGGGGGGGGGGGGGGGCGTGAATCACGCGACGCTGCTCCGATGCCGGTCTGCCGATTCTCCAGCGATCAGCGAATTGGCGCCAATGACGCCTGTGCAGTCGGCGATTCTACACGCTCGATGGGCCGAATGCCCGCCGCGTTCGGCCGAGTCCCGCAGGCATCATTCGCGTGTGCTCCTACCCGGCGGGAACTCGGCGTTCATGCTGCAGGGGCCGTCCCGTTGTGGGGAAGGGGGGGGGGGATCTGACTCTGGGGGCGGGGCCTCCACGTTGGCCAGGCCCGTGATCAGGGCCTACCGATCGGCGGGCTAGCTTATCCCGGGGCATAAGATGTGACCAGACAGACTGACACCTGCTGTTGTAAGAGGGGCAAGAGGGTGAGATGGTGATATTTGCCACCATTGTATACCCTTCTAGGTACAGAACATCCTCCTTCCTCTGGGACCCCTCCGCTCGAACCGGATGAGAATATCATGGACGAGAATAGCTTGCCCACTCCCTCAATTCCTGAGTCAACACCAAAGCTGCTGTAGTGTCAGCCTGCACAGCCGACACCTTCAGGGGCAGTGAGTGCATGGTACCCGCAAAGACACTTGTGTTAAAATTACCACCAGTCAGCACGTGAATGCAAAAAGGTTCCTCGCGTCATCCTGAATGTTCGAGTATGAATATTAAGATTATGTCTCTTCATCAGAGGAATGTTTCTACTTACCCTATCAAATACTTTAATCATCTTAAGCCTCTCAATTAGATCAGCCATTAATCTCGTACACCCAGGGAATACAAACTTAGGCGATGCAGTCTGTTCTTCTTCTCAATTTTATGTAATTTTTTTAACCCTGGTGTCATTCTGGGTAAAAAGCAGGGCAAGAAAGGATTGTGTGATGTGCATGTGGGGGCGGCTGCATTTTTGTGAGCTCCGGCTCATCTTTAAATCTTTGCTTTTATCTCTGTGCACATCTCTTTTAAGTCTTTTTTTCATTTACATAGCTTTTACTATGTGCTGAACTTTGTTTCAGCATTTCTGACTGGAGATAATCAGCTTTAATCCTTGTTGATTTGTGGCATGTTGGAGGGAGTTGGGGTGGGGCCTTGTCTTTGGTGGCACAGCTGCCTTTGAGAGGTTTCCTGCCCTGACGGTACGGTGCACACTGACAGGTGATGGCTGTTCGCGGTGAAGTTGATCCGTCTGACAGTCTTGGCTCTGCGATGCAGGCCATTAAAACCCAATTTTAAGAGTTGCAAGGTGTCTTTACGGGAGCGGTGGTGGCTCATGAGAGGGTTCTTGTTACAGAGAGAGCACTGTCTCTGACGGGAGCCCGTCTCCACACGGTTGAGTTCCTGTTGCATGGCCTGTCGTCCATCCTGAGGAATTCGGGTGAGGACGAAGTGGAGCCCGATTTGTATGGTGGCACCGGTGAGGTGGTAGAGATGTTCCCTGCTGAGTTTGAGAACTGGCTGCCATGTCTTGGGAGTCTCAGTCTGGAGGCTGGGCGCCTAACATTTAATTAATAAACAGACATTTAATTCTGTCTCTGAGGCTGTGGGTTGCATTGGTTTTTCAGCCCCTAGTTCTGTGTGGACCTGTGGAGAAGTTGGGATTGCCTGAGTCAGCCAGGCTGTACCCTACTGCGAGAGCCCAAGTAGTTGACTGCCTGGGCTCGGTCGCGTTGGCATGCTGGAACTATTGAGGTTCGTGCTCTGCCCACTGGAATCCTGGGAAGATCCTAAAGAGTGCTTTATCCTAGATGTCCGCTTCCTTTGTGCATCAGTGGAGTGGAATAGTCTTTATTCCACTGACTGCCTCATTTCTCAGTTGTTCTCCTGGACTTTACTCCCTGATAATCATGATGTTGTCTGTTTATGTTGTCAATTCATTCGTTTGCAGGGAAGTACATTTTCCGGTGTGATGTCCAGCTACCCTGATTTAATAAGGTTTTATCATGTTAGGCTGAATATTGAGTTTGCCGTTCCTGCAGGTTCTTATCCTAATATATCCTTAAAGGGAGACAGAGCAGAGACGAGCCGGTGGGGAGGTCCGTAGGTGTGGGTGGTAAGGTTCGTCCTGTAGTCCTCGCTACATTTGAGGAAGATTCCCCATAGCCAGAGTTATATGTTTTTCTTTTTCTTTTTGTGCTGCCCATTTTATTTCTTCAGGGTCAGGTGGACTGTATATTATCCTGTTCAGGACTGGACTTGACGTCCTCTCCTTTCGGGGGGAGTCGGTCGTTCCTCCCGACGTGGGTCTCCCTCTTTGATTGTTCTTTCCTGTTAATGAGGCCGGTCTGAATACACTGGGCCATATTTGGGCCTGGGGCTTTGGAGATGTGGGGCGGCAGTGCTAGCCACTGTGCTACTGTGCTGCCCATCTGCTCCAAGTTGGTGAAACCTGACCTGATTCTACTGATGAACCTCTAGCTGCAACTTTTATATCTGAACAAAAATAAATGGTTTCCATCGATTTCCAAGAAAACAAACTGGCTAGCAGTGGAGGATATGTGCGGTGAGATTCTCCGCCCAGCCGGCTCCACTCTCTGGAGAAACTCCCCCCCCCCCCCCTCTCTCCCCCATGCCGACAGTGGGATCCTCTGTTCTGGCAGCCAGTCAATGGGGTTTCCCATTGTGGCCATTCCATGCCATTGGGAAACCCGTGGGCATGTGTGCGCTGGTGGAAGCGGAGGATCGTGCTGATGGAGAATCCCACAGGTGATATTTGTGTTTAAAAGCTGTTGTAAAAGAAAATTAAATGAAAATCGCTTATTGTCACGAGTAGGCTTCAATGAAGTTACTGTGAAAAGCCCCTAGTTGCCACATTCCAATGCCTGGTGTGGGAATCAAACTGTGCTGCTGGCCTGCTTTGTCTGCTTTAAAAGCCAGTGATTTAGCCCAGTGAGCTAAACCAGCCCCTGATTAAACATGGTAGTTAAAAAGAATTGCTACATAAAAATTATTAGGAGTGTGCTAGAGGTGGTGTCCCAGATGTATATCTCTTTTGTGTAGAAAATAATCAAAGGGACTTGAAGCAAGAACAGAGGACACTGGAAAACACAACAGGTCGGCCGCATCAGGAGAGAAACAGTTAATGTTTTGAATCAGGAGACTTTTTATCAGAACTGAAAGGAGAATGGAGAAACTGAAACGCAAAGTAACAACTTTATGAACAAAATACATTGGCCAAGTATAAGAGAGGGAAGGGATTTTTTGCATTGAGGTAATACATATTATGATTTTTTTTTTAAAGGGTTTAAGATGGAGGAGAAAAATCAAAATCTAAAGTTGCCAGACATAATGTTGAGTCCCGAGGACTACAACATTCTGAGCAGCACGGTAGTACAAGTGGCTAGCACTGTGACTTCACATCGCCAGGGTCCCAGGTTCGATTCCCTGCTGGGTCACTTACTGTGAGGAGTCTGCACGTTCTCCCCATGTCTGCGTGGGTTTCCTCCGGGTGTTCAGGTTTCCTCACACAGTCTAAAGACGTGCAGGTTAGGTAGATTGGCCATGCTAGTGTCCAAAAAAGGTTAGGAGGGGTTATTGGGTTACAGGGATAGGGTGGAAGTGAGGTCTTAAGTGGGTTGGTGCAAACTCGATGGGCCGAATGGCTTCCTTCTGCACTGTATGTTCTATGTTCATTTGGTGGTAGGTGGTGTGCTAGGTGGGTGGTCTGCCCCAAGACAGTTTCTTTACCTATATAAGACTGAACTGAAGGGGAAGGAGGGGGGAGGGACTGGAGTGCCAATTCTCCGACCCTTCTTTTTTCTTTGTGATGGTGCAAGGCTAGGCCAGGCTTGGCGTCGTGGTCAGCATCCTGTTTCTCCCTGGGCAGTGATACCTCCCTGGGGGTTGTCGCAGAAGTCCATTTCGGGTGGGTCCACATCCGGAGTGGTAAAGGTTGTGTCCAGTAATTATTCTTATTCCTTTTTGTCTTGGGAGTTGGAAAGGGCCCATTTGGTGGTTAGTTGGCCAGTTCTTGTCTAATGTTTTGGAAGCTAGTTTGTAGATGCGAGGGGTTCTTCTTCTTCACTTGTCCTCTGGCATTGTGAGGTTTTGGGGGCATTGCCTCTACTTCTCTTTTAGTACTGGTGCCTGTGAGGGCTGGCTGTGTTGGTGTTTGATTGTGAGAATTGGTGACATGAAAATTTAGATACGGATCGATATTGGCTTCTGGGTGGCCTAATGCACTCTTCTTTGGTGTGGTCTGTGGTAGTCACCACTGATGTTTATATTGTATACATAGGATGTTGATATAGGTGCTTTACGGTAAGGCCCCTGTACTACAGGCATGGGGGTAGATCCCTGCCTGCTGGCTCCGCCCAGTAGGTGGAGTATAAATATGTGTGCTCCCCGTACAGCATCCATTTCATCAGCTGCAGTATGAGGCCACACATCTCAGTATAATAAAGCCTCAATTACATCCTACTCTCATCTTTGAGTAATTGATAGTGCATCAATGTATTACACTGAGTTTTTCAGAGATGGACCTCCGCATCAATCTGGATCGCCTGCAGCTGCATCCTCAAGCAGACAACGCCAAAAAGGACTGTTTCGAAGCGTACATCGGGCCTGCACCAGACACAATTCCAGAAGCTCCAGATCCTTTACATGCGGCTGAGCTCCAACGACTTTCCACTCGTCATGGACGGGCCGACCTACGCAGAGGCCATGGCACTACTGAAGGAAAACTACGCTCAGCGGACTAACAAAATCTACGCCAGACACCTATTCTCCACGTGGTACCAACTTCCTGGTGAGTCGGTGAAAGATTTCTGGCGCGCCTGCTCACCCTAGTTAGAGACTGTGACTGTCAGGCCGTTTCGGCTACGGAACACTCGAATTTGCGAATGAGAGACGCATTTGTTACGGGCACAGGGTCTGATGACATCCGCCAGCGCCTCTTAGAACATGCCACGCTCGACCTCACGGCGATCAAAAAACTAGTGCTCTCACGGTCGCTTCACGCAACATTCAGGCCGATGCCCACAAACACACGGGCCACCCCCCCGTGCATTGTGGACTCCGCAGACAGCCGCCCCATCGTGGACCCCATCAGCGACCGCCCTCAGCCAACCCCACGCCTGTGCTACGCGGCAGCCAACCAACCCCGGTGGGCCCAAATTCTACTTCGGTGGGCAGTCAAACACCCTGAACAGCTCTGCCTGGCACGAAGCGCCCTCTGCAAGGCCTGTGACAAGAAGGGAAATTTCGCTGCAGTGTGCCAGGCCCGCTCAATCGCTGCTATTGTCCCGGCAACCCCTACGTGCGGTCAGTGGGCGCTGCCATCTTCCCCTCCTCGGACCACGTGCGGCCAGTGGACACGACCATATTGCTCGACTCGCAACACGTGCGGCCCGTGGGCGCCGCCATCTTGTTCCTCCCAGGACCAACGGGCGCCGCCACCTTGCCTTCCTCACGACACAGGCAGCCCCATGGCGCCGCCATATTGCCTCCCCCATGACACGTGCAGCTCGTGGGTGCCGCCATCTTACCCGACTCAGGACCCCTGCCCGTCGGGCACCTCAGCAGGCCGCTCATCGCCTTCAACCGCCGACGACCAGCTGCGTCTCGCCTCGGTCACGATTGACCAGTCTCGACCACACAACCTCGCGACTGCTTCAACTGAAGTGAAGGTCAACGGACATGGGATCTCCTGCCTGCTGGACTCCGGGAGCACTGAGAGCTTCATTCACCCCGATAAGGTAAGGCGCTGCTCCGTCGTGGTACACCCCGCTAACCAGAGAATCTCCCTGGCCTCCGGATCCCACTCCGTGGCGATCCGGGGGTACTGCATCGCCACTCTCACTGTCCAGGGTGTGGAGTTCAGCAGCTTCCACCTCTACATCCTCCCCAACCTCTGCGCTGCCTTGCTACTCGGCCTGGACTTCCAGTGCAACCTCCAGAGCCTAACTCTGAAATTCGGCGGGCCCCTACCACCCCTTACTGTTAGCGGCCTCGCGACCCTTAATGTCGACCCACATTCCCTGTTTACAAACCTAACCCCGGATTGCAAACCCGCCGCCACCAGGAGCAGGCGGTACAGCATCCTGGACAGGATCTTCATCAGGTCTGAAGTCCAGAGTCTGCTTCGGGAAGGCATCATCGAAGCCAGCAACAGCCCCTGGAAAGCCCAAGTGGTAGTGGTCAAAACTGGGGAGAAAAATAGGATGGTCGTTGACTACAGTCCGACCATCAATCAGTACACGTAGCTCGACACGTACCCCCTCCCACGCATACCTGATATGGGCCATCAGATTGCACAGTACCAGGTCTTCTCGACAGTGGACCTGAAATCTGCCTACCACCAGCTCCCCATCTGCAAAGCGGACCACCCAAATACTGCATTCGAAGCAGACGGCCGCCTTTACCACTTTCTTAGGGTTCCCTTCGGCGTCACCAACGGGGTCTCGGTCTTCCAATGGGAGATGGAACGAATGGTTGACCGGTACGGACTGCGGGCCACTTTCCCGTACCTGGACAATGTCACCATCTGCGGCCACGATCAGCAGGACCATGACGCCAACCTTGCCAAATTTCTCCACACCGCCACTCTCCTCAACCTCATGTCTAACAAGGAGAAGTGCGTGTTCAGCACGAACCGCTTAGCCATCCTCAGCTATGTGGTCCAGAACGGAGTTCTGGGGCCCGACCCCGATCGCATGCGCCCTCTTATGGAACTCCCCCTCCCCCACTGCCCAAGGCCCTCAAACGATGCCTGGGGTTCTTTTCATATTACGCCCAGTGGGTCCTAAAATATGCGGACAAGGCCCGCTCACTCATTCAATCCACTGTTTTTCCTCTGATGGCGGAGGCTCACCAGGCCTTCAACCGTATCAAGGCTGGCATCGTCAAGGCCATGATGCACGCGGTCGACGAGACATTTCCATTCCAAGTCGAGAGCGATGCATCAGGCGTCGCTCTGGCCGCCACCCTCAACCAGGCAGGCAGGCCCGTGGCATTCTTTTCCCGCACCATCCATGCCTCCGAAATTTGGCACCCCACCGTCGAAAAAGAGGCCCAAGTCATTGTTGAAGCTGTGCGCCATTGGAGGCATTACCTGGCCGGCAGGAGATTCACTGTCCTCACTGACCAATGGTCGGTTGCCTTCATGTTTAATAACACACAGCGGGGCAAGATCAAAAACAATAAAATCTTAACGTGGAGGATTGAGCTCTCCACCTACAACTACGAGATTTTGTATCGCCCCGGTAAGCTCAACGAGCCCCCCTATCCCTATCCTGAGGTACATGTGCCAGCGCACAAGTGGACTGACTCCGGACCCTGCACGACAATCTCTGTCACCCAGGGGTAACACATTTTTACCATTTCATCAAAGCCCGCAACCTTCCCTACTCCATCGAGGAAGTCAGGGCGATCACCAGAGACTGCCAGGTCTGCGCGGAGTGTAAACCGCACTTCTACCGGCCAGACCGTGTGCACCTTGTGAAGGCCTCCCGCCCCTTTGAACGCCTCAGCGTGGACTTCAAAGGGCCCCTCCCCTCCACCGAGCGCAACACGTACTTTCTCAGTGTTGTCAATGAATATTCCCGATTCCCCTTTGCTGTCCCATACCCCGACATGACGTCTGCCACCGTCATCAAAGCCCTCAACACCATCTTTGCTCTGTTCGGTTTCCCTGCCTACGTCCACAGCGACCGGGGATCCTCATTCATGAGCGGTGACCTGCGCCAGTACCTGCTCAACAGGGGCATTGCCTCGTGCAGGACGACCAGCTACAACCCAGGGGAAACGGGCAGGTAGAGAGGGAGAATGGGGCGGTCTGGAGGGCCGTCCAGCTGGCCCTACAGTCCACAAATCTCCCGGCCTCCCGCTGACAGGAGGTCCTCCCCGACGCACTTCACTCTATTCAGTCGCTCCTGTGCATCACGACTAATGAAACACCCCATGAATGTCTCTTTGCCTTTCCTAGGAAATCCACCTCCGGGGTTTTGCTCCCGACATGGCTGGCAGCTCCAGGACCCACTCTTCTCCGTAGACATGTTCGACTACACAAGGCGGACCCATTGGCTGAGAGGATACAGCTACTTCACGCCAACCCACAGTACGCTTACGTAGCGTACCCCGATGGCCGTCAAGACACAGTCTACCTCAGGGACCTGGCACCAGCTAGTTCCCCATACGCAACCCCCTCCGACCCAGCGCCACCCTCCCTTCCCCCGGCACACCCCACCGCAGCCCCCTCTCTGGGACAATCCATCCTCCCCTTGCCCACACCCGGGGATGAAGAGGATTTCGACACGCTCCCGGAGTCACCGAAGACCAAGCCGCCGCCGGAGTTGCCACCAGCACTACGGCACTCTCGACGACAGATCAAGGCACCGGACCGCCTGAATTTGTAATATTATCTGTACTTTTAAAACACAATTTTCTGTGTATAGTTCTCCACCACCCCCGCCGGACTCATTTTTTAACAGGGAGTGAATGTGGTAGTCACCACTGATATATATATTGTATATATAGAATGTTGATATAGATGCTTTACGGTAAGGCCCCTGTACTACAGGCACAGGGGTAGATCCCTGCCTGCTGGCTCCGCCCAGTAGGCGGAGTATAAATATGTGTGCTCCCCGTACAGCAGCCATTTCGTCACCTGCTGTAGGAGGCCAGACATCTCAGTATAGTAAAGCCTTGATTACATCCTCCTCTCATCTTTGCGTAATTGATAGTGCATCATGGTCCTGGTTAAAGTGGTTCCAGGGGAGGGGTAGGTTGGTCCACCCTCCCAGGGCACATACACCAGCACACCAATTTGGGGATCCCTCTAACGTCCTCTGTCCTAGCGGTAATTCAGTTGCTGTTCTACTATTGGAGCCAGTTTATATTCCTTGTGGTTCTTGACCCCATGATATCCTGTTGTCTTGCTGATATTGGTACTGGCGCTGGTGATCTGGGGCTGGGTGATAGGATTATGTAAGTTTGGATTCTTGCTCTTGGCTCTTGCTCTTGTTCTCGCTTTTCTTCTTCTGTAGAAGACCCGAGGTTGAATATTAAGGGTTGGCTGAGCCTGGCCCTCTCTTTGTCCTTATTTTTGTCATTTTGCCATCTCAACGGTTCAGGAATGCTTCATGTTTTGGCCTGGATCTGGAGAAGAGTGTAAGTTGTGCTGTAAGAGTTAGTCGGTTCCCCACGGTTCCCCGTGTTCTCAAGTATTGTTTTCTTTGTCATGTTGTTTTGTCGCTGTGGGTGTGATGGTGGTCCATAATGTTGCCTGTATCCTGTTTGGGTGCAGATGGGTCATTTAAACATGAAAGGTACTTTTTGGGGAATTTGTCCCTGAATCATCCAGTCTTATTTGTTCCCAATTATGTAATGAGTATTGTTTAGTTCTGTACCTGTTGCACATTGATGCCTGGAGCTATCTTTTTGCTTTTGTTTGTTTGCTGTTGCTTTTTTTTGTAAAAATTCCAATAAAGAGGCTATTAAAAAGAAAGCAGGACAAATTCAATCCAGCCCATCAGTCTACTCTTGATTATCAGTAAAGTGATGGAAGGGGTCATCAACAATGCTGTCACATTTGCTGAGCAATAACCTGCTCACTGATGCTCAGTTTGGGTTCCACCAGGGTTACTCAGCTCCTGGCCTCGCTACAGCCTTGGTTCAAACATGGACAAAAGAGCTGAATCCCAGAGGTGAGAGGAGAGTGACTGACCTTGACATCAAGACCACATTTCTACGGCATCAAGGAGCCCCAGCAAAACTGGGGCCAATGAGAATTAGAGGGAAAACTCACCACTGGTTGGAGTCACACCTGGCACAAAGGAACTTGGTTGTGGTGGCTGGAGGTCAATCATCTCAGTTCCAGAACATCATTGCAGGGGTTCCTCAGGGTAGTATCCTAAGCCCAATCATCTTCAGCTTCTTCGTCAATTATCTTCCTTCCAACATGACGTCAGATATGAGGTTGTTCGCTGATGATTCCACAATGTTCAGCACCATTCATCACTCCTCAGACACTGAAGCAGTCCATGTGCAAATGCAGCAGCACCTGGACAATATCCAGGATTGGGCTGATAAGTAGGACATACCATTCGCGCCACAAAAGTGCCGGGTAATAATCATCCCCCAAAAGAGAGAACCTAACCATCATCCCTTGACATTTAACGGCATTACTACAGCTGAACTCCCTACAATCAACATTGTGGGGATTACTATTGACTAGAAACTGAACTAGACGAGCCATATAGATACTTTGGCTACCAGAGCAGATCAGAAGTTTGGAATGATAATGATAATAATAATCTTTATTAATTTCACAAGTAGGCTTACATTAACACTGCAATGAAGTTACTGTGAAAATCCCTGAGTCGCCACACTCCGGTGCCTGTTTGGATACACTGAGGGAGAATTCAGAATGCCCAATTTACCGAACAAGCATGTCTTTCGGGACTTATGGGAGGAAACTGGAGCACCCGGAGGAAACCCACGCAGACACAGGGAGAACGTGCAGACTCCGCACAGACCCAATCGAACCCGGGTCATTGGCGCTGTGCTACTGCAACGAGTAACTCATCTCCTGACTCCCAAAGCCTGTCAATCATCAAAAAGACACAAGTTAGGAGTGTAATGGAATATTCTCCATTTGCCTGGCTCAGTGCAACTCCAACAACACTCAAGAAGCTCAACACCATTCAGGACAAAGCAGCCGCTTGTTTAGCACCTCTTCCACAAACATTCAGTCCCTCCCACACCGACGCACATTGACAGGAACTCATCAAGGATTCTTAGGCAGCAACTTCCAAACCATGACAAGATCAGTAGACACATGGTAACACCACCCCCTGGAAGTTCCCCTTCAAGTCACTCACCATTCTGACTTGGAAATATATTACTGTGCCTTCACAGTTGGGGAGGCCTAGTGGTATTGTCGCTGGACTAGTAATCCAGAGACTCAGAGTACTCTGGGGTTCCAGGTTCAAATCCTGCCACGGCAGATAGTCAAATTTGAATTCAATAAAAATCTGGAATTAAAAGACTAGTGATGACTATGAAGCCATTGTTATTATCATAAAAACCCATCTAGTTCACTAATGTTCTTTAGGGACGGTAATCTGCCATCCTTACCTGCTCTGGCCTATATGTGATTCCAGACCCATAGCAATGTATTTGACTGTTAACTGCCCTCAGGGGCAAGGGAAATTAGGGATGGGCAATAAATGCTGGCACAGCCTGCGATGCTTACATCCCATGAACGAATACAAAGAAAGTTACTGGGTTAAAATCCTGGAACTCCCTGCATAACTGCACAGTGGGCATGCCTACACCTTAGGGACTGCAGCCATTCAAGTAAGTAGCTCACACCTCCTTCTCAAGGCAACTAGGGATGGTCAATAAATGTTGGCTTAGACAGCAATGCCCACGTCCAGTAAGTTAATTTAAAAAAATCTACATTACACATCTTCTAATTAAGGCCTTACTGAAGTGTAGCGCCCAAAGCTGCTTCACATGCAGTATGATCAACGATTAAAGCAATTGTGGCGTAACTTTCACCTCTTTGTATTTCGAACTAATAAAGATATTAATAGACAAAAGGAAGAACAAGGTCCAAGATAGGAGAGGTAGATTGATACACCATCTGTAAACAGACAGACAATGTAACAGAAAGAGAGATGTGTGTGTGAAGCATTGTTCAATAGCATCAATGAAGATAAGTTTGATGCTTTTACTTGTAGTCATTACAATATGGACGGGAAAGCGATGCTGAAGTCAAACCAATATTTAATTAAAATCTGTCAGCCTGAGATTATTTTCTCTGAGTGCCTGGAAAATGTGTATTAAAATAGCCAGTTCTCCAAACGCATTACCCATAATCGGAAACTAATAAAAATAATTGAGTCCACAACAAACAGCACAGGAGAAAAAACTTTCTGGACCATAACCAGGAAAAAAAAAGGAATTTCAGGAAATGTTTAAAAAATTCCTTTTATGGAATGTGGATGTCACTGGCAGAACCAGCATTTATTCCTCATCCCTAATTAAAGAGTGACCCCGATGGGCAGTTCCTAGCCAATGCCAAAAAGAATGGCAGAGTGCTGTTGAACAGTGGGGTCTTTCCCTGCACTGCCGGTGCATAGAAACACAATGCTAAACGTGCGGTTTAGCAGATTTAACTTGAGTACACGGAATCACGCCCAATGTCTCAAATTATCTACTCTCCAAGATTCATTACAGGACGTTACGTGATGCTCCGCCCCCGACGGGCCCAGTTCCCGATGGCGTGGGTCTCTCATACTGTTTTTTGTCGGCAACTCGGCGTGGTGGCTGCGGACTGAGTCCAGGGCCGCCACAGTCGGGGGAGAGCCAATCCACAGCTGCGGGGGGGGGGGGGCATTGGCAGGGTCTGGGGGTACTGGTGAGGGGTGATCTGGGGGTGGCAAGCCTGGCAAAAGGGGGGGAACTATTTGGCAGTCCAGATCCGCGTGCAGCCGGCGCCATGTTGCACGGCTTGGCCGCTACAGGCCATTGGTGTGCACAAGCGCAGCCACGGACCCGGCAATTCTCCAACTATATTGGCAGCTAGAGCCGGGTGCTCTATGCTGCATGCCTGCTTGCCCCCTACCAGACAGGGATCGGTGGCCGTTTCATGTCATCTTTTCGGTCATAAATGGCCACCATCCCAGGCATTAGTGCTTCGTCTCAGAATCGGAGAATCCCACCCAATATCTCTAATTAACTACTCCACAGGAACTCCCTTAATATAAATAAATGTCCATTCGCCCAAACTTCTATGATGCTTTAATTGCACCTCTGGTTCCAAAAGGCCCAGCTGTGTTGCAAATCATGATTCTTAAAAAGACTATTGCTGCAGTCATACACACACTAATCCAGGTTTTTAACCCTTACTGCACCAAATATATATCTGAAATTCCTACATTCACCACACAGGACATGCATTCCACATGACCAAGCTGCCCTGTCATGCCTCAACTTTACTGCGCTCATGTTAGCTAAGTGGGCTAGACAAGGGTTTGTAATGCAGAACAAGGCCAGCAGCGCGGTTCAATTCCCGTACCAGCTGAGAATTCCGAATTCTCCCTCTGTGTACCCAAACAGGCGCCAGAATGTGGTGGCTAGGGGCTTTTCACAGTAACTTAATTGCAGTGTTAATGCAAGTCTACTTATGACAAGAAAAAGATTATTATTATTAACTTTATTTCAGTTGGGCTTATTTACATTAATTTTACTTACATTAATTTTGCTTGGCCTTTATCTTCCCAAACTTGCAACTATTGAGAGTTACTGGGACCTTACTGGGACTGATGAATCCAATGAATACAGAACACACTTTATGAGTTTCAACAAACCTTATTTAAAGCAGGGTTTCCCAAACCTGGAGCTGTGGAACACCTGATGACCTCCCAAGAGCATCTGGAGAACCCCAAACATTCGCACAATGTTGACGTATCTTTTTTGCCACGAAATATGTGCAAACATAGAAATCAAATGTCTTTTCTAGCTATATTAGTAATTAGGAAGAGGCACACAGCCACAGATACATTCACCAGCTACATGGCCCCCTCTTGAGTTCAAACTAGTGGGCCCCAGTTTGGAAACCCCTGACTTAAAGCATCTCTTTCGACCCCCCCCCCCCCCCCCCCCCCCCCCTTGCTGCAAATTCCTATATAAACCTAATTCGCTGCTCACTTGGTCTATGTCTCACTCAGGCATGGTCTCCTAACTGCGGCCTTTACTGATCATGTGGTTTGAAAAGCCTGACCCTTATACAGATTTTCTGGTGAGTTGCCTGCTAGTTTGGCTTCCTGCTACATTGAATTAAACCAACTGAATCAGCTACTTTCAGCTGTTTGACAGATCGCGGCCACTACCAGTCAGCTTCCTGTTTATTAATGTAGTCTACTTTACTTGAAGTTTGTTAGTGCTATGCCAGAACTTGACTCTTAATCTATATTTAATCCTAAGAAAGACTTAGCAGAACTTGACATGCAAAACTAATTTGCTTCTCACCCGTTTTTTGTCTCACTCAGGCGCAGTTTCCTAACTATGCGACCCTTACTGACGGCCCCATAAGAATGGTGGGTGGCCTTCACAACCTGGAAAGCCAATGAAAGTGTACAAGGTTTTGGATGGCCAGATGACCTTGCTGGAGGGATGGGTGCTGGTGCAGTTGGTGGGAAACCACAAGAGATCCTCAAGATATAGGTGCCCTCTGAAGACTTGTAAATGGAGCAAGACAGTGGCCACAACTTTCAGGTTATCATTTCAAAAAGGAAGCCTTCCAAAGGGTGACTTTGCAGGATGTACCACTGTGTTGCCACTCTAGGAGGCCCCTACCATTCCCTATTTGTGTGCGTTTCCCTCAATTGGCGCTTTAATTGACCTGATACAATCGGGTAGCTGTTACAACATCCAGAAGACAGCCATCTGGCAATAGTTTGAAGATGGCAACATGCCAGCAGACCAACAAACCAACCGATAACCAGAAAGTGCCGACAAGTTCACCTCCAGACCAGCCGCTGTCTCCCTGTGAAAATTCAGGCATAGTCTCCTGTCTGTGCGGCCAATTCTGACCATGTGGTTTGAAAAGCCTGGCTCTTGCACAGATTTTCTGATGAGTTACTCGCTAGTTTGGAGAGTTAAATATGCTTTGTTCTCTGTAAGCCAGAGAAAGCAGACTGGGTGAGTGCACACTTTTTGAGAATTGCATGTTTCCCCATGGTGCACGATGCCATTGGCTGCTTGTGTGTCACTTCTGGGGGCATCACAAGCCACTTCAGAGATGCAGCATCATCGGAAGGGGTTCCACTCCCTCAAGGGCCATATGCAGTTGTTGCTCGTTCTGGGTGAGTGTGCTTTACACTCAATTTGGCTCTGTTTCATTCCTTAGCTCTAGAGTCACCAGGTATGATACTGCCACAAGATTCAAGTTCAAGTTCAGACCAATAACTCCATACACCAGTTAGTAAGTTCAAACAAGACACGTTTATTATAATAGTTATCTACTAATTATGCATATAAAGCTACAAGACTAGGCTAATCCTACCACTAACAGGCCAATACTTATCTGGATAAGGGAACTGCCGGATCAGGGAACAACGGCCTCTTGCTTTGTCCTGGATCCGCAGGCTTCCAGTTGGTGTGGACTAAAGGGGTCAGGAGTGTCTACTCTCATAGCATGCGTTGTGTGACACTTACTTGATAGCGGCTGCTGGCCAGGCCTCTCCTCTCCGTGGTCAAGTTCGAGAGCTGCTACAAAGGTGTTCTTGTTGGGAGGGCCTGCTGAGAGAGAGAGCTGGGGTCGGGGTCTCTGTCTTATACCTCTCCCAGGGTCTCGCGCCCACCTGGGCGGACCCTCTATACACTCGCAATCGATTGGGTCTCTTCCCAATCGATTGATTTGAATTTCCCCAATAACGGGGCAGTCCCTCGATAACTGGGCGGTTCTTGGGGCTTATTGTTTTGGACTTCTCTTGGCGCCGAGAAGTCTGGCCTTCTATTCAATGTAGCGATTTGAGTTAACTTGTTTCCATTGTACCTGGGAATCACTGGGTGTCGCCTCATTAGTATGCTAACTTGTTTTCTTTCACAGTGCTGTCTGGTTTCTGCAGCAGTCAGAATACACAAGTGCTTTTGCAAGCTGCTTGCTTTTGCAACATGTCCATTTTCCCTGCATTCTTTGTAATCTTCCATTTTGTGTTGGGCAGTGGACACCCCAGGTGGCTACACAGTGTATCATGCGGGTCAATGCCCATTACCCTGACAGCCATAATGATACCTTCATTCTCTGGAAGCCACATGAAGATCACCATCATCACTCAAGCCACCAATGAAATCAGTGTGTATCTCCCTAGTTCCCAGAGATCTCCAACACCTATCCACTGACCACCATCCTTCAAGTCAGCGGGATGGGAGGAGGATTGCTGCATGAAAAACAATATTGCATTCTCTAGAAATGTTGTACTAATTACTATTGAGTAAAGGTCAATTGAATTGCCTGGACACAAGGCATTGGATTGAGACCATCCAAACTCATTGCAAAAGTGGCCCTTGCAGTTTGCATTTGGTAGAAGGCTTTTATTTTACAATAATGAGGTGGATTTGAAGGCAAAGCTAGGGTGGAAAAGCAATATATTACACCACAGAATCCTGAGTGGAGTGAACCTATGTTGACTCTTACATTTTGCTCAACCTTGTGCTCTGTTCCGGTCAAAGTGGCTACTAGGGATATTTTTGTATCATTGTAAGGATTGTGAAGGGTTATATAATCACCCATGATTAACATTAATTTAAAGATTTGTTTGAAGACATGAACAAACAGCCAAGCAGTCCATTGACTTGGAACAAAAAGGGAATTTCTAATAAATATTCATCTCCCAAAATATAAATGCAGTCGGCTTTGGTAGATCATGTGGAACTAAATGAAATTTAATGATGGTTTACAAGAACCATGGATCAGATGAAGAGGCAATTAAATAAGATCTTATGAATTATCCATGAGCAAATTAATTATTTAGCAACTGTTAATTTGGCAAACGGTTGTGATACAGTCTTTGCTACCTTGCATCAATTGTTCAACTTTCAATCAAGAGCGGGAGGGGTGGGGGGGGGGGGGGGGGGGGGGGGGTGAGACGAGTTTCCTTTGCAAAAAGGACAATCGTTGAAATGAACTATTAAAGAAGAATTGTTATCAACAATAAAATAGTACACAGCACCGATTGTTTCATTTTATTTGCTTGTAAGCACAAAATGCAGAAGCGTTAAACTCTGTTACATTGTGATAACAGGATGTGTCACCGTTCTCTTCATTCACAGTTTCTCTTTCAAGGCTTCAAGGATTTCCTGAACACAAACCGCTTCCCACAATATTTTGTAAACAGAGAAAATAGGAGTACAACGAGACCATTCGGCCCTTTGAGTCTGCTCTGCCACTCATTGTGATCATGGATGATCGTCCAATTCAATCGCCTAATATCGCCTTCCCCCCATATCCTTTGACCCTCGTCGCTCTAAGTGTTATATCTAACTGCTTCTTGAAAACATACAGTGCTGGATTCTCCGTTCCCCGATGTCAATTTCATAATCGGTGATCAGGCAGAGAATCCCTTTTGACACTGAAATCGGGGGCGGCGCCTGTTTGACGCAGGTTCCGTATGCTCTGCCTCCACCAAAGCGGCATGTGGCGCACGCCGTTGGGACGTCCTCAGTGCGTCACCTGAAGGCTCTCCCCCGATGCTGTGCCCCCGATGGGCCGAGTTCCTGACCACGCGGTTGACGTGTGGTCTCAGTGGTCGGGAACCCAGCGTGGCGGCTGCAGACTGTATCCATCGTCGCCAGTCAGGCAGGAACCGTGCTGCCGGCGGGGGGGGGGCTTCCACAAGGACTGGGACAACTGGTGGGGGATGGCCAGGGGGGCACCATCTTGCAGGTCGGGTCCGTGCACGGCTGGCACAATGTTGTGCGGCACGAACGCTGCAGGTCATCTCCGTGCACATGTGTGGCCAACGACACGGCAATTTTCAAGCTGTTTATATCGTGGAAGCTGGTGTTTTATGCGGCACAGCTGCTAGCCCCTCAACAGTCGCAGGATCGGTGAGGGGGTGCCGCCGATTCTTTTCACCTAAACCGCTACAGATACTCCGCACTTAGCCTCAGAACTGAGAATCCAGCCCCATGTTCTCCCGCCAGAGCTGAATTTCACTAGTTTTACGTTTCCCTTGTGGTTGTCAAGCAGGATGCAATTCCATATTCCTTACTATGCAAATTTATGCATGGCGTGGAATATGAGGGGATTCCCAGGGGAATCCTGAGATCCAGCCAGCATCTTGAGCGGGTGGCCCATAACGGAGTCCCGCCCCGCAAATTGGCCATGACACCCCCCACCGCAATCAACCATGACCACAACCCCCCACACCGCAGAGCAACACAACGTCCCCACCACAAATTGGCCATGACCCCCTTCTGCATCGCACGACAGACCCCCACCCTCAGATTGCCTGGCTGGCCCCCTACTCGCATGTATGGGAGCGACCTGCCCCGCCTCCCATTAACCCTTGTAATGGTGTCTGCGTGGGTTGATCCGGGTGCTCCAGTTTCCTCCCACAACCCAAAGATGTGCAGGTTAGGTGGATTGGCCATGCTAAATTGCCCTTAGTAACCAAAAAGTTTAGGAGGGGTAATTGGGTTACGGAGATAGGGTGGAAATGAATGCTTAAGTGGGTCGGTGCAGACTCGCTGCACCACCATGCCAATCCCTGGAACCCAAACCCATTCCGGGGGCAACCCTTGTCCCTGCCCGTCTGCCGCATCGATCACCCATAACCCCCACCGACTGCTGAGGACTCTGGCAGTGCGGCTGAAGGCTATCGCTAATCGGGAATTGGCATCATGGGTAAGTGAGCACTTGACACATACCAATCACACCTTGATGTCTGGACACTGTGCCTGAAGACTGGGGGAGGCAACACCACATACGCAGGCAACATCCAAAACACCCAGGACATGGGAACATGACCATGGACAGCACGGTAGCATACTGGGTAGCACAATTGCTTCACAACTCCAGGGTCCCAAGTTCGATTCCCGGCCGGGTCACGGTCTGTGTGGAGTCTGCACGTTCTCCCCGTGTGTGCGTGGGTTTCCTCTGGGTGCTCCGGTTTCCTCCCACAGTCCAAAGATGTGCAGGCTAGGTGGATTGGCCATGCTAAATTGCCCTTAGTGTCCAAAATCTCCCTTAGTGTTGGGTGGGGTTACTAGGTTATGGGGATAGGGTGGAGGTGTGGGCCTGGGTAGGGTGCTCTTTCCAAGAGCCAGTGCAGACTCGATGGGCCGAACGGCTTCCTTCTACAATGTAAATTCTATGATCTATGACCAGAGGCTGGGTGACCACCACGAGGGATGGGGGTGGGGGCGGATGCCTGGAGAGATGGGAAAAGGGTCCAGGGGTCAGTCCGCATTGCAGAAGAAAGTGACGGAGGCATCATACTGATTGTGCAAACCGTTGTTTAATGTGCTGTACAATATCCCATTCCTTATAGTGTCGCCCCCACACACCGCAACACCCCCCCCCCCCCCCCCCCCCCAGCTGGGTCCTGGGATCCAGCAGCCTTCCGACTGCTGTCTCACCTGAGGGTTCCTAACTCCACCTGATGTGCATCATCAGCCGTGTGGTGCTCACCAGACTGTGTCCCAGGAGCCTGACCACTAACATGACCCACTGAGATGTGTGTGATGTGTTGGGTGCTCTGGATCCATGGAACACATACAGGCCACCAACACTTAAAATAGTACAACACTATTTTATTAAACTATAAACTGTTGAACATACTTTTACTGTGGGTTAACACGATGTTAGATTAAGTAAAGACCTATGCCTGCCCTAACCAGTCTAATCACTCAGCACATGGTGAGGATCTGTGCTGTAAGCTCTGTCCTTCTGAGAGGCTGCATCCCGAATGACCAGGAAAACTGATGCCCCCTGTCTTTATAGTGAGTGTGCTCTTACTGGTGATTAGCTGCGGTGTTATGAATGTTGACTGGTCCTACTGTATGTCCATCAGTGCGTGTGTCTGCACCATGATATACTGGTGTATATTATGACAGTGTGGATCTGCGCTGGTGGAGGGTGGGGATGACAGCTGTGTCACGACCATGGTGGCATCCTCAAAACTCTCCTCCGAGGTGTTCTCAGAGTCAGGAGAGGGTGCTGCGTGGGATGGGCCAACGCCGTCGGCTGGAACACCTGCAAGAGAATGGACATGTGGTTAGAGGGAGGGATGGGTCAGTCAGTAAAGCAATAACAACTCACGTTTGACAGGTCCCCCGGATTGAGCCCGGTGGCTCCTAACCTCTGCAGCTTTCGCCAGCCTCCGTGTTGGTGACCACTCTATCCTTGGCCACAGCAGTCACTTCCAGGGTCCGTTTCTTGAAGGAGGAGAGGTTTCTCAAGTATGGCACCCCTCCGCCAGTCTGCCGATTGTGGGAGAGCTTTTCCTGAGGAGACACATAGAGGGCATCGTTAGCCACAGATGTGGATCACAGTGGTGGAAGAGGGGATGTGAAAGCAGGGTTGGGGGTGGGTGGGGGGAACAGAGGGTTGGAGGTCACTTGGGGAGTTGGGGGGGTGGATTATCCCTTGGGGGGGGGGGGAGGTGGGGCGTTGTTGTCTACTCACTCCTGCTGTCCGGTGTAGGTCGTTTACCTTCTTCCTACACTGCAGGCCAGTCCTCCTGGTCATACTGTCGGAACTAACGGCTGCCGCCACCTCATCCCAGGCAGTACTGGCTGCCTTGAGGCGCACCCTACGGGACCCTCGAGGAATCAGGACATCCCTCCTGGTCTCCCTCGTGCCCAGGAGCTTTCCCAGGTCAGCATCCCCGAATCTTGTGGCCGATCTCCTCGGCGCAATTGTTGCGAGCTGGCTGGGGTTGGCTGAGCAAGTGCAGCTTAAGCGCTACTTAACATTGTTAGCGGGTGGGCTGGCGAGCGCGGTCCTGACGAATCAGCTGGCGAGGCGTTAATAGCGGCGAGAAGCCCGTGAGGCCTCGTCATTAAGCGGACCAATTAAAGTTGAATTTGCGTTGTCGACTTCGCTGGGCCGAATGTGGGGAAACCCGTGGCAATTCCCGCTTGCTACAACACTTGGAGATTGTTCCGGAGAAATCGCGCCCTTGATGTCAGCAGTATGCACAAGGCCTTTGCCGCATCGATCGCTCATCTTTGACAAAAACATTGCGGACAGGAAACGTTTGAGACGGATTCATGTATTTACTGTGAGAAATTTTAAAAATACAAACTTCTACCTTGCAGAACGTAATGGGTCCCCCGGGATCATTGTGAAATTCGAATAATTTGTTTTCCAAATGAAGGAGGAGAAAGAGGACCCAGAAATAATTTTTAAATGTTCGTAAACATTTGCCTTCTGGTGATGAATATAATACTTGACAGGAATGCCTTTAATTCAACAAACCAAAGAGCAGATGAATCAATATTATCCTACACAGCAGCTTTGAAAGTCTTAGCCAGGAATGTGCATTTGGCACCCTCAGTCAGGGATTGAATAGTATGTGGTGTCCACAGTGATCTAGTCCATAAGTAGCTGCTGCGAGAGAAGAATTTAACATTACAAACAGCCATTAGCATCTGCATGCTCAACAACCAGTCTGAAAAAAGCACCAGAGATTTTGGGAGGAAAACTTTGTGGTACAGGACATGCCTTGCCCCAACTCCGGTGCCCATCAATCTCAGAACAGCATGTCTCACATAAGGTAAAAGTTGCAATGAATGGGGCAAATGGAATCATTTCGCGAAATACAGCAAGATGAAAACCACAGCAGCATTACTTTACCACCAGCCACATTGCAACATGCCAGTCACCCAAGGTTAGGAGCATCAGCAAAGTCAAATCAGCCCAAATCAACCAAACCATCGAGCCTCCATCAGCACACTATTGTATCGGCACCCTCACAGCAAAGGGTGAGATCGTCACCACCCTGAGCATGATTTGCAGCAGTGAAAAACTGATGGTAAAGATAGACACTGGAAGAAAGTGCGACATATTGCCCAGCCGCCTGCGACGGCAACTAGACCCAAATGCAGCACTGGACCCCAAAACCCAGGAGGTCCATGTGGTTTATGACAGACAAATCATCCGTACTGAAGGTGTGGCAACTCTGCACTTCACACAGGGCAGTTTCAAGTTTCTTACAGTTGACCAGAGCGTAAGGTCTTCAGGACAACATTACACTGGAGTTAATTCAACTCGGTCCAGAGGTCCATTCTTTACAACACCATGCCCTGGAAATTATCGAGTACAAAGACCTCTTCACTGTGACATCATTGGTAAGGTACTAGTAATATGCCACGGAAGACTCGATACCACCAAGTTTGTGCTCCAAGAAGAGCACCAATAGCCACGAAGCAGGAAGTAGTCAATGTGCTGTGTCAGATGGCGGCACTACGTGTCATAGCTCTCAAAGGCGAGATCGCAGAATGGATTTCAGCAATGCTGGCTGCAGTAAAGAAAGACAGCACAGCCAGGATATTGCACTGATTCAGTCCACTTAAACAAAGCGCTGCACAGGCTTCTTCACCTTATGAAGACAGTGGAGCAGGTGATAGCAGACATGCTAAATGCCGAGGTTTTCGGCATTCTGGATGCGAAATGTGAGTTCTGGCAGATCCCGCTCGATGAAGAATCTTCTAAACTTTCCACATTCATGTTTCCGGTAGCAGATTTTCCTTTCTTTGTATGCCCCACGGGATCGCCATTGGCAGAGAGGTTTTCCCGCGATGCACTGGGGAAACATTTTGCAAGCCAGTCCTGTGAAATAATTGTCGATGACATCCTGGTTTGGGGTCAGACTATGTCAGAACACAATATATGTCCTTGTGTAGTCCTCGACAGAATCAAGACCATACAGCTAAAACTCAACCCTGTGAAATGCAGATTCAGTGTCAACCAAGTTCCTTACATGGTCCACTTACTCACAGCCGATGGTGCAAAGCTAAGTCCAGACAAGACAACAGCTGTATGACAGACGGCCATCCCTGTGGACAAGCATGCTTTACAGCACTTCTGTGGTATGTCAAATTATCTTTCATTCCTTATTACAGTGAAGTCACTGAGCCTCTTTGTCAATTCCTCCACCAGTGAGACCTGCCCCCACTTATTACAGTGATGGAATGCCCCAGGTCATCCACACCGAGAACACCAGCCTGAGAAAAACTACAGCACAATCCACAAGCTCAGAGCACGTGATCAAATCGAACACAGGTTTCTCGTACTATATCACCACCGAGTCTTCAACCCGCCTGAGAATCTCACCTTTACTCAACAAAAAAGTTGATTGAGGGGGGCTGGGGGAGACATGATGGGCTATGCACCAGCTTAATCTGTGTTGCACCACATGTAAATAGCCTTTATTGTTAGCTTGATCAATCTTCATGTAATATAATGGTTTATACACAGGTACTGCTCACGCACACTGTTACATCCCAGAATCACTGGTTATCCCAACTTAATCGGGGAAGGTGTTGACCGAGTGATCACGTGATAATGTGGCTACAGAATGGGTCCCGTGACGGGAGCGTGGGAGTTCTCGCCGGAGCACGGGCGGTGTACGAGCATGAAGTAATGTCCCAGCTTCTGAATAAAGTATCGTTTGTTACAAGTCCTTGTTGTTGGTGTTTGAGAACACGGTACTTCGACAGCTGCATTCCTGAAAATCACCACTTTAAATGAAACAACTTCACGTTCGTCATGGGATACCAAAATAATCAATGTTAATGCCAAAGTTAGGTTCCTTTCTTTCCTGGAAAGTGCAATGGACAAGTTAAAATGCTGTAATAAAGATTATTATTGTGTGTGTGCAGCACTATGCATTCCTAGCTGGAGTCACTTGCTGTGGTAACTTGACCACAAAAATATAATCAAAACTTGTTGTTAATAAGGTTAATAAACAAGGTTAAACTTTGTTAATATATACTTATATATAAAAATAACAGGAGCAGCTAGCTAAACATCAAAATAACTGAATAGAATTAGATCTAACAGCAGTTAAATATGAATATACACAGGTAACAACAACAGCAACAACTGAGGAAGTCACAGCATTTACTGATGACATCAACAATGGATTTAAATAAGAAGACGCATAATAATAATACTCTGCAACCCTCCTCTCTCCTTAAATTCTAATCTCCCTTAAAGACTTTTCCATTCCATCTGTCTGTCACTCTCTCTCCCTTCCCACTCTCCCTCATTTCTCTTTTACTGTCTCCAACGTCTGGCCTCCTTCATGCCAATGTCCATGTCCTACGAAGAATCACTGGCGAAGCCCAGGGGAGGGGTGAGGAACTGTGAAAGGTGTCAGGGTTCCTGCTTCCTCTCTCCACCACCCCAGGATTATTAGAAGTACCTCACCCAATTGTCAGCTGGCGGTTTGCCATCCCTGTCCTATGCTCCTGCTCCTGGATATCGGGCCTTGCTCTCTCCATGCAGCCTGAGCCTCTGGTGACCACAGCAACAGCTACAGCACCAGAACGTGGCACTGGTTGGCCAAGTTGCTGGCTAGACTGCAGACGATGTAGAATTGAAAGTGGTGACATGAAGTGAACATTTTTCCCCCTTCCAGGATGTTCTTAACCCCTCCCCAAGCCCCCATGGAATTTTTACCTATTCCCAAATCTCCGAGCCTTTTGTCCACAAAATCTTTGCCTATTTCAGCTATCGCTAGCCCTCTATCCAGTCCCAATGCTCCACCCCCCCACAACTGTATAAATCTGACCCTATTTCCAGTTCTCTCCAGCTTTCACAAAGAGTGATCCAGACTCAAAACATTAGCTCCCCTCTCTTTTCACAGATGCTGTCAAACCTGCCGAGATTGTCCAGTATTTTCTGTTTTTGTTTCAGATTCCAATATCCGCAGTTATTTGCTTTTATTGCCCTGATATCTGACCTCTGACGTCCCACCCGACCTGGACCCCCAACCCGACCACCCCTGCCAATGTCCGACCACACACCCCCCGCCCCCAACCCGACCGGCACCCGACCCGACCAAACACCACTAGCTACAGATCTCCATTCTGAAAAACACCCTTCCACCGCTACTCTCTGTCTTCTATAACCAAGCCAGTTCTGTATCCATCGAGCCAGCCCACCCCAAATCCCATGTGATTTTAGTCTTTGTACCAGTTTGCCATGTGGGACCTGGCTGGTTTAGCACACTGGGCTAAATCGCTTGCTTTTAAAGCAGACCAAGGAAGGCCAGCAGTACGGTTGAATTCCCGTACCAGCCTCCCCGAACAGGCGCCAGAAAGTGGCGACGACAGGATTTTCACAGTAACTTCATTGAAGCCTGCTTGTGACAATAGTGATTTTCATTTCATTTCATTTCATTTTGTCAACCGCCTTACATAAACTACATCCACAGCACTTCCTTCCCTCATCACTTTTCTTTGCCACCTCTTCAAAAAACTCAATCAAGTTGGTGAGACATTATCTTCTCTGTACAAAACCATGCTGCCTGTCACCAACTAGTCCATTTTCCTCCAAATGTGCATTTATCCTGTCCCTCAGTAACTTTTGCAAAAGCTTCCCCATCACTGATGTCAGGCTCACTGGTCTATAATTTGCTGGATTATCCCTACTTCCTTTCTTACACAAGGGAACAACATTGGCTATTCTCTAGTCCTCTGGAACCTCACCTGTGGTGAAAGAGGATGTGAAGATATCTTTTAAGGCCCCAGCTATTTCTCCCCTTGCCTCCTGCAGAAACCTGGGATGGATCCCATCTGGCCCGTGGGACTTGTCTACCTTAATGCAATTTAGACTACACAATACTTCCTCCTTTGATATATCAACGTTCTCACGAGTGTTCACACACCTACCCCTGACCTCAACATCCATCAAGTCCTTCTCCCTGGTAAATACCGATAGAAAGCACCCATTAAGGATTTCACCCACTTCCTGGGGTTCCACGCATAACTTCCCTCCCTTGTTCTTGAGTGGGCATACTCTTTCTCTTGCTACTCTCTTGCTCCTAACATTTGCATAAAAAGCCTCAGGATTCTCCTTCACCATATTTGCTAAAGACATTTTATGACCCCTTTTTGCCCTCCTAATTCTACATTTATGTGCCTTACTACTTTCACTGTACCACTCAAGGGCTTTGTCAGTTTAAATGCCTGGTCCTATCATATGCTTCCTTTTTCCTTTTGACAAAGCTTACAATTTCCCTTGTCATCCATGGTTCCTGAATTCTGCCATTTCTATCCTCCATTTTTGCAGGGACATGCCTGTCCTGCACTTCAATCAACTAGCCTTCAATCGACTAGCATGTCAGACATGGATTTGCCCTCAAATAGGCACTCCCAATCCACATTCCCCAGTTCCTGTCTATTTTGGATGTAATTAGCCTTCGCGCAATTATGTACCCTCACCTGAGGACCAATTTTGTCCATGACTGCTCAAAATCTTATAGTATTATGGTCTCTAAGTCCAAAATGCTCCCCCACTGAAACATCAATCACCTGGCCTGGCTCATTCCCCAATACCAAGTCTGGTATGGCCCCCTCCCTGGTTACATTGTCAACAGACTGCGTCAAAAAGCCCTCCTGAGCACATCTAACAAATTGCCATCCATCCGAGCCCCTGGCTGTAAGGGATTCCAAGTCAATATGGGGGAAGTAAAGTCACCCGTCACAACTACTCTGCTTTTTTCACACCTTGTCAGTATCTGACTACACTACTACTCTTCTGTCCCATGCCGTCTGTAGGGAGGCGATAATACATTCCCAACTTTCTCATTTCACCCTTCTTATTCCTGAGCTCCACCCATAGTGTCTCACTACAAGATCCCTCCAATGTGTCCTCCCTCAACACAGCAGTGATCTGCTCCCTAATCAGCAATGCAACTCCCCCACCTCTTTTGTTTCCCCTTCTGTCCCATCTAAAACAACGATATCTAGGAATTTTAAACTGACAGTCCTGTCCCTCCTTTAACCATGTCTCCGTAATTGCAATTGCATCATGGTTCCATGCAGTAATCCAAGCTCTCAGTTAATCTGTCTTACCTGTTATCGTTCTTGCATTAAAACAAACGTATTCCAGACCTACAGTCCAGCTGAACCCTACGGCGTCCCTCTGCCTGCTCTTACTCTGCATTATGTTTATCTCAGTCTCACTTTTTTCAACCACCGATTTCCATAATTACTCCAACTCACATTCCACAGGCTGTAATAAAATCTCACAGATCTGAAAATTACTTCAGGTATCTTTCTGGCTTCTTGGCTTCCCTGTCTGCTGTCTGTCTTTACTGAACAGTGCTCTGTTCTAGTGCCTTTAACCTCAGACTACTTGGAAATGTATCTTCATTCCTCTATTTTCCTTAACAAGATGCTCTTCAGTTCTCTCTGTTAGTTTTCTTGACCATTGCTCCATGGTAGTGTTTTTCTTCTTGAAACCTGAGAGGAATGTTCCTTCGCTGGCCTTCTAAAATCAACTGTTTTGAGCAGAATTGTGAGAGTTTCTTTCTCTCTCACATACCCATATTCAACTGCAATCAAATTAGCTAAACTAAAACGTAAAAGCTTCTCTACCTTACAAGGCTCCAGTTGAGAAGCAACCACTGCTAGTTTATTTATTCTTCATGTCATAGCCCTCTTTAAGGACAATAGAAACACAGCTGGAACTTTGCCATACCCCTTTGTCCAGCATGAATCTAATGATAGGTTTTACTCTTCCAGAAAAATTAAATTAAACCCACTTAAAACTATACCGTCTTTCTAATGTTTACCAATATAAATATAAATCCCATAAAACTACCTTTTTTTCCCAAACAATAAATACATATTCTGTGATGAGTGCACGTTAAATAGCATTTCTACATGTACAGTATCTTGGAGGGAGACTGTAGAACAGTGGTGTTGACGCTTGATTTGTGTTCCAGAAATGCAGCACAAGGGTTATAATCAGGCCACTGCATATGGTGAAACTTTAATTCAATAAAAATTTGGAATTGAACAGTCAGAAAAAAACATTTGGGTCACTAATGGCCTTTTGGGATGGAAATCTGCCATTCTTACCTAGTCTGGCCAACATGTGACTCCAGTTCCACTGCAAAGTGGTTGACTCTCAGATGGTCTAGCAAGGGCAATATATTCTGGCCAAGTGTTGCCCAGTCAACAATGAATTTACAAAGAGCATAGTTCTCCAAAATTAATTTCTCTCCCAAACAAATATCAGCTCTCGAACAAATTCAGACTCTCCCAGCCTTTTCTCAAAACAGAGCTTAGAATCGTCACTGCCATTCGCCTCTGAATCTTCATAACATCAATATCCCCTTGGCAGTAAGTTGCCGGATGCTACTTGACATAATCAAACTGCAATCTTGCCAGTGATCTGTAAAATGTTAAAATAACTTCACATTCATGGTCCAATAATTGGGATGGATTTACTTAGCTTTGTTGGCAAAGAGAAAATGAGTCTCATCAGTTTTGAGTCAAGGAATGAAATAAAAATCAGAATTTGCTCATCTGAAATGCCGTCCGCATTGGCAGTAATGGATTAAAATCACCACTGAAGTAGCAGTAGATGATGCCCCAGGCAAAACATCGAGGAGGATTAAATCGTCTAACAGCCAAAACAGGCACGCATATTATTGTACACACTTTAACCGCATGCATTTATCGTGTTCAACGCTAAATGCTGCTATGTGTGTTCTGCTTTAAGCAATTGCTACATCGCATCAGTTCAACCCACCATTTTTGTTGGCTCCAGGAGCAGGGACAGAGCACCCACTTAAAGGCAGGCTCTGGTACCATGTAATGCTCGAGTCAGATGGCATTATTTATTACAAGAACACTTGTAGTTAAAGCTATAAACGATTTATTAACATTAAGTGTGGGCAAACTATGTACAAGAGAACAGATGAAAAAAAATAGTGAAATCATGCACAAGCAGCCTCTCCTTTGACTTCCTCCTGCCAGTCTGAGGGGTCAGGGGACTTTAACATTCACTTATATACTAGTGAGACTCCTAGTGGTCAGTTGGTGAATTACAACACAACCATGATAACACTAAAGGTTGTACTTCTAAAAAAAACAGAACAGCAGCAACATTGGGTGTTAAGTGAGACCATTGGGGGTTTTAAAAGGCTATGGCTGGAATTTGATTTCCGCGAAGGCAAACGAACAAGTGAGAATCTTACAATCTCCACTTGGCATTCAATAGTATTGCCATTCAATAGTATTGTAATCGCTGAGTTCCCACCATCAACATCCTGGAGTGTACCATTGACATGAAACTGAATTTTATTTTATTTTTAAAATAAATTTTGAGTACTCAATTAAATTTTTTTTTTCCAATTAAGGGACCATTTAGTGTGGCAAATCCACCGAACCTGCGCATCTTTGGGTTATGGGGATGAGACCCATGCAGACGCGGGGAGAATGGGCAAACTCCACACAGACAGTGACCCCGGGCCAGGATTGAATCCGGGTCCACAAAACCGTAGGCAGCAGTGCTAACTACTGGGGCACTGTGCCGCCCAAACATGAAACTGAATTGACCAGCTTTATAAATACTGTGGCTACAAGATGTGGTCAGAGGCTATGAATTCTGCAATGAGTAACTCAACTCTTGACTCCCCAAAGCCTGTGCATCATCTACAAGTCACAAGTCATGAGAATGATGGAATACTCTCCACTTGGCTGGATGAGTGCAGCTCCAACAGCACTCCTGAATCCTGTCAGATTAACTTTGCTGTGATTGTTCTGGGATCTATTAATGTAATACCTCTCAAACCTCCGTCTCCATGGCAACATGAATCATATGGGCCTTGTATCTAGATAGAAATGCTGATTAGCAATCTTTAAGACGCCAACTCTCTTTTACCTTAGATGTAAGTGGACAGTTTAAAGCACAGCTATTTGCAACCCGATAATTCTCATCACATTCCAAGGATTTTAGGGACTCACAGTCTATCCACTGTTAGGACAGAGGCTTGATTCCAAGCATAAGTATCTTGCACATTAAATTAATAATTTATTCTTTCATAATCAAAACCACTTAGGCTTGCTGTCTGGTAGATTTCAGAACTGGTCATACAATCACTTTCAATTTACCTTAGGTTTCAAGCCACTGGGCATGATATAACCAAAATAAAACAGAGTGCCATTCTGGGCAGGATTAGCGAGGTCTTTCCTGCCACTTGTAGCACCGGGAAAAAACCCTTTATATAGCAGTACTTTGGTTTTTGTTTAGTGCCCGGCGGGGAAACCACTCCTCCCACCCCGAGGCTGCACTTATCCACAGGAATCGGGATAACATTTTTGAATGGCGCCCCAATCTTACAACCCCCTGACCCAACCTACAGATCTCCCCAACACCCCAACTCACCTGTGGGGGGGGGGTCCTTGGGCCCCTGCACTCCACCACATATGGGCTGGGTACTCCCTGAGCCTGATCTCTGGTGCAGGCACAAGCCTATCTTGGAACCTTGGCATTGCCACCCTGGTAGTGCCCCTTCCAGTCTGATAGTGCCACCTGGGCACCCTGACAGTGCCAGGTTTGCAGTGCCAATGTGCCTGGTTGACACCAGCAGTGTTATTGTGCCAACCTGCCTGCAGGCTGACCACCCAGGTGCATCCGATCATCTGGCAGACCCCCCCACACCCCCCGCCCCCCATCCAGGTACCGTTCCACCTGGTCCCCTTTTGTGAAGGCTACTACTGAACTGGAGCCAGCCAGTCGATGCCGGGTTACCGTTCGATCCGGCGAAGCTGGAGGTCAGTCAGTTTCTCAGCCGACTTCACTCTGTGAGACTGGATACCGTTCCTTGTGGGCAGGATCCAGATCGCGGCGCCTCACAAGATCGAGTTAGATTCTGCAAGGCGTAATGACCTTCACGAATCCCGGAGGAGGCGTCTCCCATTATCTACCGGCCGTGCCGCACCCCCTTTCGGACGCAACGTGGCCGCTAGATTGTGCCTACAATTCCAAAACAAGACAAGATTATAAACCTCATAATTGAAACAAATCAGAGAAGCTTCTCGATTTTTCACCTGGTACGGACTCACTCCATAAATGTTCCATTCAACAAAACGAAGAGTCTGTGTCGGTGAGATTAAGTTACAGAAAAAAAAAACATTCAAAATGTAAATTAAATAGCTAAAATATGACTTTGTTTGTATCTGCACCCAAAACTCTGGTCATAATTTGAAGAAACTCTCGAAGCAAACGGTTTTCATAAATTGGTACAGGAAGCTCTGGAATTTGGGGCTGGGCCAGTTTTATTCTGGGAGTTGTGCTCGGGTGGAGGGATTGACAGACAACCATAAACAATCAGGGTGATCTGGACATAGTTCACAGACGCTCAGAATTCTGTTGTCCCTTGACCAAAGTCATTGCTTTGCATTCAGGTTCCAATAGGAAATTCAAGGCCATTAGGCATTGATACCAGATCATTGTCTAAGTAATGGGTCAGAGTCATTTGAAACATTGGAAAATTCAGAGCCACAGGGAAGGAATGGGACAGTAAGCTAAAATTTAAGTTGTTGCCGCAAAGGGTTAACTCAGACGAGATGGGGGAAAATGTTCAATTCGCTGATCTAAGCTTCGGATGTTAATTTTCAATATTATAATTCCAGGGCCAAAGTATTAAACAGGAGAACAACTACACTAAAAATAAACTGTGAAGACTTGGTAAAAGACAGATTTCAAAGATTTGCAAATAGTGTTGAACAACATCTAAATTCCCCACAGATTGAAGAAATTCAAGGCTTGCAGTTCATAAAGATTTTCTAATGAATATAGAATTTTTTGCAATACAGTCTTTTTATTCATGCTATCTGTTGTGGGCACAATCTGTGGCAATTGGAAAGCTGTCATATTTAAATTCGATGTAAGATTGTTTTGTTTCGAAGCTGGCCATTTTAGCTTCCCTGGAGGGCGATGTTCTTGGCGGTTACTACATCCTGGGGAAAGGTTCTGCTGCTGCAGCCTTTAACGAGGTTATTACTGGGACAATGTTCCTGCTGCTGGTGAGAATATGTTACTGCTGCCTGTATCAGCTTCACGGGGCTATGGTTCAGTCATAGCGAAGATTCGAATTAGGAGTAGGTCACTCGGCCCCTTCAAGCTGCTTCTGCTATTTGATAAGATCATGGCTGCTCAGACTGTAACCTCAACCCCACATTCCTGCTGACCCCCAATAACCTTTCACCCCCTTGTTGATCAAGAATCTATCTCCCTCTGCCTCAAGAAATATTCAAAGATTCCTCTTCCACTACCTTTTGAGGATGAGAGTTCCAAAGGCTCACAATCCTCTGAGAGAGAAAAATTCTCCTCATCTCCGTCTTAAATGGGCGACCCCTTATTTTTAAACAGTGTCCCCTAATTCCAGACTCTCCCACAAGAGGAAACATCCTCTCCAAATCCACTCCTCAGGGTCCTATATGTTTCAATGAAGTCACCTCTTACTCTGTTATCCTCTAATGGATCCTCGAGCCTTCCCTCAGAAGACAGCCCACCCATTCCAGGTACTGTACACAGTATTCCAGATGTGGCCTCAATAATACCATGTACAACTGAAGCATAACCTCTCTACCCTTGTATTTAATTCTACTTGAAATAAACAATAACATTTATCAGCTTTTCTAATTACTTGCTGCACCTTCCCACTAACCTTTTGTGATCCATGCACTCAGACACCCAGATCACTCTGCATCTCATCTATAATCATTCACCCTTTAGATATATACTTCTTTTTTATTTGTCTTTATAAAATCGACAATTTGACATTCACCATGTTATACTGCAGTGGGGAGATCTATGCTCACTCACCCAACCTATCTATAAACTTTTGTACCCTCCTTACATCCTCTTTGCAACTTATGTTCCTACCTAACTTTGCGTCATCTGCAAATATTACAACCATACTATCCCTCTTTCTCCATGGGAGACCATGTGCTCCCTCTCGTGGGACACTCGGCTGCAAACGTAACCGAAGAAGCCCCTCTTTGTACTCCTTTATTCGGCTCAGACATAGGCTAACAAGACAGTCCTCCTCCTCCACTCCTCCCTCCATCCATCCTCCCCCATAAAGATGGTCCTCCTCCTCCTCCATCCCCCGCAACAAGGTAGTCCTCCTTCTCCATCCCTCCCTTCTCCATCCCTCCCTCTTCCATCCCTCTCTCCCTAACAAGGCGATCCTCCTCCTCCATCCCTCCCTTCTCCAATCGTCCCTCTTCCATCCCTCTCCCCTTAACAAGGCAATTTTCCCCTCCATCTCTCCCTCTCCATCCCTCTATCCCTTCGACTACCACCTCCCTGTTCACCCACCAAAGATCAGGAGCACTAAAGTGCAACCAATCTTTTGAGTGTAACCCCTTCAAATAATCAATAAATGTCCCTATTTCTACTCTTTTGGGAATCAACTTACAAGTAAAGGGAGCAAGTTAATACTTTCACAAAAGATCAAATCAACAAATTAAAGGGGCAATCTCTTAAAGGGACACTGTGACAAAAACTGGAGTCCGAAAGGAAACTAATAGACATCAAATCAAAATGTGCTCATGGCGGTCCATGAAGCACCTCAGCCCCGTGGTGCCCGTCAGGCATGGAAAGGCCTTGTTGGTGCCAGTGAACACCATGTGCTTCCTCTGCGGGACGATCGGCAACAAATGTAGCCAAGGAAGCACCTCTTTATACTCTTCCGATGAAAACAGAAAAAAGTAAATTGAAGAAGACGTCAGGGGTGAAATCCGCTGCTGTGGCCTTGTAATTAAAACAAAATGGTCAAGGAAAATTCACTAACCTAAACCAAAGTGTCCTTTCCGGGGGTGATGATGCACTCCAACCTCCGCAGTGCCCACCAGTCGTGTAAGGCCTGAGGCGTTCCTACGGACACCCTGTACTCCCTGTCCGAGGCCATCCAGCTGTGAATGTAGCCGTGGAAGCCCCTTTCGAGACTTGTATTTTTTTTGTCTAAAACTACAATCAATAAATTAAACAGAAATGACAGGGTGATAGCCCCTGATAGGGCACTGTGACAAACATAAAACATCAAAAGGAAACTTAATTAGTTGAACCAAAATGCCATTCCTGGGGTGATGATGCACACAGCCCCCACATGGTGACATCTGTCGTGGAAAATCTGAAGCATACCAATGGACACCACATTCTCCCTCTCCAAGGACACCCAGCCATGAATGTCGAGGGCCAGACAGTAGGGTTGGATGACCGGCTTGACCTCCACCACCTGGACCTGTTAATGGATAACCGGGCCAAGCTCAGGAGCAGACGCATGAGGAGGTCATCCTCCCCCCCCTGCCGCAACCCCGCCCCGCCATTCCCCACACTGTCAGCCCCGATATTATGTGTTCAAAAACAATATATCAATAAATATTCACCACCTCTTTACCCATAACCTTGACAATCTAACTGACGGATCATGGATAGTATACATGAAAAGCTGATTTTTACACTCTCTGGTGGACTGATTGATGGTGTCCAGTCTAGAATGTACAGTGCACAGTATTCACTGATCATTGAAGATAGTCTTCACTGTTCCTCATTGATAGTGACGGTTCTGTGATGGTATGATGCCTGTGGCTGCCATCAAAGGTATTTCCATGGAACAACCTGTTATCTGCTTCCAGAGCTACAGAACATGAACGAGCCAATCCTCCCATGTAAATAACTATTTGAAATGTGGGACCTCAATGTCATTTTTCAAAATATGTAACACTCATAATCACTCTGATTCCACCACATTTTATTTCAAAATCCCAGTACTTCTGTCAGCCTATTCACAGGGAGTGCAGCTACTGAATTAAACTGGACAAAAAAAGTAAAACAATTTGGTACAAAATATAGCTTGACATAGCTTTCACAGAACCTTTACAGTGCAGAAGGAGGCCACTTGGCCCATCAAGTCTGCACTGGCTCTCTGAAAGAACTTTCCACCTAGTCCCACTCCAAAACCTTAACCCCATGACCTTGCACATTCTTTCTTTTTGGATAGCAATCCGATTCCCTTCCGAACACCTCAATCGAACCTGCCTCCACCACCCTGAAGGAAAGTTTGTTCCAGACTCCGACCGCCCTCTGGCTGAAGAAATCTTTCCTTCGCTCTTCCCCACCTTCTTCACTTGTTTCATGAGATTTCTTTCAGAACATTAATTTGGGGGCAAATTTTGACACCATTTTTTTTTAGCTGCGACATGTTTCGAGATACAAAGTAAATAAACATGCTAAAAATTGTGGCTCTCTGAAACCATCAACTCACCTTCACACTGTAAATCTTCGGCCGGGATTTTCAGGCCCCGACACCCATGGGCATCTTTGCTGGTGGAATGGGGACATTTGAAGGACCGTTGACTTTTCACGGCTCTTCCTGTCACGGCCGCGAGGATGCGTTACGTTCAGAAAATCCTGCCCGTAGTGTCATTTACAGCACGAAAAGGGGCCGTTCAGTCCCTCAGGTCCATGCTGGCTTCCCACAGTGTAATTCAGTCAGTGCCACACCCTCACATGATCCCGGTACCCCTGCAAGATTATTTATTTCAAGCACAGCACCCATCTAATTTTGTTTTGAAATCATTGAGTGCTTCAACATCCACTACTCTCATAGATAACGGGTTCCTGGTCATTACCACTCACTGTCTAAAATGATTCTTCCTCACATATGAGCTTCCTCCCCCCCCACCTTCGCCCCACATCTCCCACCCCAAATCCTAAATCTGCGTTCCTTGGTCCATCTCCCAACAACTGATTGGAAGACTTTTCCTTGGCTGCCTTATCAAAGCCTGCCATAACCTTGTACCCCTTTATATGATTTACAATGCAGAAGGAGGCCATTTGGCCCATCGAGTCTGCTACGGCCCTTGGAAAGAGCACCCACTAAAGCCCATGCCTCCACCCTATCCTCGTAATTCAGTAAGCGCACCTAACCTTTTTGAACACAAAGGGCAATTTGTCATGGCCAATCCACCTAACTTGCACATCTTTGGACTGTGGGAGGAAACTGGTGCACCCGGAGGAAACCCACGCACACACGGGGAGGATGTGCGGACTCCGCACAGACAGTGACCCAAGCCGGGAATTGAACCTGAGATCCTGGAGTTGTGAAGCAACTGTGCTAACCACTGTGCTACCCTGCTGCCCCCTTGATCAAATCTCCCTTCAATCTCCTTTACTTTTTCTCCAGGGAGAACAACTCCAACTTTTCCAACCCAAACCTCTAACTAAACTCATCCCACTCCTGGACCCATTTCAGTATATCTCCTCCCAATGACCTTCACATCTTTCCTCAAGTGTGGTGACCAGAGCTTGATACAAAACTCTGACTAGGGTTCAACCAGAGCTTTACAACGGTTCACATTTGTAATTCTTGAAGTTTGCAAAGGGGCGGGACGAGAAAGTAGAAAGTTGATGGGTTGTTTCTAACAGCAATGAATGAAAGTGGGAGAACAAGTGATAATAAATTTATGGGATGGGGTCCTTTCAAACAAGTCATCAGGAGGCTTATTTCTGGAGAGAGAAGGGATTGAAGGATTTGATGAAGAGGTGGGAAGGCGGATATGTGTGATCTGCAGAAAAGATAAGGTCTGATGGTGTTTTTTTTTTCCCCATGTATCATTGTGAGCAGTTGTGCCAGTAGTTTGGGAGGCCCGCCTTCATCTCTTGCCCCATACTGGTTGTGGAGTGGCCCTTCGAACTAAATGACCAGTTCTCTCTCTTTAATGGTGAGAGATGCATACGGGCCTTTGTGGACAATGGTTAATAACTAGTCCACATTCCTGAACATGTAGGGTGATTGCCTCTTTCATTTCACATGACAGAGACCATTGAAAACCATCGGCAATTCTCACTGGCTTGAATCCTATTGGCATCTAGGCAGCCAGCAATGACATCACGTTTATCTTTTGCGGCACTCCTACTGATGAATACCTGACACAACACTTTCTACTCCTTCCAGCCTGAATTGAGACTTCCTTGCACATGCAGTGGGAAAGCACAACTCACTCCCTTCAGCACTTGCTCAGCCCAGGGATATGTCTCTGGTGCATCATCCACGCTTATTATAGTATCTTCCATCTCACCGTTGCATTGTCCCAGTCCTGAGGTATCAGCATCGTCGTGCTGATCGAGAAGGGGACTAAGAGATAATCAGCTATTTTCCAACTCCTAGAAGTTCTCGGGAGCACCAAACAATAAGTCCTCTTTGTACACTTAATATTAACAAAGTGGTAAAAGTAAGCCGGGGTTTGGGGGGGGGGCGGTTATAACCTGAAACGAGGCCCTGGGATCTGTAACATCAGAGTCCCTGTGGCCTCACCTAAATATGATTTACCCAGATGAGGGAACGGGGCCACCCCCCTTTTCCTAGGACTGCTGGGATATAAATACCCCAGCTCGTGTGTGGGCCGGGTGTGGGAGACCCTTCGGGGAGGGGGAGTCGCAGGAGTGTACAGTGAGGAGAATTAAACCGAATTTCTCTACAGCCATCGCTTCCGAGTGGTCACTTGCCTGAGACTTTAATGTGGGACTGCATCACAATTTAACATCTGACACTCAAACTCTTTAACTGACCGAATAATTTCATGAAACAACGACTTCGACAGCAAAGGTGACACACATTATATTTATTGCCTTAATAACTCCCACACATCACCTGGTATCATCCTCTTTTTAAAAGAAATTAGTTATGGCATGTGGACATCGCTGGCCAGGCCAGCATTTATTGCCCATCCCTAGATGCCCTTTCGAAGGTCTTGAACCGTTGGTATCCTTGTGCATTCAAAGGAGCCTCTGGTTAATTCAACACCAAAATAGAAATACTGTGGATACTGGAAATCTGAAATAAAATCAGAAAATGCTGGAAGAGATCAACAGGTCAAGACATCATCGACTGAGCGAGAAACCCCTGGAAGGTCACCAGCCAGCAGCCTTGATTCTACTCCTCTCTCCAGAGATGCTGCCAGACTTGCTGAGTATTTCCAGCATTTTCTGTGTCAATGCAAAAGTCATTTAATTTGAATTAAGTTTGTTCCCTCGTATTAACTTTTCCCTTTTTACTGTGTTGTTGAGATTACATGAATCAAACGATTAGATCATTCATTTCCTCATGCAGTGATAAATTTTGGAACTCTCAAAAAATGATTATGAAGAGAAGCTTTGCAATCTTTTGCAACTAATTACAGCTCAGTTGCTCGTGCGCTGAATTTCTTTGACAGTGCAGGACACCGTTGCTGCTTTATCAGAGTGTCATCTTACGTTATCTGCTCAGAACTCTGATATAGGGATTGGGAACATGGCCAGGATTCTCCCCTACCCGGCGGGGCAGGGGGTCCCAGTGTGTTGGAGTGGCGTGAACCACTCCGGCGTCGGGCCGCCCCAAAGGTGCGGACGTCTCCGCACCTTTAGGGGCCAAGCCCTCACATTGAGGGCCTGGGGCCACGCCGGAGTAGTTGGCGCTCCGCCGGCTGGTGTGGACGGCCTTTGGCGCCACGCCAACCGGGGCCGAAAGTACTTCGCCGGCCGGCGTAAGTCCGTGCATGCGACGGAGCATCAGCGGCTGCTGACGTCATCCCCGCACATGCACAGGGGAGGGGGTCACTTCCGCCTCCGCCATGGTGAAGACCATGACGATGGTGGAAGGAAAAGAGTGCCCCCACGGCACAGGCCCGCCCGCCAATCGGTAGGCCCCGATCGCAGGCCAGGCCACCGTGGGGGCACCCCCCAAGGCTAGATAGCCCCGCGCCCCCCCCAGGACCCCGGAGCCCACCCATGCCGCCAGTCCCGCCGGTCAGGTGGGTGTTTTGATTCCCGCCGACGGGAGATGCTTGAGAGCAGCGGGACTCCGGCCCATCGCGGGCTGGAGAATCGCCGGGGGGGGGGGGGGGGGGGGGGGGGGGGTGATTCCCGTCCCTGCCGAATCTCTGGTGGCGGAGAATTCGGGACACGGCGGGATTGATGCCGGCCCCCGGCGACCGGCAGGGGGTCGGAGAACCCCGCCCATGATCTTCTTACCAGAGGCTCGGAGCAATGATACAATTAATTCATGCACCAGTCATGTGTGTATTTATTCATCTGGGCAAATAATTACTTCCCATTGAGTTACATGCATGGAATACGTTCGGAACGTTTGACCTCTTGGGAAAAAAGAGCATACCTATGGAAAGAAGAAAGAGATTGTTGCAATGCTGCATCTGGTCAAGGTCACGATCAGGATGCAAAAGTTGAAATATAAGCGAGTCATGGAAGATAAATTCAAGGCAACCAAGATGTGCCCCTGAGATGAATGCTGAGGTTTAGTTGGACAGGAGGCATGACTAATGAGGCCGTTTTGAGGAAAGCACACACACAAGAACTTTGACAAATGATCACCAAGAGACAACTGCAATTCCTTGGGGATGTACTTCCGAGAGAGAAACAAGAGCATCCGGTAGTTCAGGTAAAATTGAGGGCAGCTGCGCAAGAAGGAGACAAAGGAGGAAATACATCAACAGTTTAAGAAGTAGAACAGGTACAAAGATCAAAGACTGTGAAAGTTGAAGAGCCATGATCACTGATGTTGCAAAGCATGACCCTTAAAAAGAAATCACACATTTAGAAAGATTTTTTCACAGGGTGCAGGCTTGGCCACCAGTTTTATTGCCCATCACAAATTTCCCCTGAGAAGGTGGTGGTGAGTTGTATTCTTGAACAACTGCAGCCCATGTGGTGTAGGTGCGCCCACAGTGCTGTTAGGAAGGGAGCTGCAGGATTTGGACCCAGCGACAGTGAAGGTCCGGCGATATATTTCCAAGTCCGGATGTCTGTAGCTTGGAGGGGAACTTGCAGGTAGTGGTGTTCCCATGCATCTGCTGCCTTTGTGCTTTGAGGTGATAGAGGTCACAGGTTTGGAAAGGGCTGTCAAAGGAGTCTTGGTGAGTTTTTGCTGTGCATTTTGTAGATGGTCCACATGGCTACCACTGTGCGTCATTATTGGAGGGAGTCGATGTTGAGGTGGTGGATGGGCTGCCAATGAAGCAGGCCTCTTTGTTCTGGATGATATCAAGCTTCTTGAGTGATGATAGAACGGCACTCATCCAGGCAGGTGGAGATTATTTCATCACACAACGGACTTGTAGATAGCGGACAATCTTTGGGGAATCAGGGAGTGAGTTCCTCTCTGCAAGATTGCCAGCCTCTGACCAGCTGTTGTCAGCACATGAGGTGGCTTAATTCAAATTGAGGTAAACATTGTCAGAGAACTTTGAAAGTCAGTCTCGGTTACATCAGCTTCACTTCAGCTGCATTTAACCTGGTTCCAGGCAGCCCCACTTACATCTAGGTAAGTTTGGGGAAGGATGCTGGTGTGGCTCAATTCCATACTGGACAATGTTTAATTTTACTGTTGGTTTTCATTGCTCCATCACTAGCAACCTTGTGTTCAGAACTGTCTGCCAAGTCGACAACCTGTCTCGTGGGATCCCATAGACAACAACACAGCAGGTCTTACTCAGAAACATTCTCCACTCTGATGATGTCCTGTTGGACACCCCCACAGAAACTGACCAACATGGATCCTCCCTCCCATGCCCGTAACTTGTTGCCCCTTAATTCCACACTTTATTACGCTAAATAATACCCTGCTGGAAATGGTTGGAAAATTCTGCCACTTTGGGTCCACGGTGACACAGGGTGGGGTTTTCATCGAGGAGAATGCTTATATGAAAGAAATGCCCATTCACAGTATCAACAACAGAAGCATTCAGATGTTGAAAAACTGATCAAAGAAGAAATAACTTTGTTATAACATCACATGATGGGCATCCCATAAATGAACTTAAAAAAAAAGAGGATGATACCAGGTGATGTGTGGCAGTTATTAAGGCAATAAATATCACTTTTGCTATTAAAGCCGCTGTTTCATTAAATTGTTCTATCAGTTAAAGAGTTTGAACATCAAACATTAAAACTACCATTTTGTTAATGTTAAGTGTACAAAGGGGACTCACTGTTTGATGCTCCTGAGAACATCTGGGATTTGTCCCCATCTCAAACAGCACAGTGGTTAGCACTGCTGCCTCACAGCATCAGGGACCCGGGTTGAATTCCAGCGTTGGGTGACTATGTGGAGTTTGCACGTTCTCTCCGTGTCTGCATGGGTTTCCCCTGGATCCCCTTTTTCCTCTCACAGTCCAAAGATATGCAGGTTGGGTGGGGTTACAGGGATAGGGTGGGGGATTGAGCCTAAGTAAGATGCTTTTTAAGAGGGTCGGTGCCGACCCGATGGCTGAATCTCCTTCAGCACTGTTGGGGTTCTATGGGTTCTAAGATGTCAAGAAATCAAAACAAATACTTCCATTCCGCCCGTATAAACAGATATCTACTCAAGAATCATTTGTAAGTCTTGGAGAGCAAAAATCCCACAGGACAGATATTGAGTGGGACTTATGGCAAAGTAAGCTTCTCACGGATTGGTTTCTTCAGTCGCCAGCGGAGGTGCAGCTGCCCATCGGCAGAGGGTTTGATGCCTGTCTATCACCTTATGTGGATGGAAGAATGACGACCATTCAGAACTGTCAAGGGCCTCACCCTCTTAATCTCTGCAACTTCCTCCAGCCCAGCAACACGTTAAGATCCCTGTGCTCTTTGATTCTGGCTGCTTGTGGGCCCTCCAATTTCGTTGTCACACCGTTGAAGACAGTGGCATCGAAAGGTGGAGTGCTGAGCTCTGGATTTCCATCCCTAAATCGCTTTGCCATTCTACCTCTCTCTCTCCCTCCTCCTATAACACCTTAATACCTACCTCTCTGATCAAACTTTCGGTTGCCCGCGCTGACGTTTCCTTACATGATTAGGGGCCTCACGGTAGCATGGTGGTTAGCATCAATGCTTCACAGCTCCAGGGTCCCAGGTTCGATTCCCGGCTGGGTCACTGTCTGTGTGGAGTCTGCACGTCCTCCCCGTGTGTGCGTGGGTTTCCTCCGGGTGCTCCGGTTTCCTCCCACAGTCCAAAGATGTGCGGGTTAGGTGGATTGGCCATGCTAAATTGCCCGTAGTGTAAGGTTAATGGGGGGATTGTTGGGTTACGGGTATACGGGTTACGTGGGTTTAGGTAGGGTGATCATTGCTCGGCACAACATCGAGGGCCGAAGGGCCTGTTCTGTGCTGTACTGTTCTATCTATTAGGTGACAACATTGTTAAGATTCCCATGAAGTGCTTTGCGACATTTCATTATGTTAAAGGTCCTATATGAGTGCAAGTTGCTACTTTTATGGTTAAACTTCAAGCATCACCTGTAGTGATCTTTACATGGGTATAAACATAAAGGGTTAATGGGAAATTGAAAGATCACTAGGGGGCAGCACTGGCGGGTATAAAAGCAAGTGGCTCTCTGGCTCTTGGTGATTAGATTGTGATGAGAGCAGGAGCATAGATCTAGCTGAGGGCTACTAGAGTGGTCAGACACAGCTACTGTATACAAATGTTGTAACCTTTCTACTGGTATTGATTTTAAAGTAAGAACTTACGCAGTTGTTAAATTCTGTTACTCAATAAACCTTTCAATACCTCTGGATGACTTTGAGCCTTCTTCATCAAGGTGCAGAAAGCCTCTGCTGCAACTAGATTGAGTAACGCTGGTTACATACAGTAGTGCTACCAAACACACTACAGTAAGGTAACAAAAGATCACCCAGCAGAACAATCAGTGGATACGGACTCTGCTTCAGAGAGAGCTGCTTCATCTCTGCTTCTGCAGTTGGGCCATTGGTCAGCATGCCATTCGATTCAAATACCAACGACTGACAAAAAAATCACAAGGGGCGCAATTTTGCAAAATAAATGGCAAGGTTGCATGTGGAAAATAGCGTGTTTCCCACCAGAAAGTCAGCCACATTTTCCGACCAGATCTTCCCACACTCCGTCAAAAGAAAATCGGGGAGGGGGGGGGGGGGGGGGGGGGTGCAAGATTTGCGCCGTCACTCTGGCAGGGTGGGGTCGGATCAAGCTGACAAACCCGATTACACAGGGATCGGGGCACCGTCTTTAAAGGACGCCCTGATCTGTGAAAACAAAGTTGCCAGGGGGCAAGGTCCATGATTGGACCTCAACCCTGGATCTCCAGGCACCTCCCCAACCCTGGCATGGCCATCATGACTGGCTTTTGTTTTCGAATACCAGTCTTGATTTGCGTTGGCATTCCACGGGCCTGCCTGGACACTACAGCGTAGATTCATTTCATGATATTTAAATAAATGCAACTTCAGAGTGATTATGTCACCGACGGGTTGGTGGGGTAGATCTCAAATCGAGATGCTGCCAGCGCAAATCCCGTTATGGCCCCCTTGCGAGATTTAATGGCCATGACGGGATTTACGTCCATGGCTAACGGGATCTGCAAAATCACGCCTGAGGGAGTGAATTTTACTTTGAAAGCTTGCAACAATTATAAACACCAGAGAAGGGTCAATGTTCCAACTGAGATTTAATGTAGAACAGTCTTTAATACGACAGTTTAACCTCTGTCAGTGGAACTATTTATTGCACAGGCTCTCGCTTGTTCTCTCGATTGAGAAAATGTGTGACCTGCGTGTCTGAGCACTGACACATTCTTTCATCTATTTATCGCACCTTTTGTACTGTGTGAAGAGACTGTCTGCTTTGCGCTTGCTTTATGCATTTGATTTTAATCATTCTGTTTTATGTCTATAATGATGGGATTAGTACCGGATAAAAGGTATTGCCTGGTACCACAGGGCAGTTGTCACAGGCAGTGGAACCAAAAGAGTAGGAACATAGAGCACAGGATGGCCCTTCAGCCCATTGTACATGTGTCAGCCCTTTGAAAGAGCTATCTAGTTAATTCCTGGCCCCTGTTCTTTTTCCAAAATCCAGAATTTTTTTTTCCTATCCTTTCCAACTATTTACCATTTTCCTTTTGATATTACCATTGAATCTGCTTCCAACGCCCTTTCAGACAACACATCCCAAACAACTCAGGGTATAAAAAACTCCTCTCCTAATCTCCATTGATTTCTTTTTCCCAGCTGTTTTAAACCCACATCCTTTAGTTACTGATCCACCAGCTGGTACAACCAGTTTTTCCTTAAAATCTCTATCGGACCAGAAGATCCCGCCGCTGGCCGATGACAGGGCACCTCCGATTTGGAAATTCCCACCCACAATCTGGGCGCGATTCTCCGAGGCCACGCCGGTTGGGAGAATCGCGGGCCACGCCAGTTTTTCACACGATGCCGGTCCGACGCGCTCCCGCGATAATCCCAACAGGTGAAATCGGTCCTGTCGGGTTCTGCGCGGTGCAAGCCGGAGAATCGCCCGAGACACACAGAATGGCAATTCTCCGGTACCCCCCGCTATTCTCCGGCCCAGATGGGCCGAAGTCCCGATGGCGTGAACCCAGTTCACTCCGTCGCCGATCACACCTGCTTTTTTTAGTCGTGAGCCAGTCGTGCTGGCTTACGCTGAGCGCTGAGGGGGTGAGCGGACTGCCCCGGAGTCTCCGCAGATTGGGGAAGGCTTCCCTGAGAACACTGCGGCCAACAGGGGGGGGGAGGGAGGGAGTGGAGGGGGAGTGGGGAGAGGGAGGGAGTGGAGGTTGGAGGAGGGAGTGAGTGGAGGTGGGAGGGGGAGAGGGAGGGAGTGGAGGTGGGAGGGGGGAGGGGGAGGGAGTGGAGGTGGGAGGGGGAGAGGGAGTGAGTGGAGGTGGGAGGAGGGAGGGAGTGGGGTGGGAGGATGGAGGGAGTGGAGGTGGGAGGGGGAGAGGGAGGGAGTGGAGGTGGGAGGGGGGAGGGAGTGGAGATAGGAGGGGGAGAAGAAGGGAGTGGAGATGGGAGGAGGGAGGGGGTGGAGGTGGGAGGGGGAGAGAGAGGGAGTGGAGGTGGGAAGGGGGAGAGGGAGGGAGTGGAAGGGGAGGGGGAGAGGGAGGGAGTGGAGGTTGGAGGAAGGAGTGAGTGGAGGTTGGAGGAGGGAGAGGGAGGAAGTGGAGGTGGGAGGAGGGAGGGAGAGGAGGTGGGAGAGGGAGGGAGTGGTGGGAGGTAGGAGGAGGAAGGGAGTGGAGGTGGGAGGGGGGGAGGGGGGGAGGGAAGGAGTGGAGGGGGTCGTCCATCCACGGATGCCACATGTCAGCTGCCCTGCAATGCCAGGCCGGTGACGAGGACACGCCCGCAGGTTGTCGTGTGGCTGATGGGCAGAGCCCACTGACGCACCGGTGAGGAGGACGTTGTTAACTGACCATTGGACGCAGATAGTGACCAGGGGTTAGGCTGGCCGTATGTCAGCAGCGCGACCAGGCCACCGGGGCACACAGGTATCCAATGGCAGCTGGCTGCCGAGGTGTCGAAGAACCTCCGTGTAACATGTCGTTTCTCTGCCCCCCACCACCCTTCTGCAGGTCACCATGTATGCCAACCAGACAGTGATGTTCACCGCAGTGGTTGGAGCTGCACTGCAGTTGGCCATCCAGCAGGGTCGACAGCGACAGCCCACAGTGGATGCAGATACAGGGGCTGCTACTGCAGCAGAGGGGATGGCCGCGGAGTAGCCCGTCGTCGCCGTACAGGCCGCAGGCACTCATGGCCGGTATGTCCAGGGGGATACCAAGGGGAACATTGACCCCCAAACAGTGAGGAAGGCACAGGATGTGGGCACTGATATCGAAGTGCATGGGGGGGGGGGGGGGAGGAGGAGGAGGAGGAGCCACTGATGGTGGTGCCAGGGCACCACAGGCAGCCAGCAACGCCTAGGGTGTACCGTGACCGAATGTCGTTCGAAGCCCTACCGGACCTCACATGCAGGAGGAGACTACGTTTCAGCAGGGAGACAGTCGCACATATCTGCCACCTCGTGGCGCACCTCGCCCCACATGGAACGGGAGGAGGACACGCCATACCGGTATCCGTCAAGGTGACGGTGGCCCTAAACGTCTATGCTACCGGTTCTTTCCTGGCTCTGAGCGGGGACCTATCTGGGATATCACAGGCATCGGTCCACAGGTGCATCCGGGATGAGACTGACGCCTTGTTCACCATCGCAGACCGTTACATTACATTCTCCGAGGACAGAGCACATCAGGAAGCACGAGCCCGTAGATTCGCCAAGGTGGCCGGGACACCGATGGTCCAGGGACTGATCGAGGGTGTTCACGGTTCCATGCACCCACCTGCAGGCAACAGGGAAGTGTTCACTAACAGGAAGGGCACATACTCCATAAACATCCAGGTGGTCTGCGACCCCCACATGAGGGTCATGCACGTGTGCGCAAGGTTCCCCGGGAGTGTCCATGACGTCTACATTCTTGCACAGTCGTTCAACCCCGCAATGTTCGAGGGGCGTCCCCCCGGCTGAAGGGCTGGTTGCTGGCCGACCGGCGTTATCCGTTGAGGTCATGGTTGATGATGCCGAGACGGAGGCCTCAGACCAACGCAGAGACCCGATACAATGAGGCCCATGCAGAAATCAGGGGTGTGGTGGAGCGGTGCTTCGGCCTGCTGAAGATGAGATTCAGATGCCTGGACCGCTCCGGAGGGGCCCTGCAGTACCGGCCCGACAGGGTCGGTCACACAGTTGTGGTATGCTGTGCGCTGCACAACATTGCTATGCAGAGGGGAGATGCCCTGGTGGAGGAGTCGGAGGGAGAAGCCGATGGCAGCGGTGCTAACGCTAACAAAGAGGAGGATGAGGATGAGGAGGAGGTGGAGGAGGATGGCGTGCAGCAGGGTGGGGCATGGGGCGCACGACACAGACATGACCCGGGTGCTGGTAATGTCCAGGAGGCTGCACAATGGCACCGTCAAGGACAGCGGGCACGCGACGCGTTGGTGTCCGCAATGTTCACGCATCGCGTGGGAGGGGATTGCTGAACAGTACCACTTGCATCGTCATTGTTGCACACGGGCAGCACACAACCCGCCCCCCCCCCCCCCCCCCCCCCCGTACCCCCGCTCCGTGTACACTGCTCCAATTCAACATCACCTTACCACTGCGGCACTACGGTATAGCACAACATTGATGACTGTGTGAGCGGGTGTGATCAGTGCCATGTTGAATGATAACAGCCCAACCTGCAATGAGCTGTGAGCTCAGAATTGTTAGACAAAGTCTGACTCATGGCAATAGCTGAACCATCCATCTTGGTGGTCGCTGCGTTCGTCAGGGACACACCATCACGTGCCCGTGTGGGGTAGCTGGCGTTGGAGTGCCGAGGACTACGGTGTCCGACTGTGGGAGGGGGTGGGGAAAATGCACTGCACACCCGGCACCAATGTTTAACCGCTCGTCAACACCAGTGACACTCGGTCACCATCAGGAGCCCCGTGGCACTCCGATAGCACAGAGTCTTACAAGTTAGGTGCAACAGTGAGTTTAATAGTGAAGGTTACAGTTGCCCTAGTCCCTACAACTAAATTGTGCCCTGCACCCGTGCCAACTTACTATGTGTTCAACTTCCTTGCCTTATGGGCCCTACCACTACGTTTAGGTGAATCCCCAGATGGTACAGCGGGAGTGGAGACAGACTGCCAAGAATCACGTCCCGCGACATGGCTCCCCGTCGGCACTCGTTTCCTGGGGCGACATGGCCTTGATGGGCCAGGCTGCTCAGCGGGTGTGTTGGATGCTCTGCCCGTTGCCCACCGGATGCTCCAGGGACGGGACGGGGGTGGGGGAGGCGTTCAGGGACGCCCCGTGGAGTTAATGGAACGGGCCCCAGAACCTCCTCTTTCCTCAGGGAGCCCGATGGCCCCCGGGCCTCACTGTGGGACGGAGATGCGATCGGAGACGTGCCCTGTCACCCCACTGACACCTGGCGCTGCCAGTCCTGGAGGCCTGCAACGGTATCGACCAGGGTCTGAAAGTTCGCAGAGACGGAGTCCAGGGAGTGAGACATTCCCGCCAGGGACTGTGCGACCTCGACCTGTGAGTGAGAAACGCCATCCAGCACGTGCATCAGGCGGTCGATGCTCTCCGCGACTGACTGCTGGGACTGTTCCATTGCCTCCTGGGACTGGGCCATGGCCTGGTGAGACTCGGCCAGGGCCCAGAGCGTGGCGGCAATGTCGTTTGGCTCTGGTGCATGGCTGCCTGTGAGAGGGCAGCCCTCTCCTGGGCCATGGGTGATGCGAACACATGAAGCCCTATGCCTTGCAGAACCTGACCCATGACTGAAACCATTTCACCCATTGCCTCGACCGCGGATGCCACTCGTGCGATGTCGGCCTGGGTGGCTGCCATGAGCGGCACCACTCCCTGCTCCTGGATGCGGATGGACTCCTCCAACTGCGTCTGCAGCTGCTGGAAGATGGTCCTCATCCCGTCATTGTGTCCCTGGGTTTCCAAATGCATCGGGTGTCCGGGTGGGTTGAGTAAATCCAGTAACCCGGGAACCGTCTGGGCGGCAGCTGGATGCTGTGCCTGGGCTGCCCTCCGACCGTCCAGCCCCTCGGCTGCTCTGAACTCCACCTGCTGTACCGGCTCGGCTGTGTGGTGCACACCAGGCCGTGACCCAGGAGCCTCATCACTTATTTTCCCAACCGAGGTGAGTGTCTCTAGGACGGTGGATGTTGTCGGAGACAGCAGTGCCCCAAGCTCTAGGTCCTCGTCCATCAGTACGTCCGTTATGTCCTGGTCCCACTCATGGCCCTGCGCAGGGCGCACGTGGCCCATGTAAAGTTCCGCAGCGGGTGAGTCCATTGACTGCGTGGTCGTCCTCTGTGCATCTAGGTCCACAGACCCCGTCCTGTCCCCGTCACTGTGTTGTCTCGCGGCCCGACATTTGGGCAATGCACAGCCATGGTATTTGTCATTGTCCATCCTCTGTACGTCCCCCTCCAGAGTCCCAGATTTAGAGGATGGCCCTCCTGGCCGACCACCTGCCACCCTCTGGCATGCGACCCTAGGTGCGGGTGTCGGTGCGGATGGTCGCTCTGTGTGGCACAAGATGGCCTTGGACGTCCGGTGGCTGGCCCTGTGGAACAGAAAGATACGGGGTTTGTTAGACACTCTCGGCCGGGTGTACGGTGGTCCAGTGGGCAGAGTGTGATGGGAGAGAGGATGGGTGGTCCAGTGGGCAGAGTGTGAGAGGAGAGAGGATGGGTGGTCCAGTGGGCAGAGTGTGAGAGGAGAGAGGATGGGTGGTCCAGTGGGCAAAGTGTGATGGGAGAGAGGATGGGTGGTCCAGTGGGCAGAGTGTGATGGGAGAGAGGATGGGCTTGCGGGGGGGGGGGGGGGGGGGGGCCATGCAGGGTTGTCTCACTTGCTTCTGCGCCTCCAACCTCGCATTACGCGACCTCCTGGGTGGCGGATCCCCCAGCGAGGTCCAGTGCCCTCTGCACAAAGACTGTTTGGGGGTGCAGCACGGGTGAACCTCCTCCGGTTCTATTACGCTCCCGGTTGTTGTGAGCAGAGTCTTGTCCTGTTTGTGGGGGGGTGCATGGATAGAGCATCATAATTAGGTGGGTATCATCAGGGTGTTCAGATATAGGCTACATTAATGCTGGGTGGGGGAAAGTTGGAGCCACACCATGGCATTTCTCCAGGGAGTCGCAGCGCTCTTGTGGGTCTGGTACAACATTATTCACCCCCCTCCTCTCGCCCCCCCTCCCCTTTGTGCCCGGGGGAGAGTGGGGCGGGGGTGGGGGGGGGGGGGGGGGGGGGTGGGGTGGGGGGGGGGTGCTGATGAGGGACATGGGGGGGGGAATGGTTGTGAACCGGGGGCACCCTTGTGGCACTTACCCTGGCAATCCTGGTGAGGTCGTGGAGCTTCTTTCGACACTGCTCCCCGGACCGAGGGGTCTGCCCCACAGCACTCACTGCCATGCCCACTTCACGCCAGGCCCGTCGCACTGCGCTAGATGGGTGGCGATGCCCTCCTCTTGGGCAGAGGATGCCCCTGCGTTGCTCCACCTCATCGAGGAGAGTCTCCAGGTCCGTATCACAGAACCATGGGGCGAGGTTGTTCCGGCGCAGCATCGGAGAATCATGCCCTCTGTTTCTCTCTCCAGAGATGCTGCCAGGCCTGTTGGGCTTTTCCAACATTTGCCCTCTTTATTTGAGATCTTTGGCCCCTGCAGTATTTTGTTTTTATTTTTATGCCACAAATTGTTTGTGGTTGAAGTTTGTTCAGCTATGGCTGCTGATCCTTTTGATATTTCCATGACCTGATACATTCTCTGTATGAAGTGCTTAAGTTTGACTTAAGAGTGGTAAATCAACCACTCATCTGACTGAGTCAGCCTTTGATCAAACAGCCCGCGTTTTAATATCCGAAAAATAGGATTTAATCCCATCCCCGAGTTTTCTGCCACATTCGGCATGCGTCACGATTTTGATTTTATTTGCATTGCTTTACGTTTTGATTCTGACAAACATTTGGAAAAGTCAGAAAAGAACAGTTGACCTTTTTTAGCCTTTCCCATTCCGAGGCCTCTGTGCAGCATTAAGCCCATCCTCCCACCTCCCAAATCACACCATGGGTGTGATTTAGCAGCCTGGCTGGTGGTGGACGCAAATCTCATCATGGCCGTTAAATCTCACATCAGGCCGAAGAAGCTTTGGACGAAATCTTCCAGGGCCTTCTCTGTTGATACGATCAGGTTCACTGGTGGGAAAGGTGAGATTTGCATGGATTTGAATCAGTTATAATGTACTTACTTAGCGTGGTTATTGCTGCATCTTCAGCCCTCATCGAATCTTCCCATCCACGAGGCGTGGTGTCATGCTGGCGCAAATTATTACTGCTTTTGAAAAATTGGAACCAGGCAGCATGACCTCAGAAAGGGAGCAAGGAGGTGAGCAACACTGTCTCCAGGGAGCACCAGAGAGTCTGAGGGGACCGAGCCTGTTGGCAACTCCGGAGGGAAGGCAGGTCCCAAGGGTGCCCCGTGAGGGTCTGGGGTGTGTAGGGGAGGCGGTCGAGCGTTTCAGGGATGGGAGTGTGGCTGGAATGGTTGGTTCTGAAGGCTACTGCCTGTGTTATTTTAATGTTCTGAGAGGGCTATGTTAGTCAGGGGTGGTGCAGGGCTGGAGCCAGCCTACTGCCTTCCATGCCCTATTACCTGAGGCCCTTGACGGGCGTCCTCTGGAGGGCCGGGACATAGATGCCACATTCAGATGCCACCGGTGCTGCCCTGTCACGTTCTTCTGCCTGAGTTGCACCAGACTCTGGAAGGGGGGATCCAGATTCTCTGGTCACTCCGAGGGTCTCCTGGTGGAAGGCCCTGGGATGTGTCCCAGCGGATCCTACTCGTTCCAGGTATTCGTGAACCCCTAGGTTACTCTGTGGGATGAATGGACAGCTGGAGTGAGCTCCAGATGCTTCAATGTCACCTTGAAGCGCTGCCAGTCCTGGAGTTCCGCCATTGTCTGCATCATGCAGTTGAAACCCTCAGCCATGGTCCACAGGGACTTCAGAGAATTTACAATGCCGAAGCTAGCCATTTGGCCCATTGAATCGACACCGGCCCTTGAAAGAGCACCCTACCTAAGCTCACATCTCCACACTTTCCCCGTTACCCAGTAACCCCACCTAACCTTTGGACACGAAGGGACAATTTAGCATGGCCAATCTGGATCCCCCCTTCCAGAGTCTGGTGCAACTCAGGCAATGCAATTGATTTAAGTGGATAGAAAAAAAGAGATGTACAAGAAAAGAAAATAGTTTGCAGTGCAAATTAAGGTCTTAACCTGCACATCTTTGGAATTTGGGAGGAAACTGGAGCACCCGGAGGAAATCCACGCAGACATGGGGAGAAAGTGCAAACGTCATGCAGATAGCCAACCGAGGCTGGAATTAAACCCAAGGACCTGGAGATTTGAGGCAACAGTGCTAACCACTGCGCCACCATGCCGTCCGTGCATTGGCATTCTTCAGTCATGGATCTAACCTCTTTCCATTGTGGGCCCTACCCTAGCAGTGTTCTCTTGCGGCAGAAGTGTTGAACCCAACGATTTGCAATTTGTAAAACAATAAGAAAATGCTGCAGCACACAGGAGTGATAACACTGACCAATTGCCAGCTTTTATGTTAAAACAAACTTTAATTTCATACAGAATCTTTCACATTAGCGATGAAGTAATAGCTCTATAGTTAATAGCTAAATCAGTTCTTAAATAAAAGGAAAAACGTCAACTTACTCCCTACATCTGCAACTATATGTATTCCAATTAAGCAAACCAATATAGTTCAAAGACCACTTACAAATAAAGATTTTCTCTGTGCCAAACCTGTGCAACAAATATAAAAGATAACAATTTCTAACATTCACCACAGAACATAGAACATAGAATATACAGCACAGAACAGGCCCTTCGGCCCACGATGTTGGGCCGAACTTTTGTCCTAGTTTAGGAACAAATCAATCCACACCCCAGCATTCTACTGTAATCCATGTAAGGCTTTGCGGCACCTCCATTCGACCATGTAGTCGCAGTAGTGTCGCTGACAATGCCTCCTGGTTCCCGGCTCTGCCTTTGCATCTCCAGTGTGGTGATATGCATCACTGTAAATACACAAGGGGTTAATGTAAATACACTACAACTAAGTAAACACTAGAGGGAGCACTGGAGATGTCATGACATGCAGACATACAGCTAATGAACACATAGAATAGGACACGACCAATGAACAGCCAAGAGACCCAGAGGTGACACTACCACAAGGGGGATTACACAACCCATATATAAGGAAAGGGCACACATGCTCTGTCTTTTTCCACAGATAGACAGAGAGAGTACATCAGGGTTGAGCAGAAGCATCACACCCTGCACGTGGCTTAGAGCAGACTGGTTTAGTTAGACTAAGTTTCGACAGTTAGATTAGCAGAGAGTCAAACTCATTTAAGAACTGTGTTAATAGTTCAATAAGCATATTGAACTCTTTACAGAGTCTGGACCTTACTTTGTCAAAGCATACACCAAGGAAGCAGCTTATGCTACACGAAGAAGCATAACACAACATCCAGCAGCTGAGGAATGGGCATGTCCAGAGGCGCAGCACCTGGCTGGGGCACAGCTGAGTCCTGGGATCCAATGGAACTCCGACTGCCCAATCCCTGGGATGTTCCTGTCTCCACCTGATGTGCATCAGAAGCTGTAAGGTGCCCTCCAGGTAGCCTGCCAGCTATGTTCACCCACCAAGGTGTGTGTCTCTGCAATGATGGATGGCAATTGATTTTGGAAAATTCCATCCAATATCTGGGTAATCGCAAAATAAGAGAAAAAGCTTTCAGCCATTTTGCGGAATAAAACTCTGGGAAAATTCCCCTTTGATTCTCGAAGGTAATCAAATAAGTCCTGGGCAACCATTCTTTTCATTCTCCTGAACAGCAATTATCAGTAATTTTCTCTTTGAGAAGGCTTCAGGTTGTTTTATTTCTGATTATCTTCACACAACCTCAAGTTAAGGTGAGGTTCAAGCACACAAGCTGCAAGGAGATTATAAACAGAGGTTCTTTCTTCCACTGGTCTCAGATCTTTATCTACTTTAACCAAAGAGTTCACAGAGAAATAAATGATTTACAATAGACATTCATGGCTGAAGCATCAGATCCACCAAGATACCGTCGAGAACTGACCTCCTGATTTCATGTGACCCGGATTACACCGTCTCCCAGACACAAAGAGATCTTCTAACCCTTCTGGCCTCTCATACTCAAGGGTCCTGTCCAAACACTCCTCCTAGGTCTTCATAATCTGGTCAACCTCGCCGCTGCCGCTTCTCGGTTCTCTAGCCACCGCTGGAGGCTTCGATCTACCCTATCTGCGGCCTTGGCTCCTCAATGCTACCACTCCCCCATCTTGAACATCTGCTCCAGCTCCTTGCTGCTACCCCTTCTCTCTCTCTCTTTCTCTTTAAGAGGTCTTACAACACCAGGTTAAAGTCCAACAGGTTTGTTTCAAACATGAGCTTTCGGAGCACTGCTCCTTCCTCAGGTGAAGGAGCAGTGCTCCGAAAGCTCGTGTTTGAAACAAACCTGTTTCACCGGACTTTAACCTGGTGTTGTAAGACTTCTTACTGTGCTCACCACAGTCCAACGCCGGCATCTCCACATCTTTCTCTTTATTTCACCCCCCCCACCAACACACACACTCCACCCACTCCGTCGACTCATGTTCTGTGTTCAGTAGCCTCTCCCAACCTGACACAAACTTTGCCTCTTGTCCCGAGCAGGTACCATGGCCAACTGATTCCCTGGCCTGGCATCCTCCCAGGCCGATGACACCTGCTGGTGGGAATCTAGAGCCCCGCATGCCTTAGGAGTGGGAGGGGGTGTGTGAGGCCTACCATCTGGTCAGGCTATGGACAGAAGTCGAAACACCGAGGTCCTGCTCACCTCTCCCGCTACATTGAGGTCTTGCCCTTGAAGATCAACATTTACCAGAAATATGTGAGAAGATAGGGCAGGAATTGACCATAAGGGCCCTCGCACCTGCTTCACCAGCCAATACACTCATGGCTGATCTTGTGCGGAGTTCCATTTTCCTGCCCGCTTTCCAAACACTTTGAGGGACAAAACAATCTAAATCAAACTTAAAGATAATCAGCGAGGGAACGCCCACAACCTCTGGGGTACAGATGCAAAGGAATAAGGGCTATAACATATGGAATGGACACGAGAAAACGTTTTTAAAAATTGTTCTTCAGTAAAACCTACAATATGCTGCGTTTTCTAAGAGCAAAGCAGCCCAAGCATGTACCTGGTCAACTTCACATCAATGTGACCTTGCTGATGAAGATTACACGCATCTAGAAGCCGCTATCCGATCTTTTCATGATGTTCTGCAAGTGTTGCCATTTATGCCCTTTGTATAACCATCAAGTTGCATGCTTTTTCACACTATTGCATTTGCCTGTTTATTTAAAACTTAAATTGTCTCATCTGACCTGTCTGTCAAACAGATAAATTATTCCTCCCTTTGGTGGGGGAATAATTTCTGAGGACTTCTTACCCAAACCTTCACAATATCTGGGAAGTTACACAATCTAGGTGAGAATACAGTTGAATCAGTGGGAGGAAGCTGACAATCTGAACTGACTGTCTTCCCTTGGGCTGAGGGATAGCTGGACTAGTTGCTTGTCCTGGAGTCTAGTTTCCTCTGTCTGAAGTTGAGGTAGTTGGTTTAGCGCTATGCTGGATCCTATCGGGTTCAAATAGAAATTACGATTGCAAAAGAATGGCTAAATTTCACAAATCCTTTGAGTCAAGAGATTCCTTCTCATCTCAGTTCTCAATGATTGGCTACCGCTCCTGAGAAGCTGAGGCTGGAAACAGGGGCCGCCTATTTTTGTTTTGGTTCAAAAAGCCACCTCCGTGGGTGACGATGGTTAAATTGCCGATTTTCACGTGGGTGAGCCCTTAGTGGCATGGAGATTGATTCTCTGCCCCGTCTCGAGCATGACAGCCAATCAAGAGGCCTTCTAGTGCCACTGAAGCACCCGGCTGCATTACACGGTTAGTAGCGAGGAGAGTATGTCTACAAGAAAGTACCCTCTCAGCTACTTCCCAAAAATAAATCAGAAGAGTGCACAGAAAGCAACCATGGCATGGAGTGATTGAGGAGGGATGGGGGAACCCCATTACACAGTGGCCTTTGACTGTACTCTTTCGCTCAGACAGGAAGGGGGGCCCTGGAGGCCTGCTCAGAATATTGGCTCCCTGGCCTGCCCCTGAGTGTCCATTTCGAGTCAGTCGCTCCGCCCCTCATTAACTGGAGACCAAGGGGAAAAAATCCCAGATTTCCTCCTGAACTTTTCCTTAATAAGCCTTTTAACAAGCCAAATATTTACCCACTTCATGGACCGAACAGCCCTCCCAGAATGCACCTGCTCAAAATGGCTGTCACTGGAAATGGCATCCCGTACTGACACACCAGTCAGCACCGGTACTTTGAGCTCCCCGCCCCACCACCCCATAAGTCAAAAATCTGTTTCTGACTTTAGATACACTTGGCTATGTAGCCCCATGCCCCCATGTTCTCAACACCCCAGCCAAGAGAAACAATCTCTGAAAGTCCACCCTTCAAGGCCCTTCAGATTGTTGTATGTCTCAAAGAGATGACCTCTCAATTTTCTAAACTCCAGATACCAAGGGGTCTGGAATGGTATATTACTCCCAGGTCCAACATCTCTTGCACTTCTGTACTTATTATTCTTTCACATTTTTGTGACACGTGGTGCAATGAATGGCCGAGAGCATTGACTGTAGTCCTAGCAATGTCTTTCTAGCTTTCTGTTCCCATGTGTTACGCAACTGAACTGATAAAGTAGTCTGAACCGGGGCAGCACAGTGGCGCAGAGGGTTAGTACTGCGGCCTCACGGCACTGAGGTCCCAGGTTCGATCCTGGCTCTGGGTCACTGTCCGTGTGGAGTTTGCACATTCTCCCCGTGTTTGCGTGGGTTTCACCCCCACAATCCAAAAGATGTGCAAACTAGGTGGATTGGCCATGCTAAATTGCCCCTTAATTGGAAAAAAAATGAATTGGGTACTCTAAAATACTCTAAAAAGTAGTCTGAACCAGCAATGATGGCATTTTATATTCAGAAAACCACCTCCAGGACAGCCATGATAGATGCTTCAACGTCCTCGTGGGTGAGACGAGGTTTCAACTTGGTCATCTGATCCTCCTGTGCTCCTGCGGTTAATTCAGGACCTAGATTGGAAATTAGCTCATGGCATCTCTCACTCATTCGTTGTAGAAACTGGCCTGTAATCATAGAATTTACAGTGCAGAAGGAGGCCATTCAGCCCATCGAATCTGCACCGGCCCATGGAAAGAGCACCCTACTTAAGCCCATGCCTCCACCCTATCCCCGTACCCAGTAACCCCACCTAACCTTTTTGGACATGAGAGGCTATTTAGCATGGCCAATTCACCTGACCTGCACATCTTTGGACTGTGGGGGAAAACCGGAGCACCCGGAGGAAATCCATGCACACACGGGGAGAACGTGCAGGCTCCGCACAGACAGTGACAGCTAGGAATCGAACCTGGGACACTTGAGCTGTGCTAACCACTGTGCTACCGTGCTGCCCCATTATGCCTCATTGCCAAAAGAACGAATACATGCTGGCTTCCCAGTGTTATGATGTAAATGTACCTTTAAGGATACATTTCTTAAACTTCTGTCCATTACCACTCACCACACGAGATGATGTGCTGCATAATCTCTTGTACTCCTCAGACAGAGCAGCAGCATACATGTCAGGTATACAAGCCTGCATAGCCTCCTAGTCACCAATAGTTGTATGTAGTCCTTTTTTCAAATAGAAAACCCACATTATTGTCCCTGTTGTCTGATTGCTACAATTTTGCTAAACAGAAGAATGGAACACCCATCTATCAATTGGTCACAGAAAGTTCTCTTTCAGTTTTAGAATCTTCTGATGTGTTTGGCTAACCACATCAGATCAATCCTGAAACTGGATACATTCTCTTTACAGGATATGGGTGTTTCTGGCCAGGCCAGCATTTTTATTTCCTTTCCCTAATTGCTCTTGAGAAAGGTGGTGGTGAGCTGGGTTCTTGAACCACTGCAGGCCATGAGGTGTTGGTGCTGTTAGGCTAGGAGTTCTGGGACTTGACCCGGCGACAGTAAAGGAACGGCGATATAGTTCCATGTCAAGATGATGAGTGGCTTGGAGGGGAACTTGCAGCTGGTGGTGTTCCCAAGCATCTGCTGTCTTTACCCTTCGAGGTAGAAATCGTGAGTCTTGACGGTTCTGTTGAAGGAGCCTTGGTGAGTTGCTGCAGTTACTCCTGTGTAAACTAAACACTGTTGCCATTGTTCGCTGGTGGTGGAAGGAGTGAATGTTGATGCTGGTGGATTGGATACCAATTGGATTTGAATCAAATGGGCTGCTTTCTCCTGGATGAGTTGAGCTTCTCAAGTGTTGCTGGAGCTAAACTCACCCAAGCAAGTGGAGAGTATTCCACCACACATCTGACTTGTGGACTGTAGGTGGTGGACAGACTGGAGAGTTAGGAGTTCAGATGTCCCCCCCCCTCCAGAATGTCCAGCCTCTAGGATGGCACGGAGGCGCAGGGGTTAGCGCTACTGCCTCACAGCGCCGAAGGCTCGGCTCGATCCCGGCCCTGGGTTACTGTCTGTGTGGAGTTTGCACATTCTCCCCGTGTCTGCGTGGGTCTCACCCCCACCACCCAAAGATGTGCAGTGTAAGTGGATTTGGCCATGCTAATTTGCCCCTTAATTAGAAAAAAAAATACTCCCAGCCTGCTCTTGTGGACATTGTATTTATATGGCTGATCCAGTTAAATTTCTGGTTAATGATAACTTTCAGGATGTTGATCGATTGGGGGGGGGGGGGGGGGCAGTGACGGTAATGCCATTGAATGTCATGGGGAGATGGTTAGACTCTCTTCTTGCCCATAGTCAATACTTGGCAATTGAGTGGAGCTGATTCTCTTTGCCGTTTATCAGCTCATGCCTAAATGTTGTCCAGGCCTTGTTGCATTTTCAGTATCTGAGGAGTCTCAAATGGTGCTGAACATTGCTCAAACATCCCCACTTCTGACCTCATTGATGAAACAGCTGATGGAAGATGTTTGGAGAACTCTTGCAGCGATATATCCTGGGACTGAGATGATTGCCTCCAATAACCACAACCATTTTCCATTGTGCTAAGTATGACTCCAAACAGTGGAGAGATTTTTCTCCCTCAGAGCCATACTGACTCCAGTTTTGCTAAGGATCCTTGATGTCACACTTGGTCAAATGCTGCCTTGATGTCAAGGACAGTTACTCTCGCCTCACCTTTGTCTTTCTACTTGTTTGAGCAGTGTGCAAGTTATCGCACTGTTGATGTTCTCCATCAATCTACTCAACTGAAGACAATTCGGGCAGCACGGTGGCGCAGTGGTAGCACTGCAGTCTCACGGCGCCGAGGTCCCAGGTTCGATCCCGGCTCTGGGTCACTGTCCGTGTGGAGTTTGCACACTCTCCCCGTGTTTGCGTGGGTTTCGCCCCCACAACCTAAAGATGTGCAAGTTAGGTGGATTGAACATGCTAAATTGCCCCTTAATTTGAAAAAATTAATTGGGTATTCTAAATTTAAAAAAAAAACTGAAGACAATTCAGTGCGAATTCAAAGAGGTTTTATCAGGCACTGCTCATTTACAATCTGTGGCCTGAAATTTTTTGTGAGTAAAATCTAGTAGTTAAACCCAAATATGTGCCATTCCTGTGCCCATTCTACCAATGTCAGGCTATGATCAAGTTTCCTGCGAATCCGATTAGAATTCACTTGAATGTAACATGGGAGTAAATCATTGTAACCAACTGAGTAAACATCAAAATTACGTCCTTTGTTTGAGTATGAAAATTAAATTTCAGCCCCATGAACCATCATACATACACGTTGGACACAGCATGTTTAATAACCTGGAACTGTGAAACCTTTTCCTTTTTAAATGTGGCCGATGCCAGGAAAATGCATTTAGAGGAACAGGAAATACATGGCATGTCTCATTGTGGATAATTTAAAAATACTCGGAAACAATGTCAACAAAAATCCCGAAAAACAAATTCCTGTTGTCTCTGAATTGTAATCTCAACAGAAAATCTGAACAAGTACAATTCTGGCAATTTGAATATGAAGTTGTGCAACACGGGAGAGAGATCAGGTTGGAGATGAAAATCCATTTGGGCAGAGGGAAGGTCGACAATTGTAAGAGGTTAAGGATGTCGAGTAAAGGGTAACTAATAGTAGCTACTGAGCACGTGCAGAAAGTGCAATATTACCGTGATGTCACTCACTGAGGGAAGATGGGTGAGAAGCACCAAAGAGGTGAGCCGCGGATAAGCCCTGATGTTCTGTACATTTAGCCAACGTCTCCCGAGATAACCCAACCATAACAGGAAGGTGGAGTCTGGTGTATTGTAGTCATGTGTGTGACTCATTGACGCCAGGAATTCTTCAATCTTGTGGGCAGCATATTTGAGATGAGCTGAGCTTGCAAAACAATGTTTTTGGGATCTCATGTGCAGGAATTTCAATACTGTACTCCCAGGAGTCTGACTCCAATATTTCAAACTGGTTCACCTTGTCCATCTTGCCTCCAGCTGCCAGCCAAGAGGACATGTTGGGCACCTCATGAGATATTATGCTCTACTGAAGATACTAGGGGCTGTCATTTATAGGTATCTACTATACCCTGTAGTGCCAGCAGCAAGCAATGGCATAGCGCCACCTTTCAGCTCTCTCCTTACTGTGGGGTTGCATGGTCTATGTAGGACTGTGATGTTTTATCTGTGTTCGTCTAACATGGACTGCAACTGGATGCAGTAAAACGAGAAACAGGCTTCCGACACAAGAGATGGTCCAACACTGTTTTATTGAACCTGTTGATTGCTGTACATAATCTGCTGTGGGTTGACACTCTATTAGCCTATCTGATAACCTCCTACTGGCTTGACCAGACTAGCTCTCTATCACATGGTGATGATGTTCATTGGCCTGAGCACTGAGACTATCTCCCTAGCGTGTACTGTGAGACAGAGAGAGCCTTAATGCCCTGTGGGCTTTATAGTGGTGGTGTCCTGTCTGGTGATTGGTTGTTCCATGTCGTGTGGGTTCATTGGTTATCCTGTGTGTCAATCACTGCCTGTCTGCATCTCATGATATACAGGAGTGGATATGATGACAGACTGCACTTGCGCTACATGTCACCACAGTGTTAAAAGCCTTTGGTTTCAGTTTCTTAAGCCTCCAGCGGTTTAGCCTTCAAGTCTGTTCTCATGTTCGTTTAACAGATTGATTTTATAAATGTTGCTTTGCATTCCAATCACTTGTTCACTTAGATCGCCCTTATTGGAATTGATCTTGCCTCCAACACATCCTGCTGTCCTGGGAGAGGATGACAATATTGTAGCTTCAAATTCTTGGACCCACCGTGCTGGAGGGCATTGCTCCCCACTGAGTAATCCCCAACGGAGCTTATTAATGCTGGCAGTTTTTAAGGGCCACGTATTCTCTATCCTCACCATTAGCTCGATTTATTAGCTCGCCTGCAAAACCCACTTCTTCTCTCTGTGGAATTCCCTCACGGCAGTTTTGCAATGTCTTAAGAGCATAATAAATAGGAACAGGAGTAGGCCATTCAGCCCTTCGAGCCTGCGCCGTCATTTAATAAGATCATGGCTGATCTAACACTCACTAAGTCCAACTTCCTGCCTTATCTCCGTCACCATTATCTCCCCCACCCCCCACTGATTAAAAATCTATCGATCTCAGCCTTGAAAATGATCTAGGACTCGGCCTCCGCATCTTCCTGGGGTAGAGAATTACAAAGATTAACGTCTTGTACAACATGACGACACTTTCAAAGTACTTGGCTGCCAAGATGCTTTGGGACTTGCTGAGCTTGTGAAAAGCACAATACAAAATCTTTCGATCTTCCTATGAACCTGCAGTGCATTTTGAGTTCAATTTCGTGAGGTGTGAAGGCTGTCAATCTTTGATGAAACCTGAACGCTCCACTTTGCCGTGATCTCTTGACACCTTGCGCCAAAATAAAAGGCTCTTCCAGATCTTTTGGAGTTCAGTCAACGACATTTTGGGAATCATACACGGATGCTATCAATTTGGAACCAGAGAACATTGCTGGGTGCTTCACTTTTTTTTGTTTTCGACTCCGTCACTACTGTGGTATTTATCCTGCAAAATGAAAGTTGGCAGGGTGGGTGGAAGCACACAGTTGTGATTGGCTGTTGCCATGGAGATAGAGGTGAGGAGAGTGCAGTTGTCAAATGGTTGTAGGAGTGAGTGGAGTGCCAGGTTTAAAAGTAATCCTAAATCAGCATCCAACCTTGGTATGTGGTCTAAACGAAGTACGTCAAACACTGACAGGGTGAATGGGAAGCATTGTAAGAAGCAGCAGCAATGGTATTATCTGCTTAATGCTCATGGTCAACCTTAGTTATAGCACAGGAAATGGAAGAGTCTGCTCTGTCATTCTAACTGATATTGTCGTTAATAGCTGGTCTGGGAATGATAATTGTGTGGGAAAACAGCACAAGCACAGAAACAGACCTTCTGAGGGGGAATGGGGAATACATAAATCAAGAATGCACAAAACAGCAGCCTAGACAATAGTTCACTGGCCTCTCGGCCCGGATTGTCAGCCAAGTTGCTGCAGTACGTGGAAACTTGGACCCCGAATCGTCTGCTTTGCTGAGGGGGAACGATTAGAACTGAGTGCAGAAAATGGTGCCTATCACCACCTGGCACCTTACCAGCAGTAACTGCCTGACCATGATGAGCGACGTAGCCTGGAAGCATTATGACTGATGCCCAAGAACTGACTTTTACTTGGTCTGATTGCTTGCTGCAGTGGACACCTTTTCTGATGGTGTGGGCTTAGAACAATGCATCCAGAGGCATCTTTCAGATGAGACATTAAAGTCACGTTTTCTCTTACAGGTGCAGATAAAGGTTCCCGTGACATTATTTTTCAGGAGAATAGGGGAGTTCTCCCTGTTGTCCTGCCCAAAATCTATCCCTCAATCCACAGTTAATCTGCTCATTACTGCTGTTAGCAGGAGTTTGCTGCTCACAGGTTGGCTGCTGTGTTTCCTATATTACACTAGCGAGGACCTTTCAAGGCTACTTAATCAGTGAAGGGGTTTGGGATGTCACTAGGCTACGGATGGTCATATATAATGCAAGTATTTATTTCTTCTATCCTGGTAGGGGCAGTTGGTGCCTTTTATTACCCTGTTAGACTTTGTGTAAACCATATTAATTCGGGAAAGCTGAGCTAGGCACATCAATTCTAGTGTTGTGGGTCAGTGACCAAGGAGTGTTCTACCTCCGATAGCTTGGCACCTGGTTGTTTCCCACTGTAAGGGCCCTTCCTGTTGTTCCCCATTTATTAATTTATTTCCCTTTCTTTTATTTTTGTTGTTACATTTTTGATCCACGGATGATTTATAGAATTTACAGTGCAGAAGTAGGCCATTCGGCCCATCGAGTCTTGGAAAGAGCACCCCACCCAAGTCCACACCTCCACCCCATCCCCATAACCCAGCAACCCCACCCAACACTAAGGGCAATTTTGGACACTAAGGGCAATTTATCATGGCTAATCCACCTAACCTGCACATCTTTGGACTGTGGGAGGAAACCGGAGCACCCGGAGGAAACCAACACACACACGGGGAGAATGTGCAGACTCCACACAGACAGTGACCCAAGCCGGGAATCGAACCTGAGACCCTGGAGCTGTGAAGCAATTGTGCTAACCACTATGCTACCATGCTGGACATGTGTATTTAAGGAAAGTGTCCTGCACCTTTAATTCGAGCAGAAGCTTGTGCTGGTTTGGACCGGAATTGTGAACTGACCGGCACCAATGACAGAGATTGGCTGAGTCTCGTTTTGATTGATTTGGCTGATTGCCAATGAATTGGCCTAGAATGATGTGATCTGCCCGGTAACAGGTGGCGATTGGATATTATCCTTCTGGAATATTTCTCAGAGCCACGAGGTTCCATTCTAGTTTCACTTTCGGTTCTACAATCTGGGTGGAGGATTTCAACTATTTCTCTCCCAAAGGATCCAGCTAAATTCTCTTCATAAGGCCACTTGTGCGGGCTGATTCTCTCTCTAGCAAATCTGGGTCTCAAGACTGCAAAGGCTTGAAATCAAACCCCGAGTTGAAGGTCAGGTTTGATGTGAGACAGAGTGTCTCAGGAAAGAAATAGGCCTGAATGTGAGCCTTTAAGTTGAAGGCCCAGTTTGGTAAGAACCAAAGTGGCTCTCCAAAAGCCTGCAGCCTGTGAGGAGAGCCTGCTACAAAAACAACCATTTGAAGCAAAGACTCTTATCTTTTGCCCTTCATCCATATTATTTTTCCTTTTTCTTCTCCCCCCTCTGTGTTTGTTTGTTTGTGTGTGGGTAGAGGGTGGGACAGTTAAGGGGGGGGGGGGAGGGATAGCAGGTTAGCTTGTAGTTATTCGGTTGCATTCACTGCCTATTTAATTGTCAATCTTGTTATAAATAAACAGTAACTGTGCTTCAACTCACAAACCTGGTGACTGTAATTACTGGGCAGCCAAGGGCCAAAGACTTTGGGTATTTTTATAAGAGTTACTGGTTAACTCACTTGTGACCGTGGAGCAAGTGGGGTTGGAATTGACGTGCACTAACCCAGGTTGTCTTAACAACACACACATGTGGACAGCAGTCTGGTTGTGGTACGAGAGAACCGTTTGCCAGCTACTTGACTCTCTTATCACGGCACACCTCGGCTCCTCAAGGGGGGGCCGTGATTTTACCAACATGGGTAAGAGTGGAGCCCCACCCCAACCAATCGCTGAAAGAAATATCAACGCAACACCGGAGCAGTTCTTTAATCCGCTCGCATTAATCAATGTTCCAATGTACTTGTAACCAACTGCACTGCAGCTCCCTTTGAGTTTTATGTTATTAAATGATTGTAGTCGCAGCATGACTCCTGGCAGAACACACAGGGAAAGAAAAATGACAGTAAGCATAACGATAAAACAGTTCCTCAATGGGTGGTGTGCATTTAATAATCATCGAGCTCCAGTCTTTTCTGTAAGATGATTTCTTTTGTTCTTTTTGGCACAGAAGCTGACCCCTGAGGCCCAGAGTGATTTATTCATATAAACACTGATACATGCTGTTGGCTTAAAAACAAATTGTTTCATGATTGCTTAATCAATACAATGTCTGTTACCAATGAGGGAAGGGTTTTTTTTTTATAATGCATTTTGCTTTTTCTAACAGTACCTTGTTCCTTCTGGCACCGGTGCAAAGAAGTGAGGTCAAAGTCTTGTCAGGTCCAGACATCCAATAATTGTACAGTAAGTTTACTGACTGTAAACACAGCTCCTAAATGTTGGAATTCTAAATCAATACATGTTAAGACCATTGATTGGAGAGTGTATGTGGATTGAGGTACCCAGCACAAGCTTCACTGTCTTTAGATCAGACTGCCTTGATTTGGTTTAGTCCTGTTTCTCACTCTGTTTTCATTAGGTTTCAGTCAGCCCAATCCAGGTTGAAATTTACATAGAATTTACAGTGCAGAAGGAAGACATTCGGAAGAGCACCGGCTCTTGGAAAGAGCACCCTAACCAAGGTTAACCCTATCCCCATAACCCAGTAACCCCACCTAACACTAAGGGCAATTTTGGACACTAAGGGCAATTTATCATGGCCAATCCACCTAACCTGCACATCTTTGGACTGTGGGAAGAAACCGGAGCACCCGGAGGAAACCCACGCGCACACGGCGAGGATGTGCAGACTCCGCACAGGCAGTGACCCAAGCCGGAATCAAACCTGGGACCCTGGAGCTGTGAAGCAATTATGCTATCCACAATGCTACCGTGCTGCCCTTTGAGACATGTAAGAAACAGGGCGAGACCAGGATTTTCCAGCTGCTGGACTTCAATCAAAGCCAGGAAACTTGGAGGAGATGGTTCAGGATGTAGTGACTCAAACCATTTCTGTTCTCCCGGTGTAACAGTATCAGTTCTCATTGACCAGAACCCTCCGTCCAGCTGAACTTCACATTTAACTGCGCTCACTCTCTCCAAATAAACAATGTAACCATAACTACAGAGTAAATGTAGGTTGTCTTGTTATCCTCTTGGCGTAGCATAAACGGCTTCCTTGATGTTCACTCTGACAAAGGGAGGTTCAGACGTGGAGATAACTTCAACACGTTTATTGAACTATTTACAATTCTGCTACTCGGGTTCAACACTACTGTTAATCCTTCTATAGCTACTCAGACTGACAAACCAGTCTGCTACAATTCACGTGGTAGGTGTGATATTGAATCAACCCTGTGTCTGTACTCACTGAGTGTCTTCACTGGAAAGAGGCACATCATGTGTGCTGTGTCCTTTATATATGGGTTGGTGTAATGCCCCCCTGTGGTAGTGTCACCTCTGTGTGTATCATGAATGCCCATTGGTCGTGTTCTATCTTACTGACCTATTGGTTGAGTGTCTGTGTGTCATGTCTCTGGTGCTCCCTCTAGTGTCTAACTAGTCTACGTGTACTTACATTAACCCCTTGTGTATCTACAGTGATGCATATCACCACATGGGTAAATATGTCTTTCTGTGGGATATATGGAGGATCCTTTGTCCAGTCCTGCTCAGGTCTCCTCTTTCACCTATTTTTCATTCATAAAATACCTACAGTGCAGAGGAGGCCACCCTACATAGGCCCACTTCCCACCCTATCCCTGTAACCCCACCTAACCTGCACATCCCTAGATACTCGGGCAATTTAGCAAGGCAAAGCCACCTAACGTTTATGTCTTTGGATAGTGGAAGGAAACCGGAGCACCCGGAGGAAGCTAACGCAGACATGGGATGAAAGTTCAAACATTGATGACTGTACTGGTATTACTTCTTGTTCTTATCTGAAACATTGTCAGCTACATGTTTTCATCCCTCCTTCACCGTCACATGACCTATCGGACACTCCCATTCCCTTCCTTGACTTTTTTATCTCAATTCTGGGCTGAGCCAGTAATTATCATGAGCCCCCTAACTCCCACAGCTACTGTGGTTGCATTTCCTTTCACTCCACTTCCCATGAGCACTCAATTCCGTTGTCACACTTTTGTCCGCCTTCGCTGCTCCTGTTCTAATGATGGAACCTCTCCACCTTTGCTCATCCCTTTTTCCTCAATCGAGGATTTCCTCCATGGTGTTTGACAGAGCCCTTTGACCATGTCCATCCCAATTCCAGTCTTCTGTCCTCACCCCTTACCCGCTCTCCCAGATTCTCGACAGTGTTCCTCTAGTCGTCATGTCCCACCCTCCCAGGCCATTCCCTTGCCATTTCCCCCACCTCCAGCACATTACCTCCCATTTTCATTCAGCATTCTGGAGGAACTGTTCCCTTTGTAACACTTTGAGACCACCTTCAGTCACTACCAAAGTGCATAAGCTGTAACACTGGCCTATATTACATCTTCTTCATTCTCCCTGTTCACGGCATTCTCCCCTACCCGGCGTGACCGAGGGTCCCGGAGTAGGGGAGTGGCGGCAACAACTCAGGGGTCGCGCCTCCCCAAAGGTGGGGAATTCTCCCCACCTTTGGGGGCCAGCCCCGCGCCGGAGTGGTTGCCACCAGAAGACCGGCGCAAAAAACCGGCGCCCCCGGCAGCGGGGCTGGCCGAAAGGCTTTCGCCAGTCCACGCATGCGCCGGCAGTGACGTCAGCGGCAGCTGGCCGCTGACGTCACTGCCGGTGCATGCGCGATGTGGGGTTCTCTTCCGCTTCCGCCATGGCGGAGGCCGTGGCGGCCGCGGAAGAAATTAGTGCACCCAGGGCACTGGCCCGGAGTCTGAGCGGGGGGCCCCGATCGCGGGCCAGGCCACCGTGGGGGCACCCCCTGGGGTTCGATCGCCCCCCCGTCCCCTCAGGACCCCGGGGGCCTGCTCGCGCTGCTGAGCCCGCCGTTCCAGAGGTGGTTTAAACCTCGGCGGCGGGAGAGGCCTCCCAGCGACGGGACTTCGGCCCATCCGGGCCGGAGAATCGCCGCAGGGGCCTCTCCGATCGGAGTGGCGAGATTCCTGCCCCCGCCACTTCCCGGGTGGCGGAGAATCTCTGCCACGGCGGGGGCGGGATTCTAGGCGCCCCCAGGCGATTCTCCGACCCTGCTGGGGGTCGGAGAATTTCGCCCCTGCAGAATACCAAACATTCCTTCCTGCTTATCAGTGAGTTGTTTGTAAGTATGCAATACTCACTGCTCAAAATGCAGCCTCCTCCAGATTAAGGAGACCACATGTAAATTGAGAGGTTCCTTTGCTGAACATCTCGGGCCAGAGGGACATCGGGCTGCATTTCCATAGGTCCCTGAAGGCAGAAAGACAAGTAGATAAGGTGGTTAAGAAGGCATATGGGATTCTCGCCTGTATTAGCCAAGGCATAGAATATTAGAGCAGGGAGGTAATGATGAAATGCTGTAAAACCCTCATTAGGCCACAACTAGAGTATTGTGTGCAGTTCTGGTCACCACACTGTTAGAAGGATATAATTTCACTGGAGAGAGTGCAGAGCAGGTTCACCAGGATGTTTCCTGGGCTGGAGCATTTCAGCTATGCAGAGAGCCTGGCTAGGCTGGGGATGTTTTCCTTCGAGCAGAGAAGACTGAGGGGGGGGGGGGGGGGGGGGGGGGGGCATGATCGAGATGTACAAAAGTATGAAGGACATAGATTGGGTAAATAGGAAGGAACTTTTCCCCTTAATGGATGGGTCAATAACCAGGGGCATAGATTTAAGTGGCAGGAGATTTAGAGGGGATATGAGGATAAACCTTTTCACCCAGGGAGTGGTGGGAACCTGGAATTCACTGCCTGAGAGGATGGTAGAGGTGGGAATCTTCACAACATTCAAGAAGCATTTCGATGAGGACTTCAAAATGCCATAGCAAACAAGACTACGGACCAAGTGCTGGCAAATGGAATTAGAATAGATAGGTGCTTGATGGCCGGCACAACACGACGGGCCAAAGGGCCTCTTTCTGTGCTGTAAAGCTCTGTGACTCTATGACTATGTCACTTGACTCCGCAAGTGTGACTCCAAGCTTCCAGTCACTTGGCATTTTAATACTTCACCACCACTCACCCACCCCCACTCTGTTTCCTACACTACTCGAATAACGCACAAAGCAAAGATTGGGCACTCTAGAATTGTATCGAATGGAGTTTAGAAGAATAAGACACAACTTGATTGAAGCATATGAGATTCTGAGGGGTCTTCACAGGCTGGGTATGGAGAGGATTTAAAAAAAAAAATTTAGAGTACCCAATTCATTTTTTTCAATTAAGGGGCAATTTAGCGTGCTCAATTCACCTACCCTGCACATCTATGGGTTGTGGGGGCGAAACCCACGCAAACATGGGGAGAATGTGAAAACTCCACACCGACAGTGACCCAGTGCCGGGATCGAACCTGGGACCTCGGTGCCGTGAGACTGCAATGCTACCACTGTGCCACCGTGCTGCCCGTGGAGAGGATATTTAATCTTGTGGAAGAATCCATAACTCAGGATTACTGCTTCAAAATTAGGGGCGGCTCATACAAGACAGCGATGAAGAGAACTTTTCCTCTCAGAGGGTCGAGAGTCTCTGGGACACTCTTCCTCAAAAGGCAGGGGAAGAGAGTCGTTGAATATTTTCAAGGAAGAGCTAGATAAATTCTTGATTTACGAGATTACGAGGGGTAGGTGGGACTTTGGGGTTGAGGTTGCAATCAGATCAGCCATGATCATATTGAATGGTAGAGCAGGCTCGAGGGGCCGAGTGGCCTGCTCCTGCTCGTAATTCATATGAACAGTGCCTCATATTTTGAGATTGAACAGCATGAAAATCAACTCAACAATTCAATTGAATCAACAATACCGACTTCAGCCATTCTTCCATTTTTTCAGACAGTTGCTACTGGTCATGAATATGTTATTGCCATTTACACCTCTTTTAGGCCATCTTTTCTTTCTTTCCTTACGTCCTTCTTACCATCATCAGTTTTGTCACTTCATCTTTCCATGCCTCATTTTCACCATCATCATTTTTGATACTTCATCAATTCTGCCATAGATTTGTAGAGTCATAGAGTCCAGATGAGGTCCTTCAGCCCATCAAGTCTGCACCAACAAAACTACAATTATTTGCACGAATCGCACATTCCAGTACTTTGCCCAAAATGCTTGAATGTTATGGCATTTCAAGTGCTCCATGTACTTTTTAAAGGTTGTGAGGTTTCCCGCCTCTACTACCCTCACAGCCAGTACATTCCAGACTCCCACCACCCTCTGGGCGTAAAAATATTTCTTCAAATTACCTCTAAACTTCCTGCCCCTCACTGTAAAAATATGCCCCCTCAATATTGACCATTCAACGAAGGGAGAAGAGCTGCTTCCTATCCGCCTTGTCCACACCTCAATCATGTCCCCCCTCACCCTTCCCTGCTCAAAGAAAAAAAACTTGAGTATATCCAGCTTCTTTCCGTAGCTCAAATGCTCCATCCCAGGCAACATCCTGGTGAATCTCCTCTGCATCCTCTTCAGTGCAATCACATTCTTCCTATTGTGAGGTGACCAGAGCTGCACACAGTACTCCAGCTGTGGCCTAACAAAAGTTTTGTACAGCTCCAACATAACTTCCCTGACTTTATAATTTATGCAACAACTGATAATGGCATGTGTCCCGTAAGCCTTCTTAACCATTCTATTAACCTGTCCTGTCACCTTCAGGGATCAGTCGACAAGCGCCCCAAGATCCCTTTGTCCCTCTGAGCTTCCTAGTGCTCTGCCATTCATTGAGTACTTCTTTGTCGTGTTACTCCTTTAAAGTGCATCACCTCACATTTTTCAGAGCTAAATTTCATCTGCCACTGATCTGCCCATCTGACCAACCCCCGAATATGTCTTCCTGCAACTTAAAACTTTGGGCGCGATTCTCCCAAAACGGAGCTGGACGGGGGGGGGGGGGGAGAATAGCGGGAGGTCGGGAAAAATGTCGGGAAGGCCCTCCCGCTATTCTCCGACCCGTCGTGGGGGTCGGAGAATTTCGCCCTTTCTTCCTCACTACTAACCACCCTGCCAATCTTCGTGTCATCACCAAACTTACTTGTCATCCCCCTCACATTCTCAACAATATCGTTTATATATATCACAAACACTGATCCCTGTGGGATTTTTTTAAATTTAGAGTACCCAATTCATTTTTTCCAATTAAGGGACAATGTAGCATGGCCAATTCGCCTACCCTCCACATCTTTGGGTTGTGGGGGCGAAACCCACTCAAACACGAGGAGAATGTGCAAACCCCAGACGGACAGTGACCCAGAGCAGGGATCGAACCTGGCACCTCGGCGCATGAGGCACCAGCACTAACTGATCCCTGTGTTATGCCACTGGGCACCAGTCTCAAGTCACACAAACAGCCTTCAACCACCCTCTGTCTTCTACCACTAAGTCAGTTTTGGATCCAACTTTCGAAGTTACTCTGCAATTACCCTTTTTACCAGCATCCCATGTGGGACCTTGTCAAAGGCTTTGCTGAAATCCATATAAACGACATCAACTGCACTACCTTCATCTAAACACCTGGTCACCTCCTCAAAAAATGAAATTTGTCCCTCTTTGTCCCTCTGACAAAGCCATGCTGACTATCCCTAGATCAAACATTGCCTCTCCAAGTGGAGATTAATTTTCTCTTTCAGAATTCTGTCCAATAGTTTCCCTACCACTGATGTGAGACTCACTGGTCTGTAATTCCCTGGTTTATTCTGCAATAACCTGCATGAGACAGACAAGGTGGAATCGATTGTTTTCCCCGTGTGGCTCGAGGAGCATGAGCTCCCCTGCTAACGATGGGGCTGATAACTATGTTGTATAAAAGGTTAGCCAAATGGGAACCGACCAACAGAGAGAGAAGGACTCAGTGAGGTTTAACTGGATCCCGTGAAATAGTTGTTCTTACAAATACATGTCGTCTTTTGTTTCCTAGTCTGACTCCCCTTGCCTTTATTAAGCTGGCAATGAGGATGGGATCGATTGTTTTCCCTGTGTGGCTCAAGGTGTATGAGCTCCCCCGCTAACTACAGTGCAGATAAACATGCTGTACAAAAGTTCGGCCAGATACGATCCGATCTACACAGAGGGAGGACCCAATGAGGTTTAACCGGGCCTCACGTAAATAGTTGTTCTTATGAATAAATGTCTTCTTTTGTTTAGTTGGCTGACTCCCCTCACCTTTATTAAAATCTCTACCACCCTTTTTGAAAAGTGGAACCACATTAGTTGTCCACCAATCCTCTGGCACCTCCCCTGTGGCCAGAGTGGAATCAAAAATTTGGTTTGAGCCCCTGTAATTTCCTCTCTTGCCTCCCATAGCAGCCTGGGATACAACTCATCCAGGCCTGGGGATTTGCCCATTTTTAAATCCATCAAAGCTTCCAGCACTTCCTCTTTCCCCATGGCATAGAGTCATAGATGTTTACAGCATGGAAAGAGGCCCATCGGCCCAGCTGGTCCATGCTGCCCAGTTTCTATCACTGAGCTAGTCCCACTTGCCTACATTTGGCCTATATCCCTCTGTACCCATCCTGCCAATGTAACTGTCTAACTGCCTTTTAAAGGACAAAATTGTACCCGCCTCTACCACTGCCTCTGGCAGCCCGTTCCAGGTGCTCACCATCCTCTGTGTGAAGAAAGTTCCCCTCTGGTCTCTTTTCTATCTCTCTCTCACCTTAAACCTATGCCCTCTAGTTCTAGACTCCTCTACCTTTGGGGAAAGATGTCAAATTGTTCAAGAACCCTCTTCCCAAGTTTTGTACCTACATCCTCCTTCTCCCAAGTGAAGGCAGATATGAAGTACTCATTTAATGCCCTACGAATGTCCTCCAGCTTCATGCAAAGATTATCCCCTTGGTTCCTAATGGACGCTAGTCTTCCGCTGGTTATCCTCTTCCCCTTAATATACTTACAGAATATCTTGGAATTCTCTCTAATCCTAGCTGCCAGTGTTTTCTCATGCCCTCTCTTTGCTCTCCCAATTGCTTTCTTAAGTTCTCCCTTGCACTTTCTATGCTCCAGTAAGGCTTCCACTAATCTGCTCCCTTTGTACCTGTTAAAAGTCTTCTTTTCTTTCTTATCCAGTCCTGAATATTCCAAGACATCCAGGGTTCTCAGGACTTATTGCTCTTACATTTCATCCTGAAGGGAACATGTTGGGCCTGTACCCAATTTCCTTTTCGAAGCCCCCCCCCACATTCAGTTGTAGATGTTCCCAAAAGAAGCTGTTCCCAGTCTACTTTGGCCAAATCCCGCCTTATTCTAAGAAAATTTGCCTTCCCCCAATCAAAACCATTTTTTGCGTTCCATTTTTCCCTTTTCCATAACAAACATAAATCGTACCATGTTGTGATTGCTATCACCAAAATGCTCCCCATTGCCACCTAGAACACATGTCTGGCTTCCTACCCGAGAATTGGAACCAGCGCTGTGCAATCCTTTGTTGGACCTTCTACATATTGGCCTAACAAGATCTCCTGAATACATTTCAAGAAATCAACCCTCTCTAAACCCTTTACACCATGACTATCCCAATTATTGTTTGGGAAGTTGAAATTCCCAAATATAATTGCCCTTTTACTATAATTTTTACACCACAGTGAATTGTCTACATATCTGCTCCTCTATTGCCAGTTGACTGTTTGGCGGTCAATAATACACTCCCAGCAATGTGACTGCCTTCCACCTTACAACAAACCTTCCCTGTTCTTCTCCACCTGCCAGCCCACTGATCTGCATGCTTTTGTGCTTGCTGCACAACTGTTACATCTCCAGTTTTTCCTGTTCCGACGAGACGTCCCTCAGCTGTTCATGCAAATGTACTTCCTCACTCCACCGCTGCCCGACCCGCCAGGTATTCCCGCTTTGACTTCAGACTTCCAGAGCCTGCAGCATTTTGCTTGTGTACAAGCAGACTTAATGCTGCCAGCGGAGGCTGGAATGGGGAAAAGCTTTCAATCCTCAACAACCCATCCCACATTTCAAACGTCCAATATTTCTGTTGACCTGCTCCCCAACACACCGCTAAGGTTCAGCCAATCAGCGGGTTGTGGAACATTATATAAAGCTCTGTGTCTGTGTTATCAGCATACTGTCAGATTAGATTGTTACAGCCAGATGTAATTTTATAATAACATGTAAAGTAACACTTTGTGCTATATTGGGTTGGCTGATGACATTTTGATAAGCTCATTTGCATTTGACTCTGTTTAATTGAATAGCATAGCTTGTTTGCCAGATGTCATCAAAGGCAAATTGATCACTCATTATGACTCAATTCTTCTCCACACAGGAGGTTGTGGAGGTAAAAATCTTTCTCAAGATGGATTCCACCTACAGTGTTAACCTTTCCCTCTCAGGCATTGGCAGATATGTAAATCTACCATTTTCTGTGATTGTCACTTACGTTGACCCATCCCAGGCCTACGAATGTTGTACCTTGCATGTCAATGAAGTATTAATGTCCATGTACTGTCACTAAACCAGGCACAGTCTGGTCACATAGTACAGAAAGGGTATTATTTCCTGTGAGAGCTTCAGAAAATAACGGTTCTCAGTACCAAGCATCTATTTATGGTCAAAAGATGATGAGAGGTTCTTCTTTTTCTAGATTAGTGGATCACTGGACCAACCTCTTGGTCCAGCTCTATTGATTCGCTGAATGGGAGCAAGACTTGATTCTGGCTCAGATGGAGATCACCTCATAAAGGTATTAGAACATAGAACAGAATAAAGGTGTTATACCTGATATTATTAATCGGGGTCTCTGTGATCACTTGGACTAGTTTGAACAGCTAAAGGAGTCAGAGGAAAAGTTTCCAAATTTTCATCCCTCTAATTAGGAACCATAGAATCCTTACAGTGCAGAAGGAGACCATTCAGCCCATTGAGTCTGCACCGACCCTCTGAAAGAGCACCCCATATAGGCCCACTCCCTCGCCCTATCCCCGGAACCCCACCTAACCTGCACATCTTTAGACACTAAGGGACAATTTATCATGGTCAATCCACATAACCTGCAGATCTTTGGACTGTGGGAGGAAACCGGAGGACCCGGAGGAAACCCACGCAGACACGGGGAGAAGGTGCAGACTCCACACAGGCAGTCACCCAAGGCCAGAATTGAAACTTGGGTCCCTGGCCCTGTGAGGCAGCAGTGCTAACCACCATGCCTCAGTAATTAGAATTAATTTGGGGTTTTATTTAGATTCATTCTTCTCCCTGGGAATTCCACGGTTTTCCGGTGGGCTCTGTATGAATCACAGAGCCTGTCCCTTATCGTCATTGTCCACACATTCAATATGAAAAAACTTGGAGCCCAATGTTCTTTCTATCTCTATTTTTTTGTGGAGTGTGGGTGTCACAGGCAAGGCCAATATTTGTTATCCATTCTTAATTACCCCAGATCCCAGCCCAATGTATCACACAAGTTTGCCACTCCCACATTGATTCTGTATACACCTCCTGCTACCTCAGGAAGGCAGACAGCATGATCAGTGACCCCTCCCACCCGGGCTTGCCTTCTTTCAGACCCTTCTATCAGGCAGAAGATATAGAAGTCTGAAGACCCCCACATCCAGACATAGGAAGAGCTTCTTCCCCACAGCTACAGGACTCCTCAACGACTCCCCCTCGGACTGATCTGTTCCCTGTGAGAATACTGTTCACGACGCCCTATGCCGCTCTTGCTCTTGTATTTGCTTTGTTTGGCCCCTTGTTCCGCATGGTAATTAATCACTGTTTGTCGATGTACCATTTGTCAATGTTCTCTGTTGATTATTCTTTTTGTCTGCCATGTACATACTGTGTACGTTCCTTCGGCCGCAGAAAACTACTTTTCACTGTACTTTGGTACATGTGACAATAAATCAAATCAAATCAGTCAAGAGTCAGCCACATTGCTGTGGGTCTGTAGTCACATGTAGGCCAGACCAGATAAATGCGGCAGATTTCCTTTCCTGAAGGACATTTCTGAACCAGATAGGGTTTTATGATAATCGTTGATCGTTTCATGGATACCAATATGAAATGAAAATCGCTTATTGTCACAAGTATGCTTCAAATGAAGTCACTGTGAAAAGCCCCAATATGGTGACCAGCTTTATATCCCAGGTTTTATTAAGTTTCCAACTCCACCAGGTGTAGTGGTGGAATTCAAGCCCTGGTCCCTCTGGATTACTAGTCCAGTGACAATATCATTATGCCACCATCTCTCCCTTGGCTGAGCCAGTGTAAAAATAAAAGGTGATGCCACCAGTATGTGGGAGTTAGAACAACGTCAGATGATCAAACTAGGCAAAAATCACACAGCAATTTGTAAGATCTGTACATGTCCATTGCATTCATCCCTCATAAACATTTTTCATTCACAACAAGGTGGTCTCAATTAATGTAGGTGGAATCTCTAGATGAAGATTAATGAATAGGAAAACAAAATATTCATGTCCTTCCCAACAATAGCATGCAACTCAAATGATTTTAATCAGCAACATGGGTTAGGTTTATTTTTGGTTAACTTGGTTTGGTGGTGTGGGCATCAAAGTCAAGTCTAACATCTATTTCTCACATCTCTGCCCTTGAGAAGGTGGTGGTGGTGGGCCTTCTTCTCTTGAACTGCTGCAGTCCGTATGGGTGAAGGCATTGTATATTTTATGTCTCAGGTCTATGCAGAGATGACACTATGGAGGGAACAACTTTTAAATGCCAAATCTATGCTTCAGCCCTCACTTCCAGCTCTTTCATAGAATGATAGAATCCTTACAGTGCAGAAGGAGGCCATTTGGCCCATCAAGTCTACACTGACCCACTGAAAGAGCACCCTACCCTATCTCTGTAATCCCATAAACCCATCTAATTTTTGGACACTAAGGGACAACTTACATGGACAATCCATCCAACCTGCGCATCTTTGGACAGTGAAAGGAAACCAAAGCACCCGGAGGAAACCCATGCAGACCCGGGGAGAATGTGCAAGCTCCACAAAGAAAGTAACCAAATGGTGGAATTGAACCCCCCATCCTTGGTACTGTGAGGCAGCAGTGCTAACCACTATGCCATTGTGCCACCCCTTTCTACAGTTTCAATACTTCGCTTTGTGTCCACACTGAGGTTTAACCAATCAAGCACAGTGAGCATCAATAGTTAAAATCAGACTTACATAATCAAACACAGAACGATTGAAAACTACAGAAGGTGAGCCCATGGTGTTGCTAGGGAGGGTGTTCCAGGATCTTTGCCCAATAACCGCAATGAAACAGATATGATTCCAACTCAGGATGGGGTGGGAGATGGAGGAGAACTGGAGAGGTGTTCCCAAGTGCCTGCTGTTCTTGTCTCCAGGAGGCGTTACCAAAGGAGCCAGGGTGACTTGCTGCAGCGCAATTTGCCGATTAAAGAATGAAACTTAATTATCACACCAACAAATTTGCACATATGTAAGTTTTGTTTTTAGATCCCACACAGGAATTGTAAAATTAAAACTGCAGCTAGCACCAAACAGGATTCTGCCACAATGGGGCCTCTGTCTCATCCTGTAAGTGCTGCAGAAAGTCCAACTCAATTAAAATTCTTTACAGGATCCTGTTACACTGCTGCTAAATTAGTTCCAGTGGGACTACTTAATTGTTTTAATTGGTGACATTGCTCTACGGAAAAAACAGAGACTTTTATTGCACATGTTGTAGCTTTGTGATTATGCTGGAATTGTTATGTTCGATTCATACCTTGACATGCACCAGATCTCGTTTACTCAACACCCCTATGCTCTGAGCTTCACTGCTTTCCAATCCAGTGCTGGCTCGCATCTAAGATTTTCATCCTTGTGTCCAAATTTCACCATTCCCTTGCCCATCCCTAGCTTTCTAATATTCCTTGGCCTTACAATCTTCTATGATCGTTTCTCCTTCCCCCCCAATCCTGTCGCACTTCCCTAATTCCCATTGACCCACCATTGGTGGCCTTGGCGTCAGTGGGTCACCCAAAGTTTTAGAATTCTATCACTGAATCTCTCTCTCTTGCTCTGCCTCGCTCTCTCCTCTGCTATAATGTTCCTTAAAAGCTACTTCTTTGGCCAAGTTTTTCATATCCTGGGCTGGATCCTCCGAAAACCGGCGCGATGGCCGGGACCCAGCGGCAAAACCGACGCGGATCACTCCGGCGTCGGACCCCCCAAACGGCGCAAAGTCTCCGGGCCCGGATGGGCGAGCAGCAGCGTGACGCATTCGCGATGGCGTCACCCGCCGTGGACACGCCACGTCACTGACGCTGCGTGGCGTCACAGCATAAACGACGCGCCCCCCCCCCCCCCCCCCCACGGAAGACCAGCTAAGGTGGCCGCCCGCCGCGCAGCCCCGAGGTTCCAGGAGCGCGACACCGAGGTGCTACTGGACACAGTAGAGGAGAGGAGGTAGGCCCTGTACCCCGGACATGGCCGCAGGGTCGCCCCACACCTCAGCCGGCGCCTGTGGAGGGTGGTGGCAGAGGCTGTCAGCGCTGTGGCTGTGACACCGAGGACAGGCACCCAGTGCCACAAGAAGGTCAACGACCTCGTCAGGGCAGCCAGGGTGAGTCCCCCTCCCCGATGTGCGGCACACCCCCAGGTGCAACCAACCCAAACCCTAACCCAACCCTAACCCTAATGTGCTGCGCACCTCTACCAATATACGCGCAACCGCTAGCGTGCATTCATATACCTGTCTAACACTGTTGCCCTTCACCCCTGCCACCCACCCGCCTGCCCCCCACAGGAGAGGCGTGCACACAACAACAACAGGGAGCATGAGAGGACTGGAGGGGGCCCAGCTTATGAGAGACAACTCACCGTTCATGAAGAAAGGGCTGTGGAACTGGTAGGCGGACCTGACGACCGGGAGGTTGCCGATGCAGAGGTCGGGGGCCAACCAGCAAGTGAGCCACCCACGGTCCATCCCCATTCCCCCATATACCCCCACCCCATATCCCCCTCCCCATATCCCCCATATCCCCCCTTCCCCTCCCCCACATCCCCCCTCCCCATACATCTCCTCCCCATATCCCCCCTCGCCATATCCACCTCCCATATCCACCCCTCCCCATATCCCCCTCCCCATATCCCCCCTCTCCATCTCCCCAATATCCCCCTCCCCCATATCCCCCTCCCCATATCCTCCCTCCCCATATCCCCCCACCCCCATATCCTCCCTCCCCATATCCCCGCCCCCATAGCCCCCTCCCCATATCCTCCCTCCCCATATCCCCCTCCCCATATCCCCCCTCCCCATGTCCCCCTCCCCATATCCCCATATACCCTCTCCCATATTCCCCCTCCCCATATCCCCCATATCCCCCCTCCCCATATCCCCCTCCCCATATCCCCCTCCCCATATTCCCCCCTCCCCCATAGCCCCCTCTCCCATATTCCCCATATCTCCCCTCCCCCATATCCCCCCTCCCCATATCCCCATATACCCCTCCCCCATATCCCCCTCCCCATATCCCCACTCCCCCATATCCCTCGATCACCGCCCACGTGCCTAACCATGCTGTATTGTATATTGCAGGCCCGAACGTCGAGGCACCCGTCCCCGCGGATGCCGACCACCCGCAGGATGCCCCAGTGCGGCCACGAGAGAGGGAGAGACCTGGCCCATCTGGCAAGTGACGCCCGCAGGACGCCCCAGGGTGGCCACGAGAGAGGGAGAGACCCGGAGCGACAGGGAGTTGACGCCTCCGTCTTGTGCAGGTGCGGCGACGCAGACGTGTGACACCCAGTGACGAGGGGAGCAGCCACAGGCCCCCATTGCAGCCGAGCCAGGACATCCCTACCCAGGACAGCCCTACCCAGGACAGCCCGATCCAGGACACACCTACCCAGAACACTCCTACCCAGGACACCCCTACCCAGGACACCCCTACCCAGGACAGCCCTACCCAGGACACCACTACCCAGGACACCCCTACCCAGGACACCACTACCAGGACACCCCTACCCAGGACAGCCCTACCCAGGACAGCCCGATCCAGGACACACCTACCCAGGACACCCCTACCCAGGACACCCCTACCCAGGACAGCCCTACCCAGGACAGCCCGATCCAGGACACACCTACCCAGGACATAACTACCCAGGACAGCCCTACCCAGGACACCCCTACCCAGGACAGCCCTACCCAGGACAGCCCTACCCAGGACAGTCCTACCCAGGACACCACTACCCAGGACAGCCCTACCCAGGACACCCCTACCCAGGACAGCCCTACCCAGGACAGCCCGATCCAGAACACACCTACCCAGGACACCCCTATGGAGGACAGCCCGATCCAGGACACACCTACCCAGGACACCACTACCCAGTACAGTCCTACCCAGGACAGCCCGATCCAGGACACACCTACCCAGGACATAACTACCCAGGACATCCCTACCCAGGACAGCCCTACCCAGGACACCACTACCCAGGACAGCCCTACCCAGGACAGTCCTACCCAGGACAGCCCGACCCAGGACACCACTACCCAGGACAGCCCGATCCAGGACACATCTACCCAGGACAGCCCTACCCAGGACAGCCCTACCTAGGACACCACTACCCAGGACAGCCCTACCCAGGACACTGACACACAGTGGATGGGTGGAGATGATCTGCCACCCCAGAGTACCATGGAGTCTGAGTCTGACAATGCTCACGACACAACGCCACTGCTGTCTCCAACCCCCTACACCATCCTCCACCATCGCAGAGACACTCATCTCGGTTGGGCACTTTAGTGATGAGGCGTCTGGTATTCTGACTGGTGAGCACAACACAGCCGTACCGGTACAGCAGGTGGAGGTAGGAGTAGCAGAGGGGCCGGGAGGTCGGAGAGCATCCTGGCGCAAGCGAACATCTGCCGCCTAGACGGGTCTTGGGTTCCTGGAGTTATCACACCCACCCATAGACCAGATGCAGCCACCAAACCTGGGACAAAGGAGGAGGATGATGGCTGGCTTGCAGCGGCTGCAGACACAGGTGGAGGAGTGCGCCCGCGTCCAGGAGCTGGGAGTTGTGCCGATCATGCGTGTCACCCAGGCCGAAACCTGGGTGGCGTCCGCGGTGGAGCCAATGGGTGCGACGGTGTCAGACATGGGGAGCAGGATGCGAGGCCTGGGGCATTCCGTGAAGGCGCCATGTGTGGCTCAGGACATGGCTTCCCTCTCACAGGAAGCCATGAGCCAGACAGCGGCAGATGGCAGGGATGCTCAACGCCGTGGCCCAGTCTCAGCAGGCCATGGCGCAGTCCCAGCAGGCAATGGCCCAGTCTCAGCAGGCCATGGCGCAATCTCAGCAGGCCATCGCTGAGGGCAGCAGCACCATTGCCCAAGTGCTAGCCGCCGTCGCCCAGACACAGACAGGGATGGCCAACTCCCTGAGCTCCATGGCTGCAAACCCGCAGACCCTTGTCGATACCAGCACGGGCCTCCAGGACTGGCAGCGCCAGGTATCGGGGAGGAGACGGATGGCCAGACCGTTCGCACCCCCAACCCATGTAGCGGCCCGGGGGCCATCGGGCACCCGGAGGGAGGAGGAGATGCTGGGGCCCGTCCCGGGTCCCCCTTTAGGGGTGGTCCCGGAACACTGCAGCACCTCGGATGCCCCCCCCCCCCCCTTCCGTCCCAGGTGCATCTGGTGGGCAACAGGCAGGACAGGCTGGCAGCTCGCCATCCCAGTTGCCCGAGCCGCAGCCTGGCCCATCTAGGCTGGGCCGCCCCAGGAAACGGCCGCCAAAGGGATCCCGAGTCACAGGGCAGGAATCAAAGGAGTCCAGCTCCAGATCAGCTGTACCGTCTAGGGAACCACCAACGCGTAGTCAAAGGGCCCGTAAGGCCAAACAATTAGGCACTGAGTAAGTTGGCACGGGTGCAGGACACAGACAAGTTTCAGGGGCTAGGGCACGTGTATGGACTGTTTGTTATTAAAATAATTTTCACACCAACAGAAGCTGCCTTTGTGCTCTGTCCGAAGCGTGCAGGGGTGTCATGTACGTTGAGCGCCAGTGTGTGTATGTGAGGGGTGGTCTGACGTCGGCCCCAGGTGAGTGTGCCCCCCTCCACCTTGGCCGCCCTCTCCATCCCCCTGGACAGAGGACGGGACCGTGCGCTGAATTGTCACGGACGCATGCAGGGATGGTCCGGGTGGATGGTGGTACTGTGACCATGGGTCAGACATTGTCCAACGATGTGGAGCCAGGAGCTCATTGCAGAGCGGGTCGTCATCATCCTCCATGGCCTGCAATAGACAGGCTTCCACCGTCGACCGTGTGAGCGCGGCCCGCCGTGCAGCAGGTGGATCTGCAATGGAGCGGTGGTGTACATGCGGGTGGGGTGGGTGTGGTTGGTGGGTAGGTGGAGGGGTGTTAAGGGTGTTGGTGCTTGGTGGGTGGGTGGGTGAGGATGTTGGCACTGGGTGGGTGAGGGAGGGGTGAGGGTGGTTGGATGTTGCCATGGTGTGCAGTATGTGGCCATACTCGCCGATTCCCAAGCCCCCTAGTCAGTGAACCGGGCGGCTATCAGCCTGTCCCGTGCCCGCTGGCCCAGCTGGTAATGGTGGGCAGCCACCCGCCCATGCCTAGCCTGTCTGCCCTGACCATTGCCCCCATCCCCCTCATCGGCAGAGGACTGCGCCTCTTCCTGCTGCTCCTCCACTCCCCCCTCCTCTGCCTGCGGCACATCACCCCTCTGCTGGGCTATGTTGTGCAGGACACAGCGCACCACAATGATGTGGCTGCCCCTATCTGGCGTGTACTGGAGTGCCCTCCTCCAGAGATGTCCAGGCACCTAAAACGCATTTTGAGCATGCCAAAGCACCTCTCTATCACACCCCTTGTCGCAGCATGGGCATCATTGTAGCTGTTCTCCGCGTCACTTTGTGGCCTCCGTATAGGCGTCATCAGCCACGACCGCAACGGGTAACCCCTGTCACCCAGCAACCAGCCCCTCAGCCGGGGGTGGCGTCCTTCGAACATGCCGGGGATGTAAGACCGCGACAACACGTATGAGTCATGAACACTTCCCGGGTACCGGGCACAGACGTGCAAGATAAACATACGGTAGTTGCAGACCACCTGGATGTTCATGGAATACGTCCCCTTCCTATTGGTGAACACGGCTCTGTTATCTGCAGGTGGCCGCACGGCAACGTGCATCCCATCGATTGCCCCCTGGAGCATGGCAAAACTGGCCACGGCAGAGAAGCCCACGGCCCGGGCATCCTGGCTCGCCCGGTCCACAGGGAACCGGATGTAGCGGTCCGCAATTGCATAAAGGGCATCTGTCACTGCCCGGAGGCACCGGTGTACCGATGTTTGCGAGATGCCGGACAGGTCCCCACACGGTGCCTGGAATGACCCCGTGGCATAAAGGTTCAGGGCCACCGTAACTATGACGGACAAGGGGAGAGGGTGTCCTCCCGGGGTGCCACGCGGTGCCAGGTGTGCCAGCAGGTGGTAGATGTGTGCCACGGTTTCCCGGCTTATCTGGAGTCTCCTCCTGCATTCCCGGTCCATGAGGTCCTGGTACGACGAACGGGGCCGGTACACACGGGGCCTCCTCCGGCGTCTCCGTCGCCGTGGCGCCACGACGTCCTCCACCCTCTCCTCGTGCTCCTCCTCCTCTTCGTGCTCCCCCTCCTCTATCTCCTCCTCGTCCTGTCGGGCAGGTGGCCCTCCAGCCTGGGCGGCTGCCGTCTGCCCCTCTGCGGAATGCTCCACCACGGCAGCCTGCGCCGCCTCTTTGCCACGCTCCTCCTCCTCCTCCAGTGCAACATGTAGAATAGCGGCTGCCGCCACGGTGGCCAACATCGCTGCATGGGAGCGACTGTTGGAAGATGACCAGGTGGACGACCTCCCTTGCCCTCGCCCCCCTCCTCGACACTCACCCCCCCTCCCCGGCACTGTCCCCCCCTCCCCGGCACTCGCTCTCTCCCCCTCCCTCCCCGGCACTCACCCCACCCTCCCCGGCACTCGCACTCTCCCCCCCCCTCCCCAGCACTCTCCACCCCTCCACGGCACTCACCCCCCCCCCTCCCCGGCACTCACCCCACACTCCCTGGCACTCGCACTCTCCCCCCCCCTCCCCAGCACTCTCCCCCCCCTCCCCGGCACTCGCCCCCCCCCTCCCCGTACTTTCCCCCCTCCCCGGCACTCACCCCACCTCCCCGGCACTCGCTCTCACCCCCCCTCCCCGGCACGCTCCCCCCATCCCCGGCACTCACCCCCCATCCCCGGCACTCAACTCTCCCCCCCCCCCTCCCCGGCACTCATCCCCCCTCCCCAGCACTCACCGCCCCCCCCCCCCCCCCCCCCCGGCACTCGCTCTCTCTCCCCCTCCCCGGCACTCGCCCCCCCATCCCCAGTACTCTCCCCCCTCCCTGGCACTCACCCCCCTTCCCTGGCACTCGCTCTCACCCCCCCTCCCCGGCACGCTTCCCCCATCCCCGGCACTCACCCCCCATCCCCGGCACTCAAACTCTCCCCCCCCTCCCCAGCACTCACCCCCCATCCCCGGCACTCACACTCTCCCCCGCCCTCCCCGGCACTCACACCCCCCCTCCCCGGCACTCGCACTCACCCCCCCTCCCTGGCACTCGCACTCACCCCCCTCCCCGGCACTCTTCCCCTCTTCCCGGCACTCTCCCCCACTCCTCGCTATTTGCTTTCACCCCTCCCTGGCACTCGCACTCACCCCCCCTCCCCGGCACTCTTCCCCTCTTCCCGGCACTCTCCCCCACTCCTCGCTATTTGCTTTCACCCCTCCCCCCTCCCTGGCACTCGCACTCACCCCCCCCTCCCCGGCACTCTTCCCCCCTTCCCGGCACTCTCCCCCCTCCTCGCTATTTGCTTTCACCCCCCCCCCCCAGCACTCACCCCCAGCCCCCCCCCCACAGAGCCCCCTCCCCCAACAGCCCCCCCCCCCCCCACACCACCCTCCCCTCCCCCACACACACAGACTGCGGCCACGCCGTCACTTCTCCTGCGGCCACCCCCCACGCCGTGACCTACCTCCACGCTGTACAGCGTCAACCATCAGCATTGGTTGATGCCGTTATGTAGGTGTTTTGATTTACGCCGACATGACCCGTGGTCACATCGGCGGGACTTCAGCCCTTCCGGCCGGGAGAATACGGGCAGCCCCGGGGTCCATAGATCGCGTCGGCCCCCACCATTATCCGAGGCAGGCAGCGCGATTGATGGCTCGCCGACTTTTCAGCGTTCGGAGACTTTGGGAGACGGCGGGGGTGGGATTCATGCAGGCCCCCGGCGATTCTCCGACCCGGGCGGGGGGTCATAGAATCCAGCCCCCTGTCCTAATACCTTTTCATATGGCTCACTGCCAAAATTGGACCAATTTACAATGTTAAAAGGTGATGGGCTGGATTTATCTAAGTGGGAACAAAGTCCCATGGTGAGCACATTTAGTCATGTGTTCCCTGGCACTCGCAGCGCTGAGAAACACAACGGTATAAAAGAATACCCGGGTTAGATAGGGAGCCACAGTGGGGAACACGCGGCCGCTCGTAGCTCCATTTTCTGCACTGAGGAGCTCCACTCGCTGGGATTCCTCAGTGTAGCGAGAGATCAGAATGATATTTTTAAATGGCGTCCCGATATCTGGTGCCCATTGAGTGATCACTGACATCCCCCAAGCCCCAATGCAATGTGGGAGGGTCCCCGCCTCCCTATCCCCCCACACCTCCCCAACACCCGCACAGGGCACCTCCAGCCTGATCGCCACTGCGCATAAAAAGCCAGCTTGGAACAATGGCAGCGCCAACCCCAGCAGTGCCCCTATCAGCTGGCAGTGCCAGCTAGACACATTGGCTATGCCAGGCTGGCACCCAGGTAGCACTGCCAGGGTGCCAAGCTGGCAGTGCCAGGGTGCCCAGATGGCACCAACAGTGCCAGGGTACCACCATGCCCAAAGGGCATGCACCTGGGTGCTTCCCATGCCATTCCGCCTGGCCCCCTGTTGTGGAGACCAGTACTGAACGGCACTCACCCAAGGTCTCCGAGGCGAAGGGGATAGGTCCCTCGGTGAGACATCGCAACATCTTGGGAGATCGCGTTCGATCTCATGAGGCATTGCGAGCCAAGTAGATCTGGCGGCGGGGTCGTCTGGCTTCTATTGGCCATGCTACGCTGCAATGTGTTGCTTTTCGGGTGCAGCATGGCCGTTCAATCGTGCCCGATATAATAAATGCAAACTGTTGTTGTTTCATCCCCTGATAGAATCTTGCCTTTGCTTCTAGTGACAGTCCTGTAGTTTAAATAAGTTTTATGCTATTCCTCCAAATGTGAGTTTGTAAGGGCCCTTCCTGTTGATTCTCTTTATTTCCAATAACTTTTACTTTGTTGTTATTATTTTTGACCCATGGATATTTAAGGAACATACACCTTCCAGTCAAGTAGAGGAAGCGAGTTACTCAAAATCTGCAATATAATACACTGTGCAATTGGAGATTTAGATTTTGATCAAAATAACTCAGACTTTATTACACCCCTGAGACCAGAGGAATTTGAGTCAATTGATTGGCTGGTGGCCATGGACCGTATTCTGCCTGGCGACATACAGTGATTGAGTTCAGCCAGGTGGGAGTTTTCAGGGGATCCAGACGGAGGTACTCCTAGACGCTAAGAGAAGAGACAGAATTGCTGTCTCTCCTTCTCTAAAACAGGTTTCCTGCCTGCTGTTTCCTGAATCTGCTGAGAAGTCTCGAGATCCTGATGCATCTGCAGTGCAAACCATGATAGACTGAACACAAGAACCTCCAAAAGAAGACCTGGACTATAAGTCTGTAACTGGAAGATGTCCAGCTGAAACATAAACTTTTATCTTTTTACTTTTGTATTATTCTTTTCTTTCACCCCTCTTTTCCCTCTGTATTTGTCTGCCTTGTGTGTGTGTAAAGGGTGGAGGCGAGTTAAAGAAAGAGGGTTAGGAATTAGATACAGTTAACCAGTTGCATTTGTTGTCTATTTAATTATAGTTATTGTTATTAATAAAAATTACTTGTTTTTAAATTTACAAACCTGGTGGCTATAGTTATTGGGCAGCCAAAAAGCAAAGACTTTGAGTATTTTCTGATAATTAATAGTTAATTTCAATTATGTTGTGACAAGTGGGGCTGGAATTACTGGCGCACTAGCCCAGGGTGTTGTGACACATTCAAAATTTATCGAGGCAAATTGGCTGGCTTCCTGACTATAGAAGGGGTGACTAGAGAGTGTTTCCCATGGTACACGATATAACACATATTCTGCTGCGGTTGTGGCAAAACAGTGTTACTTGTGCTTACAATCAGGGAAAAACGTTACAGATTTGACAGGCTGGATTGTGGCCACCTCAATTTTTATAACAATTCTGAAAATTCAATTTTGGTGGCGGTCGAAAATGGGCAAGAGTGGATTGGCTACATCCTGTCCAATCACCCTTTCTACTTAGTGATTGGCTGCATCCTGTACAATTACTATTTCCACTTAGTGATTGGCTGCATCCTGTCCAATCACTCTTTCCACTTAGTAATTGGCTGCATCCTGTCCAATCACTCTTTCCACTTAATGATTGGCTACATCCTGTCCAATCACTCTTTCCAATTAGTGATTGGTTACATCCTGTCCAGTCATCCTTTCCAATTAGAAAATTGGTGGTTTTCTCTCTAATCGCCCTTTCCATTTAATCAATCAGCTGTGATCCATCCAACAGTCATTTTTATTCAATTCAATGGAAAGTATGATTGGATGGGCTGTATAATGTTTGCACAGTCAACTACCACCAGTTTCCACCCTGCTGCTATGAATTCTACCCTTTCCAGGTCTCAGAAGAGGAAATAATTTAGGTACCGCTGCCCTATTTATCTATTCCCACCTGATGTTCAACAGAAACACGGAAGCATGCCTGACTATAACTAGAAGCAAAAAGGTTGCCCCTTTCTCTGAACAGCCATGATCTTGCATTGCTCAATTAATCAATGTATTTTGTGTCACTTCCATTGGTCAATGAACTTCACCATCTGCAATGCCAGGCAATAGACAATGTCAACAAATCACCTGGATTCTTGCAGATATTCCAGGAACATAGAACATAGAAAAATACAGCACAGAACAGGCCCTTCGGCCCACGATGCTGTGCCGAACTTTTGTCCTCGATTAAGAACAATTAATCTACACCCCATCATTCTACCGTAATCTATGTACCTATCCAATAGCCGCTTGAAGGTCCCTAATATTTCTGACTCAACTACTTCCACAGGCAGTGCATTCCATACCCCTACTACTCTCTGGGTAAAGAACCTACCTCGGACATCCCCCCTATATCTTCCACCATTCACCTTAAATTTATGTCCCCTTGTAATGGTTTGTTCCACCCGGGGAAGAAGTCTCTGACTGTCTACTCTATCTAGTCCCCTAATCATCTTATAAACCTCTACCAAGTCGCTCCTCATCCTTCTCCGTTCTAATGAGAAAAGGCCGAGCACCCTCAACCTTTCCTCGTAAGGCCTACTCTCCATTCCAGGCAACATCCTGGTAAATCCCCTTTGCAGCTTTTCCAAAGCTTCCACATCCTTCCTAAAATGAGGCGACCAGAACTGCACACAGTACTCCAAATGTGGCCGTACCAAGGTTTTGTACAGCTGCATCATCACCTCACGGCTCTTAAATTCAATCCCTCTGCTCATGAACACTAGCACACCATAGGCCTTCTTCACAGCTCTATCCATTTGAGTGGCAACTTCCAAAGATCTGTGAACATAGACCCCAAGATCTCTCTGCTCCTCCACATTGCCAACAACCCTACCATTAACCCTGTATTCCGCATTCATATTTGTCCTTCCAAAATGGACAATCTCACGCTTTTCAGGGTTAAACTCCATCTGCCACTTCTCAGCCCAGCTCTGCATCCTATCTATGTCTCTTTGCAGCCGACAACAGCCCTCCTCGCTATCCACAACCCCACCAATCTTCGTATCATCTCCAAATTTATTGACCCACCCTTCAACTCCCTCATCCAAGTCATTAATGAAAACTTTGCAAAGAACTTTGCAAACTGGCAGATATTCATCTCAGGCAGCAGCACAAAGCTGGTGGTTTTGGACATTCTGCACCTTATACAGTGTTCGATACTCAGGTCCACTGCAAGCAATGGAATTAAAGTCACTGTGTCAAGTGAGAGGGATATCTGATAGTGCCCGTTTTGTGCTGTTGACGGAGAAGGTTTTCTAGTCCCTTAGTGGTCTATATTTTCTCCTATTTTGTTCCCTATTTTTAGATGACCCCCAGCAGGGCCAATGAAAAACTTTGAATGGTGGACCTCAAGTCCCAGATCCCTGATGGAACCATTTTCAGAGAGTTTGTAAGATGCAACGGCTAATGCATGTTATACTCTTGCCCGACTATGGGTTCCTGTGGGTCCTTATTCCCTTCACAATCCTTTTGAACAACCATCTCAATTTGCCCTGTCACTTCCAAAGACTTGTATAAATACAATGAAGATCCAAGTTTCTGAGAGAAAATCAATTGTCCAGTTTTGCTCGTGTGCCCATTCTACCCTCTGCCAACCTTTGGAGTTGACATCGGATGAAAAACTGCTGAGTGTCAGGAAAAAAATCAATCCTGAACTTCGACATCCCTATCCTTCCCTAATTGTTTTTGTCACATAGAAGTGAAGAGTCACCATCTCTAAAGAAAGGGAAAGTATAAACACGCATTTATACTGCAAATTTCACACCCTCAGTGTCTTTTTCCCTCTCTCGGCGATATGCAGAGACGATACACTCCAAGCAGCCAGGGTAAATGTCTTCAGGAACTTTATTGGCCATGCTTTTACAATGTCTGCTCTATGCTTCCAATTATTTTGATTCAGCTTTATTTGTCCTTCTCGCAATCACCACAGACAGGCTTAATAATCACACACAATAAGCAGAGAACAATCAAGAGTCATACATAATCGAGCACCAAACAATTGAACAATCAAGAACAACACAGACTGTCCCAAAATGTCTAACAGCCCATGAAATTCCTTTTAACTTTAGTCATTCGTGTCATGTCAGAACCGCTGTAACTAATTTAAACGTGGGGTCCCAGAAAGCCGCAATGTGATCTTGTCCAGACGTGTTTTTGTTTAAATAATGCTGGCTTGAAAGTTAAGTATTGACCAGGGCACTGTGGACAACTACCTTGCTCTTCTTTGAATGGCTGCACAGGACCATTTACATCCACCTTCAATAGCAAGTCTTGTTTTGATTTAATACCAGATCGTCAAAAATATTAGGATTGAGCCACAGCTGATACTTGAGTCAACGTTAGCTTTCCAAAAGTAAAATAAAAGAGTTAGAATTGAGCAAAGACTGGGATTAGTTATCCCCTTGACTGGAAACAGCTAAAATCAAATTGAATTCCAGTACTTGATTTAGGATGACGTAACACTGGTAAAATGGTGGCAGGCTGGGGAGGCAGTAGCATAGGGGCATTTTCACTGGGCTCGTAATCCAGGTAAATGCACTGGGGACCTGGATTCGAATCCCACCATGGAAGATGGTGAAATATAAATTTAATGGAAAAAAAAATCTGGAATTAAAAGTTTAATGATGACCATTGCTGGTTGTCATAAAACCTGCAATGTCCTTTAGGGAAGGAAATCTGCTGTCCTTACTTGGTCTGGCCCAATGAAACTTCAGGCCACAGTAATCTGGTTGACTCTTAACTGTTCCTGAAATGGCCTGGAAAGCCACAGTTGAAAGGTAAGTAGGGATGTCATGGAATCCCTATTGTGCAGAAGGAGGCCATTCGGCCCATCAAGTCTGCATTGAGTCTCTGAAAGAGCATACCATCGCCCACCCTACCCCCATAACCCCACCTAACCTTTGGACACTAAGGGGCAATTTAACATGCCCAATCCACCTAATGTACACATCTTTGGACTGTGGGAGGAAACTGGAACACCCGGAAAAAACCCATGCAGACGCGAGGGGAACGTACAAACTCCACGCAGACAGTCACCCAAGCCTGGAGTCAAACCTCTGTCCTTGGTGATGTGAGTCAGCAGTGCTAAACACTGTGCCACCATGCTGCCAGTAACGCCCACATCCTATGAATGACTAAAAAAGTATGCCCTGACAACCCAATTAGCACTTTGAAAATTTTGATGTGGGAGAGCAGTTAATAGGTCACTGAAGTGCAAAGTGAAAATGGCAATTTTTTAAAAAGTATATCATTTAAGAATATGGAACTAACCTGTGAGTCATTATTTAATTCTCAAATTACAGGACGCTCATAAAACCCTGGTGTTTTGGATGTCGACATGAAAGAAAACTGTTTCAGACATGTAAAAGCATAATTCATGAAGTTGTTTGTAATGTTAATATTGCCATCGATGCTGTGTTAATGGATTTCTGATTGAAGATGCCGACAAAAGATGAAAAGGTGAACTGTGCGTTATTGGTAGCAGGAATTATTAGTTAGAATCTGAAAAATTACTGCTCATTATAGGAACAATAAACCACACGGGAAATCAATGAACGAGTTGTTGAAATAGTTTATATTTTGTCAGGTGACATCAGTCTTCTGTCTCCAGTTTTGGTCTCCTCGTGTGAGGAAAGATACACTAGTCTCGGAAGGAGCCCAACAAATGCTCACGGGATTGATGGCTGACATTAAGGGATTGTCATGTCAAGGATTGTCCTACGTGGTGGCCGTGGTGTAGTTGCACTGTTACTGGACTAGTAATCCAGAGACCCAGAGTAACGTTCGCGGGACATAAATTCTAATCCCACCATGGCAGATGGTGAAATTTGAATTCAATAAAATAAAAAACTGGAATTAAAAGTCTAATGATGAACCATGAAACTGTTGTCAATTGTTTTTTAAAATATATCTGGTTCCCTTATGTCCTTTAGGGAAGGAAATCTGTCGTTCTTACCCAGTCTGGACTAAATGTGACTCCAGATCCATAATAATGTGCTCTTAAATGTTCTCAGGGATGGGCAATAAATCCCAGCAATGAATAAAAATGAGGAAATTGGGACTATTTTATCTGGAAATTAGAAGGGTGAGTGGTCATCGCATGGAAACAAAGAAAGTTCCTCATGGGTTTGAGAGGGAAGATGCTGGGAGGGCGCCACCTCTGGCATGGGAGCACAGAACAAGGATTACACTCTCAGAATAAGAGGTCGGCTGAGGAGAAATTCCTTCATTCACAATGTTGTGGGTCTCAGGAATGTTTTGCCCCAGAGGATTGTGGGTGCTCCATTGTTAAACATATACAAGTCAGAGTTCTATATGTTTTTGAATACCAAGGGATTTAAGGGATATGAGGGCAAAGAAGGAAGTTAGAATTGATGGAGAATATCAGCATTGATCTCAATGAAAGATGGATGAAGCCTGAAGTGCCAAATGGTCTACACCTGCTTCTACATCTTGTGTTCACATCCAAAGATATCGAAGTTTAAAATTTCAAAATGACTTCAGAAACAACATGCAAACTGAAATGCCGTTTCAGGGCAAATGGTCCAGATCTTCCAGTCTCCAAATCAACAAATACTGGAACGTGTGACCCAAGAGACGTGACGGGACCCCACGGACATTTTGAGGCATTGGCCTCAGTGGGAATTGCCCGTGAAGTTTGAACTCTTGACGGGCAATCTCTCTGCTCCCCTGGACCCTTACTGAATGTCTCCAACTCTGCTTTAGCTTCGGAGATTCTGGACAGTTCTGTGGGACTTACCTGAACTGTTCTGTTGAAGGGTCATTTAAACCCAAAATGTTAACTCTGTTTCTCACTCCATAGATACTGCCAGACCGACTGAGTTTACCCAGTATTTTCTGTTTTCATTATTGTAAAAGGGGAGAGTGTCTTATCTTCCTCTTTTGGTACAGTGCTGAAATAGCACCCTCTGATGAATGCTGTGCTCCACATTCCTAGAGAAGCCATACTCTGAAGACCTGGCAAGACGTGCAGGGCATCTTTCATGTTATAAAATATAAAATGTATGTGGTATTTAAAATACTAAAAGGGATTGATAAAGTAAACATAGTCAAAATGTTCCCCCTTGTAGGGCAATCTAGGACACATAAATAAAAGGAAAACACTTGAACTTATTATGTATGCCTGCCACTAGTTCCAATTAAGCAACCCAATACTGTTCAAATGCAACTTACAAATAAAGTTAACAAAACAGGTTACTTTCTTAGCTATGTGGAGACTTTTGGAGAGAGTTCCTTTCAAGAGCAGATCCAGTGCACTTCTGCTCAACCAAATAGCATTTAGCAAAACTGCTGTTCTGCCTAAAATCCTATAGCAGACTGCAAAACTAGCAACAGACCTGGCTCCTCCCATTAATTAAATCATCTGCATCCCACTAAGTTCCATGACCTGCCTAGCTAAAACTAAACACCACTGCCTCATAATTTTTCTACACCCCAGGGAATCTTTCGCAATCACAGCACTATTCCATTAGCCCATTATCTGTAACCAAGTAAGTGACTGGAATCAATCATTGTCTCACCTTTTATGACTCATTAATTACAAATATACTGCCTGTTTGAATTTTAAATCAGGGTTTTTACTTACATTATTACAACAGAATATAAAATATAATATATAACAATTTCTATATTCATCGCAGGTGACATAATTAGATTAACATGGCCATAGAAATCCAAAGAATCGTAGAATCACTACAGTGCAGAAGGTGGCCATTTGGCGCACTAAGTCTGCACCGACCCTCTGAAAGAGCATCCTACAAAGGCCCAATCCCCCTCCCAATCCCCATAACACCACCTAACCTGCACCTAATCTTTGGGCATCAGAGGAGGGTGTCATCATCAACATCAGAGGATCATGCCAACCAACAATTGTCTCCTTTTGTCACCAATAGTAATTTGTCGGCAACATTATATTTGATTTGATTTATTATTGTCACATGTATTAGTATACAGTGAAAGGTATTGTTTCTTGCATGCTATCAATAGCTTCATACTTGCGACAATAAAAGATTATTATTACAGACAACGCACACCGTACATAGGGAAGAAAGGAGAGACTACAGAATGTAATGTTACAGTCATAGCTAGGGTGTAGAGAAAAGATCAACTTAATATGAGATTGGTCCATTCAAAAGTCTGATGGCAGCAGGGAAGAAGCTGTTCTTGGGTCAGTTGGGACGTGACACCAAAATATGTATCTATTTTCTGAATTGAGTTCACGATGATGAGCACTGGTGAGACCGATGCCAGCAAAATTAAGTGACGGTGTGGCATGATGAACAGCCTTAGCTCATGCTACATGGCATGAGACAATCCATCATGTTTTGATCAGATAGCAGTATCAAAGCTGAAAACATAGCGTGCTAACTGCGATGAAGGGTTTTGGAGCCATAGTGCCGAGCTCGTGCTGAGATTGCAGTGCAGAGCCTGAGTTCAATGAGTGGGACAACGTATTGATAGAACCAGCTAGCTCAGTCGGGAAAGGTGATTGGCCAGGGTGTGGGCCAAGTCGATCGTGAGCAAGGGAGAGTCATACAAAATGAAAATGTGAAAATGTCATAAATGTTGGGCCAGAGAAGGTTGCAATTGTAACTGGAGGCTTCAGGAGTTGCTCAAAAAAATGGAATGAAAGGCAAAGATACCGTTACTCCGTGGTGCGTTTCGGCCACACCCTGACTACTTGGGCGGAGCTTCAGAAAAGTGCAATAAAGCAGCGACAGTGACACTCATCCCAGGTACTACAAAAAAAGGAATGTCAACGGAATATTGTTAGAATGTCTGCAAAATTCCTCAGCTTGCACCTCAGCTAGGGATTCGGCTCACCTGCCATCTGAATTAAAAAATTATAAACGGCAGAGAGACCTATGGGGCGGGATTCTCTGAGCCGAAATCGCAAATGGCGCGGGGCCGGTGAATGGGCGTAAAACCCAAGATCGTGTCCGACACCGTTCCCGCGATTCTTTGATCCCCGCAGAACTGCCGCCAATCGGACGCACGCAGTCGACGCGGTGCCAGTTCGGGACCATTGAAAGAGGCCCCGCGGCAATTTGTCGAGTGCAGTTTGCTGAGTTCCCACCGACGGGGTTCTCTCATCGTTCTCCTATGGTTTCACCCGGCGGGAACACAGCGTGGCATCTGCAGACTCAGTCCGCGGACGCCCTGGTTGGGGGGGGGGGGGATCATTCACGGTGTTGGGGGGGGCCTCCAGGATGGCCAGCCTACCAATTGGAGATCACCAATCTGCTGCCGCACGCAATCTCGAGGGGGCCTATCTTCTTGATGCCGGTCCACGGTTTGGGTCGGCCATATCTCGCGGGTGGCCGGCATGCGCATGGGGACATAGCCCCATTATTGGAGAATCCCGCCCATGGTTTCCCGATTAAGGTGTGACTAAACAAAGCAAACAAGCCATAGAAACTCATCTAGTAATTTGGAAAGAAGGTCTGTACAGACTGAACACACCAGGATTTATTGAAGAAGATCAGAATATGGAATGCATTGGAAGACAGTTTCAGTATCATATAACATTTACATATTTATCGACTGGAGTTCATATCAGTTCAGTTATCAGTGCAGCAGCAGGTGCAGAGGAAAGGTTATGTACTGTGGCAAAGAGAATTGTAGAACTGGTGATTGCATCCACTCCCATAGAAGCATTCCAGAAAGATCTAGAAAATGACAAAATATATAGGGGGGATTCTCTGGTCCACCAGCCATGATTTCCTGCACGGCATGCCATCGCTGTCAGCAGGATTCTCTGTTCCTGCCACCTGCCAATGGGATTTCCTATTGTGACCTCCCCACACTGCTGGGAAAGCCGCAGGTGTGGGTGCATGGTTGGCGCAAGGGAAAATCGCACCAGTGAAGAATCCCGCTGATATTATTGAATCGCTACTCAAGGTTGGACGGTATGAAGCACTCCTCACAGGTGCTTACAATGCTTACAGGTCCTTGTTGGTGCACCCACTGGAACATCTAAAGCTAGCAAGACATGTTAAAGGCGTGAATTTCGACCGACTCAAAGGAAATTCCTAGATTTCGCTCAACTTTGCAAGGCATGTGGCAGAAAGGGCCACTGGCAGCAGCAGTGGACTAATCAATGGTTAATCCAGGTACAAAGGGCTGCGCTCTGATCCAGCAGATCAAACACAATGTGTACCTTCAATTATTAAGAATGACCATCCAGTATCCTGTCAGAAACATGCAGAATATTTCTGACCTGATATTCTTCATCAACTTCATCACTCACACATAAATCAGTGGAGAGATGGTCGATTGGCCAGTTATGAAGAATAACATTGGAGTAATCATCAAGAAGTGTGAGACATGTCAAGACCACTTACCAAGTCAGCACAAAGCACCATTAAGTAACTTCCGACCTGCAAAGTTGCTTCGAACCTCTTTCACGTCCATGGCACAGACCTCATTGTCATCGCTGACTGCTTTACCAATCATCCCATTTTTCAACAATTGCACAACATGTAAAGCACAATCACCACACACACTCTAAGTGCTAGTTTCAGCTTATTTGGTGTGCTGAGAGATAATTTTGGATGATTGCACACAACTTACTGGTAAACCATTTGAAGATATATGTGACAAGTGGAATATCGATCACAGTACTTTTTCTACTCATTAGCCCAGATCTAACGGGCTAGTTGAATGTATGTTTCGTACAGTGAAGCCCCTCCTTCTTAAATATAGACAGCCAGGTAAGACCTATACATTGCAATGTTACACCTGAGAACGACACCTTTAAGAGTCACTATTCCATCGCTGACGGACCTCATGTTCGGCAGACCAATGCTTTCCAATTTACTTACTATTACCCATTCTCTTCTCTCAGAAACTAGAGAGCAACTTTTAAAACTACAAGAGAAGATCACCAAAATACTTTATTAAAAAATCCAGGTAAAGGATTGCGAGGTTGATGGTTGGAACAACAAATTTTTATCCAGGATCCCACAGAAGGTATGAGGTAACAAGGATTTGTTCAGAACCAAGGTCCTAAGAAGTCATGACACATAAAGGCACAATGTAAAGTACGACTGAGGGCAAATCAGATCCATTCCAGTTTCTCATCCATCATAGAGTCCAATTACATCCAGGACAAGATACATACTTTAGTTCTGTCTTCACAAATGAGGACACAAATAACATATCGGAAATGTTGGGGATCTGCCAGGGTTCTATAATGTGCTGATGCCGGCGTTGGACTGGGGTGAGCACAATAAGAAGTCTTACAACACCAGGTTAAAGTCCAACAGGTTTGTTTTGAATCACTAACTTTCGGAGCATAACTCCTTCCTCAGGTGACTGAAGAGGTGGGTTCCAGAAGCATTAATATAGACAAAGCCAATGGTGCAAGACGATACTCTGAATGCGAGTCTTTACAGGTCATTAAGTCTTTCCAGGTCCAGACGGAGCAACTGGAGAGGGGGATAATCACAGGGATAAACCCACCTCTTCAGTCACCTGAGGAAGGAGCTGTGCTCCGAAAGCTAGTGATTCGAAACAAACCTGTTGGACTTTAACTTGGTGTTGTAAGACTTCTTACCGGATTCTACAGACTCTGGAACAGCTCCTACAGATTGGAGGGTTACAAAAGTAACCCCACTATTTAAAAAGGAAGCTGGAGAAAAGCAGGGAACTATTGGCCAATCAGCCTGACGTTGGCAGTGGAGAATATTCTAGAGTCCATTATATCATTTGTTTAAATGAAAGTTTGTTTTAACATAAAAGGTGCCTGTTGGTCAGAGTCATCGCTCCAGGGGTGAAGTATCTTTTCCTCACAGTTTTACAAATTTAAAAAAAATTGTTTGAGTCTCGTCCCATATCCAAACAAATGTTGGGGTCCTGACGCACCTTCATGATGATGTCACCTCCCTCCATGGTCTTGAAAGAAGAGACTAGTGAGATAGTTGATGCTCCTCTGATGATGCAACAAGGGTTAAATTAAGCGGGCTATAGGGTCTTCATCCTTCCCTCCTTCTTTGGGTGTGGGTAGTAAAGTTAGAATATTTTTAATTGATACATAGTCGATTTAAACTCTCAACAGTTTAAGTTACTGTTTGCCTGAGGAAAACATTTCCCCATTTAGTGATGCTTAACAAGGAAGAGATGAACAGGTGAATTTTATTATCTGACTGAACCTTGCAAGAAGGGAGCATGTATCACGAATTCAGTATCAGATTATTGCACCCAATTTGAAAAGTTATACAGAAAAATGTGTGACCTGTACAAACCATCATCATTACCACTATCATCATTACCTCCATCATCATCATCACCATTATCATCATCAGCTAACTTCAGTTGCAGCTCCTGTGACTGTCCGACACACCTCATTACTCATCATGTGTTAAGGTACGGAGTTGAACTTGACTCCCGCATTTCAGAGTGACCACTGTTCCTCTCTCATTGAATTCTTTTCTAGCGTGGCGGTTCTAATGTTTGCAGGTTCCATGTTCCATTGGTTGATTCAGAGATTGGACCATTTGCATTTTGATAACATTTCCTCCATCAAAGGTTCCACTCCTATCCTTCACTGCCTTCAACAGATGAGAGATGAGAGCAAAGGTCTGACCAGAGTAAGGAGCAAGAGTAAAATAAATAGCGGAAACATTGGACCCCTATGGGGTGAACACAGAATTTCACACCGCTGGTTTTCTGGCTCCATCCTGCTTCTTGGATATTTTCCCAGAGGTAAGTGGAGAGGGGGGGGGGGGGGCGTTGTCGAGGCTACCTTCCTGTAAATTGAAAGGAGACAATTCAATTAATTGAAGGCTTAAAGTGGAAACCCATTGACATTGTCCAGTTAGCCTTTAGGCATCCTGAGATGGCAGGGAACAGGACAGCTGCCCGGAAGTGGCAACCAAGGGGTAAGCTCTCCAGGAGGGCTTGAGGCAGCCTCCTGCCTGCTTGGCTTCTGTTGCAGTCGCAGGCTACACTGTGCAAGAGGCTTCCTCTCCACAACGGTACTTAATCTGAATGAAAAAATGAAAATCGCTTATTGTCACGAGTAGGCTTCAATGAAGTTACTGTGAAAAGCCCCTAGTTGCCACATTCCGGCGCCTGTCCGGGGAGGCTGGTACGGGAATCGAACCGTGCTGCTGGCCTGCTTGGTCTGCTTTAAAAGCCAGCGATTTAGCCGAGTGAGCTAAACCAGCCCCTTGAATCTGTGGAGGGTAGTAGGAAGTCTTACAACACCAGGTTAAAGTCCAACATGTTTGTTTCAAACACTAGCTTTCGGGACACTGCTCCTTCCTCAGGTGAATGTCAGTATCTATAGGCGCGATCTTCTTGGAGATCCTCTCCACTTTGAGCCAGCAATTTGCGGTGTCGATGGTAGCCATGATGTGGAGATGCCGGCGTTGGACTGGGGTGAGCACAGTGAGACGTCTTACAACACCAGGTTGAAGACCAACATGTTTGTTTTAAACACTAGCTTTCGGAGCACTGCTCCTTCCTCAGCCTTATCCGTATCCGTACTCCTTATCCGTATGCCAACCAGCAGAATTCAGAAGTTGCAGGAGACAATACTCGTTCCTGCTGGTTTGAACAGGAGGCTTGAGACTTGTCAGCACCAGAGAGGGAGGTGGGCTGGGACTCGGTTTGATTGATTGGCTGGTGGTCAATGAATGGGCCCAAAAGGCCATAATTCTGTCGCGTAATGGGTGGTGATTGGACCCTATCCCAGTGGAATGCTTTTCAGACTCCCAAGGAGTTTCGGTTTGACTCCTGGCAGCTTTGAGAGAAGATATTACTCTCTGTCCTCCGTGTTTGTCTCCAGAAAGCCTGTGGGTGATGTATCTCTGAACTTGCAGACTGCCTGAATGAATTTATCTAAAGGAAACACAGTGCAGGCTGCAAATAAAGACCAGAACTTGCTACTTCCTCTGCTGAAAAGCTGTGACTGCTGTGTACTTCTGAAGTTGCAGAGTGCTTGGACGAATAAACCTACAGAGAAGACCTTTACAGGCTGCGCTCAGAGAATTAACCTGCAAGCCTGCTCTGAAGGAAGATGTGCTAAAAACCATAATCTGAAACAAATACTATTTTTCCTTTTCCTTATTATTTTGTCCCTTTCAGCCCTTCTGTGTTTATCTGTCTTGTGTTTGTGTGTGTGCGTAGATGGTGGCAGTGGCAAATTAAAGTGGGAAGTTAGAAATTAGTTAATAGTTAACCAATTGTATTTGCTACGTAATTCATTGCAGTTCTTGTTACAAATTAACAATATTGTTTTTAAACTTACAAATTTGGTAACTGTAATTATTGGGTAAGAATTATTTGTTAATTCACTTGTGTCGTGAATCTAGGACAAGTGCGGCTGGAATTGACTGGGCACTTGCCCAGGGTATCGTACAACCAGTTATTAAGAATTAAGCCTGAATTTCTCCACTTGGGGTTGCTGATTTTTTTTTCATTGTGTAATAGAAGATATTAAATATGTTTGTCCATATTTGCGTGGGTGAATCAAAATTAAACAGCAACAGTAGGAACGTGGGATCTAATGGATTTCCTCCCATGAATGCCTTGGCTAATCTCTGCACCAGAAACATGTCCAGATTTGTACGTTTATAGGGGGAATGCCGAAGATTTAAAGGCATGTCTTGCCCAATGTGCTCAATGTAAGAGTACACTAGGAAAATCAGAAAATGTTTATGTTTTTATTGCTCCCTTAATTTCACACCCATCACCCATCTGATATGGGGACGCAGCATAGTGCAATAATTGTTGGAAGCCCAGCACAGGATCACAGAATTGTTACAGCTTAGAAGGAGGCCATTTGGCCCATCATGTCTGCCCAGGCTCTCCAAATGAGCATTTGTGTGATTCCCTTGCCTTTTCCCCCACCTGTGCAGGTCTTGGAAAAAAAAACCCTGACCTTGGAAGATGTTTTGACGGTCAGTTGATTTGGACAGTGCCGTACAAGGTGGCTTTAAAATGGTGCCTTAAAGCCCGCTGATCCCTGGGAAAATCCTAGCGAATCAATGCTAAGATTCTGGGAAGTTCATTCAGTCTTCTCCGAGTGAACGACTCTTAGGGCCGGTCTCAGTTAATAGCTGCGTAAGTCATAAGCCCTGAGATAGTGTACAGATTCTGCTGTCTGGCAAGATAAGCAAGGCCAGACTGGGCTCAAATGAAGGTCATTCCATCTGGGATTTTCCGATTTTCTCATTATTGGAGGCTGACAGTGCAAAAGAAAAATAACCAGTTCACAAGGCAGCCTGGATTTCATTGCAATATTAATACTTGCTGATTTTGAGTTCTCGACAACTGTGTCTCTTTTCGATGATTGATGCTGTTAAAGGTGAATCTGGGCAATTAAATGAGCCATCGAGACTGGTCAGGCTTCGAAATTGGGACGAAAATAAGTCATACCTGGCGACATTCAGCAGATAAACAATGTTGGTGCTATTGACACCGAAATGAGAAGCTGGGAAGAAAATGCAAGAAACTTTGGAGGTTTGGGAGCTAGTTTTGAGAGTTTTAAACCAAATCATGTCATAAGTCTTCCCAACTGAGAAGGCGCTGAGGGTAAGAGTTTGTAATGCCTGTGTAGTCTAGTCAGGTAAGGACAAATTGCAAATGCACATCCTCAAAAACTACAACCGCCACAGCTCAGCCTAAGTGCCCTTCATTGAGATGGGGATGTCAGGTGTGGTATTATCACAACTATCAACGTTGCAAGGGCTAATGTAGTGGTGAGAGAAGCCATTAGAGGGAGCTACAGTTACAACTATATAAGGCAGTGATGCTAGACCTAAGGGGAGGAGTGTATGCAAGAGCTGGCTAGTGAAGGTCAGAAGAGCAGATAGTGTAAGTGAGTGTAGACCATAGTTTCAACCAGTAGTGAGATTAGCTGTAGATGAGTATAGTTTAGATGTTATTGATCAACTTTGTATTCTTAAGGAGTATGTGTCGAATCCAAGTTTGCAGTGTAAATAAATGAACAGCTTTGTTTAAGCTCAGGCCATTTTGTGGTCTTTGTGAACACTACGCCAACAATCCTGAAATAAGCAACACAAAGAACACCACATTAGGTTCCTGAGCTTTTCAGCGCGCAGTTAGGGTATTTGTCTTCTGTGGTGGAAGAGTTGTGTTGTGGGGAGGATGTTACTTTGCGGGGGCAGGGTTGGTGGTTCCCATTTCTGGAATGGAAAGTCTTGTTCTCTTTGGCTACTTTGATAAGGAGGTATCCAAGGCTTGAAGACATCTTCTCCCTTTCCAGAGGTCCGCGTCACAGCCCTGTAACTGCCCCAATGGCTGGCTGGTTCACACTATTCCACTGGATGTTGCCCTACTGATCTTGCTACCGTCTGCTTCCATGGGAAATCTTAACATTGCGAGTTCCTGCCCCAACTCTTTTTACCTTCATGGCTTTGTATGGAGCTTTGCCATCAATAAGTCAACATGGAACGGGGCTAGGATTCTTTGTTGCTGGGTGATACATTCACACTGGAATGAAACAATGGTATTCCACAAGGTCACAGCTTATAGGCTGTTTAGGCGTAAAAAAAATATGGTTTTATTAAAAGGGATTAGAACTAATGTTCCAGATTTGGAGTAAAAGAGATCACTGGCTACATGCTTACGTAGACAGTCAGCTTTACACCTGCGAATCATTGCACCCTCGGGCCCATATCAAGAGGATAAGATGCCAGGTGAACATTGTACTCCTCAAGGACCTGAATTTGGAAAACACTAACAATGCAAGGCCGTGGCTATTTACTTTTCGAAGAACATGCATCGAGACAGAAATTTGGTATTGCTTCTGGGATGATAGGGAAGGACAGATAATGCCTAACCTAGAAGATGCCTTGTCTCGTGTACTATGTACTGCCTGGAACCAAAAAAAGCTGTTCAATGTAAACCGATGTGCAGACAGTGTGGTGGTACGCCTATGGGCTACATCATAGTTGGATGGTGTGCAAGCTCTAACCAGCAGGTGGAGGTACAGGCACACCATGCAGTCTCCAAGCCAAGGTCATGTGACCCGGGACCCGGGTAGAAAGGGAGACACATCCGGCCATCTTGGGAAGAAGATTGAGAGAGTAATAAGATGTGTAAGTAATTGGTCAGTGCGAGGTGTAAGTTTCAGAGGAGTAGCAAGGCTCCATGATAACATGCTCTGAATCCGATTGCCATCTTACCACATGAGACACAATAAAAGAATCCTGGTTTGGACATATCAAAGTGTTTGGTGAGTTACTTCATAAAGTACAAGGGACCAAACACAACAGATAGCATTGGAACTTAAGCAATGTTCTGTGTACTCACTTTTCAGTGCATCAATATACATGTAAATCTGTGGCCTGGCAGAGTGTTGCTTCAGAGGCCCCTCTGAGATAGTGCTGTCCTGGCATAAGATGGAATTGTACTGTGCTGTACCTGGGTCTTCTGTGATCAATTCAGGCAAACTTCATCACAACATCCTCCGCCATCCCCCCACCCCCCCACAAAAAAACCCTCTCCCGTCCCTTAGAAGAGAGGAGCAGAATACAGAGTACAGCCACATGTGAACTGACCAAAGATCAACTTACCAGAAGCAGACACCAGAAAGGGGGTTAAAATTTGAGATCTATCACACAGGCATCACGAGAGGTAAACTCCTAAACTCAAAGACTCAAGAAGAATGGGTGACTGAAAATGAGGAATAAAATTGTTAAACTTAATAGCTTGCCAAGACTTTAAACCTAGCTGGATGGATTTGTCATTAACTTTTCAGCTACATAATTAATCTACTTGCTGATATACAGAATCCTGCACAGTGCGAATGACTGTCCGCTGTATAGAGGCTAGTTGCTCACATAGATTTGAATTCCGCCTCAACCTGCCACCTTTGAATCCTGTTAGCATTTACTAACTTGACATTATCTTTAAATGTGGGGTTGTCAGATGGGATGGTGGGAGGAGGGGGTGGGGTCAGGTGGTATTCCTGCCCCTCTTTGTTCCACACTCTGGTGGATATATATTATTATTTAAACTTAACCTTGTTGATAACAGACTGCTGCTCAACCTGAGATCAAAGCAAATTGCTGCGGATGCTGGAATCTGGAACACAAACAGAAAATGCTGGACAATCTCAACAGGTCTGACAGCGTCGGGGGAAGGAGAAGGAACCTAGCGTGAGAAGGAAGCTAATGTTTCAAGTCTGCATGACACTTTGTCAAAGCTGGAGAGAACTGGAAATAAGATGAGATTTATACTGTTGTGGGGGGAGCATTGATCAGTGGGGCTGGATGGAGGGCTAGTGATAGGTGGAGATTGGCACAGATGTTGTGGACAAAAAGACAAAGGGAATGCCAAATGGTGGTGATAATGGCTAAGAAGGGTGCTGTTAAACCTAGATTTACAGAGTGAATCAATCACACAGTGGATGCCTCAAACTGGCACAAGGCCCCTCTTTGGCAGAAACATGATGAGGCCGGTGTAGCCACCGAAGTTGGCCACTTCCCGACCCAAAATGGCGATTTACAAAGCATGCAGGGAAAACTGGACAATTATAAAGAGATAAGCAGTTTGCAGAAGTTCATGTGTATTCTGGCTGCAAAGAAAGCAGACAGCACCGAAACCAGCAGTTTGCATATTAATGAAGCGATCCCCGGGAACAATGGATACAACGATTAGCTACAATTGGGACATTCTATGGCAGGTCAGACTTCCCGGCGCCAACGGTGTCTGAAACAAAAGGAAACAAACCAGTTAGGAAGAACCGCCCTGCGATCGAGGGACAGCCTCAGTATTGGGGGATTCATACCAATCGATTGGGATGAGACCCAATCGATTGACAGTAAGCTCAGGGTCCGCCCAAAAGGGCGCGAAGCCCCTGGGACCTATAAATGTCAGGTCCCAAGTCCAGCTCGCTCTCTTAGCCGGCCCTCCCAGCAGAACACCTTTGCAGCAGCTCTCTAAGAACTTGACCGTGAGAAGGAGAGGCCTAGCCAACAGCTACACCAACAAGTAAGTGTCAACCAACGCACGCTACGAGAATAGACACTCCTGACCCCTTAGCCCGTACCAACTGGGAAGCCTGCAGTCTCAGGACAGAACAAGAGGCCATTGTTCCCTGCTCCAGTGGGTTCCCTTATCGAAGATAAGTATTGGCTCATAGTGGTAGGAATAGTTTAGTCCGTTAGTATTAGTTGCATGAGTATCGATTTACTGTGTAAGTAATAAATGTGTTTGATTGAACCTTACTAACTGGTGTATTGAGTCATTGATCTGAACTTGAACTTGAACCTCGTGGCGGTATCATAAGGATACCTGGCGACTCTAGAGCTAAGGAATAAAACAGAGCCAATTGAGTGTAAAGCACTCTCACCAGAATGAGCAACACCGGTGACATTTCGTGCTTTCCTAATATGGCGTCCGACACAGTTCCAGGCAGAAATGTGTGTACTCCTCCTCTCCCACATCCTGCAAGTTTACTGAGGCCCTTCGCGCCCAAACAATCTGCCATGCATGGTCAGACTTTGAGCACAATGAATCCAAAGAAAGGTTTGATGGTGTTCCTTCTGTTATTGTTGTGTTTATCACATGCACATCCACTTGTAAAAAAGTAATTTCAACAAATAAGATTGAAAGCCGAAATCACGTCTGTCCCGGACAGAATTGGAGTTGAACTAGCTATTGCTTCATCTTCATCTAAATCTGCTCCCTTAACTGAAGCAGCTGTGACCTGCTGGAGTTTTAGCAGAGAGGACAGATCGACTGACAAAGGGAACCGTCACCACTTGGACACAGCAATGTGTAAGTTGCAGAAAGGTTGAGTAGCAGGTTCACTTTCACTGCTTCTGGGACGGCTGGCAAGTTAACCGAGCTCTGCGCTAAATACTCCTGCAGTTCATGGGCATATGTCAGTAATGGTTTGTCTGCCGTGCTGCAAGTGGCCTGAAGCACCATCTGTCCCCTAGTGCCAAGTAATTGCTGTGTCAACCTTTATCCTCTTTCTGAAGGGTAAGACCTTCTTCTAATCTATCCACTTGCTCTGACTGCCTCTAGGTAGGGAACGCTTGCCTCTGGCTGTGTCCTTGCCACTGACTGACAGATGCACCCCGGTCTCTGAGATTTATTTTCATAGTGCTTTGCCACAGTTAAAGAACAACGCAAGGAAATTCAAGGGCAGGAACGGACGCTGAAGGGAATAACTGAGTGGGAAACAACACAGAGCGATAATAATAATTTTTATTAGTGTCCCAAATAGGCTTACATTAACACCGCAATGAAGTTACTGTGAAAATCCCCTAGTCGCCACACTCTGGCGCCTGTTCGGGTACACGGAAGAAGAATTCAGAATGTTCAATTCACCGAACAAGTACATCTTTCGGGACTTGTGGGAGGAAACCGGAGCACCCGGAGGAAACCCATGCAGACACGGGGAGAATGTGCAGACTCCACACAGACAGTGACCTAAGCAGGAATCGAACCACCACCGTGCCGCCTATACAGAAGACAAACCAGCCTTGCATTCGCCGGGAATTGAACATGGGCCTCCCGCGCGTCAGGCGAGTATTTTACCATTGAACCACCAGTACTAAATGCAGCTCATCCTTACCCCATTACATCTTTACAGCATTACATAAAAGAAATGCATTATTACTTGATGAGGAACTTGAACAGCCCTTAATTGGACAGCTTACTGGCGGTGAGGGGGGTGGGGGGGGTGGGGGGGGGGGGGGGGGGGGGGGGGAAGCGGGGGATTGGAGATGGCAAATGATTTGGTAATACCAGCCAGGAGGATCATCTGCAATGAAGAACATTGACCCATTTCTGCCAACTTCACTGCCTACCTTAAGCTATTGGGTATAATGGGGTCGATGGGTTTGATTCGAGGAGTGCACTCATCCTACAGTGTGTCCAAGAGTGCAAAGGTTGGCAGAAAATTTGTGGAGATTTATGGCATGGGGCGCGAATTAACCAAAATATTTTTTGAGTCATTTTGATGTGGTATAGCGGTGACTTTTGCGTTGTCCATAATGGCAAGATTGGTGGTCTGTATTCGCCTGTGCATCGTTGCGAAACAAACCCCACATGAATTTAGCCATGCCTGGCACCCTCGTTGACCCGCGCCTTCGCTGCTCACTGTTTACAAGGGAAAAATGCTCCCTCAGCACTTACCCCCAGTCAGTATATGGGGATGGCAGCGGAGAGACCTGCTCCTTGCTTTGGTGATGCCGAACAGGCCAGGTTTCTCAACGCAGTGGATGAGAGGCAGGACACCCTGTTTCCCCGAGATGGTCAGATGACCGGCAGTAGGGTCAGCAATGCCGCCTGGGAGGCAGTGGCAGCGGCTGTCAGTTCGGGCAGCATGACCAGGAGGCCTGCCGTCTAATGTCGGAGGAAGATGAATAACCTCCAACAGGCTGCAAGGGTAAGTCACCACCTCCCTCATGGCATCAGTCCTGCCTGCTACCCCTCAATTTCCCAAATCACCCCCCCCCCCCCCCCCCCCCCCCCCCCCAAGCCACTGGCTGGCACCTCACACCCTCCCAACATCTGATCTTCGAGCTTGTTCGTCTGAACCCCTTGGAATCCCTCCACACAACTCTTCATGTCTATGTTCGATTCCCACACATGCCAACTGCGAGAGACCCCTGATCTATCAATAATATTCCTCACAGTGCCATCTCTTTGTCCCCACCGGAGAAGATAGCCCAAAAAAAGAGGCTAAGGAGGAAGACATGGGGAGGAATGCAAGAGATTCGAGTCCTCACCCACCATGAGGAACAGGTCTTGAGATTGCGGGGTTGCCTGAGGAGAGAGCATTGACCGATAGTGAGGTCGGCCTGTGCCATAGAGGTGAGGATCCATTGTCCCTTCACCCAGTGACCTGTCTCAAGTGAGTTGTTGATGTCCCCAAAAAGTTATCCTCCTCTCTCACTGACCACATGTTCATTCTCTCACGAGATCTCCATTTGATGGGGCCGGGCCATCCGGAATCATGGCGCACCTCCTCCCCCCTGCCACCCAAGAGACCAGCTCGGAGGAGAGCTCCGAGGAGAACACTGGTGAGGAGTCACAGCTATCATCCGCACTTTCCACCAGCGCTGACACACACCTCGGTGACAGCATTAGTGGACAGACTGCTGGGGCACGATCTGCTGAACAGCACACTGTTACTGATGCACATCAGGTGGAGGCAGGAACATCGAAGGGAGATAGCTTTTGGAAGTCCTCTGGATCCCAGGACTCAACTGGGTTGCAGTCAGATGTTGAGCCTCTGGGCAAGCTTCTCCCAGAACTGAAGTAGATGATCGGACACGGCTGTGGCATTCAGACGGGGGTGTCAGCGAGATTCCAGCAACTGTAGGGCCAATTGGAGGAGTCCCAAAACTTCAGACACAGAGATGGTGACAGCGATGCTTGGCATCCAGGCCAACACTGCTAAGGTAGCGAACACAGTGAAAAACTTGGAAAATGATGTCCGCGCCTTAAGTAGGAGTGTCAAGGCATGGCTCAATCTGTGATGGCCATGATTGAGGATCTCAACATCATGTTGCTGAGGGATGTGCCCCTGGCGCAGGTAGACATTGCCGAGGCACTCTAGAGTGTGAGCCGGTCACTGAGGAAAATCACTGAGGGCATCGACACCATGGTGCAGACAATGGGGAGCCTCCAGGACTAGCCGTGCCAGATAACTCAGAGGCTTAGGGAGCTTATTCCAGCTGCCCCTCCAACCCATGGAGTCATGTAGGGCCCTAAGGGCACCCATAGGAAGGAGGAAGCATTGGAGCTCAACCCAGGGTCCTCCACCAAAGAAACTAAGGCAGTTTACGTTTTTTCTGAATCCCGCCCCCCGACACTGGTGCAGCGTGCAGAATGGGGTGACTCATCCTCCCTCCTCCCCTGTTCCGCATCCTCCTCAGATAACGTCACATGTCCCTCCGCCTCCTCCTCGTCCCGCTCCTGTGCCAGATTGTGGACATGTACAGCAGACGACCACAAAGGGGTGACCCTCTGGGGGTTGTACTGTAGGGCACCACCAGAGCGGTCCAGGCATCGGAACCGCATTTTGAACAGCCCGGTGCTCAGTTCAATGACAGTAATGTAGGCCTCATTATATTGGCTCTACCCCTCGGTCTCAGGGCTCCGCACTGGCATCATCAGCCATGGCTTCAGCGGGTATCCCTTGTCCCCCATGAGCCAACCCATCATCCTGGGGTGGTCCTCAGAAACGCCGGGGATCTCCCAGTGCCTCAGGATAGAGCTGTCCTGTATGCTCCCAGGAAAACGGGCACACATATGCATAACTGTCTGATGGTGGTCATTCACGATCTGAACATTCAGGGAGTGGAACCCCTTCCAGTTAATGTCGGGAATTCCCTGATGTGCTGATGCTCGCAGGGTGATAACTTTGCTATGATGGCTCCCTGGACCTGGGACATCCTGGTGATGGCAGCGAATCCTGCAGCCCGACCTCCTTGGTGGGCCTGGTCCAGGTCGGAGGTGATATAATCAGATGCCTGGGCACACATGGCATCCACCATCTCCTGGATGCACCTGAGGGCTGTAGATTACGATATGCCACATAGGTCCCCGCTCGAGGCCTGGAATGACCCGGTGGGGTAAATGTTTAGTCCTGCAGTGACACTCATGGCCACAGGGCGCGGGTGCCCTCCTCCTCCACGGGGTTCAATGTCCATGAGGACATGGCCCAGGTGCCGCACAGTCTCTCTATTGAGGTGCTGCCATTTTCAGTATATCATAGAATCCCTATTGTGTAGAATGAGGCCATTCAGCCCATTGAGTCTGCACCAACCCTCTGAAAGGGTAACCTACTTAGGCCCCCTCCCCCACCCTATCCCCATAATCCAGTAGCCCTACCTAACCTTTTTAGACAGAGTTAGAATGGCCAATTCATCTAACGTGCACAACTTTGGACTGCGGGATGAAACCGGAGCATCCGGAATAAACCACGCAGACATGAAGAGAGCGTGCAAACTCCACACAGAGAGTCACCCGAGGCCTGTTCATCTACACACTTAACCTTTGGCTGTGAAAGGATCATCAGTGGTGAAGCCCTGCTCTTTAGTGTTTGAATGTTGGCAGCTGCCTCTATGGCGCTAACACTCCTAGAGTACAGGCAAACAGTTCAGCCATCAAAGGCTGTAGATCATCCAGATCACTAATCATCCTCTCAGACAGAACTCCTGTTCTTCCGAAGAGACAATTGAGAGTTCAGGAGTGCGAAGTCCTCTCACAACTAACAAAGCTTATTTTTTGTTCTAAAAATTTAGAGTACCCAATTCATTTTTTTCAATTAAGGGGCAATTTAGCATGGCCAATCCACCGAACCTGCACATCTTTGGGTTGTGGGGGCGTGACCCACGCAAACATGGGGAGAATGTGCAAACTCCACACGGGCAGTGACCCAGAGCCGGGATCGAACCTGGCATCTTGGCGCCGTGAGGCAGCAGGGCTAACCCACTGCGCCACCAAGCTGCCTGCAATGAGCAAAGCTAAACATTCCTTTGAAATAGCCTTCAGCTGTGAAGCTGGAGGCTGCTCACAGTCTAAGGGGGTGAAATTAACTCACATGATAGAAGCAGCATCAGGGCCCTGTCCTGGGAAAGTTTGGTGGGACAGATAGGCAGCAGCTGTAATTGCCCGCTATTATGGGTCTTCACAATATCTAAAGATGGCTTGAAGGCCTCACAGACGCAAAGTCCTTCACCCCCTCCCGCCGATGAGTGACCTCTGACCTGATCCAGTCCAGCCACTGAACAACTCCCTAAAGCCCCCCCCCCACCCCCTCCCCGTGCACCCGCCTGAGAACTTGAGTAACAGCTCCAGTGCCCTTGAGCTGCATGCCAGTAAATGGAAAGGGCTGCTCACCTCCTCACTTCCTCTTGAAGCCATTGCGTTGGTTCCCGATTAGGAGAGGAGTACTAAACGACACCCATGTGAGTTCTCTCTGGGGAATCAGTTGACTCCCAGGAAACGCTACAGTTGACTACAATCTCGCTAATAGGATTGAAATGAATGCAAATTAGGTTTAATGGCATTTCCGCTATTTTTGGGCGAGATCCGGAACTCGCAGGAGCGGGCGAGGTGAATTTCAAAATGGTTCACACCCATTGTGAATCTCGATTTTGACCTCACCCACGATTCACCTGACAAGCCATGATCCCTGTTGGGGGCAACATGGTGGTTCACTCGCACCAATGGTGTTTTTTAAAAATTCATTGACGGAATGTGGGCGTCGCTGGCTAAGCCGGCATTTTTTCCCATCCCTTGTTGTCCTTCAGCAAGTGGTGTTGAGCTGCCTTCCTGAGGTGTATAGGTACAGCCTACACCCACAATGCTTGTGAGGGAGGGGGTTTGACCCAATGACAGCGAAGGAACAGTCAATATATTTCCAAGTCGGGATGTTGAATGTGGTGGAGGGGAACCTCAAAGTAGTGGTATTCCCAGGTATGTGTTGCTCTTGTCCTTATAGATGGTAGCTGTCATGGATTTGGAGGGTATTGCCCAAGGAACCTTGGCAAGTTTCTGCAGTGCATCTTGTGGATGGTACACATGGCTGCCATTTTTTATCAGTGGTGGAGGGATTGAATGTTTGTGGAGGAAGTACAATCAAGTGGGCTGCTATGTCATGGATGGTATTGAGCTTCTTGAGTGGTTGTTGTGCAGCAATCATCCAGGCAAGTGGAGAGTATTCCATTGCACTCCTGGCTTGTGCCTTGGAGATGGTGGACCATCTTTTAGGGGGACGGGGAGAGGGGGATGGGGGTTGTCAGGAGGTGAGTTACTCGCTGTAGCCTTTGGCCTGCTCTGGGAGCCACAGTATTAACATGGTCAGTCCAGTTCAGCTTCTGATCAATGGTAACCCCCAGGACATTGATTGCATTTCTTCCTCCTTTATGTTGCCTGGGGATTTCCTCAAAAGGCGGTCCTACCTCCAGACTTTCAACACACTCGGGTCAAATACTTCCATGGAGATAAAGCATAGCACCTCCCTAAGCCTTGCACTGCAGCTCTGTGGTTTATGCTTTTGATATAATATCCAGCAGAACAAGGCTTGAAGACCTTGCCCCGTTCACCCTCCATTTCAAGAAATGAAAACCCAGGCATCAGTTGGCAGATGTTTGCTCTAAAGACAACAGTCTTTTTCAGTGGCTATTCAGTTTGAGGTCTTTAGTGAACTGGTCTTAAGGACTGTCTCCAGAGGTGGCCTTGTGGCACATTGTGATGAATGTAGGAATTTCAGATATATTGGGCTGGATTCTCCTCACCCCGACAGCGAAATCGCGTTTGGCGACTGGGCAGAGAATCCATTTTGGCGCCAATATTGGGAGCGGTGCCAATTTTTGTGTGCTCCGCACCCCTAGGAGCACGCCCGGCTGGTTATCCACGGCCTCGGGTCATTGTCCTCACACCGTTCGGGAACCTCGCGGGAACAATTGGGGGAGGGCCGATCCGCGGGCAGGGGAAGCTTCATTCGGGGCTGGGGGCACTGAGGGTGGGCGGTCCGGGATGCACTAGCGGCCGAAGGGGGGCACTATTTTTGATGTACGGATCCGTGGGCTGAGTCCGCCATGGAGCACGTTGTGGCCGCTGCAGGCCGCTGCCGTGCGCAAACACACGGAGCTCTAATCTGCCTCTCTGCTAGCCCCCAGCAAAACGGGGAATCGGTGGACGTTTTGCGCCAGTTTTCCTGGCATGAAAGACCACTGTCTTCATCTCCAAAACGGAGAATCCAGCCCATTGTATTATATGCATTTGGTGCAGTAAGGGTTAAAAGCCTGGGTTAGTGTGTGTGTGACTGCTGCAGTCACCTTTTAAAAATCCTGGTTTAAAAGACATCCAGGCTTTTGGGAGACAGAGGTGCAACTAAAGCATCGTAAATGTTTGGGCTGATGCACTTTTGTTTATATTAAGAGGGTTTCCTGGGGAGTAGATATTATTATTAATTAGAGACATTGGGCTGCTGACTCTGGCGCAGAATTTGTGGAGTTCCACGACAGTGAAACTGGCGCCGCACCTGGACCGATTTTACTCCTATTGAGGGGCTAGCACCAGCACCACGTGGAACACAATCGATTCCGATGAGAAACGATGCGGAATTTGCCAGTTTCGCGATTGACACTCAGGAGGCTGACAAATTGCAGCCACAAATACACATTTCACTCCCCACACACACCATCCCAGCCAACAAGCTGGCAGCAAGACGCGCGGCCCTAGGCTTCATGGATGCTGAGCTGGCGACCCTCTGGATGTGGAGGTGGAGAGGTGACTGACCCTGTGCCCTGGCCGGGGAAAGAGGCTGCCAGTCGCTGCCATTCGCCATGCCTGGGTGCAGGTGAATGCTGTGAGCAACACCGTCTGAACTGGTCAGCAGTGCCGTATAAAACTGCACAACCTCCGCAGGGCGTGTAGGCAGCACTGTGCCCCCTGGCACTGACCCTTACCCCACACACCCATAATCCTACTCCCCCAACCCAGAGGGCAGCAGAACCTCCACCCTGCACCACATGCCGGCACTCATACCGGCCGCCATGCCAGGTGCCCTGGCCATTGAGGACACCAACTACCCACACACTGGGCTGCTTGTTTTGGACTGTCTAACACTGTAGGTTTGTGTTTTCTGCCCCCCCCCCCCCCTCCCTCCGCCCCAGGAGAAGTGCCCCCCGCCCTCCCCCCACACCCCCCCCCCCCCCACCCCCAAGGAGAAGGCCGTCCACAACAGCCGGGAGCTGGAGAAGACTGAAGGGGGACTGCCGGAAATGTGGCCCCTGACCATGGCAGAGCAGAGGGCCCTGGATGTTGTCGGGGGCTGGAGGAAAGGGAGGTCACCTGGGTGGAGTTCGGCTGCGGGCGAGGAAGTGAGACCTGATGAGCTGTGGTTCCCCGTGACATGTGTGTCAACCGCCCTCCTGTCTCCACCACCACCCCCCCCCGCCACCCTTTCCCTCACACCACCCTAACCCCCACCACCTGCACTGCCCCCCGGCCCGCAATCTAATCATGCATCTTGTCTTGTGTCTTGCTGGAGATGGGGTGGGCCCATCTCGTGTCCCCGCCTCCAGCCAGGTGGAGCCCACCGCCCCCCGTGAGCTGAGCACAGACGCTGAGAGCAGCTCAGACGTCAGCCCTCCACGTGGGAAGCAGGACACACAGGAGCTTGAGGCTGAGGATGATACTGACATCATGTCGCAGCTGCCTACAACAGCCTGCACCATCCCAGAGACGCTCACCTCGCTTGGGCACTTTAGTGAAGAGGGTCCGGGAACACGCTCTGGTCCGGACCACACAGCTGATCCGGTACAGCAGGTGGAGGTAGGCGATGGCTGGGAACGTCAGCGGCATTGCCCAGGCACTGGCCGACATGGCATAGACCCAGAGGGAGGTGGCCCAGTCATAGACGGAGATGCGCAGTCACTGGCTGATGTGACACAAACCCAGAAGGTGGCGGCACAGTCAACGATCAATGTGGCACAGTTCCAGACAGAGATGGTCTACTCCCTGTGCTTCATGGCCGCGGGTATACAGACACTGGTCAAGACCAGAGTGGATCTCCAGCACTGGCAGCGGCAGGTGACGGCATGGCCTCAGAGGATAGCTCCACTCGCACCCCCGTCCCATGGAGTAGCCCGGGGACCATGGGGCACCCTGAGGGAGGAACAGGCGATGGGCCGGTGACTCCCGCAGGGGAAGTTTGGGATACCACACCACATTGGACACCATCCCCTGTCTCCTGTCCCTGATACATCTGGTCTGCAGCGGGTGGAACAGGGCAGCACCATGTCACCTGGAAAGCCTGAACAGCAGCCGGGCCCATGTAGGCCCGGTCGCCCCAGAAGACGGCCACCAATGGAGACCCAGGTCGCAGGGTGGGTATCACAGCAGGCCACCTCCACTCCTGCTGAACCGTCTGGGGATATATCGTTAGGGTGCTTTCGGCCAGAAAGTTAGACACTAGTTAAGTTGGCATAGGTGCAGGGCACAATTTGGTTATAGGGCCCATATCTAAATATACATTGTCACAACACCTGTTCACATTGTTACAACCTGCCTCAGTACTCTGTCAGATGGGTATGAGTGGTAAGCTGGTCTGGGATGGGAGGGTGTGGGGGAATGGGCGGATGTTGTGAGTGGCCTGGGCTTCCACACTCAACCCCTCCCCCCGACCGTCCCACCACTGTAACCCTCGGGATTCGATGGGGTAATGTGATGGAATGGCCAACTCGCATGCAGGGATCACGCAAGTGGACGGTGGGAAGTGCTACTGTGCGCAGGAGTCAGACGCTGTCAAACAATGTAGAGCTCATCGCAGAGTGGGTTGTCATCATCCTCCATCCTAGAGACCAGACCTGCGGTGTTGCTGCTAACCCAGGGCTCACAGTGGGTGAGGCAGGTATGTATCACATAGGGGGTTGTAGGTGAAGGGGTGGCTGGAGGAGGGGAGGGGAGAGGTGAGTGGGAATGGGATGCGGTGTCCGTGTCACTGGCCAGTTCCCCGGCTCCTCAACCCGAGTGGTGAAACTGGAGGCGATCAGGGCGTCCTGTGCACGTTGGCCCTGGTGCACATGTGTGGCCTCTCATGCCTGCCTGAGCTCCATGTCCTATCCATCCTGCCCCTCCACCCGCAGTATCCTCATTGGGTGAGGGCTGCTGTTCCCCCTCCTCCTCCAGCATATCGCCCCTCTGCTGCACAATATTGTGGAGGATGCAGCAGGCCACCACGATGTGGGCGACCCTCTCAGCATCGTACTGGAGGGCCCCTCCAGAGCAGTGCAACCGACTGAATTGCATCATCAGGAGGCCGAAGCATCGCTCAATCACTCTCCTGTTTGCTGTATGGGCGTCGGTCGGTGGCCTCTGGATAGGCGTCATCAGGTACGATCGTAATGGATAACCCCTGTCACCAGGAGCCCCAGCCACAGGTCAAGAATTGTTGAGTGCCAGGATGTAGGTATTGTGCACACTCCCAGGGTATCGGGCACAGATATGCATGATGTGCAGCTGATGGTCACATATCAGCTGCACGTTCACCAAGTGGAACCCCTTTCGTTTGTGTAGAGTGGCTTGTCATCTGCAGGTGCTCGTAGGGGGACATGTATCACATCGATGCAGGTCACGGTAATGGCGGTCTGTGACTGAATACCGCACCAGTCCTGTGGGGGAGGGGGTCACACCGGCCATTCGGCATGTCCCCCACCCCGTCACCCCCTCCCCTGGCCCTGGCAGGGTCCCCAGTCACTCCAGTCACTCCTGTCTGAGTCCTCCCTCCTCTCTCTCTCCCTCTTCAGCCATGTCGCCGGTTTCACAATTTTTAAAAGCACAAGTGAACCACACCATCGGGAACACAGACCACCAGAAGCGAAGAATCACGGCAGCCCCGGAGAATACTGGGTCAGGTCCGCTAATGACGTGCAAATGGTGTTTACTGTACAGGTGTCCCGGACTACATTCACGCCGCAGTCGAGGTGACGGAGAATAGCGATTTGGCGTCAAATCGGCACCATGATTTTGGCGTCGGGACCTATTATCCGCCCAATCGCCTTTCGCAATTTCGGAGTCAGCCAAGGGAGAATCCCGACCACTGTGTTTAGTTTTAATAAGATGATGTAGTTAATGGGAGGAGCCAGGGCAGAAGCAGTTTCTGCAGTTTAACATGTTTAGATTGGGATATGTTCAGAGAAGCAGCTGTTTGTTGCTTGCAGAATTATCAGCACTCAAGGCCAACAGCGATAACTGCATTGACATGGAGCCAGCATCAATCTCTTTTGCTTTGATTGCATTTTCATTCATTATCAGTGCGAAGGTTAGCTTTCTCTCATCAATACCTTTTCAGTTACTGTTAGAGGATCTGGGATTCAGCCAGCACATTCGCTAGTTGCTTAATAGGATAAGCGTTTAATTAGAACATGAATCTATTCGAATACCGCTACCATTCCAAGAATGTCTATACACCTCAAAGTAATGTATTTAAACTTTGTATTAACCTAAGAGACAGTTTTGCTCTCAGATGTCGATGACAATAGGTAAGTAGGGGCTGTAGGAGAAGGGGTACAATTAAAAGAAATAATGGGTATCCTTGATGATCACATTAAAAAAAACAGAAATAAGAAAGAACAGAGCAGCGAGCAGAGGCAGTTCCCATGGGAACTTTAGGGCTTGGAGAAGCCAGCAGTAAAAGAAGAGAGGTATATTTAACTATATACCATATTCTGCTCAAGGCAGCAACCCGCTCTCATTCCAGTCTTTGTTGGGAGAACTAACCACAACAGGGCTGCTTTGAGCCAGCTTTTATGTTGTTTGTAAAGAGCTCTAGCTGGGTGACCTCCTGGGAAGCTCATTCTCCACGAGTCCTACAGGGTGATTAAGAATGGTTTCCCACATGGAGGTTACAACATCCTCCCATCCCCTCCAAAAGTCCCCTTCTACCGCCAATGGTGGGGGCCTTCTGTGCCGCTTTGCCAACAGCTGTGCTTCCGCTTGCAACGGCTCTGGGTCGGGCGGAGTGTATCTGCTGATTGACCGCTGTTTCCTGAATGACCTTCAAAGAGTTATTGACGGGACTTCGGTCCCCAGACACGACGTCGTCGCTGGTTGCGGACACCTCGGAGTCTTTCTCCTCCTGCAGGACTGGGCGAGGTGATCCAGATGGATGGCTTCCCAGGCTGAGGGGCGGGTCGTGGCACAGAGGAGACCCAATACTGCTGGTCGGGTGTCGTGAAGTGCGGGTTCTCACTTCTCAAGATGGTTTCAAGTGCTTTCGCGGATCTCTACCCTGAACCTGGATTTTGTACGAAACCGGACCCGTTCTCTCCGGCACGACACCTGAGAGCCAAAGTTCCATCACCAAAATTGTCACCGTACACCCTGTCCCCCCCCCCAGTGAAATTGTCACCCTGGCGTCCTCAAGTCGTGGCTCCCCTTTTGCGTCACCTGCCGCACCTCCACTTCCCTGCTGAGGCTCGCAAACGTGAGACTCAACCCGGTTCTAAGTCGTCGGCCCATCAACAGTTCCGAAGGGGCGGGTCCCATTGTCACATGTGGCATTGTGCGGTAATCAAAAAGGAACTGCACCAGCCGTGTGTCCATGGAACCCGTGGTTCATATTTGCCCCCAATGAAGGTCTGGACCACCCTTCCCACCAGGCAATTGGAGGAGGGATGATACGGGGCGGTTCGAAAATGCCAGATGATATTTTGCTTCATAAATGCGGCAAATTCCTTGCGAGTGAACAGCGTTCCATTATCTGTTACTCGGATCTCAGGGATCACATGGGTGCTAAGCGAGCCCCAGAGCATTTCTTTTGTGGCCCTGGATATGGTTGATCGCATCCCATACACCTCTAGCATCTCGAGTGGGCATCCACGATATTGAGGAACATGGACTCCATGAATGGCCCCCGAAATCCGCACGTAAACGCACCCACGGGCGTCTCGGCCATTCCTAGGGACGAAGGGAGATTGCTGACGGGAGCTTCTGATGCTTCTGGCATACCGGGCAGCTGCACATGACCCTCTCAATGTCCCCATCAATGCCGGGCCATCGGATATAACTACGAACCAACACCTTCATCTTAGAGGCACCCAGGTGATCACCATGAAGGTCCTGTAGCAGGGATGCTTGACCCTGTGGTGGGATAAACATGCAACCTCCCCACAATGTGATGCCCACTTCCAGGCAGAGTTCTGAGAACCTCTGGGCAAAATGCTGGAGAGCTATAGGAAGGAACCCCTTTTCTATGCCATTCAACAACATGAGACAAAACTTTGCCTGTCCAGGATCCCGCTGTATCCATGTGCACAGCTCTGTAGTCGTCACCGGCAACGTATCCATAAAGTTGAAAGTTGCAACCAACTGGGGACAGGGCACTCACGGGCAACAATGGCTGAAGGCATTGGCATGGGCAATCTCTGTACCCGGGCGGTGTCAAAATGAATATTGATACACAGCAAGCAGAAACGTTGAATTCTAGCCGATGTAATGGGTGGAAATCCCTTATCCTTCCGAAGAAGGCTGAGAGGTGGCGTGCGGTTTGTCACAATGGAGAAATACTGCTCATAAACCTGCTGGTGGATACGGACAAGCCTCCTTCTCGATTTAAGCATAATGTCGCTCTCTCATCTGCCACGGTCCTTGAAGCAAACACAATGGGGTGTTCCATGCTGTCGTCCTATCTGTGGGCCAAGACGGCCCCAATGCTGTAGGGGAGGGCATCGCATGTCAGGATTAGAGGCTGCGATGTCCTGTGAACCACCCCCGAACCACTCCTGGCCCATCTTCAATGATAAGTGGAGCAGAGCTAATAAAGTGGCCAGGTTTACAATGAACTTCCCATAGTAGTTAAGCAGCCCCAGTAACAACCGGAGCTCAGTGGTGTTCTTTGGGGTTGAGGCTCCTTTTATAGCCCAAATCTTATCTTCCACTGGGGGTTGACCATCTTTGTCCACCCTGTAACCTGAATAGGTCATAGCTCCAGAGTGGAACACACACTGGTTCCTCTTCAGCCGGGTGCCTACTTGGGAAAACTGCCAGAGCACTTCCTGCAGGTTGTCTACATGCTCCTTCAGCGAGGTGCCAATGATGACCACGTCATCCAGGTAGACGGCCACCTTCGGCAGACCCTGTGAGATATTCTCCATTACCCACTGAAAAATCGACGAGGCCACTAAAACGGCAAATGGGAGGCGGGCGTATTTAAATAACCTCCGCTGAATGCTTATGGTTGTAAATTTCCTGGACTCCGGGTATAGCACCATCTGTAAATAAGCATGGCTCATGTCGAGCTTCATGAAGGAACATTCTCCAGCCAGTTTTACCCTCGGTACCGTTCCAGGCGTAAAACGCTATTCACCGTGAGCTTGAAACCCCCGCAGATTTGGGCAGATTTGTTGGGCTTCATCACCGCATATCGGGTGAGCCCATTTCACAAACTGTACAGGACGTATGACTCCCAGATCCTTCAGGCGCCAAAGCTTCACGTCAACCTTGGCAAGCAATGCGCAAGGGACAGGTCTTGCCCTAAAATACAAGGACAGAGCATCAGGATCCATAAAAAAATGGACTTTGGCCCCTTTTATACTGCGCAGACCCTCCTGGAACAATTCAGGGCATTTGACTATCCGATAAACCTGTTCCAGCTGAAACAGAGGACGTGCAACCCGTCTTGTCCCAAATAATTAGGGCCCGGACCCTGCCCACAACAAAGGGAAGGTGGACCGACTGCTGCCCGTGTGTTACCAGAGTCACGATGGTCCCCATGATATTCAAAGGCTTGCAGGTATAGGTCGCAGGCCCCGCTTTTGTATCATGCAACGTCAGCGGCATGATCCCTGCGTGATGTCACCAAAATGTGCAATGATCCACGCTGGGGATGGCAACTCAAGTGTCCATTTCCATTATCAGCGGGTGACTATTGACTTGCAATGTGACCCAGATCAGTGCTCCGTTCGGAGCTGTGACGCAGTTCAGTTGCATCAAACAGTCCTTCTCTTCCAGTGGGCCCACACGCAAGGCCCTTGCTCGCGGTGATCTCGGCGGCTATTGTGGATGGTGTTCTCTGCACCGAAATCCACGGCTCAAGCCATCACGTGTCTTCCGACCACACATTTGGCAATCTGGCCGGCTCTCCCTTTCATCCTCGGGGGAGGTATTCTGCTGGTCAGCGGTAGCTCCCAAGATCCTAACGCAGCTCCGGAATTGCCTCTGTAGCTGCCCTTTCAGAGGAGATCTGGGTAGACCGGAACTGTCCTGTGATGCAGATGGAGTTCGAAACAAAGGGCAGGTCAAAGTATGGATGCCTGACAAACAGAGAGGAGCCACTTGGAACCACAGTTAAAGCTGACGTTTGAAGAATGTGTCAGTTCAGAAAAGGTGGAAGAGCATTCACAGAAGCTGCCATGAGTACTTGGCCCCCGCAGTGTATCCAAGAGGTGTGGCCCCGCCAAGACATAGTGATTGGAGGGCCCGGGCTTTCCACGGTTTGGACTAGACCCACTCTAACATACTCCCCAAACAAGCTCCGAAATCCCATTATCTTCAGGGCGCCTGTTGTTCGGCTGCCTCACATGTTTTGAATAGAGATAAGTTTGAGCTGAGTGGCTGGGAACTTTCTCTCCCATCACATTAACATCATTAGGGGAAGGTGCATGTCTAATAGCTGTGGAAAGTCTGCTGCCATAGGGCAGTGCGGTGGGGCAGAGGCTGGATAATGAGCATGGAGGTAGATACTCAGCATTTAGCAGCTTTGGCTGTCCAGCAATGAGTCCCTCTGAGCAGTGAGCTGATCATTGGCATAAACAAGTCAGTGCATTTAAAGAGCTTTGACACAGACCCATCCAGACTCGAAATGCTCGCTCCCTTCTCTCTCCACAGCTGCTGTCAGACCTGTTGAGATTGTCCAGTATTTTCCATTTCTGATTCAGATTCTAGCATCCGCAATCATTTGCTTTTAACTCAGTACATTTAATCAATTCCTTTTCAAAGTCCTTCTGGTCTCATCACATGAATCTCAATAAATGAAAATCAACCCACATATGTGAGAAAATCACACAGATTGGCTGCTGAGAACCAACCATTTTCAAAAATGTTATTCATTTTGGAATTATCCTTGATATTTAAGATAACCTTTTACAATTCTTCCTCCCATAAATCCACCACAGAATATTCTGATGAATACTTCCTTTTTACTGCAGAGGATTTAAGCTGCTGTGAAGCCAAAAATCTCTCCTTATTGTAAAATTGTAAAGCACAAATGAGGCCATTCAGCCCCTTGTTTCAATGTGAGCTCTTTGAAACGCGCAAATTCCTGTCTTAATGGTTTGGGACATGTTACTTGGACACTGTTGATAGTAATTAAGTAATTAAACTTGATGAATCATATAAATATCAGAATGGAATCATTGGGAGACATTGATGAACCCGGGTGTATCTTCTCAGCTCCATGTCATCAGAGGTTTGCACTGGGTGTCTTTTACTGTTTGGCATTTTGCGTTAATGCTATCACCCTTGGCCAGACCTCAGAGCATAAGGGAAGATCTGATTATGGACAAATATCATTTTGTTTCAAATAGAAAAAGGTTGGTATTTAAGACACCTGCTTCTGAAATAAAATTCCACAGGCTTTCAATAAACAAAAAACAAACTTTACCATCCAGATTCAGAAAGAATTTACAATATGTATCTTATACCCTAACACTCAGGGTCAGTATGAGTTATATGAGAATTAACAGACACAATGTGGCCGGACAAACCATACCACAGATTAAATAGCAGAAGCAACCAAATCAGATTCCATGGATTTTTCAAACCATCCAGGTGTTAGTCCCACTGTAAGTCACCCAATCCCACTGAAATTTTGTCTTTCTCACAAGGGTTTCCATTTTCCAACTTCCCTGGGAATTTTCTGAGCGTCGCTCCCACTCAGACAGTTTTAACAATGGCCCACCTCACATGTTTTTAATCTCACCTTCTGAGATTCCTTCTCCCTGGATTCCCAAATACATTCAATCACAAGCTCACAAGCACACTTTCATATTGATGTCAGCAGGGCACCACTTCTCCAAAGGGGTATCTTTGCCCCTGTAGTCCACACTATAGGGTCAGTCTGGTAACTGCAGCTCTTTATTTAATTTGAAGCCTATTTGTTTGCACTCCTTCTTTTAACTTGCTTGACAGGACCTATTCCTGTCCCTGTACCTGGGACTCTTTGGGCTGACAGACTGAACTGACTGCCTCAAGAAGAGCTGTTTGCTGACTCTTGATCTGATCTGGTGACCCATCAAAACACTCTCAGAGGGTCCCACACTTGTTACTAGTTTACTGCTGATTTGTATGAGTGAGAGCCAAGGCATTGGTACATCCCCAACTTTCTCAATAAGTCCAGGTGAAGTAGACAGTGAGTTCCATCTCAGTCTGCTTCTTGACATGAAACTCAGGGAACGTTGGCACAGTTGTTAACACTGCAGCCTCATGGTGCCAGGGACCCGGGTTCGATTCTGACCCTGGGTGACTGTTTGCAGTTTGTATGTTCTCCCCGTGTCTGAAAATGAAATGAAAATTGCTTATTGTCACGAGTAGGCTTCAATGAAGTTACTGTGAAAAGTCCCTAGTCGCCACATTCCGGAGCCTGTTCGGGGAGGCCAGGTTGAAGAGAAGGCTAGAGAACAGACTGTAGGAAAGATAGTGTGAGTGAGAGCAGATCATAGTTATAGTATTAGTGTAGAGATTAGTGGTAGATGAGAGTTTATTGTCAATTGTTTATTATATAGAAGTAAGAATCGAATTAAATGAAGTAGTGTAAATACATCTTTAGCTTTGTTGAATATAAAAGCTAGTTGAGGTCTTTGTGAGCACTATGCTAATCATCCTAGGATCTGAACCACACAAAGAACACCACAGTCACCAAGTGAGAGTGGACCAATCCCACAGAAGAGCTGTACACCAGGTCAAAAAGTGGTTGCCAGCAAGGTGTACAAATGTCCTGCTAAATTGCCCTTTTGTGTCCAAAGATGTTTAGGTTAGGTTACAGGAATAGGGCGAGGGAGTGGGCCTGGGTAGGTTGCTCTTTTGGAGAGGTGGTGCGGACTCGATGGGCCAAATGGCTTCCTTCTGTACTGTAGGGATTCTATGAAATGGTATCCGTTGCTGCATGACTATTAACATGCTTAGGGATAGCATAGACAACTGCAGTTCAACTTCATTTCATTTTTCATTTCAGTCATGTGCCAATTTGTTGCTGTGTGGAAATTGGTAAACACGTCACAGTCTCCAGATGTGACATAAAATACAGCGTTCATTCTGACGCCTTTGGGTGAGATTGGCATTTCAAAAGTGCTCATAATTTTCAGGGGATTTTCACTATTGTAAAGGAAAGATTTTATATTCCTGGTTTGCAGAGAATGGCGCAATCCTGAAGTTTGTTGAATGTTTTGCCTCCCAAGATGCTCCTGTATCTATGAGAACATCTATAGCCGAGCAGCCAATGGTTACTGTCAAACATCACCGGTCCCTGTGTCTGAAAAAGGGCACAAAAGAGCACAGTGTTATGCACCTCCAAATGACCCTAGAATCATGGTTCCTCCTCTAGCAGGACTATCCTGCTGGCACCTCAATCTAAATTAAAATGGACTAGATGATCGGTCAGCTTGATATCAACATTTCATTATGTGCAGAACACTGATCTCCCCTTTGAGGGCACTTTGCTCCGCATCATTGGTAAGATCACTCTGCTGGGCACTTCATGGGTTGTTTTTCCTACTTGGTTCGTCCCTGTGTTTTGCAGACCTGATATGGCGGACTGATTCTTCCCCATGAGATCTTCCCTCCCTTTCAGATGGTCCTGTGTTGTTGACATAGCTCAGACAGTCTAACCAGCTGGTTTTGCCTTACCGAGGGTAAGATTGTCTTTAGCTTGTAGGAAGTCAGAGATTGAAACATTTGTAACACCCACTATAATTCTCTCTCGAATGAGCTCAGTCTTTAAATCGCCATATTCACTTCCCTCCGCCAGCCTGCTGAGATTGTTAATGGAGGAACCAACTGGTTCCCCGGGGAGCTGGACTCTCTTGTTAAGTGGAGCTCTCTCCAGCCTTTTATCGGATCTTAAGTTGAGATAGAGACCGAACGATTTCAATGCATCATCAAACTTTGCCGATGAATCAGTAGCTTGCCGTGCAATGATGCCATCTGCAATTGGCCCAACCAAGTGAAGAAGTGTACTAACCTGATCTGCCTCTGATCTCTTATTGTGACCTGCAGCCTAGCGTGGACAAAATTAATTATTCCCGTTTTGTTTCTCTTGCCTCACTCAGGAGGCACACATCACAACTCAGAGTCTCGGATCAGGTTTAGCAATGAGTTACTTTCAAACGGCGTTTCTGACTGGATGACTTAAAAGGGGTTTCTCAGAGCTAGCTGGGCTGGAATTTAAAAAATGCTACCTCACTTTTAGAGGCTATGAAGGCTACTTGTTGAAAATGTTGTAGAAAATGTGATAAAAACCCATCTGTCAATATTAATGTCATTTAGGGAAGGAAATCTGCCACCTTTGCCTGGTCTGACCTACATCTGACTCCTGGTCCACAGCAAGGGGCTGGTTTAGCTCACTCAGCTAAATCGCTGGCTTTTAAAGCAGACCAAGCAGGCCAGCAGCGCGGTTCGATTCCCGTACCAGCCTCCCTGGACAGGCGCCGGAATGTGGCGACTAGGGGCTTTTCACAGTAACTTCATTGAAGCCTACTCGTGACAATAAGCGATTTTCATTTTTTCATTTTCATGTGGCTAGCTCTCAAATGCCCTCTGAAATGAAGGGCAGTTAGGGATGGGCAATAAATGCTGACCCAACCAGCGATGCCCCCATCCCATAAATGAAAAGTGGGCAACGGTGTCACAGTGGTTAGGACTGCTGTCTCACAGCGCCAGGCACCCGGGTCCAATTCTGGCCTTGGGTGACTGTCTGTGTGAAGTTTGCACGTTCTCCCTGTGTCTGTGTGGGTTTCCTCCAGTTGCTCTGGTTTCTTCCCACAGTCCAAAGTGTGCAGGCTAGGTTGATTGGCCATGCTAAATTTCCCCTTTGTTTCCAAAGATATGCAGGTTTACTGGGATTATGGGGTCATGGGGAATAGGTCGTGGGCCTAGTAGGATGCTCATTTGGAGGGTTGGTGCAAACTTTATGAGTAGCAGCACGGTAGCATGGTGGTTAGCATAAATGCTTCACAGCTCCAGGGTCCCAGGTTCGATTCCCGGCTGGGTCACTGTCTGTGTGGAGTCTGCACGTCCTCCCCGTGTGTGCGTGGGTTTCCTCCGGGTGCTCCGGTTTCCTCCCACAGTCCAAAGATGTGCGGGTTAGGTGGATTGGCCATGCTAAATTGCCCGTAGTGTAAGGTTAATGGGGGGATTGTTGGGTTATGGGTATAGGGTGGATACGTGGGTTTGAGTAGGGTGATCAGTGCTCGGCACAACATCGAGGGCCGAAGGGCCTGTTCTGTGCTGTACTGTTCTATGTTCTATGTTCTGCACTGTACGGATTCGATATGATTCTATATGAAGCTGAACCTCCAAAGAGGATGCATTGGGGTCTTCTGCTTGAGTAAAAGTTCTATATTTCTTGTCTACTTCCAGGCTCTCGTGTCTTTGGAACATTTCCTTTCTGATGAATTTTCTCAGCATCAGTAGCTTCAGTTAGGAATTGGTTTAGTGCAGAGTGCAATGAAGGTGGTTTTTTCCTTAGTTTTTCAGCATTCCTGTGAGGATGGGGGACCCCGGCGCTGCCTCCGTGAACAATCCTGCTTTCAAACACCAGGAAGTAGGCTCCCAGTCTGGAGAATGTGAACAGTAAGTCATTATTTTTTTTAATAGATTTAGCGTACCCAATTATTTTTTTTCCAATTGAGCATGGCCAGTCCAGCTAACCTGCACATCTTTTGGGTTCTGGGGGGGTGAAACCCACGCAGACATGTGCAAACCCCACATGGGCAGTGACCCAGGGCTGGGATTCAAACCCGGGTCCTCAGAACCGCAGTCCCAGTGCTAACCACTGCACCACATGCCGCCCAGTAATTCATTATTAACTCTTAACCATGTACATATTTATAGTAAAGGGTACAGGTACGGAGCTGAGCCCATATTAGTTCTTGACCCAACTGTGTCAATCTCCAGACTGACTCTGGCTCTGGGTCAGGAGTCTGCTTACATTACTGTTTGGGCGGCACGGTGGCACAGTGGTTAGCACTGCTGCCTCACAACTCCAGGGTCCTCGGTTCAATTCCAGCCTCGTGTGACTTTCTGTGTGCAGTTTGCACTTTCTCCCCGTGCCTGCGTGGGTTTCCTCCAGGTGCTCCGGTTTCCTCCCACAGTCCAAATATGTGCAGGTTAGGTGGATTGGCCATGCTAAATTGCCCCTTAGTGTCAAAAGGTAAAGTGGGATTACTGGGTTACGGGGATATGGTGGTGGTTTGGGCTTAAGTAGGGTGCTCTTTCCAAGGGTCGGCGCAGACTTGATGGGTCAAATGGCCTCCTTCTGCACTGTAAATTCTATGAGTCTATGTGCAGATTATGTGGACTGGCCATGATAAATTGTCATTTTGTGTCCAGAAATGTGCATATTAAGTGAATTGGCCATGCTAAATTGTCCCTTAGTGTCTAACTATGTACAGGTTAGGTGGGGTAATGTGGTTGCAGGGGTAGGGTTTGATTGTGGGCCTAGGTCGGCTGCTCTTTCAGAGAGTCAGTACAGACTCGATGGGATGAATGGTCTCCTTCTGTCGGGACTTTATGATCCTTTGACAATTCTCTGTCCCAAGTTATCCCTTCTATGACAATTCTCATCAGCAATGTTATGAAAATACTTCTCTGTAATGATCCAGGGCAGCACGGTAGCATTGTGGATAGCACAATTGCTTCACAGCTCCAGGGTCCCAGGTTCGATTCCAGCTTGGGTCACTGTCTGTGCGGAGTCTGCACATCCTCCCCGTGTGTGCGTGGGTTTCCTCCGGGTGCACCGGTTTCCTCCCACAATCCAAAGATGTGCAGGTTAGGTGGATTGGCCATGATAAATTGCCCTTAGTGTCCAAAATTGGGTGGGGTTACTGGGTTATGGGGGATAGGGTGGAGGTGTTGACCTTGGGTAGGGTGCTCTTTCCAGGGGCCGGTGCAGACTCAATGGGCCGAATGGCCTCCTTCTGCACTGTAAATTCTATGATAATGTCTCTTTTTTTTTGGATTGGATGGTTACTTTTGGAAAATCAGTCTGTGTGTGTATGTACAGAGTACAAGCTTCCCTACTGCTCACCCTGAGGTGGGGTGCCTCCTAACTGTGCAGCTAACATATGTCCCAAAATTTCTACCTTAAAATGCTGTCTGCAGAAACGAGATAAAAAAATCTGGAGGTTTCATATCTCAAAACAATTGTTTACCATCCTGTCACCATTGTGAAGTTCTTAGGACAGAAGCAGTTAGATATTCAACCAGAGACATTTAGAATTAGAATTTGGATTCTCACTGCACAAGCTGATAAACATGCATCCATTATTACCTCTTTCCGGCAGACTCCCTCTGCTGGTATATGTATGTATGGTTGCCTGAAGTGAATAGAATGCACAATGCAATTTTCAACACACTACAAGCAAGCTCTTTGTATCTTGTCACAATACCAGAGGGTTGATTTCACCATTTAACCTGGGAACTCCTTATTTCAAAAAGCACCATTCTTTACTTTGCAAATAAAACAATAGTAGCACAGAGGTTCTGGGGCATTATCCTTTTGGTAGAGGTGGATCATCATGTGTTAGGTAAAATGTAGGCACCGTTGAAATGCAGTAAACATGGCAGCCAACTGATGCAGAGCAAGATTCCTTAAACAGCTATATGATAGTGACAAGATAATATTTCAGTAGCAGTGATCTACATTGGCCAGGACATAACAGATAAATCATCTTCTCTTCTTCCAAGCATGCCATGGGATCTTTCACATACACCCACGAGGACAGGATAGGGTCTCAGTTTAATGTCTCGCTAAAAATAAAGGAGGACGTGGTGAATACATGCGAAAAATATTACACAAGAATGTTCACTGTCTTGCAAAGACATTTAATTCACGATCTTTGCAGTGATAATTTTCCGTATTGTGACAGGTATATGTCCTCTGGCTCTATTACTGGTGAAAAAGATCTGTTGCAACTCATTCCCATGAGATGGATAAAGCTTTATAGATTTTCAAAAGTCTATGGAAGTTGAGCAGCAATAGATTCCGCACAGTGCAATGCCCTGAGATTCACACATCTACACTCTTTATAGAAAATTCAATTATTGGAAACTTAGGAGATGCTTGTAAAGAATAATTAACGTTAATTTGATAGATCACTCTGAAATACTGCACTCCCGGCGACCACAAGCTGCGCCAGAGTGACTCAGGGTTTCTATTATTCGTTCATGTGATGTGAGTGTTGCTGTGAAAGCTGGAATGACGCTGTCCATTCCTGGATGCCCAATTAAAAAGGTAGTGGTGAATCTTCTGAAACCCCTGTGGTCCTCATGGTGCACGTATAGTCCCACACTGCGGCTAGGTAGGGCTTTCCAGTGACGATGAAGGATTGGTAATATAAAGCCAAGTCAGGAGGTGAAATTTGAAGGTTATGGTGTTCCCTTGTATTTGCTGTCCCTGTCCTTCTCAAAGATGGTTGTTGCCAAAATGGTCAGAAGCTGCCACTTTCTCAGTTCACAGCAGAAATGAAGAATTATGATCGAATTAAAACAGGTGCAAATATGTACAATTTTATTATTTTTGCAAATGATCCGTAATTGTGAACAATTACAATTATTTATGACGTTAGAATGGCCCATAACTTCCTGGCTCTCCAACGTCCTTTTTGGAACGTATCCCAGTGATGTGCTGGGGAATCCTTCTGGGAAGTACTCACATTAGGGTTTACCTGGCAATTGCCCAGAAATGCTAACTTCCTCTGAACGATTGCACTGGGTAGGGAACCATCTGACAGAAGCAATATAAATCACTAAATTCAGATGGTTCTGCCAGTTTTTATCCTCATAGTTACTCTGAAAGAGTTAGCAGGGCAAAAATCATTTCTAACTCCATGGTAACTTTTTAAACCAGACCTAGCCTCAGCCGCAGACGCAGGCAACCCACCCAGGGGAAACAACACCCCACCCCACCATCCTGGCTCAACCTGACCGAACCCCCATCCACCCTGCCCCTGGCCCGACCTCCTCCTCTGGCCCGACCTCGCCACCCCCAAGCCTGACCTGAACCCCACTCTGACCCAAACCCTGTAACCCCAGTCCTGACCTCAACCCCTAGACCTGAACCCCATCCCAATGGGGTCCAGTTTGACCCCCCCTTTTGGTGCAACTCATTCTGACCTTGCCCATGCACACTTAACCCCACCTATTTTTGACTGTCATCCCCACGCCCCCTCCCTCTGCCCCTCCCCCTCAATCCCCCCCCCCCCCAAGACTGGCACCATCCTCTGGTCCATATATCCTATTCTCTTTCTCTGGCCTGAACCCCCTCTGGTCTAACCTCCACCCCCTCTCCCGGTCCAAATCCCCTCTCCCCAAACCCTCTGATCCAACACCCTCCCCCCAAAAATCAGATCTCCCCCTCCAGTCCCACAGTAAAAAGGGGGCTTTTTTTAACCTTTCTGCCCCCAAGTTATTCCTCGGCGATGCAGCAGGGTGGGGGTGGGGTGGCTTCGCTGCTCCTGTCTGAGTGCAGGTAAGTCTTATGAGAGTGGCAATCCACCAGAGAGCGCCAATCTGAGGAAGTTTTGGGTTTTATAGCTGTCCTTGAGCGGCAAGTATCACAGTCAAGGATAACGATTTGCCCTTCCCGTGTTGCCAAGACAGCATTATGGTTTACCATATGTCACATAAGCAACATGTCCATGGGAGAGTTAACAAAAAAAAAGAAAAAAATAGACTTGCAGTTTCCACTATCAGACATCTGAAAGCACTTTAGAATCAATGAAGGGTAAATCTAACCCGCTCAATTTCCGCCCATTCAGTCTACTCTTGATCACCAGTAAAGTGATCGAAGTGCTATCAAACGACACTTACACAGCAATAATCAGCTCACTGATATTAAGTTTGAGTTCTACCAGGGTCACTCAGAATCTGACATTACTTCAGTCTTGGTTTCAACACGGACAAAAGAGCTGAACTCCAGAGGTGAGGTGAGAGTGACTGCCCTTGACATCAAGGCAGCATTTGATCGAGTATGGCATCAAGGTGCCCAAGCAAAACTGGAGTCAATGGGAATCAGGGGGAAACCCTCTGCTGATTGAGGCCACACTTGCCACAAAGTTAGATGGTTATGGTTGCTGGGGGTTAATCATTTCAGCTCCAAGAGTTTGTCAGATAGCATCCTCGGCCCAACCACCTTCAGCTACTTCATCGATGACCTTCTTTCCATCATAAGTGGAGAAGTTGCCTAATGACTGCACAATGTTCAGCATCATTCATGACTCCTCAGATACTGAAGCAGTCCATGTTCAAATCCATCAAGACCTGGACAGTGTTCAGACTAGATTGACAAGTGGCAAGTAACATTTGCACACACAAGTGCCAGGCAATCAAGATCTCCAACAAAAAAAAACATCTAACCATCTCCCTGTGATATTCAATGGCATGACCATCATTGAGTCCCCAGTATTAACATTACCATTAACCAGAAACTGAACTGGACTAGCCATAAAAATACCATGGCTACAAGAGCAGGCTAGAGATGAGGAATCCTGCTGTGAGTAACTCATCTACTGACCCCCCCAACGCCTGTCCACCATCTACAAGGCACAAGTCAGGAGTGTGATGTAGTACTCCCCACCTGCCTGGATGAGTGCAGTTCCAACAACACTCAAAAAGCTCGACACCATCCACAACAAAGCAGCCCGCTTTTTTGGCACCTCTTCCACAAACATTCATCCCTTCCACTATCGGCAGCAGTGTGCATCATCTACAAGATGCTCTGCAGGAACTCACCAAACCTCCTTTGAAAGCACCTTCCAAACCCACAACCACTACCATCTAGAACAGAGGTTCTCAACCGGGGTCCACCTGGACCCTGGGGGTCCATGTAACATTACTGGGGGTCCACACAAAAAAAATACCGAATTGGGGGTCCACGGTGATATTTTAGTGGTCCATAGAGCAATTCTACTTCAGAACAATTGTTATTACTGAGAATCAAGTAGAAGAAAAAAAATTTGTTTTCATGATGAATATTCACCTTTCTCTCTCTCTCTCTCTCTCTTCAACACAGTAATCACTAGAAACTGTGTATATTTGATATGAATTGGTTATTTTTAGAGTAATTTAATTCAATTTAGTCAGTAAAAAGTTTTTTTCATTACTTTTCATGTTAGAATAAGTTTGGCAACGTACGAAAATACCGCTAATCCGTTTCCAACCCTCACGGTAAGGTAGATGGACTTTAGGATTAGTTTACCACGCATATAAGAAGCTTTTTTTTCTGTGGAATGGCTATGGGGGTCCACAAAAAAAAATTAAGAGGAAAAGGGGTCCATGGGTTAAAAAAGGTTGAGAACTCCTTATCTAAAAGGACAAGGGCAGTAGAAACATGGATACACCACCAGCTGGAAGTTCTCCTCCAAGTCATTCACCATCCTGACTTGGAAATATACCAGCCATTCCTTCACTGTCGCTGAGTCAAAATCCTGGAATTCCTTCCGATCAGCACTGTGGGTGTACATACACCACATGGAGTTCAGCGGTTCAAGAAGACAGCTCATCACCACCTTCTCAGGGGCAAATAGGGGCAACACATGCTGGCCTAGCCAGCAATGCCCATGCCCGTGAATTAATTAGGAGAAGTACTTTTGAAGTGTAGTCAATGTTGTAATGCAGGAAACAGGACAGACAATTTCAGCACAGCAATCTCCCTCAAACATCATTGTGATAATTAATAGTTAATCTGTTTTGGGGATATTAATTGAGGGATAAATATTGACCAGCACACCAGCATTAACTCCCCTGCTCTTTGAAATGGTACCATGGGATCTTTTATACAGTACCCACTTGAACTTAACAAATTATGCATTCTCATAATCTCCTCCAAAAGACAACACCTCTGCCAGTGCAGCATTCCCTCAGGACTGCACTGGAGTGTCAGCCTTAATTTGGGTGCTCGTGTCCCGGAGTAGAACTACAACCCAGAATCGTCTGACTCGGGGCGAGAGTACTACTTTCTGACCCACAACGTGAAATACAGCAGTGGAAGCTGCACCAAGTAATCCTCGGAAAAACCTTTGTCTCTTCATTGATGAGAAGCAGAAACAAATCAGGGAGGACGTGAAGTGCAATGATGGCAGGGGAGACGGTGACAAAGTGATATTGTCACTGGACTAGTAATCCACAGACCCAAGATGAAGCCCGGGTTTGAATCCCACCACCGCCTATAGCGGAATTTAAATTTTCAATAACAATCTGAAATTAAAAGTCTGATGATGCCCATGAAACCTTTGTCAATTTTTGTAAAAGCCCGTCTGGTTCACGAATGTCCTTTGGGAAAGAAAATCTGCCGTCCTCACCTGGTCTGGGCTACACATGACTCCAGACCCACAGCAATGCTTAACAGCCCCCTGAAATGAACTAGCAAACTACTCAGTTCAAGGGCAATTAGGGATGGGCAATAAATGCCGGCCCAGCCAATGATGCCCACATCCAATGAATGAATAAAAAAACAGAAAGAAAAATACTTGGTGAGCAGAATTCTCAACACCTGCCGATAGGGGCTGGTTTAGCTCACTCAGCTAAATCGCTGGCTTTTAAAGCAGACCAAGCAGGCCAGCAGCACGGTTCGATTCCCGTACCAGCCTCCCCGGACAGGCGCCGGATTATGGCGACTAGGGGCTTTTCACAGTAACTTCATTGAAGCCTACTTGTGACAATAAGCATTTTTCATTTTCATATCAATGATGGGACTATCGGGACTATTGAACTATTCTTTATTTTTATGAGTTATGAAAGGCGCTTATTGTCACAAGTAGGCTTCAAATGAAGTTACTGTGAAAAGCCCCTAGTCGCCACATTCCGGCGCCTGTTCGGGGAGGCTGGTACGGGAATTGAACCGTGCTGCTGGCCTGCCTTGGTCTGCTTTAAAAGCCAGCGATTTAGCCCTGTGCTAAACCAGCCCCTTATCGCAGGATTATTAAAGAATACAGCACTCAAGGAGGTCATTTGGCCCATCATAACTGTACTGGCTGTTTGAAATGGCCATCACCTTGTTCTTTCCCCAAAGCCATACATTTTTCTTCACGTTCAAGCATTTGTATAATTCCTTCCTGAACGTTATTAGTGAAGCCATTCGCAACACCCGATGAATCAGTGAATTACATATCTGGAAAACCTGCTGTCAAAAAATGATTCTCCTTTTTGTTCACATGCTTCTTTTAAAAAGTACCTGAAGTCTGTGTCCTCTGATTACCAATGTTCCTGACAGCGGAAAGTGCCTCTGTACTTACGCTCTCAGAATTGTCATCTTGGGGAGGAAAAAAAAAACTTGGTCACCTGTTGTGGGATACAGCAGGTGATATGTTCTGTGCTGCAAAGAAGATGCACTGGAGTTGAACGGAACGGACGGAAATGGGTCCTGGAGCAAAAAGATTGAAGTACAAAGATGCCTTCAAGCGGAAGGTCGTAACATCTGCGAACTTGTCAAAAATAACAGTGGTACAATGAGGCAATTTGGTGCGAGTGAGTGAAAAGGGTGCAAGAGTGGAAAGATGAGGAATCGGCCCTGAAGAAGATGCCCAAGATCAAACGTGTAGTCAATAGGGCGAACAGCCTCTGGGACAGATCTTGCCAAACAGGTAACGGAGTGGGCCCTCAAACTACTTCAATGGTTCCATCGCCATCAGCGGTACAGGCACTTCCGTGAGGCAAAATCAAACCCCAAGTCCAGCAAATATTTCAGGCCAACAGCTAAGCTAATTAGTCCAGACGCTTTATGGAATTCAACAGCCTAGTGTTCAACAGAAGAATAAGATTGCTCAGAGATCACGAAAGAGCCTTGATGTCAAAATGTTTCCAGCAATTCTTCATCAGACAAGGAGAAAAAAACACGAGTGCTCATTATGTCGCATCGACATCATGGATGAAATGCCCCTGAATTTCAAATGGCCTATCAGTCAAACTAGAACTGGAGTGGAAGGATTTGAATGCAGCTCCGTTGTCAAGGGCCGGATAAAGACAGCAAGATTTACGGTGGTTATATCCTGCATCGACGACAAAACAAAATTAAACCTTAGGGTCATTTTTGAATCGAAAAACCCGGTTGCTTGGTGTGGGATCCAGCAGGTGATATGTTCTGTGTTGCGAATGTCAAGTTCCCTGCAGGAGCTTTTGTGCATACCCACACCGATGGTTGAACGGAGTGAAGTCTTGGGTCAATAATGTGTGGAACAGATGATCTTTTGGCCGACACAAAGAATGCACCTTATTAGCCTGAGACATGTTCCACATAACCGATGATCCCTTTCTGTGTCTCCTTCATCCCACCTTGACTGCATAAAAGTCAACAATTTTTCCAGCATTTCTTTTCTCTGCAGACTCTGTCACATTCATTTCCTTCATAAGAGCCACCACTTGACCTCTTCTCCATTGGTCTCTTTGAGAACCAAATTGTATTGGGAGACCTAACTTCAGCGTCCGAACTAGAGGATCAACACCTTTGACAACTTGACACTCACTCATACTACATTGGTGTGTTAACTTAGACTGTGAATCCAAAACCATTTCCTTACAATCTTCTATTAAAGCCCATGAGCACACCATTTAAGTTTAGTCAAGATGAGTGCCAGCTAGGACACCGGAGAGATCTCTGGTGATCTTCCATTTAAATCATCAAATCTTTTATAGAAACTTTTGCCATTCTGATGGCCGCTGATCACCTAAAGCTAAAACTTTGACTCCCACCGGTTGTTTCAAATATCAGGGGTGCATGGACAATAAGTTTTACCAGACTCACAAAATCCAAAGACGAACCACATATTGTACTGGATCGAAGGCTCGGAGCCTGGGGAAGATTGCTAAAGGAAGAACAATTTCATATGAGCTGGTCCATTCAAAACCAGGCTCTCAGACAGACTTCAACATTTTACAGATAATCCGCTTGTTAGTGAGTTATGGTTCTACCATACCCCTGGGAAGAAGCTGGAAGTGTTGACGGTCAGTTGCAACAGGACGGCATGATGGCACAGTGGTTAGCACTGCTGGCTCACAGCACCAGGGACCCAGGTTTAATTCCGAGCTTGGGTAACGGTCTGTGTGGAGTTTACACTTTCTCCCCGTGTCTGCGAGGGTTTCCTCCAGGTGATCTGATTTCCTCCCACAGTCCAATGATGTGCAGGTTAAGTGGATTGGCCATTCTAAATTGTCCATTAACGTCCAAATTTAAGTGGGGTAACAGGGATGGGGTGGGGAATGGGCCTGCCGGGGTACTCCTTCAAAAAGTCGGTGCAGACTTGATTGGCTAAATGGCCTCCTTCTGCACTGTGGGATACTATGATTCTAAGAGGTATCCAACTTCTGACATGCACAGATGCTTTTGATTCTGCCTGAAACAGTTCTGTTTGGAGGTTTGTTTTCTATTCATGATAACTTGAAATTGTTTACCGACTATCACTCTCCCTCCTAAGCTCAGCTGTATGGAGACTTGGGGTGGGACTCTCCCATACCCGGCGGGGCGGGGTGTCCTGGCGGGACGGAGTGGCGTGAACCAATCTGGCATCCTCCGCACCTTCAGGGGCTAGGCCGGCGCCGGAGTGGTTTGCGCTCCGCCTGCTGGCGTGGAAGGCCTTTGGCGCCACGCCAACCGGGGCCAAAGGGACTCTGCCGGCTGGCGAGAGTCCACGCATGCGCGGGAGTGTCAGAGGCTGTTGACGTAATGCCCACGCATGCACGGGGGGTTCACCAACGCGTCGGCCATCGCGGAGGCTGACACAACCGACGCGTAGGAAAAGAGTGCCCCAAGGCACAGGCCCACCTGCAGATCGGTGGGCCCCGATCGCGGGCCAGGCCACAGTGGGTCCGCGCCCCCCGCCCCCCGCCCCCCCAGGACCCCGGAGCCCGCCCATGCCGCCAGGTCCCGCCGGTAATGGACCTAGTCTGATTTACACCGGTGGGACTGGCAGAGAATCAGCGGGACCTCAGCCATCACTCACTGGACGGAGAATCGGCTGTGGGGGGGGGGGGGGGGGGGGGGGGGGCGCTGCGAGCATCCGCCGACCGGCGCGGCGCGATTCCCGCTCCCACCGAATCTCCAGTGCCAGAAAATTTGGCGGACAGTGGGGACGGGATTCATGCCGCCCCCCCGGAGATTCGCCGACCCGGCAGGGGTCGGAGAATCCCGCCCTTGATCTCAATATTTCTCTTGGTAAGTAGTTTAGTATTAGTTACATTTTATCGTATCTTTTCAACCACTGATCCAGAATATGAAAATATCTGCCTCAAGGTGTCCACATTGGTTTGGCAGCTATTGCAGATAGCGAGAGGAGAGAAAAAGCTACTTGTCCAGGTCGTTTTGAACAAACAATAATGCTGCATCCATTGAGAAACTTCCCTGTTCTTGTTTCTCTGAAGGAAATCCAGAAATGATCAGAGAACAGCTAAAAGGATGATCATGTATATTTAGGCCTCAAATTAAAAGGATCGATTTGTGTAGTTGGAGCCACCTTCGGTGCCAAACAGCACCCTGAGTGACTACAATTTCTATCCCCACGTATAATACAAGGTCCTCTCCAGGACACATTAGGATGAATACTCCAGTCTGATGCTACGGTGGCACCATTTAAGTTCAAAATGCTATCCTTCATGCTAAATAATAAACTAAAGGCCTGACTGGCACTGTTAATGGTTCAGGTGGATGCCAAGGAACCAATAGCATCATCTGAGGAATTCATGAGTCAGTGGGTTCAACATAGTACATGGAAAGAGTATGCTTACTGAGCGATTATCAGCTGTGTGAATGGGTAGTACTCTCACTTATGAGCTTCGGCCCCATCCCAGTGCTTTTAACAGCAAAATCTCTGCGTACACTCCAGTGCAGCATTGAGGAAGTGCTGCACTGCTGGGATGGTGCCTTATGGGAGAGACGTTAAATTGAAGCACTCAGGCACGGTGGCCCAGTGGTTAGTGCCTTTCGGTGCCAAGGACTTGGGTTCGATCGCAGTCCAGGTCACTGTCCGTGTGGAGTTCGCACATTCTCCCAGTGTCTGCGCGGGCTTCACCCCCACAACCCAAAGGTGTGCAGGCCAGGTGGATTGCCCACGTTAAATTTCCCATTAATTGGAAAAAAAGGAATTGGGTACTTTAAATTAAAGGAAAAAAAATAATCGAAGCGCCCTTTGTTCTCTCACCAACTAGAAGGCACAAATCAGGAGTACAGTGGAATATTCCACTTTCCTGGATGAGTTCTGCTCCAACAACACTCAAGACGTTCAACGTCGTCCAGGACAAACTGCCCGCTTGGTTGGCTCCCCCACACAACACCTGAAACATTTACTCCCTCCACCACTGACAAACAGTGGCTGCCTTGTGTACCACCTAAAACAGTCATTTTGAAACTTAGGGTCGCGACCCACAGGTGGGTTGCAAGTGGGTGTCAGGACGGTCGCAGGCACATCAGTCGCAGCGTTCCTCCCATGCATGAGTGCTCCTCAGCAGTGCCCAGTGGGGCAGACCTCAACATGTTGACTAGGAGCAGATCCTTTCAAAGATCGATGGCGTCTTCTCTCCAAAAGCAGCGGCAGAGAGCACGCCAAGCGCTCATAAACTGATGTCACGTGCTCTGGCCATGAGAGAGATTCCTTCAATTTGTAGATGCCAGTAGTGCTGGTGTGAACTCCAGGGAGGCTGGTGAACAACCCATGAAGAATAAGCTGAAAACAGGAACAAAGCAGTATGAAGATGATTTCTTGATTTTTTTTCTCATTTTGAATGCAGTGAGAACTTAAATCATCAGCTAAAGTTCTTAGCAGAAATGCACCATTGAATGACAAAGCAAGTGAGGTTGTGAGGACCAAGCAGGCTCACCTATCACATTAAGGGTAAGTGGCAATGGTGGGCCACAAAGTTTGGGCGGCATGGGTCGCGAAGGTCGGACGGCACGGATTGCGATGGTCGACTAGCAGGGGTTGTAGAGGTTGGCCGACATAGGTCATGAAGGTCGGCTGGCGGCGTCCCGAAGGACAGCCAGTTGGTAAAAATGGGTTGTGGGCAAAAGAGTTTGAAAAGATCTTGGTATTCCCTCCTGAACAGCACTGAGTGTACCTACACCTCAGGGACTGCAGCCATTCACCTCCAACTTCTCTCGGGGTAATTAGGGATGGGCAAAAAAATGTTGGTGCATCCAGCCACATCTGCTGGAGTGGTCCAGTGGATTCATAAGGAGCCTACTAATCAAGGTGAATTGTCTGTGATGGAATGTCCCCGATTAAATAACGAGACCTGTATCTTCAGCTGGTGTGTTTATCAGTGTTTACAAGCTCTCAATGCCATCTGAAGTAGAAATCAAAATGATTGATGGGGTTCTATAAGTTGTTCCCATGATTATGTGAATGAGATGTTGCGATTATATTTTGCCAATTTTACATTTTTTACAGGTAGAAGGATTTCTTATCTTCCCTGATATTCTTCTTTTTCAGCACAAATAAAGCAAATTGTGACATTCATAAGCATCGCCAAGTGGGCGCATCACTTACTGGGAGTTTGGTGAATAGGTATATGATGAGACTGTGACTGATGCTGAGAGAGAAAATTAAAGTAATTGATTGTGCTGTATGGCCTTTACTGCTAAATGGAGAGATGGTGATGTAGCAGGAAAGTCACCAGGCTCATACTTCAAAGGCCCAGGCTAATGTCCTGGCAACATGAGTTTAAATCCCACAACGGTGTATGGTATTTAAATTTAATTAATAAATTTGAAATAGAAAGCTAGCCACAATAATCGTGACCATGACAGCTAGTATCAATTGCTGTTAAAAAAAAAACCTCGTTCACCAATACCCTCTAATGAGCATTGATTGACATAAGGCATTGATTGCGGTCCTCTCTTGGGAGAATAGGTTGGCCAGCAGCTCTCCAGTCCCTCCAGACACAGCGCTGCAGTGGCTGGAAGAGACACTGCAGGGAGCTTCCTGGCACTCAGTGCCGAGAACGGAGGACAGGATAATAGCAGAGTCCGAGCAAATCCTTTTGGTGTCATGTTGGGGACAACTGGGGTCTTGGTGCTAGGCCAAGGATGGGGGGAGGTGAGGTTGGGAGGGAGGTCTGTAGATCATTGGGGTTATAACGGGAGGCAGCCCCAAATCCAAAGGGGCTCCTGATGCAGGCGATTCCTCAATTCCCTCTTGAGATCCAGCTATGTTCAGGCATGTGTTCTACCCCACCCCTGAGTTGTCACCTGTCCAGCAGCCTAAAATGTGGCTGGCAATTGGTTATTAAATGATCATTGAAAGGCCTTAATTGGGGCACGGTGCAGGCATTTCTCCCAAGGCGCTGCACACCACTGCATAAAATACGTGCCATGTCAGGATGGTTAGGAACCCAGAGGGAATCTCCTTCATGCAATGTCACGCTCCTCCCACCCTCACACTTCAGAATCCATAGTGGGGGGTTGGGGGGGGGGGGGGGGGGTAGTGCAGTGGTGTTAAGATTCTGGCCATAAAGTTAGTCTCAGTAATGGAGACCATGACAACTATCATTAATCGTTATAAAAACCCATCTGGTTAATAGGGAAGGAAATCTGCCACCCTTACATGGTCTGGCCCACATGTGACTACTCTTATCTGCTGCTGAAATGGCTCACTAGCCACTCAGTTCAAGGGTCATTAGGCCTTGCCAGCAACACCCACATCACATGAGAAAATGAATAACAAGAAATAGGCTGGCTCGCCAATCTTGCTTGTAAGATAAGGGTGAAAGTTTAATCACCGGAATTATATGGATGGGAGAAGAGTTGAAAGTGGTATACCCTAGAGATCAGACAATCGGGACTTGGGCTGGGGGAGCAGGACACTGAAACTTGCTGATGGCACGGAAGGGTTTAGCAGACAGCAGAGAGAGACAGAAACGACTCTTGGTGGGCATGCGAGCAGATTGGTCAGACAGGCGGCAGATGAAAATGAATGTTGGTAGGCAAGGTCTCAAGGGGAGAATATAGACAATTGGTCAGCAGGGCATGGTGTGAGTGAAGACACAGCCAGCAGAATATCAGATGTCTTCAAGATTACAGAGGATAATAGAATATGGGAATATGTTGTATATTTTAAAATTAGGGCATCAATACATGAGTAAGAAGTTAAAGATAACTTGGCGTAAAGCATATTGGCCACTGTTAGAGTGCATGCAGCTTTAGGTTCCATTATACAAAAGACATTAAAGATAGAGAGACAATGTGACTGTAGGTTTTGCCCGTGTGATGATACCAGTGATGAGAAACTACATTGATGAAAACTAACGGGAGATACAGCGGCTATATTGCCACAGGGAGCGATGAAAGCTAAAGAGATTTAATAGAGATTTATTTTTTCAACTATTGAAGGTTTTGAATGGTAAATGGGGAAAGATTCTTCTGGTTGGGAGTCGAGGATGAGGGGTAATGAATTTCGGATTAGCACTAAGTGGATGAGGACAGAGGTTATGGAGAATTTCCTTATGGCGAGAGGTAGATTACGGAATGTTTTACCACAGGAATAATTAAAGCCGAGGTGACTTCTCCTTTTTAGGGGATAGATCTGAGACAGAGGATGCTTGAGACACGGATTGATTTTTGGATTTCAAGGAACCAGCCAAGACATGATGGGCCAAATAATCTCTGCTCAACACTTCAGTGGAGTTCAGATTTGAGCTTCCAGATTCATGTCACCATGGCTCGCTTACAGACAACAGACACAGGATACTCCAACCTAATCATCTGGCCTGGAGTGGACCATGGTTGGAAGAACTAAAAGGTCAATATATCAACACAGAGTAACGTTAAGCGTGAGTGAGGTTACCTTAACCAACTTACTGCTCATTCTCTAAGGTATCCAAGAGTCAAAACTTCATTTTTAATGGCTTTGAGCTCTGGCTCCTCACTACAACTTATCGTGATGGTGACACAGATGGAAGATGCCTCTGAGGTCCCAAATGGGCTAAATTATTGATGTGTCTGTCCGGCAAAAAACCCTTGCATTTCAAAAATCTTTCGCAGGTAAAGTTCAGCTTCTGACTAATCTGAACATGCTTCGTCAAAAGTGATTGCGGGCTAAAAGCAGTAGAATTTGCTGCACTTCATCATCAGTCATACTCTGGAAAAAAAATCAATTTGGCAGCAGAAGACTTCCATTTTAGTTGCAAAAAATACTCAGTCGATAAAGTAGACCAAACATTCTAGAGGACATCGTGGTCAGTGCGCCAGAGATACTGGACAATTGGAAGCACTGATTGTCAAATTCCATTTTTCGAAATAAATTTAGAGCGCCCAATTCATTTTTTACAATTAACGGGCAATTTAGTGTGGCCAATCCACCTACCCTGCACATCTTTGGGTTGTGGGGGCGAAACCCACACAAACACGGGGAGAATGTGCAAACTCCACACGGACAGTGACCCAGAGCCAGGATCGAACCTGGGACCTCGGCACCGTGAGGCAACAGGGCTAACCCACTGCGCCACCGTGCTGCCCTCTGATGGTCAAATTCCTAAATGACACTAATGTAGAAATCGTGGATAAAAATCAATGAGTCCAACTGTGAAACTTAATAGATACATGCACATTGTCAAGGTAATATGTGACACGAGTGCAGGATGACTGTAATGTAGCCAGCACAGGGAAACTTCCAAAGTGATTGGAATTAATGTCAGGACAAAGTATTGAGACAATTTAAAATTAGTAAAGACCTACGTTTATTCAGCAACTTTCACAAATTCAGGCCATCTCAAAAGGAGATAAGTTAGTACTTTTGAAAATGTGGTCAATCGCATTGGAAGAACCCATAATGCTAATTTGCACACCCTGGTTCTCACATTCAGCAATATGATAACGGCCAGGAAATATGGTTCTGTGATGCTAGTTGAATGATAAAGGTCTGGATTCCCTACTGGCGGGTGGCCACCCTGTCAAAGTCCTTTAGAAGCCTGTATGTTTCGATTAGATCATTTCTCATTCTTTTAAACTCCAGAGAGTATAGGCCAAATTTACACAGCCTCTCATCGCAGGCCGACCCTTTTCTCCCAGGGACCAATCTAGTGAACATTTGCAGTACTACCTCCAATTCAAGTGCATCCTCCATTAAATACGGAGACCAAAACTGCAGGTCTCACCAAAGACCTGTATAATTATAGCTGCACTTCCTTATTTTTGTCCCTTTCCAACAAAGGCCAACATGTCATTTGTCTCCCTAAGTAGCCCCATTACAGAAGGTGGGCGAAGGTGATGTCTTCAACCATTTGTCAGTCTGTTGATAGATAATGGGCGTGATTTAGCAGGCCCATTCACTACAGGCGCAAATCCGTTATGACCGCTAAACCTCACGAGAGGGCCACAACGGGATTTGCACCAGTGAGATATCAGTTTGAGATCTTCCCCAACGCGCCGGTGACATGATCAAGTTCACGTCCAGAAAGGGGGTGAAACTTATTTCCATATATTATAACAATTTAACATATGCTGACTTGGCTTGACACCATAATGTCCATCCACCCCTTATCCTCCCATCCAGTCATTGTGACATCACGTTGGAGTGAATCATTATTAGTTTTCAAAAATGCAAACTAGTCCTTGTGTTCTGTGTTATGACCGTGGTAATGATGTACACAGAACATCTAGTTTTTTAACTAGAAAGATGATTTATTAACAAACAGATGGAAAGATAACTAATGAACTAATACAGACGATGGCTACAAAATGAATTCACTGTGAATTCTCATGAAGCTCCTGTAAGTGTGACTATCCTCTTCTACAACTTACTACTGACTGGCGGGTGTCTCAAATCACATGGTAGATCTCCATTTCCACCTGCTGGTCGGAGGTTGTACCGATAACTATATACATTGATGTGAACTGGCATATCACCACAGTCCTGAGGTCCATGCCAAGGGCACTGCCAGGCAGCACTGAAGTAGGCATTGCCAAGTGGGCTTGGACAGGGGATTAACCCTCCAATGTATGGACTCCCCCCCCCCCCCCCATGTGTTGTGGGGTGGTGGAGCACCAATGACAGGGCAGGGAGCCCTGATGATGATAGCATGGGTGGTAGTGTCCCCCGATACCTCTTTGGTGGGTGGGGGCTGCCCTAAAACTTGTGGAGATAGAACTCCCTGTCTATGAGGGGGTTTGGGGTAATTTATTTTAAATGCAGATCGGGTCACCCTTTAAGTATGGTGCCTCAATCCCTGTGGAGCCTGCCTTGCTGGCTCTATCAGGCCCGCCCCATTCTGCCTGATTGACAGTGTAAACCACGCCCTCAGATTTCCTGTGCATCAATTGCATGAAAATTTGGTCTGAAAATTCAGCTGTCCGGGGGGAAACATACTGGATTTCAGGCAGATCCTGTCACTTGGCAATTTTTGGAGAAATGTCTGTCCATCATATCTCAAAACTACTGGCTGGATTTCAGAAACATGTGGCACGCAATTCGGGTATGGTCCACAGAAGAACTGAGTTATTTTTGGCACGATGTAGATGGGGCGCGATTCTCCGCCCCCCACGCCGGTTGGGAGAATAGCGGGAGGGCCTCCCGATATTTTCCACGCCCTCCCGCTATTCTCCCACCCCCCTCGCCCGACCCACATCACGAATCGCCGCTCGCCATTTTTTACGGCGAGCGGCGATTCTCCGCAGCCGAGCCTTTACGCCCGTTTTTACACGGCAGCAAACACACCTGCTCACTGCCGTCATACAAAACGGGCGCTGGATGCCCGTTTGGGGCATCCAGAGGCCCGTTTGAGGCGGGAGCACCACCGTTGTGCTCGGCAGGGGACAGGCCCGCGATCGGTGCCCACCGATCGTCGGGCCTGCGTCCAAAAGGGACGCACTATTTCCCTTCCACCGCCTGACAAGATCAAGCTGCCACATCTTGCCGGGCGGCGGTGGAGAAATGCGGAACCGCGCATGCTCGGGTTCCGTCAATGGCGTGATGACATCACCCGCGCATGTGCGGGTTGGAGCCGGCCGCGTGTCAGCTTGGCGGTCGTTAAGGCCGCGACGCCGTGATTCCCGGGGTCCCGCTCCTAGCCCCGATGGGAGGGGAGAATCGGGTCCCGGGAACGTGCATAAAGGCTGCCGTGAAACACGGCCGGTTTCACGGCAGCCTTTACGACTCTCCGCATTTGCGGAGAATCTCGCCCTTTCAAGGATCTGATAGCACTGGAAGTATGTTGAATTGAGTTTTTTTTTTAAATGCTCTGGGCTGTTTGATTTAAAATGTTGTTAATGGTTTTAGAAAGTTACGGGTTGTCTGAGCTGCTGCCCTGGGATTTGCTGCTGCTGTTAAAATGTGCACAGAGTTTTCAGAGCAGGTAGTTTGATGTCGCTTGGCCTGACGGCTCTTCAGTGAGATGGAAGCTCTCAGTAAACAGATTAATTTTATTCTGCTTTGTGGTTACAGAGCTTCAACCAGGCAGGGAAACATCCGTAAGGATGAGCTGTATAATTACATAGGAACAGGAACAAAGGAACATAGGAATTAGGAGCAGAAGTAGGCAATTCAGCCTTCTGAGCCTACTCCACCATTCAATCAGATCGTGGCTGATTGTTTCCTGGTCTCAAAGCCACCTCCCTACTTGTTTCCCATATCCCTTTAACCCATTTTTAAAATCAGAAATACATCTACCTCCCTCTTGAAACCATTTAATGATTCGGACTCCACCACACTCTGGGGCAGCGAGTGCCACAAATTCACCACCCTCTGCGAGAAGTAGTGCCTCCTCATCTCAGTTTTAAATCTACCGCCTCTCAACCTATGTCTGAGAGCCCTTGTTCTAGATTGCCCCACAAGGGGGTACATTTGGTCTACATTTACTTTATCAATACCTTTTAGTACTTTATATTTCTCGATCAAATCCACTCTCATCCTTCGAAACTCCAGCAAGTATAAGCCCAAACTGTTTAATCTCTCCTCCTACGTCGACCCTTTCATCCCCGTAATCGATCTGATGAACCTCCTCTGAACTGCTCTCAATGCTGCCACATCCTTCCTCAATTAAGGAGTCCAAAACTGGACACAATACTCCAGACGCTCGATCCAATTGCAACAATACTGCTCTACTTTATAACAGCATTGTGTTAACATACAGCGTGGCAGAGGAATACTCCCTACTGAGTGCACCTGAAATAGTTAGACCAAAGCTGTTGAGGGAAAGCTGTGGTCATTCAAGCACCCTTGGGAGTATGGTATTGTGGAACACATTACAAAAATCATTGGAGAGGGTGCAGAGGGGAGTAAAAAAGATGTCAAGAGGTGTAAAACGAATGAGTTCAATCTCGACAGACTAAAGATAGTTAAAAGGGGAATTTCAGTATAGTGTATAAAATATTAAATAACTTAGATGATATACGTGCTGAATATTACTTTGTAGTCTTGACCCACATTTCACAGAACATTAAAGACAGCATTTCAAGTTCACCGCAACAACTTGCATTTAAAGAATGCCTTTAATGTACTGGAACATCCCAAGGCACGGTGTTACCAGATGAGATATAGCACAGAGTCACAAAAGGAGATATTAAAACTGAAAATAGTAAAGGAAGTAAATTTTATTATTGAAGTCATAGAATAAATATAAAAGCCAAGAGGTAATGATATGTCTCTGAAAAAACCTTAACCTAAAATCTCAGAACATTGTGTACAGCTCTGTGCTTCAGGGTTGGGGAAGATTATTGAGATTCTGGGAAGGGAGCAATTAGATTCGCTCGGATCCTGTCTGATCTGAGGAAATACAAATATAAGAGGAAACTTAAAGAGTTGGGTTTTTATTATTAGGACAGTGCAGGTAGGTGGGTAGCGGGGAGCGATAGGATGGAGTCCTTCGACAATTCTCAAAACACAGAGGGAAAGAAGCTATTTCCAGTGGTTGAAAGCTCAAAATGGTTTGGATGGGGTGGGGTGGTTGGGGCTATAGGGGCAAGATTAAAAGTCTAGGATTTGGAACCAAAGACTGGAGGAACTTCTTCAGACAGACAGAGAGTTTGAGGCAAAGTCTGAGCCAACATTCAAGATTAGATTGGTGAGTTGCAGGGAGGGATAGGAGAAAAAGGGACAGGGGAACAGGACAGGTATATAAAATGAGGGTGATTTTCTCACGTGGAGCTGGGTGCTTTCAGCAAATGGCTTGTTTTAGTGTCTGTGCGAACTATTGGGGAGGGTTCATTGCAGAATATGATTTTTAAAATCTTTTTTCTTCACTCAAATAGACATCTGGGAAGGGGAGACCCTTTGCCACAATATAAAGAAATCCGGCATGTCTGCATCGACTCTCACAAACTTCTACAGATGTGCGATAGTGATATACCCTCAAATATGACACGAGAGAGAGTGCACTCGTGAAACGAAGGCTTTAATAAACAGAAAGATGAGTGCTCACTGAGCGCCGCCCACAGGACGTCACCTTATATCCGGCCCCTGGGAGGTGGAGCTGGAGGCGGAGTCCCCCGGGGTTCCAAACCTGGTCTTAAAGGGACATTACATGCATGATCATGAAGGCACATTACCCATTCATCGCAGACAGAGAGCATCCTATCCGGCTGCATGACAGCCTGGTATGGCAACTGCTCGGCCCAAGATCGCAAGAAACTGCAGAGTGTGGTGAACTCAGCCCAACGTATCGCACAAGCTTGCCACCGCCACATTGATACACCTCCCGCTGCCTCAGGAAGGCAGACAGCATTATCAGAGGCCCCTTCCACCCAGGCATTGCCTTCTTCAAGATCCTTCCATCAGGCAATAGGTACAGAAGTCTGAAGACCCGCACATCCAGACATAGGAACAGCTTCACCCCACAGCTACAAGACTCCTCAACGACTCCCCCTCGGACTGTTCCCTGTAAGAACACTATTCATGACTCCCTATGCTGCTGTTGCTCATGTATTTGCTTTGTTTGGCCCCTTGTTCCGCACTGTAATCAATCATTTTTGTCGATGTACCATTTGTCAATGTTCTCTGTTGATTATTCTTTTGTCTACTATGTACGTACTGTGTATGTTCCCTCGGCCACAGAAAAATACTTTTCACTGTACTTCGGTACATGTGACAATAAATCAAATCAAATAAAGGTAGATGAACGTCAGTGTTAATGGTCCACAGGCGCCACCTCTCACTTTGCATCATTTAGCTCCAGCTGCATATCCCTTCTGTACTCTCCCTCATGAACGTTTCTAGCTTCCTCTTGGAGGCATCAAATACTATTCACTCAAAGACGCCATGTTTCATTGTGACAGGGAGCCCCATCACCAACCTCCTGGCATGCTTTTCAGAACCCTTGTCCACCCTCGGCGGATGTTTGGCCTATGAATACTCGGGACACGTGCGCACATTCAAAATAATGTTGACGAGGCAGGCTGGGCGCGAGATTTGACAGGGTATAGAAATGGAGCCGAAGAGCAGCTGAGAGGGTGGCGGAGAGCAGACATGCACACACCGGGGCAACCAGGGATAGGGTGACTCCACTGTTGGAACTCAGTCAGCGAACAGCGACCCTCAGCCGATGCATTAACCATGGGCACTGACTATCCGAGAGGTCCGAGTGTGTGAGTGAGAGAGGGAAGGTGGTGAGTGAATGCTGGGAGATAAAAACCGTCCTTGTCAATAATGAACTCAGTGTGAAGATGATGACGATGAATATCTGTTCTGAGATCGTGACAATGACATGCCTCAGCTGAAAGGTACAAATAAGTTAAGTGGAATCCTGATGAGGATGAGAAGTTTAAGAGGTTGGTAGGAAAGGACTGTGTCTTTATTACACTTGAAACTGAGACTGCCACTCACACTTGTAAAGCCATACAGGTGAAATGCTTATTTTGTGTTTGATTCATTGTTTGCTATTTTGGTCTGTCAAAAATTCTTTTGTATTGTTAATTCTTTGCACTAGAATTTGGAGTATAAATAAGCAACTTTGACTGAAGGTGTCATTGCGTGGTTTGCTGTCATCAATATAATTCTAATTTAGTTTTTAGCCCACCCTCGGACCTACGCTATCCTCACCCAAGCCTGGGGTGTGACATTAACATTCTGAGAACTCTTTGGGGAAACAATTTATTCCTTTTTAGATGTATTATTCACTCCATTGCTCCTGGTTTTCAACTCCACAATGCCGTGTTTTCATTATGCACGCCAGCCAAAACCATTGCTGTTAGATATAGAGTCATCCATAGAAAATAGAAGCAGGAGGAGGCCATTCGGCCCTTCGAGCCTATTCCGCCATTTATTCTGATCACGGCTGATCATCAAGTTCAATACTGGAGAAAAGCAAATTACTGCGGATGGTGGAATCTGAAACGAAAGGGAAAATGCTGGAAAATCTCAGCAAGTCTGGCAGCATCTGTAGGGAGAGAAAAGAGTTAACGTTTCGAGTCCGATGACCCTTTGTCAAAGCTCAAGTTTTGACAAAGAGTCATCGGACTTGAAACGTTAGCTCTTTTCTCTCCCTACAGATGCTGCCAGACTTGCTGAGATTTTCCAGCATTTTCCCTTTCGTATCAAGTTCAATACCTTGATCCTATCTTTCCCCCATATCCCTTGATCCCTTTTAGCCCCAAGAGCTATATCTAATTCCTTTTTGAAATTACACAATGTTTTCACCTCAACTACTACTTCTGGTAGTGAATTCCTCAGATTCACCACTCTCTGAGTGAAGAAATTTCTCCTCACCTCAGTCCTAAAAGGTTTACCCCTTATCCTCAAACTATAGCCGCTAGTTCTGACCCCCACCATTGAATCTCCCCCATCTATTCCTGTTAGAATTTTATAAGTTTCTATGAGGTCCCCTCTCATTCTTCTAAACTCCAATGAATATAATCCTAATCAATTAAGTCTCTCCTCATATTACGGTCCCACTATCCCAGGAATCAACCTGGTAAACCTTCACTGTACTTCCTCCATAGCAAAAACATCATTCCTCAGATAAGGACCAAAACTGCACACAACACTTCAGGTGTGGCCTCACCAATGCCCTATACAATTGCAGTAAACCTTCCCTGTTCCAATACTCAAATCCTCTGGCTATGATGGCCAACATACCATTTGCCTTCTTTACTGCCTGTTACCTGGACGCTTACTTTCAGCAGCTGCAAGCTCGCAGGTACAGCAGGGAATAAAGAAGTAAATGGTATGTTGGCCTTCATAGCGAGAGGATTTGAGTTGAACCAACTTTATTGACAACATATTTTCCTAACATGAACACACATCTGAAGCCTTATCCTGACTGTGTCTCACATATGCCATCTGACCTTCAACTCCCAGGCCACTCCATATTGCAGAGGTGACCCGCCATTGGCTGTCGGCAGAATCTTCCGATCCCGTCAATGCCCACAGAATTTACGTGCCCCGTACAGATTGCTGCCGGGGAACACAGCATGCGGTGTCCCCATTGGCAGGACCGGAAAATCCCGCAGGCAAGAAAACTTTGGCCGGCAAGTGAAAACATTGGACGACATTCTCTAGCCTCCCCGCAGTGTGTTTCTCAATGGCGGGAGGAGGTTGGCCACTGGCCGGTGGCAGGGTACTCTGGCCCTGCTGCCCTCATTGGGACTTCCCTTTGAATCCACCCCATGCCGTCAGGGATCCTGCGCCGGAGGTGTGCCATTGGTTGGACAGGAAGATCCTGCTGGCATGAACAGCCGGAAGATCTCATCGAGTTCCTCTTTCTCTACCCTACCCCTTCTTAATTGCAAAAGTCACCCCCCCCTAACCTTGCCTCTCCCAGATAAAAGAGTCAGTTTTTTGTCCCCGATGGTTATAACCTGTCAGTTAGAACAATATTGTAATTTTTGTTGTGCCTTCTCCAGTGCCTCAATATCCATTTTTTAATAAACAAGAAATGTTGGGTCAAATTTAATGTCCTCCCCTGTGGCGGGATGTGACAGAGGAGACACTTAATTGGGTTGGATGGCAATGGGTGGGGACCGTATCAACTTCCCACCTCCACCCGGATTAGGTCCACAGACCCATTGGTGACCTTTCTGCTCCACCACCGATTGAATTGAAGCCCTTAAGTGGACACTTAATGTCCACTATGGGCATCATTCTGCTGCCACTGGTATTAACATTATCAGTAGGGGAACTTGCCATTCCGAGAGAATGGCAAGCAAATATATGGGGTTGGATTCTCCATTCCTGAGACTAAGTATTGATGACGGGGCAGAACTTGTGGACTTTCACGGCAGCAAAACTGGCACTGAACCTATTGTGGAGGGGCTAGCACCAACGCCATGTGGAACACAATCGATTCCAATGAAAAATGGTGCGGAATTCGCCGAGTTCATGATTCACACACAGGAGGCTGACAAACTGCAGCGATTGCAATCGCCACACACACACCTTCCCAGCCAACAAGATGGCACTGGTTGTGCTGGAGCACGCCCATGCAGCTGATGGGTCGGCTGGGGCCAGAGGGCACCTAGGGGGTTGGCCTGGGACGACATCTATACGACACATGGCATTAAGTTCACAGTGAGCTGTCAGTGGGGTTCGCAGCTACTTGGCTGCCTTTTCGGCTGTGGCAATGGTGTTACATGCCCGCACACCCCGACCCCACAGCCCACCTCCTGGCCAGTCCCCGCTACTCCTCCTGGCCCTGGCAGAAGCGCCCCGGTCAGTGGCACGACTGTCAGAAAATTACAGCAATGTTGGACACCTTTCCTACCCCCCTCTCACTTCCCCTCAGCAGCCACAGTGCCAGTTTCACGATTTTTAAAAACACAACTAAACCGCGCCGTCGAGAACTCAGCCCATCGGAGGCGGAGTATCACAGAGGCCCTGGAAAAACTGTATCATGCCTGTGAATGAAATGCAAACAATGTTTACTGTAATTGCGTTCTGGACCACATTGACGCTGCTGATGATGGAAAATAGCGATTTGGCGTCAAATTGGCGCCTGCCACGATTTTGGCGTCTGAACCAATTCTCTACCCAATCACGTTTCCTGATTTCGGGGTCAGCCAACGGAGAATCCTGCCCTTGGGCATTGGGCAATGGGGGTGACACTGAAACTCCTATGCTTGATGTTGACCTCCCCTAATCTCTGCCCCCCCACCCCCCCCCCCCACACTCCACAACAGCCATCCCCACCCCGCCATCACTCACTTGTGGCTGGGATCCAGTGATGATCCTCAACCACCGTCTGATCCATTACCAGCAGCAGCCACTGCCTTCCCAGTGGCGCCGTTGTTTAATAGAGCAACGAGCCTCGGATTGGTCACCAGCCCTTCACAGCCTGAAGTCCTGCTCCCGGACCCTTGGTCTTGAGAAGGCTTGAATGCACTTTTTAATAATCTTTATTAGTGTCACAAATGGACTTACATTACATTTCAATGAAGTTACTGTGGAAATCACCTATTCGTCACACTATGACGTCTGTTTGGGTACACTGATTGAAAATTCAGCTTGTCCAAATCACCTAACAAGCAAGTCTTTCGGGGGAGGAAACCAGAGCACCCGGAGGAAACCCACGCAGGCCCGGGGAGATAATGCAGACTCTGTGCAGACAGTGACCCAAGCCGGGATCGAACCAGCGTCCCTGGCACTGTGAAGCCACAGTGCTAACCACTGTGCTACCATGCAGGCCTTCCCGGGAGGAGGCACCCTAAACTCCTGCCAGGTCTACAGCCAGCAAGTGAGATCCCCATTGCCTCCATTAATTCCCTATAACTGTGCATAGTGCTAGTCTGGAACTATACCGGATACTCAATGTAGCTTGCAGTAAATACCAAAATATGACAACAAAAGGACAACAACAGTAGAAGTAGCACTTTGATGAGCAGAGAGTTATTTATCTCAGTAAAAGAGCCTGACAGGATTCTCTGTTGCCCGACTCCAAAATTGTAATCGCTGATTGGGCGGAGAATCGATTCCGACGCCAGAATCAGGGCCAGCGCTGGTTTGCGATTCTCTGCTCCCTCCAAACTGACTTTATTGTGATGTCGGCCGCACGCAGTCGCATTGGCGCCTCATTGGCCGGCCCACTTGCGATGCTCTGTCCCCGATGAGCCGAGTTCCTGATGGCACGGGACTCTGTGGTCTGAACCGGCGTGCCGGCTGCGGACTGTGCCCAGCGCTGCCACACTCGGCCAGGATCCATGCCGTTGGCTGGAGGGGGCATCTGCCAGGTCTGGGTGGACTGGTGGGGAGTGGCCAGGGGGTGGGCTGAGTGGTCACGGTCAGTGAGTTAGGTTTAGCGCACGGCCGGCGCCATGTTGTACGGCATGACTGGTGCAGGTCTTCTGCCGTGCGCATGCGCGGCCATGGATTTGGCCATTCTTCGGCCGTTTTCAGATGGGCGGCGGGCGATTCACTTGCCTCCAGTGCTAGCCCCTCGGGTACCGGAATCGGTGAGGGGTAGGCACCGAATTTCCTGTCGTGAAAGTCGTCACATTCTACGCTGGTGTCAGCACTTAGTCTCCTGAACGGAGAATCCAGTCCCCTGTTTTTGGTGACACAGCCCGAAGCACAGAGCCAAAAGGTCAATTCATTTTTGCGACAACTACACAAGGAATACATGGAGCAGTTCAATCAATTAAAACGCACACTGAAGTGTGACAATAAGTTGCAGGAGACAAATATTCCGCACAGAAATGTTCATTTATTGCCAATGTGGGGGGTATAGGTCAACATTTGAAACATCAAATAAATCCCTCCTAAAACAGGTGTTGATATAGATTCCCGTACCCGCCTCCCCGAACAGGCATCGGAATGTGGTAACTAGGGGCTTTTCACAGTAACTTCATTGAAGCCTACTTGTGACAATAAGCGATTATTATTATTAAGAGTCAACCACATTGATGTGAGTCTGGAGTCACATGTAGGCCAGACCAGATAAGGATGACAGATTTCCTTCCCTGAAGGACATTAGTTAACCAGATGGGTTTTTCCGACAATCGACAATGGTTTCATGGTCATCATTAGACTTTTAATTCCAGTTTTTAATTAAATTCAAATTTCACCATCTGCAGTGGTAGGATTTGATCCTGGGGCCCCAAGAGCATTACTCTGGGTCTCTGGTTTACTAGTCCAGTGACAATACCACTAAGCCACCGCCTCCCCAGGTGGGGTGAAAAACTGATCCTGACTACGAATGCAACTATGCGTTGTGGCTAAAAAGGAGCTCCATTTACCTGTCAAGATTTATGGGCCAGAAAAATGGAGGTTGTCTCACATGCTGAGGCAATGTATATGCTGCGATTTATGCTGGTTAAAGAGAAAGGCAGCCTGAAATATCCCTCAGAGTCAATCCACTCTGCAAGCTCCTATTGTTGAAGTTACTCTATTCAGTAATAATTCAATGTCTTTCTGTTCCCAGATGAGTGGAGTCTGTCACTAATTAGGTACGGCTAAAGGTCAGAGCCTCACAACATTGGATCAGTTATTTATTTGAGCTTGGTGTGACTGAAATAATTTAATAAAGTGACATATTCCATTGATATAGGAGCCTTCTGTTCGGGATTTGAAGCAGCGCTTTAGTCTGAGTGATGTACTGAAGCCACTGGACTCTATCATGCAGACTTTGCCAAGCAGGGTAGGCAATGAAATTACTCTCTCTGATAGGTGGCAGCTAAAAGTGTGAGCGCACCTGCATTGTGATGAAAATTTAATTGTGCTTTTTGGCCACTTGTGCCAGCAGAGGGAGTCTGCTGGGAAGAGAAAGTGGAGGATCCGTGTTTAATAGCTCAAACTGTTTTAATTCTGGCTGAATATATATATTTTCTTCCCGAAGGGCTTCACAGCAGCCTTTATTTTTGGTGGGAGGGTGCGATTATTCCTGGTGCTACATGGTGAGGCCAAAGGTGCATGCAATATTGAGCCTCAGGCGTTATTATCATTGAGATGGTGTACTGTGGATGCCCAATGAGCGTCTGCAGGCAACCCGGCAACACGCATCAAGGACCAGGCTGCTGCGTCACCAGTAGTCATCCTCCAATGTGTGGTTAATAGGGACGCAGAAGGGGGCGAATGGAGAAGCTAATTGGTCAGGAAGGGAATGATCAGTTTGGGATAGTAGGAAAGCAGTAGTGGTGGCTGTAGATGGGCGGGTTTGCGAGTTAATCACAGTGACTGCAGCGGGATGCAGCAGCAGGCATGCATAGTTTTAATGGGGAACCAGGAGGGAAAGTTCTACCCAGACCTCGATCGCAGCAGGAGACTCCGAGGAGGACGGTGGAAATGCTTTAGGAATGTCTCTCAGGAGGTCAAACATCCCTGTTGACTCATGGGAGAGTCATGTGACCAGCAAAAATGGAGGTGACTCATTTGGGAAGAGGGACATCGGCGTAAACGTGCAGAGGCGAAGCCGAGGAGGGATTGCACTAAACTTCAAATAACACATCTACTCAACTCTGATCATCACCTGCCCTGCACATCGCAAAGCACACAGTTTGCCCTTTGGACTCAGCAACCTTCTCAGAAGACAACAAACCTGAATGGGAGCAGGTCAGCCTCAATCCTGAGGGACAGCCTATGAGAAAAAAACAGCTAGGCTCTACCTGACTCCATACTTGGGGAATCATATTCTGTCTTATTCTGTCTTAATCACACTTATTCTGTTGGTTGCATTCAGCAGCAGTCCCTTTAAGGAATGCAGACAGGCCTGGTTCGCCTGAGTGAGCGACAGTACCAGATATTGGGTGGGCAGGGGGGATTATTCAAATAGAAATATTCAAATATATGGGACCTTATTTACATATTCAAAAAGCCTAACACCTTTTGCCGGTGTAAGTATTGTACGCTCATTGCATGCAAATGTTGTCCTTTCTCAGTCTAGTAGTTGGTCTATGTCCAGCTGCTAATACGCAGGGGTTTCTCACTCAACATAATTGGAAACTGAGGAGGTCGCTCAGCAGCTGACAAAAAAGATAAATTCGAAGACAGATTCTTGACAATTCTTAAATATCACACTGACATATTTGAAAACATACGAATTGCCGCAGTGTTCAACACGTAACTTTGTTCCCGATCAACATTTTGACAGCTTAACTTAAAACCCTTACACTCCTCAATAAATAGAAGCCCCATATGGTTTGTACAGAAAATGGTGTGATTTGTACTTTTTAAGCTTGCGTGGGGTCTGGTTAACAGAGAAGTTTGATTACTGAGCTTTCTTCACTCACAGGTAAAGGGGTGGGCTTTCATTTAATGATTTCACAATGGGTTTTAATAGAAAGCGACATGTGCGTTAAACGGCAAGCTTATATCAAATGTAATAGATTTGAAATTGCATCCGACTTTAAACCTAATGGAAACAGCCACTATTAGGCAGTGTCAATTTGCTTGGGCTCACTGCCTATCATGGGAGTAATGTTTAACCCCGCCAGCCTTTTCTGTTCTCAGCTGTTTTACATTTAGATACCTCGAAACGCGTTGGCACAACAGAAGTGATGTTCTCCTTCAATAGGAGTAAAATGCACTCAACCATGAACTGTTCAGTTTTGCAATGTATTTGCTTTTGCTCTCCGATGCTGGAACCCACACAAATATTTGCATTACTCGGTACAACAGAACTGGAATGTTGTTGAAGAGAGAGACCGGTTGCCAAAGTTTTCTAGCTCACACTCATCAGGCCGAACACAAGAATGCCAAATTTGAAAACAGTCACAACAATTTATCCCACAGGAGAAAAGGCTAACTGATTGGTTGGCAAGTCAACTCTGATTCGCCGAGGTATTGCCGTGGAGGAAGTAACAGGGACTATACGCTTCCCAGGCTCCCTGGTAATACAAAGAATATGCAAGGCTTATTTAACATTGAGTTTGTCAACTTTCTCCTCCATCTTGGCCCTTCTTTTTGAAATCCAATTATTTTGTCTCACGCCACAGCCCCCTCCCCCACTATCCCTCACAGGTCTATCTGTCTCTCAGTCATACATTTTGCTTTCACAGAGCACTGACCGTTGTTCTGCTGTTAAAACATTCTACTATCTTACCTTTAAGCCATTATCCGCACCTTCTTTAGTCTTTAAAAAACCATCAACACTTCCTTGGTCTAGTGTCCATGATATCTTTGTCAAATGTCTCCCAGCTCTGACCTCTTATTTTGCTGTTCCACCCCATGTTCAACAGCATGAGCCTGAAGAAGAGTGGGGCCTCACGGTAGCATGGTGGTTAGCATCAATGCTTCACAGCTCCAGGGTCCCAGGTTCGATTCCCGGCTGGGTCACTGTTTGTGTGGAGTCTGCACGTCCTCCCCGTGTGTGCGTGGGTTTCCTCCGGGTGCTCCGGTTTCCTCCCACAGTCCAAAGATGTGCGGGTTAGGTGGATTGGCCATGCAAAATTGCCCGTAGTGTAAGGTTAATGGGGGGATTGTTGGGTTACGGGTATACGGGTTACGTGGGTTTAAGTAGGGTGATCATTGCTCGGCACAACATCGGGGGCCGAAGGGCCTGTTCTGTGCTGTACTGTTCTATGTTCTATATGGACTCATTACATTAGCTCTGTTTCTCTCTCCACAAATGCTGTCAGACTTGTTGAGCCCTTCCGGCATTTCATGTTTTATTTCAGAACTCCAGCATCTGCATTGTTTTGCTTTTATTGAACATATTCCTTTGTTTTTGTAGAGAAAGGATCCCTGTGTATGAATGTTTCCAGATATACAGGTCAGGTGGATTGGCCATGCTAAATTACCCTTAGTGTCCAATGGTTAGGTGGGGGTTTAAACATAGAACATACAGTGCAGAAGGAAGCCATTCGGCCCATTGAATCTGCATCGACCCACTTAAGCCCCCACTTCCACCCTATGCCCGTAACCCAATAGCCCCTCCTAACATTTTTGTTCACTTAGGGCAATTTAGCATGGCCAATCCACCTAACTTTCACGTCTTTTGACTGTGGGAGGAAACCGGAGCACCCAGAGGAAGCTCACACAGACACGGGGAGAACGTGCAGACCCCGCACAGACAGTGACCCAGCGGTGAAGCCACAGTGCTATCCACTTGTGCTACCGTGCTGCCCTTATGGGGTTATGGGGATAGGGCAGGGGAGTGAGCCTCAGTAGGGTGCTCTTTCAATGGGTCAGTGCAGACTCGATGGGCCGAATGACCTCCTTGCGCACTGACGGGATTCTGTGATTCTAATGCAGGTTACTTGAGCGAGCTTAAATGAGCCATTTAATGAGCTCAACAAATGTTTCAAGAAAAATTCTTCTCAAATATGAGATAGTTACATCATTGTAATATTGACCCTAAACTAAAAGTTAGCCACTCAAATTATAATAAAAATGCAAATCAGTTTCAACCTCTTTCATTACTTTCTTCTGCCAAATTACTCTATCGATCTGCAACTCCAAGACTCTTTTTTCATTCCCCTGATGTGCCCATTTTAGAAACGGGAACTACTTTAAAGAGGATCAGTGTTTCATTGGTTAATAACATTTCAAATTTATTTGATCAATAAAAGTGCAAGAAATTAAGAACCTGCAGCAGTAAGGCTGTAAAGTAATCAGAGATTTGAGAGTCCCTCTGAGCCAGCTGATTTAACCATTTACAAACACTAACAGCAGGATTCTCCTTCCTGAGACAAAGGGCACAATTCTCCAGAAACATTTCTAACCGTCGTAGCGAGTTGCCACAGGTTTCCCGTCGCTCGGCCCAGCGAGGCCGGCAATGCAATTCAACATTAATTGGTCCGCTGAACGAGGCCTCACGGGTTTCTCGCTGCAAATGAAGGCTCGCCAGCTGATTCGCCGGGACCGTGCTCGCCAGCCCCCCCCGCTAACAAGGTTGAGCAGCACTTAAGCTGCACTTGCTCAGCCAGCCCCGCAACAACGGTGCTTATGAGACTAGCCCCAAGATTTGGGGAAGCTGACCTGTGGAGGCTCCTAAATGCGCTGGAGGCAAAGGTGGGTCCCAGAGGGTGAGCCACAAGGCAGCCAGTCCTGCCTGGGATGAGATGGTGTCAGCTATCAGCTCGGGGAGTGTGACCAGGAGGTCTGGACTGCAGTGCAGGAAGACAATCAACGGCCTTTACCGGGCAGCATGAGTGAGTAAACACCAACCCCCACCCCCATCAAACCCCCACCGTTCAACTCCACATGCAACCCCCAGCTCTCTCTCCACCCTGCGCCCTCAACCACCACGCAACCCCATCTTCACACCCCCATTCCCACCACTGTGAACCATGCGTGCGGCTAACGATGTCCTCTCTGTGCCTCCTCAGGAAAAGCTCTTCCAAAATTGTTGGGAGAGGGCCCAGACTGGCGGAGGGGTGCCAGACATAGGAATTCCCACCTCCTTCGAGGAGCGGGCCCTGGAGTTAATCGGTGTGGTCGAGGGTAGATGGAGGCTGGTGGACACCCGCAGAGGTGAGGAACCACCGGGCCCCACCCAAAGGACCTGTCAAAGGACCTGAGTTGTTATTGCCTTACTGACTAACTGACCTATCCCTGCCACTGACCACATGTCCATTCTCCTGCAACTCCTTCAGCCGACAGAGCCGGCCCATCCCGGGTGGTCCCCTCTCCTGACTCCGAGGAGAATTCCTCGGAGGAGAGATCCGAGGATACAACCGTGGTCGAGGCAAAGCTGTCATCCCCATCTTCCACCAGAGCACATACATACACCTCGATGGGACAGGTTAGTGGACAGGTTTCAGGGGCACAATCTGGTGAGCACCACACCACTGATGATGCATATCAAGCAGAGGCAGGAACCCCCAGGTGAGACAGCAGTTGGAGGTCTGCTGGGTCCCAGTACACAGCTGGGTCCCAGCTTGATGCTGAGCCTGTGGAACAGAGTTATCCGGGGCTGATGGAGACGATAGGATCAACTTGGGTGTTCAGAGGGAAGTGTCAACATCATTCCAGCAGATGCATATCCATTTGGAGGAGTCCCAGAAGCTAGAGATTCAGGAGATGCCGCCGGCAATGTGTGGCACTGTAGTCAACACTGCTAGGCTGGAGATCGCAGTGGCGAGCCTTGTGCATGACATCAGCACCACTAGTGAAGGTGTCTAAGGCATCGCGCAGTCGGTGACATCCATGGCTGAGGGTCTCGGCAAGATGTCCGACTCACTGGGGGATGTCACTCAGTACGAGGCTGACCTCAATGAGGTTCTGCGGGACATATCCTGCTCTCAAATGGACATGGCCAAGGCGCTGTGGAGTTTGGCCCAGTTGCAGGTGTGCATTGCCGAGGCACTGCAGAGCATGGCCCAGTCACTGAGGGGCAGGGCTGAGGTCGTCAACACCAGCCAGGGCGGTCAGAGCCAGATGGTGCAGGAGCAGCTGGGGCTTGAACTAGCTGCCCCTCTGTCCCAGGGTGAATCCCAGGGCCCTAAGGGCACTGTTTGAGAGGAGGGGGTGCCAGGTGCCAAGCCGGACTGGTCCCATGGAATTGCGACGGAGGTTACCAGCTCTCCCCAGTTCCACCGCTCTGATTAAGTCGCGTCCTGCAGTCAGCACAGGGGACAGGGTGGCACAGCTGCCAACAATGGGCCGGGGCCCTCAGGCCTCAGAGCCCCCCGAGGCCGAATGCCAGGGGCATCGAAGGCCACGGGACGAGGTAAGCAGCTGGCTGCCTCCACCTCTGATATGCATCCTGGGGAAGCACCAAGACTAGGAGAGGCAAGCATGTCGAGGACCACTGAGGGCACAGGTGAGCGGGTGGTAGGTGTCGGGTGAGGGTTGGGGGGTGGGGGTGGCACAATTGGGAATGGGGTCTGTACAGCTCATTAAACACCTTTTTGCAAAACCATTATGATGACTCTGTCACTTCCTTCTGCAAAGTGGGCTGAGCCCCGGACCGTTTGCCTATCTCCCCTGCGCAACCCCCCACCCAATGCGGACCCACCCCCAACTCCCACCCAGCACTGGGGTGGCAAGCCCAGCCCCCCCCCCCCCCCCCCCCCCCCCCCCCAGCTCTTTGCCTGTGAGCAATGGTGGCTACTCACCTCCTCTGCTCCCCACAGAAGTCCTTCTGCCAGGTCAATGCTTTTCAAAGGAGTACTAATCGGTGCCAGCGTGAGCACTTGCTGGGGAGGCCGCTGAATGATGGGAGACCATTGGATATGGGGTGGCTCTCATTAATTGTATGGAAATGGGACTTATGTGCTGATAATTGGTTTCTTGCCACGCTCCAGCGAGATCCTGATTTCGCCTTTGGGAGCGGGCCTGTTGCATTGCAAACTGTTTGACGCCTGCCGTGGATCTCGTTTTTAGCCTCTCCTGCTATTCACCGGCTTGTTGCCCTTCAGCTAGAGTATAATGAGGCCGGAGAGTCGCGCCCTAAGTGTTGTCGCCGGGGCAGGATTCGTGAACTTCTAAGACAGCAAAACTGGTGCTACACCTGGACTGATTCAGCGACCATTGACAGGCTAGCACCAGTGCAACATAGAACACAGTCGATTTCAACGAAAAACTGTGTCGGATTCGGCGGGATCGGGATTGACACTCGAGAGGCTGACAAGCTGCAGCCTCATATTAGCACTGGAATCCCCACACACATTCATCCCAGCCAACACGATGGCACTTGTTGCATTGGAGCGTGCCCATCCCACTGATAGGTCAGTGATACACTACGGAGGTGGGCTGGGGGGGGGGCACCCATGTTACCCATGGCACTAAGTTCACAGTGGGCAGTCAGCGGTGTGTGCAGCCGTATGGTTGCCTGGCAGACTGTGGCAATGGTATTCTGTGCCTGTCCACCCCGACCACAAAGTCCACCTCCTGGCCACCCCCAATACTCGCCCTGGCCCTGGCAGAAGCCCCCCAGCCAGCGGCACAACTGTCAGCAAACTATGGCGATGTTGGACACTTTCTGTAACCCCTCTCTCTCCCTCATCAGCCACGGCAGCCGTTTAACGATTTTTAAAAGCACAAGTGGATTTCGCCGTCGAGAAATCCCCCCGGTGGAGGTGGGGAATCACGAATGCCCCGGAGAATACCGGGTCAGGCCCGCTACTGAAATGCCAAGGGTGTTTGTTTACTGCACATGTGGAGTGAAATGCATTGATGCCGCTGTCGAGGCACAGGACAATTACGATTTGAAACCAGCGCCCGCCACGTTTTCGGCATCAAAACCGATTCTCTGGCCAATCGCCTTTCCCGATTTCAGCATCGGCCGACGGAGAATTCCGCCCTAAATATTTAACGTATAGGCTCCGGGATAATGTCAGTCATTGTGAATCTTGGACAAAGGAAATGTTTCGAAGTAGAGTGGATCTTCCATTCACCAAGTCGCATTCATCATCTGATTCAGGAAGGGCAGCTCACCAGGATTCGAGACTCATGTCGGTATAGTGGCACGGTGGTTAGCACTGCTGCCTCACAGCATCAGGGACTGAGGTTCAACTTCAGCTTTGTGTGGGTGGCTGTCTTTGTGGAGTTTACACGTTCTCCCTGTATCTCCGTGGGTTTCCTCTGGGTGCTCCCACACTTCAAAAATGTGCAGGTTAGGTGGATTGGCCAAGCTCAATGCACAGGGTTACGGGAATAGGGCAGGGGAGCGAACCTAGTTCGTGTTCTCTTTCAGAGGGTCAGTGCCAACCCAATGGGCTGAATGGCCTCCTTCTGCACTGTAGGGATTCTGCTGCAGGAACTCTGTCGTTTTATCTGCATTGTTACCTTGTTGCTTTGAAGACGGCGTCTTGTCTCAGGAAATGGTTGCAATTGAAACTTTTACTCTACGTGTGAGCAATTATTTTTGTTAATAACATCCATTTATTCCGATGAAGCCATAGAAATGAAATGCTAACACTTGAATTTCTCGCATGGGAAGCACATGGGGAGCTGGCGGGACTGGGAGTGGATGTAGAATTCGGCTCTGGGGCGAGATCGTGTCCTCAACTCCATTACAGTTTGGGTGGCCATTTAAGATCCACCCATCATGAAATACGTGTTCCGGTTGGTCTGACAATGTGGGCTAGGGCGGGAACGAGTTGGCCGCCAGGTCCCCCAGGACGTTGGCAACTTCAATTAAACATCAGGTGGAAAAGGTCTTACCACATGGAAATGAATTTGGTGTTAATACTGCGGCTTTGCAGCTATGAACTGATCCTGACTAACACATTCACTGACTCAATGTATTTGGATATAGTGGCTCTGAAATGTGCCTTGAAAATCTACAGGCCTTGCCCAGCATCTGCCACTGATCCAACCAAGTCTTGTGGGTGGGGGGGAGGGTGGAAAGAGTTGAGAAGGGGGCGTTCCCTTCATTTTCTTGTACCAGAGAAGATAAAATATTGAAAAATCATTTCTCAAGCACCTGTCATGACTTTGGGCCGTACCAAAGTACGCTTTGTAAAGTATGGTCACTGCTATAACGAGGAAAATGTGCCTGCCAACCAATGTGCACACAGCAAGCTCCCATCGTCAGAAATGTTGGATCTTTTCCATCTATCCGAGAGGATAGACGTGGGGTGAGATTCTCTGGTCTGCCTGCAGGCGTGTTTCTCGGCGCTGGGAGGTGGCGGGATCTTCTGATCCCGCAATGGTCAATGGAATTTCCCATTGAACCCACCCCAAACGTCAGGGAAACCTACAGTGTGAGATCTGCCCCAGGCAGGGCCGGAAGATGCCATCGCTGTGAACAGCCAATAGGTTTCACCCGTGGTCTCAGAATAACATCGGCAAAAGTACCAAAAATAGTTAGCAATGGTGGTAAATATCATAACAATGCTTAATACTTTATTTAAACCAGAGGCTGGTTTATCAAAGTGGGCTAAATAGCTGGCTTGTAATGCAGAAAAAGGCAGCAGCGTAGATAAAGTTCGAACGATAGGTTTTAATACACAAGAAGTGTACCTGGTAGCAGACGTACAGATGAATGGCACACTGCTGGGAAACTCGGGTTCTTATACCCCGCCTCAGAGGCGGAGCTGCCTACCTCTCAGCCAATCGGCTGAAAGGCACATGACATACCTGGGCCAATGGGCAGCGAGTCCTCTGCACCAATGGCAGCTCACACTTCCAGGTACCGTAATACCCCTAGTCATACTACCACACTCCTGCGTCACGTTGCCTTTCAGACGTAACGTGGCCGATAGATCACACCCAACTTTCTTCCTATTGAGGGAAAAGTCACGCGAAGAAGAATATATGGACCGTGCCACCAGTTAGAGAGGTGAAAACTTTTAAACCAAAAATACTTCAGAGAAAACACATCAGAATGCATTCAGCTTTTTAAAAATGTTTTAAAAATGTTTGAGAGGCCACCTAAAAATATTGGAAAGATTGTTTCTCACAACAAAGAGTAATTTGAAGTTTAAGATTTATATTCACAATTGTGTGACTCAGTTTGGTGCCGGTCAAGGATTTAACAAGAGTGTTTTTCTAATGATTTATTTTGCAAGTTAATGTCAATCCTCATAATGCCCATGTCACATCCGATGTGTGGGTGTCAAAACCTAATGTGCTGTGTTGCAGGATCACATGCCTGGAATGGTGAATATGGTGCTGCATAGTGTTAATCTGTGTCAATGACTGCATGGAAAACTATTTCAACCAAGTCAGGGGAAAAAAAAAAATCTTTATTATTGCCACAAGTAGGCTCACATTAACATTGCAATGAGGTTATTGTGAAAATCATATCGTTGCCACACTCCAGCGCCTGTTTGGGTACACTGAGGGAGAATTCAGAATTCCAATTCACCTAACAGCGCGTATTTCGGGACTTCTGGGAGGAACCCGGGAGCAGACACAGGGAGAACGTGCAGACTGCACACAGACAGTGACCAATGAATCAAGGACTATCCTGTGCAGTCCCCTCCCTATTAACAAGAAGTGGGCCTACCCCATGCCAGTTCTGACCAAGAAAGAAAAAAAATGTTTTTAGATAGCTCTATTCATGACCTCAAGATCCCCCATCGTGCTTTACAGCCAATTAAGTACTTGTAAATGTAAATGTCGCCACAGTCCCAGAGGACCACAGGCTGCCCTCCCCTTTGAGAGCTGACTGGTGGTGATTTAACCTGAGGGTCACCACACCTCAGACGAGTGACAAGATAAACTTATGGATAACCTTAATTGGTATGGGAATTGGACCCATGCTGTTGGCGTTGCTCCGCATGACGATCCAGCTGTCCAGCCAATTTAGCTAATCGACCAGAGCTCCAGGGAGCGACTCTTCTTCAAATTACTGCTCACCCTAAAGACAGGAGGGAGACACAACGTTCCCCCCTGCAACATGTCTCCCCCCTGCAACATGTCTCCCCGCGACGCGTCTCCCCCACGACGCATCTCCCCCCCATGACGTCTCTCCCCGTGCAACGTGTCTCCCCGTGCGACGTGTCTCCCCGCGCGCCGTGTCTCCCCGCGCGACGTGTCTCCCCGCGCGACGCGTCTCCCCGCGCGACGCGTCTCCCCGCGCGACGCGTCTCCCCGCGCGACGCGTCTCCCCGCGCGACACGTCTCCCCGTGCGACACGTCTCCCCGTGCGACACGTCTCCCCATGCGACACGTCTCCCCGTGCAACGTGTCTCCCCGTGCAACGTGTCTCCCCGTGCAACGTGTCTCCCCTTGCGACATGTTCCCCTCACCCCCACCAACAACAAGCGGCAGACCATTGAATTTTCCATTCAGTTCGGCTGGGCCACAATATCAAAACGGGGGGGTGGGCATAAAATCCTGGCCCATATTTGCTGCTCGCTCAAAAATTGTCCCTCATCATCACTCGAGAGCGAAACCTACCAGTTCCCTTTTAGCCCCTCCAGAAAAGTCCAAATTAATGGCACCCAGCAATTTGGAACAAAATGGTGTGTTAAATCCAGGTTTTCAGACAGACTTGCCTGAATACTGTAAAACCCTGTTTTCACTTTCCGGCTAAAATAATCTCCTCCATGTGTCAATAGTAACTCACAGGACATGCCGGAGGAATAATACAGCAACTTGTCTTTTACTTGCAGCATGTTTATTGTGCATCCAACTCAGCAGAGATACAAACTGCAAATTAATCCCCCCCCCCCCCCCCCCCCCCCCCCCCCCCCCGGGTCACTGTTCCAGCTGCGCCCATTCTCACTCTTTTGGAGGTTGAGCCAATAGCCGTCACCTGTCTCTAACAAGGCAATTAGCTCAACAAAGCAATTTGCCAATTTGCCAAAGCATGCACAGTGCATGGAAGTATGGGGCGGCACACTGCTGCCTCACGGCGCCATGGACCCGGATTCAATTATGGCGTTGGGTGACTCTGTGTGGAGTATGCACATTCTCCCAGCTTCTCAGGTTCTCAGCTTCTCAGGGCGCTTAGGTTTCCTCTCACAGTCCAAAGATATGGAGGTTGGGTGGATTAGCCATGCTGAATTGCACCTTAGTGCCCAAAGATTAGGTGGGGTTACAGGGATAGGGCGGGGGAATGGGCCTGGGTAGAGTGCTCCTTCAGAGGGTCGGTGCAGGCTCTATTGGCCGAATGGCCTCCTTGTGCACTGTAGACATTCTATGATAATTCTATGATGCTGCACTTGGATACTGGCCTCACAATAAGGAATGATGAGATCACTGAAAGTCTAGTGCGTAATATTATTTCTACTTCAGCTATTCACATCTCTAATCTACATTGACCTAAGTTTAGAGCTTTCCAAAGAATGGGTCCTTAATTGGCAAATGTACCTCCTTCTCAACAACATTAATTTGCATTTGTCTAGCACCTTTAGCGTAGTAACATCTTCCAAGGTGCTGACTGGGACATTTATCTGACAATTGTTGACACTGAACCACATAGAGAGATGTTAGGATAGATGACAAGGTGATTGTCTTTGAGGAATATCTTACGCGGGATGGGAGAAGTCGGGAGGCAAAGAGTTTCAGGGAGGGAACTCCATAGCTCAGGACATTGGCAGCCAAAGGCACATCTGGAAAAGGTGGGCAGCCAGAATTGTAGGAACACAGAACTCCTGGGGGGACTGTGGGGGAAGGTCGATGCAGGGGGGGTTGTAATGTTGGAGAAGGTTACAGAGGTAGAGAGGGCAAATGTGATGGAGGGATTTAAATACATGGGTAAGGATTTTAAATTCAAGTATTGCTTGTCGGGAGCCAATTTAGGTCTGTGGTGATAGGAATTTGTGAGTTCGGGTACAGACAGTAGCAGATTAAAAGATCATAGAATTCCAAAGTACAGAAGGAGGCCATTCGGTCCATCGTAGCTGAACTGACCCTGCGAAAGGTCACCCTACCTAAGCCCAATCCCCATCCTTTTCCTATAACCCCACCTAGCCTTTTGGACACTTAGGGGCAATTTAGCATGGCCAATCCACCTAACCTGCACGTCTTTGGACTACGGGAGGATATTGGAGCACTCGGAGGAAATCCGCGTAGACAGGAGGAGAATGTGCAAACTCCACACACTCAGTTACCCGAGGTCGGAATCGATTCCGGGTCCCTGGTGCTGTGCGGCAGCAGAGCTAACCACTGTGCCGCCCAGTCAATTCTAAGAGAAATTGTAGCCAAACCACCAGGGCTTCCTATTTATTTCCTTAACTTTTCTTGTTAGACATTAACCAATTGCTGCACTGTTTTATCAACATTATCACTTTGGACTTCCACCATGTTTCACGGATCCCACAAATTAGATCCATCATCCTCAACAGGAGATTCCCCATGATCAAGACAATGAAGACTTACCATTGGTTCTGAATTAAAATAGCTTTGTGCATCCATTTAAATACATATCAAGGCTTTGATTTTGTTTCAAGTTTGGGCAGGGCAATCTGCCATGCGCAACTTGGTACTACCAGCTCATGCCACTTTATCGCTGGTACTGATACCAGATTCTTCAATGTGCACCGCCAGGCGCTGCTGAAGATTCACATGGGCTTAGATTAGCAAAAATGCTGCAAGTATATCAGAGCATTTATTTTGTACAGAGCTTGCTGCTCTGATGTGAAAATGCATGAGGTACATTAGCATTTCCTTTTGTACGGAATAAATCAATGCATTATTTTTATCCTAATTGCAGACCCAAATCAGAGAAACTTCACCCAGGCCTACAAACCAGGTAATATCACATTGAGAACTGACATCCTTGTTTATTCTTCGCCTTCACTGTCACTGGCTTCTCACCCCCTTGTACATTGAAATAATTGGTACCTGCAATATAAAACCACCCTTCGCTTCCCTCTTGTCATATAGCACTGCTGGACTGGCTGTCGTGATAGATTTGTTGAAGTTCAGTTCTGCCACCAGCCAGATATATCAAGAACAACTGCAATGTTCAGACAAAGGATTGCACCATGAGGCACCTCGATGGTGTCACATTATGATAATAATCTTTATTAGCGACGCAAGTAGGCTTACATGAACACTGCAATGAAATTACTGTGAAAATCCCCGAGTCGCCACATTCCGGCGCCTGTTCGGGTACACTGAGGGAGAATTCAGAATGTCCAATTCACCTAACAAGCACGTCTTTCGGGACTTGTGGGAGGAAACCGAAGCGCCCGGATGAAACCCATGGAGACAAGGGGAGATCTTGCAGAATCCGCAGAGACGGGAAACTTAAGGTGGGAATCGAGCCTGGGAGCTGTGAAGCAACGGTGCTAACCACTGTGCAACCGTACCGCCCTTTACCCATTACCTGCTCAAACCATTTCTCCAATGGGAGAGAGAGCAAATGGGCCTCAATTCTTGAGGCGGTTGGTAACCAGGTCAATGATGCATCCTCAAGTTTACATCCCTTTAGGAAGTAACTATTCTCAGCCCAGATTTTTGTGGGGGGTGGGGTGGGCATTGCTGGCAATGTCAGCATTTGTTGCTTCCCCCTAATTGCCCTTGAACTGAATTCCTTGCTTGGCCATTTTCAGAGGGTAGATAAGAGTCATTCATATCTGGAATCATATGTAGACCAGGATGGCAGATTTCTTTTCCTAAAAGCACAGAGAACCAGGTGGGATTTTACTACAATCCATCATGGTTCCAGGGCCACAATTACTGAGACCAGTTTTTAATTCCAGATTTGTAATTTGAATTCAAATTCCACCAGCTGCCAGGGTCAGATTTTTGTGTTCCCAAGCCATTAGCCTGGACCTGTGGACTGCTAGGCCAGTGACATTGCCACACTGTCACTTTTGACCCGAGTTATGGATGTTAAACCCACAGCTGACGCTTTTGTCAGCATGTCCTCAATGACTCATAGAATTCCGGCCATGCAGAAGGAGGCCATTCGGCACATCGAGTCTGAACTTCCAACTGAAAGAGCACTCCCCCCAAGCCCACTCTCCCGCCCTATCACATTAACCCCTTAACCTAAACTACACATCTTTTGGACACTAAGAGACACTTTAGCACGGCCAATCCACCCAACCTGCACATCTTTGAACTATGAGAGGAAACTGGAGAACCCGAAGAAAACCCCCCATGCAGACACAGGGAGAACATGGAAACTCCCACACAGTCGCCCAAGGCCGGAATTGAACCCGGGTCTCTGGTGCTGTGAGGCAGCAGTGCTAACCACTGTGCCACTCTTTTCTCCTCAGCCCCTTTGACTGTGAGAGCTTTATTAAAAAAAGAGGGGGGGGGGGTAGATTTACAACTGGCTGACTGCTAATCTGTTCCCCATTATATAAAACCACCCAGTCGTCATTTGCATTGACCTCAATGGGAACGAAAAGGAAAGCATTTCCAAGATGGACAGTCCATCAACACCACTGTCGTGTTATTTACCCTGGGGTAACACGAACTGCAACACGTTGCAGATAAACGATAAAACATGCGCCAAACGTAGGCGTTGGTTCAATAAAATTTATTGAACTTCTGTAACAAAGCACACAGCTGCCTGTGGGTTGACTCTCTACTACTCCAAGTAAATTAACTCTAACTATCTAAACCAACCTAGCTCTGATCCACGTGTAGAAGGTGTTGATTGATATGTACACCCTGACTGTCACTACAGTTGTCACCAGTGGAAAGAGGCAGAGTGTTGATGCCTCGTGTGTTTTATAGTTGGACGCCCCCCTCTGGTGTTCTGTCTGGTGATTGGTTGTGTTCTGTTCTGTAAGTTGATTGGCTCACCTGGGTGTCTGTCATTGCCTGCTTTTACCTCATGATGTGCATGGGTGCATATTATGACATCCTCCCTTTGAAAAAACAAAATTGTCAGTTGCTTAGAGCGTATAGGACATATTTACAGAAGTAAGTATTTTCAGCAATTGGTGAGTGAATGCATATGTATATGTAAGGTGTCTAGCTTGCATAAACATAACAATATATATACAAAGGAACTATTTATAAGTTCAGTCTTTGGGGCTGGCGTTGGATTCTTGTTGACCACCTGAGAGGTGGAGGTGGGAATGATGGCGTCTTGACAGGCGGGTATGCAGTCAGATTCGTGGCCTCGTGGAGTGAGGTATCCAGATAAGGCATAACGACATCGGGAAACGTGAGATCCGGTGGTGGGCTGGCAAGTCTGCGCAGTGCCCTTCTGTTGCGCCTGATAATGGATCCATCAGCCATGCGAACCACAAACGACCTGGGAGCAGCCTGTTGAACAACAACAGCTGGAGCTATCCAGCCTCCACCAGGCAACTTGACATGAACAGCGTCCTTCAGAGAGAGCACGAGCAGATCAGTAGCATGAGCATCATATGTCAGCTTTTGCCGGGCTCTGATTTGCTGCATCTTTTGCAGCACTGGAAGGTGATCCAGGTCAGGTAAATAAACCAGAAAAGTCTTCCGCCGGTTACGATTCATAAGGAGCTGCGCGGAGACATACCGCTGGACAGAGGGGTTGCCCTGTCCGCCAGAAGAGCAAGGTTAAAGTCCGAAGCTGTGTCCGCAGCCTTTCAGAGCATTTGCTTCACAATATGGACCCCTTTTTCGACCTTCCCATTAGATTGCGGGTAATGCGGGCTCGAGGTGATGTGCTGGAACTGGTATTGCTTTGCGAAGTAGGACCATTCTTGACTATAAAAACAGGGACCACTGTCGCTCATAAACGTGAGCGGGATACCATGCCTGGAAAATGCCTCCTTGCAGGCCTTTATGACAGTCCTGGATGTTAAGTCAGACAGTTTCACTACCACGGGGTAACTGGAGAAGTAGTCAATTATAAGGACGTAGTCACGCCCATTGGCATGAAAAAGGTCAACTCCTACCTTAGACCACAGAGATCACAATCTCGTGCTGCTGGAGTGTTTCTTTGGGCTGAGCAGGCTGGAAGCACTGGCAGGTCGCGCAATTGAGGACCATGTTTGATATATCCTCATTGATGCCAGGCCAATAGACAGCCTGCCAGGCCCTGCGTCTGCATTTCTCAATACCGAGGTGTCCCTCGTGGATCTATGTGAGCACCAAGCTCTGGAGGCTGCAAGGAATGACGATGCGATCCAATTTAAGGAGGATCCCCTCGACAACTGTTAGGTCATCCTTTACATAATAGAACTGAGGCATTGCCCTTTCTGCCAGCCATTCGTGAGGTGATTTATGACCCGCTGCAGAATAGGGTCCTTGGCGGTATGATACCTCGGTATCGAATGATGACGAGTTGTTCGTCGGATGCCGGGAGGTTGCTCGCACACAGTTGCACCTGTGCCTCACTTTGGCATATGAAGTCTACCTGCTCACAGGGCAAGGTAATGGAATGCGACAGGGCATCCACGATGATGAGCTCCTTTCCAGGTGTGTAAACCAATTCGAAATCATACCTGCAGAGTCGAAGGAGAATGCGTTATGTCATTCAAGTCCTTGTGATATGAACAAGGGGTCTGTGGTCAGTCTCCACTGCGAAGATTGGCAGACCATAGACGTAATTGTGGAATTTCACAATGCCAGTGAGAAGGCTCAGGCTTTCTTTCTCTTTCTGAGCATATCTTCGCTCGGTGGGGGTCATGGCCCTTGACGCATAGGCCACTGGAGCCCAGGACGAGGTGTTGTCCTTCTGGAGGAGCACCGCCCCAATGCCGTACTGGCTGGCATCTGTGGAGATTTTAGTCTCCCGCTCTGGGTCAAAGAAGGCTAGAACAGGAGCGGTGGTTAGCTTTGCTTTTAACTCAAGCCACTCAGCTTGATGTGCGGGTAGCCACTGGAAAGCGGTGGACTTCTTCACCAGATGCCTGAGAGCCGTGGTGTGTGACACAAGGTTGGGAATGAACTTCCCCAAAAAACTTTACCATACCCAGGAAGCGAAGAACCGCCTTTTTGTCTTCTGGGGTCCCCATTGTGTTGATATCCTTAACTTTGTCCAAATCCGGTTGTCCTGCTGGGATATCTGATCACCCAGAAATTTGATTGATGACATGCCAAAGGAGCATTTGGCTTTGTTTAACTTCAAGCCGTTGGCATGTATGCATCTGAAGGCTTGTTGCAGACAAGAAATATGTTCCTCCGGGGACGTGGACCATATGATGACGTCATCAACATAAACCCGCGCACCCTCAATGCCCTCTAGCATTTGTTCCATTATTCTATGAAAGATTTCATATGGCGAAACAATACCAAATAGCATGCGGTTGTTACAATACCTCCGAAAGGTGTATTAAACGTGCAGAGCTTCCTGCTGGACACGTCCAGTTGTATCTGCCAGAAGCCACGCGATGCATCCAGCTTTGTAAAGAATTTGGCATGTGCCATCTCACTTGTCAGCTCCTCCTGCTTCGGGATCGGGTAGTGTTCCCGCATAATGTTACGATTCAGATCCTTGGGATTGATTCAAATGCGCAGTTCTCCAGAAGGCTTCTTGGCACAGACCATCGAGTTGACCCAGTCAGTTGGTTCCGTCACATTAGAGATTATACCCTGGTCTTGGAGCTCCTGCAGCTGCGCCTTTAAACGTTCCTTCAGAGGAGCCGGCACCCGGCGTGGTGCATGGATCACAGGCGTGGCATCAGGCCTGAGCATAAATTTGTAGCGGTAGGGCAGGATGCCCATCCTACTGAACACATCCGGGTATTGCAATAGTAGCTCATCAATGTCGGCCTGAAGAGTGATGTTGGCAGAGGACATGGCATGTATGCACTGGACGAGATGGAGTAGCCTGCATGCGTGGGCACCAGGCAGAGAAGACATGTCGGGTTTGACGATCTCAAACCGCAAAGTGGCCTTGATGGCCTTGTTGGAGACATGCAGGTGACAGGACCCTAACGCAGTGATGGGATTGCCATTGTAGTCAAGCAGCTGGCAGGCCAGCGGAAGAATTGTTGGCTGCCTTTGGATATGAGCAAGATCTGCTTGAGATATGAGATTGGCCGAAGCACCGGTGTCCAGCTTGAACCGGATGCTGCAATGGTTGACTTGTACAATTGCACGCCACTCGTCTGCAGAATCCACATTGAGGATGGGTGTGTGTGTTGCTGAATGTGAGGAGGCCTTGTCATACGTGGTAATGATGCCCACACGATATGTGGACTTCTGTCATCTGCTGGATCCGTGGCGGGATCAGGTTCCAAATCCAGCAGCCCTTGCTGCACACTTCGAACGCGTCTGTGTTAGAACTGGGATCACTGGCCCACTATCGGAGGTGCAGACCTGCACAAGGCCGCACAATGGCCAGGCTTCTTGCAGTTTAGACACCGCCTGCCTCTTGCAGGGCATTGTCACTTTAAATGGGCGGTGCCGCAGTTGGGGCACGTCATCACGTCGACGTTGTGACACTCCGTGCGTCGTGGCACATGTGCAGTGTGGTCAGCCGCTGCTCGCACCTGCGCAGTATGGTCTTCGGTCGCTTCGGCCTCCCGACCGTGTTGCGCATGCGTGGGACCCCTGGAAAAGCACGCAAAATGGCTGCTTTCATCGATGCTCAGGCGCCGCATTCGGGCGATGGCCTATACACTCTCAGCCTCGAGGGAGGCAAGTTGGTTCTGCTCTGCCGATTTAAGGCGGGAGTAGCGACTTTTCGCCTGTTCATGGACTTTGCACGTCTCGGTGGCTACTGGCAGGGTCATATTTTTTATTTTTAGGAGCTGCTCCCGCAGGGCATCGGAGTGGACGCCAAACACGATCTGATCCCTGATGAGGGAGTCAGCGGTGTCACCGTAGTTACAGGATTGTGCTAGAATGCAAAGATGAGTTAGAAAAGACTGGAAAAGCTCATCCTTACTCTGAAGGCGCTGCTGGAAGACATAACGCTTGAAGCTCTCATTCGTTTCGACTTCACAGTGACTGTCGAATTTGGCTAAGACGGTCTGGAACTTGGTCTTGTCCCCACCGTCGTCAAAAGTGAGCGAATTGAAAATTTGGATGGTGATGTGACCATCAATTCACAAGACACGTGGTTGGAAGTGAACAGTGGTTTTAATAGTCTTACAACAGAGCCTGCCTGCGACGAGGTGAGGTGGCAGGCAGGCTCACGACTGCAAAGCTTTGTACTTCCGGTTAGTGGGAGGAGCCATGGGCAGAACCATGGGTGGAGCTAAGGGTGGAGCCCAGTACAAACTCCTCATCTCCCCCTATAGGCAGAGCCGCGCAACTGCTCGTATACCGAGCTTACAAGAACACAACACATACAATATAACACAGTGTGAATTATTAGATTGTGATTCACCACAGATGGCCTGGTCCCCCGTAATCGATAGCAGCAGCGCAATTTTTCTGGCATCGGATGCACTTTAAAGGCCCGAGGCCTCAATTTATAGACTGAATTTCTGCTTGAAGACCCGCCAGCTGGCGCCAAGGTTTCCAGAGATCCGGAGCTGTGGAGGTGCCTGGATCTTTTCCATGCCATTGGAAGGCAATTGGAAGGCTGGTCGTCAGTGAATTCTTGAAGGTAAATTACTGAGAAGATGTAGCCACTCCTGGTATCATGTCGTGTTATTCACCCTGGGGTAACACGGACTGCAACACGATGCAGATAAACGATAAAGCATACACCAAATGTAGGCATTGGTTCAATAAGATTTACTGAACTTCTGTAACAAAGCACACAGCTGCGTGTGGGTTGACTCTCTACTGCTCTAAGTAAACTAATTCTAACTATCTAGACCAACCTAGCTCTGATCCACGTGTAGAAGGTGTTGATTGATATGTACACCCTGACTGTCACTACAGTTGTCACCAGTGGAAAGAGGCAGAGTGCTGATGCCTCGTGTGTTTTATAGTTGGAAGCCCCCCTCTGGTGTTCTTTCTGGTGATTGGTTGTGTTCTGTTCTGTATGTTGATTGGCTCACCTGAGTGTCTGTCACTGCCTGCATTTACCTCATGATGTGCATGGGTGCATATTATGACAGCCACCAGCTGGGCAGCAAGTTGGAAATATATGCCGTGGGCGAGCCTCGTGCTAAAATCAAGGAATGAGATGGTCCTCCCAGTGGACATTCTTAGCAACAGCCATGTTGTGTATATAGGCACTACCTGGGGTGGAATATTAAAGAATGGTGGAATATCCCAGCGAGAGCCCAGTGGTAAAATTCTTCAAGACAAGCTTACGTGTCCTAAATTACAATACATCCACAACAGGGGATTTTCATACAAAACCGTAATAGTTTTGTTAATTATTCGAAATCATTTTGTTTGGAGCCGGGGATTTGGGACAATGTTGAAAAGCCTGCAGAGTTTTTTTATTGTCACGACGCAGCCTGATTATAAAGTGAAGGGCTTCCCACACACAGCCAGAACAATAGAGCGACAGTTTGAGCTCCCAGTACTTTCAACATCGGTGGGGGTGAGAAGCCAGTGACAGTGAAGGCTAAGAATAAACAAGGATGTCAGTTCTCAATGCGATGTAACCTGGTGTGTAGACCCAGGTGATGTGCTAATTGTTCCTCTGGTTTAGGTCTGCATTAAAGATTTTAATAATGCACGGATTTATTCCACACAGCAGAAAATGCTAATGCACCTTATGCATTCTCTCATCAGAGCTGCACCCTCTACGTAAAATAAATGCTCTGATGTTCTTGCAGCATTTTTGTTAATCCATGCCCACGTGAATCTTCAGCAGCGCCTGGCGGCGCACATTGCATAACCTTCTGCTCGTCTCACCAGCTCATTAGTGAGCCGGAGCAGCTCGATGGGTAGCTCTCCAGTCTCTAACCAGCAGGGCCCAGGTTCAAGTTTCGCTCCAGGATCTGTTGACTCCTAGGCGAACCAGCCACTGGCATAGGGAAGCCGGTCCATGTCAGTGCTGCTCCCCTGCACAGATAAACAGGGAGGGGTTAACGGCAAGTAGAAGCCTGCTTAAAACCATCTGTCAAAAATAATGATGGTTGATATAAAGATGCCTTTCGACAACGGAAAATAATTCGGTGGCCTCCATCAATATATATTGATGAGAAATGCAACAAATCCGGCAGTGATTTATGGTGAAACTGGAAACGTTTCTGGTATTAAAATCCTGAACCTTCATGGCCCTAAACTTTAATCGAAATTATGTTCAGTTTATTCCTGTTGCAGTCCCAATCTCTGGAGTTTTGTGCAGACTATTATCTCTCTTCTAGCCCAGGAGCAGGAGCGTGTATCACTAGATAGCCCTTTATTAATTGGGCAAGTGATGTGTATAACTTCAAAGTGTGCACCCCTTCAAAAGATAACCCATTTTTTCCAGTGCTGTTTACGTCCAGTGGATTGTCCCCTGGATTGTTCCTGTAACTGAGACCCTTATTACGGGGGATAGATTGCTGGCTCAGGTGCCGTCGTGGTTATATAACTGGACTGGTAATCCAGAACCTGGACTGGTGAGCCAGATCAGAGTTCAAAACCCAACGGCTGTGAAATTTAGATTCGGCTAATTCAATGAGTCTAGAATAAAAAGCTAATTAAATATCTGGAATAAAAAGCTAGACTCAGTAATGGTGAACATGAAAGTACACGATGGGTCATGAAGTCCCGTCTGATTCATTTGGTCAGTCGTTGAAGCAGCCACAGACCCACAGCAATGTAGTTGCCTCATAACTGGTGGTTCATTCTCAACTGACCACTTAGTTCTGTTTGAGAAGGTTGATCATCACCTTCTTAAGGATAATCAGGGATGAACACTAAATGACAGTGACACTTATTTCTCATGAATGGACAGGAAACAACAAGGTGGCACAGTGGTTAGTACTGCTGCCCCTCACAGCGCCAGGGAGCTGGGTTCAATCCGAGACTTGGGTGACTGTCTCTGTGGTTTGCATGTTCTCCCCGTGACTGCATGGGTTTCCTCCGGGTGCTCCGGTTTCCTCCAACAGTCCAAAGATGTGAAGATTAGGTGGATTGGACATGATCAATTACCTCTTAGTGTCCAGAGGTGGTTCGGTTACAGGGTTATGGGGATGCGGGCGGGGGAGTGGGCATAGGTGGAGTGTTCTTTCAGAGGGTCGGGGCAGACTCGATGGGCCGAATGGTCTCCTTCTGCACTGTAGGCATTCCATTGATTCTATGTTTCTAAAATATATCGGTCACCTGACACACAGCCGCCCAAAGGACCAACCAGAATGATGGTGGAGTGGAAGGACCCACAGCTCTCCCATCAGAGCTGAGTTACCTTTTCCCCCCCCAACTGGATGCCAAGCCAGCATTCAGAGATTGTAACATTGTCTATGGTGGAGCTTGAACCCAGTTAACCTTCTAAATCAGAAGCTACTCGAGCCAGGGGCCAATCCAAGATGGTCATAGAACCACTGAAACATCAACTGTCCCACTACAGTAACCAATAACAGATTTTTGCATGTGATTGTGCAAATGTTTGATTGGCATGGAGGAGAAGAAGATTGTACCAATGACCCTGGTATCAGCGGTAGTCTTTTGCCCTCCCAAAGGTCTGCTTTGGAGAGTGTCAACATTACTAACTAACCAAGTATATGCTCGCATCACCAAGTGGCAATTTGATCAGAGGAGATTAGTATTCACCGTGAAGTTGCTTCCCTCCCATCGGAACACAGAGGCAGTAAGAGAGCCTTACAGTTATCAGACACCATTGCTACATCTGATGATAGCTGATATCTTTGGGGACACAGACTCCCACATCGAGCATTCTCAGATGCCATCGAAAAGTTTCGCATTTCAGCAAACATCTCTGAAGATTCCTTGGAAAATGAATGGACCTGTTAACTGCTGGTACGGCGCATCCGTCATCTCCTGAACGTGGGTGAACACAATGTGCCGACTGACGACAGAAAATAGACAGACTCCCCACCGATGGGGAATTTGTACTTGCTGCAGATGTAGTGGCTATGAGGCAGAGTGATTGTCATCAGTGAGGATCTGTTTCAGTTTGGTGCCGGTAATTACTGTAGGTCAACTTTACTGAGCTGACAACTCCTTCGGCGCTCCACCGCTGAGTTACGCAGGGCAGGTGAGTGTTTCCAGGTGTAAGGCCAGTTCTTAATTCTTTCCTTCCATTGGCACGTCCCCCCTTGAACCTCTCCTTTAGTTCCATCCTGTTACGCCACCCTGGCCAAGTGCACGGTCAATGCCAGCCTCACGTCCCCGGAGTCGCAAAACAACTGAGTTAAGCAACAATCCTTGTAAAAATACCCAAAGGTTTTGGCCTTTGCTACTCAATAATTACAGTTACCAGGTTTGTAAGTTGAAACACAATTACTGTTTATGTATAAGGAGAATCACAATGCACTATGCAGTAAATACAACTGGATAACGACAAACTAATACCTACTATCCCCTTTCACTGTCCCATCCTCAATGTACATACACACACACGCACACATACAAGACAGACAAACGCCGGAGGGGTGTAAAAGAGTAAAAATAATAAAGTTGAAGGTCAAAAGATAAGAGGTTTTGCTTCATATAGTGTTTCTTTATGGGCAGCACGGTAGCACAGGGGTTAGCACTGTTGCTTCACAGCACCAGGGTCCCAGGTTTGATTCCCGACTTGGGTCACTGTCTGTGCGGAATCTGCACATTCTCCATGTGTCTGCGTGGGTTTCCTCCGGGTGCTCCTGTTTCCTCCCACATGTCCCAAAAGACGTGCTGTGAGGTAAATTGGACTTCTGAATTCTCCCTCCGTGTACTCGAATAGGTGCTGAAATGTGACGACTTAGGGGGTTTTCACAGTAACTTCATTGCAGTGTTAATGTCAGGCTACTTGTGACAATAAAGATTATTATTATTATGTAGAACGCTTTCTGATTAAAGTATCTGGTTTACAGCTGGTAATGGTCATCTTTGCAGAATCATTCATTCAGGGTCACCACAGGCTAGAAAATTCAGAACTCGCAGGCCGTAGGCCTTCTGGAGAGTCACTTTAGCTCTTATCAAACTGGGTCAACAGCTCGAGATTCATGTTCAGGCCTATATATTTATTGAGACACTTTATTTCACATCAAATCCTGCTTCCAGCTCATGGTTTGGCTTCAAGCCTCTGCAGCCTCCAGAGAACGTCACCCAAACTTGCTGGAGAGAGGGTCAGCCCTCACGTTTGCCTTCTGAAGACGATTAGTTCGACCTCTTCGGAGATAGTTAGTTAGATCACTCCGTCCAGGCTTCCAGAATCAAAAGTGAAACCAAACTGGAATCTCGTCACTCTGAAAACAGTCCAGTGGGATAATATCCAATCACCACCTGTTACCACAATGTGGTTAGCACAGTGTTTTGGGCTCATTCATTGGCTACCAGCCAAATCAATCAAACCGAGTCATCACTGACACTGGCCAGTCTGCGAACACCAGTCTAAATCAGCACAACCTTCTGGACCCTTCTGTTTGAATTAAAGGCACAGGACACTGCTTTCTTCTGCTTGAATTAAAGATGCAGGCCGCCCTAAAGTCAGCCTGTTAATCATCCACAGATCAGAAATGTAACGGTGAAAATAAAAGAAAGGGGAAATAAGGGAATAAGCAGGATCTTACAATTCCATGATTCGATTGTAACTTTCAAAAGGGATTTGGATCTCTGTGCTTGGAAAGGAAAATACTCGCAGGGCTAGGGGCTACTTGGATAGTTTGATCAATGAGCTAGCAGAGACACAATGGGCCAAATGGCCGATGGTGGGTTCGCTGTAATGTCACTGTACTGCCCCTGAGGCCAAGGCTAATCCTCTCACATGGGTTCAAATCCCACCACAGCCCCGGGTGGAATTTAAATCCAATTAAATAATTCCGGAATATAAAACTAGTCTCAGTAAGGGTGACCATGACAACTGTGGCTCCAGGATAGCAGCAAAGTGATTAATTCTTAACTACCCTCTTGCCTAGTACGTCACGCAGTTGAGGGGAAAACTATAATGGGCAACAAATGCTCACAGCCCATGACAATATAAATGTAAAATGGCCTCCTTCTGTAAAGTAGGATTCCACAAGCAGTGCTCTGAATTCTGAGGCGGGTCGCTGTCGCTGTCAGAAGGTCCGATCCAGATGTGACCTGTTATGCAGCTGTGCAGTAATAGGTCATCAGTTACACTGATTTAATATTTCCTCCTGCTTGTCTATCATGAATCAGTTGATATTTATATACCACCACCGTAATCGCGTCATGCTGAGCAAAGTCCCATTCAATAGCTGCAAGAGATGACATGGGATAACAAACACGGCTGTGCACCTAGACCATATTGCAGAACCGGAAGCTTGGCTCCTGTCATATTTCATTAGTCAATGCTCTGTTTGATGTGAGAATTAATTGTACAGACCAGCAAGGTCTCCTGACGTTTAATGACCTAACCATTGCTGAATTCCCCATTATCAACATCCTGGGGGTTACCATTGAACAGACATTAAACTGGACTCACCGTATAAATGCCCTGGCAACAAGGAAAGTTCAGAGGCTATGAATCCTGCGGTGAATAACTCACCGCCTGACTCCCCAAAGCCCGTCCACAATTTACAAGATGCAAGTCAGGAGTGTGATGGAATACTTCCACTTGCCTGCATGAGTGCAGCTCAAAAAGCACTCAAGAAGCTCGATGCCAGTCCTGGACAAAGCAGTCCCACGTTATTGACACCCCAACAACAAAGATTCCCTCCCTCCACCACCGACGCACACGAGCAGCCTTGTATGCCTATGAACTTAGCACACATAAGGACAGCAGACAGATAGGAACACCACCAACTGGAAGTTCCCCTCTAAAGCCATCATTACTTGGAAATATATATCCCCACTCCTTCACTTCGCTGGGTCAAACCCAAGGCACTCCCTCCCTAAGAGCATTATGGGTGTATCTATACCACATGGACTGTAGCGGTTCAAGAAGGCAGTTCACCACTACCTTTTAAGGGAAATTAGGCTTGGGCAATAAATGCTGGCCTACCCAGCGGTGTCCACATCCCTTGAAAGAATAAAAAGTTCAAATAAAAATTTATTTTCTGGGACTTTTTGATTGAATCATGTTTGGTTATAGGATAACTGCTATTGGCTTCAGTAACCTTGGACATAGTTTAATGGCTGGCCAGAGGTAGGACACCCATATGCAAAGTTTGTAATTTTCTAGACCGTAAGGGAAGACAACTAAACCACGGAATTAACAACATTGACCATTATTAAACACACTTTAATCTAAATAGTGAATCAATCACATTAGCAACACAATAATAGCATTCCAATTGACAGTTAAAACAGTTAAATAAAAAAAACCTTGACTCACTATCTACACCTGCCACTGTATATTCCAATTAAGCAACCCAATACAATTCAAATATCACTGAAAACTAAAGTTAATAATCAGGGTTACTTGCTTCTCTGTGCAGATTTTTGTAGCGATGCCCTGTCATGAACAACCCGAAAATCCTTGTCTGGCCAGACTAGAATCCTACGGCAAACTGCAGAACTACAGACAGACCTGGCTCCTCCCATTAGTTACATCACCAGTATCCCAAAAATAAGGGAGAGATTCTCCGACCCGGGTTGCCTGCAATGTGTTCCGCTATGGGACGGAGAATCAGGGTTGGGGGAAAATTGGGGTCGGCCATGGTGTGAACGAGCTCCACGATGCGCACTGGTGGGGGGATTAAAATAAATTTCAATAAGAACATAAGAACTAGGCGCAGGAATAGACCATCTGGCCCCTCGAGCATGCTACGCCATTCAATATGATCATAGCTGATCTTTATGTGGACTCTGCTCCACTTACGAGGTAGCCTCAACTGTTTCACTGGGCAGGGAATTCACAACCCTATGGGTGAAGAAGTTCATCCTCAATTCAGTCCTAAATCTGCTCCTCCTTATTTTGGATCTGAATGACTCATTTGCAGCTATTTAGTGGGCCCAGCGCCTTATCTTCTGGCCTTCCATGATTGGCTGGTCCCCATGGCCAGGAATCACATGGGTGAGGTTCACTTGTGGCCTCAGCAAGTGTGAACCTGACATGGTGGGCCTCGCAGTGGGCAAGGCGGCCGAGGTCCACCACACCAGGGCCAGGCTGGTAGAAACCATCTGAGCCCATCCAAAGATAACCTCCCGCCCCCCATCCCCCCAACAGTGCACTGCCTGCCCAGGCTCACCTAGCAGACCCCCACCCCTACTCTCTCCCCACAGGAACCCCTGTATTACGGGGAACCCCACAGGGACCACTGTAATAAGGGAACCCTCCACAGGGACCTCCTGCCTAAAGCAACCCCCTCCACAGCCCCCCCACACACAACTCCCCCCCCCCCCCCCACCCTCTCAGGAACCTCTGTCTGGAAGCTAGATCGTAGTCCAGGCAAGGACAGTGGGCCGCATTATAGCTGTAACACTTGCCTTGCTGCTCCACATGCTCATTCTTTGAAGGAGAGCAGCTGTGCCTGTGTCTGGTTCCCACAGCTCCATTATCTGCAAGCCATTCATAGCTTTCAAGTTGGGCTCTGTAATTGGCAGCTTGTAAAAATCAACTGTAGCTTTGATTCATTCATATCCGTTCATGTCTCAGTGGTGAAACCCCAATGTTTGTAAAACATTGATCACATCAAAGAGATACAAGTGCAATCAGCGTATGATTTCATTGCACTTACTAATCCGTATGTGGGGACTACTTTGCAGTGTGGGGGGGGGGAGGGGGGGTTGCATTGGCGGCCATGGAACCTCACTATCGGGCCGCCCACTCAAGATTCCCTGGGAATCCCTCGTATTCCAAACCATGCATAAATTTGCATGGCGTGGAATATTGAATTGCATCCCATATTACGAACGCAAGGGGAGAGTAAAGCTAGTGCAATTCAGCTCCGGCAGGAGAACATAGACTCCCAAACAAAGAATCCCACCCAAGGCATTCTCTAGGCTCCTCCCACTAAGATGACCCATGACCCACTTGGCTAGGAGTGAACAGAATCCCTCATAAATTATCTACACCCCAGGGAATCTCCTAAACATAAAGAATATTCCATTAGCCATCGAAAAGTAAACAATTAAATGGTTAGAATCAATGATCACCTCACGTTTACGCTCCCTCAATCACAGCTTTAACAGACATACTATACTGCCTGTTTAATCGAACCCAGAGTTTTGAATGACATTTCTACAATACAATATATAATATAATGGGCAGCACAATTTCTTCACAGCTCCAGGGTCCCAGGTTCGATTCCTGGCTTGGGTTACTGTCTGTGCGGAGTCTGCACGTGGAGTCTCCCACAGTCCAAAGATGTGCAGGTTAGGTGGATTGGCCATGCTAAATTGCCCTTAGTGTCCAAAATTGCACTTTGTGTTGGGTGGGGTGACTGGGTTATGGGGATTGGGTGGAGGTTTGAACTTGGGTAGGGTGCTCTTTCCAAGAGCCAGTGCAAACACGATGGGCTGAATGGCCTCCTTCTGCACTGTAAATTCTATGATTCTATAATATTTAACCATTTTCTGCATTCACGACGTCAGTGATCAAGTCAAATCTGTTAAGACAGCAGAGTCTCTCTTAGTTTCATTCTTAGCTATTCCATTGCTGTTCCTGAAATCTATATCCCGCGTATTTCACATGTTTAACATTTTACACCTTTCGGCACTAAATTTCATCAATTTCTAAAAGCATTAGGTAGGATTCTCCGACCCCGTGCTAGAACATAGAACATAGAACAGTACAGCACAGAACAGGCCCTTCGGCCCTCGATGTTATGCCGAGCAATGATCACCCTACTCAAACCCACGTATCCACCCTATACCCGTAACCCAACAACCCCCCTCTTAACCTTACTTTTTAGGACAATACAGGCAATTTAGCATGGCCAATCCACCTAACCCGCACATCTTTGGACTGTGGGAGGAAACCGGAGCACCCGGAGGAAACCCACGCACACACGGGGAGGACGTGCAGACTCCGCACAGACAGTGACCCAGCTGGGAATCGAACCTGGGACCCTGGAGCTGTGAAGCATTTATGCTAACCACCATGCTACCGTGATGCGCCGTGCTGGGTCGGAGAATCGCTGGAGGGGGTGGCACAATTCACACAATGCCGTTCCGACGATGGTCTGCTGATTCTCTGGTGACCGGAGAATCGGCGCCATTGGCGCCGGCGCGGTCGGCGCGGCGCTGCTCAGGGTCCATTGAAAGTGCCCCCCCCCCCCCAGCGATTCTACCGCGCGATAGGCCGAGTGCCCGCCGAGTCAGGCCAAGTCCCGCCAGTGCCGTTCTCGTATGGTCCCACCCAGCGGGACTTCGGCTCATTTTGTGGGGGGCGGCCTGGTGAGGGGAGGGGGCATTCAACCCCGGGGGGAGCCTCCACGGTGGCCTGGGCCCTGGCCTACCGATCGGCGGTCGGGCTTAATCTGGTGGGGGCCAATGTTCCTTCACGCCGGGCCCCTGTAGCTCTTTGCCATGTTGCGTCGGGGCCAGCATGGCGAAGGTAACCCATGCGCATGGGCGAACTCGTGCCGGCCGAAGTTGGCACGCGCTGCGTCGTTCTGATGCCCGTATCGGCAGCTGGAGCAGCATAGGCTCTCCAGTGCTGTGCTGGCCCCCTGGTAGGATCGCTGATCATAGGGGCCTGTTGCCGTCGGAAAACGCTCTGGTGTTTATGATGTCGTCAACACTTAGCCCCAGGATCAGAGAATCCCGCCCATTGTTCTTCCCACTCTCACCTGTTGCTCAAACCATTCAGAGATTTCTGCGCTGTCCACTTCAATTTCACTTCAGGAACAGAGGAACAGGAGGAGGCCGATGAGCCCCTCAAACCCGTTCCACGAGAGTCAATGAGATCATGGCTTACCTGTGACCGCACACCATGTGCCCACCTTTGCTTTGGACTCATGAATACCTTGAACTATTAATCTTTCACTTCAATTACCATCAACTACCCACGACAGAAGAGTATGCCAAACGTCTACATCATTTGTGCAGAAATGTTTCCTAATTTAACTCGTGAAATTAGGCTCTGGTTTTTAAACTATGCTCCCTAGTCCTAGACTGCTGAAACAACAAATCAGTTTCCCTCCATCCACCCTAAATGTCCCCCTTAAAATCTTGAATAATTCCTAAAAATGACTGAATTCCAGGGGAAACAACTCTAGTTTGTGTGATAGCCCCTCGCAATTTAACCCTTTGGAATCCGCCAGCTCCAATTCTGCACACTCGACCAATTTGCATTCAATTTCAAAATCCACGACATTGTGCAAATTGGAAATAGCATTGGAAAACATTCCATATTTCCGTCCATTCCAACCTGACTCTTCCAATGAGTATTCCTCGTTTGCCATTAGCGCCACCACCTTGGGCTGGGCACTTTCCGCGAGATGTCAATGGAGGTGACGTCACGGAAAGCCGGAGGCGAGCGAATGCTGAGCGGGTTCTAAGGGATCACAAATGGGGGAAACAAATCCCTGGAGAAAGATGCCGCTTGTGGACATCCTTGTTTGCATGGACGTGGGAAAGATACCCCTTTTTATAGGTTTGCGAAGTAAACTTGCGAATTCAATATTGCCCAGTCACTTGCAGCTTTATGTAACCTTATTAATAAGGTTATTCAGTGTTTCCATGAATTTTCCTATGTTTCAGCTTGTCCCAAACTGGAAACTTGAAGAGCAACATACGAACATATGATTTAGGAGCAGATATAGCCTAACTGGCCCTTTGAGTGGAAACTTGATAAACAAGGTAATGCCTCCAATTCCTGTCTGGGTTAAAACCCAAAGAAGATAGATATTTTCTCCCTCCAGAATAAAATCCCATTCAAGTCATCTTCCAGCCTAAAGATAAAGAGGGAGAACCTTGTTCTACTGGTGTAGTAGATTTGTATCAATTACCCAGTGAAAAGCACATATTGATACCATTGAGAATGCCCTTTGGGGCTGTCTGTCCGTGGGGGATCAATGCAAAATCTGGAGCGCCAGTAGATTGGGTTCTCCCCCCACCACCCAGCCCCCTTAAATCCCGTTAAAATCAGGCTCCCTTTCCTCCAACCCCAAATAAAAACAAGTTCCACAAAGGGTCCTATCTCCATCCTGGGATCGATCACCAAGCATGCAGAGTTCCAAAAAGCCGCTTTGCTGGGAGGCGCAGGCAGTGAGCAGTAGCGGAAGGGAAATGTCTCACAATTAACATGAATTCGCTGGCGCCCACCATGGCTCAGCACCCTGTAGAAATTGCAGGAGGCAGAGACTGAGGAGCAATTCACAACCCTTCCCCCCTTCCATACACACACATACACACACACCTTCCATATACACTGTTAAAAACAAACTGAAATGGATAGCAAATGCTGTAAACTTTAGTGGTCAATAAATCCCAGTTAAACATTGGGGCATTGAATAGAAAAATCAATCAGTCATTGAGCAACACAGCAGCTCAGCAGGAGCAAGAAAGTGACGACAAGGATCCCGGTCTGGTCAGACAGAGCACTCTGGACCGGATTGCATCTTGACATTAGGACAGGCAACATATTCCCTTCCCCTTGCCTTTAGTCAGAATAAACTGTCTCACAATCTAGGGGAACTTTATATACAAAAGAAATCTCCCTGATAGCTTTTGTGATAAATGTAGAAATTGTTATATATTACATTTCCCATTTGTGGTCGTAATGTGATTAAAAACCATGGTTTAAAATACATACAGGCAGTATCTCTACTAAAGAGTCATAAAAGGCGAGGTGATAATTGACTTTAACCATTTACTTGTTTACAGAAAGATCAGTAATGGAACATCGTATTGATTTCTGGAGATTCCCTGGAGAATAGATAATTTATGAGGGATTGTATTTAGTCTGAGCTAAGCAAGTGATGGGGCACCTTAGTGGAATACAGATGATGTAAAGGGTTGATAAGCAAGTAACTCATTGTGCTAACTTTATTTGCTAACCTAAAACATTCAATCATCAAAAGGAAATAGATGCCGATTTCAGTAGAGTCCCCGCAAAATCAAGGAAGGTTGGAAATCCTATTTCAAATCCGTCTTCACTTGCTTAGTGCTACAAACACCAAGATGGAAAATACAGGTCATACTCAGAGTTAATATTTGATGGAATGTGTAGGTTGAGATCGGACAAAAGGGGCAGCACAGTGGCGCAGTGGGTTAGCCCTGCTGCCTCATGGCGCCGAGGTCCCAGGTTCGATCCCGGCTCTGGGTCACTGTCCGTGTGGAGTTTGCACATTCTCCCCATGTTTGCGTGGGTTTTGCCCCCACAACCCAAAGATGTGAAGGGTAGGTGGATTGGCCATGCTAAATTGCCCCTTAATTGGAAAAAATGAATTGGGTACTCTAAATTTATTTTTAAAAAAGAGATTGGACAAAAGTTTCAATTACGGAGTTTGATAAAGTTACCAGCAGTTGACATGGATGTTATCTTTGATAGTTCAATCAGAGCTGAAATTGTGAAGACATATTTGATGATGCAGTTGTACAGGCTGGACGAGCTGAGGGCCAAGATCAGACCTCACTTTGATAGGCAGGATGTTCAAAGATGCATCCTAGGCATGATGTCCATGCAGCAGATATGGCAGCTGAGTCCAAACCTACCCTCAAGTCATACCCACACCCACACACACATGTGCACTCACAAATATGCACTCACACACATGTGCATTCACCTGCGTGCACTCACACACACTCGCACAAACATGTGCACTCACACTCACATGCACTCACGCACGGCACTCAGATACACATGCACTCACGTGCACTCACACACACATACTTACACACACACATGCACATGCACTCTCACACGAACACACACACTCGCACGCACTCACGCACACAATTTCCAGCACAAATAATTCACAGTGACCAGGACCGGGAGGTTTAAATTGTTCTGATTCCCAGTCTATAAAACTGAGGCCAAATGAAGTGATCCAGCTGCTGCACTGGTTTAAAAAAATTCAACTTACACAGTGATGTACCATCAATTGGACACGAGTCGAGATGAAGATCCAAACATTAGGCTTTAATCGACTAGTTGTGTGCCCGGCAGTCGACTTGCAGAGAAAGGCCGACTGCCGGGTCCTGCGGGTTCTTATACCCCACCTCGTAGGCGGGACTACTTGCCTCCCAACCAATCGGTGAGCAGTCACATGACTAGTCTCAACCAACCAGCCGAGAGGCACATGACCGGCCTGAGCCAATGGGCAGCGAGTGTTCTGCACCAATGGCAGATAGGTATGGTAAACCTCCTAGTCATATCACCACACACAAGACAGACCAGGGATTATATGTGGTGCATTTACCCACTGACGCCACCAGGGGAGCCATCATGTGTTTCACGCTCCTCATTGGAACAAATATTTGGATGTAACCAGGACATTCCTCAGACACCTCTCACAGCCCAAGAAGCTTTCATTTTGAATGATCAAGGCAAATGGCCCCCCTTGACAATCCACATGAAAGATCGGTGAGCGAGATCACAATCTTTATACGTATCATTTCAAAGTTGCGGCACTGTGGAAATAAGGTTGGAAAGAAAAGCAGTACTTAAAGGATTAATATTAAAATGAAGTGTACAATTTGACATTAACATAAGTTATTATATGCTGGAAGCTGAGGGACGTTTTTCCGTGCCAAGATACCATTAATAATAAAAACTACCTTCCGGTAGCAACCCTTCTTTCACACTGGGGAACTGTGGGAGTTCTCCATGACTACAAAGCAATTGCATGTGGGATTTACCACAGATCTCAGTTACCATGGAGAAAATACTGGATGCTTCTGTTGCACATCATTGTGGAGATTCTCTCTGGATTATACTCTGACAGCTTGAAATAAAAAAGACCGTCTGCAAAGTGGAATATGAAAGGCAGCTGGACAAAGTGACAATTGAACCAAAAAGAAATTGTATCCCACTACAGCCCATTGCACAGTCAAACAATTACCCACTTTCTGAGGTTTATGAGGGGTAATTAATCAGCTTCATATTGGGTTAACTGTTTCTTTACTCTTTGAAATTTGCCGCTTTCAAACACATGTAGCAAATTGCAATGGTCTCAGGGCTACACAAAATAGGAACAAGGATTACCAATGACCTTATAAATTCTCAGATTCAGCACAGAGAGCCCAAATGCCAGGAGAAAACAGGAGTATTTCTGATTCTGATAGCTGCCAATGTGGATCATTCTTCTAATATAATGACTCAGGCCTTTTGGCTTTACATTAACTATTGATCAGCCTACATATCAAGCTGATAGACAGCCGAGTTCAAACAAGCATCGCCTTATCTGAGAATCTTCAAGCAAATAATTGAGAAACACACTCCTGTAAAGTTTACAACTGTCAGAGACGGAGATGGCATAGCAACACATAGCAACACATCCATAGCAACACGTCGCACTTGTCTGCCCAAAGTCTGTTCACCATCTACAAGGCACGAGCCAGGAAAGTGCAGTTGGCTGCACCTTCCAAACTTGCTACCTTTACCACCTAGAAGAACAATTTGAGCAAATGCATAGGAGCAGCAACACCTTCAAATTCTTCTCCGGGTCGCACACCACACTGACTTAGAAATATATCACTGTCTCTTCACCATTACTGGGTCAAACATCTTGGAATTTCCAAACTAATGGTGCTGTGCAATAGCCTTCACCACACAGACCACACAGCCTGTAGCAGTTTGATGGCTACGTACCATCTTCCCATGGGCAATTCGGAATGGACAATAAATGTTGCCCTTCCCAGCAATGACCACGTACTGTGAATAAATGAATAGAAACAATACTGCTCAGTGTCAAGCTATGTTAACAACGTTTCTTATATTACATTGAAGCTTAGCCTTGTGCAGGAGGAGGTGCAGTTGGCCCTACTTAGTGCTTCGTCCTAGAGTCCCTACCTGACTTCCATCCCGGGTTCATCTTCCCATTTCTGTCTTGTACCATCTAATGGTGTTCTCGCCTTTTCCAGAGTTTTGTCCGTACATGTCCTCACAGTTCCCCTTCTCCCTATTGTCCTTGTCCAGTAGTTCCTCCAGCAAAGTGTCTCTCGGGGCCCGAGGGTACCACATTGTCTCCTTGTGGAGATTTGAAGGTGCCGCAGATCCTGTCCTTTCGGTAGCTCCCGTGCTTCCATTAGTTTGTCTCGGGTTGCGAGTCTGTCCCCCAGGTGGATGGCAAATATGAACGGTGCCAGGGAGGCCTGGCCAACCACACTCACATGCTCTGGGCCTGCCCCAGACTTGTTGAGTTCTGGACAGCACTGCTTCGAGGCGATGTCTAAGGTTGCGAGGGTGAGGGTGGGGCCGTGCCCTAAAATGGCAATGTTCGGGGTATCGGGACAGCCAGAACTACATTTGGGGAAGAGGGCTGACGCCCTGGCTCTTTGCTTCCTTCATCGCATGCCGGGGAATCCTGCTCGGCTAGTGATCAGCAGGGCCATCTACAGCTGCAGACTGGCTGGCAGACCTCTCAGAATTTCTCCAGCTGGAGAGGATCAAGTAAACCATTCGAGGGTTGGATGAGGGCTTCCACAAAGCATGGGGGCAATTCATCATCCTGTTCTATGACCTGTTTGAAGTCAATAGTGATTCGGACGAAAGGGGGGGAGGGGGAACCGATGAGGGCAGAGAAGGGTACACAGACCAAAGAGGGATAAGGTGGTTGGGGGGGGGCAGGGTAGGTGGAGGCAAGGAAGGAACCCGGGGGAGTATCAGGGAGGGTCTTGAAAAAAAGAGTGAGGGGAGAGGGGACAAAGAGCCCCCTCCCCATCCCACCGGCAAAGCTACAAGGATTACAACAAGAAGCACAAAATGAAGGAAAGCAGTGTAACAATATGACACCCAGGACGAAAAAAGATGGGGTCAGGAGGGAGCCCCACTACCAATGAGGGGTGGGGGGGATGGGTAGCAAAGAAAGGAGAAGGGCCGATAAAAGGGGTACCTGTAAAATTGTACATAAGAAACATCATACTCTGTAAATATCATGTACTTTATATGTCAAATTATCAAACTTTTAAAATGAAATGAAATGTAAATCGCTTATTGTCACGAGTAGGCTTCAATGAAGTTACTGTGAAAAGCCCCTAGTCGCCACATTTCGGCACCTGTTCGGGAAGGCTGGTACGGGAATTGAACCGTGCTGCTGGCCTGCCTTGGTCTGCTTTAAAAGCCAGCGATTTAGCACAGTGTGCTAAACCAGACCCTGGTTGGAAAATAGCAATAAAAAATATTAAAAATATATATGTATATTGTCTGGTTTACGAGCAGCTCCAGCTTCAGGACTTGCTGTTTAGGTTGCTCACCACATCGTACAAGTGGACAAAGCCTGCACAGCCCACGCTCCACCCAGACAGAATTGCGGCCCCACAGCCTACCCATGTGGACCCCTGGTGTTCCTTGTTAGATAGCCTCCCAGCTGTTCCAGGCTGCGCATCCACTTACAGGCCCAACAGAAAATAATGTCAGGTGGGCCTCTGGCATCAATGGAATGACTGAGGTGCTTCCCTTCTCTCCTCGAGTTGTCTGTTGTCAGTCCACAAAAAAACGGGAAGTGGAAAACCACCTTCACCGAGTTTCATTGATATGGCAGGAAGTGGAAGCAAGGCTTGGACCTAGAAAACCATGCGCTGTGTTTTCCTCAACTAGGCAATATATCGAATTGATCCTCAGAGAATGAGTTGCATTAACTTCATCCAATGGTTTACAAGCTTCATAAAGCATGAGATGAAAGCTCCAGCAGTTTACATCTTTCCCAGCGAGCTAGTGAAGGTCATTGCACTACATTGCAAACTCACAGCTAGGCACAAGACCCCAGAATTCCCATAGATTGGGATTTTCGCATCATTTTTAATCCTTGAGATCGATAATGTAATAACGTAACAGTATCCCACTTGCCTCGAGTGTGTGGGTTAATATTTTGTAAGCCTCCTTCCTGTTTTTATACTTTGTTCCCATTTCTTTTATGTTATTTTAATTTTTGGTCTGTGGACCCATAATCAAAATGTGCCTTTCAGCAGAAGGCTCACAGTTGAAGCACCCTGCTTGTCAGGACACTGTGTTCACAGGTTTTGTTTTTGGAGGAGAGGCCAGACCCCTCGGCACTGAGTGAATCTTAGGAACCAAGTTTGGAGGGAATCAGATGGATTAGCTGGCAGGTAACTGGTGGGTTAGCCAGGGACAGTGTTCTACCCGAGAACAGTCAAGGCTGATTCCTGCGTGATGCTTTCCGAGAGGAGCAGACAGAAGGGTTTAGGTATTGGAAGTCAGTAGAACCATCTCTTTCCCTCTCTCTTGCTTGCTGAAGTGAAATAACTGCTCTATTGTTCTGAAAGCAGCGAGTGCCTAACGCATCCTTTGCTGTGAAATTGGAATGATGTTGAGTCTGCAGAGAAAGTAGACAACGTGTCTCGAGAAAACCACCTCAAGCCTAGAATTAAGAAGTATCAAAACGAAAGATGAACTTCCAAAAGACATTAACTGAATGTCATCCCAATGCATCAAGGATCTTTATCCTTTTAATTCATTAATATTTTCTTTACCTTTCAGTCACATTTTCCTTCGCGTTTGTCCGACTGTGTGTGTAGAGAGTGGGGGTAGTTAAGAATGTGGGGGGGGGGGGGGGGTTGGGAAAGGGGTATTAGATAGTCAGCTACATTTTCTATCCATTTAATACACAATAAAAGATTGCTTGTATTAAAGTTACAAACCTGGTGACTGTAGTTCATTTGCACTCAACCAAGGAATTTGAGTATTTTTAATACAATCTAGTTTCACTTGTGTTGTGACTTCAGGTCAAGTGGGGCTAGAATTTACTGCGCACTAGCCCAGGGTGTCATTACAATTCAAACACTTCGGTATTACAATCCCGGACCAGACTCCAACAGTGGTTAAGATACTGGACAGAAACCCCAATATTTTATTTTAACTTTGCAAGACTGTAAGAAGAGGATGCCTCACTACAGGAATGATTTCACAAAGAAATAGGGATGTGGCTAGTAAAACAAACTTTATTACTAACACATTATTAAAATATCTTCAACATCACACCAGAAAATAGTTTACAATTACCCCTTAAACAATGCTAACCATTACAGAGAATACAGTAACCCTTAACTGCTATCTTTATATCCACTCAAACAACCACAAACCGACCTGAGCTCTCAATCCACTGTTAAAAATACAGTTAGCCCTCAGGAATACCTGCTTCACAGAGATGTCTGGATATTCTACTTTGAGACAAAGGGATCATTCAACACTGCTTTAAAGAGAAGCTCTGAATCCTGTCAGAACCAAGCAGAAACTCTGGGTCTCTTCCTTCAGAAGCTGCTTCAGCTTTTTTCAGCTCACTTTTTACTCACGCTCTTTTGAAATGCTTGGAAAAAAACTGCTAATGTATCCACAGACGTATTTTTTTTTTTTTTTTTTTTAAATTTAGATTACCCAATTATTTTTTCCAATTAAGGGGCAATTTAGCGTAGCCAATCCACCTACTCTGCACATTTTAGGGTTGTTGGGGCGAAACCCACGCAGACACGGGGAGAATGTGCAAACTCCACACGGACAGTGACCCAGAGCCGGGATTGAACCTGGGACCTCAGCGCCGTGAGGCAGTTGTGCTAACCACTAGGCCACCGTGCTGCCCGACAGACGTATTTTTTAACTGAACTGAGCTACTTGATTTCTGCTCACATCTTCAGCTAACATTCAACTGACACTGCTTTTCGGCAAAATGTCTGATACCTTAGCTCCACTCAGTAATAAGCTGAAATCTAATTAACTCCACAGGGAATGCCCTTTATCCAAGCATTCCATTAGCCCATACAGTTTATGGTGCTTTAATTGCATCTCTGGCTCCAAAACGTAGTGGTATTTCAAAATAGAACTTTTTTTAAAAACATGACTACAGTAGTCACATACTAACCCAGGCCTTTAAACCTTACTGCACCAAGTACATACAATAATGTCTGAAATTCCAACATTCATCATATCAGGATGACAGTGGGTTCGGAGTAGGTAAGAGTAATTTTTAACTGTACCTTACCAAACCGCCCCCCTCTTGACTACCTCCCCCTCCCCGCCGGCCCAATGTTCTGCCCAGCCCAGTTCCTGCAGGAGGAAAGGACTTAAAATTGGGACCTATGCCACCAGTTGAAGATTACTCTCTGCAGTACTCTATTATCTTTCTCCAGACTAAGGAAGATCATACATCCTTTGAACTTCCAGCTGTTCTGTAGGTTCACAGTTCCTACTTTCTCCCTGTAATAGTTGTCAGCTCCCATCTTCCTCATTTAGCAATGAAAGCTGGTGATCTTTTTTCAGCAGCAGGACACGGTTATGTAAAAGATTCCACATCATTCAGGCCACAATTAACATGCCAATATGTATGAACTTGTATGAATTTTAAAGTAGTGGCTACAATCCAGGAATTAATCTTCCATGCTCCATCATGGTGAACGTAAATCAGAGTCAAAGGAAATCTTGGAATGTTCTCAAACCAACATGGCTGTTGTCGTGTTGTTCACCCTGGGGTAACACGGACTGCACACGATGCAGTTAACTGATGAAGTATACACCAAACGTGGGTGTTGGTTCAATAGAAGATTTATTGAACTTCAGTAACGAAGCACACAGCTGCCTGTGTTTTGAATTTCTACTACTCTAAGTAAACTAATATTAACTATCTAGACCAGGCAGCTCTGATCTACGTGTAGAAGGTGTTGAATGATTTGTACACCCTGACTGTCACTACAGTAGTCACCAGTGGAAAGAGACAGAGTGCTGATGTCTCGTGTGTTTTATAGTTGGAAGCCCCCCTCTGGTGTCCTGTCTTGTGATTGGTCGTGTTTTGTTCTGTACGTTGATTGGCTCACCTGGGTGTCTGTCACTGCCTGCTTTTACCTCATGATGTGCATGGGTACATATTATGACAGCTGCCGGTCACTACGTAAAAATAAACAGAGAGTGTCCTGATGCCTAGGTTGGTTTCCTAGTCGAATCGGTCATGCATGACCTCAGCAGTTGAATGGCTGCTACCATTATATTCAGGACCCCTGTGTCGTGGTTGGGGGGGGGGGGAGTGGAGGGGGGTTATTGGGATGATCAGACACTTGCTCCTGATCCATGATCCCCCTCTCCCGCCCCCCACCCACCCCGTGGCTTCTGACAGGATATATAGGTGTGTGGATAATAAGTAAGGTGAGGATTGGAGTCACCTTGTCAGCTTAACTTACGGTCCGGAGCTGGGATGGTGTTGACCAGAAACTAAGGAACTGCAGTCTCCATGGAGACAGAGCCAACCATAAGTCACTGATGTTAAGAAGGAGAAGGACATAAAGTCAACCAAATCATGGTTTGAATTACATTATCGTTTGTGAAAGTATGTTGCTACCACACATCAAAGCTGACAATAATTAAAATATAGCACTATGGGATATGAGGCCTTTGAGGCTTCCAACTTCTCTTTCCACTCTTTTAACAGTGGAATTTAAGTAGGTTGCTGAATGTTTCATTCGTCTGCTTATTGTAAATACATTAGTCATTAAGCACGATTGATAAAACAATAATGTGGGTTCTCTCTATAAAGATAAGACTATGCACAGATAATGGTAATTGGCAGACTGTGTGGACACATCTGACCTGATGCTCTGTTTTATCCACAGAGTGCATGATATTACACATCACATCCTGCATCATGGTGGATAGTGATGTACCCCAGTTTGAGGTCCCTTCAGGGTATATGCAAATCATATCACAATCCTGAAACAATAGGGTGACAAATATATTCGGCATTTGTAAGTACTGCAAGATCACAAGACAATTATACTTGAGAATGACCATCAGCCCATCTGATGCCACAGGCAGGAAGGGAATGGGTGACCACCAGGCAGAGCAAGAGAACTATGCAGGCAGTGCAGGAATCTCCTGTGGCCATACCCCTGCAAAACAGATATGCAGCTTTGTTTCTGTTGGGGATGACCTCACAGGGCAAAGCAGCAATAACTAAATTCATTGCACCATGGTTGGTTCTGTTGAAGAGCAGAGTATGAAGCATGGTAATGCAATAGTTATGGGGAATTTAATTGCAAGGGAATACATGGATGTTTCTGTGGCTGTAAATGAGACTCCAGGATGGTATGTTGCCTCCCTAGTGCGAGGGTCAAGTCGATACCAACGACATTGATAGAAAAAAGGGAAGAGGACCGAAGAGCTGAATATAGGGAGTTAGGAAGAAAGTTGAGAAGTTGGACCTCAAAGGTGGCGATCTAAGGATTACTACTAGTGCCACATGCTGTCAGAGTAGAAATAGCAAGATATATTGGATGAATACATAGCTGAAAAGATGGTGTGAGGGGGTTGGTTTCAGATTCCTGGAGCATTGGGACCAGTTCTAGGGGAGGTGGGACCAGTACATCTGGGCAGCACAGGGATCGATGACTTCAGGGGACTATTTGCTAGAGTGGTTGGGGAGGGTTTAAACTAACATGGCAGGGGGATGGGAACTTATGCAAGGAGTCAGAGGAGGTGGACAAAAACAAAAAGGGAAATAGGAAAAGTGATAGCAGAGAAACCAAGGGCCAGATTCAAACAAGGCCAAAGTGAAAAATATTGGGAATGAGATAAGTAATGTTAAAAAGACAAGCTTAAAGGCTTTGTGCCTGAATGCGTGGAGCATTCGCAATACAGCGGATGAATTAATCATGCAAATAGACGTAAACGGATGTTATATAATCAGGATTACAGAGACATAGCTGTATGGAGACTAGGGATGGTAACTAAACATACAGAGGTATTCTGTATTTAGGAAGGACTGATGAAAAGGAAAAGGCAGTGGAGTTGCATTGCTGGTTAAAGCGGCAATTAATGCAATAGTGAGGAAGGGTATTAGCTCCAACAATGTGGAATTTGTATGGGTAGAGCTGAGAAACACCAAAGGGCAAAAAACATTAGTGGACGTCATACATAGACACCCAAACTGCAGTGGTGATGTTGGGAATGGCATTAAACAGGAAATTAGAGACACATGCGATAAAGGAACATCTGTAATTATGAGCGATTTTAATCTGCATATCAATTGGGCAAATCAAATTAGCCACAAAACCATAGAGGATGAATTCCTGGAGTGTAGATGGGATGGCTTTGTGGACCAATACATTGAGAGACCAATTAGAGAATTAACAGGCCATCCTAGACAATGTTTAATGAGAACAGAATTAATGCCAATCTAGTTGTGCGAAACCCTTTGGAGGCGAGTAACCATAATATTTTTTCATCAAGATGGGGAGTAATGTAGTTGATTCTGAAACTGGGGTCCTGAAACTTATAAAGGAAACTATTATGATATGAGACGTGAGTTGGCTTTCATCAATTGAGGAACATTACTTAAAAGGATGACAGTAGATAGGTGTTGCTAATAGTGCTTTTCACTTAATTGCTCTGTTTTAATAACCTTTGCTGTAGAGTCGCCAGGTATCTTTCTGATACCACCACGAGGTTCAAAGCCAAGTGCTGATCAATAACTCAATACACCAGTTAGTAAGTTTCAAATCAAAACACATTTATTATACACACAGTCAATCGTAGCGTGTGTTGACTGGAGACTTACTTGGTTGGTGCAGCTGCTAGGCAGGTCTCTCCTTGTTGAGAGTAACGGTCAAGAGTTCTTTGAGAGCTGCCAAGAGCGCGAACTGAACTTGGGGACTCTACTTTATAGTCTCCAGGGGTTTCGCGCCCTTGTGGGTGGACCCCGGACTTGGTCCCAATTAATTGGACCATGTCCCAATCATTTTTATCGATCTCTCCAATACTGGAGCTGTTCCCTGATCGTTGGGCGAGCCCTATGTGTCCATTGGCCTTCCTTTGTCCTAGCTCCCGCTGGCGCCGGGGAGTCTGGTTTGGTCACGATTGATTCAATGTTTCTAATTGTTCCTGGGGATCGCTCATTAGTATGCAGATGGCTATTGGTTTTGGTTCTGTCTGGGTCCTGCAAATCTTAATACACAGGAAACCTTGCACCTGCTTGTTCTTCCTGTGGCTGGCCAATTTTCCCTGTATTCTTTGCGGGACGTGGCCACCCCAGGTGGCTACATAGGCAATGGCAAACATTCAAGGAGCACATGGGGGAACTGCAGCAACGTTTATTCCTGACTGGCACAAAAGTAAAACTGGAAAGGTGCCAATCCATGGTTTACAAGGGAAATTGGAGATAGTATTTAATCCAAGAACACGAATTGGCCAAGAAAAACAACAGGTTGGTGGACTGGGAACGGATTAGAATTCAGCAAAGAAGGACCAATGGATTGATGAAGAAGGGAATATAAGGTACGAGAGTAAGCTTTCAGGGAACATAAAGCTGACTGTCAAAGTTTATATAGATACCTGAAGAGAAAAAGATTGGTGAAGACAGATGTGAGTCAGAAACAGGAAAATCTACAATAGGAGACAGAGAAATGGCTGAGCAACTAAATACCAATCTTGATTCTGTCTTTAAAATGAGGACACGCATCAGATACCAGAAATATTGGGGAATGCAGGGTTTAATGAAAGGGAGGAACTGAAGGAAATCAATATTAGTAGAGAAATGGGCCGGGATTTTCCAATAATGGGGCTATGTCCCCACTCCTGGCAGAAAACGGGCGCGAACCACTCCGGACGTTTTTCAAAAAGTCTGGAGTGATTCTCCAGTTTTAAGAGGGATAGCAGGGCCTGCCCCTAAACAAGGATCCCCCCCCCCCCCCCGTCCCACACCAGGACGGCCACCATACGGTGGAACCATAGGGGAACCACGCCGACGGGAACTCGGCCGGTCGACCACGGAGAATCGCCGCGGGGGGTCTCTTTCAACGGCCCCTGAGTGGTGCCGTGTCAACCGCATGTGCACGGCTGGCAGCGGTTCTCTGGTCGCCGGAGGTTCACGTCCCAGCATCGGATACGATTGTCCCCCCCTGCGCTGAGCGCTATTTCAGCGTGGAGGCTCGGAGAATCCCGGCTGTGGTGTTGGGGAAATTTAGGAGATTGAAGGATGATCAATCCCCAGGGCCTGATAATCTATATCCCAGAGTACTTAAGGAAGTGGCTTTGGAAATAATGGATACAGTGTGGTCATCTTCCAGGATTCTATACACTTTGGAACAGTTCCTGTAGATTGGAGGGTAACTAATGTAACTCCATTATTTAAAAAGGGAGATAGAGAGAAAACAGGGAATTATAGACCAGCAAGCCTGATGGCGGTAGTGGAGAAAATTCTAGAATCAATGATCAAAGATTTTAGAGCTGAGCACTTAGAAAACACTGGCAGGATCGGACAGAGTCTGCATGGATTTATGATAGGGAAATCCTGCTTGACAAATCTACTGGAAATAGTTGACAGTGTAACCAGTGGAGTTGATGAAGGAGAGCCAGTGGATGTGGTATATTTTGACTTTCAGAAGGCTTTTGACAAAGCCCCGCATAAGAGATTAGTGTGTAAAATTAAAGTTCATGGGATTGGGTTAGTGCATTGAGATCGATAGAAAACAAGTTAGTAGGCAGGAAATAAAGGGTAGGAATTAACGGGTCTTTTTCCAGTTGGCAGGCAGTGATGAGTGGGATACTGCAGGGATCGGTGCTTGGGCCCCAGCTACTCACAGTATATATTAATGATTTAGATGAGGGAACAAAACGTAATATCTCTAAATTTTCAGATGGCGCCACGTTGGGTGGGAGGGTGAGCTGTGAGGAGATCCTTGAGTGTGATTCAGACTAGCTGAGTGAGTCGACAAGTGAATGGGAGATGCAGAATAATTTTGAGAAATGTAAGATTATCGCCTTTGGTAGCAAAAAAGGAGAAGGCAGACTATTATCTGAATGGCCATAATTTAGGAGAGGGGAATGTGCTATGAGATCTAGGTGTCTTCGTACACCAGTCACTGAAGGTAAGCATGCAGGTAAAGGAGGGCGGTAAAGAAAGCAAATGGCATGCTGCCCTTCATTGCAAGAGGATTCAAGTATAGGAGTAGGGATGTCTTGCTGGAATTATACCAACATTTTTCAAGAATCAGTTAGACATAACATCATTTTCAAACCCAGGGTCATGACCCACGGGTGGGTCGCAGGCAGGTGTCGGGAGGGTCCCGGGGCCATGCTTCGCGGCGTTCCCAATCGGGAAAAGTATTGCCCAATGGCTGTGACCGGCTTTTTAAAAATGCCGGCTGCGACTGGCTTTCAGAGTGCCGGCCATCCCACGCATGCGCAGCTCAGCAGTGCGTAGACCCGGAGCCCAACGGATCAGACTGCCTCCTTCTGACGTCAACGCGCTGACCCAGGAGCAGATTTTTTTTTTAAATCGATGGCGTCTTCCTGCCTGGATCAGTGGCAGAGAGCAGGCCACGCCGACTGTACACTGATGTCATGTGCCCTGGGCTGAAGAGAGATTTCTCCATTTTGTTAGCAGCAAGCAAACAACAGGACTGAAGTATTTAAAATGGATCATTTTTTAATAAGGACGAGAGAGCTAGAGACGCAAAGAGGCCAGGATCTCACAACTAAATCTGCTGCCGACAGCTGCCCAGGAGAGTCCACTGCATGACAAAGCAGTTCTGGTGTGAGCTGTTCAGCAGAGTCCACGACAGGACAAAGCAGTGCTTTGTGTGATATATGCATGTGGGTCGCAAAGTTCAGATGGTGTGGATTGAATCATAGAATTTACAATGCAGAAGGAGGCCATTCGGCCCATGGACTCTGCACCGGCCCCTGGAAAGAGCACCCCACACCTCCACCCCATCCCCGTAACCCAGTAACCCACCCAACCTTTGGACACTAAGGGCAATTTAGCATGGCCAATCCACCTAACCTGCACATCTTTGGACTGTGGGAGGAAACCGGAGCACCCGGAGGAAACTCATACAGACACGGGGGGAACATGCAGACTCCGCACAGACCGTGGCCCAAGCCGGGAATCGAACCAGGGACCCTGGAGCTGTGAAGCAACTGTGCTACCATGTTGTGAAGGTAGACCGGCCTGGGTCATGAAGGGCGACTGGTGTAGGTTGCAAAGGTTGCAGTGTGGGTCCCGAAGGATGGCCAGTTGGTAAAAATGGGTCCCGGGCAAAAGTGTTTGGAAAACACTGAGATATAGCACTTTGGGAAAAGACATCAAAGGATATGGGGTTAATCAGAATTAGGTGATTGAATTGAACCATCAGCCATGATCACAATGAATGGCAGAGCAGGCTCGAAGGGCTGAATGGCCTCCTCTTGCTTCTATTTTCTATGTTTCTAAGTATAGGTCTTGCAGTTCCCACAGATCTTTCTTCCTGTTCTCACGATGTTTGGGGCACATCAGTCTGTTAGCATGTTCCAATGTAATTGTTATGTCAATATTTACCATTCTATTTTATTATGTCAACTGTCACAATGTAGTTGCAGGCCCGACCACCGGGGTAACTGAGTGTAGTGCTTTTCTGAGGTCTCCCTCTCAACTGCATCTTCCATTTATGTATCATGTTCAACTGATTGTGGGTAATGCTTTGGATAATCAATCGGTTGAGTTGAAGTGTATCAATCTAAAATTTGCAACAAAAGTCAAAGCTGGTTCAATATAAATTGTATTAAATTTGTGGCAGGGAAGAGTTGTGAATCATTAGGATGCTTTAAAATGGGTACAGAAGGTTAAGATGTTTAGAGCATGTTTATTTTCTTACTTGTTCGTTGTGTCACTTTTTTTCTCTCATTCTTTTTAGTCCAATCTTTCTTTCCCTATCTTTCATTCTGATTCTAACGTGATCCAAATTCACTCTATTTCCCTGCCCTGATCGAACTCTGGACCTGACATTCAGGCAGTCTCAGACACCCTGTGGCTCTCATCATATATTAATCAGTTCATACTTCCACCAATTTGTGAAGCAATCAGGCTGCTGAAATGAAGGACAAATCCAACATAAAATGCCTCACCCAACAAAAGCGAAAACATTACGTTATTAAAGGGGAAGTGCCACTGTTATAGCATACCTTGGATCTATGTAGAGATGACACTAGTTTTTATGTGTGCAACAAGTTTTATTCACAGTGCTTTAAAATGTCTACTCCATGCTCCAGCTCTGGCTTCCACTTCTTTCTACGGTTTCTTTACTACTCTCGGAATCCACACCCAGGCTTATCCTATCAAGCACCGTGAGCATTACCAGTAAGCAGACTCACATAATCGAACACAGAGCAAATGAACACTGCAGCCACAATCCGATGCCTCCAGCATCGAAAAAGTGCTTGCAGGAAATGCACCGTGGGAAATTGCCCATGATTGCTCCACAATGCACTCCTTTTACCGTCATTCCTGATACATTCTAAATTCAGGACTGCGTGCTCGCGGGAGGCACAGAAATCTAGGGGCTACCACTGCAAATATTCTATGGGGGGGTGGGCGGGAGGGCAGCACAATCTAAGGCCCTCGCCGCCAGAGAATATTTGTCATCAAATGCAAATTTCAAATATAACTTGCAATTGTAAGTGCGGTGAGGCACCTCAGAGTGTCACACACTGTGTTGAAACAAACTGAACAAGACAGACTTTGTGGAGTGCCGCAGTTACAGTTACAAAAATGTACATGTACGCATTTTATGAATAAAGTGCATTTTCCGGGGGTCCTTGCTGGCATCAGTTCCGCAGCCTCATGGAATCATCCTTTGAGTGGCACCTTGTAATTATTCTGCCTGCGTCTATCGTTTAAAGCAGCAACAACAACAGAGACTGCAAGCTGTGTTCTTCTCCCCTCTGCTTTCTGCATTCTGTGTGCGACTGGTTCCAACCTGCTTTGTCTGATTCTATATTTAAGCCAGCAATCTGTAACAGCTGTGTAACAGATAGGATATAATTCTCTCGGACCATTCTCAAAACAACGATAACAGTCGAGCAGATATTATGAGTGTCCTATTGAATCTTAATAAGCGGGAAGCAGCTCTATACATGAGCCTGGGTCTTGTCACTAATCTCCAATTTGATAATAATTCTTAGTTTCCTTCCACCCTGAGGCTCCACATGCTCGGGGCTGAGATAATCTGTCACACCAGAACAGGAAGAAACTGGCAAGGGTTTTATTGAGAAAAAAAATGGAATGTCCAATATTTATGGAAAGTTGACCTTTCAACAAGAAAAGGTTTGCAAGACACTTGAAAATGTGTTTTTATCTTGAATCCATCCAGTCAGAGTTTGCTTACAAATTATTTACATCCGGCCTCGCCCATACAGCACTCAGGAGCAGGGACATACCCTTGATTGTTTGTGTAGAAGCACTGAGCTCCAATGACTGGCGACCAAGGACTTATAACAACAATATTCAGTACTCTGAGTGGCCAGATGCTTCGACTCTACCTGCGCTCCGTAAACAACTCCTGCGCTTCCATCATGTGACCTTTTAAGTAGACACGTGATCATGTGACCATGCGGTCTAGAGTTTGCTATCTTACTTGACTGCAATGATTTCTTAATCAGGGTAGCCAAATTGAAATCACTCTCACTTTCATCACCCTCTCGTAGTGCAGTGGTCTGGGAAGTGGAAAGCCAAAGTAGTGTGCAGTCAAAGAGCCGGTGTTGTGGTACCATGTTAATGGATCCATTCATCTTCAGCTTTTAGCCCAGGGATGTCTGTGCTCCAATTGAATTATTTTTCACTTTGGCATCCGTTCTCAGCACCACGGATAACTTATGTTGTCAATTTAAAAGGAATTAAGGGACCATCGATAATTGCCAAAATTCTGAGAAGAATCCTTCCTCGGGAGAGAGCTATATATTTCTACAAAATAGGGATTAAGTTTTATTGTTTACCTACAGTTCTTCATTGAGAGGAATCTTTGTGGAAAAAACAACACTAATTATCATCTTCCAATGGGCTATCCTCAAGCAAACAAGAAGGGTCCATTAACGTTATCAAAGCTGCTCTTTCCTTGCATTAAATGCCTCATCATGAGCTCCAATCAAATTATTTAATCTTTTAACAAAAGCTTTTGTCAAGTTTTCATCTGCCCTTCATCTGATTCAGAATTTGCGATCTCTACTTATATCACGGTGTGGGGAGCCTGACTATGTTTCTCCAGCACCAGAGGCCTAATTAAATGCTCCAACTAAAAAACAGCGGAACCAGCACGTGCAGGGATAGGCCAGTCTTTCTGACTTAATTGGTTAAGTGCTCCATCATGTCAAGACTTTACCTGGTCTGATTGGTTCAAGCCTGGACCAACCAGACTGATCCTTCAATCTGATTGGTTAAGACCCTACATAGCCAAGCCATTACCTGAGCTGATTAGGTAAGGCCTGTGCCAGGCTGATCGTTTGATCTGATTGGTTAAGACCGAACCAGGCCTAGCCTTTATCTTACCTGATTGGCTAAGTCCAGTATCCTGTCAATTAGCCTTTACCTGATCTAATTGGTTGGGCCCTATACCAGGCTTTACCTTTACTTGATATGATTGATTGTACGTTGTGCCTGGTAAACCCAAACCTAGTTTACACCTGCTCAGATGTCAGGAGTTAACTCAAGAGTTGATTTCATTGAAAAACTTGAAGGATTTTCAGCCCATAAATAGACACAGTGGCATTATCTGTGTTGTCAGCCCAGTGGGAAATAAATACACGTCTTCAAAAATATATAATTCACGTAAAATAGGAACACAAAACAAATCATTAAATTGCATCAGCAGCAGACATCAAACAACGGGGCTGGATTCTCCTGTCGCCAACACCAAAATCCTTTTCGTCGATCGGCCGGAGAATCAAAGCTCCCGACCGAATTGGGGCGGCGCCATTTTTGCGATGCTCCACCCCCTCCAAAGCGGTGTGCTTGGAGAGTACGGTGTGCAACATATTGATGGCCTCAGAACGTTGCCTGATGCCCACCCCCCCGATGTTCTACCCCCGACCGGCCGAGTTCCCGACGGCGTCGGTCGTGTGTGGTCTCATCCGTCGGGAACTCGGTGTGGCGGCTGCGGACTCAGTCCAGCGCCGCCACAGTCGGGGGAGGGCTGATCCATGGGCATGAGGGACTTTATCGGGAGCTGGGGGCACTGTGGGGGGCTGGTCCAGAGTGCGCGGGCCGGCCAAAGTGGGGGGCACTATATCATGGGCTGGGTCCGCGAGCGGCCTCCGCCATGTAGCGCGGTGTGGCCGCTGCAGGCCCCTGCCGTGTGCATGAGCGGCCACGGTCCCGGCAATTCTCCGGGCCGTAATGGCAGCTAGAGCCGGGTGTTCTACACTCCCGGCATGCTAACCCCCACCAAACGGAGGGTCAGTGGCCATTTTACGCCATTTTGTCTGGCGTAACCGTACCCATGCGGCATGGGGTCATAGCCTCAGAATCGGAGAATCCAGTCCATTATGCTTAGGAAGTTAGGGATTGCTGGTCCAGGGAATGAGACAGTTGAAGACCCTCAGACATGGTGACACTGGGAACCTTTATAATCTGTGCCTCAGTGCTTGTACTTTTCTTTCATTCTCATTCGGCCCTTGGTATCTGCCCCAACTCGAGACTGCAGTATGTGACTCTCACCTAACTGAGGAATCTTGGGAGTCCTCCGGCTCTTCCTTTCCTCCCCCTGCCATGCCCCCTCCCACCCAGCTGATTGTTCCTTCCCTTCATGTGGGCCAAGATCTCGGATTTCCTCAGCATCTCCCCCAAAATATCACGATCAATGTTGGTGTCTTGATTTTTGAGAGGGAGTTGGTTCGGTCATTGACTGGGGAAGAGATGGCATTATTTCAAACCAATACAACTTATATTTATACAATGCTTTTAACAGAATGAAACAGCCCAAAGTGCTTCACAGAAACATCCTCATCCAAAGTACGGTAGCACCAAGCCACATAAGGAGACATTAGGTCAGATGACCAAATGCTTGGATTGGATTGGATTGGATTTGTTAATTGTTATTTTTCTGCGAGCAGCTCAACAGATCATTAAGTAACAGTGGGGAAGAAACAGTTTTTGAGTCTTTTCGTGCGTGTTCTCAGACTTCTGTATCTCCTGCCCGATGGAAGAAGTTGGAAGAGTGAGTAAGCTGGTTGGGAGGTCTTTGATTATGCTGCCCGCTTTCCCCAGGCAGCGGGAGGTGTAGATAGAGTCAGTGGATGGGAGGCAGGTTCGTTTGATGGACTGGGCAGTGTTCACTACTCTCTGAAGTTTCTTGCGGTCCTGGCTGAGCAGTTGCCACACCAGGCTGTGATGCAGCCCGATAGGATGCTTTCTATGGTGCATCTGTAAAAGTTGGTAAGGATTAATGTGGACATGCTGAATTCTTTAGTTTCCTGAGGAAGTATAGGCGCTGTTGTGGTTTCTTGGTGGTAGCATCGACGTGGGTGGACCAGGCCAGATTTTTGGTGTAGTGCACCCCTAGCAATTTGAAACTGCGAACCACCTCCACCTCGGCCCCATTGATACTGACAGGGGTGTGTACAGTACTTTACTTCCTGAAGTCAATGACCAGCTCTTTAGTTTTGGTGGCATTGAGGGAGAGATTGTTGTCGCTGCACCACTCCACTAGGTTCTCTATCTCCCTCCTGTATTCTGACTCGTCGTTATTCGAGATCCAGCCCATTATGGTCGTATCGTCAGCAAAACTTGTAAATGGAGTTGGAACCAAATTTTGCCACGCAGTCATCTGTGTACAGGGTGTAGAGTAGGGGGCTACGTACGCAGCTTTGCGGGGCCCCGGTGTTGAGGACTATTGTGGAGGAGGTGGTCATGGCTTGCTCAAAGAGCCAGTACATAAGGAGCCTCTTAAAGAAGAAAGTGACCTGGAGAGGCAAAGAGGTCCAGGGAAGGGATTCCAGAGCTTGAGGCTGAGACAAGTGAAGGGACAACCACCAATGGTGGTGCAATAACTACTGGAGATGCTCAGGAATCGAGGGTTAGTTGAGTAGAGGCATCTCTGACAGTTGTGGAGCTGGAGGAAGTTACAGGATGGGAGGCCACGGCGGCTTTGTAAAACAAGGATGAGAATTTTATGATCAATATGTCAGTTGACCGGGAGACAATGTAGGTCAACGAGCGCAGGAGTGATGAGTGAATTTAATGTGAGGGTAAGGCACGGGGATCGGCATTTTTGATAATCTCAAATATATGGAGGGTAGGCTTTGGAAGAGCAGCCAACGAGGTGGTGGATTAATCATGGTTGGAAGTGGTGGATGGGAAGTAAAGGCGCAGGAAGAGATTTGTATCCACAGAGATGTGTGGAGCATGCTTTATGGATCAGCTAGACTTGCCTCTACATATCAGCAATGTTTGTTCATATGGAATGCAAAGATTATGGGCCCGATCTAACCGAATGGGAACACAGTCCCATAGTGAGCGCGTTTTGCCGCGTGTTTCCTGGTGCTTGTAGCGGCATGAAACAGCCCACTATTGGATGCCCATCCAGTTAGATTTGGGGCCTCAGTGGGGAACGTGTGCCCAAGGCTGCACTTAGCCCCACCTTCTGCACTGAGGAACTCTGCTAGCCGGAACTCTTCAATGCAAGGAGAGATCAGGACGTCATTTTTAAATGGTGTCCCAATCTCTTGAACTCCCAATGTGATCCCCGAACCAACTCACTATAAAAGGTCCCCCCCCCACCCGCATTGTGCACCTCCCCCCGATCACCACCGCGCACAAAATGCCAGCTTGGTGCCGTCAGCCGAGCACACTGCCAGTGCCCCTGCCAGCTGACAGTGCCAGCTTGGCAGTGCCAGGCTGGCACTCGGGTGCACTGTCAGTGTGTCCAGTTGGCAGCAGAAGTGACAGGGTGCCACCCTGCAGAGGGCATGCACCTGGGGCCACCGATCCACTGGGAGACTCCCACGAGTGTTATTCCAACTGGCCCCCGTTTGTGGAAACCAGCACTGAATGGCACTGCCCGAGGCAAAGGGGAGAAATCCCAATGCCTATTAAAGTGAAACTACCTGTCTCACTCTAATATGCATATTTGCCAAAATGTGATCCCGCCTACAATGGGCGGGCTTCACATCGGGTAGATCCTGCGACCGGGGGTCTCCTATCATTTACTGGCTACCGATTTTTGGAAGCAGTGTGGTCAGTAGGTCACGCCCTATTAGTGAGGTGGCACATCAGACCTGACACTAATATACAACCCATAATATCTGCAGAAACATTAGCTCCTACCTCGAGAGAATTTCATCAGCTCAGTTTTAAAGATTGGGGTGATTGAGATTCTCAAACTCCCACTGCTCCAGTTCAGTGTTACTCGCCCTGTTCAAAACAGTGAATAATGAGCACTCTCTGTTCCACAGGCTTTGTCGGGGCATATCGAAGATTGTAACATCTCAACCTTTAGTTTGTGCCAAATCTGTTCCTTTTCGAAGGCGCTGGTTTGTTTCGATGAAACTCCATGAAAATTAAAAAGTTTACAAAACCGGAGAAGGAGAGGTTACACGAGCAAAGTGTCACACAACGAACATCTGGCGAGAGCTAAGAACTATCACTCTCAATGTCTCCGAGAGGCTGCTAGAAAGCAGCAAGGTGCTATCGTTACTAACTTTGGTAAAGGGACTAGAATTATTCATGTATTTCTATTCTTAGCTGGATGGATGGATTTAATGAATCTGCTTCCCTTATTAAAAATGTGAATCATTGAATAATGGACAGTTCAATATATTGAAAGCGGTTTTTCAGATTTTCTTTGTTCATACTTCTTTTTCTCGCCTTCAGCAAAAGAAAACCTCTCTGCCCTTTTCTGATTTTAGTTGCCCCCTCCCCTCACCCTCTCCCCCTTCACCCCCCCCCCCCCCCCCCCCCCCCCCAAGCCAATTGCGAATTTCCGCCATTTATTCTGCTCCAGGTGATCTGTTCTGGTGCCAACTGAAAGGTCACCAGAAATGGAGCTCCATGTTAATGAACCAGAGGCGGTATTTTGTAGGGCAGGTTAAGGAAAACCTTGTGCTTCTTTTCCTTCTCCTACCCTCAGCCTAATTTGAGATGGGAAGGTGCAGTAACATGCCATGCCCCTGTTTTAGCAAGCCCGATATCGACGGTGATTACCCTTTGGCATTCACTCACCCTTGACCTTCTGAGAGACAAGTTAAGCAAAGACATTGGGCTGGATTCTCTGCTGTCGGGATTCTCCAATGCGTCGGCAGCCCGGGGATTTCCCGACGACGTGGGGCTGCCCACAAGGGGAAACCCCAATGGCTGGCTGGTGAGGCGAAGAATCCCGGGGCCACGCCGCATCAGAAACCTGCGGCTGGATTCTCCGATTTTCAGCCTAAGTCCTGACTCCGGCGTGGGAACGGTGGTATTTTACGACCGGTCATTCGGCCACCGATCCTCCGTTTGGTGGGGGGCTAGTAGGCAGGTAGTGTAGAGCAACCGGCTCTAGCTGCCGATACAGCTGGAGAATTGCTGGGTCCATGGCCGCACATACGCATGGCGCAGCTTGCAGCTGACGCGTCGTGCAACATGGCACCGGCTGCGCGGAGACCCGGCCTACCAAGTAGTGCCCCCCTTTGGCTGGCTCGCGACGCCCGAACCACCCCCCAATAGCACCCCCAGCACCTACCAATGTCCTCTTGCCCGCGGATCGGCTCTCCCCCGACTGTGGCAGCGCTGGACTGAGTCCACAGCTGCCTCGTTGAGTTCCCGCCAAGTAATAGCGTGAGAGACCCATGCCACCGGGAATTCGGCCGGTCAGGGGCGGAGTATCGGGGGGAGGGCCGCAGGCAACGTCCTGAGGCTGTCGATACGGCCTGCGGCGTTCTCCTCGAGTACAACGTTTTGGAGGGGAAGGAGCATCGCGAAAGCGGCGCCACCCCCGATTTCGGCGCAAGCGTTGATTCTCTGGCTGATCGCCGAACGTGATTTTGGCGCGGTGACTGGAGAATCCCGCCCCTGGTGCGGCGGGATGGAGAATCCCACCCATTGTTTGCCTTGTTTTGCTCTCCTCCAATACCTGACGTAAGGTGATCCTCGGTGTTCATTCCTCAAGTCCATTGGAGCTTGGAAAACTGCCACATCTTTATGGTGAGGGTGAGACAGAGCATCCCAAAGAACATCAGTCAGTGGTACACATATGAAGGGCAGTCCCTGTTGTGATGTAGCTGCACCCAGGGCCTTGGAGTTTGAACTCCATGTAGGAGATCATTCCTCCCATCCTGAAATAATCTTGTGAATAAATTGCTTGATGATTTAACTCTGCATTAAATCAGCCAAGTTGCTCATGTCCACTGGTGGAGTTTCTTTGGAGGATCATTATTCTGTGGCACCAAAACAGCTCACCCATGATGCCCAATCCTCCATGCTTGTATTTCTTGCTCACTCTGATATTCTGTTTGAATTTCATGAACCTGAATGTTCGAGAAGCACTTTTGTCACATTGGTTGGTTGATAGACAGCAAGATATGTCATTATTAGAGGCTGAGACAGCAGGCTGATTGAAGTATTAGCCGCTGTTTGCAAGACTCCACGGTATGTACAAAGCAGGAAGCTGTGGAAGAATCTCTGGCAGGTTCAGTCTTTGTCTGAAGGAGAAGGTAACCAAAGCAACGGAACCCTCTTCCTGGAGGGTATTACAAGGTTGTCCTAGCCCCCAACCACTTCTACAGAAGGAGGTAAGAGGTAAAATGTGAGTATAATAACCAATTATTCATCACGTGGGGACTGCCAACAAAACCCCCTGACCCTGAAGAGCAACAATGCTACTTAAGTTTTACAAATATGTCATGCGATGCGACTGGTTATTGTATAGTTCTGCAGCAGCCTCACATACCAAATGTACAAGATCAGTAGCAGCATTGAAATCTGGGTCAGTTCGACCACATGTAAACAACTGAAGAGAAATCAAACGTTAAAATAAAAATAAAATACTGCGGATGCTGAAATCTGAAATCAAAACAGAAAATGCTGGGAAAATTCAGCAGGTCTGGCAGCATCTGTGAAGAAAGAAGCAGAGTTAATGGGTGGGATTTTCCAGCTCCGGCCCCGTGCCATCCACCCACCATCCCTCCCCCAACGGTGTGTTTTCTTGCAGCGAAGGTGGCTCACCATTGGCCGTCAACAGGGTCCTCCAGTCCCGCCAATGCCTGCGGAATTTGGTGTGGCTCACACATCCCGTCACTGAGGAGCCAATGCAGGACGGAAGATTCCACCGATGGGAAGGACTGGAAAATCCCTCCCAATGTTTTGAGTCAGTATCATTCATACAAACTGTTGTCCTTAGAAATGAACAAATAACTTGGAGTGGCACGGAACCACGGGAACATACCAACAGGAGAAGGCCAGCTGGTCCATTGAGCCTGGTCCAAACTCATGATGGCTCAAGCATCATAGCCGGATTCTCCCTCCCTCCTTCCCTCAACCCCAAACACAACTCTCCCTGCCACCGCACACCCAACACACAGACACACACAATCACACTCACACACGCAAACTTCCACACACACTCACACCACATGCTCACACACACACTAACACACATGCTCACACACGCACTCACGGCCGCACAAGCATTCTCATACACACACATTCACACACACGCTCACACACACCCGCTCACACATACACAAGTTCACACGCATGCTCACATGCACACACACACGCTCACACACTCATGCTCACACATGCTCACACACACACATGTTCACACGCACACTCACAAACAGACACACAAACACACTCACACACATTCATGTTCACACACACACACACACATACCTGCTCTTACGCACGCGTTCACACACACACTCTCACAAACACACACACACTCTTACACACAGGGAAACACACAGACAAAAACACATGCGATATACAAGACACACAGACATACTCACACTCACAGATGCACATAAACACACAGCCATATATTCTCCTTGAAGAGGTCAAAATAACAGAAAAGTACAACTCAAGACCATTCAGAAACTAAAACTCCAGAAAATGCCTTTCTCACCCCTCAGGTAATTGAAACCAGACCAGGACATCGCACGGGCCAAATGTAGCCTTCCGAATGAAATCAACCTCTGTCCCAGTCGAGAACTGGACCACCTGTCTCTTGAAGATGCTCAGAGGATCAGCACCTACCACAATTTTATTTCCAGCACATGTGTTTATCTCTCCTGCTAACATCTAACCCAGCCTCTACAGCTCTCTGCGATAAAGAATTCCACAGATTCACTACCCTCTGAGGTAAATAATTCCTCCTCATCTCTGTCTTAAATGAGCGACACATTTGGAACAGTGTTGATGTAAGATCATAAAACGTAGGAACAGAGGTATGGGTCATTCGGCCTGTCAAGTCTGCACCGCCATTCAATGAAATTCGAACTGATCTGTAATGATAATCCTCAACTCCACTTTCTCACTTTATTCCCATAACCCTTGATTCCTTCACTGATTAAAAATCTGTCGATCTCAGCCTTGAACACACCTAACGACCCAACCTCTCCAGCCCTCTATGGTGAAGACTTCCACCGATTCTCTGCGCTCTGAGAGGAGAAATTCCTCCTCATCTCTGCCTTAAATGGGCGACCACTTATCTGAGATTTTGGTCCTAGACGCTCCCCCAAGGGGAAGCAACCTCTCAGCACCTACTCTGTCAAAACCCCTGAGAATCCTAGGCGCATGGTACAATGAGAACTGGATTTTGTGTTGGCCATGGAGCGAAACAAGGTAAAAGAGACAAAGAAGTACAGGTCAGATGGAGTGGCCATGATAAAATTTCCCTTCGTGTTCAGGGATGAGAAGGTTAGGTGGAGGTTACGGGGATAAGACTGGGGAGTGGGCCCGGGCAGAATGCTCTTCCAAAATCTTGGTGCCGAATTGATGGGCCGAATGGCCTACTTCTGCACAGTCGGTATTCTATGGTTCTATTCTAAACAGAAACCCCAATGGAGAGAAAAGCAGAAGGGGCTGGTTTAGCACACTGGGCTAAATTGTTGACTTTTAAAGCAGACCAAGGCAGGCCAGCAGCACGGTTCAATTCCCGTACCAGCCTCCCCGAACAGGTGCCAGAATGTGGCAACTAGGGGCTTTTCATAGTAACTTCATTGAAGCCTACTCGTGACAATAAGTGATTTTCATTTCATTTTCAGAAGAAGCTTCTTCAAAGTGAGCATTTCTGGAAGAGAAGTGGCAGTGAACTAAACAGTAAAATATAAAACAGAACACAATGGAGGCTGGAAATATTACAGTTAAAATTCTGGACTCGAAACATTAACTTTGTTTCTCTCTCCGCTTGACACTGCCAGACTGGCTGAGTTTTTCCAAAACTTTCTGCTTTATTCGACATTTTCAGCATCTGCAGCATTTCACTTTCATTTTACAGTCTGTCTTTAGATCGACCAGGGATATGAGAGAGAGAGTGAGTGTGTGTGGGAATGAATGAATGAGTGAAGGAATGGGTAGGTGGGTAGTTATGGGACTGAGCAAATGCGGGACTGAGCGAATGAGTGAGAGTGGGTCTGAGGTGGTGGGGGGTGGGGAGGGGGGGTTCAGCGTGGGTGGGTGTGTGTGACAGAGACCAGGCTGGTGACTGGATTCAAAATTGCACATAGCGCCAGGAACCCGGGTTCGATTCCGACTTGGGTAACTGTCTGTGTGGAGTTTACGCATCATCCTCTTGTCTGTGTGGGTGTCCTCCGGGTGCTCCGGTTTCCTCCCACAGTCCAAAGGTGAGCAGGTTAGGTGGGTTGCTGAAGTGAAAGAACTGCTCTGTTCCTCTGAAAGCAGTTAGTGGCTGGCACATCCTTCACTTTAAAACTAAAATAATGCTGAGTCTGCAGAGAAGGTAGACAACTCTGCCAGAGAAAACTATCACAAGCCCAGAAAGAAAAAGTATCGAAACGAAAGCTAGACTTCAGAACGAACTAACGAGAAGTCATGAAAAAAAAATTGCTTATTGTCACAAATGAAGTTACTATGAAAAGCCCCTAGTCGCCACATCCTGGCGCTTGTTCAGGGAGGCTGGTACAGGAATTGAACCGTGCTGCTGGCCTGCCTTGGTCTGCTTTCACAGCGATTTAGCCCTGTGCTAAACCAGTCCCTGGTTGTTCCCGGTGCATTAAAGATCCTTAGATTATTATCAATATTTGCTTTGACTTTCCACCACTTTTCTTCTCTGTGTTGTTTGTTTGTGTGTGTAGAGAGAGCAGGGTAGTTAGGAAAGGGGGCGTATGGGCAAGGGATAAGTAAAGTCGGCATAGTCCCAGGTGACAATAGGCTGCTTTCGGCTTTCAGGGGGAGAGCTGACTGGTGGCGATTTAACTTGAGGTTCACCACACCTTGGGCGAGGGGCAAGATTGAGAAGGCAGTTCCTTCGTAGATAACTTCAGCTGGTAAAGGAATTAAACTCGCACTGCCGGCCTCGCTCTGCTTCACAAACCAGTTGCCCAGCCAACTGAGCTAAACTGCCCCTGGTAGACAGTCAGCTATGTTTTCTGTCCATTTAATGATGAAACTGTACAGAATAAAGGATTGCTTGTTTTGCAGAGTTACAAACCTGGTGATTGTAGTTAATTTGGGCTCAACCAGGAACCTCGGGCATTCGAAATAAAATCTAATTTCACCTGTGTTGCGACTCTGGGTCATGCAGGGCTGGAATTGGTCACGCACTAGCCCAGGGGGCGTGACGGGATAAAGCTTCTTCTCTCTGCCAACTTGTTAAATTGCCTCTACAAAATTAATTTGGGTGCATTCCATCCAATTCTCAGCAGTGACCATCCTATAGCTTCAAACTGCTCACTAGTTAGCATCGGTTGAGATAAAGTGACTAGTTGCATTGAGAGTAATCAGAGGACGGTGACCGTGGGGAAACACATGACAAAGTTGGTGCAGCCAGGTTTGAACATAGAACATACAGTGCAGAAGGAGGCCATTCGGCCCATCGGGTCTGCACCGACACACTTAAGCCCTCACTCCCACCCTATCTCCTTAACCCAATAGCCCCGCCTCACCTTTTTTGGTGACTCAGGGCAATTTATCACGGCCAATCCACCTAACCTGCACGTCTTTGGACTGTGGGAGGAAACCGGAGCGCCCGGAGGAAACCCACGCACACACGTCGAGAACGTGCAGACTCCGCACAGACAGTGACCCAGCGGGGAATCGAACCTGGGACCCTGGCGCTGTGAAGCCACAGTGCTATCCATTTGTGCTACCGTTTGCTTCAAATGAATAGAGTACAGTTTTGAAAAATTTGCAGAGTGTGTAAATCGCACCAGGCGCAAGCTGTACATGATTCCACCATTTGCACCGGAATGCAATGAATATGAGAAAATCACTTTATAATAGCAATGCAAATATTCAAAATATGATCATTGGACTAGACCATTATTTATTACAAAGGATAAGCCAAAGTGCTTAATTTCATTACTGGGGGAAAGATAACAGCACCATCTAGTGAATGCTAATTACTTTATTTAAAGGATGATATCCCAGGAGCACAGGAACGCTGCATTAATTGGCCCCTGAATGAAAGCTTTATATTATTTGAGCTGAATTAGGCCATAAGATTACCTGAGGTTGTATACACAAATTGGCTAACATCAATCACTCCTGGATCCCCGAAAGTAAACAACGTGTCCGGTTTGACAGCCCCATCACTCTCTCAAGGTGATCTCATCGGGGAAAGAATGCTCCTCGCATTTTTCTCAAGCCGCTGGAAACTATACAGTGCATGCTGCACTCTCTCAGATTTACCATTATATGATCGAGACAAATGATTAAAATTCAAACGAAGCAGAACTGGGCCAGCTGCAAGGATAGTTCACCCTTCCTGAGCTCCAAGCTCTCTCTCTCTCTCTCTCTCTCTCCCTCTCTGTCTTTTCTCCCGATTTTTCTCACTTTTATTTCATCACAGCAATCAGATTTCCTACTCTCGTTTTCCCTGTGAGCAAATCTACCTCTGCATCCTTTACCTCTCCACTCTGCAACCTTTCTTTATTTAGGGCAACGGATAGATTCTCAATTCGAATATCAATCATCCAAACGTGCAAAATAAGAGCAGAGGTAGGCCATTCGGCCCCTCGAGCCCGCTCTGCTGTTCAGTAAGATCCTTGCTCATATGTTTGTGTTGAGTTCCTCGTTCCCCATCTACTCCCCGGATAGCCTTTGTTTCCCTTGCCCAACAAGAATCGACCGCCCGCTTTCCTGTCTGATCCACAATGCCAGCTTGCACCCAGTTTGCAGGTCGAAAATGCACTCTGACGATTCTTCGCACTGGCACAATTCCAGAGGTCTTAGCTCTCTGCCATCCCTCCATTCGACGGCCTTTTAAACTGAAGCTCGCTGCTGCCTGCATTCTCCTTATCAATTCAATATTTGCAATATCACAAGTGTGGCTGCTCCCTCTATACATATCATCAATAGCTTTCCGTTTGTTTTTATTCAGTATTAGTAAATGCCAAGAGCTAGAAGAACACACGGTCTATTAAGAAGGGCTAGAACCTGCTGGGCAACACAGTCGGTTACCACCGCAAAGCTTGCAGCAACTTTCAAATGTGGAAGACAGAAATAGTCTTTCACAGTACCCGATAATCGTGATAATGTAGGTAGTAAATTGAACCGTGCACAAAAGCATTAGCACTCACATCACAACACTGCAAAAAGAAGGTGATAACACCAGTTCAACACTGGGGTGGGAAGATAGCATTCAATGAATAATTCAGAGGCGTATTTTGTGTTTTCCTCCCTTTAATAGCTTTCCATTTGTTCAGTTTTTTTATCCTATTCACCAGGTATTCAAATGCTTAATGCTCAGTTGATACCTAAACTGTTGATCCTAAACATAGTTTATTCCATTCACTAAAAAGGCCGATTATCTGCTTATTCTGACATTCTGTCTGTGGGACCCTGAAAATGGTTGCCAAATTTCTGACATTGCAACTGTGACTGTATTTCAAATGTACGTCATTGGTTGTAAAGCAATTTGGGAGCATTTTGCGACATGGGGAAGGTACAAGTTGAATTCCAGCTTTTTTCTCTTCAGTGGGCGGCACGGTATGGCTGCCTCACAGCGACAGGGACGCAGGTTCAATTCCAGCCTTTGGTGACTGCCTGGAGTTTGCACGTTCTCCCCGTGCATGCTCCGGTTTCCTCCCTCAGTCCAAAGGTGTGCTGGCCAGGTAGATTGGTGATGCTAAATTACCCCTTACTGTCCAAAGATGTGCAGATTAACTGTGGTTACGGGGTTAGGGCCAGGGAGTGGACCTGGGTATGGTGCTCTTTCAGAGAGTCAGTGCAGATTCGATGGGCCGAATGTCCTTCTTCAGCACTCTAGGGATTCTATGGACTGGATTATAAGCAAATGCCTTTTAAATTGCCGGAGGCCCGCTTAATGATTTAAACAAATATGTCTGCCTGGATCTCACCCAGCAAGAGCGAGATTCAAATCGCCACGCCTCATGGGATCCTGTTGAATCTCGCAAGCTGTTTTGAGTATCGCAAATCTTGCGAGTTCAACACCCTCGTCCCGACACCAAATCGGCCACAAGGAGGCCGTGAATTGTGTCCTCTGTCTGTGGTTCAAAATGGTGGAAATCCGGAAATCAGACGGAGCCGGGACTGAGCTTTGAGGTAACTTATTAAATTCTGGAGGGCAATGACTGTGAGTTATCCAGACTCGAAACATTAGCTCCCTTTACTCTCCACAGATGCTGTCAGGCCTGCTGAGATTGTCCAGCATTTTCTGTTGTTGTGCTTAGAGTTCCACAGTGAGTATCAAGGTGGAAGGTAGATTGCAAACAACAGGTCGCAGTCCCAGCTTCAGAAAGACAACTAGAGCTTTAGGCTGACATTTTATCATTTCCCACACCAGTCACCCATCGACCTCAATGAGATGAGTCAACTCATTTAGCAGCAATTAGCCCTGAATTAGGTGCCAGTTTCTGTCCTCAGGCCCACGGTTCACAAGGAATTAACTGCAGTACACACAACAAGGTCATTCTGAAGAGTTTCATCTGAGTCCTACCAGTTCCTGGTTGACAGGAACATCTGAGCAACAAATAGATTTTTTCATTTTGTAAACAGAACCGTAACATTAATAAATGATCGAGACTTTCTGTGCTTTACTTTGAGCGAGGTGTCAGAGGGTGTCTGTATCAGCATTAACCTTGATTGGATGGGGTTAGTCTGTGACATGCATAACGATCCTGTGGTTTGGGTTGATTCATCGTCTGACTCACTCCTGTGCATTCGATGAAGCACTTTGTCACCGATGCTCCATTAGCGCATTGAATGTTTTCCATGGTATTCACTGCTCCTGTAATAGAGCTCAGATGCTTTGTTCTTTGCAATGTCTGTTTGCTTCCTGACTGAGGTGAATTTTCTTGTCAAGTGACAGCCCCAGGATGTGTGCAACCACAATTGAAGGAAAGAGCCAGACACTTTCTCGGGAATCTTTATCAGGCTCAGATTTTTTTTTTTCCTTTACCTCTTCGCCTCAAGAACCAAAGTACAGATTTGCAGCTCTCCGACAGTGGACACCTTCTGCAGGTGAGTTCGGCTGCGATTGTCCGCAAGCTATTTAACTATGGTGGGGGAGGCAGGGCCATCCTGCTCCAAACACAAAAGCCAGACACTCTCACATCGCTGGGTATGGCCAATTGTGGGGCTGTGGCAGATTGTCATTGTGTCGACCACTAAAGCCATCTCAATTTTCCCCACCAAACACTCTCAGATTAGCTGAAACGGTAGTGAGGGAAGATCAGTTGGGACGCTTCTTGCAGCTTCTAATCAAACAGCAAACTTTGGGATGTGGGCAGAGTCATTTTTTTTTTCAAATGAATACAGGAGTGTGATCGTACTTTTAATTTCAGGCTGTCTTGACCCATTTTTTGTTCATTTCATTCTTATAGAATTGAACCATAATGCAGAAGGAGGCCATTCGGCCCGTTGAGTCTGCACTAACCCATCGAAAGAGCAGCCTACCCAGGCCCAACCTCGTGCCCCATCCTCATAACCCACCTAACCTTTGGACATGAAGGGGCAATTTAGCATGGCCAATCATTCTAAAAAAAGAACTTGGCCAAGAGGCAGAGATGTGAAGAATCCTGCCTCCTGCCACACACACACATACGGTGTTTCAGAGATTAATGCGAGCATTAAGAGCAAGTCAAGTACTGGCTCCTGATAAAAACTTAAGAGGCAAAAAAAGAGGAGTAGAGAGGGACGGGGATTTATGGATGGGAAATCCACCAGTAAAGATTTCCTGCAGGTCCTGTCAAATTTAACAGCAGGATCAATTTTATTTGAAATTTTCTCAATGAGGTTCCCACCCAACAGCTGGCCAGCTTAATGATCCGGCGAGCTAGCAGGTTGCAGCGGTTCAAGAAGGCGGCTCACCAACACCTTCTCAAGGGCAATTAGGGATGGGCAATAAATGCTGGCTCAGCCGGCGACTTTCAAATTCCTGTGAAAGGATTTTAAAAACTCATTGACTGCAAGAGGAAAATGGCTGCATGAAGGTTTCGTTCGGGAGTATGGGGAGGCAAGGTTTGAAGAAATTGCCATTTGATAATAACCTCAGAATTGTGGTCTTGTACGAAATAGTATCTTCAAGGAGGAAAACATTTCTTTTTAAAATGCTGAAAACGCACAGAGGGCAATTAATTGACACTGAGGTAAAACTTTCGGAAAGCTTGAAAAATGGAATCTATTCGTGAGAACACTATGGATTATGGGATGAAGGAGCAGAAGTGCTGAAAATATACAAGGATAGGATGGGTGAGATAGGAGCAGACTGTTTCCATTTGCTGAGGGGTCAAGAACAAAGGGCCGTATGAGATTAAATGTCAGCAATTTAGGATAGAAAGCAAGAGAAAGGTCTTTACACAGAGAGCTGAGAGGCGGTGCAATTCACTTCTGGGTGAGCGTGAACTCTGGTTAGCTATTTGGTCTTCAATGTTAGGCTGCACAGATGGATGAAGGAAAAGGGTTCAGTAGGTATTGGAGCAGCTTGATTAAAGCTATCGTGTGCAAGTCCCAGAGGGAGGTTCAGAGAAAATGAACCGCCCAGAATCAGGCAGGATGAAACTTTACACAGTTGGACATCTCTTTGCTGCAGACACTAATGGGAATGCTTGATTCCCCTGTCACAGGCAGCTGAGAGCCACAAGGTGCCGACATAGTTGAGAAAAGAGAGAGCCGGTGTGACAAGACCAGATATTAAAGACGTTACACTTGTCAGTGAATGATTATTATCAGTTTGGAGAAGACAGGGTCTCTGCTGTCTGCCAATGATGTATTGAAATTTAACATGTGTAAATTTTGCTGCTGCTCTCCCTCCCCCAAGAATGTGAGTGGAATATAGTTCTGAGCGGAAAGCTGGGGACTCTGGAAAACTGCTCGCCGGCAGATACAATTGACTGATTAGGGAGCCCGAGGACACAATCTGAGGACAAAGACCCATCCAAGTTCTGAAGACACAAGGTGTGGTCACAAACGTACAGGCAACGAACAGGTGCCGGCCATTCAGCCCTTCAAGCCTGCTTCTGTCATCTGGTGGTTAGAAATTACTTCAGGTCCCCTGAGGGTTGTCAGGAAAGCTCCATTTGCAACGTTTGGCAGAAAACAATCCAGTTGACAAATAACAAGACAACAAAATCATGTGGATGAAAAAAATGAGATCAAAAGCGTGAGAGAAAGAGAGAGAGAGAAAGAGGCAGAGAGAGAGAGAGAGATTTTCCATCACAGAAACATTTTGAAGTGTATCTTCTACAATTAATTACTGCCAAATGTAGCCACTGTTGTATGTCTGTTGAGTGTCTGGGCAAGTTTAGTAACTTGAGGATGTCAATGGTAGTTGAAGAGTTTTATTCAACTATGTACAATATCCTGCTCATTGCAGTAACACGTTCCCACTCCAGTCCTTGCCGGGCGAACTAACCACACCAGGCCCTGCTTTGGGCCGGCTTTTATGTACGTTTGTAACGAGCTCCAGCTGGGTGGCCTCTGCCCCCTATCTGAGAGGCTTGTACTCCACAAGTCATACAGGGTGATCAACAATGGTTTCTCCGTGGTCCTCGTGGGGTTTGAACACCGCCCCTCCCTTCTCAAAGTTCGAAGGTTCCCCTCCAGCTGTCAATGGTGAGGGCCTTCTGTGCAGCTTTGCCTGAGGCTGTCCTCCAGTCATGATGTCACTTCTGTGCCTCCGGCTGCACTTCCCCTTTCCTGCCGATGATTGGAAAAATGAGCCTCAACCAGGTTCAAAGCCGTCGGCCCGTCAACAGTTCAGCAGGGGCGATGCGCATCGACACGTGTGGTGTTGTGCAGTAGTTAAAAAGGAACCGTGCCAACCGCGTGTCCATGGAACACGTGGTTTGATTTTCACGCCTTTTTTGACAGTCTGGACGGCCCTTTCCGCCAGGCCATTGGAGGAGGGATGATATCGGTCTGTTCAGGTATGCCGGATGCTATTTTGCTTCATAAATGCGGCAAACTCTTCACAAGTAAAAGCTGTCCCATTATCCATCACCGAGACCTCAGGAATCCCATACGTGCCAAATGAGCACCAATGGTCCTGCGCATTGGCAAGGCCATCATGTACACATCGAGTGGGCATCCACGATGACCAGGAACATAGACCCCATGAAAGGCCCTGTGAAGTCCGCATATAGATGCACCCATGGGCATCCTGGCCATTCCCATGGATGAAGGGAGGCTGCCGGAAAGAGCTTCTGATGCTTCTGGCACAGCAGGCAGCTGCACATGTTGCTCTCAATGTCCCCATCAATGTCAAGCCTCCTGACATATCTACCGGACAATATCTTCATCTTAGAGGCGCCTGGGTACCCACTGTGTAGGTGCTTTAGCAGGGACTCCTGGCCCTGCAATAAGATTACCACAGGAGCTCCCCACAATATGACACCGTCCTCCACACAAAGGTCCAAAAATATCTGGGTAAAAGGCTGGAGGGCTATAGGAAGGACTCCCTTCGCTCCGCCTCACAAAATCTTCAGGCAAAGATTCGCTAATCCCAGATCCCGTTGCATCCATGCGCGCACCTGAGTAGCAATCAGCAACAAGATATCGATAAAGTTGAGAGGAGCAAGCACTTTATCCACCATTGGTGGGAATGGGGCACTTCCGAGCAATGGTAGGTGACTGAGAGCGTTGCCATGAGCGATCTGCGTACCAGAGCGGTGATGAAACAAATATTCAGACTCGGCGAGTAGAAGCGCCCAAAGCTCAATTCTCGCCAATGCAATGGGTGGGATTCCCTGATCCTCCCTAAAAAGGCCAAGCTGTGGCTTGTAGTTAGTCACAATGGAGAAATAGAGCTCATTACCAAATTGGTGGAATTTGTTGTCTCCAAATATTACCACCAAGCCGTTCATCTCAATTTCAGTGTAATGTCATTCAGCGACATTGAGGGTCCTCAAAACAAAAGCAATGGGGTGTTCCCACCCATGGACCAGCACCACCCCAATGCCATAGGAGGAGGCAGCGCATGACAGGATTAGTGGCTGAACTGGATCATAGTTAGTGAGGTTAGTGTGGATGACAGACACTTTTTTACTCCGGCGAATGTTTTGTCTTGTGAGGCACGTCAGAACCACTCCTGTGGCCAATACTGTGGGTGTTTCTATTTCTCTTACTGAACCACAAGGCTTTCCCGTATATCGGTCAAATGACCACACAACCAGTTAGTCAGTTCAAGTTCAAAGATGGTTTATTCACACAAGGGTCCCTTCGACATGCAAGCCACAATATACTACAAGTTAAATTACACCTATCAACAACAATAACCTGTACTCAACTTCAGGTTGATAAGGCTTTTATCTTGATCTCGCGTGGCTGGTTTGAAGAAGTGGCTCTGTCTCTGCTGGGCTCATCCGTCAGGTGTCGATCATTGGTCTTGAACTTGGCTGTCTGGTCATTATGCTGCAGTTGGGCTGGCACAGGCCGGATTCAAAGGAGGCTGGCACAGGCTGGGTCTGAAAGAGACCGAACACATGGCTGTGTCCCCTTTTATCCCTCTTTGGGGCGGTCCTTAATCTTGGACCCGATAATTTGACAGGCTTTGATCACTGCCTTCGACTTTGGCCAATAAAGGGGCAGGTGCTTGGTGGCTGGGCGAGTCCTTATCGGTCATTGACCTTGGTGGTTGGGCTCTCTGAGTAAAGGGAGGTGGCGCCGATCAGTCTGTGGCTGTATTGGTTTCTTGAGTGCCGTCCTATTGTTCTGGGGAAATGGGCCATTAGAATGCAAACGAGCGGGGGTTTCGGTCAGGTCTAGCTACCTGCGATTCAAATACACAGAAGCTCTGTATCTGTCTGAGTCCTGGGTTGGCCATAATTCCCATGGTCCTTTGCGGGTGCCCATCTCAGATGGCTACACCATCCACTATGCTACCGTGCTGCCCACTAGCCTTCGGCATTCAGTGGCGCTTTTTGGGGTCAGGGCCTCTATTATGCCCCGAATCTTATTTTCCATCGGGTGTGGACCATCTCAGTCCACCCTGTAACCTATGTAGCTCACTGCTCGAGCTCAGAACACACACTCATTCCTCTTTAGCCGAGAGCCTACTTTGGAAAACTGCTAGAGTACTTCTTGCAGGTTGTCCATGTGATCTTTCTCTGTGGTTCCTGTGATGAGTACTTTGTCCAGATAGACGGCCACCTTCTATTCATCGCTTGAAAATCGTGGGGCCGATGAAAACTCAAATGGGAGGTAGGTGTATTCCAATAACCCCCTATGGATTGTGTATGGTGGCAAATTTCCTTCACTCAGGATCTAGTTCCACTGTAAGTAAGTGTGGCTCAAATCCCCCCACTCTAGGCATCGGGTACCGGTCCAAGCGTGAAACTCTGTTCACCATGAGCTTAAACTCCTCGCAGAGTTGGGCAGATTTGTCGGGCTTCACAGCACCACAGACGTGGTCCGTTCCACAAATTCTACAGGGCGTATGGCTCCCAGATCCTTCAGACAGCGAAGCTCCGCATCAACTTTGGCAAACAATGCATGGGTCAGGCCTCACCCTAAAATACTGGGGCTGAACATCAGAATCCACATAGCTATGGGCATTGGCCCCCTTTATCCTGCTCAGAGCCTCCTGGAACATTTTGGGGTAGTTTCCCACGAGGTCACACAGATTCCTGTTGCCCATCTGAAAACCCTGCTGCCAGTTGAAACGGAGGACTCGCAAGCAGTCATGTTCCAATAAATTGGGTCCCAGTCCCTGCACCACAACCAAGGGAAGACGGAGTGACTGCTGCCCGTGCGTTACCAGGGTCACGATAGTCCCCACAATATTCAATGGCTCGCCGGTATAGGTCGCCAACCTCGCTTTGGTGTCGTGCCATGTCAGTGGCATGATCCCTGCGCGGAGTCGCTCAAATGTCCGATGGCCCACGATGGAGATGGCAGCTCCAGTGTCCATTTTCATCACCACAGGATGATCATTGACTTGTAAAATTACCCGGATCAGTGCTACTTTCGGGGCCGTGATACAGTTCAGCTGCATCAAACGGGCTTTCTCATCCGTAGGGGCTCTGGTTCGTGGCAATCTCGGTGGCTGCTGTGGACGCCGTTCCCGGCTCCAAAATCGGCAGCTCAGGCCATCACGTGGCAGTAAGGCCGGCTCTCCCCTTCATTATCGGGTTGGTATCCCGCCAGTCAGCAGTAGCCCCTGAGAGCCTGACCCGGCTGCGCAATTGCCTCTGGGGCTGATCTCTTGGGGGTGATCTGGCCAGCTGGCTTTGCCCTATTACGCAGAGGGAGTTAGAAACCGAGGGCAGGCCAAATTATGGATGGTGTCGTCCATGGACCCCTGAAATCCCTGCACTCCTTTCCCTGCATGCCCCAGGGACAACAAAAGCTCAATGGCCCATTTCAAATCCAAGGGGGACCCCACCAACAGCTTCCTCTGAGTGGTCGTGTTGTTTATGCCGCACATTAACCTATCCCTCAACATTTCAGAGAGGGAGGACCCGAACCCGCAATGCTCAGAGGCCTCAGGCGAGTCAAGATATCAGTGACCGATTCACTTCTAAAACCACATTGCCATATTAACCCTGCACCCCTGCATGGTCAAGGAAGATTTAGAGTCATAAAGTTCAGCTCCCAAAGCAACCATCTCATCCAACAATCTGGAGTCCAGTGCAGCCAGATAAGTTAAACTTTTTATTATCCTGAAGACAGGCCTTGCAGGCGGTCAGGAGGATGTCTTTCTGATGGTCTTCCCCAAAACCCTGCTAGCCTGGAAGAAGCATCTCATGCGTTCAACATACTGCCTCCATCTTCCAGTTCTTCAATGAAGGCCTCCAGCTTCCTGAACATGGTATCTTGAACTGTTATGTCCTGTTGTGGGCCAGGGTTTACAGAATCCCAAAGTGTATCATGGAGTTCACCTGACCCACAACTTTTAATAGATTGTGTTATGGGGAGCACACGGCTTTACAGATATGGTATAGCAGAAAATGGACCAGTGGTTTTTTAAAACAAATCAATGTTTATTCTATGAACTATTCTAAAACAAACAGTGAATATCTTAGCAACCAGTAAATCAAATACACCCTGCAAAGAATACAACACTAAATAACCTGTATGCTGTCCTTTTTACATCCAAAAGACTTAACAAACCTTCAAACAGGAACACATTAGGTTACATTTAATACTGAGACCTACTTACAATTCTGAGTTCGCCAAATGATCCATAGATAGCCTTTGCATGGCGGAGGTCAACAGCAGTGCAGCTCACTGAAAGAACACAGACACACCCAAGCTCTTCTCAAACTGAAACTAAAAAACAGAAGTTGAGCTCAGCTCCACCCACACTCTGACATGACTCTAGTAACATGAGCAGCTCCATTTCTTAAAGGTATGTTTTTTAAACACCCATTTCTTAAAGGGTACTCTCACAAGACAATCCCCATGTTCCGGGATAGTGATCAACCAGGCGGCTAGGAGTTCTCACGAGTGGGTCCGAAGTATCTTTTTGCCCTCATCGCCAGCTTAGTAACTTGAGGAAGCTATATTAAATATGTACAACTTTCTGCTCACAGCAGTAACATGCTCCCACTCAAGTCAATGCCGGGAGAACTAACTACACCAGGCCCTGCTTTGGGCCAGCTTTTATGTATATTTGTAATGAATTCCAGCTGGTTGGCCTCTGCCCCCTATCTAGGAAGCTCGTACTCCACGAGTTCTATGAGGGAGATCAACAATGGTTTCCCTGTAGTACCCCTGGGGGTTGTAACAGGAAGGAACCAGTGATGAAATTCTAATAGAATTACTCACAGGGCAAAGTTACTGCTTGTGAACCCCTGTCCAAGGATACATTGTGGAAAGTTCATTGTGGAGGGTAAGTGTCCATTGCACATTGTGCCAAATCAGCCTTCCACTATTTAGACTGGCCTTTCCATCCTGTGCCATGAGTTCCCAATCGGAAAAATATCCTTTATTCCTTGCTTTCCAGACCAAGAGGTTCTGGGTTGGCATTATAAAGGAACCCCACCACTCATACACCAGGCAATACATCCTACCTTGTACTATAGACATAGAAAACAGATAGATCTGGGTTCAAACTTGGTTCCACCTGTCATTAAAATGTACCAATTTCGGGCTTCCCTGCTGGGTCAGTGGGCAAATTCTTGGGTCTGGTGTTATGTCAAGTGAAATAAGAAAGGCCCAGGCTCCATTTCAGGCCTGTGGTGAGTTACTCGCTCCCAGTCAAAGCCACAGTTGGAGTATCTCGAATGGGCCTGTGCTTCCCCAAGCTACAAATTGGAAAATGAAAATCTGCCAGGTCTATTGTCCAGTTGCACCCCATTCCCTGGGGAATGCATGTGGTCGTGTATCAGCTGAGGGTAAGGCAGGCTTGGAGATTGAATTGCCATTCAGTGAACAAAGTTGCAATTCTGTCACTCTCTGGACTCACCCCCAACTGAGAACCCCCAAATAGAGGGACCCCACAGAGACTGCCTAACGAAAGGACCTCCCCCACCCCCATAGGGACCCCCCTAACTAATGAACTGGAGCGCTGTTGGACAAACGTCTCGATATCCGTGTCCAAACCCGGCCATCAGACATAGTTTCTCACCAGCGTCTTCATTTTGGACACTTCAGGGTGCCCGGTTGTGAAGGCTCTTCAACACGATTTCCTGGCTCTTTGCCAGAACAACAACCCTCATGCCCCACAGGAGCCTTCAACTTCCCTGCTAGCTGTCGATGCTGGCCACTGTATAGCACCAGATGCCACACCTTGGCAAGCATGGAGTCAGTTTGCGTCCAGTTATGTAGACGCGATGCAGTGACGGGCAAGGAGTCCATGAAATTCAGGACAGCGAGGGCTTAGTCCGCTGTAAGGGGGTTTGCTGATTGGGTCTGCAGGGGAAGGTGGCTCAACACATCTGCATGCGCAATTTGGGTCCCTGGACTGCTGGAAAGAGTATTCATAAGCAGCCAATAAGAAGGCACAACGTTGAATCCTTGTGGATGCAATTGTTGGGATCGCTTTGTCTTCACGGAGGAGGCCCAGCAACGGCTTACGATCCATGACAAGAAAAAATGGCGGCCATGGATGTACTGATGAAACAGCTTTACACCAAATACGACTGCAAAACCTTCTTTTCGATTGGCCATATATTCTCTCAGCCGCAGCCGCCTCTGGGAAACAAAGGCAATCAAACGTTCACAACCAGCGCTCATCCGATGAGACAGGACTACCTCAATGGTTTCGAAGGGTTGAAATGCATCAACAGCCGAGCAGGATAACCACAGTGTCACCTTCTGAAATGCTTCATCCTGGGCCTTGCTCCATTCCCAAGGCTGGCACTTTTTGAGGAGAAAGTGAAGAGGGGCCCAATTCGGAATGAATTTGCCATAATAATTGACCAATCCAAGAAAAGAGCGAAGCTCTATGGCAGGGGCCATTGTGATGACTCTCACTTGCTCGGCGACCGGGTTCAGGCCATCTCGGTCTCCCCGATACCCCAAATATACAACATTTTTTGCGTGAAACAGGCACTTATACTCTGAAAAACACTTCAACACTGCATCAAAGTTCTGCTAATGTTCTTGGTCTGTGGTGCCTGTGACTAGCACATCTCCCAAGTAAACTCTCCAGATGATGAAGTTCGGTCTCGACTTTCTCCACTAAAGCGTAGGGAACTGGGTAGGCATAAAAATATCGGGGCTGGGCCTCCGGATCCACCTGAATCTCGGTTACGGCCCTTTAATGGTATGTAAGCCTGGCTGGGAAACCTCATGGAACTTGCTCTATACCGCACACAGGCTGCCAGGTCCCACTTGGCGAACTTGCTGGAAATCCAACTGAAGCTGATATAGTCAATCATGGCCCAACAGGCTACGGCAATGAGGGAAATGCGAACTGATCATCGCCCAGAAACTGCAAGAGTAAGGGTGAGCCCCACAATTTTCAAACGAGCCGTCGTGTCAGCCAGTCAGACAAGGCATGCCTCATTTTATAAGATCAAAGGTGCTCTGCACCACCTCAGAAATGGCAGCTCCTGTATCGAGTTCCATTTGGAGCATATGGCCATTCACCTGTATCGAAACACAAATAGGGCCCACATGGGGCGCTGCCAAACAGTTCAGCTGCAACTCAGCATCATCCTCGGCCTCTTCTGGGTTATCCAGATTCAAAACCCAGCGCTCGGGCTGACGCCTACCTCGACTGGAGCATGGGCCCTCCTGCTACCTGTGTGCACTAGACCGGCGTCCACATGTCGCACACAGGCCAGACTCACCTTCAGCTGAGTCTGGTGACATCCCACGTCTAGAGGCTGGCCCTTTGCCCAGAGGCCGGGGTTACTGTAGTAGTCATTTGAAACCGTGGGGACAATGCCCTAAAATATCACTTTCATCCCTTGTACCATTTTGATGCTACATTCCATGCTTTCTCTGGACAAGGAGATCTGCAGTGTCTGCTGAAAGGGCAGAGATTTCGCTCAAAATGTTGTTTGAGTTTCCATATTATTATACCGCAGGCCCAAGGTTGTGGAGTATATCTGATGAAGCAGTTCCATGCTCACAGAACAGCAGTTGTGATGCAAACTCGGTGATGGACCCACGGGGAGGCCCTCACCACTATATTAAACCGACATCTTTGAACGATCACTGACAGGGTCGGGTTAAAGAGTTGCACCACAAATGCCACAATGCGGTCGAACGATTGCATGTCAGCTGCTGCCGGGTGCGCGAGACTCTGGATCACCCTGAATGGCTGCTCCACAGGTCGTCAACAGTATGACCACCTGGCACTCATTCTCTGCAATGTTGTTGGCCCGGAAGAAATAATGCATCCTTTCTGCGTGCAGGTTCCAGTATTCAACACCGGTGACAAATGCATCTAACCACTCAAACAGAGGCACGGTGAGTGGTTCCAACCTGGGCCCAGAAAATCAGGGAGGTGGCTCAGCCAAGTAGGTTGCAGTGTTGACAGCAAACCAGTTTACTCCTCGTCGCCAGTTTAATAAGGACACAGGTGACCACTCCTTGTAAAGCAAACAACGTAGTTTTATTTACAATACGATATATACACAGCCCAGTAGATCCCTGACTGGTCGGTACCTTGTTGCCCGACCTTTGATACAGAGGTTAATAGAGATGTCAGCCCCTAGCGGGGGAGCTTGCACTCCGCAAGGGTCACAGGGAAGATAATCATTCCCACCCCATGGGTCCCATGCGGATTATTAGATTAATTTCACTCCTGATTTTTAAAATAATCTTTGATAGGATGTGGGCATCACTTGCAAGGACAGCATTTGTTGCGCATTCCTAATTGCCCTCGAACTGATTGGCATGCTGGGTCATTTCAAAACTCAGAAGCTGCAGGTCCGGGGTCGCATGTAGGTCAAACTGGATAAGGACAACTCCTTCCTGGAAAGACATCAGTGAACCAGATGGCCTCAAGGTCACCATTACTGATACTGGCTTTTAATTCCAGGCTTTATGAATTGAATTCAAATTCGACCAATAGCCATGGTGGGATTTGAACTCTTAAATCTATGCTCCCAGAGCATTTGTCTGGACCACCACATAACATTACCACTGGGCCAACGTCTTCCCCTGGTCAAAATACTAAAACTAACAATACCTTCTTGATTCACCGTATCATTTTAAACAACTGTCAATTTTTCATATTCAAGGGAATGCGAGTCAAGCCTCTCATAATTTATTCCTTTGAGCCTCGACATTATTCTAGTGAGTCTGCATTTATTCTCCCTCAAGGACAAAATATCCTCCCCACGGGATGGTACACAGACCTGAATGTCGATCTCCTAGACCCTGTACAAGCAGAGCTTCTTCCTTTTGATATTCCAGCCCCTCTTCAACTAAAAGCCAATACTCCATGAGCTTTTCGATGCTCGTTTTGTCCCTGTTCACTGGGTTTAAGTGAGTCGTGTTCCTCTACAGTTCCTGGCCTCCCTCCTGATTATCTGCACTCCCCGTTTTACAGACGTTGAATTGCAGAGGTTCTGCCTTCAGGACACGAGGGGAGGGATCTGTCTGTTCAGCAAACCAAAAAGAGCCCCAAATACACAACACGCACCCGGGGAACAACAAACAGTGAAATCTTCGCCGGAACTAGAAACTTGAAGCTGAATCAGCACAACTAAACCAGAGGTGGAGGAAGGGAGGTCATGTGGGCTGTTCCCAATCGATCGTTTTTTTTTACAAGGATGAGCACTGATGAAATTAAACCCGTTAGAATATAAAATCCAGATTAATTTCCCGAGTGGGGAACTTAACGTTAACTCACCCATTGGGAAATCAAGCTCACATCCTCCTGTCGGGATGATGTGCTTTCTCTTTCTGTCTCTCGCTGCCTTCCCACTGCGAATCACATTGATTGCTTTGTGATCACAGGACAACCAGGGGTCCATTTCAGTGACATGTTAGCCCCTTTCCAGTTGGGACAATGCTGCCATTAGCCTTGGACACCTGAGGGTTATGGAGGGCAATTTGCCACCAGCAGAATCCAGTTACGTTTTCTATTGGCATGGGAAAGTGTGCATGCGTGGACATCACAGAAGCCCACAACGCGGCTGAGGTGTGATGTCTCATGCAGCCACATAGCTGATTCCCATTCAATGTGAAGAGTGGATGTTAGATTGAAGTTCAACTGGGTGGTTGTGACTGATCGTAACGTATTCTAGGAAGGACACTATTCCAATTTTTTTGTTTAAATTCATTTACGGGATTTGGGCGTCACTGGCTAGGTCAACATTTATTGCCCATCCCGAGTTGCCCTTGAGAAGTTGCCTTCTTGAACCGCTGTAGTTCCTGTACATCCACAGCGCTGTTCGGGGATTTTGACCCAGCGACAGTGAAGTAACAGCTGACATATTTCCAAGTCAGGATGGTGAATTTTGGAGCGGGAACCCCCCTCCCCAGGTGGTGGGGTTCCCAGGTACCAACTACCCTTGCCCTTCTCGATGGTACTTGTCGTGGGTTTGGGAGGGGTTTTCAAAAGGATCCCTCACTGTGGCAAAAGCTGCCCAATCAGAATCAACCTAATATGACAATCAAAATAGCAATGTTGTCAAACGGATGATTTCTGCCTTTTCCCGCAGCAAACTAAGACCATAAAAGGTTTTTCAGTATCAGATATGGAATACCCAGAGGTAAGTCACGGCCCCAATATTCACTGCATCCCCCAAGGACAGTTTTAGCTCAACCTCAGAGAATATCATTGACTGATACACTGAGCTGTGCCCACTCCATGTAACTGGATTCACGCGATGCTTCTCATTGAAGGGATAAGCCCTATATTCTCCAGAGCACCAGGGATAATCCCCAAATTCCACACAGCATCAGGATGGATCCACTTTTTATCACACAGCAAGAACTGACTTAATGTCCTATGAAATTGACATCTTTCATCTATAAATCCCTGTGTGCAGCTCCTGAATCTGAATGCTTTCTGCAGGAAATGGTGGTCAACTTATTGTCTCATTATTCTTTTCATTTGCAATAGTCGGTGCGCTGGGAGATACATTTGTGTGAAACTAGGTTCATCCTTTAAATGTGCCTTTAGCTGCCACTAATCAACGAGTGCTGCTGTTGCCTGAGACCGATACTGTTTCGCTTCTTACATAGTTACAGGTCGGTATCGCTCTATGTATAGACCCCTGGTGTGCTGCTCGATTAACAAGTGACCTGCAAGAAGTTTGACGATAAAAAAACCATGCTCCCTACCCTCTTGAATCTCAATGTCATGTTTCCATTTCCTTCCTCATCATTTTCCCTACCCACCCCCGTTAATCCTCCTGATGATTTTGACCGCGGTTCAGTGGGCAATGGCTCTCCGACAGCCACCTGATTCAACAGGCCATCGGGCGTGTGCCAAGTTGAGCACGTGACCCCACGTCGACCCAGCTTGACCCACCCTGAAACATGCCCGCTCATGCTCACCTCCGAGCAGGATTGCAATCAGAAACAGGAACCCTGGCCAGTGTCCCCTCCAACAACCACCCCGCCCATCATCGCAAATCCGACGGCAACTCTGAGGCCCTCATAGTGCCACCCCAAGAAGAGGTGAATAGATGCAGCGCAACCCAACAACAGAAATGGGAGCTACATGCTCACTTCCTTAAACTGGCTGAGGCATCGAGGGGAAAGAGACAGGCAAAATCATGGGGGTTTTCTTTATTCATTCAAGGGATGTACGCTTCGCTGGTGAGGCCAAACACTCATTGCCCATCCCTAATTACCCTTGAGATGGTGGTGATGAGCTGCTTTCTTGAACCGTTGCAGAGCATGTCGTGTGGGTACACCCACAGTGCTGTTCGGGAGGGACTTCCAGCGACATTGAAGACGATATATTTCCAAGTCAGGATGGTAAGTGACTTGGAGGGGAACGTCCAGGTGGTGGTGTTCCCATGCATCTGCTGCCCATTTCCTTCTGGATGGTGGTCGTCTTGAGTTTGGAAGGTGCTGCCTAAGGAGCCTTGATGAGTTGCTGCAGTGCATTTTATAGATGATACAGACAGCTGCTATTGTGGAGCGAGTGAATGTTTGTGGATGGGGTGCCAATCATGTGGACTACTTTGTCCTAGATGGTGTCAAACATCTTGAGTGTTGTTGGAGCTGCACTAAATCAGACAGGTTGGGCAGTACGTTGGCACAGTGGTTAGCACTGCAGCCTTACACGTCAGCGACCCGGGTTCGATTCCAACCTTGTGTGACTGTCTATGTGGAGTTTGTACATTGCTATGGGCCAGGGGGTAGAGTGCTCCAAAGTATATTATTGAGATCACCAGACCTACGATTTTTACTAGATTGTGGTATGGGGAGCACACGGCCCACTCTGCAGGTGTGGTGCAGCAGAAATCTAAAAGTATTTCTTAAAACAAAACAATGTTTATTCTATGAACTCAGTTAACCTTTTTAAAACATACAGTGAACATTAGCATTAACTATGAGGAGCGGTTGAATAAACTCGGTTTGTTCTCACTGGAACGACGGAGGTTGAGGGGCGACCTGATAGAGGTCTACAAAATTATGAGGGGCATAGACAGAGTAGATAGTCAGAGGCTTTTTACCAGGGTAGAGGGGTCAATTACTAGGGGGCATAGGTTTAAGGTGCGAGGGGCAAGGTTTAGAGGAGATGTATGAGGCAAGTTTTTTACACAGGGTGTAGTGGGTGCCTGGAACTCGCTGCCGGAGGAGGTGGTGAAAGCAGGGATGATAGTAACATTTAAGGGGCATCTTGACAAATCCGTGAATAGGATGGGAATACAGGGATACGGACCCAAGAAGTGTAGAAGATTTTAGTTTAGATGGGCAGCATGATCGGCACGGGCTTGGAGGGCCGAAGGGCCTGTTCCTGTGCTGTACTTTTCTTTGTTCTTTGTAACATCTTAGCAACCATCAATTCAAATATAACCCCCAAAGAATATAACACTCTAAGTAATCCTTAAACTTTCCTTTTAACATCCGTAAGACAAAAACCGTTTTTACAGAAGCACATCAGGTTTAAATTCTCTACTGATGCAGTTATCACTCTGAATTCACCAAATGATCTAGAGATAGTCTTTAGATGGCAGAGAGATCAAAATGACACCTTCTTTGGCTGGCTGCGGCTCCAACACTAAAACGAAACTAAAAAACACAGACACTCCCAAGCTTTTCCTCAAAGCAGAGCCAGAGCTCAGCTCCACCCACACTCTGACATCACTGCAGCCATTTAAGCAGACCAACATTTCTTAAAGTGACATTCCTATGACAACATTCTTCCTATGTTTGCGTGGGTTTACTCCAGGTGCTCCGGTTTCCTCCCGCAGTCCAAAGGTGTTCAGATTAGGTGAATTGACCCTCAGTGTCAAAAGGTTAGGTGGGGTTACGGGATTATGCTGATTGAGCGGGAGATTGGATTTAGATAGGGTGCTCTTTTGGAGGGTTGTGCAGTCTTGATGAGCCGAATGACTTCTTTCTGCACTGTAAGGATTTTATGTTCTATGATCTAAGTGGAGAGTATTCCATCACACTTCTTACTTGTGCCTTGTGGAAAGAGGACTGGGGAGTCACTCGCCACAGGATTGCTAGCCTCTAACCTGCCCTTGTAGCCATGGTATTTATACGGTGTGGTGAATGTAACATGGTAATTCACACTGTATCTTTGTAAACGCAGTAACGTTATCCAATCACTAGGGGAAGTAGCTCTGGGAATGCTCAGGAGTTTGTACAGGGCTCCACCCTTGGCTCCGCCCACGATTGCCCCTTGTGCTGCTGTATAAATACCCTTGTCCAGAGTCAGCCTGCAGTTCACCGAGAGTTCATCAACGGGTAACAGGCTGGCTCTGTAGTAAGTTGATTAAAGCCTATATTCATATCGGAAAACACGTGTCTGGTGAATTGATGGTTCCATCATACGGCTAGGCTATTTCAGTTATTTGTCAACAGTAACCCCCAGGATGTTGATAGTGGTGAATTCAGTGATTGTAATTCCATCGAATGTCAAGGGTGATAGTTAGATTCTCTCTTGTTGGAGATTGTCACTGCCTGGCACTTGTGTGGCATGAGTGTGACTTGCCACTTATCCGCCCAAGCCTGGATATTTTCCAGGCCTTGCTGCATTTTGACATGGACTGCTTCTGTCGTGAATGAGACACTTTGTAAGTTGTGATGAATGGGCTCATCGAAAGTTTATCTGAATAAATCTGGTGACAATCGCCAGCCAGTCATCATTGGGAACTATATATGAAGCCGAGAAATGGAACGAGAATTGATCACACTGAGAGTGCACATTGAACAGCAAGTGATGGCATTTTTATTTTCTCACCTCGAAAGCACTTGTATCACCATAGTACCTCTATGTGGGTGAATGCTGGATCTCATTTCAGTAGAATTGAGAAGCTTTATGGGGTATTTAAATATGTGTTTGCTTTTCATTCCTATCTTATTTTAACAGCTGCCCAGAAAAATGTCAAATAATGTTTTACTGCTCGATGTGAGGTGTGGTGTAAGATCGGAAGTAACTGCTTGGGAAGAATCTAGCTCAATAGTGTGATTATCAGAAGGGTAGCAGGAGGAAGCCTTTCTAATACACTTGCTTCAGTAAATGTGCCTGAATGGAGCCCCCCCTGCCAAGAATGTAAGAGCATTTCAATATAAATAAATACCTTTTTTTGTTCAAATTTCTCCCGCTTTCTTTCAAACTGCACTAACCCGACAACGCGTCCTGGAGCTCCAGCTAAGGTCACCATTCTCCATATCCGCACACTGTGGTTTTGTCCACTGCTAGATCCTCGGACCAAGGGCGTAATTCTCCTTTGACAATCCTTTTGCGAAGTTCAGGCAGTGAGGCCCCTTTACTACCCCCCTCCCCACACACCACTCCCACCATTTCATTGCCTAACCAGAACTGGCACTGCCCACTTCCTTGCCACCCATCAAACTTAAAGCGACCAATGTGGAGGGAGTTTGAGTTCCCGGCAGTTTTAATGCCCGCCCCTTCCTGGGCCTACCTAGTGGAAGGTGGTATTCGGCGTCAGGGCGTGCTAGCAGACAGCCAAATAGCACGAGAGGATTTATAGAAACCTAGCAAGATCACACAAACAGCAATGAAATGGGGATCAGATAATTGCTTTATGCCCACATCGGTTGAGGGATAAATATTGGTGAGAAAACCAGGGAGAACTCCACTATTCTTCATAATAATGCTATGCAATCTGCCCAAAAGGTTTAACATCTTATCTGAAAGACAGCACTTCTGACAGATCTGCACTCCCACCATCTCATTGCTGTTGTGTCTCTTATGTAACATCACAGTATTTCAAAATTACATTTTAGGTTAAGTGCTTGGAAATGGCCCAGTGAAGCGCACCAATATGTGCAAATTCATAGAATCCCTACAGTGCAGAAATAGGCCATTTGGCCCATTGAGCCTGCACCGACCCTCTGAAAGAGTACCCAACTTAGGCACACTCCCCCACACTAACACCGCAACCCCTACTAACCTGAACATCTTTGGACTATGGGAGGAAAGTCGAAATAAAGTCTGTATTGTTGGGATATTATTGTAAAACCTTTTGTCTGTCCTGTGTCCCCCCTTTTATCCCCACCCTGCTGCCTACTTTGATCTACAGTCTTCTGGTTAGCTGCAACAACATTACTGCACCCTTTGGGATTTCTGTTTAAATTACAGTCTTTGGATGCTTGAACACCCCTGTCCTGATGCACCAGGGCAAGACATTCCTTTAGATTCTGTGGCAGAACCTGTGATGTTGATTTGATAGACTTGGCAAGCAACCAATTGGTGTATGTAGGATTCTCAGCCAGCTCCTATCATTGCCCATGATTGGTGAAAACAATCAGAACATTTCAGGAAAGAGCGTGGGTCTTCTTCAGAGCTCCGTTATGTCTTCAGTTCTGAGAAAGTTTCAGCCAGGTCGCAGCTGGAAGATTCTCTGTCTCTCTGCTGCTTTTTCTCTCTTTTGGCCAGGCGATATGTAAACCCTCCAAGCCAGTTCTGTGAAGGCTCTTCTCGTGAGAAAGCAGACAGCACTCAAGTTTGTGAAATGATTCTGGAGTAAGAAAACAAACAGTCAATCACCAGGTCGGTAACCATGGGCGGGATTCTCCGAACCCCCGCCGGGTCGGAGAATCGCCCGGGGCCAGCGTCAATCCCGCCCCAGCCGTGTCCCGAATTCACCGCCACCCGAGATTCGGCGGGGGCGGGAATCACGCCGCGCAGGTCAGCGGTCCCCCGTGGCGATTCTCTGGCCCGCGATGGGCCGAAGTCCTGCCGCTGACAAGCCTCTCCCGTGGCATTGATTAAACCGCCTACCTGAATGGTGGGAGACCCCCTCCCCTGCGCATGTGCCGGTATGACGTCAGCAGCCGCTGACGCTCTGGCGCATGCGTGGACCTACGCCGGCCGGCGAAGTCCTTTCGGCCTCAGCTGATGTGGCGCCAAAGGCCGTTCACGCCAGCCGGCGGAGCGGGAACCACTCCAGCGTGGGCCTCGCCCCTCAGTGTGAGGGCTTGGCCCCTTAAGGTGCGGAGACCTCCGCACCTTTGGGGCAGCCTGACGCTGGAGTAGTTCATGCCACTCCAACACGCCGGGGGCCCCCGCCCCACCAGGTAGGGGAGAATCCCGGCCCATGGGTGAGTAAATTTGCGGATGACACTAAAGTCGGTGGAGTTGTGAACAGTACGGAAGGATGTTGCAGGTTACAGAGGGACATAGATAAGCTGCAGATCTGGGCTGAGAAGTGGCAAATGGAGTTCAATGCATAAAAGTGTGGGTGATTCATTTTGGAAGGAGTAACAGGAATACAGAGTACTGGGCTAATGGTAGGATTCTTGGTAGTGTGGATGAGGAGAGAGATCTCGGTGTTCTTGTGCATAGATCCCTGAACGTTGCCAACCAGGTTGACAGGGTTGTTAAGAAGGCGTACGGTGCGTTAGATTTTATTGGTAGAGGGATTGAGTTTCGGATACTTGCCGCACTTGGTCTGAGGGGGAGAAGATGGCGGCGCCCACTGGCCGCGCGTGGTCTGAGGGGGAGAAGATGGGGGCGCCTACTTGCTGTGCGTGGCCCGGGGAGGTGAAGATGGCGGCGCCCATTGTCCATAAACGAGGGGTTGAGGGCGATAGCGGCGACTGCGCGGGCCTGGCACACCATGGCGAACATAGAACATAGAACATAGAACGATACAGCGCAGTACAGGCCCTTCGGCCCTCGATGTTGCACCGACATGGAAAAAAAACTAAAGGCCATCTAACCTACACTATGCCCTTATCATCCATATGCTTATCCAATAAATTTTTAAATGCCCTCAATGTTGGCGAGTTCACTACTGTTGCAGGTAGGGCATTCCACGGCCTCACCACTCTTTGCGTAAAAAACCCACCTCTGACCTCTGTCCTATATCCATTACCCCTCAATTTAAGGCTATGTCCCCTCGTGCTAGCCACCTCCATCCGCGGGAGAAGGCTCTCGCTGTCCACCCTATCTAACCCTCTGATCATTTTGTATGCCTCTATTAAGTCACCTCTTAACCTTCTTCTCTCTAACGAAAACAACCTCAAGTCCATCAGCCTTTCCTCATAAGATTTTCCCTCCATACCAGGCAACATCCTGGTAAATCTCCTCTGCACCCGTTCCAAAGCTTCCACGTCCTTCCTATAATGAGGCGACCAGAACTGTACGCAATACTCCAAATGCGGCCGTACTAAAGTTTTGTACAACTGCAACATGACCTCATGACTCCGGAACTCAATCCCTCTACCAATAAAGGCCAACACACCATAGGCCTTCTTCACAACCCTATCAACCTGGGTGGCAACTTTCAGGGATCTATGTACATGGACACCGAGATCCCTCTGCTCATCCACACTACCAAGAATTTTACCATTAGCCAAATATTCCGCATTCCTGTTATTCTTTCCAAAGTGAATCACCTCACACTTCTCCACATTAAACTCCATTTGCCACCTCTCAGCCCAGCTCTGCAGCTTATCTATGTCCCTCTGTAACCTGCAACATCCTTCCGCACTGTCTACAACTCCACCGACTTTAGTGTCGTCTGCAAATTTACTCACCCATCCTTCTGCGCCCTCCTCTAGGTCATTTATAAAAATGACAAACAGCAACGGCCCCAAAACAGATCCCTGTGGTACGCCACTCGTAACTGAACTCCATTCTGAACATTTCCCATCAACTACCACTCTCTGTCTTCTTTCAACTAGCCAATTTCTGATCCACATCTCTAAATCACCCTCAATCCCCAGCCTCCGTATTTTCTGCAATAGCCGACCGTGGGGAACCTTATCAAACGCTTTACTGAAATCCATATACACCACATCAACTGCTCTACCCTCGTCTACCTGTTCAGTCACCTTCTCAAAGAACTCGATAAGGTTTGTGAGGCATGACCTACCCCTTCTTGCTGCAAGCCTTACAAAGGGCAGCGTGGGCTGGGCAGCATTGGCGGGGATGGTTCTGCTAGCCGCAAAAGTAACATCTGGGACCCCCAGGGTTCGCTGGCTGGCGCGTGGCGCAGGCATATTGGCTGGGTAAGGCCCCCGCTGGGGCGGCCGTCTGTGGGCTCCACGATGCATAGGAGGGGTGGACTGCGTTGCTGGGAGTGTAGGCCTGAACGTTGCGTGAGGCGACCGTCATAGAGATCGCTAGTTTCTTTGTCTCTGCTAGATCGAGCGTGGCCCCTTCTGACAGTCGCTGACGTATGAGGTCCGACCCAATCCCCGTAACAAACGCGTCCTGCGTGAGCAGGTTTGAATGTTCAATAGCCATAATGGCCTGACAGCCACAGTCCCGGACGAGTGGGATTAGGGCCCGCCAGAAGTCTTCTATGGACTCACCAGGGAGTTGAGAGCGAGTGGCGAGTGACGTGCCTGGCGAAGAGCGTATCCATCTTCTGAGCGTAATTCTCTTTGAGAAGCGTCATGGCTTTGGCGCTGTTTGGCACGTCCTGGATTAGCTGAAAGACGCTGGAGCTCAACCTTGAGTACAGGATCTGTAACTTCTGAGCCTCCGAGACAGGGCTGGGCACCGAGTTGATGTACGCCTCAAAACAAGCTAGCCAGTGTTGAAACTGCTTTTTGACATCGCTTGAATGCGGATCCAGCTGCAGGTGATCCGATTTGATACGGAGGTCCATCTTTAGAAAATCTTAGAGCAATAAATTGATGCAGGATCAATCGCACAAAGACTTGAGTTGGATACAACTGAGGCTTTATTGCTCTAAGATGTGTGGCCTCCCACAGCAGCTGGCGAAATGGCTGCAGCATGGGGGACACACATATTTATACTCCGCCTACTGGGCGGAGCCAGCAGGCAGGGACTACCAACGTACCTGTAGTAAAAGTCCTACCATACATCATCTAATAGAGGTGCAACAGTTGTTTACCACCATCTGCGGATGACTGCACAATGTGCAGCATGACCTGGGCAATATCGGGCTTGTGCTAACAAGTGGCAGTAACATTCACTCCACACAAGTGGCAGGCAATCAAAATCTCCATGATAAAAACAATTAACCATCTCCCCTTGAAATTCAAATGCTAAGCCCCCCGCTATCAATATCCTGGGGGCTGCCATTGACGAGAAATTGAATTGGACTAGTCGTATGAATACTGTGACAACAAGAGCTGGCCGGAGGCTAGGAATCCTATGTAGAGTAACTCACCTCCTGATTCCTGTCAACTATTTACAAGGCACAAGTCAAGGAATATGATGGAATAATCTACACTTGCCTGGGTGAATGCAGCTTCAAAAGCACTCAAGAAGCTCAACACCATCCAGGACAAAGCAACTCGTATCTTTTCCACAAATATTCACTCGCTCCACCACCAATACACAGTAGTAGCTGTGTGTACCATCGACAAGATGTACTGCAGGAACTCACCAAGGCTCCTTGGACACTTCCAAACCTACAACCTCCACCTTTGGAAAGGACAAAGAGCTGATGCATGGGAGAACCAACACCAACATATTCCCCTCTAAACTACACACGATCATTTTTAAAAATGTGTTCCAATTAAGGGGCAATTTAGCGTGGCCAGTCCACCTACCCTGCGCGTCTTTGGGCTGTGGGGGTGAAACCCACGCAGACACGGGGAGAATGTGCAAACTTTACACGGATAGTGACCCAGGGCCGGAATCGAACCCGGGTCCTCGGCAATGCAAGACAGCAGTGTTAACCACTGCGCCATTGTGCTGCCCAACTACACCTCATCCTGACTTCGGGTGGGATTCTCTGGTTCCCCAGCCACATGTTTCCCCCAGCCTTGAACCATTTGCTCATGGTGGGATTCTACCTTCCCGCCACTGTCAATGGGATTTCGCATTGTAGCCACTCCACGCTGCCGGGAAACCCGCTGGCGGTGGTAGGCTGCCGGCGGGAAAAATGAATCCCGATGGCCGGAGAATTCTAGCCTATATTGCCATTCCTTCATCGGCACTGTCAGGGTCACATCGTGAAACGCCTTGCCAAACAGCACTGCGGGTGCACCTGGAGCACATTGACTGCAGCGGTTCAAGAATACGGCTCGCCACCTTCTCAAGGGGCTATGAGGGATGGGCAATAAATGCTGGTCTAGCCCGAGAAAGAATAAATCCATTAAAAAAAATCATTCCTTTTCTTTCATGGAAGGCGGCAGTGCATGTGAAGAAGCAGGACACAATGCTTCAAAGCACCTTTATTTCCAACTGGAAACCAGCTTGTTTGGAGTTGCATTGTAGTACATCTTTATTAGAATGCTGGCGCTGGCAACATCAAAAGCCTTAATGATTTCTTGCACTGTTGTCACAACACAGCGTTCTTCAGGAACAATTATTGTATCATACGGGCTTCACAGCCAGAAAAGCTGATCATCTCACCTCTCACTGTACGCTTGGAATGCCAAAACTGCTGTCGGCACATCTGATCTTCCAAAGTGCTGTCAGACCTCTCAGCGGTTAGCACTTTATCATTGGGGTTTCACAGCCAGATGATGTACTCCACTGGCGATGTGTGTGGTGTGTGGGGGGGGGGGGGGGGGGGGGGACTGTGTGTGGCCTTGCCGACCCCGTCGCACTGCCTGCACACAGCGATTATCTGTGAGGTCTCTTAGCTGATGCACAGGGGAGGCCCTGAGCTAGAAGATTCAGACATACACCTGCAGAAGGAGGTAGTAATTCCCACACAACTGCTTCAATATAGAGGCACATGATGGGCACTGTATTTATCAGTGGGATTTTAGTATTCGTCAATTTCTTTTTGGGCAGGATCCGGGGGCGGAGGGAGGAGGTTTACTCTTGTTCTGTAAAGCTGCGTCCACGGATCAGAGAGGATTCAATTGATGCCCCCTTGCAAGATACACCCACCGTATCACTAAGAACTTGACCTCTAAACGTGACACGCCCACTCATGAAATTATCGCAAGCGACGTGATTTGGCGGTCAAATTAGGCCAGATTGTACGAGAGAGTGCTCCAAATCTCAGGGCTCTTCACAAATGTGTCCTCTGTGGGATAAAATGCCTAAAGCCAGTTTTTTTTCTTCTTGCAAGTATGTCCGGCTCAGTGTAAGAGGACTATAGCACCCAACAAACACAGTCAGACCCCAGGGCCTCACGCGTGGTTTCTATGGCTACAAATGGATGATGGGATCATGGCAATCCACACTCACATTCTATTACTCCATAACAGACTACTGTCTCATAAATCAGGAGACAAACACTTAAAAATCAAATGTTTAATTAGCTGCTCGCTAAGGATCAAGTAAATCGGACGGCATGGTGGCAGAGTGGTTAGGATGGCAGTTTCACAGCGCCAGGGACCGAGGTTCAATTCCAGCCTCGGGTGACTGTGTGGAGTTAGCATTTTCTCCCTGTGTCTGCGTGGGTTTCCTCCAGGTGCTCCGGGGTGTCCTCCCACAGTCCAAAGATGTGCAGTTTAGGTTACGGGATGATGGGGATAGGGCAGGGGAGTTGGTCTCGGTAGGGTGCTGTTTCCGAGGGTCAGTGCAGACTCGATGGGCCGAACGGCCTCCATCTGCACTGTAGGAATTCTATGATTCCGTGGTCCAAGGTACGCATAAAAATGTCTGTCCACATTATACACAATGAATCTATCGCTCTGGAAGCACCACACTTCCAGATGTTTGAAAAAAAAGAAGTTTTAGAAAATCTCATGCAGCCTTTTCTTCTGATGTAGAACTCAGAGCTTGCAAACAATTCACCGAGTCGGAAAAGTTTCTTCCCGGGCAACAATTGAACTCTAACTGACCTCAGAGTGTCCTGCTGGAGGAAACAATAGCCGCAAAGTCAGAGAGCCGATTCAACACAGCTACCACATGACACATTGCAGAGTGCAACACTCCCCTCATTATAAAACAATCCATCCTCCTGATTACCATCAGTGCTACCACAGATGATCCACCTGTCTATTTTTTAATGGATATCTACCTTTTTTGCCAACCAGCATTTGCTGCATTGTCAATATATTCAGGTTGACACATTGTGGCCCTAATTATGAGCAGGTACACGCTCAGCGAGTGTGTTAAAGAGATCGGTGTAATAATTCACAACACTGACCTCTGTAACCCAGCTTGGGTTGCCTACCCTGATTAAATGTGTCCCTGGAGTTTCCTCACATGACCTGCCCTATGCTTCAGCCATCAGACAGCCAACACATCCATCCTTGTGCCTTCCTAAGCCAATTAAAAGCAAAAAAGCCTCATTACCCACACTTACCGGACAGTCAAACACCCTTGTTTGTTTCCCCCACTTGCAAAACTTTTATATTTTGCAAAAAGGAATGTTCAAAGAACATCAAGGCAATTTGTCTCCAGGTTTGCGCACAGCATAGTCCTGGAGATTGATCTTTGATTCCTGGTGACTCCAGGCCAATCCTGGAGGGTTAGCAACCTGAACATCAATTTCAGCCCGTACTGCAGAGACTGGAGTCTCTCTCGTGACTGGTGGGGTCCAAAGTGAATTGAGGTTGTCTCATGTCAATTTAATTCCTTGATGAATCATCGCAAATTGCCCATTATTTGGCACTAGATTGAACATCTCACTTAGAGTGGGAATGCCAGAGTGGGAAGTGAAGTAAAAGTACAAAATGCAGGGGTGGTGGGTGTCATGATATGCAAACATGCAACCAATGAACACTCAGAATAGGACACAACCAATGGGCAGTCAGGCCACTCAGAGGTGGCATCACCACAAGGGGGCATGACATAAACACTATAAAAGGGATGGGGCACTCACACCTGCCTCTTTCCACAGACAGACATCTAGAGAGTTAGACAGGGTTGATCAGCAGCATCACACCCCAGCACGTGACTTAGAGAAAGCTGGTACAGTTAGGCTGAGTTATTACAGTTAGATTAGCAGAGAGTCAAACTCATTTGAGAACTGTGTTAATAGTTCAATAAACAAGTTGAACTCATTTCAGAGTCTGGAGCATCCTTTAGTTAAGACTGCATCAAGTAGCAGCCTGTGTTATCCGAAGCAGCATAACCCAACATGATACCAGGAGTGACTGTTCAAGCTATTTAGTTCAACTCAGCAAGATCCATGACAAGCAGCGACTGCATACAGGCACAATGGACAAGATTCAGGCTCCTCATCAGCTCAGGACCACCGGCAATCTTAGTGCCAACTGGCAATCATTCAAGCAGAATTTTCAACTATACGTGGAAGGATCTGACCTCAATGACATGACCGATGCTCGGAAGATAGCTCTTCTACTCACCACTGCGGGTGACCATGCGATAGAGATCTTCAACTCCTTTCATTTTTCCGAAGGGCAGGACAAAACAAAGTACCAAACCATCCTGGACAAATTCGACAGCCACTGCAAGGTGGACACCAACATAATCTTCGAGCACTACGTCTTCAAGCAGAGGATGCAATGTAAAGACAATCCTTCACCTCCTATCTAACTAATCTTAGACTGCGAGCGTGATCCTGCAACTTCAGTGATATCACTGACTCCATGATCAGAGACCAAATCATTTTTGGAATCCACTCTGATCCTCTGCGACAGCAATTGTTGAAAATCAAGCCGTGACCCTTCCAGTCACGATTGAAACGTGTACTGTGTATGAGCACTCTAAAATTCGCTATTCACAGTACAAAATGGCAGAAAGTGAAAAACAAGCCCCCCCCGAGGTGGAGAGTGTTCAGGCCATCTCCCGGATGCAGCGCCTCCACATTGACAAAAGCGCCCATTACGTGCGTTCTTCCCGGGGCCCGACGCATGAGCAATGCGATCGGGAACACGAAACGGCCAAAAACCGCACTGCGCAGGTGCAGACATCCGAAAACCGCAGGGCGCATGCGCAACGACGCAATGAGCGCCATGTCATCATGACATGTGCGAACTGCGGCACCGCCCATTTTTTTAAAAACTGCCCTGCAAGAGGCAAATGCTGTTTAAACAATGGGAAACCAGACCACTATGCAGCTCTGTACCACCAGTCAGGAACCAGTGCTCCCAATTCCGACAGCGGCGCATCAGAAGTGTGCAACACTGAATGCATGACTCTGATCCAGGCAGTGCGATGGATCCAGATGATGAACACCTGGACAACACTTACCGAGTGGGCATTCTTATGAAGTGCGAATACGCCACACCGGATACATTGCAAGTTGAATCAATCCTGGCTGTGGATTCTGAGGACAAATGGCATGCAATGATGAAAGTCAACCACTGTCCCATCCAATTCAAACTGGACACAGGTGCCTCCGCCAACCTGATTTCGCAGGTGGACTTCAAGAGAATCAGGAAGCCCCACAATCCTTCCAGCTGCCTGCAAACTCCTGGACTACAATGGAAACACAATCGAGGCACTGGGGTCCTGCCATCTGCAGGTGTCCAGCCAATACACACAAGCAAACCTACGCTTCGAGATTGTGAAACCAGACAGGGTGCCCTGGTCGGTGTGGACGCCTGAAAGCAACTGTACCTCATTCAAAGGATCTACACCACAATGTCGTCCCATTCGGATATTCAGGGATGGGATGGGCACGCTACCGTACGAGTACAAGATTCTACTGCGGCCTGACGCCACGCCAGTGGTCCACGCACCACGACGTGTCCCTGTTCCACTGAGTGAGCGCCTGAAGGCAGAGCTCACGAGTCGACAACAAAAAGGCATCATCTCCAAGGTCACTAAACCAACGACTGGGTCAGTTCGATGGTGTGTGTAAAGAAGCTTTCAGGGTCCTACGCATCTGCATTGACCGCAAGGATCTAAACAAAACAATTATGCTGGAACATTACCCCATCCCAAAGAGGGAAGAAATCACAAGTGGGATGGCACATGCATGCTTCTTCACAAAATGTGACGCATTCCAAGGATTTTTGAAAAAATCCAACTTGAAGAATCCAGCAGAAGGCTCTGCACCTTCAACACGCCTTTTGGCAGATTCTGCTACAACCGAATGCCATTTGGCATCATCTCGGCATCAGAGATTTTCCATCGCATCGTGGAATAGATGATGGAGGGAATAGAAGGGTCCGCATCTATGTTGACGATATCATAATCTGGTCCACAACCCCAGAGGAACATGTGTCAAGACTCAAGAAAGTATTCCGACGCATACATGAACATGGCCTCAAGCTAAACAGGTCCAAGTGCTGTTTTGGGACATCCATGCTGAAATTCCAAGGCGATCAAATTCCGCAACACGGTGTGCACCTGGACACAGACAAAATAAAAGCCAACAAGGCAATGAAAGTTCCCGAGGACAAGAAGGCAGTACTGCGCTTCCTGGGAATGGTCAATTTCCTTGGCAAGTTCATCCCGAATTTGGCCACACATACCACGGCCCTATGCAACCTGGTGAAAAAATCAACCGCCTTTGAGTGGAAGGCGGAGCACCGAACAGAGTGGCTGGAGCTGAAAGCCAATCTCACCACTGCACCCGTCCTTTCATTCTTTGACCCAGACCGAGAGACCAAGATATCCACAGATGCGAGTCAGGATGGCATTGGGGCAGTGTTGCTTCAAAGAGACGACTCATCATCCTGGGTACCAGGAGCATACGCGTCAGGGGCAATGACACTCACTGAGACCATATATGCGCAGATTGAGAAGGAGTGTTTAGGTCTTCTCACCGGCATCCTCAAATTTCATGATTATGTCTACGGCTTGCCAACGTTTACTGTTGAGACGGATCATAAGCCTCTGGTCCACATCATCCAAAAGGGCCTGAACGGCATGACGTCTTGTTTGCAGAGAATTCTGTTCAAACTCCGGAGGTATGATTTCAATTTGGTGTACAGCCCTGGCAAGGAGCTCATCATCGCTGATGCATTGTCCCGCCCCGTCAACTCACCCAGTGAACCACTGGAGATCATCCAGCACATTGAATTGCAGGTACAACTGTGTGCAAGTACTTTCCCGGCAACAGATGAGAAGATCATTCTCATCCTCGAAGAGACGGCCAAAGACCTCCTGTTGCAGCGAGTCATCCACAACCTCAGCAATGGCTGGCAGAAAGGGTAATGCCCTCAATTCTGCAACTTCAATGACAACCTGACGCTGATCGGTGGCATCCTGCTCAAGCTGGACAGGATAGTCGTCCCGCTACGTCTCCAGAGCACGGTGTGCAGCAGATTCATGAGGGATACCTGGGCGTAGAAAAGTACAGACGTAGGGCCCGGCAAGCTGTCTACTGGCCCGGCATCAACCAGGACATCAGGACATGTTCCTGAACTGCGAAACCTGTTAGGGGTTCCAACCAGCGCAGAGCAAGGAGACGCTCCAACCACATGACCTAGAGACCTCTCAGTGGTCCAAGGTTGGCATTGACCTATTCTACCCGAATGGTCGTGACTATATCTTAATCATCGATTACTTTTCAAACGATCCTGAGGTGCTGAAGCTGCCAGACCTCACCTCACGGACCGTCATCAAAGCGTGTAAAGAGACATTCACACAGCATGGCATCCGGAACACCGTCATGAGCGACAATGGCCCGTGCTTCCACAGTCAAGAATGGTCCATATTTGCCAAGAGCTACAATTTCAGGTATGTCACCTCCAGTCCGCACTATCCGCAGTCTAATGGCAAAGTCAAATAAGGGGTGCACATCGTTAAGCAGCTCATCCGCAAGGCCTCGGACTCCGCTTCCGACATACACCTTGCACTACTTGCGTACCGGACGACTCCCTTGTCCACTGGCATGTCGCCAGCTCAACCCCTGATGAACAGGGACCTGCAGACGACACTTTCAGCCATACACCTGCCCAACCTTGATCACCTCCCGGTGCTGCAGAAGATGCAGCAGCTTCGCGACAGCCAGAAGCAGGGCTATGACGCACATGCCACGGATCTGGGCGTGCTATCCCCGGCAGACACAGTCAGGATCAAGATACTGGATGGTGGGTGGTCTGCTCCGCCTGTCATTGTTCGACAGGCCGCGCCCAGATCCTATATCATACGTATGGCTGATGGCTCCATTGTGTAAAGGAATCGAAGGGCACTGTGAAAAGTTGCTTGCCCACAACCACTTTCCCCTCCATTTCCACATGTCAAATTGCCACCTCCAGACACCTCGAACCACAAGGCCACCAGTCGTGTCTCCCACTCGCCTGTCAAGACACCGTCATCCCCTTCACCACCTCTCCGGCGGTCGACGAGGATCAGACGCAAGCCTCAGAGACTGGACTTATGAGCATTTGTTTTGTTTGTTCTGTTTTGTATTCCTCAATCAGTCACATTAGACAGACACATTCACATGTATCTGCATCTAAAACAAAAAAAGGAGGGAGATGTCATGATATGCAAACATGCAACCAATGAACACTCAGAATAGGACACAACCAATGGGCAGTCAGGCCACTTAGAGGTGGCATCACCACAAGGGGGCATGACATAAACACCATAAAAGGGATGAGGCACTCACACGCTGCCTCTTTCCACCAGACAGACATCTAGAGAGTTAGACAGGCTTGATCAGCTGCATCACACCCCAGCATGTGGCTTAGAGCAAGCTGGTACAGTTAGACAGTCCCCAACGTGCACCTCACATGCACAGTTCCCAAAACGTGCCGTGCATGCGCAGTTCCAAACGTTCCGCACATGTACATTTCCAAATTCATGCTGCACATTCACAGTTCCGACGTTTCACACATGCACAGCTCCCAACGTACACCGCAAATGCGCAGTTCCCAATGTGTCACACATGCGTATTATATTCCCAAATCCAAAGCTTTCCGAAATCCGATACACACTGGGCCCCAAGCATTTCAGATAAGGGATTTTCAACCTGTAATGCTTTCAATTTTATGATTACTGCCTCCATAGAATCAGGTTTGGAAATGAGTAAAAGCTGGTCACTACTTTGGTACATTTTATGTAAAAAATTTACATGTGGCCATTCAAAGGTTCAAAACTTCAATGGGTTCAAACCCGAGAGGAAAGGAAACTGTGTAATCAGTCTTCATTTTAACACATTTAGATTTAGAATTTAGAATTTAGAACAGTACAGCACAGAACAGGCCCTTCAGCCCTCGATGTTGTGCCGAGCAATGATCACCCTACTCAAACTCATGTATCCACCCTATACCCGTAACCCAACAACTCCCCCTTAACCTTACTTTTTAGGACACTACGGGCAATTTAGCATGGCCAATCCACCTAACCCACACATCTTTGGGCTGTGGGAGGAAACCGGAGCACCCGGAGGAAACCCACGCACACACGGGGAGGACGTGCAGACTCCGCACAGACAGTGAAAAGAGGAAAATTTGGAAAGAGGAAAATTCCATTGAGGTCTATTGGCAACTCCAAGCTAAGGTTATGAGTGAAATTTCTCCACACAAGCAACTGGTTCAGTATTCAATATCACTCTTTGACAAACCTCGAGTCACGTGACATGCATGATGTCATCAGCTACCTCATGAGTTTTAGCCCTTAGCCTGGCACCAACTCTTGTACAGTGAAGACCTGTTCAATAAACCTCTGTTGACCTTGCATTAAACCCACGTGCTTCAGCAATCTATGTCTTTTGTACTGTTGGTACAAGGATACAACACCATGAGACATCTTTCAGGTGAGGCGCTAAGTTTACAGTTCCTTCTGCCCCCTCAAGTGGATGTAAAAGAGCCCATGAGACAATGCGAACAAGGGATGGGGAGAACTACTAATCAATGCAGAAAACAGGTTACCGGGTCATTTAATTCATGGCTGTTTGCGGAAGCTTTCTTTTGCACAGATGGGCTGTCACTTTTCCTACAGTACAACAGTGACTACATTTCAGATATACTTTATAGAGTTCTTTGGCACAGATTGAAGTGATGAAAGGTGCTATCTAAATTAAGATTCTTTCTTCTAAAAGTAATCAAATTTGTCTTTCCAAAAGAGACTGCTGTGAGCTTGAAATTCGATTAGATATCTGACCCTGTTTCAATTTGAGTAAGACACTGTGACAATCTTGACATGTGTGTGTGCTGTGAGTTAGGTCATATGAATGTCCAGCACAGTGAAAAGAGTCATCGTTGACATGCATAATATTGGCTACCTTAATCCTGTGCTGACAAAAATGTGTAGACAGCTTGAGGCAACATTTCCGTTGTTGCTCAATCAATCTTCATGAGCTTCTCAGTTTCCTTAGGTCACTGAGCATATTTTTCCAAGGGTTTCCCCTGCAGTGGATGGAAGGTCCTTTTTGTACCACTCCTTGGGGGTCAAGAGAACATGGCAACATAACGGGGAGTTGTGGATTAGGCTGATTTCTGTCATGTCTGTCAAAGCTGAATCCCATGAAAGAACCCAGGGCTTTTAATGGAGATCGGCGATCTAAATCAATTGGCTAGGCCCTGAAAATAACTGTTCTTTCAATCACGGAATTACATACCTGTCAGGGATGATATACAGAAAGTAAATTGTGACAATCAGACTCTCAGGTGGGGAGGACACTTTTTCAAGTGTCAATTTCACCTATTGATTTTCATGAATCAACCAGCATAGCTGATGCTAAGTAATACAGCAATCATATTGACATTTTGCTTGCTGACCATTATTCCTGTTGAACTAGCTAGCAGATTTAATAACATTTGAAATTATGGAAACATGCACATAGATTCCATTTTTTTTCCCTGTTCCCTAAACATTCACATGATTGTTTCCGCTCAGCCCAGAACATTAGGAATTTCAATGAGGTAGAACCACCCCCTCAATCCCTGCCCAGTGCCGAGCCTTGACCTTCCTCTGGCCAATTTCCTGGTATTAGAGTCGGTCGACTGCATTGGCCTGATTCCTCGCAGGATTCCCAAATGCGTCCCTGGTCAATCGAGAGGGAGAAATGACTATTGCAGAATTCTAGGGCTCTCTATATTCAAAATTAAAATTGGAGCAATAGAATGGTGAATTATATTCTCCGATGAGCCAGCTCGTATTGAAAATGCACAATGACCCTGATGAAGATTTCAACATTTCTGCCATTATTTCTGGTGGGCTGTCCTGATTTCCAGGAAGCTTGCATAATTCCAGAGGTGTGTAATTAATTCCAAAGGAGATTCCAGAGATGTGCAGTTAACTCCAGAGGGGATTCCAGAGGTGTGTAATTAGCTCCATAGGGGATTCCAGAGGTGTGTAATTAATTGCAGGGGTGATTCCAAAGATGTGCAATTAACTCCAGAGGAGATTCCAGAGGTGTGTAATTAATTCCAGAGGTGGTCCCAGAGGTGTGTAATTAGCTCCATTGGGGATTCCAGAGGTGTGTAATTAATTCCAGAGGAGGTCCCAGAGGTGTGCAATTAACGTCAGAGGGGATTCCAGAGGTGTGTAATTAATTCCAGTGGAGATTCCAGAGATGTGCAATTAACGCCAGAGGGGATTCCAGAGGTGTGTAATTAATTCCAGTGGAGATTCCAGAGATGTGCAATTAACGCCAGAGGGGATTCCAGAGGTGCGTAATTAATTCCAAATAGGATTCCAGAGATGTGTAATTAATTCCCGAGGGGATTTTAGAGGTGTGTAATTATGGCTGGAATTGCAGACTAGATTTTAGTATTCTTGCTTTGCTGATATCATTTGCTCACAAACAGCTGGCAAGTGACACATGCTCTTTTCCTTCATTGGTTATACTCCTGTCAACTATAGATTCAACTTGCCAATTGCAAAGCCCACCATGTTTGAAGAGTATATGGTATCTTGTGCACAAGTGCATATTGATATTAGCTGTTGAGAAGAGGTATTGCCAGCATCAGCTTTCACACTGGCACTTTTGGCAAAGCGATGACACAAGTTGGTTGGGTGGTCTGCCCAGTGCAGTAGGAGGATTTTAACGAGTGAGGGGTGGACCTAGCCTACATGACACAATTATCCAGATGGATATGCGCATTTACAAATGGAGCGCCAGTCTTAGAAATTCACTGCCAGCTGCGCACAAGGAGCAGTCCTCTCCCTTCCAGATATGCAATGCTACATTCAGGAAAGTTTCCTTTAACATGCATCAGTATTGCAGAGGGGCCACTAAATTACATATGCAAATGATATCGTAATGCTGTAATGACATGACACTTTGGGCTTATTCACTACACAAGACACAAGGCACCAATCACACATAAGGGTTTGGGTAAACATATTGTGGGTTCATTTATTAAGATTAGTCAGATGGCACCAGCTCCACATAAATATAAGGGTTAAATACTTCAGAGCTAGGGCAGCCCGGTGGTGCAGTAGTTAGCACAGCTGCCTCATGGCGCTGAGGTCCCAGGTTCGATCCCGGCTCTGGTTCACTGTCCGTGTGGAGTTTGCACATTCTCCCCGTGTCTGCGTGGGTTTCACCCCCACAACCCAAAAATGTGCAGAGTAGGTGGATTGGCCACACTAAATTGCCCCTTAATTGGAAAAAATAATTGGGTAATCTAAATTTATATTAAAAAATATTTTAAAAAATACTTCAGAGCTGTGTATGCCGTGCTCCGCTCAAAGAAAAAGTGAAACTGAGACTGGATCACATGACATTTCCCTTCTTGTGATGCAATGCTGATATCTCTTCAAGGCACATTAGAGATGAGGGTTTCCCAAAGCAGGAGGCTTGATTGGCTGTGCTAACCTTCACCAACGAACAAATGGGTAGTAATAGAAGTGCCACATTATGAAATCACGGGGTCAACATGTGTAAACTGGAAAGGTGTAAGCTCTCGAATGCTGCATGCCTGAATAGATGAAGGTTGATTTTGCAAAGAATCAGAAGGTTGTCTGTTCATGCACCATTCTACAGACTTGAGCACATCATCTGAGGTGAGATTAGTGTTGAGAGGGAGAGTTGCACTGAGGAAGGTGCCGCCTTTTACATTGGATGGAAAACCCAGGGTGGGATTTTCCTCGCTCTCCACGCGATGTGTTTTGTGGCAGTGGCGGCGGCCCACCGGCGGGATAATCCGGTCCCGCTGATGGCGACCGCTTTTCTCGCTGCTCGCACCCTGCGCCACCAGGGAACCCACCGCGGGGGTTGGGTGCGGTCACCACCAGTGGGATCGGATGATCCCAGGGGTGGGAAGGGCTAGAAAATATTTCTGCCCTAGAACATAGAACATAGAACATAGAACAGTACAGCACAGAACAGGCCCTTCGGCCCTCGATGTTGTGCCGAGCAATGATCACCCTACTTAAACCCACGTAACCCGTATACCCGTAACCCAACAATCCCCCCCATTAACCTTACACTACGGGCAATTTAGCATGGCCAATCCACCTAACCCGCACATCTTTGGACTGTGGGAGGAAACCGGAGCACCCGGAGGAAACCCACGCACACACGGGGAGGACGTGCAGACGGTGACCCAGCCGGGAATCGAACCTGGGACCCTGGAGCTGTGAAGCATTGATGCTAACCACCATGCTACCGTGAGGCCCCCTGGTCTCCGCTTTACCCTCTCTGGTAGATATAAACAGTCCCATCCTGTGATATTGAAGAACAGCAGAGTTCTCTCTGCTACTGTGGCACAGTTTTAGCCTTCAACCATCCTCACTAAAGCAGCAGGTGATGCGGGTCATTGTCACATCGCCCGTGTCTGGGATCTTGCTGTGCGTAAATTGGCTGCTGCGAATCCTATGCGGCAACAGTGACCACAATTCAAAGGTACTTCATTGGTTGTGATTGAGGATGTAAAAGCTCTCTCTTTTTAAGATTCGCCCGGAGAAGAACACAGCAAGAGAAACGACAAATCAAAACAGCATTGCGATAATGTTGCCAACAGCTTAGATCAGCCGGATGGAGCAGCTTTTCCAGACGGATGACAACAGCCTTCTCAAGCGTGCTCTGCACAACAAGTTTAAATGTACCAGGGAGTCATGGGGGAGACGTTTTAAAGATATATTGAAGCAAAGCCCAATCTGTGTGCCATTTAAAGCAAACAAACAGCTCCCTGCAGTCAAATGACTCGGATGGCTTTGAGTACGAGGACACTGAACGAACAACTCTGAAATGCATCACAAAAGCAGTGATGAATGAGAGAAGGAGGTTCTGCACACTCACTGTGCACAACCCTGAACATCATGAATTAGACGCAGTCATGAGCCAGTCACTCAGAAATGAATGACCCAGGCAGCACGGTGGCACAGTGGGTTAGCCCTGCAGCCTCACGGCGCCGAGGTCCCAGGTTCGATCCCGGCTCTGGGTCACTGTCCGTGTGGAGTTTGCACATTCTCCCCGTGTCTGCGTGGGTGTCGCCCCCACAACCCAAAAGATGTGCAGGGTAGGTGGATTGGCCACGCTAAATTGCCCCTTAATTGGAAAAAATGAATTGGGTACTCTAAATTTATTAAAAAAAAGAAATGAATGACCCGAAACCAGTTGTGATTTGAGAGCTGCGCCAATAATTGAGCGACTTCTTGCTTTGTTTATATTTTCCTCCCTTTCAGCACAGTGTGCTTGGGATTAAATTTGCATGTTAAAATAGTCCCACATTCAGTCTGGGAGGAGTACATGAAACCAGTGTACTTCTCGTTCAAATCAAACTGACTACCGTCTGCTGACTAATTAGACACCCTGGCTCTCAGATAGGTCTTGTGGTGCAGTGGGTAGAGTCCCTGCCTCTGGGCCAGACTCTCCAGGTTCGGGTCCCGCTGCAGGACTTGATGGTCAAGATGAACGTACGTTCTTAATGCAGCCAAAGAGGTTGAGTGCGTCAATCTGTAAATCCTGCCAAACAAGTCAATGGCTGGCGATGAGTAGGAGAGAGTCCGGGTCAGCCATGCTTGATGTGGAGTGATGCCCCCTATAAGTCCCTGGAGACAAACCCCAATTTCTCTCCCTATTCTTGAACTTTTCCTGAGGAATGATTTCCACAGCCGCCCCCTTTGGCATTGGTGTCATGGCGGAAGATGTGATTGACAGGCTGATATCAACCATCCCGGATTCACGCCAGCTCCATCTAAGGTGCTCGAATTTTACCCATTCACTTGTCATCTAATGGGAACCATTGAGATCCTTTAACAAATGTGTTCTACAGCATGGTCTACCCATAGGCTTTGCATCAGTATTCACTAAAGAGAAGGACTTGGTGGCTGATAAGTCTGGGAAGGGTGTGGAGATAGTCTGGGTCATATTGAGATAAAAAAGGAGTTTTGGGCGTCTTGAAAAACATAAAGGTAGATATGCCCCCAGGACCTGATGGGATCTACCCTAGAATACTGCGGGAGGCAAGTGACGAAATTGTTGAGCCTTGACAGAAATTTTTGTATCCTCACTGGCTATAGGTGAGGTCCCAGAGGACTGGAGAATAGCTACTGTTGTTCCTGTTGGCGTGATCCTCCCAAAGAGGGAACAAAATACCCGGGAGACACGTTTAGCCGCGTGTTTTCACGCATTCACAGTGCCGAGAAACACAGGGCTATTCAACGTGACTCGCTTTGAATAAGGGGCCTGAACGGGGAATGTGCAGCCCAGACTGGACATAGTCCCGTTTTTTACAATAGGGAGCTCTGCTCGCCTGAACTCTCCATTGCAGCTTCAGATCGGGACGCCATTTTTAAGCAACATGGGAGGGACCCCACTGCAGCCCCCCCCCCCCCCCCCCCCCCCCCCCCCAATGGCAGCCATACCGGACAACTCCAAGCACGTTCGCAAATAATCCCAGTTTGGCACCACCACCTAGCACCCTGGCAGTGCCCCTTGCAGCTGGAAGTGACACCTGGGCACCTTGGCAGTGCCATGCTGGCATGCAGGTGACACTGCCAGGGTACCAGGTGTCACCAGCAGTGCCAGGGCACCACTCTGCCCAAAGGGCATGCAGGTGGGATGATTCATCTGGTATTGTTAGTGCTGAGTGATGGAAAGCATTGCTCAGGAGAACGTACCTGTTCCTATGCGAGTGGTGCCATGTGGGGCGGGATTCTCTCTTCCACTGGCAGCACAGCAACACCTGTGGTTTTCCTGGAGGCGTGGGGTGGCCACAATGGGAAAGCCCATTAGCACATGGCAGGAACGGAGAATCCTGCTGCCGGCAAGTATGTGCCGCTGATGACCACGTAGCTGGCGGACCAGAGAATGCGACCTGTGATCTCTTACATTCACCTGAATCAACAAACGAGGCACTCGCACTTTAGCCAAATGACACAAGAGCCCCCCCCAATGTGACATTGAATACTCACGGAGATTAAACCTGCAATCATCAGCCTTAGAGGCAAGAGCTGAGCGGACATGAATTGATGTCAATTAATGGTAACTTGGGGATAATGATGCATTGTGGATCCTTGCCAATCAAAATCTTTGTTTGAATCTAGCCTTTCACTGTTACACTTAAAATAAGACCAAACATGCAAACAGAATTCATAATTAAAAGACCAATTGGCATGCAGGCAAAGAGGACATTACATAAGATCAATGAGTACTTATTCTCAAGGAAATTTTCTGTTCCCAGTCCCCTAATAAGGCAGCTTATTATACCGATGGAAATTGATAAGAAGTAAAGTTCCACATTAATTGAATAGCAAAACCTTTGAGGCTGAATCTTCACAGACAATTCATGTGTTGTAGGAATATCTAAGTAGGTATGTATAACACTACATAATTGCCGCTGGGCAATCTTGATCGACTGGTTTAGGCACACTACAATTCCAAATACAGTAGAACATCTGATTATGCACATGCAAATCATTGTCCTTGTTGAATATCTGCCTGGACTTTTATTGGGAAAAATGTTGTGAGTGGCTCAATATGGTAGCGTGGCCCCTTTAAGAGGTTGGCAACCCATAGATCACTGACCAGCTCAGGGACAATCACGCGGGAGCATATGGACCCCGACCAATGGGAAGTTTGCACAGGGTGCTGGGAGCAGACCCCAGGCTGTGTGGAACAGGGAGTCGAAGTGTTAAGACCCTGTTGTATTGTCCATTGTGCCTGTTATTTAACTGCCTTTGCCTTTCATTAATAAGCCCCTTTTGTTTATTACAGGAAGCCCCCAGTGTACGTCTCGAGGCACCACATTGGCGACGAGGTAAACATTTCCGATCACAGCCTACAGTCGTTGTGAATCGAGGGGTGAAGGAAGAACAGTTGAGAAGGTAGAGAAACTCCAGCAAGAGTCAGAATCATTTAAGTCATGCATGGAAATGCCTATGATTGGAAAGCTAGACTCATTTGACCAAAGGGTTGAGTCCTGGAGTCAGCATATCAAACAGCCCCGGTTCTTCTTTATCACGAATGAGATCACAGGCGAGGACCAGCAGAAAGTGATACTTCTAATAGTTTGCCGGCCTCATTGATTCGGAACCTCATGTCTCTGGAGGTACCTGACTCAAAACCCTTTGACCAGAGAGCAATAATAATAATAATATAATTAATTTAGGTAATTAGCTAAAATTAATTAAAGAACATTACAGCCTAAGGCCCTTGATTATCCTTGATATTCTGCAGTGAGGGACAATGAAGAATGTGTCTCAGCCTTAACAGCCAGGCTTCGCCAAGAAGTGCGCCAAGAAAGGTGCCACTGATCTTCAAAGTGTGGCTGAATGGGGGGATAACCCGGTATACATAGATTACATAGAATTTACAGTGCAGAAGGAGGCCATTCGGCCCATCGAGTCTGCACCGGCTCCCGGAAAGAGCACGGCACAGAAGGTTAACACCTCCACCCTATCCCCATAACCCAGTAACCCCACCCAACACTAAGGGCAATTTATCATGTCCAATCCACCTAACCTGCACATCTTTGGACTGTGGGAGGAAACCGGAGCACCCGGAGGAAACCCACGCAAACACGGGGAGGATGTGCAGACTCTGCACAGACAGTGACCCAAGCCGGAATTGAACCTGGGACCTTGGAGCTGTGAAGCGATTGTGCTATCCATGGAGAAAATCCACAATGGTATAGGGCGGTGCAGCTATGAGGTCCATGGCGGAATCAACAGGCACAGCACAGAGTCAGACACAGCTCTCGGGCAGGACCAGCGGCGAGGAATGGGAAGGAGTCTGGATGCCCACCCGAATCTGAGGTGGACTGCTATCGTTGTGGGGGGACAATCCCCAGAAGAGCTGCCATGTTCAGGAATTTGTGTGTTTCAGATGCAACGGAAGAGGACACATTTAAGTACATTGCCCAGCGCGAAGCAAAGCACGCCAATGCGAAAACAAAACCACAGCGCCACTGAACATAGTGGAGAAGATGAGCTCTGAGGAAGAGCATGCAATGCATTGGTTGAATGCAGAATGGTGAGAGTTTAGATCGAGTGGGCATGGAGAGGATGTTTCTATAGTGGGAAAAACCTGAAATCGAGGGCACAACCTCAGACTGAAGGGACGATCCTTTAAAAATGAGATGCGAAAGAATTCCTTCAGCCAGAGGGTGGTTAATCTGTGGAATTAATTGCCGCAGAAGGCTGTGGAGGCCAAATCACTGAGCGCTTGTAAGACAGAGATAGATTTTTGATTAATAAGAGCATCAGAGGTTATGGGGAGAAGGCAGGGGAATAGGGATGAGAAACATATCAGCCATGATTGAATGGCGGAGCAGATATGATGGGCCGAATGGTCTAATTCTGCTCCTATGTCTTATGGTCTTATACATGGAGAAAATTTGGATGATCTTCGGAACAGCCTTATCTATTCAAAATTAAACCTCGGTCATGCCTACCCGCAACTGGAGTTAGATGAGGAGTCTCAGAAATTTGCTACAATCAATACCCACAGAGGCCTCTTCCAGTGTACCTGACTGCCATTCGGCATCGCTTCAGCCTGCGCTATCTTCCAGCACATGATAGAAAATTTGCTCCAGGGAATTCCCAAGGTGATAGTTTATCTTGATGACGTGCTAGTCACCGGCACTACACCAGAAGAACACATTGCCAACCGAGAGGAAGTGGTAAAGAAGTTTTGTGATGCAGGGGTCTGCCTAAAATGGGAAAAACATAGGGCTGGATTCTCCGTTAGCGTGATTCTCCGTTTTGCCGGCATCCGGGAGTTTCTCGACAGCGTGGGGCTGCCCCACAATGGGAAACCCCATTGACCGGCCGGCATCACGGAGAATCCCGCCGGCGGGTCGGGGCAGAAATGTGGCGCGACGGGGTGGAGAATCCAGCCCATACTTTCCAGGCCGCAGAAGTGACCTATCTACTGGCGGCATGGTGGCACAGTGATTAGCACTGCTGCTTCACGCCGCTGAGGACCCAGGTTCGATCCCGGCCCTGGGTCACTGTCCGTATGGAGTTTGCACATTCTCCCCGTATCTGCGTGGGCTTCACACCCACAACTCAAAGATGTGCAACCCAACGGTCAGGTGGATTAGTCAAGCAAAAGTGCCCCTTAATCTGAATACAAATAATTGGGTGCACAAAATTAAAAAAAAAGAAAAAGAAGTGACGCACCTAGGATTTTAAGTTGATGCGACAGAGTTGCACCCATGGAAGGAAAATATCAAGGTCTTACTAGATGTCCCTGCACCCAAAAATGACAGGAAATTTAAGTCCTTCTTTAGTACAGTCAATTACTGTCGAAGGTTTATTTCCAATCCAGCCTCAACATTGACCCTATTACACCAGTTATTGAGGAAGAATCAGTGGTGGCGATGGAGGGACCCTCAGGAGTAAACTTTCCAAGTTGTGAAACAAGTGTTATGGCCTGCAAACCACTTGGTGCATTTTGATCCGGGAAAACCAGTCATGCTGGCATCTGATGTGTCCCCTTATGGTGCAGGAGATGTTTCATCCCACAAAATAGGAGATGGTTTGGAACCCCCTATTGGAAGCCAAGGGCTGATTTAGCACAGTGTAATGCAGAACAAGGCCAGCAGCGCAGGTTCAATTCCTGTACTGGCCTCCCCGAGCAGGCGCCGGAATGTGGCGACTAGGGGCTTTTCACAGTAACTTCATTGAAGCCTACTCGTGACAATAAGCGATTATTATTATTATTGCCTTTTCCTCAAAGAGTGTTTCTGCAAAAGAACAAACTGTACCCAGACTGAGAAGGAGGGCTTAGTGGTTATATTTGGTGTGATGAAATTCCACCAGTATGTGGATGGTCGATGATTCGACATAGTGACTGACCACAAGCCATTACTGCACCTGTTAAGGGAAGATAAACCCATACCACCCATAGTCCCGATGAGGGTGCAGCCTTGGGCCTTGTTGTTGCTGGTCTACAATTGGGCTTTTCAGCACCCGCCTGGGGGGGAATATTGCTAATGTTGATGCATTAAGTCTCTTGCCCCTACCCAAGAGCATTTCGCCACCAGGAAGTCATTCTTGCTTTAAACTTACGGGACACTCTGCCAGTGTCCGCAGGGCACATCCAGAAGTGGACCCAAAGAGACTATTCTTTCGAAGGTTAAACAAATGATACGGTCTGGCTGGCGTTACGAGAAGTCCGAGCAGCTGAGGTCCTACTGGATTTGCCAAGGTGAGTTGACATGTGAAGATGGCGTGCATCTGTGTGGATCAGGGGTGGTCATCCCGCCTCAGGCCTGGTGGCCTCACCTTCAAGAGCTACATCGCGCCCACCCAGGGCAGACAAAGTTGAAGATGCTGGTGCGCAGTTAGGTCTGGTGGCCAAGCATCGATAAAGTAATTAAAGTACTAGTACAACAGTGCCACCTTTGCCAAATGCAGCAATCTTTGCCATCTTCCACCATAATTCACCCATGGGAATGGCCAACTCGCCCATGCAGCAGGGTCCACGTTAATTATGTGGGCCCGTTTATGGGTAAGATGTTTTTGGTAGTGGTTGTACACTGGTTGTTGTATAACTCCACTCCTCGTTCAATGACAGGAGACTCACACCCAACTGAGCTGCTCATGAGCCGCTGGGTGAGAACTCGATTAGATCTTGTATTTCCAAATCTGGTGGGGAGGCTGGGGGGCACGTCAGGCCTCCCAGAAGGGTCAGCGGTCAGAGCAGAGAGGTGACAGGTCATTCCAGGTTGGAGACTCGGTTTTGGTCTGTAATTTTGCTTCAGGTTCACCTTGATTAGAAGGATGGCTTGTGGCCTAGTCAGGGCTGGTGTCTTATGTGGTCGATGTAAATGGGAAGACTTTCAGAAAGCAGGTTAACCTGAGGAGTCGAGGGATAGCGACCCACAATGTAGAGCTGACTAGTGCAGTGAGCATCGTGAATACTCCTGTAACTCGGTCCAGCCAAGAGGAGCCAGTGACTCCTGTTTTTATTCAACCAGCTGCGCCTGTTGAGGCCAGTGAGGCTCGTTTGCCTGTTGTTGAAGTGGTACCTCCTGTGCTTGCATTAACTGTTGACCACTCGATCACCCAAAAGAGTGCCGAGCCTGTGGCTAGGCTACTGATGTCTGGGAGAACATGGAGATCTGTGGGCCTATTGACTTCTTGATGGATTCTCTTTCCTTGGTTGTCCCTGTTAACAATGGTAACCTTTGTACATGGCTTTTGCAGGAATTGTAATAAGGGACTTGAGGGGAGGGTTGTGGTAGTACAGCCCCTTTAAGGGGGTGGGTTCCACAGATCGCGAGACCGGCTGTAGGCCAATCGTGTGGGATCGTGTGAACCCCGGCCAATGGGGATTTAGCGCGAAGCCTGGGAGCAAGATCCCGGGCAGTGTAGACCATGGAGCTGAAGTGTAAAGACCTGTTGTATAGTGTTCTGTGTCTTTTATCTAACTGCCTTTCATCAATAAACATCTTTTGTTGACGACTGGAAGCCTCCAGTGCTTGTTTCCAGCCATTGTTTCTTTTATCTGTTTTATTGCTTTGTTCCAGTCCTTAGGACATTGCTGCATCATTACTGACTCTCAGTTAACCGCCACTTTCTATTATTGATCAGAGAGGTCGGTAGTCCTCTCCATTATGGGAGACAGTGGGGTTCCACTGTCACAAATATATCCAAATAGAACAGGGAATTTGTCAAGCAGGTTCAAAGAAAGTCACCTTTTAAAGAGGAGTTTGTAAATCAGAATAACTTTCCTGGTAAAGTGAGCAGAACAACTAGTCAAGATGACCACCTATGTGTGGGGCATGATGAGTAATACTGGGTACATGGAATTAGCATACAGATTGGTCATGCTAGAATTGAATGGCAGAACAGATGCAAGGGACTGAATGACCTCAACTTGTTCCTATGGTTCAATGCCATTTGGGCTTATACTTGCTCGAGTTTAGAAGGATAAGAGGGGATCTATCGAGTGTATAAAATTCTAAATGGGATTCATAAAGTAAATGCAGATCACATGTGCCCCCTTGTGGGGAAATCTAGAACGAGAGGTCCCGGATATAGGTTGAGGGGCAATAATTTAGAGCTGAGATGAGGAGGAACTACTCCTCGCAGAGGGGAATTTGTGGAACTCGCTGTCCCACAGTGCGGTGGTATCTGAGTCTTTAAATGTTTTCAAGAAAGCGATAGATATATCTCAGGTAACACAATGGTTAGCACTGTTGCTTCACAGCGCCAGGGTCTCAGGTTCAATTCCCTGCTGGGTCACTGTCTGTGCACAGTCTGCACGTTCTCCCCATGTCTGCTTGGGTTTCCTCTGGGTGCTCCGGTTTCCTCCCACAAATCCTGAAAGAAGTGCTGTTAGGTAATTTGGACATTCTGAATTCTCCCTCAGTGTACCCGAACAGGCGCTAAAATGTGGCAACTAGGGGCTTTTCACAGTAACTGCATTGCAGCATTAATGTATTCCTTGAGACAATAAAGATTATTAAAGATGTATTTTTGATTTTTAAAAGGGGTTAAAGGGCAATGGGCAACAGGTGGAGAGGTGGATTTAAAACCAGGACGAGATCAGCCATGATATAATTGAATGGCGAAGCAAGCTCAAAGGGCTGAATTGCCTCCTTCTGGCTCTAATCCCTATGCTCTGTGTACTGACGGGATCACAGAATCGAATCACCAAGGAAGAAATTGTAAATCAGAGATGTGTAAAGTTTTTCGAACTTAAGGAATATGGGCAAAAGCCACTTTATATCACAGGTCAGCTTCTCTTTTGTTGTGGAAATTATAATAAACAAATTCTTCGAGCTTCGATAAGGAAATTTATTTGACACAAATATTTGCAGAGAGGGCCGTGGTCTGGCTGCATAGCCGTTCCACAGTGCTCTGAGTTATACAGTTGAAAATCATTATATTTATAGAGTGAAAAAAAACAACTTTGAAGAGATAAACATTGGGAACATACGCAAGAAGAAATATGTAGTACGTATTTATGAGACCATCAATTCACAAGACACGTGATTGGAAGTGAACGGTGGTTTTAATAGTCTTACAACTGAGCCTGCCTGCGACGAGATGAACTGGCAGCAGGCTCACGACTGCAGATCTTTATACTTCCGGTTAGTGGGAGGAGCCATGCGCTAAGCCATGGGCGGAGCCAAGGGTGGAGCCCAGTACAAACTCCTCATCTCCCCCTATGGGCAGAGCCACGCAATGGCTCATATACAGAGCTCACAAAGACACAATACATATAATACAACACAGTGTGAATTACTAGGTTTAGAATTCACCACATTCACCCCCTGTAAAAAATCAAGTCCGGCGGGGGTGATGGGTCTACAAATTGAGCCGGTCCGGCGGCCGAGTTGTCCTCTGGGATCGGCGGAGCACCGGGATTGCAGCCTCTTCTGGTGGCTGGGTGGTGGCGGTCGGTGAGGGTACGATGGTGGACTCCGGGGGTGATTCGGTCCGAGCTTCGTACCCGACTGGTTCGACTGGCGACGGGGAGAGGTGGAAACACATAGGTGTGGGGGCGTGGAGCACGGGCAGTGAGTCTGTAGGTGCGGGGGCGCAGGGCGCGGAGGGTTGGGTGGGGTGTAGTGTGAGGGGTACCTCGGCGGTAGTAGTGTTGGAGTTTGATCCTGCAGGCGCCAGATCCCGGAGGGAAACAGTGTCCTGACGGCCGTCAGGGTATTCGATGAACGTGTATTGGGGGTTCGAGTGGAGTAGGAGCACTCTTTCTACGAGTGGGTCAGTTTTGTGTGCCCGGATGTGCTTCCGGAGGAGAACCAGGTCCGGTGTCTTCAACCATGCTGGGAGCGAAACCCCCGTGGTAGTGCCCCTAAAAAAATAGCCGCTCGTCAGGGGTCTGGTTGGTGGCTGTACATTGGAGGGACCTAATAGCATGGAGCGCATCGGGGAGGACCTCCTGCCAATGGGAGGTCGGGAGATTCCTGGACCGGAGGGTCAGTAGGATGGTCTTCCAGAGCGTTGCATTCTCCCTCTCCACCTGCCCGTTCCTCCTGGGGTTGTAGCTGGTAGTCCTGCTTGAGGCGATGCCCTTGTTGAGCAGGTACTGACGCAGCTCGTCGCTCATAAAGGACGGACCCCTGTCGCTGTGTACGTTGCTGGGGAAACCAAACAGGGTGAAGATACTGTGCAGGGCTCTGATGACTGTGTGGGAGGTCATATCGGGGCACGGGATAGCAAAGGGGAAGCGGGTGAACTTGTCGATGAAGTTCAGGAAGTACACATTCCGATTGGTCGAGGGGAGTGGCCCTTTGCAATCGATGCTCAGGCGTTCAAAGGGCCGGGAGGCCTTTACCAGGTGGGCCCTGTCTGGTCTATAGGTGCGATTTGCCCTCCGCACATATCGGGCAATCCCTGGTGATGGCTTTCACCTCCTCGGAGAAGAAAGGCAGATTTCGGGCTTTGATGTAGTGTGCGAGCCGGGTGACCCCCGGGTGGCAGAGGTCATTGTGGATAGCCTTCAGGCGTTCGTCTTGCGCGCTAGCGCACGTGCCGTGGGACAGGGCATCTGGGGGCTCGTTGAGCTTCCCCGGTCGATACATAATATCGTAGTTGTAGGTGGAGAATTCGATCCTCTACTGTAGGATCTTATCAACTTTTAATTTTGCCCCTTTGTGAGTTGTCAAACATGAAGGCAACCGATCTTTGGTCGGTGATGAGGGTGAACCTTCTACCTGCGAGGTAGTGCCTCCAGTGTTGTGTAGCTTCCACAATGGCTTGTGCTTCCTTTTCGACTGAGGAGTGCCGAAGTTCCGAAGCGGAGAGTATTCGGTAGAAAAAGGCGACCGGTCTCCCTGCCTGATTTAGAGTGGCTGCGAGAGCGACCTCTGAGGCATCGCTCTCAACCTGCAAAGGGACGGATTCATCCACCGCCCGCATGGCCGCTTTGGCGATGTCCTCCTTGATGCAGGTGAAGGCCTGGCGAGCCTCATCTGACAGAGGAAAGAGTGTGGCCTTAAATAGTGGGCGGGCTTTGTCCGCATATTGAGGGACCCACTGGGCATAATACGAGAAAAATCCCAGGCACCTTTTGAGGACCCTGGGACAATGAGGGGGAGGGAGTTGTAAGAGGGGGCGCATACGGTCCAGGTCGGAGCCCAAGACTCCGTTTTCCACGACATAGCCGAGGATTGCTAGCCTGGTCGTGCGGAAAACGCATTTCCCCGTGTTATGCGTGAGGTTGAGTTTCTGGGCAGTCTGGAGAAATCGATGGAGGTTGGCGTTGTGGTCCTGCTGATCATGGCCGCAGATGGTGACATTATCCAAGTATGGAAACGTGGCCCGCAGCTCCTACTGGTCCACCATTCGGTCCATTGCTCGTTGGAACACCGAGACCCCATTCATGACGCCAAAGGGAACCCGGAGGAAATGGAGGAGGCAGCCATCTGCCTCAAACGCCGCGTAGTGGCGGTCCTCCAGGCGGATGGGGAGCTGGTGGTATGCAGACTTCAGATCCACCGTGGAGAAAATGCGATACTGGGCGATCTGATTCACCATGTCTGCAATCCTGGGGAGAGGGTACGCGTCTAGGAGCGTGAACCGATTAATGGTCTGGCTATAGTCCACTACCCCATTCGAAATTTTCCCTGGTCTTAATGACCACCACCTGAGCTCTCCAGGGGCTGTTACTGGCCTCTACGATCTCCTCACGTAGAAGCCAATGGACCTCGGTTCTGATAAACACCCTGTCCTGCAGGCTGTACCCCTGCTGCGAGTGGCTACGGGTTTGCAGTCCGGAGTGACATTGGCAAAGAGTTGAGGGGGGTCGATTTGTAGCGTCGCTAGACTGCAGATAGTGAGTGGAGGTAGGGGCCCGCCGAAGCTGAGGGTGAGGCTTTTGAGGTTGCACTGGAAGTCGAGTCCCAGTAACAGTGGGACGCAGAGCTCGGGGAGTACGTACAGCTGAAAGTTCGAGTAGCTAGCGCCCTGAATCGTTAAGGCCGCGACGGTGCGCCCTTGGAGGTGAACAGAGTGTGAGCCCGAAGCAAGGGAGATCGTTTGCCGTGCAGGGAAGATAGGAAGCGAACAGTGTCTTACCAGATCTGGGTGTACGAAGTAGTCTCGGAGTCGAAGAGGCACAGTGTACTGTACCCGTTGATTTTAACGGTGATCATCGAGTTTCGGAGGTGTTTCGGACGCGACTGGTCCAACGTGACCGCGCTGAGTTGCAGGTAGTCGGCGGCTCGATCAGCTGTGCTGGAGTGGCCCCGTGATGACTGTCCGCTGAGGTCGTAGTCTTCGTGGTGAGTTTCAGAGTTTGAAGAGGATGGATCCCAAGATGGCCACCCCCGTGGATCGCACGTGGCGGGCGGTGAGGAAGATGGCGCCCAAGATGGCGGACCCCATTAGTTGCACGTGGCCGGCCGCGTGGTGGAGGGTTGCCAAGATGGCGGCCCCCATGAGGCGCACGTGTCGGGTGGGGGCGGAGTCGGCATAAAGGCCGCAGCATTTCGGGGCCTGCGGGCCTGCGAGTTTTGGAAACGAGTGCTCTGGGCTGCGGGAGAGTTTGGAGAGGGGGATTTCTTCCCCAGGCAGACCCGGGCATGGCTCTGCCCATAGGGGGAGATGAGGAGTTTGTACTGGGCTCCAACCTTGGCTCCGCCCATGGCTCCGCCCATGGCTCCTCCCACTAACGGGAAGTATAAAGATCTGCAGTCGTGAGCCTGCTGCCAGTTCACCTCATCGCAGGCAGGCTCAGTTGTAAGACTATTAAATTGATGAGACCATCAATTCACAAGACACGTGACTGGAAGTGAACAGTGGTTTTAATAGTCTTACAACTGAGCCTGCCTGCGATGAGATGAACTGGCAGCAGACTCACGACTGCAGATCTTTATACTTCCGGTTAGTGGGAGGAGCCATGCGCTAAGCCATGGGCGGAGCCAAGGGTGGAGCCCAGTACAATCTCCTCGTCTCCCCCTATGGGCAGAGCCACGCAACGGCTCGTATACAGAGCTCACAAAGACACAATACATATAATACAACACAGTGTGAATTACTAGGTTTAGAATTCACCACACGTATGTTCTTGCCCTTGGCTAAAAACAACTCGAATATGCATTTTGTTGTCCTTCGGAAAAACAACTTGTTATCATAATAAGGCCGAGTCTAAAATACTAAGCAGTATTTTCTTTACATTACCTGACCAACTTATTTTGGTTCAAAAGAAATGTTAAAATATAGTCCAGCATGCTTCTAAGTGGGCTACTCATTAACTTCCCTTCCACATCTTTGAATGGCAGAACTGTCTGAAATGTTCCTATCAGAAGTGGATTTATAATATATAGGGCCCTGTGCTCACCTCCATTTCACCCCCCACCCCCTCCACACCAGCTACCCTCACCCCTCCCCACACCCCCTAATACTCTTGCTCCCCCACCCCCTCACAGTCTTCCCCGTCACACCAGCCCTCTCTCTAGTCTCTCACACTATCCTTGCCTTCCCTACCCCCTCAGACTCTCCCTCTCTCACCTCGCCTGGGGTCATTGATCTGCCCAGCGCCTCGCCTGGAATCTTCTATCTGCTCTGCTGCTTCACCTCTGTCTGCTCCCTCCCCTGGAGTCCGTCCACTGCCTTGCACACCAGGAGCTCACTGCCTCTCTCCCAATTGCTGCTGGGGTCCACTATCTTACTCACACCTGGTGCTTTCCCCTTCTCCTTCAGAGCCTCGCCTGCTTCTGGGTCCATCCATTTTCATTTTCCTTCTTGGTAACTGTAACTTACCTTCCCTCCCACTCCCATCCAATCACGGTCTGGTTTTGCTCTGAATTTGCTGTTGATGGGCTCACTAGTCTATTTGTCCCTTCCACTCTATGTATTTGAACAAAGAAACATTTATTTAGGTGAGATATGTACGGCCATTCTGCGACTGGAAGATGGACTTCTCCAGGACTCTTGGTGTGGAAGGTCTTGCAGATGCTATCCTGACCCCCTGCTGTAGGGTTCTGGGCTCCAGGGCTGTGGACGGCCTCCATCTTGTACTCCAGAGGCAGCTCCAGGAGTTGTTCAGTTGAGACGCGACATCCTCACGCTACATTTTCCCAAACGTATTTCACGCTGGCGTGTAGTCCCGCTAACACCGTGACAAATTTGGGATGGGGTTGGGTGCGGGGCTGGGCCTTCAAATACAAAAGAGATTCTTACCTGCCTTTGGTGGGTTTTGGTGGGATGATCGTACTATCAATTCATACCAGCGTGAAACCTATTTCTGGGCCTGCTGCCATATACTCCCACCTTGTCCGTCATTGAACACTCCAGTTGGGCGTGGGAGAATTATGCCCATTGTAGCTGTTTCATGGGTGCAATTCAACCAAAGAATTTCCAAGGGTGGAATTCTCCAGCCGCGTCTCCCGGCGACCGGCCATTCCGGATATTCCTGCCCAAGGTCAATGGACCTTTACATGGCCCACGTCCCACCCATGGTGAGCTGGCAGCAGGCCAGCTGGTAGAATCCAGACCCAAGTATCATTTTGAGTGAGTTTGACAGGGTGTTTCTCGCTGGCTTTTTGGGTTAGATCCACACTGGTATTCGCCCGCATAAAGGTCGCGATCTAACCAAAGCTAACCAGAGTCCGCTGTGGGCGGGATTAGAGGGGTCATTCATGGCACTATCTAATGGCACTCTGTTGCTGTTCTGGGCCCCAGTGGGGAACTGTCATCCTGGCAGTGCCACCTGGGCACCTTGGCAGTGCCAGGATGGGGCCCAGGTGGCACTGCCAGAATGCCCAAGTGGCACCAATAGTGCCAGCGTGCCACCCTGTCCGGAGGCTGACCACCCGAGGTCCTCTCTTCGCTTGGGAGACTATCCCTGTTTGTTGGGGCCAGTGATAAACGGCGCCCGGCCAGGGTTTCCTTGGCGAGGCCGGTAGAGGCCGGGAGGCCATTTGATCCAGCGTCAGCAGTGGGTTTCGAAACTCACTTAACTCTGCAAGACTGGTCCTGCCCATTGTGAGCAGGACCCGGATCGCAACATCCCTCGATATCTGGTCAGATCGCCTGAGACGTAACGACCACCGGGAATTCAAGCAGAGACCTCTCCCGGTATCTACCATCCACAGGCAATGTCACCCCTTGCTCTCATAGGCATTATCCCGCACATCAACAAGTAAGGACATCCAGCAAATGGCATCGCTGAGGACCCCCCTTTTCAGATTTCCCCATCTTTACGGGACTCCTTCACACCTGCCTTTCACAGCCCCACCCTTCAAACCCCCCAAGCCCTCTTTCATGAGCATGATCCCCTCAGGCCTTGAGCCTTGGAAGTGCCACCATGGCTTCTGGGAATCTTGGCACTGGCACCGTGGCAGCTTAGAAGTGCCAGAATGACAGTGCCAAGATGCCATGCTGTCAATGCAAAGGTGCCCTGAGGCCACAGGAAGAGCCAGGGTGCCACCCTGCCCTGTCCCTGACCTCCCAGGGGTCTCAAATGACCTTGGAGATCCACTGCCCATGTGCTATTATGCCCGGTCCACGTTTGTGTGGACCAGTACCACACAGCACCCGGTTGAGGCTTCGTAATAAACTGGTGGCTGCATATTCAAATTAACCTAATGGCTCAAATGTGGGGGTCAGGGAGCAGAATAGAGAAGGCCAAGTACTGGAAAAATCACCAAGTCTGGAACCCTATCTGGTTGAGACTGAGAATGAGTAGGGAGAAGAAATAGAAGCGCTGCCAGATCAACAAGAAGAATGGACTAACTACCCAAATGACCAGGAACACAATCTGAACAGAGAACCAATAGTCTCCGAAGATTTACAAGCTCAAATGGTATAGAGTTCAAATGAAAACAAGGAGAACCTCCGATGAAAATAAGGTTGGAGAGAACAAAGAACAAAGAACAAGACAGCATAGCCACAGGCCCTTCAGCCCTCCAAGCCTGTACCGGTCATGATACCACCCTTGGTCAAAACCCTAAAGAACAAAGAACAATACAGCACAAGAATATGCCCTTCCGAGATTAGTGAATCAACCACAGCACTTCACTCAGTGCAGCAGAGATGAAGGCAGAGACTTCGGAGAGAGATACAGGTTAATGTAAATAGAATTTATTGGGCGGGATTCTCCCCTACCCGGCGAGGCGGGGGGTCCGGGCACCGAGTGGTGGCGTGAACCACTCCGGCGTCGGGCCGCACCAAAGGTGCGGAATCCTCTGCGCCGTCAGGGGCTAGGCCGGCCCCGGAGTGGTTTGCGCCACACCGGCCAGCAGAGGAGGGGCTTGGTGCCATGCCAACCGGCGCTCAAGGGCCTCCACCGGCCGGCTCAAATTGGCGCATGCACGGGAGCACCAGCGTGTGGTGGCGTCATCCCAGCGCATGCGCAGGGGGGGATTCATCTCCGCATCGGCCATCGCGGAGGACCACAGGGGCTGACGCGGAACAATAGAGTGCCCCCACAGCACAGGCCCACCCGCGGATCGCGGGCCAGGCCACCGTGGGGGCACCTCCGGGGCCCAGATCCCCCCCCCCACGAGGACCCCGGAGGCCGCCCGTGCCGCCAGGTCCCGCTGGTAAGGACCTACTCTAATTCACGGCGGCAGGACCGACAAAACACGGGTGGCCACTCGGCCCATCGTGGGCCGGAGAATCGGTGGGGGCGCCCCTGCCAGAGGCCGCCGACCGGCTCGCCGCGTTTTCCGCCCCCGCCAGATCCCCGGCACCGGAGAATTCGGCAGCCGGTGGGGCGGGATTCACGCTGTCCCCTGGTGATTCTCCGACCCGGCGGGGGATCGTAGAATCCCGCCCATTGAGTCCCAGACTTGAGTATAAAGGGTTCATGTGAAAATGTAAATATTGCACAAATAAATATCAGTGACATAAGATCATATGTTAATGCAGTTCCATGTAGAGCACCAGAAAGAGATTACACAATGATTATGTTAACTAAAGTATAGAACTTGCTAATAGCGTCACCTCCAACCTTGGGCAAAATTCTCCGACCCTCAGCAGGGTCGGAGAACCGCCTGGGGCCACCGAAAATCCCGCCCCCGCCGTGGCAGAGATTCTCCGCCACCCGGGAAGTGGCGGCGGCAGGGATATCGCCACTCCGGTCGGAGAGGCCCCTGTGGCGATTCTCCGGCCCGGATGGGCCGAAGTCCCGCCGCTGGGAGGTCTCTCCCGCCGCCGAGGTTTAAACCACCACTGGAACGGCGGGATCAGCGGCGCGAGCGGGCCCCGGGGTCCTGGGGGGGTGGGGGGGGCGATCGAACCCCGGGGGGTGCCCCCACGGTGGCCTGGCCCGCGATCGGGGCCCCCCGCTCAGACTCCGGGCCAGTGCCCTGGGTGCACTATTTTCTTCCGCGTCCGCCACGGCCTTCGCCATGGCGGAAGCGGAAGAGAACCCCACATCGCGCATGCGCCGGCAGTGACGTCAGCAGCCAGCTGCCGCTGACGTCACTGCCGGCGCATGCGCGGATCAGCGAAAGCCTTTCGGCCAGCCCCGCTGCCGGGGGCGCCGGTATTTTGCGCCGGTCTTCTGGTGGCAACCGCTCCGGCGCGGGGCTGGCCCCCAAAGGTGGGGAGAATTCCCCACCTTTGGAGAGGCGTGACTCCTGAGTGGTTGGCGCCACTCCCCTACTCCGGGACCCTCCGTCACGCCGGGTAGGGGAGAATGCCACCCCTTATCTGTAAGTCCAAGCCCACGACTACCGCAAATCAGATCAAAGAGAACATCAAAAGATTTAGCAAAGCTGCCAATTTCGGATTGTTACTCTTCACTTTTATTTAGTTTTGAACTTTTAGCAGCACGGTGGCACAATGGTTAGCATTGCTGCCTCACCGCGCTGAGGTCCCGGCTCTGGGTCACTGTCCGTGTGGAGTTTGTACATTCTCCCCGTGTTTGCGTGGGTTTCGCCCCCACAATCTAAAGATGTGCAGAATAGGTCAATTGGCCACAGTAAATTGCCCCTTAATTGGAAAAAATTAATTGGGTACTCTAAATTTAAGAAAGAAAAAAAAACGGTTTGAACGTTTACCGATTCTGTCTTTTCCAACAGGGCTGCTATCAGAAATGACGAGTTTAAAGCACTTGTCACTGCCCTACTCATTCTTTCTGTTGGAACAGCGGGCCCAGTCTGGTTCATTGGACGGGGGAGGGGTGGGGGAGTGAGGGGGACTTTGTAAAGTGCCTTCCTGCTGCCAGTCCCATGAAATAGAATCCCTCTTTACCACATTGTCCCTTCAGTAACATGCTCATCTGTTTCCCCTACTCCAATTTGCACATGGCTTCAGTAATAGTTCAGAGTATCACCCATTAGTTCCTATTCCTTAATTTAGCTCCTCCTCAATTGCACATTGCAACAGTTGAAGAAATTTGTGACAGACTATTTCTGTACGTTTAATAAGTGAGTGGCTGTACATAAGGCTATCGTTCATGTACCTGGTGTCAGATGTCGATTGCACATTCTCAGACTGAATAACTATTGGACTTTTACCACATCCAATGGATTTGTAGTTACGAGGAGTGGGACTGAGATGACAGAGACATATTTAAGTAATAGCTCTTCAGATCCCTCAGGTGTAGTGGCACTAAAACCCAGAAGTCCAAGATTGTTCCAGCTCACCGTGTCACAAATACCCCATTTATGATTCTCGCAGAACCAGAAACAGATAAAAAAAATAACGTTCTCTATTCATCAATTATGCATTATCCATACAGCATTAGCTCCATCAAAAATGTTCAGTGTCTCATGTGACAAAAAAGATGTCCACAGTGAATTAAGAAGCTGGAGCATTCGGAGTGTGCACCAAATGACACAGGATTGTTCGTGAATTACAAACATTTAAGAGTTACACTTCCTCCAATGAGTTCTCCTCCAATTCTTTGTTCAGTTCTGCAGTGATATCATGGTTGCGTTGCAATTCACTGACTGACCACTAGAAGACTCACTAGTATATCAGTAAATGTTAGAGTCAGGTGACCCCCTCAGATTGGCGAGCGGAAGCTAAAAAGAGAGTTTGCTCGTGCTTAATCTTCCTGTTATTCATCTGTTGTTTCATATATAGTTTACCCACAGTTAATGTTAATAAATAATTTATAGCTTTAGCTACAAGTGTTCTTGAAATATAAATCAGGCCATCTGACAAGAACATTACATGGTACAGAGTTGAATGGTATTAAAGACTGAGAAAAAAAACAAGCCTGCCACGAGCTCCACAGACATTTGAAGATTTTGCAGCCTGCAAGAAGCCACCAATGAGTCTCAGATTTCATGGTAATGTGTACAGCAACTAGCATGTATTTAAACAACAATTTAATCCTTTTCTTACTGCAGTAAGTTTAGAAGATCAATCAGATTTGCGTAAGGTAGTGATGCTCCTAACAACAGCAGGGCCCAAAGCAATTGTTGTGTTTAATACATTTAAATTTGCAAATGATGAAGATTGCAAACATTTTAATGAAGTAATTCAAAGATTTGATGCACGTTGCACCCCCAGAACAAATGGAATTGATGAACACTATGGGAGAGATTCTCCGACCCCCCCCCCCCCCCAAAACGGGTCGGAGAATTGCCAGGGGGCGGCGTGAAACCCGCCCCGCCACTCCGACGGTGGCTGCCGAATTCTCCGCGCTAGTTTTCGGGCAGGGTCGGGGATCGCGCCGCGCCAGTGGGGGCCGTTGACAGTGCCCCCCCCCCCTCCCCCCCCGGCAATTCGCGGGGCCCCAATGGGCCGAGCGGCCGCTCATTTTCAGCCAGTCCTGCTGGCGTTAAATGGACATGGTCCGTCCCGGCAGGACCTGGCTTGTCGGCCATCTAGCGGCATCCTCGGGGGGATCTGGCCCCGGGGGGGGGGGAGGGGGGGGGGGGGGGCGGGGGGGGGGGGGGGGGGGTGGGGGGGGGGGTGGGGGGGGGGGGGGTGGGGGCCATGGTGGCCTTGCCCGTGATCGGGGCCCACCAATCTGCGGTGGGCCTGTGCCGTGCGGGCACTCTTTCCCTCCGCGCCGTCCTCTGTAAGGCTCCGCCATGGTCGGCGGGTAGAAGAAACCCCTTGCGCATGTGCATGAACCACGCCGGCGGTTCTGCGCATGCGCCAGAACACGCTGGCAGTACTGCGCACGCGCCAAGTCTTGCCGGCCGACGGTGGCCCTTCGCCGCCGGTTAGCATGGCGCAAACCCCACCTGTGCCGACCGAGCCCCCGAAGGTGCGGCGGATTCTGCAACTTCCAGGCGGCCCGATGCCGGAGTGGTTCACGCCGCTCTTGGCGCCGGTACAGGTCGCCCCAACAATTGTGGGAGAATCCCGCCCTTCGTGTTTAGATCACGTTTCCAGAAGACAGGAGAGTCCAATTTTATCACTGATTTAAAATTAAAAGCTAAAACCATGCAATATTTCTGAGATGGAATCTTCCATGCTTCGGGACCAGATTCATAGACACATAGAACATATAGTGCAGAAAGAGGCCATTCGGCCCATCGAGTCTGCACCAACCCACTTCAGCCCTCACTTCCACCCTATCTCCATAACCCAACAACCCCATCCAATGCCTGATATTGTCCATCACTGAGAGATAAAGTTCCATCCTTGGGGTCATAGAATTTACTGTGCAGAAGGAGGCAATTCTGCCCATCAAGTCTGCACCGGCCCTTGCACTTAAGCCCTCGCCTCCACCTATCCCCATAACCCAGTAACCCTACCTAACCTTTTGGACATTAAGGGGCAATTTATAATGGTCAATCCACCTAACCTGCACGTCTTTGGACTGTGGAAGGAAACCGGAGCACCTGGAGGAAACCCACACAGACACGGGGAGAAGAGAACGTGCAGACACCGCACAGACAGTGACCCAGCAAGGAATCGAACCTGGGACCCTGGCGCTGTAAAGCCACAGTGCTAATCACATGTGCTACCGTGCTGTTTGGAGAGAATGAAAATAAGCTGATGAAATGGTTGCTGAGGGAATCCGAGTTGTTTTTGGAACAAGCCATTAAGATTTGGCACGATCAGCTAGCAGCACAGCATTCTAAAATGATTCTAAGTAATGGCGACGTCTTCTTGGAAGAAAACCCCCCGGTTGCCGCCCTTTTTCCAAAAAGGCAGGAAACTTCCAAAAGAAGGTAAGAAGGTTTGTGCAGCTCCTCGCACACCAACAAACAGGTTAAAGGTCAGGACAAAGTATTTCTGTGTAAAAGATGTGGTCAAAGACACAAATTAAGGCAATGCCAGTGTTTGGCAAGTTTTGTTCCAGATGCAAAGGAAAAAAAATCACTTTGCTCAGAATTGTTACTCTAAGCTCAACCCCAGATCGGTCAGCACAATGGAAGGCAATCTCCAATGATGAAACATCATTGTTTGTTGGAGTGGAAGAATTATGTTTTGAAGACAGCAAAATATTCTCCAGCACTTAAAAAATTCAAACTGATACTCCATTTAAAATAAATGCGGTTGCTGATGACAATTGGCTGCTACCACTTGGGGTGAATGGTAGAGTGGTCCAATTGAAGTTAGCCACTGGTTCCAAAGCCAATTTAATCAGCATGGACTAATTCAGCCCATTACAAGAAATCACAAAATATCTCATGGAGATTACAACGATTCAAGCATTAAATGTTCTCGTGCTTGTGACAGTTTATTTCGTTCCATTCTATATTATATCTGAGGGCTTGGATTCATTATTAGGTGATCAATCCTGTGCAGAATTAGGTCCCGTGCAGTTGGTATGGAGCATCTACAATGGATTGGATCAACACTCCAACAATTCTGAGATCATTATCAGCAAATTCAGTGATGTGTTCACAGGTTTTGGTACGCTACCATTCACCTACAAGATACAACTCAAAGAGGATGCAAAAACTGTGATACGGGCACCAAGAAGAGTACCTGTACCTCTTTGGGATCGCCTCAAAAAGGAGCTAGACAGAATGACAACGTTAAAAGTAATCCGAAAGATAGAAGAACCTACTGACTGGGTAAACTCCATGGTTTGTGTGAAGAAAAAGAATGGCGATATTCGCATATGCATGGATTCTAAAGATCTTAATAAGAATATCTAAAGAGAACATTAGCAAATACCAAAGCATGAGGAAATCACATCTAAGGTGGCTGGTGCACAATTCTTTGCGAAACGTGACGCATCTCAGGGTTTCTGGCAACTAAAGCTAAAGAAACAAAGTGTAAAATACTGCACTTTTAAAAGGCCATTTGGATGATACTGCTTTCTGAGAATGTGCTTTAGCATAATTTCGGCATCAGAAATTTTTCACCGTGCCACAGAGCACAGAATCGAAGGCATCGAAGGTGTACATGTACGTAGTTGATATCTTCGTTTGGGGCTCAACCATAGAAGAGCGCAATAGTTCTAACAAGTGTCAGGAGAAATGGGCTGAAGCTCAACAAGCAAAAGTGCCAATTTAGAGTAACCGAGGTCACATTCTGAGGTGACAAGCTCTCATCGCATGGCATTGAACCTGACCAGGCCAAAATCCAAGCAACTCTCAACATGCCAAAAGCCCACGAAAAGAAAGCCATCTTGGGTGATGGCGTGATGGGTTTGATCAATTTCAGAGGGAAATTCATTCCAAACCTGTCAGCAAAAACAACACATCTACATGATATCCTGCGCAAAACAATGGATTTCACTTGGACTGAGCAACATGAGCAAGAGTGGAATAAACTCAAGACTTCACTGACCACTACGCCAGTTCTTACATTTCTTGACCAGTCTAAGCAGATTAAAATGTCAACAGATGCTTCCAAAGATGGTCTGGAAGCAGTTCTTCTGCAACCTGAGCATGCCGATTGGCATCAGTCAAATGTGCATCATGATCCATGATGGCAACAGAGTAGGGGTAGGCTCAAATTGAAAAAAGAAGGCCTGGGTTTACTTGTAGGTTTGGAGAAATTCCACGACTACGTTTATGGGCTTTCAACTTTCACAGTCGATACAGATCATCGTCTTTTGGTTAACATCATTAAAAAGTCTCAACCAGCTGTCTGCATTCAGAGGTTGATGATGAAGTTACAACGCTATGACTTCAATCTAATTGATACACCAGTCAAATATTTGTTCTTAGCAGATGCATTATCGAGAGCAGTGAAATTGCTGAAGATGTAGATCTGCATGTCAAAACTTATTTCCATACTACCACCAGTATCAGATACAAAACTACGTGAGATCCAAGAAGAAACCAGGAAGGATCAAACTCTTCAAGAGGTGATGAGGAACCTCAACTCACACTGGCTTAGCGTTCAATGTATGGAGTTCTACAATTATATGGTCTGAACTCAGTATCATTAATGGAGTGGTACTTTGTTTGAACACTACAGTCATACCACAATCTCTTTGCCAGGATGTACTAAAGAGGATACACAAAGGACATCTTGGGATTGAAAAATGTAAATGGAAAGCTCTGTTTCTGGCCAGGTATAAACCAGGATATTGACAGGATGGTTAGTTGTTGTGACAAATGTCAGACGCATTGTTGCAAGCAAACAAGAGAACCTATGCAAATATCTGATTTACCTACAGCACCATGGCAGAAAGTAGCTATTGATCTTTTTCACCTATGTGGGAAAGATTATTCAATGATCATAGACTATTTTTCAAACTATCCCGAAATGGGTCCAGTGACAAGCATAACGGCAAGCAGTGTAATACTGCATACGAAGTCAATTTTTGCTAGACATTGAATCCCGCAAGTTGCCGTGAGTGATAATGGTCCTTGTTTTAGCTGTAAAGAGTGGCAACTCTACGCAGTCGCGTATGATTTTAATCACGTCACATCGAGCCATTGTACTCTCAAGCTAATGGAAAAGCCGAACAAGGTGTACACCACGTTGTTAAGCAATTGTTGAAGAAAGCAATGGACAGCCAATCTGATCCATATCTCACATTAATGAATTACAGAGCGTCACCATTGTCACATGGGAGATCGCCGACAGAGTTACACATGAATAGAAGGTTGCATGCCACACGTCCGTACTTGGAAAAGAAGGAGGTGAATGCAGAGGTACTACAAGAAATGCAAAACATTAAAGTAAAAAAAAAGCAGTTATATGATAGAGTGTCTAGAACGTTACCACCTATGAGTAGTGAAGACATTGTGATAGAAGAAGATTCAGGAAATTGGTTGAGAAAAGCTATTGTACTTGAAGAAGTAGCACCTCGTTTCCACAATGCACAGACAGAGGAAGGACTGGTTTTAAGAAGAAATCATTGTGCACTCTTGAAAACCAGAGAAGACTTTCACAACATGGTGGATGACGAATCCACATCAGAATCAATGTCAGCTTCAGTGCCAGATAGTTCAGCAAATGAAGCCTGCAAATGTCATGGAGAACATTGAATCTACAAGTTCTGAGCAGCAAGGTCAAATTTTGAGAAAATCAACCAGATTCAAAAGAAAATCTGATCAACTCAATTTGTAGACTTGGACTATTTGTTCATACAATGCTTACTGTTCTAGTATGTGTATTTTTATATTTGTTAAAACAATTTTTAAAAAATTAAGAATTAATACTGTTAAACTCACAGGCTCATGATATCATCCATAAATATACTGATGGTAATATATTAATTTATTCCTTCAAAGGAAAGGGGATGTAGTTATATCATGGTTGTTTTATAATTCACCGACTGACCACTAGGAGTCTCACTACTACATACGTGAATATTGGAGTCAGATGACTCGTCAGATTGGCTGGAGGAAGCTGAAGAGAGGTGGTGTGTGCTTGAACTTACTGTTATTCACTGTTGTTTTATAAATTATTTATCCATAATTAATGTTAATAAATCATTTATAGCTTTAGCTACAAGTGTTCTTGTCATATAAATCAGGCCATCCGACAATAACATTACAAGTTCCATTTGGAATACTGATGGTCCAACAGGGCCAATAGGAAGCAGGGTGTCCCGAGTTACCAGATATTGTCATGTCCCCCAAGCGTTATTTTCCTATGAATATCAGTACCAGTACTTTCATTCCATTTGGTTGTTTTCAATAGTAACCAAATAACAATGCGCAATACACCAAAACCATACTCGGTGTAATTACTCAAAGCTATAAACAGCCAATATTAAAGTAATGAAAAACAGTGGGTGTCTCACTGGAGGCCACTGACTATGTTGTGAGTCTGAATAATGGATGAATGTTTCTTGTATAATGTATCAACAATAGGAAAGCAAAACATGACTTTAGATTGAATCCACTCTTTTATTGCTAATATTGTTTGGACTCCAAGTCTATTTCAGAATATGTGAATTATTAAATGAAAAAAAAAGGCAAAAGTTTATCCTGTTCACTTTCTGCCATTCTGTTGGTCCCATGATACATGGATATGGGGGAGGGGGGGTCAACTAATTAATGAAATTAATCTTGGTCAATTAGCCATTAACATACACGATAGAAGGCAAACCCCGATGTTGGAGAGATTTGGGAAACAGAGGTCCCAATGATATGGTGCAATCATTCCATAGGTTACTCATCCCAAAACATATTTGAAGGGAAACAGAGCTGAAAACATCTCTGTGGTGTGGTTATCATTGTCCATTTGACTAATCGTTATTCGGGCCTTTGTTGAAGAAGTCAATTGCTAATTTAGTAACTAGTTTGTTGAGAGGAACTGGGAGCTGCAGCTGATTAGAATATTTCAACTTTTGGGAAATGGCTTGGACTGACCTATTATTAATCCGACGGGATTGAGGCACGGATCAAGCTCTGGTGGGAGAGTTTGGATAATCCTTTCTCTGGTCATCTCAAAGTTCCTAAAGCGAGTTTAGCCCTTTTGGATCCAGTGACTTGTAGAAAATGCCACCAGTCTGGCGGAATGCTCCCAAAAATGACTATCAGTTAATTCGGGCGGGAAAACTGGTGAAAACCCATTGGCTGTCCCGGCACAATTCCCATAGTAATCCTCCCTCACTTTGTCATTTTGTTTTGGAGTTTGGGGAGATTCCCATCGGGAAAGAGATGTGCAGGGCCTTAAGATGCTGGAAGGGCACCCTGATCACTAAATAACCCTGCAGCACACCTGCCCCCCGCCAATTCGCCAGAAGAGACCTGGCTGTCCCCCCCCCCCCCCCCCCCACTTTCAGCATGATGCAGCCCCCCTCATCGCTTGTACCAGCGCCCTCCCTCCCCAGATGACCGACACCCGCTATGGGGTTGCCGAAGGCCCTCCTTTAAGGCCAGCCCTTGGGACCCACCTTCAGCCCCCACCCCGTTCACGCCTCACCCCTTTAGGCACCCCATCAGGCCCCCCCTTTCATGCATCCCCACACATCATGGCCATGCCCCTTCTCAGGCCCTGCCCTTTGGCAGTGCCCTTTGGCAGCTTTGTACCCGATCAGTGCCATGGGCACTCTGGTAGTGCCAACCAGGAAGTGTCAAGTTGTCACTCCCCAGCTCTGTCCCCGACCAGCCTGCAGCTCCAATGGCCATCCAGCCCCGGGCCACGTCATTGTGCCAGGTTTCCATTGATGGAAACCAATAGTGATTCCCACTGGCCTCACGTTGCACCGGCGGGACCAGTGAATCCCGGGAGCCGGGAGACTCCGGCTAAGACCTGGAAATACATACTTAAATTAATTTAAATACTGAATTTAAATATGCAGCTTTGGATCATGGCCCGTGAGGGCGTGAAACAGACTGTGTCCAGTGCAGGCTGGGAGCATCACGTTCCGTTCAGCGTCTGGCATGACCCCGTTTCGGAGCTCTCCCACTATTCTTCCGGGAATAGCAGGAGGTGTGCTGGGTGAAACGCAGGAGAGAATCGCTCACTGTCGTATCAAATTGTCCAGTACCAGTTAAAAGATGCTGTGAATAGATATTTAGAATGTCTCAGAATAATCTAACCTTGTACTGGAGCAGCACAAGTTAGGTTTAAAGCATATTTGGGGAATTACTCGACTGGCAAATGGAGCACTGATCCAATCAGTATTGCTTGGGCTATTGTAAATATCTTGAAAATGAATGGGCTCATAAATCTTTCAGAAATATTTACCAGGCATTGTTTTGTTCGTTTTCTCTTCCCACACCTACTGGTGCGAGTCGAAAAATTTCAATCGTTTCTCTAGCAAGTTTTGCCTGGAATCTGTGGCCAGAGGCTTATAGCTTTAGGAGGTGCCACTCCACACCAAACATGGCTGACCAGGAGTCTCTCCCACTCTTGGCATATTGGAAGGAGTTCACAGGTTGACACGTAACCTGTTTGGCCGTTTTATGAAAGCACCTTCCTTAGCACCAGGTCCTGGGGTGGGACTTGAACCCAGAGCTTCGAGCTCAGAGGCATGGGCGTTACCCACTATGTCACAAGACTTTCCAGTTACCAGGCATCAGGAAACATATTTCAGGGACAATTCTATGATCCTGCGTCCCAGTGGGATGTGGCACTTACAGGGAATGTCATTCACATATCCGAGATTGCATCTATGTGGATTTACATTTGACTGATGCACCCTTTTGAATACAGCTCTCCACTGCTCGTGCTGATTTCTGAATTGCTCCTTTATAATGTTTCGGTGCAGAATGACCAAAGCAAAGCAATTGGGCGGCATGGTGGCGCAGTGGTTAGCACCGCTGCCTCACAGTGCCAAGGACCCAGGTTCAATTCCGTCCTTGGATGGCTGCCTGTGTGGAGTTTGTATGTTGTCCCTGTGTCTGCGTGGGTTTCCTCTGGGTGCTCCGGTGGATTGGCCATGCTAAAAATTGCCCCTTAGTGTCCAAAGATGTGCAGGTTAGGTGGAGTTACGGCGATACGGCAGGGGAAGAAGTGGTCCTAGCTGGGGTGCTCATTCAGAGGATTGGGCAGAATCGCCTCCTTATGCACTGTAGATATTCCATGCATTCATGTGTCAATTCACCCTCCACTATATTATTTGTGATGTGGGAGTGCTCAGTTTCAACCTGAGAGTCTGAACATTACTCTCACATACAAATATGGATGAGCATGAATAAATAAAATACTAATAGTGGTGCTACATCATGACTATTAACTGTCAGCATCTCAGTGAAACAGACAGAACCTATACCTTAACAAACAGATGACCAGTATTGCTAATTATCCTGGAAAAATGTTGAAAAGGCCACACCAGATTGCACAAAGAGATGAGTTGTTATATCAGTGTGCTGCCTGATCAAGGAATCCTGCAGTAGGATTCAATTCCTTTCGCTGCTCTTCCCCCTCAACCAAGCCAACCACTCACCCTCACCCCCCTCCCCGATCCCCTCAACCAACCCCACTGAGTAGCAAGTTACATTTACAGACAATGCTACTGAGAGCCTAACTAAAACCTGCTAATGGCACTGACAACTCAGACCTCATTCGGAGAGACTTGCAATTCCCTCCCTCCCCACTGGCAGCCACGTCTTTGCGTCTCTAGGTCCGAAGCTTTGAAATTTCCTCCCTGAAACTTTCCGCCTCTCACTCCTTCTCAAAGCCTATGTTTTGGACTCAGTTTTGGGTCACCTGTTGTAAGATCTTTATCTGACATGGTGTCAACATTTGGTCTGATTGCCATTGTCTTGATCTAAGCAAGTTGGTGTGTTTCACTGCTTGGCTGGATAATGCGGGTCCAACAAAACTTGACACCATCCAAGACAAAGCAGCCTGCTTGATTGGCACCCCATTCACAAACATTCACTCCCTTCACCACTGATGCACAGCCCATCCTGCAATACAGGATGCATTGCAATAACTGACAAGGCAGCGGTGGAGTGGTATTTGTGGTGATATGCATCATCGTAAATACACAAGGGGTTCACGTAAATACACGTAGACTAGTTAAACACTAGAGGGAGCACCAGAGACATCATGACACACAGACATTCAACCAATAGGTCAGTAAGATAGGACACGACCAATGGACAGTCAAGACACACACAGAGGTGACACTACCACAAGGGGCTACCCATATATAAGGACACAGCACACATGATCTTTCTCTTTCCAGTGGAGACACTTAGTGAGTACAGACAGGGTTGACTGAAACACATCACACCCACCACGTGGATTGTAGCAGACTGGTTTGTTAGTCTGAGTAGCTATAGCAAGATTAACAGGAGAGTCGAATCCAAGTAGGAGAATTGTGAACAGTTTAATAAATGTGTTAAAGCTATCTCCAAGTCTGAACCTTCCTTTGTCAGAGTGCACATCAAGGAAGCAGCTTATGCTACGTCAAGAGCATAACAAAACAGTATTGTCACTGGACTAGTAATCCAGAGACTAGGGGAAAGCTATGGGGACCCGGGTTCGAATCCCACCAAGGTAGATGGTGAAAATCTGGAATTAAAAGTCTAATGATGACCATGAGACCATTGTCAATTGTCATAAAAATTCATCTGGTTCACTAATGTCCTTTAGGGGAGGGAATATGCCATCCTTACCTACTTGTGAATCCAGACATTTTAAATGCCCTCTGAAGGGCAATTAGGGATGGGTAACAAATGCTGTCTCAGCCAGGGATCAAATAAAAAACTCACCAAAGCACATTCGACAGCACCTTCCAAACCTAGAAGGACATGGGCAGCAGACACATGGGAGTGCTTTCTCCTGGAAGTTCCCCTCAAAGTCGCTCACCATCCTGACTTGGAAATATATCGCTGTTCCTGCACTGGGTCAAAATCCTGGAACTCCCTCCCCAGCAGCACTGTTGGAATATATACACCGCATGGCTGGCAATGGTTTAAGAAGGTAGCTCACCATACCTTCTCCAGGGCAATTAGCGATCAACCGAGCCAACAAAGCCCCTGTGAACAGATAAATAAAGACAGACTGCATTAAATATAAATACAATCTATTTTAAAAGCCAATTAGTTCAATCGGTATAGCATATATCTCAGACATGGCGTTTCCTGACTATGATAACTATTATTATAGCATGCAAAATTGTACATGAAGCCAACACTTTTAAAATCTGTCAAACACCATTTTTAAAAGGACGATCACCATGTTCAGCGTTTCTGGATTGAGGGGTAACATTTAGCAATAATGACTTGCACCATTTAAAACAGGAATTTAAGAGATGTGACCTTCGCTGGCTAGGGCACCATTGCTGCCTAGCCCTAAGACAAAAAGGTACAGAATAGGCAATTATTCAGTAATGCTTCAGTGGAATGTTAGCGATGTGGAGGTAACCGCACTCCTGAATCAAGTCGGGTAAGGAGACTGAGTGTTGTTATTGTGACAAAAGAGGACATTTGATAAAGTACAGCGCAGAGCTAATTCAAGATCGCCAAATAATCTATCAACCAAGGTGGTTGATTGTGATGTGGAAGAACAATGTGGAAGAATCTAGCACCAGTAATTCTAGTGTCTACGTCTTTGTTTAATCTAAAATAAAACGCAAGATAAAGTCTATTTCTGTAACGCTCAGGTAAATGAGAAGCCCTCTTAAATTGTAAGTGAATACAGGGGCATCAGCCATTTGATTGGGCTAACATTCATTTCAGTACCTAAGAGAGGGAGTCCAGCCATTGAACTTGAAGAGCACTTCTGCCAAGTTGAAAACTTATATGGAAGAAGCAATTAAAATAAAAGGCACCTCAATAGTACATACCCAAACTGATGAGAAAATAGGAACGTGGCTTCTGTGATGAATTAGGCAAAATGGAAGGGCAATAAGCTAAGATATATCCAGGGGCGACTCGCCGATTCTTTAGGGCAAGACTGGTACCATATGCCTCAGAAGAGAAAGTGGATACTGAGTTCTACAGGTTATCCAGCCAGTTCAGTTCACGGAGTGGGCAGCACCTATAATCCTTGTATTGAAAGCAGACAAGACTATCTGCATTTAGGGCGATTTTCAGCTTACAGTTAATCAGGCCACCGAATTGGATCAATATCTAATCCCGAGAATGAAAGAACTGTATGTAAATCTGGCAGGTGGTTGATCTTACACAAAATCTGAGTCACACGTATTTGAATTAGATGATGCTTCCTGGCGTATGTCATGATAAAAACACACAAAAGCCGATCCCAGTACATGTGCCTGCCTTTTTGGCGTGCATTCGGCACGTGCAATATTTCAAAGGACAATGGTGATTCTGCTACAGGGGCTACCGTGGGTTGCAGTATAACTTGATGATGTCCTTATAATTAGACTGACAGAGGCTGAGCATCCAGCAAACTTAGAAGAGGTTTTAAAGAGGTTTCAGGAGGCTGGTGTTTGCCTCAAGACAGAGAAGTGCATCTTTCAAGCCACTAATGTGACCTAGCTGGGTCACCATGTGGATGCACAAGGATTACACTACATGGAAGACAACGACAAGGTGATAAAGGAGGCATCTGTCCCCACAAACACAAAAGTCAAATCAATTTTGCAATGGTAAACTACTATGGTGTTTTTTTACTAATCTTAGCGATGGTATTGGACACCTTGCATATTCTGCTGAAGAAAACAGCACGGTAGCATGGTGGTTAGCATAAATGCTTCACAGCTCCAGGGTCCCAGGTTCGATTCCCGGCTGGGTCACTGTCTGTGTGGAGTCTGCACGTCCTCCCCGTGTGTGCGTGGGTTTCCTCCGGGTGCTCCGGTTTCCTCCCACAGTCCAAAGATGTGCGGGTTTGGTGGATTGGCCATGCTAAATTGCCCGTAGTGTCCTAAGAGTAAGGTTAAGGGGGGGAGTTGTTGGATTACGGGTATAGGGTGGATACGTGGGTTTGAGTAGGGTGATCATTGCTCGGCACAACATCGAGGGCCGAAGGGCCTGTTCTGTGCTGTACTGTTCTAAGACTTCTAAAACCATTTTTGATCTTGGAAGGGTCCCCAGGAGGAAGATTTCTAAAAAATAAGCAACTGCTGAACTAGTATTGACCTGCGATGCCTCTCCGTCTGGAGTTGGTACGGTGTTGTCCTATGAGATGGATGAGAGCTCTGAATGGTCAATGGAATATACGTCAAGAACTTTCTCAGAGGCTGAAAAAGGATACTCACAAATCAAGAAGAAAGGACCATCAATAGTCGTTGATGTCAAGAAATTCTACCAGTGCTTACACGATAGACACTTAACCATAGCTTCTGGCCCCAACACTCTTGAGTCTCTTCAAAGAGGACATGATTCCGCTGATCGCCTCGGTTCAATGATGGCGTTAATTCTGTCTGCCAATGAGTATATTTTCAAGCACCGACCTGGAACACACATCGCAAATAAGATTGGCCTCACAAGAAAGTATGACATGTACTCCCGTACCACAAGAAATCATCATGGCATTCATTTTTTTAAGACACATAGCCAGTCTTGGCGAAGCAGGTCAGGAATTGAACCAATCGAAATCCACTTCTGTCCAAAGCGAGATACAAAATTCTTATAGGATGGATAAATGAGTCAGTATCCAAGAAAATGAAACCATTTACCTGCAAGAATGAATTGAGTTATCCAGATAGGATCATACTCTGGGGAGCAAGAGTATTTGTTCCTGCACCAGGCATAGAGTTGTGCCTAACTGAATACCACAGCACTCATCCTGGCATCTCGAAGATGAATATGTTGCAGGAATTATGTGAGGTGCCCTGGTATTGATGCTGATATCGAGAAGCTAGTCAAACACTGTCAAGAGTGCCAAGTGTAACGAAGGTTGCCTGCTGCAGCCCCACTCTATCTTGGGAATGGCCTGGCCAGCCATTGCTTCAAATCCATATCTATTCAGTTGGTTCATTCCTGGGCACAAATTGTGATTGATGAACAATCTAAATTAATGGACATTATTGAGGTGAAGTCACCTACATCACCCATGAAAGTTTATGCCAATGCTTTTCAACTCACGGTATCAGACAATGGAACCGTATTCACAAGGGCTCAGTTCCAATAGCTCACCACTCTTAATGGTCATTAAAGACGTTAAAACTTCACCTTACCACCCAGCATAAAATGGACGAGCCGAGAGAGCCACCCAAACTTTCAAGGCTGGCCGAAAGAAAAATGTCAGCAGGATTCTTGGAGACCAAAATCTCACGATTCCTCCTGAGCTATTGTGCCGCTCCACATGCAACAACGGAGTTCCACCAGCAGAACTGGTAATGCGATGACATCTCAGAATGAGACTGAGCCTCGTGTTTCCAAATTTGCCAGGGAGAGTAGTGACCAGCCAAAGTAATCAGGAAGCAAGCCACGATTTGAAATGAAATGAAATGAAAATCGCTTATTGCCATGAGTAGGCTTCAATTAAGTTACTGTGAAAAGCCCCTAGTCGCCACATTCTGGCGCTTGTTCGGGGAGGCTGTTACGGGAATCGAACCGATGCTGGCCTGCCCTGGTCTGCTTTCAAAGCCAGCGATTTAGCCCAGTGTGCTAAGCAGCCCCTATATAGTATTTATATAGTACAGCACAATTATTTATGATAAATGAAGCCATACACATGAGAAACTTCGGTAATAGATCAAGTTGGATCCCCATAATTATTGTCTCTAAGTCCGGACCCTTTCATACCAAGTGGACGTTGAGGGATTGGTCATTCATATACACTTGAAGAGTAGAGAGATGATCCAACAGCCAGTGTTGCGGTCAAGAAATGTTTTTGAACCCTTAAGCACTGAAGTACTTGATTGAGCTGTTATCGACATAACTGGAGTCTCTGTGGAAGCAAATAGCCTGTGCCAAAATAAATACCTGTTCTTGCACTTCCTGTTCATGCCAATCCTGTGGGAGCATCTCAGAGAACAGAATTGCGCTGCTCGGCAAGAGACAGAAAACCCCCTCAAAATCTCGATTTATAATTTTCCAATTGATGTACATTATATTTTCTCATTATTTAGAACTGTGTGAATTAGTTACTGAAGGACTTAAAGGGGGAGGAGTGTGGTGATTTTCATTTTAAGGGCAACACAGCAGAGTAAGGGTCCCATGGCATGTGCGGCCAATTGGGACTCAGAATGTGGAATCACCCCGTGGTGATAGAGGCTCTTAGGCATGGACATTTTGGGAGCTAGCTACAGTCATGCGGTTGCTGTACAATTCTTATCAATACCTTTTGTATTCACTGATCAAGCCTGTGAAAGTGCATCTTTAAAATAGGATATTGGAAAATAGACTATTGGCAGGAACCTAATTGAAGAATGCATTATTATGTTGAATGAATAAGGGACTGTCTATGCTTCGTTGTGCAAGTAGTCATTAGTACAGTTGTTCTCAGGCAATTACACCCAGTTGAGACAGGAAATTTTTGTTGTAAATATTGGGCTGTCAACAGTTTTTTATTGTTGTTAGCAGGAGAGAAGCTTTATTATCTTATATCATATAATTGCAGATTATGGTCAGAAGAGTCATTTTTCAATATTTTGGAGAGTCCCTGCTTTTTCTAATCTTTTCATTTTACAGACAATTAAGAGTAAACATGCAAGCAATTTGAGCCTCTTGTCCCAGTTACAGTTAACTCACAATGAAGCCCATCGCAATATGGATATGTGCTCAATGGTTCACTTCATGGTTGCTCTCCTTGTTTATTGCTGATTTTCTGCTCCAATGTTTTATTCTATTCATCACCCTGTCAAGCGAAAAGCAATTAAAATGTTACTCAACTCTAAGTTCTGATGATCGACATTACTGTCTTCACATTGTAAGGGTCTTTCCTGCTGATTCCCTTATTTCCCCTTTCTTTATTTTTTCCCCCCGAGTGTTGCAGATGCCTGGTCAGCTCTCAACAGTGGCTAAGCGACTGAATCAGATGCCATTACTTTTTTAGGTTTTAAGACAATGCAGAAAGATCAATTCATTCCAGGAGTGATAATATATGAAATGCGGCTTGGTTATTTTATGAACAAACTTTATTAAAACAAGAGAAAAGAAAGGAATATTTACATTTTTACTTCAGCCCTTACACTAACCGATTACATTAAGGTTTCCTAACCTTAACACACTGGTTCCCATTAAACAACACTGTACATGAATGTGCAGCTCCAGGTCCACTTACAAAAACAGGCAAAGGCAATACCTGCATTTAACAAAGTAATTTTTCTTCTGTTAGGGACATTTGTTCAGAATCTTTTTCCAAAACCTGTCTTGGTGGCAACTTTCATGACATCTCCAGTCGATTTCCACAACCTTCTCCTGTAACTGCACAGGGCTAAATAGCTGGCTTCTAAAGCAGACCAAGGCAGGCCAGCAGCGCCGTTCAATTCCCGTACCAGCCTCCCCGAACAGGCGCTGGAATTTGGCGACTAGAGGCTTTGCACAGTAACGTCATTTGAAGCCTACTTATGACAATAAGCAATTTGCATTTCATTTCATTTTTTTTTTCAAAACAGCATTTCTTCCTCTCCTCTCCCTCTAAGCTCTACCCAACCCCTCAAACAAATGTTCTCTCAGGTTTCCAGATTTGAAACAATTATCATTATCATGGCTGATTGCCGAATCCCATTTACAGAAAAGAAGAGTTATGCCATTCAGATGCAACTAACCTTCCATTGACGGACAAATAGGTCATCAAACTCTGTGATGGGCTACTGGCTGGTCAAACAAGGCAGTGAAAATGTATCATCAGTGGATCATCCAAGATGAATCGGGGTACCCTGCGTATTTCCATTAATGAGGTGAAGTCTGAATGGAACAAGGTAACTCAAGCTGTTGGTGTATCCCTCTGATTCTGCTGCTAGCAGTCTTTTCCCTCAGTCTGTTTAACCCCTACATTGCCTGCTACATCTTGGACCCCATTTCTGGACCCAAGTTCCTAATATCTCCCTATCTTAACACATTGTCATTATGATCCATGGTTGCTTAATGAACATGTATCTTTCAGTCAAGCAGCAGAGAGACTGAGAAATTCAAGAAGTTGCAACATAGTACACTGAGCTAGCTTTGAGCAACAGAGCGCAGAATCTGTGACACCCGGGAGACGGGTCGGACTCGGTTCAATTAGTTGGCTGGCGGTCAATGAATTGTCCAAAAGGCCATATTCTGCCCAGTAATGGGTGGTGATTGGATACTGCCTGAGTGGGATGATTTCCAGAGACCTAAGGAAAGCAGAGTTTTGAATTCTGGACACACAAAAAATGACCAGCTCTCTGTCTGTCTGTCTGTCTCTCTTTCGCACCTGCATTCTCTCCAAACTCCTGTATTTCTGAAACTGCAGAGACCTCATTGAATCTACATTGAAAACCATTACAGACTGGAAAGTAGAGATTGCAACCAAAAGCCTAGACTGAAAGCCTAAGAAAAAACAGCATTGCTGTACACAGAATCTGTATGAATCTACATGAAAACCTTGAACTGAAATCGTGAATTGAGCAAGGTGTGCCAGAAACAACCATTTGAATTAAAGGGCGCGATCTCCCGGCCATATCGTGTTTGACTGGGAGAACAGCGTGGCCGATAGATGTGTAGCCTCCCATGGGCTTCCCTGAAGCTACTGTGCCTTGCGGGATCTACTCAAGTCCCACAACGCAACGAGATTGGGAACCCGTCCACAATGGGCATGACCAAACCACCCTCATGTAAGTAGGCCTTAAAAGTACTTTGGCCGACAAACTCGGGATCTACAGGCCTCCCCAGGGAGTCTCCAGCCAGGTGCTATTCAGAACTAGTCCACACAAATGTGGATCAAAACGAGCAGCACACGGGGGAAGGGGGTCTCCCAGACTATTGGATGCTCCTGGGTGGTATGCGACAGAGAGGGTGGCCCGCTGGTCCTTCCCTTGAAACATGGGCACCTTGGCACTGCAAAGGTGGCACCTTGGTACTGCCACCTGGGCACTGCCAGGTGCTTGGGTGGCACTGCCAAGCCAGCAAGAGCACTGCCAGAGTGCCAGGGTGGCAGCACTAATGGTCAGGGCCCAAGGAGGGCCATACCCATGAAAGGAGGGTAGAGAGCTGGCATGGAGGGCGGGAGGGGGTGCAGGGCAGGTAAGAAGGGACCTCTTGGAGGTTTGGGAGGTGAAGAGTAGGGGTCCTGGAAGGGAGGGGTCCTGTACAGGGGCATGAGGGGTATTGAAGGGGGGGCCCCAAGGACCCCATAGTGGGGCCCTCACTTGGAGAGGTGTGAGATAATGCCCATGTGTGTGGGGGGTGGGTGTGTGGGGGACCCACAAGCTCACTTTTAGATTGGGGCAGTCTTTTAAAATGGTGAATCAATCTTTGAGTTCAGCTGCCCAGTGATGAAAAAAATTCTAAGCGTGGGCTAAACCAGGCCAAAAAGCGATTAAGTGTTGTTAGATAGTGGTGGGGAACCAGTTGGCAGAGCAGGCGGGAAACTCCCAGAATAACCCACCACAAATGACACTTAGAAACATTTCCCTTAGATTACGCCCTTCTCATTTGTTTCATAGTGATTTTGTTTTACACCCCCTCTCCCCTCTGTGTTTGTCTGGCTTGTGTGTGTGTAGAGGGTGGGACAAGCTAAAGTGGGGGATTAGGATTGAGATGACAGTTAACCAATTGTATTTGCTGCATATTTCATGACAGTTCTTGTTATCAATAAAACTAATTGTGTTTACATTTACACACCTGGTGACTGTAATAATTGGGCAACCAAGGGCCAAAGACTTTGGGTATTTCTCTGAGAGTCATTTTCAAATTAATTTGCGTTGCAACTCCATGTCAAGGGGGATGGAATTGACTGTACACTCACGCAGGGTGTCGCATCAAGATGTAAGGAAAGATGTAAGTCTTAGGCTAGCTGTAGAAGTATGTGTTGTGCTCAGCATGGCCTGGTGGGAACTGCTGTTCAGGAACGAAGGGAATTCAACCTCAATATCCAGTGGGAGCAGTACCAGAGCAAAAATCTGTCTTATTCTTCAATAGAATAGAGCAAGATGGAGGTCAGAATATTGAACTCTGAGACAAACAACATCATCACTTAAAGCTGAGAGGGCACGGTTAAGTATGTTGCAGACCCTTCCTGTTGAGTAAAAAACATATACATCAGGTATTCACGAGCTGAATATCAACCAGAACAAAACGATGCAGCACCAATCTACTGGGCTTTTATAATATACAAGCTTCATTACCAAAAAGGGGACAAGGGGAGCGGATAATTTTTTTAACAGTGGTATGAAGCAGTGAATGCGTGTTTAACGCTGGATAAAGAATCCGTAGAACCCCTACAGTGCAGAAGGAAGCCATTTGGCCTGTGAAATCTGCGCCAACCTTCTGAAAGAGCACCCAACCTAGGCCCACTCACCTGTCCTATCTCTGTAACCCCACCTAACCTGCACATCTTTGGACACTAAGGGACAATTTATCACGGCCAATCCACCTAACCTGCGTATTTTAGGATTGTGGGAGGAAACCAGAGCACCCGGAGGAAACTCACGCAGATACGGGGAAAAAGTGCAAACTCCACACAGTCAACCGAGGCTGGACTTGAACCCGGGTCTCTGGCGCTGTGAGGCAGCAGTGCTGACCACTTTGTTACTGTGCTACCCCATCATGGAGTGTCTCACCATCAGGGGTTGGATTTTCTGAGTCACTAGAAATAGGGCTGGATTATGGCGTTGGGGTGAGGGAGTTTCTGGAAAATATCAGGGAGCCATGATGCGACAGCTCCGAATACATTCCTGCTGCAGAGGAACTTTCCCAAGGACAAGTTAGGAACAGGATCAGCTACTGTACCATGGATCAGAGCAGATAATTGGCATAGTTTTTTAAAATATAAATTTAGTGTACTCAATTCATTTTTTCCTAATTAAGGGGCAACTTAGCGTGTTCAATCCACCTAACCTGCACATTTTTGGGTTGTGGGGTGTCATGTGAGAGTACCTTTAAGAGATGGATGTTTAAGCAATGTACCTTTAGGAAATTGAGCAGCTCATATTACTGAAGTGATGTCAGAGTGTGGGGGGAGCAGGGTTTTTAGCTCATTTTGCAGTGTTTAGTTTCAGTTTTGAGGAAAAGAGCTTGGGTGTGTCTGTGTTTGCAGTGAGCTGGATCTGCTGTGATCTCTGCCAGGAAAGACTATCTCTGAATCATTTGGGTGATTTAAACTCATAATAGTAATGTCTTTAACCTGATGTGTTTCTGTTTAAAGGTGTTAAGTCTTTTGGAGGTTTAAGGAACATTTTGAGGGATTATTTAGTGTTGTATTATTTTCGGGGTTATCTTTGAAGTAAGGGGTGGTAAGTGATCCAATGTTTATTTAAAAAGGTGAAGTTGAATTCATGGAATAAACATTGTTTTGTGTTTAAAAACCCACGTGTCCATAATTGTAATACCACACCTGGAGACCAAGCCGTGTGCTTCAAAAGCACCAATACATTAAAGGGTGAGGTTGCTTGAACTCCATGATACACTTTGGGGTTCTGAAAACGCTGCTCCCATAACAGGGGGCGAAACCCACGCAAACACCGGGAGAATGTACAAACTCCACACGGACAGTGACCCAGAGCCGGGATTGAAGCTGGGACCTCGGCGCCGTGAGGCAGCAGGGCTAACCCATAATTGGCATAGATAAGGAAATAACCTGAAAGATGTATTGCAGTGTTGCCAGAGCTTACAAGTGAAGCCTTGCCTACCACATACAGAGACTGCATCCTCAGTCAATGTGGCCTATTTTCAGCAGGCCAGAGGGTGCCTGCCCCAAAGTAGGACCAGGTGTTTGAACCATCATAATCGCAGAGGTTTCCTGATTGGGCTGCAAAGACCCCTGAGATGCCCTCTGGTTGACCCGCCGCATTGGGAGATTAACATCTCTCGTTAATATTGTCATAATATACACCAGTATATCATGGTGCAGACACACACTGATGGACACACACAGGGACCAATCAAAATGTACAAACACCGCAGCCAATAACCAGTTAGAATACACACAGTATAAAGGCAGAGGGCAACACGGTTCCCGCTCATTCTGGGTGCTGCCTCTCAGTGTTACAAGAACTCATCCAGCCCAGCACAGACTTACAACACGTGCTGAGAGAATCAACTGGTTCGGACAAGGCTTAGGTCCCTAGTTTAAGTTAGCATCATTAAGACCCACAGTCATCGTGTGTTAGTTAGAAGTAGTTAATAAAATTGAGTTGAACCTTCATCAGTGTTGGAAGTGTCTGTTCATCTCTCAAGTCTACACTAGCCAACACGTCTTGGTACCAGAAGTTGAGGGATGCTCGCACTTCTGAGACCTACCTTTCAGTGATCTGCCTTCCACCAGTCTCGCGCCATCCTACAGAATGGACTCCGTTTGCCCACCGCCGCCTCTCCGCATTGCAGGGAATCTGGGATCGAACTGGAAACGTTTCAAACAGTGCTTCCAGCTGCACCTCGAGGCCAGGGACCATGCTCTGCACATTTACAACTTGCTCACCTTCGATGAGAAGGAGAACAAATCGAAGTTCAAGACCATAATTCTGAAGTTCGACAGCCACTGCGCGGTCGAGGTCAAAGAGAGCTTCGAGAGATACATGTTTCAGCTTCGAATTTAGGGTAAGGATGAGCCTTTCCAGTCCTTTGTTACCCACCTCCGCGTCCTTGCGCAGTTCTGCAACTACGGGTCCACCTCTGACTCCATGCTCCGTGACTAGATTGTTTTTGGTGTTCAATCTTTTCAGGCTCCGGATCTGAACGATGGCGGCCATTATGCGTGCTTTTCGCGGAGTCCCGCGCTTACACGCAGCGAGCGTGCTGATGTCACGGACAGCTTCGCGCAGGTGCGCGCTAGGCTGGATCGGCCCGTGCATGCGCGGTGGCTTGACGAACGTCCCGACGCTCCGGCGTGCGGCAACTGCGGCTCCGCCCACCCAAAGCGGCAATGTCCCGCGAAGTCCCGACGCTGCCTGCAGTGTGGCAAGCAAGGCGACTACGCTGCAATGTACAGATCTTCCATGCCTGCTGCTTTTCGAAGGTCCACCCAGCCCCACAGAGACATCAGGGCTATCCAGCCTGCCATCAATGAACCTACTCTAGACCTTGATTCCGACTGCGCCGGCAATGACCCACAGGTCCCGTTCCAAATCGCCGTCGGTACTACGAACAGGATGCCCCCCAAGCGTGGTTCTGAACCCGTCCACGTCCACAGCGTCGGCCAGGATGATGAGTGGTGTGCCACCCTTACGGTCAACCAGTCCACTGTCAGGTTCTGCCTGGACACTGGCGCTTCTGCCAATCTCATCGCGTCATCTGATTTCCGCAAGCTCTGCGTACAGCCTGCTGTCCTGCCATCTGCGTGTAAATTGCTGGACTACAATGGCAATGCCATCGCCGCCAGCGGCTCCTGCCGCCTTGAGGTGACACATCGTGCTCACACAGTCATTCTCCCGTTTGAGATTGTTGCTGCCTCAAAAGCCTCCTTGCTTGGTGCGCAGGCATGCAAGCTGCTCCACTTAGTGCAGAGAGTACGGGGGCAGCACGGTAGCATAGTGGTTAGCATCAATGCTTCACAGCTCCAGGGTCCTAGGTTCGGTTCCCGGCTGGGTCACTGTCTGTGCGGAGTCTGCATGTCCTCCCCGTGTGTGCGTGGGTTTCCTCCGGGTGCTCCGGTTTCCTCCCACAGTCCAAAGATGTGCGGGTTAGGTGGATTGGCCATGCTAAATTGCCCGTAGTGTCCTAAAAAGTAAGGTTAAGGGGGGGTTGTTGGGTTACGGGTATAGGGTGGATACGTGGGCTTGAGTAGGGTGATCATGGCTCGGCACAACATCGAGGGCCGAAGGGCCTGTTCTGTGCTGTACTGTTCTAAAAAAAAAAAAAAAGTACACTCTCTCTCTTCAACTGATACACCTGCATCCTGACACAGACTTCAGGGCGCAACTCGACTCCGTCATCCAGCAATACCATGATGTTTTCAAAGGCATGGGCACACTCCCGTACAGATGCCCTATTCTTTTTCATGGTGTTTATGGAGGTTGAGGGTTCAATGTTAGCCAGGACAGGAGGGAAACCTTCTCTGCCCCTTCTTCGAAAGAATGCGCTGGAATCTTTTGCAATCCACCACAGGGAGAAAATCGGGCTTCGGTTGAAAGTCTCATCAGAAAGATGTGGCCTCTGACAGTGCAGCACTCTCTCAGTATCAAATGTGGGCAAAGTTCCTCCCGTTGAAAAGACACACAAAAAACAGGCTCACTGTAATCCGAATGGGTAGCTTTAAATTGTCATTTATATTTGGAGACTGGTCTCAAATGGGTATCAGGGTCAAGGAATCTTAAGCAGGGGTGAAGACGAGGCTGGGAACTGAATTGCAAGTAATGGTGCTGGACGACCATGGATAAATTTGCAAATGAGAGGTGTTATGCCACGACCCATGTGCCATCTTCTTCATGAAATATTCACAGCAAGAAGCTCCCAACAGCCATTTGGAACTGTGATAGGCATCTGTTAGTGTTGTGATCCACTCAGGGGCAAAAACCTAAATTGCATACGGTTCCCCTCCTACATCTTGAAGTACAAACTCCCCAGGTGATTGGGGGTAGAGATTCCCTCCTAATTGGCAGAAACCTCACACGATATAAACCCCGATCTGGGAGCAGGTCACGGGGTTGAACCTGCAGGGTGAGGAGTAGTGCAATTATAATGAGTAGAATGAATAAACCAACTTGTATCCTGCCTACCTGGTGTTGTATGAAGTCCTCACCTTCTGCCACCACAGTTAGATTACAGCATCATGGAAAGGATTTACAACATCAACCGGATTCAGAGACCTCGTTCAGAAGCAGTTTGGGTGAAGCATCATGAACGCCAAAGTCCTCACCTCCAGATGTGTCCAGTTGTGTCCTGGACTTCAGCTTTGAGGTGGGATATTTCCCTTTGACAAAGCAACTCTATCCATTTCATGAATACAGCCGTGTTTCCGTTTGTAGGACACCCAAGTTTACCGAGTAAAAGCAAAATACTGCCAAGAGGATCCTTTGTAGAAGTGTCATTTCAACTCAAAACTGTTTCTCTCCACAGATTCTGCCAGACCTGCTGAGTTTATCCTGCATTTTCTGCTTTAATACCGGAGTTTACCTGCTGGAAGCTATCATTTTTGGAAGGCATGAATAAAAAGTATTGGAAAATAGAATTGTATCAGAGACCATGGGCAGGATTCTCCCCTACCCGGCTGAGCGGGGGGCCATGGCGTAGCGGAGTGGCGCCAACCACTCCGGCGTCAGGCCTCCCCAAAGGTGTGGAATTCTCCGCAGCTTTAGGGGCCAAGCCCTCACATTGAGGGGCTACTCCCGCGCTGGAGTGGTTGGCACCATGCCGACTGGCGGAAAAACCGGCGCCAACGGTCTTTGACGCCCGTCCCCCGGCGCCTGGGCTGGCCGAAAGGCCTTTGCCGGTTCGCGCATGCGCGCTGGGGGATTCTCTTCCGCGTCCGCCATGGTGGAGGCGGAAGAAAAAGAGTGCCCCCACGGCACTGGCCCGCCCGCCGATCAGTGGGCCCCGATCGCGGGCCAGGCCACCGTGGGGGCCCACTGACGCCGCTGATCCCGCCGCCAACAGAGGTGGTTCAAACCACGGCGGCGGGAGAGGCCTCTCAGCGGCGGGACTTCGGCCCATCGCGGGCCGGAGAATCACCGCGGAGTGCACGCCGATCGGCGGGGCGTGATACCTGCCCCCGCCAGTTCCCGGGTGACGGAGAATTTCTGCCACGGCAGGGGCGGGATTTTCGCCGGCCCCGGATTTTCGCCTGCGGGGGGGGGGGGGTCGGAGAATTTTGCCCCATGGGAGAGCTCCATGGCATTCTTAGACAATGTGAGACAGCCCGACACACACGGCTCATTTAATTCAGCATGGCAATTCCAGACCTGAAATATAGAATGTTCCTATCAAAACATTTATGTTAGCTACTGTAAATGCCATATGATCCAATGTAAAATAGATCCATTGGTTCAAATCAGAATTTGGCAATAAAAGGTGAATGCTGCCAATATATGTTTAATACAATAATTTATCATGGGATGTGGTTATCGCTGGCTTGGCCATAGTTTATTGCCCATCCCTAATTGTGCTTGAGAAGGCCAGTGTCAGCTGCTTTCTTGAACCGCTACAGTGGTGTAGGTTCATCCATCCACAGTGCTGTTAGGAAGAGGGACGCAGGATTTTGACCCAGCGACAGTGAAGGAACGGTGATGTAGTAGGGAAAATGGAGCCTCAGAGGTACACTTCAGGCAGCAGGGAAAAACCAACCTGGGAAGGGTTAAACTGACATGCTCCAAGAACCTAATCAAATTACCATAGTGCAAACTAGCATGCCACAGGTAACACATTTTCCACTTCAGTGACAGGAACTAATTAGGAAAGCAATCAGCCTGGCTCTGGCCTGTCTAGGAGAGACATGGTAGCTATATGCAAATATCAAGGACATGGAGTAGTTACCACCCCATCATGGACTGATTGTTTAGACATGGTCTTTTGTATTACAAAGCAGGTGGACAAGGTGTATCTCCAAAATGATGAGGAGCAATGTATATAAAATAGTGTATCTGCGTCATCTAATCGAGAATGATCGTAATCCCAACATGCTGCCGGTACTGATAATCGGTTGCATTGTACTATTTGAATCACTCGCATCACGTTGAATCAATCTGAATTACTCTGTAACAAGCTGAAACAGTGTAAAGAATTGAGGGGGCTTTGTTCAAGCAGAGCGACTTGGACCAAACTACAGTTGCAGCAGCCAAGTTTAGTTCTCCCGCATGCATGCGGCATTAAAAGACGTTTTGTTAAAGTTTCATACGGTCCGAAGAACTCAACTCATTTAACTCCACGAAGAGGTGATATAGTTCCAAGTCAGGATGGTGGGTGTCTTGGAAGGTGATTTGCAGGTAGTGGTGTTCCTATGTGTCTGTTGTACTTGTCTTTCCAGATGATAGTGATCATAGGTTTGCAAGGTTCTGTGGAGTTACTTGGTGAGCTGTGGCAATGCATTTTGTAGATGGTACACATGGCTGCCACTCTGCATTGGTGTTGGAGAGAGTGAATGTAGAAGGTGGTGGATAGGATAGAGGTCAAGTGGGTTGATTTGCCTTGGATTGTGTCAAGTTTCTTCAGTGTTGTTGAAGCTGCACTCATCCAGGCAAGTGGAGAATATTCCATTGCACTCCTGACTTCTAGATGGTGGATACTCTTTGGGAGTCAGGAGGTGAGTGACTCTCCGCAGAATTCCCAGCTTCTGATTGCTCTTGGGACCATGGCATTTACATGGCTAGTCCACTTCAGTTTCTAGTCAATGGTAACCCCCAGGATGCTGATAGTGGGGGATCCCATGATGGTCAATGCCATTGAATGTCAGGGAAACACAATTAGTTTTTCTCTTGTTGGGGATGGTCATTGTCTGGCACCTGCGAATGTAACTTGCCACTTATCAGCCCAAGCCTGAATGTTGCGCAGATTTTGTTCCATATGGACACAGACTGCTTCAGTAATTAAACATGAGTAATTGACAGCAACATATTGAATAAAATAAAAAAATAGTGGCAATATATCACTAAACAGAATTATTAATTGAATGGTTGCTGAAGTTTTTTAAACTATAAGATAATGATTCAATCCCAAGACATGACTGATCTAAAACAAAATGGTTAATTGAATTAACAATAATTGCTTGTGGAAAGGACTAGATTTGTGTAAGCACTGAGGATCAATCATGGGTTTTACACATGGTTTCCTATGCATTAAACCCTGAGTGCTAGGTACATCCCACCAATCAGCTGGGATTATGGTCGGTGATTGCATGAGAAATGCACGAAGAACTGGAATGAAAATTAATGTGAGAGAACAAAAATGTGACGCATTAACAGGATTTGAAAGTAGCAAATAAAACACAGATCAAAAGATAGGTGGGGAGGGGCAGGATTCTCCGTCCCGCCACATCCATTTTATGGTGCGGGGCGCCCCTGCCGACAGCGGGATTCTCTGTCCTGGCAGCTGGCCAATGGGGTTTCCCATTGTGGGTACCCCCACGCCATTGGGAAATCTGCAGGCGTGAGTGCGCTGCTGACAAAACGGAAGATCCGCCGACGGAGAATCCAGCCCGGACTATTTGGGATAGTTCTTCTGTGAAATCCTGGGCAAACCATGTAACCAGCTGCTTGCACTGTTTCCCATGGGTTTCTGTCCAAATTACCATCACTCGGAGTAAACGTGTCCAGTTCTAGTTTCCATGACTGCGATTTTCCAGCCCCTTACGTCAGCGAGATATTCCTGTCCCGACGATGGGAATGGAGATTCCAATGACTCACCTAACCTGCCGCACAGGGGGGTGGGGGTGGAAAATTCCTGCCATATTCCAAAGAAATATGGGAAAGGTACAAAGCATATTCCCGAGAATGATAACAGAACTGAGAGGATCCAGCTATCAGGAGAGAATGAATAGGCTGAGGCTTTTATTGCTCAAAAACGAAACAGCTGAGATGTGACCCAATGGAGCTCTTCAAAATTTTCAAGGACAGCAGGATTTGCCATCGTTGGTGGTATGCCCCTGGTCCAGGGTGTGATTGATGGCACAAATGTCCCCCTACAAACATCAGCTCATGAGGGGGGGGCCTTCATCAATTGGAAAGGGTTCCACTCACTGAATGTGCCGTTGGTATTTGACCACTAGCTGCACATCATGCATGTCTGTGCCCAATACCCTGGCAGCATGCACGATGCATGCATCCTGCAGTCTAACGTTCCCGGCACCTTCGAGGCGCTCACTCGGGTGAGGGGTTGGTTCTTCGGCAATAAGGGTTACCTGCTGAGGTCATGACCGATTACACCTGTCCATGGGCCCCAGACAGATGTGGAAACCTGTTATAATGACACCCAGGCAGCAACCAGGACTGTCATTGAGCAGTGCATCGGCGCGCTCAAGATGTGCTTCCGACGTCTGGACCGCTCTGCTGGGGCTCTCCAATATAACCCCAGGAGGGTCTCTATCGTGCTGGCCTACTGCATCCTGCACATCACACAGCAGAGGGGAAACATGCTGGAGGAGAAAGAATTCCAGGCCTCATCTGACGAGGAGGAGGATAGTGTCCAGGAAGAACCGAGTGTGGAGCCCGGGCTGGCAGAGCAGGCTGCCCAATGTGTCAGCCAGGGATGCCGCACATGGCCAACCTCATCAACTCCCGATTTGACGACTAAGAGGCCTGGCCACTGGTAGCTCCACTGCCCTGTTCTACCTCTCCATTCCCCACCTCCCCCTAATCCTTCCAAATAGTACCCCCTTTCCCATAGTGCTCACACCTTCCCTGTCTTTCCTTCCTTCACTGCACCTTTCCAGTCCCACAGCCCTTCACTCCATCCCACCACCCCAGCTCCCCTTCGCCCCTCCGATGGTCCGACCAGCATCACTGCAGGGTGTTGGCCCTGGGTAGGCAGTATCAATGGGTCTTGTCCATGGGACGGAGGATGATGATGGTGACTCACTGTGAGATGAGCTCTGGTGCTCCTCATCATTTGACAAAGTCTGACTGCTGCCTTTAGGTCCACCTGGGTGGCCCCTGCATATGTGATGGCCATTACATCTCACAGGCACATATATCCTTTGAAGGGGTGATTTGGGAGATGTTGAGCGGTGATGGGTCACTCACTGGGTAAGCTGTCATACAAGGTGGGTTCACACTTCTGGCCCCATGCCCCGTAACCTCTCACTGAGGGTGACCCCATGTGGGACGTTCATGTGTCATGGCGGACCTTCCACGCCCCATTCTCCAGAGCCTCGCCCAACCCCCCACCTCCCCTACCCCTCACTTGGCACATCCTCTACACCCAGCCCCAGCCCATCCCTAACGCCCATCAGACAGAGGTAAGAGGCAGGTCAGACTGTTGGTGCAAAAGTATTTAATGGTGACCATGTTGTTGTGCCCTGACCCCTTAATCTCACCTATGTGGTAAACCTGTGCCAACTCAAGTGATCTCTAATTTCCTCCTTTTACATGGCCTACTGCTCCTTTTAGGTGTGACACCAGACAGTACATCAGACGTGGAGATGGCCTGCTGCATGTCTCGCCCTGTGACCTGTGGTGCCCTTGATTTCCGTCCTCTGGAGGGCCTGGACTTGGATGGGCCTGGCTGACATTCGGGTGTCAGAAGTGACGACGTGCCACCCTGGTCATCCCCCTGCCCATGCATCAGTGTCAGATGGCGGGGATTAGGAAACTCTTCTGTGGGAGGCACCAGCATGGACCCCATCACCTCCTCCTCCCTCAGGATGCTCGATGGTTCCTGGGCTACTCCAGGGGATGACAGTGAGGCCGAGTGAACACCGCAGGTTCGACTGTAACCAGGCGCTGGCAGTCCTTATGGCCCATCCTAGTCTCAACCAGCATCTTGATGCCTTCGACCATGAGGCACTGAGACTGGGTTACGTCCCTCAGCAAATAAGACATGTCCCACATTGCATTCGCCATGACCCTCTGACACTGTGCCATGCCCCTCTGTGCCTGGGAATTGCTCTAGATGCATGTGGGCAGAGTGCTGGTACATTTGCATGTCCTGACTCACTTCCGGAACAATGCCCCCCCACTCAACTGGAACGCAAAGCGCACAATTCAATCCTGACGGCAAGTCTCCCAAACGGAGAATTCCGGCCAATATTTTCATTTATCAATTTGATGCAATTTCTGTCAAATTTCAAAAATACGTCTTCCCACAGCTGATCGCATCTAACACATTTTGAGCAGCACGGTATCACAGTTGCTTCACAGCTCCAGGGTCCCATGTTCGATTCCCGCTTGCGTCAGTCTGTGCGGAGTCTGCACGTTCTCCCCGTGTCTGTGTGGGTTTCCTCCTAGTGCTCCGGTTTCCTCCCAGTCTAAAGATGTGCGGTTTAGGTAGATTGGCCGTGCTAAATTGCCCTTAGTGTTTAAAAAAGGTTGCTTTGTAGGGGTTGCGGGAAGGGTGGAGGTGTGTGCTTGTGTAGGGTGTCCTTTCCATGGGCCGCAGCAGACTCGATGGGCCGAATGGCCTCCTTCTGCACTGTAAATTCTATGATTGTTGATTCTATGATCTTACACTTTATTGTCAGTGTGGCTGGTTTCCCTATTCAAAGCAATCATACAAACATTTGCCATCTAAATATGGTGACCTGCGTTTTGGTGGGAAAAGGGGAGCTTGATGGAGAGCTGTCAGCATTTGTTGTCAATTTATTTTTTTAACCATTGACCAGAAAATGAACTGGACTAGCTATATAAATATTGTAGCTGCCAGAGCAAGTCAAAGGCTAGGAATTCTGCAGTGGGTAATTCACCTCCTGACCCTTCCAAAGCCTGCCCAACATCTACAAGGCACAAGTCAGCAGTGTAATGGAATACTCTCCACTTTTCTGGATGAGTGCAGCTCCAACAACACTCAAGAAGCTCGGAACCTTCCAGGACAAAGTAACCTGTTTGATTGCTCCCCCTTCCACAAACATTCAATCACTCCACCATCAACGCACAATGGCAGCTGTGTATACCATCGACAAGGTACATTGCAGGAACTCACCAAGGCCCTTAGGCAGCACCTTCCAAATCCACAACCACCACCATCTAGAAGGAAAAGGGCAGCGGATACCTAGGAACACCATCACCTGGAGGTTCCCCTCCAAGTCGCTCACACCCCGACTTGGACATATGAAATGAAATGAAATGAAAATATATCGCCGCTCCTTCATTGTCACTGCGTCAAAATCTCGGAACTTTCTCTCTAACAGCACTGTGGGTGTACTTACACCTCCGCACTGCAGTGGTTCAAGAAGGCAGCTCACCAAAACCTTCTGAAAGGCAACTGAGGATGGGTAATAAATGTTGGCCGAGCCAGCGATGCCCACAACCCATAAGTTAATTAAAAAGGAAATCCCTCTGTAGCTGAACATAACTTCAAGATGTCTGGCTTCCACAGATTAATGCGGAGATCCTGAAATGGTAATTATCAATCAGTCAGGGTTCCACCTCAGGCTGCACTATGAATCCTTCACAGCTGGCAGTCACTGAGATCAATAAGAATTTCAACATTGCTGCTCGGAGATTATTATTGAAAATCCTTTAAGAAGCGACACCTTGTTCGAGCAAGAATAATTATGATGATGTGATTAATAAAAGTTGATGAGCAAAAGAGCTGACCCTTAAGAATAAATTTATAACCATAGACTGCTGTTAGATATTCAGAAACACCTTAAATATTCACTCCCTCCACTACTGACCGCAGTAGAAGAGTGTCCCATCTACAGGGTGCACCGCAGTCATTCATCTAGACACCTCTGACAGCACCTCCCAACCCACGACCACTACCATCTAGAGAGACAAGGGCAGCAGAAGCATGGGAACCCCACCAACTCTAATTTCCAAATCAAGCCACACACCATCCTGACTGAGAACTATCGCACTGTCGCTGGGTCAAAATCCTGGAACTCCCTCCCTAACAGCACTGTTGGAATCCCATTACAGTAAAGTGTTTCTAAGTGGCAGCAGCTCTTACCAATTGGGGAAAAATTCAGGAATTATTCTTAAGTGTGTAAGAAATAGTTTATACTTGTATCGGAGGGGGACAGAAGCACCTGCGCAAAGATAACACATAAATTCGTGAAGTGTTCCACATTTTACACTTTCAAAACATTTCACCTTCTGCAAATCATCCACACCCTGTGAAAGAATTTTTAAAATAATTTTTTCTTTTCTTCAACCTAAACTTACGTTGAAATATTTTTAAAATATTTACTTCACTATATTCACTATATTTTAGCTTCTACTTCCACCTTATGTGTCCGCCCCAATCTTTAATTTTCCTGATGTAAACATTTTAACGGTGATTTTACACGTGATCTGAATTTCCCGTTTGGTTGACTGTTAAAATTCTTTAATGTGATGGGCTATTTGGACAGTCTGGTGACAAAATTGTCAGTCCTACAGTGGGAATTCCCAGCAAGCAACACTGCAATCAATCGCATGGTGATACAGTTCAAATTGTTATCAGAGATCACTTGACCTTTCAGTGCGAGTTACTTCATGGCCAAGGTTGGGTGCTCTCGCTCCACCACTAATTGTCAAATTTCTTTCGAAACATTAAGTTCTTAAAACATCAACCATCCATCTTCCACCTCAGATGTATTCAACTTGAAAATAGAACTCGGGTTGGATTTTCCTTGAGAAATCTGTGGTGTTTCACAAGTAATGATTATCTGTCAGATAATGACCACCAAGTCATCTTCACCACAGAAACAGGTGGACAATCCTGACGGGAGGACTTCAAGGATGTTAAGCGTCCTTCTCTGGCACAAGGCACTTTTTAAAAATTCTTTGCATTTTCTTTTAATTTACAGAGAAAAGAGGCTCTGGTACAGCAATGTGGCTAATAGGTGATTCTTTGTAGATTTTCTTTAACATAATTTTGAGGTATTTAAAATTGGGTTACGCACAGTTGGGGACTGGACACTGATTAAAATGCTTATTCTAATTCTAATATTATTCTAATAAACCCATTTTTAGCCATATTAATAAAACTGCACCGCTCTTAACATCACCAGCGGATGCTTTTGAAAGAAAATTTTAAATATATTCTGAAGCGCTGACCCATCCCGTACACACTGCATATTCCTTCTCTATGTTATTGGCCATTTCTATTTGCCCAATCTATGTGCAGATTAATGTCACCCATAATTACAGATGTTCCTTTATCACGTGCGCCTCTATTTTCCTGTTTAGTGCCATCCTCAACATCACCACTATAGTTTGGGGGTCTGAATCTAAACCCTACTGATGTTTTTTACCCCTTGGTGTTTCTCAGCTTTATCCATACAGATTCCACATTGCCCGAGCTAATATCTTCCCTCATTGTTGTGTTAATTTCCTCTTTAACCACAATGCAACTCCACCAATTGTCCTTTTTGCCTGTTCTTCCTAAATGCTGGATACGCTGGACATCAGTTCCCATCTCTGGTCACCCTGCAGCTATGTCTCCGTAATCCGTTTCCGTCTATTTGCGTAATTAATTCATCCACTTTATTGTGAATGCTCTGCCCATTAAGGCACAGAGCCTTCAGGCTTGTCTTTTTAACAGCACTTGTCCATTTGCATTACTTTCCATTGTGGTCCTCTTTGAATCTGGTCCTTGGATTCTCTGCCGATCACTTTTCTTATTCCCCTTTCTGTCATTTGTTCTTATCCTTGTTTCCCACTCCTCTGACTCCGTGCCTATGATTTCTGCCATTTTAGCTTAAACCCTCCCCAACCAGTCTAGCAAATACTTCCCCTAGGACATCAGTCCTGGTTGCCCAGGTGTAATCCAAACAGTTTGTACTGTTCTCAGCTCCTCCAGAACTGGTCTTAATGTCCCAGCAATCTGAAATTCTGCCATTCGTACAATCACTTCAGCCACCTATTCATCTGATATAACATATGGGGTGGGATTCTCTAAAAATGGGGCAGTGTCTCCACGCCGGCGTGAAAACTGGCGCCAACGACTCCGACGTCAACGGCACCCGAAAGTGAGGAATTCTCACCTTTCTGGGGGGATATATTTCCGCCGGAATCATGCGCGTGGTGCGCGTGGTGCCGGCGTATGCATGCGCATGTGCGGGGTTCTCTTCTCTGCGCCGGCCCCCGTACAATATGGCGGACCCCTACAGGGGCCCGGCGTGGAGTAAAGTAGGCCCCCACAGAACCAGTCCGCCCACCGATCGGAAGGCCCCGATCGCAAGCCAGGCCACCGTGCCCCCCCCCCCCCCCCCACCCCGGGGTCGATTGCCCCCGCCCCCCCTCCTGGACGGTCCGCACACACTCACCTTCCAGGTCCCGCCGCGTGGGAAGTGAGTAAGCCATGCGGGACTGGGCCAAACTCGCCGGCCACTCGGCCCATCGTGTCCCGGAGAATCACCGGGGGAGCCGCTGTCAACGGCCCCCGACCGGCATGGCGGCGATCCCGCTGGCGCCCGAAAAACGGGACGGGTTGGAGAATCCCAGCCATGATTTCTGCTTTGACTAGCACGTTGCGCTGTTAGTGATCCTGAGCTCACTACCTTTGCAGTCCTACTTTTCAACTACTTCCTAACTCCCTATATTCTGCTTTAATGACCTTGTATATTTTTACGTAATGTATTCCATAACCATTGGCTGTTCACCTTCCCCCTCCAGCATGTCCTGCATCTGCTCTGGGACATCTTTGACCCTCACACCAAGAAGGCAGCATACCATCCTGGAGTGCCGTTTGCAGCCACAGAAATGCCTATCTATTCTCCTTACAATTAAAGTCCCTATACCTATTGCATTCTTGCACTTTGTGCTCCTTTCCCATGCAGTAGAGCCAACTGTGTTGCACCAAATTTGGCTGCTGCAGCTTTCCCCTGAAAAGCCATTCCCCATAACAGTATCCAAAGCTGGAGAGGAAGATGAATGGCCACAGGAGATTCCTGCACTCCCTGTCTCATTCTTCCGTGCTGCCTGATGGTCACCCATCCCCTTCCTGCCTGTGTCATGCTGTTTTCAATTTCCTCTCTCACTCTCCTCTAGGTGGTGCTGAACATCTGACCCAGTGTCCTCCTCTCACACTCTTCTGTAGGTGCATTCTCTCTATGGAAAATATATCCTTCCTTCGGTAAGGGGTCAAAACTACAGAGTAGCCCAGGTGAGATCGCACCATGGCCCTATACAATGGTTCAATGATCCAGCAGAGGGCAGCAGAGCAGAGCTTCTGATTGGCTGTTCCGGGGAGATTTGCATACGTGCAGTGCGGTCAGCGTAAGTTGAAGGTGCACCTGCATCAGTGACCCGAGGAGTTCGACGGAAGGTGAGCATCCAGCAGAGGGCAGCAGAGCAGAGCTTCTGATTGGCTGTTCCGGGGAGATTTGCATACGTGCAGTGCGGTCAGCGTAAGTTGAAGGTGCACCCGCATCAGTGACCCGAGGAGTTCGACGGAAGGTGAGCATCCAGCAGAGGGCAGCAGAGCAGAGCTTCTGATTGGCTGTTCCGGGGAGATTTGCATACGTGCAGTGCGGTCAGCGTAAGTTGAAGGTGCACCCGCATCAGTGACCCGAGGAGTTCGACGGAAGGTGAGCATCCAGCAGAGGGCAGCAGAGCAGAGCTTCTGATTGGCTGTTCCGGGGAGATTTGCATACGTGCAGTGCGGTCAGCGTAAGTTGAAGGTGCACCTGCATCAGTGACCCGAGGAGTTCGACGGAAGGTGAGCATCCAGCAGAGGGCAGCAGAGCAGAGCTTCTGATTGGCTGTTCCGGGGAGATTTGCATACGTGCAGTGCGGTCAGCGTAAGTTGAAGGTGCACCTGCATCAGTGACCCGAGGAGTTCGACGGAAGGTGAGCATCCAGCAGAGGGCAGCAGAGCAGAGCTTCTGATTGGCTGTTCCGGGGAGATTTGCATACGTGCAGTGCGGTCAGCGTAAGTTGAAGGTGCACCCGCATCAGTGACCCGAGGAGTTCGACGGAAGGTGAGCATCCAGCAGAGGGCAGCAGAGCAGAGCTTCTGATTGGCTGTTCCGGGGAGATTTGCATACGTGCAGTGCGGTCAGCGTAAGTTGAAGGTGCACCTGCATCAGTGACCCGAGGAGTTCGACGGAAGGTGAGCATCCAGCAGAGGGCAGCAGAGCAGAGCTTCTGATTGGCTGTTCCGGGGAGATTTGCATACGTGCAGTGCGGTCAGCGTAAGTTGAAGGTGCACCTGCATCAGTGACCCGAGGAGTTCGACGGAAGGTGAGCATCCAGCAGAGGGCAGCAGAGCAGAGCTTCTGATTGGCTGTTCCGGGGAGATTTGCATACGTGCAGTGCGGTCAGCGTAAGTTGAAGGTGCACCTGCATCAGTGACCCGAGGAGTTCGACGGAAGGTGAGCATCCAGCAGAGGGCAGCAGAGCAGAGCTTCTGATTGGCTGTTCCGGGGAGATTTGCATACGTGCAGTGCGGTCAGCGTAAGTTGAAGGTGCACCCGCATCAGTGACCCGAGGAGTTCGACGGAAGGTGAGCATCCAGCAGAGGGCAGCAGAGCAGAGCTTCTGATTGGCTGTTCCGGGGAGATTTGCATACGTGCAGTGCGGTCAGCGTAAGTTGAAGGTGCACCTGCATCAGTGACCCGAGGAGTTCGACGGAAGGTGAGCATCCAGCAGAGGGCAGCAGAGCAGAGCTTCTGATTGGCTGTTCCGGGGAGATTTGCATACGTGCAGTGCGGTCAGCGTAAGTTGAAGGTGCACCCGCATCAGTGACCCGAGGAGTTCGACGGAAGGTGAGCATCCAGCAGAGGGCAGCAGAGCAGAGCTTCTGATTGGCTGTTCCGGGGAGATTTGCATACGTGCAGTGCGGTCAGCGTAAGTTGAAGGTGCACCTGCATCAGTGACCCGAGGAGTTCGACGGAAGGTGAGCATCCAGCAGAGGGCAGCAGAGCAGAGCTTCTGATTGGCTGTTCCGGGGAGATTTGCATACGTGCAGTGCGGTCAGCGTAAGTTGAAGGTGCACCCGCATCAGTGACCCGAGGAGTTCGACGGAAGGTGAGCATCCAGCAGAGGGCAGCAGAGCAGAGCTTCTGATTGGCTGTTCCGGGGAGATTTGCATACGTGCAGTGCGGTCAGCGTAAGTTGAAGGTGCACCTGCATCAGTGACCCGAGGAGTTCGACGGAAGGTGAGCATCCAGCAGAGGGCAGCAGAGCAGAGCTTCTGATTGGCTGTTCCGGGGAGATTTGCATACGTGCAGTGCGGTCAGCGTAAGTTGAAGGTGCACCCGCATCAGTGACCCGAGGAGTTCGACGGAAGGTGAGCATCCAGCAGAGGGCAGCAGAGCAGAGCTTCTGATTGGCTGTTCCGGGGAGATTTGCATACGTGCAGTGCGGTCAGCGTAAGTTGAAGGTGCACCTGCATCAGTGACCCGAGGAGTTCGACGGAAGGTGAGCATCCAGCAGAGGGCAGCAGAGCAGAGCTTCTGATTGGCTGTTCCGGGGAGATTTGCATACGTGCAGTGCGGTCAGCGTAAGTTGAAGGTGCACCCGCATCAGTGACCCGAGGAGTTCGACGGAAGGTGAGCATCCAGCAGAGGGCAGCAGAGCAGAGCTTCTGATTGGCTGTTCCGGGGAGATTTGCATACGTGCAGTGCGGTCAGCGTAAGTTGAAGGTGCACCTGCATCAGTGACCCGAGGAGTTCGACGGAAGGTGAGCATCCAGCAGAGGGCAGCAGAGCAGAGCTTCTGATTGGCTGTTCCGGGGAGATTTGCATACGTGCAGTGCGGTCAGCGTAAGTTGAAGGTGCACCCGCATCAGTGACCCGAGGAGTTCGACGGAAGGTGAGCATCCAGCAGAGGGCAGCAGAGCAGAGCTTCTGATTGGCTGTTCCGGGGAGATTTGCATACGTGCAGTGCGGTCAGCGTAAGTTGAAGGTGCACCTGCATCAGTGACCCGAGGAGTTCGACGGAAGGTGAGCATCCAGCAGAGGGCAGCAGAGCAGAGCTTCTGATTGGCTGTTCCGGGGAGATTTGCATACGTGCAGTGCGGTCAGCGTAAGTTGAAGGTGCACCCGCATCAGTGACCCGAGGAGTTCGACGGAAGGTGAGCATCCAGCAGAGGGCAGCAGAGCAGAGCTTCTGATTGGCTGTTCCGGGGAGATTTGCATACGTGCAGTGCGGTCAGCGTAAGTTGAAGGTGCACCTGCATCAGTGACCCGAGGAGTTCGACGGAAGGTGAGCATCCAGCAGAGGGCAGCAGAGCAGAGCTTCTGATTGGCTGTTCCGGGGAGATTTGCATACGTGCAGTGCGGTCAGCGTAAGTTGAAGGTGCACCCGCATCAGTGACCCGAGGAGTTCGACGGAAGGTGAGCATCCAGCAGAGGGCAGCAGAGCAGAGCTTCTGATTGGCTGTTCCGGGGAGATTTGCATACGTGCAGTGCGGTCAGCGTAAGTTGAAGGTGCACCTGCATCAGTGACCCGAGGAGTTCGACGGAAGGTGAGCATCCAGCAGAGGGCAGCAGAGCAGAGCTTCTGATTGGCTGTTCCGGGGAGATTTGCATACGTGCAGTGCGGTCAGCGGAAGTTGAAGGTGCACCCGCATCAGTGACCCGAGGAGTTCGACGGAAGGTGAGCATCCAGCAGAGGGCAGCAGAGCAGAGCTTCTGATTGGCTGTTCCGGGGAGATTTGCATACGTGCAGTGCGGTCAGCGTAAGTTGAAGGTGCACCTGCATCAGTGACCCGAGGAGTTCGACGGAAGGTGAGCATCCAGCAGAGGGCAGCAGAGCAGAGCTTCTGATTGGCTGTTCCGGGGAGATTTGCATACGTGCAGTGCGGTCAGCGTAAGTTGAAGGTGGTTTGTGAAGGGGCTGTTCTCGAGTGACAGCTTTACCCGAAACACTACTTACGTAGTGTCTCCCACCCATCCTCCTCCTCTAACCAAAAAAAAAGCTCTGTCCGTTGGATTGCTAAACTAACAAGTTTTTTATTTTTTTATTTTTCAGTAGTTGGGAAGTTAGTTCAGTGGGAATGGAGGCTAGGGCAGTTGAATGTTCCTCCTGCAGAATGTGGGAGGAAAGGGTCACCTCTCGTGTCCTTTCTGACTACATCTGCGGGAAGTGCACCCAACTCCAGCTCCTCGAGAGCCGCATTAGGGACCTGGAGCTGGAGCTGGATGAACTTCGGATCATTCGGGAGGCGGAGGAGGTTATTGAGAGGAGTTATAGGGAGGTAGTCACACCTCAGGTAAAAGAAGAAAGTAGATGGGTTACCGTCAGGGGAGGCAGAGGGAACCGGCAGGCAGTGCAGGGATCCCCTGTGGTCGTTCCCCTCTATAACAAGTATACCGTTTTGGATACTGTTGCGGGGGACGACTTACCAGGGGTAGGCAATAGGGCGCAGGTCTCTGGCACAGAGTCTGTCCCTGTTGCTCAGAAGGGAAGGGAGAAGAGGAACAGAGCACTTGTCATTGGGGACTCCATAGTTAGAGGAACAGACAGGAGGTTCTGTGGGAACGAAAGAGACTCACGGTTGGTGTGTTGCCTCCCAGGTGCCAGGGTTCGTGATGTCTCTGATCGTGTTTTTGGGATCCTTAAGGGGGAGGGGGAGCAGCCCCAAGTCGTGGTCCACATAGGTACCAACGAAATAGGTAGGAAGAGAGATGGGGATTTGAGACAGAAATTCAGGGAGCTAGGGTGGAAGCTGAGAGCTAGAACAAACAGAGTTGTTATCTCTGGGTTGTTACCCGTGCCACGTGCTAGCGAAGTAAGAAATAAGGAGAGAGAGGAGTTGAACACGTGGCTACAGGGATGGTGCAGGAGGGAGGGTTTTGGTTTCCTGGATAATTGGGGCTCATTCTGGGGTAGGTGGGACCTCTACAAACAGGATGGTCTTCACCTGAACCAGAGGGGTACCAATATCCTGGGAGGGAGATTTGCTAGTGCTCTTCGGGGGGGTTTAAACTAATTCAGCAGGGGGATGGGAACCTAAATTGTAGACCCAGTGTACAGGATGTTGAGAGTAGTGAGGTCAGGGATAGGGTTAAAAGTTCGAAAGAGGGCACCGGCAAGCAGGACGCTGGTTTGAAGTGTGTCTACTTCAACGCCAGGAGCATCCGGAATAAGGTGGGTGAGCTTGCAGCATGGGTTGGTACCTGGGATCTCGATGTTGTGGCGATTTCGGAGACATGGGTAGAGCAGGGACAGGAATGGTTGTTGCAGGTTCCAGGATTTAGATGTTTCTGTAAGAACAGAGAAGATGGTAAAAGAGGGGGGGGGTGTGGCATTGTTAATCAAGGAAAGTATTACGGCGGTAGAAAGGACGCTTGAGGACTCGTCTACTGAGGCAGTATGGGCCGAGGTTAGGAACAGTAGAGGAGAGGTCACCCTGTTGGGAGTTGTCTATAGACCTCCGAATAGTCCCAGAGATGTAGAGGAAAGGATTGCAAAGATGATTCTTGACAGGAGCGAGAGTAACAGGGTAGTTGTTATGGGGGACTTTAACTTTCCAAATATTGACTGGAAATACTATAGTTCGAGTACTATAGATGGGTCAGTTTTTGTGCAGTGTGTGCAGGAGGGTTTTCTGACACAGTATGTAGACAGGCCAACAAGGGGCGAGGCCACATTGGATTTGGTACTGGGTAATGAACCCGGCCAGGTGTTAGATTTAGATGTAGGTGAGCACTTTGGTGATAGTGATCACAACTCGGTTATGTTTACTTTAGCAATGGGCAGGGATAGGTATATACCGCAAGGCAAGAATTATAGCTGGGGGAAAGGCAATTATGATGCTATTCGGCAAGATTTAGGAGGTATAGGATGGGGAAGGAAACTGCAGGGGATGGGTACAATCGAAATGTGGAGCTTTTTCAAGGAACAGCTACTGCGTGTCCTTGATAAGTATGTACCTGTCAGGCAGGGAGGAAGTTGTCGAGCAAGGGAGCCGTGGTTTACTAAGGAAGTTGAAGCACTTGTCAAGAGGAAGAAGAAGGCTTATGTTAGGATGAGACATGAAGGCTCAGTTAGGGCACTTGAGAGTTACAAGTTAGCCAGGAAGGACCTAAAGGGAGAGTTAAGAAGAGCGAGGAGAGGACACGAAAAGTCGTTGGCGGATAGGATCAAGGAAAACCCTAAGGCTTTCTATAGGTATATCAGGAACAAAAGAATGACTCGAGTAAGATTAGGGCCAATCAAGGATAGTAGTGGAAAGTTGTGTGTGGAATCAGAGGAGATAGGGGAAGCATTAAATGGATATTTTTCGTCAGTGTTTACACTGGAGAAAGACAATGTTGTCGAGGAGAACACTCAGATTCAGTCGACCAGGCTAGATGGAATTGAGGTTCAAAAGGAGGAGGTGTTAGCAATTTTAGAAAATGTCAAAATAGACAAGTCCCCTGGGCCAGATGGGATTTATCCTAGGATTCTCTGGGAAGCCAGGGAGGAGATTGCTGAGCCTTTGTCCTTGATCTTTATGTCGTCTTTGTCGACAGGAATAGTGCCGGAAGACTGGAGGATAGCAAATGTTGTCCCCTTGTTCAAGAAGGGGAGTAGAGACAACCCTGGTAATTATAGACCTGTGAGCCTTACTTCGGTTGTGGGTAAAATGTTGGAAAAGGTTATAAGAGATAGGGTTTATAATCATCTTGAAAAGAACAAGTTGATTAGCGATACTCAACACGGTTTTGTGAAGGGTAGGTCATGTCTCACAAACCTTATTGAGTTTTTTGAGAAGGTGACCAAACAGGTGGATCAGGGTAAAGCTGTTGATGTGGTGTATATGGATTTCAGTAAGGCGTTTGATAAGGTTCCCCACGGTAGGCTATTGCAGAAAATAAGGAAGTATGGAATTGAAGGTGATTTAGCGGTTTGGATCAGTAATTGGCTAGCTGAAAGAAGACAGAGGGTGGTGGTTGATGGCAAATGTTCATCCTGGAGTTCAGTTACTAGTGGTGTACCGCAAGGATCTGTTTTGGGGCCACTGCTGTTTGTAATTTTTATAAATGACCTGGAAGAGGGTGTAGAAGGATGGGTTAGTAAATTTGCAGATGACACGAAGGTCGGTGGAGTTGTGGATAGTGCTGAAGGATGTTATAGGATACAGAGGGACATAGATAAGCTGCAGAGCTGGGCTGAGAGGTGGCAGATGGAGTTTAATGCGGAAAAGTGTGAGGTGGTTCACTTTGGAAGGAGTAACAGGAATGCAGAGTACTGGGCTAATGGCAAGATTCTTGGTAGTGTAGATGAACAGAGAGATCTCGGCATCCAGGTACATAAATCCCTGAAAGTTGCCACCCAGGTTAATAGGGCTGTTAAGAAGGCATATGGTGTGCTAGCTTTTATAAGCAGGGGGATTGAGTTTCGGAACCACAAGGTCATGCTGCAGCTGTACATAACTCTGGTGCGGCCACACCTGGAGTACTGCGTGCAGTTCTGGTCACCACATTATAGGAAGGATGTGGAAGCTTTGGAAAGGGTTCAGAGGAGATTTACTAGGATGTTGCCTGGTATGGAGGGAAGGTCTTACGAGGAAAGGCTCAGGGAATTGAGGTTGTTTTCGTTAGAGAGGAGAAGGCTGAGAGGTGACTTAATAGAGACATATAAGATAGTCAGAGGGTTAGATAGGGTGGACAGTGAGAGTCTTTTTCCTCGGATGGTGATGACCAACACGAGGGGACATAGCTTTAAATTGAGGGGTGAGAGATATAGGACAGATGTCAGAGGCAGTTTCTTTACTCAGAGAGTAGTAGGGGTGTGGAACGCCCTGCCTGCAATAGTAGTAGACTCGCCAACTTTAAGGGCATTTAAGTGGTCACTGGATAGACATATGGATGAAAATGGAATAGTGTAGGTCAGATAGGCTTCAGATGGTTTCACAGGTCGGCGCAACATCGAGGGCCGAAGGGCCCGTACTGCGCTGTAGTGTTCTATGTTCTATGTTCTATGTTCTATGTTCTTGTACTCAAACCCTTTGTGATGAAGGTCATGATACCATTAGCTTGCTGCACCTGCATGCTGACTTTTAGTGACTCAGAAGAGGATGCCCAGGTTCCTTTGGACACCCATGCTTCCCAACATTTCACCATTTAAAAAAGATTCTGCTTTTCTGGTTCTTTTCTACGAAATTAAATAACTTGAAACTTATTCACATTATATCCCATCTGTCAAGTTCTAGCCCATTCACTTAGCCTGTCCAATCCTCTTGTAGTGTCCTTGCATCATCCTCACAACTTACATTTGCACCCAGTTTGGTGTCATCGGCCAGTTCGGAAATAATATAATTCACCCTCATGTCCACATAATTTATATAGGTTGTGAAAACCTGTGGACCTAACTCTGATCCTTGCCGTATTCTATTAGTAACAGCCTGCCATTTACAGCATGATCCGTTTATTTTTACTCCACTGCTTTCTGTCTATTACGGCAGCACGGTAGCATAGTGGTTAGCACTGTGGCTTCACAGCGCCAGGGTCCCAGGTTCGATTCCCCACTGGGTCACTGTCTGTGCGGAGTCTGCACGTTCTCCCCGTGTCTGCGTGGGTTTCCTTCGGGTGCTCCGGTTTCCTCCTTACAATTAAAGTCCCTATACCTATTGCCTTCTTGCACTTTGTGCTCCTTTCCCATGCAGTAGAGCCAACTGTGGTGCACCAAATTTGGCTGCTGCAGCTTTCCCCTGAAAAGCCATTCCCTATAACAGTATCCAAAGCTGGAGAGGAAGATGAATGGCCACAGGAGACTCCTACACTACCTGTCCAAAGATGTGCAGGTTAGGTGGATTGGCCAGGATAAATTGCCCTGAGTGTCCAAAAAGGTTTGGAGGACTTACTAGGTTGCGGGGATAGGGTGGAAGTGAGGGCTTAAGTGGGTCGGTGCAGACTCGATGGACCAAATGGCCTCCTTCTGCGCTGTATGTTCTATGTTCTGTTAACCAATTCATACCAGTATATTTCTCCCAATCGCATGTGTTCCAACTTTATTTACCAACTTCCTGTGTGAGACCTCATCAAAAGCTTCTGAAAATCCAAATACACCATATCCGCTGGTTCGACCTTATCAATGCTAGAAGTAATATCAAGTAATTTCAAGTAAAATTCCTCATACATAAATCCATGTTGCCTCAGCGCAATTTCATAAATGTCCAGTTATCACAAGCTTAACAATAGATTCTAACATTTCCCTACAATTGAAGTCAGACTCACATAATAATAAACTTTATTACTGTCACAAGTAGGCTTACATTAACAGTGCAATGAAGTTACTGTGAAAAGCCCCTAGTCGCCACACTCCGGCGTCAGTTCGGGTACACAGGGGGAGAATTCAGAATGTCCAATTGACCGAACGAGCACAACTTTTGCGACATGTAGGAGGAAACCCACGCAGACACAGGGAGAACGTGCAGACACCGCACAGGCAGTGACCCAAGCGGGTATCGGACCTGCGACCCTGGCACTGTAAAGCAATAGTGCTAACCACTGTGCCACCGTGCGCCCTATCTGGGGTTCTACGATTTCTTCCTCCTCCGCCCTTAAATAATTGGGTTATCTTTGCTACTTTCCAGAATTCAAAGAATTTTGAAAGATAACAACCAAAGCATCTTGCTAGCCACCTCCTTCAACACCCTGGGATGAAGTTCATCTGGTCCAAGGGATTTATCAACCTCCAGTTAACTTTTCAAACCCTCCATATTTACTGGTACTAATTTCTTTTAGTTTCTCAGTCTCACAAGTCCCTTGGCCACCTCGCGTTTCAGGGAGATTCTCTGTACATTCTTCCGTAAAGACAGACACCAAGTTACCATTTAGTTTCTCTGCCATTTCCTTGTTTTCCAGTATAAATTCCCTTGGTTCCACTTGTAATTTGTCCTCCCCAATCTTTTCCTTTTAACATACTTAATAAAGCTTTTACAGTCTGCCTTTATGTTCCTTGCTAGCTTGAACTCATATTCTTTATTCCCTTCCTTAATCGGTTTTTTGGTCCTCCTTTGCTGGGTTCCAAATTGTACCAAAACCTCAAGCTCACCACTTTTTCTGGCAACCTTATAAGCCACTCTGTAAAGATACTGTTTCACAGACTTCATTAGCGAACAGAAAAGGTAGTTATTTATGAAGAATAAGTGTACAGCAGCCTCAATGCTGTGGCCAGCTCCCAAAATGTCTTTTTGCCTCAGAGTCATTCTCACTATGGGGGTGATACCACACTCTGAGTCCCAATTGGTCTTACAGGCCATGTGACCTTTATTCTGCTGTTTTCTTTAAAGGGAAAATCACCACATCCCAACACCTTTAAGTCCTTTATACAATCTTCAGTAACAAATTCATTCAGTCCTAAATATTAACTAAATATTATGCGCATGAGTTCAACAATTATAGAACAAAAGACAGAGAAAAATATAGCACAGGAACAGGCCCTTCGTCCTTCCAAGCCTGCTCCAACCATGCTGCCCGTCTAACCTAAAACCGTCTACATTTCCAGGGTCCATATCCCTGTATTCCCATCCTATTTATGTATTTGTCAAGACACCCCTTAAACATCACTTAAACATCACCTGCTTCCACCACCTCCTCCAGCAGTGAGTTCCAGGCACCCACCAGGTCGGTGCTTGAAAGTATATTCACAGACAGATAGAATTAATGTCCATCATTGAATTCCTGACGAGGCGATCGGCGTGAAAACTTGTCCTCTGTGAAGAGGCTCAAGAGCAGTTTGTGGCCAGATGACTGTCAAGTCAACCGTGTAAGCACAGGTGGAATTCCTCGATGCTAAAGGTTGTTGATAGTCCTTTCTTCTCGATTTGTGAGTCTCCTTTTTCGGCCTCTGAGATGCTTTTTGACACATATTTTATCAGCCTTTCTGAGCCGTCATCCATCTCGTGGGACAATACTGCACTAATACCATATGAAGAGGTGTCACAGGCTAATATCTGTTCTTTAGATGGGTCAAAATGTACTAACAGTTTGAGGAATGCAGCAATTGCTTTACACTGTTGGAAGCTTCTTGGATATCATTCCAAGATCAACAATGGAGTTTCTTTAGCAGAATATACAAGGGGGCCAAGACCTTCGATAGGTTTGGTTAAAGATGTCCATAGTAGTTTATCATCCCCAAAAGGCGATTAGAGTTTGGTTGTGTTTGTGAGGGCAGGCACCTACCTGATTGCCTTGACCTTGTTTTCCAGGGGGTGTAATCGTGTTCATCTACATGGTGCTCCAGATAGGTCACCTCAGCGGCTTGAAAGGTATACTTCTCTTTCTTGAGGTGAAACCCAGTCTCCTGGAATCCCTTTAAAAATTCTTCTAAGTTTGCTAGATGCTCGGCCTCTGTCAATCCAGTTATAAGGACATCATCAAGGTATACGACACCTAACGGTAGCCAGTGTAGAAGACTCTCCATTATGCTTTGGAACACTGCACCTCTCGAAGACTCACCAAAAGATGGGCGTGTGTACTGGAATAGGCCTTTGTGTGTTTTTATTTTGACATACCCCAAGGATGCATCTTCTAATTTGAGTTGCTGATCCGTATGACTCAAATCCAACTTTGTGTAAAATTAACTTCCTGCCAGTTTTGCATACTGTTCTTCTATTCTTGGGATTGGATATTTACCCAGCTTGGTGGCCTGATTAACTGCATGTTTATAATCGGCACAAATATAGATAGTCTTGTCCGGTTTCAATACGGGAACTATAGGTGTTGCCCATTCCGAGAATTGAACTGACAGGATAATGCCTAGTTCTTCCAAACTGTTTAACTCAGTAGCCACTTTCACGGAAGGCATATGGTACTGGCCTTGCTTTAAAGAATAAGGAAGTCAACTTTGGATCCATATAAAACTATCTTGTAGCCTTTTGATTTTGTTTACTTCATCGCATATTTACTGATCAGTTTGGTAGTGCCCCTTCCTTCATTTGAAAAATCTCAGCCCAATTCAATTTGATTGCTTTAAACCAATAGCAGCCAAGAAGACTTGGTCCTTTATCCTTCACTATTATATCTGGGAGCTGGGTGGACTGATGTCCATAGCTTACAGGTATCATTGTGGTGCCTTTTATTTTTATTGCTTCTACTGTGTCAGTCTTCAACTTGGCACAACTTCAAATTCATTGGTTGGATTCCCTCTCTTAGGCACTGAAATGTATGCTCACTCATCACAGTTGCTGATTCCCCTGTATTCACTTCATTCTTAAGACGATTCCCATTTACCCGGAGAATTACAGTAATCGATTCTATCTTGCCTGTTTTTCGATTAAACAGAGTGAAAACCAGAATCTCTGGTGCTTATGTTCTTCCACATTGTATACCTGTAACATCTTGGTTGATCAATTATTTGGTGATCTTGAATTTGCTCTGCACTGCTTTATCAAATGTCCTCTTTTGCCACAATAGAAACACCCAGCATCCTTACTGGACAGTTACTTCCACTTCGGTAACATTCCACTTTAAATATCACTGACAGATTACCAATTCTATACCTTATTGTTTTTTTGGTGGCTGAATTTGTTTCCCACATCATTGCTTCGATGGTTTTGGCGCCACGGCTGGCTGCAGGTTTCTGATATAACTGGTGAACGGTGCCATTTTTTGCGCTCTGCAGCCCTTGTGCACCTTTTTCATGATTTCCATGGCCAGCGCTATCTCAATTGCTCATTTAAAATTTATATTGACCTCTGCAAGCAATCTGTGTTGTCTCGTGTTGTTGTTCATGCCACACACTACCCGATCCTGTAAAATATCGTTCAGGGTGACTCCAAAATCACAATACACTGATAATTGTTTCAGTTTAGCAATGTAAGTTATAATCAAATCACCTGGGCTCACACCCACAAATTAAATTTGAATCTCTGGAGTATGACTGATGGTTGAGGTTATACTTGAGCTTTCACCAAATCCACAAGTTCACTAAATGATTTGGAGTTGGACGCGCTTGGGGCTGGAAGACTGCAAATAAGGTTATAGGTCTTGTCATAGTATACACCAGTATGTCATGGTGCAGACACGCACACTGATTGCCACACAGCAAGACCAATCAACACACACAACACTGCAGCCAATCACCAGTTAGAGCACACTCACTATAAAGACAGAGGGCATCAGTTTTCCCGCTCATTCGGGATGCAGCCTCTCAGAAGGACAGAGCTCACATCTTACAGCACAGATCTTCACCATGTGCTGAGTGCAGAGACTGGTTAGGATAGGCATAGGTCTTTAGTTTAATCTAATATAGTGTCGACCCACAGTGAAAGTATGTTCAACAGTTTCTAGCCTAATAAAATAGTGTTGTACTATTTCAAGTGTTGGTAGCCTGTATGTGTTACGGCTGAGGTAAGCACAGTCTCCACGGATCCAGAGTACCCAACACATCAGGTCTGAGTTCCATAAACATTTATGAGAAATTCTTTGCATTTGCTTCCTTCCCTATTTTCTTTGCTTGGAAATAATACCCAAGGCGCTCAATGTCCAGTCCTGCATAATGGTTTGAAGTGAGCCTATTCTCCCAAAGAGAGGCATTCTATTAAGTACTTTTTCTTTCAGACTTTGATTAAAACAGGATATTCATAGGTGTCAGGCTAGAGGCAATGACAGGATAATTTATCCTCATTGCCAGATAAAAAGGTACACTTTCACAGAATTCATTTGTGAACACAAATTGTTATTAATTAATAATTGTACAGAAGCCTCGTGGCTGTAGCCAACCCCCAAAATATCTCTGTGCCTAAGACCCTTTCCCAGTATGTGGTGATTCCACACTCTGATTCCCAATTGGTCACACAGGTCATGTGACCCTTAGTCTGCTGTGTTGCCCTTAAAGGGATAACCACCCCACACTTCCTTCAATCAAATGCAATATTTTGTTAATCCCCATTTATTTACCTTTGCTTTGGGAGCCTGTGCCTTAGGGGAATCCATTGTAGACTTTGTTCTATTTCTTTAAATACTAGCTTTTGTCTGTTTTTAATGATGTGTACAATCTTTCGGCTATTAGTGAGAAATGTTTGCGGAAACAGTGAGAACTATAACATCTTTCATTGAACAAATATAAAATCATTTATTAAAGTGGAAGGAAGATAATGAAATACTTGAGAATGGTCTTCTGTTCATGTCTAGCGTGAGCTGTTTCAAGGGTGGGTGACCCCCCTGCGGGTGACCCCCTCCCCCCCCCCCCTCCCCTCTCTCTCTCTCTCTCTATTGCTGTTGCCTGTTCAGTACTTCATCAGGATCTGCCTCCCAGTTCACAGCCCTCTGACAACTAAAATGCTTCAATTGTAAAGAGCACCCTGTTTCCGAGTATTCCTGTTTCCTTCCTTTGCTCTTAATTGTTTACCAGACATGGTTACAAAATGCATGACAGTTTGAGAAAAATTTCTAGCATGTTTTAGCAGGACAATAAACTCCAGTAAACATATATACATTTTCAACAGTCTTTTAAACTCTTGATAGAGCATCTTTGAAGGCCACGTTTACTCTTTCTTTTGAAGTCTGTGGATTGTTCATTTCCATGTCTTGTGCAGTAAACTGTTGTTCCAATGCAGTCCATTTTCTTTGGTGTGAATGGACTTGAACGTTATGCTGCTCCTGTAAATCTTTAAACCTTCTTGGATGGATATGCCTTACGGTGATATACCTATGGACTGTACATAGTTGGAAGGTGTGTGACCTCCAACCAGCAGGTGGCGGTACACACAATGCAGTCTCTAGACCAAGGTCAGGTGACCTGTGACTCCGATGTAAGGGGAGACACATCCGGCCAACTTCAGAAGAAGATCGAGAGGGTAGTAAGACATACTTGTGAATTATCAGTGTCAGGTGTAAGTTCTAGATGAGTAGTTAGCAGATGCCATGCTATCTTACCGCACGAGAATCAATAAAAGCTTCACGTTTGGAGAAGTCACAGGGCAAAAATCTCCCCCCCCCCGACGTCGGGTGGGAGAATTGCTGAGGCGCCGGGTGAGTCCTGCCACGCCACCCCGGCACCCGCACGCGATTCTCCTACCCCCCCCGCAACCGACGCGGTGAGATTTACAGCTGGCCGCTCAGAGAATCGTCGCTCGCCGTTTGTAACAGGCGAACGGCGCTTCTCCGGCCCGGATGGGCCGAGTGGCTGCCCAATACGACGGGTTCCCGCTGGCGCCGTCCACATCTGGTCGCTGCCGGTGGGAACAGCGCGGGAACGCTGTTGGGGGGGGGGGGGGGAGGGGGGGATCCAGGACCGGGGGGGAAGGGCTCAAAAGGGGCCTCTCTGAAGGAGGACCTCCTTTCCTCCGCCACCCCGCAAGATCAATCCGACATTTCTTGCGGGGCGCCCGCAGGGAGGACGGCAACTGCGCATGCGCCGGTTGGCGCCGGCTAATCTACGCATGCGCGGGTGGCGTCCTTTACGCGGCACCACTTTTACACGGCACCAAGGCACATGCGCGTAAATGTCGCAGTGCCGCTCCTAGCCCCCCGGGGGTGGGAGAATAGGGGGCGAGGAGCGGCCTCCGACGCCGGAGTGAAACACTCCGGTTTTCACTCCAGCGTCGGCCATCGTCTCCTGATGGGGGAATCTCGCCCAAAATGTTTGGTGGATTCCTTTGTAAAGTACAAAGGACCAAACAAAATAGACCTGAGCCTTTGTTTATGTTCATCTCCTGCCTTCAGTACATCAGTGACCTGCAGTTCAACTCCAAAGTAGCCAGCATCCTTTTCTAAGTTGTATTTTTTGACTGAGAGGCTTCTAACTGAAGCTTAAAGCTGCCTGTCTGATTTTTGAACCCTTCAAGTTGTGCCGAGATCAAATTATTCCCCACAGCAAAGTCCTGCTGAATTTTCAGAATCTTTCCATTGGTTAAAGGTTATGGTGATTAAGGGTTATGGTGTTCGGGCCGGAAAGTGGAGCTGAGTCCACAAAAGATCAGCCATGATCTAATTGAATGGCAGAGCAGGCTCGAGGGGCCAGATGGCCTACTCCTGTTCCTAGTTCTTATGTTCTTATGTTGTGGTTAAGTCACCCTGCATTTTGTGAGTATTCGCTGTCAGTTATCTTGCTCAGAAGTGCAGGAGCTTTCAACTGAGAAACCTGTAGTTCATTTTGTAGCTGTTTCTCAGAACTTTCCTTTGTCTCCTGCATGACCCTACGCCGAGTTGACAGATCTCGTGCTGCTTGCTGAGATTCACCTGCTGCCTCCTCCAAGTTCCTTCATTCACTCTAAATTCTTCACCTCAATATGCAGTTGACACAAACCGATGGAATTCCTTTGCTTCAGCTTATCCAGATCTGCAATTTGTTGTTGCTGAAGTTTCCCTTTCTCTTCTATATTATTTTTAAAATATCTTCTTGGGATGTCTACGCCACTGGCTGGGCCAGCATTTGTTGCCCATCCCTAATTGCCCCTGAACTGAATGGCTTGTTAGCCCATTTCAGAGGGGTCAGTTCAGAGTCAACTGCAGCGCTGTATGGGTCTGGAGTCACATGTCGGCCAGACCAGGTCAGGATGGGAGATTTCTTTGTCTGAAGGACATTAATGAACCAGATGAGCTTTTACGACAATCAACAATGGTTTCAAGGTCATCATTTGACTTTTAATTCCAGATTTTTATTGAATTCAAATTCCCCCAGCTGCCATGCCTGTATTCGAACCTGGGAGCATTGAGCATTGCCCTCTGGATTGCTTGTCTAGTGACAATACCACTGCATCACTGTTGAATTAACTGAATTAATTAATCCAACTTTGGGTTGGATTCTCCGATCTCCTGTCCGCATGATTCTCGGCGGCGCGCTGTTCACTGGCGACGGGGTTCTCCATTTCCGCCGCCGCCGCTTATCAATGGGACAATGGTACGGGCAGCACGGTAGCATTGTGGATAGCACAATCGCTTCACAGCTTCCGGGTCCCAGGTTCGATTCCGGCTTGGGTCACTGTCTGTGCGGAGTCTGCACATCCTCCCCGTGTGTGCGTGGGTTTCCTCCGGGTGCTCCGGTTTCCTCCCACAGTCCAAAGATGTGCAGGTTAGGTGGATTGGCCATGATAAATTGCCCTTAGAGTCCAAAATTGCCCTTAATGTTGGGTGGGGTTATTGGGTTATGGGGTTATGGGGATAGGGTGGAGTTGTTGACATTGGGTAGGGTGCTCTTTCCAAGAGCCGGTGCAGACTCGATGGGCTGAATGGCCTCCTTCTGCACTATAAATTCTATGAACTCACATTGCCAGGATAGCTACAGGCGGGGTGGGGGTGGGGGCAGGGAGGGGGGGGATGCGCTGCCAGCGGGAACACAGAAATCCAATGGCCGGGGAATCCCGGCCCTTTACATGGTATTGTAATGCAGATTGTAGATCCACATTTAACGCATCAGTTTCATGAATTTGGTTGGGTAGCCAATCTTTTCACATTCTAAATCTGAGCTTTTTCCTTGGTCATGTAAATGGTTAATTTGAGACCCTTGCTCATTCACAGAACTTTCATAGGCTTCTGCCGTTTTGAATTGTTCACTTTTCCGGTCTTTCGAATGGCTCTGACAGGTCCAAGCAATGAGTTTCCAGCTTTTCCTGACTTTGCTGCAATTGTTTCTCCAAAGCTTGTTTCTCAGGGAAGAAGGAATTCAGGTCCATCGTCAATCGCCGCAGTTTTCAGTAATTGTTTCCTTCGCATCCTTTAGTATCTCAACCCTGCTCCTTTGAAGATTCAGCTTGCAATATAATTTGCTCCACATTTTCTGCAGAGGCCCGCAGCTCCCGTTCAAGTGCCTCGATACTGCCATGAAGGAAGTCTGCTTTTCGTTCACTGATTTTGAGTTTTTCAATCATATGGCCACACGGTGGCACGATGGTTAGCACTGCTGCCCCACAGCACCAGGGACCCGGGTTCAATTCCGACCTTGGGTGACTGCCTGTGTGGAATTCACCCCGTGTCTGCGTGGGTTTCCTCCAGGTGCTCCGGTTTCCTCCCACAGTCCAAAGATGTGCAGCTTAGGTGGATTGACCAGGCTAAAATTGCCCCTCAGAGTCCAAAGGTTACAGAGATAGGTTGGAGAATTGGGCCTAGGTAGGGGGCTCTTTCGGACGGTTGGTACCGACTCGATGGGCCTCCTTCTTCACTTTAGAGATTCTATGATTATTTGATAATTTTTATTCTGTTCTGCTTCAAAGTGCACTTTAAGTTTCTCAATGGCAGGCCGTAATTCAGCTACTTCTGCCTCAGTGAAATTCAAACTTGCTGCAACTTCACTTTGTTGAAACTGAAAGGACTCCAAGGATTGGAATAGCCTCAAATTTTTAAGTTCTACTGTACTAAGTTGATTTTGCATGGATTTTTCTTTAACGTGGATGGGTTTTCTTCTTCAACTGCTTCAGTTGCTGCTGCGATCTAAACCATAGATTAGGTTTATTCAAACACCAGGACGCCGGCACCGGAGAGGCAATGGCCATGACTGCGAGACCTCGTCAGAGAAACATTTAGCACTGGTTTGCACAAATGCGGATCAGGTGTAATGGCACCTGGGGGGTCGGGGGGGGGGGGGGGGGTTGTCTTGCAGGCCATTAGAGACCCCCGAATGGTCGGGACCAGGGCAGAGTGGTCGACTGATACACCTCCTGGGACCTGGACACCTTGGCACTGCCAACCTAGTACTGCCAGGATGTCTGGTGGCACTGCCAGTTCCAGAGAGCCTAGCTGCTAGCTTGGCACTGACAGAGTTCGGGACCGGGGTGGGGGGTTGGGGGGGGGGGGGGGTTCCCAAAGGTCTTGACAAGTTTGTGAAGTGAAAGAGGGATTCCTGAAAGCCATGGTGGGGGGTTGAAAGGGAGAGTATAGAGATTGGGGCAGCCTTCCAAAATGGCTTCCCAATCTGCAAAGAGCTAGTCCTGCTGGCTCGACAGGAGAAAACCCCCAAAGCCCCAAAAAACGGCAAAGTGCCATTGAAGAGTGGGATAATTCTCAGCACTGCAGCCACCGAGATACACCCGCCCCCCCCCCAACGAAAGCAGACTTTAACTTTTGTCCGCTGAATCTCACCCATTATTTGTCTTAGCTAAAGTGCTGAGTTCCTGAATAACCCCATTCACCCAGGTCAACTTCCAGTTCAAGGATAGGTTTTTCTAAGCTAGTTTTATCGGACTGAGTTCACCGCAGTTCATTTTGATGGGTATCTAGCTTGGAACGCAAATTCTCCATATCTCTGAGTAGCACTTCAGTTATTTTCTTATTTTCTCCATTCAGAAGGAGATGCAAAATTTGTCCAGACTCAAGACAATTGTTCCAACTGTAACTGAGAACCAATAGGGAATTCACAGCTTGGTTGACATTCCACTGGAAAACCAACTTTCTTATTAGCTAAGTGTATCTGCTCAACTTTGTGCTCTTGTTGTTTCTGACTCTCACTCAATTCACCTTCCACATTCTTTCTGATGCTCTCAGCCTCACCAAACTGTGTGGTGTAGCATTCAGGACTTTCTCCGATTGTGCCAGACAGCAAACTAGCTTTCTGCTCCTTCAATTCTGATTGTTCTTTAAGTTTGTGTGCCCGTGATTTCTTCATGACACAATCTGGGAATATTCCAGAAAACTCTTGATGTAAGGACTCTGTAGCTACATTGTATGCAGGCTGTTCAACTACCATGGGTACACCCCATTCCTACCTACGTTAATGGATACCGATGTGGACTACGACCACTGGCTGTTCACCCACCCCAGAACAATGTCCTGCAGTTGATCTGTGACATTCGTGGCCATATATAATTTGGAAACCATGTCCTTGGCCACAGAAAGGCCTGCCTATTGTACTAACTAACAATTCTCTATCACCATTGCTCTGCCCCTCTTCTTCGTTCTCTCCCGTACAGTCGACCCACTCGTGGTGCCACAAAATGAGCTCTTATTCCACTCCTCCAATGAACCAAGATTCTCACCAGTATCCGAAATAGAAAACCGATTAGTGAATGGGAGATCAGGGGGCTCCTGCATTAAATTGGACTACCTGATGGTCACCCATTCCTTTTCTGCCTCCATGCTCTTAACCTGCAGTGTGACCACCTCTCTGAACATGCTATCCGCATAGCTCTCAGCTTTGTGGATGTGCCCCAGTTTCGTCAGCCACTGCTCGAGCTCTGAAAGCCAGAGCACAAATTTCTGCATTTGGTGACACTTCCTTCACATCTGGTCGTCCAGGTCACAGGGAGTACTCGTGACTTCCCACATACTGCAGGACCTGCATTCCACACAACCAAGCTTCCTTGCCATGTCTTAACTTTACTTCACTTATGTTAACTTTAATTTCCTTTGGCTTACTTCTATTAGTTTTACTTGGCATTAACTTAATAAGCATTACTAATATTGATAACCCTTACTTGTACTGAGAAATCCGACTGATAATTAACACACTCTATAAGTTCTAATAAACCTTAAATGGAGAACGACTACAGAAAGCTGCAGAGGGATTTGAGGTCTATGTATATAAATCACATAAAGCTAGTTCAGCAGGTCATAAGGAAAACAAATGGAATGTCAGCCTTTATTTTAAAGGGAATGGAGTATAAAAATAGGGAAGTCTTATTAAACCTATACAAGGCATTAGTTAGACCTCATCTGGAAGACTGTGAACAGTTTTGGTCCCATTATACACTTTTGAAAGATACACTGGCATTGGAGGCAGTCCAGAGAAGGTTTACGCCGTGACCTTATTGAGACATATTGGATTCTCAGGGGCTTGACAGGGTAGATGCTGAGAGATTGCTTCTCCTTGTAGAAGAGTCTAGGAATAGTGAAAATAATCTCAAACTAAGGCGGTCGCCCATTTAAGACGGCGATGAGGAGCAATTTCTTCTCTCAGAGGGTAGTGAATCTGTAGAATCCTTTACCTCAGAGAGCTGTAGAGGCTGGGTCATTAGGTATGTTCAAAGCTGAGGTAGACAGATGTTTAGTCAGTGAGGGAATCAAAGATTATGCGATAAAGCGGGAAAGTGGATTTGAGAATTATCACATCAGATCAGTCATGATCTCTTTGAATGGCGGAGCAGACCCAAAGGGCCAAATGGCCTACATCTGCTCCTATGTCTTATGGTCTTACCTGAAGCACCTCCTTCCCCCAATGCACTAAGTTCCCACATAAACCTAATTTGCCACTCACTTGATCCATATTTCACTCAGGCACAGTCTCCTGACCCTGACTGATTGTTTAGTGGTCCCAGGTAGGAGGGGCTTGTCCTATGATGAGAAAAAGTAACCTGGGCCTATATTCTTTCAAATTTGGAAGAATGAGAGGTGAATGCATTGAAACCTACAGGATTCTGAAGGGACTTGATAGGTTAGATTCTGAGAGATTATATCCGCTGGTTGGGGAATCTTAACACAAGGGCACTGTCTTAGGATAAGGGGCCAATCATTTAGGATCGGGATGAAGCAAAATTACTTCACTCAAAGGGTTGTGAGTACTTTGAATCCCGTACCCCAGAGGGTTGTGGATGCCCCACATTGGAAACACTGGGATAGACATATTTTGGACTCTGGGGGAATCGAGGGCTTGGGGAACAGGCAGGAGAATGGATCAAAGATCAGATCAGCCATTATCATAGAATCCCTACAGTACAGAAGGAGGCCATTCGGCCCATTGAGTCTGCACTTATCCTCTGACCCAGGCGAACTCCTCTTTCTATCCTGGTAATCCCACCTAACTTTTGGGCGTGAAGGGGAATTTTAGCATGGCCAATCCACCTAACCTGCACATCTTTGGATTGTGGGTGGAAACCCGAGCACCCGGAGGAAACCCGCGCAGTCAAGGGGGAGAATGTGCAAATTCCACACAGTCACCCAAAGTCAGAATTGAACCCAGGTCCCTGGTGCTGTGAGGAAGCAGTGCTAACCACTGTGCCCCCATGTTGTCCCTATCAAGATCAGACTGAATAGTTTAGCAGGCTTTACAGGCCAATGTCTAATGCTCTTGCGAAATATCTATTCCTGCACATGGGATTCATAAGTTCCCCAATCAATCCAATGAAAAACAAACAATTCTTTAATGTTTAGCACAGGATGTCCTAACTCCTTTACCAGCAATATATTAAATAATTGTTCTGTACAGTGCTTAAAGCTATTGTTTTATTAGCAAATTAAATGTAAGACATGGCAGGCTACACAAACATGAATCAAAAGTTTTAATCACCACTTGTTCCTTTGGGTGTGTTTAGCTGTGGTTTTCTCACTGGTTTGATGGATTACCTGTCTGGTACATTGTCAGTTCCTCCGAATCCTCTTTCCACCTGGTATTACACACCCTGCTGCTCCACTATTTGATTGCCTGAAACTTGTCTTTCGATAATTGTCTCCCCTCCAATGACTGAGGGCAGTCCAGTCAAAAACAGCATAAGTCAGAACCCAGTTCTATTCTCATCTGACTTCACACAGGTGAAGGTTTACATAGCCTCGGGGGCCAAATGCTGCTCTCCATTCTTTATTGAGAGAGAGAGCTGACTGGTGGTGATTTAACCTGAGGGGCACAACATCTCAGGCAAGTGGCAAGGTTGAGAAGGTGAGGCCTTCATGGATAACCTCAGCCAGTACAGGAATTGAACCCCCATTGTTGGCATCTCTCCGCATCACAAACTAGCCATCCAGCTAACTGAGCTAACCGACCCTCACAAGTACAACGCCAGCGGACATCACTAGCTAATAATCGAAACCTGGATCAATCACTCAGAACAAACTTAAAATTGGCGGTCAACTCTCAGACTCGTTTTATCTTAGATTTACAGCTACAACCGTACCATGAGCATTGCTTAAGGAAAGAGACATACTGTAGAGGTTTTTTGTCGTGCACTCACCAGGATAGATGCATGAATGGCAAATTTGAAAGCACGGCTACAATTTGTGCCATTTGAGAAAAGCATGCTGATTGGTTGGCAAGTTGACTCAGATTAGTCAAGTTGTTGCCATGGAGAATGTATCAGGGAACTATTGCTGCTCACGGTTTGGTTTAATTCAAAGAAGGTGTAGTGCATGGACATGCAACTTCAGTGAAAATAGTTTTTATTTATAACCCACTTTTAACAGAAAAATAGCCTCAGGTACTTCACAAGATTAGACAAAACTTAGATTAGACCGAGCCACATGAGAAGATACTACAGATGGTCAAACGCTTGGTCAAGAATGCGGGTTTTAAGGAACACATTACAGAAGGATTGAGGTAGAGGTTGCTGGAGTGAATTCTGGAATTTATTCAGCCGAAAGCACAGCTGCCAATGGTGCAGCGATGCGCACAAGATCAGGATTGGAGGAGTGCAAATATCTCTGAGAGTTGTGCTGTTGAAGGAGGGATAGTGAGGTTTGGGAATCATTGATCTGAGGCAAGAATGCGAATTTTAAACTCGAGGCATTGCCAGTCTGGGTGTTCACGTAGGTCTTTGAGCACAAGGTGGGTGGGGGAATGGTATTTGGTCTTTAAATTCGGGTGTGGGCAGCAGAGATTCTTTTTATTCTTTCATGGGATGTGGGTTTCCCTCGTGTGGCCAGTATCTGTTGCTCATCCCAGGGGACATTGAAGATTTAAGTCTGGAGTCACATATAGGCCAGACCAGAGTGAATTTGAACAATGATAGTTTTATGTTCCCTAATACTGAGAGACTTAACTTTCAGTTCCTTGATTTTCCTAATTGAATTTAAATTTCACCAGCTGCTGTGGTGGGATTTGTGCCCATGTTCCCCAGAGCATTGGTCTGGGCCTCGGGATTACAGGTCTAAGGACGTTACCACTAAGTCATCATCTGGATGAGCTCGAGATTATGGAGGTTGTGGGAAGCTGGTCAGAGAAATATTGGCACACTCGAGGCTGTTGGTCATAAAGACAATTTTGGACATGGGGAGGGGAGGGCAAGGTGACAGAGGGTATGATTTTGATCCAGGAGACCTTGAGGGAACATCTTCTTTCTGTCTGACCTTATGAAATTTGCACAAAGTGCTATGGACTATATTAATCCTACAGTTTAGTTGGTCAGAGACTGGAAACAGTCTCCAGTTGATAACTACTCCAGATAAGGTCTCGAACCTACTCACGCGTTTGAAACCAGTTCTTGATGTGATGTCTCTGTGATGTGATCTCCAGTCAGGAACTGCCCACTGTTGAAATGATGTGGAGATTGAGCATCAGCCAGCAATACAAAGTGAGCTATCATTAACATCATTGGGCAGCATGATAGCACAGTGGTTAGCGCAGTTGCTTCACAGCTCCAGGATCCCAGGTTCGATTCCCAGCTTAGGTCATTGTCTGTGTGGAGTCTGCATGTACTCTCCATGTTTGCGTGGGTTTCCTCCGGATGCTCCGGTTTCCTCCCATAGTCCAAAGATGTGCCGGTTAGGTGGGTTGGCTATGCTAAATTGCCCTGAGTGTCCAAAAAGCTTAGGTGGGGTTACTGAGTTATGGGGATCGTTTGGAAGTGTCAGCTTAACTGGGGTGCTCTTTCCAAGGGCCGGTGCAGACTCAATGGGCCAAATGGTCTCCTTCTGCACTGTAAATTCTCTGAATACCATCTGACGAGAAACAAACAGCATTGAAATGAGTGCAGAAAGCAGAATAAATAAATAAATCTCTCTCCGTCGTGCATCTCCAATCAGCCTCCTATCAAATCAATGTTTACTTCATCCTTGTTAAACTGGTTATCGATCTCCAGAGAATCTCCAATTAAAGTCATTAGTATTTTCCCTCTATTGCCGTTCTAATCGCTGTCTCCCACTTACTCCCTCTGCTCAATTCCTGGTTAATCTTGTTTCTCAGCTTTCCTTCAGTATTGACAAAATTATCCTGCGCCCTACAATTGATATTTCTGCAGATTCTCACTAATTAATCACCCAAATCAAGCTCCCATTCAGCTGGCTTCACCCACAGCTATGAACAACATAATTACCACTAAATATCCTGCCTTCTGTCAAACTACATTAATTATTAAACCTCTAATCCATTCTTCTTCATTCTAATTCTGGATAGGAACTAACAGCTCCCTTGACGACACTTCCATTGTTTGTTCTTCCAGGTCAAAGGGTCCAGTTTATCTCTTTTTTCTGATGTCTTCGTCGCTCCCCCTCTTTCTCACCCTGCCCTCCAATCCCCATGTCCAGCTGCTTTTAAAATAAAAATTCCCCGAGAGCATATTTACATTTTATCAAGTTTTCATGCAGCTGTTATGACAGGTTACACATCTAAGGACAGCCAGCACAGCTTTGTGAGTGGAAAAACATGTCTCACGAATTTGATTGAGCTTTTTGAAGGGGAAGCCAAGCTGGGAGATGAGGGCAGCGCAGTCGACGTTGTCCACATGGACTTTAGCAAGGCCTTTGACAAGGTACCGCATGGTAGGCTGTTGCAAAAAGTTAAATCTCATGGGATCCTGGGTGAGGTAGCCAATTGGTTACAAAATTGGCTGATGAGAGAAGACATAGAGTGGTTGTAGAGGGTTGTTTTTCAAACCGGATGTCTGTGACCAATAGTGTGCCTCAGGGGTTAGTGCTGGGTCCATTGTTATTTGTTATTTATATTAATGATTTGGATGAGAATTTAAGAGACATGGTGAGTAAGTTTGCAAATGTCACCAATAGTGAAGAAAGTTATCGAGGATTGCAATGGGATCCTGATCAATTGGGCCAGTGGGCTGATGAATGTCAGATGGAGTTTAATTTAGATAAATGTGAGGTGATGCATTTTGGTAGATCGAATCGGGGCAGGACCTACTCAGTTAATGGTAAGATGTTAGGGAGAGTTAAAGAACAAAGAGATCCAGGAGTACAGGTTCATAGCTGCTTGAAAGTGGAGTCACAGGTGAACAGGGTGGCGAAGAAGGAATCAGCCTGCTTGGTTTCATTGGTCAGAACAGTGAATACAGGAGTTGGGACGTCTTGTTGAAGTTGTACAAGACATTAGTCAGACCACACTTGGAATACTGTGTACAGTTCTGGTCACCCTATTGTAGAAAGGATATTATTAAACGAGAAAGAGTGCAGGAAAGATTTACTGGGATGCTACTGGGACTTGATGGTTTGAGTTATAAGGAGTGGCTGGATAAACAAGGACGTTTTTCCCTGGAGCATAGGAGGCTTCGGGGTGATCTTATGGAGGCCTATAAAATAATGAGCAGCATAGATAAGGTCGATAGTCAGCATCTTTTCTCAAAGGTAGGGGAGTCTAAAATGAGAGGGCATAGGTTTAATGTGAGAGGAAAGAGATACAAATGAGACGAGAGGGGCAATTTTTTCACACACAGGGTGATGAGTGTCTGGAACAAGCTGCCAGAGGCAGTAGTAGAGGTTGGTACAATTTTGGCTTTTAAAAAGCATTTGGACAGTTATGTGGGAAAGTTGGGTCTAGAGGCATATGGGCCAAATGCGGGCAATTGGGACTAGCTCAGTGGTAAAACTGGGTGACATGGACAAGTTGGGCCGAAGGGCCTGATTCCATGCTGTAAACCTCTATGACTCTATCTGGGGGATACTTAAACACAAAGGCCAGGATTTTCCAGTCTTTCCAATGAGCGGGATCTCCTGGCTCCCCCCTGCAGTAGGGTTCCCGGCTGCATGGCCGGCGGACAAGGCAAATGGCCATTGACGTCCACGGGAACAGAAGATCCCACCAGTGGCCAATGGTGAGACACCTCCGTCAGAAAATGCACCATGGGGGAGGAGCTGGAAAATTCCAGCCATAGAATCACAGAATGACACAATGCATACTGGGAGTCATTCGACCCATCATGCTTGTGTATGTGCGTGGGAGCCAGCTCATTGAAAGAGCTGTTCAAATAGTCGTGTCCCCCCACCTTCTGTGTGGGCTCTGCCCATTTTCTCCTTCCAAGTCAATCTCAAATTTCCTTTTGAAAGTTGCTGTTGAATCTGCTTCCACCCTGGCTTCCGACAGTACGTTCCAGATTTTCCACTTACTGCTGTTATCTTTCTTTGTTGCCACAAAGAGGAAAGGTACGGAGGCACCCACTGTTAGACGTTTAGCTGCTGTTGTATAAAGAGTCAAAGGTACTGCTCCTTTTTACAAACACCTTTACTTCACTTCAACAGACTCTGCACAAAACTCTATCTTCACATCGTCCTGACACGAAGGCCACCTGAAACCCCTTTACATAATCAGTGTCAATTATTGGATACTTAACATAAATGAGACAACTAATTGGAATGTCTCTTCACCCATTACATAACAGTCTTCCCTTCCTTGGAGAAAAAAATAATTAGGAGAAAACAAGATTACAAGAAACTCAAAAACACGCCATTTTCCCCCTTCTCTTTTTTTCTTTTTTTTTTGAAGAAAAAGAAAACTGTCACAGAAACAGGCGCCCTTCGTTAATAATATCCAAAGGTTTCTGTGAATAAGCCCCCTTTTTGTAAAGCAGTCTGGCAATTGACAGCTACTGTCGACCCATTTATCTCCCCTCTGTCCAACATCTGCTTCAAACTTGCGATGTCAATCCTTAATCTTTTTTTCATTGGCACTTTTTGTAGAGTGCACATTTTCCCACAGGGATTTCTTGTCAATGTGACATTCAATAGGTATATTACCTAAATCACCTAATCCCAACATTTCTGTCAACATCTGAGACATATGAAAGGCCATATCCACCGCCTCTACAAGGCTCAATGTCTCAGCAGCCAAAGTGCTTTTGACCACTCTCCTTATTTCCACACAAGAGGGCAACATTTACCATTGTTCCCCAAAAGGAAAATTATAAAACTTCCTGTGCTTGAAACCCCATCACATAAATTTGCATAGGATGCATCTCTATAAACTATGAGTTTCAAGTGCCTAAGTTCACCTAAAACCGGGAACCTCAAAACACACTCCTGCAGTTTTAATTTGACAAATGCTTTATTTGCTCTTATTATGTCTTCGACTTTGGGATCATTAATTTTTGTACTCAACTCTAAGACATCAAAACTCACGGTTGGTCTAATCTGTCTACCTAACCAATTCAGTTGCCCAATTGAACTTTGCAGTTGCTCTTTTTCCATCTTTGAAACCATTGCGACTTTTTGTGAAACCCGGCCTCGACTAATTGCTATTGGGCTGATGCTTTCCAAATAAGATTGCTGACGTAAAGTTGCCCCTAACTTAGTCTGTCCGATTTCCAGTCCAATATACTTAAATGCATCGGAAGCCTGACTTCCAACCCTGAATTCTTTTCTCAAACCAGAGATTACAAGAGCTTCGAAATCACTCGTCCTACCCCACAAAAAATCATTGACATGCATCATAACGATGCCAGAAAGATTTCCTTTATAGTGCCAGTAAAACTTTGCCGGATCTGCTTTCAACTGGCAACAGCCTAACTTTAACAGAACTGACCTTACTGAAAAATACCAGAATCTTGACGCATCATTTGTTCAACTTCCAGAGTAACTCTTCTGTGTTAGCTGCCTCTTTAGGAGGATGTAGAAAAATGTCTCTCTGGAACTGATGCCCCTGCAAAAAGACAACTTTTATATTTATTGATTTGCATTCCCATGCCTTTGTGGTTTATAGAGCAAAGAAGATCTTTAAAATAATCTTTCCTGCCAGAGGTGAATCTTAATTTAAATCCTGATCTTCTAAGTTTTCTTCAAATCCCCTTGCCATAAGCCTGGCCTTTGCCTTCTAAGTTCCATCTGGAAGAACCTTTTCCATGCAAATCCATCTGTGGGATAGAACTATTTGTTCCCTATGAAATGAAATGAAAAAATGAAATGAAAATCGCTTATTGTCACAAGTAGGCTTCAAATGAAGTTACTGTGAAAAGCCCCTAGTCGCCACATTCCGGCGCCTCCGTGTATACCCCAAATTTACTCCAACTATGCAGTTCTTGCTATCTGGTATCTTTGATAACTTTTTCATCTAATTTATTGGAAGCCACCAAAATCGCACATGCATGTGGGCTTCTACTCCTATTCGCAGTCTTACTCAGGTTCCGAGACTTTGATAAGTGTCGTGTTCCTCTCCAGAAACTGTCTATATCAGTTAACTGGTCCTCATAGTTCTGTAACACATGTGTACGAGAAGACTCTGGTTCCTCGTCATGTCTGTATGCTCTGTCTAAATTTGAAAATTTGTAATCTGTACCCATTATCCTTGATGAATGTATCCTAACAGTTTGATTGCCATGTTGCAAAATAATTGTTTTGCCATCTATGCCTATGATCTTCCTTGGGCCTTTCCATTCATTAAAATTGTCTCTCTTATGGTATACTATGTCTCCTTGCTGAAACACGGTATTTGATGGCCGTATATTATGCCTTAAAGCTCTGCGAATTCTTTCAGAGACTTCTGCTTCCATAAAAGGTTATTCTACTGCTATGTAATGCATTTAAATGCTCAGCAAAGGCTAATTGTAGTCCCTTCCCAAGCTGGAGGCTGGTCATCTAAAATGGACGGAATTTTAGGATTACTACCAAACACTAATTGATAGGGACTATACCCCACAACCATCTTCAATTAATTCTTTGCATGTACCGCCCATGCAAATGCTGAATTTAGCTTGCAGTTTGGTCTATCTGCCAAAATTTTCCGGAGCATGTCATCTATTACCGCATGGTGTCTTTCACACACACCAGTACTAAACGGGCTTTCCACAGCCGTATTCAGAACTGTGATATTCAAGTTTTCACACAAATCACTGAACTCACCATGAGCAAATTCTTCCCCATTGTCCATAAGGAATTTTGCCGGTGGGCCCATTCCTGTCTCTATCCATTTTCCACGATTTGATCCAGAATTACTCTTTTCTTTACTTCATACAATCATTGATTGACGAAATCTGGTTGCTAAATCTACAAAATGCAAAATAAATATATTATTGGCTTGATCCCAGATCTTAAGGCCCATGGTCACAATGTCGTTAAAATCTCTGGCCAAAGGTAGGGTTACTATCGGTCATGCTGGTGTCCTTCTGTACTTCCTACAAACTTCACAGCGATCACTAACCTGTTCTATCAGCTTAGAATAGTCATCATCCCTTACCCCTGCATCCTTTAATAACTTTTTCAGCCTCCAAGGAGATGGATGTGCAAATTGCCGATGTAGTTTTAATACAACAAGCTTTTTATCAGGTTACGTCCCATTTTCAACTGCCATTAACACATCCTTAACAACTGTACTTGAAATATTAATTGTCAGTAATGGAACACAATAGTGTCTCGACTGTGTAAATTGTAAGTCCACGGTCTTTCTAAAAACTGTTGCCTTATCCTGTTCCATATCCAGTTTCATGTGTGCTATCTTCATTGACGGTCTGCTCAGAAGCAAAGGTATTTCACTAGATACAATATCCGTGCTAATGAAATGATTCACTCCGGCAATAATGCAATGGGATCACAACTCTTTTCAACAACTTCAGAGTATTATCACCCCCAAACCTGAAACTTGTGGAATTTCAAATTCCTTAATCTTGTTACGATTTTCAGCATTCAAGGAGTCCAGGTAACATTTTAACCAGTCAATTCCACAAGCAATGGATGTGCAGCCACTGTACAATACAGCACAATTGAAGGATTGAGCAACAAACACCCTCATTACCAGCGTAAAACTGCTTGTTAATAGAACAATGCCTTCTTTCTGGTCACTATCTTTTTCGTCATCTGACTCTTCCATGTTATGTGTCGCTTCAAATGCTCTATTACAACGTGTTGGACAGTTGAAAGCATAATGGTATTGAGAGTCACATCGAAAACACCGATTTATCATACCCCGGGCATTTTTGGGGTTCATCTTCCGATTGTAGGTTGTAACTGGGTTTCTGTCTTCATAATTTCCGGGTCCTGACCTTCCTTCTATAGTCTTGGAACCTGTTTGTAGCCGTGCGATTGCGACATCCTGTTAGTAGTGTATCTTCCATATTCTGCTTTATTGCAGACTGACCTATTTGGGTCATCAGAGCCATCGGAATCGAATGTTTCCCCAGAAACCTTTTTAAATCTTCTGTCATCTGATCGAATAAGGTATCCTTATCCACAAACTCAACTCCTGTCAAAACCAGGAGCCTACCCATGTTGCTCACTCTAGCACAGTCAAGCAATTTAAGGCCAACTGTTGCTCGTTCTGGGTGAGAGTGCTTTACACTCAATTGGCTCTGTTTTATTCCTTAGCTCTAGAGTCGCCAGGCATCCTTATGATACCGCCACAAGATTCAAGTTCAAGTTCAGATCAATGACTCAATACACCAGTTAGTAAGTTCAAACAAGACAAGTTTATTATTACACAGTTATTTACTACTCATGCATATAACACTAAGGCTAATCTGTTCTTACCACTACTAGGCCAATACTTATCTGGAATAAGGGAACTGCCGGATCAGGGAACAATGGCCTCTTGCTTTGTCCTGGATCTGCAGGCTTCCAGTCGGTGTGGACTAAAGGGGTCAGGAGTGTCTACTCTCGTAGCGTGTGTTGTATGACACTTACTTGTCGGTGTAGCAATTAGCCAGGCCTCTCCTTCTCACGTTCAAGTTCCTGGAGAGCTGCTGCAAAGGTGTTCTGCTGAGAGAGGCTGGCTAAGAGTGCCTGGCTAAGAGCAAGGAGGGCTGGCTAAGAGAGCGGAGGGCTGGGGTCAGGGTCTCTGTCTTATACTGTTTTGGGTTTCGCGCCCATCTGGGTGGACCCTCTATAAACTTGCAATCGATTGGGTCTCTTCCCAATCGATTGATTTGAATTTCCCCAATAACGGGGCTGTTCGTTGATCACTGGCCGGTTCTTTCCACCTTGCTTGTGTCCTTTTGTTTCAGACTCCACTGGCGCCAGGATGTCTGACCTGCTATAGAATGTTTCAATCTCTTCTAATTGTTGTGTCCATTGTGCCTGGGAATCACTGGGAATCGCTCACTTAATATGCGCAGCTTGTTAGTTTCTATGCTGTCTGGTTTCTTCACAGACAGAATCCACAGAGAGGTTCTGCAACCTGCTTGCCTCTCTGTCATTGTTCAATTTTCCCTGCATGCAACTCAATGTTCCATTTTATGTCGGGAAGTGGCCAGCTTCGGTGGCTACACAACACAGATTGGGGAAATTCCAGGCTGTGTTTCTGCAGCCTTTTATATAATCTGCCAAATTCCATTATATCGTCTTCCATGGAGAAATCCTCTATTTTCTGGAACCTATCAAAATCTGACCATGCTTCATACGCACTTAACAAGTCATCCTTTTTATAAATCTTATCCATATAATGTAATAGAGTCTCCAGACCTTCTTCTGAGTCTAACTCTTCCATTTCCAGCTCAGAAAACACTTTGCTTCGGATTTTACTGTCATAAGGTAGAGAAAGAGCCAATGCCATACCTTGTTTTCCCTTTCCCTTAGTCCACATAACTACTGCACTTCTCCATTGGTCGTACGATCCCCTTTCAGAAAATAAGGGAGGGGGGGGTAGTCATATCCGGTCATCTTTATCCTAGGTTCAGCCATATATCTTCTTTTTTTTTCTCTTCTCACTCACTCCTTTGTTTGGTCTGGAAAAGCTGTATCTTTCAACCCTTCACATTTGCACATCAACCATCCTCTGCTACCATTTGCCGCTTTGACAAAGAGTCATCGGACTCGAAAAGTTCGCTCTTTTCTCTCCCTACAGATGCTGCCAGACTTGCTGAGATTTTCCAGCATTTTCCCTTTTGTTTCTGCTACCACTTGTTAGACGTTTAGCTGCTCTTGTATAAAGAAGTCTTACAACACCAGGTTAAACACCAGGTTAAAGTCCAACATGTTTGTTTCAAACACTAGCTTTCAGAGCACTGATCCTTCCTCAGGCTTCTTCCATTCACCTGAGGAAGGAGCAGTGCTCCAAAAGCTAGTGTTTGAAACAAACATGTTGGACTTTAACCTGGTGTTGTAAGACTTCTTACTGTGCTCACCCCAGTCCAATGCCGACATCTCCACATCTTGTATAAAGAGTCAAAGGTACTGCTTCCTGTTTACAAACACCTTTATTTCACTTCAACAGACTCTGCACGAAACTCTATCTTCACATCACCTGACACAAAGGCCATCTGAAGCCTCTTTGCATATCGGTGTCAATTGTTGGATACTTAACATAAATGAGACAACTAATTGGAATGTCTCTTAACCCATTACTTAACAGCCACACTCTGGATTCTTGTAAAACATGATGAAATGTTTATTAATGGTGTTGCTCAATACAATCAAGATGGTATCTCCTTTAGCTCACTTTTCTCTCCACAGATGCTGTCATACCTGCTGAGGTTGTCCAGTATTTTCTGTTTTTGTTACAATCAAGATGGTGACCTGCTCAAAACCTGGTTGAATACTTGTCTTTTCGAGATCTTCTCCCTCCTCGTAATTTGTGTTTGATGTTGCCTTTTGACAATAACAGTATTAGGTGGAGTAAACAAATCAAACTGGGTTCGTAGTTTCCTCTTGAACAACAGCACTGCTGGTGAACTTTGCATGGTAGCATGTACAGCGTTATAATAAGATATTAGAAATGTGTTTACTCTTCTTGATGATGTTCCTTGGTCCTTCAATGCTTTGATAGAATGCTTTAATGAATGCGCAAAATGTTCAACTGATGCATTTGTTGTTGGATGATATGGAGCCTATTTGGTATGTTGTATACCATTCCCTTAGTGCTCCTCAAGCTTCTTTGACCTGTGTTCCAAATCTTCTGAATATTTCATCTAGTTTTTCAATGGCCTGTTCAGCCGTCATTAACTTAATTGTCACGACTTACGGCCATTTTGAATACGCAACACTTGCATTCTTCCCGGACTTGTGAGACTGGGTATCGTAAGTGTGCGCTGACAATATCGCTGACATCTCTGTAATCTACTAGCTGCCAAAGAAGGTATACCTTTAAACGGCCCAAAGATAGTAATCAGGGGTCGAATGTCTGTCATAAGGATAAAGTGACACCTATAAAAGGTAATGGTGGAACCTTCTTACATCAAAACGTATGCACAAAGCTTCTGTTTCTAGCTGAGCATAATTTGTTTTTACGCTAGTAAGAGTGCATGAAGCAAATGCTATCGACCATTCTTTTTCTGAAGTCATGACGTGCGAGTTGACTGCACAAACCCCATAGGGTGAGACGTCACAAGCTAATTGTAACTTCATTTTTGGATTATGATGAACCAACAGCTCTGACTTCAGTAAAGCTTCTCTTATTTCATTGTCTACATTTTCACATTCTTCTAACCAATGCCTTGCCTGTTTGACACATTGCAACGTGAGGAAAGGCTTCAATTGTGTTGTTAAATTCGGTACAAATTTACCATAATAATTAATCAATCCTAAAAGATTACCTCAATTGTGTCACATTTTGAGGAAATGGTGTTTCTAAGATTGCTGACATTTTCTTTGACTGTGAAAACCATCTTTGAATAATATGACCAAGATCATTTATGAATGACTTGAAAAAGTCACACTTTTCCTTCTGAACTCTCAGGTCGTGGCTCTGTAACTGCTTCAAGGTAGCTTTCAAATTCGTCATGTGTTCTTGTTCACTTGAACCGTTGATGAGAATGTCATCGAAATAACATTGCGCTCCATTCAACCCACCCAGAATTTGATCCATTGATCTTTGAAAATGAGCAGCCACAGATATTATTCCAAAAGGAAGTCTTCTGTAACGAAACAGACCTCTCTACATCATGATAGTGAGCAGTAGCTGTGATTCAGCAGCCACATTCATCTGTGGATATGTATGGAAAGGACAATTTTACTGGATTTCTGTCCTCCAGAAAGTCCAACCGACAAGTCTTCAATCAGCGGCAGTGGATAATGATCCATGCACAAAACTGGGTGAATAGTTGCTTTAACATCTCCACAAATTCTCACTGACCCATACCGTTTTAATACAGGAAGGATTGATGTAGACACACAGACACGGGGAGAACATACAAACTCTACACAGTACCAAAGGTCAGTATCGAACCGGGTCCCTGGCACCGTAAGGCAGCAGTGCTAACCACTGTGCTGCCCAGGCATCTCACCGCGGACACAGTCCTTCAAGGGAACAGTAAAGAATATCTTCATCAGTGAATGATGCTTTAAGCGATGGATAGATCTGAATTCCACGTCTCGCACCCCCCTCCACTTATCCCCCCCCCCATCTTGATTCATTTTAGTTTGCCACTTTTTCTACTTTAGATTCTGCCTTACGAGGTAAAGTGTGACAGAAGAGCTATCTGACGTGCAGCATTGGATTGATTTAGATGTGGCCCCAGTTCTCTGACTTAACACTTTAATTAAATTTGCCAGAGTGGAACAACTTGCAGCCACTCTGAAACATTGCACTTTAATTTTTTATGGTTTCCCAGCGCACATTTGGAATTATTCAACAAAGTGTATTAAATCTGAAGGTACACCTTCACCACAGAACTTCCTCACCTGTAACACATGGGTGGCCCTCTCAGCAATGTGAACTGTCACCCACACACGTAGCCTGCCTATGTGTCAAACGTTAACTTGATTTTTATGATTGAGTGAGGAATGGACAGCAGCAAAATGCTGATCAGGTTAGATGAAGAGGGGGCTTGTGCGGAGTGTTGCTCGTTATGCTTTCTCTTTAATTACTCTGTTTTAATAACCTTTGCTCTAGAGTCGCCAAGTATCTTTCTGATACCACCACGAGGTTCAAGGCCAAGTGCTGATCAATAACTCAATACACCAGTTAGTAAGTTTCAAATCAATACACATTTATTATACACACAGTCAATCACTACTCATGCATAAACTCTACTTACTAAACTATCACTGCTACTAAAAGCCTATACTTAGCTTTGAATGGCCCACCAGGTCAGAGGAACAATGGCCTTTGTCCTGTTCTGAATCTGCTGGCTTTGAGCTGGTACGGAATAGTAGCTAGGAGCGTCTATCTCGTAGCGTGCGTTGACTTGAGACTTACTTGGTTGATGCAGCTGCTAGGCAGGTCTCTCCTCGCTGAGAGCCACGGTCAAGAGTTCTTTGAGAGCTGCCAAGAGAGCAAACTGAACTTGGGGACGCTACTTTACAGGGGTTTCGCGCCCTTCTGGGCGGACCCCGGACTTGGTTCCGATTGCATGGTAGCATTGTGGCTAGCACAAATGCTTCACAGCTCCAGGGTCCCAGGTTCGATTCTGGCTTGGGTCACTATCTGTGCGGAGTCTGCACATCCTCCCCGTGTCTGCGTGGGTTTCCTCTGGGTACTCCGGTTTCCTCCCACAGCCCAAAGATGTCCAGGTTAGGTGGATTGGCCATGATAAATTGCCCTTAGTGTCCAAAATTGCCCTTAGTGTTGGGTGGGGTTACTGGAATATGGGGATATGGGGATAGGGTGGAAGTGTTGACCTTGGTTAGGGTGACCTTGGTCCCGATTGATTCAATGTTTCTAATTGTTCCTGGGGATTGCTCATTAGTATGTAGATGGCTATTGGTTTCGGTTCTGTCTGGGTTCTGCAAATCTTAATACACAGGAAACCTGCTTGTTTTCCTGTGCCTGGCGGATTTTCCCTGTATTCTTTGCGGGCATCCATTTTGGAATCGGGACGTGGCCACCCCAGGTGGCTACACTCCCTCCTTGTGATCCTCAACGCGAAGCGTGAAGGATCACATTACTGCGATGCCTTCATTCCCTGACCCAGCGGGCATTCATGCTTGGCCTCTACACTGTCCGTAACTATGCAATAAATCTTTAACTACCAATTTTACATACACATCATCAAAACTCTATGGGGGCGCTATGTCATTAAGGGACATGCATTACAAAACAAAAAAACTGGAACCGCTAACTATCCTCAATAAACTACTCTCACTTAAATTCTTCAAACATACTAACTTCCTAACTGAGCAAATAGCAGCATTCAAATTTTCCTCTGGTTTGGCAGTCAAACGCCAAGTTTTACAATTCTCTGTTCACAAATGAACCCATTTCTATATTTACAAATGAAAACGCATAAACAAAACGAATGTTCTTTCTGCCGTGTCAAGGGGATCGGGGACCTGGTGGAAACCGAAAATAGGGGGTGCGATCCTCCGCTCCCCACGCGGCATGGGAGCATCGCGGGAGGGGCCCCGATTAAATTCACGCCCCCCCGCGCCCCCCGCGATTACCCCCCCCCCTCGCTCGGAAGAATCGGCGCTCTCCATTTTTCACGGCGAACGGCGATTCTCCGACCCGGATGGGCTGAGCGGCCTGCCGTTCGCGACCGTTTCACGACGGCGGCAACCACACCTGTTCGCTGCCGTCATGAAACGGGTGATATATGCCCGTTTGGGGCTTGTGGGGGGAATACAGGGGAAAGAGCATCACGACTGTGCTCGGGAGGGGACAGGCCCGCGATCGGTGCCCACCGATCGTCGGGCCAGTTTCTCAATCAGACGCACTATTTCCCCTCCGCCGCCCCACAAGATCAAGCTGCCACGTCTTGCGGGGTGGTTGAGGGGAATGACGGCCACCGCGCATGCGCGGGTTTGAGCTGTCAGCGTCGTGACGTCAGCCGCGCATGCGCAGGTTGGAGCTGGCCAACCTGCGCATGCATGGCTGACGTCATTAGGCGTGACAGCCGCGTCATTCCCGGCGCGACGCCCCCGCAGCCGAGATTTACGGAGCGCCGCTCCTAGCCCCTTTGGGAGGTGATAATAGGGGACGAGGAGCGGCCTCCGTAAATCGGCCGAGTTTCACAACGGCCCTCCCGATTTTTCCCGGGAGAGGAGAATTCCGCCCAGGGTATCTTATTCTGTATACCGGGGTGCGAGAGCGGTAGGCTCTCCTTCGCCATTTCTTCATGCGAATAGTCTGCACGATGCTGCAGAGTATCGCCAGTGCTAGAAGTGCTTCGACAACATACGAAAGGGAATACCATGTGATAAACCTATCACACCATGTCGGGGTACTGTTGGTTGTTACTGGGCTCTGAGTACTATGGGGGAATTAATCATTGACGGCATGTGGAGTGGGGGTGATGGGGTTCGCGTTCACATGCAACCAAATACATAATGTCCATAAAAGAAAGATGGAGGTCATCCTCATCTTCTCTTCTCTTCTCTTTTCTCTCTTCACTTCTCTTCTTGTCCTGGAGCTTCTGGAATTCTGTGGATACAAGCATAATTTCTGTTATTATCTTGCTTAAGATCTTGTGTGTTAGTCTGTCTGTCCTTTAGTGCCAATTACCCTTTATCATTGGTCACCATCTGTGACTCGTTCATTTTTTTGTTTTTCACCGAATTTCTGGACAAGACACACTTAAAAATACTGAAACAGTGCGAGCCGTCTCGCAGCCTGTACGATTTACCATCCCAATGTTTGAGGATCTAAATAGCATGTGGGGAAGCAACCGAAGGGTTACCTTAAAACAAAACAAAAACTTTTGAAACAAAAGGGCCAAAATGAGGTGCGTATGGGCTGCGGCGGGTAAGAATTGGATGGAATCCCCAGGTAGGGCGGGCTGTGCTCTACCCGAGCTTAGCTGACCAGAGGGGTGGTCCTCAGACAGGGCGGGGACCACTGCCGTTTCTTCACTGCCTGAGTAACCGGCAAGAACGGGCAAGAATGTAGTCATCATGGTGGGTTCTGTCTCTACCGATGAATCGGAAGAGCAGTTACGAACTGAGTGCTGGCAAGTTCTCAGTGGTTTCGGCTGATAAGCCTGCTGGCAAGTTCTCATAGGTATCTGCGGACACATTTGACGTGGGGCTGTGGAAGGCTGTTTGAAATCAAACAAAGAACATTTAACAAAGACATACAAACAAACATGCAATGAATGTCGTGCAGGTTCCATCAGAAAGGACACAGTTTCTCTCTAGCGGTTCCTTTTTAAAACATCATCTGGACACCTCAGTTATCTGTTGCAGACAGGGTCGCAAAGGGATTCTCGTGTTGGGAGTCAGACTCAATGTCATCTTCTTCTCCCGGATGCCATACTCTTGTGTGGATAAGTTTTGCCAAAGCTGCGTGGTGTGAGTTGGGGTTCATCTCATCATTCCGGATGAGCCTGAAAGAATTGTTGCAGTGCCATATATGTGTGTCAAGTTCGGTGGTAATGAAGGCGGGGTCATCATCGTAGGGCGGTTTGTTCTGGGTCTGGGGATTTAATGTATGTGATCACGAAGGGATCACTCGAATCGTGTTCAGAGTCGCTGGGAGTGTGGCTACAGTGGGGGCTGCTGCTGAGGTGACTTTGTTAAGTTCCCGGTAAACGATGGTCAGTCGCCATGATCCATCGGGTTTTCTTACTGGCCAAATCGGGGCATTATTAGCCTATACTTAGCTTCGAATGGTCCACCAGGTCAGAGGAACAATAGCCTTTGTCCGGTTCTGATTCTGCTGGCTTCAAACTGGTACGGAATGGTAGCTGGGAGCGTCTATCTCGTAGCGTGCGCTGACTTGAGACTTACTTGGTTGATGCAGCTGCTAGGCAGGTCTCTCCTTGCTGAGAGCCACAGTCAAGAGTTCTTTGAGAGCTGCCAAGAGAGCGAACTGAACTTGGGGACGCTACTTTATAGTTCCCAGGGGTTTTGCGCCCTTTTGGGCGGACCCCGGACTTGGTCCCAATTGATTGGACCATGTCCCAATCGTTTCTATTGATTTCCCCAATACTGGAGCTGTTCCCTGATCATTGGGCGGGCCCTATGTGTCCGTTGGCCTTCCTTTGTCCTAGCTCCCGCAGGCGCCGGGGAGTCTGGTTTGGTCCAGATTGATTCAATGTTTCTAATTGTTCCTGGGGATTGCTCATTAGTATGTAGATGGCTATTGGTTTCGGTTCTGTCTGGGTTCTGCAAATCTTAATACACAGGAAACCTTGCCTGTGGCTGGCCAATTTTCCCTGTATTCTTTGCAGGGCATCCATTTTGGAATCGGGACGTGGCCACCCCAGGTGGCTACAGGAGCATGAGCACCAGTTGGGCCGATTGGCCTGGTCCTGTGCTGTACCATCCTGACTGCAGGCAACTTGCTCATGTGGCCACTTTTGATTTGTGCACCCACACAATGGGCCAATATTTACAGTCCTGCCTTCCTGGGAAATTCCCACCCAAGGTCAACTGACCTTTTGCTTGTCTGTCAATTTCTCCATCCCGTCCCCGACGATTCCCACAGCGGGCGAGACTGGCAGATTAAGGCCACGGTGTGTTTAGGGGAGATGATGGTGTAATAAGATTGTTACTGAACTAGTAATCCAGAGGCCCAGTCTAATGCTCCAGGGATATGGGTTCAAATCCCATCATGACAGCTGGTGCAGTCTAATTTCAATTTAATAACTGGGGGCTAATCAGGAATTGAAAACTAATCTCAGTAATAGTGACTGGAAACTGTCATCGATTGTTGTAAACACCCATCTGGTTCACTAATGTCCTTTAGGGAAGGAAATCTGCCGTCCTTAACTGGTCCGGCCTACATGTGACACCAGATCCCCAGCAATGTGATTGACTCTTAAGTGCCCTACGATTGTAATTAAGGATGGTTAACAAATACTTGCCTTGCAGTTGACACTCATATGCCAAGAAAGAATAAAGGAAATCTCCACTGCAGGAGCTGATCATACTCAGTGGAACAAGAATGAAAACTGTGGTCGATTCCTATGCCCGCATTCTAGGGCAGGAGGTTTGTGGGAAAGGTCAGCCAGTAGGGTTCACATCACTGATGCTGGGACCACTGTTAGAATTGGGGGTGGCTTGCATGAAACCAGTATCAGCTTACTATTGCTGGACATTGCAGCACTGTGGCACAATGGTTAGCACAGCTCCAGGTCCCGGGTTCAATTCCGGCCTCGGGTGACTGCCTGTGTGGAGTTTGCACTTTCTCCCCTTGTCTGCGTGGGTTTCCTCCGAGTCCTTCAATTTCCTCCCACGGTCCAAAGATGTGCAGGTTAGCTGGTTTGCCTGTGTTAAATTTCCCCTTATTGTCAAAAAGGTAAAGTGGGATTACTGGGTTATGGGGAAAGGATGGGGGTGTGGTCTTATGAAGGGTGCTCTTTCCAAGGGTCGGTGCAGACTCGATGGGCCAAATGGCTTACTTCTGCACTGTAATTTCTATTACTCGGAGGGAGGAACTTTAACTCTCAGCGATGGACAACATCAGACATTGGTGAGGAATATCGGGTTGCATGTATAATGGCAAATGATCTGATAATGCTCATTGTACACCACACTGAAACTAAAAAGGACTTCCCTATCATCTCATGCTTGATGACACATCACTTAGCTGAGATGCAAGTGATGTGAGCACAGCCATTGCCCTACACATCAGAAGAAAGTGTCATCTTGAGGGTGGGTGGTGGCAATAAAACATTTATTTGCCTCGGATCCTAGTTACAGTCGAGTGCAGTGGCAGGAGAGGGGAACTGCTTCGGGGCCTGTCTGATGTCGGGCAGCACAGATGCTTCAAGCTTCATCCAGAGCTACACCAGGCCAGACATTCAAATGAGAAAATGTTGATGAACTTGGTACATCACTATGTGGAGTGAGAAAATTTGGCTTTGCTTCACAGATACAAACAGTCAAACATGCCTTCCCTTTTGTTACAGTTACAAACCTCACTGAATGGAACACTAGCCCAGATCTTCTGATTCTGTTCGAGGCGTGAGGGCGGGATTCTCTGACACCCCCCCCCCCCCCCCCCCCCCCCCCCACCGCCGGGTCAGAGAATCGCCGGGCTGGGGCAGCGTGAATCCCGCCCCCGCCGGCTGCCAAATTCTCCGGCGTCGGGAATTTGGCGGGGGAGGGAATCGTCGATTCTCCGGCCCGCGATTGACTGAGTGGCCGCCTGTTTTCGGCCGCTCCCACCGACGTAAATTAGAGTAGGTATTTACTGGCGGAACCTGGCTGTGCGGGCGGCCTCCGGGGTCCTCAGAGGGGTGCGGGGGTATCTGGCCCAGGGAGGTGCCCCCACGTTGGCCTGGCCCGCGATCGGGGCCCACCGATCCGCGGGCGGGCCTGTGCCGTGGGGGCACTCTATTCCTCCGCGTCGGCTGCTGTGGTCCCCTGCGATGGCCGGCGCGGAGATGAATCCCCCCCTGCATATGCGCTGGGATGATGCCAGCACACACTGGCACTCCCGCGCATGCGGCAACTCGCGCCGGCCAGCGGAGGTCCTTCGGCGCCGGTTGGCATGGCGCCAAGCCTCATCCACGCTGGCTGGCGGGGTGCAAACCACTCCGGTGCCGGCCTAGCCCCTGAAGATGTGGAGGATTCTGCACCTTTGGGGCGGCCCGACGCTGGAGTGGTTCACGCCACTCTTCGGCGCCTGGACCGACCGCCCCTCCGGGTAGGGGAAAATCCCGTCCCGTTTGCTACTGTTGAGGCCACAAAAGCGTTGGAGGCCCCAGGAAGGCAATTTATACCCAGAACCCAAAGTTTCCAATTTACCAGGAGCAGGAACTGTGGCTGATCATTCCCTCAGCACCTTTCAACGAGATAACATGGGGCTGCTTGCCCTGTGCGCACTGTATACTGAAGCTCAGATTGATGAGCAGGCAAGGGAAAGAAAGAATTTCACTGACGTAGAGCCTTTCACATCCTCAGGACTTCCCAAAGTGTTTTACACGCAGTGACATCCGTTTGAGGGAGTCACAGATACGAATTTGTGCACCTGTTTCTGTGATGTTAATTGAGGGATGAATGTTGATCAGGACACCGGGTAGAACTCCCCTTCTCTTTGAAATAGTGACATGTAAATCTTTCACTTCTACTTTGGTTAAATAAAAATACAGCATCTCCAACAGTGCGGCACTCCGTCAGTACAACAGTTTATGTAGTGCCAAGGTGGGGGTGGGGTGGGGGCAGTTTCCGGGGTTACGAGGGTGCAGGAGTGCTTTTTAACACTCCTCATGATTTAAAGGGTTTCACCTCCAAGCGGACTTCACTCCTGCTCAGAACGACACTCACAAATCAGGGTTAAAATCTCGGTAAAAACGGGCTCAATCTCTTGAGCAACCTGAGCCACAGCACAACACTCCTGGTGAATTAAACATTCTGCTTTTGCCAAGGTTGCCTGCTATCTGTCCACTGAAACAAAAAAGCAAGAATTATTGATACTTGCGGCTGCTTGGAAAGTAGTCCAATTAATCACGAAACTGTTCAGCAATAAAATTAAAGTGAGATACTCACTTAGTGTCCTGTTAAAGCATGTCTCTTTGCAAAGTGGAGTGACTCGTTGCAGTAATTACTCTGTAATAGGCTTCCCTTTCTTCCCAGCTGATCGTAGTTACAGATAAGTGTTTTCCAGCAGTGCTTTCCTTTTTTAGGTCAATTTTCTGTTTATGACATTGAGACATTTGTGCTGGAGAACAAACTATCTTTCATTTCAAAGGCCCAGTGTCAGCATCAAGCGGTCAGGTACGCCATGGGCTGGATTTTTGTCTCAGAGCCAGGGTATCGAAATTCCGGGTCGGGAAATTGTCAGGGAAGCGATACTGAGTGAACCAATGGGATCTGCGGCCTGACGAGCCTTCGGGTCTTGATAGACCCCATCCAAGCATCTTAATTGAGCTAACAAATGAGGTTGCAGATGCGCTGTTGTTAATTTTCCCAAATTCTCGAGATACAGGAAGGGTTTCTCCAGAATGAAAATTGCAATATTCAACCCTTCTCGTCAAGAAGGGAAAGAGGCAGAAGACAGGCAACCCTCGGCCAGTTAGCCTGACGTCTTTCGTGGAGAATTTCTTACAATCAATCAGTAAGGAGGCTACAGCTGGGCATTTAGGGAAACTTAAGGTAATCGGGAAGAGTGAGCATAGTTTTGTGAAAGGAAAATCACATGGTTAACCAATTTATGGGATTCATTTGAAGGAGTGACATGTTCAATGATTAAAGGGAAAACCGTAGATGTACCTTGAACTTCCAGAATTTCTTGAATTTCCAGAAGGCACTTGACAAGGTGCAGCATCAAAGGTTATTGCAGAAAGTAAAAGCCCATGGTTAAGGGGGTAACATATTAGCAATTAGTATGCAGGTACAGCAGGTAATAAGGAAGGAAACTCAATTTTGCCTTGACAGTTAAAGGAATAGAGTAGAAAAGTAGGGAAGTGTTACTGCAACTGTACTGGGCATTGTTGGGACTGCATCTGGCGTACTGTGTACAGTTTTGATCCCCTTATTTGAGGAGGGGTGTAGTTGCATTAGAGGCAGTTCAGAGATGGTTCACTAGATTGATTCCAGATATGAGGGCTTTGTCTTATGAAGGGAGATTGAGCAGTTTCGGCCTATATTCTCCAGAGTTTAGAAGAATGAGAGGAGATCTAATTGAGGTATATAAGATGATAAAAGGTATTGACAAAGTAGACGTTGAGCGGATGATTCCTTTTGTTGCGAAACCTGGAATGAGAGGTCATAGTTTTAGGATAAGAGTGGTGTGAGCCGGCGACAATCCAGCAAATGGAGCAGAATTGAAAAATGTGAAGTTGTTCACTTTGGCAGGAAGAATAAAAAAGCAGAGTCTGACTTAAATGGAGAATGACTGCAGAATTCTGAGATGAAGAAGGATCTAGGAGTTCTTGTGCAAGAGCCACAAAAAGTAAATGTGCAAGTGCAGCTTCTAACCAATAGAGCTAATGAAATGCTATCCTATTACAAGAGGAATTGAACATAAAAGTACAGATACTATGCTCCAGTTATACAGGCCCACAGCAATGACTATATACAGTTCAAGGGAAATTCGGGATGGGTGGAAAATGCTGCACTTGCCAGCGATGCCCACATGCCATCAAATAATATGAATTTCTGGGTCCCAAATCTACATTGCCTTGGCATTTGTCCAGTTAAGTTCAGAGAGGCAATAGGACGTGTTCCAACCCTCAGAGATCGACAGCCTTTATTTTAGAGGTGAAGCCTTCCCATCTTCTTTCATATGGCTAGGTACAGAGCAACAGGCATAACTTTACATCAAGCTGCTCAAGCCAGAATATTACACCGGCTGGCGGTGTGTTTTGCTGCAATACCGATGAGTGAGACATCGAGCTGTTACGTGTTTGATGGTCTGGCTGCCCAAAGTCGCAGACAGGAGAGTTTTTAATCTTCTCTTTGTGTATCAGGCATCCTGCACCTGACATGGTTTGGACGGATGTGGTTGAGAAATGTCCTCTGCAAGCTTCGTCGGACGTTGAAACCAATCGTTCTGTGTCGTCGGACGTTGAAACCAAGCGTTCTGTGTCGGGTCTTTCCCAAGGTATTTGTTTATGACTTCTTTTGAGAACCATTCATTTTTCCAAGCTTCTTCAGGGTTGAAATCACATTGCTGGATGTTGTGTGCATGAGAGGGAGCGCGGGGGGGGGGGGGGGGGGGGGGGGGGGGGGGGAGAGGGGGGGGTGGGAGAGAGGGAGGAGGGATGGAAAAGAGGGGGCAAGGGGTGGGAGAGTGGGTGGGAGTGGGAGAGAGAGAGGATGTGGGAGAAGGGGGAGGGGTGGGAGAAAGGGAAGAGGGGTGGGAGAGGGGATGGGAGGGAGGGTAGTGGGGATTGGAGAAATGGAAGAAGGTGTGTGTGAGAGGGAAGGGGGTTGGAGAGAGGGCACCTCAGGTGGGTTGCAGCTTCTGAAAGCTTTTTGAAAAGCTGAAAGTAAAGTTGCCTGCAGCTGTCAGACCATTACCACAGTAGGAAACTCAACAAGGCAGCTGGAGTGGTGGCCACCTCAGTCAGTTGGACAGGGGACATGGACCACATCCATGCAATAGCCAAGATTTGGCTGCCAAGAAGGGACTTGTCAGTTAACTGGAATCCAATCAACCTCAGAAGATAGGCCTTAAGAGACTCCATCAACAATCAAGATGCTCAACACATCCAGGACAAAGCAGCCCACTTGACTGGCATCCCATCTATAAACATTCACTACCTCCGTCACCAATGCACACTAAATGTAAATATCGCTATAGTCCCAGAGGAGCTTGAGAGAGAGCTGACTGGTGTTGAGTTAACCTGAGCATCGCCACCCCTCAGGCAAGGAGTAAGGTTGAGAAGGTAGAGCCTTCATGGATAACCTCAGCTGGTATGGGAATTGAATGATGCACAGTAGCAGCAGTGTATACCATCTACAAGAAGGCACTCACCAAGGTTCTTTAGACAGAACCTTTCAAACCCAGGACCACTACCATCCAGAAGGACAAGAGCAGCAGATACCTGGGAACACCAGCACCTGAAGGTTCCCCACCAAGCAACTCACTATTCTGTCTCAGAAATATATCGTTCCTTCATTGTCGCTGGGTCAATATCCTGGAACTCCCTCCCTAACAGCATTGTGGATTTACCTACACCACATGGACTTAGCAGTTCAAGAAGGCAGCTCACCACCACATTCTCAAATGCAATTGGGGACGGGCAATAATTGCTGCCCTAGCCAGTGAAGCCCACATCCCTTGAACAAATAAAAATAAATCCAATTTTGGCAAGTGGGATGAAACTGGCAGCTTTGCATTGGGTGCTCATTGTATATCCCTTTATATCTTTCACCTTGATCTCCAAGTAAGGTTTTTGGTAATATGCCTGAGGTAGTGGACAGAAATTTCTGCTTCCTATTTTAGATGTCCTAATTATCCTTGGTCTCTACAGGATCTCTCTCCCACCTTCATTAAGCAACACAACATCAGTGATCATTTGAAATTTAAACTGCTCAACAGGTTTGATTCCATAATTTCAGCCTCACACTACAAATTCCTGAAAATTGTTCCCCTCAATGATCCCTGACAGGAGCACCAGCTAGTGGATTTATCTTTCAGGTGTCTCTTGCTTTGATGGTTTTAAAAGGGATCTGTGGCCCAACAATTGGGCTTCAAGCTGTTCTCCACTTTGATTCAGAGCCAGTACACATTCCTTCATTTAGATATCCTTGGTTGTCATGACATTCTTTCCTTCAAAGAACTTTAAATAAAACAATTAAAATTTGGCCCAATGGAAGTCATCCTTTTCAGCACGGTAGCATGGTGGTTAGCATAAATGCTTCACAGCTCCAGGGCCCCAGGTTCGATTCCCGGCCGGGTCACTGTCTGTGCGGAGTCTGCACGTCCTCCCCGTGTGTGCGTGGGTTTCCTCCGGGTGCTCCGGTTTCCTCCCACAGTCCAAAGATGTGCGGGTTAGGTGGATTGGCCATGCTAAATTGCCCGTAGTGTCCTAAAAAGTAAGGTTAAGGGGAGGGGTTATTGGGTTACGGGTATAGGGTGGATACGTGGGTTTGAGTAGGGTGATCATGGCTCGGCACGAAATCGAGGGCCGAAGGGCCTGTTCTGTGCTGTACTGTTCTATGTTCTATGTTCTATACGCCAATTCAGGAGAGTCTCAAATTCAGCCTGATTCAGGCCCAGAGTTTCTACAGTCAGCGAATCAGCACAAATTGCACCCCAAATTGGGCTATTTTTTGCAAAGTTCTTCACACTCAAGTATCTATTCAAAATAATTTTCCTATTGCAAAACATAAAACCTGTCACAAAGCCGTACAATTGGGTAAGCGTTTTAGAATGTAACTTTGTTTTTAAAAATCTTAAAATATTCCTGGACATATTTATGAATGGTAATAGGGTACAGAGCTTTGCTGGTTTGGGAGTGAATTTGAGCAGAAATTCCTATAACTGGTTGCATATTATGAAGCACGCATCATCCATTGAGTAAAAAGAAAGTTTTAAATCTGAGATCAGTTTTAAAGTTGTTCCTCACTCATTTAAATTGATGTTGGTTTGCCATGGAGTAGCCTCCCATTGATATGTTGGGCTTACCTTATCTACATTGGTTCATACTTTACGTCCTGTCACTGGGCCAAAATCCTAGAACTGCCTCCCTAACAGCACTGTGGGAGTACCTACACCACATGGTCTGCAGCAATTCAAGAAGGCATCTCACCAACATCAAAGGGCAATTAGGGATGTGGGCAATAAATTCTGGCCTAGCCAGCGATGCCCAAATCCCATGAATGAAAAAAATGTCACCGAAGCCTGAAATTTCTTCACCAAATAGTAGTTGGATTCTCTAGTTTTTTACGCATTGTTAACAGTCTTTATGCGTTAGGCTCATTCATTTTGGTCTTTAGTGCACCACTCCAGCAAGTAACTTAACATCTTCATTAAGATTACACAAGAATTTAACCCAGACCCTTAACCAGTTTGAAATGGCGCACAGGAAACATTCTTGTCCAGAGTTCGCTAGCTTAATGATAATGACTCCTCATGCCTATCCAACTCTGAATGCACTTGTCCCCCTCAGCCGATGGGTCACAATTCCAAAGGGCAAGCTCTTCCTTGGAGAAGATGCCCAAGCAACAGGTCTATTATGTTCAACATCGTGAATCTATTTAAGCCAGTTGTACCCAATTCCGAGTTAAGTAATTTGTGTTTGGTTCTTTGTGCTGTCAGTTCTAGTGAATGGTTCTGCATTGAACTGCGAAGAGCATTTACAGAAATCTTTAACGTCATCTCCTGACTTGGTTAATTCACTTAGCTGCTTTATTGCGTACTGTCTGATGGTGGAGGTTAGAGATTGTGCAGCCATTAGGCCTAATGAACCTTAGCCCACAAGAAGCTAAACTTGGATCTCAATTATACTTCAATCAGATGAACAATGATTTGAAGCCATGCGCAAGTTATCGCTTTGTCCTGAAGCAGAGTAGAGCAAAGTGCTCGACATAACCTTCTCATATATAATTATGTCTCCATCTTGCCTCTGGAATTCTATAGTGAACCCAAAATTGCAGCTTCTTCTGGCCAATAGGAAATAATTGTTTCATGAACCTAGGATCAAGACCCACAAATAGCTCACTGAGAGAATGGACTGTTTTGGTGTCAAAAAACAAACCATACACACCAGACAAATGGATGTCAATCACTGGGATTGTTAAAAAAACATTTCATGAGTTATGGGCATTGCTGGCAAGGCATTTGTTGGCCATCCCTAATTGTCCTTAAACTGAGTGGCTGGCTAGGCCATTGATGGGTTAACCAAATTGCTGTGCATCGAGGATTACATGTTGACCAGAAGGTAAGAATGACAGATTTCTTTCCCTGAAGGATATGAGTGAACTAGATGGACTTTTACAATAATGGTGTCGTGGGCACCATTATTGAAAGTATTTTACGAATCCAGATTTATGAATTGAATTCCTATTCCGACAGCTGCTGTGGTGGGATTTGAACCCAGGTCCCCAGAGCACACATAAGCCTGGGTCTAATAATATTCCCACTGCACCACCATCTCCCTCTACTTTGCACTCACTTTATCTGCATTGTTTAATACTTTTCATATGTTAATGAAGTCTTCGCATTCTTCACCGATGATTGATGTGCTTCACTGTAGGGGTGTGCTGGGGATACTGATTGAACTGAAATGCCTGCGTCTTTATGGAATAATAGAATAGTTCAGCACAGAAAGATGCCCTTCCACCCATCCAGTCTTCTGAGGAGAAGAACTCTAGCTTCACCAATCTTCCTACATTAAACCTAACCCCTCGACCCTAGAGCCATTCCAATACATTTCTTTTGTTGTTTCTAGTGGTGCACACGACACGACAGAAAATGAGGCTTTTCCTGACAAATCGGCATCCTCTTGCTTGAGGCTTATAGTTGAGGGCGTGTCACTTCGCATCGAGCGTGCCTGACTAGACGTCTCTCCTGCTCTTAACGCCAGCCATTGGTGTGGGGTGTGTTGGAAGGATTGTGCAAGTTGATGCTGAACGTGCTTGGCTGCGTTCTGAACCTTGGTCATCAGGTCTCAGGGTGGGACTCAAACCTAGAGCGTCTGACTCAGAGGCAGGGACGCTACCCACTGTGCCACAATCTCCTCTGTACCCTCTCCAAAAATCTTTCATTTGCATACCGAAGTGTGGCGGCCAGAATTGGACCCAACATTACAGCTGGCATTGGGATAGTGTTTTATATAAGTTCAGCATGACCTCTTGCCTTTCATACACTAAAACTCTATTTATAAAGTGCAGGAGTCCATAGGCTTTATTAACTGCAGTTATCAACCTATCCTGCCATCTTCAAAGATTCATACACAAACACCACTGCTGTCTCACTGTTCTTACACCCCCTTTAAAATTGTACCATTTTGGCTTGTATTGTTTCTCCTCATTTCATCCTATCAAAATGTATCAGCTCACTCTCCGTCTTGAATTTTGTTTGCTATTTCTCTGCCCGTTCCACCATCCTGACTCCCACGTATAACACTGTCTTCCTTACCATTATTCCACTTCCTAGTTTCGTTACACCTGAAAATTTACGAATGGTGCCTCATTATCCCAAGTCAAGTTAATAATGTTAAGAGTATGGGAACAAAACAGCCATGTGAATGGGCAAGGGTCTATTTAAGAGGGCTGCACGGTGGCGCAGTGGTTAGCACTGCTGCTTCACAGCGCCAGGGATCCGGGTCCAATTGCAGCCTTGGGTGACTGTCTGTGCGTAGTCTGCATGTTCTCCCTGAGTCTGTGTGGGTTTCCTCCGGATGCTCCGGTTTCCTCCCACAGTCCAAAGATGTGCAGGTTAGGCCTCCTTCTGCACTCTAAGAATTCTATGCTTCTAAGACATTCAGTGAACTCAGAAAGCTGGATCATGTGTTCAAATCCCACTCCAGGGACTGCACTGGCGAATGCTACACTGTATTTCAGGTGTAACATTAAACCAAATTTTAAACCCTCTCAGGACCCAAAAGATCCCACAGTAATATTTGGAAGAAGATCAAGAGAGCTAATATTTCTTTTTCAATCAACATCATTAAAACAAGTTACTTGTTCAAGATTTCACTGGGAGCTGGCTGTGTTCAATTGGCTGCTGCATTTCCTACATTGCAACAGTAAACACATTCTTAACGTGTCCCATCCCAAAGCCGTAAAGTGCTTTGGGACATCCTTTGAACGGCATTATTTCAGAAAATGTCCTTTTGGGAAGGAAATCTGCCACCCTTGCCTTGTCTGGCCTCGGTGTGAAACCAAACCCACAGCAATGTGGTTGACCCTTGAATGGTCTCTCAGCCACTTGGTTCAACAGCAATTAGGGATGGGCAATAAATGCTGGCCCAGCCAGTGACTCCTCCATCCCATGAATGAACAGAAAAATAAATTGTTCGGTGGCATGGTGGCACAGTCCTTAGCACTGAGGCCTCACGGTGCCATGGACCCGGGTTCGATCCTGGCCCCAGGTCACTGTCGGTGTGGAGTTTGAACATTCTCCCTGTGTCTGCGAGGGTCTCACCCCCATAACCCAAAGATGTGCAGGGTAGGTAGATTGGCCATGCTAAATTGCCCCTTAATTGGAAAAAAAAAGAAATTGTTACTGTAACCGGACCAGATCCCAATTTACTTTAGGAAACTGGACTAGACTCCAACAACTTTTAAATTTGTGAACTGTGAGGAAAGGATACTTCGCTCCAGGAGTGATTCCAATGACAACCAGGGATCTTTTGCATCAATGCCAACATTATTATTAACACAGGATTAATCCCATTAACAGCCAAGGAAAAATAACTTTTAAATATCAACAACTTTTTAATTAAAAGTCTGAAAACATCAATGTCTTAGAGCTTACTTTCCCATATAGTTCTAAAATTTTAATTAAGCAAAATCCACACCCAAAGGTCAATTGTCACTTATTAATACAGTTAACACTCCGTGGCTTACAGATTTACGCACAAAGTCCTTGGGAGAGAAGCTTTCAGAAGTCAGTCTGAGAAACACACCTCCTTTCTTCAGAAACCAGAGCAGAACACAATAGACACAGGGCAGGGCTGAAAATGAAACTCAAAACCAGAGCCAGACCCTCCCATGAATGACATGAGACAGATTAACCAGCTGTTAACGGCTTAATTACAGCTTTGGCAGATATCTAATCTGGATACCTTAACCTAAGTTCTTTTAATAACATTACTACAATAGGCATATAATACAATATAGATAAAAATGTCCCACGTTCACTACAAAATAAATAAATGCTCTTTCACCTGGAACACTATTCGTAGGCATGATCTATCGGCCTCGCTGCACCTGACTCAGGACATGATGAGGGTGGTAATGCTCGTGAGATGTCACCGGCCTTGTCACGCCTCATGAGATCGAATGGGATCTCACAAGGCCTCATGATCTGGATCCTGCCCATTGAGGTCAGGATCCAGATTTGCATATTCAAGTGAGTAGTTATTCTCACTTGAATATATCCACTCGGGATCAATCCAATGCCTGGATTGAATGGCCTTACCTTAGAGATCCTAGCCAAGCACCGTTTAGCACTCAATTCCACACACGTGGAGCAGGTGTATCAACACTTGCCGAGTCTCCCAGGGGATCGGGGCCTGCTGGGTGGTCGGACTCTGGGCAGAGTCATACCCTGATACCCCTGATGCCACACAAGCACAGTGGCACTTCCAGCCTTGCCAGGGCTCCCAGGTGGCACTGTTAGGATGGAAGAGGCACTGCCAGGGTGCCAGGTCGGAAGTGTCAAAGTGCCCAGGTGGCATCTTGGACATGCTGCGGGTCAGGCCCGGGAGTTCCCTGCCCCTTTGAAGTGGGGAGTGGGGGTTCAATGATCCCCTAATTGATGTTTTGGGGCATGGGCGGGGTGCCACGGTGGGGTGTCTAGAGATCATTAGTGCAGGGAATGAGCCACAGTGTGGCCTTGGTGGGGCGTTCCTCGCCAAGGCCCAGAAATGAAGCAGAGTCCCATTTAATAATGGAGACCTTGGTTTTGCCAGCACAGGGAAATACCCAGCTAAATACACCGGACATGGGCCTCGTTTCCATTAAATCATGCCCCATAGTTCTATAACAAGAGCGTACTGATGCAAACAGGCAAAACTGGAAGTCAAGACTAGATTCAGGAAGGGCAGCACGGTGGCGCAGTGGTTAGCACTGCCGCCTCACGGCGCCGAGGTCCCAGGTTTGATCCTGGGTCTGGGTCACTGTCAGAGGGGAGTTTGCACATTCTCCCCGTGTTTGCATGGGTTTCGCCGCGTCAAGGACCGAGTTCGATTCCAGCCTTGGGTCTGCCCATGCGCATGTTCTCCTCGTGTCTATGTGGGATTCCTCCAGGTGCGCTGGAGTCCAAAGACGTGCCAGTTTGGTGGGGTTACAGGGATAGGGTGGGGGAGTGGGCCTACGTAGGGCGCTCTTTCAGAGGATCGGTGCAGGCCCAATGGGCCGAATGGCCTCTTTCTGTACTGTAGGGATTCTATGGACATCCAACTCCCACGGGCCCCAAGCATCACGGAGCGAGTGAGAGGAAAAGTGAGCGTGGAGCAATGTAACAACAAATTAGAAACAACCTTTCTTGCGAAAGCAGAATATTTTGTGAATTAATTTCCAAGCTGAAAGTAGGCATCAAATGCACTCGTGTATTTTCTGCGAACTGTTTGTCATTGCACAAAACTGAGATACTAGTTTGCAGGCATAGAATGAACAAGGCAGGAAAATTAATTGTAGTGACAGCTCTTTATTATTTCATTATGTGCCCCATTACAATTCCTCCACTGTCACGGTTCAGTTTCCTTAATAAACCCAGCGATGTCAGGGACCACTACCCTGGAGATGTTAGATCGATAGACACAGGCAAATTAGTCATTCTCATCATTAGTTTCATCCTCTCTCCTTCCCTGCAGATCCGAGGGGCAGACATTGGGAGGTTCCGAGGACAGAGCGAAGCCTCGTCTGACGTGGCGGTGACACACATCCACACAGAGCCAGGAGCTTGTAACCATGGCACGCACCCCAAATTTCCTTCCTGTCGACACTATTGCAGCATGCGATTCCCTAAGCAATGCCTGCTCAGCGCCATCTCAGCGAATCACCTGCACCTCGTATGGAAACTCAGACATTGCCTTCTGCCTGGCCATTCCGCCATGGGGTGCATCGAGCATGGTGCCTGATATTCTCAGCTGGAATCCCATATTCCACTTCTCAGGGGGAGCCACGGCACAGTGACCAAGACAGGAATCTCTGGGAGATTTCTTCCTATTTAGGCCCAGGTTACAACAGTTCATTCTAACACATTGATTGTCACCTCAGCTGACATTGTTTACGAGGATGATTGACATTTTACCTATTAAGCGGCCATCTCTTGTCAAAATCCCCAGCACATTTTCTTCATTGGTCTCCTCTGCGAGCATGTCCCTCAAGAGTTCACTTTCATGCTCCCAATATGTCCCAACCACCCAAAACATGGGGGATAAACTCATGGATCCAACCCGTGGCTTCATGCCCAGCCACAGCTTCCTCGTCTAAGTGCAGGTATCTTGAAACATCACAGGAGAACCATCTTCCACACAAGTCCTCAATTAACCGCTCATTTGCCTCGTCTTTGATAGGAGTTCCAATGAACCCAAACCCACATTGGATTACACAGAATATACGACACAGAAGCAGGCCATTTGGCCCATCAAGCTCATGCTAGTGTTTAACCTCTATTCGAGCTGCTTTCCATCTCTTCTCACGTAAATCCACCATTGTAACCGTCCATTCCCTTCCCCCTCAACATGACGGTGGTAGAGGCTGGACCTTATTTCACCTGTTTTCATGGAATAAAACCAGCAGAAAGATGCTGGGTTTCAGGCACCAATCTGCAGAAGGATCATTTGGACCAGAAACGTAGACTCTGTTTTCCTCTCCATAAATGCTGCCAGGCCTGGTGAGCTGATCCGGAGCTTTCCATTTTTATTTTGGGCACCAATGTCCCACCTCCATCCTAAAGATGACTGACCATGAATTTGATCCCATAATTTTTCAGGCACCCCCAGCTGTTCCCTAAAGCAGACACCAGGCCCCCATGTTACTGTAAAAATGAAGGGCTGGAGACCTGCTTTGGGACTACTTGAGGAGTCACTGCCCTGCGAGGTGGTGCATACGGCCTGCCCACCTCAGCTTCACCCAAGAAGGGATCGGACTGGGAAGTGTCCACTATCTTAAGGAAAGTTGAAGAAGCAGTGGGTGTGCTGCTCCCGGTGGCAGGCAGACCTAATCTGCTCCCACCTCCTGCTCGCACCTGCTCCCCAGTGAACTACCTGAGGCAGATTGTCGAATATTGACCTCTGCAGAGAATCAGGTTGCCTGTGGAGGTGCGACAGATGACTGGTAGCTTCCACACAGAGGCCCTTTTACAGACACACCCAAAACCAGGCATCAACAAATTTCCATCCCGATTATCTTAATCATCCTTCAGCATTGCAACAATAAGGTTACCCTTTCCTAAGTGTTCCTCAACATTTATAAAATAATCCTAAATGACTATAATGGGGGGGGGGGGGGGGGGGGGGGGGGGGGGCTAAATTTGGATATACACACTTATTTCTTAGATGCTATGAAAGGGTATCTAATGCTCATAAATGGTGTCTGACTGTCTGAGACTCAGGCACACACTTCAGACAGCCTCCCATTCCAGTGAAGCAGTTGGTGCATGTTGTGTTATGATGCTTCGTGTAGCGTAAGCTGCTTCCTTGATGTATGCTTTGACAAAGGAAGCTCCAGGCTATTAAATAAGTTCAACATGTTTATTGAACTATTGACACAGTTCTTAAATAAGTTTGACTCTCTGCTAATCTAGCTGTAGTAACTCAGTCTATCTTTACCAGCCTGCTCTAAGCCGCGTGCTGGGTGTGATGCTGTTGATCAACCCTGATGTACTCTATAGATGTCTGTCTGTGGAACGAGGCAGAGCATGTGTGCCCTGTCCTTTTATATGGGTTGTGAAATGCCCCCTTGTGATAATGCTATCTCTGGGTGTCCTGATTACCCATTGATTGTGTCCTGTTGTAATGACCCATTGGCTGTATGTCTGCATGTCATGACATCTCTGGTGCTCCCTCTAGTGGTTACTTAGTTGTAGTGTATTTACATTAACCCCTTGTGTATATACAGAGATGCATATCACCACAGTGCACATGCTCCTCACTGTTCTTGCTAGAGTTTAAAAGGATGATGGGGGATCCTATTGAAACTTGCAGAATACTGAGAGGTCAGGATAGAGTGGGTGTGGAGAAGATGTGTCCACAAGTAGGAGAGACTAGAACCCGAGGGCACAGCTTCAGACTGAAGAGACGATCCTTTGAAACTGTGATGAGGGGGAATGTCTTCAACCAAAAGTGGTGAATCTGTGGAACTCATTGCCACAGAAGGCTGTGGAGGCCAAGCAATGGGACTGTCTTTAAGACAGAGGTAGGTTGCTTCTTAATTAATAAATAAAAGTAATGTTGCCATAGTCCCAGATGATCATAGGCTGCTTTTCCCTTTGAGGGGGGAGCTGGCTGGTGGTGACTTTACCTGAGGATCACCACACCTCAGGTGAGGGGCGAGGTTTAGGAGGTGGTCTTGCTCTGCCCATCAACGCAGCAAGATTGCACAGGATACAATGGATAAACGTGAGTGAGTTCTATTGGTGGCGGCGCAGGTCAGTTCTGACCTAATATGGCAGTCAGGTATTATTTACATCATCATGCAATACTTATAGCACAGGTGGGAGCAGAGACAGCAAATGATTTCATACTGAGGTTGAAGCAGGGGAATGGGACAGGCTGGATTGTTCAAGGATTGAATTGGATTAGATTTATTTATGGTCACATGTACATGTCGAGGTACAGTGAAAAGTATTTTTCTGCGGCAGCTCAAACAGATCATTTAGTACATGAAAAAAACAACGTAATAAGGCAACACAAGGTACAGTGTAAATACATAAATACAAACATCGGGTGAAGCGTACAGGAGTGTAGTATTAGTCAGCTCGTTCCATAAGAGGGTTATTTAGGAGTCTGGTAATAGCAGGGAAAAAGCTGTTTTTGAATCTATTTGTGCATGTTCTCAGACTTTTGTATCTCCTGCCCGATGGCAGAAATTGGAAGAGTGAGTGAGCCGGATAGGAGGGGTCTTTGACCACTTTCCTAAGGCAGCGGGAAGTGTAGATAGAGTCAATGGATGGGAAGCGGGTTTGTGTGATGGACTGGGTGGTGTTCACGACTCTCTGAGGTCTCTTGCGGTCTTGCGCCAAGCAGTTGGAATGGACTCAATGGGCTGAATGGCTACCTTCTTTGTAGTAATTACTCCAGTTAGTTCATTGTTTTTTTATGGGGTCTTGCGGCATTTGGTTGCTGCATTCAAATGCCTCTCATTGGCTACAACAATTGTAAACACTTCTGGAACCCATCTCAATACAGCCGAACAAGGGTCAGCTGGCTTTATTGAAAGAATTCCTTCAGATTCCATAATTTGTGAGGTGACGGCTGTGATGGAGGAAGAGACAGGGAAAATCTCTGGAGGAAAGTGAAAAGCAGAAAGGTGGGAGTTGTGACTGAACCTTGACTAAGAATAGATCGGTAACTGGAACACTGTGCCCGTGAGGATAGAGAGAGAAGGACATGAAGCTGAACAGAAATATAAAGAAGCTACCAAACTAAATAGAAGCTGAGAAAGATCCTGACCCACGTGCTAAAATCTGACACTGAGGAAAATGACGTGTCTGCAGCTGAAAGTTGGGATGAATCTCGGAAAGAGGGTTGTGGCAAAAGGACAGACGATCCCTGGTGCCTGAGGAAGTCCGGGTAGAACGTTCCAGAGAAATAATTCCAAGAATTTAATTAAACAACAGCTGTGATACCAAGTCAGAACAGATTTTTGCGTAAAGGAGGAAGGATGGTGGTGATGAAATGTATCTTAGCCAACAGCTCCACATAAGCAATTACAAATTGGAAACCATTTTACATTCTGCCCAGGGATTCCAATTTTCATTCAAGAGTGTGTCTGTGCATGCATCTGTTTGAATCTATGTGTTTTTGGTGCATCTGTATTTGTGTGTTTTTGTGTGTATGTAAGTGCTTGTGTGTGTCTATATGTCTGCTTCTGTGTATGTCTTTGTGTGGAAGCCTGTGTCTTTGTGTGAATGTCTATGGACAGAACTCTCTGCTCCCTTGAGAACAATTGGCAGGCATCGCAGACCAGGGTAGAATTGGGTGTAACACCATGTGTGCCTTTCCTGTCACATACCCGCCCACCTCCCACCTCACCAAAATTTACAAGCGGCAGATCAGGCATCATGTGGCCTGTCCCCTCTTGAAGGGCCAATTTGGGCCCTTAAATGGTCAATTAATGGTCACTTAACGGCCTTTTCTCACCTGGCCTCCATTCTTCCTGTGGAGGTAGGAGGCCAAGGCCACATTTGAAGTCTGTCAGGTCCCCCGGCTTGTGCTATTGGTAAAAAAGTGTGGGGGAGGTGGTACTATGTTTCTGTATGTATATGTCTCTGTCTCCATATGTCTGCATGTCCATGTCTGTGTGCACCGGTGTGACTATACGTGTGTGCGAGCTGGTTTAGCTCAGTTGGCTGGGCGGCTGCTTCATGATGCAGAGTGAGGCCAGTTGCGCGGGTTCAATTCCAGTACTGGCTGAGGGTGAGGTGATCCTCAGGTTAAATCACCACCAGTCAACTCTCCCATTCAAAGGGGAGAGAAGTCTGGGACAATGGTGACTTTATCTAATGTTTTTGTTCAAATGTTGCCCTTTTCGCAAAATATCTAACTCAGACTAGTAGAGAGCTCAACTTTGATTTTGTTGGCATCCCTTCTTTGACATGCACACGTTGACGGTGGGACATCTCACTTCACTGAAGGAGAAGACCACAGATATAAAAATGACAATAGTTGGCTTGCTCTAATTCATTTCAGACTCAAATATTCATCTGCAGGTGGCTGCTGTGAAACCTTCTGTTCTATTAACCAGATAACCTTGTCACAACTCGGCCCTTCCCTGAGGCCATCCTAGATTTTGGCTCCCACAGGGTACATTTCAATTACGCTTTATCCAAATTCTCCTGGTTATCCAGTGTCATGTGAGTGCCCCTTTAAGAAAGGTTTACTCTCTTATCATGTGCCTTGGCGCACATTGGGCTGTGGCCGTGAGGTGAGAGAGGGGTTTCAGTTCATGTTTGACTGCCTTGGGCTGCAGAAGGAGAAAGAAGTGTTTTCTCCGCTTTTCTCTGTTTCATTTTAAAAACGGTTCCAGTGAAAAGCACAGTGGGTGTGGCAAACTGCCTTGGTAATTTTACAGATAAAGTTGCTTTCTGGAAGGAGTTTGAAACTGCTGGTTGAAACTGGATCAGAATCTCAGCGACAGGACAAGTCCCGGTCAAGTGAGAATACAATGTGCTGGGCCACGCCGTTGAAAAGGGGTTTTGGTTTAATTGGAGTTTGTTATTGAATTGGAACAGTAAAGGGGGAATTCATTAAGTGTTATGTACATAAAGTACTTTAGCCGTGTGGTGTCTTTATGTTTGTAATTGATAAAAATTCTTGCTGTGTTTATATATATATATATATATATATGTCAACTACATTCTTAGAATAAACCTTATTTTGATTAAAGTGATCCAGGAAGTCTGGTGAATCACACCTGCAGTGAAGGCTTTTATGCTCATCAAATTCAACATAAAGGTTGAAGGTCAGGTGAACTTCATCAGCCCTGGCCCATAACACCAGCCAGAGGAATATCAGCTGTGGGGACATTAAAAACCACTGAATTCTCTGTTGGTGGGTTCCTCCAGTCTGCTGGCAGCGTTGGTGGGATCAACCATGATCCTATTGAATGGCGGAGCGGGCTCAAGGAGCTGGATTACCTGGTCCTGCTCCTAGGTCTTACGTTATTATTTGGATAATTGGCCAAACAGATCCAGGGGAAAAAGAAAATTAATTCTTTTACGCAGTTTGTGATCTGGAATACACAGCCTGAAAGGCCGAAGCAGATTCAATCGTACCTTTTGAAAGGGAACTGAAGAAATATTTGAAGAAGAGAACTTATCAGGGTGCTGGGGAAAGAGAAGGGAGCAAAAGGACTCATTGCATAGGCATTCCAAAGAACCAACACAACGGGCTGAATGCTCTCCTTCCATCCTTATATGATTCCATGGAGACATTGCAGAAACACATAGCTATCTAGCTTTCCTTATCGCAGTGCTCTGAACATCCCGAGTGAGTTCATTTTCAGGCAAAGTATGATCGATGGCCTCACTAGAGTAAACAGAACAGCTCAAAGGATAGCAAAATCTTTCTTGTGTCTCAGCAGGTATAAACGTTATTCAGGGCAGCCTCACTTTCTGACAGTCTGCTTCCTAGCGACAGACTGAAATTACACCACACTTGGGAAATTGCTAATTTTTTAGTAGCAATGGTCTAACCATCAGTCCCTGTTAATTAAAACCTCTTAATTGTGAGGCACGTTGGGCCCTGTTGGGACAAAAAAAAAGAAATTATACCCATCAGAAGCCAATCTGGTGTTTGAATGAGCAACAGATGATATTCAATGGATAACACAAATGGAGGATATGTAATTGCTCAATTATCCATGTCAATTGTGGCCCAGCGGTAGCACCACTACCTCAGACACAGACGGCAGTTGGTATGAGTCGTACTCCAGAGACCTGAGCAGAAATTCTGAGCTGATACTCCAGTGCCACACTGAGGGAGGGTCAGCCCTAGCCCCTGCTCCTCCGATATAGAGGTATGGTCCTGAATTCTATGTTATAAAGGGGCTAAGAGGTCAGCAAACAAGACTGCTATCTGATATCTTGGAGATACCCAATGAATAAGCTAGATTCTTCAGCCCCAGAAAGAGATCTTTCAGAGGGCACCGTCCAGAGGGTATTTCAGATAAAGAGGATGCTGCCTGGATTGAAGGGTAGGTCTTATGAGGAAAGGTTGAGGGAGATAGGGCTTGTCTCATCGGAGCGAAGGAGGATGAGATGCGACTTAATAGAAGTTTATAAGATGATGAGGGTGATAGATAGAGTGGACGTTCAGACACTATTTCCTCAGGTGGATGTAGCTGTTACAAGGGGGCATAACTATAAGGTTCGAGGTGAGAGATATAGGAGGGATGTCCGAGGTAGGTTCTTTACTCAGAGAGTGGTTAGGGTGTGGAATGGACTGCCTGCTGTGATAGCGGAGTCGGACACTTTAGGAACTTTCAAGCGGTTATTGGATAGGCACATGGAGCACGCCAGAATGACAGGGAGCGGGATAGCTTGATCTTGGTTTCGGACAAAGCTTGGCACAACATCGAGGGCCGAAGGGCCTGTTCTGTGCTGTACTGTTCTATGTTCTATGTTCTAAACTCCTCTCCAACCAATAGGACTCAGGGGTATGAGTCCGAGGATTGTGAGGGACAAATTTAGGAATGAAATCAGGAAAGATTTTTATGCATAGAGTTTGATCAATGACTGGATTACTCTGCTGGTAAACAGCTTGAAGCCAGTCCAAGTAGACTGAAGCACCAAAGAAATTCCTTGGTTGAGAAGGCTTGAGGCATATGCATTCCTTCAGTTCAGGCAATATAAAATGGTTGTCATTTGGATGGGTAGAGCAAGCATTTAGGCTGGCACCTATTTGTGTTGAGTCTTGGCACCATTTTCATGTCTCACGTTTGTGGGAATGGCCACTTTTTTGCGGCCTCTTCCCTGGGTACAAAGTGGTTAGCACGATGGCTTCACCGCGCCAGGGTCCCAGGTTCGATTCCCGACTTGGGTCACTGTCTGTGCGGAGTCGGCACGTTGTCCCCGTGTCTGCGTGGGTTTCCTCTGGGTGCTCCAGTTTTCTCCCACAAGTCCCAAATTAAGTGCTATGAGGTAACTTGGACTATGAGGTGACTTCTCCCTCTGTGCAGCCAAACAGGCTCTGGAATGTGGCGACTGGGGACTTTTCACAGTAACTTCATTGCAGTTAATGTAAGCCTACAATAAAGATTATTATTATTATTGTTATTAATGTCATCTGGCAAAGTTCCTGCCACCTTTGCGTGGAAGCAAGTCTTTCGGAAGCTGGTGAATACCAGTGTGCCTGCCCTCAAAGACACAACCAAGGGGGAAATGACAGTTTTGAATGGTCATGTAGTACTTCTTGATTTTTGAGTGACACAGCCAGCATATTTCAATGTGCAATTCAACATCCATCCTACCAAGTCTGGGGATGGTCTGAGTCACCAAAAGTAATGTTAGCGTCCACCACACAATCTGGATATTCCCTGACCTTGGGACTTGCATGGGGTCCAGGTACAACCAAAGATTTAAGTGAACGCCCAGTCACATGGGTGTTTGCCAGTGCTCCAATCCGATTGGAATCCTGTTCAAGGTAATGCAGGCAGCACGCAAACTGTGTGCTCCCTGCTAACTTGAATGATTTCACTGCGTGGTTCAGAGGTAAATGCACTGTTCAGTGGCTACACACCTCAGCCTGGGGATGATGTTCATGCAAGGCTGGTGTTAACAGGATCTGAGCCACTTGGTGAATCAAAGTAAAGGCACAGAGCTTTTCTTCAGAGATAGAATTCATTGACTTTGTTTAATCTTACAGCGCTCTTCACACACACCCAGAGTCCCCGCTGTCCCAGAATTATATGCTCTTTTAATAAACCAGTAAATAACCAATAGGATAAACTAATAAACGATGAAGAGAAGTGACAACTCCTTAAAATGGTACAGTGCCCGATGTATATTTGCTCCAAGTGCTTAATCAAGCAATACCCTTCACCTGTGTATCCTAATAACACAATTGACGTACCATTAACAGCTCACACCACTTAAAGCAAGCCTGATACCTTATTGACAGATAGTTTCTTCACTGTAGAAAATCCTGGAACTCACTCACTAACTGCACTGTGGGGGTATGATTTGGCCCAATATGCATATGCCAGTTCTTTGGAAAGGATATCCCATTAATTCTACTAACCAGATCATTCCCCATAGCTCTGCAAATTTCCCTTCGCAAGGCTCAGCTGCCCTGAATGAATTTATTTTAGGGCAGGAAGGTACTGGGATAAGGAGCAAATGCGGGAAAATGGAGGTGACGTGAAAACTCAGCCATGACCTGCTTGAATCCTGCTATAATATGAGTTTTTCACATACCCAATTGTGAGGTCTTGAGACTTGTATATTTAAACATAAACCATTAATTGTTAATCTTTAACTATTTACATGTTACTACAGGTGGCACGGTGGTGCGGTGGATAGCACTGCTGCCTACGGCTTTGAGGAGCCAGTTCGATCCCGGCCCTAGATTATTGTCTATGTGAACTTTGCACATTCTCCCCATGTCTGCATGGGTTTTGCCCCCACAACCAAAGATGTGCAGAGTAGGTTGATTGGCCACGCTAAAATTTCTCCTTAATTGGAAAAAAATAATTGGGTACTATAAATTTATTTTTAAAAATAGTAATTGCATGTTACTGGCATGCAGGTAGGCAGCTTCCAGAGTGTTCTCTCCAGACTATTCTCTTAGCCTATTACCATGTGACTCTATACATTATACAATGGTTGGTGCAATTCTCCATTCCCAACTTAATCCCTGCTCTGCCGACCATCTTTACATTACAATGGCATGCAGGGACATAATACAACTCCTGAGGCAGGTTCTCAGTATTTCATTGTTCACCGGCACTTGTTCACTTCGGAACCAACGGCAATGTCCACATCCACTCAGTCCTTCACAATGACCAATTTCCAGCACCCTCGGGGTCCTGACACCTGGCAAATTGTTAGGCTTTCCCTTTGGCACCAAAGCAGGTTTCATTGTAGGCTGCGCAGAACCAAAGTGGTGGCTCTTGGCTGGGGGATTGTGAACAACACACAGTTCTGATTAAAAAAAACTCCTGTCAAGATAATGCAACTTAATCTGCATAATTCAGTAATGTCTGTCACCATAGAGAATTGCTACCCAAAGACACACAGCTACAATTTAGCATATTAACTCAACAGTACACGCTAATTCTTTGTGAAGAAGAATAATGATCTGCTAATGGTGGGGAGAAAACTAATTTCAGAGCAAACCCTAAGGAGTTATCCTTCCAATGGATCTTCTTTTCTCAGCTGTCATGAGGAACAAAGACTCATAGAAAATAATTTCTGAGCTTTTTGATTATTGAGTTTTGCGTAAACAATATGTAATCCTAATTAGTCATCTGTGCATAATCACAGAATTAACTATAAGGACACTTGTCAAGCAAATAGTAATTAATTGTATATTTGAGAAACTGTGTAAAAAGCAGAAACCAGTGGCATATTAGTTATCAACACGGGCCTGAATTTTTCGGGTAATGAGGGTTTGCCATCGGGAACACATCCTTGCCAGCTCTGACTGCTGTGGTATTATCATAACTGTAAGAACTGCTAGGGTTAATGAAGTATCCAGAGTAGCCACTAGAGGGGGCTACAGTTACAAGTATATAAGGCAGCGATGCTAAACCTTGTGGGAGAGTATGTGCAGGAGTTAGCTGGAGAGAGGCAGAAGTACAAATAGTGTGAGTAAGAGCAAATCATAGTTTATATAAGTATTAAGATTAGCTGTAGGTGAGTGTAGTTCAAATGTTAATAATCAACTGTGTATTCTTTAGGGGTATGTGTCGAATCCAGATTAGAAGTGTTAATAAATTTGTAGCTTTAAGTTCAAGCTATTTTGTGGTCTTTGTGTACGTAGTGCCAACCATCTTGAATTAAGCAATGTAAAGAACATCACCATTGCTCCATTGCCAATTTACGCTCTAACAAGTGTTGTTGGGCATTAGGCTGGACTCTCACCACTAACCCAGGAGGAGGTCCCGCCATAGAGAGAGGCCAGCCAATATGATAGGCTGCAGAACTAACTCGGACAACTTAAGGGCCTCGACTGGAGCAGTGGCGGGCTTTGTAAAATTGCTGCAAGGTCGGGGCGGAAGGGAGCACAGAGAGAGTCCTGTCCCTGAGATGTCACGCTCACCACCCCCCACCACCACCCCTCCGGACTGAGAACGCACCGGTGTCTGGTGGCGAGGGAGGTGGAGTGTAAAGTTTACTATTCATTCATCATTTCTTTCATCAGATGAGAGGGTTTCCTCATAGCTACAGCAGAGGTATCTTCAACCAAGTATCAACTTGTAATGGATTTAATAAAAAAGTCTATGGTGACAAGTTAAAAGGAGTGATAGGATCCATCAGTGGAATATAACATTTATTTTAATAGATCCACATATAAAAGATAAATGGAGAACTAGTGCTGTGTTTAGAATGTGTGTTTCGGTTGAATGCATCAACTTTCTTACTTTTGCCTTTTACTCCACAGTCTCTCCAGCCTATTAGCTGGCTCAGTTTGAGAAGGCCTGGACACTGGGAAAGCTCGGTGGAGTGAGGATTGATGGGTGGCATTTGTCCATTTTTTCTCTCAATCTCTCTGTGGCTGGCAACACTCCAGTCACTGCAGCAACAGCATGACAGTCCCCTGCCAGATTAACCCTGAGAAGGACTGTTCTGGACTCCCTCTTTTTAATGTCACATTTTTCTTTGTACAGAGTTGACTGAAAATGACTCATGTTGTATATGTGTTACCGAGGGACTTAAGGGGGGAGGGATCTGGTAGGTCAGCCTATTTAAAGGGTGATGACTCGCAGTCCACATGGCCAGCTCAGGCCTATCATGCGTGAGAGTGCAAACCGCGACCAATGGCCAAAAAGCTCAGAGCTCTGCAGCAGGGGCCTGAGCAATGTGGATCCCAGTAGGATGAAGACCTGTTGCAGGGATGGCTGTAACCGTGCATAATTATCAAATTCTTTGTTCTCATTAACCCCTTTTGGTTATAGAAAAAGCCACCGTAATACAGCCTTGAGCCAACACAGTTGGAAACGGGCCTTAATGACCCCCAATTGATGGCATGACGTAAAGAGAGGGATAGCGCAGGATGTAGGGGAGGGCTAGTGCAGGATGTCCAGGGAAGAATAGTGCAGGATATCTGGGGAGGGATAGTGCAGGGTGCCCGGGGAGGGATAGTGCAGGGTGACCGGGGAGGGGCAGAGTGCCCGGGGAGGGGCAGGGTATCCGGGGAGGGATAGTGCAGGGTGCCCGGGGAGGGGCAGGGTGTCCAGGGAGGGGCAGGGTGCCCTGTGAGGGGCAGGGTGCCCGGGGAGGGGCAGGGTGTCCGGGGAGGGGCATGGTGCCCGGGGAGGGATAGTGCAGGGTGTCCAGGGAGGGGCAGGATGTCCGGGGAGGGGCAGGGTACCCGGGGAGGGGCAGGGTGTCCGGAGAGCTGTGGGTGTCCGGGCAGGGATAGTGCAGGGTGTCCGTGGAGGGGCAGGTTGTCCGGGGAGGGGCAGGGTGCCCGGGGAGGGGCAGGGTACCCGGGGAGGGGCAGGGTGTCCGGGGAGCTGTGGGTGTCCGGGCAGGGATAGTGCAGGGTGTCCGTGGAGGGGCAGGTTGTCCGGGGAGGGCAGGGTGTCCGGGGAGGGGCAGCGTGTTCGGGAAGGGGCAAGGTCTCCGGGGAGGGGCAGGGTGCCCGGGGAGGGGCAGGGTATGCGGGGAGGGGCAGGGTGCCCGGGGAGGGGCAGGGTATGCGGAGAGGGGCAGGGTGCCCGGGGATGGATAGTGCAGGGTGTCCGGGGAGGGGTTGGGTGTCCGGGGAGGGGCAGGGTGCCCGGGGATGGATAGTGCAGGGTACCCGGGGAGGGGCAGGGTGTCCGGGGAGGGGCAGGGTGCCCGGGGAGGGATAGTGCAGGGTGCCCAGGGAGGGGCAGGGTGCCCGTGGAGGGAGAGGGTGTCCGGGGAGGGATAGTGCAGGGTACCCAGGGAGGGGCAGGGTGCCCGTGGAGGGAGAGGGTGTCCGGGGAGGGATAGTGCAGGGTACCCAGGGAGGGGCAGGGTGCCCGTGGAGGGAGAGGGTGTCCGGGGAGTGATTGTACAGGTTGCCCGGGGAGGAGCAGGGTGTCCAGGGAGGGATAGTGCAGGGTGTCCGGGGAGGGGCAGGGTGCCCGGAGAGGGGCAGGGTGTCCGGGGAGGGATAGTGCAGGGTGTCCGAGGAGGGGCAGGGTGTCCGGGGAGGGGCAGGGTGTCCGGGGAGGGGCAGGGTGTCCGGGGAGGGATAGTGCAGGGTGTCCGAGGAGGGGCAGGGTGTCCGGGGAGGGGCAGGTTGCCCGGGGAGGAGCAGGGTGTCCAGGGAGGGATAGTGCAGGGTGTCCGAGGAGGGGCAGGGTGTCCGGGGAGGGGCAGGGTGTCCGGGGAGGGGCAGGGTGTCCGGGGAGGGATAGTGCAGGGTGTCCGAGGAGGGGAAGGGTGTCCGGGGAGGGGCAGGGTGTCCGGGGAGGGATAATGCAGGGTGTCCGAGGAGGGGAGGTTGTCCGGGGATGAATACAGCAGGGTGTCCGGGGAGGGATAGTGCAGGATGTCATCGGAGGGACGTTGCATGATGTCCCAGGAGGGTGTCATGCCAAATTAAATTCTCCTGCTGTACAAGCTTCCCTTGCTGGTGGGAAGGGAAGTTCCCACTCTTTGATTCTCTCTCCACAGATGCTGCCAGACCTCATATCCAGCATTTCAGACTTCAGCATCTGCTGTATTTTGCCTCTGATTTAATACTGAATTGTATTAAACATGCCTGCATTTAATTAATTTAGTTACCACATACTTCTAAACTGGCTGAATTTCATAAAACTTTTATTTTCTTCTGAAAAGTTTGCTTTGGAAATGTTTACAAGATACTTTCATTAACTCTGTTTCGACTTTAGAAACAATATGATCTGACAAAGTAATCTCAATTCATATAAAACAGGGCTTGCCTTACTAATCAGCCTGGGCACAGCGACAAAATGCTTGAAAGCATGCACTTTGCATGAACAAAATGATGTGCAAAGCAGCCAGGAGACCAGAATATGGAAGAAGTGCCCGGTGAAATGACAGAAAACACCGGAATAAACGTCATTCCTTCCAGTCGGCAGCTCTGTGGGTGTAGCTTCCAGCTCTGAACGGGGATGGTAATGAGTTCAAACCCCTTCCGAAATCCTGAGTTGTGCTCTTTCCTCTTGTCTGGAAGTTTAAAGAGTTGTCTCTCCGTTGAAAGAGTTATTGGAAAGATATCCACCCCCCCCCCCCCCCCCCCCCCCCCGCTCTCCTCCCCCGTCCCTCTCCTCCTTGGCTGAACAATGCGAGTTTGGGTCTGCACTCAACGATATGTTGCGAGACAGATTAGTCTGTGAATGACACACTCATACAAAAAACATTACTAGATTTGGTAGCGATTACCTTCACAAAGGCATGAGAGGTTGCCCAGGTTATTGAAAATGCTGAAAGGTGGGCAATGGATTTGTAGTACGTGCAAGCAGGTGACGTTCACCAGGTTTGGTAGCAGTCCTAGTACCAGAGATGATGGCACAGAGGCCATGGAGTAAAGTAGCTTGGAGGAAAAGAGAGGCAGAGAATGCGGGAATATGGTCCGCAGACAGGGAGCTATGAACGATGCTACCAGTGTGGGGACATCACCTCCAGGAAAGATGTAAATTCAGGGAAGCTACATGTCTGCAACACAAGGGGACACATTTGAAGGAAATGCAAGACTAGATAAAGCCCACAGGCGGCCAATAAAAAAAACCTCTAATACTGCGAATACAGTATTGACGATAACTCTGAAGATGCTCAGGTGTACTGTTTGAACAATATCAAAGTGGGCAAGATGCCCCCAATTACGATTGTGGTGATAGTAAATGGTCAGCCACTTAGAATGGTGCTGGACACGGGGGGTCTCCACTATAGTTGTAGGTGAGCAAATGAAGTCCGCAACCTCGTCAGCAATGGGAGAGAAATTGTGGCAGACATTCACCACCCATGGATTGCCTGAGGTTCTGGTCTCAGATAATGAGACTGCTTTGACCAGTGAGGAATTCCAACATTTTATGAGGACCAACTGAATTCAACACATTTGAACTGCTCCCTACCCCCCTGCTTCAAATGGGCTGGCTGAGGGAGCCATCCAAACATTCAAGGCTGTCATGAAAATGCAGTCACCCATCCCAACACAGACTGGCCTGGTTCCTACTCACCTATCGTACTGCATCTCACATCACCACAGGGGCTACACCTTTTGATCTGCTAATGGGCAAATGCATTGGAATGCGATTGAACCTTATATTTGCAAAGAAAACACTTGGACCACTTAAGGGGGAGAGAACCACTCATTAAACTAGTGGGGCAACTTGGCCCTTGTAAATTTGTCGATGAGATGGAAACGGATGATAATAACGCCACAGCAAGCTACCGAAGGACAAACCCGATATTGTTTCTGGCAGAACTGAGGAAACTACCTGTATGGATAGATCTTCACCTGTCGAACGTCAGTCTTTTGAGGGTCAAACACCAGTCACCTCTATTACTGAAGCCCCGTCATTGAGTTGCATCGTTCGCAAAGAATTAGGTCATTTCCTGACAGACTGAGACTGTTTTGAGAGCCACTCGTACATTTTTGAAAATAATTTATCTTTCATTTGAGAATGTCAATCTGGGATTTAAAGGGGAAGTAATGTGGTAGCATGCCCCTTTTAAGGGGGGGGGGGGAGGGGGGGCAGTCCCCGGAGAGTCATGTGTCATAGAATCGTAGGGCGCGATCGACCAGCCACACTGCACTCAAAATGTAGTGTGGCCATGGGATATCGTGGCTTTTAAATGTTGGGAGACCTCGCTCCCGGGATCTACCCAGCTTGCCATGCCTCACAAGATTTCACGCAATCTCGTGAGACGTCGTGATGTGAAGCCAGCCCATTGGGCAGGATTACATTTTTGAAAATTTGTATATCAGAGTGACACAGCTAGTCTCACTCAAATATACAGTTCTCTGAGGTAACCAAGGCATTGCGATTTGCCTTGGAGACCTTGGGCGAGTGCTATGAGCAGTCATAGTCTCCGCAAACGGAATGGAATGGCACTTATGGGGGTCTCTCGGGATCGAAAACCCCTGGTGCTTTCCACGAGGCAGGGTGGGACCCTCGTACTGTTGGTGCCAGCCTGGCACCCTGGGAGTACCAACCTGGCACCCTGGCAGTTCCACCTGGGTTTGGTGAAGTGCAGGGGGTGCTGAGGACCCCCTTATAGGTGAATTATGGCTTTGGAAAGGTCGCATCCTGGAGTTAAAGATTGGGACACCATTTAAAATGGCATCCCAATCTCTCCCTGCACTGAGGAGTTTTGGCGAGTGGGACTCATCAATGCAGGAAATGGGAATAAGTGCGGCCTCAGCCGCGCATTCCCCACTGAGGCCCATATCTAACTGGAGTCGTGTTTGATAACGTGTTTCTCGGTGTTGTGAGCACCGGGATACATGTGGCTAAACGTGCTCACTATGGGACATGGTTCCCATTTGATGGCGGGTGAAAGCAGAACTAGGGGGGCATAGCCTCAAATTAAGGGGAAGTAGATTTAGGACTGAGTTTAGGAGTAACATCTTCACCCAAAGGGTTGTGAATCTACGGAATTCCTTGCCCAGTGAAGCAGTTGAGGCTCCTTCATTAAATGTTTTTAAGATAAAGATAGATAGTTTTTTTGAAGAATAAAGGGAGTAAGGGTTGTGGTGTTCGGGCCAGAAAGTGGAGCTGAGTCATCAAAAGATCAGCCAGGACCTCATTGAATGGCGGAGCAGGCTCAAGGGGCCAGATGGCCTACTCCTGCTCCTAGTTCTTATGTTCTTCTGATTCAATCGTACCCATGGAATTTTACAACATGGAAAAGGCCCATCGGCCATCATGTCCACGCTGACCATCCAGCACCTAAGTATTTGCATCCAATTTTCCATCACTTGGTCTGTAGCCTTGAATGCAATGAGATTTCAAGGGCTCATCTAAATACTTCTTAAAAGTTGTGAGGGTTACCGGCTCTACCATTGTTTCAGGCAGTGAAATAACGTAAAAGTTCCAGATTCCAATCATCCTCTGGGTGAAAATATTTTTCCTCACGTCTCAACTAAACCTCCGGCCCATTACCTTAAATCTATGTCCCCTGGTTATTGACACCTCCACAAGGCGAAAAGTACCTTCCTATCCACCCTATCTATGTCCATCATAATTTCTTACACTTCAGTCATGTCCCTCCTCAGCCATCCCTTCTCCAGGGAAAACAATCCCAGCCTAGCCAGTCTCTCTTCATAGCTGAACTGATCCAGCCCAGGCAACATGCTGGTGAATCTCCTCTGCACCCTCTCCAGTGCAATCACTTTCTTTCTATAGTGAGGTGGGTGGTGACCACAGCGGTACATGGTATTCCTGCTGGGCCCTAACTGACATTTTATACAGTTCCAGCGTATTCTTCCTGCTCTTATATTCAATGTAAGAAGTCTTACAACACCAGGTTAAAGTCCAACAGGTTTGTTTTGAATCATCAGCTTTCTGAGCACTGCTCCTTCCTCTGGGGAAGGGGCAGTGCTCCGAAAGCTAGTGATTCGAAACAAACCTGTTGGACTTTAACCTAGTGTTGTAAGACTTCTTACTGTGCTCACCCCAATCCAACGCTGGCTTCTATTCAATGCTTCAATTAATAAAGGCAAGAATCGCATAGGCCACCTTACCAACCTTATATACCTGTCCTGTTGTCTTCAGGCATCTGTAAACATGCACACCAATGTCCCTTTGATCCCCTGTACATCTTAGGCTCTGACCATTCACTGTATATTCCCTTGCCTTGTCAGTCCTCTGAAAATGCATTACCTCACACTTTTCATGGTTAAATTCCATTTACCACTCTTCTGCCCATCTAACCAGCCTGTCTATATCATCCAGTAATCTAAGTTTGTCATCTGCAAACTTACTTATCATACCCCCGACATTCACATCATTAATGTATACTGCAAACAACAAGGGACCCAGCACTGACCCCTGTGGTACACCACTCGACACAGGTTTCCACTCACAAAAACAAGATTCAACCATCACCCTCTGCCTCCTAGCACTAAAACTGTTTTGGATCCAGTTTGCCAAATTGCCCTGGATCCCATGGGCTCTTACCTTCTTCATCAGCCTCCCTTGTGGGACCTTGTCAAACGCCTCATTAAAATCCATGTGGACTACAAGTCCTGCAGTCCTGAGCAAACAGACGTGAACATGAGCACAGTGGAAAGCTTTAATACGTGCAGCAACTGGACTTCCTGAACACTTGGGACAAAACTTAAAGCGGCTTTTGACGCACCCTACTCATCCAAGGTCACCTTGACTTCAAAGCAATTTTGTCAAGGTGTTAACTGTTTGTTTTTGTTATTGATGTTTGAATCCCAATCTCAGTGTGAAACTGAGGGAGTGCTGCTCTGTTGGAGGTGCCATCTTTCAAGTGAAACATTCAACCAAAGTCTTGTTTGTCAGCTCGGTTGGGTGTAAATGATCGCCTGGTGGTATTTAGAAGGGCAGCAGGGGAAGTGGGCCTGGTGTTCTGGGGATAATTATCTCTCAATCAATATCACACAAACAGATTATTGTGTTCTTACCACAATGTTGTTTGTGGGTGGTTGCTGAGCACAATGGCTGCTGCGTTTGCTGCATTACAACAGTGACTGGGCATTAAAAGCGTTTCATCGGTGGCCAGGTGATAGGCGGTGGTTGGTGGCAGTGAAAAGTGCTCCATGAATTCAAGTGTCTTTATTCTTCTCTCCTCAGGTGTTTGCTCCCTTTAATGCCAGTCATGCCTCACTCAAGGGCTATCCTTCGTGTTCTTTAACAATTCTTTCATGGGATGTGGGCCTTGCTGGCTCGGCCAACATTTATTGCCCATCCCTGGTTGCTCTTGAGAAGGTAGTGGTGGTGAGCTGCCTCCGTCCACTGCTGCCGTCCATGTGGTGTAGGTGCACCCACTGGGCTGTGAGTGAGGCAGTTCCAGGATTTTGACCCTGCCTCGACTGAGCGGGAGCAGGTGAGCTGCCAAAGGACTAAGCATGTCCGAGTCCAATCTTGTCTTTATCTATCAGCCACACGTGCTGCTGGTATCAGCTTCGGCAATCCTTTTATCTTTAAGTCAGGAAACTGTTAACATAAAAGATTCCACGGCTGGGATATCTTCACATTGCTGTTTTTCAACCTTGCCCAACTGAGTTCCACAGTGACATTCACACAGTCTCAGCAGTGCTGCTAATGTTATTGCCCTTGCAGTATTTGATTATCTCGTCCATGCCTCTTCTTAACACTTTGATTCGCTTCCTACCCTCATATTCATCTGACTCATTTTTTAAAGTGATATCTGGCACGGGTTTTAATAGGTTTCACATCAGCTTGTTCTGTACATTTTCGAAGGTTGTAATTTTTTTTAATAAACTGAGGTGTTATTTGAATCCTCTATATTTATGTAATCGAATTTTCCGTGTGCAGTCTGGTATGAACTATCCTGATTGCATCTACTTTACCTGTCCATTCAGTTTTATAAAGGCTTGAATCATTTCACATCTCACTTTCCCTTTTCTCCACTGAAAACAAAGCCAGGTGTGTAACTGACGATTCAGGTCAAGTCCGAAAGCCATCCTTGTCGTTATTACCTAGGTACTTGCTCACATATTAATGGCCGTTTCAAGGACAGAACAACTTGTCAAGGCAACTGATGATAAAGTATCCAGGAGCAATTCCGATTCATCCTGAGGTTGTGCTGCTGCTAAATTTTCCTAAGCATTCCACATCTTTTTCTTTCGGAATTTGGAGTAGTCAATTTGGATCTTTTGATTATTTGGACTATGGCAGTGAATACAAAATGGAAAAGAGCTGCATAAACGGATGGGTGATCCCACATTGCCCATTCAACACCATGTCCCAAGTCAACGCTGGGTCCTTTGACTCCGCTGCAGGAGTGGGTAACGCACAGGCTTGAGGTTCAAGTGTCGATATGAGGACCTGAATAAATTCATCAGAGTGGCCAATCCTTGTGGTAAACCACTGTTACACCTGTATTAGGTGATGTAAGGTAGGACCTGTACTACAGGTTTGCCGGTAGCCCCTGCCTGGTGGCTCCGCCCAGTAGGAGGAGCGTGTCCTCTATTCAGCAGCCATTTCGCCAGCTGCTGTGGGAGGCCACACATCTTACTGCAATAAAGCCACAGTTGTATCCAACCTTAGTCTTTGTACAATTGATCGTGCATCAATCCTATTAGATATTCCTGGAGTATCAAGCAAAGAAAGATTAATCTCCAGTGGCACTTCTGGATTGCTCCTGCCCATTGGCCCACGTATTGTGTTCTCTGTATTCTCATTGGTCGAGAGGAAGGTAGCTCCGCCTACGAGGCAGGGTATAAGAACCCGTGTTTCCCCAGCAGCCAGGTCATTTCTGCACTCCTGCTGCTGGGCACACTTCTTGCTGATTAAAGCCTTCGATTCGGACTACTCCTTCATTTTCGTGTCCATTGATTGTGCATCAATAATTTTAAGGCAGAGTTGGAAGGATTCTTCATTAACGAGGGGTGAAAGGTTATAGGGAGTAGGCGGGAATGTGGGGTTGAGGTTACAATCAGATCAGCCATGACCTTATTGAATAGTGGAACAGGCTCGAGGGGCCGAGTGGCCTACTCCTGCTTCTAATTCCTATGTTCCTTTGCAAAACCGAGCCCATGTTTTTCGGCCCAACCTCGCACTGTACAACCAACACTTTCCATGATGCTGACCACTCCACACTCCAGCCTCTTGTGAGTTTCCATGAAACTGGGAGAAGAATACGTTCCGCAGCCAGAGCTGTTACTTGTACTGGAAATCTGAAAACAGGGAGAGGGCTACAAGTGGCAAGGAAAGTACACAAGAGTACGCAAGCCGCAGGCGCTCGCACACAATCTACAAACTCTACTTCCTGATTTCCAGAAATACGGCTAGTCATACTACCACAACTATTCAAAGAAAGGCAGTACGGTGGCTCAGTGGTTGGCACTGCTGCCTCACGGCGCCGAGAACCCAGGTTCAATCCCAGCCCCAGGTGATGCCGTGTGGAGTTTTCACATTCTACCCTGCGTAGGTCTCACGCCCACAACCCAAGGATGTGCAGGGTAGGTGGATTGGCCATGCTAAATTGCCCCTTAATTGAAAACATTTACTCTGCTTCCACTGCCTTTTAAGGAAAAGAGTTCCAAAGACCCATAACCCTCTGAGAGAAAAAAATTCTCCTCGTCCAAGTCTTGAATGGGCAACTCCTTATTTTTTAAACCGTAACCCCCACCCTCATTCTAATTTCTCCCACAAGAGGAAACATCCTCTCCACATCCACGCTGTCAGGTCCCCTCAGGATCTTTTATGTTTCAATCAGGACGTCTCTTATTCTTCTAAACTCCAGCGACTACGAGCCTAGCTTTCCCAACTTTCCCTCATTTGAAAACCTGCCCTCGAGCCTGCTCCGCGATTCAATGAGATCATGGCTGATCTTTTGTGGACTCAGCTCCACTTTCCGGCCCGAACACCATAACCCTTAATCCCTTTATTCTTCAAAAAACTATCTATCTTTACCTTAAAAACATTTAATGAAGGAACATATACCACCAACACTGAGGAAGGTTCAACTCTATTTTATTAACTAATTATTAACTAATTGATATACGAGAACTGTGGGTTTAAACGATGCTAGTTTAAACTAGAGACCTAAGCCTGTCCGAACCAGTTGAATCCCTTAGCACGTGGTGTGAGTCTGTGCTAGACTTGATGAGTTCTTGTTCTACTGAGAGGCAGCATCCAGAATGAGCGGGAACCGTGGTGCCCTCTGCCTTTATAGTGTGTGTATTCTAACTGGTGATTGGCTGCGGTGTTTGTGCATGTTGATTGGTCCCAGTGTATGTCCATCAGTATGTGTCTGCACCATGATATACTGGTGTATATTATGACAACATTTGCATCCTCCCTTACACAAGGAAACACAAGGAAACCAATACTGTACATGGTACTCCCTATGTGGTCTCACCAGTTCCCTGTTGAAGCATAACCTCCCGACGTTTGTAATCAATGCCCCTCACAATAAATGATGACATTCTATTAGCTTTCCTAATGTCTTCCTGTGCCTGTTTAGTAACTGGCCCCTTTAAGGGGCGATCTTCTGTGAGTCATGTTACCCTCTCGTCCAATCGGTAATTAGACCGTGGGAATCGCCGAGCCGAATGCGGGCTTTTGCTCAATTCGATACGGGCCGCAGACTGGCAGCAGCGAGGCTGCAGTACTCTATACAAAACCTGTTGTGCAAAAAAACATGCAGCGTTTGTACCTAACTGGTGGGGCCAAGTTATTACATTTGGCGAAGAGCTAAAAGAAAGCAGCAAGTGCGCTTGCGAGATCATCAGCTCAGAACAAGAGATGAAATCGCTGGGCTTCTGAAGCAGAAGATAGCCACTGACTTGCCTGTCATCAGTAGAATGGATCCCTGAGCTAAAGATTGGTGTGGTAATGTTGAGCGACTAGAATTTTTCTTCAGGGCAAATGGAGTTGAGGAGGAGGGGAAGAAGAAGGTGATATTGTTCAGCGCACGTGGGACCCAAAATTATAACTTTATTCATAGTCTTACATCCCCAAATACACCCAATATAAGCTTGTTTAAAGAGATTGTGAATTTAGTAAGTGGGCACTACGAACTAAAGCCCTCCCTAATCTTGCAACAATTGAAATTCAAGTCAATGGAGAGAACCCCAGGGGAGATCATTGCAACCTACATAGCAAAGCTTAGGGAAATTGCGCAGCACTATGATTTTGGGACAACACTAAGAGATATGCCGAGGGATCGATTGGTTTGTGGAGTTAATGATGATGCCATACAGAGCAATTTGCTGGAAGAAATTGAGATTAAGTTATAAAAAGCACTGGAAATGGCATCAGCAATAAAGAGTGCTGCAGAAGGTGCCCAGGAATGCCAGAGGCTGCAAAATGGCATAGTTCACCAGTTAGCGTGGGAGTGGCATCAAAAGCAAAGAGACCAGTTTAAACCGAGAAGTAAGTACAGAAGCTGGGAGAGTTAGAAGATTCAGGAGAATGAATCAACAGCCTTGCATCGGTACAGTGTCACACATGTGGGGGATCATTCCCCAGAGATTTGAATATTAAAGGAAGTAAATTTTTCATGTACCACCAGAAGTGCCATTTGAAGCACAGTTGCCTTTGCCAGGCTACCTTTGCCCATCTGATTTTTCCAGCCTATGGTGGTATTTTGTGGCCATTTGCACTGATGGAAGCTTACGGTCCTGCCAATAGTGCACCCCAGCCGCAGGTTACGAGGCAGCAAGGGCTGCATTCAACAAGAAGCCCCATTGTGGGAGAAGACGATCCCACCGCAGCTGCAGGACATTCCGCAGAGGGGGAAGAAAACCCCATCATTGATTTAGATTAAGATCCCTCACCATACATTTCTGACAAGCCACCATTATTTATTCCTTTATATTCTGTCCTAGGCTGCGGTTGCTGTTAGGAGGCCTGCACACCACATCCATAAGTGACTTATTGGGCCTGATTTAATGGCCGTGTTGCGCTTACGCGAGAGCGCGATGAGGCCATTAAATCGCGGGAGAGGCCAGAATTGAGAACCATGCCGGGCGCCGTTCTGTTTGCGATCGAACTGACCTGCTGCTATTGGTAAAATCAGGACCTTACCTGAGCATGGTGAGAAACCAATAATCACCACTGAACCCCAATCTCAATACGATTAGCGGGAGTGAACCCCTATCTAAAGGGTTCCTGTGATCAAACCTCCTCCCCAGCAAGTGGTCATGCGGGCGCCGATCGGTGCCCCTTTTTAAAAAGGTGAAGTTGGCGGAAAGGCCACTGTCGGGACCCGAGGAGGTGAGTAGCCATCTTTGCTCACAGGCCAAGAGCCCAGGGGCACTGGGATTGCTGCCCTGGTGCTCAGAGGAGGGTGGCGGACTCCACGGGTACTCAGCCTCGGTCGTGGTGGGCTGTAATTGGAGGAAAGAGGGATAGGGTTATTGTGTGGCGGGGGGGGGGGGGGACCGCCTGGGAGAGAGATGGGTGCCTCAGCCCCTGCCCTCCTGCCCCACCGACCACCCATATCTCCCACTTACCACGGAGGCCGTTGGCCGTGCGGCTGAAGGCTATTACTAACAGGGAATTGGCAATCGTAGTTAAGTGAGCGGTTCACGCATCCCAAGTGGATTCGTATGGGTGGGAGGGCCATGTAGCACATGAATGTTATTGCCTAGCATCCCAATCAGACCTTGATACCTGCACACCTCGCCTGAGCACTACAGGGAGGCAACACCACGGATCCAGCAATCAACATCCGAACAACCAGGGGCTGGGCCCCAACACCAGGGACATCTCCACAACCAGAGGGTGGGTGGGTGCTCCGAAGGGGACCAGCGCCCGATCCAGGTAATATTATGTGGGGGTATCTGGGGAACAGGGTCTGGGTTCCGGTGAGCGGGGGGCCCCGCTGCGACCGGGGGTGCGTGGGCAGGGCGGTTTGGATGGAGGGGGGAGGACCAATGGGGAGACTGGAGGGTCCCAGGGTGGAAGACACTGCTGATTGTCGGTCTCACACCCTCTCCCAATTCCTGACAGATACTACACGATATGGATGATATCTTGGACCCCGCAGAAGCTGCGCTAGTGGTGCTGCTGGCAGGCCGGGCAGACAGTAGGCAGAGAAGGTGGCGGCAGTAGCATGACCAGAGGCTTGAGGCAGCCCATGTGCAGGGCCCCTCACCACACCCTGAGGACCCAGCCGACCATCAGGCCAGGGAGGGACCCAAAGGGGGAGGCCTGTGACAGCCCAGGGTGTACAGGCATAACTGGTCTTTCGAAGAGATGGCGGACAGGGCATGTCGCGGAAGGCTCCGTCTCAACAAGGAGCCAGTGCAGCACCTGTGCCATGTCCTTGCGGACTTGGCACTATGTGCAGGAGGATACCTGCTCCCGGTGGCCATCAAGGTCACCACAGCCCTGAACATCCATGCCTCAGGATAATTCCAGGGCTTGAGCGGGGACTTGAGTGGCATCACACAAGTTACAGCCCACAAGTGCACAGGCAGAGAACTACATACGTTTTGACATGGACCACGTCCAACAAGATGCCCGGGCAGCAGGATTCTCCGCCATCACCGGGATGCCCCAAGTCCGGGCGCAGTGGATGACACACATATCGGTTTGCACTCATTGGGCCATCTGGGAGTGCCCTACATCAACAGGAAGCGGTTCCACTCCCTGAGCATTCAGCTCATGTATGACCACCACATGAGGATCATGCATGTGTGTGCATGCTTCCCAGGGAGTGTGCGCAACAGCTACATCCTTGGTCAGTCAGACTTCCCCGGCCTCTTCGAAGACCACCCCAGGATGATTGTTTGGCTCTTGGGGATAAGGGGTACCAGGCTAATGGTGACAGTCTGGAGGCGGGTGAGCGATGCAGAGGTCTGATGTAAAGAGGCCCATGTGGCCACCTATGCTGTCAATGAGTGGTACATCGGACTCCGATGCCTCGGCCGCTCAGTTGGAGCTCTGCAGTACAGCCCCCACCACGGAGGGTCACCCGCTTTGTTGTGGTCCGCTGTAGACTCCTGAACCTGGCATTGCAGCGGGGCGACGTGCTGGAGGTGGAGGAGGAAGAATATGTGGCCACCTTCGAGGAGGAGGACGAGGACGAGGAGGCTCTGGAACAGGGTGGAGGATGAGCCCAGGGAGGACCTCCAGGACCAGCAGGAGAGTGGGCGACAGGTGGGAGCCTTGAGGGTCAGCAAGGCCGGAGAGCCAGGGAGGCCCTCTTATTCGCCCACTTCACAAAGGATGTGGCCTCGTCTGACCCCCCCACCCCCATCCCACTGCATTCCCCCTCATCATCCTCCCCCCCTTCCCCTCCCACCATTCCCACCCTCCCAGGGTCTGTGTAACATCAATCCAGGGCGATGGGACAGCGCCGTCGGCTGCAGGTCCTGCTGAAGAATGGACATGTGGTCAGTGGGAGGGATGGGTCAGTCTATGTGGCATCAACAACTCACGTTTGGCAGGCAATCTGTGTGGAGGCCAGTGGATCCTTACCTCTGCGCCGTGCGCCAACATCCATGGTGGTCACAGCTCGGTCTTCGGCCACCATAATAACCTCCAGGACCCGTTACTCATAAGGGCAAGGACCCCGCTGCCCATCCAGGCCCTCTCCCACTGGTTATGGACGGCTTTCTCCTGCGGGGACACAGAAGGCGCATCGTTAGCCGCACATGTCGTTCATTGTGAGGGGCTTGGGGGTTGTAGAAAGGCCTGGGGATATGGGGGGATGGCGAGTAAGGGGGGGGCATGGTGAGTATGGGGGATGGAAAGTATGGGGGAGATGGGGAGTATGGAGGGGTGGCGGATATGCGGGGGGGGGGGGGGGGGGGGGGATGGTGAGTATGGGAAGGGATTGTGGTTCGGGTGTCTGGTGCAACTCACCCGAGCGGCCTGGTGCAGGTGGTTGACCTTCTTGCGGCACTGGGTGCCGGTCCTCCTGATCACGCTCCCCGAGCTGATGCCGCTGCCACTTCCTCACAGTCAGCGGTGGCTGCCCTGTGGGTGACCCTCCTGGACCCCCCGGGGGAACAGGGTATCCCGTCTGGCCTCCACCACACCTAACAGTCATCTCAGGCCGGCATCATCAAAGCGTGGGGCTGGTTTCCGTGGCAGCAAGGCCGCAAGCAGAGTGGGGCTGGCTGCGCAGTAACGGTTTAAGTGTCGCTGTAACTTGTTAGCAGGGGGCTGGCGAGAGCGGTTCCGACGAATCAGCTGCCGATGCATGATTTGCGGCATGATTCCCGTGGGGCCTCACTAAGTGGGCCAATTAAAGTATTATTGTGGTGACGGCCTTTGCCGGGCAGAGCATTGGGGAGCTCATGGCAGTTCCTTCTCACTACCACACTTTGAAACCTTTTGGTTAAATTGCCCCTTGCCTTTACCATTTCTCATCTCAACCCAAATTGTTTCCACATCTTGGTTTCCTGAACTTAGCTCATCCCTCTGTACTGTGTTAATAGCATCACTAATTCACAGAAATACCCCTCTACCTGTGACACTTCTTGTCCTTCCTAAATGTCCCTTACCCTTCAAAATTCAGATCCCAATCTATATCATCCTGCATCCTGTGATGGCTTTCAGATTGTTTATTTCTATTTGCACTCTCATTTCATTTGTTTTGTTATGAATGTTATATGCATTTATTTTTGCAACCTCTAGCCATACCTGCTGATGTACCCTTAGTTTTGTACTCTCTATCCCTTCCTGCCACGGCCTGTTTACATTCCCACATTAATACCCTTCTCTCGTGCCTTGTTTCTAATTTTTGTTTTGCCACATTTTCCCAGATTAGATCCTTTGCCCCCATTGTTTAGTTTAAAACCCTCTCTACTTAACTAGTTATGCGGCTCACTCGGACGCTGGTCTGAGTATGGTTCAGGTACAGGCCTTCCAGACGGGTACAACCCTCACTTCTCCATAACTGGTGCCAATGCCCTAAAAACCGGAACCACTTCCCCCACACCCAGGCCATCATTTCTCCAATTTTATTTGCCCTGGTAATTTGGATATAGCTCAGGTGATAATCGAGAGATCATTACCTTTGAGGATCTGCTTCTTAATTTGGTGCATAACTCCTCATCAAGTAAAAGTCACCATAGTCCCAGATGGTCATAGACTCCTTTCTCCTTTGAGGGGGAGAGCTGATTGGTGATGATTTAACCTGAGGATCATACTGTATGTGCAGAACCTCTTTCCTTATCCTTCCTATGTCATTGGTACCGACATTGACAATGACAACTGGATCTTCCCCCTTCCATTGCAAGTTCCTCTCCATTCCTGAGTAGATATTTTGAACCCTGACACTGGGAAGGCAATGCAGTCACGTGGATTCTCACTCTAATTTGCAGCAAATGGTGGCAATACCCCTCGCTATACTATCCCCTACCATCACCACAATTGATTTTGCTCCCCTGTGTTCAATGGTTTCCGGTATCACGATGCCCTGATTGGTCAGCTCACCCACCCTGCAGTCTTCACTCTCATCCAAACAAGCTGAAAGAACCTCAAACCCGTTGGGAAAAAGCAAAGGCTGAGGTTCCTGTACTCTTGTCTCACACGCAGTCACACTCTCCTGTCCCTGACTACTGACCAAATCAAACAACCCTACCCTAATGACCGCCTCCAGGTACAAAGTATACAGATAACTTTCCCCCTCCCTGGTGTGCCCCAGTGTCTACAGATCAGCCTCTAGTTCAATGACTCTGAGCCAAACCTTCTCAAGCCACAAACACTCATTGCAGACAATCGCTTGCCCTGGATCACACTTTTATCCAAAGAAGACTGCTTAAAACTGCAGGAACAATGCTTCAGCACAGAAACTAATTGTAAATATGGATGACTATTACAGAATTTTCCATCTCGTAATGGGGTCCATTCCAACACTGGGTAAATTTCAAACCTTCCTCCAAACAAAAGGTTCACCTGTAATGTTTATTTTCTGACAACAGTCGGAGTCTGAGGAGATGGTGCAATATAGCAGGATCTTTCTGACTGAGCAAACTTTACAATCAAGGTCTTCACCACTTGCAATTTTATGTCTTTGGTTGCCATAAGATGTGATTGCAGAGTTTAAATAGAACCAGGGACGGCATTCTCTGACCCTCCACTTCTGGCAAGTGGAGCTCCTCAGTGCTCACAACGGGGCAATCCGCGGAGGCCCCCTATCTGACCTGGTGCCATTTTGTAGTGTTGTGTCTCTCGTCGCTGTGAACACAGGGAAACACGCGGCTAAACATGCTCGCCAGGCGGCACGGTGAAATAATGGTTGACACTGCTACCTCATAGCGCCAGGGACCCAGGTTCAACTCCAACCTTGCATGACTGTGTGAAAGTTTGCACTTTCTCCCCATGTGTGTGTTGGGTTTCCTCCAGGCGCTCCGATTTCCTCCCAAAGTCCAAAGATGTGCGGTTAGGTGTATTGGCCGTGAACAGTTGCTTCACAGGTTCGATTCCCAGCTTGAGTCACTGTCGGTGCGGAGTCTGTATGTTCTTCCCGTGTCTGCGTGGGTCTCCTCCGGGGGCTCCGATTTCCTCCCACAAGTCCCGAAAGAGGTGCTGTTAGGTCATTTGGACATTCTGAATTCTCCCTCTGTGTACCCGAACAGGCACCAGAATGTGGCGACTTGGGGATTTTCCCACTTCATTGCAGTGTAAGCAAGCCTACTTGTGACAATAAAGATTATTATTATTATCAGTGCCCCTCAATGTCCAATGATGTGCAGGTTAGATAGGGTTACGGGGATAGAGTGGGGGGGTGGGCCTAGGTAGGGTCCTCTTTCAGAGGGTCAGTGTAGACTCGATGAACCAAATGGCCTCCTTCTGCACTGTAGGAATTCTATGGTTATATTCTATGGATTCTATGGTTCGTTAAATCTCGCCCTACTTTTAGAAAACCAGAAGTTGGAAATTTACGATGAAGCATTGAGGAGCAAGTCAACTGCATCCCTAATAATGAGCAGTCATGTGTTGTCACTTGGTTTTATCTTCTATTCCTGTCTACAGAATCGGCCTTTGCCACAGGTCAGTTGAAACAAAGACTTAATAATTCAGGTGTAATGGGGCCAAAGCATCCAATATGACGGGCATACACATGTTCTGCTCTGGAATTGTGCCATCGACTGTATCTGGGTAGGTATCAAGGGGTGACGCATGTAGCAGGAGTTCAGTATTTTGTACATCTGAGGAAGGGACCAAAACACTTGTTGCTTGGAAACCAACCCCACATGGGCCCCAAGGGGCTGCCTCCTGAGAGGTAAATGTTCATTTTCTTGACTTATCTCTTTATCAATCAAGGGGAAGGAGGAATGCTCCTCCATACTAATAGTGAACTCGAAAGACGCTGCCATCCAGCAATCACCGGCTCTGTGCTATAATTGCCCCTTCCCCTTGTTATACTCCCCCTCCTAGATTGGTGTCAGAGCCAGTTGATCTTCAGTGAGTTGTCTTTCGGGCTATGACTGGCATGCCCAGCTTTCTGGAAAAAGCAAATTGGGTCGGCAGGTTAATTTTGTGCTGTCCTCCTGTTGGCTTCATATTGTTGCACGTTTTACTATGGGCGTAAAACGCGTTTATTGGAGTGTATTAACACGCCTCCGAGTTCGACGTGTGCTTAACACTGCTAGGCTCTGTTCTATGTAATTATTTAGCTCTGGAGTCGCCAGTTGCCGTATAGGCAACGTCACAAGTATTCCAAGGTCAAATTCAAAGTAATAAAGACGATACACCGATTAGTCAAGTTCAAACGATCAATATTTATTATACAGTTAATAATAAATACTCATGCACACACTAAGAGACTAAGCTACAACTAAACATAAGCAAACAGAATACTTATCTAACAGGAACAGGCAAGGTCAGAGAACGAGGCCTTCGTCCTGGTTTTGTCTGCAGCCTTCAGCAAGCGTTCTGGCACTTGGGAGTCTAGCGGGCTTGGATCGCGTAGCGAGCGTTGAACTTACGGTTTCGGCGGCTGGTGCTCAACGGCTGGAGTCAGGATACCAGGTGTCAGTCGGAGCCGGAGCACGGGTTTAACAGACCGGACAACACGAGGTCCCTATCTTTTATAGGGGTTCCGTTGTCCTTCCCTCTTCTCGGGCGGGCTCTACCTATTGGATCAATTTCTTATCGATACTGGATTAATTCCCCAATGCGAGGGGGTCTCCGTGATGGAGGGGGCGTTTCTTATGTCCTTTTGTTTGGAGGTTTCTGGTGCCTCGATGTCTGGGTCTTGATTGGAATGTGTCCATTCAGAACCAAATGTATCTATTGTGTGGGTGTTCAAGTCTGATGGCCTCATTAGCATGCAAAGCGTTTTGCCATTTGCACCTAGCTAAGGTCTTTTCACCTGAGCCCAAACTGGTTTCTGCTGCTGCAGAATGCAAACTGCTCTTTGCAGACTGCTGTTCTGGCTAAACTGTCTGTTTCCCAGCAGCCTTCCATTTTAGTTTGGCTCAGTGTCCATTTTGCGTGGCCAGCATGGCTACATTCCCTCCTTGTGATCCTCACAATCATACTATTGTGAAGGATCACCTATGTACTTTGCCTCCTTGTGTTCTGACCTCTTGCCAGTTCCTGTTCTACTCTGTTCTAAACTAATGGAAGAAGAGAAAAAAATTTTTTAACTAACATTTCTACTTGGCCCTATGTCAAAAAGGGACATGCATTACTACAATTGGGAACCTCTACCTATCACTATTAACCTTAACCTTAACTTAAACATTTAATCACTCTAAAATCTTAACCATTCACACCACAACATCACACTTCCCAACTCGGCAGTCGAGTATGGAACAATATAATACATGGCTGAATTTTATTTACAGAGTGTTGTAATCAGTGAGGGGTTGAGGGGTTTGGTGGAATCCGAAGATGGGGGATTGCACTCTATAGATGGGTGAGGTGCTGGAACGAGAGGCTCTCCTCTTCCATTTCCTCAACCTGAGGGTCTGCACTAGGATGATGAGGATCGCAATCACCAACAGTGATTCGATTATGTAGGACATGGAGTACCACGTCATGAATTTAGTACACCAGGTCTGAACCTCGCTGATCAGAGCTGAGCACTGGGGGTTTGCTGTAATGGACACATTTACGGTGGGGGTTGTGGGGGAAACGTGTCTTGTTTCCACACATATACATATGACATTAAATAGTAATAAGTGGGCTTCCATCATTTTGCTGTTCTTCCTCTTTCTCTTCCTTCTTCCTCCGGTATTGACAATCCTGGCTTCGACCTCTGTCTCGTCCTTTGAAACCTTTGGGATCAAGCACAGTATCTGTCAATACACAGTTTAAGACCTTTACTTGTTAGTGCATCTGTCTTTCAAAACCCAATTGACCCTTTAAAATGACTGGCTAAGTCACACCCTGTGACTCCCCTCATTTTTTTTTTTTCTCAAAAAGCGAATTTAAAGACCAGCATACACCTAACAATCCTTCCTTCTGCGAGCCGTCTCGCAGGCTTTGCTGATTTACCATCCGAATGTTCCCGGATGTAAAGAGCATGTGGGATGGCGGCCGAAGGGCTACCTAACGTAAAATGAAAACAAACTTGGAAATAAACATCCGAATGAGTTGCGTGTGGGCTGCTACGGGTATGAGTTGGATGGGATCCCCGGGTAGGGCGTGCTGTGCCATACCCGAGCTTGGCTGACCAAGGGTTGGTTCTCAGACAGGGCGGGTCCTCAGTGCCGTTTGTCCACTGCCTGAGTAACCTGGAAAGAAACGGGTACGAATGTGTTTACCATGACTTGCAGCCTCTATTTCGCCGAATAGAGGGGCACCTAAAAAAGAAACCAAGGGAGCCAAGATGCTCCCTATTGCGTACGGGGAAAGTTGGTCGGGGACTAGCAGCGCGGGTGCTGCACTAAGGGCTCGTTTCAACTCTTCCACAGCGCCTGTATGCTGCGGAAGCCATTCCCAGGGGGCTCCTTTCTTAAGGAGGTCTGAAAGTGGGGCGGCTTTTGTCGCGAATCCGTCGATGTGGTTCCGACAATAGCCAACCAGTCCTAAAAACGACCGGAGGGCTGAAACATTCTGGGGAAGGGGCAATTTGACAATCGAATCAATTCTTTTGAATTCGATCTCGCGTTTGCCGTGCGTGATGACTGATCCCAAATACATCACTTTACTTTCCAATATTTGGGCCTTTTTCGGGTTAACTTTACAGCCAATTTCAGTTAAGAGTTCCAGGAGTTCGGCCAGAAGCGAAATGTGCTCTGCCTTTGTGTCTGTCTGCAGTAGTAGGTCGTCTACATACTGTACCAGACATTCGGGTCGGGAAAATTTTTCTAATCCACTTGCCAGCTGTCGGTGGAAAATGGAGGGTGAATTGTGGAATCCTTGTGGGAGGCATGTCCACGTGTACTGCTGTGTTTTAAAAGTGAATGCGAATTTGTATTGGCACGCTTTTGCCAATGGTATTGACCAGAATCCATTACTGATGTCCAATACCGTGAAGTACTTGGCGTTGAGACCCTGCTTGAGCATGGTCTCGGGACTAGTAGCTACCGTTGGGGCTACTGCGGGGGTTACTTTGTTGAGTTCCCGATAATCGATGGTCAGACGCCATGATCCATCGGGCTTCCTCACTGGCCAAATAGGGGCATTGTTGGTGGAGGCTACCGTTCTCAGTACACCTTGTTCCAACAAGCTGCCTATAACTTTTTCTATTTCCACCTCTGCCTCGAGGGGAAATCTATACTGCTTTTGCGGTCGGGGGTCCTGTCCGGTAACATGAACTTGTCCAGTCATTCTGCCACAGTCATGACGGTGACTTGCAAATGCTGTCCTGTGTTTGTTTAGTAGGGCCTTAATTTGTCTGTCGGTGTGGAGTGTAGGCAGGTCGAATGAGTACTCTCCCACTGCGCTAATCCGATTAGCGTAGTCTCCTACTGTGAGGGTGGCTGGGGCTCTGTCTGATCTCGCCATTCGCCAGACACACTGGTTCACTGGGTCGAACGACAAGCTGTGAGCGTTCATAAAATCTATCCCCAGGATGTGCTCTGCTGTCCGGGGAAGATGTACTAAAACTACGGGGTGCCTTGTGCTAATGTTCCCTAGCTGGATCGCTACGGGTGCTGTGATATGTCCCTGCTGCGAGTGTCCGGTGAACCCGCTAAGTGTGATGGTGGAGGTGGTCGGCCACGTGTCTGTGTGTGCCGTGGTTGTGGAGTTAATGGTGGTGCGGGATCCTCCTGTGTCCCACAGTAACTCTATGGGCTTCCCTTTGACTTTTGCCGTGACTACGGGCCTCCCTGATGAGTCCCATAGTGTGTCACAGACCCAAGTGGGGGAGCCCGAACACCGTCAGTTCGTCTCGTCCACATTGGTGGGTCCTGACTGTACTGCTACATTGTGGATGGGTTTTGCCTTACTGCGGTTCAGAGTGCCTGTCTGCTGGCCTCTCTGAGATCGCTGGGGTGCATTACACTCTTTTGCCCAATGCCCTAACTGTCCACAGTTATAGCACTCCTGTCCTTTCTGTTGAGGGCTGCTCTTGCCTTCATTTACCCATGCGGGCTTCTGGTGCTCTCTGACTGCTTGGATATCTGCAGCAGCCTGAGCCTCTTCTGGGGATCTAACCTTTGCTTTTGCCTGAAGCGATTGCTCCCAAGCGCGGGACAATCTTTTCAGGACCCATTTTTCGTTATGGGCCTCTTCTGAGGGGTCGTAACTGTTGCAAGCGCTCTGTCCTGCTTCTGTTGCGTGTGAGATAATTGTGCGCGTCCACTTAACCATGTTTTCGCGGGTTAAATGCGCTCTATCTAGCTGTCCGAAAACTGCGCTGAAGTGAATCCACAGCCTTCCTGCGAATGCTGTGGGGTGTTCGGATCTCTTCTGCCTGCACTTATTCAATCCTTCTACGGGGTCACCTCTATTGTACCCGATGGCATCTAAAATGGCAGTGTGCATCTCCTCTAGGCTGCCTCCTGCCACGTTCTGTGGGTCGGGGAGGGCTGCCACTACACTCTGGTCTAAGCTCAGCACGGTGAGCTTAACCTGCTCTCTCTCATCCAGGCCGTACATGGTAGCCTGCTGTTTTACTTTAGCGAAGAACTGGTGGGGGTCTGCGGTGGGGAGGAACGGAGTGATCTTTTCACAAGCGTCCCTTAGCTGGGTTACTGTTAAAGGGGTGGTGTAAGTTATGTCTGGGGCGCCTTCTGATTCGGCTTTCCTCTGTGTGGTTACGGGATTCATGGGTGCGGTTATGATCTGAGCTGTGGGGGGTTGGGGTGCCTGTCGTTTCTGCTGAGCTGCGGGCGCACATGTTCCCTGAACATAACGCTGCGCTGTCTCGCTTAATTCCTGCCAATCTGGGGCATTTTCCCCATCTAACTGAGCTCCAAAGGTGCTTTGGAAGCCATTCTGCACCGAAAGCAGAGATTGCAGTTCCGCAATCTGTTTCCTGCATTTCGCGTGGTCAACTGTGCTTTGTCTTTGTTCGGTCGTTGCAGCGTGGAGTGCTCTCAAAGCTGCTTTGAGATCGGAACATTGCCTCTGCAATGCCTCCACCTGCTTTTCCGATTCCTGTCTTATCAGAACGGCACGTTGCACGTCCTGATAGGCTTTCTCATACTGGGTCTGGGAACTGTTCAGATGAGCTAGACAAGACTGGTGAGCCCTCTTGGCATCATCCACCTCTCTATCCTTCTCTGCCAACTTCCCTTTTAATTCCAGGTTTTCTTTCTCGATGTCCCTGACATCGACCTTACTCATCCGGTTCCTTTCCTCTAAATCTGCCCGGAGCGTCCTGATGACCTCCTCTGCGCCTCGCAACTGTGCCAAGCAGGACACAATCGCCATCGGCTTGCGTGCTTTACCTAAACTCTTTTTGTGTATTTGAGAGAGGTTCTCCCACCAAGTATGACCTATACTTCCGGGACCTGTCTCCTCATTTGCACAAAACTCTTTCCAAAGGGGCCATCCCTTTCCCTGCAAATATTTGCGGAGTTCCAGCTCCCACGTGGGACACTGGCCTACTCTGCTACTGCTGCTGGTCGCTGCGACCACAAACTTTGCTGGATCCATCAGACGTTCCATTGCCTGCATGGCCATTTCCTCTGACTCTCTTTTTATAATTTGGAACAGGGGGTTGCTGGGGTGGTGTTTCGAGAAAAGGGTACGGCTTACGCTATTTTCCGATCACAAAACTACCGAAAGTTTGTCGCAACAAAAAGCTTTCAGTTTTACCTTACAGCCCTGTTAGTACGCATGCACTAAACACACTTCCGAATTTCGCTTATTATTTTGAACACCTTGAATACTTGTGATCTCTTTCTTTCTCTGCAATTTGGAGTTCTAATTCAAATTTCAGGGTCCTGGACACTGTGGTGTTTCCACTTACAACAGGGTCCCGGCGGATGTCGCCACTAAATGTTGCACGTTTTACTATGGGCGTAAAACGCGTTTATTGGAGTGTATTAACACGCCTCCGAGTTCGACGTGTGCTTAACACTGCTAGGCTCTGTTCTATGTAATTATTTAGCTCTGGAGTCGCCAGTTGCCGTATAGGCAACGTCACAAGTATTCCAAGGTCAAATTCAAAGTAATAAAGACGATACACCGATTAGTCAAGTTCAAACGATCAATATTTATTATACAGTTAATAATAAATACTCATGCACACACTAAGAGACTAAGCTACAACTAAACATAAGCAAACAGAATACTTATCTAACAGGAACAGGCAAGGTCAGAGAACGAGGCCTTCGTCCTGGTTTTGTCTGCAGCCTTCAGCAAGCGTTCTGGCACTTGGGAGTCTAGCGGGCTTGGATCGCGTAGCGAGCGTTGAACTTACGGTTTCGGCGGCTGGTGCTCAACGGCTGGAGTCAGGATACCAGGTGTCAGTCGGAGCCGGAGCACGGGTTTAACAGACCGGACAACACGAGGTCCCTATCTTTTATAGGGGTTCCGTTGTCCTTCCCTCTTCTCGGGCGGGCTCTACCTATTGGATCAATTTCTTATCGATACTGGATTAATTCCCCAATGCGAGGGGGTCTCCGTGATGGAGGGGGCGTTTCTTATGTCCTTTTGTTTGGAGGTTTCTGGTGCCTCGATGTCTGGGTCTTGATTGGAATGTGTCCATTCAGAACCAAATGTATCTATTGTGTGGGTGTTCAAGTCTGATGGCCTCATTAGCATGCAAAGCGTTTTGCCATTTGCACCTAGCTAAGGTCTTTTCACCTGAGCCCAAACTGGTTTCTGCTGCTGCAGAATGCAAACTGCTCTTTGCAGACTGCTGTTCTGGCTAAACTGTCTGTTTCCCAGCAGCCTTCCATTTTAGTTTGGCTCAGTGTCCATTTTGCGTGGCCAGCATGGCTACAATATGTGCCACACACGACCTCAATCCGGACATAATCTAATTTCTAGGCCAAAGTACCCAAGGGAGACTTTAGCTATTTTTACAAGTTGATACAATCCTAAACTCTGTTTTTTTTGTGCATCTACTTAACATAGACTGGGAATAAAAGATTAATCTCTACAATGTGTGTATCCATCACTACTAGGCCATGGCTAGGTTTCATTAACTTAGTGTTGCCTAAATTTCTCTGGGACTCTGATGATTTCCTGCTATTCTATCATTAAATTAGGCGGGTCTCAGAGACAAATGGTTCCATGTTTCCAACCATTACTCAAGGTGTGCTCAAGAGTTGTTGTTCTGCCAGATTGGCCTCCAGGGAAGTTTAAGGCCGTAATGTCTTCGGCAGGAAAAGGCCATCAATCCATCCAGCCTACATGTTCAAACCTCTCAGAAGTCTTTGTCTAGTCTGTCTGAATACGACCTGAACTTCCATCCTTGAGCCAGACACCAGGTCCAGGATTCTCCGGTATCCGGCGGGCGGGCTGTATCGGCGCCACAGAGTGGCGTGAACCCCTCCGGTGTCGGACCGCCCGGAAGGTGCGGAATCCTCTGCACCTTTGGGGGCTAGGCCAGTGCTGGAGTGATTGGCGCTGCACCAACCAGCGGCGAAGGGCCTCTGCTGGCCGGCGCGAGTTGGCGCAAGCGCACGAGCACCAGCGTATTCCCAGAACCGCTGCTGTGATTGCTGCGCATGCGCAGGGGGTTTCTTCACCGAGCCAGCATGGCGGAGCTTTACACAGGCTGGTGCGGAGGGAAAGAGTGCCCCCACGGCACAGGCCTGCCTGTAGATCAGTGGGCCCCGATCGCGGGCCAGGCCACCGTGTCCCCCCCCCCGGGCTGGATCCCCCCGCGCACCCCCCCCCCCCCCCCCAGGACTCCACAGGCTGCTCTCAGAGCCAGGTCCCGCCAGTACAGACCTTGTGTAATTCACGCCGGCGGGACTGGCCAAAAACGGGAGGCCGCTCGGCCCATCGGGGACCGGAGAATCACCAGGGGGACCACTGCCACGGCCCCCGACCAGCGTGACGTGATCCCCGCCCCTGCCAAAAAACCGCCGGCGGTGAATTCGGCGGCCAGTGTTGGAGAGGCGGGGCGGGATTCACGCCCCCCCCCCCCCCCCGGCGATTCTCCGACCCGGCGGGGGTCAGAGAATCCCGCCCCAGGAGTCAGGAAAATCCCATCTCAGCCTGCCGGCCACAAGAGAAAGTGCCTGCAAAGGCAGGCCCTTTGTTGCCAGGGCATGGTGCGGGGCTCAAATAAGGCCATCCGATCCCGGAAAACATTTGGAGGCAGTCATGGCGCAAAGTTGTGTTGTGTAAAAGGCCTGCCTCGGTTAAAATACAAAAAACAGAGGTCATCTAAATTTCACCTGTCATACTCACTCACCCCTCCATACACGCTCCATCCCCCAGCGATGCCACCTCATGACCTCCATCCAGCTGCGTGGCCTCTCATTCCCTTAATGCCAAGCTGTGCCCTTCTACCCAAAATAATGATCTACAGACCTCTATGCGAAACTATACCCAACCACCACCCCGTGGCCCCTCATGCCCAATATGCCATGCTATGTCCTTCCACCCACCCACTACGGGCAATCACACCCCAGGCTTTGACACTTTCATGCCCATACACCATTTAGAATTAATTAACCTTACACCGATAATAGAATGCGCTAAAAAAAATGTAATTCATTCCTGAATATATCCTGCCATGAAAAGGTAATTTCACTCTAAGTTGATAAAAGTGTCAATCATTCAGACCCCTTGCAATATCAATAACAAAAATAACACAAGCCCTTGAAACCACTTAACCTTGTATAAGCAAACAATGTGAAATTGCCTTTTAGTTGGATGCCTCTATCATTTTAATAAAGCCAGCCACGTCAGGTGTACCAGATGCAAGCTATTGACAGGAACCAGTCCCTAACCTTTAATGGCACTCCCGAAAATCAGAGAGCCTGGGAATGCAGTCGGGGATCATGGTCAGTGACAATTCAGCCCAACGTACCTCAGCCCCAACCTCAATAAATAGCTCGCTGCAACCTGCTGCAACAGTGCTCTTGTGGCCTGCATTAGCTTGGCTGTCAAATTGTTACCGAAAAAGGGGTCTTTTCGTGCTTCAGCCCACAATTCACCAGGAAACGGGTTGAGGTGAACCAAGTCATTTCGCCAAGAGCCTTGCATACAGTAAATCAAGGGCATTTACAGCCTTTGCTGGATTTGAAAAGACATAACTGAGTTGACTGCAACATTCAATCCATGTTCATTGAGCCACAAATTGCACTCGATGTTTTGACCAGCAGATTATCGGTGACATTGGAGGACAGGTGACTTCGGGTCAGGACAGCAGCAAAGAATTTCTCCAGGTCCCTGCCGCATTGTGCAGTATTTAATCGTCTTCTCAGTTTTATTTTACTGCTTGACCTGAAGAGCTGCTCTATATCCTCCTATGCCAGTTTTATTTTGATGTGGAGATGCTGGTGTTGGACTGGGGTGGTCACGGTAAGAAGTCTGACAACACCAGGTTAAAGTCCAACAGGTGTATTTGGAATCACTAGTTTTCGGAGCGTAGCTCCTTCATCAGGTGAATGAAAGAGCTGATGAAGGATCTACACTCCGAAAGCTAGTGATTCCAAATAAACCAGTTAGACTTTAATCTGGTGTTGTCTGTGGTAGTATGACTGGAGGTATTACGGTACCTGGGAGTGTGAGCTGCTATTGGTGGAGAAGGCTCACTGCTCATTGGCCCAAGTGTTGCTTTCTCATTGGTCAAGACAAAGGTAGCTCCGCCCACGAGGCGGAGTATAAGAACCCGTGTGTCCTAGCAGCCATCGTTCTTTCTGTACTCAAGCTGTTGGGGAAACATCTTGTAGATTAAAACCTTCAATTCGGATTACTCCTTCATTTCTGTGGTTATTGATCGCACATCATTGTCAGACCTCTTTCAGTTTTATTTTAGCATCAAAGACCATAGATAATTAACAATCTGCACATGGTCAGCGGGAATTGAACTCGGCGATCAGCTAATCAATGTTAAAAAATTATAAGTACCCTTTCAGCCTAAGCTATTCACATAGCTATCCTCTTGGGTTCTGTACTACTAAGAATAACTGCCTTTCGGCTCACTTCCCAAAGGACTGATTTCACAACCGTCCCATAAACACTCCATCATTTTATAATCAGTCACTGATTTCCTGTCGAGGACTCGTTTGACCGCTCCTCCCAAAATGCCTATAAACAGCAACTGAGGCCTGTTAAAGGCTGTGACCTCCCAGTTTTCATGCCGCCAGCCTGTAGAGTTACCGCCATCATCCAAGCTGGGAGGTCACATTGACACAGCATTTGGATAAGCATGGCAGATTTAGAGGCGTAAACCAATTCTAATTTGCTTGAGTGCGCAGCCTGTAACCTGCTGACCTGTGGGACAACCCAGAACCGGAACTTTATCTGAAGGAATTACTGTGTGCTAAATATTCTCCGGAACTCAGAGTGTGACCCAAATACATTTTGAATGCTGAACAGGCTCGAGCCAATTACCATTTGGAACCTTCCAGAAGGTTATTTTGAATTGACTCCACCATGGGCCTATCAATCATTCCATCTGCTTCTTGAAGGCAAACAGATATAAATCATCAGTAAAAATATGATCCACTTAGTTACGATGTTGCTGATAGCAAACCAAAGTTAACATACTGAAGTCATGCAATTAAGAGTAATTTAAAGTCAGATAGCACACACGGATGAATAATGATGTGAAATTTGGAACTAATGTAATTTTAATTATCTTGCTTCATGATTATAGAAACAGAATGATTCATTTTAAGTTGCTTTTTAATAGTCAGATATTCATGTAAATCAGCAGTCCATGAACGCCAGTCCAACACTTCAATGGTGTTAAAAACTCTGATCAGCACACCCGCTGAGCACAGTCGAGATTAAAATAGGACCCAAAGTTGCCGGCCCTTCCCCCTGCCCCCCCCTCCCCCCCCTCACCGCCCCTCATCCCCGCATGCCACTGCCCAATTTCCAACTCTCTTCCTGCACATAGTGGTAACACTAAGGCAGACTTCTGTCCGTTTCCATAGCTCGTAATTCCCGGAATGGGTCACCAGAAGCTTGCAGCTTGAGTGCCGCCACTCCATATCAAGCGCGGCTGATTAGGAGTCTCTCATGGTGTGTTTGGAGGATATTGCAGGTTGACACACTCAACCTGTTTGAAATGGTCCACTGTGGTTATCCCAAATTGCATCAATCTGAGGTATTGAAGGATGATTTTTGTTGGGTGTCTCCATAGAATGAGGCAGAATGCAGTTATCAATGGTCATAGTATAAATATAGAAATATAATATGTATTGTTCATCCTTGAGTCCTTTAAAATCTGCACCTCAAGCATTAATCCATGTTTGGATCTCCAATTGATGTGTTATGATGCTAAACCCTGAGTTCACTTTATCCACCTCTTGCAGAAAGTAGTGGCTCCTTGTTAATTGCACAGTGTATGTACAGTTGTTTTTCACACTCCAACACCTTCCCAAAGAAGCTATTATTCATCCACAAACTTTGCCAAGCAGCATACTTTCAGGTTATTCAACAATGGATTGTGTGGGGGTGAGGAGTGTCATATTATCCACTTCTGTATTTAATGGAGTGCAGACAGGCAGTGATTGATACACAGGATGACCAGTAAGCACACAGCACAGTGCAGCCAATCACCAGACAGGACACTACCACTATAAAGCCAGAGGGCACTAGGTTTCCCGCTCTCTCGGGACCCAGCCACTGAGACAGTCAGAGTCCACGAGCTAGCAAGTGCAAGCACCATGCGGTAGCTAGTAAGTCTGGTCAGGCTAGTAGCAGGTCTCCAGTCAGATCAGTATAGTGTCGACCCACAGCTGAGCATGTATATTAGTTATGTCATTGAATAAAATCGTGTTGGATCTTCTCCAGTGTTAGAGGTCTGTCTCTCGCCACACTGCATCAAGTGCAGTCCACTTCAAACCAACCTGCCTAACACATCAAGGAGAGGGTCAAGATGATGGCTGAGCCCAATCTTACCCTCGTCAGACATCCAGTTCCTGCAGAGTTCATTGAATGGTGGTCGGGAATGGGAGCAATGCTCCGAAGGGGGCAGGTTTGGGGGTGGCAAGGTCAGCTTTATGTCCCTGTCTTCACCCGGACTGAGTTCCACTAACTGTCCAGTTACAGACCACCCACCAGAGCTGTGTTCAATGGCTGGCCTAACCCTTGGATCAGCATCATTGATGTGTGCCGACCGATAATCTGCAATTTGAAGTAAAAATTGCATGAGACATCATAAAAGAGAGTCCTGTGTTCAAGTCCCTGCAAGGCATCAATTTTGAGGAATAGGACTAATTGACTAGTTCTTTCAAATAGCCAGCAGCACGCAATGGTTCAGGAAGCATCCTTATGTGCTGTGTGGTTCCATGGTAAATGTCTGCCTGTTCTCCTGATGGTCAATGTTCTAAATGCGTTGACTAGAATGCAGTGAGCTCAAACAGACCAGGGAAGGCAATTGGGATCTTTAGATTCAAGCAATTAAATAAACATGCAACAAAAAGCGGATGTAAAAAGTGTTATAACCCGCATGGGTCTTACTGTGCAGGAGTGATAACTCTCCCATGGTAGCATGGTGGTTAGCATCAATGCTTCACAGCTCCAGGGTCCCAGGTTCGATTCCCGGCTGGGTCACTGTCTGTGTGGAGTCTGCACGTCCTCCCCGTGTGTGCGTGGGTTTCCTCCGGGTGCTCCGGTTTCCTCCCACAGTCCAAAGATGTGCGTGTTAGGTGGATTGGCCATGCTAAATTGCCCGTAGTGTAAGGTTAGTGGGGGATTGTTGGGTTACGGGTATATGGGTTACGTGGGTTTAAATAGGGTGATCATTGCTCGGCACAACATCGAGGGCCGAAGGGCCTGTTCTGTGCTGTACTGTTCTATCTATCTATCTATCTTTCAAAACACGAGCCCTGCCGACAAGTGGGTGGGGACCGTTAACAATCTCTTGTTATGTATAAATAGAATTGGCCAGTACGACACCAACTAGAGAAGATCCAATGGGGAACTACTGGAGCTGTATATAATCGTAATTGTAAAATAAGCAAATTTTGTTGCGACCTACTCGATGTGGACTCTTCGTTGCCCTCATAAAAAATGTTGTCCATGAAAGTACCGGATTGTCATAAAACTACTCTCCTTCTCGAATGTTGTTCGTTAGAGCAGAGGATGATAGATTTCTAGACACCAATGACATTAAGGGATGCGGGGATAGTACGGGAAGATGGTATGAGGCAGAAGATCAACTATGATCTGGTTAAATGGCTTTTTAATCATGGCGAGTTATTCCCAGAATGGGTCACTGGTCATGCACCAGAGGCTTATAGCCTGGAAGGGGGGGGGGGGGGGGGGGGGGGGGAGGTCACTCCTAATCAAGGGTGGCTGACTTGGAGTCTCTCCCACTCTTATCACCAGCCATTGGTGTGTTTGGAAGGATATTGTAGGTTGACACGCTGAATCTGCTTGAAGTGGTCCACTGTTGGGTTTCATTTTGTTGTTTAGTAATGGCAGAGAAGATTGGCCATTTTGTAAAGAGTTGGAAGCCAGTCACTGCCATTGAACCTTGGGGTCCGTACACCAAACCTCAGCACTTTCAGATAAGTAGAGTCCATATTGAACTGGAAGCCAATTGAGAGCAGACCCGGGGGGGCCGAATAGCCAACTCCTGCTCCTTCATGTTCCTATGTTCAGGGAAGGAAGTCTGCTATCCTTACCTGGTCAGGCCGACCTCTGACTCCAGATCCACAACAACTTGATTTGACCCAGAGCTGCCCTCTGAAGTGGCCTCGCCAACTACTCAGCTGTATTCAAGATGGTGGCTCACCACACTGTTTCCTCTAAGCTGTACAGCGACCTGAGAGTCCCCATGCCCGCCATGATAGCCACTTTAAGTTAGTATGCAGGCATGACCGGGCATCACGATTTAAAGATATTGTGCACTTAACCAAAGTACTGACACACACTAAAAATAATTAGAGCGAATATTGTGAACCATCAGCACCAATTAGAGGTGGGAATTGCCTGTCATGTTCTGCAGACTGACTGAAGAGAATGATGAACTACTGACCATGTAGTTTAAAATAATTTATTGTAGAACTAACTGGTAAGATAATTAGGATAAATAAAATAATAAATAACACTAAACAACTATTGTGGAACTACTGCAAATATGTCTATCTCCCAGCACGACGAACTCACAACTCCCAGTCACAGGGTCAAGTGATGGGTATACAATGCCACCTACTGGTCGGAGGTCGAGCATAACATTATGTACAAACTTGCATTATGCCTGTCATCACATTCCGCACCATTCAACATCTCCATTGCACGAATGAATGAAAAGAAGCTGTAATTTGGTACAAACACTGCAATTAGCCTCATTTTCATACTAAGGCGAGAGAGTGGAAAAGAAATCAAGCCCATGAGGATTATCGGTTTCACTTGACTGTTTAGTTACGGCAGAGAAGAACGGCCAATTTGGAAAGAGCTGGAAGGCAGACACTGACATTGAGCCTGGGGCCCGGGGACAAAACCTCAGCACTTTCAGAAAAGAAGAACCCAAATTGAACTGGAAGAGAACAGCACGAAACAGAAAAGGTTCCAGGGTCAAGAATTTGGGAACGGCGGGATTTCGCCTCCCGACAGCCAAAGAGACAATTGGAAACATATCCCTGCTGACCCTCCAGTGAGCGTTAATTGGCTGCAAGCTGGACTCCCACCCCTCACTCGAAGGATGTCCCACCTTAGACAGCTGCCAGCCAAGATGATTGGCCGGTAGCTCCCTGGTCCCTCAAGCACCAGAAGCAGCAGTGGACAGGACTGGGACTGCAACCATTCCCCAGAGCCCAAGTCCTGGGATTCCAGGAAAAGTTAAGTTTTTGGGGTCTCAGGGCAGGGAAGGTAGAGTGGGTGGGGCGGGGGGGAGGACAGGGGGTAAATATTAGGGGATTGGGGTGTCAAAGGAGAGGCCGGGGGTAGAGTGGTGGTCCAATGGTTAGCAGACATTAATGGGGTGGGGGGAGGGGTGAGGGTGGGGGCAGATGGGCACCAGAAGTTAAAAGGTGTCTTTTGATTGAGACACTTTCCCTCCTTCTCACCCAGGACCTGAACCCGACGGTTTATGGGCTACCCTCAAACCCGGGAACACTTCACGCCAGACTAGAATTGAGGAAACGACCCTGAAATGGTTAATCATAGATTCATACAGCACATAAAGGCCCTTCGACCCATCATATCTGCGCTGGTCAAAAATAACCAACTAACCGTTCTAATTCAATTTCCCAGCACTTGGCCCAGAGCCTTATATGCCTTAGCCTCCACTACCCTATCAGCCAGTGAGTTCCTAACTCCCACCATCCTCTGGGTGAAAAGGTTTCTCCTCACATCTCCTCTGAACCTCCTGCTCCTTACCTTAAATCTAAGCCCCCTGGTCATTGACCACTCCAACAAGGGGAAAAGTTTGTTTCTGTCTTTTCTATCTATGCCCTCATAATTTTATACATCTCAAACATGTCCTCCCTCAGTCTCCTCTTCTCCAAAGAAAACGATCCAAGTCTATCCAATCTCTCTTCATAGGCAACATTCTGGTAAATCTCCTCTGCTCCCATAGCAGTGCTATTACATCCCACTTTTAATGTGGATTCCAGGACTTTACACAATACTCTAGCTGTGTCCTAACCAACATTTTATATAGTTCCAGCATACCCTCTGTGCTCTTAAACTGTACCCCTCGGCTAATAAAGGCAAGTGCACCATATGCCTTCTTTTTTTTTAATAAATTTAGATTACCCAATTATTTTTTCCAATTAAGGGGCAATTTAGCATGGCCAATCCACCTACTCTGCACATTTTTGGGTTGTGGGGGCGAAACCCACGCAGACACGGGGAGAATGTGCAAACTCCACACGGACAGTGACCCAGAGCCAGGATCGAACCTGGGACTTCAGCGCCGTGAGGCGGTTGTGCTAACCACTAGGCCACCGTGCTGCCCTACCATATGCCTTCTTAACTACTGTACCCACCTGCTCTGCTATCTTAAGGTGTGTAGACGCACACCAAGATCCCTCAGATCCTTGGTGCTCCCTAGGATCCTGACGTGTATCATGTACCCCCTTTCCTTGTTTGTTCTGCCCAAGTCTCCTGTTCTCCAATGAAAACGATCCAAGTCTATCCAATCTCTCTTCATAGGCAACATTCTGGGAAATAGCCTCTGCTCCCTTTGCAGTGCCATCACATCCCACTTGTAATGTGGATTCCAGAAATTTACACAATACTCTAGCTGTGTCCTAACCAACATCATCTCACATTTTTCCGGATTGAATTGCATTTGCCACTGATCAGCCCATCTGATCAGCCCGTCTATATCCTCCTGTAATTGAAGGCTATCCTCCTCACTATTTACTACTCCACCAATTTTCGTATTATCCTCAAACTTACTGATCAGCCCTCCTACATTCATATCTAAATCATTTTTATAAACCACAAACAGCAAGAGTCCAACCCTCATCCCTGCGGGATCCCACTGGACACGGGCTTCCAGTCAGAAAAATACCCCTCAACGTCCACTCTCTGCTTCCTGCCACTCAGACAATTTTGGATCCAATTTGCCAAATTTCCTTGGATTCCATAGCCTCTTACCTTTGTTATCAGTCTCCCATGTGGGACCTTATCAAAAGCCGTGTTGCGTGTTGAAGTCCAAGACCACGTCTAATGCATTTTCCTCATCGACACACCTGGTCACCTCTTTGAAAAACTCTATCAAGTTGGTCAGACATGTCCTCCCCTTAACAAAACTACGCTGACTGTTCTTCATTCATTCCTGCCTCTCCAAATTCAGACTAGTTCTGTCTCTCAGAATTGCTTCCCATAGTTTCCGCACCACTGAGATTAGACTTACTGGCCTGTAGTTTCCAGGTTTATCCCTTCCTCCCTTCTTGAATAATTGGGCACTTCAGGGCCTGAATTGGGGCAAGGGTTGGTGGCCCATCCGAGTAAATTTGCCGAGTGGTCTTGACTGTCGGGAATCCAGCAGGAAGCCTATCCATGCTATTTCCTGACTACAAACCTGCCGGAGGGGAGCGCAAAAATTCAGGCCCAGATCTCCCATGTAAGTGTAAATGACATAAGGCCATTGAGTTACTACACCACAAAAGAAGCCCATTCTGCCCACTGAACCTATGTGATCAGACAAAACCTACGAGAAAGGCACCTCATTTCTGACAGGGGCTGTATGTTACTAAGGTACAGATTGATCAGAGGCACTTCATTTGTTGCACACCATCAACATGTGGTTAGCACAGTTGCTTCACAGATCCAGGGTCCCAGGTTCGATTCCCGGCTTGGTCACTGTCTATGCGGAGTCTGCACGTTCTCCCCGTGTCTGCGTGGGTTTCCTCCGGGTGCTCCGGTTTCCTCCCACAGTCCAAAGATGTGCAGGTTGGGTGGATTGACCATGATGAATTGCCCTGAGTGTCCAAAAAGGAGGGTAATGGGGATAGTGTGGAGGTGTGGGCTTAGCTGGGGTGCTCTTTCCAAGGGTCGGTGCAGATTCGATGGGCCAAATGGCCTCCTTCTGCACTGTAAATTCTATGATTCTATGAATTCTATGATTAACAGCAGCTATTCCATTCCCATTCCAGTTAATCTCTTGGACCCAATTGCTGCCAAATAAACACTTGAACTTCTAGGGCTCAGCAAAGAGAATTTGTGTTCTTAAATTTGAAAGGATGGTGGGGGTCTTTATTTCATAATTGGAACATTCAGAGAATCCATTTTGTATTAACTGACCGGGTTCAGGGAAATTTATGCATTGATTTTTTTTCAGAATGTAGGTAAATGTTGCCTTTCCTGTGGTGACTGAATCACAGAGCGCAGGCAGGTTATTAGTTTTTGCAACACTTCAAATGTTACAATGTGCTGAACCGTAATTGTCGATAATTATTTTATTTTGTTTGAGTTTCCAACCAAATATTACATGAAAATGCCTCAGTAGAAAACAGGAATGATTAACATATAAGCCAAACAAAATAACAAGTGGCAGAAGGTCTAATAAAAGGTCATTGATCTGAAACATTAACTCTGTTTTTCTCCACACAGATGCTGCCAGAACTGTTTCCTTCTTTCTCACAACGCGGGCATCGCTAGTTGTTCTGGCACTTTTTGCCCATCCCTAATTGCCCTTGAACTGAGTGGCTCGCTAGGCCATTTCAGAGGGACAGTTAAGAGCCAACCACATTGCTGTGTGTCTGGAGTCACATGTGGGCCACACCAGGGTAAGGACGTCAAATTTCGGACTTTCTGAAGGAGATGAATTTTTACAGCAACTGATGATGGTTGTCATGGTCACCCCTACTGAAGCAGGTTTTCTTTTAAGAAAGACAAGAGGAACGTTTATATTATACTGGGACTGGTTTAGCACAGTGGGCTAAACAGCTGACTTGGAATGCTGAACAATGCCAGCAGCGCGGGTTCAATTCCCGTGCCAGCCTCCCCGAACAGGTGCCGGAATGTGGTGACTAGGGGCTTTTCACAGTAACTTCATTGAAGCCTACTTGTGACAATAAGCTATTATTGTTATTATTATTATTACTTAAACTGACCTAAGTAAAATATATATTTTTAAAATTTTTCCAATTAAGTGGGAGTTTAGCATGGCCAATCCACCTACCCTGCACATCTTTGGATTGGGGAGTGAGACCCACGTGGACATGGAGAGAATGTGCACACTCCACACGGACAGCGACCCAGGGCCGGGATGGAACCCTGACCCTTGGTGCATGAGGCGGCAGTGCTAACCACTGCACCACCGTGCCACCCCAGTCGAGGTAAAATATTAAAAAACTTTGATTTGATTTTCACACACATGCACATACATACTTGAAGTTCAGACACACAGGAATAGATTACAGAGTAGATACATTAACGATGTAGAGTCCAATAAAATTCAAGGGATGTACAATTTGTGGAGATTTCTGATGTGGCTGGCGTCAGGTTGAATTCGGTGGACCTAATCTTTCCTGTGTTGCAGTGATTTAAAGATGCAAGCAGAGAATTTGTCCGTTCTCCTGGAAACAATAGTTCCGAGTTGAATTCTGTGAAGAAATCTCTGTTTGTGGCACACAGGTAGATACAATCAGCAAACAGGGTTCAAACGTTTGCAAGTTGGATGGAGAGAGAGCGAGCGGAAACCCACACAGGTCTTGTCCGTTCAGTCCCTCAGTTGCTTGCCCAGTACTGCAGAGAGAACATGTGCTTAAAACACACAAATGGGGTTGGTCTGTCACAAGGCCATCACTCTTCAACTGACCGCCAATTCAAACATGGTCGTGGCTAATGTATTCCAACAGTAACTTGAATAGATCAGGGCTGGAAATCCTTTCTCTCATATAGGGTCCCATTATCCAAATAATTATGTTTGACGGTTTGTCTCCACCAGGTTGAGATTCTGGATGCTGTGCTGATGGAATATAAATGTAAATTATAGGCCACAGTCTCTGCAGGTACAGGAATCAAACCTGTTTTGTTGGCCTCGCTCTATATCACGAGCCGGCCATCCAGCAAACTGAACGAACCGACCTCCCCACTCATGGAATAGGGAATGTGATTCATTCACATTTACGTGAGGGCAATGTCTTTGGTGTTTTTTTTGCAGACAGGTAGACTTCATCCCAGTGGTATTGGAATGTTGATGGTACAGTGATGGACACTGTGTTCGCCATTTTGGCTGGGAGCTCAAGTCACTGGAATGTGGCTTTTATTTTTTTCAGACAAGTTCAAATCGTGCTTCCAGCTGATAAATTCAAAAACTTTTTTTTTAATGTAAAGCACGGTTTTGTGACAATGCATCAGTAACTCCGACTTCTGATGGTGGGGCTGGTAATGTCTCAGGGCAACAGGGTCTTCAACTTGGATGGCCAGCATGGTCCCTGGCCAATAATTGGCCAAAGATGTTGTGACAATGCGCCCGACATGGAACATAGAAGAGTACAGCACAGAACAGGCCCTTCAGCCCTCGATGTTGTGACGAGCAATGATCACCCTACCCAAACCCACGTATCCACCCTATACCCGTAACCCAACAACCCCCCCCCCCCGCCTTTAACCTTACTTTTTTTAGGACACTACGGGCAATTTAGCATGGCCAATCCACCTAACCCGCACATCTTTGGACTGTGGGAGGAAACCGGAGCACCCGGAGGAAACCCACGCGCACACGGGGAGGACGTGCAGAATCCTCACAGACAGTGACCCAGCCGGGAACCGAACCTGGGACCCTGGAGCTGTGAAGCATTTATGCTAACCACCATGCTACCGTGCTGCCCATGACATTGGCCCCATATTTGCAGAAATACAACCTAATGCATGCCATCTTTAACTTTCAATGATCCCTGTGAGACACCTATTAGTCCAGCCTTTAACAGAGGTACTTAACTGAGCTTGACTTCCATTCAAACCCTGATCATGGCTAATGTCCAAATACAGCATGTGGTTATGCCTGTTCTCTCTCTCTCTCTCCTGCTCTCTCCTGTTGGGGGCATGGTGGCACATTGTTTAGCAGTGTTGCCTCACAGCGCCATGGACCTGGGTTTGATTCTGACCTCGAGTGACTGTGTGGAGTTTGTGTGCTCTTCCCGTGTCTGGGTGGGTTTCCTCTCGGTGCTCCGGTTTCCTCCCACAGTCCAAAGATGAGCAGGTTAGGTGGATTAGCCATGATAAATTACCCCCAAGTGTCCAAAGGTGAGGTTGGGTTATGGAGATAGGGTGTGTGATTGGGACCAGTTAGGGTGCTCTTTTGGAAGGCGGTGCAGACTCGATGGGCTGAATGGCCTCCTTCTGCACTATAGGAATTCCATGATTCCACGATTCTCTTTCTCTCTTTTACTCTCTCAATTTGTCTATATTATGTTCTGTAAGTAATTTACAGCAGGCAGCAAGTCATGACGTCACATACAGGGCAATGAAAGGAATGTTACCAAAAGCATTTGCCTTGGATTTATATTTTCATGGAATCATAGAATGCTTACAGTGCAGAAGGAGGCCATTTAGCCCATCGAGTCTGCACCAGGCTTTGGAAAGAGCACCCAATCCCCGTAACCCAGTAACCTGCATGTTGGAGGGAATTTTTGGACTTGGCGGTGCATGCTGGGATACTTGACTATTGTACGAACACTGAATTCTGCTGAACACAAACTTTGGGGGAAAAAAGTGGCCCCTGACCAGGTGCATCCTGTAACTGACCCTTGCTCCACAACCACAGGAGCGAGTGACCAAACTGTCAAAATAGCAACCAAAAGAGGAAGAGGCCCTCGACCCTGTGCGTCACTATCTGAGACACCATGACCAATATGTAGTCATGAGTGTAAAGAGCTGATTGGAACAATGTATCATAATGTGTAAGGAACTGATTGGAGAAATGTGATCTCAATGTATTAATAAGGGAATTGATTGGCTATATGTAAATGAGTACACAAACTAATTTCGCTTTTTGAAACTGTATATTAAGCTAGCGAAAGCCCTGGTTCAAACGAGAAGGTGTTCCCACAGTCCACGGGGTCGAGGACTCTTCTCCCAGAGCTCTGTAACAATAAATTGCTTCCCTTGCTTGCCAGAAAGGTCTATTCGTGAATATTTTCACTCAACACCGCACCTAACTAAGGGCAATTTACCATGGCCAATCCACCTAACCTGCACACTGGCATCTTACAACCAACCCAAACCCAGGCAGCTCACAGGGCTCAACATTGAACTCAACAATTTCAAGTCATCGCTTTCAATCTTTTGGACTGCTGTTGCTGCAAATGATTCTGCTGTTTGCCATTCACACCTCTTCCAGGTTTACTGTTGTTTCTTTACTTATACCATAACCACTCCCTTTCGCTTGGCACCATCATTCTTTTTGTCATTTAATCCTCCCTTCCTCTAGCTATCCCAACCCGCATCCCCCCCCCCCCCCCCCCCCCCCCAATTACTCTGCCTCTGTACTTAATTCAAACCTGTTACGTCTCAAACTTTTTCCAGTTCAATAACTCAATATTGACCGGGATATTGAGGCCGGGATTTCTTCAAACCTGTGCCGTGTATTAACATAGAACATAGAACAGTACAGCACAGAACAGGCCCTTCGGCCCTCGATGCTGTGCCGAGCAATGATCACCCTACTCAAACCCACGTATCCACCCTATACCCGTAACCCAACAACCCCCCCCAACCTTACTTTTTAGGATACTACGGGCAATTTAGCATGGCCAATTCACCTAACCCGCACATCTTTGGACTGTGGGAGGAAACCGGAGCACCCGGAGGAAACCCACGCACACACGGGGAGGACGTGCAGACTCCGCACAGACTGTGACCCAGCCGGGAATCGAACCTGGGACCCTGGAGCTGTGAAGCATTTATGCTAACCACCATGCTACCGTGCTGCCCTATTCTTTCACATCTACCTGTAGGATCTCTTATTTTTCAAATAAGAGACGAGGGGCCGATGGTAGTGCGAGATTTTATAGCAAAAATCAAATCAGTACACTTCAAAAACTACAAAAATGCAAAATAAAAAAAGCAAAAGCCCAGCAGAGCATAAGGAAGAACAAAGGCAAAGAAAGAGAGAGAAGAAAGACACACAGGCAATCCACACTGTGCTCGTAACCTTATACCTGTGTTTGATACTGCCCCCTTCCCACCCTTTGCCACCCCCCATTGGTTTACAGGGGCTGGATTCTCCGTAGCCCTTCGTAACGCGGGTTGCCTGCGAAAAAAATCGGTGTTAATCACTCCGGCATCGGGGCCTTCTTTAAGGCCGCTATTCTCCGTTCCCGGAGGGGCCAGCAGCTGACTGACGCTATACGCGTCAGTTTCTCCAGCTGCGGAAGTGGTGAGACCCGGCGTATTTTGGAGGAGGAGGAGGAGGAGGAGAGAGACAGACCCGGCATTTGGGGGGGGGGGGTGTGTTCCGGCATTTGAGGGGGGTGGTGTGTTCCGGCATTTTGGGGGGGGGGGGTTGGTGGTGTGTTCCGGCATTTTCGGGGGGGGGGGTGGGGGGGTGTGTTCCGGCATTGGGGGGGGGTGTGTTCCGGCATTGGGGGGGGGTGTGTTCCGGCATTGGGGGGGGGGGGTGTGTGTGTTCCGGCATTGGGGGGGGGGGTGTGTGTTCCGGCATTGGGGGGGGGGGTGTGTGTTCCGGCATTGGGTGGGGGGGTGTGTTCCGGCATTTGGGGGGGGGGGTGTGTTCTGGCATTTGGGGGGGGGGGTTTGGGGGGCAGCGGCGGGCAGAGAGGGGGGGCGACGGATGCCCGGGGCCAACGCACCGTCGCCCCCCCCCTGTACACCGCTGCCCCCTACCCCAAACCCCCCCCTCACCACCCCTACCTCAACCCCCCCCCCCTCACCACCCCTACCTCCCTCCCCACCACCCCTACCTCCCTCCCCACCACCCCTACCTCCCTCCCCACCACACCTACCCCCCTCCAACGCCGGGTCCCCCCCGCCCCCCCAACGCCGGGTCCCCCCTCCCCCAACGCCGGGTCCCCCCCCTCAACGCCGGGTCCCCCCCCCCTCAACGCCGGTACCCACACCCCGTCCCCCTCCCTCTGAAGGCCGGTACCCACACCCCCCTCCCTCCTCCTCCCCCCTCCCTCCCTCCTCCCCCCCTCCCTCCCTCCTCCCCCCCCTTCCTTCCTCCGTTAGTGGGAGGGGGGGGTGCGGCGTTAGTGGGGGGTGGGGGTGGGGGTGTGGGGGTGCGGTGTTGGAGGGGGGTAGGGGTGGTGAAGGGGGTAGGGGTGGTGAGGGGAGGGGGTTGGGGTAGGGGCAGCTGCGTGCAGAGGGGGGGCGACGGTGCGTTGGCCCCGGGCATCCGTCGCCCCCCTCCTCTGCACGCCGCTGCCCCTACCCCAACCCCCTCCCCTCACCACCCCTACCCCCTTCACCACCCCTACCCCCTCCAACGCCGCACCCCCCCCACCCCCCACCCCCCACTAACGGAGGAAGGAAGGGGGGAGGAAGGAAGGGGGGGGGACGGAGGAAGGAAGGAGGGGAGGAAGGAAGGGGGGGGACGGAGGAAGGAAGGGAGGGGCGGAGGAAGGAGGGGGGGAGGAGGAAGGAGGGGGGGGAGGAGGAAGGAGGGGGGGAGGAGGAAGGCGGGGGGGAGGAGGAAGGAGGGGGGGAGGAGGAAGGAGGGGGGGAGGAGGAGGGGGGGGGGTGTGGGTACCGGCCTTCAGAGGGAGGGGGACGGGGTGTGGGTACCGGCGTTGAGGGGGGGGGACCCGGCGTTGAGGGGGAGGGGACCCGGCGTTGAGGGGGGGGACCCGGCGTTGAGGGGGGGGTGGGACCCGGCGTTGAGGGGGGGGGACCCGGCGTTAAGGGGGGGGGAACCCGGCGTTAAGGGGGGGGGGACCCGGCGTTAAGGGGGGGGGGTTGCAACGTTGCGAGAGATGGGGGGCGGCGTTGGAGGGGGGTAGGGGTGGTGGGGAGGGGGGTAGGGGTGGTGGGGAGGGGGGTAGGGGCGTTGGAGGGAGGTAGGGGTGGTGAGGGGGGGTGGTTGGGGTAGGGGGCAGCGGCGTACAGAGGGGGGGGCGACGGTGCGTTGGCCCCGGGCATCCGTCGCCCCCCCTCTCTGCACGCCGCTGCCCCCAAACTCCCCCAATGCCGCAACCCACCCCCCCCGTTGACCGTTGACATCACAACTTACTGCAACAGGTACTGAATCTAAAGAGAAAAATAAGGCTAATCTCAGGATCTTCAGACTAACAGTTTTATCTTTCAGACAGTCAGGACGTCTTCACATAGACTAAGATGTGAAGTTGTTACTGTCTCAAATCTTGAAGTTCAACAAGAAAAAAGCACATTATCGCAGTGAAGGAAACCGAGAATCAAAACCAGGCCTCATAAAACAAACCAACAGCAACATTTAACAACTGCCTGTAAAATGTTTTGGACCAGGTTCACTTTTTATAATAGCTCCAAATTGTACACATTACCACAACATATTCTACAGATCAGTCCGTGCTACCATATTAGTGGCATCCTGCCACAATGAAACAAGGCCCCAGCAAAAGGAACTGGCCTGATAGGTTAGCTGATAATCGGAGCGCCCAGTAGGATGTTCAGCCACATAGTACCAGACCACACATTCCATCCCCGTTCTGTGTGCAACCTCAGCATGGAGCAGCGGGTTCTGGTCTTGGGGGGTGGGGGGGGGGGGGCATCAGATAGTGAACCGAATTATAGGCCTGGATTTTCGCTGCTGTGTTGGCAAGGCAGAGATATGATATTCCCTGCCTCCAGGAACCCGATCCAGAAAATAAAGGCCTGGACGATCAGGGGCTGGATTCTGCATCGGCGGGACACCCCGCTTCGCTTCAGCACATTCGCACCTGTGTATTTTCCGGTGGCGTGAGGTTGCCCACAATGAGGAACCCCATTGGGACGGAAGATCGCGCCGCCGGAGGAGGCGCACTGTACCAGAAAATGAGTTCTGCGAGACAGAGGATCCCACCCCAGATTTGTGTACGAGGGTGGGGGAGGTGGGGTTGGCGGGACATGGTAAGGATGGGCTGCGGTGTGATTCCTGGATGGAAGCTGATGTTGCTGAAGTAAAATTCGGGTCCACCTACCCAGGGGTGTGGAGGCTGCCGGGCGCAGAGGTAAATTGGGCAAAGCACTTGCCACTGTGCTTCAGAACTTTGTTGCATTTATTTCAAAAGTGAACAAAACATAAAACAGACCTTGCCAGTCACACTCCCCTCACCCCTACATACTCCCTTGCCCCACCCATGCCGACCCATGTCATCTCATGTTCTCCACCAACCCCCAAAGACCCGTCATTCCTATTCTGCCACCTGTGTCCCTCTAACTACCCCTAAGTTGCCTCATGCCACCATATCAATCTATGCCACCCATTCATTCCCATGGGTAGACTAGCTGTACTTGTATCCACTGCAGTTTGATTGAAATATATAAGATCCTTAAGGGACTTAAGATGGTGAATGTGGAGAGGGGGCTGGATTCTCCCAGAATGGGACTATGTCCCCAAGTCGGCGTATAACCGCTGGTGTTTCACTCTCAAGATTCCTTGGAAAAAGATGAGCCGATCCACTGACCTGCAGGGGGCTAGCAGGGACTCAGAGTAATTTATGCAGCTTTAGCTGCGGATACGGGCCCGCCCACTTCCGGTTTTGTGTCTGCACATGTGCACGGCGGCGACCTCCAGCGGCCACGCCAAGCTCCATGACGGATTCGGACTGCGGAGGTAGATGAAGAATGTAGGCCCCCCCCCCCCCCCCCCCCCCCCCCCGATCGGCCGCGTGCCCGACGATCTGACGGCCCCGATATGTCTATAATCCACAGCCGCCACAGGAGCTTCCCGAACGGCGATAGATGGTTAGAACTACGCGGTCGGGAACTCGGCCGGTCGGGAGCAGAGGATCGCTGGGCGGGCCTGTGACAATGGCCCCCCAAGCGCATGGAGTACTCCGTGAACACACCGATTCTCGGGTTCCGGAGAATCGCCGGGCTGGAGCCGGGCCCGATTTCAACATGAAATTGGATTCTCCACCCCGCGCCAAAGCCAATTTCGGCGCAGGGCTACGGAGAATCCTGCCCAGGATATTTTCTCTTGTGGGAGAATCTAGAACTAGAGGTCACTGTTTAAATAATGTGGAGTTACCCATTTAACATGGAAATGAGGAGAAATGTTTACTCCCAGAGAGTTGTATGACTTTGAAACACTCTTCGTCAAAAAGTGGTAGTGGAAGTGTATTTTAATAGCTTTAAGGCAGAAATAGATAGGTTCGTGATTTGGTGGTGAAAGGTTAGGCAACAAATTAAGTTGAGGTTATTGGATTTTGGAGCACGTTCAAAGAACCAAATGGCTTACTCCTGTGCCAGGTTCGTATCTTTGTCAGGCCCTTTAAATTCCCAAACCAACTTGATGCCAACTTATGTCAACCAATGCTCCTACCCACCACCCCCTGTCCTTACACCCTTCATACAAAATACCTAATATCCATCATGGGCAAAACTCAGGATCCATGCTGACATAAAGTAAAGTTATGTGTCTATTGATTACATCACTTTGTAAAAACACACTCTCATTGATAAAGAAAGCATTCAATACATTTAAATTCCATCAACTAACCTCTTTTGAAAACAAATATTTCTATTTTATAACCACTTGGCGCAGTCAATCAACCTGTTCACTTAACAGGCACCCCACTGTGATGTTAGTTTGTAATGTCAGTTGTGCAGCACAAATCGCAAATGATGTCCCTCAATCTTATGTCAACAAACAGACTGAAATATTAATTATTTATTGCTTTTCAAAAAAACTCCATACATTATTTTTTAATTTAAGGCCCAGCAGAGTTAAATCCCTTTGCCAGTTCCAAAGAGCTTTGACAGGTCAATTGCTTTTGACAATTTCAATGAGTTTTGACAATTCTTTGACAGTTTTACAATTATTTGAAAAGTTTGGTCGTTCTTTGACAGCTTGGACGATTCCAATGAGTTTATGCAATTTTTTGAACAATCGTGTCTACTTTAAACAATCCCAGTGGGCACCTGACTTGTTTCAAACGGTGCCTTACCTTTTCCAAAGGTATCCTGAGACCACATCCAAACGAGGAACCTTACCTCTCCAAAAGGGTACCTAGCTATCCATACGAATTCACAAGGTGTGAACCTTCTTCGGGAGGGTTTAAACTAGTTTAGCAGGGGGATAGGAGGGGGAGTGTCACTGTTAATTAAGGAGTGCATCACAGCTGCAGAAAAGGAGGTAGTCGAAGAGGGTTTGTCTACTGAGTAAGTATGGGTGGAAGTCAGAAATAAGAAAGGAGCAGTCACTTTATTGGGAGTTTTCTATAGATGCCCCAATAGCAGCAGAGAGATGGAGGAACAGATTGGGCAGTAGATCTTGGAAAGGTGCAGAAGTAATGGAGTTGTTGTCATGGCTGACTTCAACTTCCCTAATATTGACTGGAACCTCCTTACTGCAAATGGTTTGGATGGAGCAGATTTTGTCAGGTGTGTACAGGAAAGATTCCTGACTCAATATGTAGATACGCCGACTAGGGGGGAGGCCATATTGGATTTGGTGCTCGGCAACGAACCAGGCCAGGTGTCAGATGTCTTGATGGGAGAGCATTTCGGTGACAGTGGCCACAACTCCTTGACTTTTACCATATTCATGGAGAGGGATAGGTACAGATAGTATGGGAAGGTATTTAATTGGGGAGGGGAAATTATACTGCTATTGGACAGGAGTTGAGAAATGCACAACAGTAATGTGGAGGTTGTTTAAGGAGTACTTGCTGTGAGTGCTTTTCCCACTGAGACAAGGAAGGAATGGTAAGGTGAAGGAGCCTTGGATGGCAAGGGAAGTGGAGCTTCTAGTCAAGAGGAAGAAGGACGCTTACGTAAGGTTGAGGAAACAAGGATCTGGCACGGCTCTAGAGGATTACAAGATAGCCAAGAAGGAACTCAAAAATAGACTTAGGAGAGCTAGAAGGGAGTATGAAAAAGCCCTGGCAGGAAAGATTCGGGAAAACCTCACGGTGTTCTACACTTATGTGAGAAATAAGAGGATGATCAGAGTGAGAGTAGGGCCAGTCAGGGATAGTGGAGGGAACTTGTGCCTAGAGTCTGAGGAGATGGGGGAGGCCCTAAATGAATATTTTGCTTCAGTATTCACGAGCGAGAGGGACCTTGTTGCTCATGAGAACCGTGTGAACCAGGTTAATAGACTCAAACAGGTTGATATTAAGAAGGAGGATGTGCTGGAAATTTTGAAAAGCATCAGGATAGATAAGTCCCCTGGGCATGATGGGATATACCCAACGTTACTACAGGAAGTGAGGGAGGAGATTGCTGCGCTGTTGACGATGATCTTTGCATCCTCACTCTCCACTGGAGCAGTACCGGATGATTGAAGGGAGGTGAATGTTGTTCCCCTATTTAAAAAAGGGAATAGGGAAATCCCTGGGAATTACAGACCCATCAGTCTTATGTCTGTGATGAGCAAAATATTGGAAAGGATTCTGAGAGATAGGATTTATGATTATTTAGAAAAACATAGTTTGATTAAAGATAGTCAGCATGGCTTTGTGAGGGGCAGGTGGTAGTGGATGGAAAGTATTACGCTTGGAGGTCGGTGACCAGTGGTGTCCCATTCTGGGACCTCTGCTCTTTGTGGTTTTCATAAATGACTTGGATGAGGAAGTGGAACGGTGAGTTAGTAAGTTTGACGATGACACCAAGGTTGGTGGAGTTGAAGATAGTGTTGAGGGCTGTTGCAAGTTACAACAGGCCATTGACAGGATGCAGAGCTGGGCTGAGAAGTGGCAGATGGAGTTTAACCTAAATAAATGTGCAGTGATTCATTTTGGGAGGTCTAATTTGAATTAAAGGGAAGATTCTTGGAAGTGTGGAGGAACAGAGGGATCTTGGGATCCACGTACATAGGTCTCTCAAAGTTGCCACCCAGGTTGATAGGGTTGTTAAGAAGGCATATGGTGTGTTGGCATTCATGAACAGGGTGATTGAGCCACTCGGTTTTGCTGCAGTTTTATTAAACCCTAGTTAGACCACGCTTGGAATATTCTATCCAGTTCTTGTCACCTCATTATAGGAAGGATGTGGATGCTTTGATGAGGGTTCAGAGGAGATTTACCAGGATGCTGGCTGGACTGGGGGGAATGCCTTATGAAGAAACGTTGCGGGAGCTAGGGCTTTTCTCACTAGAGCAAAGAAGGAAGAGAGGTGACTTGATAGAGGTGTACAAGGTGATGAGAGGCATGGATAGAGTGGATAACCAGAGACTTTTCCCCAGGGTAGAAATGGCTATCACGAGGGGACATAATTTTAAGGTGATTGGAGGAAGGTATAGGGGAGATGTCAGAGGTCGGTTCTTTATACAGAGAGTGGTGGATGCGTGGAATGCACTGTCAGCAGAGGTGGTGGAGTCAGAGTCATTAGAGACACTTAAGCGACTCTTGGACAGGCACATGGACAGCAGTAAATTGAAGGGGTGTAGGTTAGTTTGATCTTAGATTAGGATAAATGGTCGGCACAGCATTGTGGGGCGAAGGGCCTGTACTGTGCTGTACCGTTCTCTGTTCTATGCTCCTACCAGGTCGAATTTGCATAATTTGGGTTTCAAACACCTACATTATAGAAATCATAAACGTCTTGCAGTGCAAAAGGAGGCCTTTCGGCCGTTCGAGTCTGCAATGACCCTCCAAAAGAGCACTTTATCTCACTTCCCTGCCCTATCCACATAACCCCACCAAACCTGCACATCTTTGGACGGTGGGAGAAAAGTAGGGCACCCAAGAGCAACACACGCAGAGGTGGGGAGAAGATTCAGACAGCCACCCAAAGCCAGAATTGAACCCGGTCCCTGGCACTGTGAGGCAGCAGTGCTAACCACCCTGCCACCCTCATCGCCAAATTTTCGCATGAATGGAGACAACTCTTCATTTATATGGGCAGCAGCCTCTGTGCAACTTAGAACTCGTCCCCATTTGCCCTGTACCCTCCAACCAAAATGGCTGAGACTGGGTTCAGTTGCGTGACTGCTAGATTGTTGTCTCTCTGTATGGAAATTCAGGCCATCGAGTTACCTCCTATAAGACCCAGAACAAGTGCTGAGCCACAGACACTGCAGAAAGTCTCTGTGACATGTCAGGTGCACCGACCATGGTCCACCAATGGAGATGACATCTTCCGGCCTGGACTTCTTGATGCACGATCAATTGTACAAAGACTAAGGTTGGATACAACTGTGGCTTTATTGCAGTAAGGTGTGTGGCCTCCCACAGCAGCTGGCGAAATGGCTGCTGAATAGAGGACCCGCATATTTATACTCCTCCTACTGGGCGGAGCCAGCAGGCAGGGGCTACCGACGAACCTGCAGTACAGGTCCTACCTTACATCACCTAATACAGGTGTAACAGTGGTTTACCACACTTCTCTGGTAGACCAGCTGCTCGCATGAATTCTCAGAGAATTCATCTCATCATTTTTTTTTTCACAAGTGAAGGTTTTATATACAGAACTGGACATTACAGCTTTCTCCATTTTATTATTTTTCCTCAATGCTACCTCACTAGTTGAGGTTATTTACCCTGACTGGAAAGGTAGGTCGAAACGAGCTTGGCTCAATGGATGATGCCAATATAATTCTGTGATTGGTTAGTAGGAGGTGCAGTAGAAGAATACCCACCCCCCCAAAGAAATTGTGTGGTATTGCGAATGAAGGTACATAGGGCGTGTGCAGAGTGGCATTGTGCGTATGAGGGCTATTCCAACTGAGGCACAGGAGAGAATGTAACCACGATTTCAGATTTGTCTCAGACAGGGGTTCTTTGTTAATTGTCAGTGATCTTTTTGGTATTGGATGACACAGTAAAATTAGCCCACTTTTCTTTCACCTGTGTTTGAATCAACGGCTGATGATTGTTGCTTGGTAATGTGTGTTCCAAGTAAACTGTGGTTGGCCAGCATGAACAATTTGATTGGCTTAAAGGATTGATGATGCTTGAAAATGGAAGCAGCAAAATTTGTAGGTTTCCTGCCAATCTCCTGTCTCCCCCCCCCCCCCCCCCCCCCCCCCCCCCACCCTCCCCCCACCTGCTGTCCTCACTGACATGTAATATAGGCTCTGGTCTCCCAACACCACCAATTTAAAAATTAGCATTGCTGTATTTAAATCTCTTTCCCTATCTCTGTAGCCTTCTTCAACACGAAGATCCTAATATTCATGACTTGCTGATCCAAGCCCAATAGTTTACGGAATAAAAATGTATTCAAAGAAGTAAAAATGCAACCCTTTCCAAGTTTGTAATTCTACTCTTCAAGAGTCTGAATATCTCAAACTGATTTTGTCGACCCATAAGGTGACGTGGGGTAACAGAAGTTCACCAAACATCCCCTTGACCGGGCTCCATACCTTTGATGAATTTAGAATTGAGAGCGTGGCCTCTTTCCTGAGATACAACAGTGTTGTGGTTATGTTATTGGATTGCAAATGCAGAGACTTGAGCAAGTAATCCACTGAAACCTGCATTCAAATCCCCAGTCAGTTCAAATGATAGTCTGAGAATTTGAACTTAGCTACAAGATGAATCTGGAAACAGTGGGTATCGGGGAAAGTGACCCTGAAACGGTTGAATTATAGTATGGTTTGCTCATGGACGGAAAACTTCTATCCCAGTCAAGTCGATATGCAAATCTAGTTTCAAATCAAAGTGGTTGACTCTTAACTGCCTTCTGGAATGTTCCAGCAAGTAACTCTGCCAACCTTGCCAGGGACACTCACATTCTGGGAATTAATTATTTGAAAAGGTGCAAGTCAGATACTGGTACATTATCTAGACGGTAACGGACAATACTTGCTGGGCCTCTGCCAATTGTCATCAAATATTGGAAATGTAAACATGTGCTATAATAGATAACTCAGGCGTCTGCCAGCTATTCAACTCTGAGCAACAGCACTAAGATCAACCTGGGTGAACACAGCAAGGGGAAGCAGAGAGCAATCTGAATGATTTGTCACTCCTTAACCTGAGGGTGCTGGGTCCAATGACACTATCCAGGTGGGATCAACAAGCTTAACACTGACTTAATGAGCTGAGACACTGTGGCCGGGATTCTCCCTTCTGGGGACTAAGTCCCCACACCGGCGGGAGAACCAGCGCCAACCACTCCGGCGTCAACAGCCCCCGAAAGTGTGTAATTCTCCGAATATTTGGGAGCTAGGTGGATGGCGGAGGGTTTGGCGCCGCTCCAGCTGGCGCCAAAGGGCCGGCCCGAGTTCACGCATGAGTGGAACAGCCGGCGTGATCTCATGCATGCGCAGAACGGGTGGCGTGATTCATCGCATGCGCAGACCAGCCAGCGTATTTTCACGCATGTGCGGGGGACTTCTCTTCTCCCCGCCGGCCCCCGGGCAATATGGCGGAGCCCTACAGGGGCCCAGCACGGAAGAAAGAAGTGCCCCACGGAACAAGCCTGCCTGCAGATTGGTGGGCCCCGATCGCAGGCCAGGCCACCATGGGGCCCCCCCACCCGGGGTCGGATCGCCCCGCAACCCCCCCCCCCCCACCAAGGACCGGCCACGCATACTCACCTGCGTGGTCCCGCCGGTGCGTGGGTTGAGTGATTCACGCCAGCGGGACTGTCCAGAAATGGACGGCCGCTCGGCCCATCGTGGCCCGGAGAATCGCTGGGGGGCCGCTGCCAACGGACCCCGACCGGCGTGGCAGGTGTCTTGCTGCCTCCCGAAAAACGGCGCCGGAGAATACAGCAGCTGGCGTCGGGGCGGCGGGGCGGGATTCGCGCCTCCCCGGGTATTCTCCGACCCGGCGGGGGGTCGGAGAATCCCGCCCTGTGTTTTACACTGTGCAAATAAGCATTGAAAAATTGCGATCAATTCCAGTCAGGTATTGAGACCAAATTTTCCATTTTATCCGATAACAGCGCCAGACGAGCCTTTCTCTTAGTTTAACTTGTTGAAGGCTTGCACCAAAATCCAATTGAAACGCACTTGCAATAGCCCCATTGTGAGCCCGGTCATGAATCATTACTTTCACAACATAATCCAGGTGTTTTAGCAACCAAACTTCTGACCAGTCTCCTTGAGCTCCGTTCTGGACAGACTGATCATCTAGTTGATTAATTCCTCAGGGGTTTGCCACTATTTATTATTTGTGCTTAAAAGATTTTGAGAAAGCCCAAATCCTTTTGGGCTGTTCGCATAAAGCAAACATAATCAATAAGGATGATAATTGAAATCAACAGGCGATTAGACAATTTGTCCATCGCACTGTAATTTGGTTAATGTTTGGAGTCGGCTGCTACCTTGTTTGACTAATTGATTAAATACATTTGTACAGTGTGATTGAAAAACACAGTCTGAGACCAGTACTTTGTGTATTATTCGTTTACTGTAACAAGAGAGAAAAGCCCAGAATAATACTTCTGAACTTGGAGCCCCTGAACTGGCCAATAAAAAACAATGGGCGCAATTTAACGGGAGAAAAACGGATCCCGTTTTGGGCGCGTCTTCGTGCCTGTAGAGCTGAGAACGACCCCGCTATCAAACTATCTGTTTTTTTTCTTGCCTCGGTGAAGAATGCCCGGTTGAGGCGGCACTTAGCTTCATTTCAGTGCCAAGGTGTCAGATTGGCAGTGTCAAAGTGCCTGGGTGGCAGTGGGAGTACCAGGGTATTATTCTGCCCGGAGCCCGACCACCTGGGCATCCCCGATGGTCTGGAAGATCGCCAGGTGTCATTATGCCTGGTCCACGTCTGTGTGGACCAGTGTGCTAAATGGCGCCATGGCAAGGTGTCCCGGATGACGGTTCGATCCCGGACCTTGGGAGACTCTGACACTGGCATATTTAAGTGAGCCTAACCGCTCCCTTAAATATGCAGAACCCCTGGATCACGTCCAGTGAGGGCGAGATCCAGATCGTGATGTCCAGTGAGGGCGAGATCCAGATCGCGACGTCTCGTGAGATCTTGTTAGATTTCGAAGAAGCTGCTGCAGTATCAGTCATGAGTTCTATTTGCTGATGTTCGAAGGGGCACTTTACAAATAGACTCTGTTAATAAGCTTTGTTGGATCTTTTATTTGATGAATATCCGCTATAGCTGCTGTAATCTGAGTTTGTGGATCTGATTCAAAGGCCCGTGTTGCTTCCAAAACTTTGGCTGAGGCAGTGATCTAATGTACACACGGATGTAAATCAGTGGATCACATGGCTCCAATATGATAAGGTGCCGAAAAGATTGCCCAGCACTTGAAGTGTGGCACAATTAAAGCAACGATGTGGAAGATATATTTGTTTGGAAAAATTTCTTGTTAGATCTTCTATTGCTGTCATTCGCTGTTTGATGGAAGCTTAGAGTTTAAAAGATATTGAGGATTTTCCGGCCCTTCCCCCCGATGGGATCTTCCAGTCCCACCGGAGGCACACACATACCCCCATGTCCCCCTAACCCCCTCCCCCTCCCCCACACCATCACTACAGGTGGGTTCCCCAATGTTGGGGTGGGCGGGCCACCCATAAATGCTATAGACATGGACAGGAAACGGAAGATCTCACTGCTGGCCAATGGCAAGTTGCCTCCATCGCTGGAAAGGGGGGGGGGGGGTGCTGGAAAATCCCGCTCCAAATGTCCACCAATCTCAACGAACACATATCAACCCTCCTAAAAAGCAACCTACCTGGGCACCCCCCTAACCCTATAACTCTGTAACCTCACCTAACTGCCACATCTTTGGACACTAAGGGGCAATTTATCATGGCCAGCCCACCTAACCTGCCCATCTTTGGATTTTGGAATGTGGGATGAAACTGGAGCACCCAGTGGAAACCCACGCAGACATGAATGAGAGTCTGCACTTTACTGCTGCAAGAAGAATTTTAGGTATAAAATTCTGGTTGACTTACCATAATTATTGCACTTCTTGCTTAAAACCTCTTGGCTTCAATTATTGAATATCAAGACTGCTGCTCTTTGAATATTCATGTCAACAATCACTTAAACTTTTCAATTACATAAGTACGTCATTGCCAGTTCACAATGTAAGCTGAAAATCAATTTCAACTGATTAGGAAGATAACCAGTTTTGTCGATGATGAACCATCAATCGAACGCGAGACAAGTTTCTGTACAAAAGTTAGTCTTTAATAAGCTAGAAGTTAGCCCTGCGGTTGACTACAGTAAATGGACGACCGCCGGGCATTCTGGGTATTTATCCCTCGCTCTGGAGGCGGGGTTAACTCAGCCTCTCAACCAATCGGAGAGTCGTCACATGACTGGTCTCAACCAATCGGTCGAGAGGCACATGACCGAGGTAAGCCAGTGTTCTGCACCAATGGCAGACAGCTATGCAAATCATACACCACAGTCGATGAGATGTTAAACAATGTCCCGCTGCCGAGGACTTCCGGTGGCGGCTATGAAGAAGTAAGTCGCACATTTGGTGGCTCCCGCTCTGGGCGGACTTTTGGACCTTTCCCCTCGACTTTTTTCTGGTTTTAAACTGTAAATTTGAAGGCTGAGGCTATTGGGCACCGTTTCCACCTATCGGTGTATGGAGAAAAGAACCAGAATATTCCAGGGTTAAATGGGCCAGTTAAGAGGGCACGTGTGTTCGCGCTCCTGAGGGGACGAAGGCGGACATGGTAATGTTGCAGGAGACGCACCTTAGAGTAGTGGACCAGGTTAGATTGAGGAAAGGCTGGGTTAGGCAAGTCTTCCACTCGGGGCTAGACACAAAGACTAGAGGGGTTGCGATCTTGATTAATAATCGGGTGATATTTGAGGTGGGTAGAATAGTTTTGGATGTGGGAGGTCGATATATTATGTTTAGCGGTAAGCTAGAGAGGATGGAGGTAGTGCTGGTTAATGTGTATGCGCCAAACTGGGATGACGTGAAATTCATAAAGAGGATGCTGGGGAAGATACAGGACCTGGACTCGCACAAGCTGGTCATGGTTGGGGACTTTAATACAGTTATTGATCCCAGTCTGGATCGGTCAAGCTCGAAAACGGGCAGGGTGCCAGCAATGGCAAAGGAACTGAAAGGGTTCATGGAGCAGAGGGGGGATGGGGGGGGGGGGGGTGGATCCATGGAGATTTAGGCAGCCGAGGATGAAGGAGTTCTCCTTCTACTCACACATGCATAGGTATACTCTCAGATCGATTTCTTTATTTTGGGTAGGACCTTGTGTTATGGGAGCGCCGTTTTCAGAACCTCAAAAATGTATCATGGAGTTCAACTAACCTCTCCCTTTAATGTATTGTTGCTTTTGAAGCACACGGCTTGGTTTCCAGGTGTGGTATTACAGTTATGGACACATGGGTTTTTAAACACAAAACAATGTTGATTCCATGAATTCAACTTAACCTTTTAACACCCTGTACTTCAAAGATAACCCTGAAAATAATACAACACTAAATAATCCCTCAAAATGTTCCTTCAAACCTCCAAAAGGCCACCTTTAAACAGAAACACATCAGGTTAAAGACATTACTATTATGAGTTTACATCACCCAAATGATTCAGAGATATTCTTTCATGGCAGAGATCACAGCAGATCCAGCTCACTGCAAACACAGACACACCCAAGCTCTTTTCCTCAAAACTGTCTTTCTCCTTTCAAAACAGCTCACAGCAAACCAATCAGGCGTTTTTCAGCTGCTTTCTCTCAAACTGAAACCTAAACACTGAAAAATGGCTGAGCTAAAAAACCCAGCTCCACCCACACTCTGACATCACTTCAGTAATATGAGCTGCCTCATTTCTTAAAGGTACATTGCTGAAACATCCATTTCTTAAAGGTACATTGCTGAAACATCCATTTCTTAAAGGTACATTGCTGAAACATCCATTTCTTAAAGGTACTCTCACATGACACTTACTGGTGGGGGTGGTGGACACGGGGTACTCTGCAATCACAATCTCAGACCATGCTCCACACTGGGTTGACCTGCAGGTTAGTAAAGATAGCAATCAGCGCCTGCAATGGAGGTTAAATGTAGGGTTGTTGGCGGACGAAGCAGTGCGCGAGAGGCTGTGGAAATGCATACAAAATTACCTGCAAGTAAATGATACAGGGAAGGTCTCAGCAGCAGTGGTCTGGGAAGTGCTGAAGGCAGTGGTGAGAGGAGAGCTGATCTCGATCTGGGCTCACAGGGACAGGACAGACAGGGCGGAGATGGACCGACTGGTAAAAGAGATTCTGCAAGTCGACAGGAGGTACGCGGAGACTCCAGAGATAGGGCTTTTAAGGGAACGGCAGAGGCTACAGGCGGAGTTCGGCCTGTTAACCACAGGGAGGGCAGTAGAACAGCTCAGAAAGGCGAGGGGGGCAATCTATTAGCATGGAGGGAAGGCCAGCAGGATGCTTGCACAGCAGCTTAGAAAGAGGGAGGCAGCTAGAAAAATAGGGAAAGTTATTGACAGGGATGGGAACTTGGTTGGGGATTCGGCAGGGGTACGTAAGGCGTTTAGGGATTTCTACAACAGGCTGTACAGGTCGGAACCCGCTACGGGGCAGGAGGGGATGAGCCACTTCCTGGAGGGACTGACATTCCCAAAGGTGGACGGGGAGCTGGTAGAAGGACTGGAACCCCGATCGGGTTGGAGGAGATAGTGGAGGGCTTGAAAGCTATGCAGTCAGGTAAAGCCCCACGGCCGGACGGGTACCCATTGGAGTTCTATAAAAAGTTCTCCGGGATATTGGGACCGGTGCTGATGAAGGTGTTTAATGAGGCAAGGGAAAGAGGGGTTCTGCCTCAGACAATGTCACAGGCCACGATTTCGCTTATCCTGAAATGGAACAAGAACCCGGAGCTATGTGTGTCCGACAGGCCGATATCACTGTTGAATGTAGACGCAAACTTTTGGCCAAAATTTTGTCCTCCAGGATTGAGGATTGTGTACCGGACATTATTGGGGAGGATCATACGGGGTTCGTTAAGGGCAGGCAGCTGGTGGTCAATGTAAGAAGGTTGTTAAATGTGATCATGATGCCCCCGGAAAGTAGAGAGGTGGAGGTAGTGGTCGCAATAGATGCGGAAAAAGCTTTTGACCGGGTTGAATGGGATTATGTATGGGAGGTTCTGGGGCGGTTCGGATTTGGGAGTGGCTTTATTGACTGGGTCAGGCTGCTGTACCAGGCTCCTGTGGCGAGTATATAGACGAACAAGACGACTTCGGACTATTTTAGATTGAAATGAAATGAAAATGAAAATTGCTTATTGTCACGAGTAGGCTTCAATGAAGTTACTGTGAAAAGCCCCTAGTCACCACATTCTGGCGCGGCTGGTACGGCAATCGAACCGTGCTGCTGGCCTGCTTGGTCTGCTTTAAAAGCCAGCGATTTAGCTGAGTGAGCTAAACCAGCCCTGGTGCACTGGGGAACGAGACAGGGATGCCCCCTCTCCCCACTGCTGTTTGCACTGGCTATAGAGCCGTGGGCAATTGCTCTGTGAGCCTCAAGGGGCTGGAAGGGGCTGGTCCGGGGGGGCGGGCGGGGGGGAGAGGGGAGGCAGGTGGAGCACAAGCACAGAGTTTCACTTTACGCGGATGACCTGCTCCTGTATGTTTCAGATCCAATTGAGGGGATGGAAGAAATCATGGGAATTTTAGGGGAATTTGGCCGGTTCTTGGAGTACAAGCTTAATATGGGGAAGAGCGAGATGTTTGCGGGCCAGGCGAGGGATCAGGAGAGGCGACTGGAGGAACTGCCGTTTAGATTGGTAGGGGACAGTTTCAGGTACCAACAAATTCAAGTAGCGCGGGATTGGGACCGGCTACATAAATTAAACTTGGCTCGGTTGGTAGATCAGATGAAAGATGATTTCCGGAGATGGGATGCGCTCCCGTTGTCTCTCGCTTGGAGAGTCCAAACGGTGAAAATGACGGTCCTCTGGAGATTCCTGTTTGTATTTCACTGTCTCCCATCTTTATTCCGCGGTCTTTTTCTAAGCGGGTCAATTAAGTTATTGCGGGCTTTGTGTGTGTGTGTGGGGGGGGGGGGGGGGGGGGCAAGTCCCCGCGAGTGAGGAGGGTAATGCTTGAGTGAAGTCGGGGAGAAGGGGGCTGGCGCTGCCGAAAACGAGCAATTCTTACTGGGCGGCTAACATAGCCATGATTAGGAAGTGGCTGGTCAGGGGGTTGGGGGGGGGGGGGGGGGGGGGGGAGTCGGCATGGTTGCGGATGGAGGCGGCTTCTTCTAACGGCACCGGTCTGGGGGTGTTGGTAACTGTGCCTCTGCCGTTTCTGCCAGCGTGGTACTCCACCAGCCCCGTGGTGGTGGCGGCCCTGAGAGCCTGGGGGCAATGGAGGAGATATGTGGGGGTAGTGGGAGCATCGGTCTGGTCCCCAATCTGTAATAATCACCGGTTTATCCCGGGGAGTATGGATGGGGGGTTCCGAATATGGCCGAGAGCGGGGATTGAGAAGATGGGGGACTTGTTTATAGAGGGGAGCTTTCCGAGTATGAGGACGCTGGAGGAGATGTTTGCATTGGTGAGGGGAAAGACATTTAGATATCTGCAGGTGCAGGACTTTCAGCCTAGACAGGTATTAACCTTCCCACTCGTGCTGCTAAGGAGGATTCAGGACAGGGTAGTTTCCAGAGGATGGGTAGGCAAGGGGAGCGTCTCTGATATTTACAAGGAACTTATGGGATCAAAGGAGATGCAGACCGAGGAGCTGAAGCAAAAGTGGGAGGAGGAGCTGGGGGGAGAGATCGAGGAGGGCCTTAGGGCGGACGCGTTGAGTAGAGTCAACGCAACCGCAACTCGTGCCAGGCTCAGCCTGATTCAATTCAAGGTCGTTCACTGGGCTCACTTGACAGTGGCCCGGATGAGCAGATTCTTTGGGGTGGAAGACACGTGTGGAAAATGTGCGGGAGGACCAGTGAACCATGTCTACATGTTCTGGGCATGTCCAAAGCTTAGGGGATTTTGGCAAAGGTTTGCTGACGTCATGTCCAAGGTGTTAAAAACAAGGGTGGCATTCGTCCAGAGGTGGCGATTTTCGGGGTGTCGCAAAATCTGGGAATCCAGGAGGAGAAAGAGGCAGTTGTTCTGGCCTTTGCTTCCCTGGTTGCCCGGAGATGGATACTATTAGCTTGGATGGTCTCAAAGCCCCCGAAGACGGAGATCTGGCTATCAGACATGGCTAGCTTTCTCTGTTTGGAGAAAATCACCTTGAGAGGGTCACTGCTGGGGTTCACCCGGAGGTGGCAACCATTCATTGACTTCTTCGCGGAAAAGTAATCGTCAGCAGAGGGGGGAGGGGGTGAGGTTAGTGTAGATTAGAGGGTTAATTAATGGTGGGACCTTTTGGGGAGGGAGGTGGTAGTTGCATTATGTTTATATTCTCATGTACATTGTTTATATTGCTGCTGTTACAATGCCAAAAAAACCTCAATAAAATGTTTATTAAAAAAAAAACAATGTCCCGCTGACTTCTCAGATGGGGAAGACCCCATGGAACTGTTGTGAAGAAAAGAGAACTTGACCCCAGTGTCCGAGTCAATATTTATTCCTCAGTGCTGAATATATCACAGCGAATCCAATCATTACCGCATTCCTGTTGGTGGGATCTTGCTGTGCACAATCTGGTTACAATATTGACTGCTCTTCAAAAGCACTGCCTTACTTAATTAATTCGGGGGATGTGGCCGTCGCTGGCTCGGCGAGCATTTATTGCGCATCCCGAATTGAGAAGGTGGTGGTGAGCTGCCATCTCGAATGGCTGTAGTGCATGTGGTGTAGGCACACCTGCTTTGCTGTTAGGCAGGGAGTTCCAGGATTTTGGTCCAGTGAAGGAGAAAATGATAAAGTTGGAAATCAGGATAATTAATACAGTCACTTAATTGGCTCTACAACCTGTGCCAGTTCTTTCAATGAGCAAACCAATTAGTCTCACTCGCAATTATTTCTTCTACAAATATTTACTTAATTCCCTTTCGAAGATTATGATTGAACCTGTTCCCACCACCCTATCAGGCAGCTCCTTCCAAATCCTAACCATTCTCTGCATAAAACAAGCTTTTCCTCATGTCAACTTTGAAAACATGCATCCTTCAGACATTGGAATCATTTTCGCTTTCTTGACTCCATCTAAATCCCTCATGATTTCAAGCATCTCTGTCAAATCTCAGCTTACCCTTCTCTGCTCTCAGGATAATATCTCCAGCTTTGCCAGCCTCTCCATGTTAACAGTAACACTTCATCCTTGGAGCCATTTATAATGATCATCGACCAAACCTCAACAGTTGTTTGGATACTGGACATAAACCCCAATATTTAATTTAATTTGTAAGACTGTGAGGAAAAGGCACTTCACTGTAGGAGTGACTCCACCCACAAATGGGGATATGCTATATTAAAACAACATTATTATTAACACATTACACTAACTTTAACATCACACAAGAAATTGCTTACAATTACTTGTTAAACGATGCTTAACAATAAAATGAAACACATTCTCCTAACTGCTATCGTTTTATCTCCGATCAGGCAAAGCCCATCTCAGGTCATAATCCAAATTTAAATACAGTTAGCAAACATAGGAATAATTGCCATTGAGAAATGTCTTGGAGAAACTTCTTTGAGAGAGAGTGATCCTTTAGGAAACAGCCTGCAGATTCTTGCCTGTGTTTGATAGGCTTTTGGCAGACGAGGGAGTCAAGAGTTAAGGGACAGGAAAATTGAGTTCAGACCACAATCAGAGCAGAGTCACTCCTCTAGTGAATGGTGGAGAAAGGTTTAAGGGTCCTATTCCTTCTCCTAAGTCCCATGTTTGACAAGCGTGGTGTCCATAATACTCCAGTTCGCATCCTTGCTTTTATACTCTATTTATCAATCCGAAGATTCCATATTCTTTATTAACTGCTAAGTGAACCAACCCTGCCACCTTCAAACACCAATGCACAAAAGGCTACGGACCAAGGGCTGGAAAATGAGATGAGAATAGATAGGTGCTTGCTGACTGGCACAGCCACAATGGGCCTCTTTCTGTGCTGCAAAACTCTATGACTCTAAATATTTGTACATGGAAACCTCCAGCTCTAATTGCCCCAATTAATTTGTATTGTCACCGCTCATATTTCCTATCAACATGCATCCGCTCTTACATTTCTGGTTGAATTTCATCTGCCACATGTCCACCAGCCTGTCTTGTTCAATGAATCTCAACCGATTGGTGAAGCCAAAGCCAAGACACAGAACTTTTTTTCATCAGGAAAGTTTACCGACTTGTTCAGTCTTACATCTCTCCACCCATTCCACCCAGTGTCCCAGCTATGCTCTATTTATACTCTTTCAATAAAATAGAAAATCAATCAATTAAACAAAAATGAGAGGGGATGTGGCATTTTCTGTAACTAAAACAAAATGTCAAAGAAAACTTCACTAACTAAAGCAAAATATCAAGCCCGGGGGTGATGATGCACCCCAGCTCTCATGGTGCCTGTTGTGTCCTGTGACCTTGTCTTTGCAATGTGTCATTTTGTCTTATCACATGGCTTCAGTGATGTCATTTTTGTGGGTGGTGCTGAGGTGTGGCTGTGAGTTTCGCTTTCGTTTTCACATTTGGCTGCTGTGGACTCAGGCAGAGAAGTGTTTTGGCCTGTCTCTCTATTTTCATTTTGAAGAGTTGATCCAAGGAAAAGCCCGCTGTTTAGGTAACTTAAAAGATATAGTTTGGTTTCCGGAAGGGTTTAAACCTGCTGATGAGACGGGGTCAGAATCTCAGGGAAATCCAGTCTTGTTCAAGTGAGAATGCAGAGTGCTGGGCCACGCCCTTAAATGGGGAGTTTTGGCTTATGGGATTTTGTTTTTGAATTGGAACAGCTAAGGGGGAATTCATTAAGGGTTATACATAGATTACTGTAGTTATGTGGGGTCTTTATGTTTGGAATTGATAAAAATTCTTGCTGTTCTGTTATTTATAAATGTTAACTAAATTCTTAGAATAAAGCTTGTTTTTGATTAAAATGTCTGAGAAGACTGTTGAATCACACCTCAAGTGAAGGTTTTTGTGCTCATCCAAGCCAAATTCAACAAAAAACTATAGGTTAGGTCAACTCCATAATATACAGGGCAGCACGGTGGTGCAGTGGGTTAGCCCTGTTGCCTCATGGTGCCGAGGTCCCAGGTTTGATCCTGGCTCTGGGTCACTGTCTGTGTGGAGTTTGCACATTCTCCCCGTGTTTGCATGGGTTTCGCCCCCACAACCCAAAGATGTGCAGGTTAGGTGGATTGGCCATGCTAAATTGCCCCTTAATTGGAAAAAATGAATTGGGTACTCTAAATTTATTTTAAAAAACTCCATAATATACTTTGGAGTTTTTAAGCCCTGGTCCATAACAAATGATTCATACAGAATTGCTGGTGACTTAACTAGAATGACGATTCATTGATGGACATGTGGTAAAGTAACAAGCAGAATGCTATACAGACTAAGTTACTGATTGAGTTACATCGATGCTCCTGGAACTACCCTTATGTGTGACTGTCCTGATGTATGCCTTACAACCTTCTGACGATAACCGGATGTCACATGACTGATGTCTGACACCACCTGCTGGTGGGAGGTAGCATTGCTGAGTGTATACCATATTATTCACAAGCATATATCACCACACATTGCCCACCGGTCTTGATTTTTAAATTTGTCAGCATGTGCTCCCTCTCACTTTAGACTCTTTTAAAATCAAACACTAATCAATAAATTAAACCAAAAAAACGACAGGGTGACAACCCCTGGTGGAGCCCTGTAACTAAAATAAAATGTGTTACTGTGCTGCCCTGATAATTCTGAATTGTGACCACTGTTGCACTGTAAGTAATGACAGGCAGCAACTGGGCACACAGCAAGATTCCACACAGAGAGATATGATACTGACCAGTTAATCTGTCTGTTAATGACGTGTGGTTTTGGGATAATATTGACTAGGACAGTGGTGGCAACTCCCCTGTTCAATTTTCAAATAGTGTCGTGGGATCTTTTACAGCTATCGGAGAGGGGAGATGCGTTCTTCGTTTAATGTCTCATCAGACAGACAGAATCTATGACTGTGCAGCACTCCCTCAAAATGCACAGGAGCATCCTGGATTGCTGTTTCAGTCTCTGGAGTGGGATTCCTTTTACTACTTTCCATTGTTCCTGTTGGTCTCTATGAGTGGCACGGTGGCACTGCGGTTAGCACTGTTGCCTCACAGCGCCAGGGACCTGGGTTCAATTCCGGCCTTAGCTGACTCTCTGTGTGGAGTTTGCACTTTCTCTAACTGTGTGAGTTTCCTCTGGGTGCTCCAGTTTCCTTCCACAATCTAAAGAGGTGTAGGTTAGGTAGATAGGTCTTGCTAAATTGCCCCTTAGGGTCCACAGATGTGCAGGTTAGGTGGGGTTATGGGCATATGGTGGGGGAGTGGGTGTAGGTAGAGTGTTCTTTTGCAGAGCTGATGGGTTCAATGCTCTCCTTCTGCACTGTACGGATTCTATGGAGCTTAGTATTTTTTTTTAACGTATACTTTTATTTTTAGTGTTAGTAGTAAGGATTGTGTCTATATTCCTGAAGCCGAATACATTCATACTATGTGATGTCTGTACTTTAATAAAGGTCGAATGGTATTGTGAAAAAGGTTAGTTAGCAGTATAGTGAAGGAATCCACTCAGACTCTCCAACAATGCCATGAAGAAAGATATCTAGCATTGGTCAGGAATCCTTGATGGTCTACATTAGACTGTAGGGAAGCATCTGACATTTGGCTTCACAGATACTGTGTTACTGAGCTGTGAAAACTCGGCAACAATAGCTCTAAATGTTGCTTCTCACTGAATAACATTTGGAAACTTTGTAAAGTCCCTCAGGAAAGAGGTTATTGCCTGGCAACCTCAGGTTTTGTGTGTGAAATTTTAAAAATAAACGTTGCAGCTGAATAGAGACAATGCTGCAGACCTTCAACAAACGGTCTGTTCCTTGCTATTAATTCATAATAAGTTATTTGTTAGTTTCACACTTTTTATTATTTTTATACTGCATTCAGGTCCATATTAAAAAAGTTGATGAAGGTAAGAGCGGAGGAATAAAACCTTAGACCGAAAGATATTTCGATCACAAAGCAAAACAGAGTTGATGACCAAAATCCTCCGCCCTTGTTCACGGCTGGGATTTTCCAGTGCTGCAGAAAGTGAACGAGGTTTTGATGGCATGGCAAACTCTCCGTTCTCATTCACAGATGGTCCTGCTACATACTTGGCTGGGGAACCAGGCCCAATAACTGTAAGGTGACTTAGGTAAATCACCGTGACATTGGCTTTACAGTAACTGGCTGACACTCCAGGGTTACTGAGGGACTGATACACGGTCAGAGGGGCCATCTTTTGGAACAACATTACACACTCATGCAGCACCTTTACCACAGCAAAACATCCTGATGTGCTTTGCAGACGCATCATCAAACTAAATTGGACACAGAGCCACATAAGGCGACACTGGGGCAGATAACCAAAAGCTGAAGGAAAGGATGGAGGTTTGGAACAGCATCTTAAAGGAAATGAAAGAGGTACCAAGGTTTAAGGAGGGAACTCCAGAGCTCAGAACCCATGCAGCTTAAGGCATGGCCACAAGTGGTGGAGCAACGGAAATTGGGCATGTGCAAGGGGTCAGAGTTAGTTAGGAGTGGAGAGATCTCAGAGGCTTGTAGAACTGGGAGAGATGACTGAGTTAGGAAAGGCGAGGGAAGAGACTTGGAATCGGGCCATTATTTACTGCTCGACGAATGTCAGTAGAAAATAGAATATCTGGTCACATTGCTGTTTGCGGGGAGACCTTGCTGTGTGTAAACTGGCTGTGTGTATTGTACATTAACAAATGATTCAGAAAGGACTTATTTACTGTAAAGAACTTTGGAATATCCTGAGTTCTTGGTGAACATAAAGTTATGAAGAAACAATTTAGGACTGAAAAGCACTGATGTAGCCATGTCTTTTAGATAGTTCAGGTCCTTACTAACATACTCAAAATGATTCAATCTGGAGTTAGGAGTGGTACACCGGTTTGTAATTTTGATACGATTTTAATTCAATATTCTTTTGGCAATATTCCATCCATCACTTCCATTGTACCTGCTGGATTTGTTCATCGATATTTTTTCAAATATGAATGTCACATGTTTCCAAGTTTTAACTTGAATAGTTATACTAGGGCCGGGATTCTCTGATACGAGTTTGCCCCACCATTGCTGCCAGTGAGAACGGAGAATTTAATGCTCAGCAAAAACTCCATGCTGTGCAGCGGGACCAGAGAATTCCGCTGGTGCGAATGGACGGGGATATCTGAATTTTATTATCTCTTTTTATAAATTATATTGCAATTCAGCCTTTGGGCTGCAGATATGTTTCTTCATTAAAATACCATTGTTATTATGTGATAATTGCAGGAAATTGTTATTATATTTTACATTGTTGCAGTAATGTTATTAAAAATCCTGGCTTAAGACACATAAAAGCAGTGTGCCTACTAAATCTGTAATTAAAGGGCCATAAAGGTGAGGTAATCACTGGTTTTCACAATATATGTATGTACAAATAGATGGTTAATGGAGCAGTGGGCACGGTCTACCGGCCACATTGTGCCTGAAAGTCAGCGTGCTGCAGCGCAACGAGACCCAATGAGGCGCGTTAGATAGCATTGTGTTTCTCGGCGCTGCAGGCTCCAGGAAACACGCGGCCAAATGGGCTCATTATGGGACTCTGATTTTGGAAGATCGCTGGGATGTAGCTAATTTATGAGGGATGGTGCTAAGTCCTCAATAAAAAGGTCATGGGACATCTTAGTGGGCGGAGACCGAATAATGCCTTATGATGTAATTAAGGGGTGGAGCCAGGTCTGTCTGTAGTTTGCAGTTTGCCATAGGATTTTAGTCTGACAAGACAGGGCTTCAGTTAACTCTTGGATTGTCCTCTCCATCGTCTTTGCACAAAGAAAAGCAAGTCAACCTGATTTCTAACTTTATTTATCAGTGGTTTTTGAAACTCCATTGGTTTTTGAAACTCCATTGGTTTGCTTAATTGGAACATATAATGGCACGTGTACGGAGTAAGTTAAAGTTTTTATCTTTTATTTAAGGACTGTAAAGCTGTTACTTTGTTGTTAATGTGATTGGTTCTGTGTTTAAATTAAAGTTTGTTTTGACATAAAAGACACCTACTGGTCAGAGTCATCATTCCTGGGGTGAAGTATCCTTTCCTCATAGTTTTACAAATGGCAAATTGTTAGGACTTATCCGGAATCTTACTTCAAAAAGATTTTCATCTTTTAGACCATGGTTTAGATCGCTTCTCCATGGTTGAAAATTTGCTCTTCCATCATTTTTGTTTCTATTCCTCCCCCAGTCCCTTTGAACATGTTGGAATATTTTCTGTGCTAAAGATTGAGGTGCTTGTGGAGTCCATAGATTCCTGTTGCCATCTCCATGGAAACACCTCAGCCAATTAGAGTTGTCTTGCCAACCAATCAGCACCCTTTTCTTTGAAATTTTACATTCTTGCATTTGGCCTGAGTGCAAGGTGAAAAGCTTCAGAAAATTGCCTCTTTCTTCAGCAATATTCAAGTTCCGTGCTGCCAAGCAACCGAAGCTGGATAAATAAAGCTGTCATTCTTAAAGTTTCACCCCGGCATTTAAAAGTTTATCCAGATAGATTTGTTCAGTACTTACAACGGATCAGAACAGGCTGATGCTGCCTGCGGTTTGTAAAAATCAGTCACTGATGTCAACGGTCAATAAAGATTGCAATGTGACAATCATCCAGACGCTGGGGTGTCATTCACGCCATAGAGTAAATGATACTGGATATATAGATTCTGGTTTGTGAGATGAGAAGCATTATTTCTGGGCACTCTATATGGTGGATTTAATCAGGGTTGATGTTCTGCTGAGCACTGGTGTACTGCACAGTTGTTGTGGTCCAACATGTGGGAGTTCACACAATCCATGCATCTCAATGCATCTTGTTGTGTGTGGGATAAGCACAGGATGAGTTCAAATGGCTGCTTGCTGAACATGGATGTTTTGGCCAAACAGGCCTGCTGAAAGGCTGAGCTGCTTAAGGAATGGGAGGGTCACTCATCCATGTTTTGAACACAACAAGTTAAACTGAATCAACAAACTGAGAGACAAAGCATAAAGGGGCCGCTCAAGATAGCGGCACTCTCCAAACAAAAACAAAGATCAACTGAAATTTAAGAAGATCAACTTAAAATGTGATTAAAAGGGTCGATAAAACACCCCAGTTGGTGTGGGGCCTACCGGGCATGGAAGGCCTCGATGGTGCCAGTGGACACCGCATGTTCCCTCTCCAGGAACATCCAGCCGCGAATGGAGCCACGGAAGGGGAGCAGACAGTCAGTTTGGATGACACCTACGATCATCCGCTGTCTGTACCTGTTCATGGTAGGTGCCACCAGGCCCAGGAGCAGGTTCACGAGGAGGTCCTCCTCCTTCCCCGCCCCTCTCCGCTATCGGGTGTTATCCATTCTTGAGGGGTGTGGGACATGTCGGCTTGGTCACTCTGTGTTGTAATAAAGTGATTGAAGTGCTTAAGTGGGTCATATAACCATCGGACATCAGTGTATCTTCTGGGCTCCGTATTGTATATCTGAAGTCTGCTTCATGTGAATTTTGACGCATTGTGGTTTATTGTTGCAAATCATGGTAAGTCGAGATCGAAAAGTAGAATTTTAGTATTAAAATGTCTCCTTATGGGTTGTAGCCTATCAGTAATGAGAGTAGAAGAACTCTATGGGCCAGTATCAGTCAGTGTTGGTACGTGTGTCTGAGTTACTGCTGAACAGTGACATAGGCTCTGAATATATCAGTCATGAAACTTGGATGTACAGTAAACACCCCCATTAGAAGTAAACACAAGAGAGACAAATTCTGCATCCTCCTGACATGTTGATGCCTCTGTCTAGAGAAAGAATGTCAGCAGTGCAAATATAATTGCGAGATAGACTGTCCACAGTGCAGTATGTTGGTGCGCACTGCCAATCATTGCAATGGCATTGACAGGAATGAGATGGGAATCCAGCCGTGTAATAAATGAGCTGAAAATCAAGTCGGAGAAAATATGGTCAGCTGAAAATAAAGGTTCATGTTCAGAATATAGAGCTGAAACTTGCATCCTTAACTGGAACCAACTCAGGCGGGAGGAATTAACAGCGCATTCTATTTCTATAGTACCTGTAAGGTCCTAAGGTGCCTCACAAGAAGCATTGGAAGACAACATGTAACAACAAGGAGATATTCAGACAGATGACCAAAGCTTGGTTGAATAGCTGGGGTTTAAGAAGCATCTCAAAAGGGAAAGTGATGTCGAGAGTTGGATCAGTGCAGGGAAGAGTATTCTGGAGCTTCGGGTCTTGGCAACAGAAGATATGGCCACCGTTGATGGAGCGATTATAATTGAGTTTGCACAAGAGGCCAGACGTAGTGGATGGTAGATGTCTAGAAAGGTTCTGAGGCTGGAGGAGATTGCAGAGACATGAAAGCAGGAAGCCATGGAGGAAGTTGAAAACAAAACAAATGAGAATTTTCAAATCAAGGGCCATGGCTTCCTCAGAGAGGCAATCAATGTCGGATAGCCACACTGGACCCACTTATCGTTTCTAAAGTTTTTAAGTACCTGTCTCACCCGAACTTTCTGTTTTGGGTGGGTGAGAGTTTGGCAGCGGCGGAGTCCAAAAGAAGAGGAGCGAAGAAGGACCCGCCCCCTTTTTTTTTACAGCACTAACTACCGTAAAGCAGGTGCGTTTAGATGTCCCATTGATAATATCAGGCCATGGGAGAAGGTAAGTGAGTGGGATGTGGGGTGGTGAAAGTGTGAGGGGGGGTGAGTTAGAAATTGGGGAATGGTGGGGGGTTGTGAGGCAAGGGAGCCTGACATTGGGGGTGTTGCGGGTGGGGGTTGGACGTTGGGGCGGTGTTGTGAGGGGGTCATCGGTTATCGGGAGAGGTCAGACATCGAGGGGGGTTGTATGTCGGGGAGTCGCGGGTCCGTTTGGGGAGCAGGTTGAGTGTGAGGGAGGGGGCTGATCTGTTAAGCCGTGCAGGGGGTCGGGGGTTCATTGGGGCTGGGTTGGTTCAGCGCCCCAAAACCGATGCTGGGGAGCAGGAGGTTACAGGCCATGATGTTGCTTGACTGGGAACCAATGTCAATCAGCGAGAATGAGGGTGTTCGGGGAATGAGACTTGCTACAAGCTGCAGATGAACTCAAGTTTAGAGAGGGGAGAATGTGGGAGCCCAGCCAGGAGTGTGATGGAACAGTCACATCTCGAGGTAATGAAGGCCTGAAGGTCAGCAGCAGGTAAGCTGTGACAGGGGCAAAGTTGGGCGATGATGTGGAGGTGAAAATGGCCGACCTTAGGAGTGGCACGGACCTAAGGTCTTAAGTTCATTTGAGTGTCATATACAACCCTAAAGTTGTGAGAGACAGGGAGATTTTTGATTGCTTCATGAATCTGTTGGGAAATGTAAGGATTACAAGCTGGACAGCACGAGGCAGATCATTGCTTTCATTTTTGAAATGTTTTATTCCAGATTATTTTGTTGCGAGAATTTGCATCACCTGATGGGCTTCAGCAAATGGAAGTGATGCGCATTCACCCATCGGAGGAAAAAGTGGACACCGTTGCACCTGTTTTTTGAATGTAAAATGGATGTAAAACAGGCTTAACGCAGGTGAAATAGCATAGGCCGGGATGTTGTGACCCCACCCGCCACCAGGATTGTCCAGTCACAGCAGCGGTCAATGGACTTCCGGTGACGGCGGGCGGGAGGCAGCCACACAATGAAGGGCTCCCTTTCGGGAACGCCATTTTCGGGGCTTTAAGCCCGGCCCCAGGGTCCACGGAGGTGGCAAAAGCAGGGAGAAGGCACAGAGGAGGCACAGTGAAGACACAGTAAAGGGAAATGTCGAGGGTGAGCAAAATATGGCTGTAAACAAACAGCTGAATGTCCGTCGGCGAGTGGAAAGGTCACAACGGGGTCACCAAGGAAAATGGAGGCTGGAGCACCAGGGAAGGCCGCATTGCTTATGGCTGAAGAAATAACTAAGGTGATGGCTGCGGAATTCGAAAGGCAGTTTACAAAATACATGGAGACAATGAGGAAGGAGATGAGGGAGGTTTTGAGAGTGCTGGTGGAGGAGGCGATTTCCCCAGTGATGACGACGGTGGCAAGCGCAGTGGCGGAGGTGCGGGAGAAAGGGGAGGCGCTGAAGGAAGGGGAGGAGACATTATTGCAGCACGGTGATCAACTTAGCTCGATTGGGAAGGAGATGCGGAAGGTGATTGAGTTTAACAAGGATCTGCGAGGTAAAATGGAAGACCTGGAAAACAGATCCAGGTGACAGAATTTGAGGGTTGTGGGGCTGCCCGAAGGAGTTGAAGGGCCGAGGTGTTGCTCATTGTGTTTTTACTTAATTGCTCTGTTTAATAACCTTTGCTCTAGAGTCGCCAGGTATCTTTCTGGAACAATGGCCTTTGTCTGGTTCTGAGTCTGCAGGTTTAAAGCTGGTATGGAATAGTAGCTAGGAGCGCCTATCTCGTAGCATGCGTTGACTGGCGACTTACTTGGTTGGTGCAGCCGCTAGGCAGGTCTCTCCTTGTTGAGAGTCACGGTCAAGAGTTCTTTCGAGCTGCTAAGAGAACCTGCCAAGAAGGTCGAACTGAAATCGGGGACTCTATTTTATAGTCCCCATGGGGTTTCACGCCCTTTTGGGCAGACCCCGGACCTGGTCCCAATTATTTAGACCATGTCCCAATCATTTCCATGGAGCTGTTCCCTGATCGCTGGGCTGTTCCTATGTGCCCGTTGGCCTGCCTTTGTCCTGGCTCCCACTGGCGCCGGGGAGTCTGTCTTGGTCCCGATCGTTTCAATGTATCTAATTGTTCCTGGGGATTGCTCATTAATATGTAGATGGCTATTGGTTTTGGTTCTGTCTGGGTTCTGCAAGTCTTAATACACAGGAAACCTTGCACCTGCTTGTTTTCCTGTGCCGGGCTGAATTTCCCTGCATTCTTTGCGGGCCTCCATTTTGGAATCGGTAAGTGGCCACCCCTGGTGGCTACAGAGGCCAACTGAGTATTTTGCCGCGATGCTGGTGAAACTATTGGGGGAGGGGGAGGATCTCTCCCGGTATGAACTGGATCGGGCTCATCGGTCGTGGAGGCCTGTACCAAAGGTGAGTGAACCACCAAGGGTAGTGACTCTGTTCTTCCGTAGGTACAATGTGAAGGAGAAGGTCCTGTGCTGGGCCAAGCAGAAGCGTGTGGTGCAGTGGGCTGGAGCTGGTATACTTGTGTACCAGGACTTTATGGTGGAGCTGGTGAGAAGGCAGGCTGCTTTCAACCGGGTGAAGACAGCACTGTACATTAGCAAGGTGCAGTGCGGCATTGTATATCCAGCAAAGCTGAGGGTTACTTACAAGCTCAAGGACTTTTATTTTGGATCAGCGGAAGCAGCGGAGGAGTTTGCGAAGGCAGAAGGACTGTGGCAGAACTGAGAAATTGAGAAATGGCCATGTGCTGATGTAACCTCATGACTGTATTTTCTTCTTTTTTGTTTCACTGCGTGTGGGTATATGGGCTAAAGGAGCCAATGTTGTGTTTGGACAAGGGAAGTGATGGAACTTTTACTCGAAGTGAGGGCTCTTTTGGGTGTAGGTGGATATGCGGGGTTTGTGTGTTAAAAGAGGATTTCTGGGCTTTCCCAGGGCTGGGCAAGGGGGAAAGGGACCCGGGGGTCGGCGGGGGGGGGGGGGGGGGGGGGGGGGGGGGGGACCTCCACGCTGGCCCGTTTAAGCTGGCCAGTGAACGGGAGTGAGCTGTGGGGAGGGGCTGCGGCCTTCGGAGCCTGGCAGAACAAGGTCCGAGTGGTCTAGCCGGGGTAGAAGGTTGGGAGGAAGGAACCAAGGTTGGGGGGAGGAGTTTTACAAGAGGTAGTGGACAGGAGGAGTTGGGGGGGGGGGGGGGGGGTTGGTGTTTACAACTCTTGGGTGTCATGTACGGTACTCTTTCAGAGGTTGGACGGCGTTGAGTGTGGGTGGGGGGGGGGGGGGGGGGGGCAGGGGGAAGTGGACTCTATGGTGACCATGGGCTGTCCCGGGCTTCTTTTTCTTTTCCTCCTTTGTTTTTTGTTTCCACCGTGGGAGGGTTTGTTTTATTGGATGGATATATGGACAGGTGGGCCGTTGTTTGGGGTAGTGGATAGATGGGATCGTTGTTATTGTTAAGGGGATTGATTTTGTATTTGTTACCGTTTACTGTCTGTGGGTGGGGTGGAAATTTATGAAGGAAAATGTGAAAATGGAGAATAAAAACATTAAAACAAAACGGTCAATGGGCTTTTGGCTGAGCTGTCGAATCTCCCAACGTTCCCGCTATGACCAAGCTGGAAAATCCCAGATATATTAAGCTACGGATTCCAGCATGTTACGATCACTTTAATCAATTCCTAACTGGTGAGAGCTGTTATGGGATAGTAATGAAACATAACAACAATCTTCACTACTTGTCAGCATTATATTTAATTAAAGTCCAGGGACCAGCGAGTACTTTATAAAAAGTCCTTGAAATAAATAACAGCAGATTTTGCACAAAGCCCATTGAGAGCTCAGAGCATTAATTCAAAGAATTGTTTCATATTCTTTTTCCCAGGTGCTTACCTATTCTTTGCCTCTAAATTAAATCTGGTGCCTTCCCTGTCTCCCCAGTCTGGAAGGCCCCCGCTCAAGAATCGAGTTAATATCGTGCAGTGAGTTGCTACTAGCTTTGTTCCTATTCCTTTATGCAGGAGAGGCAGCCCAGGTATTGCGCGACATAAGAGATATTCATACAGCTGCATGAACAAACTTTCCACATTCTGCACCCAGGGTCAATTTCAAGGACACCCAGGAGAACTATAATTTGGTGCAAATCCCAGCTTGTTTCTTTCCAGTAGTATGCCTTAACCCCCATCTCAAAAAAGGTTGTGAAGTATTCTATATTCATGTATTTTGGGCTTGTAATGCCTTTGATGCTGGACTATTATAGCCAGCATTGAATTACAGGCAGAAAGAACAACACCAACAACTTACATTCATGCAGTGAAGTTTATGTTGGAAAACATCCTGAGGCACATCATTTGAGTGCAAACAAATAAATTTGACAACCAAGGAAGATAATTGCCCAAATATCCCTTTTGACAATTGGGGGGGTGGGGGGAGGAATTTTCCGAAGTTTCTCACCAGCAGGAATTTCCAGACCTGCCGACAGCAAATCCCTGCTCCAGATTTCCTGATGGAGGGGTTTGGATTCAATGTGAAATCCCACTGACAGTGGTCGGTTTTGCAAATCTTGCCACCGGCCAACAGGTGGGCCGCCTCCCGCGACCAAGAAACACACCGCGGGGGGGGGGGGGGGGGGGGGGGGAACAGTGGAAAATCCTCCGCCTCCACCCCACCCCACCCCCCAGCAATGTCTGCTGCCTTCCACTCTGTGACAGACCTTTCCTTTGGCTCTCTCCTTCCCTACCCACCTCCTCATCCGGCCTGATTTACGAACGTTTCCATCTCTAGGCAGCCCCAGTTCCGATGAAGGATCGGCAACCGAAAATGTTAACTCGGTTTCTCTCTCCACAGCTGATGCCGGGTCTGCCAGGCATTTCCCACATTTTCTGTTGTTATTTCAGAATTCCAGCACAGAGGATATGAAGATTGGTTGCTCGGTTTAGTGGGGGGAGGTTTTTAAAGGGCACCTTTAAAGAGGAGGGTCAAGTTCAAAGGTTGAAAGATTTGGGAGGGAATTTCACAGTTTATGGCCGGGGCAGTGAGTGGAGCTCAGTGAATAGGCCCAGTAATACTAAAAGGAATAAAACTGGAGATGTTAAGATTCAAAACAGAGGTAAAAAAAACCAACATAAGTGTACTTTACCTGAATGCTCGTAGTATTCGGAATAAAGTAAATGAGTAAATGAGTTGATGGCGCAAATCATCGTGAATGACTATGATTTAGTGGCCATTACTGAAACATGGTTAAAGGATGGTCACGACTGGGAGTTAAATATCCGAGGGTATCAAACTATTCGGAAGGACAGAGTGGATGGGAAGGGAGGTGGTGTAGCTCTGTTATTTAAGGATGACATCCGGGCAATAGTAAGGGATGACATCGGTGCTATGGAGGATAAGGTTGAATCCATTTGGGTGGAAATCAGGAATAGCAAGGCGAAAAAGTCACAGATAGGAGTAGTCTATCGGCCACCAAATAGTAACGTTGTGGTGGGGCAGGCAATAAACAAAGAAATAACTGATGCATGTAGAAATGGTACAGCAGTTATCATGGGGGATTTTAATCTACATGTCGATTGGTTTAACCAGGTCAGTCAAGGCAGCCTTGAGAAGGAGTTTATAGAATGTATCCGCGATAGTTTCCTAGAAGAGTATGTAATGGAACCTATGAGGGAACAAGCGGTCCTAGATCTTGTCCTGTGTAATGAGACAGGATTGATTCATTATCTCATAGTTAGGGATCCTCTTGGAAGGAGCGATCACAATATGGTGGAATTTAAAATACAGATGGAGGGTGAGAAGGTAAAATCAAATACTAGTGTTTTGTGCTTAAACAAAGGAGATTACAATGGGATGAGAGAAGAAATATCTAAGGTAGACTGGGAGCAAAGACTTTATGGTGGAACAGTTGAGGAACAGTGGAGAACCTTCCAAGCGATTTTTCGCAGTGCTCAGCAAAGGTTTATACCAACAAAAAGGAAGGACGGTAGAAAGAGGGAAAATCGACTGTGGATATCTAAGGAAATAAGGGAGAGTATCAAATTGAAGGAAGAAGCATACAAAGTGGCAAAGATTGGTGGGAGACTAGAGGACTGGGAAATCTTTAGGGGGCAACAGAAAGCTACTAAAAAAACTATAAAGAAGAGTAAGATAGAGTATGAGAGCAAACTTTCTCAGAATATAAAACCAGACAGTAAAAGTTTTTGCAAATATATAAAACAAAAAAGAGTGTTAAAGGTAAATATTGGTCCTTTAGATGATGAGAAGGGAGTTTTAATAATGGGAGATGAGGAAATGGCTGAGGAACAGAAGAGGTTTTTTGGGTCGGTCTTCACAGTGGAAGACACAAATAACATGCCAGTGACTGATAGAAATGAGGCTATGAAGGTGAGGACCTTGAGAGGATTGTTATCACTAAGGAGGTAGTGATGGGCAAGCTAATGGGTCTAAAGGTAGACAAGTCTCCTGGCCCTGATGGAATGCATCCCAGAGTGCTAAAAGAGATGGCTAGGGAAATTGCAGATGCACTAGTGATGATTTACCAAAATTCACTAGACTCTGGGGTGGTCCCGGTGGATTGGAAATTAGCAAACGTGACACCACTGTTGAAAAAAAAAGGTAGGAAGCGAGCAGGATATTATAGGCCAGTGAGCTTAACTTCGGTTGTAGGGAAGACGATGGAATCTATCATCAAGGAAGAAATAGCAAGGCATCTGGATAGAAATTGTCCCATTGGGCAGACGCAGCATGGGTCATAAAGGGCAGGTCGTGCCTAACTAATTTAGTGGAATTTTTTGAGGGCATTACCAGTGCAGTAGATAACGGGGAGCCAATGGATGTGGTATATCTGGATTTCCAGAAAGCCTTTGACAAGGTGCCACACAAAAGGTTGCTGCATAAGATAAAGATGCATGGCATTAAGGGTAAAGTAGTAGCATGGATAGAGGATTGGTTAATTAATAGAAAGAGTGGGGATTAATGGGTGTTTCTCTGGTTGGCAATCAGTAGCTAGTGGTGTCCCTCAGGGATCCGTGTTGGGCCCACAATTGTTCACAATTTACATAGATGATTTGGAGTTGGGGACCAAGGGCAATGTGTCCAAGTTTGCAAATTACACTAAGCTGAGTGGTAAAGCGAAAAGTGCAGAGGATACTGGAAGTCTGCAGAGGGTATTGGATAGGTTAAGTGAATAGGCTAGGGTCTGGCAGATGGAATACAATGTTGACAAATGTGAGGTTATCCATTTTGGTAGGAATAACCGCAAACGGGATTATTATTTAAACAATAAAATATTAAAGCTTGCTGCTGTGCAGAGAGACCTGGGTGTGCTAGTGCATGAGTCACAGAAAGTTGGTTTACAGGTGCAACAGGTGATTAAGAAGGAAAATGGAATGTTGTCCTTCATTGCTAGAGGGATGGAGTTTAAGACTAGGGAGGTTATGTTGCAATTGTATAAGGTGTTAGTGAGGCCACACCTGGAGTATTGTGTTCAGTTTTGGTCTCCTTACTTGAGAAAGGACGTACTGGCACTGGAGGGTGTGCAGAGGAGATTCACTAGGTTAATCCCAGAGCTGAAGGGGTTGGATTATGAGGAGAGGTTGAGTAGACTGGGACTGTACTCTTTGGAATTTAGAAGGATGAGGGGGGATCTTATAGAGACATTTAAAATTATGAAGGGAATAGATGGGATAGGTGTGGGCAGGTTGTTTCCACTGGCGGGTGAAAGCAGAACTCGGGGACATAGCCTCAAAATAAGGGGAAGTAGATTTAGGACTGAGTATAGGAGGAACTTCTTCACCCAAAGGGTTGTGAATCTATGGAATTCCTTGCCCAGTGAAGCAGTTGAGGCTCCTTCATTAAATGTTTTTAAGGTAAAGATAGATAGTTTTTTGAAGAATAAAGGGATTAAGGGTTATGGTGTTTGGGCCGGAAAGTGGAGCTGAGTCCACAAAAGATCAGCCATGATCTCATTGAATGTCGGGGCAAGCTCGAGGGGCCAGATGGCCTACTCCTGCTCCTAGTTCTTATGTTCTAATTGCAGAATGATGAAAATCGGGGCTGCTCAAGAGGCCAGAATTGGAGGACTGCTGAGGTCGTCCAGCATGGGAGGGGTGGGGGGTTCAGAGTTGTGGGGAGGGGGCGGTGCTCCACTGGTGGGACAACCACGCATGTCTCTGGCATGCCAACCCTTGGATGTGTCCCAGTTCCGGGGCAACCCTGGTCCCTGCCCGTCTGCCCCACCGACCACCCCATAACTCCCACTGACTTCGGAGGCCATTGGCCAGGTGGCTGAAGGTAATTGCTCATTTGGCAATAGTGGTTATGTGGGCACTTCACACATCCCAAGTGGATTCCCGTGGGTGGGAGGGCCGTTTAGCTTGCGGGGGTTATTGCCTAGCATCCCGATCAGACTGTGATGCCTGGACACTATGCCTGAACATTGCGGGAGGCAACACCACACACACAGCATGACCTGAGCACCCAAGGGACCATGTACAACGCCAGAGGTGGGTGAGTGCCACGGCGACTGGACCAGTGTCTGGTCCATGTAACATTATGTGTGGGTGTCAGGGGTACAGGGCCTGGGGCCCGGTGAGCAGGGGGAGTGCCTGCTTCTGCCGGGTGTGCTCGGGCAGGGTATTCCGGGTTTGAGGGAAGATGGAAGATTAATCGAGGAATGGAGAGTCCCGTGGGCACTGCTGTTTGTCTGTCTAACACCCTCTCCCAATTCTTTACAGATATTGGACTGTATTTTGGACTCCGCAGAACTAGCCTTAGTGCTGCTGCTGGCAGGTCAGGTGGCCTGGCACTGGGAATGGCAGCGGCAGCAGCGTTGACAGAAGCTCGAGGCGGCAGCTCATCTGCCGGAGCCCGTCCCCCAGACCCTGACGATCCGGCAGCCCATCAGGCCAGGGTGAGACCCAGAGCATGAGGCCTGAAACAGCCCAGGGTATACAAGTGTTGCTGGTTGTTCAAGTAGATGATGGACAGCGCGTGCCGCAGGAGTATCCGCTTCAACAAGCAGAGGATGCGGCACCTGGACCATGTCCTTGCACCAAATGGGGGGGGGGGGGGGGGGGGGACGATACCCACTCTCCGTGGCCATCAAGGTCACCGCAGCCCTGAATTTTTACACCTCGGGATCCTTCTGTTGTTCGAGCAGGGACCTGTGTGTCATCTCATAGACCACAGCGACAGGTGCATCCGACAGGTCACGGATGCCCTGTTTGCCCAGGCAGAAAATTATCATGGGCCTGACAAGATGCCTGGGCACCAGGATTCTCCGCCATCCCCGGGATGCCCCCGGTTCAGGGGCTGTTAGATTGCACGTAGGTTGCCTTGTGCTCGCCGGGCCACCTGAGATTAACAGGAAGGGGGTTCCACTCCCTGAATACCCAGCTCATGTGCAAACAGCACATGGAGATCTTGTACGTGTGTGTATGCTCCCCAAGGAGTGGGGCAGTCAGACATCCCTGGCCTCTTCGAGGGCCACGTCTTCGCTGAGAGTTTGGCTAATGATGCCAGTACAGAGGCTGGAGACCAATGCAGAGACCCGATTCAATGAGGCCCAATGTGGCCACTCAGGCCAGCATTGAGCAATGCATCGGACTGATCAAAAAGCAGTTCCGAGGACTACTCCGGTGGTGCCCTGCAGTAAACACCCAGACGGTCGCCCATTTTGTGATGGTCTGATGTATCCTTCACAACATGACGCCGCAATGGGGCAACGTGTTGAAGGTAGAGCAGGAGGAACATGTAGTCAACTCTGAGAAGGAGGACAAGGATGATGAGGAGGCACTGGACCAGCAGGTGCTGGAGTACGATCCCGAGGAGGAACTAGGTGACTAGCTGAAGGCTGCAGGTTTAAAGGGGCTGGTTTAGCACACTGGGGTAAATCGCTGGCTTTGAAAGCAGACCAAGGCAGGCCAGCAGCACGGTTCGATTCCCGTAACAGCCTCCACGAACAGGCGCCGGAATGTGGCGACTAGGGGATTTTCACAGTAACTTCATTGAAGCCTACTCGTGACAATAGGCGATTTTCATTTCATTTCAGTGGCGAGGGTAGGCAAGTCCAGAGGGGCAGGCAGGCCTTCATTCTCGCCCACTCCTCATAGGAGGGTCTGGTCCATCATTGCTACACCCCCCCCATTTCCCACCCTCCCAAGGTTTATGTTACATCAATCCAGGGTGCTAGGACTATATTGGCACTGTCAGCGGGTCACTGTCGAGGGCAGGGAGATGATGATAACTCGCAGAGAGCTGAGCGCTGGTGCTCCTCAATCTATGCCATACTCTGACCCCTGCCTGTCTGCTAAGTGCTCGCTCACACCCATCACCTGCACGCGATATGCCTGGGGTGGGGTGGGGTGGGGTGGGGTGGGGGGGGGGCATGCCTGGATAGATGAGCCAAGAGTTCAGAGGTCGGCCCGCATAGCGGAAGAAAGTGACATAGGCATCATACTGGTTACGGTGAAGGGTTTTTAATGTTTCACAAGTGTCCAACACTGTCCCCATTCTCCCGATGATGCCACCCAACTCTTTCCGCCACCCCCTCACCTCTACCGCTTAACCACTACCTACCCCCCTCCCCCCCCCCCCCCCCCCCGGTGCCCTCAGTGACCCTTGACGTGCTTCGCCTTCCATGCTCTACCGTTGTTTCTAGGTGTATCCCCAGGATGGTCCTCAGAGCTGGAGGTAGCTAGCTGCTTATCACATACCATGGCTTTTGGGGGTTCTGGGGCTGAAGGGCCCCGGCACACTCGATGGCTGCACATGCACAGCCGTGCCACTCTGTCCCGGGTGCTGACTGTGAGATGGGGTGTCATCAGAAGGGTTGAAAATGGGGGAGCTGGTGGGCACCATCTCCACATGAGACGGGTCCGGGTTGGCACTCAGCATCCCCTCCTCCCGTTTAGTGCCCATAAGGCCCCGAGGTTCACCTTGGCCTGGAGGGATAGCTGGTTCGATCCCTGGATACCCCTGCATCATCTGGCCCTGGCACCTCCCCAATGTCTGCACCATGGTGTTGAAGCCCTCGTTGATGCTCCTCAGTGACTGGGACAAGCTCCACAGCACCACGGCCATTCCCATTCCCATCTGAGACCAGGGCATGTCCCACAGAACCTCGTCAAGGTCAGCCTACGACTGGGTCATGTCCCCCAACGAGTCGGATAGTCTAACAAGGCCCTCAGCCGTGGCCGTCACTGACTGCGCCACATCTTGGACACCTCCACTCATGTTCCGACGTGGTCGCAACCCTAACAGTGTTGGCCTTCGTACCACGCATTTCCGGGGCCATGTCCTGTGCCCGTAGCCTCTGGGATTCCTCCAATCGGCTAGGGACTGGCTGGAGTATTGCTGACATCTCCCTCTGAATGTCCCGGCCGCATTCCATTGTCTGAATAAGCTCCGGTAAGCCTGTTCCAGAGACTCAGCATCTGACTGGGACTCAGCTAGGGCCTGGGATCCAACAGACACCCAACTGCAATGTCACCTGGGAGTTACTGCCTCCACCTGATGTGCATCAGCAACTATGTGGTGCTCACCAGATTGTGCCCCAGAAGCCTGACCACTAAGGTTGCCCACCGAGGTGAGTGTATGTGCACTGGTGGAGGGTGAGGATAAGAGATGTGACGCATCTATGGTGGCATTCTAGGAGCTCTCCTCCGAGGTGTTCTCATGGGAGGCAGGGTGGGGGACAACCCCGGAAAGGCCGATGCCGACGGCTGGAGGTCTTGCGGGAGAATGGGCATGGGGTCAGTGAGAGGGATAGGTCAGTCAGTAAAGCAATAGCAACTCACGTGTGAGTCCATTGGGTGGGGCCTGGTGGATCCTCATCTCTGTGGCATGCGCCGATATCCGCATTGGTGACTGCTGTGTCCTCAGCCACCCCCGTAACCTCCAGGACCCGTTCCTCAAAGGCGGTGAGGATTCTAATGTCCAGCACCCCTCCCCCCCCCCCCCCCCCCCCACCCCACCGCTAGTCTGGGCCCTCTCCCAATGATCGTGGGACAGCTTCTCCTACAGAGACACAATGAGAGCATCGGTAGCCACACGCATGGTTCAGTGCAGCAGAGGAGAGTGTGCTGGAGGGGGGAGCATGGTTGGAGAGGAGGGTTGAGGTGGGGGGAGGGATAATTTCAGGGAAGGGTTTGGGGAGGGGGCAGCAGGATGAGCCAGGGTCCAGCGCGGTGCTGGGCCGGGGCAGTGCCAGGTGCACAGGTGCAGGCTCGTGGGGATGGATGGCGGGAGCAGAGGCAATGCCAAACACCCACGCAGCCCGATGTAGGTCGTTGACCTTCTGAAGACATTGGGTACCAGACCTCCTGGTCATGCTGCCCAAGCTGACGGCCAATGTCACTTCATCCCAGGCGGCACTGTCTACCCAATGGCTCACCCTCCAAAACCCACCTCCAAGAGTCTCCCAGGTCTGCATACCCGAATTGTGGGTCTGGTCGTCTGGGCACCATGGCAGCGAGCTGAGTGAGGTTGGCTTTGTAAGTGCTGCTCTACCTTGTTACCGGGGGGGCTGCTGAGTAAGTGTCCCGACGAATCAGCTGGTGAGCCTTCATTTGCATCGTGAAGCCTGTGGGCCTCTTTAAATGGACCAATTAACGTTGTCTCGCCCGGCCAAGTGCCGGGACGCTCACGGTTGATCCTGCTCACTGCGACATTTAGAAACCGTTTCGAAGAATCACTCACTTAGTCACTTTTTGGGTCCCTGCGGTGTTTCTCACCGGTTTAGCCCAGACTTAGAATTATTTTCACCACCGGGGAGCTGAAGACACTGACTGGCCAGATCGGCTCCTCCGAGATCGGGCTGCCATTTTGAAAGGTGCCCCGATCTCTCAGTGAGATTGTGGTTCCCCACATCCCCCACCCATGGGCAATGTCACACCCCCACACATATAGACATTACCCTTCACACCCCAGGTGATGACACCCTGCTATGAGTTGCAGAGGGCCCCGTTCACAGGCTTTCCCACCCCCCCTTTCAGGCCATGCCACTCCAGGACCCCCATCCTTCATCCCTCCCAAACATCCAGAGTTCCCTTCATACCCCCTCCACTCTCCTTTCATAGGCATGGCCCCCTCAGATTCTCACCCTTGGCAGTGCCTCCCTGCCACCCAGGCACCTTGGCAGTGCTAGGCTGTCAGTGTCAAGGTGCCAGTATGGAAATGCCAAGGTGCCCGTGTTCTAGGGTGGGCCAGCGGGCCAGCCTGCACTGTCCTTTACCATCCAGAAGCCTCTGATTGTCTCCGGGTGCTGTTCCACATGGTCCACGTTTGTGTGTCCCAGTACTGAATGGCGCCTGGCTGAGAACTCCCTGGGCAGGTCACTAAATGTTGGGAGGCCAGTAAATCCTGGACGAGTACACCTTAGGTGCGCGCAGCTTGGTCATGCCGATCGTGGGGGGGATCCTGATCGCGCCTCCTCACGAGGTCCGGGCATATCTCGCGAGGCAAACTGGCTTCCTGGAAGCCCGTTAAGAGGCTTCTCCCGGCATTTAACGGCCATTTCACACTCCCATTCGGGCACGACGTGGCCAGGAGATCATGCCCCTTGTAAGTGGCTCCCCGTTCCACCCTAGGGTGAGGCCAGGGGTGTGGTGGATTCCGGTGTGGATTCATGGCTTTGTGCCATATGCTATGTGCATTGTGGACTGTGACCGGGGCTGGACTGCGAGCCCATTTTGGAGCTTGGCTGCGGATTGAGTGAGCGTCTGTACCGAGAGTCTTGAAATTTTTTGAGGTGCACTCATCCAGGCAAGTGGAGAGTATTCCATCACACTCCTGACTTGTAGATGGTGGACAGAAGTTCTGAAGTCAGGAGGTGAGTCACTCATTGTAGAATACTCAGAGCACAATTCAACCAAAACATTTCTATGTCCGGTTTGGGGCGCGTTTAGCGGAGTGTTTCTGCGCTTGCGAGACCCGCTATCCAATGACGCTTTGCCATTTGTTTGGGCCTCGGCAAGGAATGCCTGATTGAGACCATACTTACATCAGCTTTACTCTCCAGAAGACTACTTGCAGATCGGGATGGATCAATCAAACTCCCCTCGGCATCGCCGCCCCCCCCCCCTCCCCCCCCCCCCCCCCCTCCCCCCCCCCCCCCCCCCCCCCCCCCCCCCCACTTGACTTAACTTACCTCTTTTGGGGTCCTCGAGCCACTCCTCAGCCCACTTCTTATGGGCAAGGCACACCCCTGGGCCAACCCTTGGCATGGGAAACCTTCCACCTGGGCACCTTGGCACTGACAGCCTGGCAGAATCACCCATGTACCCTGGCAGTTCCAGGGAGACAGTGCCCTGGTGGCAGTCTGGCAGTGCCCAGGTGTGAAAGGGAGTGTCACGGTGCCACCCTGCCCACTGCCTACCCACCCTGGGATCTCCAATGACCTGGGAGAACCCTCCAGTTGCCGCTACGACTGCTCCACTAAATGGCACCCTGGCGAGATCTCTCAGACGCAGCTGGTGAATCCTGGGCCCCAGGGGAATTAGACGAATGCATACACCTTGCGAGGTTCCGTTCAATCTCGCAAGAGTAGCATCACGCAAAAACATGGGGCAAGGCTCTTTAAGGAGGCTGACAATCCCATATCTCTCTGTCACCTCCACCCCAGACTTATCTCTTTGTCACCTCCCCCAAAAATCTTAACCCCCTCTGTGATATCAAATTAAGGGTAAAACACAAATGTAGCCACAACTGTTGATTCAAAGCCCTTCTGCCTCTTGCCGCTGAGAGATAAATGCCAGGTCTTCAACTGCAGTAGATTGAAAATATTGCTGAGACGCCCTGTAAACAGCTCTCTTTAATCTAAATTTTGACACTTTCTATTCTTGTTTCCAAGTGTTGACATGACAGGCGGTTTCTCTTCCTGCCCAGCTGTCACATGATGTGACAGATGTTTGTTTTTCATTGCTGCTGTGTTGACTAAATACCTGCAAGTGGAGAAAAGATATTCTGGATGGCGACATCCTGTCATTGATGTACCACCTCCTCAGCAGAATGGACTTCAGCCTTCCTGTCTGAGAATTATCTTCAGAGGAAAACAATGTAGAGCTCTCCATAGTTACAAGAACTTTTATTCTGTCCAACATGCACCAGAACTCAAGAATTAGGAACCGAAGGAGGCCATTTGGCCCTCAGCACTCTGTTCTGCCATTTAATAAGATTGTGTCCTCAACTCCACCTTTCTGTGTGACTCCCTTTCTTGGCCAAAACTCAACCTACTCAGCCTTGAATATATTCCATGACCCAGCCTCTAATCCTCTCTGCGGAAAGGAATTTAGGAGATTGGGGTGGGATTCTCTGCCCCCCCCCCCCCCCCCCCCCCCCCCCCCCCCAGCCCCGTGTTTCTCGTCTTTCGCCGGTGACGGGATTCTGCTGCCAACAATGGGATTTCCTATGGAAGCCATCCCATGCCGCCGAGATACCCGCGGGCGGGGGGCACTGCCGGCGGGACGAGAGAATCCCGCCGTGACGAACGGCTGGAGAATTCCGGCCCAGGTCACTCACAGCATAAAATGATAAATACATCTGATTTATTTTACTATCGGCATATATTTTGCCTTTAATTGAGTAAATCCATTTGGAAAAGTAATCGAATAAAATAATGGATTAAATGCTATCCCTCAATTTTAATTCTCACGAACTACTGTATCTAAATTCACCGGCACTCTCCAATCAGTCCATGTAAGAATAATAATAGTCTTTATTGTCATAAGTAATAATAATAATACTAATGGCTTATTGTCACAAGTAGACTTCAATGCCGTTACTGTGAAAAGCCCCTAGACTTACATTAACACTACATTGAAGATCGGGCGGCATGTGGCACAGTGGTTAGCATTGCTGCCTCTGGCACTGAGGATCTGGGTTCAAATCCCAGCCTTGGGTCACTGTCTGTGGGGAGTTTGCGCATTCTCCTGTGTCTGCATGGGTTTCACCCCCACAGCTCAAAGATGTGCAGGTTAGGTGGATTGGCCATGCTAAATTGCCCCTTAATTGGAAAAGAAATAATTGGGTATTCTAAAATTTAAAAAAAACACTGCAATGTAGTTACTGTGAAAATCCCTAGACGCCACACTCTGGCCCCTGTTTGGGTACACTGTGGGAGAATTCAGAATGTCCAAGTTCATACATTAATAAATATTCCTTCACCATGTACTGGTCCCCACTCCATATCCTTTTGCGCACGGATGCTGCATACCTCTGTCAGGTTTCCCATTAAGCCGGGGCTCACGGGGTTAAACCATTTCATGAGTGGAATGGCAAATGTAGCCACAGATACAAAACATAATTCCCTCTTTGGACCCTGCTGTGCTCCAAATCAAGAAATGTTCATCTCCTTCCATCTCCGGAGGTTTCCTGATGAGTGTCTCCACTCCCATTCCTCTAAATCAGCTTCTGTGTCCACACTGTCAGCCAGCAACATTGTCCAGTCTGTGAGTATGTGTGCGTTTGCCGTCAGTTAGCCAGCCACAGCCAGTGGTACCTCCGGGTTTTCGTGGATCTCAATCTTTTGTTTGTAGTGTTCTTTGATTCAACACATTTCTCCTTACTCATCTATCCTGCTGGTTGCACACTTTACACCATTTCTCCATTGACGCTCCTTCTTACATCAAATCCTTTGATCCTTTGTTTTACTGTCTCAAGTTAGGCTCCACAGATTTACAATGAATACCTCCTGCTCAACATGGTTGTGTCGAATATAGTCAAACATCAGCAGGTGAGGAGTCAGTGGTGTAGTGGTATTATCACTGGAATAATAATCCATCAAATCCAGCATAATGCTCTGGAGATCTGTGTTTGAATCCCACCATGGCAGATAGTCAAATTTGAAGTCAATAAATATCTGTAATTAAAAGACTAATTGTGACCATGAAACCATTGTCATTTTTTGTAAAAACCCATCTGGTTCACTAATGTCCTTCAGGGAAGGAAGTCTGTCGTCCTGTTCTGGCCTACATGTGACTACCAAGCAATGTGGTTGACTTTTAAGTGCCCTCAGGAATGGACAACAAAAAATGCTGCCCCAACCAGTGATGCACAGATCCCAAAAACAAATAAAAAAAGAGGATGCAACAAAATATTGTTGTTCAACGTTTCCTTCGATCATTGGTGGCACAGTGGTTAGCACTGCTGCCTCACCGTGCCAGGGACCCAGGTTCAATTCCAGCCTCAGGTGACTGTGTGGAGTTTGCACGTTCTCCCCGTGTCTGATTGGAGTGCCTCGGGGCGCTCCGGTTTCCCCCCACAGTCCAAAGATGTGCAGATTACGTGGATTGGCCATGATAAAAACTGCCACGTAGTGTGCACTTTAGGTGGGGTTATGGGGATAGGACGGGGGAGTAGGACTAGCTGGGGTGATCTTTCAGACGGTCGGTGCAGACTCGATGGGCCAAATGGCATCCCTCTGTACTGTAGGGATTCTATGGCTTTCTTCGCTTGGCCTCTGCATTTTCTATTTATAAATGGATGAGAGTGAGTGACAGTTAATTTCAATACTTGGATGTCGGAATCAAAATTATGGGACAGCGTTTTGAGCCTCTTTTTATTGGATAACCTTTACTTTTCCAAATAGATTTAATTTAAAAAATAGCAAAATAAACACAAGTGTGTCATTAAAAATCAGATGCATTTATCGTTTTAAACTGTGAGAGACCCGGACCTGGATTTTCCAGTCCCGCCCAATCTAGGACAGAAAATTTGACCAATCAGGCAACAGTCCTTTCCCTTTCCTGTCCTGCAGAGAACTGCACCAGCAAATCCCAGTCCTGGTCTCCTAAATTCCAGTGCTGTTGGGATATCATCAGCGGGATTCTCCGTCGGCAGAGTCCCCCGGTCCACCGGCGGTGCACCTATGCCTGCGGGTTTCCCGACGGTGTGGAGCGGCTGCAATGGGAAACCGTATTGGCCAGCTGCGGGAACGGAGAATTCCTACTGCCGGCAGGGGGTGGGGGGGGGGGGGGGGGGGGAGGGCTCACTGCGCAGGAATATGCAGCTGGTGGACTGGAAAACCCCACCCTTGATCCTCATCATTCCAGTGCTGTGATGCATATCCATTTTTCCTGGTGAATGTGGATGTTTTCCTGGTTAATATCTCAAGAGGGCCATTCCTCTCCAGATTTCTCTTCCACAGAAAGCGGTGGAGCCAGGGTCATGGAGCATATCCGAGGCTGAGTTAGTTTAGTAATGTGATTCCTGACTGACAAGGGATGCGAGCGTTATCGGGGCCGGGCAGGAAAGTGGAGTCGAGGCTGCAGTCAGATCAGCCATCTTCTCAGTGAATGGCACAGCACGTGCGAAGGGCTGAATGGCCCACTCCTAATTCTAATTCTTGTGTTAATTTGCATGTTGAACAGATCAATTGGCTCTGTAACCATGGAGAAAGTTTCTATAAATGTTTTTTTATTGGGTTTTTGAACAAGGTATAATTACCGTTATGTACACAGAATAAGAAACATAAACATATCTAGAAGAGAAGGGCACACCCCAACATAAAATATGAAATAGAATAACTGGTAGGGTATTGTGCACCAGCTCGACAGCGGCAGCTCTGTACACCGGGCAAATTATTTACACCACGTAAGTAGGCGACTGTTTGCGGGGGTGGGGAGGGGGGGGGAAGGGCAAATATACATTTGGGTGCCGGGGAGATAATTACAGTGTGCGATACTTGGCTGTGTTTCGTGTTGTTGTCGCCTGCTTCTCCCGGACGGATCTCGCTGCCGTCTCGCGCTCGCCTCCGCTTCTGCTGCTCCTCCTGTCCTCCATCTTTATCTTCCTCGTTCTCCGCTCCTGGAGATGTCATGCACGTTTTGGTATCCCATGCATTCCTTCCTGCTCTCGTTTCCCTGCCCCCCCCCCCTCCCGTTGGTCCTCCTCTCTTGCCCCCCCCCCCCCCCCCCCCCCCCCCCTCTCCACGATTCGCCTTTCTTTCCTCAGGTTTAGCTGTCCCGTCTCCCTCCCTCTCTCCCAGTCTATCTCTCCCTTTCATGCCTTGGCTACCTTCCCCTGATTCTTGACTAATTTCCCCTGATTCTTGGCTACCTGGCTATTCTTCCTCTTGCTCGTTGGCCACAAACAGGTCCCGGAACATTCGTGTGAATGGCTCCCAGGTTCTGTGGAAGCCGTTATCTGACCCTCGGATGGCGAATTTGATTTTCTCCATTTGGAGAAATTCCGAATGGTCGGACAGTCCGTCTGCAGCTCTGGGCAGTGCTGCTGACCGCCAGCCAAACAGGATTCTATGGCAGACGATCAGGGAAGCAAAGGCAACGGCGTCCACCCTCCTCCCCACGAATTGATCTGGCTGGTCCGAGACCCCGAAGACCGCCACTTTCGGGCATGGCTCCACCCTCACTCCCACCACTTTGGACATTGCCTCAAAGAAGGCTGTCCAGTACTCCACAAGTCTGGGGCAAGACCAGAACATGTGGGTGTGGTTGGCCGGGCCTACTTGGCATCGTTCACATCTATCCTCCACCTCCGGGAAGAACCTACTCATACGGGTTCTTGTTAAGTGGGCTCTATGTACCACTTTTAGCTGCGCCAGGCTGAGCCTTGCGCACGTAGCAGTGGAGTTGACCCTATGCAGTGCTTTGATCCAGAGTCCCCACCTTATCTCAATCCCCTGGTCCTCCTCCCATTTCTTTCTTGTTGCGTCCAGTACGGTGTCGGCCCTTTCTGTCAGTCGGTCATCCATATCACTACAGTTTCCCTTGTCTATTATGCTTGTGTCCAGTAACTCTTCCAGTAATGTCTGTCGCGGCGGTTGTGGGTACGTCCTTGTCTCCTTTCGTAGGAAGTTTTTAAGCTGCAGATACCTTAGCTCGTTCCCCCTGGCTAGCTGAAATTTCTTGGTCAGTTCGTCCAGTGTTGCGATCCTGCCGTCCGTGTATCGGTCCCAAACTGTCAGTGTCCCTCCGTCCTGCCCCCACCTTTTGAAGGTGGTGTCAGTCAGTGCTGGTGTGAACCTATGGTTGTTGCTGATGGGAGCTTTGTCCGACATTTTGTACAGGCCAAATTGCTGCCGCAGTTGGTTCCAGGATTGGAGGGTAGCCCCCTGCACTCTGGGGTCTCCTTCGCCCAGAGACCGTACTGAGTGGGTGCTTGCAGCGGTTCCTTGTTTCGAGCCTTTGGTTGTGGCACTTTGTAGCTCTGTTCCTTTTCTGGCCTCTTTTGTCCCTCCTTCCCTCATCCCCCCTCCCCGGTCTCTCGCTCCCTGTGTACCCCCCGCCCCCGGTCTCTCCCTTTTCCCTCCTCCCCCGTATACCCCTCCTTTGCCCCTCTTTCCCCTGTTCCAGCCCCCGTTTTCTCTCCCGACTCTGATGGGCGGTCCCCCCCATCCCCTGCCTGGCGCCTTCCCCCCTGTTGGGGGCGCGCTGCGGCCCTGCTTTGTTGCGTGCCCCCGGCGCTAGCTTTCCTGCTAGTACGGTGGCCCCCCTCTCGGGGGTTACTATCTCGCTTCTCTCCTGCCTGGCCTCTGCAGTTTTCTGCCCACTCTTCCTCCATCCTACCCTGCACCCCTCTCGCTTGCTCTCTCTTCTCCACTACTCTCGTTCCCTCGTGCTGGGGCCTGGCCTCCTACCTGGAGCGGTCCCTCGGGCAGCGGTTTGCTCTTTGTTCAGGGGGCTCTTGCCGTGGCGGGGCGGGGGAGCCTGGCATTGCCTCACCCCTTCCCCCCCCCCGTCGGCGTGTCGTTGCCCCTTGCCAGGGGTCCCTCGTCCCTACCCTCGCTGGTGGTTTTCCAGCCCGTGCTCCTCGACAAACCTGTTTGCCTCAGCGGGGGCTGTAAAGAAGTATTCTCTTTCTTGGTATGTGACCCAGAGTTTCGCTGGGTACAGCATACCAAAACGTACGTTACTCCTGTGAAGGGTTGCTTTCGCTCTATTGAACTCTACCCATCTCCTGGCTATATCTATCCCAATATCTTCATAAATTCGAATGGCGTGCCCTTCCCATTTGCAGGCTCTATTTTACCTGGCCCAGCGCAGGATTGTTTCCCTATCCTGGTACTGGTGCAGTTTAGCTATGACTGCTCTCGGGTGGTCTCCTGCCTTGGGCTTCGGGCGCAGCGACCGGTGTGCTGTGTCCATTTCTGGTGGGTTGGGAAAGGTTTTCCTCCCCACTAAGTTGCCCAGCATCTCGGCCACATATGCTGAGGGGTTTCTACCCTCGGTCCCCTCTGGCAGGCCCACTATCCTGACATATTGCCTTCTCGAGCGGTTTTCCTGGTCGTCCACTCTGCCCTTCGGGCTCCCCTGTGTTGTGCCCAGTCTCGTCACCTCCCTCTCCAGGGCCGTGACCCGATCGCTCATGTCAGTCGCTGCTTTCTCCAGCTCCTTAATGGTCGCCTCCTGGGCTTCCAGTTTCTCCCCTTGGGCATTCAATTTCTCCTCTAGTCTGGCCAGGGCCTGCTGCACCTCTGTCATGGCCCTGGCCACTGCTGCCTGCACTGCGGCCTCTATGTTTGCCTTCGCCTCTGCCTTGTTTACCTGCTGCTTTTCCCTCAGCGCATCGGCAAAGGCTGCCTTCCAGTTCCAGCTCCCCCTTGGCCCCAGGGGAGAGTGCACCTGTCTGTCCAGCTCTTTTTGATGCGGCGATACTTCCGTTCTGCCGCTTTTTGCGCTGATTCGCTCATCTGAACTGGCTCGCCCATTGCCCCGTCTGCCTTTGATGCCCCTTCTCCCTCTGCTTTGGCTCCCTTCTGGCATTTTTTTCTCCCCCTTCCCTTTCTTCTTTTCTTCTCCCCTTGTTTTTCCGCACCCTATTTTTTTTTTGTTTCTTCCCTTTTTCTTCTCTCCTCCCTTCTTTCCTTTACCACTTTATTTTTTCTCTTTTATAAAACTCCTCTCAGATGGGCTTGTTTTGGGTGAGAAAAAAAGAGTGCAAAAAGAGAGAAAATAATATATTTATCCCCCCCCCCCCCCCCCCCCCCCTCACCACTCTTTAACAGTTTTGTTTTCAGAGTTTTATTTTTGCAAGAGTTCTTTTTCCTTCCTTTTCCCTCACTCACCCAGGGTCGAGAGAGAGAGAGAAAGGGAGAGGTCTTTTTGTTCCTGCCTCGTGGTGGTCACTGCCGGCTGGGGGGGGGGGGGGGGGGGGGCGGTTGGGTCGGTCCCCGCTGCTGCCCCCGCTGGTCTGTCCCCGCTGCTCTGTCCGGGTCACCGCTCGCCGCACCCCGCGCTCTCCCGGTGGGGGTAGTTGGCTTGCTGGTCGCTCCTCCGTTCCCTTCTCTCTGCAGGCTCAGCCCCGCTTCGGTCCAGGCCGCTGCCGCTCCGCTCCTGGCCTGCGCTCTGGTGCCGGGGGAGGGGGGGGGGGGGCGGGGGGAGGTGGACCTGCCGCAGCCGCTGCTGCTGCTGCCGCCGGATCGCTCCGCCGCTGAGGTTCCCCGCCACCAATTTCGCGGGGGTTTGACTCTTCCCCTTACCTCCTCTTCCCGCTGCGGAGACCCCCCGAAAAAAGCCCCAACCTCGTTGACCCGCGGGAGGCCCCTTCTATGCGACCGCTCCGCTCGCCAACCGGAAGTCAACCACCCTCACCATGGAGAAAGTTACATGTTTATCCTCTAACGATCGTCCTGCTCTGGACAGAGGGGGCTTAATTTAAACAGAAAAATGTTTTTTCTTCACTTAGAACATAGAACATAGAGCAGTACAGCACAGAACAGGCCCTTCGGCCCTCAATGTTGTGCCAAGCCATGATCACCCTACTCAAACCCACGTATCCACCCTATACCCGTAACCCAACAACCCCCCCCCCTTAACCTTACTTTTATTAGGACACTACGGGCAATTTAGCATGGCCAATCCACCTAACCCGCACATCTTTGGACTGTGGGAGGAAACCGGAGCACCCGGAGGAAACCCACGCACACAGGGGGAGGACGTGCAGACTCCACACAGACAGTGACCCAGCCGGGAATCGAACCTGGGACCCTGGAGCTGTGAAGCATTTATGCTAACCACCATGCTACCCTGCTGCCCCAAACTTGCCCACTTATTATCGGGGACATATTTCCCAACCCCTCAGTTGTAGCATGCTCTGACTTTCTATTGATAACCCCAGAGCAAACTTCAGATGGAATGAGCTCAAAGGGTTAGTTGAAAGGCACACACTCAAAAAAAGCTGGATAAGGGTAGCAATGTTACCTAATTTGTATTCATGCAATAAAAATGGGATCGAGAAAAGAAAGATAACCAGTACAGAGACTCCAAAGGAATGAATGTTTCATGTGGGTTCCAGAGGCAAGGATCAATGTCGAATGAGGTATTTTTTAACTGAGGTTGGTGCATTGGAAACAGATGCTGTATAATTCACTTTTCCCCTGGTGTTGACTTCAAGTGATGATATCTTATGTACCTGTGGTGGTATGGATCTGAACACTGCCATTGGTGCAGAGCACTGGCTTCCCATTGGCTCTGGCTGGTCATGTGCCTCTCATCCGATTGGTTGGGACTAGTCATGTGACTGCTCTCCAATTGGTCGAGAGGCAAGTAGGCCCCGCCTCCGAGGTGGGGTATAAGTACTCAGAGTTCCCGGCGGTCAGCCATTCTCTGTAGTCGACCACCGGGCTAACAACTAGCTGATTAAAGCCACAGTTCGGATCCTAATTGTGTCTTGAGTCGAATTGATGGTACATCAATTTAATCAGCTAGAATTTTGGAATGGAGCTTCGCATCCAGCCTAACTGCCTCTGCACCAGCCGCATGCTTCAAATGCGTCTGCAATCTTTAAACACTGGCAGGCGTGTTTTAACAGTTACCTGACGACTGCAGCCGGCAAGCCCACCAAGGAGCAGAAACTCCACATCCTCCACTCATGCGTGGGCACATCAGTCGACGCAATGATCGAAGACGAAGGCGACTTTGATGCGGCCATGGAGATTCTCAAAGGACACTTTCTCCGGCTGGTCAATGAAATATACGCACGGCATCTCCTGACGACCAGACAACAGTTCCCTGGTGAGTCCCTCGACGAGTATTACCAGGCCCTCGCAGCTCTAGGGCGAACGTGCGCAGGTCCCCAAGTTTCGGCGACTGAGCACATGGAACTTCTAATCAGAGATGCTTACGTTGCTGGCATGCAGTCTCCTTCTATCCGCCAACGATTGCTGGAGAAGAACGCCCTCAGCCTAGCTGAGGCACGGACTCTTGTAACCTCCCTGGAGGTTGCTGACCTGAACGCCCGCGCATACGCCCCCGGCCGCGCAGCAACGCCTTGGTCTTCATGGCACCCCGTCCTCCGTGGATCCCGAACCCCCCCCCCCCCCCCCCCCCCAAGCCTGCACCGCATGTCGCTCTGACAAACTAGCGGGGCCCCGTTGCTATTTCTGTGGCCTCTCAAAGCACCCGCGCTGCCCGGCCCACGCCGCTCTGTGTAAGAGCTGCGGGAAGAAGGGCCACTACGCGGTGGTCTGCCAGACCAAGTCGGGTGCTGCTGTTCCGCGCAGTGACCGCGGATCGCCCCCCCCCCCCCCCCCCCCCCGGGCCCCCACAGGGTCCCACGCCGCACACCAACCTCTCCGGCCCACCTCCCGGCTCCCGCACAGGCTACACGGTCCTCCCGACCCGCGCTCCCAGCAGCCCCGACCGGCCCGCAGACGCCGCTGACACTGCCCCCAGCCGCCACGAGGCTCCCACGGGCGCCGCCATCTTGGGCCCCAGATGCCATGTGCGGGCCATGGGCGCCGCCATCTTGGGGCCCCGGCTCCACGTGCGGGTCCTGGGTGCCGCCATCTTGGGACCCCGACTCCACGTGTGGGTCCTGGGCGCCACCATCTTGGGCCAACACGGAAGGCCCTGCCAGCGATTACTCTGCCACTGAGGATGATCTGGAACTCTCACCACGACTGGCTTCCATCAGACTCGACCAGTCGCGACCACGCACGCTCGCCAAGACTACGACAATGGTTCAGCTCAACGGACACAAAACGAGGTGCCTGCTGGACTCCGGGAGCACGGAAAGTTTCGTCCACCCCGACACGGTAAGACGCTGCGCGCTCCCCACCCACCTAGTTAAACATAAAATTGAATTGCCTCAGATTCACACTCCGTCCAAATCACCGGGTGCTGCACCTCACGGTCCAGGGGAGGGTTTTCAAAAACTTTAAACTCCTCATTCTCCCCCGTCTATGCGCTCCGACACTCTTGGGCCTGGATTTCCAGTGCAATCTGCAGAGCTTGACCTTTCATTTCGGCGGCCCTATTCCTCCTCTTACTGTTTGCAGCCTCGCGTCCCTCAAAGTGGACCCCCCTTCCTTGTTTGCTAATCTCACCCCAGTTTGTGAACCTGTCGCCACTAGGAGCAGACGATACAGTGGCCAGGACCGGACCTTCATCGGGTCCGAGGTCCAGAGGCTCCTTAAGGAAGGAGTGATCGAGGCCAGCAACAGTCCCTGGCGAGCCCAAGTGCTGGTAGTTCGGACTGGGGAGAGAAACCGGATGGACATCGATTACAGTCAGACCATCAACAGGTTTACGCAGCTGGACGCATATCCTCTCCCCCGTATTTCCGACCTGGTTAACAGGATCGCGAAGTACAAAGTCTTCTCCACGGTGGACCTTAAGTCCGCCTACCACCAGCTCCCCATCCGCGCGAGTGACCGAAAGTACACCGCGTTTGAGGCAGATGGGCGCCTCTACCACTTCCTCAGGGTTCCATTCGGTGTCACAAATGGAGTCTCGGTCTTCCAACGGGAGATGGACTGAATGGTCGACAAGAACGGTTTACGGGCCACCTTCCCACATCTCGATAACGTCACCATCTGCGGCCATGACCAGCAGGACCACGACATCAACCTCCAAAAATTCCTCCGAACCGCAAAACTAAGGATAACTGCGTGTTTAGCACTGACCGTCTAGCCATCCTTGGCTACATAGTGCGTAACGGAGTGATAGGCCCCGATCCCGAACGCATGCGCCCCCTGATGGAACTCCCCCTTCCCAACTCCCTCAAATCCCTCAAACGCTGCCTGGGCTTCTTCTCATATTACGCCCAGTGGGTCCCCAACTACGCCGCCAAAGCCCGCCCCCTCATCCAGTCCACCTCCTTTCCCCTGTCATAGAGTTCATAGAATTTACAGTGCAGAAGGAGGCCATTCGGCCCGTCGAGTCTGCACCGGCTCTTGGAAAGAGCACCCTACCCAAGCCCATACCTCCACCCTATCCCCATAACCCCATAACCCAGTAACCCCACCTAACACTAAGGGCAATTTGGACCCTAAGGGCAATTTATCACGGCCAATCCACCTAACCTGCACATCTTTGGACTGTGGGAGGAAACCGGAGCACCCGGATGAAACCCACGCACACATGGGGAGGATGTGCAGACTCCACAGTGACCCAAGCCGGGATTCGAACCTGGGACCCTGGAGCTGTGAAGCATTTGTGCTATCCACAATTCTACCATGCTGCCCCTGTCGATGGAGGCCCGCCAGGCCTTTAGCAGCATCAAAGTGGATATGATTAAGGCCACGATGCATGCTATCGACGAGTCCCTCCCATTCCAGGTCGAGAGCGACGCGTCTGACGTAGCTCTGGCGGCCACCCTGAACCAAGTGGCCTTCTTTTCACGAACTCTCCACGCTTCCGAAAACCACCATTCCTCGGTGGAAAAGGAGGCACAGGCCATAGTCAAAGCTGTACGATATTGGAGGCACTATCTGACCGGCAGGAGGTTTATCCTCCTCACAGACCAACGGTCAGTAGCTTTCATTTTCGACAATGCACAGAGGGGCAAGATCAAGAACAACAAGATCTTGCGATGGCGGATCGAGTTGTCCACGTACAACTACGATATCTTGTATCATCCTGGGAAGCTCAACGAGCCTTCTGATGCCCTATCCCGCGGTACCTGCGCCAGCGTGCAGATTGACCGCCTCCGCTCCCTCCACACGGACCTCTGCCATCCAGGGGTCACCCGTTTCTACCATTTTATTAAGACCCGCAACCTGCCCTACTCTGTCGAGGAAGTCAGGACAGTCACCAGGGACTGCCACGTCTGCGCTGAGTGCAAACCGCACTTCTACCGCCCCGAACGAGCGCATCTGATCAAGGCATCCCGCCCCTTTGAATGTCTCAGTATAGACTTCAAGGGTCCCCTCCCGCCAACAACTGTAACACATATTTCTTGAGTGTTATCGACGAATACTCTCGCTTCCCTTTCGCCATTCCCTGTCCCGACATGACCACAACAACTGTCATAAAGGCCCTCCTGTCCATCTTCTCCCGGTTACCCCGCGTACATCCACAGCGACCGGGGGTCCTCTTTTATGAGCGACGAACTGCGTCAGTTCCTGCTCAGCAGGGGCATAGCCTCTAGCAGGACGACCAATTATAACCCCCGGGGTAACGGTCAGGTCGAGCCGGAGAATGGCACCATTTGGAAGACCATCCTGTTGGCCCTACGGTCCAGAGATCTCCCTATTCCCCGTTGGCAAGAAGTCATTCCCGACGCCCTGCATTCAATCCGGTCTCTCCTCTGTACTACCACTAATCAAACACCTCATGAATGTCTTCTTGTTTTCCCCAGTAAGTCGTCCTCCGGATCCCCTCTCCCGACCTGGCTGGCCACCCCCGGGCCCATCCTGCTCCGGAAGCATGTGCGGGTGCACACGTCCGACCCATTGGTTGAGCGAGTCCAGTTACTCCACGCCAACCCGCAGTATGCGTACGTGGAGTATCCTGACGGACAACAGGATACGGTCTCGCTTCGAGACCTGGCACCCGCCGGCGTGCGGCCTTCTCCACCTACATCAGCACCTCCCCCCCAACCCCAAATCCCCCCAGCGCCCCCCGCGCCCCCACGGCCCAGCGCACATGCCCCCTATCCCCCGATTACAGCGTCTCCACCACCGGCCCGGGGTACTGAGACACATCTATGACCGACGCTCCCGGAGGCAAGGACGACCATCGGCCCGACGTCACCGGCTCCACTGCGACGGTCCTCCAGAACACCACGGACACCCGACAGGCTGATCGTCTCCATCTGATGCGGCCATGGGACTTGTTTGGACATTTTGTGTTATTCTGTTAGTAGTAGTCGTATTGTTTTGCCATGAGCCAGTGGGCAGCCCACCTTATCGATTTTCGCGGCTCATACCACCAGTCCTCGGACCCCCCTCTCTCTCTCCCACGTACACCCCCCCCCCCGCCTTCTTTCTCCACAAGGGGTGAATGTGGTGGTATGGATATGAGCAATGCCATTGGTGCAGAGCACTGGCTTCCCATTGGCTGAGGCTGGTCATGTGCCTCTCGTCTGATTGGTTGGGTGGGACTAGTCATGTGACTGCTCTCCAATTGGTTGAGAGGCAAGTATGCCCCGCCTCCGAGGTGGGGTATAAGTACCCAGAGTTCCCGGCGGTCGGCCATTCTCTGTAGTCAACCACCGGGCTAATAGTAGCTGATTAAAGCCACAGTTCGGATCCTAATTGTGTGTTGAGTCGAATTGATTGTACATCAGTACCATCTTGTAGGCGATGATACATAAGGTCCAGCAGAAACAGTATAGATGGGGCCAGGTATTAAATCTGGGCAAGAATCCCTTTTCTGTGATGCTGCTGGTTAGATGCTAAAAGGACAGACTGAGTTTGCAGTCCAGCAAGACAATATAATGGTTCCATAAATTAAAGATTTGCGTCACATTATTCCCAGCTCTCCACTTTGTCTTTGACAAGAGATGTGTATTCCACACCTGGGCCGCCACAACGGTTAAATGTCCCAACCATGAAGACTTAAAAGAAAGTTTGTAGGACTCTTAATCTGAGCAGATGAGAGGTAAAGCAAAGTGCATGTTTCTTTAATGCTGCCAGGGAATCCCTTTTGCTCGAGGGCCACAGACTCTCATAGCTTCAGCCATTTTGAAAAGATTTTTGTCCAGTTTTACATTTTTTTTTAGAAATGACCATGAAGATATCTATAACAATTTAGTAGGAAATATAGAGGGTGAATTCATAGTCCCATCACAATTCTCATACAGGAAGATTAAAATCCGGTCTGTGGAGATGGTGCATCAATGATAGGATGCTGCCGTCCTGAATTTCTTTTGATTTATTTTCTCCTCAGCAAGAAATGTAGTCAACAAGGCAGCGATGAAAAATAAGCATCTGTCACATCACAACATAGCTGGGCAGGAAGAGAAAGCACCTGTCATGTCAACACTTGGAAACAAGAATAGAAACCGTCAAGACGTAGATTAAAGAGAGCTGTATGCAGGATGTCTCATTTTCAACCAGAGATTTTCTGCCTACACTGGCGTGATTGGCTGCGGGCATGAAAGGGCTGTCACCAGACCGGGGTAAAGGAAAGCACGTTTGTCAGCTCCCGCGAGGGTAAGGTCGCACATAATCACTTCTCCAAAGGACTTGGATGAGGTCTTTGATGGGGTAAGGCCCGGGTGATTGGCAGGCCGAGAGCCTGATGCCACTGTCCAACAACGTGTAGGATTCCCAGTCCACATTGCACAGGGCTTAAGTGATGTTTTGAAGCGCATTCTCTGCAATAGAAAGGGGGGTGGCCAAGTCTGTGGCAGCACCAGACATGGTGGCCAATGTCTGAGCTGCCATTGCAGCACAGGCAGAAGCCGCTTTATACCCCAGTGCTGCAGTGCAAGTTCAGGTCGATGTCCTGAGCCCACGCTTGGTGCCATGGAGGTTAACACTGTTGCTGATGCGACTGCTGATACTAATGTTCAAAGGAACTTGCAAATGCTTACAACACTCCAGCAATTTGTGTTTTAGCAGTTTGGTGAGTTTCTGCCCTGTAGCAGTGGCAGGGGCTTCATCGAGCTTGAAACTACTACCCTCCCTCTGGTGTTAGGACACTGGACCAGGCCCCAACATTTGTTAGAATACCAGACGAGAACCCCAAACAATGCGCCCGATTCTCCGGTCGACCAGCCGAGTATTCCGGTGCGGTGTGCCATGACCGGCAGCGGGATTCTCCATTCCCGCAGCCAGCCAATGGGGTTTCCCATTGTGCCACCTTACACCGTCGGGAAACCCATGGGCGGGGTGCACTGCCGGCAGACCGGACAAACCCTCCGATGGAGAATTCCGCTGAATGTTTTTTTAATTTGTAAAACCGAGGGAAGGATTTTCACCCAGGAATGATGACTCTAACCAATAGCTATCTTTTCTGATAAAACAAACTTTAATTTAAACACAGGATTAACCACATTAACATCAAAGAAAGTAGCATCACAATTAATAGTTAAACAGTTCTTAAACACAAGGACAAACTTAAAATTACTATCCACACTTGCCACTAACGGCAATCAAGCAACCCAATACAGTTCAAATGCCACTAGAAAATAAAGTTAAAAAACAGATTACTTGCTTAGTTGTGCTGAGATAGAAAGAGAGACTCTTGCACACTTCTGCTCAACCTAGCAGCATTTAGCAAGACTGTTGTTCAACTTACAATCTTTCTGTCTTGTCAGACTCAAATCCTATGGCAAACTGAAAAACTACAAACAGACCTGGCTCCTTCCATTAATTACATCCTCTGTATGCCACTAAGATGTCACATGACTTGCTTAGCTAATGCTAAACACAACTCCTCATAAATTATCTATTCTCCAGAAGATCCCCAGTAATCAATGCAATATTCCATTAGCCTTTTATCTGTAACCAAGTAAATGGTTGGAGTCATTCATGACCTCGCCTTTTATGACTCCCTAATTACAGCTTTAGCAGATGTACAGTCTGGGTAGTTAACGTAGGTTCCTTAATAATATTACTTAAACAAACATATGCCTTAACCCAGGCATTTAAAAATATTACTGCAACAGATATAAAATATACATAACAATTTCTACATTCATCACACTGGATAACAGTGTTCATTCTCCCTTCACTTCCCACTTCATCAGGTTCCCTGTTGTTGCATCTCAGCAGCCAGCAGAGCCTGCTATAGTCCATGCCAACGTGATGCAGTGCAGTCCAAAGGTGGGCCGTACAAGCCGGACATGCTGAGAAAGTTCTGGAAACTTCCACCATCTCCCCCAAGGGAACGTCAGAAACGTTCACCAGTTACACTGCAGTCAGTGGGGGAGAACTGCATGGGAGCACTGGAACAGGCAAAGACACTCACATGGTAGGCACTAAAGGAATGCATAAGTGTGAACTGTTCAGCTTTGTGTGTGTCATTGGAACTGCTGTTGGATAAAGGTTTCATGGAATTACCTTTCATTGGAGTATTTTATTCAGGATTTAGCTAAGTTGGCACTGTGTTAGTACATTTGATCAGGTTGAAAGGTGAGGAATTGGGGAGTGGAAGGGAGGTAGTTGTGTAGTGGTATTGGCATTGGACTAATAATCCAGAGGCCCAGGGTAATGCTCTGAGGATCAGGCTTCAAATCCCACCACGACAGATGGTGAAATTGAGTTTCAGTTTGAGGCATTTTCCCAGGGTAAAGGTGTCAATTACTAGGCAGCATAGGTTTAAGGAGCGAGGGGCAAGGTTTAGAGGAGATGTACGAGGCAAGTTTTAACACAGAGGTAGTGGGTGCCTGTAACTCGTTGCCGGAGGAGGTGGTGGAAGCAGGGACGATAGTGACATTCAAGGGGCATCGTGGCAAATACAAGAATAGGATGGGAATAGAGGGATACGGACCCAGGAAGTGTGGAAGATTTTAGTTTAGACGGGCAGCATGGTCGGCACAGGCTTGGAGGGTCGAAGGGCCTGTTCCTGTGCTGTACTTTTCTTTGTTTTATGTTCTATGATAACAATCTGGAATTAAAGTCTCATGCTGACCATGAAACCATTGTCGATTGTTGTAAAAACCCATGTGGTTCACTAATGTCCTCAAGGAAAGAAAATCTGTCGTCTTTACCTGGTCTGGACTACCTGCGACTCACGATCCACAGCAATGTGGTTGACTCTAAAATGCCCCCAGGAATGGATAATAAAGGCTGGCCCAGCCAGCGTGCACACATTCCATGAGTGAAACAAAATAAACTAAGACATGATGAGGAGGACTCATCTACTCAAGGATACTGGGCTAGATTCTCCGCTCTGAAATCGCAATCAGCAGGGGGGCAGAGAATGGGAGTTTACACGGGATTCCGGTCCGACCCCACTCCCGCGACCGGAGAATAGCTCAGGAGTCTCTCCCGCGGGGATTACGTGGCGCGGGTAGGGGGCCATTGACAGAGGCCCTCCCCGCGATTCTCCGAGGAAAACTAGCCGAGTTACCTACGGCGTGGTTCTAACTACATCGGCCATCGGGAACAGCTGGTGGCGGCTGCGGACTCAGTCTGTGGCTGCCCTGATGGGTGGCGGGGGGATCGACCACGGGGGTGGGGGGGGGGCATCATCGGGCGTCACAGACCCGCAGCCGCGCACGATCTAGGGGTGGGCGGGGGCCTACATTTTTACTGCCACTCCGCGGTCCGAGTCTGCCATGTCCCACAGGCGCCCGCTGCAGGCCGCCGCCGTGCGCATGCGCAGAATCCCAACCGGAAGTGAAGGGCCCCGAGTCTGCAGCCAGAGCTGCGAAAAACGCTCCCAGCCTCCTGCAGGTTGGAAAATCACTCAGGACTTTCTTTCGGAAAGTTCAGAGTGATCGCCAGCGTTTTTACATAGCCCCATTATTGGAGAATCCCGCCCAATGTGTCTGCAGTACAGAGTCGTGGGTGTCTCCTCAACCTCTGCCTCTTTCTCCTCGTCACAAGGGTGCCTTTGTCTGATGGCAAGGGCTTCACCCTTGTGATAGCAAGGAGGATCCCCCGAGTATTCCAGGCAGCAGAACTAATTTAGAGCTCCAACAGTTTGCTCCATCACATTTGTGATCGCTACATTGGTTCTCATTGTGGGGGTGCTGTACACATGTGATCAGGGGTGCTGGAGGAGCATCATGAAGCAGGAGGATAGAGGGTGTCTCTTGTCACCCAGCAAACGGCCTCTGTTACCTCATGGTTGACCACGGATGGTGGATGCAGATGTCTGCCGCAGAATGAAAGCATTGTGAGGCAGCCGTGCTAACCACTGTGCACCACTGTGCCACCACGCCTTCTGGAATCCATTTATATCGAATTTGAGGGTGGCAGCCCTCATGATGACCACTGGTAATGCCTTTCACGCCCTCTGCCAGGCAGCAGGTTGAGAATAGGGCGCAGTACAGTTCAGCCACCAACCCCTGAGCGGAATGCAGCTCCTCAAATGTTGCTATTGGCTGTATTGGAGGTGGGAAGACTCCTCCCAAAGAGCCGTGATGACAGGGCCCTCTTTTGAGAGCCTTCCTGACCCTCCCTGTACTCACTACCTCCCCTCTCTGTCACTTTATCATCATAGGACTTACAGTGCAGAAGGAGGCCATTCGGCCCATCGAGTCTGCACCGGCTCTTGGAAAGAGCACCCCACTTAAGCCCACACCTCCACACTAGCCGTAAACCAGTAACCCCACCTAACCGTAGGGAAATTTTAGCATGGCCAATCCACCTAACCTGCTCATCTTTGGACTGTGGGAGGAAACCGGAGCACCCAGAGGAAACCCACGCAGACACGGGGAGGACGTGCAGACTCCGCACAGACAGTGACCCAGCGGGGAATCGAACCTGGGACTACCCTGTACTACCGTGCTGACCCTGCACACCATCTCTGAGGCATGTGACAGCCCTCGTGGAACTGCAACTAAACGTCCAAGCAGGCTTTCTCCTGACAGCCCTCCCAAGTCCTCCGACAAACTTGTCATGATCCAGCAGCAACACTCCCCTATAAAGTGGAAGCACCTCACTTGTAAATAGGATGGTCGGTTCTTTGAAAGGTGCTGGTAGATGGGCCCCCACACGCAGCTCGATGTATGGTAACCTGAGTGTGATTAAAAGAGCGTTGGTTTGGGCCCGCAAAGGACAAATTAGCAGGGTGCATGTGTTAGCTCAGCATTCCACTCAATTTGTGTGCATGTCATATGCTCACTGTCAGTCAACATATGCTGAGTGGGTCACATCAGTTGTAGCTGGAAACATCCAGCCGCTGTGGCAATGCCATGGATGGCAGCCTGTATTCCAACCGCACCCGAACCAATGATTAACACAGGCACAGTTGTGCCACTTTGCTTTTTGTACTTCTGTTTCTGAAATCCAGAATTGCAAGATTTTGTTTTACAGCTTTTTCTTTAATCTGGTTGTCATAATATGCCCCAGTGTATCATGGCGCAGACACACACTGATGGACACACACAGGGACCAATCAACATGTACAAACACCGCAGCCAATTACCAGTTAGAATACACACACTATAAAGGCAGAGGGCACCACGGTTCCCGCTCATTCTGGGTGCTGCCTCTGAGTGTAACAAGAACTCATCCAGCCCAGCACAGACTCTCACCACGTGCTGAGAGAATCAACTGGTTCGGACAAGGCTTAGGTCTCTAGTTTAAGTTAGCATCATTTAGACTCACAGTCATCGTGTGTTAGTTAGATATAGTTAATAAAATTGAGTTGAACCTTCATCAGTGTTGGAAGTGTCTGTTCATCTCTCAAGTCTACACTAGCCAACACTTCTTGGTACCAGAAGTTGAGGGATGCTCGCACTTCTGAGACCTACATTTCAGTGATCTGCCTTCCACCAGTCTCGTGCCATCCTACAGAATGGACTCCGTTCGCCCGCCGCCGCCTCTCCGCATTGCAGGGAACTGGGCTCGAACTGGAAATGTTTCAAACAGCACTTCCAGCTGTACCTCGAAGCCAGGGACCTGGAAGCTGCCTAGGACGCACGGAAGATTGCTCTCTTCCTCTTCACAGCCGGTGACCATGCTCTGCACATTTACAACTTGCTCACCTTCGATGAGGGGGAGGACAAATCGAAGTTCAAGACCAAAATTCTGAAGTTCGACAGCCACTGCGCGGTCGAGGTCAACGAGAGCTTCGAGAGATACATGTTTCAGCAGCGAATTCAGGGTAAGGACAAGTCTTTCCTGTCCTTTATTACCCACATCCGCGTCCTTGCGGAGTCCTGCAACTACGGGTCCACCTCTGACTCCATGCTCCGCGACCAGATTGTTTTTGGTGTTCAATCTCAGCCCCTGCGCCAGCAGCTACTAAAAGTAAAGCAGCTCACTCTCTCCACGGCCATTGAGACCTGTGTACTTCATGAACATGCCTCCACGCGCTACTCCTGCGTCCAGGCTGCTGAAACGGCGCGGCAAGCCCCTTACGAGGCAGAACGGGTCCAAATAATTAAATCTTTTCAGGCTCTGGATCTGAACGATGGCGGCCATTTTGCGCGCTTACGCACAGAGAGCGTGCTGACGTCACGGACTGCTTCGCGAAGGTGCACGCTACGCTGGATCGGTGGCGCGACGAACGTCCCGACGCTCCGGCGTGCGGCAACTGCGGCTCCTCCCACTTAAAGCGGCAATGTCCCGCGAAGTCCCGACGCTGCCTGCAGTGTGGCAAGCGAGGCCACTACACTACAATGTACAGATCTTCCATGCCTGCTGTTTTTAGGAGGTCCACCCAGCCCCACAGAGACGTCAGGGCTATCCAGCCTGCCATCAATGAACCTACTCTAGACCTTGATTCCGACTGTGCCTGCAATGACCCACGGGTCCCGTTCCAAATCGGAGTTGTTACTACGAATAGGATGTCCTCCAAGCATGGCACTGAACCCGTCCACGTCCACAGCGTCAGCCAGGATGATGAGCGGTGTGCCACCCTTACGGTCCCCTGTCAGGTTCTGCCTGGACACTGGCGCTTCTGCCAATCTCATTGCGTCGTCTGATTTTCGCAAGCTCTGCGTACAGCCTGCTGTCCTGCCATCTGCGTGTAAATTGCTGGACTACAATGGCAATGCCATCACCGCCAGCGGCTCCTGCCGCCTTGAGGTGCTCTCACAGTCATTCTCCCGTTCGAGATTGTTGCTGCCTCAAAAGCCTCCTTGCTTGGTGCGCAGGCATGCAAGCTGCTCCACTTAGTGCAGAGAGTACTCTGGGCGCGATTCTCCGCAAAGGCGGAGAGTCGTGAAGGCTGCCACGAAAACGGCCGTGTTTCACGGCAGCCTCCGCGCCCCCTCCCGGGACCCGATTCTGCTCCCTGGTCGGGGCTAGCATCGCGGCCCCATGAACTACGGCATCGCGGGCTTAACGAATTTCGCTAAGCCCGTGCGCCAAAGTTAGCGACGGCTGACGCATATGATGACGTCAGCCGCGCATGCGCGGATTGGACGACTCCATGCGCGGTCCGTAATGCCCCTCAGCCGCCCCGCGGACTTATCCTGCGGGGCGGCGGAGGGAGAAATAGTGCGCGGGAATCGGACCCGCTGCCCGCGATCGGTGGGCACTGATCGCGGGCCCATGCCACCCTTGGCATGGCCGTGGTGCGGCCGTGCCAATCGGTGGCATGGTTGTGCAGAATGGCACTTTGCCGCCGTTTTTACGAACTGGTATAGCAGGTGTATTAAAATTCGTGAAAACGGCCGTAAAGGCCTTGGAAATCGGCCCATCGGCCAGGGGAGAATAGCTGCTCGCCGTAAAAAAACGGCGAGCAGCGATTCGTGTCGGGGGGCGGGCGTGGGGGGGGGGAAGAATAGCGGGAGGGCATCGGACCAGCGTCGCCATAAAAATTTGCGCCGCCCGCTATTCTCCGACCCATCGTGAGTGCGGAGAATCGCGCCCACTCTCTCTCTTCAAACGATATACCTGCATCCTCTGACACAGACTTCAGGGCGCAACTCCACTCCATCATCCAGCAATACCATGTTGTTTTCAAAGGCATGAGCACATTCCCGTACACGTACAAAATCTTACTCATGCCCAACACCATGCCTGTCGTTCACGCACCTCACAGAGTTTCAGCGCCCCTCAAGGACCGCCTCAAGCAACAGCTCCAGGACCTCCAGGACCAAGGAGTCATTTCTAAGGTCACGGAACCCACAGACTGGGTAAGCTCCATGGTCTGTGTCAAGAAGCCGTCCAGCGAGCTGCAGACCTGTATTGATCCTAAAGATCTGAATCAGAATATCATGTGGGAGCACTACCCGATTCCGAAACGTGAGGAGCTCATGTCCAAGATGGCCCACGCCAAACTATTCTCAAAACTGGATGCCTCGAAGGGTTTCTGGCCGATCCAACTAGATAAGTCAAGCAGGAAGCTGTGTATGTTCAACACACCCTTTGGCAGGTTCTGCTACAACCGGATGCCATTCAGCATCATCTCTGCGTCCGAAGGTTTCCACCGGATCATGGAGCAGATGATGGAGGGGATCGACGGCGTCCGGGTATATGTCGACGACATTATTATCTGGTCAACCACCCCGCAGGAACACATTGCCCACCTTCACCGTGTTTTCAGGCGCATCCACGAACATGGCCTCCATCTCAATAGGGCCAAATGCTTCTTCGGCCAGTCGAGTATCAAGTTTCTGGGGGATCACATCTCCCACCAGGGGGTGCATCCGGATGAGGACAAGATTGCAGCAATCACGTGCATGAAGACGCCCGAGGACAAGAACGAGGTCCTCCGGTTCCTGGGTATGGTGAATTTCCTCGTGAAGTTCATCCCGAATCTCGCCTCACACACCACGGCCCTCAGGGAACTGATTCGCAAAACCACAGATTTCCGATGGCTCCCTGCTCACGAACTTGAATGGCAGGAGCTGAAGGCCAAGCTTTCCACGGCCCCAGTGTTGGCCTTTTTCGACCCGACAAAAGAGACCAAAATCTCTACTGATGCCAGTCAGTCGGGGATTGAAGCCGTGCTCCTGCAACGAGACGAGGCCTCGTCATTGGATTGGATTGGATTGGATTGGATTTGTTTATTGTCACGTGTACCGAGGTACAGTGAAAAGTCTTTTTCTACAAGCAGCTCAACAGATCATTCAGTACATGGAAGAAAAGGGAATTAAACAAAATTCGAGAAAATACAGGAAAATACATGAGAATACATAATAGGGCAACACAAGATATACAATGTAACTACATAAGCATTGGCAACGGTTGAAGCATACAGGGTGTAGTGTTAATGAGGTCAGTCAATAAGAGGGTCATTTAGGAGTCTGGTGACAGTGGGGAAGAAGCTGTTTTTGAGTCTGTTTGTGCGAGTTCTCAGACTTCTGTATCTCCTGCCTGATGGAAGAAGTTGGAAAAGTGAGTAAGCCGGGTGGGAGGGATCCTTGATTATGCTGCCCGCTTTCCCCCGGCAGCGGGAGGTGTAGATGGACCCCGTTGTCATGGGCCCCGTTGCGTATGCGTCATGGGCGATGACTCCCACAGAGCAGCGCTATGCGCAAATTGAGAAAGAGTGTCTCGGCCTTCTCACTGGAGTCGTGAAGTTCCACAACTACGTCTATGGACTTCCGCAGTTCACGGTTGAAACCGACCACCGCCCCCTTGTAAATATTGTCAAAAAGGACTTGAATGATATGACGCCTCGCCTCCAGCGTATCCTACTCAAGCTGCGCAGGTACGACTTTCAACTGCTCTATACCCCTGGCAAGGACCTTGCCGTTGCCGATGCCCTCTCAAGGTCGATCACAACTCCATGTGATCATGACGGCTTAATTTGCCAAATAGATGCTCACGTTCAGTTTGCAACCTCCCATTTGCCAGCTACGGATGCACGACTGATACAAATTCGCCGCGAGACAGCGGCTGATCCACTTCTGCAGCGGGTGATGCGCTTAACGTCAGACGGGTGGCTCAACGGCCAATGCCCGCAATTTTACAACGTCTGCGATGACTTGGCGGTTGTCGACGGGGTGCTCCTGAAATTGGATCGCATCGTCGTCCACAAAGCATATGCCAGTTAATGTTGGAGCAACTCCATGAAGGCCATTTAGGAATCGAGAAGTGCCGCCGCAGGGCCAGAGAAGCCGTCTACTGGCCGGGCATCAATGATGACATCTCCAATGTGATGCTTAACTGCTCTACCTGCCAGTGTTTTCAGCCCGCCCAACCACGGGAGACCCTGATGCCCCATGAGCTCGTCACATCGCCTTGGAGCAAAGTGGGCATCAACTTGGGGGCCCCGTCAGGGGGCCTCACGGTAGCATGGTGGTTAGCATCAATGCTTCACAGCTCCAGGGTCCCAGGTTCGATTCCCGGCTGGGTCACTGTCTGTGTGGAGTCTGCACGTCCTCCCTGTGTGTGCGTGGGTTTCCTCCGGGTGCTCCGGTTTCCTCCCACAGTCCAAAGATGTGCGGGTTAGGTGGATTGGCCATGCTAAATTGCCCGTAGTGTAAAGTTAATGGGGGGATTGTTGGGTTACGGGTATACGGGTTACGTGGGTTTAAGTAGGGTGATCATTGCTCGGCACAACATCGAGGGCCGAAGGGCCTGTTCTGTGCTGTACTGTTCTATGTTCTATGTTCTAACTTGTTCCATGCATTGAGCAGGGACTACATCATCATCATCGACTACTTCTCCAGTTACCCGGAGGTCATCAGGCTGCACGGTCTCACATCCTCAGCTGTGATCAGGGCTTATAAGGAGATATTTGCCCGAAATGGCATTCCGCTGACGGTCATGTCAAACAATCGCCCCTGTTTCGCGAGCCAGGAATGGGCCTGCTTCGCCCGACACTACAACTTCGAGCACATTACGTCCAGTCCCCTATACCCCCAATCCAATAGGAAGGTGTAAAAGGGGGTCCACATTGTTAAGCGGCTCCTCAGCAAGGCCGCCGACGCCGGCTCAGATTTCCATCTTGCTATGCTGACCTATCGCTCTGCCCCACTCCCCACTGGCCTGTCGCCTGCTCAGCTGCTAATGAACCGCACCCTCAGAACGACAGTGCCATCAATTCTCGCTCCCAACTTCGATTATGTCTCCGTGGTCCACCGCATGCACAGGTCTCAACTGCAGCAGAAAACTTCCTGCGACTCACGGGCTGCTGACCTTCCCGACATCCATCCATGCGACAAGGTTCGCATCCACCTCCCGGACTGTTGGCTGGTCTGCGCCTGCTGTCGTTCTAAGGCAGGTGGCCCATCGCTCCTTCCTGGTCCGCTTACCGGATGGATCCATTCGGCGCCGCAACAGTCGGCTCTTTGCCTGGTTCCAGGGTCGTCAAGGGATCCTCCGACCAGCTCTTCTACTGATCCCGCCGTGGACTCTGTGGTGCTTCCGGTCGCTCTGCCTGCCCCTGACAGTGCTGCAGCCCTCCCGGCTCCTGAGGCGCCGGCCATTGCCCCACCCTTGAGGCGGTCAACCAGAGTTCGTCGCCCACCTCAGAGGCTGAACTTATGAACTCTGTACACATGTGGACTCTCTGAAATGTTTTTTTTTTCCTATATCCTTTATTGTTGCATTCATTATCCAGTGATTTGTAAATAGATTCGCTGGTTGTTCCAGTTCATGGTAGTCATCTGCACCAGGCACCTTCCTCTATAAATAGTCTTATTCCCTGTATATAGCTTTGTACATATGTCTTCGCACCTCACACGTAGCTAGGTACATTCTCCACACACCCACACTATTTATTATCACATGCCTATATCAACATTTTTTTTATAAAAGGGGGGATGTCATGATATACACCAGCATATCATGGTGATGACACACACTGATGTACACACAGAGGGACCAATCAACATGCACAAACACCGCAGCCAATCACCAGTTAGAATACACACAGTATAAAGGCAGAGGGCACCACGGTTCCCGCTCATTCTGGGTGCTGCCTCTCAGTGTAACAGGAACTCATCCAGCCCAGCACAGACTTACAACACGTGCTGAGAGAATCATCTGGTTCGGACAAGGCTTAGGTCTCTAGTTTAAGTTAGCATCATTGAGACCCACAGTCATCGTGTGTTAGTTAGTCAGAAGTAGTTAATAAAATTGAGTTAAACCTTCATCCGTGTTGGATGTGTCTGTTCACCTCTCAAGTCTGCACAAGCCAACACTTCACTGGTCTTCCCACTTTTAAAATCATGTCACTCTCTCCTTCTCTCACGACACCGTGGCACAGTGGTTAACACTGCTGCCTCACAGCACCAGGGATCCGGGTTAGATTCTGACCTTGGGTGGAGTTTGCACGTTTTCCCCGCGTGTGCGTGGGTTTCCTCCGGGTGTTCCGGTTTCCTCCCACAACCCAAAGATGTGCAGGTTAGGTGGATTGGCATTGCTAAAATTTCCCGTTGGTTCCGGAGATACGGTGGGGGGCGTAGGCCTAGGTAGGGTGCTCTTCCAGAGGGTCGGTGCAGACTTAATGGGCCAAATGGCCTCTTTCTACACTGTAGTGATTCTATAATGCTTAGCTCTTTGTTTGAAATCCCAGAACTCTCAGTTCCCTCTTAAAATACCACATGGCCGGATTTCAAACTTTGTTCCTTTGGAGCTGCTGATGATGCCTCCGCATCAAAACCGATATCTAATGAAGTAAATCTTCTCCCTTTCCAGAATCTAACCTGGAATCCCTTTCCAAGCTAGTCCTCTAATTAATTGAGCTTGAGACATCATTTCCTGCTGGGGACTGACTCAGATAATTAGGGGTCTGAACACTGGGCAATTAGAAAGTGAGCAATTTGGCAGGTTACCTCAATTTTAAATTCATCTTCATGTGCAGAAGTATTTAGCAACGCAGGGAGGAAGGCACAGCCAGCCAGCAATGTCTGCAATCAGTCACATCTGTTGGTATGTGATTCAAATGTTAGCAAGTGCTGCACAGTTAAAGGGAGAAAAAACTCTCCTGCCTCTGAGTCAGACGATTTTGCTCTAAGTCCCACCCTGGGTTTTGAACACAGGAAAACTGCACTCACCATCCATTGTGGTACTGAGGGAGTACTGCATTGTCAGAGTTACCGGGTTGGATTCACTGTCCTGGAATGGCCGAATCGTGTTCCCCGATGGGACGGAGTATCGGGTGTCGGGGCAAAATCAAGATCGACCCGGACGTGTTGCCCCGAACCCCCAGAATCAAGGTCCACGCCCCTTGCCAGCGGTGCATGTCACTGAATCTTAATGACCCACTTGCATCCATTTAGCGGTCCCACCATTTCTATACTCTGACATTCCGTGATTCTCCGCTCCCTGCGGCCAGGAATCACATGGGTGAGGGTCATTTGTTGATTCTACCAGGGTGGTCCCAGTATGGTGGACCTCGCGGTGGGCTAAGAGGGTAATGCACCCCCCAAGGAGTTACTCCCTTGGCCCACTTAGAGGTCAACCACGCCAGGGCCAAGCCGATACAGACCATCCTGGTAGCATTGTGGATAGCACAATTGCTTCACAGCTCCAGTGTCCCAAGTTCGATTTCGACTTGGGTCACTGTCTGTCTGGAATCTGCACATCCTCCCCGTGACTGCGTGGGTTTCCTCCGGGTACTCCGGTTTCCTCCCACAGTCCAAAGATGTGCAGGTTGGGTGGATTGGCCATGAAAAATTGTCCAAAATTCTATGATTAACCTAGGACAAAAGTTCGGCGCAACATCGTGGGCCGAAGGGCCTGTTCTGTGCTGTATTTCTCTATCTCTATCTATCCGAGCCCAAAAGAGGGCTGCACTCCCACCATAATGCACTGCATTGCAAGAGAAGTAAGTGCATTCCAAGCACTAAGTGCCTTCCAATCACTCAAGCGTGTGATTGCACTGCACTTACCTCTCTTTGATGTGGTCAATATTTGTAAACATTTCACCACTTCAGCCACTGAAACGTGAAGGGAGATGAATGAACTGGAACATCGCAGCAGGCCAAGGATGGACACCCACAGTCCAAAGATGTGCGGGTTAGGTGGATTGGCCATGCTAAATTGCCCGTAGTGTAAGGTTAATGGGGGGATTGTTGGGTTATGGGTATACGGGTTTAAGTGGGGTGATCATTGTTCGGCACAACATCGAGGGCCGAAGGGCCTGTTCTGTGCTGTAATGTTCTATGTTCTATGTTCTATGTGGGCTTGAGAGCAAGGCGCTGAGCATAAATGGCATGCAGCAGGAAGATTGGGGTCAGGCTTGCGGACTGAGTGAAGGTGTTCCACAAAACACTTATTCGGCCTACATTTGATCTCCCCAATATAGAGGGGGCCACATTGGGAGAAGCAAATACAGTCGATGACGATCCTGTCAGATTTTTGTGTTTTCTGCAAACTTTGAAATTGTGCTCCCTGTAGCCAGATCTAGCCTTCTTGTGTATCAACTATAGATTAGTGATAGCACTCGCATCGATATGCCTGATGGCTACAGCCTTGAAGCCAAATACTTCACCACACGATCTGGAATCCCTCTTCAATGCACCATTGAGGGAATGTTGCACTGTCAGAGCTGGGGGGAAAGGCGGGCTGTGTGGAAGGACTGCTTCTGTGCCACAGTACATTGTTTTAATCATTTTATTTAAATAACCTAAACAAAGAACAGCTCTCAATCCCACTCAATACCACACACACTCTCAATGCCAGCTTATTCCAACCCATTGCCCCTCAATAGATCATAAGGTCATAATATATCAGAGCAGAATTAGGCCATTTGGCGCATCGAGTCTGCTCTGCCATTTTATCATGGCTGATATGTTCCTCATTCCCATTCTCCTGCCTTCCCCCATAAACCCGATTCCCTTATTAATCAAGAAATCCCCATCAATTACACCAGATTTGTGCAAGAGGTGCTGTTACCTACAGGGTTACAGACCAGTGGCTGGATGGTGGAATTAGACAGAATATTTATTATTTAGAACATCAGAACTAGGAGCAAGAGGAGGCAATTCAGCCACTTGAGGCTGTTCCACCATTCAATACGATCATGGCTGATTTCATCATGGCCTTAACTCTACCGTCCTGCCCGTTCTTCTTAACCCTCAACCCAAAACTAGTTAAAAATCTGTCTCACTCCTCCTTAAATTTACTCGCTGTCGTAGCATCCACCACACTCAGGGGTAGATTCACAACTCTTTGGGAGAAGTAGTTTTCTTTAAAATTTAGAGTACCCAATTCATTTTTTCCAATTAAGGGGCAACTTAGCGTGGCCAATCCACCTAGCTTGCACATTTTTGGGTTGTGGGGGCGAAACCCACGCAAAGATGGGGAGAATGTGCAAACTCCACACGGACAGTGACCCAGAGCCGGGGTCGAACCTGGGACCTCGGCGCCGTAAGGCCGCAGTGCTAACCCACTGCACCACCGTGCTGCCCCGGGAGAAGTAGTTTATTAATAATAATAATAATAACCTTTATTGTCACAAGTATGAAGTTACTGTGAAAAGCCTCTAGTTGCCACATTCCGGTGACTCATCTCTGTTTTAAATTTGCTACTCCTTATCTTGAGGCTATGGCCTCTTGTTCTAGAATCCCCCTCAAGAGGAAGCGTCTGCTCTAGGTCTACTTTGTTAGTACTTTTTATCATCTTGTACACCTTAATTGATCGTCACTCATTCTTCGAAACTCTAAGGAGTATATGCCGAAACTGCTCAATCTTCCTTTATATGACAAACCCCTCATCTCTGGAATCAACCTAGTGAACCTCCTCTGAACTACCTCCAATGCCATTACATTTGTCCTCAAATAAGGGGAGCCAAACTGTGCACAATATTCCAGGTGCAGTCTCACCAATGCCATGTATAGTTGCAACAACACTTTTTTTTACCTTTATACTCTATTCCTTTATTTATAAATGCCACTATTCGATTCACTTCCTTTAATGCCCATTGTACCTGCATGCTAGTTTTCTGCGACTTATGAACCAGGACACCCAGATCCCTCTGCATCGAAGCACCTCAAAGTCTCTTCCCATTTAGATAATAAGTTGTCTTTCTATTTTTCCAAGCAAAATGGATGACCTCACACTTATCTACGTTAAACTCAATCTGGCACATTTTGACCCACTCACCTAACCGATGCAAATCCATTTGTAACTCCTGCTAAGTATGCCCTTCACCCTCACATTGCATTATCCCCTCCATGGCAAGTCAACCAGTATCCTTTGGCAGTTCTTTGACAGGTTTGACACCTTTGATAGTTGCTGAACAAATGACAGTTCTTTGACAGTTTATCTATTATTTGACAGTTACTTGATACTTTGGCCGTTTCAATGAGCTTATGCACTCTTTGCGTACAATCATGTTTACTTTCAATAACTGCAAAGGGTGCCTTGACAATCCCAAATGTGCCCCGGGACCACATACATAGGGGTATTTAACTTCTCCAAAGAGCCTGGCTGTCCAAATGAACTCTCAAATTTCAGACCAGCTCTTACCTGTTACAATCCACTCCCGTCGGGTCTCACACTCCTGGCCGACCAAACTCCCACTCTGTGGAGTCAGCTGCTGATTCAAATGACCAGCTGCCTCCGTAAACCACGCATGTGTGAATGCCGGCCTGACTCCAGTCTCCCTTCCCAGCCAAAATGGGAAATGCCATGTTTGGGGTAGGGACTTAGAATTTCCTGCAATTTCTGGGACTTCTGCCATGATGGTGAGCCTTTAGACTGCAATGGGAATCTGGACCAATATCTAGACATTATCAAATGTCTATTTGTGGTAGCCCACTGTGTGTAAATTATCTGCCCCATTTCCAACATTACAACAATGTCCTCACTTCAACAGAACTTCATTGACTGTGAAGTGGCACACATTAGTCTCAGTTGGTGAGAGGTTCTATGTAAATAAAAGTTTTTCTTTCTTTTAAATGTATACATTTCATTGAGTAATCCATTGGGTGTGGTAATACAAAGCTAAACGGGATTGATTTTTGTTGTGGCAGTTGGACTAAAGCTCTCAATGCTCACCATTTTTAAGCGTAACTCAGACAACAACCTCCCTTGACTGCACTTGTGCAGTTAAATGCAGGAACAAAGCAGTAGCTGTTCAAGTTACTCTGCTCCTCAAAATGCTTTCCTATTCTGATATGTCATCGAGATAGTCACCATTGAAATACAGGGAAAAACATAAATTTATGGTATTTTCTCAATACATCCCATAAGTACCAGAAATTATTAGGGTTTGTCCATTCCATCACAGGTACCATTTAATGGCATAACAAGCCTTAACCATTGCCAAGCAGCCACTCTGGCATTGGAAATCAACTTTTACAAGTGTGGAGTTTCATTCCACCAGATTTTAATTATATTTGGAGATTTCCAGAAGAATCACAGAAAAATTCTTCTGTGGGGCAGCGCGGTAGCATGGTGGTTAGCATAAATGCTTCACAGCTCCAGCGTCCCAGGTTCGATTCCCGGCTGGGTCACTGTCTGTGCGGAGTCTGCACGTCCTCCCCGTGTGTGCGTGGGTTTCCTCCGGGTGCTCCGGTTTCCTCCCACAGTCCAAAGATGTGCGGGTTAGGTGGATTGGCCATGCTAAATTGCCCGTAGTGTCCTAAAAAAAAAAAGTAAGGTTAGGGAGGGGGGGGTTGTTGGGTTACGGGTATAGCGTGGGTTTGAGTAGGGTGATCATGGCTCGGCACAACATCGAGGGCCGAAGGGCCTGTTCTGTGCTGTACTGTTCTAATTCTAATACCATGCAGAAAGGGCCCTTCGGCCCATCGAGTCTGCACTGCCACATGAAAGGCACCTGATCTGCCAATCCTAATCCTATTTGCCAGCACTTGGCCCATAGCCTCGATTGTTAACTTTTTTTACAATTAGTATTTTTCAACTTGTTTTATCTGTCTCTTTTATCTCGAACAGACCCATTGTCCTTTCCCTCTCCATATTTCACCTCCTGTGCCTGATTTGATTTTGAATTAACTTTTGAATTCATTTTGGAAGGTCTAATGCAGGTAGGGAATATACAGTGAATGGTAGAACCCTCAGGAGTATTGAAAGTCAGAGAGATCTAGGTGTACAGGTCCACAGGTCACTGAAAGGGGCAACACAGGTGGAGAAGGTAGTCAAGAAGGCATACGGCATGCTTGCCTTCATTGGCCGGGGCATTGAATATAAGAATTGGCAAGTCATGTTGTAGCTGTACAGAACCTTAGCTAGGCCACATTTGGAGTATAGTGTTCAATTCTGGTCGCCACACTACCAGAAGGATATGGAGGCATTAGAGAGGGTGCACAAGAGATTTACCAGGATGTTGCCTGGTATGGAGGGCATTAACTATGAGGAGCGGTTGAATAAAGTTGGTTTGTTCTCACTGGAACGACGGAGGTTGAGGGGCGACCTGATAGAGATCTACAAAATTATGAGGGGAATAGACAAAGTGGATAGTCAGAGGCATTTCCCCAGGGTAGAGGAGTCAATTACTAGGGGGCATAGGTTTAAGGTGCGAGGGGCAAGGTTTAGAGTAGATGTACGAGGCAAGTTTTTTACACAGAGGGTAGTGGGTGCCTGGAACTCGCTGCCGGAGGAGGTGGTGGAAGCAGGGATGATAGTGACATTTAAGGGGCATCTTGACAAATACATGAATAGGATGGGAATAGAGGGATACGGACCCAGGAAGTGTAGAAGATTGTAGTTTAATCGGGCAGCATGGTCGGCACGGGCTTGGAGGGCCGAAGGGCCTGTTCCTGTGCTGTACTTTTCTTTGTTCTTTGTTCTTTGATTCTAACTTACAATTTCCTGCATCAGGTTGTGTGCTGCTTATTAACATTTGTTCAATATGATTGGTAAAGAAGATACACCATTGCCTGCCCTGGTCATCCTGATTCTAAACCCTATACGGGTAGTGTGGCATTCTCTAATTTACAGTACCTTCCAATGTAAAACCCCATGGAACGTCAGTGTGCAAGTTCAACGTTTGGCACCGAGAGCAGTATCTAATGCATTTTTTTTTGTGACATTGAGTCCCATTTGCAATCCATCTGAACAGTTGCTAAATCTCTGCAGATTTCAGGATTTGATTGACTGGAACTCAATACTTTTATGTCATAGGGACTAATGAGAACAGTAAACAATGTACTCTATTGCAATTAAATTTAAGATGATGTGGCAACTTCACGATCTCTCCGAGGAATATGCTGGAGCAATGTTTATAAAAGTATACTTTGGTAGGTTTTCCTTTAATTAAATATAGGAAAGGTTCGGGCTGACAGCTCAGGGGAATGTTCTTAAAAGGCACTCAAATGTGGTGCCAATGACCAAATTCACATCATGTTATTAATAGAACATCATGTTGCTATTGTGCAATGTGTTACATTATTTGATTGAACATAGGCGAACGCAGTTGGGGAAGAGAGTAAAGGGATTTGAAAGCATTATTTCAAAGGACTCATTCTCAAGCAGCGGTTCCCTTAAGTTGTAATACTTCTAGGCTCGAAGAGGTCAGAAGCTAATACTGTTTCCTTGTTGAGGTGGCCCATCCTTTGAAACTCCAGCTTCAACTCCTGTTGTGGGGAAATATTTCAATGAAAAAGTCCAACTTGAATATCTCTGTTTCCAAGTCAGGGGGGCTGGCCTAAAATGACCAAGGTTTTTTTTTAAAGATTTCTTTGCATCTGTAATAAAGTGCGTGATTTTGAATGCTGCATTTATGTATTCTTTAAGAGACATGGCTGTCGCTGGCAAGGCCAGCATTTATTACCCTTCCCTGATTACTCGTGAATTAAGTGGCTTGCTGGGCCATTTCAAAGGAGCAGTTAAGTGTCAACCTTGCTGTGGGTCTGGCATCACATGTAGGCCAGATCAGGAAAGGATGGCAGATTTCCTTCCCTGAAGGGCATTTTTCTTTTTTACTTTGATTAATTTTATTGTGAATCGGTACTCCTAACAACACAAATTCAGCTTAGGACTGGATGATTTGCCCCTTCCTCTTCTTACCTCCTCCCAGCTCAAAGTGCTTGCAAAATAAAAGCAAATTACTGCGGATGCTGGAATCTGAAACCAAAGCGAAAATGCTGGAAAATCTCAGCAGGTCTGGCAGCATCTGTAGGGAGAGAAAAGAGCTAACGTTTCGAGACCACATGCCAAAGTTTGGGTCACTGTCTGTGCGGAGTCTGCACATTCTCCCCATGTCTGCGTGGGTTTCCTCCGGGTGTTCCGGTTTCCTCCCACAAATCCTGAAAGATGTGATATATTAGGTAAGTTGGACATTCTGAATTTTCCCTCTGTGTAACCGAACAGGTGCTGGAATGTGGCGACTGGGGGCTTTTCACAGTAACTTCATTGTAGTGTTAATGTAAGCCTACTTGTGACAATAAAGATTATTATAGACTGGAATTATATCCGCAATCTAGGCTGAGGAATTTACAGGTGGAAAACTGGGGCACTAGAGCGCCACCACCAGTGAGGTGTTCAAATTACAGTGTGACTTTTTGTTAGTCTTTTGTGGGATATGGGCGTCGCTGGTGAGGCCAATATTTGTTTCCACCCCAAATTACTCCTGAGCTGGGTGGCCGTTTCAGAGGGGAGTGGAGATAATGGCTACTGGTGAATCACATTGCTGTGGGACTGGAGTCACATATAGATCTGATTAGGTCAATACGGCAGATTTCCTTCCCGAAAGGGACATTAATGTTTTTACCACAGCCAACGATAATTTCATGATCGCCATTAGCCTCATAATTCCAGGTGTTATCAATTGAACTTAAAATGCTCCAGCTTCCGTGCTGGGATTTGGTCCTCAGGGCATCAACCCAGGCCTCAGGATTACAAGTCCAGTAACATTACCAGCACACTGCCGTCTTCCTGTTTATGGGATGAGTGCAAGATTTGTAATATGTCAAGCAAACTAAATGCTTGTAACTTCCTCGACCTCTGAATGCCTCACAGTGCTTTACAGTCGATGAGTTGCTGTTGGCAATAGTATCATTCCTGCAAAGTCGGCACAGCCGTGTAGATAATTTATGCAAAGCAACATCGCACATATGGCAACGAGATACGCACCCAGATAATTTGAGTTTTTATTGCTGTCGCCTGCAACACCCCTAAATAAATACGCCTGATAGACAACAATCTCCTAATTAAGCAGGCAAATGTCATTGCAATACATATAGGTGGGCAGCCTGGGTCACCGGTACTCATGAGTTATTCTGGATCATTCCCACCTTAAATACTCTCCACAAGTTTAGGATGGCAACTATGTTCCGGCATCTGTTGATGCAGCTTGCCGAGATGAGAACCCCAATTTTAAAGTGGACATGTGTTGCAGTGTTCCATCTGCATCCCCACAAGTTTTGGTGTTGCTAGGATACCACATCCTTCGGGTTCTGCTGGCACTGGTGTCGTCATTGGTAACACCAACAAATCTTGTGATAGGCGCCATTCTGAGATATGAAGGAGGTGCAGGCAGGTGCCAGTTTGAAAGCACTTGGTGAAACCGCATCTGGAGTATCATGCACATTCTTTTTGGTCACTTTATCCAAGGAAGGGTATGCTGCCCCTTGAGTGAGCACAATAAAGGTGACGGATTCCTGGGATGGGATGCTTAGACTATGAGGAGAGAGTGAGTAGACTAGGCATATATTCCCCAGGGTTGAGAAAAATGAAAGGTGATCTCATCGAAACATCTAATAATCCGAAGAGCCTTGAAAGGGAAGGTGCTGTGAGACTATGTCCATTGACTGGGGATTTAAGAACACCGCCCATTTAGGATTGAGAAGGACTGAGATTAGAAGTTTCCTCACTTTAAGGTATTTTTGAAATCCTCTGCCTCAGATAACTGGATCCGCAGCCATTGGATATGGTTCACGAGAGGCATCAGCAGGTTTTTGAATACTAAGGTCATCAAGGGAAATGGGGATCATGTGGAAGATGGAACTGAGGTTGATGACCATGTTGAATGGCAGAGCAGAATGACCGACTTGTGCTCCTATTTCATCAGCAGAATTTTACGTTCCGCTGCCTGCAGATTTACATTTGGGGGAGGGGCGGTAGGGAAGGGGGAGGTTGGCGGAGTCATAATTCCTGAGATGACCTACGCCCCGAGCTCTTGCCCTTCCCACCTCTGCACTATTAGGGTGGGATGATTTAGTCCTAGGCCAGCCCCTTTGCCCCAATTGAGGCCCTTTAAGTAGCCAAGTAATGACCACTTAGGGGCCATTTCCCACCGCAGGCTCAATTTTTAGTCTGTTGGAAAGAGTGTAGGGATGGGGAAGCCACAAAAAGAACCCTGCTGTGGCTTTGGCAGGAAGGGTGGGATCATCAATGGCCTCCTTTCGACATTGGGCATCCCTCTCCCCCTCACAACATCTGCCTCCTGCAGGTGCTTTCTTCCCCTGCTTGACCGCTCTACCAACACCCTTATTCCCCCTCTGCCCAACACCATCCACCAACCTCCTCCCTACTCTCCAAGTCTTCAGTTCTGCTCACAGCCCTTGAGATTTCCACACTTATTGGCTCCGGGACTCCTGAGATGTAGGCCTGAACCTCTTTCGTGTCAGGTGCACTCGGCGGGCCCAGAAGCAGGCGGGAAATGCATTCCCAGCCTCGGAGCTGGGAATCAGTTATTAACATAGAACATAGAACTGTACAGCCCAGTACAGGCCCTTCGGCCCATGATGTTGTGCCGAACTAGTCTGAAACTAAGATCAAATCAACCTACTCCCAATCATCGATATTAAGGAGATGACTGAACATTTGGAAAGACAAACCATAGTCAGCATAATTTTACGGAGGTTAAGTCATGCTCGACAAACTTGCTTGAGTTCTTTGAGGATGTAACCAGTGTTAATGAAAATGCAAAGATGTCATTTGAAACATGAAGGTCTGATGATAAAACCAAAGGAACATGAGAAAAAGCAAAGTAACAGAAAAGATCCCATAAAAGTAAATGTAATGAAATGCTAAAATGAAATAGCAGAAGGAGCTCGAAGGGTTAACTGCAGACAAAGATTCTTTAGAAGGCAGACAGCCATTATCACACAGGCCTTGAGATAAGGAAGCAGTTCATGATGTAACTTAATATCTTAAGTTCAAGAAATTCTTATAAAAAATTAAGTTTTAAGTTACATAAAGAGAATGAGTTTTATTCCCTTTAATAGAAGTTAATTAGTTTAGCAAACAATTGTTTGGAATTGTCAGAAAATTCAATGCTTTAAGAAGATAAGGGAATGAAAGGCTGGAATGCCCCAGAATAATTAACAGGAAACCTCCCTTCGAGCAAGCTGGCAAACCAAGGTCAGGTTAACATGAAGGATCTCTCATGATATTACGAGTACTTGATGTGGAATCACATGGACAGAAAGGGTATTGCGATCAGGAGCAGAAGAAAATACTTTAGAATAATGTCATGTAATCAGCAAAGCTGTTTTAAAGGTGATATATATCCGAGATCGCCCCCAGCCAGGCACTTACTCTAAGCTCGCAGGGTGATCTCGGTCATGGAAAGGACTAAACATGAAAACCGAGCAGAACAGCAAATCCACCGGAAGAAAACCAAAAGATAAAGAAGAGAGATGTCAAGGTAGACCAGGAAAGTCTAATCAACCGACCAGGAGAATCCAGAAGCAAGATCTTTTTACTTTTCTGTAAAGACAATGATTTTATCTTTTAAAAGAAAAAATAAAATAACTTAAAGTTTTAACCTGAAACAGTGGTTATTACAAAAGTCTACTTTACTTACTTAGCAACGCGGGACCCAGGATCAAAGCTACTAGGTGGTAAGTAGATAAAATTCTTCTATGAAGATACGGGTTATCCCGGGGAACAACTTGAAACACTAGTTCGCCTCGCATAGCACCCGCCTAAGGCTGCATAGGAGTCAGGGAGTGAGAATCCATGTCCACCATTTAGAATCTCTTGACCCTTGTTTGGTAAAGGGGAAACCTAAGAATTCTAAGAATAGTAGTGAGGTTTAAATACACCAGCAAGGTGGATAATCTGTGGCTGTGGTATATATGATCTTCCAGAAGGCTTTCGACAAGGTGCCACATAAAAGGCTTATCCGAGGTTAGAGGTGAAGGGTCGCCTGGCCAAGAAGACCGCACACCAACCATAAGAGCAGACAGGTCTTGTAAAGTAACATTTAATGGACCCTTTAATGGGTTAAATCACAAGGGATTGTGGGTAGAGTACTAAATTGGATTGAGGATTGGCTGACTGACAGAAAGCAGAGGATTGGGATAAATGGGTCTTTCTCTGGCTGGCGAACTATAACTAGTGGGGTGCCGCAGGGGTCAATCCTTAAACCTCAACTGGTTACAATCTATAGATATTATTTTCAAGCAGCGACAGAGTGTATTATAGGAAAATTTACGGATGATACTAAAATCGGTGGGAAAGTAGGCAGTGAAGAGAATTTGAAGATTTTACAGATGGATATAGGTGGGCTAGGAGAATAAGCCAAAATTTGGCAGATGGCGTATAATGTGGATAAGTGTGAGGTTAGCCATTTTGGCCGAAAAATGGGAAGGCAAATTATTACCTAAATGGAAATGCATTTGGGCAGAGGGATCTGGGTGTCTTTGTTCATGAATCGCAGAAAGTCAGTATGTAGGTACAGCATATAATAAAAAAGGCAAATGGAATGTAAGCATTTATTGCAAATGAACTAGAGTATTAAAGTTGGGAAGTGTTGTTGCAATTGTACAGGGGGTTGGTGAGACCACATCTCGAGTATTGTGTCCAGTTTTGGTCTCCTTATTTGAGGAAGGATGTGGTGGCATTGGAGGCAGTTCAGAGGAGGTTCACCATATTCATGCCGGGGATGAAAGGGTTGATGTATGAGGAGAGATTGTACAGTTTGGGCTTATACTTGCTGGAGTTTAGAAGAATGAGAGGGGATCTGATCCAAGTATATAAAATACTAAGAGGAATTGATAAAGTAAACAAAGACCAAAATGTTCCCCCTGAGGGGCAATCTAGAATGAGAGGTCATGGATATAGCTTGTGAGATGGTAGATTCAAAATTGAGATGAGGAGGCACTACTTCTCGCAGGGGGTGGTGAATTTGTGGAACTCGCTGCTCCATAGGGCGGTGGAATCTGAGTCATTAAGTGGCTTCAAGAAGGTGATAGATATATTTCTGATTTTAAAAATGGTTAAAGGGAGTTGGGGAACAGGCAGAGAGATGGATATAAGACCAGGAAGAGATCAGCCATGGTCTGATCGAATGGCAGAGCAGGCTTGCCTACTTCTGCTCCTCATTCCTATATACCTATGCACCTACATACAAGCTGGCTGGCCAATTAACATGCAACCAGCATGAAACACTCTCTGTGAAAGGCTGAGCACAGCTGGGGAGGGTAGGAAGAGACTGGGTACTGAGAAAAGGGAAGGTGCAGGCTGACATTTCTAATGTGCTCCCTCAGGGGGGCAACCGCTGCGGAACAGGTAACTGAAAAATAAACAGCGACGGAAAAACTCTGGAAAGAAATGTCTTGGCAGCACACTCAAACACAAACATAAGTCCCCAGACGCCTTATAAAATGTTGTTTCAACCGTGACAGATCACCCCGCCCTGGATTGAGGTTACAGGTGAAGGCACACCAACTATAAGAGCAGACAGGCCTTGTAAAGTTATATTCAATGGACCCTTTAATGAGTTAAATTGCCTGCTTGATTGTCGGCGGGCAAGCATCCAACTTGCATGTATCCACCAGCCGAAATATTGCGAACAATCGCGATGCTGTCAGTAAAATTCCCGCCATCGACTCTAGGGACTCATTATAATTCCAGTCCTGGCCACTGTGTTATATTACTTTGTATAATATATGTTACTCATTTGATTCTTACCAAGATGATCTTTTGCTCGATGTTGATTAACACTTGTAATCTTCCAATTAAAGCAAATACTTCATTGAGTAACATTAACAAATAAACTGTGAGTTTGTTCTCTGTCCAACACTTATGCTAGATATTAAATAAACAGGATTAAATAAGAATTAATTATGATGAACTATACCTGCACTGAGCTATCTCTCTCTACCTCTGGTCACTGGTCACGACACACACAATGAGGCAAGAACCCGGCTTGGGCTTGTCTTTTATACCTATCTCTAGTGCTGCCATCTAGTGATTACTTAGCTGTTATGTCTATACATTAAACCCTTGTACACATACAGACATGCAGACCAATACACACTGCGGCCTCTGGTGCTCCTGGAACTAGAGAGCAGCCAGCCAATCAGATTTCTCGGGAGCTCTCTGAGGGAGGACTTACTTCTGAGTGAATTCGCTCCAGTAGATTTTGGAGCGGCATATGGCTGAGGGGCAGCCAGTATCGGCAGCAATGTGTCGTTGCCAACTCCTTGGATGACGGGAAGGGAAACCTCGCCAGCCCAATAATCCTGGCCCATCTGCTGTGTGCATTGTGTTCATACAGAGGCAACAAACACCTCTGTTGGAAAATAAGTCCCTGCAGTTGTCATTATGGTCCACAAGGCGGTGGCAGTAAACAGGCATTTCTTTCTTTTTTGTAAGAGGAATTTGGGTCTTTAATATGGTATTTTATTCCCTAAAATCAGTACCTTCATGAACCATAATCAGATCTTGACAGTTTAAATGTTATCTGAAACACCAACAAGATAACTGGAAAACAATAGGCAGCACCTTCCAAGCCCACAACCATTGCCATCTAGAAGGACATGGACAGCAGATACGTGGGAACACCACCATCTGGAAGTTCCCCTCCAAGCCACTCACTATCCTGACTTGGAAATATATTGCCGTTCCTTCACACTCACCAGGGCAAAATCCTGGAACCCCATCCCTAACAGTACTGTGGGTGTACCTACACCATATGGGCTGCAACAGTTCAAGAAGGCAGCTCAGGCCTTCTCAAGGACAGTTAGGATTGACAATAAATCCTGGTCAAGCCAGTGAGGCCCATGTCCAATGAATGCATTTTTAAAAAATGCTATGGGGAAACTTCCCACTAGACTCTAGCTGCCTCCCAGAATCCACTTGTGACGTCCCAGTTTGCCTCACATATGTCCCAGTGACTGCTCAGTTAGCCTGTCCTGAAAGGAAATAATTGAAACGACAAGTTTTCCAAGTTGCTGGCTTACCTTTCCAAGTTGAGCTCACCAGACACGATGGGGCCTTGTAACTTCTCAAAGTCTCCTTGGCCATGAATTCAGACAACAAGATTAACAAACCTCTCCGGAGCTCAGAGTTGATTAATTGAGGACTAAGCAGCACTGACTCCTGCACCCCAGGAGAGGAGAGGCCCAGCATTCGCTTTCACATCAAATGAGTTTTATTACCTGGGAGAGTAGAGACCAGCTGGCCCAGAGGACAATTCAAATTAATATTGCTTGGCAATGGAGGCCTCACTTTTTTGCTATTCTACCGTAACCGTGAACAAGCAGATCAGATGGCAAGAAGAAAAGACTGCTTAAAAAAAGAGAGGAGGTAAAGAAAATCTCAAAGAACAGCAGACGTACTGTAATTGGGAGAAAAAACGTCTCCTAGGCAACAATCAAGAAATATGGTAACACCAAGCCATGCTGTATGAAACATGTAGTTAATATTTAATACAATCCTTTTGTCGGGTAAGTTTATATTTTATCCTGCATTCTCGACAGTAAAGCTCTTGATTATTGCTCATTCCAATTTGCTTTACTCTCCAGTTTTCCTCTCCACTTTCCTGATGCTACCGGATGTGGGCATGTCCTCCAGAGCCCAACTGGTTGGAATTCACAGGTGAGTTTGGAAGGTGTCAGCCGGCTGCTCAAGCTGGGGTGCAGCACAGCTGAGCATAGCGCTGTCTCACTGGATGTCTGCATAAGTGCCCTGATATTGAACTGCGATGGGCAGGTGAAAATCCACACAGCCTTCCTGTCATTAATCCAGGCTCTCGACTGCATCCTGAAATGAAATGAAAATGAAAATAGCTTATTGTCACAAGTAGGCTTCAATGAAGTTACTGTGAAAAGCCCCGAGTCGCCACATTCCGGCGCCTGTCCAGGGATGCTGGTACGGGAATCGAACCGTGCTGCTGGCCTGCTTGGTCTGCTTTAAAAGCCAGCGATTTAGCTGAGTGAGCTAAACCAGCCCCTGAGCTGAGATCAGTGTGGTGGTATGATTAGCATAGCTGCCTGCCATTGGTGCAGAACACCGGCTTACCATTGGCCCTGGTCGATCATGTGCCTCTCGACCGATTGGTTGAGACCAGTCATGTGACGGCTCACCGATTGGGCGAGAGACTGAGTTAACCCCGCCTACAGGGCGGGGTATAAATACCCAGTAATCCCGGCGGTCGTCCATATACTGTAATCGACCGCAGGACTAACATCTAGCTGATTAAAGCCATACTTTTGTACAGCAACTCGTCTCGTGTTCAATTGATGGTACATCAATCAGTAAACCAAGGACCAAAGGAAAATAGGATCAGCACCTGAGGTCATTCAATTAGAGCGGCAATTCAACTCCATTTCCCCATCATTGCTCCATACCCTTTGGTAGTCTTACCCAATTAATAACCTTTGTAACTTGGCCTTGACAGATCCAACCGACCCCCAACATTCCCAGCTTTCTTTTTACGACAGAGAATTTAAAAATTTTACCCACTCTTAATGTGGAAAATAATTCTTCATTTCACCCCTGAATAGCCAAACCCTCATTTAAACATTACATCTGCTCACTTTGAACGCAACAACTTTGCGTTCTCTGCTGGTTCATATTGCTTGCTTGGGGCTGCGGCACTGCGTGCAGACTGGTATCATCGCTGTATCTGCGCTAAAGCCATCACTAAGAAGGCCACCAATAAGGCACTTGGTTTCTCCATCCCTCCCCCCCCCCGTCGCAGAAGTGTGTGCGTGTATCGCGCATGCCGGCGTGCCGTTTGGACATCAGGTGACACCCATAACACTCAACCAACGGGGTTATGGTAATAATTCCAGCTGAGGCCAGGCTGAAACAAATCTCGGGTTTATTCCCTTGAACTAAATGGAAGCCAAAACCACGGCATCCAATGCTTTCGTCCCCGCCTGGGACCATCGGAAACACTGGTCCGGTTCAGTGTTACACATTTTAAGGTCCCGCCAATAAGTCCCTATTGGACGAGCCTCCACTCACTTAACGGGGCAACGAGTACTCCCAACCCCACGTGAACGTCATAACAGTTAACATCATTACGATTCATTTGTGATGGCGAGGTCTTGTGCGCAGTGGGTAACGTCCCTGCCTCTAAGTCAGGAGCTCTGGTTCGAGGCCCAACCCTGGACTTGATGGCCAAGGAAAGCGCGTTTACAACGCGGTTGAAGAGAGCGGGAGAGACTCCTGGTCAGCCATGCTTGATGCGGAGTGGCATCTCCTCAAGCTATAAGCTTCTAGTGACAGAGTAGCGACCTGTTCCGGGAATAACTACCTCTAGAAACAGACAGAACTCTGCCTTCGCAGAGAATTGGAAATGGAGTGATATTATTTGCGGGATACATATTGAGCCGGAGCATTAGCGGGAACGTAGCACTGTTGCTTCACAGCGCAAGGTTTGATTCCCGTTTGGACCACTGTCTGTGCGGAGTCTGCACGTTCTCCCCGTGTCTGCGTGTGTTTCCTCCGGGTGTTCCTGTTTCCTCCTACAAGTCCCAAAATCCTGCTGTTAGGTGAAAGGGATATTCTGAATTCTCCCTCAGTGCACCCGAACAGGCGCCGGAGAGTTGGAAATTTTCACAGCAACTTCATTGCAGTGGTAATGTAAGCCTACTTGTGACACTAATAATTATTATTAGGGATAACTCTACTTCAGGTGGTGCCATTGGATGTTTTATGTCCATTTGAGTGGGCAGAGGCTTAGAGATAGTCCTCTCAACAGTGCAGCACCCCCTCAGTGGCTGCTCAGGATTGTTAACCTTGACCTGTGTGCTCAGAATCTGCAGACTCCCCTCATAGTTCATGCGCATTAAGTGGTTTGGTCAAAGTGGGGCAGGGATAACATGTTTAAGCCACTGATTTCAGAAGGAAGAACACATGGAGGGCGGCGAGCAGAATAGAAATAATAAATGAACCAGAGCAACACTAATCCTTGATTCCAGCCACGGTGAATATGCGGCGATTGAGGACGGGCAAGACACATGAACCATAAACTGAGGTTTGGCCTGACCTTTATCTCTGGGATGTGGCCTGGCCGGTTGTATTCAAAGCTGTGCAGCGCAATCAATAAACTGAAAAACTCGTTGACATTCTACTGGAGTGAGGCACAAACTCCCTTTCAGGAAGATTTGAACAATACATTAGTCACAGATGACACAATATGGTAACAAAACATTATCTCCTACAGATAGAGCTTCATCGGAATGCTGCCAGCTAAAGCAATTGATCACAGCCTCTGTGCATTACACCGCTCTGTCTTTGTTTATCAGCTTAATGTGGTATCATTTTTAGAAGTAATTTACTAAAATATATTAAATATTTGATGGCTACTACAATGTCACTTTACAAACATCCCATTAAAGTCAAACAGCAGGGCTTTAATATTAGTTTTTAAAAAAATCTCTGTTGTTTGCCAAGCAACGAGCTCCCACAGCATCAATGCTTTCAGTGTTGGGGTGGTGGAGGGTATGCATGATGATCAGTGATAATCGCAAGGTTGGGAACCTGGAGGCCTTGTTCATCTAAATGGCTGAGCTTTATTTCAAATAAAGCTACCTCAAGTTCTGCCACCACGCACCCAGCCAGCACGATTCCCTGGAAAGAGGAGTTTAGCAGCAGGTTGGCGGGAGCGATATACAAGGAGGTGGGGACGGTCTTTGAGGGACAATGGTGGCTGGAGAGCACCTAGGTGCATGAGTGGGAATAGCCAGCTGAATACAGCAGGGGCAGGAGGGTAGCATGGTGGTTAGCATAAATGCTTCACAGCTCCAGGGTCCCAGGTTCGATTCCCGGCTGGGTCACTGTCTGTGTGGAGTCTGCACGTCCTCCCCCTGTGTGCGTGGGTTTCCTCCGGGTACTCCGGTTTCCTCCCACAGTCCAAAGATGTGCGGGTTTGGTGGATTGGCCATGCTAAATTGCCCGTAGTGTCCTAAAAAAAAAAGTAAGGTTAATGGGGGGGGTTGTTGGGTTACGGGTATAGGATGGATACGTGGGTTTGAGTAGGGTGATCATGGCTCGGCACAACATTGAGGGCCGAAGGGCCTGTTCTGTGCTGTACTGTTCTATGTTCTATGTACACTTGCATTTGGGGGGGATTTTCCAAGCATCCCCCACGACGGCGGAAGCAGCCCACCCTAGTCCAGTGGCGGGATCTTCCGGATACCCGCTGTTCACATCTTCCGCTGCCGGGGAACGTGCAGGTGGAGGAGGGGTGGGGTCACTGTCGGCGGGAACAACCAGAAATTCCCGCCCCGTGTATTACACTTTCCCTCAATGTCGTTGGTGCATTTGCGGTGGGCCAAATGACCTCCTACGGCACTGTAGAGTTTCTATGGGTTCTAAGTATTTTTGAAATATACTCCCTGTTGTTATGTCAGAAGTGTGACATTCAATGTGAGCTCAACCAGCTTCCACAAACAACAATGTGATAATCATCAGGATAATCCTGTTTGAAGGATAAATATCAGCAGGACACACTGGAAGGTTCCCCTGATATTCTACAAAATGGTGTTGTGGGATCTTTTACATTTGCCTGAGGGGACCTTAATTGTTTATTATTGTCACAAAGAGGCAATTGGAAGGAAATCGGAGCACCCGGAGGAAACCCAGGCAGACACAGGGAGAACATGCAGACTCTACACACACAGTGATCTTGGCAGGAATCGAACCTGGGACCCTGGAGCTGTGAAGCAACAGTGCTAATCACTGTGCTACCATTACGCCCAATGTCTCATCCACAAGACAACACATCGGAAAGTGCAGCACTCCCTCGGTGCTGCATTGGTGTTTCAGCTTTGACTTCTGTGCTCACGTCCTGGAATGGGGCTTGTAACCACAACCTTCTGTGGGCACTGCTGATCCATCCAGAAGTGGGATAGACAGCTGGTTTGTGATGCAGAACAAGGCCAGCAGCGTGGGTTCAATTCCCATACCGGCTGAGAATTCTGAATTCTCCCTCTGTGTACCTGAACATGTGCTGGAGTGTGATTTCTAGGGGATTTTCACAGTAACTGCATTGCAGTTTTAATGTAAGTCTACTTGTGACAATAAAAAGATTATTATTAATCGGTCAACTCAAAAGACTTTGGAGAGATGATGGTGCCCTTGGAGAGTGAAGGGGGAGCTTGCTGTAACATTGTAAAGTTGAACACACTGTGAGCCAAAGCCCAAAATCAGATGAAGTAAATTGTAAATGTCTCCCCATCATATTGTCAGTACCACTGAATTGGAGCTGTATAATTTATATACTTGCAATTAAATCTGTTAAACTGCAATAGACACCCTGGCAATTGATTCCACCATGGTTAACCATTTAAGAAAGAATTAACCAGCCTAAATCACACACTTATGCAGTTCCACATGTATCAATCATGGTGCAGGACTGGAACAACTGACCATTTCCAGTGTGAATATTTTCAGGTTGTTTGACTGCAGAAAGCATTTTAACAATATCCACTCCCCGGCCCACCCACCCATACTTCAGAGCCATACATGCATACATACATACACACATGCATGCATGCACACACATACACAAAGGCACACACACAAATGCTTGCACGCATGCACACACGCATACACACAAATGCATGCACACGCATACACCACACCAATGCATGTGCACACACACATATATGCACACACAAATGCATGTACCCACACACATACATGCACGCGCACACATTCAAATACGTGCACATACACATCTGCACATTTTATTTCCATAGCAATCAATGAGGGATCAGGAACAAATGTCATCAAATTTCCCTTCATAATGCAAGGTCATTAATCTTTCTCCTTCCAAGCGAGAGGTGATAACTTAGCACAGTCTGTGGATTGAAGCTGCCATCTTCTATGTTGTGACTCAATAGTTCACTGCCTGGGCTTCCTGACATAACCAGTGAGACCACCGGGAAATGTACTTCCAACGTTTCTCACAAAACGCCATCTGTGTTTCTTACACGCAGACACAGGGCGAATGTGGTTGGCACGGTGGAACAGTGGTTAGTACTGCTGCCTCACAACGCCAGGGAGCCAGGTTCAATCCTGGCTTTGGGTGATTGTGTAGAGTTTGCTCATTCTCCACACATCTGTGTGGGTTTCCACCGGGTGCTCCGTGATGTGTTGGGTACTCTGGATCTGTGGAGACTGCGTTTACTTTCGTAGTAACACATACAGGCTACCAACACTTGAAATAGTACAACACTATTTTATTAAGCTAGGAACTGTTGAACATACTTTCACTGTGGGTCGACACTATGTTAGATTAAACTAAAGACCAATGCCTATCCTAACCAGTCTATACTATCAGCACATGGTGAAGATCTGTGCTGTAAGCTATGAGTTCTGTCCTTCTCAGAGGCTGCATCCTGAATCCGTGGGAAAACTAGTGCCCTCTGTCTTTATAGTGAGTGTGCTCTAACTGGTGATTGGCTGCTGTGTTGTGTGTGTTGATTGGTCTTGCAGTGTGTCAGTCAGTGTGTGTCTGCACCATTATATACTGATGTGTATATTATGACACTCCGGATTCCCCCCACAGACCAAAGCTGTGTAGGCAAGGTGTATTGGCCAATCTAAATTGTCCCTTATGGCACAGTGGGCTAAACAGCTGGCTTGTCATGCAGAATAAGGCCAGCAGCGTGGGTTCAATTCCCATACCAGCCTCCCCAAACAGGCGCCAGAATGTGGCAACTAGTGGCTTTTCACAGTAACTTCATTGAAGCCTACTTGTAACAATAAGCAATTATTCTTATTATTAAATGTGGGAGTATGGGGATAAGGCTGGGGAGAGGGCTTACGTTAATACACTATTTCAGAGGGTTGGTGCAGAATTGATGGGCCCAATGGCTTCTTCTGCATTGTAGGGGTGCGATGATTCTTTCATTCTATGAAAGAATGCAAACTCCACAAAGCCAGAATTGAACCCGGATCTCTGGCGTGTGAGGCAGCAGTGCTAACCACTGTGCCGCGGTGCTGCCCACCTTCGCCCTGTGTCTGCATGTAAGAAATACAGATGGTGTCTTGTAAGAAAAGTTGGAAGTGCATTTCTAGGTGGTCTCACTGGTTATGTCAGGAAGCCCGGTCACTGAACTATTCAGTCGATAGACGAATAAGATGCCAGCATTATTTTTAGAGCGTGCCCTGATCTGCATTAAAACAATACTCCACATCCCCAAAGGGAATGGGGAACCCACCTCTCCCAACAAGTACTGAGGGAACCCCATCCCAATGGAACTCTCCAAAGGGTAGGATTCCAGGGGAAATGTCCATCCCTCTCCACCCAGGAGCTATAATTACCTTTGTGCCCCGGCATGTTCCCCTCGACTGCTTCACGTTTTTGATTAACTGTTGTAAGCCTTGTCGGTGTGACGTCATGTCGACGAGGGGGGACTCCAAACGTGTGGATCACATATGATAATTTATTAAAATTAACTGAAAAGAGCTTCCTGGTGACGGCACTGGTGGGAGTTGGGGAAAATCAGAAAGTGAGATCTCACCTGCGAGAATCCCATTTTCCGATTCTCACGAGATTATGTGCCCACATCACCGTTTGTGCTCATGGCAGCGTGGTCGCAAAACCACCACCATTAAGTTAATTTTTTGGAGTGTACTCACCGTTGTAATGTAGGAATTGAGCAGTCAATTTGCACACAACAATTTCCAGAAACAGCAATCTGATAGCGACTAGATAATTGTTTTTCAGGCTTGTTGGCTGAGGGATAACTGTGAGCAATCTCTCTCTTTCTGTCCAGGATTTTATTGATGATGTCTTTTCAGTGACAAGTGCTGTTGATGCCACATCATTTGTGACGACGAGTCTATCTCCACATCGGGGGCGAAATTCTCCGACCCCCAGCAGGGTCGGAGAATCGCCTGGGCCACCGAAAATCCGCCCCCCGCCGTGGCAGAGATTCTCCGCCACCCGGGAAGTGGCGGCGGCGGAATCTCGGCACTCCGATCGGCGAGGCCCCTGCGGTGATTCTCCGGCCCAGATGGGCCGAAGTCCCGCCGCTGGGAGGCCTCTCCCGCCGCCGAGGTTTGAACCACCTCTGTAACGGCGGGATCAGCGGCGCGAGCGGGCCCCCAGCATCCTGGGGGGGGGCGGGGGGCGATCGGACCCTGGGGTGCGCCCCCACGGTGGCCAGGCCCGCGATCAGGGCCCCCCGCTCAGACTCCGGGCCAGTGCCCTGGGTGCACTATTTCTCTTCCGCGGCCGCCACGGCCTCCGCCATGGCGGAAGCGGAAGAGAAACCCACATCGCGCATGCGCCGACCGGCGAAAGCCTTTCGGCCAGCCCCGCTGCCGGGGGCGCCGGTTTTTTGCACCAGTCTTCTGGTGCCAACCGCTCCGGCGCGGGGCTGGCCCCCAAAAGTGGGGAGAATTCCCCACCTTTGGGGAGGCCCGAGCCCTGAGTGGTTGGCGCCACTCCCCTGCGCCGGGACCCTCCATCATGCCGGGTAGGGGAGAATCCAGCCCCTGGTGTCCAGGAGCAGACTTATCCCGGCTGCTCAGAGCCTCATACTGGACCAGGGCCATACAGGGCTAAATCGCTGGCTTTGAAAGCAGGACAAGGCAGGCCAGCAGCACGGTTCAATTCCCGTAACAGCCTCCCCGAACAGGCGCCGGAATGTGGCGACTAGGGGCTTTTCACAGTAACTTCATTTGAAGCCTACTTGTGACAATAAGTGATTTTCATTTTTTCATATGTAAACTCTGATGATTGATAAAAAGTTTAGGCCCTGGACTCTGTTGCAAGTTCTGGTGTTCAACTATGAGGGGTTCTCAAGGGGGGCCTGGGCGCATGTTCAAGAGACAACCAAGGAAGCAATGTCTGTGACTTTCTCCTTGAGACCAGGGGAGACCAAATTTTCCTGGTCCCGTTGAGGACCCAGCAGAGCTGAGCAGGATAATGAAATGAAGTTGGGGGTGTGGATCTGGACGCCTTGACCCGATTCTGGATGCTGCCGATTTTCATTGGTTCGGTAAATGTGATGGGTCAGGAACCCTATAGACAGAATATTAGACATTTCCAGCACATTATGGAAGGGGGCATTTCAGAAACTGCCATTTGCATTGAGTTTGCCTCATTTTGGAAGCCTTCCTAAATCAAACCTGCAGAGTGGAGATGGCAACCATGGTTCAGTGGTGGGGAGAGTATAAAAAGTGAAGAAAAATGATGCTCCTTCTTTTTTAGTTAATAATGAAATGCAATAGCCTGAGTTGCATCTGTGTTATCAAAAGTGAATGATGACAGTGTTGTGATGGGCCATTAAATAATGTGATTGCCAGGTTATTACTTCTGACTACTAACATGCTGCCAAATGAAAGTACCGCATTGTAAAAATGGAAAACATATTCAGATACCTTAGAATAGAACATTCACTGGATACAGTGCTATTCTGCACTGTATAATATTGAAAGTGTAAGGTTCAGAGGTGATTGTTTAAACTCTCCCGATTGATTTCATTCGTTCTTCGCCAAACAGTTGAGTGACCCAGTTTGGCTGTTTGAAAACCTTTACAGATATGTGACCTTTCAATCATTCCCTGCAGAAAAACTCAGCCAACTGTTTGGCTGTTTGAAAGCTTTGACCGATATATGGGGCTGAATTCTCCCTTTTCGGGATTATGTCCATACGCCGTCAGGAAAACTGTGGTATTTTACACCAGGAAAACTGGTGTAAAATCAAAAGGCCACAAATTCTTTGTTTTGCTGAGGGCTAGCAGGCAGCTGTTGTAGAACTTGAAGCTCTAGCTGCCAAAACGGTCCTCCGCACTTCTGGGTCAGAAGCCACGCATGCGCACGGCGGCGGCCTGCAGCGTCCATGTCGTGCTCCATGGCGGACTGAGTCCGCAGCCGCCATGTGAGGATCACGGACGGTGGGACCATGTTAGAACCATGCCGTCGGGAATTCGGCGAGTCGGGGACAGAGCATCACGGGGCGGACCTCGGGCAATGGCAGTGTACTCCACGAGCACGCCGATTTCCAGGGGGGCGGGGAATCGCAAAACCGGCGTCGGTCACGATTTTGTGCACGAGAACGGATTCTCCGCCCCCTCGCTGAACGCGATTTCGCCGTCGGGGTGCGGAAAGTCCAGCCCATGAGCCTTTGGCTGCCTTCAAATGATCCAATTGATTTTGTAGTGCAGAGTTTGTGTACTTAGCTGTCCTGGGGAATGTTTCTCAATTGCTTTGACAGGTTTATGCGATTTTGAATAGGATAATGGTTTTGTAAATGCCTAGTTAAGTGATGTAAGTTTATTTTGAGATATTTGGTGACCTCAAAATTTGATAATAGGACTTGTGAGTTCTGTTTTTAAAGTGAATAATGGGTAATTGGGTGAAGAAGGGTGAAGGGGTTAAGAGGGTGGTAATTGGGTGTTTAAGGGGATTCGGGTGAGGAGGAATTACACTGATCTGATAACCTGGCCAATGGTTCCGGATACGGAGACAGGTCTTTTAATCTGGCTGCTTCAGCATGGGCCCCTCTTCGTCTTAGCCTCAGGCCATCCTGCATGCTAAGAGACGGAAGTCCCACTTACCAGCAGTACCGGATTGGAGGTGGGATCGCAATATGGGGAAAATTCTCAGCTCTTAATTCCGCACATACACGATGAAAATCCAGCCCCATCTCTCCCAGCGCCTCGCAGTAAATGGAGCTGGGTTAATGGGCTCTGTGCATTTTCAGTGTTTTCAACATGGATCTTTTATTTATACGTGATTTTTCTTTATCTTCAGGTTCTCTGAGCCTGTCGAGTTGGGTGTATTGCTGTGTGAGTCTCTTCCACTGTAAGCAGCCGCATTTTAGTGACTAGGTTGCATTGTCAACCATGCGATGTCGCTCAGCAAGGTCCCAATCTTTTCCAAGATGACTGGCCAGAATCCACTTCATCGATAGAGCATCCTGTATTTGTCACAAAACTTGCTAACTGTCTCGTTTATCCTGTTTAAGCACCCAGAGGATTACGTGGCCCAGGTAACCAATCAACGACCAGTGTGGGGGATCACCCTTACAAGCGCTGGTCTCTGTATCAAAGTTATGTAAAGTCCACCCTACTGTCAATTGTTGACTGTTTGGTGGCGCCAGTGAGTGCTGGGGACACTGTGGGACACCAATAAATCTTTATCCACACTCGGAAACACAGTGTTCATCTGGCAATGGCTCAGAGGGCCCAGTCTTGTCACAGAAATCCCCAATATATCCCAGTTTTTCTAATATTTCTCCTTATCCGGATCAGAAAAGAAGTAATTCAAAATAATTGACCTTCTCCCATTACTGCCAGGGTAAGAACAGATCTATAACAGATGTTCATGCACGATGCCCTGTGGGGCTTTTGCTGTGTTCTGCACAGAAATGCCTGCCAATTCTGCTCACCACCGTCAATGTTGCTCAGATTGCATCTTGATCAGTGGATGCTCGATCATTCTTGCCCAGTCACTTCCTTGGAGAAGCGTTGGAGTACGGGCTATTTTCAGAGACTCCTCACTATGCACATTGCCCCCAGAATGTTGTAAGTTATTGCTCGCAGGATTTCTCTCCAATAGCAGATGAAAGTGGGTTGGATTTGACAAGTGAAGTAGCCGGACTAAAATGAAGCAAGCTGTTCACCAGCCTGCAGGTAAATGATGCTTGCAACATGGCTCACCGGACAGTTAGGGGTTTCCACCTGTGATCCACAGCAGACCAGCTGCTGATATGTCCATGGCAGACATCTCTTCCTAGTCTGACTGCTGACGTTTGTTATTTTATCTGCGATAATGTCCTTTCCTTCCTGTTCATCTCTTTTTTTCCCCAGGCATTATTAGGAGGGAAAGACACAATCTCATTGTTAGCTTAGTCCAGTTTCCAAGCAGCAAGTGAAAAGCCTGAACTAAATAGTGTTGGGAGGGGGGGGGGGGGGGGGGGTTCAGTTGTGTGGAGAATCAAAGTTAAAGGAGAAGGTAGAAGTGCAGGTTAAGACGAGGGGCGCGATTCTCCGCCTCCTACCCGACGTCATCGGCTGCGTCAGCCGGCGTGACGCTTGACGTGCGGCCTTGATGACCGTCATCAAGGCCGCGCCGCCGTGACGCACGCGCTCCTAGCCCCGCCCAGGGGTGAGAATCGGCCCCGGAAGTGGGCGTGAAGGCTGCCGTGGGTCACGGCCTGTCCCACGGCAGCCTTTACGATTCTCCGCATTTGCTCGTTCGTAAAGCATTGTTCGTAAGAAATGAAATCAAATCGATAGCAAGAAGTGATATAGGATCAGAAGGCATAGAATCTGTGTGGGTAGAGTTGAGAAATTGCAAAGAAAAAAGACACTGATGGGACTTATGTACAGGCTCCCTAGCAGTAGTCAGAATGTGGGGCAGAAAATAAATCAGGAGATAGAAAAGACATATAAGAAAGACAATAATACTATAATCATGCGGGACTTCAATGTGCAGCTGGACTGGGAAAATCAAGTTGGTCGTGGATCCCAAGACAAAGAATTTATAGACTGTCTAAGAGATGATTATTTGGGGCAGCTTGTGGGAGAGCCCACTAGGGAATAGGTAACTCTGGATTTGATGATGTGTAATGAGGCAGACTTGATTAGGGAACTTAAGTGAAGGAACCCTTAGGGGTAGTGACCACAATATGGTACGCTGCAATTTGAGAGGGAGAAGCTGCAATCGGATGTAACGGTATTACAATTAAATAAAAGTAACTACAATTAATGAGGGATGGGTTGGCCAGAGTTGATTGGAAGGGGAGCAGGGAAGACAGTGGAACAGCAAATGCAGGGGTTTTGGGGGATTATTCAGGAGGCACAACAGAAATTCATCCCAAGGAGGAGGAAATCTTCTATAGGGAGGATGAGGCATCCATGGCTGATGAGAGAAGTTGTAGAAGGGACTTTAGTTGGCGGATTAGTTGCCTTAATACTCTGTATTCATTTTAACCGGCTGCTTCACTATATTTCATGGAAATAGGTACTTGGCAAAGCATTATGGATATTTAGCCATTTTTCGTCAAGAAGTTCTGTATGAAACAGTCAGAAGATCATACAATGTAAACAAGCATACAGCTGCACACTGTTTTGCAGACAGCAGACAATTATTATTTTTCTTAGGCGAGGAACTCAAGGCCTGTTATTAAACTCTAAGTCTGGCCTGCTCGCTTTTCTGTCTTTTTGCTAATCTAAAGAATGCATTTTGTCCTAGATATTGCTTACTGTATCATCTAAATTGCTTGCCTTACTTCTGTAAAGGGGGGACATTTGGAATGACTGTGGTCTGTCTAACCCCCCCACGAACGCCGTGTTAAATAAAGGATCTTTGGCGAAGACAGAGAGCGGGTTTAAAGGGATCCTTTTTCAGGATGGCAACCAGTGACTAGTGGTGTGTCTCAGAGGTCGGTGTTAGGACCACAACCTTTTGTAATATACATTAACGATCTGGAAGAAGAAACTGAAGGCACTGTTGTTAAGTTTGCAGATGATACAAGAGATCAGATTGGAGGAACGCACTGTTCCTGGGGCGCTGTAAGGTTGGAGAATGCTAAGGTTCGGGAGGTGCAACTTGCATTAGAATTCCTTTACTTAAGACACAATCTGAACATTAGCAAAGCCCTTCCATATTCACATAGTAAGACGTCTTACAACACCAGGTTAAAGTCAAACATGTTTGTTTCAAACACTAGCTTTCGGAGCACTGCTCCTTCCTCAGGTGAATGAAGAGGTATGTTCCAGAAACATATATATAGACAAATTCAAAGATGCCAGACAATGCTTAAAAAATAACTATTTGCAGGTAATTAAATCTTTACAGATCCAAAGATAGGGGTAACCCCAGGTTAAAGAGGTGTGAATTGTGTCTAGCCAGGACAGTTGGTAGGATTTTGCAAGCCCAGGCTAGATAGTGGGGGATGAATGTAATGGGACATGAATCCCAGGTCCCAGTTGAGGCCGCACGCATGTGCGTGGAACTTTGCTATAAGTTTCTGCTCTGCGATTCTGCATTGTCGCGCGTCCTGAAGGCTGCCTTGGGGAACGCTTACCCAGAGATCAGAGGCTGAATGCCCTTGACTGCTGAAGTGTTCCCCGACTGGAAGGGAACATTCCTGCCTGGAGATTGTCGCGCGATGTCCGTTCATTTGTTGTCGCAGCATCTGCATGGTCTCGCCAATGTACCACGCTTCGGGACATCCTTTCCTGCAGCGTATGAGGTAGACAACGTTGGCTGAGTCGCACGACTATGTACCGCGTACCTGGTGGGTGGTGTTCTCGCGTGTAATGGTGGTATTCATGTCGATGATCTGGCACGTCTTGCAGAGATTGCCACGGCAGGGTTGTGTGGTGTCGCGGTCGCTGTTCTGAAAGCTGGGTAGTTTGCTGCAAACAATGGTTTGTTTGAGGTTGCACGGTTGTTTGAAGGCAAGTAGTTGGTGTGTGGGGAGGATCTTGGCAAGATGTTCATCTTTGTCGATGAAGTGTTGAAGGCTGCGAAGAAGGTGTCGCAGTTTCTCCGCTCCGGGAAAGTACTGGACGAAGGGTACTCTGTCAGTTGTGTCCCGTGTTTTTCTTCTGAGGAGGTCGGTGCGGTATTTTGCTGTGGCGCGTTGGAACTGTCGATCAATGAGTCGAGCGCCATATCCCATTCATACGAGGGCATCCTTCAGCGTCTGTAGATGTCTGTTACGCTCCTCCTCGTCTGAGCAGATCCTGTGTATACGTAGGGCTTATCCATAGGGCATGGCTTCTTTAATGTGTTTTAAGCTAGTGTTTGAAACAAACATGTTGGGCGAAATTCTCCGACCCCCACGACGGGTGGGAGAATAGCGGGAGGGCCTTCCCGACATTTTTGCCGCCCTCCCGCTATTCTCCCCCCCCCCCCGCCGAAGTCCCGACCCGAATCGCTGCCGCCGTTTTTTTACGGCCGGCAGCGATTCTCAGCTGTTAGATGGGCCGAAGTCCCAGCCCTTTCCGCCGTTTTTACGAACGGCAAACACACCTGGTCTTGCCGTTCGTAAACACGGCGTCACAAACTCGCTTTTTATAACCATGGCACCGATTGGCACGGCAGTACCACGGCCGTGCCAAGGGTGCCATGGGCCTGCGATCGGTGGGCACCGATCGCGGGCAGCGGGCCCGATGCCCGCGCACTACTTGTCCTTCCGCCGCCCCGCAGTATCCATTCGCGGGGCGGCTGAGGGGCAACCCGGCCCGCGCATGCGCGGGTTTCGCGCAAAAACGCGATGACGTCACCCGCGCATGCGCGGGTTGGAGTCTTCCAAACTGCGCATGCGCGGCTGACGTCATATGACGCGTCAGCCGGCGCTAACTCCGGCAAGCGGGCTTAACGATTTTCGTTAAGCCCGTCTTGCCGGAGCCTACGGCGTCGGGCTGCTAGCCCCGACCGGGGACCAGAATCGGTCCCCGGTCGGGAAGGGGCGCGCTGCCGTAAAACCCGCCCGGGTTTTACGGCAGCTTTATGATTTCTCCCGTTTTGGGAGAATCTCGCCCGTTGGATTTTAACCTGGTGTTGTAAGACTTCTTACTGTGCTCACCCCAGTCCAACTGCGGCATCTCCACATCATGTTCACATAGGCCATGGGACCAATGTGAGGAACTCGGATCCGCACATCCTGTTGCGTATTTTATATCTCTGGATTATGCGGAGATACTCGTTTCTGTGTGCATTGGAGCTTGATTTACAGATTTTTTTTTTGACAATGCATTAAAATGTTACTAAAATTCTCCTCCATTGTTGCTGGGTTAAAATCTTGGAAATTTCTCCCTGGAGGCACTGTGGGTTTTCCTACACCACGTAGACTGCAGCGGTTCAAGAAGGTAGCTCACTACCATCTCCTGGAGGGCAATTAGAGAGTAATGCAAATGCTGGCTGAGCCAGAGATGTCCATGCCCCATGCTTCTGGCTCAGCTTCTAGATTTGCTTACCTCTGGGTCAACACCCGGGTTGTTTCCCTGCCTTCCTGAACCAGTATTCCCATTAGAAAATCCCAAACTTCCTGCTCTAAGCGGTAGGTAACAAGTTGGGTCGGCTGCTTGCGGGCAGGTGGCTCTGCTGTTCTCCCATCTGGCCTCCTTGCGAAGGGGGCAGCGTGGAGCCAGGGACCATCATGCCAGCTGGCGTGTCTCTTTTAAGCAGCCACTCTGCTCTGATCCCAGGCTAGCCGGTAAGGCAAGGCCCCAAAGAAATCTCTGAAATCTCTGCATTCATTTAAAGATTTCAGCGATATACTTTCTGAAAGATTGAGCTGAGCCAGCCAAACTGTGGATGTTTTGTCACCCCTCGATCTTAATATTTGGGGCCGTATTGAGGCTTGTCTGTGCTGCCAGTTGCAGCCTTCTGAAGGGGAGCCCGGTCCCTCCGAACACAGTAGGGCAAACCGGCCCTGAGGTTGATTCACAAAAGGTGCTTATGCCTGGCAAAACGCATCAAAAATGGTGATTGTGTGAAGAAAGTCAGGCAGGTAAGAGGTGGAGAGGAACACCAAAACACACGACAGCATTTATCATTGAGACAATTCACAGACCCTTCTGCTGCTGTTAGACATGTCTGATAACATTAACAGACTGCACTGCAATATTTCCATCAGTGCTGCCTTCATTGAGCATAACTGCGTTCCACGCCTGGCATGAATCTTCAAACAAGGATAGGCGACAGGTTTTAATTACAAAAATAGTCTTTGGCAAACACCTTGAAGTCTGGGGGTCTCTTAATTGGTGGATTCAATAATTTTACACTGACAATTTAAATATTAGCTTGAAGACACATCAATATTGAATGGTTCTCAAAAGAACTGTTACATCAATGGCCGCAGATGTGTCGGCTGATGTCAGACGAATAATGAGATCGCAGGAAAATGCCATGTTACATGAAAAGCTGATAGTTCCGATGAGAGCTGATGTCCTCTCTGGGACACAATTCTCTCGCTTTCTGTTGTATTATTGGTATTATTCCAGTCATCCTTCCTCTAACCTTTCCTCTCTTATTTCTCTGAAGATCAAGCCAGCATCCTAAATAACCTGCCTCCTCCCAAATCTGTTTCACTTGGGCTGTCCACGACTCTACCTCATTGGTCCTGGTATTCCTTCTCTTGGATCTGAGGAATGCTCAGGAGAAGGAAAAGGAGATGAGCCAGGTGAGAGCTGGTCTGCCGCCTCGACATATTGTTTCGATAAAGCTGGGTTTGCACTTTGTGGGAGTGCACTCACTACTATAACAAAGCCAGGGATTATAATGGTCAGGGGGGCAGGTGGGATTACTTCTGGGGACACGGTCAGGAGTCTCTGTCCATATCTCTGCCTGGCCTAAAAGGGAAAGCCTCTACTTCCCCCCCCCCCCCCCCCCTCCCTCCAGGAATCCACTGAACGCTTGGACTTGTGGGCACACAGCGACCTGGAAGGCTCCGCCGCTGATATTCAGGCAATGGTGGGTGAACATCCCTTTTCAAAGTGGTTAGCACTGCTACCTCACAGTGCCAGGGACCCGGTTCGATTCCAATCTTGGGTGACTGTGTGGAGTTTGCATGTTCTCCCCGTGTCTGTGTCGGTTTCCTCCTGGGTGCTCTGATTTCCTCCCATAGTCTAAAGAGGCCCAGGTTAGGAATATTGGCCATGGTCAATTGGCCCTTAGTGTCCAACGGTTCAGTGGGGTTACGGGGATCGGGTTGGGGAGTGGGCCTAGGTAGGGTGCTCCTTCAGAGGGTTGACAGCCTCCTTCTGCATTAGGGATTCTATGATCCTTTAACTGAATAGAACATCACAAGGTGCTTCACAATAACATTGCACAGGTTTCATGGCCCCTATCCCCTCGTCGCGTTTAGCGGTGGTGGAGGCAGCTCGCTATTGGCCACCGCCGGGATCTTCCAATCCCACCGATGTTTTGCGTGGCTTGCCCGTCCCACCACAGTGGGGGGAAACCACCTTCAGCAGGTCCAGTGCGCGAAGAGATGGAAATCCAGCCCACTATCAAATGCCATCTATATGGACATCCAGATGACATCTGGTAAAGTCCCGCACAAAAGATCAGCAGCAAAATTGAGAACATATGCAATTAGAGATGGACCTTTGACCCGAGTTGGAGATTGTTTGTTGACAGGAGGTAGGAGACAGGGAGTGAGGGTAATTGCCAAAAAGACACAAGAACGACTCGAGCAATATCCTGAATGATACTCTCTGTATTGGAGACTTAAATTCCCTTTGGAGCCAAATGTTGGGAGCTGCCAAAATCATTAACAGCTCTTTGTCGAACAACATTTTAATTTCTCCCTGTGGGTACCATTACTAACTTGTTCATGGCATGTTACACAAACTGGATGGGTTTTATCTCTTCACCTTCTACCCCCATGAAGAGTTATTATTATGGTCAAATCAAAAAACAAATATTTACAGCTCTAAATTTAACCGTTGGACATCTGAAGAGCTTTTGGGTTATCTGAGGTCAGTGGATACAGGGAATTCGGGCAGAGAGGTGACCGCTCAACAGGGGGAACCACCCAATGGCCCCACCCAGTTAAAATTAAACCTCAACACCAGGGTGGAAAATGGTGCTGTAGTGGTAATGTCATGAGGTGAATAATCCAACAACCCAGGCTTGAGGCTCCAGGAAAATGGGTTCAAATCTCACCACCGCAGCTAGCTGACTTCAAAGCTCAATTAATAAACCTTGGATTGAAAGCTGGTCTCAGTGACGGGGACCGTGAAACTGTCATCGGTCATTGTAAAATCCCATCTGGTTCCCTGATGTCCTCTCGGGAAGGAAACCTGCCATCCTCACCCGGTCTGGCCTACTTGTGACTTCACGCCAGAATGGCCTAGCAAGCCGCTCAGTTCAAGGGCAATTAGGGATGGGCAACAAATGTTAGCCTTGCCACAATGCCCATATCACATTTTAAAAATTAAACTCCATTCATCTCCACCCAGAAAGCTCCAATGGTTGTCAGTGTTTTGCGGGACAGAGGGAGTTCCAGATTTCCACTGCTCCTTGTGTGGAAAACATTCTCCAGGATTTCCCTCCAATAATGACCACAAGCTAATGTTAAAATTACCTCCCCTCGTTCTTGATTCACGGACTGAAGAAAATAACTCCTCTATGTCCACCAAATCAAATACTTAGAATGGTTTAAACACCTCGACCACATCACTCCATCAAGTTGTGTACAGAACTGTTCTCAGGGGAAATCCAGCCATGATTTTGGAACCTGTCAGTATAGTTTAAGCCACAGTATCATTGGGGTAAATCTGGACTGCAGCAAGGCCAATGTATCCTTCCTGCTATGATGTGCCCAGGATTGAACACAATACCCCCACCAGACAGCATCTGTACAACTGAGGTATAGTTTTCTCCCCTGTATATTCCAAACCTCTTGGGATTGAGGTCAAGATTCCATAGACTTGATTGATCGCTCTTTATATATGTCTGCGCAATTTGAATGATTTTGTGTATTTGGATTCACAAATGTTTCTGCTCTCCAAACAGCTCCCAGTTTCTATTTAGAAATAATGTGATTCATCCTTCTTCGGTCCAAAGTGGATGATCTTACACTTGTCTACATTGAACCCTATCTTCAATAGTTGCACCACTCACTTAATCTGCCAGAGTTTGGCTATCCTTAATAATAGAATCTCATAGCTTCCCCACAACTGATGTTAAACCAGAAGACCTGTACGTGCTGCTTCTCTCTCAAACTATTCTTAAGTAATGGAATGACATTGACAAGTAACAATTGGACACTCGCTCCCTCCTCTACCAATGCGGAGTCGCAGCAGTGGGTACCATTTACAAGACGCATGGCAGCAACTCATCAAGACTCCTTTACAGCGCCTTCCTGACCTGCGACCTCTGCCACCTAGAAGGACAGAGGCAGCAGACGCATGTGAACACCACCACCTGCAAGTTCCCCACCAAGCCACACACCAACCTGACTTGAAAACATATTGTTGTTCCTTCACTGTCGCTGGATTGAAAACCTGGAACTCCTTCTCGATCGGCGGGTGTACCGACACCATGTGGTCTGCAGAGGGCGGCCCATCAACCGCTTTCTCGGCAATAAATGCTGGCATAGCCAGTGATGCCCACATCCTGTGAAAGAATACATTTTTAAAAACTTGTCAGTCTATAAGCACATTAACTGAAATTTAAAAAAGAGAGCATTAAAAGATTCTGGGTGGGATTCTCTGGCCTCCCAGCTGCGTGTTGCTTGGCAACGGGGGGCGGCTCACCTCAGGATTGAACACAATACCTCCACCAGTGTTGCTGGCAGCGGGAATCTCTGCTTCCGCCACTGTCAATGGGATCTCCCATTGAAGCCACCCCACGCCACCGGGAAACCCGTGGGCGGGAGGTGCACTGTCAACGGGACCAGAGAATCCCGCTGTTAGCGAACGGCCAGAGAATTCTGGCCGATAACTAACTCAGCCTCAATTTCCTCACTTCTTTCAATCTCTGGGAAGAAAGCTGAATCGTGGAAGTGAAACAAAATCATAGGATTCTGCAGCTTGGAATGGGCTGCTGTCTTTTCCCACCCATATCTAATCCCATTCTTTATCTCAATCCTTCCGCCTGAATGTGGAATTCGGAACTGTGGCCTAATTTTTAAAAAGCGGGGATGACGCTGAATACTAAGAATGACACCGATAAAAAATGGAAAGGCACCGTTAAGGAGTTATCCTGGTAAGGATACACTGGAGTCAGAGAAAAGAAACTTTAAAAAAATATGTTTCCTCCGACTCTTTTGAACTTGCTGATTAAGTGATGCACTGGGCTCACTCATGAAACACCAAATAGCACAGTTGACAAGCCGTTCCATCACTTTGCTGATGATCAAGAATAGATTAATGGGGTGGTAATTGGCTGGATTGGATTTGTCCTGCTTTATGTGAATAGAATCCCTACAGTGCAGAAGGAGGCTATTTGGCCCATCGAGTCTGCACTGACCCTCTGAAAGAGCTCCCTCCTTGGCCCATACCCCATCCGATTCCTGTAACCCCACACATTGATCATGGCCAATCCACCTAATCTGCACATATTTGGACACTAAGAGGTAATTTAGCGTGACCAATCTATCTAACCTCTGGGAGGAACCTGGAGCGCCCGGAAGAAACCCACGCAGACACGAGGAGAATGTGCAAACTCCACACAGTCACCCTAGGCCGGAATTGACTCTGGATCCCGAGTTCTGTGAAGCATCAGTGCTAACCACTGTGCCACCATGCCGCCTGTGTGGACAGTATATACCTGGGTAATTTTCCACATTGTTGGGTAGATGCCAATGCTGTCGCTGTAGTTCTTTTAATTCATTTTTGAGATTTGGGCCTCACTGGCCAGAGTTTGTTACTCATCCCTAATTTCCATTAAGAAGGGAATAGCTTGTCTGGGGTTACAGCTGGTTCTGCAGCACAAGTCTTCAGTACTACTGCTGGAATGTTGTAAGGGTCCATAGTCCTGCATCCAGTGTCTTCAGATGTTTCGTGAAGTGAACTGAATTGACTGAGGATTGACATCTATGATGCCAGGGCGGGATTTGAACCCATGTCCCCAGACCATTAGCCTGCCATTACCACTGTGCCACCACCTCCATTTAAAGGGGCAGATTATTCCTCAGTCTGGAGGAGAATGTATTGATTGCAACGTGTCTGTGCATCTTACAAAGTAAATGAAGGAGATTTTGAAAAAAAAATATTGGAGTTGGATCTGAGCCACTCATAAGTAAAGGGAAACATTCCTAATCCAGATTAGGCCACAAATTTCCCCAGGAGAGATCCAAATATTATTCAAAATGAAAACCAAACCAAATAGCTGATCATTTGGACTGTTACTGGGATCTGGAATCAATTACAGCATGACCTCTAACTTACTTGAGGGATTGCTTTTCCTCGAGGTACAATTGATGGCCCACGAGAGGGTTAGGTTATCTTGATGCAATAGTCTGTGCGACCTCAGTACAGCAATAAAAAAATGAAGTTTCTCAAGATTGAGCGTGATGTGTAAGCTTGGCAGGCCTCACTGGTCCCATGTGAGACAGAAGAGATATTATGAAGATGAATGTCTTTTCAATAACTCCTCTCAGTCCCAGACTTGGCGAGAGACATGATTCTCCCGTATATTAAATTGGCCAGAGTGCATTTGTGGAAAGAGAGCTTCCAAACATAAAGGAATTGGCCAGAGTTGGCAACTTTCAGTCTGTGCACTGCTGGCTCAAATCAAAGGGTAATGTTCGACTATGAATTGCCTCGAAATTGAAAATAACTTAATATAGAAACAAACACATACTCCAGCTTTACTTCAAATTACAACTCAAGGTACTGGCCGTTTTGTCCTACAGATGACCCTTTATGCTTTTAGAAATCTCCACCTGTTTTGAGATGCTCATTTCTAACAGTTTTTATACCAAATAAAAAAGAAAGACTTGCACTTCTGTCGTGCTTTCCACAACCACCAGCACCTTTTGCCGTACAGTCACTGTAGGAAACACTGCAGCCAATTTGCACACAGTCATGTGATAAAGGCCACATCATCTGTTTTGATGAAGAAGATTGAGGGACAAATACTGGTCAGGACATCAGGGAGGCCTCCATTGCTCTTCTTTGAAATTGTGTCATGGTAAGTTTAATATCCACTCGATCAAGCATACGGGATCTTGGCTTAATGCCTCATCCGAGAGATGGCACCACCAACAAAGCAGCACTCCCTCGATATTGTCAATGGAGTATTGGCCTTGATTCTTATACTCAAGCTCTGGAGTGGGATTTGAATATCAGAACATTGTGATTTAAAAGTGAGTGTGCTACCAACTGAGCCAAGGCTGACACCTATAGGAAGATAAACACTTTCTGATCTACTTGGCAAATTAAACAATTACATCCTTTTAGACAGCAGTACTCAAGTGGTTCTATTTATTGACTTCCTTAAGGTTCTTTGTCTAAATTTTAGTTTCATAGGTTGGGCGTGGTTCTACTAATTGCTGCTCACTCCCATGTTCCTCCAGACCCTCATGTGCCCTCTTCCTGGTGGGTTTTCTGATGGGTGGGTTATTCAATCGGCAAGGAGGATGGCAGGTGGGGACTCCACTGCCTGCCCACCTCCATCCCAATTAAGTCCCTGGGTGGCCTTCCTGTCCCGCCAGCCACCTGAGGCCCAGAAGAGCCCTTTTAAGAGCCTATTAGGACTACTGTTAATATTAATCCAGTGGAGAGCAGGGGCTAGCCTTGTAGGGAGCATGACAAGTAAGCCAGTGCAGAGTTGGCTGCAGGTTGCCCAGGCCAAGGATGTTTGGGGGGGGGGGGGTTGGTGATATTCCTTCATTCAAAGGCACTCAGTATGATTGAGGGGCCTGGCGGTAGCACTGTGGATAGCACAATTGCTTCACAGCTCCAGGGTCCCAGGTTCGATTCCCGGCTGGGTCATTGTCTGTGCGGAGTCTGCACATTCTCCCCGTGTGTGCGTGGGTTTCCTCCGGGTGCTCCGGTTTCCTCCCACAGTCCAAAGATGTGCGGGTTAGGTGGATTGGCCATGCTAAATTGCCCATAGTGTCCAAAATTGCCCTTAGTGTTGGGTGGGGTTACTGGGTTCTGGGGATAGGGTGGAGGTGTGGACCTTGGGTAGGGTGCTCTTTCCAAGAGCCGGTGCAGACTTGATGGGCTGAATGGCCTCCTTCTGCACTGTAAATTCTATGAAAAGGCCCACTGAGTGCCAACCCCTGTTCTGACTGCCAATCCCACTCATCACTGGTCTGGAATCCATCATGGTTCCTAGTCCACGTGGTGAGTCTCATACTGGCAGCTGACATCTCCCATCCCCCCTCCTCTAATGGTGCTGCCATTCTGCAGAGCTTATTAAGTAAATATGGGTAACCTTTTGAACTGCCTTTTCATAAGACATTCAGCCGATCTCTAAAGCCCATTTTTAAAATTACCTTGCCCTTATAGCTCTCAACATATGAAGTCAACCTGGCCCCAAACATTCAAAGTGTAATAGCTAAATTTAGAGTACCCAATTACTTTTTTTCCCAATGAAGGGGCAATTTAGCATGGCCAATCCACCTACCCTGCAGATCTTTTAGGTTGTGGGGGCAAAACCCAAGCAAACACGGGGAGAATGTTCAAACTCCACACAGACAGTGACTCAGAGCCGGGATCGAACCTGGGACCTCGGCACCGTGGCTAGCCCAATGCGCCACCATGCTGCCCATATTATCTCATTTTCTAAGGTTAACTTTAATTCCCAGAAATAAACGTTCTATGTATTCTAAAATGCACGATCCATGAACGGGATATTCACAACAAAATATGCATGTAAACAGGAAAACTACAAGGGCAGAGAGAAGTTCTCCACAATGTTCTGTCAATATTTATCTATGAACCAACAACACAAAAATAGATGACCTTGTCATTCACATATTGTTGGCTTTGGGAGTTGACTGTGCACAGATTAACTGCTTTGCTTCCTACATTACATATAGTAGAAATAAAGTTTCCATAGTCCCAGATGACTATAGGCTGTTCCCCCCTTTGAGGGGTGATGCTCGATCAATGACTCCAGAAGCGAGATTGGACGACAATTGAAGGCTTTATTGGACTCGATGTTTCCCCCAGCAATGCAGGTAAAGAATGCAGCTGCTAGGGAGACACAGGCTCTTATACTCCGCCTTACTGGGCGGAACCAGCAGGCAGGCTTCACCAATGTACTTGCTGTCTCAGGTACCTCCCACACCAATGGTCTTACAGCATCAACCTGGGTACCGTAATACTCCTAATACCGACTACCACAAGGGGTGAGAGCTGACTGGTGGTGATTTAACCTGAGGGTCACCACACCTCAGGTGAGTGGCAAGTTTCTGAAAGCAGGTTCTTCATAAAAACCCTCAGCGGATAGGGGAATTGAACCCACACTGTTACCTTTGCTCTGCAGCATAAATCAGCTGTCCAGCCATCTGAGCTAAACCAGCCCCAGTTCCAATAGCATATACACTTCAAATGTACTTCATTGGTTTTAAAGTGCTTTGCCACATTCTGAGGTCCTGAAAATTGCTATATAAATGTATATCTTTGATTTTGTTTTTGATAAATAGTTTTAAAATGACAGATCCCTGATAGTCCCATCACCAAGCTGCTGGCTTTGTAGAGCCGTTGTCAGCTGCTGTTTTCGCAGACAGTATTTCTTACATTCTTGTGAAGGGGAGTGAAGATAATCCAAAGTGAGATATTGGCGGGAGGCAGCCCGCCATTGGCTGGTGGCGGGATCTTCCGGTCCCGCTGAAATCTACGGGATTTTGCATGTCCGCACCCTCTGCCGCCAGGGAACGCACTGCGTGGGGGCGGGGGGGGGGGGGGGGGGGGGGGGGGGGGGGGGGGGGGGGGCATCATCCCACCAGTGGCAACAAGCAGAACATTTTGGCCACTGATTTTGGGTGCCCATTTCAGTGGCAATGACTGAAGGTGTGACCGGCATGGCAACCACTCTCATAATAATTCTGCTATTCATGGGGGGGGGGGATTACCTATTGAAGGTCATTAGTACTCACAGCGCCAGCGATCTGGGTTCAATTCCAGCCTTTGGTGACTGTGTGGAGTTTGCACGTTCTCCCCATATCTGCGGGGGTTCCCTTTGGTTACGCAGGTTTCCTCTCACAGTCCAAAGTTGTGCACGTTAAGTGGGGCTACGGGGATGGGGATAAGGTGAGGATAGGCCTAGGTCGGGTGTTCTATGTTAAAAGTTTTTATTTTTATTTTCAAGCTATTGCCAGCTGAGTTTCATGGTCTATGGGAAAACTGACAGGTAAAAGGAGGTGGGAAGGGCTGGATTCATAAGGGAAAGATATATCCAGAACTGCTTGTGGGCTGGGAAGATCAACAATCAATGGTCCATGTTCAATATGCTAACCTCTTTACAGATTCCAAGACCAACCGATTCCTGCCTTGATTCCCTCTATACTTCCACGATCTCTCGTCAATGCTGCTTGCCGTGACCTCCATGATCTCCTCCCAAACTTTTGTGTGACCTCCATGATTTGCCCCCACAGACTCCACTACCTACCTCAATCTCCACCTTGTCCATCCCACCCTCTATATCCTCCCTCAACCTCCGCGGTGTCCCTTGATTTCCATGATTTCTGTCACCCTCCCTCTCTCCCACATCCCTGGTACCAACAGCAGCCTTGTTCTGCCCAGCAGAGCGAGGGCCTCTCAATCTTACCAGCTGTCTGTGATGAAACCAACTGAAAAAAGTTTAGGAAGTGCCTCGCCGTTAATTTCAACAGGAGACTTTCGGGAACTTTCCACCTCACTGACTGCAATCCCCACTCTTCTTTACCATGAGTAACTACCAGGATCATTTAAAATAAGAACAGTGGGGAAACAAGATGGTGCAAGTAGTATAACCGGAGGAGGTAAAAGGTTATTGCAAATGGCTAAAGGCAAGGAAAGACATTTTATGGAAAATGGAAGCTGACAGGAACAAAATAGCTTGCACAGCTTCTTCACAAATGAAAAGTTTAACTTTCAAAGTCTCAGCACCAAGCAGATCAATGCTCTGAAAGGAATTAATAGAAATACATTGAAGGACATTCAAGAGTGGACAGCAGAATCTCGTCACATCACAAGCTGCTGCTCAACTGTGAACTTGAAGTCACTTATCCTCTCTTCAATCTCCTGCGTCTGTGTTTGACTCTGGCAAATCACGGAGTCAGCTCCAACCAATGGAAGGAAAGAAGAATGGAAAGAAAGAAATGAAAAAAATAAAAAATGAGAGAGGTGAGGAAAGAGAGAGGGAAAAAGAGGGAGAGGAAGAGAGAAGGGGATAAAGAGAGAGATAGAGAGAAAAAGAGATGAGGAAGCAAGAGAGAAAAGAGAGAGAGAGAGAAAGGGAGATGTAAGAGAGAGTGGAGAAACATGCAGGAGGAGAGACTGAGTGAGAGAGAAAGAGAGAAAGAGAAATAAATAGAGAAAGAGAAAGGAAGGAAGGAAGGAAGAGAGAAAGAGAGAGCAAGAGAGAAAGCAAGAGAAGGAGAGAGGAAAAGAGAGAGAAAGAGAGTGAGAGAAAGAGAGAAAGAAAGAGAGAGAGAAAGAGAGAAAGAGAGAAAGAAAGAGAGAAAGAAAGAAAGAGAGAGAGAATGAAAGAGATAGAAAGAGAAAGAGAGGGAGAGAGAAAGAAATAAAGAGAGAAAGAAAGAGAGAAAGAGAGAAAGAAAGAGAGAAAGAGAGAAAGAGTGAAAGAAAGAAAGAAATAAAGAAAGAAAGAGAGAAAAAAAAGAAAGAGAGAAAGAAAGAGAAAGTGAGAGAGAGAAAGAGAAAGAGGGAGAGAAAACATGAAAGAAAGAAAGAAAGAAAGAGAGAGAGAGAGAAAGCGAAAGAGAGAGAGAGAAAGAAAGAAAGAAAGTAAGAGAGAAAGAGAAAGAAAGAGAGAAAAGAGGAAGAAAGAAAGAAAGAAAGAAAAGAAAGAAAGAAAGAAAGACAGAAACCTGGAGCTGTCTCAAGGTGTTGGCAGTGGGATAAATATTGCCCATGACACCAGGAAAATGCCCTGCTCCTCTTCAAATATTGCCATGGGATATTTCACATCCACCTGAGAGAGCTGACAGATGTAATTGAACTTCTTTTGCCAGATTCAGCATTTCATTCTCTCATTTTTCAAACAGTCCAGTGACAAAGTGGGGTGTAATTATCCATGCTGTATTGTCAGTCAGTGGAGTGTACTGAGACACTCAGGCATATTGGACTGTAACACACAATTCATCTCAATGAAGCAGCAGACACTCAATCTCCATACCATTTGTAATGCTGTTGCTGCTGTCATTATACTTCGGACTGATTGCTTTACTCACAGTTGGATGCATGAGGCCAGCTTTTCCGATTGGCATTACGGGTTTTTAAATGCCAGCTGTTAGTCAGGAAATCTCACCTATTAACATGAATTACATTGATGTAACTCAAGGTTTTGAGGCAAATTCCAAGTTCTATTTGAGTTGCAAAAAGCATGATTGATTGGGAGTTTCTACAGTTTCAAATTCCATTTTCCCCTCTTGCAGTTACGTGACATTGCCGACTCCTGGGACAGCTCCACTGGCACTAGTTACACTTTAGCACTTCACTCTGGTGCACATGTTGACCTAATAGTGCATGCCGGCAGTCAACTTGACTTGCTGGGAAGGGAGGGAACAGTCGAAGAGAGCCCAATCGAGCTGTTGCCTGGCAGCATCACATCGTGATTTAAATTCCCTCCCTCCCCCAGCTAAAATCAGCAAATCTGACAAAGGCTGAGGGTCAAGCTGGGATCTTCCTGGCTTGTATGGCCCAGTATCACTTGCTTAAGAGAGACATGGATGAGCTTCTGGCTACGATATGAAGATTTGATTAATTGACTTACAATTAGACATGAACGCACCACGTGATTCTCAATCAACAAAATGGAATTTTTGCAACACATAGGTTCTACCTTGGCCCAAAGAGGGAAGAAAGGTAGAATTCTCACATGGTTGTAGCTAAGGTGGTGTAATTTTTTCAGGCAACCAGAAATAAAAGGGGTTGTTTACTATGTAGGTTAAGGCGGAGATTTCAAACAGATAAAAGGGTTGTGTCTATTACCCCTAAGTTCCAGCAGAAGTTTGGACTGGAGTGGGGGGTCACATGGATAACAGACACTAGTTTTATTGTAAAGTTATAGTATGTACAATATTCTGCAAATCCAGGCTGGGTCTGAGGTGTTGGTATCAAAACGTGCCGACCTTTACACAAGTTATTAGTGTTGTCATGGGCACCCTACCCCTCAGCCGGGGAGCGCGTGCACAACGAGGCTCGTGGGAGGCTAATTGCTCCTACCCCGGAGGTCTAGTGTGGGTTATAACATCATATCCTCATCGCCACTTTAGTAACCACAGATGAGTCCGAGGCATGTGGATAGCAGAAACTAGTTTTATTACAAAGTTATAGTTTGTACAATACTCTCCAGATCCCAGCCGGGTCTGAGGTGTCAGTACCAAAACCTTGCCGGCCTTTATATTACAGATCATTAGAGTGTCCCTGGGCTCCCTGCCCCTCAGCCGGGGAGTTCATACTCAATGAGGCTCACAGGGAGGCTAATTGCTTCTATACCGTAGTTCTCATGCATGTTGTAACAGGACACTATCCCAGGGATTGGGTTCAGCAGTCCACAGCTTCCCCAGCTGCCATTGGGCTGTATTGTGCTGTGCTTGTACTGAGCTCAAGCTGGCACCTCTAAATCTGAAGGTGAAATCTAATCAATCTTGCAATGCTCAATTTGTCTGGGAAGCAGGACCACCGAGTACTCCTCTATCTGCGTAAGTCACTTGCTTATATTATTCCAAGGTGGGAGCTCCAACCTCACAAGTTGTGTGCGATCACCTGGGCGCGAGAGGGGCTGGACTGGAGGAATGAGTGGCTTACACAACATAAAAAGGGAATTTTCTGTGGAAAGGAAGCAAGAAACCAGCCTCCCCGGACAGGCGCCGGAATGTGGCGACTAGGGGCTTTTCACAGTAACTTCATTGAAGCCTACTCGTGACAATAAGCAATTTTCATTTTAATTTTTCATTTTCAAGAAATCATGCAAAAGAAAATAACAACCCCTCATTAGAGGGTTAAAATTCGATGCCGGAGCAAGAAAGCCTTGCATTTTGTCATGTGAAAGTACCTTTAAGAAATGGGTGTTTATTATTGGGTGTGTATATAAGTATCTGTAGGGAGAGCACCTTTAAGAAATGGGTGTTTATTACTGCAGTGATGTCAGAGAGTGTTGGAGCTGAAGCCAGACAGAGCAGGTGTACTGCTGTTCTCTCTGCCATGAAAAGACTATCCCTTGATCATTTGGTGAATTCAGAATTATAAATGTTTTCAGCAGTGAATTTAATCTGATATGCTTCTGTTAAAGGTTATGTTTTTTGTAAGTCTTCTGGATGTTAAAAGGACAGCGTAAGCATTACTTAGTGTTGTACTCTTTGGGGGTTGTATTTGAAATAATGGTTGCTAAGACGTTCACTGTTTGTTTGAAAAAGGTTAACTTGAGTTCATAGAATAAACATTGTTTTGCTTTAAAAAATGCTTTTCCATTTCTGCTGCACCACATCTGCAGAGTGGGCCGCGTGCTTCCCATACCACAATATATTAAAAGTTGTGGGTAAAGGTGAACTCCATGATACACTTTGGGGGTTCTCTAAATCCTGGCCCATAACAAATTCTACAAACCATTCCCAAGCTCAAGATGTCGTAACGAGCCAATGAAGAACATTTTTGAAGTGCTGTCACTGTTGTCATATCAAAAATATGGAAATGTTCCGTGAGGAGTTTGCACATTCTCCCCGTGTCTGCGTGGGTTTCGCCCCCACAACCCAAAAATGTGCAGGTTAGGTGGATTGGCCATGCTAAATTGCCCCCTTAATTGGAAAAAATAATTGGGTAATCTAAAATTTAAAAAATATAAATATGGAAATGTCTACCCTCACCAGAGGGTGCTGAAGGAAACTAAATTTCCAGAGAAGGCACTACTGACAGTGTAGCGTACCCTCAGTGTGGGACTGGAATGTCGGCCTCGATGATGGGCTCAAACCTCAGGATCGGGACTGATCGGGACATGAACCTCCGAACTTCTATAATTCCCAGGCAGGAATGCTACCACAGTCGTGAATCTGTGGAATTCTTTGCCGCAGCGGGCTGTAAAGGTTGGGTCGTTCAGTATGTTCAAGGCTGAGATCATCAGATTTTTAATCAATAAGGGAGTCAAGAGTCCAGGGGAAAGTCAGGAAAGTGAAGCTGAGGATTAGATCAACCCCGTCATGATCTTGTTGAATGGTGGAGCAGTCCTGTCATGTGAGAGTACCTTTAAGAAATGGATGTTTATTAATGGGTGTGTATATAAATATCTGTAGTGAGCGTACATTTAAGAAATGGGTGTTTATTACTGCAGTGATGTCAGAGAGTGGGTGGAGCTGGGCTGTCTGTTAGCTTTTTACTTTCGCTTTAGGCTGTTTTGCTGCAGGGTGAGTTTGGTTTCATTTTAGTTTTGGAGAAGCTGAAATCACAGCAGGATGTGTGTGAATCTCTACAAGCTTATGAGTGTCCATTTTCTGATTTCAACGTGGCAACTGTTCTCAGTAGTGAAGTTAAGCCTGATGTCTTTCTGTTAAAAGGTGTTTTTAAGTCTTATTGATGTTAAAAGGAAAGTAAGCATTACTTAGTGTTGTATTCTTTGGGGGTTGTATTTGAATTAATGGTTGCTGAGATGTTCACTGTATGTTTTAAAAAGGTTAACTTGAGTTCATAGAATAAACATTGTTTTGCTTTAAAAATAACTTTTCCATTTCTGCTGTACCACACCTGTAGAGTGGGCCATGTGCCCCCCATAACCACAATCTATTAAAAGTTGTGGGTCAGGTGAACTCCATGATACACTTTGGGGGTTCTCTAAACCCTGGCCCATAACAGTCCTGATGGGCAGGGTGGCCTACTTCTTATGGCGTTATGGATACAGAGCCACAGCTGTACTAAAACAAACTTTCTATCACATATCAGCATTATTTTCTGAATTAGCTTTGGAGCCTTTAACTCTGTTGCCTGTTTGGTTTCTTTTACCATGTGCATTGTTGAGACCTCAGCTGCTGGTCCCAGGATTGAAATTTGACTATACTTAATCAGAATTTAAACCCCTCAATCTTTCAAAACTGATTAGATTTGTATTTCCTCTGAGGGTTTTCAGTTTACCGGCTTTTCAAATTGTAGAAAAGTGACGCAGGAGCACACAGTGTTAAAGAGTGAGGGCATTGTCCGGCAGTGCGGCAGAGAATGGGGTTAAGCCCATTGCCTCAGGCACAAAAAGGTTGACGCAGTTCGGAATGTCGAGACCTTGCTTCCCTGTGCGGTACCTATTCCAGCGGAAGAACAATAGGTTCAGCCGAATGAAGGTGTTAAGTAATAACATTGGACGTCCGAGGTCAGCGAGTGTTTTCTGTTGCTGAGGCAACCTGGGAGAGGATCAAGGCTCATGGAACAAAACACAGCCAAGGCCGAAGGAGCAGGAGAGAGATCACAGCGATGCAGGATATGCTGACTGAGGAATGAAAAAGAGGACTGTTAGAAGAAGGAGAATCTAAGGATGATACAGAGTTCCAGAGCTTTGAGGTGCTGAGAAAGAAGTGAGTTTGAGTGGGGGATTTTGCAAGAAGGAGCCTTTTTAAAACACTGCTGCTCTGTCAAATAAGAGAAACCAACCCAGAGGAACATTGGCCATTGAGGTAATGGCAAATAGGGAGAAGATTTTTTTGTACTGGGGTCAGAGGTTGGTGGGGGATGTGACATATAAGCAATTTTTTTGTATCCAGGTCAAGAGTATGAAAGGCATCGGAAGAGCCTTTTCAGGTATAATAGCAGGATTCAAACCTTCAAAGGGCACAAAAGAATGAAAATTGATGTTGATTTTGTTGTAGAATATGCTGGGCTAGAATTATAGCAAGGAAGAGCTGTGGGCATATCAAGGTATCTACTTAAAGACTAGTTTATTTACGCGTTCTATTTATAGTCTGTAATGCAGTGAGTTACAGGGAGGGCACATCTCACAGAATCACAGAATAATACAGTGCGGAAGAGGCCCTTTGGTCCATCAAATCTGCACCAATGTATGAAAAACACCTGACCTACCTACCTAATGTCATTTGACATCTCCTCAGGACTGCTGACCTGTTCCTTACAGTACCTCACACACGACTGCCTGATATCAATATCACACAATTATGTGCCCCATAGATTAGCATATCCATTCTCTTTACCCTTTATACCACAGATTTCTCTCGCTAGATCACCTCGGCTCTTTATCTCATAACGAGTGGATGAAATTTAAACCTACCAGATTGATGGAAATCGAGTGGGTGGGCAATTTAATTCACCCAAGCTGCTCATCTGACGTGGAGCTGCCGAAGGATATTTTCATTTGTTTTCTGAGGGGGCGGCCATAGTCCATAGCCATAGGTATGAACCGAGCTGGAGGTGGTGGTAGTGAGTTTCCTGCTCGGCCAACCCAGCACCGAAGGGGATTGGGACCAGCTGGGTGCCCAAAAAGGCTAGAGTTAAAAAACAAATTAATAATCATATCCTTGTGGGGCTCAGAGGAGTAGGAGCACTCTTCTAGGCTCTACAATGAAATCCTAGGCCCCTGCATATCAGATTCTGGTCTCCAAGCTTTATAAATTTGAGCCAGCTGGTGCTAAATTCCCCCTGAAGAACAAATGAGAAGTCTGGCTGTGACATTTAACTGAGGACCCAGGAGTTCAAACCTTCCAGGCCTCGTTTCCCACCCAGCAGGTGAGCTTTGAACTCAGGCCAAACCATCCCTCTGAAAAATGGGCACCAGTTAAAATTGGGGCAGAAGCTAAGAACAGAGACACGTGTCGATGCTTCGCCTACACTTTTGAGCGGAAAGCAAAAGATGAAATCGGCTCTTCAGAATTTCTAGAGGCTGCTGGAACCAGAATGGTGGCCTTGACAATTGGGCTACTGTGTAACAGAAATGCCACCCGTGCTTTCAGCTGTGGTGTCAAGGCCACCCTAAGAAAGATGAAAGCCTAAGTGAACATATCTTGTATTCCCAGCTGAACACCGAGGCTGAACACCGAGCACCGATTCATTTTCTCCCTCCATCCCCACATTCTGTGCATTTGCTTTTGTTGAAAATGGGCTTTGCTTCTGTCAGAAGGAGCCAACTTTGAGGAAATCTCTCTGAGATTTTCCGCAGGACACGAATGGTATTCAACAAGGCAAGTTGTTCATGATGGCAAAGAGTTCCAACGAAATGAAGACAAATTAATCATAAGATATGAGGAGGACCTCATACTGCCTTGGGTTTAGATTCAGCTCATTCATCTGTGGGTTAAAATCCAGCTTCTGACTTCTGCAATGAATGTATCCACAGAAGACTTATGCAAAGGAGTTCAACATCGATCCAGGGGAGTTCAGTGTTGGTGCCTGTGTAAAACTGCCGCTGACTAGGCACTTATTAAGGCTGTACTGCTGAATTTAGGATTTAATAAGTGTAGTGCTTGCACATTGTTAACTACGCACTAAATGATCCACCTTATGGGAGTAAGCACATTGCAGTGATTATGCTCCAATGTCTTCTCTTGCACTGTTTATTTGTTCTTTGGCATATTCAAGAAGGCCTGAAAATAAAAAGCAGCTGGTTGTTACCACACCAATTTGAGTGGTTATTCAGACATAACAAGACTAAGGCACTAGAGGACAGAAAGCTTTCCTCTGCATCATTGTGTGCTAATTGATCTGGGAAGTGCTTGATTCAGTGTCCAAATTAGAAAGTGTTCCATTCCCCAGCATTAATATCAGGAGCGACAATATTAACATCACATCTTGCCAATCTCCACGGCTACATTCACAGGGTTTGCCAAGTTGATGGATTAGCATTAAAATAGCAAATTATTTTTATTGAATCAGCGATAAGTAGAATGCGTAGACGATAGTGGAAATTACGAACAAGGTTTATTTCAATACAATTCCAATACGCCTCCACTCCGCTAAGGATCTCCTTCCCCAAACGGCACCTGGGCTGCAATGGTAGAGGGGAAGCCCCACCCCGTTAAAGGGGAAGTCCCGCCTCTCCCCCCTTAAAGGCAAGGTTCAAAGGTTATGGGAAATTGTATTGTCCTGATCCCGGGACCTCCATTTGGGTTACAACAATTTTCAAATCTCGCACTGAGACTGGACTGGTCAAAAATCACACCCCTTTCACTTTGACATATGTAGGGTTACCAATGTCCCAATATTTTGCGAATTGGAACTCCAGCCAAAGAAGGTCATACTGACTCCTTATGCTAATCAAAGCTACCTTTAATAGTTAAACACTGAACACAACAGTTAAAACAATTCACACAAAGGCTTTGGAAATCAGAAGCACAAAGGGACTTCAGAGTCCTAGTTCAGGATTCTGTTAAGGTCAACGTGCAGATTCAGTCGGCAGTTGGGAAGGCAAATGCAATGTTAGCATTGATGTCACGAGGTCTAAAATACAAGAGCCGGAATGTACTATTGTGGCTGTATGAGGCGCCGGTCAGACCCCATTTGAATATTGTGAGCAGTTTTTAGTCCTATATTTAAGGAAGCATGTGCTGGCCTTGGAAAGGGTCCAGAGGAGGTTCACAAGAATGGTCCCTGGAATGAAGAGTTTGTCATAGGAGGAGTTGGGGAATCTGGGTCTGTACTCGAGGGAGTTTAGAAGGATGAGGGGGGATATCATTGAAACTTACAGAGTACTGAGAGGTCTAGATACAATTAATGTGGAGAGGATGTTTCCACTAGTAGGAAAAATTAGAACCCTAGGCCACAGCCTCAGAGTGAAGGGACGATTCTTTAAAACAGAGATGAGGAGGAATTTCTTCAACCAGAGGGTGGTGAATCTGGAGAACTCTTTGCCGCAGAAGGCTGTGGAAGCCAAGTCACTGAGTGCCTTTAAGACAGAGATAGATAGGTTATTGATTAATAAGGAGATGAGAGGTTTTCGGGAGAAGGTAGGAGAATGGGGATGCGAAAAATTTCAGCCATGGTTGAATGACCAAATTCTGCTTCAATGTCTTATGGAAATACTCAGCAAGTCTGGCAGCATCTGTGGAGAGAGAAACAAAGCTAATCATTTCAGGTTGTGAACTTTCATCTGTGGTTTATTTTCCATTTTGAATAGTATTTCAATCTCTCTCTGGCTAACTTATGGTGTGTTCTGGCGTGGGAAAATTTCCCAACACATATTTTTTCCATTTGCTCAGGGATGTGGGTGTCACTAGCTGGGGCAGAATTTATCATCCATCCCTAATTGCCCTTGAGCAGAGTGGTTTGCTCGAGAGCATTTTAAGAGTCAATTGCATTGCTGTGGGTCTGGAGTCACATGTCAGCCAGACCAGGTAAGTGTAATGAAGACACGGGGCATCCACACCAAGTAAAATATGAACAAAGCTTCATTTACACAAACGATATATACACTACTTGGTAAATCCCTACTGGGTTCCTCACTGGACGGCGCCTTACTGACTGACCTTATATACATTTGGTAATTGAGATACCCCGCCCCTAGTGGGTCAGCTCATACTCTGCAAGGAGCATGGGGAAGACAAGAATTTCCACCCTGTTGGTTATGTGCAGGGTATTACGGTAAGGACGGAAGATTTCCTTCGCTAAAGGAGATTAGTGAATCAGATGGGTTATTATGACAATCGCGAATAGTTCCTTGGTCATCATTAGACTTTTAACTCCAGATTTTATTGAATTCAAATTTCACCATTTGCCGTGGTGGAATTCGACCTGGTCCCCAGAGGGTCCCTGGATTGTGAATCCTGTGACAATACCACCATCTCTCCTACTGACCCAGTGTGAGACAAGCCAAACTAAACACAAACCAATACTTGCAGCAAAATTCAACAACTGCCATTGCCAGGGTTCATAATGCACCAGATGGCCAATGATCTCAATGATTGGAGAACAGAGAGATCGGAAAGTCTTTGGAGAAACACACAGAGGAAAGACCTTCAATTTGTACAGGAACAGGGAAAATCCTGGAATTTCCTTCAACAGCAATGTGGGTGTAACTACAGGAGATGAACTGGAGCGGTTCAAGAAGTGTCAAACTCCAGTGAGTTTCTTTAAAATTCCTTTCTTTACACTCACGTACATTCTAAACATCTGGATAGGTAAGTATGTCCCGCTCTTGTGTAAAGAGATTCCTTCTTCTCCCCTCAGTCTCTTACACATGACTGCCGACATCACCATTACATTTTTTAAAAATTCAGTTTACAGGATGTGTGCATCACTGGCTGGGCCAGCATTTATTGTTCATCCCGAGATTCCCTTGAGAAGGTGGTGGTAAGTTGTGTTCTTGAACTGATGCAGTCCCGAGGTGTAGATACACCCACAGTGCTGTTAGGCAGGGGGTTCCAGGATTTTGACCAAGTGACATTGAAGGAATGGCGGTGTATTTCCACGACAATACACATCCCTATCCCATCACCCTAACTATTACTGAAACATGGTTAAAGGATGGTCATGACTGGGAGTTAAATATCCAAGGGTATCAAACTATTCAGAAGGACAGAGTGGATGGTAAAGGAAGTGGTGTAGCTCTGTTATTTAAGGATGCCATCCAGGCAATAGTAAGGGATGACATTGGTGCTATGGAGGATAAGGTTGAATCCATTTGGTTAGAAATCAGGAATAGTAAGGCAAAAAAGTCACAGATAGGAGTAGTCTATCGGCCACCAAATAGTAACGTTATGGTGGGGCAAGCAATAAACAAAGAAATAACTGATGCATGTAGAAATGGTACAGCAGTTATCATGGGGGATTTTAATCTACATGTCAATTGGTTTAACCAGGTCGGTCAAGGCAACCTTGAGGAGGAGTTTATAGAATGGATCCGCGATAGTTTCCTAGAACAGTATGTAATGGAACCTACGAGGGAACAAGCGGTCCTAGATCTTGTCCTGTGTAATGAGACAGGATTGATTCATTATCTCATAGTTAGGGATCCTCTTGGAAGGAGCGATCACAATATGGTGGAATTTAAAATACAGATGGAGGGTGAGAAGGTAAAATCAAATACTAGTGTTTTGTGTTTAAACAAAGGAGATTGCAATGGGATGAGAGAAGAACTAGCTAAGGTAGACTGGGAACAAAGACTTTATGGTGGGACAGTTGAGGAACAGTGGAGAACCTTCCAAGCGATTTTTCGCAGTGCTCAGCAAAGGTTTATACCAACAAAAAGGAAGGACGGTAGAAAGAGGGAAAATCGACTGTGGATATCTAAGGAAATAAGGGAGAGTATCAAATTGAAGGAAAAAGCATACAAAGTGGCAAAGATTAGTGGGAGACTAGAAGACTGGGAAATCTTTAGGGGGCAACAGAAAGCTACTAAAAAAGTTATAAAAAAGAGTAAGATAGATTATGAGAGTAAACTTGCTCAGAATATAAAAACAGGCAGTAAAAGTTTCTACAAATATATAAAACAAAAAAGAGTGGCTACGGTAAATATTGGTCCTTTAGAGGATGAGCAGGGAGATTTAATAATGGGAGGTGAGGAAATGGCTGAGGAACTGAACAGGATTTTTGGGTCGGTCTTCATAGTGGAAGACACAAATAACATGCCGGTGACTGATGGAAAAGAGGCTATGACAGGTGAGGATCTTGAGATGATTATTATCGCGAAGGAAGTAGTGATGGGCAAGCTAATGGGGCTAAAGGTAGACAAGTCTCCTGGCCCTGATGGAGTGCTAAAAGAGATGGCTAGGGAAATTGTAAATGCACTAGTGATAATTTACCAAAATTCACTAGACTCTGGGGTGGTCCCGGCCGATTGGAAATTAGCAAAGGTGGCACCACTGTTTAAAAAAGGTGGTAGGCAGAAAGCGGGTAATTATAGACCAGTTAGCTTAACTTCGGTAGTAGGGAAGATGCTGGAATCTATCATTAAGGAAGAAATAGCGAGGCATCTGGATGAAAATTGTCCCATTGGGCAGAAGCAGTATGGGTTCATAAAGGGCAGGTCGTGCCTAACTAATTTAGTGGAATTTTTTGAGGGCATTACCAGTGCGGTAGATAATGGGGAGCCAATGGATGTAGTATATCTGGATTTCTAGAAAGCTTTTGACAAGGTGCCATACAAAAGATTGCTGCATAGGGCCTCACGGTAGCATGGTGGTTAGCATCAATGCTTCACAGCTCCAGGGCCCCAGGTTCGATTCCCGGCTGGGTCACTGTCTGTGTGGAGTCTGCACGTCCTCCCTGTGTGTGCGTGGGTTTCCTCCGGGTGCTCCGGTTTCCTCCCACAGTCCAAAGATGTGCGGGTTAGGTGGATTGGCCATGCTAAATTGCCCGTAGTGTAAGGTTAATGGGGGGATTGTTGGGATACGGGTTACGTGGGTTTAAATAGGGTGATCATTGCTCGGCACAACATCGAGGGCCGAAGGGCCTGTTCTGTGCTGTACTGTTCTATGTTCTATGTTCTATAAGATAGTGATGCATGGCATTAAGGGTAAAGTAGTAGCATGGATAGAGGATTGGTTAATTAATAGAAAGCAAAGAGTTGGGATTAATGGGTGTTTCTCTGGTTGGCAATCAGTAGCTAGTAGTGTCCCTCAGGGTTCAGTGTTGGGCCAACAATTGTTCACAATTTACATAGATGATTTGGAGTTGGGGACCAAGTGCAATGTGTCCAAATTTGCAGACGACACGGGGCAGCACGGTAGTATAGTGGTTAGCATAAATGCTTCACAGCTCCAGGGTCCCAGGTTCGATTCCCGGCTGGGTCTCTGTCTGTGCGGAGTCTGCACGTCCTCCCCGTGTGTGCGTGGGTTTCCTCCGGGTGTTCCGGTTTCCTCCCACAGTCCAAAGATGTGCGGGTTAGGTGGATTGGCTATGCTAAATTGCCCGTAGTGTCCTAAAAAGTAAGGTTAAGGGGGGGAGTTGTTGGGTTACGGGTATGGGGTGGATACGTGGGTTTGAGTAGGGTGATCATGGCTCGGCATAACATCGAGGGCCGAAGGGCCTGTTCTGTGCTGTACTGTTCTATGTTCTATGAGTGGTAAAGCAAAAAGTGCAGAGGATACCGGAAGTCTGCAGAGGGATTTGCATAGGTTAAGTGAATGGGCTAGGGTCTGAAAGATGAAATACAATGTTGACAAATGTGAGTTAAATCAGCTTTTAAGCTCACTTAATTCTGCAAGTCTGGGTCCCGTCCATTGTGGGTGGGATCTAGATCATGACTTCTTGCGAGATCTGGTCAAATCTCGCAAGGTGTAACGTCCATCAGGATATCCGGAAGCAGCCTCTCCCGGGGTCTACCATATATGTTCCTGGAACCCACCTCTTCATTCCCCTGAGGAAGGAGCAGTGCTCCGAAAGCTAGTGATTTGAAACAAACCTGTTGGACTTTAACCTGGTGTTGTAAGACTTCTTACTGTGCTCAGAAGAAAGTTATAGCAGATAGCTGCAGAGGTCAGGAGTCTAACCCTAATGCAGTGCCGCAAGAAGTTGAATGAGTTCACACGAGCGGCCAAGGTCATCTTCAAAATGCTATATCCCATCATCTGCATTGCTAGCCTTGGACACTGCTCAATGCATCATATCATCATTCACCTTCCAACAAACTCTATCTACAGGATTTTCACATCGCACCCTCACAGTGGTAGCACTGGTGCAAACACCACATCCCACAGCTGAAACACGCTACCAGCTACTCAATGATGGCAGCCACATCAGTCCAACAGATTTTACGGCAATCAATTATTCCTCTCTTGCAGGACACAACTGGAGGCAACAGGGGTTAACTGGAGCTGGATAGGCACGCCTGCATGCCCTAACTCCACATACAGGAGATGCTTCTGGTCATTATTAAGAAGCCAATTAAGAATATTAATATTAAGAAGCTCGTCCCCGTTCTCCATCTTGTGGGACAGGACAGCCCCAATACCATACGGGGATGCATCACATGTGACGAGCAAAGGCTTTCCAGGATCATAGTGGGTTAGTAACCCAGACGATGACAGTTGTTGTTTTACCCACCAGAAAGCGGTTTCTTGCGGCTGATCCCAAACCCAGATGTGATTCTTCTTCAGCAGAAGATGCAACGGGGCCAGCGTAGTTGCCAGATTGGGGAGGAACTTCCCGTAATAGTTTACGAGACCGAGAAAAGAACGAAGATGCGAAGTGTCGGTCGGGGCGGGGGCCTGCTGAATTGCGCACACCTTCTCTGCGACGGAGTGCAAACCTTCGCGGTCCACCCGATAACCCAGGTAGACTACTTCCTTTGCCTGAAAGACGCACTTTGTGCGACGTTAACGGACTCCAGCCTCCGAAAAGCGCGAAGGACAGCCTCCAAATTTTCTAAATGTCCCTGCTCCAACGTCCTTGCAATCAAAACGTTATCTAAGTGAACAGCGACTCGCGGTAAACCTCTCAACATGCCCTCCATGGTGCGTTGAAAAATAGCGCAGGCAGAGGATACCCCAAAGGGCAACCCTGTATATTCATACAGGCCCCGGTGTGTATTAATCTTTACATATGGCCGGGACGCATGGTCCAGCTCCAACTGTAGGTAGGCGTGACTCATATCTAATTTTGTGAACGAGAGTTCGCCTGCAAGCTTTGTGTAGAGATCCTCTATGCGAGGCATTGGATATCGGTCGAGTCGAGAAGTCGTATTCACTGTAAGTTTATAGTCGCCGCACAAGTGAACTGTGGCATCTCGCTTCATTACAGGTACAATTGATGCTGCCCAGTCAGCGAAACGGACGGACCTGATAAGACCCAAAGTCTCCAAATAAGTGAGCTCCCCTTCTACCTTCTCGAGCAAGGCGTAAGGCACCGGGTGCGCCCGGAAATAACGCGACGTGGCTCCTGGTTTGACTTGGATATGGGCTATTTATTTTCCCCAAACCAGGCTGGAATACATCTGGGTATCGACCTAGCATGTCAGTCAACCCTCCAGAAACTGTTTGGAGGATGTGCTGCCACTGCAGCCGCAAATGGCGCAACCAGACCTGACCCAACAGGCTTGGCCCGTGGCCGCGCACCATGATAAGTGGGAAACGCGCCTCCTGGCGTCCATAAACAACAGGGGTCATCGTAGTTCCTGCAATGTCCAATGGTTCCCCCGTGTAGGTGGCCAACCTGGCCTGTGTGTCAGTTAATGGAAGGGTCTGTATACCCTGCTTGATGTGGTCAAATGTCCTCTGAGTGATCATGGAGACCGCTGCACCAGTGTCCAACTCCATATCAAGCGGGTGACCATTGATCCGTACTGTCAACTTAATGGGGGCCACATTAATGGGAGCTGCGACACAATGCAGGCAGTCGTCCTCCGTTTCCACGTCCTCAGGAGTATTTGCCGCAGGTTCATCCAAATGGAAGGTACAGCCCCTGGGCTGGCCCCAGTTACTGTTGGAACGACGGCCCCTCTGGCGCCTCCAAGACCGTCGCCCGTGACTGGGTTGGCGCCTACAAGTCTGACACGGACATGGCTCCTCATCCATTGGTTTGGAGAAGGCTCCCTTTGGGGAGGAATGGCCGACGGCAACTGGCGTTGATCCGGACGTCGCCTCATCCAAGGTACTACAGGGGTGTAGTACCTCGGCAAGGGATTCTCCTGGGGTCCTCTCAGCGGTATTAAACCAGTAATGTTGGACTATCATGGATGGGGTTGGGTTAAAATGTTGCCCCACTAAGTTCACAAGTTCATCAAACGTTTTGGTGTCCGGTGCAGCTGGGTACGTAAGGCTCCTAATCACCCCAAACGTATGCGGGCCGCAGGCGGTGAGCAATATGACCACCTGGTGTTCATTTTGGATGATGTTGTTTGCCCGGAAATAGTAATGCATCCGTTGTGCGTACTGGTTCCAGCTTTCCAGTGCAGCATCAAAAACATCCAAACGTCCATACAGAGGCATGGTGTAATAGAAAACAACTTCCAACCTGTATCCAACAAAAATCCAGGGCTTCAGCAGTGTGGACAGCTATTCACTTTAACCCCCGTCGCCACTTTTGAGAGGGCCACGAAGAATCCAGCATGAGTTCAAGGATAGGAAGAAATAACATTTATTTACAATAACATATATATACAACAGCAGCAGCAACTTCCCTTGCTGCTCACTCTCCTCTAGCCGGTTACAAACTGGTCAGCTTTATTTATGCAGGGAATCTGCTAATGATTTCTCCGCCCCCCTCATTGGGGAAGCTCATACTCCCAAAGGATTGTGGAATTGCCATTAGTCCTCAGCCAGTGGTAAGCAGGCAGGTTATAACACTTTTATCTTTAATGCAAGCAACATAAATCAGAAGTTAAAGGAGGCTTCTGACTTGTCGGCACCAGAGAAAGTGATGGGCTGGGACTCAGTTTAATCGATTGGCTGGTGACCAAAGAATTGGCCCAAAAGGCCGTACTCTGCCTGGTAATGGGTGGTGATTGGATCTTATCCCAGTGGAATGCTTTTCAGAGTCCTTATGAGTTTCAGTTTGACTCCTGGCAGCTTAGAGAGAAAATCTTACTCCATTTCCCCAGTGTTTCTGTCCAGAAAGCCTATGAGTAATGTATTTGTAAACCTACAGAGTTCCTGAATAACTCTATCTACAGGAAAACCAGTACATGCTGTAAACAAAGACCAGAACTTGCTACTCTGATTCCAGAAAGGATGTGACTGCTACACTTCTATGTTGCAGCGAACCTGAAATAATGAATCTGCAGATACGACCATTATGGGGTGCAGACAGAGACTTTAACTTGCATGCTTGCCGTGATGGAGGCTGTGCTAAAAACCATAATCTGAAACAAAGACTCTTTATCCTTTTGCTTGTTATTTTTACCCTTTTCCATGTGTTTGTCTGTCTTGTGTCTGTGTGTGTGTGTAGAGGGTGGGGGGCAAGTTAAAGTGGCAAGTTAGGAATTTGAGAATAGTTAACCAGTTGTATTTGCTAGTTCATTATAGTTCTCATTCTAAATAAACAGTAGTCATGTTTACATTCATAAACCTTGAGACTGTAATTATTGGGCAACCAAGGGATAAAGACTTTGGGTATTTTTATGAAAAATATTGGTTAATTCACTTGTATTGTGACTCTGAGACAAGTGGGGCTAGAATTGACCGAGTACCAGCCCAAGGCGTCGGAACAACATTTTCAGCAGGGCCTGTAGAACGTCGCAGCAGTCCAACAACGTGGCCTCCAACAAATCACTAGGTTTTCTGAAATGCTAACCACCCCCCCCCCCCCCCCCCCCCCCCCCGGCCCGACCCCTCACCCCGCCACCCACCACCCTGTGTGGCAGTGGCTCCACGGAGTATGTTGTCCTCTTTCAGGATGATAGCATTTGTCCTCCCACCACAACCACTAAGCTAGTGTCCTTGTGGTTGCCTTGTCGGTCAGCACAGTCTGCTCTGCCAGCCTGCTGCTGTGAAGCAGTACAAAGCTGTTTTTTCATGGCCCAGAGCTACTCAAGGTCAGCCTCTGAGATTTACAGTCACTATCTCTTGAAGCCACCAGCCTTCCCTAGTCAGAGTGCAGCCATTAGGTTAGAACTGCGTAGAAACGTGAGTTCACGTCAGATAAAGATAAAGAGAAGGCTTCAAGGATAATTAGCTTACTTCTGTCTGCAATGTGGCAGGATTTCATTCACACATCTTGGGATGTCTATTTATTTGTGTTTTGAGTCCAAGTGTGATGGTGTGACAGAGGCAAGGGAAGGTTGATGAGACAGTTGGTGAATGGGGATTTGAGATATAGCACCTAAATGTGTTCCTCATGGGCAGCCCGGGTAGAAAGTGGCCAGCTGGATTGCCTCCATCTTCCTCATTCTCCCCCTCCCCGTGTTTCTGTTCTTCAATCTCCCGCTGAATCGCTGGCAGCAAGGACTGGTCCCGCATGGTTGGGAGATTATGGGCAGACCAACACTAATCGCACAACCCCTCTACTGAATAGTGGTGAAGGCAGGGTCATTGAATATTTTTAAAGCGGGGTGGATAGATTCTTGACTAACGTGGGAGTCAAAGTTGTCAGCAGCAGGTGGAATGCGGAGTTGAGGCAACTATCAGATCCGCCGTGATCATACTGAACGGCAGAGCAGATTTGAAGGGCTGAATGGCCTACTCCTGCTCCTGATTCCTGCGTATGTTCCTCTCGCATGATTCATAGATTATCATAGAATTTACAGTGCAGAAGGAGGCCATTCAGCCCAATGAGTCTGCACCGGCTCCTGGAAAGAGCACCCTACCTACACAAGGTCAACACCTCCTCCCTATCCCCATAACCCAGAACCCCACCCAACACTAAGGGCAATTTTGGACACTAAGGGAAATTTATCATGGCCAATCCACCTAACCTGCGCATCTTTGGATTGTGGGAGGAAACCGGAGCACCCGGAGGAAACCCACGCACACACGGGGAGGATGTGCAGACTCCGCACAGACAGTGACCCAAGCCGGAATCGAACCTGGGACCCTGGAGCTGTGAAGCCATTGTGCTATCCACAATGCTACCGTGCTGCAGTTAAATCATCGCTACTGCACAGTAAGTGTCTGGTCTAGCACATTTTGTGTGGCAGCAAGGTTTTTGTCACCTGCATGCTGTGCAAGTGCGTGTGAATTGTGTGCAGGAGTCCTCAGCCCCGTTGCCAGTGGATCGGCCTTGATTCCCATACCTCCCTCCTGCCTTTGCTTCTTTGTGACTGGCTGATATGCAGCTGGAACAGAAGGAAGCCATTATGACTGCTGGCAGGCTATTGGATACTGACCTGCCCGATTCTCTGCCCGGTGTAACACACAAGCCAGACATTGAGGGTGTGAACTCCCTTTGGGTTCCCCATAGAGTAGATGTAACTTCCGCCGCCCACACAGCGATGGGAGTCAATAGCACCCTTCACCATGGGAAAGCCTGCAATTCGAGGGAAATCCCATGCTCACTCCCGTTAGGATCCCAAACGAGAACCCAGTAGGTTGAGATTTGTAAAACTGTGAGGAAAGGTCACTGTACCACAGCAATGGTAACACCGACCAGCGAGTATCTTTTGTGTTAAATTTTTTTTAGGATTAACCACATTAGCAACAAAGAAAAAGCTTTACAGTTAACAATTCTCAAGTAAAAGAAGAAATCTTGGCCAGGTTTCTCCATCGTGGGTCCGCCCTGCTACCACTGGTAATGAGGATGGAGAATTTGGTGGTCAGCCAAATCCCCATTCACTGCAGCGGGACCGAAGGATCCCGCTGCCGTGAATGGGTGGAGAATCCCGACCCTAATGTGTTGCTCATTCTGGTGAGTATGCTTAACACTCAATTGGCTCTGTTTTATTCCTTAGCTCTAGAGTCGCCAGGTCCCCTTATGATACCGCCACGAGGTTCAAGTTCAAGTTCAGGTCAATGACTCAATGCACCAATTAGTAAGGTTCAATCAAACACATTTATTATTACACAGTAAATCGATACTCATGCAACTAATACTAACTGACTAAACAGTTCCCACCACTATAAGCCAATACTTATTTTCGATAAGGGAACACACTGGATCAGGGAACAATGGCCTCTTGTTCTATCCTGAGACTGCAGGCTTCCCAGTTGGTACGGGCTAAGGGGTCAGAAGTGTCTACTCTCGTAGTGAGCGTTGGTTGACACTTACTTGTCGGTGTAGCTGTTGGCCAGGCCTCTCCTTCTCACGTTCAAGTTCTTAGAGAGCTGCTGCAAAGGTGTTCTGCTGGGAGGGCTGGCTAAGAGAGCAAACTATACTTGGGATCTGTCCTTTATAGGTCCCAGGGGCTTCGCGCCCATCTGGGCGGACCCTATACCTGCTTGCAATCGATTGGACCTCATACCAATCGATTGGTTTGAATTCCCCAATACTGGGTCTTTTTGCCGATCGCTGGGCGGTTCTTGGGGCTGTTTGTAACTTATTGTTTCAGACTCCCGTTGGCACCGGGAAGTCTGACCTGCCATAGAATGTCCCAATTGTAGCTAATCGTTGTATCCATTGTTCCCGGGGATCGCCTCATTAATACGCAAACTGCTGGTTTCGGTGCTGTCTGCTTTCTTTGCAGCCAGAATATACATGAACTTCTGCAAACTGCTTGTCTCTTTATAATTGTCCAGTTTTCCCTGCAACATTTGTAAATCGCCATTTTGGGTCGGGAAGTGGCCAACTTCGGTGGCTACAAATGTATTCTAATCCTGCCAAGACATTACAGTTATGCAAACCAATATATATTAAATACCATTCATGAATAAAGTTAACAGTCAGGGTTTTACTTGCTTTACTCTGTGCAGAATCAGAGAGAGAAACTTTCAGGACCAAACCAAAACACTTTTGTTCAGATAAGAGTTTTAGGACGCACTGTCTTTTCAGACAGACCTGGCTCCATCCATTAATTACATAATCTGTACCCAAAGCATAAGGCATTCTTTTGTATCTTCTTACAAGATGTCCCTTGACTTATTTAGCCAGGCCATTACACAATACTCCTCATAAATTATCTACACCCCAGGGGTCCTTCAAACCTACGATATTTCATTAGATAGCTATCTGTAAACAAGTAAATGGTTCTCAGGATCTATTAGCAGAGCACTTCACCTGAAAGTCAATTGTTCCCTCACTGTTACGACACCTTAATAATCACTCTAGCAGTCATACTGTCTGCATGTACCTTAATCCAGGTTTTTGATAACATTACTGAAAAAAATGTAAAATGTCTAACATTCGTCACACTTCACCTGCTTGTTTCTGGCAACTGACAATGAAATGTATTTTTCTCTCACTCAATGAAGCTTCTCAGTGATTTATTTTATATAACAAGAAATTGGCAAACTGTGAGATGCTGCAAGTGTCTTCAGCTCAAATCTGAAAGAAGCCTGAAATATCATTATGGTCACATTCACAGCCACTCGCAATGCAGTCCTTGCCCTGCTTTTAAGTTGCCAATTGTGGCTGCAGCCAGTGACAGATTTCAGAGAGGACCTCCTTCATGAAACACAGATGCCACACACCATCATGTTCCTCCCTTGTTGTTCTGCTGCAAAATCTCGCCGCGATGCAGGATTAGTCGTTGCTGCCAGCGATCGAGCGGGAGGTTGAGGAGAATTGCTCCCTGAACTCTTCTGCTCCTCCCTCTTCCACAAGCTTGTTCTTCTCAGTGTGCCCTCTATCTATTGTCCAAGTCATGCTATATTCTCAAAGGAATGCACCCATATGTGGGAGAAATTTATCTGTGTCAAAGTTTTGAAGTTGGGGGTGGGGGAGGTGGTAGGGGAAGTTGATCGTTCCTTAAAGGAGGGTGTAGGCTGAAGTGTGAACTCCAAAACAACAGTGCTAGTCTTGAAACAGTGTTATATGCTGATTGATGTCATGGTCTGCATGCTTTATATACTTCCGTGTCAGTGCTCACGAATTGGCGCCTGGTACAAGCTGCCAAATAGGCTGTGCACCTGCCCAGAACTCTATTTTGGAGCTCCATGGGCACCCTTTGTGCCTGCAAAATGGACACAAGCAATTTCATATTTTATCCTCTAGTCGGGCGGCACGGTGGCACAGAGCTGAGCACTGCTGCTTCACAGCTCCACGGATCTGGGTTCAATTCTGGCCTCGGGTGAACTGTGTGGAGTTTGCACATTCTCCCCGTATCTGCGTGGGTTTCCTCCCACATTCCAAAGTTTTGCAGGTTAGGTGGATTGGCCATGCTAAATTGCCCCGTAATGTCCAAAAGGTTAGGTGGGGTTGCTGGGTGTAGCCACCTGGGGTGGCCACTGCCCAACACAAAATGGAAGATTACAAGGAATGCAGGGAAAATGGACATGTTGCAAAAGCAAGCAGCTTGCAAAAGCGCTTGTGTATTCTGACTGCTGCAGAAACCAGTCCTTACTGCTGCAGAAACCAGACAGCACTGTGAAAGGAAACATGTTAGCATACTAATGAGGCAATACCGGGTGATTCCCAGGTACAATGGAAACAAGTTAACTCAAATTGATACATTGAATGGAAGGCCAGACTTCTCGGCACCAAAAGAAGTCCAAAACAATAAGTCCCAAGAACCGCCCAGTGATCGAGGAACTGCCCCGTTATTGGGGAATTCAAATCAATCAATTTGGAAGAGACCCAATCGATTGCGAGTGTATAGAGGGTCCGCCCAGGTGGGCGCGAGACCCTGAGAGAGGTATAAAACAGAGCCCCCGACCCCAACGCTCTCTCCCTGCCAGCCTCTCCTTGACCAGCCAGCCCTCCCAGCAGAAACCCGTTGCAGCAGAAGAACATTGAGGAGGAGAGGTCGGGACAGCAGCCGCCATCACCTAAGTGTCATACAACGCACGCTATGAGAGTAGACACTCCTGACCCCCTTTAGTCCATAACTACTGGAAGCCTGCGGATCCAGGACAAAGCTAGAGGCCATTGTTCCCTGATCCGGCAGTCCCCTTATCCAGATAAGTATTTGGCTTATTAGTGGTAGGATTAGCCTAGTCTTATAGTTTCATATGCATGATTAGTAGATTACTGTATTATAATAAAGGTGTCTTGTTTGAACTTACTAACTGGTGTATGGAGTTATTGGTTTGAACTTGAACTTGAAACTTGTGACGGTATCTTAACGATACCTGGTGACTCCACAGCTAAGGAACGAAACAGAGCCAAATTGAGTGTAAAGCACACTCACCCAGAACGAGCAACATGGGTTACAAGGATAGGGTGAAAGCTTGGGCTTAAGTAGGCTGGTTCTTTCCAAGGGCCGGTGCAGACTTGATGGACCAAATGGCCTCCTTCTGCACTGTAAACTCTATGATTCTGTCTTGGAGCTTCATATGTACAACATTGAGGGATCAATGTTAATATATTTGAAGCTTTCATTGGCACACAGTTTTCTTGTACCAGTCAAGTTCTCTTTTACCGTTACATTTGAGTTTATATAAAGTTTATCTTTATGTGTTACTTGAAGGACAACATTTTCTCACAAATTTTGGAATGAAACACTGAATCGCTGGAGGGGCTGTTTATTGCCATAATTAGGCACCAGTCCTCTGCCAATGAGAGAAAGACCTTGGTTAAGATTCTGTCCAGATTGATGTAGCAAAAATGTTCCTATCTGTCGGTTGTAATGGCCCCACATAAAATGAGTTTGGAGAGTCTCAAGTTTGCTCCTAATGGGCAATAAATTGGCAATCTCACACAGAGACGTCACAAGCTAGCTGTGTGGAAAATTTAGATTGGTGGGGAGAGTAAAAGGAGCTTCCATTTGCATTTAGTTGTGCCGATCCTCACCAGAGAGTGCTTGATGCTGATGTTGTGGAGTTAACCGATTATTATCGTGCTGCGCAATTCTACCTGATGTGGCCCTCAAACCTGAAGATTTTGCTGTCTCCAGCACACTACCACTCTCTTTATTAAGCACAAAATAATGTTACAGTTACAGTTTCATGGTCAAAATGAATCAAATTGTCTTTATGTATCTCAGCCTATAATTTCATCTGAAATGTGTTACTTATTAGGTACCACATCCAGTTCACCCATCTTTCCCGGATCTCTCCAACTCTGGCTTCTTGCACATCCCTGATTTTTTGGTGCTGTTCCATTGGCAGCCCTGTCATCTGCTGCCTGGATCCTAAACTCAGGCATTCCCTCCCTCAAATTCTCCATGTGAACCTCATTCGCCTCCTTTTTCAGTCGGTCCTTCAAATCTTACCTCGATGATTCGGCTGTTGCTCACCTGTCTAAATGTGGTTGGTTGTCACTATGGGCTGGATTTTAGGGTTCCCAATGGGGTGAGGGAGGTTGAACAGGAAGGGAGTGGTCTGCTCGCTCTCAGCCCCTGCTGATTTAAAACGGCAAATCATGTGTTTTGGATGGCCAATTCTGCAAGTGTGGGTGGGTGATAGGGTGGGGGTGGGTGAATAGCCTGCCCAATTTGGAGTGGTAAAATCTAGTCCTATGGAAACACTGCTTTTGTTATTTATGCACCGATTCTTCAATTTGGAACATAATGACTGTTATTCATTAATTTCCCTCCCTCCTCCCAACCCAATGAAAACTATCATAGTAGAGATAGTGGGAACTTAACACAATCTTCTAGGCCGGAATTCTCCAGCCGTTTGCTGGCGGCGGGATTCTCTGATCACACTGGCATGAACCCCTCCTGCGGGTTTCCCGGGAACATGGGGTGACTTCAATGGGAATTTCCATTGACTGCAGTGGGAAAAGAGAATCCCGCTGCCAGCGAACACCATGCCACTTCCTGCTGCCGAGAAACACGCGGCTGGGAGGCCAGAAATTCCAGCCCCTTGTTTCTATCATAAGGAGAAATTTGGATGATATTCCTGATATCGCAGACAGACGGATTAAAAGATTTGTTCCCGGAGGTTGGGATTTTCCAGCCATTTTGAAAGAAAGGAAGTTGCATTTATATAGCACCTTTTACAAGTACAGGACATCCCAAAGTTCTGTACAACCATTGAAGTATTTTTGAAGTGTTCTCACTTTTGTAATTATCGCACAGCAAGGTCACACAGACGAGACAATTAATTTAAAAATAAATTAAAGTACCCAATACAGGGGCTGGTTTAGCTCACTCAGCTAAATCGCTGGCTTTTAAAGCAGACCAAGCAGGCCAGCAGCACGGTTTGATTCCCGTGCCAGCCTCCCCGGACAGGCGCCGTAATGTGGCGACTAGGGGCTTTTCACAGTAACTTCATTGATTTGTATCCTGGTCCTCTGCGCCATGAGGCAGCAGTGCTAGCCATTGTGCCGCCCCTTTTATTCACTGATGTTAACTGGATATCGGCCAGGGTAATGGTGGAAACTCCCCTGTTCCCATGGGATTTTTTCTGTCCACCTGAGAGGGAAGATGGGACCTCAGTTCAGCATTCTAACTGAAAGAATGAGAGGTAATTACTCTCTCCATATACTGAACTGAAATGCCCGCTTTGATTACTTTCCAATTAAAATATAATCAATACATTTGCATCATCAATTATCCAAAGGGGGAATTCTATAATACTTATTGATCTCACAGTTCTTACAGTGTAGAATCCCAGCTGAAGGGCCAAGGTGCATGTTGAATGATGGGTGAAGTGCAGGCAGTGAGTGAGTAAAGAAAGATTGACCGGTACGGATTTAATAGCAAGTTGGGCTGTCTGATTACATAACTCTCCCTCTCTCTCTCTGTTATGTTAAAGCTATAAAGTCCTTTAAACTCAGCATTTGTGATCCGAAACAGGCCACAGAAACCTATCATCACCTCATGAACTGTACTGCACAGCCTTGGAGATTAAAAAACACTCCCAATGTTCTCGGCTCTGGTTGGGTTGGAATAGTTAATCCAAGTCTTGATTCTGGCAATGAGCGCACTGCGCAGCATTTTGTAAAAGGAATAAATGTTCAGTGTTCACTCTGTTTCCACTTTTCTTTTTCTTTTTAACTTCTTTTCTCTTTACCCCTTCTAGTCTCTCTTCCAATCTCATGCCTCCTTCTGGTTCTCAATGCGAAGGCTTTCTGCCCTCACAATTCCCTCGCCCAGTCTTTCATTACTCCTTGACCTTTCCTGCTCTCTGGGCACAGTCCCAGGCTTGACTACCTGTTAAGTAAGCCTCCAGCTTCCTTCTGCAAGCTGTTTGCTTAATCCCTCTCTCCTTTGCCCTCACTTGCAACAACAAATGCGAGGTGCTCATGAACTTCTTTGTCACTGACGTCGAGGCAATTCGATCTGTCTTATCTTCCCTTCCACTAGACAGGCCAAATTTGCTTTAATGCTGGCTGAACTCTGAACTCACATCTTTCGCTACTGACTCTCCTATCTCCCATCAGGCCCTCACTGATCTAATCTTATCCATGGGACCCATCCGCTGCTCCTTTGGTGATCCTCCCTCTTCCCGTTCTTCCAGTCGCCGCTCCTTCACGGTCACTGGGTCAAAAACCTGGAACTCCCTCGCTAACAGCACTGTGGGTGTACCTACATCACAGGGACAGCAGCAGTTCAAGAAGGCAGCTCACCACCACCTTTTGAGGAGCAACTAGGGATGGGCAGTAAATGCTGGCCCAGCCAGCGACATCCACTTCCCAGAAATGAAGTAAATAAAAATGCTTATTCACCCAACATCCCCACCTGGACTTCTTGTTAGCCAATGTTGCAGACAATGTTAACCCGCTCTCCTTAACACCCATCAACACCCTTCTCCTCAAAAAAACAACTGATAACTGCACTGTACTTGCACATTATCTTCCCATGTCAACCTCCCCTTTCTTTTCCAAAAACCTTTGATGTGTTATCACGTTCCAAAGAAAGTCCCACCTTTCCTAGAACAGCATGTGTGAATCCATCCAATCAGGTTTCCACGTGAAGGCACGCTGGACGTCACTGACCATCTCTAATTGCCCTTGAAACCATGTCAGAGGACGCTTTTTTATGAGTGAACCCAATTACTGTTGGTCTGGAGCCACATGTAGGCCAGACCAGTTAAAGAAGACAGATATCCTTCTCGAAAGGACACTGGTGAACCAGATGGGCTTTTATGACAATCGTTTCATCGTCATCACGAGACTATTAATACCAGATTTTTATTCAATTCAAATATCTCTTTTTCCTAATAAATTTAGGGTACCGAATTATTTTTTTCCCCAATTAAGGGCCAATTTAGCGTGGCCAATCCACCTACCTTGCACATTTTTTTGGGTTGTGGGGGTGAGACTCACACAGACAAGGGGAGAATGTGCAAACTCCACATGGACAGTGACCCTGGGCCAGGATCGAACCCGGGTCCTTGGCACCATGAGGCAGCAGTGCTAACCACTGGACCACCATGCCATCCAATTCAAATTTCACCACCCCCCGTGATGGGATTCGAACCCAGGTCCCCAGAGCTTTGTCCAGGATCTCTGGATTACTAGTCCAGTGACAATACCACTACGCCATCACCTCCCCTCTTATCCATGTCACAAACCACAACCTATGTAATGGGGCCAAAGATACACTTTTTCTCCTCCATCCATCCTGACCTGTCTATAGCCTTTGGCGTGACTGATCAGACCATCGTCCTCCAACACCTTTCCCACTGCACCCAGCTGGCTGGGTTGCTCTCGTCTCATTTCATTCTAGTTTAATTGGAGGGGACTTGGAATGGTTTCTCTTCCTGGTTCCACATTGTTACCTTTAGTATCTTCTTTGGCCCCTTCTCTTTCTCATCCACATGCTGCTCCTCGGTGACATCATTTGAAAGCACAGCATTTTCAATTGTACTCAAACAGCGGCCAGTTCTTCCTCACTACCACCTCTCTCAACTCCTCCACTGTCTCAAAATCATCACACTGCTTGTCTGTCGTCCATTACTGGATCAGCAAAAATTCCCTCCAATTAATTATTCGGAAGAATGAAGCGAACGTTTTTGGTTCCTGCTCCAAACTCTGACCTTCGACAACCGTCTCCATCCCTCCCCCGGGAAACGGTCTGAGATTAAGTCGATCTGTTTGCAACTTGGTGTCATCTTTGATCCTGACATGAACACTTCACCTCATCATGCCATCACTAATACTGCCTATGTCCACCTCCATAACATCAGCTGGCTTTGTCCCTGTCTCAGCTTATCTGCTGCTGCAACCCTCATTCAGGCCTTCGATGATATACACTGGCTCTCGGCCAAGCAATGTCTTAGAATCAGAGAATCCCTACAGTGCAGAAGGAGGTCATTTGGCCCATTGAGTCAAGATCATTCCACCTAGGTCCACTCCCTTGCCCGTTCCTGTGACCGCACCTACATTTTTGGACACTAAGGGGCAATTTTGCATGGGCAACCCACCTAACCTGCCCATCTTTGGACTGCAGGAGGAAACCGGAGCACCCGGAGGAAACCCACACAGGCAGAGGGATGACGTTCAAACTCCACACAGGCGGTAGCCCAAGGCCGCAACTGAACCCGGGTCCCTGATGCTGTGAGATAGCAGTGCTAACCACTGTGCCGCCGTGGCCTTGGTTTTGAAATTATCATCTTAGTTTTCGAGTCTCTCTATGGCCTCTCCCTGGCTCTGCAATCCCCTCCAGCCCCACAACCCTCCAAGGCAGCTGGACTCCCTATCTCTCATCTCTTAAACATCCTCAATTTTAATTGCTCTACCCTTGGTGTTGCCTCGACCCTACGCTCTGATATCTAACACCTGTCTGCCTCTCTACCTTGCTTTCCTTCTTTAAGTCACTCCTTTAAAACCAACCCCTATCACCAAGCATACATCCCCTTATGTGACTCTGTGTCACATTTTGTTTTATAATGTCCCAGTGGGACACCTTGGGACAGTTCATTATCTTAAAGACATTATTGCTGGGTCATGCGACCATCGTAATATTGATACAATAAAGATAACAAGTAAGCAAATGGCCACTGCCGCACGTAAGGGGGCCAGCTGAACATTTGGAATTTGAATCTAAATGTAAATGTGCAGTTTGGGAGCAGAAACAAAGCATGCACTACAAATACATTAACTTACAAGACCTGCATTATTCCTGTTTAAAATAAACTCAACAGATTACCTTCCGAAAGCAGAGTTAAACGCAGCCAGCATCCTTAAGTGATGTTTGGCATCAGTGCGGTGAATTGTACAAATGGCTTTTGTCGTGGTAACATTTCTATTTAATATGTTATTCCTGAACAGCTGTAATACGGTTGCAATCTCATTCTGGTCTCCAGCATAGTAAGCAACTTACCATGATTGTCTCCAATAGCAGCACTTACAGCTTTCTCTCTCCCAGCTACAAACTGACACAGGGTGAAATGTGGATGTTGTTAATGCTGATGCTTCGAGTCATGTTCTGGAGGATCTTGTTCTTCATTGTGTGAGAAAGAAAAATGGAAGCGAGATGGTCTAATTTGCAGCCTATCAAGCAGTAAAGCCACTGTGATACAAGGTGCTTCCAGGGCTGATAGGAGACATCACTTATACGGATTGATCACTCATTATGCATTAGCTAACATTTCCGATACCAGCCTGATTGGCACTGGGAGTGCGGGAGGGTACAAATTCAGCCATCTTGATGTCTCGAGAGCCAAATTTTGCGAATCAGTCTCATGTGAATATCAAGGGGTCATTCTGGCATGGATTTTACTTCCTCCAACCCGCCCCCCCCCCCTCCCCCCTCCCCCTGCATCGCCACCCCCCCCCTCCCCCCCACCCCCACCCCCGCCAAGCCAGGCATGTTTACAATGGACAGGTACATGGAAAATATGACCGGTGGCTCGCTCAGCGCCTTCCTATTCATGCAATCCTCATTAAATGTTTGGCAGGCAGGCACTGTAACAGGCAGCCTACCTGCCACTTTCAAATAAATCGTGAGCAGACCACTGAGCACTGCTGCCTCACGACGCCGAGGATCCGGGTTTGATCCCAGCCCCTGGGTCACTGTCCATGTGGAGTTTGCACATTCTCCCAGTGTCTGCGTGGGTCTCACCCCCACAACCCAAATGATATGCGGGGTAGGTGAACTGGCCACGCTAAATTGCCCCTTAATTGGGATTTTTTTTTTTAAACTAGCCAAGTGACCTGAATATTACACTGCCCATGGCATTATGCCGTTGGCATCAATAAACAGTTGAGAGCAGGGCATCCCCTTTTCCATCACCTGAGTTGAAAAAGCAGAAAGGAAGGGCAGTGCATCCTTTCAGAGTTGTCTTCTATGGCATCCCCCCTCAAGATGATACCGCTCTTTTGTGCCTCTCTGCCTGCCCACCAAAGTCCATCTCCCTATCCCCCTCGCTCCCGTTTCTAGTGTGCCCGATCCCTTCCCGCCCAAAAAATCCCAGGAGTTACCTCAACCTGGGACCCTTTGCTCTTCTCCGTGAGGGCCTGCTTGCAGTTCCAGCAGCCCCCACCACTGAGATCTGGCGCTACAGATTGGCCAGCAGCTCTCAAGGTCAGGTTGGTGTCCCACAGAACATAGAACATAGAACAATACAGCACAGTACAAGCTCTTCGGCCCACGATGTTGTGCCGGCCATTTATCCTAATCTAAGATCAACCTAGCCTACACCTCTTCAATTTGCTGCTGTCCATGTGCTTAATAAGAGTCGCTTAAAGGTCCCGAATGACTCTGACTCCACCACCTCTGCTGGCAGTGTATTCCACGCACCCATCACTCTCTGTGTAAAGACCCTACCCCTGACATCTCCCCCATACCTTCCTCAAATCACCATAAAATGATGGCCCTTCGTGACAGCCATTTCCATCCTGGGGAAAAGTCTCTGGCTATCCACTCTATCCATGCCTCTCATTACCTTGTACACCTCTATCAAGTCACCTCTCTGCCTTCTTTGCTCCAATGAGAAAAGCCCTAGCTCCCTCAACCTTTCTTCATAAGACATGCCCTCCAGTCCAGGCAGCATCCTGGTAAATCTCCTCTGTACCCGCTCCAAATCATCCACATCCTTCCTATAATGAGGTGACCAGAACGGGACACAATATTCCAAGTGTGGTCTAACCAGGGTTTTATAAAGCTGCAGCAAAACCACGCAGAGGTCGGATGTCCCGCTCTCTGATCGTTGAAGCTGCCAGCACCATGTTATCGCTATCTGGCCTTTTTCTAAATTGTCCGGGTTATAATAATAATAATCTTTATTATTATCACAAGGAGACTTATGTTAACACTGCAATGAAGTTACTGTGAAAATCCCCTCATCGCCAAACTCCAGCGCCTGTTCAGGTACACTGAGGGGGAATTAAGAACCTCCAGTTCACCTAACAGTACGTGTTTCGGGACTTGTGGGAGGAAACCGGAGCACCCGGAGGAAACCCATGCAGACACGGGGAGAAGGTGCAGACTCTGCACAGTCAGTGAGCCAAGCCGGGAATCGAACTAGTGCCCCTGGCGTTGTGAAGCCACAGTGCTACCGTGCCTCCCTACGACCAACATTTGTCACGGGGGACATGCAATATGCCCCTGCCCCTTGTAAAATTCATTCCAATGTGTTGGAAAGATTTCACATTTGGTGTTCAGCTGTTTGAGACTTAAAGTACCTGCAGCAACTTCTCCCGAGTCTCGGGAGATTTTACACCTGCGTCGCCATTCTCGCTGATGGGGGACACAGGTGCAAAATCGCCCTCTAAATCTTTCTCTTCTTCTCTTCCTTACTCTCCTTCTTCAGGGCAATCTTTAAAATCTACTTCATCATCCAAGCCTTCGGTCACTTGTCTTAATCCCTCCCTCTTTGGCTTGGTATCAACTTTTGTCTGATCTTGCTCCTGTCAGGCACCTTGGGATGTTTCGCTCTGTTATGGGGCAAAATATTGACATAAGTAAGGGCAGCACGGTGGCGCAGTGAGTTAGTTCTGTTGCCTCACGCCGCCGAGGTCCCAGGTTCGATCCCGGCTCTGGGTCACTGTCTGTGTGGAGTTTGCACATTCTCCCTGTGTCTGCGTGGGTTTCACCCCCACAACCCAAAGATGTGCAGTGTAGGTGGATTGGCCATGCTAAATTGCTCCTTAATTGGAAAATGAATTGGGTACTCTAAATTAAATTTTTTTTTAAATATTGACATAAGTTGCGGTTGGAAGCAAGTTAGCTGAGGAGGACTGGAAGATACCTATCTGCGAGGTATGAAATGAAGAGGAGAAAAGTGTTTTAATTTTGCAGAAAGACAGCCCCTTGAGGAAGGAAGGCAGACCGACTGAGGTAAGAGGCATTGCCAATTAGTATCACCCCCAAACAGAGCAGAAAAATGAACAATAATCTGACAAGAGCAAGTAGCGACTAACTTTTCGAGCTGCTTAGAGGTTTCTATATTATAATGTTACACAGCATCACTTGTAAGTTCAAGAGTATAGAATTCCTCTGTGCTCTGCCACAACATTTCTTAGAATTATAGAACCCCTGCAGTACACAAGGATGCCATCCGGCCCATTGAGACTGCACTCCCCCCCCCCGCCCCCCACGCCCCGCCCCGCCCCCCCCCCCCCCCCCCCCCCCCCCCCTCCGCCGCCCGCCCCCTGTGAGTGAGTTTGTCTCCTATCTCTGCAAATTTCACACCTGCCAATCGTCTCAAACCCAACATTGCCGTGTTTTCACTCAGGAGATGCTTTTAACAAATTAATTTACGGGATCAGAGGCTGGGCCTACCACCCCGAACTGCCCTCCATTTCAGAGAGCCTCTGAGAGTCAACAGCATTGCTGTGGAGTCACATGTAGGCCAGACTGGGGAAGGGAAGGGCATTAGTGAACCAGATGGGTTTTTACGACAATCAGCAATGGTTTTGTGGTTATCACTAGATTCACATTTCAGAGACCCAGGGGCAAGATCTGTGGTTCGAATCCCACGACTGCAGATGGTGCAATATAAATTCAGCAAAAACCTGGAATTAAAGACTTAATTCAGAAGACAGAAAAGACATTTAATTCCAGGTTTTTACTGGATTCATATTGCACCATCTGCAGTGGTGGGATTTGAACTGCAGATTTTGCCCCTGGGTCTCTGAAATATGAGTTGAGTGACAATGCCACTAAGCTACTGGCCCGCCCCCCTCATTTACTGTTTTCAGAAAAGGAGAGATAATTAAGGAAATAATTTTTTCAAATCTTTATATCAATGATTAACCATACAATGAGCAAATCAACAAAGCATCCCCCATTTGAAACAGAAATCTCCAAGTGTTTTTTTATGCACTGAATGCTTCATTATCTTATTCTTCACACTTTCATTCTCATCATTTAACCTACGCAGGTCCATTGTATCTTCCTAATTATGTCGTTTAAAGTAAGTCATCCCAGCTCGTTTTCCCCAATGATGTCACAAGACTGGCTAATTAAGCAAAGTCATTCAACGAACAGCTAGGGACAGAGGAAAGGCCAATGCGACAGATTTTTGAAAGTTGCAATTCCCCGTGACTCCAGTTACCTTGCGACGTTTGTAAACACCAGGGCATGATATTTTTATTGAAATCATAAATACGTTCTTCATTAAAACATTTACAGTTTGGCACAAAATAAATCTTTTCTAAATAAAAGGTTGGACAAGTAGGGAGGTCATGTAGGGAATGAGCTACCCAAATGGGAATAGAGTCCCTTTACAGCTTGTTTAGCTGGGTGTTTCCGGGTGCTCTGAGTGCCGAGAAACACCACGCTATTGAACGGGACTCTGTTCCCATTCGGGTAGATCGGGAGCCTCATCGGGGAATTCCTCGACGAGGCCACACTTTGCCCCGTTTTCTGCACTGAGGAGCTCCGCCACACCCTTGCACCCATGCAGGGCACCCTATTCCCATTGCAGGAATAATGCCAGCTTGGCACCTTGGTGCTGACAGCCTGACATCCTGGCGGTGCCCCTTCCAGCTGGCAGTGCCACCTGGCCACCTTTACAGTGCCAGGCTGGCACTGAGATGGCACTGCCAGGGTGCCAGGCTGGCACTGCCAAGGTGCCTGGGTGGCACCAGCAGTGCCATCATGATGCTCTTCCCAGAAGGAAAGCACCTGGACCTCCAAGCTCCTAGGAGACCCCCACAAGTGCTGTTTCATCTAGCCCCTGTTTCTGGAGGCCAGCATTGAACGGCATTCGCCCGAGGTCTCCAAGGCAAAGGGTTTAGACCCCAATACCTTGGTTAGAGACTAGCTGTTGTGCTCTAATATGCTGATTTTCTAAAAAGTGGACGGGATTCATATTGCAACATCTCGTGAGATTGCATTAGATCTCCTGAGGTGTGCCGAACTGGGTAGATCACAGAAGAGAGATCTCCTGACAGCTACCGGCCATGTAACACTGCCTTTAGGGCGTAACGCGGTTAGTAGATTGTGCCCAGAATCACAGAATTGTGATGGTGTAGAATGAGGCCATTTGGCCTATTGTGTCTGCACTGGCTATCCAAACGACCATCATGGCTTAGTGCCATTCCCCTGCCTTTTGCTTGTACCCCTGCACATTTTTGTTTTATCAACTAATCATTAAATTCGCTCTTGAATGCTTCAATTGAACCTGCCTTCAGCACACTCCCAGGAAATTATGATAGATGATGACTAGCTGCCGATTATTTTCTCGCTGCGTGTGGGGTTTGAGCACAAGGACATTTTCCAACTCCAAAAAGGTCATTCAACTAATTAACCAACTGCATCCAATTGAACACAGACAGTTCGATCAGTGTGGACTCACTCCCGGTCAAACCTCCAAAACATGAATCACCAAAGAAGAGGAACACTTTGACATTTCTCACTGCAAAACCCCAAGGCATCATTTTAACATTGGCCTGTAATCTGAACAGTCCTTTCAAAGATTGCTCTTCCACCGTGAAAGTATGTTCCACCCATTGTGATTCATGCAGTGGTCAGACTTTTGGAACTGCCGGCAATACATTCTGTGGTTCTGTGACATTAAAGAGACCAGAGGCCTGTGTCCCACTGCTCCCCCATCCCCGGAGCTGTGCCCCACCGATGCCCCATTCCCCCCCCCCCCCCCCCCCCACCGCAAACATGTGGTTTGATGCGACCATCAATGCACACGAGACGGAAAGTTGAAGTGAACATTGGTTGCATCAATTTAATCAGCTCCAACTGTGCCTGCCTGTGACTGCTCTGCACTGAGAGCCAAAGATCTATATACTCCCCGAGGGGGCAGAGCCAGGGGCGGAGCCCACAAGGGCACCAACATGATACAATGCAATGTAATGTAATGCAGTGGTGAATTGTTGCCGTAATACATTCGCCACATGGTTAAACATCAATCTGATTCAGAGGGGTCATGTCATGTCTGAACTTTCTCCTATGTGCCTTAACAGTGTGGGAGGAAGTTGCAAGTCAGAATTTTCAGTGTGATGCCTCCAGTGTGTCATAAAATTGTTATGGGAAAAATAAAACTCAAAGTTCTTGCCTGTGAGCAAGAGAAATAAAACCAAATACTGATCCAGAGACAAGCGGTGGAATTCTCCTTTCCTGACACCGGGGCAGGATTCGTGGACTTCCACGACAGCAAATCTGAAGCCGCACCTGGACTGATTCAGCGACTGTTAAGGGGTTAGCACCGGCGCCATGTGGAACATAATCGAATCCAATGAGAAATGGATTTGCTGGGTTCATGATTGACACTCAGGAGGCTGACAAGCTGCAACCGCATATACACACTGCACTCCCCACACACACCATCCCAGCCAACAAGATGGCAGTGAGGAGAGCGGATCTGAGATTCACGGGCGCCAAGCTTGATACCTTCCTGGACGCCAAGGAGTAGAGGAGGGCGCCCCTATACCCCGGCCCGGGATGGAGGCTGCCAATCATTTGCTGTGCCAAGGCTCATGTGGCAGAGGCAGTAAGTGCCACGAGCAACACCGTCCAGGCCGGCCAGTAGTGCCGTAAAAAACTGCATGTCCTCCTCAGGACAGCCCGGGTGAGTAGGCAGCAGTGTGCCTCTGGCACAAACCCCTGTCCCACACACCTGTAACCCAACCTCCCCTCCCCCCACCATACCCGGAGGGCGGACAAACTCCCACAATGCACTAAATGCCGTCCGCCATGGTGGGTGCCCTGGCACAGTGGTTAGCACTGCCTCCTCACAGCGCCAGGGTCCCAGGTTTAATTCTGGCCTTGGGAAATTGTCAGTGTGGAGTTTGCACATTCTCACCGTGTCTGCGTGGGTTTCCTCCGGGTGCTCCTGTTTCCCCCCATAGTCCAAAGATGTGAAGGTTAGGTGAATTGGCAATGATAGGTTGCCCCTTAGTACCCAAAATGTTAGGTGCGGTAACAGGGATAGAGTGGAGGCGTGGGATTAAGTAGGCTGCTCTTCCGAAAGGGCTAGTGCAGACTCGATGGGCCGAATGGCCTCCTTCTGCACTGCAAATACTATCATTCTAATTGTTTCCATCAGCTACCCACCCCTTGTCTGCATTGCACTGTCTAACACTGTCATTTTCTGATTCTCCCGTACCACGCTCACAGGAGAAAATCACCCATAACCGCCAGCAGCGGGAGAATACTGGAGGGGACCGCCGGACCTGCGGCCCCTCACCGCAGCAGAGCAGCAGGCCCTGGACATGGTTGGTGGGCCCAAGGAAAGGGCAGTTGCCAGGGTGGAGATCGGCGTCAAGTGAGGAAGTGAGGCCCCGCTGAGTTGCAGGTCCCGTGACACATGTGTTACTCCCACCAACACCATCCTCACCCCCACACCACCCACTCAGCACCCTCACACCACCCCTGTCCCCTGGCTCCTGGCCAGTCTCTGCTGCTGCCCCAAGTCAGTGATCCTGGAGGCGATCAGAGCGTCTGGTGCACCTTAGCCCCGACGCACACATTATGCGGCCTCCTCCGCCTGCCTGGGCCCCATGCCATGTCCAGCTTTGCCCTCTCCCTAATCCTCCTCATCGGCTGCGGACTAGCGTTCATCCTCCTTCTCCAGGAGCAGGAAGTTGCAAGTAGGGATTCTCAGTGCGGACGTTGATGCCTCCAGGGTCGGCCCTCTGCTGTGTGATGTTGTGGAGGACGCAGCAGCCTATCACGATGTGGGCAATCATCCCAGTGCCATTTGGAGGGCCCCTCCAGGCACCTGAACCACATCTTTAGGATGCCAAAGCACCGCTCGATCACGCCCTGCTCGCGGCTTGTGCGTCATTGTAGCGAGTCTCCGCGTTGGTCTGTGGTCTTTGGATAGGTGTCATCATCTGCGACCGCAGCGGAAAACCCCTGTCACCCAGGAGCCAGCCCCACAGCTGGAGGTGCACCTCGAAAAGGCTGGGAATCGTCAAGTGTGCCAGGATGAAGGCATCATGCACACTGCCCGGGTATTGGGCACAGACGTGCATGATGGACATCGATGGTCACACACCAGCTGCACGTTCATCGAGTAGAACTCCTGTCGATTTGTGTAGAATGGCCTGTCATGGACCAGTGCTCATAGTGTGACATGCATCCCGTCGATCACCCCCTGAACCCGGGGCACCTGGGCAATGACAGCAAACCCCACTGCCCGGGCATCCTGGTAGGCACGGCCCACATTGAAATAGATATATTGTGCCAATATAGGGCCTCCGTGATGGCCACGAATGTGCCTGTGCGCTGAGCTCTGTGAGATCCCGGACAGTTCCCCACTCGGTGCCTGGAAGGACCCCGTAACATAAACGTTCAGGGCGTCTTCACCTTGAGGGCCACCGGGAGCGAATATCCTCCCCCATTCCCCCGCAGTGCCAGGTGTGTCATGATCTGGCAGATCTGTTTCACTGTCCACCTGCTCAGCCAGAGTCTTTGACGGCATGCCCGGCAGGTCCTCGAATGACAAATGGTGAAGTTACACATGAGGCCTCATGCGGCGCCTCCTTTGCACCTCCTCCTTCTCCTCCTCGGCCTGTTGGGCAGCCAGCTCTCCATTCCCAGCAGCTTCATCCTGTTCCTCTGGGGCATGCTCTGCTGCCAGCATCCTCCTCCTCGAGCAGCTCCAGCTCATACAGCCGTAGTGCATCCCCCAGGGCTGCAGCGACTAAGAGGAAGGCCACCATTGCTGGTTGAATTCCAATATCCATTGTCTGCAGGGGTGAAAGGCCGACATGTTAGCATGGCCCAACCAGTCCAACGGGTTACATGGTGGTCCTGGCTGCCACTGCGGACTCTTCCCCCACATAATAATAATCTTTATTAGTGTCACAAGTAGGCTTACATTAACACTGCAGTGATGTTACTGTGAAAAGCCCCTAATTGCCACATTCCGGACCCTATTCGGGTACATGGAGGAAGAATTCAGAATGTCCAATTCACCTAACAAGGGCGTCTTTCGGTTGTGGGAGGAAACAGGAGCACCCGGAGGAAACCCACGCAGACATGGGGAGAACGTGCAGACTCCATACATTCAATGACCCAAGCGGAAATTGAACCTGGGAATCTGGCGCTGTCAAGCATCAGTGCTACTGTCATGTGAGAGTACCTTTAAGAAATGGATGTTTATCAAATAGCTGCAGTGATGTCAGAGTGTGGGTGGAGCTGGGCTGTCTGTCAACTTTTATTTTCATTTTTGAGCTGGCTACTAAGTGTGTGTTTAGTTTTATTTTCAGAGTTGGAGCTGCATCCAGCCAAACAAGGTGTAATTTTGATTTCTCTCTGCATGAAAAGAATGTCTTCAGATCACTTGTTAATTTAAAAGTGATAACTGCTCTCAGTAGAGAATTTAAACCTGCTGTCTTTGGATGTTGCGAGGAAAGATTAAGGGTTATCTATAGAGTACTGTATTCTTTGGGGGAAGTATTTGAGTTGATAGTTATGAAGATGTTTACTGCGTGTTTATAAAATGTTAACTGAATTCATATAATAAACATTGTTTTGTTTTAAAAATACTTTAGATCTCTGTTGCATAAAACCTGTAGAGTGGGCCCTTGTGCTCCCCATAACCAAATCTATTAAAAGTTCTGGGTCAGGTGAACTCCATGATATACTTTGGGTTTCTCTAAACCCTGGCCTGTAATACTACCCACGGTGCTACCATGCCTTCCATGCCGCCCATATCCCCCCAATCGCCCCCCCCCCCATCCCCGCACCATTGGCCCCATTCTGCCGTCAGCCAATGGAGAATCCCTCCCAAGATATAAATGCTTCTCACTCTGTGCCAAGACTCCATGAACGGCACAATGGCTATTCCATGTTCCCTAACTTTTCCCTGTTTTCTCTTCTTGACACGTGGTGGGTCACATAAGAAGATAAGAAATAGAGCAGGCCTCTTGAATCTGCTCTGCCATGGTTGATCTTACACCTCAGCTGCACTTTATCTCTGATCCTCACAATCCTTCATTGTTTGGCACACAAAAATATATCGTAGGGAATAGTTGAATTGAATAGTAAAGATATATTTAAGGGGAGGTTAGATGAGCATATGAAGGATAAAGCAAGATAATTACAACTATCACCTCTTCCTTAGTCTTGCTTTCCCTCCTCACTGACCATTTTCTTTTGGTACGTTCTGCTATATTACCGTTATGCTGCTATCAGAACTTTCTTCCATTCTTAATGCTCCCGTTAGCACTCCTTTTGTCTTATGTCCATGATATTTTTATCAATCACTCCTTAGCTCTGATCCAACCCTGACATTCTCTTCTATCCTGCTCTACCTGCTCCACCCCCCTCTCCAACTATATAATCCATCACACTTCCACCTGTGGTAATCCACCACTGTATATATATGTGTGTGCCTCAATTAGGGGATGTACAATAGTACCTGCTATTATAGGTTTGTTGGTAAGCCCCTGCCGGCTATCTCCGCCCACAGGGAGCAATACAAATATCAATGAGATCTCCTGAGCTGCCATTTTACAGCTGCAGTTGAGGGAATAAGATCTCACGGTAATAAAGCCTCTTTTGTACCGTTTCGTGTTTCTGTGTGCAATTGTTAGCGCATCAATTTATTACCGTGAGATTTACCAAATCATGGACATCAGAATTAAACCCGACCACCTGTAGCTGGATCCACAATCACCGAACACCAGGAAAGACATAAACCACTGGCTGGCTGTCTTCGAGGCCTACATCACCTCAGCGGACCCTGCACCATCGGAAGCTCAGAAAATTCAGCTACTCTACTTAAGGTTGAGCTGCAGCGTGTTCGCGCTGATTCAGGCCACGCCTACCTACGCCCGGGCCATGGAACTGCTCAAAGAGAATTACGCTCAGTCGACGAACACTCTGTTTGCGAGGAATGTACTCGCAACTCGCGATCGAGGACTTCTGGTGGGCCCTTATCTCTCCAGTACGGGACTGCAAGTGCCAGGCTGTCTCGGCTACGGAACATTCGAATCTCCTCATGCGAGATGCTTTTGTGACGGGGATTTCATCGGACCCCATCCGGCAAAACTGCTGGAAGGGGCCGCACTCAATCCAGCAGTGACAAAGACTTTGGCGCTCTCTCTGACGGCCACCCAGAAGGGGGCTGCTCCCGCGCAGTATTCCTGCGCTACTCGCCATACCGCGCACCTTGGGGGTCCCCGCTGCTACTTCTGTGGCCAGCGGAAGCACCCCCGCAAGCATTGCCCAGCCTGCGCCACGACTTGCAAATCTTGTGGCAAGAAAGGTCACTTTGCAGCAGTGTATCAGGCCCGCGCTGTTGCCTCTATTGCGCCCGACCTCTTCCCCTCTCCCCAGCCGATCGCACAATGGGCCTCGCCGTCTGCAGCTCTCGGGGCTGCGTGCAATCAGTGGGCGCCGCCATCTTTTGCTACCCCCGCAATGTGCGCACCATGGGGGCCGCCATCTTGTCCCGCCCCCTCAACGTGCGCTCCATGGTCGCCGTCATCTGGACCCGCCCCCACAACGTGCGCTGCATGGGCGCCGCCATTTTCTTCCCCGCAGGTACTCCGGACGCCGCCATTTTGTCCTCCCTCGGGACTGGATCATGGAACGCGGGTCGCTGCCACTACGCATCGGAATCTTCGGACTTTTCGGACGATCGCCCGCTACTCACCTCCATGACGCTCAACCAATCCCGTCCTCACAACCTGGCTACTGCTTCAACGACAGTGCTCATCAACGGCCGCACGACCTACTGCCTACTTGACTCCGGGAGCACCGATAGCTTCATTCATCCGGACACGGTAAGGCGCTGCTCCCTCGCGGTCCATCCCGCAAACCAGCGGATCTCCCTGGCCTCCGGATCACTCTCTGGGGGCTTCTGATCCGGGGCTTCTGTTTGGTCAGACTCACCGTACAAGGCGTGGAATTCAGCCGTTTCCGCCTGTACGTTCTCCCCAACCTCTGTGCGACACTTTTATTGGGCCTGGACTTCCAATGTAACCTCCAGAGCCTCACCCACAAATTCGGCGGACCCCTACCCCCACTCACTATTTACGGCCTCACGACCCTCAAGGTTGGCCCTCCCTCTCTCTTTGCCAATCTGGCTGCAGATTGCAAACCCGTCGCCACTCGGAGCAGACGGTACAGCACCCAGGACAAGACCTTCATCAGGTCCGAAGTCCAACGGCTGCTGAGGGAGGGTATTATCGAGGCCAGCAACAGCCCCTGGAGAGCTCAAGTGGTGGTGGTTAAAGCTGGGGAGAAACACAGGATGGTCGTGGACTATAGCCAGACCATCAACCGGTACTCGCAGCTCGACGCGTACCCCCTCCCTCGCACATCTGATATGGTCAATCAGATTGCACAGTACCGGGTCTTCTCAACAATTGATCCCGAAATCCGCCTACCACCAGCTACCAATTCATAAATCGGACCATCCCTACACTGCCTTCGAGGCAGACGGTCGCCTCTATCAATTCCTTAGGGTTCCTCGGCGTCACTAAACGGTGTCTCGGTCATTCAACGAGGAATAGACTGAATAGTTTGACCCGTTACGGGCTGCGGGCCAGTTTCTGTACTTAGATAATGTCACCATCTGCGGCTACGACCCAGCAGGGACCATGACCTCCAACCTTGCCAAAATTTCTCCACACCGCATCTCTCCTCAATCTCACTTATACAAGGAGAAGTGCGTATTCAGCACAGACCGCTTAGCCATCCTCGGCTACGTTGTCCTAAAAGGACTACTGGGGCCCGATCCCGACCGCATGCGCCCCCTCATGGAGTTTCCCCTCCCCCACTGCCCCAAGGCTCTCAAACGATGCCTGAGGTTCTTTTGTTACTACGCCCAGTGGGTCCCACAATACGCGGACAAGGCCCGGCCACTGATCCAGTCCACGCAATTTCTCGTTGCGGCCGAGGCAGAACAGGCCTTCGCCCGTATTCGCCCAGACATAGCCAAGGCCAGTATGCACGCAGTAGATGAGACACTGCACATCCAAGTAGAGAGCGATGCTTCAGATGTCGCCTTTGCTGCCACTCTAAACCAGGCAGGCAGACACGTGGCATTTTTTTCTCGCACACTCCATGCCTCCGAAATTCGACATTCCTCAGTTGAAAAGGAGGCCCAGGCTATCGTTGAGGCGGTGCGGCACTGGAGGCATTACCTGGCCGGAAGGAGGTTCACCCTCCTCACTGACCAACAGTCGGTTGCCTTCATGTTCAACAACACGCAACGGGGCAAGATCAAAAATGATTAAATCTTGCGGTGGAGAATCGAGCTCTCCACCTATAATTACGAGATCATGTATCGCCCCGGCAAGCTCAACGAGCCAGCCCCCAGACGCCCTCTCCCGAGGTACATATGCCAGCGCACAAGTGAACCAGCTCCGTGCCTTGCACGAGAACCTTTGCCATGCGGGGGTCACTCGTTTGTACCACCTAATCAAAGCCCGCAATCTGCCCTACTCCGTCGAGGAAGTACAGACAGTCACGAGAGACTGCCAGATCTGTGCCGAGTGCAAGCCGCACTTCTACCGGCTAGACCGTGCGCGCCTGGTGAAAGCATCCCGCCCCTTTGAATGCCTCAGCGTGGATTTCAAAGGGCCACTCCCCTCCACCGACCGCAACACCTACATCCTTAGTGTGGTCGATGAATTCTCTAGGTTCCCCTTCCCCATGCCATGCCCGGATATGATGTCTGCCACCGTCATCAATGTCCTCGATTCCATATTTGCTCTGTTCGGTTTCGCCGACTACATCCACAGTGACAGGGGATCCTCATTCGTGAGTGATGAGCTGCGTCAGTTCCTGCTCAGCAGGGGTATCGCCTCCAGCAGGACGACGAGTTACAACCCCAGGGGAAACGGGCAGGTAGAGAGGGAGAACGGGATGGTATGGAGGGCCGTCCAGCTGGCCAGGAACCTCCCAGCTGCTCGCTGGCAGCAGGTCCTCCCTGATGCGCTCCACTCCATTCGGTCACTGCTGTGCACCGCTACTAACAACACACCCCATGAACGTGTTTTTACCTTCCCTAGGAAGTCTACATCCAGGGTGTCGCTCCCGATGTGGCTCGCAGCTCCAGGGCCCGTCCCACTTTGTAGGCATGTCAGACTCCACAAGGCGGACCCTCTGGTGGATAGGGTACGTCTGCTCCACGCGAACCCCCGAGTTCCCCGACGGCCGCCAGGATACAGTCTCGCTCAGGGACCTGGCTCCCTCGGGTGCCGATCCCACGCCCACACACCTCCCCACCCACGCGCCACCCTCCTTTTCCCCGGCGCCCGCAACATCAGCCCCACCAGGTCCATCACTCGTTCCCCTGCCCACACTAGAGGACATGGAAGATTTTGGCACGCTCCCGGAATCGTCCAGCCACTGGCCAGCACCAACACCGCCAGCACCAACTCCGCCAGCACCTATGCCGTCGATGCCGACACCGCCTGTGCTCTCATCTCCACCACTGCTGCGTCACTCACAACGGAACGTCCGACCGCCGGTCCGACTCAACCTGTGAAGGGCACCGGGTTGCCCGATGCACACTTGATTCTTTCCCCCCCCCCTCTGTAAATAGATCACGTTCATGTATTATGGTTATTGTCACCCCGCCGGACTCATTCTTAACAGGGGGTGAATGTGGTGATCCACCATTGTATATATATGTGTGTGCCTCTATTAGGGGATGTACAAGAGTACCTGCTATTACAGGTTGGTCGGTAAGCCTCTGCCGGCTAGCTCCGCCCACAGGGAGCAGTATAAATATCCATAAGATCTCCTGAGCTGCCATTTTACAGCTGCAGTTGAGGGAATAACATCTCACGGTAATAAAGCCTCTTTTGTACCGTTTCGTGTTTCTGTGTGCAATTGTTAGCACATCACCACCCCTCTTTGGCTCCGCAGGAAAGTCACACAGACTTATAACTTTCTCTCTCCTCAGCTGCTGCCAGGCCTGCTGAGCTTATCCCGTATTTCCTGCTTTTTGTTTCAGATTTCCAGCGTCTGCAGAATTTGATTTTCAGCCAGTTACAATGGCAGAATTAGATGAGAAAAAAATGGGAGGAGGTTTGAGTGCAGCATTAGCACCAGCATGGATGTTTAGGGCTGAATGGACAGTTTCTGTGCCATAGATGCCATGCAATCTCATGTCAGCCGTACCTGCCTCCCCGGGCAGGCGCCGGAATGTGGCGACTACGGGCTTTTCACAGTAACTTCATTGAAGCCTACTCATGACAATAGGCGATTTTCATTTCATTTTCATTTCATTTTCATTTCATTTTCATTTCATAGCATTTAATTTCATCATACACCTCACCTGTGTGACCAATTTACACATGTGAGTAAGGCCAGAGTATGCAGCAATGCAGGGGGAAAGAGGAATAGCCCAGAGTTTAACTAACCCTTTCCTCGCCAACACAACTTCAGGGTTGGAGACTTTGGCTGAAATATTCCGTTACCTTGGGACTGAAACCATGTACGGCTCCACCGAGTTACCGCTGCCGAGATCAATTTAATGCACTCCATTCGAATGAAAACAACGTGAATGAATATAGTTCCTTTCATAACAGAATCAGGGCCGGGATTCTCCCCTACCCGGCGGGGCAGGGGGTCCCGGCGTACCGGAGTGGCGAGAACCACTCCGGCGTCGCGCCTCCCCAAAGGTGCGGAATTCTCCGCACCTTTAGGGGCTAGGCCCGTGCCGGAGTGGTTGGCGCCCTGCTGACTGACGCAAACGGCCTTTGGCACCCCGCCGACTGGTGCCACGGCTGGCCAAAAGGCCTTCGCCGGTCGGCGTGAGTCCGCGCATGCGCAGAGCATGACGTCACCTTCGGCGCATTCGCGGTGGAGGGGGTCTCTTCTGCCTCTGCCATGGTGGAGGGCGTGGCGGCGGCGGAAGAAAAAGAGTGCCCCCATGGCACAGGCCCGCCTGCCGATCGGTGGGCACCGATCGCAGGCCAGGCCATCGTGGGGGCACTCCCCGGGGTCAGATCGCCCCGCGACCCCCCAGGACCCCGCGGCCCACTCGCGCCGCCTGCTCCCGCCGGTACCAGAGGTCGTGGCGGGAGAGGCCTGACAGCGGCTGACTTCGGGCCATCGCAGGTCGGAGAATCGCCACGGCGGGCCCGCCGACCGGCGCGGCTCAATTCCCACCCCCGCCGGTTCCTGGGTGGCGGAGAATTCCGGCCACTGTGGGGGCGGGATTTACGCTGGCCCCAGGCGATTCTCCGACCCTGCGGGGGGCCGGAGAATTCTGCCCCAGAATTGTTATAGTGCAGAAGGAGGCCATTCGGCCCATCGTGCCTACACTTGCTCACCAAACGAGCCCCATGACTTAGTGCCATTCCCCTGCCCTTGCCCCATCCCCTGCACATTGTTTCTATTCACATTTTCATCTGCTGCCCTCTTGAATGCCTCAGTTGAACCTGCCTCCTGACCTGAACCACTTGCTGTGTGAAAATGCTTTTCTCAGATCATATTTGCTTCTTTTTCCAATCACCTTAAACCTCTCATCCTGACCATTTCACGAGCAGGAACAGTGTCTCCCTATCTACTCAGTTGAGATTCCTCATGATTTTGAACATCTCTATCAAATCTCCTCTCAGCCTTCTTCTTCATTGAAGTTTCTCATCCCTGAAACCATTTCTGTAAACCACTTCTGCACTCTCTCCATGCTTTCACATCCTTCCTATACACCCAGAACTGTCCAGAATATTCCATCTGAGGCCTAACTATATAATTTTGCATAACCTCCTTGCTCCTGTACTCTATGCCCCTATTAATAAAGCCCAGAGGACTGTACACTTTATTAGCTGGTCTCTCCACTCACCCTGCCGCCTTCAGTGATCTATGTGCACCCAGGTCCCTCTCCTTCGGCACACTTTTTACCGATAATTCACAAAGCAAAGTTGACAGCTTCAAATTCCTAGATGTGCACATCACCAACAATTTGTCCTGGTCCACCCAGGTCGATGCCACGACCAGGAAAGCACAATAGTCCCTATACTTCCTCAGGAAACTAAGTAAATTCGGCATGTCCACATTGATTCTTACCAACTTTTACAGGTGCACCATAGAAACCATCCTATCTGACTGCATCACAATCTGGTCTGGTAACTGCTCGGCCCAAGGCCGGAAGAAACTACAGAGAGTGTGAACACCGCTCAGTCTATTACACGAACCTCCCTCCCATCCACTGACTCTGTCTACACCTCCCGCTGCCTTGGGAAAGAGGGCAGCATAATTGAAGATGCCTCCCATCCGGCTGACGCACTCTTCCAACTTCTTTCATCGGACAGGAGTTACAAAAGTCTGAGAACACGCACTAACAGATTGAAAAACAGCTTCTTACCCGCTGTTACCAGACTCCTAAATTACCCTCTTCTGGACTGATCTGATCTCTTCACACATCTTCTCCACCGAGTAGTACTACACTCCTGTATGCCTTACTCGATGCCTATGTCTATGTATTTACATTGTGTATTTTATGTTTGCTCTATTATGTATTTTCTTTTCATGTACGGAATGATCCATCTGAGCTGCTCGCAGAACAATACTTTTCACTGTACCTCGGTACACGTGACGATAAACAAACCCAATCCAATCCCAAGGTGCTTCCGGTGTGTTGTAAAGCAAACTTTGAGACATTCCCGCAAAAGCAATGTTAGGAAAGAAAGCAAAATTTTTGGCAGATTTTGAGAAGCGTTTTAACGGAGGGGAGCGAGTGAGGTAGAAGACTCAGAAAAGTAATTCTCGAGCTTAGGGCCCAGGTAGCTGAAGTTACCACTGCTAATGAGGATCCTTAAAACTAGATGTTTAACAAACATTATTGGAGCCCAATTATCAAAATGTAACCACACTCTTAGATTTCATAAGCATATATTTTCTATTGAAGTTATCAGCCCTATTTCACAGCCGACACTAAATGTTATTTTGCTCTCAATTCTTTCTGATCTTTGGGGTTTTTTTCTCTCTGTTGAGCATTTCAAACACAAAGGATGAAGATCATCTTCAGAAATGATATAGATTTCAACTTGTCCTTTTCTTCCAGACTTGGTTCCAATCAATAGATTTGTTTCCCTTAAGTGTTTGTGTTGTAGACATGGTAGAGATTCCTAGGCATCTTGCTAGCTGCCATCAATCGTACCTGCAGGTACTGGGACCGCTGTCAATTGTGAATGTTGATGCTTCCACATGGATACAACCCATCTTATCTATCTAGCTCACTACAAGTAAGCAACTCACAAAACAGAATTTACACTTGTATCACATCCTTCAGACATGTCCCAAAACACTTCACGCAACAATGGATAACATCTGACACGCCATTAATGTTGTGTAGGCTACAAGGTGAAATTTTCACACAGCAGGTACCAAGAATACTGTCAAATACCAGCTAATCTATTTTCAGAAGAAGGAAGAATTGTCACCAAGGGATCCTTAACATCCAAAGTACTGAGGGAGAGGCTGACAGGACATTGTTCAATACCTTACCTCAATGAATTGTCAGCTCAGGCTCCTTAGCTAGGGAGGTGAACACAAACTTTTAACTCAAGATATGAGACTGCTAGAAGTTGAGCCAAATTGACAAATCATGAGGTGACTGGAAAAATATGAACGAGAAGCCATGTGAACCTATTAATTTAGCAATTTGAAAAAAAAACCAGCCCACCTCAATCATGGAGTTCAACATATCGGTTAGCAGTTCTAATACTTTTGTCTTTATTGTTTGATCCAGAATTCTGTTACAAATGTTGAATAATCTTTTATGGTTCCCGATTTAATCTTAATTTTGAACCACTCTTGACTTGATTTAAGTTGATATTGTGTTCTCGGTTATCTTTTCATTGGCATCAGTGGTCTTATCAATTAATAATAATAATAATAATAATAATCTTTATTATTATCACAAGTAGTTACTGTGAAGATCCCCTTGTCGCCACATTCCGGCGCCCATTCGGGTACACTGAGGGAGAATCCAGAATGTCCAATTCACCCAACAAGCACGTCTTTCAGGGCTTGTGGGAGGAGACTGGAGCACCTGGAGGAAACCCACGCAGACAGAGGGAGAACATGCAGACTCTGCACAGACAGTGACCCAAGCTAGGAATCGAGCCTGGGACCCTGGAGCTGTGAAGTAAAAGTGCTAACCACTGTGCTAGCGTGCCACCTCTTAGTCACCATTGTTCAAGACTATACAATGAAAGTGCAACATAATTCAGCTCGCCTCACATCAGGGATTAGACTTGAGGCTCTTCTATGTGAAGGCTCAAGGCTTTGAATATTTCCCTTGTGTCTTTATACTCCAAAATGGAGGCAATACTTAAGGTGCTCATTGAATGGAACACGATAAAATTGTACGACTTTATTTTCCAGAATGACATTTGAGATTTCGCTCCAGAATTCAATGTATTTGATTTATTGATTGTTGCTTAACACTGTTCAAAATAATGTATAACTTTTTTTTTGTACTTTGTATTTGGGTATTAAAAAAGGAGAAACCTGGTTTTAGTTTCATTTAGAAGTTTTTGTGAGTTGGGAAGTCAGGGGCCCTGTTTGTATACATGCATTTTTAGCTAGAGTTTACACCTATTGAAGTGAAGCGATTGGTTACCAAGGGGTTAGTAGCTTAGTGAAGTTAAAAAAACAAAGTAGAAAAAACTGTGATGTTGCTCAGCAGCAGGATCCCAGAGACACTCAGAGAGACAGGGAAATACAGACGGGTGGTCAGTCCATGTCTGTATATGAGAGCTTATGGGCAGAAGGTCTAATCTCTCCAATCAGAAATACTGTGCGCCTGCTGGGGAACTGAGCTCAGGGCAGTCATGTGTTTGCACTGAAGTTAAAGTAATAGTGAGTTTAGATTGCGGTTTTGGGTGTCTTAGGGAGAGATACCAACTGAAGTCCACTGGAAACAAAGCTGTTTGAAACTGAGCCAGCCCAACCAAGAATCCTTGGTGGTGAGACAGTGGTAAATCTTCACCAGCGTTGTGTCTGTAAAAGGTAAAAATAGTGTTTGAATCATTTTGTGGTATTGCATTGAAATCTTTCCAAACTTTTTGTCTTGTGCAAAATAGTTCTTCCTTGCTTAATAAATATTTTATTCTTTGTGTTAACCAGTATATTCAGCTGAAGGATGATGGGAAGTCTTGTGGCAGAGTGGGTAGCATCCCTACCTCTGAGCCAGAAGCTCTGGGTTTGAGTCACGCCCCAAGACGTGATGGTGAAGGATGACATATTCATAACATGGCCAATGGCTAGCGGTAAGGATGGGAGAGACTGCTGGTCAGGCCCGCTTGATGTGCAGTGGCGCCCCTCAATCTATAAGCCTCGAGCGACCTATTCCAGGAATAAATAGCTATGGAAACATATGAAAATTTACTTTAGTTCACCACTGGGTGCAGGAAGAGAATTGGAATTGAAGTAACGATGTTGAACAAAATTGCCTACCTCCTGATTACCTTGCCCTTAACTTCATAGAATTTACAGTGCAGAAGGAAGCCATTCGGCCCATTGAGTCTGCACCAGCTCTTGGAAAGAGCACCCTAGCCAAGATCAACACCTCCATCCTATCCCCATAACCCCACCCAACACTAAGGGCAATTTTGGACACTAAGGGCAATTTATCATGGCCAATCCACCTAACCTGCACATCTTTGGACTGTGGGAGGAAACCGGAGCACCCGGAGGAAACCCACGCACACACGGGGTTATGTGCAGACTCCGCACAGACAGTGACCCAAGCTGGAATCAAACCTGGGACCCTGGAGCTGTGAAGCAATTATGCTATCCACAATGTTGGTAAATGAACCCGCGTCAAGTGTCCAACAGCAACGATTAAATGGAATATTCTGACAAAGTGACTGAAGAAGCTCGTCTTAAATCCAATGTTTTCATGCTGCGCATCAAGGCTGGGTAGAAAAGGGTGGACTTTAATGAACTGTAGAAATGAACAGCATAGGGAACTACCAGATAATAAAATGGAGGTGGGGGAAATAAGACTAATTGGACCAAATCTAATTACATTGTTTGCAAACTTCAATTAAAACCGGTATAATGGCTCTTGTTTTTCAACAGTTTTCCTCAGAAATTAATGGAATACAAGAAGGAGCAACAACACCAATGTATGAAGATATAATACATAACAAAAGGCTGAACATCAAATGACATCAAACCCATTAGCATTTATATTGCTTTGTGTCTTTTCTCAGATTCTGTTTCCGAGCTAGTTAGGATCATGGGTTTATTAAGCAACGATACTGGATCATTAAATGATGCTGCAAGCTTATCCCTCAAGGAAACCCGGAACATTACTTGTAACGTCAAGTGAAGTGAGACGTGCAATCATTTGATCTAACATTGCTAATCCCCAGAACATACTTTGCAATTTCAAACAATAAGATGTTGCATTACTTTTACTTTCCTCTTACCTCAGGCATTCAAAATCTTTTCAAGTCACTCAAACTGGATCATCCATTCCGAAAATTCTCCGAGACAGCTTAGTGGCTAAACGAGGCACAATGCACCAAGCTCTTCGGAAATGCTTTTTGCCCAAAGTACCGCGGACTGGCTTGGAGTTCCCACCATTGGCAGAGCATACCAAGTACAGTTTATGTTTGAACCCAAGGTGCTTCACAGAGTTCTCAGTAAATGTTGAATGCCAAGCCAGGTTTTAATTAAAGTCACATAAATTCTGCGCACAGCAGCAAACTATGTAGGTAGCACAGTCTCTTTGGGACAACCAACATGCCAGTCCCTGTCCATGCTGGCCTTTATACTCAATTCTTATGAGTCCCAGCTGGACTGGTTTTCGTCCACCAGCGGGGAAGTTCATATTCCATGAGTCACACGGGGAGATCAATCAAGGTATCCTCATGGGCTCATGGGCTTAGTTCAACGAGAAATTCTGGAATCTGGAGCCTGGGCGGCTAAAGGCAAGTGTGCCAGTGGTGAGCACAGGGGAGGTAGCACGAGAGTTGGAGGGGTGGAAGCTCTGGGGAAGTGGGGTTGTAGCGCTAGAAGATGGAGATAGGGAGGAGTGAAGCCATGACGGGATTTGGCAACAACAGCAATTTGCATTTAGATAGTGCCTGTAACATTTATTATCCAAAGGGAATATTAGTACAGGTGAACATAAAGTTGTTCAAAGAAGTGTCATGATCTGGCAAGTGGGTTAAGTGCTGTCAGAGCCAAATCCCAAAATGGGAAACCCGACAAGAGGTCGTAACTGTTTTCTATTTGTTTTTACCACAAGAGAATACTTGGTCTGAAGTCAGGAACCACACTTGGAGATTTTAACTATTAAATTTAAATAATTTATTCGGAAAAAGAAACTTAAACACACAAGTTTACATTTAGACAGTTAAAATTAGCCTTACAAAACATTTCCGCTTTCTGCAAAAGATTCTGAGTTAGACTCACAAACAAACACTCCTTTGGGCAACGGTTCTTATCAATACATAACCTATAAAAATTCCAGTAATACTGCAACAAGACACAATCTACTGTTGCTGTGGGGAGCGGGAGGTTGGGGGTTCCTCAGGGCTTCAAACACTCACACTCACCAGAATCCTGTTTCATAGATTATCACAGTAAGCCATTTCTTCACAGAAATCAATTTTAAAGACTCTATTAGAGGAGGACAGAAAGAGTTATTGAGGCACGGAGACTTAAGGAGGGAATTCCAGAACTTAGAGCCTCGGCAGCTGACGTCACAACATCCGATAGTGGAGCATTTGAATGTGGTGTGCTCGACAGGCCAAAATTAGAGGAGCACAGAGAGGATTGTGGGACTGGAGTAAGTCAGAGAAGGAGGGAGGACCGAGACCATGGAGGGATTTGAAATCAAGGTTGAGAGTTTTGGAATTGAGACCACTCGAGGTCAGGAGCCAAAATAAGTCAGCAAGCACAAGGGTGAAGCATGAATGGGACTTGCTAAGAGTTAAAATCCAGGTGGCAGAGCTTTGGATGACTTCAACCAAATGGTGGATGGAAGATGAGAGACCAGTCAGAGGTGCACAGGAAGAGTCAAGCCTGCAGTCAACTTTGGTTTGATTACACACCTATGACCTCCTTCAGATATTTTATGACCTTGAAGGTTCTAAATAAATGCAAGTTATTGCCTATAAAAACAACATTAAATATTAAATAAATAAAAAAATTAGTTGCATTTATTTTTTATTGCTTTATCTGGAGCTTTTCCAGAGTAATTTCTAATGAAAACATTTTTCCACAGGCCAACACTTTGTGATTCACACTATACCTGAATAAACTCGGCATCAGCCATATCATACGCCATAGGCGCTTCAATTGCTGGGGCCAGCTTTAATAGTAATTAGATATTATTAGGGCAGCACGGTGGCCTAGTGGTTAGCACAACCGCCTCACGGCGCTGAGGTCCCAGGTTCGATCCCGGCTCTGGGTCACTGTCCGTGTGGAGTTTGCACGTTCTCCCCGTGTCTGCGTGGGTTTCGCCCCCACAACCCAAAAATGTGCAGAGTAGGTGGATTGGCCACGCTAAATTGCCCCTTAATTGGAAAAAATAATTGGCTAATCTAAATTTTTTTTAAAAAGTAATTAGATATTATCTCGCGGGCCAAAGATAATTCCTCCGCGGGCCGGATGTGGCCCGTGGGCCTTGAGTTTGACATATATGGCCTAGAATGAAGAAACGTGTACTGGAAGATGTCCACCTGTAACAAAGACTTTTATCCTTCTCATTGTTCTTCACACCACTTTTTCACCTCGGTGTTTGTCTGACTTGTGTGTGTGAAGAGGGTGGGTGTGAGTTAAAGAGAAGGGATTGGAATTAGATAATAATTAACCAGTTGCATTTGCTGCTTATTTAGTCATAGTAAATGGGCTGGATTCTCCGATTTGAAGACTACGGCCTGCATTCTTCCGGAATTGGCGGGGCGGCCCGTACCGACGCCAAAGTGCGGCGTGAACCACTCCGCTGTCGGCCCGCCCAGACGTTGCGGAATCCTCTGCACTTCCGGGGGCTAGGCCGGCGCTAGAGGGGTTGGCGCAGCCCCAACCAGTGCCGAGGGTCTCCGCCGGCCGGCGCGTGTTGGCGCATGCGCAGGACCACCAGCGTGTTCTGGCGCATGTGCAGAACCGCTGGCATGTTTCCTGTGCATGCGCAGGGGGTTTCTTCTCCGCTCCGGCCATGGCAAAACCTTACAGAGGCTGGCGCGGAGTGAATGAGTACCCCCACGGCACAGGCCCGCCCGCAGATCGGTGGACCCCGATCGCGGGCCAGGCCACCGTGGCGGCCCCCGGGGGTCGGATCCCCCCGCGCCCTCCCGGGGGCCCTGCTAACTGCCCTCCAAGCCAGGTCCCACCAGTATGGACCATGTCTAATCCATGACGGCAGGACTGGGTGAAAACGGGCGGCCGCTCAGCCCATCGGGGCCTGGAGGATTGCCGGGGGGGGGGGGGGGGGCGTTGCCAACGGCTCACGACCGACGCAGTGCGATCCCCGCCCCTTCCTGAAAACCGGTGCTGGGGAATTCGGCAGCCAGTGTCAAAGCAGCTGGGTGGGATTCACGCTGCCCCCCGGCGATTCTCCGACCCGACAGGGGGTCGGAGAATCCCGCCCTAAGTGCTGAAGCCGGCGTGGGAACAGTGGCAAAAACAAAAGCTGCACCGATCCTTCATCTAGTGTGGGGTTAGCAACAACGCATCGTAAAACCCCCAGCTTTATCTGCGGAAACGGCCGGAGAATTGATGGGTCCACGGCCGTGCTGGCGCATGGCGGCGGCCTGCAGGGGTTCGCGCTGTGCAACATGGCGCCGGCCTTGTGCCGCCCCGGCCTGCCAAAAATCACAGCAATCCCCCTCGTTACCCCCGGATCACCCCTCACCCCCCCAAGCCAGCAGCACGGCACCCCCCCGACTGTGGCGGCGCTGGACTCAGTCCGCAGCTTCCACACCGAGTTCTCAAAAAACAAAGTATAAGTGTTCCTTGTCGTCGGGAACTCGGCCCATCAGGGGTGGAGTATCGGGGAAGGGCTTCAGGACCTAAGGCCGTCCCCACGGCGTGCAGTGTAATTTTCTCTTCAAGGGGACGGAGCATCACAAAAGCGGGGACGGAGCATCACAAAAGTGGCGCCGCCCGCTCTTTCGCCACAAACGGAGATTGTCCCGCCAAGCGCGAGAATCCTGCCCATTGTTATCAATAAATAAAATTGTGTTTATACTTATAAACCTAATGACTGTATTTCCTGTGCAGTGAAAGAACAAGGGCTTTGTGTAATTTGTAAGAATTTATTGTAAATTTAAATTGTGTTGTCACCTGGGGTCAAATGGGGATAGAACTGACCCTGAGGTGGCCCAGCGTATAGTAACAGCTAGAATGCGTCATCAAGCCAGAGCCTTAAGGCTCAGAGTTGAGAGTGCCATTGACTGAGCCACTGGGCAGAAAGGTGGCACAGTGATTAGCACCCGGGATCCAGGTGCGATTCCAGCCTTGGGTGTCTTTCTGTGTGGAGTTGGCATATTCTCCCCGTTTCTGCCTGTGTTTCCTCCGGGTGCTCTGGTTTCCTCCTACAGTCTAAAGATGTGCAGGTTAGGTAATTGGCCATGATCAATGCGCGAGAGTGTGCCTACATAATTGCTCTTTCAGAGGGTTGGTGCAGACTTGATGTGCCGAATGGCCTCCTTCTTCACTGTAATGGTTCTATGCTGGATGGGGCTGAATTTTATGTTCCCCACAAGTTCCGTTCTTTGGTGGGGGGGGGGGGGGGGGAGTAGTGTAAAATTGGATGGACGCTGTTCTCCCTGGGAACCCACCCTCCCAAAACCTAGACGCAATTTGATGCATGTGGGCATGGGCATCAGGCAGGAAGGTATTCATTCACTTATTAAAGCCATGAAGTGACATTTACACTTTTTCCCGTCTCGAACGGGAAAGAGGGGTGGGCGCCTCAATCTGAAGGCTCCCCTCAAAATTGGGGCACCCCCCCCCCCCTAACAACATTGAAGTTCCATGATCCTCCCCTGCCAGCCTACCCACTGATACTGCGACTTAGTCCCAGACAGGGCACTGCAGTACCAGTTCTGGCCATTGCAGCACTGGGTCTGGCTGGGATTCAAGCGCTGTTGGACCATCTGATTGGCCGACAGCTCTCTCGGGTATCACTTTCTCCCAAGGGTAGATGGAAGCCCCACCTGATGTGTTGGGTAAGCTGGGTCTGCGAGGACTGCGTTTACTGCAGCAGTGAGAGAGACAGGCTTCCAACACTTGAAGAAATGCAACTCTATTTTATTGAACTCTTAACTATCATACATACTTTAACTGTGGGTTGACACTATGCTGAGTTGACTGGAGACCTGAGGCTAACCTGACCAGACTATCTTACTACCACATGGTGTACGTTCTAGTTGCTGCTCACGGGCTCTGACTGTCTCAGAGGCTGGATCCCAAGAGAGCGGGAAAACGAGTGCCCTCTGGCTTTATAGTGGCCGTGTCCTGTCTGGTGATTGGCTGCTGTGTTGTGTGTGTTCATTGTCATCCTGTGTGTCAATCAATGCCTGTCTGTGCACCATCATATACTTGTGTGTATATTATGACATCTCCCCCCTTTTTTTTATTTAAAAAAAAATGTGTATATGTCAATAAATAGTGAGTGTGTGTAGGAGCCTGTCTGTATACAAAGTATGTGAACGTATTTACGTGTGCAGGAGCCTGACTATATACAAAGTAGGTGAATGTATTTACATGGGAAGGTGTCTAGTGCAGATGGAGGGCATACAACAAATTAGGAAGAAACAATATGTACAGATGTATAAACGGATCACAAGGCAATGCAACATTCAGTCAATCAGTTCAGTCTCTGTGGCGGGCGATGAATTCTGGTTGACCGCCTCAAGGGTGCGTCAGGAGCCGCCTGCACTGGAACGGGCGGAGCTGCCTCCAATGTAGAGGGCGGTAAAAGAACTGGCAGATCGGTGGCCTCATGGAAGGGCGCGTCCTGAGGAATCAGTAGGCGAGGCTGGACATCACGGTCAGGTGGCGAGTGTGGAAGCAGCCACAGTGCCCGCCTATTACGCCGAAGAAAGGAGCCATCATGCAGGCGAACGAGGAATGATCTGGGGGCCACTTGCTTGACCACCACAGCTGTGGCAGACCAGCCACCGTCAGGTAGCTGAACACAAACCCGGTCAGCAGGGACCAGAGCAGGGAGATCTGTGGTGTGGGCGTCGTACGCCGACTTGCATTGGGCCCGAGACAGTTGCATTCTTTGCAGGACCGGAACATTGTCAAGGTCCGGGATGTGGATAGCCGGCACTGTCGTCCATAGTGTGCGGTTCATTAGCAGCTGTGCTGGGGACAGGCCAGCGGACAAAGGAGTCGCCCTGTAGGCTAACAGCGGCAGGTTAAAATCTGAACCCGAATCAGCCGCTTTACACAGCAGTCGTTTGACAATGTGTATCCCCTTTTCAGCTTTCCCATTTGACTGGGGGTAGAGGGGGCTTGAAGTGACGTGCATAAAATTGTACTGCCGGGCAAAATCCGTCCACTCCTGACTGAAGAAGCACGGGCCATTATCAGTCATGACCGTAAGTGGAATGCCATGACGGGCAAAGATCTCTTTGCACGCCTTGATGACTTGCTGATGTGAGGTCAGTCAGTCTGACCACCTCGGGGTAGTTAGAAAAATAGTCCACGAGGAGGACGTAGTCCCGGCCTTTTACGTGAAAGAGATCAATACCAACTTTGGTCCATGGGGAGGACACCAGTTCATGCGGCTGCAAAGTCTCTTTCGGCTGAGCCGGCTGGAACTGTGGGCACGTTGGGCAATTGAGGGCAGTGTTGGCGATATCCTGACTGATGCCTGGCCAATATATTGCCTCTCGGGCTCGACGGCGACACTTTTCGACCCCCAGATGACCTTCGTGGATTTGGCCGAGGACCAGCTCTCGCATGCTCAGTGGGATTACTATCCTGTCCAGTTTCATTAGTTTGCCGTCCACTACCGCCAGATCGTCTTTTATATTATAGAACTGTGGGCACTGCCCCTTTTGCCAGCCATCCGTGAGATGGCGCATTTGCCGCTGAAACAAAGCATCCGTGGCAGTCTCCTGACGAACCTGCACGACCCTTTCACAGTGGCCAGAAAGTTGGATGCACAAAACTTCACATGAGCGTCGATCTGACAGACGAAGTCCGACTGCTCACACGGCGTGGTGATGGATCGAGAGAGTGCGTCGGCCACAATGAACTCCTTGCCCGGGGTGTAGACCAGGTCGAAATCGTAGCGGCGGAGTTTGAGGAGGATACGTTGTAGGCGTGATGTCATATCATTGAGGTCTTTCTGGATGATGTGAACCAATGGCCTGTGGTCCGTCTCGACCGTGAATTTGGGGAGTCCATACAAGTAATCATGGAATTTGTTAATCCCCGTGAGGAGGCTCAGGCATTCTTTTTCAATCTGAGCATATCGTTGCTCAGTAGGTGTCATGGCTCTACATGCATTAGCGACGGGGGCCCAGGAGGAGGATTCGTCCCGCTGGAGGAGTACCGCCCCAATGTCAGCCTGGCTCGCGTCGCTGGAGATCTTCGTCTCCTTGGCAAGGTTGAAAAACGCCAGTACCGGGGCCTTGGTGAGTTTCGCCCTGAGCTCACGCCACTCTTGCTCATGAGCGGGGAGCCACTGGAAGTCGGTAGTCTTTTTAACAAGATGGCGGAGAGCTGTGTTGTGTGATGCAAGGTTGGGGATAAAATTCCCAAGGAAGTTGACCATCACTAGGAAGTGGAGGACCGCCTTCGTCTCCTCTGGGGTCTTCATAGCGTTGATCGCCGACACCTTGTCTGCATCTGGCTGCACACCGAACTGCGAAATATGGTCGCCCAGGAACTTTATTTCTGCTTGACCGAACGAGCATTTGGCTCTGTTGAGTCGGAGGCCATGCTCGGGGCTCCTATGGAACACTCTTTTGGGGCGATCGATGTGCTCCTGAGGAGTTGTGGACCAGACAATGATATCATCGACGTACACTCGCACCCCCTCGATGCCCTCCATCATTTGCTCCATTATTCGGTGGAACGCCTCCGAGGCGGAGATGATGCCAAAGGGCATCCGGTTGTAACAGCAACGACCAAACGCGGTGTTAAATGCGCACAGCTTTCGACTGGACGCGTCCAGCTGTATTTGCCAGAACCCCTTGGAGGCATCCAGCTTCGTGAAAAACTTGGCGTGAGCCATTTCGCAGGTGAGCTCTTCTCGTTTGGGTACAGGATAATGTTCCCTCATGATGTTACGGTTCAAATCTTTAGGGTCGATACAAATGCGAAGTTCCCCTGATGGTTTTTTGACACAAACCATGGAGCTAACCCAGTCAGTGGGTTCCGTGACCTTAGAAATGACGCCCTGGTCCTGGAGGTCTTGCAGCTGCTGCTTGAGGCGGTCCTTAAGGGGCGCCGGCACCCGACGCGGTGCATGGACCACAAGTGTGGCATTCAGTTTCAGAAGTATCTTGTATCGGTAGGGGAGTGTGCCCATACCTTCGAAGACGCTGTGGTATTGTACCATGATGTCATCTAATTGGGTTTGGAAGTTGACATCTGGCGAGGCCGTTGCCTCAGCGGGCGGCATGGAGTGAACCCGCTGCACAAGATTCAAGATTTTGCAGGCCTGAGCACCGAGCAAGGAAGCTCTGTTGGAACCTACAATTTCAAAACGCAGGGTTGCTTTTGAAGAACGATGGGATACCGCAAGCTGGCATGAGCCACTGGCAGCAATGACATGGCCATTGTAGTCGAGAAGCTGGCAGGCCGGTTGAAGAATTCTCGGCTTGACGCAGATGGTATCAAGGTCAGACTTTGAAATGAGGTTTGCTGAAGCGCCGGTGTCCAGCCTGAAGCGTACTACATACTTTAACTGTGGGTTGACACTATTCTGAGTTGACTGGAGACCTGAGGCTAACCTGACCAGACTATCTTACTACCACATGGTGTATGTTCTAGTTGTTGCTCACGGGCTCTGACTGTCTCAGAGGCTGGATCCCAAGAGAGCGGGAAAACTGGTGCCCTCTGGCTTTATAGTGGCCGTGTCCTGTCTGGTGATTGGCTGCTGTGTTCTGTGTGTTCATTGTCATCCTGTGTGTCAATCAATGCCTGTCTGTGCACCATCATATACTTGTGTGTATATTATGACACCACCCACTGCCAATCAACACACAAGCAAGCATTAAATGTCAGTGCAGCCCGAGAGTCAGCGACTGTGTGTCCGACGCTGACTCTCGGGATGGCGAGTGCCGATCATTCACAATCCTTAAAATTTTTATCCGTCAAGTAAAACAGTGCATTCTGCTCTCAAACATTTACTCTTTGGCTAGTGCAGCAATACACCTGAAGCAACACAAAACAGTGAAGTCCAAGAAATCAGTGCTTGGCCAGCCAGGAGTGGTGTGGCTCGACAAGTCAATTAGCAGCCTTTAACTAGCTTGGATTTTCTGTCGGCTAATGGGTAAGATTGCTTTACAGAGAGGAGGTGGGCCTGTTCACTTTGAGGTGAAAGCGGGCACACATTTCTTTCATTCGGCATTTTGCCGGAAGGGGTGTTTGCATCTCTCCAGCAATAGTAACACGTAGGAAGGAGATTATGAAGATTTCATTTGAAGGAGCAATGTTCCACAGCTGCTCTGTAAACAAATGCACGATGCAGCACACATCAGCTCAAAAAGCACCATCACACTGATTATAGGCAACCTCATTGTGTCAGCAATCAGGTCAGTCCCTTCTTCCACATTTGAGCTACTTCTTCCAGCAGATTGACTGTGATGATGTCTGCTGTGAATAGGCCTCATGCACAAGTGTATGATGGGCAAATACTCTAACTGGCAAGAGGTGATTCACTGCTTCCTCAGGGATGAGTAGTTCACATTCATGGGCCAGGATTCTCCGAAATCCCGGCCAAGTGTTGACGCCGGCTCGAGCCACGCCGGCATTCAACGGGCCTCCAGGCCCAGTCGTTCTCCTCTTCCTGGGCGGCTAGAACGGCGGCAAAGTGCTGTGCCCTGCTCCGGCGCTGAAAGCTGGCCAGACACGGCCAGCGTGGGTCCCCAGGCAACTTGGCGGACCCTACAGGGGCGCGGCGCGGAGGAATATAGGTCCCCCCATGGAATGAGTGCGCCCGCCGATCGGTAACCCCCGAACACGGGCCTGGCCACCATGGAGGCTCTCTTCTCCCCCCCCCCCCCCCCCACCACCGGGAGTCGGCTCATCCCCCCCCCCCGCACCCCCCACCAGGACGGCCAGACACCCGCAGCCCCGCAGCCAGAAAGCCGAGGTCCCGCAGGGTAGGACCATCTGTAAACTATGCCGGCGGGTCTCGGTGGCTACTCGGCCCGTCGAGCGCGGTGAATCACCACGGGGGCAGCTTTCAACGGCCCCCGACCGGCGCCGCGGCGTGGGCTCAGAGAATCCCGGCCATGTACTTTCTTTTTATGCGGGCATCGCTGGCTGGGGCAGCATTTATTGTCCATCACTAATTGCCCTTGCTAGATCATTTCAAAGGGCATTTCAGAGTCGACCGTGTTGCTGTGGGTCTGGAGTCACATACAGGCCAGACCAGGTAAGGACGGCAGATTTTCTTCCCTCAACATAATGAGCCAGATAGGTTTTTATGACAATTGACAGACAATGGTTTCATGATCATTGTTAGATATTTCAATTCCATATTTTTATTGAATTCACATTTCACCATTTCCCGTGGCTATACTGCCTGAGGTTATTCATGAAGGCCCCACCTTCTCAACCTTGACCCTCGCCTGAGGTGTGGTAAACCTCAGGTTAAATCACCACCAGTCAGCTCTCCCCGCTGAATTGGGAAAGCAGCCTATGGTCATCTGGGACTATCGCAACTTTACCTTTGCCCAGGTAGAAGCAAGAAATTGCAAAGAGCTAGTGATCGATTAAGTTAATGGGCAAAACTGTGGCAAATGTTTTCCCTCCAAGGAAACTGTGAGGTCATTAACTTTGGATCTATAAGGAATAGATGGCGACTAAATGGTGAAAATCAAATGTTAGGAAGTTGAAATTAAGGGATAAGTAAAGAATTGGCTAAAAAAAAGAAACTGATGCCAGTTTAACTACACTGAGGACTCCTGGGATACAGATTAGGCTAGGAGCAGGGTGAAACAATGGCTTTGGCATATAACTACCTGGTTCCCCAGTGTCACATTTAGTGGGTATCTCAATGATGCTCTGGGGAATCTCTCTCAAAGGTTCCCAAGTAAGAGTTAACCTGGTAATTGCCCAGAAGGTTTAAAGTTCCCTGGACTATTGCACTGGGCTGGGAACTATCCGACAGATGTGATTTAAATCGCCAACTTCGGATGGTTGTGCTGGTTTTACCCTGATGGTTATTGTGAAAGAGTTAGAACGAAAAGACTTCCAACTCCAGTGTAAATATTTTAAACACGTTATCCAACCTCGCAAGTGATACACCGCACAAACACAACCACCCAGGACACCCACCACACCATCCCTACACCCGACCTGACCACCCACCCCCCCTCCCGCCCCATCCAAACCATCCTCCCCCCCCCCCGACATGACCCCGCCTCCCCTACCATACCCGCCTCCCCTGCCCCAACACTCCCTCAGCTCCCGCTCCACACCCCAGCCCGACCCCACCTCCTGGGGGGGGGGAAGGGTGCAGGGGGATTAATGTCAGAGCTGCCGAGGACCCCTCCCAGGCCAGCTGCTAGCAGATGGCCTCCATGCCTGCCCCTCATTGATTCCCTCAGCAAGTTAGCACAGGCATGATGTGTGAAATAGCTTCTTTCTGGGCTGTATGGTTCTAATGATCTTCTACAACATGCCACCTGTAGCTAGTCTCTGCCCTGTACGCTACTCAAGTCACATCACAATAAGTTTGATTCATGAGCATACACTGGGGAGCCACCTACTTGTCAAATCTCAAACAGAGGAGTCAAAGAAACTCTGATAAACGGTTTGAATGTCATTTGAAACGATTTGGCAGAGATTTTGCAGCACTTATACTGACATCATGCTGAGCGAGAGGACGAACGCCCACGAACATTCACCGCTTAACCGTTTGAAGGCTAATAGGGATGGGCAACAAATTGTTGCCCCATCCCACGAACTGAGAATTAAAATCCCTGGATTAACAAAAAAGATGGAACAAGCTGGAGACCTTAATCCTCAATCCCCAAGTTGTTCCTGTGATGGTGATTTCCTGATTACAGACTTTCCCAGTGTATGCTTGATATGCTATGCTGCAATTTTAGCATTTTAGCGATTTTTCTGCTCTATGCTGCCATTTGCCTATAATTAAAAACATGATTTGCTTCAATGAGTTCATGTCTGATCAATAAAGTAATGTACATCATTTCAGAAGAGCATGTTAACACAGTCTACGTTATATCCAGTAAGCAGAGTATAAAAGGTGGGGGGTTGGTGGTGGGGAAGGTTGCTGTTATTTGTAAAAAGGCACAGCATGCCACAGAATGATGATTGACATACGAAAAGAAGAGGAGAAAAATTCCAATGCGTTTATTTAACATTTTGTTTTAAATAAAGCAATATGTGTCAGATGACTTGAACACCAGACCAAGGGGTAAATCTTCCATTCCGTCCCGCTGCGGGAATTGTCACGGGCGGGACAGAAAATTTGATGGACCATCTAAAGGTCCGTTGACCTTGGGCAAAGGACTTACGGCCTTAGGGCAGGCAAGACCGGAAATTCCTTCCTGATGCACTATCAATGACTACTAAAGCGAGGTTGTAGTACAACTGAAGGCTTTAATAAGCTAGATGTTTCCCCCAGCAGCTCAGGTACAGAAAGGAAGCTGCTGGGGCTGCACAGGCTCTTGTGCCCTGCCTTGCAGGGCGGAGCTACCAGACAGTCTCGACCAATAGACAACATGCATTATCCACCAATGGTGTTCCAGCATTGCTAGGTACCTTAATACCTCTAACTAGACTACCACATTCACCCCCTGTTAAAAAAGAGTCCGGCGGGGGTAGTGGCTTGGTATTACAACTTTGTAACATGGTAGGATTCATGGTTATGGAGGTACTGTAATACCTCCGTACAGCGTTTTGACTTATAATCCTAACTATTTACAAAATATTTTACAATTCTACAATTTCATGATTAACTACATACATGTTACAGTGAAGCAATCAGTCGATGGGGGGCCCTGGTCGTCCTCTGTGATCGTCGGAGCTTCGGTGGTGATGCCAGTGGAGGTTCGGGTGTCTGGGACTCCGGGAGCGTGGTTTCGATCTCTGTGGCAGCTTCAACACCCTGAGACGGCGCTGGTGGGGGAGCTGATTGACCTGGGAAGGGAGCGTCTGCAGGGTGCGTCGGTGGGCGGGGGGCCTAGACGAGGCCGGCGGAAGAACTGATCCTCCTGGGAAGGGCGCAGCTGTAAGGTGCCCTGGTGGGATGGTGGGTGGGACTGGTGGCGCGGGCGTGTGCGGGGATCCGGTGGGCGCCAGGTCTCGTAGGGAGACCGTGTCTTGTTGGCCGTCGGGGTACGCCACGTAGGAATACTGGGTGTTACTGTGGAGAAGATGGGCCCTCTCGACCAACAGGTCCGTCTTGTGCGCCCGCACGTGTTTTTGGAGCAGGATGGGTCCGGGGGCTGCCAGCCAGGTCGGGAGCGAGGTCCCAGTGGAGGACTTTCTGGGGAAAATAAGGAGCCGTTCGTGAGGTGTTTGGTTAGTCGTGGTGCAGAGCAGGGACCGGATGGAGTGGAGGGCATCCGGGAGGACTTCCTGCCAGCGGGAAACTGGGAGATTTCTGGACCGTAGTGCCAGTAGGACGGTCTTCCAGACCGTTCCGTTCTCCCTCTCTACCTGTCCGTTACCCCGGGGGTTATAACTGGTCGTCCTGCTCGAGGCAATGCCCTTGCTGAGCAGGAATTGACGCAGTTCGTCGCTCATAAAGGAGGACCCCCTATCACTATGTATGTAAGCGGGGAACCCAAACAGTGTAAAGATGCTATGGAGGGCTTTGATGACAGTGGTTGCGGTCATGTTGGGGCAGGGGATGGCGAATGGGAATCGGGAGTACTCGTCAATCATATTCAGGAAGTACGTGTTGCGGTCGGTGGAGGGGAGTGGACCTTTGAAGTCCATGCTGAGGCATTCAAAGGGATGCAAAGCCTTTATCAGGTGCACTTTCTCTGGCCGGTAGAAATGCGGCTTGCACTCCGCGCAGATTTGGCAATTCCTGGTGGCTGTCCTGACCTCCTCGATGGAGTAGGGCAGGTTGCGGGTCTTGACAAAATGGAAGAAACAAGTGACCCCCGGGTGGCAGAGGTCCTCGTGGAGGGCTCGGAGGCGGTCCACTTGTGCGTTAGCGCATGTGCCGCGGGACAGGACATCAGGAGGCTCGTTTAGCTTCCCGGGACGATACAAGATCTTGTAGTTATAGGTGGAGAGTTCGATCCTCCACCACAAGATCTTATCGTTCTTTATCTTGCACCGCTGTGCATTATTCAACATAAAGGCGACTGACCGTTGGTCAGTGAAGAGAGTGAATCTCCTGCCGGCCAGGTAATGCCTCCAATGTCGCACAGCTTCTACTATGGCTTGGCCCTCCTTTTCGACTGAGGAGTGGCGGATTTCGGAAGCATGAAGGGTACGTGAGAAGAAGGCCACGTGTCTGCCCGCTTGGTTGAGGGTGGCTGCCAGAGCTACGTCAGACGCGTCGCTCTCGACCTGGAAGGGGAGGGACTCATCGATGGCATGCATCGTGGCCTTTGTAATATCTGCTTTGATGCGGCTGAAGGCTTGGCGGGCCTCTATCGACAGGGGAAAAACTGTGGATTGGATCAGAGGACAGGCCTTGTCTGCATAGTAGGGACCCACTGGGCGTAGTAAGAGGAAAAACCTAGGCAGCGCTTCAGGGCCTTGGAGCAGTGAGGGAGGGGGATCTCCATAAGGGTCCGCATGCGTTCAGGGTCGGAGCCTATCACTCCATTTCGCACTACGTAGCCGAGGATGGCTAGGCGGTTGGTGCTGAACATGCATTTATCCTTGTTATACGTAAGGTTAAGGATTTTCGAGGTCTGGAGGAATTTTCGGAGGTTGGTGTCGTGGTCCTGCTGGTCGTGGCCGCAGTTGGTGACATTATTGAGATACGGGAATGTTGCCCGTAAACCGTATCGGTCAACCATTCGGTCCATCTCCCGTTGGAAGACCGAGACCCCATTAGTGACACTGAAAGGAACCCTTAAAAAGTGGTAGAGCCGCCCATCTGCCTCGAAGGCAGTGTACTTGCGGTCACTCGTGCGGATGGGGAGCTGGTGGTAGACGGACTTAAGGTCCACCGTGGAGAAGACCTTGTATTGCGCGATCCTGTTTACCAGGTCGGATATGCGAGGGAGAGGTTATGCGTCCAGCTGTGTAAACCTGTTGATGGTCTGACTGTAGTCTATGACCATCCTATTCTTCTCCCTGGTCTTTACCACCACTACTTGAGCTCTCCAGGGACTGTTGCTAGCTTCAATGACTCCTTCCCTCAGTAGCCATTGGACCTCTGACCTAATAAAGGTCCGGTCCTGGATAATGTACCGTCTGCTCCTGATGGCGACGGGTTTTCAATCCGGGGTGAGGTTCGCAAACAGGGAAGGTGGATCGACCTTGAGGGTTGCAAGGCTGCAGACAGTGAGAGGGGGTTATGGGCCGCCGAATTTGAAAGTTAGACTTTGGAGGTTGCACTGGAAGTCTAACCCTTGGAGTGTGGCAACGCAGAGGTGGGGAAGGACGTAGAGCCGGTAATTTTTGAACTCCCTTCCCTGGACAGTGAGGTTTACTACACAGAACCCCTTTATCTCTACTGAATGGGAACCGGAGGCCAGGGAGATTTTTTGATTAACAGGGTGGACGGGGAGATAACAGCGCCTTACCGTGTCGGGGTGTATGAAGCTCCCAGAGTCAATTAAGCAGGACATCTCGTGTCCATTGATTAGCACCGTTATAGTAGCAGTTGAGAGTGTTCAAGGCCGAGTCTGGTCCAGGGTCACCGAGGCTAATCGTGGCAGCAGCTGGGTGTTTTTGTTGGGCAGTGTGCGGTCATCTGCATTGGGGTCCTGGGAGTCCATCCAAGATGGCGGCGCCCACTGGTCGCACATGGCTGTGGGTGCACAAAATGGCGGTGCCCATCCATCGCACATGGCGTCCGCGGAACAAAATGGCGGCGCCCGGAGGCCACACGTGGCCCTGGAGGAGGAAGATGGGGGTGCTTGCTGGCCGCACGGGGCCCGTGGAGAGGGTTGTAGAGGCGGTCTGCATTCGCCTCCGGAGACCGCAGCAACCGCCCGGGCCTGGCATACTGCCACAGAATGACCCTTTTTGCCGCACCCTTTACAGGTGGGTGAATGGGCTAGGCAGCGCCTTCAGGGGTGTTTGGCTTGCCCGCAAAAATAGCAGCGGGCCCCCCTGGGGTTGCCAGGCCATCTTGCAGCGCAAGCTTGTGGGGGAGTGTGGGGCATCGCCTCGGAGTCGAACGCAGAGGGATTCCACGCTGCCCAGGCGGCTGCCGCGCGGTCAGAGGCGTAGGCGCAGCATTTCGCGAGGCCACATCCAGGGAGCCGGCAAGGGTCCGAGCCTCCTTGAGGCCCAGAGTTTCTTTCTCCAGCAAATGCTGGTGGATTTGAGAAAACAGCATACCTGCAACGAAAGCGTCCCGAATCAACAGTTCAGTGTGGTTGTTTACTGAAACTTGCGAGCAGCTGCAGTTTCTCCCCAACACTAGGAGCGCACGATAGAATTCTTCTAGTGACTCACCAGGAATTTGTCGCCTCGTTGCTAGTAGATGCCAGGCGTAGACCTGATTTACAGGGCGAATGTAATGTCCTTTCAGCAACTCCATCGCGGCATCAAAGTTGTCCGCATCCTCGATGAGGGTGTAGACTTCTGGGCTCACCCCCTCAAGTGCAGAATCTGCAGTTTCTGTTCTCCTGTGGGTGTGTTTTCTGCTGTTCCGAGGTAGCCGTTGAAGCATGCTAGCCAGTGCTTGAAAGTCGCCGGCGAGTTTACTGCGTGGGGGCTGAGTTGCAGACACTCCGGCTTAATTCGGAGCTCCATTCTTTAAATCTAGCTTATTAAATTAATGCACTATCAATGACTACTAAAGCGAGGTTGGAGTACAACTGAAGGCTTTAATAAACTAGATGTTTCCCCCAGCAGCTCAGGTACAGAAAGGAAGCTGCTGGGGCTGCATGGGCTCTTATACCCCACCTTGCAGGGCGGAGCTACCGTACAGTCTCGACCAATAGACAACATGCATTATCCACCAATGGTGTTCCAGCATTGCTAGGTACCGTAATACCTCTAACTGGACGACCACACTCCCTAAGTGTCCGTGGGTCAGAGCCTATTCATTCATTCTTTTGTCAAGGTGAAGCCCTGGAGTTATGAAATCAATATTGCAGCACAGAAGGAGGCCATTCAGCCTATCAATCTATGCTGGCTCTCTATGGAGCAATCCAAACAGTCCCATTTCCCTACTCTAACTAATAGTGCAGCTATTTCACAATTTATTTCAATCAAGGGCCGATTCAAGTTCCATTTGAAACCATTGATCGTCTCCGCCTCTATCACTCAGGTGGACCGTGAAGATCTGGGTCACTACCACCATTAAAAAAAAAGTCCTTTAGACAGCACGGTGGCACAGTGGGTTAACCCTGCAGCCTCACGGCGCCGAGGTCCCAGGTTTGATCCCGGCTCTGGGTCACTGTCCATGTGGAGTTTGCACATTCTCCCCGTGTTTGCATGGGTTTCACCCCCACAACCCAAAGATGTGCAGGCTAGGTGGATTGAACACGCTAAATTGCCCCTTAAATGGAAAAAAATTAATTGGGTACTCTAAATTTATTTGAAATTTTTTTTTTTCAAGTCCTTTCCCGCATTAACCCTGCATCTCTTGCCTTAAATCTGTGTCTCCACTGTAGTGATCAGTATATCTGCTGGTATGTAAAGGGTTAACAACTGTATCATAGTGCTAGACAACCACTAGATGGCAGCACCAGCTCCATGTATATAAACTGAACTCAGAGGTTCTTTGCGCCTCTTCGTATTAGGAGTGACTAGATAGCAGAGTGTTAGAGAGATATAGCTTAATTGGCACGTGCTGTTGAACATTATTTATACTTCTTATTTACTTAATCATCAGTTATAGTTGTAGAAGAGTGAACAAACTCATTGATAGTTTATATTCGTTATTCATTAAATGTTATTTGCTTAATTTGAAGACTGATAGTTTTACTATCACCAGACCATTCTGGAAATAAGCAAAAGAGTAACACCGTATTACAACCATATAATATAACATCCACATCCTTGGATCGTGGACTCATGGCAACAGCTTTTCTTTTTCTACCTTATCAAAGCCTGCCATAATCTTGTACGCCCTCTATCAAATCTCCCCCTCAAACTCCTTTGTTACAAGGAAATCCACCCGCTTCTCCAACCGAACCTTTTAGCAAATCGGGATTTGTGCCAGAGAGGCCTTGGTTTGAGACCTTCCCTCCTCTCGCACCTGTGACGTGATCAGGTTCACGCCCAACGAGGGCATAAACCTCATCTCCCCGAATTTAAATATATTTTAATATAATTAAACAAACCAGGACTCGCTGGTTTCCGTCCTGAAACCATTTTTTTGAAAGGTCGGAGTTGACACTATAGTGAGAAGAAGACTGTTCATCCAGGGTTGTAAATATAGACAGAGTGTAGCATCGTTTCCTGCTTCCATCTCTGGGTGGAGGGACAGTATTTCTCCCTGAAACAAGTTGCTTAATTCCCAAAGGTAACTTCCAGGAAACAGCGGCCCCATTATCCGAGAACGCAAAGCCCGTAACGGCCGCTAAATCTCACAAGTGGCCAAAATTGGGATTTGCACCGGCAAGATCTCAGTATGAGATCTTCCACACAGCTCAGCAGCGGTGAAGTTAGATTAACATATAGTTACTGACCTTGAAGCCAAAACGCCCACCCACGCCATATCCTACCACCCAGCCAGCGTAACGTCATGCCGCCGTGAATCACAACTGGTTTTCAAAAACGGACACCAGTCCTGTTAACCACACCAAGAGGGCACAGGTAAACAGAGCCCCGGGTGGTGTGTGGAGGCCCCTGGCACTTCCCCCATGGCAGTGTCAGGGTGGCAGTATCAGGGGATTGATGGACTCTGTGGAGCCCCATTGGGGGGTTTGCCTTATGTGAGGGGGTGCAGTGCCTGTGAACTGAGCGGTGCCCCAATCCAATGCTGGGTGGGAGGGGGGTCAGGTTAGAGCATGTAAAGGGGAATGAGGGAGGTGCCACTGATGCGGGGGGGGGCAGCACCTCTGCATGTGAGGGGGTGGGGTGATGCCTGTGGGGGCGGGTCCTGGGTGATGTGTTGGGCAAGCTGGGTCAATGGGGACTGCGTTTGATGCAGTGTAGAGAGAGACAGGCTTCCAACACTTGATGAGATGCAACACGATTTTATTGAACATCTAACCCTGATGCTTGGTGGGAGTGGGAGGCCTGATGTCTGGGGTGACATTTGGGGTAGGGGATTTATATTTAACATTGAGATCGGGATGCCCTTTAAAAATGGCACCTGATCGAAGAATCCAGGCTTTGCCGGCGTGTTTAGGCCACGTCCCTGCAGCTGGCTGGTCTGATCTTCACCAGCACTTTGAAACTGCACAGAGCACACTTTAATCGGCTGGGAAATGGCGTCTGTGAAGCCAGCGGGCTTCACATAGCTTTTCCCGCCTGATCTAGCACCCTATGTAATTTTGGGAAAATCCCGTCCCTTATTTTCAACATTGGCTTCAGTATTTGTGCCGAAGTTAGTTATTTTTTTTCCTGTTGTCCAGGGCTTTATAATTGCTTTGGGAGATGAGACAATGCCAAGCATTCAACATAGAAAACAAAACATTGAATCCCAACTTGCGAAGACGATTAGGAAGCAGACGATTAGTGGAGCAGACAGCAATGTGACCCTGCGACAAAAAACAGAAACCTCTTCTAATGGACATTACAGATAAAATGTGTTTTGAGGATTATTTGGAGTTTTGATTCAGTAAATAGGAAGAAGATGTTTCCGCAAACAGAAAGGTCAGTAACCAGAGGACACAGATTTAAGATAATTGGTATAAGAGCCAGTCAGGAAGATGAGGAGGAATGTTTTTTTATGTGGTGAGTTGTTATGTTGTGAAATGCACTGCCGGCAAGGTTGGTGGAAACTCATTCAATAATGACTTTAAAAAGCGATTGGATATAAACTGTGAGTGCAAAGTAATTCTAAAGTTATGGCAAAAGAACAGACTGATCAGTTAGCTTGTTTAATGAGATTTTGTGCTGCGTGTCTTCTTTCTGTGCAGTGTTGCTCCATAATTGTCCAAAAGCAACTTAATGTAGCCCTCCCAGATGAAGGCCAGCTCTCTCCCGGTCGCCATTGTCCTCCTTGTGAAGGTGCTATCTCGTTCTAGTGTGGAAGAATCACAATTCGGCCCATTACTGTGCCCCTCAGCTCAGCTGGATTAAGATCAGAACCCAAGCACAGTGTGATTTTTGTCTTAAAGATACTGAGGTCAATTATAAAACTCCTTAGCACAGATGAAGGCGGGATCAGCTAAACCAGTGCAGTCTCGGGATTCCGGTTCACACCCTCTTAGTCTGTGGGGCTCAAACACACACCAAGGCAGCGAGTCATCAGGCCAATTAAAGCTTACCTAATCCGTTCTACCATCGAAGTTGCATGCCAAGTGTAAAATTTTAAAAAGAGGATACTTACTTTCAAACTCTTTGGGCTGGATTCTCAGTTTGGGAGACTAAGTCCCCATGCCGGCGTGCAAACGGTGGTGTTTTACACCAGGAAAACTGACGCAAAACAAGCCGGTGATTCCTTGCTCGGTGGGGGGGGGGGGGCTTGCAGCCAGGCAGCATAGAGTTCCCAGCTCCAGCTGCCAATACGGCCTTCAGAATTGTCAGGTCTGTGGGCGACATGTGCACGGTGGCGGCCTGCAGCGGCCGCAACGTGCTTCATGGCGGATGCCGCTCCCCTTCAGCCGGCTCATGCGTCCCGGACCGCCCCCCCCCCCCCCCTCACCTCCCGCCCACGCTTAGGCCCTCCCCCGACTATGGCGCCACAGGACTGAATCCGCAGCCGCCGCGCTGAGTTCCAGACGGCTGAAACCATAGGTGACCCATGCCGTCGGGAACTCGGCTGGTCGGGGATGGAGCATCGTGGGGCGGGGCTGAGCCATCGTAAGGAGGGTGTGGATATGGCATGCGCTGTACTGCTAGAGGGGGCAGAGCATCGCGAAAGCAGCATCGCGAAAGCAGCACCGCTCCCGATTTTGTCGTCATCAGGGATTCGAGCCCTTTGTTTGTGGAGAGAAAATGTGTCTTGTGCAAACCATGGGCGGGAATCTCCATTGCCCGACGCTGATATCATAATCGGCGGTCGGGCGGAGAGTCGACTCCGACACTGAAATCGGGGCCGGCGCAGGTTTGATGCCGGTAAGCCATGCTCTGCCCCCTCTGAAATGGCACCATCGCGTTGCGCACCGTTGCTACAGCGTTGGCGCTTCATCGGCCAGCCCTCTTGTGATGCTCCGCCACCAATGAGCCGCGTTCCCGATGCCGTGAAATACGTGTGGTCTCAGCCATGCGGGAACCCGGCATGGCACCTGGGGAGTGTGCCCAACACCGCCACACTCGGCCAGCATCCATGCGCTGGCCGGAGGGGGTTTCTGAGAGGGCTGGGGGTACTGGGGGGTGGGCATTGGGGTCGCGGGTGGTGTGTCGCGTCTGTGCATGGCCAGTGCCACATTGTCTGACGCGGCCCCTGCAGGACGTCAGCCATGCTCATGCGCAGCCAGGGACCCGGCCATTCTCTGGCTGTTTACGGCGCAGGAGCCGGGAGTTTCACCCGACGCCGCTGTTAGCCCCTCACCAGTCCCAGAATCGGTGAGAGTTTCACACAGATTATTTTGTCGTAAAAGACCACACATGCTCCACTGGCATCAGCACTTAGCCGCTGGAACAGAGAATCCAGCCCCATATTCCAACACATGTTTCACCTGCAGCCAATGTGAAGACTTTGCGATGGAGTCTCATACTAAGGATAGGCTCAAGGGGCTTGATATGAACCCCCCCCCCCCCCCCCCCCCCCCCCCCCCCAGCCCCCCACAACCCTATTTCCATAGCAGGTGGGGAGGGATTAAAGATGTAAATACTGGGAACTGATTTACATGTAGACCCCACAGTACAATTTACTACTGCTTTGCCAGAAGCCAGCAGTGAGAGAGAGGTGGGAGCTGCCAAAGTAAGTGCCCTTTACAGCATTTCTTGTGGGCTGGGCAAGCAGTTATTTCCCTGGCCCCTCAAGGAAGCCTTTGGCCTCACCACCAACCGGGAATGCTGACCGTCACCCCCTCTCCCTAAGGCACCCAGTCTACATCCACCCGTTGCTGCTTTGCTCTCCTTATTGCTGATCAAGCTATGAATTTGGATGACTATCAGATGGGAAACATCAAAAGAAATAAATGACAATGAGGTGCTGACATTAGGAATAGCAGAACCCCAGCATCCTCAGTCTTACCTGGCTCTGTATCTATTTCTGAGTTATTTTCACCCTCCCCACTTCCCTGTAAATATTGGGACCACAGCATCACAAACCAGGTAACCAAATTGTCCAATAACCATCTCTTGAATTTGGTCAGGTCCATGGGATGCGGGTATGGTTGGCTGGGCCAGCATTTGTTGCCCATCCTAATTGCCCTTGAACTGAGTGGTTTGCTCAACCATTTCAGATGGGCAATTTAGTGTCAAGCACAATGTGGTAGTCACCACTGATGTATATATTGTATATAGAGGATGTCGGTGTAGGTGTTTTGTGGTAATGCCCTGTACTACAGGTATGGGGGTAGTTCCCTGCCTGCTGGCCCCACCCAGTAGGTGGTGATGTGTTGGGTATGCTGGGTCTGTGATGACTGCATTTACCAGAGCAGTGAGAGAGACAGGCTACCAACACTTGTAGAAGTACAACTCTATTTTATTTACCTATGAGCTGTGTTCTGGAAAATACAGAATGTGTCATTTGAAACATAGAGGTCTGCCAACATCTGATCGAGGAGAGTGCAGGGAAAGATCCCACAAGAGGTTGGTGGCAGCTGAAGGGCACAGAAACTGTGGGCAGCAATTTCAGTCTATCAGAATGGTTATTACAACCTGCAGCAGGAGAAAGGCAACAGAAAAAAGTTTTAAAAAATCTCTTTGTGTTGTTGGAAAATTGTGATGGACTGCCCCTTTAAGACCCGAAGTCCGATCCTTATCAGAGGTCCCGATCAGAACAGCTGAAACAAAGAAACCAGCGTGGACTTCAGACTCCTCCCCTTTTTCTCCCCACGAGGCAAGAAGAAAGAACAAAGACACCAGCAGCAGAACACCAGCGGCACCCGAAGAAGCAAGAAGGACAGCTCAGCCACAGCAGCCGGAAAAGAGAAAACTGCACCAGGAGAGATGACCAGGAGGCTTGAAAGTGAAAGAGAGAGAGAGAGAGTCTGAAGGCCTCACCAACCAACCAGACAACATCAAAAAGTAAATAATGTTTTTAATTTAATGAGATAAAAAGAGTATGTTAATAATAAAATAATTTAACCTGAAAAAGTGGTTATTAGCTTACTTCACTTCCTTAAGAACGCAGGACCCTGGACATCAATGCCATTAAGGGGTAAGTAAGTAAAATTCTTCAGTGAAGGTAGGAGTTATACCGGGGGATAACTTGAAAGGAGAGTTTGACCCGAATCGCACTCTCAGAGGCCTGTACTGGAGTCAGGGAGGTAGTTCCCTGTTCGCGGTTTTTAGAATTGGCCCGTAAGGTTCTTTGGTATAAAGGGAATTCTAAAACATATAGGTGAATTTAAAAAACATGGCGCCCAGCGTGGAGGCCTAGAATATTAGAAGTTTCTAGGTAAAGCGAGGCTAGAATATTAGAAGTTTCTAGTTAAGCGGAGTAGGGGCTAGAATATTAGAAGTTTCTAGTTCCCAAGAAAAGCCTAGAATATTAGAAGTTTCTAGGTAAAGCGAGGCTAGAATATTAGAAGTTTCTAGGTAAAGCGAGGCTAGAATATTAGAAGTTTCTAGGTAAAGCGAGGCTAGAATATTAGAAGTTTCTAGTTAAGCAGAGTAGGGGCTAAAGAATAAATCATCCTCAGAGTAAGGCGGATTGTGCGGACATTTTCTGGAAAATAGGGACGCTTATATTCAGAAACCAATAATCAATCGACCCTTAACTAGAGCAGGAAGATAGTGCCTTGGTCAGCCTTGGATAGGGCCCAGAAAGGGTACTTATCCTTAATTTCAGAGTGCACCTGAAAGGGACAACCAGGAACAGAACTAAAAATCCGAAAATGGCAATTAGGGTAATTCTCATGCCCTGGGATATGGTCAAGAGAAATGTAGAAATGAAAAGGGAATGGAAGAAATTAAAAGAGCAAAAGAAATCCTGGACAGGAGATATGTATCCAGACGGAGATATCTCCCTCTTTGTTAGAGTGCCAAAAGCCCTGCAATATACAGATTCAGTCAGGGTCCTTAAAGCACTTTGTCAGTTTGCATTTGAAAAGCGAGCTGAATCACTAATCGTATTTGGACACAGACAGAAGCATGCAGCTGCTCAAGTGGGCAAAGTGTGTTCCAAACTGATTAAAATCATTGACGGAGTAAACAGGACAGAAATAATACAGATCCATAGTAAACACAAAATTAACTCTGAAGTGGTAGGCAAATATATAAAACAACTGCAGAAAAATGAACCATTAGAAATGGAAAGTGACGAGGAATCAGGCCTAGAATCAGATAGCCGAGAGAATTCGGACTCCTGTGAAAATTTCCCAACGGGATACAATTTTCCATACCCAGATCCAAGTCTGTTTCAGGAAGAAAATTGGCCTCAGCAATCTGCCACACATAAGAAAGAAGCGTTTATCGATCATTTCGTTGAACCACAAGAAAGTGAAGAGGAACAAGGCATAGTTGGGATTATGGCGCCTCCTGTGATGGGACAGGAAGAATTATCATCCTCATCCGAGAATGAGGAAATAGTCAAACCAAAGAGAGGAATAGGGAATAGAAAAAATTCTAAACCATTAGAAATAGGGGATTATAGCGATCACTGGAAACACCAACAACCTTCCACTTATCAACCAGTAAATAAGGATGTACCGTATTATATGTATAATCCAGAAGCAGAAATGGTACACCATAGAGATCAGGAAGGATGGGAAAGAGAGGTTACAGCTAGGGGACTTAAAATAGGAGAAATATTAGGCGGAAGTCAACAAATTGATTCTTCGAAATTACTAGAATTACCAAACGTTACCCCCAAAGCTAAAATTTGGCAAATGAGCAAAGGGTATGACAGTTTCGGAAGAGCCATGAGTAGGGTAAGGAACAGCACAGAAACACAAGGCCAGATAATAGCAGCACTAAGACCACAGGAAAGGATACAGAATCGTCCAAGACCCCAAAAAACTGCTCCTACTCCAATGGATAGGGCAAGTTATGCTCCACGAGATAGCCAGGTACCAAGTGCAAGGTTTGAAGAATATATAGAATCGGTGGAAGAGTTTGCACAACATGGTACCCCCTATTTTGAGGAAGAACCGGTACGACGACGGATACATTTCTCCGAATATAGGGACCCAGATAGAGGTGCCCCTTTGAGAACACCATGCCCCAGAAGTGAGAAAATAGTTCAGTCATTTACACCAGGTCCAGAGGAAGGACAGGGAGGCATGGTACCGTATAAAATAGTAGCAGCCGTAATGAAGACAGCAGGCCCAAAGAAACATGGGGAGAGTAGAATTGAGTATTCACAGAGGTTAAAACAGTTAGCGAAGAAAATGGGGGCATCAGGAGAATCCACCAAATTGATTGATTTACATACAGTGGGAGAAATAGTTACAGGCGAAGTCGCAGATTTAATAAATGAGTTAGATTTGGGAAATGAGAGAGCTAATTTAATGAAAGAGATGACAGAGGCAGCATATGCAGGGGAACACCTCACACCATATATCGACCGAATATATGAGGTTAATAAGGAAGAGGGGGTCGATGTAGTCAGATTCCTGAGGGAATTAGGACCCAAGATTCCAGGAGGAAAAAGCCTCTCAATAATACTGTTAACGACCTCTAGAAGAGAAATAGGAAGAGAACTGGTTAAATTTGATTTGGCAGGCAAAGCATTTAAGGATAAACACACAAAAGGGGAACAAAAAAGAGCAGCTGCCCAAAATAATGTTTCAACACAAAATGCTCAGATTAGACCACCAAACCGACAGATACCTGACAAATCGGAACAAAATCCAGCACAACCAGCAATGCCACAACATGGGTATAATTTGCGGTCACAAGGGCCACCTCCACCACAAAATCTAGATTATTTACCAAGGGGACAATTCCTAGCCCTCAGTCGGGAGGAAAGAGACAGATTCATTGAGGATAGGAGAAGAAGAGCAGCTGGTCAGGGGAGGATTGAGCAAGGTAGATATCAACCACCAGAAGGGTATCCGGGACGCTCGCGAGGGGGATTCCGAGGAGGAGGCAGAGGAGGCCCCGGTATATATGGACAGGATTCGGCTTCTCCCCTTAAACAGGCTATACAAAATCTAACAACAGAAACAGACAAAGGAGAATTAGTAGTAGTATACAAGGGGGAAAGATGTATAGTGGACACAGGGGCTGAGATATCAATGATAAGGGAAGAAGCTGGAAATCCGACAGGAAAGAAATACATAGTAGAAGGAGCATTAGGGAATAAGGATATTAGACCAGAAGTTAGATTGGGAGAATTACTGGCAATATCAGGAACTGATAATCTGATGGCAGGGAAAGATTTAATAAAAATAGATACTGGAAAAATAAGGATATTAAAACCAATTGATAACATGGAGGAAATAAGGAAACAGAAAGAGAAAAGTATTTTAAATGACGAAGCTTGGAAGAAGATGGAAGAAGTACTGATGGGAGCAAACCTAGCGATAGGTAAGAATGACACAGGTTTGCTTAGCCAGCAATTTCAACACACAATTCACGGGGGACAACACAGACCTCAAAAACAGTATCCTTTGCCTAGAGGAGCTAAGAGCGAGCTGGAGATAATAATCAAGGAATTGGAGCAGCAGGGGATTATTCAAGGGGTCACATATGCCTCAACAAATAGTCCACTTCAGGTAGTAAGAAAACCAGATGGTACATTTAGAATGGTAACAAATTACAAAGCTTTAAATAAAGTCACAAAGAAGGACAAGAGATATTTAATAAATCCACAAGCTACCTTAGAGCAAGTCGCGGGAAAAACTTACTTAACTAGTATAGATTTGGCGAATGGATTCTGGAGTGTTCCATTAGACCCAGACAGCAGGGAGAAAACAGCATTCACCTTTGGAACTAAGCATTATGTATATTGTAGACTTCCACAGGGATATGTTAATTCTCCAAATCACTTTCAGGCAATAATCAGGGAGCTGATTCAAGATGATTTGGCCTTAGTATATATCGATGATATATTAATTGGAGATGACGATCAGGACATACATGTGGAAAGAGTGGCCAGGATCATTAAGACACTTGGTGAAGCAGGCTTTAAAATAGGGCTAAAGAAATGTCAAATTGGGAGAAGCGAAGTCAACTATTTGGGTTATTCAGTATCGAAGGAAGGTAGAGAGGCCAGTATTGAAATGAGGAAGAAGATAGCTGAAATTACTGCGCCGGTTTCGAAAAAAGGGGTTCAAAAAATAATGGGAATGTTGGGATATCTAAGGCCAGTAGTGAAGGACTTCAGTCTCTATGCTAAAGCCATTTATCAAACCTTGAAAGGGGATTTTATTTGGACCCGCGAGGCCCAGAGAGGGTTAGATCAGTTAAAGGCAGCAATTGCGATATCGGGGTCATTAGTTGGGAGACAAGAAGAGGATGATTTAAGCATTAAATTAGACATATATAAAAATGGATATGGTATGGTACTTGCTAATCTTAGCAATCAGACACCTATCAAACATCTGACAGGAAACTGGTCGAGAGCTGAACAAAAGTTTTCAAACATCGAGAAATGTCTAGCAGCTATAACAAAGAGAATAGCAGAGATAGAAAACTTGTCGGGTGGTAAGAAAATTTATGTCACCACTGAGTTTTTGGAGTTAAAGGAGCTAACCAAGAGACAGATTTGCCAGCAAGGCGCGAATACAGCTCGATGGGAAAGATGGGAAACCATTCTTCTAAACCCTGACTTAATGTTTGTTCATAATATTCAAAAGGGACAGAAACTTGATGAGCCAGTTAGTAAAACGGAGTTGGTGAATGCTTGGGTATTATATACTGATGGTAGTAAAGTCAAGAAGGACGAAGAACAAGCCAGATGGGCATTCATTTTAAAAAATTCAGGAAACATAGTAGTGGAGGAACAGGGAGTAATCATTGGATCAGCTCAGACAGCTGAGGTAGAGGGAGTATTGCAAGGGTTGAAGGAGTGTCACCAGCGAAAGCTGCAGGAAGTTACCGTTGTAACCGATAGCTTTTTCGTGCAGCAAGGATTGGAGAAAGATTTGGAGTTTTGGAAACTAAACGGTTGGACGAACGGTAGAAATAAACTACTGGAACAGAAAGAACAGTGGGAAGAGATAGATAAAATTTTAGCCGATATGGAGATCCAGACAATTCATCAAAAAGCACACACAAAAGGAATTGGGGAACTGTGTAAGGGGAATCAGGAAGTGGATGAATTAGCCAGACTTAGGACAATAATCTTGGGGACTCTTGGGAACTCAGCAGCCGACCATCAAATGATAATTAAGCAAGTACATGAAGCCACAGGACATGGGGGTCATGTTGTAGTCTCAAGGGAGTTGAAGAAGTTGGGATTTAAAATAGCCTATTGGAGACAACATTTAACTGCAGTAAGGAGAAAATGTGAGAGATGTATGGCCTGTGGAGGACAGAGAGGAAATAAAACATATGGGAGCATAAAAACTGAGAAACCAATGCAGGAATGGTCATTAGATTATGCAGGACCACTTTTTCCCAGAAGCAGCAAAGGTAATTTGTATTTTTTAGTCAAAGCTGATAGCTGCACGGGAGAAATTGACCTTAGAGCAACCAGCAAAGCAAATGGAGCCACAACCAAAAGGGTATTGGCAGAAATGATGACCTCCAGAGGTAGACCAGAATCGATCCGAATGGACAACGCGCCACACTTTAGAAACAATACTGTTATTAACTTTTGTGCTGACAGAGGAATAACAATCAATTGGGCCGTGAAATATGCACCTGAGAGTAATGGAATGGCTGAGAGGTCTGTAAGAAAAGTAAAGGATTGGATCATAAAGAATCAGAATAATAAAGGCTGGGATAAAGACATTGAAAGAATAGTATTTGATCTTAATAGCAACCTTGGAACCTCTGTCCCCCAGGGACAAGGAGACCCAAGTGAATCTGGGAATTATCAAGTAGGAGACGAAGTTTGGGTGAAGTTACCAACTAAGACTGCGGGGAAAATCATTCGCGAGACTGTAAAATGTAAAGACAAGATTGTTCAGATTCTGGGTACACATACAATTGAATTAGAGAAGCATGGTGTCTGGAGCAAAAGAAATTGTGTCACGCTTGAAACACACGACCCAGTGAGAATCAGAGGAGTTTGAGATTCTTCGAATCTCACTCAGGGGTGCAATGACAGAAGGAGGCTTGACTACATCAAGGATATGGAATATAAACCAGTTCAAAAAGAAATGATGGCAAAAGGAATCCGGAAGTCCTGGAGAGGGCACTTCTGGGATAATCCGAATTAAAGAATAGGGCCCTCTCCACCCTTGATCTGTTCATTTGCTTTTTCAGGTGGAAAAAATTAATAACAAACCAGGTCGCAAGAAGGAAGAGAACTACACTCCAGAGAAGAATCTGTTCGACAGGATTGGGGGGAAACTAATGATATAATTGGCTACAAATTTGAGGGAATTAAATGCAAATTAGAATATCAAATTATAACTGGACAGTGAAACCCCCGGTCAGACATCTCTAACTGGACATTAGTTGATGGATGATCTGTGGTCTCCATGGGGTATGTACTACGCAGTGGAATCATTAAGGTCTCGGCAGCAGATAGCAGCGACTGACGAGGAACCCCAATATGATCAATGATAATAGGTTAAGAATTTCAGTAGCTTGATACTACGGCGGGAAAATTGTTACCAATGCAACAAAACAATATTGCATTGAAGAGCTATAATCGTTGATAAGAAAAAATTTTTATTTTCATGTAAATTGATAGGGACTGTTGTGTATATATATGAGAAGGGGGGTATGTGTGTCGGTAAATAACTTGATCCGCATTTCTAAACTGTGAATGTTTTAATAGAGGGTTAGTTAGTATGTAATAATGATTGTTCCAAAAGCCAAGAAGCGATGTTTCGATATTGATATTAAATTGTTAACAGTTGAAAATATGTAAAGTGTAACACACAGTCTATTGGTTAGGTAATGAATAAGGTGTTAAGATAAGATAAAAATTTTACTATGTATAGAACAATAGGGAGAATTTGTTTGGGAAGAAAAAAAAAGAGACGATTCAATGCGGTTTTGTAAATGCTGAAATGAAAAATATACACGTCAGAAAGATGTTCTCTCATGTAAACCAGGGGTTGGCAGACTTACATGATTCACGACAATGTTAGACATTAATGGGGAAGTTAGGAATACAAGCAGGATCAATTGAACATTTTAAATTAATAAGACTAGGGGATCAGTGGGGGGTAAAAGATATCACAATTACCACATTCCAATCAGAAATGGAAAACAAGTTGGACTGGAACGGAAAACAAGACTCGTATTGACACTGGTCGGTGATATGCATACAAATGACAATGATCAGGGATGTAGGTTAGTACAATTGGATGGGGGGACAATAAACCAAATTATAGTAATGTTTCAAATGTCAAGACGGGGTGTTCTGGAAAATACAGAATGTGTCATTTGAAACATAGAGGTCTGCCAACATCTGATCGAGGAGAGTGCAGGGAAAGATCCCACAAGAGGTTGGTGGCAGCTGAAGGGCACAGAAACTGTGGGCAGCAATTTCAGTCTATCAGAATGGTTATTACAACCTGCAGCAGGAGAAAGGCAACAGAAAAAAGTTTTAAAAAATCTCTTTGTGTTGTTGGAAAATTGTGATGGACTGCCCCTTTAAGACCCGAAGTCCGATCCTTATCAGAGGTCCCGATCAGAACAGCTGAAACAAAGAAACCAGCGTGGACTTCAGACTCCTCCCCTTTTTCTCCCCACGAGGCAAGAAGAAAGAACAAAGACACCAGCAGCAGAACACCAGCGGCACCCGAAGAAGCAAGAAGGACAGCTCAGCCACAGCAGCCGGAAAAGAGAAAACTGCACCAGGAGAGATGACCAGGAGGCTTGAAAGTGAAAGAGAGAGAGAGAGAGTCTGAAGGCCTCACCAACCAACCAGACAACATCAAAAAGTAAATAATGTTTTTAATTTAATGAGATAAAAAGAGTATGTTAATAATAAAATAATTTAACCTGAAAAAGTGGTTATTAGCTTACTTCACTTCCTTAAGAACGCAGGACCCTGGACATCAATGCCATTAAGGGGTAAGTAAGTAAAATTCTTCAGTGAAGGTAGGAGTTATACCGGGGGATAACTTGAAAGGAGAGTTTGACCCGAATCGCACTCTCAGAGGCCTGTACTGGAGTCAGGGAGGTAGTTCCCTGTTCGCGGTTTTTAGAATTGGCCCGTAAGGTTCTTTGGTATAAAGGGAATTCTAAAACATATAGGTGAATTTAAAAAACAGCTGTTAAACATACTTGCACTGTGGGTCGACACTATGTTAGGTTGACTGAAGACCTGTGGCTAACCTGACCAGACTATACTGCTACCACATGGCAGATGTTCGTGCTACTGACAGCGGGCTCTGTCTGTCTCAGAGGCTACATCCCGAATGAGCAGGAAGACTAGTGCCCTCTGGCTTTATAGTGGCCATGTCCTGCCTGGTGATTAGCTGCTGTGTTCTGTGTGTTGATTGGTCTTTCAGTGTGTCAGTCAGTGTGCGTCAATGCACCATCATATACGTGTCTGTATATTATGACAGGCGGAGTATAAATATGTGTGCTTCCAGTACAGCAGCCACTGTCGGTATAGGTGTTTTGTGGTAAGGCCCTGTACTATAGGTACGGAGGTAGTTCCCGGCCTGCTGGCTCCGCCCAGTAGGCGGAGAATAAATATGTGTGCTCCCAGTACAGCTTCCACTTCGCCAGCTGCTGGAGGAGGCCACACATCTTGGTGTAATAAAGCCCCAATTGCATCCAACTCTCGTGTGTGTGTAATTGATCGTGCATCAATTTATTACACTAAGTTTTCAGAAGATGGACCTCTGTATCAAGCCGGATCGCCTGCAGCTGGATTCACAAGCAGACAATGCCAAAAAGGACTTTCAACATTGGCTAGTCTGTTTCGAAGCATACATCGGATCTGCGCCTGACGAAATTCCAGAAGCTCAGAAGATTCAGATCCTCTACAAGCGGCTGAGTTCCAACGTTTTTCCACTTATCCTGGACGTGCCGACCTACGCGGAAGCCATGGCGCTACTGAAGGAAAACTACGCTCAGCGGACTAACACGCTCTACGCCAGGCACATCGTCGTCAACTTCCCTATGAGTCAGTGGAAGATTTGTGGCGTGCCCTGATCCCCCTAATTAGAGACTGTGACTGTCAGGCAGTCACGGCTATGGAACACTCGAACTTGCTCGTGAGAGATGCTTTTGTCACAGGGATAGGGTCCGATTACATCCGACAGCGCCTCTTAGAAGGGGCCATGCTTGACCTCGCGGACACAAAAAAGCTAGCGCGCTTGCTTACAGTCGCTTTGCGCATCATCCAGGCCTACGCCCCTGACCGCGTGGCCCACCCCTCCTGCACATCGCGGACTCCACAGACGGCCGCCCCATCATGGACCTCACCAGCGACTCCCCCCCCCCCCTGTGCCGCGCGGCAGCCAACCAACCCCGGGGGTCCCAAATGTTACTTCTGTGGGCAGCCTAAACACCCCAAAGGCGCTGCCCTTTGCAAGGCCTGTGGCAACAAGGGACACTTTGCTGCGGTGTGCCAGGCCCGCGCAGTTGCCGCTATTGGCTCTCCACTCTGCAACTGGATCCTTGACTTTCTGACCAACAGACCACAGTCAGTAAGAATGAACACCAACACCTCCTCCACAATAGTCCTCAACACCGGTGCCCCGCAAGGCTGCGTACTTAGCCCCTACTGTACTCCCTGTACACACACGACTGCATGGCAAACCTTGGTTCCAACTCCATCTACAAGTTTGCTGACGATACGACCATAGTGGGCCGGATCTCGAGTAACGACGAGTCTGAATACAGGAGGGAGATAGAGAACCTAATGGAGTGGTGCAACGACAACAATCTCTCCCTTAATGCCAGCGAAACTAAAGAGCTGGTCATCGACTTCAGGAAGCAAAGTACTGTACACACCCCTGTCAGCATCAACGGAGCCGAGGTAGAGATGTTGAGCAGTTTCAAATTACTAGTGGTGACCAAAAATCTGTCCTGGTCCACCCACGTCGACGCTATCACCAAGAAAGCACAACAGCGCCTTTACTTCCTCAGGAAACTAAGGAAATTTGGCATGTCCACATTAACCCTTACCAACTTTTACAGATGCACTATAGAGAGCATCCTCTCGGGCTGCATCACAGCCTGGTATGGCAACTGCTCGGCCCAGGACCGCAAGGAACTTCAGAGAGTCGTGAATACCGCCCAATCCATCACACGAACCTGCCTCCCATCCATTGATTCCATCTACACCTCCCGCTGCCGGGGGAAAGCAGGCAGCATAATCAAGGACCCCTCCCACCCGGCTTACTCACTTTTCCAACTTCTTCCATCGGGCAGGAGATTCAGAAGTCTGAGAACACGGACGAACAGACTCAAAAACAGCTTCTTCCCCACTGTCACCAGACTCCTAAATGACCCTTTTATGGACTGTCCTCATTAACACTACACCCTTGTCTGCTTCATCCGATGCCAATGCTTATGTAGTACATTGTATATATTGTTTTGCCCTATTATGTATTCTCATGTATTTTCTTGAATTCTGTTCAATTCCCTTTTCTTCCCATGTACTGAATGATCTGTTGAGCTGCTTGCAGAAAAATACTTTTCACTGTACCTCGGTACACGTGACAATAAACAAATCCAATCCAATCCAATCCAATTGTTCCGACTCCCCCCACGTGCACCCAGTGGGCACTGCCATCTTCCCCTCCTCGGACCACGTGCGGCCCGTGGGCGCCGCCATCTTGTTCGACCCCCACCACGTGCGGCCCGTGGGTGCCGCCATCTTGTTCTCCCCAGGATCAACGGGCGCCGCCATCTTGTCTTCCCCACAGCATGTGCGGCCCATGGGCGCCGCCACCTTACCAGGACACATGCTTCCCGGGCAACCCATCGCCCGCCACCATCGACGACCAGCCGCGTCTCGCCTAGGTAATGATTGACCAGTCTCGCCCACACAACCGGTCAACTGCTTCCACCAACATGAAATTCGACGGGCACGAGATCTCCTGTCTGCTGGACTCCGGGAGCACCGAGATATTCATTCATCCTGAGACGGTAAGGCGCTGCTCCCTCGCGGTACACCCCGCCAACCAGAGAATCTCCCTGGCCTCCGGGCCCCACTCGGTGGCGATTCGGGGGTACTGCATAGCCACTCTCACCGTCCAGGGCATGGAGTTCAGCGGCTTCCGCCTCTACGTCCTCCCCAACCTCTGCGCTACCCTGCTATTCGGCCTGGACTTCCAGTGCAACCTCCAGAGCCTAACACTGAAATTCGGCGGGCCCCTACTACCCCTTACTGTGTGCGGTCTCGCAACCCGACCGTCGGCCCACCTTCCCTATTTGCAAACTTTACTCCAGATTGCAAACCCGTCGCCACCAGGAGCAGACGGTACAGCGCCCAGGACAGGACCTTCATCAGGTCCGAGGTGCAGCGACTGCTTCGGGAAGGCATTATCGAGGCCAGCAACAGCCCCTGGAGAGTCCAAGTGGTCGTGGTGAAAACTGTGGAGAAACACAGGATGGTCGTGGACTACAGCCAGACCATCAATCGGTACACGCAACTCGACGCGTAACCCCTCCCATGCATATCTGATATGGTCGATCAGATTGCACAGTACCGGGTCTTCTCAACTGTGGACCTGAAATCCGCCTTTATCACTTTCTCAGGGTTCCCTTTGGCGTCACCAACGGGAAATTGACCGGCACGAACTGCGGGCTACCTTCCCGTACCTGGGCAATGTCACCATCTGCGGCCACGATCAGCAGGACCATGACGCCAACCTTGCCAAATTTCTCCACACCGCCACTCTTCTCAACCTAACTTCTAACAAGGAGAAGTGCGTGTTCAGCACGAACCGCTTAGCCATCCTCGGCTATGTGGTCCAGAACGGAGTTCTGTGGCCCAATCCCGACTGCATGCGCCCCCTCATGGAACTCCCCCTTCCCCATTGCCCCAAGGCCCTCAAACAATGCCTGGGGTTCTTCTCTTATTATGCTCAGTGGGTCCCAATCAATGCGGACAAGACCCGTCCACTCATTCAATCCACTCTGTTTCCCCTGATGGCCGAGGCTCACCGGGCCTTCAACCGTATTAAGGCTGACATCGCCAAGGCCGCGATGCATGCAGTCGACGAGACGTTACCATTTCAAGTCGAGAGCAACGCATCAGACATCGCTCTAGCCGCCACCCTCAACCAGGCAGTCAGGCCCGTGGCATTTTTCTCACGAACCCTACACGCCTCCGAAATTCGGCATTCCTCCATCGAAAAAGAGGCCCAAGCCATCGTTGAAGCTGTGTGGCATTGGAGGCATTACCTGGCCGGCAGGAGATTCACTCTCCTCACTGACCAACTTCATGTTCAACAACACACAGCGGGGCAAGATCAAAGATGATAAAATCTTGAGGTGGAGGATCAAGCTCGCCACCTACAACTACGAGATTTTGTATCGCCCCGGTAAGCTCAACAAGCCCCCCGATGCCCTATCCCGAGGTACATGTGCCAGCACACAAGTGGACTGACTCCGGACTTTGCATGACAACCTCGGTCACCCGGGGGTCACACGTTTTTACCATTTCATCAAGGCTCGCAATCTGCCCTACTCCATCGAGGAAGTCAGGGCTGTCACCAGAGACTGCCAGGTCTGCGTGGAGTGTAAACCGAACTTCTACCGGCTAGACCGTGCGTGCCTGGTGAAGGCCTCTCGCCCCTTTGAACGCCTCAGCGTGGACTTCAAAGGGCCCCTCCCCTCCACCGACCGCAACACATACTTTATCAGTGTGGCCGATGAATACTCAAAATTCCCCATCGCCATCCCATGCCCCGATATGGCGTCTGCCACCGTCATCAACGCCCTCAACACCATCTTTGCTCTGTTCGGCTTCCCCGCCTACGCCCACAGCGACAGGGGATCCTCATTCATGAGCGATGAGCTGTGTCAGTTCCTGCTCAACAGGCCTCGAGCAGGACGACCAGCGATAACCCCCAGGGAAACGGACAGGTGGAGAGGGTGAATGGGACGGTCTGGAGGGCCGCCCAGCTGGCCCGACGGTCCATAAATCTCCCGGCCTCCCACTGGCAGGAGGATGTTCCCGACGCCCTGAACTCCATTCGGTCGCTCCAGTGCATCGCGAATAATGAAATACCCTATGAACGTCTCTTTGCCTTCCCTAGGAAGTCCACCTGTGGGGTATTGCTCCCGACTTGGCTCGCAGCTCCAGGACCCGTACTCCTCCGTAAACACGTACGACTCCAAAAGGCAGACCCGTTGGTTGAGAGGGTACAGCTACTTCACGCCAACCCAGAGTACGTCTATGTAGCGTACCCCGACGGCCGACAAGATACTGTCTCCCTCAGGGACCTAGCATCAGCTGTTCACCACACCCTCCCCCCAACCCGGCGCCACCCTCCCCTCCCCTCTCCCGGCGCACCCCACCGCAGCCCCCGCCCCGGAACAATCCATCCTCCCCTTGCCCACACCCGAGGATGAAGATGATTCCGACACGCTCCCGGAGTCACCGAAGACCAAACCGACACCGGAATCACCGCCAGCACTGAGGCGCTCCCGACGGCAGATCAAGGCTCCGGACCTGAATCTGTAACATGACCTGGACTTTTAAAACACCATCCCTCTGTACATAATTTTCCCCTCCACCCCGCTGGACTCAAAGTTTTTGCTCTCTGTACTTTAAAAAGTTTACCTGTAAATAGTTCGCCACCACCTCCGCTGGACTCAATCTTAACAGGGGGTGAATGTGATAGTCACCACTGCTGTATATATTGTATATAGAGGATGTCAGTGTATGTGTTTTGTGGTAAGGTCCTGTACTATGGGTACGGAGGTAGTTCCCTGCCTGCTGGCTCCGCCCAGTAGGCGGAGTATAAATATGTGTGCTCCCAGTACAGCAGCCACTTCGCCAGCTGCTGGAGGAGGCCACACACCTTAGTGTAATAAAGCCTCGGTTGCATCCAACTCTCGTCTTTGTGTAATTGATCGTGCATCACACAATTTTGTGGGGCTGGAGTCACATGTAGGCCAGATGAGGTAAAGAGGGCAAGTTTCGGTCGGGATTCTCTGACCCAGGTTCTCCCCGCCACACAGCATCGAAAATCAGGTGATATTTATACAGAATATGGCTACGTAGGTTATGTATATAAGAATATTGTTTACATTAAATCATGACTGTTTAAACTTTACATTAAACAAGTTATGTGCACCCAGGCAGAGTGATATCTACCCTTATCTGCCCTTCAGCTTCCTAGGACAAGCTGCCCGCACCATGGTAAAACTTGCTGTCGGGTGTTGGTGGGGGGTGGGGGGGGGGGGGGTGCTGCTGGAGAATTCCACCCCAGGAGGTAGAACGATTAAAGGGGTGAGTGCAAACCAAACTCTCAGCACTCTCGTCTTCTCATACAGTACGGATTTGTTGACTTGTTTTACATTGTATCCTTGGTGAGTGCAAGACAAAAAGCTTCGACGAAAGAAGTCTCTTTTTTTCTCAGCAATGCTCCAGGTCCATTCTGCCAAAATGACTATTCGAAAACAGAACGCATCTACTTTCTGAAAACTCCTTCATTGAATGTTACTGCCAAGGCCCAGCTTCTATTGACTTTCTCACTTTTGTGGGCAATGCATCCTTCCTCAGGGCCTTGTTCACAATCACATCATAACATAATCAATCAGCAATGACAATCGGTTACATGATTACAATGTTACAATGTTGCAGGTTGGCAGAATCCTTCATTAGCAGAGGGATTGAATTTAAGAGCCATGAGGTGATGATGCAGCTGTACAAAACCTTGGTAAGGCCACATTTGGAGTACTGTGTGCAGTTCTGGTCGGCTCATTTTAGTAGGATGTGGAAGCTTTGGAAAAGGTGCAAAGGAGATTTACCAGGATGTTGCCTGGAATGGAGAGTAAGTCTTATGAGGAAAGGTTGAGGGTGCTCGGCCTTTTCTCATTAGAACGGAAAAGGATGAGGGACGACTTGATAGAGGTTTATAAGATGATCAGGGGAATAGATAGAGTAGACAGTCAGAGACTTTTTCCCCGGGTGGAACAAACCATTACAAGGGGACATAAATTTAAGGTGAATGGTGGAAGATATAGGATGGATGTCAGAGGTAGGTTCTTTACCCGGAGAGTAGTGGGGGCATGGAATGCACTGCCTGCGGAAGTAGTTGAGTCGGAAACATTAGGGACCTTCAAGCGGCCATTGGATAGGTACATGGATTACGGTAGAATGATGGGGTGTAGATTAATTTGTGCTTAATCTCGGCCAAATGTTCGGCACAACATCGTGGGCCGAAGGGCCTGTTCTGTGCTGTATTTTTCTACGTTCTATGTTCTATGCAATGATAAAGCTGATGTCTCCACCAGTAAAATGAAAACATAGTTATATTCTTCTAATTCCTCTGCATGGTTAAAGATACCGGGCTGAAATTTCCCTTCTGTGCACAGTGTGCTGGCTGAGGTGCGAAAACCAGCTTGTAGCTCTCCAGCAGCACACGTTCGGTTTCTCTCCAGGTATTCCGGTACCCTTGTGCACAAAAAGTCTAGGGCTGTGTTCGACCCTGTCACGGCAGTGAGGCATGGCCTAATAGAGCCAGCAGCACCAGATCCACAGAGATTGGCCGACTGTGCACTAAAAAAAACATATCCACCCCACTCCAAAACAGATTCAGGGAACTCCCCCCGCACTGCCCCCTTCCACATGCGGACAGGGACAAGCTTGCCTCAACGAATAAGGGAAATGGAAACTCCCATACCCGCGCCCGGGGCAAACCCCAACCCCACCCACACAAATAAAGGGAATCACCCGCCCAACACTCACACACACACCAGGTCAACCTACCACGCAAGCACGGGGTAAATACCCCCACCCATCCCCAGACATAAAGCGAACACCCACAACGGAGTTCTCCTTGACACTGCCTGCAAAAGAAACCTACGGAACAGGAGCAGGAGTAGACCATTCAGCCCCTCGATCCTGCTCTGCTATTCAATACGGCGGCGCTGTGCATACAATACGATCAGAGCTGATCTGCCCCAACTTCTGTCTACTCCCCAATTCCCTGAGAAACCAAAAATCCCAGCCTTAACTCTATTCAGAAAGGGAGCATCCACAACACCCTGGGGTAGAGAAGTCCAAAGATTTGCAACCCTTTGAGTCAAGAAATGTGTGCTCAACTCAGTCCCAAATAATCGACCCCTTGTCCTGAGGTGTCCCCCGCTGTGTTTTAGACACTCCTGTGCCGACCCTGTCAAACCCCTTCAGAATCAATGAGATTACCTCTCATTCTTCTAAGCTCCGGGGTGTGGGCTCAATTTTTTTTTTCTGTAAATTTAGAGTACCCAATTCATTTTTCCAATTAATGGGCAATTTAGCGTGGCCAATCCACCTAGCCTGCACATCTTTGGGTTGTGGGGGGTGGAACCCACGCAAACACAGGGAGAATGTGCAAACTCCACACAGAAAGTGAACCAGAGCCAGGATCGAACCTGGGACCTTGGCGCCGTGAGGCAGCAATGCTAACCACTGCGCCATCATGCTGCCCCGGGTTTAGCCTCAATTTACTCACATCAGGCAAACCCAAGAACCAATCCAGGAAGCATTTATGATTTTTCTATCAAGGGAGAACAGGAAAACACACCCCTCAGGGAATCTAATGATACTCATCCACCTTAGGAGTATATTCTTCTGACACTATGCTGATGGAGCATCCACTTTGGGAGCAATTGGGAAGTGGGGCAAAAATTGCACTTAAATTGAACCGGTCAGGCTGCAACTCAAGTGTCTGCTAAAATGTATTTGTATAATGACAAATATAAAATATTCCATGAAACAGCACATTTAGGCAGTGTAATGGAACATAATAGTTACTTTTCTTTCCATTAAAGGAAGATTCCATGATACATTTAAGAGTGGTGACCTGGTGCTGTTTTTTTGATAAAGCTGAAAATAGGTTTATCGCAGAAAATAAGCATTTTTTATATATAGGCGCCTCGTCCAGCGTTTCAAGTAAGCTGAATATGATTTTAAAAGTACAATATTAAACAATATTCATTTTAACCTCTCAATTCTCACAAATGCTTGGGACCATTTTTGGATTATGTAATTTTCTGGCTGAACAGCTAACGCTAATACAGTGATGGGCAACCTGGGCTGAGTGAGTGGTCCGTGTGAGTGGTCCTCCTTCATCTCAGTGGGCCGCAAGATTGAAACTGGGCTTGGTCACTAACCATGACCCCATGAATACTGTCGAATATATTTAATACCCGGTGAATATTTCATTGCGACTTTAAGAAAATGCCTAATCATTTATACATCAATAGAACTGTCATCAATTTCAAATGCTAAACAAAAGAAATATTTATATTTTGGACACAGGTTGCACACGGCTCTCACAGTCAATATTGTGAGCAATCAGTATGCACCTCACTTCACTGACCCTTGCTCCACATGTGTGTAATTCCAGTCATACCAGTAGGGGAAATAAAACTACATGGACGGAAATCAGTACAACGCAGCAATCCTGCATGTGGGCAACAGTCAACAAAATGTCTTGTGGGCCACACTCGGAACCCAGATGGGCCGCATGCGTTAGCACTGTTGCTTTACCGCGCCAGGGACCCGGACTCAATTCCGGGCTTGGGTCACTGTCTATGCGGAGTCTGCACATTCTCCCCGGGTCTGCGTCGGTTTCCTCTGGTGCTCTGGATACCACACACAGTCCAAAGATGTACAGATTAGGTGGATTGGCCATGCTAAATTGCCCTTAGCGTCCAAAAAGGATGGGTGGGGTTCCCGGGTTGGGGGGATGGGGTGGAGGTGTGGGCTTGGGCCGGGTGCTCTTTCCAGGGGCCGGTGCAGACCCGATGGGCCGAAGGGCCTTCTTCTGCACTGTAGATTCTACGATTCTATATTACTGAAGTACTGTACTAAAACGATGTTGAGAGAACAGGTGGAACCAGGTTCCAGGTGACCCAGAAGTCATACTTACCAACAGGCCTTGTCGGGAGAAAGTAGGATAATGATTATTTACCAAACATTCAATATTAAAAAACTGAAAACAATTTATCTTCCCAGAAAGACTGGCAATGTACTAGCAGTGTGAAATGCTTTGATTCTTATTCCTAACTAAGTAGCCTGGTTTTCTTCCGGACATCCATCTTGACTCTCAACTCTCCTGCAATCTCCCCACTGAAACAGCCAAATGCTGTTTCCCTTACCTTCAGTCAATGCAGAACGGTTAGAACAATTTTTAAAAAACCTTCAATATTCACTATTTCAGAATTTGCTGCAACACCGAGTGGCCAGTGTGCGAGTTGCCTCATGGGCCTGCACAAAGTAATCCGGACAACTGGGGTTTACGGATTTCAGATGTTCGGACTGGACAGTGTTTGTTGTGTTGGCATCATGGCCTGATCTCCTAGCAACCTTTCCCTCTTATGATCAAGAAATCCAGACTGACCCACATGGGTGATATCAAACCTACATTTTTATTATATGCACGATTGGCTATAAGGTAGGTACATCTCTCTTGAGTACAGACTATTCCATCTGATTCATGGTCTCGAGCACATGACTGCTGAAGTCACTGTTGCATCATGATATCCATCACTAACACGTTCCAATGAAGTAAAGTCACCATAGTCCCAAATGACCATAGGCTGCTTGCCCCTTTGAGGGGGAGAGCTGACTGGTGGTGATTTAACTTGAGGGCCACCACACCTCGGGTGAGGAGCAAGGTTGAGAAGGTGGGGCCTGCATGAATAACCTCAGCTGGTATGGGAATTGAACCCACGCTGTTGGCCTTGCTTCACATCATTAACCAACTGTCCAGCCAACTGAGCGAAACATTACCAATAGCTATTAACTGTACAACCAACAGGGTCTCCACCCTTGATGTAAACACTGGAAAATGTTCAGATGACTTTTTTCTCCTGAGGAGGAATCTCAAATGCAATGCCGTCATGAGACACTTATCCCAGACAGACGAGTGAAAATCTGGAACTCTTCACCGAATGGCTGCAGGCCAATGAGCTTTGCATGACTGAGATTGATGGATTCTTGCAAAGTAAGGTTGCCGATGGACAAATGGAATTGACGTACAGATCAACCATGATATTATTGAATGGTGGAATGGACTCGAGGGGCTGAAAACCCTGAATCTGCTGCTCTGTTCCTCTGCTCCTTCTACCTGCTTCACGTTGACTGAGATCTACAAACACCTCAAGAGTTTATTCAAACACTCGACTGGGCTGCTGAATTGTCACTCCCTGTTGGCCAAATACATCAGCTCTTGTAACAAATAGGTGCTGTTGTCAATGTTCACTCCCTCCCTTCCCCGAAAGCACCGTTCCTTCACTGGGTATGTGGGCATGGACATCATCTTCCAGTTGGTTGACCAAGTGCATGTCCTTTATTGTGCGAGAATCTACATTGTGTGTTGGCTGGCTATTCCTTTGAGAGGGCCAACATATTTGAGCCCAAGCCCGTTTTCACCCAGTGTCTACACAAACACACACACACACACACACTCACACGCATGCATGCACGCACACACCATCCTATCTCAGATTAGCTAATTCAAACCCACAATAGAACCATCCCCTTCCTTGTCTTATGGATCACTCTCACATTTTACAGTGCGGTTCCCAGCTTAGTCATTTAAAGCATGCTGGAGTCACATCTGGAACAAAGGAAGGTTGCTGTGTCGGTTGGAAGCCAATCATCTCAGCCCTAAACTGCAGGAGCATCTCAGGAAGTGCCCAGCAGTCTTTAACCACTTCAACAATCTCCTTCTCCCAATTGTAGGGTCAGAAATTGAACTGTTCTTTGGCAAATGAAGTCACCCCTGCCCACATACAGCAAGGCTTGGACAAAGTCCAGGATTGGGCTAATAAAGTAACGTACATGCCACATAAGTTCCAGACAATGATCATCTTCAGTATGATGGATCTTAACCACTTCCCCTTGACATTCAGTGACATTGCTATTGTTGAGCCCTTAACATCTTGGGGATCGCCATTGGCCAACAAATTAATTGGAGCAGCCCTGTAAATGCCATAGTGTGATGAATGTAAAAAATTGTCATATTTTATATTTTATGCAGTAATATGAGCAAAGCCTTGGCTAAGATGCATACAGGCAGTATGACTGCAAGAGCTGTGATCAAGGTGTCGTAAAAGAGAGATAATAATTGCTTTACTGGCGATGTGTTCTGCTAATAGACCTTCAGAACCATCCACTTGTTTATAGGTAGCTAGCTAATGGGACAGTGTTTATGTTTGAAGGACCCTGGACAGCACGGTGGCGCAGTGGTTAGCACTGCTGCCTCACGACACCAAAGTCCCAGGCTTCGGGTCATAGTCCGTGTGGAGTTTGCATATTCTCCCCGTATTTGCATGGGTTTTGCCCCACAACCCAAAATATCTGCAGTGTAGGTAGATTGGCCATGCTAAGTTGCCCCCCTTATTTGGAAAAATATGACTTGGTCACCCTAAATTTAAGAAAAAAAATTTATGAAGGACCCCTGGAGGGTAGCTACTTTATGAGGGGTATTGTGTTTAGTCCTTGATAAGCAAGTAAAGGGACATCTTGCAAGAAGGGATAAAATAATGCTTGGTGCTTTGGGTGATGTAATTATTGAGAGGAGCCCGACCTGTCTGAATAGGCAGTTGGAACTCTCTTCTGAACAGAAGTGTTTCAGTTTGGTCCTGAAAGTTTCTCTCTCCAAAGATTCTGCACAGAGAAAAGCAAGTAGAAACCTGGTTGTTAACTTTATTCATGAGTGGTATTTGAAATATATTGGTTTGCTTAATTGGAACATAGTGGCAGGTTTAGGAAGTAAGCCAAGGTTTCCTCATTTACTAAAGGACTGTTAACTGTAGATTCTTTGTTACTGATGTGGCTAATTCTGTGTTTAAATTAAAGTTTATTTTCACACGAAAAAGACCTATTGGTCAGTGTTATCACTCCTGTGGTGCAGTTACATTTCCTCACAGTTTTACAAATTGTGAAAAGTTGTGTTCTTGTCCAGGATCTTAAAAATTGCTAATGATGCACTTCAGAAGCTGGATGTTCTGCAGTGAGTGACCCACCATCTAAATCTTAAATTTTTTTCCACCATCTCCAAGACACAGAGGGCAGTGAATCGGTAGAATCCTTTACCACAGAGGGCTACTGAAGCTGGATCAAGGCTGAGGTAGACAGATTTATAATCAATCAGACAATCAAGAGTTGCGTGGATAAGGCAGAAAAGTAGAATTGAGGATTATCAGATCAGTCATGATCAACAGCAAATCCAATGGCTTAAACTTGAACTCTCTCCCATCATCAGTGTACCGTGACTCCATAGTGTACTATGTATAGAATGTACTGCAGCATCTTATCAAGGTCTCTATGACAATATGCCCTGGGCAGCAGACACATGGGAACGTCTGTTAGTTCTCCTATTAAACCACAGATATTCTAGCTTGGAAATATACACTCTGAAGGTCACTGGACAAAGATCCAGGAACCTGCTTCATATTTTTATATTGCGCGGAAGGAAATAGGAACTAATTGTTATGAGAATGTAAATCCAGGGTGCATACTCACTTCATCACTGCAGTCATGTGCCGAGTAACAATGTATCAGCCCACCAACAACATTGAGAGCAATAAGAAATAAACTGGGAGAAGCTCCAGTAGCTTGAGTGTAAACTATGATATTTTCTAATTTACCGGAACTGAAAGACACAAACACCGTTAACCTGGTGTAAGGTTTCATCCTGTTTATTCCCTGTTTATTTTGTTATTTCCCCTTTCTTTTATTTTTGCCGTTACATTTTTATCCATGGATGATTAACAGACATGTGTCTTTAAGGCAGCCCGTATCTTCAATCCAAACAGAAGAAAGCAGTCGCCTACACCTTTAATTCAAGCAAAAGAAAGCAGTGGCCTGTGCCTTTAATTCAAACAGAAATTTGTGCTGGTTTGGACTGCGGTGGCAGACTTACTAGCACCAATGACAGTGATTGGCTGGGTCTCGGTTTGATTGATTTGGCTGATGGGCAATGAATTGGCCCAAAAGGCTCTGCTCTGCCTGGTAACTGGTGGTGATTGGATCTGATCCCATTGCAGTCTTTTTCAGGGCTCCAACGGTTGAGTTTGGTTTCAGTTTTGATTCTGGAAGCCCAGGGGGTAAAAGATCCAGCTGAATCCTCTCCAGAAAGCTGTTGCTCAACCTTTACAAAAAGAAGTAGCTAAATCCGGTGCAAAAAGTCTGTTGTGAAGGCTGCAGCTCACTCTAAAAGGAACCATCTGACTCTCTTTCCAATAAGCCTGTGATTGTTGGATCCCTGATGCTACAGGGCCAGAAGGCAAGCCACAAACTGAAGCCAAGGGCCAAAAACTTGGAGTATATTTATTTGAATTATTGGTTAATTCATTTGTGTTGTGACTCCGGGGTTGGAATAGACCGTACACTTTCCCAGGGCATCATAACATCAGGGAAATGTGCAAGATGTCGCCACACAGTTCAAGAAGGCAGCTCATCACCACCTTCTCCAGGTTAACGAGTGATGGGAATAAATGCCAGTCTTGCCAATGGCGAATTTGGTTTTTTTGTTCATGAATACAGAGCTCTCTTTCTTGGGATCTATTAAGGTAGACTCTAACCCCCTCACCCCTCACCCCCGCCAGGTCAGACAGGGGCTGGGGTTAAATTGGTATAAATGTTAAATCCAATCACAAATTACTTTGGGTTTACCCGCAGCAGGTTTGAGGGGTGGCCAGGTCACTTGCTTTCTCCTTACTTGAAATCTATCCCTCCCCAGAGACCTCCTCCTCTCCATAATCTCTTCTTTCCTGCTATCTCTCCCTGAATGCGCTCCCTTTCCTTCCCATGATCCTTTCTGTGATCTTTCCCCCTGTGAGATCTGTCATTTCCCGTGATCTCTCAGTCACTCCTTCTCTCCTCACAACTGTGCTATGAGTCCTTCCACAATCTTTGCTGATTATCATCAACCAGCCCCTCTTGTCCCCGCTCGCAGCCTTTCCCAGGAATCTGGCCCAGTTCCCAATCTGACTGGCAGCAGGTGGGAAATGAAGTAAACAAAATTGTGATCCCGCTGTTAAGTTGAGCACGACCTTGTTGCTGTCAATTCCAAGTTTCTCAGCAGACCCATCCCCTCCTTCCCTTACTGCTTCCCCATGAGTTTCAGTGCCGTTGTTTTTAAACAGTCATTCACTGATTCCCTTCATGACAGGAGAACACTGGTGAAACAAATGGAAATATCCAGTAGAAAATGGGAAATGTTTGTCAACCTAAAAGTGTCTTTTCTTTGCCAGTACAAAGTCTCCAAGTCAATTGGGACATTCAAAGCAGATTGGCAGAAAGTTACATCGCACACTGACTTCTGAACATCTATAGTTGAAGAGACCAGGGGCAGGATTCTCCGCTCCTCCAGCCGTTTCTCGGAAACATGCTGTTCACCGACAGCAGGATTCTATCTTCCCATCGCTTGTCAATGGGACTTCCCATTGAAGCCACCCCACTCCGCCGGGAAACCCATGGGTGGGGGTGCATTGCCAGTGGGAAAAGGGAATCCTGGTGACCACAGAATTCCAGCCCAGGTATATAAAGTACTGTTGGTATATAAAGCACTATGATGAATAAAGTTGAAACATTTAATGAGGGAACGTTGAAGGGTAAGCCGAGGAGCTATTTATTAAGATTAACGACGGCTGTACAGCTCAGCTATGTATAGGTTACATTTAACATCAATTCATGGACAGTAGGAGACAATGTGATTGAGAACGAATCAGGGTTAATGACCAATGCGCCTCCAGCTCAAAAAAAATCTTTATGGGCAGCACGGTGGCCTAGTGGTTAGCACAACCGCCTCACAACGCTGAGGTCCCAGGTTCGATCCCGGCTCTGGGTCACTGTCTGTGTGGAGTTTGCACATTCTCCCCGTGTCTGCGTGTGTTTTGCCCCCACAACCCAAAAATGTGCAGAGTAGGTGGATTGGCCACGCTAAATTGCCCCTTAATTGGAAAAAATAATTGGGTAATCTAAATTTTTTTTTAAAAATCTTTATTCTTTCCACAGGTCGATCCTGCAGTTGGCACAGCTTCTGTCTCGAGCCTCTGGCATTTGGAATTATATCACCGTTCCTTCACTAATTCTGGGTCCAAATTCTGTAACTCCCTCCCTGACAGCACTGTGGGTGTACTTACACCACATGGACTGCAACAGCTCAACAAGTTGGCTCACCACCATTTTCCCAAGGACAATCGGGATGGACAATAAACCTAAACCCACAATGTCCGCACCCCATGGAAAGACTAAATAAGTAAAAACTCCATCCATCAATCACCCCCTTCATTGGCTTAACCATCGCTGTATAATTAATAGCTGACCATCAATCCATTGGTTGCATGATAAACAAATGGACAATTTTCCTGTAGGTGTCTTGAACATCCTAATAAACTTTCCCTGAACCTAATAGTCCAGGGGTCCCGTTTTAAACAATTACTCAGCTGAGAAGTGCTGTAGAATTTTATATTTTGACTCCCAACATAATATACTGTGTGAATATCCAAACATGGCATAATACCTGTGTCACTTGACGAGCTGATCATGTTTGAAGGTTATCATTCCTGACCTTCCTCAGAGGTGAGCGCCTAATTCTCAATTTGCACATTCTTTTTGAGTTGTTGGAGGATGAATAGATTTATTTGAATAATTTAACACTTGATGTGAACATTACAAGAACATCAAGATGATAAAAGTTATACGTAGGGTGTATAATCTAATTACAATAATACCTAGTTGCTCACCATTTCTTAAGCCTGCTTCATACCTGTTCGAGCATCAGCACCAAATATAACCATTACCTTTGGAAATGGTTCGGGCCACTTCAGAAATTTCTATCAGGACAGCAGACAACTCAAGAGGGTTTAATCTTTTCTTTCCCTTTCCTTCCTGTATTCAATTCTTTTGTTTAATAGCTTTGCTTATTTTAAATTGAGAAGCCTAACCCAAGGCCTCAAGCCCAAAATGCAAGATGCTGCCAAAGTTCAAAAGGCTCAGAGAGTAGATGAGGTCAAGCAAGGAGCAGTAATGAGACCAGCCTTCACTCACAGATTAGGTCACATGTTAGGTCACATGGGAGGGACGAGTTTCAGTGTAAAGATGCTGTGACAATGTTAAGAGTTTGAATCTTTGTTCAGAACATACTGAGAATGCAGCCAGTGGGAATCAGAGAGGAAAAATCAAGAAAACTATAATTGTGCCAAAGAAAAAAGGAAGAAAAATCACAGGAACAGACCCTTCGGTCCTCCAAGCCTGCGCCGACCATGCTGCCCGTCTAAACTAAAACCTTCTGCACTTCCGGGGTCCGTAACCCTCTATTCCCAGCCTGTTCATGTATTTGTCAAGATGTCCCTTAAACATCACTATCGTACCTGGTTCCACCACCTCCTCTGATAGCATGTTCCAGGCACCCACTACCCCCTGTATAAAAAACTTCCTTCGCACGTCTCCTCTACACTTTGCCCCTCGCACCTTAAACCTATAGGCAGCATGGTAACACAGTGGTTAGCACGGTTGCTTCACAGCTCCAGGGTCCCAGATTTGTTTCCTGGCTTGGGTCACTGTCAGTGCGGAGTCTGCACATTCTCCCCGTGTCTGCGTGGGTTTCCTCCGGGTGCTCCGGTTTCCTCCCACAGTCCAAAGATGTGCAGGTTAGGTGGAATGGCCATGCTAAATTGCCCTTAGTGTCCAAAAAGGGTTAGGTGGGGTTACTGGGGGTGATTAAGTAAAGGGGGAGGGATGGTTGTCACCCGGGGGCACCCTCTTGGCACTTACCACATAAGACAGCATGGTAGCACAACCCCTTATGTGGAGTTATGGGGATAGGATAGAGTTTGGGCTTAAGTAAGGTGCTCTTGCCAAAGGTCGGTGCAGACCCGATGCACCGAATGGTCTCCTTCTACACTGTAAATTCTATGATTCTATATCCCCCAGTAACTGACTCGTCCACCCGAGGAAAAAGCTTCTGACTATCCACTCTGTCCATGCCCCTCATAATTTTGTGGATTTCCAACAGGTCAACCCTCAACCTCCATCGTTCCAGTGAGAACAAACAGAGTTTATCCAACCTTGCCGAAAAAATAGAAAAAGACGGAAAGACTGTGTGAGAGAGAACTTAGAGCATCATTTTTGCACAGTACTTCAATAAAATGGAGGACACGGTATTTGGATACGTTCATTAGTGCTTTGTAATATTCGGTACATACAACAGCGCAGCCTTGGGCAACCTTTGACCGGAGGCCAATCTGGGTTCTGAGTGCGGCCCACGAAGCATCTTGTTGACCGTTGCCCATGCTCAGGGTTGCCACATTCCGCTGATTTTCGTCCACATAGTTTTTTTTTTCCTACCGATTCGACTGAAGTGATTTGCATGTAAAGCCAGGGCCAGTGAAGTGAGGTGCCTGCTGATATCTCACATTGACTGTGAGAACCGTGCACTCCCTCTGCGTCCAAAGTGTAAATATTTATTTTGTTTTTACCATTTGATGTTGATGATAGTTCTTTTAAAATATAAATGATTAAGCATTTTCTAAAAATCATTATGAAATATTCAGCGTGTATCAAATGTACTGGGCGCGATTCTCTGCACCCGCGGAAAATCGCGAAGTTGGCCGTGAAAACGGCCGACTTTTGCGACGGCCCGACACGGCCCATTTCCCGAGGTATTCACGTTTGGGAAATGGGCTAGGATCAGGGCCGCGTCAATCACGTGCGCGATGACGCCGGAATGCGGCAACGCTACAAACAAGCCCACGTGACGCCGCCCGACGTTGGAAAAGGGCGCGGGCGAGCACAGAAACTAGGCCAGGATGTCGGAGCTCAGGAGAGCAGCCCCCCGATTCGTTGAGGCTGACGTGGAGACGCTGCTCGAATCAATTGAGCAGAGGAGGGGCATCATCTGCCCGCGTAGAGGGCATCGCCACCCTGCCAGCGCGGTGCGCCAGGCCTGGCGTGAGGTGGCTGCTGCCGTCAGTTCTGTGGGGCAGACCCCTCGCTCTGCAGACCAATATCGGAAGAAGATGCACGACCTCACCAGGACTGCCAGGGTAAGTGCCAAGAGGGTGCCCCCGGGTGACAACCATCCCTCCCCCCTTTACTTAATCAGCCACCTCCCCCCCCCCCCCCCCCCCCCCCCCCCGGCACGGGGGGTGGAGGGGGATTGGGGCAGAGTGAGTGGAGGGTGGTTCACAAAGTAGTCACAGACCCAGCGCTCTGGCCCCCGTGGAGAGATGCAATGGTCTTATTACAACTTGACCCCCAAACTGTGCCAGTATCTGAACGGACTGCTGATACCTGCCGTATTGTAATGATCTACCTATGCCCCCTCCCCCAACAGGACAAGACCGCTCACAACACTCGTGAGCGGAACAAGACTGGAGGGGGTTCGCCCATCCTGCACCCCCTCACCACGTTTGAGCAGAGGGCACTGGATCTTGTTGGGGGATCTGCCACCCGGGAGATCGCGCAATGCGAGGTTGGCGGAGCTGCAACAAGTGAGACAACCCTGCATGACAAACAACGCCCCCCTCCCCCATCCTCTGTCCCTTCACACACCCTGCCCACTTGGACACCTCCCCCATCCTCTGTCCCTTCACACACCCTGCCCACTTGGACACCTCCCCCATCCTCTGTCCCTTCACACCCTGCCCACTGGGACCATCCAGCGCCCGGCCGAGCGTCTCTAAATAACCCGTTTCATTCTCTTCCCTGTGATGCCGAACGACCAGGGCTGTCTGCCTCCAGGCAGACACAGGCATCTGCCCCCACCTCACCCAGGGCCGCACAAGAGAGGCTGCCCGATCAGCGGGGAGTCCCATCCTCCCCAACCGAATCTGTGGAGCAGGACGCCCAGAGGGCGGCGACAGAGCAAGAGAGAGAAATGGCCCGCGAACGCCCTGCGGCCTCTCAGCGGGCCGATGACATAGAGGAGGCGTCAACCCAAGACGACCCCGAGCTTGCGGCACAGCTATCTCCCACACCATCCACCATCCCAGAGACACTCACCCCGGTTGGCCTATTTAGTGATGAGGCTCCTGGATCACAGTCTGGGTCGCACATCACAGCTGAGCAGGTACATCAGCTGGTGGTCGGAGCAGCCGAGGGCCCGGACTGGCGGAGGCCAGGGCCTGCATGCAGCTGGCTCCCAGACATTTTCCGAGTTCCTGGACTTTCTCAACCCACCCGCACAGCTGATGCCTCAGGAAACCCAGGTAAACAATGACGGGATGAGGGCTGTCTTCCAGACTCTGCAGACACTGTTAGAGGAGTCGAACCGTGTCCACGAGCAGGGAGTGGTGCCGCTCATGGCAGCAACCCAGGCCGACACCGCACGGGTGGCATCCGCGGTGGAGGTAATGGGTCAGATTATGCAAGGCGTTTGGCTTAATGTGCACGCATCATCCTCAGCCCTGGACAGGGTTGCCCTCTCACAGGCAGCAATGCGCCAGAGCCAACACGACATTGCCGTCCCTTCCCCCCCCACCCCCTCCCACAGCTAGCCCACGCGGACACGTGATGGAGTGTCCGTGACGATCTCAGCGGCCACCAAGGTGGATGGTTCAGCTATTGCCATGGGTCAGACTCTCTCTAACGATTCTGAGCTCACAGCTCTTCGCAGAGCAGGGCTGTCATCATTCCACATGGCACTGATCACACCCGCTGACACAGCCATCAATGTTGTGCCATACCATCTGGACCCAGTGGTAAGGATGATGTCGAAGTGGAGCAGTGTACACTGAGAGGGGGTGGGGGTGGGGGGGTGGGGGGTGGGTGGTTGTGGTGGTGGCAGTTATGTGTTAACCCGCTGCACGACTAGCGATGCAGGTGGTGGTTTGGTGTTCAGCGGGGACGTCACATACGATGTGTGAACCGTGCTGCCACCAAGGCGTCGCGTGCCCGCCGTCCTTTCCGGGTCCGTCGTGCTGCCTCCTGGACATCACCAGCACCAGGGTCGTGTCTGCGTGCTGCGCCCACCACTCTGCCAGCCTCCTCCTCCTCCTCCTCCTCCCTCTCCTCCTCCTCCTCCTCCTCGTCCTTCTCTGTGCTGGCACCACTGCCACTTGCTTCTCCCTCCGCCTCCTGCAGCAGGTCATCTCCCCTCTGCATCGCGATGTTGTGCAGCGCACAGCAGACCACTACAATGCGAGCGACCCTGTCGGCCTGGTACTGCAGGGCCCCTCCGGAGCGGTCCAGGCACCTGAATCTCATCTTCAGGAGGCCAAGGCAGCGCTCCACCACACCCCTGGTTGCTGCATGGGCCTCGTTGTATCGGGTTTCCGCATTGGTCTGAGGCCTCCGTATAGGCGGCATCAGCCAAGACCTCAGCGGATAACTCCTGTCGCCTAGCAACCAGCTCCTCAGCCGGGGGGGACGTCCCTCAAACATAGCAGGGATGAACGACTGCACCAGTATGTAGGAGTCATGCACACTCCCTGGGAACCTTGCACAGACGTTCATGATCCTCATGTGGGGGTCGCATACCACCTGGATATTCATGGATGTCCCCCTCCTGTTTGTGAACACGTCCCTGTCCCCTGCAGGCGGGCGCATGGGGACATGAACACAATCGATTGCCCCCTGCACCATCGGTATCCCGGCCACGCTGGCAAATCCACGAGCTCGTGAGTCTTGAGTTGCTCGGTCCTCGGGAAAGGTGATGTAGCGATCGGCGATGGCATAGAGGGCGTCGGTCACATCCCGGATACACCTGTGCACCGATGACTGGGAGATCCCGGAGAGGTCCCCGCTCGGAGACTGGAAGGAGCCGGTCGCATAGAAGTTAAGAGCGACCGTCACCTTGATGGCAACCGGGATCGCGTGTCCTCCCCCCGTTCCACGTGGGGCGAGGTGTGCCACGAGGTGACAGATATGTATCACCGTCCGCCTACTCAGCCGGAGTCTGCACCTGCAGGTGAAGTCCGTCATTGTTAGGAAAGAGACCCGGACACGGTACACCCTCGGCCTTGGTCGTCGCCTCTGGCGCCGTGGCTGCACCCTCACTCTCTCCACCTCCCCCTCCTCCTCCTCCTCCCCCCCATGCTGCTCGATGACTGGCAACTCCTCGGCCCTTCCCTCTGCTGCTGCAGCTGGCCCTGCATCCACTGTGGGTTGTGGCTGTGGATGCTGCTGCATCTCCAAATGCAGTGCAGCGGCCCCAACCACTGCGCAGAACATAGCCGTTCTGTTCACAGACATTGTGCTAACCTACAGAAGGGTGGTGGGGGGCAGAGAAACGGGACATGTTAGACGGACATGTTAGACGGAGGTTAGTCGACACCTCGGCAGCCGCCTGCCACGGGATACCTGTGTGTCCCGGCGGCCTGGTCGTGCTGCTGACACGCGGGCAGCCTAACCCCTGGTCACTTTCTGCATCCAACGGGCAGTTAACTCCGTCCTCTTCACCGGTGCGTCAGTGGCCTGTGGCCGTAAGCCACAGGGCAACCAGCGGCCGTGTCCTCGTGACCGGCACACCATGGCATGGTGGCAGACATTTTGTTACGGGGTTGGACGGGTCACTCGCTCCCTCTCTCCCTACCCCCCCCACTCCCACTCCCCCCCGTCTCCCCCACTCCCCCCTCAGTCTCCCCCACTCCCCCCTCAGTCTCCCCCCCACTCTCCCCTCCATCTCCCCCACTCCCCCCCTCAGTCTCCCCAACTCCCCCCTCAGTCTCCCCCACTCCCCCCTCGGTCTCCCCCACTCCCCCCTCAGTCTCCCCCACTCCCCCCTCCGTCTCCCCCACTCCCCCCCTCCGTCTCCCCCACTCCCCCTCAGTCTCCCCACTCCCCCCTCAGTCTCCCCCACTCCCCCCTCAGTCTCCCCCACTCCCCCCTCAGTCTCCCCCCACTCTCCCCTCCATCTCCCCCACTCCCCCCTCAGTCTCCCCAACTCCCCCCTCAGTCTCCCCCACTCCCCCCTCAGTCTCCCCACTCCCCCCTCAGTCTCCCCCACTCCCCCCTCCGTCTCCCCCACTCCCCCCTCCGTCTCCCCCACTCCCCCCTCAGTCTCCCCACTCCCCCCTCAGTCTCCCCCACTCCCCCTCCGTCTCCCCCACTCCCCCCTCCATCTCCCCCACTCCCCCCTCAGTCTCCCCCACTCCCCCAGGCTCTGGACCCCCCTCCCGTTCTCGGGGATGCCTTCCCCGTTGTGGCCAGACTCCAGCAGTGCACTGAGCGGTGCGCTGAGCGGTGCGCTCACCTAATCGAAGCTCTCGTCAGCCAGCACGACTGGTTGACGAACTTGAAAGCAGGTGTGTTGGCCGGCATGAAAACAGTGCGTGATGACGTCGGGACTTCGGCCCATCCGGGCCGGAGAATAGCGGGGGGCCAATAAGTAGCGATTCTGGTCGTGTCGGGGGCGCGTTCGAGGCCTTTGCCGGGAATCCCGAAGTGTAGTTTGTGCGGGGTTGGGAGAATAGCGGGAGGGCGTCGGACCTGCGTCGCCGTGAAAATTTGCGCGGCCCGCTATTCTCCGAACCGACGTGAGAGCGGAGAATCGCGCCCACTAAATCTTGGCCGGGATTCTCCCCTACCCGGCGGGACGGGGGGGTCCCGGTGTGTTGGAGTGGCGTGAACCACTCCAGCGTCGGGCCGCCCCAAAGGTGCGGAAGTCTCTGCACATTTAGGGGCCAAGCCCTCACATTGAGGGGCTAGGCCCGCGCCGGAGTGGTTTCCACTCCGCCGGCTGGCGTGAATGGCCTTTGGCGCCACTCCAGCCGGGGCCGAAAGGACTTCGGCGGCTGGTGTAAGTCCGTGCATGCACCGGAGCGTCAGCGACTGCTGACCCCATACCAGCGCATGCGCAGGGAAGGGGGTCTCTTCCGCCTCCGCCATGGTGAAGACCATAGCGAAGGCGGAAGAAAAAGAGTGGCCCCACCCGCCGATCGGTGGGCCCCGATCACGGGCCAGGCCACCGTGGGGGCACCCCCCGGGGTCAGATCGCCCGGCGCCCCCCCAGGATCCCGGCGCCCGCTCCCGGTGCCTGCTCCAGCCGGTAAGGTAGGTGGTTTAATCCACGCCGGCGGGAGATGCTTGTCAGCGGCGGGACTTCGGCCCATTGCGGGCCGGAAAATCGGCGCGGGGGGGCCCGTCGACTGCCGCAGGGGGCCCGCCGACCGGCGCGGCGTGATTCCTGCCCCCGCCGAATCTCAGGTGGCGGAGAATTCGGGACATGGAGGGGGCGGGATTGACGTCGGCCCCGGGCGATTCTCCGACCTGGCGTGGGGTCGGAGAATCCCGCCCCTTATTCTTGGAGTTGTGGTGTGTGAACAAGCCCAATTTCAATCTTGCGGCCCACTGATGTAAACGTGGGCCACTTATGAGGACCGCTGACTAAGCCAAGGTTGTCTATCACTGACTTTGATGTGCTGCAACAGAGAGAAAACATAAAGAGAGACTGAGACAGAAATTGCAGTGCCAAAAAGCCTCAAAGGCTAAATATTATACGAGAAACAACAGATTATTAAATCGATGAAGGAATGCAGCTACAAAACAAATTTCAGCCTGGCCAATGATCGCTCTCTCATCTCTAAGGTTACGGTTGCAAGGCATGCTTTAGGACACCAGCAGATAATCCATGTCATGCTGAAGCATTTAAGGTAGTTCCGTTGAAATATTAAACTGAGGGCCTGCCTACTTGCTTCAATTAATGCACAACATGCACAGAGGAGATGGGGGAATTCTCCCAGTGACCGGGTCAACATTCATCCCTCAATCAACATTACTAAAGACAAATTTGACTGATTAGTGAATCTGGGTTTTTACGGAATGCAGATTGGTCCCTGTAATTTCCTACTTGCCAGCAGCACCGACATTTCTGAAAGTGGTTTCTTGACTCTGACACATTTTTAAGTCCCGAGGATGTGTAAAACATTTTGCAAATGGAAGCTATTTCTTTCTTCGTTCAGGATTCAATACAATTTGTTTTCAATGAGCTTTCAATGAAATCTGTGCAAACAATGAAGAAAGACGGCATGGTAGCACAGTGGTTAGAACTGTTGCTTCACAGCGCCAGGGTCCCAGGTTCGATTCCCAGCTTGGGTCACTGTCTGTGCGGAGTCTGCACATTCTCCCCGTGTCTGCATGGGTTTCCTCCGGGTGCTCCAGTTTCCTCCCACAAGCCCCAAAAGACATGCTTGTTCAGTGAATTGGACATTCCGGCGCCTGTTTGGGTACACAGAGGGTGAAGTCAGAATGTCCAATTTACCTCAGAAGCTCGTCTTTTGGGACTTGTTGGTGGAAACTGGAGCACCTGGATGAAACCCACGCAAACACGGCGAGAACGTGTGTGTTAATTCTTTTGCTTTGAAGAGGTTAATATGTCACCATGAAACACTGCTCACCAACACTGCCGATAGCTATCTTGCAGCTTCAAACCAAGAAACAAGGAGAGATATCCTGATGCAGCTCTAGAATCTTAAACGAAAAATAATCTGGATGTTAAAAAGGTTACAATGCATAATGTCACTGTTAAATAATAATCAGGAGTGAGAGAGACATTATGGAGACACATTAAACTGGTCATAAGCAGAAGTTGAAATCCCTTAAAACATATTACACCATCACATTTCTGTTTAAAGATACTCCCCCCCCCCCCCCCCCCCCCTCTGCACCTTCCAAAGAGGTAGAAACACACTACATGTTCATGTTTAGTTTCATTACATAAGTATATAGGACTGATGAATCTATGAGTGTCTAAAGCATAGAGGTAATCTGCTGGTACGCCCAAATCTTATGATGGTAACCTTCTCTGGAAATTTTTAATTGCCCACAGTGATTTGTGAGATTGTCGTTTGTGGATGTTGTTGCTGGTTGCATTAGGGATCTTATCCTAGATGCAAAAGACTGTACAGTGGTTGAGAAACTGAAATGAATCTGATTTGTCCTTAGTGACGCCTTTGTGTGTGAGATTGCACGGAACCTTGATCAAAGCAGATTTTGGTCACCTCGACTGGCGGCCATGCACCTTCTCTTGGAATCCTGGATGCAAACGTATTGTCCTGACTGTATACTGGGCAATCCTGCACCCACATTTTTTATCATGCACGTTGGTTACCTTTTCTTGCAGTTGTAAGAGTGGCCCTCTAGTTTCCGTGAGAGTAGGATGGGTAAGGGTAGATAGACATTTGTCTGCTGAACATGAGATCTGGCAGTGATGGAGCAGTTGGTATTAAAGGTGTTAATCTCAGATGTGACATTGCAATGTGTAGATCTTACTGGGTCTGTCTACATTTGAGATTTGGGGATGTCACTGTGCTGTTAGGTCTAGGGTAATAAAGAGAAGAAGTGTGATCAATATTCCACTTGTCACATGTATGGAACTAGTTTACCAATAAATTGCAGACTGTCCATAATGATCACTCTACACACACAAAATAAATTGAAATAATACTGAGAGTGTATGTAGCAGTTGTGCTTTATATATATTGTGCAATTGTCAACTAATGGGGTACTTGGTAAAGTAGTTGAAGATATCAACTACTACAGGGGCAGCACGGTAGCATTGTGGATAGCATAATTGCTTCACAGCTCCAGGGTCGCAGGTTCGATTCCGGCTTGGGTCACTGTCTGTGCGGAGTCTGCACATCCTCCCTGTGTATGCGTAGGTTTCCTCCGGGTGCTCCGGTTTCCTCCCACAGTCCAAAGATGTGCAGGTTAGGTGGATTGTCCATGATAAATTGTCCTTAGTATCCAAAATTTCCCTTAGTGTTGGGTGGGGTTACTGGGTTATGGGGATAGGGTGGAGGTGTTGACCTCGGGTAGGGTGCTCTTTCCAAGAGCCGGTGCAGATTCGATGGGCCGAATGGCCTCCTTCTGCACTGTAAATTCTATGATTCTATATCGATGAAGTCAGTGCCATGGATATGAAAGAGGTTGTGTGATATTGGGCCAAGGCTCAGGAGGAACTTTATGTGGAATCAATGGTTCCTTCTACTTACTTGGCATACACCCTTGATGACAACTTCACTGTTATTGTTCATACATGGTTGATAGACTTGTGATTCTTCATGTCCAATCTTTATTCATGTGTAAGTGATGAAGTTGTTGAAGAATATCAGTATGCAAAGATTCCAGTATGATGACCCGCCTCCTTTTAAACTTGACTTTCTGGGAGATGTCTAGCTCATTCCGATAATGCCAAAATGGTGTCACATTCATGGACAAGTCGAATTGAGTCAAGTCGTTCTTCGATTATGGTTCCCGTTTCTTCTTCTTTCTGCTGGCACCTGCCTTGCACAAAGTATGCCAGATCAATTTGGCGAGCATCCTCAAATTCGATGTTAATGAAGTCAACTATAAGGATATATCTTCCGCATTTTCTAGGTTTAGTAATCTGCTCAGTGTATCCGATGTGATCATCAAGTTACTTGAAACCTAGCAAGAAACGTGGAATATGTGGCCCTCCTGTGTGCACCAAGGAAATGCTTAGCCTCTCATCGTTTCTGCAAGGTGTGTGGGAGAAAGGACCATTGGCAGTGGCAGCGCCCTGGAGCAAAGGCTGTGCAGCTACAAAGAGCCATGCACTGATCCAAACACACCATGTACAATGGGTATCTTCAAGCAATAAGAATGACCATTCCCATCAGAAACATATACATGAGGTGATCGACAAAACCAGAAAATGAAGAAGATGTGCACAATGAGAAGTACAGCAGCGAACACATGTACCACACCATCAATGTGGAAAACATTGACGCCATCACACCGTCCAAAGTATTTGCCAAGTTTCAAGTGATCTGTCCCAAGTAAGTTGGTAACTATTCCATATTGGCACAAGGCGGCGATTGCTCACGAGGGATTAGGTAAACAGACTGTCGATGCATTTATTAAGTGGGGACACATGAAAACAGTTCCACATGAGATATAAATTCTGAAGACATCAGTGCTGTGTATCTGAGTGCTCTCCTCAAAGCAAAAGTGAACAAAGGCTGGATCACATGACATGTTTCTCTCCTGTTACTACCACAGCAGATGTCATTTACTGAGAAAATCAAATCCCAGAGGGAAAGTTCGCTCACAGATCATAACCCCTTTGTTTGTATTCTGGAAGCAAGTGGAAAATATTTTGATCCCAGGAGGATAGAATTCCAGTAACACTTATGGGATTTAAAAAAATATAAGGTTTATTAACAAGAAGGTGAGAAAACTCAAGCACACAAGATTACAGTTACACAGTTAAAACTGTCTTGCACAGTATCCAACTCCCCCCCCCACAATATAAGTGTCCACCCCCCCTTAAAAAAAAATCCACTTGGTCAGAACATATAAACTATAAATTTCAACTATTAAAAAATCCAGTAATATGATCCAAGACAAAACTTGCTGCCACTTTAGTTAAGGTACACCCCACAACCACTCACTCTGTTGTGGAGATCCAAGAAAATTCTGAAGTAAAGCTTCTTCTGGGTTCTGGATATTCACTTCAGATTTTGCAACTTCTCTCACAACAGAACTAATCCACACAGCCAACACAACTCAGCTCAAATCTTTCCTTCAATATCCCTTTTTGCTATCCTTTTTGATTCAATTGCCCTCAGCAGCTCCTGGAACTCAACATTTTCAAAAATATAAAACTATTTTGTGTTTTCCTATTGCATCCACTTTTGGGCCAATAAAATATAATAACCTTCTCTTATTTACTCATGAAACCTTTGTAAATTATAAAAGTTCTGGACTCTCATTTGAAATTTAGCAGCTGAACAGCCAATCCCTATCTCTGTCCTAATGCAATTTTTCAAATCTGACCTATTCACTTATAATTGCAACTTCACTGTGGCCTGATTACATATATATTTGGATATGTATATATTTAGCCTCTTCATCCTTTTTATCTTTCAATTCTCCCAGACATACTGTCTCTATTAACCTTTCCCAAGCTTTATCATATCATTTACATACACACACACACACATGAATAACACAAGATTCCCAAAAAACCCTTTTAAAAATCCATCCTCACACTTCTAGTAGGTCATGCTGATAATCCTTAAAGACATATTACAACCGACAGGATCCAAAAAAGCCTACAATATAGAGGGCAAACGTTTGACAATAAACGTGGCCTCTAATGGTTCAGTGTGTGGCTCACATCAGTTGAAATAAGTTACCTTGTCACCGTTTCGTGAATTACTTTGATTTACGGCCTCTACAATTCTTTGAGCTCACAGGCAGACTGCCATTTTCATAGCCGAATCTCCACTTCATTGTTATTAAGAACTTAAGAAAACAGAAGCTTGCGTTTATATGGCACCTTTCGTGTAGTTGGGGTTCAAAGGTTGTGAGGTTGCTCTGAGTGTGTTGACCAGATGGGGCATCATTACTGCTCCATTCATAAAAAGGAGGTTAATCTCTAGTCAGATGTCCTCTCATAATCCACAATGTCTCACTACAGGTCATGTTCACCCCTGTTAATGGTGAATCCTGTTAACTTCCACCTCAGAGTAGAGGGAAAGATATGGGAATGACAAAACAAAGGCCATTGTGGAACAAAGGGCCACCTGCTGTCTGAGAAGGTTGTGCCGTCACTCTGAGGCAGCAAGATGAACACTGCAAGGCTAACGGATGCAGTGGAGATGTTGGGGCAGGACCTCTGCTTCCTTTGATAAAATGAGAAATGCTCAAGCTGTTAGTCCACATGGTTTGGGCTAAAACTACAAATTCAATTTATCACAACAAAGAAAATTCACACAGAGCAAAATTGATGCAATAAATCAAAATTTTTTTCCTAAATTTAGAGCACCCAATTATTTTTTTTCCAATTAATGGACAATTTAGAATGGCCAATCCACCTACCCTGCACATCTTTGGGTTGTGGGGGTGAAACCTATGCAGACATGGGGAGAATGTGTAAACTCCACATGGACAGTGACCCAGAGCCGGGATTCAGACCCAGGCCCTCAGTGCTGCAGTCCCAGTGCTATCCACTGCGCCACATGCCACCCTATAAATTCTTTTTGAGGAAGAACACATATAGGGGGATGGTGGTGCAGTCGTACTAGTGCCCCAGAGGCCCAAGCCAATGCTCTGGGGCCAAGAGTTCAAATCATGGCAACTGGTTTAAATTGAATTAATATTCAATTAATAAAATCTGGAATCAAAAACTTAGTCTCAGTAATGGTGACCAATAAAGTAATTTATTGTCATAAAAACCTATCTGGTTCCCTAAGGCTCATTGGAGAAGGAAACCCGTGGGGGTGGTTACGCTGCCAGCGGAGCAGATGTTCCCGGCAATGGAGAATCCCACAGATGGTTATCAGAGTGCCAGCCCTGGCTCGCATGGTAGCACTCTCGCCTCAGTGTCAAAAGGGATGGGGAAGCACGATGTAGCTTGCCTCTCCAGCACAGAATTGTGGAAGGGCTGCACTCCTTTGAGATGAAACACTGAAGCAAGCTCCTGTCCCCCTGTTCAGCTGCAACTTTAAACAAAAATTTAGAAGAGGGAGTAGGTTTGGGTTGGTGTTCCGAAAAAATGAGATTACCTTCATTCAACCTTATCTAATTATGAAGTTTCCACACGATCTTAGGATGCCGGAGGAGGAGAACATTACATTTAAATTGGGAAATAAATAATCAGAAAAATAGAATCCGCTATCTAAAATTTAAAAGCTGGGGAGGGAGAACAATGCCATTAGATACTTTCTCAAGGCAATCAGTTACTTCTAACTAGTCTCAATAAAAAATAACACAGAAATAGATTTGACTAAGGAACATAAATAAAAATGAACTAATAAATGTAATAACTCTTGGGGCTAGCGAATATGTCATCTCCAAACCAGGGAAGCTCATTACTTCCCAATAACAGGCTCCTAACTACTGAAAGTTAATTAGAGAAATGAATCCTTTCTCAGTTTTCTGCTGCTTAATTGCAAGCAGAGAAACCCAACTCGGTACAAAGCTAGAATATCGCTTCCATATCTGGGAGGTTAACTTCGATCATATCCTGAGCAGGGGGCAAGGAGAGAAACTGCGACCTGACATGCAATCTGTCTCTCCCCTTCAGCCAACCACTGCTGTCCTACCCCTGCTCACAGCTCATATGTTCCTTTGCTGTGCTCTTTGCTCTTTTATGAAGAGAGATTGAGCAGTTTAGGCCTATAATCTCTCGAGTTTAGAAGAATGAGAGGAGGTCCCATTCAGGTATCTAAGATGATAAAAGGAATTGACAAAGTAGATGTAGAGAGCATGCTTCCAGGGGCTGGTTTAGCACACTGGGCTAAATCGCTGGCTTTTAAAGCAGACCAAGGCAGGCCAGCAGCACAGTTCAATTCCTGTACCAGCCTCCCTGAGCAGGGGCCGGAATGTGGTGACGAGGGGCTTTTCACAGTAATTTCATTGAAGCCTACTTGTGACAATAAGTGATTTTCATTCATTTCCTCTTGTGGGACAGTCTAGAATTAGAGGTCACAGTTTTTGGATAAGTGGTAGGAGATTTAAAAAAGTGATGAGGAGAAATTACTTCTCTCAAAGGATTGTGAATCTGTGGGATTCAACACCCCAGAGTATAGTGGATGCTGGGACATTGAGTAAATTAAAGGAGAAGATAGACAGATTTTTAATCAGTAATGGGTTGAACAGGTTGGAAAGTGGAGATGAGGCCGAGATGAGATCAGCCATGATGGTATTGAATGGCGGAGCGGGCTTAAGGGGTTGAATTGCTTAATCCTGTTCCTAGTTCTTAGGTTCTCCACGCTGACATTCACATAAGAGCGGCCTCCCGAACAGCACTCCGGGTGTTCCCACACCATATGCACTGCAGCACTTCAAGAAGGCAACACTAATTTTGTAAGGGAAATTCGGGATGGGAAATAAACGCCAGCCTTGGCTGCAATGACCACACCCCGTGAACAAATAAAAAAGAAGGAAAATCCGGAGCCACTCAACCCATGAGGCTCCATCCATAATTATCCATTTGTGGAATTCCCTCCTCTTTTCTCAAACTGAATCCCTTTCCCTGCCTGTATGGGAAAAGTTAATGTCAACATGGAAACATAGAAATATAGAAAATAGGAACAGGAGTATGCCATTCAGCCCCTCGATGCTGCTCCACCGTTCAATTAGATCATGGCTGATCTTCTACCCAGACACTATTTTCCTGCACTATCCCCATATTCCATCATATCTGTAATTTCCAGAAAATTCCATCTCCGCTTTGAATGTACTCAATCACTGAGTCTCCAAAGACCTCTGGTGTAGAGAATTCCAAAGATTCACCACCCTCCGACCAAGGAAATTCCTCCTCATCTTCATCCTCAAGGGCTCAGATTTTATTTTAAATATTAAATCCTAACGCACGATCCCCATTACTCCTTCTTTCTGCTTGTGTTCCTGCACAGGTCTAAATACACTGTTTTAAACAATAAAAGCAAAACACTGTGGAAACTGCAGTCGGAAAACAAAAACAGAAAATGCTGGAAACATCGAGCAGCATCTGTGGAAAGAGAAACAGGGTTAGCGTTTCGCGTCGGTGTGACTTTTATTCAGAGTTTAAAGAGAGGAAGAAACGTGACGGATTATATAATGGGTAGCAGTGGGTGTAGTAGCTGGAACAGAGTAGAAGCGTACACAGTGGCACAGTGGTTAGCACTGCTGCCTCACAGCACCAGGAACCCGGGTTCAATTTCAACCACAGGTGACTGTGTGGAGTTTTCACCTTCTCCCCATGTCTGCGTGGACTTCCTCCAGGTGCTCTGGTTTCCTCCCGCAGCCCAAAGATGTGCAGGATAGATGGATTGGCGAAGCTTAAGTGCCCTTTAGTGTCCAAAGTTGCCCGAAGCTTAAGTGTGGTTATGGGGTTACAGCAATAGGGCGAAGGAGTGGGCCTAGGTCGGGTGTTCTTTCAGATGGTTAGTGAAGACTTGATAGGTCGAACAGCCTCCTTCTGCACTGTAGGGATTCCCAGCAGCCGGGGTTGGGGGTGGGGTGGGAGCGGGCTGCGTAAAACAGGACATCTGTTGAAGCAGAGGGGACCAGATCCCACTGTTGGCCAACGGCAGGCTGTCTCCACTGCTGCGAAGTGTGCGGCGGGAGGCACGGAAAATCCAGCCCTATATCCATGAGTTGCGGAGTTGTGGGTGTGCACGTTTCCCTATGTGAAGGGAGTGAAAAAGCACAGGAACGGAATGGCTGTGCGATTGATGGAGATTGTTGTAAGACGGGTAATGGGGATATAATAAATGGATGAGGCTCATGGTTATATAGGCCATTGGGAGGTTAATGAACAAGGAAGGCTTGTGCTTATCTGGCACGTTTCACAACTGCCAGATGTTTCAAAATGTTTCAGAGCAAATAAAGTATTTTTGGAAGTGTAGTCGCTGCTGTAACGTAGGAGAATTTCTCACCTTGACAACATGTGTCAGATCATTAAACTTCTTTCTACAATGTAGCCATCTTTTCGAAACAACACTCCCCCATATCCCGGGACAAGAAAGTTTCCAAGAAGGGCACCAGAAAATCCCAGAAGAAGCTAAAATGAAGGATGGCAAGAAGGGGAGAAAATCAAGAAAAGAAAACTACTCTATCTACATCGACAAACAATGAATAAGTATATAACCAAGGAAATCTACACCAAGAAAATGATGAAGCAGGTTCACCTTGACACTGGCATCTCCTCCAAGGCGATGAGCATCATGAACTTGTTTGTCAATGATATTTTCGAGTGCATTGCCAGCGAGGCTTCCCGCAGTGCGCCTATTGCTGCCCAGGGAACTGGCCAAGCACAGTGCCAGAGGGAACAAAAGCGGTGGCTAAGTACACCAGCTCCAAATAAAACTGTACACTGTTCTGAAAGAGAAAACCCTCCTGGCATTGACCTCCACCCGCTCCCTTCATCCCATTGCCTCCCAAGCATGGAGCTTTCTGCCCTTCAAAAGGCACAAGGTGTCTGTCCTCCCCATGTCTCCCACCAGGCCCTCCAATGCTGGGTCTGAAACCTTGGTGTTCACTCTAGCATGTTCATCTACTCTTTTAAAGTGCCATGGGCCAGATACACGTGTCTTTCAGCCACAGTGAGCTGCAGGCTGCCCTTAAGTCGTGCCAGCTATTCATAATATTGGGATCCCCTGTGCTGCTATTGAACAACATGAATGCTGGCTGCAGGCAGCAATCAAACCAGCAGACAGCGTGAATTGATAATGCTGCCTGCACACAGAGAAGAAGGGCAGCTTAATCATGTACTACAATCCCCACACCCATTTTCAGGAGGTTAGTTAATTTAATCAAAATACACAACACCACAAAACCCTGCCAGGGTAATCTCTGCAAGACATGCCAGATCATCGACATGGACACCACCATTACACGTGGAAACACCACCCACCAGGTACGCGGCGCATACTCGTGCGACTCGACCAATGTAGTCTACCTCATACGCTGCAGGAAAGGATGTCCCGAAGCGTGGTACATTGGCGAGACCATGCAGACACTGCGACAACGAATAAACGGGCATCGTGCGACTATCAACAGGCAGGACTGTTCCCTTCCAGTTGGGGAACACTTCAGCAGTCAAGGACATTCAGCCTCTGATCTCCGGGTCAGTATTCTACAAGGAGGCCTTCAGGAGACGCGACAACGCAAAATTGCTGAGCAAAAACTTATAGCTAAGTTCCGCACGCATGAATGCGGACTCAACCGGGATCTGGGATTCATGTCGCATTACATTCGGCCCCCACCAACAAGCCTGGACTTGCAGAGGCCTACCGACTGAACTGGCTTGGGATAATTCACACCTCTTTAACCTGGAGTTACCTCTCTCTCTGCATCTTTGATGATTTGATTGCCTGCAGGTGCTCGCATTCCGGGGCATCTCTGACTGTGTCTATATAAACATTTCTGGAACAAGCCTTTCCATTCACCTGAAGAAGGAGCCGTGCTCCGAAAGCTCGTGTTTGAAACAAACCTGTTGGACTTTAACCTGGTGTTGTAAGACTTCTTACTAATTTAATCAAAGACACTTGAAGGTGGAATTTGAACCCCTTTTGTTCAGAAATGAGTGTGCTTTCCAGTCTTCTTCTTCTTTGGCAGGCACTCAGGATTGTGGATGACTTGCTTTCATCCTGGTTCGATGAGTTTTGAGACAGCTGATAAGTTCTAAGTGCAATCTGCAGACCCTGTCACTTGTAGGACAAGTTGTGCTTGAAGGGTTGATGAGTCACTGGTGCACTCTTTCCAATGTCTCGACTGCAGCTCCGTAAGCTCCCAACACAAAGAGTTTGGATGCATTCAGACTCTTCCCAAATGAACCTTCTCCACTTTGGTCAGCCGGAGACGTCTGACCTCTTCAGGAACACTTTGTGGACATCCCTGTCGTGTTTCCGCTGTGCACCTGAGCGTCACCTGTCATGACCAGGTTGTGAGAAGAGCAATTGCTTTGGGAGTTAGGTGTCGGGTATACGAGTGGCATGTCCCAACTAGTGGAGCTGGTTTTGACTCACTAACGCCTCGATGCTAGACATATTGAGTGAGAGGATCAAAGTCAGAATGGATGTTCCTGCAGAGGAAGAGCATCAAAAAGCATCAGTCCTCCCCAGTGGTCCATCTAACATTTCCTTGGCAGATGCCATGCATATCCAAGTCTCCAATCCTCCTTTGACATCTACCCTTCTGTCATTCTCTCTATCTGTTCCAAACAGCCACCTGGCCAGCAAGGTGGCACAATGGTCAGCACTGCTGCATCACAGTTCCAGGGACCCAGTTTCAATCCAGCTGCCAACGTGTAAGTGTATCAAGATCCTTTTAGGGGGTGTCCTTCATGCTGTTTAACACATGTGTTCAACTGTGTATGGTCAGGAGAGGGTATTGGTTGGACTGGAGGATGACGGTGCTGGTATCAAATCAGCATTATGTGCTGATTCACACCCTGGATGGCACAGTGGCACAGTGGTTGGCACTGCTGTCTCACATCTCCAGGAACCCAGGTTCGATTCCAACCTTGGGTATCTGTGTGGAGTTTGCATGTTCTCCCCATGTCTGCATGGGTTTCCTCTGGGTGCTAAAGGTTCCTCCCACAGTCCAAAGATGTGCAGGTTAGGTGGATTGGCCATGCTAAATTGCCCCTTCGTGTCCAAAAAGGTTAGGTGAGGTTACTCGTGACGGGGATAGGGGGGAGGCGTGGGCTCAAGTATGGCGCTCTTTCCAAGGGCCGTGTAGACTCGATGGGGTGAATGGCCGCCTGCTACACTTTAAATTCTATGATTCTATGATACTGGTGTTCGACCACTTTCCCGGACACTGGATTTGGAGAATCCTGTAACAGACACTGGGATTAGCCTTCCCCAGTGCTTTACAGTGTCTGCATAAGTTTTCAAAGTCTCTGAACTACCCACTCAGTCAGAACTGACAGGGTGAATATCTTCAGCCTCTATATTTTGGTTGACAACAGCCGTGTTACCAATCAAACAATTGTCATCTTAAAAACTTTCTGGCAAACCTCTTAAAAATCCCAATTTGAACACGTCTGTGTTCATCATATTCACTAAGTGACAATCTGACCAAACTTTATTCAGGAGTTTGAAAGATTGATCAGTACTCTATCATTCAGGAGTGAAGGGAGAAACACGCAAAGAGAAAGGCTTGACTGGTGGCTATTGATGGTTTTACTAGCTTCCCAAGTAATCAAAAGGTGGAACTAAAGGAAGATTTCTTCCCTCATATTCTGATTGAATGGCTCTTATGGAAAAGAAGAATGCCAAAAGGCACTTTAAAGATTGCTCAGGAGGTTTAATTGTTCTTTGAGAGGCTTGATTACGTCCAGATCTTGAGTTTTTTTGTCAGCGGCTGCGGAGCTTGAGTGGTTAATTTCCCTGGACCATTCTTAGCTTGAAGTTCTTCCAGATTATTTAGTCATTTGATTGCTGCAACCTGCTTTCTCATGAGATAAGGACTGTAGGCAACTGAGACAAGTCAGCACACCGAATGTGTAAGCGAGAATTAGACAACATCGATGCAACAACTTCAGCTGTTGCAAACCACGTGAAAGATGCAACTTGTCATTTTGGCTCCTTGTCACGAGTCTACATCCTGGGTGTAAAACTCAGAACTGGTGCTCATATTCCTCTGAGTGCAGACAATTTGTGAAGGATCTGATCATGGGCGTTTAAATTGCGAAAAGAGTTTGATAGGGTAGATATAGAGATACCATTCCTTCAAGAGGAAGAACCTTAAACATAGAGGCAGGCCATTTAAGATGGAAACCAGGAAGTTGTTCCCAAATTCAGGGCAGTAGAAATCTAGAACTCTCTCCCGTAAAAAGCTATAAATGCTGACGATCAATTGGAACTTTCAGGACTTGGTTCAATAGATTTCTATCGGATAAAGATATCAAGGAATATAGAACGTAGGCATGTAAATGGAGTTGAGATGCCAAGTCAAGGACCTGGATGATTTACACTTCCACGCTACAGTCCTCAGGCATCAACATTCAGTTCAACAACTTTAGACTGTTGACCTTTGTCCTCCATCTTGACTTTTTTTAAATCCAAAACATGTTTTGTTCCAATGCAAACACTCCACCTCCCCCACAGGGCCATCTGTCACTTGCTCTTAAGTTTTGCTTTCAGTGAGCACTGACCTTTACTCTCTCATTAACACATTCTGATATCTTACATTTATGCCACAACTGACACTTTCTCCTGCCATTAACGCTTCCTCTGTCTTTGTCACCTACACATCATTATTGCAATCTCTCCCAGCTCCCACCGATCACTGACCTTCATAGAAATAATCATAGAATCCCTACAGTGCAGTGCATGGGAAACTTTGGAGAGAACTGATGAGCGTGGCGGCATGTGGCGCAGTGGTTAGCACTGGGACTACAGAGTTGAGGACCCGGGTTCGAATCCTGGTCCTGGGTCACTGTCTTTGCGCAGTTTGCACATTCTCCCCATGTCTGCGAGGGTTTCACCTCCACAACGCAAAGATGTGCAGGGTAGGTGGATTGGCCACGCAAAACTGCCCCTTAATTGGGAAAAGATTATTTGGGTACTCTAAATTTATATTCAAAAAACCAGAATCGATGAGCATATCAGCAAATCCAGTTATCCATCCCTCTTCTCTCCACTTCCTCATCTTGCCCATGGGCTGCAAATGGTGTAAGCAACTGCTTCTGACCTCCCCCTCTCCCCCTCACCAGAACCCAATCTCTGCCACTTTTCCATTTAAGATCTGAAAGCACTGGAACCTTCCCAGTCAGAGGAGGGAGAAGACAGTTGCCAGGGAGAGACAGCATTGTTCAATACTACACTTGCAGCCACCAGTTCAAAGACTAACGTTGCAAAGCATTTTAAAGGCAAAGACTGAAGAATGATCTGCAAATAAAGGTTCCAGCTCACCTGGGGCCGGGGTTGCACATTTGTTCTACTTCAGAGGCACCCAGTGAGGACTTCAATGTGCCATGCCACAGAGAAGGATGATGGTGGTGACTGTTCATTCTGTATTTAGAAGGATGGACTATAGAAGATGGCTGATGAGTGTATAAAACCAAGTGCTCAGTGCACTGAAAGGCCTGCTTGAACATTTGAGGTTAATGTTCAGGAAAGCGGAGGGATCCAGCACCAACCTAGCACAGGGTTTCACGCGGAGCTTGGAGCCCAGCCTTTTCCAACATGGAATGGCTGGTCCCCTCCATCAGAACAGCCCTGCAATCCACCATGAAGCTGTTTCTTCCTCCTCCGCATCCTCTGCTCAGACTCCTCAGCTTCTTTGCCGGAGTGGCGGTGACGAAGGCTGCTCCCTCCTAATGGCCATAACGACTGGACTGCACAGCCCTCGGGACACAGCAGTCAGCCTTTGGTTTACTGTGATGATCGAACAAAGGATTCATAGCTGCAGCCAGGAAACCTGCACAAGCACACTGGGCTGGATTCTCCAATTCTGAGGTTAAGTCCCCACGCCGGCGTGGGAACGGTGGCATGTTACTCCAGAAGAAATGGCGTAAAACGGCCACCGATCCTCCATTTGGCTAGGGGCTAGCATGCCAGCAGCGTAGACCACCCGGCTACAGCTGCCGTTACGGCCCAGAGAATAGCCGGGACTGTGGCCGTGCATGCCCACTGTGGCGGCCTGCAACGGCTGCGCCGTGGTACAGGGGCAGAGGCTGCTCGCGAACCCGGCCCTTGAAATAGTGCCCTCCCCTTTTGACCGTGGACCACCCTCCCACAGTGCACCCAGCCCCTATAAAGTCCCCCCCCCCCCCCCCCCCCCCCCCCCCACCTACAGATCGGTCCTCTCCGACTGACGGCGTTGGACTGAGTCCGCAGCTGCCATGCCAAGTTCCTGGCAGGTGAGACCACACGCAACCGATGCCGTCGGGAACTTGGCCTGTCGGAGGTGGAGCATTGGGGTGACGGGCCTCAGGCAATGTCCTGAGGCTGCTGATATGTCACGCAGCATACTCGGAAAGTACGGCGCTTTGAAGGGGCAGAGCATCGCGAAAGCGGCGTCACCCAATTCGGTTGAGAACTTTTATTCTCCGGCCGATCGCCGATCGCGATTTCGCCATGGACGACTGGAGAATCCAGCCCACGGTCTGTGTTCACACATTAGCTGGACTTTTGAGAGGGCGTTATTCCGTTAGATTGATGGAAAATAGCCCGTGTTCACGTGAGGCATACCACTGTGTGTGCTGTCAATTTCTGCCTACACCAGGAGGAAGCCAGCAATCGGCAAAAGCTCCGTTGCTCATACTGTTTGCTTCGTCCTAAAAACAGCGAATGAGACTAAATTGTTTGCTCATGTTTAGGGAGCTTCCGCGATGTCCAAAATGTGTCTGTGCACTGCAAAGTGTGAGACTTTGTTTACATCTCCAGTGACAGTCTGGAAGGAGCCAAACGCAAAAACCCGAACATCTGCTGAACCGTTACAAGCAATGTGACTCTTGACCATGTTGAAGCTAGATTTGTGGCTGCAGCAGTTGACAGGTTTTATCGATGTGGTAACCCTCGTGGGCTTCGTGGAATACGAGTTCCAGTGGTAAGTGGGCAGAGGCCTGTCCAGCTGGGGCTTGTCTGTGGGACCTTTAAATGTAGCTCCCAGACCTGGACCGACAGTTACCAATTTTCCTTGGGTGGGATGTTTGTTTTGTGTGCTGCGATAGCAGATTTGATTTCTGTTTAAAATAAACCAGTTGGGCCTTTTATTCCGTACCTCTTGGAATTATTACAATTCACAACCTATTTTTATGAAGTGATGGTGCCATGCGCATTGGTCCTTGGTGAAGTTACAGTAAGAAAATTTCTGCCTAAAACTCCTCAGTGCAGGTGGCCACCTGCTGTGAGAGCCCGTCTCCCCCTTTCTCCCCCCAGCAGCTTCCCTTGCCTATCGGGTCACTTGTGACTGGAAGTAGCTTCCTTCAGTACAAACTTTCAGTTTCAAAGTTTAGGCAGGTAGAGAAAAGCTCCAAAAACGTGTTTTGTACACAATTGGAGCCAGAAGAATCAATCCAGCTGCCAACGTACAAGTGTATCAAGGTCCTTCATGCTGTTTAGCACATGTGTTCAATGGTGTAATGTCAGGACAGAGTATTGGTTGGGCTGGAGGATGACGGTGCTGGAATCAAATCAGCATTATGTGCTGATTCACACCCTGGATGGCACAGTGACACAATGGTTAGCACTGCTGCCTCACAGCTCCAGGGACCCAGGTTTGATTCCAACCTTGGGTATCTGTGTGGCGTTTGTACTTTCTCCCTGTGTCTCCTCCCACAGTCCAAAGATGTGCAGGTTAGGGTGATTGGCCATGATCAATGTGTGGGGTTACAGGGATAGGGCAGGGGGAATTGGGTACCGTGGGCAGCACGGTAGCACAGTGGTAGCACCATGGCTTCACAGCGCCAGGGTCCCAGGTTCGATTATCCACTGGGTCACTGTCTGTGCGGAGTCTGCACGTTATCTCTGTGTCTGCGTGGGTTTCCTCCGGGTGCTCCGGTTTCCTCCCACAGTCCAAAGACGTGCAGACTGGCCATGCTAAATTCCCTTAGTGTCCAAAAAGGTTAGGAGGGGTATTGGGTTACAGGGATAGGGTGGAAGTGAGGGCTTAAGTGGATCGGTACAGAATCATTGGGCCGAATGGCCTCCTTCTGCACTGTAAATTCTATGATTTAATGAAGTGGGCCCGGAAGAATGCGCCCTCAGATGGGTCGATGCAGACTCAATGGGCTGAATGGCTTCCTTCTGCACTGCGCTATGACCTGTGTGTGTTCAGCTGGCAATCGTGATGCATTAAAGCACTTTACCAAGATGGCATCTTACACTCTCCCTGTGAGGAAATTACTGTCCTTCACTGGGGACCAGCTCACAATGCGGTCTTTAAGCCATCACCAAATGGAGAAATTCTGGAAATGGAGGCAAAACATATCCCCCCATGTCTTAGAGTAACAGAATCGCATGTTGACGCAGAATTCTTCTAAGTAGCACCCAAGCTAGGGCAGCACGGTGGCCTAGTGGTTAGCACAACCGCCTCACGGCGCTGAGGTCCCAGGTTCAATCCCGGCCCTGGGTCACTGTCCGTGTGGAGTTTGCACGTTCTCCCCGTGTCTGCGTGGGTTTCACCCCCACAACCCAAAAATGTGCAGAGTAGGTGGATTGGCCACGCTAAATTGCCCCTTAATTGGAAAAAATAATTGGCTAATCTAATTTTTTTTTAAAAAGTAGCACCCAAGCAAGGTAATGACTTGAGTTCTAGCCCTTAACACAAGATGTCATTTAGTAACTCGAAGAAGAAAATGATAATCGTTGAACAGGTTGTCAGTGAACTGTTGTTTAAACTTCAGTTCATTAAATTAGGATTTAATTGTGCATCTGGAGGCAATTTTTCACAATTACATTCAAGAACTGTTGAAATTATGAGTAATGGGATTCTTCACCAATCTTAATGAAAGGAAGGTTTGAGCAAGTTCAGCAAGGCTGCATTCCCAGGGTGAACACTTGCTAGTTTAACAGCATAGGTTGGAGAATTATACATCTGACTCTGGTTCACATTTCCATCTAGTACGACTCCTTTCACAGACTTGCCTGTTGTTCTTACATTCCCCTTTAATGCTGCATTCCTTGAATCATAGTCACGCCAGCTTAGTTATTGTTATTAACAATTATAACTACATTAATGCTGCATTCCTCTATTTATAGCCACACCAGCTTAGTTAACATTATTAACAATTATCACTGCATTGATGCTGCATTCCTCAATTTATAATCACGCCAGCTTTGTTATCATTATTAACAATTATTATTAGATTATTATTAGCCATCGTGACTTACATTATTCACTTCAATTAACAAAACGCTCATATCGCCAAAACCAGTTTCGCTCCCATGCCCAAGTGCCATCTCCATGCAGGATCTGACACTTGATTTTAACGTGAAAAATAAAATTGATTTGAAAGTAACAAACAGATTATAATAATCTAAGAGTGCACAATGCTGCAAGTTGCTGCAGTTGATGGATCAGAACTGAATGAATTGTGCGTGAGGTGCAAATGCATTTGACCGCTTCATATTTTCAATCAGTTTTCTTTGGTTTGCTTTTTCTGCAAACGGTGAGATTTTCAATGAGAAGGGAATGAAGGAAAGAAACAAAAGGCAGGGGAAATGCAGCATAAAAAAGGATACATTGAAGTGAAAGGTAGTCTCGCTAGGCAACCTCCACACTTGCCCAAAAACCATCCCTAACTCTCACCTCCAAGTTTGGGTTCATAGTAGGAAATCTGGGCCAAATCTGGGCCAATGCTTCAGCTGCAGTACCCAGGGTGTGCTGCATTGTCAGGGCACTGTATTTCAGGTGAGAAGCTCAACTGAGGTCATATTGTCCTCTTGGGTAGATGGGGGATTTCTCCCTACAGTCCTGGTCAATCTTCAAACCTCAACCAACATCACTAAAAAAAAACAGGTTATCTGGTCATTACCATAGTGCTTTTTGTGGAAGATTTACTTATGCTCACATTATCTGCAGCGTTTCTAACATTATAGCAGTGGCTACTGTTACAACCACGGCAGGTGTTTAACTAAGCTGGCCATATCCCGGAGGGAAACCTGTCTTACTGATAATAACTCTTTTGTTCTCCATTATCAAAGTAAGGAAGACTACTGACCCCATAAGCATGAAACTCCTGTAACACACAGATTTAAAAAGTTAAAGGATATTATTTACAAGACAAAAAAACTTAAGCACGTGAGATTAAAGTTAAACTGTTAAAACAAGGGCAGTGGGAGGTGACTCGAGCAGGCCCGTTCTCACTGGTCACAATAGCCAGATTCAGCCCTTCGACTCTAATTAATCATGCACAGGTGATTTTCCCCTTCAATTCTCCTGGCCGGCTGCCAGCTGATTTGTCAACCTGCTGTTGGCTTGTGGGTATGAATGTCCTCGTGTGTAAATGCCAGTCCAACACTCTCATGTCACTCTTTCCAACATATTAGGTTCTCGCAAGACCATGCAGGATGTTTGGAACCCAGAAGCAAAAGGCTAGAAGCCTCAAGAAGAGGTCTGTACCTCGATACAGCTACCTTCCTCTGAACCCATCGCCTGCAAGGCGCCCCTGCCCCACGTGTACATCTACCCATGCAGCCTGGAGTCTTTGTGCATCTCCTTCCAGTAACAATATGGTATCCATTTGATACCACTTGTTTGTGAGCATTTCATGTAGCCTTTATCCAGCTTCCCTCACCTGGGTCTTCCCTCAGCCTTTGTCATCTTCATCCAATTATAGATCCAATTCATCCAAGATTATAATCTTCATCGTGGGGGCCTCACGGTAGCATGGTGGTTAGCATCAATGCTTCACAGCTCCAGGGTCCCAGGTTCGATTCCCGGCTGGGTCACTGTCTGTGTGGAGTCTGCACGTCCTCCCCGTGTGTGCGTGGGTTTCCTCCGGGTGCTCCGGTTTCCTCCCACAGTCCAAAGATGTGCGGGTTAGGTGGATTGGCCATGCTAAATTGCCCGTAGTGTAAGGTTAATGGGGGGGTTGTTGGGTTACGGGTTGACGGTTTACGTGGGTTTAAGTAGGGTGATCATTGCTCGGCACAACATCGAGGGCCGAAGGGCCTGTTCTGTGCTGTACTGTTCTATGTTCTATGTTCTATCCACCTCCTCACCCCTCTGTCTGTCATCGTGTCCTCTCACTCTTCCATTCCCCACCCTTGCACAGCCCTCCATCTGCATTGCCCCCCCCCCCTTTGACTTCCTGAGCCCACCCCCACCCTCAGTTGAAATTTGGCCCTTTTTTGCAGTGGCTGCAAGGGTCCCGCAGAACAGTGCTGTCCAGATAGGCGCTGGCGTGTGTGACTGGGGGCTGGAGATCCCATACTCTCCAATCCCAGGCACAGTACTGTGATACAGAGGGTCCGGCAGCACGTGCTGTCCATGAAGACTAGGTGGGCATGGAGCTGGAGGGCAGAAGCTGGTCTGCCCCGGCAGAGTGGTGTTTAGCACATCAGGAACACGGTGCGGTGGCACAATGGTCTTGTTTCACTCACCTCAACGTTTCTTGTGAACTGAACAGCGCATTCAGCACGCCACTCTTTATCAGAATGAGTTTCAGAACGGCACGATTTCTTGCTGGCCCTTGACGCGCAACAGTTTTAATGATCATAAAATGCAAATGAATGCAAATGGTATGCACACTTTAGAGAGTCGTGAACAAGCCCAATCTATCACTCGAACCTGCCTTGCATTTATTGACTCTATCTACATCTCCCGCTGCCTGGGGAAAGCGGGCAGCAAATCAAAGACTCCTCCTACCTGGCTTACTCACTCTTCCAACTGCTTCCATCGGGCAGGAGATACAAAAGTCTGAGAACACGCACTAACAGATTCAAAAACAGCTTGTTCCTTGCTGTTACCAGACTCCTAAATGACTCTCTTATGGACTGACCTGATTAACACTACACATCTGTATGCTTCGCATGATCCCGGTGTCTATGTATTTACATTAAGTACCTTGTGTTGCCTTATTATGTATTTTCTTTTTAGTTTAGGGCAGCAGGGTAGCATGGTGGTTAGCATAAATGCTTCACAGCTCCAGGGTCCCAGGTTCGATTCCCGGCTGGGTCACTGTCTGTGTGGAGTCTGCACGTCCTCCCCCTGTGTGCGTGGGTTTCCTCCGGGTGCTCCGGTTTCCTCCCACGGTCCAAAGATGTGCGGGTTAGGTGGATTGGCCATGCTAAATTGCCCGTAGTGTCCTAATAAAAAAGTAAGGTTTGGGGGGGGGGGGTTGTTGGGTTACGGGTATAGGGTGGATACGTGGGTTTGAGTAGGGTGATCATGGCTCGGCACAACATTAAGGGCCGAAGGACCTGTACTGTTCTATGTTCTATGTTTGTTTTCTTTTCATCTACTAAATAAGCTCTTTGAGCTGCTCGCAGAAAAATATTTTTCATTTTACCTCGGTACACGTGACAATAAACAAATCCACCGGCCAGCTGAAATACCAACCCGCCATTGGGAGAATTGCAACGTGATTTTACACCGGTGCGTTTCCAACCTTTTGGGCGGGATTCTCCGACCCCCCGCCGGGTGGGAGAATCGGCAGGGGGTGGTGTGAATCCCGCCCCCGCCAGCTGTCGAAATTCTCCGGCGCCAAGGATTTGGCGGGGGCGGGAATCGCGTTGCGCAGGTCGGCGGCCGCTGGCAGCGGCCCCCCCCACCGGTGAATCTCCGGCACGCGATGGGCCGAGTGGCCACCCGTTTACGGCCGGTCTTGCCGGCGTAAATTACAACAGGTACTTACCGGTGAGACCTGGCTCCGCGGGCGGCCTCCGGGGTCATCAAGGGGAACACGGAAGGATCTGGCCCCGGGAGGTGGCCCCACGATGGCATGACCCAGGATCGGAGCCCACCGATCCACGGGCGGGCCTGTGCCGTGGGGGCACTCTATTCCTCCGCAACGGCCGCTGTAACATTCCGCGATGGCCGATACGGAGATGAACCCCCCTGCGCATGCGCTGGGATGACGCCAGCACACGCTGATGCTCCCACGCATGTGCCAACTCACGTCGGCCGGCGGAGGCCCTCCGGCACGAAGCCCCTTCCGCGCCGGCCGGCGGGGCGCAAACCACTCCGGTGCCAGCCTAGCCCCTGAAGGTGCGGAGGATTTTGCATCTTCAGGGCAGCCTGACGCTGGAGTGGTTCACGCCTCTCCTTCGCGCCGGAGTTGCTCACCCCGCCGGTTCGCGGAGAATCCCGCCTTTTGGCTCCCGCCAGATTCTCCATTCCCAGCAGCACCAAACCCATCATGGACAGGATGGGAGAATTCCATCCAGTCTAAATAAGAACAATTTCCAAATACAAACATTTGGTCAAATCACACAAATAGCCTCTTGGCAACGACTCCCTTTTAGGTTTACAACTATAAATATCTTGTAATATTACCCAAGGTAAAGAACTGCTGTCACTTTAATAAACGTTAATACAGTTTGACTCCTCAAACACTTCCAATCTGATGAGGAAATCAAAAGGAAAGGGTCAGAAACAGTCTGCTTTCTCAAAAGAAATGCCAAGCTTTTCCGGCCCTTCCTGCCAGTGGGATCTTCCTGTCCCGGCACGGGGTGCATGGCGGGTTCCCAGGTGGTGGGACAGGCCAGCCACTTGAAACGCTGTGACATCAGCAGTACTGCAAGACCCTGCTGGTGCCCAACAGTGAGGTGTCTCTGCCACCGTTAAACATGCCAGTTGGGATGGGGCCAGAGAATCCATCCCAAAAACTTTCCTGGCTTGAAACGCGATCGGCTGCTTCAAATTTGCAGCTTTCGCCCCCAGCACAGATTTAGTCTGAGGACATTTTCCCACATAGCAGGGCAATACAGCGTAATACTTTTTCCCTTTCATCTCAGATTCCACTGTCCTCAAACATCTCTTTGAACTCAACTCTTCCAAACATCTTTCATGTTTTCTTATTGCCTCCACATTCGGGTCGATAACAGACCTCTCAAAACCCTAATCTTATTGGGCGGTCCCACAGGGTCAAGGATAACTTGCTTCCACTCTGGGGAGGTGGGTTCTGAGGTGGTGGAATAGTCCGATCCTGGATGCGCAGATTCTGCCACAGGTTTTGCCGGTCATGCTTGATGAGGGGGGTGGTACACTCTGGATTCTGCGCTCTCTTTCCACTGATAACCCTGGGCTTCCGCCTATTCCACCCTGCAACACTTCAGCTGATTGGTGCCTTCTTCTCCAGTTTGTGCGTTCTAAGGGAAGTGATTCCCACAGGTCGATGGGTATGTTGCATTTACTTAGGGAGGCTTTCAGAGTGTCACAGTTTCCTCTGCCCTCTCAGTGACTATCTGCCATTGCAGAGCTCAGAATAGAGCACCTGTTTCTGGCATCTTGTGTCAGGCATGCAGGCAATGTGGCCTGTCCACCGCAGCTACCGAGCGTAACTAGTGATACTTAATACTGGGAGAGGACGCACACGTTGGTACACCTATCCTGCCAGTGCAGTTGCAGGATTTTGCAAAGGTAACAGTGTTGATATCTCTCAAAGGTTTTGAAGTGTCTGTCATAATATACATCCATGTATATGATGGAGTGCAGACAGGCAGTGATTGACACACAGGATGACCAGTGAGCACACAGAACACAGTAGCCAATCACCAGACAGGACATGACCACTATAAAGCCAGAGGGCACCAGTTTTCCCGCTCTCTCAGGATCCAGCCTCTGAGACAGACAGAGCTCGTGAGCAGCAGCTAGTACAAACACCATGTGGTAGTCAGTTAGTCTGGTCAGGTTAGCCTCAGGTCTCCAGTCAAGTTAGCATAGTGTCAACCCACAGTTAAGCATGTATTATAGTTAGTTGTTCAATAAAATCGTGTTGCATCTCTTCAAGTGTTGGAAGCCTGTCTCTCTCCACACTGCATCAAACACAGTCCACATAGACCCAGCTTACCCAACACATCAGTGTCTGCTGTGCATTGTCCATGTTTCTAATGCATACAGGAGGGCGGAGACCACGGCTGCTCTGCAGACCACAGAATCATAGAATCATTGAATTTTACAGCGCAGAAGGTGGCCATTCGGCCCATCGAGTCGGCACCGGCCCTTGGAAATAGTACCCCACTTAAGGTCACAGCTCTACCCAATCCCTGTAACCCAGTAACCCCACCTAATCCTTTTTGGACACAAAGGGCAATTTAGGCCAATCCACCGAACTTGCACATCTTTCAGGACTGTGGGAGGAAACCGGATCACCCGGAGGAAACCCACTTAGACACGGGGAGAATGTGCAGACTCCACACAGACAGTGACCCAAGCCGGGAATCGAATCTGGTATCTTGGAGCTGTGAAGCAACTGTGCTAACCACTGTGCTGCCATGCTGCCAGGAGCTTGGTGCGAGATTTGAGGACTCAGATTTTGAACACTATGTTCCTCAGGCGTACGAAGACTGCACTGGCGCATTGCAGTCGATGCTGGATTTCGTCATCAATGTCTGCTCATGCCGAGAGAAGGCTCCCAAGGGATGGGAAATGATCCACATTGTCCAAGGGCTCACCATGGATCTTAATGGTCAGGGGGCCATGTTGTGTGGACTAATTCTGCTCCTATATCGTATGAACTTATCGAGCGGGCTGGTTGAGAACCTGGGCTGAATTCTCCACACCCCGATGCCAACATCGTGTTCAGCGACGGGGCAGAGAATCCGTTTTCCTGCATGAAATCGGGACCGGCACCAGTCTCGCGATTCTCCGCCCCTGAAAAACTGCGTACTCGGGGAGTACACCGTGCCGAGTATCCACCACCTGAGGCCTGCCCCGCTATTCTCCATCCCCGACTGGTCGAATGCGTGATGGCATGTTTCTAATGTGGCCCTGCCGTTCGGGAAACTCGCGTGGCGGCTGCGGCTCAGTCCAGGGTTGCCACAGCCGGGGGAGGGCCGATCGGGAGGGCAGGGGGAAGCTTCATTCGGGACTGGGGGCGATGTGTGCGGGCGGCCCGAGTCGGACGAGTAGCCTATCGGGGGCACTATTTTGGCGGCCCAGGTCCGCGGGATTAGTTCGCCATGGAGCACGCCGCGGCCGCTGCTGTGCGGATGCGCGGCTTCTGACCCGGAAGTGCGGCGGGTAGTTGCAGCTGCGAACTCCATGACAGCTGCCTGCTAGCCCCATGCAAGGATGTGAACCTATGGGCTCCAGACGCCAGATTTCCAGGCACAGAAAACCATAGGGCGGGATTCTCCGATCCCCCTCCGGGTCGGAGAATTGCCAGGGGGCGGGGGCGGGAATCGCGCCGGTCGGCGGCTGTTGGCAGCACCCCCCCCCCGACTATTCTTCGGCCCGCGATGGGCCGAGTGGCCACCCGTCTTCTTTTGCCGGTTCCGCCAGCATAAATTAGAGTAGGGACTTACCAGTGGGACCTGGCGGTGCGGACGGCCTTGGAGGGGGATCTGGCCCTGGAGGTGCCCCCACGGTGGCCTGGCCCTCGATTGGGGCCCAGTGATCCGCAGGTGAGTCTGCGCCATGGGGGCACTCTATTCCTCCGCGTCAGCTGCTATTCCTCCGCGATGGCCGACGCGGAGATGAACCCCCCTGCGCATGTGCTTAGATGGCGCCAGCTCCCACGCATGCGCCAACTTGCGCCGGCTGGCAGAGGCCCTTTGGCACCGTTTGGCGTGGTCAGCACGCCGCAAACCACTCCGGTGCCAGCCTAGCCCTGAAGGTACGGAGGATTCCTGCAGAATCCCGCCCCATAGTTTTCACGACGGTGTGGGAAGATAGTCCCGAAAACGGAAAATTCAGCCCCTCTCTTTTCCGGATGTTTAGTCTGAAGCCCGTTCTCTCATATGCCTCAGTGAATGTGTTGACAATAGTTTTGAGCTCGGAATCTGAATGTGCACACTCACAGGCATTGTCTCCATATAGGGTACTCTTGGTTTGGACCTAGAGGTATTGGAGGTTGAATAGTTTCCCACTTGTCCGTTAGTTTAGCTCCACTCCAGGGTGGAGCTTCAGGGTGATGGGGGAGGAGTGTTGCTGCGAGGAAGATGGAGAAGAGCATTGGTGCAATGATGCAAACCTGTTTGACCCCAGTTTTCTCGTATTGGGTCTGTGGTGGTTCCATTGGTGAGGATCACGGTTTGCATGTCATTGTGGAGAATGATGACAAATTTCAGCAGTCATATTTGAGGAAGATGTTCCACAGTTGACCGAGGCAAAGGCATTTGCGAGATCGAAGAAGGCATGTACAGAGGTTGGCGCTGCTCCTTGCATTTTCCTGGATTTTTCAAGTGCTGAAGCTCATGTCCATGGAGCCTCTTAATGGGGGAAAGCTACACGACGACTCAGAGAGGAGCTCTCCAGCCACTTGGAGGAGGCAGTTGAGGAGTATTCTCGTGATAACTATTCCTGTGGTGGAGAGTAGAGAAATCCTGCTGTAATTTCCGCAGTCGAAACTGTCTCCTTTCTTGAAGATGGTCACAATTAAGGTGCCTCTGAGATCACCCAGCATGCTCTCTTCCTTTCAGTTTGTTGATTCTTGTCAAGAGTGCCTCTCTTCCTCATTTTTATACTTCTGCGGGATTCCATCTGTGACAGAGATCTTGGGCGGGATACTCCCGTACCCGGTGGGGCAGGGGGCCCGGCGGGACGGAATGGCATGAACCACTCCAGCATCCGGCCGTCCCAAAGGTGCGGAATCCTCCGCACCTTCAGGGGCTAGGCCCGACCCAGAGTGGTTGGCGCCCGCTGACCGGCGGGAAAGGGGCTTGGCGTCATGCCAACTGCCGTTGAAGGGCCTCCGCCGGCCAGCGCAAGTCGGCGCATGCGCGGGAGTGCCAGCGCATGCTGGTGTCATCCCCGCGCATGCGCGGGGAAGGTTCGTCTCCGCATCAGCCATCGTGGAGGACCACAAAAGCCGATGAGGAGTAATAGAATGCCCCCACGGCACAGGCTCGCCCACGGATCGGTGGGCCCCAATCACGGGCCAGACCACCGTGGGGGCACCTCCTGGGGCCAGATCTCCCCGCGACCCCCAAGGAACCCCGGAGCCCGCCCGCGCCACCAGGTCCCGCCGGTAAGGGACCTACTCTAATTTACGCTGGCAGGACTGGCTACAGATGGGTGAAACTTCGGCCTATTGCGGGCCGGAGAATTCGGGCAGCCACGGCACCCATTGAGTCACGCCGGACCCCGCCATTCTCCGAGGCGGGCAGCGCGACTCATGCCGGGCCGGTTTTTGGGGGGCGGGAGAATTGGGAGGACGGCGGGGGCGGGATTCACGGCTACTCCCTGTGATTCTCCCACCCGGCAGGGGGTCGGAGAATCCTGCCCCCTGTTGTTTTTCAGCTGTCGGACGGCCTTTTTGACCTCACAGCGAGCTGGGGTTGTGCTGAGATGGTGGTGGGTGGCATGTTGCGGGGTAGTGTTGAGGGCACTTATGGCGAAGGCTATGTCTTGGTAGAGGAGGTCTTTGAAATAGTCTTTCCAGCGTGCAGTGATGACCTCTCTGTCTTTGATGAGCAGTGAGTTGGGTAGTCAGACCACAGTTGGTTTTGATTGTACTGGAGAAGCTATGCACATCTTGGTCATCGGCCAGTTGCTGAATCACCATCTGTCCTTTAGGTTGCAAGTTCTTTGTTGCACCTCGGTCTTTAGTTTCCTGTAGGCTTTCCTCTCATTCGAGTGTTGGTGGAGCTGCCAGTTTCGGAATGCCTTGCGCTTGTGGTCAAGGGGATCCCGGATCTCCTGATCGTTTTCGTTGAACCAGTCTTGGTGTTTCCTGGTCAAGAGCCCGAGTGTCTCCTCGCAGTAGCTTACTTATGAAATGTTTGTAAGTTATAAAAGTTCTGTCTCATTTCAACAGCTGAAAAGCCAAATCCCTACTTATCTCATAATGCTAATTTTAAGTCCAACCTATTTGCTTATACATTTAACCTCACCATTGTCTCTCATTATTAATGTGTTAACCTTACACCGTAACCATTTTATATGTCAGTTCTCACAGGCAAGCTATCTCTATTAACTTGACACCTGTTCAAGTAATCATGTGGCGACTAGGGGCTTTTCACAGTAACTTCATTGAAGCCTACTCATGACAATAAGCGATTTTCTTTTCATTTCATATACAGATAAATGCAAAATACTGCAGATGCTGGAAATCTGAAAGAAAGCTAGAAAATGCTGGATAAACTCATCAGGTCTGGGAGCATCTGTGGAGAGAGAAACAGATTTGATCTTTCGAGTCTGTATGACTCTTCTGCAGAACTGAAGAGAGGCATAAATGTACTGAATAGTTGGATGGGGCTGGAGGTCATGGATAGGTCAGAGGTTCAGAGAGTTGAACAAAGATGCCCTGGGCGCAAGATAAAGAGAGAGCTAATAGTGGTATTAAGCACCAAAGAAGCTGTAATAGTGACTTAAAGATAAGGGGCAGGATTCTCCGACCCCCGCCGGGTGACAGAATCCCCGGATGGCGGCGTGAATCCCGCCCCGCCGCACCGACGCCGGTTGCTGTATTCTCTGGTGCCGGTTTTCGGGCAGGGGTGGGGATCACGACGCCACACCAGTTGCGGGCCGTTGTCAGCGGCCCCCCGGCAGTTCTCCGGGCCCCGTAGGGCTGAGCGGCCACCCGTTTCTGGCCAATCCCGCCGGCGTGGATTGGACATGGTCCCACACGGCGGGACCAGGCTGGTAAGTTGGCTGGTGCAGTCCTGGGGGGGGGGGATGGGCAGGGGATCCGACCCGGGGGAGGCCCCACGGTGGCCTGGCCTGCGATCGGGGCCCACCAATCTGCGGTCAGGCCTGTGCGGTGGGGGCCCCTCTTCCTTCCGTGTCAGCCCCGGTAGGGCTCTGCCATTGTCAGTGCGGAAAAACACCGCCTGTGCATGCGCCAGAATACGTCGGCCTGTCTGTGCATGCACGGAACCACGCCAGTGGTTCTGTGCATGCGCCCACTCGCGCAGTACTTTCATCACCGACTGGCGCGGCGCCAACCGCTCCGGCGCCGGCCTAGCCTCCAGACGTGCAGAGAATTACGCTACTTCCTGTCGGCCTGACGCGGGAGTGGTTTGCGCCGTTTTTCACGCCGGCGTCGGGCCCTAGCACCGATTCGGGAGAATCCCGACTGAGATAGCAGAATGCGTTAATAGGGGAAAACAGTGTCCTGTTCAGTGACAGAATACCTGAATAACAAGTGATAGATGGCCAGGTGAGGGCATTGGGTTGTATTGGGATGAACCAAGCACATTGGTTAGCACAGTTGCTTCACAGCGCCAAGGTCCCAGGTTCGATTCCCAACTTGGATCACTGTCTTTGCGGAGTCTGTATGTGCTCCCTGTGTCTGTGTGGGTTTCGTCTGGGTGCTCCGGTTTCCTCCCACAAGTCCTGAAAGACATGCTGTTTGGTGAATTGGACATTCTGAATTTTCCATCCGTGTACCCGAACAGGCGCCGGAATGTGGCGACCAGGGGCCTTTCACACTAACTTTATTGCAGTGTTAATGTAAGCCTACTTGTGACACGAAAGATTATTATGAAAACAGAAACCAAACGGGGAGGTAAATTCTTTACAGAGTGTCACCATGTTCCCCAGAAGATTTTAAAAGTACGAGCATCCATCATCACACTTCACCTCAAAGTCTTTAATTGGTGAAAATTTGCTTTGTGGTGTTCTGAGGTCATGAGAGGTGCTGCAGAAATAAAAGTCTTTCTTTATTCAGGGAAGCTGCTCCTGCCATCCCATTTTCCTGTGGCCTGGGAATTGGTGCAGACTGTGGGGTGATCTGTTGCTGCCGACTCACATCCACTAATCACTGAGTCAAGACTGACCACTTACCTCACTCGTGACCTTTAAATCCATTAGGGTGGCGCGACTTCATCACATCGATGTTTAATTAACCTCCGAGGGAGGTTCTGCCAACTTTCCCCTTATTCTTCACAAGTAAATCAGGGCAAGCTCCAGAGTACTTCTCCAAACTCACATGCTTCGAGGGTGTGACGTTGCCATGGTCCAAGAGCCAGCATTCAGTCATCCAGCTTTACTTATCCCTACAATCGTGTTTCTAAGTGATGGTCGCAATTATTTCTTGCAGTTTCCTGGCTGTTTGCACAGTGTTTCTCCCTCTCTTCACATTATTGAGTGGCACCTTCAACGGGTCAGCAATCATTGACTGTGTGAATGGACAAAGAGTGTTAAAAGCTATTTCACCAGAAGCACTTCAAAGTAAATACAAGAAATTCTAGGCCGAGGTTTTGCACCCCTCCAATGGTCACGAGCCCCCTCCCCCCCCCCCCCCCCCCTCCCTCCTCCAAGGGCTATCCTCCCCTCCTGCAATGAATTAAGCTGGCAAACAAGCTACTTAAGAAGCTTATCAAGTATGGATTACATAGGGCAGCACGGTGGCACAGTGGTTAGCATTGCTGCCTACGGCGCTGAGGACCCGGGTTCGAATCCCGGCCCTGGGTCACTGTCTGTGTGGAGTTTGCACATTCTCCCCGTGTCTGCGTGGGTTTCGCCCCCACAACCCAAAGATGTGCAGGTTAGGTAGATTGGCCACGCTAAATTGCCCCTTAATTGGAAAAAATAATTGGGTACTCTAAATTTAAAAAAAAAAGTATGGATTACATAGATTGGCTGGAGTCGGGTCTGGGGGGGGATGTAGATGAACTGCCTGCAAGCAGACAATCTGATGTGCCAGCAGGACTACAGGCCCTCTATCCGGGTGTGGGTATAGTCAAAGGCCACGCTGTGGAAGTGCTCCTCCCCCATGCACTACATTGTTGTCCTGGAGTCTTTTGATTTTTTTCAATTAAAGTTTAAACATCACCATCCTGAAACCCAAAAATTCAGTTCTCCGTCATTAACCAATGTCTACACACGTGACCCTGCAGCAGAGCTTGGAAACAAAAGTTCTGGCTGGTCTAGCGGGCTGGGTCCAAAACCAATCCGGGATTAGCACCAAGCTTTTACCGTTCACTCCCTAGCCACCCCACACCGCCATCCCCCAAACCTCCACCCTTCCACTGTCTGCTCCCTCTGCAGGGACACCAGGCCACAAAGCTTGACACAAGGGAGGGGCAGACCATTTGGCTGAAGGACCTGTTAATGGCCATCTTGGCCAGGTCCAGGAGCAGGCTAACGAGGAGGTTCATCGTCCTGCCTGCACTCCTCTGCACCAGGTGACCAGAGGTTCGGAACATGGGGCTGAAGTTCAGCCAGAATTTGAAGAACAGCGCTTTTGGGAAATTAAAAAGGAGCTTCAGCCTCACATAGCCTGGTGAACACAGACTCCCTAAGGTCACAGAAAATGCAGGGCATCATGGGAGCCTGTGAACCATCATATCCATTTTATACACAGGACTGCTCCGTGGAATGCACTCCAAGCCATTTCCCTCATGGTGAAGCAGAGGAATCCCACATAGAGAATAACATCGCCCCTGAACCAATGATATCTCCAAGATTGCAGATTGCAGGCACTGGAGCTGTCTTAATATACACACAGGTATATGATGGTGCACAGACAGACATTGATTGACACACAGGATGACCAATGAACACATAGAACACAGCAGCCAATCACCAGACAGGACATGGCCACTATAAAGACAGAGGGCACTAGTCTTCCCGCTCTCTTGGGATGCAGCCTCTGAGACAGCCAGAGCCTGTGAGCAACAACTAGAACATACACCATGTGGTAAAATAGTCTGGTCAGGTTAGCCTCAGGTCTCCAGTCAACTCAGCATAGTGTCAACCCACAGTTAAAGTATGTATGATAGTTAAGAGTTCAATAAAATAGAGTTGCATTTCTCCAAGTGTTGGAAGCCTGTCTCTCTCATTGCTGCAATAAACGCAGTCCTCGCAGACCCAGCATACCCAACACATCAGGAGCGTCAGCCATGATGTTTGTGCTTGGAAGCTTTGGAGTGGGCTTAAATATTGGGTTGAACTTGTGAAAGAAAACCAACCACTGAGCCACAACCTGTTTTTATACTCTTGTTAATGCAGCAGGGTAGCATGGTGGTTAGCATAAATGCTTCACAGCTCCAGGGTCCCAGGTTCGATTCCCGGCTGGGTCACTGTCTGTGTGGAGTCTGCACGTCCTCCCCCTTTGTGCGTGGGTTTCCTCCGGGACCTCCGGTTTCCTCCCACAGTCCAAAGATGTGCGGGTTAGGTGGATTGGCCATGCTAAATTGCCCGTAGTGTCCTAATAAAAGTAAGGTTAAGGGGGGGGGTTGTTGGGTTACGGGTATGGGGTGGATACGTGGGTTTGAGTAGGGTGATCATCGCTCGGCACAACATTGAGGGCCGAAGGGCCTGTTCTGTGCTGTACTGTTCTATGTTCTATGTTCTAATTCAACAAGAATCAATAAATTAAACGAAAATGACAAGTGATAACAGCCCCCCCGTGGTGCACTGTAATTGGAACAAAATGTCAAAGGAAACTTAACTAACTAAACCTAAACATAATTACTGAGAGTGATGATGCACTCCATATCCTGTGACACCCACCGGTCTCAGAGGCCTGAAGCATACCAATAGACACAGTGCGCTCCAACTCAAGGGTCTCAGTCCACCTGGCAGCAGGTGTGGGGAGAGAAACAGAGGGCAGAATCTTCTTATGTTTTCAGGCATGGAGGGTATTTATTCAGGCGGTCGTGTGGCAAGCAGGGTCGCTGCCATCACCCCTTTTAGGTTCACCCATTCATGGGTCTTCTCAACACACTGCGAATTGAGGCAATTGGGCAATTAAGGCCCACTTCGAGAGGCTCACCCTGCGGCTGCGAGTATTAAGCCAGTGGTGGGCAGGGGATTTGCAATAAAGGGAGTACGAGAAGCAAACCTGTGCAGGCTGCTTCTGTTTTTGCAGGTGGAGAAACTCCGTGCCTGAATGAGGGACCTGGCATTGGGATGTAGGGGTTCCCCGCTGTGACCCACCCTCCTGGCCTTGCTGCTAGACCTCCTCTCCATCCCTCTCCCACAACTCCACCCTGCGAAATCCATCCCTCCGTCACTTACCTGTGGCCTAGATCTCTCCACAATCCATGGCCTCCGATGCGGGGTTGTTCGTTAGTACTGCTCCTAGTACTGTTGGTTGGTGCAAAAATGTTAGCCAGAACAACAAACGCTGTTTCCCAAAGTGCTTGGAAATATTTCACATCCACCAGAACAGGCAGATGGGATAAAAGCAAATTACTGCGGACGCTGGAATCTGAAACAGGATCATAGAGGTTTAGACAGGATCTCAGCTTATTGTTTCATCAGAAAGGAGGAACTTCCTACATTTCCACCCTCTGTAGAATGTGTCCGGATTTCATCTTCTCATTTTGTGGGTGATACCGTAACTTGGGAAAGGAGTTCACAAGATGGATTCCCACTTTGAAACTTATCATTTGTCAAGATGGGCTAAATGAGCTGGCATTCTGAACTTCAAACAGGCATAGATGCCGGGGAAATTTGGTCGAAGTTTATAACATTATGAAGGGAGTATTTTCCATTCACGTAGTCAATTTGTTCCAATTAAACAGTTCAGGGAGGAACTGTCATACACCCATGATCCCTCGTACACACATAACCCTTTATAGCCCAAATACCAACTTAGTGCAAATGCATGCCCCACTCACCAACCTTTGCCCTTACTCCGCCCTGTGCCAATTTGCCCAGTATCATTTGACAGTTCCTTGACTGCTTGGCAAATCATGTTTACTTTTAACAATCCTAATGGATGCCTTTCCTCTTCCAAAGGGTGCTTTACTTCTGCTAAAGGGTGCCTTGTCTCTCTCAAAGGTGTCCTGGGACCCTATCTAAATGGCTATGCAAATTAATCCCTCAAGCTCAGGCCAGCTCCTACCTGATCTAATCGGCATACCCTGGGCTTCAGAGTGGTTTGCCGATCTAGGTTTTCCAATATGCATCGCAGCGAAGGTAGGCCCTTGATAAAAGTAAATACTCAGAGAATCAACCTAGCTTTAACTAGAGCCCTGAGCTCACTGAATGAAAATGAAGGAGATTTAAAAACGTTAGAACTCTCTAACTTTAAATTCATAAAACAACTGCCATTGAATAGCATTGTATTTTAATATGCTTGTATGTAACAGCCCTAGAATCTGTGAATTTGCTGCTCTCCAGCACCATCACAATAAGTAGTCTGGCAGCCCTCAAGGTTTCAAACCAAAACATTGACCTGACATGTTGGCCCCCTGCAGATGTATTCGAAGGCAGTGGTGGTGGTGGGGTGTGGGTGGGGACTGGGCACTTAAAATAAAGTGGGTTGCCAACTCCACTGCCTTCTCATCCACCCCTGACCTGTCCCCCATATTACAGAGAGGAGCAAAGTTATAAGGTAGCCTGCCCATCCTTAGGTACATTGAGGCCTTTAAATGGGCACTTAACTTCCACTTCATGGCCTCATTTAGTTTGAAAATGAAAATGAAATGAAAATCGCTTATTGTCACAAGTAGGCTTCAAATGAAGTTATTGCGAAAAGCCCCTAGTCGCCACATTCCGGCGCCTGTTCGGGGAGGCTGGTACGGGAATTGAACCATGCTGCTGGCCTGCTTGGTCTGCTTTCGAAGCCAGCAATATAGCCCTGTGCGAAACCAGACCCTGTTTGAGCCACTATTTTCCAGTCTGATGGGGAAGGCAGAACAAAGGCAAGCTTTCACTGCACACTTACCCTCGCACCTTTACCCTTGTCTCTGGTCTCTCTCATCAGTCCCATCTCCACCCCCCCCCCCCCCCGACTTCCCCAAATCTGGAATCGATCTTCTCAGGGACTGCCTGTCATCCCAGCAGTGGCCACTGTCTCTTTCGGGACAGCTGTGATAACAGCGATACTGACCAATCAAGATTAGTTGGCAGTGCTCGACGGCAGAAGTCCCACTTCGACTCTATTAAATCAGGGGGAGCTAGGTTTCTAATTGGTCAGGGGTGTGGGGGGTAATCAATCCTCCCTTAACTCTCTTCAGATGTTGCCAGGCCTGCTGACTATTTCCAGCAGTTCTGGCTTTGTTTCAGATTTCCAGGGTGGGATTCTCTGATCTTGAGGCTAAGTGTTGACGCCGGCGTAAACGCCATCGTGTTTCACAACGGCATCAACATGCCCTCAGGACCCACGCCGCTCCAGCTGCCGATGCCGGCGTCAAATGGGTGCCACGGGTCTGCGCATATGCAGTGCTTCCAGCACCAATGTGCTCATGCGCAGTGGCTCCCTTCTCCACTCCGGCCCCGACGCAACATGGCATAGGGCTACAGGAGCCGGTGCGGAGCAAAAGAGACCCCCGGCCCGAGAGGCCGGCCCGCCGATCGGTAGGCCCTGATCGCAGGCCAGGCCACAGCGGAGATCCCCCCCCGGTTCGGTCCCCCCTCCCCCCACACCAGGCCGCCCCTGAAAGGATGCATGCCGAGGTCCCGCCGGGTAAGACCACACGTAGACGGTGCCGGCGGGCTTCGGATTTTTTTTGCGTTCGGCTCATCCCAGGCAGAGAGTCGCCGCGGGGCCACATATAGCGGCCCCCTACCGGCGCCGCGCCGACCATGCCGGCGCCAATTTTCCGCTCTGTGGAGAATCGGCGGACCGGCGTCAGGGCGGCGTTGCGCCATTCGCTCCCGGCCCGGCGATTCTCCGGCCCTGCGTAGGTTGAAAGAATCCAGGCCCCAGCATCTGCAGTATTTTGTCTCAGTGGCACAGTCGAAATCAGATCCAACTGGAACAATCTTGGATAATAACAGGAAAATTAGGGCACCTTTGTCTGGTAGCTCAACAGTGTCGTGGTGTATTCAAAAAATTACAGCCAGTGTGGTGAACCTCTGCACTGTTTGAAAGTGTTATGAGCTGTAACAATGGCGTTGGCTGATGGGGGAAACAGATAGCTATGTCCTGCACTCTATCATTCACAGAGATAGTGGGGTGAATTCGCCCGCCGGCGGGATTCTCCATTCCCCCGTCTGAGGGTTTCCCGGCGGCATGGGGTGCCCACAATGGGGAATTCCCATTGGTCAGCGGTGAGAATGGAGAATGTCGCTGCCAGCCACGATGCGTGCCCAGAAAAACGCGGTTTGGGAGGTGGAGAATTCACCCCAGCGTCACCACTAATATCTTGACATGATTCACAACTGAATTTCGGAGAGACTGACTTGGTCTGTTGTATTGTACATCACCGCTTGCCATTTTTAGATAACAATCCTAATTTTTACATTTTAAGCATCAATGTTGTGCCTGTGGGATTGAGAGAACTATTATTTCTCCCAATTAACTATGGAGTGACATTCTGTTGAAAATTACAACCAATTTTCCATGGACTAAATCTGTTGCTACGCAAGATAGTTTGGACCAATTGCTCGCACTTTGGCCTCTGGGTCAGATGATTATGCGCTGAAGCTCCACTCCAATACTTCAAAACCTAATACCTTTGGTTAGCCCCGAGGGAGTGCTGCACAGTCAGAGAGGGACATCTTTGTATGAAACTAGATCATGTTTCTTCATTCAGGAGGAATGTTAAAGATTGATTGCTGCTATTTAAAGCGAGCAACAGAGTTCTTCTGAATTCAAGCCAATATTCCTCCTTTAATGAAAAGCTGATGAAGTGGCAGTTCGTTTCATTGCTATTTATCGTACCTTTCTCCGCACAAAGTGGCTGCCAGATTTGTCGACATTACAGTGAATATAATGCTTGACAGATATGATGGGTCACTTTTATGTTCTTAAATTTCAGTGTTATCCTTAATAGTTACAAGATCATTGAGTAAATCTGATTTGTAAGTGCATATAATTTCAGGCTCCTTTTAAGATTGTTCATTGAGTTGTGCACTCCAGTCTGTACATCATCATGCAGACACACAAAGTGAAGACATCATGCAGTTAAAAAACACTGATAGGGCTGGCTACATTTTCTGGCCCAGCTTGCGGTCATTATCATTGTGGGTGTCACAGCGGCACAGTGGTTAGCACTGCTGCCTCACAGCACCAGGGACCCGGGTTCAATTTTTAACTTGGGTGACTGTGCGGAGTCTGCACGTTTTCCCCGTGTCTGCGTGGGTTTCCTCTGGGTGCTCCGGTTTCCTCCCACAGTCCAAAGATGTGCAGGTTAGGTGGATTGGCCATGCAAAATTACCCCTTACTGTCCAAAATATGCAGGTTAGGTAGGATTATGGGGATAGGGTGGGGGAGGGGGCCTGGGTGGGATGTTCTTTCAGGGGGTCGGTGCAGACTCGATTGGCCGAATGGCCTCCTTCTGGATTCTATGGTTCTGTGGTTAAGCTCGCAAAAGAGAGAAAAAGAAAATGTAGTGTAAAAGGTTAACAGATGGGATATGCTAATGTATGACGTTGATGAATCTGCACCGCTGATACCAGTTAGTCAGACTGTCAATAGAGAGGTTGGAATCAGGCCAAACAGCTATGTGCCCACTCTGTAACCTGTTTGGATGTTGTACCAATCAACAAGTGTAAAGCAGGAACCAGAGTATGTCTGCAGTCTGTCAAAGAATCCACCCACACCCAGGGTCCAAGACAGCACTCAAACCTAGAACAAGGTGGCAGTTCAAAACATTGTGGTAGTGATGTAGACATCAATGTAAAAGACACATCGGTGTAACTGAGGGAACAACAGAGTGAAGAAATGTTTCAAATCAGCTCCAGAAATTTTGGCGCTAGGAGGGGTCGCACTGGTGAGAGTAACCTAGTGAGCAGTGCCTATCCTCGCCCGACCTATGTGACTTCCTCGAGGGCCGGCAGAGAGGCTAGCAGTGAGGGTTACGGAAACGCCATATTCTCTGGTAGCGAGCAGTGGCAGATTTTCACAATAAAGGAACCAAAGTTTCAATTTAGCTCCTTTATTTATACAGTAGCTTCAACAGCAGATTATGTTTTCTGACGGCTGGGTGTGCAGGAGTCCACGGCAGATTTTTATTCCATTATTAAAGCCTTTGATACCTTTTTTCATCCAAGTTACCCCGTTATTGAGCAGGTAGTTCCATGCATGAAGTGGCCCCAACTCCGAGCGCCAAACTGAGCTATAATTCGTGGCAACTACGAGTCTGACTATGACTCTGTCGAATTGTCAGGGACAGGAGCCCCACATATAGAAAAGCTTGCCAAATAAATCAAAAGAGCGGGAAATTACATGCCTGCTACCATTGGGAGATGCTTGCATTGTGGCAGGAAAAGCTAGCATAAGTGCTAGGGCTGCCCAGTGGCAGGCACGGAAGGCTTCCAGTGTGACAAAACTGGACATTTCAAGCATTTATTCAAATCAAGGAACTTTAATCCAGAAATTGGAAAGTCCAGAAACCAATTACTTTCACGAGTTCCTAGGGGAGGTAAATAGTCTTATTCTTGACTGCTGGCCAGTTACAGTCCAAGTTCAAAGCTTCAGTATTACTTTAAAAAATGATACTGGAGCAATTGTAAATTTAAAAGTAGATAACTTTGACTGGGTTCAGCCAATGATCCTTTATCCACCAGACATCAGGTTACAAGGTTCAGGGGCCATAGGCCATAGGCCATCCAACCAAAGGCAGGATTATGGCTCCTCATCACCACAAGGAGCAACAGATTTACGAATCATTCTATTTTCTTCACAATCAACGCACATCCTGATTGAGTGGGTGACATTGGCATACTTCTACAAATCCTAGAAAAAACAGAGTGATGAGAAAGAATCCACCGCAGTGCAGAGTGATTTCTTGGAGGTTGAGGTACTAGAGAATGATTCATCTTGCCCATTGATAGAAGTATCTTGTGACATCTCTGTTGCCTTTTTTGAAGAATCAGCTGTGTTTTTAGTGGTTGAGCAGTGTTTAGATGTTAGTTACACTGCATCTACTGGTGTATTGCTACCTTATCTCCTGTTACTTCTGAAGAGTCTTCCACAGAGAATGTTTTTCCTGAATCCAGGTCAGATTCAATTGAGAATCACACCGATCAGGAACTGAACTGGACTAGCCATATAAATACAATGGCTTCCAGAGCACTTCAGAGGCTAGGATTCCTGCAGTGAGTAAATCACCTCGTGACCCCCCCCCCCCCCCCCCCCCCCCCAAAGCCTGTCCACCACCTGCAAGGAACAAGTCAGGAGTATGATGAACCAAGTTGCCTGGATGAGTGCTTCTCCAACAACACCCAGGAAGCTCAGCACAGTCCAGGACAAACATTCACACCCTCCACCAATGATGCACAATAGCAGTAGTATGTACTATCTACAAGATGCACTGCAGGAAGATAGCAAAGCCCCTCTGACAGCAGCTTCCAAGCCCATGAACACTACCATCTAGAAGGACAAGGGCAGCAGATAGAGGCTCCCTCCAAATCACACACTGTCCTGACTTGAAAATATATTACCGTTCCTTTTCTGTCACTGGGTCAAATTTTATTATGGCCAATCCACCTAACCTGCACACCTTTTGACTGTGGGAGGAAACTGGAGCACCCAGAGGAAACACATGTAGACACGGAGGGAACGTATGAACTCCATGCAGACAGTCACCCAATGCCGGAATTGATCCGGGGTCCCTGGGGCTCTGAGGCAGCAGTGCTGCCACTGTACCACCATGCCACCCCCATACTTGGATTCAGTCATTTGCCTTGCAAGTTTATCTAAATCACACATTTAGGTAAACCCGAACAATCTGGCTTCCATGCTGCAAAATGATTGTTTTACTATCTGTACCTATAACCTTTCCTGGACCTTTCCACTCATTAAATCCATCGCTTTTATAGTATGCCAAGTCTCCCTGTTTGAAAATTATTTCCAATGGCCATACATTATGCCTCAAAGCTCTCCAAATTCTTTCAGAGATTTCTATTCAAGGCGTGCTCTCTAGCACACGCGCAGTGCATTCAAACGCTCCGAAAAGGTAGAGCTAACCATGGTCCTCTATCAAACTGAAGGATGATCATTCATGAGTGAAGGATTTTGCGTATTTCTCCCAAAAATCAACTCATATAGACTGTAGCCCTCTACAATCTGTACTGAATTACTTGTGTTGAAGGCACATGCTTAAACCAAAGTTAATTCTCAGTTTGGCCTATCTGCCAAAATTTTACAAAGCACTTCATCTATCACAGCATGATTTCTCTTGCACACCCCATTAGCAAATGGACTTTCTTCAGCTGTACACATACCTATTACTTTCTCACACAGATCCCAAAATTCATCGTTAGCAATTTCCCCCCATTATCAGTGAAGAACTTTGCCAGTGGTCGTACTCTGGCCCATATCCATTTTTTCATTATCTGTTCCACAATTATTTCCTTTTCTTCACTACTTATAATCATCAACTGACTAAACCTAATTGCCAAGTCGACATAGTGTAAAATGAATATGTTCTTTCCTTTATCCAACAGCTTAAGATCCAGAGTCGCAACCTCATTATAATCTGTTGCTAAGGACATACTCACTGTGGGATGTGATGGTGTTCTTCTATATTTCTTACATCTCTCACATCTATCGCTTATCTGTTCTCCAAGTTTGGTATATTCTTCGTCTCTTACACCTGCGACCCTGAGTAAAATTTTAATCTTTTTAAGACCGATGGACAAATTGCCGACGCGACTTAAACACAATCAACTTTTTGTTTTCTGGACACTTGTTCTCTGATGCTAACAGTGTTTCCTTAATTTTTTCACAACAAAAATTGGGATTAATTAGAAGGATACAATAGTGTCCAGACTGTGTAAGTTGGAAGCCCACAGTTTTTCCAAATATAACCTTGTCATTTTCCAAACCAAGTTTTATTTGTGGATTTTTCATCAATGGTCGGCTCAATCATAAAGGTATTTCACCGGATACAACATCAGGGCTAATAAAATTATTCCTTTCGATGATTTTACAAGGAATCTCTTTTCAGCGATTTAAGGGTATTTCACCCCCAAACCTGAAACTCATGGAACTTCCAAATTTCTTAATCTTGTTCTGACCTGTGTCAACTAAGGAATCCAGGTAACCAGTCTATTCCACATACTGTAGATGCACACACAGCACAACTAAAGGACTTTGTGACCAGCACATTATCACTGGAATGAAACTTCTCGTCACTAAGGCAATGTCTTCTCTTTGGTTATTATCTCCCTCTCCTTCTTCAGAGTCTTCTGTCTCGTATTTGGATTCAATCACCCTATTAGATCTCTTAGGGTAGCTTATTGCAGAATAGAATTTCAAATAGCACCTAAAACACCGACTGACCACATCCTGGCAAATTCAGGGCTCCATTTTTCTGTTGAAGTTTCCCAATTCATTCCTCCTGCTATAATTGTTAAAGGTATTTCTGTCCTCATTATTTTTCGTAAAAATCTTGATGCTTACAGCCTGTACCTAGACCATCCCGGTAACATTATCGCTAATCAGCTCATTGTGTTAGGAATGCTGCCGAGAAGTTCCCAAGAACATTTTTAGAGTCTGTAACGTTTGTTCTAACAGGGTGTGTCTTTCTGCAAATTTAACTCCCAGCAAAAACAGAAGCCTATCCATATTTGTAATTAATAAGTTGCCCTTTTGGTCAATTTTATCCAAGGCAGTTAATAATATATCCAAACCTTCATCTGAGCCCAACTGATCCAAATCCAATTCCGAGAATACCTTGCATCTTATTTTCTTTTTGTACGGTAATGAATGTGCCAAGGACATTCCTTATTTTTCTTGGGCAAGGACATAACCTGTGTCCACATGGTAACTTCATTGGTCATAGGGCTGATATTCACCAAACCAGGGTGGGTGGCCATACCCCAACACTCTACACTTGGATTCAGCCATTTGTTTTCCAAGTTAATCTAAATGATAATTCGAGGTGAGAATTCAGAATACAGTCTTCTGTCCGAAGAAATCTTAGTTTGAAATCCTTTTTACTGACTCACCGGAACCATTCTCTGCTACCATTGTTAAGTTCCAAATGTAACTCTTTAATAAGAACGAGAAAGCACGTCTTGACTTCTTCAACTCCAATTTTATGGTTTTCCACAATCCACTTTTCCATCAACAGCACACTGCCACCTATGTCCCCTTTATATCTATGTGCATTTATCAAACACTAAGTGTGGTCTATTAAACAATTAAAGCTCCAATTCTAACTTAAGCACGGGGGAACATTTAGTCTTTCCCAACAACATGGACTGCAGTGGTACAAGAAGATAGCTCACAATCACCTTTTCAAGAGCAATTAGGGATGGGAAATTAATGCTGGCCTTTGCCAGCGATGCCCACAAGCCGTGAACGAATATATTGAAAAAGCTGGTATCTTCCCATGGTGAAAGTCATTTAGCACCCATACTCCCCAGCGAATATATTCTCTTCAGAGTTGGAGATCTCCACAGAATCTGACAGAATCTTCTGAAGTGGCAGAATCCTCAACAAAACCCTTGTCCATTACTTAATCTTTTGCTTTAAATTCCTCTCATCGCAGAAGAATGGTGATGCCTTGTCTCCATATTCTCAGCAGTTCTTCCCATTTCCCAGATTCTGGTTGTTTACTGCAGCCGACAGAACGTTGACAATCCTCCTGGATAACCATTGCGGAATCATCTCTTCTATTCCTGAAAGTTGTATAGCAAATGGGTTCCTTTATTTTTCATCATCTAATTCACTGAAATCTCCAATCTTCAATTTATTTTCGGTGGAGGCTACCTCTATGACTGTCTTCCTGAGAGGTGAAGATTATGTCCTTCTTCTGAATTTACTTTGCAGAGCCCTTTGAAGGAGCAACAGACTTTTCAGAGTGTACAGAGTTCTTCTTTTCTACTTCCAGAGGCTTCAATCTTTGATTCTCTTCAGTCATCTCTTTTTATTCAACCTTCCATATAAGTAACTCCATTGAGCTTGCAGTTCATTCATACTGCTTCCCAGAGGTGCTGACAACAATACTGTCCTATTCTGCAGATGGTGATATCCTATCAGATGCAGAAGAAAGTGCTCATGTCTCTATGCTTCCTTCCCTAAGGTCCAAGTATATTAAGGAAGAGTATGCCTGCAGTCTATCTAAGTCCCAAGTCTAAAACAGAAGGACTCAAACCCAGAACAAGGTGGTGGTTTGGAACAGAAAGAGAGAATGAAAGAAGGGTAAATGTCAAAGGAGATGCATGATATCTGTCAAGGAAATGTTAGATGGACAGTAGTGTGACAGCAGGTGAGGACTGATGCTTTTTGATGCTCTTCCCCTGCAGGAACATCCAATATTCATCCATTCTGACTGTGATCCTCTCACTCAGTGCCAAATCTATAGATTATTCATGGATATGGCAGCCATGCAATCCCCCCGGGTAAATCACCAGGTGCCGCCCAGATTGAGAGCCATGTGTCTTTGTCACATATGATTCTTCATGTGAAAATGCCCAATAAGAGTTTGCACTCAGTTAAGCACATTTGGATAGAATGCAAAAAAATGAATGAAAGTACTTAACAGGTGGGATTCTCCATCTCAGAGACTAAGTGCTGATGCTGGGTCAGAATCATTAGACCTCTCCAACAACAAACGTGGAGCTGCTCCCAGAACAATTCAGGAACCGTTAATGGGTTAATGGGTGACTCGGAGACAGCATAGATTCCAATGAGAAATGGTGTCGGATTCGCTGGGTTCAGGATTGGCAATTGTGAGGAGAACAAGCTGCAGCCACATATTCAGCCTCCAGTCCCCACACACATTCATCGCAGCCAACAAGATGGCACTGGTTGCTTTGGACTGTCTCCATCCTGTTGATGGATTGGCTGGGGCCACAGGGTAACTAGGCGGTGGCTTGGGAGAACACCTATATGACCCATGGCACTGTTTATAGTGGGCAGTCAGCCGCGTGTGCAACCACATGGTTGCCTTGCAGGCCGCAGTGTTGGTGTTCCGGGGTGTCTGTCCACCCGGACCCCATGGCCCACTTTCTGTCCGGTCCCCCAGTACTGCCGCCTGCCAGTGGCACAGCTGTTAATACACTGGTGATGTTGGACACTTTCTACCCTCTCTCTCTCCCTCAGCAGCCATGGCTCCTGTTTCCCGATATTTGAAATCACAAGTGAACCTCGCCATCGGTAATTCTCCCCGGTGGAGGTGGAGCATCGTGGAGGACCTGGAGAATACACCAATGGCGTTGATATGCCAACGGCGTTTACTGTACATGCGGAGTAGAACGCATTGACGCCCCTGTTAAGGCACCGGAGTATGGGGCATTCTGGCGGGTACCCGGGTCCGGCCACAGTTTTGACCAGACGACCGATTTTTTTTACCCAATCGCATTTCCTGATTTCAGCGTCGGAGAATCCCCAACATCTATCACAAGCAGGAAGTTTGCCATGCTATCTTGCCTCTGCAACTAGCAAATTCCCCTCCAAGGCATGCACCATGCTGACTTGGAAATGTGAACGTAAAAAAGGACATCCCAAAACGCTTCACAGTTTATTCCATTTAATTTGATATCACTCCAGTGAAATAACTTGAATGTAGCAAAATGCACCAAGGTGTTTCCTAGCTAGCACCCGTCATCAAACAAGATTTTACATTAAGCCAGGTGAAGGAGATATTGGGCCACAAGCATTTTAAAGGAAGATAGAGCAACTATATTCTGGTTTGGGACCAAGGCAGCTGAAAGAACTTTGAAGTGCCGTGATCGTTGTAATGGAAGACACACAGCAGTCAAATTGCAAGCATCAAATCGACACAAATGGTAATGACCAGATATTCTATTTTGGTAATATTGGTGGAGAGTTTGATATTTGTCAGGAACCCCAGGAGAACTGTCTGTTCTTCTTCAAAATTGTGCCACAGGCCAGGGCACAGTTTGACATCCCATCAATATGAAGATAACACGGACAAATGCAGCGCTTCCCTAAGTGTTGAACTGGAATGTCAGCCTGGATAACACAGCCAGTCCCCGGAGTGGAGACTCCAACCCACAATGTTCTAACATTGAGATGTTGTTGACACTTGTTCATACAAACCAATCTTTAAATTCTCTACCCCCAGAGGGCTGTGGAAGCTCAGTCATTGAATATGTTCAAAGCAGAGATTGATAGATATGCGATGAACAATAATGTAAGGAGTACATAAGAACACAAGAACTAGGAGCAGGAGTAGGCCATCTGGCCCCTCGAGCCTGCTCCGCCATTCAATGAGATCATGGCTGATGTTTTTTGGACTCAGCTCCACTTTCCGGCCCGAACACCAGAACCCTTAATCCTTTTATTCTTCCAAAAACTGTCTATCTTTATCTTAAAAACATTTAATGAAGGAGCCTCAATTGCTTCACTGGGCAAGGAATTCCATAGATTCACAACCCTTTCGGTGAAGAAGTTCCTCCTAAGGTAGTCCTAAATCTACTTCCCCTTATTTTGAGGCTATGCCCCTTAGTTCTGCTTTCACCTGCCAGTGGAAACAACCTGCCCGCATCTATCCTATCTATTCCCTTCATAATTTTATATGTTTCTATAAGATCCCCCGCGTCCTTCTAAATTCCAAAGAGTACAGTCCCAGGCTACTCAACCTCTCCTCATAATCCAACCCCTTCAGCTCTGAGATTAACCTAGTGAATCTCCTCTGCACACCCTCTAGTGCCAGTACGTCCTTTCTCAGGTAAGGAGACCAAAACTGAACACAATACTCCAGGTGTGGCCTCACTAATACAATTGCAGCATAACCTCCCCAGTTTTAAACTCCATCCCTCTCGCAATGAAGGACAAAATTCGATTTACTTCTTAATCACCTGCTGCACCTGCAAACCAACTTTTTGCGACTCATACACTAGCACACCCAGGTTTCTCTGCACAGCGGCATGTTTTAATATTTTATCATTTAAATAATAATCCCGTTTGCTGTTATTCCTACCAAAATTGAGAACCTCACATTTGTCAACATTGCATTCCATCTGCCAGACCCTAGCCCATTCACTTAACCTATCCAAATCCCTCTGCAGACTTCCAGTATCCTCTGCACTTTTCGCTTTACCACTCATCTTAATGTCATCTGCAAACTTGGACACATTGCCCTTGGTCCCCAACTCCAAATCATCTATGTAAATTGTGAACAATTGTGGGCACAACACTGAACCCTGAGGGACACCACTAGCTACGGATTTCCAACTAGAGAAACATCCATTAATCCCCACTCTTTGCTTAACTATTCATTAACCAATCCTCTATCCATGCTACTACTTTACCCTTAATGCCGTGCATCTTTATCTTATGCAGCAATCTTTAGTGTGGCACCTTGTCAAAAGCTTTCTGGAAATCCAGATACACCACATTCATTGGCTCCCCGTTATCTACCGCACTGGTAATGCCCTCAAAAAATTCCACTAAATTCGTTAGGCACGACGTGCCCTTTATGAACCCAGCGTCTGCCCAATTGGACAATTTCCATTTTGAGAGGGTGATAGAACCAGACACCAACCATCCCCATACAAAAACCCCATTAGCACCAATGGAGCAAAGGTAGTTAATGCTGAAAAAAAATCAATTCTCCCCTCCCTGACTGGGACTGCTTGTAAATACTGTTATGGGCCAGGGTTTAGAGAACTCCAAAGTGTATCATGCAGTTCACCTGACCCAAAACTTTTAATAGATTGTGGTTTGGGGAGCACACGAACCACTCTACAGGTGTGGTACAGCAGAAATGGAAAAGTATTTTTTAAAGCGAAACAATGTTTATTCTAAGAACTCAAGTTAACCTTTTTAAAACATACAGTGAACATCATAGCAACCATCAATTCAAATACAACCCCCAAAGAATACAACACTAAGTAATCCTTAATAACTTCCCAAACAACATCCAGAAGACAAAAGAAATACCTTTTAACAGAAGCACATTAGGTTTACATTCAGGGCGGAAAACATTTATCAATCTGACTTCAGCAAATGATCAAGAGATAGTCTTTTAATGGCAGAGAGATCAACAGTACACCTGCTTTGTCTGGCTTCAGCTCCAACCCTGAAAACAAAACCAAAAACTCACTCTATAACAGGCTGCTCAAAAGCAAAAGTAAAATGTTGACAGACAGCCCAGCTCCTCCCACACTCTGACATGACTGATAAGCACCTATTTCCTAAAGGTACATTTCTTAAACACCCATTTTTTAACGGTACCCTCACATGAAAATGAAAATCGCTTATTGTCACGAGTAGGCTTCAATGAAGTTACTGTGAAAAGCCCCTAGTCGCCACATTCCGGCGCGGCTGGTACGGGAATCGAACTGTGCTGCTGGCCTGCTTGGTCTGCTTTAAAAGCCAGCGATTTAGCCTGGTGAGCTAAACCAGCCCCTGGTTTGACAAACATGACAATACTGATAGTGTTATTCAGTTTTCACCCTGCCAAGTAACAAGTATATGATGGTTTCTGAATAAAGTTGATCCTTCTGCATTCATGTGTTATCCTTTGCAGTGCTGTGCCAATGTCTATGGGAGAATAACAACAGATTAAAGGAAGGCAAGCTTCAATAAATGTTTCTGTCAATACACTCTATCCTTACAAACAGAAAATACAACCACATAAATCATGGAAACATGCACTGTCACATCTTTTGAAGACAGCACCAAGGCAAGGCCACTGCCAAAAATCATATAGGAATTCACTACCTTTCATGCCAGAAGTGAAAACCTGACCACAGAAGCCTGGATTATGCTCTGTAAATCCGTCAGGATCACTCAGCTCCAGACCTCAATGATAACCTGGGTTAAAACTTGGACAAAAGAGCTGAATTCCAGAGGTCAGCTGAGATATCAAGGCAGCATTTGGCCAAGTGTGAAGTCAAGGAAGCCTTGTAAAATTGAATTCAATGGGAATCTGTGGGGGAGGGGGAACTCCCTGCTGGTTGGAGTCATACCTGGCACAAAGGAACATAATTGTGGTCATTGGAGATCAATCATCTCAATTCCAGGACATCACTGCAGAAGTTTCTCTGGGAAGCATCCTATGCTCAATGATCTTTTGTTGCTTCATCGATGATAAAGTCAGAAGTTGGACGACACGGTGGTGCTGTGGTTAGCACTGCTACTTCACAGTGCTGAGGACCCAGGTTCAATCCTGGCCCTGGGTCACTTTCTATTTGGAATGTGCACATTCTCCCCATGTCTGTGTGGGTCTTGTGGTGTTCTTTGTGTTGTTTATTTCAGGATGGTTGGTGTAGTGTTCACAAAGACCACAAAATAGTTTAAGTTGAACAAACCTATGATTTAATTTACACTACTAAACTGGGATTCGACACGTAGTCCTTAAGAATACACAATTGATCAATCACATCAAACTACACTCATCAACTGCTAATCTCACTACCGGTGTAAACTGTTATCTGATCTTACTTGCACCATCTGCTCTTCCGACCTTTACTAGCTAATTCCTGCATGCACTCCTCCCCTAAGATCCAGCATCACTGCCTTATATAATTGTAACTATAGCTCCCTCTTGTGGCTGCTCTCAACACTACATTAACCCTTGCAATGCTGATAATTATTTTTTTTTTAAAAACATTTTTTAATATAAATTTAGAGTACTCAATTAATGTTTTTCCAATTAAGGGGCAATTTAGCATGTTCAATCCACCTACCCTGTACATCTTTGGGTTGTGGGGATGAAAGACACGGGGAGAATGTACAAATTCCACATGGACAGTGACCCAGGGCCGGGATCGAACCTGGTACCTCGGCGCCATGAGGCAGCAAGGCTAACCCACTGCGCCACAATGCTGATAGTTATGATAATACAACAGGTCTCACCCCCACAACCCAAAGTTGTGCAGGGTAGGTGGATTAGCCATGCTAAATTGACCTTAACAGAACAAGGAACAAAGAAAAGTACAGCACAGGAACAGGCCCTTTGGCCCTCCAAGCCTATGCCGACCATGCTGCCCGTCTAAACTAAAATCTTCTCTTCCGCGGTCCGTATCGCTCTATTCCCATCCTATTCATGTATTTGTCAAGATGCCCCTTAAACGTCACTGTCGTCCCTGCTTCCACCACCTCCTCCGGCAGCGAGTTCCAGGCGCCCACTACCCTCTGTGTAAAAAACTTGCCTCTTACATCTCCTCTAAACCTTGCCCCTTGTACCTTAAATCTATGCCCCCTAGTAATTGACCCCTCTACCCTGGGAAAAAGTCTCTGACTATCCACCCTGTCTATGCCCCTCATAATGTTGTCGACCTCTATCAGATCGCCCCTCAACCTCCGTCGTTCCAGTGAGAACAAGCTGAGTTTATTCAACCTCTCCTCATAGCTAATGCCCTCCATACCAGGCAACATCCTGATAAACCTCTTTTGCATGCTCTCTAAAGCCACCACATCCTTCTGGTAGTGTGGCGACCAGAATTGAACACTATACTCCAAGTGTGGCCTCACTAAGGTTCCATACAGCTGCAACATGACTTACCAATTTTTATACTCAATGCCCCGGACAATAAAGGCAAGCATGCCATATGCCTTTTTAATTAAAAAAAAGGTCAGAAGTCGGGTTGTTCTCTGATGACTGCACAATGTTCAGCACCTCATTTGCAACTCCTCAAATACGTGGCAAGTATGTTTGTGACACAAAAGTTACCATTTTCAACAAGAGAGAATCTAACCTTCAACCCTTGACATTTGATGGCAGTACCTTTGCTGAACCCCCCACTATCAACATCTTCGGGTTTATCATTCACCAGAAACTGAACTGGAGTAGCCATATAAATACTGTGGCCGCACAAGCAGGTCAGAGGATAGGAATTCTGCGTTGAGTAACTCACCTCCTGACTCACCAAAGCCATTACACCATCTACCAGCCACCACAAGTCAGGAGTGTGATGGGCTACTCCGCAGTTGCGTGGTTGAGTGCAGCTCGAACAACACTCAGGGAACCTGGACCATCCAGGGCAAAGCAACTTGATTGTTACCCCTTTCCACCATCTTCAACATTCATTTTAGCTGCTATGTACTGTCGACAAAGCAAAGCACCAACTCACCAGGGCTCCTTTGAAAACAAATTTTCAAATCTGCAACCTCTATCAGCTCGATGAGTAAAGGCAGCACAGGCATGGGAACACCACCACCTGCAATTTCCCCTCCAAGACACTCTCCATCCTGACCAGGAACTAGATCATCGCTCCTTCACTGCCATTTGATCAAAATCCTGGAACTCCATCCCTAACTGCACCACGGGTGTTTCTACAAACACTTGAACTTCAGCGGTTCACAAATACAGCTCCTGTATACTACTGTTGCACGTTTTACTATGGGCGTAAAACGCGTTTATTGGGGTGTATTAACTTCCAAGTGCTTAACACCACTAGGCTCTGTCTTATGTATTTATTCAGCTTTAGGAGTCACCAGTTGCCGTATAGACAACGTCACTAGTATTCCAAGGTCAAGTTCAAAGTAATAAAGACGATACACTGATTAGTAAGGTCCAAACGATAATATTTATTATACAGTAATAATAAATATTCATGCACACACTAAGAGACTAAGCTATGACTAAACTAAAGTAATCAGAATACTTATCTAACAGGAACAGGCAAGGTCAGGGAGCGAGGCCTTCGTCCTGGTCTTGGGCTGCAACCTTCAGCAAGCGTTCTGGTCACTGGGGGTTCTAGCGGGCTTAGTTCGCGTAGCGAGCGTTGTACTGGCACTTACGGTTCGGCGGCTGGTGCTCAACGGCTGGAGTCAGAGTGGATCTTCAAGGTCGTGGTCAGAGCCGGAGCACGGAAAAACAGACCGGACAACACGAGGTCCCTATCTTTTATAGGGGTTCCATTGTCCTTCCCTCTTCTTGGGCGGGCTCTACCTATTGGGTCAATTCCTCATCGATACTGTTTTAATTCCCCAATGCGAGGGGGTCTCCGTGATGGGGGGGGCGTTTCTTATGCCCTTTTGTTTGGAGGTTTCTGGTGCCTCGATGTCTGGGCCTTGATTAAAATGTGTCCATTCTGAATCAAATGTATCTATTGTGTGGGTGTTCAGGTCTGATTGCCTCATTAGCATGCAAAGCGTTTTGCCATTTGCACCTAGCTAAGGTCTTCTCACCTGAGCCCAAACTGGTTTCTGCTGCTGCAGAATGCAAAATGCTCTTTGCAGACTGCTGTTCTGGCTAAACTGTCTGTTTCCCAGCAGTCTTAGCGCTTGGCCTATTTTTGTAGCTCAGCATCCATTTTAGGTGGCTACATTACCACCTTCTCAAGGACAAGTAGGGACAGGCAATCAATACTGTCTAGCTACTAATAATACCAACATTCTAAGTACACTTAAAAGAATCACTTGTACAGGAATTTAATTTTTTAAGTCTGGATCACTGATCGCATCCAAGGTGGAAACACATAAATGGGCAGAACTCCAACCCCTCACAGCGAGATTTCCAGCAGCGGAAGTCATGAGCTGCTGGAAGGATCTTCCTGTCCTGCTGATCTTATGGCATTTTACATGGCTCGCAAATCCCTCCGCCAGGGAACCCACCACACGGGGGTCACCTTTTGTGAGACTGGAAGATCCCGATGGCGGGGAGGGCTGGAAAATGCCGCCCATGGAATTTCCTGAATTCCCATCCAATATAAGTCTGCTCTCAGTCCACCATATAAAACCCTTCTCTGAAGAGTTTCGTGAGGTCATCCCCGTAACTTCTTTTTTTGTACCTATTCTATCTTTCTGGATATTTGTATCTGTTCACTTCTGGTCCCATCCTAGGGAATTGTATTTCTATATTCTTTCCGTAATGCGGAGGCCAGAACAGTTCACGGCACTCCAAGGATGTTCTAACCAAGGTTCAGTACAAGTTAAACCTAATTTCTATGCCTTTCAGTTCTGTGCCTCTAGAAATGGGCCCAAGTGCAAAGTAGTCGATTCGACGTGACTTAAGAGGTCAAAGTTCAGAGGCTCATTTGAGTGCGTGAATGACCACACTTAGTCGGAAAGAGGTGACAGAGGTCTTGGCCGATTTCGGGAGAGTTGGTATGACCTGTTATGTACCAGAGAATACATTCCTACTATTAAAGTGTTGTGATGTGTCGTGACATCAGCAGAGTGTGCGCGCCCACTTTAGGCAGTTCTCCATCTTAGATTGTCTGAGCAACACCTCTTAATAAACCTCTCACTGTATTTTCCAAGAATCTAGAGCATGGGCACCTCCACACCTCTCCCCTTGTGGCAACAAAGATATATAACAAGACCAGCCTTGCCTTCTTTGGGAAAGGTTCATCAAATTATGAACCAATCAGGCAATTAATAAGCTATCGACGCACCTTCCACAGGATCACAACCCCGGGAGTGGGAAGTCCCACCTACCGGGAGCAGCTGACCAAGCATTAATTGCCCACCATAGGGCCTCAATAGGTGGTGGAGTAGGAAGGCCGACCATGGGCCTTTCCGTCAGGGACAATATCTGGGGGGATGGGAGGACAGTGGAAGAATCCATATCTACCACAATCATACCTGACAAAATGCCCTTTTCGCATCCAAGTACAGCATGGGGTGGGCACAAAATACTACCTTCATTTGTTTTCTCCACTTTCATGAACTCACGTTCTTTTCCTTTGGCTTTGAAGCAGGTCAGGAATGACCGGTGTTCAAAGCGCACACCTTGAGATCAATTTCCCCATTTTAAGGGATGTGGGAGTTTGTGAAAACAATGGGAAACCTGCTGAGGAATCTGGAACAGTCTGGAAGGTCGGGGTAAAGTGTGCTCACACCTCCAATTCAATGCCTTAATGTAATGTTGACATGTTCTTAATGCAGTGATTCATCATTGGAATCTATCTTTTTAAAAGGATGTTGACCCTTTGAAATAACCAGTCTTGTGCATTTGTTCACAGGCATTATGGTACTTTTCCAATTGAAAAATCAACATTATTCTTTGAAAAAAATGTATCAAAATGTCCTATCAGACTATGCTGTCATTTTTTCCTCTGTGATGCATGGCATTAAGGGTAAAGTAGTAGCATGGATAGAGGATTGGTTAATTAATAGAAAGCAAAGAGTGGGGATTAATGGGTGTTTCTCTGGTTGGCAATCAGTAGCTAGTGGTGTCCATCAGGGATCCGTGTTGGGCCCACAATTGTTCACAATTTACACAGATGATTTGGAGTTGGGGACCAAGGGCAATGTGTCCAAGTTTGCAGATGACACTAAGATGAGTGGTAAAACAAAAAGTGCAGAGGATACTGGATGTCTGCAGAGGAATGTGGATAGGTTAAGTGAATGGGCTAGGGTCTGGCAGATGGAATACAATGTTGACAAATGTGAGGTTATCCATTTTGGTAGGAATAACAGCAAACAGGATTATTATTTAAATGATAAAATATTAAAGCACGCTGCTGTGCAGAGAGACCTGGGTGTGCTAGTGCATGAGTCACAGAAAGTTGGTTTACAGGTGCAACAGGTGATTAAGAAGGCGAATGGAATTTTGTCCTTCATTGCTAGAGAGATGGAGTTTAAGACTAGGGAGGTTATGCTGCAATTGTATAAGGTGTTAGTGAGGCCACACCTGGGGTATTGTGTTCAGTTTTGGTCTCCTTACTTGAGAAAGGATGTACTGGCACTGGGGGGTGTGCAGAGGAGATTCACTAGGTTAATCCCAGAGCTGAAGGGGTTGGATTATGAGGAGAGGTTGAGTAGACTGGGACTGTACTCGTTAAATTTAGAAGCATGAGGAAGAATCTTATAGCAACATATAAAATTATGAAGGGAAAAGATAGGATAGATGCGGGCAGGTTGTTTCCACTGGCGGGTGAAAGCAGAACTAGGGGGCATAGCCTCAAAATAAGGGGAAGTAGATTTAGGACTGAGTTTAGAAGGAACTTCTTCACCCAAATGGTTGTGAATCTATGGAATTCCTTGCCCAGTGAAGCAGTTGAGGCTCCTTCATTGAATATTTTTAAGGTAAAGATAGATAGTTTTTTGAAGAATAAAGGGATTAAGGGTTATGGTGTTCGGGCCAGAAAGTGGAGCTGAGTCCACAAAAGATCAGCCATGATCTCATTGAATGGTGGAGCAGGCTTGAGGGGCCAGATGGCCTACTCCTGCTCCTAGTTCTTATGCTTTTATGTAATTGGTTCCGGTTGATTTTAAAAAAAGCCTGGAACTGATGCTTGAAAATATAGCTAACCATTTGCTTCCCTGCATTAATTGATTGGTACACTGTTTTGAAATTGAAATGCGCACCTGTTCATCTCAATGTTCAATACATTGTTTGGATGGCTGTGACCATTAACAATGCTTCAGAGCTTCAAGCCAATGAGTTTTGGCATAATAGGTGCTTCAGTCAAATAAAAAAGAGTGATAGTTTCAAGACATTGTAATAACATATTGTGCCTTTGTTGTTTCTGGTTTGTTGATACAAGTCTCACAAGAATTACAAGTATTACAACTTTTTTTCACACGTGGATCAATGCAATCTTTCTGTCAGTGTCAACAATATTGAAGCCTTTATTAGCTGTTGAGCATACTGGCTGAGTGGCAATGGAGAACAAGTGAAGGCATAGAAGTGGCAGAGGCATTCTTAGAGGCCATAGACTATCATAGCAGTGGGTGGGTAGGTAAGAGATGAGGTTCACAGGACTTTCATACACTGTGGGAGTTTGGGTAGCTGTGTTGGGGAACTGAGGCTAACTGACCCATCTCCACATCCACACTACATCTATAGAATCCCTACACTGCAGAAGGAGGCCATTTGACCTATCAAGTATACACCAACCCTTGGAAAGAGCACCTTACCCAGGCCCACACTTCCATCCCATCCCAGTAACACATTTGGACACGAAGGGATAATTGTGCACGGCCAATCCACCTAACTTGCACATCTTTGGACTGTCGGAGGTAACAGGAGCAACCAGGAGAAACCCATGCAGACACGAGGAGAAAGTGCAAGCACCACACAGACAGTCACCCGAGGCCAGAATTTAACCCGGGGCCTTGGCGCTGTGAGTCAGCAGTGCTAACCACTGTGCCACCGTGCCTGTACTGGTTTGCAGCTTGCAAACAGCACTGTGAATCCAACCACATTTTGGAAAGGCAAAAATGGCATTTGAAGTCACCCATGGGGTAGGTGTGCAGTCTGCGAGCCGCGAAAGTGCGCAGGTCGGGTTTCTCCTAGCGCAGAACATCCAGTTCTTGGAAGTAACCATATTAACAGATATTCATAAGCACCCATTTACTTACCTGGTGTTTACATGTATTTTTGCCTCCTATATTTAAAGTGTGATTTTGTGTATGAACCACAGCATCAAGTTTGAATGTGTGGTAAATAATTGCATTGTTCCGTTATTCAGTCCTGAGTCTCAGAGCGAAGGGCTGCCTGGTATGAACAGTATGAGGTAGGCAATCAAGCAGCAATTCAATATGTTTAGTATTGTCAGTAACTAATTAATGCTGTTGGCCCCCTGCCGGTATTGACGCAAAACTTTAATAGTTCAGTGGGAGGAAGAAACACCTTTTTATGCAAATACCAATGCTTCTGTTGTTGCATCCAAGTATTTCTCTCTCACAAATATTCGTCACCTGCTTGTTGATTCTAAACTTGGGCAAAATGCCAAGAATTAAGTATGTCTGCAGAGAGAGAAAAACAAAATCCTGGTTAACTGCAATGGAAATCTTAGTGTCAAGGGATCTTTGGTTGTTCATCCACTTGCTAAGCCCTGGAGTGCTCAGTATAATTGCTACCCCTTCTACATCCCCCTTGTTGTCTTGGATAAAGTGTAGGAATTAGCGATGTGTTGTGGTTGAAGGTTTTTGGTAACGTTTCACCTAATATCCATGCCATCTAAGGCTTGGCACATATACTGGCAGTTGCCTGATACCTCATATTCCAGAATACATGCTTGATTCCAGATGCCACTTCTTAGCTAGCATCTTCCGACAATGCTTTAGGCAGACTCAGGACTCATCATTCATGGTTGAAAGCCGAGACATCGATTAAAATACTACAACACCTGAGCCCCTCAGAAATAATTGCTTGGTTGACAGCGCTGGCTTGCTGATATGCTGTTAACATCACAATCTTTACTTGCAAAAGATAAAGATGTTCAAGGGCTTGCAGTTTCTGCTATTGATACTTCAATTATCAATTAATTCCTGTTTTTTTTAAAGCAATCTTTACACATTAAGTTGCTTTCGGGTTTATTGGCTCTGCACAGTGAATTTGCCTGTAAGTGCAATACCTTGACATGGAGCATGAAGGGTTATATAGGTTGTTTGGGTGACATGTCATGCCTCACCCAAATTGTCACTTTTTAAGCACAGGAACTTACATACTCATCCACCAGCCCATCATCAGAGGCCAGGCATTCAGTCAAGTATGATCATACATTCTGGATCTCATTGCTTTAGTACCTCTTCCTTTAAGATGGTATTTAAAACTTTCTCTCTTCGAACATGTATTTTTTAATAAGTATCAGACAATTTGTGCATGATTACACTTCTGTGAAGTGCCTTGAGACATTGCACTATAATAATATATTGTGTTAAAAATTTGGGTAACTAAGAAAAGAATAAAATAACAAAAATAGTGTTGATAAGGGCAGCAGTCTAAAGAAACTTCGATATGTGAATTAGCACATCGGTGAGAAAACAAGAGTTTATTTATGTGACTAGGTGACACAATGGGGCGTAGAATAGGTATGACACACATATACACCAGATCCATAGGGTGGGTAGCATCAAAGGAAAAGAATGATATATCCAGAGCACAATAACTGGAGAGACACTTTAGCAGCTACCATCACAGCCATACCCAGCTGCAGAAACAGTCTCCCGAACACAGGTTGTTGCTAAACGGGCAGCCTGTTAAGATCCAAAACTAAAACCGGGAAGATTTATCCTTCGCTGAAACTGAAGATGGTTTCCCCAAATGTGGCCAAATAACCCGTATGTGATAATTATCTGCTGGATTTAGCTCATAGAGTTATATAATATTGGATTTTGTTTGGGAACCAAGAGTTGGCTCAGAGTTCAGAGAAACATAGGTAGTTGGGAACCAAGGGGTAACTTCATGTAATACTGTGTGCGTACAACCATCATAATTGAGCATTGTAATGTATTATAGCCCTGCTTGTCATGTGTTTTTTTAATTTTAAGTTAACAAATATTCTTTATTGATTGTCCATAACAACTGGACTCTTTCTCGCTGGTTTGCATATCTTTTCTCACAGTACACCAAATTGAAAATATACGCCACTAAGAACCGGGGTTTCAAGTTACTCTCTGGGTTTTGGGATGCCCTTGAATTTAGCCATGATGTGGAGATGCCGGCGTTGGACTGGGCTGAGCACAGTAAGAAGTCTGACAATTCCAGTCCAACAGGTTTGTTTCAAACACTAGCTTTCGGAGCACTGTTTCTTCCTCAGGTGAATGCAGAGGTATGTTCCAGAAACATATATAGACAAAGTCAAATATGCCAGACAATGCTTAGAATGCGAGTATTTGCAGGCAATTCAGATCCAGAGATAGGGGTAACCCCAGGTTAAAGAGGTGTGAATTGTCTCAAGCCAGGACAGTTGGTAGGATTTCGCAAGGCCAGTCCAGATGGTGGGGGATGAATGCAATGCAACATGAATCCCAGGTCCCAGTTGAGGCCGCACTCATGTGGGTGGAACTTGGCTATAAGTTTCTGCTCGGCGATTCTGCGTTGTCGCGCGTCCTGAAGGCCGCCTTGGAGAACGCTTACCCGGAGATCAGAGGCAGAATGCCCTTGACTGCTGAAGTGTTCTCCGACTGGAAGGGAACATTCCTGCCTGCTGATTGTCGCGATGTCCGTTCATGTCGCCACTGTACCACACTTCGGGACATCCTTTCTTGCGACGTATGAGGTAGACAACGTTGGCTGAGTCATACGAGTATGTACCGCGTACCTGGTGGGTGGTGTTCTCACGTGTAATAGTGGTATCCATGTCGATGATCTGGCATGTCTTGCAGAGATTGCCATGGCAGGGTTGTGTGGTGTCCTGGTCACTGTTCTGAAGGCTGGGTAGTTTGCTGCAAACAATGGTTTGTTTGAGGTTGCACGGCAGTTTGAAGGCAAAGTGAGGGTGTGGGGATGACCTTAGTAAGATGTTCATCTTCATTGATGACGTGTTGAAGGCTGCGAAGAAGATGTCGTAGTTCCTCCGATCCAGGAAAGTACTGGACGACAAAGGGTACTCTGTCGGTTGTGTCCCGTGTTTGTCTTCTGAGGAGGTAGGTTTTTGGAACTGGCGTGTTGGAACTGTCGATCGATGAGTCGAGCGCCATATCCCGTTCGTACAAGGGCATCTTTCAGCATCTGTAGATATCTGTTACGCTCCTCTTTGTCTGAACAGATCCTGTGTCCACGGAGGGCTTGTCCATAGGAGATGGCTTCTTTAATGTGTTTCGGGTGGAAGCTGGAGAAGTGGAGCACCGTGAGGTTATCCGTGGGCTTGCGGTAAAGGAAAGTGCTGAGGTGACCGTCCTTGATGGAGGTGAGTGTGACCAAGAATGCAACTGATTTTGGAGAGTAGTCCATGGTGAGTCTGATGGTGGGATGGAGCTTATTGATGTCATCTTGTAGCCGTTTCAGTGATTCTTCACCTTGGGTCCAAAGGAAAAAAACAATCATTCAATGGTAATTTCCCACTTTTTAAAAACATAACAGCCCAATAAAAGTGCCAATCATCCATCGAAGTATCGATAACAGAAACTACAAGCATTTGAACCTCTTTATCATATCATAAACAAAGATTGTGAAATTGACAGCATAGATCAGAGCACTAGAGCTCGCAATCAAGCAATGTTTTTTCTGGAGTTCAGGTGTCTTAGTACTCTATCGGATATCTGGTATTTTGGTGAACAGTATATAATGAGGCTTTGCTGAAAGTCCAGGGCTGGGATTCTCCCCTACCCGGCAGGACAGGGGGGGTCCCGGCGTAGAGGAGTGGCACGAACCACTCCGGCGTCGGGCCTCCCCAAAGGCGCGTAATTCTCCGCACCTTTAGGGGCTAGGCCCACACCGGAGTTGTTTTCGCCACGCCGACTGGCGCTAAAACCGGCGCCAACAGCCTTTGCCGCCCACCGCCCGGGGCTGGCCGAAAGGCCTTTGTCGGTCCGCGCATGCGCTGGTGCGTCAACGACCGCTGACATCACCACCGGCGCATGCGCAGTCGGGGGGGGTCTCTCCTGCCTCCGCCATGGTGGAGGCCGTGGTGGCGGCGGAAGAAAAAGATATCCCCCACAGCACTGGCCCGCCCGCCGATCGGTGGGCCCCGATCGCGGGCCAGGCCACCATGGGGGCACCCCCCGGGGTCCAATCGGCCCGCGCTCCCCCCAGGACCCCGGGGACCCGCACGCGCCGCCATTCCAGCTGGCACCAGAGGTGCTCCAATTCCCAGCGGCGGGAGAGGCCTGTCAACGGCGGGACTTTGGCCCATCGCAGGCCGGAGAATCGGCACAGGGGGCACGCCGATTGGCGGGGCATGATTCCCGCTCCCGCCGATTCCCGGGTGGCGGGGAATTCCTGCTACGGCGGGGGCGGGATTTACGCCGGCCCCGGGCGTTTCCCCGACCCTGCGGGGGGTCGGAGAATTCCGCCCCAGATCTCCATGAATGTGTTGAAACATTTGCGCTCTAGGGAAAATATTGGTTGGCTGTCAGTTCTGGCTCTCCGATCTACACTGTCCATATTATAATATTTATTTATACAAGATAAAGTAGTTGTAAGAGCTTATGGTTTCAGCTATCAATGCTTTCAAGCAGGTTTGTACAACCTTTTTGTGTGGAGGGCACATTTCCATTTCTCTCTCACTCAAGGTGCTAATGAGCTGATAATTTTGGAAAGGTAAAACTTTGCACAACATTGAACATGAATTTTAAACAGAAAGTTGAGGTATGGAGGAAAGAAATAACTTACTGAACAAAAATAAAACATCAGGACAATAAACTGATAATTGTTAAAGTGAGTAATTAAAAAATATATCCATTTGAGAATGGGAAAGTGAGAGTACGTGTGAACTCCTCACTCCCGGGCTAAAGAGCAAACTCACATATCCTCATCCTGTACCTACTGTGTAATTGGGTGTGTGTATGTGTTTGTGAATGGATGAGAGTGAGTAAGAACACTGAAACTGGGAGTGAGCCAGACACAGGCACTCATAAACACATTCACTCTCTTGCACTCACACACTTATTCTCTCTTACAAACACACATTCACCCTCTCTCACATGCACAATTGTCTCATTCACACACATGTCCACACTCTCTCAGGCACACACAGTCACTCTCTCTCTCTCTTTCTAACTCTTTTCCACACATACTCACACACTCATTCATTCTTTCTCAAATGCAAACACACAAACATGCACAATTTCTCTCACTCACACACACCCATTCTTTCTCTCTCAGACTGCCATATAATCTATCTCTCCCACCATGTCCACTCAAACACTCACACACTCTCAAACACTCATTCATTCTTTCTCACACGCTATCACTATCTCTCACATGCACAATCTCTCTCCCTCACACACAAACACTTTCTCTCACACACACACACACATAGCCACTCCCTCTTTCTCACACACACATTCATATTGATCTCTCATTCTCTCACGGTAGCATTGTGGATAGCACAATTGCTTCACAGCTCCAGGGTCCCAGGTTCGATTCCGGCTTGGGTCACTGTCTGTGCAGAGTCTGCACATCCTCCCCGTGTGTGCGTGGGTTTCCTCCGGGTGCTCCGGTTTCCTCCCACAGTCCAAAGATGTGCAGGTTAGGTGGATTGGCCATGATAAATTGCCCTTCGTGTCCAAAATTGCCCTTAGTGTTGGTTGGGGTTACTGGGCTATGGGGATAGGGTGGAGGTGTTGACCTTGGGTAGGATGCTCTTTCCAAGAGCCGGTGCAAACTCGATGGGCCGAATGGCCTCCTTCTGCACTGTAAATTCTATGATAAATACTGTCTCACACATACATACAAACACACACAAGCATAGGCACTCACATGCACGCACATGCATGCACACAAATGCATGTGCACAGACGCACACAAAGATACAAATGTGCGCATATTCACACTCGCCCTCACACACAAACACACACATGCACATATAGACATTTGTGCACACAAGAGATGAGTGTGCACATGCATATAAATGGTACATGTGCACACATGCATGCCCACAAATGCATGCACATGTGCACACACATGCATATACACACACATGCTTTCTCACACACATCCACATTCTCTCTCACACCCACGCACAGTCTTTCTCACACACGCACCCTCCCTCTGTCACACACACATACAGACACACTCACTCCCTGTTGCCTATGCACACATTCAAACACACAACCTGTCACATACATACGTACACACACTCTCTCTCTCTCACGCACATACACCCTCATTCTCATTCACACTCTCACACACATTCTCTCTCACACACATTCTCTCTTCGCTGCACACACTCTGGTCAGGAGTCAGCAGACTTGAGTTAAAGTCCGCTGAACAGCGCATTTAGCAGGATGTTCCTTGGCGCTAAACATCCCACCATTCAATGGCACTTTGCTGTTTTGTTTTGGCCTCAGGGCGATTCTCATCCATTGAGGCCGCACTGAGAGGAATTTCCTATCGGGTCGCCATTTTGTCCGGCAGACCCGATCTTCCTACCGCCCCCCCCCCCTTTCTGACCTCCTCCCTATTTATGACCCACTCCCACCTTACGTCACAACCTTGGAAAGGCCCCCGGGAACCCCACCTCATCCCCCCTCTACCTGCAAGGCCCCCCAGCCCGACCCATGCTAGCGCAAACCTGGCACCTGGGCACTTGAGCACTGCCAGCCAGGCACCCTGGCAGCGATTCTGACACCTTGGAAGGCTTCTCGTGAGATTCACAACGCTCGAAATGTCTCGCTCATTTAAACATGTGTTTGCCGGATTCACCCGGTGCACAGGAGTCACGGGCCGTACCAGGGACACGTTTCCAAAGCCAAACATCTCACATCCCCTAGAATGTACCATTCCTCGCATCTGGAAGCATAGAATTCCTGCAGTGCAGTAGGTGGCGATTCAGCCCATTAAGTCTGCACCGACCCGCTGAAAGAGCACCCCAACCAGGACCATCCCCCCGCCCTATCCTTGTAACCCCAGCTAACCTGCATATCTTTGGATACTAAGGGCGCGATTCTCTGGAAAAATTTCTAAGTGTTTCAGCAGGCGGAATTTGCCGCGAGCTTCCCCACGCTCGGTCCAGCAAGGCCGGAACGCTATTCAATGTTAATTGGTCCACTTAACAAGGCCTCGCCGGCTACTCACCGAAAATGAGGGCTCGCCAGCTGTTTTGCCGGCGCAGTGATCACCAGCCCCCCCCACGAGCAAGGTCGAGCAGCACTTAATCTGCATCTGCTCAGCCAACCCCAGCCAGCTTGCAACAATGGCACCAAAGAGACCAGTCCTAAGATTTGGGGACATTGACCTGGGCAGTCTGCGAGACTCTGTGGCGGCCAGAGGGAAATCCTGTTCCCCCGAGGGTCCAGGAAGGTTAGCCATAGAGCCGCCAGTACCGCCTGGGATGAGGTCGCAGCAGCTGTGAGAACTGCTAGATTTTTTCCAGGTGGCCTGGTGACTAGGCATGTACTTTCCCCAGCATGCACAAAACCCATCTGGAGGCCACAGGAGATCGTAAACAGGTCATTGTTTATCGCTTAAGGGTCTCAATTGGCTCACAGGCAATCAGGCCCGCATACCACTCTGTGGTAAACCACTGTTACACCTGTATTAGGTGATGTAAGGTAGGACCTGTACTACAGGTTCGCCGGTAGTCCCTGCCTGCTGGCTCCGCCCAGTAGGCAGAGTATAAATATGCGTGTCCTCCATTCAGCAGCCATTTCGCCAGCTGCTGTGAGAGGCCACACATCTTAGAGCAATAAAGCCTCAGTTGTATCCAACTCTAGTCTTTGTACAATTGATCGTGCATCAATTTATTGCTCTAAAATTTTTTAAAAGATAGAGCTCTGAATCAAACCGGATCGCCTGAAGCTGGATCCACAATCACGCGACGCCAAAAAGGACTTTAATCACTGGCTAGCTTGCTTCGAGGCGTACATCAACTCAGCGACCACCCCTGTTCCGGAGGCTCAGAAGATACAGATCCTGTACTCAAGGTTGAGCTCCAACGTGTTTCCGCTGATCCAGGATGCACCGAACAATGCCGAAGCCATGGCACTCCTCAAAGAAAACTACGCACAGAAAACAAACACGCTGTTCGCCAGGCACAAACTCGCCACTCGCTCTCAACTCCCTGGTGAGTCCATAGAAGACTTCTGGCGGGCCCTAATCCCACTTGTCCGGGACTATGACTGTCAGGCCGTTATGGCCACCGAACATTCCAATCTTCTTATGCGGGACGCGTTCGTAACGGGGATTAGGTCGGACCTCATACGCTAAAGACTGTTATAAGGGGCCACGCTCGACCTAACTGAAACAAAGAAGCTAGCGCTCTCCATAACATCCAGGCCAACCCCACCAGCCGCGCGACCCACCCCTCCTACCCCTTGTGGACCCCACAGACGGCTGCCCCAGAGGGGGCCTTACCCAGCCAGGATGCCTGCACCACACGCCAGCCAACGCAGCCCAGGGGTCCCCAATGTTACTTCTGTGACCAGCAGAAGCACCCTCGCCAACGCTGCCCGGCTCGCGCTGCCATTTGCAAGGCCTGCGGCAAGAAGGGGCACTTTGCCGCGGTGTGCCAGGCCCGCGCAGTCGCCGCTATCGCCCCCACCCCTCTAGTCTACACACAATGGGCGCCGCCATCCTCATCTCCCCGGACCACGCACGGCCAGTGGGCGCCGCCATCTTCACTCCCCGGGTCCATGTGCGGTCAGCGGGTGCCACCGTCTTCTCGTCCCCAGTCTGCGTGCAGCTCATGGTCGGCGTCATCTTGTCCAACCCCTGCAATGTGCGGCCCATGGGCGCCGCCATTTTGGCCCCCGCAAGAACTTCAGGCGCCGCCATCTTGTCTCCCCCATGGAACATGGACACCGACAGCATTCCAGGACCTGTGCCCCCCAGGCTCCCCACCATCCGACGCCAGCGACGACCGACCACGACTCGCCTTAGTGACGATCGACCAGTCTCGTCCGCACAACCTGACCACAGCATCGACCAGTGTGAAAATCAATGGCCACGTGACCTCTTGCCTGCTGGACTCCGGAAGCACCGAAAGCTTCATACACCTGGATACGGTAAGGCGCTGCTCCTTCGCGGTCCACCCCGCCAATCAAAGAATCTCCCTGGCCTTCGGATCCCATTCCGTGACGATCCGGGGGTACTGTAAGGTCACACTCACCGTCCAGGGCTTAGAATTAAGTGGCTTCCGCCTCTACGTCCTCCCTAACTTCTGCGCTGCCCTACACCTAGGCCTGGACTTCCAGTGCAATCTCCAGAGCCTAACCCTCAAATTCGGCGGGCCTGTACCACCCTTCACTGTGTGCGGCATCGCGACCCTAAAGGCCGATCCGCCTTCCCTCTTCGCCATTCTAACCCCGGATTGCAAACCCGTCGCCACCAGGAGCAGACAGTACAGCACCCAGGACAGGACCTTCATCAGGTCCGAGGTCCAGCGGCTGCTTCGGGAAGGCATCATCGAGGCCAGCAACAGCCCCTGGAGAGCCCAAGTGATAGTTATTAAAACTGGGGAGAAACACAGAATGGTCGTGGACTACAGCCAGACCATCAATCGGTATACGCGGCTCGGCGCGTACCCCCTCCCACGCATATCTGATATGGTCAATCAGATTGCATAGTACCGGGTCTTCTCAACAGTAGACCTCAAATCCACCTACCACCTGCTCCCCATTCGTAAATCGGATCGTCCGTACACCGCTTTCGAGGCGGACGGTCGTCTCTACCACTTCCTCAGAGTTCCCTTCGGCATCACTAACGGGGTCTCGGTCTTCCAAAGGGAGATCGAATGGTCGACCACCTTCCCGTACCTAGACAATGTCACCATCTGCGGCCATAACCAGCAGGGCCACGATGCCAACCTCGCCAAATTTCTCCACACCGCAACTCTCCTCAACCTCACCTACAACAAGGAGAAGTGCGTGTTTAGCATTACCCGCTTAGCCATCCTTGGCTATGTGGTCCAGAGCGGAGTTCTGGGGCCGATCCCGACCTCATGCGCCCCATCATTGATCTTCCCCTCCCTATCTGCCCCAAGGCCCTCAAACGCTGCCTGGGGTTCTTCTCGTACTATGCCCAGTGGGTCCCAAACTGTGCGGACAAGGCCCGCCCACTCATTCAGTCCACCCACTTTCCCCTGATGGCCGAGGTGCAACAGGCCTTCGCCCGCATCAGAGCCGATATAGCCAAGGCCGGGATGCACGCAGTCGATGAGACACTGCCCTTTCAAGTAGAGAGTGGCGCATCGGATGTCGCCCTAGCTTCTATCCTCAACCAGGCAGACCCGTGGCATTCTTTTCCCGCACCCTTCATGCCTCAGAAATTTGGCACTCATCCGTCGAAAAAGAGGCCCAAGTTATCATCGAAGCTGTGCGGCATTAGAGGCATTACCTGGCCGGCAGGAGATTCACTCTCCTCACTGATCAACGGCCGGTAGCCTTCATGTTCAATAACACGCAGCGGGTCAAGATCAAAAACGATAAAATCTTGTGGTGGAGGATCGAGCTCTCCACTTATAATTACGAGATTTTGTATCGCCCCGGCAAACTCAACGAGCCCCCAGACGCCCTATCCCGAGGTACATGTGCCAGCGCACAAGTAGACCGACTCCGGGTACTGCACGACAGCCTTTGTCACCCAGGAGTAACTCGTCTGTACCATTTTGTCAAGGCCTGCAATCTGCCCTACTCCGTCGAGGAAGTACGGACAATCACCAGGGATTGCCAGGTCTGTGCGGAGTGCAAGCCGCAGTTCTGCCGGCCGGACCGTGCGCGCCTGCCCCTTTGAGTGCCTCAGCGTGGATTTCAAAGGGCCCCTCCCCTCCACTAACCGAAACACGTATATTCCCAGTGTGGTCGATGAGTACTCCAGGTTCCCCTTCACCATCCCATGCCCCGATATGACATCTGCCACCGTCATCAAAACCCTAAACACTATCTTCGCTCTGTTCAGTGACAGGGGATCCTCATTCATGAGCGATAAACTGTCAGTTCCTGCTCAGCAGGGGTATTGCCTCCAGCAGGACGACCAGCTATAACCCCCGGGGAAACGGGCAGGTAGAGAGGGAGAACGGGACGGTATTGAGGGCCGTCCAACTGGTCCTACAGTCCAGGAACCACCCAGCCTCTCGCTGGCAGGAGGTCCTCCCTGATTCACTCCACTCCATTCGGTCATTGCTGTGCACCGCTACTAACAACACACCCCATGAATGTTTGTTTGCCTTCCCCACTGCCTCACAGTGCCAGGGACTCGGGTTTAATTCTGGCCTCTGGTCACTGTGTGGAGTTTGCACTTTCTCCCCATGTCTGCGTGGGTTTCCTCTGGGTGCGCAGGTTTCCTCCCACAGTCCAAAGATGTTGGTGGATTGGTCATGATAAATTGCCTCTTCATATCCAAAAGGTTAGGTGGGGTTATTGGGTTAAGGGGATAGGGTGGGCTGTGAGCCCAGGTAGGGTGGTCTTTGAGAGGGTCAGTGCAGACCCGATGGGCTGAATGGCCTCCTTCTGCAGTGGGGTGAGTCTATGATCTATTCTATGAGCAGCCTGTGGTCCTCTGGGACTGTGACCACATTTACCTTTGTCTCCATGCAATTAGGGATTCATTTCTAATCTTTGTGGAAGAAAAGCCTGTTTTAAACATCCCCTAAAAGCAAAAAGAGAATGTTAATGATGTTTAAATCACATTAATGGCAAGCTGAGATACAGCAATATAAAGGAATATTAACAGACATTATCTGTCAGATAAAGGCAGCTGCTTACCAAGGACAATGTTTTGTATTGCTACGGTGCTGTCTGGAGCCCACTCAGCAGAAAAAAACAAAAAGTCTCTCACTGAACTTTGAACTAATCATGAACAACATTGTAGAGACGTGGCTGAAGGAGCCAGTCATTGAGGTGTGCAGAGAATGACGAAGGACACAATGAGCATAAGAACTAAACAACTCCTCCCTCCTACACAGTTATAGACTAACACAGATGGATCCTAATCTAAGGGAAAGACAATGTCACAAAACTCCACAGACATTGAGTGATCATTGGCTGAGTGGCAGGAAGCAGAGCGTGATGGTTGAAGGGTGTTTTCCTGACTGGAAGCCTGGGTCCATTGGGGACCCACAGGGATCAGTGTTGGGACCCTTGCTGTTAATGGTTTTAATAAATGATTTGGACATGGATGTAGGAGAGTTGTTCAGTAAGTTCACGAAAGGTATGAAAATTGGTGGGGTGGTAAATATTGAGGAGGATAGCCTTAGATAAGAGGAAGATATAGACCGCCACGGGGTCCTTCCAGGTGCTGAGTGGGATCTCACTGTGCTCAGTGTGCAGGTGCATCTGCGCTGTCATGGAAGCCCGATATGACCAATTGGCTCAATACTTCAATGTGGACCCAGCCCACTAGGGTGCCCAGGCTGCAGGGTTCATCACCATCACCGAGATGCCTCGGGTCCAGGGGGCGATTTTGTCAATGTCAGCCTGAAGATTCACATTGGCAGAGGACATGGCATGTGCGTGCTGCACGAGATTGAGTAACTTGCATGCATGGGCACCAAGCAGGGAAGCCTTATCAGGCTTGATTATTTCGAATCGCAGTGTGGCATTGATGGCCTTGTTGGAGACATGCAGGTGACAAGACCCTAACGCAGTAATGGCATTGCCATTATAATCAAGCAGCTGGAACCCCGGGAAAAGCACGTGAAATGGTCGCCTTCATCGATGCTAAGGCGCCGCATTCGGGCGATGGTCTGTACACTTTCTGCCTCGTGGGATGCAAGTTGGTCCTGTTCTGCCGATTTCAGGTTGGAGTAGCGACTTTTCGCCTGTTCATGCACTTTACACGTCTCGATGGCGACTGGCAGGTTCATGTTTTTTATTTTTAGGAGCTGTTCCCGCAGGGCGTCGGAGTGGACCCCAAGCACGATCTGATCCCTGATGAGGGAGTCGGCGGTGTCACCATAGTTGCAGGATTGCGCTAATATGCGGAGATGAGTTAGAAAGGATTGGAAAGGCTCATCCCTACCCTGAAGGCGTTGCTGGAAGACATAACGCTCAAAGCTCTCGTTCATTTCGACTTCACAGTGACTGTTGAATTTGGCTCAGACGGTCTGGAACTTGGTCTTGTCCTCGCCGTCGGCAAAAGTGAGCGAATTGAAGATTTGGATGGCCTGGTCCCCCGCAGTCGATAGGAGCAGCGTGATTTTTCTGGCATCGGACGCATCCTCGAGGCCCGAGGTTTCAACGTAGAGACTGAATTTCTGCTTGACGACCCGCCAGTTGGCGCCGAGATTGCCGGAGATCCGGAGCTGTGGAGGGGCCTGGATCTTCTCCATGCCGCTGGAAGGGACTTGCTGGTCGTCACTGAATTATTCAAGGTAAATTACTTAGATGAAGTAGACTCCTGGTATCATGTTGTGTTATTACCCCTGGGGTAACACGGACTGCAACAGGATGCAGTTGGACTATAAAGCATGCACCAAACTTCGGCGTTGGTTCAATACGATTTATTGAACTTCTGTAACAGAGCACACAGCTAGCTGTGGGTTGACACTCTACTACTCTAAGTGTACTAACTCTAACTAACTAGACCAAACTAGCTCTGATCCACGTGTAGAAGGTGCTGACTGATATATACACCTTGACTGTCACTACAGTTGTCACCAGTGGAAAGAGGCGGAGTGCTGATGCCTCGTTTGTTTTATAGGAGGAAGCCCCTCCCCCCCTCTAGTGTTCTGTCTGGTGATTGGTTGTGTTCTGTCCTGTGTGTTGATTGGCTCACCTGGGCGTCTGTCACTGCCTGTCTTTACCTCATGATGTGCATGGGTGCATTTTATGACACTTCCCAGGCCAGAGTATAGGGTCATCTGTCCCTCCTCCACGGCACGTAGCAAGCTCTCGAGCTCGTGTCGCTGAATCGTGGGGCTGCTCTCCTCACTGCCATCTTATTGGCTGGGATGGTGTGTTTGGGGAGTGAAATGTGTATATATGGCTGCAGCTTGTCAGCCTCCTAAGGGTCAATCGCAAATTCAGCGAATCCTGCACCATTTCTCCTTGGAATCGATTGTGTCACGCATGGCTCCAGTGCTAGCCCCTCAACAGTGGCTGAATCAGTCCAGGTGCAGGGGCAGTTTTGATGTTGCAGAAGTCCACAAACCCTGTCCCAGCGTCAACACTTAGTCTCAGGAACAGAGATTCTGACCAGACGTATTTGCCTGTTTCTGTTCAGGTGGATTCGGGGTCCACAATCCCCATTCTAACACCCAAAGTGGGAGGCGTGAAAATAATAAATAATTCCGACTGGAGCAGCTCTGAATTGGTGAAAATGTCTGTTCTTTGTGTGGAAGGGCCCCCCCCCATACCCTCATCATAATGTCACGGCGCCAACTCAAAATTCCTGGCTGGGCGTGAGGTGAGTCAGAGAATCGTAGAATTTACAGTACAGAAGGAGGCCATTCGGCCCATCGAGTCTGCACCTGTCCTTGGAAAGGGCACCCTACTTACACCTCTACCCTATCCCCATAACCCCACCTATCCTTTTTGGACACAAAGGACAATTGATCATGGCCAATCCACTTAACCTGCGCACCCTTGGACTTGTGGGAGGAAACCGGAGCACCCGGAGGAAACCCACGCACACACGGGGAGAAAGTGCAAACTCCACACAGACAGTGACCCAAGCCGCGAATTGAACCTGGGACCCTGGAGCTGTAAATCAATAGTGCTAGCCACTGTGCTATCGTGCCTCCCGACCGGGGCATGGTCTCAGTGCTGTCGTCACATCCCCTCTTCTATACAAACGTGTATGTTGGGATTGGGTTAAAGTGAGGAGTGAATGCTGTGTTGAAAGTTTTTCCAGAAATGGAGTCGGGCTCAAAGCAAATTTCCAGGCCTTGTTCTGGCGAAAGATGGAAACAGAGTGTTGGATATCGTCCTGGTGAAGCACACAATGATCTGCCTGAGCTTCACTTTGCCAGCTTCACTCTAATACAATACAAGCGATGAACTGACAATCGTGTCATTGTTTCTTTTGCCCTTTCAGTGTGAGTATCATGAGCGAGGCCAGCATTTATTGCCCATTCCTAGTGAACAGAGTTGCTTGGCGGACCATTTCAGAGGGCAGTTAAGAGACAATCGTATTTTTGTGGGTCTGAAGTCACATACAGGCCAGACTGGGTCAGGATAACAGATATCCTTCCTTAAAGGGAGCATTAATGATCCAGATGTTTTCTTTATGACATTCCAGTAGTTTTATGGTTGTTACTCAGACGAGCATTTTATTCCAGTTTTGTTCATTCATTGGGTTGAAATTTCCCCAGCTGTTGTGATAGGATTTGGACTAAAGTCTCTGAAGGATTAGTGTGGGCCTCTGGATTATTAGTCCAGTAATATTATCAGTATGCCATTATTCCCCACCACCAATGCACAGTGGCAGAGTAGTGTGTACTTTATACAGGATGTGTTGCAGCAACTCGCCAAGGCTCCTTTGACAGGGCCTTTGACCTTCCAAACCCACGATCTCTACCACCTAGAAGGACAAGGGCAGTAGATATACGGGAGTAGCGCCACTTGCAAGTTCCCTTCCTAGTCACTCACCATCCTGACTTGGAAATACATCTGCCATTCCTTCACTGTCACTTAGTAAAAATCCTGGAACTCCCTCCGTATCAGTGCTGTGGGTGTGCCTACACCACATGGACTGCCCTTGTTCAAGGAATTACACCACTAGCTTCTCAAGGGCAATTAGGAACGGGCATCAAATGCTGACTTTGCCTCTGTCCCACGAAATAATAAAACTCAGTACTCTTTCACTTTTGAGAATAATCTCAAAGCTCACAGCAGAATACTGGGAGAAGATTGAGACTTATCTGATCTAGGATCATGTGTAGTACTCGCTCTAAGTCACCAGAGTGAGCATACTCATATAAACATTGTCAGGTTCGGAAGGTCAATCAGTCTTCCCTTCGGCCAACTTGCAACAACCTATCAAATGTTGAACTATAGCCACATCTAACGTGTGACCCTGCCAATAGGTCTGGAAAATTGCTCTTTAAAATCTAGGTTTTAGTACCGGGACCCATCCTGTTGATTCCCTTTTTTTCCCCATTTCCTTTACTTTGTCATTATCATTTTTGATCCATGGATATTTAATGGACATATACTTTAACGTCGAGTAGCGGAAGTGAGGAACTCAAACGTTGCAAATTGGACAGTGGTACTGGAGATTTCGATTTTTAAAAGAAGAACTCAGACTTTCTGGCACCTGAGAGATCGGAGGAATTTGGTTCGATTGGTTGGCTGGGGGCACCTTAGATTGGCCAAAGGCCGTATTCTGCCTGGCGACAGGCTGTGATTGGTTTCAGTCATAGAACATAGAACGATACAGTGCAGTACAGGCCCTTCGGCCCTCAATGTTGCACCGACATGGAAAAAAAAAACTAAAGGCCATCTAACCTACACTATGCCCTTATCATCCATATGCTTATCCAATAAACTTTTAAATGCCCTCAATGTTGGCGAGTTCACTACTGTTGCAGGTAGGGCATTCCACGGCCTCACCACTCTTTGCGTAAAAAACCCACCTCTGACCTCTGTCCTATATCTATTGCCCCTCAATTTAAGGCTATGTCCCCTCGTGATAGCCACCTCCATCCGCGGGAGAAGGGGAGAGGTTTCCAGAGGACCCAGGAAGGAAACAGAACTCTCCTGGACGCTGAGAGAAGGAACTGTGAGTTGCTCTCTCTCTCTCTTTCTCCAAAAAGGTTTCCTGCCTGAGTGTTTCTGAGACTGCAGAGAAGTATTGAGACCCTGATGAATCTACAATGGAAACCATTACAGGCTGAAAGCAAGAACACCTAACTGAAGGCCTGGAATAAAAATATCTAATGAGATGATGCCCAGCTGAAACAGACTTTAATCCTTTTACTCTTTGTATTATTTTTTTACTTTCCACCCTCCCTTCCCTTCTGTGTTTTCCTTTCCTGTGTGAGTATAGAGGGTGGGGGCAGGTTAAGGAAGAAAGGTTGGGGGTTAGGAATTAGATAATAGTTAACCAGTTGTATTTTTTGCTCATTGAATTATAGTTATTGTTATTAATAAAAATAAAGACTTTAGGTATTCTTTTAAGAGTTAATAGTTAATTTCAATAGTGTTGCGACTTTGGGTCATGTGGGGCTAGGAATTGACCACGCTCTAATCCAGATGATCAAACAGGTGGGGGTGGGTAATGCATACCCAGCATTTCTAGGAATATGGAAGAGTGAAAGAGAATTGACAGCTCATTATAGTTTGGAAATAAAGGCTTTATATTTGTCTGGTGCTTTGCATGACCTCAAGGTGTTCCAAGGAGCTTTATGTTCAATGGCTTGCCTTTGGAAGTGCAGCCACTGTAGATAATGATCAAATAATTTGTTTTAATTATGTTATTACAGCATTCGCGAGGACAAAGTGATTCCTCAAGAACAACACTTGAGATATTTTGCATTCAGCAGAGAGGACAGAAAGAGCCCTGATGTGATGCACTGCACTGAAATCTCAGCCTGGTTTCTGTGTTTAAGTCTCTAGTGCAGAGCCGGATTTCACAACTTCTGGATTCAAAGGAAAGTGTGAGACCCGTGGTGCCAGGGCAGACAGGGCAAGTGATTTGAATGCCTCCTCTGAACTGAGGTGGGGCTGATGCAGAGCGGTGACTGGTGAACGTCCAATCGGTCTGTTGAATAAACCCGTATGCCCCCCCCCCCCCGCCCCGCCCTCTGTCCTTACGCTTAAATCTATCACGCATTTCAGACCAAATGTTAAGCCAAGGCTCTGTCGGCCCTCTCAGGAGATGTCGAAGACGCCGCACACAAATTGAAGAAGGGCAGAGAATTTCACTGCTACCCTGCTCACTTGCTTCCACCCCAACCAATGTCAGGTTATCACATTGCTGTTTGAGGGACTTTGGCTGCATGCATATTGCCTGCTACTGTTCCTACATTACAACAATAACCACTTCAAAAGTACCTCATTGGCTGCAAAGTGCTTTGAGACATTGTGTAAGGTGCTAAATAAATGAAAGTATTTGCTCTCGTTCCTGAGACAGCCCCAGCAACTTTCCACTCTTTGATCAAGGGCATTTTCTGTTCCTTTGAAGCCCCTGGGCCAAGTTGATGCTCTTACCTCAACAATCACCAGGAGGGCAGCACGGTGGCGCAGTGGGTTAGCACTGCGGCCTCACGGCGCTGAGGTCCCAGGTTCGAATCCCGGCCCTAGGTCACTGTCCGTGTGGAGTTTGCACATTCTCCCCGTGTTTGCGTGGGTTTCGCCCCCACAACCCAAAGATGTGCAGGGTAGGTGGATTGGCCACTCTAAATTGCCCCTTAATTGGAAAAATGATTGGGTACACTAAATGTAAAAAAAAAAAATCACCAGGAATTCAAACTGAACTGTTTTGTGTGGTTTAGCACAATCCTGCCTCTGAGACCATCAGAAGCGCATTTCTCTACAAGTACAAATCCTGCTGAACATGACGTTCTCCGAGGACTGATTTAATACTTTTGTCTCATTTAGCGTTATGATATTGACCACTTATAGCTGTTATGTTTTCAGATTTGAACATAAAACCTGGCACATAAATAATTCAGTCACACGGGGGGTTTACTAGCTGAGGATGTCACCCAGAGGAATTCAAGTGGATGAGGCTTAGACAGAGGGTGACTGAGTGACCAAGGGGGAACATGAATAAGTATGACAGAAGGTTACGTCACAAGGAAACAAGAAATACATTCACCTTGTGCCAGAAGTTAGAAGCTAATTTAGTTAATTGAATTAACAAAAGGAAACAAATGGATTTAATCTTCATGTAGAGATGAGAAGGGATTGAGTATTAAAATATTTATGCTTGGAGAACTTGGTTGAATCCAATTATCTCCCTGCATCTAAGGCAGACCTTTGCCTATTTCCATAATTACGTATTCCTGAAGAAGGTCACTAGTCTTCCACTCAAGGCTTGTAGCTTGAGGGCACCACTCCACATCAAGTGTGGCTGATCAGGAGTATCTCCCACTATTTGCACTGCCATTGGCGTGTTGGAAAGTTGACACTTATCCTGTTTGGTCAAAGTCATGAACACACCTTCTTTGGCCATCAAGACCTGTGGTGGGACCCGGACGCGGAGATTCTAGCTTAGAGGCAGGCCACAAGACCTCCTGAATCTAAGTGCGGTTCTGGTAACCAATTACCCAATTATAAGGCCTCCATGAAGTAACTTGATAGAAATGGAATCCTGATGTACAACACAAAGTCCCTTCCAGCTGATGCTGTCTTCAGCCACACAGCATCTTCAATGTTGTGAATGCTTCCACAGAAGGTTGGGGGGGAAGGGGAGGTTGCACACCAAGCAGGAGACAAAAGAAGAACAGGAGTTAAGGAAAGAGAATCCACCTGAAGGTGGGAAAAGTGTGACTAGGTATAGCGGCTTCAGGAGACAATTGAAGTGTGTGACCCATGACGGTGGCAGGTTCTGCTATTGTTGTGGAAGTGAGCTATGGGGGTCTGCACAGTCTCAGGCCAACTGACAGGGTTGGAGGAGGAGATTGTGGTGGGGTGAGATCATAAAGGCTTGGTATATAAGAGTGAGGGGCTTGAAACTAATGGATTTGGGGAATAGGTAACCAGTGGATGTCAAGGAAATGCTTCAATGGCAATCAGGATTGATGCAGGCCAGGACCTAAGAAAACTGCAAGTAAATGGCTTTGAGTGAGTGACTGAAAATGCCACACAGTGAATCACTGGGCTGTTACTGCAGGGAGCACAACTTCCTGAAAAAAGCAATGAAGACCACAGCCTGATACTTTCATATTTTGGACCTTCCTCAGCCATTGGATGAAACAATCAGGCAGTCGGCAGTGTAACACAAGTGACAAATGCCATGGCGTGGGTGTGGGGGGGGGGGGGGGGGGGGGAGCAAAACTTGACTTGTCTTACGATGAGAAATTGAGCAGTTTAGGTCCATACTCACTGGAGTCTGAAAGAATGAGAGGAGATCTAATTGAGGTATATACAATGCTAAAGGGGGTTGACAGAATAGACATAGAGCAGATGTTTCCCCTTGTTGGACATTCTGGAATGAGAGGCCACGGGCTGGATTCTCTCAAAATGGGGCTATGTACCCGGCCCAACGTAACAATGCTGGCGTTGCACTCCCAAGTTTCTTCCAAAACAGATAGACCGATTCAGTTACCTTCTGGGGGCTAGCAGGGATCAAAGCTTCACACAGCTTTGGCTGGGGATATGGGGCCCCGCACTTCCGGTTTCGAGTCTGTGCATGCGCATGGTGGTGGCCTCCAGCGGCCGCGCCGAGCGGACTCGGAATGTAGAGGCAACTCCGTAATGTATGCCGTGCACATCTGCATCGGACCAGCCCGATCTGTGTCCTGGCTGACCATAAGGCCCCTCCAGCCTCCCCCCCCCCCCAACCAGGGTGCGCGAATGAAGTCCGCAGACCGGCCAGACCATGTTAGTTCTACGCTGTCGGGAACTTGGCTGGCTGGGAGCGGAGGTTCGGTGGGCGAGGCGTAATTCGCGGACGCACGGATATTCGGAGCCCAGAGAATTGCCGGAGTGGCACCGTACCTAATTCTGTCGGGAGAGTTGATTCTCTCCCCCCCCCCCCGGCACCAAACGCGATTTTGACGAGGGCTGCGGAGAATCCAGCCCCATTGTTTTAGACTAAGGGCTAGCAGATTTAAGACAGAAATTACGAGGAATTACTTCATTCAAACGGTCGTGAATCTGTTGAATTCTCTACCCCAGAGTGCAGTGAATGCTGGAATGCTAAACAACTTTAAGGAGGATATTGATAGGTTTTTAATTAGTAGCAGGATGAGGAGTGACCGGGGGTGAGAAGGAAGGTGGAGATGGGATCAGCGATGATCACAATGAATGGCGGAGCAGGCATAAAGGGCTGAATTGCCTACTTCAGCTCCTAGTTCAAACAGGACAAGGGGCGGGATTCTCCCCTACCCGGCGTGACGGAGGGTCCCGGCGTAGGGGAGTGGCGCCAATCACTCCGGGGTCGGGCCTCCCCAAAGGTGGGGAATTCTCCTCACCTTTGGGGGCTAGCCCCGCGCCGGAACGGTTGGCACCAGAAGACTGGCGCAAAAAACCGGAGCCAGCGTCAGCGGGGCTGGCCAAAAGGCTTTCGCCGGTCGGCGCATGCGCCGGCGGTGACGTCAACGGCCAGCTGCCGCTGACGTCACCACCGGCGCATGTGCGATGTGCGTTTCTCTTCTGCTTCCGCCATGGCGGAGGTCGTGGTGGCCGCGGAGGTGAAAGAGTGCACCCAGGACACTGGCCCGGAGTCTGAGCGGGGGGTCCCGATCGCGGGCCTGGCCACCGTGGGGGCACCCCCCGGGGTCCGATCGCCCCGCGCCCCCCCCAGGACCCTGGGGGCCCGGTCGCTCAAACCTCGGCGGCGGGAGAGGCCGCCCAGCGGCGGGACTTCGGCCCATCGCGGGCCGGAGAATCACCGCAGGGGCCTCGCCGATCGGAGTGGCGTGATTCCCGCCACTGCCACGTCCCGGCTGGCGGAGAATCTCTGCCACGGCGGGGGGGTGGATTTTCGGCGGCCCCAGGCGATTCTCCGACCCTGCTGGGGGTCGGAGAATTTCGCCCATGGAGTCAGTGACGCAAACACAGTGAAAACCTCACTAGCTGCCCATTCTATGTCCTATATAACCTTTGAGCCATTATCGGATGTTATGTATAACAGGCGGTAAACAGGCAGTAAATGCATATCTCCTGTTCTGGGACCCACTGTCCATATCCAATTTCAATCTCTAGGTTTGCAAAGACCAACACCTTGATTAATCTCTCTCAAAAAAGGGAGCATTAGCTGGGAAAAGTAAGTGGAGGTTGTTGCTTGAGTGAAGTCAGTCCTGAACCCGCCCACGTGCTCATCAAGCCTCTTAACTCCATGAGTGTTCTTTTTTGGCATCTGACCACAGTAACAGCTCCTTGTCGAGCAGTCGTCTCAGTCAATTAGAATTAAAATGAAAATGCATGGACAAGATATAAATCTTGAAACAAGCAGTGTTGTGCCACTATGACCTTTGTAATTATCCCTTTTTTAAGAAAAAAAGCTTGAGCCCTTTAAGAGCAGCTGCCTTGTCTGATTTAATACCCTTCCTGCCCTCATCCCCCTCCTAGCCACTCTCCCCACCCCACTCCTCCAACTCGCACCAATTCCCAACCTCCTCACTCTCCTCATCCAACTGTGCCACAATGCACAAGATTTACAGTCATAAATTCAGTCAATTTAAGGGAGGGATCATACTAAAACCAGTGCTGTTGATACAGGCTGGGTTACAGTCTGGGCCAACTTGGCACTGCTTTTTCTAGCCAGCAAAACTCATTGAGAAATTCGCTTTGACACTGGATTCAGCATCTTCCAACTGCGAGCAGCTTTGGCAGAAGCTGGGGGAGAGGGTTGTGGGGGGCTGGGAGGAGCGGCGGCGGCGGGGGTGTGGGGGGGGGGGGTATCAAATTCTCCTCTTCGTCAAGAAATGCTGTGGCTCAGTAGCAATGCATTCAACTCTGAATCAGCAAACTGTGGATTCGTATTCAACTCCACAGCGCGAGGAACATAAATCTTGGGCTCATCTCCAATGCACAAACTGAGGGCTCCGCTGCTGGTGACCATTCTTGGATAAGATGTTCAACTGAGCTGGTGATAAATGATCCCACGGCACTTTTTTGACAGGAGAGCTATGTATCCTCCTATCCTGCCCTGCTCAATCATTCATCTCTCGACCAACACTGTCAACAATAGATAAACTGGTCATTTATCTTTCAGTCGGGGCCTTCCTGTGCAAAGCTTGTCAGCCAGGCCTGCCTAAAAAAAAAACAATGGTGACAGCACCTCCGAGATAATTCATTGACTGTAAGGTGCTCTCCGATGTCCTGGAGATATAAGAGACATCTCATAAATTCGAGCTTTGTTTTGTGTGGGGCCAAATGACCAGGATTGCTCAAGTTTCCCCTTTCCCTGTGTAATCAGACAACCTAAAAACTGCTTACCAAGAGTTTCTGCATCCTTGCATTCATTTTTATATGATTCACCTGAAGTTCGTAAAACCTGTGCAAAAGATCCTGGAATTTCAAGTTCATTATGCAATAAGTGCAGCTTGGGTTTCTGTGATCTTTGTCACCATCTTTATCAAGAAAACACTGGCAGGAATTTTATTGGTTTGTCTCAGGTTCAATCCATTCAAAAGTCCATTTGATTTGCCGGGTCCAGGAAATATCAGGCGGATCATCCGGTCCCCCGCCGCATGTTTCCCGGCATGCACCATTCGCTGGTGATGGGTTTCTCTACCCCCTACTCTTGTCAATTGGATTTCCCATTGAGGCTACCCCACACTGACGGGAACCCTGCGGGCGTGGGTGCGATGCCGATGGGAACAGAGAATCCTAAAGGCCGGAGAATTCTTGCCCTTGGCTGCATGAGGGGCCTTAAATCAGAAGCCAGGCCTGCCCTCCAAACTGACCACAGCCCAAAGTAAATTAATCAGCTCGGCGAGTTCCTGCTACTTACGGCTGTTTGGGGGTCTTCAAGGAGGCTCGCAAATTCAAACTCCTCTTTTTTCAGTGGCATCAGCAGGCACATTTTAAAGTTTTTAGACATAGTTCTTTGAGCGAGGAAGCTGACCACCATGCACCAATATGACTAGCAAGTCATTCTGTCAGTGTTTTAAATGCAATTTTGAACTACTTAAAATAAGATTACTCACGGGTGGTGGACCAGGCACTCTGATCAGACCGATTATTTTTTTAAGAGACACCCATTTTCAACGATGTTAATCGAACTGCACCAAGTTAGCGTGTGGCAGATTTTACGTTTGCTGATGTACAAATGAGTTTCTGTGGAAACTCAAGTACCAGGTGCAGATTCTCTGCCTCACTATATATATAGCTGAAGTGTTAAATATTAATATTGTCGCTATCTTTTTTATATTCATCTGCTCTGCGGTTTGCACTTTCCACTGTCTGCAATACCATTATTCACTGACAATTGCACCCGCAGTATATTTTCTAATAGATATATCTTGTCGTAAAAAGGTATAAAACATGCATATTTAGTAAGAAAAATAATTTGGTCTGCCTTAGAAATCCATTTAATTCTAAATGATGAATAGTGGTGGGAAAACTCACATATAATGAAAGTCCTGCAGGTTATATTAATACAGAGGGAAGAGGTCTGTGTGAAAGGATGTGAGACGATATTTTTTAAGTGAAGATACTTTCTTAGTGTTATAAATAATTGACACTAGCTCAATTTCTAGACATTGAGTATCCTCTTCCTAAAAACAATCTTCCATCATTCGTCTTCTGAGTCACTCACCTGGCAGAGGCCATCACAGGACAAGAGATAGATCTTGTACCAGTCTGAGAATGAGCTACCCTCAAAGTTAGTACTGCCACCAATCCTGGAATGGATCTGTACATCTGGATGCCGGCATGGATTGTCTGACTCAAACAGGATCTTCAAGAGCAGGGTTGAGCAGATTTGGGGGTGTGTGGGGGTGGGGGGGAGGGGGGGGGGGGGGGGTAACCAGAATTGACCCCCAAAAAATGGGCACGGGAGCCACAATACATGTTCACCTCGTGCCCGTTCAATGTATGGCTGGCAGTGCACCAACTTTGTGCTGCAAGCTCGGGTTGGCCGATTTCTGCACACATCCCTTGTTGTTCGTTAGCTGCACACATTAGCTGAGGGTCTAAAGTCCTAACATCCGAGCACTGTTTAAAGCCACTCTGCCTCTCTGAAAGGAAGGGCGGGTTGTAGCTGGATCAGGTTCCAAAGACTCATTCAGGAAGTGAATTCAGTGAATGACATAACATGAACTCTAAGATTTTTAAACACTATGTCAAGGCTTTATTGGAGAGGGTGAAAAGAGACATGCCCCAGGGGCGGGATTCTCCGGTATCCGGTGGGCTGGCTGTACCGGCGCCAAAGGGTGGCATGAACCACTCCGGCGTTGGGCCGCCCGGAAGGTGCGGAATCCTCCGCACCTTCGGGGGCTAAGCCGGCGCTGGAGTGATTGACGCCGCGCCAACTGGCACCGAAGGGCCTCTGCTGGCCAGCGCAAGTTGGTGCATGCACTGGAGTGCCAGCGTGTTCCCAGAACCACTGTGTTCCCAATGATCCCTAAGCATGCGCAGTGGGTTTCTTCTGCGCGCCAGCCATGATGGAGCTTTGCAGTGGCCGGCGCGGAGGGAAAGAGTGCCCTAACGGCACAGGCCCACCCGCAGATCACGGGCCACACCACTGTAGGGGCGCCCCCCGGGGCCAGATCCTCCTGCGACCCCTCCGAGGAATCCGCAGAGTCAGGTCCCGTGGATACAAACCTTGTGTAATTTACGCCGGCGGGACTGGCCGAAAAGGGGCAACCGCTCGGCCCATCGCGGAGCGGAGAATCGCCGGGGGGGGAGCTGGAGTGGGGGCATGTCCTTATGTGTCCAAGTTCTGCTGCAGAGGATCAGATGAGAATTTTGATGGGACGGCATACAAGAAGAATGCTGATAGGTTTGTATAACAAAACCCTTGATGCATTGAGAAATGTGCCAGACAGCTCGTGTTTAATGTCAAGGCGATGAAGGAATCCAGCACTCCAAACTTGGAACAGGGCTTTTGCGCAGAACTTGAAGTCAATCTAATGAACTTGGCCAACAGCGTTGTGCATTTGTGGATGCTGAAGCCCCTTAATTCCTGGTGTTTGACACTTGCTAAGTGATGTGCATGAAGTCATTGGGACCCTGCACAGCAAGGAAGCCTGAAAGCCTCGGAAAACATTGTGCTCACCTGGCTTGCCTCTACCAGAAGAGAATGAAATCATGTTAGCTCTCATTGGAAAAAAGAGCTCCAGTGACCTCCATCAGTGACCTTCCTTCTGTGACCTTCCTTCAGTGACCTTCTTTCTGTGACCTTCCTTCAATGAACTTCCTTCAGTGACCTTCCTTCAGTGACCTTCCTTCAGCGACCTTCCTTCAGTGACCTTCCTTCAGTGACCTTCCTTCAGTGACCTTCCTTCAGTGACCTTCCTTCAGTGACTTTTGTTCAGTGACCTTCCTTCAATGACTTGTTCAGTGACCTTCCTTCAGCAACCTTCCTTCAGTGACCTTCCTTCAGTGACCTTCTTCAATGAACTTCATTCAGTGACCTTCCTTCAATGACTTTTGTTCAGTGACCTTCCTTCAGCGACCTTCCTTCAGTGACCTTCCTCCAGTGACCTTCTTCAATGAACTTCATTCAGGGACCTTCCTTCAGCGACCTCTGTTCAGTCACCTTCCTTCAGCGACCTTACTTTTGTGATCTTCCTTCAGTAATTTTTCTTGAACAATCTTCCTTCAATTATCTTCCATAAGTAACCATCAACAGTAATTCTGAGATATTGAAATCATCTTCAGTCAGGAATTAACTAAAATGTATAAACTGCAGTCACCATCACTAACTCTGCCAAAATGGCTTTCCCTGCAGTTATAGATCATAGATCATAGACTTTACAGAGCAGAAGGATGCCATTCGGGCCATCGAGTCTGCACAGGTCCTTGGAAAGAGCACCCTACTTAAGCCCACGCCTCCACCCTATCCCTGTAACCTAGTAATGCCAACTAACCTTTTTGGGTACGAAGGGCAGTTTAGCACGGCCAATCCACCTAACCTGCACAGCTTTGGACTGTGGAAAGCAACCGGAGCACCCGGAGGAAACCCACGCAGACACAGGGAGTATATGCAGACTCTGCACAGACAGTGACCCAAGCCGAAAATCAAACCTGGGACCCTGGAGCTGTGAAGCAACTGTGCTAACCACTGTGCCACTTTGCTGCTATGGTTATGGTTGCTTGAGGTGGCAGATTTCAGTGAGGCCATTGTAACTGAAACACAGATATCTAACACATTGTTTCCTCACGAAGGTTCAAGTTGAAAAATTACTCCCTGATAACCCGGATGCACATGACCTCCTGCTGAGAGTCCTTCTCTCTTTCCCCTTCCTCCCTCTTCCAATAGCTTGTCGTGCTCTATGCACCCTCTTTTCATTCTGCCAGTTATTCTGAATTCCAAGGGTAATGTCTTGTTTACAAATGCACCCATGCCTGAAAGCAACTGATTTGTGCGGAAGCCTTGAAGTTACCAAAGTGTTGCTCAGCATCTGCCATCCCACTCCCCGTAGGCTTCTGCAACTTGAATTATCTCCAGAGGTGGCTAAAAACTTGCAAACCTGGAGGAACAGCAAGAAGAAGTCAAACACCAAATAACCAGTAGGTACCTGATGAGCCTTTCCCCCCCTTGATGGTGGGGCCTTCCTGCAGCTAAACACAGGATCAGCTGTGTGAGGCTGCGGGAGGAACTCAGGTAAAGCGTTCAGCTTCAAAATGGCAGCAATGGCATCGAGTCAGCATTGCACTTTGTTTGATATGTGGATCTATCTGCTCTCCATACTTCAGCAGACATTCACTGAGAATGGTGTGTTGATGCAATCATCAATATGATGCCTGACATCAAAAGGGCAGTACGGTGGCCCAGTGGTTAGCACTGCTGCCTCATAGCACCAGGGACCCAGGTGTCTTTCTCCCCGTGTCTGCGAGGGTTTCCTCCAGGTGCTCCGGTTTTGTCCCACAGCCCAAAGATGTACAGGTTAAGTGAATTGGCCATGCTAAAATTGCCACTTCGTTTCCAGGGATATGCAGGTTAGGAGAGGTTGAGGGCATGGGGAGGGGGAGGAGGCCTAGGTGTGGTGCCCTTTCGAAGGTCAGTGTAGACTCAATGGGCCGAATGGCCTCCTTCTGTCGGGATTCCAATGGATCCAATACCACTTTGGAACTCGAACAACTCTCCTAGTACTCAAAGTGATGGCAGCAATCAACTCAACCTGTCGCCCCAAAGTTTGATGCTGATCGATAGAAGGAATTAGCGATGATTCCTCCTAAGACCTAAAGGGCGGGATTCTGCGACCCCGCGCTGGTTCGGAGAATTGCTGGGGGGCAGCGGGAATCGCGCCACGCCACCCCGACGCAGGGATGCGATTCTCCGCAGAGCGGAGAATCAGCGCCATTGGGGCCGGCAAGGTCGGCGCGGCGCCGGTCGGGGGCCGCTCTACGGATGGGCCAAGCAGTCGTAAAAAAAACCCCGAGTCCCGCCGGAGCCGTTCTAACATGCTCTGAGCCGGCAGGACCTCGGTGTTGAAGGATCCGGGAGCGGTCTGTGTGTGGGGGGGGGGGGGCGCGGGGTCTGACCTCGGGGGGGGGGGTGTCTCCAATGTGGCCTGGCCCGCAATTAGGACCCACCGGCATCTCTGTCTCCGGGCATCCTTTCTTCTGCACCAACGCCTGTACTCCTGCGCCATATTGGGTCGGGGCCTGCGTGGACAAGGGAGACACCGCACATGCGCGGAAATTGCGCCATTGGGCCTGCGCATGCGTGGGTTAGCGTCGGACCCACTGAGCATGCGAGCATCCTCTGGAACACATTCCACGGCCGGATCAGCAGCTGGAGAGGCGTGAACCACTCCAGCACCCTGCGGCCCCTTGTAGGCGCCAGAATTGTTGATCCTGGGGCCATTTTGACGCAACGACGTTTCCGGCGGCGTCAACACTGAGCCTCAGGATCAGAGAATCCCGCCAAAATTCCTCCAAAGACATCAGGTGGGATTCTCCGTTCCTGAGACTAATTGTTGACATCAGTGCAGGACCCATACGGGTTGAATTCTCCGATTTTGAGTGCTGACACCGACGTGGGAACAGTGGCGTTTTACGAAAGGAAAAACGACACAACAGCTGCACCGATTCAACTACTTTAAATGGGCTGGCACCTGCCCCACGTGGAACACATTCAATTCCATGGAAAATGGTGCCGGATTCACCGGGTCCATGATTGGCGCACATGAGGCCCACAAGCCGCAGTCGCACTTAAACGGTCCTTCCCCACACACACAGTCAAGCCAACATGAGGGGTGGAAGGAGAACAGCGCCGTGGTTCAGGGACGCGGAGCTGGACACCCTCCTGGATGCCGTGGAGGAGAGAAGGATGACTCTATACCACTGCCCGGGAGAAAGGCCTCCAGGCATCGCTGTTCACCATGCCTGGGCACAAGTGGCAGAGGCTGTCAGGGCCATGGGCAATGTCACCCAGTCTGGCCAGCAGTGCCAGAAAATTCTGCATGACCACCTCAGGGTGGCCAGGATGAGTTGGCACACACCCGTCCCACACACCCGTTACCCGACCCCCCTCCCAAGGGATGGCTGAATCCCCACCCTGCCCCACGTGCCAGCACCCATGCCAGCTGACATAAACCGGGTGCCCTGGCCACTGATGCCATCATCCACCCAACCCCTGCGCTGCATGCGCTGGACAGTCTAACGGTGTCATTGTTTGTGTTTGCCCCTCCCCACCTCCCCAGGAGAAGGCCGCACACAACGGCAGGGAGTGCGAAAAGACCAGAGGGGGACCAGCAGACCTGCGGCCTGACAGACTGAACCTATAACAAAATGTATATTACATGTGTTTGTAAATACCTTTATCTTCAAAGGAAGGGGGATGTGGTGATATGCGTACATGCATATCTGTATATTACTGGACAAATGTGAAGAAGTTTATCAATGTACGTAATCATAGGTATGACTTCCTGCCCGTGAGTGGCATCAGACTGGGCAGTTTGTGGTAGTACAGATACACTTAGAGTAGCTCCGGAGGAACTTGAGTAACTTTGTTTGTGAATAGATCTGTGATGCACAATCAATGGACACAAAACGTAGATAAAGTCCAAACGATAGGCTGTAATACACAAGAAGTGGACCCGGCAGCAGACGTACAGAAGAATGGCAGACACGGGTTTTTATACCTCGCCTCGTAGGTGGAGCTACTTACCTCTCAGCCAATCGGCTGAGAGGCACATGACATACCTGGGCCAATGGGCAGCGAGTCCTCTGCAACAATGGCAGCTCACACTTCCAGGTACCGTAATACCCCTAGTCATACTACCACATTCACCCCCTGTTGAAAAAGGAACCGGCGGGTACGGGGAACGCGGATATGGAGGGGGGGTGCATGTCCCGTGAGTATGTGAGAGACTGGTAGTATGACTAGAGATGTCAGGTCGTACCATTGCATTGATGGCTGCCCACTGGCCCTCAATTATGTACAAAATACAAAACAAAACTATGTACAGTGTGGAAAAAAAATGGGGGGGGAAATGGAGAACAGGCAAAAAAAAACAAGAGTCCATCAGCAGGTCACATGGATTCAATCAGCCGATCGGGTGCCTTGGATGTCCTGTTCGACCTGCGTAGCTGTGCCGGCGACATTGGAGCGGTGGTTGTCCGTGACTCCGGGAGCGATGATCCTGTTCTTGCGTCTGTACCCCTAGTCGGAGCTAGAGGGGGCCAGGCCGGGGGATGGTCATCCTGTCCACTGGGCAGCGTGTGTGTACGTGTCAGTGGGGCCGGGGAGGGGCGCCTGCTGGGGTCAGTTGGGGTTGGGGGTTTGGGGGGTGCTGCCGCTGGGGGGGGGGGGGGGGGGGGTGGCCGGGATCAGGTCTCGGAGGGAGACCGTGTCCTGTCGGCCGTCGGGATACTCCACATGCGTGTATTGCGGGCTCGCGTGGAGTAGCTGGACTCTATCGACCAACGGGTCCGACTTGTGCACCCGCACGTGTTTCCGGAGCAGGATGGGCCCGGGGGTAGCCAGCCAGGTCGGGAGTGGGGTCCCTGAGGAAGACTTACTGGGAAAAACAAGAAGGCGTTCGTGAGGCATTTGGTTAGTGGAGGTACAGAGGAGTGACCGGATAGAATGGAGGGCGTCTGGGAGTCCCTCTTGCCAGCGGGAGACTGGGAGATTTCTGGACCGTAGGGCCAGCAGGACGGTCTTCCAGACCATGCCATTCTCCCTCTTGACCTGTCCGTTACCCCGGGGGTTGTAACTGGTCGTCCTGCTGGAGGCAATGCTCCTGCTGAGCAGGAATTGACGCAGCTCGTCACTCATAAAGGAGGACCCCCTATCGCTGTGAATGTACGCAGGGAATCCGAACAGGGAGAAAATGGTGTGGAGGGCTTTAATGATGGTGGGTGTGGTCATGTCGGGGCTGGGTACGGCGAACGGGAAGCGGGAGTACTCGTCAATCACGTTGAGGAAGTACGTGTTGCGGTTGTTGGAGGGGAAGGGACCTTTGAAGTCCATGCTGAGACGTTCAAAGGGGCGGGAAGCCTTTATAAGATGCACTTGTTCGGGGCGGTAGAAGTGCGGCTTGCACTCCGCGCAGATGTGGCATTCCCTGGCCACTGTCCTGACCTCCTCAATGGAGTAGGGCAGGTTGCGGGTCTTTATAAAATGGAAAAAGCGGGTGACCCCCAGGTGGCAGAGGTCCGCGTGGAGGGTTCGAAGGTGGTCCACTTGAGCGTTGGCACAGGTGCCGCGGGACAGGGCATCGGGAGGCTCGTTTAGCTTCCCAGGCCGATACAAGATGTCGTAGTTGTAGGTGGACAGTTCTATCCTCCACCGCAAGATCTTGTCGTTCTTTATCTTGCCCCTCTGTGCATTGTCGAACATGAAGGCCACTGACCGTTGGTCTGTGAGGAGGGTGAACCTCCTGCCGGCCAGATAGTGCCTCCAATGTCGCACAGCTTCAACTATGGCCTGTGCTTCCTTCTCGACCGAGGAGTGGCGGATTTCGGAAGCGTGGAGGGTACGGGAGAAGAAGGCCACTGGTCTGCCCGCTTGATTGAGGGTGGCCGCCAGAGCAACATCGGACGCGTCGCTATCGACTTGGAACGGGAGGGACTCGTCGATAGCTCGCATCGTGGCCTTTGCAATGTCTGCTTTGATGCGGCTAAAGGCCTGGCGGGCCTCCAACGACAGGGGAAAAGTGGCTGATTAGATGAGGGGACGGGCTTTGTCGGCGTAATTGGGGACCCACTGGGTGTAATATGAAAAGAAACCCAAACAGCGCTTGAGGGCTTTGAGGGAGTGGGGGAGGGGAAGCTCCATCAGAGGGTGCATGCGTTCAGGTTCGGGGCCTATTACTCCGTTACGCACTACGTAGCCGAGGATGGCTATACGGTCAGTGCTAAACACGCATTTGTCATTGTTATAGGTCAGATTAAGGAGTTTTGCGGTTCGGAGGAATTTTCGGAGGTTGGTGTTATGGTCCTGCTGGTCGTGGCCGCAGATGGTGACATTATCGAGATTGGGAAGGTTTCCCGTTAACCGTATTGGCCGACCATTCGGTCCATCTCCCGTTGGAAGACCGAGACCCCGTTAGTGACACCGAAGGGAAACCTTAAAAAGTGGTAGAGTCGCCCATCCGCTTCAAACGCAGTGTACTTTCGGTCACTCGTGCAGATGGGGAGCTGGTGGTAGGCGGACTTGAGGTCCACCGTGGAGAAGATATTGTACTGCACGATCCTGTTGACCAGGTCGGAGATACGTGGAAGAGGGTACGCGTCCAGCTGCGTAAACCTGTTGATGGTCTGACTGTAGTCTATGACCATCCTATTCTTCTCTCTGGCCTTTACCACCAGCACTTGTGCTTGCCAGGGGCTGTTGCTAGCCTCGATGACCCCCTCCTTCAGAAGCCGTTGGACTTCGGACTTGATGAAGATCCGGTCCTGGGCACTGTACCGTCTGCTCCTGGTGGCGACGGGTTTTCAATCCGGGTGAGGTTTGCAAACAAGGACGGGGGATCAAGCTTGAGGGATGCGAGGCTGCAGATAGTAAGGGGGGGGGGGGGGCATAGGGCCGCTGAATTTGAATGTTAAGCTCTGGAGGTTGCACTGGAAATCTAACCCCAGGAGTGCTGCCGGGCAGAGGTGGGGAAGGACGAAGAACTTGTAATTTTTAAACTCCCTCCCCTGGACTGTGAGGTCCGCTATGCAGCACCCTGTGATCTGGACTGAGTGCGAACCGGAGGCCAGAGCGATTTTTTGTTTGACTGGATAAACAGGAAGAGCGCAGCGTCTTACCGTGGCGGGGTGAACAAAACTCTCTGTGCTCCCGGAGTCCAGCAGGCAGCTTGTCTCGTGGCCGTTGAGAAGGATCTTTGTGGCTGCCGTGGATAGCGTGCAAGGCCGCGACTGGTCCAATGTGACTGAGACGAGTCATGGCAGAAACTCCGAGTCGTCATCCGGCAGACAGTAGTCACCTGTGGGGTCCTCGGTGCCGATCCAAGATGGCAGCGCCCGTCGGCCGCACATGGTGGGTGTTGGACAAAATGGCGGCGCCCAGGGATCGCACGTGGAGTCGGGGGCCCAAAATGGCGGCGCCTGGGGATCGCACGTGGCGTCGGGGCCCAAAATGGTGGCGCCCGGGGATCGCACGTGGCGGTGGGGGGTGGGGGCAGTGAGGTCCGCGGGCCGCACAAAGTGGCCCTTCTTGCCGCAGCCTTTACAGGTTGCGGAGCGGGCCGGGCAGCGCTGACGGGGGTGCTTTGCCTGGCCGCTAAAATAGCAGCGGGTATCGGGTGCAGACTTGTATAATGCACATTTGATGGTCACATACCAGCTGCACTTTCATCGAGTGAAACCCCTTTTGGTTTGTGTAGAGCAGCCTGTCATCTGCAGGTGCTCATAGGGCGAGACGGCAGATTGGGCCTCAGTAATGGCAGGATGCACCTGGGTACCGAGCTCTGTGAGGTCCCGAACAGGTCCCCACTCGGCACCTGCAAGGACCCTGTGGCGTAAATGTTCAGGGCAACCATCACCTCGATGGACACCGGGAGCAGTGTCCACCCCTATACCCCTGTGGTGCCAGGTGCCATGATCCGGCAGATATGTTGGACTGTCCCCCTGCTCAGCCGGAGTCTTCGACTGCATGCCCTGTCGCCAGGTCCTCCAATGATAGGTGTTGCCAATACACGTGAGGCGGCATGCGGCACCTCCTTTGCACCTCCACCTCCTTGGCCTGCTGGGCAGCTCGCTCTCCATCATCAGCGTCTGCCTCTGTGGCACACTCCGCTGCAGCACGCTCTGCTGCGGCACGCTCCACTGCTGCAGCTTCCTCCTCCTCATGCAGCTCCAGCTCATACTGCCTCAGTGCATCCCCCAGCACTGCGTCGACGAGCAGGAAGGCTGCCATTGCTGGTTGAATTCCAATATGGATTGTCTGCAGGGAGTGAAAGGCCGACATGTTAGCATGGTGCGTACACCCGTGCCCAAACAGGTCCAACAGGCTACATGGTGCCCCCAGTTGGCACTGTGGGCTCTGCCCCCCCCCCCCCCTCCTCTCCACACACCTGTCCTCATCAGTGGAGGGAACCAAGGGGGCCGCTGGCTCTGCTGCCCGTCCTTCCTGCCAGGGGTACCATCAGCTAGCACTGCCCTTGCCAACGGTACACTCTGCAGCTGCCGTCTGGCACCCCCTTAGGGAGTAAAGTGGACATTGCCCTGGGTGGGCCGCCTGATGAAACGCCGGCGGGTGGTGGCCGGTTGTTGGGGGTGTGGTATGGCGGAGGATGGGGTGCGGGATGGTGGGGTGGAGGGTAGAGGCTGAGGTGCGGGGATTGGTGGGGTGGATGGTGGGAGCTGGGTGTGGGGGTGGAAGCCCCCATATTGCTGATGTCACTCTGCTGAATGAACCCAAAGGTGGGTGGTCAGTGGGGTGTGCAGGAAGATGGCTGCCGTGCAGGCTGCGGCAATGGCGGTCTGCGCCTGGTCACCGCCAGTCCCGTGGAGTGTCACCCCGGCCCCACGGCCCATTCCCCCGTCAGCCCCCCCAACCCCCACCCCCACCCTACAGCCCAGACAGGGCATCCCACCTCAGCCAGTGTCAGGACTGACAGTCCACATTTGCGCATCTCCATGTCCTACCTCCTGTCTCTCTTCCTCATCAGCCACGGCACCAGTTTCATGATTTTTAAAAGCACAATTGCTGCCAGAAATTTGCCGCAGTGGAAGTGGAGAATCGCGGAGGTCCTAGAGAATACCGGGTCAGGCACGCTAATGCAAACAACATTTATTGTATGTGCGTTCTGGAACGCATTAACGCCGCTGTTGAGGCACCGGAGAATTGCAATTTGACATGAAATCGACACGGGGCTGGATTTTCCGATTTTGAGGCTATGTCCAGAGGAAGTGCCTAGTTTTACAATGAAAAGGTCGGCGGGGCCCCCGCACCGATGCTCCACCCTGTGGGGGGGCTGGCAGCCGCATCACATAATACTCCCGACATTCCCGACATAAACGTCCGGAAAATTGCCATTGGTCCATAGCCGCGCATGCGTATGGCGACGACCTGCAGCGGTCGCATCATACAACATGGCGCAGCCATGTGCGGACGCAGCCGGCCAAATAGTTTCCCCCTGGACAACCCCTTGTCACCCTCTGGACAGCACCCATCAGTCCCCCCAGCCCTCGCTGAAAACGACTGTGGCGCCGCTGGACACAATCTGCAGCTGCCAAGCTGGGTTTACGAAAACTCAGACCACACGCGAGCCGCGCGGTCGGGAACGTGGCCCATCGGGGGCGGAACATCGGAGGGGCGGTGCGACGATTTTGAGGGGGCGAAGCATCTGAAAAACACCGCCGGTCCCAATTCGATCGCCAAATACGATTTTGGCATCGGGCAACAGAGAATCCCGCCCACGATTTTGGTGTCAGAACCAATTCTCCGCCCAATCGCATTTCCCGATTACGGAGTCAGCCAATGGAGAATCCCACCCATCATGCATCACTCAGTACTGATCAAACAATTAAAAAAATATATAAATTCTGTGTATCCAATTCTTTTTTTCCAATTAAGGCACAATTTAGCGTGGCCATTCACCTAACCTGCACATCTTTGGGTTGTGGGGGTGAGACCCACGTAGACACAGGGAGAATGTGCAAAATCCATACAGACAGTAAGCCAGGTCCTCAGCACCGTGAGGCAGCAGTGCGAACCACTGCACCACCATGCCACCCTGTTTCCAAAGAATATTAACTAAAGAATATTTATAGTTTACTGACTAAAGCAGAATCCTGGCATTGCGAGCGATTCACCGAGTACCTGGAACATGTTTTGAGTGTCGTTTTAATAGCGAGGACTAAATATCACAGTGCAGTACTGTCACTTCTTGTCCACTTAGAGAATTGACTTAAATAGATGTCCTAAATAATGTTCAATAATCTCCTAAAGTCCCATTGTTTCAACTTTAAATTATAAATTTATCACAGTAAGAAAAAACATTCCTGAATTCCAAAACCATTACCGACTCCATTTACTAAATTAATTTCCAGTGTTAATGATTTGAAGAAATTACAATTTTAGTTTAAATGTTTTCTCAGCCCGTAACCGTTCTCCAGCATCCACCTTTGTTGTATGCTGATAACACTGCATCCATTCATTAAAAATAAATTAGTTTCCTTCTATCAGAATATTATTGCCTCGATTATCAAGAAGCCAATTACAATTCAAGTGATCCAACGTTAATATCTTGAATTTAGCGAAAGGTGAAATAGGGCTCCAAATGTGATATGACTTTTGAGAAATTGCACAGTGTAATTTCATTAATGATAGCAGCGTTTCAAAATTCCTATTATCCAATGCTGCTAATTTCAACTAGGAAATAGTGGAGCAGAAATAAGTTGGGATTGGCACCTGAATATTTTCTCATAAAGTGAACAAATAGCGAAGTTATGTCAAGGAGAAAATGAATTCTTGTAAAGCCTTCCTTGTCCATAAATAAATGGTTTCTGTTTTCTTCATATTCTTATTGGCCAGTAAAGGAGCATTATAAGTTTTTGCTGAGATCATTTCTTCTTTGGTGTGGTGAATAAATCTAAGGGCCTGTAATTTCTCTGTCATTTTCTGGGGGCACAGAGGCATGGAGGGACCCAGTTCCACCTTGGCAGAGGGTGTTCTGTGATATTTGTCCTCTCTGCAGCCTCCCATTGTTGCAGACACCGAGGAACTGGCACTACAGCCCCCGTGCACATTGCAGCCTTTGTGAGCTGACCATTTGCTCCTGCCCTCCCATTGAACATGCAGTGACAATCTCTGCCAAATCTGGGAACTCACCGCAACACCACCAAAAACACTCCAGAAGACATCTAGACACATGGCAATAGAGGCAGCTAGCCTACATTACACTTCCTAACTGGCTCTTTAAATGACAGCACTGCTGGGCCAGTCTTGCATTTGAGTACAAGTCAGTGAGTGACAAGCTGAGATGTTGATTGGGCCTGCATGGATAGACCATCAAATCAGTCAGTTGGCCTGATTGGCATCAACCAGCACCAGATCAGAGGCTACCAGAGCACACCAAGGACGCTCATGCCAGTATGCTTCTGGGCATGGGTGCACTGCCCGGGCCATACCTTAAGGGGCCCTACCAGGCTTCCATCGCACTCTCTCCAGAGGTGCTCTGGAACATCATTTTGCAACCAAATTCTCTTACATTTAGAGATGGGCCTGTTCAGCCCAGTGATTGGTGTTGCAATGTGTAAGTCATGGGACTAGTGGCAGGATGCTCTTGTGATCTCTACCAGAGATTAGTGTTGTTTGCCCATGCCCCTAGTGTCTCTCCAATCAAATGAAAGGCAGACCAAGAAAGCACCTGCTAAGGGGAGGCCAAATACATTTGTGTTTCTGCATTGTGCCCATAGTTACGGTTATCATTGAATTCACAACCCAACCGGTAAAAGTAGTGTCCGGGCAACTGTTTAAAATGAACAAGCCATGCTCCCCCATAATGTAATTATCAAAAAGCAACAACCAACTCCACTCCTGCATTCTCAATCTGAGGCTGGGAAATGCTGATCCTCACAAATTTCTGTTCAAAGTCTCAACTGTTTCTGGTTTTATCATTCTGTCGTCACAAACCTGGTCTGAAGGTGGATTGTGGACTTCTTCGCACAATGGGTGCGAGTGCTTCATTGATCACTGAGACAGTCGAAACAAACTACTTACTGTTTATAATCTCGGACAAAACTAACACTTTTTAAATCACTTTTTCTTCCTGCCCTCTCTTTAAACGTGCGTGACTGCCTTAGAGCACAATCCCTGGTTTAGCACACTGGGCTAAATCGCTGGCTTTTAAAGCAGACCAAGGCAAGCCAACAGCACGGTTCAATTCCTGTACCAGCCTCCCGGAATGTGGTGACTAGGGGCTTTTCACAGTAACTTCATTTGAAGCCTACTTGTGACAATAAGCGATTTTCATTTCATTTCATTTTCATCCAGCACCTAAAGCTGCCTGTCAGGTGAGGGGAATTCCAAATGCTTCTCGCAGGTAATCTACAAAATCACCACATGTCCAACTCCATTCCAGGACAGTGGGATCTAACAAAGTCAGCTATATGAGACTCCTATGGGTTCGAGCATTATCTTCATCAAGGTCGTATGGACAAAATACCCTTCGCCCATAGGATGGAGTTTCTTCTCTTAAGGGCGGCAATGCTACCTGTCAACTCTGGAAAAAACATTTATAACAACTCCTCAACCATAAACCCATCTGGTTGTTCACATTGAATTTACCACCCCATTGACTTTAACCAGCCTCTTGACTGACAGCTGAAGGCTATATCAAAGGAGTGTTGCAACACCCTGGGCTAGTGCACAGTCCATTCCATCTCCACAGGCACCAGAGTTTCACCAAAAGTGGATTAACCATAATTTGTTTAAAAATTCCTGAAATCTTTGGCCCTTGGCTGCCAATGATTCACAGTCACCAGGTTTGTCAGTTGAAGCGCAATTACTGTTTATTTAAAACAGAAATAAAGATTAAATATGTAGTAATTATGACAGAATAAAGGCAAGCTAACCAACTACACCCAACCCCCTTTTTACTGTCCCACCCTCTACCCACAAGTAGAAGCAGACAAACATAGAGGGGTGGGAAGGGGTAAAAATATCAAGGATGAATATAAAAATAAAGATGAGTCCTTGCTTTCAATGTTGAATTATTTGCAGCAGGCTGTCCTCCTAGCACATTGACTGATCAAATCCACCGGTGTTCAGTTGATGATGGTCTTCTGGCAGGAACATTCCTTCAGTACTCACAGCCAGTAGGATTTCTTCTGGAGAGATGCTTTATCCATTATTAAACTTGGCCATCAACTCAAAGGTTCACCTTTGAGTCTCCTTTTCTCTTTTTTTTAATAGATTTAGAGTACCCAATTATTTTTTTCCCCAATTAAGGGGCAATATAGCTTGGCCAATCCACCTAAGCTGCACATCTTTGGGTTGTGGGGGTGAAACCCACGCAGACATGGGGAAAATGTGCAAACTCCACCTGGACAGTGACCCAGAGCCCGGATCGAACCCGGGTCCTCAGTGCCGCAGTGCCGCAGTCCCAGTGCTAACCACTGCACCACATGCCACCCCGAGTCTCCTTTTCTCTTAAGACTCTTTGTCTCACATCATACCCAACTTCAATCCTGAGTTTTAATCTCAATCCTTTGCTGTTTCAATAAAATTACATCCAGCCTTGCTGGGGAAAGAAAAGTGTTCTTGCACTCGATTTTCAGAGATATTTCTTCATGTCAGAGGGAAAACAATCAGGGATGCTTCATCCAGCTTCAGAACTGAAAGTTAAACTAGAACAATGCAGCCTTACTGGGGAGAGGGAAACATTCCAGAGAAATCAGAACCAATCACCACCAGTTGCCTGCAAAGCCCAGCATTTTGAGTCAGTTCATTGACCACCAGACACGTCAGTCAAACTGATTCATCACTGATCTCTCCAGCTTGAATTAAAGGCAAAGTCTGCATTAAAGTCATAGGTCTATTAATCATTGATGGATAAAATTTGTAATAGCAAAAATTAAAATGAAATATGAGGTAAAACAGGGAACAACCATGGTTTAAACAGGAGGATCCTTACAGGAGTGATTAGCTTTGTGCGTTTTTGCAGCACTTCACGGTACATCAACTCTCAAGGATTTGCTCTTTTATGCTGTCTGACTGCATTTTCCTACAGTGGATTTTTTTCAACTTTGAAATACTTCCTAGAAAGACAAGGGTTCGATCACAGTCCCAGGTCACTGTCTGTGTGGAGTTTGCACGTTCTCCCCGGGTCTGTATGGGTTTCACCACCACAACCCAAAGATCTGCAAGTTAGGTGGATTGGCCATGCTAAACTGTAGCACAGTGGTCAGCACTGTTGATTCACAGTGCCAGGGTCCCAGGTTCCCGGCTTGGGTCACTGTCTGTGAGGAGTCTGCAGGTTCTCCCCGTGTCTGTGTGAGTTTCCTCCGGGTGCTCCGGATTCCTCCCACAAGTTCCAAAATACATGGGGCGCGATTCCCCGCCCCCCACGCCGGGTGGGAGAATAGCGAGAGGGCCTCCCGACATTTTTCATGCCCTCCCGCTATTCTCACCCCCCCCACGCCCGACCCACGCCACAAATTCTCCAAGGCAGATGGGCCAAGCGGCCGGCCCTTCACGCCCGTTTCACCACGGCAGCAAACACACCTGCTCGCTGCCATCATGAAACGGGCGGCAGATGCCTGTTTGGGGCATCTAGAGGCCCGATTGGCATGGGAGCACCACGACTGTGCTCAGGAGGGGACAAGCCCGTGATTGGTGCCCACCGATCGTCGGGCCAGCGTCCAAAACAGACGCACTCTTTCCCCTCCGCCGCCCGGCAAGATCAAGCCGCCACATCTTGCCGGGCGGCTGAGGAGAAAGACGGCAACTGCATATGCGCAGACGTCAAGGCCGCGCCGCCGTGACACACAGGGCCGCGCTCCTAGCCCCGCCCGGGGGGAAGAATCGGCCCCGGAAGTGGCCGTGAAGGCTACCGTGGGTCACGGCCTGTCCCACGGCAGCCTTTATGATTCTCCGCATTTGCGGAGAATCGCGCCCTTGCTGTTAGGTAATTTGGACATTCTGAATTCTCCCTCTGTGTACCCGAACAGGCGCCGAAATGTGGCGACTAAGGGCTTTTCACAGTAACTTCATTGCAGTGTTAATGCAAGCCTACTTGTGACAATAAAGATGATTATTATTAAATTATCCCTTGATTGGAAAAAATAATTAGATACTCTAAATTTAGTTTTTAAAAAGTAGAAAGGCAAAATGCTCTGTCTGACACCATAAATTCTTTTAGACTTGATCTTTTTCAGCCTCTGATACCTGAACACCATGCCTTGCCCTTGAGGTACTTTTCCTCCATAGAAACAGCTGGCACAACTCAGATATTAAAGTGCAAGGGTTCCTCAATAAGGACCTTCTCACAGCCGCTGTTGAATTCTGTAGATATATGTAATGACCACACTGGCGGGGGGGGGGGGGGGGGGGGGGGGGGGGGGGGCTTGGAGGCTTCTGCACCCTCGGGTGGTCAGTAATATGGCTAGACAGTGCCCTGGCACTGACACCTTGCAACCTGGCACAAGGGTGACAGTGAGCAGTGCCAGGTTGACATTTCCAAGTGAAAGGGACTGAAGGGGGGAGGGGAACTGAGCTAGATTCTGAAAAGCAGATGGCCTGAAAGGGGGGGGGGATCCTTTTGTGACTCCACAACGGGGTGTTGCTCACTTGGGGGAGGGCTTGATGACAGTGATTGTGGGGGGGGGGGGGTTATGGCAGCGAGAAGTGGGGTGAGTGGCCTTTGGGTCATTCTGGGATCGGAGCTTCCCCTGATCCTTGAGGATCCAGCCTTGCTGCCATCTTCGGGTCCCACGCATCACATTTTCAGTACAAATTACCATGGTTCCAAGAAAAGTGTGGGAAGATCATGATGGGAATAACTTGGGTACAACCGATGTGATTCATACTGACCGTCCAGCCCGACATGATACTTGTGGGGCGGGGGGGGGGGGGGGTTGGTGGGGTATTCCGGGGCTGCTAGCCAGAGGCGGGAATCGCGATGGACCGCCAAACCCAGGATGAGGGGCAGCACAGTGGCACAGTGGTTAGCACTGCTGCCTCACGGCGCCGAGGTCCCAGGGTTGATTCCGGCCCCAGGTCACTGTCTGTGTGGAGTTTGCACATTCTCCCCGTGTTTGTGCGGGGTTTCACCCCCACAACCCAAAGATGTACAGGGTAGGTGGATTGGTCACGCTAAATTGCCCCTGAATTGGAAAAAAAGTGAATTCGGCACTCTAAATTTATAAAAAAGAAACCAGGATGAGGCCAAGACCAGGATTGATGCCGGGTGACAATCTCGTTACTAGTCTCCCAGTTGGCCCTGTTGACCTTGTCACGTTTCCAAAGCAGACCCTGCAGGAACATGCAAATGCCTAATGCTCCGGTTTCCTCCCACAGTCCAAAGGTGTGCAGGTTAGGTGGATTGGCCATGATAAATTGACCCTTAGTGTCCAAAAGGTTAGGTGGGGTTACTGAGTTCTGGGGCTAGGGTGGAGGCGTCGGCTTAAGTAGGGTGCTCTTTGCAAAGACCAGTGCAGACTTGATGGGCCGAATGGCCTCCTTTTGCACTGTAAATTCTATGATTCTAAAGCCATTTGATTAACATTATCAGTCAGGATGCCCAATTCACAGACATCCTGGGATGTACCAGCCCCCCATCCAGGAGTCACGCTGGCATAACTTGGTGCAAGGCTCGGCAATCATGTGCCTGGTGCCTTGCACTTCAATGGGGGCAAGGGAGTGAGTGCCTTCCCTACATTTGTCTCCAGGGTGCTGTGGGGGGGGGGCTTTCAGGGCAAGTGGGGGATGGGGGAGTTTCCAAGAAAGAACTGGTGTGGGGGCAGCATCCAGGCAGAGAACCTGCCTTTTCTAGGAGGTAACAGATGGGAAGACGAGCCAAATGACCTCCATTCCGGGAAAGATCCCGAGCCTGAGCCCCTCCATCCCAGCCGAAGAATCCCCCCCCCCCCCCCCCCCCCACCCCTCCACACTGTCACTTCCCCCTTGGCAATCTGGAGGCAAGTGTCAGGTGGATACGGACCACCTTGTCCCCCACTCAGCTTACAAGGTGCCAGGTTGGCACTACCAGGGGTGGGGCCTGAAGGGGTGCACGAGGTAGAGGGGGCTGAAGCAGGAACGTCTGGTGGGGTCTGAAGGGGGAAGCTGGAGGGGGTGACTGAATGGAAGAACTGAGAGGGATGCTGAGGGTGGGCCTTTCCAGCAATTGGGTTTGGGGGGGGGGGATGGGTGGAGACCCTGCCAGCGATTAATGGGGCGACCTTGCCAGCGAATCGGGAGGGTCTGCAAACACTATCCTGAGATTGAAACAGGCGGCCCTGATCTCTGAGAAGCGGGACTGGTCAGAGAGTCCAGGCACCGCCCCTCTCAGGTCTAGCGCAGGAAGCGAGTCTCGGGAATGGCACATCAGCTTTGCTCTTAGTGCCAGTGGGAAACAGTGCCAATACTCCACTGCTGGGAGCACATAGGCTGAAAACGAGAAATTTTCTTTGGAAAATTCCACCCTCGGCATTAGCCAGTAAACCTTCTCTGAACTGCTTCCAGCTTATTTACAACTTACCTTCAACAAGGAGACCAATTATGTGCATATACCCCAGCTGTACTCTCACTGATGCGCGATACAACTGAAACATAACTTCAGTACTTTCATATTCAATTTCCCTCACAATAAACAAGTACATTCTATTAACTTTCCTAATTATTTGCTGTACCGGCATCCTAACCTTTTGTGATTCATGCCTGAGGACCCTCAGATCCCTCAGCATCACAGAACTCTACAATCTCTTACCATTTACATCAAAAGCTGCCGAAATTGATAATATCCCACTTACCCACAGAATACCTCATTTGCGAGTCCTTTGTCCATTCACCTAACTTATCTTTTTCTCTTTGTAGCCTCCTTCTGTCCTCTTCACAAATTATTTTCCTGCCTATCTTTGTATTGTCAGCAAATTGAGCAACCATGGGGGGGGAGGGGTGGCGGGGGGAGTGTTGGGGGGGGGGGGGGGTGGGGGCTGCGGGGAGAAGGAGGTGGCGGGATTCCCCACCGCTCACCGCTGGTAACAGAGTTCCTGATGTGGCGGGGAATATTGTGTTGGGGTAATAATGACGGCGAGCGTCAATCCCGTCTGTGATGCTTTAGCCCCCTGCTGGCAGCAGAACCGAGTGTTTATGCCCTGTGCCAGCTCGGGTATGCAAATGAGAATTTCAACTCATTTGCATCCTAGTAATGGGCTGGACACCGAATTCTCCATGCCTCTGTGGTTCTTCGGCCACAAAGGCAAGTATACTGGTGCAGTAAGTAATTAGGAAAGCTAATAGAATGTTATTTTTTATTGTGAGGGGAGTTAAATACAAAAATAGGTAGGTTATACTTCAGCCATGAAGGGCATTGGTGAGATCTCGGGCGGGATTCTCTCCTACCCCGCTGGGCGGGCGGTCCCAGCGGCGAGGAGTGGCGTGAACCACTCCGGCATCGGGCCACCCTTCAGGGGCTAGGCTGGCGCCGGCGGGGTTGGTGCCGTGCCAACCAGCGCCGAAGGGCCTCCGCCCGCCGGCGCGGGATGGCGCATGCGTGGGACCGGCTATGGCGGAGGTCCACAGCAGCCACTGCGGAGGGAAAGAGGGCCCCCACGGCACAGGCCTGCCTGCGAATCGGTGGGCCCCGATTGCGGGCCAGGCCACTGTGGGGTCACCCCCCCTCCGGGCCAGATCCCCCCGCACCCCCCCAAGGAGCCCGGAGGCCGCCCGCAGAGTCAGGCCCCGCTGGTAAGTCCAAGGCCTAATTTATGCCGGTGGGATGGGGCTAAAACGGTCGGCCGCTCGGCCCATCGCGGGCCGGAGAATCGCAGGGGGGGGGGGTGGACACTGCCAGCTGCGGCCGACCAGCGCGGCGTCATTCCCACCCCCGGCAAAACCCCGGCGCCGGAGAATTCGGGGGCGGGAATCACGCTGCCCCCGGCGATTCTCTGGCCCGGCGGGGTACGTCGGAGAATCCCGCCCCTCATCTGGAGTATCGTGTACAGGATTTGTCACCTTATTTATTAAAAGATATAAATGTGTCAGCAGCAGTTTGAGAAGGCTTATTAGGCTAATACCAGGAATGGATGGGTTGTTTCATGAGGAAAGATTGGCGAGGTTTAGGTTTGTATCCACTCGAGTTTAGACGTGTGATGGAATTCTCGCCACTTGCCTGGATGAGTGCGGCGCCAACAACACTCAGGAAGCTCGACACCATCCAGGACAAAGCAGCTCGCTTGATTGGCACCCCACCCACAAGCGTTCATTCCCTCCACCCCACCGCACAGTGGTAGCCGTGTGCACCATCTATAAGATGGACTGCAGGAATTCATTAAGACTCCTCAGACAGCACCGTCCAAAACCACGGACGCCACCATCTGGAAGGACAAGAGTAGCAGACACACAGGAGCACCATCACCTGGAGTCCAGAGAGAATCCTGATTAACATGGGGGTGAAAGGTTACCGGGGTTGGCAGCAATTTGGGGTTGAGGTTATAATCAGATGAGTTTCTTGAATGATGGAGATGTCTTGAGTTGCCGAATGGCCCGCTCCTGCTCTTAATTGTATCTTTGCATGTAATGGGGCGAAAGGGCCTGTTTCTGTGTTGTAAATTTTACGCAACTCTTTCTTTCAAACAGTCGCACATGAATAATTAAACAGAGGATGATTTGATGTCTGGGAAATCACATACTGGTTGCATGTTCATCTTCAGGACAGTAAGACAGAACATCAGAAAGAAAAAGTCAATACAGCTTTGATTTGAAACCAACTACCCTCAAGGAAGTTAACTGAATCTGTCCGTGGGACAGCAGTGAGGCAATGAGTTGATTGATCCAAACAATCATATAACATTTGATTTGAGTGAATGCAGCAGAGGCGAAAGTAATTCATTGCAATACATTGAACATCACAGTCAGTGATGAGGTTGTCGCTCATCTCGAAGAAAACTGCCCACAAAGTTGTAATCATCTGTACGCATAGATTTCTTCCTTGCCTGGCATCAGTTTGGATCTGATGCCAAGTCATGAGATCTCCAGGTATCCATTATAAGTGATTTCAGCCTGCAGGATGAGTAGCCAATAACATTTAAATATTCTCACAGACAGCAAACCAAGAAGTAAAAAGCACTGCACTGGCCATCAGAAAGAGGGCCCTACCTTAGCGTGCCCTGCCCTGTAACCCAGTAACCCCACATAATCTTTTGGGCACGAAGGGCCAATTTCGCACAGCCAATCTACCTAACCTGCGCATCTTCGAACTATGGGAGGAAACCGAAGCTTCGAGAGGAAACCCACGCAGACACAGGGAGAAAGTGCAAGCTCCACACAGACAGTCATCCAAGGTCAGAATTCTACCCGGGTCTCTGGCGCTTGAGGCAGCAGTGATGACCACTGTGCCACCTTGACACAATGAGGGTACAGAGGGAAGAATGCTTAGGATGGCGTATTTGGAATTAAGCAAGGGCAAGGCAGGAAGTTTCAATTGAATGCTAATTATAGTTGAGTCAACAGATTAGAACATGAAGGATAGTTATGGGAGGAAAGAGGGTGGACATCATGGCTGGGATTCTCCCCTACCCGGCGGGGCGGGGGTTCCCAGTGGGATGGAGTGGCGTGAACCACTCCCGCATCGGGCAGCCCCAAAGGTGCGGATTTCTCTGCACCTTTAGGGGCCAAGCCCTAACCTTGAGGGGCTAGGCCCGCGCCGGAGTGGTTGGCACCCCGTCGGCCGGTGGGAAAGCCCTTTGGCGCCATGCCAGCCGGGGCCGAAGGGACTTCGCCGGCCGGCGGAGGTCCACCCATGCGCCGGAGCGTCAGCGACGACTGACGTCATCCCCGCGCATGTGCAGGGGAGGGGGTCACTTCAGCGTCCGCGATCGTGAAGGTTATGGCCAACGTGGAAGGAAAAGAGTGCCCCCACGGCACAGGCCCGCCCGCCTATCGGTGGGCCCCAATCACAGGCCAGACCACTGTGGGTGCACCTCCCGGGGCCGGATCGCCCCGCGCCTACCCCAGGACCCCGGAGCCCGCCCACGCCGCCAGGTCCCGCCGGTAAGGTAGGTGGTTTGATTCCCACCGGCGGGACCGGCATGACAGCAGCAGGACTTCGGCCCATCACAGGCCGGAGAATCGCCGGGGGGGGTCCCGATGACAGGTGCGGCGCGATTCCCGCCCTCGCCGAATATCCGATGCCGGAGAATACGGCGGCCGGCAGGGGCAGGATTCACGCCGGCCCCCGGCGATTCTCCGACCCGGCGGGGGCCGGAGAATCCAGCCCCATTTTCCTACAAATGGACTGAGCAATGAAGTAATTTCTTTGTGATACCAGCCTGGCACAAAGCTCTTCATTCCCAAAACAGGAAGGAAAATGACATCCCTTATTCAAAGCAACGCTTATCCACAAACTGTAAATAAAACTGAACCGCCATGAGAGCCAATTTTAATTGAACCTTCCAGGTGGGAAATCCGTGTTCTTCCATCTGTTGATTTTACGAAGTGCCTAATACAGTATTGCTCGTTGAGTTCAATGAAGCAGCCATGCAGATAAAATGCAGAACAAGACTAATAACCTTAAAAAAAATAACAGAGCCGAACTAAATCTACAGACAATTTGGAAGAGCTATTCTGACAAAAAAGAAGTTGAGACGGTAAGAAATACCCAGCAAAAGCTTACTCTCGTGGACAATCCATTAAGTTTAAAAATGACAGAGAAACTTGCATTAATCTCCTCTGTAACCTCAAAGGTGATGACAGTCAAGAATGTGTAACGGAGATAATGGTGCTAGCCATTGTCAAACCTGCTGACTCCAAGGACGGGAGTTGTTAATTAAAACAAAGGTGATAATTGCCTTGGGGCAGATTATGAAGTCATGATGTCCTGCAGAACGACACAAAATAAATGCTAAAATGTCAGATCAGCGGCATAATTACTCAAGTAAAACATTCCGGTTTAATAACGTTGGATCTCAGGATATTGTGGAAAATGGCTGGTAATAGACTTTGTGCTAATTCTTCCTGTGATCAGTCATTTCAGAGAATGAGCTTGAAGGCGAAGATTGACAAATTAAATTCAGTGTCATAAGCGATTCAATAGCTACTGTTTCCGTACTTTATTACATGCTGCTCTCCTTTTTTCGATCAGTTCTTGCGAGGAGTATCACCTCACCAATGCATCTCTTAGAATCATCTAAAATTGCTTCAGGTAGTGGATTACACTGATGTGTTTAGAAGGAGAATAAGGCGAATAGTGTGCCTGCAGCAAGGTCTCACCTGCTGTCTTGAAGATTTAGCCTGTTTTGGCACTGTCAGTTGAAAATGAAATGCTGCTTTTACTTTGTGTTCTGTCATGGGATTTTACCGAAGTGGCCAGGTAGTACATCAGTTTGGCATATAATCGGCACATTTGTGGCTGATGAGTCTTTTCAAAAGATCCAGCCGGTAGCTCAGTTGCCTGTAGCATCCAATGGTTCTGTGTTTGATTATATGAGTCTGTTTACTATTGATGCTCACTGTGCTTAGAACATAGAACAGTACAGCACAGAACAGGCCCTTCGGCCCTCAATGTTGTGCCGAGCCATGATCACCCTACTCAAACCCACGTATCCACCCTATACCCGTAACCCAACAACCCCCCCCCCCCTTAACCTTACATTTATTAGGACACTACGGGCAATTTAGCATGGCCAGCTTGATTTGTTAAGCCTGGGTATGTGATGTAGGAGCGGTTTCAAGAACTGTGTATTGAGTCAGCTTCCACGTGGGGGTTATTCCCTGTGGCTCAGCGCAGTACAGAGAGGAACAAACACGACAACCAGGACAAAGATGGCTTATTTAATCAAGCTTGTTACGTGTACACGGAGAATAGACTGGATATCGGCCAAGAACTGTTCTGCGAACAAAGACCAGAACACAGTACTTATACAACGTTCAAAAATCAGTAGCCCACCCCAGTTGGATGCTGCTACTTTTAAACTTATCCATTAGAATTGCAAGCAGTGTTTAAACTTCACCCAATAGAATCGCAAGCAGCGCATAATTGATCCTCATCCTGACAGCTGCTTGCTGACTGTTTGTGAGCAGCAGAACAACAGAACCAGCACCCTGAATTGTTTCACAACGACAAAGATGTCAGAAATAATGTCCTTTTGTCACATTAGCCATCCTAAATCCCATTTGATTACTTATTACTGCTTTGTCCTAAAAATACATGTTTAACGGTTAATAATGATTACTCAGTCCTATAATTCATCTCAATCCTTAATAAAATAACTTATGTAAAACTACTCTAGTGGCATGCTAACGATTCAGTTTTAAGAGGTATCATCGCTGAACCCTCCCCCCCCCCCCCCCCCCCCCCCCCCCACCTTCAGTATGGTACCCGAGAAAAGTAAACAAATTGAACAAAGAGCTGGAAGTTGGAGATGAAGTATGGAGCAGACATTTTAAATCACTATGAAGACACGAGTGTCATCTCTGGATATGTCTCCGATATAAAATATGTAACAGTGGCCGTCTCTGAGCTGAATCTCAGATCAGCTGACAGTGCATCTTTGGGGAGGTGGGTCTATTGTTACTGGAGTGGCAGATGTGTCAGCAAATCTTCAGCATCTGAAATAAGGGAGAGTGTCAAGTGTTAGCTGTTGTAAGGGCCCTTCTTGTAAATTCCCTTCTTTCTTATTTATTTAATTTTGACTTTATCGTTTTTGGCCCATAGTTCCTTTATTAAGACATACCTTTAAGTCAAGCAGAGAGAGTAAGGAACTCAAAAGTTGCAAAATAGTACACTGTGTTATAAAGTTTGTATTTTGTGCAGAGGAGCCCAGACTTTGTGGCACCCAGAAGATTGGAGGGATTCATTTTGATTGGTTGTCTGCTTGTATCCTGCTTGTCAACAGACAGAAATTGTATCCTGCTGGGTGTTTTTTTTTTAAGAGAATCTGGCAGAAGCCACTGGACCTTCAATGTGAAAGCAGCTCTCTCTGCTCTGCTGCCTACTGCTAAAAGCTGAAGCCTCTACACTCTGAAAGAAGATGCTCTCTCTCTCTCTCTCTCGAATGCTGCCTGCCTGGTATTTCTGAATCGACAGTGAAACCATTACAATCCGAAAGAACAAAAAGCAAAGAAAAGTACAGCACAGGAACAGGCCCTTCGGCCCTCCAAGCCTGTGCCCACCATGCTGCCCGTCTAAACTAAAACCTTCCACACTCCCGGTGTCCGTATCCCACTATTCCCATCCTATTCATGTGTTTGTCAAGATGCCCCTTAAATGTCACTATCGTCCCTGCTTCCACCACCTCCTCTGGCAGCGAGTTCCAGGTACCCACTACCCTCTGTGTAAAAAACGTGCCTCGTTCATCTCCTCTTGCCCCTCCTTGCCCAACGCACCTTAAACCTATACCCCCTAGTAATTGACCCCTCTACCCTGGGAAAAAGTATCTGACTATCCACTCTGTCTATGCCCCTCATAATTTTGTAGACCTCTATCAGGTCGTCCCTCAACCTCCTTCGTTCCAGTGAGAACAAACCAAGTTTATTCAATCTCTTCTCATATCTAACGCCCTGGTAAATCTCTTCTGCACCCTCTCTAAAGCCTCCACATCCTTCTGGTAGTGTGGCAACCAGAATTGAACACCATACTCCAAGTGTGGCCTAACTCACCAGAAGTTTCTCACCAGAGTGAGGGATGCTTAGCTTATGTCACCTATTTTTCTTTATTTAAAAAATATATAAAAGAGTCTTGACCAGTTTAGGATTTTGTTATATCAATTAGGTTCTTCTTACCTTGTCCAACTGTGGTCTAACTAAGGTTCCATACAGCTCCAACATGACTTGCCAATTTTTATACTCAATGCCCCGGCCAATGAAGACAAGCATGCCGTATGCCTACTTGACTACCTTCTCCACCTGTGTTGCCCATTTCAGTGACCTGTGGACTGTACATCTAGATCTCTCTGACTTTCAAAACTCTTGAGGGTTCTACCATTCACTGTATATTCCCTACCTGTATTAGACCTTCCAAAATGCATTACCTCACATTTGTCCGGATTAAGGTCCATCTGCCATCTCTCCGCCCAAGTCTCCAAACGATCTAAATCCTGCTGTATCCTCTGATAGTCCTCATCGCTATCTGCAATTCAACCAACCTTTGTACCATCCGCAAAATTACCAATCAGACCAGTTACATTTTTCTCCAAATCATTTATACATACTGCGAACAGCAAAGGTCCCAGCACTGATCCTTGCGGAACACCACTAGTCACAGCCCTCCAATCAGAAAGGCACCCTTCCATTGCTACTCTCTGCCTTCTATGACCTAGCCAGTTCTGTATCCATCTTGCCAGCTCACCTCTGACCCCGTGTGACTTCACAGGCGGGATTCTCCCCTAACCGGCGGGGTGGGCCGTACCGGTGCCAAGGAGTGGCGTGAACCATGACTAGCACCTTCAGGGGCTAGGCCAGAGCCGGCGGGGTTGGCGCCATGCCAACCGGCGCCGAAGGGCTTGGCACGGTGCCAACCGACGCCGAAAGGCCTCTGCCAGCCGGCGCGACTTGGCGCATGAGCGGGTGCGCGAGCGTGTGCTGGCGTCATCCCAGCGCATGTGCAGGGGGGTTCTTCTCCGCGCCGGTCATGGCGAACCGTTACACCGGCCGGCGTGGAGGGAAAGAGTGCCCCCACGGCACAGGCCCGCCCGTGGATCAGTGGGCCCCAATCGCGGGCCAGGCCCCCTGGGGCCAGTTACCCCCATGCCCCCCCCCCCCCCCCCCCACCCCCCCGAGGACTCCTCAGACCGCCCGCAGAACCAGGTCCCACCGGTACGGACGTGGTGTACTATACATCGGCGGGACCTGCCAAAAACAGGCGGCCACTCGGCCCATTGCGGGGCCGACAATCGCCGGGGGGCCACTGCCAACGGCTCCCGACCGGCACTAAGCGATTCCCGCCCCTGCTGAAAATCCGGCGCCGGTGAATCTGGCATCCAGCATCGGGGCGGGATTCATGCCACCCCCGGCGATTCTCCAGCCCAGCGGGGGGGGGGGGGTCGGAGAATCCAGCCCCACCTTTTGTACCAGTCTGCCATGATGCACCTTGTCAAAGGCCTTACTGAAGTCCTTATAGGCAACATCCACTGCCCTACCTGCATCAATCATCTTCGTGACCGCCTCGAAAAACTCTATCAAGTTAGTGAGACACGACCTCCCCTTCACAAAACCGTGCTGCCTCTTGCTAATACGTCCACTTGCTTCCAAATGGGAGTAGATCCTATCTCGAAGAATTCTCTCCAGTAATTTCCCTACCACTGACGTAAGGCTCATCGGCCTGTAGTTCCCTGGATTATCCTTGCTACCCTTCTTAAACAAAGGAACAGTATTGGCTATTCTCCAGTCCTCCGGGACATCACCTGAAGACAGTAAGGATCCAAAGGTTTCTGTCAAGGCCTCAGCAATTTCCTCTCCAGCCTCCTTCAGTATTCTGGGGCAGATCCCATCAGGCCCTGGGGAATTATCTATCTTAATATTTTTCAAGACGCCCAACACCTCGTCTTTTTGGATCTCAATGTGACCCAGGCTATCTCACCCAGCTCCAGACTCAACATCCACCAATTCCTTCTCTTTGGTGAATACTGATGCAAAGTATTCAATTCAGTGGGCCAACCCTTTCCCTGGCTACCCTCTTGCTTTTCATGTAAGTCTAAAAAGCCTTCGGATTTTCCTTAACCCAATTTGCCAATGACTTTTCGTGACCCCTTTTAGTCCACCTGACTCCTTGCTTACGTTCCTGCCTACTTTTCTTATATTCCACACAGGCCTCGTCTGTTCCCAGCCTTCTAGCCCTGACAAATGCCTCCCTTTGCTTTTTGACGAGGCCTACAATATCCTCGTTATCCAAGGTTCCAGAAATTTACCGTATTTATCCATTTTCTTCACAGGAACATGCCGGTCCTGAATTCTTTTCAACTGACATTTGAAAGCCTCCCACATGTCAGATGTTGATTTACCCTCAAACATCCGCCCCCCAATCTAGGTTCTTCAGTTCACGCCTGAAAAGAAGATAACAACCATCTAAAAGCTTAGACTGTAGAGCAATGGGGTCAACTGGATTGAAGAGTTTTCTTCATCCACATTCTAACATCTGGTGAAATAGCAGAACTAACATTGCATTTGCATGATGACAATGTGCTGCTTAAATCTGAAACTATGGAAACCTACAGTGAAGAAGCAGGTCATTGACTCTCTTGGATTTATGCTGTTTGTTTTGATTAATCCTACCCCCTCCTTCTCCAGCCCAGTGGGGGGGGGGGGGGGGGGTCGGAGAATCCAGCCCCACCTTTTGTACCAGTGTGCCATGACGCACCTTGTCAAAGGCCTTACTGAAGTCCTTATAGGCAACATCCACTGCCCTACCTGCATCAATCATCTTCGTGACCGCCTCGAAAAACTCTATCAAGTTAGTGAGACACGACCTCCCCTTCACAAAACCGTAAGTCTAAAAAGCCTTCGGATTCCCCCCCCCCCCCCCCCCCCCCCCCCCCCGCACCTGCTTCTTCCACCTTAGCCTCAGATAAGATCCCCTATTTAGATATGTGTCTTTTGAGAACTTTCTTGACTTTCAGTCTAAGGGTGTCAAGGCAACAGCATAATATTAGGGGTGGCATCACACCCACCTGATTCCTCGACTCGGGGAACAACATGACTCACAACAGATTGTTCCTTTTCTCCTTTATTGGTGACAATTAGTCATGACTAACCTACGAATGCAAAATCCATTCTGACTTCCCAAATTATCAGTCCAGCCACCAAGAGGCACACAAAGGATTTCACGCAGTCTTTTTTGCTTGTTTGTCGAATGAATCCCCTTCCTGAGGACCGATCACTACATCACAGCTCACGTTACGAGCCGGCAGGGTTGACAAATGACTGCAATTTGGTTTTCCAGAGCCAATGCCCCTTAATCCACTCCACTTCGAGTGCAAAAACAAGGACCTGCAGCAGCTTCAAGTGTCAAAACTGACGGTTCTTTTGTCTGTTGCGTGTGCTTTTTGAGTTAAGTGGAAACTGAACAAGTTTAATGGCCTTCAAGGATCGTGACCGGGTTAAAGCGTATAACACAGTGTGAATGAATCACTGCGGTGCTGCTCCATCTCTCCTTGACCTGCGAGCAGTGTTTATTCTCTGGTAAGGAGAGGGCTGTGTACGTCAGAGCTCTCTAATCTGCTACCTGTGAAAGAAAGCTTGCAATCTCTTTTTAGATACAGCAATTTACTAACTTGTGGGTCGGTCAAAAAATGAATGGAGGCAACTGCTGCATTTATTAGCAGATGAGAGGACTGTATCAGTAATCAGCTATTGGGCATAGTGGTTTTTGAAGGCTTCTCTGCTGAGGATTCAGTAAGAAGTCTTACAACACCAGGTTAAAGTCCAACCCAAGTCCAAAAGGATTCAGGGTTAATGGTTCAGGTGGGTAGCTAAAAATTGTTTGAGATTCTGATCCTGTATCCAGAACTCAAGGAAAGATGGGGAGAAACTTTGTTAAATAATGAGTTGTTCCGGTTTTTTGCTTCCTTTTTTCATGGGATGTGGGCTTCGCTGGCTAGGCCAGCTTTAATTTCCCATCCCTAGTTATCCATGAGGAGTTGGTGGTGAGCTGCCTTCTTGAATCGCTGGGATCCACATGGTGTAGGTACATCCACAGCGCTTAGAACATAGAACCTAGAACGATACAGCGCAGTACAGGCCCTTCGGCCCACGATGTTGCACCGACATGGGAAGTCAAAAACTAAAGGCCATCTAACCTACACTATGCCATTATCATCCATATGCTTATCCAATAAACTCTTAAATGCCCTCAATGTTGGCGAGTTCACTACTGTTGCAGGTAGGGCATTCCACGGCCTCACCACTCTTTGCGTAAAAAACCTACCTCTGACCTCTGTCCTATACCTATTACCTCTCAATTTAAGGATATGTCCCCTCGTGCTAGCCACTTCCATCAGCGGGAGAAGGCTCTCACTGTCCACTCTATCTAACCCTCTGATCATTTTTTATGCCTCTATTAAGTCACCTCTTAACCTTCTTCTCTCTAACCTCAAGTCCATCAGCCTTTCCTCATAAGATTTTCCCTCCATACCAGGCAACATCCTGGTAAATCTCCTCTGCACCCGTTCCAAAGCTTCCATGTCCTTCCTATAATGAGGTGACCAGAACTGTACGCAGTACTCCAAATGCGGCCGTACCAGAGTTTTGTACAGCTGCAATATGACCTCATGGCTCCGGAACTCAATCCCTCTACCAATAAAGGCCAACACACCATAGGCCTTCTTCACAACCCTATCAACCTGTGTGGCAACTTTCAGGGATCTATGTACATGGACACCGAGATCCCTCTGCTCATCCACACTACCAAGAATTTTACCATTAGCCAAATATTCCGCATTCCTATTATTCTTTCCAAAGTGAATCACCTCACACTTCTCCACATTAAACTCCATTTGCCACCTCTCAGCCCAGCTCTGCAGCTTATCTATGTCCCTCTGTAACCTGCAACATCCTTCCACACTGTCTACAACTCCACCGACTTTAGTGTCGTCTGCAAATTTACTCACCCAACCTTCTGCGCCCTCCTCTAGGTCATTTATAAAAATGACAAACAGTAACGGCCCCAGAACAGATCCTTGTGGTACGCCACTCGTAACTGAACTCCATTCTGAACATTACCCATCAACCACCACCCTCTGTCCTCTTTCAACTAGCCAATTTCTGATCCACATCTCTAAATCACCCTCAATCCCCAGCCTCCGTATTTTCTGCAATAGCCGACCATGGGGAACCTTATCAAACGCTTTACTGAAATCCATATACACCACATCAACTACTCTACCCTCGTCTACCTGTTCAGTCACCTTCTCAAAGAACTCGATAAGGTTTGTGAGGCATGACCTACCCTGCACAAAACCATGCTGACTATCCCTAATCATATTATTCCTATCTAGATGATTATAAATCGTATCTCTTATAATCCTCTCCAAGACTTTACCCACAACAGACGTGAGGCTTACCGGCCTGTAGTTACCGGGGTTATCTCTACTCCCCTTCTTGAACAAAGGGACCACATTTGCTATCCTCCAGTCCTCTGGCACTATTCCTGTAGCCAATGATGACATAAAAATCAAAGCCAAAGGCTCAGCAATCTCTTCCCTGGCTTCCCAGAGAATCCTAGGATAAATCCCATCAGGCCCCGGGGACTTATCTATTTTCACCTTGTCCAGAATTGCCAACACTTCTTCCCTACGCACCTCAATGCCATCTATTCTAATAGCCTGGGTCTCAGCATTCTCCTCCACAACATTATCTTTTTCCTGAGTGAATACTGACGAAAAGTATTCATTTAGTATCTCGCTTATCTCCTCAGCCTCCACACACAACTTCCCACCACTGTCCTTGACTGGCCCTACTCTTACCCTAGTCATTCTTTTATTCCTGACATACCTATAGAAAGCTTTTGGGTTTTCCTTGATCCTACCTGCCAAAGACTTCTCATGTCCCCTCCTTGCTCGTCTTAGCTCTCTCTTTAGATCCTTCCTCGCTTCCTTGTAACTATCAAGCGCCCCAACTGAAACTTCACGCCTCATCTTCACATAGGCCTCCTTCTTCCTCTTAACAAGAGATTCCACTTCTTTGGTAAACCACGGTTCCCTCGCTCAACCCCTTCCTCCCTGCCTGACTGGTACGTACTTATCAAGAACACGCAATAGCTGTTCCTTGAACAAGCTCCACATATCCAGTGTGCCCAACCCTTGCAGCCTACTTCTCCAACCTACACATCCTAAGTCATGTCTAATGGCATCATAATTGCCCTTCCCCCAGCTATAACTCTTGCCCTGCGGGGTATACGTATCCCTTTCCATCACTAACATAAAGGTCACCGAATTGTGGTCACTGTCTCCAAAGTGCTCACCTACCTCCAGATCTAACATCTGGCCTGGTTCATTACCCAAAACCAAATCCAATGTGGCCTCGCCTCTTGTTGGCCTGTCAACATATTGTGTCAGGAAACCCTCCTGCATACATTGTACAAAGAACGACCCATCTAATGTACTCGAACTATATCTTTTCCAGTCAATATTTAGAAAGTTAAAGTCTCCCATAACAACTACCCTGTTACTTTCGCTCTTTTCCAGAATCATCTTCGCCATCCTTTCCTCTACATCCCTAGAACTATTAGGTGGCCTATAGAAAACTCCCAACCTCTCCTTTCCTGTTTCTAACCTCAGCCCATACTACTTCGGAAGAAGAGTCCCCATCTAGCATCCTTTCCGCCACCGTAATACTGTCCTTGACTAGCAGCGCCACACCTCCCCCTCTTTTGCCCCCTTCTCTGAGCTTACTAAAACACCTAAACCCCGGAACCTGCAACAACCATTCCTGTCCCTGCTCTATCCATGTCTCTGAAATGGCCACAACATCGAAGTCCCAGGTACCAACCCATGCTGCCAGTTCCCCTACCTTATTTCGTATACTCCTGGCATTGAAATAGACACACTTCAAACCACCTACCTGAACACTGGCACCCTCCTGCGAAGTCAAATCTGTGCTCCTGACCTCTATACTCTCAATCTCCCGTACCCCAAAACTACAATCCAGGTTCCCATGCCCCTGCTGAATTAGTTTAAACCCCCCCAAAGAGCACTAACAAATCTCCCCCCCAGGATATTGGTGCCCCTCAGGTTCAGATGTAGACCATCCTGTCTATAGAGGTCGCTCCTTCCCCAGAAAGAGCCCCAGTTATCCAGAAATCTGAATCCCTCCCGCCTGCACCATCCCTGTAGCCACGTGTTTAATTGCTCTCTCTCCCCATTCCTCGTCTCACTATCACATGGCACGGGCAACAACCCAGAGATAACAACACTGTTTGTTCTCACTCTGAGCTTCCATCCTAGCTCCCTCAAGGCCTGCCTGACATCCTTGTCCCCTTTCCTACCTATGTTGTTAGTGCCAATGTGGACTACGACTTGGGGCTGCTCCCCCTCCCCCTTAAGGACCCGGAAAACACGATCCGAGACATCACGCACCCTTGCACCTGGGAGGCAACATACCAAACGTGAGTCTCTCTCGCTCCCACAAAATCTCCTATTTGTTAGGAACCGAGTTCCAGGATTTTGGACAGTGACAGTGAGGCAATGTCCCGTACATTTCCAAGTCAGAATGGTGTGCGGCTTGGAGGGAAACCTGGTGGTATTCCCCTGCAGTGATGTCCTGGAGCTGAGGTAACTGGCTTTCGGCAATCACATCCAAGTCGGGGGCTAGTCAGGTGTGGTCGGTGGGGGGCATAGGGTTGTGAGTCTTGTCGATTTGTGTTTGGGAGGGAGGCAGGACATGTTGGGGTGGGCGTGGGGGTGAAGGGTCAGCTGATGAGGCCCAATGAGGTAAATTCTGCGGAGGCAGGACATCAGGAGGAGGGTAGTCAGGGTTCAAGAGGAGAGTCCATAGATTAAAGGAATAGCCAATAGGTGGAGGGGTGAGCCCGAGGTGTCAGTAGTAGTTACCCAGGAGTTCGGCTAGGATTTTGCAGTCTTGTATTTCCTGGGTAATTATCCAGTTAATTGCCCCTCGGATGGTGTCATTGCGTTGGAACTCCTGCAGGGTCCCAAAGCATATCTTGGGGTATGTCTGGACTCTGATGATTGAGAGACTGGAAGATTTAGGCCTAAGCATGATATCCAATCAGCATGGCTTGAGATACCAGGAAAGGGTTGATGAAGAGATGTTGCCCTTCAGAGACCATCCTGCAGATGAAGGAAGAAGATCTCACTAATTGTTGGAAGAAGATCTGAGGGACTGGGTGAGAGAGAGAGAGTGAGCGGGAAAGAGAGCGAGAGAGACTGAGGGAGAGAGCAAGAAAGAGTGAGGGAGAAAGAGTAAGAAAGAGAGAGAATATGAGAGAGGGTGAGAGAAAGAGAGCAAGATAGAAAGTGAGCAGAGAGCAAGAGAGCGAGAGAGACAAGAGAGAAGAGAGAAAGTGAGAGAAAGAGAGGACGAAACGAGAGAGGGAAAGCCTGAGAGAGAGCGAGAGAGAGCGAGAATGAATGCGAGAATGAGAGAGAGAGTGCAAGAGAGAGAGAATGAGAGCAAGACTACAACAAGAGCGAGCCCAAATGATCAGTGGGAGAAGAATTTACAATCACAGTAGCTGGCCTGCTGAATGTATGACTACAGTAAATAACATTTGATTTATATCTTGGTGAAGTGTTTACTTGCTGCAATTACAGTAACATATTTGCACCTTCTGATACTTGACATCAGTGAAGAGTTGATTTTGTTGGGAGGAATGTAACAAAGCAGCTACTGTTTTTTATTATTTTTTCTCAACCTGCTAAATCTGTAATCATATTTCAAATCTGTGCTCATGTTAAATCTCTCATTGTGTGTACAAATAATCTGACCCTATTAAGCAAACAATATTTTGAGTCAATTTGATGCCTTGTAATTCAGATCAAAATGACTATAAGTAGGGTGCTTTATAAAAGATAAACACTCATACACTTCTTTATTCTTATACTCTGATCCCGTTCCAATAAAACCCAAAATGCTATTTGCTTTCCTTGTAGTCCCTGGATGCTAACTTTGTATTCCTTGTACGAATGTACTGAAGTGCCCCGAATATCAACATTTAGAAACGTGACAACTTTTAGAAATATTCAGCTTTTCCGTTCTTATGAGGCCTCACGGTAGCATGGTGGTTAGCATCAATGCTTCACAGCTCCAGGGTCCCAGGTTCGGTTCCAGGCTGGGTCACTGTCTGTGTGGAGTCTGCACGTCCTCCCCGTGTGTGCGTGGGTTTCCTCCGGATGCTCCGGTTTCCTCCCACAGTCCAAAGATGTGCGGGTTAGGTGGATTGGCCATGCTAAATTGCCCGTAGTGTAAGGTTAATGGGGGGATTGTTGGGTTACGGGTATACGGGTTACGTGGGTTTAAGTAGGGTGATCATTGCTCGGCACAACATCGAGGGCCGAAGGGCCTGTTCTGTGCTGTACTGTTCTATGTTCTATGACCAAAGTGAATAACCTCACACTTCTCCACATTATACTCCATCTGCCAGGCACGGTAGCTCAATGGTTAGCACTGCTGCCTCATGGCGCCAAAGACGCGAGTACAATCCCGGCCCTGGGTCACTGTTCGTGTGAAGTTTGCACTTTCTCCCCGTGTCTGCGTGGGTCTCACCCCAAAAAACTCAAAGATGTGCAGCGTAGGTAGATTGACAATGCTAAATTGTCCCTTAATTGGGAAAAAAAAAAGAATTGGGTACTTTAAATTAAAAAAATATATATACTCTATCTGGCACCTTTTTGCCAACCTACTTCTCTGCCGATGTATCTTTTCAGCCCCTGTGACCTCCTCACAGCTTACATTCGCATCTAGCTTTGTATTGTCAGCAAACTTAAATACATTACACCCCATCTCTTCGTCAAAGCCATTAATATAGCCTGCAAACAGCTGAAGCCAAATACTGATCTTTGCGGGACTCCTCTAGTCACAGCCTGCCAACTTAAAATACCCTATTCATCCCTGATCTTTGCTTCCTGTCCGCTAACCACACTAATATATTCCTCCAACTCCATGAGCCCTTATTTTGCATGTTAATCTTTGAAGGAATCTTATAAAGTGTCTGCTGGAAATCTAAGTGTCCGACATCTACTGGTTCTCCTCTATTTACCCTACAAGTGACATCATCAAAAAACTCCAATAGATTTGTCAGACAGGACTTCCCTTTCGGGGAACATTTGCAGGGCTGTGAGGGTTGGAGCTCCTTGGATGGCTCTTTCAAAGAGCCATTACAGCCACGATCGGCCAGATGGCGTCATTCTATGCTCTTGGAATCTATGATGCGATGGTGGGATCACCAGAACAAATGGGATAGATTCAAAGACAGGAAGAATGGAAGAGGTCCTGGAAGAAATGTGGCAGGAGAAAGTATAACTTAGGTGGCTGTAGGAATCGGTGGGGCTGACCATAAATATGGGTGGACAGCCTTTCCAAGAACCAGAGGTGAAGAAGTTGGTGAAGGGAAGTGAACCGCGGGAGAAGAACCGTGCCAGATATTAGAAAGAGAAACTGGACGCAGTGGCTAGCACTGGGACTGCAGCGCTGACGACCCGGGTTCGCAACCCGGCCCTGGGTCACTGTCCGCGTGGAGTTTGCACATTCTCCCTGCGTGGGTTTCACCCCCACAACCCAAAGATGTGCTGGTTAGGTGGATTGGCCAGGCTAAATTTCCCCTTAATTGGAAAAGAAAAATAATTGGCTACTCTAAATTTATATGAAAAGAAAAAATAAATAATTCTAAAATGTCTAAAATAAAGCAACTGAAATGCAGAAAATCTGACATCAGATGAGAAAAGGTAGGTTAACTTTTGAAGTGCAGCTTTCATCAAAAACACTCAGTGGAGGCAAATGACACTTGCCCTTTCTCCTTTCAGGTCCTAATAGATCTGCTGCACACTTCCGGTTTTAATTTCCCTTAAATTGGTGTTGGAGCAACATTTCAAATTATAGTTATTAAAATCTGTGCTGTAATAATCACAAGCTGTGCTGACTAACCCAGGCTGCTTTGTTTTTAACCAAAACAACATTATATAACCTCAAATAGATTTGGGTATGGTGCATGTTCCCAGGGCAGCACGGTAGCATTGTGGATAGCACAATTGCTTCACAGCTCCAGGGTCCCAGGTTCGATTCCGGCTTGGGTCACTGTCTGTGCAGAGTCTGTACATCCTCCCCGTGTGTGCGTGGGTTTCCTCCGGGTGCTCCGGTTTCCTCCCACAGTCCAAAGGTGTGCAGGTTAGGTGGATTGACCATGATAAATTTCCCTTAGTGTCCAAAGTTGCCCTTAGTGTTGGGTGGGATTACTGGGTTATGGGGATAGGGTGGAAGTGTTGACCTTGGTTAGGGTGCTCTTTCCAAGAGCTGGTGCAGACTGGATGGGCCGAATGGCCTCCTTCTGCACTGTAAATTCTATGATAATCTATGATATCGGAATTGCTCGTCAATTACTAATCGGCAATTTCTGCATCTTTTGGAGCACGTAAATGTATCCGAGCGTCCTGTGCTTAATGCATCATGAGCTTTGAAAGAAAAGCAATCTATTTGAGAATATACAATGCGATAAAGAGGGTACACAATGTCAGATATAATTCTGGGAAGCTGGAAGCTGGTAATTAGACTCTGCAAGGACACGAGTTAAAATCTTCCTAAGCTGTTTCATTAAACCCAGCAAACCCAATCGATACATCGTTTCAGCACAGATTCTGGCCTGGGCATTGCGGCTGTATTCAGCCCCAGGGGTTCCTTATTCTGGTTTACACGGATCTTGTAAGGAGGGGACTTGCTTGACGATTTGCAACATAGCTGAGCAAAAAGAGACATGCTGTCAAAGCTGTTCCCTTTGCACCCATCAGGACAGATTTTCATGAATGCCGAAGAGAGATTGAGCAGTTTAGGCCTATACATGTTATAGTTTAGAAGAATGAGAGGAGATCTAATTGAGGTATATAAGATGCTGAAGGGGGTTGACAGGATATAGACATAGAACAGATATTTCCCCTTGTTGGACATTCTAGAACGGGAGGCCACATTTTGAGGCGAAGGTCTGGTAGATTTTAAACAACAATAAGGAGGAATTATTTCACTCAAAGGGTCATGAATCTGTGGAATTCTCTACCCCAGAGTGCAGTGGATGGTGGAACACTAAATATACTTAAGGAGCAGATAGACAGCTTTTGAATTAGTGGTGGGATGAAAGGTTATGGGGAACGGGCAGGAAGGTGGAGATGAGGCCTAGATGAGATCAGCTGTGACCGTGTTGAATGGCGGAGCAGGCTCAAGGGGTCTCCAGCTCCTAGTTCTTATGTTCTTGTAGACGCCCTACAGCACAGAAGGAGGCCATTTTGCCAATCGGGTTTGCACCAACCCTCTTAAAGAGCACCCTACCTAGGTCCACACCCGCGCCCTTTCACCGTAATACTGCGTGCAGTTCTGGTCGCCACATTGCCAGAAGGATGTGGATGCCTTGGAGAGGGTGCAGAGGAGGTTCACCAGGATGTTGCCTGGTATGGAGGGTGCTAGCTATGAAGAAAGGTTGAGTAGATTAGGATTGTTTTCGTTGGAAAGACGGAGATTGAGGGGGGACCTGATTGAGATCTACAAAATTATGAGAGGTATGAACAGGGTGGATAGCAACAAGCTTTTCCCAAGAGTGGGAGTGTCAATTACAAGGGGTCACGATTTCAAGGTGAGAGGAGGAAAGTTTAAGGGAGATGTGCGTGGAAAGTTTTTTACGCAGAGGGTGGTGGGTGCCTGGAACGCTTTACCAGCGGAGGTGGTAGAGGCGGGCACGAAAGCATCATTTAAGAGGCATCTAGACAGGTATATGAACGGGCGGGAACAGAGGGAAGTAGACCTTGGAAAATAGGAGACAGGTTTAGATAAAGGATCTGGATCGGCGCAGGCTGGGAGGGCCGAAGGGCCTGTTCCAGTGCTGTAATTTTCTTTGTTCTTCTTTGTAACCCCACATCAGCTGCACACTCCTGGACACCCAGGGGCAATTTATCATGGCTAATCCACCAGACCTGTACAACTTTGGACTGTCGGGGAGGGGAGAAACCGGAGCACCTGGGGGAAAACAACGCAGCCACACGGGGAGAACACATAAAATCCACACAGACAAGCACCCGAGGCTAGAATTGAACCCGAGACTGCTGCAGTGAGGCAACAGTGCTAACCATTGGACCACAATTGAAATCTCAAAGGCAACAACAATATACACTGCCTGAGAAGAGAGCGCTGATTGATTGACAAGTGGACACTGAGCATCCTGAATCCCTCGTTTTCCGCAAAAGTAAACTTCCAAACCATTTAGTGACGATTTATAAAACATTCAGGGGAGGGAAAAAAAAGGCATTTTCGAAAACTGTGGGCCAGAAGATTCTCTGAAAATGACAGGACAGAATTTGAAAAACCTGATTTAAAAGGAAAACCGATGGAATCCCAGGCATTATGAATAGAATAAAGGTAATAAAGTCACAATGTGGAGATGCCGGCGTTGGACTGGGGTGAGCACAGTAAGAAGTCTTACAACACCAGGTTAAAGTCCAACAGGTTTGTTTCAAACACGAGCTTTCGGAGCACGGCTCCTTCTTCAGGTGAATCCTTCATTCACCTGAAGAAGGAGCCGTGCTCCGAAAGCTCGTGTTTGAAACAACCTGTTGGACTTTAACCTGGTGTTGTAAGACTTCTTACAATAAAGTCACAGTCAACCATTTATAAATCACTGTCGGAACATCGGGCACCACACTCTCTCAAAAAAAACGTCAAGTCCTCAGACAGAGTGGAGAGGCGATTTATTGGAATGGTGCCAGGATCCTGGTTTTGTGGGGAGCTGAAGATATTCTTCTCGAAGAAGAGAAGATTAAGCAGGGATTTAACGGATAAATTCCACGCTTACGATGGTTTTGTTCAAGCAGATGAGGAAAAACAGTTTTCATTGGCTGAGGGTGGGTAACCAGAGGATGCAGATCAGCGAAAGAACCAGAGGGGAAGGGAGGGGATTGTATTTATCACACAGCGAGTTGGTATGATATGAAAGTTTACTGGGGGAGGCAGTAACTTTCAAAGGGGAATTTGAATAAATACACAGAAAGGAAAGAAATGTTCTCACCTGATTACTTTAAAACTCTGGAATGGCAATCACCTGGTCCTGGGGGTGGGGGTTTATCATAAAGTAATGTTACTATTTTCTTTACGACTGTTATTTTGCTTAATTTTGGAAACCTCCTGTATCAGATTCTAAATGAGTTACCTTTGAATTTCCATCATTCTGACCTCATCCTCTGCTGCAAATGCAAGTAATAATTCCAGATTCCATTTCCTTATTTTGAGTGATAACTACACTATTATCAGTTGTCAAGGATTCGCGTTGCTCCTGATGGAATTTTCTTTCTTGATACAATTTTCAAAGAAATTGTGATAATTTTGATATTCCTGATGAGTTGTGAACATGCGAATTAGGAGCTGGAGGAGGCCATTTAGTACTCTTGAGCCTACTCTGACATTCAATAGATGCGATTGTGGCCTCAACTCCACATTCCGCCTCTCCCCTGTACCCTTTGCCCCCCCCCCCCCCCCCCCCCCCCCCCCCCCCGCCCCCTTAGTCAAGAATCCATCTCACTCTGTCTTAAGAATATTCAATGGCCCTGCCTCCACCGACTCACAGCCCTCAGAGAAAATAAATTCTTCTCATCTCCATTTGAAATGGGAGGCCATTTATTCCCCTCGAGAAGTATGAACTCCCCCGCTAGCTACGGAATGGGGATAGATTGTATATAAGGTCAGCCTCAATTTAACACTGATTGAGAGAGAGAGCCGGTGACTTTCAACCAGGTCCCTTGTGTACATAAACACTGTGTTAATAAATAGGTTTCAGTTTGTTACTCGACTGACTCCTTTTCACCGTAACTAAATCAACGTCTTTAGTTGTCCCTTTTTTTTCTTTTGGCAAGTAAACTGTCATAATATACACACAAGTATATGATGGTGCACAGACAGACATTGATTGACACACAGGATGACCAATGAACACACAGAACACAGCAGCCAATCACCAGACAGGACACGACCACTATAAAGACAGAGGGCACAAGTTTTCCCGCTCTCTTGGGATCCAGCCTCTGAGACAGTCAGAGCCCGTGAGCAACAACTAGAACATACACCATGTGGTAGTAAGATAGTCTGGTCAGGTTAGCCTCAGGTCTCCAGTCAACTCAGCATAGTGTCAACCCCACAGTTAAAGTATGTTTACTAGTTAAGAGTTCAATAAAATAGAGTTGCATTTCTTCAAGTGTTGGAAGCCTGTCTCTCTCATTGCTGCAGTAAACGCAGTTCTCGCAGACCCAGCTTACCCAACACATCATGGTACCACTGCGCGATGGTAGAGTTTGACAGACCTACCTTGATAGTCTGCCTTTGACCAGCGATCAGCCATCCGGTAACATGGACAGCGTCCGTCCTCCCCCGCCACTCCGCATCGCCGGCAACCTCGGTGCAAACTGGAAGATTTTCAAGCAGAAGTTTCAGCTATATCTTGAAGCCACCGACCTCGAAGCCTCATTGGATGCCAGGAAGATCGCTCTCTTCCTCTCTACAGCCGGGGACCACGCTATCCACATTTTTAACTCCCTCACCTTTGTTGAAGGTGAGGACAAGACAAAGTTCAAAACGGTCCTGCTGAAGTTCGACAGCCACTGTGACATCGAAGTCAACGAGAGCTTTGAACGGTATGTGTTCTAGCAGAGGCTTCAGGGTAAGGATGAACCTTTTCAGTCCTTCTTAACCCATCTCCATATCCTCGCGCAGTCCTGCAACTACGGCTCCACTTCCGACTCTATGATCCGTGACCAGATCATTTTCGGGGTCCACTCCGATCACCTTCGCCAGCAGCTCCTTAAAGTTAAGTAGCTCACCCTTACCATCGCCATCGAGACCTGCGTCCTACATGAGCACGCCAACAACCGGGACTCCCATATCAGGGTGGCAGAAACGGCAAGGCAAAACCCCCACGATGCGGAGCGGGTGCAGGCCGGAAAACAGCTCCACTGCCTGAGTCTGGATGAGGGCCGCCATTTCGCATGCATGCGCACAACGACCGAGGGGGCGGCGAGGCCGAGGACCGAACTGCACAGGTACGCACATCATTTGACCGCACCGCGCATACGTGGTGGCGCACGGAGCGTCTTGACATCGGCCATGACGTGCAACAAATGTGGCTCCGCCCGCTTAAAGCGGCAATGTCCAGCAAAATCTCGACGCTGTCTCCAGTGTGGCACGTTTGGCCACTATGCAGCCCTGTGCAGATCTGCTTAATTGCCCACCACAAAGCGATCCCAGCCGCAGCGCAGGAATATCCGGTCAGTGCAGCAACCCGTTGCAGACTCCGACATGGTTCCAGATCCTGACACCGAAGATCTCACATCCCCATTCCGGGTGGGAATCATTCCTTGTTCGGTGCTCAGACCTGCAAAATCCTGAATCTTGCGCAGCGGGTTCACTCCACGTCGCCCGCTGAGGCATCAGCCTCGCCAGATGCCAACTTCCAAACCCAATTAGATGACATCATAGCGTGACACCACAGCATCTTCGAGGGTCTGGGCACACTCCCCTACCGATACAAGATACTTTGGAACAGAATGCCACACCTGTGGTTCATGCACCGTGTCGGGCGCCGGCACCCCTTAAGGACCGCCTCAAGCAGCAGCTGCAAGACCTCCTGGACCAGGGCGTCATTTCTACGATTACGGAACCCACAGACTGGGTTAGCTCCATGGTTTGTGTCAAAAAACCGTCAGGGGAACTTCGCATTTGTATCAACCCCAAAGATTTGAACCGTAACATCATGAGGGAACACTACCCTATCCCGAAGCGAGAAGAGCTAACCAGCGAAATGGCTCACGCCAGGTTTTTCACGAAGCTGGATGCCTCCAAGGGGTTTTGGCAAATAATGCTGGACGCATCCAGTCGAAAGCTCTGCACATCTGACACCCCGTTTGGTCGTGACTGTTACAACTGATGCCCTTTGGCATCATCTCTGCCTCGGAGGTGTTCCACCGAATAATGGAGCAAATGATGGAGGGCATCGAGGGGGTGTAAGTGTACGTCGATTACATCATTGTCTGGTCCACAACTCCTCAGGAGCACATCGATCGCCTCAAGCTAGTGTTCCATAGGATCCACGAGCATGGCCTCCGACTCAACAGAGCCAAATGCCCATTCGGTCAAGCAGAAATAAAGGGCGAAATTCTCCCAAAACGGGAGAAATCGTCAAACTGCCGTAAAACCCGGGCGGGTTTTACGGCATCGCGCCCCTTCCCGACGGGGGACCGATTCTGGTCCCCCGTCGGGGCTAGCAGCCCGACGTCGGAGGCCCCGACAAGTCGGGCTTAACGAAAATCGTTAAGCCCGCTTGTCGGACTTAGCGCCGGCTGACGCGTCATATGACGTCAGCCGCGCATGCGCAGGTGGGAAGACCCCACCCGCGCATGCGCGGGTGACGTCATCGCGTTTTGCGCGAAACCCGCGCATGCGCGGTCCGGGTTGCCCCTCAGCCGCCCCGCGTATTGATACTGCGGGGCGGCGGAAGGACAAATAGTGCGCGGGCATCGGGCCCGCTGCCCGCGATCGGTGGGCACCGATCGCGGGCCCATGGCACCCTTGGCACGGCCGTGGTACTGCCGTGCCAATCGGTGCCATGGTTATTTTTTTCCAGGTGGTCACGACGTTTTTACGAACGGCAGGACCAGGTGTGTTTGCCGTTCGTAAAAAGGTCGTAAAGGGCTGGGACTTCGGCCCTTCTAACAGCTGTGAATCGCTGCCGGCCGTAAAAAAACGGCGGCAGCGATTCGTGTCGGGATTTCGGCGGGGGGGGGGAGAATAGCGGGAGGGCGTCAAAAAAGTCGGGAAGGCCCTCCCGCTATTCTCCCACCCGTCGTGGGGGGGGGAGAATTTCGCCCAAAGTTCCTCGGTGACCATATTTCGCAGTTTGGTGTGCAGCCAGATGCAGATAAGGTGTCGGGGATCAACGCTATGAAGACACCGGAGGACAAGAAGGCGGTCCTCCGCTTCCTAGGGATGGTCAACTTCCTGGGGAAGTTTATCCCCAACCTTGCATGTCACACCACAGCTCTCCGCAATCTGTTAAAAAAAACCACCGACTTCCAGTGGCTCCCCGCTCATGAGCGAGAGTGGCGTGAGCTCAGGGCGAAACTCACCACAGCCCCGGTACTGGCGTTTTTCAACACTGCCAAGGACACGAAGATCTCCACCGACGCGAGCCAGGCTGGCATTGGGGCAGTACTCCTCCAGCGCGACGAATCCTCCTCCTGGGCCCCAGTCGCATATGCATCTGAAGCCATGACACCTACTGAGCAGCGATATGCTCAAATCAAGAAAGAGTGCCTGGGCCTCCTCACGGGAATTGACAAATTCCATGATTACATGTATGAACTCCCCAAGTTCATGGTCGAAACGGACCACAGGTCACTGGTTCACATCATACAGAAGGACCTCAACGATATGACGCCACGCCTACAACGTATCCTCCTCAAACTCCGACGCTATGGTTTTGACCTGGTCTACACCCCAGGCAAGGAGCTCATTGTGGCCAATGCACTCTCTCGCTCCATCACCACGCCGTGCGAGCAGTCGGACTTCGTCTGCCAGACCGATGCCCATGTTGAGTTCTGCGCATCCAACTTTCCGGCCACTGATGAAAGGGTCGTGTAGATTCGTCAGGAAACGGCCAGGGATCCTTTACTCCAATGGGTCATGCGCCATCTCATAGATGGTTGGCAAAAGGGCCAGTGCCCACAGTTCTATAATATAAAAGACGATCTGGCAGTAGTTGATGGCAAACTAATGAAACTGGATAGGATAGTAATACCACAGAGTATGCGACAGCTCATCCTCGGCCAACTCCACGAGGGTCACCTGGGGATTGAAAAGTGTCGCCAGCGAGCCCGATAGGCAGTATATTGGCCTGGCATCAATCAGGACATCGCCAACACTGCCCTCTATTGCCCAACGTGCCAACGGTTCCAGCCGGCTCAGCCGAAAGAGACTTTGCAGCCGCATGAACTGGTGTCCTCCCCATGGACCAAGGTTGGCATTGATCTCTTTCACGCAAAAGGCCGGGACTACGTCCTCCTCGTGGACTATTTTTCTAACTACCCCGAGGTGGTCAGACTGAATGACCTCACATCAGCAACAGTCATCAAGGCTTGCAAAGAGACCTTTGCCTGTCATGGCATTCCACTTACGGTCATGACTGATAATGGCCCATGTTTCTTCAGTCAGGAGTGGACGGATTTTGCCCGATGGTACAATCTCACGCACGTCACTTCAAGCCCCCACTACCCCCAGTCAAATGGGAAAGCTGAAAAGGGGATACACATTGTCAAACGACTGCTGTGTAAAGCGGCTGATTCGGGTTCAGATTTTAACCTGGGGCTGTTAGCCTACAGGGCGACTCCTTTGTCCGCTGGCCTGTCCCCAGCACAGCTGCTAATGAACCGCACACTACGGATGACGGTGCCGGCTATCCACATCCCGGACCTTGACAATGTTCCGGTCCTGCAAAGGATGCAACTGTCTCGAGCCCAATAAAAGTCGGTGTATGACGCCCACACCACAGATCTCCCTGCTCTGGTCCCTGCTGACCGGGTTCGTGTTCAGCTACCTGACAGTGGCTGGTCTGCCACAGCTGTGGTGGTCAAGCAAGTGGCCTCCAGATCATTCCTCGTTCGCCTGCATGATGGCTCTTTTCTTCGGCGTAATAGGCGGGCACTGCGGCTACTTCCACGCTCGCCACCTGAACGTGATGTCCAGCCTCGCCTGCTGATTCTTCAGGACGCACTCTTTCACGAGGTCACCAATCTGCCAGTTCGTTTACCACCCTCTACATTGGAGGCAGCTCCGCCCATTCCAGTGCAGGCAGCCCCTGACCCACCCTTGAGGCGGTCATCCAGAATTTGTCGCCCGCCTCAGAGACTGAACTGATAGACTGAATGTTTCATTGCCTTGTGATCCGTTTACACATCTGTACATATTGTTTCTTCCTAATTTGTTGTATGCCCTCCATCTGCACTAGACACCTTCCCATGTAAATACGTTCACGTACTTTGTATATAGTCAGGCTCCTGCACACGTAAATACGCTCACATACTTTGTACACAGTCAGGCTCATACACACATTCACTATTTATTGACATATACACATTTTTTAAAAGGGGGGGGAGATGTCATAATATACACACAAGTATATGATGGTGCACAGACAGGCATTGACACACACAGGATGACCAATGAACACACAGAACACAGCAGCCAATCACCAAACAGGACATGGCCACTATAAAGCCAGAGGGCACTACTTTTCCTGCTCTCTTGGGATGCAGCCTCTGAGACAGTCAGAGCCTGTGAGCAACAACTAGAACATGAACCATGTGGTAAGATAGTCTGGTCAGGTTAGCCTCAGGTCTCCAGTCGACTCAGCATAGTGTCAACCCACAGTTAAAGTATGTATGATAGTTAAGAGTTCAATAAAATAGAGTTGCATTTCTTCAAGTGTTGGAAGCCTGTCTCTCTCACTATTACAGTAAACGCAGTCCTTGCAGACCCAGCATACCCAACACATCATAAACCTCCTGTCCCTTCGGGCTATAAGCTGGTTCTTCAAATCACTAATTCTTTTTCTGAAAGCCTCCCACAGATCTTCTGTCATTTTACCCATTAACAGCTTGGCCCAGTTTACTGGGAAGCATGTTCCAGCATTTTTTCAGTAGTCATCTCTCTGAGTCATCCTGCGGAGTGTTTCTTGTTCCTTTGGATTCTGTCAAGGAAGGAAGCGCCCTTTCAAAAGCGTTAAACAAAAACAATTCACGAATGAAATTTAAAACATCAAACCAAAACGTGAATGAGAGGGTTGAGGATGCATGCCAGCCCCCGCGGTGCCCACTGGACACGGAAGGCCTCGATGGTGTTGGTGGACATCGTGTGCTCCCTTGCCAGGGACACCCAGCCGCGAATGTAGCTGTGGTAGGGGGCCCGCTGCCTGGACCTGGTGATGGCAGGTCAGTGACAAAACCACTATGACTCCCCCTTATTATTCAGTGGGTGAAATGATAATAATAATAGTAATTGCTTATTGTCACAAGTAGGCTTCAATGAAGTTACTGTGAAAAGACCCTAGTCGCCACATTCCGGAGCCTGTTCAGGGAGACCGGTGCGGGAATTGAACCCGCGTTGCTGGCATTGTTCTGTATTACAAGCCAGCTGTTTTAGCCCACTGTGCTAAACCAGCCAATAACATACTGGCTTGTTGAATTTGGTTTTGCTCTGGTGCGATGACACACCAACTCGTTATTGACTTTGCACGCCTGTCTTTCGCCACGCTTGACCTAGTCGGGCCTAGTACTTCCCACCCCAGGTCTCCTGAAGCGCAAGCCAGCAAGATCCAAAATCCGCAAATCCAACCCAGAGGTTGCGGGTTTTGAGATATTGTACCTGTATTTTAAGTATAGTTCCAGCTATAAAGCTGGGAAATGCAGAATCTAATTTGTTCATGGTGAATGTGTTTGGTGATTGTTTATTCATGACAACAATGATAAATCCAAGACTTAAGACACATTTCAAAGAGGCTAGGGGTGACTGCAGAGACCGCATGAAAGAAGATATACTTTCATTCCGATTTGCCCCTTATTCCTTGCTCATGGTGGGGTTCCTCAAGTGGCAGAAAGTACCTGAAATAAGCAATGTGTCTGCCAGCTGAAACATGAATTGCTTTTGCTGGGATTTTACCACCTGCCCATCAGCCCTCGGACCAGCTTTGGGAGGTGGGGCATCATTCCACCCGGAGACGGAAGCCAAAACCTCAGGCAGTTAACACCCTGATCATTATAAAATAGAGTTGTGGCTGGCGGGTTAGTGAAGGTAAGCCTGCCCCCTGGCATTTCACCCAGTGGGTGATGCCTCTGCATTCTGTTTTATATTCTTTCATGGAAAGTGGGCATTGCTGGCCAAGTCAGCAATGGATGCCCGTCCCTAATTGCCCTTGCCAAGTCAGTCATTTCAGATAACAGTTAGTGTCAACCACAATGTGTGGGGGTCAAGAGTGACATGTAGGCCAGACCAGGTAAGGATGGCAGATTTCCTTTGCTGAAGGACATTAATGAACCAGATGGGCTTTTACAACAATCGCTGAGAGTCCCACGGTCAACATTACTGAGACTACCTTTCAAATACTGATTTATTTATCAATTGAATTGCTAAGGTGGGATTTGAACTCATACCCCCAGAGCTTTAGACTGCGTCTGTGATGGGGGATTTTCAAAGTACTTTGTTGCAGTGTTAATAGAAGCCGACTTGTGACACGAATAAAGATTATTATTAGTAGTAGTAATATTACTGCCTGGCCACCATCTCCCACTGAATCCAACCCAATGAGTGCAGCCAGGCTATTGAACTACCAGGGCCATCACAGTTCAACCCTGTAATTTTCCTCTTCCTATATTCACTCAGGTGGACGTTTCAGTGGGTAGTACATCAGGAGCAGGTTGATTCAGTCCTTCCCCGTGTCTGAGATCAGCACATTCCTCAATGCCTCAGCTAATTTCAGCAAAGATTGAACCAAGGGAATTCCTGAGCAGCTAGGAGGCGATTTAGTTGCTCGCAATTGAGGTTGTGCTGAGGTTACATGTTACAAAACAGCTGAATCAACACCTTTAAGGCAGACGTCACGTGCTCCCTTTCCAGGGACACAGGACGTAGCAGCAAATGTAGCTGAGGAGGAGAGGCAGACGGTCGGACGGACAACCCTCTTGACCCCTTGCTGCCTATTAAGGGCCAGCTTGGCCCAGCCCTGGAGCTGGCCCACGAGGAGGAACTCTTCCATATCACCTGCCTGAAGATCAGGAGTGTGGGGCTGAAGTGCAATCAAAAAGGAAGTAACACATTTTTCAGAAAGATATCAAAAAGTGGTTCAGCTTCGGACAACATACAAATACATAGAATCCAAGATGCAAGAATCAATGCAACCTCTGGTCTTATGGATCTGCTGTGTGCAACACCCTCCACCCCAGGTTCCCAATTGTAATAGAACATAGAACATACAGTGCAGAAGGAGACCAATCGGCCCATCGAGTCTGCATCGACCCACTTAAGCCCTCACTTCCACCCTATCCCCGTAACCCAATAATCCCTCCTAACCTTTTTAGTCACGAAGGGCAATTTATCATGGCCATTCCACCTAACCTGAACGTCTTTGGTCTGTGGGAGGAAACCGGAGGACCCGGAGGAAACCCACGCAGACACGGGGAGAATGTGCAGACTCCACACAGACAGTGACCCAGCGGGGAATCGAACCTGGGACCCTGGTGCTGTGAAGCCGCAGTGCTATCCACTTGTGCTACCGCGTTGCCCCATGTGCTACCGTGTTTCCCCCGAGTGAGGACTCCCGCATAGAGTGCGCCCTACCAAGGTCCTCCGTGCCGGTCAACAACAAGGTGCCTGAAGGGCGGGGAGGGCAAGGAGGGGAAAGGTGTGCAGCAGCAGCCCCTACAGGAAACCCTTCCATGTCATGCTACAGGGAACGGAGGGCATTTTCGCAAGGTGACTCGGATTTTGTGGCACCGGTACCCAAAGGAGAGTTCAGGGCTTGGGGCCAATGTGAAATTCCGCCTGAGCAGGGGTACGTTCAGACGGGAGTGCATCGCGCACTTGTGCTTCCACGAGATCACATGTTCCATCAAGGCCGAGCACCACCATGCTAAGGCACTGGATGGCATCAGCAGAAAATTGGACACCCAACAACACCTGACACACCATTTCAAAAGGGATCACACAGCCTATTCCTCTGCCACCCAACACGCCTCCACTGCTACTCACCCCAGCTGCCACAGCCCTTCTTACCACCAGGCTAGTGAAGTTATAGTGGTGTAGGTGCAAATTCCAGAGCAGCAGTTCTCTGATGACAGCCTCTCCTCTTGATGGGGGAGAACTGCGGTGCAGGGTGACCGCACTCCAGACTTTACTTTGAACAGGACCTGGTAAAAGGTGGGCGGTGCCTGTAAAGAGTTAGGAAAACCTCTCAGGTCTATAAACAGGAGCAGTTGCACGTCATAATTGAGGCTGTTCACCTGGCAGATGAAATACATCACCTGGGCACACCATCTGGGAGGGGACTCAAAGTAAAGGTATCGCTGCAGGGTAGGAAAATGGAAAGTCGCTATCTGGGTGCGGAGACATACCAGCTCCAGACTGCCCTCCCTACACGGGAAGCTCAGCAGCGACCCAGTGCTGTCTTTTGTCCCAAACAAAGTCGATGACCATCTTCTGAATTCTTGTAACAAACTCCAGGGGAGGGTTCAAAGGGTCCAGCCGGACCACAGCATTGAGACTATCAGCTGGTTCATGACCAAAACCACAACCCCTGTCAGACAGCACTCACCAGAACACTTGTCCCACTTGATCCTTGCAGACGATGCAGCAGAGTACACTCCTCGGCATCGTGCATCCTCTGCAGATCAGCTGGGTATGTGAACATGAGGAGCACGTCATCAGCGTAGGCAGAAAGGAGCTCCCCAATGCTCAGCCCACCCAGAACCAATCACGAAAATCTCCTTCACAACAGGCACAAGAAAAGCTCCAAGCAAATGGAATATAACTGGTGAGACATGGGCAACCCTGACGCTCTCCCAAAACGAAGGGGTGCCTTAAGGGACCAATTAACCTTAATGAGTCACTCTGTAGCTGCGTACAAAAGTCTGATCCGGGTGCCAAAATTCATCCTGAACCTTGAATGTCCACAGCAACCTGGAGAAATATTTGTGATTCACCATGTCGAATGCCTTCTCTTGGTCGAGAGGCAGGAATGTGTTGAACAGAGCAGCCTTCTGGGATTAGCAGATCATATCCCGGGCCAGGTGGATGTTATCATGGATGCTCAGGCCCCGGACTGTGTAGGACTGGTCAGGTTGGATCATGAGATCCTGCACAGAGCCAAGCGCGATGTCGTCACACTGGCAAAGATTTAGGACCCCGTGCTGGGCGCCAGTTCTTAATGAGGTGAAGATCCCCTCTCCCTGAAGAACCCCACAGTCAGCCCATCCAGTCCTGGGGTCTTGCCGGTCAGCTCCTGAGGCTGATAGGGGTATCGAACCTTCCGGCAGCCTCAGGATCGACGTGAGGCAGATCCTCCACAAAACTCTGCAGCATCCTCACTGGACGGATCGGAGAGGAGAGGGCAATGTAGAAATTTCAAGCGTGGGCCCTGATGCCCTTTGGATCTGAGACAAGGGATCCGCCGTCAATCAGCATTGCAAAGAGCTGTTTATGGACCACCTACCTTTTCCAGTGAGTAGAAGAAGGGGTAGATCCTTGAGGAACCTGATCCGCAAACTCACATACACACCTTGGGACCCAACAAGTTGCAGGTCCCCTAGCGCGCCCTTCTTATCTTTGTACACCAACTGCAGGGCGGGTTCCTCATCGGGCTGGCCAAGGCATCACTCCAAGTCGAGCATCACCATCTCCAACTCCCCAATCCTGGATTTCCGCCTCTTTGTCAACTCCTTCACATACACCTGACAGAATCATGTCTTGCCCACGCCCCGCCATAGCCACAAGGAGGGGAAGCCTCCCTGTTTCCTTCTCCAGCCAGCCTAGAAATGACAAAACAAGTCCAGGAATCACTCATCCTCCAGCTGTAGGTTGTTAAAGTGCCAGCACACAGACCCTTTCCGAGTGCAGAACTGAACAAATTCCGCCCTCTCCAGAAGACGGTTTGAGCACAGCACCAGCTGTACAGGCACTGTCAGAAAGCAGGACACAAACACCTTATGAACGTAAAGTCCATTTCTAGATGCTTCAACTCCAGGTGGCATAAAAATTAAAACTCTGGATTCAGGATGGAAATGTTGCCAGGCGTCCATCACTTTAAAGACCTGGTCAGATCCCTCCACTTCCAATCGATGCTGAGCAGCACGGGGTACTGCCATGGTCCCAGGCTCCGAGGGTCCAAAAAAATCCCCCCTGAGGTCAATGCACTGACCTGCACTGATGGAACTGAGATGAGCAGACACTTCTTCAAAGAAACTAATTTCCTCCGGCCCAACCTGGGTAGCATACAGATTCACAGCTCCAGGGAACTGGGTTCAATTCCGACCTCGGGTGACTGTCTGTGTGAGTTTGCACTTTCTCCCTGTGTCTGTGTGGGTTTCCTCCGGGTGCTGCGGTTTCCTCCCACAGTCCAAAGACGTGCAGGTTAGGTGGATTGGCCATGCTAAATTGCCCTTAGTATCCAAAGGTTAGGTGCAGTTGCTGGGTTACAGGGATAGGGTGGAGGCATGAGCTTAAGTAGGGTGATCTTTCCAAGGGTCGGTACAGACCCGAAGAGCCGAATGGACTCATTTTGCACTGTAGGGATTCTATGATTCTGTGGATGGTGAGGTGCAGCAATCGGCCTGGCACAGGCTTCTTGACCCTCTCCGAACCCTAAATCTGGCTGGGGTAGAGGGACAGACTGTCAGGTCAGATGACCCCTTCGGTCACCCCCTGCCTGGATATGTGTATGGAAAGTTTGGCCAGGCCCAGGAGCAGGTTCACCAACAGATCCTCCTCATCCATCCCCTCCCCCCACCCCTCTCCACACCCAGTGAGCCTTGCAGGCTCCAAACCCCTGCAACTGCAAGCCCAGAAACAGCGGCAGACCCTTAATTAGGTGGAAAGAGCAGGCTCTCAATCAGACAGGATCAGATTTTACTGCAGCCAAGGGTCAAAGGGCAGGTAGTAAATTAAAATGGAGTAGTGGGAACCACTGGCTCCTTTCCCCAAACACAATAAGGAACAGGCTTCCCTCAGAGCTGTTTGTTCTGTGCTGTGCTCTGCGCAAAGCAAAAGTGAAACCAAGACTGGATCACATGACACAGTTCCCTTCAAATGATGCCTTGCTGATATCCCTGATAGGCAGATTCCAACAGGGCTCCTTCTGTGCTGTATGATTTTAGGATTCAATAAAACAATGTCTGTGATCCACTGTTGCGCTCATATGGTTGTGTATTGCTTCATAGATATACCACAAGGGAGATGTTTGGATTGACATAACTGAGCAAACATGCCAAGGTCTAATGTACAAGTCCTAAATGACATTTCCTTAGTGTACACTTTACATTTTTATAATTCGATTTTGGAATTATTTTCATTGGCTTTGTGTGATTACGATATGTTAAAATAGCATCTTGTTCCTCTGATCTACATTCCAGAGACCAAAGAGGCCTCTTCGATACAAAATGTATTTCTTTGATAGTTGTGAACTTGCTGAGCTGATGAACGAGAGCTATCACAGGGTACAGGGTACTATCACAGGGTATCACAGAGCTGTCACAGTTACCTGGGGAGCACATTCATCGGAACAATCCTTCATGGATGGAAAGTGGGAATGTCGGACTGGAAGAGGAATCCTGGTTTGCTGCATCTCATGTTGAATCTGAGCTCAGCAAAGAACCCCCCCCCCCCCCCCCCCCCAGCCCCCACCGGTATCTTGGATTAGGCAGTGATACTGATACTGTGCAGAGAAGAGGGAGACATGGCCCTCGATCAAGGGATAAGGACTGAAGGAGTTGTTCAATCGTAAAGGAGAGAGAGAAGTGGAAAGACAAAGCAATTTAAAAAGAGAGTTTCACAGGAAGGCAGGAGATGGCTGAAGAATTCACTGTGATGGTGGAATGGGACATGAAGCAGGGCGGGGTGAAGGCAGTGACTAGACAGGAGAGGTGAAGGGTTCAGGTTAGGATGAGAGACTAATGATTGATATGTTCTTTTCTGTAGCCGCAAAGAGAAAGAGTCAGGTGGCATATGTCACGTTCATATAACATTGTGCCAGGGGTTCATATACAAGGTGATGCTCAAACTGGTGAACTCCACAGAGGTCCGCACAACACTCCGACGACGTAATTGCATAACACGTGACATTACACCATCTAATGGCGTTACTCTGATACATAAACAGTAATGAATTCTCAAATAAGATGGGACATGGCTGCGATGGGATTTAAAATGAAGGATAGATCTTGAATCCACATAATCAGCTGTGTTGAAAAAAGTGAATTTGGGCCTTGAAATCTCCACACTTACTGCATTATCCAGAAAGTCTTTCGCTTGGATGTTTTTAGAGCAGCATTTTGTGGAGGCAAGAGAGGTCTCCTGTGGGGGCCAAAAGTAGGGGCTATTTCAGCTGGCAGGCGGACCCTTGGATGGGTATATAGCTGCTGCCGACCAATTAACTATAGAACATAGAACATTACAGCGCAGTACAGGCCCTTCGGCCCTCGATGTTGCGCCAACCTGTGAAACCACTCTAAAGCCCATCTACACTATTCCATTATCATCCATATGTCTATCCAATGACCATTTGAATGCCCTTAGTGTTGGCAAGTCCACTACTGTTGCAGGCAGGGCATTCCACGCCCTTACTACTCTCTGAGTAAAGAACCGACCTCTGACATCTGTCTATATCTATCCCCCCTCAATTTAAAGCTATGTCCCCTCGTGCTGGACATCATCATCCGAGGAAAAAGGCTCTCACTGTCCACCCTATCTAATCCTCTGATCATCTTGTATGCCTCAATTTAGTCACCTCTTAACCTTCTTCTCTCTAACGAAAACAGCCTCAAGTCCCTCAGCCTTCCCTCATAAGATCTTCCCTCCATACCAGGCAACATCCTGGTAAATCTCCTCTGCACCCTTTCCAATACTTCCACATCCTTCCGATAATGCGTCGACCAGAATTGCACGCAATACTCCAAATGCGGCCGCACCAGAGTTTCGTACAGCTGCAACGTGGCCTCATGGCTCTGAAACTCAATCCCTCTACCAATAAAAGCTAACACACCGTACGCCTTCTTAACAACCCTCTCAATCTGGATGGTAGTCAGTCCCCAAGAGGTGTGATGACTAAAGGAAATTTTCATATATCTTCTGTGCCGGTTGCAGTCATGTTATTAAACTAACTTAGGTTAAAGTACCCAGACTCTATGTCTGCCAAAGCTGTGATTAAGGGTTAACGGTTAGGTGAGTTGTGATGTCACTCATGGGAGGGGCTTGGTCTATTTTTTAGTTTAGTTTTTCAGCCCAGCCCTGTGTCTTTTGTTTTTATTTTAATTTGCGAGTCATGCTCTGGGTTCTGAGGAAAGGAGATGTGTTTCTCAGACTGACTTCTGAATGCTTCTCTCCCAAGGACTTCAGGAAGGCATGGTAGCAGAGTGGTTAGTGATGTGTTGGGTGGTCTGGATCCGTGAAACACATACAGGCCACCAACACTTAAAATAGTACAACATATTTTATTAAACTATAAACTGTTGAACATACTCTTACTGTGGGTTAACACGATGTTAGATTAACTAAAGACCTGTGCTTGTCCTAACCAGTCGAATCACTCAGCACATGGTGAGAATCTGTGCTGTAAGCTGTAAGCTCTTGTGCTTCTGAAAGGCTGTATTCCAAAATGAGCGGGAAAAGTGATGCCCTCTGTCTTTATAGTGAGTGTGCTCTAACTGGTGATTGGCTGCGGTGTTATGCATGTTGATTGGTCCTATTGTATGTCCATCAGTGTGTGTGTCTGCACCATGATATACTGGTGTATATTATGACAGTTAGCACTGATGCTTCACAGCACCAGCGACCCATGTTCGATTCCCCGCTTGGTTCACTGCCTGTGCGGAGCGTGCACGTTCTCCCCATTTCTGCATTTCCTCCGGGTGCTTCGGTTTCCTCCCACAAAGTCCTGAAAGACGTGCTTGTTAGGTGAATTGGACAGGCTGAATTCTCCCTCAGTATACCCGAACAGGCACCGGAGTGTAGCGACTAGGGGATCGTCACAGTAATTTCATTGCAGTGTTAATTAATGTAAGCCTACTTGTGACAAGAATAAAGATCATTATTATTAGATTATTATTTGGCATAAATCTGTAAGCCACAGAGTGTCAATACCTGGCATTTGACCTGTATGTGTGGATTTTGCTTAATTGAAAGTTTAGAAGTAGTTGGTGTCATAATATACACATTAGTATATAATGGTGCAGACACACACTGACTGACACACTGCAAGACCAATCAACACACACAACACAGCAGCCAATCACCAGTTAGAGCACGCTCACTATAAAGCCAGAGGGCACTAGTTTTCCCGTTCATTTGGGATGCAGCCTCTGAGAAGGACAGAGCTCACAGCTTGTAGCACAGATCTTCACCATGTGCTGAGTGCATAGACTGGTTAGGATAGGCATAGGTCTTTAGTTTAATCTAACATAGTGTCGACCCACAGTGAAAGTATGTTCAACAGTTCCTAGCTTAATAAAATAGTGTTGTACTATTTCAAGTGTTGGTAGCCTGTATGTGTTCCTGCTAGGGTAAACGCAGTCTCCACGGATCCAGAGTACCCAACACATCAGTTGGGAAAGTAGTCTCAAAGACCGTTTTTTAAACTGTTTAACTGTTAATTGAAAAGCTATTTTTTTCTTGGCTGTTAAGGGGATTAATCCTGTGTTAATAATAAATTTTGTTTTCATATAAAAGGCCCCTGGTTGTCACTGGAAACACTCCTGGAGTGAAGTATCCTCTCCTCATAGTTGACAAAATGATTCGGGGGTCTTGTTCAATTTCCTAAAATAAATTGTTTGATCCGTGTACCGTAACGGAGAGCTGGTAGCCTCAACAGCACCGTTGCTAGCGATTTCTGGGTCTGGTGCCAGGACAGGGCACCTCAACGGCCGGCTGACTTTGAAGAAAGATAAGTGGGGTTGGGGGATGCCATGGGGTGGCAGGCGGGCTTGACAATCAGAGGAGGGTTGTTGTGAGGGGCGTGTACTGTGCTGGTGGTGGAGACTTGGGTGCAGGAGTAGCTAAAGTGCCCCTCAGCATAAGAAATAGGAGTAGGAGTAGGCCATTCAGCTACTTGGGCTCTGTCCACCATTCAATAAGGTCATGGCTGTGGCGGCACGGTGGTACAGTGGTTAGCACGTCAGCCTCACGGTGCCAAGGTCCCAGGTTCTATCCTGGCTCTGGGTCACTGTCCATGTGGAGTTTGTACATTCTCCCCTGTGTCTGCGTGGGTCTCACTCCCACAACCCAAAGATGTGGCGGGTAGGTGGATTGGCCATGCTAAATTGCCCCTTAATTGGAAAAAATGAATTGGATACTCTCATTTATTTTTTAATCTTTGGATGGTGGGAGAAAACTGAAGCACCCAGAGGAAAGCCACGCAGACACTGGGAGAACGTGCAAGTTCCACACAGACAGTGACCCAAAGCCGGAATTGAACCCAGGTTCTTGGCACTGTGAGGTAGCACTGCTAATTGTGTTGCCCTTTGTGGATAAAAAAAGTTTGTTTAACTCAGCCTTAAATATATCTCTGCAGAGCGCAGAATCAGCGGGATTGGCACTGGCGTGGTTAGCGCTGCGCTGGTCGCTCAACACGCCCCCCCCCCCTCTGATTCATGGCCCGGGATGGGCGAAGCGGGCGCCGTAAAAAACCCGAGCCCCACCGGCGCCATTCACGCCGGCTCTCAGCCAGCGGGATTTCGGCATTGAAGGATCTGGAAGCGGCCTGTGGGGGGGGAGGAGGGGGGGGGGTCCGACCCCGGGGGGAGGGGGGGCCTTCCGATGTGGCCTGGCCCGTGATCAGGGCCCACTGATAGGCGGGGCAGCCTTTCTGGCTGGGGGATTCCTTTCTTCTGCGCCAGCCCCTGTAGCCCTACACCATGTTGCATCGGGGCCAGCACGTTGAAGGGAGCCACTGCGCATGCATGCGTTGGCACCGGTGCCACTGCACCTGCGCAGACCCCCCCCCCCCCCCCCCCCCCCCCCCCGGTGCCCAGTTCACACCAGGATCAGCAGCTGGAATGGCGTGGTCTGCTCCAGTGCTGTATACTGGCCCTGTTGGAGCCAGAATTGCTGATTCTGAGCCGTGTTGACGCCGTCAAGAAAAGCGACGGCGTTGCCGACGGCGTCAACATTTCGCCTCAGGATCAGAGAATCCAGCCCCCTATGCTCCAATTATTTCATAAAACAAACCAAAACCTTCCATCAAGTGATATACGCTGAGCAGGACAAAAACAGGTCATTTGTCTCAATTAGTGTATCAATGCTTGGAAAAATTTCCAGTTCCATAAGCCAATCATGCCTCTGAGCCGGAAGCTTTGGGTTGAGTCTCTCTCCAGGAATATGCATAACATGGCCAACCAGACTGATTATCAGCATTCAAATCCTCCCGATATGCATTGGTCAGTTGGTACCTTATCGTAACTGTGCTGCAACTGCCGCTCCAAGTTAAAAGAGTCCACGTGCGAATCCCTGCCACAGGATATATCTCATGTCAAGAATGCTCCTCGCTTCAAGGGGCTGGTGGAGAAAGAGAGAGATCTGTCAGGATATCCTTCAATTATTTTCGCCTGCATGTCCTTCTCTAACTTTCGCTAAATTCCTCAATGCTGTTCACCTCAACTAATCCACATGGCAGCGAATTCCACATTCTCACCACTCACTGAGTAAATACATTTTTCCGGAATTCCCTTTTAGGTTGATTGGTAGCCGCCATATAATTACATTCCCCCTACGTTTTGGCTTCCTGCGCAACTGGGAAGATCTTCCCTACCCCTACCCGATGAAGCCCTTGCACATTTGGTTGCATGTACGATGGACAAAGTTGCTCTGGATCAAATTACATTTGCCTTTCTGTATCTGCACTGAACTGGCATTAATGTCAGGCTTAATGTTGCTACAAGTCCTCTGCCCTTTGTGTCAGGGAGATCGTAGGCGATGTCAAGTGGATGAGCAGAATCTTCAATTATGTAGCCTAAGCTGTTCTTTAATGAGAATAAACAGTGACAAGTATAATGGTAAGGACTAGCTTAAGTGAATCACTTGTGTCAGGCCCCATTGTGCTTGTCTGTAGCCTTTGGTGAAAGGGCATCCATTACAAACTATCACTTTTGTGTGCTCCAGAACTCAACAGCTGATCTTTTCTTTCAGGTTTTTCCTGAAGGCATTGCAGCCTTGCGCTGTGTTGCTGCTATTCCGGGACAGAATCTTCTTACATTCTGAGCTCTGTGATTGTCCGTCAGCTGTGAGAAGGTATGAGAATTGACAGGTGATAGACAGAGGCAGTCAACGGTTACAGACTCAATGTTGGTGCTACACACTGTGCCGCATGTCAAGGATAATGCGTACCTTGACAAGTAGATAACTAGCAAGATGTTTTCTCCGAGAGACTCATTGATGCAATGTTTTGGCAGCAGGGAATGTTGCAAACTTAAGAATCCGATATCACCTTCTCAAAGATTCTTGTCGTCAGCTTGTCTGGGTTTCAAATGTTCTGTTAGGGTCACTAAACCTGGTCAAACATACACCAAGGATGGGTGTGCTTGAATACATTTCAGTCGACAAGTGTTGAAGGAACTGAAAACCACTGAGGTACGACACACGTCTGTCAGCGGCAAACAGTGATTGAACGGTGGGCAGTAGACAGGCAGGGCTTCGCTGAGTGCCAACATTCAGGAAATAAACTTTTAAAGCCACGTTTCTCAAACTACTTCATGGCAGAGCACTTCAGTGGCAATAAAGACCCTGCTGACCATCCACCGGCGTCCTGCCCACATCTCCTTTCATTTGTCATTGCAAAAAGAAAACCTCATCAGAATTGCTGGGAATGGAAAGAATAGCTCTTAATGAGTCACCGATCAAGTGATTTCTGGTTCAAAGCCGGAGGTTTCACTATCATTTTGGATTCGTAACACAAATCGCAAAATGTCCACAAGCGGGTGAAGCAAACAATTAGGACGGCAAATGGAATGTTGGCCTTTATTGTGGAATGGGAGGTGTATAAAAGGAGGGAGTTCTTGCTACATGATAAGCCCCGGTGGCACAGTGGTTAGCAGTGTTGCCTCACAGCACCAGGGACCAGGGCTCAGTTCCAGCCTTGGGTCACTGTTTGTCTGGAGTTTGTACGTTCTCCCCATGTGCTCCTCCGGGTGCTCCGGTTTCCTCCCACAGTCCAAAGATGTGCAGATGGATTGGCTGTACTAAAATTGCCCCTTAGTATCCAAAAGATTATGTGGGGTTATTGGATTATGGGGACAGGGTGGGTTGTGGGCCTAGCTGGGGAGCTCTTTGAGAGGGTCGGTGCAGACACGATGGGCTGAATGGCCTCCTTCTGCACTGTACTGATTCTATAAACTGTGCAGGGCCCTGGTGAAACCACAGCTAGTTGTAGATCGGGTGGTCACATGGGCACTGGAAGGACACAGATACCAAAGGGATCATGTGTCAGGAGCATGGGGGTCTTCCTCAGATCGGGCAGACTCATAGCATGCACGAGCTGTCCGGTTATAGAACATAGAACATAGAACAGTACAGCACAGAACAGGCCCTTCGGCCCTCAATGTTGTGCCGAGCCATGATCACCCTACTCAAACCCACGTATTCACCCTATACCCGTAACCCAACAACCCCCCCTTAACCTTACTTTTATTAGGACACTACGGGCAATTTAGCATGGCCAATCCACCTAACCCGCACATCTTTGGACTGTGGGAGGAAACCGGAGCACCCGGAGGAAACCCACGCACACAGGGGGAGGACGTGCAGACTCCACACAGACAATGACCCAGCCGGGAATCGAACCTGGGACCCTGGAGCTGTGAAGCATTTATGCTAACCACCATGCTACCCTGCATCCATTGTTGTTAGTCCCCATCTTTTTTAAGTCGCCCACCATATGAAGTGCTTTGGACCTTTTTTGAGGTGAAATGAAAAATATCAATGTAAGTTCCTGTTGCAGCGATAACATTGCTGGCTGGAGTGATGCCCGTTTGCCTTATCTTTATTTCACTCAGTTCATCGATCCATTTTAGAATTTAAAAAAATTTCCTCCTCGCTCCCAGGCCAGTGTGAACCTGACATGGCACAACTAGTCCTGATTATTAGAGGCCAATAATGCTTGAAGTGTTTAGCACTGCTGGCTCAGCGCCAAGGACCCAGGTTCAATTCTGGCCTTGGGTGACTGTCTGTGTGGAGTTCCTTCCCTGTCTGCTTGGGTTTCTTCCGGATGTTCAATTTTCCTCCCACAGTCCAAAGATGTGTATGTTAGGCGGTTATGGGGATGGGGCGGGGGAGTGGGTGCTCTTTCAGAAGGTCAGTGCAGACTCGTTGGGCTGAATGGCCTGCTTCTGCACTGCAAGAATTCTGTGGAAACACGGAAGGGCAGGGAATAGGAGAACCTCCTCTTGAACCTGCTCCTAGTCTCGTTAAGCTTGGCTCCAATAGGTCCATGTAGCTGGTGATCAAGGGGATCATTTTGCTCGACTGTGTGTCCCTCTTCCACAGCTACATTGTTTGCTGGTTACCTCTGGAAAGGGTTACGGAGGTACCGGCTGAAAGCTTAGAGGCCTTCCATGCCAAGGGGACACCATGGAGACGAGGGCGCAATATCAACCCTTTTAATCGCATTTTGATTGACTGTTTTAAGTTTCCTTTTTAATTTGTTTTTGGTGGATGCTGTATACCTTTAAGGGACGATTCTCCTGATTTGTCCCTTGGTTTGTTTGACCTAGTTTAATTGGTTAAACTTAAAAAGTGTATCCATTTACGTGGATACACACAGATCTCTGTGTGGTGCTAACAATTGTACACAAAGAATCGAGTGAAGTACAAGAGAGGCTTTATTGCTGTGAGGTGCTATTCCTCCGGCGGCAGCTGTAGAATAGTATCTCAGTGAAGCTAGCGCATATTTATACACAAGCTCCCTGTGGGCGGAGCTAGCTGGCAGGGGCTTACCGGAGAAACCTATATTACAGGTACAGCCATACATTCCCCTACTGAAAGCACACATATCTACAGTGGTTGTATCACCACATTCACCCCCCTGTAAAAAATGAGTCCGGCGGGGGTGACGTGGAACTATAATACAAAAGGTGATCTATGTACAAAAGGTCCAAACAACAGAAAACCAAGAGTCCATCCGGTCAGCAGGTCACAGGTTGAGCCAAATCGGCGGTCGAACGTTCCGTTGTGATCAGCGTAGCTGTGGTGGCGACGTCAGCACAGGCGGTGTTGGCGACGATGGTGCAGGTTCTGGCGGTGTTGGTGCTGGCCAATGGCGGGATGACTCCGAGACCGAGCCGGAATCTTCCGTGTCCTCCAGTATGGGCAGGGGAACGAGGGAAGGACCTGGTGGGGACGAATACGGGGGCGCGGGGGGGAAAAAGGGCGTGGGATCGGCACCTGAGGGAGCAAAGTCCCGGAGCGAGACTGTGTCCTGGCGGCCATCGGGGAACTCCACGTAGGCATACTGGGGGTTGGCGTGGAGCTGGCGTACTTTGTCCACCAGGGGTTCCGCCTTGTGGTGCCTGACATGCCTACGGAGAAGGACTGGGCCCGGAGTCGTGAGCCAAGTCGGGAGCGACACCCCGGATGTAGACTTCCTAGGGAAGGCAAAAACACGTTCATGGGGTGTACTGTTAGTCACGGTGCACAGTAGTGACCGAATGGAATGGAGCGCATCCGGGAGGACCTGCTGCCAGCGAGCGGCTGGGAGGTTCCTGGACCGTAGGGCCAGCTGGACGGCCCTCCATACCGTCCCGTTCTCCCTCTCTACCTGCCCGTTTCCCCGGGGGTTGTAGCTGGTCATCCTGCTGGAGGCGATACCCCTGCTGAGCAGGAACTGACGCAACTCATCACTCATGAATGAGGATCCCCTGTCACTGTGGATGTAGTCGGGGAAACCGAACAGAGCGAAAATGGAATCCAGGGCCTTGATGACGGTGGCAGACGCCATATCCGGGCATGGGATGGCGAAGGGGAACCTAGAAAATCCATCGACCACATGAAGGATGTAGGTGTTGCGGTCGGTGGAGGGGAGGGGCCCTTTGAAATCTACGCTCAGGCGTTCAAAGGGGCGGGACGCTTTCACCAGGCGCGCGCGATCTGGACGGAGAAGTGCGGTTTGCACTCGGCACAGACCTGGCAGTCTCTGGTGACTGTCCGTACTTCCTCGACGGAGTAGGGCAGATAGCGGGCTTTGATTAGGTGGTACAAACGAGTGACCCCCGGATGGCAAAGGCTCTCGTGCAAGGCACGGAGCTGGTTCACTTTTGCGCTGGCACATGTACCTCGGGAGAGGGCGTCTGGGGGCTCGTTGAGCTTTCCGGGGCGATACAAGATCTCGTAGTTATAGGCGGAGAGCTCGAAACTCCACCGCAAGATTTTGTCATTTTTGATCTTGCCCCGCTGCGTGTTGAACATGAAGGCTACCGACCATTGGTCAGTGAGGAGAGTGAATCTCCTGCCAGCCTGGTAATGCCTCCAGAGCCGCACCGCTTCAACGATTGCCTGGGCCTCCTTTTCAACAGATGAGTGTCGAATTTCGGAGGCGTGGAGGGTGCGGGAAAAGAATGCCACGGGTCTGCCTGCCTGATTCAGCGTGGCGGCAAGGGCGACATCGGAAGCGTCGCTCTCTACTTGGAAAGGCAGTGTCTCATCTACTGCGTGCACCCCGGCCCTGGCTATGTCAGATCGAATGCGGCGAAGACCTGTTGTACTCGGCCGAGAGGGAAAAATGTGTGGACTGGATAAGTGGGCGGGCCTTGTCCGCGTATTGTGGGACCCACTGGGCGTAATAAGAAAAGAACCCCAGGCAGCATTTGAGAGCCTTGGGACAGTGGGGGAGGGCGAACTCCATGAGGGGGCGCATGCGGTCGGGGTCGGGCCCCAGTAGTCCGTTTTGGACTACGTAGCCGAGGATGGACAAACGGCCTGTGCGGAACACGCACTTCTCTTTGTTATACGTGAGGTTAAGGAGGGATGCAGTGTGGATGAATTTAGCGAGGTTGGCATCATGGTCCTGCTGGTCATGGCCGCAGATGGTGCGTACCGGTCAACCATTCGGTCCATTTCTCGTTGAAATACCGAGACCCCGTTTGTGACGCCGAAGGGAACCCTAAGAAATTGGTACAGGCGACCGTCCGCCTCGAAGGCAGTGTAGGGACGGTGCGATTTACGGATGGGGAGCTGGTGGTAGGCGGATTTCAGGTCAATTGTAGAGTAGACCCGGTACTGTGCAATCTGATTGACCATATCAGATATGCGAGGGAGGAAGTACGCATCGAGCTGCGAGTACCGGTTGATGGTCTGGCTGTAGTCCACGACCATCCTGTGCTTCTCCCCAGTTTTAACCACTACCACCTGGGCTCTCCAGGGGCTGTTGCTGGCCTCGATGATACCCTCCCGAAGCAGCCGCTGGACTTCGGACCTGATGAAGGCCTTGTCCTGGGTGCTGTACCTTCTGCTCCTGGTGGCGACGGGATTGCAATCTGCCGTCAGATTGGCAAAGACGGAGGGAGGCTCGGGAGGCCGCAAACGGTGAGGGGAGGTAGGGGTCCGCCGAATTTGAGGGTGAGACTCTGGAGGTTGCATTGAAAGTCCAGGCCTAGTAAGAGTGACGCGCAGAGGTTGGGGAGAATGTACAGGCGGAAACGGTCTAATTCCACGCCCTGTACGGTAAGTTTAACCAGGTAGGAGCCTCGGATCGGAACAGATTGGGAACCGGAGGCTAGGGAGTTCTGCCGGTTGGCAGGGTGGACCGCAAGGGAGTAGCGCCTTACCATGTCCGGGTGAATGAAGCTCTCGGTGCTCCCGGAGTCGATGAGGCAGGAGGTCACATGGCCGTTGCCGAGCACCGTCGTGGAAGAGGGTGCCAGGTTGCGAGGACGGGACTGCTTGAGCGTAACAGGGGCAAGTAGTGGGCGATCGGCATCCGAGTCTGATGAGTTCGACGAGCAGCGGCAGCGACCCGAGTCCCGGGGTCCTGTCCCGAGGGAGGACAAAATGGCGGCGTCTGGAGTACCTGTGTGGAAGAAGATGTCGGCGGACAAAATGGTGGTGCTCATGGAGCGCACGTTGTGGGGGTGGGACAAGATGGCGGCGCCCATGGAATGCACATGGAGGCGGAGGGTGAAGATGGCGGTGCCCATTGTGCGCACAGGGCAGGGGCGACGATGGTGGCGGCGCCCACTGATCGCACATGGGGTCGGGGGCAGCGGAAGGCAGGGCCCATTGTGTGATCAGCTGAGGTGAGGGGGGAATGCGGGCGTGATAGCGGCAACCGTCCGGGACTGATACACCGCTGCAAAGTGGCCTTTCTTGCCACAAGCTTTGCAGGTCGTGGTGCGGGCCGGGCAGCGCTGGCGGGATGCTCCTGCTGACCACAAAAGTAGCATCGGGAACCCCCAGGGTGCACGGTGCGGCGAGCAGCACAGGCGTAGTGTGCAGGGGCGGCTGGTGGGGGGGCCAGTTGCGGGGTCCACGAGTGGTAGGACAGGTGGGCCTGGGGGGGCCGTTTGTGGGGTGAACGAGGGGTAGGACGGGTGGGCCGAGTGGCTGGCGGGGTAGGATCGCGCACTACAGGAGGCGGCCATCATTGATAGCGCCAGAGACTTTGTAGCCGCGAGATCGAGAGCGGCCCCTTCCAGCAGTCATTGCCGAATGGGGTCCGATGCAATGCCCGTAACAAAGGCATCCCGCATGAGTAAGTCTGAATGTTTCATGGCCATGAGGGCCTGGCAGTCGCAGTCTCGTACTACAGGTATAAGGGCCCTCCAGAAGTCCTCAATCGACTCACCCGGCTGTTGGACGCGAGTAGAGAGTAGATGTCTCGTAAACAGGGTGTTCGTCGACTGTGCGTAGTTTTCCTTGAGCAGTTCCATGGCCCTGGCGTAGTAAGGCGCATCTCGAATTAGCAGAAAGACGCTGGAGCTGAGTCTTGAGTAAAGAAGCTGTCGTTTTTGAGCCTCCGTCGGGGGAGGGTCCGCTGAAGAGATGTAGGCCTCGAAGACTGCAAGCCAGTGAACAAAGTATTTCCTGGCGTGGGGCGACTGCGAGTCCAGCTGCAGGCGGTCAGGTTTGATCCTTATGTCCATGGTGTAAGGAAAATCTCACAGCAATAAATTGTGGCGCTAACAATTGTACACAAAGACTCGAGTGAAGTACAAGAGAGGCTTTATTGCTGTGAGATGCTATTCCTCCGGCGGCGGCTGTAGAATAGTATCTCAGTGAAGCTAGCGCATATTTATACACAAGCTCCCTGTGGGCGGAGCTAGCCGGCAGGGGCTTACCGGAGAAACCTATATTACAGGCACGGCCATACATCCCCCTACTGCAAGTACATATATCTACAGTGGTTATATCACCACACTCTGTACGGTTGCCAACCCTCCAGGATTGGCCTGGAGTGCCCAGGCATTGAAGATCAACCGACAGTCCACCGCTGTGTGCAACCCTGGAGGAAAACCACCCCATCATTAAAAAAAGATTGTTTATTTATCATTTTTCTTTGAACATTTCTCTCTGTTGGACCTGAAAAGGTTGAAAATGGGAGAAGAAAAGGCTGTTTGGCTGACAGTCAAAGCATCATCCGACTGGGTAATGAGTCTCTTTGTTGTCCAATTGGAACAGGAAGGCAATGTGTCACAACGACGGATGTGTTGGCTGGAGCACGGGGGGTGGGGGGTGGAGTCATGTGATGAAACCTCCAGGAATCCATTTAATCACAGTTGGCAACCCTACCATCATTTACATTAATCCTTCCATCCCTTATTCTCTGGTACTAAGGACAGGAGCATGTTTACAGATTGCCCGCAGGCTCCTGCACATTAGAAACTGAAACCAATTTCCCTTCAGAGAGACAATTGGAAGTGGATTAACTCATTTGATTTTGATTGTATCTGATCAAGGTTTCTCGTCGGGAAATGTACGGTGCATTTTAATGTGGCTGAATTGTTAATTAAGATGCTGCCTGAATTAACTCTGGCTTAGCGGTTGGCTCCATTGAAGGTGACTTTTACTTCTGAACAATTGATTAACAGGCCCACGCTAACCAGGGATTACAACATAGATTAGCCTGATGCTGAGAGAGACGGGCACTTAAAAATAGAGGCCTTTACTTCAAGAGATGTAAAGCAAACAGGGATCTGGCCGCAGTATTTCTTTTCTGGGCCAATTGAACACAATGGCCAGGGTTTTCCGGACCCGTCCGTGGTGAGCCCTGTCACAGCTGAAACGGAAAGTTCAGTGAGGCAGCCAAAGGTCCATTGACTGCGGGTGGGCGGCGAGACTGGAAAATACCAGCCAACCTTATAGAAAGCCCACACTAAACATTTGTTAATAACACAAAAGGCACAATGATCAGAGGCAGAATTTCCACTTTTGATGACATAGAATTCTTAGTAATTTTGTTATTCTGGCTTCCCATTCATGATCTCGCCCAATGATCCCCTTTTTGTTGACTGCGGGCTTGTCCCAACGTGCCAGGTCGTATGTTTTTGGGGAGTTCCTCACTTAAGCATCATTGTTGCCATTGTGCCACATGCCCAGTCTTCAGTCCCCTCATTGTCACTGCATTAGAGTCCTGGAAGTCTCTCCCTAATAGCATGTTGGGTGTATCTGCACCACATAGATTGCGGTGGTTCAAGACAGCTCACCACCATCTTCCCAAGGGCAATGAGGGATGGATGATTTATGCTGGCCTAGTCAGCGATGCCCACATCCCATGAACACATAAGAAAAAAGTTGACCTTTTTCCAAGAACTATCCAAAGACACTTGTGAGAATGGTTGCTCCTCAACCTCATCACCCTCTCTGTGGCTATCTTGAACATCAATAAGACCATCATTGATCACTGTAACATAAATACTGTGCCCACAAGGGCAGGTCAGAGGCTAGGAATTTTGCAGTGAATAACTCACCTCCTGATGCCCCCCCCCCGCTCCCCCAAATCCTGTCCACCATCTACAAGGCACAAGTCAGGAATGTGATGACTCCAACAAACCTCAAGAATCTCAACACCATTCAGAACAAAGCTGCCCCTTGATTGGTACCACATTGATAAACATTCAAACATTCCACCACTGACGAGCAGTGGCAGCCGTGTGTACCATTTACAAGATGCCATCTTGATGGACAATGGCAGGAGATAACTGGGAATAGTATCACATGGAGGTTCCCATCCAACTCATTCACTGTCGCAACTTGGAACTAGATCGCTGTTCCTTCACAGTCGCTGGGTCAAAATCCTGGAATGTTCTCCCTAACAGAATTGTCGGTGTACCTATAGCTCAAGGACCCCCAACAGTTCAAGAAGACAGTCACCACCATTTCTCAAAGGCAATTAGGGATGGGCGATTTATGCTGGCCTTACCAATGAAACCCACATCCAGTAAATGAATTTTAACTTGCATGGCATCCTTTACACGCAACATCACCCGACTCATCTCAACCTCCATTCTTTTCACTATCTACCCAATGTGAAGAACTCTGCCCCAGGTCAATTGCAAACTCACTAACAAATTGCCAACTCACTCTCTTTTAATGCTCTGCCTGTCTCAATGCTCCTGTTGCTTTATTGTTTCCTATTTCTGTCTTCAGTTCCTCTTCTTCCATTAAAGCAATCATTGTGTCCCAACACTGCCACTCAAACATTGGTCACTAATTGCCATTCTGAGTATGCCCAGGTACCTCTCTCTCCCTTTGAGGATAATCTGAGAGGAGCAGGATAGGTCTATTTTTCTTTTTATAGCCACCAACTTCCTTAAACCCAATGCCAACCCCCCAAACTCACAGCAAATGTAAGGGGTTCATGGAAACCGCCATAATTAAGGGCAAACCTCCCGAACTGCCTCAGCCACTTATTTATTTTTCCTCCTGCATCCAGACAGCAATGCCTCGCCTGTCTCCCACCCACCCTGAGCCAACGGCAGTTGCTGATCTTTATGGCATGTGAGGCCCAATTCGACATCCCTATGTAAGCCAGCATGTTGCGATGGCAACGGGCCATTCACGCCAGCGCAGTTCACTTTATTTTCTTCTATGTATCTATTTTTCATTTGAAAATGGAAGAGTGGTCCAAGAAAAGCATGAGACAGAGAATCAGTAAACAGATGGTAGGACAAGACGCCAATATTCTCATTGGCAAAGCCAGCTGCTTTTCTCGAACTTGCTCTCCCTGGTATGCAGATGATAAACTTCCATCCATCCCTCTGCTATTCTTGCCCAGGCCTGTCTCTCCCCCACAACATTAACCCTATTGCCTTCTGCCTGCTGCTTAAATTAGGCCCCGTGACTCACTTGGGCTCTCAGAGTGGAATTCCACCACCTTGATATGGAGAATGGCCCAAAGGACAGTTTAGTCCGATGCACCTGAGACTTCAGTGGTATACACAATCACAATGACACCCCGCAGCCACTTACGACATGCACAAACAGGGCCGCCAATGCTCTGATACTTCTTTCCCTGCTGCCCTCCCACCTGGGCCGTAGACTCAGCCTATATTCCCTGGAGTTCCGGAGAATGCGGGCTGATATAATTCCTAAAGGTTCAACTTGGTAGATGAAGGAAGGCCATTCTTCCAGCTGTGGGAATCTACAACCAGGGGATGCTGTAATATATCTTTACGGGATAACAGCATGACGTCGCTTGAAGGGAAGTGTGTCATGCCATCCAGTTCAAATTCCACTTTTGCCTGTGAGCAGAACACAGCACAGCTCTGGTGTTTTCAAACTTTCCATTCAAGCATATCTATCTCGTGTGTCTCGTCTTAATAAATGAACCCACAATGCATTTAGTTCATCCTTTATGAGTAATTGTTGCCAGTATATTTTCACAATAAAACAACAGGGGAAAAGCCCAAGGATAAGAATTTGGCCATTTAGGACTGAAATGAGGAGGAATTACTTCACAGAGGGTGGAGCCTCAGTCATTGGGACTATTTGAGACGAAGATTGAGAGATTTCTAGATGTTAAAGGTATTGAAGGATATGAGGATAATGTGGGAAAGTAACCTAGAGAGGAAAGATCAGCCATGATCAAGTTGAATGGCGACGGATCAGGATTGAGGAACCAAATGGCAAACTTCTACCATTTCAAATGTTTCTCCAAAGTTGTTGCCATCATAGAACCCATCTTCTCCTGCATCAGTTCCCTCAATCCACAACGGCTTATCGCACCTCCTTTCCCTGGCACGCAGGGGTGCTGACAAACGTCGGCAGTTTCTTCAAACACTGTCCGTCTCTCAACTCCAGACCACCATTATCATACCCTCAAGGAAATCCCCTTTACCTATCTGCCTCACGACTACCTCAGTGTTTCCATAGAATCCCTGCAGTGCAGAAAGAGGCCATTCAGTCCATCTGGTCTGCTTCCATACTCTAAAAGAACACCCTGCTTAGTCCCACTCCCCCCATCATATCCCCATAACCCCACCTAACCTGTCCATCTTTGAATACTAAGGGGAAATTTAGCATGGCCAATCCACCTAACCTGCACATCTTTGGACTGTGGGAGGTAACCTGAGCAACCGGAGGAAACCCACACAGCCGCGGGGAGAATGTGCAATCTCCACACAGTCACCCAAGGCCGGAATTGAGCCCAGGTCCCTGCCGCTGTGAGGCAGCAGTGCTAACTATTGTGCCACCGTGCCATCCCATGGCCATGGTCCCACCATGCTGCCATGATTCCTCTTTCCTCGATCCACATTGTGGCTTCAAAGATTCATGTCCATCTCTATCGCAATTCCCTCTGCAATAATTCCCTGCTCAAACTCGTTCAGCCCCAGCAGTGCAAAGTCACAAATGATAGTCTTGTTGACTGTGCCACATTATCTCTTACATTCTTCCTTAATCATTCCACAGCATTTGATATACTTGGCCACATTATCTTCCTTCATTGCTCAATTGAAAATGCCTTGTATGGTCCTAATCCTGGCAATCAAACGACAACTAGTGCCTTTCCAGAAATGTATTTTATTCTTTTGTGGAATGTAGTCATCTTTGTCCAGGCCAGCATTTATTGTCCCATCCTAATTGCCCTTGAGAAGATGCTGGTGAGCTGCCTTCTTGAATTACTGCAGTCCCTGGGGTGTAGGTACACCCACAGTGCTGCCAGGGAAGGAATTCCAAGAGACAGTAAAGGAATGGCCGGTGTATTTCCAAGTCAGAATGGTGTGTGGCTTGGAGGGGAACTTCCAGTTGGTGCTGCCCCCATGCTTTTGCTGCCCTCTCCCTTCTTGGAAGTAGAGGCCTTGAGTTTGGAAGGTGCTGCTGAAGACGCCTTTGTGAGCTCCTGTAGTGTGTCTTCCCTTACCCTGCAAGATAAATGTAACTCTGTCCTTGGCCATCTTCTGTTTATTACCTCTTGGCAACTTCATGCATAGTCCCAGAATGAGCTTCCACATGGATATGAAGAAATCCCTCTATTTGTCTAACATTTCTCCCCACATTCATGTGCCTCTCTGTTCTCAGACTACTTGTCCAATAAATCTGGGATGCATCAGGGTGTCTGTGAAGCTCTCATTCGGGATAATAAAAACATCATCTTTGGCTTCTTACAAGCTTGTCATGGATTGCCCCCCTCTTCTCAGACACTTACTTAAGCTAAATTACCATCTTATTATTATCACTCAACAACTAAACACAGGCATAATGAACTGTTTAAACAAGACCTGTTTGAAAAAAGTACAAGAAAAGACACTGATCAAAAAGGGGCTGCCAAAAGTTTCGTGTTGGCCAATACTATAAGGTTGAACACTTCTCTGGAAAGTCTGTATGAGTTGTACTGCAGACCTGTTACATCAAATTTCACACCTGAATGCCAAGGTCCAATACAAAAATGGACAGTCTTGAAAGGAAGGCATTAAACATTCAATGTGTTGGACTTTGATCTGATACTCATCAGATCTTCAAAACCCCTGTGGATGATGAAATAACATCATCTCTTGTTGATTTATATCTTGAAATGTGCCAAAAGTTTTGAAGATGCAAAGATCAAAATATGGGACCAATTGATCTACAACAATGAATGACATGCACACTAATTGAACTCCCTTCTGGGAATATTCAGAGAGGAGTGTTAAAAACTAGTTCTGCCAGGCAGAATCAGAAAAAGAGTGCGCCGGAAGGAATTAAATATAACTGTCATCTTAAACACTGCTGGGAAGGTTCTCTCTCCTCTCTCCCTCCCTCTGTAAGCTAAAACAACGTCTTCAACAAAAAGCAGACCTGAAAAGATTAAACAGGAAGGCACCTAACTTTATATGGAAGCAACATTTAACTATATGTGCCTCAAAGACAAAGGACTTAATCATATATTCATTTCAGTTTCTATTGAACTTTCTTACTTCTGATAACTGTATGTAAGTGTGCGTTATTGCATAAACGTAATCTTTCTTGTGCTCAAGAAAATTTGTTTGATTGACTTCTTATTAACAAACAAATGCATTTGGATTTGGAAAGGCATTTCTGGGGAAAATATATGTTAAAATTTTTGTTGCAGCCAAGTAAGTGGGATGCATAGAAGGGGAGCCAAATCACTCCACTTCACCAGGTCTTGACACCTTTGCTCAGCCACACTCAAATACTATGTGGGAGGGTCTGCACAGCTCCTGGATGGAGAATGGCACAGATCTGTGGAACAAGTTAACACATTCATGGACAGATAATTTCTACAACAAAGTTCTGAACATGATAATATTGAGGAACTTGCAAGGGGTGATACCGTGAGGTTTTGTTTTGTGAAAATTAACTGATGTAGCTCTGTATTGGTACCAAGATGGAACGGTGATGTTTCCTTGTTGTTCAACGGTTGGTGTGATATGTGGAATGTTACCGAGTTGAATGTTACTGTAAACCATTTAATAAACAAAATATTCTCAAGTGATGTCTCGTGGGTACACGTGCCATGTCTCAGACGTTGATTATTGCATTGAATTTCAATCAAACTTTGAAACCGGAACACTTTGCCAGAACTCTAGAAGCGTCTGAATCATTGAAGCAGCAGCCAACAATCAAACATACAAGAGCTGGGCTTCAGCATTGGGGATGTCCTTGTGACCAAAGAGGGAGTGCGTGGATCAGTGGATCTGAGCATGATCTCCCCAATGTTCCTGGCAGTTGTCTGGGGTCCAGCTGTGGCCGGGGGTGAGCGTGCAGAATGAGGTTTTCCAGCACAACTGGCTCAGTGGATGGCAGTCTGAGAGAAGGTGGGACACGTGAGGGCAGGGGAAGCTTGGGGCCTTTGAGGGTCCCGGGGTAGAAGCCCTAACTGGATGTCGGTCTCCGTCCATCTCCAATTCTGTACAAATACCAAAATGGATGACCGTATCTGTAATATCTCACATGGGACGTACAGGATGGGAATGATCTTCTCCTTGGTTCTTGCAGAGTACGAGCTCCCCTGTTGAGGGGCAGGAGAACTCCATGTGGTTGTGTCGGCCAGTAAGGCACCAACCAGAACGTGACCCGGTAGGGATCTATCGGGAGTTGTATATAGCATAACTGTATATAAACCAAAGTTCTTTATTTATTCTGGTGTGGACTCCCCGCATTCTTATTAAAGGATCGATCCCACAGAGGATGTTGACCATTTAATAAACAAAATATTCTCAAGTGGCTTCTTGGGAGCACACATGCCATGTCTCAGACAATGATTCTTGCTGGTGGCAGCACAGGCGGCCAGATGCCAGAGAAAACAGCAGCGCAACACAGGTTGAATGGGGGGGCGGCACCCCATGTTAAGGGGGCCAGCCACACACCCAAAAGTCCAGGCCGCCCATCATGCCAAGGAGGAACCCAGATGGCGACGCTGGCGATGCTCCAAGATGCATTTGTATCAGCTCTGGGATAGCGTTGTCTGCAGGCTTGGCATCTGACTGGGACTCAGCTGAGTCCTGTGCTCTAGCACACCTCTGACTGCTGACTCCCTTGGATATTCTTGTCTCCACCTAATGTGCACCAGCAACTGTGTTGTGCTCACCAGATTGTGCCCCAGATGCCTGTCAACCAATGTCGCCAACTGAGGTATGTGGCTCTGCGCTGGTGGAAGATGGGGATTATAGCTCTTAGGCCTCGATGATGGTCTCCTCAGAGCTCTCTTCTGAGGTGTCCACTTGGGTGGCGGCAGAGGGGGGGAATGACTCTGGATGGCCCGACCCCATCGGATGGAGATTCTGCAAGAGAATGGGCAAGTGGTCAGTGAAAGGGCAGAAGCATTTTGTCTGACATGAATAACCCACTTGAGACAGGTCATCTGGGTGAAGGGACAGTGGACCCTGACCTCTGCGGCGCAGGCCAACCTCGCTGTCAGTGACTATTCTCTCCTCGGTCAACCCGTAATTCCCAAGGCCCGTTCCTCAGAGGGGCGAGGGCTCGGATCTCAGGTAGCCCCCACCCTCCGTCTTGGCCCTGTCACACCTATCATGGGCTATCTTCTCCTGCAGTGACAAAGAGGAAGCATTATAAGCTGCAGGCTTAATGGATCAGAGGGGTCTGTGGCAGGTGGCATATGTAGGAACTGCAACTGGACATGAAGGGGTTGTTCTGCTAGGTGTCAGGGGGTGCTGAGGAACAGGTACTAAGATCAGATATGGGGAGGGTGCGAATGTCAACCAGTCATTTGGGTGGGCGTTGGGAATTTGAGGGGTGGCAGGTGAAAGTGATGCCAGGAGAGAGGTGGTAACTTACCCTTGCAGCTTGGTGGAGGTCATTGAGCTTCTTCCTACATTATACGGCGGTCCTCCTGGGCATGCTGTCTGGACTGACAGCCGCTGACACTGCCTCCTAGGTGGCATTGCTGGCCCTCATGCTGGCCCTCTGACCCCTCAGGGGAAGAGGATGCCCCGTCTCACCTCCACAGTGTCGAGAAGCCTGTCCAGGTTGGCATACCCAAAGCGAGGAGCAGGTCTGCGTGCTGCCATGCTTGTGTTTATGTGTTGACTGGAAGTGAGTGTTGAGCGAGCATTGAAGAGGAACTCCCCTTTGTTAGTGGCGAGAAGTGGGTCTGGCGAATCAGTTGGTGAGGGAGCCAGTAATGATGAGAAGATCATGGGGGCTTATTTCTGGCACTAAGTGCCATTAAATACGGGCCGCAATCTCGCCAACGCGGCTGTCAGGAAACAACCCACCAATCGCGCCCAAATCGACACTTAGAAACATTTCTGTTGAATAGTTTCTGTTAAATCATGCCCAATATCTTTACCACGTTGCTGTTTGTAGGAGCTTGCTCTTGCACAGGATGATTGCTATCTCTCCTACACTGTAACACTGACTACACTTCAAGAGCACTTCAGTGGCTGTAAAGTGCTTTGCGACCACTTGAGGTTCTGAACGACATTATTTAAATGTGAATTATTTCATTTCTCTTTCTTTTATGCTGTACGGTTTATCGATAAGGCTTCTCTGAAGACAAATTAATTCTACTTCTCTGGAGAAGTCTCTGGACTTGCAAGCAGAGAATCTGCAGCATTCAAAAGTTTCAGAAGCCCATTGGTTTGGTCGGGCTTCTGAACATGCACAATCTGGGAAATGCAGGGACTGTAGAACATCAGAATATCGTCAATAGGTTAACCCTGCTGAAGGGCTAGGCTGTTTCCCCAGTCCTCAAGGCCTGCTGTGCATTCAGGGGGAACGCACATAGAACCGGCCCTTGTGGACACAGTAGAGCTGAGAGACAAAGAAGAGCTCAGATTCATCTGGCTGCAACCAGGAATTTGGTCCAGGTGCAGCTTTAGTTTAGGGGATTCCACTCTAATCTAAATGCATTTTGTCAAAATGGTGAGAATTAAGATTTTAAAGGTCCTGGGTAAAGGGACAGAGAGGAGGAAATAAATACTGAGTTTCAGCTTGCTCGTTTGGATCAACCCACAATAAAATGAATTACAGGTGTCAAGCAGGTCCCGTGACGGAGCACCACTGCTTGGAAAGCTGGTAGCCTGTTCACTAGCCTGCGTGTGCACGCATGTTCATATTTGTGTGTTGTGTGTTCATATTTGTGCATGCATGTGTGTGTTTGTGTGCATGTGTATGTGTGTGCATACGTGTATGAGCATGAGCATGTGCGTGTGCGTGTGTGGGTGTGCGTGTGTACCATTATCAGGCTGACAGACAGAAAATAGAATAAATTCTACCTCGGCTTGAGCATTTCAGCTATGAATCTGGTTAGAACATAATAAATTTAAGGTGAATGGTGGAAGATATAGGATGGATGTCAGAGGTAGGTTCTTTACCCAGAGAGTAGTGGGGGCATGGAATGCACTGCCTGTGGAAGTAGTTGAGTCGGAAACATTAGGGACATTCAAGCGCCTATTGGATAGGTACATGGATTACAGTAGAATGATGGGGTGTAGATTAATTTGTTCTTAATCTAGGACAAAGGTTCGGCACAACATCGTGGGCCGAAGGGCCTGTTCTGTGTTGTATTTTCTATGTTCTATGGCTGGGATTATTTTTCTTCGAGCAGAGAAGGCTGAGGCGGGACCTCACCAAGGTGTACAGAATTATGAGGGACATAGATAAGGTAGATACGAAAACATTTTCCCCTTAGTAGAGGGGTCAATAACCAGAGGGCTTAGATTTCAGGTAAGGAGCAAGACATTTAGAGGAGTTTTGAGGGAGGAAAAGCTTTTTTACCCAGAGGCTGGTGGGAATGTGAAATTCACCCCCTGAAAGGGCGGGAGAGGCAGGAACCCTCACAACATTTAAGAGCGCTTCGCTGAGCACTTTAAACATCGGAGCATACAAGGCAATGGATCAAGTGCTGGAAAATGGGATGAGAGCAGATAGGTGCTTGATGGCCAGCACAGACGCGATGGGTCGAAGGGCCTCTTTTTTGCTGCAAAGCTCAATGACTTATAAGTTCATAAAAGAACCATGATGCATTATTCAGTTTAGCTGTGTGTGACCCGTGACCATACTGAGATGACTGACAGCAGGGAAGGACCCTAATTAGCTGACTACACAGATTCTCAGAAAATGAAACAGGGCCTATAAATATCTAGAAATTCAAGCTGTGCTTATTTGAAGTGAAAACTGAATGATGGCCCAGGGGTTTGAAGAAGAATAAAAGTGGAGCAGCACTACCGAGTGGCCTCAATGCTGTGCAATATAATCTACACTGGCAGCTGCCGTGAGACTGAATTGGTTCAAAGACTACAATACCTGAATATGACCCCATTTTTTATTGTAAATATGGAGAAGCAATTTAGTTTATCAGTGGCTGCGTATGAGCAAGTTCTTTGGGAGTCATTCATTGCAGCCTCCACCATTCCGAGGCTGCTGTGCCTCACAATGTTGAAAAGTAAACACTCGACAATTTAAAAGCTGTGGGGCAAGACCTGCCTTTTGGGCCCCACATGCTGAGATGTTGTGGATATATTCAGAAACAGGATGATGGTGTCGCTGCTCAGGGTGGTCAGGATTCTGCCCTCTGCCCCCTGCCTACTGATGTGACCATCAATTTAACCAGCGACACGAGTTGGAGTAAACTGTGGCTTTAATCGGCTTACAACTGAGCTTGCCTGCGACTGTGCTGAACTGGAGGCGGACTCACAGGACCACAACACTTATACTTCCTGAAGGGGGTGGAGCCGAGGGCGGAGCCATGTACATGCTCCTCATCTCCCCCTGAGGGCAGAGCCGCGCAACGACTCACAGATGGAGTCCACAGGGACACAGTAATGTACAGTGTAAATTATAGTGGTTACACAATCACAACACCTACTAAACCCACTTGATGGTGCAAATGTTCACTCTCTAATCAATGTAATTTGCTGCTCACACGCACAGCAGCACCGGTATCGGAGTCACGCGAAGGCTTTGAGTGGGAAACCTAGAGAAAGTGTCAAAAGGGAGATGAAGGCTTGCATTTTCATCGCACCTTCCCACCATTTCAGGATCACCCAAAGCACTTTTCAGTCAATTAAGTACATTTTGAAATGTTGCCCTTGCTGCAATGCAGCAATCATAGGCAATCCGTGCACAGCAAGATCCCGAAACATTAACCAGATCATGACCAGATTGCAGCAGTTTGTTTGGAGGGTTACATATTGACCAGGTCAATGGATTAAATTCCCGTGGGTCTTCTTCAAGGTAACACCATGAAGTCTTTTGCAGATACCCGAGGGAGCTGAAAAGGCATTGGTTTAAGATCTCAGCCAGATGCTCTGCCGATGCCTGCGGAGGGGGACAGCCAACTGTCCCTGAAGGGAGACTGCTACCCACTAAAACAAAGCTGACATTTTACAGCCACAGATCAAGGGGCATGGCTCTGCGAGTTGGGACTTCTTTTTAATGGAATAAAAGAACGTGAAGGCGGACATAATAATAATAATAATAGCTTATTGACACAAGTAGGCTTCAATTAAGTTACTGTGAAAAGCCCCTAGTCACCACATTCCGACGCCTGTTCGGGGAGGCCGGTACGGGAATTGAACCCGTGCTGCTGGCATTGTTCGGCACTGGAAGTCAGCTATTTAGCCCACTGTGCTAAACCAGCCCCTGAGAGAGTCAGCCTGATAATGGCGCATGCACGAGAACGCACGCGCACACACATGCACATACACACATGCTCACGTTCATTCACATACGCACACACATATGAGAGACTTTCGACATTGACTGCCGGTTTTGAGAAGGTAAATCCTGGAAAACTGTTATCTCTGGAGAACAAGGGAGCATAAATTGAAGATTCTCAACAGGAGTGTTAAAGGGGATGATATGAGTAGTACCTTCACACAGAGAGCTAAAACAAAGGAAAGACTTGCATTTAAATAATAACATTCACAAACATGTCTCAGTCATTGAAGCCCCTGTTGAAGTGTAGTCACCGTTACAAGGCAGGAAACGTGTTAGCCAATTTGAACACAGCAAAATCTGTGATGACTGGAAGCCTTTAGGAATATTGGATTCTAAGTGTTGGTCAATTTAAGTGTTAAACACCTGGGGTTAGAATGCGTTTGCCTACAATGGTCATGTTTTTTAAAAAATAATTCTGTTTTGCAGGACCTGGGTGTTTTAAGCAGCCAGAAGGTGAAATTGACAAGTGAATGCGTTTTCCAGTGTAGGCTAATGGACTGTGGTTTGACTGGGAAAGTCACTGGGAGTTAACGTGCTTTGCAGCCTGCAGAGAGATCATTTGTTTTTCATCTTGGGGAAATGAAATCATTGCTGGATGGAGCCAAAGAATGCAGAGACACATTTTGAAAAGCTTTAGACAAGCAGAGTTTTTTGGAGAAAGCCATGAAGAGGGTTTTTGGAGAAACTTTGAAAAGGGGAGTTGAATTCTGATCTGCCTGATGCTGGGTCCACGATTCTCCCACAGTAAGATAGACTGAGAGCTGTATGTTTCTTTTCTTATTGTTTAATGGGAAATCTAGTAGAAGTGTTTAAGGGGTACTTAGTAAGCTGTTCTTTTTGGGTGTGAAGTTCAAAAGTTTAATATTGTATCAATAATAAAGTTTCTTTTTCAAAATAGCTAAGCCCTATTTCTTCAGGCAATCAGTCCTGGAATGATTCATTCTTTCCGCACAGTCTTACAAATAAACTAAAATATTGGGGTTTCAGTCCAGTATCCTAGCCACTGTTGGGGTCTGGTCTGCTATCGTGATAGATCCCACACTCGAAAATTGATTGTGGCCTGTTTTTGGCAGATGTTAAGGGCCTGTTTTCTGCCTTCAGGGATTAGTATGAATCTGACTTCATAAGGCCAACAGGCCTTTCACAGAAATGCTACAACCATCTTGTGGAGCTTAATTTGTAGTATGTGGCAGCCACTGAACTGTAATATGTAAACATATAGAGACCTCTATATGTTCCCTGCCCCACCCCCTAAACTGCTCACAGCTTGCTATTGGTCACCAGTAGCCTCTCCCGGTCCCACCAAAGTCTAAGTTATTTTGCGTTGCTCGCCCATCCCATCACTAGGGGACCCAGGGCGGGGGTCGACTACCCTGGGACCAGGTGGACCGGCCAGAGGGAAGCATTGGAAAATCCTGTTCGTAGTTCAGCAAACGACATCGGAGTGAGGTTTTACACTGTGTCTTAAAGGGGAAGAAAATGTTCTTTATTGTTTGCTCTTGTGGTCATCGCTGACAATTAAGGCCAGCTCTTAATGCCCATCCCTAATTGCCCATCAAACTGACTGGCTTACCTGGCCATTTCAGAGAAGGCAGGTAAAAGAGAACTGGGTTGTTGTGGCTCTGAAGCCATGTGTGGGCCGGATTAGGTAAGGATGTCAGATTTCCCTCCTGAAGGCAGTAGTGAATGATAGGAGTAATTATTTTATTCAACAACAATTTGGTAGCTTCCTGACCATTAAGTGCATTCAAATTCTCCACGCTAGTGGGATTTGAACTTGTATTCGTGCAGCATTTCTTTTCAGAAATTTAGAGTACCCAATTCATTTTTGCCAGTTAAGTGGCAATTTAACGTGTTCAATCCACCTACCTTGCACATCTTTTTGTTGTGGGGCCGAAACCCATGCAAACATAGGGAGAATGTGCAAACTCCACACGGACAGTGACCCAGAGCCGGGATTAAACCTAGGATCTCGGCACCGTGAGACGGCAGTGCTAGCCACTGAGACACTGTGCTGCCCTCTTATTCCTGCAGTATTAGCCCAATAATATTACCATAATGTTACCACCCCCTTCGGCAAACAGGTTGGGGAGGGAGTGTCAGAGCTAAGTCTCTGGATCATTGAAGGCATGGTCACTGAGAGGAGGGTGAAGGAGGTGCAGGATGTATAAGAGGTCAAAGTTCAGGAAACACTGCATTCTGGAAGGCCGGAATGGTAGAGTAGATTACACAATTCATTTAGGAGGTTAGTTTTCACGCTGAAGTCCATTGGTTTTCTCTGTCTGGCCATCTTTGCCGCTACAGTCAGTACTGCTTCGGCAAATTGTAGTGCCAGGAAATTAAGGAGTCATGTTAATCCCAACTTGAACAAGGCACAAATAGCTGGGTTGCCAAAATAGTTGATCAGTTTAACACGCCTTTTTAATTAACATGTAATGGGATGGCAAACTGCTCACGTTAGCTGTCCATTATAACCAGATGGTCTAAGTGAAGGAGAACAGGAAGACAATCAAATTAAATTTTTGGCAACTAAGGTGGCACAGTGGTTAGCACTGCTGCCTCACAGCACTAGGGACCAGGGTGCGATTCCAACCTTGGGTTCTGTCTGTGTGGAGTTTGCACTTTCTCCCCGTGTGTGCGTGGGTTTCCTCCGGGTGCTCCGGTTTCCTCCCACACCCCAAAGACGTGCAGGTTAGGTGGATTGGCCATGTTAAATTGCCCTTTAGTGTCCAAACGGGTAGGTGAGTCACGGGGATGGGGTGGGTAAGTAGGCCTAGATAGGGTGCACTTTCGGAGGGTCGGTATAGACGCCGATATGGCGAACGGCCTTCCTTTGCGAAAAGAAAGGAAAACTTAGTCAAAAAAACTCGAAGTTTCCCCAGCATTCAGTTGTTCCTTAATTAACTCGCGAGTATTATGTCTCCACGACCCCATGTAGAGGTTGATGGCTTTCTGGGGCAGTTTGCTTTTGTGCGATACTGTTAGGCGCCTGTTTCTTGCCATTCGCTTGGAAGAGCACACACTAGGATACTCTCCATCCGTGACCTTCCAGGCGGACTGACCCTGTGAGTTTTCCTGCTTGGTAAAGATCAAGTATTATTTTTCAAATGTCAGGCATGATTAGAATGATGTATTTTCAAAGTATAAAACAAGGGATTGAACTGAATACAAACAGTGCCCCTTCCTCCAAGACCTTTCCTCTCCTTTAACTTAAATTTCTGTGTTCCGACCTTGAACCAGTTTATTTCTCTGAAGTCCTTGCTGACGCTGCTGGACATTTTGCAAAATGTGCTCTTGTGCTTTTAAAATTGTCATGAAATGAGCCTCTCCTTTCTTCTCTGTACCTCCAACTGTCAGTATGGAATCCATTAGTGACCTGTAATATTACTCAAATCAATGTTATTTTGTTGCAGGAATCAATCTTGTTATTATTTGAGAGTCAGCAGCTTTTGGCAACATAAAGAGTTCGCTTCTTAAGAAAGTAGTGGGGTGGCGGTGAGACTGCAGAAAAGGCCGACGCTTACTTCAACATGTGTGAAAGCCTTTGGATTCTTCTGTGTTGATGTGGGAAGATTTGAGCAGTTAAATATAAAAGCAGTTTCAGCCTTGGAATGGAGGCATTTGCGTCTTTCGCAATTTATCTTTCATGTCAAGATTAAATTATGCACGGAAACCCGCTCAGAGCTCCTCCCGGGATTGTCGTGATTTTGCTGTAATTCTGCTGGAGAGGCAGTGCTGTGGTATAACTTTCCGACTCCGTTAGACACCGAAGATCTTCCTTCTCATTCCACACTGGGTCGATGAAAACCAAACAATGCTCCCTGTAGAATAAGTCAATGAATATCGAGATCACAAAGCCCAAGCAGCAGGGGCTAATCATGAAGGTTGATTCTATTCCAGACTTGTGTCAAAGTAGAAGTGAGCTCGGCATCCCATCAGAACTGTTGACCATTCATGTTCTACAACCTATATTTCCATCTGTCTGGAACTGCAGGCTTCAGCAGCAGAAGTATTGATTTACAATATAACCCTGTGCAGAGACTAAACGCTGTTCCTGTTTAAGAGTGCTGACGATAGCTGTGTTAAACTGATATCGGCAAAATAGTCTCCCTCATCAGATCAATTCCCACCTTAAAAGTTCAAAAATATTGCTCCCTAAAATGATATTTAAAAAAAAATGTGTTGTATACTTGAGCCTGAATTTCCACAAAAGTGGAAGGGCTCTGCACCTGAGCCAGAATCTGGAAGTCCCATCCCTGTATCCAGTAACCACCTAGGGTGGGTAGGCTGGCGAGGCTGGGGTGGGGAATGGGGCCCGGATATATTTCACACACCTGCCGTTCTTAGAAGCGGCTACTTACTTAAAATGCAGCTACCTTCACCCAGTCATTATTTTCGTCACCTATGTTTCAAAGACATGACTCTTGGGTTTTACGAATTTGAGGAGAAGGTCTAAATTCATCAGAGTTCTTTGGAGAACTTCTTGCGAGAGGTTAGGTACCCCTTTTCAATTGTTAAAAGTAGGCACGAATGTACATAAAAAGTGGATATTGCCTATTGAACTGTCAAGCTGTCAAGTCATTTAAATCCCCTGCAATTTAAATCTTGAATAAAAAACAGTCTGCTGTGTCTTTCAGTTGAATAATTATTTGGTGCTTGCAATTTCAATAGATGCTTGGTAACACAAGCCTGAGGGTTGTCATTATAGTATTAGTGGTGCTTGACTGCTCCCACAAGCTATCATCATTGCAGTTGAGTGCCTGTAAATTGACATTTTTATTGATAGCTCCAATTGGTTATTCAGAGATTAGCTGCTTTTAATGTGATGCTACGAATGCAAATGTTTGTTTTATAGAGAGTTAAGTACTTAAAGGGATTTAAATATAATGATTGGCCTTTAATCAATTAATGTGTTTTATTTAATACTGTGAAGTTCGTAATAGATACTTATAATGTTATTTTATTTAATCTCAGCTTGCCTCTTGATGTCTAACCATGGTGGACACTACTGCCTTGGAGATGTGTGATGTCTACTTATGGCGGACATTGTTGCCGTGGAGAGTGTGAGGGCAAGGGCTAGTGAATGTGACATTGATTGGCATGAGTTGGCACTCAGTTGGCTTAGGAGCTATAAATGGTCATGGATATGAATGGGAGTCATAGGTTGGCGTGGAGGTATGAGGAGCCATGGCATGAGATAGCAAGAGTTGGCATGGATTAAGAAGGGGAGTGTGTGCGGCTGAGGTGGTATGAGGGGTGAGGGCTAGAGAGTCTTACTGCTTTTATTATATCTGGGACAAAGTTCCAGGGTAACAAGATGAACCTTTGAAGCAACTTTCCTTGGCACTCGGCAGCCCCTGTGGCTGCCTCCACACTGTTTCCACGGCACCCTAATTAACAGAATGAACATTTCCCCCAGGCCAGGCTTGTAAAGTTGGGAAATTTACCAACTCTCGTGCGCTGAACTTTGGAGTGAATATTCAGGTCTTAGTCTAAGCTTTAAATTAATAGCTATCTCAATTAAAAAAAACAGTCATTGTGCTGAATGGGTTTAATAATCAGAACCTTCCACCAGATTTATCCCAGTACAATGTTACAAAGTTAGCAGTAAGCCGTCTCCCTGGAAACAGGCTTGTAAGGGAACCTACTACACAATCAGTTCAACTTGGTCTTGACTGACACTTTTAAGTCTGAGAAATCAGAGCTTCCTAATCCAGGAAGTCCTCCTAACGGGTTCTAAATAATTGGAAATAGAAGGAGCTTAATTAGTTCAACACATGGGCCGGGATTCTCCCCTACCCAGCGGGGCGGGGGATCCCGACGTGTCAGAGTGACGTGAACCACTCTGGCGTCGGGCCGCCCCAAAGGTGCGGAATTCTCTGCACCTTTAGGGGCTAGGCCCGCGCCGGACTGGTTTCCACTCCGCCGGCTGCGTGAAAGGCCTTTGGTGCTACGCCAGCCGGGGCCGAAAGGACTTCGCCGGCCGGCGTAAATCCGCGCATGCGCCGGAGCATCAGCGGCTGCTGATGTCATACCGGTGCATGCGCAGGGGAGGGGGTCTCTTCCGCCCCCACCATGGTGAAGGCCATGGCGGGGGCGGAAGAAAAAGAGTGCGCCCACGGCGCAGGCCCGCCCGCCGATCGGTGGGCCTCGATCGCGGACCATGCCACCGTGGGGGCACCGATCGCCCCTGCGCCCCCCCCCCCCAGGACCCTGAAGCCCGCCCGCGCCGCCAATCCCGCCGGTACCAGAGGTGGTTTAAACCACGCCGGCGGGAAAGGCCTGTCAGCGGCTGGACTTCGGCCCATCGCGAGCCGGAGAATCACCGCGGGGGACCTGCCGACCGGCGCGGGGGGCCCGCCAACCGGCACGGCGCGATTCCCACCCCCGCCGAATCTCGGGGGCAGAGAATTTGGGACACGGTGGGGGCAGGATTGACGCCGGCCCCGGGGAGTCGAAGAATTCCGCCCATGGAAAGTCGCTTGTGAGAAACAACTTCCAGAGGCACAGAGAAGCTGAGAACTGTTTGCAAACCATTAATGGAGCAGTTGAATATTTCTGTAACAGAGGTGAAACACTGAGCGGATCTTGTAAGTTTACAATGTTGTGGGGAATTGGTGATTACTGGAGGGCCAGGAAGGAAGTCACTAAAGCTACATAATGGTCACCCGGACAGTCACTAGCCATCAAGTTCCATCCCCTCTAAGTGCCGAATCTTTACTGTCAGAACCCCTTATATTTATGGTATGAGCTCTGCCAGGTTCCGCCCCATTGTGACCTAGATAATTCCACGATCTAAACCAGGATGTCCCAATCCCTAGCATTGTCGTGACCCAACATATCAGCTGAAGAAGTGTAATTCAAGGGAACCTTAAGGGAATCACAACATACTAACTGATCTCAAGGTTCATATTAATGAATGGCTCGCATTTTAATTAAGTGATGAGCCTATACATATACAGGACTCAACATTCTCATGACCACTGGAATTAGTTTCTGAAACACAATTGGGTCAAATAATTAGCTGGTGCGAGTCCTAAACAGTCAGTGTCCTTCACTTCTGCTAACATATAGCATAGCACAATAGTAATAAGAACAGCTTCATAGCACATTTAACAGGAGTTGTGTTTTAATTTCAATTTTCTCCTCTGTCTCTTACGGTTATCGACCTTGACTCAATCGGAGCATTCTCACCACTGAGTCAGAAGGCCGCAGGCTCATGGTGCACGCCAGACACTTGAGCCTGTAATCTAGGATGACATTTCAGTTCAATACTGAGGGACTGAAAAAGAGTTGCATTTTGGAGTCAGCAAGCAGCGGGTAAGAGTGAGACCAGGAGCGGGGGTATAAATAAACATGGAGAAGGCGAGGGTTCAGTCAGCGAGCAGCACAAAAGAGCAAGACCAGGACCAGGGAGGTGGTGACACTGTAGAATTATCCCTGGACCAGTAATCCAGAGACCCAGAGTAATGGGAGCTTGGGTTTGAATCCCACCATGACAGAAAGTGAAATTTGAATTCAATGAGGAAAATATCTGGAATTAAAGGTCTAAATTGACCATGAAATCATGGTCAATTGTGAGAAAGCCCACCTGGCTTACTAAGGCCCCTTTATGGAAGAAAACCTGCAGTCTTAACCTAGTCTGGCTGCATGTGACTCCAAACCCACAGCAATGGGTTGACTATTAAATACACACTGAAATGGCCCTGCAAACCACTTAGTTCTCAAAAGAATAGGCAGCAAATGATAACCCAGACAGTGACATCAGTATCCCATGAATGAATTTTTAAAAAAGGATAGAAATAGCGCAGAGAAGGACATGTGGGAAAATCATTCTTTGAATAATTCCAACTGGCTAATCAAATTGAAATGGATGAAAATTGATGATTTGTATTTCCCACCGGCACAGGGCAAGTTGCCTAAACCCATTTTTTGGGGGGCGTTCCATTCTCCACCTGATCAGGTTTCCTGATTGCAGCGGTAGGGAATGGAAAATCCCAGCCAAAGTATAAGTTGGCTACAAAAATAGCGTTTGGTTAATAGCGTTTTAATCATTTGTTGCTGATAGAGTCTTAAAAGGTGAAACCTTGCTGTGTCATCCGTCCCAGCTATTAACTAGAAATTCAAGTTTTAAAAATGTGATTGTTCTCAACATGGTTGCCGCAGCTGTTATAACTGAGACTGAGCGAACACAGATTGGAAACCAAGGTAAAGAGGTCCTTGTCTGTGTGTCTCAGTGTCGAATGGGCAATGAGTGGGACTGATTGGGTCACAATCTTGGCGTCAGTTTCAAATTTGGCGGGAAACCTGGAAATGGCCCTGGCGGGATTTCAGTTGTGATCTTCCTGAAGGCAGCTGATTAAGACGTTGCCTCCAGGTGTCCCACCCAATTAGGGATGGCGGGCCAATCAAAAAAGCAGATGGCCTGATCAGAAGGTGCACTAAAATGCCTAGCAACTGCCCCACCAGGTGTGATGGGCGCTGCTGAGGACGGTCGGATATTGGGAGGACGCACCAACAGAGATGCGCTTTCTGGCATCCTCGGCAAATGTTAGATTGAAGATACACAGAGAAGGTCGGGACATTGGGGTGGAGCGGGAACTCTGATGAATCCATGGCCTTTAGAGACCAGGCAGTCTCCACACATGGCAAGACGTCACTTCAAAGATGGAGGGCCCCCTTTCTATTTGGAAAATGGCTTCTAAGTGGTCCCTTAAGTGGCCATAATTGGCTGAATACTGGAGCTAATATGATCATATTTGAATGTGAGTTGGCATTCCAAATCTGCTCCCCTATTTGCTTTGAACCGTCACTTCGAACCCAAGTCAACGAAGCTGAAATTCGGTGCAATGTATTTGTTTACCCAAAGGCTCTTGGGGATGGGGAGCCGGTAGGGGTGCGAAGCTCAGACAATTGCACTGTTGAGAATTTCCCTGCAAGCTTGAGAATGTAAGCGACAATAACTTGCATTTACTTAGTGACATTAATGTGGCAAAAAAACTCCACAGGATTGTTCCAGGACAAACTTTCAGAGAGAGTCAAGTGTGGTGATATTGGGTTCAGTGGCTAAAAACATGAGGTAGCGAGGCTTAGAGGACACAGAACACAGAACACAGAACAGTACAGCACAGAACAGGCCCTCGATGTTGTGCCGAGCAATGATCACCCTACTCAAACCCACGTATCCACCCTATACCCGTAACCGAACAACCCCCCCCCCCCCCCTTACTTTTTTAGGACACTACGGGAAATTTAGCATGGCCAATCCACCTAACCCGCACATCTTTGGACTGTGGGAGGAAACCGGAGCACCCGGAGGAAACCCACGCACACACGGGGAGGACGTGCAGACTCCGCACAGACAGTGACCCAGCCGGGAATCGAACCTGGGACCCTGGAGCTGTGAAGCATTTATGCTAACCACTATGCTACCGTGCTGCCCACGTGGGGAGGTGAAGCAGTTTAGAGAGGGAATTCCACAGCTTAGGGTATGGCACCTGAAGGCATGACTGCTAGTAGCGGAATGACTGAAATTGGGGATGTCAAGGATGGTCGTTGAATTTATTCAGGACAGCATTAGACATATTTGTGATAGATAAGGGGGGCAAAGGTTCTGGGGAAGGGGGTGGGAACAGCAAAGTGGAGTTGAGACCACAACTAGATCAGCCCTGGATCACAGTTAATGGTGGAGCAGGCTCGAAGGGCCAAATTGCCGACTCTTATGTTCCTTTGTCAGCATTGGAGCTGTGCGGAGAACTCAGTGGGTTGTCGGACTGGAGATTGCAAAGGTGGAGATGGAATGGGGTCAGGTTGGAATTGAAAACAAAGAATCACTGTTTTGTAAAAATTGAGATGTTGTGAATGCATATTAGTAAGCACCAGGGTGATAGAGCGGGTTAGGAAATGGGCAACAGAGTACAGGATGAGCTCAGACTTTCAGGCGGGAGTAGCAGCTTTCAAATAGTCGCTGCAAAAATTTACAAGAGGCTCGTCTGAATTTCTCAGCCATGGTTAAAACCAGGTAAGGGCAGAGATGGTTCATGCTGCAGAGCTGGTGCTGGTGTGAGAGAGGATAAGCTCCGATCAGGATCAATGAATATGAAGTGTCTGGTACAGCAAACACACATTGTTCCAGTCATAAAATTGTGCTCACAGTAGCTCCCTTATTAACAGGAATTTCATTTGAACACTGTATTTGCTATAAATCTACAGACCTTGACTTTCAGCTTCCTCACATTGGATCATACATTTATGAGACCTTCAGTTTAATACACACTTTGTTAAAATTCATAAAGTCCTTGACAGTGAAGAACAGTATTGTAATAACAGTGAAGTGAAATTGCTCTGAGCTGAAAATTAAAGCCGTTTACCTGAATTTATGCATGTCCATCAAAAAGCATGTTTATTTTCCCTGCTTTCCACTGGTGATTCAGAGAACAGCACAGAATAAAGAGAACAAAAACTGTTCAGAAGAGAACAAACAAAGGAGAAATGAAGAAAGACTTACATTTTTCCACCACCTCGAAACATCTGAAAGTACTTTGCAACCAATGAGGTATTTTATGAAGTGTAATCACTTCAGGAATGTAAGAAATGAGGCAGCCAATTTTCACACATAGTTCCACAGCTAAAAGATGAATGACCAGATAATCTATTTTAATCTGTTGTTTGCTGCCTGAGGACTTTGGGGAGAACTCGCTTGGTCTTCTTTGGATACTGTCGAGGGGTCTTTCAGACAGATGACAGCTAAGTTAATCCTTATCTGAAAGATGGCTCATGTTGATAGATCAGCCTCATGAATTCCTTCTTCTCATCACATCCCACAATCCTTTCTCTCTCCAGGATTGTGTTGTTGAGCTGCATTAGGGTTAGGGTTAGGCTCCGGGTTGAGTTGCAATTTCCTTCAGGTAAACCTTGGGAAGACCAGAGCTATTGTCTTAACTCTTTCGACAAACTTCATTCCCTTGCCATTGCTTCCACTCCCCACTCTGGCCACTATATCATTCTGAACCGATCTTTTCTCATCTTTGATGTCTACTTTGACCTTGAGCTGAGTTTCTGAACACAAACCTGCTCCACCATCAATGCCGTCTACTTCCACTTCCATTATAGCGTCCAACACTGTCTTTGCCTTTGAATGTTTGTCATTGCCTATCCACCATTATCTGTTTAAGTAATGTTTCCTAATCCATCATAAGCAGCTCACACCTCACACCATCGTAGTTTCCTTTCATAGATTCAGGACCCTAGTCTCCGAATCAACATGGTACTCCTCCATCTTGATGACAAATTCCATCATTTTATGGTCACTGATCCCAAAGAGATTTCCAATTATTCCTCATAATTACACAATACCCAGTTTAGAATGCCCTGCTCTCCAGCTGGTCCCTCAACATATCGGAACAAAAAACCATCCAGGAATTCCTCCTCTATGGTATTGTTCTAATTTGACATGTTCAATCTATATGTACATTAAAATTATCCATAATTACAGATATTACAGATATGGTACACGGTGGTTGGCAATGTTGCTTCACATCGCCAGGGTCCGAGGTTCGATTCCCGGCTTGGGTCACTGTCTGTGCGGAGACTGCACATTCTCTCCATTTCTGCCTGGGTTACTTCTGGGTGCCCTGGCTTCCTCCCACCCCGAAAGACGTGTTGTTAGGTCATTTGGACATTCTGAATTATCCCTCAGTGTACCTGAACAGGCGTCGGAATGTGGCGACTAAGGGCTTTTCACAGTAACTTCATTGCTGTGTTAATGTAAGCCTACACATGACAATAAAGATTATTATATATTCCTTTCTCGCATGTGTCTCTAATTTACTGTTTAATGCCATTTCCAACATCACCAATACAGTTCGGGGGTCTATAGACAACCACCACTAATGTTTTTTGCCCCTTGGTGTCTCTCAGCTCTATCAATACAGATTCCACCTTGACGGAGATAATATCCTTCCTCACTATTGTGTTAATTTCCTCTTTAAGCAGCACTGCAACTCAACCACCTTTTCCTTTTAGTTTGTCCTTCCAAAGTACTGAATGTCCCTGGATGTTCAATTCCCATCTCTGGTCACCCGGCAGCCATGCCTCCATAATTCCAACTATATCATGCTTCACTTACATATATTTTCACACTTGATTCATCCACTTCATTGTGAATGCTCTGGGTGTTGAGGCATAAAGCCTTTAAGCCTGTCTTTTTAACATTCCTTGTCCTATTCCCATTATTTTTCAATGTGGCCTTGTTTGAATCTGGCCCTTCTCTGCCTATCACGATTCTTATTTCCCTTTCTGTCTTTTGTTTTTATCCATGTTCCCGTCCCCATTCCATTTTAGTTTAAAGCCTCCCCAATCACTCCAGCAAATATTCCCTCTGGGACATCAGTCCTGGTCCTGCCCAAGTGCAAACCGTCCACTTTGTACTGGTCCCAGTTTCCCCAGAACTGGTCCCAATGTCCCACAATGGAAAACCCTGCCCCTCGCAATGTCTCTTCAGCCATGTATTCATCTGATATATCCTGCTATTTCTGCTTTGACTAGTGTGTGGCACTGGTAGTAATCCTGAGATAACTACTTTTGAGGTTCTACTTTTCAACTTCCTTCCTAACTCCCTAAATTTGCTTTTATGACCTTGTCCCCTTTTTACCCATGTCATTGGTACCCGACATGTATCATGACCACTGTTTGTTCACCCTCCCCCTCCAGAATTTCCTGCAGTTGCTTTGAGACTTCCTTGACCCTAGCACCAGGGAGGCAACATACCATCCTGGAGTCTCATTTACGGCCAGAGAAACACCTTTTTATTCATCTTACACTTGAATCCCCCATAATTGTTGCATTCCCACACTTTTTTTAAATTTAGAGTACCCATTTCATTTTTTTCCCCAATTAAGGGGCAATTTAGCATGGCCAATCCACCTACCCTGCACATCTTTGAGTTGTGGGGGTGAAACCCAGGCAAACACGGGGAGAATGTGCAAACTCCACATGGACAGCAACCCAGAGCCAGGATCGAACCTGGGACCTCGGCGCCGTGAGGCAGCAATGCTAACCACTGCGCCATAATGCCGCCCTAATTCCCACACTTTTTACCCGTCCACTGTGCAGCAAATCCAACCATGCTGCAATAAATTTGGCTGTTCCTGCTTTTCCCTGAGAGACTATTCCCCACAATGGTATCCAAAGCGGTATATCTGTTTTGCTGGGGAATGGAGATTCCTGCACTGCCTGCCTATTCCTCCTGCTCTGGCTGGTGGTCACCCAGTCCCTTCCTACCTGGAGAATCGTAGCCTGCGGTGTAAACACCTCTCTATACATGCTACGCACGATAGTCTCTGCCTCTCAAATGCTCCACAGTGTCCCCAGCCAGTGCTCCAACTCCAAAACCTGGGCTTCCAGAAGCTACAGCTGGGGGAACTTCCTGCACACATGCTGGCCTATAGCACTGGAAATGTTCCCAGCCTCTCACGTAGAGCAGGAGGAACCCACCAGGGCTTTTAACTCTCCTACCATGACTTACCTCATTAAATTAAACCTTTTGCAAGCTTCTTAAAATCAAATAATATCAATTACTCTATGGCCCTTCTTCCTAGGTCCTCGTCAATACAGGATATAACCCTTACAAACTGTAGACCACAGAATATACTGTTATGAGCCAGGGTTTAGAGAATCCCAAAGTGTATCATGGAGTTCACCTGACCTACAACTTTTACTAGATTGCGGTATGGGGAGCACACGGCTAACTCCACAAGTGTGGTACAGCAGAAATGGAAAAGTATTTTTTGAAGCAAAATCATGTTTATTCTATGATTCAAGTTAACCTTTTTAAAACATACAGTGAACATCTTAGCAACCATTAATTCAAATACAGCCCCCAAAGAATACAACACTAATAATTCTTAAGCTGTCCTTTTAACATCCATAAGACTTAAACAAAACCTTTAAACATAAGCACATCAGGTTAAAGTCACTACTGAGAGCAGTTATTAGTTTTAAATCACCAAAGGATCGATTTACAGTTTTTAGATTACAGAGAGAGACTAATATACCTTCTGACTGTGACTGCAGTTAACCAACTCTGAAAACGAAACTAAAACACACCCTGCAGCAAACAGCCTAAAACAAATGTGAAAAACTGACAGACAGCCCAGCTCCACTCACTCTCTGGCATCACTGATAAACACCCGTTTCTTAAAGGTACATCTCCTAAACACCCATTTCTTAAAGGTACATTTCTTAAATACCCATTTCTACAAACTATAAGCGATAAAAATAGTAAATACTTACCTGACGTTACTCACCCGATCAGCTGCTTCTACTTGCCCCATGTTACTTTTGAATTCTGATGCCTCCTCAGCAGCTTCAAAATCCATGCTAGCACTCTGCTCTTGGTCTTGCTCAGTCTCGCGCTTTTTTCCTTCCGGCTCTCCACCAGTGTTGCTCTTTCCCACTCTCTTTTATCCTTCCGGCATGGCTCCCAGTCTCGTTCTTCCTCGCGCTCATTTATCTCCCAACTCCACTCTCAGTCTCGCTGCTTCTCACGCTCTTTTCTCCTCCCTGCTTCATTCTCAGTTTCGCTCTTTCTTGCGCTTTTATATCTCCCGGCTCCGCTCTTAGCCTCGTTCATACTTGCGCTCTATTATCTCCCTGGCTCTGCTGATTTTCCTGTGATGTCATCCTTTTCATGTGACTTTCTACAAGTCCAAGTCCTTTTCCAAATAAGGGTGGTGTTTCTATTGGTTCCAACATCCTGTGTTGTGGTTTAACACCTTGAAGGCTTGAAACAGTTAGTGGCCAAAATTTTCCATCCTCTTTCGCAACTGGGATTTTCCCGATGCCGCTGAAAGTCAATGGAGTTTTGGCTGGAGCGCCAAATTTTCCTTTCTTTTTGCAATGAGTCCCACCACAGATGAAGCCGGGGAACCCCACCCAGCATATTTGTTTTTGAACGACCTATTTAATTTGATAATACCCCTTTGGATAGGTTTCAAGAAAGATTCACATCAGTCAGGCATGTTCCTTTTGTTCCCTCTTGAGACATAGGACTGGGTTCAATCCACAAAGAAGTTACGTGACCCTCGGCGGCTATCCTTTCGGACCTTTTTGCCCAGTTTTAAAACATAAAAATTAGTTTGAAGTTCTGGAATAGGACATGCCAATGCTGGACATGTAATGGGACCTTCTGTGATATTTCTAAGTCTCCAGCAGTCTGTCACTGTTCCACATCTTCCTGCTGACACAATTATGCAAAATTATTTTCAGTGTCATAATTTCTCAGAGAACATCCTGTTTAAGAAGACTGCAAAGGAAATCCAGTTTTTGATGTGTGAAAGCAGCTCGCTAAGGGAAGGATTGGTAATGATTCACATTGGGCTTTCCATCACCCTTGTCTTGTTTTATTCCCAATTTTTAGAATTCATAGCCTTTGTTATCCTAATATCTTTGTAAGAAAATGATATTGGCATCACAATTACCTCTCATACCTCTGCCTCCTGTATCCAGATCTTTGCAATATCATTGAATTATTAGTCTTTGATGTAATGCCTGTCTGCAATGGTTTACTGCAATATACCAGCAGCTATGCCAGTTTATATTAGGCACAAAGAATAGTAACTTGATAAAGGAGCAGGTTCATCATCTGTTAGCATCTGCCATGATCTGTCACATCCATCCCTATTCAGTTGGAGAGCACATCATCTTGTTTATAATTACACCCGACTTTCCTGATGTCGCTCTCTGAGCTCCTCATTAATACTGTATGATCAATTAGGGCTTGAAGCACAAGATGACACGACTGGAGAAATAAATGGGTGTCATACACAATTACTGTAACTAGGGAACAAAAATTGCCTTATTAATGCTTCTGGAGTATTCCACGGAGAATAATAACGTGGGCGATTTGCTATCAAAGCACAGAGCGATGGTCATGTGCAAACAGACATCTCACTCACCATGAGTGGGAAGGTCTCCACTAGATTTAATAAGAAATGGGTTTGAAGAAGACTCAAATCTTCCGCATTTCTGAGCAGTTTATTTCTTTGATGACTGTTAGCATAAATGATAACTTCAGGATGGCTGCCAGGAAAAAACCCAGGGTTGACAGGGAAGACGATCACGACCTAGGAATTAGCAGTACTTCAAAATCAACCAGATGCTGAAATGGGAAAATTGGTACTATCAGTGTTCTAGAACAATGAGGCCTTTTTTCATCAAGACCAATTTTGTGGAATATTTTGTCCTTGACCCAATTTTAAAGAATATTGCTTCAGACTATGACAGAATTGATACCCCGAGGTAAGAAGCTCTCCATTTTCCAAGATGGCTGACAAGACAAGTGTCCTCCTCTTCAGTTACCAATTATACTCTGTTGCCTTCAGAGGCCAGTAAGATACAGACCCCTGTGTTGAAAACAGAGGAGGCGCCCTCCTCCATTTCGTATTGTTTACCTGTCAGCGACCAAGCAACAGCACTTAATGGTCGCTGGCAATGCCGCTACTCATGGCCCAAAGTTACTTACATAATAATAATAATCTTTATTATTGCCACAAGTAGGCCTACATTAACACTGCAATGAAGTTACTATGAAAATACCCTCGTCGCCACACTGCGCCGCCTGTTCGGGTATACAGAAGGAGAATTCAGAATGTCCAATTCACCTAACAAGCACGCCTTTCGTGACTCGTGGGAGGAAACCGGAGCACCGGGAGGAAACCCACCCAGACACGGGGAGAATGTGCAGACTCCGCACAGACAATGGCCCAAGCAGGAATTACACCTGGGACCCTGGAGCTGTGAAGCAACAGTGCTAACCACCGTGCTACTTTGTCATCCGTACTGACCTCACTCTAGAGAAAACCTAAAACAGGAACCCGTGGATGTGAGATTCTCAGAGTGCCGCTTTACGCTCCATCATTCTGGAGAGGTTGCGCATAATCTGTTGGACATATGGCGAGGGAAGGTTCCAGGCTGCTAGAAATCCCTCCTCATTCTGTCTATTATGCTTCCATTTGCAAATAGCGAGGGTTAGGTTGCCCAGGGCCGGGGCTGACAGCTCCCGGCTCATTTGTCTATACACCCAGCAGGTCCATTAATAAGATGTGGAGATCATGGATGTCATTATCACCAAGATTGAAACTATTGTGTCCAACTGCCTCTGGCACTCCTACCACCCCCCCCCCCCCCCCCCCCCCCCCCCCCCACACACACACACAGGCCCATTATTCCAAATCTCGTCTAAATTTCCCCCTTGCCCTAGGTCTGTTCTATTCTCAATAAACTGCTGACCTATCTTTTACATTTGACTTCATAGTCCCCATGTTAACTGAAATTTTGAATGACTCTCTTTCTTCATGCTCCTTCCTCCTCACCTTCAACTCTGGCACCACCAACCCTCTCTTTAAAAAAAAAACCTTTAGTCATCCGACCACCTCCAGCCACTCTTTCAGCTCTAAAATCCTTGAATGTGCTGTTGCCTTCCGAGTCCATGCCTATCTTTCACAGAGCTCTATATTGGAATCCCCCCAATTAGGTTTCTGCACCAACTGAAGTACTGAAATGGTTCTGACGGAAGTCACAAATCTCCCATTACCGTGACAAAGGTAAGCTATCCTTCCACATCCTTCTTGACCTGTCACTTTAACCTGGTGTTATAAGATTTCCTACTGTGCCCATCCCAGTCCACTGCCAGCATCTCCACATCTTTGGCAACTCTGTCAACCTGCGATTAAATCGTTCTTAATAAGGGAAAAAGAGAGAGATGGAGATTTCTACAATATTCAATCAATTTCTTAATATTTTAGAAGGCCAATAAACAATCATTTAATACAGGTTGAATGATGCCAGCCTGAGCCAGAATAACATTTAAAGCGTATTGTATTCCATGTACAAAGCTTTGAATAGATGGGGAAACTCAGGAAGGCTGTCCATTTAGCATCTTGGTAACATTACTGTGCAGTTAACGTCAGGTCGGAAACAAAATTCAGGCTACATGATAACCTTGTTTGTTTAATACTCTCGTAAATTAAAAACACCAACTCTGTGAGGTGGATCTGAACTAAGGTAAGACTCCTGTTGTTCCAAAATTTCTAAATCCCTTTAGAGGACCGTGGCTGTAAGTCCAATTAAATGAGTTTTTATTACCGTGACAGACTTAAGTCAATCTTTTTCTTTATATACATGACTGAACTTCCAATTTAAAATAAGCCTTGAAACTTTACTGATGGAACATAGTGCACGCTGAAGCAATGCTATCGTGACTTTCCCAACCTTGTTCTTTAATTTGGGGATGTTCAATGAACCAGTCAGCATCACGTTGTGTTAATGCACTTTTCAAGCAAGTGACGTGCTTTCAGATTCAGCAGCAAGCCATCTTCTCTATGAAGATTGGAACCCTCCCAGGGTCAGATTCAACAAAAGCTCTGCCTCTCTGGGTGATGGGTTTGGTATATTTTGAGTCACAGTGCTGTGATCCTGAAACAGACACTTCTATTGCAGCAATAAGGTGCCTTATGAGATCAGTCATGAACCATCAGGTAAAGAACCTTCATTTATATAGCACCTTCCCGGACCTCAGGACATGCTGGTGGACTTTACAGACAAGGAAGTATGCTTCTTAACCAGTAGTCACTGATTTAATATAGGAACTGCAGCACCAAATTGCATATAGCAAGCTCCCATAAATGACAATGTGATAAATGACCAGATAATCTGGCCCCAGTGGGGATAACTCCCCGACTCGTCTTTGAAATAATGTAGCAAGCAATCTGTCACCACCATTCACACTGCTCTGCTGTAATTCTGATCATTGGGTGTGACCATCTCAGCCACATCATGAAATCATGATGGCCGCCAAACATTTCAGTGCCTGGTGGCTGAATGAGCCACTTCCCCTTGCGATGACCTTTGTATCGGAAGCGGAGTGGTAAGGAAACTTCGAAATAAAATCAGGAAATGCTGACACAGAGAGTCTGGCAGCTGTTGTGATGAGAGAAACAGAGTTAATAGGCCGCTCTACCGGCCTCATCGCGCCCAACTCGGCACACGGCAAGGCCGGTAAATCTCGCAAGATTTACAATGCTCGATATGATCTAACGAGGCGTCACGATTGGATCCCTCCCGCAATGGGCAGCATCCTGATTTGCATATTTAGGTGTGCAATTAGGCTCACTTAAGTATGTTTGCGCCAGAATTACCTAAGATGCAGGACCTAACAGCCTCACCTCAGAGGCCCCCAGTGGGTGCCGTTTAGCACTGGTTTCCACAAATGTGGACCAGGTGTACCAGCACATGGGGCCCCTCCCAGGCAATCAGGGGCCCCCAGGTGGTCAGGCTTTGGGAAGGATGGTACCCTAGAACTTCTGATGCCACCTGGGCACCATGGTGCTGCCAGACCAGTATCCTAGCAGTGCCACCTGCGTGCCCAGATGGCATCTTGCCTATGCCAGAGTTCAGGCCCAGGGGTGACCTGCCCTTATGGGTGGGGTGCGGGGGCTTAAGGACCCCTTAATTGGTAAACTGGGGCACTGGAACAGGATGCAGAGGCCAATGTGGGGGGATCCAGAGATTGAAAGCACTAGGAAACACCCTGCTAAATGCTCCTGAAATGGGACTCTGTTTCATTTCCATTAAATCAAGTCCAATGTTTTGGGTTGAATATGACTCCTCTTCAAAGCTGAAAGAAGTTAGAAGTGTGATCTGTTTCATGCCATTGAAAGGAGGGATGAGGAAGAAGTACAAAAGGGAAGGTCTGGGTTAGAGTAGCGGGCTGGAGAGATTAAATTGTCAAGGGATCAGCTGTCATTTTATTGGATAGTGAGAAAGATGTGTGTCTGAATTCTGTACTGTGTCTTATGCATGGGATGTAGAGATGAATAGGTAGAATAATAGAATCACTATAGTGCAGAAGGAGGCCATTCAGCCCATCAGGTCTGCACCGGCCCTCTGAAAGAGCACTCTAGCTAGGCCCACAGCCTCCGCCCCATCCCTGTATGCCCGTAACCCCAACTAACCATTGGACACCAAGGGTCAATTTAGCATTACCAAACAATGCATATCTTTGGTAGAAGTGTTTTGAATGAATTGCGTTTGATGCAGTCAGGCTGGGAAGCTTAGTGCCTGGGTTCTTCTCGAGAATCATGAACTCAATTGTAAGGATTCACATTCTAATGTGTCATCTTGTTGCATGATTTGGTTAGATTGTGCGACATGTGCCTGCTAAAGAGACAGGCCGAAAAATGTCCTAGCGTTCCTGTCAGCAGGATCTTCCATTCCCACAGACGGTGACCATCCCTCCCACACCACCCCACCAAGGGTTCCCAGGGCACGGGCAATGGACAAACCCATTGATGTCAGTTACAGTTGATGTCTAAGTAATGGGGCAAAACAGAACATGAAATCAGTCCAAAAGCAGCTGGCAGCGCAGTAAGCGCTTCTGATTGAAAGTCTGTGTGGAGTGTACACGTTTTTCCCATGTCTGCGTGGGTTTCCTCCGGGTGCTCTCGTTTTCTCCCACAGTCCAAAGATGTGCAGGTTAGCTGGATTGGCCATGCTAAAATTGCCCCTTAGTGCCAAAAAGTGGGCAGGTTAGGTGTGGTTACGGGAATAGGGCGGGGGAGTGAGCCCAGGAGGGGTGCTCTTTCAAACGGTCGGTGCTCTTTTGCTGAATTAGTGCTGATTCCTCGATAATTCTACATCTATTGTGCCGTGCAAGTTTCCCTCTTAGCAAACAGCGATTTGCTCAATTACATGTGAATAATTATTACCGATCGTTTTTCTGTTATTAATTATCAATGTTCAAATCAGCTAAAACAAGAGCAAAACGTCCAGGCATGCTAATGAACAATTATCAGCAGCGTTTCAGAACTGAAATGATCATCACTAATGACTAAAATGAGCAATTCTGACGAGTTGAAAAGTAATCAGCTGTGCAGCTCATTATCTGCATTATGCATCTGACATAACTGATTTCTTCCGACTGCAGAACAACATAACACTTAAATATGCAGAGTTTATCCACACAGAACATTGTTCTCAATAATTAGCACTCACATAGCGATCTGCCTGGTCTGGAATGCGTCTTACTTCTCTTTCTGGTTTGTTTGAGGGGGAATAGAATCTGCTCCATCCTCTTTATGATGGAAAATCTTTATATATGTCTCATTTTTGATGCATTTGCTGATTTGTTTTCCTCTGTTCGCTAACCATGAAAATAGAAGTTGGAGTGGAGTTGTAACTCTACACTTGCTACTGTGCAGTGAGATTGGCCAAGGGTGATGAATATGACCTGCAGGAAGTTCACCGGATCAGCCATGTCACCAATGGACTAAATGGGCGCCACCTGGAATTTTGAGGTCTTGTTTCCTGCCCAACGTTCTGGAGAATCCTTATTCCCTCAGCAGGATAGGACACCCCCAGTCTCTCTCTCTCTCCCACCTCACCATTCCTGACACTCGGCAAATTCCTTTCCATTCCCCACCCCCACCCCTCTCTGCCCAATCCCCACTCTCCCTCCCCACCCTGACAACCCATTCCCCCGTGCCAATCCTCAATTTGCCTCGGGCTCTCTGACTCCCTCCCCCATCCACAAGTCTCCTTCCAATTCCTGAGATCCCCACTCCCATTCCGGGGCCTCCTCCCCCCGCACCAGTGCTGAGCCATTCCCTTTATTCCCAACTCCAATCCCTCAACTCCAGTGGCTCCATAAAAAATGTTCAATCCTCCAAATTCCTCGGCCGGCCCCATCACCAAACGAGGAATCCCACAGTGGTGGGAACTTTGAGACATAAAGAGTTCCAGAGTTTTGAGCATTAACACCAAGACCATCCATGTCAGGACAGTCCTGGGCGATCTGGGATAATTGGCAACCCATTCTTTACCTCAGCTCCATTTATCTAACTTTGCTGCAGTTCCCGACAATAACCTGCTGATGGAAGCTGGAAAACATTTCAACTGCCCCAGTCTTCTGGAACAGAGTTTCTCAGATTTCCACTTGCCTTTCTTTGAGGAAGTGATTCCCAATAACACTCTTGGATGGCTAGATCTACTTCTTAAAGTTATACTCCTTGTTTTGGACTTCCCCATCTGAAGAAATAGTTCCAGGGCAATGCCTTTACCAATCAGAGTCAAACTGCCTCGTTTAAATTTCAAACAATTCTTGACAGTTAACTATGAGCCACCATCACCTGGTGCATTCTCCATGGCAATGCCTCCACCAATCCACTTGCCAACCAATCAGTAGTCTCATACGGTATAAATTGTTGTTCCATTTACATTTAGTATTCTTGTCAATTGTCCTGATGAGTGCAAGATGAAAAGCTTTGACAAAAATGTCTTTTTTTATACAGCAATACTCAAATAATATTTCCTTATCTGCTTGACTGAGGAATTTTAAACGCTTTGGGCTGACCGTTCAATTTTCCATTTGAAGGGAATACAAATCTGGTCTATGCAACCTGCCTTCATGACCTAGCCCAGGGGTGGGCAAACTTTTCCGTGCAAGGGCCACATTCAGAAATTCACAATTTTAAAGGGCCGCATAGCATATTAAGTAAAATAATTAACATTTAAAATAGCCAAAATAAAATGTTTTTAAAGAAAAAAAAGCAATTAATTTTTATTAATTAATATTTTAAAGTAGAAACTTTACATGAAACACATTTATTTGAAAAACAAAGTAACTCAGTTTAAAGAAAAAAAAGCAATTAATTTTTATTAATTAATATTTTAAAGTAGAAACTTCACATGAAACACATGTTGTGCCAAGCAATGATCACCCTACTCAAGTCAACATATCCGCCCTATACCAGTAACCCAACAGCCCCCCCATTAACCTTAAAATTTAAAAAAAAAATTAATTTTTTTTTATTTTTTCATTTTTTTTATGACTTGATCTTGGTGGGCCGCATAAAGACCTTTGGCGGGCCGCATGCGGCCCGCGGGCCGTAGTTTGCCCACCCCTGACCTAGCCTTTGAGCTCCACTCTCATTAACACTGCACATCCTTCAGGACTACTTTATCCTTCCTCAGGTCCATTGGCCAGAACTGAGTGTGGTACTGCAGATGGAGTCTGACCAAGGCTCATGCAACTGAAATTCCTTTTCCCTACTTCTGTATCTCCAACCCCTGGAGATAGACACCAACATTTCCTTCACCTTAACAATCAGCGGAAATGTTGGACAGTTTCCTCTTGTACCATATCCTCTGCAGCTGCAAACCGGTAAAATCCCACATTCAATCACTGGTGCATGCTGGGCTAGCACTCAGAAATGCTCCAAATGGTTTCAGCAACATTACATAATCAGGAAGGTGCTGGCGGTTGCTAAGGATTCCACATTTCATCTTCTACCAGTCCAGTGCCCCTGTTGCAATCATAGTATCCCTAGAGTGCAGAAGGCGACCATTCGGCCCATCAAGTCTGCACCGACCCACTGAAAGAGTACCCTACCTTGGCCCATTTCCCCCCCTCTCACCACCACCATCCCTGTAACCCAGTAACCTCACCTAACCATTTGGACACTAAGGGTCAATTTAGCATGGCCAATCCACCTAACCTGCACATCTTTGGACTGTGGGAGGAAACCAGAGCACTCGGAGGAAACCCACACAGACACGACGAAAACGTGCAAACTCCACACAGTCAGTTACCTAAGGCCGGAATTGAACCGCGGTCCCTGGTGCTGTGAGGCAGCAGTGCTAACCACTGTGCCACCATGCTGCCGTGACCAGGCGCTGGGAGATGGCAGATCAGATGTAGCTCAAATGCATCTCCACTCTTGAGTGTGCCATTGGCAATCACTGCCTGAGCTGGTGCAACAAGACTGATCCCTTGGACCACACACAGAGAGCTGGTAACTGCGACACTGAATTCCAGTGACCATCTGTGATGCAGCGATCTTAATCTGTAATCCAGTGAGAATCTGTAATCCAGTGCAAATCTGTAATCCAATGATTTGTGATTTGTATCCAGTGAAGATCTGTGATCTAGTGTATGTAGGATGATTTAATGGAATATTATGTTCTAGAACCAATCAGGGGCAGGATATCCTCGACCTGGTATTGAGCAACGAGACAGAATTAATCAATAACCTCATGGTAACAGAACCTTGCAGTGATATAACATGATAGAATTTCATGATCAGTTTGGAGGGGTTGGGAGATTACGGCTCGTTGGTCTAGGGGTATGATTCTCACTTTGGATGTTTCAGTTCACGAGCTTGCGAGGGATCCTGGGTTCAAATCCCTGACCAGCCCTTTAATGTTCTTCCTATTGGCCAAGTGACAAGTAACAGGCTTTATTCATTTCTTTGGGGGGGGGGTATGTTGGCACAGTGATTAGCACTGCTGCTTCACAGCACCTGGGTCCCAGGTTCAATTCTGGCCTTGGGCCACTGTGGAGTTTGTACATTCTCCTTGTGCCTGCGTGGATTTCCTTGGGTGCTCCGGTTTCCTACGATAGTCCAAAGGTGTGCAGGTCAAATGGATTGGCCATGCTAAATTTCCCCTTAATGTCCAGGGATGTGCAGGTTAGGTGGAGTTACTGGGATTAGGCAGAGAGTTGGACCTGGTAGGGTGTCCTTTCAAAGAGTCAGGGCAGACCTGGTAGGCCAAATAGCCTCCTTCTGCACTGTAGGAATTCTCTGGTTCTGTACGAGAAGTGTGGTCTAAGACACATATTTTGAACTTGAATAAAGGCTGATAAAAAGAGGAGCTCGCTAAAATGAACTGAAAAACCAGTTTGAAAGGTAGAAGGAAATATATAATGGCTGGACTCTCCATCGGTGTGATCCTCCATTTCGCCGGCAGTGCACTCACGCCCAATAACTCTCAGTAAGAAAGGAAGACTCGATGAGAAGGATGCATCATTCGGGACTAAATATGGCCGCCTAAATATGGCTGCCAGCCTAAAAGATGGGCTCGGCTGGAAAAGGCCCTTTGGTAATCTACTTAAAGCCTCAACTGGGGCAAGCGTGGCCTTCCCAGCTGAGGCTCTGTTCACCACTGTGTGGTTGTGACAGGAAAGAACCCGGAGGGAATCCCGTCAACGCAAATTCAAACTCCCCTCCACCCCACCTCAGAACCTGCCGGAAAGGCAGTGGAGCGTAGATTTCTGGCCTTTTCTTCTAAGGATATCTTCACACGTGCACTTTTCTTTCCATTTGGGGAATAGCGGAAAGATTCCCGAGCTTATTATCAGCCCGTTGAACCACATTGTGAACACTCCTTCCATGGCTAGCAAGTCTTGATGTTGGGCTTGAACGTGAAGCTCCAGGCTCCAGGGGTAGGGCTGCTCCTACTGTGCCACAAGGCCTCCTTCATTATGGCCAATAAAGATGCATGAATAAAAAAACAAGAAAGAGCGATTTTAAAAAAAATATTGAAAAGAAAGTTTTGTAAGGTGACGGGAGTCCGCACTATGTTTTATCAAAGAAACGTAGGTTTATTTCCAAGGTTAGAATACACCACTCCCGATTGTTCTAAACAGGGTCTTGTTGGTGTCGGTGCCGAACTGGCCGACCCTGTACACATCAAAGATTGAGTTTCCCCCGTCCCCTTAACACGGGAGCTCGCATTCCGCAAGGGACAAGAGAAACAATCATTCCCACCCCATACGCTCTGTGAGGTGGGTTATGACAGAAAGCGATCTTACAGATGGTAAGATTTTCTACAAGTATTTTAATCGGAAAAGGGCAACTAAGCCTCGTGTTGGTCCTTGGAATAGTGAATCTGGGAAACTGATAATCGAAAACAAGGAAATGGCAGAAATATTGAACAGGCATTTTGCTTCCGACTGACTGTAGAAGACTTGGAAAATTTACCAAAAGGTTCTTGAAAATCAAGAGATGATAAGGAGGAATGAATTTAAAATAATTACCAACACCAGGATAAGGGTGTGATATGAAAGGAAAATCTGAGAGTGCTTGAGCCACAGCTAACACTGGAAGGGGAAGCAAAAGATTGCGTTTGATCAATTTGCACCAGATGCATTGATTTTGTTTTCAATCTCTTGCGAGTTGTGACATTATGAGAAATGTACAGAACTGTGAGGGTTAGTGTTATGTCTGAATCAACCACTAGAGGAAGCTAGATGCAGAAGTATACAAAGCATCAATGCTAAGCCTTCTGGGAGAGTGTTTAGGCGAAGGTTAGGAGAAAAACTGTAGGAAAGCTCGTGTGAATGGGAACAGATCATAGTTATTGTATTAGTGCAGAGATTAGTGGTAGATGAGTGTAGATTGTAAATTTATTGTCAATTGTTTATTATATAGAAGTAAGAGGTTGAATTCAATTAAGTAGTGTAAGTAAATCTTTAGCGTTGTTTAATACAAAAGCTAGTTGTGGCCTTTGTGAACACTACGCCAACCATCCTAGGATCTGAACCACAAAGAACACTACACAGGTGACAATCCTTGTCCTGATTTAACCTCCTACTTTGTGCTGAATCAGAAGCTGCACCCGATGGGTGCCCTAAGTTGACAGTGGATTCTGGCACTCTCGCTCACCTCTTTTCCCTTTGGTGGTATCCGTGTAAACGTCGATAGTCTGTGTTGATCGCAACTCACCAGTGAGCACCAGTTAATCTTCTTGAGGAGAATCAAACAGCACAACAATATGGCCTGAGAACGCTCCAATTATAAACCTTCCAACCACCAACGGAGTTCCTAATCTCATTGATAGGTTGTGAAGTATTTTAGGAGATAAATCAATTTTTCAACAAGCACAATTGTGAAGGAAAATACTCTCATTGACCATTGCCAGGCCTTTGCAATACACAGAGTAGACAGGACAAAGCAGCCCGCTTGATTCCCCTTCCACAAACATTCAAACCACCGATGAACAGTGGCAGCCGTGTGTATCATCTGCAAGTTGCACTGCACAAACTCACCAAGGTTCCTAAGACACCTTCCAAACCTACAACCGTTACCCTCTAGAAGGACAAGAGCAGTAGATACCTGGGGACCCCACCACCAGGAAGTTCCCTTCCAAGCCACTCACCACCGTGGCTTGGAAATATATTGCCGTTCCTTCGCCATCGCTGGGACAAAATCCTGGAAATCCCTCCCAGTGGTTGTACCTGCACCTCAGGGACTGCAGCGGTTCAAGAAGGCAACTCAGACCACGTTCTGAAGGGCAATAAGGGATGGGCAATAAATGTTGGCCAAACCAGCGACGCCCACATCCCTTAAATGAATAAATAAAAAGTAGAGTACAGAAGAGGGGTAGGATTCTCTGGTCTGCCTCTAGGCGTGTTTCATGGCAGCAGGATGTAGCCCACTGTTGGCCGGCAGTGGGATCTTCCTGTCCCGTCACTGTCAAATGGATTTCCATAGCGTCCAGCCCAAGTCGCTGGGAAACCCAATGGTGGGGGTGCGCCATCGGCGAGAATGGAAAATCCCACTGGTATGAATAGCTGGAAGATCTCACCCGAGTAGGCAGCTTTTCAGTGGATTTGTCTACCTGCGGAGTGATCTGGGCCTGTAGATCCAGCTATGCTACTGGCCCCTGTTGTACTGAATGGCCAGAGACTTTCAAATGTTATGATATAAACAAGATATTGCCAATACTGGAAATCTGAAATAAAAGCAGAAAGTGCTGGAAATATTCAGCAGGGCTGGAAGCATCTGTAGAGAGGTGGAGTTAATGTTTCGAGTCCTGCAGACATAAAAGTGCAGCCCAAGAGGGAACATCAGGAGGGGGATGACTGCCTAGCGAAAGCTGAAAACTGCATCGGGAGTTGGATATTCTTGCAATTATTATGCGTTTTTTAACGGGGCCGTGGTGAAGCTTTCTAACCACTCAGTGTTACCGTTATAGAGTTTCGCAGATGGAGAATCAAGTACAGTGATTAACATGCGTCAGTATCCCTCAATGAATAATCCATGGATACTGTGCAACGCACACCAACCTCTCCAATCACAGTGGAGGCTGGTGTACCCATCTGGGATGGCCACTTACAACCAGGAACAGGGAAGGTCGCAAAGCATAGTGGGAAAAATGGACAATGCGAGATTCAGGCAGGCTCAGAGCCTGAATGTATATGTGCGAATGAGGAATCCTGATGGTATTGAAACCCCCAACTGATTAGCATTTGATGTCCCATTTCCACCAAAGAATTGATACTTGAGCAACCGATATAGTCCCAGACATTCCGGTGCCACTCCATGTACTAGGGAAGCATAAACAACAGGGTCAATGACCGCTTGGCACACCCCCAGCCATCAAGGCACCCGCCCCTTTATTGGTTCGAATCGAACATAGAGATCAGGAATCACCAATTAGTGGGGTCCAAACTGAGGGACTGCCCAAAAGAGCGCGAAAACCCCCAAGAATAAAAAGAGAGACCACCATGTGTTCGGCCTCTCTTGGACCTGGCGCAACGGCAACGTCCACTTCCAAATGCAGCACCACCAGAAGCAAGGTCAAGTTCAACGCCCGCTACCAGACAGATGAGCCTAGCTGAGCAGCAGTTACTTCTACAGACCCGATAGATCCAGAATCAAACAACGGCCACTGTTCCCCTGACCTAAGCCGTGTGCCTGAAGTTAAGTACAGGTTGTCATAGTCGATAGGTGTAGTTTAACTAGTAGTGTTTATGTGCATGATTAATTGTGTCTGTAAATAAAGTTCCCTTGACCTTGAACTAACTAACTGGTGTTTGGCTCTTTGATCGATAGCCAGTTGAACCTTGTGGTATATTTACAGTATATTTACTGCCATATTTACAGTAGATAAAAAAAGGCAACACTGGGCCATCAAATTCAATGAAGGCTGAGTTGGACAGAATTTTGATCGTCAATTGGAGTGAAGGGTTATAGGAGGAAGCAGGAAAGTGGAATCAAGGCCACAACGTGATCTTATCGAATGGCGGAGCAAGCGTAAAGCGACCAAATGGCCTGTGCCTGCCCCTAAGTGCCACATTCCGAAATTGGGAGCCCTTGGCATGAAATCCTAAAAATCTTTAACAGCCTGTTGCAAGGAGCCTCTCCACAAATAGAGCTCAGTAAACTTCTTCATGTGGATTATTGAATCAAAGCCTAAAGGTAATTTGATAGCAAGCAACTGAGGTCTCCTCAAATCCATCGGCCGTAATAGGCCTTGCCTCTCAGTTAATAAGGCTGAAGGTCAAGATTCATTCTGGGATGGTCGGTAATTGCTCAAAGGGTGCCATGCAATTACTTCTGCTAACGGTTAACTACTTCCAGTAGTCCCAGGTCGTGCAGACTAGATTATGTCAAATCCATTTTACGTATAGTTCTGGGGCTGTTGGGATTCCTTTCAGTGGGAAGTACTCAGGACAGAGTCCATCCACCCTGCAGAACATGAATGCAGGCATAACTTGCAATCCCGGCATATGAAATGACAAAAGGTAAGTTCCACTGCTTAACTCTTGCTGATTTAAGCTTTCCAAGCACTTCAACTGGTAGCCAATTTTCAGTTAAATCCATTGTAATGCATAGGGAGAGTTCCAACGCTGAATGAGGGGAAGAATGGAAATATCTCAGATGAGACTGCTGCAGGAGGACAAGAGGGTTGACTTGAGGAGCGAAACCCGTCATGCAATGATTTAACAGCAAAACACCGTTCAGCGTTACTACTCTCTGCCTGTATGACTCACCTGGCAGTAGCTGCTTCTTCCCCACAGGTGTGCCATATTATGGTTTGGTAATTGTGTTTGAACGAAGGAAATGAATAACTTAAGCTGCTTGAGCTCAACGGGAATGGCTTGCACTCTGAGATCAGCTACAAGGTATGAGCTAGATCAAGGCTCATCTGAGAAGTGTTTCTCCCATTAGCTGATGGCAGAAGAACCAGGGGACATAGGTTTGTGGTTTTAGGCAAGAGATGCCGGTGGGGCGGGGTTGGGTGGGGAGGTGCTGTGAGGGAAAGCTGTTTTTTTCAACAAGTGGTGAGGGAGGGGGGGGGGGGGGGAGGGAGGGGTGGGAGGGAGGGGGGAGGGAGGGGAGGGAGGGAGGGGAGGGAGGGGAGGGAGGGAGGGGAGGAAGGGAGGGGAGGGAGGGAGGGGAGGGAGGGGGGAGGGGGAGAGGGAGGGAGGGGGAGAGAGGGAGGGAGGGGAGGAGGGGGAGGAGGGGGAGGGGGGAGAGGGGGAGGAGGGGGAGGGGGGAGAGGGGGAGGAGGGGGAGGGGGAGGAGGGGGGAGGGGGAGGAGGGGGGAGAGGGAGGGGGAGGAGGGGGGAGAGGGAGGGGGAGGAGGAGGGGGAGGAGGAGGGGGAGGAGGAGGGGGAGGAGGGGGGAGGGGGAGGAGGGGGGAGAGGGAGGGGGAGGAGGGGGGAGGGGGAGGAGGGGGGAGAGGGAGGGGAGGAGGGGGGAGAGGGAGGGGGAGGAGGGGGGAGAGGGAGGGGGAGGAGGGGCGAGAGGGAGGGGGAGGAGGGAGGGGAGGAGGGGGAGGAGGGGGAGGAGGAGGGAGAGGGAGGGGAGGAGGGGGAGAGGGAGGGGAGAAGGGGGAGAGGGAGGGGGAGAGGGAGGGGGAGGAGGAGGGGTGGGAGGAGTTGCAGGACCCCTCAGTGTGGTTGGGGTTGTTCAGGAGACTGGTGCATTCCCGGTTGGGTGTAGCCCTGGGCCAGGTCAGCGGGGGTAAGGGGCTTTAAGTCTGTGGGGAAAAGTCTTCAAGCCAAGGGGAAACCACAGCTGTAGCCTTTCTGTCCTACCAAACACTTCCAGGACATCCCCCTGCTGCGTCTTCTATCGTCAAATTCAATTTCACTCCCTTTGACTGTGAGCAGCCTCGCACTTCACAGCTGAAAGCTATTTCAAATGAGGAATTGGCCTTGTGAAACTTGTCGGAGCACTCCATGCTCCTGAACTTTCAAGTGCCTCCTTGAAGGCACAGGTGCCATGTCTCAGAGGATGACCAGCAGCCTTTGTTACCTAAACAGTGTACCTGAACTCTCGGAGCATCAGCACCACAGAGGCAACTCTCAACAATCAAATACTAAAGATCTTCACAACTGAGGATCTTCTCGGGGCCAAAGGGTAATTGTCTGGATGAGCGCCAGGCAGCTGAGCATGCCCCCCGCCCCCAATGTTGCTGGCAGAGGACTGGGGTCTGGGGTCTTGGGGCTGCTGGCATGGCTGAGGGTGAGTATGCACAGCAAGGTTTGCCAGCACAACTGGCTCACTGGATGGTACTCGAAGAGATGGCGGGATAGTCATAATAAGGGTGGTGGGGCGCTTGTGAGATTTGAGGGTCCTGGGATGGAAGCCCAAACTGATCGCCGGTTTCGCTCCTTCTCCAATTGCTTCTAGGTAAAAAAAAATGTTTGCTGGAGTTGATCCTGCTGAGGCTGTCCTCGCTGTGTTTGTGGAAGGTGCTGTAGAAGGCAGCAATGCCAACTCAGGCTGGAGGCGGCACCACGTGTGCAGGAGGGCCACTGCACACTCGGAAGACCCGGCTACCCATCAGGCTGTGGAGGGGGACAGAAGGGAAGGCCGATGACCCAAGGTGTACAGACGTCGTTGGTCCTTCAATGAGCTGACGGACAGCATATGTCGCAGACACAACACCGTGTGGAGGAGGAGGACATTCACTGCCGGTGACCTTCACGGCCACTGCAGCTCTCAATATCTATGCCACCTGGTCATTCCAGGGGTTGGGAGGGAACTTGTGAAGCATATAGCAGTCATCAGCCCACAGGTGCATCCGGATGGTGACGGATGCTCTGTATGCACGGGCATCAGACTATATCAGCTTTGAGCTGAACCTGACCCACCAAGGTGCCCAGCTGCAGGATTCACCGCCATTGCTGGGATGCCCCAGTTCCAGGGGGTGATTGATGGTATGCATGTTGTCTTGAAAGCACCGTGGTATCAGGGAGTGCCCTATATTAACAGCAAGGGGTTTCACACCCTGAATATTCAGATCGGGTGCAACCATTGCCTCAGAATTATACCCATGCCTGTTGCAACCCTGGGAGCGTGCATGGCAGTGACATCCTGGGGCACTCGGAGATCCCCAGTATCTTTGAGGACCAGCCCAGAATGACGGGTTGGCTCTTGGGGAGAAAGGATACCCGCCGGTGCAGAGGCCTGAGACCGAGGCTGAGACCTGATATAATGAGGCCCACCTTACCACCCATGTTGTCATTGAGCATCGGGCTGCTCAAGATGAGGTTATGATGCCTTGACCGCTCTTGCAGTGCCCTGCAGTACATCCCCCCAGAGGGTCTCCCGCTTTGTGGTGGTCTGTCATGCCCTCCATAATCTGGAGGAGGAGGAGCAGCAAGAGGAGGTGGAGGCCTCACCAGAGTAGGAGGAAGCAGACCAGGAGGGGCTGGAGGATGACCCCATTGAGGAGCCAGAAGATGAAGGACAGGCAACAAAGGTCCGACATGCCAGGAGGACCAGGGAGGCCCTCAACGCTTCCACATTCTCCGAGGACAAGGCTGTGTCCATCAGCTCAGCGCCCCCACCCCAATACCCCCCCCATTTCCCCACCTCCACCATTCCTCACCCCCCCCAAACCTACCCACATCTCACCCTCCCGACCACCATGTAACCCCTCCAAGGGTCTGTGCAACATCACCCCAGGGTGATGGGCCTGTGTCGGCATTGTCAGTGGATCATTATACAAGGCAGGAGAGTGATGATCACCCACTGTGAGGAAAGCTCTGGTGCTTCTCAGGATCTAATTAAGTCTGACTCCTGTCTTTCTGCTGACAGCGCGCTCACAACCATGCTCTGAAGGGGATCTGCATCAACGACTTTTGATCTTGGAATACTCTGCCGGGGGGTTGAAATATTGCTGGGGGTAGGGGGGGGAGGTTTTGCAGGCAGGCTTGCTGTGAAGATTAAAGTGACAGAGGCTTCAAATGTTTCAGGTGAGAAGATTTTAATGTGACATATTTCCATTCCCCCCAGCTAGGGATAGTGACCTAACCAATGCCCACTCAGTGCTCCTCACTCTTCTTGATCCTCCGTGGTTTAGTGCTATGTCTAGGTGTGTTTCCAGGATGTGGATCAATGGTGCAGGCAGCATGCTGCGTTCCGCAACTTGTAGCCTCTGATGCCCTTGGCAGACGACCTCTGGAGGGCCTGGAGCCGGAGGGCATCGGCCGATTTACCGGAGTCACTCTGAGAGATCCAGGAATGTCGAAATTCAGTGGTGGCTCACTTTTGGCACTAATTGCAGTTGAATACAGGTCGCAATCTCACCAATGCGGCCGCCGAGGAACACCTGGCAAATGTCCCCAAAAGTGGACTTGAACTTTTTCCACTGAATCGTGCCCATAAAATCTTAAACCATCTTTCAACCACATCCTTTTATTAGCTGGTATTTCTGATATTGCGTTCTCTGTACTTGAGCAAAAAATTTAGAAAGCTTTTCAAGTTTTATTCTGGACCTCCCTCGAAACTTAAATCATCTGACCACTCCCTCCAGATCAATTTAGCCGTCCAGAAATCTGGAGCCAGAATTAAGATAATTGGCATAAAACTAAAAATCCCGGTGTGAGAGAATTTTCTCACTCAGCATGTTACTGTGATCTGAAAGGCAGCAGGTTCACTCGTAACCTTCAAAAGGAAATGAGATAAATAATTGAAAGGACAAAGAGTTGCAAGGATATGGGTTAAGAGCAGAGGAGTGGGTCTGAATCTGGGAAAACCTTCAAAGTACCAGTACAGACATGATGGGCAGAGCGGCGTCCTTCTGACGACAAGGGTGGAATTTTCCCATAATTTGTCAGAGTGTCAGGTTCAGGCTGAAAACTGCCGTGCACCTCGCTAAACTGAGCTGCTCTGACATTTTAAAAAATGAGTGGGGGGAGGCGTGGTTTACACCGTCAGACTGTGGAGTGAGGCCTGTTGGATCCAGTAAGACTGGCTCCACAGAGATCTGGCCACTATTTTTATAAGGACTCCACAATCAAAACTGAGGTTAAACTTCGCCCCCCCTCTCCCCACATCATCACAAAGGTATCACAGCTCTCCCCTCCCCTCCCTCCCCCACACAACCCACAACCACCACGGCAGTATAGCCGGCGCCCACCCTCTCAATGCCCGCTACCCCGATCTTCAATGCCATATCCCCCTCCTCCCTCAATACTATGTTCCCCCACGTCTTAATAGACCTCCCCATTGCCCTCTCCTCCCGCCACTGCCAAGTATTGTCCTTTAAAGGCACGGCGCTCTCCTCCCCACTACGCAAAGCAGGAATGACCACCCCCCCCCCACAATTTGGGCTCCCCAGAGGACCATCCCTTGGTACTGCCCTCTGGCACAGGTTGGCACAGGCCAGCACGGCCATGTTGACATAGGTTGGCAGTGCCAACCTGGCAGTGCCAACCTGACAGTGCCAACCTGTACCAGGGGAAGTGCCCAGATGTTACCCTGTCTCCCCACCTCGGGGATAAACTTACCTTGGCGGGATTCCCTCGATTGCTTCATGTTCTTAAATGGCTGTTGCGAATATTTAGTGAGGGGGGAACGTATGACGAGGAAGCTCTTTAGCCATATTTAACTTTATTAAAGTTTATTAAAATTAGGTTTTCACCCTTTCTGGCGTGGGCGGGCACAATCAAGAAACGAGATTTCGTCGACGAGAGTCTCACTTCCCACTCGCTGTATTTTCCGCTTGCGTCACCATTCTTGTTGACGGCGATCAGGGGCGCAAAATTGCCTCCCCAAGATTCTAGTGCTTAGATATTCAGGTCTGCGGGTTGCTGGAGACCAGGCATTCAACCCACAATGTGAGTCAGCACCCAATGGCGGTCCCAATGTGCTGACTGTTATGTTAGGTACGCTGGTCTAACACTGGCTGTAACTGGATGCAGCTTAGATCAGAAAGATTCTCCAGACCTTGAAGTTAGTTCAATCAGGTTTATTGAATCAGTAGCACAGTTAGCACAGTTCTCTGTGAGTTCGACTCTCTGCTAACTTAAGTGTGGTTACTCTGTCTGAACCAGACTAGCTCTTAGCCACGTGGTGGAGGTGTGAGATTGTAACAATGCCCTTGACTGACTCTCTAGATGTTCATCAGTGGAAAGAGGCGGAGTGTGAGTGCCTCGTGTCTTTTATAGTCAGATCCCACCCCGGAGTGTCCCGCCCGCTTATTGGTCATGTCCTGTTCTCTGTGTCTATTAGCTGCTTGTCTGTATATCATTATGTGTGTGTCTGCATATCATAACACTGACCTCGGAGGGAATTGCCGGACCATCCGTGAAAGTTCACAATTCTGAGTTAACTGTACTTCAGACAGTCCCGACATACATACTTACCTGCATAGTTATCCAGAGACAGAAAAGTCCTAGTCTAACTCCTAGGGACAATCATGATAAAACCTCCCGTTCCTAACTGACAATTGCGGTCTCTCGCGGGATGTTTTGCTCCCATCAACAAATTCGCCAAAAAGAACAAGAGCGGAAAATCCCGGTCCACATAACTGACAGCTTCCTCCCCCCCCCCCCCACCACACCCCCCCCCACCCACCTTCAGTTCAGCCCCACCCACGCCCCAAACCCAACCAATCACACTGACTCTTCCTATCTGCCTCCTCAATTCCCAAGTGCCCCCAACCACTCGGCCTGGCATTAGCCCTCCCCCCCCCCCCAACCTGAATCTCCGACTACTCCCCTGGTGCCTCCCCGAACCTGAGCCTAATGCCACCTCTGCCCCCATGCCCTTACCCCTGCTCGATCTGCTTACTCCAGAACTACCTACCATCATCCATCCGGTCTATTCACTGACATTCATCTATTCACTGGCATTCATACTGAGCCTTTGAACTTAACTTAAGGCAGCTCCTGCTGTAAAGTATGCAGTGAGGCTCACTTTAATATGCACTTGCCGGGTCACAAGATGCAGGGTCTAACCCCCACTGAGGTGACACTGCCAGGATGTCAGCCTGGCAGCGGCACTGCCAGAGTGCCAGGTCGGCCATGCCAAGGTGCCCGGGTTGCATTTTTCCCATGCCGGTGACCGGGCCCGGGGGTGTCCTGCCATTATGGGGTGGGATGAGGGGGGGCTCGATCCTCGCCTTTCGGAAGTTGGAAAGAGCACCGTCCCCATCCCACATCCCCACCCTCCCTGCAACCCAGTAACCCCAATTAACCCTTTTGGACATTAAGGGCAATTTAGCATGGCCAATCCACGTAACCCGCACATCGTTGGATTGTGGGACGAAACCGGAGCACCGGGAGGAATTGCACGCAGACACGGGGAGAACGTGCAGACTCCACACAGACAGTGACCAAAGCCGGGAATCGAACCTGGGACCCTGGAGCTGTGAAGCAACTGTGCTAACCACCATGCTACCGTGCTGCCCTATCGAGCAAAAGTGAGTAAATGGAGTTGAGGTACATTTCCTACTCGTTCCAAATGAACAGCGCTGCAGGCCCAAGGGGCTGAAAGGCCTGCTCCTATCCTTATGCGCTCCCAATTCTTTCCACAATTTTCTCTGGCTGAAAGGCCTCCTCCCTGGGACCTCTCATCTGCTTCAGCCCGGTGCCCTTAGCTGTGCTGCAGGGCATCTCCTGATGTGGACGTTGGTGTTTAAGTAGATTAACGTCAATTGATGCTGGCCAATACACACTGTAATGTAATAGGACAACAAGTCATTCTCAATTATAGATGACTTTATCCAAAGCTTTAGTACAGATGCAGGCAGAATAAAGCTCCAGAGAAAACAGGAACAGAAACAGCTTTATTCCAAGAGAACTGCAGAAGTTGAGCATGTCAAAGAGTTTGATCCTCGCCTGTTTGGTTCTCCTGAATAATACATTGTCCAACGAGCATGGAAAATATTGCATTTAAACTCGACAGAAATGAAAAGAAAGAGACAGATGGTTCACAATCAATTTTTGAACAAACAACAAATGGAACTTAATAACTGACACAAAGAAGGCTGTGGGTTAGTGTAGGTCCAGAGTGCATGGATATCATTGCATGAACAAATAAAACGTCAAAAAAACTCCTTGGGAAAACTTTAAAAGAAAATACATCTGGCATTGATGACAAGACTCACTAATCAGGAATTTCTACGACCAATTAAAGATAAGGGGCGCGATTCTCCGCAAAGGCGGAGAGTCGTGAAGGCTGACACTAAAACGGCCGTGTTTCACGGCAGCCTCCGCGCCCCCTCCCGGGACCCGATTCTGCTCCCCGGTCGGGGCTAGCATGAACTACGGCATCGCGGGCTTAACGAATTTCGCTAAGCCCGCGCGCCAAAGTTAGCGACGGCTGACGCATATGATGACGTCAGCCGCGCATGCGCGGATTGGCCGACTCCAACCCGCGCATGCGCGGATGACGTCATCCGCGCATATCTGTCAGACCCGCGCATGCGCGGTCCGTAATGCCCCTCAGCCGCCACGCGGACTTATCCTGCGGGGCGGCGGAGGGAGAAAGCGTGCGCGGGAATCGGACCCGCTGCCTGCGATCGGTGCCCACCGATTGCGAGCCCATGCCACCCTTGGCACGGCCGTGGTGCGGCAGTGCCAATCGGTGGCATAGTTGTGCAGAACGGCACTTTGCCGCCGTTTTCACGAACTTGTATAGCAGGTGTATTAAAATTCGTTAAAACGGCCGTAAAGGCCTTGGAAATCGGCCCATCGGCCAGGGGAGAATCGCTGCTCACCGTAAAAAAACGGCGAGCAGCGATTCGTGTCGGGGGGCGGGCGTGGGGGGGGGGGAGGAGAATAGCGGGAGGGCGTCGGACCAGCGTCGCCGTAAAAATTTGCGCCGCCCGCTATTCTCCGCCCCGTCGTGAGTGCGGAGAATCGCGCCCAAGGATTTGTTTCTTAATAATTTACCAGGGCTGCCATTTTGAACTCGACAAGTGTACCTATTCACCATTTTATACGATATCCATGCACTTTAATGGACACGTTGGAGCTTGTTTTCCTGTTTCCCTCCCTTAGGCAACAGACAAGTGTGATGTATCCCAAATACACTCCACCTTCCCTGAGAATTCCCAGATTTAGCTTGTATGGTTTTACCATGCTGTCTTTTAACCCTCAAAGTATGCTCTCTCCCTGAAGGGGCCCCAGAGAGGCAGAGTATAACCCCTCAAACATGTTCCTCCACTTGATTCATTCATGGCTGATCTGAACCTGAACATTACCGAATAGCCTTGGCCAGGATCTTTGAATACCCTCAAAAACCATTCAATCCTGCCTCAGCAGCTTCTTAGGGAGTGAGAATTCCACGTTACTAGTAACTAGTGTGAAGAACCAGTGGATGTAATTTAATAGATTTCCAGAAGGCCTTTGACAAGGTGCCGCACAGGAGACTGTTAAATACGTTAAGAGCCCATGGTGTTAGGGGCAAGGTACTGGCATGGATAGAGGATTGGCTGACTGGCAGAAGGCAGAGAGTGGGGATAAAGGGGTCTTTTTCAGGATGGCAGCTGGTGACTAGTGGTGTGCCTCAGGGGTCTGTGCTGGGACCACAACTTTTCACAATATACATCAATGATCTGGAAGAAGGAACTGAAGGCACTGTTGCTCAGTTTGCAGATGATACAAAGATCTGTTGAGTGACAGGTAATATTGAGGAAGCAAGAGGGCTGCAGAAGGACTTGGACAGGCTAGGAGAGTGGACAATGAAGTGTCAGATGGAATACAATGTGGAAACGTGTGAGGTTATGCACTTTGGAAGGAGGAATGGAGGCATAGACTATTTTCTCAATGGGGAAATGCTTAGGAAATCAGAAGTACACAGGGACTTGGAAGTCCTTGCTCACGATTCTCTTAAAGTTAAATTGCAGATTCAGTTGGCAGTTAGGAAGGTAAATTCAACGTTAGCATTCATGTCAAGAGGACTAGAATACAAGACCAGGATTGTACTTCTGAGGCTGTATAAGGTTCTGGTCAGACCCCATTTGGAGTATTGTGAGCAGTTTTGGGCCCCTTTTCTTAGGAAGGATGTGCTGCCCTTGGAAAGGGTCCAGAGGAGGTTCACAAGAATGATCCCTGGAATGAAGAGCTTGTTGTATGAGGAACGATTGAGTACTCTGGGTCTGTACTCATTGGAGTTTAGAAGGATGAGGGGGGACCTTATTGAAACGTACAGGATATTGCGAGGCCTGGATAGAGTGCACGTGGAGAGGATGTTTCCACTTGTAGGAAAAACTAGAACCAGAGGACACCATCTCAGAATAAAGGGACACTCTTTAAAATAGAGATGAGGAGGAGTTTCTTCAGCCAGAGGGTGGTGAATCTGTGGAACTCTTTGCTGCAGAAGGCTGTGGAGGCCAAATCACTGAGTGCCTTTAAGACAGAGATAGATAGGTTCTTGATTAATAAGGGGATATGGGGTTATGGGGAGAAAGCAGGAGAATGGGGATGAGAAAAATCTCAGCCATGATTGAATGGCGAAGCAGACCTGATGGGCTGAATTCTGTTCCTATGTCTTATGGTCTTATAAATGTTTCCTATCATCTCTTTTGAATGATCTGCCCTAATTTGAAGGTTATGCCCCCTTGTTCTGAACTCCCTCATCAGGGGAAAGAGTTTCTATAAATCCAATTGATCTTCTTGAAACCTTTTAATTATATTACCTCTTACGCACTGGTTTTTATGTGGTGGATTCAAATGGGTTCTGCAGGCTTTGAAGATTCAACCATAGCAGAAAACCTTATGGAAAAGATGCTAACGTTACGGGTTGCGATGTTAGACTGCCCGTTTGCTCGAGCAAACAGTCAACGATGACATTGTGCAATCGTTCTCATAAGTTGCTTCTGTTCAACTACAAGGTAGCTTGTGAGAAACATTGTAAAACAACAACCCTAATCCATGCAATTTATCCAATAATTTAATCCATTTGGTCCTGGTATCATTCCAGTGAAGCTATGCTGAATTCCAGCACATTACTGTCGGAGCTCCTCAGGGTAGTTTCCTGGGCCCAACCATCTCCAGTTGCGTCACCAGTGACCTTCCTTCTGCCATAAGGTCAGCAGTGGGGATATTTGCTGGTAATTGCACAATGTTCAGCGCCATTCGTGACTCCTCAGATATGAAGCAGTCCATATCCAAATGTAACAAGACCTGGATAATACCAAGACTTGGGATGACATGCGGCAAGTAACATTCATGCCACACAACTGCCAGGCATTGACCATCCGCAACAAGAGAGAACCTAACCATCACCACTTGGCATTCAATGGCAGTACCACCACTGAAGCGCCCTTCTTGTTTTTAAAATGTATTTTGTTCCAAAATTATTCAAACAGTTGCAGAACAGAAGCAATCCGGGGAACATGCCCCCATCTCACAATTTTACAGTCGGTGTAGATTTTTCCCCATTTTCACCCCCCCCCTCCCCCACTCCGGCTCCTCAAACATGGCCATGAACTGCTCCCACCTTTCCTCAAAACCCTCCGCTGAATCCTTCAATTCCTATTTGATCTTTTCCAAATGGAGCCAGTCATATAAATCTCCTCGCCAGGCCGCCACCCCCCGGTCACATTGCCGATCGCCGTTCCAATAAATCCTTCACTGGGCAACCAGAGACGCGAAGGTCACGACATCGGCCTTCCTCCCCTCCATCAGCTCCGGCTTCTCTGATATCCCGAATATCACCACTATAGGGTCCGGCACGACACTCTCCCCCACAATTATTGTTAGTGTCGCGAACACTCCCGCCCTGAATCTCTCCAACTTCTCACAGCCCCAGAACATATGTGTGTGATTCACTGGTCCCCGCCCACACTCTTCCGTGGAAGAACCCATTCTCTCCCGAGTTTTTGTACCCTATGAACCACCTTGAACTGTATCATAGAACATAGAACATAGAACAGTACAGCACAGAACAGGCCCTTCGACCCTTTATGTTGTGCCGAACAATGATCACCCTACTCAAACCCACGTATCCACCCTATACCCGTAACCCAACAACCCCCCCCCTTAACCTTACTTTTTTTAGGACAATACGGGCAATTTATCATGGCCAATCCACCTAACCCGCACATCTTTGGACTGTGGGAGGAAACCGGAGCACCCGGAGGAAACCCACGCGCACACGGGGAGGACGTGCAGACTCCGCACAGACAGTGACCCAGCCGGGAATCGAACCTGGGACCCTGGAGCTGTGTAGCATTTATGCTAACCACCATGCTACCGTGCTGCCCCCACCATGCTACCGCGCTGCCCAATCTCATCAGTCTCATCCTTGTGCACGAGGAAGTCGTGTTTACCCTACTTGGTGCCTCACTCCATACTCCTTAGTTTATCTCCCCTCCCAGTTCCACCTCCCACTTCTCTGTATTCTTCACCATCCGCTTACCCCTCTGTTCTCCCAACCATCCATAAATATTTCCTACCCTGCCCTCCCCTTCCACGTCTGGGAGCAGCAACGGCTCCAGTAGGGCATACTTTGGAAGCTTGGGGAACTATTTCCAGATCTTCTGTCCAAAGTCCCTTACCTGTAAATATCTGAACTCGTTTCCACTCGGGAGCTCTACCCTCTCCCTCAGTTCCTCTACACTAGCAAACCTCTCTTCCAGGCAAAGATTCCTCACCCCCGCCAGCCCCACTTCTCTCTCCACTTCCTGTACATACCGTCTGTCCCCTCTGGCTCAAACGTATGGGCGCGATTCTCCGCCCCCCACGCCGCGTGGGAGAATCACGGGAGGGTCCCCCGACAAATATCACGCCCCCCTCATGCCCCCGCGATTCCCCCCCCGCTCGGAAGAATCCGCTCGCAGTTTTTCACGGCGACCGGCGATTCTCCGACCCGGATGGGCCGAGCGGCCTGCCGTTCGCGACCGTTTCACGACGGCGGCAACCACACCTGGTCGCTGCCGTCGTGAAACGGGTGTGGAGATGCCCGTTTGGGGCTTGTAGGGGGCCTGGTGGAGAATGAGCACCACGACTGTGCTCGGGAGGGGACAGGCCCGCGATCGGTGCCCACCGATCGTCGGGCCGGCATCTAAATCGGACGCACTATTTCCCTTCCGCCCCCCGCAAGATCAAGCCGCCACGTCTTGCGGGGCGGCTGAGGGGAAAGACGGCCACCGCGCATGCGCGGGTTCGAGCTGTCAGCGTCGTGACGTCAGCTGCGCATGCGTGGGTTGAAGCCGGCCAACCTGCGCATGCGCGGCTGACAACATTCGGCGCGCCGGCCGCGTCATTCTCGGCGCGACGCCCCCACGGCCGAGATTTACGGAGCGCCGCTCCAAGCCCCGCTGGGAGGGGAGAATAGGGGGCGAGGAGCGGCCTCTGAGGCTGTCGTGAAACTCCGCCGAGTTCACGACGGCCCTCCTGAGTTTTCCCGGGAGCGGAGAATTCCGCCCCTTCACACAACAGCATTAGCACCGACATCCTCTTTATCCTAAAATGCCTTCTCAGGTTCCACATCTTCATCATGGACTGTACAACTGGGTTCGCCATGTATCTCCTTGGCACCAGTGGCAATGCCACTGTCACCATAACTCTCAGGCTGTAGCCCCTACAAGATTCTTCCTCCATATTAACCCATTCTGCCCCCTCTGCCTCCCACCAACTTCTCCACCTTCGCCATCCAGCAATAATGCAACAAGTTTGGCAACGCCATCCCTCCAATTCTGTCTCTGTAACAGGGCGCTCTTTACCCTTGGCACCTTCCCCGCCCACATGAACTCTGAAATAATCGGATCCAACTTCCAGAAAAAGGCCTTTGGTACAAAAATCGGAAATGCCTGGAATATGAATAAGAACCTTGGAAAGACATTCATCTTCACCACTTGTCCCTCGCTGCCAGAGTCAAATGCAGCATATCCCACCTTTTAAAATCCTCCCTAACCTCCTCCGCCAGCTTTGTTAAATTCTATTTATGCAGCATTGCCCATTCTCCCATCCCCTTGCTCCCCAGATAACTGAACCTGTCTCTGGCTACCTTGAATGGCAGCCTCCCCTGAGCTGGCTCTCCAATCCAATTCTTGCACTTCTCCCTATATTCAGCTTGTATTCCTGAGAAAGCCCCAAACCTCTCTAATAGGCCTGTAATCCTCACTATGCTCTTCAATGGATCCGACATGTACAGTAACAGATCATCCGCATATAGCAACACTCGATCCTTCCTGCTCCATCTTCTAATCCCTTGCCACTCTGCCAACCCCCTAAGGGCTATTGCCAGGGGCTCTATTGAAAGCGTGAACAGCAGTGGCGACAGCGGGCACCCCGGCCTCGTTTCCATGTGTAACCCAAAACTTTGTGAGCTCATATCGTTGGTCCCTATGTTCACCACCGGTGCCACATATAACAGGCACACCTACGCCACAAACTTTAGCCCAAATCTGAACCTTCCCAGGACCTCGAACAGGTACCACCATTCCACCTGATCGAACGCCTTCTCCGCAGCATCCATGGACACCATTACTTCCAGTACCCATCCTCTCGACGAGATCATAATCACATTTAAAATCGCCTTCTATTGAGAGATGCCAGCCCTTCACATGACCTGTTTGGTCCTCCGAAACCATCCCAGGATACAACCTTCCATCTCCCCGCCACCAGCTTGGCCAGCACTTTTACATCGGTATTTAACAGTGATATGGGCCTTTACAACCAACATTCCAACGGGTTCTTCCCCTTCTTTGGTATTAATATAATCATCGCCTGCATCATCGTCTCTGGCAGCTCTGCCTTCTCCAGTGCCTCACAAAATGCCCCCAGCAGATGTAGTGTCAGTTCCATCGAGAACTCCTTATAAAATTCCGCCGGGTAATCATCCGACTTTGGGCCTTTCCCGACTTCATCCCCCATATACTGAATCCCCCTTCTATCAAAGTCCTGGGGGCTACCACTAGATTATTCATATACATACTGTGGCTACAAGAGCGGATCAGAAGCTAAGAATCCTTTGGCGTGTAAATGCTAACTTCCCAAAGCCTGTCCACCATCTGCAAGGCATAAGTCAGGAGTGTGATGGAATATTCTGCACTTGCCTGGACAAGTGTAAGTCTAACAACACTCAAGAAGCTTGACACAATCCAGGATAAAGAGGTCCACTTGATTGGCACCCCATCCACAAACATTCACTCCGCCATCACCGTTGCACAGTGGCAACTGTGTGTCCCATTCACCGAGGTTCCTTCGGCATCACCTTTCAAATCCATGTCCACTACCATTGAGAGGGACAAAAGCATCAGGCACCTGGCTACACCACAACCAGCGGTCTCCCTCCAAGTCACTTACCATCCTGACTTGGAAATATATCGCCGTTCCTTCACTGTCACTGGGCCAAAATCCTGGAACTCCCTCCTTAACAGCACTCTGGGTGTACCTACACTTCAGGGACTGCAGTGGTTCAAGAGGACAGCTCACCACCAGCTCCTGAAGGGAAACTAGGGATGGGCAATAAATGCTGGCCTAACCAGCGAAGCCCACATCTCAAGATTGAATAAAAGATAAGAATTATTCTGCGTCCCCCACATCCCACCCCACTCAAAGATCAATATATCCTTCCTGAGGTTTAAGCCAGAATGAAATGCAATTAATCCAGATGTGGTCTGACCAGAGCTTGACGTAACTTTTGCAAACCCTCCAACGCTTGAGACTGCAACCGCCTTGAGATGAAGGAAAGCCAAAGTTCATTTAACCTTTTAATTTTTGTATAGGTCTGCTGACATTTAATAACTTCTGTAGCTTGAATCCCTCTGTGACTGCACAGTTCTGAACTTCTCACCAGCTACAAAATACTCTGATCATTTCTGGGTCAAAAGCTCAGACCTACTCTTACCTGTTCTAATCTTCATGCTCGAGATTCCACACTCCTGGCCTTCCAAAATCTGTACGCAGCAGGTTTTTCCTGTACATTTGTTTTCCTCTGCAGTCTCTTGTGTGAACAGACGGATGTTGAGCTTCTTCTGGCATTTATTTTTGCCCCCTCTCTGTCAATGCAGACATTTCTGGCGGTTGGGCTTTCCACACAGGGTTGTGTCATAGAACATAGAACATAGAACATCACAGCGCAGTACGGGCCCTTCGGCCCTCGATGTTGCGCCGACCTGTGAAACCATCTGAAGCCTATCTGACCTACACTATTCCATTTTCATCCATATGTCTATCCAGTGACCACTTAAATGCCCTTAAAGTTGGCGAGTCTACTACTGTTGCAGGCAGGGCGTTCCACACCCCTACTACTCTCTGAGTAAAGAAACTGCCTCTGACATCTGTCCTATATCTACCACCCCTCAATTTAAAGCTATGTCCCCTCGTGTTGGTCATCACCATCCGAGGAAAGAGACTCTCACTGTCCACCCTATCTAACCCTCTGACTATCTTATATGTCTCTATTAAGTCACCTCTCGGCCTTCTCCTCTCTAACGAAAACAACCTCAAGTCCCTGAGCCTTTCCTCGTAAGACCTTCCCTCCATACCAGACAACATCCTAGTAAATCTCCTCTGAACCCTTTCCAAAGCTTCCACATCCTTCCTATAATGTGGTGACCAGAACTGCATGCAGTACTCTAGGTGCGGCCGCATCAGAGTTATGTATAGCTGCAGCATGACCTTGTGGTTCCGAAACTCAATCCCCCTGCTTATAAAGGCTAGCACACCATATGCCTTCTTAACAGCCCTATTAACCTGGGTGGCAACTTTCAGGGATTTATGTACCTGGATGCCGAGATCTCTCTGTTCATCTACACTACCAAGAATCTTGCCATTAGCCCAGTACTCTGCATTCCTGTTACTCCTTCCAAAGTGACCCACGTCACACTTTTCCGCATTAAACTCCATCTGCCACCTCTCAGCCCAGCTCTGCAGATTATCTATGTCCCTCTGTATCCTATAACATCCTTCAGCACTATCCACAACTCCACCGACCTTCGTATCATCTGCAAATTTACTAACTCATCCTTCTACACCCTCTTTCAGGTCATTTATAAAAATGACAAACAGCAGTGGCCCCAAAACAGATCCTTGCGGTACACCACTAGTAACTGAACTCCAGGATGAACATTTGCCATCAACCACCACCCTCTGTCTTCTTTCAGCTAGCCAATTACTGATCCAAACCGCTAAATCACCTTCAATCCCATACTTCCTTATTTTCTGCAATAGCCTACCGTGGGGAACCTTATCAAACGCCTTACTGAAATCCATATACACCACATCAACCGCTTTACCCTCATCCACCTGTTTGGTCATTGATAGTTATAGTAGATGAGGTTACATTCATGGTGACAATAAGAGGATGGTCATTCAATGTCTTCATTCAAAAATCTTTTGTCCACTTGTTTAAGGGAATCCATTTATAGATTATCATAGAATTTACAGTGCAGAAGGAGGCCACTCGGCCCATCGGGTCTGCACCGGCTCTTGGAAAGAGCACCCTGCCCGAGGTCAACACCTCCACCCTATCCCCATAACCCAGTAACCCCACCCAACACTGACGGCAATTTTGGACACTAAGGGCAATTTATCATGGCCAATCTACCTAACCTGCACATCTTTGGACTGTGGGAGGAAACCGGAGCACCCGGAGGAAACCCACGCAGACACGGGGAGGATATGCAGACTCCGCACAGACAGTGACCCAAGATGGAATCAAACCTGGGACCCTGGAGCTGTGAAGCAATTGTGCTATCCACAATGCTACCGTGCTGCCCTGAATGCCAATGATGCTGAGCCATCAGCTCAAGGACAATTAGGGATCAGCATTAATTGCTGCTTCAGCCAACAATGCTCACATCCCATGAATGAATAACAAAATAAAATTATGGTGATGAGCAGGGGAGTACCGCCTGATGTCCCAGCTATTTTTAATTCTGCCATCTACATCGCTAAAACAAATACAGAAAATACCAAAAATTTTCAGCAGGTCTGACAGAATCTGTGGAGAGAGAATGGAGTTAACGTTTTAAGTCTGGATGACATTGTGAAAGCTGGAGAGAACTGGAAATAGGGTCAGATTTATATTGTTGGGGGAGGGGGGGGCACATGGAGTGGTGGGGGCTGGATAGAGGGTCAGCGATAGGAGCAGATTGACAAAGATGTCATGGACAAAAAGACAAACGGCATGATCTGCCAGCCATGTTGCACCCGAAAGCCAGCACGGCACAGCTGGTAGATGCCAGGAAATCCATCTTTCGGGATTTACCCAGCTCGCCTTGCTTCACGAGATCTAACGCAATCTCGCAAGATGTCGTGATCTGATTACAAAGCACAAAGAAAAATACTGCGCAGGAACAGGCCCTTCAGCCCTCAAGCCTGCACCAACCATGCTGCCCATCTGAACTAAAACCCCCGACCCTTCCGGGGACCATATCCCTCTATTCCCATGCTATTCATATTTGTCAAGACACCCCATAAAAGCCACTATCGTAACTGCTTCCACTACCTTCTCCAGGCTCCCACCACCCTCTGTGCAAAAAGCGTGCCTCAAATATCTTTACACCTTGCCCCTCTCACCTTAAACCCTGAGTAATTGACTCTTCCACTCTGGGAGAAAGCTTCTGACTATCCGCTCTGCCCATGCCCCTCATAATTCTGCAGATGTCGATCAGGCCGCCCCTCAACCCCTGTCGTTCCATTGAGAACAGACCGAATTTATGCAACCTCTCCTCATAGCTAATGCTGTCCATACCAGGCAAGTAAGAAGTCTTACAACACCAGGTTAAAGTCCAACAGGTTTGATTCAATCACGAGCTTTCGGAGCGCAGCTCCTTCCTCAGGTGAATGGCCATTCACCTGAGGAAGGAGCTGCGCTCCGAAAGCTCGTGTTTGAATCAAACCTGTTGGACTTTAACCTGGTATTGTAAGACTTCTTACTGTGCTCACCCCAGTCCAACGCTGGCATCTCCATATCATGGATACCAGGCAACATCTTGGTAAATCTTTTCTGTACCCTCTGCAAAGCCTCCACATCCTTCTGGTAGTGTGGAGACCAGAATTGTACACAATATTCTGAGTTCTGCCACACAGAGATCCTCAGTGCAGGAAACGGGACTAAGTGCGGCCTCAGTGGGGTGTTCCCTGTTGATGCTTCAAATAGAACCAGATTCCCATAGATGGAACGGTGTTTCTCGGTGCTGCGAGCGCCGGAAAAAACTCAGATAAACGCGCTTGTTACAGGGCTCTGTTCGATCGCTCTCAAAGGAAATGTAAATGGGGGTGATGAAGGCTAAGGAGGGTGCCGATAGTGGCACATTAAGAGATTAGAATGTGTTAATGGCAGAACAATGGTAAGCAGTGTGTCAAAGGACAACTAGGAACAGGAACAGATGGCCCATGTGGGTTGGGGTGGGGGAGGGGGGGGTTAAGGTCCAGACTTGAAACATTAGCTCTGTTCTCTCTCCACAGATGCTGTAAGACCTGCTGAGTTTGCTCAGTATTTTCTGTTTCTGTTTCAGATTCCACCATCCGCAGTAATTTGCTTTTATCGCTAAATCAGACGATCTGCTCGTTTCCTCATTGCTTCCTGTGGGAGCTTGCTGTGCATAAATTGTCTGCTGTGTTTCCCACATTGGAATAATGACTACATTTCAAAAGTGCTTTGTTGACTGTAAAGTGCTTTGGCCTTTGTTGGAACTTGCCTGAGTCCTAAAGCTAATTATATCCCGATGTGGTTATCAGAAAATGAATTTGTGTGAATATCATGGATTAGGTGGAAGAGTGAAAATAGATAACAGCAGAAATGTTGGCCACATCCCGAGCTCTCAAGAGTGGATAATTTTTTTTTATAGGTTTAGAATACACAATTCATTTTTTCCAATTAAGGGGCAGTTTAACGTGGCCAATCCACCTATCCTGCATATCTTTGGTCTGTGGGGGCGAAACCCACGCAAACACGGGGAGAATGTGCAAACTCCACATGGACAGTGACCCAGAGCCAGGATTGAACCTGGGACACCAGTGTCGTGAGGCAGAAATGCTAACCACTGCGCCACCGTGCAGCCCGGGAGTGGATAAATTGACCAGAAAATGGAAATATCGGAGAACTACTTGAGATTGTCTCAATCATCCTGTTCCTTCTGTAATATTAACTGCTGAACAACAAAGACGGCCATTATGTCATGTCTGGACGTTGGATAAGAAGGAACTAATTTCAAGATATTTTCTGGGTATATCATGTGACATAACTAAGACCATTTGTGACAATTTTATATTAAAGTGAATTTATTAAAATAAAGAAATAAAAAAAGTTAACACTTACAACACAAGAACACCTTGACAAGTTAACAGTACTGTTTAAATCTTTCCAAACAGATCTTGGTTTAAATAACTTTGAGCTAAACCACCCTTTTGAATGGCAAGAGTCCTTATAGAATTTCTAATGTATAATGTTCCAGCAATCTTGCTACACAATGCCCTGCTGCTCTTAGGGTGACAGCAAACTGATTCTCCAGAACTGGCCTTGTCCACACCTGTCTTCTTTGAGATATCACCATCTGCCGCCAAACAGTGTCCGTTGTTTTCTTAAATCTGTTTTCCCCATTTGATCTTACCCTTAGTGGCAGCACAGTGGTTAGCACTGCTGCCTCACAGTGCCAGGGTTCGGGGTTCGATTCCAACCTTGGGTAAATGTCTGTGTGGAGTTTGCATATTCTCCGCGTGTCTGCGTTGGTTTCCTTTGGATGCTCCGGTTTCCTCCCACAGACAAACGATGCAAAGGTTAGGTGATTGGCATGCTAAATTGTCCCTTGGTGTCCAAAGGTTACGTGGGGCTACAGGATTGCGAGGGAGTGGGTCTAGGTAGGACTTTCTTTCAGACGGTCCATGCAGACTTGATGGGCTGAATGGCCTCCTTCTGCAATGTAGGGATTCTATTGTATCCTGCAATCCTTTAGCAGTTCCCCTTTCCCAGAATTGATTTGTCATAATTTTTTACTTCATGGCTACTATATTTCAAAAGTTCACTTGCCCAGCCTTTCCTCGTCTATTTGCAATTTTCCAATGTGTGTATATTACACATTGAAATACAACAGCCAACTTCAAATCACTTCTTTCATCGCCTTATGTAAATTGTTATTCAAGTTCTTCTGGCTTCCTCTGTTCATCACCATATCAACCCAACTGCTTTCACAACTTTCTTATTAATGTTGACCTTTGCAGTCTTTCTGCCTCCAATACAATTAAACTAAAGTCGCACCCCCACAGGATTGTTTTCCAATGCATGAGAATATGACAGTCATGATACAAAATATCAACAAAAAGTTGAAACTCTTGTTTTCCTGACATCATGGACAGCTTGACATCAAAACAACTCTGCAGAACTAATCTGCTTGATTTAGAGGTTTTCCAGACAGCGGGTGAATTGTAGCCCAAGAAATTTAGCATCCACCTGAACCAACAGACCTTTTCAGCTTAAAAGCTTAACTGAGGCACCCTATCTCTCCAACATTCCAGCACCTTTGCATCTCCATGGGGGAATGACAGGCTGGATCAGCAGTTCAAACCTTGGGATGGGGCTCAAAGGTGCAAAACTCTGGCATTAGGGGGAAAAGTGAACCATAATGAGCCTCGTTGACACCATATTGCATTTTTTATGAGGTGAACTGTGTTTAACCAACTTACCATGATGGTGCCTTGCCACCTCCTTCTGTGGTATTGTGTGAAGCAAATAATGGCATGATGGGAAAACTAGTCAAGTCTTCTTGGTACAATTGAACTTAAACTGACTTCACATAACCTAAGGCACAGATACAAATACACAGATACAAACAGCCAAGGTCAACTTGATCTGAGAACTGGCTGACTCTAAAACTCAGATAAGACGCGTTCGTTATGAGACCAGAGCAGTCTAAATACATACGATAAGCTAAAAAACTGTCTCTTCCTGTACTTAAACAAATTTGTCCATCCCTTAAAACAAAGACAAGATAATGACATGAGACCCCAGGCCCCTAAAGGTCAGCAAGGAGACACCATTGTAATGATTATTACTTATGTTTTACTTTTGATCAAATTCCTGACCAAGCTGTATTCATGTTATCTTGATCCTATAATGTATAAAAATCGTCTTATTCTTCTGTGATATTGCAGACTTGGGACGGACTCAGCAGTTTGTACTTGACTGCTTTCCAACTTCAAGACTCAGCCATTACTGCTAGCAGTTCTAATTCGTAAATAAAGTTCAGTTTTGCTTACCTAATGAATGCTGTTTGAATTTCTCTATCACAGTACAGACGCGGGGAAAATATTGACTACGACACTTCACTTACTAAATTGTATTATTTGCAAGTCTAAGATTACTCCAATGTTTAATGTTAAACAAAATCAGAAAATGCTGGAAAACATTCGGCTGGTCAGGCAGAATATGGGTGAAAAAGAACAGCTTAACATCCCAGGTTGATGGTTGTTCAGGAGAACTTTCATAGGTTCTGTTAACCTGCAAAGTTAAACCTGTTTCTGTCCCTCCACAGACGCTACCAGACCTGCTGAGCATTTCCAGTATTTTTTGTTTTCCTTTCAGAATTCCAGACTCTGCTTTTGTCTTCATGTAAAATTCTAGTTGGAGTATAATCATTCCTTGTTTAGTTTTAAATTTCAGACTATTTGGAGGCCGCAAAATTTCAGGGTCTTCCTGCAACCATTGGTGTCGCAGCTCACCGCAGTTGTCTCCCATTAGGATCAACATTTCCTCAAGTGCTGAGAACAGGTCCCTTGTAACACAGTCACCTGCCATATCACTTCTACAGATGCTCTAATACTCTGAGCAAGTAACCATTTGATCTGATACATCAATTATTTACAGCATCCTTTCCCTGATTTGCGATTGTCTTAAGTCTTGAGTGAGAGCTGGTTCCGAAAGCCTGAATGCTTTTGAAGATTAAAGTCAGCAGTGTATCCTGTTTCCTAAATATTAATATTATTCATTCAGAATCATTCGAGTGAATAAACAAGGCACTTGGGGCCAATTACATGCAGTGCCTTTCCGTACCTAGAACCCGCATGCTTGACCTACATTGAGAGTTCAATGTTGCTCAGTGGAGCTACAATGGAGTTTCTGGTCCCAGAATCTGTCTCACTTCCACTCTGCACTCAACCTTATTCTAAGATTCAGTTAAAATGCATTCGCATACAGCAGACACCCCACTTTAAAATGGAGAATGAAAAGCTGTACCAACAAATTGGAAGAACACTAAAAGCTAAATACTTGTCTGTGTTTTTGTTTAGGCATGGTGGGGGGGGGGGGGGGGGGTTGTTGGAGGGGGGGAATGGAAAGGTGTTACAGGTGTGGTCACCATACACAAATTTGATGCTGCTACTTTGTATCCATGATTGGAGCTTAAGGACAAGTATCTGCTGTGCTGCTGGCTTTCTCGGTGCTCGGCAGTGAGCGGCAATAGAATGTGGTGCAGCCAGCCTTCTGTTCTTAAAGGAAGTCTGCCCCTCTGAAGGCAAAGCTGTGCTACAGCAAAGGGGCCTGCTGTTGAATACTGTTGCTGCAATTTTGAATCAGGAAATTGGAACACCAGGGCAAAGAGAGTGCTCCAGGATCAGGAATGCAATGTGGCAAGAACACTTTGAAAACATTTCTGTATACTTCAAGACACTTTGCAAGTTGGGTGTATTTCACTTTTACATAAATCTTGTGCTCTTCTCCCCTTGCAGCTGAATATTTGAGCAGTGGTGAGTGACCTGGTAATTAATTTAATCGTCATGCCAGTTGGTAGGGCTGGGGTGGATTCCCCAGAGGCTAAACTCAGGATGGCACAGAACATGTTGATCTCTGTGGCTTGTGGTCACAGCATTATTCTCAGTGGCCAGATTGTTAGCAAATTCGTCCTTCGGTCTCCCGCCATCTTCCCTGGTCCTCCTTCATATAGTGAAGATTGCCCTGTGCCTCCAAGCACCCATTCATATCCTTCATTTACATGGGCTGGTTGCTTACCCTATGTTAACCATTTATTCGAATAGTGCAATGAACATAATGACAGGTACCCAGTGTGTCCTGTGCGGTGGGCAGGATTCTCCGGTCCTCCAGCACATTTTTCTCAGCAGCGCACCATTCACTAGCGTCTGGATTTCTTACCCGCCACTTGTCAATAGGGTTGCCCTTTGAAGCCACCTCACGGTGTCGGGAATCCCAGGGGCGATGTTGCGCTGCGAGCGGGGTAAGAGAATCCCAACGGCTGGACAATTCTGATCATTGCCTCCGTTTCTAGTGAGCATGGTTAACAATTAAAATGTTTTTTTTAATCTGAAGGGAAGAAAAGGAAAATGAAATATACAACTTCCTGCTCAGTTTTCACAATGTGACGAATATTTTATAAATGGCAATACGTATATTCTGTATTTTCACAGTAAAGTTAATAAAACCTGAGTTAAAATGCTTACAGTCAGTATGTCTGCTAGACCTGTGAGTAAAAGTTATTTTACTTGTTTGCAGATAGAGAGCTAATGTGATATTGTAACAGTTTAAGCCTGGCTAAACAAATCAAGGCACAGTTTGTAACAAGAGACAAAAGATTGCTGTGTGCTTTGAGTGCAGCCGATGTAGCTAACAGAAGGGGCCAGGTCTGCCTGGACAAAAGAGAGCCTTCCAGAGTTCTGAGCTGAGAAGAAGGATTTCAGGTTGGCCCTAAAAAAAAGTTTTCTCTCTCTAAGGACCCTGCATCAAGATAAGCAAGTAAAATGTGGTTGTTACCTTTATTTGAAAGATATGGGTTGCTTTATGGCAACGTAGAGGCAGGTTTCAGGAAGCACATTAAGATGGTGTACCCGTTAGCTGTCAAGTTATTTCTTTGTTGCTAATGTGCTTAATTTTGTGTCCAAATTAAAGTTTGTTTTAACATTAAATCTGTCGACTGGACAGTGTTATCAATCCTGCCGTTCAGTAATCTTTCCTCAAAGTTTTACCAAATTCCAATAGTTGGGTTGTAGTCCAAAATCATAACCATAATTGGGATTCTGGTCTGGACCCACAACAACAATTTTATAATATTCATAAATATGGGGTGAAATTCTCCGACCCCGCTCCAGGTCAGAGAATCGCCGAGGGTGGGGGGGGGGGGGGGTGAATCACGCAACGCCGCTCTGATGCCGATCCAACGATTCTCTGATCGCCGGAGAATCGGTGCCAAGGGCGCTGGCGCGGTCAGGGAGGTGAAATCCTACTCCGGGGGGGGGGGGGGTTGTCCACTGTGGCTATGCCCGCAATCGGAGCCTACCAATCGGTGGGCAGCTTATCCCGGTCGGGACCGATGTTCCTCCGCGCCAGGCCGCTGTAGGTCTCTGCCATGTTGCATCGGGGCCGGCGCTGAGACGGCAGCCCACGTGCATGCGCGAACATGCGCTGGCCATGGCGCGCATGCGCGAACACGCGCAGTCGTAGCGCACATGCACGGACCCGCAGCGCCCGTACTGATGCCCGTTTCAGCAGCTGGAGCAGTGTAAGGCTCTCCAGTGCCATGCTGGCCCCCTGTGTGGTGCAGGATCGCTGATCCTGGGGACCAGATGACGCCGTCGTAAAACGCTCCGGCGTTTACAACAGCGTCAACACTTAGCCCCCGGATCAGAGAAACCCGCCCATGGCATTTCTTACAATTGCTCTTACTTTGAACTTCTTGGTGAAGTTCTATTCACCAAGTTAGTGTCAAGTGAATTACTGTCTTAATATGTTTTTTGACAAACTATGTACTGTGCAACACAGCATAAGTGAAATGCTTGACCTCTGTGTAAGGTTGCTAATAAAAGACAGTTCTTCCCTTTGTGGGTCTATTTATTGTGTTAAGTGGAACACAATGAAGTTCAACTTTCTCTGGCAGCACTGGACCTTGGCAGCAATATTTAATATTAAATCATCATTCACTCACATGATTGAATTTGCCTTTGGATCCATTGGGATATCAGTTGATCCGTTGGAAAAGTGACACTGCTTCATTTAAATACATTTTGTTTAAAAGTCTACTATTTAGCTCGAAAGAAGGAGATAGAGTGAGGGAGAGAAACATAGATGGAGAGAGGCACAAGGGGAGAGGAAAAAGGATAATAGGAGTGATAGAGACTCTGAGCGGGATTGGCCCGTCACCCAGCCGCGTGTTTCTCGGCGGCACGCCATTTGCTGGCGGCTGGATTCTCTATGACCGCCCCTTGCCAATGGGATTTCCCATTGATGCCACCCCACGCCATCGAGAATTTCACGGGCAGGGGTGCACTGCCAGTTGGAACGAAGACTCCAAATGGCTGGAGAATTCTGGACATTGGCTGGGATTTGGAGATTCGCCATGGGGGGGGGGCGAGAATCGCGCCACGCCGCTACGACGTCGGGCCGCCAATTCTCCAGCGACTCGAGAATCGACGCCGATCATGCCCGCGAGGTTGCTGCCGTGCCACGGGAACTCTCCACGCCTCGTGCCCGCCGAGTTCAGCCGATTCGCGCCGGCGTGGGTTACGTATGGTCCTACCCGACGGGACTTCGGAATTCTGGCTGTGGGTGCCGTCCTGGTGGGGGGCCGGGGGGGGGGGGGGGGGGGGGGGGGGGGGGGAATCTGACTCCGGGGGGGGGTCCTCCACGGTGGCCGGGCCCACAATCAGGGCCTACCAATCGGCGGGCAGGCTTATTCCGGGGAGGGGGCCTATGTTCCTCCACAGCGGGCCCCTGTAGGGCTCCGCCATATTGCCTGGGGGGCCAGCACAGAGACGACAACCCACGGTCATGCGCGGACCCGTGCTGGCCGTGGCGCGCTGGCTTTTGAGCGCTGGAGCAGCGGACAGCACTCCGGCGCGTCCTAGCCCCCGAGGAAGGGATGAATGCCTGGGCCTGTAGGCCCGTTAATGCCAGAGTCGCTCACATTGGTTTTGACGCTGGCGTCGACATTTGGCCGGGATTTCGGAGAATTCTGGCCAATGTCTCTCTCATGCACATACAGGCGCACACATACGCATACACACACAGAAAGAGAGAGAAAGAATGCACAGAGGGGGTAAAGAGAAGAGAGAGGAAGACAGAGTGAGAAGCAAAGAGACAGAGAAAGAGTGAGAGACACACATGCACATACACACACATAGAAAAAGAGGGAGGGTGAAGATGAATGAGAGAAGGAGAGAGAAAACCAGAGACAGACACAGAGATAGATGCAAAGAGACACATAGAGAAAGTGAGGTAGAAAGAGGGAGTCACGGGGAAAAGTTAGAGACAGAGAGAGGGAGGGAAAGAGAGAAAGAAAATGAAACAGAAAGGTGTAGAGATTGAAAGAAAGAGAAAGTAAAGAGTAAGAGAAAGAAAGGAAGAAGCAAGTTTCATTTATATTGCAACGTTCATAACCTCGGGACATCTCAATGGTCGCAAGCATTATTTATTTGCAGAGTTTGCACATTTTATCGGCACCTCTTCCTTTATGACCTCAATTTAAGTTTTAATTTGCAGAACAACATTTTGGCCCAAATATTCCAGCCTCCGGATAGTTAGAGGTCATACCCACCCCCGAGATATGCGATGGAATTCCTCACAAATCCCAATTCTGTGGGAATTGCCTGGGAAGGGTAAACTTCCAATGGGCAATCATCCTGATCCCGGGATGCACCAAAAATGTCTCCAACCGTGATCTAGAGTTGGAGACCACGGACATGGGGCTAACCTGGATAGTTACCCAGGAAATGTTAGACAGAAAAATCCTTACCCATCTCCTGGGTCAAGATACAGCTGACCCCTTGAATCATTCACATTGTACCCCTATAAACACGCCACTTGATTTCCCTTCAGTTATACCACTGGACCGTCTGACTACCTTTGCGTCCCCCTGGCTCATCCCCACTATAACCTTCCCAAAACCCTGCTGACTCAACCAGACTAGCCCCGACCACATGACTCAGTCCGACTGGGGAATCCCTGCGCATTCAAAAATGTGCATGGCTAAGGATTGTAACTAGCTTCTGGATGAATCTGGTGAAATTCAGCTCCAGCGAGAGAACATAGTCTTTCAAAAGGAGAATTTCGACCAATGTTGTGGCCTCAACTAATTCCTGTGGTAACGAATTACACAGGCTCACCACTCTCTGGGTGAAGAACTTTCTCATCTCCGTCCTAAGCAGTCTACCCTATTTTCAGACTGTGGCCCCTGGTTCTGGACACCCCCGCCATTCGGGAACATCATTCTTACAGCTATCCTCTCTAGTCCTGTTACCATTTAAAAAAAATAAATTTAGATTACCCAATTATTTTTTCCAATTGAAGGGCAATTTAGTGTGGCCAATCCACCTACTCTGCACATTTTTGGGCTGTGGGGGTGAAACCCACGCAGACACGGGGAGAATGTGCAAACTCCACACGGACAGTGACTCAGAGCCGGGATCGAACCTGGGACCTCAGCGCCGTGAGGCAGCTGTGCTAACCACTAGGCCACCGTGCTGCCCTCCTGTTACCATTTTATAGGTTTATATGCCCCCTCATTCTTCTAAACTCCAATGAATACAATGTTAACCGACTCAATCTCCTCATATGTCAGTCCCGCCTTCCCAGGAATTAGTCTGATAAACGTTCTCGGCACGACCTCTACAGCAAGAACATCCTTCCTCCGATAAGGAGACCAAAACTCCACACAATATTCCAGGTGTGACCTCACCAAGGCCCCATATAATAATTGCAGCAGGAGTAAGGGGATTATTTTCAACGTATGAGAAATTTGGCCTCGAGTGGACTATTGCATCCAGTTCTAAGCACCGCACTTTAGGAAGGATGTGAATTGAGACATTGGAAAGTGTGCAATAAAGGTCCAGGAGAATGGTTCCAGGGATGAGAACCGAGATTGGAGATGTGACTGTTTTCATTGGACAAGAGAAAGATGAGAGGAAATTTGACCGAGGTGTTCACAATCATGAGGATTCTGGATATAGTAGGGATGGAGAAATTGTCCCCACTTGAGAAAGGTTTGAAAACAAGAGAGCAAGAAAGAGGCAAGAGTGACGTGAAGAAAAACCTTTTGACCCATTGAGTGGCCCAGGTCTGGAGTGCATTGCCTGAGAGTGTGGTGGAGGAAGGCTCAATCGAGGCTTTCAAGGGGGCGTTAGACTGTTACCCAAAAAGGAAGAGTGCGCAGAGTTACAGGGGGAAGGCTGGAGAAAGTGGATTGCTCATTCAGAGAGTTAGACACTATGGGCTGAGAGATTTCCTTCTGTACTGTAACAATTCTGTGATTCTCTGACTCGGCAAATTGTAGGAAATATTGCCACTGTGAATATAGAACTATCAGAGAAGGCTCAACAGGCTGGAGCCCTTTTTTTCACCAAACGAGAAGGCTGGAAGGTAACTTGGTGCAGAGCTTTAAACTTAACGGAGTGCTTTGATGAGCGTAGAGAAGATATCTCCACTTGTGGGAAGACTAATTATTGCAACGGGGTTTTAACCCATTTATTTTGAACTAAGCCGAGGGAGGAAGGTGGCCCTTGGAAAATGATCCTTGGCAGAATGTGCAAGGTTACGGGGAGAAGGCAGCCAGGGAAATGGCTGTGGGTGAATTGTTCATCCGGAGAGCTGCTGCAGACACGGTTGGGTCAAATTGCCTCCTTCTGTACCGATTCTGTGATCCTGTGAGGTTGGGAATGCCAAATGTTAGATTGTAAGGGTCCAGTTTTAAGCCTTGGAAGTGTGACCTTCTCCCTTAAATGATATGGGTCGAATCGAAGCCGGATCTTGCTACCCAATTTCCTGATCGGGTCCTCCAAGCGAGAGAAAACATCCGTAGAGGACGCTGGTTAAAAAAATGACAGGCCTGCGCACCTTGAATGTCTGTCTTTTCTGGAACACTCGATTAAATAATCCATCCTGTGGTTTTGAAAGAGGAAATAAGGAGACGTTCTCTCCAGTGGCAGAAGGTGGCACAGATTTGAGATAAGTGGCAAAAGAAGGAGTTGGAGATGAGGGCCAGAATTTAAATTGCTTGGATGGGAATGTGCCTGACCCGGAAGCGTGTGGAATTGCGCGTGAAGGCATCAGACGCGCATCCCACCGCGTCACTCGCTCGCGCAATCCACCGGTTGCCGGACACGTCCAAGAGTCGGAAGCGTGTTCGCCGATAAACGAATTAAAATTTAGCCCATTAAGGGGCCAATTGAAAGCAATTTTATGCAAACTGTCTGCTTTTACATTTTAGCTGCAGCCTTTATCCAGGGCAGAATGAGCTATCAGTGCTGAAAAAGGTTAACAAATATGTCTGGGGACTGAGCTCTGTGTATGATCGAGCTGCATTGACATTGTTGCTTAGTTTTAACATGGATATTTACTTTTCATGGATCAACGGCTCTGTGAAAAAGGTATAGGGGAGCTTGTCCCTCCCCATTCCCACCCCCCCCCCCTACCCCTCCCTAAGGGAGCATATTAGAAGCGCAGGCCTGCACACTCCTTTTTCTCAGCCTCCGCCCTCCCCGGCAGCCTTTCACAGAGCATGCTTCACGCTGAATGGCCATTAATTGGCCAGCCAGCATAAAATTGCACTCCTGCAGCAACCGCGGCCGCATCCAAGGCCCTGAGCGCACACACCTGATGGGCTGAGGAGGTTTTTTTTACTCAATGCCTTATTAAATCCTAGAAGGCCCAGTCTGAAAGCGTGATGAAATCAGATTCAATGATAACTTTTAAAAGAGAGTTGGGGTATACTTGGAAGGGAGGAAATTGTAGAGAAGACGGGAAAGAGCAGGTGGAAATCTATTCCCAGTTTACCTGAGCTGTAAGTTTATAGGATTACATAAATGTGGAAGGAAATGATTCAGTGACCTCTCATTTTGTGCCTTTATGTATTAACTCCGTGAATCTCATTCAGGTGCATTGGAGGTTAGTTTCCTATTACCCTGTTGTCCTTCTGTACTCTTACGATCCCAGTTGACGTTATAACTGATTGAGAAGAGCGCAGCACAGTGGTGTAGTGGTTAGCAATGCTGCCTCATAGCACCAAGGACCTGGGTTTGATCTCAGTTCTGGGTCACTGTCTGTGTGGAGTTTGCACATTCTCGCATACGGTAATATTCTCTTACAAATAACACTTTCAAACAAAACTTCTGCACCACATTTAACAACAAATCCAGTCCAGTACTTCACATCAACCCCTTTAGGATTTATTTGTCTTAACTGCTGTGCAAACTCCTCATAATTGCTTTAATATTCGATTCCCAGATGGTATTAAAAAGACGTCAAATGTTTCACCTAACTCTGGAGTCTGCAGTCCCACTTTAGATCCAGTTACTGCGATTGTCTCTTTAACTCAAATCACCTTGTTTGCTGTTCCTTGAATTCTTCTGAACAATACCTTGATCTCTGTTCTCTTAACTTCAGATTTCTTAGTCACACATTGGGAGGGATTCTCCGCCGGCAGGATGCTCCATTTTGCCGGCAGCCCGGGGGTTTCCCGACAGCGTGGGACTGACCCACAATGGGAAACCCCATTGACTGGCCGGCAGAATGGAGAATCCCACCGGCGGGTCGAGGAAGAAATGTGGCGCCGTGGGGCGCAGAAGCCAGCCCCATGTGTCTCAATTCCCTGGTTATCTGGACTGCAGCTTGTTCTTTAAGAAGCTTGCCTCTTTGCAACTTCCATCCTGTCCAGTCTTTCTTCTGGCAACGTTGAGAGATGTTCACTGTCCAAGATCCTGACAACAACAGCTCTTGCTTCCAGTTAAAACTAAGAGCAAAAGAAGGTGGTCTCCTGTTGCAAAGCAATGACCACCTGCCTATACACGGTTGGAACTTAACCAACCTCACACATAATAAAAAACCTGTGTCCTCCATGAATCTAACTATAAGTTTTACCCTTCCAGGACAAAAACTTTAAATTAAACCCACTTTAACTTAGACCTTATTTCTAATGTTTACCAATACAAATATAAATCCCCTGGAACAGGGTTTTTCAAACTCAGAGTCGGGCTGGGGTCAAGTGTCGGGAGGGTTACGGAGCGATAGGTCATGGCGTTCCTGATTTGGGAGAAACGGCCAGCGGCCGCAGCCGGCTTTTTAAAATGGTGGCCACGTTTGGTTTTTAGGTTGAGAATACCGGCTGCCCCGTGCATTTATGCCCCCTTGGACAGTTCCAGCAGTGCGCAGGTCCGGAGCCTAGTTGCACAGATTGCCTCCTCCTGACGTCAACATGCGGTCCCAGCACCAAATTTATTTTAAAAGATGGCAGAGTCTTCCCGCTAGAAAGCAGAAAGCAGGTCACGCACCCAGCATGTACATTGACACGTCCTGTCCGTGCTTTGGCCGCAAAATCATGGAGGAGAGATTCTTCCACTTTGTAGCTGCCAGCAAGTAGGCAACAGGACTGGGTGAAGAACTGAAGCTGGATCATTTTATAATATGGGAGAGAGGGCCAGAGCCACAAACAGGCCAGGATCTCTCAACTGAATCTGCTTGAGAGAACTTTTCAGGAGAGTCCACAGCAGGACAAAGCAGTGCTGCTATGAGCTCCAGTGCCCCTGATGAACAGCCCATCAAGAAGAAGCTGAGAACAGGAACGAAGCAGTATAAAGATGATTTCTTGAGGTATGGCTTTATTAATTGTGCCAAATCAAATCATGATGCAAAGCCCATGTTTGTTATGTGCAGGGAAGTACTGGCAAATGAAAGTGTAAAACCCTCAAAACTTCAAAAGCATTTGAAGACTAAGCATGACAAGTTCTAGACAAACCTCTTGATTTTGTTGAAAGGATGTAGTGAGAACTTAAATTATCAGGTGAAGTCCTTACATGGGGCGAAATTCTCCAACCCCACGCAGGGTCGAAGAATCGGCCGGCGGCGCCGATATTGCCGCTCCTGCCATGTTAAAGATTCACCCACCCGCCATAAAACGGCGTTCTTCAAATCCCGCCGGCCACCTCGGAAAACGGCTGGCACCGGCGGGATGCCATTGTTTTTTTAAGCTTTTTTATTCACCGGCCCGGATTCACTGGCCACGTCGGTGAAAATTAAAGTAGGTTTATAATGGCGTCAACCATTGATGATGGTTGATGCCGTTCAGTTACCTACATGGAGTGCGGGGGGGGGCTAGGGGTGGGGGTGGGGGGTTGTGGTGGGGGTGGGGGTAGAGGTGGGGGGGTAGGGGTAGAGGGGTAGGGGTGGGGTAGGGGTAGGGGTGGGGGGTGGGGGTAGGGGTGGGGGTAGAGGTAGGGGGGTGGGGGTAGGGGGGTAGGGGTAGGGGGGTAGGGGGGTCGGGGTAGGGGTAGAGGTAGGGGGATAGGGGTAGGGGGCAGCGGCGTGCAGGGGGGGGGGCGACGGTGCATTGGCCCCGGGCATCCATTGGATGGGGGCATCAGCAGATCTTCCTCAAGGCTCCCCTTCCTCCCAGCTGCCTTGTCTTTGTTTGAGAGAGAGAGAGAGAGAGAGAGAGGGAGATTGTGGGGACAGACAGAGAGAGAGAGACAGAGAGAGGGAGTTCCGTCCGTCCTCTGGCTGAGAGCAGGGGTTTGGTGAGTATATTGCAATCTGCCTAAACCCAGGAATATTGCCTGGTTAGAATGCAGAGGGAAATGCTGGGATCCCGGGGTGGGAGATGTGTCTGGATTTGTCTATTTCTGCTTCAGCCTCTGCGATTTCAGGTCAGTTTCACAACAACAGGAAAAACGCGCGGAGAGAGAGGGAAAAACTTTTGGCAAAGTTTCTGGGTTCTGCCTTTATAATTCACAGCGCAGGGAACACAGTTTGAAAAACACTGCCCTAAAACTACCTTTGTTTTCCTGACAGTAAGCACTGGTATCTCTATGAGATCACCAGGAATCTGTTTATTTTCCATCAAAATGTTCTATTCTTCACTCTCATGAGTGCATGAGTGTTCTGCAAACTATGGCCATATTTAGTGCTGAATTTCATTTTCTTTCAAGTATTTTATTGTTATCAGACACACTTGATGAGAAAAGACGCCACAAAATGTGATTCAGTGGTTGGCTTTCATTAAACGTATCAACATCCTGTGTGCTGCCTGCAAAATAATATCAGCAAAACTTCAGAAAAATGAAAATCTTAGCTAGAAAGTGACCCAATCTATGAAGTGACATGAAACGCTAAGTTCAGCAGTACAGTATCCACATTTAGCCATGACATGGCCACCTAACCACAGAATTACTGTGGCACCCACGGAGGCCATTTGGCCCATCATGTTTGCACTGGTGATATTCAAAAATGGCGACTGAGATGCACGTGCATGTTTCTGAGGCAGTTGCATTGGACGCAACTTAGGTGAAAAGGGGTCTGTCAAAAGCATGCGGAGCAGTCAGTTCGTGTTGCGAATCCATGTGCAGGCTGATTTGACACCGCACAGCCATTTTTGAGTTCTACCCTTCAACGTTTGCCTGCCTGAATCTCACATAGCTGAATGCAAGAGTAAATGGTTAGCCAGTTTAAGCCTTGCGATGATTTACCACTATAGCACAAAGGCTATGTGAACACAGCTGAAACTGCAACTATAGATTCTGCGCAAACTGGAATAGGTGAGGAAAGGTTAGATAGGCTACGGTTGTATCCACTGGAGTTTAGAAGAGTGAGATAATAATAATCTTTATCAGTGTCACATTAACACTGCAATGAAGTGGCAAAAATCACTTAGACGCCACACTAATGGTGCCTGCTCGGGTACACCGAGGAAGAATTCAGAATATCCAATTCACCTGATAGCACGTCTATCGGGACTTTGTGGGAGGAAACTGGAGCACCCGGAGGAAACCCACGCAGACACGGGGAGAACGTGCAGACTCCACGCAGGCAGTGACCAAAGCCGGGAATCGAACCTGATCCCTGGAGCTGTGAAGCAACAGTGCTAACCACTGTGCTACCGAGAGGCAACTTGATTGAAACATATAAGATCTTGAGGTGTCTTTACAGGGTGGATGTGGAGAAGATGTTTCCTCTTGTGGGAGAATCTAGGTTCTAGAGCTAGGGGTAACTGTTTAAAAATAATGGGATGCTTATTTAAGATAGAGATGATGAGAACTTTTTTCCTTGTATGTCAGAGAGTCTTTGGAGTTCTCTTCTGTGTTGTTCCTCATGTTTTAATAAAGCTCGTAGTCTCAAAGTTGGAGAAGATGCTTTATTGTGAATTTGTTCTCTCTTCAGAGCTTAACTTACGGCTACCTCAAATGCTGCCTGCCTGTGTCTGTGTCCTGCTACGAGTTCTGCCTTCCGTGAAGTGTGTCGTCAGTTCCTGTCCATGTGTATATATAGCTCTCCCGTGCTCCCTCTAGTGCTTGCTCAGTTGTATTGCATCTACTCAGATCTACAATCACAACATCCCCCTTTTTTTAAAAACATATTTTCTGTACATCGTTAAAGAAAATTGTACAAAACAGTTACTTATGATATGTGTATCTATACAAGTGATGGTGCTATTGCATATTTTACAAAGCCAATTTATATTTATGAGTCCACTCTTAATAAAAACATTTATGAGTCCAAACTTGATGAATTTGTTCACTGAGTTTTTTCTTTTGTTGTTGTTGACGTGGTGAATGTTGTCAGTGTTCTTGTTATTTTACATAACCAATACGTCATCCCATGGTGTTGGCATTGTCGAACCACTGATGTTGGCTGACATGGACATTTTTTTGTGCTTGTGATATCGATTTATTATGTCATCTGCCTTGAAAGCTGGTGTGCTTGCTTGTTCTGGAGCAGATGTGAGTTTGTGCGATTCGTTGTCATCCTATGGCATGTTTGTAGTCTTGTCATTGTTTTGCAGTGTGCTGTGGCATTGTCCTTCATGTACAGAGTCGTACCATTTTGTACAAGTCGTTGTTTCATTGCTGTTGTTTCTGTCGTTCCTGTCTTTGTTGTTTTCATTGCCGTTCTTGTTGCTGTTTTTGTCGTTTCTGTCTTTGTGGTTGTCGCTATCTTTGTTATGCTTCTTGTTGGTTTTGTTGTTCTTCTTGTAGTTTTTGTCGTTGTGCTTGTAGTTTTTGTTGGTGCTGTTGTTGTTCTTGTTTCTGCAGTGCTTCTTGCCATTTTTGTTGTTCTTGTCGCGCTTCATGTTGCTTTTGTTCTTGCTGTTGTTGTTCTCATTTCTGCTGTGCTTCTTTTGGCTTTTGTTTTTCTTGTTATGCTCAATGAGTGTCCCATGTGGATAATTTGAGTCATTGAACGTTTCGTCTCGAGAATGATCTGATGTTGCATTGATGCTGGTGACATCAGTCATTTGTTGTGGATTTGATTCATCGTCTTTGCTTTCTTCATGCTCCTCTTCTGGAGTCAAATTCTTCGCGATTTCATTTGACGCGGTTTCTCTGGACTCTTGGTGCTCCTCTTCCGGAGTCAAAATCTACATGATTTCTGTTGATGTGGTCTCACTGGACTCTTGGTGCTCCTCTTCTGGAGTCAAAATCTGCATGGTTTCTATTGTCGTGGTCTCACTGGACTCTTGGGTGGCCCGACTCTGTGCTTCTGTACAGACAAGCTGAGAACTGTCAGTCTCGCTGTGATCCTGTACGTCGAGTGTGATCACCTTGTCACTGTTTTCGCATGCAGTGGGTAGATGTACATTGTTTTTTCTTGTTTATGTGAACTTGGTAGACTTTCATAGTCTGCTTGCGGTTGCTCAGATATGGTGGGTTGACCTTCATGGTCTTGTTCATGCATGGTGTTCGCCAGGGAGTGTTTGCTTTCTTCCCTTTTGGAGTCTTTCATCACTCTCACTGTGGAGCCTGTCACCGCTCTCTCTGTGGAGTCGTTCTGTGCTCTCTGTGTGACGTCGTCTTCGTCTTGGGTATTGCTGTCATCCAATGTATCGACGATCTGCCATGGCACCATGGTGTTGGATTCATCTACCACGAGTAGATTCGTGTTGAGCTTTGCGACCGTGTCGCTGATGCTGTGATCAGCATGTCCGAATAACTCAGCCATCTCTGAGTAGTAATCTTCGAAAACCATGTGATCATGGTTGGATTCATCTACCACGAGTAGATTTGTGTTGAGCTTTGCAACCGTGTTGCTGATGCTGTGATCAGCATATCCGAATAACTCAGCCATGTCTGAGTAGTATTCTTCGAGAAACAAATCATCATTTTTTGTTTTGGATTTCTTTTTGTTCTCTTCACTTTGGGTGGTGCAGACTGCTTTTTCCAGGGTGTTGTGCGAGTTGTTTTCAACTGCTGGCATAACGATCAGCAACAAGAACTTCTTTTAACTGTGCATGCGCGGCTTGTGCATGCGCAGAACGCAAAACGGGTAATTGTAACTGCGCATGCGCGGCTTCCGTTTCCTGCTCATGCGCAGAAGCAGTTTTTTGTTCTTTGTCTGCCCGAGACTGTAAAATGTGCTCCGACGCCATTTTATCGCGGATTTCAGCGTTTTTTCTTTCTGAAAGTTGTAAGTTACCTTTTCCTTTCGATCTGGACTGGATTTCAGCGTTTTGGCTTTGTGAAAAATTCAAGTTATTTCTTCTTTTTGATCTGTACTTTTCACTCGCGATTTCTTGACTGAACCCTTTCTTTTTTAGAGTTTTGCATCACTCAGTCTCTGTGCAGTTTGGCCTCTGAGCATACCGTGCTGTTCAAATTCCTTACAGTACTCTTCAAGTTTGTTTAGTATTGTTTGTAAGTTGTTGCTGTCTTCATCTTTTGAGTATTTAAATCCATTATATACTTTCCTAGCTTCATGCCCTGCGATGAGCATTGCTATTTTAATTTCGTCTGAGGCTGCTGCTACACCATTAGCTATGATATATAAATCGAACATTTGTTTAAACATTTTCCAGACATTTCTTACATTGCCGGTTGTGTCCAGCTGAGGTGGGGTTCCAAGCCACATCCTCGAATAAGCGATGTCTTCCCAAGTCCAATGTCCAGTAGATGATTTCCATGCCATTTTGTTCTTTCTGCGTCTGCAGCTGAGTTGTCTGGTAGTAAGCGTCTGAAGCCACACTTGGTACCATGTGTTGTTCCTCGTGTCTTAATAAAGCTCGTAGTCTCAAAGTTGGAGAAGATGCTTTATTGTGAATTCGTTCTCTCTTCAGAGCTTAACTTACGGCTACCTCAAATGCTGCCTGCCTGTGTCTGTGTCCTGCTACGAGTTCTGCCTTCCGTGAAGTGTGTCATCACTTCCTGTCCCAGTGTATATATAATTCTCCCGTGCTCCCTCTAGTGCTTGCTCAGTTATATTGCATCTACTCAGATCTACAATCACCACATCTTCCTCAAAAGGCAGTGGAGGCAGAGTCTGGGTATTTTTAAGGTAGAGGTAGATTCTTGATTAACAGTGAAAGGTGGTAAAAGTACCCCAACAAAAATTGACCAGTTTGCAGCAACTTTTTCAACTCAGGTGAGTTACATGGTGAAATAACCAAAGGGAACGTGTCAGATGAAGGCCAAACACAACTTTATTGAACAGTTTATCAAGGGAAATTTTTTTTATCAGACTCTACTATTGTACTTTAATTGTACATTAATTAAACTCTATAACACTCTTCACAGGACTCTTCAGTGAACAATCTTCAATCTCGAAGTAAACAGTCTCAAATCTACAAGAGCTATCTACTTCTGACACTCTTTTCCGAGGATTCACTACACGCTAGCAATAGGTCCCTATTGATGTGTTTGAACTGCTTGTCTGACAAGACTTGGTAATACCCTCAATGAGGCTCGGACAGGATGTTCCTTGGTCTTTGAAGGTTGGCTGATGTTTCGGGATCTGCAGTCATCGATTTGGGTTTCCCCGCATCGTCTATGGCTGGTTCTGGTCTTCAGGTTGTCTCGGTAGGTCTTCTGGATCTGGTCGGTCTGGTGATGCTCGACATGAGGTACAAGGAGATGAAGATGCTGTGCTGCTCGGCCGGCAGTCAAAGCTGCTTCCTGGAGACACCGTTGAAGAAGGTGCTAAAACACAGAGCGCTGGGGCTTCAGGTTGCCTCTTTCATCCCCCTCTTCGTGCTGTTGCACCATTTTAGATTATCCTGTGGCCTGTGTACAATAATAGCCTTGTGCAGAGACAGGTAGATCCAGTGAGGTGACTACTTTCCATATTTTGAGGTTGCAGAATTGGGGCCGGGATTGTCCCCGACCCGGCGGGGCGGGGGGTCCCGGCGGGATTGAGTGGCGTGAACCACTCTGGCTTTGGGCCACCCCAAAGGTGCGGAATCCTCCGCACCTTTCGGGGTCAAGCCCTAACCTTGCGGGGCTAGGCCCACACCGGAGTGGTTGGCGCCCCACCGGCCGGCGGGAAAGGCCTTTGGCGCCATGGCAGCTGGGACCCAAGGGACTTCGCCGACGGCCGAAGTCCGCGCATGCACCAGCGCATCAGTGGCTGCTGACGTTATCCCCGCGCATGCGCAGAGGAGGGGGTCACTTCCGCGTCCGCCATCATGAAGACTATGGCGAACGTGGAAGGAAAAGAGTGCCTCCACGGCACAGGCCCGCCCACCAATCGGTGGGCCCCAATCGCGGGCCCGGCCACCGTGGGGGCACCCCCTGGGGCCAGATCGTCCCGTGTGTCCCCCAGGACTCCGGAGCCCTCCCGCGCCACCTGGTCTCGCCGGAAAGGTAGGTGGTTTGATTCCTGCCAACGGGACCGGCATGACAGCAGCGGGACTTCAGCCCGTCGCGGGCCGGGGAATCGCCGGGGGGGGGGGCCCGCCGACAGGCGCGGTGCGATTCCCACCCCCGCTGAATCTCTGGTGCCGGAGATTTGGGGAGACAGCGGGGGCGGGATTCACGCCGGCCCCCGCCGATTCTCCAACCCGGCAGGGGGTCGGAGACTCCTGCCCGTGGTCTTGAACCTTCAACTGTCAAGTGCTGTCCTTGTCACGCTATGCCTCTGGCGTCCTACTGAGCTGGGAGCCACCATGTCTGCGTAGCATTCTCCTAACACTGGAGGTGTAAACAACAGTTCGTTCTGAAACAATGTGGCCGTTAGCACCTGGCTGGGCAGTTCCAAGCCTGTCCGGTTTCAATGGAAAGTTGAATGCCGGAGGCCAGGCAGAATGAATGCTCTCTGTTCCAGCTCTGCAGTTTGCAAGTTTAAACTTGGCTTCCACATATCGACCTTTTATCCATGCTCCTGAAAAAAAAATCAATATTTCCGCCTCAATCTGGGAGGTTATGGGTCACCTGACCATAAAAAAGGGGGTTTTAGGTTATGGGGGGGGGGTTCAGGGTAGGCAGGATGAAAATTGGGCATTACAATCAGACCAACCATGATCTTATTGAATGATAGAGCAGCCATGAGGGCTGAATGGCCTTCACATGCTCCTAATTCTCAAACAAGTCAGAATACAGGAGGGAGATAGAGAACCCAGTGGAGTGGTGCACTGACAACAACCTATCCCTCAATGCCAACAAAAGTAAAGAGCGGGTTCAGGAAGCAAAGTATTATACACACCGCTGTCTGCATCAACGGGGCCCGAGGTGGAGATAGTTGACAGCTTCAAATTACTAGGTGTGCTCATCACCAAAAATCTGTCCTGGTCCAGCCACATCGACGCTACCACCAAGAAAGCACAAAAGTGCCTATACATCGTCAGGAAATGAAGGAAATTTGGTATATCCACAATGACTCTGACCAACGTTTACAGATGCACCATTGAAAGCATCCTATCTGGCTCCATCACAGCCTGGAACGGCAACTGCTCGGCCCAAGACCGCAATAAACTTCAGAGAGCCGTAAACACAGCCCAGCCCATCACACAAACCTGCCTCCCATCCATTGACTCAATCTACACCTCCCGCTACCTTGGGAAAGCGGGCAGCATAATCAAAGACCCCTCCCATCCGACTTACTCACTCTTCCAACTTCTTCCATCGGGTAGGAGATACAAAAGTTTGAGAACAAGCACGAACAGATTCAAAACAGCTTCTTCCCTACTGTTACCAGACTCCTAAACGACCCTCTTATGGACTGACCTGATTAATATTGCACTCCTGTGTGCTTCACCGATTTACATTGTGTACCTTGTGTTTCCCTATTATGTATTTTCTTTTTATTTTCTTTACATGTATTAAATGATCTGTTTGAGCTGCTCGCAGAAAAATACTTTTCACTGTACCTCGGTACACGTGACAATAAACAAATCCATCCATGTGTTCGTATGAGATCGCTATGAGAGGTCAATTTAGATTTAGTGACGTACTGAATATTATGAAAAAAATCCTTTAGAATGAGGCAGACAGTTCCATTCACAGTAGACAAAAACTGCATGCCTGTCAGATGATGCTCTTGTGAAGCACTGTGGATTCTTTTACAATGTGAGATGGTATGTGAATTCAAGTCATTGATGGTGTTTGGTGGGTTATTTCGATATGGTTGGGGGGGGGAATCTCAGAAAAATTTGACAGAGTGTCGGTTTCTGGTGTGAAAACCACTGCCAGTCCCGCCAGCGGGAAATCTTGGACTATTGAACCTCTTTGGAAACATTTCTTTTAACCATGTGGATCAGGCTCTGCTCATGGCAGTCTCCCACCGATTCACTCACCTCGGGGCAACTTAATCTCAGCAATCAGTGGGGAGCTCCATAAAAATGCTTCCTCAACACTTGTTCCAGATCCATTATAGGCTAACGTGGGCTCAAAATCACCCCCAGTGTCTTGATCAGAAATGTTTGCATTCCTGACCCTGCAAGCAGAGCATGAAACCGTCAATTATTCTCATTTTTTTTTTAACACCGACACTTGTTCGCTTTGGCTACAACTGCCTGGTGCTAATTCTGATTTGTGAAGACGTGTGACTTGCCAGGAAGCTTTTCAAACTGCCTGAGGAGCAGCTTACATTACTGGAGCGTCTAAAAGCAGACTTTCCAGCCATATATCTGGAATTATCAAAGTTGCCGTCACGCTCTCCTCCACTCCGCTACGTCAGCTGTCTGCGCCTGAAAAGTGAAGTGTTGGTTCTGGGGAAGCAGTAATAGCCAGGTGGATGACAGGCTTGCTGTCAAAATGGCAGGACAATCCATGCATTACCCTTGCAGAGAACTTGATGAAAGCTTTTATACACACAGAGCACTTGAGCTACAATTGGATCTGCTGGTTGAACCTGTAACCAAAGCAGTGTGAAATAAGCGCCTTCACAGAGCTTTGAACTAAATTTCATGCTTAATGAACCAACTTTGGGAAACAGAAAAGCAGGAAAGTATTTTAAGCTGAGAATCTCTCTGTCCTGCAGTCCTGCCGCGATTAACAATGAGGTGCGACCTACTCAGCACGGTACGACAAGTGGATAGCACTGTGGCTTCACAGCGCCAGGGTCCCAGGTTCGATTCCCCACTGGGTCACTGTCTAAGCGGAGTCTGCACGTTCTCCCCGTGTCTGCGTGGGTTTTCTCCGGGTGCTCCGGTTTCCTCCCACAGTCCAAAGACGTGCAGGTTAGGTGAATTGGCCATGCTAAATTGTCCTTAGTGTCCAAAAAAGGTTAGGAGGGGTTATTGGGTTACAGGGATTGGGTGGAAGTGAGGGCTTAATGTGGGTCGGTGCAGACTCGATGGGCCAAATGGCCTCCTTCTGCACTGTATGTTCTATGTTAATTCCTATTTCTTGCCAATTTTCCCTTTAACTTTCTCGCTCTTGGCTACTCTGCTAACCGTACTGAAATACAGTTCCAGATACATCTGCCCTGAAACCCGTGTAAGTGGCCCTCCATTAAAGAGACTCTAACATAAACGCCCGGCCGTGTGGGAGTGCAGCAGTGTAGTGGATGCTGTCATTCAGATAAAATGCTAAACGGACGCCTCGCCTGTACCCTCGTGGCTGCAAAAAATCCTGCATTACTATTTTGTGCAAGAGCTGGGAGTTCTCCCCAGCATCCTGGCCAATATTTATTCCCTAAACGTCATCACAAAACCAGATTTTCTACTCCTCATAACACTGCTGTTTGTGGGAACTTGCTGTCCACAACTTGTTTTTTTTCTCTACATGACAACGGTGACTGCACTTAAAAACTTCATGGCCATCGAAGTGCTTTGGATTGTCATGGAAAATGCATGGGGAGAGGTAGAGAGACTTGTTGGCGCAGCAAAAAAAGGAGCAGCGCAAGGTAAACTCCCCAGGGTGCCAACTCTCTCTCTCTCCTGGTTACAGGGTGTATGGGAAGGGGAGGGGTAGGTGGCAGAGGATGGCACTGGGTGGGTGGAAAGGGAGACCGACAAAATAGGAACGGGCTGAGGGGACAGAGTGGGGTTGCTCTGAGAGGGCCGAAAATGACGGGTGAGGAAAACAAATGAGGGGATCAAGTGTTGCAAAATCACAGGGACAATTATTTGATAAAGGTTTTGATGCAAGAATAATCATAAATCCTGTACTTAAAGAAGTCCTGTTCAATAAAGATACAAATTTAATCGCAAAGCTTTTGTGAGTCCATGCTTGCATTGGGGGGCCGGTTCAGCTCAGTTGGCTAGCCAGTTGGTCCATGAAGCAGATCAAGGCGTTTGATAAGGTTCCCCACGGTAGACTATTGCAGAAAATATGGAGGCATGGGATTCAGGGTGATTTAGCAGTTTGGATCAGAAATTGGCTAGCTGGAAGAAGACAAAGGGTGGTGGTTGATGGGAAATGTTCAGACTGGAGTCCAGTTACTAGTGGGCATAGAAGGATGGATGAGTAAATTTGCAGATGACACTAAAGTCGGTGGAGTTGTGGACAGTGCGGACAGATGTTACAATTTACAGAGGGACATAGATGGGCTGCAGAGCTGGGCTGAGAGGTGGCAAATGGAGTTTAATGCAGAAAAGTGTGAGGTGAGGTGATTAGCACACTGGGCTAAATCGCTGGCTTTGAAAGCAGACCAAGCAGGCCAGCAGCACGGTTCGATTCCCGTATCAGCCTCCCCGGACAGGCGCCGGAATTTGGCGACTAGGGGCTTTTCACAGTAACTTCATTGAAGTCTACTCGTGACAATAAGCGATTTTCATTTCATTTCATTTCATTTTGGAAGGAATAACAGGAAGACAGAGGGCGGTATTCTCCGCCGGCTCCAAAAATCGCTGAGGCCGTCGTGAACTCGGCCGAGGCTCACGACGGCTTCGGGGCCCGCTCCCCGCACCTAATTCACCCCCATCCGGGGGGGCTAGGAGCGGGCCCCCGTCGTTCCCGGCCGCGACCTCGGCTGCCGGAAATGACGCCCGAACGGCGCTTCGCGGATGACATCAGTGTGCAGACGACGCAAACCCGTGCATGAACGGTGCCGTCTTTCTCCACCGCCGCCCGGCAAGACGTGGCGGCTTGATCTTGCCGGGCGGCGGAGGGGAAAGAGTGCGTCCGTTTTCGACGCAGGCCCGACGATCGGTGGGCACCAATCACGGGCCTGTCCCCTCCGGAGCACAGTCACGGTGCTCCCATCCCAATCGGGCCCCTGGATGCCGTAAACGGGCATCCAGCGCCCGTTTCATGAATGCAGTGACCAGGTGTGGTTGCTGCCGTGGTGAAACAGGCGTGAAGGGCCGGCCGCTCGGCCCATTGGGCTCGGAGAATCGCCGTTCGCCGTGAAAAACGGCGAGCGGCGATTGTTCGGGGGGGGGGGGGGGAGGGGAGAGAATCGCGGGGGCGCCAGGGTGGGCGTAAAAAATGTCAGGAGGCTCTCCCATGATTCTCCCACGCCACGTGGGGAGCGGAGAATTCCGCCCAGAGTACTGGGCTAATGGTAAGACTCTTAGCAGTGTGGATGAGCAGAGAGATCTCAGTGTCCATGTACATAGATCCCTGAAAGTTGCCACCCAGGTTGAGAGGGTTGTTTAGAAGGCGTACGGTGTGTTAGCTTTTATTGGTAGAGGGATTGAGTTTCGGAGCCATGAGGTCATGTTGCAGTTGTACAAAACTCTGGTGCGGCCGCATTTGGAGTATTGCGTGCAATTCTGGTCGCCGCATTATAGGAAGGATGTGGAAGCATTGGAAAGGGTGCAGAGGAGATTTACCAGAATGTTGCCTTGTATGGAGGGAAGATCTTATGAGGGAAGGCTGAGGGACTTGAGGCTGTTTTGCTAGAGAGAAGAAGGTTAAGAGGTGACTTAATTGAGGCATACAAGATGATCAGAGGATTAGATAGGGTGGACAGTGAGAGCTTTTTTCCTCGGATGGTGACGTCTAGCACGAGGGGACATAGTTTTAAATTGAGGGGAGATAGATATAGGACAGATGTCAGAGGTAGATTCTTTACTCAGAGAGTAGTAAGGGCGTGGAATGTCCTGTCTGCAACAGTAGAGGACTCGCCAACACTAAGGGCATTCAAATGGTCATTGGATAGACATATGGATGATAAGGGAATAGTGTAGATGGGCTTTAGACAGGTCGGCGCAACATCGAGGGCTAAAGGGCCTGTGCTGCGCTGTAATGTTCTATATTCTATGTTCTAACAGCGCGGTTCCAATTCCTGTACTGTCTGAGATTGTTCACGATAGCCCCGCCTTCTCAACTTTGCTCCTCGCCTGGGCTGTAGTGATCCTCAGGTTAAATCACCACCAGTCAGATCTCCCCCCTCAAAGGAGAAAGCAGCCTATGGTCACCTGAGACTATGGCAGTATTATTTTACTGTGAGAGAGCAGATCCAGAGTGATATGGGCAGGATTCTCCGACCCCTCCCCCCCCCCGGCCAGGCCGGAGAATCGTGGGGGGGGGACGTGAATCCCACCCCACTGCCCCGACGCTGGCTGCCGAATTCTCTGGTGCCATTGGCAGTGGATCCCCCCCCGGCGATTCTCCACTCTGCGATGGGCCGTGTGGCAGCCCGTTTTCAGCCTGTCCCACCGGCGTAAATCAAACAAGGTCCTTACCGGCGATACCTGTCTCTGCGGGCGGCCTGTGGTATCCTCGGGGGGGGGGGGGGGGAGGGGGGTGCAGGGGATCTGTGGGCGGGCCTGTGCCGTGGGGGCATTCTTTCCCTCTGCGCCAGCCGCTGTAACGGTCTGCCATGGCCAGCGCGGAGAAGATACCCCCTGCACATGCGCTGGGATGACGCCAGAACACGCTGGCGCTCCCGTGCATGCCCCAACTCACGCCAGCCGGCGGAGGCCCTTCGGCGCCTGTTGGCGTGGCGCCATCTATGCCAGCACTGGCTGGTGCGGTACCAACCCCGCCAGAGGATTCCGCACCTTCTGGGCGGCCCACGCCGGAGTGGTTCACTACACATCTCGGCGCCGGCACGGCCCGCCTGCCGGATTGCGGTAAATCCCAGCAAAGGTTCAAGCACTGACAGATCAATTTAAGACACTTATGGAGTCAATTTCTGATAGATTATGGCGGGGGGAAAATACTTGGAATCATTTACAATTAACTTACATTTATGTAGAGATGATGGCACAGTGGTAATTCCACTGCATTAGTAATCTAGAGGTCCAGGCGAAGTCTCTGGGGGACATAGATTCAAATGTCAACCGGTGGAATTTAAATTCCAGAATATAAAACTAGCTTCAGTAATGGTGATGGCAAACATATGGGTGCGATTCTATGCCCCCCCCACATTGCATCTGGCCACCTTTTCTTGGAACAACAGGTGCCAGAGTCCTTGCATTAACCCTTTCAGGGACAGTGAACAGCAGCGAGAGGTGGTGCGCCGTTCGCTGGCAGCAGGATACTCTGTTGCCGCTGCTGTCATTGGGATTTCCTATTGATGCTACCCCACGTTGCCAGGGCAACCACGGGTGAGGGAGCGCTTCCGGCAGAATGTGTGAATTCCGCTGTTAGCGAATGGCCGGAGAATTCCAGCCAGTGGGCGGGAATCTCTGACCCCCCCGCCAGGCTGCAGAATCGCCGGTGGGGGGGGGGGGGGGCGTGAATCCCACCCCCGCCAGCTGCCAAATTCTCTGGCGCCGGGATTTTGGCGGGGGAGGGAATCGCGCCGGTTGGCGGCCGCTAACAGCGCCCCCCCCCCCCCCCCGATGATTCTCCAGCCTGCGATGGGCCGAGCGGTCACCCTTTTTAGGCTGATCCCGCCGGCGTAAATTAGGCCTGGCACTTACCGGCGGGACCTGTCTCTGCGAGCGGCCTCCGGGGTCCTCGGGGAGGGGGGGGGGGGGGCGCAGGGGGTTCTGGCTCCGGGGGGTGCCCCACGGTGGCCGAGCCCATGATCGGTTCCCACCGATCCGCGGGCGGGCCTGTGCCATGGGGGCACTCTATCCCTCTGCACCTACTGCTGTGGACCTCCGCCATGGCCGGTGCGGAGAAGAACCCCGCTGCGCATGCATTGAGATAACACCAGCACACGCTGATTCTCCCGCGCATGCGGCAAATCGTGCCAGCCAGCGGAGGTCCTTCGGCGCTGATTGACACTGCGCCAAGCCCCTTCCTTGCCAGTTGGCGCAGCGCCAACCCCGCCAGCACCGGCCTAACCCCTCAATGTGCGGAGGATTCACGCCACTCCTCGGCGCTGGGACCACCCGCCCCGCCAGGTAGGGGAGAATCCTGCCCAGTGTCTTTTAATAATACAATGGCCGGGATTCTCTGCCGGCATGATTCTCCACTATGCCAGTTTCCCGACGGCGTGGGGCTGTCCCACAATGGGAAACCCCATTGACCGGCTGGCATAACGGAGAATCCCGCCGACCGGTCGGGGCAGAGATAGAACATAGAACATAGAACAGTACAGCACAGAACAGGCCCTTCGGCCCTCGATGTTGTGCCGAGCCATGATCACCCTACTCAAACCCACATATCCACCCTATACCCCCAACAAACCCCCCCCCCCCCCCCCTTAATCTTACTTTTTAGGACACTACGGGCAATTTAACATGGCCAATCCACCTAACCCGCACATCTTTGGACTGTGGGAGGAAACCGGAGCACCCGGAGGAAACCCACACACACAGGGGGAGGACGTGCAGACTCCACACAGACAGTGACCCAGCCGGGAATCGAACCTGGGACCCTGGAGCTGTGAAGAACATAAGAACATAAGAACTAGGAGCAGGAGTAGGCCATCTGGCCCCTCGAGCCTGCTCCGCCATTCAATTAGATCATGGCTGATCTTTTGTGGACTCAGCTCCACTTTCCGGCCCGAACACCATAACCCTTAATCCCTTTATTCTTCAAAAAACTATCTATCTTTACCTTAAAAACATGTAATGAAGGAGCCTCAACTGCTTCACTGGGCAAGGAATTCCATACATTCACAACCCTTTGGGTGAAGAAGTTCCTCCTAAACTCAGTTCTAAATCTACTTCCCCTTATTTTGAGGCTATGCCCCCTAGTTCTGCTGTCACCCGCCAGTGGAAACAACCTGCCCGCATCTATCCTATCTATTCCCTTCATAATTTTAAATGTTTCTATAAGATCCCCCCTCATCCTTCTAAATTCCAACGAGTACAGTCCCAGTCTACTCAACCTCTCCTCATAATCCAACCCCTTCAGCTCTGGGATTAACCTAGTGAATCTCCTCTGCACACCCTCCAGTGCCAGTACGTCCTTTCTCAAGTAAGGAGACCAAAACTGAACACAATACTCCAGGTGTGGCCGCACTAACACCTTATACAATTGCAACATAACCTCCCTAGTCTTAAACTCCATCCCTCTAGCAATGAAGGACAAAATTCCATTTGCCTTCTTAATCACCTGTTGCACTTGTAAACCAACCTTCTGTGACTCATGCACTAGCACACCCAAGTCTCTCTGAACAGCGGCATGCTTTAATATTTTATCGTTTAAATAATAATCCCGTTTGCTGTTATTCCTACCAAAATGGATAACCTCACATTTGTCAACATTGTATTCCATCTGCCAGACCCGAGCCCATTCACTTAACCTATCCAAATCCCTCTGCAGACTTCCAGTATCCTCTGCACTTTTCGCTTTACCACTCATCTTAGTGTCATCTGCAAACTTGGACACATTGCCCTTGGTCCCCAACTTTTATGCTAACCACCATGCTACCCTGCTGCCCCTGGCGGGGCAGAGAATCCCGCCCCCTTCTCCCAGAATGTTCTAAGTCCTTGTAGATGTAGCATTTTCTGTGATTAAAATGTTTATCACACTGCTGGCAGGATGCTTTTATTTAAACTTTTATAAATAGTGGTAAATAGTCTAATTTTCTCGACTGTTGCTCAAAAGGCGGTGTAAAAATTTATTGTATGAAAGAACACAAGGACCGGGACTAAATGTACCCTTTAAAATCTTTTAATTCTAAAGTATAAAAGTACTGAACATCACCAATAAAGTTTACTTTTTTTAAGTGCAGCTTAAAATATTTCCAAGTGACCATTGATAGATTAAGTTGATAACACCCGTGTAGCTTCCTGTTGTCACTGGCCAGGGTCATCCCTGAATTGTCAGAATTTTTTTGAGGTTCAGGGAGATGGCTGAGCTGTCAGGTTTTTGGAACCTCCTGGCCAGCTATCGCCCAGTCATTGTTCTGACCACATAATGCACACTGTCACAATGACAGGAAATTGTGACTGGGTGAGACCTACCTGCTACTTTAGCACTTCAGCAGCTAATCACAGACATAGCAAACTGTTTAAAGAAGATCTGATTTAAGAAAAAACAAGAAAAGACACTGATCATAAAATGGCTGCCGTGTGTCACCTGATGGCTGACACTGTGACGTTGACTACAGCTCTGGAAAGTCTATATGAATTGCACTGCAGGCCTGTGACATGGAATTTCACACCTGGGGGTGTCAATGTCCAATTCAAGCAGGGACACTCTTAAAGGAAGGCACTAAAGGTGCAAAGTTTATGACTTTGTCAGATGCTCATCAGATATTCAAAATCCCTGTGGGGGATTAAATAACCCCTAGCTCCTGTTGATTTATATCTTTAATTACGTTAAAAGCTTTGAAGATGCAATGGTCAAACAATGGAATTAATAGGTCTGCAACAATAAATACAAGACATGCTAATTGGGATTCTCTTTTCCCCCTGGCAAAGCACCCCAGCCCTCGAGTTTCATAGAACATAGAACAGTACAGCACAGAACAGGCCCTTCGGCCCTCGATGTTGTGCCGAGCAATGATCACCCTACTCAAACCCACGTATCCACCCTATACCCGTAACCCAACAACCCCCCCTTTAACCTTACTTTTTAGGACACTACGGGCAATTTAGCATGGCCAATCCACCTAACCCGCACATCTTTGGACTGTGGGAGGAAACCGGAGCACCCGGAGGAAACCCACGCACACACGGGGAGGACGTGCAGACTCCGCACAGACAGTGACCCAGCCGGGAATCGAACCTGAGACCCTGGAGCTGTGAAGCATTTATGCTAACCACCATGCTACCGTGCTGTCCTGGGCTTCCCAAGGGCTTGCTGTGGCTTCAATGGAAATTTCCACTGACAAGCAGCGGAAAGAGAGAATCCTGCCGTCAGTGAACGCTGCACCGCGAGAAACATGCGGCTGGGGCCGGAGCATTCAGCCCCTATGTTGTGGCCTCAACTACTTTCCACAGGCTCACCACTAACTAGGTGAAGAAATTTCTCATCTCAGTCCGAAATTGTCTACCCCATATCCTCAGGCTGTGACCCCTGGTTCTGGGCACCTTCACCATCGGGAACATATTTCCTGCATCTAACCTCTCAAGTGCTGTTAGATTTGTATAGGTTTCTATGAGATCCCTCCTCATTCTTCTGAACCCCAGCGAATATAGGGCGCGATTCTCCGCAAATGCGGCGAGTCGTAAAGGCTGCCGTGAAACTGGCCGTGTTTCGCGGCAGCCTCCGCGCCCCCTCCCAGGACCCGATTGTCCCCCCCGGGCGGGGCTACCAGCGGGGCCCCCGTGAACCACGGCATCGCGGCCTTAGCGACCGTCGCTAAGTCCGAGCGCCAAGCGTCACGCCGGCTGACGCGCACGATGACGTCAGCCGCGCATGCGCGGATTGGACGGCTCCAACCCGCGCATGCACGGAGCCGTCATCTCCCTCGGCCGCCCTGCGGACTGATCCTGCGGGGCGGCGGAGGGAGAAAGAGTGCGTCCGTAACGCGATCGGTGCCCACCGATCGAGGGGCCCATGCCCCCCTTGGCACGGCCATGGTACTGCCGTGCCAATCGGGGCCCTGGATGCCCAGAACGGGCATGTTGCAGCCGTTTTTACGACGGCAGCAAGCAGGTGTGTTTGCTGCCGTAAAAACGGCCATAAAGGCCTAGAAACTCGGCCCATCGGCCTGGGGAGAATCGCTGTTCGCCGTAAAAAACGGCGAGCAGCGATTCGTATCGTGGGGCGGCCGTGGGGGGGGGGGGGGGGGGGGGAGAGAATAGCAGGAGGGCGTGAAAAATGTCGGGGACGCCCTCCCGCTATTCTCCGACCCGTCGTGGGCAGCGGAGAATCGCGCCCATAATTCTAACCGACTCAATCTCTCCTCATATGTCAGTGCCGCCATCCCAGGAATCAGTCTAGTAAACCTTTGTTGCATTCCCTCTACAGAAAGAACATCCTTCCTCAGATAAGGAGACCAAAACTGCACACAATATTCCAGGTGTGGCCTCACCAACGCCTTGTATAATTGCAGCAAGAAATCCCTGTTTCTGTGCTTGAATCCTCTCGCTATGAATAGCAATGTACATTTGCCTGCTTTATCGCCTGCTTCATCTGCATCCATACTTTCAGCGACTAGGGTATGAGTACACCCAGGTCTCGTAGCTCATTCCCCTCTTTTTTTCTTTTTATTCTCTTTTATAAGAAATGCTTGACCAACTGGAGACTGAGAAATGTATTTACAGTGAAAATGAATCCTAAAAACCTCTGTTGCAACTAATCGAGGGTCTGAATAAAGGGCTATCATAGAATCTCAATCATAGAATCCTTACAGTGCAGAAGTAGGCCATTCGGCCCATCAAGTCTGCACCGACCTTCCGAAAGAACACAAGTCAATCCACCTTGCCTGCATATCTTTGGACACTAAGGGGCAATTTAGCATGGCCAATCCACCTAATCTGCACATCTTTGGACATTAAGGGGAAATGTAGTGTGACCAATCCACCTAACCTGCACATCTTTGGACTGGCTTTCATAACAACACTCCTCTGCTCCTCCTCTCAGATTATTTTGAGCATTTACAGAACCTGCTACCCATTATAATTTCGATAACATTACGACTGCAATCAGAATCTGGGGCTGGATTCTCCCCTACCCGGCGTGACGGAGGGTGCCGGCGTAGGGGAGTGGCGCCAACCACTCAGGGGTCGCGCCTCCCCAAAGGTGGGGAATTCTCCCCACCTTTGGGGGCCAGCCCCGCGCCGGAGCAGTTTGCACCAGAAGACTGGCGCAAACACCCGGCGCAGTCGGAAGCGGGGCTGGCCGAAAGGCTTTCGGCGGTCGGCGCATGCGCCGGCAGTGACGTCAGCGGCAGCTGGCCGCTGACATCACTGCCGGCGCATGCGCGATGCGGGGTTCTCCTCCGCGTCCGCCATGGCGGAGGCCGTGGCGGCGCGGAAGGAGAAAGAGTGCCCCCACGGCACTGCCCCGCGGAGTGAGCGGGGGGCCCCGATCGTGGGCCAGGCCTCCGTGGGGGCACCCCCCCGGGTCCGATCGCCCCCCGCCCCCCCAGGACCCCGGGGGCCTGCTCGCGCCGCTGAGCCCGCCGTTCCAGAGGTGGTTTAAACCTCGGCGGCGGGAGAGGCCTCCCAGCCGCGGGACTTCGGCCCATCCGGGCCGGAGATTTGAGGTAAGTTTAAAAAAAATGAAATCCCGCCGGCGCCAGCTGTTTTCACAGGCTGCCGGCGGGATTTGCACAACGCCGGTTTATGACCGGCGGGAGAATTCAAAAACCTGCGGGAGCGGAAATAACGCCGCTTCACGCCAATTCTCCGACCCTGCGTGGAGTCGGAGAATTTCGCCCCTGTTGTCCGAATTGTTCCAGAATTGACTGGTTTTCCTATCTGCGATACATCTCATGGGTAATATTTTGTACTTAAAGAAAACAGACTTTAAATATTGTGTGGCCACTTTTCGCAGTGTTATTAGCTGCAGTCCTGTACTTCTACGTTTTAAATCACTTATTCTTTTAAGTTGACCCAATTTTGTTCCTCTTATTTTGTCCGTAGAGGCTCATTGAGATGCTTCTCAATTACCATTCACTCTTCCTTTTCGCATCTTATTGCCTTGATCTATCTTAATCAAAATGCCATTATTACTTTGACCCAAATTATACGAAAGAGTAACTGGACATGAGCACACATCAAATTAGCAATCAGCTCAGACACTGGAATTTAGACCTAACCTCCTCAATTATACTTCCTAATTAGGCTTTAATTACCAGTCACCAGACAATGTATTATTAATCAAGTCCACTGCTTCACTAGATGTCAACATTATTGAAAAGAATGTAATGGCTCTTACTGGTAGCGCACTTAATGACATTGAGTTATTTTTGCTTCAGGTTCTGCTCAAACTGACGGGAAACTGCCAGGTCAGACATTTGGAAAAGTGGCAAGTGTGTGTGTGTAGTCTCCTGGGGAACCTGTGGCTAACTGACTGATTACAAGGTAGGATGAGTGCTACTATTGACTGGTCTATCCTCAGCTCCAGTAACCGTGCATTTGCAAGTACACCAGTTCTATTCCATCAGTATTCCCTCAATACTCAGCTCCGAAGCAACAACTCCCCAGTTAAATGGGTTGAACTCCAGTGTGGTTTCATTCAGAATTGCATCCTTTGAAGCAAGGTAGCAATCCTCCCAGGGAGAGGATCCTCAAGGGTAGTCAAGAAACAACAGTGTCTTCATGCATGCTAATTTTAATTGCTTTTACTTTATCTATTTGATCAACTAGGGATGGTTCTCTATAATGTGCTGCATGGTGCAGTCATGGCATTATAATTTTCCAGAAAAACTGTTTGAAAGGTTTGAGGTTTTTTAAAAAAATAACCTTCGACTGAACTGAGCTTAAAGACTGTTTCAAAATGGCTCCAAGCTACCAGACAGAATCAAACTGGGTCTCCTCTTCCGAGAGGACGAGAACAGAATCAGAACATAGAACATCCAGTGCAGAAGGAGGCCATTCGGCCTATCGAGTGCACCGACCCACTTAAGCCCTCACTTCAACCCTATCCCCTTAACCCAATAACCCCACCTACCCTTTTTGGACACTAAGGGCAATTTAGCATGGCTAATCCACCTAACCTGCACGTGAGGAAACGCACGCAGACACGGGGAGAACGTGCAGACTCCGCACAGTGACCCAGCCGGGAATCAAACCTGGGACCCTGGCGCTGTGAAGCCATAGTTCTAACCACAATGTTACTGCGCTGCCCATCATTCTCAATTTAGTTGTGGTTCAGTCCCAACTTTTATAACAATTGTTTTATCTTTGTTTGTCACTAATCTTTATTTGTGTATGTGTTAGTAAGTCAAATTCCAGAGCAATAGTGTGGAATAAACTAACCTTTTCCTTTTTTAGGTAAAAAGACTTTTCCTCTGGATTATTTTTCATTGAATTTCTCACTTTGCGGGTAAGAAAACGCACACACTCACAAAGCAATACATTGTTCACAGGTGGTTTTGAGGGAAACACCTTTTATAGTGTGTGTGATAGATGTCTGTTTAGGTTGGAATATAATATAAGTGGTGAAGGAGATTGGAACAAGACAATTGCTGGTCAGAGAATATTTTTAAAAATTTAAAGTGGCAAATTTTTTTTCATAACAATAATCCTTTGGCCACATTGATGCAAAGAGTCAGTGGTGTCTAATATTTCCCTTGTGACATTCGAATTAGGAGTAGGAGGAGGCCATTCGGCCCCTCAAGCCTGCAACGCTAATCATGGCTGGTTTGATTATAACCTCAACTCCACATCCTTGCCCACCCCCAATGATCTTTAACCCCCTTGTTTATCAAGAATCTATCTAGATCAGCCTTAAAAATATTCAAAGACTCTGCTTCCGCCACCTTTTGAGGAAAAGAGTTTGAAAGACTCACGATCCTCTGAAAGAAAATATTTCTCATCTGTAGCTCAAATGGGCAACTTAAACAGCAATCCCTGGTTCTAGATTCTCCCACAAGCTAAAACATCCTCTCCACATCAACCCTGTCAAGACCCATTGGGATCTTAATGTTTCAAGCCAACCACCTCTTCCTCTTCTAAACTCCAGTGCATACAAGCCCAGCCTGTTCAACCTTTCATCATAAAACAACCCACCCATTCCAGCTATTGGTCCAGTGAAAGTTCTTTGAACTTCTTCCAATGCATTTACATCCTTACTCCAATAAGGTGGCCGATATTGTATACAGTACTCCAGATATGGTCTCACCAATGCTCTGTAGAACTGAACAATAACCTCCCTACTCTTGTATTCAATTCCCCTCGCAATAAACAACAATGTTCTGTTTGCTTTCCTAATTACTTATCACACCTACATCCTAACATTTTCCAATCCATTCACTCGGACTCTTAGATCCCTCTGCAATCTCGCACAATTTAAATAATATGCTTCCGTGAGAATAGATCTTTTAAAAATATTGTTTAGGGGAATATTGTGCTATTCTGTAAAGAAGACTGTCAGTGTCTGTGTGTGTCTGAATTATTTAATTAAGCTGGGAAAAGGTTAATAGCATTAGCTTGTCTGAAGAATTGAGATATGAAAAGAAGGGAAGGTGTTAAATGTGTGCATTGGTAAAGAAACAATGATCAAGTGGTTTCATAAGTAAATAAATAAAAGGCTTTCACAGTTTGCAAAGATTCCATAAGTAAACAAGAGAAGGTTATTAAATTTTATTTGACCCCAAAAGTGCGGGAATAGGAAAGATATGAAAGAATTTGGTATTTTGGAAAAGTAAAGTTCAAATGAGTGCTGAGAACACTGGAATCAGAGATGAAAGGGAAAAAGGATATTTAAGGTGAGATGTTGAGCTGATTTGGTGTTCTCTGAGTGGGGAAGATTTCCTGGAAACAGCTCAAGGTTGGGAGAAGGTGGAGTTTGAAGCATCCATCCAGCCAAGCAAGAAAAATCTTGGGTGGCAAAAACCAGCCTTGTTCGAAAGTTTCTTGGACTTCCACAGCAGAGTGGAAGTGAGTTTGTGAGGTTGTGTACCATGTCTTTATTAAAACTATAGCAGTTTGCCTTGGGTAATATAGCAGTTTATTATAGCAGTTTGCCTTGGCTTTTGTAGTTAAACAACTATAAGGGTGTGTTACCTGGAAGGTGTTTATTTGAGGGTCAGACCCAGTAGGGCGTCTTCTGGGAGAAGGTTTTATACATCTGATTTTAACTGTGTAACTGAGATCATCTGTGGTGAAGTTTTTTTATTATTAATAAATCTTTTACTTTCAATTTCCCGTACCAGCCTCCCCGGACAGGCGCCGGAATGTGGCGACTAGGGGCTTTTCGCAGTAACTTCATTGAAGCCTACTCGTGACAATAAGCGATTTTCATTTTTCATTTCTAAAATCCCAAAAGTGTTACTAGACTTCTTGCTGCTGGGATCAGTACTTTTCAGAATACAAAAAAAAAGACTTGGCCCAATAAACCAAGTTTTCCTCTGGGGTTTGGTTATAGTTAACGTCTGCTGTGACTATAACACTTATTTTTTATTCTTTCTGTCACATTCTCCCACATTATATTCCATTTGCTAGATATTTGCTCACTCACTTAATCTATCTATATCCCATTGTAGCCTCCTTATGTCCTCTTCACAATTTACTTTCCTACCTATCTTTGTGTCATCGGCAAATTTAGCAACATTACCTTTGGTCCATCCATCCAAGTCATATATAAATTGTAAAAGGTTGAGGCCCAGCACTGATCCCTCTGGCACCCCACTGGTTACATCTTTTCAACCAGAAAACGATCCATTTAAGCTTATCCTCTGTTTCCTGTTAGCCAGCCAATCTCCTATCCAGGATGATATGTTACCTCCTGCACTGAAATTTTATTTTCCACAATAACCTTTGAAGTGGCACCTTATCAATGGCTTCTGGAAATCTAACTACAGTACATCCACTAGTTCCCCTTTATCCATGGCATATGATATTTATTCAAAGAACTGCAATAAACTGGTTAAACATGGTTTACGTTTTACAAAACCATGTTAACTCTGTCCGATCAATTTGAATTTTTCTAAGTATCCTGCAATAACATCTTTAGTAATCGACAAATTATTAAGCTAACTGGCCTCTAGTTTCTTACTTTCGGTCTATCTCTCTTTTTGAAGAAAAGAGCTATGTTCTCTATTTTCCAAACAAATGAAACCTTTCCCGAACAAAGGAATTTTGAAAAATAAAGCCAACACATCAACTTCCTCCTTAGCCACTTCTTTTCTGACCCTCGGATGAAGTCTATCAGGACCCGGGACTGTCAGTCCGCAGCGCCAACAGTTTGCTCAGTATCACTTCACTGGTGATTGGAACTTTCCTGAGTTCCTCCGTCCATTTCCATTTCCTGATTTACAGCTATTTCTGGGATTCTGGGATCTTCCATAGTGAAAACCGATGTAAAATACCAGTTCAATTAATCTGCTATCTCCTTATTTTCCATTATCAATTCTCCAGACTCACTTTCAATAGGAACCAATGTCACTTTGTTACCTCTTTTCTTATTTAAATATCTGTAGATACTCTTATTAGCTTTATTTATATATCTAGATTACTCTAATTTTCCCTCATTATTAAGCTTGTAGTCATTTTTTGCTGTTTTTGATATTTTGTCCAATCTTCTGTCCTGTCACCCACCTTTTTTGTTAAGTTTGATATTATCTTTAACTTTTTTTGTGAAGCACTGATGGTGGGTCTTCCTCTTGGATTTTTCTTTCTCTTTGGAATGTATCTATTCTGTATATTCTGAAATATCCTCTTAACCATCTGCCACTTATCCATATTGACCGATCACTTCACCGAATTCATTTTAGCTAGCTCTACTTTCATGCTCCCACTTGCCTTATTTAAATTGAAAATACTAGTCTTAGACCCATTCTTCTCTCCCTCAAAGTGAATGTGAAATACCATCATATTGTGAACGCTGCTACCTAGAGGTGGCTTCACTACGAGGTCGCTAATTAAACCTATCTCATTCCAGATTCACTATAGCCTATTTTCTGGTTGGCCCCAGAACATGCTGTTCTAAGAAACTATCCCAAAAGCATTCTTTAAATTATTCCTCTCAGTTGCCTTTGCTCATTTGATTTTTCCAGTAAATATTTAAGTTAAAATGCTACATGATTGCCTTTCTGACAAGGTTCTAATATTTCCTCCTTTATACCCTGTCCTCCCACATGGTCACTGTTAAATGGCTTGTTCAACACTCCCATAAGTTACTCCTTACCTTTACCATTTTTCATCTCGACGCAAACCGCTTCTACATCCTGATTTCTTGAACTTAGGTCATCCCTCTCTAATATGCTAATACCATTCTTAGTTTCAGCTTCTATCTGCAAAATGTTCATCACCCCAGATGGGGGCATCAGGGAGCAGGTCAATTCCGGTCTTGGGTGACTGTGAGGAGTTGACACGTTCTCCCCCTGTTTGCGTGGGTTTTCTCCTGGGTGCTCCTGTTTCCTCCCACAGTCCAAAGGGATGCAGGTTAGCTGGATTGGCCATGCTAAATTGCCCCTTAGTGTCCAAAGATGCGCAGGTTGGGTGGGTTTGCGGGGATAGGCCTGGCTGGGGTGCTCTTTCAAAGGGTTGGTGGAGACATGATGGGCCAAATGGCCTCCTGCATTGTAGGGATTCTACGGATTCTGTGGATGGTAATTAAAGTCAACCTCTAATATGTGAAGTCAATCGCAAAGATGTCAAGACTGGTCTGGGAGCTGTGGGAATGGCTGGAACCATTCGTGTTTAGTATCTCCGTAATTACGCCAACAATATGAGTGGCTGCATCGACAGATGTAAAATATCGCAGTGTTAATTCAAGTGGATTGCTCTTGTGGACAAACCACACAAAAGCTGCAAGTTAGGGAGTAAGTGAGTTCTCTGAAATTCCCATGGTGTCAACATTACTGTACACAAGGAATTGAGACTGTCATTAAGTGGCACATAATATCATAATAATAATAACCCTTTATTATCACAAGTCTGAAGTTACCATGAAAAGCCCCGAGTCACCACGCTCCGGCGCCTGTTCTGGTGAGCTGGTACGGTAAAACAATAATCGGACAGAGATTTCTTATCAGAATGGCTTTAAAGAGATGGTCAATAATTGGTAGGCAAGAGAACATTTAATGGATTTAAGTATTAGTGTTTAAGATAAATTGCCGCGTCCTGCTATGGGGGTGCATGTTTATTGAAATCATTCTCAAACTGTCTGTGAGAGCATCTCAGCAAATCTTGGCCTCATAGCAAAAAGCAGTGATGGCTGAGGGAAAATGCTGCTAACATTGCTGATTTTTCTAAAATTAGTCTACAGCCGTAATCATCATGCGCCAATGAGTCATTTAGTACTGAATAAAGAATTCCCAAGACAGCATGGTTCCAGATCTCACAAGCACAGGCCCGATGGAGCTACAACGGAACAGGTCCTGTGGCCGCCAACTCCACGGCACATTGGCCTTACTTGTCCAAGACTGTGGATCTGAGGCCATTTGAGCAGGCAGTGCAAACCTGTTGAGGCGTTGTCAAAGCACCAGTCCAAACGAGATGCTGGAGAATTGGGACAGTGCCCAACTACTCCAATGGAAGGCATTAAAGATCATTAATGGGCTAACAATTAAACAGTGCTAACCTTGGATTTCCTGCAGGTGGCCATTGTTCGGAAGTTAACCACCTAAAGGATAATTAATCTTTCCTCTATGTGGCGCTTTTAAATTATTTTAAAATCCAGTGAGGAATCCACACTGACTTTGAACAGGCATGAGTTTGACTGAAGCTGTTGGGGGCTCGCTAGAATTCTGGAGATAAACCTGGGGATGTCCCGTGAACAGGCCCCAAAGTCTTATCCAGGCACAGGGAGAGTGAGCAAGGTGCATTGTCTCCCCTCCCAGCCCTCCTGGCAAGGAATTTGAGCTGCGGTTGTATGGGGCAGGTTCACTGCAGGACCTAATGCCACCAGCCCAGCATATGCTACATGGAACCAAAGTGCAAAAATGTGATAATCTGCCACTGCTCCCAGTCCGTGGGTCCATTTGAAACCCAATTTTTTAAATTAGGTGAGTGATGTTGGTGCCTGGATGATCACTAGGTATACGAACACCTCGGGCGAAGTTCTCCGACCCCCAGCAGGGTCGGAGAATCGCCTGGGGCCGCCGAAAATCCCGCCCCCGCCGTGGCAGAGATTCTCCGCCATCCGGGAAGTGGCGGTGGCGGGAATCTCGCCACTCCGACCGGCGAGGCCCCTGCGGTGATTCTCCGGCCCGGATGGGCCGAGGTCCCACCGCTGGGAGGCCTCTCCCGCCGCCGAGGTTTGAACCACCTCTGGAACAGCGGGATCAGCGGCGCGAGCGGGGGGGGGGGGGGGGGGGGGCGGGGAGCGATTGAACCCCGGGGGGGTGCTCCACGTTGGCCTGGCCGACGATCGGGGCCCCCCGCTCAGACTCCGGGCCAGTGCCCTGGATGCACTATTTCTCCACCGCGGCCGCCACGACCTTCGCCATGGCGGAAGCGGAAGAGAACCCCACATCGCGCATGCGCCGGCAGTGACGTCAGCGGCCAGCTGCCGTTGACGTCACTGCCGGCGCATGCGCCGACCGGCGAAAGCCTTTCGGCCAGCCCCGCTGCCAGGGGCGCCGGTTATTTGCACCAGTCTTCTGGTGCAAACCCGGTGTGGTGGAGGGTGCCGGCGTAGGGGAGTAGCGCCAACCACTCAGGGGTCGGGCCTCCCCAAAGGTGGGGAATTCTCCCCACCTTTGGGGGCCAGCCCCGCGCCGGAGCGGTTTGCACCAGAAGACTGGCGCAAAAAACCGGCTGGCCGCTGACATCACTGCCGGCACATGCGCGATGTGGGGTTCTCTTCCGCTTATGCCATGGCGAAGGCCGTGGCGGCCGTGGTGGAGAAAGAGTGCACCCAGGGCACTGACCCGGAGTCTGAGCGGGGGGACCCTGATCGCGGGCCAGGCCACCATGGGGGCACCCTCAGGCGTTCAATCGCCCCCCCCCCCCCCCCCCCCCAGGACCCCGGGGCCCGCTCGCGCCCCTGATCCCGCCGTTCCAACCTCGGTGGTTCAAACCTCGGCGGCAGGGGAGGCCTCACAGCGGCGGGACTTCGGCCCATCCAGGCCGGAAAATCACCGCAGGGTCCTCGCCGGTCAGAGTGGCGAGATTCCCACCACCGCCACTTCCCGGGTGGCGGAGAATCTCTGCCACAGCGGGGGCGGGATTTTCGACGGCCCCAGGCGATTCTCCGACCCTGCTGGGGGTCGGAGAATTTCGCCCTATGTGTGTGCGCATCTGAGTGTATGAGTGTTTGTGCATCTGTATGTGCTTGGCTCTGTGTGTATGTGTGTGTGTGTGTCTTTATGCTTATGCGTGGACATCTGTGTATGAGTGTTTGTGTGTCTGTGTGTGTCTTTCTATGTGTGTGTATTTGTTTGTGGGTGTGTGTCTATGCACCTGTGTGTGAATGTTTTTGTGTGTATGTGCATGTGTCTGTATGTGTGTGTGTGTGCGTGTATGTATGTCTATATATGTGTGCATGCCTTCAAAAAAGTATGAGGAGAAGAATTGAGTACCTTATGCATTAATTCACCATACACCACACAATAATTAGATTCTTAAATGTTAACTTTGTTAACAATCAGATTAGGTCCTCTGACTTCAATTGAACAAGGTCATTAGATTATACTTTGTTAACAGTTTCTTGCAGAGGAATGGAAAGGTTGCACTGTAGTCTGTTAAACTTAATGAATAGGGGAAACCATTTCTACTTTCAGAAATGTGGTGAAGGCCATTAAACACTGAGAGAATAATTAAATTTCCAGCCTGGTACAAATTGTTCAGATTCTGGATTTCCACTGTGTATACAATGGAATGAATGAGAAAAGGAAAGAAAGGCTTGCATTCAGTTAGCATCTTTTGGATTACAGGTCATCATAAATGTTTTACATCTAATGAATTACTTTGGAAATGGAACCATTGTTGTGATGTGTTTATGCAGTAAAATTAAATAAGAATTTTAATTATTTATTCCAAATTGCACTTGTATTTAGTGCAATTGGCAGCACGGTAGCATTGTGGATAGCACAATCGCTTCACAGCTCCAGGGTCCCAGGTTCGATTCCGGCTTGGGTCACTGTCTGTGCGGAGTCTGCACATCCTCCCCGTGTGTGCGTGGGTTTCCTCCAGGTGCTCCGGTTTCCTCCCACAGTCCAAAGATGTGCAGGTTAGGTGGATTGGCCATGATAAATTGCCCTTAGTGTCCAAAATTGCCCTTAGTCTTGGGTGGAGTTACTGGGTTATGGGGATAGGGTGGAGGTGTTAACCTTGGGTAGGGTGCTCTTTCCAGGAGCCGGTGCAGACTCGATGGGCCAAATGGCCTCCTTCTGCACTGTAAATTCTATGAAATTTACTGTGAGGTGTCCAACTGTGTTGTGTAGGGGTCAGGGAATCCCCTGACTTTGCCAGCGACGGGCTTCACTGTGGGTGGGACAGGAAAATTTGGAGATTTGACTCTTAGTCGCCCTCCAAATTTACCCTAACCGACCACAATGACGTTCGTCACGAATGTGACCAGAAAATCGCAGCACATGTTTCGAGGCTTGATGATCAATTGATATATAGCCAGTCCTGAGGATAAAGCAGTAAACATGGGGTGAATATCCAGTCAAAACAGTGAGCAGTGTTTTTTGCTGAGACTATCTGGGGTTTGACTCTGCTGACTAGAAATTTCTCAGATGTAACCTGAACCAGATACAGCCCAGGCTCACTTGAATGAGTCATAAATCAATTCAAATTACTTGTAAACAATACAGCACAAAAGAAACTCGACACCATCCAGGAAGAAGCATCCCGTTTGATGGGCACCCTATCCACCACCTTCAATATTCACTCACTCCACCACCGACGCACAGTGGAAGCCTTGTGCATGATTTACAAGCTGAATTGGAGCAAGTCACCAAGGCTCCTCACACAATATGTTCCAAACCAACGACATCTACCATCTTCATGGGCAGTCCCTCAGGGTCGAGGATGATTTCCTTCCACTCTGGGGAGGTGGGGGTTCCCCGGTGGCTGAATACACCAGTCCTGGATCCGCAGACTCTGCTACAGGTGTTTGATCAGGTGGATGGGTGGGACTCTTTGGATTCTGCGTTCTCTTTCCGCTCTTTATGCTTGGCCTCTGTGTGCTCCATCCTATGACGTTTAAGGTGAGTGGCGCCTTCGTGGATGCTTCTTCTCCCATTTGTACGTTCGAAGGTAAGCGATTCCCACATGTCGATGGGGATATTGCATTTATTTAGGGAGATTTTTAGCGTGTCCTTGTAGCGTTTCCTCTGCCCTCTTAGTGATTGTTTGCCATTGCAGAGTTTGGAGTAGAGTACTTGTTTCGGAGTCTTGTAGACAATGTGGCCCACCCATCGCAGCTGGTCGAGCATGACCAGAGCCTCAACACTGGAAATATTGGCCTTGGACAGGACGTTCACGTTGGTATGCCTATCCTGCCAGTGGATATGAAGGATTTTGCAGAGGCAACATTGGTGATACCTCTCGAGGGATTTGAGGTGTCTGCTGTATATTGTCCATGTTTCTGATGCATACATGAGAGCGGGGATTGTAGCTGCTATGTAAACCATGAACTTGGTGCTGGCTTTGAGGTCTCAGTCTTCAAACACTCTGGGTGGGATTTTCCATTGCCTGACACCAAAATCAGGAATGGCGATCAGTCGCAAAATTGCTCCCGACGCCAAAACCGCAGCAGGCGCAGGTTTGATGCCAGGTCATGATGCTCCGCCCCCTCCAAATCGGCATCATCGAGATGCGTGCCGCGCTCAGTCGCAATGCCGTTGGAATGTCATTAACAGGCCCACCCGTGATGCTCAGCCTCCGGTGGGCCGAGTTCCCAATGCCGGGAGCCATGCGTGGTCTCAGGGCCTGGCATGGTGGCTGCATAGAGAGAGAGAGAGAGAGAGAGAGCTTGTGGACCATGTCCAGCACCGCCATATCTGGCCAGGATCCATGCCACTGGCCTGGGGGCTTCTGCCAGGGCTTGGGGGAGTGGTGGGGGGTGGCCAGAAGGTGGGCTATGGGGTTGGGGTGGGTGAGTATGCGTCTACAATAGCCGGCACCATCATTTCCGGTTCAATCGGTGGGTGCATGAGGGGTGTAGGCAAATCTCTCCATACATGAAAAACGTAGGTCATACGATAGATACACGATGTAAATACATAAATGTAGACATCGGGTGAAGCATATGAAATGTAGTGCAACAACTGTAGTGAGGATGCACAGAAAGATCAGTTCAGTCAGTAAGAGGGCCATTCAGAAGTCTGGTAATAGCGGGGAAGAAGCTGTTTTTGAATCTGTTGGTTCTCAAAATTATATCTTCTACCCGATGGAAGAGGTTGGATGAGAGAATATCCCGGGTGGTAAGGATATTTGATTATGCTGCTCACTTTCCCAAAGCAGAGGGAGGTGTAGACAAAGTCAATAGATGGGAGGAGGGTTTGCATTATAGACTGGCTGTGTTCACGACTCTCTGTAGTTTCCTATGGTCTTGGGCTGAGCGGTTGCCATACCGAGCTCAGATGTAGCCAGATATAACGCTTTCTTCGGTGCATGTATAAAAATTGGCACGAGTCAATGTGGATATGTCAAATTTCCTTTATTTCCAGAGGAAGTATAGGTGCTGTTGTGTTTTCTTGGTCATAGCGTCAATGTGGGTAGGCCAGGACAGATTGTTGGTGATGTGTACACCTAGAAATTTGAAGTTGTCAACCATCTCCTCCTTGGCCCCATTGATGCCGAAAGGGGCGTGTACAACACTTACCTTCCAGAAGTCGATGAACAGCCCCTTAGTTTGCCGACATTGGGAAGAGATTGTTGTCATTGCACCATGCCACTAAGTTATCTGTCTCCTTCCTGTACTCTGACTCACTGTTGTTTGAGATCTATGGTCGTGTCATCAGCAAAACTGTTGATGGAGTATAATAGGGGGATAAATACGCAGCCTTGTATTGAGGAATATCGCAGAGATTATGTCGTTCATCTTTACTGATTGTGGTCTATGGGTCAGGAAGTCGAGGATTCCGTTTCAGAGGGAGAAGCCGAGTCCTAGGTTTTGGAGTTTGTATATGAGCCTGGCTGGGATTATGGTGTTGAAGGTGGAGCTGTAGTCAATGAACAGGAGTCTGATGTAAGCGCCGTTGTTATCATTGTCTGCTATCTAGAAGGACAAGGGCAGAAAATATATGGGAACACCACCACATGCAAGTTCCTCTCCAATTCACTCACCATCCTGACTTGGAAATACCATTCCCACTGGGTCAAAATCCTGGAAATCGCTCCCGAATAGTACTGTGAGTGTACTTACACCACATGGACTTCAGCGGTTCAAAACATCAGCTCTCCACCACCTTCTCAAGGGAAATTAGGGATGGACAATAAATGCTGGCTCAACCAGTGATGCCCACATTACACAAATTAATTTTTTGAAAAGAATTATTGAAAATAACATGCCGTTTATTTTTCAGTAGCTTGCCAGTTGTGCAAACATTAATTACCTCTGATTGTTAACCATTCAATGAATTCCCTCAGCAAATGGAAGGTCTGAAGTTGTTAGAAGAGGAAATACTTAAAAGGTACTCCTCAAATCAATAAGGTTCTTATACATAGAATATCAGGTTTGTTCAATATGTAGGTTTAGTACAGGGCAGCGAAAGGAGTCTGCACCAAGTTGTGGAGAAAAACATTTCATTTAACACATTAACTATTCTATATGGGTGGCACGGTAAAACAGGAATTAGCACTGTTGCTACACAGCGGCAGTCCCGGTTTTGGTCACTGTCAGCACAGAGTCTGCACATTCTCCCTGGGCGCGATTCTCCGACCCACATGCCAGGTCGGAGAATCGCCGGAGTGCCGGGCATTCAAGCCACGCCGCCCTGGCACCCGCACGCGATTCTCCTACCACCCCCAAATCGGCGTGTCGCGTTTTACAACAGGCCGCTCGTAGAATCGCCGCTCGCCATTTCTAACGGTCGAGCGGCGATTCTCCGGCCCGGATGGGCCGAGCGGCCTGCCTAACCCGACCAGTTCACGCCGGCACCAACCACACCTGATTGCTGCCGGCGTGAACAGCGCGCGACCACTGCGTGTGGGGCCTGTGGGGGTGTGGGGGGGGGGGGGGAGGGAGGATGGAGCACAAGGGGGTGCTCAGGAGGAGTCTGGCCCGCGATCGGTGCCCACCAATCGTCGGGCCGGTGTCTTTAAAAGACGCACTCTTTTCCCTCCGCCGCCCCGCAAGATCCATCCGACATGTCTTGCGGGGCACCCGCGGGGGGGAGGACGGCAACCGTGCATGCGCGGGTTGGCACCGGCCAACCTGCGCATCCGCGTGTGATGTCATTTAAGCTCCGCCGGCTGCATCATTTACACGGCGTCGCTTTGACGTGGGCGTCAAGGCCCGGCGCGCGTAATTGACGCGGCGCCGCTCCTAGCCCCCTGGGAGTGGGAGAATAGTTTTCACTCCGGCGTCGGCACTTTGTCTCCCTTTGGGAGAATTGCGCCCCCTGTGTCTGCGTGGGTTTCCTCCGGGTGCTCTGGTTTCCTCCCACAAGTCCAGAAAGACACGCTTGTTAGGTGATTTGGACATTCTGAATTCTCCCTTAGTGAACCCAAAAAGGCTCCACAGTGTGGCGACTAGGGGATTTTCGCAGTAATTTCATTGCAGTGTTAATGTAAGCCTACTTGTGACACGAATAAAGATTATTATTATTATTATTATTATTATTACTCCAATAGTTCCCTACTGGGTCTTCTCTAGTCGGTGCCTGATTGGTCAACTCTATTTATACAAGTCACATGAACTTAGTTAAATGTCCACCACCCACTTAATGGCGGAGCTCGTATTGTGGAAGCTCCACATGGCAGAGGATCATCTTTACCCTGTAAGACCCACGCGGGCTATAACGGTTGGCCATCTAACAGCACCTAAATTGTAATATTTAGAATTCGACCTTGTGATGACTGGTTGTGGATTTAAATGCACTACTGCTTTAGATTTAGTTTTGTCGGCCTTTATAAACCCAACCATTCATTACAAACCACAGGGTCCCCTCACTCATCCCTCATGACAACTTGCATTGCATAACTATATAACTCCATGAAAGGAGAATTTAATTGACTTAGGCCTTGTCACTGGTTTTAGCTTTCCTCGTTTAGCTATCTTATTGAAAGTTTCACTTTTGTTACATGTTCTCACTATTCAGTCAATTCAGTAAGTTCGCCTTTGATTCAGCACCATTTCATTCCATTTAACCTCAGTTATAAAGGATGATAGATACTTGGATGCTGTCCTCTGCAGAGCTTATTGTTTTTCCTGCACTTGTTATCAGACAATTGACGTTCCTCTGCAACAAATGAATTGGTCTGCACTGGAATGTCTTTTAATCAGCTTCACTGAAGTGACTAAGCTGACCTTTGCATACTGCTTAGCCTTACTCAATAGCCCAATGGTACTATAAATAGGCTTTAACTTCTCTGATTCACAGGGAAAGGCTAGAGTTTACCCTTGCTATAAAATAACTGGAAAATAATAACGGTATAACATTAGCAGAATTCTGGGACAGCCTAATTATAGTCCTGACTTGGGAATATATCGTTCCTGCACTATCGCTGGGTCAAAATTTTGGAACTCCCTCCCTAACAGCACTGTGGATTTACCTACACCTCATGGTCTTCAGCAGTTCGAGGCAGCTCACAACCACCTTCAAGGGAATTTAAGGATGGGCAACAAATGCTGGTGGCACAGTGGGTAGCACTGCTATCTCACAGTGCAGGGACCAGGATTCAATTCCAGCCTTGGGTGACTGCCTGTGTGGAGTTTGCACTTTCTCCACGCATCTGTGTTGACTTCCTTTGGGTGCTCCGGATTCCTCCCACGGTCCAAAGATGTGCAGGTTAGACGGATTGGCCATGTTAGATTGCCCTTCGTGTCCAAAGGGTTAGGTGGGGTGCCTGGGTTACGGGGCCTGACTCTAGATGGGGTGCTCTTTCAGAGGGGTGGTGCAGACTTAATGGGCCAAATGGCCTCCTTCTGCACTGTAGAGATTCTATGATTTTATGTACTTGTTTACCCATATATGGGGTTAATGGAACATAATGTATATTGGATGGTTCTTTGGAGGGGTAGATAATTTGAGACATTGTGTATAGACCTAGATAGGCAGGTCATGGAATCTGAGTGGGATATAAATTATGTGATTAATTGGAGGAGCCAGGTCTGTAGCAAGCAATTTTGGTTGTCGGATTTTGTAGTCTGACAAGCACACCAGGTATTCCAGATTGTGTCTGAAAGGGTCTCTCTCTACTTTTCTGAAAGGAAATTGCTACACAGTGGTACAGTATTTGTCAGTGGAATCATGCCTGGAGCAAAGTATCCTTTCCCCACAGTTCACAAGTTGAAAAATATTTGGGGTCTTATCCCATTTCCTAACATAAATTGGGGTCTGGTCCGGTATCCTAACAATGTGATCCTGTAATAGCACTCATGAGGCCCATGAGGAATACCCCAATAGATCTCCCTATGGAACTTGTGAAAAATGAGCTTCCCTGCAAGTGGACGGAGTGATATAGAGGTGGTAGTGTATTGAGCAGTGACTGAGGTTAGTGATATAGGGGTTGTGGTGTATTGAGCAGTGAGGTCGGTGATATAGAGGATGTGGTGTATTGAGGAATGAGTGAGATTAGTGATAGAGAGGGTGTGGTGTATCGAGCAGTGAGTGAGGATAATGATATGAGGGGTGTGGTGTGATGAGCAGTGAGTGAGGTTAATGACACATGGGGTGTGGTGTATTGAACAGTGAGTGAGTTTCGTGATATGGGGGTGTGATGTATTGAGCAGTGACTTTGTGATACAAAGGGTGTGGTGTATCGAGCAGTGAGTGAGGTTTGTGATATCAGGGGTGTGGTGTGTTGAGTAGTGAGTGCGTTTAGTGATATAGCGGGTGTGGTGTATTGAACAGAGTGTGGTGAGTGATATAGAGAGTGTGGTATATTGAGCAAAGTGACATTAGTGAATTAGAGGGCATGGTGTATTGAGCAGAGTGAGGTGAGTGATACAGAGAGTGTGGTATATTGAGCAGAGTGAAGTTAGTGATTTAGAGGGCGTGGTGTATTGAGCAACGTGAGGTTAGTGATATCAGGGGTGTGGTGTATTGAGCAGTGAGGTTAGTGATATGGGGGGTGTGGTGTATTGAGCAGTGAGGTTAGTGATATGGGGGGTGTGGTGTATTGAGCAGTGAGGTCAGTGATATGGGGGGTGTGGTGTATTGAGCAGTGAGGTTAGTGATATGGGGGGTGTGGTGTGTTGAGCAGTGAGGTTAGCGATAAAGGGAGTGATGCACAATCAATTGCACAAAAGACTCAGATTGGTTAAACTGTGGCTGTATTACAGTCAGATGCGTGGCCTCCTACTGCAGCTGGTGAAATGGCAGATCAGTGGAGGACACGCATATTTATATGGCTCTTTGTGGGCGGAGCCAGCCAGCAAGGGCTACCGGCGAACCTGCAGTACAGGTCCTACCTTACATCCCCGAATACAGGTGTACACAATGGTTCACCACATTCACCCCCTGTTAAAAATGAGTCCAGCGGGGGTGGTGTGGAACTATATGCAATGTTGCAAATTATGTACAGTGGGGAAGGAACAAAATGTCCATTTTGACGCTCTGGTGCCTGTCAGAGGTTCAGTGGATCCGGTGCTTTGATGATTCGCTGGGAGCGACGTAACGGTGGCGGCGATGTCGGTGCTGGCGGAGTTGGTGCTGGCCAGTAGTCTAATGACCCCGGGAGTGTGCCGAAATCTTCTTTGTCCTCTTGCGTGGGCAGGGGAAGGAGCGATGGACCTTGTGGGGTTAATGTTGGTAGCGCCGGGGGAGGGGCGGGTGGCGCGGGGTGGGGGAGTGTGTTGGAGTGGAACCTGAGGCAGCCAGGTCCCTGAGGGAGACAGTATCTTGGCGGCCGTCAGTGACTCCACGTAGGCATACTGGGGGTTGGCATGGAGCAAGTGTACCCTGTCCACTAAGGGGTCCGCCTTGTGGAGTCGGACGTGCCTACGGAGCAGGACCGGTCCTGGAGCTGTGAGCCAAGTCGGGAGCGACACCCCGGATGTGGACTTCCTGGGGAAGGTAAAAAGACGCTCATGGGGTGTGTTATTTGTGGCAGTCACAGTAGTGACCGGATGGAGTGTAGTGCATCAGGGAGGACCCCCTGCCAGCGAGAGGCTGGGAGGTTCATGGACCGTAGGGCCAGCTGGACGGCCCTCCAAACCGTCCCATTCTCCTTCTCTACCTGCCCGTTTCCCCGGGGTCGTTCTGCTGGAGGCGATACCCCTGCTGAGCAAGAACTGACGCAGCTCATCGCTCATGAATGAGGATCCCCTGTCACTGTGGATGTAGGCGGGGAAACCAAACAGAGCGAAGATTGTGTTGAGGGCCTTGATGACGGTGGCAGATGTCATATTGGGGCATGGGATGGTGAAGGGGAATCTGGAGAACTCATCGACCATACTGAGGATATATGTGTTGCAGTCGGTGGAGGGGAGGGGCCCTTTGAAATCCACGCTGAGGCATTCAAAGGGGCGGGAGGCCTTCACCAGGCGCGCATGGTCTGGCCGGTAGAAGTGCGGCTTGCACTCCACACAGACGTGGCAGTCCCTGGTGACCGCCGATACTTCCTCGATGGAGTAGTGCAGATTGCGAGCCTTGACAAGGTGGTACAGTCGTGTGACCCCCGGGTGTCAAAGGCTGTCATGCAGGGCCCGGGGTTGGTCTACTTGTGCGCTGGCACATGTACCTTGGGAGAGGGCATCTGGGGGCTTGTTGAGTTTGCCGGGGCGATACAAAAACTCGTAATTATAGGTGGAGAGCTCGATTTTCCACCGCAAGATTTTATCATTTTTGATCTTGCCCAGCTGCATGTTGTTGAACATGAAGGCTACCGACCATTGGTCAGTGAGGAGAGTGAATCTGCTGCCGTCCAGATAATGCCTCCAATGCCGCACAACTTCAATGATAGCCTGGGCCTCCTTTTTGACGGATGAGTGACGAATTTCAGAGGCATGAAGGGTGCGGGAAAAGAATGCCACGGGTCTGCCTGTCTGATTTAGAGTGGCGGCAAGGGCAACATCTGAAGCGTCGCTTTCTACTTGAAAGGGGAGTGCCTCGTCTACTGCATGCATCCCGGCCTTGGCTATGTCTGCTCTGATACGGGCGAAGGCGTGTTGTGCCATGTCCGCATAGTTTGGGACGCACTGGGCGTAGTAGGAGAAGAACCCCAGGCAGCGTTTGAGGGCATTGGGGCAGTGGGGGAGGGGGAGCTCCATAAGGGGGCGCATGTGGTCGGGATCGGGCCCCAGAAGTCCGATTGGACTACATAGCCGAGGATGGCCAGGCGGGTCGTGCTGAACACGCACTTCTCTTTATTATACATAAGGTTGAGAAGAGTGGCGGTGCGGAGGAATTTAGCGAGGTTGGTGTCGTGGTCCTGCTGATCATGGCCACAGAAGTTGACATTATCTAAGTACGGAAACGTGGCCTGCAAACCGTACCGGTCGACCATTTGGTCCATCACCCTTTGGAAGACCGAGACCCCGTTAGTGACGCCGAAGGGAACCCTAAGAAAGTGATAGAGCTGACCGTCCGCCTCGAAGGCAGTGTATGGACGGCCCGATTTACGGATGGGGAGCTGGTGGTAGGCGGATTTCAGGTCAATTGTTGAGAAGACCCGGTACTGCACAATCTGGTTGACCATCTCAGATATGCGTGGGAGGGGGTACACGTCGAGCTGCGTGTACCGATTGATGGTCTGGCTGTAGTCCACTACCATTCTGTGTTTCTCCCCCGTTTTTACTACCACCACTTGGGCTCTCCAGGGGCTATTGCTGGCCTCGATGACACCCTCCCGAAGCAGCTACTGGACTTCGGACCTGATGAAGGTCTTGTCCTGGGTGCAGTACCGTCTGCTCCTGGTGGCAACGGGCTTGCAATCTGAAGTTAGATTGGCAAAGAGGGTTGGGGGGGGGGCGTCAACCTTGAGGGTCGCGAGGCCGCAAACGGTGAGTGGAGGTAGGGGCCCTCAGAATTCGATGGTGAGGCTCTGGAGATTGCACTGGAAATCCAGGCCCAGCAATAGTGCAGCGCAGAGGTTGGGGAGGACGTAGAGACGGAAACCGCTGAATTCTATGCCCTGGACAGTGAAAGTGACCATGCAGAAACCTCGGATCGGGACGGAATGGGACCCGGAGGGCAGGGAGATCCGTTGATTGGCGGGGTTGACCACAAGGGAGCAGTGCCTTACCGTATCCGGGTGTATGGAGCTTGCGGTGCTCCCGGAGTCCAGCAGGCAAGAGGTCACATGGCCGCTGTTTTATCCTTTGTCGAAGCGGTGGCCAGGTTGTGTGGACGAGATTGATCCAGTGTCATCGAGGCGAGCTGGGGGTGGTCGTCAGAGGTTTCGCATGGAGAGCGTCGGCGGCCCAGATCGTGATGTGTAGTTGGCATTCCAGCCCCATGGGGAAGACAAGATGGCGGCGTCCGGAGGCCCTGTGGAGAACAAAATGGCGCCGCCCATGAGGCGCACATTGCGGCACCGGGACAAGATGGCGGCTCCCATGGGATGCATGTTAGTGGCGCTGGGCAAGATGGTGGCACCCATGGGCCTCACGTGGCCCCGGGAGAAGAAGATGGCGGCGCCCACTGGCCGCACGTGGCCCCAGGAGGAGAAGATGGCGGCATCCATTATTGTTTGGCGGGGGGAGGGGGCGGTAGCGGGCGCGATAGCAGGCGCTATAGCGGCGACTGCACGGGTCTGGCACACAGCTGCGAAGTGGCCCTTTTTACCACAGGACTTGCAAGTGGCGGCGCGGGCTGGGCAGCATTGGCGGGGGTGCTTCTGTTGGCCGCAGAAGTAGCAGCGGGGACCCCCAGGGTGCGCGGTTTGGCATGCGGCGCAGGCGTATTGACTAGGCAGGGCCCCAGCTGGGGGGGTCGTTTGCGGAGTCCAGTAGGGGTAGGATGGGTGGGCTGCGCAGCGAGCGGGGTAGGCTTGGACATTACGGGATTCGACCGTCCTGGAGAGTGCTAATGTTTTCGTCCCCGCTAGGTCGAGCGTGGCCCCTTCCAGCAGTCGTTGTCGGATGGGGTCTGACATGAGGAGATTAGAGTGTTCGGTGGCCGTGACGGCCTGACAGTCACAGTCCCGTACGAGTGGGAGTAGGGCCCGCCAGAATTCTTCGATGGACTCACCAGGGAGTTGAGAGCGAGTGGCGAGTACGTGCCTGGCGAAGAGTGTGTTCGCTTTCTGTGCATAGTTTTCTGTTAGGAGTGCCATCACATCCGCGTAATTCAGGGCGTCTTGGATCAACGGGAACATCGTGAATGATTATGATGTGGTAGGCATCACAGAGACATGGCTGCAGGGGGTTCAGGACTGGCAGTTAAATATCCAAGGATATACAACCTATCGAAAAGACAGGGAGGTGGGTCGAGGGGGTGGGGTTGCCTTGTTAGTTAAGAACAAAATTAAATCTATGGCACTAAACGACATAGGGTCGGATGATGTGGAGTCTGTGTGGGTAGAATTGAGGAACCACAAAGGCAAAAAAACCATAATGGGAGTTATGTACAGACCTCCTAACAGTGGTCAGGACCAGGGGCGCAACATGTACCGGGAAATAGAAAAGGCATGTCAGAAAGGCAAGGTCACGGTGATCATGGGGGACTTCAACAGGTGGATTGGGTAAATAACGTAGCCAGTGGATCCAAAGAAAAGGAATTCATGGAATGCTTACAAGATGGCTTTTTGGAACAGCTTGTCATGGAGCCCACAAGGGAGCAGGCTATTCTGGACCTAGTGCTATGTAATGAACCAGACTTTATAAAAGATCTTAAAGTAAGGGAACACTTAGGAAGCAGCGATCATAATATGGTTGAGTTCAGTCTGCAGTTTGAAAGAGAGAAGGCAAAATCGGATGTAATGGTGTTACAGTTAAATAAAGGTAATTACGAGGGCATGAGAGAGGAACTGGCGAAAATCGACTGGAAGCAGACCCTAGTGGGGAAGACAGCAGAGCAAAAATGGCAGGAGTTTGTATGCATAATTGAGGACACTGTACAGAGGTTCATCCCCAAGAAAAGAAAGATTATCCGGGGAGGGATTAGACAGCCATGGCTGACAAAGGAGGTCAGGAAATGTATCAAAGAAAAAGAGAGATCCTATAAAGTGGCCAAAAGCACTGGGGAATCAGAAGATTGGGAAGGCTACAAAAACAAACAGAGGTTAACAAAGAGACAAATAAGGAAGGAGAGGATCAAATATGAAGGCAGGCTAGCCAGTAATATAAGAAATGATAGTAAAAGTTTCTTTCAATACATAAGAAACAAACGACAGGCCAAAGTAGACATTGGGCCAATTCAAACTGATTCCGGAAGGCTAGTGATGGGAGACGAGGAAATGGCTGTAGAACTTAATAAGTACTTTGCGTCTGTCTTCACAGTGGAAGACATGAGTAATATCCCAAAAATTATAGAGGGTCAGGGGGCTGAGTTGAGTATGGTTGCCATTACAAAAGAGATGGTGCTAAAAAAGCTAAAAGGTCTTAAAATTGACAAATCTCCTGGCCCCGATGGGCTACACCCTAGAGTTCTGAGAGAGGTGGCTGAAGAAATAGCGGAAGCGTTGGTTGAGATCTTTCAAAAATCACTGGAGTCAGGGAAAGTCCCGGACGATTGGAAGATCGCTGTTGTAACCCCCTTGTTCAAGAAAGGATCAAGACAAAAGATGGAAAATTATAGGCCAATTAGCCTAACCTCGGTTGTTGGTAAAATTCTAGAATCGATCGTTAAGGATGAGATTTCTAAATTCTTGGAAGAGCAGGGTCGGATTAGAACAAGTCAACATGGATTTAGTAAGGGGAGGTCGTGCCTGACGAACCTGTTAGAATTCTTTGAGGAGGTGACAAGTAGGTTAGACCAGGGAAACCCAGTGGATGTGGTCTATCTGGATTTCCAAAAAGCCTTTGATAAGGTGCCACACAGGAGGCTGCTGAGTAAGGTGAGGGCCCATGGTGTTCGAGGTGAGCTACTGGCATGGGTTGAGGATTGGCTGTCTGACAGAAGGCAGAGAGTTGGGATAAAAGGTTCTTTTTCGGAATGGCAGCCGGTGACCAGCGGTGTCCCACAGGGTTCAGTGTTGGGGCCACAGCTGTTCACCATATATATTAATGATCTGGATGAAGGGATTGGGGGCATTCTAGCGAAGTTTGCCGATGATACGAAGTTAGGTGGTCAGGCAGGTAGTGCTGAGGAAGTGGGGAGGCTGCAGAAGGATCTAGACAGTTTGGGAGAGTGGTGCAGGAAATGGCTGATGCAATTCAACGTGAGAAAATGTGAGGTCTTGCACTTTGGAAAAAAGAATCCAAGCATAGACTACTTTCTAAACGGTGAGAAAATTCATAATGCCAAAGTACAAAGGGATCTGGGAGTGCTAGTCAAGGATTCCCTAAAGGTAAACATGCAGGTTGAATCTGTGATTAAGAAAGCGAATGTAATGTTGTCATTTATCTCAAGAGGGTTGGAATATAAAAGCAGCGATGTGCTACTGAGCCTTTATAAGGCTCTGGTTAGGCCCCATTTGGAGTACTGTGTCCAGTTTTGGGCCCCACATCTCAGGAAGGACATACTGGCACTGGAGCATGTCCAGCGGAGATTCACACGGATGATCCCTGGAATGGCGGGTCAAACATATGATGAACGGCTGAGAACCATGGGATTGTATTCATTGGAGTTTAGAAGGTTAAGGGGAGATCTAATAGAAACTTACAAGATAATACATGGCTTAGAAAGGGTGGACGCAAAGAAACTGTTTCCGTTAGGCGAGGAGACGAGGACCCGTGGGCACAGCCTTAGAATTAGAGGGGGTAAATTCAGAACAGAAATGCGGAGACATTTCTTCAGCCAGAGAGTGGTGGGTCTGTGGAATTCATTGCCGCGGAGTGCAGTGGAGGCCGGGACGCTAAATGGCTTCAAGGCAGAGATAGATAAATTCTTGATGTCGCGAGGAATTAAGGGCTACGGGGAGAATGCTGGTAGGTGGAGTTGAAATGCCCATCAGCCATGATTGAATGGCGGAGTGGACTCGATGGGCCGAATGGCCTTACTTCCACTCCTATGTCTTATGGTCTTATGGTCTTATGGAACATGCTGGAGCTCAACCTGGAGTACAAGACCTGTATCTTCTGAGCCTCCATCAGCGTGCGGGTCGCAGCATTGATGTAAGCCTCAAAACAAGCTAGCCAGTGATTAAAGTCCTTTCTGGCTTCAGGCGAGTGCGGATCCAGCTGCAGGCAATCTGGTTTGATTCTGATATCCATTTCGATGAAAATCTGACTGCAATAAATTGATGCACGATCAATTGCAGAAAAGACACAGATTGGTAGAACTGTGGCTTTATTGCAGCCAGATGCGTGGCCTCCTACTGCAGCTGGCGAAATGGCAGATCAGTGGAGGACACGTATATTTATACGGCTCTTTGTGGGCGGAGCCAGCCAGCAGGGGCTACAAGCGAACCTGTAGAACAGGTCCTACTTTACATCCCCGAATACAGGTATACACAGTGGTTCACCACATGGGTGTGGTGTATTGAGCAGTGAGGTTAGTGATATGGGGGGTGTGGTGTGTTGAGCAGTGAGGTTAGTGATATGGGGGGTGTGGTGTATTGAGCAGTGAGGTCAGTGATATGGGGGGTGTGGTGTGTTGAGCAGTGAGGTTAGTGATATGGGGGGTGTGGTGTATTGAGCAGTGAGGTTGGTGATATGGGGGGTGTGGTGTGTTGAGCAGTGAGGTTAGTGATATGGGGGGTGTGGTGTGTTGAGCAATGAGGTCAGTGATATGGGGGGTGTGGTGTGTTGAGCAGTGAGGTTAGTGATATGGGGGGTGTGGTGTATTGAGCAGTGAGGTTGGTGATATGGGGGGTGTGGTGTGTTGAGCAGTGGGTTTAGTGATATCGGGGGTGTGGTGTGTTGAGCAGTGAGGTTAGTGATATGGGGGGTGTGGTGTGTTGAGCAGTGAGGTTAGTGATATGGGGGGTGTGGTGTATTGAGCAGTGAGGTTAGTGATATGGGGGGTGAGGTGTATTGAGCAGTGAGGTTAGTGATATGGGGGGTGTGGTGTATTGAGCTACGTGAGGTTAGTGATATGGGGGGTGAGGTGTATTGAGCAGTGAGGTTAGTGATATGGGGGGTGAGGTGTATTGAGCAATGAGGTCAGTGATATGGGGGGTGTGGTGTGTTGAGCAGTGAGGTTAGTGATATGGGGGGTGTGGTGTATTGAGCAATGAGGTCAGTGATATGGGGGGTGTGGTGTGTTGAGCAGTGAGGTTAGTGATATGGGGGGTGAGGTGTATTGAGCAGTGAGGTTAGTGATATGGGGGGTGTGGTGTATTGAGCAGTGAGGTTAGTGATATGGGGGGTGTGGTGTATTGAGCAGTGAGGTTAGTGATATGGGGGGTGAGGTGTATTGAGCAGTGAGGTTAGTGATATGGGGGGTGAGGTGTATTGAGCAGTGAGGTTAGTGATATGGGGGGTGTGGTGTATTGAGCAGTGAGGTTAGTGATATGGGGGGTGTGGTGTGTTGAGCAGTGAGGTTAGTGATATGGGGGGTGTGGTGTATTGAGCAGTGAGGTTAGTGATATGGGGGGTGTGGTGTGTTGAGCAGTGAGGTTAGTGATATGGGGGGTGTGGTGTATTGAGCTACGTGAGGTAAGTGATATGGGGGGTGTGGTGTGGTGAGCAGTGAGTGACGATATCTGTGCAGTTACATGTAGCATTTGAGGTCTCTGGCGGTCTCTGAACCTTTTTTGGCAGTGTCATACGCGATCGACGCCGGCGGGCACTCGTCCCGTCGAGCGTGGAGAATCACCGCGGGGGCCACTTTCAAGGCCCACCAATCGGCGCCGTGGCAACATCGCCGGCACGATTGTCACCGATTTTCCGGTCGCCCGAGAATCGGCGGCCCGGCGTCGGAGCGGCGTGGTGGGATTTGTGTGCCGCTCCCGGTGATTCTCCGACCCGGCGCAGGCTCGGAGAATAACGCCCCAGATTCCTGACGTTATTGTGGTTGAATATCTGCTTCCACTGCCTTTGCAGTGACTGTCTGTTGCTCTTCCCCTCTTCTTCCTTCCAACTCTCACACTAAGCACTCACGTGCTGCACCTGAGAACCCAGGAAGCCTCTCTTTGAGCTGGTGAACTAATCCTCTCTGTGGATGCTATGTAAAAATTTCCCAGCTAATTGAATGAACTGCTGCAGTCAGAGAGCAGCTCCTTTTTAAAATATGCAGGATAATTTTTAAGAAGTGCATGTTAGCTTTAATTGCTCATGTTTCGTTACATATCACATTTTGTGCACTCTCTGTTATCTTTGAACAAGCACAGAGGGGAACACACATCAGTCTCTGAAACTGGTAATGAGCCTTATTCATCTGTCATCTATTTTTACCTATTAGTTCTTTTATTTTAATTTATCTTTAAGGTGTTGGACCATTTGTTTTTATCTTTTGCCTCAATGTCTGGTTGTCTAAGAGTAGTTGACAATTTTTCCAGCCTTTTAATTATTTTTTTACTTTACCCTCCATGCTCCAGTGTTATTGCTCATTCAGTTGCTTTGAGACATACTTTATGTTTTAGCCTGATAAATTCAGAAACAGACAAGTGCTGCCTGCTGCACACAATCCAATTGTAATCAGCTGTATCCTTAGATGAAACTGTTATTCTCAGGCAATGGAAGGTAATTCTTTTCTTGAAGAAGGTTACCTGACTTCAGCTCGCAACAGAAGCGGGTCACTGAAGGCAGGTAACTAAGATTGGCTCCAATTTCACCCACCTTGTGGTAAAGATGAGCTTCCTGACACAAATGTGGCTTTGCCCCTCTTCACAAAGGCAATTGACCCTCTTCAAACCCAGTTCGCTGAGACACTGCATTCTATCCAATTCCATTCAGCCGTGTTGAGAGAGGTGTTTAACGGAATCTAACAGGTTTCGCTTTTCACAAAGAATGGACGAGATTAAAGAATGTTTTCTCCTTTTCCAATGGTGCCTCATTCTCTCAAGGGGAAAAATGACTTCAAGTTGAAGAATAAAGCTTGGCAAATCCTCTTTCATTCTAAACCTGAGGACGAGGAAGAACAGTTTATTGTTATCGGCGCATCCCTGCGTACGAGTGACACAACCCAGCATTATGTGTGACTGCATAGTATCAGTAAAGCAAAATGTTGCTGAACATAATTTCACCATGATGATTTTTTTGCAGCGTCTGCAAACAAATTAGTCAGCAGCAATGACAGGGGTGTCTGAGCAACTAATGTGTTTTCCCCTAAATACAAAAAAAATAACCTCACCAGAACTGCCAAGGTGAGGCAAGATCTGTTATTTCTCTGTACCACCCTATATTAACCTCAACACTGCCAACATTTCACCTACAGCCTCATATCCCAAGCCCCCTTTTCCAATCTAACAAGACACTTTGCCACGCTCCCTTGTGCTTCTACTCCCATACTGAATTCCTGCTCCCACAATGATTCCCCTCTCTTGCCCACACATGCATTGCTTCCACCTCTCATGATGCCCATCATGCAAAGTTGTCCCACTTTTTCAAAACCTTTTCAGGGCAAAGCCTAATGTGACGTCCCTCCTCCTGCAGGAGAAGTTGCAAGTAAACAGAAGGAAGAATACAAGGACTGGAGGAGGTCCAGCTACTCTTTAAATCCTGACCCCAGGAGAGGTAGCGTTTATGGGCATCATTCACAAAGTGGAGGCAGCATGGCAGGCGGCAAGGCTGAATGTCACACGCAGGATGGTAGATGCCCATTTATCTTCCTTTTAACTTAACTATCTCTGGGACAAACACATGCATACTCAGAAACATACACACAAACATAAGCCCGCACACATGCACACATGGACAACACACACGCGTGGGCAAACAGAGACACACAAATGCCCACGCATATGCAAACACATAAACATATGCATGTACACAAATGCACACACACACACACACACACACACACAGAGCTGTCACCTTGCTGCACAGCTTGTTTTTTGTTGTTGCATGCTAACTCTTGTCTGCCAGGCCATTCCGATAACTCAGGCACACAGACTGAGAGAGGATGCACCATTATTCACTCCCATCTTTTCCAACGTCAGCATGGAAATTGGCAACCAGTGTGGCACAGAGAATGAATGTGAGGGATCTTCACTGGATGATTGACGAAGTATCAATGGAGCAGGTTACAGGAAGTAGCACCACCCAGGGAAACAGCTCAGCAGAGGACCGAGATCCAGGATAGACCCCCCATTATGAAAGAGTGACACCAGAAATGTCTCCATTACTGGACATCACAGATGGTGAAACAACACATGGCCAATTTGTGCGTGGTTCTTTTTTTTCAGAAATTTAAAGTACCCAATTAATTTTTTCCAATTAAGGGGCAATTTAGCTTGGCCAATCCACCTACCCGGCACATCTTTGGGTTGTGGGGGCGAAACCCACGCAGACATGGGAAGAATGTGCAAACTCCACACAGACAGTGACCCAGGGCCGGGATCGAACCTGGGACCTCAGCACCATGAGGCAGCAGGGCTAACCCACTGCGCCACCGGGCTGCCCTATTTGTGCGCAGTTCTGATACATGGTGTCAACAATCCGCAGTCAACCATGGAAGCATGGTTACCAGAATGGTAATTGCAGCTACAGGCTTTCCCTCCAGGAGTCTTGGAACACAAGTACCATTGGGACTTGTTGGTCCAATGTCATTGGACTAGTAATCCATCAAGCCAAGCTAAAACTACGTGAACATGGGTTAAAACTCCCCCACAGTACTGTTAACTTCAAACCTTTAAAAGTAGAAGCTAATCTTGGTAATGATGACCTTAATGCTATAATTGATTGCTGTAAAATAACCCTGTGGTGGTTTGGAGAAGAAATGGGTTTAGTTGGCGTCCTGTTTTTCCATGAATCAGCAAGAGGTCTGAGCTGTGGCCTGACCACAGGGGCATTGTGTAATTGGAATTGCAGGGCACATGGGGGCAATGTCATTCCCCATGCCCGAATACCAACTGCATCAAATCTGCCGAATTGGTTTCAACTGGTTCTGTCTCCCATTCTGGTGCCACCTCATTGAAGCATCGGTCTAAGTAAGGGAGCATTTACATCACATTGATAGTTAATATTTACACATATTAACTATTGTGATGAATACAAGAAATTAGTATATTTTATTTTATTTGTTGCAGTAATGTTTTATAGAATGGGGTTAAGATGCATACAGCTAGTAAATCTGCTAAAGCTGTGCGTAAGGGGATTGCAAATGTGAGGTAATCAATGATTTCAACCTTTTACTTGTTCAAAAATAATGGACCAATGTAATATTGTTTTGGGTTCAGGAGGATACTTGAATATAGATAATTTATGAGGGATTGAGTTTTGGTCCTGGTGAACAAGGTCATGGGACATCTTATGGGAGGTAACAGTAGAATGTTTTATGTTGAGGGTAATTAAGGGGAGGAGGCAGATCTGTAGTTGCAGTTTGTCATAAGATTTGTCATAAGATTGAACATAAGTGTCTTGAGTTGGCTCCTGAAAGGATCTCTCCAAGGTTTTAGCACAGAGAAAAACAAGTAACCTAATTGTTAACTTTATTTATAAGTGGTTTTTGAACTATACTGGTTTGCTTAATTGGAATATATATAGTTGCATATGTCGGGAGTAAGTTCTTCCTTTCACTTAAGAAATGTTTCAACTATGGAACTATTACATGTGATTGATTTTGTGTTTAAAATAACATTTGGTTGAACACAAAGTATACCTATGGATTAATAGGCTATGGACTAATGGGCCACGTGGTAGCATTGTGGTTAGCACTGTTGCTTCACAGCTCCAGGGTTCCAGGTTTGATTCCTGGCTTGGGTCACTGTCTGTGCGGAGTCTGCACGTTCTCCCTGCGTCTGGGTCTCCACTGGGTTCTCCGGTTTCCTCCCACAAGTCCCAAAAGACGTGGGGCGGGATTCTCCGACCCCCCCGCCGGGTCGGAGAATCGCCCGGGGCCATCGTGAATCCCGCCCCCATCGTCTCCCGAAGTCTCCGGCACCAGAGATTCGGAGTGGGGCGGGAATCTGTCGGTGGGCCACCCCCGGCGATTCTCCGGCCCGTGATGGGCCAAAGTCCTGCCGCTGTCATGCCGCTCCCGCCGGTGTGAATCAAACCACCTACCTTACCTGCGGGACCAGGTGGCGTGGGCGGGCTCCAGGGTCCTGGGGGGGGCGCGGGGCGATCTGGCCCCGGGGGGTGCCCCCGCGGTGGCCTGGCCCGTGATCGGGACCCACCAAACTCTTTTCCTTCCGCGTTCACCATAGTCTTCACAATGGCAGAGGCTGAAGTGACCCCCTACCCTGCTCATGCGCGGGGATGATGTCAGCAGCCGCTGATGCTCCGGCGCATGCGTGGACGTCCGCCGGCCGGAGAAGTCCCTTCGGCCCCAGCTGGCATGGTGCCAAAGACCGTTTCCGCCGGCCGGTGGGGAGCCAACCACTCTGGCACGGGCCTAGCTCCTCAAGGTTAGGGCTTGGCCCCTAAAGGTGCGGAGACTTCCACACCTTTGGGGTGGGCCAACGCCGGAGTGGTTCACGCCATTCCATCTCGTCGGGACCCCCCGCCCCGCCGAGTAGGGGAGAATCCCGCCCCATGATGTTAGATGAATTGGACATTCTAAATTCTCCATCAGTGTACCCGAAGAAGCGTCAGAGTATGACGACTAGGGGATTTTCACAGTAGCTTCATTGCAGTGTTAATGTAAGCCTACTTGTGACAAAAGTAAAGATAGTTTTTACATATGATTCAGGATAACACCAACAGCATAGGTTCAATTCCCATTCCGGCAGAAATTGGTATGGGACCTGCCTCCTCACCCTGGCCCGGTGATTGGAAGACAATGTAAACTAGTGATCACAAAAACTGCCAAGAAAATGAGTCGAGCATTTAAGTTATAAATAGAGGTTGGATAGGTTTAGGTTATTTTCGTTGGAGAGTGGAAGACTCAGGGGTGACCTGATCGAGGTGCATAAGGTTATGAGGGGCATGGTTAGGAAGCAGCAGTTCCCCTCAGTTGAAGGGTCAGTCACGAGGAGGTACAAGTTCAAGGTGAGGGTCAGAAGGTTTAGGGAGGATGTGAGGAAACATCTTTCTACCCAAAGGGTGGTGACAGTTTGGAATGCACTGCCTGGGAGGCTAAAAGGCTTGCCTCGCATCCTTTAAAAAGTACCTGGCTGAGCACTTAGCTCGTCATAACATTCACGGCCATGGGCCAAGTGCTGGCAAAGGGAACGAGGCCGGTAGGTCAGGTGTTTTTCATGTGTCGGGGCAGACTCGATGAGCTGAAGGGCGTCTCCTGCACTGTGTGATTCTGTAATTAGAGGGCAAGAGCAAATGACCTGCCCTTGAACAGAGCACACATGACGTGACCAATGTTTGCTTCCCGCTCTCTTTTCCAAGAGTGCCACGGGATCTTTTGCATCCATGCGTCTGGGAGAGAAGGCAAGCAGAACATTGGATTAACATCCTGTCTCTTTGACTGTGCAGCATTCCCTCGGTACTGCACTGGATTTTCATCCCGGGCTGTGTGCTGCAGTCTCTGGAGCAGAATTTGAACTCACAAACTTTGTACTGGGCAATGAGAAAGCTATCACTGAACTGTAGCTGCCACAACTGAGTCCATTTATCTTGCCTGAGGTATAATTGCACTTGATACTGACAAAACACAAGAAAATAAGTAATTGCTCCATTCCCAGAACTTGTATTTTTTTTCATTGATAAGTATCTGCAAAAACAGCAAATATAGGGGCAGCACGGTAACATTGTGGATAGCACAATTGCTTCACAGCTCCAGGGTCCCAGGTTCGATTCCCGGCTTGGGTCATTGTCTGTGCGGAGTCTGCACATCCTCCCCGTGTGTGCGTGGGTTTCCTCCAGGTGCTCCGGTTTCCTCCCACAGTCCAAAGATGGGCAGGTTAGGTGGATTGGCCATGATAAATTGTCCTTAGTGTCCTAAATTGACTAAGTGTCCTTAGTGTTGGGTGGGGTTACTGGGTTATGGAGATAGGATGTTGACCTCGGGTAGGGTGCTCTTTCCAAGAGCCGCTGCAGACTCGATGGGCCGAGTGGCCTCCTTCTGCACTGTAAATTCTATGATAATCTATGATAAACTATGGTTACAGAGGAAATTATTTTCATTTGAACAGAGCTGCTAAAGATAAAACAGCTGGTTTGTAATGCAGAACAAGTCCAGCAGTGCAGGTTCAATTCCTGCACCGGCCTCCCCGACTAGGCTCCATAATGTGGTGACTAGGGACTTTTCACAGTAACTTAATTGAAGCCGACTTGTGACAATACGCAATTATTATATCATATGTGAATGTTTACCTGTTTGCCATTTTGAAGAAGGTTACTGAAGCAATAAAGTTGTCATGAAGTATGTTGAATTGTGTCTCTGGATAAAAATGCACCCATCCTAAATTGTCCACATGTTGCTATGGTGACCCAAGGAACTGTCATTGACAAAAAGCAAACAACCCAGGGTGACACCAGCAGAGATAAGGGGATGAAGAGAAGTTAACAATAAAAGAGAATGTTGAAGGTGAGAGGAAGGTAGGATGTTGAAAATGAGGGAAATGAGCGAGATAGCTTATTCACAATTGCCAATCTGTAATAGCGGAACAACAATTTATAATGCATAAGAAGACAGTACTGAAGTGTTGTTAAGTAGACTGTGATTAGGGCAGCATGGTGGCACAGAGGTTACCACTGCTGCCTCAGGGCGCCGAGGATTCTGATTCGATCACTGTCCGTGTGTAGTTTGTACATTCTCCCCGCTTCTGCGTGGGTCAAAAAAGATGTACAGAATAAGTGGATTGGCCATGTTAAATTGCCTTTTAATTAGAAAAAAATTGGGTACTCTAAACTTTAAAAAAAAGTTGAATGTGATTGGTGGAGGTGTTGACATGGTGAACGCACCAGGGAACAATTAACTGCCCAGCTTTGTTCAAATTTAAGCTGGGCAGGTCGATTCTTATTGATCAAGGAATTGCCCTGGGGATTAAACCAGAGAATGACAGTTCCCCAAGTTTATGTGAGATGAAAAAGGTGAATGCGTGCAAATAGTCCTTCTACCCACAAAAGGGAGAGCCCTTTCTGTGAATAGCTCCGGGATAAGACCCATTTAGTTCAGTTGGCTAAACAACTGGTTTGTGATGCAGAGTAAAGCCACAGTGTGGGTTTAATTTATTTTAAAATGAATTTACGGGAAGTGGGTGGCGCTGGTTAGGCCAACATTTATTGCCCATCCCTAGTTGCCCTTCAGAAGGTGGTGGTGAGTTTCTTGAACTGTTGCAGTCCCTGAGGTGTAGGTACATGCCAGTGCTGTTAGGGAGGGAGTTCCAGGATTTTGACCCAGCGACAGTGAAGGAACAGCGATACATTTCCAAGCCAGGGTGGTGAGTGACTGGAGGAGAACCTCCAGGTGGCGGTGTTCCCAGTTATCTGCTGCTCTTTTGTTCTAGATGGTAGTGTTCGTGAGTTTGGAAGGTGCTGCCAAAGGAACCTTGGGAAGTACCTGCTGTGCATCTTGTAGATGGTACACAAGGCTGCCACTGTTTGAATGTTTGTGGAAGGAGTAGCAATCAAGCAGGCTGCTTTGTCCTGGATGGTGTCAAGCTTCTTGAGTGTTGTTGGAGCTGCACTCATCCAAGCAAGTGGAGAGTGTTCCATTATAATCCTGACTTGTGCCTTGTAGATGGTAGACTGGCTTTGAGGAGTCAGAAGATGAGTTACTCGCCGTAGAATTCTTAGCCTTTGACCTGCTCTGGTAGCCACATGTATTAATATGGCTAGTCCAGTTCAATTTCTGATCACTGGTAAACCCCAGGTAATGCAATTGAATGTCAAGGGGTAATAGTTAGGTCTGCTCTTGTAGGAGATGGTCAATGCTGCCACTTGTGTGGTGATGCACTATCAATTACAATGAGACGAGAGTAGAGTGTAATCAAGGCTTTATTAAGCAGAGATGTGTAGCCTCCCGCAGCTGCTGCCGAAATGGCAGCAGCTTGGTGAGCACACACATTTATACTCTACCTACTGGGCGGAGCCAGCAGGCAGGGATGTACCCCCGTACCTGTAGTAGAGGAGCCTTACCGTATTACATCTCGTATGTGATATACAACAGTGATAACTATCGCATGTGTTGAATGTAACTTGCCACTTGTCAGCCCAAACCTGAAATTGTCCAGTGGCTGGATTCTACAAGAATGGGGTTATGTCCCCATGCCCGCTTAAAAACGCTGGCATTTCACTTAAAATTTTCTTTAAAAAATTTGCAGCTATTCACCAACCTTGAAGGGGCTGGCAGGGCCGCGGAGTGCTTGTCACAGCTTCAACTGCGGATACCGGCCCCTGCACTTCCGGTTGCGAGTCCGCGCATGTGCACGGCAGCGTCCTGCAGCGGCCGCACTTAATGTGATGGCGGACTCAACCGGCGGACCTGGACCAACAAAGAAGGTCCCAATGATCTGCCCTGCGCCGCTCGATCTAACCCGCCCGATCACCGCTCGACCCCCCCCCCCCCCATATTTGATCCCCCCCGACACTCACCAGGGCCGCCACAGACTGAGTCCTCAGCTGTTGCGCGAGAGTCCTGACCCGCCATTCGTGTTTAAAACCACACCATTGGGACATCGGCCGGTCGGGACCGGAACATCGCTGGGAGGGCCTCTGGCAATGGCCCCCCAGCCGCGCAAATCTCGCGAGCGATTCTCTGGGTAGGGAGAATCGCGGGAGCGGTGCGGGCCCGATTCTCGTCTAAAAGTGGATTCTCCGCCTCCCGTGCCAAATGCGATTTCAACGCGGTGCTGCGGAGAATCCAGCCCCAGGTCATGCTGCATTTGGCCATGGACTGCTTCATTATCTGAGAAGTCACAAATTCACAAATGGTGCTGAACATTGTGCAGCTACAACACTGGCATCTTCACTGCAATGTGGAAAATTGCCCAAGTGTGTCTTGTACACAATAAAGGGGACAAATCCAACCCAACCAACTACCACCCTATCAGTCTACTCTCCATCATCAGCAAAGTGATGGAAATGTGCTATCAAGCGGCACTTACTCAGCAACAACTTGCTCACGGGCGCTCCTGACCTCATTGCAGCCTTGCTTCAAACATGGGCAAATGAGCTGAATGCCGGAGATGAGCTGAGAGTGACTGCCCTTGATATTAAGGCAGCATTTGACCACATATGGCATCAAGGAGTCCTAGCAAAACTGGAGTTAATTGGAATCGGGGAGAAACCTCTCTCTTGGTTGGAGTCATACCTAGCACAAAGGAAGATGGTGGTGGTGGTTGGAGGTCAATCATCTCAGCTCCAGGACATCACTGCAGAAGTACTTCAGGGTAGTGTCTTCGGACCAAACATCTTCAGCTGTTTCATCAATGATCTTCCTTCCATCAAAAGAGAAGTGGGGATGTTTGCAAATGACTGCACAATGTTCAGTACCATTCGCGGGTCCTCAGATAATGAAGCAGCCCACGCCCAAATGCAGCAGACCTGAACAATATTTTCAACATCCTATTTCTAATTGCCTTCAACATGCTTCTTTCCCCACTTCTTTTTTTAAAATTTAGAGTACCCAATTCATTTTTCCAATTAAGGGGCAATTTGGCGTGGCCAATCCACCTACCCTGCACATCTTTGGGTTGTGAGGCCGAAACGCACGCAAACAGGGGGAGAATGTGCAAACTCCCATGGACAGTGACCCAGGGCTGGGATCGATCCTGGGACCTCGGCACCATGAGGCAGCAGTGCTAGCCACTGCGCCACCGTGTTGCACACTTTCCCCTCATCTTCAACATTCACCGTATGCTTGTGGACACCGCCATTTCCCATTTACCTTTGAGACAAGAGCCATAATTGCTTCACATTAATGGCCCTGCTCCCAGGTCTTCATACGTTGGGTGCTCTGAAGTTCACTCCACACAAGACTACAATGGCAACTAGAAATGATGTTTTGAAGCAATGACCATCTCTAATAAGAGAAATGCTAACTTCCACCCATTGGCATTCAATGGCATTAACATTGATGGCTGCCCTGCCACCATAAACCTGGGGGTTACCATTGATCATTGCAGTGTAATCATTGTCATGGACCAGTTGGTCCAAATGGTCTGTTTCTACATTGTGCAGCAATTCAACTTGGTCAACCAAAGATCAGAGGCTGGACTACCTGATTCCGCAAAGTATCTTCACCTCCTACAAGGCACAAATTAGAAGTGTGATGGAATACTGCCCAATCACCTGAATGGGTGCAGAAGCTCAATTCTGCCCAGAATATATAAATGTGCTTGATCTAACACCATATCCATTAGCCAACATATATCCCGCCATAGCTGCAGTGAATAGAATCCAAAGGGCACACAGAGCAATCTTAAATTTTTTTTTACAGGATATGGCTAGGCCTGCATTAATTGCCCATCCTTAACTACCCTCTATTTCAGACAGCATTGCAGAGTCAACCACATTGCTGTGGATCTAGAGTCACATGGAGGCCAGATCAGGTAAAGGTGGCAGATTTCCTACCCTGAAGGACATTAATGAACCCGGGTCCCCAGAGCATTAAAGGTTTTTCGCACAATTAACAATGGGTTAGCGTAAATTGATTTTTATCGAATTCAGATTACCCAGTCTGCCAGAGTGGGATTTGAACCCAGGTCCCCAGATCTTGCCCTAGGTCTCTGGGTTACTAGTTCAATGACAATACCACTATGCTACTCCCTCCCAAACCTGCTACCTCCACCACTCAAAAGGACAAGGGCAGTAGATGTCTGCAAGAAACAACACCTCAGAATCACACACTATCCCGACTTGAACTTGGGTCAGAATACAGAAACTCCCTACATTGTGCAGGGGGGCGTGAGGGGGCTGGGAATCTTCCCAATATGGACTGCCGAGGTTCAAGATAAACCTCTTGAAGGGCAGTTAGGGGCAGTAATAAATGCCAGCCTTGCCAATCACATCACATCCTGATAATGATTTACTTTTGAATAAATGATGACGTGAAGCCACGAACAATATGTGAAAGCGTCAAATCAACCAGGAGTATTCCTGAAAATCCAACAACCAGAGTGAAAAGAAAGGGCAGCACGGTAGCATTGTGGATAGCGCAATTGCTTCACAGCTCCAGGGTCCCAGGTTCAATTCCCGCGTGGGTCACTGTCTGTGCAGAGTCTGCACATCCTCCCTGTGTGTGCGTGGGTTTCCTCCCACAGTCCAAAGATGGGCAGGTTAGGTGGATTGGCCATGCTAAATTGTCCTTAGTGTCCAAAATTACCCTTAGTGTTGGGTGGGGTTACTGGGTTATGGGGATAGGGTGGAGATGTGGACCTTGGGTAGGGTGCTCTTTCCAAGAGCCGGTGCAGACTCGATGGGCCGAATGGCCTCCTCCTGCACTGTAAATTCTATGATTCTAAAGAGAGCCGATTACTCCAAGCATTTTGAGAATCCATTCAAGATATAACTCACTGAGTATATTGCCCTCTTCCAACACATTCTGCTGGGAGGTGGTGGCATAGTGGTATTGTCACTGGACTAGTAAACCAGAAACCAAGGTAATGCTCTGAAGACCCGGTTTCAAATCCTGCCACTTCAGATGCTGGAATTAAATTTAATAAAAATCTGGAATTAGAAGTCGAATGAGGACCATGAAAACATGCCGCTTATCGTAAAAACCCATTTGGTTCACTAATGTCCTTTAGGGGGAAGGAAATCTTCCATCCTGACCTGGTCTGGCCTCCGTGTGACTCCAGACTCACAGCAACGTGGTTGACTCTTAACTGGCCCCCTCAAGGGACATTAGGGATGGGCGATAAATGCTGGCACAGCCAGCGATGCCCACGTCTCAGGAATGAATTAAAAAAGAATTGTAACTTGGTTTAAAAGGTATAAAACCACAAAGATTTGTGAGTTGAATTTTGTGACTTTGTATCAAGGACGACCATCATATATATTAATGAATGCTTGTACATAAAATCTATAATGATAGTGGGGAAAATGGCCATAAAGGATGATCATTAAGTTTGACTGTGTGACATGCTTACATGTTGCAGTTAATGACCGTGAAACAAAGATACTCTGGTGCTTTTACATACAGAAAAAGCCAATTTTCTGGGAAAGTCAGGGCAATGAAACTGAGCTTGTGGACTCCGAGACCTCGTACTGCTCCAAGGTACATGATATTTGCTAAGAGTTAGTCAGGGGGTGGTCTCAGATGGCTGGCCAAATTTAATTTATATTCTTCAACTCCCTCAAGCAGATGGTGTGTTTGTTTTGGAAATCAGTTGGAACTGGTGGAGCTCGAATATGACAACAGTGACAGGAGGTTCGAGAAACTTTTCTACTTGTGGCTCAGTGGCCAGGGAATATATTCCCCCGGGGGGGAATTCTTTTTTTAAAATGTGAAATCAATGCTCGTGGGGGTGAGAAACAGTTTTTAATCCTGGCACAGAGCATGGTTAAAAGCTAAATAAAGCTCCACTTATTCCATATCTCCAAAATGTTCCAGCCTCAGCCTCAGACGGAAATCTGTTCCTGCAACAACATAGGTTCATATGACGTGCTTAACGCACTTAAACATCCCGAGGTGCATTACAGAAACATCACAAACCAAGATGAGGCACCAGGGTACATAAGGCGATCTTTGGACAAATGGCCTAAAGCTTAGTCAAAGAGCAAGATTTAAAGGAGTGTCTTAAAGCATTCTGAATTCTCCCTCTGTGTACCCGAACAAGCGCCAGAGTGTGGCGACTAGAGGCTTTTCATAGTAACTTCATTGCAGTATTAACATAAGCCTACTTGTGACAATAAAGATTATTATTATTATAAGAACTTCCCTGCACTTGCGTCTGACAATGCTGTGCGCCCCCATCCCCCCTCCCACCCCTAACATGTCACTTTGGGTTATGCACCCATGTGACAGGATTCGAACTTGAATCCACAATACTGTGACTAAGACGTGGGAGTGCACTCATTGACACCGTGGCATGTGGAAGGAAGACAGGGAGTGCAGACTTGTGGCAATTACCTCTAGATTTTGATGCTGCTTTTCTTTTCTTAGATTCAATGGAAAAAAAGCTTCTTTATGGATCATTGTCATGACATCATAGAATCCCTACAGTGCAGAAAGAGGCCATTCAACGCATTGAGGTTGCAACAATCCTCTGAAAGAGCACTCTACCTCAGCCCACTCCCCGCCCAATCCCTGTAACCCTGTAATCCCACCTAACCTTTGGACACTAAGGGGCAATTTGGCATGGCCAGTCCACCTAACCTGCACATCTTTGGACTGTGGGAGGAAACCAGAGCACCCGGAGGAAATCCACGCAGGCACAGGGAGAACGTGACACTTCCACACAGTCACCCAAGGCTGGAATTGAACCCGAGTCCCTGGCACTGCGAGGCAGTAGTGGTAACCACTGTGCCCCCCCATCATGTAATAATATCATGGATATTGGGGAATATACTCAATTCTACCTTGAGGCAAGTGAAGTAAAGCTATGAGCTCGCGATTATAGGTATTACAACTTGAAACAGAAAGGCTTGAGGATATAAATGTGAATATTGTATGAGACTGGGAGATATACTTAAAAAACATCAAAAACGTTTAATACTGTGACTTAGCAGCTATATCTACCATCCTGTGAGTCTAATGTGGCTTATGAATGTTGTTTTGCAACGTTCCATTTATTGAGGGATCGATGAACATTTCATAAGGTTTAAATAAAAGTAATACACTGCAGATGTTGGAGATCTGAAATTAAAGCAAAACACCCTGGGAAAGTCCAGCAGGTCTGGCAGCATCTGTGGAGAGAGAAACAGAATTAACGTTTCAAGACCAATATTGTCTTCTACAGAATATCTTCTTCTGAGTCGTATTGGATGTGAAACGTTTAACCTGTTTTTCTCTCTCCTCAGATGTTGCCAGACCTGTAGATCATTTAAGAACATAAGAACATAAGAACATAAGAACTAGGAGCAGGAGTAGGCCATCTGGCCCCTCGAGCCTGCTCCGCCATTCAATTAGATCATGGCTGATCTTTTGTGGACTCAGCTCCACTTTCCGGCCCGAACACCATAACCCTTAATCCCTTTATTCTTCAAAAAATTATCTATCTTTACCTTAAAAACATGTAATGAAGGAGCCTCAACTGCTACACTGGGCAAGGAATTCCATAGATTCACAACCCTTTGGGTGAAGAAGTTCCTCCTAAACTCAGTCCTAAATCTACTTCCCCTTATTTTGAGGCTATGCCCCCTAGTTCTGCTGTCACCCGCCAGTGGAAACAACCTGCCCGCATCTATCCTATCTATTCCCTTCATAATTTTAAATGTTTCTATAAGATCCCCCCTCATCCTTCTAAATTCCAACGAGTACAGTCCCAGTCTACTCAACCTCTCCTCATAATCCAACCCCTTCAGCTCTGGGATTAACCTAGTGAATCTCCTCTGCACACCCTCCAGTGCCAGTATGTCCTTTCTCAAGTAAGGAGACCAAAACTGAACACAATACTCCAGGTGTGGCCGCACTAACACCTTATACAATTGCAACATAACCTCCCTAGTCTTAAACTCCATCCCTCTAGCAATGAAGGACAAAATTCCATTTGCCTTCTTAATCACCTGTTGCACTTGTAAACCAACCTTCTGTGACTCATGCACTAGCACACCCAAGTCTCTCTGAACAGCGGCATGCTTTAATATTTTATGGTTTAAATAATAATCCCGTTTGCTGTTATTCCTACCAAAATGGATAACCTCACATTTGTCAACATTGTATTCCATCTGCCAGACCCGAGCCCATTCACTTAACCTATCCAAATCCCTCTGCAGACTTCCAGTATCCTCTGCACTTTTCGCTTTACCACTCATCTTAGTGTCATCTGCAAACTTGGACACATTGCCCTTGGTCCCCAACTCCAAATCATCAATGTAAATTGTGAACAATTGTGGGCCCAACACGGATCCCTGAGGGACACCACTAGCTACTGATTGCCAACCAGAGAAACACCCATTTATCCCAACTCTTTGCTTTCTATTAATTAACCAATCCTCTATCCATGCTACTACTTTACCCTTAATGCCATGCATCTTTATCTTATGCAGCAACCTTTTGTGTGGCACCTTGTCAAAGGCTTTCTGGAAATCCAGATATACCACATCCATCGGCTCCCCGTTATCTACTGCACTGGTAATGTCCTCAAAAAATTCCACTAAATTAGTTAGGCATGACCTGCCTTTAATGAACCCATGCTGCCTCTGCCCAATGGGACAATTTCTATCCAGATGCCTCGCAATTTCTTCCTTGATGATAGATTCCAGCATCTTCCCTATTACCGAAGTTAAACTCACTGGCCTATAATTTCCTGCTTTCTGCCTACCTCCTTTTTTAAACAGCGGCGTCACGTTTGCTAATTTCCAATCCACCGGGACCACCCCAGAGTCTAGTGAATTTCGGTAAATTATCACTAGTGCATCTGCAATTTCCTTAGCCATCTCTTTTAGCACTCTGGGATGCATTCCATCAGGGCCAGGAGACTTGTCTACCTTTAGCCCCATTAGCTTGCCCATCACTCCCTCCTTAGTGATAACAATCCTCTCAAGGTCCTCACCTGTCATAGCCTCATTTCTATCAGTCGCTGGCATGTTATTTGTGTCTTCCACTGTGAAGACCGACCCAAAAAACCTGTTCAGTTCCTCAGCCATTTCCTCATTTCCCATTATTAAAACTCCCTTCTCATCCTCCAAAGGACCAATATTTACCTTAGCCACTCTTTTTTGTCTTATATATTTGTAAAAACTTTTACTGTCTGTTTTTATATTCTGAGCAAGTTTACTCTCATACTCTATCTTACTCTTCTTTATAGCTTTTTTAGTAGCTTTCTGTTGCCCCCTAAAGATTTCCCAGTCCTCTAATCTCCCAGCAATCTTTGCCACTTTATATGCTTTTTCCTTCAATTTGATACTCTCCCTTATTTCCTTAGATATCCACGGTCGATTTTCCCTCTTTCTTCCGTCCTTCCTTTTTGTTGGTATAAACCTTTGCTGAGCACTGTGAAAAATCGCTTGGAAGGTTCTCCACTGTTCCTCAACTGTTCCACCATAAAGTCTTAGCTCCCAGTCTATCTTAGCTAGTTCTTCTCTCATCCCCTTGTAATCTCCTTTGTTTAAACACAAAACACTAGTATTTGATTTTACTTTCTCACCCTCCATCTGTATTTTAAATTCCACCATATTGTGATCGCTCCTTCCGAGAGGATCCCTAACTATGAGATCATGAATCAATCCTGTCTCATTACACAGGACAAGATCTAGGACCGCTTGTTCCCTCGTAGGTTCCATTACATACTGGAATGTAAGCGCACTTAGCTTTTATTTCATAAGATTAATTAAGAACTAAGGACAAAGAGTAGACTGGGATTTTGCGACCATGATTGCCTCGGGCACAAATGGTAACGGGGGGGTAAAATCTCCACTCAGGCCAAAAAACAGATTTGCATCAACGGGACTGCGCAGTAGATCATTCCCAGACCTCTGCCATTGACATAACACGGTTCATATCCAGAAAGATTGGGAATCGCATTTTAATACATTTCAATAATAGTGGGGTTCCCCGTTGCATTGACCTCCCATATTTGGATTTCCTCTTGCTGACGTGATGTCACATCGGTGATGTTTACAATCATAGAGCCATAGAATCCCTGCAATGCAGAAGGAGGCCATTTGGTCCATCAAGTCTACTCCGACCCTCTGAAAGGGAACCCTACCAAGACCCACTCCACTGCCCTATCCACATAACCCCACCTAACCTGCACGTCTTTGGACACTAAGGGGCAATTTAGCATGGCCAATCCACATAACCTGCACATCTTTGGGCAGTGGGAGGAAATTCACGCAGACAGGGGAGATTGCGCAACTTCCACACAGGCAGTCAACCAAGACCGGAATTCTACCAGGGTCCCTGGCACTGTGAAGCAGCAATGATGAGCACTGTGCCACTGTGTCACCCCAGACAAAAGGTATGGAGCAACGGAAACCAGGGAAAGAGAACCCACCGAGGATGCACGGTAAGTACAATCCCTGGAGTGAGAAGGACATGCCCTGGCAGTACCTCTTGGCATTGTCTCCTGACACTGCCCCCTGACATTGCAGGGCAATGCCACACGGACTGCCAGGGGGCTATGCCAAGGAGGGGGTTCCTCTGGAGAGGACGATGGGTGGGGTTCCGTGTGTGTGTGTGTGTGTGTGTGGTGGGGGTTCCCCCATGTGCTGGTGGGGGGAGGGGTCACTGTGGGTGGGGGGAATCTTTATAAATGGCGCCCAAACCTCTGGAAAGACAACGTTGAAAGAGCCTAATCTGCTTGCATGAGATCCATCTCCAGCTTTTTTCAAAATGCTGAAAATATGGTAGGAAAAGCCAGCAATACAGCTGGCGAGCTGCACGCTGCTTCCCTCACCTGAGCCAAAACCCCCAATTTCAGTTCAGTCGTTGCATTGAAACAGCAAACAAAGTTTGGAAGTTTTCCTCTGGCAAAGGGGTAAAAGAGAAAGTCCACATCAAGTTCTTCCAAAGACTTCCAGTGTTTCAAGCCATGAGGCAAGTTTTCTGAGTGCAGTAACTCCCAGTGTCGGCAGATTCAGCAGCCCTTGCATTCCTTAAACAATAATGCCATAAATATCACCACAGTCCTGTTGGCTGCTCTCCCCTTTGAGTGGCGACTGGTGGTGATTTAATCTGAGAATCATCACACCCCAGGTTGAGAAGGCCGGCATACATGAATAACTTCAGCCGGTACAGGAATTGAACCTGCGCTGTTGGCATCGTTCTGCCTCACAAACCAGCCGCCCATGGGGTGCTTTTGTTGATTGTGTGCCATTGGTTCTTTAACCTTCAATGGGGCTGATAGATAAAGCCTCAGCTTGACATCTCACCCAGAGAATGATATCACCAATGAGACATTGTCCTCCGGGTGCTACACTTGGACTGTAGGTCTAAATTAATTAAATTGAAGAGAGCAGCAGGAACCTCCGTGTAGTGTTCATATTCTTCTTGAGAGACTGGCTGTAGAGAGACAGTGGACAGGAATTTTGAGGTAAATTACTTTTTTCTCTTCTGAATGTTCTAACACAGCAGGGTGGCCATCAGCATGATGTAGGCAGTGTGTCGAATCTTCTGAGTAGCAGCAATTACAGTCAGATTGCCACTGCGCTCCTATTTAGTTACTGTAGTGTGAGGATATTCAGGACTGAAAGGGTTAATGTGTGGATCTGGAGAAATAGTGACACTCGTATGTGCGATGTAAGAGAGAGTCACTTGACTAGGAGTCTGGAAAGAGAAAGCTCACGGCTTAGACTGAGCGACATTTGTAAATAGCTATGATCATAATTTTTCTTTATTGGTTCATGGGTTGCAGACATCACTGGCTGAGTCTACATTCAATGCCCATGCCTGAGGTCATTTAAGATTCAACCACATTCCTGTGGACCTGGCGACAGGTGAGTGAACCAGATGGGTTTTTACGACAATCGACAATGGTTTATATTAATAGCTGCAGAGCTCAATCTGGTTATTTTTGTTCTGAACTCCATGCCGAAGGTCATGTGATGAAGAGGCACTGAACAGTGATCTGAAGCAGTAATAGTGGGTGAGACGGTACGTGGGGTGGGGGTGTGGTGCATGGAGGGTGGGGAGGATTTTTGTGAGTGAATAATTGTTCAATACATTAACTTTCAAAATACATTTGTGTCCCTCCCAGTAAAACCTCGTCTGGTTACTGGTCCAGATCCTGCACCGTTTTTTAGTTCATTTTACGGCTAGGCCAACATATATTGCCCATCCCTAGTTGCACTTCAGAAGGTGATGGGGAATTGCCTCTTTGAACCACTGCAGTCTTTATGGTGTAGATATACCCACAGTGCCTTAGGGAAGGAATTCCAGGATTTTGCCCCTGTAACAGCGATATATTCCCATATTGGGATGGTGAGTAACTTTGAGGGGAACCCCCAGGTGCTGGTGTTCCCAAGTGTCTGCTACCATTGTCCTTCTAGACGATACTGGCTGTGGGTTTTGAAGGTGCTGCCTAAGGAACTTCCAGAAAGCCCAAAACCCCTAACATTCAAATGAATGTTGAAACACGGTGATAGTTTCCATGGCGGGATTTTCCAGCCTTTGTAAAAGGACAGGAGAAAGTAGGGGAATTGTTACAAACAATGAGGTATTTTTTTCTCAATTTTGCAAACGAGCCCGTCAGAGATTGTGTGAGAATATTTTCAGAAGATTTAGGGAAACAAGGCCTTGGCTGGAATTTTACTGGCATGCCCTAAGACTCTATGTCAGGTGTAAACACATGCCGTGAGTCCACACCTGCAGGCCATTGAAACTATTTTATCCATCACAGCAAATTAATATGTTGTTGCCTAGACACCCTTCCCTTAGTGATGGCAGCCCGCTTCTCTGGGCTGTTATGATTCCTGACCAGACCCCAGCAGTGGCGAGGATACGGGACAAAAACTCCAATTATTTATTTTTATTTTGTAAGACTGTGAGGAAAGGATACCTCACTCCAGGAGTGATTTCACCCAAAGTAGTGATATGGTAAATTAAAACAAATTTTATTACGAAAACAGTATTAAAATATCTTTAACACCACATTAGAAAAATAGCTTACAATTGAAGTGTTGGCTAGTGTAGACTTGAGAGATGAACAGCCACTTCCAGCACTGATGAAGGTTCAACACAATTTTATTAACTATATCTAACTAACACACAATGACTGTGGGTCTAACTGATGCTAACTTAAACTAGAGACCTAAGCCTTGTCCGAACCAGTTGATTCTCTCAGCACGTGTTGTAAGTCTGTGATGGGCTGGATGAGTTCTTGTTTCACACAGAGGCAGCACCCAGAATGTGTGGGAACCATGGTGCCCTCTGCCTTTATAGTGTGTGTACTCTAACTGGTGATTGGCTGCGGTGTTTGTGCATGTTGATTGGTCCCTGTGTGCGTCCATCAGTGTGTGTCTGCACCATGATATACTGGTGTATATTATGACAACAATTACCCCTTGAGCAATGCTAATCAATACAGTGTCACACTAACCCTAAACTGCTACCTTTATTCCCCCTCAAACAACAAAACCCTCTTGAGTTCTCAATCCACTTTTAAATACAATTAGCACTCAGGAATACCTGCTGTACAGAGATGTCTGGATACTCTACTTTGAGCCTGTTGTCAGAAATAGACCTGAATCCTGTCAGAACAATGCAGGATCTTCCAGATGAAGTCTTCAGAAACAGTCTCCATGATTTGACTTCCATCTCCAGAATCAACTGCAAATTCCTGTATGTCTCAACTCACTGTTGAAACTGTCTGTCCTGTTCACAGGCAAATTCTGCTTCTAAAGGGATCAGGGGTTATGGGGGATAAGGCAGGAGAATGGGGATGGGAAAATATCAGCCATGATTGAAAGGCGGAGCAGACTCGATGGGCCGAGTGGCCTAATTCTGCTCCGATGTCTTATGGTCTTATGGTCTGCCCCCAGTCAAAACTGAACAGCAGTGAGAGCAGATGTTAGACTTCTGCTCACATCCCAATCTAAAACTAAACCACTTTTCTGCAAAATGCCTGATACTCTAGCTCCTCCCGTTATTTTTTTAAATTCAGATTTAATTTTTTTAATTCATTTTTTCCAATTAAGGGGCAATTTAGTGTGGCCAATCCACCTAGCCTGCACATCTTTGGGTTGTGGGGGCGAAACCCATGCAAACACAGGGAGAATGTGCAAACCCCACACGGACAGTGACCCAGAGCCGGGATCGAACCTGGGACCTCGGTGCCGTGAGGCAGCAGGGCTAACCCACTGCGCCACCGTGCTGCCCGCTCCTCCCATTAATTACAGCATCTCGGGCAGCACGGTGGCCTAGTGGTTATCACAGCTGCCTCACGGCGCTGAGGTCCCAGGTTCGATCCCGGTTCTGGGTCACTGTCCATGTGGAGTTTGCACATTCTCCCCGTGTCTGCGTGGGTTTCACCCCCACAACCCAAAAATGTGCAGGGTAGGTAGATTGGCCACGCTAAATTGCCCCTTAATTGGAAAAAATAATTGGGTAATCTAAATTTTAAAAAAAAAAAATTAATTACAGCATCTTGCCAAGCTGAAACACAATGGGCGGGATTCTCCGTTCCACTAGTCATGTTTTCCTGTGTGACACACCCTCACCGGCAGCGGGATTCTCCATTCCCGCCGCCTGCCAATGGGATTTCCCATTGTTGCCACTCCACACCGCTGGGAATCCAGGGGGCGTGGGTGCGCAGCCGGCGCAACAGAGAATCCTGCCGGCAGAGAATCCCACTCAATATACATAATTAACTCCACAAGGATTCTCTTAATCCAAACAAAACTCCATTAGCCCAAACTTTTATGATGTCTTAATTGCACCTCTAAGTCCCAAAACCTTTCAAATCAGGATTCTTTTAAAACATGACAGTCATACACACACACTAACCCAAATGTTTAACCCTTACTGTAGATCTGCAATTCCTACATTAATCACAGGACTTCTGGCTCAATGCGAGGGCTGGCAGCTCTACAGCCTCATCAATGCCACTGGGAGACCCAAGCACTGCTGAAGCTGAGATGGGAAGTAGAACACACCTCCATTGGCTGTAAGGCTCAATTAGTAATGGCCATTGTCTCCGAATAGACTGGTGATGCATTCAAACCACAATTTGAACAAATATAGGCTGATCCTTCAGTGCAATATTGACACAGATACTATCATTTGGATAAGACACAAAACCGAGGCTCAGCCTGTGCGTCATTTGAAGAGTAACCAACTCTCCCAAAACTCTGAGTGGGAAGGTAAAGGATGGGGGCTGAGATGCCAACCAGCCTGTTGCCAATCCTCCTTCGCTGAAATTTTATTGGCAGCAGATGAGGTGTGGGGAGGTGCCTGTCCACCCACCCTTGGATTGGTTGGGGCCCTGAAGTGACCAATTCATGGCCTTTTAAGGGCCTCCTTCTGCTGATGGCTGAATTTTACCAGCTGAAGGTGTAGGTGCCACACTACATGGTGAGGCCACAGGATATTCTGGTGCCTCACGGAAAGCCCCTGATCACTCTTTCAGAAAGGGATGCGGCCTGCGTATTCCTCTCAGGGCCATCCCTATGTGCCTATCCCTCCCAGGGCCATCACAGCTGATGTATCATTCCCAGGGCCATCGCGGCCTGCATATCCCCCCCTGGCTTCCTGATTGCCACCCCCAATGTTTGGTGGTGCCTACCTAATTGAAAGACTAATTTGCAAGACCGCCCCATTCATCTGTATTTAAAAACTGATTCATGGGATGTGGGCATGCCTGGATAGGCCAGGATTTATTGCCCATCTCTCGGTGCCCTTGAGAAGGTGGTGGTGAATTGCGTTCTTGAACCACTGCAGTTCATGAGCTGCAGGTACACCAGCTATGCTGTTAGGGTGGGAGTTCCAGGATTTTCACCCAGTCCTCCACCTCTATTCCTAGCCTGCGACTGGATGTCATGCCAACAATGACCACTTCTCTTACTACTACTGGGACTGATGAGTTGCTGGCCAATGACAGGAGGGGAGAGGGTGGGTGGGAGGGGGGGGGGGGGGGTGGGGGGGTGGGATCTTACCTCATGTGGGTCGTAGTGTCCACTTTCAGGCAACTAAATGCCTGTTGACGGTGAAAATCTGATGGTGGCTTACAGGGCCGATAGAGTCATTAGTTCTCAAACTCCCAGCCGGTGAGTGGGGCCGAAATGAGCTTCATGGCCTGCTTGCAAAGAGGAATTAATTAACCGTGAGGAATTTAGGGACATCATAATATGAAAGGATCAGTGTAAGATTTATTTTCTTTCTCCTGTTAAAAGAATCTGTGCTGGCTGTGGCAATGCTGCAACTTTATTCAAGACAGTAACTGCACTGAGATTTAACCAAAAGATGAATAAATACATAAAGTCTGAAATGAATCTCAATCGGGGTTCATATTCTTGATCACTATGCAGGGACTCTTGACTGTGCACGTTGAGTGAACAAAGAACAATGGGACTGGATTCTCCGAGACTAGGTGTTAACGTTGGTGCAGGATTCGTGGAGTTCCACGACAGCAAATCTGCCGCCACACCTGGACCGATTCAGCTACTGTTCAGGGGCTAGCACCGACACCACGTGGAACATAATCGATTCCAATGAGAACCAGTGCAGGATTCGCAGGTTTTGCGATTAACACTCAGGAGGCTAACAAGCTGCAGCCATATATACACACTTCACTCCCCATACACACCATTCCGGCCAACAAGATGGCAGCCAGATGCGTGGCACCACACTTCACCAATGCAGAGCTGGAGACCCTCCTGAACACGGGGGAGGAGAGGGTCGTTCAGCCTTACGGGTCATGACCGAACTTACTCATTTAAGGCTTGGGCCTACGTTGATGAACCATACTGAAGGATGATGAGTAATGCACTTGACACAGGTTTCAAGGTTGAATAATATGCATGTGTGTATTATGTCCAGTGAAATTAAATAATAATAATATTCATAATCTTTATTAGTTTAACAAGTAGGCTTACATTAACACTGCAATGAAGTTACTGTGAAAATCCTCTCGTTGCTTGTTGCGTTTGATCCTTTGTACTTCAAGAAGGAACTCACCAAACACAATGACTTGTCCCAAGCAGAATATTTTATTGAGTCTCGTGTAACATAATAATCTGATACAGAGCACGCTATCATGGATTCTGTTAACTACTCCTCTGGAACTTGCACCTGGCACTGACCATTCACATGTACATCTTATTACCCTCTCAATCTTCTTTTGAAGATGGACGGATATATCTCCCTTTCATCTGCATCACTGGTCACATGACCTTGGTCTCTAGATCGCATGGTGTGTCTGTACCTCCACCTGCTGGTTGGAGGTCGCACACCATCTGACTGTGATATAGCCCACAGGCCTATCACCACAGTCGCCACACTATGGCGTCTGTTCAGGTACACTGAGGGAGAATTCAGAATGTCCAAATCTCCTAATAAGCACATTTTTCAGGACTTGTGGGAGGAAACCGGAGCACCCGGAGGAAATCCACGTAGACAGGGGGAGAACGTGCAGACTCTGCACAACCGATCCTAACCATTCTTGAAAAAGATTATTTCCCCTTGGCCATCACTGAACTATGCCCCTCTGGGTTCCCTTACTCACATTTGTTAAATCCCCTAGAATTACCTATGGTTTGATCGGGAGATACGAGGCAGCTCTACACACGACATTGGGCTGAGTTCTGGAGTACAAACAAAACATTCACCCTACCGTGTACTCTGGTCAAAGTCTTTGGGGCTGCACCCGATCCTGGGGGTATGCCACTTCTTTTGGCCCTGGTTGTAGATGGACGACAAGAGAGAGTCTATGCTGCTCTCGTGTACCGATCTTGTCGAGCTGTATGCCTCGCGTTCCTTCCTTTTTTGTTTCACCCCATGGCTCGAACTCTCTTTTTTGTTTCGGAGGCTGCTCCAGTTGTACCGTTTTCTGCCTGATTTACCTCGATGGCGAAAACAAACCCTAAAGTCGACTGGACAGAAGGCATTTTCCGAATGTGTATTGCTTGCTCGCCCCTCGTTCATCTGGGATTGTGGAACAAAGGGAATTCCTGATCTGGAATATTGTACAATGTTTAAAACTGTTTTCCCTTGGGCTCTATAGACTCCTTGATCAGGCTGGTGGATGTCATTACCTCCCTAGCCAATTTGGAGCTGGCAAAAAGGTGACCAGAGTCTCTGTTGGGTGGAGTTGGATTTGGCTTAGCATTCAAAACGTTTTGTCCTTTCTGGTCTTGGGACCAACAGCCTGTGTTTTAAAACAGGGTCCCCTTTCCCAAAACCAGGATAGTCCCGGGCAAAAACTGATGACCCTGCACTCCTGATTCAGTTGGGATGAGATAGCTGAGGACATGACTGGGACAGTACTCAGGTTTCCTGAAAATAGTTCTACATTGAAATGAAGCTCATTGTTTATTAGTCTGAAAACACATTGACTGGTATGCCAGTTTTAAATGGGTAATAGAGAATTAGCAACCTGTTTTGCACCTCAGTCGATTGTTGCTGATGGGACTAACACACCAGCATTTATCCCTATTGGCAGAAGTCAAGCAAAATTCATTTTGCCTCTTTTTTCAATGGAGACATTTTCATGTTTAAAATAAATGACTTGCAAGTAACGCACTCTCCAGGTGGCAGGTGTATCACCGTTCTCTCCTTGTCCTTGGATTGGTATCCTCACATTGGGTTGCCAATGTCATTGTGGGAGCCTTGAACCCACTTACACCGCGGCCACGGGGCAAAAGATCATCACAAGCGTTTCAGGATGACTAGAGATGGACACCTTGCAAATATCACTCGCATCCCCAGAACAAATTTAAGAAAATGGGGATGGGTAAAGGGAATCTAATTCAAACACATTCGGGTAATCCTGTCATCCCATATTGCAGGGACTGCATCACAGGAAATCACAGGCAGTACACCCTCTTATGCAACGATTGTAAAGGTGTTCGATAAGCTTTGCGCCCATCGGTAAATATTAATTATTATTCCGTGTAGAGAAGGATGGCTCAAATTGATGTCATCCAGCACTAATGTCTTTTAGGGAAGGAAATTTGTTGTCCTTGCCCGTTCTAGCCCACATGTGACTCCAGATCCACAGCAGTGTGGTTGACTCAGGCAATAAATGCTGGCCCAGCCAACAATGCCCACATCCCATGAACGAATGAAAAGAAAATCAGGAACACTGACTAACATTGTGTGAAGTGAGTTGGAAATGGAAAACCTGACTTGCAGACTTCGGTGAGTTAGATTATCTCAATCACAGATGCGCCATTAGACTATATCACTATTCACACCTGAATCAGGAGGCCATGGTTTAAACTCCCACTCTGGAGAGTTGAACAGACATTCAAGGTTGAGTGCAGTAATGAGAGAGCGCTGCACCATTGAATTTGAAGCCTTTCAGGATGAGACATTAGGCCAAGACCCTGTCATCATGTTCAGATGACCAATAAAGATTGCTTAGCCATTCTTCAGAGAAGAAGGTGGACTTTTCTTGCACCTTGGCCAGCACTAATCCCTAATGCCATAAAAAGAGGCCGTTTCCTCCTGTGTTCGGCTCCTTTTGCAGCTCACCACTGGAGCCAAGGATGCACTTCGCTTCTTCCATCTCACCCAGCCTGAGTCAGGAAGGTTGGGCGAGATGGGTGCTTTCCATTACAACGAAGATAAATCACTACGGAGTGGCAATTCTTCCAACTAATCTCATGAAGAAAGTTGAGCCATAACTTCCTGGCTCCCCAGAGTTGCATTTGAGGGGGACCCCAATGATGGACTGGGGAACACCTCTTGGACGTTCCCAAGCAACAGTTTAAGAGTCAATTCTCCAGAAGCGCTAACTTCCCCTGGACAATTGTGCTGCGTAGAGAACTGTCCGACAAAGTGATTTAAATTGCTAACTTCTGATGGTTCAGCCAGTTTTATGCCAATACTTGCTTTGCAAGTTAGAAGAAATAAAAGCACTTCCAACTTCAAAGTAGCTGGTTTAAAGACCCAGACCAAGGGCCCGATGGGATGGCTAATGCCATTAAAAGAGGCCGTTTCCTCCTGTGTTCCGCTCCTTTTGCAGCTCACCACTGGAGCCAAGGATGCACTTCGCTTCTTCCATCTCACCCAGCCTGAATCAGGGAGGTTGGGCGAGATGGGTGCTTTCCATTACAACGAAGATAAATCACTACGGAGTGGCAATCCACTGCTACTCCGAGGAAGTCAGGGGCTATAGATTATTCCCCATGGTAATCTCCCGACTAATTAGAGTCTACTTGCCAAAAGAATCAGCACCCTTTTCTCAGGCAATATAAATTGTTGCTCCATTTGAAATTTGACATTCTTGTGTATGTCCTGATGAGTGCAAGATGAAAACTTCAACGGCATGTTTCTTTTTGCCAGCAATACTCAAGTTATGTCTTGTGAAGTATTACGATCCCAGACCAAACCCCAACAGTGGCTAGGATACTGGACAGAAACCCCAATATTTTATTTTTATTTTGTAAGAAAGGATATCTCACTCCAGAAGTGATTACACAAAGAAATAGGGATATGGTATATCAAAACAAACTGTATTACTAACACAATATTAAAATATCTTTAACATCACACCCAAAATTAGCTTACAATTAGCCCTTAAACAATACTACTCAACACAGTGAATACAATACCCTTAATTGTTATCTTCATTCCCACCTAAACAACAAGAAAAACAACTCAGCTCTCAATCCACTTTAAATATCAATGGCACATGGGATTATTGCTTTGTAGAGATTTTCTTTGAGAATGAGAGATCTATTGACACTGCTTTAAAGACAAGATCTGACCAATGCAGAAACTCTGGCTGTATTTCTTCAGAAGATGCTTCTCAGCTTGTTTCAGCTCCTCTTTGCTCTCAGACAAGTCTGTGCTGCTTTAAAGATTGATAATCTCTTTTAACTGAATTGCAGAGAGCAATTTCTGGTCACAGCTTCATTCAGCTCAGGACTGCCCTGCTTTCTGCAAAATGCCTGATTCCTTAGCTCCACCCAGCAACGACATCATCTTACCAAGCTGAAATCTAATAAGCTCCCCCCTTAATCTAAACAAAATTCAATTAGCCCAAACTTTGTTATGATAGTTTAATTGCACCCCTGGCTTCCAACTTTTCAAACCAAGATTCTTTCATAGCATGACTGCAGAAGTCGCACACACTCCACTCCAGGCTTTTAACCCTTACTGCACCACATACCTATAATACAATCCATCTGAAATTCCTACATTCATCACACAAGTGACTATTCATTCGCCATGTATGGGATCTGACTACACAGATTGGCTGCCATGTTTTTCGACATCCCAATTGCGAGTACAGTTTAAAGGTGACTCAGCAGCTATGCAGTGTTTTCCCATCAAGGACATGAAAGATGCTTTTAAAATGGAAGGTCAATTTCTGATTCGGAAGACCCCGGAACAAGCAACCATCAAGAAATGACAAGGTTAATGAAGCTGAAAAAGGTGACTTTCTGGATGCTCCTAATTTGACAGCCACGAGGAGGCATTTGTCTCCAAAGTCTGTCAGCAATAAATGAGGAGGTGGTCAAAGAAGCCACGATTCTGCAAATGAATAAGCAGGGGATGATGTTTGTCCCCCTTTACGGGGACAATCGGCCGACAGGGTCACCTGACTCAGGTAACCCGGGTAACCGGGTAACCCAAGGTGGGAGGGGTGGGGGGTGGGGGGGTGTCGTCCTCATCGCAAGCCTGGGTTTCTTTATCAGTTCGATGTAGGAAGCTGACCAACATTGAAGTTATACGTAAATCAACATTGCAGTAGTTATTTACCTAACTGGTGAACAGGAATGATTACACTGGTGTAAGGTTAGGGCCTCGTACACATGCAGTGTGGAGAGACTTGGAAACATCGAGTGCACCGCCAATAATTCATCACTGTGGAGAAGACACACAGCTGAAGAGTGTTTAAAATTGAAAACCTTCACCCTCTCTGCTCGTAGGGGATTCTAAGAACCGAGAGGCAGGTTTGTAATCCATTATTAATATCTTTAGATTTGAAGACCACAAAACTGACATTGCATCCTGAACTGCTTGTGGGAGAATCTCCATTCGGTTTTGAGCACACTTTGGAACAATTCCCACCTGAATGAACAAATAAATTGGCAGATGTGGCCTGAAAGTGTGTTCTGGGCCAAGAGAGGCAAGATTATCAATTTTGAACTGTAGTCAAGGTCAGGAGTTTATTTAAGAATTGTTTGCAATCTGTCTCACCATCTCTCTTTCTTTGCCCCTACTTCACCTCGCTTTCCTTTCCCGCATAATCACTTTCTTCTTCTTCTCACTCTCGGAGACATTGGTCCGACAGAAATGGTGGCAAAATCTAGACTTCAATCTGTGTTGCACTTTCAAACCCTGTGGAATTCCTCATACATCGTGATCATGCCAGAGGTTTAACCTCCCAATGATCTGATTTACCCTGCCACAGACATTATGCGAATGTTTCGTACGCCTTGTACATTGTCAGAGACTTGGGCCAGATACACACCCTGGAAATGTGACACTTGTTAATCTCTGATCTAAATCAGTGGTTAACAGGGTCACTGAACTGATCACAACAGACCCCCTCACTTCCACAATCAATTGAGCCAACTTTCCTTCCTGACGTGACTAATCCCCTCACTGGACCCTACACCCAACCTGAATACATATACACCCCCAACACAAAACAACTATTCCCTTCCACATGACCAACACCCCAGCCCCATCAGCCAAGCCTAGCCAGCAAACCACCCCCACCCCGAGCTGATCTGACTGCACGGCCTTGCCTGACCGAAGTACCTACCTGACTAGACCATCTGATCCCATCCCACCAGTAATTTACTCACACCCTCACTCAGGCATCCACTCACCCATCCATTCACTGACCCACTCAATCACTTACTCACTCATACACTCAATAAATAACTCACCCACTCAATCACATTCACTCACACACCCACCCATTCAATCACTCTCCCAACCACCCATTCAATCACTCACTTAGTTGTTCATGTACCTACTTACTCACACACCCACTCAATCACCCACCGATTGCTCACTAACTTAATGATAGAATCATAGAATTTACAGTGCAGAAGGAGGCCATTCGGTCCATCGAGTCTGCACCGGTCCTTTGAAAGAGCACCCTACCTAAGCCCACACCCTATCCACGTAACCCAGTAACCCCTCTCAACCTTTTTGGACACCAAGGGCAATTTAGCATGGCCAATCTATCGAACCTGCACATCTTTGGACTATGGGAGGAAACCGGAGCACCCGGAAGAAACCCACGCACACACGAGGAGAACGTGCAGACTCTGCTCAGACAGTGACGCAAGCTGGGAATCGAACCTGGGACGTTGGATCTGTGAAGCAACTGTGCTAACTACTGTGCTAACTACTGTGCTACCGTGCCCCCCCCCCCCCCATATCACTCACACCCACCAATTCAGTCACTCACTCACCTGCTCACACCAGCTGAAAGACAGGGACCTTTAATAATGGTGCTGAATTCACCAGCTAATGCCGTTATAAGATGGTGTGTTCTCTCTTTGCTTGTCTTCTGCTGCTCTCACCAGCCCTCGGCAAAGATGGTGGCACTGGCTCATTGCTCCTGCATCTGTGATTGAAAAATTGGAAATCCTGGCCTGGAATATTGGCAATCCTGGAAATCCACAATAACACAATACGGTCATAGCGCGGAAATGTTCGTGGTCAGCGACAATGCAGCATCGACGCTGACCGGAATATCTGGGCCCGGGTCTTCTCAGCTCAGTTGATTTGGAATTTGGAGCCTGAGAAAGGTTACTGAGACTGGCAAATGATGTAACGAACTGTTCACAAGGATTGACACTGGGACTATCATTGTTGACTATTCACATCAACAACTGGGACTTGGGAATACAATTTCAAATTTTGAAAATGTCAAAGTGGAGAATACAGTTCGGAGGAGGAAGTGCTGCAAAATATAAGAACACAATAAACTTGCAGAATGGAATTGGTAAATTAGGTGCAACTTGGGTCATTTTGGGAGGTGGAATTAAGGCGTCACATATTCCTTGAGTAATATGAGTCTAAATGAGATAGTGGAACAAAGAGACCCAAGGTAGAGTGAGACAAAATTAGCAAGGCCATCAAAAATGAGCTATATTTCAGGAGGGATAAAATTGAAAAGCAAAGACTGTGTTAAATCCGTCTAAATCCACAATTATGCAACATCGAAAGTTCTGTGCACAACTGTGGTTATTACAGCAAGAATAAAGAGGCACAGAAGAAGGTGCAAAGAATGTTTCCAAGTATGGTACCTATGGCACAGTGGTTAGCACTGGGACTGCAGCGCTGAGGACCTGGGTTCGAATCCCGGCCCTGGGTCACTGTCCATGTGGAGTTTGCACATTCTCCCCATGTCTGCGTGGGTTTTACCCCCACAACCCAAAGATGTGCTGGTTAGGTGGATTGGCCACACTAAATTACTCCTTAATTGGAAAAGAAAAAATATTGGGTACTCTAAATTTTAAAAAAAGAAACAAAAGAAAAAGTATGGTACCTGGCTCGAGACACTACACCGGAGACTTCCAGTTGTAACAAATAAAGAGTGTATTGACAATAGGCAAAGGCAACTAAATAACAGAGCAATGCTGGATTGGACTTGACTCTCCAGCTCCAGGGTCCACACTGCTCGGGCCCCTGCTCCCAGGGCCCAGGTGTTCCCCACCAGTGTTTTCATGCTCCCGCGTGATAGGCCCCGAGCCTGTCATGCAGAGCGCAATGCCATCCCCTTAAAAGGGTTGTCTACCACATCCCTCCACCCTCAAGCCCCTTCCGGAATTTTTCAAAGACAAATTATGTACAAGTGCTATATAAGTGCTATATGGTGGTGCAGTAAAATACTGGTACGGTAGCACACTGTTGCTTCAGGGACCCGGGTTCAATTCCTAGGTTGGGCCACTGTCTGTGCGGAGTCTGCACGTTCTCCCCGTGTCTGCGTGGGTTTCCTTCAGGTGCTCCGGTTTCCTCCCACAAGTCCCAAAAGACGTGCTTGTTAGGTGAATTGGACATTCTGAATTCTCCCTCAGTGTACCCGAACAAGTGCCGGAGTGTGGCGACTAGGGGACTTTCACAGTAACTTCATTACAGTGTTAAAGTAAGCCTACGTGTGACGCTAATAAAGATTATTATTATTATAAAATGTCAAGAGATATGAGGGTAAAGAATCCATCTAAAGGTCAGTCTATCTGGGACCCTCAGAAAATCAAAGTTAATGGAGAAGATAAGAGTGCAGATTAAGTCGAGGACTTTAAACTAGTTAAAGGGGATGAGGGCTCAGGAGGAGGTTAGTAAAGTTTCCAGAACAAGTAATGGAATAGAGAGTATGGAAAGGAGCAGGAATCTAACATCAGGCAGAACAGATAAGGGGACAACTATGAGAAAGGGGGCTGTCACCGCAGTACTGAGGGTCTTGTACCTAAATGCACGCAGTATACAAAACAAGGTAAATGAGCTTGTAACGTACATTGAAATTGGCAGGTACGATGTTATGAGTGTCACAGAGACGTGGCTGCAAGAGGATCAGGGCTAGGACCTAAATATCCAAGCATATGTCAAAAGGTTAGGCAGATGCGCAGAGGAGTGGAGTTGCCCTGTTAGTAAAAAATGAAATTAAATCGATAGCGAAATGTGGTACAGGATCGGAAGGCATAGCATCTGTATGGGTGGAGTTGAGGAACCTCAAAGAAGAAAAGACCTTGATGGGAGTTACAGGCCCCCTAGCTATAGTCAGGATGTGGGGCATAATATAAATCAGGAGTTAGAAAAGGCTTATAGGAAAGGTAAAATTACAATAATCATGGGGGACTTCAGTATGCAGGTGGAATGGGAAAATCAAGTTAGGAGCTGATCCTAAGAAAAGGAAGTTGTGGAATGTCTGAGAGATGTTTTTTTGCAGCAGCTTGTGGCAGAGCCCACTTGGGAACAGGCAATTCTGTTTTTTGAATGGCAGACTTGATAAGGGAATTTAAGGTGAAGGAACCCTTAGGGACCACAATATGATAGAATTTACCCTGCAGTTAGAGAGAGAGAAGCTGGAATCAGGGGCTAGTTTAGCCCAAGGCTAAATCACTGGCTTTTAAAGCAGACCAAAGCAGGCCAGCAGCACGGTTCAATTCCCGTACCAGCCTACCCGCACAGGCGCCGGAATGTGGCGACTAGGAGCTTTTCACAGTAACTTCATTGAAGCCTACTTGTGACAATAAGCGATTTTCATTTCATTTTCATTTCATAACAGTAATACAATTGAGTAAAGGTAACTACAAAGACACGAGGGAGGAGCTGGCCAGAGTTGATTGTAAAGGGGAGTCCAGCAGAGATGGAGGAACAGCAATGGCAGGTGCTTTTTTATTATAATAATCATTATTATTGTCACAAGTAGGCTTACATGAACATGGCAATGATGTTACTGTGAAAATCCCCTAGTCGCCACACTTCGCCACCTGCTTGGGTACAGTGGAAGAATTCAGAATGTCAAGTTCACCTAACAGCATGTCTTTCGGGACTTGTGGGAGGAAACCAGAGTGCCCGGAGGAAACCCACGCAGACACAGGGAGAACGTGCAAACTCCGCACAGACGGTGCTCCAAGCAGGAATCGAATCAGGGAACCCTGATGCTGTGAAGTAACAGTGCTAACCACTGTGCTACCGTGCCTCACATTATGTAGGAGACATAACAGAAATTCATTCCAAGGAGGAGGAAACATGCTAAGGGGAGGACGAGGCAACCATGGCTGACAAGGGGTGTCAGGGACAGTATAAAATCAAAAGAAAAAGCATACAGTGTGGCGCAGATTGGGGGCAGCCAGAGGATTGGGAAACCATTAAAAGCAAGCAGAGAACAACTAAAAAGTCAGTAAGGGGGAAGAAGATCATAGAATTTCATAGAATTTACAGTGCAGAAGGAGGCCATTCGGCCCATCGAGTCTGCACCGGCTCTTGGAAAGAGCACCCAACCCAAGGTCAACCCTCCACCCTATCCCCATAACCCAGTAACCCCACCCAACACTAAGGGCAATTTTGGACACTAAGGCCAATTTATCATGACCAGTCCACCTAACCTGCACATCTTTGGACTGTGGGAGGAAACCGGAGCACCCGGAGGAAACCCACGCACACACGGGGAGGATGTGTATACTCCGCATAGATAGTGACACAAGCCGGAATTGAACCTGGGACCCTGGGGCTGTGAAGCAATTGTGCCATCCACAATGCTACCGTGCTGCCAGATGAAATATGATTGTAAGCTAGCTAGCAATATAAAAGAAGAATGCAAGAGTGTTTTTCGATATATAAATGGTAAGAGAGAGGCAAGAATGGACACTGGACCACTGGGAAATGAGACTGGAGAAATAGCAATAGGGAACAAAGTAATGGCAAAGGAACTGAATAGGTACTTTGTGTTAGTCTTCATGGTGGAAGACACCAGTGGCATCCAGAACTTCAAGAGAGTCAGGGGGCAGAGGTGAATGTAAGGAGAAGGTGCTGGGGAAACTGAAAGGTCTGAAGGTGGATAAATCTTCTGGATCGGATGGACTATACCCCAGGGTACTGAAAGAGATAGCTGAGGAGATTGTGGAGGCATTGGTGGTAATCTTCCAGGCATCACTGGAGTCAGGGACAGTCCCAGAGGATTGGAAAATAGCTAATGTAACACCCCTGTTTAAGAAGGGAGAGAGGCAGAAGACGGAAAATTATAAGCTGGTTAGCCTGACTTTGGTTGTTGGGAAGATTTTAGAGTCCGTTATTGAGGATGAGATTGTGGAGTACTTGGAAGTGCATGATAAAATAGTCCTGAGTTGGCATGGCTTCATCAAGGGGAGGAAATACCTGACAAATCTGTTAAAATTCTTTGAGGAGGTAATAAGGAAATGAGACAAAGGAGAGCCAGTAAACGTGATCTATTTGGATTTCCAGAGGCTTTTGATAAGGTGCCATACAAGAGGCTGTTAAATAAAATAAAAGTCTATGATGTTAGGGACAAGGTACTGGCATGGATAGAAGATTGGCTGACTGGCAGAAGACAGAGAGTGGGGATAAAGAGATCTTTTTCAGGATGGCAGTTGGTGACTAGTGGTGTGCCTCAGGGGTCAGTGATAGGATCACAGCTATTCATGATATACATTAACAATCTGGAAGAAGGCACAGTTTCTAAGTTTGCAGATGATACAAAGATATCTAGAGGGGCAGCTAGTGTTGAGGAAGCCGGGAGGCTGTAGAAGGACTTGGAACTGGCTAGGAGAGTGGGCAAAGGAGTGGCAGATGGAATACAATGTGGAAAAGCGTGAGGTTATGCACTTTGGTAGCGAAAGCACTACCTGTCGAATCCCTACTTTCCCTGTTTCTTTATTTTTGCTGTTATCATGTTAATCCATGGATGCTGAATGGACATATATCTTTAAGTCGAGCAGGGGAAGTGCAGAATTCAAGTTACAACAGAGAACACTCTGCTAGCTTTCAGACAACAGAACTCAGAATTTCAGCCACGAGATACTCGGGTTCGATTGGTTGGGTGGTGTCCAATGAATTGGCCAAAAGGCCATATTCTGCCCGGTAAGAGGCGGTGATTGGGTCCTGCCTTACTGGAATGATTTTGAGAAAGCCAGTGGGCAGCATGTGGTGCAGTGGTTAGCTCTGTGACTGCGGTGTTGAGGACTCGGGTTCGAATACCAGCCCTGGGTCACTGTCCGTGTGGGGTTTGCACATTCTCCCCGTGTCTGCGTGGGTTTCACTCCCACAACCCAAAGGTGTGCAGGTCAGGTGGATTGGCCACACTAAATTGCCCCTTAATTGGAAAAAAAATTAATTGGACACTCTAACTTTATTTTAAAAAATAATAATAATTTTTAGAAAGCCAGGAGAAGCAGTCAGGTCCTGGACACTCAGAGGAAAGGAGCTCTCTCTCTCTCTCCAGAAAACCTGGATAGCGGCTGTGTGTCTGAAACTGCAGAGTCCTTAATGAGTCTACAATGAAAACCATTATAGACTGTAAACCTCAAACTGAAAGCCGAAATCAAAGGAAGAAGAACTGCATAGCTGTGCACAGAATCTGCATGGATCTGCAGTGAAAAACTCAAATGGAAAGCCTGGATTGAAGAAATGTACTAAGATTCTTATCTTTTTAATTTCATAATTACTTTTACATCCCACTTCTCCCCTCTGTATTTGTCTGTTTGTGTATGTGTGTAGAGGGTGGGGTGAGTTTAGATGTGTCGGGGGGGGAGGGTGTTACGAATTAGATAACAGCTAAACTGCTGTATTTGCTGCATTTTTAATTATAGTTACTGTTTAAAAAAAAATGAATTGCGTTTAAATTTACAAACCTGGTGACTGTAGTTATTGGGCAGCCAAGGGCCAAAGACAATCAGCGGGATTCTCCAGTCCGCCAGCCACGCTTTCCTGGCCGACGCGCCCTCGCCGGCAATGGGGTTCTCCCTTCCCACCACCTGCCAATGTAGCCACCCCACACTGCCGGAAAACCCGTGGGCGTGGGTGCGTTGCCGTCGCAACGGGGAGTCCCGCTGGTGGAGAATCCTGCTAGATTCAAGTGTGTTTTTAAGAATTATTTATTAATTTGAATTGTGTTGCGGCTCCAGGCTGGAATTGGCCGCACACTAGCCCAGGTGGTCTTTACAGGTAGGAAGTATAGAGGCACAGGCTATTTTCTAAATGGGGAACGGCTTCAGAAATCTGAAGCATAAAGGGACTTAGGAGTCTTAGCTCAGGATTCTCCAAAGATTAACGTGCAGGTTCAGTCGGCAGTTAGGAAGGTAAAAGCAATGTTAGCATTCATTTTGAAAGGGCTAGAATACAAGAGCAGGGCTGGACTGCTGAGGCTGTATAAGCCTCCGGTCAGACCCCCATTTGTAATATTATGAGCAGTTTTGGGCCCTGTATCTAAGGAAGGATGTGCTGTCCTTGGAAGGGTCCAGAGGAGGTTCACAAGAATGATTCCAGGAATGAAGGACTTCTCATATGAGAAGCGGTAGAGTACTCTGGACCTGTACTCGATGGAGTTTAGAAGGATGAGGGGGAGTTGAAGCTTACAGAATACGGAGAGGCCGAGATAGAGTGGACGTGGAGAAGATGTTTCCATGGGGAGGAGAGACTAGAACTCAAGGGAACAGCCTCAGATTGAAGGCTCGTTCCTGTAAACCTGAAATGAGAAGGAATTTCTTCAGCCAGGGGGTGGTGAATTTGTGGAATTTATTGCTGCAGAAGGCTGTGTAGGCCAAGTCACTGAGTGCCTTAAAGATAGAGCTAGTTCGGTTTTTGATTAATAAAGGCATCAGGGGTTACGGGGTGAACATAGGAATGTAGGAATTAGGAGCAGAATGAGGAAAATCAGCGCAGAATGAGGAAAATCAGCCTTTCGAACCTTCTCATGGCTGATCTCTTCCTGGTTTCAAATCCACCTCCCCACCTGTTCCCCAGATCCCTTTAACCCGTTCCCTATCAGAAATATATCTTTCTCATTCTTAAAATCATTTTATGACTCATATTCCATTGCACTATGGGGCAGTGAGAAGGCAGGAGAATGGGGATGAGAAACATATCAGCCATGATCAAATGGTGGAGCAAAGCCGATGGGCCAAATGGCCTAATTATCCTCCTAAATCTTCTGGTCTTTGAATCCTTGCAGGCCTTGTTAGTTCCCCAGCTGGCTCCACCATCTCCATGGCCACCCTGTCGTTGGCAGATGATGACGCTTCAGGTGACTCCAACTCTTATGCAAGGCTGCCACCCTCACCACATCCCACGTGGACTGCTGGCATGGCTGGTTACAAAACTTCAGACTCCCTCTCTTCTGGAACAACCTCAGGTGAGACCATGACATTGGTTGGAACTGATCTGGAATGGGACGGCCACCGACGGCCAGCTTCTCAAGTGGTCGACATTCTTCCGTACTGTCCTGCTGTTAACATAGACCACATGCGATACAAATTCTGATTGGAACACAATTAGACCTAACTCAAATTCGACCCCATGAAGTTTCATATCTTCAGGTTAAACATATCCTCGTATCTTCGCAGGACATTTTGAAACTCGCTATGGGTAACTTTAGAGATTTGCAGCCAATTCAGTTTAATTCCCTGTAACCAGCCCCTTCCCATCAGGCTTGGTCTATTTCCTTTCACAACCATCAAAGGCAGTTGTGCTTCTTTTTTGTTGTAGGCTACTGAGTATTGGTGGTCCTGAGGATTTTCAGGGTTTCCCCCATATTCTTGGCCATTATTCTGCCCAACATCAGGACCGTGCCTCGTTCTCTACTGTACCTGTCGATTTGCCACATACCTCACGGGCTCGTTGCCCACAGCTGATTTACTTTGGAGCTCAGGTGCGCCTTTTTCGATGCATTTTGTTGCCTGAGCGACTTTGATCGCTTTGTCTTGTGTAATTTTAGTTTCAGCCAGGTGTTTTTTTCTGGCTGCTGAGGTTATTGGTTCCGCGGACTAGGCGGTCAGGCAGCATATCGCTGAGCACTGCTCCAAACTCACAGTATTCTGCCACGTGGAGAAGCCTGATTACGAAAGTGGAGACAGTCTCTTCAGGATCCCCAACAACAGAACTGAATTGATGCCACTGCAGGGCGTGAGGTTAAAATGATCCTTGACCAACATGTCCAACTTGTGAATGGTTTAAAGTCAGGAGCCTCCAGAGTCGTAAAACTTAGGTTTGAGACATCCAGGGTATACACGTTCCCGCGCAGTTGGCACCAAGCTGTTATGTGAACCACATATCCTGCCCCCTGAAATGGCTCACTGCCATAGTTTGGTTGACACTATCAAGAACAGGCAGGAGCTCTTTTTTCGAAAAGACTCGAGGGGTTGAATTACCTACTCCTAGTTCTTATGTTCTTATGCTCTTAAAGCTCTAACTTATTTCTAATACTCACAAAAAGAATTATAAATTACTTAAAACCATATCTATTTCCTAACGGTATGTGGAAACAAATGAGTTTTACGGCAACCCATGGGAATACGTGTGATATTAATTGGGTTGGCCAAACTCAATTCAATTCAATGCCCTGTGAAATGGCCAAGCAAGCCATTCAGCTACCGCTTATCAACCGCTACAAATACACAAAAAAGGAATGACACCGGACGAACCACCCGGCATCGAACCAGCCACTGGAAACGACAACGGCAAACCCAGCCCTGCCGACCCTGCAAAGTCTTCCTTATTAACATCTGGGGGCCTGTGCCAAGTTGGGAGAGTTAAGCTTGACATAGTCATACTCACAGAATCATACCTTACAGACAATATCCGAGACAGCACTATGACCATTCCGAGGTATGTCCTGTCTCACCGGCAGGATAGACCCAGTAGAGGTGGCGGCACAGTGGGAGACAGTCGGGAGGGAGTTGCCTCAACATCGACTCTGGACTCCATGAAGTTTCATAGCTTCAGGTTAAACGTGAGCAAGGAAATCTCCTGCTGATTACCACGTACCGGCCACCATCAGCTGATGAATCACTACTGCTCCATGTTGAACACCACTTGGAGGAAGCACTAAGGGTGGCAAGAGTGCAGAATATGCTCTGGGTGGGGAATTGCAATGTCCATGACAAAGAGTGGCTTGGTAGTACCACCACAGACCTAACTGGCTGGGTCCAAAAGGACATAGCTGCTGGATGGGTTGGCAGCAGAGAGGGAAAAACACACATGACCTCAGCCTCACCAATCTGCTTGCTGCAGATGCATCTGTCCATGACAGAGTTGGGAGAAGTGACCAGCACAGTCCTTGTGGAGACAAAGTCCTATCTTCACGTTGAAGATACCCTACACCTTGTTGTGTGGCACTATCACTTTGCCAAATGGACAGACTTCGAACAGATCTAACAACTCATGGGGGATTTTCATCTACATGTCGATTGGTTTAACCAGGTCGGTCAAGGCAACCGTGAGGAGGAGTTTATAGAATGTATCCGCGATAGTTTCCTAGAACAGTATGTAATGGAACCTACGAGGGAACAAGCGGTCCTAGATCTTGTCCTGTGTAATGAGACAGGATTGATTCATGATCTCATAGTTAGGGATCCTCTCGGAAGGAGCGATCACAATATGGTGGAATTTAAAATACAGATGGAGGGTGAGAAAGTAAAATCAAATACTAGTGTTTTGTGTTTAAACAAAGGAGATTACAAGGGGATGGGAGAAGAACTAGCTAAGGTAGACTGGGAGCTAAGACTTTATGGTGGAACAGTTGAGGAACAGTGGAGAACCTTCCAAGCGATTTTTCACAGTGCTCAGCAAAGGTTTATACCAACAAAAAGGAAGGACGGAAGAAAGAGGGAAAATCGACCGTGGATATCTAAGGAAATAAGGGAGAGTATCAAATTGAAGGAAAAAGCATATAAAGTGGCAAAGATTGCTGGGAGATTAGAGGACTGGGAAATCTTTAGGGGGCAACAGAAAGCTACTAAAAAAGCTATAAAGAAGAGTAAGATAGAGTATGAGAGTAAACTTGCTCAGAATATAAAAACAGACAGTAAAAGTTTTTACAAATATATAAGACAAAAAAGAGTGGCTAAGGTAAATATTGGTCCTTTAGAGGATGAGAAGGGAGTTTTAATAATGGGAAATGAGGAAATGGCTGAGGAACTGAACAGGTTTTTTGGGTCGGTCTTCACAGTGGAAGACACAAATAACATGCCAGCGACTGATAGAAATGAGGCTATGACAGGTGAGGACCTTGAGAGGATTGTTATCACTAAGGAGGGAGTGATGGGCAAGCTAATGGGGCTAAAGGTAGACAAGTCTCCTGGCCCTGATGGAATGCATCCCAGAGTGCTAAAAGAGATGGCTAGGGAAATTGCAGATGCACTAGTGATAATTTACCGAAATTCACTAGACTCTGGGGTGGTCCCGGTGGATTGGAAATTAGCAAACATGACGCCACTGTTTAAAAAAGGAGGTAGGCAGAAAGTAGGAAATTATAGGCCAGTGAGTTTAACTTCGGTAATAGGGAAGATGCTGGAATCTATCATCAAGGAAGAAATTGCGAGGCATCTGGATAGAAATTGTCCCATTGGGCAGACGCAGCATGGGTTCGTAAAAGGCAGGTCGTGCCTAACTAATTTAGTGGAATTTTTTGAGGACATTACCAGTGCAGTAGATAACGGGGAGCCGATGGATGTGGTATATCTGGATTTCCAGAAAGCCTTTGACAAGGTGCCACACAAAAGGTTGCTGCATAAGATAAAGATGCATGGCATTAAGGGTAAAGTAGTAGCATGGATAGAGGATTGGTTAATTAATAGAAAGCAAAGAGTTGGGATAAATGGGTGTTTCTCTGGCTGGCAATCAGTAGCTAGTGGTGTCCCTCAGGGATCCGTGTTGGGCCCACAATTGTTCACAATTTACATTGATGATTTGGAGTTGGGGACCAAGGGCAATGTGTCCAAGTTTGCCGATGACACTAAGATGAGTGGTAAAGCGAAAAGTGCAGAGGATACTGGAAGTCTGCAGAGGGATTTGGATAGGTTAAGTGAATGGGCTCGGGTCTGGCAGATGGAATACAATGTTGACAAATGTGAGGTTATCCATTTTGGTAGGAATAACAGCAAACGGGATTATTATTTAAACGATAAAATATTAAAGCATGCCGCTGTTCAGAGAGACTTGGGTGTGCTAGTGCATGAGTCACAGAAGGTTGGTTTACAAGTGCAACAGGTGATTAAGAAGGCAAATGGAATTTTGTCCTTCATTGCTAGAGGGATGGAGTTTAAGACTAGGGAGGTTATGTTGCAATTGTATAAGGTGTTAGTGCGGCCACACCTGGAGTATTGTGTTCAGTTTTGGTCTCCTTACTTGAGAAAGGACGTACTGGCGCTGGAGGGTGTGCAGAGGAGATTCACTAGGTTAATCCCAGAGCTGAAGGGGTTGGATTATGAGGAGAGATTGAATAGACTGGGACTGTACTCATTGGAATTTAGAAGGATGAGGGGGGATCTTATAGAAACATTTAAAATTATGAAGGGAATAGATAGGATAGATGCGGGCAGGTTGTTTCCACTGGCGGGTGACAGCAGAACTAGGGGGCATAGCCTCAAAATAAGGGGAAGTAGATTTAGAACTGAGTTTAGGAGGAACTTCTTCACCCAAAGGGTTGTGAATCTATGGAATTCCTTGCCCAGTGAAGCAGTTGAGGCTCCTTCATTACATGTTTTTAAGGTAAAGATAGATAGTTTTTTGAAGAATAAAGGGATTAAGGGTTATGGTGTTCGGGCCGGAAAGTGGAGCTGAGTCCACAAAAGATCAGCCATGATCTAATTGAATGGCGGAGCAGGCTCGAGGGGTCAGATGGCCTACTCCTGCTCCTAGTTCTTATGTTCTTATGTTCTTATGTTCTTATAACTCCAGACTGGGCATCCATGAGGCGCTGTGGGCCATCAGCAGCAGCAGAATTGTATTCAACCACAATCTGCAACCTCATGGCTCACACTCTACCATTACCACCAAGCCAGGGGATCAACCCTGGTTCAATGAAGAGTGTAGGACAGCATCCCAGAGGCAACATCAGGCATACCAAAAAATGAGGTGTCAACCTGGTGAAGCTACAACACAAGACTACTTGCGTGCCAAACAGCATAATCAGCATAAGAGACAGAGCTAAGCGATTCCACAACCAAAGCATCAGATCTAAGCTTTGCAGTCCTGCCATATCCAGCCGTGAATGACGGTGGTCTATTAAACAACTCACTGGAGGAGGAAGCTCCAAAAATATTCCTATCCTCAATGATGGAGTCGCCCAGCACATATGTTGCATTCGCAAGAATCTTCAGCCAGAAGTGCCAATGGATGATCCATCTTGGTTTCCTCCAGTATCACAGATGTCAGGATTCAGCCAATACAATTCACTTCACGTGATTTCAAGAAATGGTTGAAGGCATTGGATACTGCCAAGGCTCTGGGGCCTGTTCATATTCCGGCAATAGTACTGAAGACCTGTGCTCCAGAACTTACCGTACTCCTAGCCAAACTGTTCCAATACAGCTACAACACTGACATCTACCCAACAATGTGAAAAGTTGCCCAGTTGTGTCTTGTCCACAAGAAACAGGACAAATCCAACCAAGACAATTACCAGACTATCAGTCTATTCTCCATCATCAGAGTTTTGGTTCCGCCAGGGTCACTCAGCTCCTGACCACATTGTAGCCTTGGTTCAAACATGGACAAAAATGACTGCCCTTGACATCAAGGTAGCATTTGACCGAATATGGCATCAAGAAGCCCTAGCTCTATAAACTGGAGTCAATGGGAATCAGGGGGAAAACTCTCCGCTGGTTGGAGCCATATCTGGCACAAATAAAGATGGCTGTGGTGGTTGGAGGTCAATCATCTCAGCTCCAGGACATCACTGCAGGAATTCTAGGACAGGATCCTAGGCCCAACCATCTTCAGCTGTTTCATCAATGACCTCCCTTCCATCATAAGGTCAGAAGTGGAGATATTTGCGGATGACTGCACCATGTTCAGCATCATTCGTGACTCCTCAGATAATGAAGCAGTCCATGTCCAAATGCAGCAAGATCTGGACAATACCCAGGCTTGGGCTCACAAGTGACAAGTTACATTTGCACCACACAAGTGCCAGGCAATGACCATCTCCTAGAAGAGAGGATCTACCATTGTCCCATGATATTCAATGCCATTATCATCGCTGAATCCCCCACAATTAACATCCTGGAGGTTACCATTGATCAGAAACTGAACTGAATTAGCCACATTAATACTGTGGCTATCAGGGCAGGTAAAAGGCTTGGAATCCTATGGTGAGTAACTCACCTCCTGACCCCCCAAAGCCTGTCCACCATCGCCAAGACACAAGTCAGGAGTGTATTGGAATACTCTCTAGTTGCCTGGATGAGTGCAGCTCTAACAATACTCAAGACGCTTGATACCATCCAGGACAAAGCAGCCCACTTGCTTGTTCCTCTTTCCACAAACATTCAAACCCTCCATCACCAACAAACAGTTGGCAGCCTTGTGTACCATCCAGAAGATGCACTGCGGTAACTCACCAAGATTCCTTAGAAAGCACCTTCCAAACGCACAACCACTACCATCTAGGACAAGAGCAGCAGATACCTGGGAACCCCACCACCTGGAGGTTCCCCTCCAAGTCACTCACCACCCTGACTTGGAAATATATCGCTGCTCCTACACTGTGGGTGTACCATGGACTGCAGCGGTTCAAGAAGACAGCTACCACCATCTTCAAAATGGCAATTAGGGATGGGCAATAATGCTGATCTAGCCAGCGACACCCACATCATGTGAGATAATTAAAATAAAACTTTTTATTATAGGCAACAAAGCTCAGAATGTGTGTTTATTTTCAATCACAAGTAGCTCAGCAATTGTGTATAATGAAGCAATTTTTTAAAAATATTAATTTACGGGATATGGGTGTTGCTGGTTAGGCCAGCATTTATTGCCCATCCCTCGTTGCTCTTCAAAAGGTGGTGGTGAGTTGCCTTCTTGAACTGCTGCAGTCCTTCAGGTGTAGGTACACCCACTGTGCTATTTGGGCAGGAGTTTACGGATTCTGACCCAGCGACAGTGAAGGAATGGTGATATATTTCCAAGTCAGGGTGGTGAATGACTTGGAAGGGAACTTGCATGTGGTGATATTCTCATGTGTCTGTTGCCCTTGGCTATGAACTATGAACTAACTCCATGCTTGCTTCTACACAGGTCTCAGTCCAGTCCAAATCTGACCTCCAGTATCAGGTCATCTGCCTCTTTAAACCACACCACAGGTGGTACTGTTTCCCAGTCTCACATTGATCCTCGTTTTGCCAGATATCCTTCTACAAGAGTCATCTCTTCCAGCATAGACTCGATGGACTAAATGGCCTCCTTCTAGGCCCAATATAATTTATTTTGTGGATAGATTGTGCAGTCACTCTTTAACCATCTGACTCTTCAGCAAATGATAGTTTCCCAGGCCATCCAACCAACAATCTTCACTGCCATCTGAACAATCCATTTATGAGATGGAGGCTAACAATGGTAAATGTTAGAAAACACAGTAATCTTAACAACTAATGCTTCCTCATTTTAGATGGAGAAGGAAGTGACGGCATATCTGTCCGCTTTATAGCTCGGGCATCAGCTTTTTCCAAGTACATTCTGAAGCAGGATTTAATGGCCAATGACAATGATTGTCAGAAAATCACAAGCCTCCTAGTTCCCTGGTGCCAGCACTTACCTTAAGCTAGGCATGAGCGACACTATCTATATGCAAACTCAGGATTGTAATGTAAGACACAGTTCACAGCAGATCTTACACTCCTGACACAAACATGAAGCATTGGCTTAAGCAGGAACTACTCTTTTTGGTCTTTGAGGGTATTTTCACCCAGCCCCATCCTTTGCAAGTCAAAGTTAGATAGAACTGACTCAATGAAGATAGACTTCACACACACTCCAAATGCCACCACACTCCAAAAGCTCTCCCAGATATGTTAGAGACAAGACATGCCTTGTTTTTAAAAAATAATCACGAACACAATCCTAGTTAAACCTAATAATAAAATCATAAAGTCACCTGGTAAATATAAATATCTCTAAGCTATAACAGCATGTACACATATAGCTCACTGTGGCCTGCATTATAAACTCAGTGGGGGGCTTAGAGAGTTCCATTTAACCATTGCGGAAGGTTTTGCCTGACTTAGTGATAACCAAACACGCTAAAATAAATTGTGGCCTGAATTTTCACAAAAATGGAGAGGGTCTCTAGTCTAGCAAAAATGACACCAAATACTGATCCCAGAAGTCACAAACATATCCGGCCCATCTACCATTCAGTAAAATTATGGCTGATCTGATTGTAATCTCAACCCCATATTCCCATCCCCTGAAACCTTTCACCTCCTTGCTTATCAATAATCTATCGCGATCGGTCTTAAAAGTATTCAAAGGCCATGCTTCCACTGCCTTTTGAGGAAGAGATCTCCATTCAAGACCCTCTGAGGGAAATTTATGAGAATATAATAGGCGCAGGAGTAGGACATTCGGCCCAACATGTCTACTCGATGTGACCACCCATAAGCAGCAGACCAGTGGGCATATTGTGATTCCATCTGATGAGCTTGGATCATCCAAACTATGGCCTAGTTTCAAAACTGCTTCAGAACTAAAACAATTTCACCTCATCTCCGTCTTAAATGAGGGGCACTTTATTTATAAACAGTGACCCCTTGTTCCAGATTCTCACACAAGAGGACATCCTCTCCACATCCACCCTGTCTGGACCCCCTCAGGATCTTATATGTTTCAAAACAAGTCGCCTCTTACTCTTCCAAACTCTAGTGGATACAAACCTAACCTGTCTAACCTTTCCTCATGAGGTAACCCACCCATTCCAGTTATTAGTCGAGTAAACGTTCTCTGAAAAGCTCCCAACACATTTACATCTTTCTTTAAGTAAGGAGACCAATGCTGTACACAGTACTTCAAATGTAGTTTAAACCAATGCCTACTGAATTGAAGCAAAACCCCCCTTTTTTTGTATTCAATTCCCCTCGCAAAAAACTATAACATTCAATTAGCGTTCTTACTTACTTGCGGTACATGCAAAATAACCTTTTGCATTCCGTGCACTAGGACACCCAGATCCCTCTGCATTTCACAGATCTGCAATCTCTCACCGTTCAGATCTGATGCTTTTTTAAAATTCTTCCTGCCAAGATGGACAATTTCACATTTTCCCAAATTATACTCCATTTGCCAGATCTTTGCCCACTCACTATCTATCTATATCCCTTTGTAGCCTCCTTATGTCCTCTTCAAAACTTACGTTCCTACCCATCAAATCTAGCAACAACCTTTGGTCCCTTCATCCAAATAATTGATACAAGTTGTTAAAAGTGGAGATCCGAGCAATGCTCCCTGTGGCACACCACTCATCAAATCTTGCCAACCAGAAAAAGGCCCATTTATGCCAACTCTGCATTTCCTGTTAGCTAGCCAATCTTCAGTCCATGCCAATATATTACCCCTACATCTTGAGCTTTTATTTCATTCAATAACATTTGAAAAGTCACCTTATCAAATGCCTTCTGGAAATCTAAATACAGTACATCCAACGGTTCCCCTTTATCCGCAGCAGGGGTTACTTCTTCAAAGAATTCTAATCAATTGGTTAAACATGATTTCCCTTTCACAAAACCATGTTGACTCTGCCTGATTACCTTGATATTTTTCTAATTGCCCAGTTACAACATCATTAATAGCTTCCAACATTTTCCCTGTGACAGATGTTAAGCTAACTAACCTGCAGTTGCCTGCTTTCTGTCTTGCTCCTTTTTTGAATAAAGGAGTTATTGTTTCTCTTCCTGCACCATAGCTCGTTTTACCTAAATTAAACCGCTAGCCTGTCATCAGATGGTTATAGCTTGAAAGGAGCCATTCCACACCAATGTGGCTGACCAGGAGTCTCTCTCATTCTTACCAACTGCCATTGGTGTGTGTTGGAAGGATTTTGGATCAAACCTGTTTGGCCATGTTATGAACTTGGTCATCAAATCCTGGGGTAGGACTCAAACCCGTAGCTTTTGGCTCAGAGGCAGGGATGCTACCCACTGCGCCACAAGATCTACATGATAAATGAGTTACATGCGTTATTTTCCAATCTAATGGAACCTCTAAATTTGGAAAATTAAATCAACTATCTTATGAGCCACTTCTTTTAAGACCCAGGGTGAAGTCCATCAGGACCCTGGGACTTGTTAGCTCACAGCACCAGCAATTTACTCAGTAAAATAAAAGCAAATTACTGCAGATGCTGGAATCTGCAACAAAAACAGAAAATGTTGAAAAATCTCAGCAGGTCTCACAGTAGCTATGGAGAGAGAACAGAGCTAATAGAGCTTGGGTGTCTTTTCACCAGCTTTGACGAGTGATCCGAACTGGAAATATTAGCTACGTTTTCTCTCCACAACTTACTGAGTACCCCTTTCCTGGTGATTATAATTTTCACGAGTTCCTCCTTCCCTTCTATTTCATGATTTACAGCTATTTCTGGTATCCTCTACAGTTAAGACAGGTGCAAAATACCTGTTCAATTTATCTGCCTTCTCTTTATTTTCCATTAGTAACTCCCCAGGCTCACTTTCTATAGGACCAATGCTTACTTTGTTAAATGTCTATTGAAATTCTTACTTTCTGTTTTTATATTTCTAGATAGTTTTCTCTTTTACTCTAATTTTTCACCCCTTGTTAATCTTTTTGTCATTCGTTGCTGTTTTTTTATTTTAAATTCAGTCCAAATTTCTGACCTGCCATCCATCCTTGTTCAATTATATGCTTTTCTTTAAGTTTGATATCACCTTTAATGTTTTTAGTTAACCACAGATGGTCAGTCCTCCCCTTGGAATTTTTCTTTCTTGTTGGAATGAATCTATTCTCTTCTGAAATATCCCTTTAAATATCTGCCACTACATCTATGCTGCGATAACATGGTGTGAAACTGTTTATCTTCAGATTGTAAACTCACATTAAAGGATGTGTATGAAAATGAAAAAAAAAAATGAAAAATTAAAATCGCTTAGTGTCACAAAAAAAAAGTAGGCTTCAATGAAGTTACTGTGAAAAGCCCCTAGTCGCCACATTCCGGCGCCTGTTCGGGGAGGCTGGTACAGGAATTGAACCGTGCTGCTGGCCTGCTTTAAGAGCCAGCGATTTAGCCCAGTGTGCTAAACCAGCCCCCAATCTGTGAAAGTTCATGAAAACAGGACAGTTTGACCATCTAGTTCAAAAATTGGCATTAGAAAACTTGCCCAGTTCATGGCATCGCCAACTTCAATGAACGGAGAATTAACTATCATTCTCAAATGTATAATCTGCTTAATTCAGTTTCCTGTCCACTTACGTGCCTTTATTCAATGTACATTGAACATTCATTGTGACATCCAAGCATTTCAAATTCATTGGTTTATGCTTTGTTATATTTCATCCAGGATCACACCTGAACCATTCCGATAGCTTGTACATCAATATTTACAAAAAAAGCACAAATACAATTCATACATATTTAATATGCCAGCACTGGTCAATGTTGTCACAGCTCTTGTGGATGTGACAGGCACTGTTGTAACAGAGACCTGCTTTCAAGCAGCAACATCGGGCGTGATTTAACAAAAGAAAGAGTCCAGTTTTGGGCACGAATAGCAGGGTGTTTCTCGGAGCCTGCAGTGCCACGAATAACCCCGCTATTGAACAGTTTGGGATCCTCTGCGGGTCACACCCCGCTGAGGTTTCAATTACAGTCACTTCCTTCCTGTACAGGAAGAGATTGCGTCGCTATTTTAAAGTGCTGCCCCAATGCCTCGCCCCCACCTCAGCCTCCGTACCCCCCCTACCCTCCTCCCCCGATGCCCCAACTACCAATTAGGGATCCTCAAGCCCTCCCTCACCACACCTCAGAAACTGGGCAAGTTTTCTGATGCCAATTTCTGAACTAGATGGTCAAACTGTCCTGTTTTCATGAACTTTCACAAATTGGTGGCTGGTTTAGCACACTGGGCTAAATAGCTGGCTTTTAAAGCAGGCCAGCAGCACGGTTGAATTCCTGTACCAGCCTCCCCGAACAGGCGCCGGAATGTGGTGACTAGGGGCTTTTCACAGTAACTTCATTGAAGCCTACTTTTCTTTTGTGACAATAAGCGATTTTCATTTTTCATTTTTTTTTCATTTTCATACACATCCTTTAATGTGAGTTTACAATCTGAAGATAAACAGTTTCACACCATGTTATCGCAGCATGGTATCTTCTATACTTTATAGATTTGGAGGAGCAGTTTTTCTGTCACTTTTTGAGCTCAGGGCACCCCTGGGCCCGATCAACCCGGCACCTGGGCACCTTGGCACTGCCAGCCTGCCACCCTAGCAGCGACACTGTCAGGATACCTTGAGCAGTGCCAAGGTGCCAGGTTGGCAGTGCCAAGGTGTTCAGGTGGCATCAGTGATGCCACGGTATCACCCTGTCCAGAGACTGGCCATCACTGCATCAGGCACGACGAGGCCATTCAATCAGACCCATTGTTTTTTTGTAAATGTATCTTTGCACCCATACTGTATTTTTCCCTTTGCGGAATAGTGGTGGGAGTGGTGGAAGAATTCCGAAGCTGATTATCAGCCTGTTGAACTGCTTTGAACGTTTCTTCTGTGGCTAACGGGTCCTGTGTTGGATTTGAACCTGGAGTTCTGGTCCAGAGGTAGGGGCACTGCCACTCTACGACAAGGCTTTCAGGAATATTGTCCTGATAAGCAGTTATGCCCGCAGTGACATCTCTGGAAGCCCCGCCCAGCACAAATACTTTGAATACATAAAATCTCACGAAGGTTGAGTTGTTCCGGTAGAATGGCTTCTGCACTCAGTCCACCGTGTTGCACAAATTCAAATTGGTTCCTGGCAAGTTTGCCCATCACAATCTCCTTGGCAGTTCCAGTGGTACAGCCAGTCCCATCTGCCAGCAGCACCACACCGATGGGTCACCCTTCCTGCGGTCATTTGGCAGGATGGAATTCTTCAGTAGATTTAGGGTCATCTGTAATGTTTGATCCAGAGGCCTGCTCAGGGTCATTCCATACAATCCACAGAATCCCTACTGTGTAGAAGGGGCCATTCAGCTCACTAACCCTCCAAATGAGCACTCTACCTAGGCCCGCTACCCCCACCTCCATCCCTGTAACTCCGTGCATTGATCATGGCCAATCCACCTAACCTGCACATCTTTGGTCTGTGTGAGAAAATCGTAGCAGCAAGAGGATACCCATGCAGACTTGGGGAGAACTTGGAAACCTCACACAGACAGTCACTGAAGGCCCAAATTGAAGCGGGGTGTCTGCCCTGTGAGGCAACAGTGCTAACCACTTTGCCACCATGCCACTCATTCATGAAGGATGGTTGCAGATGTTTTCATGTTCTGTCCATGTTGAATGATCCAAGGGCTGGCTCAGAGTTTGCCATGTTGGGTGTTTCGGGGGCAAACCCAGGGTCATTTATGGTGGATAGTTCTGGGAAACGCTCAGAGTTCTCCATATTGGATGCTCCAGGAACTGACATGTGCACTGGATGGTTCTGGGGCCAGTTCAGGATCAGGATTTTCCATGTTCTCAAGAAGTCTTTCCAAATTTTCTTCTTTGGTGGCGATGGAGATTCTGTTGAGGAACTAACCTGGCAACTTTGATTTGAGGCCACACTGTGGTTTCTTTCCAGTGAGTGCTTGGTAAGGAGCCATCTTTGTATCATGGAAATAGTTGCTCATTGCCCACTGAACTAAACGGATACCATAGCTCCTCCTAGCACAGTTGTTCTCACATATCCAAGCCATTAACTTCAGTTTCATATCACCAATACCGCGTGCCACACACCCTTGACCCTGGGGATGTCTGGGCGCATGTTGACACCAGAGATTCCCAGAGTGTTGCCAGTTAGTGGATGGCCTGTGCAGCGAATTCCCTTCTGTTATCTGACTGAAAAATATGAGGAGCTGAGATGTCTACAAATATGAGAAGCTGCTCATGAGCAACCTCAGCTGCAGTTTTGGAGCTCAGAGGATGAATGATGTAGAACGTGGTCAGGTACTCTATGTATTGTGGTCTGAAATGATAGCTTCCATACTTCATAGTCTGCATGTCAATCAGGTCTACTTGTCTCACAACCACTTCTGTTGCTGCATCCTGCCTGCTTTTCTGTGCTTCTCTCACAGCGAATGATGTACTATCCTATACAAAACTGTGGGATGCTTTAATACTTTTCAGAAAGTTTCTTGTGAGTCTCCTTTTTACCACCATGTCCAGTTTCAATGTGGACTTGTCTCACTATGTCCACGATTGCTTCCTTGGTACCCATGAACTCACCACCTCTCTCGGTCACCTTGTCCACACCACCTGGAGCTGTAAGCACAAACGTTTTTAGGATGCAATATTCAGCTCCTGGAACTTCCTGTCCAGTTTTCCCTTGCTTGAGGGCAGCACTAACCGATTGATATTCAGCAGGCCGCAACACTGCGACAGGCTTGAGCAACAATTCCACGAGTAAGATTTTAAAGCTCGTACAATAGCACCGGCCATTTCATGAAATGAGCAGTCAAATTGCCTATTTCATGATCCATACCCGGTTCAAGAAAAGGGTTCTACCAGTTTCACAGATTGGCTGTAAAATGTATACATTTCTGCGACAAATAGCAGGCAGAGGCCATCCGTGTGCTCGGCAAGCACACTCAAGACCCATCTGAACGAGCGAAGAGCCATTCCACTTCCACAAGACTACACAGAATCATAGAAATTTACAGCACAGAAGGAGGCCATTCACCCCATCGTGTCCGTATCGCCTCACAAAAGAGTCACTTAGCTTGTCATCATAGTGCTACTAAGCTGAAAATAAAACCTCACACATCATTGCAAAAGAAGAATTTGTTTAAGAAAAGCCATGAAAGGCTGTAAATGTTACCCTTTTCTTTTCTCCTCACAGTTTTGATTGAGTAACCTTTCCAAATAAAGGAAATGATTAAACTGGTGACTGCAGTAACCGTGTATGTCTTCATTAGCTTTCTGTTGTCACTCTATCCTGTACAATGTCTCCTGATGAGACGGCTTTATTAAAAAGTCCAAACGTTTAATTAGTTTCCTCGTCACCATTGCATTCAATGTCTCCCCTTTGAAAGCTTTCCCTTGCAACATGGCAGCAATCGTGTGACTATTAAGCACTATAAGTTCAGGTACAATAAACCTACCCCACATTCAATTTGCAACTTCACACTAATACTCTTCACCCATCACATCTGATCTGCAGAAAAAGAAGCATATTAATCAAATATTAGAGTATGTAAGTGGAACAATGCAAATGGAAGATTAATTTAGCAGTAAATATTGAACCAGTACAAGTTTAACTGTTTAGGAAACCTTCTAGCAATCTCTAACATTTTTTTTGTTTCATGTGTAAATTCAGTACTGGATTGAAGAAGACACTATCAGCATGGGAAGGTCTGATATCCAATCCAAACCAATCTCTACCCGAGCTCTCATCTCTCTCTCTGTTGTAACCTCTCGTCTCTGTCTCTCTATTTTTTTTCAATGCTGCCAACACAATTACTTTTTTGAATGTTCCTCTTAGGTTCTTTATAAACTGCAAATATAATCTAACTTTATACATATCCTTGCTTTTCTGTTGATCCTTATTTTATTGTGTTTGCAATACATATTGTTGCAATATCACTTTAAGGGAGAATGTGCTTCTGAGTAAGTAGCCAGGATGCAAACCGTATAGCCAGCAGACATTATTCAGAGGAGCTTTCAGTTCAGTTAACAGCATGTGGCGTGAAGGAATTGCAGCTGTACTTTCCTATTGATTATTATCAATAGCTGTTGAATCTTTATAGTAAATCTGTCTGTTGAACAATCCTGTACCATAGCTTCAAATTTTTAAAAATCCATGTTTAGTTTACAAGTCCTTTGTGAGATTGGTAAATTTATATTAAGCATAAATAGAACTACAGCATATAAAATACTGGCTACTATTCTATCCCAGGTGCTGAAGATATTGAAGTTACATACTTTTCTCAGCCATCCTTTTGGCTTTAAATATTGAAGCTAGTTGTCAACTGACCACAGCTTCCCGATTTATCTTCCCTCCTGTTTTGTTGAACCCTAGGGCTCTCCGGCTCAATGGACCTTGACGCTTCGAATAGATATTTCACCAAATTAAAAAATAGAATCACCAAATAATTTCCTGAAAAATAAACTTGACAGGCAACATCGATTAGTGGCTATTGGGTACCTCATTTGGATACAACTTATGACAGCTTGTGGAACTTCATTTGAATCTTATCTGCTTCTATAGATCTCACAAGTTGTCTTTCAACATTTATTGGGGATGTGTTCTACATTTTTCATCACGCCATATGCTTCAAAGACAGAAAACAACAAAATAACTGCTCAGAGGAAAGTTATAGTTTGTTTCTGAAATGTATCTTGGCCCAGTTTCAGACAAGTATTTTAGCAACATTAAAAAAAAAATTCCAAACCAGCCACCTTGTCACATCTTGCAATAAAATCATAAAATCATAAAATCATCTGTATTTTTTCATGATAGGCCCCATTCCCACTAGGAGCTGATTTAATCCTTGTAACCAATCAACAATAACTGTTCATAGAAACCTAGAATAGTATCCCGACAGTGCAGATGGAGGCCATTTGAACTAACAAGTCTGCACCGACCCTCTGAAAGAGCACCCCACCTAACCTCACTCCATCCCTACAACCCTGTAACCCCACCTAACCCTTGGACACGAAGGGGCAATTTATTTTTAGCATGGCCAATCCACCTAACCTACACATCTTTTATGTGGGAGGAACCCGGGACAAGCCCGCGCAGACACGGGGAGAATGTACAAACTCCATACAGTTACCAAAAGGCGGAATTGAACCCAGGTCCCTGGTGATGAGAGGGGGCAGTGCTAACCACTGTGCTACAGTGACACCCTGTTGTCTGCTCGTATTGAATTGGAGCCCAACAACCAGAAATCAAAGATCATCGTACTATCTGACAACACCCCCTATAATCCATTTTGGGTGGGTTAGCTTGCCTTGTTCATTGCCAAAACCCATTGTTTAAACAGAGTCAATAAATTATTTTGAAACGGGACTGGTTCCTTCTTAAAGGAGGGTATTAAAGAGGAGTGCACATGAAATTCAAGATAGGCAAGGTTTTCCAATCATCTCCTGTTTTGCAAATGATAATGGGGCACCCACGGTCAAGAAATGGGGTGGGAGTCCATTGCTTAGTGTCTCGGAATTCTCTGGTGCCCATCATATTTTCCGCTATGCTTCTTAAAGGCTGCAGGAAGACCTATGTCTGTCTGGCTCTATGCAAGAGAGGAGCAAATGATGTTATGTTGTCCTGAATTCCATTATTTATTGTTTCAGTGTCATTTGCAATCTTTTCCATTCTTCCCTGTACAAAGTCAGGGTCCAGCGTCATTACATACCCCCGGACAAGATGCGAGAGTTACTGTAGTCCTAGCAACAAGTTAACACAGGCTAGCCACTTGACATTTTATTGCGTTTTGCTGAAGCTAAGGACTTTCCCATCTGCCTTTGTGACATTCACTAAGGGGTGGCCATCTTAATCCCAGCAGTTCACATAGTAGTATTCCCATTGGGACTTCCTTTAGATTTTTTGGAATAGAGTAGAGAAGAACCTAGGAAAGGTCACCAAGCAAGCCAATCGGCCTCATAACTGTCCAGTTCCCATCCCAATGGGAGCCGTATCTACAGGCAGAAGTGGACATGTCTTGTTTTCACCAAAGATTAAAGATCTAAGTACCCCTATTCCACACCAGAGCTGAGGGAACCGCTATGATCTGCAAATACCTGACCTGACCTCAGAAAAACCGCAAACATAGTATTTCACACTTTCATTAGGAGAAGGGGCTGTTTAGCACACAGCTAAATCGCTGGCTTTGAAAGCAGACCAAGCAAGCCAGCAGCACGGTTCGATTCCCGTAACAGCCTCCCTGAATAGGTGCCGGAATGTGGCTTTTCACAGTAACTTCATTTGAAGCCTACTTGTGACAATAAGCATTTTAGGGGCAGCAGGGTAGCATGGTGGTTAGCATAAATGCTTCACAGCTCCAGGGTCCCAGGTTCGATTCCCGGCTGGGTCCCTGTCTGTGTGGAGTCTGCACATCCTCCCCCTGTGTGCGTGGGTTTCCTCCGGGTGCTCCGGTTTCCTCCCACAGTCCAAAGATGTGCGGGTTAGGTGGATTGGCCATGCTAAATTGCCCGTAGTGTCCTAATAAAAGTAAGGTTAAAGGGGGGGTTGGGTTGCGGGTATAGGGTGGATACGTGGGTTTGAGTGGGGTGATCATGGCTCGGCACAACATTGAGGGCCGAAGGGCCTGTTCTGTGCTGTACTGTTCTATGTTCTATGTATGTAAGAAGATATACTAGAGTGATCAACAGTGAGGTAGCCTGATGGGCAGCATATATCAAGTTGCCGCCAACCATATTGCCAAGATCTGGAACATCTACCCAGCAAAGACTATGAGGAACTGCACTCACAGAGCACGGGTCATTGGAGAGTTAGCTGGTACGTTGTGGTGTCTGCCACAAAGACATCTGAAGCTATCAGGTAGCTAGCACATCCGGTGGCAATAAAAGCTGACTACAGTACAACGTAATGTGGCATTACTGCATGTGTTCTACTCTAGAGGGTCGCTTCATTGGTTGTGAAGGGCTTTAGACATCCTGAGACTGTGAAAGGTGCGATATAAATGCAGTCTTTCTTTCCTTACATTGTGGCCAATGAATGGGATTCAATGAAGTGGTGCAGAGTGCCATCCTCCTCGTGCCCACCTAAGATATGACCATCAGCAACCACCAAACAAATGCGCAGTCTGTTCGGCAGGCACCTCTATCACTTGCCTTCAAACACACACTTACGTCTGGAGTTACTGTCACTTTTGTTATGTCAGTCACCGTTTCGTCATCCTTGGCTAGTTGACTGAGCTGTCCTTTGGGCCTTTCCAAAGTCTCTCAGAACAATTTCACTGAACATGTCCTGAATATCCACTTCGACAGAAGGTTCTGCTAGCTGCACTCGTGTGGTCCTTGCACTCTCTGGTACGGACACTCAGAGGTGTACGTGTGATTCTAATAAAATCAGACTGGAAATCCAGATACAAATAACTCTTCTCGGTCAACAAAAAAATGATTTCTAAGCAAATTGGTATAAACTGCAACTGCATTGGAAAATCGAGATTGTTGGTTCAATGATTGTTAATGAGGCTCCTCTATCAAGTGTACTGGCTCCTCCACTGAGACCGGGAGTTCGGATGCAATCTAATGATATGTTATAATCATAAGATACATCAGCCTCTCGGTGAGCATCCCAAATTCTTGCAACATGAACCAATAGAAATAAATTTGTGCAAGAAGTATCAGTGCTGAAAACTGGAACTTGTGACCAGAAAGATTTGTGCAGCACCTTAGCACTTCTCATGGCAACATGTTGTAATAATTTCTGTCTAATTGATATCACAAATGCAACTCTGATTTTGTGTGCTGCAATAAGGTGAACAGTAGATCAACTTCTTTCTGGTGGTGTTGGCTGAGACACTCAGGCAACACTCAATCCCTCTTTAAGAAATGCCCGGGAGTCTCGACGATCCGTCAGAAACAATGAGACTACAGATTTACAAATCGGCGAGAGGAAGGCAGGTGTCAGTTCAGATTACATGCAAACATACGACATAGGAGCAGGAGTAGGCCACTCGGCCCCTCGAGCCTGTTCCACCAATCATGGCTGATCTGATTGCAACCTCAACTCCATATTCCTGCCCACCCCCACTACCTCTTTGTTGATCAAGAATCTATCTGTCTCTGCCTCAAAAAATATTCAAAGATTCTACTTCCATCGGCTTTTGAGGAAGAGAGTTCCAGAGGCCCACGAACCACTGAGAGAAAAACTGTTCCTCATCTCTGTCTTAAATGACTGACTCTATTTTTAAACAGCGACCATGTGTTCTAGATTCTCCCACAAGAGGAAACATCCTCCACACATCCACCCTGTCAATACAGTGGGCGAAATTCTCCGACCCCCAGCAGGGTCGGAGAATCGTCTGGGGCCGCCGAAAATCCCGCCCCCACCGTGGCAGAGATTCTCCGCCACCCGGGAATTGGCAGGGGCAGGAATCACGCCACTCCGATCGGCGAGGCCCTTGCGGCGATTCTCCGGCCCGGATGGGCCAAAGTCCCGCTGCTGGGAGGCCTCTCCCGCCGCAAAGATTTGAACCACATCTGGTGGCGGCGGGATCGGCGCCGCAACTGGGCCCCCGGGGTCCTGGGCGGGGCGATCGGACCCCTGGGGGTGCCCCCACGGTGGCCAGGCCCGCGATCAGGGCCCCCCGCTTAGACTCCGGGCCAGTGCCCTGGGTGCACTCTTTCTCCTCCACCGCCACCACGGCCTCCGGCATGGCGGAAGCAGAAGAGAAACCAACATCGCGCATGCGCCGACCGGCGAAAGCCTTTTGGCCAGCCCCGCTGCCGGGCGGCGGGCCTGAAAGGCCGCTGGCGCCGGATTTTTGCGCCAGTTACACCGGATAGGGGAGAATCCCGCCCAGTATCTTCAAGTCCCCTCCTACTCTTCTGAACTCTGGTGAATACAAACCTAGGCCGGGATTCTCCCCTACCCAGCGGGGCGGGGGTTCCCGGCGTGATGGAGTGGCGTGAACCACTCCGGCGTCGGGCTGCCCCAAAGGTGCTGAAGTCTGCGCACCTTTCGGGGCCAAGCCCTAACATTGAGGGGCTAGGCCCGCGCCAGAGTGGTTGGGCTCCGCTGGCTGGCATGGAAGGCCTTTGGCGCCACGCCAGCTTGGGCCAAAGGGACTTTGCCAGCCTGCAGAAGTCCGCGCATGCGCCGGAGCATCATCGGCTGCTGACGTCACCCCGCGCATGCGCAGGGGAGGGGATCACTTCCGCCTCCGCCATGGTGAAGACTATGGCGAAGGCGGAAGGAAAAGAGTGCCCCCACGGCACAGGCCCGCCCGCCGATTGATGGGCCCCGATCGTGGGCCAGGCCATCGTGGGGGCACCCCCTCCGGGCCACATCGCCCCGCGCCCCCCCCCCCCCCAGGACCCCAGAGCCTGCTCGCGCCGCCTGCTCCCGCCGGTAAGGTAGGTAGTTTGATCCACACCGGCGGCGGGAGAAGCATGACAGCGACGGGACTCCGTCCCATCGCGGGCTGGAGAATCGCCAGGGGGTCACACCGACCGGTGCGGAGCGATTCCTGCCCCTGCCGAATCTGCGGTGCCGGAGAATTCGGGACATGACGGGGCGGGATGACGCCGGCCCACGGCGATTCTCCGACCCGGCGGGGGGTCGGAGAATCCCGCCCCTCATCTGTCAAACTTTCCTCATAAAATGACCCAGTACGTGCTCAATTCCTGGAGTCAGAAGCTAAAGCTGACAGTTCAATTCTCCCACCCGCCTCACATGTTTCCTGTGTCTCAAATAACCAGTTTCTCCGAATGTTTGCGCCTTTTTCCCAGCATTTGTAATAAAACCAAATATTGGATCTAAATGTTTCTCACCACAATGTCTCCGCACGGGGTATTTTTTCTTGCTAAACAAAATGTCAATCCATACATCAAAATATCGATACAGCATCAGATTCTCAAGCAGGTATATCTGGTGTCAGAGCTGTTACAGACCCTCCTCGCAATGGTATCATGGTTTGATAAATTAACCAGTTTGGTCTTATTAAGAAATTTACTTGAACACACTTTGAAGAATGGTATCCCAGACAAGGGTCGGAATTCTCTCGCCGTTGCGATTCACTTTTCCCGCCGGCAGCACATCTCCACCCATGGGTTTCCCAGTGATGTAGGGTGGTTTCAATGGGAAGATAGAATTCCACCACCAGCGAACGACACGCAGCCAAGACACATGCGGCTGGTGGAATCGGAGAATCCAGCCCCCCTCTGTGATACCGAGCTGTATTCTCCCTCTGTTCACGGCAGCGGGATTCTCTGATCTTGCTTAAGTGAATGGGAGATTTGACTGAGTGCCAAACTCTCCATCCTTGCCACAGAGAACCCTGGCCTCCATCTATTTCCAATAATCAAGGTATTAGGACAAGGGAATTTTTTTTGAAAGCAATTAACAAAAGAGAGTATTCATTTGTCGTTAACATGAAACTATTCATAGAATTTACAGTGCAGAAGGAGGCCATTCGGCCCATCGAGTCTGCACTGGCTCTTGGAAAGAGCACCCTACCCAAGGTCAACACCTCCACCCTATCCCCATAACCCAGTAACCCCACCAAACACTAAGGTCAATTTTGGACACTAAGGACAATTTAACATGGCCAATCCACCTAACCTGCACATCTTTGGACTGTGGGAGAAAACCGGAGCACCCGGAGGAAACCCACGCACAGACGGGGAGGATGTGCAGACTCCGCCCAGACAGTGACCCAAGCCGGATTCGAACCTGGGACCCTGGAGCTGTGAAGCAATTGCGCTATCCACAATGCTACCGTGCTGCCCCTCAATTCCATGTGCAAACATATTAAAAATAGACATCCACCTGTTCACAGAGGTCCCTTCCAGACAACGGTTAAAAAGATAAAAACAGAAGGTGTTGGAAATACTTAACATGTCAGGCAGGATCCAGAACTTTATTTCAGATTTCCAGTATGCATAATATTTTGTTCTTGTATGAACGGTTCAAGGATACTGGTTTATGTTTGTCCATTTTGATATTTTATCTTTTTTTTTCGTTCATGGGCTATGGATGTCGCTGGCTGGGTCAGCATTTGTTGCCTATCCCTGAGGACATTTCAAGAGTCAACCACGTTGCTCTGGATGGAGTCACATTTGGGCCAGACCAGGTAAGGATGCCAGATTTCCTGGGAACCAGATGGCATTAGTCAATCAGATGGATTTTTCCCATAATCAGCAATGGCTTCATGGTCATCTTTAGACTTTTAATTCCACATTTTTTGAATGGGATTCAAATTTCACCATCTGCCGTGGAGGGATTCGAACCCAGGTTCCCAGAGAATGACTCTGGGTCTCTAGACAATTAGTTGAGCGACAATACCACTATGCCACTGCCACCCCTCGAAAGCGAATGGACTTCAAGCAAGTCACAACTCACTCCATTCCATTGATTACCTCTGAGTTATCGCTGAGTACATTGTTGGAAATGTTTGGTCATTGGCGCATGCAAGTGTGATGAAATACTGGTGCAAATGTGGAAGAAGTAATTCTATCGCTGCTATTTCCCTCATTTTTACATCCATTGATGGAGCTGTTTCTGACTGTCGGAAGGAAGTATCAATTATATGAAACTATTTTCCAACCTTATCTGCTTGGAATTTAAACGAAGGGTGGAACATCTCAGTTTTATTTTCAAAGTGTTCTCTCAGGCGGGAGAAGCTCTGTGTAGCCCGTCGGCTGCGATCCGGCCTCTCCCAACGGACTTTTTAAACACAAAGGGGAAAAATGATGCTGCGTCCCACCCGGCTGGCAACACCTGCCTTCCAGAAATCGGGGATGGGGGGGTGCACTTTTAATGAGCCCCCCCCCCCTTGTTCTAACAGAACAAAAAGTAAAACCAAAGATCCGCTTCTCCAAGGACTCGCCCTCCAAGACACCCCCTATTCGCCCTTCATGCCTGCACCACCATTCAATATGATCATGGCTGATCATGCAAATTCAGTATCCCACTCCCACTTTCTCTCCACACCCCTTGACCTCTTTAGCTGCAAGGGCCACGTCCAGCTCCCTCTTGAATATATCCAACGAACTGGCCCCAACAGCTTTCTGTGATAGAGAATTCCACAAGTTCACAACTCTCAAAGAATAAGTTCTTCCTCATCTCAGTCCTGAATGGCTGACCCCTTATTCTACGGCTGTGACCCCGAGTTCTGGACGTCCCCAACATCGAGAACATCCTGCACGTTCCCAACATCGAGAACATTCTTCGCGCCTGTCCCGTCCCATCAGGATTTTATATGTTTCTATGACATCCTTTCTCATTCTTCGAAACTCCAGTGAGTACAAACCCGGTCGATCCAGTCTTTCTTCACCTGTCAGTCCTGCCATCCAGGGAATTAATCTGGTGAACCTTCGCTGGACACCCTCAATAGCAAGAATATCCTTCCTCAAACTAGGAGGCCAAAACGGTACACAATACTCAAGGTGTGACTTCACCAAGGCCCTGTATAACTGCAGTAAGATATCCCTACTTGTATACTCAAAACCTCTCGCTCTGAACGCCATTAGCTTTCTTCCCTGCCTGCTGTACCTGCATGCCAACCTTCAGCGACTGTTCCACCATGACACCCAGGTCTCATTGTACTTCCCCTTTTTCTAAACTGCCACCATTCAGATAATAATCTGCCTTCCTGTTTTGCCACCAAAGTGGATAACCTCACATTTACCCACATTATATTGCATTTTCCAAGTATTTGCCAACTCAGCCAACCTATCCAAGTCACCCTGCAGCCTCTTTATATCCTCCTCACAGCACATACTAACATCCAGCTTAGTATTGTCTGCAAATTTGGAGATATTGCATGTAATCCCTTCGTCCAAATCATAAATGTATATTGTGAACAGCTAGGATCCCAGCACTGCACCCTGCGGTACCCCACTAGTCACTGCCTGCCACTCTGAAAAGGACCCGTTTAGTTCCGCTCTCTGCTTCCTGTCTGCCAACCAGTTCTCTATCCACGTCAATACATGACCCCCAATACCATGAGCTTTAATTTTGCTCACTCACTAATTTCTTGTTTGGGACCTTGTCAAAAACCTTTTGAAAGTCCAGATACACAACATCCACTGGTGCACCCTTGTCCGCTCTACTGGTCACATTCTCAAAAAATTCCAGAAGATATGTCACGCATGATTTTCCTTTGGTGAATCCATGCTGACTTGGAGCGATCCTGTCCTTGCTTTTCAAATGCTCAGTTATTTCATCCTTAATAATTAACTCCAGCATTTTCCCCACCCCCGATGTCAGGCTACCCGGTCCATAATTCCCCGTTTTCTCTCCCTCCTCTTTTGAAAAGTTAGGTTACTTTAGCTACCTTCCAATCCATTGGAACTCTTCCAGAGTCCACAGAATGCTAAGAAATGATCACCAATGCATCCACTATTTCTAGGGCCACTTCCTTAAGTACTCTGGGATGCAGATGCCCTGGGGACTTATTGGGTTTTAACCCCATCAATTTCCCCAATACAATTTCCTGACTAATAAGGATTTAATTCAGTTCCTCCTTCACGCTAGACTCTCTGTCCCCTACTATTTCCAGTAGGTTATTTGTGCCGTCCTTAGTGAAGACAGATCCAAAGTAATTGTTCAATTGGTCTGCCATATATTTGTTGCCCTTTAGTAATTCACCTGATTCTAACTGTGTGGGACCTACATGTGGTGGTATGATTAACATAGCTGCCTGCCATTGGTGCAGAACACCGGCTTACCATTGGCCCTGGTCGGTCATGTGCCTCTCGACCGATTGGTTGAGACCAGTCATGTGACGGCTCCCCGATTGGTCGAGAGGCTGAGTTAACCCTGCCTCCAGGTCGGGGTATAAATACCCAGTACGCCCTGCGGTCGTCCATTTACTGTAGTCGAACGCAGGGCTAACATCTAGCTCATTAAGGCCATACTTTTGTACAGCAACTCGTCTCGCATTCAATTGATGGTACATCATCACATTTGTCGTCACCAGTCTTTTTCTCATCACATATCTATAGAAGATTTTGCAGTCAGTTTTTATGTTTTCTGCAAGCTTACTCTCATACTCCGTTTTCCCCTTCCGAATTAACCCTTTGTCCTCCTCTGCTGGGTTTTAAATTTCTCCCAGTCCTCGGGCTTGCCGCTTTTTCTGACCAATTTATATGCCTCCTCTTTGGCTTTAACACTATCCCTGATTTGCCTTCTTAGCCATGGTTGAGCTACTTTCCCAGCCTTACTATTGCGCCAGACAGGGATGTACAATTGTTGAAGTTCATCCATGTGTTCTTTAAATGTCTGCCATTGCCTATCCAATGTCAACCCCTTAAGTGTCCTAGTCCAATGCACATTTCACCCCATCTTTTTCTTTGAGCTCAGGACCCCAGTCTCAGGCTTAATGGTGTTACTCTCCATCTCAATGAAGGATTCGACCATATTCTGGTCACTCTTCCATTCAGGATCTCGCACCGCAACATTGCTAATTAATCCTCTCTCATTACCCAGTCTAGGGTGGTCTGTCCTCGAGGTGGTTCCTTGACATATTGGTCAAGAAACCCACTCCTTATACATTTATGGAAATCCTCCTCCATCGCATTGCTACCAGTTTGATTAGCCCAATCAATATGCAGATTGAAGTCGGCCATAATAATTGCTGTACCCTTACTGCACACATCTCTAATTTCCTGTTTGATGCCATCCCCAACCTCACAACTGCTGTTTGGTGGTCTGTACGCAAGTCCCACTAATGGTTTTGCCCTTTGGTGCTTCCCTCCAACCTCCTGCATCGGTTACCATCCTCCTGTCATATTAGTTTAAACCCTCTCCAGCAGCACGAGCAAACACTCCCCCTAGTACATTGGTTCTGGTCCTGTCCAGGTACAGTCGTCTGATTTGTATTGGTCCCACTTCCCCCAGAACCAGTTCCAATGTTCGATGAATTTGAATCTCTCCCTCTTGTGCATTCCTCAAGCCAGGTATTCATCTTAGCTATCCTGCCACTCCTACTCTGAATAGCACATGGCACTGGTAGCAATCCTGAGATTACTACCTTTGAGGTCCTACTTTTTAGTTTAACTCCCAACTCCCTAAATTCAGCTTGTAGGACCTCATCCTGTTTTTACCGATATCGTTGGTACTTATATGCACCACTATAGCTGGCTGTTCACCCTCGTCCTCCAGAATGTCCTACCGCTGCTCCGAGACAACCTTAACCCTTGCACCAGGGAACCAATACACCACTCTGAAGTCTCATTTGCGGCCGCAAAAACCCCTATCTGTTCCCCTTACAACTGAATCCCCTATCCCTCCTGTGTAATAGAGACAGCCACTGTGCCGTGAACCTGGCTGGTGCTGCCTTTCCCTGGTGAGCCATGCCCCCCCAACAATATCCAAAATATTATATCTGTTTTTGAGTAAGTTGACTGCAGGGGACCCCTGCACTGCCTTCCTACTCTTCTTCTCTCTGGTGGTCTCCCATTCCCTATCTTCCACAGTAATTTTTATCTGCGGTGTGACCAACTTACTGAACGTGCTATCCACAATTTTCCCAACATCGCTTACGCTCTGAAGTGAATCGACCTGCAGCGCCAGAGCCATCAAGCTGTCTGATAGGAGCTGCAGTTGGGCACACGTACTGCACGTGAAGGAGTGAGGGTCACTGGAAGGTTTCCTGAATTCCCACATTGCACAAGAGGAGCGTAACACAGGCCTGGGATCTCCTGCCATGACTTAATCCATAAGTTAACTTTATAACAACACCGAGAGAGACTAAGAGAAAAGAAAATAGAAAATAAAAATAAAAACCACTTACCAGTCACCAGCCAATCACTTACCTGCTGGTCGTCATATCGTTCTTTACCCTTGCTTGACCACCTTTTTTAACAAAAATGTATTTGATTACAAGCTTGTATTGAAGTAGGTTACAGCAAATAAACACCCCAGGAAATATCTTTCCTTGCTTGTCCTTCTTGTAATGATATGTATAATGCAGTATAGTAAAGGGTTAATATCTGAATCTATTTGTAAATCAAATACTAGAGGGTGTTACTAATTCACTGTGGATAAGACAGCATCTCTAGGAATTCTGGGAGAAGCTGAAGGGATCATGAAGAGAGCAGAGTGAAAGTTGAATGTAGAAATATAGCACGAGGTCAAGTCATAGTGTAGTTAAATAGTTAGATAGAATATTGAATACAGTACTACAGATTTAGTATCATTTGTTTATTATCTGTTATTCAGTAGGGTGTGCGAACTTCATTTTAGTTTAGTAGTGTAAAATAAATTAGTTCTGATTCAAACTTCTTATTTGTATATTCTTTGTCAGCACTTCATATCTGGCTATTTTGGAGGAAAGGGCAAGGAATATAACACTCTTCACAGTGCCTTTTTTTGGTTAGAGGAGGAGGGAAGGAGGGAAACTCTATTGTAGTGTTTTGGGATTAACCGCTGCTTGACACCAGTTCATCGGCTACCCAAAGTACAGTCGAAGTGACTGAGCTGACTCCTCCCAGAATGCTCTTCTACCGCCTCTACAGGAGGAACTTCCTCTTGTTTGTCACTTTAGGGGTTCTTCGGCTATCCACAGTACAATAAAGGTTACTGAGTTGACCTCTCGGACATTTAGTGGAAGAAAGCTCCAGAGACTCACCACTCTCGGGGAGGAAATACTTTTCCCCAGCTTTGCCTGAAATGGGCGATCCTTATTTTTAAACAGTGACCCCCTAGTTCTAGATTCTCTGACAAGAGGAAACATCCCCGCCACATCCGTTGTGCCAATACCCCTAAGGAACTTAAAGGTTTTGATCAAGTGGATAATGGATATGTACACATACGGTACAGAGTTTGATGGAATTGAAAGGGCTGGTGTTGTCCTACAAGACTCTGTGCAGGAGCATTGGGTGGGATTCTCCGACCCCCCGCTGGGTCGGAGAATCCCCGGGGGGTGGCGCAAATCCCTCCCGCCGCCCCGCCGCCGGCTGCCATATTCTCCTCAGGCATTTTTCAGGCGGGGGCGGGATTCAGGCCATGCCAGTTGGGGGCCATTGGCAGCGGCCCCCCTGACAATTCACCGGGCCCCGATGAGCCAAGCGGCTGTGCGTTTTTGGCCAGTCCCATCGGCGTGGGTTACGTATTGTCCCACATGGCAGGATTTGGCAGGTAAGTTGGTGGGGGCTGTCCTCGGGGGGACGCGGGGGGGATCCGACCCCGGGGGGGGGGGGCATGGTGGCCTGGCCCAGGATCGGGGCCCACCGATCTGCAGGCGGGCCTGTACCTTGGTGGCACTTCTTCCTTCTGCGCTGGGCCCTGGCCATGGCCGGCTCAGAGAAGAATCAAAATACGTCGGCCGGTCTGCGCATGCGGGGAACCACGCCGGCAGTTCCGCGCATGCGCGAGATCACGCCAGCCCTTAGGCGCATGCGCAAACCCACACCATCCCTTTGGCGGCAGCTGGAGCAGTGCCAATCCCTCCAGTGTCCACCTCGCCCCCAAAGTGCAGAGAATTCCGAACTTTCGGGGGCTGTTGACGCCGGAGTGGTTGGCGCCGTTTCTCCCGCCGGCGTGGGGACTTAGTCCCCAGGAGGTAGAATCCCGGCCATTAACTATATTTATCAGGCATGTATAGTCCTGACAGGAGAATTTCTACTTTCTGTTGATGCTGCAATATTTCCCAGACAGACGACCATCTCCAAAGGCTCATGGATCACCTATCCTGTGCTTATGACATGTCCTTGCTTTCATCCCATAGCTACGTGTCAAGAAAGTTGTAGCTATGGGATGAGCTTTTATGTCTCTGCCAGTGATCAGACTATATAATAAACCACTGGAAGAATTCAGTAAGATCGGTTGCTTGGATTTAAGGTGACAGACAACCTGGGCGGAATTCTCTGCCCCACCCCCCCGGGGCCGGAGAATCGCCTGGGGCCGGCATCAATCACGTCCCCGCCGTGGCCCGAATTATCCGCGCCAGTCAGCGGGCCCCCCTTGGCGATTCTACGGTCCGTGATGGACCAAAGTCCCGCCGCTGACAGGCGTTTCCCGCTGGCAGGAATCAAAGCACGTCTGGTGCCGGCAGGATTGGCGGCGCGGGCGGGCGCCGGGGTCCTGGGGGAGGCGCGGGGTGATCTGGCCCCGGGGGGTGCCCCCACAGTGGCCTGGCCCGTGATCGGGGCCCACCGATCGGCCGGCGGGCCTGTGCTGTGGGGGCACTCTTTTTCTTCCGCCCGCCATGGCCTTCATCATGTCGGGGGCGGAAGAGACCCCCTCCCCTGCGCATGCGCCGGTATGATGTCAGCAGCCACTGATCACCGGCACATGTGCAGACTTCGCCGGTCGGCAAAGGCCTTTCAGCCCCAGCTGGCGGGGTGCCAAAGGCCGTTTGCGCTGGCCGGCAGAGTGGGAGCCGCTCCGGCGCGGGCCTAGCCCCTAAAGGTGCGGAGAATTCCACACCTTTGGGGAGGCCCGATGCCGGAGTGGTTCTTGCCACTCCACAACACCGGGACCGCCGCCCCGCCGGGTAGGGGAGAATTCCGGCCCCTGTCTCTTGACAAAGAAATCAGTACGCACATTGGAAAGGCAGCCACCAACGTTGGGCGACCAACGCAACTGGCATGGAAGGTGTTAATCTGAAATGTGTCCTCAGCACACGGCTGTATGGCAGCAAGGTCTTGGCAACAGTGTAAGTGAGATGTAAATAAAGCAATGCAAAAGCTTTGGCTAAGTTCTGTGCAAGAGCCCTTCCTGTTTATTCCCTTTGTCCCCATTCCTTTTATTTTATTATTTTGGTCCGTGGACCCATAATCGGGATGTGTCTTAAAGCAGAAGACTCAAAGTTGAAACAGTCTGCTTGCCAGGACACTGTTCCTGGGTTTTGTATTTTGGAAAGGAAATGCCAGACTCTTTGGCACCGAGTGGATCCGAGCAACAGGTTTTGGAGGAAATCGGTTTGACCAGCAGCTGGTGGGTTGGCCGAGGCCAGTATTCTGCCTGACAATGGTCACTGATGGGTTCCTGTGTGATGCTTTCTGAGAGAACTGGGCAGAAGTGTTCAGACCTTGGAAGTGAAAGGAGTTCTCTCATTCTCTCTTACCTGCTCACTGAAGTGACAGAACTGCTCTGTTGTTTCCTGCTCTGTGTGCCTGCCATTTCCTTTGCTGTGAACCTGAAAAGATGCTGAGTCTGCAGAGAAAGTGGGCAACCTTGCCAGAGGAAACCATCTCAAGCCGAGAAGAGAAAAGTACCAAAAAAAAAGCGTGAACTTCAGAAAGACATTGGCTGGAAGTCATCCCAATGCATCAAAGATCCTTATTCTTATACTTTTATTAATATTTTCTTTCCTTTCCACCACCCTTTCCCCTCTGCATTGTTTGTCTATATGTGTGTGTAGAATGTGGGACGAGTTAGGAAAGGGGGCTGCCGGAAAGAGATAGTAGTCAGTTACATTTTATATCCGTTTAATTATAAAACTGTACATAATAACGGTTCCTTGTGTTTTAAAGTTACAAACCTGGTTACTGTAGTTTATTGGGATCAACCAAGGACCTTGGGTATATTAAGCAAAATCAAATTTCACCTGCGTTGCGACTCCAGATCAAATGGGGCTGAAATTGACCGCGCAATAGCGTGGAGTGGCACAGTGGTTAGCACCGTTGCCTCACTTGCCAGTGATCCAGGTTCAATTCCAGTCTTGGGTGACTGTGTGGAGTTTAGACTTTTCCCCAGTGTCTGCAAGGATTTACTCCGGTTGCTCCAGTTTACTCCCACAGTCCTAAGATGTGCAAATAAGGTGGATTGCCCCTTAGTAGAGCAAAGGTTAAGTAGGGTTAAGGGGATAGGGCAGGGGATTAAATAACCCTTATTGTCACAAGCAGGCTTGCATTAATGCTGCAATGAAGTTACTGTGAAAAGCCCCCAGTTGCCACATTCCGGCGCTTGTTGGGGTACACAGAGGGAGAATTCAGAATTCTCAGCTGGTACAGGAATTGAACCCGCGCTGCTGGTCTTGTTCTGCATCACAAACCAGCTGTATAGCCCACTGAGCTCCACCAGCACTGTTAAACTTAGGTGGGTCAGTACAGACTCGATGGGCTGAGTAGCCTCCTTCTGCACTGTAGAGATTCTATGACTATCCCAGGTGGTTGTGACACCTGTGTCACAAAGTAACTTGAACACACTGGAGACTCGAACAAGCTGATATTGTTCAAGGAGTCTTGAGCACACTGATATTTCAGTGCAGTACTAAGGGAGTGCTGCACTGCTGGAGATGCTGCCCTTCAGACTGAGTCGTCAAACTCAGGGGTTGCCATGGAGAAGCCAGGACCAGGACACTGCCATGTGCAACTAACAAAAATGATTGGAGAGTTAAAAAAAGTTTGAAATCTTTAAAAACATTTATTTCCATTTCATAAAAATATAGGGCACAATAAGATACACAATAAAAAGATCAAGAATCACCCTGTCAGGTTCTGAGACATCAGATTGCTTTCCAAATGCAATGTGAATCAATATAAACTAAATAGATTGGAGAACCTCGGGCTGTTCTCCTGATGGAAGCGAAAGTTGAGAGGAGACTTCATCGCAGTGTTCAAAATCATGAGGGGTATGGATGGAACCGATCAAGAGAGGTGGTTCCCAATGGTGGAAGGTTCGAGAACGAGAGGCCTCTGAGAAAAGGTAAATGGCAATGGAATGAACAGCGACACAAGGAAAAATTTATTTTGAGTGGTTGGGGTCTGGGATGTAATGCTTGAGAGTGTGGTGGAGGCATATTCAATAGTTGCTATCAAAAGGGAACTGGGAAGACACCTGAAACAAAAGGATTTTCAGGGTCTGAGGAGAATGGTTTGGGCGGGGTTGCGGGGTGGGTTGTGGGGAGCGGCTGGGATTAACTGGGTTGCTCTTGCAGAGAGCCAGCACGGACCCAGTGGCTGAAAGGCCTCCTTCTGTGCTGTAACCATGCTAAGGTTCTACGATACCTCTGAGAAGAGTTAGCGAGCTCTCCTGTTGGGATATATTGGCTGACGTGTTTCATACATTACAGCAGGGACCAAACTTAAAAAACAGTACTGCATTGGCTGGAAAGCACTTTGGGACTTATCCTGAGGTAAAAGTGTGTTTCTTTCTTTAGCAGAGGTTGAGTCAAGGAAACTCAACTACTTGACTCTTGAGAGTCAGGAAGGCAGCGCAATCATTGAGATCTGTGGCATCCATGAATCAGACAGATATTCATTCCACATTAATGCATGAAGTTTACAGTCAGTGGATATGCCACACCATTCTCAGCATTATCTTTACTGAGGGTCAGCAGTTCATGGGCACACCATTTGTCAGTCATTAAATATTCATTGAATTTGCAGTGGTTACAGGAATACAGAAATATGGCCCTTGGGTGAATCTTTTCAAGGATTTTACTCTGTAATAATGTTGTGGTTTAGAACATAGCTCCTCAAGCTCATATCTGAAAAAGCCGTCACCCTCGTTTTAGAGGCTATTTGTTTTTTGTTTCCAGATTTTCGCCCCACCTCCGACACGTGCTGAGCTGCCCACGTTAACTCAGGCAGCAGGCAATATTTGAGCTGGTGGATTAACTGTGTGCCTGTATGATGATACCAATGAGTAGCTCTGTGCCACCCTTGGGCCATCCAGACCTGTGAAAGTATACCGCTGAGTGATGAGGATATCACCATGGTCATTATTCATGATTCCTGTCTGTGCATGGCTGAAAAATCACCCTTTAGCGAGAGCCCTATGCTGCCATTAACATTAAGCCAGTGATCAGCATCATGTGCCGATGTTTCTGCTGTCTGGACCATTGTAGTGGAGTTTGCAGTAGATAATCCACCCACCCTGAGGAATGTATAGGTTTGCTGCATGTTGCATTGTGTAAGAAAGAGATGGGATATGGAGCCAGCATTTGTTGCCAATCCCTAATTGCCCTCCTACTGAGTGGCTCTCTGGGACATTTAAGAGGGCAGTTACGAGTCAAAAACATTGCTATGGGTCGAGAGTCACATGTAGAGCAGACCCTGTAAGAATGGTAGATTTCTATCCCTCGAGGACATTAGTGAACCAGTTTTTACAACAGTCAGTGATAGTTCACCATTATGGAGACCAGCTATTAATTCCATATTTTATTAATTAAATTTAAATTTCACCAGCTGCCGTGGTAGGGTTTGAACCCTCACCCCCAGAACATTAGTCTGGGACTCTGGACGGTTAGTTCACTGACATTACCATGACGCCGCTGTCTCTCCGATTCTGGTAGAAATCAACTCAGTCACTTTGACTGTACTGTGGGTAGCCAAAGAACCCGTCCAGTGACAAACAGGAGGAAGTTCATCCAGTAGGGGTGGTAGAAGAGGATTCTGGGAGAGGTCAACTCAGTAACCTTGATTGTACTGTGGATAGCCGAAGAATTCGGGCCACAGCGGAGACGGGATTGACGCCAGTCCCGGGCGATTCTCCGACCCCCGGGGGGGGGGGGGGGGGGGGGGGGGGGGGCGGAGAATTCCGCCCAGGTTGTCTGTCACCTTAAATCCAAGCAACCGATCTTACTGAATTCTTCCAGTGGTTTATTGTATAGTCTGATCACAGGCAGAGACATAAAAGCTCATCCCATAGCTACAACTTTCTTGACACGTAGCTATGGGATGAAAGCAAGGACATGTCATAAGCACAGGATAGGTGATCCATGAGCCTTTGGAGATGGTCGTCTGTCTGGGAAATATTGCAGCCTCAACAGAAAGTAGAAATTCTCCTATCAGGACTATACATGCCTGATAAATATAGTTAATGGCCGGGATTCTCCGGCGGGAGAACCGGAGCCAACCACTCCGGTGTCAACAGCCCCCGAAAGTGCGGAATTCTCTGCACTTTTTGGGGCTAGGTGGACATTGGAGGGATTGGCGCTGCTCCAGCTGCCGCCAAAGGGACGGCGTGGGTTTGCGCATGCGCCTAAGGGCTGGCATGATCTCACGCATGCGCGGAACTGCCGGCGTGGTTCCGCGCATGCGCAGACCGGCCGACATATTTTGACTCTTCTCTGAGCCGGCCATGGCCAGGGCCCAGCGCGGAAGGAAGAAGTGCCACCAAGGTACAGGCCCGCCTGCAGATCGGTGGGCCCCGATCCTGGGCCAGGCCACCATGCCCCCCCCCCGGGGTCGGATGCCCCCGCGTCCCCCCGAGGACAGCCCCCACCAACTTACCTGCCAGATCCTGCCATGTGGGACAATACATAACCCACGCCGATGGGACTGGCCAAAAACGCACAGCCGCTTGGCTCATCGGGGCCCAGAGAATTGTCAGGGCGGCCGCTGCCAACGGCCCCCAACCGGCATGGCGTGAATCCCGCCCCCGCCCGAAAAATGCTGGAGGAGAATACGGCAGCCGGCGGCGGGGCGGCCGGGAGGGATTTGTGCCACCCCCCCGGGGATTCTCCGACCCAGCGGGGGGTCGGAGAATCCCACCCAATGCTCCTGCACAGAGTCTTGTAGGACAACACCAGCCCTTTTAATTCCATCAAACTCTGTACAATATGAGTACATATCAAAACCTTTAAGTTCCTTAGGGGTATTGGCACAACGGATGTGGAGGGGATGTTTCCTCTTGTCAGAGAATCTAGAACTAGGGGGTCACTGTTTAAAAATAAGGATCGCCCATTTCAGGCAAAGCTGGGGAAAAGTATTTCCTCCCCGAGAGTGGTGAGTCTCTGGAGCTTTCTTCCACTAAAGGCAGTTGAAGCAGTGTCCTTGAATATTTTAAGGCTATTGGGGTCAGCAGGAATGTGGGGTTAAGGTTACAATCAGATCAGCCATGATTTTATTGAATGGTGGAGCAGGCTTGGGGAGTGCGAAAGGCCTACGACTGCTCCTCGTTCATATTTTTCTAGGTCTATATCCATTCTCTTTGTTTTCCAATGTCGAAGCAAACACCTGGCAAGGTCAATTGAATCCGTGTGATTCAGTTTTAGTTTACAGTCTCTTACATTCTAAAATGCCACCACAGTCCCAGAAGACCATCGACTGCTCTCCACTTTAGGGAGAGAGCTGACTGGGGGTAATTTAACCTGTGGGTCACAATACCTCAGGTGAGTGGCAGCGATGAGAAGGCGGGGCGTTCATAGATCATAGTTGATGCACGATCAATTACTACGAGATGAGAGTAGAGAATAATCGAGTCTTTATTAAGCAGAGATGTGTGGCCTCCTGCAGCTGCTACCAGAATGGGAGAATCCCTGGTGTGCACACACATTTATACGCTGCCTAATGGGCAGAGCCAGCAGGCAGGGATTTACCCCCGTACCTCTAGTACAGGAGCCTTATTGTATACAGTTACTACATCTACTATACAATCAGTGTGACTACCACAATAGTGTCATAGAATTTACAGTGCAGAAGGAGAGCATTCGACCCATCGAGTCTGCACTGGCCCTTTGAAAGAGCACCCCACTTAAGCCCAGCCCACCCCTGTAACTTATTAACCCCACCTAACCTTTTTGGACACAAAGGGCAATTTAGCATGGCCAATCCACCTAACCTGCACATCTTTGGACAGTGGGAGGAAACCGGAACACCCGAAGGAAACCCACGCAGAGATGGGGAGAATGTGCAAACCCCGCACAGACAGTGACGCAAGCCGGGAATCAAACCTGTGACCCTGGAGCTGTGAAGCAACTGTGCTAACCGCTGTACTACCGTGCTGCCCAAATATAACCTCATCCGATGGGAGGAATAAAACCTACCTATTGGCCTTGCTCCACATCACAAACCAGCCATTCAGCCAACTGAGCTAACCAACCCCTAGACTGGTACATGGAACCTTATTGAATGCCTTCTGGCAATCCATATGAACCACATTCTTGAGCATTCAGCTGTCTACGGTCGCTTCCCCAGAAAATTCAATTAGTCGTGGCCTACTCATGTTGGCTCTGTCTAATCAGCTCAGATTTCTCTAAGTGACTACTCACTGTGTTTAAATATAGATTCCAGTAACGTCCCCACAATAGGTATAACCTGCTTTCTCTCCCTCTCATCTTTCTCGAATTATGGAGTTACAAGAACGAACACACATTTCCAATTAAGATCCTTATTTTCTCCTGCCTTACTTCAAAATTCTAGACTGGGGACTGGGTGAATTCATTTAATCTAGCACACGATATAACAGTTGACAGAATAATTCTTAAAGGATCACACTTGTACCATCTCCGTGCTAACCACCGTACCTTGTGCCTGTTCATTGTCTTGGCTTGAAGGCTTCAGTCCCATGCAACACATCTCAGCCCTTCACAGTATGGAAGGCCAGAAGGTCGGGGAAGGTGATGCGGTGAGAAACAGAGAAAGGAGAGCCAGCTTGGGATAGGCTTCTCTCCTCTATCCAATATTCTTGCTGCGGCTACATTTGACACTGCCTCCTCGACCCATATACATGCCAGTGGAAAAAAAACAGCCACGGATCAGATTAGGGTGCAGAAAATAAATGATAACTGGAGAGAATAGGGAGCGCCAGAGGCAGCACAGATAACTGAGAAAAAAAATCATGAATTATTTGTTGTCCCTGCAGCAAGTATATTAGAAGTTTAAAATGGGTCAGCGATTCCACTGGAGTATGACCTTGCTGTGTTTTCTCTTTATAATCATAACTCAAAATATTAAAAATGTTTTTGCTTATTGGTTTCGAAAGTTTAATTATTAAAGGAATGCTGATAATGATTTAGCTTTGCTTTCATAAATAACAATGTGATTACAAAGTGCTGTTCTGTAGTTGCAATGCCATTTCATGGTGCGAATTTATCAGTGCCCATTAAGTTGCCGTGCCACAACAAAGCAACATTCTGAAGAGCAGATGTGATCTGGATTTAAATCCAGTCCGAAACGAATGCTATAAAGACCTTGTCTGGCTGCTGGCCATAGTGGAACACGTCGAGGTGTTAGCCTTGACTCACTGCTAGCATTTTTATCTTTGACTCAGAATATGGTAGGCTTGAGTCTCACCTTTAATGCTTCAGCGCATTACTCAGGGAATGATGCACTGCTGGAAGTGCAATCTTTTGGACCAGATATTAAAAGAAAGCCTGTACCTACCATCTCAAGTGGATGCAGATGATCCCATTGCACGGTGCCAAACAAGAGCAGGGGAGTTCCCCACAGAATCCTGGTAAATGTCCATCACTCGGCCAACACCACTGCAGCAGGTTATCTGGTCATTTTCACGTTGCTAATTGTCATGGATTCATAGAGGTCTACAGTACAGAAAAGGCACCTTCATCCCATCACGTCTGTGCTCGTCAAAAACAACCCCCAAAGTTTTCAAATCCCATTTTCCATCACTTGGCCCATAACCTTGTATGCCTTGGCATTGCAAGTGCACAGCTAATTACCTCTTAAATGTTATGAAGGTCTCTGCCTCCAACACCCTTTCAGGCAGCGAGTTCCAAGCTCCCATCACCTTCTTGATCAATCCCTGCCTTTCCAAATGCAGATTAATTCGATCTCTCAGAATTGCTTCCAATAGTTTTCCCACCACAGACGCGCCTGTAGTTTCCTGGTTCATTCCTTCCTTCCTTCTTGAATAATGGTACCACATTGGGTATCTTCCTGTCCTCTGGCACCGCTCCTGTGGCCAGAGAGGAATTGAACATTATTGCCAGCACCCGTGCTATTTATTCCCTTGCCTCACTCAACAACCTGGGATATATTTCATCTGGCCCTGGAAATTTGACTTCAACTTTGGTTGAAATCCAGAAATCAGGATGCATGTCAATGGACTCCAGGGGAGCTCACACTGATGTACCCACTGTTCAACCCACTGTGTTTTCCCATCCAATAAAGCAATGTTTCCGACATCTGTGAGACTGAGGGGTCAGCGGGATAATGGGGATTTGGGCATGGGGAGGGATAGGAGCTGAGAAGGGGCTGAAGGGGTGCTGGGTGGGCTGGGGGAAAGAGTAGCTGGGATGCCTGGGTTGGAAGTGGAAGATGAACTGACAAAGCCACGATAACCTGTGTGTGTGGGGCTGGGGTTTTGAGAGGAGTCCCATGCCACTTATACCCGAGGAACTGATCCCAGCAGACAGGGAGCTTGGGAAACACTAGGGGCCTCAAACGAATTATTCCAGAACATTCCCATACCTATTTCTCTCTATATTTGTCTCCCTACCTCTCTCAGTCCCCCTCCTCACCTCTCTACATTTCAGCATTTAAAAGTTTACAAAGTTTTAAAAACTGTCATTAAAGTGTGAAAAGTACTTAAAAGTTCGTAACAGTTTTTAAAAGTTGCAAAAACAGAACATGCTGGACAAACTCAACAGGTCTGCCAGCATTTGCAGAGAGAGAAACAGAGTTAACGTTTTGAGCCTGGGTGACTTATTTCCATTTTCAAAGCTGAGGAGGGGTGGAAATGTAATGGATTATTTAGCTGGGGAGGTGGGTGGAGGACGTGGAGCAGAATAGAAGGTCATGGATAGGTCAGAGGTAAAAGGTGTTGTCATCTGCATCAAAATCCATCCATTTACATCAGATGATAGCCAATCCATTGCTTCATACAGTGCAGGATGTGCCACAAGTGCCACACAGAGGGTAGTGACCAGGCATCGGTGTGGGTTTTCCTTTCTGGTATTGGCAAGCCGCTGTATCCACTAATCACCACGCTGATGCACACTGGCTCAATGGGAGGTGCTAGGATTGAAATATGTAAGATTCCCAGGGGGTCAGACATCGTAAATGTTGGGAGGATGTTTCCACTCATGGGAGAGTATAGGACCAGAGGGCACAGAATAAAGGGGTGCATATTTAAGACGGATTTGAGGAAGAATTTATTCTCTCAAAGAGCGGAGAATCTTTGGAATTCTTTACCCCAGGCTGAGATCGATAATCAGTGGGGGAATTGAAGTGTTACGGAGAGAAGGCAAGAAAGTGGACTTAGTGAGTGTTAGATCAGCCACGATCATTTTAAATGGCAGAGGAGGCTCGAAGGGCTGAATGGCCTACTCCTGTTCCTATTTCTTATGGTAACAGAAAGATGTCACCATTTCCCTCTGCCATTGGCTAGTGTCTCTCAGGTGTGAAAATCGATGCCATAACTGTTTTAAAATATTTGAAATCATGAAAACTGATCTGCTTTTGATCTCCAGGGCATGTTTTCAGTCGATAACATCAATAGGGTTTTGCTGGCACTGGACCATGCTGAAAGACCATGGGCTGGATTCGCCGGTCACTGGCACCAAAATCGAGTCCGGCGATTGGCCGGAGAATTAGAGTTCCCTACCAAATTGGGGGCGGTGCTGCTTTTGTGATGCTCCGCCCCCTCCATACTGCGCAACCTATCGACGACATCAGGACATTGCCTGAGACCCACCCCCGATACTCCGACCCCGACCGTCCATGTTCCCTACGGCATTGGTCACGTGTGGACTCATCCGTCGGGAAAGTGGCGTGTTGGCTGCGGACTCAGTCCAGCACCGCCACAGTCAGGGGAGGGCCGATCCGCGGGCAGGGGGGACTTAATTTGGGGCTGAGGGCACTGTGGGGGGGGGCGGTCCGTGGTCCGGGGCGCGCGAGCTGGCCAAAGCGGGGGCACTATCTTGCAGGCCGGGTCCGTGAGCAGCCATCGCCATGTCGCGCGCGCGGCCACTGCAGGCCGCCGCCATGCGCGTGCGTGGCCATGGACCCGGCAATTCCCTGGGCCATATTAGCAGCTAGTGCCAGATGCTCTACGCTGCCGGCATGCTAGCCCCGAGCAAAACGGGGAATCGGTGGCCGTTTTACGCCATTTTTTCTTTCGTAAAACGCCATCGTTCCCATGCCAGCATGGGGACATAGCTCCAGAATCGGAGAATCCAGCCCCGTGTTTGAATAAGGAGAAACTCAGTGATGGGAACCTGGGATCCTCTGTGTCTCAGTAGCTCAGATTTACTGAGGACACATACTGTGGAGCCACCGCCATACTTGTAACCATGTTAGACCTCCACAAAGAGCGCTATCTGCATACACTGAACAGATTGCAAGCTATTCCCATTGTGAGCCCAGATTCTGTTGACTCCAGGGGCAAAATTCTCCGACCCCATGCAGGGTCGGAGAATCACCTGGGGCCGCCGAAAATCCCGCCCCCGCCGTGGCAGAAATTCTCCGCCACCCGGGAATTGGCGGGGGCGGGAATCACCCCACGCCGATCGGTGAGCTCCCTGCGGCGATTCTCCGGCCCGCGATGGGAGGCCTCTCCCACCGCCGAGATTTGAACCACCTCTGGTGGCAGCGGGATCGGCGGCGCGAGTGGGCCCCCGGGGTCCTGTGGGGGGGGGGGGGGGCGCGGGGCGATCGGACCCCAGGGGGTGCCCCCACGGTGGCCAGGCCCGTGATCAGGACCCACCGATCGGCGGGTGGGCCAGTGCCGTGGGGGCACTCTTTTTCTTCTGCCGCCGCCACGGCCTCAACCATGGCGGAGGCAGAAGAGAATCCCCCAGCGGCATGCGCCGGTGGTGACGTCAGCGGCAGCTGCCGCTGACATCACCACCGGTGCATGCGCGAACCGCCGAAGGCCTTTCGGCCAGCCCCGGCGCCGGGCGGCGGGCGTCAAAGGCCGCTGGTGCCGGTTTTGCCACCAGTCGACGTGGTGCCAACCACTCCGGCGCGGGCCTAGCCCCCAAAGGTGCGGAGAATTCCACACCTTTGGGGAGGCCCGACGCCGGAGTAGTTGGCGCCACTCCCCTACGCCGGGACCCCCTGCCCCGCCGGGTAGGGGAGAATCCCGCCCCCTGTTTCTGTTCCACAGCCTAGGCTGACCCTGGATAAGGAACCTGTAATGATCACTGCTGCACTGAGGACCCCGTCTCTGACTGTTCACAACACAGGAATGATGAGCACCGTGCACAGGGATGAGAAGATTCTTTAGCCTGATATGTTTTTTTGTGTGTTACAATGTACTTTTCCAGTAGCTGTCCACATCAAAAAAGGGAGCACCTTTGTTACGTTAGTATTTTTTATTTAAGTGGAGCATCCCAGTGTTTCCTTACAGCTCAGTTAAGAAAAGGTGTGTTAAGAAACAGAGCTGACTGGTTATCACCAGTAACTTGCCTTGATGTAAACCCAAATTTTGACAATCGGTGTCAAAACTTTGTTGAACGATGGGAAGTGCGAATTCCTGCGCTAACCCACTCGGGACACAGAATCACTGAGAAGAATAACTCTGTGCTCAAACACATGTGAGTGTTATTGAAGTAATAAGTTTTTAGCAAAGGCGAAGGGAGTCAGACGAAAAACACAATGAAAGCGATTATTTAAACTACGTACAATTTCCAAAGGGCCCGATTGAATCCCACCGGGTCTTCTCTCTCTGTCGGTTGGTTCCTATCTGGCTGACCATATTCACAACACGATATCAGCCCCGTTGTTGGTGCGGGAGCTCATACTCCCTGACCAACACGGGGAAAACAAACAGCCCAGCCCCGTGTGTTCCATGCAGGTTATTACAAGGTTCAGGACCGAGAGAGTTCGCAGTCTGATAAATACTCCAAACTAATCACCTTTACAATGGCAGTCAACATGAGCTTAATGACTGGATTTGATTGAGTCAACTTATTTACAATTTACAAGTGCCTTTCCCTCATTTTTTGTAATGATTTACCGCTCTGCTGGGCCATTTTCACTCACCTGGAATGATTGCAAAGTAAAGTCGCCACAGTCCCAGATGACCATAGGCTGCTTTCCCCTTTGAGGGGGAGAGCTGACTGGTGGTGATTTAATCTTAGCATCACCACACCTCAAATGATGGTATAGTATCTGAGGACATACCACATGACTGTATATCAGTATGACCGAGTGTATAAGTGCACAGTTTACAGGAAGGGAAATGTTTCCAGTTCAATGTCTGTCCCCCTTTCTGCCTATCATTCCCTCAACAACTGTGGTTTTATATTTCACACGTACTTTAAATTCTTCTTTTCTGTGACAGCCAGGAGTTGTTGCCTTTTAATGAGGCCAATGGTGAACACAATGGGAGAGATTTTTCCGCCTCCCAACCCCGCCCCATTAGCTGCCAGGGGGATCTTCCAGTTCCCTTGATGCCTGCACCGTTTTGCCTGATTCTCCCGTCCTAACATCAGAGAACATGCCGCGGTGGAGAGGGTCACCTTCGGCAGGACAGGAAGATCCCACGGGCAGGAAGAGCCGGAATGCCCGCCCCATGTATACACAGGTTGCACCCATCTACTGACGGTAGGCTAAAAGCCCAATGTGGGGATGAGGAAGGGAAGTTTTTTTTCCTGTCACTTTTCCCCTCTCCCAACTGGTTGAGGTACGATTTTATGGAACCAAGTCATCCTTCAACATTCAGTGGCCAGGCATGGTGAGTGGAGGGCACAGGATGCAATGTACACCAGGTCGGCGGAACATAGAACATAGAACAGTACATCACAGAACAGGCCCTTCGGCCCTCGATGTTGTGCCGAGCAATGATCACCCTACTCAAACCCACGTATCCACCCTATACCCGTAACCCAACAACCCCCCCCCCCCCCAACCTTACTTTTTAGGACACTACGGACAATTTAGCATGGCCAATCCACCTAACCCGCACATCTTTGGACATTGGGAGGAAACTGGAGCACCCGGAGGAAACCCACGCACACACGGGGAGGACGTGCAGACTCCGCACAGACAGTGACCCAGCCGGGAATCGAACCTGGGACCCTGGAGCTGTGAAGCATTTATGCTAACCACCATGCTACCGTGCTGAGACTTTTGGGGAGTGTAGGTTCCGGAAACCCTATCGTAGAAACATTCAGCTTCATGGAGACCGAGGAGCAGATTTTCCAGCTCCATCGTAGCAGGACCTGCCACGGGAGAATAGGCAACCCAGCCAAAAGTCTGTTAAATTTTGGTGGACTGGACGATCTCGGTGGTGGGCGGTGTGAGCAAAATCCCGCTCATCTACCGGAGGCCACATTCGCTCTCAACATGTGGTCTTTACATCCTTGTAAATGTGCAGGTTTGAAAGTTCCATCTTCACATAGTTGGATGGAATCACATCAAATCCGCAGCACAGAAGCTGACCATCAACCCAAGTGGCTTAGTTTGGTGTTTATGTTCCAAAGTAGCCTCCTCTCGCTTTAATTGCATAATAGGGGAAGAAGTGGTGTAGTGGTATTGTCACTGGTAATCCAGTAATCCAGAGTAATCCTCTGGGGAACAGGTTTGAATCTCACGACGGCAGATGGTAAATTTGAATTCAGTACACATTTTGAATTAAAATCCGAATGATGGCCATGAGATTGCTACAAAAATCCATCTGGTTCACTAAAGGGAAGGAAATCTGCCATCCTTACCTGATCTGGCATACATGTGACTCCAGACCCACAGCAAAGTTGACCCTTGGCAAAAATGCGCCCTGAAATGGCCTAGCCAGCCCCTCAGTTCAAGGCCAATTCGGGATGGACAATAAATGGCAGCTCAGCGATGCCCACATTCCATGAGTGAATGAATGTCCTCATCGAGCCCCGTCAATATATTCCCTATTCCTTTCTAACTCGTGTACTTATAATTTGTCCTCAAATCCAGCTCTGTCAATTTGCTCAACCACCCAGGGTTGGACCCAATTTCGCTCAGTTGGCTGGTCAGCTGGTTCGTGATGCAGAGCGAGGCCAACAACGCAGGTTCAATTCCCCGCACCGGCTGAGATTATTCATGAAGGCCCCGCCTTCTCAACCTTGCCCCTCGCCTGAGGTGTGGTGACCCTCAAGTTAAATCACCACCAGTCAGCACTTCTCTTCCAAGGGGAAAGCAGCCGATAGACATCTGGGATTATGGCGACTTTATATTTACTTGGTGAGTTATGATAAAAAAAATCCTTTTCTTTGGTTTCTTTTTTTGGCTATAAATCTGAACTGGGCAGTACTTCAAAATGGGCAACAATGAATTGCCTGATTTTCTTCACATTCAGCCTCATGGCAACAGAGGAGCAGATGTTCTGAAGCTGAATGGGAGCGGAGACCAGGCTACCTGCTTCAAGCTGGCTGGGAGTCCCACTTCACATCAGCCGGGATTCTCTGCTGTGAGACTGCCCTACTACCGCTGCTAGCGAGGACAGAGTATTAGGCCCCCAGTAAATGTCCCATTCACTGCAGTGGACTGGAGAATCTCGCTGCCGTGAACAGACGAGGAATTTCACCTGATGGTCTTTTCTGCCAATGCAAGGACTGCAGCTAGGGGCTGGTTTAGCTCACAAGGCTAAATCCCTGGCTTTTAAAGCAGACCAAGCAGGCCAGCAGCACGGTTCGTATTCCCGTACCAGCCTCCCCGGACAGGCGCCGGAATGTGGCGACTAGGGGCTTTTCACAGTAACTTCATTGAAGCCTACTCGTGACAATAAGCGATTTTCATTTCATTTCATTTCAGTTGCTCATAGCCAGAATTGTATTTAAAGCACAGTCAGATGTTAGGCTGGGAAATCCAAGGTACTACATGGAAGACCTACAGCTCTTGAGTTCTAGGGGCTGCTTTAGCTCACAAGGCTAAATCGCTGGCTTTTAAAGCAGGCCAGCAGCACGGTTCGATTCCCGTACCAGCCTCCCCGGACAGGCGCCGGAATGTGGCGACTAGGGGCTTTTCACAGTAACTTCATTGAAGCCTACTCGCGACAATAAGTGATTTTCATTTCATTTCATTTCTTTTCCTCCCTATTTGCCATTCACATCCAGTACACATAAGTCAGACTTTCAAGCTGAGTTCCTGTCACAACATGCCTTAATTCATTAGCACACTGAGCCATTATCCTAGTTGATGTTTAAATTACTCAGGAAATGGAGACACAGAGCGAAAAGATGCAAATGAATCCCGGCCTTCCTAAGAGAAAACCTCCATCATTGTGGAATGTACTTGCAGTAGAGAACATTTCAAAGTTAACAAGGCTCCCATTTTGTCACATCCCAAATTACAATTCCCTGGTTGGAATCTCCCACTCTGAACCATAGAATCCCTACAGTGCTGAAGGAGGCCATTTGGCCCTTTGACACTACTCTGAGGCTCAGAAAGAGCATCCTACCTAGGCCCACTCCCCCGCCCAATCCCTGTAACCCATCTAACTTTTTGGGCACTCAGGGACAATTTAGCATGATCAATCCACCGAACCTAATCTTTGGACTGCGGGAGGAAACCCAAACAGGTACGGAGAGAGCGTGTGAACAGAGAGTCACCCAAGGTCAGAATTGAACCCGAGTCCCTGGCACTGTGAGGCAGCAGTGCTAACCACTGTGCCATCCCAGTCTGCAGTCTAAGTCCTTGGTGGGCACGGAAGTGGGAGGGATTGAACACATGCAATTTCTGCTGCACGGCTCATTATTCATGCATCCAAAGCCCTCAGAGACCTGTAGAAGATACAGAGAGAGGCAGTAGAACATCAGACAGGGCTGCCAGAGGCCACGGGCAGAATTCCCAAAGGCTGTGGCCCATCCTCTCTGCTCGTGCGGCTCCAGCATGTCAGCGCTTGTCTGTATCCTATGTAAGTGTTGCAACTGCCTTGGAGACCCAGCAGCAGCAGAACGCACAGTGTCTGCTGCACCTGAGCTTGAACTGGCACTCCACCAGTCCACCCACGGGTGCATCCCAGCAATGGCTAGGTAAGAGGGGAACTAGGCCCCTAGACCTCCTCCCAGGTGCCACTTCCCCTCAATGGAGGTGCCATCAGGCACCAATAGGGTGGAGGATTGCAAGCCAGAGACCAGAGGGCCTCTGCCCAGGATATTCCATAGGGTTTCCAGCGATCTAATTGCCTCCAGCAGGTCAGGCCAAGGAGGGTGCACCTACACCTGAGCAGAAGAGCCTTTGCATTCCGGGCCCATCAAGTACTCGGGACATCCACCAAAGTCATCTCAGTTAACAAGCCAGAGCAGTCAGCATGCTGATTGTATCTCCACTGCAGGTATCAGGGCCGCAGCTAGACATAGCAGTAAGATAAGAAAAAGTAGGCAGTATTAAAGACAATAGGTGGCACGTGTATACACACATTGTAATTTTTTTGCACTATTATTTTTTTTTTTTAAATTTAGATTAGACAATTAATTTTACTAATTAAGGGGCAATTTAGCGTGGCCAATCCACCTACTCTGCACATTTTTGGGTTGTGGGGGCGAAACCCACGCAGACACGGGGAGAATGTGCAAACTCCACACGGACAGTGACCCAGGGCCGGGATTCGAACCTGGGACCTCAGCGCCGTGAGGCGGTTGTGCTAACCACTAGGCCACCGTGCTGCCCCTTTTGCACTATTATTAACATGTGTTCAATTTAACTGTTTGGAAGTCCCATGGATTCCATCTTGCTAATTGTTGCTCAAATGCCCATGAGCACTTAAAGCTCTGGGATATTGGCCCCCATCAGAGTCCAATTAGTCTCCAGTCCCATGTGAGCAATCAGTGGTCAATGTGTTGCTTGGTCACGCCTCCTGCCAGTCATTTCTGGCAGCTCACCATGTTCATACCTCTGAGTTCATGGCATCTTCTGCTGCTGTTGCCCCAACATCGGTTGTGGGAAGATGGCATCATTAGCTTTGGAGAGTTAAGCTGCTCTGTGCGCGTGGCGAGATTCAATGTGGATGTCAGTTCAGGGGTGAGAGATGGTAGTTCGACATGATCTTCTTCACAGTTGATATCCAAAGGCTGCACAAACAGTCTGGAGCACATGGTGGGAACATTCAATCATGAATGTTCTTCCTTGGTAATTTGTCAATTTTAGCGAACGGACAGTTGAACAAAGTAAGTTGACATAGAAGCATAGAAAATAGTAATAGCCCATTCAGCCCATCGAGCCTCCTCTGCCATTCATTATGATCATGACCTTTAGAGTCTAGAAATCTACCTATTTCCTTCTTAAATATATTCAGTGACTTGGCCTCCAGAGCCTCCTGTTGTGGAGAATTTCACAGGTTCACCACCCTCGGAGTGAAGAAGGTTCTCCTCATCTCAGTCCTAAATGGCCTAACATGAATCCTGAGACTGTGATGCCTTGCTCTAGACCACCCAGGCAGAGGAAACAACATCCATGCATTCAGTTTGTCCAGCACTGTAAGAATTTTACACATTTTAATGAGATCCCCTCTCATTCTCCTTAATTCCAGTGAACACAGGACCAGTCGATCCAATCTCTCCTCATGCAACAATCCTGCCATCCTAGGAATCATCCTGGTGAACCTTTGCCTGAGTAAGTGAGAAGGCAACGGCAGCAGAGAATCCTGCAGCCAGAGACAGGCCGGATAATGCTGCCCAATAACTGTTAGCCTTGAGGAGATGCCCACATCTCAAGAATTACTGAACAATTGATTCATAAATGATTCCTCTTTCAGCCAGTTGCTTGCTCAGGCTGTACCGATTCTTAAATTCTTATTCAGCTTGGAGCTGTTCATCACCATGACACATAGCTGGGCTTGATTTAGGTTCAATGCCCGTCTCACATACCTGTACTATGCCAACCTCTTCAGCCGAAGCTCTTGAATCCCGCTTCCCTGCTCTCTCCCATATTCTTAAATTGTGATAATTTTCTAATATGCTCCCAAACGTTATGTTTGACTTGGCATTAGGTAATGCAATTCACATCCTAAAATGGTGTGCACAAAAATGTTGTGACTCCCTCACTTTTAAGATTCCAATCTTGATCTTATCATTACAACACCACCCCCCCCCCCCCCCCCCATTGAAGTCAGTGTCCAAGAAAAACAATCTTTCACAATCAAAGATGTGATTAATCAGCCTCATCGGTCCCGACTTGGTGATGTAACGAGCCCTTTGAATCTTGCGAGGTTTGTGGCACTCGAAACGTCTTCCGAGATTCAAAGAAATCTCGCGAGATGTCACAATCTGTATCTTGCCCTCAATGGCTAACCGTATGTAAATGAGCATTAGGGTCACTTAACGACATCTGCGCTAGATTCTCCTCATGGCTGCACCCGGGAAACCTCGCCAGAGTGTCGTTTATCACTGGTCCACACAAACGTGGACCAGGTGTAATGGCACCTGGGGAGGGGGGAGGTCTACCAGGCCATTGGAAGCCCCGTGGTGGTCGGGCATTGGGCAAGATGACACCCAGGCACTCCCACTGGCACCTTGCCACTGCCAGCTTGGCACCTTCACACTGCCACCCAGGCGTGTCATGTGGTACTATCAGGGTGCCAGGCTGGCAGTGCCAAGGTGCCCGGGTGCCAGGCTTCCCGTGCCTGTGTTCGAGACTGGGGTGCCTTGACCATAGAAGGTGGCGTGAGGGGGGAGCGGCTTGACAACCCCAGAAAAAGATAAGTTGGGTGCAGTGGGTGGGGGTTTCCGGAGGCCACATTGGCAACCCCGTGGGGTTCACAAGTCATCTTCCTGCACTGGCGTGTTCATAGAATCATCAAATTTACAGTGCAGAAGGAGGCCATTCGGCCCATCAAGTCTGCATCGGCCCTTACAAAAATCACTCTACTGAAGCCCAGGTATCCACCCTATCCCTGTAACCCAGTAACCTTACTTCACATTTTTTGGACACTAAGGGCAATTTAGCGTGGCTAATCCACCTAACCTGCAAAACTTTGGACGGTGGGAGGAAACTGGAGCACCCGGAGGAAACCCACTCAGACACGGGGGGAACATGCAGACTCAGCACAGACAGTGACCCAGCCGAGAATCGAACCTGAGACCCTGGAGCTATGAAACAACTGTGCTAACCGCTATGCTACCGTGCTGCCCCGTGCTGCTACTGTGTTGAGTTTATCAGTGCAGGAAATGATGTAAGTGCAGCCTCAACAGGACAGTCCCCGCTAAGGCCAGAAATACGGCAAAGTGACGTTGAGTAGCAGGGTCATTCTCGGCGCTGCAGTTGCCGGGAAACACGATGCTAAACACGCCCGAAACGGGGCTATCCTGTTGAATTGTGCCCTTAGTCTATTAGACAAATAAAGCTCCTCTTTAGAAATATGTATTGACTATTCTTGAGTATCCCAAATCTATGCATTTACTGATGCTGTTCTTTCATATGGCCCCAAACATTCTAATCATTAAAACTAAGATAACATTTCTACAATTACTCAGCCATTTCCAAATTTGTTGAGTTGAAATTAAACTGCGACCATCATCAGTATTTTGGTTCCACAGAATTTTGAAAAATAATGGTCATTACTTCTCCCATCTTATCATTTTAATGCTCTGCAAGCTAAAATATCTGGTGCCTGGTGACTTACAAACTCCCCATAAGTGCTTTTTCGAGTCGGTTTTTACCTTCACACACCTGGGTGGTAAACTGGCAAAGTGGGCTGCCCATGTAGAACAGAACCTTGCCAGATGACCATCCCATTGTGTTATATCCATTGTCATTTCTTAGTATTGGAATTATGGGGTAAGTATTACGATTTAGTACTCCCGGCATCAAGCTTTTTGTGACATTCGGAGGTTTGGGTGTAAAAGTCGGAGGTCACTCTGCACAAGATTCTTCAATCATTAAAAAAGTCCACTAACTCATCAACTATGCCCATAGATTTTACAGTGCATTTAGTGTCCAGTATCTGTGTATGTTTATGTTAATATGCAGAATGACTTTGGAAAAACATTAACTCCCATGAGCCTCAGAGAACTGCGTTCCTGGGTTGGGTGTGTTAGGAGGAGGGGAGATGCTGTTCTGTTCATTGCTCCGCAGTTAACATTTCCGTTTAGCACCTCTCATTTCTAAATTGGCAATGCGTTGTGACGGCCCTTCGCGACTCCTCCACTCGTCACTTTCACATGTGGCTGGAACAAGCAGAGCTTCCGAAGAGTCAACAACCACAATTTACTGGTTCAAGGTCAGTGTGTTCTTTCTGCACTTCTTTGCCCTTCCAACTATCTTCTACCACCCAGGTATTCATGAAACACACTCTTCAGCCCATTGTTGACCATAACAACATGTCAAGGCCAATGGGACTCACTGTTGATTGTTGTCCCCTCAATGTTGATGCTGTTAACAATCAGCGAAGTAGGCCGTTCAGTAAGATCATGGCTGACCTGTTTGTGATTCAAATTCCACCTCACGGTAGCATGGTGGTTAGCATCAATGCTTCACAGCTCCAGGGTCCCAGGTTCGATTCCCGGCTGGGTCACTGTCTGTGTGGAGTCTGCACGTCCTCCCCGTGTGTGCGTGGGTTTCCTCCGGGTGCTCTGGTTTCCTCCCACAGTCCAAAGATGTGCGGGTTAGGTGGATTGGCCATGCTAAATTGCCCGTAGTGTAAGGTTAATGGGGGGATTGTTGGGTTACGGGTATACGGGTTACGTGGGTTTAAGTAGGGTGATCATGGCTCGGCACAACATCGAGGGCCGAAGGGCCTGTTCTGTGCTGTACTGTTCTATGTTCTATGTTCTATTCCTATCTATTCCCCGATAACGTTTGATTCCTTTGCCTAACCGCACGTTGTTTTTGGTGATCCTGTCCTGCCACCTAATATGACTGAGCTGCAAAGGTACCTTTGGTAAAACTCTCCAGCCAGCAAAGGTGCGTCCCACAGAGTGTTTACATTCTACATCCGTACAGGAGATTTTAAGGACAAGAGGGTCAGCTCAGTGGCAACCTTGATGCTGAGCTGATTTTAAACTCAGCTGCCTACCAAAGGTCACTCTTGCTCTCAACATGTGAGCCATCACTTCTCTATTAATCCTTGGATCCTTGTGGATGTGGTGTTTTGAATATTCGATTGGAAACCTCCCCTGTTTGATGGTCTTTTTGGCACTGTATTGTAAATGGACAGTCGCGAATCCCTGTTTTACAATCAACTCAACCTTCTTTTCTAATGATTTCAAACTGGGCAGAGTTTAAAACAGGCCAAAGGCCAAGGTGGATTTTTTCTTCCTGTGATTGTCCTTCTCTCCAATTCTCCTCACTAGACACAATCTCTTTTGCCATTCGGGAAGGTTGAACTGCAATATGGAAACCCAAGCTTTAGCCGTAGGTCAACTTGTTTTGACCATAGAATAATGGTGGCAGAAAGGGAATTGAAGAAATCATCGAAAAACTTACAAAGGAGGAAGGTTTATTATGCCTTCATTCGGGAGCAACAACGATAGCAAGTGGGCATCGCTGACTCGGCCAGCATTAATTGCTCACACTTAGTTGGCCTTGAGAAGGTAGTGATAAGCTGCATTCTTGAACCTCTGCAGTCCATTGGTGTAGTTCAGGGGTGTCAAACTCAAATACACCGTGGGCCAAAATTTAAAAATCGGGACAAGTCGAGGGCCGGACTGGTTCAATGTTTTTTTGCAAAACTTATTGAAATGAACTTATTGAACCTGGAACTAATAAAGCTTAGGTTATTGCCTATAAAAACAACATTAAATATTAAATAAATAAAAAAATTAGTTGCATTTATTTCTTATTGCTTTATCTGGAGCTTTTCCAGAGTAATTTCTAATGAAAACATTTTTCCACAGGCCAACACTTTGTGATTCACACTATACCTGAATAAACTCGGCATCAGCCATATCATACGCCATAGGCGCTTCAATTGCTGGGGCCAGCTTTAATAGTAATTAGATATTATTAGGGCAGCACGGTGGCCTAGTGGTTAGCACAACCGCCTCACGGCGCTGAGGTCCCAGATTCGATCCCGGCTCTGGGTCACTGTCCGTGTGGAATTTGCACGTTCTCCCCGTGTCTGCGTGGGTTTCGCCCCCACAACCCAAAAATGTGCAGAGTAGGTGGATTGGCCACGCTAAATTGCCCCTTAATTGGAAAAAATAATTGGCTAATCTAAATTTTTTTTTAAAAATTAAAATTAAAAAAAGTAATTAGATATTATCTCGCGGGCCAAAGATAATTCCACCGCGGGCCTTGAGTTTGACATATATGGTGTAGTTACACCCAAAATGCTGTCAGGGAGGGAGTTCCAGGATTTTGACCCAGCGAAGGAACAGCGGTATATTTCCAAGTCAGGATGGTGACTGGCTTGGAGGGGAACCTCCAGGTGAGGTTCCCAGGTATCTGCCGGCCTTGTCTTTCTATATGGTCACGGTCGTTGGTTTGGAAGATGCTACCTAAGGAGGTTTGGCGAGTTACTGTAGTGCATCTTGTAGATGGTGCAAACAGCCTCTGTTCCCCAATAGTGGAGGGAGTGAATGTTTGTGAAATGGCTGGCAATAAAGCGGGCTGCTTTGTCCTGGATGGTGTCAATCTTTGAGTGTTGTTGGAGCTGCACTCACCCAGCAAGTGGAGAGTATTCCATTACTCTCCTGACTTGTGCCTTGTGGATAGTGGTCAGGCTTTGGGGAGTCAGGGGTTGCGTTCCTTGCTGTAGAATTCCTAGCCTCAGACCCGCTCTTGTAGCTGTAATATTTATATGGCTAGTTCAGTAAATCCTCTGCCCTTCAATTTGCCCTTCAATTAATGACCCTGGTGTAAAGAAGCATCTTTACTGTTCTGGCTGTAATCATTGTGAGGCACTAGGTAGTCTGGCATTCCCACGCAGAATGGAAGCTGCCAGATCCCCAAGAGAGCTGGTGACGCTGTTAAATTTATGGTTTAATAAACTGCTTCCCAACAGGCTTCCTGATGTTGCGCTCAAATAGCAGTTTATTAATCAAAAGCTAGGCTCACTTCATGTTCCCTGTTCTGTCAGCTCATAGGGGAGGTAACTTAATCTTAGATATGACTGGCCAGAAATCTCCAGTGCTATGTATGGTGCATTAATCTTAGGGGATTATAGCAGGCTGCTAATCAAAATATTATTTTTTAGATTAATAGTGAGCAGTTCCACATTGTTCAAAATAATTAACACATTAAAATTGAAATGTCACCAAAGCCAATATAAGCTCCATTTAAAATGTAACATAATCAGCAGTGGTGCTGGCTACATTCCTCCATTAGAAAAACTTTTATTCCTTCGTTAATAGCATTTTTGCATGAGGTGATTAAGATGTATGAGCAAGGTTAGAATGCGTTTTTAAATAGGATCACTAGACCATTGGACTTCAGCCTATCTGGGCGGCAGCAAGGCTACATATTGCTTTACTTGCTGGTAATCAAAGTGTGGATTATTGATTCAGTTGGCATTCGTCCCATCTCTGAGAGATAATTGCATGTGATTTCAGTTGATGCTTCAGTGCAGTACTCAGGGAGCTCTCCACTGTCGGAGGTGCCATTTTCCAGATCAGAGGTTAAAGCTTTGTCAGCTCGCTCGGGTGGACATAATAATCCCATGACAGGGTTTCAAGACGATCATTGACTTCCTGCTCATTCATTGATTTGCTGGTTTGGGGATCTTGCTGTTTGGTGTATGCTGCTGGGTTTGCTGAGTTTGGAAGAATGGCTGCACGTAATTCAAAGAGATTTATTTTTTATCCATTCTTGAGTTGGGTGTGCCGCTGGCGAGGCCAGCATTTATTGCCCATCCCTAATTGCCCATGAGAAGGTGGCTGTGAGCTCCCCAGTTTCCTTGCCGATATACAGGCTCCAACTAACACAACTCAAAGCAGATGATCTGGTCATTATTACATTGCCACTGGGACCTTCTCTTGAACATATTGGCTACCATTTTGCTGCATTGCAGCAGTGCAGAAGAACATTGCAACAGGAAGAGGCAATTTAGTCCCCCAAACTTGTTTTACATTTGATGAGATCATGGCTAGTCTGCAGAATAACTGCTCCCAATATATCAAGCTGAACAAAAATTACAGATTTAAAATTAACTTTTGATCAAGAGTTCCAAACTTTAGCATTCTTTGTCTGTAGAAGTGTACTTTTAAAACTTTTGCTCTTACAATGTCCAGCTCTAATTTTTATACTCCCCAACCAATAGAATTAAAAAAAAAAAAATTTAGAGTACCTTATTATTTTCTCCAATTAACGGGCAATTTAGCATGGTGGCGGATTCGGCCCTCGAGGGTGACTGTCCGAAGGCTGTCAGTCGCCCAGTGTCGGGAGCGGAGGGGGTACATGAGGCTCTCTGCAGTTGGGTGCAGGACTCACTCGTGCCCAGCACTGCGTCGCCCCTCACCCCCTCTGGGGGACTCCTGGAATCTGAAAAGGAAAATGAAAATCGCTTATTGTCACCGTAGGCTTCAATGAAGTTACTGTGAAAAGCCCCTAGTTGCCACATTCCTGTGCCTGTTCAGTGAGGCTGGTACGGGAATTGAACGGTGCTGCTGGTCTGCCTTGGTCTGCTTTAAAAGTCAGCTATTTAGCCCTGTGCTAAACCTGGCACATCAAAATTGAAGGTGCTTTTGTTTTTCTGCCTCCGTAGATAGTTCAGACAGTGTCCTATTGGGCCCCCCTCCACCAATACCCCAAATCCCTCCATCCTCACCACCCTTCTTTCCCCCCCCCCCCCCCCCCACCAACCCCTGCTTCCTTTTCCTTCTGTTGGTACAGAGGCGAGGGTATCTGGTCTCCCCAGTGCAAAGTTTAATGCTTGTACCGTTTATTTTTTGTACAACTGTGGTGTGAATTGTTTTAATAATCAGAGTTTCCTACCCCACTCCCCGTGCTTTGGTAGAGAGGAGGGTACCCTGTTTCTCCAACACAAAATTAGTGTTTGTACTGTTTAGTGTTGAATTAATTTTTTATGCTTTCAATAAAAAGATATGGGGGGACGGGGATTCTCCAAGCCCCACGCCGGGCCGGAGAATCGGTGCAACCACGCCACGACACCCCGACGCCGGCGCACGATTCTCCGAGGTGCGGAGAATCGGCGCCATTTGTGTCGGCGCGTTTGGCACGGCGCCAGCCGCGGGCCGCTGGAATCGGCAAGGCCGCCGATTCTCCGGCCTGGATGGGCCGAGCAGCCTCGCGGATACAACAGAGTCCCGCCAGCACCGTTCAACCCTGGTCGCTGCCTGCAGGAACTCTGCGCGAACGGTCGGGGCGGCCTGTGGGGGGGGGGGGGGGGGGGGGGGGGGGATGGGGGGGGGGGGAGGAGGGGGGCTCCATCCCTGAGGGGGGCCTCTGATGGGGTCTGGCCCGTGATCAGGGCCCACCGATCGGCGGGCCGGCCTCTCCCTCCCCGGGCCTACTTTCCTGCGCGGCCGGCCCCTGAACACCAGCACAGGTTGGCGCAGCGCCCATTTGCTGAAGGGAGGCCAGAATCGGTCACCCCCATGCCCGTTTTGTGCCATTGTGAAACGCAACGGCGTTCACAACGGCGCGACCACTCCATTTTGGAGAATCGCCCCAAGGCCAATTCACCTTCTTTGCACATCTTTCTGGATTCTGGGGTGAAACCCACTCAGACAAGGGGAGAATGTACAAATTCCACACGGACAGTGACTTGAAGCCGGGATTGAATCCAGGTCCTCGGCGTTTGAGACAGCAGTGCTAAACACTGTGCCACCGTGCTGCCCTCCCCAAGCAATAGAAACATTTTTTTCTCTCTACCCTATCTGTGTTGCTTAATATTTTGACAACTTTTTGCAAAGTACCACTTATCCATTGAGATTCCTGAAACACTACATGTGTGTAGGGTGCGATTCAGCGACCCAGTTGGACTCGGTGTGGAGATGGTGCAACGGATAAATTGGGCGAGAGCCACAAATTGGGTTCCGTGTCGGGCCAATTGTAAGGCAGCTGACTGGTTCTGCCCAGTGCGATCCGGATCTCGACTTCGCTGGGCGAGATTGAAATCTGGATATTTAAATGAGCTGGGAGCCTAAAGGCTCATTTAAATACCCAGACGCTTGGTTTACCCGGCACCCAGGACTCAATGGCCATGCCTGGGAAACCTTGCCAGAGTGCCGTTTAGTACTTAAACGTGCAATGTTCTCACCTCCTTCCTTTTAAACCTTAGAATGGCAGCCATCTGATCCTGGAGACTTTGTTGCTCTTTAGTACCTTTCATTTATCGACTTCTGTTATCTTGCCTATGCTAGGTTTTATGGGTCCAAGTTACTGATTCAACAATAGTTCTTTTGCAATGTCTCACACCCTGACCTCTTCCTAAATGCTGCTGCAAAGTAATTTCTCGTCATGTTCACTTCAAAAGTACTTCATTGGCTATAAAGTAATTTGTGGCATCTTTCTTTCATCCCGAGGGATTAATCAGGTGTAATTGCTGCATAAATGCAATTTCTTTCTTTACTAGCACTTTTGCAATGATGACACTACTTTCATTTGCGTGGCTGAATTTTGCAGCAGTGATGATGGTGAAACTGCTAACATCATCATCAGTACTCTGGCAGCACCTCCGGGGTCCACGCGTGCGTTGCTCAACATGGATATCCAGACGTTACTGTCAGTGATTCCATGTTTCTCCAGAGAGTCTGCTGCTGATGTTCCCCCAGACAGCATTCAAATGGAAATGACTGAACTGATAGGAAGTTCCACTCTTTCACGTCCAGTCTTGCGCTCAAAACCCTTTCAAAGGTTACACCTTGTTGAATGAGCTTCAGCTGGATTTTGAAGAATGAATCATGTTCAGATTTACTGTTAAACATGCAGCCCTGGCAAACTAACTTTATAGACTAGATTCTCTGATTCCTGGCCACATGTTTCTCAGCGACGAGCAATTTGCTGCCAGCAGGATTCTGTACTCCCGCTGCTTGTCAATGGAATTCCCCATTGAAGCCACCTCATGTCACTTGGAAACCTGTGGACGGGGTTGCGCTGCCAGTTAGAACAAAGAATCCCAACGGACGGAGAATTCCGGCCTATACTTGTTGAATGCCCAATCTATCCATTATAAGAGGTTCCACATTTAAAATATTTTTCAGTTCATTTAATTTATCTTTACTTTAATCTGGTGTGTATGTCCCAATCATTAATACCATTATCTGTAAAATGTAAAATGTGAAGTGGAGGGATTCAGTAGTTCTTACTTCCTGGTTTACTGTTGGTATGAATACTTCAATCTGATTGGGTGCTTACCCTGCTTGATAACATCATTGCTGCTGAATGCCTGGAGCTTCCCTCAACGTGGCACCAGATCCAAACTGACCCAGGGGAAGGAGGAAACGTATGGCCCAAGAGGTTGCGAGATCTTTGTCAGGAGCTTCCTTTGAGAATGGTGAAAAGCAGCATATTTTGGACAGGGAGTGTTTCAATATTTGAAAGGTGTTCCTGGGAGTGCATCTGTAACCATATTCAGAAGAGTTAGCTAGATTTTGAGCTGAAGCACAGGGAAAGCTTTGAGGCAGGTAGCTACCAAGAGCGATGTGGAGTCACCAGTATTGAGTTACACCTTAATCACATTCTGGCTCAGAGAAGTATTTACCTTTCAAAGTTCACAAAAAGGAGCAAATACAGATTGCAAAGGTTCCCTGCAATCATCTCCTGAAACTATAACATTTGAATTATATTGGATAACGTTAGATCACAGTCAGAAAATAACCAGGAATGGAAGCTTCCCTTATGCAGCTACACTAGCAACGGGCAGGCATTTCTTTTGACAAGATAGGAGGTGCTTGTTGAAGTGAATGGTCAGAGATTCTGTGGCTGGGAATTACAGGAGTGGAAATCTCTGCCCTCATAAAGTTTTCTGAGTATTTTGTTTCCCATTCAGAATCGCCACTGGTTACTTGGGAGAGTTCCTGCTGTGATGAATGTCGGAATCTCGGAGATATATTGTATTCTATGTACCTGGTGCAGTAATGGATTAAAAGCCTGGATTAGTGCGCGTCAGTCTACTGCAGTCAGGGTTTTAAAAATCCTGTTTTAAAATTGTGGCAGACATTGTGGCTACAGAGGGGATAATTAAAGCATTGCAAAAAGGTCATCATTCATTCCAACCTTGTATAGTGTTTACCTAAATATGACTAATGGAATTTTGTTTACAGAAGAAAGGGTCCCTGGGGTTTAGATAATTATGGGGTTGTGGTAAGGTTAGGAAGATGGTCATAACCCAGTTAGTGGGACAGAGATTATGTAGTTAATGGCAGGATCCAGGAGCTGAAGCGGTCAGGTGTTGAGTTTCAGTTTATTGCTGTGAAGAGGAGATTTTTACTGGGAATTTAAACAGTAGTTTGATAGAGGCAAGAATATGCAGGCTATTTCCTGAAGAATCTCTCTCTCTCAATGCAGTTTCTTCAAGATATCTCTATACAGTAAGTATTCCTGTGTTTTCAAACTGTAATTAAAAGTGGATTTTGGCTTGAGATGGGTTTTGCTTAATTGGAGATAAAAAGTAGTATTTAGGAGTTAAAGTGTTTCATTTTATTGTTGAGCACTGTTTAACTGGTTATTTTAAACTATTTCTTCTATGGTGCTAAAGTTAGTTTAAACCTGTGATAATAATCAAGTTTGTTTTCATATACCATATCCCTATTTGTACGTGGAGTTACTCCTGGGGCAAAGTATCCTTTCCTCACAGTCTTATAAATTAAATTAAATATTGTGGTTTCTGCACGCTATCCCAGCAGATGTTGGGGTCTGGTCTGGGATCATAATACAGCACAGTTGATAAGCTCATCATTGAGCATGGAACTGAACGATATACCGAATCAGTCAAATCTTCATCAGCCACAGGGGATGGTGACATTTCCTGTTGGTCCAAAAGGGGAAGAATTATTCAGCCCCAACCCTAACTGAAATTCGACCTTTCTTGCTAAAAGGTCCATGCGTGGACGGCAGCATGCATGCAGAAGTCAGTCTGGACTACATGGACTTTACAGTCAACTAATGCCTGGTGAGCACAGATGGAGTGCTCATGGAGCTGCACATTAGAGAAAGATGATGCCTTCGGGAGGGGGAGAGAAGGGACATTGGAAAAGAGAGGAGAAAAAGCATGCGTTTGGACTGCCATTGTGTTGCCAACCATCTCGTAAATGAAAAAAGCCAATTTTTTGTTCAATCATTCTCTGTTTAAATTATTTCTGTTGCCTTTTTAGATCAATCAATTGGTCGCAACCCACTTGGCCATAGATATCAAAGGACCTTGCCTTCATTCCCCTTCCAGTTGGACTGTTGTTAGTTTTCCTTCTATTCATTTATTTTCAAACATGGGCCTGCAATGCATTTCCAGCTGGTCTTTTTACAATCGGGATCTGTTCCATTACTGGCTAGGAATACTGATCTAAAGCCAAATGGCACACATGTCCTGCCCATCACAATCTTATCTCTGAAACACACTCTGCGCTGCAAATAGGCCAGTCCTCATCCCTTCAGTTTTGGCCCTCCCTCCCAACTGGCATTATCCCCGCCTGCCACATTAAGCATCCGACCTCTCCTTCTGAGTCTCGCTTGATTTGGGTTCTCAGATCGCTCCAGAAATACTGACCGAATTCCCGCCCCAAACATCCTGCATTTCACAATGGAGGACCCCTATCCCCCATCTCTCTGCAATAATTTCAGCTGGCTTCTCTAGTGAGTCTCCCCCTACTACTTGCATGTTCCTTCACCGTATCAGATACTTGCCTCAAAGGTGTTCATCCATGTTCCAATGTTCCACCAGGGAGGCTGATGACTTGCGAACGGGTCTCAACCAGTGCCAGTCTGGGACCTATACCATTTGTTATGACTCTGCCTGACCCCCTTGACCTCATCACATGCCCAAAAGAGGAGAAATTGAGATCATACAGGAGCTGGAAGCTCGGTCCATCTGCGCTTGTTCAGAGATGCTGGGGTCAACAATGCTCATTTGAGACCAGAGACCTCAGTCTGGAGATATAACTCGAGGTCTAAGGCCTCATCTGCGAGGAGTACTAACTGGCGAAACTTGGTGAGCATTGGAAGGAGCAGGCTCATCATAATACCTGGATGGTTACCGCTGTGCATCACTGCTCTTATTTATATTGAAGCACAGTCTTGAAGCCATTTTTTTGTTTTGCCTGTCTGCTTCTCTCTAGGTTGCTGAGAACAGACATTTCTTTTTATAATCACCCCTGCTGTGCAAGAATTGGTCATGGCCTTCTTGTCAATGCGAGGCAACATCATTTTTCGAAAAAAAAATCTTCATGCTGAGGGGGAAAAAAGAAACAGGCTAATCCTGTTAGTTCCACGGTGGAACAGTGGGGAATCCAGACAGTGTGAAAATACTCAGAGCAATAAATAAACAAAACATCACACGGCCTGGATGGTGCAAACCACTTCAAGTCAAAATGGAAGAGAGAGAGAACAAACACTGAGAGGAACAGATTAAGGCAAAAGGTTTCTACTGAGTGTTGGAAATGGGAATTACTAATACTTTGTTTCCTCCGGGTGATCCGGTTTCCTCCCACAGTCCAAAAATGTGCAGATTAGGTGGATTGGCCATGCTAAATTGCCCCTTACTGTCCAAAGGTTAGGTGGGGTTACGGGGATAGGGCGGTGGATTGGGCCGAGGTAGGGGCACTCTTTCGGCCGGTCGGTGCAGACTCAATGAGCTGAATGGCCTCCTTCTCCTGCACTGTAGGGATTCGATGTATCACAGCTCAGTCTGACTCTGTGCACTCCCAACAAATAAAATAACAGGCAACTGGGGTTCAGGAAGAAAGTCTGGGATGAGAAAATGCAAGTTGGTTCATCAAATCTACTGCATGCTCACCCCAAGAACAAGTCACATCAACGTGGAATTTACTCACGCCAATCCAGATCCGAAAGGAGACCAAAAAACCCAATCCCCTCGCACTCTCCCATTCTCACAATATCACTTCCCTTGCTCACCTGGGGTTCTTCAGGGCAGCCAGCCTCACTCTTTGCGGCCGCCATGCACCTCTCTCGCCTCGGGGCGTCATCGCACACCCCATGCTCACATTGGTCCGGCCCTCTGCTCTTTGACTCCTCGTGGCTGCTTGATTCCTGGCGTCGCACCTCCTGGTCACGATGCCTGGTGCAAACCCGCTCGCCTGGTGCAAAGCTGCTGGCCTTGCCTGCTCGGCGGCTGACCGCGTGGCTTGAGTCAGCAGTTGCGCATCGTGCGCCTCTGGCTGGCCTGATTCCACAAGTGCCGGAGCTTCATTTGTATTTGTTTATTGATTTACCGGCCCATCGCGGGCCCTTAGGTCCAGACACAGTGGGCGGGATTCTCCGAGCCCCGCGCCGGACCAGAGAATCAACGCAACCGCGCCATGCCGCCCCGACGCCGGCACGCGATTCTCCGAGGAGCGGAGCTCATTTGGTGCGGCACCGGTCGCGGGCCGCCGTCCGCGGCTGCGACGCCGATTCTCCGGCCCGGTGCGGAGACCTGCCAGTGCTGTCCACACCTGCTTGCAGCCGGCGGGAACTCTGCACGCAGGGTCGGGTGGCGGCCTGTTGGGTGGGGTGGGGGGGGGAGGGGGTTCCTTCACTGGGGGGGCCTCCAATGGGGTCAGGCCCGCGATCAGGGCCCACCGATTGGGCAGGCCGGTCTCTCCAGCCCCGGCCCTATTTTGTTACACGACCGGCCCCTGAACCCCCACACCATGTTGCATCGGGATCAGCGTGTATGGGAACTCCTGCGGCGTCACTGTGCATGCGCGGGTTTGCGCGCCGTTACTGCGCATGTGTGGGTTGGCGCCACCCCCAGTGCACGGCAGGAAGTGAGGGTGGAGCGGCGTGAACCACTCCAGCACCATACTGGCTCCCTCAGGGAGCCAGAATCGCAAGTGGCCACGTCCGTTTTGCGTCGTCGTGAAACGCGACGGCATTCACGACGGCGCGGACACTCTGCCTCCATTTCGGATGTACGTTTTAAGTAATTCTGTATAATTAAAACTGACAGCAGCATGAATAGTGGCATAAGGAGTATGTTTTCTCCAGACAAAGGGTGATTCAAACATGGAGGAGGTTACTTTGACCAAGGGAGGTATTGAGGTGCCAAACGAGTGTTGCACTAATAAGGTTTGAAAGTTTGGTTTTGAATACACAAATTTGGTCCCAATTGCTGATTTACCATTTACCATAATCTGAATTTGGCTGGAAGGGCTAAAACAAAAGGCTATTGGCTGATATGATGACATTTCTGTGGCATCTTATAACAATAATAATCTTTATTAGTGTCAGAGATAGGCTCACACTAACGCTGCAAGAATGACTTTGGAGAATCGCCGCGGGGGCCTTTTTCAATGTCCCCTGACTGGCAGCACGTCGATGGCGCACGCCCGATTCGCGGCGATTCTCCGGTGACTGGAGAATCATGGGAGCGGCGTCGGACCCGATCGCGGGTTTGATGGCCATTCTCCGCTGCCGCACCGAGCGCGATTCCGGCGCGGAGGTTCAGAGAAACCCGCCCCATACATTACAGAGATACAGCTCCTCGCCAGGGCAAGATTCTCCAGTCTCCTAGCCACGTGTTTGTTAGCGACGGGAGGCAGCGCACCATTCGCTGGCAGCATGATTCTCTGCTCCCGCCGCTGAAGCCACCCCAAACCCACTAAACTGGTGCTTCCAAATGAGATCTCAGCCAATTCTTTAATTCTTTAATAGTGAAAGTAGTTGTTGAAAACCGCCCATGGAATGTTTCACCGCACATTCCTACGGAGACCGAAATAGTTTCAGAGGGAATTAGATAAAGATTGGCAAAGGACGAATATAAAGGGTTATGGAGAGAAGGACGGGGAAATGAAATGCAAGTAGATAGCTCCATTTGTGGGAAGTAGCTCTGATTTCCTGATTTGCTTCTTCCAGAGAATGAGATTCTCTGCCTGGAACTTGTATTCGGAAAATTGCCTCACTCTGTTTGTGGGAAGAAGTAAAAGTTTTCATTGATATCAAACATCAAAAAAGCACTTCACTGCTAATGAGGCACTGTTGAAGTCCACACACGATTGTTATATGGGGAGAATGGTGCCATCCGTGCACACGGCAAGGTGTGGCATTCAGCTATAAGATACATGGTGACAAGACCATAATACGTAGGAGCAGAAGTAGACCATTTGGCACATTAAGCCAGCTCCACTAGTCAATGAGATCATGACTGATCCAATGTGATAATCCTCAATTCCACTTTCCTGCCTGATCCCCATAACCCTTGATTCCCTTACTGATAAAAATTTGTCGATCTTAGCCTTGACCACACTTAACAACCCAGCCTCTACAGCCCTCTATGGTAAAGACTTCCACCGATACTCTACGCTCTGGGAGAAGAAATTCCTCCTCATTTCGGTCTTAAATAGGTGGCCCCTTACTTTGAGATTTCGACCCTGGTCCTAGATTCTCCCACAAGAGGAAGCAACCTCGCAGAACCATGGTGGTGGTACCGATTGACAAGTCACTTACAGCCATGACAATATACTACCTCCAATAGTGCCAAGACATCATGCTACTTATTGCCTTCAGCTGCACAGGAAGAAAACATCTTTTGAGGTGGCTTACTGTGCAGTTAAAGGAACATCAGAATGTAGGAACAAAAGTCGGCAATTCATCCCATTCAAACTGTTTCAAAAAAATCGCTACACCAGCAGCTGCCTGAGCTGACAGTGCTGCAATATGAATGCACCGTATACATGATCCTACACCCTGCAGTCTTTTTTTTTTAGAAATTTTGAATACCCAATTCATTTTTTCCAATTAAGGGGCAATTTAGTGTGGCCAATCCACCTACTCTGCACATCTTTTGGCTTGTGGGGGTGAAACCCACACAAACACGGGGAGAATGTGCAAACTCCACACGGACAGTGACCCAGAGCCAGGATCGAACCTGGGACCTCAGCACCGTGAGGCAGCAGGGCTAACCACTGCGCCACCGTGCTGCCCACCCTGCAGTCTTATTACATCCATTCCTTTTGTGTAGACAATACAAATCTTTCCTGTTGCTCACATATTTGCCATGTCTAAGGTATTAGACGCAGCACAGTTGATATCATCTCATTCCGATTGTATCCCTTTACCCACTGTCTTATATAATTATCAGCTTAGCTCACCGCTAAGGCAACAGGATCTGGGTTCAAGCCCCACTCCAGGAACTGCAGCTCACCATTGAAGCAGCACTGAGGCTGTGTTGCAAAGTTGAAGATGCTTCATTTCGGATGGTTTGCTCGACTGGCTACTCAGATCCCATGTCATTACTTAAACATATGCAGGTGACTTCCCCCGGTTGGCCAAGCTGCCAGCTAGGGGAAGACGGTGGTTTAGTTGATGATGTTACTGGATTAAAAATGCAGAGACCCAGGATAATGCTCTGGGGATGTGAATTCAAATCTCACTACAGCATCCGGAGAGATTTAAATCCAATTCATGGTCTCATGAATAATGCAAGCTGAACACAACAATCAGAACTAGATTGTCATTAAAAACTCATCTGGTTCACCAAGGCCCTTCAGAGGAAGAGAAAATCATTCATTAATCCTGGCTCTGGCCGACATGCAACTGCAGACCTACGGCAATGGAGTTTATTCTTACCTTGGCCTCTGAGATGGCCCATTCAGTTGTATCAAACCTCAATGGTAAAGTTAATACGATGATGGTTTAAGATGATGATGATCCACTCCCACCTTATCATAGAATTTGCTTATCATCATAGAATTCTTGCAAGTGCAGAAGGAGGCCATTCAGCCTATCGAATATGCGCCAACCCTCCGAAAGAGCACCGGACCTAGGTCAACTCCCCCGCCCTATCCAAGGAATTTAATCTCCACACGCCTTCCCATGGGCAATTAGGTAATGAATGGTCACAATGCTCAGCTTCCCAAGAACAAATGAGGATCATGAATTCGCTGTTTGTGAGATCTGGCTATGCAACAACTGTTTGACAGTGAGCTGCCCTGAGGACGTGAAAGGTGCACTACTAACGCAAGATCCTCCTGTCTTTTCTGACTGATCTGCACTGCCAATGTATTCAGGCTTCCCGCAGTCCTCCCTTCTCCAGTCTCACTTTCTCATTTGTGTCTGAAAAAGGAAGCAGAAATTCAAAGTGTAATAATGGAGATTTCTTTCCACGGTGAGTGCTTCCAGGAATTAAATAATTACCAATTAATGGTGGTGTTGAAACGCAAAGACCCTGCAGGCCAGATTTGTGCCTTCGAGAGCACTATCTATCTACAAAGAAACAACACTTGCTTCACAATAAGCGCTCTCTGCAGACATGTAAGCATGATCTGTGTATTAGATTATTTGACTTAAAACCGGTTGTAAGTACTTTAATTACACATTAAGGGATTTCTGAGCTCAAGGACCGTCAATGGAAGACAATGTTAATGCAAAATGCAGAATCGCCATTAGCGAGATACGGCCTGCTTTACACATTGATTTCAAAGCAGCTCAGCTACTTTCACTTAATTAAATCTGAAGTTTTTAGAGGTTGAAGTACACAATAAAATGTCTCCTTGAAGTCACAGAGCACCTTGAAAGTGGAAAATTCCCCACAGCATTTCACAGACGGGGAATGGGAATTTACACCAGGCCAGGGATTAGAACACCAGGTGGAAAGGCCGACTCGTAAAGAAGAACATAGAACATAGAACATAGAACAGTACAGCACAGAACAGGCCCTTCGGCCCTCAATGTTGTGCCGAGCCATGATCACCCCACTTAAACCCACGTAACCCCGTAACCCAACAATCCCCCCATTAACCTTACACTACGGGCAATTTAGCATGGCCAATCCACCTAACCCGCACATCTTTGGACTGTGGGAGGAAACCGGAGCACCCGGAGGAAACCCACGCACACACGGGGAGGACGTGCAGACTCCACACAGACAGTGACCCAGCCGGGAATCGAACCTGGGACCCTGGAGCTTTGAAGCATTGATGCTAACCACCATGCTACCGTGAGGCCCCTAACGTTCAAAGCATTTGAAAGCTGGAAAGAGATTGTGGAAAGCCAAAACGATCGAGAGAGGGAGGAAGAGAGTGTGGAAAGACAAAAGGATTGAGACAGAGAATGCCAGAGAGCCAGCGCATGTGACATAAGGGTTAACCATTAACGATAGGGTGAAGGGAGTGAGGGAAATTGTAGAAAGTCAGAATCGCAGGAGCAGAACATTTGGCAGAGGTTAAAGGAGTCAACTGGGTAATTCATAGAATGTTTCACAGTGGTCAGTTTGCTCCCAAGTCAGTTGAAGATCAGATGATTTTTTTTTTATCAGATACTGGAATCTTTCTAATGTACTGGCATTTGAAGTCTTAATTATTCCATTGTCCCCAGCCGTCTTTGCCTGGGAAAAGACAGCAAAATACCAGTCTCTTACTTCAGTCAGAGATATTGTTCAGTGTGTGTTTTTATTTGGTAACCCCAGGGGATAAAAGCAACGATGGTGTTTAAATGCCAAGGGGGCTTAAATCTTCATTGTAGAGCCAATAACTGGTTAAGTTAGGTTTTGTTTTTCCTCAGAATTTTGGTCATTCTTTTCTCATTTTTTCCTCCTTCCTCTCCTCCTTCTCATACTGTTCTAAGATTCCAAAGTTTTGAGACACTGTTTCCTGCATCATATTTTCTTATTAATTGCCATTTTTTTTGTTATTGGGATGACCGCAGGCTGTTTCTTCATCGGAGGCATTTCAATCAGACATCATCCTTTTGTTCCACTGCATCCACACACATGCATGTTCTAGTAAGGGTCACTTCAGGGACCTTTGCTGATTTTCCAGTAAGGACTGCTTATTTACTGTGAAAACCTCCTAGTTGCCACATTACGGAGCCTGTTTGGGTACACTGAGGGAGAATTCGGAATGTCCAATTCACATAACAGGCATGTATTTTAGGACCTGTGGGAGGGACCGGGAGGAAACCCACGCAGACACGGGGAGAACGTGCAGACTCTGCACAGACAGTGAACCAGACAGGAATGGAACCTGGGTCCCTGGCGCTGTGAAGCAACACCGCTAACCACTATGCTATCATGCTTCTCTTAACTTTACAGGCTGGAAATCAAGATTTGGACCTTCTCAATCTTTAAAGTAACTTGAGTCGACAAATAAGATGGTCAACTGCGTTGTTGAAAGAAGGATCTTGTTTATTAAAATAAACAGCAAAGTTTAACAGAACTGTAACGGAGCATTGGAACAGGTCCGGGCTTGTAGGACTCTTGCAGACTGAAGCTCCGCCCCCAAATCCCACACATGCTCGTAAGGGATAAAGTCTTATAATAACACACTGTAACACTTCTCCACCACCCCTCCCCCACCCCTTAAATTCCAAGCCCCATCAGAACAGGGACACAACAAAAGTAATGTCTGAACGACACAAAGGTCTGCCAGCAGCTTGAGGTCGTGTTGCACGTGCACGGGCAGAACGGTAGCATGGTGGTTAGCATAAATGCTTTACAGCTCCAGGGTCCCAGGTTCAATTCCCGGCTGGGTCACTGTCTGTGCGGAGTCTGCACGTCCTCCCCGTGTGTGCGTGGGTTTCCTCCGGGTGCTCCGGTTTCCTCCCACAGTCCAAAGATGTGCGGGTTAGGTGGATTGCCCGTAGTGTCCTAAAAAGTAAGGTTAAGGGTATAGGGTGGATACGTGGGTTTGGGTAGAGTGATCATTGCTCGGCACAACATCGAGGGCCGAAGGGCCTGTTCTGTGCTGTACTGTTCTATGTTCTATGTACGCAATACCGCTGGTGAATCTTGTAATGGTGAATCTGATCACAGGTGAAGGGGTAGACTGGGAATCTGGTCATGAACGTTCCTCTTCCCCTCCCATAGCAGAATCAACTGGCAAACCTGGAAACACAAGAGTAACTTCTTGGTAAACACCCACAGCAGCATCACAGTCTACCATGTTTTCTGTAACGGTTGCTGACTCTGAAACTTTTCCTCACTCTGGGTCATACCACAAGTGAATATGGCCCTGGTGTCTGTGAAAAACTCTTCCATTTTGCAGTCTCCCTCGCCAAGAAACTGGACAACTTTGGTTTAAATTATTCCCGGTAACCACCTCTGGTTACGACCAAAGTTTCTGATGCAAACCAAATCGGCTGGTTTGAACTGCTTCTCTTTGGAATCGAAGCCATGTCCCTCCTTTTGCTTATCTTTCTCCTGCCCGCATTTTTGATTCACAGATGATTAATGGACATGTGTCTTTAAGGCAAGTGGCCTGTGCCATTAATTCAAGCAGAGGATTTCAGCAGCAGATGAGATCACTCTGTTAGTCGGTGCTGGTTTATACTGAAGTTGTGGACCGACCTGCACCACTGATAGAGATTGGCTCAGAATCATTTTGATTGATTTGACTGGCGGTCAATGAATTGGCCCAAAAGGCTGTGCTGTGTCTGGTAACAGGTGGTTATTGGATCTGATCCCACTGGAATGTTTTTCAGAGCTGCAAGGGTTGAGTTTGACTTCAACCTTGATCTTGGAAGGCATAGGGAAGGACCTGCTATCCTCTCCATGTTCTCCAGAAAGGCTGTGTTTCTAAACGAGCAGAAAGCCTGGATGAATCTATTTACGTAAGAACCATCACAGGCTGTGCAGGCAAAGTTCATATTCTGCTAACTCACCCTAGAAAATCTGGTGTGAATCAACTATCTTTCTCCAGAAAGCCTGCTTCCCCTGAGTGCTGCATTTGTTGAAACAGAGCCTGAAGGCAGGCCAGGAACTGAAAGCAAAGTTTCATGAAACAGGGACTCTGTCTCTCCAGAGTAATTGTGAGTATATGCTGCAAAACAAAGACTGGAATCTACAAGCTTCCTGTAAAGAAGGCATACAGAGAACCATCATCTGAAGCAAAGACTCTTTTCTCTTTCACTTACGTTTATTCCCCTTTCCAGCCCTCTGTGTTTGTCTGTCTTGTGTGCGGAGATGGCAGGGAGGCAGGTTAAAGTTGGAGTTAGGTACGTATTTAACCAACTGTGTATTTCATTACAAATAAACAGTAATTGTGTTTAACTTACAAACCTGGTGACTGTAATTATTGGGCAGTCAAGGGCCAAAGACTTTTGGGATCTTTTATTGGTTAATTCATTTGTGTTGTGACTCTGGGATGAGTGGGGCCAGAACTGAGTGCACATTTGTCCAGGCTGCCATAACAATCCCGAGGCAGGAAAGACTGAAGACTGACTAGAGAGACCTGCATCTCAGAAGAAAAATTGAAGAAACAGTTAAAGAAGTTTTGCCACAGGTTTAGAAGTTGAGAACTGCACTATAGAGAGAGCAAGGCCCCTGGGTGAAGCAGAGCAACACAATGGTTTCGGTCATAAGACAGGTGAGCAACACTGCAGGCGCTGCAAGACCCTGAGTAGCACAGTGTAAAGAATACTGGACAGTTTCATGAGATGGAGAGCAAATATTTTTTTAAAGGAATCTGTACTTACATTACAGAACAGATGGCAGTCCCACGACTCAGCTTATCCACAGAGAAGCTCAAAGACAGGTGGAAGCTTAAAAAAATCCTCTAAAATAGGCTGGAAAGAGTCAAAGGTTCAGGAAGAACCTGCAGAGTTTTAATAAAAGAGACAGGCAGAGTTTAAGAAAGACCAGTTGTCCCTTTAAGTTAAAAAGAAAATGGGCCCGCAAAATGGTCCCAAAGTGTGGGACATTTAAACAAAAAGAGAAAGTTCCTGCAGAGTGAAAGGAAATAATTGTTAAGAAAATAAATGCTCCGACCTTGAAAGTTCAAAAAAAAAGGCCCACAAGTGGTAGGATCCTTTCCGGCTTGAATAAGCATGGGAACATTACTGGGTGGGTGCCGACCACCCCGAAAGTTCAAACTAAACAGGATCTGCAGAGTTCAAAAAAATGCTAAAGAGAGAAGGAAGTGCTGCAGTTTTCGACAGTTTTTAAAAGAAAAGCAGCCATAACCGCTCACAGTCTTAAAGTGGACAAGAGATTTAAAGCTACAACTACAAGAAAACAATCAACCGTGGATTAAAAATTTGAAGAGCCAGACACATTTTAGATAACAACAAGTGACCCCAGAGAGAGAGGGCAACTCCCAATAACGTGGTGAGGGAAACAAGATTCCACAGAAAGAGGGCAACACCCAATAAAGTGAAGGCAACAGATGACCCCAGAGGGAGGAAATCAAAAGACCCCAGAATAAGGAAAACAGAAGACACCGGAGCGAGGGAGACAATATTCAAGTAAAGCACAAGGTGGTTGACATCCATGCCAGTGCAATGAAATGCACGAACTGAAGCGTTCAGTGCAGAAGAAAGAAGAGAGAAGAAGCCCTAAGGCTCAAAAACAGTGTGTGGGATGCTCTCAGCCCCAACGTGCCCGACGGTAGTTCGCGCGGCGCCGGTGTGACGCCATTTCGCGATTCAGCCAACAAGCGAAACTGCCGTGGTTGTGACCGGTGCCAAGCACGCCGGAGAATCGCGGAGGGGGTCCATTTAACGATTCTCCGGGGCCCCGGTGATTCTGCGGCCCAGACGGGCCGAAGGCCCGACCACATGACCCCAGGTCACGCTGGTGCCGTTCTAACCTGCTTTTACAAATCGTGAGCCAGTCGTGTGCGCCCACCAGAATGCCCGGGCAGCGGGCTTCGCTGCCATGGCCAGGATACCAATGGTACAGGGGGCGATCAACGGGGTGCACCCACCAGCAGGTAGGTCCAGGGCCACACCACGGCATCCTCCAGTGAGGGCTCTGCCACCCAACTGTGGCACTGTCAGGAGGGATGAGCAACAGGAGTCAGGGCACAGAGGGTACGGCCAGGGCTGGGTGTGCATGCCTATGCGTGGCACAAGTGTGGCGCAAGTGGCCAACCAGGGCGACCATGTAGCCCATGGCATCTGGTTGTGGAGGGGGCCATGCACCATGGTTAAACATGTTGTCTATCCCCCCACCCCCCACCCCCCCCCCCCCCTCACCCCCCACCCCGTGCAGATCATAATGTTTGGGCACCAGCCAGCGATGCTGGCCGCCGTGGCGGGGGCCACTGCCATACATGCAGTCCTGTGGCAGCATCGGCGCAGGCAGCTCAGAGAGGCAGCGGCAGCAGCGACTGCAGCAGAGGGACGGACTGCAGAGGTCCAGGTGCACCCACTCAGGCTGCAGGGCCGCCCGCCCGACAGGCGCAGGAGAAGAAGGAGGAGGACAACAACGGGGGCGGGGCACAGGATGAGGGTACCGATGTGGATGGGGGGGGAGGAGGAGGAGGAGGAAGAAGAGGAGGAGGTGGAGGAGGTGGTGGTGGTGCCAAGGCACCGGAGGTGCCCGATGAGGCCTCATGTCTACCGGTGCCGCATGTCCTTCGAGGACCTGCCGGACAAGCCATGCAGGAGGAGACACCAGATGAGGCTGGAGACCATCGCCCATATCTGCCACCTAATGGCGCACCTGGCACCACGTGGAACTGGGGGAGAACGTGCTGTCCCGGTGGCCGTCAAGGTTATGGTGGCCTTGAACATTTATGCCACGGGATCGTTCCAGTCACCGAGTGGGGACCTCTCCGGTATCTCCCAGGCGGCGGTGCACCGCTGCATCCATGCAGTGAGGGGTGCAGTACAGGTGGACCTTCTCCGGTTTTTTCCCACTCCCTGTGGTTGTGGGCAGTCTTATCCTGGGGGGGGTGGAAACATACATCACTGTTAGGCATCCGACGCAGGCAAATGTTGGGGAAATGATGGCATGGCAGCACGGGGCACCTGGCATGGGTGGGTGCAGCCTATGTGGGTCAAGGAGGAGGCCGTGACTTCCCCCTGGGGGGGGGTGCCTTTTACATGTGTGGGTGGTATGGGGGGGTGGTACCAGGGGCACGCCATTGTGCACTCACCCTGGCTGACCTTGTAAGATCGTGCATCTTCTTGCGGCACTGTTCGCCGGTAGGTGGAGTGTGGCCACGGCGCTTACGGCATTGCCCACCTCCCTCCACAAACGCTAGACGGTGGTGGTGTCCACGTCTGGGGCACAGGACCACCCTCCTTTCCTCCACCGCATCCAGCAGCGCGTCCAGGTTGTGGTCCCTGAACCTCGGTGCGGCACGGTGGGCGGCGGCCACCTTGCGGGTCTCGGGACTGAGCGCCGCTCGCGCACCTTTAAAGTAAATGTGTAAAAAGTATCCCTGTAACCCCATCTAAACTTTGGACACTAAGGGGCAATTGATCATGGCCAATCCACCCAACCTGCACATTTTTGGACCGTAGAAGGAAACCAGAACACCCGGGGGAAACCCACGCAGACACGGGGAGAACGTGCAAACTCCACATAGACAGTGACCCAAGGTCAGAAATGAACCTGGTTCTCTGCGCTGTGAGAAAGCAGTGCTAACAACTACCACTGCGCCAAATTATAGGAAACTCAAGATACAGCAAGTGAGCTGAGCAGAGAAAAGGAAATCCTGTTGATGGACCTTCACACACTACAAGAATCACTCAGGCCAGAGTTTATTCCCCTGGAAGATTACAAAGAGAAGCCACATTAATTTAATGTCACTCTCAACTGTTATGGGAGAGGTGTTTTCAGAACCCCAAAATGTATCATGGAGTTCATTGCAAAGAAAATTTATCTTTAGAGGAGAAAGGGAAATGTTGTCTTCTATTCCTGCATGCCATTGTAATGTAAATGTCCTCGGCAGGGCAAGGGTTAACACGGGACTTGAGAATAGCACCGCCGACAGTATGATGCAGAGTCACATGGTAGTAGACTGAGTGAGCAATCTACCAAGCCCCCCCCCCCTTAATGGATTGTTGTTTTTGAAGCACACGGCTTGTTCCCCAGGTGTAGTATTACAATTATGGACACGACAATTATGAACACAAAACAATGTTTATTCCATGAACTCAAATTAACCTTTTGAATAAACATTGGATCTCTTAACACACCTTACTTCAAAGATAACCCCGAAAATAATACAACACTACCCAATCCTGCAAACTGTTCCTTTACACATCCAAAAGACTTAACAAATCCTTCAAACAGAAGCACATTAGATTTATATTCAATACTGAGACCTTTTTACAATTCCGATTTCACCAAAGGATTAAGAGATAGTCCTTCATGGCAGAGATCACCAGCAATACAGCCACACCCAAGCTTTCTTCAAACTGAAACTAAAACTGCAGAACTAACCTCAAAATGGTCGAACTGAGCTCAGCTCCACCCACTCTCTGACATCACTATTTTCTTAAAGGCACATTGTTTAAACATCCATTTCTTAAAGGTACTCTCACATGACACAACAAACTGAAGAATTAGCTGTTGGGGTAAATTCCGCAACGTTCAGTATTCCAGGGTGGAAGCTGAAAGCTGCAAAGGAGAGACTGAAGAGCTGAATATGAAGTTGAATGAAAACAAGGAGGAGTAGAAAGGAAATGCCGTAGAACTTTACAAGCTGTGAGCAGATAATGAAACCATGAGTAGCTCACTTACTGAACTGAAACTAGGAAAGGCTTCCCCGAAGACAGACCAGGTCAACTGTGAAGCCAAAAGGAAGGAGAAGGACAAAGTCCTGCTGCAGACAGAGGAAGAAAAGACAGAAAGGAGATCAGAAAATGTAAATCCGACGCTGAATCACAAGGCACTAGCAGAAAGAAAAGCCCTGGATGTCCCAGACATGCTGAGGACAACCGAGCTGAATGAAACCATTCATAAGTTTGCAAAATGATTTGTAAGTCAAACAGCAAACAGATGTCTGGCTGACATTGTCAATCAAGCGGAAATGCGGGTTCCATTGCCGAAACGTGTAAGCCAGAAAGAAAATGGTGGACACTGTGGAAAATGAAAATTTGAGTCCACTCTAGGAATGAGCGGAGAGCGCATTCCCCTCGGAAGGACAAACTCACAATATCTGAAAAAAACGCACAAGTTGTTAATAAAGATAAATGCAACTCAATGGAGCGCAATAAGTGAACCAAACTGAGATAACCAAGTACCAGAAACACAGAGTACTACTATCCTTCCTCCAAGCATGACAGGCCAAGATATGGAAGAACTGTCAAGACCCAAGAGCGTTTGAATTTGTGAAGTCCGTGACTTGAGGTGGGGGGGGGGGGGGGGGGGGGAGAATGAATAGCAAATAAAGATTGTTACACATGGTTATACTCCATTGCAAAGAAAATTTATCTTTAGAGAAGAAAGGGAAATGTTGTTTTATATTCCTGCATGCCATTGTAATGTAAATGTCCTCGGCAGGGCAAGGGTTAACACGGGACTTAAGAATAGCACCGCCGACAGTATGATGCAGAGTCACAGGGTAGTAGACAGAGAGAGCAGTCTAGCAAGAGTCTAGATAGAAACAGCCTCTCTCCATGGCATCAGCAACAAGCATACGATCTGTAAATAGTTAAAGTCTAGTGATAAGCCGTTCCAGTTCAAATATACAAGTCGCAAGATCTCATCTTTGAGACATCTAAAGAACACATATTACATCAGGATTTAGACAGAAAAGTGGAATAATGTTTCAACATCAGACATGACCTTACTGAATGATGGAGGAGGCTCAAGCACCCAAATGGCTTCTTGCTTCTATCTCTTACGTCCTATTTCTGTGTCATAGATGTTGCCCTGCACCTCATTAATGTATATCAAGTAAATCAGCCCCTTAATCTATTGCATAATTAAATATTAAAGCATGAATAAATAATTGAACACTCAGCTTTCAGTCCTCAGAGTTTACCATTCCTTTTAACGTGTTGTGTATTTTTCTCCCTACCTCCAATAATTTAAATCTCATAAAGGAAAATGTTCAAAGAAAATTAAACATGAAACACTTTTGTCATGCCCGTATGCATATTTTCACTCCTGGTTTCCCACAGCAGTAACCAATATTTTACTTCAGGGTAACACCTGAAATATTGACAACTCTAGATATCGCTCCTGGGCACGATTCAACAAAAACGTTAAAGTGCTGTTTCGAGAGCATTTGGCAGGGTGTTATTTGATGGCTGCAGTGCTGAGAATCACCCCACTATTCAACAGCATTTCCGTCCCTTTTGCCTCGGGGTGTTTATCCATACCGAGGCCATGGCAGGACCTGCTCCTCGCTGATCGGGACGCCATTTTGGAAGGCTGCCCCGATCTCTACAGCCTCCCCCCCCCCCCCCCCCTTTTCAGCCCGCCTGGCTTTCAGGACCTCCCCCATCACCCCCTAACCTCTTCTGCGGACCTCGATTTCCCCCCCATCCCCGATCTTATGGACAAGGCCCGACATCTTCCACTGCCAACCTTACACGCAGGCACCTTGGCACTGCCAGCCTTGCACCCTGGCAGTGCCCCTGCCAGTCCAGAACATAAGAACATAAGAACTAGGAGCAGGAGTAGGCCATCTGGCCCCTCGAGCCTGCTCCGCCATTCAATGAGATCATGGCTGATCTTTTGTGGACTCAGCTCCACTTTCCGGCCCGAACACCATAACCCTTAATCCCTTTATTCTTCAAAAAACTATCTATCTTCACCTTAAAAACATTTAATGAAGGAGCCTCAACTGCTTCACTGGGCAAGGAATTCCATAGATTCACAACCCTTTGGGTGAAGAAGTTCCTCCTAAACTCAGTCCTAAATCTACTTCCCCTTATTTTGAGGCTATGCCCCCTAGGTCTGCTTTCACCTGCCAGTGGAAACAACCTGCCCGCATCTATCCTATCTATTCCCTTCATAATTTTATATGTTTCTATAAGATCCCCCCTCATCCTTCTAAATTCCAACGAGTACTGTCCCAGTCTACTCAAACTCTCCTCGTTTTTCCAACCCCTTCAGCTCTGGGATTAACCTAGTGAATCTCCTCTGCACACCCTCCAGTGTCAGTACATCCTTTCTCAAGTAAGGAGACCAAAACTGAACACAATACTCCAGGTGCGGCCTCACTAACACCTTATACAATTGCAGCATAACCTCCCTAGTCTTAAACTCCATCCCTCTAGCAATGAAGGACAAAATTCCATTTGCCTTCTTAATCACCTGTTGCACCTGTAAACCAACTTGCTGTGACTCATGCACTAACACACCCAGGTCTCTCTGCACAGCAGCATGCTTTAATATTTTATCATTTAAATAATAATCCCATTTGCTGTTATTCCTACAAAAATGGATAACCTCACATTTGTCAACATTGTATTCCATCTGCCAGACCCTAGCCCATTCACTTAACCTATCCAAATCCCTCTGCAGACTTCCAGTCTCCTCTGCACTTTTCGCTTTACCTCTCATCTTAGTGTCATCTGCAAATTTAGACACATTGCCCTTGGTCCCAACTCCATATCATCTATGTAAATTGTGAATAATTGTGGGCCCAACACAGATCCCTGAGCGATACCACTAGCTACTGATTGCCAACCAGAGAAACACCCATTAATCCCCACTCTTTGCTTTCTATTAATTAACCAATCCTCTATTCATGCTACTACTTTACCCTTAATGCCATGCATCTTTATTTTAAGCAGCAACCTTTTGTGTGGCACCTTGTCAAAGGCTTTCTGGAAATCCAGATATACCACATCCATTGGCTCCCCATTATCTACTGCACTGGTAATGTCCTCAAAGAATTCCACTAAATTAGTTAGGCACGACCTGCCCTTTATGAACCCATGCTGCGTCTGCCCAATGGGACAATTTCTATCCCAATGCCTCGCTATTTCTTCCTTGATGATAGATTCCAGCATCTTCCCTACTACCGAAGCTAAGCTCACTGGCCTATAATTACCCGCTCTCTGCCTACCTCCTTTTTTAAACAGTGGTGTCACATTTGCTCATTTCCAATCCACCGGGACCACCCCAGAGGCTAGTGAATTTTGGTAAATTATCACTAGTGGATTTGCAATTTCCCTAGCCATCTCTTTCAGCACTCTGGGATGCATTCCATCAGGGCCAGGAGACTTGTCTACCTTTAGCCCCATTAGCTTGCCCATCACTACCTCCTTTGTGATAACAATCCTCTCAAGGTCCTCACCTGTCATAGCCTCATTTCTATCAGTCACTGGCATGTTATTTATGTCTTCCACTATGAAGACCGACCCAAAAAACTTGTTCAGTTCCTCAGCCATTTCCTCATCTCCCATTATTAAAACTCCCTTCTCATCCTCTAAAGGACCAATATTTACCTTAGCCACTCTTTTTTGTTTTATATATTTGTAGAAACTTTTACTGTCTGTTTTTATATTCTGAGCAAGTTTACTCTCATACTCTATCTTACTCTTCCTTATCGCTTTTTTTAGTAGCTTTCTGTTGTCCACTAAAGATTTCCCAGTCCTCTAGTCTCCCACCAATCTTTGCCACTTTGTATGCTTTTTCCTTCAATTTGATACTCTCCCTTATTTCCTTCGATATCCACGGTCGATTTTCCCTCTTTCTACCGTCCTTCTTTTTTGTTGGTATAAACCTTTGCTGAGCACTGTGAAAAATCGCTTGGAAGGTTCTCCACTGTTCCTCAACTGTTCCACCATAAAGTCTTTGCTCCCAGTCTACCTTAGCTAGTTCTTTTCTCATCCCATTGTAATCTCCTTTGTTTAAACACAAAACACTAGTATTTGATTTTACCTTCTCACCCTCCATCTGTATTTTAAATTCCACCATATTGTGATCGCTCCTTCCGAGATGATCCCTAACTATGAGATCATGAATCAATCCTGTCTCATTACACAGGACAAGATCTAGGACCGCTTGTTCCCTCGTAGGTTCCATTACATACTGTTCTAGGAAACTATCGCGGATACATTCTATAAACTCCTCCTCAAGGTTGCCTTAACCGACCTGGTTAAACCAATCAACATGTAGATTAATCCCTTACTATTGCCCGGATGTCATCCTTATATAACACAGCTACACCACCTCCCTTACCATCCACTCTGTCCTTCCGAATAGTTTGAAACCCTCGGATATTTAATTCCCAGCCGTGACCATCCTTTAACCATGTTTCAGTAATGGCCACTAAATCATAGTCATTCACGATGATTTGCGCCATCAACTCATTTATTTTATTCCGAACACTACGAGCATTCAGGTAAAGTACATTTATGTTGTTTTTTTTTACCTCTGTTTTGAATCTTAACATCTCCAGTTTTATTCCTTTTAGTATTACTGGGCCTATTCACTGAGCTTCCCTCAGTCACTGTACCTTGTACTGTCGCCCTTTTTGATTTTTGACTATGGCTTCTCTGCCTTACACTTACTTCCTTTTGCTTCTGTCCCTGTTTTACTACCCTCCAACTTCCTGCATCGGTTCCCATTCCCCTGCCACATTAGTTTAAACCCTCCCCAACAGCTCTAGCAAACACCCCCCCTAGGACATCGGTTCCAGTCCTGCCCAGGTGCAGGTGTTGAGTTACGGGTATAGGGTGGATACGTGGGTTTGAGTAGGGTGATCTTTGCTCGGCACAACATCGAGGGCCGAAGGGCCTGTTCTGTGCTGTACTGTTAAAAGATTTTTAGTTTAACGCCTAGCTTCCTGAATTCAGCTTGTAGGACCTCATCCCATTTTTTACCTATATCGTTGGTGCCTATGTGCACCACGACAGCTGGCTGTTCACCCTCCCCCCCCAGAATGTCCTGCAGCCGCTCCGAGACATCCTTGACCCTTGCACCAGGGAGGCAACATACCATCCTGGAGTCTTGATTGCGTCCACAGAACCACCTGTCTATTCCCCTTATGATCGAGTCCCCTATCACTATAGCCCTGCCATTTTTCTTCCTGCCCTGCTGCGCAGCAGAGCCAGGCACGGTGCCATGAACCTTGCTGCTGCTGCCTTCCCCTGCTGAGCCATCTCCCTCACCAGTATCCAAAGCGGTATATCTGTTTTGCAGGGAGATGACCGCAGGGGACACCTGCACTGCCTTCCTACTCTTGCTCTTTCTTTTGGTCATCTATTTTCTATCTCCCTCATTAATTTTCACCTGTGGTGGGACCAACTCGCTAAATGTGCTATCCACGACCTCCTCAGCATCACGGATGCTCCAAAGTGAGTCCATCCGCAGCTCCAGACAATGAAAAGAAAAACTACTTGCCAGTCACTTACCATGGTTAAAAGCACCTCCTCCCAACCCAGCTTCGAATTCCCACCTAGCTTCAAATTCCCAAACTCACTCTGTTGTGCCTCACTCTGGCTGTGTCTTCTCTGGCTCACTGGGAGAACTCACCCAGGGTCTCAGATGCTCCCTGGTTTTCTCCCTTTCCTGATTACCTCACTGCACCAAATTACCAAGTTCCAACTTCCCACTCTGGTTGTGCTTCACTCCGGCTTCGTCTTCTCAACTTGCGCAAAGCTTGAAAGACGCAAAGAAGTTACACCTGGGCACCCTGGAAGTGCAATGTTGACACTGCCAGGGTGCCAGTTTTGCAGTTCCAAGGTGCCAGGCTTACAGTGCCAGGATGACACCCTACCTGGTCCTTGACCACCCGGGGGACTTGAATTACCTGCAAGACCCCCTGAAGTGCCATCACGTCTGGTTCGCATTTGTGTGAACCAGTACTGAACGATGCCCGCAGGTGAGGTACGGCCGCAGATTCCTGGATGACGGGTGAATCCGGCGAACTCCGTGAGGGTGAGATCCAGATCGTGCCGGGCCTCGCAAATGTAATAACTCTCATCATGTTTTTTTCCCAATGCGAAGGCTGATTTTGGCCTCTCCCAGGTTGAACCTTTGGATCCTGACTCCAAGTTGGGCACAATGGGATTGTTGAATCGGGCCCCCTGTCAGATTTCCTTTGATTGACCCCAGACGTATCATTTGCACGCAGGCTGTACTTCGGCTGCCTTTATACAGCATTTCTGAAGCCACTCGATGTATTGTAGCAAGCACTGGAAAGACACATTCCACACGTGCATTCTGAGGGGTGTTTCAATGGGGTTTTTCATGGGGTTTCTGCAGCTGGTGAGTGGGAAAGACCTCCAAAGGTTCACCCTCCTTGTACTTTAAGCTTTCTTCACAAAAAAATAATTCTGGGTATGTGGGCGTAACCGTTGGGGTTGGCATTTATTCCATCATTTGCTGTCTCAAGTGATTCATGGTTATTGTCTTTGCTGTTCAGGGAGGTGAGCATGGATGGGAGATGGGCCCACTGCCTCTGGAGGCAGGCCCAAGGCCAAAATGAGCCCAGAGACTGAGACAAACCAATGTTGACGCAGCTCAGTTTCGAGGCCCATCCTTGCAGCAAGAACACTGGCAGCTCAAAGCAATTAACGAAGCAACGCAGATCAGTTATATGGCCACCCACCCCCTTCACCCTCACTGACCCAAGTGTTCCTTTTTGGCCGCCTCTGAATGGATATTCCCTTTAGAGGCGCATAGAACTGACAGAATGAAAAAAAACATGAGCCAAGCAAGTCATGAGCAAAAATATTTCCACATCTGAAGCCCTGCCGGCTCTGACTATGGGTGATACAGACAATGCTCAGATTGTAGCATTTCCTGATGAACTGGAAAACAGGAAACACTCATCCTGGTTCCAGGTCACAGTTCATGGCTTCACCGGGTGTAAATCAGGAGGCTTTCCTGACCATGGCTGCTTCCGTGTAAATCATGAGGGATCTGAGCTGGCCGTGTTTAAAACGGTGCCGGTAACAGGCGGCCAGAGGTCACAACCTGCTCCCTTTCCCATGCTGGTGGAAAAAGCCAACACCGGAAATGGGAGCAGGACTTCCGGAACCAGGGCCCGGCTGCCATTTTTGCCCAGCACCCACCACCATTTTGGTCCCACCTGAGACCATGAAGATCTGACCTTAGGTTTCACAGAATCATAGAGTCCCTACATTGCAGATGGAGGCCATACGGCCCATCGAGTCTGCACCAAACCTCTGAAAGAGCTCCCTATGCTGAACAACAGGAATGTGCCAGTTGAGATTTTGGAATATTCCAGCAGCTTCATGATCGCTGTCACTGACTTTGTCATTTTTACAAACTGAATTCAGATTCTCAAACTGCTCTGGTGGAATTTGAACCATGGATAGGCACCTGATATAAGTCATGTCACATAACTACTACATGACTGTACCCCCATCGCCTTTGACAGTAGTATTACAGAGATTAAACATTTGGTTCACATTCTGGGGATTGCCGGGCACTTCTGCACCAGCAGCACCGCAATATACTTTGGGGCATCTTGTTATATTTGGCGAATGGAGAGAATGATGACAAGGCCATGGAGAAAGTCGTTCAATTAAGTTTTACCAGATTAATATCAGAAATGGGTGCACTGCCTTATGAGCCATAATTGGACAGGCTGGGCTTGTATCTGCTGGGGTTTAGAAGAGTAAGAGTCGACTTTGTTAAAACATATAAGATCCTGAGGGGTTTTGACAGGGGGGGGGGGGGATGTGGAGAGGATGTTTCCTCTTGTGGGAGAATTTAGAACTAGGTGTCAATGTTTAAAAATAAGAGGTTGCCCATTTAAAACGGAGATGAAGGGCAACGTTTTCTCTCAGAGGGCTTTTGAGTCTCTGGAACTCATATCCTGAAAAGCAGAGTCTATGAATCCATTTAAGACAGAGGTGGATAGATTCTTGGTCAGCAAAGGGGTGATAAGGGCGCAAGTGGAATGCAGATCTGAGGTTACCATCAGACCAGCCATGATCTTATTAAAGTGCTGAGCAGGCTCGTTGGGGCCGAGTGGCCTACTCCCGCTCTTTGCCCGTATGTTCATCCTATTGGCAGAAGTCACAGACACCGCAGGCTGAGGGTGGAACCTAGCTGTTCTCCCCACTGAATTCCACTCAACACAGGAGAGAGATATAAAAATGAAACAAAAAGACTTTTGGAACTTACATTAACATTATCGAACATCCTGGTTAGACCCCAGTTAGAGTACTGTGTTCAGGTCTGGACACTGCACCTCAGGAATTATAAATGGGTCTTGGAGAGGATTCAGCACAGATTGGCAGAATGCTACCGGGCTAATAATGCCCGTAATCTTGTTAAGCTTCGTTCACTTGGCTCAGTGGAGGTTTTGTACAAGTGCAAGATGCTTTGAACTAGTTTGTGTCCCGGACTTTCAGACATCTGAGCAACATGGATGATGGGGCATCATTTCTCAAGACTGTAGTATCAAGTGCTAAAAGCCAGACCGTGCATTATAACAACTTCAGTCAGTGAAGCGGTTAAGTGTAGTATATGTATTTCACATGAATTCCCACACCACAGCCATGAAAGCCTTAAGTAATAAAGTAATGAAGCTGTGAAAACTCAACTTTCACTCATTAGCAGTAAGATGACAGGCTTCCAGGCAGGAAGGATTCCTGGAGCTCGCAGCAGTGTGCTTTAACAGAACGTTGCATCCTGTGAGGACATGTCCTGCGATGTGAGGCAAAAAGGGTTTTGCAGTTGGTCCATCTTGGCTGTAGATCAGCGTGAATACCACATCTCCCAGTTTGCATGCCACCATTGTTCTCATTCTGTCCTTACTGCTCATGGGGAGGACGTTCTTGGCTCTTCTCCTGCTTAGCCTTCTCTTGCATTGGTGTTACAACCACACCTACTGTTCATTCTCTCCTTAGTCTTCATGGTAGTTAACCATGAACTATCTCACCTGCATCCTCTTCCTGGTTTCTATCTTGCTGCAATCTGACTGATTGGTTTTCCAAAGAATCTCCTTCCTTTGTCAACAAACCCACCAGATGTAGGTGCCCTGCTGCATAGCATCTTTCTTATCATAGATTATCATAGAATTTACAGTGCAGAAGGAGGCCATTCAGCCCATCGAGTCTGCACCGGCTCTTGGAAAGAGCACCCTACCCAAGGTCAACACCTCCACCCTATCCCCATAACCCAGTAACCCCACCCAACACTCAGGGCAATTTTGGACACGAAGGGTAATTTATCATGGACAATCCACCTAACCTGCACATCTTTGGACTTTGGGAGGAAACCGGAGCACCCGGAGGAAACCCACGCAAACGGGAAGGATGTGGAGACTCCGCACAGACAGTGACCCAAGCCGGAATCGAACCTGGGATCCTGGAGCTGTGAAACTTTTATGGACTTTTCAAACATAAAAATGTATTTATGAACATAGTTTGCAATATTTGAATGTAAAATGCTAACTACAAGCTTTGTCACACCACATGGTCCCTGCAGAAGCATCAGGAACCTTGTGGAAGACGCTGACCTCTCTGGTCTCGGCCTGGTGCAATATTCCAATGCAGCTCAATCCAAGCTCGAGGAAGAGTCCTTCACCTTGGAATTCGGCACTTTATAGACTTTCAAACTCAAAACCGAGTTCCACAATTTTAGACCGTAATCTCTGCCTCCCTTTTGTTCCCTTTTCTTTGCACGTTTAGGTCTTAATCTTGGTTCTCTTTTGATTTTACTTTCAGACAGCAGTTGTTCATCATTCTGCCATTCATACCTCCTTCAGACACATCTTTTGTTTCTTTTCTTGACCCATGGCCTTGCTCCATGCACCCTTTTGCCATTTAATCTCTCCAGGCTTCCACTCTATCAGAGGCCTTTCCCTTTGTGTCTTTTCCTCTCCTCCACAACACGTGCCCCTCTCACACCGCGCACCCCACCCATCTCACACTTTGCCGGCTTAAAACCCATCATATTTCTAAGCTGTTGAAGTTTGCTGATAGGTGATTAACCAGAAACGTGGATTCTGTTTCTCTCTCCACAAAGGCTGCCTTTTAGGCTGAGCATTTCCAGAGCTTTATATTTTACTTCAGACTTCTGGCATCCACGGTGTAGGGCCAGTGGTCACGTTGATGGCGTGGCGACTTTAAGGGTCACATGATGGAAGCGCGGGAGTTCTCCCCGGAGCGCGGGCAGAGTATAAACATGCAAGGTGCTTGCTCACCAGCCATTGGAACCCAACGCGTCTACACCCAAATTTCTCTTTTTGCATCCAATCAGTGCCACCCCCTGCCAACCTTTCACTCAGTGTTACCAGCGGCATGTTACCTGGTTGGGAACTGTTCTGGTTGAGAGGACACTGGAAAGTACCATCGCTGCCTGGTTTAGCCACCAGAAGGTGCCACCTCTGTTTACAAAGCGCTGCCAATTAGAATTATTGAACTGAGGGCAGCACGGTGGTGCAGTGGTTAGCACTGCTGCCCCATGGCTCTGGGTCACTGTCCATTTGGAGTTTGCACATTCCCCCTGTGTCTGCGTGGGTTTCGTCCCCACAACCCAAAGACGTGCAGGGTAGGTGGACTACCCACGCTAAATTGCCCCTTAACTGGAAAAAATGAATTGGGGACTCTAAATTTTCAACAAAAAAAAAAAGAATTATCGAACTGAGCTAAGTTGCCAGTGGAAAAGGCCACTTTGCCACCTGGAAATACTTGATTCAACTGAGAATTGTTGCCATCAACTCGGAGCAGTAATGGCAAACACCACCATTGTGCCTTGCATTGATTATTTTGGCTGTTTCCTTAATGTGCCGTCCCGCCTCTCACAGGCAGGAATGCTTATTTTAGAATATGGTACAGCGGTTTACTCAATACGTAACAGGCTCTTTGATTTTGTCTGGCAATTCAAGAGCTATTGATCCAGCTGGTCTATTACAGCAGTTATCTAAGCTTAGTAAGCAAATCCTACTTTGACACAGGCAGATAGTGATGTGTCTGAATTTACACAAAGGACCAGGACTAATGACATGTCCAATTACCAGACAAGGAGCCTGATGTGATAATACATTGCCTTCAAAAGCCAAATTTCACAGCACATCACATCAAAATGATCAAAGGTGCGCTGACTGTTTTCTGATCAAACCGAACAAATGTTGATTGATATCAAATGTGCACTCGGTATAAGAACTGCGTTTTGTAAAAGCAAACCATCAGTCGGAGTCGGAGCCACAAGACGTGGCCATTGTTCCTAAGTTTCACACACAGCAATAAGACTTATCGCTTAGTTTTAACCCTTGTGACCTCTGTTCCGTCAGACAGTTGACTAATTGATTGGCAAAAAAGCAAGGGCAACATGAAGAAAAGGTGTTTTTTACAGTGTGTGATTAGGATCCGGAATCCACCGCATGAGAACGCGGCAGAAGCTGATCTAATCATGGCTTTCAAAATAGCCTTGGACAATTAACCGGAAGGAGAAACAGATTGCCGGGTTGCGGGGAAAAGGCAGCGGGAAAGAGGGACTTAGATGGGTAACGCCTGCAGAGAGCCAGCACGGACATGACAAGCCGAATAGACTCCTTTCTGCTGCAACCGCTGTGCGATTCTGCCAGCAGTTGGCTCCAGGTGAAGAGCTGTTACCATGGAAACACTCATCAGGTATTCAGGCCCACCGTGTGCTCAGTTCCTGAACAAAAATAGTTCGCACACAGCACACGCCCAAACGTTCAGCTGGCTCTCTCTGTAAGTCACACAAGAACCAGCAGCCTGAGTAGGTCGTCTGCTACACCCGCCCCCCCCCCCCCCCCCCACTCCCCTCCTCTCAACTCCCCCACTCCGAGCCTTAAGATGATGGCGGTTCTGATTGTGACTTATACTGCACTTCCCTATCTGCCCCTGCCCCCATGATCCCCGCTCTCCAAAATCCTGAACAAAAAAAAGACACATTTATCCCACTCTTCAGGGTCAATGGATTACTTTTAAAAGTGTAATCACTGTTATTCTCACTGATGGCGGTTGAGGGATAAATCTTGTTCGGGACGAAAACTTCCTTGCTCTTCATCAAAACAGTGCCGTGGGATCTTTGATGTTCACCCACAAGGCGAGATTGGCAGTGGTTTTATTTCTGACTCCGAAGGCGGCACTCCCTCAGCACTGCACTGGGGCACCAGCCTCGATCTTTTAAAGCAGGAGAAATCTGCTGCTTTGTTTTGGGACTGTGAGCTGCCCCTCCCATTCCTGCCCTGATGAAGGGATTAAGTTTTGCATTACATCATACACCATCTGTGTCAACAGCCGACTAGGTTTATTCCCTTAAATCCCCTGCATAAGACTTAAAGAGAGATGAAAATCAATGCCTTATTCTGTTTGCTGTCGCTGGCATGTTTGATAAAAGCATTCTATTTGTCCTGTGACACCCTGACGCATGTACTGTGCAGCTTGTCCACCAAGTAGCTGTGTAAGTAGGTTTTCAAAATTAAAACTTATTTCAGTTTTTAAGCCTCCCCTGTCATCAATTCTCTGCTGACATTCAAGTGTTTCTTCATTTCGCATTAACCCAGTGTACGTTTGGACATTTTTTTCTCATTTAAATGCAAATGAGAGGACTAAAACCTTTTCACATTGACTCGCTCAAGCCGCCCGTGCAGCACCAGGCCAACACTAAACCACGAGGACAGCCTCGTCTGCCTCTTCGCCGTTCAAGAAACAGCCAGCGGCTCGTGTCCTTCCCAACTCACAGGCCTCACCGAGGTGAGGCCAGTATGCAACCCCGAACAGAGGATGAAATAAAAAGAGAAAACGCTGGTTAAAGCTGGCAGGACTGGCGGCATCTGTGGAGAGGGGAGAGTTAATGTTCCGGATCTAAGTAAGGGCATTTGGGTTGTCCAGCCTTTTCTGCTTTTACTTCAGATTTCCAGCATCCGCAGTATTTCGCTTTTTGACGCAGGAAGAAGCCTGGCTCAATCCTTATTGTCTCTTTCCTCCGAGCCAGATGGTCAATGGCCCCAGTCCTCTGGCAGAATATGAGTGCAACTTCCAAGTTTCCGACTTGGGCCGAGCCATACCTGAGGTTGGTTATGCTGTGCTGTTTTGTTTGATAGGAGATCTTGAATTTGGATTTTGTTTTGGTCGCAAACCCTCAGCGTATCCCAAAATTGCTTTACAGCCAAAAAAGTATTTTTGAAGTAGCGTATCAGCACCGTTGTAATGCATTTACCAACTTGTGCACAACAAACTCCCACAGCAGCAGCATGATGAGCTGAACTCCACGCCCGGAACGACCATTTGTAAGATATTGATATTATTTCTTTTCATGCCCCACTGCTTCTGAAGATTCATACTGAGGTGTATGATTCTTGGTGGCAATGGCCACTCATCCAGTATCTCATCCAACTGCTTAACATTGGCACATGAACCTGGCCCAAGAGTTGGCTATTCAACTTTGTGGCCTGATGGTCAAACCTCCAGCTGCCCTTGACCGCCATCCACATGGAGAATTTTCCAGCAGGGGGTAGCTATCAGAATTAGCTATACTAATTAATTATTCCTACCTTGCTTGGCATGTTAGACCATAAGACCATAAGATATTATCTCACCCCCATTCTCCTGCCTTCTCCCCATCACCCCTGATCCCCTTATTAATCAAGAACCTATCAATCTCTGTCTTAAAGACACTCAGTGAATTGCCCTCCACAGCCTTCTGCGGCAAAGAGTTCCACAGATTCACCACCCTCTGGCTGAAGAAATTCCTCCTGATCTCTGTTTTAAAGGATCGTCCCTTTAGTCTGAAATGGTGTCCTCTGTTTCTAATTTTTCCTACAAGTGAAAACATCCCATCCACGTCCACTCTATCCAGGCCTCACAGTATCTTGTAAGTATATTGCTTAGCATGGACCAGAGGTCAAGCCTTCTCAATGGCTCACTGGCATACCGAGTGGTGCAGTTACACACTCAACGATAGCACATTGTCCTTATCCAGCAGCTTTAACACTGTAAAAATTTCCAATGGGTTTATGGATGTGTACGTCAACAATAATTGATGCACAAAGGAGACAGTATGACTAGACTGTCTAGACTCTTCATCAAAGAGACAGGTTTAAAGGAGCGTCTTAAAAAAGGAGCAAGAGATGGCGACATGGATCATATTCCAATGCTTCCAATTCAATTTGGGCCAACCCAACGGCCAAATTCAACAAGAAATGCGACTTCCTTAGGAAGCAACTTTTCACATTACTGGAGTGCATCAGGTTTCAGTGAAAAATCAGAGGAAGCCCAAATTGTTGCCCTTTTTTTACTGGTTTGGTGATCTTGCGAATCCCGTTATCCCAATACAAGGCATTGATGAATACCCAACCAGCCTTGCTGAACTATAAACAGCCTTTGATGAATACCAGCACAGTGACAAAAAGGTAAAAAATACATCACCTGAACAAACCACATGAGGGCACTAGAGAGGCACAGAGCTTTTCGAAACTCCCAACAATATATTCTTTTCTGGAAAGCCTGAGACAGGTGCTGGTTTAGCACAGGGCTAAATCGCTGGCTTTGAAAGCAGGCCAGCAGCATGGTTCGATTCCTGTACCAGCCTCCCCGAACAGGCGCTGGAATGTGGCGACTAGGGGCTTTCCACAGTAACTTCATTTGAAGCCTACTTGTGACAATAAGCGATTTTCATTTTCATGTCCCAAATGAATACATTTGCAAAAACTCAGAGATATTTCCAGAACTGTACCAGCAGCTGGTAGCAAATGTCAAGGAGAATGTTCTGTGACAGGGAGACCAAGAAAATACAGAAGTAAAATCAAAACATTTGTAACAAAGCTGAACTGGAAGATTTGATGCACAAGATTCAGGCTGAGAATATGTCTTTGAAAAGTCACAATAAACTAAAATCTTGGCAAACCAAACTGTTTGAGATCTGAACAAACAAATTTCAGGGAGGATACAAAAGTACCAGGAGCAATTATTTACCCTGAATTCCATGTTTGAAAATCAAATGGGGAGTTGGGAAAATTCAATCAGCTGTACAGCCAGGCACAGCAGCAGGCAGACAAGGTACTCAAAGTAGTTGCAACCTTGAATGACTCCTTTAGGAATGAACATGCACCCCTGAGAACTTGCATGGGGAGTTAAAAAGGGAATTGAATATTACTTTAGAAAAAGCTGCATTGGAGCTATCAGTCATGACAAAGCAATACACTGATACGCAGAGTGAGAAGACCAGAGCTGAACAGGGAAACACACAGTTGAAAGAACAGCTAATTGTCCTTCAGGATTACATTTATAAACAGTACATAACCCGCCAGCAACGTGATGGAATAAAGAATACCTTGAGCCGCAGACTGGCAGAACAAATCCAATGAGACTCGAGTAAATTCCACGAAAACCCAGGTTGAAGTAATTGAGCATCTCAATGAAAAGAACACACCTGTTAAAGGACCTTCATGCTCTACAAGGATCCCTCAGGCCAAAGCGTGTTCCTCTGAAACATTACAACATGAAACAAAATGAAGTTGATGCCACTCCGAAAGAATGAACGAACCAGTTTTCAGAGGAGACTTGGGGATTCTGGGAGGAAGTGAGAGGTCCAGGAAAGAGACTGCAGTGCCGAAGGAAACATTTGCACATTTGGAAAAGACCATAGAAAAATATTACCTTTCCAATGAGAAATACAAATAAATTAAACCAGAACATAGAGTGGCACGCACAGGTAAAAGTTCTCACTGAAGAACGTGAGGTCTTTCAAAAACAATTGGCAGACATATAATTATAGAACATGAGCTTGCAAGATAGCACAGAGGAATTATGCTGTCAAAGGCAAACTGATCAATGCAGAGAGTCAACCTCCATGTACGGAAGTTACATTTGATAAGGAAAAATGATAACTGATGAGAGCCATGGAGTGTTGGCTCATGGCAAGTTGAACACTTGAAATAGGACTTGAAACACTTAAATTACAAACTTGTGCAAACAAATTCAACAATGCTCGACCTTCAATTTAGACTTGATGAAGTTCAAGCGTCAGTTCTCTCTGGAAAACATTGTGAGAAATGCTGGGGAGAGGAGAGGGAATTACTGGGGAATCAGAAGAATTGCTTGAATGCAGAATTAATAACCAGATCTTCTGAAATTGTTGAACTCTGATCCAACCGTAACAACACGATGTATGATTTGTTTAGTATCAAAGAGCAAATCCAGACTTTGAAAGCAGTACAGGAGAACTCTAAGTAATGCATTGCGGATCAACAAATGAGTTGAAAGGGTCAAAAGAGCAGTGCGTGACCAGGCAGGAACCATTCTGAGCAGGAGAAAATGCTTGGTCGGAGCTGTCAATCTTATTTCAGAGTTCCACAGATAACTGAGACAAAGACATCACAACTTATCAGAGTAGTTGCTGTGCTGAATGCAAATACTCTTAAGCTCCAAAGACAACTGGGAAGGAAGGAAGTAATCAAAAAATTGGTCAAAGTTGCGAAACAGGTGCGGACGAAGATTCCATTGTTGAAATGTGAACGTCCATGTACATCGAGACTGCCCACAGGACGAAAGAAGTAAAGAAAGGAGTGCCCCAAAGAGACAAACTCAATGTTCATCCACTCCGTAAAAAACGATGACAGCAGTAACCACTGATCAACTCAACAGCTGAACCAACCGAGTGATTCAACTGGAAGGAATGGAAAAAGAAAATGAAAACATACCAAATCCCAGTCCAACGTCCAAGCCAGCAACAAGAAGCATAACCAACAGAGCTTGTCACTCCGCCAACAGAATGGCAAAAGAGATACAGATAGGTTATAAAGCCTCCTGATCGACTGAACCTGTAAATTCAAGGACTTATAGGGGGGAAATGTGGGAAGTGATATTGTATCAGCGATGATGTAGCAAAGCAATAATATGGTTACAACAATATAAATGCATGAAACTGATAGCAATATAAGACATAAAATAAACTAGAGTAACTATTCTGGGAATGGTGTCCTCGTAGTCAGTGCCACAGATAAGCAATCTGGGAATGGTATCCTCACTGATAATAATGCAGAGAAGCAGTCATGATTTTAAAAAGTGTTTTTTTTTGGAAGCAGGGAGTAACTGAGAAACAAACATTTTTTAAAAATTTAGAGTACCCAATCATTTTTTTTTCTAATTAATGGGCAATTTAACGTGGTCAATCCATCTACCCTGCACATCTTTGGGTTGTGGGGGTGAAACCCATGCAGACACGGTGAAAATGAGCAAACTCTAGATGCACAGTGACCCAGGGCCTGTATCGAACCCGGTCCTCAATGCCATAGGCAGCAGTGCTAACCACTGCGCCACCATGCCACCCCGAAACAATATAAATAAGTGAAAGTCAGGGGGCTGGATTCTCCGCCGGCAGGATGCTCAATTTTGCCGCCAGCCTCGCGGTTTCTCGACGGCGTGGGGCTGCCCCACAATGGGAAACCCCATTGAGCGGTCAGCTTAACGGAGCATCCCACCAGCGGGGTGGACTTGAAATGTGGCTTGGCAGGACGAAGACTCCAGCCTAGGATCATTATAATAAAGTATATAAGTAATGTAATAATAATAATAATCATCATTTTATTGTCACAAGTAGACTTACATTAACAGTGCAATGAAGTTACTGAGAACAGCCCGTAGTCAGCACATTCCGGTGCCTGTTCGGGTACATTGAGGGAGAATTGAAAGTGTCCAATTCACCTAACAAGCACGACTTTAAAGACTTGTGGGAGGAAACCCACGCACCCAAAGGAAACCCACGCAGACACGGGGAGAACGTGCAGCCTCCGCACAGACCAGTGACCCAAACCGGGAATCGAACCCGGGTCCCTGGCGCTGTGAAGCAACAGTGCTCACCACTGTGTTACTGTGTAAGCAAAATAGGGTAAGGGAAGTAAAGTTAGCAGAAGGGAGGTCATTCAATAGTATTCTCATATGAGCATAGTTTTTTGTTAAAAAAAGGAGTAAATAAGCGAGCTCACACCTGTGATTTGTTATGTGACCAATCATGGAAACTTCTGTTGTCCCTGGTGACCACGTGTGCAGGAAGTCTGTCCGACTGCTGTTATTGGCTAACTGCATTTTGGAGCTGGAGCTGAGGGTGAATTCATTGTGGAGCATCTGCGATATTGAGCAAATCGTGGATAGCACGTTCAGCATTTTAATGCAAGAAGTCTAATGAACAAGGCAGATGAGTTGAGGGTGCAAATCAAAACATGGGGTATGATGCCATTGCTGTCAGTAAGACATGGTTGAGAGAGAAACAGAATTGACAGCTCAATATTCCAGGATATAAGATCTACAGGCAAGTCAGGGAAAGAGGTAAAAGAGGAGGGGGGTGTCATAATTTTGATCAGGGAATCAATTAAAACTATTGGGAGGGACGACATCTGAAAAGGTTCTTCACAGAAAGCCATATGGGTCAAACATAACAACCAAAGACAAGCAATCACATTGCTGGGAGTATACTCTAGGCCTCTAACAGTCCGACAGAAATAGTAGAGCAGATATGTAGGCAGATTTCAGAGAAGTGTAAAAGTAATAGGGTAGTGATAGTGGGGGATGTCAACTTCCCCAACATTAGTTGGGGTAGTAATAGTGTGACTGATTTAGCGGGAGCGGAATTCTTAAAATGCATGCAGGAGAATCTTTAAGCCAGCACATAGAAAAAAAATGAAAAAAATGAAATGGAAATCGCTTATTGTCACAAGTAGGCTTCAAATGAAGTTACTGAAAAGCCCCTAGTCACCACATTCCGGCGCCTGTTCGGGGAGGCTGGTACGGGAATTGAAACGTGCTGCTGGCCTGTCTTGGCCTGCTTTAAAAGACAGCGATTTAGCCCTGTGCTAAACCAGCCCCAGAAGGTCCTGCAAGAGAGGGGTCGGTCCTGGACTTAATTTTGGGTATCAAAGCCGGACAAGTGGTTGAAGTATCAGAGGGGAGTATTTGGCAGACAACAATCATAATTCCATTAGATTCAAGACCATTGTGGAAAAGAACAAGGATGGGCCTGAAATCCAAGTTTTAAACTGGGCGAGGGAGGATTTTAATAAGATCAGACATGATTTGGCCAGTGTGGACTGGGAGCAGACTCTTTTAGGTAAATCTGTGACAGAACAGTGGGACGCATTCAAGCAGGAATGAGATAGAGTACAGGGGCAACATGTACCAAGCAAGAAAAAGGATGGGACCAACAAATCCAGTGGACATCAAGGGATATGCAGCACTGGATAAGGAGAGAAAGGGAGGCTTATGGCAGATACCAAGGGCTCAAAACAGCAGAAGCCCGAGAAGAGTATTGAATGTTCAAGAGGAAATTTAAAAAGGAAATTAGGAGAGCAAAAAGGGGACATGAAAGCATATTTTATAGAACAGTACAGCACAGAACAGGCCCTTCGGCCCTCGATGTTGTGCCGAGCAATGATCACCCTACTCAAACCCACGTATCCACCCTATACCCGTAACCCGACAACCCCCCCCCCTAACCTTACTTTTAGGACACTACGGGCAATTTAGCATGGCCAATCCACCTAACCCGCACATCTTTTGGACTGTGGGAAGAAACCGGAGCACCCGGGGGAAACCCACGCACACACGGGGAGGACGTGCAGACTCTGCACAGACAGTGACCCAGCCGGGAACCGAACCTGGGACCCTGGAGCTGTGAAGCATTTATGCTAACCACCATGCTACCGTGCTGCTCCCTGCTACCGTGCTACCGTTGCAGGTAAAATTTTAAAAATCCTAAGTTGTTTTGCAAGTACATTAAGAATAAAAGGATAACTAGGGCAGGGCCCATTAAGGACCACAGTAGTAATATTTGTGTAGGGCCAGAGGATGTAGATAGGGTTCTAAATGAATACTTTGTGTCGATGTTCACTCGTGAGTGGGACAATGTGGGTATAGAAATCAGGCAGAAGGATGATGATAAAATTAAAGAAAATAACATAGAGAGGAGGTTCTGAGTGATCTGGTGGGTTGAAAAGTAGGCAAATCTCCAGCGCTGGATTAAATGTATCTCAGGCTGTTGAGTGAAGCAAGGGAGGAAATAGCAGCGGCGCTGGCCATAATTTTCAATTAATCTCTGGCTGCATGAGAGGTGCGAAGGACTGGAGGATAGCCAATGTGGTACCATTATTCAAGAAGGGAGGAAGGGATGAACCAGGAAACTACAGGCCGCCAATCTAAGCTCAGTAGCGGGGAAACTATTGGAAGCAATTCTGAGAGACAGAATGAATCTGCATTTGGAGAAGCAAGGATTAATTAAAAACAGTCAGCATGGTTTTGTTAAGAGAAGGCCTTGTCTGACCAACTTGATTGTGTTTTTTGAAGAGGTGGTGAGATGTGTAGATGATTGTCATGCATTTAACATAGTCTACGTAGACTTCAGCAAGGCTTTTGATCAGGTTCCATATGGGAGTCTGGTGGTGAAGGTAAAAGCTCATGGGATCCAAGGAAATTTGGCAAATTGGATCCGGAATTGGTTAAGAGGCAGGAAGAAGAGAGTGATGGTCGATGGGAGTATTTCTGACTGGAAGCCTGTGTCCAGCGGGGTCCTGCACGGATCAATGGTGTGTCCCTTACTGTTTTTGATTGATATCAATGATTTAGGACATGATTTTCCCACCATGTTTTGCCTGGCAGTGACCACAGGAGAGGTCCAAATCGAGAGAGCCGGAGGATGGAGGCCAGGCGACGGCAATGGTCCAATATTCCAGGAAGAACAGATTCTTGTGAGATGAGCCTCTGTATGTCAGCTCAACACAGCCCTTCCCCACCACCCCCTTTCCCAACCAACCTTTTCCTCTCTCAAAGGGTCTATGTAACTTCACTCCAGGGTGATGTACCTGTCCTGACTGTCATGTGAGAGTATCTTTAAGAAATGGATGTTTAAGCAATGTACCTTTAAGAAATTGAGCAGCTCATATTACTGAAGTGATGTCAGAGGGTGGGGGGAGCTGAGTTGAGCTCACTTCTGCTTTTTGGGTTTTTTTAGTTTCAGTTTGAGAGAGAGCAGCTGAAAAGTGCCTGGCTGGTTTGCTGTGAGCTGTTTGAAAGGAAAAGCCAGTTTTGAGGAAAAGAGCTTGGGTGTGTCTGTGTTTGCAGTGAGCGGGATCTGCTGTGATCTCTGCCATGAAAGACTATCTCTGAATCATTTGGGTGATTTGAACTCATAATAGTAATGTCTTTAACCTGATGTGTTTCTGTTTAAAGGTGTTAAGTCTTTTGGAGGTTTGAAGGAACATTTTGAGGGATTATTTAGTGTTGTATTATTTTCGGGGTTATCTTTGAAGTAAGGAGTGTTAAGTGATCCAATGTTTATTTAAAAGGTTAAGTTCAGTTCATGGAATAAACATTGTTTTGTGTTTAAAAACCCACGTTTCCATAATTGTAATACCATACCTGGAGACCAAGCCGTGTGCTTGAAAAGCAACAATACATTAAAGGGAGAGGTTGGTTGAACTCCATGATACATTTTGGGGTTCTGAAAACGCCTCTCCATAACATGACACTGTCAGCGGGTCCCTATCCAAGGCAGAAGGGTCATGACTACTCGCTGTGAGGAAATCTCAGGTGCTCCTCTCTTTCTGTTGTCTCTTCAGAAGCCTTTATAGCCTTCAGTAGATTAACAGCAAGCTCAACAGCACACTGATCCCTGGATCTGGGTCATATGCCTTTGATCACTGTGTGGGCCGTAATATACTCAGTCCCACTTAAACCCTAAATGTGCCAGACCCTTATACTACACCTCCTCTAAGTCTTTATCTAATTTATAGGAAGTTATAAAAGCATATGACATAGTGTTCTACAGCATAGAAAATGCCCTTTGGCCAAGCATGTCGCACCAATCAAAAACCTCCTAGATATTCTCATCCCATTTTCCAGTACTTGGCCAATAGTCTTGTATGCCTTGGGATCACAAGTGCAGATCTAAATATCTCTTGTGGAGCTCAGTCCAGGTGACCCTCTATCCCATGGAGTCACCCATGGCCCTATGGGCACCCTCAGGGAGGAGGATGAGCTGTAGCCCATCCCGGGGCCTTCCACAAAGGAGACTAAGGAGTCTCCAGTTCTTCTGAAGGCCCCCCCCCCCACCCCTCCGTGCCTGACACCGACATATCCCAAGGGCAGCAGCCAGAAGAGGGTGGCATGGCGATGCCTGTGACATTGGTAAGTCTTCCAGGGCAGTCCAGTCCCAGGCTCTGCAGAAGACATCCACCAAAGGCATCAAAGGCCACAGGGCATGGAAAGCAGCAGGCTTCCTCCATCTATGATGTGCATCCTGGCGCACATCTAGACGTAGCACTCGACCAAGGAAGATCAAGAAGAGAGAGGAGCACTCAGTGGGCATGGCGGAGGTCACTATTTAGGGCGAGGGGGAATGGAAATATGTTACATTAAAATGTTCACCATTAAAATATTACACACCTGATACATACGAAGCCTGTCACTTTGATCTTCACCGCTGGCCTGTCAGCACCTCCATCCCCTGTTTCCCCTGCTCCCCCATGGTCCAAGATCAAAGGCCCCCAATGCAGAATCTGTCATGAGGGTGGATTATGTAGGGCATATAAGGCTCTTGGCCAAGTGCTGGAAAATGGAATTAGAATAGCTTGGTTGTTTTTGATCGGTGCAGACATGATGGGCCGAATGGCATTTTCTGTGCTGTTGACTGTAGTGATCTGCATATTTGTATGCACACAAGGCATTAATATAAATACACTACAACTAAGTAATCACTAGAGAGAGCACCAGAGATGTATAAATAGACAGACAGAATCCAGGATCAGTCTCTTCACAGGAACAGAAGATAGTGACCAGCTGTACATTATGGTACAACTCTGCACATGAAGGAAAATGTAACAGCACAGTCCAAAATAATGGCAAGAGTACAAATATAACATGGAATGACAACAAATCTCACAAATTTATATTTGCTCCACAACAAACAAGCAAACCAGTTTTCAAAGCAGATGGCATACAGAATCAATACCGCAAGCATGGAAACAAGTCCAGGTCAGACAACAAACATGACATACAGAATCAATACCGCAAGCACAAGAAAAAGTCCAGGTCAGACAACGAAAGTGATTTGACCATTCGAACACCTCATGATGACTTGTTGGTTACTTAAACACAAGAATACTGTCAACATTCACAAAGACACTGAAATATCAACATCACTACTTCAAGAACAGAAGAATAAACTCAACCAACTAAATTTATAAAGTTTGGACTCATCATTTTTTTTTCATACTGATTGGATTCATAAATTTAATTGGCTTTGTATAATTATCAATATCATCACAACTTGTACAGATATACATAATCATCATTTATCTACCTGTTTTGTACAATTTTCTTTAACACCGTTCAGAAAATATGCAAAAAGAAAAAAGGGGGGATGTAGTGATCTGTATGTACACAAGGGGTTAATGTAAATACACTACAACTAAGTAATCACTAGAGGGAGCACCAGAGATGTATAAATAGACAGACGGAATCCAGGATCAGTCTCTTCACAGGAACAGAAGCTAGTGACCAGCAGCATACAAAGACAGCTCAGCGCATGCAGCTTACCTCTAGCATTTCTTATTTTATATCTTGATTGTGTAAAGTCCAGTTTAAGCTCTGGAGAGAGAACAAACTTACTCAATAAAGCATTTGTTTCAACTGGAAGACTGCGAGCACTATTCAGACATAAGAAATAATATATAGACCTCTATATTGAATGCTTCTATAAGATAGAGCTGGGACTTGAAATGAGTTCAAATACACACAGCAGAGTTATGGACTCAGTCATCATAAAGCCTGTTGTGCTCTGAATGTTTGTTGTATTGCAGAGAATTAGTTGGCACGGTGCCTTTCCCACTCTATTTCAGATAGCTTCGCTGGTACAATTTGCCTTCTTGTATGAATGTTTAATCAGGTCAAGTGATGAAATTACTGGAAAGGTCATTGAGACGTGACACCGTTCTATTTTTAGCTGTCAGCATTGGTGTGGATCAATTCATTTTAAAGGTGATTCTTTAAAAATAATTCAAGTTACACAAAGAGCATTAGAATTTGGAACCATGTTCCACAAACTTCAATTGACGCAAGATCAATTGTTAATTTTAAAAGTATGTCTGATAGATTTTTGTGTTCTGGACGTACAGAGTGATATAGGGCAATGACAGATATATGAAGTTCAGCGGCATCTCAACCAAGATCTCATTGAATGGAGGCGGAACTGGCTCGAGGGCCAACATCTTTTGAGGTAAGTTTCTCCTCAGAGTAAAGGAGCCTCTTGGTAAACCTGGTTAAAAGTAGGGCTCACACTGTCTGTGATTCATAATTAAATTTAATTGGAGGAAGTTGGTACTTGTCCCCTAATGTTACCCCTAACCCATTGAATGAAGCTTGGCTGGGTAAATGCTGGGAGGTCGTTTCCCCTTGTGGGAGTCTAGGGCCAGAGGGTATAATCTCAGAGTCGCGGATCGCCCATTTAAGACAGAGATGAGGAGGAATTTTGTTCCTCAGAGGGCAGTTGCGATAAATTGGGCTCACCAGCAAGGTATGAAAAAATGAATATCTATTTACAACATAATATCTTATGGAGTCTTGCAGCTTTGTGACTGCCAGAGTCTGGAATCGATCTGAGGCAAAAGCCCACCCTTGTTAGTGTGAACCCCACCCTGGTCCCTGATTGTTTTTTCCAGGTCATGCAACCCTATTGGCCAATGCCACCCTTAAAGAGGCCAGACACCAAATCCTTCCCATCCTAAGTCCTTTTATACAATGATAGCATCCTTTGATGTTCGAACTGTGTGCCTGAACTCACGGAGCATCATAGAGAGAGCTGCCAACAATCAAACACTAAAGAGCAGGGCCTCAGCACTGCGGAGCCTCTCACGGCCAAAGGGTAAGTGTGTCTGGCTAATGAGCGGAGGGCAAGTGAGCATGGTCTCCCTAATGTTCCAGACAGAGGTCTGGGGTCTGGGCTCTAGTGGCTGGAGTGAATGTGCAGAGCAAGGTTTCCCAGGAAAAATGGTTCGCTGGATGGCACTATGAGAGCAGGCGGGACAGTAGGGAGGCTTGGGAAAGTTGAGGGTCCTGGGACGAAAGCCCTAACTGATTGTTGGTCTCTCTCCTTTGCTAATTCCTTCCAGATATAACTATGTTTGCTGGAGTTGATCCTGCAGAGGCTGGCCTCGTGTTGCTTGTGGCAGCCGAGGTGAGCAGATGCTGTAGAAGGCAGCAGCAACAACGCAGGTTGGAGACAGTGTCACAGTGCAGAGGTCTGCGGCACACCCTGAAGACCCAGCAGCCTATCAGGCAGAGGAGGGACCCAAAAGGGGAGGCCAGCATTGTCCCCGTGTGTAGAGGCGACGTTGGTTATTTAATGAACTGACAGACACCATGTGCCGCAGAAGACGGTGTCTCACCAGCTAGGCAATGCAGCATCTGTGCCACATCCTCACAGACATGGCACCTGGTGGAGGAGGACACCCATTTCCAGTGGATGTAAAGGTCACTGCAGCCCTAAACTTCGAAGCCGATGGAAATCCCAGGGCTCGAGCGGGGACCTGTGTGGCATTTTCCAATCTTTAACCCACAGGTGCATTTGCGAAGTGACAGATTCTCTGCATGCCCGGGCATCAGACTATATCACCTTTGAGTAGGACCAGGCCCATCATGATGCCTAGGCTACAGGATTTGCTGCAATCGCCAGGATGCCCCAGGTCCAGGGAGCGATCAACGGGACGCATGTCGCCCTATGAGCACCAGGGCACCTGGGAGTGCCCTATGTTAACAAGAAGGGGTTCCACACATTGAATGTTCAGATCGTGCAGATCTGAATCATGCACGGGTGTGCCCACCACTCTAGGAGCATGCATGACAGCTACATCCTGGGGCACTTGGAGATACCTGGTGTCTTCGAGGACCACCCAGGATGCCTAGTTTGCTTGTGAGGGACAAGGGATACCGGCTGATGCCATAGCCGATGACACTGGTTCGGAGGCCTGAGACAGAGGCGGAGACCTGTAATAATGTGGCCAATGTTGCCACCCATACTATGGTTAGCGGTGCACGGGCGGCTCAAGAGGCGGTTCTGATGCCATGACCACTCTGGCATTGCCTTGCAGTTCACTCCGCAGAGGGTCTTCCGCTTTGTGGTGATCTGCTGTGCCCGCCATAATCTGGCATAACAGCAGGGCGAACTACCAGAGGAGGAAGAGGATCAGGAGGATATGGAGGGACATGCGAAGAGGAGGATGAGGCGGTCTAGGAGGGGCTTACGGCAGGCCAAGGAAGAGCCAGAGAATTTACGGCAGACAGAAGCAAGGTTCAAATATACCAGGAGAACAAGGGTGGCCCTCACTGTCTCCAGATTCTCCTAGGATGAGGCTGTGTCCGTCAGCTCAACAGCCCCCATCCTATTTCCCTCCCTCCCCACCCAATACCCCCCATTCCACCTAGCTACAGATAGTGACCCCCCAGTGCCTACTCAGTGCTCCTCACTCTTCTGATATTCCGTGGTCCAGTGCTGCATCTAGGTGTGTCCCCAGGATGCACATCAGAGGTTGACGCAACCTGCTGCCTTCCATGCCCTGTGGCCTTGTTGCTCTTGGCGGACATGTTCTGGACGGCCTGGAGCCAGGGATCCTGTCAACTAACTGATGTCACTGGCGTTGCCGTGCCACCCTGTTCTGCCTTCTATCCTTGAGATTCACCAGTGTCAGGAAAGGGGAGGTGGATTCGAAAGAAATGGAGATTGCAGTAGTCTACATGTGTTGGCCTCCAGCCCAGCCTTCACCTTCAGGGTGCCCATAGGGCTCTGGGGGACTACAGGGAACAAAGGGTCAGCTGTGACATATCCCTCAGCAACTGGGGCATGATGTCAAGGTCCTCAGCCATGGTCGTCACAGACTGAGCCATTCCTTGTATACCACCACTCAAGACGAGGATGTTGTGGTCCAGGTTTTCCACTGCTGTCGCCATCCCAGCAGTGTTGGCCTAGTGCCACGCATTGTTGGCACCATCTCCTGCGCCTGAAGCCTTTGGGACTCCTCCAATCAGCCTTGCAGTCACCGGAATGTCGCCGACCCTCCCTCCTGAATCTCACATGTTTCCCGATAATTGTATCTTGTACATTCGCTTCAGAAGACAGCGGTCCTGTCTTGGCGACAAGAACTCCTGGGACCCAGCTTGGTCTGCTTCTGAAATTTCTGACATGCAATTTGCTCACCTATTACAAATCACCTTGCTGTTTTGCTCATATCATGGATTTTCTTCTGGCTGCTCTGACTGGCCTCTCCCCTCCTCGGCACATTCGGAAACACCAGATGTAGACCGGAATCCTTCGGCCATCGGGATGCATTTTCCCGTTGGCAGTACACCCCTGGCTGCGGGTTTCACGGCAGCGTGAGGTGATTTCAATGGGAAATCCCACTGACAAGCGGCTGGGGGTTAGAATCCCATTGTTAACGAATGACATGCGGCCGAGAAACATCCGACTGGGGGACCAGAGAATCCAGCCCATGGTTTGGTCCGACGATGCTGGCCTATGAATAATTCTGCCAGGGGCACTCCTGACGTAGAATGCAGCATTGTCCAGTCGTCCAGAAAAAATTGAGACATTATAGTTTCCAGAGTGGCACCTAACTGATTTTCAAATCCTGGCTTGAAGGCTTGGACTGCTTATCCAGCCAGTCCATTGGATTCTGGGAGGTATGGCGATGTTCAGGTATGCTTCATACCATTCGTGGAGGTGAAATCCCGAAATTCAGTGCCAGTGAATGTTGCCCATTATCCGACACGTTTACTTCAGTATCCCATGGGATTCAAATTTTTCAATGACACAATGTCTCATTGTAGCGTGTGATGTTGTAGTCTTCATTGCAAACACTTCCATCCACTTCGAATGGGCATATATCAGGAGCAAAGACATTGTGCCCAAACATCGCCCAATCAATGTGAGCACCCACCCATGGGCCACCCAGGCCATTCCCAAATGGTGAAAAGGGTTGAAGCAGGAAACTTCCGTTGAAGCTGGCACTGATTGCAGTGTTTCAATAGCCTCTCAATGTCAGCATCTATGCCAGGCCACCAAACGTAACCCCTGGCGAACACTATGTAATTTAGCCAAGAGCAACTCCCTTCCTGGTATAGGGCCAACTACTTTTACTTCCAAAATATGATGCTGTTTTCTTAATTCAGCTTTGTGAATACAATATGGCTTCATCTCTTCAGACACTGGCTCATTGGTCCATCTTTTTATTATTCTGTGCTTCATTTTGGACAATAACAGGTCCCAGCTGGTCAAAAACTTGGCTTGCTGCACCAAAACTGGCAACATATCCAAGAAGTAGTGACAATTTCCTGTGGTACTGAAGGGGGTGAGGCGGTGCTACCCTCTCACGTAATGGTAGGCGATTCAGTACATCTACGTTTGCTGTCTGAGTCACAGGCCGGTGTTAGAATGTATACCGATATGCCGATAAGATTAATGCCCAACGCTGAATCCTTGCTGATGCGATTGGCGGAATAGCCTTTTGTTCCTTAAAAAGACGCAAAAGTGGTTTGTGGTCCATTCCAATAGTGAAATGCCTTCCATACTCATACTGGTGGAATGTCTTTACTCCATATACAACAGCCAACCCCTCTTTTTCAATCTGAGAATAACCTTTTTCGACCTCTGAGAGTGTTCTGGAGACATATCCTACAGGTCTTTCAGACCCACCATCCATTATATAAGGCAAAACTGCACTAACACCATAAGGAGATGGTAGCCATGATGTGGAGATGCCGGTGAGCACAGTAAGAAGTCTTACAACACCAGGTTAAAGTCCAACAGGTTTGTTTCAAACACTAGCTTTCGGAGCGCAGCTCCTTCCTCAGGTGACTAATTGTTACTAAAGAAATACCATTCACCTGAGGAAGGAGCTGCGCTCTGAAAGCTCGTGTTTGAAACAAACCGGTTGGACTTTAACCTGGTGTTGTAAGACTTCTTACTGTGCCAGAAGGAGAGGCATCACAAGTTAACACCAATTTTCTGGATGGGTCAAAGTGCACCAATAAACAAGGTGAATGTCATAAATACTTTACCTTGCTGAACATTCCTCATTGCGGCATCTCCAAACCCAATGCTGGTGTTTCTTTAAGGACAGTAAGAAGTCTTACAACGCCAGGTTAAACAGTTTTGTTTCGAATCACTAGCTTTCGGCGCACTGCTCCTTCCTCAGGTGAATGGTATTTCTTTAGTAACATGCACGAGGACCCACAGTGTGAACACATTTGGCAGAAAACGCCCATCATAATTCACCATTCCTAAGAAGGACAGTCTCAGATGTGTTTTTTGGGGACCGGTGTCTCCTTTGTTGCTCTACCCTTGTCTTCCATGGGGTAAAATCCATGTGCAATCTACCCGGTAACCCGGGGAAGCCACCTCATTGGCCTGAAAAGTACATTTCTCCTTCTTGAGGTGAATTCCAGCCTTTTCAAATCTTCTGAGCACCTCTTCCAAGTTAGCTAGATGATCAATTTCTGTTGCTCCTGTTATCAATACATCATCATCATCCAGGTATACTATTACACGTGTTGTCTGGAATATGGCACAAGCTTACGATGCTCCAAAAGGCAGGCTGAAACAAATCCCTGTGCGTTCATTATCCAATTCAAGCCGCTGATAGTGATAGTCCATGTCTAACTTTGGATAAGACTGGGTTCTGGCCAGCATTATATGCAAAACTTTTATCTTTGGAATGGGGTACTTGTCTGGCTTGACAGCCTGCTTCAATACAATTTGTACTCCCGACAGATACAAACGGTCTTGTCTGATTTCATCACAGGGCCTACGGGGTAGTCGATTGAGAAAACTGGACTGGCCGGATGATTCTAACTTTTTAAATCCTGTCTCCACCTTTTCTAACAAGGGATAGGTCTGGCCCTGAAAAACTGTGGTGCTGTCTTGGGGTCTACATGGATCGTCACCTGCCGGCCCTGAATTCTCCTTAACTCATCACAAATTACGTCATCGTATTGCCCATTCTAACAGGTCTCCTTATTTTATTTGAAAAAACTCTGTCCAATGTAAGTTAATTTATTTGAGCCAGCTGCGGCCCAGTAAAGTTGGTCCTCAGCCTAACAAAACTACTAGTGGGAGTTGGGCAGATTGCTGCTCATATCTTATTGGTACGGTGGTAATAACCATGATCTTCATGGCCTCTCGCATATTGGTCACCAATTTTGCTGATGTATTCCTTAAACCCAAAGGCTGAACCCCTTCTCACAAGTATATGTAGGTGTGCGCTCCCATTACAGTGGCGATGCTCCAGTGTTGACTTCCATCTCTATAGGTTTGCCATCAACCAAAAGCACCACTGTGATGGGGGCTACTTTGTCCACTTTCACATTGTTCAGTGAATAAGCACTCAAATCATTTGTTGGGAAATTTGCTATACTGTGTACTTGTGATGTGCTACTGCATTTAACGCTGAGCAGGCTTGACTTGCCCTTACACAGCTGCCTCAAGTGCCCTCTCCTGTGGCGTGAATATCATTCTGCTTCCTTAAACCTGCGAGCTTTTTGGGGAGTGATTACCCCGCACCGGTAACACTCCACTTCAATCCTTGTTGTTGCATTCACTCTCCTAAATCTTCTAACTCTGCTTGCTGCTACATTTGCTTTCTATTTAAAACTAACATCTGCACTTTTGGCGTAACTGCTTACTGCCACTTCCCACCCTAACTGATGAACCCCGGCACAATTTTGGGCACCCTGAAGCTTATGTAGGCCCTTCTCAGTGCTCACCATCGCTAGCAGTATCTCCAGCACTTTTTAAAATTGGTATCTGTCTCTGCCAACTGCTTTCTCTGGATAGCTTTGTGTAAGTTGTAGCAAACTCATCAAAGGACCAAAAATGAACTGGACATGTTGGAAAAGGACATTCCATTTTCAAAGAACAGATTGCTGTACGGACCAGGCCTGCAGGCAGACAACTGAATATGCATTTTTTTTTCAAGACAAACAGGCCATGAGTCATGAAACAGCCCGATCTCATTCAAAGAGGGGCAGTTGAAATGCAAATCACTTGCTGCCCTGGCCAGACGGAACCACAATACCTTAATGGGATAACAAATAAAGTTGTCTCCAGCGACCATTGTCAAGAGACCAGCAGAAACCAGAGACATTGCAAGCTTTTGTAAGGCACTGATTAAAATCAAATTACATTATGACACCTTTTGGTTGGGAAACTTAATCACTTCCATCCTGTCAACAATCAGAAAGGTGGGGCAGCACGGTGGCGCAGTGGTTAGCATTGCTGCCTACGGCGCTGAGGACCTGGGTTTGAATCCCGGCCCTGGGCCACTGTCCGTGTGGAGTTTGCACATTCTCCACGTGTTTGCGTGGGTTTCACCTCCACAACCGAAAGATGTGAAGGGTAGGCGGATTGGCCATGCTAAATTGCCCCTTAATTGGAAAAAATAATTGGGTACTCTAAATTTATTAAAAACAAAAAAAAAATCAGAAAGGCTTCCTTTGTCCTGAAACTCATCTGTGGGAGGGTCAATATTTGACCCAGCAGCATGGTTCAATTGCCGTACCAGCCTCCCCGGACAGGCGCCGGAATGTGGTGACTAGGGGCTTTTCACAGTAACTTCATTGAAGCCTACTCGTGACAATAAGCGATTTTCATTTTCTTGCCTGACACACGCTTCGCCTTGCTGAAATCAGACCACGAGAACTGGAGGAACAACAGCCGCAAGGACCAGCCAGATTGGAAGAAGATCTAAAGAAATCTGTGCCAACGTTTATTTAACTATCCTGTCCCTGGAGCGGTGAGTATATTCCTCCAGCTCACAAAAAACTCTCAATTAGTATAGTTTGTTGAACTTTGGGGTGGGTGAGTGAATATATCTGTGTATCTGTGTTTGCGGGCGCTAAAGTAAATCTGTGTAAGCCGTAAGAATTTTCGATGTGCCGTTTAGTCTCTTGTTTTACACATAGCACTTATGTGTATATAATCGGTGTGTGTGTGGGTTAATCTGAGTTGCAGAAGACTTAATTTCTCTTGAATAAATCAATTATTTTAAAACAACCATTATTATGGTCTCACCTTCCTTTCACTGTCCGCTCTGGTCAAGTCACAATAATTGCCAGGACATACTCCCGTAGTCAAGTACTGGAAAAGGGAATCTGAGTGCTTCGAACACGCTCACTCAAGAGAGGCTACTGGTCAGGAATAAACAGTGGTCCCCCTTTCTCTCTCTTTTGTGAAGTTGCACTAGTGAGGCGCTTCCGGGTGACATTTCACTATCACAGGAGGGAGACTCACACAGGCATAGGTGGCAGTCAAGGTAACTGGTGTGGCATAAGGACAACCTCACTGGTTAGGTATAAACAGTGAGACTCGTCCCCTCTCTCTTGCGAAGCTGTCCCAGTGCGACACTGCTGGGTCCTGGTTTCAACACCTGCAGGAGAGAGACACCCACAGTTATCTGTAACACCCAATACCAGCCTGTTGGGGAGTAAAGGAAAACATTTTTGTGTCATTTGTTAATGACTCCACAAAGTGACCTCTGAGCCTATTGTTCAGGATGGACCCGAATCGCAGTCTTCTGTGAGTTGCCTTAGCTTCATAATATAGGTTGCAATGGTCTCCTCTGGGGCTCTCTGTGTGGAATTAAACTTAAAACACTGCGGGATGACTGAGGGCTTTGGATGATCGTGTGCCTACATCAAATCCACTATCTCTGTTAATGAACCAGAATTGGACGTGTTTGGAGACGTAAGGCTGCGGATTATTCTGCAGGCCTGGGTCTAACATGCACATAAAAGGATTTTCTTCTTCTTTTCCATCTCCTGTATTCCATTGGCCATAAAATAATAACATAGATGTTCTGTAAACTGAGTCCAATCCTCAATGGGGGCATCAAAGGGATTTAATCGATTGAATAGAGGCACCTTTTCTGCAGCACATTTCTATTTTGCAACCTGAGTTTGACCTCAACGTGTTCTGTACTCACAGTCTTGGGGCTACAAATCCTCTGATCCTCATCACCAATGTAATGACTTTGGCTCACCAGTTAAGTTTGAAACAAGTAACACTTATTTACAACATACTATCTGTCAGAGTCGTGCAGCTTCGTGGCTGCCAGTCAGGGTCCAGAATTGATCTGAGGCAAAAGCCCGAGCATGTTAAGGTGAACCCCCACCCTGGTCCCCTAATGTATTTTTCTGGGTCATGCAACCATATCAGCCGATCGCCCTTCAAAGGGGCCAGACACCACAGTGTGAATTCTTTTCCACAGAGAGCTGTAGAGGCTGGGCCGTTAAGTATATTCAAGGCTGAGATACGTAGATTTTGAATCAGTAAGGGAATCAAGGGTCATGAGGATTAGGCGGGAAAGTGGAGTTATCAGTCATGATCTCATTGAATGGCAGGGCGGATTCGATCAGATGAATGGCCGAGTTCTGCTCCTGCATCTTACAGTCTGTGCAAAATGATCCCTTATTCCTATTTCTCAACATGTTCACTGACATCCAGCTCCTGTTTTTTTCCAACAGGGTGCCCTGCCAGCCCTTGGATGGGAGCAATGAATTCCAATGAATTTGAGGCTGGGATATTGAGTAGCTGACTGCTTAGTGCCGGGTACACAAGACACCCCATTTACCCAGATATCCCAGCTTACAATGTGGTACGCTTTAACCCAATATGTGCTTCATGGATTGGGCTCAACTCCCAAACCAGCAGGCAATAGAACTGAGAGTCAGCAACCATTCGGCAGGGTGTTCAATCACTTAATTCTTCACAGTGCAGGAGTCCAAAATACAACAAAGAATTCGGGAAATACTAAGCAGGCCAGGCAGCATCAATGGAGAAAGAAACAGGGTTAATGGGCGGGATCTTCCTGTCCCACCAGCAACTGTGTTCATGGTGGACCGGGAAATTTAATTTATTGTGAGGCTAAAACTCAGATTCCCGGTATCGGGATGAACTGTTGGAATTCTGTTCTTGGGACTTTAAAGGTTGGTTAAAGGCGGGACGAGCTCCCTGATGAACAATGTGAGCAAACTCTTTGGCATGTATTAGCATGTTAAGTATGTTTATTAAATGGCCACTTACCATGAATGAAGGCACCCGCCCTCCAAATTAAGCTCCCAGCCAGTGATAAATTAGAATGTTCACCTTATGACGGTACAGAAGTGGGGCGCGATTCTCCGCTTCCTTCTGTGCCGTCATAAGGTGAACATTCTAATGCCCCCCTGGTGCCCCCCCGCGATTCTCCCAGCCCCCGCTCGGAAGAATCGCCGCTCGCCGTTTTTCACGGCGACCGGCGATTCTCCGACCCGGATGCCATTTGCGACCGTTTCATGACGTCGGCAACCACACCTGGTCACTGCCGTCGTGAACATGGGTGCCAAAGGCCCGTTTGAAGCTTGTGGGGGGCGGAGAGAGGATTGAGCACCACGGCCGTGCTCGGGAGGGGACTGGCCCGCGATCGGTGCCCACCGATCGTCGGGCCGGCGTCTCAAAGCGATGCACTCTTTCCCCTCTGCTGCCCCGCAAGATCAAGCTGCCACGTCTTGCGGGGCAGCGGAGGGGAAGACGGCCACCGCGCATGCGCGGGTTTAAGCCGTCAGCCGTCGTGACGTCAGCCGCGCATGCGCGGGTTGGAACCGGCCAACCTGCGCATGCGCGGCTGACGTCACTTAGGCGCGCCGGCCGCGTCATTCTCGGCGCGCCGTCAGCGTCAAGGCCCGGCCGGCGAGAATAACGGAGCGCCGCTCCTAGCCCCCCGGGTGGGGGTGAATATGGTGAGAGGAGCGGCCTCCGAGGCCGTCGTGAAACTCGGCCGAGTTAACGACGGCCTTCCCAATTTTTCCCGGGAGCGGAAAATTCCGCCCCAATTATTTTTTTCCAATTAAGTGGAAATCTAGCATGGCCAATCCACCTACCCTGCACTCTTTTAGGGTCTGGTGGTGGGACCTAGAATCAGGCACGGGGAAAACGATCAAACTCCACATGGACAGTGCCCCGAAGCCAGGATCGAAGCCGGGTCCTCGGTGCCGTGAGGCAGCAATGCAAACCACTGCACCACCGTGCTGTCCTGGGATCGAGCTTATTGAGTGCTGTTGGAGCTGCACTCATCCAGCCAAGTGGGGTGCATTCCATTGTGCTTCTGGCTTGTGCCTTTTAGAGTGTGGACAAGCTTTGGGGAGTCACCGCAGGATTCTGAACGACTGAGATTTGGCTCAATGTCTCCGGTTGATGGACTTGCATCAGAACTGGAAGAAGTTAACAATAGAACAGGTTTTAAGCAGGTTTTTTTTAATACAGAAACCTGACAACTCTGAACCAGATCTGTCCCAGCCAGAGATACCGAAAGGCAGAAATTGGTTGCTTGTAAAAAAAAAACTCTTTCGACGACATAAATCATTTAAGTGGGTCACACATGCTGATCGTAAACTACAGATTAGTGAAAACACATTAGAGTTTATTTGGCGCAATGCTTTGGCTTCCTGCCAGCAGCGGAAAGCTTGACGGCCAGACAGGGAACTTAATTTAGCGTGAGGCCAAAAATTCCTGATGTCAGGATGAACTGTCGTAATTCTGTCCTCGGGACTTTAAAGCAGGGTTAAAGACAGGTCAAGTTTCCCAACAGTGAGTGGAAGCCCTTCTACATGTGTCAGTATGTCACACATGCTCATTAAAAAGCCACCTCACTGGAATTAAGCTCCTCACCAGCCAGAAATGATAACGCTTAGTTTTCTAACTGGACAAAAGTGATTTGAACTCGGTGAAGTAAAAACCTTCCATGACTATGGTGAGTTTCTGCGGCATTGTCCTCTCTGGGTCTGTAAATGCCAAAATATGCTTGTGAGTGGGTTGCATTGCAGGTTGCATGGAGGTTGACCAAGAGAGGGAGAAAGGGTCAGTGGGGAAGGGTGGAGAAGAGGACGGGCAAAGATTGCAGGGATAAAGCAGGGTGTCCAGGGAGGGATGGTGCAGGGTGTCCAGGGAGGGATGGTGCAGGATGTCCGGGGATTGTGCTGTGGTCTCTGTCCAGGTTGTTTTTGTCAGATTGCAAGTCCCCCTCTTCCCATGAACAGGCAAGAGGACCTCCTGCCTGCCACTGATAGCCCTGGAGCAGGGTACGTGGAGAGCTGTTGTTGAACTTTGGGGCTATCCTAGACATTTTGCCCTCCCCCTCGCCTCCCTTTCCCCAACCATCTAGAGAGAGACATAGAGAGTTAACAGCCTGATGCTTCACATCTCTCTATATTCAGTAAAGGTCATACTTCAACTGCATTCTATGACTTTGTCTTGCTGGCCAATGGTCCTGAAATCTTCCCTTCAGTAAAAGCAGGCAAAAATAAAATTGCATTCACTTCTGGCAATGTACTTTCAAATGAGTAGATGCATAAACAAAGGGCGAGAGTCACTGGAAGAATCTCAAATTCTGGTTTCTGCACGTGTGCGCACGCTTCCCTGGGAGCATGCATGACAGCCACATCCTGGGACACTTGGAGATCCCCAGCATCTTCGAGGATGATGGGTTGGCTCTTGGGTCATGGGGTACCCGCTGAGTCCGTGCTGATAATGAGGCCAATGTTGCCGCACGTGCTGTTACTGAATGGTTCATCGACTGCTCAAAATGCGATTCTGATGCCTGGATCGCTCTGGTGGTGCACTGTAGTACATCCCCCAGAGGGTCTCCCGCTTGTGGTGATCTGTTGTGTGCTCCATAACCTGGCACAGCAGTGGGATGACATGCTGGAGGAGGAGAAGGAGGGACATGTGGCCTCATCTGAGGAGGAGGATGTGGACCAGGAGGGGGTGATGCACGAGTTTGGGGAGGAGTTGCAGGAGGAATTGGACGGTGGGCAACAGGCAACGGCAAGAGTCTGGCATTCCCGGAGGACCAGGAAGCCCCCACCACCCCCCTCGCCCACTTCTCATAGAACGAGGCCTTGTCTGTCAGCTCACCTCCTCCACCCCCATTCCCCTCGTTCCTGTCCATTCCCTTCCTTCATCCACAGTCCCCTCCTTCCCACCCATTCCCTTCCTTCACCCCCATTCCCCTCCTTCCGACCACGCCATTCCATTCCATGACCCTCCCACAGTAGCACCCCCCACCCCTCCCATCGACTACCCTGTTCCACCCTCCCTGGGTCTGTGTAACATCACCCCAGGTTATTGGCCTGTGTCGGCACTATCAACGGGAGAGTGATGAAAGCTCTGGTGCTCCTCAGTTTATGCCAAAGTCTGACTCCTGCCTTTCTGCTGACAGCGCGGCCACACCCATCCTCTGAACGGGGTTTGCATTGGGGGCGTTTGATTTGGGACCACTGTGCCCGGGGGTGGGGGCGCAGGCAGACCCGCTGTGAAGATTAACGTAACAGAGGCATCACGTGTATCAGGTGTAACATGTTTTAATAGGGAACATTTGATATTTCCATTCCCCCTAGCTACAGATTGTGACCCCACACCGCGCAGTGCCCACACAGTGATCTTCAATTTTCCTTACGTGGTCTAGCACTACGTCTCAGTGTGTTCCCAGGATGCACACCAGATGTGGTGGCAGCTTCCTGTTTTTCACGCTCTGTGGCCTTTGATGTTATTGGCGGACGTCTGCTGGAGGGCCTGGAGCCGGAGGGCCCCGGCCGACTTGCTGGTCTCACTGGCATCGCCATTCCACTCTGTTCTGCCCGCTGCCCTTGAGATGTGCCGGTATCAGCAGAGGGGAATTCAGAAGATTGGAGACCGCCATCATTTCCTTGGTGGCAGGCCCCGGGTTGGCCTCCAGAGGTACTTCCTCCCTGATGGTGCTCGCAGGACCCTGAGGAGTCCCCATGGATCAAGGAGTCAGCTGGCATGATCATCGCAGCTCCAGGGTCCCAGGTTCGATTCCCGGCTTGGTCACTGTCTGTGCGGAGTCTGCACGTCCTCCCCGTGTGTGCGTGGGTTTCCTCCGGGTTCTCCGGTTTCCTCCCACAGTCCAAAGATGTGCGGGTTAGGTGGATTGGCCATGCTAAATTGCCCGTAGTGTCCTAAAATGTAAGGTTAAGGGGGGGTTGTTGGGTTACGGGTATAGGGTGGATACGTGGGTTTGAGTAGGGTGATCATTGCTCGGCACAACATCGAGGGCTGAAGGGCCTGTTCTGTGCTGTACTGTTCTATGTCTATGTCTATCTCCAGAGGCCTCTGCCTCACCTGGCTGTGCCAGCCCTCATTGTCTGCACCATGATGTCAACGCCCTGAGCAATGCTCCTCAGTGACTGAGTGGCGAGGGAGTGTTTAAATGCAGCTCAGCTCCCCCTTGTTAGTGGCAAGGTGCTGAGGCATTAATCAGGCCAATCAGATGACAAGGGAGCCTGTCATGGAGAGAAGCTTGTGGGGGCTCATTGCCGCACGAAGTGCCGTTAAATAAAGACGGCAATCTCGCCAACGCGCCCAACGAGAGACACCCCGCCAATAGCACCCAAAATGACACTTTGAATTTTTTTCCGTTAAATCGTGGCCAATGTTCCTACTTGCGGAAAAGACCAAAACTAGAGATCATGGGCGGGATTCTCCGTCGGCCGACACTGAAATCGAGAAAGGCGATTGGATGGAGAATCGGCCCTGTCGCTGAAACCATGGCGGGTGCCGGGTTCACACCCAAAACGCAATTCTCCGGTGCCTCAACAATGCGTTTCACTCCACTGGGACAGTAAATGCCATTCACATATCATTAGCGGGACATACCCAGTATCCTCTGGGGCCTCCGCAATGCTTCGCCTCCGTCAGTTAGAATTCCTGACAGCAAGGTTCACTCGTTCTTTTAAAATTTGGGAAACAGGAGCCACGGCTGATGACGGAGAGAGAGAGAGGAGGTAGGAGATGAAGTGGTGCGATCGTGGCCTGCCGATCCTGACACTGGCTGGCTTTGAGGGGGAGGGGGGGGAGAGAGAGAGGTGACCAGGGGGGAGAGAGGGGCAGGGTGACCCCCCATGGGACTGGGGTCTCCAGGCATGGACTCCAGCCATTCCTGCGGTCTGCAAGGCAACCATCTTGCTGTGCATCCCACTGACCGCCCTCCGTGGCCCGTGGTTCAGCAGAGTGACACCGGCCATGCGGAGCCCCATCTTCCACCCCACCACCCCCACATCGCACCACCCTCTGCACCCCAGCCTCCACCCTCTGCCATACCACCCTTGCTGCCCAGCCCTCAGCGCCCATCCTCCACCACACCACCACCACAAGACCCCCCCCGCCCAACTGGCTGCCACCTGCCTGCAGGGCAGCACGCAGCCCACCCAAGGGTAATGCCCACAGTAGTCCTTACAAGGGGGCATCGGATGGAGGCCGTGGAATGTGACGCTGGCATGGGCAGCAAGGACGGGTGCCTGGGTCAGAGGCCACCACGATGCTGGGCACTGATGAGATGAGGCAGTAGGGCAGAGATGGGGGAGGCGGGGGAAATACAGGAGCAGGGTCCACAGTGCCAACCGGGGCTACCATGTCGCCATTGGCCCTAGTTCGGCACAGGGGTATGCACCATACTAACATGCTAGCCTTTCACCCTGTGCAGACAATGGATATTGGAATTGAACCAGCAACAATGGCCTTCCCCCTAATCGCCACAACCATGGGGGATGCATTGCAGCTGTGGGAGCTGGAGATGGAGCGGCTTCAGGAGGAGGAGTCTGCCCCAGAGAAACAGGAGGCAGCCGCTGAGAATGGATAGCCAGCCACCCAAAGATAGAGGAGGAGAAGGTGCAAAGGAGTTGCCTCATGAGGCCTTGTGTGTACCTGCCGGATCGGACATGCCATCGAAGACTCAAGGTGAGTAGGGTCACATCTGCCAGATCATGGCATGCCTGGTACCGTGGGGGAATGGGGGAGAACACCAGCACCCGGTGACCAGCAAGGTGACGGTTTCCCTGAACCTCTATGCCATGGGGTCCTTCCAGGCGCTGAGTGGGACCTTTCCAAATCTCACAGAGCTCGGTGCACAGATGCACCCGTGCCGTCATGGAGGCCCTAAATGCCCAGTCGGCACAGTACATCCATTTTAACATGGACCGAGCCCACCAGGATGCCTGGGCAGCAGGGTTTGCATCATCGCCGAGATGCCCGAGGTCCAGGTCTGATCGACGGGATGCATGTTGCCCTACGATCACCTGCAGATGACAGACCGGTCTTCAAAACCAAAAGAGGTTCAACTCGATGAACGTGATAGTGTGTGACCCTGAGATGCTCATCATGCTCACCTGCATCTGATATCCGGGCAGTGTGCATGACGCCTTCATCCTGGCACACTCGACGGTTCCATCCACTTCCAGTTGCATCCTCCTGCCCCCGGCTGGGGGGGGGGGGGGGGGGGGGGGGGGGGGGGTTGGCTCCTGGGTGACAGGGTTATCCACTGTGGTCATGGCTGATGACACAAATCTGGAAGCTACAGACTGACGTGGTGACCCGTTACAATGCCGCTCATGCAGTGACCAGGGACCTGATCAAGCTCTGCTTCGGTCTCCTGACGATGCGGTTCAGGTGCCTGGACCGCTATGGAGGGACCCTCCAGTATAGCCATCGTGGTGTGCTGCTGCATCTTCCACAACATCACGCAGAAGAGGGGCGATATTCTGGAGGAGGACGATGAACGTCAGTCCTCGTCCGACGAGGAGGATGCAGGGGAGGGCAAAGATGGACAGGACATGGGGCCCGGGCAGGCATGGGAGGGTGCACAATACGTGCACCAGGCCCAACACGCCTCTGATTGCCTCCATGTTCACTGACTAGGGGAACTGGCCAGGGGAACATACACCCATCCCCTGAATACCCTCCTTGCGCCACCAGCTGCCCCCCCCCCCCCCACCTCGCAAATACATATACACATGTATAAAAGCCAAATTTCTGATACCCTTTTTTAGGCAGGAGTCAAGGAGTCGATTTCTACATAGGTAGTATTTTCAAGGGGCTTACTTTCAGCTACTTAGTCTCGTGGCACACACAGCCAACAGAGACCAGTGCTGGACTTTCAGTTTCAGACCCTCACGGTTTACAAGGAAGTACATTAAAGCACAAGAAAGCCAAAAGTGGGACACTTTTCATCCCTTTTATTTTCTTATGGGATCATAGGTCCGTTCATGTCAACTCCATGAACTTTGTTCCATTGCTGAGAAAGTTTAATCCCTCGGGACTCAGACACACTGTTCTGACTGACTCCTGACAATCTTCCCACCATCACGTCATAGAATCCGTAGAATCCCTACAGTGCAGAAGGAGGCCATTTGGCCCATCAATTTTCCACCGCATCCTCTGAAAGAGCGTCCTAACCAGGCCCACACTCCCGCCCTATAACCCTGTAACCCCATCTAACCCCAACATCTTTGGACATGAAGGGACAATTTAGCATGGCCAATCCACCTAGCCTGCACATCTTTGGACTGTGGGAGGAAACTGGAGCACCCGGAGGAAACCCACACAGACACGGGACGAACGTGCAGACTCCACACAGTCAGCCGAGGTCAGAATCGAACCCGGGTCCCTGGCACTGTAAGGCAGCAGTGCTAACCACTTCAATGAGAAATTACACTTTTACTAAAGTTCATCAATATCTCAGAGGGAATATTGAAGTCTGTGAGCTAGGACCGATCAGAACACTCTGCCTCAAATCCAGATCTCTACTGTGCTAGCCTGAACACAGAGTGGGGCAGTGAGCTGGGTCACAACAGAGTGTCCTTGGAAAGTCAAGGATCGACCTTTACACAAGATTAACTACTACTCGAGTATAAATGCCCTTCATTCAGCAGGCGACTCATTCGGGTAAATCTGTTCTGGCAGGAGCAAGAGGAAGAGGAAGAACAGGAGGAGGAATTGGAGGAAGAAAGGAAGTTAACCACCAGAAACCTGTATCCTCCCAACGGAGTGAACAGATCCTGGACAATTTGTCTATGCTTATCTGAGCGACACTATCCCAAGTTGCTGCAGCTGCCTATTGACGCTCTTACAGATCTGTAACAGACTGACACACTGGCGCTGCTTTGTGGGTTGCAGGTTCCTATGCCAGTTGGCTTTTGGGAATGGAGAGGATGTGGGGGGGTGGTGTGAATTTGAAGGAATGGGATTCCCTCTGTGCCCCTGCCCGCCCCGACCTCACAGTGACTTTACACTGGAGCGGGCAAGTTTTCAATGCCTTGCCCCAACTTAGTGGACTGTTGGCCACTTAAAAGCAGTTTCCCACCAGCCTCAAATTTTAGACTGGTCAGAGGATTTGCCAGGTGTGGGACAAGTCCAAAAATGATCAGTCTAAGGCCATTGGCAGGAAGGGTGGGTCTGTGGTGGGCGGTTCCCTGCCTCCATCAGAAGCCCCCTTCGACCTTTAGGCGCCCTCCTTTCAGGTCCGGTGCTGGAAATCTCTCCCCCTCCCTCAGTCTCTCCTCCAATACCCCACTCACCCACTTTCCACCCACCCAGGTCTTCCCTACTCTCCCTGCCCTGGGACCCTGAAAACTTGCCTTTCTATCCAATTCTGGGACTTTGGCTCTGTCATTATCATGTATTTCCTCTTCCATGCACTCCTGTTGCCACAGGGACTGGAGAACTGATTGGGCGGCAGCTTTCTAAGGCGGGACTTCTTCCCCAATGAGGGGACAGAAGACCCGCTGCTGCCGATTGATGCTACGGCGGGTATGAGATGACTGTGGGACAGGCAGCGTTGGCAGGAATGTGCTCCTCAATGACTCTTCACCTGGTGGTAAAGGAAAGCCCATTCTCCGAAATACTCAAGCCCAGGTCACACAGAATAGGACAATAGAGGGATATGGACCCCGGAAGTGGAGAAGATTTTAGTTTCGACGGGCAGCATGGTTGGCGCAGGCTTGGAGGGCCCAAGTGCCTGGTCCTGTGCTGTACTGTTCTTTGTTCTTTTGTGCTTTGACATTCCTTCAATTGTTGCCTCACAGCTTCATCCAAATTACAGCAATGATAACTCTAGCAGAAAGTACAGGATGGTGATCAAGGCAATTACACTTTCATCTAACTCAGGAACACATCTGCTGACATGATCCTGGTTTCGATCAGCTAACTCAGTTACCGACCAAGGGATGAATAAATCTATAGTTAGCCCCTGCCATTCGCAACCCCCTCTATGGTGAACTTGTTTACCTGCGTGAATGTGTGTGCACACCAAATAGCAGTTGGTGGTCCCAAAACGTCGCTCGTCCACGATTTAGATCCTCACGCTAACCTGTTGGACTGTTAAACTCTCACCTATTCCACATCCTTCCCAGGTAGAAAGCGTGCACTGCACATGCACCATTTCTGCTCAATACACAAGTTCACCATTCACGATTTCACCTTTTGCAAGATTTCGCGTGAAGGCAACGCGCTTGAACGATGGGTGTTGACCTGTATATAAAATACAAGAAAGACAGAAAAGATTAAAGACTTGTGCCTATATTGTGTCTTTCAAGACCTTGAGGCATCCCAAAGCACCTTGAAGTTTAGTCACTGTTACAATGTGGGAAATGTTTCAGACAATTAATGCACAGCAAGCTCCCACGAACAGCATTGTAATAAAGGAAGAGATAATGTGTTTTAAAGACGATGGCTGAGGAATAAATGTTGGCCAAAGCACCGAGGAGAAGATCTTTTCCCTTCTTCAAATAGTCATAGATATGTGATATGGGATTCTTTTTCATTTAACAAGAAGGGCAATTTAGCATCTCATCTGAAGAAATGATTCACTTTATAATTCTAATCACAAACCGAAAGACGAGAATGCTCTTGAGACAATTTGTGCTGATTTCATTTCTTACATTCAGTGATTCAATTAACTCAAACAGCCAGTAGGCCTGAAGTGGTAACCACTTAGACGCTGACAGTATTCTATTGCCAAACTCCAATGTTTTTCTGGACTGCTCAGGAAATATTATAAGTGTATTTTTGCAAATGTATTCAGCTGATGATAAACCGCATCAGAAGTTAATTCTTTGGGATGTAAACAGAGAAATTAACACAGGAGCTCAGACTGATGCTGAGGGAAGCATTATTTATTAAAACCAGCACATGCAGTCGCAGCAGGCCCAATAAGCAATCAATACAATCAAGTGCCAATAATTATTGAGGCTTTTGTATTATGAATAAATATTAAAACATGCATTGTTGCAACAATGGCTTTGTTCCCAAACTTCTTCTCCCTGAGTGTGATTGGCATGGTAAATCTTACTACCACTAGGATCATTGAGGTGACTAGAAAAAACGTATTTAAGGGGAAGCATGCTGAGCGCATTAGGGAGAAAGGAATAGACGTATATGCTGATAGGGTTACATGTAGCAGTATTGGATGCAGGCAGAACTTAAACACTACCATAGATTAATTGGACTGAATGGTCTGTTTCTGTGCTTCAAAGTCTATGTAATACTTGTTGATGCAACGCTGGTATCAAATTCATAGAATCCCAACAGTGCAGAAGGAAGCCATTTGGCCCATTGAGTCTGCACCAGCCCTCTGAAAGTGCACTCTACCTAGGCCCACTCCCCGCCCTAGCCCCAAAACCCCATGCATTGATCATGGCCAATGTGCACACCTTTGTACACTAAGGGGCAATTTAGCATGACCAATCCACCTAACCTGAAAATCCTTAGACTGTGGGAGGAAACCGGAGCACCAAAGGAAACCCACACAGATATGGGAAAACTCCACATAGAGTCACCCAAGGCTGGAATCGAACTAAGGTTCCTGGCGCTGTAAGGCAGCAGTGCTAACCACCGTGCCACCATTGAGTGATGCAATACATTGAGTGCAGGGTTTGATACCATCTGTACTGCTTCTCAACTGGGGAGGTAGATGGGACATAGTCGATGATGTGTTGGGTAAGCTGGGTCTATGTGGACTGCGTTTGATGCAGTGTAGAGAGAGACAGGCTTCCAACACTTGAAGAAATGCAACACGATTTTATTGATCAACTAACTATAATACATGCTTAACTGTGGGTTGACACTATGCTGACTTGACTGGAGACCTGAGGCTAACCTGACCAGACTATCTGACTACCACATGGTGTTTGTACTAGTTGCTGCTCACGAGCTCTGACTGTCTCAGAGGCTGGATCCCGAGAGAGCAGGAAAACCGGTGCCCTCTGGCTTTACAGTGGCCGTGTCCTGTCTGGTGATTTGCTGCTGTGTTCTGTATGCTCACTGGTCATCCCCTGTGTCAATCACTGCCTGTCTGCACTCCATCATATACCTGGATGTATGTTATGACATCTCTCCCCCTCTTTTTTTTAAATATGTGTTCAGGTCAATAAATAATGAATATGTGTACAGGAACCTGACTATATACAGAATATGCTAACGTATATACATGGGAAGGTGTACAGTGGAGATAGAGGGCAGATAAAACATGTGAAAAAAAACGATATGTACAGATGTGTAAACGATGAGATAACAAGATAATGCAACATTCAGTCTATAAATTCAGTCTCTGTGGCGGGCGACGAATTCTGGTTGACGGAACGGGCATTTGGCTCTGTTGAGTCGTAGGCCATGCTCATGGATCCTGTGGAACACCCGCTTGAGGCGATCGATGTGTTTTTGAGGAGTTGTGGACCAGATAATGACATCGTCAATGTACATTCGCACCCCCTCGATGCCCTCCATCATTTGTTCTATTATGCGGTGGAACACCTCTGAGGCGGAGATGATGCCAAAGGGCATTCGGTTGTAACAGTAGCGACCGAATGGGGTGTGGTGATGTGCATCACTGTAAATACACAAGGGATTAATGTAAATACATGTAGACTAGCTAGACACTTGAGGGAGCATCAGAGATATGACACACAGACACTCATCCAATAGAACAGTTAGATAGGACACGACCAATGGGCATTTATGATACACACAGAGGTGATACGACCACAGGAGGGCATTACACCTACCCATATATAAAGGAAACCACACACATGATCTGCCTCTTTCCAGTGAAGACAGTCAGTGAGTACAGACATAGGGTTGATTCAATATCACTCCCACCACGTGGATTGTAGCAGACTGGTTAGTCAGTCTGGGCAGCTATAGAAGGATTAACAGGAGTGTCGAACCCGAGTAATAGAAGTGTATGTAGTTTAATAAACGTGTTGAAGTTATCTCCACGTCTGAACCTTCCTTTGTCAAGTGCACTACAAGGAAGCCGCTTATGCCACACTTAGAGCATAACAAGACACGGGGTATTAAATGTGCACAGCTTTTGACTGGACGCACCCAGCTGTATTTGCCAAAACCCCTTGGAGGTGTCCAGCTTCGTGAAGAATTTGGCATGAGCCATCTCGCTGGTTAACTCTTCTCGTTTAGGTATTGGGTTGTGTTCCCTCATGATGTTGCGGTTCAAATCTTTGGGGTCGATACAAATTCGAAGTTCCCCCGACGGCTTCTTGACGCAAACCATGGAGGTAACCCAGTCCGTGGGTTCCGTGAACTTTGAAATTACGCCCTGGTCCTGGAGGTCTTGCAGCTCCTGCTTGAGGTGGTCCTTGAGGGGTGCCAGCACCCGATATGGTGCGTGAACCACAGGTGTGGCACTTGGCTTCAATAGGATTTTGTAACGGAATGGGATTGTGCCCATACCTTTGAACACACTACGGAATTGCGCTATGATGTCATCGAGTTGAGCCTGGAAGTTATCATCTGGCGAGGTTGTTGCCTGTGCGGACGACATGGTGGGAACCCACTGCACCAGGTTCAGGAGTTTGCAGGCCCGAGCACCGAGCAGGGAAGCTCTGTTGGTTCCTACGATTTCAAATCGCAGCGTTGCTTTTAATAACCTATTGGAAACCGAAAGCTGGCATAAGCCACTGGCAGCAAAGGTATTGCCATTATAGTCGAGGAGCTGGCAGGAAGGTGGAAGAATGTTTAGTTTGACACGGATGGTGTCGAGGTCAGACTTTGAAATGGGGTTTGCTGAAGCGCCGTTGTCCAGCTTGAAACGTATGCGAGCCTTGTTAACCGTAAGGGTGGCACACCACTCGTCGTCCGGATCAATGCTCAGAATTGGGAGTTGTTTCACCATCGTTGAGAAAGGCAGCACATGCTCGGTGATGATGCCCACCCGGAATGGGTTTTTGAGGCCCTCAGCGTCGGGATCTGGTACACTGTCGGGGTCGGAGCCTGTCACGGGTTGCTGTACTGACCAGACGCTCCTGCGCTGTGGCTGGGATCGCTGTGTGCTGGGCAGTGGAGCAGATCTGGCAAAGGGCTGCGTAGTGGCCAAGCTTGCCACACTGGAGACAGCATCGAGATTTTGCCGGACATTGCCGCTTTAAGTGGGCGGAGCCACAATTGGAACACGTCATGACGCCGACGTCAGGACGTTCCCTGCGCCACCACGCATGCACAGTGCGGTCGAACGACGTGCGCACTTGCGCGGGCTGGTCGTCGGTCTCGCCGTCCCCTCGGTCGTGGCGCGCATGAGCTGGAGCCCGGGAAAATCACGCGAAATGGTCACTCTCATCCAGACTCAGGCCCTGCATTTGTTTGATGGCCTGCACCCGTTCTGCCTTGTGGGGGTTTTGCCTTGCCGTTTCTGCCATCCTGATATGGGAGTCCCGGTTGTTAGCGTGCTCATGGAGGACGCAGGTTTCGATAGCGATGGTAAGGGTGAGCTGCTTAACTTTTAGGAGCTGCTGGCGAAGGGAATCGGAGTGGACCCCAAAAACGATCTGATCCCGGATCATAGAATCAGTTGTCGAGTCATAGTTGCATGACTGCGCGAGGATGCGGAAATGGGTTAAAAAGGACTGAAAAGGTTCATCCTTACCCTGAAGCCTCTGCTGGAAAATGTACTGTTCAAAGCTCTCATTGACCTCAATGTCGTGGTAGCTGTGAAACTTCAGTAGGACCGTTTTAAACTTTGCCTTGTCTTCGCCTTCAACAAATGTGAGAGAGTTGTAGATGTGGATAGCGTGTTCCACGGCTGTAGAAAGGAAGAGTGTGATCTTCCTGGCATCCGATGCGGCCTCGAGGTCGGTGGCTTCAAGATACAGCTGGAACCTCTGCTTTAAAATCTTCCAGTTTGCACCGAGGTTGCCAGCGATGCGGAGCTGCGGGGGAGGGCGGACGCTGTCCATGTTACCGGATGGCTGATTGCTGGTCAAAGGCAGATTATCTCAAGGTAGGTCTGTCAAACGTCAGCATTACTCACTGGTACCATGATGTGTTGGGGATGCTGGGTCGACAGGGACTGCGTTTGATGCAGTGTAGAGAGAGACAGGCTTCCAACACTTGAAGAAATGCAACACAATTTTATTGATCAACTAACTATAATACATGCTTAACTGGGGGTTGACACTATGCTGACTTGACTGGAGACCTGAGGCTAACCTGACCAGACTATCTGACCACCACATATTGTTTGTACTAGTTGCTGCTCACGAGCTCTGACTGTGTCAGAGGCTGGATCCCGAGAGAGCGGGAAAACTGGTGCCCTCTGGCTTTATAGTGGTCGTGTCCTGTCTGGTGATTGGCTGCTGTGTTCTGTGTGCTCACTGGTAATCCTGTGTGTCAATCACTGCCTGTCTGCGCACCATCATATACCTGGATGTATATTATGACAGTCTCGATACCCCTTGACTAGTAAGAAGAATAAAACACAGGCACCAAACCCCTTATCCGATGGCCCACAATCCATGAGGACCCAGAAACAGGCAACATTTGAAGTTGGCGCTCGAGATAAAAACTTGAATAAACACCTTTTATTCTTTGGTCTTTCATACTTTATTTACTCAGGTGAGGACCTTGAGACGATTGTTATCACTAAGGAGGGAGTGATGGGCAAGCTAATGGGGCTAAAGGTAGACAAGTCTCCTGGCCCTGATGGAATGCATCCCAGAGTGCTAAAAGTGATGGCTAGGGAAATTGCAGATGCACTAGTGATAATTTACCGAAATTCACTAGACTCTGGGGTGGTGTCGGTGGATTGGAAATTAGCAAACGTGACGCCACTGTTTAAAAAAGGAGGTAGGCAGAAAGCAGGAAATTATAGGCCAGTGAGTTTAACTTCGGTAATAGGGAAGATGCTGGAATCTATCATCAAGGAAGAAATTGCGAGGCATCTGGATAGAAATTGTCCCATTGGGCAGACGCAGCATGGGTTCGTAAAAGGCAGGTCGTGCCTAACTAATTTAGTGGAATTTTTTGAGGACATTACCAGTGCAGTAGATAACGGGGAGCCGATGGATGTGGTATATCTGGATTTCCAGAAAGCCTTTGACAAGGTGCCACACAAAAGGTTGCTGCATAAGATAAAGATGCATGGCATTAAGGATAAAGTAGTAGCATGGATAGAGGATTGGTTAATTAATAGAAAGCAAAGAGTTGGGATAAATGGGTGTTTCTCTGGTTGGCAATCAGTAGCTAGTGGTGTCCCTCAGGGATCCGTGTTGGGCCCACAATTGTTCACAATTTACATTGATGATTTGGAGTTGGGGACCAAGGGCAATGTGTCCAAGTTTGCAGATGACACTAAGATGAGTGGTAAAGCGAAAAGTGCAGAGGATACTGGAAGTCTGCAGAGGGATTTGGATAGGTTAAGTGAATGGGCTCGGGTCTGGCAGATGGAATACAATGTTGACAAATGTGAGGTTATCCATTTTGGTAGGAATAACAGCAAACGGGATTATTATTTAAACGATAAAATATTAAAGCATGCCGCTGTTCAGAGAGACTTGGGTGTGCTAGTGCATGAGTCACAGAAGGTTGGTTTACAAGTGCAACAGGTGATTAAGAAGGCAAATGGAATTTTGTCCTTCATTGCTAGAGGGATGGAGTTTAAGACTAGGCAGGTTATGTTGCAATTGTATAAGGTGTTAGTGCGGCCACACCTGGAGTATTGTGTTCAGTTTTGGTCTCCTTACTTGAGAAAGGACGTACTGGCGCTGGAGGGTGTGCAGAGGAGATTCACTAGGTTAATCCCAGAGCTGAAGGGGTTGGATTATGAGGAGAGGTTGAGTAGACTGGGACTGTACTCGTTGGAATTTAGAAGGATGAGGGGGGATCTTATAGAAACATTTAAAATTATGAAGGGAATAGATAGGATAGATGCGGGCAGGTTGTTTCCACTGGCGGGTGACAGCAGAACTAGGGGGCATAGCCTCAAAATAAGGGGAAGTAGATTTAGAACTGAGTTTAGGAGGAACTTCTTCACCCAAAGGGTTGTGAATCTATGGAATTCCTTGCCCAGTGAAGCAGTTGAGGCTCCTTCATTACATGTTTTTAAGGTAAAGATAGATAGTTTTTTGAAGAATAAAGGGATTAAGGGTTATGGTGTTCGGGCCGGAAAGTGGAGCTGAGTCCACAAAAGATCAGCCATGATCTCATTGAATGGTGGAGCAGGCTCGAGGGGCCAGATGGCCTACTCCTGCTCCTAGTTCTTATGTTCTTATGTTCTTATACTTTATTTTATGTATTATAAGTAAATGTTAGGCCAACATCCCAAAATCCATAGAATTCCAGATCCGGCACACGCCTGGTCCCGAGCTTTGCGGATACGGGTTCGATACCTGTAAGTTATTGGTTCTGCACTTGGGACAAATGCATTTCAACTCAAACTTCAAAGTCTTCAGCACATCACCCCCGTTGAGACTTTTGTACAGTGCTGAGGGAGTGCTGCACTGTTTAAGGTGCAGTCTTTCAAATGTGGTACTGGGGGAAGAATTTGCCTCGCATTCTTCTAAACTCCAATGAATATAATCCTAACTGACATAGTCTCTCCTCATATGACAGTCATGTCATCCCAGGAATCAGCCTGGTAAACCTTCACTGCACTCGCTCCTTAGCAAGAACATCCTTCCTCAGATAAGTACGCCATAACTGCACACAATACTCCAGGTGTGGCCAAATCAATGCCCTTTACAATTGAAGATAAACATCCCTATTCCTATACTCCAATCCTCTCACTATGAAGACCAAAATACCATTTGCCTTCTCTACTGTCTGCTGTGCCTGCGCGCTTACTTTTAGCGACTGATGCACAAGGACACCAAAGCCTCGCTGAGTATCCATTGTTATAATATCCACTCATGTATATAATGTTGTGCAGACAGGCAGTGAATGACACACAGGATGACCAGTAAACACAGAACACAGTGCAGCCAATCACCAGACAGGACACTACCACTATAAAGCAAGAGGGCACTAGGTTCCCCGCTCTCTCTGGACCCAGCTACTGAGACAGTCAGAGTCCACGAGCTAGCCAGTGCAAACACCATGCGGTAGCTAGTAAGCCTGGTCAGGCTACTACTAGGTCTCCAGTCAGATCAGTATAGTGTCGACCCACAGCTGAATATGTTTATCAGTTCTATCGTTGAATAAAACAGTGTTGGATCTTCTCCAGTGTTAGACGTCTGTTTCTATCTTCCCTGCATCGAGTGCAGTCCACATCGAACCAACCTGCCTAACACATCATCCACCTCTCTCAATATACACCCATTCAAATAATAATCCCGCGTCCTATTTTTTGCTACCGAAGTGGATTACCTCACATTTTTCCATGCTATACTGTATCTGTCATGCATATGCTCACGCACTTAGGCTGTCCAAATACCGCTGAAGCATCTTTGCATCTTCCTCACAGCTCACCCTCCCACCCAACTTTATATCAACTGTTCCTAGCAACTGTTGGGGATCCGTCACTGGGGGGTGGGGGATGGGGGGGACCTCCAGGACGGCCAGGGTTCCGATCAGGGGCTACCGATCAACGGGCGTGCGTGATCTGCGGGGGGGGGGGCTATTTTGTGGGGGCTGGCCCGCTGTGTGGGTCCTCCATGTTGCGTGCTGCCGCCGCTGCAGTCGGCCACCACCACGCGTGGACCCGCGGCCGGAAGTACAGGGCCCCCGTATCGGCAGTCAGAGCTGCGTGGAGCATGGTGGCGCCCTGCTGGCCCCCTTCAGGTAAGTGGATCGCTGGGCCAATTCACTTCGTGAAACGCTCCAGTGTTTATGCTGGCATCAACAATTAGCCGCCCTTTCGGAGAATCCCGGCCATGTTCTTTTACCACACTCGTTGTCATTGGACCACATGAAGAATCACTCACAACAGAAAGGCTGAATTAGCTGCTTCTTTCACATTGGAATGTAAGACTCAATTACGCCCATGTATTAATGAGCAATTAAGGATGTGGAAACTGGAAGAATAGCTGCAGGAAGTAGACCAATAGAAGGCTCAGTGCCTTTGCTCTGTGAACCTCAATCAATATTTAAAGTTTGCAAAATGTACATGTAAATCACACTGCCTTGAAATGACTGCTACACAGCACAGATCTGAAAGGAGGTGGTAGCTTTTGATCTCATGATTATTTCATTCAAACCGCAATGCGTGATTCAGCTGAACCCAAAAAACCTCTCTGAAGTAAATTTCTTGTATAAGAATAGTTCTGCTTGGCAACAGGAGTACATGTTTTAAAACAGGACCATTTTGCATGTGTTTGTAGTGTCGATTCCACCGGATTGAACAGTTGTCACTCGAGATGAAATTCCCAGCTCGGACTGATATCAGAACGTTAGCCCAATGGAACCGGTTGTTGCTGCTTACTCCACCTCTACTTCAGGGCAATTCGGGATGGGCATCTCATATCGGGCTTGACAGCGATGCTCGCATCCTAAGAACAAATATCAAGAAAAAGCTGCCTACAGGATTTTTGCTCCCGCCTGCCTGCCTCTCACCCCCTCCCCCTCACTGCCCCCAGGATCCCCCCCCCCCCCCCCGCCCCCCCCCCCGCTGAACCGTGGCAGATGTGGCTCGCCAATATCACCTCCTGGTGGTCTCAGGACAAACTAAGGGTGAACAATAAACGCTGCCACCTTAGTGTGTCCCACATCCCAATGGACAACAAGGGAAAGGTTGAGGAGGGAAAGGATAAAGCGTTGCACCGTCTTAAACTTTCGTTAAGTAATCTGTTAAATTTTGAGGCACTTTGATTGGTCTTAACTTCAGCGTAACGACGAGGAGGACAAATGTTTGGAGGATTTGGAACGGGTAATGGAAGCAAAAGCAAATGATGACAATGTTATTAAGAATGAAATAGAGATACACGAAAAGGCATCAGAATGGGCAATTTTGGGCCAGTACTTGGAGATTTCCATTGAGAGTAATGGTGTTCAAAGCAGATGAGACTTACAAAGGAGATGATTTGAATGTCAGCTACTGAACACTCTGGTACTCACTGCTGCCTTTGATGTCACTGAACAATTGCCAACCTTTGCAAATCAGAAATAAAAGATATTACAGCTGCCAGAGGAAATGTTATTTGTTGTATAAGGGCAAAGGTGGGATACAGGGCACTATCTGACTCTGCGACAGGAACTCCCAGTATACCTTTCGCCCAGTTTAGACATAAGGTAAAGTTGACTCTGCACTAACTCACCAACGTGCCCGCATTCCAGTATCATAAGCCCTGGCTGTTTTCAACAACAGACATTCCAAAGGCCTCTCACACATGGCCGGTTTTGTGACGCTCGGGTGGACTTCTCCCATATTTGTTCAGGCTCTGACCGAAAGCCGGCATCCAGCTCTCCAGCTGTACAGCCGAGTATTTAGGCCAGATTTTTTGGGAACTCTGGGGGGGAATAAAGAGTGAGCGTGGTTTAACCTGTCAGTCTGATGGGGCAGGGTCTGATAGACCCGGCAAGACTGCTCCACCGAGGTTGGGCCATGATTTGTATCTGGTGCCCCAATCAGCACAGAAAGTAAATGCGTCCCCAGCTCCCCACTCTCCAGCTCTCTTCCCCAAGGACAAGGAGGACTCTCACAAGCATGGCGCCCGCCCGCCACAATTCCAACATCGCCCCCCCCCCCCCCTCCTCACAGTCATCGAGACACTCAAAACACCACTCTCCTCCAGGGATTGTGACAACCCCCTCCAACACTGTAACCATGGGAACGCTCTCCCCCTCACATGCATCAACCCTCCTCAACAAATATAAGTGGAACCACTTCCTTGGGGCTCACTACAGGGCCTTTCACAGGTTGGCACTACCAGATCTGCACTGTCAACCTGTGCAATGCTAGTGAACTGCCCGGGCATGTATCCCTCACCCCTGAGGCCCATACCTTTGAACTCCTGGGAGGATTATATACCTGTCATTTGGAGCCTTCATATACCTATTGTAAACCGTCACGTCAGCGAGGTATGAATATTAAGTGAGGGGGGGGATCATATGGTGGGCAGCGAGGTATGAATATTAAGTGGTTTAGCTCACTGGGCTAAATCGCTGTCTTTTAAAGCAGACCAAGCAGGCCAGCAGCACGGTTCGATTCCCGTACCAGCCTCCCCGGACAGGCGCCGGAATGTGGCGACTAGGGGCTTTTCACAGTAACATCATTGAAGCCTACTCGTGACAATAAGCGATTTTCATTTTCATTTCATTTTCATTAATTATATGAAAATGTATTACGATGAGGTTCTCGCCCTTTGTGGGCAGGAACCTCATTACGTCATCGGCGAGGGAGGCAGAAAATTGAGAAACGCAGTCTTGCCGGTGAGATTCGTGTTTCCCGATTCTGGTGGAAGCTTCTGGTCCCTTCACTGTTCTTGCGGAAGCCTGACGTGGGTGCAAAATCGCCCCTTAGGTGTTTTTGGTGTCGACTCCTGTACATCAGCAATTAATTTGAGGTTTTCCAAAACTTACTTCAGGTCAGATATTCACAGCCATTGAACAAAGGTCATATAATCCTGACAGTGCAGAAGGGCCTGTCGAGTCTACACCGACCCTCCGAAAGAGCACCCCAACTAGGCCCACTCACCCGCCCTGTCCCTGTAATCCCATCCAACCTTTGGATATTAAGGGGCAATTTTATCATGACTAATCCACCTAACCTGCACACCTTTGGGCTGTGGGAGGAAACCGGCACCCAAAGGAAACCCTTGCAGACACGGGGAGAAAGTGCAGACTCTACCCAGACAGTTATCCAAGGCTAGATTAGAATTCAGGACCCCGGAGCTGTGAGGCAGCAGTGCTAACTACCGTGCCAACAGGTCATAAGTATTCTGACCTGATTGATTTGGAGTTCAAAATCAGACTAAGAAGGTGTGAGGACAGTGTTCATCCATAACACCATCTGTCATTCATTTCAGGTACTTTCCAAAGGGCTGTCTCTACCATTGCTTTACATACATGCATCTTTACACATATAAAGGCACAATATTTTCTTTTTTTTATCTCTAATATATTGGTTCTAGCAAGCAATCGGTCTCTGACCTGTGTTATTTAAGTAGAGTTGACTATGGACCTTGGAAAGATCTCAAGGCATGACTGTCACGGCTACTCGTCATAAGTGAGCAGCAGGTCCAGCAGGGAGCAGGTCGTCTCCTAGGCTGTAGATTTCTGTCATAATCTACCATCGCCAAGATCTTCAGATTCACTGCTGTGTCAAGTGGTCGAGGGAGCTGAGCCCCTGCTTACACACCCAGTTGCACATGATGCCTCGTGTAAGCGTGAACCCCTGTTCCTCCCATCTCCTCACCCACACTCCTGACGCTCCTTCTCCTATGTAGCAGTGAAACTTGGAAATGACTGGTAATAGTCCAAATGGTCTTCATTCCTGAGAATGGAATTCCAATAGCACTGGTGCTAGAACTGCTGGCTTTTGACAATGTTGAACTCATCTTTCCTTCTCTCCCGCCTCGGGACAGCTCAGTCGTGTGGCGTGCATGTCTTGTCATATGTGGGAAGTCATTTGTGGGAAGGGGCTGGTTTAGCATAGGACTAAATAGCTGACTTTTAAAGCAGACCAAGGCAGTCCAGCAGCGCGGGTTCAATTCCCGTACCAGTCTCCCCGACCAAGCACCGGAATGTGGCAACTAGGGGCTTTTCACAGTAACTTCATTTGAAGCCTCCTTGTGACAATAAGTGATTTTTAATTTCATTTCATAGAAGCATAGAATTTACAGTGCAGAAGGAGGCCACTCGAGTTTGCACTGACCCACTGAAAGAGCATCCTACTTAGGCCCGCACCTCCACCCATCCCCATAACCCATTTGGACACTGAGGGGAAATTTAGCACGACCCCATTCAGTGCTCATGACCAATCCACCTAACCTGCACATCTTTGGACTGTGGGAGGAAGCCAAAGCACCCGGAGGAAACCCACACGGACACGGTGAGAAAGTGCAGACAGTCACCCGAGTCCGGATCTGAACCCGGGTCCCTGGAGCTGTGAGGCAGCAGTGTTAACCACTCTTCCACCGTGCCGCCCACATTGATACTCCTGGCATTCTAGATGACCACGTGTTCAGGTGGTGTCACCATCTGCAGAACATTGACTGAGCAGTGGCTGGAGTCAATGTGATGCATCCGCGAGACTGAGAGGTACGTGGACAGCACGTTCAGACAGGTGGTCACACTGCAGCTTCAGTGCTATGTGGCAGAAAGGGAATGGGTGACCACCAGGCAGTCAAAGTGAATGAGGCAGGTAGTGGAAGGGTTCCCTGGGGTCCTGTTCACCAATTTGTTTTTCCGCTTTGGATACTGTCAAGGGCATTGATTCCCCAGAGGAGTGCAGTCAGAGCCAAGTTTGTGGCACCACAGTAGGCCTTGCTGTACAGGAAGGAAGAATGAAGAGGGGAAGAGCAGTAATGATCGGTGATTTGTTAATTATGGGAAACGACAGATGTTTCTGTGGCCCTCGACGTGACCTCAGGGCGATATGTTGCCTCCCTGGTGCTGAGGAAAAGGATGCCATGGAATGGCTGCAGGACATTTTTCTGTGGGAGGGTGAACAGCTCAAGGCCGTGGTCTACATTGGTATCATTAACTTCAGTAGGAAAGGGGTGAGGTCCTGAAAGCAGACTTTAGGGAGCCAGGAAAGAGATTGGGACCTCTAAAGCAATAATCTCAGGATTACTCCCAGTCCCAAGTACAAGCAAATACAGAAATAGGAGAACTGAGTGATTAAACGCGTGACTGGAGAACTGGTGTAGTGAGGAGTGCATCAGATTTCTGAGGCGTAGGGATCGGTTATGGAGAAGATGGGACCTTTACAGGTTGGACAGTTCACACCTGAGCAAGGCTGGAATGAATATCCTCGCAGGGAGGTAGTACTGTTGGGGTCAGTTTAAACTAGATTGACAGGAGGCATGTAACCTGAGGGCAACTTCAGAGCAAGGCGACTGAAAGACAGAAGCAGCACAGGTTAAAAAGTATACAGCACAGGCATTTGGCAGCAATAAAATGTACACATGTAAATACAAGGAGCATAGTAAATAAAGCAGACGAACTGAGGGTACACTTAAACACACAACAGCATGATCTCAACACGATAATGGAAACTTTGCAAAAGGAGGGGCAAAAATGGCGGCTCTACATTTGTGGATATAGAGTGTTCAGGTAGGTTAAGAAGAGGGATGTAAAAAAGTGGGGGTGTAGCACTGGATAAAGAATCACTTACAGTTGTGAGGAGGGATGATGTACTAAATGACGCATCAACCAAAGCCACACTGCTAGGAGTGTACTGTAGACCCCCCAAATAATGGAAGGGAGTTAGAAGAGAAATACGTAGACAGATTTCTGAGTGCAAAAACAAAAGGGTAGTTATCGTTGGGGACGTCAAAATATCAATTGTGAGACGAACAAAGCGAAGGCCACAAAACTCTTCAACAGCATTAAAGAGAACATCTTTAGCCAGCAAGTGACAAGCCCAATGAGAAGGTGGTGCAATTCTAGATTTAGTGTTTGGAAATGAAACTGGGCAAGTGGATGAAGTTGCAGTTCAGACCTTGGGTGACTGTCTAAGTGGAGTTTGCACTTTCTCGCCGTGCCTGCATGGGTTTTGTTAGGGGAAGATTGTGTCATACTAACTTTAAAAAAAATTTTTTTAAAGCACCCAATTCATTTTTGCCCATGTCATACTACCTTAATAGAATTTTTTGAAGAAGTAACAAGGTGGATTGATGGGGGTTGTGCAATGGATGTTGTCTGCATAGGTTTCACTGAGGCATTTGACACAGTTCCACTTGGCAAACTGGTCGGAAAAGTGAGATCCCATGGGGTACATGGGAAGGTAGCAGGTTGGATCCATAATTGGCTCAGTGACAGGAAACAAAGGTTAAGGGCTGATGGATATTTTTGAGAATAAAAACAGTTTCCAGTGGTGTTCCACAAGGCTCAGTATTTTAGCCCTTGCTGTTTGTTGTATATATTAATGATTTGGGCTGAAGTGTGGGAGGCATGATTGGGAAATTTGCAAATGAAATAAAAATTGATAGTGAGATTATTCATGAAGGCCCCACCTTCTCCACCTTGCCCCCCGCCTGCGGGGTGGTGACCCTTAGGTTAAACCCCCCCCCCCCCCCCTCCCCGCACCAATCAGCTCTCCCCCTCAAAGAGGACAGCAGCCTATGGTCCTCTGGGACAATGGCGACTTTACCTGACCTGGTGACTCCAGAATGAGATCAATGGTTTAGTTATGTGGGCAGAGAAGTGGCATATGGAATCCAACCGTAAAAGTGTGAAGTAATGCATTTGGAGAGGGAATACTCAATAAATGGGAAGATATTGAGAGGGATTGAGGAAGTGAGGGCGTGTGTGTCCACAGGTCCCTGAAGGTGGATAAGGTGGTCAAAACAGCATATGGAATGCTTTCCTTTATTGCGAAGTATTGAATACAAAAACAGGGATGTGATGTTGGAACGGTATTAAATGTTGGTGAGGCCACAGTTGAAATTTTGTGTACAGTTCTGGTCACCACATGACAGGAAGGACAAAATTGGTCTGGGGACTGTCCAGAGGAGATTTTATAAGAATGTTGCCAGGTCTTGAAAATTGCAGCTATAAAGACAGATTGGATAGACTATGGTTGTTTTCCTTAGAACAGAGGAGACTAAGGGGTGGCCTAATTGAGGTGAACAAAATTACGAGGGACCTAGATAGGATAGACAGGAAAAACTTTTCCCCCCTAACTGAAGGGAGAATTAACAGGGGGCATTGATTTAAGTTGATTGGTGGAAGGATTAGAGTGGCATGAGGAAAAATTTGTTCACCCAGAGGGAGGTGGGTGTCTGGAATTCACTGCCTAAGTTATTAGTTGAGACTAAAAGACAGATTCGGATATGGAGACCCAACCATCGGTCGTCTCCAACAGTACATCAGCCTCCGGCAGAAAATCCGCCTCGATATTCCATTGAAGGCGACGTTCGCCTTCCCAATACACACCGCCTGATCCTGCACCGCGGTACATGACGCACAGCCAGATACAAAGCGAGTCTGGCACCCTTCTCCTCTGCAATAATTGGAGGATTCTTCAGACTTTATGGGGGAGGGGTATCATAATCCGCACGGAATTTACGAGGTAATGATTAAACTCCCCGTGAGCCTCGCCAAATGTGAGCACCCCCGTTGAAGGAGGCGGAGAACCCCAAACCATGGAGAGTTATCTTCTATATAAAGTCGGCCAGTTTGGGTAGCAACAGGAGAGACTCGGCTGGGATCTTTTGTGCTGTGTTAATAATAGTTATTGTAAAAAAACCTTTATTTCCTTTTAGCAACTCGGTGGGGACTTCTTCGTGGTCCACATAACCTCTTTCAGCTGTTCCCCCTCTGCTGTCACCCACCCTGCTGTTCCCCCACCCTGCTGCTCCCCCACCCTGATGCTTCCCCCACCCCTCAGGTGTTGAACACCAATGTCTGCTGTTGCTGACAGAGTCCAATCTGAGGCAGCCAATACGTCACTAATCCTGATATGAGCTTCCAAAAGGCAGAAAGCAGCTTCTCATCAAAAATACTCTGGAGAAAGTCCTTTCCTTGTGGCAGTTAAGGAAGCAGCTGGGAGCACTGACTGTTTGTTGCTGTATTTACCTGCCTTTTAATAAGTCTCACAAAAGCTGTTTTCTCACTCTTCCTAATGGAGAGTTTCAAGATGCTCAGGCAAGCTGTGAACGGGCAGTTAAATTTGAATGCAAATTAAACTCACTAACATAGTTACATTACTCACCTGCCTCTCCAGCTGGGGCGACACATCACCAACAGAACGTTCCCGAGTTAATCCCAGAAAACAGCACCATCGAGCCGACATCTGAGCACAGATAGATTTTCAATCACTTTAACAGACCACCGCACTCACTCGCTCCTGCAGGTTAAAACAGTCCCCACCCCCCCCTCCCCGCCACCTGTCCCCCATCCACCCCGAAGTCCCCACTTACTGAGAAACCTTGGACTCCCCTGTTTTAGGAGGCAGTTTTAGGATTCGCCCTGCACCTGCCATCAGCTGAATAATCGCAATGACAGATGGCCCCAGATGCTCTGTTGTAATGCGAGCATAAAACGTGGCTAATCTGTAGCCGTCGGTAATTCACTTCCAGAATGTTGGTGATTTTAGAGCAACATTATCAAGGGAAACTTGTTAACAAATATATTCCCATTCAGTTCTCTGTCCGATGCCCATTCCTGCATTTGTTACTGTAGGATGAGGATGGTTGCTATGGTGATATGCATCACTGTAAATACACAAGGGGTTAATATACGCTAAGTCTAAGTAAACACTAGAGGGAGCACCAGAGACATAATGACACACAGACATACAGCTAATGAACACATAGAATAGGACACGACCAATGGGCAGTCAAGACACCCAGAGGTGACACTACCACGAGGGAACCATGTTGTGTTATGCTTCTTCATGTAGCGTAAGCTGCTTCCTTGATGTATGCTCTGACAAAGGAAGGTTCAGACTTGGCGATAGATTTAACACATTTATTGAACAGTTAACAATTCTCCTACTTGAGTTTGACTCTCCTGCTAATCTAACTATAGTAACTCAATCTAACTAACCAGTCTGCTCTCAGCCATGTGGTGGGTGTGATGCTTCTGATCTGCCCCTGTCCTTCTCTCTGAGTGTCGCCTGTGGAAAGAGAAAGAGCATGTGTGCCCTGTCCTTTTATATGTGGGTTGTGTAATGCCCCCTTGTGGCAGTGTCACCTCTGGGTGTCTTGACTGCCCATTGGTCATGTCCTATTCTATGTGTTCATTAGCTGTATGTCTGCATCTCATGATGTCTCTGGTGCTCCCTCTAGTGTTTATTTAGTCTTAGTGAATTTACATTCTCCCCTTGTGTATTTACAGTGATGCATATCACCAGTTGGCATTACAAGGGTTAATCTGGGACTGGAGAAACATACCACCCACAGTGTGATATAGACACATGACAGTAGCCAGGAGACAGTCAATTAAAGCCAACATGTTAACTCTTAGTCTTTGCAGGGCAGCACGGTGGCCTAGTGGTTAGCACAGCTGCCTCACGGCGCTGAGGTCCCAGGTTCGATCCCGGCTCTGGGTCACTGTCCGTGTGGAGTTTGCACATTCTCCCCGTGTCTGCATGGGTTTCGTCCCCACAACCCAAAAATGTGCGGAGTAGGTGGATTGGCCATGCTAAATTGCCCCCTTAATTGGAAAAAATAATTGGATAATCTAAATTTTAAAAAAAACTCTTAGTCTTTGCAAAAGGCTTGAATTTTCAGGATGGCGAACACCCGGTGCCCATTATCCAGAGGGTCGGTGGGTAACGCATCCCCATCGACTGCAACAGACCCGCTGCCTATTCACACTCAGTTGAGCTCTGATTGGCAGTAGGTGGGACTTGCATGGCGGTCCTGCCATGGATAGCTGGCTGACAGCTCTCCAGCCCATTCAGACACGGCGCTACAGTAGCCCGAAGAGGTACTGCGGCGCTGTGCTTGAGTTCTGGGATTGCACTTCTGCTAATAACTAGGGGGGCCCGGAGAGGGAAGGGTAGGGGATGGCAGATGGGCGGGGACGGGGCGGAAGCGGGACTGGTCGTGAGATGAGTGATTTTGGTGTCAGGGAGTAAGGAGGCTGTAGAGGGGGATGGGTGGAGTTCCCAGTTCCTGAGGGGAGGGTTCCCCCTGTCTAAAGGGACTTTCCAATTGATGCCCCCCCTCCCGCCCCCCCCGCCATTGCTGCCTGTGATCGAGGGTGAGAACTGCTTCAGTTCCCCATCTACAATCATCGGGCACTTGTCGCGCAGTGTGCAGTGACCCTGTCCTGAGCCAGAAACTCCGGGTTCAAGTCCAATCCCTGGACTCGATGGCCAAGGGAAGGTGTGTTCATAACACAGCCAAACAGGTTGAGTCTGTCAACCTACAAATCCTTCCAGACACTGGCTGGCAGTACATTCGGTAAGAGACGCCTGGTCTTTCATGCTCTATGTTGAGCGGTGCTTTTTAAGCTATAAGCCTCTAGCGACAGACTAACGACCTGTTCAAGGGAAAATCTCACAATGGGAACAGATGAAAGTCCGCCATGTGGACCACTAGGTGCGAGAAGAGAAACAACAACATGCAAACAATGAGAGCTTGCTGAAGATGAAGCCAAAAAAACGGCAAAGTCCTTTGCACTCTGAGAAGTAGCTTTCTGTTAATCTGAGGATGGAGTGGACTTTATTTATTCTGCGTTTTCCTTTGCTGGAGAATGTATTGTGCAGCCTTAAATATTACGCTCCACAACTAAACTCCAATCAGGGTGTTCTGTGGAGATGGCCAACTTGTAAACTTTGACATCTTTATTGATGTTCTACTGTGCTTCAAACCTCCAAGTTCAGGAAAAGGGAGGACGCTTGATCAGAGGGGCCCAAGTGATCTCAATGCCTTGTGGATAAATTTGGGATTTTCTCAGCTGCTGTTCGCCCGCTTTCCTCCGATAATCACACACATCACAGCTGGGCGGTCAAAACTTTCCATTTTTATCCTCACTAAGTGGCTTGTTTAGTTGTTAGAGAAATGCTGAAGAATCATTATAACAGGTGTGTGCTAATCGCCTGGTGCTCATTCACACGAAGAGAATCTTTTGCTGAAATCACATGTTCATTTTCTGCCGATTTTGTAGTTTTGCTTTGGGGTAACTTGGATTTTCAGTTTTCAGTCAAATATTGATTTCGCCCTTGGTTTTATAAAGGTAGTGACATATTGTACTATTAAATGAGGGATCCTTCTCGCAATGAACCAGGCTGTTCAAGTTTTAAAACAAATGTTAGGAAGAGAAAGGATTAGCCACTTAGCATCTGTGCATTGTTAAGGCCCTAACGATATCGTTCTCTTGCAGTTCAAATAGATTTTCCATATTGCCACACCCTGAATGAAGGTTCAAAGATACCAGTACAATATGTCTGCTGAGGGTCAAAGGTGAGAGAGGGGATGGGGTGAAGGTAAGATTGCAGATAGGAGGGGGAGGGTATTTGCCATTACCCTGCCGTAACCTGGCAAGGTTCAGGTTGGAAATGGTCCCATTGTATCTGCTGCAACTCATCATCCAATTGATGGAGGCATCATCTCACCTGTTAGTTCACAGTAAGACTCGCCCCTCCAACACTTCTAAGTTTATGCAGCTGTTTTCTATCTGCACTCCGTCACTGGCAAAGAGCTGCAGAACTCTCCACCCAGCCTATCCTCACCTCCCCAATCCTCATCACTCCCTATCCTCATCACTCCGTATCCTCATCACTCCCTATCCTCATCACTCCCTATCCTCATCGCCCTATCCTCATCATCACTCCCTATCCTCACCTCCCCATCCTCATCACTCCCTATCCTCATCACTCCCTATCCTCATCACTCCCTATCCTCATCGCCCTATCCTCATCATCACTCCCTATCCTCATCACTCCCTATCCTCATCATCACTCCCTATCCTCACGTCCCCATCCTCATCACTCCCTATCCTCATCACTCCCTATCCTCGTCACTCCCTATCCTCATCGGCCTATCCTCATCATCACTCCCTATCCTCATCACTCCCTATCCTCATCATCACTCCCTATCCTCATCACTCCCTATCCTCATCACTCCCTATCCTCATCACTCACTATTCTCATCACTCCCTATCCTCATCACTCCCTATCCTCATCACTCCCTATCCTCATCACTCCCTATCCTCATCGCCCTATCCTCATCATCACTCCCTATCCTCACCTCCCCATCCTCATCACTCCCTATCCTCATCACTCCCTATCCTCATCGCCCTACCCTCATCATCACTCCCTATCCTCATCACTCCCTATCCTCATCATCACTCCCTATCCTCATCACTCCCTATCCTCATCACTCACTATCCTCATAACTCACTATTCTCATCACTCCCTATCTTCATCACTCCCTATCCTCATCATCACTCCCTATCCTCATCACTCCCTATCCTCATCATCACTCCCTATCCTCATCACTCCCTATCCTCATCACTCACTATCCTCATAACTCACTATTCTCATCACTCCCTATCGCCATCACTCCCTATCCTCATCACTCCCTATCCTCATCACTTCTTACCCTCATCTCCCCTATCCTCATCACTCCCTATCCTCATCACTCCCTATCCTCATCACTCCCTATCCTCATCACTCCCTATCCTCATCTAGTCCTATCACATCACCTGCTGTCCTCATTTTTGTTTTATTCATTTTGGGCATCGCTGGTTAGGCCAGCATTTATTGCCCATCCCTAGTTGCCCTTCAGAAGGTGGTGATGAGTTGTCTACTTGAACCGCTGCAGTCCTTCAGGTTGTTGCTAATAATAACCACAAGCTGCGAGTATGTTTCATGTATTGACCAAATGACCACAACCAGTATGCTAGTTCAAAAGACAGTTTATTATTAAACACAAGACTTATCTCTATGTGCAATGATACACATGGCTATGCATTAAACTACACCTATCAACTAAGATGACCTTTACTTAACTTCTGGATGACCGGATCTGTGCAGGTAGATAAGGCCTTTATCTGAGTCTTCGCGTGTGTCAGCTGGAAATCGTCAGGTGAGTGACTTGAAGGGGAACCTCCATTTGGTGGAGTTCCCAGGTATCTACTACTCATGTCCTTCTAGATGGTATTAGTCTTGGGTTTGGAAGATGCTGTCGCAGAACCTCAGTGAGTTACTGCAGTACATCTTGCTGATGGTACACAAGTCTGCAACTATTCATTGGTGGCAGAGGGTTTGAATGTTTGTGGAAGGGGAGCAATCAAGTGGGCTGCTTTGCCCTGGACGGTGTCGAGCATCTTGAGTATTGTTGGAGCTGCACTCATCCAGGCAAGTGGAGAGTATTCCATCACACACCTGACTTGTGCCTTGTAGATGGTTTACAGGCTTTGAGTGGTCAGGAGGTGAGTTATTCGCCGTAGGATTCCTAACCTTTAACCTGCCCTGCTAGCCACAATATTAATGTGCCTAGTCCAGTCCAGTTTCGGATCAATGGTAACTCCCAGGATGTTGATTGTGAGGGATTCGGTGATGGTAATGTCATGATATGCAGGCACACACATAATTATATACAGACAAGCAACTAATGGACACAGAGAACAGGACATGACCAATAAGCAGGCTGGACACTCAGGGGTGGGATCTGACTATAAGAGACACGAGGCACTCACGCTCCGCCTCTTTCCACTGATGAACATCAAGGGAGTCAGTCAAGGGGTTGTTACAATCTCACACCTCCACCACGTGGCTAAGAGCTAGTCTGGTTCAGTCAGACAGAGTAACCACACTTAAGTTAGCAGAGAGTCGAACTCACAGAGAACTGTGCTAACTGTGCTACTGATTCAATAAACCTGATTGAACTAACTTCAAGGTCTGGAGTATCTTTCTGATATAAGCTGCATCCAGTTGCAGCAAGTGTTAGACCAGTGTACCTAACACGACAGGTAATGCCATTGAATGTCAAGGGGCTGTGGTTCGATCCTCTCTTGTAGGAGATGGTCATTGCCTGGCACTTGTGGATGCAAATGTAACTTGCGTCCAAGCCTCGAGATTGCCTAGGTCTTGTTGCATTTGGACATGGACTGCATCATTATCTGAGGAGTCATGAATAGCGCTGAATAGTGTACAGTCATCTGCAAATATCCCCACTTCTGACCTTATGATGGAAGACAGGTCATTAATGAAGCAGCTGAAGATGGTTGGGCCCAGGAGACTACCTTTAGGTACTCCTGCAGTGAAGTCCTGGATCAGAGAGTATTGACCTCCAACCACCACTACCATCTTCCTTTGTGCCAGGTATGATTCCAACCAGCGGAGAGTTTTCCTGATTCCCATTGACTCCAGTTTAGCTAGGAATCCTTGATGCCATACTCAGTCAAATGCTGCCTTGGAGTCAAGGGCAGTCAATATCAACTCACCTCTAGCATTCAGCTCTTTTGTCCATGTTTGAACCAAGGCTGCAATGAGGTCAGGAGCTGAGTGACCCTGGTGGAGCCCAAACTGAGTGTCTGTGAGCAGGTTATTGCCATGTAAGTGCCGCTTGATAGCATTGTTAATGACTCTCTCCAGCACTTTGCTGATGATGGAGAGTAGACTGAGAGGGCGGTAATTGGCTGGGTTGGATTTGTCCTGTTCCTTGTGTACAGGACACACCTGGGTAATTTTCCACATTGCCGGGTAGATGCCGGTGTGGTACTGGAACAGCTTGGCTAGGGGTGTGACAAGTTCTGGAGCACAAGTCTTCAATGCTATTGACGGAATATTATCAGGACCCACAGCCTTTCCAGTGACTTCAGCTGATATCACGTGGAGTGAATCATATTGGCTGAAGACTGACATTTGTGATGCTGGGGACTTCTGGAGGAGACCGAGATGGATCATCCACTCGGCACTTCTCGTTGAAGATTGTTGCGAATGCCTCAGCCTTGTCTTTTGCACATATGTGCTGGGCTCCTCCATCATTGAGGATGGGGATTTTTGGGCCTGGAATGCATTAGCCATATCCTCATCATCCCTATCCTCATCAACACCTATCTCATCACTTCCTATCCTCATCACTCACTCCCTATCCTCATCACTACCTATCCTCATCAACTCCTATTCTCATTACTCCCTATCACCATCACTCCCTATCGTCATCACTCCCTATCCCAATCACCCCTATCCTCATCACCTCCTATGCTCATCAACTCCTATCTCATCACCTCCTATCCTCATCAACTCCTATTCTCATTACTCCCTATCACCATCACTCCCTATCCTCATCACTCCCTATCCCAATCACCCCTATCCTCATCACCTCCTATGCTCATCACTCCCTATCCTCATCACTCCCTATCCTCATCACCCCATCCTCATCAACTATCCTCATCACTCCTTATCATCATCACCCCATCCTCATCACCCCATCCTCATCACTCCCTATCCTCATCGCTCCCTATCCTCATCACTCCCTATCCTCATCACTCCCTATCCTCATCACCCCTATCCTCATCACTCCCTATCCTCATCACTCCCGGTGGAGTTTGGCCACAGGCGAGGAAGGGAGACCCCCCTTAGTTGTGGTTCCCCATGCCACGTCTGTCAACCACCCCCAACCACACCCCACCCTCACCCCCATCCTCATCCCCACACCACCCTCATCCCCACTCTCGCACCCACACCACCCACGCCACCCCACACCGCCCTCACCCTATTCCACCCCCACCCCACCACACCCCACCCCACCCGCACGCTCGGTCTAACTATGCGTCTTGCCTTGTGTCTTACAGGACCTGCTGGTGATGGGATGGGTCCATCTGGCATCCCCTGCCCCCAGCCAGTGCCACAGCTGGAGCCCCCCCATGATCAGCGCAACAAATCTGCGAGCAGCTTGGACACCAGCTCTCTGCCCAAGTCGGAGGATAACAGTAATTTTTTGTCACTGCTATCTCAAACACCCTCCACCATCCCAGAGACACTCACCACGGTTGGCCACTTTAATGAAGAGGCACCTGGGACACTATTTGGGCATGCCATACAGCTGCTACTGTACAGTGGAGACGGAGGGTCGGAGGGCAGGCCGACCCCAGGAAGTAACTGCCGTCCAGACGGGTTTTGGGCTTCTGGAACGGACAGTCCCATCAATCGTGGAGATTCAGTCACAGAGCCTGGGACTGCATGAGGGATTGTCGGCGAGCATCCAGTACCTTCAGGTGCAGTTGTAGGAGTCCAACCGCGTGCCGCAGCAGGAAGTGTGCCTACAGTGCGTGGCACCCAGGTCAACACCGCATGGGTGGCATCCGCGATGGAGGCATTGGAGGTGACGGTTTCAGCTATGGATCAGCAGGTGCAAGGCCTGGGGCATTCTGTGCAGGCAGTGGCCGAGGCCCAGGGCAGGGTTGCCGCCTCACGAGTAACCATGTGCCAGAGCCGCCTGGACATTGTAGCGGTGTTCCTGAGCCTGTGCCAGGCACAGCAGGCCATGGCTGGGAACATCCACAGCATGTCTCAGGCGCTGGCTGATGTGGCGCAGCCACAGAGGGAGGTGGCCCAGACCCAGAGGGAGATGGTGCAGTCATTGGCTGGTGCGACACAAACCCAGAAGGTGGTGGCACAGTCAATGAGTGATGTGGTGCAGTCCCAGCCAGAGATGGTCCACCACTTATACTCCATGGTCGCAAGTGTGTGGACCCTGGTCGAAACCAGAGCGGGCCATTACAACTGCCAGCGGCAGGTGGCGGGGAGCCTCAGGGGTTACCTGTGCTTGCACCCCACCCCACGGAGTAGCCTAGGGGCCATCTGGCACCCCGAGGGAGGAGGAGGTGAGGGGCCCATGCCAGTGACTCCCGTATGGAAGGTGCCGGAACACCGCAGTACCTCAGACTCCCTCCCTCCTGTCCCTGTTGTATCTGGTAGGCAGTGGTCAGAACAGGGTGACACCACACCACCTGGGACACCCAAGTAACAGCGGGGCATATCCAGGCCCGGTCGCCCCAGATGATGTCCGCCAATGGGAACCCAGGTCGCAGGGCAGGAATCACGGCAGGCAGCCTCTACTTCTGTTGTACCGACTGGGGATCGGGGCACAGCATTAGGGCCCATAAGTTGTAGGAAAGTTATAGGAAACCCCATTAGCCGGCAGAAAGCGGGTCTGGCGGATGGGAAATCCCACCCAATATCCATTCACTAGGCTCTTACTCAGCAGCAAATGATTGAGTTAGGATGGGAGAATTAAATAAATTAATACTCCAATCAGAACAGCAGGAAAAAGAAAGGAAGTCTGAATAAATTAGGGGAGAGATTCTCTGGCCACCCCGTGGCGTGTTTCTCTGCAGCAGGAGGCAGCCCGTCGTTGGCTGGTGGCGGGATCGTCTGGTCCCACCGTTGTCAGTGGAATTTCCCATTGAGTTCACCCCATGCCGCCAGGAAACCAGCGGAGGAGGTGTCCCCAAGGCGGGACGAGAAGAGCTCGCTGGCATGAACAGCCAGAAGACCCCATCCCCCACCGCTCAAAATCTCCTGCCTTTATATTGTGTAATCCTGTACTTCATTTCAAGTGTCAGCTGTAGCCCAGTGGGCAGCACTCGCCTTGGAGTCATAACGTTGTGGGTTAAAGCCAAACTCCAGGACTTGAGCCTGAAAATCAATGCTGATTCTCCAGTGCATGTCTAAGGGTGTGCTGGCCTGTTGGAGATGCCATCTTTCAGATGAAATGTCAAACTGAAGCCATGTCTGCTATCCCGGGTGGATGCAAAAGATCCCATGGCACTGTTATTGAAGAAGAGCAGGGGTGTTCGCCCTGTTGCCCTGCCCAATATTTATCCCTCAATCAATATCATTAAAACAGATTATCTGGTCATTATCACACTGCTATTTGGGGGAAAGTGCGGCACACAAATTGGCTGGCATGTTGCCTACATTGCAACAGTGACTACACTTCAAAAGCACTATGTCGACTGTAAAGCACTCTGGGACATGTTTAACCCCAAGATGCGCTTTGCCAATTATCAAGCACTAATCATGGAATAGGAGTGATAATTCAACTGACTGAAATTTAATATCATATCCACATGATTCCTGAAACAGGGTCACAATGTCAATTGAGGGGGCTCCGAATTCATGGAAATATTGCATTAAAATCTCAGCACTCACAGCTGCCTTCTTACCTGTAGTAGGTAACGACTTGTTCACAGTAATATTGCTGTCAGTTTACTTTCTACTCCCTGAAGGTTTTCTGAATCACATTGGCACGGGTGATGTTTTGATTGGACTTCGGTTGCTTAATACCGTATAGTTTACTCCTCTGAGGCCTGGAGCTCTCTGGGGTTGATCCCGCGACATTGTGTTTTCACTCCCATGGAGGCATCCATGTTCTTCCCCTTCTAACATGCACGCAAGCACATCCAAGGTGGCTCCCATTCTGATCTTGTCAATTCGCAAACCTCAAGGGTTGAAAAGAAAACAACGACCACACAAGGCCTCGCCGCCAATCATCTGTCAGAGCGATCTGAGACAGCAGCTGCGATAGTGAAGTTTTATTCAGATGAGGGCAATGGCAGCTTTAAATATCTACCTGAACTGCTGCTCAACCTCACCTATGCTTCTCTGATTTGCATCAGGAAACAGATATCGAAACATGCAAAGAAAATAGAAGCAAGAGGATGCCATTCAAGCCATTTCCGTCATTCGTTATGATCATAGCTGATCATCAAATTCAATACCCTGATCCCACCTTTCCCCCACATCCCTTGATCCGTTTAGCCCCAAGAGCTATATCTAATTCCTTTTGAAATCACACAACATTTTGGTCTAAACTACTTTCTGTGGTAGTGAATTCCACAGATTCACACTCTCTGGGTGAAAAAAGTCTCCTCACTCAGTCCTAAAAGGCTTACCTATTATCCTCAAACTATGACCCCCAGTTTTGGACTGCATCACCATCAGGAATCTTATTTCTGAATCTACCCTGGCTAATCCTACAAGTTTCTATGAGATCCCCTCTCACTCTTCTAAACTCCAATGAATATAATCCTAACCAATTTAGTTTCTCATCATATGACAGTCCCGCCATCCCAGGAATCAGCCTGGTAAACCTTTGTTGACTTTTTTCTTACCTACTGTAAATATGGCAATCCTCCTTCCTTTGGATATCAATATTCTAATGCTCAGAGTCGCCAGGTATCAAATGATACCAGCACAAGGTTCAACCGGCTAGCGATCAAAGAGCCAAACACCAGTTAGTTAGTTCAAGGTCAAGGGTACTTTATTTACACACAATTAATCATGCAACATAAACACTACTAGTTAAGCTACACCTATCGACTATGACAACCTGTACTTAACTTCAGGCACACGGCTTAGGTCAGAGGAACAGTGACCGTTATTCGGATCTGTATCTATCAGGTCTGTAGAAGTAACTGCTGCTCAGCTCGGCTCATCCATCTGGTAGCGGGCGTTGAACTTAAACTTGTTTCTGATGGTGCTGCACTGGAAGTGGACATTGTCGGAGCGCCTGGTCCAAGAGAGGCCGAACACATGGTGGTCTCTCTTTTTATCCTTGGGGGTTTTCGCGCTCTTTTGGGTGGTCCTTCAGTTTGGACCCCACTAATTGGGTGATCCCTGATCATTGTGTTCGATTCGAACCAATAAAGGGGCGGGTGCCTTGATGGCTGGGGGTCCCAAGCGGTCATTGACCCTGTTGTTTAAGCTTCCCTAGTACAGGGAGTGGCGCCAAAATGTCTGGGACTATATCGGTCGCTCAAGTATCAATCCTTTGTCTGGCGGAGATGGGCCATCAAATGCTAATCAGTTGGGGGTTTCAATACCATCTGGATTCCTCATTCGCACATATACATTCAGGCTCTGAGCCTGCCTGAATCTCGCATTGTCCATTTTTCCCTCTATGCTTTGCGACCTTCTCTGTTCCTGGTTGTGAGTGGCCATCCCAGATGGCTACACCTTCAGTGAAAGGAAACCCATGCCGCTCTTGTTACATTTGGGAACCAAGTTAAAATCTATTTTTAAAAAACCTCATTCATCTCTCCTAAGGAAGAAAATCGTACCAATTAATGCCCGGCAGTATCCAATCATGACATTCCTGATGGGGTCATGAAACGCGTTTGGGTTGGGCTGCGCTCGTGCTTTAGAAATCAAGCATTTTTAACCTCAAACAAGCACTCAATCCACTGCCAAGATTCCTTCTTGTCCTTGAAAAGAAGTGCTGCATTTGCAGTCCTCAATGCAATTCCATTTCCTTTATTGCACCAGGAGGATAAAGTATGCCGTTGTGAAGTGTTTCGTGTCATGAGCCTGATGTCTGCAGGTAATTAAGCAATAAACGCAGAAATCTCTGAATTACGAGACAATCAGTATTTTGATTAAAGGCAGCGCCCTGAGCAGATGAGACTGTGTGCTGAAAGTACAGTTTTTGGCACAACTCATCAACAGACTCCTGAGTCAGCTGCTTCATCCCACAAACTAGTGCAGTTACAACTTTTTGCTGCAAGATTTAAACTGTGAAACTGTGAACCGTCTAGAATGGAGCCATAAGATTAATTCCCAGTTTGAAGCACCTTTGTTACCAACACATACTCCAAAAAAAACTGTCTGCATTGTTGCTGTGGTTCATACCTTGGAGGCATGCAGAGGTGACGCACCAGCTTCTATTTGGGAAACAGGAGATTTATTCAATGCTTTAAAATGTCCACCCTCTCATGGTTTCCAGCAGTTAACCTCACTTTCTTTTTTCTACAGCAGGACTATTCCTTGAACTGCTCAAATACGTGTTGGCATTCTGCTCTGAGACAATGCAAGAGTAACACTTTCTTGCCGGGGTCCCTGCTACATCTAAGTTGTCCACCCCATATTGAACAAGTAGGTCTCGAAATCCATCGACCCCACGGCATGAGTGAATCTCCTGGCAATGAAAGAGAAGTTACAAGAGCCAGTAAATTTAACCTACTCTTCGTCTTCCCCATTGCCAATTGTAGTAGCTGGCTCCTTTAAAGAGCGTTCCTCTGAAGGGTCATGTGACCCACTCGTCCAATTGATAATTACAGCACAGGATGACCCGAGCAGAGGGCGTTCCAGTTGAATTCAAGCTTACGAAGTAGAAGAGAGCTGCAGAGATGACTGTATTTGGTAGAGTGGATCCTTTTGGTGCCCTTGCTGAAGATTGGGTATGGTATGTTGAGTGATGAGAATTTTCGTTCAAAGCAAATGGAGTTGAGGAGGAGGGTAACAAGAAAATGATATTATTCAGGGCGTGCGGGACCCAAACCTCCAATTTAATCCGTAGCCTTATGTCCCCAAATGTGCCTGATGGAAGCTCATCGATAGACATTGTGAATTTAGTAAAAGGGCACCACTACCCAAAGTCCTCCATGATTTTGCAACAATTGAAATTCAATTCCATTGGGAGGCCATTGTAACCTACATAACAAGGTTATGAAAATTGCGGAACACTATGACTTCAGGACAACACTAAACGCTAAGGGGTCGCTTGGTTTGTGGGATCAATGATGAGGCCATTCAGCGATGGTTGCTGGCATAAACTGAGATTAACTGTTCAAAAAGTGCTGGAAATAGGGTTCACGATGGAGCGCGCTGAGAAGGGTGCCCAGGAACTTCAGAGGCTGCAGAATAGCACGGTCCACAGTTAGCATGGGAAGCCGCAGGCAGTAGTGGTGCCAAAAGCAAAGACATCATTCGAAACCGAGAAACAAATATAAAAGCTGGTAGAGTTAGAAGATTCAGGAGAATGAATCAGCAACCTCTGATCGTTATGGAGTGTAACAGATGTGGGGAAATCACTCCCCAGAGATTTGCAGGTTCAAAGAAGATTTTTCTGTGAATGATCAGAATGTTCTTCAAGTGAATAATTTGAAAACAGGAAAGGTATCCCCCATTATCATTGGATAAACATATGGATGATAAGCGAATCGTGTAGTGGGCTTTAGAGTGGTTTCACAGGTCAGCGCAACATCGAGGGCCGAAGGGCCTGTACTGCCCTGTAATGTTCTATGTTGTATTACAGCTGTGTTTTTGGTCAATGGCAGATCATTGAGAATGGAGTAGACACTTCAAGATGGGGTTTGCTGAACTCATCAGCTAGGGGGCAGCACGGTAGCATTGTGGATAGCACAAATGCTTCACAGCTCCAGGGTCCCAGGTTCAATTCCCGGCTTGGGTCACTGTCTGTGTGGAGTCTGCACGTTCTCCCCGTGTGTGCATGGGTTTCCTCCGGGTGCTCCGGTTTCCTCCCACAGTCCAAAGATGTGCATGTTAGGTGGATTGGCCATGCTAAATTGCCCTTAGTGTCCAAATTGCCCTTAGTGTTAGGTGGGGTTACTGGGTTATAGGGATAGGGTGGAGGTATGGGCTTGGGTAGGGTGCTCTTTCTGGGAGCCGGTGCAGACTCGATGGGCTGAATGGCCTCCTTCTGCACTGTAAATTCTATCTATGCAATTAGCTACCTATTTGGGGGGAGGCCATTCAGATAGTGGGGATGACCGCAACGCCTGTGAGTTTTGAACAACAATCTATCCAACTTCCATTAATTGTGGTGTCTGGCCGAGGACCAAATCTAATGGGCCGTGATTGGCTCTAAGAGATTAAACACAACTGGTTGGAAATTTTCGGACGGAAAGAGAGCTAAATGAAGTAAACCGCAAGTATCAGGACATTTGTCAAGATAAACTTGTACAAATGGAAAAAAAAATCCTGCCTGTACTTTTTTAATACTTCTCTGTGACACCAGTGCAGTTTGACTGTTGCAAATATTGTACAAGCTTGATTTCTCTCTGTACGTTAATGGGGCTTATTAGGCCTCTCTCCTGGCTGGACACTTGACTGGGCATGTTGGGATATGGACCTGGAGCTCTAGCCATCGAAGGACCATGACGGAAGGAAAGAAAGCCAGTGATTATGATTGATTATTACATCTATCGGGCAAATTTCCTTCCCGAAAAGGCTTTGGTGAACCAGATGGGTTTTAATGACAATCTAGATTTTATTTTTAAATTCACCAGCTGACATAGGGGGGGGGTTTATACCCATGTCCCCAGAAATTTAACTTGGACCTCTTGATTACTAGTCCTGTGACATTAATGGACAGCGTTCTCCAGTTCCCAAGCTGTGTGTTCCCCGGCCACGTGCCATTCGCCGGCAGCAGGATTCAATACTCCTGCCACTCATCAGTGGGATTTCCCATGGTAACCACCCCACCTTGCCGGGAACCCCGTGGACGGGGGTGCACTGCTGGCGGGAAAAGTGAATCGTAACGGTCGGAGAATTCTGGCCACTATCTCCCCCCGATTGATGGCGGGTGCGAGGTGAACTAACAATAACTCAAAATCAAAGCATTCAATAAAAGTAAGAGACTGAATGATTGATTTTAAAAAGTAGGTTGAATTTTGTCTTCAAGCCCTGGCCTATTTAAACCCTGCCGCTCATTACTCACTGATTCTTTGATTTTTCTTTATTTTTTAATAATCCTATCTGACTCAAATGGTCGTTAATTTCATCTAAAAGTCCTTTTCTTTTAAGCAGATGTGTGGCCTTTCCACCTGCCAGTTTCCTGTCTGTGTGCGCAGTCATATTCTTTTCAGCATTCTCCCATTTTGTCCACAAGGGAAATATTTCCTTATTTTCGCTCCACAGTTTGGGAAGGAGGGGGCCCCACCTGAAACGTTTGTTAACTTCTGCTATCTGTCGCTTTGTGCTTTCCCAACAGGGAATAAAAAGGGAACGCCATAGTGCATGCAAACCTCGTCCTACAGGAGGCAAGATTCACTTCTCATTCTCTCATGTCAGTCAATAGGACCATCTCGAGAGCTGAAATAAGACCAACGCCACAGTCAATTGATGGTGGAATCTCTTTTTTTGTGTTGTATAGGAAGTCATTAAGATTTGAGATTGGATTTTGAAGGGTAGCAGACAGACACATTAGAAGCAATTATGGCTGAAGGTGGGATGTATGGAGTTGCTCATGTGACACCATGGAAATGGATGTCAGCGGCAGGTTGGGTGACAACCACAGAAAGTCATTTTCTCTGGCAAATCACTTCCACAAAAATGATAAATCTGAAGTAGTTCTCATGTAATTTTGCTTCAGACTCCAAGAGAAAAAAACCTCAAAAAAGATTAGCACCATATCTAAAATGTCACACCGAAGATTTTTCAAGGTTTCAGATTCCTCCACAAAGAATGGAAAGAATGAAAAGAATGAAAGTCTGCCCAGATCTCTCTTAATTTACTTTATCTCATTCGGCTTTAATAGAATATGGAGGTGATTCAAAAGTGCCTGGCCCAGTGCAAAGTCAACTTAAAAGCTCAGGTCAATACTGTCAATACTGCACGGACAATACTCGAGTGGAGTGGATTATATATTTTTTTAAATCTGCACTTGGGCCCAGTACTTGGATTGACTTCCAAACCCAGCAGATGGAGTGAAAATCTCGGAATCGGAATCAGAAAGAAAGATGGGACGAAATTTCAGAAATTGGATTGAAAACCTGAGCGAATCTGGGAGTTCTGTACAAGAGAATAGAAGCCTTGCTGAAAAGAAAGAAGAGATGCATTTAAGCTTTTCAACCTGCACGCCTCAGCACACTTTGCAAGAATACTGATATATGGAAAACAACAATTTATGCTGTATGAGAAGATATTGCTGCTGATTGGTTGACAAGTAGAGTCTGATTGGTGGCGAGGTTGACATGGAGAATACACCAGGTGACTGATAATTAACTACCAAGCATTGTTTGACATTTAAACCAGGCAATTTGATTCCGATTGGTCAAGACCCTGAGGAATGAATCAGCGAATGGCTGTCACGTATTTTGTTTGGCTGAAACAGTCATAATAGCCGGGATTCTCCGCCGGCATGATTCTCCATTATGCCGGCGCCTGGGGTTTTCCCGACGGCATATCCCCATTGACCGGCTGGCGTACTCGAGAACCCCGCCGGCCGGTTGGGACAGAAATGTGGCACGGCAGGGCAGAGAATCCCGCCCAATGTGTGTACATATTTGTTCTGCCTGCAAGGAACAAGACCCTGTGTGTTAATATATGTAACTTCCAGTGCATGCAAATGCGCCATAATGTCAGCCCGACTGACGATCTTAAACTGGTTAACAGATTAATTCTGAGCACGTTGAGGATTATTTAGCAAATGTTGGCCAATCGCAGAATCACATCGAGGACTGGATTCTCCGAGCCCTAACCACGTGTTTCTCAGTGGTGTCATTGAAGCCACCCCATGCTCCAGGGTCCCAGGTTTGATTCCCGGCTGGGTCACTGTCTGTGTGGAGTCTGCACGTCCTCCCCCTGTGTGCGTGGGTTTCCTCCGGGTGCTCTGGTTCCTCCCACAGTCCAAAGATGTGCAGGTTAGGTGGATTGGCCATGATAAATTGCCCGTAGTGTCCTAATAAAAGTAAGGTTAAGGGGGGGGGGGTTGTTGGGTTACGGGTATAGGGTGGGTTTGAGTAGGGTGATCATGGCTCGGCACAACATTGAGGGCCGAAGGGCCTGTTCTGTGCTGTACTGTTCTATGTTCTATGTGGTGACATCCACACAGCAGCCCATTTGGTCCTGACCCATGGGCCTCATAACATTGAGATCCCAACAAGGCCTGGAGCCACCGTTCATTCTGTGCCATTTTCCGTTGGCTGCCATCAGAGGCAGGGAGGGAGGGAGGTATGTGGATGTCCAACGGACACAGTTGGCAGAGCACAGCCAACTCACGGCTCCAAATCTCCATCATCCCAGGTGAATGGTCATGGCTCACAAGGGATTACGATGTTTATCTTCCATGCTGCCAAGATAACGATTTATCTGTAGAGTTCCGAGGGTAGTGGAGACAAGCGGTAAAGTGTCTATATGAGGCTTCAGGCACATGGCTCTGATCTCCCTGCTGATTTGATTTATTATTGTCACATGTATTAGTATACAGTGAAAAGTATTGTTTCTTGCATGCTGCACAAATAATGCATACCGTACATAGGGCAGGAAGGAGAGACTGCAGAATATAATGTTACAGTTATAGCAAGGTGTAGAGAAAAGATCAATTTAATACGAGGTAGGTCCATTCAAAAGTATGGTGGTTAGCATAAATGCTTCACAGCTCCAGGGTCCCAGGTTCGGTTCCCGGCTGGGTCACTGTCTGTGCGGAGTCTGCACGACCTCCCTGTGTGCGTGGGTTTCCTCTGGGTGCTCCGGTCTCCTCCCACAGTCCAAAGATGTGCGGGTTAGGTGGATTGGCCATGCTAAGTTGCCCGTAGTGTCCTAAAAAGTAAGGTTAAGGGCGGGGGGGGGGGGGGGGGGGTTGTTGGGTTACGGGTATAGGGTGGATACGTGGGTTTGAGTAGGGTGATAATTTGCTCGGCACAACATCGAGGGCCGAAGGGCCTGTTCTGTGCTGTACTGTTCTATGTCTATGTTAAAAGTCCAATGGCAGTAGGGAAGAAGCTGTTCTTGAGTCGGTTGGTACGTGACCTCAAACTTTGGTATCTTTTTCCTGACGGAAGAAGGTGGAAGAGAGTATGTCCAGGGTGCATGGGGTCCTTAATTATGCAGGCTGCCTTTCTGAGGCAGCGGCAATTATAGATAGAGTCAATGGATGGGAGGTTGGTTTGTGTGATGGACTGGGCTACATTCACAACCTTTTGTAGTTTCCTGCGGTCTTGGGCAGGCTCCATACCAAGCTGTGATACAACCAGAAAGAATGCTTTCTATGGTGCATCTGTAGAAGTTGGTGAGGGTCGTAACTGACATGCCAAATTTCCTCAGTCTTCTGAGAAAGTAGAGTCGTTGGTGGGCTTTCTTAACTATAGTTGTCGGCATGGGGGGACCAAGACAGACTGTTGGTGATCTGTACACCTAAAAACTTGAAGCTCTCGACCCTTCGTTCCCATTGATGTAGACAGGGACATGTTCTCCACTAAGCTTCCTGAAGTCGATGATAATCTCCTTCGTTTTGTTGACATTAAGGGAGAGATTATTGTCGTCGCACCAGTTCACCAGATTCTCTATCTCATTCACATACTCTGTCTCATCATTGTTTGAAATCTGACCCACTACGGTGGTGTCATCAGCAAATTTGAAAATCGAGTTGGAGGGGAATTTGGCCACACAGTCATAGGTGTATAAGGAGTATAGTAGGGGGCTGAGGACACAGCCTTGTGGGGCACCGGTGTTGAGGATGATCATAGAGGAGATGCTGTTGCCTATCTTTATTGATTGTCGTCTGTGGGTTAGAAAGTTCAGGATAATTAAGGCACGCTGCTTGACTTTCTTTTGGTACAGGGATGATGTTTGTCTTCTTGAAGCAGATAGGGACCTCAGATTGCTGTAAAGAGAGGTTGAAGATGCCTGCGAATAACCCCGCCAGCTGATCCACACAAGACCTGAGTGCTTGTCCGGGTACCCCATCTGGGCCAGTGGCTTTCCGTGGGTTGACCTTCGAGAAGGCAGCTCTGACGTCTGCAGTGTTGATCTCAGATATAAGTTCATCCGCGGCGTCTGGGGTGGAAGGCTTGCTGACCTCTTGCTCAATGCGGGCATAGAATATGTTGAGCTCATCAGGGAAGGGTGCATTGGAGCCGGTGATTTTATATGCCTTCATCTTGTAGCCTGTTATGTCTTGCAGACCTTGCCATAGACGGCGGGGATTCTTGTGTGCTGAATGAGAAATATCTCCATACTCATTCATATGTTCAACATCCATCTCAAGATGACCTAGAAAGGGTGGGGTGGGGGTGTCATGTCTATACAGAGGCCAAGTGAAGATCTTAGCACTTCGCCACTGGCTTTGAAATGGAGAAAAACCTGTAATGGAATGCTCAGTAAATGTATCACTTCAATTTATTCACACATCCACTAAAGCATCGATGATACAAGCTGCAGGCTGGGGAGGTTGAGTGTCATTTTCAGGTTGGCACAGGGCCAGGAGGGGCAAGAGTCTGAGCAGCAAGAGGCAGCAGGGCCTCTATGAGGCTGGTGAACATGGAACATGGTGAACTGCAACAGCGAGCATTGGCTCGCCTACCCATGGGTGTAGAGTCAGCAATGGTCTTATCTAGAAATGAGCAAGAGGCAATGCCAGAGGCATCTTCGTACATCCCACAATGTGGTTGATCACATCTGCCAGCTGTTCGAGCTGAGGATGGAAGATCTTTGGAGGAGTTGCGTGGAGCTCTTGGCCTGCAATGAGGTCATGCGTGTCCGACTGCCGTTTAAATGTCAGGACCTTCGACCCCATGTAATCACAACAGAGTGGATAGAGTCCTGCCTTCCCCCACAGCAAAATTTGCTCAAGTCCTCAAAGAATCACAAGATAGCGCAGACTCCCCGCCCCACTGCCCAGCAGGGATCACACTGACATTCCCACCAGTCACCGTACTTAATCTCCTGAGTGGAAAATTCCACCCCAAGACTTAATTTTGGCACAGTTTATACAACATGTGTCGGCCTCGCACAATGGCAGTATAGTCTTCAAATGAAAGGCTGCAGAAGACAGAAATAATTATACCAGGAAATGCAGAGTGTGAAAAATGTAAGAAATTGTTACATACTATATTTTATATTTTGTTGCAGTAATATTATTTAAAACTCTGCTTTAAGATACACAGGCAGTGGTCTACTAAATCCGTAATTAAGGTGTCATAAAAATTGAGGTAACTTATTTATAACCATTTATTTGTTTACATATAGATGACCAATAGGATATTGATTTATTTGCAGGGGTTAACTTGGGTGTGGATAATTTATGAGGGACTAGTATTTAGTCCAAGCTAAATAGGTCATGGGACAACTTAGTGGGATACAGATAATGTAATTAATGGGAGGAGCCAGGTCTGTCTGTAATTTTGCATTATTTTCGGATAGGATTTTAGTCTGACATGTGAGAAGGATTTTCAAGTTGTTCCTGAAAAGGTCTCTCTCCACACGTCTGCACAGATGAGCAAATAACCGTGATTTGTTAATTTTATTCATAAGTGGCATTTGAACTGTATTGGGTTGCTTAATGTGGAATATAGTAGTAGGTGTAGATAGTCAGTTAAAGTTTTTCCTTTTATTTAAAAACTTTCAAATTGTTAATTGTGAAGCTATTTCGTTGAGGTTAACATGGTCAATTCTGTGTTCAAATTAAAGTTTGTTTTAACATAAAAGATACCTATTGGTCAGAATCATCACTCCTGGGGTGAAGAATCCTTTCCTCATATTTTACAAATTGAAAATTATTCGGGGTTCCTCGTCTGGTTTGCTAACAAAAGGTGGAGTCTGGTCAGGTATCCTAACAAGAGGCACTACTTCACCATCTTGAAGTCAAGCAACTGCTACTGCAACTAAATGTGTATCCTTCAGCTCAGCAGCAATCACAGGCTGAATAAACTCATTCCACTATTGTCGGTTCTGAACAGGCCTGGCTGCTATTCTGTCACCTGCCTCCCTTTCTGTGACAACGTTACTCCGATATTGTCCATCTAAAACTTCCTTACTCTCTGTTGGCTTCTCGTTCCATTTCGCTCGGGACATTGGGTTGTGAAAGCTGTTTACATTTATGAAAGGTGCCCAAATTTTCACTCCTGCCTTTCTTGTATCTTCTGCATTTGTATTGTTTATTGTCCATATTGTGTCATTCTTCACTTTTTGCATTGATGGCACTCCAGGGATCCCTCCCTGCTCTTGGCTCTTGTCAACTCCTCTGACATTCCTTTATTCACATCCGTACACCTTTTTGCACCAGACTTCGACTAAACAAAGGGAAATTTGAGAAACAGCATGAGTTGTGAATGAGATGGGCAAAATTTCCCTGCGTCTGGGCCTGGGTGGCATGACTGGAAGTGAGGTCTCCCGGAAAATAACACGGAGTCACACAGTGATGCATTCCCACCACTGGCAGAGGCAGACAGGAATGTGGATCGACAGACAGCACGGTGGCTTAGTGGTTAGCATTGCTGCCTCACGGCGCCGAGGTCCCAGTTTCGATCCCGGCTCTGGGTCACTGTCTGTGTGGAGTTTGCACATTCTTCCCGTGTTTGCGTGGGTTTCACCCCCACAACCCAAAAGCTGTGCAGGTTAGGTGGATTGGCCATGCTAAATTTCCCCTTAATTAGAAAAAATTAATTGGGTACTCTAATTTTATTTTTAAAAAAGGAATGTGGGTCGACTGTTGGCTGTCAGGTGGCAAGCAGTGAATTTAAATTATTTTTTTTTATTTTTAAAAATAAATTTAGAGTACCCAATTCATTTTTTCCAATTAAGGGGCAATTTAGTGTGGTCAATCCACCTAACCTGCACATCTTTTGGGTTGTGGGGGCGAAACCCACGCAAACACGGGGAGAATGTGCAAACTCCACACGGACAGTGACCCAGAGCCGGGATCGAACCTGGGCCCTCGGTGCGGTGAGGCAGCAATGCTAACCACTGCGCCACCGTGCTGCCCTGTGAATTTAAATAATTAATGCCCACTCAGGGGTGATTCAGAGGGATGACACTAGAGCAGCCTCCTGCTGTTTGTGGAGCCAGCACCTCAATGGAGGCAACCTGCTCTCAGATGGGAATGATTACCGCCACAAAGTTTAGCCCCTGAAAGGGGGGGGGGGGGGGGGGGAAAGAGGGCCAGCAGGCAAAAATGGCCACACCCAAGGTCCAAACTCTGCCGACAGAGGCACTTCCCCTCCTTTCAGAGGAGTCTTCCTGCTTGGTCCACCTAAAATGTGCAATTATTTTAACTCCTTTGCAGGCATCTCAATTTTGAGGCACCCTCGGAACCCTCACAGCACCTACATCTCCCGGTGAGGGTGCCCGGCTCTGGAGCAACTGATCCTTTGATTGGTCCAGTAACATCAGGAGCTCACTTGTTCTCCTTAATTGTACGGCGAGCTCGAGGTTGGCCAATTAACAAGTTACCTCCAGAAATAACAGCTCCCTCATTCCATTTGGTCCCGACTTCGGGGTCCGGAAGCCTGAGGGAAATTCCTGCCCAAAGTTGCCGTTCAGTCGAGGCCTGAGGACCTGGGAGGCCAAACTGAGGAGCTACAGCACCACCACGGCCAGGAGGATATAATTACAGCAAGACTAGTCTGTGTGGTGATATAACCACTGTAGCTATGTTACTTGCAGTAGGGGGATGTATGGCCGTACCTGTAATACAGGTTCCTCCGGTAAGCCCCTGCCGGCTAGCTCCACCCACAGGGAGCTTGTGTATAAATATCCGTGTGAGTCACTCAGACCTTAGTCTACAGTTGCAGATGGAGGAATAGCATCGCACAGCAATAAAGCCTCGATTGTACTAGTCTCTCGTCTTTGAGTATAATTGTTAGCGCTACAATTTATTGCTGTGCAATTTTCCATTCACCATGGACATCAGAATCAAACCTGACCGTCTGCAGCTGGATCCGCAGTCGCCTCACGCCAGAAAATACTTTGTTCACTGGCTTGCAGTCTTTGAGGCCTACATCTCTTCAGCGGACCCTCCCCCAACGGAGGCTCAGAAAAAGCAACTCCTGTACTCCAGACTTAGCTTTAGTGTCTTTCCGCTAATTCGCGATGCGACTGAGTACACTACAGCTATGGAACTGCTCAAGGAAAACTATGCACAGTCAGCGACCACCCTGTTTGCGAGGCATCAACTCTCTACTCGCGTCCAGCAGCCGGGTGAGTCGATTGAGGACTTCTGGAGGGCCCTTATACCTCTGGTACGAGACTGCGACTGCCGGGCCTTCACAGCCACGGAACACTCTGACTTACTCATGCGCGATGCCTTTGTTACAGGCATTGCATCGGACACCATCCTGCTGGAAGGGGCCTCCCCTGACCATGCGACCGCAAAGGCCCTGGCGCTTTCCAAGATGGGCGCCTCCCGTAGTGCGCGATCTTACTCCGCTGGCCACTCGGCCCACCCGTCCTACCCCTCATGGACCCCGCAAATAGCCCCCCAGGCCCACCCGTCCTACCACTCGTGGACCCCGCAAACGGCCCCCACAGCAGCTGCCCCCCGCGCACTATGCCTGCGCTGCCCACCGCACCGTGCTCCCTGGGGGTCCCCACTGTTACTTCTGTGGTCAGCAGAAGCACCCCCGCCAACGCTGCCCGGTCCGCACCGCGACCTGCAAAGCTTATGGCAAGAAAAGCCACTTTGCAGCGGTGTGTCAGTCCCGGACGGTTGCCGCTATCGCGCCCCCGGTCCCCTCGCCTCAGCTGCTCGCTCAATGGGCCCTGCCATCCGCTTCCCCCGACCCCACGTGCGATCAGTGTGCGCCGCCATCTTTCGCCGCCCCCGCCACGTGCGCTCCATGGACGCCGCCATCTTCATCCACCACCGCCATGTGCGTTCCGTGGGCGCCGCCATTTTGTCCCGACCCCACAACGCGCGCTCCATGGGCGCCGCCATTTTACCCACAGGTACTCCAGATGCTGCCATTTTGTTCCCCCCACGGGGCCACCGGACACGGGTCGCTACCGCTCCTCGTCGGACTCATCTGACTCGACCGCCGATCGCCCGCTACTCGCCTCCGTTACGCTCGACCAGTCCCGTCCTCACAACCTGGCACCCTCTTCCACATCGGTGCTGGTCAACGGCCACGTGACCTCCTGCCTCATCGACTCCGGGAGCACCGAGAGCTTCGTCCACCCGGACACGGTAAAGCGCTATTCCCTTGCAGTCCATCCCGCCAACCGGCAGATCTCTCTCGCCTCCGGGTCCCACTCTGTCCCAATCCGGGGTTTCTGCCTGATTAAACTTACTGTACAGGGCGTGGAATTCGACCGTTTCCGTCTGTACATTCTCCCCAACCTCTGCGCGTCACTCTTACTGGGCCAGGATTTCCAGTGCAATCTCCAGACCCTCACCCTCAAATTCAGCGGACCCCTACCTCCCCTCACTGTTTGCGGCCTCGCGACCCTCAAGGTCGAGCCTCACTCATTCTTTGGCAATCTGACCACAGATTGCAAGTCCGTCGCCACCAGGAGAAGACGGTACAGCACCCAGGACAAGGCCTTCATCAGGTCCGAAGTCCAGCAGCTGCTTCGGGAGGGTATCATCGAGGCCAGCAATAGCCCTTGGAGAGCCCAGGTGATAGTGGTTAAGACCGGGGAGAAGCACAGGATGGTCGTGGACTACAGCCAGACCATCAACTGGTACACGCAGCTTGACGCGTACCCCCTCCCCCGCATTTCTAATATGGTCAATCAGATTGCACAGTACCGGGTCTTCTCTACTATTGACCTGAAATCCGCCTACCACCAGCTCCCCATCCGTAAATCGGACCGTCCCTACACTGCCTTCGAGGCAGACAGTCGTCTGTACCAATTTCTTAGGGTTCCCTTCGGCGTCACGAATGGAGTCTCGGTATTTCATCGAGAAATGGACCGAATGGTTGACCGGTACGAACTGCAGGCCACCTTCCCGTACCTCGACAATGTCACCATCTGCGGCCATGACCAGCAGGACCATGATGCCAACCTTTCTAAATTCCTCCACACCGCATCTCTCCTTAATCTCACGTACAACAAGGAGAAGTGCGTGTTCCGCACAGACCGCTTAGCCATCCTCGGCTACATAGTCCAAAACGGACTACTGGGGCCCGACCCCGACCGCATGCGCCCCCTCATGGAGTTCCCCCTCCCCCACTGCCCCAAGGCTCTCAAACGCTGCCTTGGGTTCTTTTCTTATTACACCCAGTGGGTCTCACAATTCGCGGACAAGGCCCGCCCACTTATCCAGTCCACACATTTTCCCCTCTCGGCTGAGGCACAACAGACCTTCGTCCGCATTCGATCTGACATAGCCAGGACGGGGATGCACGCAGTAGACAAGACACTGCCTTTCCAAGTAGAAAGCGACGCTTCAGATGTCGCCCTTGCCGCCACGCTGAATCAGGCAGGCAGACCTGTGGCATTCTTTTCACACACCCTCCACGCCTCCGAAATTCGGCATTCCTCTGTTGAAAAGGAGGCCCTGGCAATCATTGAAGCGGTGCGGCATTGGAGGCATTACCTGGCCGGCAGGAGATTCACTCTCCTCACTGACCAATGGTCGGTAGCCTTCATGTTCAACAACACCCAGCGGGGCAAGATCACGAATGACAAAATCTTGCGGTGGAGAATCGAGCTCTTCACCTTTAACTACGAGATCTTGTATCGCCCCGGCAAGCTCAACGAGCCCCCAGACGCCCTCTCCCGAGGTACATGTGCCAGCGCACAAGTGAACCAGCTCCGTGCCTTGCACGAGAGCCTTTACCATCCAGGGGTCACTCGCTTGTACCATCTAATCAAAGCCCGCAATCTGCCCTACTCCGTCGAGGAAGTACGGACGGTCACCAGAGACTGCCAGATCTGTGCCGAGTGCAAGCTGCACTTCTACCGGCCGGATCGCGCGCGCCTGGTGAAAGCATCCAGCCCCTTTGAAAGCCTCAGCGTAGACTTCAAAGGGCCCCTTCCCTCCACCGACCGCAACACCTACATCCTTAGTCTGGTCGATGAATTTTCTAGGTTCCTCTTCGCCATCCCATGCCCGGATATGACGTCTGCCACCGTCATCAAGGCCCTGGATTCCATTTTCGCCCTGTTCGGTTTCCCCGACTACATCCACAGTGACAGGGGATCCTCGTTCATGAGCGATGAGCTGCGTCAGTTCCTGCTCAGCAGGGGTAACGCCTCCAGCAGGACGACCAGCTACAACCCCCGGGGAAACGGGCAGATAGAGGGGGAGAACGGGATGGTATGGAGGGCCGTCCAGCTGGCCCTACGGTCCAGGAACCTCCCAGCCGCTCGCTGGCAGCAGGTCCTCCCGGACGCGCTCCATTCCATTCGGTCACTACTGTGCACCGTGACTAACAGTACACCCCATGAACGTGTTTTTGCCTTCCCTAGGAAGTCTACATCCGGGGTGTTGCTCCCGACGTGGCTCACGACTCCGGGCCCAGTCCTTCTCCGTAGGCATGTCCAGCACCACAAGGCGGAACCCCTGGTGGACAAAGTACGCCTTCTCCACGCCAACCCTCAGTATGCCTACGTGGAGTTCCCCGACGGCCGCCAGGACACAGTCTCGCTCCGGGACCTGGCTCCCTCAGGTGCCGATCCCATGCCCACGCCCCTTTCTCCCCCCGCGCCAACCTCCTTTTCCCGGGCGCCCCCCATTCGTCCCCACCAGGTCCATCCCTCGTCCCCCTGCCCACACTGGAGGTCACGGAAGATTTTGGCTTGCTCTCTGAGTCATCCCGCCATCAGCCAGCACCCACACCACCAACACCTGCACCATCGTTGCCATCACCGCCTGTGCCGATGTCGCCACCACAGCTACGCTGATCACAGCGGAACGTTCGACCGCCGATTCGGCTCAACATGTAACCTGCTAACCGGATGGACTCTTGGTTTTCTTTGTTTGGACCCTCTTGTAAATAGCTCATCCTTTGTATTATAGTTACACGTCACCCCCGCCGGACTCATTTTTTACAGGGGGTGAATGTGGTGATATAACCACTGTAGCTATGTGTACTTGCAGTAGGGGGATGTATGCCTGTACCTGTAATACAGGTTCCTCCGGTAAGCCCCTGCCGGCTAGCTCCGCCCACAGGGAGCTTGTGTCACTCAGACCTTAGTCTACAGTTGCAGATGGAGGAATAGCATCGCACAGCAATAAAGCCTCGATTGTACTAGTCTCTCGTCTTTGAGTATAATTGTTAGCGCTACAGTCTGAAATGGCAGTTTCCCTGATGAAGGTTGACAAGGCAAGCGGAGGCGGTCGTATCCAAACGTATTATGATTTGACCTATCTTGATTAGTTATTTTCTGCCATTCTCACATGTGAAAATCTATCTGAATTGCATTTCAGCAATCTAATTACCCAACTGAAAATGTTTAAATGGTTCAGGTACACGGACACATGGTGAGATTTGAACAGAGTGGCTCTGTTAATGACCTTAGCTCATTTATACTGTCCAGAAAATGGCAAAAAAAAACAGATCACTGACTCCGTGCAATTAAATTGAAAACACACCAGGAAAATCAATCAGCTAATTCAGTTGAATAGAGAGAGGTGTCTTGTTAATTAAAACTTTCCATTGAACAACTCTCGGTATGAACACTGTGTCATTTAGTTCAGAAATACGGTGACTCCCAAGTGGAGTTTGCTCTGAGAACAAGGCAACTAGGAGTCCAGCGCCTCAAGAAAGGGTAGGGGTGGGGTGTGGGGGAGGTGAGGGGGTGGGGTAGGGGAGGGGGTGGGGTAGGGGAGGGAGGTGGAAGGGAAGGGGGTGGGAAGGGGAGGGGTGGGGGAGGGGTTTGTGGAAGAGGTAGTGGACATTAGACAAAGTTATTTTTTAAATAAATTTAGATTACCCAATTCACTTTGTCCAATTAAGGGGCAAGTTAATGTGGCCAATCGACCTAGTCTGCACATCTTTGAGCTGTGGGGGCGAAATCCATGTAAACACAGGGAGAATGTGCAAACTCCACACGGACAGTGACCCAGAGCCGGGATCGAACCTGGGACCTCGGTGCCATGAGGCAACAGGGCTAACCCACTGCGCCACCGTGCGGCCCCGACATTCGACAAATTTAAGATAAACATGCTAAGGGCACTTTGAAGGGTCGAATCTTTCTTTGGGTTTAGGTAAACCAAAACTGCGCACTTCTGTGACTGACAAACTGCAAAGCTGACCCATGCGTGGCTTCACCTGCTATTTTTGTCTTTTCACCAGGGGGTAGGGTACCCAGTGCTGTTTGTAAGCTCTGAACTGGGGCGGGATGTGTATAATTGCAGGGAGGGAAGGGAAGAGCCTCACCTCCCTGCCCACCTCCATGCCAGCCCCAACCCTCAGATTGCCCGCCCTGGCCCTTGCTACTTTTAAGTCACCATGTCCCCTCCTTTCACCCTCTGATCAGCCAATACGCCCCATGTCACGTACATGACCCTATGTATGCTCCATTGTCAATCCCCCAGAATGCACTACTTTCAGTCCTCAGATTCCATGTAAATCAAGGGAAAGTGATTTGCACGTTTTGGGAAAAATGAATCACTCATCATCCGATAACCGCCTCCATAAAAGGCACAATCATTAAGAGTGAAAAAAAATGTATTCTTCCATATGAATAAATAATCCTTGCGAGATTTATAACCCTGGTCTTACCAGGCACAAAGGGAAGATGGTGGTGGTTATGGAAATTAATCCTCTTTTGGGGGGCACAGTGGTTAGCACTGCTGCCTCACAGCTCCAGGGACCCAGGTTGAATTCTGACCTTGGGCGACTGTCTGTGTGAAGTTTGCACGTTCTCCCCATGTCTGTGTGGGATTCCTCCGGGATCTGCGGTTTCCTCCCACAGTCCAAAGATGTGCAGGTTAGATGCATTGACCATGCTAAATTGTCCTTAGTGTACAAAAGGTTAGGTGAGGTTACTGGGTTACAGGGGATAGGGTGGTGGCATGCTCTTTCCAAGGATAGGTGCATACTTGATGGGCTGAATGGCCTCCTTCAGCACTGTATGGATTCTATGATCTCAGTCCCAGAGTATCACTGCTGGAGTTTCTCAGGGTACTGTCCTGGGCCCAACCACCTTCAGTTAATTCATCAATGACCTTTCGGCAGCACGGTGGCGCAGTGGTTAGCACTCTGCCTCACGGCGCTGAGGTCCCAGGTTCGATCCCGGCTCCGGATCACTGTCCGTGTGGAGTTTGCACATTCTCCATGTGTTAGCATGGGTTTCGACCCCACAACCCAAAGATGTTCCAAATCGGTGGATTGGCCACACTAAATTGCCCCTTAATTGGGAAAAATGAATTGGGTACTCTAAATTTTTAAAAAAATCAATGACCTTCCTTTCATCAGAGGGCGTGATTCTAACGCCCTGTTGCGCCTAATGCAACTCCTGCTATTCCCGGCGAACAGTGGGGGAGCCCCTAAACAGGATTCGTGTCGGAAGCCGAACAGAGCATGATGCTCCCGGCCCACGGTGCCCAGATTCACATATTTAATTGGGTCTTTAAATACTGATGTACCATCAATGACTACGAGACAAAATGGTGAAACTCCCTGCTGGGAGGAGCCAGCAGGCTGGAATTTACTGTATTAACTGTAGTACAGTGGGAGTACTGTAATACATGTAGTGTGTGACTAGTGGTGTTTGCCACATTCACACCCTGTTTAAAAAAGAGTCCAGCGCGCGTGAAAACAACGTTACAGGTTGAGTCTTTCGGGGGCTTTGACCCTCCGCCGCGATCGCCTCAGTCCTGGTTGTGGTGTGGGTGCCGATGTGGGCACCTGCGACTCCGGAAGCGTGTCATCCTCTCCTTCTTCACCCAGTAGTGGATCCGGTGAGTGACGGATGCTGCTGGGGTGGGGGCTGCGGTGACGGTCGCTGGTGGGAGAGCGAATGGCGCAGGGGCGGGGGAGGCAACCGGAGGGGGAGGGGATGGTACCTGGTCAGGGGGTGGTGGTGGTTGTGGATGAGGAACCAGCGGGTGCCAGGTCCCGGAGAGAGACTGTGTCCTGTCGCCCGTCATGGTGGGCCACGTAGGCGTATTGTGGATTCGCATGATGGAGGAGGTGGACTATTTCGACAAGGGGATCCGATTTATGACTCCTCACATGCTTCCGGAGAAGGACGGGCCCAGTAACTGCCAGATTGGGAGTGAGACCCCGGAGGTGGACTTCCTAGGGAAGGCAAACACATGTTCGTGAGGAGTCACATTAGTAGCAGTGCACAAGAGGGACCGGATAGAGTGAAGCGCATCGGGAGGACCTCCTGCCAGCGGGAGACCGGGAGATTCCTCGACCGAAGGGCCAGTAGAACGGCCTTCCAGACCATCGCGTTCTCCCTCTCCACCTGCCAGTTTCCCTGGGGGTTGTAGTTGGTCGTTCTGCTCGAGGTGATGCCCTTGCTGAGCAGGAACTAACGCAGCTCATCACTCATGAAGGAGGATCCCAGATCGCTATGGATGTAGGTGGGGAAACCGAACAAGGTGAAGATGCTGTGTAGGGCCTTAGTGACCGTGGCAGACGCCATGTCGGAATGGCGAAAGGGAAACAGGAGTACTCATCAATGATATTGAGAAAGTACACGTTGCGGTCAGTGGAGGAGAGGGGCCCTTTGAAGCCAATGCTGAGGCGCTCAAAGGGGCGGGAGGCCTTCACCAGATGCGCTCTGTAAGGTCAAGCGTACCCCCTTCCAATAACCGCTGGCGAACGTAAATGGACTTAATGCCTGTGACATAGGCGTTTCTGATCAGCAGTTCTGTGTGTTGGACGTCCGACACTGCCTGGCAATTGCAGTACCTACCAAGTATCCGCAGAGCGCGCAAGAAATCGTCTTGAGACTCCCCCGGGAGTTGCCGTCTCGTGGGCAGAAGGTGCCTGGCGAACATCTGGTTCACAGTCATGATGTACTGTCATTTTAGTAGTGCCATCGCTTCCATGTAGGTGGGCACGTGCCGAATGAGGGGGAAAACTTGTGGGCTCACCCATGAGTAGAGGATCTGGAGTTTCTGCGGGTCTGAGAGGGCTTCTGTGGATGCTCCGAAACATCCTTCAAAGCAGGCTAGCCAGTGCTCGAAGGTGGCTGTGGTGTTGGCTGCGTGAGGGTTCTGCTCCAGGTGATCAGGCTTGATTAAGACGTTCATCTCTAAAATTCTAGTGCAATAAATTGATGTACCATCAATGACCACGAGACAAAATGGTGAAACTATTGAGGCTTTATAGCACTCGATGTTAAGCCTCCTTTAGCTGGAACCAGAATGGAAGCTGCGCAGGAGAGCCTGCACTTTTGTACAGCGCCTGCTGGGAGGATCCAGCAGGCTGGGATTTACTGTATTAACTGTAGTACAGTGGCAGTACCATAATATACAAAGTGTGTGACCAGTGGTGTTTACCACAAATACATTTAATTATGCTCAGCCCATTTGAAACTGCTGGTAATGGGGCGGGTCCAAGTGGCATCCTCCGTCCCCAGCCAGTGCCACAGCTGGACCCCACCCTATGAGCCAAGAAGCGATAAGAGCTGTTTGGATGGCAGCCCTCCTCCCGAGACTCAGGAGACCCCGGAAGTCGGGTCGGAGGATGACATTGATTTTCCGCCACAGCTGTCTCCAACACCCTCCACTACACCAGAGACACTCACCTGGGCACTTTAGTGAAGAGAGACTCCTGGGACACACTCTGGTGCTCACCACACAGCTGATGCGGTACAGCAGGTGGACGTAGGAACACCCGAGGGGGGCGGGCCAACCCCAGGGGCTAGCTGCCATCCAGAAGGGATTTGGTTTCTGGAACGGACAGTCCCATCAATCATGGAAATGCAGTCGCAGAGCAAGGGGTAGTCAGCAAGCACCTGCAGGTACTGTTGGAGAAGCCCATTCACATGCAGCAGCAGTAGGTGATGCATGCCACCCAGGCTAACACCGCACTGGTGGCGTCCACAATGGAGGCATTGGGGGGGGTGACAGTTTTGGCTACGGATCAGCATGTCCAAGGTCTGGGACATTCTGTGCAGGCGCTGACTAAGGCCCAGGGCAGGGCTGCCGCTTCACAGGCAACCATGTGCCAGAGACACCTGGACATCGCAGCGGTGCTCCTGAACATGGCCCAGTCACAGCAGGCCATGGCTGGGAACGTTAGCGGCATTGCCCAGGCGCTGGCCGGCATGGCACAGACACAGAGAGAGGTGGCCCGGTCCCAGAGGGAGATGGCGCAGTCACTGGCTGATGTGACACAAACCCAGAAGGTGGCGGCACAGTCACAGCATGAAGTGGCGCACTCCCAGACGGAGATGGTCCACTCCCTGTGCTCCATGGTCACGAGCGTGCAGACCCTGGTCAAGACCAGAGCGGGCCTCCAGGACTGGCAACGCAGGTCACAGAGCGGGAATCACAGCAGGCCACCTCCATTCATGCTGTATTATCTGGAGAACCACCTGGACGTATTATTAGGGCCCGTAAAGCCAGAAGGCTAGACACCAGTTGACTTGGCATGGGTGCAGAACACAGTTCAGTTAATGGGGCTAGGTCATGTATCTGTAAACATTTGTTCACATTAAACACCTGTTACCACTGTTACAATTGTCTCTGTGCTCTGTCAGATGAGTGAGGGTGGGCTGGCCTGGGTTGGCCAGAGGAGTGGGGGGAGGAAATGGGCGGACGTTGTGGGTGGCCCGGGCTCTCCTCCCCCCACCCCCCCCCCCCCCCCCCACCCCCGACCATCACCACCACCGTAACCCAAGGGAATCGATGGTGGAATGGCCAGCTCACATGCAGGAGTCAGCCAGGTGGATGGTGGAAAGTGCTCGCATGAGCAGGAGTCAGACGTCTAATGATGCGGAACACCAGAGTTCATTATAGAGCAGGTTGTCATCATCCTCCATCCCATGGACCAGAGCCGCTGTTACTGCCAACCCAGGGCCCATACCCCATAGTGCAGCAGGTATATATCACAGTGATGGTTGCAGGCGGGGGCCAGGAGAGGTTGTGAGGGGGTGTGGGGTGGGATGCAGTGTCCTTGCCTCTGCCCAGTCCCCACCCGACCCCCACCCCCATACAGTCGGTGAACCTGGGGCCAATCAGAGCGTCTGTGCGCTGTGACCCTGGGCCCACGTCGTGCAGCCACTCGTGCCTGTCTGGACCCATGTCCTACCTATTGTCATCCTCTCCTGCATCCTCCTCGTCAGACAAGGATTAGCCCTCCTCCTCCTCTTCCAACACGTCGCCCCTCTGCTGCACGATGTTGTGGAGGACACATCAGGCCGCCACGATGCGGGCGACCCTCTCAGCACCTGAACTGCATCTTCAGGAGGCTGAAGCACCACTCGATCAGCCTCCTGGATGCTGTATAGGTGTCGTTGTAGCGTGCCTCCTCATCAGTCTGTGGCCATTGGATAGGTGTCAACAGCCACGACAGCAGTGGATAACCCCTGTCACTCAGGAGCCAGGCCCGGGAATCTCGAACATGTCAGGAATCGCCAGGATGAACGCATCGTGCTCATTGCCCAAGTATTGGGCGCAGAGGTGAATGATGCGCAGCTGATGGTCACATATCAGCTGCATGTTCATTGAGTCGTGCACCTTTTGGTTTGTGTAGAGCGGCCTGTCATTTACAGGTGCTCATAGGGGGGCATGCATCCTGCCGATCACTCCCCAGACTCGGGGCATCCCGTCGATGCAGTGAACCCCCCTCTCTGGGCATTCTGGTGGGCTCGGTCCACATTGAAATGGATGTATTGAGGCATTCAGGGCCTCTGTGACGGCACGGATGCACCTGTGTACTGAGGTCTGTGAGACCCCGGGCAGGTCACCACTTGTTGCCTGGGAGGACATCATGGCGTAAAGGTTCAGGACGAACGTCACCTTGACAGCCACTGGAAACGGGTGTCCTCCTCATTACCCTGTGGTGCCAGGTGTACTATCATCTGGCAGATATGCCGCACTGTCTCTGTTCAGCGGGAGTCTTCAATGGCATACCCGGTACAGCAGGTCCTCAAACAACTGCTACTGCCGGTACCGGTACCTCATGCGGCGCCTCCTTGGCACCTCCTCCTCCTTGGCCTGTTGGGCAGCTTCCACCTGTCCCTCTGTGCCACACTCCGCTGCTGCAGCTTCCTCCTCCTCAACCAGCTCCAGCTCGTACAGCCGTAGGACGTCCCACAGGGCTGTGTTGACCAGCAGGAAGGCCACCATTGCTGGTTGAATACCAATATCCATTATCTGCAGGGGGTGAAAGATTGACATGTTGGCATGGTGCGTACACCCCGTGCCCAGCTAGGTCCAACAGGCTACATGGTGGCCCTGGTTAGCACTGCGGGCTCTGCCCCTGCATGTACCGTCCCCCCATCTCTGCAACCCTGGCCCTGTTGTTGCCGCACACCATGGGGGCATGTGGCCTTGGTGCCTTTCCCTGATGCCAGGGCACGGCCCTTGTCAGGGGTACATTCCGTGCCCCACGCCCTCATAGCGATTACTGTGGGTGTTGTCCTGGGTGGGCTGGATGGGGGGGGGGGGGGTGTGGCAGAGGGTAGGATGGATGGATGGGGGTAACAATGCGACCAGTGTAATTCTACAGAACCAGGGGCCAAGGTGGGTGGTCAGAGGGTGCGCGGTAATGGCGGTCCGTGGCTGGGCACTGCACCAGTCTCGTAGGGGTCACCCTGACCACTCGGCCTGTTGCCCCATAACCCACCCCTCACCCGTCCCTGGTTAGGCACCCCCCACCCCATTCAGCCCTGCCACTGTCCGGCCTGGCAGCACAGTTGCTCCTCTCTGTGTCCTATCTCCTCTTTCTCTCTCTCCCTCATCAGCCACGACGCAGGTTTTACCATTTCTAAAGGCACAAGTGAACCACGCCATCGAGAACATGGCCCATCGGAGGAGGAGAATTGCGGAGGCTGAGAGGAAACCTGATCGGGCCCGCTAATCATATGCAAACTTTGGTTACTGTGCATGTGTTCTGGAACGCATTGACCCCTCTAGCGAGGTGAGGAGAATTGCGATTTGGCGTCAAATTGGTGTTCGCCGTGGTTTTGGCGTCAGAACTATTCTTCGCTCAATCACATTTCCCGATTTCGACTTTGGCCTACGGTGAATCGCGCCCCCTAATTGTGGGACAATTCAGTAAGAATCTCAACCAGCTGCATGAAAATGATTAAATGTGGACGGATTGCGCTGTGAATGGTGCCAAAACAGCCAGTTGGATTCTCACTGGTCTTCCTGCCAGAAATGACATTTGGGGCAGGATACTCCATTTTGGAGAAAAATGTCTGGATTCACCGACTGCAGACACCGAAATCGCATTCGGCGATTGGCCGGAGAATCCGCCAAAATCAGGTCGGTGCCATTTTTCAGATGCACCGCCCCTTCAAAAACAGCGTCATCACTGAATACGCCTCACGCTATTGGAGCGGCTCAGGACGTCCCCAGAAGGCCCTCCCCCGACGCTCAGCCCAAATGGCCCAACTACCCGATGTCGTGGGGTGCATGTGCTCTGAGGTTTTGCCAATCTCGCGTGGAGGCTGTGGACTCTGTACAGCGCCACCACAGTTGGGGAGTGGAGCCATTTCTCTGGCCAGTGGAGCTTCGGCGGAGGCTGCAGGTTGAAGAGCCAGGTGAGTGCAAAAGCAGGGATTTTTCATTGTTTCTGTCTGAGCTGCTCTGTAGCTTCCAGGCTGGGGGTGATGGAAGGATGGGTTTCTGATATGGGGGGCATCTCTGTTGGGGGGCCTCTGACATTGGGGGGCCTCTGATATGGCGGTCTCTGATATTGGGGGGCCTCTGATATGGCGGTCTCTGACATTGGGGGGCCTCTGATATGGCGGTCTCTGATATTGGGGGGCCTCTGATATGGCGGTCTCTGATATTGGGGGGCCTCTGATATGGCGGTCTCTGATATTGGGGGGCCTCTGATATGAGGAGATCTGATCGGAGGGGGTCTGATTGGAGATGGGGTTGGCAGAATTTAATTTGTGGGGGGAAAGGCGGGGCCCTCTGATGGATTTAGTGGGCACATACATTACACAATTGCCTCCTTGATCCACCACGATGTCCACCGCATCAGGGCCATAGTTAAAAATACTTGCACCAATCCATGCCCACGTGAATCCTGGTCGAGGTAACCGGAGTGTCATGGGGGCCAGGAGAATTGGGCTTCCAGACTGTTAATCGAATGCAAATAGGGTCAAATGACCATTTGTATCCCTCCGCTGGCTCGGGGGACAGCTACAGCTACGAGCTCCAGCTTGTTGCCACCGTCAGCGGGGGAGCCAGAGCATCAGAATGGGCACCAATCCCATTTATTGCCTGACACTTGATTCGAAGCCACTTCGGGAACTTCTCTACCGGCAGCGGGTGGCAGAGAATCACCCTCGACCTTCATTCTTTGGGACAACAGCCCCCACTATGTTTGCTGATATTGCACAATGTTAAACATCAGTTCCAACTCCTCAGACACTGAAACAATCCATGCACATGTGCAGCAAGCCTGGGTAACATTCAAGTTTGGGCTGACAAGTGGCAAATAGCATCTGCGCCATACCGGTGCCAGGCAATGACCATTTTCAACAAGAAAGAATGTAACCATTTCCCCTTGACATTCAATGGCATTGTCATTGCTGAGTCTCCTGTTGTTAACAACCGGGGAGTTACCATTGACCAGAAACTTAATTAGACTGGCTATATAAATGCTTTGGCTACAAGAGCAGCTAAGAGACTATGAATTTTGCGTTAACTCACCTCCTGTCTCCCAAAGCCATCTACAAGGCACAAGTCAGGAGTATGATGGAACGCTCCAGACTTGCCTGGATGAGTACAGCTCCAAGAACACTCAAGAAGCTCAACCATCCACACCCTGCTTGATTAGCAACCAATCTACCATCTTAAACATTCACTTCCGCTACACAGAAGCACAGTCTACCATCTACAGGATGCACTGCAGTAACCCCCCAATGCTTCTTTCAACAGCAACTTCTAAACCTGCAACTTCTCCAACATGAATCGTCAAGGGCAGCAGACACATGGGAATGCCAACATCTGAAGTTTCCCCTCCAAGCCACACACCGCCCTGACTTGGAAAGATTTTGCCATTTCCTTTACTGTTACTGGGTCATAATCTTGGAATTCGCTACCTAACAGCATCCTCGGTGTACCAGCATCACATAGACTGCAGCAGCTCAACGAGGCAGCTCACCACCATCTTCATGTTAAGAGGCTTATGAGGAGAGACTAAATAGACTGGGACCATTGTCATGGGGGTATCCCTTTTAAGAAAGAATTTTGTCGTATCACATGGCTTCAGTGATGTCATTTATGTGGGTGGAGCTGGGCTGTGGCTCTGAGTTTTCACTTTCAGACGTCGAGTGACGACTTAGAAATTACTGCCGAACACATAGAACTATCACAGCCGGGTGCAAATTAACACGGGTCCCGGCAAAATTCTGTCGCTGCTCTCAGGTCAGGCAAACAGTCAGAAACATGACAAAGTATGAAACCCATTAAGTTTTGAATGTTTGGACAATGCTTTTTTACTTCATACCTAAACCAATTATGTTTACAGCAGTAGAATAAACCTTAAGTGAAAATATACAGACAGACCAATTAATTAATGTGCACTTTGCCCAAGGGCGAATTCCTAGGCTGCATGTGTGTGATATTTTACCCTGAGCTATATTCTGGGCAGTTGTAAGCAAACTCAATCACCCCTTAGTTATTTATTTATATATGATGGGCGAAACACCGATTTTGGCAGCCGCATAACCCCTACTCCTGTATTATGGGGTGTGTTTGGGGGTGGGCAACGTAGTAGTGGGCTCGCAACCTCTTGTATTTTACCTCACCCTCACCAGCACCAAAACCACTCCTGGGTTTTGACATATTCAGATGGCAGGTGAGGATGCCGCTTCTGTTCCAACAAATGTGACTCACTGGAGTCCAGTCTTTCAATGGAGCACAGGCAAGGGGGCTAACTTTAACTTCAGAAAGCCTGCCAGGAGTTTGATCAATCGTGTGGGTGATTAACTCAACTCCCTGATTTTGAACTTGGTTTCTGAGCTTGTTCGCCTGCGCCAGTTCCGGTGGCAGTGCCTGTCTGCAGCTTGCCACCTCAGCTTCGGCAGGGCACCCAAACAGAGGTGGCTAACACAAGCTGGGAGCTGGGATGGAAAGATCATTCAATGGACTGACACAGGGAACGTACCAGTGATTTGGCACAATCCATGGCCGTGGGGTGGTGGGGGTGAGGGAGGCAGCAGTGGGAGGGAGTGGAATTCCCGTCATTCCAAAGAAGTGCTGGGATTCCGCTAAGGTTAAGAATCCTAGCCTCAGTTTTGACAGATGGACACAAAGACCTACCATTTTTGGACGCTGCTGGAGAGCCATCACTCCCCATGTCTCAGCAAGGATCAGGGAATTCAGGAGACAACAAGGAACATGAACACTGCTCACAATTTGTCAGGGCTATCTTCGTAAACAGCGATCAGCTGCAAAAATCTTTCTTTCTCAGTGCAAATGGCCTGCAGTACCGAAAGGAATAGGATTTCCTTGGATTAATAAAAGCTGCTTCACATTTTATCACAGCTGAGTGGCTCTGAGACATCTGACAATAACATCTGCAACCTTATTAAACATCTGACATTCTTTGAAAATTTACACTTAACAGACTGTGCTTCAGGATACCCTTTCCATTGATCCTGTGCCTAATGTTCCCGAGAATGTGCCCAACGTCTGTTGGTAATTAGCTCATTAATTTGCATCTCATGAATGCTCATCAAAGCAGTTGCCCTCCGCTGCTCGTCTGGCCTTCCGATCTTGCGTCACGCCAGCAGGAAATCATGCCGGCGCCAAACCCGATTGCTAAAGAGTGGCGTCAGCGCAAGACAGTTAGTGGTCGAACGAAAGACAAGGCGGAGCAGTGTGGATGGAGGCAAGCTGTGGGGGAGGGGGAGGGTGCAGGGGGGGGGGGGGGGGGGTAGGGCTCATGATGGCAGGCTGAGGGGCAATGAGATGGATGAAGAGGACACACAATGGAATACAGAGAGAAGTCCGAGGGTAGGGAAGCTCACAAACAAGGTCAAAGGGGTATCACATTGTTTATCAAATGGGGAATGCATGACGTATCTAGATGCGGTGAGTGGAGGTCCAAATGGGACCCGAACGCCTTGCAGGTGATGGACTCAGAGGGAAGGAGGCTGAATTGAGCAACAGATTTCCCATTGAGGTTGCTAGCCTTTTCCCTCTGGGCTGCTGGACATCCTATGATGGCTGGAGAGAGAGTTGTATGTGTATGCTGGACTGGTGTTTAAACCCAGCAGCTGAGGCAGGGCGGACTAATCAGTTGCCAACTTCCCAGGTGTGTCAAAGGGGAACTTTTCTTTGCATAATTAATTAGGTTTGAAGCACAGAATATGGCACAGGATCCCGCTATTCTGGTCGGAGGGTGGGGGGGGGGGGGGACAGGTGCCGCCTGACTGTCTATCACCACACTTAGTCTCAACATGGTAGAATTCCACCCTTAGGACTGGATTTCATTCCTTCGCAGCATGGGTCCTGACGTGTGAGCCTGGTGGATGCTGGAAGAATTGGCATGGAGGGCAAAAGGTGGTGGGTGGGGTGGTCATGTGTTCGCATGAGTGGCACTAAATTGTCATGGAGCTGTAGTGAGCCAAGAGGGTGGGTAGAGGGTCATAGATTGGCTGGGAAGGTACAAAGGACAGTGGGGAGTGGGTGGGGTCTTGAGGCGGCACTGGTTGGCATGATGAGTTTGTGGGGGTTGAGGGGGTGTGAGGGGTAAAAGGCTGAAGGGCTGTTTGATTCTTTTTTCAGAAGAGACAGTTTACTGAAGCAAGCCCTCCGCCTTGCCCACCTCCACACCTGGCAGCCTCCTCACACGTTCCGGGGTCACCCACCACTGCTCTCATTTTCCCCTGCCTCCTCCCAGCAATTCCCCCCCCCCCCCAAACGTCTCCTACAAATCCCAGATCGGAAAATCCAAACTTCTGGTAGAGCCTCTCTCAGTTTTCAGTTCTCCCAACCTGGGAGCGGAAATTCGGGCCTACGTTTTGAAAGAGAAGCCCATCCCACTTCAAAGATCTTGGATTCATGATTTGAAGTTTATTAATAATGCACTACGAGATTTGCAATTAATTCTTATCTCAGCAAAGTTACTGTCGGAACCAGCTGTATAGACCAATATTTTTTTCTTCCCCATCTTGTGACTGTGCCAGTTTGGGATTTTTTTTAAATGAACAGCGTCTCTTGTTGCAAGAAGGAGATGGATAATTTTTTTAATACTCATTTATTAAAATATTTTAATTACATCAAGGGGTATGGGGGAGAAAGCAGGACTATGGCATTTAGATAGAGGTTCAACCATGATCATATTGAATTGCGGAACAGGCTCAAAGGGGTGAATGGTCTCCTCCCCGCTCCTAGTTTCTATGTTGTTCCATGTATGTGGGCCAACAGCCTTTGTAGTTAACATTGAGCTTTTCAATCCTGTGTCAGCATATCGCCATGGACAAATCAAAGAACTGAAGGCCGATGGACCATGGTTTTCCCTCTCAGTTGATTCTCTACCACCTAAGTCAGGATTGGTTCAAGATGACCCGTTGTCTTCTGCAACACATTTTCTTATAGTATTTGCTCTAAAATAGTTGTAAATAATACAAATGCACACTGAAAAATACTCTTAACCCGTATATGTTTTGCCAAATAAAATTAATAAATAGTATGGATGATCATTTAAAATCTATCCATCTCAGCCTTGAACATACTGAGCAACAGAGCATCAGCAACTCCCTTGATCAGAGAATTCCAAAGATTCACAACCCGCAAATTGAAGAAATATCTCCTCACCTCGTTCCTAAATGGCTGACCCCTGATCCTAAAATGATGCCACCTGGTTGAGGACTTTCCCAGCCAGGAGAAACATCCTCTCAGCATTTACCCTGTTGGATTTTATACATTTAAATGAAATTACTACCCATTGTGCTAAATAACAAAACATGTAGTGTTAGACGTTTAGCTGCTGTTGTACAAAGAATCAAAAGTTCTGCTCCTTTCACAAACACCTTTATTTCACTTTAACAGATTCTGCAGAAAACTGTTTCATCACATCACTGCCACAAAGGCCACATATCAGTGTCAATTATTGGATACTTAACATAAATGAGTCAACTAATTGGAATGTCTCTTAACCCATTACTTAACAGTCTCCACTTCCTTGGAGAAAAAAAAATAATTAGGTGAAAACAAAATTACAAGAAATTCAAAAACACACACACAATTTCCCCTCTTCTTTTGTATTTCATTTTTGGAAGGAAGAAAATACAGTCACAGAAAAAGGTGCCCTTCATTAACAATATCCAAAAGTTTCCGTGAACTAGCACCTCTTTTTGTAAAACAGTCTGACAATTGATAGCTACTGTCGACACATTTAATTTTTGCAATTTCCCCCCTGTCCAACATCTGCTTCAAACTTGCAATGTCTATCCTTAACCTTTTTGCATTGACACTTTTTGTAGAGTGCACATTTCTCACAGGTATTTATTGTCAATGTGACATTCAGTAGGTATATTACCCAAATCCTCTAATCCCCAAATTTCTGTCAATATCTAAGATACAAAAAAGGCCATACCCACCGCCTCTGCAAGGCTTAACGTCTCAGCAGCCAAAGTGCTTTTGACCACTCTCCTTATTTTCTTTGTTTCCCACACAAGAGGGTAACATTTACCATTGTTCCCCAAAAGGAAAATTATAAAACCTTCTGCACGTGAAACCCCACCACATAAATTTGCATAGGACGCATCACTATAAACTATGAGTTTCAAGTTCCTAAGGTCACCTAAAACCGGGAACCTCAAAACAAACTCCTGCATTTTTAGTTTAACCAATGCTTTATTTGCTCTTATTATGTCTTCCACTTTGGGATCATTCATTTTTGTACTCAACTCTAAGACATCAAAACTCACGTCCGGTCTAGTCTGTCTACCGAACCAATTCAGTTGCCCAATTAAACTTCGCAGTTGCTCTTTTTCCATCTTTGAAGCCATTGCATCTTTTTCTGAAACCCGGCCTTGACTAATTGCTATTGGGCTGATGCTTTCCAAATAAGATTGCTGACGTAAAGTTGCCTCTAACTTAGTCTGTCCGATTTCCAGTCCAATATATTTAAATGCACCGGAAGCCTGACCTCCAACCCTGAATTCTTTCCTGAAACCAGAGATTACAATAGCTTCGAAATCACTAGTCCCACTCCACAAAAAATCACCGACATGCATCATAAAGGTGCTAGAAAGATTTCCTTTATAGTGCCAGTAAAACATTGCCGGATCATCTTTCAACTGGCAACAGCCTAACTTGAACAAAACTGACCTTACCGAAAAATACCAGACTCGAGACACATCATTTAATCCAGATACACATTTGTTCAACTTCAAGAGTTCCCTTCTATGTTAGCTGCCTCTTTAGGATGGAGAAAAATGTCTCCCTAGAGCTGATGCCCCTGCAAAAAGGCAGCTTTTATGTCTATCGATTTGCATTCCCATGCCTTTGTAGCTAATAGAGCCAAGAAGATCTTTAAAATAACCTTTCCTGCCGTAGGTGAATCTACCCTTAAATCCTGATCTTCAAAGTTTTCTTCAAATCCCCTTCCCACAAGCCTGGCCTTTGCCTTATAAGTTCCATCCGGAAGAACCTTTTCTGTGCAAATCCATCTGTGGGATAGATCTCTTTGTCCCCTATCCGTTACTTCCGTGTACACCCCAAATTCACTCCAACTATGCAGTTCTTGCTGTTTGGCATCTTTGATAACTATTTCATCTAATTTATTGGAAGCCACCAAAATCTCACATACATGTGGGCTTCTACTCCTATTAGTATTCGTAGTTTTACTCATGTTCCGAGACCTTGATAAACTACGTCCCCTCTTCCATCTGGTATTTCGTTCTGTGCTGCGACTGCTTGATCTTCCCCTTCTGCTGTGGGATGTCCTTTCAATAGTTCTCAACCTTTTCCTGCAGACCTGTTCACAATCCGATGTACTATCTGAACTGGCACTGCGTTTTGTGCCCTCCAATTTTGAACTTTGTGTTCCCAATTCATTGTCTTGACTCCCTTCCCTGCTGTACATTCAACCAATGTTTATACTTTCCAGTGGCCTTCCCTGCTCTACTAATAACAGTTGCATCCTTCCATTGACTAGACCCTTCAGGCAAGTATGTCACTTTTGTACAAACTTTTGGCAGTTGACCTTTTGGAAAAATGGCCTGTTCTCGTTCATCAGAAATGTTGTGTTCCTCTACAGAAACCCTGTCTATATCAGTTAACTGGTCCTCATAGTTCTGTAACACGTGCATACCAGATGACCCTGGTTCCTCGTCATGTCTGTCTGCTCTGTCTAAATTTGAAAATTTGTAATCTATACCCATGATCCTTGATGAATGTACCCTAACAGTTTGATTGCCATGTTGCAAAATAATTGTTTTGCCATTGATGCCTGTGATCTTCTCGGGCCATTCCATTCTGTTATGCGCCAGGGTTTAGAGAACCCCAAAATGTATCATGGAGTTCACCTAACCCACAATTTTCAATAGATTGTGGTATGGGGAGCACACGGCCCACTCTACAGGTGTGGTACAGCAGAAATCGAAAATGTATTTTTTAAAGCAAAACAATGTTTAGTCTATGAACTCAAGTTAACTTTTTTAAAACATAAAGTGAACATCTTAGCAACTATCAATTCAAATACAACCCCCAAAGAATACAACACTAAGTAACCCTTAATAAATTCCCAAACAACATCCAGAAGACAAAAGACCCTTTTAGCACAGAGATCAGGTTTAACTCCTCTAATGAGAGCCGTTATCTCTTTGAAATCACCCAAATGAACACTCTTTAGCTTGTAGAGAGATCCATGCACATCTGATGGCTTTCACTGCAGCCTTTCTCTCTGAAAATGAAACTAAAACCTCACTCTATAGCAGCCTCCTCAAAAACGAAAGTAAAGCAGACAGGCAGCCCAGCTCCGTCCATTCTCTGTCATCACTGCGGTAATAAACACCCATTTATTAAAGATACACCCACTACAATTATTCTCCAAAAAACACCCATTTCTTAAAGGTACTCTCATATGACAATTCATTAAAATTGTCTCTCTTCTGGTATACTATGTCTCCTTGCTGAAAAACAGTATTTGATGACCGTACATTATGCCTTAAAGCTCTGCGAATTCTTTCAGTGACTTCTGCTTCCAAAAAAGCTTTTCAACTGCTATGTAATGCATTTAAATGCTCAGCAAAGGCAGAGCTAATTGTAGTCCCTTCCCAAGCTGGAGGCCGGTCATCCAAAATGGATGGCATTTTAGGATTTCTATCAAACACTAATTGATAGGGACTATAGCCCCCAACCATCTGCAATGAATTCTTTGCATGTACCGCCCATGCTAAAGCTGAATTTAGCTTGCAGTTTAGTCTATCTGCCAAAATTTTCCGGAGCATGTCATCTGACACCGCATGGTTTCTTTCACACACACAATTACTGTATGGGCTTTCCACAGCCGTATTCAGAACTGTGATATTCACGTTTTCACACCTATCCCTAAACATTCCCCATTGTCTGTAAGAAATTTTGCCGGTGGACCCATTCCTGTCCCTATCCATTTTTCCACGATTTGATCCAGAATTACTCTCTTTACGTTACTTCTTACAATCGTTGAGTGACTAAATCTGGTTGCTAAATCTACAAGACGCAAAATAAATATATTATTGACTTTATCCCAGATCTTCAGGTCCATGGCCACAATGTCGCTAAAATCCCTAGTCAAAGGTAGGGTTACTATCGGTCGTGCTGGAGTCCTTCTGTACTTTCTACAAACTTCACAGCGCTCACTAACCTGTTCTATCAGCTTAGTCTCGTCTTCATCCTCAGAAACCGTGTTAGGGAACTGGAGCTGGAGCTGGATGAACTTCGGATCATTCAGGAGGCAGAGGTGATCATAGATAGTAGCTTCAGGGATGTAATTACTCCGAAGAATCAAGATAGATCGGGTGCTGATGAGAGGGGCTGGGAGAAATCAGTTAGTGCAGGGATCCTCTGTGGTCATTCCCCTCAGTAACAAGTATACCGCTTTGGATACTGTTGAATGGGACGACCTACCAGGGGTAAGTTATGGTGAATGGATCTCCAGCACTGAGTCCATCCCTGTGGCTCAGAAGGGAAGGAGGGAGAGCAGGAGAGCAATAGTTATTGGGGACTCGATAGTTAGAGGGACAGATAGACGGTTCTGTGGCAGCGAAAGAGGCTCACGGATGGTATGTTGCCTCCCGGATGCCAGGGTCCGTGACGTCTCGGACCTTGTTTTCAGAATCCTTAAGGGGGAGGGGGAACAATCACAATTTATGGTACACATCGGTACCAATGACATAGGTAAGAGAAGGGATGGGGATTTAAAACAGGAATTTAGGGAGCTAGGGTGGAAGCTGAGAGCCAGGACAAATCATGTTGTCATCTCTGGTTTGTTGCTGGTGCCACGTGCCAGAGAGGTGAGGAACAGGGAGAGAGTGCAGATAAACACGTGGCTGCAGGGATGGTGTAGGAGGGAGGGTTTCAGGTATGTGGATAATTAGAGCACATTCTGGGGAAGGTGGGACCTGTACAGACAGGACGGTTTGCACCTGAACCAGAGGGGCACCAATATCCTGGGAGGGAAAGTTGCCACGGCTCTTCGGGGGGATTTAAACTAATTTGTCAGGGGGCTGGGAAAACGAGCTGTAGTCCAGAAGCCAGTGTTGAGAGTAGTGAGGTACTGAGGAGGGTATCAAGGTCGCAGGAGTGTACCGGCAAATGAAAGGTGGGTTGAAGTGTGTCTACTTCAATGCAATGAGCATCCGGAATAAGGTAGGTGAACTTGGAGCGTGGATTGGTACTTGGGACTACGATGTTGTGGGCATTACGGAGACATGGTTAGAACAGGGACAGGAATGGTTGTTGGAAGTTCTGGGGTATAGATGTTTAAGTAAGAGTAGGGAAGGTGGTAAAAGAGGTGGAGGAATAGCATTGTTAATCAAGGATAGTTTAACGGCTGCGGAAAGGCAGTTCGAAGGGGATCTGCCTACTGAGGTAATATGGGCTGAAGTTAGAAAGGAGCAGTCACATTGTTAGGAGTTTTCTATAGGCCCCCAATTAGTAATAGAGATGTGGAGGAAGAAATTGCAAAACAGATTATGGATAGGTGTGGAGGTCTCAGGGTAGTTGTCATGGGTGACTTTAACTTTCCAAATATTGATTGGAACCTCTATAGGTCGAACAGTTCGGATGGGGCTGTTTTTGTACAGTGTGTGCAGGAGGGTTTCTTGACACAATATGTGGATAGGCCGACAAGAGGAGGGGCCACATTGGATTTGGTACTGGGTAATGAACCGGGCCAAGTGTTAGATTTGTTTGTGGGAGAGCACTTTGGAGATAGTGACCACAATTCGGTGTCTTTCACTATTGCAATGGAGAGGGATAGGACCATACGGCAGGACAAGGTTTATAATTGGGGGATGGGTAATTATGATGTGATTAGGCAAGAATTAGGGAGCATAAGATGGGAACAGAAACTGTCAGGGAAAGGCACAAATGAAAAGTGGAGCTTATTCAAGGAACAAATACTGCATGTCCTTGATAGGTATGTCCCTGTCAGGCAGGGAAGAAATGGCCGTGTGAGGTAACCATGGTTCACAAAAGAGGTTGACTGTCTTGTCAAGAGGAAAAAGGAAGTGTATGTAAGGATGAGAAAACAAGGTTCAGTTGGGTCGCTTGAGGGTTACAAGGTAGCAAGGAATGAGCTAAAAAAAAGGGCTTAGGAGAGCTAGGAGGGGACATGAGAAGTCCTTGGTGGGTCGGATCAAGGAAAACCCCAAGGCTTTTTACTCTTATGTGAGAAATAAAAGAATGAACAGGATGAGGGTAGGGCTGGTCAAGGACAGTAGTGGGATATTGTGCATGGAGTCAGAAGAAATAGGAGAGGTGTTGAATGAATACTTTTCTTCAGTGTTCACCAAGGAGAGGGGCCATGTTTTTGAGGTTGAGAGTGTGATACAGGTGGGTAGGCTGGAGGAGGTAGATGTTCTGAGGAAGGATGTATTAGCAATTTTGAAAAACCTGAGGGTTGACAAGTCCCCTGGGCCAGATGGGAAATATCCAAGGATTCTTTGGGTGGCAAGGGATGAGATTACAGAGCCTTTGGCTTTGATCTTTGGGTCCTCACTGTCCACAGGGATAGTGCCAGAGGACTAGAGAGTGGCGAATGTTGTTCCTCTGTTCAAGAAAGGGAATAGGAATGACCCTGGTAATTATAGGCCAGTTAGTCTTACTTCGGTGGTCATTAAGTTAATGGAAAACGTCCTGAAGGATAGGATTTATGACCATTTGGAAAGATGCAGCTTAATCTGGGATAGTCAACACAGATTTGTGAAGGGTAAGTCGTGCCTCACAAATTTGATTGAATTCTTTGAAAGGTAACTAAGTGTGCAGATGAAGGTAGAGCAGTTGATGTCGTATACATGGATTTTAGTAAGGCGTTTGATAAGGTTTCCCATGGTCGGCTCATGAAGAAAGTAAGGAGGTGTGGGATAGAGGGAAATTTGGCCAATTGGTTAAGTAACTGGCTAGCACATAGAAGACAGGCTGGTAGTGGATGGAAAATTTTCAGACTGGAGACCAGTTACCAGTGGTGTACCACAGGGATCAGTGCTGGGTCTTCTGCTATTTGTGATTGTTATCAATGACTTGGAGGAGGGGGCTGAAGGGTGGGTCAGTAAATTTGCTGATGACACCAAGATTGGTGGAGTAGTGGATGAGGTGGAGGGCTGTTGTAGGCTGCAAAGAGACATTGATTGGATGCAGAACTGGGCCGAAAAAATGGCACATGGCGTTTAACCCTGATAAGTGCGAGGTGATTCATTTTGGTTGAAAATTTGAATGCGGATTAATGAAAAATGAAATGAAAATCGCTTATTGTTACGAGTAGGCTTCAAATGAAGTTACTGTGAAAAGCCCCTAGTCGCCACATTCCGGCGCCTGTTCGGGGAGGCTGTTACGGGAATCGAACCATGCTGCTGGCCTGCTTGGTCTGCTTTCAAAGCCAGCGATTTAGCCCTGTGCTAAACAGCCCCTAAAAATAATGAAAATCGCTTATTGTCACGAGTAGGCTTCAATGAAGTTACTGTGAAAAGCCCCTAGTTGCCACATTCCGGCGCCTGTCCGGGGAGGCTGGTACGGGAATCGAACCATGCTGCTGGCCTGCTTGGTCTGCTTTCAAAGCCAGCAATTTAGCCTGGTGAGCTAAACCAGCCCCATATGAGCTAAACCAGCCCCATTACAGGGTCAACGGCAGGTTTCTGAGGAATGTGGAGGAACAGAGAGATCTTGGGGTTCATGTCCACAGATGTCTGAAGGTTGTCGCTCAAGTGGATAGAGCCATGAAGAAGGCTTATAGTGTGTTAGTGTTTATTAACAGGGGGCTTGAGTTAAAGAGCCGTGGGGTTATGCTGCAACTGTACATGACCCTGGTGAGACCACATTGGAGTATTGTGTGCAGTTCTGGTCACCTCATTATAGGAAGGATGTGGATGCATTGGAAAGGGTGCAAAGGAGATTTACCAGGATGCTGCCTGGTTTGCAGGATAGGTCTTATGAGGAAAGGTTGAGGGAGCTAGGGCTTTTCTCTTGGGAGCGGAGGAGGATGAGAGGTGACTTAATAGAGGTTTATAACTATTTCCTTGGGTGGATGTAGCTGTTACAAGGGGGCATAACTATAAGGTTCAGAGTGGGAGATATAGAAGGGATGCCCGAGGTAGGTTCTTTACTCAGAGTGGTTAGGGTGTGGAATGGACTGCCTGCTGTGATAGCGGAGTCGGACACTTTAGGAACTTTCAAGCGGTTATTGGATAGGCACATGAAGCACACTGGAATGACAGGGAGTGGGATAGCTTGATCTTGATTTCGGACAATGCTCATCACAACATCGAGGGCCGAAGGGCCTGTTCTGTGCTGTACTGTTCTATGTTCTATGTTCATCCCTTACCCCTGCATGCTTTAATAAATTTTTCAGCCTCCGAGGACACGGATGCTCAAATTGCCGATGCAGTTTTAATACAACAAGATTTTAATCAGCTAAAGTCCCATTTTCAATTGCCATTAACACATCCTTAACAACTGTACTTGAAATAATATTTGTCAGTAATGGAATACAATAGTGTCTCGACTGTGTAAATTGTAAGTCCACCGTCTTTCCAAAAACTGTTGCCTTATCCTGTTCCATATCCAGTTCATGTATGCTTTCTTCATCGACGGTCTGCTCAGAAGCAAAGGTATCTCACTTGATACAACATCCGTGCTAATGAAATGATTCACTCTGGCTACATTGCGAGGAATCACCACTCTTTTCAGAGTATATTCATCCCCAAACCTGAAACTTGTGAAACTTTCAAATTCCTTAATCTTGTTACGATTTTCAGCATTCAAGGAGTCCAGGTAACATTTTAACCAGTCAATTCCACACACAGTAGATGTGCAGTCACTGTCAAATACAGCACAATTGAAGGATTCTGCAACCTACACCCTCATTACCGGTGTAAAACTGCTTGTTGACAGACAATGCCTTCTTTCTGGACACTATTATTTTCCTCTTCTGACTCTTCCGTGTCATGTGTCGCTTCAAACATTGTATTATAACGTGTTGGACAATTGAAAGGATAATGAGAGTCACATTGAAAACATCGATTTATCATACCCCAGGCATTTCTGAGGTTCATCTTCCCATTGTAGGTTCTAACTGGGTTTCTGTCTTCATAATTTCCGGGTCCCGATCTCTTTCTATAGTCTTGGTACCTGTTTGCAGCCCAGCGATTGCGCCATCCTGTTAGTAGTCGATCTTCCATATTCTGCTTTATTGCAGTCTGACCTCTTTGGGTCACCAGAGCCATCGGAATCAAATGTTTCCCCAGAAACTTTTTTAAAGCTTCTGTTATCTGATCGTATAAGGTAACCTTATCCGCAAACTGAACTCCTGTCAAAACCAGGAGCCCATCCATGTTGCTCACTCTCGCAAAGTCAAGTCATTTAAAGACCAACACAGATTGTGGAAATTCCAGGCTGTGTTTCTGCAGCCTTTTATATAGTCTGCCAAATCCCATTTTATAGTCTTCGATGGAGAAATCCTCTATTTTCCGGAACCTATCAAAATCCGGCCATGCTTCATACGCACTTAACAAGTTATCTTATTATAAATCTTATCATATCACGTAATAGAGTCTCCAGACCTTCTTCTGAGTCTAGATCTTCCAATTCCAGCTCAGAAAACACTTTGCTTCGGATTTTACTGTCATAAGGTAGAGAAAGAGCCAATGCCATACCTTGTTTTCTCTTTCCCAAGACAATTACCTTAGTCCACATAAATACTGCACTTCTCCATTGGTCGTACGATCTCCTTTCAGAAAATAAGGGTGGGTAGTTATATCCGGCATCTTTATCTTAGGTTCAATTCAATTTTTTTTCCAATTAAGGGGCAATTTAGCATGGCCAATCCACCTAGCCTGCACATCTTTGTGTTGTGGGGGCGAAACCCACGCAAACACGGGGAGAATGTGCAAACACCACACGGACAGTGACCCAGAGCCGGTTTCGAACCTGGGAACTCGGCGCTGTGAGACTGCAGTGCTAACCACTGCGCCACCGTGCTGCCCCTTATCCTAGGTTCAGCCATATATCTTTTTTTTTCTTCTCGCTCACTCCTTGGTTTGGTCTGGGAAAGTGAATCTTTCAACCCTTCACATTTGCACAGCAACCATCATCTGCTACTATTTGTTAGAAGTTTAGCTGCTGCTGTATCAAGAGTCAAAGGTTCTGCTCCTTTATTTCACTTTAACAGTCTCTGCTCAAAACTCTATCATCACCTCACCTGCCAGAAAGGCCACCTGAAGCCTCTTTACATATCAGTGTCAATTGTTGGATACTTAACATAAATCAGACAACAAATTGGAATGTCTCTTAACCCATTACTTAACATATGAGCCTATTCTTTTTTTTAATAAATTTAGATTACCCAATTATTTTTTCCAATTACGGGGCAATTTAGCATGGCCAATCCACCTACTCTGCACATTTTTGGGTTGTGGGGGCGAAACCCACGCAGACACGGGGAGAATGTGCAAACTCCACATGGAAAGTGACCCAGAGCCGGGATCGAACCTGGGACCTCAGCGCCGTGAGGCGGTTGTGCTAACCACTAGGCCACCGTGCTGCCCCGTATGGGCCTATTCTAATCAATCTTTACTCAAAGGACAACCCCCTTGCATTCCTGGAATCAATCCACTCAATATCTATACATAGATATATATTTGTGATATAAATAAATAAATCCTATAAATATGCATTTCAACCACCTTCACAAAAACAGATTATCTGCTAATTGTCACATTGATGTATGTGGGAGATTGCTGCAGAAACATGGAAACACAGAAACTAGAAGCAGGGAGGAGGCCATTCAGCCCTTCGAGCCTGCTCTGCCATTCATTATGATCATGGCTGATCATCCAATTTAATAGCCTAATCTCACTTTCCCCCCATATCCTTTGATTCCCTACGCCCTAAGTGCTATATCAAACTGCTTCTTGAAAACATGCAATGTTTTGGCCTCATCTACTTCCTGTGGTAATGAATTCCACAGGCCGACCACTCTATGGGTGATGAAATTTCTCCTCATCTCTTTCTGAAATGGTCTATCCTCAGACTGTGACCCCTGGTTCTGGACACACCCACCATCGGGAACATTCTTCCTGCCTACACTGTCTAGTCCTGTGTTAATTTTATAGGTTTCTATGAGATCCCCCGTCATGTGTGAGTACCTTTAAGAAATTGTTGTTTTTTATAGAATAACTATCGTGGGTGTACCTTTAAGAAATGAATGTTTATTACTGCAGTTTTGTCAGAGTGTGGGTGGAGCTGGGCGGTCTGTCAGCTTTTACTTTCGCTTCAGGCTGTTTGCTACAGGGTGTGTTTAGTTTTGGAGATGCTGCAGTCACAGCAAGATGTGTATGAATCTCTGCAAGCTTATGAATGTCCATTTGGTGATTTCAATGTGGTAACTGTTCTCAGTAATTAATTTAAACCTGATGTCTTCCTGTACAAAGGGTTCTTTTAGTCTTATGGATGTTAAAAGGATAGTTTAAGGATTACTTAGAGTGTTGTATTCTTTGAGGGTTGTATTTGAATTGATGGTTGCGAAGATGTTCACTGTATGCTTTAAAAAGATTGACTGAGTTCATAGAATAAACATTGTTTTGCATTTCAAAAATACTTTCAGATTTTTGCAGTACCACACCTGCAGAGTGGGCCGTGTGCTCCCCATAACCACAATCTATTAAAAGGTGTGGGTCAGGTGAACTCCATAATACACTTTGGGGTTCTCTAAACCCTGGTCCATAACACCCCCTCATTCGTCTGAACTCCAGTAAAAACAATCCTAACCGATTCAATTTCTCCTCATATGTTAGTCCTGCCATACCCGGCATCAGTTATCCTTCACTGCACTCCCTCTGGAGCAAAAAAATCCTTCCTCAGATAAGGAGACCAAAACTGCACACCATATGCCAGGTGTGGCCTCACCAATGCCCTGTATAATTGCAGCAAGACATCCCTCCTCCTGTACTCAAATCCGCTCACTAAGAAGGCCGACATAGCATTTACCTTCTTTACTGTCTCTTGCACCTGCATGTTTACCTTCAGTGATTGGTGTACGAGGACACCCAGGTCTCATTGCACATTCCTCTCTCCTAATTTATTGCCATTCAGATAATAGTCAGCCTTCTCGTATTCGTTACCAAAGTGGATAACCTCGCCTTTCTCCAAATTATATTGCATCTGCCATTCATTTGCCCATTTAATCAACTTGTCCAAATCACACTGAAGGATTTCTGCATCCTCCTCACAGCTCACCCGCCCACCCAACTTTGTTTCATCTGCAAGTCTGGAGGTATTGGGTGAGATTCCCCAACCCCACGCTTGGCCGGAGAACCACCTGGGTTTGAGGGAATCGCGAATCACGCGACGCTGCTCTGACGCCGGTCCGCCGATTTTCCGGCAACAAGAGAATCCACGCCAATGATGTTGGCGTGGCGCCAGAAGGGGGCCGCTCAACATGCCCCCCCCCTCCCCCCCCCCAGGCGATTCTCCATGCTTGACGGGCCGAATGCCTGCCGCATTCGGCCAAGTCCCGCCGGCGCCGTGATCCTACCCGGCGGGTCCTCGGCGCTCATGCTGTGGAGGACGACCTGGTGTGGGGAAGGTGGGATCCGACTCTGGGGGGGGCCTCCATGGTGGCCTGGCCCGCGATCGGGGCCGACCAATCAGCAGCGGGCTTATCCTGGGGGCTGGCACGGAGATGGCAACCCACGCACATACGCAAGCTCGCGCCGTCCGTGCTGGCGCCCGTATCGGCAGCTGAAGCTACGTGAGGCGCTCCAACACCACGCTGGCCCCCTGTGCAGTGCAGGATCGCTGATCCGAGGGGCCATATGACGCTATCGTAAAACAATCCGGCATTTACGACGGCGTCAACACTTAGCCCCAGGATCGGAGAATCCCGCCCATTTCATTTTGTTCCCTCATCTGAATCATTACTATATATTGTGAATAAATGGGGTTACAGCACCAATTCCTGCAGTACGCCACTAGTCACTGCCTGCCAATTTGAAAAAGACCAATTAATCTCTACTCTTTGTTTCCTGTCTGCCAACCTGATTTCTATCCATCCCAGTGCACTACCCCAAATCCCATGGCCTTTAATTTTTCACACTAATCTGCTATGTGGGACTTTGTCAAAAGCCTTCTGAAAGTCCAAATATACCACATCCACCAGCTCCCCCTCGTCAACTCTACTCATTACATCCTCAAAGAATTCCAAAAAGGTTTGTCAAGCATGATTTCCCTTTCATAAATCCATGCCGACTCTGTCCGATCCTGCTATTATTTTCCAAGTATTCTGATTGATAATGAATTTGAGAATTTTCCCCACTACCAACATCAGGCTGACTGGTCTATAATTCTCTGTTTTCACTCTCCCTTTTTAGATTGTCGAGTTACATTAGCTACTCTCCAATCTGCAGGAACTGTTCCAGAGTCCGGAGAATCCTGGAAGATGACCACCAATGCATCCACTATTTCTAGAGCCACTTCCTTAAATACTCTGGGATGTAGATTATCAGGCCTGCGGATTAATGGACTTTCAATCCCATCAATTTCCCCAACACAATTTCTCTATTAATATTGATTTCCTTCAGTTCCTCCCTTTCACTAAACCCTACATTACCTAACATGGTTGTACATAAATTTACAGTCACATTTCATACATTTATGCAGTCACTACACTTCAAATGTACTTAGTGTAAAGTACTTTCATGCAACCTGAGGTTGTGAAAGACACTATATAAATGCAAATCTTTCTTTCTTTGTTAGACATTGCTCAGTAGTTTGGAGTGTGAATGTTGCTGTAAAGAGAGACATGTTGCTGAAGCTTTTGATCTTGCACTCATCAGGACAAACACAAGACTACCATGTTTCAAACAATCACAACAAATTATAGTGCAGGAGAAATGCAAGTTTGTTCGGATCTGTATCTTAAGCTATGATCCATCCATTTTCCAATGTATCTTCAGTGTAACTTCTTATCTTCATATGCCACTGGCCTTTATTCAGGGTCAATTTTGAATTTTCAGTCTTTCAGGGACCATGTTGGCCTTTTTGAAACTCTTCTTTACAGTCCTTGTTTGATTTTTAGTTGTGAAGGTTAATTGCAAATGGAGGGATTAATAATGAGTCGATCCATAGAAATACTGAATGGACTCTGGCTGGGAATTTCCAGCCCCGCTATAGCGGAACCCGATGTGATGGGCCAATCAAACGTCCATTGACTTTCTGCGGGACCGGTAGACCCGGGTGACAGGCGGGGCCAGCAAACACCGGCCTTTCATTTGGCAAATCAGTCAGTCAGAGATGTGTGACTCTGCAGGGGAGAGCAGTAAAAGGGGAACCAAAGATAAAGTTATTTTGTGTTTCCTCACTAACCCATTGCTTGAAAGGAAAGAAATAAGATTCGATTTATGACCAAAGGGCATTAAAATACAGAAAAGGATTCAGAATCTACCTTATTGCATTGACTGAGTTATGAATGTTGCCAAGTTTATACTCACCCTTGATCAAGTGAGACACTGTAGTTATTTTCTAACTTTAAAGAATTTAATTTGGCACACAGGCATGACAGTTTTGCCGGAGAGAAAGTAGCTTCTCGTATATCATTTTCCAGTGAGCACTCAAGTGACAGGATAGATCATGGTCCTTGGTTTTTGGGAGGAAATGGGCCCTTTCCTACCCCATCTCGCCCCAATGTCACAGATGGTCCCCCCGTGGCCTCTTGTACAAAGGGTTGTCTTTTTCCTTTCAAATATGCCACCGGCCATCACACCATGCAAGGTTGATTTTGAACCTCTAACATTAAAGATCTCCGTTTGGAAGTCTTACAACATCAGGTTAAAGTCCAACAGGTTTGTTTCAAATCACTGGCTTTCGGAGCACAGCTCCTTCCTCGGGTGAATTCACCTGAGGAAGGAGCAGTGCTCCGAAAGCTAGTGATTTGAAACAAACCTGATGGACTTTAAGCTGGTGTTGTAAGACTTCTCACTGTACTCACCCCAGTCCAACGCCGGCATCTCCACATCAGTAAGGAACTCCTTATTGATTTTCAGGCATCATTTCTCATCTCCACAACTGGCAGCATTGTTTCTTCTTGTCATTTACTCGAGTGTTGTAGTTTACTACAGTCTGGTTGACGTAACCTCCTTTATTGACTTCAGCCAAGTACAACATAAAAGTTGTAGGTCAGGTGGACTCCATAATACTCTTCGGAGTTTTTAAACGGCGGTCCATAACACTAGGGTCATTGGAATTGAGAAGAATAAGGGGGAATCGCTTGGAAAACTTATAAAATTATGAAGGAAATGGATAGGATAGAAACCGGGAGGTTTCCACTGACGGGTGAAACTAGAACGAGGGGGCATAACCTCAAAAAAGGGGGAGCAGATTTAGGACTGAGTTGAGGAGGAACTTCTTCATCCAAAGGGTTGTGAATCTGTGGAATTCTTTGTCCAATGATGCAGTTGATGCTACCTCGTTAAATATTTTTAAGGCAAAGATAGATAGATTTTTGAACAGTAAAGAAATAAAAGGTTCCGGTGAGCGTGCAGGTACGTGAAGCTGAGTCTACAAGAAGATCAGCTGTGATCTTATTGAATGGTCGAGCAGGCTCGAGGGGCCAAATGGCCTACTCCTGCTCCTAGTTCTTATGTTCTGATGTTCTAAGAATGCATAGAATTCCTACAGTGCAGAAGGAAGCCATTCGGTCCATCAAGTTTACACCGACCCTCTCAAAGAGCACTCTATCTAGCCCACTCTCCCACCCCATCCCCATAACCCCATCTAACCTGAACAGTTTTGGACACAAAGAGGCAAATTAGCATGGCCAATCCACATAACCTGCACATCTTTGGACTGTGGGAGGAGACTGGAGCACCTGGAGGAAACCCACGCAGACAAGGGGAGAACGTGCAGACTCCGCACAGACAGTGACCCAAGCCGGGAATCGAACCTGGGACCCTGGAGCTGTGAAGCAACTATGCTAACCACTGTGCTACCGTGCTGTCCATGTGCAAGTGGGGGGCATGGTGTCCTTTCACCAAATGAGCGAAGGTTCCAATTCCATTCTTTTAGTCTTCTTGACCAACAAGTATTAAAATTCCTGACTGAAAAGTCCAAATTTCTTCAATACGAAGGGAACATTACTTCAAGTGTTGCCCACCTCTGCACAACCAATGGAACACAAAAGTCCGATTTTAGGAGTTACTTCACACAACAGTGGCACAGTGGTTAGCACTGCTGCCTCACAGCACCGGGGACCCAGGTTCAATTCCGGCCTTGGGTGATTGTCTGTGTGGAGTTTGCACTTTCGCTCCGTGTCTGCATGGGTTTCCTCCGGGTGCTCCGGTTTCCTCCCACAGTCAAAAGATGTGCAGGTTAGGTGGACTGCCAATGATAAAATTGCCCCTTAGTGTCCAGGGATGTGCAGGTTAGGTGGGGTTATAGGGTTATAGGGCAGGGGAGTTGATCTAGTTGGAGGGATCTTTCAGAGGGTCAGTGCAGACTCGATGTCCTCCTGCACTGTAGAAATTCTATGATTATAAAAGAAAAATGGATTTCTGGGTAGGGTCGGTAGACCAAATCATTTGGAACCATTTTAAGAGAATACCTGAACTTTGTGATCTAGACGAACAGGCAAAGGTCATCAAAAACCTTCTTCATCTTTTGTGAGGGGGGTGTATGATTTAAAAATAATAAGAATTCAACAGCAGATTTGTTTATTTTCACAATGTTGGCAGCTGGGTGATAAACAAATATTATCTTTCCCCTTATGGCTAATTCTTACCATGACCTTCATGAGGAAACACTGAACAAACTACACTTTAATCCCTGTACATATAAGACTATTGCACTCTCCCTGTTGCCCTTCTTGTTGTTATTTTGATAAATGTCACTTAAGTTGTTGACATTTTTCCATCGATCTTTGAAACTGTAAAGTGTAAGAAACAGGCCAAGGAGCCTTTCATTTGTTGATATGTTTCAACTGTCAGCATGGTATTCCAAAATGTTGGCTTTGACTTCCATCTGAAGGATACAAAATGCACCCACAACAATAGAATACTCAGTATTTAGTGCCGAGATTCGAAGGCCAACGTGCTGTAATCCTGTTGATAGGCTCTAGTATTACCATCCCAGACCAGACCCCAACAGTGCCGGGGATACTGGACCAAAACACCCAATATTTAGTTTATTGCACAGAAAGAATGATTCACCTCAGGAGTGATTGCATTAAGAAATAGGGCTTGGTTATTTTTAAAAACAAAACTTTATAACAATTACAATATTAAACTTTTTAACTTTACACTCGAAAATACCAGCTCACAATTTACACCTTAAACACTGCTACTCATTTTCCCATCAAACAAAGAAGACAATCCTACAGATTTCAATCTATCTTACCGTGGGAGAATTGTGGGCTCAGCATCAGGCAGATCAGAATTCCACTCCTCCCTCCAAAATTTCTCCACCAACTGCCTCTCTAATGCCTTCAAAATGTCTCTCTGCCAATCTCCATCTCCTATGTAAGACTCACTCCAATCTCAGCTCGCTTTTCTTCATTGGTTTGCGACATGGTAGAAGACGTTCAGTGCAAGCCCATCCATTTTGAGTGGGGATTTATAAGGAGCAGAAACATTGACCTCATACAGGGCCTGGCTAAGTCGGTATGCGAGTGCACCCATGGGCGTAATGGCTGTTCCCAAAGGGTGGATGAGGCTGACAGAGGGAGCTTCTCGCGTTCCTGGCAAGCCGCGCATTACTGCACCATTTGCACCGTCAAGTCCTTAGAAACACCCGGATCTCCGCTATGCAAATCCCGTAAGGTGGCACACCAACCAGGCCATGGGATGACCACGTGAGCACCTCACAGGAGGATGCCATTCTCCACACTGAGCTCCTGCTGCTTTGCAATAAAGACCTGCAGCTCCTCTCATGGTTTTCCTTATAGCCTGCCGTGCAAGTTGAAGTAGCGTAATTCCGCCAGCGCAGAGTTCTGTTGGGTCCACGTGCGGAATTGTGCTCCCATCATTGTTAGAGTGTCCATGAAATTCAATGACAATGCAACCTCGTCCGTAACTGTCAGGACAGAAGTTTACAGGCAGTGGGACCCGGCTGAGGGCATCCGCTTACGCGATCTGTGCTCCTGGATGACGTTCAAACGTGTATTCATACATCGCCAACAGCAGTGCCCAGCATTAGATTCGGGTTGAGGCTATTGGTGGAAGGAAAAGGCCGAGTCAGGGCTTATTGCCTGTGATCACAATGAAATGACGCCCTTAGATGTACTGGTGAAATTTCTTTACTGTAAATATCATGGCTCGTTCTTCCTTCTCAATCTGAGCATAGCAGCGCTCTGCATAGGCCATGGGTCTGGGTGCATCTGCAATTGGAATCTTCCGTTCCATTGTCCCATTGGTGGGACATCACTGCTCTAATGCCATAAAGGGAGGCATCATATGTGCGTTTGAGTGGTCCTAATGTAGTGTTGTTCGGACTTTTTTCCCCGGGCCTCATTTTTGCCAACCGTCCAACCTTTCGGGACCCACGCCGGCCGACCTTCGTGACCCACGCCGGGCGGCCTTCGCAATCCATGCCAGCCAACCTTCGTAACACACCATTTCCTTTTACATTTATTGCGGGAGGTGAGCCTACTTTGGTCCTTACAATCTCACTCCAATTAAGTTCACAGGAGGAGAGGGCTATGCGCATATCGGGTGCAGGATTCAGCCGGTTCCTTTGTGCCGTCTTCATCTTTCCGAGACGGAAAATCCAACCTCGCACATGTAGGGCGTTGTGAAGCGCAAAAGCAATAAAATGCTTGTTTTACTCAGCTCTGGATACTCCTCAGAGACGTTACTCCAGAATGCCGACAGCTTCATTAACTTGTGCCGTGTTTTTAATGTGCTGTCACAGCTGAGGCACAGAAGCTCAGTTTCTTCATTTGGAGTCAGCTGCAAGTTAAGAACTGATTCTGGGGACTCAAACTGAAAGGGATTGTTCACCCGCCTCTTATCTCTCAAAATCTTAAACTTCTCCTCTGGAAAGTAGCGACCAAAATTGTTGATCAGGCCAGCCAGATGCAACTGAATAAGACTTGCCAGTCCATTTACATTTTCCTTACTAATGCTGTTTTCTTCGATGTGTCAAAGCAGTGTGGGAAACATGTAATAGTTTTGACTCAGCATTCACAATTGCCAAACTGTCAATATCTTTTGGAAAGCTTCAATTTTTTCACAGTGCCGAAAAAAATCATCATCCTTCCCTTTCAATTTGAGGTTCAGTTCATTTAGAATTGAAAAGATGTCTGCAAGGTAAGGCATTGTGAGCATCCAACTTTCATCAGTAAATGAATCAGCCAGAGAGGACCATTTCTTGAGGTGGAATAGCGCATGCAGGGGCACTATCAAGGCAGCCAGGTCCGGGATGAACTTCCCATAATAATATACGAATCCAAACAAAACCTCAGCTCTGTCGCGTTCTCAGGTGTCGGAGCTCCCCTGATGGCTTGGAATTTTACCTCAACTGGGTGAACCCCATCCTTATTAAAGTGCTATCCAAGGTACATGATCTCTTTCACCTGGAAGACGCACTTGCCCCTCCTCAAGCGGCCACCTGCAACAGTGAATCATTGAAGGTCTGCTGCCGAGTTGCCCAGGTGATCCTTCCCAGTGGCTTCTGTAATGAACATGTCATCCAGGTAGACGGCCGCCCTGGGAAGGAGGATGTTTTCCATCACCTGCTGAAAAATTGCAGACGTTGATGACATCCTGAAGGAGAGCCAGGTGTACGTACAACCCTCTGATGGTGTTGATGGTGACATACTGCCATGATGCCGTGTCTAACTCCAATTGGAGGTGTGTATAACTCATGTCAAGGTTCATGAACAAATGACCCCTGGCCAACTTTGTGTACAGGCCTTCTATGCATGGTATGATGGGGTACCGGTCCAAGTGGGAAGCCTCCCTACTATCATCAAATAATCGCCACACAGACAGATGGACTTGTTTGTTTTCGCACCGGGACCATGGTGCTGCCCAGTCTGTGAACTGGACTGAGTGTATGATGCCAAGTACTCTAGCCATTTCAATTCATCATCAACTTTTGTAATCAGGGCGTTTGGAGCCGATCAGGTCTTGAAGTATTTAGGCCGCTCCCCTGTGTCAACATAAATTTTTGCTCAGTCCCCTTTATTTTTCCCAGGAATTCCTGGAAAACCACCGGATATTTTCCGAGGAATTCATACAGGCCGCCAGTACCCATTAGGGAGAATTGTTGCCAGCCCAGGCGGAGTCTTTGTAACCAATTATGGCGTAGAGGATTGGGCCCTGGTCCTTGCATCACTACCAGTGATCGCCTAACTGTCTGTTGTCCGTGAGTGACTGGGGTCACCGTGGCACTGATAATGGTTGATGGTTCTCTGGTATATGTTACCAACCAGGCCTTTGTATCACTCAAGCCCAGGGGCAGAATCTCCGTCTGAAGCCTAAAGAAGGTTTGTTGCCCGATAATTGCTACAGCTGTCGTTGTGTCGATTTCCATGTCCAGGGGGGTGACTGTCTATTTGACGTTTTAACCTAATTGAGGCTACCAAGAGGGCTGTGATGTAATTTAGTTGCATCTGGACTTCCTCCTCGGGCGGAGTAGTGGGCAAGGCCCCGGCTCAGGGAGTCTGTGTCACCCGGCCAGGGTGATGCCTTCGCTGTCGATTCTGATAGCTCCAACTGCCACTGGACCTGCAACTGCAAGGGCAGCACTGATGCGGTTACTCCTCATCATCCTCCGGGGAGATGTCCCGTCGGACCTTCATGGCCCTTGACCGTGATTGGATTGGATTGGATTTGTTTATTGGCATGTGTACCGAGGTACAGTGAAAAGTGTTTTTCTACGAGCAGCTCAACAGATCATTAAGTGCATGAAAAGAAAAGGAAATAAAAGAAAATACATAATAGGGCAACACAAGGTACACAATGTAACTACGTAAGCACCGGCATCGGATGAAGCATACAGGGATGGAGTGTTAATGAGGTCAGTCCATAATAGGGTTGTTTAGGAGTCTGGTGACAGTGGGTAAGAAGCTGTTTTTGAGTCTGTTCGTGCGTGTTCTCAGACTTCTGTATCCCCTGCCCGATGGAAGAAGTTGGAAGAGTGAATAAGCCGGGTGGGAGGGGTCTTTGATTATGCTGCCCGCTTTCCCCAGGCAGCGGGAGGTTTAGATTGAGTCAATGGATGGGAGGCAGGTTCGTGTGATGGACTGGGCGGTATTCACGACTCTGATGTTTCTTGCGGTCCTGCGCCGAGCAGTTGCCATACCAGGCTGTGATGCAGCCAGATAGGATGCTTTCTATGGTGCATCTATATAAGTTGGTAAGAGTTACTGTGGACATGCCGAATTTCCTTAGTTTCCTGAGGAAGTATAGGCACTGTTGTGCTTCTTGGTGGTAGCGTCGACGTGGGTGGATCAGGATAGATTTTTGGAGATGTGTACCCCTAGGAATTTGAAACTGCTAACCATCTCCACCTCGGCCCCATTGATGCTGACAGGGATGTGTACAGTACTTTGCTTCCTGAAGTCAATGACCAGCTCTTTCGTTTTGCTGGCATTGAGGGAGAGATTGTTGTCGCTGCACCACTCCACTAGGTTCTCGATCTCACTCCTGTATTCTGACTTGTCGTTAATCGAGATCCGGCCCACTATGGTCGTATCGTCAGCAAACTTGTAGATGTGTTTGGATCCAAATTTTGCCACGCAGTCGTGTGTTTTTAGGAAGTAGAGTAGGGAACTAAGTACACAGCCTTGTGGGGCCCCGGTATTGAGGACTATTGTGGAGGAAGTGTTGTTGTTTATTCTTACTCATTGTGGTCTGTGGGTCAGAAAGTTGAGGATCCAGTTGCAGAGTGAGGAGCCAAGTCCTAGGTTTTGGAGCTTTGATATGAGCTTGGCTGAGTTTATGGTGTTGAAGGCGGACTGCAGTCAATAAATAGGAGTCTGATGTAGGAGTCCTTGTTGTCGAGATGCTCTAGGGATGAGTGTAGGGCCAGGGATTTGGCGTCTGCTGTGGAGGGGTTGCGGCTGTATGTGAATTGCAGTGGATCAAGGCGTTCTGGGAGTATGGAGGTGTTGCGCTTCATGACCAACCTCTCGAAGCACTTCATTACGACTGAAGTCAAGGCCACCAGACGGTAGTCATTGAGGCACATTGCCTGGTTCTTCTTTGGCACCAGTATGATGGTGGTCTGCTTGAAGCAGGTGGGGCCTCGGAGTGGAGGAGGGACAGGTTAAAGATGTCCGCGAACACATCTGCCAGCTGGTCTGCGCAGGCTCTGAGTGCACGACCAGGGATCCCGTCCGGGCCCATTGCCTTCTGAGGGTTCACTTTCAGGAAGGCCGATCTGACTTTTGATGGTGTGTGTGGTTGAGTTATGGGCTGCTGAGGATTGTTGGTTTCCTGCTCGAACCGAGGAAAGAATGCATTGAGTTCATCGGGGAGGGGTGTCCTGCTGCCGGAGATACTGCTCGGCTTCGCTTTACGGCCCGAGATGTTGTTCAGTCCTTGCCACAACCGCCGAGAGTCTGTCTGTGACTCTAGCTTGGTTTGATATTCTCTCTTGGCATCTCGGATGGCTTTGCGGAGGTCATACCTGGATCTCTTGTATAGGTCAGGGTCGTCTGACTTGAACGCCTCAGACCTGTCCTTCAGTAGGGAGCCAATCTCGCGATATTGTTTTGGTGGTAACTGGGTCGTGAACCCTGTCCTTAAAGGGCACCTCTCTTCGGAACAGAGGTCACCCAACACTGTGTATGCATAATAAACAGAACCATGGAACAACTGGACCCCCTTTTCCGCATTTGAGCGGGACAGAGAGAGTTCAATGGCCCTCTTCAGGTCCAAGGCCGGTTCTGCTAATAGCTTTCTCTGGGTCACCATATTGTTGATTCCGCACACCTGTACCTTTGAGCCTGTACCTTTGCATTATAACAGAACTCCCAGAGTCACAGTAATTCATGACAAGTTTCAGAAGCTCGCCAAAGGAGCGGCACGGTAGCACAGTGGTTAGCACTATTGCTTCACAACGCCAGGGTCCCAGGTTCGGTTCCCGCTTGAATCACTGTTTGTTCGGAGTCTGCACATTCTTCCCGCGTCTGCGTGGGTTTCCTCCGGGTACTCCAGTTTCCCACCACATGTTCCAAAAGACGTGCTTGTCAGGTGAATTGGACATTCTGACTCTCCCTCAGTGTACCCGAACAGGCACCGTAGTGTAGCGACTGGGGGACTTTCACAGTAACTTCATCGCAGTGTTAAGGGGCAGCATGGTAGCATGGTGGTTAGCATAAATGCTTCACAGCTCCAGGGTCCCAGGTTCGGTTCCCGGCTGGGTCACTGTCTGTGCGGAGTCTGCACGTCCTCCCCGTGTGTGCGTGGGTTTCCTCCGGGTGCTCCGGTTTCCTCCCACAGTCCAAAGATGTGCGGGTTAGGTGGATTGGCCATGCTAAATTGCCCGTAGTGTCCTAGGAAGTAAGGTTAAGGGGGGGGTTGTTGGGTTACAGGTATAGGGTGGATAAGTGGGTTTGAGTAGGGTGATCATTGCTCGACACAACATCGAGGGTCGAAGGGCCTGTTCTGTGCTGTACAGTTCTATGTTCTATGTTCTAATGTAAGCCTATTTGTGACAATAATAATGATTATTATTATTTCGCGTCTGGTGCCAGTCAGGTAGGTGAGGTTCTTGATTTCGCTGAATGTCGGGGCCCCACAGGCGGTCAGGAGTATTACCTTCTGTTGGTCGTCTCCAACAATACCATTTGCCTGGAAGAAACACCGCATCTGTTTGGTATATTGGGCGCAGTCTTCTATGCCTCTGTCATGGGCCTCGAGCTCCCCGAGAAGTGGCATTTTCTGGCTAGTGCGGTCAGAACATCCAGGATCACAGCTTCTGTTTTTCTTTCCTCATCGCCAGTATAAAAGCTCAAAAGGCCCGAGAAAGTAAGTTAAACAACATTTATTTAGTTAACATAAATTAAACGCTGCAACGTAGTTTACAACACAAAGGCGGTAGTTGGGACTGCCGGAAGTGCCAGTCCTAGTCCGGACTGACATTAAAAAGGGTGAATTTACAAACCCCAGCTGGTCGGAGCTCCAGTCACTGGAGGAGAAGGATTTATTCTGAGTTCCATAGGGAGATTGATTGATGTGCACTTGTGAGTTTTGTGACGGTTATTATAGCTACAAAACTACATAATTACAAAAACTGATCATAAAAACTGCAGTCATGCACAAACTCTGTGATATATTTTGAAGGAAGGTGAATATGTCTCATCAAGGCACATAAAATTAAAAAGGTTCAACCAATTTAAGACAGAGTGGGCGCGATCTAATCAAAAACAAGCAGAGTCCGTTCTGGGCGGGAATAATGGGTCATTCCCGGTGCTTGTAGTACTGGGAACGACTCCGCTAACTAATGGCACTCCATTTTATTTTTGGCCCTCATTGGGGAACGCCTTGCCGCGTCGGCACTCAGTCGTATTTCTTGCACTGAGGGGGCGGGATTTTCCCATACCGGCAGGGCGGGGGTCCCGGCAGGACAGAGTGGCGTGAACCACTCCAGCGTCGGGCCGCCCCAAAGGTGCAGAATCCTCCGCACCTTCAGGGGCTAAGCCGGCGCCGGAGCGGTTGGCGCCCCGCCGGCTGGCATGGAAGGCTTTTGGCGCCACGCCAGCCGGGGCCGAAGGGACACCGCCGGCCGGTGCGGGCCCGTGCATGCGCGGGAGCATCAGCGGCTGCTGACGTCATCCCCGCGCAAGTGCATGGGGGGGGGTGGGGGTTCACCTACGCTTCGACCATGGCGGAGGCTGACATGGTCGGCGCGTAGGAAAAGAGTGCCCCCACGGCACAGGCCCGCCCGCAGATTGGTGGGCCCCGATCGTGGGCCAGGCCACCGTGGGGGCACCCCCCGGGGCCAGATCGTCCAGCGCCCCCCCCCCCCCAGGACCTCGGAGCCCGCCCTCACCACCAGGTCCTGCTGGTAAGGGACCTAGTTCAATTTACGCCATCGGGACTGGCATAGACCCAGCGGGACTTCAGCTCATCGCGGGTTGGAGAATCGCCGGGGGGGGGGGGGGCCGCGGCCTCCGACCGGCGCGGCGCGATTCCCGCCCTCACTGATTCTCCTGCCCCGGAGAATTCGGCGGCCGTCGGGGCGAGATTCACGCCGCCCCCCCCCCCCCCCCCCCCCCCCCCCCCCGGCGATTCTCCGACCCGGCAGGGGGTCGGAGAATCCCGCCCAGGATCTCTGCTCACAAGTGCAGGAAGGGACCCCCCCAAGAGGCCGCCAGATACTCACAACACACCTATTAGGGGTCCTCGAGCCCCCCCCCCCCTCCCCCCCCCCCCTGCTCACCAACTTATGGGTAGGGAACCCGCAGGCCCGATCGGCGGTGTGGGAAAAATGCCACCTGGGCACCTTGGCACTGCCAGCCTGGTACCTTAAATGTACCCCTGCCAACCTGGCGGTGCCACCTGGGCACCCTGGCAGTGCCAGACTAGCACCCAGATGGCATTGCCAGGATACTAGGTCAGCAATTTAATCATGCCCAGGTGGAATCATCAGTGCCAGGGTGCCAGCCTGCCCAGATACCAAACTCTGGGGGCATCTGATCGCCAGGGAGACCTTCCCAAGAGCCGTTCCACTTGGCCACCGTTTGTGGGGGCCAGTGCTAAACAGCATCCGGCTGGGGTCTCCTCGGAGAGGCCGATAGATCCCGGGTGCTGATTCGGTCTTGCATTGGCAGAGATAAGTTGAGCTTTTCAGCTCATTTAATTCTGCAAGTCTGGGACCCGCCCACTGTGGACGGGTTCGAGATCCCGACGTCTCACAAGATCTCATTAGACCTTGCGAGGCGTAACAATCGAGAATCCAGGAAGAGGCATCTCATGTGACCTACCGGCCAGTTCCCATCCCAATTCCAGCGACATGCGGCCGCTAAATCATGGCCAGTATTTCTGCAGCATTTCTTTTCACAATTAAACTACAAGAAACCTCACATATATCCTCTAATCATGTCATAAAATGTGAGAATGATTCTCCTTCAGCATCTCTCCTGCAGTATTAAACCATAAAACATAACCCTACTTTGGTCTGAGAAAATATGGCACATGACACTTGTCAAGAATGCACTTAAATAGACTCATATGGCATGATACCATATTATGTTAATTGATTAATACACTTTCATTCCCTGATAATTGAACATGAGGAATCTAACACTATTAAAATTATTAAACAAGAATTGCCCTGCTCTCTGGTCAACTACCCACAATGGTGTTGTATCTTCATCTGTCTTCTCCACAGTTGTTCTTTCTCGTCTTTTAAACTCTTCATCCGAGCCACAGTCAGGATGTTCCCCAAATCCTACCACTCCCTTTTTTACCACAACGATCTTGCAGGTCTTCAATTAAAACTTGAATCAATTGTCACTGGATGACCAAATCTCGCAGTACCTGGGAGAAGAATGAATCTGACCCCTCTCCTCCATCCCATACAGTCTCCTATAACCACCATTTTCCCACCCACATCCATAGATTTAATAGGAAACAGGCAGATCATAAACTCCTCCATGTGTGAAGGCCATTTACACTGCTACCTCTGTTTCCTCAGGCTTTAACAACTCTCCTCTACTGCCACCTATCTGACCAAGGCTCCAACTCAGTTTCTTTCCCATCTCACCACTATCTCTCATCAAACTCATCATTTGGATCCCATTATTCTGAGGCTTTGATCCCCTGGTGTTAAGATTTTGAGTACCGTTCTCTTTATCGCCTTATGCTCATCAACATTATCGATCTGTTCCTGTCATCATGCACCCTTCGCTGTCAATTTTTTTCAAAACTGTTTTCTTAACTTTGCTCTCACATTGCATCATTCTCAGGTCCTATAATCTCTCCAAATGCTGCCTTATCTTCAATCTTTCGTCTTAATCCAGCTTCTGTCCCACCCACAGAACTAAGATTCTTTTCTTTAATTTAAAGTACCCAATTCTTTTTTTTCCAATTAAGGGGCAATTTAGCGTGGCCAATCCACCTACCTAGGTTTGCTGGATCATGGAATCAGAGAATTTACAGTGCAGAAGGAGGCCATTCCACCCATCGACCCTGTACCGGCTCTTGGAAAGAGCACCCTACCCAAGCCCAAACCTCCACCCTATCCCCATAACCCAGTAACCCCACCCAACACTAAGGGCAATTTTGGACACTAAGGGCAACTTATCATGGCCAATCCACCTAACCTGCACATCATTGGACTGTGGGAGGAAACCGGAGCACCCGGAGGAAACCCACGCACACACGGGGAGAACGTGCAGACTCCGCGCAGACAGTGAGCCAGCCGGGAATCGAACCTGAGACCCTGGAGCTGTGAATCAATTGTGCTAACCACGATGCTACCGTGCTGCCCCCTTGAGGATCTTGAGGATGTGACTCTTTCTTCATCCTTCAAGGTGAAGATACCCATGTTCACACTCTGGGGTGTTTGATAGGGTTCCAGTGATCACTGCTAAGGCTAATCTGTGGCTGCAAGGTTCTGCTGCAAATAGGAAAAAGTGCTGCAGATGCTACAAGAGGTGCTATGTAAATGCAAGTTGCGTAACTTGGCAGCGCTCATTGTTTGGGAGCTACATGCGCCATTTTGGAGACTAAAATTGCTTCAATGTGTGCATGTACACTACTGCTGTGCATCCCTCTGGCACCAAGTTACTAACCCACTGGTGAGAGCTGTCGTGTTATGTTTCTTGATGTAGCATAAGCTGCTTCCTCGATGTACACTCTGACAAAGGAAGGTTCAGACTTGGAGATAGCTTTAACACATTTATTGGACTGTTAACAATTCTCCTACTTGAGTTCAACTCTCTTGCTATTTACCTATAGTAACTCAATCTAATTAACCAGTCTGCTCTAATCCATGCGGTGGATGCTTTCCTGATCTGCTCCTGTTACATTAACGCCTTGTGTATTTACAGTGTCCTAGTGTATCTACATTAACCCACTGTGTATTTACAGTGATGCATATCACTACATCCCCCTTTTCTCGTGTTGCACATTTTCTGTACATGATTGAAGAAAATTGAACAAAAGAGATAGATAAATGATGATATATACAAATCGTGATGACAGTGATTATTAAACAATAAGTCCAAATCATATGTACGAGTCCAAAGTTCATTAATTAATATGGTCGAGTTCCGTTGGTGTTGTTTTTGTCGTGCTTGTTGTCGACGTTGTTGCCTTTGGTACGCTTCTTCTTATTGTCTTTGATGTGGTTTTTGTGTTGGTTGGTTTTGTTGTCGTGTTTGCTGCGCTCAAGGACCACACTCTGTGGATAATACGAGTCCTTCACACAGTTACTCATGTCAGCGTCCTTTGTGGCATCTGCTGTTTCCTTGAGCGTGCCGTCACTGAGTTTGCGGCGCTCCCCGTCTGGAGTCATGTCCGGCTTACTTGAATCAGCTTTGGCTTGTCGATGCTCCCCATCTGGAGTCTGGTCTGTTTCACCTGAGTCAGCTTTGGCTTGTTGATGCTCCCTGTCTGGAGCCCTTTCTGGTTCACTTGAGTCAGCTGAGGTTTCTAGATGCTCCCCGTCTGGAGCCCTTTCTGGTTCACTTGAGTCAGCTGAGGTTTCTAGCTGCTCCCCAGTCTGGAGTCGTTTCAGGTTCACTTGCATCTTCTGAGGTTTCTTGATGCTCCCCGTCCGGAGTCAAAAAGTTCAGGAATGCATTTTCTTGTTGAGAGGGTCGAGCGGATGAGGTTTGAATTAACGTGGTGTCACTGGAGTCACCAGTAGTCTCACCCTGATTGTCGAGTGCCTCTGTACACACTAGCTGAGGTCTGTCATGTTTCACATCTGGTATGGGAAGTGGGAGTGGGATGCCGTCGTCAATTGTCGCACATACAGTGGGTAGAGCCTCAGTGTCTTCTTGTCATTCACTTGAGCTGGGTAGACTGCCAGAGTCTTCTTCTGGTGGCTCAAACAATCTGGGTGAACTGTCATAGTCGCTTCGTTGTTCACTTGAGCGTGGCAGACTTGGATCGTCTGCTGCCGGTTGCTCAAAGGAGGTTGCTAGACCCTCATGGTCCTGTTCATGCAAGGACTGCGCTCTGGAGTCTTGCATTGCTTCTTTCGTGGAGGCTGTCCACGAGCTCGCTGTGGAGGCTTGTGTCACTCCCTCTGTGGAGTCTTGCAGTGTTCCTGGTGTGGAATCGTGAATCGGTCTCGCTGTGGAGACTGTCATCACTTCTTGTGTGGAGTCTGGGACCCTTCATGGTGCGTGGAGCACTCTCTGTGTGGGATTGGGGACTCTTCGCGGTGCATGGACCACTCTCTGTGTGGCAGCAGGCCGCTCTCTGTGGGCTAGTACCGCTCTCTGTTTGTTGGCATCAGGCCGCAGCATAATCCTGCACTCACGAGTCGGGGTGTCATATATGCTGGGCTGAAGATTCCCCAATCCGAAGAACTTGTTGTCGAGATCTTCAATGCACAACACCTCTAGTTGCAGTTCGGATTTGGTACTGGGGTAGCCGCCTCCCAAGATGAAATCTTCGTCTGAGTCGTTGTCTTCCAGGACTATATCATCTTCTAGGGCGGTGCTTACTGCGTGTTGCAGGGTTCTGTGGATGTTACTTTCAGCTACTGGTCAAATTTCAGGAATTTGTGCTGTAGTTCCAGGTGAAAGAATCTTGTTTTAAGGCTTTAAAAAATGTTTTTTCTTGTTTTGGGACATTTCCCCTTTAAGTGGGTGTGGTCCGGGGCCTCTGACGTCACAAAGCTTGTGACGTAGAGCATTGGAAGCGATTGTGCATGCGCAAATTGCTATTCCTTTACTTGGGGCTTTCTTCGCAACCGCACATGCGCAGCTTCTCGCGCATGCGCAAGCGGACCTTCCCGCTCTGTGCGCTCTTCGCGCAACTGCGCATGTGCGGCTCCTTTTCCAAGATGGCTGCAAATCAAAACTGCCATCTGTTGCTGCAAGCCTACCTTGTGGTGAATTTTGGTGCCTCTTTCACCATTTTTCTCTTGTATGTCTCTCGCAGGATTCTGGGAATTTGTCCAGGATTGCCTGGAAGTCGCCCTTGTTTTGCCCGTTTGAGTATTTGAAGGTCTTGAAGATTTCTGCTGCTTTTTCACCCGCGATGGTAAGTAGAAGGTTTATTTTCACTGCATCTGCCACGCCATCTAAGTTGGACACTACTCGGTAGATCTCGAATCTCTGCCTGACCGCATGCCAGTTTTCACTGAGATTGCCATGGTACCTGAGCTGCTGTGGAACCGGTTGTCACGGATTTGTTTAGTTGAACTATGGGGATTAACAAGCACACCTGGAACCATGTCGTGTTATGCTTCTTGACGTAGCATAAGCTGCTTCCTTGATGTACACGCTGACAAAGGAAGGTTCAGACTTGGAGATAGCTTTAACACATTTATTGAACCGTTAACAATTCTCCTACTTGAGTTCGACTCTCTTGCTAGTCTAACTATAGTAACTATAACTAACTAACCAGTCTGCTCTAATCCATGCGGTGGGTGTGATACTTTCCTGATCTGCTCCTGTCTCTCTGAGTGTCGCCTATGGAAAGAGAAAGAGTATGTGTGCCCTGTCCTTTTATATGGGTTGCTCCCTTGTGGTAGTGTCACCTCTGTGTGTGTCCTGACTGCCCATTGGTCGTGTCCTATCCTACTGATCTATTGGTTGAATGTCTGTGTGTCATGATGTCTCTGGTGCTCCCTCTAGTGTTTATCTAGTCTACGTGTATTTGCATTAACCCTTTGTGTATTTACAGTGTCCTAGTGTATCTACATTAACCCCCTGTGTATTTACAGTGATGCATATCACCACAAGAGCATTAGCACGCGCACAGTTAATGTCAACTGGAAATCGGAAGGCCGATCATAACTTCAAACATCATGCAATGCTGATTTGGCACAAGCGCTGTCATTAAGTAGCTAAATGCTCCAGGCAACATCTTCTCTTAACACAGCTCAAGGAAACATGAAGCAGCACGAAGGTCCCCTCCCTGTCCTCGCTTCCAACTCCCACCCCCACCGCCGCCTCACCCTCCCTTGTTCCAGTTGTTACTACACATTTGGTACTTTCCAAAGCTGTTTCACGGTGAAAATCAACATGACAGTCACTGAAGCACTTTTTGCTGACTTAAAGACTTCTGAAAAAAACAATTCGCTTGCAATACAGCATGACTTGGAACATGAGTAGAGGCCGCGCAGTGTAGGACAAGCTTTTAGAAGGTGGAGTAGGGGAGGGCGAGAAGGGTTCTCAGCGGCAACCCATATGCACCCAGAGCATTCATGGAGGAAATCTCCTGTCTGAACCTCATCAATGAATAACATGCCTACACTTCACAAAGTGTGTCCCCATTGAACTCTGCTACCTGCTGGAGCCACAACTCCAGCTTCAGAATAAGGAAATTGCTGCAATGTCAGGGCTGTGAAGGTGACTGTTATAATATGCGTCTACCTCCTTGGTGGCTGGAGCTGAAGGGAGCTGCAACACCCCACAGTACATTAGTGACCATTGTGTAAAGCTGAGGCTCTGACTTCAATGAGAGCCAACTTCATTTCATTCCCTCTTGTCAGAAACCAAGGGAGGAATTTTCCCCAAATATAACAAAATGTCATTTCCGATGCAAAAGTCTATGTGAATCGCACCAGCTGTTCTGGCGTAATCTGATCGCGATCTTCCCGCACTTAGTCATTTTTTGGGGGGAGGTTGGGCCACGTGGTTTGCACCGATGCTCAGAGGGGTGGGACCTAAACAAACCTGGAAATCTCACTCCTCTGAGATCAGAAGGGTGCCCTGATCTCAAAGTTAAGTGACAGGGCCACTTACCCCCTCCCGCCACAGACATTGTGACCCCTGCAAACAAAAGGAACACACCAACACTTGGTTACAGAAGGGCAACCTCCCCCCAACTACTAAATTTTTGGGACCCCCCACCCCCCCTGCCGCCCCCACCACATCACACAGGCATCAGGGTGACCCGAACCACCCATCCTTGCCTGCAGGAGTCCCCCTTCACCCATCGTTGCCGGCAGCAGTCCCCCCCCCCCCCCCCCCCCCCCCCCCCGCCAAACACTGGCATCAGGTTCCCACCACCCCCAAGTGAGCAGCAGTCCGCTATGCGGTCACCATGGGCCCTGTCCTTTTAGGCCCTGCCCCTTCTCAGTACCAATCTGGCAGTGCCAACATCTGCACCACCAGCATCACAGGAGATCATTCTTGCTTTGCACTTCCTTGATATGTTGCCAGTGTCAGAAAGGCAGGCAAATCTTTGACCCAAAAGGACTCCTTATTTTCTCGCATCAAGAACATGGTCCTCCATGGCTGGCATTACGATAGAAGGCTGAATTGCTATGGCCCTTTCAGGTAATGAGCAGAATGGCCCTCCTTCTGTACTGTAGGGATTGTAGGATGATGAGTTAAGTTGTGAAGATGCCATATTATTGTGGGGTGTTAGAAAGATCATTCCCACCCCGCTAGGAAGTTACTGTTACAGGAGCTACACTGCGCCCATCCTGGTATAACAAAAATGAAGATGTTTGCACGCAGTTCCGTGTGATGGCCAAGGATTGACGACAACAATGAGAATCTGGTCAAATAATGTGACCAGTGTCAAATACAGCAAACGCCTGCCATCTGCAGCCCTCATGCACTCTTGGGAGTGGCCAAGTCGCCCCTGGGTAAGATTACACATCAACGTCGCTGGTCCATTAATGGGCTCCATGGAGGGCCGCACGGTGGCGCAGTAGTTAACACTGCTGCCTCACGGCCCTGAGGTCTCAGGTTCGATCCCAGCCCTGGGTCACTGTCCGTGACATTTGCACATTCTCCCCGTGCTTACGTGGGTCTCCCCCCACAACCCAAAGATGTGCAGGCTAGGTGGATTGGCCACGCTAAATTGCCCCTTAATTGGAAAAAATTAATTGGGTACCCTAAATTTAAAAAAAAATTAATGGGCTCCATGTTCTTGCTTATCATTAATGCTTTCTCCCAATGGTTGGAAGTACATGAAATGAAGCCATGCCCTCATCAGGAATCAGAAATTGTGACAGATATTCACCACCCAGGGGTTCCCTGATGTTCTGATCTCAGATAATGGGACTACTTTTACAAGTGAAAGTTTATGAAGACCAACAGCATTTGACAATTTGAACTGCTGCCTACCACCCTGCTTCAAATGGACTAGCCACCCAACATTCATGGTTACCATAGAAAAATAGTCATCAGCTCTTTTGCAACTCAGACTGGCCTGGTTCCCACTCACCTATTGTACTGCGCCTCATGCCCCCAAAGGAGCTATACCCATTGATCTGCTAATGGGCTGACGCATTAGAATGCAAGTGGACCTTATATTTCCAAATTTGGAAGGGAGGGTGGAAGCTAAACAAAACAAACAGAAAATACTTCATGATTCATGAAAGAACATTTGTGGTGGGTGATTTAGTTTACGTGAAGAACTTTGACGCTGGCCCTAATTAGGTCCCAGGAACAGTCGTGGCCAAAGCAGATCCAGTGTCAGATGAGGTAGAGGTTCAAGGGAGGAGTCAAAAAAATACCTGCACCACTTAGGGAAGAGAAAAATACACACTGAACTAGTGGGGCAACCTGGCCCTTGTAGACTTGCCAGTGAGATGGATGCGGATGGAAGTAATGCCGCATCAAGGTGCCCAGAACACAAAACCAGTCTTGCTCAGGGGTAACTGAGGAAACTACCTGTATGGAATCGTCTTCACCTATCGAGAGTCAGCCCGTTGAGGGTCAAACAGCAATCACCTCTACTGCTGAAGCACCCATCGTTGAATTGTGTCACTGTCAAAGGATTAAGAAGCCTCCTGACAGACTGAGCCTATAAGGGACTGTTTTGAGAGACACTTGTACATTTTTGTAAATGGAGTTCCTTTGTTATTTGAGGATGTCAATCAGGAACCTAAAGGGGGAGGGATGTGGTTGCATGCCCCTTTAAGAGGGCAAGTCCCCCCCGGAGTGTCAGATGACCCAATCGGCTAATGGGGCGGAGCACACAAACACCGGGGGGGGGGGTTGCGCAACATGGGTTCCCAGTTAATAATAATAATCGCTTATTGTCACAAGTAGAGTTCAATGAAGTTACTGTGAAAAGCCCCTAGTCGCCACATTCCGGCGCCTGTTCAGGGAGGCCGGTACAGGAATTGAACCCGCGCTACTGGCCTTGGTCTGCTTCACAAACCAGCTGTTTATTCCACTGTGCTAAACCTGCCCCAAGTTTTGTGACTTGGAACATGGCAGCTTTTACCTCAGTCTTGTATATAGTTTCCTACTTAAATAAATCAGTCATTTGATAATCCATCCGGTGGTTGTCTGTCAGGATATTGCATGAAGTTTAATTTTGACAGAAAAGGAAACAGTTTTGTACTGATGCTAAATTCGCATCTTTAAAATACTTTCCATCTGTAATGAGTATCGACACATGCTAATAGCTGAGTGGCTGAGTGTATAGGGACATGCTTGAGGCTTTTGCCTTAGGCATCAATGTCTACAATGACATAATAGTTTATATGGTGTGCAACTTAACATTGTGCAATGATTATTTTACCTGCAGTGGAGCATTGAATACACAAAAACAAATCTGTCAAACATCCACATTTTTGTGGAAGGAACCCTTGTTTTTGCACTGTGCATTATTTGAATCCCATCCGCACAGGCCCAGTGTAGGGGTCACCAGGCCTGACAAGCCCCGGTCATTGATTATTTTCCAGACCTGATCACAAATTTCTGCTCCTGTTGGTTGAGGCTTGCCTCTCGGATTGAAAATGCTTCCTCATTCAGGGATTTAGACCAATTAAGGACCACGTTTTGGAGCTTTTACTATCCTGTCATTGAAATGCTTCACAGCCTTTTCACAAATGTTTTTGGTGATCTTAATTTGCCCAGATAATATATTTTTTTCAACAACAATGAAGGAACAGCCCTTGTCCAGCATCCGTGTCCCCAAGGCCAAAAATAGTGCAACAATCAGAGCAAAGAAAGCCACTTTAGCCCAGGGTGCTGGCAACAATGAAGACTCTGAGTTAAGGGGTCAGAAGAGAGAGACGGCAAATCACTAGGGATTTCTGAGAGGGAAAGAGAGAGAGATACACAAAGACAGAGAGAAAGAGAGAGAAGGATAATCAGGCCATTTGCTAGAGAGAACAAACCAACCAGAATGGGCTAGCCAATTGGGACATCTGAGAGAGAGGGCAAGCATCAGATAGATGGATTCAGTTATTGGGATGCAGTGTTTGGCCATCATCAGTACAGTGAAGATTACCAATGGATCATCAGCCCTATTTCAGATAGAGTGACTGCCCACTTATTGTCGGTTGAATACTCACTCCCCAAAATTGCAGGACTGAAGACTTCCACAAATCAACATCCTCCCGAACTAGCGACTTAAATATCTTCAGATTTATCACAAGGTTGGGTACGTAAATACTTTCAACTAATTTTGGAAATGGAGGTGGCAGATTTCGGAAGTTGGAGCTGAATTTGAAACAATATGTCACCCTTTCAGCAGGCTGTGTTGGATTCGAACCCAGGTCGCAATGGTGCGTTAATCCCTCTCCCCCACAAGCATGCACATTGAAATGTCGACCACAAAGGAGTCCACGTTGAGTAATTTAAATGAAACAAAGTTTTATTACAATGAACTATTATTTACACAACACGGAAGATCCCTTTCTGTCGGTACCAAAACCGGGCAAATTAAGATCACCAAAATCTCGGGCTGCTGTGAAGAATTGCAATGTGTCATAACCAGGACTGGGCTCATGGGCTGGCAACAGTTAGAATCCCCGTTAGCCTTGCCGAATACCAGCTCACCAAGGGGACAGGGAACTCTAAACCATGTTTGAATAATAAGGGGATCAGGCGTTCTGGGAAGAAGGCAGAATGGGGACGAGAAAAATATCAGCCATGATTAAATGGTGGAGCAGAATTGATGGGTCGAGTGGCCTAATAATAATAACAGCTTATTGTCACAAGTAGACTTCAATGAAGTTACTGTGAAAAGCCCCTAGTCACCCCATTCCGGCGCATGTTCGGGGAGGCCGGTACGGGAATTGAGCCCGTACTCTGCCTTGTTCTGCATTACAAGTCTGATGTTTAGCCCACTGTGCTAAACCAGCCCCTGCTCCTATGTCTTATGGTCTTTTGTATCGCGTGTGTAAAGTATCTCTTGTATAAAGAAGACCCGGCAAGGAACTTCCATGTTGTGGAAATAATAGTTCATCGTAATAAAACATTGTTACATTTAAATTACTCGGTGTAGACTCTTTCATGGTCTACAAGACAATGGCAAGATAGTAAAAGTTACAAAAAGGAGTCAGAATATCATTTGCTAATAAAGTTAATGACACATGAGGTTTATTCGATTGATTTCTGCAACACCCAGCCATGGATCTCTTGTAGAAGACAGCTTTAATTACTGATCATCTGATTCATCTTTTTGGCCCAACTAGACAAATTGAACCAAAGAAGTTATTCATAATGTGAATCAATAGAAACAGAGGCTGGAATCAAGGAGACACACGTTGGAAATATAACCAGTGCCCTTATAAATGATTCCATTCATCAGCACAATCCAAATTGCCTGGAATCAATACGCCAGTGACAAGGGAATACATTTGGGATAATTTATGCTGGGCGGTAGTAATTGACTCGCTCAGAAAAATGAAATTGGGCAGTGTGCAGCTACAGTGAGGATTTTCTCCATCCGTGATTAAACGTTTGTGACTGAACCCCATGGCTGTAGCAACTGAGATCACTCTGAGTGGCGTTCATCAGGAACGAGTAAAAGCAATGGTGTGAAATTTTCCGGCTGACACTGTTTTCTTGGCCGGTGATGGAACATGATTGATATTGGCTTGGCCGGTTATGCGCAGTGCCTAATTCCATTCCGCTACCGTGAACAGGATTAAATATCGGGCATTGCGTAGAACAGCTGGCCAATCCTATATCACCCATTTTGCACCAACGGCCAAGAAAATATTATCACCTGTAGCCACCTGGGGTGGCCACTGCCCAACACAAAATGGAAGATTGCAAGGAATGCAGGGAAAATGGACATGTTGAAAAGCAAGCAGCTTGCAAGGCGATTGTATATTGGGACGACTGCAGAAACCAGTTTTGACTGTTGCAGAAACCAGACAACACTGTGAAAAGAAACCAGTTAACATATTAATGAGGCAATACTGGGCGAGTCCCAGATACAATGGTCACAAGTTAAGCACAAATCGATACATTCTATGGAAGACCAGACCCAGTGGCACCAGAGAAGCCCAAAACAATGGGTCCCAAGAACTGCCCCAGTGACCGAGGAACTGCCCTATGATTGGGGGGTTCAAACATAATCGATTGGGAAGAGACCCAATCGATTCCAAGCAGGTAAGGGAGTCCGCCCAAAGGGGCGCGGACCTCCTGGGACCTATAAAAGACAGGTCCCACACATGGTTCAGTCTCCTGTCTCCTGGCTCCTGTCTCCTACTCCAGCCGTCGAGCAGCAGCCACCAACAAGTAAGTGCCTAACGACGACCGCTACCAGAAATAGGCACTCCTGACACCCTTTGCAATTGATAACAATCCGAAGTCTGCAGACCAGAGCAGAGTAAGAGGCCTTGTTCCCTGACCCAGCATTTCCTTCGAGATAAGTATTAGTTGTTTAGCGGTAGGAGTAAGTTTAATCCTTTAGCGTGTGCATGGGTAGTTATTATAATTGTATTATAATAAACTCTAGTTGTTTGGACTTACTAATTGGTGTACGGTTTTATTGCTTTGAACTTCACCTTGAAGCTTGTGGCGGTGTCTTAACGGCACCTGGCAACTCCAGAGCTTAGAATGAGAAACAGAGCCAAGTGAGTGTTAAGCACACTCACCCAGAACGAGCAACACACCCCAATGGAGGAACATCGGAATATGGGAACATAGGAACAGGAGTATGCCAATCAGCCCCTCGAGCCTGTCCTGCCATTCAATGAGTTCATGGCTGATCTGTGGCTTAACAGTATATGCCTGCCTTTGGCCTATATCCCTTAATATCTTTGCTTAACAAAAATCTATCTCATATTTAAAACTAACAACTGATCTAGCTGAGGCTACTGTTGGTGCGAGAGTTCCAAACGTCCACCACTCTTTGAGTGAAGAAGTTCTTCCTAACACCTTTTCTGAATGGTCTAGCCCGAAATTTTAAACTATGCCACCCTCGTTTTAGAATCTCCAACCAGTGGAAATAGTTTATTCTTTATCTACCCTGTCTTTCCCCGTTAATATCTTGAATATCTCTACCAGATCACCCCTTAACCGTCTAAATTCTGGCGAAAACAGATCTAATTTGTTTAATCTCTCCTCGTAACTTAAATATTCTAAGATATGTTAATTCTAATAATTGTACGTTGAGGAAGAATGAGTCTGAAGTTAGCCTGTATCTTAAAACAAGTTTATTTCCAAGACAGCAGAGTAAAGTCACAGACTCTCCCAGTTCCTTCCGGGCACCCAGACTGAATTGGTTCATATTCTCTTGCAATGATTCCCTAACCCTTCCCCAATTGTCAGCCCCAGTCATTGATTATTTTCAGCACATGATCACAAATATCTGCTCCTGTTGGTTGAGGTGTGTCTCTAGGATCAGAAAATGCTTCCTCATTGGTACGATTTGAGGAAGAGTGCCGGAGCTCTCCCCAGTGTCCTGCCCAGTGACTATCTCTCTGACAACATCTTTTATTTATTTTTCCTTTCACCGTATGTTGGCGTCGCTGGCTGGACCAGCATTTATTGCCCATTCCTCATTTCCCTTGAGAAGGTGGTTTTTTTTTGTGCATTGGCATTTGCAGGAGTGAAGATAGTAGGCAGTGAGGTTCAGCAAACTGATGGTGCTTTATTAATGTGTTCAGTGCAGACTGAAGGCCTACTCCGCGCAGTTACCTACCCAAAAAGTCGATGACGCATGCATTATCTTAAAGTGCCAAGCTTCAATGCGGCTGGTAATAATTCACGACAAGTACACAACAGTGTTGAGGTGTTTTCTTGAACTCCTGCAGTCCATGTGACACGGTTACACACTCAGAGCTGATTGTGAGGGAGTTCCTGGATTTCAACACAGCAAGAGTAAAGGAACGGCGATATGGTTTCAAATGAGAATGATGTGTGGCCTGAAGTTGGTGGTATTCACATCTGCTGCCCTTGTCCTTATAGTTGGTAGGGTTTGCAGTTTTGGAAGGTACTGTTGGAGGAGTCTTGATGAGTGGCTAAAATGGTTTAAATGGTCATATCGAGTTGTCAATAATGGGAGCTTACTTGGTGTCAAGTAGCTGCTGAGTTTTCTACATTACAGCAACGGCCAAATTCCAGAAATAATTGAAGTTGGACAAAATGTAATAGGGTCAACGTGAGTCATGCCCTATTAATAGGGTCACTTAATTGCCACTTAAGGGCCTTTTGCCTACCCACCTCAATTGTCAGGTTGGCGGGCACAGGGTGGCTGGGCTGGGAAATTGAAAAGAATTACTGGCCTCAATCTCAGATGGGAAAGAAGGCTGGGATGGCCTCCCCTCGTGGACAGACAGCTCAAAATCTCCCACCCCCCTCCTTCCCCCAGCCTATCCCCCAATTATGCTCTTTCCCCTGGCCCCCTTATCCCTGCAACCCCTTAGGGCATCCCGTGATTAGGGGCTTTTCACTTTATTGCAGTGTTAATGTAAGCCTACTTGTGACAATAAAGATTATTATTATTATTACCCTCCCTGCCACTTACCTCACACCAGCTCCTTGCACTTAGTCCCAGACATGGTGCTGCAGTAACCTCGTCTGGCCACTGCAGCACTGTGGCTGCATGGGCAGGAGAGCTGTCGGCTAATCTGATTGGCTGACAGCTCCCCAATGCAGGACTTCTCCAGGTGTGGATGCAAGTCCCGCCTGCTGCCAATCAGTGCTCAGGTTTTGAAATTTTAAATTGATGCGCCAGCCTCAACATGGATGGAACAGATCTCAGTATGGAATTGAAGGTGATTTAGCGGTTTGGATCAGTAATTGGCTAGCTGAAAGAAGACAGAGAGTGGTGGTTGATGGCAAATGTTCATCCTGGAGTTCAGTTACTAGTGGTGTACCGCAAGGATCTGTTTTTGGGGCCACTGCTGTTTGTCATTTTTATAAATGACCTGGAAGAGGGTGTAGAAGGATGGGTTAGTAAATTTGCAGATGACACGAAGGTCGGTGGAGTTGTGGATAGTGCTGAAGGATGTTATAGGATACAGAGGGACATAGATAAGCTGCAGAGCTGGGCTGAGAGGTGGCAGATGGAGTTTAATGTGGAAAAGTGTGAGGTGGTTCACTTTGGAAGGAGTAACAGGAATGCAGAGTACTGGGCTAATGGCAAGATTCTTGGTAGTGTAGATGAACAGAGAGATCTCGGCATCCAGGTACATAAATCCCTGAAAGTTGCCACCCAGGTTAATAGGGCTGTTAAGAAAGCATATGGTGTGCTAGCCTTTATCGGCAGGGGGATTGAGTTTCGGAACCACAAGGTCATGCTGCAGCTGTACATAACTCTGGTGCGGCCGCACCTGGAGTACTGCGTGCAGTTCTGGTCACCACATTATAGGAAGGATGTGGAAGCTTTGGAAAGGGTTCAGAGGAGATTTACTAGGATGTTGCCTGGTATGGAGGGAAGGTCTTACGAGGAAAGGCTCAGGGAATTGAGGTTGTTTTCGTTAGAGAGGAGAAGGCTGAGAGGTGACTTAATAGAGACATATAAGACAGTCAGAGGGTTAGATAGGGTGGACAGTGAGAGTCTTTTTCCTCGGATGGTGATGACCAACACGAGGGGACATAGCTTTAAATTGAGGGGTGATAGATATAGGACAGATATCAGAGGCAGTTTCTTTACTCAGAGAGTAGTAGGGGTGTGGAACGCCCTGCCTGCAACAGTAGTAGACTTGCCAACTTTAAGGGCATTTAAGTGGTCACTGGATAGACATATGGATGAAAATGGAATAGTGTAGGTCAGAGAGGCTTCAGATGGTTTCACAGGTCGGCGCAACATCGAGGGCCGAAGGGCCCGTACTGCGCTGTAGTGTTCTATGTTCTATGTTCTATCGCTGGATTTGAAAAATTGTTGGGGTGCTTTTCCTGTGACCCAGCCAATAGTTAACCTTCAGTCAAAACAGATTATCTGGTTATTTATCTCATTGCCATTGGTGGGGCCTTGCGTGCAACTTGAGTGGTTCATCGCTGGTTTAGGGGTTGGTTTAGCACAGTGGGATAAACAGCTGGCTAATAATGCAGAACAATGCCAGCAGCGCGGGTTCAATTCCCGTACCAGCCTCCCCGAACAGGCGCCGGAATGTGGCGACTAGGGGCTTTTCACAGTAACTTAATTGAAGCCTACTCGTGACAATAAGCGATTATTATTATTATAAATGGTTTCTAAAACCACTTTGGCAGAATAGATGAGCATCATTGCAAGTAGCGTAGTGGTTTTGTCGCTGGACAAGTAAACCAGAGATCCAGGGCAATGCTCCGGGGACCCTGATTTGAATCCTGCTATGGCAAGAAATTTGAATTCAATAAAAATCTGAATTAAAAGTTTTATAGGTGACCATGAGGCCATTATCGATTGTCGTAAAAACCCATCTGCTTCACTAATGTCCTTTAGAGGGTGGCATGGTGGTGCAGTGGTAGGTGGATTGGCCATGCTAAATTGCCCCTTAATTGGAAAATAAAATCATTGGGTACTCTTAAAATAATTTTTTTTAAATGTAGAACGGATTGTAAGGAAGAATATTCTACAAATACAAAAAAAATTAAAAAACTAATGTCCTATAGGGAAATAAATCTGTCGTCCTTGCCTGGTCTGGTCCACATGTGACAGACCCACAGCAGCAATGTGGTTGACTCTTAATTGCCCTCAATGGGCAATGTCAGCAATGCCCACATCCCATGGACGAATCAAAGAAATAAAGTGTTAATTGACTAGGTTTCTGCCAAGGAGACAAACAAAACCCAAATGATCCTAATTAACAATGCTTCCTAAAAGATTGAAAAAAACATGGACATTGGCACCCTACTTTCTAAAAATGGAACATATTCAAATGCAACATTGAAAACAACTTTAAAAACATTCATCAGACCACCTTGCGATAACTGGCTCTTGACAGCCATTCTCTTCCATACCAACGACACTAATTAGTCTGTTAACATCATGGACCACATGCTAATACATTCTACCAAGTGTCACACAGGACATGGGATGAATGAGTCTATTCCATTAACTCAAATGATTCAGTAACTGGCAGGTTGTCATACTTCTTTGTTGCTGTGAGGAAACAAGGTTTGCAGACGCCCACAACCTGGATTCTTGTAAAACCCGATGAGAGGTTTATTAAGGGTGTTGCTCAATACAATCAAGCTGGTGACCTGCTCAAAGCCCACTGCTGACATCACTACACAGCACGTGACGCAGACCCAGCAAGAATGTATTCCCAAATACATAATACCCCTCCTTCTTTACTTCATTCGTGTAACAACAACAATTAACTTTTTATTATTATTCATGTACGGGATGTGGGCGTCGCTGGTTAGGCCAGCATTTATTGCCAATCCCTAGTTGCCCTTCAGAAGGTGGTGGTGAGTTGCCTTCTTGAACAGCTGCTGTCCTTTAGGTGTACGTTGTAGCGGTTGAATATAACTGAGAGGCGTGCTAGTTAATTTAAGAGGGCACTTAAGGGTCAACTATGTTGTTTTGGGCCTGGAGTCCCATGTAGGCCACGTAGACATGGCAGAAATTCCTAAACGACATTAATGAACCAGATGAGTTTTTACACCAATCAACAAAGGTTTAATGGTTTGACTTTTAATTCCAGATATTTTATTGAGTTTAAATTCCATCACCTGCCAGGGGATTTAAACCCGGGTCCCCAGATCATTATTCTGGGTCTCTGGATTACTAGTCCAGTGACAATATCACTATGCCATCGCCTCCCCTCCACAACAGATCCCCTGAAATGTTATTGTATACATTTATACAATTCAGTCAGACAGTCTCTGCCGGACGTCGAATCATTTTGGTAGAATTTGACAGGGTGGAACTTGCATCCGCACTTGGAAGAAAGTCCCGCATTGGGAAGCTGTCAACTAATCATAGAATCATAGAATGATTGAATTTACAGTGCAGAAGGAGGTCATTTGGCCCATCGAGTCTGCACCAGTCCTTGGAAAGAGCACCCCACTTAAGCATCAGTACCCAAGTGGCATTTAGTTCCGTGGGCCTTCTGTACACGAGGCAACGCGGTGTTCTCGCTGCCCCTCTTGCCACCCTGGTCACCTCCATTAAATACCACTCCAAGAAATGCTGTATATGGTATGGGAGCAAAGCAGTTCTAGTAATCGTGAGGGTCGGACTAAAGATGTGCAGGATCGATGGATTGGCCTCTTAATTGGAACAAAAAAAATTAATTGGAGACTTAAAATTTATTTAAAGAAAAGAGCCCATCTGATTCGCCAATATCCTTATGGTTATATATATGGTTGACTCTTTATTGACTCTGATGAGGAGAAGCAAACCATTCTTGATATTCAACAAAGCAGCTCACCTTCCCAAGGGCAATTAGAGATGGGCAATAAATGTTGCCCTTAATGTCCTCTATCCCGTGGATGAATAATAAACAAAACATAGAAGCGATCTGTAACTATCAGTAATTGGATATTTAATATGTGTCTCCCATATTTGTTTCTATATTGCTGTGTTTATTCAGCTGAGGTTTTCAGGGATAGGGAATCCCTTTCCACTTTTCTAATTCTGGGTTTGCAATTGCATTCTTAAGGTTTGGAAGAGCAAGGCCAGATGCCCTTTTATATCCCCTGACATATTTGTCAATGTATACCTATCGCTGGCACTCCATCCAGCCCCACTGTTCCTCGCCACCTCCCCCCCAATACAACAGTATAAATCTGACCCTGTTTCTCCCTCTCCCCAGCTTTGACAAAGAGTCACCCGGGCTCAAAACGCTTGCTCCCTTCTCTCTCCACAGTTGCTGTCAGACCTGCTGCTGAGATTGTCCCGTAATTTTCTGTCTTTGAATATGAACTTCTCCGATGAAAGGGTGGGACTTCCCCCTTAACAGCGGGGGGGGGGGGGGGGGGGGGGGGGGGGGTGTTTCAGTATATAAACTCCGACCTGGGTGCGGGTGGGGGAGGAAGAGCCTTCAGGGAGTGGGGAAATTGCTGTATGAGAAATAAACCTGTATTCCTTTTGCATCCAACTGTATCCTACGTTCTGGGGTTCCCGCAGGAATTCCCAATCCCGCTACAGATCCCACTCCCCAAAATGGGAGTGCAAAATCTGACCCCACCACCACCACCACCACCCTCCCCATCCCGCCTTGCCTGTGAACTGGCCTGTAGACAGAATTGTGATAAGCTATCAAGTTTTATCTTTTTCTCCTGACTTGATATATATATCTTCAGATTCCCCAGATATATCCTGAGCGTCTCCTCATTCCAGGTGATGCCTTTGTTTTTGTTTGCTTCAGGTGAAGACAGTTCTTCAGCCGGCCATACAGTCTTGCACGGTCTGGAAGGGAATATAGGGAATCCAGTGCCGCCATCACTCACCCGTTGCTTATTTGACATCCATTTTGCAGCTTCACCGAGCGACATTGTCAGTTTATGGGCAGTGCACTTTATGGGCAGTGTTCAGGCACTGTTCAAACCTGCCAGGAATTGGAGCTGTCCCAATCTCATTTCACAATGGACCTTTCATCCGCCAATATAGGTTTAATACAACCTCTCTTCAATCTTCTATGAATTGTTAATGTTCTAGCAATCATTCATTTTTATGAAGGACAGCCAGATTAAGTAGCCACTTCTCCCAGGATATTGTACTCAGCTTTGCATTTTATGTGGACTACAGCACAAATCAAGAACAGAACAAGGGCCATTGATTCCATCCCATTTATTCAAATTTTAAATATTAACAGGATGAAGATTTAGAAGATTTTTCCTGCTTCTTCAAAGATGTGGTGTCACATTAAAAAAACTGAAGAAAGACTTGCATTTTCATAACACCATTCACCATTTCACATGCCTCAAAGCACTTTGCAGTCAACGTTTGAAGTATAGTCACCGATGTAGACAATTTGTCTCTTGCAAGATCCCACAAACAGGTTACGAGCAGATGACCATTTTTTCTTTTTTTTGTAATTTTTCCAATTAAAGGGCAATTTAACATGGCCAATCTACCTAACCTGCACACTTTGGGTTGTAGTGGTGAGACACATGCAGACACGGAGAGAATGTGTAAACTCCACATGGACAGTGACCCGGGCCGGAATCGAACCCAGGTCCCCGGCACTGTGAGACAGCAGTGCTAACCACTGAGCATTTGTTTTTTAGAATCCATTCATGGCATGTTTCTGGCAACTCCAGCATTTATTTCCCATCCCTAATTGCCCTTGAGAGGGTGGTGGTGAGCGGCCTTTATGAACCTCTGCAGTCCATGTGACATAGGTACACCCACAGTGTTGTTAGGGATGGAGTTCCTCTTTTTGATACAGTGACAGTGAAGGAACAGCCAATACATTTCCAAGTCAAGATGGCATGTGGCTTGAAGAGGAACATACTGTGGTCCCATGTGCCTGCTACCTTGTCCTTCTAGGTGGTAGTGGTCACAGGTTTGGAAGCTACGGTTGATGGAGTGTTGGTTGGCTTGTTGCCTCAGTGGTGGTGCAAAGAGTGAAATTCTAACGTGGTGGATGGGGTGTCAATCAAGTGGGTTGCTTTGTCCTGAATGGTGTAGAGCTTCTTGAGTGCTGTTGGAGTGGCATTCTTGCAGGCAAGTGGAGAGTATTTCATCGCACACCTGACTTGTAGATGGAGAACAGGCTTTGGGGAGTCAGGGGGTGCGTTACCCACCATAGGATTCCCAGCCTCTCACCTACTCTTGTAGCTACAGTATTTACAAGGCTAGTCCAGTTCAGTTTCTGGTGAATGGTAAATGGGGAGACATTTAGATTCTCTTTTGTTGGAGATGGTCATTGCCTGACACTTGTGTGGTGAAAATGTTCCTTCTCACTGAGCAGCCCAACCCTGTATGTTGTCCAGGTCTTGCTGTGTGTTGACATGGACCGTTTCAGCATCTGAAGAGTTGCAAAAACACTGCAATCATCAGAAAACATTCTCACTTCTGACCTTATGATGCAAGGATGATCACTGATGAAACAACCAAAGATGGCTGGGCCCAGGACACAGTCATGAGGAACTCACACAGAAAATGCAATACATCTATTCAAGAAAAGAGGGAATCAAAAAGGAGGAAACTAACAGCCAGTTAGCCTAAATGCTGGAAATCCACCATTCAGAAAATGCTGGAATCCACCATTGCAGGATTGCATAACTGACAAAAAACAGAGTGTCGGGATGAATCGGTTCGTTCCATTTCCGAAACAGAAGCTAGTGGAATGAAAATGAAATGAAAATCGCTTATTGTCACAAGTAGGTTTCAATGAAGTTACTGTGAAAAGCCCCTAGTCACCACATTCCGGCGCCTGTCCGGGGCGGCTAGTACGGGAATGCCATAGTATTCAGGGTTGGGGCCGAAAACTATTTTTAATCTTTATAAATGACTTGGATGAAGGGACCAAGTGTTCGATTTGATAATATTGTCTGCATTATACTAGTGATTATGTAATAATTCCAAGAGACGCAGAGTGAAAGGCCAAACGGGTTTATTTTAAACTGAAATTAAAGCTGTTACTGTGGCTCACAAAACAAGCAACTATTGGGAACTGCTGATTCTCTGAGAATAATTAATCCACTGAAATTAGGAAAGTGGCTACAAAGAAGTCACTACATAACACAACAATTCAACTCTATAGTTAATACAACCTTACATTCTAGCACCAACCCAGAGCATACCATAAAGTGCACCACGCTTATAGAACATAGAACATAGAACAGTACAGCACAGAACAGGCCCTTCGGCCCTCAATGTTGTGCCGAGCCATGATCACCCTACTCAAACCCACGTATCCACCCTATACCCGTAACCCAACAACCCCCCTTAACCTTACTTTTTCTAGGACACTACGGGCAATTTAGCATGGCCAATCCACCTAACCCGCACATCTTTGGACTGTGGGAGGAAACCGGAGCACCCGGAGGAAACCCACGCACACATGGGGAGGACGTGCAGACTCCACACAGACAGTGACCCAGCCGGGAATCGAACCTGGGACCCTGGAGCTGTGAAGCATTTATGCTAACCACCATGCTACCCTGCTGCTTATGACACTATCCTTTTTTTAAAATAAATTTAGATTACCCAATTATTTTTTCCAATTAAGGGGCAATTTAGCATGGCCAATCCACCTACACTGCACATTTTTTCGGCTTGTGGGGGCGAAACCCACGCAGACACGGGGAGAATGTGCAAACTCCACACGGACAGTGATCCAGAGCCGGGATCGAACCTGGGACCTCAGCGCCGTGAGGCAGCTGTGCTAACCACTAGGCCACCGTGCTGCCCTTTTATGACACTATCCTCAGGATTTGTCAATCAGGCAGGTCCCAGCAGCTCAGGAGAAATGTGCATCGAATTGTTGATCTCGATTTTTCAGAATGCGACACGGTACACAAATTCAATGTGGTCTCAACCCAAGATCTGGCCTCGTCCCCAGAAGCCATCATACAAATTGTGTTGTGCACTGTAAATTTACAGTCTATCTGGGGTGAACATCAGATGGTCGAGAGATTTATAAAATTTTCTTGCAGCAACCACCGAGTGACAAATAAGGATTTAATTCCCACACTTTGCAAAAGTAATAAAATGGGTGATAGTGAGTTAATCTGGGTTTTTTGTTTCTTATATTTATTTTGTTGAAACCCAAGATTTTCATGTCTTTGGTATATCAACACAGCGTGGCATCAGAATTGTGTCTACTTCCGGCCATGATGAACATTTAGACTGCTATTTATATACTGGCTTAAATCCAAAAGTGAATTTTGACACATACAGGGCGGGTTTCCCCGTCCAGTGATGCCGGAATTGTGAAATATGATCGGGCAGAGAATTTGGCATCAGCCGAAAATCGAGGTTGACGCCGCCGCCAAATGGAATGCCACGCTCCGGTCCCGCGACATGAGTGTGAATGCGTTCTATGCCAAATTGGGAATGCGAATTGGACAGTGAAGGCCATTTGGCAGATTATTAATGGGCCTGGCCCGGCATTTTCCGCGACGTTCTGCCTCCACCAGGAGGAATAACCGACGGCGAGGTTCACTTGTGGTATTTAAAATCGGGAAACAGGCGCCGTGACTGCTGAGGGTGCGGTAGGGGTACAAACAGTGTCCAACATCGCTATAGTGTGCTGACAGTTGTACCGCTGGCCAGGGGGCATCCCCCCCCCCCCTCCCCCCCAGGATACCCCCCTCCCCCCCAGGTATCCTCTGGCCCCAGCTGACCCATCAATTGGACAGGCATGCTCCAATGCAACCAGTTCCATGATCGTGGTTGGGATGAGGGTCAGCATGCATTAGAATTGCGAGAGTTTTACGAGCTGCCGGTGCGAACCCACGAATGGAACCCGGATGACTCCAGGATTGGCACCGCTTTTGTCCACTTAGAACACCTACGATTCACTCCCGGAATCAGCACTTTAGTCTCCCAATTGGAGAATTCCACTGACAGTATTTAATTCTGCAGCATTAACCTTAAAAGTGACCCCGCCCAACCCCATCTCACCCTAGTCCCCCACTTCCACACCTCACTCCTCACTGATCTCATCTCATCTCACCCCTTCACACCCCACATCCTCACCTCAGCCCCCAGCCTGCCCCCACCTTACTCCCACCCTCGCATCTCACAACCTCTACCCCCTCATTCCACCCTCCACACCCTCGAAACCTCAGGCCACACCTTTCATCTCACCCACGCCCACCCCCCCCCCCCCCCCCACAACCTCACCCAGCCCCCTCACGTCAGACCCCCAACCCCTCACCTCATCCCCCCCACACACCTCCGCTCCCTCACGTCACCACCGCCTCATCTCACCCCCCACATTCACCCCTGCCGATGAGCTGCAAAATGATGAAGGAACTGACCAGGTTTGGAACAGATCGCCAATAAAAGGTAAACTACCGTTTCTGACCTTTGGGCAATTTTAGCTTTTCAAAATTCGTATCACGAAGCTACCCAAAGGTCAGAAACAGCAACACAGCCTCTCACTGATACTCAGCTGAAAAAAAGTCTCTTCAAAGTCAGAACTGTAAAGCTGGCGGTGGCGATTGAAAAAGATCCTTCACCTCACTCTGGGCTCTGTAGCAACACCGAGCCTGAGCCACCCCACCTGCATTGAAGCCCCCGTGTTTGGTACTCTCTGCGCCCCCCACTCCTGGGCTCTGCCTGCAGGACTGTGCAGTAAGCGTGAATCGGGGATGTTAGCAACGAAGGAAGAAGAGTCCTCACACGTTGTGAAACCACAGCTGGGCTGCAGAGCTATCTTTCATTCATTTACAGGACTTGTCGTCGCTGGCGAGGCAATCATTCATCACCCATTTCTAATTGCCCGCAATAAGGTGTTAGTGAACCATGTATAAATGCTCTGCAGTCCATGTGGTGCAAGTACAACCACAGTGCCATGACCTATATAGTTCTAAGAGGGCGGCACGGTGGCACAGTGGTTATCATTGCTGCCTCACAGCACCAGGGACCCGGGTTCAATTCTGACCTCGGGTGACTGTCTGTGTGGAGTTTGCACATTCTCCCCGTGTCTGTGTGGGTATCCTCCGGGTGCTCTGGTTTCCTCCCGGGGTCTAAAGATGTACAGGTTAGGTGGATTGGCCATGCTCAATTGACCCTGAAGTGATGTAAGGGTCAATGGGGTCACAGGGTTCGGGTGGGCAACTGGGCTTAGGGATTCTATGGGCGAGATTCTCCGCAAATGCGGAGAATCGTAAAGGCTGCCGTGGGACAGGCCGTGACCCACGGCATCCTTCACGCCCACTTCCAGGGCCGATTCTCCCCCCCCGGGCGGGGCTAGGAGCGCGTGCGTCACGGCGGCGCGGCCTTGACGACGGTCGTCAAGGCCGCACGTCAAGCGTCACTCCAGCTGACGCGGCCGATGACGTCGGTCGTGCATGCGCAGGTTGGACACCTCCAACCCGCGCATGCGCAGTTGCTGTCTTTTCCCTCAGCCGCCCCGCAAGACGTGGCGGCTTGATCTTGCGGGGCGGCGGAGGGAAAAGAGTGCACGGACGCACGGTCCCCTTGGCACGGCCGTGATAATGCCATGCCAATCGGGCCCCCAGATGCCCCAAATGGGCATCTGGCACCCGTTTCACGACGGCAGCGAGCAGGTATGTTTGCTGCCGTGTTGAAACGGGCGTGAAGGCCCGGCCGTTCGGCCCATCGGCCTCGGAGAATCGCCGCTCGCCGTAAAAAATGGCGAGCGGCAATTCGTGGCGTGGGGGGCGTGGGGGGGGGGGGAGAATAGCGGGAGGGCGTAAAAAATGTCGGGAGGCCCTTACCGCTATTCTCCCACCCGACATGGGGGGCGGAGAATCGCGCCCTAAAGATTTGAATCCAGCAACAATGAAGGAACGGTGACACATTTCCAAGTCAGGATGGTGAGGGGAACTCCAAGTATTGTAAACTTGACAAGTCCAGGTTTATACTAAAGCAGTGAAGGAGACTGCCAGGATAATCTGGTGCGATTCGGGGTTGTGGGATGAGATAAGATGCAACATAAATTAATGAGGTTTTGTGTGTGGAACTTCTGGAGTGTAATAAATAATCTTTGACATCAAATGCAGGAAAAACAAATTTTAGCACCGAACCTTACCTCTAAATGAGCTTAACAAGCAGAATGTGATATTCATACATGCCCAAGATAATTAGAGCTAGAAAAAATACAACGCACTGGATGTGTTGCTGCAGATTTAATTTTACCTGATCTTAATGAAGCCAGTGTATCCTCACTGGCCAAATATCATCAATAATATTAGGCTATGGCAGGAGACAAAATAAGACCCAATGGTAGTCCAAATTGAAAGGCGGAAGTGGAATTGGATAGGCCGTACTTTGAGGAAGCCATGGAGTAATATTACACAGCTCTCACATGGTACCTTCAAGGATAGGGAAAGCAAGGCAGGTCAAGAAACATGTGGAGGCGGGATACTGAAAGCGAGATGAGAGCCGAGGGCTCGACATGTCTATAAATGGAGAGTTTGGCCCAAGTCAGGGTTAGACGGAGAGAATTTGTCCATGGCCTGTGCTCCATCAAGGAGTGAAAAGGCAATGAAGAAGGTGAGGACCTGTTCTCCCTCATCCTCATGAAGCCAGTATAGCAGCCATGGTGACACACTTAGTGGCCTCCTGATGGGTTTTTGGCACACAGGTGTTCCAGTGTAGGCCCTGGTTCAGTGGGTACCACGATTGCTTGGGAGTCAAAGGTTGTGGTTTGAAATTCCAAATCAGAGCTTGGGTAAATCAGGCTGTCACGACAGTGCTGAGGGAGTGCTGTACTACTGGAGGCCCCATCTTTCAGATTCGATATTCAACCAAGGCCATGTCCGGCTTCTCACACGGATGTGAAAGATCCCAAAGCGCTATTTTGGGAGAAAAGCAGCAGAGTTATCCCCGGTGTCCTAGCCAATTTTTAATCCCTCAACCAACATCACAAAAAAGACAAACTACCTTGTCATTCTTACATTGTTATTGTGGGATCTTGCAGTTTAAAAATCAGTTTCCAACAACAGTGACTATACTTGAAAAGTATTTCATTGGCTGTGAAGCATGTTGAGGCATCCAGTGATCAGGCAAAGTGCTTCTAAGTACAAGTCTTGTTTTATATCTCATATGTATGCAGCTGTGTCTTATCATCTCACTGACTTGATTTAGCAGAGACTGAACAAAAAGTTTGAGTTTCCCAGTCTTTAAACTTTTATTAAATATAACGATTATATATGACAACAGTTCCACAATAGGGATTTATGGCAAGTTTTTCAAAAAGGGCCGAAAGATATTATTGTAACTGTGGGATGCTGCTGCAACATTCTGACCTCTGTTAAAGGTCTACGAGGCACAGTTTGACAGGAGGGTTGGATGATATGCTTCAGCTTCCATGCCTTGCCATACATTCTGTACTGAGCCAATGTTCCAGGTTAGAAGTCCTCTCACTGGGATCCCCCAGTGAATTTTGACTATTGGAAAAATATGCATTCCGGTCAGGAGCAGGTAAGGACATCACGTAACGAGCAGCAGCAAGACCTGTAGACCCATCGGGAAAACTGTAAGAGGGTTAAATGCAGTAACCAGCAGTCCAAAATTCTGACTGTTGAACATTTACGCTGCCACAGAAAAATTCCAAGAATATAGCGGGAGTGAAATTACATATTGCATAGAATTTATGGCACAATCCATACTCCTCCATGTTGAACACCACTTGGAGGAACACTGAGGGTGGCAAGGTCACTGAATGTACTCTGAGTGGGGGACTTCAATGTCTATCACCAAGAGTAGCTCAGAAGCACACTACTGACTGAGCTGGCAGTCCGAAAGGACATAACTGCTAGACTTGGTCTGCAGCAGAAAAGGAACCAGCAAGGGAGAAGAACTTTCTTGACCTCATCCTCATTAATCGAACTGTCGCAGATTCATTGGTCTATGGGAACATTGGTAGAGGTGACCAACCCACAGTCCTTGTGAAGACAAAGTCTCATCTTCACATTGAGGATACCCTCCAACATGCTATGTGGCACTACCGTGCTAAATGGTTTAGATTATGAATAGATTTAGCAACCAAAGATTGGGCCACCAACAGCAGCAGTATTGCACGCAATCACAATCTGTAACCTCAAGACCCAGCATATCCCCATCCTACGATCATTACCATCAAGCCGAAGGTTGGGGGTGGGGGGTAAGGGGTCAGCTCTGGTTCAATGAAGAGCGCAGGCGAGCATGCCAGGAGAGCACAGGCACATGTAAAAATGAGGTGTCATCCCTGTGAAGCTACAACACAGGACTACTTGTGTCCCAAGCAGCATGTGATAGAAAGAGCTCAGCACAACCAATGGATCAGATCTAAGATCTGTCGTCCTGCCACATTCAGTCGTGAATAGTGGTGGACAATTAAACAACTCATTGGAGGAGGAGGCTCCACACACATATGCCCATTCTCAATGATGGGAGAGCCCAGAACACCAATGTAAAAGATAAGGCAGATGCATTCGCAATGAGCTTCAGTCAACCGTGCCGAGTGGATGATCCATCTCGGCCTTCTCCAGAGGTCCCCAGCAACACAGATGTCAATCTTCAGCCAATTTGATTCACTCCACGTGATAACAAGAAATGGCTGAAGGCTATTGCGACAAAGGCTATGTGCCCTGACAATATTCTGACAACAGAAATTTTGTGCTCCAGAACTTACTGCACACCCTGGCCAAACTACCCAGCAATGTGGAAAATTGCCCAGTTATGTCTTGTACAAAAAAATAGGGCAAATCCAACCTGGCCAATTATCGCCCCATCAGACTACCATTGATCATCAGTAAAGCGATGGAAGGGATCATCATGAGCACTATCAAGCAACAGTTACTCAGAAATTACCTGAGTACATTCTTACGGTTGATTTGAGTTCTGTCAGGTTCACTCAGCTATTGACCTCATTGCAACCTTGGCGTGAACATGGGCAACAGAGTAGAACTCCAGCCGTGAGGTGAGATTGACTGCCCATCACATCAAGGTAGCATTTGACCAAGTGTGGTGTCGAGGAACCCTAGCAAAACTAGTGCCAATGGTAATCAGGGGGAAAACCCTCCGTTAGTTGGATTCATACCCAGCACAATGGTCGATGGTTGTGTTGTCGGAGGTCAATCATCTAAGTTTTAGGACATCACTGCAGGACTTCTTCAGGATAATGTCCCAGGCCCAAACATCACTGGTTGCTTTTTCAATGACCTTCCCTACATCATAAGGTCAGAAGTGGGGAATGTTCACTGTTGATTGCACAATGTTCAGCACCATTCATGACAAAACCTGGGCAACATTCAGACTTGGGCTGATAAGTGGCAGAACATTTCTGCCACTCATGTGCCAGGCAATGACCATCTCTAACAAGAGAGAATCCAACTATCACCCCTGGATCAGTGCAGCTCCGACAACACTGAAGACGCTTGACACCATCCAGGGGTATGCAGCCAATTTGACTGGCACACCAGCCACAAATATTCACTCTCTGCATCACCGCCACACAGTACCATCCACAAGATCCACTGAAGGAACTCACCAAGGCTCCTTAGACAGAACCCTCCAGCCCCACGACCGCTACCATCTAGAAGGACAAGGGCAGAAGAAACAAGGGAAAACCACAATCTGGGAGATCCCCTCCAAGCCACTTACCATCCTGACTTGGAAATATATCACCATTCCTTTGCTGCTGCTGGGTCAAAATCCTGAAACTCCCTCCTTAATAGCACAGTGGATGTACCTGCGCTACAGGGACTGCAGTGGTTCCAGAAGGTGACTCACCACCACCTTCTCAAGGACAATTAGAGAGGAACATTACCTGCTGGAGAAGGTTTCATGGTGCAGTGGCTGGCACCCCTGTCTCTGAGCCAGAAGCTCTGGATTCGTGCCCCACCTCAGGACCTGATGGCCATGGTGGAAATAGGCTAGCAACCTGTCCCACAAAATTCTATCTAGGGGAACAGACATTCGGACATGAGTGGAGATGATAGATTGAATACATGCTGTCTTAGCTATCTGTACCCTTGTGATAATTCCAGCGGAGGCCAAGCTAAACAAAATAAAATTTATTCTTGGACACAGAAATAAAGCCGTAGCCATGGCATACAATCTGGCATCCCAGCCCGGGACCGTTGGGAATTCCAATCCGGGTCTGGGACACAGAATTCAAAGTCCCACTCATGAGTCTCTGCTCAATATGGGAATCGTACTCCACAAAGCTCAGAGGGAGATCAGTCAACAATCCCCTGTGGTCTTCATGGGGCAAAAAACATCCCTCACCCCTTGGCTCTGTTTTATCCCATGACTTAGAGGCCTCTTCCGCCTTTTTGCGTCGGCTTTGTGTCCTTGACAAGTGGAGCCGGATCAGGGGCTTTGGAAGCAGACAGGTGACCTTCGCTTCCTCAAGGAGCACCTGATGGTCATTGATGCAGGTTTGTCCTCAGTACTGCCACTCGGAGGCAGATTAATCTCCTGATCAGACCCCAAGTCTTCACTGTCAGGGGAGAGGACCCTAGGGTCCCCTTGGGCTGGAACCCTGCACCAGAGTAGAGTGGTTTCAACTGGAGCAGGCTCCCTACTCCTAGGATGGTCCAGGTGCTTTTTAAGCACTTTTACTTGGACCTTAACTTTGTCTCTGAAATTTTGTGCGTATATGGTGTCCCACATCTTAAATGCTCTCTTGGGCCTCCTGGCATTGTAATTTCTCTCTTGACTTTTCTGTCTCGACTCCACCTTCCTTGTCAAATTGAGAAATAGCAGGTTCAGCCTGGTGCAAAGTCCCCGTCCCATCAATAAATCAGCCATAGCGACTCCTGTCATGGTGTGTGGCAGTTCGGTAGTCGAACAGGAATCGGGGCAACCTCATCTCCATGGATCCAGTTGGCTTTGTCTTTATTCCACCTTTGAAAGTCTGTACGTCCGTTCTGCCAGACCATTGGGCGATGGGTAGTACGGCGCTGACCAAATGTGCTTAATGCCATTTGATTCCAACAACCCTGGACCTCCCCGCTGGTAAAGGCTGCACCATTGTTGGAGGCTGGGACCTCTGGTATGCCATAAATACAATATCTCTACCAGAGTTTCTCTATTGTTTGGGAAGTCATGTAGTCTACTTCCATCCATTTGGAATAGGCAACTATCATGATCAGGAACATTGACCCGAAGCCAGGCCAGTGAAGTTTATACGTACCCATACTCATGGTCTTTCTGGCCCCTCCCATGGGTGTAGAGTGGCCTATTGAGGGAGCCTCTGGTTCTCCTGGTGCAAGGAACATTATTTCACCAGTCCCCAATATCCAAATCGAGCCAAGGCCACCAGACGTAGCTCCTCGTGAGCCTATTCATTTTGGAAACTCCATGGTGACCGTGATGTCACCATTAGGATATGGCACCAACCTGGGCAGGGGACGATTACCCGGTATCTCCACAGGCTAATACCATCCTCGATACTCAGTTCTTCTCTTTATGTGACGTGGGGATTCATGTCATCGGTGGAGTGTCCTCGAATCCCATCATCGAGGATCATATGTCGTAACTAGGGCAATGTGGAGTCTAAGCCTTAGTCTGTTCCGCAGATACCAGCAAGGTGTCTAAAATGTTTAATGTCATGGTGACCGCTTCCAACATCGGCAACGGGACCAAGCTTGTGGGCAACAGGAGGCGACTCAAGGTATCCACTTTGGCTATTCGTGCTCCAGGACGATGCTTGTATTCGTAGGCCACCAGTAACAAGGCCCGATGTTGGATCCGGGCTGAAGCAGTGGGGAGGATCACTTTGTTCTCTTTGAAAAGGCCCAGCAGAGGTTTGTGGTCTATTATCATGAAGTGCCGGCCGTAGACATGCTCATGGAAATTTTTACACCACAAATAACAGCCAAACCTGATTCAGGATGAATTTTCCATTATAAATCATCAATCCCAGAAAGGATTTTAGCTCTGTCATGTTTGGTGGGGTAGGCCCCTCCTTGATGGCCTTGAATTTATCCTCTACAGAGTGTAAGCCTTTCTTGTCCACTTGGTATCCGAGGTAAGTTACCTCGCCAGCCTAGCAAATGCTATTCTCTCTCTTGAAATGTATGCTTGTGTTAAAAAACTGCCAAAAGGCTTGCACCAAGTTTGTTGTCTGCTCTTGTTCAGTAGCCTCTTTAATTAATACGTCATTGAGATACGCTGCCACATTTGACAGCCCTCGGAGAATATTCTCCATAACACGCTGAAAGATGGCACATGCCAACGAGACTCAAAAGGACAGGCGTGTATATTTGTACAGGCCCTTATGGGTATTAAGTGTGAAGCATTTATGGGATGGTTCATCTAGTTTGAGCTGTAGATTCGTGTGGCTCATGTCCAGTTTCGTGAAGGTTTGGCCATTGGCCAATTTGACATACAAATCCTCAATGCGTGGGGATCGATCCAGTCTTGAGACCTTGTTGACAGTAAGTTTATGATTCCCGCAAAGGTGAGATTGAGGACAGGAACTATGGGCGCAGCCCACTCTGCGATCTACCCTGGTTGTATTATTCCAAGGTTTTTCAACTGCTCAATTTCAGTTTTCACCTTCTCAAACAATAAGTCTGTGTTTGGCCGCCCTCTGAATTATTTCAGTGTCACTCCACGGTCAACATAGATTCTGGTCCTTGCTTATTTTACTTTACTGAGGCCCTCTTAAACAACCTCAGGTTACTTACTAATAATCTCATATAATCCACCAATTCCCAATTAAAAACTTTCCAGCCAGTCCAGCCGAATCTTCCAGCGCCAAGCCCTGCCCATGGGACCTGGTCCTGAGCCTTGCACGACTATGAGTGGGAGTCGGGCTGACTGCTAGTGGGGTCGTGGTCATTCCCAAAATGTTTTAATATTCTCCTGTATATGTGGCTAGTCTGGCCCAGGTATTCCTTATGTTTAACGGCAGCATACCAGTTCGGAGATGATAGAATGTCTGTTCCCCAATGACAGAGATGGCAGCTCCTGTATCTACCTCTATCTCTAATGAAGAGATGTTCCTATGAAATGTCCGGTTGATAATAGGCAGTGCACGTGAATGCCTTCACCAGAAATGCAGGCTACCCGTTGCGAGGACCCTCCAGCCATTCAGAGGACGCTACTGTCCAGCGTCCCGTGAAGTTCCTGAGCCACTTTTTCAGAATTCTTCAGGGAACAGGATATCCCTGTGGACTTTTTCAGGTCTACGTTGGGCTCCGTCAGCAATATATTTTGGGTCAGGGCGCTGTTAATCCACACACCAGACTATCACGTAGCATCTCGGTCAGGGATGGGCCAAAATCACAGTGTTCTGTCAATTTCCGTAATCTATTCATGAATTCTGTAATGGGCTCCCTCAGGGGTTGTCCGAGGCGTATTAAAACAGTAATGTTGGAGGACGATGTACGGCTTTGGGTCATAATGGTTCTGCACTAGTTTCACAAGCACGTTGAATGTTTTAGTTCCAGGAGCCGCGGGGTATGTTAGGCTTTTTATGATGCTAAACGTCAGGGCCCCACATGCAGTTAAGATAATTACCTTTTGTTTCTCATCCCCTCCAATGCCATTGGCCCAAGAGAATTAGCGCATGTGCTTGGTATACTGGGCCCAGTCTTCTAGGGTTGCGTCACATGGCTTGAGTTTGCCAAAGGAGGTCATTTCCAGGATTTTTTTACTGGAGCTGTTTTCGGTGCTTTAAAGGCTGCTTGGAATCGCGTGCCTGGGCCGGGGTTTTCCGGCCTCCCACCAGGTCGGAGAGTCGCCGGTGGGCGGCATGAGTCCCACCCCGCTGCTCCAACTCCGGCTGCCGAATTCTCCGACGCCGGTTTCAGGCGGGGGCTGGGATCATGCCGTGCCGGTCGGGGGCCGTTGGCAGCGGGCCCCCGGAAATTCTCCGGGCCCCGATGGGCTGAGCGGCCGCCCATTTTTGGCCAGTCCCGCCGGCATGAAATGGGCATGGTCCATCCTGGCGGGACCTGGCTCGGAGGACGGCTAGCAGAGTCCGGGGGGGGGGGGGGGGGGGGGGGATCCCGATTGGGGCCCACCGATCTGCGGGCAGGTCTGTGCCGTGGGGGCACTCTTTCCCCCTGCGCATGCGCAGGAAACACGCCGGCGGTTATGCATGCACCAACTTGCGCCAGCCCATGCAGCCCTTCGGGAGGAGGAACACCTAAGGATTCCGCAACTTCCGGGTGGTCCGACGCTGGAGTGGTTCGCACGTTCTTGGAGCCGGCGTCGGGCTGTGCCGCCCGTTGCGGGAGAATCCTGGTCCTGATCTCCGTCGCCAATGAAATAATTCCAGCGGAGGTCAGTCTAAATGAAATAAAGGTTTATTCTTGAACAGCCACGGCATACAAAGCTACTGTCCCGGCTTGGGACCATCGGGAATGCCAGTCCAGGTCCAGGACACAGAATTGAAAGTCCCACTGGCGAGTTCCTGTTGGGCAAGCCTCCACCCACTCAAAACAGCAAGTCACACTCCACAAAGCCCACAGGGAGATCAATCAACAGTCCCCCATGATATTCCTGGGGCTATAACAGCTTACATCCTTCAAAAGAATAAAAAAGATCAAGAACCTATCTGGTCTCTACCACTTCTGAAGCTCGCCCTGAGCTTCCTACCTCGATTGTGGATTGATCGCGAAAATATGAATTGGTCTTTGTGTTGAAAATAGTCTACCAGTCCATTACGTGCATGTTCTAATTTTAACCTGAGTTCATTGAAGGTGATGTGATGGAACTGATGCCAAGATGGCATTTGCCTCATGGGGTGAATTGTTGTTAACATCCCACATCTATTCAGCTGTACGTGTTGCTGGATGTTAGTTTGTAGTCAGACATCAGACATTACACAAAGCAAAGAGCAATGTCCTTGTTTCTGCAACCTGGCTTTAAAACTGCAGCAAATATTATAGTTTTAACTATGGATCTTGAAGCAATATCTAGTTTTAATCAAATGTGGCTAAGTTTCTCAGACCCCTCTTGTTCGCGGGAGAGAATCTCAAAAAAATCACTCAATGCTCAGGGCTGGTCCTCGCATCAAACGGTTTATTTTGCCATCGGGGAGATGGTGTCTGTTAAAGAACCAGACCGTCTCTCCACCGATCAAAGGAAATCATCCATTCTTATACATTTTTCAAAACAGCTACACAGCCCACTTCGGCCGGACCTTGTCCAACAATACTGTTTATAGACTGCATACATTAGATACATATCCAATTAAATTTGACATTACGTCAAGTGGGTTGGTATCTTACAAGCCCCTAACTTCATGAAGAAGTCACTCAAAACTAACTGTTAACGTCTCCTCCCTGCACCTGGAGACCTTGAGTTGGTGAGGATATATTATGCTCTTTGTCCAGTGGAGCTGTTACCAATGCTGGTGATTCCCATGTTGGTTTCAATCATTCTTGACCCCCCTGACTAGCTCTGCTGTCTGTCATTAAATTATGTTGTTATTACCAGTTTTTAACTTAACCCAGCTGATGGTTGTACAGGCTATTTTGTGTGGTTACTTCAGCTAAAAGCCATTTTGTGTCTTTAGTATTGCTAGCTCAGCTAACAGCCATTTTGTGTCCTTTCTGCTATTAGTAATTCTTAGGTTATAAAATCACACGCGTTGTTCATGCACTATCTATTCCTACAAATGGCTTCTTATACAGGCATCTAAGCCAATGGGTACCTTTTGTCCAAAAACCTTCTTTCTAAATCTGACTTCAACACCTCTCAATGACAAGTATAGGCCAAAGCACCATGGGGGCAGCTTCAGAAATGGTGCTCTTCTTTTTAAAATGATCTTCTTTCCATCTGATTTTGTGACTAGAATGTGTTGTTTTATCGGTGAAAATCAACCCATATGCTCATGTGAATGAGGAATTATTAATAATGTCAATCACAAGTTATGAATGTTATCCCTGGTATCCACCGCAAACCGATATCATTTCACATCAATTATTGATACATTTGTAATCTGAAAAGCTCTTAGTATTACCACCCGCTCATGTGGAAAATTATCAATACTGTCATTCATAAGATATTAATATTAGTGTAACTTGCACCAAAGTTATGAGAATGTCATTTGGGAAATATTATGGATGTATTTATGTATTGTATTAAAATCTTGCATATTGCATCCTCTGTTATATCCTGCTCTTTAATCATTCTCAGTTTCAATATCAATGTTAATATGTGCCAAAGCTTAAGCTGCTGTGATTCCCTTGTTGTGTCACGAAGTGGGATCCGATTATCTTTACCCCGCAAACTGCTCAAAGTCCCTTCTGAAAAGACGGAACGGCATGTTATACAGAGGCGGCCTGCCGTTGGTCAGCAGTGAAATCTTCCGGGCCCACCGCTGTCAACGGGGTTTCAAAACAGACCAAAGGGGAAAGGTGGTGGGATTGCATTTCTGGTTAAAGATAGTGAGGAAGAATATGAGCTCTGACAATGGTGGCACGGAGGCACAGTGGTTCGCACTGCAGATCACAGCGCCAGGGACCTGGGTTCAATTCGGGCCTTGGGTCACAGTCTGTGTGGAATTTATCGGTTCTCCCCATTTCCTCTTGGTGCTCCGGTTTCCTCCCACAGTCCAAAGATGTGCAGATTTGGTGAATTGACCATGTTAAATTGCCCCTTAGTGCCCAAAAAGGATGTGTAGGTTAGGTTAAGGCATTATTGGGCTAGAGCGTGGGACTGAGCATGGGCAGAGTACTAATTTAGAGGGTCGGCGCAGACTTGATGGGCTGAATGGCCTCCTTCTGCACTGTAGGGATTCTATGATTCTATGATTGGCAGAGCTGAGAAATGCCAAGGGGCAAAAACCATTAGTGGGGGTTGTATATAGACACTCGATCTGTAGTGGTGATGTTGGGATGGCATTAAACGGGAAGTTAGAGCCAGTACGATAAAGGAACCCCTGTAATTATGGGTGACTTTAATCTACATATAGATTTGGCACATCAAATTCGCAGCAATGCAGTAGAGGAGGAATTTCTGGACTGTGTACGGAATGGTTTTCTGAACCAATACATTGAGGAACCAATGAGAGAATAGGCCATCCTAGACAAAGTATTGTGTAATGGGAAATGAATAATTGGCATCAAAATGGAGAGTGATACAGTTGATTCTGAGACTAGGGTCCTGAATGTAAATAAAGGAAACCACAATGGTGTGAGGCGTGAGTTGGCTATGATGGATTGGGCAACATTGCTTAAAGGGACAATGGTGGATAGGCAATTTCAAACATTCAAAGAGAAAATGGTTGAACTGCAACAATTTTAATTCCTGCCGTGCGCAAAAATAAAATGGGAAAGGCAGCCAAACAATGGCTGACAAGGGAAATGATTGACAGTGTTAGATCCAAGGAAAAGGCATTCAAATTAATCAGAACAAAACAGCAGACCTGAGCATTTTAGAATCCAGCAAAGGAGGACAAAGGGTTGGTTAAGAGGGGGAAAGTAGAGTAGGAGAGTAATGATAATCTTTATTAATAATCTTTATTTTTGTCACAAGTAGGCTTACATTAACACTGCAATGAAGTTACTGTGAAAATACGCCAGGCGCCAAACTCTGGCACCTATTTGGATACACCGAGGGAGAATTCAGAATGTTCAATTCACCAAACAGCCCGGGCTGGATTCTCCGCCCCACTGCGCCACTTTTCTGTTTCACCCCGCTGGCAGGATTCTCCGTTATGCCGGCTGGTCAATGGGGTTTTCCATTGTGGGGCAGTCCCAAGCCGTCAGCAAATCCCCGGGCTGCCGGCAAAATGGAGCATCCCGCCAGCGGAGAATCCAGCCCCATGTCTTTTAGAACTAGTGGGAGGAAACCGGAGCACCCGGAGGCGGCCTACTGTGATTCCTGCCCTGGGTTCCATTTGGCGGGCATCTTCTGGGGCGAGCAGGCCTGGATGGGCCCGGCTGTTACTCGGGTGTCCCAAGTGGCATGTTGTCGCCTGTTCTGCCCACTGCCCACCAGATACACCAAGGACAGGAGGGAAGAGAGGGAGTCCAAGGTGCCATGGTGTTCCAGCATCTCCCCTCTGGGAGTCACCGGCATGAGCCTCGTCAACTCCTCCTCCCCCCTCAGGTATCCGATGGCACCCGGGTTGTGAGAAGAGCTGTCCCCTGATGCTGTTCCGCCACCTGGCACTGCCAGTCCTGGAGGCCCACTGCGGGTTCGACCAAGGTCTGAATGCTGGCAGCCATGGAGCACAAGGAGTGGACCATTGCCGTCTTCTGGGTCTGTGTCATATCAGCCAGTGACTGCGCCATCTCCCTCTGGAACTGGCCCACCTCCCTCTGTGTCAGTGCCATGTTGGCCAACGCCGGGGCAAGGCCGCCGACTTTCTCAACCATGGCCTGCTGTGACTGGGCCATGCTCAGAGGCACCGCTGCAATTTCCAGGTGTCTCTGGCACATCGCTGCCTGTGAGGCGGCAACCTTGTCCTGGGCCTCGGCCAGCGCCTGCACAGAATGCCCTAGGCCGTGGACATGCTGATCCATAACCAGAACTCTCGACCCCCAATGCCTCCACTGCAGACGCCATCCCTGCGGTGTTGGCCTGGGTGGTACGCATGGTCGGTACCACATCCTGCTCTTGCATGCAGTTGGAGTCCTCCAGCTGCACCTGCAGGTTCTGGATGCTCGCCGACATCCCCATATGTAGTCCTTGGCTCTGCAACTGCATCTCCATGTCCGTTCCAGAAGACCAAAACGAGTCTGGACAGCAGCTGGTTCCTGGCGTCGGCCTGCACTCCGACAGTCCGCCCTCTCGGGAGTTCCTACCTCCACCTGATGTACCGATATGGCTGTGGGCTGCGCACCAGAGAGTGTCCCAGGAGCCTCTTTACTTAAGTGCCCAACCGAGGTGATTGTTACGGGAACTCTGTGTCAACATCGGACTCGAGCTCCGGGTGTCTTGAGGGCTGCTGTCTGGGCTGCACTCCTCGTTCCTGCATAGCTCACAGGGGTCTCCGGCTGTGGTACTGGCTGGGGGTGGAGGACACCGGATGGACCAGTCCCATTAACAGTAGGTCCTGCAAGACACAAGACAAGATGCATAATTAGACCATGGACCGGGGGAGTGGGGCCAGTGGGGTGGGGGTGGTAAGCGTGAGGGTGGTGTTGTGGGGGGGGGGGGGTGGTTAACACACACGGCATGGGTCACTGCAACTCAGCAGGGTCTCACTTCCTTGCCCGCAGCCGACCTCCACCCCGGCGACCTCCCTTTCCTCCCGGCTGCCGACGACATCCAGGGCCCTGTGATCTGCCACGGTGAGGGGCCGCAGGACCGGCGGTCCTCCTCCACTTTACTCCCGCTTCCGGAATTTATGAGTGGCCTTCTCCTGGGATGGGAGCGGAACAGATAATGACAGCGTTAGACAGGCTTTGTATGCAGCCCAGAGGGTGGGTAGCTGGTGACCTCAGTGACCAGGAGGGTCTCCAGCTCGGCGTTGGTGAATCATGGGGCTGCTCTCCTTGCTGCCATCTTGTTGGCTGGGGTGGTGTATGTGGGGGGTGCAGTGTGTATATGTGGCTGCAGCTTGTCAGCCTCCTGAGTGTATCTCAGAGCCGACAAATCCGGCAGTATCTCATTGGAGTCGATTATGTTCGACGTGACGCTGGTGCTAATCGGACCAGGTGCAGCGCCATTTTTGTTGCTGTGGGAGTGCACATTCCCTGAGCTCATGTCCGCTGCCACCTCCTCACAGGTGACCCTGACTGCCCTGTGGTTGACCCGCCAAGCTCCTTGGGCGAACAGCGCATCCAGTTTGGACTGAACCGCATCCTAATGTGGAATGGCCGGCCGGGACTCTCACGCGGCGGCTGCAGACTCAGTCTTTGGCCACCCTGGTGGGGGGTGCGGGGGGTTCAAGCACCAGATCAAGCACCTTATGGGTGGCCGGGGCAGCGATCAGGCCACTCCGATGCAGCGGCGCGCGGCCGATCGGGGTGGGCCTTGTTTGTTGGCCTTTGTCCGCGGTCCGAGTCCGCCATCACGCTGCTGAAGGCGGCCACCGTGCGCATCCGCAGACTCGGAACCAGACGTGCGGGGGCCCGTATCCTCGGCCAAAGCTGCGAGCTTCACGACGGGTCCCTGCTAGCCCTCTGCAGGTAAGTGAATCGACCTTTATTTTTTGCAGGAATCTGGGGAGTGAAACGGCAGCGTTTTTATGCCGGCGTGGGGACATAGCCCCATTTTTCGAGAATCCAGCCCATGGAATTTAATTGTCACCACGGTAGAGACAATGGGAGATAATGGGTAATGAGCATCATCACAACATGGTAGCAGCATGGTAGCACAAGTGGCTAGGACTGTGGCTTCAGAGCGCCAGGTTCCCAGGTTCGATTCACCGCTGGGTCATGTCTGTGCGGAGTCTGCACGTTCTCCCCGTGTCTACGTGAGTTTCCCCCGGGTGCTCCGGTTTCCTCCCACAGTCCAAAGACGAGCAGGTTAGGTGGATTGGCCATGCTAAATTGCCCTTAGTATCCAAAACAGGTTAGGAAGGGTTATTGGGGTGGACTTCCGGTTGCGGCTATGACCAGCTAAGTTGCACGTTTGGCTGCTCCTGCTACAAAGGTGTTTTCGGGCCGATTGGAGGGCCCCAACGGCGCTGTAAGGACAAATCCCGGTGGGGGAAGGCTCCCTGAAGAGAACCAGACCAACTTTATGGTCGGTACCCGGAGTGGGGTGGTAAAGAAAGCAACAGCAGCTCCCAAAAAAAAGCGGGGGAAGAAGACCAAAATGGCGGCCGGTGGCGCACCCGAGGAATGGAGGAAATGGGCGGAGGAGCAGCAGGCCGCTCTCCTGCGCTTCTTTACGGAGCTGAAAATGGAGCTCTTGGAGTCAATGAATGCGACGACCACCAGGCTGATGGGAGCCCAGGCGACCCAAGAGGCGTCGATTCGGGAGCTGCAACAGGAGATGACTGTGAGGGAGGAGGAGGCCACGGTCCTCGTGGGAAAGGTAGAGGTGCACGAGGCACTCCACCTGAAATGGCAGAGCCGTTTTGAGGAGCTGGATACCCGAATGAGGCGGAAGAACCTGAGGATCTTGGGCCTGGTAGAAGGCCTGGAGGGGTCAGACCTCCCGGGATATGTAGCAGAAATGCTGAGCTCCCTGATGGGGGCAGGGGCCGTCCCTTCGCCCCTGGAGCTGGAAGAGGCCTACAGGGTCATGGCTAGGAGGCCAAGAGCAAATGAGCCCCCGAGGGCGGTGCTGGTGCGGTTCCAGCGACTCAGCGACCGTGAGAGAGTGCTGGAGTGGGCCAAGAGGGAAAGGAGCAGCAAGTGGGAGAATTCGACGGTGAGGGTCTACCAGGACTGGAGTGCGGAGGTGGCAAAGCGGCGGGCCCGGTACAACCGGACAAAGGCGGTGCTACATGCAAAACGGATCAGGTTCGGAATGCTGCAGCCAGCGCGCTTGTGGGTCACCTACAGGAACCAACACCACTATTTTGAGTCCCCAGAGGAGGCGTGGGCCTTTGTACAGGAAGAGAAACTGGACTCGAATTAGACCCAGGGGATACTTGGCGGCCGTAGCCGCTCGGGTACTTTCAGCTGAATTCTTTGTTTGGATTTTGAACTCTTGCTGTGGTTTTTCTTCTGATGTTTTTTCCCCCTTTGCCAACTTCCCTTAGTTATTGTTATTGTGGTTATTCATGGTTATTTATGGTTATTTATGCTGTTTGGTAGAGGGCGACTGTTAAGTACATTGTTATTTGTTATTTATCTGTTATTTATAATGTTAAGTTGGGGAGGTGGGACGGGGGGGAGAGCAGATCGGGGATATGGGCCCCTAGGGGGGGTTCTTTTACAGGCATGGACGGGGACGGGGGTGGAACTGAAGATGGCGGGGTGGGGTGTGGCAGGGCGAAAGCGCGGGCTTTCCTCTGTTTTCCCGCGAGCGGGGCAGAGGAGGGGGGAGGGGAGGAGTGCGGGGCGTGGCTAGCAATGGCGACCTTTCCCGCGCTGGAGCGGGGCCAGGGAGGAGTGGCAAGGGGGGGGAGGCCCCCCCCCCCCCCCGAGCCGGGGGGAGTCGGAGTGTGGCAGGAGCAGCCGGGTCAGCGTGAACCAGCTGACTTACGGGAGTACGATGGAGGGTACATCGCGGCTAGGAGGGGTCCTAGCCTGGGGGGGGGGGGGGGGGGGTTAGGGAGGGACACCGGGTTGCTGCTGAAAAGACCAGAAACGGGAAGTGGAGGACTGGAGAGGTGGGGGGAGGGGGACATCGCCATGGGGAGCGGGTCAGAAGGGGAGGGTCGACCCGGGGCGAGCAGGGAACAGGACATGGCTAATCGGCAGGGGAAGGGGGCGGGTCGTCCCGCGACCCGGCTGATCACTTGGAACGTGAGGGGGTTGAATGGGCCGGTCAAGAGATCAAGGGTATTCTCACACCTGAAGGGACTGAAGGCTGATGTAGCAATGTTACAGGAGACCCATTTGAAGGTAGTGGACCAGGTTCGCCTGAGAAGGGGGTGGGTGGGACAGGCGTTCCACTCTGGATTGGACGCAAAGAACCGGGGGGTGGCGATTCTGGTGGGAAAGAGGGTGTCGTTCGTGGCGGAGGAGGTGGTGGCGGATAAGGAGGGTAGGTATGTGATGGTGAAGGGTAAGCTGCAGGGGGAGAAAGTGGTGATGGTCAACGTATATGCCCCGAACTGGGATGACGCGGGTTTTATGAGGCGCCTATTGGGCCTCATTCCGGGACTGGAGGCAGGGGGCTTGATCATGGGGGGGGACTTTAACACAGTGCTGGACCCCGGGCTAGACAGATCGAGCTCAAGGACCAATAGGAGGCCGGCAGCGGCAGAAGTGCTGAGGGGGTACATGGAGCAGATGGGAGGAGTAGACCCATGGAGGTTTGGTAGGCCGAGGGCGAGGGAGTATTCCTTTTTCTCCCACGTCCATAGAGTGTACTCCAGAATCGATTTCTTCGTGTTGAGCAGGGGGCTGATCCCGAGGGTACGGGAAGCTGAGTACTCGGCCATTGCGATCTCTGATCATGCACCGCATTGGGTGGATGTGGAAATGGGGGAGGCGCGGGACCAGCGCCCACTGTGGCGGCTGGATGTGGGGCTGTTAGCGGACGACGAGGTGTGTAAAAGGGTCCGGAAGAGCATTGAGAGCTATCTGGACTTGAATGACACGGGTGAGGTGCAGGTGGGGATGGTCTGGGAGGCCCTGAAGGCAGTGATTAGGGGAGAGCTGATCTCCATAAGGGCGCACAGAGAAAGAAAGGAGAGGCAGGAGAGGGAGAGGCTGGTGGGGGAGCTATTGGAAGTGGATAGGAGATATGCGGAGGCACCAGAGGAGGGGCTGCTGGGAGAACGGCGCAGCCTGCAGGTCAAGTTCGACCTGCTGACCACCAGGAAGGCAGAGACGCAGTGGAGAAGGGCACAGGGCGCGGTCTATGAGTATGGGGAAAAGGCGAGCAGGATGCTGGCACACCAGCTTCGCAAACGAGATGCGGCTAGGGAGATTGGGGGAGTGAAGGAGAGGGGCGGGAAGGTAGTGCAGAAGGGGCAAGAAGTGAACGGGGTCTTCAGGGATTTTTACAAGGAGTTGTATCGGTCTGAGCCGCCGACGAGGAGAGGGGGAATGGAGGACTTCCTAAACAAATTGAGGTTCCCAAGGGTCCAGGAGGGGCTGGTAGAAGGGCTGGGGGCGCCAATAGGGCTAGAGGAGCTAGTCAAGGGAATAGGTCAGATGCAAGCGGGGAAGGCGCCGGGGCCAGATGGGTTCCCGGTGGAATTCTATAAGAAAAATGTGGACTTGGTGGGACCGGTACTGGTACGAGCCTTTAATGAGGCGCGAGAGGGGGGGGTTCTGCCCCCGACAATGTCGCAGGCTCTGATCTCCCTGATATTGAAGCGGGATAAAGACCCCGTGCAGTGCGGGTCCTACAGGCCTATCTCGCTTCTGAACGTGGATGCCAAGTTGCTGGCAAAGATCCTGGCAGCTAGAATAGAGGATTGTGTGCCAGGGGTAATCCATGAGGACCAGACGGGGTTCGTGAAGGGGCGGCAGCTCAACACGAACGTGCGGAGATTGCTGAATGTAATTATGATGCCGGCAGTGGAGGGGGAGGCTGAGATAGTGGTAGCGCTGGACGCGGAGAAGGCATTCGATAGGGTGGAGTGGGAGTACCTGTGGGAGACGTTGGAACGGTTTGGGTTTGGGGAAGGGTTTATTAAGTGGGTGAAGTTGCTCTACTCGGCCCCGACGGCGAGTGTAGTGACAAACGGGAGGAGGTCGGAGTATTGCGGGCTCCACCGAGGGACCAGGCAGGGATGTCCCCTATCCCCCTACTTTTCGCACTGGCGAGTGAACCGTTGGCGATGGCACTGAGGGGTTCAGGGGGGTGGAGAGGACTGACTAGGGGAGGGGAGGAACATCGAGTATCGCTGTATGCGGATGATCTACTGCTGTACGTGGCAGACCCAGAAGGGGGAATGCCGGAGATAATGGAACTATTAGCAGAGTTTGGGGACTTTTCGGGGTACAAACTAAATTTGGGCAAAAGCGAGGTTTTTGTGATACACCCGGGGGACCAGGGAGAGGGTATTGGGAGACTCCCCTTCAAGCGAGCAGGAAAGAGCTTTAGGTACTTAGGGGTGCAGGTGGCAAGGAACTGGGGGACCCTCCACAAGTTGAACTTTTCCAGGCTGGTGGAACAGATGGAGGAGGAATTTAAGAGGTGGGACATGGTACCGTTGTCGCTGGCGGGGAGGGTGCAGTCAATCAAAATGACGGTCCTCCCAAGGTTCTTGTTTTTATTTCAGTGCTTGCCCATCTTCCTCCCTAGGGCCTTCTTCAAAAAGGTGACGAGTAGCATCATGAGCTACGTGTGGGCGCATGGCACTCCAAGGGTGAGGAGGGTCTTTTTGGAGCGGAGTAGGGACAGTGGAGGGCTGGCACTGCCCAATCTCTCGGGGTACTACTGGGCGGCAAATGTGTCAATGGTGCGCAAGTGGATGATGGAAGGGGAGGGGGCAGCTTGGAAACGAATGGAGAGGGCGTCCTGTGGCAACACAAGCCTGGGGGCCCTAGTAACGGCACCATGGCCGCTCCCCCCCACGAGGTACACCACGAGCCCGGTGGTGGCGGCCACCCTCAAGATATGGGGGCAGTGGAGGCGACATAGGGGGGAAATGGGAGGTCTGTTGGCGGCGCCAATAAGAGGGAACCATAGATTCATCCCGGGGAACATCGACGGGGGATTTCAGAGCTGGTACAGGGTGGGCATACGGCAGCTGAAGGACCTGTTTATAGAGGGGAGGTTTGCGGGCCTGGGAGGGCTGGAGGAGAAGTTTGAGCTCCCCCCGGGAAACATGTTCAGATATTTACAAGTGAAGGCATTTGCTAGGCGGCAGGTGGAGGGGTTTCCCCTGCTCCCCAGTAAGGGGGCGAGTGATAGGGTGCTCTCGGGGGTCTGGGTCGGAGGGGGGAAGATATCAGACATCTACAAGATAATGCAGGAGGCGGAAGCAGCATCAGGGGAGGAGCTGAAAGCCAAGTGGGAAGGGGAGCTGGGAGAGCAGATAGAAGACGGGACGTGGGCGGATGCACTGGAGAAGGTCAACTCTTCCTCCTCGTGTGCGAGACTGAGCCTCATTCAATTTAAGGTGCTGCATAGAGCTCACATGACGGGGACAAGGATGAGCCGGTTCTTTGGGGGTGAGGACAGGTGTGTCAGATGTCTGGGAAGCCCAGCGAACCATGTGCATATGTTCTGGGCATGTCCGGTGCTGGAAGGGTTCTGGAAGGGGGTGGCAAGGACGGTGTCGAAGGTGGTGGGGTCCAGGGTCAAACCAGGATGGGGGCTTGCGATCTTTGGGGTCGGGGTAGAACCGGGGGTACAGGAGGCTAGGGAGGCCGGAATACTGGCCTTTGCGTCCCTAGTGGCTCGACGAAGGATATTAATTCAATGGAAGGACGCGAGGCCTCCAAGCGTTGAAACTTGGATTAACGATATGGCTAGCTATATTCAGCTAGAAAGGATCAAATTTGCCCTGAGAGGGTCGGTACAGGGATTCTCCAGGCGGTGGCAACCTTTCCTTGACTTTTTAGATCAGAGATAGACGTTCGGGGTCGTGGCAGCAGCAACCCGGGGGGGGGGGGGGGGGGGGGGGGGAGGGGGGGGGGGAGGGGGGGGGGGCAGCAAGGGTCGTGGGGGGACATGCACGACTGTAACGCGGGCAAGTCATGCTCGCTGCTCATGTCTGAAACTGTAGGCCTGCCTTGTTTGTTAAGGTTGCCTGGGGGGGGGGGGGGGAGGACTGGTGCGCGCGACGAGGGCGGGCGAGGGAGGGACATTTGCCTAGAGGGATTGTGTTGTAAATAATTTAAAAATTAGTAGGGGTAAATGTCTGTATGGAAAAACTCTTTCAATAAAAATTATTTTAAAAAAAAAGGAAGGGTTATTGGGTTATAGGGCGGAAGTGAAGGCTTAAGCAGGTCGGTGCAGACTCGATGGGCCAAATGGCCTCCCTTCTGCACTGTATGTTCTATGTATCTAACAAGGCATAGCCTCTGCTTAATGCCCAGATGAGTTTCACCTTCCAGGGATATGCAAAGACCGGGATTAAAGCCAGTTGATAAATTCCCCCAGGTTTGTGTGTTGGGATCCAGTGCTGGAGTGGCATAATGTGTGTGACACAGAAGCAAAAAGCCAGCTAGCACCCTGCAAAATCTTTTGCCGCTATCTCTCTCTCTCTGACTGTGGAAGTAAACCACAGTTGTTGAAGAAACAGGGAAGCTTCTGAGTCAAACTGCAGAACATTGGAATCTCAAAACCAGCTATTCGCCTGCCAATGTCAGCTCTGTTGGAAGCACAATTTGCAATGCTACAAAGCTCTGTCATCTACTGCTCGTGATTTCAACTGTTTCGTAGACTTTTCCTTTTACTGACTTACTTTGGATTCTGTATGAAAATATATGAATGTGTTTGATCATTTTTTTGCAATGAGTATCTGATAAATTCACTCTATCTCACGAAAGCCCGGTTAAACTGGTTTATTTCAAAATTTAAAGATTGGGATTGGGAAAAGGGATTATTTTTAGATTAATCTTGTTGCAATCAACAATTGGGGTTGAATAAAGAAAGAGAGCTGGTTCATCCCTCCTCGCCTGGACCACAACAATTTGGGAAACCTCACTTGGTGACCAGTTGTTCCACCTTCTAACCGTTACATGATCCATTATAGTGCGTATGGACGAGAAGGGACCCAATGTAAAAACACTAACGCAGGTATGATCATCAGTAATTTCACTGCTAATTAGACCAGTATTTCTTCACTGCTGCTTTAGGAACAGGAGTAGGCTATTCAGCCCCTCCAGTCTGCTCCACCAATCAATGAGGTCATAGTTGATCGGTGGCCTAACTCCATATAAGACCATAAGACACAGGAGCAGAATTAGGCCACTTAGCCCATCGAGTCTGCTCCGCCATTCAATCATGGTTGATATTTTCTCACCGCCATTCTCCTGCCTTCTCCCTATAACCCCTGATCCCCTTATTAATCAAGAACCTATCTATCTCTGTCTCAAAGACACTCAGTGAATTAGTCTCCACAGCCTTCTGCGGCAAAGAGTTCCACAGATTCACCACCCTCTGACTGAAGAAATTCCTCCTCATCTCTGTTTTAAAGTATCGTCCCTTTAGTCTAAGAAGGTGTCCTCTGGTTCTAGTTTTTCCTACAAGTGGAAACATCCTCTCCATGTCCACTCTATCCAGGCCTCGCTGTGCCTTGTAAGTTTCAATAAGATCCCCTCTCATCCTTCTGAACTCCAACGAGTACAGACCCAGAGTCCACAAACGTTCCTCATATGACTAGTTCTTCATTCCAGGGATCATTCTTGTGAATGCCTTTGGCCCGTAATGCTCAATATCTTTGCTTCCCAAAGCTTCATCTATCTCAAATTTATAATTAACAACTGAGCTAGCTCAAATGGAACCACATCCTCTGACCCAGAGCCAAACTGACACACCAGCAGTGATATGCAAAAATTATCAACCGGCTTGAAAAATACATTCCAACGAAATACGATTGTCTCCGTTATCAAAATGGCTGTTAGTTTAATTTTCAACACTTGCTAAGTCTCCTTCGCTCGTTGTCAGGGGCGACCCTGAGGGAAGAGGTTGCATAATCAGCCATGTTTTGCAAAGTGAGATTAAATTATTGGTCTAAAACTCATTTGTCATTCATTTAACTACATTGTCAAGCACGGTCATACTCTGAGCTTGTGAGAGAATGTGGCAGGTATGGTCTGATAAATGTACCAGCAGCAGTACGTCATCAACAGTCTTCTACGCTGAGGCACAGTAATCAATCTGAACTCAAGCCATGGAGGTTTCAAAGAATTATTAGGATTCACTCAGAATCCATGATTGTAAAATCCAATGAATAAACAGTAGAAATGAAGAACTCTCCAAATCTAAGCTTAACATTAAAGTGGATACACATCTCAGAAATAATTCAGAACTCATCCATTAATATTGTTGCAAAATATGCCAATGATAACTTCGTTAATGTGTTTCAAGTGTTGAAGTGCATAATTTTGCTGACAATAACTCCCTCCAAGCGATCCTTGTGTGTGTAGGTCTGAGTGGCTTCACTGGTGACCGAATAAATCCGATTTAATTATTATATAAAATCGCAAAGAAACTACAGCACAAGAAAAGACCATTTAGCCCAACAAAGCCATGCAGATGTTTATGCTTCACATGTGTCTCCTCGACTTTATCCAAACCTACAATGCAGTAAAATTTTGTTAACCAGGAATGCTTGAGAATGGGCCGTGTAGGTGAACTGAAAATTCTATTACCCCGGGCACAGGACAAGGCCGCACTCCGAAGGGCTCATTGGAGGGGGGGAAGCCCTGCACAAGCAGAACATCTCGGTAAAAATCCAGCTGTCAGTTGCAGACCGTTTCTTTTTTAAAGAATCATTCACTGACAGTCGCCATACCATTGTTCAGGCACAGTAACCAAAACCAACTATTTAATAATTTCATCGCAAAGGTCCAGAATAGCTTCTGTAGATTTACAATCCACCATTATTTTTAGTTTATTTCTAAAGAATGCATCATGGGAATACTGAAAGAAACCGGCCTGTAAATAAAATTGAGCAGCCAGAAATTCCGGTTGCTCGGGAATTCTGGTTGGTAAAGTGCCGGCTGACACGAAGTATTCTCGATATCAGCTCTGGGAAACCTGCGGCCCAGGGGCCACATGCGGCTCATCTGGGTTCTGCGTGCGCCCCATGGGACATTTTGTTGACCGTTGCCCACGTGCAGTGTTACCACATTCCACTAATTTCTGTCCGTGTAGTTTTTTTTCCAACCAGTATAACTGAAGTGATTCACATGTAAAATGAGGGCCAGCGAAGTGAGGTACGTGCTGATTGCTCAACATTGCCTGTGAGAGTCGTGACCCCTCCACTCCATCCAATCAAAGTGAAAATATTTATATAAAAGCAAATTACTGCGGATGCTGGAATCTGAAACGAAAACAGAAAATACTGGCAAACGCAGCAAGCCTGACAGCATCTGTGGAGAGAGGAGGGAGCTAACGTTTTGAGTGTGGATGAATCTTTGTCAAAACTGGAGAGAACTGGAAATAGGGTCAGATTTACACTGTTATTGGGCGGGGAGGAGGGGCATGGAATGGTGGGCTGGATGGAGGGCCAGCGATTGGTGGAGATTGACAAAGGTGTTGTGGAAAGAAAAACAAAGGGAATATAAATGGGAGTGATCAAGTCTATAAAGGCTGCTGATTGTGGCACATTAAGAGATCAGAATGTGTTAATGGCAGAACGCTGTGATGAAGGAGGATCACTCATCCGGCCCACTCACCAAGCCCGGGATCACTGCTCTCCGTAGATCAAAGCTAAAAACAGGAAATACTTAGCAAGTCAGACAGCATCCGGGGAGAGTGAAACAGAGTTAAAGTTTCAGGTCGATGATCCTGCTGTGTCCCTCTTGAGTATTTCCAGAATTTTCTGTTCTATTTCAGATTTTGTTTTTTCATCACATCTTTTTTTAATTTCTCCCTCCATCATGTGGTTTATCTCGCTTCCCCTTCAATACACCTATCTTTTTGCTTCCGGTGCTACTGTGTAAGGGAGTTCCACACTCTCCCCTTTCTCTGGCTAAAGACGTTTCTCCAATTCCGCATTGGATCGATCAGTGACTATCTTATATTTAGGACCCCTCGATTTGAATTCGCCAACAGTAGTCACTTTCTTATTGTCACAAATATTTGCAATCGTGGCAGAGGAGCTATCAAAGCAAATGGATACCCACTCTTCCCCAAGCTGAGGTAGGAATGAAACCAGTGTTTGCGCAAATTTAAACTTAGAATGAGGACAATTATCCTCATGATCTCGCAATTATACTTTACATTAATTGAAAGTTAAATCAAAAGCTTGATTACGAGAGGAGGATGTTGTGCATACAGTTCTCCTGCAAAATCGACTTTGTACTTTCTCTTACCTCGCCAATTTGCTCTCCCGAATACATTGAATGCAGGTCTCCTGTTGTCCCACCCAACTGGTGGTGGCCTTGTGGTATTGTCACTGGCTTAGTAATCCAGAGACCCAGGGCCCTGGTTCTCCCCCCACGCTCCCCTCTCCTCCCTGGGTTACACAGTGGTTAGCTCTGTTGCTTCACAGGTTCCCAGGTTCGATTCCCGGCTTGGGTCACAGTCTGTGCGGAGTCTGCATGTTCTCCCCGTGTCTGCGTGGGTTTCCTCCGGGTGCTCTGGTTTCCTCCCACAAGTCACGAAAGACGTGCTTCTTAGGTAATTTGGACATTCTGAATTCTCCCTCCGTGTTCCCGCAGTGTTGATGTAAGCCTACTTGTGACATTAAAGATTATTATCATCACCAGTTCAGAGTTCTTCTGACCACTCTATTTATCCTTTCCACACGAATACTGGTCCCAGATAGATTAGGTGGAGACTGTCCCAACGGTACAGATTCCTCCTGTCCCAATACTGATGCCAGTGCCCCCCCCCTCTTTCCCGCACCTCTCCTTTAGCCACGTGTTTACTTCCCTAATTTTCTCACCCATGCGCCAATTTGCCCGCAGCTTTAGTACTAACTTAGAGGTTATAACCCTTGAGATTGTTTTCGTTAATTTTGTTCCGCGTTTCTGATAACCTGATACGTTGAAAAGGAGAGTGAACAAATTCCTAATGTCTTACCGGAAAAACATGCACACAACAACAGCAAAGCTGCTGTTCAAAAGGACATTTCAAACACAGTTTGAATTGTTAATTCTGCTTGATACTTCAAAGATAGTCAAATGACAACAACAGACGCAGTTGGTTAGGAGAGAACAAAACTATAAAAAGCAAGTATTCAATCAAGGAGAGCGAGTGCTAGACGGAAGCTACAGGTATGAGAATTGGGTAGCTGCAGTGATCCTAGCAAAGACAGCTCTAATATCGTACACCATACAGACTGATGAGGAAAGAATTCGGTGACGTCATGCTGACCAGCTGCTAGATTCACAAAGTGAAATCTATAAGTTTATACTTTCTATTTAACTGGGCTGGTAATACCTGGACAAAACAAGATAAATCTAGGGATATTGAGGGAAGTAAGAGTGGAAATTGTAGAGGCACTGATCATAACTCAATCTATAAATTTTCAGATGATACGACTGTGGTGGGCTGTATCTCAAACAACGATGAATCAGACTACAGGAGGGAGATAAATCACTTGGTTGCATGGTGTACCGAAAACAATCTCTCTAAATGTTGGAAAGACCAAGGAACTGATCATCGACTTCAAGAAGCACAGCACGACACACACTCCCGTCTGCATCAATGGCTCTGAAATGGAGATGGTCGATAGCTTTAAGTTCCTGGGGTCACCATTACCAACAGTCTGTCCTGGACCACTCACGTTGATGCAACAGTCAAGAAACCCCAACAATGTCTCTACTTCCTATGGAAGCTAAAGAAATTTGGCATGTCTGCATCGACTCTCACAAACTTCTACAGATGTGTGATAGAGAGCATCCTATCCGGCTGCATCATAGCTTGGTATGGCAACTGCTTGGTCCAAGATCGCAAGAAACTACAGAGTGTGATGAACTCAGCCCAACGCATCACACAAGCTTGCCACCCCCACATTGATGTGGTATACACCTCCCGCTGCCTCAGGAAGGTAGACAGCATTATCAGAGACTCCTCTCACCCAGGCATTGCCTTCTTCCAGACCCTTCCATCAGGCGAAAGGTACAGAAGTCTGAAGACTCGCACATCCAGACATAGGAGCAGCTACTTCTCCACAGCTACAAGACTCCTCAATGACTCCCCCTCGGACTGATCTGTTCCCTGTAAGAACCCTATTCACGCTGCCTTATGGCTGCTCTTGCTCATGTATTTGCTTTGTTTGGCCCCTTGTTCCGCACTGTAACCATCAGTGTTTGTCGATGTACCATTTGTCAATGTTCTCGTTGATTATTCTTGTTGTGTCTACTATGTATGTACTGTGAATGTTCCCTTGGCTGCAGGAAAATACTTTTCACTGTACTTCGGTACATGTGACAATAAATCAAATCAATCAATCAATCAATAGCTGAAGCTTCTCAAGAAGTATTTCCCATGTCAAATCAGCGATACTTCGGAATAAAGGCTGAACAGAGAAACAATTTCAGATTCTTTTTCTGAGGACTTCCTGATACCTATAGAGACGGACACCTACAGAGAGATTTTTGATGATGTCTCGATCTCTTTGATTTATTGCCTCCATACATGCTCAATTTTGTTCAAGAATCTTCATCACAAAGGGAATTGTTGATAAAGGATGTGTCTGATTATCAGAAGCATCAATATTGTAATGTTACAATCCTAGGGAGACAACTACCTGGGGGGGGGGGGGGGGGGGGGGGGGGGGTTGGGTTGGGGGAAGATGCCTCACAGAAAGGCCTGGGAGAATGCAAATTACAAAAAGACAAACTAATTATGCTTACATCAGAATCTCTGTCTATAGCACAATCCAACAATTCCAACATTAAGCAAGAAACATTAGCTTTCGTGTTTGGAATTGTGCGTTTTCATACTATCGCTTCAGCGACAGATTTGTGCCAGAGACCAACCATAAGCCATTAGAAATGATTTGGTGAAAACCATTGACCAGTGCATTCAAGACTGCAACATCGCTGGATGAAGATTCACGTTTACGATTGTGAGATTACGTACAAGCCAGGTAACTTGATGATAACACTTTGCAGATTACTGTAACCCAGCCACTACAGAGGACATATCCTCCAACCTACAAGCTGCCTTCATTGACATTGAACTTGATGATGTTCTCCAAATTGATCAGGTACATTTTGCGCGATGCAGATGCAAGGCGGCTACAAGAAACGGTGAAAGATTCCACATGACAGAAACTGTAGAAAACCATCATCGAAGGACGGCTTGATTCAATTCAGCCTGTCCCGCAAACACGTGAGATCATTGTAACCAATGAGACAAGTGAACATCTCGAGGAGAGTCCGTTTAAAGGAGGCAGGTCATCATATCATAATGTTTTCTCCTGGATACTCTTCAATAGCTTCATCACTCACACATGGGTACAGATCATTTGGGAAAAATTGCAAGGGAGACAGCCAGGCATGGAACAATGGTATTCATCATCAAGCATGTTAAAAGTAATTGTCAAGTCAACACAAAGTACCAGTGATTTCATTTGAAGTTCCTACCCATCCTTGGTTCAAAATCACATCCGATCTCTTTCTTGTCCAAGTTTCTGACTTCAGTGTCATTGTCAACTACTTTACCCAAGTACTCCGTTATTCATTAAGCACAACTGTCACACACACTGTGGATGTTGTTTTCAGTTTATTTGGAGGACCTAGACAGATCATTACTGATAACGGTCCTCAATTTATTTGTGAGCCATTTCAGGATATGTGTGAGACATGGAACATCGATCGCAGTAGTTCTCCTCATCACCCTAGATCTAACAGTCTAGCTGAATGAATGATTCATACAATGAAATGCCTAATTCTCAAATGTGACAGACCAAGCAAGATCTACCTATTACAATGTTATATCTAAAAGCGATACCTTTAATTTCCACCACCGGCAGAGCTCATGTTTGGCAGACCAGTGTATATTAATTTAACTAGTCTCGCGCATTCTACTTTCCCAGAAACTAGAGAGAAACGTCTTAAACTACAGGGGAAGATCACCAACGTGCTGGATAAAAATAGAGGTATGGAATTGCCAAGTTTACAATTGAGACAAGTTTCCATTTAGGATCCCACAGAAGTTATTTGGCAACCAACCGAAGTGACAAGAACCAAGGTCCTATTAAGTCTTTACACACAAAGGGGCAACAATGAGACATATCTGAAGACAAATAAGATCCAATGCAGCTACTCAACAATGCATCGAGGACAAAACAATGTGGAGACACATCCAATAACAAAATTCCCAAAGATCATAGTGCGCAATTAAAGAAACGTCCAGACAAGTTTACCATCACAAGATCTGGGTACACCAGCAGATTACCACTATACTTTACAGACTCATAGATTCATCAGTCCTATGCATTTATGTAATGGTAACTAAACTATGAACATGTATTGCAAATAGTTCTACTATTTTGGAAGGTGGGAAAGTGTCTTCAAAAAGTAAGGAGCGTGTTGTAGAATGCCTTTAAGGGAAATAAGCATGACATCACTGCAAGTGCGATGTGTGTCATGTGATTCAGTCTTGGTTTTACTTTTGCTTTGAGCAGAGCACAACACACACAGCTCTGATTTCTTCAGGCTACTTAACCCAATTGATTATGAAAAGTTGGTACCTGTGTTTTGCACGGTAAATGTGCCCGAAGTATTTATCATTATATTACATGACAGAAGGCAGGAAAGATCCAATGTCGAAAGGGATGACGATTTGAGGTCAAATGGGAGTGATAATGAGATGAGTAAAGGAATAAAAGATAGATCAAGGGGAGATGAAAATGGAAAAATCAAAGGCATTACCAATGCCTCCTGTGAAAATGGGAGTAGTGGGTGCAATTTGCAATTGTTGAAATTGTTGCTGGGCTCTGGTTGAGTAGGTTTGCCTCACGGGTCAGGAAACAGCTTCATGCCTTTTGACGGAAGAACTGTGGGTGAAATTTTGTTTGAGACTCTGCACATTACTTAAAGGAATGAGACTGGCAACATCTGGTTGCTGTTTGGCATCTGCTAATGCCAGCTGGCACTTTAAACATTACACAGCAGGCACGCTGTTGACCAGGATGTGCTACACAATCAAAATTTCAAGGTTGTCTATTCTTTCGTAGTCAGAGAGCTTGAGTAGCAAATCTTCCATTCAAATTATTTACCATGGAGGTGCTAAAGTTGTAGCTCTTAAACACTTGAAATCTTCAGAAAGTAAAAAGTTACATTTATATAAGCACTTTTCATGACTCAAGAATCTCCCAAAGTACTTTACAGTCAATGATTACATTTGGAGGGTGTTCACTGTTGTAAGATAGGACATTCTGCCCCCAGCAAGATCCCATATATTGCAATGTGATTATGACCAAGTAATCTGTTTCGCCACCACTGACAGTGCAGCACTCTCTCAGTACTAAATTGGAATTGCAAAAGGAAACTTCTGAATTAATTAAACTAGTCGTAACTGTGGGCAGGTTCCGGGAGGGTCGCGGCATGATCAGTCATGGCGTTCCCGATTGCGAGAGGAATGTCAAACGGCCACAACCAGCATTTCAAAATGCCTGCCGCGAAGGATTTTTGAGATTGCCAGCCATCCAGCCATACATGCCGGATGAAGCAGTGCGCAGGCCAGGAGCCCAGTGGGTTGGACCGCCTCCTCCCAGCATCAGCGTGCTGTCCAGGGTCAGCTTTTTTCAGCAAACTATAGAGTCCTCCGATTGGAAGCGGCGACAGAGAGCAGGTCATGCACCCCGTACGCTGATGTCACCTGTTCTGGGCGGGAGAGGGATTCCTCAATTTTGCAGCTGCCAGCAGTGCTGGTGTGAACTCAAGGGCCTCTGGTGAAGAACCCATCAAGAAAAAGCTGAAAACAGGAACAAAGCAGCATAAAGATGATTACTTGAGGTATGGGTTATTAATTGTTCCACTGGAAATCAGGATTCAAAGTTCATGTGTGATGTACGCAGGGAAGTACTGGCAGATTAAATTTTAAAACCTTAAAAAACTTCAAATACATTTGAAGACTCTTGATTATTTTCAACGGATGCAGTGAAATCTTAAATCATCAGCTGAAGTCATAATCAGAAATGTAACATTGAATAACAAAGCAAGTGGGATTGTGAGGGCCGAGGAGGCTCAGCTGTCACATTAAAGGTACGTGAAACTGGTGGGTTGCAAAGCTCGGCCAGCGTGGGTCACAAAGGTCGGCCGGCATGGATCGAAAAGGTCGTCCGGCGTGGGTCACAAAGGTCGGCCACATGGATCGCAAAGGTCGGGCGGCATGGATCGCAAAGGTCGGCCAGCGTGGGTCACAAAGGTCGGCCGGCATGGATCGCAAAGGTCGGCCGGCGTGGATCGCAAAGGTCGGCCGGCATGCATCGCAAAGGTCGGCCGGCGTGGATCGACAAAGGTTGGCCGGCCTGCGTCCCAAAGGAAGGCCGTTTGATAAAAATGGGTCTCGGGCAAAAAAGTTTGACAAACACAGAATTAAACCACTCAATTTGCTCGCAGTAAGGTTAACAATATGTTTCCATTATTCTCCTGCTTTGATGGGTTTATTCTGACAATACAGCTCAGGAATATTCCATACTCTGACTCCAGATTTTACCTGTATTAAGTCCTGAGCAGGTTTCATTCAACTGATTATTTCTGTTCCTCCTCCCATACTCATTTTAATTTCTTTAGTTGCGCCAAAGGACTCATTTAACACTTATTACATAATTTTTCTTAAAGATCGTATCGCTGTGGCATGTGTGGCTCAGTTACCAGCCCCCTCACTTCTGTGTTAGAAGGTTGTGGGTTCAAAGGTCACTCGGAGACTTAGAATCATAGAAACATAGAATCTCTATAGAGCAGAAGGCGGCCATTTGGCCCATTGTTTCTACACTGACCCAAATCCCAAACCAACCCTGTACCTCCACCTGGTACCAATTTAGCAAATCCAATCCGCCTAACCTGCACATGTTTGGACTGTGGGAGAAGACCGGAACACCTGGAGGAAACCCATGCAGACACTGGGAGGAAGTGCAAACTCCACACAGTCACCCGTGACGGAATCGAACCCGGGCCCCTGGTGCTGTCAGGCAGCAGTGCTAACCACCGTGCCGCCGCCCGTACACTTGTGCACGTGGATCAAGGCTGACACTCCAGAGCCGTACTGAGGGAGGACTACACGTGCGGTAGTGCTTTTTTTCAGTTTACAGGTTAAACTGAAGCCTTGTTTGCTATCTCTGCTGGATGGTAAATGGTGCAAGGCATTACTTAAAAGAAGAGCAGTGGTATTATTCCTGAGCTATAGTTAGTCCTCAATAAGCATCACAAAAAAACAGATTGGCCAAAATCTTCCGGTTGTTCCCGCTGACAGCGACCCCTGCTGTGGGTTGTCCCAGTGGCGGAGGGTGCGAACAACGGGAAAACCCCGTTGACAATGGTGGGATCAGAAGATCTTGCTGCCGGCCAATGGCGGGCCATCTTTGCCGCCACAAAACACGATGCTGAGATAGTGGAAAATCCTGTCCATTATCTGGTCATCTATCACTTTGCTGTTTGTGGGAGCTTGCTGTGCACTAATTAGCTGCCATATTTCCTACATTACAACAGTGATTCTACTTCATAAATATTCCATTGGCTGGAAAGCAGTTTGAGGCATCACACCATTTTATTTTTTAGACCGAAGTCCATTAGTGCATTGAACCGTCCTTTCTCTTTACAGATACTCACAGAGACATTGTGTACCCCACCATATCCTGTTCTTATTTTGCTTCCTTCTCGACACTTCAGGACTAACAGTTATTAAGCTGTTCAGGGGACTAAACGCCAGAATCTATTAGATAACGTCAAACAATATTCTTCTTGCTGAATTGCCCGTGGAGACCAAATTCAGCACGTTAATCTAATTTCTTTACACATTAGTGGTAAAGTGAAATAAAAATTTATCGTGTTAGTAACGAGGTTGTCTGGTAAATTAAAAGGCAGAAGGCAATATTCCTGCAGTTGATTCATTCTGAATGTCTAATGCATACAGCCTTTAGTCACGTGCTAGTTCCTCTCACCTGTTGGTCTTGTAATGAATGTGTTCCCTGCCCCTTAAAACTGAATATCTGAACTGAGCTATTTCAGTTTGGTAACCAAAGGACAGGAATTTATGAACATGGGCAAAAGAGCTGTGGGGTGGGGTGGGGTGGGAGCGGTAGGGGTGCAGTGGGGTTGGGGGGGGTGGGAGAATTGGGGGTGGGGTGAATTGGGGGTGGGCGAATTCAGGAGGTGGGGAGTGGTGGGAGATTGGGGGGTTGGGGAGCTGGTGGTGGGAGGAACTTGGGGCTACGCGGAGTCGATAGGGTGGCTGGAGTTGGGGGGTGGCTGCAGGTGAAGGGTTGGGGCTGTTGGGGGGATTTGGAGGATTGGCAGATTTGGAGGATTGTGGGGTAGAGGAGTTGGAGGTGGGGGATTTTGGAGAGTGGGAGGAGTCGGGCGCAGGGAGTTGGGGGTTTGGGGGAAATGGGGGGAGTTGGGGGTGGAGTAATTGTGTGCTGGGGGAATTCGGGGGAAGTTTTGCGATGGGGGAAGTTGGGCGGGGAAGGCGTGTTATCAAAATTTCGAGATTGCGCTGCCTGAAATATGGTAAAACAGATTGACGACTTCATTTCAAAAGGCTATATTTGAAAACTAAATAAACAATGCAGGGCAGAGCAGTGGACGCACCTTTAAAAAAGAGCTGGCACCAGCGCGATGGGCTGAATGGCTTCTTCCAGTCCTTTGAGCTTTTATGGTTCTTTGTTAACTATCCATTCACACTCACGTCATAATTATACATTGATTAACACAACAGGCACAAAGAATTTAAAGTAGAATAATGGAATTATCTATTTGATTGTGCTTGGGAGTTTATTGTTTTATTTGATTGGCTGTAGACGACATTAAAGGTGACGCATCTTTGAAAGACAAAGGGCTTGATTGAACAGGGGGGAAATAAAGTCCCGTTTTGGGCTTTTATAACGGGGTGTTTCTCGGCGCCTGCAGCATCAGCAGCGAATCCCGCTATCAAACGAGACTTTGTTTTTTGGGGGGCCTTGACGAAGAATGCCTTGTAGTGCAGGAAGAGTTTAGGCCGCCATTTTTATATGCTGCCCCAATCTCTTGATCCACCTCAGCCACTCCACCATTGCCTCCAGACCCCCCCCCCTCTTCCGATACTGCCTCCCCCTCATCCCACCTCTTGAGGGCACGGCACCCCCAGACCCGATCCCTGGCATGGGAAACCTAGCACCCGGACATCTTGACACTGCCCCCCTGGCACCCTGGCAGTGTCCCTGCCAGCCTGGAAGTACCACCTGGGCACCCTAGTTAGTCTGGATCTCATTAGATCTCGTGAGGCGTTCCGAGCGTCACATACCTCGCGAGAAGCCTAGTCACCATGTCACCAAGTCAGACACAAAGAGGTTGTTCCACCGTGCCCCCCAGCCATTTTATTTCTGCCATGCTATTCTACCATGCAGGCATTAGAGCTGAGTTTAATCTTCTTTCCCACCTCCCAATTCCCAGCATGTTTTCACAAAATCCTGGTGGGATCCTGATGCACTATCAATTACTACAAAGACGAGAGTAGTGAATAATCAAGGCTTTATTGAGCTGAGATGTGTGGCCTCCTGCAGCTGCTACCAGAATGGGAGCAGCTCTGGTGTGCACACACATTTATACTCTGCCTACTGGGCGGAGCCAGCAGGCAGGTATTTACCCCTGTACCTCTAGTACAGGAGCCTTACCGTAATACATCTAATATACAGTTACTTACAGTTACTACATCTAATACACAGTTAGTTAGCAAACCAAAACTGACATCTTAATGCACATCTTCCTGGGTTCATGTAGCAGTCCAGGAGTTCCTGTATGATTTTCCAGCCAGCTATCATTGGAATCTGGGGGAAATGGAATACATAATGGTAACGATCCTCAAACTTTGAACCCTCTCCTTGTGTCCACATGCACCAACCGTGGAGGCTTGCTGCACGCAAATTGGCATGTGGGGGGGCAGACTTGATGGGTCAAAGGGCCTCTTCTGCACTGTGAGGTCTATGGTGGTCATGACAGGCACTATATTAAAACAAAAAGTGCTGCAATCAGGGAGATGGGGTGGGAGCATCAGACCTGAGTGAATCATGTCAACAGAATTAGCACAGGGAGAGTATGAATCCTGCCAACTGCTGCCCAAAGAACAGGGCATACCAATATTTCCACCCATACAACCTGTGACCAGCAGTGGTCCTGATCCGTCGCAGTAATTACTTCATTAAAGACAGCAGTGATCAGGAATGAACTGACGCCAATTAAAAAGAACGAGAGCATTAAGTTAGCTACTTGAAGAATGATTAATTTCCTCGTGATCCCACTTCTCTCACCGAATTGTACAGTCTGTCCTGAATCGATTATGGTCGATTACATTAGCTTATTGTGCTGATTTGTGACAGATTTTAGTTTCCGGCGCCCGCTAATGGCATAGTGCAGGAGACTGCAGTGTGACATAATCTTGGTGAAGCCAGGGCAGAGTCCAGTGCATTCTGGGAGTATTTTGCCAGTTGTGTCCTTGACAGAATTCCACAGCCCACACTTACTAACCAGTAACTTGGGCAAACCCGGTGCTGCTGAATTTGGAAAATGTACGTCATGTCACCTCAGAGGATGGAGGGTAAGGCACCGACAGATGGACAGCTATATGAACTGAACCAATTTGATCTCATCTGTTGACTGAAGGAAAATCAGCAACAGTGACAACAAACAACACCATGTTTAATCAGAAGAATTTCCTCAGCAAATTAATAGTGTAGAGTTTTCCCGCCCTTCCGGCCGGCGGGATCTTCCAGACTCCTCGGCAGCAGGATGCAAATTACCATTGACTTCGGTAGGCCGGGGTGATCCCACCAGCAGTTAATGGTGAGCCCTCTCTGCTGTGGCAAAACTCACTGCAGAAAGGGCAGGGGAAAGTCATGAGAGAGCTGGAAAATTTCGACCATAGTCACAGAGTCATTTACAGCACAGAAGGAGGACATTCAGCCCGTTGAATCCATGCCAGTTTGCCTTATAGCAATCCTGTCAGTCCCGTTCCCTATCACCCAGCAAGTTTATTTTCTTTAATTTCCCATCCAATTCCCTTTTAAATTCATGGATCCTCTCTGCTTCCGCCATCCACACAGCAGCGAGTTCCAGTCACCATTCGTTGCATGCATAAAATGATTCTTCTTAACATTCCCCCTGCATCTCTTGCTCCAAAACCACCCATCATAAATAATCATAAAACCATACCTCCAATCCTTGTTCCATGAGCGAATGAGACTACCCGATGCCCAACGTGTCATTATCTTGTACGCCTCTATCCAATCTTCCCTCAATTTCCTTTGCTACGAGGAGAATTATTGAATAAAAAAGCCCTAGCTCTCCACGTCAATCACAATTTATTAATGGTGAGATGAATAAAAAAGAAAAGACCTTGAGGAACTCTCCGGATCTCTTATTTCAGGAGGTTGACAGTTTCTTCCCAATGGGCAGTCAATCCAAACACTAACCATTCCTAACACTTGGATGGACAAGAGGGAGATGCCAGGAGGTAATATTTACAGGCGGCCTAATAGCCTGTTCGTTCCAATTACCTGGCAGCAGTCAGAAAGCACAATTCCGTCTGCCTCGTCACAGTCAGAGAAAGGCAAAGTGAGTCAGCAGCAGAGGGAAAGGGAGAGTCCTAGCTGTGAGTCACATCAAGTGTTTCTCAACACTGAAACATGAATTATTTTTTAAGTCACCCATTGGATTCCATCTTATCTTAGCACAACATCAAGGCTCTATCTATAAAAGAAGCCACATGACATCCATTTGTTATTCTCATCACCCTTCTGACTTGACTTTTTTCCCTCTCCATAAGGGTATAAGTTGTAACATCTTTACCGAAGCCCTGGTTGAGATTGCTCAACAAATGATGGAGACTCCCTGCTCTGAATGGTACTCAGATCATACATTAACTCGCTACCCTATAACCCTTCGCGATCCTCCAACCCTCCGACATCCTCCAATTCTGGCATCTCATGCATACCCCACTGTCTCGGTTTCACCAGTGGTGGCCATGCCTTCAGCTGCCTGGACCTAAAGCTCCAGAATGTCCTCCTTCCCCATCTCCAACTCTCTCTACCTCTCCCTTCTAAAAACCCACCCACTACCAGTCCCGTGGGCTCCTTGTGTGACTTGTTTCCAAACGCTGTGTGATGGCACTCCTTTGATGTGCCTTGGACATCTTACTGCTTTACAGGTTCACATATAAAAACCTGTATATAAAAAGCAGTAAGATGTCAGTCACCAGGTGAGCTATGAAAGGCAGGAGGCAGTGGGATTGGCTTTGGAATATGCACCCGTGATGCTGGGCAGATATGTGCTTCATGTGATCAGGATTGCCAGTGCCAGTCTATCTCATGGTTCATTCTGATGAGAAGACATCTGTCTTTCTGGTGGATGCTTGAACCTGTGGATAAATGTATTTTTGTCCAACTCCAAAGTGGAATATTTCAAACAATGCTAACTCTGGTCTCGGTCAAGGTGAAATCGATATCAAAGCTTAAAGTGCCCGTAACCAAACAAAGCAAATTGGAAAATAAATCACTGATGATTTGTTAAACCTTTGACGGTTTCTCAAGGTATTTGCTTCTTTTGCAGCCCTCTGATTGGCCTTCGAGCTTCCAGAGCCCTTAATTGGACAGGGAATCTGGCTACTTGCCAATTACGGGGTCATAGAATCATAGAATTTACAGTGCAGAAGGAGGCTATTCGGCCCATCGGGTCTGCACCAGCCCTCTGAAAGAGCACCCTACCTAGTCCTACTCTCCCACCTTAACCCCGTAACCCCATCTAACCTACACATCCTTGGACACTTGAGTGGCAATTTTAGCATGGCCAATCCACCGAACCTACACACCTTTGGACTGTGAGAGGAAACCAGAGCACCCGAAGAAAACCCCCGCAGACTTGGGGAGAACATGCGCACTCCACACAGACAGTCATCCAAGGTCGCAATTGAATCAGAGACTCTGGCACTGTGAGGCAGCAGTGCTTACCATTGTGGCTTATAAACAGGGAAGGGACTCTGTGGAAGGAGGCAGTCATTGCTTTCTACCAGTGATGAGCAATCTAGGCTCGTGAATGGGCCACATAAGTGGCCCTCCTTCCCCTTAGTGGGCTGAAGGAATGAAATCAGGCTTGTTCACTAACCATGACCCCGTGAATAAGACTGAATACATTTAATATATGCCGAATATTTCACAACAAGTTATAGAAAATGCTCATTTATATATTAATAGAACTGACATTAACGTTAAATAGTAAAAATAAAATAAATGTCTACACTTTGGACGCAGATAGAACACACGGCTCTCACAGTCAATGTTGTGTGAAATCAAAATGCACCTCACTTCACTGGCCCTGCCTTTACGTGCAAATCACTTCAGTCATACTGGTAGGAAAAAACTATGTGGACAGAAATCAGCGGAATGTGGCAGCCCTGCGCGTGGGCAGTGGTGAATAAAATGTCTTGTGGGCCGCACTCGGAATCCAGATGCTACCCCCGGTCCTCAGGTTTCCCACCACTGCTTTAAAATCAGGACACCAGGACAGGAACTATTCTGGGTTTACCCAATTAAAGTTCAGCATCAGTTTGCAGTAGAAACTAATTTTCACCAATAATTAACTTGTGGTGTAAATTTCTTTTAATGTTCCCAATTAAGGGGCAATTTAGCGTGGCCAATCCACCTAACCTGCACATCTTTCGACTGTGGGAGGAAACTCACACAGACACGGGGAGAATGTGCAAACTTCACACAGATAGTCACCCAAGGCTGGAATCGAACCGGGGTCTCCGGCGCTGTGAGGAAGCAGTGCTAACCACTATGTCACCGTGCCGCCGTCCCAAAGCACGTTGCAACCAATGAAGTGTGTTTGGAGTGTTGTCACTGTTATCAGGTCAGTAACATGGCAGCCAGTCTTCTCACAGCGTACTCCCACAAACAGCGATGTGATCATGGCTGGATGATCTGCTTCAGCTCAATTGTTTGAGGGATAAATATTGCCCTTAGTGCATCAGAGGGAACTCCCCTGTTCTTCTTTGAAATAGTGCAATGGTGTCCATCTCTTAGGGCAGGTGTGACTCAGTTTACTGTTGCAAGGACAGAATCTCTGACAGTGCAGCACTCCCTTGGCTCTGCACTGAAGCGTCACAGATTTAATAACAGCATAGATTTTCAACCTACCATCAAAGCTGGGGGGAAGTGAATTCCTCTAGAAACTATCCAATCTCCATCAGTCCATATAATGTGCATCTGAAGCACATCGCCAGTTCTTTGCCTGGGCAGTATGTTGAAAATCGACCGCAAGCTATCCAGCAAGCTTCTGAAGAAATCATATTTGACTCAAAACGTCAACTCTGTCTGGCACTCCAAAGGTGCAGAGTCTTGCTGAGCATTTCCAGCACCTCGTTTTTATTTCAGATTTCCAGTATCTGCAGTATTGTGCTTTTTGTATCAATTGCATCTTTAACTTCCACAGAGGCACATACTTTTATCATTGTGTCATTGAACCCAACTCCTCCTTCAGGTACCAGGTCCTAAAAGGGCATTGGTGACCATCGACGGCCATTGGATTGGTCCATGATTATTCTTGGCTAAATACTGCAGTGATTTGTCATTGCCTTCTGTAGTATTATTGACTAGGAAACACTCTTGTTCTTATTACCTACCACCAAGTGTACTGGAAGAATTTATAGGTTGATAATCAACCTGTTTGGTTACGTTATAAATGCACCTTCCACCTACCATCAAGTCCTACAGTGGGACTTGAACATCATCTCCTGGACCACCAGAAGATCTCCATTATCCAACTCTATTCATTCTCTTAACATTTTAGCTTTCTTCTTATGATATCTTTCTGTTCCTTCATTGATGATCTTTTCACCTAGCAGTGTACTATGAAACAACAACACAGGATTACTTGTGTGCCAAACAGCATAACCAGCAAGTAATAGACAGAGTTAAGCCATTCCACAACAAACACATCAGATTTAAGTTCTGCAGTCCAGACTATTCCAGCCATGAATGGAGGTGGACAATTAAACAACTCACTGGAAGAGGAGGATTCACAAATAGCCCCATCCTCAATGATGGAGGAGCCCAGAGCATCTGTGCAAAAGACAAGAGTGAGGCATTCTCAACAATCTTCAACCAGAAGTGCCGAGTCGATGATCTATCTCGGTCACCTCTGGAGGTCCCCAGCATCATAGATGTCAGTTTTCAGCCAATACGATTCACTCCACATGACTCAAGAAATGACTGAAGGCACTGGATACTGCAAAGGCTATGGGCCCTGACAATATAACGGCAATAGTACAGAAGACTTGTGGTGCAGAACTTCTGCGTCCCTAGCTAAGCTGTTCCAGTACAGTTACAACACTGACATATACCCGGCAATGTGGAAAATTGTGCAGGTGTATCCTGTACACAAGAAACAGTAAAAAATCCAACTCCCTATCAGTCTACTCTCCATTATCAGCAAAGTGATTGAGTGAGTCATCAACAGTTCTATCAAGCAGCACTTGCTCAGCAAAAACTTGCTCACGGACACTCAGTTTGGGTTCCGCCAGGGTACCCAGCTCCTGACCTCATTACAGCCTTGGTTCAAACACGGACAAAAAGAGCTAATGCCAGAGGTGAGATGAAAGTGACTGCCCTTGACATTTGACTCAGTAAGGCATCAAGGAGCCCCAGCAAAACTGGAGTCAATGAAAATCTCTGCTGGTTGGAACCATGCTGAGCACAAAGGAAGATGGTAGTGATGGTTGGAGGTCAATCATCTCAGCTCCAGGACATCACTACAAGAGTTCCTCAGGATAATGTCCAACTGTTTGCGAGGGTTTCGCCCACACAACCCAAAGATGTGCAGAGTAGGTGAATTGGCCACACCAAATTGCCCCTTATTTGGAAAAAATGATTTGTGTACTCTAAATTTTTTTTTTTTAATTATAGTGTCCCAGATCCAACCATCTTCAGCTGCTTCACAATGACCCCCCTTTCATCATAAGGTCAGAAGTAGGGATGTTTGCGGATGACTGAACAATGTTCAGCACCATTCGTAACTCCTCAGATAATGATGCTGTCCATGTCCAAATCTACAAGACCTGGACAATGGGCTGGCAAGTGGCAAGTTACATTGGCGCCACACAAGTGCCAGGCAATAACCATCTCCTACAAGAGAAGATTAACCACCAGCCCTTGAAATTCATAGTACTTCCTTCACTGTCTCCCCCAGAATCAATGAGTGGGATTCTCCGACCCCCCAGCTGGGGCAGGGAATCACCGGTGTTGTGTTATTCACCCTGAGGTAACAGGGACTGCAACAGGATGCCGATGAACTGTAAAGCATACACCAAACGTAGGTGTTGGTTCAATACGATTTATTGAACTTCTGTAACAATGCACACAGTTGGCTGTGGGTTAACACTCAACTACTCTAAGTGTACTAACTCTAACTAACCAAACCAGGCTAGCGTTGATCCACGTGTAGAAGGTGCTGACTGATATATACACCCTGACTGTCACCAGTGGAAAGAGGCGGAGTGCTGATGCCTCGTGTGTTTTACAATTGGAAACCCCCCCTCTGGTTTTCTGTTTGGTGATTGGTTGTGTTCTGTCCTGTATGTTGATTGGCTGACCTGGGTGTCTGTCACTGCCTGTTTTTACCTCATGATGTACATGGGTGCATATTATGACAACCGGGGGCGGCGTGAATCCCGCTCCCACTGGCTGTCGAATTCTCCGGTGCCGGGGATTTGGCGGGGGCAGGAATCGCGCCGCACCGGTCGGCAGCCACTGGCAGCAGCCAGCCCGGTGATTCTCCGGCCTGCGATGGGCCGAGTGGCCGCCCGTTTTAGGCCGGTCCCACCAGCGTAAATTAGGGTCGGTACTTACCGGCGGGACCTGGCTGCGCGGGCTGCCTCCATGGGGGCACGGGCGGATCTGGCCCCGAGACGTGTCCCCACGGTGGCCTGGCTCACGATCGGGGCCCACCGATCCGCGGGCGGGCCTGTGCCGTGGGGGTACTCTATTCCTCCACGTCGGCTGGTGCGGACCTCCGCGATGGCCGACGCGGAGATGAACCCCCTGCGCCTGCACAGGTATGACGCCAGCACACACTGGCGCTCCCGCACATGCACCAACTCGCGCCAGCTGGCAGAGGCCCTCCGGCGCCGGTTGTCGAGGTGCCAAGCCCCTTCCGCGCGGGTCGGTGGGGCGTAAACCACTCCGGCGCCGGCCTAGCCCCTGAATATGCAGAGGATTCCACACCTTCGGGGCAGCCCGATGCCGCAGTGGTTCACGCACTCCTCGGCACCGGGACTGCCCGCCCCACCGGGTAGGGGAGAATCCTGCCCAACATTCTTGGGGTTTATCATTGATCAGAAACTGGACTAGCCATATTAATACTATGGCTACTAGAGCAGGTCAAAGACGAAGAATCCTATGGTGATTAATTCACCTCCTGACCCCACAAAGCCTGTCCCCCATCGACAAGATACAAGTCAGGAGTGTGATTGAATACTCTCCACTTGCCTGGATGAGTGCAGCTCCAACCTCACAAGAAGCTCGACACCATCCAGGACAAAGCAGCCCGCTTGATTGCTCCCCTTCCACAAACATTCAAACCTTCCACACCGACGAACAGTGGCAGACGTGTGTACCATCGGCAAGATGCACTGCAGTAACTCACCAAGGTTCCTTAGGCAGCATCTTTCAAACCAACGACCACTACCATCTAGAAGGACAAGAGCAGCAGATACCTGGGAAACCCACCACCTGGAGGTTCCCCTCCAAGTCACTCACCACCCCGACTTGGAAATATATCGTCGTTCCCTCACTGTCGCTGGGTTAAAGTCCTGGAACTCCCTACCTAACAGCACAGTGATTGCACCTACATCTCAGAGACTGCAGCGGTTCAAGAAGGAAACTCACCACCACCTTCTGAAGGGCAACTAGGGATGGGCAATAAATGCGGCCTAACCAGCGACGCCCACATCCCGTAATTTTTTTTTAATTCACACAACGACATTGAACTTGTTCTCTCCCGGCCTGTCCCTAATTTGTCTTCTGCCAAGCCTTATTAAACGCCCTGTTTGTTTTTCAGTCTTCAGTTCTGTAGCATCTCTCTCCTCCATTGTTCGCAGGACAAAGGATTAAGAACCAAGCAAAGTACTAGATATTTTCAAACATCAAATAATTACATTTGACATCCAGGCACAACCACTTTTATAAACCAAGAAAGGAACTGATAATGTTTCATACAATCGTTCCTCGTGAATGCAATTCAGGAAAAGATCATTGTTCAACTCCTTTGTGCAGGAAGAATGAAGATCTCTCCCCTTTACCATCTTGTCTGTGCTTCACTTGAAAACTCTCGTTGGGTGGAATATCTTCCTTTCTGAAAGCTTCTGTTTAATTATCGTACCGTTCAAAGGGCACTTTGAATCTGAAATAACCACTTTTCAATTTGCAGGTGACCAACGACCTCCCGGATTGTTACAGGAATATTGATATTTTCTCATGACCGTGGATAAAAGGTTGAAATGTGGAAGCCAAGTTTAAACGTAGCCGGACTCTGCAATTTGCAAACTGCCGAGCTGGAGCAGAGAGCAGTCATGCAGCCAGGCCTCGGACATTCAAATCCCCGTCAAAACCAGACAGGCCTGGAACTGCCCTGCCACGTGCTAACGGCCGCACTGTTTCAGAGCGAACCATTGTTTACACCTCAATGCGCAGATATGGTGGCACCCAGCTCAGTAGGAGGCCAGAGGCATAGTGGGACAAGGATGGCACTTGACCGTTGAAGGTTCAAAACCATGTTTTGCGACCTCCAAGTGTGAAATGTAGTCACCTCATTGGACCTTCTTGCCCCTGCCCAAGGCTAGTATTGGACACACGCCACAGGAGTTTTGAAAAGGACGTGACAGTGTGAAGTGGGGGATAAAAGAGGCAATCTAGAACCCCAGTCTTCTTTGCTTTTAGCACCTCCTTCAACGGTGTCTCCAGAGAGCACCTTTGACTGCTGGCCGAGCAGCACAGCATCTCCACCTCCTTGTACCTCATGTCGAGCATCATCAGACTGACCAGACACAGAAGCTAACCCCAGTGAGACAACCTGAAGACCAGAACCATCCCGAGACAAGAGGGGAAGCCCAAATTCGATGGCTGCCCCCAAACATCAGCCAACCCTCAAAGACCACGGAACAGCCTGTCCCAGACTTATTAGACAGAAACTTTGAAAATATAAGCAGGAGGAGGCCATTCGGCCCTTCGAGCCTGCTCCACCATTCATTATGATCATGGCTGATCATCAAGTTCAATACCCTAATCCTGCCTTCCCCCCATATCCCTTGACCCCTATAGCCCCAAGAGCTATATCTAATTCCTTCTTGAAATTACACAATATTTTGGCCTCAACTACTTTCTGTGGCAGCAAATTCACCACTCTCTGGGTGAAGAAATTTCTCCTCACCTCAGTCCTAAAAGGTTTACCCCTTATCCTCAAACTATGACCCCTTGTTCTGGACTGCCCCAACATCGGGAACATTCTTTCTGAATCTACCCTGTCTAATCCTGTTAGAATTGTGTATGCTTCTGTGAGACCCTCTCCCACTCTTCTAAACTCCAATGAATATAATCCCAACCAATTTAGTCTCCCCTTATATGACATTGCCATCCCAGGAATGGCAAACCTTTGTTGCACTCCCTCCATAGCAAGAACAACCTTCCTCATGTTAGGAAACCAAAACTGCACACAATACTCCAGGTGGTGGCCTCACCAATTCCCTATACAATTGCAGTAAAACATCTTGATTCCTGCACTCAAAACCTCTCACTGTGAAGGCAACATACCATTTGCCTTCTTTACTGTCTGCTGTACCTGCACGCTTACTTTCAGCGACTGATGCACGAGGACACCAAGGTGTCGCTGAGTATCCACCTCTCTCAATTTACACCCATTCAAATAATAACCTGCTTTCCTATTTTAAATACCAAAGCGGACAACCTCACATTTATCCACATTATACTGAATCTGCCATGCATGTGCCCACTCACTCAGCCTGTCTAAATCCCACTGAAACATCTCTGCATCCTCCTCACAGCTAACACCCCCACCTAACTTTGTATCATCATCAAATTTGGAGATCATACATTTAGTTCCCACGTCCAAATCATTAATATATAATGTGAACAATTGGGGTCCTAACACAGATCTCTGCGCCACTCCACTAGTCACTGCCTGCCAATCAGAAAAAGATAATTTCTTCCAAATTTCTGCTTCCTGTCTGCTAACCAGCTTTTTATCCATCTACCCGTAATCCCACGCCATTCAACTTTACATATTAATCTGCTATGTGAGGCCTTGTCGAAAGTCTTTTGAAAGTCTAAATAAACCACATCCACCGGTTCCCCCTGGTGAACTCTACTAGTTACATCTTCAAAGGATTCAAATAGATTTATCAAGCATGATTTTCCTTTCGTAAATCCATGCTAACTTTGTCTGATTACACCACTGTTTTCCAAATGCTGTGCTATGAAACCCTTGATAATGGACTCCAGCAACTTCCCTACTATCGACGTTAGGCTCACTGATCTATAGTTCCCTGTTTTATCTCGAGCTCTCTTTTTGAATAGCGGGGTTACATTCACTAACCTCCATAAAACCAGAAGACCATAAGACAAAGGAGCAGAATTAGGCCACTTGGCCCATCGAGTCTGCTCCGCCATTAATCATGGCTGATATTTTCTCATCCCCATTCTCCTGCCTTCTCTCCATAACCCCTGATCCTCTTATTAATCAAGAACCTATCTATCTCTGTCTTAAAGACACTCAGTGATTTGGCCTCCACAGCCTTCTGCGGCAAAGAGTTCCACAGATTCACCACCCTCTGACTGAAGAAATTCCTCCTCGTCTCTTTTTTAAAGAATAGTCCCTTTAATCTGAGATAGTGTCCTCTGCTTCTAGTTTTCCCTACAAGTGGAAACATCCTCTCTACGTCCACTCTATTCAGGCCTCGCCGTATCCTGTAAGTTTCAATAAGATCCCCCCTCATCCTTCTAAACTCCAACGCGTACAGACCCAGAGTCCTCAACCGTTCCTCATATGACAAGTTCTTCATTCTAGGGATCATTCTTGTGAATCTCCTCTGGACCCTTTCCAAGCCCAGCACATCCTTCCTTAGATACAGGACCGAAAACTGCTCACAATACTCCAAATGGGGTCTGACCAGAGCCTTATACAGCCTCAGAAGTACATCCCTGGTCTTGTATCCTAGCCCACTTGACATGAATGTTAACATTGCATTTGCCTTCTTAACTGCCGACTGAACCTGCACGTTAACCTTGAGAATTGTGAACAAGGACTCCCAAGTCCCTTTGTGCTTCTGATTTCCTAAGCATTTCCCAATTCAATGTCTAAATTCCTTCTTCCACATTGTATTTCATTTGCCACCTCACTGCCCACTCTCCTAGCTTGTCCAAATCCTTCTGCAGCCCCCTTGCTTCCTCAATACTACCTGTCCCTCTACTGATCTTTGTATCATCTGCAAACTTAGCAATAGTGCCTTCAGTTCCTTCTTCCAGATTATTAATGTATATTGTGAAAAGTTGCGGTCCCAGCACAGACCCCTGAAGCACACCACTAGTCACCGGCTGCCATCCTGAAAAAAGACCCCATATCCCCACTCTCTGCCTTCTGCCAGTCAGCCAATCCTCTATCCATGCCAGGAACTTACCATTAACACCATGGGCTCTTAAGTTATTTAACAGTCTCCTATGTGGCACCTTGTCAAAGGCCTTCTGGAAATCTAAATAAATCACGTCCACTGGTTCTTCTTTGTCTAACTTCCTTGTTACTTCCTCAAAGAACTCTAACAGATTTGTCAGACATGATCTCCCTTTGACAAAGCTGTGCTGACTCAGTCTTATTTTACCATGCACTTCCACCAAGTACTTTGCGATCTCATCTTTAATAACAGACTCTAAAATCTTACCAATGATCGAAGTCAGGCTAACTGGCCTATAATTTCCTGTCTTCTGCCTCCCTTCCTAAACAGTGGTGTTACATTAGCGACTTTCCAATCCTCTGGGACCCTTCCTGCCTCCAGTGATTCCTGAAAGATCACCACCAATGCCTCCACAATTTCCTCAGCTATCTCTTTTAGGACCCTGGGGTGTAGTCCATCCGGTCCAGGTGACTTACCCACCTTCAGACCTTTCAGTTTCCCCAGAACCTTCTCCTTAGTGATGGCCACTGCACTCACCTCTGCTGCCTGATTCTCCTGGAGCTCTGGCATCGACCTGGTGTCTTCCACCATGAAGACTGATGCAAAGTAACTATTCAGCTCGTCTGCCATTTCTTTGTTTCCCATTATGACTTCTCCAGCCACGTTTTCCAGTGGTCCAATATCTATTTTTGCCTCTCTCTTACATTTTATATATTGGAAAAAACTCTTCCAATCTTCTTTTATATTACTAGCTAACTTGCACTCATATTTCATCTTCTCCCCCCTTATTGCTTTTTTAGTTGTCCTCTGCTCGCTTTTAAATGATACCCAATCCTCTGGCTTGCCACTAATCCTTGCCACTTTGTATGCTTTCTCTTTTGTTTTTATGCTGTCCTTGACTTCCCTCGTCAACCATAGATGCCTTGTCCTGCCCTTAACAATCTGTAGGAACCATTCCAGAATCCAAAGAATTTTGGAAAATGATCACCAATGGATCTACTATTTCTCGGGCCAGTTCCTTAAATACTCTGGGATGAAGATATCAGGCCCTGGAGATTTGTCCACATTCAATCCCATTAATTTCCCCAAATCCATTTCTTTAATAATACTAATTTCCTTCAGCTCCTCACCAAAACGTGTGCTTCTCAGAACTGAATTGAAGGGTATTACCAGTCTTTTCAGACAAAATGTTCAAATACAGTGCTAGGGACCTGTGGATAGGGTGTAGCGAACACTCGGAAACATGGCAGGTATAAATAGCTTGTGTCGATATGAGACTCTTAGAGATTTACGATTGTTTACTGAAGACTCTTGTGAAGAATTTGATAGAGTTTGGTAGAGGTTAATTAAAATACAATCTGAGAAATCTTGTTTTTCCATGATGATGTGTTCCATAAAATTGACTCTTGTCCCTTTTGTCTATCTTACCGCGTAACGTGGTTGAGTTGAAAAGGGTTACTGCAAACTACTCAAGGTTCGTCAGGGTACATTTACCCACCTTTCATTTTACAACAGCAGCTTTGACAATCCCAAGCTTGTCTGGGAACTTGAGTCCAGGTGGATTTAGGGCCCCAACACCACCCTGCCTAAAATCCGGTGGCACAAATTGATTTTTATAGGCAAAGGTCGTAATTTGGCCAGGGTGGGACTGAGCCTAGTGTCCAGATAACATCGTTGGGCATTACCTGATGGCAGAAACTGGCGCTAGAGGGAGGTTCTTACAGTCAGATGGAAGAAATGACTGGACTTTCCATTGCCACCTGCAACAGGGGAGCAGAGGACCAGCCAGTTCAATGTGCAGGCAAATGTCCAAACACTCACTCATTATTCAATGATGCCCCATCCACTACTCATTGCTCGGGCAGTTTTGTGCCAACCCATCAGCACCTCAGTTTGAACGTCCTCTTGTTTTCCCAGATTTAAAGTCAGCATCCACAATCAATATTGACTCCCAGTCATGCTGCAGACATCTGTGCCCCAATGTGCGCCATTTAATAGAACAGAGGGGCACAGTTGACAAATAAGGGGTCTCGCATTTAAGACGGAGATGAGAAGTTTCTTTTTCTCCCAGAGGATCATGAGTCTTTGGGACTCTCTTCCTCAGGGACCGAGGGAAGCAGGGTCATTGGATATTTTTAAGGCCAAGGTTGATGAGCCAAAGGTTATTGGGGGATAGGAAGAATGGGGAATTAGGGCCACAATCAGATCAGCTGTGGCCTTATTGGACAGTGGTTAAGGCTTGAGGGGCCGAATGGACAACACTTGCTCCTATTCTATTTGTTCATGTTAGATTGTTCACTTTTCATGTAGTTACTGTTGAAGATTTGATCCTGTCCCTCTCCAACCTGTTAGTAAGCTCTTCAAAGAACTTAATGTTCAGTTCGTTGGAAATGTTTGGGCTGCTGCCTCCCAGCACCCTTTCCTACATTTAAAAGGCACTTCACAGAGACATTGGGAACTATCCCGCATCGCTATTTGCAAAGTGAGTCTAATTAGCTTGTCCTTTCGAAGAGCCAGTATAGACACAATGGGCAGAGCTGCACCTTTACATGCTGAATGGCTCTAGCACTGTCTTTATTGGGGTGAGGAGTTCTGATTCCCTGAATTCTTTTAATTCCACTGCATGTATGGGTGCTTTTTATCACAAAGGTTCTTGCCAACAAGCCAGCCTGATTGCCTCCATGTTGGATGCGGAATGTACCAGAGGAGGCCATCAACCAGCAGCAGGTAGATTAAGGCTCTTGGGGCAGAGATTGCAAGGTGGAGATGGGGAGAGAAGACTAGGGGATCTCACGAAGGGGGCTTATGACTGGGGAGAGTGTGTGTGCATTGCGGGTGAGGTGGGGCGGGGGGACAGGGTAGGTAAACATGGGGGTAATGGTGAAATTGTGGGAGAGGGTCCTATTGCGGGTGGGACTCCAATCATGGAAGTGGCATGTTAATGGGAAGAAAGCTGTTGAGCTTAGTTGGCCAGAGAGAAGAAATCCAAGTCCACCTGGCCCATGAGCAGTGCTGGAAAAGTACTTCCCACATGTTTCAGACCGCACTTCCCTTTAGGTACTGGATTTCCCATGGTGCAGGAAATCCAGCAAGCCACGATTACAACTGGAGACAGAAAAAAATCAGAAGGACAACAATCTTCTGAACTTCCTGCCACCACCATACCATCTCCCTGCTGCGTCTCCCCTCCCTGACTCCATTCAAACCAGAAACATGAGCACGTTGAGGTTGGCTTTGAAATGTTTGAAATATTTACATCAGAAACAGCCCAACAGCATCATTTTGGAGGGGCTAAAATTCCCCACTAGGCTTCTGTGATTCACAAACCAATATGATTCATCCAGGATTTAATTCCAAACAGAAGGAATTGCAATTAGGAAAGTTGTATTAGGTTCTGTGCAGGCGTTCCACTTTGACATGTAAAGTATTTATGAACTCACTGGGATGAAATAATTTATAGCTTGACAATTGTAACAAGCTTTGTACCGTGGGCATCACGGTAGCACAAGTGGATAGCACTGTGGCTTCACAGCGCCAGGGGTCCCAGGTTCGATTCCCCGCTGGGTCACTGTCTGCGTGTCTGCGTTGGTTTCCTCCGGGTGCTCCAGTTTCCTCCCACAGTCCAAAGACGTGCAGGTTAGGTGCATTGGCTGTGATAAATTGCCCTTAGTGACCAAAAATAAAAGGGTAGGAGGGGTTATTGGATTACGGGGATAGGGTGGAAGTGAGGGCTTAAGTGGGTCAGTGCAGACTCGATGGGCTGAATGGTCTCCTTCTGCACTGTATGTTCTGTGTTCTGTGTTCAAAATGCTAAGGAAATTCTTGAGTGTTTTGATCATCTCTCGGCGAGACCTGAACCTGCCACCACTTCAGCGTTTTTCTGGAGTATTTCATTCCTTGTTCCGTAAGGAAAAAGCTAAATGTTGGGTCGAATTGTGACTTCAGTCCTTCACTTGCAGTCTATCTCGAAAGCTGTTTGATGTTAGCCGGGCTCAGATGGCCAACAATGATAACTGGTATGGTCCTGCAAACAGCAATGAGGCGAATCCCCGTTTCTCAAAATGTTGGTCAGGAAATAAATCTTGACCAGGACACCTGGGAAAATCCACCCCTCTACTTCATATAATGTCAGGGACCCTTTTCCAGCAACATCAGTGGCTTAGAGTTATCGAGTCAATACAGCCATCACCATTCGGTCCATCAAGTCAATGCCATCTCTCTGTCCGGCAACTGTGGTCTTTTTAGAGGATAGGCTTGTAGATCATTAAGGTGCGAACCAACAGGAGGCTTTACTGGAAAGGTGTTTACTCGACAGGCCACGCAAATGACCAATGACGCGATGTTAAAGTCTGGATTATGTGTTCAACACTCTGGCGTGGACTGTGACTCAGAGACATGGGCCGGGATTCTCCCCAACCCAGCGGGGCAGGGGGTCCCGGCATAGCGGAGTGGTGCCAACTACTCCGGCGTCAGGCTTCCCCAATGGTGCGGAATTCTCTGCACCTTTAGGGGCTAGGCCCGCGCCGGAGTGGTTTCCGCTACGCCGACTGGCACCAAAACCGGCGCCAATGGCCTTTGGCGCTAAACCGCCCGGCGCCGGGGCTGGCCGAAAGGTCTTCACCGGTCCACGCATGCGCCGGTGCGTCAGCAGCCGCTGACGTCACCACCGACGCATGCGCGGTGGGGGGGTCTCTTCCGCCTCCGCCATGGTGGAGGCCGTCGTGGCGGCGGAAGAAAAAGAGTGCCCCCACGGCACAGGCCCGCCCGCCGATTGGTGGGCCCCGATCGCAGGCCAGGTTACCATGGGGGCACCCCCCAGGGTCCGATCGCCCCGCGTCCCCCCCCCCAGGACCCCGGGGGCCCACTCGCGCCGCCAATCCCGCCGGCACCAGAGGTGGTTTAAACCCCGTCGGCGGGATTGGCCTGTCAGCGCCGGTACTGGCCCATCGCGTGCCGGAGAATTGCTGCGGGGGGCATGCCTATCGGCGCGGGGGGCACGCCGATTGGCGGGGCGTGATTCCCGCTCCTGCCGATTCCCGGGTGGCAGAGAATTCCGGCCACGGCGAGGATGGGATTTATGCCGGCCCCGGGCGATTCCCGACCCTGCGGGGTCTCGGAGAATTCCGCCCATGGTCACTACTGTTGAACAGGCACTAATTTCCAAATGCTAATTGTCTACGGGTGTTGAGTGTGCACTAGCGGTGAAGAGCCATTGATAAATCAGCAGCTTTTATTGGGGAACTGACATTTACTTTGAAACTCTTGATGATCCTCTGCTACTATGGATTGGGAAGGATGGGAATGTTTGACTATTTCATTAGCTCTGCATCTTTCACAATTTGACTGCAGATTGGTAAATACCATTGAGACATTTAATATCTGCTCTCTTTTCCAGCATAGAAGACCAGTGAACTGGCTGTGCAATTGAACGTTGCTTGGTTTAATCAGTTGGAAAAAGCCAGTTGACCAGAGGTATTAATACTGAGGTAGATAGTACAGTATTATAACCCTTACAAGACCCATGGGTGCACATCAATTGGTCTCCCCATGGGACTCATGGAATACAAGCTTCCCCACTAGTGGGTAGAGGCCTGATCAGCTGTGGCTCGTAAACCCGCCCTTTAAAAGTCAGCTCGGATAGGACCGGCGATTCTGGCGGTCCCGATTGAGTTGTAAGCTGCGTTGTAGTCTTTTCTTTATGTCGACTCATTAAATGTTGTTTAAATTAATTTCTCAGGTCTCCTGAACTTTTATACACAGCTTGCTGGAAAATTAGACCATCTCATTGTCAAGTGGTGAAAGTACAGGAAGTTTTAAGATAGTGCAAGAAGATCAAATCCCTTAACCCAAAACAGAAAAAGCTTTCCAGAAGGAAGTGGCTTGCAAACAATCCTTAAACGAATAAAAGGTTGTGGAATAATTGGCAGCAAGCAATTTATTAATGAAAAATAAAAACAGAAAATATTAGGTAAACTCAGCAGGTTGGCGGCATCTGTAGTGAGAGAAGCAAAGAGTTAACGTTTCAAGTCCATATGACCCTTCTACAGATTAAGAAGGTGCGAGGTGTTCTTATTATCTTTTGGTTCCCAGATGATGAGAATGATCAAGCTTGGAAAGCTGAGAGATCTTCATGTTTAATATTTCCCACAGCGCCTTATAGTAAAGAAAGGTCATTTCGAAATGGTTCTGATGAGTCTCTCGTGCAGCTGTGAAAAATGGTCCCCTGGAACACTTACACATCATAATTAGTTCCTAGCTAATTAGTTCCTAGTTCTTCATAGATATTTATAGTTAATACAACAGTATATAACAGAAGGCTTAGCAATTACTTTCAGTGAGCAAGGGCACATTAGCATTTGTCACGAATGTCTAGGCAGCACAATCATATCCAGACCTCAGTTACCAGACACATTTGTTATTTTATTTGAACTCTGACATTTCATCCTGCCTTGCATAGAGGTTGCAGCTTAAATATAAAGGTTGCCTTGGCAATTGGCCCGCTCGCCAACCTGCTATGGGCCAGGGTTTAGAAAACTCCAAAGTATATTATGGAGTTCACCTGACCGACAACTGTTTGTTGAATTTGGCTAGGATGAGCATAAGAGCCTGCCTTTCACGTGTTACTCAACGGACTTCTTGGGCGCTTTTAGTCAAAAAACAAGCTTTATTCTACGAATTTAGTTAACATTTGGATAAACACACACGGTAAGAATTTTTATCAACTACAAACATAAATACCCCACACAGCTACAGTAATCTATGTATCACCCTTAATGAATTCCCCCTGCAATTCGCATACTGCCGCAACCAGTCCAGAGCAGACACCATCTCCTTGGCCCTACACTCATCCCTAGAGCATCTCGACAACAAGGACTCCTACATCAGTCTCCTATTTATTGACTACAGCGCCACCTTCAATACCATAATCCCAGCCAAGCTCATATCAAAGCTCCAAAACCTAGGACTTGGCTCCTCACTCTGCAACTGGATCCTTGACTTTCTGATCCACAGACCACAATCAATAAATTAAACAACAACACCTCCTCCACAATAGTCCTCAATACCGGGCGCCTGCAAGGCTGCGTACTTAGCCCCCTACTATACTCCCTGTACACACACTACTGCAAAATTTGGTTCCAACTCCACCTACACGTTTGCTGATGACACGACCATAGTGGGCTGGATCTCGAATAATGATGAGTCATTATTCGAATAATTGAGGATAGCATATGTTGTCCCCTTGTTCAAAAAGGGGAGTAGAGATAACCCCGGTAACTATAGACCAGTGAGCCTTACTTCTGTTGTGGGAAATGTCTTGGAAAGGTTTATAAGAGATAGGATGTATAATCATCTGGAAAGGAATAATTTGATTAGAGATAGTCAACATGGTTTTGTGAAGGGAAGGTCGTGCCTCACAAACCTCATTGAGTTCTTCGAGAAGGTGACCAAACAGGTGGATGAGGGTAAAGCAGTTCATGTGGTGTATATGGATTTCAGTAAAGCGTTTGATAAGGTTCCCCACGGTAGGCTATTGCAGAAAATACAGAGTCATGGGATTCAGGGTGATTTAGCAGTTTGGATCAGAAATTGGCTAGCTGATAGAAGACAAAGGGTGGTGGTTGATGGGAAATGTTCTGACTGGTGTCCAGTTACTAGTGGTGTACCACAAGGATCTGTTTTGGGGCCGCTGCTGTTTGTCATTTTTATAAATGACCTGGAGGAGGGCGTAGAAGGATGGGTGAGTAAATTTGCAGATGACACTAAAGTCGGTGGAGTTGTAGACAGTGCAGAAGGATGTCACAAGTTACAGAGGGACACAGATAAGCTGCAGAGCTGGGCTGACAGGTGGAAAATTGAGTTTAATGCAGAAAAGTGTGAGGTGATTCATTTTGGACGGAATAACAGGAAGACTGGGCTAATGGTAAGATTCTTGGTAGTGTGGACGAGCAGAGAGATCTCGGTGTCCATGTCCATAGATCCCTGAAAGTTGTCACCCAGGTTGAGAGGGTTGTTAAGAAGGTGTACGGTGTGTTAGCTTTTATTGGTAGAGGAATTGAGTTTCGGAGCCATGAGATCATGTTGCAGTTGTACAAAACTCTGGTGCGGCCGCATTTGGAGTATTGAGTGCGGTTCTGGTCGCCACATTATAGGAAGGATGTGGAAGCATTGGAAAAGGTACAGAGGAGATTTACAAGGATGTTGCCTGGTATGGAGGGAAGATCATATGAGGAAAGGCTAAAGGACTTGAGGCTGTTTTCATTAGAGAGAAGAAGGTTAAGAGGTGACTTAATTGAGGCATACAAGATGATCAGAGGATTAGATAGGGTGGACATTGAGAGACTTTTTCCTCAGATGGTGATGTCCAGCACGAGGGGACATAGCTTTAAATTGAGGGGAGATAGATATAGGACAGATGTCAGAGGTAGGTTCTTTACTCAGAGAGTAGTAAGGGCGTGGAATGCCCTGCCTGCAACAGTAGTGGACTCGCCAACACTAAGGGCATTCAAATGGTCATTGGATAGACATATGGACGATAAGGGAATAGTGTAGAGGGACTTTAGAGGGGTTTCACAGGATGGCGCAACATCAAGGGCCAAAGGGCCTGTACTGCGCTGTAATATTCTATGTTCTATGTAGAATACAGAAGGGCGATAGAGAACCTAGTGGAGTGGTGCAACGACAACAATCTCTCCCTCAATGCCAGCAAAATGAAAGAGCTGGTCATTGACTTCAGGAAGCAAAGTACTCTACACACCCCTTTCAGCATCAATGGAGCCATGGTGGAGGTAGTTAACAGCTTCAAATTCCCAGGGGTGCACATCACCAAAAATCTGTCCTGGTCCACCCACGTCGACGCTACCACCAAGAAAGCACAACAGCGGCTATATTTCCTCAGGACACTAAGGAGATTTGGCATGTCCACATTAACTCTTACCAACTTTTACAGATGCACCATAGAAAGCATCCTATCTGGCTCCATCACAGCCTGGAACGGCAACTGCTCGGCCCAAGACCGCAAGAAGTTTCAGAGAGTCGTGAACACAGCCCAGTCCATCACATGAATCTGCCTCCCATCCATTGACTCCATCTACACCTCCCGCTGTCTGCATAATCAAAGACCTCTCCCACCCGGTTTACTCACTCTTCCAACTTCTTCTATCGGGCAGGAGATACAAAGGTCTGAGAACACGCACGAACAGATTCAAAAACAGCTTCTTCCCCACGTGTTACCAAACTCCTAAACGACCCTCTTATGGACTGACCTGATTAATACTACACAACTATGTGTTTCATCTGATGCCGGTGTCTAAGTATTTACATTGTGTACCTTGTGTTGCCCTATTATGTATTTTCTTTTTAGTTTCTTTTCTTTTCATGTACTGAATGATCTGTTTGAGCTGCTCGCAGCAAAATACTTTTCACTGTACCTCGGTACAAGTGACAATAAACAAATCCAATCCAATGAACTGTTCCAATTCAATAACAAAATCCAAGTAAATCCAGAAACCCCTTTTCAATGGCGTGGCGCAGCACCTCGCGGCATTCTTACTGGTATGAGACTGTTATTGATATTCTGTTCCCCTTTTCAAACAACAGTGTTGAATTCCTTCCAGAAAGCAATGATCTCTTTTAAGTTTTCACACAGTCTGGAAACAGCGTTTAAAATGAAGATAGAGAGACATTTCTTTCAACCTGTGCAGTTCAAACCAGTCCAGTTAAATCAGCTTCTTGATTGTCAGTGGATGCATTTCCAACTCTGGCAAGCACCCGCTGACTGAAATATTGCGCAAGTGCCTGATGGCGTCGGAAAGAGTACCCAATGCCTTACCGCACCATTCCACACGACTCTGGCCGTACACTCAAATTTTGTATTTAAATTCTGGCCATGAATTGAACCACCACCATGATAGCTGGGGGGAGCTAAATTCAATTAATAATTAAATCTGGAATAGGATAGTCATCTTCAATATTGATCATGGAATTAGCGGATTGTTGCAAAGATTCATCTACTTCACTAATATCTTTTAGGGGAAGAATTCTGACATCCTTACTTGTTCTGACTCCAGAAACACGCACACATCAGAAGACCAAATAGAAAGAGAACAAGGAGAATTATCAATTAGTCAATTAAATTTGATTTCTCCCTCCTACTGGAGAGGAGGTCAGCAGTTGCTTGCAATCAATGTCATTGTTATACCTTCTATTATCTGTAAATACCTGCAACAAACTAGGAATGAATTATCTAGGAACTCATTTTATGTGTAAGTGTTCCAGGAGACCACATTCCATGGCTGTACTAAAGACTCATGTGATGTATACCAGAACCAGTTCAAACCAGTCCTTCATTTGTACAGTGCAGCAAGACTAGTAATAAATGGAAAGAGCTCATGGGCATGATTCACATGAAAAATTTCAAAGTCTGGGTTGTGATGAATATCACGTTCGCCGCAGAATTCGGTTTGAAATAAGGCAACAGAAATTAATACGACCAGTATTTCAATTCAATATGGAATAAAACGACTTCAGCTAAAGGTCGTCCAGAAGTCACCATTTGCTGGGAGAAACTCCTAGCTGACTTCAAGGATCATTAATACATTCCAAACAAATTCAGGATAAGGAAAGCCTTGCATTGACACACCGTAAATTCTCTAGATCACTCCCCTACACCTACAATTATCCAAGCCATGAGGACAGGAAGTTCTTCAGATAAATAACACACAAATCCTTCCTTAACTATATAACTCTTGACACTTACAATAACACCCTCAAAGAAGTGTCTGTTTGACAATATACGTATCTAAGAAACATGGCAACACTGAAAAGAGACAGATCTCTGTATGAGTCCCTCTATCTTCAGACACCTGGGGCAAAATTCTCCGCGGACCGACGTGACGCCCATTTCCGGAGGGAAAAAGCGGTGCGGATGACTCCGGCGTCGGGGCCTTCTTTTAAGCCGTTAATCTCCGTTCCCGAAAGGGCCAGCAGCGGGGAGGGGGGTGGTGGGGAGAGAGAGACCCGACGTTTGGGGGGGGGGGGGAGAGAGAGAGAGACCCGGCGTTTGGGGGGGGGAGGGGAGGAGGAGAAGAGAGAGACCCAGCGTTTGGGGGGGGAGGGGAGGGGGAGAAGAGAGAGACCCGCCGTTTGGGGGGGTGGGGGAAGAGAGAGACCCGGCGTTTGGGGGGGGGGAGGGGAGGGGGAGAAGAGAGAGACCCGGCGTTTGGGGGGGGGGGGGAAGAGAGAGACCCGGCGTTTGGGGGGGAGGGGAGAGAGAGACCCGGCGTTTGGGGGGGGAAGAGAGAGACCCGGCGTTTTGGGGGGGGGAAGAGAGAGACCCAGAGTTTGGGGGGGGGAAGAGAGAGACCCGGCGTTTGGGGCGGGGGAGAAGAGAGAGACCCGCCGTTTGGGGGGGGGGGGAAGAGAGAGAGCGACCCGCCGTTTGGGGGGGGGGGTTGCGGCGTTGAGTTGAGAGGAGAGGAGAGAGGGGGGGAGTTGCGGCGTTCAGTTGAGAGGAGAGGAGAGAGGGGGTTACCTATGTTGAGAGGAGGGGGGGTACCTGCATTGAGAGGCGAGGGGGGGGTACCGGCGTTGAGAGAGAGGTTGGGGCGGCGTTGGAGGGTGGTAGGGGTGGTGAGGGGGGTAGGGCCGTTGGAGGGGGTAGGGGTGGTGAGGGGGGTAGGAGCGTTGGAGGGGGGTAGGGGTGGTGAGAGGGGTTGGGGTAGGGGGCAGCGGCGTGCAGAGGGGGGGCGACGGATGCCCGGGGCCAACGCACCGTCGCCCCCCCTCTGCATGCCGCTGCCCCCTACCCAACCCCCCCTCACCACCCCTACCCCCTCCAACGCCCCTACCCCCCTACAACGCCGCTACCCCCCTCACCACCCCTACCCCCTCCAACGCCCCTACCCCCCTCACCACCCCTATGCCCTCCAATGCCCCTACCCCCCTCCAACACCCCTACCCCCTCCAACACCCCTACCCCCTCCCCACCACCCCTACCCCCCTCCCCACCACCCCTACCCCCCTCCCCACCACCCCTACTCCCCTCCCCTACCCCCCTCCCCAACACCCCTACCCCCCTCCCCAACACCCCTACCCCCCTCCCCAACACCCCTACCTCCCTCCCCAACCCCCCTCCCCACCACCCCTACCCCCCTCCCCACCACCCCTACCCCCTCCAACGCCGCCCCCTCTCTCTCAATGCCGCAACCCCCCCAAACGCCGCAACCCCCCCAATGCCGCAACCCCCCCCCAAACGCCGCAACCCCCCCCAACGCCGCAACCCCCCAAACGCCGCAACCCCCCCAAATGCCGCAACCCCCCCCAAATGCCGCAACCCCACCCCCAAACGCCGCAACCCCCCCCCCCCAATCCACCCCTCTCCAACGCCGCTACCCCCGCATTCGCCCTAGGTCACTGAACGGCGTCAACCATCATCAATGGTTGACGCCGTTTTAAAGCTACTCTGTTTTTCGCCGACGTGACCCGTGGCCACGTCGGCGGGAATTCGGCCCATCCGGCACGGAGAATGTCTGTCTGTTAAAAATCAATGACATCCCGCCGGCGCCAGCTGTTTTCAGAGGCTGCCGGCGAGATTTGCACAACGCCGGTTTTTGGCCGCTCATAGAATTAAAAACCCGGCGGGAGCGGGAATAACGCCGCCGCCGGCCGATTCTGCGTAGGGTCGGAGAATTTCGCCCCTAACATTCACGCAGACACTAAGATCATGAAAACATATATTGATGATAATACATCAAATTAGCCATTTGGCTATAGGCAATTAACCAACAATAAATGATAAGGTAACAGAAACAGTCCTTGAACGATTAGAAGATTTTATGTATAAAAAGAGGGGAATTTTGGCAGAGAGGTACCCTTCTCACTCCCCTGTGGGAGTCAAAGCTCTGTTCTTCAAACTTGCCTCGTCAAACAAAGACCATCATGCTTTTGTAAGTATGTTTCTGTTAAACTTCTTAAAAATGTATTGGAAATTGATAGGAGATACTTTAGGATTTTCCATGTTTTAGATATCTCATTCTCTTAAGAGAAGTTAATGTGTCAACAGGTAACAAAGGACTGTTAACGGGTTTTTATATTATTGACAGATAACTAAAGACTAATCAATTCATATTTTTAACTCTGCAGTTCTGTATGTATCAATTGAGAGCATTTTACAATAAAAATACTTTTATTAAAATAATACTGTGTAGAATTACTCTCAAAGTTTAAAATCCTAGACACTCATTTAGGAAGTTATAAATGACTAGGACCCATGACGACAGAGGTAACAATTTAATTATGAGTTACTCATCTGAACTTTTCCCATAAAAAGTAACTGAGATCCTGTTTAACTGCCTGAGACTGGAAAAGCATTCTCCCTTCATGGGATCTATTTTGAGCCTTAGCAGAGAAACTGATTTCCCTCCTTTAGTGGGTTAACCTAGAGCATATCAGGTCCAGAATAACCTAAATCCTTCACAGGGTTCAGGCGTATTTGGCAGGGTGTTTCTCTACGGCTGCAGTGCCAAGATTGACACCGCTATTCAACTGCACTTTGCCTTTTTTGGGGGTCTCAAGGAGTTTCTCCCCGTCGACCACTTAGAAATTTTTTCTGCACTGGAGACATGAGCTTGGCAGCAGGATCGGCTCCTCACAGATTGGTCGATCTCTACACTGCCCCAATCTCTACACTGTCTCCATTTCAGAACTCCTCCAAACATTTCTTCGTCACCCTCGCCCCCCCCCCCCCCCCCCGCCTTTCATGGGCATGGCTCCAGGCCTCAACTGCCAGGTTGGCACTGCCAGGGTGCCTGGGTGCAGAGGGAGCACCAGGTACTACTCTGCCTTGCCCCAACCATCCGAGGGGTTTTAATGACCTGTGAAATCCCCCAAGGTGCCTTCATACCTCATCCACAACTGTGTAAACCAGTGATAAACGGCGCCCCGTTGAGGCCTTGTTTGCACGACCTTGATTGCCAGGCGCCGGGTGAATACGGCATTGGATACAATTATCTAGATCACAGCCAGTGATGGCGTGACCATATCGTACCAGGGGCTGAAAGTTGGGTGATTTGAGTGAGATAGATTGGGGGCTCTCCCAGGATTCATCCCATTGTGCCCAGCTCTTACTTGAAAAATCACATCCGAGCTCAATGAGTGATTATTACAAACATCAGGGATCCAAAAGGCAAAAAGAACACAGCAGTCATAACAGGAGTATCAGTGGTCCGAGACGTCAAAGATTGCTTTACAGAGCAATACATGCACAGCAAGGATGTAAAAAAAGCTGCTTTCTGAAAATTGTTCCACAACAATATATTACACCTTTATCGACCAATCAGACTTCTATACTCTCTACCAGGAATGAGCCTTTGGAGACAAGGTTAAACGAACTCACCCATTGCGAGACCAACTTCATCAACCCTAGCTTTATATCCTGACTGAATGTAGTCCTAGGTGAAGGGAAGAGAGAGAGGAATAATGGGCAGGGCCTACACCTGGCAATCCACCTACTCCGAACCTCGGAAACTTCCGACCGTTCAAGCCGACGGGATCTGCCTGTTGTGCACAGAATGGGAAACCCCGTTGTCAAAGACGGGATCGAAAGATCCCAACGTCAGCCGATGACGGGCCACCTCCGGCACGGCTAGGCATGCCGAAAGGGGTGCGGAAAATCCTGCCCCATATGTTTCTCAATGAGCAGGTTAAAATTCTGCACAGGTTGGAAGAGTTATTATTTAAATGGTGACCGACTGGGAAATGTTGATGTGCATAAGGACCTGGGTGTCCTTGTACACGAGTCACTGCAAGCAAGCATGCAGGTAGAGCAAGCAGGCAGGAAGGCAAATGGTTGGCCTTCATTGCAAAAGGATTTGAATACAGGAGTAAGGATGTCTCACTGCAGCTGTACAGGGCCTTGGTGAGACCACACCTGGAATTTTGTGTGCAGTTTTGGCCTCCTTACCTAAGAATGAATATACTCGTCATAGAGTAAATGCCACAAAGATTCACCAGACCGATTCTTGAGATGGCAGGATTATCATATGAGGAGAGATTGGGTCGACTAGGTCTGTACTCACTGGAATTTAGAAGAATGAGAAGGGATCTTATTGAAGATTCTGACAGGGCTGGACAGACTGTTATTTACTCTGACAGGGAGCTCTAAAAAAAAGGGAGCACAGTCTCAGGATGCAGAGTAGGCCATTTAGAGCTGAGATGAGAAGAAAGTTTTATACTGAGAGAATTGTAATCCTATAGACTTCTCTGCCACAGAAAACTGTTGAGACCAAGACACTGAATGTATTTAAGAAGGAAACAGATTTCTAGAATCTAAAGGTGTCAAGGAGTATGGTGTTGCAACACAGGAACTGCCATGATCATATTGAATGGTGGAGGAGGCTGAAAAGTTCAAATGACCTTTGCCTGCTCTTATTCTATGTGTAGGTGTTGTGGCTTCCCGAGTCACTGAGAGCAAGGACCTTCAATAAAGAGTATTTTATTCACGAGCTTAGCAACCGCTTCAACGCTTGTGCTCTGCCCGCACTCCTAGATATAACGCCCGTACTCCCATCAAGTGACTTTTTACGTAGCCGTGTCATCACATTCTCCCGTGATTACTTAGTCTACAGATGTGATTTAACCGCCGCACTGTACCCAGCACAGATCTGGATGCGCTGGGTAAATAGCGGGGAAGGCCAAAATTGAGATTTGCAGCGGGCGCGAAACGGTTTGCAATTCACCCGGCCTGCTACCAATGGCGAGTTCCAGAACTCACCCAAAAATGGCGAGCATATCATTAACCTTCATTTGCATGAATTTCAATCTCATTACCGAGATTGAAGTCGAATGTAGAGGACTCAGGGAATTATCCGACTCTCCAGCATGAAATCACGTGGGCCTCGTTTAGCACTTCTTTTCAAAAACGTGAAGGTGGCGCAATGGCTGCTGAGGGGAAGTGAGGAGGTGAGGAGCCGTTTCCATTTATTGGCATGCAGCTCAAGGGCACCAGAACTGCTGCCCCAATGCTTGGTGGGGGTGGGGGGGGGGGGGGGGGGGGCGGTGGGGGAGACCCAGCAAGGGGCTTGGGCTTGGTCATGAGGCTGAAGTGATCTAGGCCAAGGATCACTCCTGGACCGGTGCGGGAGGGGTGGCTTTGCATCTGTGAGGTCTTCAAACCATCTTTAAATATTTTGGAGACCCATAACAGTGGCAACCCCAGCTAAGTCTGTCTGTCCTACCAAACACTCCTCAGGCATCGCCATCCTGCGGCCAACCTCATGAAAGTCAATTTCACTCCCTTTGTTTGTGACCAGCGTCTAGCTTCACAGCTGAATGCTGGGGCGGCACGGTGGCACAGTGGCTAGCACTGCTGCCTGACAGTGCCAGGGTCCCAGGTTCAATTCCAACCTTGGGTGACTATATGAAGTTTTCACATTCTCCCCATGTCTGCGTGAATTTCCTCTGGGTGCTCTGGTTTTCTCCCACAGTCCATAGATGTGCAGGTTAGGTGGAGTTATGGGGATAGAGCAGGGGAATGGGCCTAGGTAGGGTGCTTTTTCAGAGGGTCAGTGCAGACTCAATGGGCCAAATCACCACCTTCTGCACTGTAGGTATTCTATGGTTCTATTTCAAATGAGGAATTAGCCTTGTTAGTTGTAATAGCACTTCACACTCATCAACTCTCAAGTGCCTCCTCAAGGGTGCAAGTGCCATGTCTCAGAGGATTATTACCAACTTTGATGGCTGAACAGTGTGCCTGAACTCCAGGAGTATCAGCACCATAGAGGCAGCTGTCAACAATCAAACACTAAACAGCCGGCTTTCAGCATTGGGAATCCTCTCGCGATGAAAGGGTAAGTGTGTGGATCAGGGGATGGCACCTGTGCACGGTCTCCGTCATGTTCCTGGCAGAGGTCTGGGGTCTAAGGGCTCCTGATGTGGCTGAGGGTGAGTGTGCAGAGCAAGGTTTGCCAGCACAGCTGGCTCACTGGGCAGTACTCTGAGAGAAGGGGGAACACGTAAGGGTGGGGAAGTCTCGGGGTGGAAGCCATTACTGTCAGCTTCTCTCCTTTTCCAAGTCCTTACAGATACCAAAACAGTTGTTGGAGTTGATCCCGCAGTGGCTGCCTTCGCGTTACTGGTGGCAGCCGCCGAGGTGGCCTTCGCCGGAGAAGCCAGCAGCAATGACACAGGCCCAGCCATCGGACTTTATCATCTTTGAGCTGTACCAGGCATATCAAGATGCCTGGGCTGCAGGATTTACTGCAATCTCCAGGTGTCCCAGGTCCAGGGGGCAATCGATGGCCCCCATGCCTCCCTGCGACCACAGGGGCATCAGGGAGTGCCCTTTATTAACAAGAAGGGGTTCCACACCCTGAATATTCAGCATGTGTGCAACCACCATATCATGCACATGTTTGCCCGTTACCCAGGGAGTGTGGAAGACAACTACATCCTGGGGCACACAGAGATCCGCAGTGTCTTTGAGGACCATCTAGGATTAGCTCTTGGGGACAAGGGTTACCTGCTAAGGTCATGGCTGATGACGCCAGTGCGGAGGCCTGAGACCGATGCGGAGACCCGTAATAATGAGGGCCATGTTTGCCACCCGTGCTATCATTGAATGGGGCATCAGACTGCTGAAAATGCAGTTCCGATGCATGGACTGCTCTGGGGGTGCCCTGCAGTACACCCCCAGAGGGTCTCCCGCTTTGTGGTGGTCTTCTGTATCCTCCACAACCTGGAATGGTCAATATGTCGCGGGGCGACATACTAGAGGAGGAGAAGGAGGGACATGCAGCCCCATCTGAGGAGGAGGACCAGGAGGGGCTGAAGGATGAGCCTGAGGAGCGGTCAAGGGATGGAGGTCAGGTGTTCCAATGGGCCTGGAGGACCAGCGATACCCTCATCATCTCTAGATTCTCATAGGACAAGGCTGTGTCCATCAGTTGAGCCCCCCAACCCCCCAGTTCCCTCCCTCCTCCTCATCCCTCCTTCCCTCTTCCCCTCTCACCCATTTCCCTCCTTCCTGCCCCTTTTCCTCAGATTTTCCCTTGGATGCTCCTGTCTCTACCTGATGTGCATCAGCAACTGTGTGCTGCTCACCAGATTGTGCCCCAAAGGCCTGTCCATTAATGTCACCCTCTGAGGTGTGTATTTGTGCACTAGTGGAAGGTGGGAATGATAGTTGTGATGCCTCGCCAGTGGTCTCCTCTGAGCTCTCCTCTGGGGTGGTCTATTAGGTGGTGTGCGGGGGAACAATTCCGCTTGGCCCGGCCTCATCAGATGGAGATCCTGCAAGACAATGGACAGTGATCAGTGAGAGGGAAAGGTCATTTTGTCTGACATAAACAACTCAATTGAGACAGGTCATCTGGGTGAAGGGGCAGTGGATCCTCTCCTCTGCGCCACAGGCCAACCTTGCTGTTGGTGACTATTCTCTCCTCGGTCAACTTTGCGATCTCCAGAGCCCGTTCCTCAGAGGGGGTGACGACTTAGATCTCTACCGCCCATCTTGGCCTTTTTCAGCTTGTTATGAGCTACCTTCTCCTGCAGCGACAGAGAGGTCATCGTGAGATGCACGCTTGCTAGATCAGGCGATTCTATAGCAGGTGACTATAGGTGGGTACCGCAACTGGACGTGAAGGTGTGAAGGTGAGTGGGAAAGGATTCTGAGGAACAAGCACAAAGATCATATGGTGGGAGGGTGCGAGCTGTCAGCCAATGATATCTTGGGGCGGGGGGGGGGGGGGGGGTGTTGGTAATTTGTGAGGTAGCAGGCGGAACTGATCGCAGGAGGCATGGTAACTTACCCTTGCAGCTTGATGGAGGTCGTTGGTCTTCTTCCGAGGTTGGACGGCGGTCCTCCTGGTCATGCTGCCCACACTGACAGCGGCTGCCGCTGCCTCCCAGCCGGCATTACTGACCCTGCTGCTGGTCCTCTGACCCCCTCGGGGGAACAGGATGCCCCGCCCCTCATTCACAGTGTCAATAAGCCTGGCCAGGTCGGCATTGCCAAAGCGAGGAGCAGATCTGCGGGCTGCCAGGCTTATGTGTTGACTGGGAGTGAGTAGCGAGGGAGCGTTTAAAAGCAGCTGCCCCTTGTTAACGGCGGGTTGCTGAGGCGTGGGTCTGGCGAATCAGATGGTGTGACAGCCAGTAATGGCGAGAATCTCGTGGGGGCTCATTTTTGGCACTAAGTGCCGTTAAACACTGGCCGCGATCTCGCCAACGCGGACGTCGAGAAACACCTCACCAAATGCACCGAAAATGACACTTAAAAATGTTTAATTGAGCCCCGTGTCTCTCTTCCTGCTTCTGTGTTCATAGAGTTGTTTCATTCCTGCTCTGGGGGTAGTCAGAAACTGATGACGGCTAACCTGCAGGTTTATTCCCAATTTGTCTTTCCGGAATTCAGCCCATCTATCTGTCCTTATTAACAAATCTGAACTGCAATTGTTTTTACCTTCCCACACACTCATTTTAATAATGACATGGGAACAGTTCATGTTCTCTGCCCACTCTCAGTTGTGACTGTGCGAGAGGCAATTCTTAAAAAGCAGTCAAGACCTCAGATTATTTGGAAAGTGAAAAACAGGGCAGGATTTTCCGTCCCCCTCCATGGCGTGTTCTGCAACGCCAAAGTGCAGATCGCCAGGATCTTTCTGTTCCGACGTTGTCAACAGGGCTTACCGTTGAATGCACCCTTCATGATGGGGGTGCACCAACGGTGGGACTGTAAGATCCCATCAGCATAAATGGCCAGAAGATCCACCCCCTACTCCCACTGAAAACCCTCTGATACACACCAATATCTACATAGCCCACCACTGATGTCTGTGCTTCGCACTCTGGCCCCTCTCATGTTTGTGCCTTTTTACAGTCTGTGAAATCTTCCAATTGTCAAATATAATCTGTGCCAAGCAAGGCCAAGTTGGATCATGTCTGTGAATTGGAGTGAGTCTAATTTGAATTTTAAAGGTCATGTTTAGATAGGAATTTAACAAATTTAGTTTAATATTCTGCAGACACAAATTAAAACCATTTCTTCTTTATCACCTCACCATTTCCCCTGACTGGATGCTGCTAATTGCCTTCCCAGAGTTACAATCATTTGGCAACCCCAGAGCCAACAGTGGACAGGAGACCGAGCAATGCAGCAAGTGGTGGCGAGGAGGCAATAGTTCAGCTTACTTTGGTTCAGAATTTGCTTTGTTGACAATGAAAATTCATTGTGAATCTTAATGGCCTGGATTTTGCGGCAGTGATGACACAAAGCTGTCAGCATTCGCCATGATGACTCCACTGGAAACTAACGGCAACATCCGGAGTCTGTACATGCGCAGAATAACGTGGAAATTCTGAGGTAGATGTGGGCGATTCCACACTTCTGCAGAGGGAGTGCTCCTGAGGCACTGTTCAGCCCAACAACCCTCAATGGAAAACTATCGACTTGAACAAAACATCCATTTGTATGCCGCTATTATTTTCACAGTGCTCAGCAAAGGTTTATACCAACAAAAAGGAAGGACGGAAGAAAGAGGGAAAATCGACCGTGGATATCTAAGGAAATAAGGGAGAGTATCAAATTGAAGGAAAAAGCATATAAAGTGGCAAAGATTGCTGGGAGATTAGAGGACTGGGAAATCTTTAGGGGGCAACAGAAAGCTACTAAAAAAGCTATAAAGAAGAGTAAGATAGAGTATGAGAGTAAACTTGCTCAGAATATAAAAAAGACAGTAAAAGTTTTTACAAATATATAAGACAAAAAAGAGTGGCTAAGGTAAATATCGGTCCTTTAGAGGATGAGAAGGGAGTTTTAATAATGAGAAATGAGGAAATGGCTGAGGAACTGAACAGGTTTTTTGGGTCGGTCTTCACAGTGGAAGACACAAATAACATGCCAGCGACTGATAGAAATGAGGCTATGACAGGTGAGGACCTTGAGAGGATTGTTATCACTAAGGAGGGAGTGATGGGAAAGCTAATGGGGCTAAAGGTAGACAAGTCTCCTGGCCCTGATGGAATGCATCCCAGAGTGCTAAAAGAGATGGCTAGGGAAATTGCAGATGCACTAGTGATAATTTACCGAAATTCACTAGACTCTGGGGTGGTCCCGGTGGATTGGAAATTAGCAAACGTGACGCCACTGTTTAAAAAAGGAGGTAGGCAGAAAGCAGGAAATTATAGGCCAGTGAGTTTAACTTCGGTAATAGGGAAGATGCTGGAATCTATCATCAAGGAAGAAATTGCGAGGCATCTGGATAGAAATTGTCCCATTGGGCAGACGCAGCATGGGTTCGTAAAAGGCAGGTCATGCCTAACTAATTTAGTGGAATTTTTTGAGGACATTACCAGTGCAGTAGATAACGGGGAGCCGATGGATGTGGTATATCTGGATTTCCAGAAAGCCTTTGACAAGGTGCCACACAAAAGGTTGCTGCATAAGATAAAGATGCATGGCATTAAGGGTAAAGTAGTAGCATGGATAGAGGATTGGTTAATTAATAGAAAGCAAAGAGTTGGGATAAATGGGTGTTTCTCTGGTTGGCAGTCAGTGGCTAGTGGTGTCCCTCAGGGATCCGTGTTGGGCCCACAATTGTTCACAATTTACATTGATGATTTGGAGTTGGGGACCAAGGGCAATGTGTCCAAGTTTGCAGATGACACTAAGATGAGTGGTAAAGCGAAAAGTGCAGAGGATACTGGAAGTCTGCAGAGGGATTTGGATAGGTTAAGTGAATGGGCTCGGGTCTGGCAGATGGAATACAATGTTGACAAATGTGAGGTTATCCATTTTGGTAGGAATAACAGCAAACGGGATTATTATTTAAATGATAAAATATTAAAGCATGCCGCTGTTCAGAGAGACTTGGGTGTGCTAGTGCATGAGTCACAGAAGGTTGGTTTACAAGTGCAACAGGTGATTAAGAAGGCAAATGGAATTTTGTCCTTCATTGCTAGAGGGATGGAGTTTAAGACTAGGGAGGTTATGTTGCAATTGTATAAGGTGTTAGTGCGGCCACACCTGGAGTATTGTGTTCAGTTTTGGTCTCCTTACTTGAGAAAGGACGTACTGGCGCTGGAGGGTGTGCAGAGGAGATTCACTAGGTTAATCCCAGAGCTGAAGGGGTTGGATTATGAGGAGAGGTTGAGTAGACTGGGACTGTACTCATTGGAATTTAGAAGGATGAGGGGGGATCTTATAGAAACATTTAAAATTATGAAGGGAATAGATAGGATAGATGCGGGCAGGTTGTTTCCACTGGCGGGTGACAGCAGAACTAGGGGGCATAGCCTCAAAATAAGGGGAAGTAGATTTAGAACTGAGTTTAGGAGGAACTTCTTCACCCAAAGGGTTGTGAATCTATGGAATTCCTTGCCCAGTGAAGCAGTTGAGGCTCCTTCATTACATGTTTTTAAGGTAAAGATAGATAGTTTTTTGAAGAATAAAGGGATTAAGGGTTATGGTGTTCGGGCCGGAAAGTGGAGCTGAGTCCACAAAAGATCAGCCATGATCTAATTGAATGGCGGAGCAGGCTCGAGGGGCCAGATGGCCTACTCCTGCTCCTAGTTCTTATGTTCTATTAAATGCCAATAGTGCTGAAGGAGGCTATTCAGCCCATCGAGAGCGCACCGGCCCTCTGAAAGAGCACCCTACCCGAGGCCCGCACCCCTGCCCTATTCCTGTAACCCCACCTTACCTTTGGATACTAAGGGACAATTTAGCATGTCCAATCCACCCAACCTGCTCATCTTTGGACTGTGGGAAGAAACCGGAGCACCCTGAGGAAATCCACGCAGACACGGGGAGAACGTGCAAACTCCACACAGTAACGCATGCTCATAATTGAACCCGGTCCCTGGCGCTATGAGGCAATGATGCTAACCACCGTGCCACCCCACTGTAGAAACTCGTGAAAACGTCCACCTTGTCAAATGGCTTCTTAGTAACATACTAACTTCATAAGTACCGGCAAACATACAAAATGCGCATGCTGACCCCGAGCAATTAAGTATATATTTGCCGAATGTCTCATTTTTCCTATCATGATAAAAAAATCCATATCTTTATCAAGTTTATAAAACGGTTCAACATCATTTAAGCTTCTTTCTTTTCTCTTATGTTATGAGCTTCACTGGCAAGTCCAGTATTCATTGCCCATCCCGAAGTGCGCTCGGCCATCTCAATCCATTTATTCTGTCATTTGAAGATTGAAATAATAAGTGAAGGATAAAAGTGCTTTTAAGCTGCCATCGGGAATTGGGGAACCCCCCCCCCCCCCCCCCCCCCCCCCCCCCCCCACCACAACTACCCATAACCCACCAGAGTTTTGTGGGCAGCTTTCTTCAACGTTGCTTCACAGCTGACCGACCACTAAAGTCCAAGCAGCTTCTCCATCTGCCTCTTGGGTGTGTCAATAGTTAGACCAGTGTTTTTAAATATAGACCAGGGGACCATTTTCTGGAATCAGACTGACTCTCCTGTTTCCTCGTGGCACCGTGGAACCGTCGGTTTGTGACTGGCACGGCCTGGGAATGGGTTGCTGTCTGCATTAGGGCGATAGACCCAGAGGAGGCCAATTAACTGGCTGCCACCTCGAAAATGCTGCTCCAATTCCCGCCACCAGCCGGGATGGTGTTGTTCCCCACTTCCGGCCTCAATGGTGGGATCTGTCCAGAAAATACAGACTCATATGTTTAAACTTCATCTACATGCACCGTTTTTAATGCATTCAAAGTTTTCCTGGAAGATATGTCCCTGCTCCCTCTGTAAATTAACTCCTGGTATGGGAGGGGCAGTAAGGAGTCCTTGTTCAGCAATATCTAACCCTTGGTGTGAAGGGGAATGGCAGGGGAGCATGATGCCAGGAAGAGCAGCACCAGCTACTGCAGGAGACAGCTTGGACTAGGCCAGGGGTTTCCAAACTGGGATTATCAGAACCCAGAGGGTCCGCGGGAGCCTCCCAGGGAGTCCACAGGAGGACAGGCACATTTGATAAATGCTGCAGAGCTAACTGTCTGGAGCAGCCAGCCTCTGATTGGATGAGCATGGACAGTGGCGTGATGGGAAGAGTGGGCCTTGCAGCAGGAGCCAGAGCAAGCCGAGGAGTGGGTGCCAGAGTGTGGGGAGGGGGACCAGAGCAGGCCTTGGGAAAAAGTGCTTGGGGGCAGGTGAGTATGTGAGAGGGGGGAATGAGTGCGAGAGAGAGGGGGATGATTGCGTAAGAAAGAGGCGGTGAGAGGGAGGGGTGAGTATGTGAGAGAGAGGGGAGTGAGTGTGTGTGAGGGGGGATGAGTGTGTGAGAGGGAGGGTGAGTGTGCGAGAGAGGAGTTGAGTGTGTGAGAGAGGGATTTAGGGTACGAGAGGGAGGTGCGTGAGTGTGGGTGGGGTGAGATTTACATTAGGTTTAGATTTATTGTATCGTGCACAGTACGAGGTACAGTGAAAAATATTGATCTGCGCACAGTCCAGGCAGATTGTTCCATACATGAAAACATAAATACGATAAATACACAATGTAAGTACATAGACATAGACATCGGGTGAAGCATATGGAGTGTAGTGCTACACAGTAGAGAAGATGCGTAGGGTGATCAGTTCAGTTCATCAGTGGGCCATTCAGAAGTCTGGTAACAGTGGAAGAAGCTGTTTTTGAATCTATTGGTGTGTGTTCTCAGACTTTTGTATCTTCTGCCCAATGGAAGAATTTGGAAGAGTGAATAGCCCAGTTTGGAGATGTTTTTGATTATGCTGCCCGCTTTCCCAAGGCAGTGGGAGGTGTAGACAGAGTCAATGGATGGGAGGCGGGTCTGCATGATGGACTGGACTGTGTTCACAACTCTCTGTAGTTTTTTACAGTCTTGGGCCGAGCATTTGCCATACCAACCTGTGATGCAGCCAGATAGTTTGCATCTGTAAAAATTGGTAAGAGTGAATGAATGTGTGAGAGAGGAGCGTGTGTGTGTGAGAGAGAGATGGAGATGTTTGTGTGTGAGGGAGGGAGACATGTGTGTGAGAGAATGAGACATGTTTGTGTGTGAGAGAGGGAGATGTGTGTGTTTGTGTATGAGAGAGGGAGATGTGTGTGAGTGAGAGAGAGAGATGTGTGTGTGTGTGAGGGAGATGTGTGCATGTGTGTGTGTGAGAGGGAGATTTAAATTTTTGTGTGCGAGAGAAAGATGTGTGTGTGTGTGCGAGTAAGAGGGAGATGGGTGTGTGCGTGAGAGAGAAAGATATGTGTGCGTCTATGAGTTTGTGTGAGGGGAGACATGTATGTGTGTGTGTGAGAGAGGGAGATATCTATGTGTTTGTGTGTGAGAGGGAGATGTGTGTGAGAGAGAGATGGAGATGTATTTGTGTGTGTGTGTGAGCGAGAGGGAGACGTGTGTGTTTGTGTGCGAGAGAGGAAGACATGTGTGTGTGAGAGGGAGATGTGTGTGTTTGTGTGTGAGAGAGGAAGACATGTGTGTGTGAGAGATGTGCGTGTTTGTGTCTGAGAGAGGAAGACATGTGTGTGTGAGAGGAAGACGTGTGTGTTTGTGTGGGAGAGAAGAAGACATGTGTGTGTGAGAGGGAGATGTGTGTATTTGCATGTGAATGAGAGGGAGACTCATCTGGACTCAAAACATTAGCTGCCTTTTCTCTTCACAGATGCTGTCAGACCTGCTGAGATTGTGCAGTACTTTCTGTTTCAGATTCCAGCAGCCACAGTAATTTGCTTTTGTCCCCCAAATCCCTCTGCGCTGCAGCTTTCTGCAGTCTCTCCAACTAAATAATATTCAACTTCTTTGCTCTTCATACCAAAGTGCATAACTACACATTTTCCGACATTAAATTCCATCTGCCAGGTATTTTGTCAGACTCGCCTAACCTGTCTATATCCCTCTGTAGACTTTGGACTCATCCAAGTCATTAATATATATTGTAAAGAATTTTGGCCCCAGGACTGATCCCTGTGGCACTCCACTAGGTATGGGTTGCCAGCCTGAAAATGCCTCTCTTATCCCAACTCTTTGTCGACTATTAGTTAGTCAATCCTCTATCTCTGCTAAGATACTACCCTCTTCAGCATGGGCTCTTATCTTATTAAGTATGTGTATGAGAGTAGCCTTTTGTGCGGTACTTTACTTCCATTCTGTCTGCATGACGCCAGGCTTCCGATGGCCTTTCATATTCAGTCTTTACCTTGCTCTCATGCTGACATCTCTGTCCTCGGCCTGCTGCAATGTTCCAGTGAGGCTCAATGTCAGCTTCAGCAACAGCACCTCATCTTTCAAATTGGCACTTAACATCCTTCTGGGCTCAACACTTGAGGACCACAATTTCGACCTTAAAATCCGTTGGCACTTTGTTCCCGTTTCTTTGTTTCATTCTTTTTCTTTCAGTCAACTATCCACCTGCTCTGGGCAAGTCTTTTGTTTTGAGGTTTCTTTTCTTGCCCCCTCTCCATTCCCTTTGGTCCTGGAGGACTAAATTTCAAAGCCTTCAAATTCTCTTGTTTTTTTGAACCCTATCGCAGGCCTTCCATTTGTCCCACCCACCCCTTGCTCAAAATACTCCACATCTTTAACTTTCCCCAGTTCTGTTGCAAGGTCACAGACCTGAAACGTTGGGCGCGATTCTCCGCTCCCACGCCGGGTGGGAGAATCGCGGGAGGGCCGCTCTGGCACCCCCTGCGATTCTGCCACTCCCCCCCCCCCCCCCCAAAATGTTTTTCACAGCGATCTGCGATTCTCCGACCCGGATGGGCCGAGCGGCCTGCCATTCCCGACCGGTTCACGCCGGCGGCAACCTCACCTGGTCGCTGCCGGCGTTAACATGGCGCCAAAAGCTGGTTTGTGGCTTGTGGGGGGGCGGAGAGGGGAGTGAACACCATGACCGTGCTTGGGAGGGGACTGGCCCGTGATCGGTGCCAACCGATCGTCGGGCCGGCGGCTCAAAGGGACGCACTCTTTCCCCTCCGCTGCCTCGCAAGATCAAGCCGCCATGTCTTGCGGAGCAGCGGAGGGGAAGACGGCAACCATGCATGCGCGGCTGACGTCATTAGGCGCGCCGGCTGCGTCATTCTCGGCGCGCCAGGCCTTGACGCCAGCGACAAGGCCCCGCGGCCGGGATTTACGGCACGGCCCTCCTAGCCCCCCCCCCCCCCCCCCCCCCCCGGGGAGGGGGGTAGAATAGGGGACGAGGAACGGTCTCCGACGCCGTCGTGAACCTCTCCAGGTTTCACAACGGCATCAGGCCTTGCGGAGAATTCCTCCCCGTGTCTCTGATTCTCTCCATGAATTCTCCCATAACGGTTGAGTATTTCCAGCGTTTTCTCTTTTAATTTCAGATTTTCAGCATCTGCAGTATTCTGCTTTTCAATCTGGAGTGTTTTCTTTCTATCCTTTCATGAAAATAACGCCCAAGGAAAATTGCCTTCATGTGGACACACTGGTTATCGACTGATACCAACCAGCATTGAAGTATTGAGTGGGATAATTCTTTTGCATCACTTAATGTCATCGTGTTTACTCAAGTGTTAGTTAATGGAGTTGAACTTGCTTAATTATTTTAAAGTTGCCTGTGTGCTGCAAGAACAAGTATTTGTAGTCCTTGTATTGTCAGCCAAGGCCCCTATGATACTGATGACTCCAATTTGGAAACAACATTGGAAAAACAACCAGATATCACTCACAAAGCCATTGAGTTCAATCAAATCGGCAACCTAGAGAAAGGCTAAGTAGCATAAAGGGTTAATGTTAAATATGTAAATAGACTGTCTATCTCATCAGTGATGTAAGATCACATGACAACAGAGCATACTGAGAGATAGTTCAGTGTGAAGCCTCATACTAAACATTGCCCTGCATGTAGTTAGAAGAATGCTGAATAGAAGGTAAAGTTTACCAACAGCCTTGGTTCCTGCAGTCTCTAGTGATCCTAACCAAGGACAACCTGAGTTAAGACCCACAACAATGAAAACAGAGCTGTATTACTGGTGGATCAGTTACAAATGTCATATATTGAGCTGAGTCCCACTGTTTGAAACCCGAGAATTACAAAATCACAGAATTACTGTGACGCAGAAGGAGGCTATTTAGCCCATTGTTTCTGCACCGGCTCTCTGAGTGAGCAACATATTTAGTGCCTCTCTCCTGCCTTTTCCCCACCATGCACATTCTTCCTTTTCAGATAAAAGTCTCATTCTCTTTGGAATGCCTTCAGTGAACCTGCCTCCAACACATTCTCAGGCAGCACATTCTAAACCCTAACCACTTGCTGTGTGAATAAAAAAAAGCCCTCATATAACTTTTGCTTCTTTTACCAATTATTTAAAATATGTGCCCTCTTGTCCTCAATGTGTTCCTCATTAACAGGAAGAGTTTCTCCCTCTCCACTCTGTCCAGCTCCCTGATGATTTTGAATACCTCGGTCAATGTTCGTCACAACTTGTTCTGAGGAAGGAAACATCAGACTATCCAACTTGATTGAACTTCGTAATAAACAAATTGGACATAAATAGTGCTAACCATCTAAGTGGGTGACAGTAACATGGCTGTTCATCTGGAGGAAGAAACATAGAAATAATGTTCCCTGGTCTTAGGTGAGAAGATCAACAATGAAAGACAGTCTCTGTAGATGAAGCCAGTGTTGTCATAATATTTGCAGGACATTAATTAGTGAAAACTAGATATTTTTTATTCATTTGTGGGATGTGGGCATCGCTAGTTAGACCAGCATTTATTGCCCAACCCTAGTCACCCTTCAGAAGGTGGTGGTGAGATGCCTTCTTGAACCGCTGCACTCCTTGAGGTGTAGGTACACCCACTGCGCTAGTAGAGAGGGAGTTGCAGGATGCTGTCCCAGCTACAGTGAAGGGGAGGCGATATATTTTCAAATCAGGCTGGTGAGTGACATGGAGGGGAACTTCCAGGTGGTGGTGTTCCCAGGTATTTGATACTCTTGTCCTTCTAGCTGGTAGTGGTCATGGGTTTGAAAGGTGCTGCCTAAGGAACATTGATGAGTTACTGCAGTGCATCTTGTAGGTGGTATGCACACTGTCACTGGTCGCCGGTGGTGGAGGGTTTGAATGTTTGTGGAAGGGGTAGCAATCAAGCTTCTTGAGTGTTGGAGCTGCACTCATCCATGCAAGTGGAGAATGTTCCACTACAGTCCTGACATGTGCCTTGTAGATGGTGGCTAGGCTTTGGGGGGTCAGGAGGTGAGTTACTCGCTGTAGGATTCCTAGCCTTTGATCTATCCTGGTAGCCACAGTATTAATATGTATAGTCCAGAGTTGAGTTTCTGATCAATGGTAACTCCCAGGATGTTGATTGTGGGGGATTCAGCGATGGTAATGCCATTGAGTGTCAAAGGGCAGTGGTTAGATCCTCTCTTGTAGGAAATGGTCATTGCCTGGCACTTGTGTGGCACGAATGTAACTCGCTACTTGTCAGCCCAAGCCTGAATATTGTCCAGATCTTGCAGCGTTTGGACTTGGAGTGCTTCATTATCTGTGGAGTCAAGGATGTTGCTGAACATTGTGCAGTCAACCACAAATATCCCCATTTCTGACCTTATGGTGAAGCAGCTGAAGCTGGTTGGGCCTAGGACACAACCCTGAAGAACTCCTGAAGTGATGTGTTGGAACGGAGATGATTGTCCTCCAATCACAACAACCATCTTTCTTTGTGCTAGTTTTGACTCCAACTAGCGGAGAGTTTTCCCCCTGATCCCCATTAGCTCCAGTTTAGCTAAGGTTCCTTTGTGCCATACTCGGTCAAATGTTGCCTGATGTCAAAGAAAGTCACTCTCACCTCACCTCTGGCATTCAGCTCTTTTGTCCATCTTCAAACCAAGGCGGTGATGAGGTCAGGAGCTGAGTGAACCTGGCCGAACCCAAACTGAGCAGGTTATTGCTGAGTAAGCGCCACTTGTTAGCGCTGTTAATGACACCTTCTATCACTTTACTGATGATGGAGAGTAGACTGATAGGGCAGTAATTTGCTGGGTTGGATTTGTCCTGTTTCTGGTTTACAGGACACACCTGGGCAATTTTCTACTTTGTCGGGTAGATGCCAGTGTTGCAGCTGTACTGGAACAGCTTGGCTCGGGGCAAGGCAAGTCTTGGGGCACAAGTCTTCAGTGCTATTGCCAGAATATTGTCAGGGTCAGGGCCTTTGATAATCTAGTGCCTTCTGCCATTTCTTGATATCACGTGGAGTGAATCGTATTGGCTGAAGACTGACATCTGTGATGTTGGGGACGTCTGGAGGAGACTGAGATGGATCATCCACTCGGTACTTCTGGCTGAAGATTGTTGCGAATGCCTCAGCCTTGTCTTTTGCACCGATGTGCTGGGCTCCTCCATCACTGAGGATGGGGATATTTGTCGAGCCTCCTCCTCCAGTGAGTTGTTTAATTGGCCATGGCTGGATGTGGCAGGACTGCAGAGCTTAGATCTGATGCATTTGTTGTAGAATTGCTTTGCTCTGTCTATTACTTGCTGCTTCTGCTGTTTGGCACACAAGTAGTCCAAGTAGTTGTAGCTTCACCAGGTTGACACCTCATTTTTCAGTCTGCCTGATGTTGCTCCTGGCATGCTCTCCTGCACTCTTCATTGAACCAGGGTTAGTCCCCTGGCTTGGTGATAATGGTAGAGTGGGTGATATGCCTAGCCAGATTGTGGTTGAATCCAATTCTGCTGTTGCTGATGGCCCTCTGTGCCTCATTGATGTCCAGTCTTGAGTTACTAGATCTGTTCGCAGCCACACTATCTAACGGGACTCTGGTTCTATTCAGCGCCACCGAGGATGCACTTGGTCCCATTTCCTGCAATGAGGAGCTCCGCTGGCCAGAAATCCTCAGTGCAGGAGGGAATCAGGACGCCATTTTTAAATGGCATACCGATCTCCCGACCCCCCAACCCCCTGATGCGACCCGTGAACCACCCAAAAGACCAACTCACCTATAAGGAAATCCTATGGCCCCCGCACCCCGCCTAACACAGTTAAGGCATCCCCGTGACTGATCCATATTGCGGAAAAATAGCCAGCTTGGGACTTGGCACCACCAGCCGTGCACCCTGGCAGTAACCCTGCAAGCTGGCAGTGCCACCTGGACACCTTGGCAGTGCTAGGCTGGCACCCAAGTGGCAATGAAAGGCTGGCAGTGCCAGGTCAGCACCAACAGTGTTAGGGTACCATCCTGCCCCAAGAACAACCACCTGCGTGCCTCCGATCCCCTGAAAGACCCCCACAAGTGCTGTTCCATCTGTCCCCGTTTGTGGCATCCAGCACTGAACGACGCTCGCCCGAGATCTCTGAGGTGAAGGGGTTAGATCACAATGCCTCAGGTAGATCATGGGGGAGAATGGATTGGCCATGATAACTTGCCCTTAGTGATCAAAAAGGTTAGGAGGGGTTATTGGGTTACGGGGATAGGGTGAAAGTGAGGGTTTAAGTGAATTGGTGTACTCGATGGGCCGAACGGCCTCCTTCTGCACTGTATGTTCTATGTTCTATGAATATTAGAGTGAGACGAGCTGTCTCCCTCTCATATGCAGATTTGCCAGATCGTGATCCCACCCATAATGGGCGGGATTCAGATCATGACATCACACGAGATGCTGTTAGATATCACGAGGCGTGGCAAGCCAGGTAGGTCCTGGAAGAGGGCTCTCACAGCACCTACCAGCAGCGCCGTGCCACCTTTCGGTCGTAACGTGGCCAGTAGATCTCGCCCATTGTTGGGTACAAGGATGTTAATATAAATTCTTCTCTTTTTCTATGTCCTTTGTTCTCAGGTTCCTTCGAAGCTGGTTTGTACCAGAACAATATTAATTAAGAAAGATTCAGCTCTTGTAAAAGATTTAGAGATGGTAACAGAAGGATATAACTTGCGTTTATAAAATGGGTCACATGTTCATAATGAATTAATGAACATTAAACATAGTCAGTGCAGTTATATAGGAAAACATAGCCTTTTTGTACACGTCAAGATCCTGTACCCAGCATGATAAAACCACCACTTGGAAGTGTTGGACATAAATACCACTTGCCATCTATCATGCCCTGTACAGCCATGTCATAAGATGAACTTTCAACCAATACTTTAAAAATGGGACATGAATAAGCTGTTAAGGTGGCTGCCACAAATCATGTGACATTTGGCATTTAGGCTGCAGGCACTATCAAGTCTCTGGTGAATAACTAGTTAAATATGGACATAGGTGAAGGTATCTCACAGCTATTAGTGGAATTCACATGTCTCATTGTTTAAGGATGGGCCAACGCCGAAAGACTATCGAGTTTCTTAACTGCTTATCTCCATGTTTCATACTGGACCAAAAAGAAGGTCAAAACACAACGGCCTGTAACTTCCTCAGAAGAGCAATCACCGGCAGATTACCACACCAGATGGACTTACAGAAGTGTTAACCCAGCAGTCATGTGATTGAAACTGATTTCAAGGACTTTACCTTTATTACCTCAAGACCCAGCAGATCCATCAGAACCACCAGTCACCAGGTAGCTTGGAAACCAGACTCTGAAACTGGTTGCAAGTCATCAAGGAGCCAAAGTACTTAACCTGTTTCAGTTTCAAAGTTCATCTAGTAAACAACCTCCAAGGTACTTTGCGACAAGTATCATCACAAGGTGCTCTGAACTCTTGGTTTTACAATGCCCTCACTTCAACCTTAATCTATTGAACTCATTTAAGAAGGCACAGGGCTGCCTCAATGCAAATCATAAATCAAAGGCTGAATTAACTGTAATCTGCAAAAGTGTACTATCTGTACATGTATACAATCTTTGTATGTGTGTTTGTGCGCGCGCGCACATGTGTGAGACTGAGTGTGTGACAGTGTATTAATTTGGGGTACGTGTGTGAGATAAATAACCTTCTTTATTTTAAACTCAAAAAAGCTTGCCGCTGATTCATTAATTATGAATGCACACGCCAAGAATAAGAAACAGCAGACCCCCACTTCCATGCAAAACATAGTTATGGACAGGAAGAGAGCAAATGCACTCTCTCTGGGACAGATCTTTTGCATCCATCTAATCATGGAACCAGTCTGCATTTAACATTTCCTCGTTCTGACCTGCACTGAATTATCAGCTTAAATTTTAACAACCCACCTGGTGGGACACCGATATTGCTGCTGGACTTAACTTTTGATTCTCTCTTATCCCTTGGCCCCTCGAGGGTCAAGGCCTGAGGTGGAAATGGAAGCCATCCCATCCCAGAAGCAGGTGTTAACAACTGAGCCAAGTTGACTCTCTCACAACAAAATTTAAGGGTCAAAATACCTTTGATGTAGCCCCGAGTCGAGGTAGGCGAGTATATAGATTTAATTGATAGTTATTCATTTAGTTCATTACAGATACAATGGCAATATATGTGGATTTTCAATCACAAGTCCCAATTTACTTTAAAACACAGCAACTATCTATTTCTGTTCTCTATGGAATAAATTCAACAATGTATCCATTAACGCCTTTAGGAAAGCTATTTCATGCAAGGCCGTCCCCCGCTTACCACGGGCAGCAGGTTATTTATTAGGCAAGTGGAATTGCATCAAATAGCTAACTATTACAAAGACTGTTAGCCTTAATAAAAACTGAACGTTAACCTTCACACCTGCCTTGCATGATAAGCTCACAAGAGAATCTCCTGATACACCTGTCATTGACTGAAGCTTGAATCATGCTTTCTGCACATATACCAAAGTTCCCGGGACAGTCTCTCAACCAGTGGATCTATCACTGTCTCCGTCTTCCATTCCTCGGATGACTGAATCAGTTTTAGTTTGGATGTTCGGTCCACTTTGAAAGCTGGAAGCCTGATTCTTCCTGCCAGGAGTTGTACATCCAAAAGGGCAGGTGCTGACACTTGCAAAAATACATTTCCAAGATGTGAGGTTATCCATTTTGGTAGGAATAACAGCAAACGGGATTATTATTTAAAGGATTAAATATTAAAGCATGCTGCTGTGCAGAGAGACCTGGGTGTGCTAGTGCATGAGTCACAGAAAGTTGGTTTACAGGTGCAACAGGTGATTAAGAAGGCAAATGGAATTTTGTCCTTCATTGCTAGAGGAATGGAGTTTAAGACTAGGGAGGTTATGTTGCAATTGTATAAGGTGTTAGTGAGGCCACACCTGGAGTATTGTGTTCAGTTTTGGTCTCCTTACTTGAGAAAGGACGTACTGGCACTGGAGGGAATAGATAGGATAGATGCGGGCAGGTTGTTTCCACTGGCAGGTGAAAGCAGAACTAGGGGGCATAGCCTCAAAATAAGGGGAAGTAGATTTAGGACTGAGTTTAGGAGGAACTTCTTCACCCAAAGGGTTGTGAATTTATGGAATTCCTTGCCCAGTGAAGCAGTTGAGGCCCCTTCATTAAATGTTTTTAAGGTAAAGATAGATAGTTTTTTGAAGAATAAAGGGATTAAGGGTTATGGTGTTCGGGCCGGAAAGTGGAGCTGAGTCCACAAAAGATCAGCCATGATCTCATTGAATGGCGGAGCAGGCTCAAGGGGCCAGATGGCCTACTCCTGCTCCTAGTTCTTATGTTCTTATTATCCCAAATTTGCACTTAGCCTGTTAATCAGCATTGGTATGGGAAAGGAGTGAGCTTTTCTGGGTCACAATCATACTAGGTTTTGTAGAACCAGCTTGGCGTTCACTGGAAGCATTAAACAACTTTAACCTTGGCGATGCAAGAACTCCAGTCCGCTGCCTCCCATCCACTGAAAGATTAGAAGAAGGAGAGAGCTTCCATTCAACCTATTTCTCATTCGGTCAAAATTTCTCATCAGCATTTAGTCCTGATAGGCTCCTTGGGTACCTTCATCTCACAATGTGACATCCTTCAGAAAGGCCCTCCATGTCATTCTATATCTTCTTTTAGCAGTTCTTACATTCTGAACATCACTGAGCAAGACCAGTATTTATTGCCCTCAAGAAGATGGTGGGGATCACCTTGCTAAACCGCTGCAGTCCATGCTGTGTTGGTGCATCCATTGTGCTTTATATTTGCAGCATGTCAATTGAACTGTAGAATTCCTACCATGCAGAAGGAGGCCATTCAGCCCATCGAGTATGCACCGATGCTCTGTAAGAGCATGCTAGCTGGACCCCACTCCCCCATCCTATCCCCATAACCCCATAACCGCACCTAATCTGCACATCTTTGGATAATAAGGGGTAATTTAACATGGTCAATCCACCTGACCTGCACTTTGGACTGTGGGAGGAACATAGAGCACCCAGGAGAAACCCATGCAGACACGAGGAGAACGGCAAACTTCACACAGTCACCCAAGGCCGGAATTGAGCATGGGTCCCTGACGCTGTGAAGCAGAAGTGCTAACTACTGTGCCACCCGTGGTTGAACTGATTGGCTTGCTAGACTATTTGAGAGGGGCATTGATTTGGGATCACATGGTGGCTAGACTGGGTAAGGGTGGCAGATTTCCTTCCCTGAAGGCCATTCGTGGACCAGCTGGACGTTTTTGTTGATGTAACAATCAAGTAGTTTCACCATTGATGGTCACGGGACTCACTTTATATTCCAGGTTTAGTCAGTAAATTTAAATTGCTGCAGCTGCTGTGGTGGTTTTTGAACTCATGTTGCCAGAGCACTGGTCTGGGTCACTGGACCACTAGGCCAGTAACAATACCACGATGCTATCATCTACCTGTTGCTAATGCTGCATCCTGTGCAATTTTTCATCCTTACCACCAGGAGGCAGAATTACCTCAGTGGATAATTGGCAGGACCCTCAGCGGCAGTCTCTGCAAGTGGGAGCTTCTTGCCACTGAATATCGCGAATGGGCGGGTTGTCTTACGAGGAAAGGTTGGAGAGGTTAGATTTGTATCCACTAGAGTTCAGAAGAGTAAGAGGCAGCTTGATCCAAACCTTTAAGTTTCCGAGGGATATTGACAGGGTGGATGTGGAGAGGATGTTTCTTCTTGTTGGAGAATCTAGAACTGGGGGTCACTGTTCACAAATATACGGTGTTGTTAATTTAAAGCAGAGATGAGGAGGAATCTTTTCTCTTTGGAACCCTCTCCTGTCAATGTCAGTGGAAGCAGAATCTTTGAATATTTTTAAAGGCAGAGCTAAATAGATTCTTAATTAATGGGACGGCAGTGGTGAAAGGTTATTGGGTGTCGGCAGGAAGTTAGAACTGCGGTTACAATCAAATCAGCCATGATCTTATTGAATGTCGGAGCAGGTTCGAAGGGCAAAGTGGCCTACTCCTCCTTCTAATTTGAATGTTAGTACTGAAGACCTAGGATAGAGCATTGCACACGGATATCCAATATCGACCTGCTCTATTTTATGAATGGTCATTCAGTGGTCAAGTCAAGAGAATCTTTCACAGCTCCATGAACTGTTGGAGATTGAAGCCCATGGCCCATTACCGAAGAGGCCACTCCTCAGCGACGAACCATATTTTTCATCAATTCTGTTCATACTTTTAATCACCCAAAATGAAAGGTTAGCAGACCAAAGGAACTCCCAGAGCGTTTCCTCATCACTCTTGGGATGGGGACAGTAGCCACATCCATTGCCTATCCCAGGTTGCTGGAGTGCCAATTGTGGGACCGCTGAATGGCGTGCTGCACCATTTCAGAGGTCAAGAAGGACCAACTGACTGGAATTACAGTCAGGATGAGATTGACAGATTCCCATAATCAGCATTTTTTAATGGGATGTAATTGACACTGGCCTGGTCAGCAATTTTAGTTTTCATCCCTAATTGCCCCTGAGAAGGGGGTGGTAAGCCACCTTTTTAAACTGCTGCAGTCCATCTAGTGTAGATACACCAATGGGGCTGTTGGGGAGGGAGTTTCAGGATTTTGACTCAGTGACAGTGAGGAAACGGCGATATATTTCCAAATCAGTATTGTGAGTGTCTTGGAGGTGGTAATGTTCTCATTGCATCTGCTGCCCTTGTCCTTAGGTGGTAGAGATCATGGTTTTGGAGGGTGCTGTGAAAGGAGCCATGGTGAGTTGCTGTAGTGTATCTTGTAGATGGTACACAGGGCTTCCACTCTGCGCCAGTGGAGGAGGGAGTGAATGCTGAAGGTGATGGATGGGGTCCCAGTCGAGTGGGCTGCTTTATCCTGGATGGTGTCAGGTATCTTGAATGTTGTTGGAGCTGCACTCAGCCAGGGAAGCAGAGAGTATTCCATCACAGTCCTGACTTGTGCCTTATAGATGGTGGATAGGCTTTGGGGAGTCAGGAGGTGAGGTACTGGCCGCATCATTTATTTATTTACCACTGCCATTTATTTAATCTGGTTCCCACGCGTGAAGAATCAAAATTATCTTACATCTGGCACAATGGCCAATCTGGGTAAGTGAGACAGAATTCTAACCTTTACCCTGCTGCAGAACATGACACAATAATCTGTTGTGCTCAGCTCCTGGATATGTGCGGGTACAGAGGAGGACATCTATAGACACTTGTCCATGTTTCAGTCCATGGTATGGGACCGCAGGGCATGACCACACTATGTCAATGAGCCGCCAGGAATTGGCAGCTCACTCAGAAAGTGTCTAATTTCAATTGGTTTTCACCAGTTAGTGGTCGTTTGGAAACCTCTTTTCTAATTACAGTCCACTTCCATAAATTCAAAGCCATTGTACACAATGAGAAAAGTCCACTTATCACAGAACACAGAACACAGAACAGTACAGCACAGAACAGGCCCTTCGGCCCTCGATGTTGTGCCGAGCAATGATCACCCTACTCAAACCCACGTATCCACCCTATCCCCGTAACCCAACAACCCACCCCTTAACCTTACTTTTTAGGACACTACGGGCAATTTAGCATGGCCAATCCACCTAACCTGCACATCTTTGGACTGTGGGAGGAAACCGGAGCACCCGGAGGAAACCCACGAACACACGGGGAGGACGTGCAGACTCCGCACAGACAGTGACCCAGCCGGGAAGTGAACCTGGGACCCTGGAGCTGTGAAGCATTTATGCTAACCACCATGCTACCGTGCTGCCCCAGTGCTATCCACTGATAAGCCAGAACAAAAATGTTACTGGGAAGCTTTTTCATGCAGCTCACATTCTAATTATCCAAAAAGGTAAATCTGTGCTGGTATTCTCCAGTCGTTGCGATTCACTTTTGCTGCCGGCAGAGCACCTCCAATCCGTGGGTTTCCCGACAACGTAGGGTAGCTTCGATGGGAAATCCCATTGTCAAGCAGAAGGAAGACAGATTCCCCCGGCCAGTGAGCGGTGTGCCACTGGGAAACCAGAACCGGAGTATCTAGCCCCTGATTTATGAAGCACTCATCTAGACCTTAGGACGCCCAAAACCACTTTGCAGTCTGTGAAGTACTAATTGAAGTGTGGTCGTTGTTGGAATGTAGGAAATTCAGAAAATAATTTATGAACAGCAAACACTCCCACAACAGCAATGCAGAGTGGGATTTTCCTCCACCTCCACGGCATGTTCTAAAGCTGCGGAGAGCAGCTCACCAGTGGCCGGCGGCAGGAACCTCTGGTCCCGCCGTTGTCCAATGGGTTTCCCGTTGAACACAATCCTCTCCACCGCAAACCCTGCACGCGGCAGGGTTGACCATCGACGGGACCGTAAGATCCCGCCGGCGTGACCAGCCAAAAAATCCCACCTAGTAATAATGATCAAGGTGATTTTTTTTTGATTGATGGCCAGGGCACTGGGGATACATCTCCTGCTTTTCCTAGTGTGATGCGAGTTGGTGCATCTACTTGAGCAGGCAGGCAGTGCCTCAGTTAAATGTCCCATCCACAGGAGAGCACCTCCGACAGCAGAACCCTTCCTGTGCAACACTGGATTGTCAGCATCGGTTTTATTCTCAAATAATTGGCACAGATAAGTGTGAGGTAGCACATAATGGGAGGAAGAATCGGGAGGTGCCTTATTGCTTGGGAGGTGCGAGTCTAGGTGGGGTAGGGAAACCAATGGACCTTAGAATACAAATCAACTATTCATGCCACACGTTAAAAAGTCCATTAACATGTCAAGCAGGAAGCTTAATTTTTATCAGGATAGATTGAAAAGGAAGTTATGCTAAACTTTTATTGAACCTTGGTCAGGCACACGTTTAGGCCGCTGTCTCTCCCGCTGACAGGATCTTCCAGCCCTGTCGAAGTCAGGGGACATTTGAACAGCTCGCCTCAACTGCGGGGCGGGAAGGTGGAAAATTCTGGCTTCAGAGGACTCTGATCAGATACTTTGATAACAATGTTATCAGAAGGATAAAGAGACACTTGCATGGATTGATTGGACCGATCGACTCATTTCTGTGCCACATATGCGATCAAATCCTCCACATGATTCTGGAGTTCTTCAGATTAACCACCTTGAATTTTTGATAGCTGACTGTGGTACAAACCCAATTAACTACTGATCTGATCTTTAAAAATTAGATGCTAAGGTTTTAAAATAAATAGTTTGCAGCATGCACTATGTGAGGAGATTACATTGTGCATTTACTTCAAGCAACGGCTTGACATATTTTTCCAGCTTAATTGAATTGGGCGGCACGGTGGCACAGTGGCTAGCACTGCTGCCTCACAACACCAGGGATCTGGGTTCGATTCCGGCCTTGGGCGACTCCCTGTGTGGAATTTGCACGTTCTCCCTGAGTCTGCGTGGATGTCCTTTGGGTGCTCCGGTTACCTCCCACAGTCTAAACATGTGTAGGTTAGGTGGGTTGGCCATGCTAAATTGCCCCTTAGTCTCCATATGGCTAGGTGGGGGTACTGGGTTATTGGGATAGGGTGGGGACTGGGCCTAAGTGTGGTGATCTTTCAGAGGGTCAGTGCTGACTCGATGGGCTGAATGGCTTCCTTCTGCACTCTGGGGATTCTATGATGTAATGGACAGTGACTGTGAAGTGGGAAACGGCACTGGGTTCCTTTGGAAGCCTCTGCTAAATTGACTGTTAACAATGAAGTATTCCTGCCCAAACACATCCAGCATCTGCTCGTCGCCGACGGAAATAACTAACGTTGCCAGCCGTAAAGCAACTTTACAACGCTCTCACTCTTAAGTTCATCAGGGACTCTGATGTACCCTTCCAACTATTGTCGAGATAAATGAAACAACAATGTTCAGTCAATCAATACATTGATCTGTTTGTCCAATGTGCTGCCATTAAATCTAAACTCCTTTTGCTGGCCCATGGCTCATTGTTGGCAATTACATCTCTGTGCTTGTCTTCTGTCAGCCAATAAAACTCACTTCTTTGATGAAGATGAATGTGTATAGTTTCAGAGGACGGGTAAGATTGAAGAAAATGATGATGGCCGTGGGAGGGTGGGGGTGGGGAGAGTGGGAAATAGAAATCCAGAACAAGACGTGAAGAGAATTCAAATGGAATCTGTGAAAGCTTGGCAGGGGATGCTGTATTCAAATACTCACCCGTAAGACCTGAGGGGCAGGATCCTCCAGTCCCATCGATGGCGGGTTCTCTAGCAATAGGACAGGCAAGGCAAGCAAAATTCTGGAGACATCAGGTGGGATTTTCAGCCCCCCGCCATTGGCCGCTGGTGCAATCTTCGCAGGAGGGGCTGTTGGAAAGTTCCTCTTTATGCACGTTTCCTTTGTACAAATAGAAATAAGCTATAATGCAGGCATTTACGTCTTTAATTAAGTAAGTACCGACGGTTTTAGCTGGCTTCAAATCAACAAATCATCATTTGTCTGATCCGAGCCTGGTTATTTGGGTGTTAAAACTCCACCATTGCACTGGCTCTTGGCATGCAGGGGAGGGAGTCTGAACATGAGGAGTCACAGCTTGTCTCATTTGGGGCACTTTTATCATTGAACGTTGAGAGTCCCATCCAGGAATCGAACACACAACAAAGGCTAACACATCAGTGCAGTACTTGGGAGGCAGTGCTGTGTAGTTGGAGGCTTCTTATTTAGAAGACATTGAACCCTTTGCCAGGCACAAAAACATTTTGCAAGATCCCATGGCATCCATTTATGAAGAACCAGAATTCTCGCAGTGTTCTGACCAAGTAACAGCTGCAAAAGAGATTAATTGGCCTCTCATTCGCAGCTGCATGTGGGTCAAATTTGTGCTGGAAGTGGCACTATGCTTGTGTACAAAATTGCAGCATCTATAATTTCAAAGGATAATTTTAAAGGATATAATTTCCATAGCATCCCTCCAGTGCTAAAGGAGGCTATTTGGCCCATTGGCTCTAAACCAACCCTCCAAAAGAGCACCCTACCTAGGCCTCCTGCCGCACCCTATCCCAATAACCCCACCTAACCTGCACATCTTGGGACTTTAATACATTGTTTGTGAGGTGTGTTCAATGATCCTCATGGACCTCAGTGACTCAGCAAAGATATAACATCTTTCCCCAATTAGATGTCACAGATGCAGACCTGACTGGAAATGTCAGCATTGGAAGACCTCTACCACCTCTCAGAACAAGGATGACAAGCAAATGGGACCACTAGCACCTGCAAGTTCCCCTCAAAGTCAAACACCTGAATATATCTCTGTTCCTTCACTGTTATCGGGCCAAAATCCTGGAACTTCCTTCCCAGCAGCACTACGCATGTATTCACACCCAATGTTCAAAAATATGTATCACCACCATCTTCTCAAGGGCAATGAGGGACAGTCAATAAATGTTGACCAAGCCAGCAATGCCCCAATTGCATGAACAAATACAAAAAGTGTACGACAAGAAGATGTTATGACCACCAGATATTATAATGGTTAAGTGCAAGTGCAGTCGGGCTGTGGGCGGATAGCAGGAGGGTCACAGAGCGATATGTCACGGCATTCCCGCAGTGGACCCGATCACGTGAGAAGCACCCAACAACCGCTGCTAGCATTTAAATTGAGAATGGTGACCGCTACCGGCTTTTAAATGATAATAAAATGAGGACGTGTGCAGTCTGCCGACCATAAGTGGCAGCAGTGAGCAGGTCACGCGCTCCGTTCAAACACTTGACGTCAAACGCCTTGTATGTACTTGCTTTTGCAACCAAATCACAGACGACAGCTTCTTCCATTTATTAGCTGCTAGCAAGCAAGGCAAGAGGACTGTTTTGTTTTGTTGCAAGGAAGGGACGGTCAGAGATATAAACAGGCAGAATACCTACTGGCCGGGATCGCAGATCTGAATCTGTGGAGACAGCTGCTCAGGAGAACCCACTGCAAGGCAGAGCTCTGCTGCTATTCGCTCTGCAAAGAGCTCCAGGGCTTCTGGTTAACAGCCTACAAAGAAGAAACGTATCTCAGGAACAAAGTAATATAAAGATGATTTCTTGACATGTGATTTTGTTAATTGGGCCAACATAAATAAGGGTGCAAAGCCCATGGGCGGGTTTCTCCGTCCTGCCAGCCCCCCCTGCTGGCAGTGGGATTCTCCATTCCCGCAGCTGGCCAATGGCGTTTCCCATTGTGGTCAACCCCACGTCTTCAGGAAACCCCCGAGCATGGGCGTGCTGCCGCCGGGGTGGAGGGTCCTGCCGGCGGAGAATATCACAGTGTGTGTGTTACATGTAGAAAAGTACTGGCAAACGAGAGGAGAAGTTTCAGATTTTGAAAGAGATGTTGTGGGTGAAAAATTCTGTTTGAGGTTGAGAAAGCAGAGTCAGTTATTAATTTGCAGCTGAATCCAAATGAAAATACTACGCTGCTGTACCGGGCCTGTGACAGCATGTTAAAAACACAGCAAAGTTGCATGAGGCTGTCAGAATTCTATAGCATCTCCCAGGAGTATCGGTTGCTGAGTAAAACAAGAATTGTGTTGCTATTTCCGTTCAAAACAACCTATCTGTGCGAGGTTAGATTTTCCGTTCTTAATTCACCCAGCATCATTGAGTTTGCTTGCGCCTCTACAAGATTCGAAACCCAGAACACATTGTCCTGACAAGTAGGCTGCTTAAAGGCATATTCTGATTATGGGTCCACAGACCAAAAATAATAAAACTAAAATAAAAGAAATCTGAACAAAGGGAAATCAAGAGGAAGGACTCTGACAGTACTATAAAGGTAAAAGATGGTCTGCAAAATGGTCACTACTTACCACCCCACCAATTTTTGTATCAACCATGAACTTACTGATCAAACCTTCTACATTCAAGCCTAAATTATTTATATAAACCACAAAACAAAGGCCCCAACACATTCCTCCGGGATCCCACTGGACACAGGTGTCCAATCAGAAAAACACCCCTCAGCCATCACCCTCTGATTCCTGCCACACAACCAAAGCTGGATCCAATTTGCCAAATTTCCTTGGATCCCACAGGCTCTTACCTTCGCTCTCAGCCTCCCATTTGGAACCTTATCAAAAGCCTTGCTGAAGTCCAAGTGGATTACGTAAAATGCATTGCCACCATCTCCACACCTGGACACCTTTTGTAAAAATTCAATCACGTTGGCCAGACATGACCTCCCCTTAACAAAACCATGCTGACTGTTCTTGATTAATCCCTACCTCTCCAAATGCACATTCATTCTGTCTCCCAGAATTTCTTCCAATAGTTTCCCCACCACTGAGGTTAGATTGACTGGCCTGTAGTTTCCTGGTTTATCCCTTCCCTTCTGCATTGAATAATGGTATCACATTGGCTATCTTCCAGTCCTCCGGGACCTCTCCTGTGGCCAGAGAGGAATTGAACATTATTGCCAGCACCCCTGCTATTCCCTTAATTGCCTCACTCAACAGACTCGGATGCATATCATCCGGCCCTGGAGATTTATCTACTTTTAAGCCGACCAGAATAGTCAGAATCTCCTCTCTATGTTAATTTCTTTAATTTTATCACAGTCCTCCCTGATTTTTATATGCACATTGTCCTTCTCATGAGTGAACACTGACACAAAGTATTCATTTTGAACCCTAGCAAAATCCTTCAGCTGCAGACACAAAGTGCCACTCTGGTCCTGAATGGGCCCTACTCCTTCCCTCGTTATCATTTTGCCTTTAATGCACTTGTAAAACAATTTAGGATTTTCCTTTATTTTACCTGCCAGTGTCCTTTCATGTCCCCTTTTTGCTCTCCGAATTTCCTTTTTAAGTCCCCTCTTGCACATTCTATACTCTTCTAGGGCTTCTGCTGATTTGAGCCCTCAATATTTGCCATAAGCCTCCCTTTTTCTCTTCATCCAATGCTGCATTTCTCTTGAAATCCAGGGTTCACTGGATTTGGTGGTCCCACCCTTTGCCTTTATGGAACATGTTGGCTAATGCAGTTGATATGGATTTCGGCAAAGTCTTTGACAAGGTCCCACATGGGAGACTGATAAAGAAGGTAAACGCACATGCGATCCTGGGTATGCTGGATCCAAAACTGGTTTAGTGGTGGGAGACAGAGGGTGGTAGTAGTAGGCCATTTGTGTGACAGGAGACCGCTGTCCAGTGGCGTACCACAGATCCCTTATTATTCATGTTGTGTTATCTTGTGTTGCCCTATTATGTATTTTCTTTTATTCCCTTTTCTTCCCATGTACTTAATGATCTATTGAGCTGCTCGCAGAAAGGTACTTTTCACTGTACCTCGGTACACGTGACAATAAACACATCCAATCCAATCCAATCCAATGATGTATATAAATGCTATAGATGAGAATGTGGTGGGGGGGGGGGGATGATAAGTAAGTTTGCAGATGACATAAAGATTGACAGGATGGTCATGGTGAGGAAGAAGGTATTAGGTTGCAAGAAGATATAGAAAGGTTGGTCAGATGGGCAGATCAGCGGCAGATGGGATGTAACCCGGAAAGGTGTGAGATGATGCACTTTGGAAGGAGTAACAAGACAAAGGAGTAATCAATAAATGGCACAACACTAGGAAGCTCAGGGGGATCTTGGGCTCCTTGTCCACAGATCTCTGAAGGTGGAAAGTCATAATAGGGGAGTTAAGAAGGCAAAGGGGACATTTGCCTTTTTCAGTCGTGGCACTGATTATAAGAGCAGGAAGGTTCTGTTGGAACCACATAAAACTTTGGTTAGGCCACAGCTGGAGTACTGTCTGCAGTTCTGGCTGCTTCACTACGGGGATGATGTGATTGCACTGGAGAGAGTGCAGAGAAGATTCACCAGGATGTTGCCTGGCATGGAACATGTGAGCTATGAAGCGAAATATAAAGGACTGAGGAGTAACCTGTGAGCGCCTGGTTGCTAGAAGCCAGTTTGATTATATGCAGAAGGATTGAGTGAAAAGAATTTTAAAAGAAGGGGCGTAAAAATATTAAGAGGGCCTGTGAAAATGTCAGGAGGGATTTGAGTCTTTGAAAACAAGCCTGCATTTTTGCTGAGAGTGCAACATGATGTTTAAATGTTATTGGTCTTGTTTCATGGTGTTGGTTCATGAGGAAAGGTTGAGCAGGTTGGGTCGATACTGATTGGTTTTTAGAAGAATGGGAGGTGGTCTTATTGAAACATATATGATTCTGAGGGGATTCAGCAGGGTTGATCCTGAGAGGATATTTCCTCTCATGGGGGAGTCTAGAACCAGGGTGGATGGTTTCAAAATAAGGGGTCTGCCATCTAAACAGATGAGGAGAAATTTCTTCCCTTGGAGGTACCTTAGTGTTTGGAATTCTCTCCCCCAGAGACAGTGGAGACTGAGGGTCATTGAATATATTCAATGCCGAGTTAGACAGATATTTGATTGAAAACGGAGTCAAGGGTTATGGGGGATAGGCCGGAAAGTAGCGTTAGGGCCATATCAGATCAACCACAACTTTATTGGGAAGTGGAGAAGGCTCGAGGGGCCGAGGGGCCGAGTGGCCTTTTACTGATCCTATTTCTAATATTCCTACTCAGTGGGCACTTGTGGTTTTAGTGTTGGACAGCACAAGATCATACCATTCAGCCCAACCACACAACATCCTCCCACTCTTTACGCCTAACCTTATCCACATATCCTTCTTTTCCTTTCTCCTTCATGTACTGATGCAGCTTTTCCTTAATTGCACCTTTGCTATTTGTCTCTACTAACTCCCCATGGTACCAAGTTCCATATTCTAACTTCTCTCTGTTGAGCAAGATTCTCCTGAATTATTTATTGGATGGATTAGTGACCATAACCTACATCTAAGCATTTAACCAAATGTTCTATGAATTCCAACTTATTGGAAATGAAAGAAAAATCTATAGGGCGGGATTCTCAGTAGTTTGTGCCCCGCCGGCCGGCATGGAAGGCCTTTGGCACCACGCCAGCCGGGGCCGAAGGGAGTCAGCGCATGCACGGGTGCATCAGCAGCTGCTAACGTCATCCCCGCGCATGCGCAGGGTGGGGGTCACCGACGCGTCGGACACCGCGGGGGCTGACATGGCCGACGCGTAGTAAAAGAGTGCCCCCACAGCACAGGCCTGCCCGCCAATCGGTGGGCCCCGATCGCGGGCCAGGCCACCGCGGGGGCACCCCCCCGGGGTCAGATCGCCCTGCACCCCCCCAGGACCCCGGAGCCCACCCACGCCGCCAGATCCATTGGGTAAGGGACCTAGTCTGATCCACGCCAGCGGGACCGGCAAAAAACCAGTGGGAGGTCGGCCCATCGCGGGCCGCAGACTTCGGGCAACCCCGGGACCCATTGAGTTGCGCCGGTCCACGCCATTCTCCGGAGCGGGCGGCGTGAGTCACGCCTCACCGACTTTTGGAGGGCCGGAGAATTCGGCGGCCGGCAGGGGCGGGATTCACGCCGAACCCCGGCGATTCTCCAACCCGGCGGGGAGTCGGAGAATCCCGCCCATAATGTCTATCAATTTCAAAAATGGTGCCATCGTGAGACAATAATTTGGGGACCCGTATGGGCACTATGTATCCTTTACACATCAATGCTGGATTCGAACTCAAGAGCAACACAGTGGCACAGTGATAGAACATAGAACAGTACAGCATAGAACAGGCCCTTCGGCCCTCTTAACAATACTGCCTCACAGCTGCAGAGACCCAGGTTCGATTGTGGCCTTGGGTGACTGTTAATGTGAAGTTTGTATGTTCTCCTCGTGTCTGCGTGGGTTTCCTCCAGGTGCTCCGGTTTGAAATGAAAAATGAAATGAAAATTGCTTATTGCCACAAGTAGGCTTCAAATGAAGTTATTGTGAAAAGCCCCTAGTCACCACATTCACGCGCCTGTTCGGGGCGGCTAGTACAGGAATCGAATTGTGCTGCTGGCCTGCCTTGGTCTGCTTTAAAAGCCAGCGATTTAGCCCTGTGCTCAACTAGCCCCTGAACCAGTTTCCTCCCACAGTCCAAATATGTTCGGGTAGGTGGGATTAAGAGGATAGGGATGGGGTGTGGGCCGAGGTGGGGTGCTGTTTCAGAGGGCCAGTGCAGACTTGACGGACCAAATGGCCTCCTTCAGCACTGTAAGGATTCTATGGATTGAATAGAAGTAAAGAGAATTTTCTTTTCTAAATATCAGAGGCCACCACCAGGCAGTGTTTTCAGAACTTTTGTATTTTACAAAATATCATACGCTGCTCCTAACCTTTAAAGAACACTGGAGATACTATGGATTAGGATCACAGCTTAAGAACATGACAAATAAATGAAAGGTCTTGGTTCTATGTGACTAGCTCAGTGCCTGAAAGGTTATCACCGCCCACATAAGACAAAGAAGCGATGGTATCTCTTTAATCCATGAGCCGTGGAAGATGTTTGAAGGATTTCTGATGAGAATGATGCGCAGGCCTTGAAGTAGAGATTCACCAAAGGGCTGTCTCTTTCAGACACTGAAGTAAGGCATTCGTTTTACAATATCCTGTCTGACCCTGAACAAATACATCACCTTGGTATAAAATGTGCTTGGCTGAATGAGAAAGCTTCCTCATTCAGCTCCTATTGTAATCAGAGCTTGCCTTGTTTCTCACTATTGCATTTTACATCAATTCAATGAGCCTAAGAGGCAAGAAAAGGAATTTCCGCAGCAATGACATGGATGGAAATAGAGTTTTGCCGGAAAAGAAATTGGGTGCCAAGAATTTTGACGGATCAAAAAGCAATCTTTGTTCTCAAGTGAAATGGATATTAAAACCCTAAAGCTGCAAAGATTTCTGCTAATATTTCAATACGGACACACACACATCTGCTGGAAGATACCGCGGCCAGTGAAGGAACAAGCGAGTACAAAGAGTCAGAAAGTCCTAAAATGGAATTCTGTTGCTTTTTACAGCAACTGATCAATTTGTTGCCACTTTAGACATAATTGTACTGTTTTGAAACCTAGTCCTTCTCTTTTCCCACTGAGTCTATGTGTCAGTTAATGCGTATTGATTTCTGCTGAGTCTTGGGATTGTGGAGCTTTAAGAAGCTTGTGATGGTGGAAAGGTCTGTCAGGAGTTATGGCTAATGTAATGCATCCACGCACCAGCTTGAGAGACTGTTGAATTATATTAGGAGGCCATCTTGTGTTACCCATCTGTTATGGGACAGGGTTTAGAGAACCCCCAAAGTGTATTATGGAATTCACCTGACCCACACCTTTTAATAGATTGTGGTATGGGGAGCACACGGCCCACTCTACAGGTGTGGTACAGCAGAAATGGAAAAGTATTTTTTAAAGCAAAATAATGTTTATTCTATTAACTCAAGTTAACCCTTTAAAACATACAGTGAACATCTTAGCAACCATTAATTCAAATACAACCCCCAAAGAATACACTAGGTAATCGTGAATAACTTCCCAAACAACATCCACAAGACAAAAGAAACACCTTTTAACAGATGCACATTAGGTTTACATTCACTACTGAGAACATTTATAATTCTGAATTCACCAAATGATCAAGAGGTAGTCTTTTCATGGCAGAGAGATCAACAGTGCACCTGCTCTGTCTGGCTTCAGCTCCAACACTGAAAATGAAACTAAAACACACCCTGCAGCAAACAGCCTAAAACAAAAGTAAAAAGCTGACAGTCAGCCCAGCTCCACCCACACTCTGACATCACTGATAAACACCCATTTCATAAAGGTACATTTCTTAAACACCCATTTCTTAAAGGTACTCTCACATGACACATCCCAACCTCATGCTGAAATTCCAATCGAGCTTTCTTTCAAGTCACAGTTGGATTATGATGTGGAGATGCCGGCATTGGACTGGGGTGAGCACAGTAAGAAGTCTTACAACACCAGGTTAAAGTCCAACAGGTTTGAAAGAAAATGAAATGAAAATCGCTTATTGTCACAAGTAGACTTCAATAAAGTTACTGTGAAAAGCCCCTAGTCGCCACATTCGGCACCTGTTCGGGGAGGCTGGTACGGGAGTCGAACCGTGCTGCTGGCCTGCTTGGTCTGCTTTCAAAGCCAGCGATTTAGCCCAATGTGCTAAACAGCCCCGTTCAAATCACGGGCTTTCGTAGCACAGTTCCTTCCTCAGGTGAATGAAAAGGTGGGTTCCAGAAACATATATATAGACAAAGTCAATGATGCAAGACAATCCTTTGAATGTGAGTCTTTGCAGGTAATTAAGTCTTTACAGGTCTAGACTGGGCAATTGGAGAGAGGGATAATCTCAGGTTAAAGAGGTGTGAATTGTTTCAAGCCAGAACAGTTGGTAGGATTTTGCAAGCCCAGGCCAGATGGTGGGGGATGAATGTAATGCAACATGAATCCAAGGTCCCGGTTGAGGCCGTACTCATGTGTGCAGAACTTGGCTATACGTTTCTGCTCGGCTATTCTGCATTGTCACGCGTCCTGAAGGCCGCCTTGGAGAACTCTTACCTGAAGATCAGAGGCTGAATGCCCTTGACTGCTAAAGTGTTCCCCAACTGGAAGGGAACATTCCTGCCTGGCGATTATCGCGTGATGTCCATTCATCCATTGTTGCAGCGTCTGCATGGTCTCGACCAGTAAAGACTTAATTACCCGCAAAGACTCGCATTCAAAGTATCGTCGTGCATCATTGACTTTGTCTATATATATGTTTCTGCAACCCACCTATTTATTCACCTGAGGAAGAAGCTGTGGTCCGAAAGCTAGTGATTCGAAACAAACCTGTTAACCTGGTGTTGTAACTCACAGTTGGTTTAGACAGAAACTCCACATGAGACTGATGTTAATCTATGGCATTGAGATCATTTAGGCCAGATTGACTTCAGGGTCTGGGACTGGTGTGAGAGTGGACCTCCCTCTTTAACAACTTGAACACAATGAAGTCAAAAGTGGGAAATTGTCCGTGACCCCCAAAGATGGAATTTTCTGTGATACCAGTGACGAGGTGAATGATAGACTGCGGGGAGATTTTACCAGGAATCTCTACTGCTGGGTACAATTCCAATTCTCTCTCCGCAACTGGCTGTGCATTAAGGCAGACTTCCATCTGTTGTGTTGCTAGTAATTTCCAGAACAGGCCTCTAGTCTGTCTCTAGACACTTCTAGCTTAAGGGTCGCCGCTCCATATCAAGCGTGGCTGACCAGGAGTCTCTCCCACTCTTATCGCCGTCCACTGGCGTGTTTGGAAGGAATTTACAGGTTGATACGCAACATGTTTGACCACGTTATGAATGCACTCCCATTGGCCATCAAGTCCTGAAGTGGCACTCGAAAGCAAGGTTTCTAGCTCTGAGACAGGGGTGCAACTCACTGCACCACAAGACCACTACTGCTGGGTACCTGGCCATACATTTTACATTATTGCTTCCGCAGCCAAAGCTTACAACCATAGCAGAGACCTTAAGAGTTTAGGGGTCAGTGGTTATTTAGTTGGTGGTATAAGAAGCTGCAAGTCCCAGTCCATTAAAACCCCACAGTGCAGAAAGAGGCCATTCGGCCCATCAGATCTAAACTGACCCTCCGAAAGAGCACTCGACCTAGGCGCACTGCCCCACTCTATCCCCATAACTCACCTAACCCTCACTTTGGACTGTGGGAGGAAACCGGAGCACCCGCAGGAAACCCATGCAGGCATGCGGAGGAAGTGCAAACTCCACACAGACAGTCGCTCAAGGCCGGAATCGAACCCCGGTCCCTGGCGCTGTGATGCAGCATTGCAAACGCTATGCCGCCGTGCCATTGTTCCCGAGACCAGGGTACAAAATGCCGCTAAAATGAGCTCAGCACTGAGAGGGTGCTGCACTATGAGCTGTGCTGCCTTTTGGATGAAAATTTCAATCAAGGCCTTTAGTATTTTCACTGGGCTATAGAAGGTCCCATGGCAGCATATCAAAGAGGAGCGTGGGAGGTTCTTCTTTCTTTCCCAGTGTTTATCCCTCAGCCAGCAACACTTAAAAATGTGGGCCACCCAACCATGACCAGATTGCAGTTTGTGCGATCTTGCAAATTGGCTGCCACGTTTCAACAATGGCGCCACTTCAAAAGTAGTTAAGTGCCTGTAAAATGCTTTGGTGCTTCCTGAGGATGTTTGATGTGTGAGTCAAAGCAAGTATTTCCTCTTCTTGAGTACTAGTGATTCCCTTGCTGAGATATCAGTAGTCCAACACCCTGATATCCATGGAATTGGCACAGTCTCCTGAAATTCTCAAGCATTCAGCTGTGTGAGGACCGTCACATGAAGGGAAGCACATCATGAGCCATACATTGGATGATTACACAAGATCTGGGTGATGGAGTAACTGGCATTGTTAATTCCTTGCTGGCTGCGACACTCCACAGGCTAATGCTGGAACACTTATGCCACGCAGTGAGCGTTTGTCTCTGTGCTTCACTGATGCTAATTGACACAGGCACATGGTTGCCATAGCAGCTGCCTTCACTGTCACTGTCGGATCACTGAATCTTGAGAAACATTGTGGGGGTGGGCTTGGGGTGAGAGTGTTTCCACTTATTGCCAGCACCGTTTATTACCAAACATCTCTTGCAGCTGATCTGCAGTTTTTTGTTCCATTCTAGCTCCAAACAGGGCCTTCTGCTCTTTACTCCTCACCTCATTCAAGAGGTTCTCCAAATGAATTTAACTAAAACCCTCTGCTCTCCTTTTGCTCCCCCTTGTGCAATTTTCATATCCTGGTGACCAGCAATTGCCTTTACTGGGAGGCCGTCTCCACCCACCTCTCTCTACTCCCCCACTTATCCAATATAGAGAGTTTTCCACCCCTCCTGGAGATGTCATGGGCCACATTGAACTTCCAAGCATGGGTATTTATTCCGAAGAAGGGTCTTTAGTTGTTGTAAGTGGCCCGTGTTCCCACTGGTTGCACTTGGGCGGAAAATTGGTCAAGGCCTGATCTCATGCCATCACTATCATGCAGCATCACAGAAAAGAAACATCCTGGATGATTGCTAGTTGATGCACAATTAGCTCATGCCCAGTCCCATTGAAGCAGGCAGCATCCATGCCTGGCTTCTGACTCACTGGATGCCCATCAGAAGATCATCCGGCATGCACGGATTGCTCAAGTTTCAGCAAGCCTGCAGATCTTAAAGGCAGTCTGTCCCTCTAAAAGGGGGATTGCAGAAGTGTGGCTGTAGACTGTCTGCGGAGGTCTTGGCTAGGAGCAAAAGCACAGGGAATAGAGCAATAGGCAAGAGAGGTCCCAGGTTTTCTGAAGAAGCGCCGGAGGCTTTGATACTATGGTGGAAAGGAGGAGACATGCAATGGCTTGTATTTTTGCAGAGTTGTTGTGACACCATGTCATATCTAAAATGATGGATAGACCCTGCATCCGGAAGTCCCCGAGATCCCGAGATGAACCTCCAACCTTATATTTACAGGATGGTGGTGGCATTGTGGTATTGTCACTGGGCTAATAATCCAAAGACCCAGGGTAATGTTCTGGGGACCCGGGTTCGAATCCCACCACAGCAGATTAAATTCAATTAAAAAAGATCTGGAATTAAAATATGATCAAGAAACTGTTGTCGATTGCAAAAGCCCACCTGGTTCATCACGGAAAGAAATCTGCTGTCTTTCCCTGGTCTCGCCTACATGTGACTCTAGACTCACAGCAATGTTGTTGACTCTTAAATGTCCTCTGAAATGGCCCAACAAACCATTCAGTTCAAGGACATTAGGGATAGGCAATAACTGCTGAGCCAAACAGCGATGCCCACATCCACATCCACTGAACGAATAAAAAAGTATTCATGTATCGCTAATACTGTCTACTTCCATCTCCATAACACCGCTCAACATTGTCCTTGCCTCAGCTCATCTGCTACTGAAGCCTTCATTCCTGTTTGCATCACCTTTAGACTTGAATATTCTGAATGCCCTCCTGGCTGATCTCCCATATTCTAATCTCCGTTCACCTATCACCCGTGTGCTCACTATCTACATGGGCTCCAGGTCCAGCAATGCCTTGATTTGAAAAACCCTCCATGGCCTCGCTGCTCCACATCTCTGTAACCACCTCCAGCCTTTATTTCTGGCCTCTTTAGTATCCCGATTTTAATCGCTCGACAATTGGTGGCCATGACTTCAGCTGCCAGGACTGCAAACTCTAGAATTTGCTCACTCTCCAACCTCCTATCTTGCTCTCCTCCTCTAAGACAATGATTAAACCTATCTCTTTGGCTAAGTTTTGGACACCTAAATTAATATATCCTTAAATGGCTCAATGTCAGATGTTAGGATAGGAAAGCACAATAGCATAGTGGGGGGCAGCACGGTAGCATAGTGGAGGGCAGCACGATGGCATAGTGGAGGGCAGCACGGTAGCATAGTGGAGGGCAGCACGGTAGCATAGTGGAGGGCAGCACGGTAGCATAGTGGAGGGCAGCATGATAGCATAGTGGAGGGCAGCATGGTAGCATAGTGGAGGGCAGCATGATAGCATAGTGGAGGGCAGCACGGTAGCATAGTGGAGGGCAGCATGATAGCATAGTGGAGGGCAGCATGGTCGCATAGTGGAGGGCAGCATGATAGCATAGTGGAGGGCAGCACGGTAGCATAGTGGAGGGCAGCACGATAGCATAGTGGAGGGCAGCACGGTAGCATAGTGGAGGGCAGAACGATAGCATAGTGGAGGGCAGCTGGATGGCATAGTTCAGGGCAGCATGATGGCATAGTGGAGGGCAGAACGGTAGCATAGTGGAGGGCAGCACGGTAGCATAGTGAAGGGCAGCACGGTAGCATGGTGAAGGGCAGCATGATAGCATAGTGGAGGGCAGCACGGTAGCATAGTGGAGGGCAGCACGGTAGCATAGTGGAGGGCAGCACGGTAGCATAGTGGAGGGCACAGCGGTAGCATAGTGGAGGGCAGCACTGTAGCATAGTGGAGGGCAGCACGGTAGCATAGTGGAGGGCAGCACGATGGCCTAGTGGAGGGCAGCACGGTAGCATAGTGGAGGGCAGCACAATGGCCTAGTGGAGGGCAGCACGGTAGCATAGTGGAGGGCAGCACGGTAGCATAGTGGAGGGCAGCACGGTAGCATAGTGGAGGGCAGCACGGTAGCATAGTGGAGGGCAGCACGGTAGCATAGTGGAGGGCAGCACGATGGCATAGTGGAGGGCAGCACGATGGCATAGTGGAGGGCAGCACGGCAGCATAGTGGAGGGCAGCACGGTAGCATAGTGGAGGGCAGCATGATAGCATAGTGGAGGGTAGCACGGTAGCATAGTGGAGGGCAGCACGGTAGCATAGTGGAGGGTAGCACGGTAGCATAGTGGAGGGCAGCACGATGGCATAGTGGAGGGCAGCATGGTAGCATAGTGGAGGGCAGCACGGTAGCATAGTGGAGGGCAGCACGATGGCATAGTGGAGGGCAGCACGATGGCATAGTGGAGGGCAGCACGGTAGCATAGTGGAGGACGGCACGATAGCATAGTGGAGGGCAGCATGATAGCATAGTGGAGGGCAGCACGATAGCATAGTGGAGGACAGCACGGTAGCATAGTGGAGGGCAGCACGGTAGCATAGTGGAGGGCAGCATGATAGCATAGTGGAGGGTAGCACGGTAGCATAGTGGAGGGTAGCACGGTAGCATAGTGGAGGGCAGCACGATGGCATAGTGGAGGGCAGCATGGTAGCATAGTGGAGGGCAGCACGGTAGCATAATGGAGGGCAGCACGGTAGCATAGTGGAGGGCAGCACGGTGTGTTGTTACTCGTGTCTTAATAAAGCTCGTAGTCTCAAGTGTGGAGAAGATGCTTTATTGTGAGTTCGTTCAGTTTCCAGAGCTCGACCTAGAACGACCTTCCAGTGCTAACTACCAGCTTTGCTTGCTGTGTGTGTCCTGCTTACCAGCCCGCCTGCTGTGAAGTGTGTCTTCTGTATATGTGTTGCTCCAAGTTCTGCCCTCAGTGAAGTGTGTCCTCACTTCCTGTCCTGATCTATTTATATGGCTCTCCCGTGCTCCCTCTAGTGGTTGCTCAGTTGTGTTGCATCTGGTTAACTTGTGATCACCACATCCCCCTTTTTCTCTTAACATATTTTCTGTACATCGTTAAAGAAAATTGTACATCCTGTCCCGGTGTATTTGTAGCTCTCCCTCTGGTGTTTGCTCGGTTGTTTTGTATCTAGTAAATCTACGATCACCCCATCCCCCTTTTTCTCTTTACATATTTGCTGTACATCGTTAAAGAAAATTATAGAAAACAGTTACTTATGATATGCGTATCTATACAGGTGATGGTGCTATTGCATACTGTACAAAGCCAATGTAGTTATATGTCCAATCTCAATAAAACATTTATGAGTCCAAACTTGATGAATTTGTTCAGAGCTTTTTTTTCTTTTTTTTTGTTGTTGTTGATGACGTGGTGATATTGATATTGCCAGTCCGCTGTGAATATTGTTGGTGTTCCTTGTTATTTTAAGTACCCAATGCATCATCCCGAGGTGTTTGCATGGTCACATCACTGATGTTGACTGGCATGGACTTTTTTCTGTGCTTGTGGTGTTGATTTATTGTCTCATCCGCCTTGGATGCTGGTGTGCTTGCTCGTTCTGGAGCAGACGTGTGTTTATGCAATTCGTCGTCATCCCATGACATGTTTGTGGTCTTGTCATCGTTTTGCCATGCGCTGTGGCATTGTCCGTCATGTGCCAAGTAGTACCATTGTGTACAAGTCGTTGTTTCATTGCTGTTGTCTCTGTCGTTCCTGTTTTTGTTGTTTTCGTTGCCGTACTTGTTGCTGTTTTTGTCGTTTCTGTCTTTGGTGTTGTCGCTATCTTTGTTCCTGACTTTGTTGTTTTCGTTGCCGTTTTTGTTGTTGTTTTTGTTTCTGTCGTTGTCGCTGTCTTGGTGCCTGACTTTGGTGTTTGTCTTGTCGCGCTTCATGTTGCTTTTGTTCTTGCTGTTGTCGTTCTCGTTTCTGCTGTGCTTCTTGCTATTGTTGTTGGTCTTGTCGCGCTTCATGTTGTTTCTGTTCTTGCCGTGTTTCTTTTGACTTTTGTTTTTTTTGTTATACTCTACGAGTGTCCCGAGTGGATAATTTGAGTCATTTAGCATGCCGTCTCGCGAGTGGTGCAAATGATCTGATGTTGCATCGGTGCAGGTGACATCAATCAGTTGTGGAGAATTGGATTCCGCATCTTTGCTTTCTTGGTGCTCCTCTTCCGGAGTCAAAGTCTTCTCGATTACATTTGACGCGGTGTCTGTGGACTCTTGCCGCTCCTCTTCTGGAGTCAATACCTCCATGATTACAATTGACGTGGTGTCTGTGGACTCTCGGCGCTCCTCTTCTGGAGTTAAAATCTTCATGATTTCTGTTGATGTTATCTCACTGGACTCCAGGTGCTCCTCTTCTGGAGTCAAAATCTGCATGGTTTCTTTTTGTTTGGTGTCTCTGGACTCCAGGTGCTCCTCTTCTGGAGTCAAAATCTGCATGTTTTCTTCTGGCTTGGTCTCTCTGGACTCCAGGTGCTCCTCGTCTGGAGTCAGAATCTGCATGGTTTCTTTTGGCTTGGTCTCTCTGGACTCCAGGTGCTCCTCTTCTGGAGTCAAAATCTGCATGTTTTCTTTCGGCATCGTCGCTCTGGACTGTTGGGTGGCCCGACTCTGTGCTTCTGTACAGACAAGCTGAGAACTGTCAGTCTCGCTGTGATCCTGTACGTCGAGTGCGATCACCTTGTCACTGTTCTCGCTCTGTGCGTCGGTACAGACAAGCTGAGAACTGTCAGTCTCGCTGTGATCCTGTACGTCGAGTGTGATCATCTTGTCACTGTCTTCGCATGCAGTGGGTAGAGGTGCATTGTCTTCTTCTTGTTCATGTGAGCTTGTTAGACTTTCATAGTCTGCTTGTGGTTGCTCAGATACTGCGGGTTGACCTTCATGGTCTTGTGCATGCATGGTGTCAGTGGTGAGATGTACGTTGTCTTCTTCTTGTTCCTGTGAGCTTGGTAGACTGTCATAGTCTGCTTGCGGTTGCTCAGGTACAGCGGGTTTACCTGCATGGTCTTGTTCATGCATGGTGTTCGCCAGGGAGTGTTTGCTTGCATCCCTTTTGGAGTCTTCCATTACTCGCACTGTGGAGCCTGTCATCACTCGCTCTGTGGAGTCTTCCTGTGCTCTCTGTGTGGCGTCGTCTTCGTCTTGGGTATTGCTGTCATCCAATGTATCGACGAGCTGCCATGGTCTCATGGTGTTGGATTCATCTACCATGAGTAGAGTCGTGTTGAGCTTTGCAACGGTGTCGCTGATGCTGTGATCAGCATGTCCAAATAACTCCTCCATGTCTGAGTAGTATTCCTTGATAGCCATTTCATCTTCGTTGGCTTCTTCTACCACGAGTTGATTCGTGTTGAAGTTTGCGACCGTGTCGCTGATGCTGTGAGAAGCATATCCGACTGACTCAGCTGTGTCTGAGTAGTATTCTTCGAAAAACAAATCATCCTGGTTGGATTCTTCTACCACGAGTTGATTCGTGTTGAACTTTGCGACCGTGTCGCTGATGCTGTGAGAAGCATATCCGACTGACTCAGCTGTGTCTGAGTAGTATTCTTCGAAAAACAAATCATCTTTTGTTGTTTCGGAATTCGTTTTGTTCTCTTCACTTTGGGTGGTGCAGACTGCTTTTTTCAGGGTGTTGTGCAAGTTGTTTTTAACTGTTGGTGTAAGTTCAGGCGTTTTTCTGTGTTCTGAGGCAAGAAAATTTGTGTTTACCACTTTAAGTGTCTTATTTTCAATTTTCGGGCATTTCCCTTTTAAGTGGGCGTGGTCGGGATGCTCAGACGTCATGACGTCACGCGCAGGAATGCATTGCGCATGCGCAAATCGGCCTTCCTCCACTGTGCGGTTTTGTTTCCATTGCGCATGCGCGGCGTGCGCATGCGCATTACGATCCGCGACCAAAACGTCTTTTGACTGCGCATGCGCAAAACGATCGGCACTGCGATATTTTTTGAACTGCGCATGCGCGGCGTCCGGTTCCGGCGCATGCGCATCACGATCGGCACCGCGATCTTTTTTAAACTGCGCATGCGCGGCTTCCGGTTCCGGCGCATGCGCAGACGCCATTTGTAGTTCTTTGCTTACCGGAGACTGCAAAATGTGCTCCGACGCCATTTTTTGCCGTTTTTCGCGGATTTCAGCGATTTTACTGTCCCACCAGGACTGCAAAATTCGTAAGTGATCTTCTCTTCCCGATTTGGACAGGGTTTCAGCCTTTTGGCTTTGTGAGAAATTCTTTTTATTTCTTCTTTTTGATCTGTACTTTTCATTCGCGATTTCTTGCTCTTTTGGTGATTTTTTAAGTTTTGCATCACTCAGTCTCTGTGCAGTTTGGCCTCTGAGTATGTCTTGCTGTTCAAATTTCTCACAGTACTCTTCAAATTTGTTTAGTACCGTTTGTAAACTGTTTCTGTCTTCACCTTTTGAGTATTTAAATCCATTATAAACTTTCCAAGCTTCATTTCCTTCGATGAGAATTGCTATTTTAATTTCGTCTGAGGCTGCTGCTGCATCATATGCTATGATAGCGAAATCGAACATTTGTTTAAACCTTTCCCAGACACTTCTTACCTTTCCAGTCGTGTTCAGGTGAAGTGGGTATCCAAGGCACATCCTCTCATCAGCAGTGTCTTCCCAATTCAAATGTGCAGTAGGAGATTTCCATGCCATTCTTGGTTGAGATTTCCATGCCATTTTTTTTTTGTTTTCTGTATCTGCAGCTGAGTTGTCCTGTCATAAGCGTCTGAAATCACTCCTGGGTACCATGTGTTGTTACTCGTGTCTTAATAAAGCTCGTAGTCTCAAGTGTGGAGAAGATGCTTTATTGTGAGTTTGTTCAGTTTCCAGAGCTCGACCTAGAACGACCTTCCAGTGCTAACTACCAGCTTTGCTTGCTGTGTGTGTCCTGCTTACCAGCCCGCCTGCTGTGAAATGTGTCTTCTGTATATGTGTTGCTCCAAGTTCTGCCCTCAGTGAAGTGTGTCCTCACTTCCTGTCCTGATCTATTTATATGGCTCTCCCGTGCTCCCTCTAGTGGTTGCTCAGTTGTGTTGCATCTGGTTAACTTGTGATCACCACACACGGTAGCATAGTGGAGGGCAGCACGGTAGCATAGTGGAGGGCAGCACGGTAGCATAGTGGAGGGCAGAAGGGCAGCATAGTGGAGGGCAGCATGGTAGCATAGTGTAGGGCAGCACGATAGCATAGTGGAGGGCAGCAGGGCAGCATAGTGGAGGGCAGCACAGTAGCATAGTGGAGGGCAGCATGGTAGCATAGTGGAGGGCAGCACGGTAGCATAGTGGAGGGCAGCACGGTAGCATGGTGGAGGGCTGCACGGTAGCATAGTGGAGGGCAGCACGGTAGCATAGTGGAGGGCTGCACGGTAGCATAGTGGAGGGCAGCACGGTAGCATAGTGGAGGGCAGCACGGTAGCATGGTGGAGGGCTGCACGGTAGCATAGTGGAGGGCAGCACGGTAGCATAGTGGAGGGCAGCAGGGCAGCATAGTGGAGGGCAGCACGGTAGCATAGTGGAGGGCAGCAGGATGGCATAGTGGAGGGCAGCACGGTAGCATAGTGGAGGGCAGCACGATGGCATAGTGGAGGGCAGCACGGTAGCATAGCGAAGGGCAGCATGATAGCATAGTGGAGGGCAGCAGGATGGCATAGTGGGGGGCAGCACGGTAGCATAGTGGAGGGCAGCACGATAGCATAGTGGAGGGCAGCACGGTAGCATAGTGGAGGGCAGCACGATAGCATAGTGGAGGGCAGCACGGTAGCATAGTGAAGGGCAGCATGATGGCATAGTGGAGGGCAGCACGGTAGCATAGTGGAGGGCAGCACGGTAGCATAGTGGAGGGCAGCACGGTAGCATAGTGGAGGGCAGCATGGTAGCATAGTGGAGGGCAGCAGGATGGAATAGTGGAGGGCAGCACGATAGCATAGTGGAGGGCAGCACGGTAGCATAGTGGAGGGCAGCACGGTAGCATAGTGAAGGGCAGCACGGTAGCATAGTGGAGGGCAGCAGGATGGCATAGTGGAGGGCAGCACGATAGCATAGTGGAGGGCAACACGGTAGCATAGTGGAGGGCAGCAGGATGGCATAGTGAAGGGCAGCACGGTAGCATAGTGGAGGGCAGCATGATGGCATGGTGGAGGGCAGCACGGTAGAATAGTGGAGGGCAGCACGGTAGCATAGTGCAGGGCAGCATGATGGCATAGTGGAGGGCAGAACGGTAGCATAGTGGAGGGCAGTACGGTAGTATAGTGGAGGGCAGCACGGTAGCATAGTGGAGGGCAGCACGATGGCATAGTGGAGGGCAGCATGATGGCATAGTGGAGGGCAGAACGGTAGCATAGTGGAGGGCAGCACGGTAGCATAGTGGAGGGCAGCACGATGGCATTGTGGAGGGCAGCACGGTAGCATAGTGGAGGGCAGTACGGTAGCATAGTGGAGGGCAGCACGGTAGCATAGTGGAGGGCAGCACGGTAGCTAAGTGGAGGGCAGCACGATGGCATTGTGGAGGGCAGCACGGTAGCATAGTGGAGGGCAGCACGGTAGCATAGTGGAGGGCAGCACGATGGCATAGTGGAGGGCAGCACGGTTGCATAGTGGAAGGCAGGACGGTAGCATAGTGGTTAACACAATTGCTTCACAGCACTAGGGTCCCAGGTTCGATTCCCGGCTTGGATCACTGTCTGTGCGGAGTCTGTATGTTCTCTCCGTGTGTGCGTGGGTTTTCTCCGGGTGCTCCGGTTTCCTCCCACAGTCCAAAGATGTGCAGGTTAGGTGGATTGGCCGTGATAAATTGCCCTGACTGTCCAAAGCTGCCCTACGTGTTGGGTGTGGTTACTGGGATTTGGGGATAGGATGGAGGTGTGGGCTTGGTTCGGGTGCTCTTCCAAGAGCCGGTGCAGATTTGATGGGCCGAATAGCCTCCTTCTGCGCTGTGAATTCTATGAAACCCTTGAAAGCTGTGCTGCAATATGGAGCCCTTATTTGATGGGAGTGTGGGATGGTGAATCAGGTAGTCAACTCACAGGGGTGGAAGATGAGAAGCGGAGATGAAGTGGTGAGAGAAGAAGTGCGTGATATATTGTAGACATGGCTACGGACCCTGTGTTATGGGCCAGGGTTTAGAGAACCCCAAAGTGTATCGTGGAGTTCATCTGACCCACAACTTTTAATAGATTGTGGCATGGGGAGCACACGGCCCACTCTACAGGTGTGGTACAGCAGAAATGGAAAAGTATTTTTTAAAGCAAAACAATGTTTATTCTATGAACTCAAGTTAACCTTTTTAAAACAAACAGTGATGGTATGTAATTCTCAGTGGAGGGAAAAGAAAGGTATATTGGAAAGACAAGTCTGGAAAGTCGGATTGTCAAAACAGATGTTATGGAGTCAGAGGAACAGGGAGATTGGAAATAAAGCCATGTCATAGGAAGTGCAATGGGACTAATATAATCAAATATTTGTGGGGATCAGTGCACTTCTAGTTGATATTAGTTGACAGCTTATCCCCCAGAAATTAAGATAGTGAGGAAGAGTCAGCAAGGGACCATGAGTGAACAAGGTCGATGAAGTTTTCCGTTTCAGAGTGAGAGCAGGAAATGGCACCAATGCAGTCATCAATCGACTGAAGGAAAAGGTGAGAGAAGGAATCTAAGTAGTACTAGATGAAAGATATCCCACGAGTAAACAGACATAGCTGGGGGAGCAGGGAGGCGAGCAGGTGGTGAAGATCAAGGAGAAATGGGAAGCAGAGTTGGGAATGGAGATCAATTGGGGAGTATGGAGTGAGGCACTGCGAAGGGTAAATGGGACCTCCTCTTGTGCAACGATGAGGCTGATACAGTTTAAGGTGGTGCACAGGGTGCATATGACTCGGGCGAGAATGAGTGGGTTCTTCCAGGGAGTAGCAGATGAGTGTGAGAGGTGTGGGCGGTGGCCAGCAAATCATGTGCACATATTTTGGGATTGTGAAAAATTGGGAAGATTCTGGGCGGAAGTGTTCGGGGTCTCAGCCAGGATAGTGGAGGAGGGAGTGGAACCGGACCCTTTGGTGGCGATATTTGGGGTTTCAGAGAAGCTGGAGCTCATGGAGAGGAGGAAAGCCGATGTCTTGGCCTTCGCCTCTCTGATTGCACGGCGATGAATTCTGGAGTGGCGATTGGCATCGCCACCGGCGGTAGCGGCTTGGTTGGGTGACCTGTACGACTTCCTGTGGTTACAGAAGATAAAGTATGAGTTAAGGGGCTCCAGCTGGGAAGTTTGAGAAAAGGTGGGGGATGTTTGTGACTGGGTTTGAGGAGCTGTTCGTCGCAGGGGAGTGGGGGGGGGGGGGGGGGGGGGGGGAAAGAAAAATTTGTACAAACTATAGTTGATTGTTGGGAAGAATGTTTCCCGGGTGTTTATTTGCTGTAACCTACATTGATACAAGTTTGAATAAAATGTGTTGAAAAAAAAATGAATAGACAGACATAGCTAGGACTTCTGTGGGTTTCCATAGCAACACAATTTATTTGGAGCAAGTGAATGGAGTCAAAGGACAAATGTCCTGAAGCGTCCTGTCATGTGAAAGTACCTTTAAGAAATGGGTGTTTATCAATGGGTGTGTATGTAAGTATCTGTCGTGAGAGTACCTTTAAGAAATGGGTGTTTATTACTGCAGTAATGTCAGAGAGTGGGTCGAGCTGGGCCGTCTGTCAGCTTTTTACTTTCGTTTTAGGCTGTTTGCTGCAGCATGTGTTTTAGTTTCGTTTTCAGAGCTGGATAGCTGCAGTCGCAGCCAGAAGGTGTATTAGAGTCTCTCTCTGTAATCTAAAGACTGTAAATCGATCCTGGGGATTTAAAACTAATAACAGTCGTGACTTTAACCTGATGTGCTTCTGGTAAAAGGTGTTTTATGTCTTATGGAAGATAAAAGGCCAGCTTAAAGGATTATTTAGTGTTGTATTCTTTGGGGGTTGTATTTGAATTAATGGTTGCTAAGATGGTCACTGTATATTTTAAAAAGGTTAACTTGAGTTCATAGAATAAACATTGTTTTGCTTTAAAAGATACTTTTCCATTTCTGCTGTACCTCATCTGTAGAGTGGGCCGTGTGCTCCCCATACCACAATCTATTAAAAGTTGTGGGTCAGGTGAAATCCATGACACACTTTGGGGTTCTCTAAACCCTGGCCCATAACAGTCCTCACTGTTGTAATGTAAGAACTGGAATGTGATGATAAAGACCGAAAGATAAATATTTTTTCTGCAGCCAGTTGTCATCTTCTGAAATACACTCTTGAAATAGTGGTGGAAGCAGATATAATGGCAACTTTCAATGAGAAATGGATTATTTATTTGAAGAGGAAAATGGTGGTGGGTTCTGAGGATAGGCTGGGAAAGTGGAAGAGGGGAAATAGTTTTATTCAAAGAGGCAGCAGGTGTACAATGGACTGAATGTGCTCCTGATGGACAGTTAGATTCTCCAACACACTTTCCAGCAACAGTGGGCAAGCTGCCCCACCCCACCCATCCACCCAGAACAGCCTGCCCACCCACCCCACCCACACACCCATCTCCCCCACCAACCCATCCAACCAGTCCACCCAGACCAACCCGTCCGTCCAACACATCCCCCAACCCTTCCAACCCCCACTCAAGCATTCATTCACCCAAACAAACCTGTCCACCCACCCCAGCCCCCACCCAGACACTCACCCACCCACCCCAGCCCGCACCCGCGCACTCGTCCACCGCTGCCAACCTCTTGGCGGGAGTTTTGAAAAGCAGTCTCCTTGATTCTCCCCGGCAAACACACTGCACACCAGCAAAGCAAAAAAATTAGAAAATGCCTCAAATGCTGTCCGTGTTCTACACCCCTGCATTTCCAATGACCTGTGTGGAATTCAGATCTCTGATGGTGAAAACTCACAATTGATGTTTCATCTCAGGGAATTACTTCAGAATCCATTTCCATCCTTTCATCTATATCAAAGAACATGGTGACAGCTTTCCTCTGACTTACAGTGTTTGCGGCATTATGAACTTCAGGAAATCTTTTTTCAACTATTGCCATATCCATTATTTATTTATTGAACATCTCTTCAAGTCCCCTTCGATTCACTTTCTCACTTGTTTACTATTTTCTTGCTGCGCCTCCCACCTACCCCCTTTCCAACAATGCCTTTGGGTTTCCCCTTCCTTTCAGAACCTTTTAACTGCTTTGTTCATGCTCCAAGCCATCACATTCCATCCATCTCCCGGCCATTTCATGAGGCTGGAGAAAAACGCTTGCCATCCTAGCAAGAGTTTCCAACCACATATTCATGGCAACAGCACATCCCACCGATTTCTACCTCCTAACTACATACTGTGTCCAGATGACAGCCTGCTTCCAGACTGCATCCTGTGTCCAGGCTGCATACTGTGTCCAGGCTGCATACCGTGTCCAGACTGCATCCTGTGTCCAGACTACATCCTGCGTCCAGACTGCATCCTGTGTCCAGGCTGCATACTGTGTCCAGGCTGCATACCGTGTCCAGACTGCATCCTGTGTCCAGACTACATCCTGCGTCCAGACTACATCCTGTGTCCAGACTACATCCTGTGTCCAGACTGCATACTGTGTCCAGACTACATCCTGTGTCCAGACTGCATCCTGTGTCCAGACTGCATCCTGTGTCCAGACTACATCCTGTGTCCAGACTACATCCTGTGTCCAGACTACATCCTGTGTCCAGACTACATCCCGTGTCCAGACTACATCCTGTGTCCAGACTACATCCTGTGTCCAGACTACATCCCGTGTCCAGACTACATCCTGTCTCCAGACTACTTCCTGTGTCCAGACCACATCCTGTGTACAGACTACATCCTGTGTCCAGACTACATCCTGTGTCCAGACTGCATCCTGTGTACAGACTACATCCTGTGTCCAGGCTGCATCCTGTGTCCAGACTGCATCCTGTGTCCAGACTGCATCCTGTGTACAGACTACATCCCGTGTCCAGACTACATCCTGTGTCCAGACTGTATCCTGTGTCCAGACTGCATCCTGTGTCCAGACTGCATCCTGTGTCCAGACTACATCCTGTGTCCAGACTGCATCCTGTGTCCAGACTACATCCTGTCTCCAGACTACTTCCTGTGTCCAGACCACATCCTGTGTACAGACTACATCCTGTGTCCAGGCTGCATCCTGTGTCCAGACTGCATCCTGTGTCCAGACTGCATCCTGTGTCCAGACTGCATCCTGTGTACAGACTACATCCCGTGTCCAGACTACATCCTGTGTCCAGACTGTATCCTGTGTCCAGACTGCATCCTGTGTCCAGACTGCATCCTGTGTCCAGACTACATCCTGTGTCCAGACTGCATCCCGTGTCCAGACTGCATCCTGTGTCCAGACTACATCCTGTGTCCAGACTGCATCCTGTGTCCAGACTGCATCCTGTGTCCAGACTGCATCCTGTGTCCAGACTACATCCTGTGTCCAGACTGTATCCTGTGTCCAGACTGCATCCTGTGTACAGACTACATCCTGTGTACAGAATACATCCTGTGTCCAGGCTACATCCTGTGTACAGACTACATCCTGTGTACAGACTACATCCTGTGTACAGAATACATCCTGTGTCCAGACTACATCCTGTGTCCAGACTGCATCCTGTGTCCAGACTACATCCTGTGTCCAGACTGCATCCTGTGTCCAGACTACATCCTGTGTCCAGACTGCATCCTGTGTCCAGACTGCATCCTGTGTCCAGACTACATCCTGTGTCCAGACTGCATCCTGTGTCCAGGCTACATCCTGTGTCCAGACTACATCCTGTGTCCAGACTACATCCTGTGTCCAGGCTACATCCTGTGTCCAGACTACATCCTGTGTCCAGACTACATCCTGTGTCCAGGCTGCATCCTGTGTCCAGACTACATCCTGAGTCCAGACTACATCCTGTGTCCAGACTGCATCCTGTGTCCAGGCTACATCCTGTGTCCAGACTACATCCTGTGTCCAGACTACATCCTGTGTCCAGGCTGCATCCTGTGTCCAGACTACATCCTGTGTCCAGACCGCATCCTGTGTCCAGACTACATCCTGCTTCCAGACTGCATCCTGTGTCCAGACTGCATCCTGTGTCCAGACTGCATCCTGTGTCCAGGCTGCATCCTGTGTCCAGACTGCATCCTGTGTCCAGACTGCATCCTGTGTCCAGACTGCATCCTGTGTACAGACTACATCCTGAGTCCAGACTGCATACCGTGTCCAGACTACATTATGTGTCCAGACTACATCCTGTGTCCAGACTGCATCCTGAGTCCAGACTACATCCCGTGTCCAGACTACATCCTGTGTCCAGACTACATCCTGTGTCCAGACTACATCCTGTGTCCAGACTGCATCCTGTGTCCAGGCTGCATCCTGTGTCCAGACTGTATCCTGTTTCCAGACTGTATCCTGTGTCCAGACTACATCCTGTGTCCAGACTACATCCTGTGTCCAGACTACATCCTGTGTCCAGACTACATCCTGTGTCCAGACTACATCCTGTGTCCAGACTACATCCTGTGTCCAGACTGTATCCTGTGTCCAGACTGCATCCTGTGTCCAGACTGCATCCCGTGTCCAGACTACATCCTGTGTCCAGACTGCATCCTGTGTCCAGACTACATCCTGTGTCCAGACTACATCCTGTGTCCAGGCTACATCCTGTGTCCAGACTACATCCCGTGTCCAGACTACATCCTGTGTCCAGACTACATCCTGTGTCCAGACTGCATCCTGTGTACAGACTACATACTGTGTCCAGGCTGCATCCTGTGTCCAGACTGCATCCTGTGTCCAGACTGCATCCTGTGTCCAGGCTGCATCCTGTGTCCAGACTGCATCCTGTGTCCAGGCTGCATCCTGTGTCCAGACTACATCCTGTGTCCAGACTACATCCTGTGTCCAGACTACATCCTGTGTCCAGACTGTATCCTGTGTCCAGACTACATCCTGTGTCCAGACTGCATCCTGTGTCCAGACTGCATCCTGTGTCCAGACTACATCCTGTGTCCAGACTACATCCTGTGTCCAGACTACATCCTGTGTCCAGACTACATCCTGTGTCCAGACTGCATCCTGTGTCCAGACTGCATCCTGTGTCCAGACTACTTCCTGTGTCCAGACTACATCCTGTGTCCAGACTACATCCTGTGTCTAGACTGCATCCTGTGTCCAGACTGCATCCTGTGTCCAGACTACATCCTGTGTCCAGACTACAGCTCTGTCCTGAAAGACATGCTGACAGGTGAAATAGACATTCTGAATTCTCCGTCAGTGTACCCGAACAGGAGTGTGGCAACTAGGGGATTTTCACAGTAACTTCATTACAGTGTTAATGTAAACCTACTAGTGACAATAATAGTAATAATAATTATTATTATTAAGCTTGCAGGGAACATAAAAACTGACTGTAAACATTTCTATAGGCATGTGAAGAGAAAAAGATTGGTGAAGACAAATGCATGTCACTTATAGTCAGGAACAGAGAAATGTAGAATATGGAACAAGGAAATAAATGAGCAACTAAATACATACTTTGCTTCTGTCTTCACAAATGATGACACAAATAAGATACCAGAAATGTTGGGGAGCACAGGGGTGAGTGAGAGGGAGTAACTGAAGGAGATTAATATTAGTGGAGAAATGGTGTTGGGGAAATTGATGGGATTGAAGGCTGATAAATCCCCAGGGCCTGATAATCTACATCCCGGAATACTTAAGGAAGTGGGTCTAGAAATAGTGGATGCATTGGTTGCCATCTTCCAGGATTCTATAAACTCTGGAACAGTTTCTGCAGATTGGAGGATAGCAAATGTAACTCCACTATTTAAAAAGGGAGGTAGAGAAAAAACGGTGGATTGTAGACCTGTAAACCTGACATCAGAAGTGGGGAATATTCTACACTCCATTCTCAAAGATTTTGTGTAGAGCACATAGAAAACAGTGACAGGATTGGCAGAGTCAGCATGGATTTATGAAGGGTAAATCATATTTGACAAATCTAGTGGAATTCTTCGAGGATGTAACTAGTAGAGTTGATGACGGGTAGCCAGTGGATGTGGGATGTTTGGATTTTCAAAAGGCTTTTGACAAACTTCCGCATTGGAGATTAGTGTGTAAAATTAAAGCGCATGGGTTTAGGGGTAGTGTATTGAGATGGATAGGAAACTGGTTGGCAGATAGGAAACAATAAGAAGGAATTAACAGGTCTTTTTCAAATTGGCAGGCACTGATTAGTGGTGTACCACAGGGATCGGTGCTAGGACCACAGCTACTCACAATATATATTAATGATTTAGATGAGGGAACAAAATGCTAAATTTCCAAATTTGCAGATGGCGCCAAATGGCTAGGAGGATGAGCTGTGAGGAGGATGCAGAGATCCTTCTGTGTGATTTGGACATGTTCTGTGTGTGTGCAAATGAATGGCAGATGCAGAATAATTTGGAGAATTGCGGGGTTATCCACTTTGGTAGCAAAAGTGACAAGGCAGGCTATTATCTGAATGGCCATAAATTAGGAGGGGAGAATGTACAACGAGATGGGGTGCCCTCATATGCCAGTTACTGAAGGTAAGCATGCAGGTTCAGCTGGCGGTAGAAAAGGCGGTATGCTGGCCTTCATTGCAAGAGGATTCGAGGGCAGGAGCAGGGATGTGTTGCTGCAATTATACAGGGCTTTGGTGAGGCCACACCTGGAATATTGTGTGCAGTTTTGGTCTCCTTATCTGAGGAAGGATTTTCTTGCTCTAGCAGGGGTGCAGCGAAGGGATACCAGATTGATTCCTGAGATAGCAGTACTGATGTGCAAGGAGAGATTGAGTCAGTTAGGATTGTATTCGCTGGAGTTCAGAAGAATGAGGGGGGAATGTCATAGAAACCTATAAAATTCTAACAGGGCTAGACAGGGTATATGCAAGAAGGATGTTCCTGATGGTGAGGATGTCCAAAACCAGGGGTCACTGTCTGAGGTTACAGGGCAGACCATTTATAACAGAGATGAGGAGAAATTTCTGAGCTCTGACCTGAATCTGCATTGCAGTATTTCCGCAAATGCAATTGTTCGTGCAAGACAAGTGTTCAGACCTCGTCATCATACTGAGGCCCCAGCAGGAGATCGATCTTCTAGATGCACTCATCTGAAATTCCCAGTCACAGTTATGAGCCTGCTCAGTAAACTGTGAAAGCTTTGGCTGAATCGTAGCCTGATCTCTGTCAATACTCATGATATTGCCAGTATGGAATCTACCAAGTTGCTGTACAGCCGAGCCTTGGCATCTGTAGGCCCGTAAATGCTGACACTCCATTCAGACATCAAATATTTTTGTTATTGATAACAAAGAGCACACATCAGATATATCGGAGCTTCATTCTAATCAGATTTGCGGACCCACGTTTTCATTCCACCAGTCTGACGTGTCTCTCTTTCCCTTATGCCGTCGAGAATGACTTGCTTCCACACTAAAAGTGAGTTCTCAGGTTACTGGGGAATTTAATGCACGACTTCCAGTCCCTGCCGCAGTGGGGAAGATGGTGGTTGGAGGAGCAGGTAGGTAAGGTACCCGGATCGTCATGCATTCATTTCGCTACCAGCACTTGGCTTTGGCTTGCTCTGAGCGAAGCGTGAGGTGTTCAGCTCCTTCCTGGCTGCTTCGGGTGGTTTTGGGCCATGTGTCAGTGGAATGTTGCACTTTTTCAAAGAGGCTTTGAGAGCGCCCTTGAAGCATTTCCATTCCCCTCCTGCGGCATGCTTGCTGTGTTGAGGCTCTGAGTCGAGTGCTTTTTTTGCGGAGTCTCATGTCAGGCATGCGGATGCTGTGGCATGCCCAGCGGAGCTGATCGAGTGTGGTCAATGCTTCGATGTTGGGGATGTTGGCCTGAGTGAGATCGCTGACCTTGGTGTGCTTATGCTGCCAATGGATTTGCAGGATCCTGATGAGGCAGCGCTGGTGGTACTTCTCCAGGATTTTGAGGTGCTTGCTGTACATGATCCACGCATCTCTCAGCCATAGTAGGGCGGCTATCACTATTGCTCCGTACACCAAGAGCTTGATGCCGGATCTAAGGTCTTGGTTTTTAAACACTCTTTCTCAGGCAACAAAAGGAACCTGATTGTGACCCACCTGAGTCCTGGGATCCTGCAAACCCTCAACTGCTGACTCCCCTGGATGTTCCTGCCTCCACCTGATGTGCATCAGCAACTGTGTGGTGCTCACCACATTGTGCCCCAGAAGCTGTCCACAAATGATACCCACTGAGGTGTGCATCTCTGCACTGATGGAAGGTGGGGGTGATAGCTGTGAAGCCTCGCTGGTGATCTCCTCGGAGCTCTCCTCCGAGGTACTCTCTTGGGTGGCGGGGGGGGGGGGGGGGAAGCAGGGGGGTTGTGGACGCTGGTCTTCCTGGCCATGTTGCCTGCACTGGCAGCCACTGCACCACAGGTGTTATTGGTGGCCCTGCTGCTGGTCCACCGACCCTCTCGGGGTAACAGAATGTTCCGTCTCTCACTCACAGCGTCGAGAAGCGTTGTGAGGTCGGCATCCCCAAAGCGAGGAGCTGGTCTGCACGCTGCCATGCTTGTGCGTTGACTGGGAGTGAGTGGTGGGGGAGTGTTTAAATGCAGCTCCCTCTTGTTAGTGGTGAGAAGCTGTAGTGCAAATCCAGAGAATCAGATGGCGGTACAGCCAGTAATGGGGAGAATCGCACGGGGGCTCATTTTTGGCATTAAGTGCCATTGAATATGGGCCGCAATATCTCCAATGAAGCCATTGAGCAACACACCGCCAAACGCACCCAAAATGACACCTAGAAATGGTTCCGTTAAATCACGCCCATGGAGTCAGCGGACACAGTTAGTCCAGAGGAGGACTGTGCCACAACACAGAAAGACTTGAATAAACTGGCAGAATGGGTGTGTCATTGGCAAATTAATTTCTAAAAAGATAATCACGTAATTGTACATTGTGAATAGTAGAATGAGGAAGCAATATGTTCCTTGGACATTGTCTAAATGGAATAGATTGGGGTTACAGATACAAAGATTACAAAGAATAACAACGTTTGTTAACAAGGACTTTTACAAATGCAAATAAATTGCCAGGGTTCATTCAGGAGGGATAGAATTGTAAAGCAGAAAAGTTGGGATAGACGTAAATAAACCCTGACAGCACCTGAATTGCTGTGAGCAGTTCTCGTTTCCATATTGTAAAATCAACACAGAAGAATCAGAGAAGTATGAAAGGAGATTAAGTAGCATGATGCCAGGACTGAGAGCTTATGACTGTCAGGGAAGATTGAAGAGGCTGGAACACCCCTCTCTCGAGAAGATTGAAGGATGAACTGATGGAGGCCTTTTAAGATGGTGAAAGGGTTTCATAAGTTGCACATATAAAAGATGTTTCCGGGGCGGCACAGTGGTTAGCATTGCTGCCAACGGCGCTGAGGACCCGGGTTCGAATCCCGGCCCTGGGTCACTGTCTGTGAGGAGTTTGCACATTCTCCCCGTGTCTGCGTGGGTTTCACCCCCACAACCCAAAGATGTGCAGGTTAGGTGGATTGGCCACGTTAAATTGCCCCTTAATTAGAAAAAATGAATTGGATATTCTAAAAAAATTTTTTAAAGATGTTTCCACCGACAGGAGAGACCAGAATCAGGGGTTATAAACACAGAGAGTGGTTAGAGTGTGAAACTCATAACTACAGCAGACTGTTGAGGTTAATTTCATAGATTCATTCAGAAAGGGAAGCTTGATATGTACACAAAGGGGAAAAGAATAGGAAAGCCCACTGGGTTACATTAAGGCTCAGCTAGAGTATAAACATCAACATCTTGGAAGAATGACTACGGTAAATACTTTTGTAATTTTGTCATACTTTATAAATGTTTCAAGACTGCCTCAGTGCAGAGATTAAGGTGCGGATTTTGAAAGCAGCGCGTTTTCAAAAACAAGATGGACTTGGCATTTAATCGTCTGCCATCTGTAATGGAATGAGGTCTGGAGATGTTAACTGTTCCATGCCATCGTCAACCAATCTCCAGGCAAGTGGGAGGGAGAAATAAACAGAACCCAGTCAGCTAATAATGGAGGGAAGGAATTTGTAGTTGTGTGGAGGCAGAGTGCCGACTTGTCCAGGACACAGAGGGGACCTCAAATTTCCCTTTAGACACCTGAGGACCAGGCTTTTTCAGTGGAATGGCAGCATCTATTCTCAAGCCCTGCCCAGTGGTAAGCCGGAGCCATTCCCCGGCTCAATTAACCAAAGCTAACATTGAGTTGGGGTCCAATGACATAATCAAACACATCCCCACCATTCTCCACCCCCTCCCATTTTAAAGGATATTCATTGTTTACTGCATGGTTTCCAGTGGGAGTTGGGTCAATACCTGCCCCACATTTCAAACACCAAAGACCATGGTGATAATTTTAGCCCGTGCTGCTGAATGGGAAACAGGGAGAGTTCAGTTTGACAACCCACTTGACCCAACCTGCCCCAGCCTCCAATCCAATTTAATTGCCAACTGACATGTATAGAGATTAAGAGCAACCAGCCAGCCAACCTGAAGCCACCCATAGAATCTCTACAGTCCAGAAGGAGGCCATTTGGCCCATTGACTCTGCACCGATCCTCTGAAAAGGCACCCTACCGAGGTCCAGTCCGCCACCCCACAGTAATCTCACCTAACCTGCACATCTTTGGAGGCTAAGGGGCAATTTTATTGTAGCCTGGCCAATCCACCTAACCTGCACATTGTTGGGCGGTGGGAGGAAACCGGATCACCTGGAGGAAACCCACGCAGGCACGGGGGGAATGTGTAAACTCCTCACAGACAGTAACCCAAGAGCAGAAACGAACAGGGGTCTCTAGTGCTGTGAGGCAGCAGTGCTAACCACTGTGCCACCCTCGATTTTGAATCCAGCTTTGATGCATCAAGTGTATACAGTGACCATGCAGGTCCCCAAATCATTGCCTCACTATGGAATCACTTTTAAAATTAATAGACCTCCCACTCTTCTAAACATCAATGGGTATAGGCCCAACCTGCGCAACCTTTCCGCATGAAACAATACAAGAAACATGACCAATAACATTTAAACATTATGCTGCGCTCTCAGGAAAAATGCAGTCTTGTTTTTAAAGATTCAAATCCCTCCTGACATTTCCACAGGCTCTCTTAACCATTTTACACCCCACCAAGTCATACAGGCTTCTTTTAAAAGTAATCAAACTGACTTCAAGCCGCAAGTAACAGATAGCCAATTGACCTGGTGGAGAGGCTATTGTGGTCTGTTTCCAGAGGCCAAGTGGGATTGATCTGGCAGCATGGTCAGGTCAGGTGACTCAAGATAATGACTCACTGGTAACTCCTCAGTCCTTATATTACCACAAGGTTCACCTCTTCAAATGGGGACTTGGTTTTCATTTGCATTCACCTCTCCCAGTCTTAGCTTCAGTGCTCCTTGTCTCTTTCTCTCTCAAGGGTCTCTGAATCTGACTGCCTGAGGCTGTAAGTCTACCTATGGCAAAGTTAGCTGTCTGTCAGGTTTTCAGGTTAGACCTGGCACCTGAGCTTCAATAACATCCATCACCATGAAATGCTTCAAAAGGTTAGTCATGGCACGAATCAAGTCGAGCCTCCCGGATTGCCTTGATCCGCTACAGTTTGCCTACCGCTGCAACAGGTCCACAGCAGATGCCATCTCCATGGCCCTGCACTCTACCCTGGAGCACCTAGATAACAAAGACACCTATGTCAGACTCCTATTTATCGACTACAGCTCAGCCTTCAACACCATCATTCCTACGAAACTCATCTCCAAACTCCATGGCCTTGGCCTCGGGTCCTCCCTCTGCGACTGGATCCTGAACTTTCTAAGCCACAGACCACAATCAGTAAAGATAGGCAACAGAATCTCCTCCACGATCATCCTCAACACCGGTGCCCCACAAGGCTGTGTCCTAAGCCCCCTACTATACTCCTTATACACCTATGACTGTGTGGCCAAATTCCCCTCCAACTCGATTTTCAAATTTGCTGATGACACCACCGTAGTGGGTCGGATTTCAAACAATGACAAGACAGAGTATAGGAATGAGGTAGAGAATCTGGTGAACTGGTGCGACGACGGTCTCTCCCTCAATGTCAACAAAATGAAGGAGATTGTCATCAACTTCAGGAAGCGTAGTGGAGAACATGCCCTGTCTACATCAATGGGAACAAAGTAGAAAGGGTCGAGAGCTTCAAGCTTTTAGGTGTACAGATCACCAACAGCCTATCCTGGTCCCCCATGCCGACACTATAGATAAGAAACCCACCAAGGACTCTACTTTCGCAGAAGACTAAGGAAATTTGGCATGTCAGCTACGACCCTCACCAACTTCCACAGATGCACCATAGAAAGCATTCTTTCTGGTTGTATCACAGCTTGGTATGGAGTTTGCTCTGTCCAAGACAGGAAACTACAAAAGGTTGTGAATGTAGCCCAGTCCATCACGCAAACCAGCCTCCCATCCATTGACTCTATCTATAATTCCCGCTGTCTCAGAAAGACAGCCAGCATAATTAAGGACCTCACACACCCCGGACATACTCTCTTCCACCTTCTTCCGTCAGGAAAAAGATACCAAAGTTTGAGGTCACGTACCAACCGACTCAAGAACAGCTTCTTCCCTGCTGCCATCAGACTTTTGAATGGACCTACCTCGTATTAAGTTGATTTTTTCTCTACACCTTGCTATAACTTTTAAAGCAGACCAAGCAGGCCAGCAGCACGGTTCGATTCCCGTACCAGCCTCCCCGGACAGGCGCCAGAATGTGGCGACTAGGGGCTTTTCACAGTAACTTCATTGAAACCTACTCGTGACAATAAGCGATTTTCATTTCATTTTTCATTTCATTTCATTTCATAACTGTAACATTATATTCTGCAGTCTCTCCTTCCTTCCCTATGTACGGTATGCATTGTTTGTACAGCATGCAAGAAACAATACTTTTCACTGTATACTAATACATATGACAATAATAAATCAAATCAAATCAAAGGCTTGCCCTGGGTCCTCTCACAGTCATCGAGTCCAGGAAAGGCCCTTTAACCCTTCACTGACAAAACTACATTAAATCTACACTCACCCACTTTTCAGCACTTGACCCATAGCCTTGGACGTTATGGCATTTTGAGTGCTCCAACACGTACTTTGACACGTACTTTGAGCTGTGGAACGAAACTGGAGCACCCGGAGGAAAAACCCAAGCAGTCTCGGGGAGAACAGGCAAACGCCACACATTCACCCAAGACCGGAATTGTACACGGGTCCCTAGGGCGATGAGGCAGCCATGCTAACCACTATGCCGCCATCTGTAGGTTTGGCCCCATTCTGACCCATTGTAGATGCTGAAAGTTTGGTTAAATTTAGCCCACATATATCAAATCTTACTCTTCCGGTGTCAAACTTCAGAGGTCAGAGTTTAGAGGTTAAGTATGCTTCAAAGATGAAAAGCTTTTTGATAAAATAGTATCCAAAATCCTGTCGTCTCCTGCCAATGTATATCCAGGATCCATTTCTACTCAGTCGCTATTGGTGTCTAGAAGAGGAATAAACCTGTCATTAACCTCAGAATGTAACTATCTGCAGTATTAAGCCATCTGGCCCTTCCATGGGGACAGGCTCAGAGTCGGCAGGTGGGTGTTCCATGGCTGACTGGCGCGCCTCTTCTCTAGCCCCCACCCCGGGGGCCAGGCCATTTTCCTGTAAATAATAATTGACCAAGTGAAGAGCCTATTGCGGCCTGTTCCAGAGGCTGAGTGGGATCTTCCATCCGGGTTCCAGGTCCCCACAGGCAGCAGGGCCGGATCAGGTGCCTCGAAATGGTCTCCTGGCTGTAGATGGGCTCCAGTGCTCCAGAAAGGATCCCAGGTCCTGCCTGTCTGCCTGGGTTCCGATGCAGCCACAAGCCAGCCTGTGGAGGGTTCCACTACCACCGTCTCTCTCCCATTGCGATCGTGGCCAATTTGGAAGTCAAATTTTAAAACGTTCAAACGTTACAGAGAGGGTACCTCCATCTCCACTCATCATTGTTAACCGTTCACCGCACAGCACAAGGCTTCTGACCCCCAATTGAGCCTGTTGGTGTGGACGTGAAGCCAACGAGCAAATCCTGCCACATGTGACACTGTTGCACATCAGTAGAACAGTGTATCATACATCACAATGTTCTGGTTCTTGTTAAATGGTTCATCCCTTTAATCTTCTTTGAGCTATTCCATGAGCGGTCTGCTCTGCTATTCAACTTCTAACTAGTTCAAGACTGCTTATCGGTTGCTGAATGGCCGTTACCCTTGATTTCTGTAAATGATAATGACTCATACTTGTCAAGAGAACCAGCTTTCATCGACAGACTGTGAGAAGAGAATTGATCACCAATTGGTTTATCAGTAGTGTGACAGCCCAACGCGATTGAAGAACACTGACAGGGTGAAATGAGATCGTTCAAAGTCATGTCACTGTTAAAAGACAGTTTTCAAGCTTTGGCGCAAGTGAAACTTTCAGATGGATGCAGAGGAATGACAGTCTCATTTCAACATTACCAGCTCATCATGCCTTCAGGAATCATGCCAAGGCGATTCACAAAGATATCCTGACCCACTGAAGGAGATATTAGGGGGTACAAGGGGGTGGGGTGGGTTGGCCCAATAGAATGGGGTTCAAGCAGAGTCATGAAGGATGAGATGTTGAAGGAGATTGTTCCCAAACAATTGACAGGTGATTGAAAACATGGCCCCAAGCAGTAGAACATGCAAAGTGGTGCGTAGAACCATAGAGACGCAGCGGTGCAGAAGGAGGCTGCTCAGTCCATCATGTCTGCGCTGGACAAAAAAAAAGGGAAAAAATAGACTAGCCGCTTATTTTAGTCCCACTTCCCAGCACCTGGTCCTTGCAGGTTACTGCACTTTAAATGCAGATCCAGTTACCTTTTAAATGAGTTGAGCATTTCAGCCCCAATTACCATTTTGGGCAGTGAATTCCAGATGGCCACCACCTCTGGGTGAAAAATATTTTCATCACATTCCTCCAATCCTTCTATCCATAGAATCATAGAATCCCGACAGTGCAGAAGAAGGCCACTTGGCCCATAGAGTCTGCACCGATCCCCTGAAAGAGTACTCTACCTCGACCTACTCCCCCACCTTATTCCTATAACCCGACATAACCTGCACATCTTTGGACTGTAGGAGGATACGGGAGCACCCGGAGGAAACCCATGCAGACAAAGGGAAAAAGTGCAAACTCCAGAGAGTCCCCCAAGGCCAGAATCGAATGCGGGTCCCTGTGAGGCAGCAGTGCTAACCACTGTGCCACCATGCTGCCCTAACCACCGTAAGTCACCATTAAAAAGTCCCCTGTAATTGCACTCTCAGTTAGAGGAAACAGGGGCAGAATTCTCCGACCCCCCGCAGGGTCAGGCCTCTCCCGCCGACGTGGTTTAAACCACCTCTGGTGCCGGCGGGACCAGGTGGCGCGAGCGGGCCCCGGGGTCCTAGAGGGGGCGCAGGGCGATCTGACCCCGGGGGGTGCCTCCACGGTGGCCTGGCCCGCGATCGGGGCCCACCGATCGGCGGGCGGGCCTGTGCCGTGGGGGCACTCTTTTTCTTCCGCCGCCGCCACGGCCTCCACCATGGCAGAGGTGGAAGAGACCCCCTCCACCGCGCATGCGCCGGGGTGACATCAGCAGCCACTGACCCTCTGGCGCATGCGCGGACTCACGTCGGCCATCGATGGCCTTTTGGCCAGCCGTGGCGCTGGTCGGCGGGGCGCCAAAGGCCGTTCGCGCCGGTCGCCGGAGCGGGAGCCACTCCGGCGCGGGCCTAGCCCCTAAAGGTGCGGAAAATTCCGCACCTTTGGGGAGGCCCGACAACGGAGTGGTTCTCGCCACTCTGGTACTCCAGGACCCCCCACCTCACCGGGTAGGGGAGAATCCTGGCCCAGGTCTTTCCGTCTATCCTGCATAAGCCCCTCATAATTTTAATACACCTTAGTTAGGTCACCCCTTAGCTTCCAGTGCAGGGAACCAAGAGTCTGAGGTTGAGGAATGTAGAGTTTGGGTGGGAGGTTAAAAAGATGGGGCAGATAAGTCATGGGGTACTTTTGACAAATTTTAAATTAGAGTTCCAGGAAGACCAGGAATGAATTTTGATCAGTAAGGATAGACAGACAGATGAGCTTGTGCAGGATAGGATATGTCCAACAGAATTCTGGATGAGCTACTATTTACACATGGTGTAAAACGGAGATGTCAGCCTGAAGCACTTTACAGTGGTTGACTCTGGAGTAACAAAGGCAAATGTGCAGTGGGAAGGAATGGGGACCTTGGAGCCTGCACTGATTGGTCAATGTAAGTTCAAAACCTAATTTGTCTGATTAATTCCATTGGAAAACAGGTCATTTGCCATTAACTTTGGACGGGTCACTGGTTAATTCCACAGCATCAAAAGCAGGCCATTTGACCCATCATGACTATGTTAGCTCTTTGAAGGAGTTATCCAAACATCCCCACATCCTCAGTCTTTCCATATAACCCTGCAAATTATTGTTTTTCAATTATATGTCCAAATCCTTTTTGAAGGTTGTTGAAACATCTCCCGCCATCGTTTCAATCTTTACATTCCAGATCTTAGCAAATCGTAGAATCCCTTAGGTGCGGAAGGAGGCCATTCGGCCCATCGAGTCTGCACCAACCCTCTGAAAGAGCACCAGTGACCTTGGCTTATTGACCTTTCTGCCACGAGAAACAGTTCCTCCTTATACTTAATCTATCAAAAGTCTTCATAATTTGATCACCTGAAATAAATCTCTGCTTAACCTCCACTGTTTAAAGGAGAACATTCCCAACTTCTCTCCATAGCATTGAAGTTGCAAAATCAAAACATATCTTAATAGTTGACCAAGAAATTACATCAATGACAATCACAGGAGATCATGTGGCGCCATGGGTAGTGACTCGACCACTGGACCAGAAGCTACAGTTTCAGATCCAATGCCAGTGCTTGATGGCCACAGAAGGAGTGTTCACAACGCGGCTCAATGAACTGATAATCAGCCCGGGAATCTTTTCACCACTTGCCCCAAAGGGAAAATATGTCTGTGTGAAGATGCGCTAAAGAGAAAAGATAATCATGACTTTGAATATCCACTTTGCTAGCTAGCCATAGAAAAGCCCCTTGAGGGTCATTACCTGATGCGAACCTGAACATAAGCATACTGTAGTTATCCTGGAATTAACCTTGATTCAATTGGGAGCATCCTTGCTTATGAATCAGAAGACTGTGGTTTCAACTCCCACTTACTTAACAGGGTTGTGCACATAATATTGGTTTACAATGGAGTGCCACATGTCAGATGAGACAATAAGCTGAGGACCCATATGTCCCCTCAAATGGGAATAGAGATCCCGTTGCACTATGCAGAAGAGCATTGGATTTCTCTTGGCTGACCTGTACCCCTCACCTGATATTGCTCATTTCATTTCTGTATGTGGGAGCTTGCTGGCCACAAAATGCTTGCTGCATTTCTGACACCACCTGCTGAAGCTCCCCTTCAAGCCAGACACCACGCTGACCTGGAAATGTATCGCTGTTCCTTCACTTACGCTGGGTAAAAATCCTGGAACTCCCTCCCTAAGAACACTTTGGGTGTACCTACATCAGATGCACTGCAGCGGTTCAGGAAGGCAGCTTCCCACCACCCTCTCAGGAGTAATTCGGTATGGGCAATAAATGCTGCCCGAGCCAACAATGCCAACATCCCAAGAATGAATTTTCAAAAGCACTAACGAACTCCCAAGTTTTTCTCAAGTGCCACACCCACATTGCAATCTCCCAAATCTACATTATTAATATGTGTGTTAAGTGCCTTAACCATTATCACAGTCAGACAGTAATGAACATATTAATACTATTAGCAAGGTTGCCAAATCTAGTTGGGCATATCCCTGGAGGTTGCATCACATGATTTCCCACATCTAGTCTCCCTCCCCCGCACTCCTGCCATTGGTTGTCAAACATGGTGCATGTGGGACACTCCTTCGACAATGCTAGAAAAGCCAACACACTAGTCGATGCCCACTTGCATGACTCTTCACTGTCAGTCATGGTCTTTTGGACCATCTCCAATATGTTATAACTAATAAGTGAAAAAGTGAAGAAAACAAAACACTATTTTGGTTATTGCCTCCAAGACTTCTGTGGTGATATGCATCACTGTAGATACACAAAGTGTTAATGTAAGTACACGTAGACTAGCTAGACACTAGAGGGAGCATCAGAGACATGACACACAAACACTCAACAAATAGGTCAGTAAAATAGGACACGACCAATGGGCATTCACGATACACACAGAGGTGACACTACCACAGGGGGGGCATTACACCAACCCATATACAAAGGACACAGCACCCATGATCTTAGTCTTTCCAGTGGAGACACTCAGTGAGTACAGACACAGGGTTGATTCAATATCACACCCACCACTTGGATTGTAGCAGACTGGTTCGTCAGTCTGAGTAGCTATAAAAGGATTAACAGTAAAGGCGAATCCGAGTAGGAGAATTGTAAATAGTTTAATAAACGTGTTGAAGTTATCTCCAGGTCTGAACCTTCCTTTGTCAGAGTGCACATTAAGGAAGCAGCTTATGCTACGCCTTGAGCATAACAAGACATGGTACCAGTTGAGTGACTGTTTCAATCCATATAGTTACAACTCAGCAAGCAGTGACAACCAGCAACGACAGCCAGGCAAGACGATGTTCAGGATTCCGGTTCCACAGCAGCTCAGGTACCAAGGGAATCTCAGTGAAAACTGGCGTTGGTTCAGGCAGAGATTCGAGATCTACCTGGTAGCGTCCGACTTAGAAGGCGTGGCGGATGCAGAGAAAATAAAGCTTCTACTTACCATCGCGGGTCCAGAAGCAGCTGAAATCTTCCAGACCTTCAAATACTCAAAGGGGCAAAACAAGAGCAATTTCCAGGCAGTCCTGGACAAATTCCAAGAATTCTGCGAGGAGAATAAAAGAAAAAAACGATAAAAGAAGCACCAAAACTCACCACGAGGTAGGCTTGCAGCAGAAATCTGCAGTTTTGAATTGCAGCCATCTTGTGAAGGTGCTGCACATGCACAGTGGAGAAAAAGGCCCCAAGTAAAGGAACAGCGATCTGAGCATGCCCAATCGCTTCCGACGACCTACGTCACACGCATCATGACGTCAGAGGTCCCAGACCATGCCCACTTAAAGGGGAAATGTCCCAAAACACAAAATTAAAAAAGTTAAAGCCGTAAAACAAGAGTCTTTCACCGGGAACGACAGCACAATGCCTGTAATTCGACCAGTAGCTGAAAGTAACCACCGCAGAACCCTGCAACAAGCGGTTAGCACCGCCCAAAGAGATGATACAGTCCTTGAATACTACTACTCGGACCTTGATTTCTTCTTTGGACATCACAAGCCCAATGCCAGCTCCGACACAAAAAGTGATGATGTGGTCCTAGAAGACTACGACTCAGACGAAGGTTTTTTCATTAGAGATGGCGACCCCAGTACCGAATCCGACAAAGATGCGGATGTGTTCTTTGGATTTGAGGATCTTCAGCCCAGCACATATGACAACCCGACTCGTGAGTGCAGGATTATGCTGCGGCCTGACACCAAGAGACAGAGAGTGGTACAAGCCCACAGAGAGCGGCCTGCTACCACACAGAGAGTGGTCCACACACCACAAAGGGTCCCAGCCCCTACACAGAAAGCGATGAAAGACTCCACAACGAGACAACTGCACGTCTCCACACAGAACGTGACTCCAGTGTCACAAGCCTCCACCGCGAGCTCGTGGACAGACTCCACAATAGAAGAAATGCAAAACTCCACACCGCAGTCCTTGCATGAACAACAAGTGACTCGAGTGACACAAGCCTCCACAGCGAGCTCGTGGACAGCCTCCACGATAGAAGCAACGCAAGACTCTAAAGCGCAGTCCTCGCATGAACAAGACTATGAGGGTCTAGCAACCTCCTCTGAGCAACCAACAGCAGACAATGCAAGTCTGCCATGCTCAAGTGAACAACAGAAAGACTATGACAGTCTACCATGCTCAAGTGCACAGCAAGAAGACTATGACAGTCTACCCAGCTCAAGTGAACAACAAAGCGACTATGACAGTCCACCCACATTGTTTGAGCCACCAGAAGAAGACTCTGACAGTCTACCCAACTCAAGTGAACAACAAGAAGCTACTGAGGCTCTATTCACTGTATGTGAGATGAGTGACGACAGCATCCCACTTCCCATACAAGATGTGCAATGTGACAGACCTCAGTTAGAATGTACAGAGGCACTCGACAATCACGGTGAGACTACTGGTGACTCCGGTGACACCACGTTACTTCAAACCTCATTCGGTCGAGCCTCTCCACAAGCAAATGCATTCCTGAATTTTTTAAATCCTGACGTGGAGCATCAAGAAACCTCAGCTGACTCAAGTGAACCTGAAATGATTCCGGACGGGGAGCAATGACAAACCAAAACTGATTCAGGTGAAACAGACCAGACTCCAGACGGGGAGCATCGACAAACCAACACTGACTCAGGTGAAACAGACCAGACTCCAGACGGGGAGCATCAACAAGCCAAAGCTGATTCAAGTAAGCCGGACATGACTCCAGATGGGGAGCGCCGCAAACTCAGTGACGGCACGCTCAAGGAAACAGAAGATGCCACAAAGCACAAGCACACTGACACGAGTAACTGTGTGAAGGATTCGCATTATCCACAAGTGTGGTCCTTGAGCGCAATGAACACAACAGCAGAACCATCCAACGCAACAACACAACCTATGAAAACCATATCAAAGACAACAACACGGCGCGTACCAAAGACAACATTGTCGACAGCTAGCACGACAAAGACTACACCAATGGAACTACGACTGGTACAACATGGTACAACTCTGCCCATGAGTGACACTGTTACTGCTCAGCTCAGTACAATGACATACCATGGCAGGACGATGCACCTTCCCAATTCACGTGTTCTGCACTACCAACAGGCAACCTGGCTTTCAAGACAGATGCCATCCAACATCGCTACCACAAGCATCGGAAGAAAAAACGACTCCAAATCAAACAACAAAGTGATTTGACCTCTTCTTGGCTCCTTATGCACAGGGACACTGATGGCGTTCACAAGGACATGCCACCATCAAAATCACCAACTCACCAACCCAACAAGAAAGACATTCGACCATGATAATTGATGGGTTTTGGACTCACACATATCTCCAATATGTTATAACTAATAAGTGAAGAAAGTGAAGAAAACAAAACACTATTTTGTTTATTGCCTCCAAGACTTCCAGATTGCTCGTGGCCATGCCCAGGGCAATTCTCAAGGGAGCGTAACCTTAATTACTGGTCAAGACATAGTCCAAGCTATTTTCTTTCATGAAGCAACTTGATTGCACACAAGTTGTTTTCCGAACAAGTCATTAAAACCCAAAGCAAGTCAAGAGAATTAAAATCGTATTTACCTGCTCCAGGAGATGACATTTAAGTGGAAGATTTCAGAACACTAAAATAGTAAGCATTCAATATTGCCTCCCTTTGAATGACATGATAATCGTTGTTGAACCTGTGTCCGATGCACATGATGCATTGCTTAAATTGATGATGGGTTTAACCAGGATAAAGGGCTTTCTGTGATTACATTAGAGGACTTTAAGCTTCTTATCAACTTTGTACAGGCTATTAAAACAATAGCATTGCTGTTTACACAATGAACAATCACAGAGGTTAAACAAAGAAAAAACAAACAAGCACCAGGGGGAACATCCAACTCTTATTGTAGGATCAATCATCGGGTGAATGTACAATTCAGGAGTGGAATTAGGACTGGCAGTTACTTCATTCATATACAGCAATTGGTAATGCTTTCATGGGCAGAAGTGGAAGAAGCTGGAGCTCAGCATTCCAGAAATGCAGAAAGTATCCAAACTGTGCCAGTGTGGGAGCCTTGCTGGTGTCCTGTAATCTCTACTACACTTGATTCAATCATCTACCTAACTTCCACTCTAGAGACCAGAGTTCATACCAAGGCCAACTAAACTAGGCTGTGTGTATAGTTTGAATGAATTCAAGTCAATCGGACATGGCCTGTCCCAAAGTGAGTGAAGAAATGGGGAGAGGGTGGTGTCATTGTATTGTCACAAGTATAGTTTCCAGAGACTCAGCAAATGCACTGCGTTTGCAATTTGAATTCAGTTAATAAAAGAAAGTCAGCCTCCATACTGGTAACCATGGCAACTATCATCAATTGTAAAAATCCACCTGGTTCACTAATTCCTTTAAGTACCCATTTCTCGGTGATGTAGCTTCTTGGCAATTTAGCATAGCCAATTCACCTAACTTGCACATCTTTGGACTGTGGAAGGAAACCGGAGCACCCGGAGGAAACCCGCGCAGGCACGGGGAGAATGGAGAAACTCCACACAGACAGTTACCCGAGGTCAGAATCGAACCCGGGTCCCAGGTTCTGTGAGGCAGCAGTGCTAACCACTGTGTCAACGTGTTGTGCCGTGAGCTTGAGATGAAGTCATAGGTACATTATCCATGAGTGAGAAATACAGCATGTTGATGAAATGTTCTTATAGTTCATGCTTAATTTGTAACGGCAATTGTGACAAAGCATCAGCATTTGCATGCTGCTCTGACTTGTGATATTTGATATTGTACGTACAAAGAAATAAGAACAAAGAAAAGTACAGCACAGGAACAGGCCCTTCTGCCCTCCAAGCCTGTGCCGACCATGCTGCCCTTCCAAACAAAAATCTTCTACACTTCCGTGGTCCACATCCCTCTATTCCCATCCTATTCATGTATTTGTCAAGATGCCCCTTAAATGTCACTATTGTCCCTGCTTCCACCACCTCCTCTGGCAGCGAGTTCCAGGCACCCACTACCCTCTGTGTAAAAATCTTACCACGTATGTGCCGACAATATCAAAGACCATCTTTGTAACCTACTAGCTGCCAAAGAAGGAATATCTTTATACGCCCCAAAGATTGTCGTCAAGGGTCGATGATCCATGAAAAGCGTAAAATTATGTCCACAAAGGTAGTGGTGGAACCTTCTTACCCTGAAAATGACACTCAAAGCCTCTTTTTGCAGCTGAGCGTAATTCGTTTCTGTGCTAGCCGGAGATTGTGAAGCAAATTCTATCAGTCATTCTTCTCCTGAAGGCATAATGTGCGAGACAACTGCACCAACCCCATAAGATGATGCACCTTAAGCAAGCTGCAACTTCAGCTTGGGATTGAGGTGAACCAAATGTTCTGACTTCTGCATGGCGTTGTTTACCTCATTGTATGTGCTTTCGAATTCTTCTGACCAGAACCTGTTTGGCACATAACAAGGTGTGTTGCTAAGTTTGGCAGGAATCTGTCATAATAATTGATTAGTCTTAAAACAACACCTAATTGTGTCACATTTTGAGGACGTGGTGCTTCTAAGGTTATTGACATATTCTTTGGCGCCTTGTGTAAACCATCTTTATCGATCATATGACAAAGGTAATTTATGGATGTCTTGAAAAACTCGCACTTTTCCTTTTAACTCTCAGGTTGTGGGTTTGTAACCGCTTCAGGGTATCTTCCAAATTCTTCATGTGTTCCTGTTAACTTGAACTAGTGATGAGTATGTCATCTAAATAACATTGCACTCCATTTTGTCCACTCAGAATTTGATCCATGGACCTCAGAAAAAGAGTAAGTGCAGATGTTATTCCTAAAGGAAGTCTTCTTTAACTAAACAGACCTTTGTGCACCACGATGGCAAGCAATGGCTGTGATTTTTCAGCCATATTCATCTGCAGAGATGCCTGCGAAAGATCAATTTTACTGAATTTCTGTCGTCCAGAAAGTCCAGCAAACAAGTCTTCAATCAGCGGCAGATTAATCAATGATCTATCTACAAAACTCGGTTAACTGTTTTAAAATTTCCACAAATTCTCACTAAGCCACCCTGTTTTAATACAGGAATGATTGGTGTTGCCCTATCACTTGTAGCAAGAAGTTCAATGACTCCTGTTCGTACTGGTCTTTCTAGTTCTTCAACTTTTGATCTGATGACAGATGGCCTTGCAAAGTTTTGGAGTACCCAATTAATTTTTTACAATTAAGGGGCCATTTAGCATGGCCAATCCACCTAGCCTGCACATCTTTGGGTTGTGGGGGAGAAACCCAGACAAACACGGGGAGAATGTGCAAACTCTACACGGACAGTGACCCAGAGCCAGGATCGAACCTGGGCCCTCGCCGCCGTGAGGCCACAGTGCTACTCATTGCGCCACCGTGCTGCCTCCACCCCTAACATTTGCCAGTCTCCCCCATCTGCCTCCAGTGAACCCTCGCAGCCAGCCCAGCCCATCCCTCACACCCTTCTGGCAGAGCACCGAGGCAGGTTGAAACATTGTGAACAGGTGTTTATTGTGAAACGGTGAACATATATGTACAGGTGTGTGCCCTCGACCTTATCGATATACTGTGTGTTGCAACAATGTCAACCTAACTCGTATCTACCTTTCTGGCCTTATGGGCCCCAATGCTACGCCTAAGTGGATCCCAGACAGTACATCAGGAGTGGAGGCGACATGCTGCGGTTTCCACCCTATGACCTGTGTCGCCTTTGGCAGCCATCTTCTGGTGTGACCAGGCCAGGATGGGCCCGGCTGCTGCTCGGGTGTTAAGAGATCTACCACGCGGATTTAGTGGCACTTGCGAACACTAAAACTCAGTAGAAATTTGAGTTAACACTTCTCAGGTACAAATAAGAATTGTTTTATTTGTCTCTATTGATTACAACTGAGAACCATTTAAAGTCTTAATTTCTAATAAGTCCAGCTAGCAAAGGGCTCAAGAGAATCAATCTTGTAGACAATTTAACTTTCAAATAATAATAGAGAAATGATTTTCTTGCTTACGGCAAACAGCTTGCAAAACTTCAAAAGTCAGAGTTAGAAAGTGAAATATAAAAGACGGAGAGACAGCGAATAGTTAAGTCAAAGTATAGATTGATTCCAGAATGGAATATGGCCGTACAATCTATCACGGTTATACTAAATCATATCTGGCTTTAGCCATCTTTGTAATCCTAATTGGTATTAGGTCGTTAGAATCAAATAAGTTTGATTTGACGGTTAGCTGCCTGTCTTTAATGTGCAACATTAACTTGAAATGTTTCATAAATAAATTTTTGTATGTGTTCTGGAATGCGATTCTGTGCCATTATCACAAGCTGCTTGAACTGGATTCTTGCTAAGGACAATAGCGCCTTTAGGTTACTGTGCTGTTGCCATGGAACCTGCCCTGTCCTTGGACACTGTCTTGAGAAATGTATTTATTAGCTCAGTGAAAAGTGTTTGTTTTCTCATGGTTTTTGTGTTTCTGTTAAATTGTGTATCTTAATGTTGTACTGTCTTGAAACGAATTATGCTATGTCACGCTGAATATGTTGTTTGAATTGACCTAAAGTTATGAGTGAGTTTTGAAATGGGTATTTAATAGTCTAGGGGCTTAATGCTAAATAGCTATCTTTTACCTATCACTTTTACCTATAGAAAATAGTTGGCTTCTACAGTCGGACCTTTTGATAAATCGAAAGAATAAGTGAGATATTATCACAATGAGATAAAAGACACTATTCATGCAATAGGGTAGGTAAAAGTGCAAAGAATAACTCATTCATATTGTCATAGCAGTTTTAAACAATAGAGTGGATAAGCATTGCATTACAAGCATTTCAGCAATAATTATGATTCTTAAAGAATCATTATGATAAAATAACAATTCATAAATTAATCAAATTTAATACTACTGATTCAGGATTAATAAATTATACAATATGTTAACAACACAGTCAAATAATTGATTGATCAGTAACATTTCAACAATAATACCTCATTTCTAGTTCACCTAATGGTGGTGCAGTTGTGAATTATTCTGACAGTTGGTCCCCTGCGTTTAGCGAATAGTTCTTTGATGCACTTGATACATTGGCATGTTATGTAAATGATGAATCCAGCTACACAGGAGAATAAGATTATTCTTATTGTGGACGTTCCAGTGTGTCTCAGCCACCCGCAAATTTTATCCCAGAGAGATATAACTTGGGGTGGATCAAGTTTCTTGATTTCTTTTTGGATAATGCCAAATCTTTAACTTCCTGTGAGTTATCTGGAATGAAAGTGCAATACTCCGCACCTATCAGGGCACAGGTGCCACCTTTTTCGGCTAACACATAGTCAAGTGCCATTCGATTTTGTAATGCCACGGTTTGAAATTGCTCGCATTTCATCAGAAATTCTATCTAGGGCAGTGGCGATGTAATCGGCTATGTTTTGGATGATGGTCGTTCGTTTACTCAATTCATTGCCCATCCTTATTTTCCAACAGAAAGGAATAATTCTGGCATAAATTGCATCTCTTAAGGCAATGGAACATTTATTTCTTCGAGCAGCTGGTTCTGAAACATAATGGAGATGAGAAAGATGACGGATGGCAGGTACTAAGTATCCTAAATAGCAGGATTCTGACCAGTATTTTGGGAGCCAGGAATAGGCTCTATCATCGCAAATAAAATAAATCCCATTATAAGCAGAGTATAAGTAAATATCTTCTAAGTACCAATGATCTGAGAATGTTTTATTATTTGTGAGGTTACGTATGCCTGTTACTTTAGAGGATCGTTTAATTCTTTGTAATATATCTTGAGTACATTTATAGGCTGTATTAACATCTAAATAATTAGTACAAACACTATTGCCCATTTTCATCCCTTTAGAGTGATTATTAATGAGGCATATTGATTCTTTTTGTTTAATATTAGTTGGGAGGCTAATATATTGGGGATTTTTGTTAGGGTTATATTTAAGTTAGTGCCATCCTGAAAAGTGTTTAGTGGATAGCCTGCAGATTTCCATAAGTTAATAAGTTTCTGTAAATAAATCTTGTACCTTCCTTTTTCGCATGAATATGCTCCAGAACGGACCACTACAGAGTGAGGGATGCTTTGATAGATGTACCATTCTGCTGTTTCTGAGGCATTAAAGGGAATTGTCCTTAGTGTCCAAAATTGCCCTTAGTGTTGGGTGGGGTTACTGGGTTATGGGGATAGGGTGGAAGTGTGGGCTTGGGTAGGGTGCTCTTTCCAAGAGCCGGTGCAGACCCGATGGGCCAAATGCCCTCCTTCTGCACTGTAAATTCTATGAAAATCATGTACGACTCCAAAACCATATCTGGAGTCAGTATAGATGTTAGCAGTTTTATCTCTTGCCACATGACATGCTTCTGTTAGTGCCTTTAATTCGGCCTGCTGACCTGATGTACCTGGGGGCAAACTTCCTTCAGCTAATACTTCGTATGGCTTGTGACTGCCCACCCAGCTTTTCTGATACCCTTGTCAATAAAAGAGGAACCATCAGTGAATCGGATTAAATCTGGGTTCTGTAGAGGCTCTTCTTCTCCGAAGCGTACTTCTTCCAGTTCCTCTATTATTTTCACACAGTCATGCCCTCTCCCTCCTGATTCAACTTTTGTGGCAACTTCAGAAAGTCCAAATATGCAAGATAGGAAAAGTCCATGAATGATGTTTTTCCACCCAACCAATTGGAAAGCCAAACCCAAAGAGTGTAATCAAACGGTTGGTCAAGTTTTGTTTTTATCTTTGTATTGGATGTGAATTGCCAAGTCTTTGACATCTTCTGGATTATACACAAAAGGGTGTCCCGGGTGGTGTGATGCCACCTTGTTCTTCCCACCGCCCATTAGATGCACCAGTGACAAGAGGGGGCGGGGGGAGTCTGAGATGCTGTGGTGTTCCGGCAACTCCCCTGCAGGGGTCACCAGCATGGGCTCCACCACCATCAATGGCCCCCGGGCTGCTCCTTGGGATGGGGGTGCAAATGGAGCTAACGCCTGAGGCTCCCCCAATACCTGGCGCTGCCAGGCCTGGAGGCCCGCCATCGTCTAGACCAGGTCTCAAGCTCGCGGCCATGGAGTACAGGGCCTGGACAACCTCCATCTGGGACTGTGCCACATCACTCAGTGTCTGTGCCACCACCCTCTGGGTCTGTGTGACATCAGTGAGTGAGTGTGCAACCTCCTCTGGGTCTGTGCCACATCGGCCAATACCTGGCTCAGGTCAGCCAGCTCCCGGGCAATGACGTCGACGCTCTCAGCCATGATCCACTGTGACTGGGCCGTGCTCTGGAGCACCGCTGCAATGTCCAGGTGGGCCTGGAACATAGCTACCTGTGACAGGGCAGACCTGTCCTTTGCCTCGGCCACCTGCACCCCCAAGGCCTCCACCGCGGACGCCACCCGTACGGTGTTGGCCTGGATGATACACATGGTCGGCACCACCTCCTGCCCCTGCAGGCGGTTGGACTGCACCTGTAGGTGCTGGATGGTTGCTGACAACCCAACATGTAGTCCCTGGCTCTGAGACTGCATCTCCACTATCGACGGGACCGCCTTAATACCTAATAGGGGTGGCAGTTGGCACCCTGTTTCCCTGGGTTTCTGTGGCTATGACTCATCTTTCATTCTTACTCCACAGTATAAATATTTCCCACTTTCTCTGTCTTTTGCTTTGACAAAGGGTCATCTGGGCTCAAAACATTAGCTCTTTTCTCTCCCTACAGATGCTGCCAGACCTGCTGAGATTTTCCAGCATTTGCTTTTGGGTTTCAGATTCCAGCATCCGCAGTAATTTGCTTTTATCCAGTGTGTGACTTTGCATCAGAGACCGGTGGAGGCGGGATCACTGAATATTTTCAAGGTGGAAGTAGGTAGATTCTTGATAGGAAGAGAATCAATGGTTATCGGGGTTAAGGTGGAACTCGAAATACAAACAGATCAGCTGCAATCTTACCGACTGGCAGAGCAGGTTCGTGGAGAGGGCGTCAAATGGGCTACCTCTGCTCCCATTTTGTATGTCCAATTGACTGGGGAAGATAAAGCACAGCACACATGATGAGACCGGGTTCTGATGATCGCAGCGGGCAAACACCCTGCTGATGCTCACTCACGGTTCACTTTGGATGAATATCCATCTCATGAGATCCCAGAGAGTTGTCACCACCCATGGAGCCGCAACCAAGGAGGCGTAACGGCCTTGCGAAGAGAGAAGGAATTAAAAACAAAGCACAGCCTAATGAGGAGACGTCGCTTGTGAGGTTTGCTCTCTGCGTTTTCAAATCTGCCACCGAATGATGCATGTGAAGACTCGCTTTCCTCACAGCATACTCATTTACAAGATGATCATGTTGAACAGAGGAAATCTGGTTCTAATCGAACAAGCCATTTTCTCTTATTAAGATGCTAAGTCAGAGTCTGGGTGTAAATTCGTGAACAAGAATGAGTCTTAGCTTGTCAATTGCACAAAGGAATTATATGTGAATATCACAGGACCACACACAATGCATGATGTGAAATGATGCACCTGTCTAAGGAAATCACCCTTATGTCTAATTTCTTCTGTTAAAGGTTATCAACCAGCAGGTGATTTATCATGACAAGTAAATAAATGCGAAGATGTTTTCTCGGCATTGAAAAACATTGGCGGTGTTTTTCTTCTGCACTCTGGTGGCCTCTCTGGACACTAATGGTGGCACAAGTCTGTCCATCCTTGCAAATGGTAACTTAACCATGGTAACGTAACCGTGGGGCAGCACGGCAGCACAGTGGTTAGCACAGTTGCTTCACAGCTCCAGGGCCCCAGGTTCGATTCCCGGCTTGGGTCACTGTGCGGAGTCTGCACGTTCTCCCCGTGTATGCGTGGGTTTCCTCCGGCTGCTCCGGTTTCCTCCCACAGTCCAAAGAGGTGCAGGTAGGTGGTTTGGCCATGCTAAATTGCCCTTAGTGTCCAAAAGGTTTGGGCGGGGTTACTGGGATAGGGTAAAGGGTGCTCTTTCCAAGGGCCGGTGCAGACTCGATAGGCCAAATTGTCTCCTTCTGTACTGTAAATTCTGTGATTCTGTGATGACAAGAGTTCCTCCAGGATTGTCCACGAGTCTCCAGAAATTCCAGATAAATCTCCCAGTGACTTGCTGTTGGATAAAAGGCTGCTTTACATTTTAAACATGTATTCTTTCATGGGATGCAGACATCACTGACAAGGCAAGAATTTGTTGCCCACCCCACGAACTGCATGGCTTGCTAGGCCGTTTCAGAGTCAACCTCATTGTTGTGGGTCTGGAGTCACATGTAGGTCAGACCGGGTAAGGATGGCGGACTTCCTTGGCTGAACGGCATTAATGAACCAGATGGGTTTTGGCAACACACAAGAAAAAAGGACAGCACCATGATCACCATTACTGAAACAGGCCTAAAATTCCAGATTTATGATTTGAAATTAAATTCCAAAGGGCATGATGGTGAGATTCAAACTCATGTCCCTAGAATATTCGCCTGCAATACCAGCTCAGTGACATTACCATTGCACCACCATTTTATTATTTGCCTTGGTGGTGTAAGAAGATGCTGCACCATGAGGATTAACCGATTGAGGGTATGTGGGGGGGTGGGGAGGGGGGGTGTGGTAGGTGATGGCTGGAGACATGTTTAGCCTAGTCACAAAACCTCCAGGGATACCTCCAGCTAGAGAAGGGAACCATTTTGCCACGACTGACATGGCTGAATAGAGAATCGTAGAATTTACAGTACAGAAGGAGGCCATTCTGCCCATCAAGTCTTCACAGCCCCTGGAAAGAGCACCCCACCCTATCCCCGTAACCCAGTAACCCCACCTATCCTTTTTGGAAAGTAAGGGCAATTTATCATGGCCAATCCACCTAATCTGTACATCTTTGGACTGTGGGAGGAGACTGGAGCACCCATCCAAAACCCACATAGCGGTGACCCGTAAACAGCCAGAATAATGAAATTCTCCACAAAATCGCATTATCACCTCAGGTCACAGTTATGGGCAGCATGGGGAGAAAGTGCAAACTCCGCACAGACAGCGACCCAAGCCGGGAATCGAACCTGGAACCCTGGAGCTGTGAAGTGACTGTGCTAACCACTGTGCTACCACTGAACTGCCTGGCAGTCATTGAACCGCGTCCGAATAGCTAAACGTAACAAACAGAATGAAGTGGCAACAATAGATTTTCACTCCAATGGCCTGTAATTTTCTTCAACAACAATATCTGAGGTGAATCACTTGGCAGCAAAATCACTATTGAATGAATCAGTCGCTTGTTCACTTGCTGATAATGCGATTTTGTGGAGAATTTCATTATTCTGGCTATTCACGGGACACCGCTGTTACATTTATCTGACTGCGAGCGACGTGAGAATGATCAAGTGTTTCAGTCTATATTCTGTTCAGCAATGATAGATTGTGACAATAGATAGACATTTCAAATAATTAGTCGTATTGTCAGTTCGAAATAAATGGGAGCTGTTGCAATAGGTTGTGACTTTAAAATCAGAGGGATGATAAAAGATGACAATCAGCAAATAACTATTTATCAAATGAGGTACTAAGGTGAGAGGTCCTTCAAATGCTTCGAGTGAGGTTTTGTTGAAATATTGAATATAGCCTTTGGTTCCGTTCAGGACAGTTTCTAATCTTTACGATGGTTCAGCTGTGCACTTAAGGTGGTGGCAATTTACCCATGTCTGTAAAGCAATACTAACTTACATTTATATGTATTTAGCAAATTAGCAATTTAGCAAATTAGCAAACGTGACACCACTGTTTAACAAAGGAGGTAGGCAAAAAAGGGGGTAATTATAGGCCAGTGAGCTTATCTTTGGTAGAGCATAGAACATAGAACAGTACAGCACAGAACAGGCCCTTCGGCCCTCAATGTTGTGCCGAACAATGATCACCCTACTTTAAACCCATGTAACCCGTATACCCGTAACCCAACAATCCCCCCATTAACCTTACACCACGGGCAATTTAGCATGGCCAATCCACCTAACCCGCACATCTTTGGACTGTGGGAGGAAACCGGAGCACCCGGAGGAAACCCACGCACACACAGGGAGGACGTGCAGACTCCACACAAACAGTGACCCAGCCGGGAATCGAACCTGGGACCCTGGAGCTGTGAAGCATTGATGCTAACCACCATGCTACCGTGAGGCCCCAGTAGTAGGGAAGATGCTGGAATCTATCATCAAGGAAGAAATAGCGAGGCATCTGGATGGAAATTGTCCCATTGGGCAGACGCAGCATGGGTTCATAAAGGGCAGATCGTGCCTAACTAATTTAGTGGAATTTTTTGAAGACATTACCAGAGCGGTGGATAACGAGGAGCCAATGAATGTGGTATATCTGGATTTCAAAAAAAGCTTTTGACAAGGTGCCGCACAAAAGGTTGCTGCATACGATAAAGATGCATGGCATTAAGGGAAAAGTAGTAGCATGGATAGAGGATTGGTTAATTAATGGAAAGCAAAGAGTGGGGATTAATGGGTGTTTCTCTGGTTGGCAATCAGTAGCTAGTGGTGTCCCTCAGGGATCAGTGTTGGGCCCACAATTGTTCACAATTTACATTGATGATTTGGAGTTGGGGACCAAGTGCAATGTGTCCAAGTTTGCAGACGACACCAAGGTGAGTGGTAAAGCAAAAAGTGCAGAGGATACTGGAAGTCTGCAGAGGGATTTGGATAGGTTAAGTGAATGGGCTAGGGTCTGGCAGAAGGAATACAATGTTGAGAAAGGTGAGGGTATCCATTTTGGTAGGAATAACAGCAAAAGGGATTATTATTTAAATAATAAAATATTAAAACATGCTGCTGCGTACAGAGACCTGGGTGTGCTAGTGCATGAGTCGCAAAAAGTTGGTTTACAGGTGCAACAGGTGATTATGAAGGCAAATTGAATTTTGTCCTTCATTGCTAGGGGGATGGAGTTTAAGACTAGGGAGGTTATGCTGCAATTGTATAAGGTGTTAGTGAGGCCACACCTGGAGTATTGTCTTCAGGTTTGGTCTCCTTACCTGAGAAAGGACGTACTGGCGCTGGGGGGTATGCAGAGGAGATTCACTAGGTTAATCCCAGAGCTGAAGGGGTTGGATTATGAGGAGAGGTTGAGTAGACTGGGACTGTACTCGTTGGAATTTAGGAGGATGAGGGGGGATCTTATAGAAACATATAAAATTATGAAGGGAATAGATAGGATAGATGCGGGCAGGTTGTTTCCACTGGCGGGTGAAAGCAGAACTAGGCGGTATAGCCTCAAAATAAGGGGAAGTAGATTTAGGACTGAGTTTAGGAGGAACTTCTTAACCCAAAGGGTTGTGAATCTATTGAATTCCTTGCCCAGTGAAGCAATTGAGGCTCCTTCATTAAATGTTTTTAAGATAAAGATAGATCGTTTTTTGAAGAATAAAGGGATTAAGGGTTATGGTGTTCGGGCCGGAAAGTGGAGCTGAGTCCAGAAAAGATCAGCCATGATCTCCTGGAATGGCGGAGCAGGCTCGAGGGGCCAGATGGCCTACTCCTGCTCCTAGTTCTTATGTTCTTATATGGTATCTACAACATCGTAAAATGTCCCGTGGCATTTCAAATTAGCCAGTGGCAGTTGGATTCGAACCCATATCCCTGAAGAGAATTGATACAGTAACCTTGAACCAATCGTGGTTTGCTTGTCCAAAGGAACGTTGGCATACACAGATCAAAACTAACTCTGCCTTGAATAAGTTCAATGACCCAGCTTCCTGGAGCAGAGAAATCCACAGATAACAACCTTCTGAGAGAAAATATTATCCGAATCAACGTCTTATTCTTAAACTGCAGCCCCTAGTTCCAGCCTTCCTTACATCCTCCTGATGTCACCCTGTCAAATCCTCCCAGAATCCTATTTACTACTCACTATTATACAAGTTAACTGAATTCTACATCCCATGGCTGATCCAGAAATGAATATATTACTGAGCTCAAGAATCAATTTAACATCCTAATGCTTCCAAACAACATCTACTTTAATAGGTTGTCTCAATTCCGGGAGACTAGGCCCAGACTTGGCATAAGCAGTATCCAAACTGGCTCACCTCATGGCTCAATATCCCTTTTGTTCGAAGAATGATGATTGTCCATCTGGTAACTGCCCTCACGCACCCCTCCTCCACACACACACACACACACACACACACACACACTCTTTGATCCGCTGTGAATTGTTTCCTGACTATCTGTGTCACGGGTTATGTTTGCCTGGGGTACTTGGAATTGGACAGGCTGACACAACCACGGAAGCAGAGTTGGCGGAGGCTTTTGGAATCTTTCTGCCATTGCCATTGTCCATCCTGAAGAAAACCCAACCACTGAACTGCTCTCAGTGGTACCCTGTATCGTTCCCTCCTAGGATTTTCTCTCAACACTGTCCATCTTTATCCCAACAAATCTCTCCAGTGTGAGACCACAGCAAACTTCACCCAACCAGTCAGTATTCCTGCACCTCTGAATTCTTTTCTAAATCGTTTCGCATCCAGACTCCCCCACCCTGTTTACCGCCACCTCAAACCCACCCCCCAAGACCCCCACACACCCCAACCCTTACCCTCATGCCATTTGACCACAGACCTTTCCACTTTTCACAGCCATTTTGGGACCTGCTGCTGCCTCATCAATCTGAGCAAGCAGCTCCTCGGAAAGCCACAGGGATGGGACGAGGTGGACAGCAGTCTTGTGTAGTAAGGTTAGGGACCAGCGCTGATGCTGGTACTGGTTGGGCTGACGGATTTATGCAAACGGCACTGTAATAAAGTTATTCTGGTTACTGAGTTTCCTGCTTACAAAAAACGTTTCTCTCTATGTATTCGATAAAAAGCCTTTCCATAAATCTGCACATCTCAATTAAACGTCTCTCTTAACCTTTTTTGCTCTCAGGAGAAAAAGCCCATTTTTCCCAATGCCTCTATATAACTGAATTTCCTCATCCCAGCTACCATTCTGGCAAATCTCCTCTGCACCCACTGCCAGTTCTTGAAATCCTTTTTTAAAGTGGTGCCCCGAATTGGATGCAATCCTCCAGCTGAAGTCTTTAACCAGTGATTTGTAAAGATTTCTTGCCAGTGCCTCATTTTCTGGGGCTTGATAAATCGAAGGATACTACATTCTTTATGAAGATTATCAACTTTTCCTGTCATCTTCAAAGCCATGTCTTTGTGAACCCTCAGATCCCTCTGTTCCTGCAAACATTCGAAAGTTGAGCCAAATTGCCACTTTTCATTGTTCCTTTCAAAATACATCACATCACTCTTCCCTGCGTTAAAGTTCACCTGCTGTGCGATTGTCCATCTCATCAGTCTGCTTCCCGAGATACGCTGGCGTCCGCCTCACCCTTGACTATATTTCCAAACTCCCTCTTGTTCGATAATGCCTTCTCTATCCAAGTCCAGGTCATTCACATGTATCAGAAAAAGTCGTGAGCCTCATACTTATCTCTGCTGGACACCGCTGTGTCACGCATTCACCTGAACAATGAGAAAAAAAGAATCAAATTTACTCTTTTCAGACCAATAAATGAAAGGCTGCAACAGGGTAGGATTGACACAAGTCCTGTCATAAAAGTAATTCTACTCATGCAATGCTTTTGAACAAAAACAAAACTTTAAGCAGCAACTTTTCTCATCTGCGATGATTCTACACTCTAAAACTTATTTCAAGGTATATACACTTTCAATGATGGTCGTAAATGACCTCTAGATTCTTTTTTAGATAAGATGAGATACCTGTGACCATGGAGAATCCTATCTAAAGCTTTGCTCAAATCTATGTATCCAATACCTGCTGTCTAGTTCAACATTCTTTCTTGCTTCAAAATCCCTCTTATTTCTCTTACTTTCTCTGCTTTTCTGTTTCATTGTCTCTCTTTCTGTTTTATTTTGCACTTTCTTCTCGATCTGGAGCCATTAGCTGGTGCTCTCATTGCCTCTCATGGGCTTGATAAGATCCCACTGGACTAGAAGTGGGCTGGGAAGGGGTGATCCATCACAGCAAATCAGGAGTAAGTGCAATGCTTCTGTCAGTGGCTTTCTAACCCAGACCCTGCTGATTTCCCTTGTTCCCAACTATTTAACGTTAGTAGGTGTTCTAAAAGCGTGAGAAATAGGAGCAAGAGGGGGCCATTTGGCCCCACGAGCCTTCTCTGCCAGTCAATAAGATAATGGCTGATCATACTTTCACTTTTCCTCCAATCCTTCATAGCCATTGGCTTGTTTGTCAATCAAAACCCTACATAACTCAACCTTGAATGCATTCTCGGACTCCATTACTGGCTGAGGTAGAGAATTCCAAAGACTAGCAACCCTCTGAAAGAAGAAATTCCTCCTTCTCTTCTTATTAAATGAGGGAGCCCTTGTTTTGAAACTGTGTCCATTGGTTCTAGATTTCCTTGCAAGAGGCCCAGAGGAAGGTGACAGAATGAAGGCGCATGTCAGTGAAACAAAGATGGTGTGGCTTGAGTTTGCCCATGAGGTAAGAAGGCACGGTGGCACAGTGGTTGGCCCTGCTGCTTCACAGCACCAGAGACCTGGGTTCAATTCCAGCCTTGGGTCACTGTCTGTGTGGAGTGTGCACATTCTCCCTGTCTGTGTGTGACTATCCTCCGGGTGCTCCGGTTTCCTCCCACAGTCTAAAGATGTGCAGGTTAGGTGGATTGGCCATGTTAAATTTCCCAAAGGGTCCAAAAGGATGGGTGGGATTACAGGGATAGGATTGGAGTGTGTGCCTAGATAGAGTGTTCTTTCAGAGGGTCAGCACAGACTCAATGAGGCAAATGACTTCCTTCTGCACTGTTCAGATTCTATGATTTTACGTATCAGGCGTGTCATGATATACACTCATGCACATAATGAGATACAGACAGGCAGTGACAGACATCCAGTACAGCCAATCAACACACGGGACAGAACACAACCAATCACCAGACAGAACACTAGAAGGTAGTCTCCCACTACAAAACACACAAGGCATCAACACTCTGCCTCTTTCCACTGGTGACAACTGTAGTGACAGTCAGGGTGTATATATCAGTTGGCACCTTCTACACGTGGCTCAGAGCTAGTCTGGTCTAGTTAGATATAGTAAGGGCACTTAGATTAGTACAGTGTCAAACCCACAGCAAACTGTGTGCACTGCTTAACAAGTTCAATAATGCGTATTGAACTAACATCAAAGTTTGAAGTACAGTTTCAAGTACAACTGCATCCAGTTGCAGTCCGTGTTACTCCAGGTGATTAACACAACAAGTACTGGACAGCTAGCTTGTGATGGTGAGGGTGGCCAACAGTGTGGGTTCAATTCCTGTACCGACTGAGGTTATTCATGAAGGCCCTACCTCCTCAACCTTGCCCCTCCCTTGAAATGTGGTGAGCCTCAGACTAAACCAAAAATAGTCAACTCCGCCCCTCATGGGAAAAGCAGCCTATGGTCATCTGGGACTATGGCAACTTTACTATTTAATATTACTCTGGTAGTAGTTGTGGGTCTGGAAAACCAAAGTAAAACAGCACACGTGGCACACACAGCTCACTGGAATGAAATGAAGAAATAAGTGAGTTAAAGCTGGATTCTTGATGGACTGCCAATCTCCTCAGGTCCATCCCCCCCCCCCCCCCCCCCGAATATTACCCAAACTCATGGACGTCGGCAGATTAAAGCTCAGCCCATTGTTTCTCTGGCAATTTTTCCAACAACTCAAACCCACATATGTCCAGGTTAAAATCTCCCTGCAAGAAATTTCTTCTTCTTTCCTTATCAGAAGTCATAGGTTGCAGAGATTTCTTTCATTCCATCATGAGTCATCAGCAGGTTTGGATGCATTAGGTAATTCACCAGCTATTACTCACTTCAGCAAGAACTCTGCCTTGTAGTATACAGGTTTCAATAACATTTCATTCCTTCCTTTGGATTATGAATATATCACCTACGCCTCTCACTCTGCCCCTCAGTCCCCAGCGATCTAACATTTCTATTGAAGTGTACATCAGACATGGGCAAATTTGTTATGTTGGGGTGGAAAACAAGAGGTTTTTTTAAAACGCATTTTATTCAAACTTGCATCACAGCAAATAAATACCCAGGACACATTCTTCCCAACAATCAACTACACAGTTTTTCACCCCCCACCCCATCACCCACCCCCCATCCCCCTGTAGCGAAAGCTCCTCAAACACGGTCACAAATGTCCCCCAGCTTTTCTCAAACTCCCCTGCTGAGCCCCTTAACTTATACTTTATCTTCTCTAACCGCAGGAAGTTATACAGGTCACCCAACCATGCTGCTACCCCCGGTGGCGATGCCGACCACTACTCCAGCAAAATTCGTCGCCGTGCAATCAGAGAGGCGAAGGCCAAGACATCGCCCTTCCTCCTCTCCATGTGCTCCAGCTTTTCTGAAACCCCAAATATCGCCACCAAAGGGTCCGGATCCAGCTCCTCCTCCACTATCCTGGCTAAGACCGCAAACACTCCCGCCCAGAATCTTCCTAATTATTAACAAACCCAAAACATGTGCACATGATTCGCTGGCCCCCACCCACACCTCTCACACTCATCTGCTACCCCCTGAAAGAACCCACTCATTCTCACCCGAGTCATACTCGGAACCATTGTCAATGTTGCCGTCACCATAGCCCTCAAACTAGACCCCTTACAAGATTTCTCCTCCATCCTAACCCACTTTACCCCTTCTCTATCCCACCATCGCCGCTTTTTGTCCACATTCGCCGCCCAATAATAATGAAGCAAGTTCAGCAACGTCAACCTCCCCTTGCTGCCTCTGCCTCTGCAGCAGGGTCCTCCCCACCCTCAGCATCTTCCCCGTCTATACAAAGTTAGAGATGATTGTGTCCACTTGCCGAAAAAAGGCCTTTGGTATAAAGATCGGAAGAGCTTGAAAGATAAACAAAAACCTAGGCAGAATGTTCATTTTCACCACTTGAACCATCCCCGCCAACTTTAAGTGCAGTGTATCCCACCTCTTAAGATCCTCCGTGGACTCCTCCACCAGCTTCGTTAAGTTCCACTTATGGAGCTCCGTCCATTCCCTCGCTACCTGAACCCCAAGTACCTAAACCTATCCATCGATACCGTAAATGGCATCCCTTTAAATTAGCCCATTGTCCCATGCTTCACCAGCATGGTAGCATGGCGGTTAGCATAAATGCTTCACAGCTCCAGCGTCCCAGGTTCGGTTCCCGGCTGGGTCACTGTCTGTGTGGAGTCTGCACATCCTCCCCGTGTGTGCGTGGGTTTCCCCCGGGTGCTCTGGTTTCCTCCCACAGTCCAAAGATGTGCGGGTTAGGTGGATTGGCCATGCTAAATTGCCCGTAGTGTCCTAAAAAGTAAGGTTAAGGTGGGGGGGGGGTTGTTGGGTTACGGGTATAGGGTGGATACGTGGGTTTGAGTAGGGTGATCATTGCTCGGCACAACATCGAGGGCCGAAGGGCCTGTTCTGTGCTGTACTGTTCTATGTTCTATGTCCCAGTTCATTCACCGGGAATACCTCGCTTTTCCCTACATTCAGCTTGTATCCCGAGAACCCTCCCCAGCAGGCCCATAATCCTTCCCATACTCTCCAACAGATCCGAAACATACAGCAAGAGGTCATCGGCATAGAGTGACACCCGATGCTCCCTCTGTCCCCTCATTATCCCCTGCCACTCTGCCTGAGAGCCATCGCCAATAGCTCTATGGCCAGCACAAACAGCAGCGGCGACAGCAGGTACTCCTGCCTCGTACCCCTGTGTAAGTCAAAGCTTCGTGAGCTCATATTATTCGTCCTCTCCCTCGCTCTTGGCGCCACATACAGCAACTGCACCCATGCCACAAATCTCGACCCAAATCTAAACCTTCCCAAAACTTTGAACAAGTACCGCCACTCCACCCAATCAAATGCTTTCTCTGCGTCCATGGACACCACCACCTCCGGTACCAGAGCTCTCGAAGGATTCATCATCACATTCAACAGCCGTCTTACATTACTCGCAAGCTGCCTGCCCTTCACGAAGCCTGTTTGATCTTCTGCAACCACCCCCGGGACACAATCCTCCATCCTCCCCTCTAACAACTTAGCCAATACTTTCACATCCGTGTTCAATAGTGATATGGATCTATATGACCCACATTCCACCGGATCCTTCCCTTTTTGTGGGATTAGCGTGATTACTGCCTTCTTCAAGGTCTCCAGCAACTCCCCCATCTCCAGTGCTTCATTAAACGCCCCCAACAGATATGGCGCCAGGTCCGCCGCAAATTCCTTATAAAATTCTGCCGGGTACTGTTGCTCGTTCTGGGTGAGTGTGCTTAACACTCAATTTGGCTCTGTTTCTTGTTCTAAGCTCTGGAGTCGCCAGGTGCCGTGAAGACACCGCCACAAGCTTCAAGGTGAAGTTCAAAGCAATAAAACCGTACACCAATTAGTAAGTCCAAACAACTAGAGTTTATAATAATACAATTATAATAACTACCCATGCACACGCTAAAAGGATTAAACTTACTCCTACCGCTAAATAACTAATACTTATCTCGAAGGAACTGCTGGGTCAGGGAACAAGGCCTCTTACTCTGCTCTGGTCTGCAGACTTCAGGTTGGTATCAATTAAAAGGGAGTCAGGAGTGCCTATTTCTGACAGTGGTCGTTGGGAGGCACTTACTTGTTGGTGGCTGCTGTCCGAATGCTGAATCAGGAGACAGGAGCCAGGAGACAGGAGACTGAACCATGTGTGGGACCTTTCTTTTATAGGTCCCAGGGGATCCGCGCCCCTTTGGGCGGACTCCCTTACCTGCTTGGAATCGATTGGGTCTCTTCCCAATCGATTATGTTTGAACCCCCCAATTATGGGGCAGTTCCTCGGTTGCTGGGGCGGTTCTTGGGACCTATTGTTTTGGGCTTCTCTGGCTCCAAAGGGTCTGGCCTTCCATAGAATGTATCGATCTGTGTTTAACTTGTGTCCATTGTATCTGAGGATCGCCCGGTATCGCCTCATTAGTATGCTAACTGGTTTCTTTTCACAGTGCTGTCTGGTTTCTGCAACAGTCAAAACTGGTTTCTGCAGTCGTCCCAATATACAATCGCTTTGCAAGCTGTTTGCCTTACAACATGTCCATTTTCCCTGCATTCCTTGCAATCTTCCATTTTGTGTTGGGCAGTGGCCACCCCAGGTGGCTACAGTACCCATCCAGCCCAGGGGCATTCCCCGACTTCATACCCCGATATTATCCAGCACATCACTCAGCCCCAGGGGCTCCTCCAACGCCTGCCTCTTTGCTTCCTCCACCTGGGGAAATTCCAGCTCGTCCCGAAACCACCCCATGTCCCCCTCCTCTCCTCCTGGGTCTGCCCCATAAAGTCCCTGGTAATACTCTCTAAATGCCTCATTTATCTTCCCTGGCTCTGACACCACATCCCCAGCCCCGTCCGGATCTTCAATATTTTGCTGGACGCAGCCTGCCTCCAAAGCTGATGCGCCAGCATGCGACTCGCCTTCTCCCCATACTCGTATTGCACCCCTCTTGCCCTACGCAGTTGCCCTACCGCCCTGCCCGCTGTCAGCCTGTCAAATTGCCCCTGCAACTATTTCCTCCTCGCCAATCCCACCACGGTGGGCACCCTCGAATATTCCCTGTCCACCTCCACTATCTCGCTCACTAGACGGTCATGTTTCTCCCTCCTTTCCTCATTCGCACAAACCGTAAATGAGATAATTTCTCCCGGACCACTGCCTTCAGTGCTTCCCCAGAAATGCCCGCCGACATCTCCCCATTCTGATTGAACTCCACATAATCCCTAATTGCCAACCTCACCTTGTCACAAAAACCTCCATCCGCCAACAACCCCGAGTCAAACCTCCACCCCGGCCTCTGCTTTCGTCCCGTACTGAACCGAATATCCAGCCAGTGGGGTGCATGGTCCGAGATAACTATTCCTGCATACTCTGCCCCCTCCACCCCAGCCAAAATCTCCCGACTCACGACAAAGTAATCAATCCTTGAATACACCTTATGGACGTGTGAAAAGAAGGAAACTCCCTTCCCCCTGGGTTCTGAAAGCGCCATGGGTCCACCATACCCATCCTCTCCATAAACCCCAACAGCCCCCTTGCCATTCGTACCCTACCCATCGACCTGGGGCTCGATCTATCCACCCTCGGCTCCAGGACACAGTTAAAATCTCCTCCCATGATCAACTGGGACGTGGCCAAATCCGGGATTGCTGCCAGCACCCCCCTCATAAAACCCACATCATCCCAATTTGGGGCATTTACATTTACTAACACTACCGGTGCCCCTTCCAATACCCCACTCACAATCACACATCTCCCACCTGGATCCCTCACCTCCCTCTCACTCATGAATCCCATTTTGTGCTCATTAAAATCGCCACACCCATCGATTTCAAATCAAACCCCGAGTGAAAAACCTGCCTAACCCACCCCTTCCTTAACGTAACCTGGTCCGTCACATGGAGGTGTGTCTCCAGCAAAAAACAACCCCCGCTTTCAAGCTCCCAAAGTGCGCAAACACCCGCTACCTTTTAACCGGCCCATTCAGTCCCCGGACATTCCATGCTACCAACCTTACCGGAGGCTTGTGCCTCCAATCCTCTCTACCGTCCGTCATCTTCCCCAGTTAACTCCTGCCCCTTTATCTCCACTCTGTACCTAGCCCATCCCAGATGGCCCCTTTCTTTGCCCTTGACCATGTCATCTCTCACCCCCTGCCACGTTGCAGAAACCCCCCCCCCCCCCCGCTTTTCCCCTTCTCCCCCCCCCCCCCCCCCCCCCACTACCCCTTTCCCCCGTCCCACCGGCCATCTCTCTTGGCCTTCTCCCCCAGCACCTCACTTCCGTTCACCAGCATAACCTGCTAGCACAGCCGCCCTGCCCAAAGGCACATCCTCTCCCTCCCCCTCTCCCTCCCCCCCCCCCCCCCCCCCCCCACTCCTCAGCTCAAAGAAGATGGCCTGCTGCTGGCCTTATCCTCCCCCACCCAAACAAGGAATTCTCCTGAACTCCAGGTAGAATATAGAACATTACAGCGCAGTACAGGCCCTTCGACACTCGATGTTGCGCCGACCTCTGAAACCACTCTCTAGCCCATCTACACTATTCCCTTATCATCCATATGTTTATCCAATGACCATTTAAATGTCCTTAATGTTGGTGAGCGCACAACTGTTGCAGGCAGGGCATTCCACGCCCCTACTACTCTCTGAGTAAAGAACCTACCTCTGACATCTGTCCTATATCTATCTCCCCTCAATTCAAAGCTATGTCCCCTCGTGTTAGACATCACCATCCGAGGAAAAAGGCTCTCACTGTCCACCCTATCTAATCCTCTGATCATCTTGTATGCCTCAATTAAGTCACCTCTTAACCTTCTTTTCTCTAACAAAAACAGCCTTAAGTCCCTCAGCCTTTCCTCATAAGACCTTCCCTCCAATGCAGGCAACATCCTGGTAAATGTCCTCTGCACCCTTTCCAATGCTTCCACATCCTTCCCATAATGCGGCGACCAGAACTGCACGCAATACTCCAAATGAGGCCGCACCAGCAGTTTTGTACAGCTGCAACATGACCTCATGGCTCCGAAACTCAATTCCTCTACCAATAAAAGCTAACACACCGTACGGCTTCTTAACAATCCTCTCAACCTGGGTGGCAACTTTCAGGGATCTATGTACATGGATACCGAGATCTCTCTGCTCATCCACACTACCAAGAATCTTACCATTAGCCCAGTACTCTGCATTCCTGTTACTCCCTCCAAAATGAATCACCTCACACTTTTCTGCATTAAACTCAATTTGCCACCTGTCAGCCCAGCTCTGTAGCTTATCTATGTCCCTCTGTAACCTGCAACATCCTTCCGCACTGTCCACAACTCCACCGACTTTAGTGTCATCTGCAAATTTACTCACCCATCCTTCTACGCCCTCCTCCAGGTCATTTATAAAAATGACAAACATCAGTGGCTCCAAAACAGATCCTTGTGGTACACCACTAGTAACTGAACTCAAGGCTGAACATTTCCCATCAACCACCACCCTCTGTCTTCTTACAGCGAGCCAATTTCTGATCCAAACTGCTAAATCACCCTGAATTCCATGCCTCCGTATTTTCTGTAATAGCCTACCATGGGGAACCTTATCAAATGCTTTACTGAAATCCATACACACCACATCAACTGCTTTACCCTCGTCCACCTGTTTGGTCACCTTCTCAAAGAACTCAATAAGGTTTATGAGGCACAACCTACCCTTCACAAAACCGTGTTGACTATCCCTAATCAAATTATTCCTTTCTAGATGATTATAAGTCCTATCTCTTATAAACCTTTCCAAGACATTTCCCACAACAGAAGTAAGGCTCACTGCTCTATCGTTACCGGGGTTGTCTCTACTCCCCTCTTGAACAAAGGGATAACATTTGCTCTCCTCCAGTCTTCTGGCACTATTCCTGTAGATAATGACGACATAAAGATCAAAGCCAAAGGCTCAGCAACCTCTTCCCTAGCTTTCCAGAGAATCCTAGGATAAATCCCATCTGGCCCAGGGGACTATGTTCACACTTTCCAGAATTGCTAACATCTCCTCCTTATGAACGTCAAGCCCTTCTAGTCTAGTAGCCCATGTCTCAGTATTCTCCTCGACAACATTGTCTTTTTCCTGCCTGAATACTGACGAATAATATTCATTTAGCACCTCTTCTACCTCCTCGGACTCCACGCACCACTTCCCACTACTGTCCTTGACTGGCCCTACTCTGACCCTAGTCATTCTTTTATTCCTGACATACCTATAGAAAGCTTTAGGGTTATCCTTGACCCTACCTGCCAAAGACTTCTCATGTCCCCTCCTGGCTCTTCTGAGCTCTCTCTTTAGGTCCTTCCTAGCTAACTTGTAACTCTCGAGCACCCTAACTTAACCTTCACGTCTCATCTTTACATAAGCCTCCTTCTTCCTCTTGACAAGTGATTCAACTACTTTAGTAAACCACAGTTCCCTCGCTCGACCACTTCCTCTCTGCCTGACAGGTACATACTTATCAAGGACACGCAGTAGCTGTTCCTTGAACGAGCTCCGCATTTCAATTGTGCCCATCCCCTGCAGTTTCCTTCCCCATCCTATGCATCCTATGTCCTGCCTCATCGCATCATAATTGCCTTTCCCCCAGGTATAAGTCTTGCCCTGTGGTACATACCTATCCCTTTCCATCGCTAAAGTAAACGTAACTGAATTGTCACTATCACCAAAGTGCTCACCTTCCTCCAAATCTCGCACCTGTCCTGGTTCATTATCCAGTACCAAATTCAATGTGCCCTCGCCCCTTGTTGGACTATCTACATACTGTGTCAGGAAACCCTCCTGCACACATTGGACAACAACGGATCCATCTAAAGTACTCGATCTATAGCGTTTCCAGTCAATATTTGGAAAGTTAAAGTTCGCCCTAACAACTACCCTGTTACTTTCGCTCCTACCCAGAATCATCTTTGCAATCCTTTCCTCTACATCTCTGGAACTTTTCGGAGGCCTATAGAAAACTTGCAACAGGGTGACCTCTCCTTTCCTGTTTCCAACCTCAGCCCACACTACCTCAGTAGACGAGTCCTTATCAAACATCCTTTCTGCCACCGTAATACTGTCCTTGACTAACAACGCCATCCCTCCCCCTCTTTTACCACCTTCCCTGAGCTTACCGAAATATCTGAACCCCGGAACCTGCAACAACCATTCCTGTCCCTGCTCTAGCCATGTCTCCGAAATAGCCACAACATCAAAGTCCCAGGTACCAACCCATGCCGCACGTTCACACACCTTATTCCGGATGCTCCTGGCATTGAAGTAGACACACTTTAAACGACCTTCCTGCCTGCCGGTACACTCCTGCAACCTTGAAACCTTACTCATGACCTCACTACTCTCAACCCCCTGTATACTGGAGCTACAATTCAGGTTCCCAACCCCCTGCTGATTTAGTTTAAACCCTCCCGAAGAGCATTAGCAAATTTCCCCCCCAGGATATTGGTACACTCTGGTCCAGGTATAGACCATCCCGTTTGTAGAGGTCCTACCTACCCCAGAATGAGCCCCAATTATCCAGGTTTCTGAAACCCTCCCTCCTGCACCATCCCTGTAGCCACGTGGTCAACTGCTCTCTCTCCCTATTTCTCGTCTCGCTAGCACGTGGCACGGGTAACAATCCAGAGATAATAACTCTTTGTTCTAGCTCTTAGTTTCCACCCTAGCTCCCTGAATTCCTGCCTTACATCCCTGTCCCTTTTCCTACCTATGTCGTTGGTGCCTATGTGGACCACAACTTGGGGATGCTCCCCCCTCCCTCTTAAGGATCCCGAAAACACGGTCTGAGACATCGCGGACCCTGGCACCTGGGAGGCAACACACCAACCGCGAGTCTCTCTCATTCCTCAGAATCTCCTATCTATCCCCCTAACAATGGAGTCTCCAATGACTAATACTCTACTCCTCTCCCCCCTTCCCTTCTGAGCAACAGGGACAGACTCTGTGCCAGAGACCTGTACCCCATGGCTTACCCCTGGTAAGTCGTTCCCCCCACCAGTATCCAAAGCGGTATACTTGTTACTAAGGGGAACTACCACAGGGGATCCCTGTACTTACTGCTTCCTCCCAGCCCCTCTCACCGTCACCCATCTGTCTTTATTCTTCGGAGCAACTACATCCCTGAAGCTTCTATCTGTGACCACCTCTGCCTCCCGAATGATCTGAAGTTCATCCAACAGCAGCTCCAGTTCCCTAACATGGTTACTGAGGAGCTGGAGATGGGTGCACTTTCCACAGGTGAAATCAGCAGGGACACTGACGGCGTCCCTCACCTCAAACATTCTACAGGAGTAGACTTCTCCAAAAGCAAACAAACAGATGTTAAACACCAACAGTCCCGTAAAACAGGAGGGGGATGAGAACATCCATCCCCACATAAACCTTTCACTCCTACAACTCCTTACAATCTCAACATTGAACAGAACGCACCCCCCCCCCCCCCCCCCCACAAAAGAGGGCGAAAATCCCCTAATCCCTACTCCCACTTCAAATATGCTCCCGCCCATTACATAGTGCCAGCATCCCGGTTCCCAAGCATTGTCCACTCAGTTCTCCCCCAGTTTATGCTCCTTAATGAAGTCTTCGGCCCATTCTGGGGTCTCAAAATAATACTCCCGGCCTTCGAACGTCACCCATAATTTCACCGGGTAGAGCACCCCAAACCTGATCTGCTGCCGGTTCAGCACCGCCTTGGCCTTGTTGAAACCTGCCCGCCATTTTGCCAACTCGGCTCCGATGTCCTGATAAATCCGGACATTATTTCAGTCCCAATCGCAGCTACGCTTCTCCCTGGCCCATCGTAGAATTTTCTCTTTCTCCACAAATTTATGGAGTCTCACGATCACTGCCCGCGGTAGCTCCCCAGCTTTAGGCTTTTGCCCCAGAGACCTATGCACTTAGTCCACTTCAGGTGCCTTATCTGGTACCCCTTCTGCCACCAGTCAAGCCAGTATCCTCGGCACTCACATCTTCCACTCCTTCAGGCAGGCCCACTATTTGCAAGTTCTGTCTTCTCGAGACATTCTCCTGCTCCTCCACCTTTGCCCTCAGCGTTTTACAAAGGTCTCCTAGGAGCCCCACCTCCATCTCCAGAGCCACCACACAATCGCTGTGGTCTGAGATCACTCCTTCAATCTCCTGAATCTGTGACCCCTGCACCTCCAAACACCTCTCCATCCGCTCCAAAGTAATCTTCAGGGGTTCCACAGCTTCTGCAATGGCCTTTGCATGATCCTCATGCATTTCTTTCCTCTGTTTATGGAATTCCTCCTTGATAAAAGTCAGCAGTTCCTGTATCTGGGGCCTTTCAGCTTGCCCCCTCCCCTGCCTGCATGCTGGAAGAGACTGTCTGTGAAGCACAAAACTTTCAACTTTCCAGCCAAACCTCTCACTGTTTTCTGCCAGGTCCGGTGATCAGAAGACATACCATTCCAGGGGTAAACTACTGCTCTAACATTCACCTGCGCCTTTTCATCAAAATTCCACCTGGATCTTGGTAAAAAGAGCCCTTTCCTGTGACTTTGAACAGGAACTACCCTTTATGTGACCAATCACTCCATGGTCACAAGCGGAAGTCCGGTGGAAAACAACAGTCGGCACTGTTCCCATATCCCAAGCCCACCTCCAAAGGAAACAGTCATTCTTTGGGATTTTCATGGAGGTGCCCTTTTAGTTGGCATGGTGACAGGTTCCATGTCCAATTAAGGCCAGTGGGTGAGCTCTTGAAGCTGGAGGTGGGGGGAGGGTCAATCAGAGGCCTTTGCAGCTTGAGAGGTACGACAGCCTGCAGAGGAGGGTAGGTAACAGAGGTGTAGATACCCTCGCGCCAACTTTTTAAGATTTTTTAATAGGACCAGGAACAGCAATCAGGCCATCGCTGTGGCCTTTGACCCATTTTTCCGTTTCCCCATCGGGAAATTCGAGGCCGACTGGAAAATCCTAATCAGCCTCCCTGCTTCACAAGGCTCTTCAAGGAGCCTAACTGCTCGCCTGCTCAATGAGGGGCAGGCAGTCATCCTAGGGCCTATATCTACATCAGCTAAAATTACCAACATCGGATACGGGTTCAGGAAGCTGGCATGCTGAATGACCTCATAACCTTTGAGCCCTGCCCACCTCTGCGCCTGAGGTGGTGGAGCCTACAAATCCAGCCTTTTGTATCCAGAATTGGCCATGGTTTTGTGTGTGTGTGCGTTTATACTGGTTGCATCTATGTTTGTGTGTTGGGATGCGCATGTGTTGGTGAGGACATGTGTATGGTCAGCATTTTATGGCACCCCCCCCCCCCCCCCCCCCCGCACCCCCTCAGGGGTAGGATTAAAATTAGGAGGGGGGGGGGAGGGTAAATTCGGATGAGATAGTGGGGTTGTCAACTTCGGCAACTTTGTGTCCCTGCTGGTATTTTACCAGTGTTGGGTTAACGGTCTGGTGGCCCACCCCACCCTTGGGCAATTAATGGTCACTTAAGAGCCTCAGCCCACCAGCACTGGCATCTTACCAGCAACAGAGGGCATTTTACCACATGGTCAGGCTGCCCAGTAAAGTCTGGTATCCTCCCTGCAGGCTCAGAAGTGGAGGGAGGCCCTTCTGACTGCTCATCCTGTGGTCCCAGGATGGCCCCCACTCCAGTGGCAAGGGCTTCGCTGGAAAAATCCCTTGTCTTTGTGATTAACCATCCCCTCACCAAGGCACACCTGATTAGCCCTTGTGATCCCCGACCCCACTATCCCCGACCCCACTCACCTGCACACCGGACCTCCTCCAAGGTTGCTGGTCCTGAGACTAGTGCAGTCCCAATAGTGGCCACCTTTCCTGGTGGCGCTGCAGGGACTGGCGAGCTGCCAACCCTCTGATTGTTCAGCAGTTCTTGGAGGCGGGACATACTGCCTCAGAGAGGCAGAAGCCACAATTGCAGGCAATTAGCCACCCACTCAATGTAAAATCCACTTGTGTATTTCAGGCCTGATGGAGGCGGGAGCAGCCCTGAATTTCCAGGGAATGGCGGGGCCACTACATTCATGTAAAATCGTTGTCTGAGGGTTGGTGCTTGTGTTTCTTGTATGTGTGTGCATGTGTGTGAGAAAATATGTGTGTGTATATGTATCTGTGTGTATGTACATGTGTCTGTGTACATGTGTGTGTATTTGTGTACATGCCATTGAACGTGTGTGTGTGTGCCTGTGCACATGTGTGTATTTGCAAAGTGTATGTGTAAGAGTGTGTTTGTTTGTGTGCGTTTATGCATGTTGGGGTGTCTGTATGTGTGTGCCCATGTGTGTTGGTGTGAGTTGGGATGTATATGGTTTGGTGTATTCATGTCGTAATGCATTTGTGTGTATTTGTACATGTTCTGATATTTTTGTTTGTGTATTTTGGCGTACATGTTGGGGTGTGTGTTGGATGTGTGTGCTTGTGTGTTGGAGCATGTGTGTGTTGTGGTTTGTTTGCATGTCTTGGTTTGCATGTGTTCTTGAGTTTGTATTTGTGTGTGTTTTTGGGTGAGTGTGTGCTGGGGTACGTGTATTTGTGCATATGGTGTGTGTGTATTTGTGAATGTATATGCTGTGTCTATATGATGTGAGTGTTAATTTGTGTGAGTGCATGCTGTCTGTATACAGGGTGTATACGATGTGGGGGGCTGGTTTAGATCACTGGGCTAGACAGCTGGTTCGTGATGCAGAGCAAGGCTAACAGCGTGGGTTCAGGTCCCATACCAGCTGAAGTTATTCATGGAGGCCCCACCTTATCAACTTTGCTCCTCATCTGAGGTGTGAGGATCCTCCGGTTAAAATCATCAATGAGTGTGTGTGTATGTACTGTGTGACTTTGTGTGCATATGGTGTGAGTGTGTATATCGATGTGAGCACACACAGAATAAAGGAAGGGGAAGAGAAAATACCCACACATTCAGTTTGTTTAATATTTTTTATAATCAGTGAAATAAAAATCATCCAATACTTGAAACGTTTGAGTTCATCATCATTGGATTCATAGGCACTCAAAGAATGTGACCTTGACCATCAACCTCTGAAATGAAAATGAAAAATGAAAATCGCTTATTGTCACGAGTAGACTTCAATGAGGTTACTGTGAAAAGCCCCTAGTCGCCACATTCCTGCGCCTGTTCGGGGAGGCTGGTACGGGAAATGAAATGTAACAAGTGAGAGGAAAGAAATGTAGTTTAAGCAGATGAGTTACTCAGCACTGTAATTCTCTGAAGACCTCTGACGTGTCAGTCAAATATACGTACACTGAATGAAAGAGGCAATGCTTGAATTAAATACTTTATTCCTCACTCCCAAGGGAAGCTCACTGACATATCAGAATAAATAAACGAGGCGATAATGGAGTCTGTGTGTGAGCAGCGACAATATATGCGTTTCATATATTCATTCCTTCGATTTCCTAAATCAACAAAATGCACAAGATTAAATACTGGGAAGGCCAAAATCTCAGCCTTTGGGCTACATCGCAAATCTTCACAAAATAGCGAAAGCCCGGGAGGTAAGATCTCACTGGCCAAAGAAAGGACGGCATTAGGCAAGGAAGATATGACCCAATGAACTCCCTGGAGGATTTGCCTTCCAACACTCAACACAGTGATTTTTAAATGTTTTTTTGCAACTATTTATCTGGCCTAAGTCTCCTGCAGATCTCAGCAGAGGTCGCCTCTTCACATGGGGCCATCCAGACTTCAACGCTACCAGCCCTCTATTTGATCAGTCCAAATCAGGAGCCACCCCCCCCCCCCCCCCCCCCCCCCCACTCCTTCACCATCCTTAACCGGATGGCAGACCCATGGCAGTCAGTCCGGAGACTGCCTGTGATAAAATTGCTGAGCAGGTCCTGCTGATTGCAAGTCCGAGTTTGAGACCCATATTTTGCTCCAACATTGAGTAAAGCTGAGTTCTCTGTTCTATAGCCACCATCCCCCGAGTAAATGTCTGAGGCTGAACTGAACTGTTTGCAACCTTAATGTCATATTTGTTCCCAAGATAGGCTTCCAACCACAGATCCATGCCATTTTAGACCACTATTGCCACCACCATCCCTGCCTTAAATTGTTCACAATTTACATAGATGATTTGGAGTTGGGGACCAAGGGCAATGTGTCCAAGTTTGCGGATGACACTAAGAGGAGTGGTAAAGCGAAAAGTGCAGAGGATACTGGAAGTCTGCAGAGGGATTTGGATAGGTTAAGTGAATAGGCTAGGGTCTGGCAGATGGAATACAATGTTGACAAATGTGAGGTCATCCATTTTGGTAGGAATAACAGCAAACGGGATTATTATTTAAACGATAAAATATTAAAGCATGCCGCTGTTCAGAGAGACTTGGGTGTGCTAGTGCATGAGTCACAGAAGGTTGGTTTACAAGTGCAACAGGTGATTAAGAAGGCAAATGGAATTTTGTCCTTCATTGCTAGAGGGATGGAGTTTAAGACTAGGGAGGTTATGTTGAGGTGTTAGTGCGGCCACACCTGGAGTATTGTGTTCAGTTTTGGTCTCCTTACTTGAGAAAGGACGTACTGGCGCTGGAGGGTGTGCAGAGGAGATTCACTAGGTTAATCCCAGAGCTGAAGGGGTTGGATTATGAGGAGAGGTTGAGTAGACTGGGACTGTACTCGTTGGAATTTAGAAGGATGAGAGGGGATCTTATAGAAACATTTAAAATTATGAAGGGAATAGATAGGATAGATGCGGGCAGGTTGTTTCCACTGGCGGGTGACAGCAGAACTAGGGGACATAGCCTCAAAATAAGGGGAAGTAGATTTAGGACTGAGTTTAGGAGGAACTTCTTCACCCAAAGGGTTGTGAATCTATGGAATTCCTTGCCCAGTGAAGCAGTTGAGGCTCCTTCATTACATGTTTTTAAGGTAAAGATAGATAGTTTTTTGAAGAATAAAGGGATTAAGGGTTATGGTGTTCAGGCCGGAAAGTGGAGCTGAGTCCACAAAAGATCAGCCATGATCTAATTGAATGGCGGAGCAGGCTCGAGGGGCCAGATGGCCTACTCCTGTTCCTAGTTCTTATGTTCTTATGTTCTTATGTTCTTAGCTCATCTGCTTCTGAAACCCTAATCCATACCTTTCGTACCTCTGGATCTGACTGGTCAAACACACTGCTGGCCGGCCTTTCGCAATTCCCCCCTCAATAACCTTGAAGTCATCAAAACTCTGCTGCCCATGTCTTAACTTATACCAAATTCCATCCCCCAGCCCCCTCCCCCCCCGATGAACTATATTGGTTCCTTATTGAGAGATGCCTCCAGTCTTAAAATTCTCACCAATGTTTTCAAATTTCTCCATGACCTTGCCCTCCGCTATCTCTGTAATCACCTCCAACCCTCTAAAATATCTGCACGCCTCTAATTCTGGCCTCTACCAATGGTGAACCATGCCTTGTGTTGCCAAGACCTTAGAACTCCCTCACCCAACCTCTCTATCTCTCCTTCTCTATTTTATCCTTTAAGATGCTCCTTAAAACATTGGCCAAACACTTGGTTTGATAATACTCCAGCAAAATGCTGTAAGACATTTTACAACACTAAAGGGGTTGTTCAGATACAAGTTATTGGTGGTGTTGTAACGTGGCCCTTTTTGTTATCGGTCTATTTTTCATAATTTGATGTGAATTGCACTCCATGGGTTAAGCTTTCTGAAGACATAGTTCCCTAAAATCAGAATCCAGGTTTGATGTTATGTATTGTTTAAACTGCTAGTAAACCCAAGATCCCAATGATGTGCAGCACAGGCATGGGCAGTTTCTTAAGGTGTCACTGAGAGATGCAACTCAGTGCGGCACCAAGAGTTTTATCTTGATCCGAATGCTGAGCAAAACAGACGGTCTTGTCTCCCGTAACTTTTAAAAATTAATTTCTTCATTCATTTAGGGGATGTGGGTGTTGCTGGTTAGGCCAGTATTTATTGCCCATCCCTAGTTGCACTTCAGAAGGTGGTGGTGGGTAGCCTTCTTGAACCGCTGCAGTCCTTGAAGTGTCGGTACACCTACTGTGCTGTGAGGGATGGAGTTCGAGGATGTTGCCCCAGCGGCAGTGAAGGAGCAGCGATATACTTCCAAGTCAGGTTGGTGAGTGACTAGGAGGGTGATCTCCTGGTGGTGTTTCCAGGTATCTTCTGCCCTTGTCCTTCTAGATGGTAGTGGCTGTGGGTTTGGAAGGTGCTGTCTAAGGAACCTTGGTGAGTTACTGCAGTGCATCTTGTAGATGGTACACATGGCTGTCACTGTTCATTGGTGGTGGAGGGTGTGAATGTTTGTGGAAGGGGGAGCAATCAAGCGGGGCTGCTTTGTCCTGGATGGTATCAAGCTTCTTAAGTGTTCTGGGAGCTGCACTCATCCAGGCAAGTGGGGAGAATTACATTACACTCCTGATGTGTGCCTTGTAGATGTTGGACAGGCTTTGGGAGGCCAGGAGATGAGTTACTCACTGTAGGATTCCTAGTCTTTGACCTGCCCTGGTAGCCACAGAATTAATGTGGCTTGTCCAGTTCAGTTGCTAATCAATGGTAACCTCCAGGATGTTGATTGTTGGGGATTCAGAGATGGTAATGCCATTGAATGTCAAGGAGCAATGGCTAGATCCTCTCTTTTAGGAGATGGTCATTGCCTGGCACTTGTGTGGCGTGAATGTAACTTGCCACTTGTCAGCCCAAGCCTGGATATTGTCTAGGTCTTGCTGCATTTGGACACGGACAGCTTCAGTATCTGAGGAGTCTATGTATAGTGCTGAACATTGTGCAGTCATCCACAAACATCCTCACTTCTGACCTTATGATGGAGCCCCAAAGATTTATATGTTTCATTGCTGTAAGCGAGGTACTATGAAATACTCTGAGGTACAAGAAATGCAACATCGATGTCAATGCCTAGGAGACCCTTGCTGAGAGAGACCTACTTGGAGGAACCTCCTGATTGAAGGGACACAATTCTTCAGGAATACCCAACAACACGAGGAGGCCCTGAAAGGAATCTAAGAAAGGAATACCAGCGATGTTGAGTCCAATGACCGATCCCACCTTCCAGAAACACCTGCCTAGTGTGCAGTCGGAGATATGGCTCTGTGAACGGGATCGTCAGCAACGCTAGGACCCACAGAACCCATGACCAGTAACATGGAGTCGATTAGATGAACAATCATGCTCATTAACGAGTGATCGTCTTAGAAGACTGAACATGTATTGACATTCTTCCCAGGCCATTGCAATGATCAGCTGCCTGACTTCAAATGAATTACACAGTGTCGAAATTGACAAGTGTGACATAGTGGATCAGGAGTAATAGCTGATTGATTTCCAAAATACGTGACCCCATTGACTCCAGAATAATGGGGGCATATTTTCAAAGGTCTCTCCACTCCCAATACAAAATCACAGTCAACAAGAATGGAGATAGGAATATTGCCAAACCTCACACTTTCAGGAATTCCGATCCCAGAAGACGACAAGGAGACGGAAATCTAAAGATGCGGTTACGTAATGTGACATTGATGCAAAGTGCTTTGGAGTGTGAGCTGATGCGCAGGTGGCAGTATAACTTTGCACCACTAGCATTGTGCATCACCCATGTAGAGTGGGGTTACATTGAAAAAAAAGCAGGAGCACAAATGCATACTGAACACCACAGTATAACTCCAGTCTTGCTGGATGCCTTACACACCCTACCAATACCGGTTTGAGACCACTCACGCAGAACGACCACAAAAAAAGAAGAGAAGGAAAAGCTTGAACAAAAACAGAAAACACTGGAAAAATCCAGCAAGTCTGGCAGCATCTGTGGAGAGAGGAAATAGAGTTAATGTTTCAAGTCCGTTTGGCTCAGAGGGGAGAGTGAGAAATGTGATGGAAAAACGTGCATTGATTCAGCCCCTTATCATGTCTTTGGGCTGTCCTTAAGCATTTTGCAACCAAAGGGTTACATGGGAGTGAAACAGAAGGTGATATTTAGCCCCTTACGTTTTTTTCCACCCTTCAATGAAATTCATTGCTGACACATGACTCCATTAATCTGCCTATGCCCCATGTAACTGGTGAACAAAATTCTATTGATTTCAGATTCAAATTTAATAATTGATCTAACATCAATTGCCAAAGTGTTCCAAACTTCTACCAACTCTTGCATGTACAGGTGTTTCCACATTTTGCCCCAAAAAGGTCTGGTTCTAATTTTAAGTCCTGGACTCCCAAATCAGCAGGAATAATTTCTCACTATCTGTCCCTCTTAATATCTTTAAAACTTCAATCAAATGACACTTAAGCCAACTAAATTCTGGGAAATATAAATGCAGCTTGTCTAATTTCTCCTTCTAATTTAACCCTTTGGAGCCTAGCCATCTTCAGTTGCTTCATCAATGACCTTCCTTCCATCGTAAGGTCAGAGGTGGGATATTCATTGATGATTGCACAGTGTTTAGCACCAGTTGTGACTCCTCAGACACTGAAGCAGTCCATGTCCAAATGCAGAAAGACCTGGACAATGTCCAGACTTGGGCTGAGAAATGCAATTAACATTCCCATCCCAAAAGTGCCAGGCAATGACCATCCCCAACAAGAGAGAATCTAATCATCACCCCTTGACATTCAATGGCATTTCCGTCTCCGGGTCCCCCACTAGCAACATTCTAGGGGTTACCGTTGACCAGAAATTGAACAAGACTAACCATATAAGGGGCTGGTTTATCACAGTGGGCTAAACAGCTGGCTTGTAATGCAGAACAAGGCCAGCAGCACGGGTTCAATTCCTGTACCGGCCTCCCCGAACAAGCGCCGGAATGTGGCGACGAGGGGCTTTTTCACAGTAACTTGATTGAAGACTACTTGTGACAATAACCGCTTATTATTTATTATTATTATATAAATGTGTGGCTAAAGAGCAGGTCTGAAGTTAGGAATTCTGTGGAGAGTTAACCTCGTGACTCCCCAAAATCTGTCCACCACCTAAAAGGCATAGGTCAGGAGTATGATGGACCACTCTCCACTTAACTGGATGAGTGCAGCTCCAACAGCACTTAAGGAGCTTGTCACCATCCAGAACAAAACAGCCTATTTGATTGGCACTCCAGCCACAAACATTCACTGCCTCCACCACCGACACACAGTAGCAGAAGTGTATACCATCTACAAGATGCACTGCAGGAACATACTAAGGTTCTTTAGGCAGCACATTCCATGTCAATGACCGCTGCCATCTAGAAGGACAAGGGCAGCAGACACATGGGAACACCACCACCTGGAAGTTCCCCTCCAAGTCACTCACCACCCTGACTTGGAAATATATCACCGTTCCTTCACTGTCACTGGGTCAAAGTGCCGGAATGCCCCCCCCCCCCCCCCCAATAGCACAGTGGGCGCATCTACGCCACATGGACTGCAGCGAATCAAGAAGACAGCTCATTATCACCTTCTCACATGGGCAATTAGGGATGGGCAATAAATGTTGGCCTAGCCAGCACCCCCCCCCCCCCCCCCCCCCCCCCCACATCCTGATCATAATTTTTTTTAAATCACTCTGGTAAATCTACATATGCACCCCCTTCAGGTCAATACATTCTTCTGCATCACTCCTGAAGTACAGTCTCTGCGAGAGAGAAAATTGAGCCAATTCTAGACGATGGATGAAATAGAAAATTTAGGAAGAGTGGATGGTACAGTGGAGGCACAGGGACTCAGACTGTTACATCAAATGGAAAGAACACTGCAAGTAGTGGGAATGACAGATGAAGTGTTATATTATAGTTGCAGTTTAAGGTATTGGAGTATGAATAAGATGCTGCACGTCAACCTGATGGATGACACGAGTAAGCTAATGGGATCACCGCCGGCTGTCAGCTCCTTCAATACGTAACATCAAACTACCAAAAGACCCAACTAGCGTCAGGGTCAAGAGTGCAGGGTTACATGAAAAAGCTTTGTCATTATTTTCACTCAAAAAGATTGAAGGGGACTGTGTGCCACCATGTCGATGTTGATAAACAATGAAAGATATTTGCTGGTCGGAATGAATGTTTAAATACATGTGTCGGCGATATAGGACCTCTGAAAATTCGGACAACCAACATTGAAATGCTCTAAATTGAACAGCATTTTGTTCACCATGGGGGAAAGCGGGAGCAAATCTCTCTGTAGATGCCAGGAGTAATTTATTGATTTTTGAACATTCTCCTCAGGAATGTAAGTTTAAAGACACTCAAAATAATATAGCATTAGTAGCTATCAGGCTAGTTTTGGCTTTGGGAGTTTCAGTTGCAGGTTCAGTTGCAGGTTCTAAGCTGCAGGACTCACAGTTAAAAATATTGACAGGCCAAAGATTTGTCTTTTAATTAATTCATGGGATTCGGGTCCCACTGACAGAACCAACATTTATTGCTCATTCACAATATCCCTTGGCAGGGTGGTGGTGAACCATCTTCTTGAACTGCCACCATCTGAGTGGTGAAAACATTCCCTCGATGCTGTTTGGAAGAGAGTTCCAGGATTTTGATCCAACAACAATGGATTTCCACGTGGAGATGGGATAAGAGTTAGAGGGGAGCTTGTAGTTTGGTGGTGGTGTACCCATGCACCCCCTGGTCTTATCCTTCTAGGTGGAAGAGGCCACGAGTATGGAAGGTGGTTTTGAAGGAGGCTTGGTGAGTTGTTGCTGTCCATTTTGTAGGTGGTACACATTGCTACCACTGGGGGTGGGGCAGTCAATGTTTGAATTGATGGATAGACAATCAATCAAGCAGGCTGCTTTGCCTTGGATGGTGCAGTGTTTCTTCAGTGGATTCATCCAGGCTGATGGAAAGTACTCCATCATGTTTGAGGCCTGTAGAGCAGCATGGTGGCCTAGTGGTTAGCACAACTGCCTCACGGCGCTGAGGACCCAGGTTCGATCCCGGCTCTGGGTCAATGTCCGTGTGGAGTTTGCACGTTCTCCCCGTGTCTTCGTGGGTTTCGCCCCCACAACCCAAAAATGTGCAGAGTAGGTGGATTGGCCATGCTAAATTGCCCCTTAATTGGAAAAAATAACTGGCTAATCTAAATTTATTTAAAAAAAAAAATGTTTGAGGCCTGTGCCTTAGACATACTTTGAGGAGTCAAGAGATGGGTCACTCATTGCAGAGTTCCTAGCCTCTGGCCTGTGCTTGTATTTATGTGGCTGGTCCAGTTCGGTGTTGTTGGGTCAATTATAATGTCCAGACTGGTAATTGTTGGGGAGTCAGTGGTTATAATGCCATTGGATGCATGGGGAACTGGTCAGATTTTTTCTTGTTGGAGATGGTCATTGCCTGAACACTGTATGGTGCAAATGTTACTCGCCACACATCAGCTCAAGCCTAAATGCATCCAGGCCTTGCTGCACGCGGGCACAGACTGCTTCAGTATCTGAGGAGTTGCAAATGGAACTGAACATGGCAATCATCCCCATTTTTGGCCTTATGATGAAAGAAAGCGAATTGATGAAGCAGCTGAAGATGGTTGGGCTGAGGAGACTGACCTGAGGGGCTCCTGCAGTGATGTCCTGGAACAGATAAGATTGGTCTCCAGAAATCACGATGTCTTCCTTTGTCCTAGATATGGTTACAACCAGTGAAGAGTTTTCCCCGATCTTATTGACTTGTTAGGGCACTTTGGCTCTACCCTCAGTCAAATGCTGCCTTGATGTAAAAAACAATCAGTCTCACCTCAGCTCTGGAATCTAGCTCCTTTTTTCCTCTTTGGACCAAGGCTGTAGTGTCAGGAGCAGATGTCTTTGGAAGAACCCAAACTGAGCACCAGTGAGCATTTTTTTGATGCACAAGTGTTGCTTGATCGCACTGTTGTTACGACACACTGGGCTAGTGCGCAGTCAATTCCAGCCCCACAGGCCCCTGAGTCCCAACACAAGTGAATTAACCAATTACTGTTTATTCATGACAGAATTAAAGATGAAATATGAAGTAATTTCAGCTGGAAGTAAGTTAACCTACTACCCCTTTTTAACTGTCCCACCCTCTACGCACACGCACACTCACACAAAGACAGACAAACACAGTGGAGTGGAAATGGGTAAAAATAATAAGAATTAAGGTGGAAGGGATAAAAGGCCTTGCTTTCGATGATGCATTCTTCTCAGCAGGCCTTCCTCCAGCATGCTGATTGAGCGAAACCACCAGTGTACTGTGGGGTGTATTTTGGGCCTAGACATAATTCTTTGGGGCTCATCTATATTCCCAAAGTAGGGTGTTTGGGACCAGAATTGGTTAAGACCATAACACTTTATTTACAGCTACGATGTATCGGGAATCTCTCCTCCTTCCAGATCGCGGCCTTGTGATGTTGCGCCATCATTCCATCAGCATCATGAACTTCAGTTGCAGCCACATTCATCCAGTACTCACAGGCAGTAGAATTTCTTCCAGAGAGACACTTTAGTCCTTATTAAACTGGGCCTTCACCTCAAAGGTCCACCTTTGAGTCTACTTCTCTCTTGTGTCTGGCATCAAGCCCAGCTTCCAGCCTGGGTTTTGACCTCAATCCTTTGCAGATTCAATAAAATGATATCCAACTTTACTGGGGAGAGAGGAGAGTTCTTCTTTCATCATTTCAGAGAGAGAAAATCAAAGATGCTCCTTCCAGCTTCAGAACCGAAAGCGAAACTAAAACAAACCAGGGAAATCATAACCAATCACCACTGGTTATAGGCAATGCCCAGCATTTCGAGCCTTTTCATGGGCAGCCAGCCAAGTCAGTCAAACTGAGTCATCACCGATCTCTCCAGCTTGAATTAAAGGCAAAGGCTGCATTAAAGTCACAGGCCCATTAAATCATTCCTGGATTAAAAATTGTAACGGCAAAAAAGATAAAAGAAAGAGAAAAATAAGGGAATAGATGGGCTTCAAACAGAAGGATCTTTACACTTATCAACAACACCCTCCATCACTTTGCACATAATCGAAGAATGCATCATCGAAAGCAAAGCCTTTTATCCTTTCCACCTTAATTCTTATTTTTCCCCCCTTTTCCACCCCTCTGTGTTTGTCTGTCTTTTTGTGTGTGTGTGTATGTGTGGACTGATGAAGTGGTAATTTATTGGATTGGATTCGTCCTGCTTTTTGCAGACAAGACATACCTGGATAAATTTCCACATTGCCAGGTATTGTAGTTGTTGCAGCTGTACTGGAACAGCTTGGCTCGGGGTACAGCTAGTTCTGGAGCTCTTGTGAGCAGGATGAACAACGGCAAGCCTCTTCAACCAATCAAGTAAAATCATTCTCAACAAGACTCATATAAACTAAACCAGGACATGAAAAACTGGAATGATAAATTAGTTTTAAATCATGTGCAGAAAGTTGAATAAGGAAAAGAAAGATCATTTTTGTTAAATCTCCAACTCTTATTTTCTTCTGAGAAATTAGACTCCACACTTGTGAAGTTTAATTTTCAAAACCCAAGGGGTTGTTCAGCAACAATTGTCATTTGTTACATGATTAGGAGCTCTTACACTACTGACTGTATCAGCCCAAAACCTTTTCATCTATATTTAGTGTGGAACTAGTGGGCAACCAAAATAAGTTCACACTTTTGATTGAATGTCTATTAGTGAGGATTCTGACAGTGCGGTAGCATGGTGGTTAGCATAAATGCTTCACAGCTCCAGGGTCCCAGGTTCGATTTCCGGCTGGGTCACTGTCTGTGTGGAGACTGCACGTCCTCCCCGTGTGTGCGTGGGTTTCCTCCGGGTGCTCCGGTTTCCTCCCACAGTCCAAAGATGTGCGGGTTAGGTGGATTGGCCATGCTAAATTCCCCGTAGTGTCCTAAAATGTAAGGTTAAGGGGGGGGGTTGTTGGGTTACGGGTATGGGGTGGATACGTGGGTTTGAGTAGGGTGATCATGGCTCGGCACAACATCGAGGGCCGAAGGGCCTGTTCTGTGCTGTACTGTTCTATGTTCTATGTTCTATGCATCTTATGGAGCAGTGGGTTATCACTGACAGCAGCTTTCTGATTTCCGTGTCTAACTGTGCACATGAGGACATCAGAAATTGATGTCCGATTTACCAAGTCAGAATGGTGGATGCTGTTAGCCTCATGGCTGGCCACTCTCGCCATTATGCTTTGAACAAAAGTAGGCCTTTTGAGTTTGGACTGGAAACAGGTCTAATTTTGGTTTGTTTCAAAACCGTAGAGAGTGAAAGGATTTGGTCAGGGAGTGTTCACAGAAGCAAAACAATTTCTCCTGTTGTCACAGTGTTGGCAAACTGGCCTCAGTTTGACAGGGACCCAACAATTGGCCTAACAATTCCGAATCGCAAAGAAATTTAGAGGCGTGATTGACTTACAGGACTTCTGAAAGGACTGCTGCTGAAATCAATAGCGTAAGTAATTACTCAATTCCATTCCATGTCTGTTTGAGCCTCTCTTTGTCCTCAGTTTTGATTTGATTCCATTATTACCGTCTTTTAATAATATCACCTTTATCCTACTTTCACTCAAAACCACCTCCTGCTGTCTCTTCTCTTTTCCTGTTTATTATATTAATAATTGCTACATGACCAGGCCAGTTCACCCTTTGCCGGCACATTTTGGATGCCACTTCAAACTATCACTCCTATTTCCACTTCTTGTACCCTATTCTTTCACTCATTATATCTTCATCTATCCGAGGCTGCTGTCTCCTGTCATCATACCTCCTTTAATTTCTCTCCCCTCAGGTCCTCTGCACTGCCAAATATCTACCTCAACCCTTCCTTATACCTCCACCTTCCAATTCTTCTGCCACTGCAGGATTCACTCCTGTCCAGCTCATCTGCAGCATATCTTTGTGTCTCGTCTGGCATTCTCCAAAGCTCCATCGAGGCACTCAATATTGCCTCGTTACCCCTGCTGGCAATCTCATGCCTGTTCAATTTAGCCATCCCGTTGGATTCTGCCGGTGGATCAGCTCCTACCATCCCTCCAGGATATTCAGCTTGTGAACAAGGCCCTTGTCATTGTTTCTTTGGGGTGTATTTTGGGCCTAGACATAATTCTTTGGGGCTTATTTATTCTCCCAAAGTAGGGTGCTTGAGACCAGAATTGGTGAAGACCATAACACTTTATTTACAGCTATGATGTACTGGGAATCTCTCCTCCCTCCAGGTCTCAGCCTTGTGATGTTTCACCATCATTCCATCAGCATCATGAACTTCTGATGTGACCCCTTTACTCTACATTTCCCCAATATCCAAATTCTCAGACTTCACAGGATTGGTCTCTAAGGTACCTTGACCAATCTCCCTAGGCTTTCTCTGATCCCTTTCTGAGGTTGAGGATATTCTGTACTCTCCCCTCTGCTGGTGTGAGCGTTCCTCTCCTGGGTGGTTGTCGACCTTTGTCTGACTTTCCTTTCTCCTTAGGTTCTGGTTGGTAGGCCCAAGGTTCTATTGCGTTTCTTTCCAAGGATATTAAGATGCTACGGTTTTTGCTTTTGGTTCCATGGTCAGGCTCAATCCTGTATGACCTTGATTGTGGAGTTATTTGTGATGATTTCACCGTCTCCCTGTTGGCCTCATACCCGTACTCTCTCCCCAGGCTTCAGCACTAGTAACTCACACGGTCTGTGCCTGTGCTTAAAATTGTAAGACTATGTGTTTCTCCTTTCATCCTGACATGGTCATTTATGGTTCCATCGGGTTTAAGTTTTCATGTCAGAGATGACAGTTCTGTTCTCAATCTCCTTCCCACCGATAACTCATGTGGTGAGAAACCATTTTATAGTGGTGGGGTTTGGTAACTCAAAAGTTCTAGATTAAGGTCTTCATCCTTCTTCAGAAAATCCTTTCTGCTTCGTAGAGAGTGATTTTGTATGATGTAGAGAGGTCTGAAGATTTTTCTATCTTTATACTTAAACTGTGCCATGAGTTGGTGTTTGGCTTTCAATGTAGTACAACCAGGACCCTACAATTTGACAGATAAGGGTTTGAATGTAATCTGCTTGTGCCATTTGACTTCATCTGATAAAACAGAAACTCCTGCTCCTGTGTCTAATTTTTAAACTCTGTGGGGTGCCCATCCACTTCAAGTTCAATATTCCAGTATTTGTTTCCAGTATCTTTACCTCCCCTGGGAAGGTTCATTCATTTTTCTATGGTCTTCCACTTCTTTTGTGTGGCTCTGTTTTAATATTTTTTCCCTCTTTTTGCAGATTACTGCCATTTTTGAGCGGCAGACAGTTTTGAAGTTGTCTATTTTTTCCACATTTTGTGGCACTCAGTTCCCCTTGCTGGTCATTCATCTGGCTTGTGCTGTTTATTCCTGCCATACCCAAGACAGTCCAAGATGTCAAGAATAAGCTTTGGAATGCTTTCTTATGGTTAAAAGTGAATGGGATCACTCGCTCTCCTCCTGGGCACCTTGCTTTCTCCATGAACAGACAGCCGATTTTGTTCACTAAGCTCAGTTTGCCTCACTGCCTTGACTAGTGTTATGTCTTCTCTTGTCTGCAGGAATGTTTCATCCCGGACCCCGTGTATGATTCTGTCACAAATCAATTCATCTCTTAAGATTCCACAGTCACAGTTCCCCGCCAACCTTTACAGATCATCCCTCAACCAACGTCACTAAAAAAAATGTTTTGTGGCTAAAGGCAGGTTGTAGAGAAAGGCACATTTAATTTTAAAGGTCCAGACTTTTGCAGTCAGATCGAGATAATTGTCTGTCGGAGCTCACTGTGTGGACATTGGCTGCGGTGTTTCATATATTACAATGTATTATAAGAGTAAATACACTTCAGGACAATGACCTTGGCGTTTTGAAATCTCCTGAGATCATGAAAAACGTTATGTAAATGTAAGTTTCTTTTCAACTTCTTCTTTTTCATTTCAGTCCTCGAGCCATAATGCACCTGGGATCAGATTTGGCAAGTTACACTTCTGATTCCACTTTGCGATGCTGTGAAAGCGGTAATAACGCTGCAGTCTCTCACCTGAAAGAAACTGACCAAATCTATGATGGCTATGCTGTTGGACAGGTCATTAGAAGGCAGCTCTTTCCTGCTGCTCACAATCCCTGTTCCTGTCAATTCTCACCTTTGGAACCCCCCAGGCACGATTTTCAATCTCAATGGTGTCTTCTTCAAAAATGCAACTGTTGGCAGCACATGCTTTGCCCCACAAGAGAGAAAATCATCACTTCCCTTTTCACACTGTGAGTTCTGGGAGAGAACCATTACTGTGGCCTGCTAATACTCTGTAGCTGTGTAGCTCACAGCAAAATATTGAAACATGGGTCTGTCGATCTGACTGCAAAGGTCTGGACCTGTGCGCTTTAAAATGAAGTGTGCCTTTCTCTACAGCCTGCCTTTAGCCACCGAGGCCTTACTCATATGGACTTGGCAGATCTGTGAATGAAAGCTGGGTCTGATAACTGAGGTCTGGACAGCGTGCATGTTATACCTCTGATTTAACTGTGAGCAAACAACTTGTAATGGAACTGGCTCAGTCACATGCTACCTGATGCAGTATCAATTACTACAAAGATGAGAATAGTGAATAATCAAGGCTTTATTGAGCTGAGATGTGTGGCCTCCTGCAGCTGCTACCAGAATGGGAGCAGCTCTGGTGAGCACACACATTTATACGCTGCCTACTGGGCACCTCCTCAGAAGACAACCACAAACACGGAACACAATTGACAGAGTACCCCAGTACTTTCCTGGGGCGGAGAAACTACAACATCTTCTTCGCAGCCTTCAACAAATCATCAATGAAGATGAACATCTTGCCAAGGTCATCCCCACACTCCCACTACTTGCCTTCAAACAACCGCGCAACTTCAAACAAACCATTGTTTGCAGCAAATTAGCCAGCCTTCAGAACAGCGACCACGATACCACACAACCCTGGGCAATCTCTGCAAGACATGCCAGATCATCGACATGGATACCACCATTACACGTGGAAACACCACCCACCAGGTACGCAGCACATACTCGTGCGACTCGACCAATGTAGTCTACCTCTCAAGCTGCAGGAAAGGATGTCCCGAAGCGTGGTACATTGGCGAGACCATGCAGACACTGCAACAACGAATGAACGGGCATCGTGTGACAATCACCAGGCAGGAATGTTCCCTTCCAGTCGGGGAACACTTCGGCAGTCAAGGGCATTCAACCTCTGATCTCCGAGTAAGCATTCTCCAAGGCGGTCTTTAGGACACGCAACAACGCAGAATTGCCGAACAAATACTTATAGCTAAGTTCCGCATGCATGAGTGCGGCCTCAACCGGGATCTTGGATTCATGTCGCATTACATTCACCCCCCACCATCTGGCCTGGACTTGCAAAATCCTACCAACTGGCCTGGCTTGAGACAAATCACACCTCTTTAACCTGGGATTATCCCTCTCTCTGGATCTGTAATTATTTAATTACCCGCAAATGCTCGCATTCCAAGCATTGTCTGGCATCTCTGACTTTGTCTATATAAATGTCTCTGGAACATACCTCTCCATTCACTTGAGGAAGGAGCAGTGCTCCGAGCTCGTGTTTGAAACAAAACTGTTGGACTTTAACCTGGTGTTGTAAGACTTCTTACTGTACTGGGCGAAGCCAGCAGGCAGGAATTTACCCCTGTACCTCTAGTACAGGGGCCTTAACGTACTACATCTAATATACAGCTACTTACAGTTACTACATCTAATACACAGTTACTAGTGACTACCACATTCACCCCCTGTTAAAAAAGAGTCTAGCGGTGGTGGTGGAAATATTTACAGTTCAGGCAAAATTTACAAGTTGCGGTGAAATTTACAGGTTCAGTCGGTCGGGTGCCTTGATCCTCTGCTATGATTGCCTCAGTCCCGGTGGTGATGCAGGCGCCGGCTTGGTCGCCGGTGACTCCAGGAGCGTGTTTTCCTCGTCTTCATCCCCGAGTGGAACCAGTGGGAGGACGGATCGTCCTGGGGCGGGGGCTGTAGTGAGGTGCGCTGGGGGAAGGGTGAGAGGCTCCGGGGCAATTGGACGGGGGGAGGGTGTCGGGTGGTGGGCCATGGTTGGGATCCATGGCCTAGTGGTTAGCACAACCGCCTCACGGCGCTGAGGTCCCAGGTTCGATCCCGGCTCTGGGTCACTGTCTGTGTGGAGTTTGCACATTCTCCCCGTGTCTGCGTGGGTTTCGCCCCCACAACCCAAAAATGTGCAGAGTAGGTGAATTGGCCACGCTAAATTGCCCCTTAATTGGAAAAAATAATTGGGTAATCTAAATTTAAAAAAAAAAAAAAAAAAATGGTTGGGATCCAGCTGGTGCCAGGTCCCGTAGAGAGACTGTGTCCTGGTGCCCGTCAGGGTGTGCCACGGAGGCGTACTGCGGGTTTGGTGCAGTAGTTGTACTCTCTCGACCAACGGGTCCACCTTGTGGGTCCGCATGTGTTTGCGGAGGAGGACGGGTCCTGGAGCTGCCAGCCACGTTGGGAGCAAAACTCCGGAGGTAGACTTCCTGGGGAAGGCAAGGAGACATTCATGGGGTGTTGCGTTAGTTGGAGTGCAGAGTAGTGATCGGATGGAGTGAAGCGCGTCATGGAGGACGTCCTGCCAGCGAGAAACCGGGAGATTTTTGGATCTTAGGGCCAGCAGGACGGCCTTCCAGACCGTCCCATTCTCCCTCTCCACCTGCCCCTTTCCCCAGGGATTGTAGCTGGTCATCCTGCTCGAGGCAATGCCCTTGCTGAGCAGGAACCGGCGCAGCTCATCGCTCATAAAGGAGGATCCCCGGTTGCTGTGGATGTAGGCGGGGAAACCAAACAGGCCGAAGATGCAGTTCAGTGCTTTAATGACCGTGGCAGACGTCATATCGGGGCATGGGATGGCAAAGGGAAATCGGGAGTATTCATCGACTACGTTCAGGAAGTACGTGTTTCGGTTGGTGGAGGGAGGGGCCCTTTGATGTCCATGCTGAGGTGCTCAATGGGGCGGGAGGCCTTCACCAGGTGCACTCGGTCTGGCCGGCAGAAGTGCGGTTTGCACTCCGCGCAGACCTGGCAATCTCTGGTTACGGCCCTGACCTCCTCAATGGAGTAGGGCAGGTTGCGGGTCTTTATGAAGTGGAAGAACCGGGTGACCCCAGGGTGACAGAGACTATCGTGTAGAGTCCGGAGTCAGTCCACTTGTGCGCTGGCACATGTACCTCGGGATAGGGATTGGGGGGCTCGTTGAACTTACTGGGGCGATACAAAATCTCGTAATTGTAGGTGGAGAGCTCGATCCTCCACCTTAAGATTTTATGGTTTTTGATCTTGCCCCGCTGTGTGTTGTTGAACATGAAGGCAACCGACTGTTGGTCAGTGAGGAGAGTGAATCTCCTGCCGGCCAGGTAATGCCTCCAATGCCGCACAGCTTCCATGATGGCTTGGGCCTCTTTTTCGACAGAGGAGTGCCGAATTTCAGCGGCATGAAGGGTTCGTGAAAAGAATGCCACGGGCCTGCCCGCCTGGTTGAGGGTGGCGGCCAGAGCGAAATCCGATGCATCGCACTCGACCTGAAAAGGGAGGGACTCATCGACCGCGTGCATCGTGGCCTTGGCAATGTCTGCCTTGATGCGGTTGAAGGCCTGGCAGGGCTCAGCCATCAGGGGGAAAACGGTGGAGTGGATGAGTCGGCGGGCCTTGTCCGCGTCGTTAGGGACCACTGGCATAATAGGAGAAGAATCTCAGGCATCGTTTCAGGGCCTGGGGCAGTGGGGGAGGGGAAGTTCCATGAGGGGGCTCATGCGGTCGGGGTCGGGCCCTAGAACTCAGTTTTCCACAACATAGCCAAGGATGGCTAAGCGGTTGGTGCGGAACACACACTTCTCCTTATTGTATGTGAGATTAAGGAGTTTGGCGGTGTTGAGAAATTTGAGAAGGTTAGCATCGTGGTCCTGCTGATCATGGCCGCAGATTGTGACGTTATCTAGGTACAGGAAGGTGGCCCACAGTCCGTACCGGTCAACCATTCGGTCCATCTCACGTTGGAAGACCGAGACCCCGTTAGTGACGCCGAAGGGAACCCTAAGGAAATGATGAAGACGGCCGCCTGCTTCGAATGCAGTGTATTTGCGGTCTGCCTTACGGATGGGGAGCTGGTGGTAGGCAGATTTCAGGTCCACTGTCGAGAAGACCCGGTACTGTGCAATCTGATTGACCATATCAGATATGCGTGGGAGGGGGTACACGTCGAGCTGCATGTACCGATTGATGGTCTGACTGTAGTCGATGACCATCCTCTGTTTCTCCCCAGTCTTTACCACTACCACTTGGGCTCTCCAGGGGCTGTTGCTGGCCTCAATGATGCCTTCCCGCAGCAGCTGCTGAGCCTCCGACCTGATGAAGGTCCTGTCCTGGGTGCTGTACCGTCTGCTCCTGGTGGCAATGGGTTTGTAATCCGGGGTGAGGTTTACAAACAAGAAAGGTGGATCGACCTTAAGGGTCATGAGGCCACAAACGGTGAGGGGTGATAGGGGTCCGCCGAATTTTAACGTTAAACTTTGGAGATTGCATTGGAAATCCAGACCGAGTAACAGGGCAGCGCAGAGGTTTGGGTGGATGTAGAGATGGAAGTTGCTGAACTCTTTGCCCTGGATGGTGAGGGTCGCGATGCAGTACCTCCGGATTTCCACGGAACGGGACCCGGAGGCCAGGGAGATTCTCTGGGTACTGGGGTGTACCGCGAGGGGACAGCGCCTTACCATGGTGGGGTGGATGAAACATTCCGTGCTCCCTCCCTGTGCTGTTAGGGATGGAGTTCTAGGATGTTGCCCCGGCGTCAGTAAAGGAGCGGCAATATATTTCCAAGTCAGTATGGTGAGTGACTTGGAGGGGAACTTCCAGGTGATGGGGTTCCGAGGTATCTGTTTCTCTTGTCCTTCTAGATAACAGTGGTCATGGGTTTGGAAGGTGTTGTCTAAGGAACCTTGGTGAGTTACTGCAGGGCCTCTTGTAGATGGTACACACGGCTGCCACTGTTCATCAGTGGGGGAGGCTTTGAATATTTGTGGAAGGGGTAGCAATCAAGCAGGCTGATATGTCCTGGCTGGTGTCAAGCATCTTGAGTGTTCTTCGAGCTGTGCTCATCCACATAAGTGGAGAGCATTCCATTACATTCCTGACTTATGCCTTGTCAATAGTGGACAGGCTTTGAGGGGGTCAGGAGGTGAGTTACTCACTGTAGGATTCCTAGTATTTGACCTGCCCTGGTAGCCACAGTATTACTGTCCAGTCCAATTTCTGATCAATGGTAACCCCCAAGATATTGATTGTGGGGGACTCAGCGATCGTAATGCCATTGAATGTGAAGGAGCTGTGGTTAGATCCTCGCTTGGCGGAGATGGTCATTACCTGGCACTTGTGTGGCGCGAATGTAACTTGCCACTTGTCAGCCCAAGCCTGAATATTGGTCGGCTGTTTGGGGATGCTGTCCAGGAATATTACTTCGCTCGCTCAGAGGGTAGTAGAAAATCTCAGCCTATCTCCCCCCCCCCACCACCATAATTGTTGAGACTGGGTGTCATTTGAAAATCTCACAGTTGAGTGTGATAGATGTTTGTTAGGGAAGGATATTCGGTTTACAGGACCTCGGAATGTACATTTTCATTTCATTTATTCATTTATGGGATGTGGGCCTCATCCGCTCGGCTAGAATTTGTTGGCCATCTCTAATTGCCCTTGTGAAATTGGCAATGAGTTGCCTTCTTGAACCGCAGAAGTCCATGAGGTGTAGGCACACCCACGTGCTGTTAGGGAGGGAGTTCATAGATTTTGACCCAATAACAGTGAAGGAACGGCGATATATTTCCAAGTCAGGATGGTGAGTGACTTGGAGAGGAACTTCCAGGTGGTGGTGTTCCCGTGTGTCTGCTTCCTTTGCCCTCGGTGGTAGAGGTCGTGGGTTTGGAAGGTGCGGTTAAAGAAGAAATGGAGTGAACTGGAGTTAAGGTGAGCTCATTAAATGACAGGACAGGCTTAAGGGGCTAAATGGTTTCCTCCTATTCCTAAATCCCGATAAAATTTGCCACCAACATGTATTATTAGTAGTTAACTGGAGCTCCTGTGGATTGTGGAAGAAAGGATATTTTTGAACTTATCAAGGAGAGTGACGCCTTAACAAGAGGCTTTTTCTCTTCATTCCAGATTTTAAGGAACAGATGTTCCAGCAACTTATGGATACCAACGACCACAGTGGCCCTCCACCCCTTCCCGTCATTTTGACCCATTCCATCTTCCACACTCAGCCCTTGCCAGGTATTCACTGTACACTCTGACCTTCCCCTCTCTGATGCTGAACATTCTGTACTCAGCAAAGGGCTCAGCTTCATTACGCCCTCAGCTCAATTAAATTTGGGCTCGGCATCTTCCTCCGTCGCCTCCACTTCCATGCTCATTTCTTTGGCAGGAGTCCTCTCCCCAAGTGGATCCTCTCACCTGCCTCCAGTATTATTCCTCGGCCTGGGCCCCAACTTGTGGCCTCAAAACTGCTCTTGATCTTTTGATTGAGAACAGTCAGCATGTCCTGGGACACATTTGTCAATATCTCCATTTGTCCTGACCTATCCCTGGTCTATTCTGCCCCCACTTCCTCTACCTTCTTTCCAACTATATAACTCGGTACATTTCTGCTTTGTGTCAGTTCTGTAGAATGAGCATTTAGAGCCGAAATGCTGACTCTGTTTCTATCCACAGATGCTGCCAGACCTGCTCAATTCCTCCAGTCTTTTCTGTTTATATTTCAGATTTCCAGCCTCCGCAGTATTTTGCTTTTCTTTGAGTGATGCTCGTGATTGGGACTGAAACATCTCCACGCAACTTGGAACCCGATGGTCAGGAGGGTTGGTCTTTCAGAGTAAACATGGTGAACTATGCGTTGTGCTGAAATCTCAGCAGCTCGTTTCCCCTTCAGTCCCTTCTGGTGCCAAGATCTATTCAAAATTCCCAAGTCAGGAGCATGGGGAAATGCACACTTGTCCCCTGGATGGGAGCTGTTAATGGGATGTTAATTATATTGTTCAGGTAAACAGGCGATGCATATTATTTAATTCAGCACTTAGAGCACTTATAAAGAGAGACATTCCATGACCTGTGAGCATCTCAGGGGATGGAGTACTTCACCAATCCCCGAAATGACATCTTAATTTAAATCGGCAAGGTTTTTTAAATTGTTTTTCTTTAGTTACAGTACCCCTTGGATGTTATCAATTCATTAATTTGTTCCTTTGTTACCATTTATTTTACTTTAAAAAAGTATAAAGAATGCTTATGAAGAGAGACTGCTCCCATGACCAGTCGGCACCACAGGGGCTGGAGTTCATCATTGACCACCAAAATTCTGTTATTTTGTTTTGATAGTTTTCCTCTATATTTGTCTTTTGTTAGCCTACCCTATTACTTTATGATTCGTTAATTTTCCGCACCTCAAAAAGGGGCATAAAAAGAGACCGCTGGGTCATTGGTGTCATGCTATGCAAAAGCCATCATGTATATAATGATTTAAATGACCTCCAGCCAGCAGGTGGCAGTGCAAATCTACCACGTGACTCGAGGAGTTGGGAGTTAGTCATGTTCGCAGATAGTCATACTTGCAGTAGCTTTCGGATAATTTGTGAGTATTAGTAGTTTGTAATATATTTCTCACAGTTATCTTTACCACGCATTTATTTTATAATAAAACACTTTAACTGGTCAAGAACTCGACATTCTTCTGTACATCATTCCTATCTCCAAGCACCAGAACGTAACAATTGGGTTGGTAGCCAGAAAGCAAATATATGTAATGCTGCGTACTGTGAATAAACCTACTATCAAGAAAAGTGTTAGTGCCCAGTTTCATCACCAACTGGCTTGGGATTGATGTAACAGAAACAACTGCAACAACATAACATCAACGATCCCACAGCCTCCGCCATCGAGAAGGACAATTAAACTATAGCTCCTTTAACTGACCCCAGGACGACCCAACATGCATCGCACGCAGCTTAATACTTTTGAAGCATAGTCACTGCAGGGAATGCAGCAGCCAAGTTATACATAACAAGATCCCACATAGAGCAGTGTGAAAATGACCGGACAGCTAGCACTGGAGTATCAGCCTAATTTTGTGATCCAGTCTCTGGGATTCAACTTGAACCCAGCCATATCATTCAGAGGTGAGGGCGTTATCACTGAACCACAGCTGACATTTAATGTGATAAGAGCGATAAAATATCGTGGGAATATTATCATTGTCAAGTCACGAGCCATCTTGACTTGGATATATTTTGCTGTTCCTTCATCATTATTGGACCAACATCTAGGATTTTCTACCTAATATCATTCTGGGAAGGCGACCATATGTAAATACTTCAGTGGGTCAAGGAGGAGGGTATGGCCATGCTAAATTGCCCGTAGTGTCCTAATAAAAGTAAGGCATGGGGGGGGGGGGGGGTTGTTGGGTTACGGGTATAGGGTGGATACGTGGGTTTGAGTAGGGTGATCATGGCTCGGCACAACATTGAGGGCCGAAGGGGCTGTACTGTTCTATGTTCTATTGCGAGGAATTAAGGGCTATGGGCGAGGAATTAAGGGCTATGGGGAGAATGCTGGGAGGTGGAGTTGAAATGCCCATCAGCCATGATTGAATGGCGGAGTGGACTCGATGGGCCGAATGGCCTTACTTCCACTCCTATGTCTTATGGTCTTATGGAGGGTAGGAACATAGGAGCTTAGGAACAGTAGTAGGCCATTCAGCACATTGACCCTGCTCCGCCATTTAATGGGAACACGGCTGACTTGTGACCTAACACTATATGCTGCCTTTGGCCCATATCCCTTAATCACTATGCTTACCAAAGATTTACCTATCTCAGACTTAAAATCACAACTGATGAGGCATAACTTGCCGATTGTGGGAGAGAGATCCAAACCACTACCATCCTTTGTGAGTAGAAGTGCTTCCTAACATCTCCCTTGAATGGTCTGGCCCGATTTTTTTGACTATGCCTTCTAGTTCTAGAATCTCCAAATCTCCAACCAGTGTAAACAGTTTATCTTTATCTACCCTGGGCCGGATTGCCCAGCATGTTTCTCAATGGCCCGACATTCGCTGGTGCCGGAATGCTTTGTTCTCGCTGCTTGTCAATGGGATTACCCATTGTAGCCACCCCAAGCCACCAGGAAACCCGTGGGCAAGGGTGTGCTGCCAGGGGGAACAGAGAATCCCAATGGCGGAGATTTCAGGCCCCTGCGTTGCCATCCCTCCAAAGGCCAAAATATCCTTCCTAAAGTCCCAGGACTGCTCACGACCTTCTCAGGAAAACCAGAGATGGACAATGAATGCAGCCTTGCCTGAGAACAAATGAAGAAAGTAAGATCATTGAAACCCGTCACAGTACGAATCCCGGCCTCATCCATTGTACCAACCAGAGCAACCAGTTCAATTCTGATTCCAATGAAAGTTTTAACTGATGTGCAAGAAAGGTCTCTATTATGTGCCATGTGCAGCAAAACTCTCAATCTACTCTTTGAATTGAGAATAAATTATCCCTTCTCTCGGGCCTCACTCCCCCACTCCTTCTCCCACCTCAGGCCTACAAGTCTTTGTGAGATATTGAGTGGTGTATCTAAAGCTCATGGATATTTCCTGGACATCTACAGCCTTGCGTCACATCTGTGTGCTTGCTGCAGTATCAGGCTAAACACATGTTCCAATTGTTTGATGGTCCAATACTTTCGCAGCTCGTTTGTGTCTCTCCGGGACACTTTTACAGTAAGCACTGCTGACATGGGCTCCTCTGCATTTGAAGAAGAGTTCAAACCAGCCCTAAAGGTGGCTACAACAACAGCTCTCTTGCTTGGTATTATTTTACACCACTTAAGTTTAACCTGTGAAGTGTACAGTTTGTCCACCCCCCCCCCCCCCCACCCCCCCACCCCCTCCGCCTCGTGCCCCCACTGGCTAATAAAGTGGACATTTATAGATCAAACCTTTCTCAATAATTGTAAATGATAACATAAGGACATTTGCCATATATATTTTATCTCCATATAAATCTGGAAATAGGCAAGAACTATGAAAACTGGCACATTAACCTGTCACATTGTCAAGAGCCTGTCTCTCTTGTAGACACTGGGCGGGATTCTCCCAGCCCTGCGCCGGGCCGGAGAATCCCCACCACCGTGCCACGCCACTCCAACGCTGGCAGGCGATTCTCCATGGAGCGGAGAATCAGCGCCATTGGCACCGGTGCGTTTGGCGCAGCGCCGGTCTTGTGCCAGGCTGCCGATTCTCCAGCCTGGATGTGCCAAGCGGCCGCTCTGAAAAGGCAGTGTCCCGCCGGCGCCGGCCACACCTGGTCCCAGCCGGTGGGAACTGCGCGCAGGGTCGGGGGGCTGCCTGTGGGAGTGAGAGGGGGGCTCCAACCCAGGTGGGGGGGGCCTCCGATGGGGCCTGGCCCGCAATTGGGGCCCACTGATCGGCGGGCCAGCCTCTCGCTCCCCGGGCCTACTTTCTTACGCGCCGGCCCCTGAACTCCCACGCCATATTGCGTCGGCGCCAACGCATTGAGGGAGGCCACCGCGCATGCGCGGGTTGGAGTCGGCGCCACCGTGCATGTCCTTGTTGATGCCGGCGCCACTGCGCATGCGCGGATCCCGCGGCACACGGTTTGCACCGGGATCGGAAGCTGCAGCAGCGCGAACCGCTCCGGCGCCGTGCTGGCCCCCTGTAAGGGCCAGAATCGGTATTCCCCAGCAGCCCATTCACGCCATTGTGAAATGCGACGGCGTTTCCGACCGCGTGGACACTCTGCCGCCGAATGGGAAAATCCCGCCCACTGTCACTGACAATACAGAACTATAACATTGGAACATAGATGTCATTACAATGTTTCAAAATGTCTCCTTGTAATCGGAAAAAACAAAACAAAATTTTCTGTTGACATTGGCTTACTGCTGTGTTAATAGTCTTATCCACCTTTCCCTCACAGAACAGTGAAATTGTGGAGTATTCCATCACCCAGCTTGCCTCAGACGACCGAGACATATCAAAAACTTACAATTGCTGCTGTGAAACAGACAATCTGCTTGACATTAGTGATGACATGGGGCTCCATTGAGACACTGAATTCCAGAAACCAAGGAATCTATTACAGTATTATAGAGTCGGGATGCTGAAGGTGACGCCTGATGGCCTTATTGCCACATTAACACATTTTTATTCACAACGTCCTTCTTTCTATTTATGTCACAGTTTTGTGTATTTTTTCATGAATTTGTGTTTTGACAAAGTCTTACCTTCAGCTCAGTTGACAGCTTCTTTCTTTTAGTGAAGTAACCGCATATATGCTGGTTTGGCCTGTTGACAGGAGCTCCAGGAATATTCTTATCCAGTGGGCTTGGTTGATTATTCTGTGTCTAGATTCCTGGTTAGATTCCAGCAGTACATTCTATTATACTCGGCATGGCTGGTGAATGTTGTTACAAGTCACCGTGTGGTATTTTGAGTCAACGCACAACCTGCCGTGAGCCCCTCCCAATCCATTTTACATTGACATCGATCCAAAGTTGTGCAGATTAGGTGGATTGGCCATGCTAAATTGCCCATTTGTGTCCAAAGGTTAGGTGGGGTTATGGGGATAGGGTGGATGAGTGGACCTGGGTAGGGTGCTATTTCAGAGGGTCAGTGCAGACTCAAAGGGCCAAATAGCCTCCTTCTGCTCTGCAGGGATCCTACGATTCTATGACTGGCAAGATTGGACACAGACTGGGTGACCGCTTTGCAGAACACCTTCGTTCAGTCCGCAAGCATGATGCAAACCTTCCTGTTGCTTGCTATTTTAACTCAGCACCTTGCTGTCTGACTCATAGGTCCATCCAGGGCCTACTGCAATGCTCCAGTGAAGCCCAATGCCTGCTGGAGGAGCAGCATCTCATCTTCCGATTAGCCATGTTACAGCCTTCAGGACTTGACAACTTTAGACTGTGAACTTTCTCCTCCATCTTAAACCCTTTTTTGAGTATACCATAAATGTATTGCCTTAGTGCAAAAACCTTCCTTCCCCCCCCCCCCCCCCCCCCCCCCACCATCACTGGACCATCTGTCTCATGTTCTTAAAGTTGCTAGATCTTGTTGCAATCCCTCCCAGCTACACTTTTATATCCAACACCATAAGACCATAAGACCATAAGACATAGGAGCGGAAGTAAGGCCATTCGGCCCATCGAGTCACCTCCACCATTCAATCATGGTTGATTTCAACTCCATTTACCCGCTCTCTCCTCATAGCCCTTAATTCCTCGAGAAATCAAGAATTTATCAATTTCTGTCTTATAGACACTCAACGTCCCGGCCTCCACCGCCCTCTGTGGCAATGAATTCCACAGACCTACCACTCTCTGGCTGAAGAAATTTCTCCTCATCTCTGTTCTAAAGTGACTCCCTTTTATTCTAAGGCTGTGCCCCCGCGTCCTAGTCTCCCCTGCTAATGGAAACAACTTCCCTACGTCCATCCTATCCAAGCCATTCATTATCTTGTAAGTTTCTATTAGATCTCCCCTCAACCTCCTAAACTCCAATGAATATAATCCCACGATCCTTCACATTTCCTTCTCTCTTTTAGTTCAGCCAAAAGGACTCAAGACTATGGGCGAGATCTACCAACCACATTACACTTGAAAGACAGTGTGGCATGGCGCAACGTGACCGGTAAACGCCAGGGGATCCCTCTGCCGCAGCTCGCCACACCTCGCGAGATCGAACGCAATCTTGCGAGATGTTAAGATGTGAATCCCGCCCATTGTGTCACTAGTCGCACACTAATATGCATTCCCACAATCTACCCAGACATGGGATTTAACTCTGTTGCCTTGGAGACCTCGGGTGAGTGCTGTATAGTGCGGGTCTCCACAAATGAGGACGAGACCGGATGGCACTCATGGGGTCTCCTGTCGATCAGAGCCCACAAGTTCTTGCCCTCTGGGAAGGGTGGCATGCCGGCATTGCCAATGTGCCCAGGTGTCAGTGCCAGCTGGTGAGGACACTGTCAAGGTGCCAAGCTGGCATTTTTCCTACACTGCGAACCAGGCCAGTGGGTGCCCTGTGGGGGTGCAGGAGGCCAGGGGACCCCTTATCGGTGAGTTGGGGCTGGGGGAGGACTGGGGGTCACATCGGGTGGGGGGTGGGGGTGGGGGGGCAGGAGGTCAGGACTCCATTTAAAAATGGCATCCTATTCTCATTTTGCACTGAGGAATTATGGCGAGTGGAGCTCCTCAGTGCAGGAAACGGGGGTAAGTGCAACCCGGGCCATGCGTTCGCCGCAGAGGCCCCCAATCTACCCGAATGCCCCTTCAATAGCGTGGTATTTCTCGGCACTCCGAACGCCGGGAAACACCCGGCTAATTACGCCGCTTTAGGACTCTGTTCCCATCCGGGTTGATTACACCTATTAACTCTCCTTACAGATGCTACCAGACCTGCTGAGGTTTTCTCACATTCACAGTCCTTGTTTCAGATTGCAGCATCCGCAGTATTTTGCTGATTGACAATTAGCAATTGAGTTTCAGGGGAAGCTGGCCAGATGCCTGAGTGGATGGATGCACTTTAAAGGTAACTTATTAACTTCCTTATCGTGTGATTTTCTATCCATTTGTCGCAGTTCCCCACAATTCACACCATGCAAATCCAGTTTGCTGTTGGTGTGGCAGAATTAACCAATGGCAAGGTCAAAATGATTGGTAATTGGTGGATTTCCATTTCCGGACCTGCTTCCAGCCATCCAATCCATGTGCTTGCAGGGTTATGGGCTGACCAGACAATGAACACATGCCCCGTATCAAAACTTTGCAATTGCTGCTGTAAAACAGACAATCTACTTGACAATAGTGATGACATGGGGCTCCTTTCTGAGACACTGAATTCCAGAAACAAAGGAGCCTATCGGCTGGGTCACTGTCTGTGTGGAGTCTGCACGTCCTCCCCGTGTGTGCGTGGGTTTCCTCCGGGTGCTCCGGTTTCCTCCCACAGTCCAAAGATGTGCGGGTTAGGTGGATTGGCCATGCTAAAATTGCCCGTAGTGTCCTAATAAGTAAAGTTAAGGAGGGGGGGGGGGGGGTGTTGCGTTACGGGTATAGGGTGGATACGTGGGTTTGAGTAGGGTGACAGTTGCTCGGCACAACATCGAGGGCCGAAGGGCCTGTTCTGTGCTGTACTGTTCTATGTTCTATGTTCTAAAGTATTATAGATAGTGAGGATGCTGAAGGTGACTCTTTATTGCCACATCAACACATTCGTATTCACAAGGTCCCTCTTTCTATTTATGCCATAGTTTTGTGTATTTTTTTAATGAATTTGTCTTTTGACAAAGTCTTGTCTTCAGTTCTGCTGACAGCTTTTTTCTTCAAGTGAAGTAACCACATATACGCTGGTTTGACCTGTTGACAGGAGCTCTTGGAATACTCTATATGGGACCATGTTCTTCCTGATATCCTTCCCCCACATTACATCAACTGAGGTCTCAGTCATTCCTTCCCTCTGTAGTGATCTCTGTATATCAATATACATATAAATGTATGTAAAACTAATACAGTCAATTCAACACATAGATGTTTCACTATCAGGTGATATAAAAAGGACTTTCCCGCATTTTCTGAGAGAGTGTGTTTCAGGAGAGTGAACAGACAAGACATAGAATAGCTAGAGAGAGAGAAGTTATAAGTTATTTTATTATTACATAGTATAGTTAGTTAGTTATCTTTGCAATATTTTATTTCTTTTACTCGTTGAGTATTAAGTAAAAAGTACTCACAAATATTATTTATAATACTCAATAAATTAGTTAACCTTTACAAGAAGACTATTGTTCATTTCATCACCTCAGCTGGTTCAAAAGAGTAATATAACACTCTTTAACCTGTTAATGAAAGTGATTTGCAATGAGACAAGGTGGAGGATGTGAAGTTCACTCCAAATCCGAAGTTGCATTGAGAATTTTGATCACCTCTCAGACTTGAATCAAAAAAGCACAGATCCTGACCCGCAGGTTAAACCATTTGATCCAGAAGCAGCCAGTTGATGTCTCTGTGTTATGTTGGTGCCCGACCCACTTATTCACCAATTTACATTTCAATGGAAAGATCAAAATGAACACTCTGATGCTCAATGATCTTTATCCTTCATGTATACCTACCAGACATCTCATGAACACGCTCGGTAGTCGTAAACTTTAAACCGCCCCATTTTACAATCGTTGTTTCAGTCATCCCTTTTCTCCTCTCACTGAGAGGCTGTGAGAAGCTCTGGTCAGTCTTCATGTGAGACACTGTTCCCACTGGCAGATGAGTCAGCAATCAAAGCAAACTGACTTCAGGTAATCAGCAGAAGAAGCAGAAAGGAGATGAGCCCCTTTTTGGCTTTCGACAGTGAGTTGTTGCGATCTGGAACAAATTGTCTCAAAGGGAGCTGAAAGAGAACAATTTCTCAAACTGGAACTGGACAGATACTGCTCATCTTCCAGGTCAGTTAGCTCAGTTTGTTGGACGGCTGGTTTGTGACGTGGAGTGACGCCGACAGCATGGGTTCAATTCCCGTACCAGCTGGGGTTAGTCATAAATGCCTGGCCCCTCGCGTGAGGAATAGTGACCCTCAGGTTAAGTCACCACCAGTCAGCTCTCTCTCAAAAAGGGGAGAGCAGCCTCCGGTCTTTGAGGACCGTGGTGATGTTTTACATTTAACCTCCCGTTCCCATGTTAGCGATTATGAACTTCCATTGGATTGGCCCATGATCATACTTGGCAAAATACTGCAGTGGCTGCCCGCTGTAGGGCTGACCAGGGAACTCTCCGACTCGCCATCAGGCAGATTAGAAGGATTTACAGGTTGACAGTCAACTTCTCTGGCCATTTTTCAAGTTGTGGGCTTTCTTCGAGGGCTCTGATACTTAAAAATACAGCAGTTCTAAAATCAGAGGGCTGAGGGAGCAGATGTGAGGAAAGGGAAAGTGTTCCTGGATTGATGCCTCACTGAACTGTCTGGTCTGCTCATCAGCTGTCAGGTAGAGCAGTTCAGAGTGAGAAGGCCACTTCAGAGTTTAAACAGGTCAGACAATGGTGATGATTTTGAACAGAAGACTGTCTGAGATCACCATTCCAAGAGTGATCTACAGGTTGCCCAGGGCTAGAAAGGGCAGTCCAGACACAGGACCTCAATCCCAGGGGAGTGCCCCGTAATCAACCCCTTACCCACACCCCAAGATTACCTAACCCCAGGACCCTTGGGGACCCTGCCTCTGATTTGATTTGATTTATTGTCACAAGTACCGATGTACAGCGAAAAGTATTTTTCTGCTGCTGAGGGAACGTACACAGTACATACATAGTCAACAAAAATAATAATCAACAGAGTACATTGACAAATGGTACATCAACAAACAGTGACTGGTTACAGTGTGGAACAAGGGGCCAAACAAAGCAAACACATGAGCAAGAGCAGCTTAGCGTGTCGTGAATAGTGTTCTTACAGGGAACAGATAAGTCCGACGGGGAGTTGTTGAGGAGTTATGTAGCTGTGGGGAAGAAGCTGTTCCGATGTCTAGATGTGCGGGTCTTCAGACTTCTGTACCTTCTGCCTGATGGAAGGCTCTGGAAGAAAGCAATGCCTGGGTGGGAGGGGCCTCTGATAATGCTGTCTGCCTTCCTGAGGCAGCGGGAGGTGTGTACAGAATCAATGTGGGGGTGGCAAGCTTGTGTGATGCATTGGGCTGAGTTCACCACACTCTGCAGTTTCTTGCGATCTTGGACCGAGCAGTTGCCATACCAAGCTGTGATGCAGCCGGATAGGATGATCTCTGTGGCACATCTGTAGAAGTTTGTGAGAGTCGATGCAGACATGCCGAATTTCTTTAGCTTCCGTAGGAAGTAGAGAAGCTGTTGGGCTTTCTTGACTGTTGTATCAACGTGAGTGGTCCAGGACAGACTTTTGGTGATGGTGACCCCCCCCCCCCCCCAGGAACTTTAAGCTATTGACCATTTCCACTTCGGAGCCATTGATGCAGACGGGGGGTGGGGAAATTATCCCCAGCAGAGGCATGCTGTTCAAACATTTTTTTAATAAATTTAGCATACCCAATTCATTTTTGTTCCAATTAAGGGGCAATTTAGTGCGGCCAATCCACGTACCCTACATATCTTTTGGTTGCGGGGGCGCAACCCACGCAAACATGGGAAGAATGTGCAAACTCCACACGGACAATGACCCAGAGCCGGGATCGAACCTGGGACCTCTGCGCCGTGAGGCAACAATGCTAAACACTGCGCCACCGTTCTGCCCATCTGCTGTTCAAACACAAGAGGTTGAAAAAGACTCACTTTGAAAAAAATGCAAACAGAGCATATGCTCAAAAGAGCAAGCACTTCAGAGTTAATGGATTATGATGTGCTTTAAAAACAAACAAAGCTAGTCACTCATTTGAAAGAGCCTTCAGCTGTCAATCAAGAGGCTTGTAAAAGTCAATGGGTGTGAAATGGAATATAAACAAACAAGTACAAAGGGATAAAAGCAGGCATTGTGCAAACAGTGAAATGGCAGAAACTAGTGAAACTTCAAGGGGACTGGAAGGTTCCTCCAAGAGAAAAGCTGCAGAATGGCTCTGTCCTGTGAGAGGATTTTAGAACTGACCGGCTACAGCTGTTATGGGGTGTTAAACATGAACAAAAGCAGGCGTCAAAACTTCACAGACCCAATACACCCAGGATGCTGCTGCATTCAACTTTAATCTCGCTAATGAGATTAAAATGAATGCAAATTAACTCTGGTCAAGTCGATCCTGATCAGGTCAGCTAGAGCAGGCCGGGAGTGTCAAAATCCTATTTCGAGCCTCTCCCGGAATTCTCCTGACATAGCGGTTCTGGACACAACGTGGCCGGTGTATTGCCCATGTGATGGGATGCATAACCAGTCATGTATATAATGATAGTCAAGACCTCCGACAGGCTGGTGGCAGTAGCGAACAGCCATGGGACACTGTTACCTCAGAGAGCTGATTCTTCGTAATCAGAATTTATAGTAGCTCGTAATTTATTTATTATAGTTGGTAGTTTTTTGAGAGTATTCTTATAGTTATCTTAACCACGCAATTGTTACATAATGAAACTTTAACGAGTCTAAGAACGAGATGTTCTTTAGTGCATTTATTCCAACCGGCCAAGCACCCATTAATTCTCTTTTGTCCACGAATATGGGAATCATGCGTTAATTCAGAGGTTCTGTGTTCTCCATGGGTTATTCCTGTTAGTACTGAATTCCTGTTTTTATGCCCTTCATGTTGCCGGGGCTTTAAGATTCCAGCTGTGAGGAAAGACCGGAAGGGCTCGGATTGTTTCGTTTAGAACAGAGGAGACTGAGGGGTCAATTACCACGGGGCATTGATTTGAGGTGATTGGTTAAAGGATTGGATGGGACATGAGAAAAGACATTTTCACCCTGAGGGTTTTGGGCATCGGGAATTCACTGCCCGAATAAGTGGATGATTCTGAAACCCTCAACTTATTTCAAGTGCTGTAATTTGCAAGGCTATTGACCAGGTGCTGGAAAGTGGGATCAAAATGAGTGGCTAGTTTCTTTTATTTTTTTTCTCTTTATTTGTAGGCCAGCGCAGACATGATGGGCCTCTTTCTGTACCGTAACATAGAACATAGAACAGTACAACACAGAACAGGCCCTTCGGCCCTCGATGTTGTGCCCAGCAACTATCACCCTACTCAAACCCACGTATCCACCCTGTACCCGTAACCCAACAACCCCCCCCCCTTAACCTTACTCATTAGGACACCACGGGCAATTTATCATGGCCAATCCACCTAACCCACACATCTTTGGACTGTGGGAGGAAAGCGGAGCACCCGGAGGAAACCCACGCACACACAGGGGGGACGTGCAGACTCCGCACAGACAGTGACCCAGCTGGGAATCGAACCTGGGACCCTGGAGCTGTGAAGCATTTATGCTAATCACCATGCTACCGTGCTGCCCTAACCTTTCAAAGGTTCTATAATCTTATTGTTTGCTTCCCTTTATGAAGAATCCAGTTTGCTTTGCTGAAATTTCATCCGCCTCTTCCCAATATTCCTTTCCTAGCCCAATCATGTGTCTTGGGGCTACTTCTGACTGCCTTCACCCAGCATTAACTGGGCAGCAACAACCTGGAAACAGGATTGGTTGGAATTCCCACCCCATACCCAGCAACAGTGCAGCAGATGCTTTAAAATGGACCTCCTGACAGGTGTCCAAATGGCGTGCCTGATCAAGTCATGGGTTGTATTCAATGTAGAGTCCAAGAGATTCCTGCTTGAGACTCAAACCTTTTCTCAAATGAAATAGTACTTAATAGATTTTGAGGAAATTAGTGTTTTTTGCTGCGTTTATAAAATCTTTAAAATATACCCACCGGTTGCAAAAGCTCATCTGAGGCAAGTGCATCTGATTAATGACCAAATACAAGTTGACATGGGGTCAGAAATTAGTGGAGAAATAGCATTTGGTTTCAATATTTGGCAACCGTTAAAATTCATCCGATCTGAAGCAAACATTTTTATTAGCTGCACGAGATTTAAAAACCTAATTTGGAGATCTGCCGTGCATGTGAGTTAGATCTTAAGTGTGCGATAATGTAAAATGGGTAATAGCCAATTAACAGCCTATTTTACAGCTCTCTGGCATCTATTTCTATTAAAGGGAATGGAGATAATAAGTGGGAGAGACAGAAAATGGGCTCTCGATTCACTATCGCCTCTTTAGCACCATTGCACAGAGTTGAAGCGAACCTCCTTCCTTTTTTTACTGAATGATCTGGGTTTGTGGAAGCTAGCAACTTTCCTCCTCAATTGCCCAAGTGTGTGAACTCAGGACGCAAGGTCTGCACACAATTAGGCATCACTGCCCAGTCTGAAACTGTTAAGTTTGCGGATACGTCCTTGCCAGCAGGGGTCACTGGACAGCAGATTGCATTCAGAATAAAAGGGGCCAATATTTGCCCATTGCCCAACCACAAAGCATTGGCACCAATAGCTCCCCAGCCTCTGCATTGGCTGATCTTGTTAACAGAATACAATAAACCCAGAGCAGAAATCAAAGTTGGGACCATTATTCGAAATCACTTAATACCAGAGTGACAATTGCCTCTGCCGACTAAACTAGCGGGTTAGTCCCGGGTGACAATAGAAACATTGATGGAGAAACTGTGATCTGCTTTTGAATACCAGGAATCACCAGGGAATATGTAATCTTTGGCCTTCGCTAATGAAGCTTCTTCACTAATTGGGATGATTTCCATTCGCAAACTTTTTCAGTTCCAAGGGAACAGTTGCTGAGTCGTCTGACCACACTGCCATATCCTCTCTGAACAGCACTAATCATATCTTAATTAGTGAATGTGGTCATTGTCATAAGCAATCTCACTGCCAATGCTCAGCCAATGCTACTGTCGAGATGGCCTGAGGCAGCACTGGAGGTGGTAAATGTGGAAAGTACACAGAAAAGTCGCTTTCTGTGAATTCTCTCTTTGAGAATTATTTTAGTTGGAGAAGCTCCAAGTGTATAATACAGATATCATTATCCCCTAATACCTCAAAGGTGAACTGGTGTCAGGTGGCAGGATATAATCCAGATTCTCAACCATCATCAAACACTTTTAGTAATGCCTGAATACCCTCCCCACCCCCACTTTTAACCCATTTCTTACTGAATGCTCAAACAATTCATAGAATTAAACTGAAGGGAAATCCTGCATAAAATGGCTGGGGAAAATGCCATTAATTGGGATGTATGGCAGGTACCAGAGTGTGCCTGAGTGTAACTAACACAAGTTTGGTGAGTAAAGGAGTTCGGTGAGGAAGGGAGGGAGGTGTTCTTTCCTGACTAGTTTCTTTTCCTTTCTTTATCTAATCCAGCCTCCAAGAGACCAGGAGTAGAAAAGCTGCACTAAGAGGACTGAGTTTGAAAAAAATATCCGAGAGTGGATCACAGGAGAAACGTAAAGTGTTTGGTTGGGGAAAAACTGCAATTAACGAGGGTCTTCAACTAACTTAAAATGAGAAAAACGCGTTCATTTTAAAAGACTTAGATTTAAGCAAGGGAAACAAGTAGGGATGAAAAGTTAAATCAAGGCCAGGTGAAAGAAAGTTTAAGTAAATTTCAAAGTAAAATAAAGTTAACGTAAGGGAAGTAAACGGAAGAGATGGCAGCACAGCTCAATCGTGAGGTATATGGGAAGTCGTGGATGCTACTGACGTACTGGATGACCAGATGTGCAGCAAGTGTGACCAGCTAAAGAAACTTCAAGAGAAGCTCCTGTTTTCAGAGCTTGAGTGGTGGCTGGAGTCATTGCGGTGCTCCCACAAGGCTGATAGCTCAATGGCTAGGATGTTCAGAAAGGTAGTCACACTGCAGCTCAGGAGCCCCATGGTGGAAAATGAATGGGTGATTGCCAGACAGTCCAAGAGAACTAGGAAGGTGGTGAAGGATAAATTGTCACTTGGAAAGGCACTGGTTGATCAGGTATAGTCAACATGCTTTGGTTGGGGGAAGATCGTATCTTAATAATGTTACATTCTGATGCTTGGCTGGACGGAATTAGTGCACTAGATATCTAGTTCATGACTAGTTTAATATTTATTGTTAAATATTAATGTGGGTCAGATAACAATAAGAAAACTATCAAAATCTACTAACTACTATATTACTATCATTGAATTATCTAAGAGCTACTACAAATGCGACCATCCACTACGACGACTATCTCCAGACTCCCCCAGGTAACAGTGTCACGTGGTTGTTATTTACTGCCACCTGCTGGTTGGAGGTCATACCTATTAATATTTACAAGATTATTTATGCATACCATCACAAGTAACTTATTTTTTGAAGGGGTAACAAGGAGGATTGACGAGACTACTGCAGTGGATGTTGTCTATTTGATTCACTAGGGCACTTAACAAGGTCCCACAGGGCTGACTGGTCAGTGAAGTGAGATCTCATGGGGTACATGGGAAGGTGACAGGTTGGATCCATAATTGGCTCAGTTACAGGAAACAAAGGGTTGGTTGATGGATGATTTTGTGATTGGAAAGCAGTTTCCAGTGGCGCTCCACAGGACTCAGTGTTGGAGCCCTTGCTGTTTGTTGTATATATTAATGATTTAGACTTAAATGTGGGAGGAAATTTGCCGATGACACAAAAAATGGTAGTAGCTGATAATGAAGAGGATAGATGTCGACTCGAGAATGATATCAGTGATTTGGTTGAGAGGATGGGAAAGTGGCAAATGGAATTCTGTCCGGAGAAGTGTGAGGTAATGCATTTGGGGAGGACAAAGCAATACTTAGTGATTGGGAAGATATTGGGAGGGGCTGGGGAAGTGAGAGACCTTGGAATGCATGTCCACAGATCCCTGAAGGAAGCAGGGCAGGCACGGTTACACGCTTGGTAGCACTGTTGCTTCACAGCTCCAGGGGTCACTGTCTGTGTGGAGTCTGCACGTGCTCCCTGTATCTGCTTGGGTTTCCTCCGGATGCTCCGGTTTCCTCCCATAGTCTAAAGATGTGCAGATTAGGTGGATTGACTGACAATCGTTGCTAGATGTTTATAAACATTATGGTTAGTTTCACGGCTCCTTGAAATCCACTGATATGTGCAGGGAAACAAAATTAAACAATCCAGACAGTTAAATTGCCCTTCATGCCCAAACAGATTGGGTGGAGTTAGTGGGTTACGGGGATAGGGTGGAGGTGTGGGCTTAAGTGGGGTGCTCTTTCCAAGGGCTGGTGCAGGCTCGATGGGCTGAATGGCCTCCTTCAGCACTGTAAATTCTATGAATTCTGTGATAAGATGGTTAAGAAAGCGTATGGAATACTTTCCTTTACTGGGCGCAATATTGAACATAAAAGCAGGGATATAATGATGGAACTGTATAAAACGCTGGTTAGGATACAGCTGAAGTTTTGTGTACACTTCTGGTCACCATATTAGAGATAGGTTATTGCCCTGGAGAGAGAGCAGAGGAGATTTAAGAGAATGTTGCCAGGATTTGAAAACTGCAGCTCTGAGGAGAGATTGGCTAGGCAATGGGAAACCCCCATAAGGAAGACCCGACACTGGACACCCCCATAAGGGAGGTCCCCCCCACCAGAGACCCCCATAAGAGAGACCCCCACCAGAGACCCCCATAAGAGAACACCCCCCACCCATAAGCAAGACCTCCACCAGGGATCCTCCCAGAAGAGAAAAAAAAAATCACTGCTTTTAAACTCACCTGTGCAATATACCTGCTGGTTCAGGCAGAGAAAGTTGCACCTGTAAATTTCCAGAAAGAGAAAACCACATTAGCTGGGTTTAAACCCCCTCAGATCTTTGATGTGCAAGGCTTTCATTCACGTCAATGTGAAATTGGTTTCACTAGACTAGACTGCATATTAGGTGTGTTTTTTATTTTGTTTATTGATAACGTTCCTTGGACGACATTCACCATTCCCCGATGCCGATTCCATAATCGGCGATCAGCTGGAGAATCCCTTTTGATGCTAAAATCTAGGGCGGCGCCTGGTTGATGCAGATTTGTGTGCTCCGGCCCTCCGAAATGGCGTCATCGCATTGTGCGACGCATGCCGTTGGGACGACCTTAGCATGTTGCCTGAAGGATCTCCCCGGATGCTCCGCCCCCGATGGGCTGAGTTCCCAGCCGCATTGGGGACGTGTGAGCCATGCAGGAACCCAACGTGGCAGCTGCGGACTGTGTCCCTCGCCGCAACAGTCGGTTGTGAGCCGTTCTGCTGGCCGGGGGGAAGGGTATCTGCGAGGGCTGGGGGGGCTGATGGGGGGTGGCCAGGGGGTGGCCAGGGGGACACTATCTGGCAGGTCAGGTCCCCGCACGGCTGGCGCCATGTTATATGGCGCCCCCCCTGCAGTTCGTTGCAGTGCACGTGCACGTCCATGGACCCGGCCATTCTCCTGCCGTTTTTATTGTGGGAATTCTACACTGTACGGCTGCTAGCCTCTCACCAATCACAGGATCAGTGAGGGGGTGCCACCGGTTTTATTGACGTAAAACACCACAGATCCCCCACAAGTAAGCTCAAAAACGGCGAATCCAGCCCATGATCTTAAAGATCTCTGTCAGGTCACTATTAAAGAAAAGAAAGCCTGTTCAACAATCCTGATTATTCAAACCTTTCTGTTCTGATATTACCTTTGTAAATCTCTTCTGTACCCTCTCTCCTGCTTTTTTTAATAATGTGGAGTCAATTGGCACGGCATTCTGCGCTACCCGCCGCCGCGGAGGTGGCGCACCTCCCGGGGCCAGATCGGCCCACGCCCCCCCCCCCTCTCCCCCCTCCAGGACCCCGGAGCCCGCCCGCACCACCTGGTCCCGCCGGTAAGGTAGGTGGTTTGATTCCCGCCGGCGGGACCGGCATGACAGTGGCGGGACTTCGGCCCATTGCAGGCTGGAGAATCACCGGGGGGGGGGGGGGGGGGGGGGGGCGCCGACAGGCATGACGCGATTCCCACCCCCGCCGAATCTCTGGTGCCGAAGACTTCGGGACACGGCGGGGGCGGGATTGATGCCGGCCCCCCGCGATTTTCCGACCCGGCTGAGGTTTAGAATGAAAGGTGACTTTTTTTAACATTCTGAGGGGGCTCGACAGGATAGAAGCTGAAAGAATATTTCCCCTCGCTGGGGAGTTTAAAACTGGGGGGGGGGGGGGGGGGGGGGGGGCAGGTCAAAATAATGTGTCTCCCATTTAATATGGAGAGGAGTAGGAGGATTTTCGTCTCTCAGAGGGTGATTAACCTTTGGAATTCTCTATCCCAGAGAGCAGTGGTGGCAGGGCAATTGAATAAATTCAAGGCTGAGACAAACAGGGCGGAATTCTCCGCTCCCGGGAAAAATCGGGAGGGCCGTCGTGAACTCGGCCGAGTTTCATGACGGCCTCAGAGGCCACTCCTCGCCCCCTATTCTCCCCTCCCAGCGGAGCTAGGAGTGGCGCTCTGTAAATCTCTGCCGCGGGGGCGTCGCGCCGAGAATGACGCGGCCGGCGCGCCTAATGGCATCAGCTGCGCATGCGCAGGTTGGCCGGTTCCAACCCGCGCATGCGCGGCTGACGTCATGACGCTGGCGGCATGAACCCGTGCATGCGCGGTGGCCGCCTTTCCCCTCAGCCGCCCCGCAAGACGTGGCGGCTAGATCTTGCAGGGCGGCGGAGGGGAAATAGTGCGTCAGAATTTGTACCCTCCCGAGCACAGTCGTGGTGCTCTTTCCTTTCTAGGCCACCTACAAGCCACAAACGGGCTTCTCACTCCCGTTTCACGACGGCAGTGACCAGGTGTGTTTGCCGCCGTCGTGAAACGGTCTTGAACGGCAGGCCGCTCGGCCCATCCGGGTCGGAGAATCGCCATTCGCCGTGAGAAACGGCGAGCGCCGATTCTTCCAAGCGTGGGGGGAGGGGAGAATCGTGGGGGGCATGAGGGGGACGTGAATTTTCTCAGGCGGCCCTCCCGCAATTCTCCCATGCCGCGTGGGGAGCGGAGAATCACGCCCACAGAGTTTTAGGTCTGCATAGAGTTAAAGGTTATGAGAGGCAGGTCGGAAAGTGGAGTTAAAACCACTGTCAGATTGGCCATGACCTTATTGAATGGCGGAGCAGGCTCAAGGAGTCCAAATGGCCTAGTCGTGCTCCTATTTTGTCGGTACCTCTCTGTTCTTCAACTGCGGTCCCATCTGCCTACTGAAGTGTATGTAAAAGAACGTGGCCCTATCTCATAGAAAAGCAGGGGAGTTCTGCCGGGTGCCTTAACCAATATTTACCCCTCAGTGAGAGAAAAAAGATCATTGCGTCATTTTCAAAATTCTGTCAGCGGGATGTTGCTGTGTGAAAACTAACTGCCTTGTTTCCTATGTTACAAGGGTGACTGCACTTCAAAAGCAAGTGCTACAAGAAGTCCACTGGTTATGATCACGCTATGTAAATGAAAGCATTTTCGTTCTTATTAACCTTATTAACTTTTGTGTATCTGTTCCTCTCAGATCCCTTTGTTCCTCCATGGTGGTATTTTTAAAAGGGAAGCTTGCAGACCACAAAGGTACAAACAAACAAGAGTTTTATTGGGAAGGTGTTGTCACGCAGGCTGCTTGAGAAGACTGATTACTAACCCACCCAAACTGCCAATGTCATCAGTATCTCATCTTAAAGTGACCTTGTTCCAACCAGGAACAAACATGAATACAGAACATCTACCCCATTTAGACTCTTATTTTTCAAGGGGTACACAGCTTTCTTATTCTCCATATTCCATCATAATGCACAATTAACTACACTGATATTCATTTGCCAATTTAATCAGCACTCTGCAAATTTATTCACGTCTTCTTGCATTTTGCTGCATTCTTCCTCAATATTAATTGACTGCTCCAATTTGATGCAGTAATTGTTCTTTACACTAATTTAGTGATTGTACTTCCGACTCCTGAGTCCAAATTATCAGCGTAAATTAGGAATTCAATCTCAACCCCAAATCTGGCACTTGTGAAATTAGATCTTGGGAAAGAGGATGCCAGACTGCTTGCTGCAGTTGGATGAAGTCCAAGGAGAAATTAGAACCGCCTGTTACAGGAGAGACTTTTAATTAGGATGATTCTCTCCAGTGATTGAACAAGAGATTTTTTTGTTCTTTTAATGGCCATTCTGGACTCTGATAATAAATAAGAACAAGAGTTTTATATTTCAGTCTGCTGCCTGAGGTGCTTTTTCTCCTTGCGTTGCCATTCACAACCAGTCATGGTTGCCAGTGCACAGGCTGCCATTTTGATTGGATTTTCTTATCAATGCATTTTTGGCATTCTTGCATCTCTAGTTGTCCTGAGAAGGTGACAGTGATGGTGGACCATCTTCTGGTATCATTGGAGCAGTTTAATGCAATGCATTGCATGCAAAGCCACTTCAGAAGGCAATGAAGAGGTAAGCGCAGTGGTGTGGGCCTGGAGTCACATGTAGGCTGGACAAGGCGAGACCAGTTGTCCTTCCCTGAATGACATTAATGCACTAGGTGGATTTTTACAACAAGCAAAGATTTAATAAAAACCTAAATTCAAATTCTCAAACTTCAATCTGGAACTTACATTCTTTGCATTATTAGTCCAGGCCTCAAGCCTAGGATTACTGATCTGTACACAACCACTACTACACTATCGTATCCAGTCACAAGGGTTCAACAGTTTTGAGATATGAGTTGGTTAGTCTCTTAACCCCGAGGAAAGTCTACAAGCAGAGAATTATTGACGGTGATTTTTGAACACCTGAAACTCTCCTCAGTATGAGTGTTGTAGCTGAGATCTTGGCCGGTATCCTCCATATTGGAGTCTAAGTTCTCCCGGCAGCGGACAATCGCTATTGATCTCCGCTGGCACTAGGGTTGGATCCCAGTATGCAAGTCCCTTTCCTTCACGTTGCTAATTTATGCATGGAGGAAAGCACACCGGATTCCATCGGAATCCCGTTATTGGTCCGCCATTTTTAGCGGGCAGACTGAATCCATGTCCAACGTTGGCCCTCGCTCCACCCCTTCCACAATGTAAATCCTGTTCTCCCCCACTGACAAGTAGGGGCATTCTCACCGCCCCCCCCCCCCCCCCCCACCATGGGAATAACAGGTCACCCCTCCCCCACAGTACGCATGTATGAGAGTGAAAAAACACCCAACCCCACCGACTCCTCTAGCTTCCATCATAAGACCCCAAACAGAGACCTCCATCAGAGACCACCCCATCAGAGAATCCCATCAGAGATCCCCAACAGAGACCCTCACCAGAACCGCCATCAGAGACCCTAACACGAGACCCCCCATCAGAACCCCCATCAGAAACCTCTGTCAGAAACACTTGCCTGAAATCTGAAGAGCAGCCCAGGCAGTAGGGTGAAAAATCACTGCATTTTCATTTATCCTTTTCCAATATCTGCTCCTTCCTTCAGATACAAGTGTTTAAAGTAGCAGCTGTGACAGGTGTCTGAAGCTTCCTCAAAAGCCAAGTATACTGCACAGGGCTTCAAATTCCTTGACAACCTTCAAAATGCAAATCTTCCATTAAGTTTCGAACAACAATACATTGAATTAGCCAACGAGTGACGGTTTTGTTGGTCGAGATACAGCTGCTTATGTGGTTTATATTTTTATCTTTCTCTTCCCACTTGAATGCATTTCAATTACCCTACATTGATGCTAATGACAATGTTTATAATCACCCTTGCTATGATTGAAACTCCTCACCACATCAAAAGGAGCTAAGTGCTTTCTGTGAAGATGAAATGACCCTTTGACGTGTATTTGGGTTTCGAGAAAGCCTCTGACACTTGTAGCAGCTACTGCTTTAAACATTTTTGCCTGAGGCAGCAGATGTTAAGGAATGGTAAATTAAACTGAAGTGAATTTTTACTCTACTGTCTGGACTGCTCTTCAGATTTCAGGCGGGGTGACTGATGGGGGTCTCTGATGATCTCTGCAATTGGAGTCTCTGTTGAGGAGTCTGATGTGAGGTCTCTGGTGGGGGTTTCTGATGCAGGTCTCTAACAGGTGACTCTGATGGGTGCTCTCTGATTGGAGTCTCTGTTGGGGCTTGGGGGTCTCTGATAGGCTCTCTGATGGGGGTTCTGATCGGGAATCTGATGGTGGTGGTTTGATGAGGGAGATCTGATGGGGGGCAGTCTGATGGGAGAGCGGGTCACACTCATGCGCACTTGCTGTGACCGGTTATTCCCATGGTGGGGGAGGGGCGCAAGGTTTGCGGAGGGGAGGGAAACTTTGGGAACATGTCAGCTATGCACTGACCCTCTTGGCCCTGTTCGGGGTCCATCACGTCCGGGCCACGTTTGGGGCCTGCCTGGTGGATTTCCCACTGTGGACGTCATTGCATAATGGGAGGGGGGGGGGGAGAGAGATGGACGCAGCCTGTTAATCATTTGAAAATAGATACAACTTAGCGATTTGCATCCTCCTGCTGTCCTAGGACAAGTAGCACGCTCAGGCCACTAGCGGGGGATCAGACCTTTTTCCCCTCGACGCTCCGTTCTCCGCCCAATCAGGAATCCCGACTCTGGGCAATGGAGAATCCACCCCCTTGACAGCAGCTCACAAGGTCAGGTGAATGATTTGAACTCACAAATCTACCATGTGGCGCAAACCTCCCATCCATTAAACAACTTGGGCCTGAAATCCCAGGGTCCTTCCTCCAAATATGGACGAGTGGTCATTCTGACCTGTATGGCACAATTCAGCAACATGCTGATCTTTCATTGTCTCCAAAGGTTTTGCAGCCATTCTCCAAGAGTTTACTGCGGAGAGTCATCACTTACAAAAAAGTGTATCGTAAAGTCCAAAAATCTGCCTATGCCCTGTGGTCTTGCTTTAACGTGTAAAATTGCTCCAGACTTCTTGCTTCCAAACTTCCCATTTCCTGGCGCAAATTGCAAATATCGACTGGCTCCTGAACAATAAATATCCCGGAATTAGTCTCTGGGTTTCTCTGCTGAGTTCAGCTCCCTGAATGAAGCAGCCATTATCACTCGCTAATGTTCATTGTTTCCAATAATGTCCGAGCTTTTTGGGGTTTACAGCTTCATAATCAACTTGAGCAACCACTGTTCTTTATATTAGTCATTACAAGTCCCTCGCTTGTTTAATCTCAAGACTATCCATCACTGCCCCCTCCTGTTGCAATGTTCTGCAGTGATAGTGTCATTGCTGCACTTCCATCACCTTCATTGCAATTCCACTTCTCCCTTTGCTTGTTATGGAGACCATAACTTATATACTGTACTGTGCAAGTTATTAATGGTAGGGGGTAAGAGTTGGGCTGCAATTTAATTTCAGTGCTCATAACCGTAAACTCGTCCAGTTTCATAGTTTACACACTGAAATAAACCCCAAGAGCAAGCGACAGTTTATGAGTCACAAGTGCCCATGTTTTATGGTATAGCATTAGAGTCAATACTGTCTATTGCAGCTCTGCTGTCTCAAAGACATAGTTATCAATACAACAAATGAAATAAAACTTTCTTTTACAAACTTCAACCCAACACAGTTACAGATGGTTAGACAGATGCAGAATTATACTGCTGGCTCCACACCCATGCTGCTCTCTGGACTAGTGATGCTCAGTCCTGTGACCAACTCAACTGAGGGAATGGCCATAGAACCATAGAATTCCTCCAGTCCCAGAGGAGGCCATTCGGCCCATCGAGCTCTGTAAGGAGCCTCCGAATGAGCACCCACCTGGGCCCACTGTTCCGCCTTATCCCCGTAACTTTAGTGTTCAATTCTGGTCACCACAGGACCAGAAGGATGTGGAGGCTTTAGAGAGGGTGCAGAAGAGATTACCAGGATGATGCTTGGTCTGGAGGGCATTCGCTATGAGGAGAGGTTGAATAAACTCGGTTTGTTGTCACTGGAATGACGGAGGTTGAGGGGCGACCTGATAGAGGTCTCCAAAATTATGAGGGGCATAGACAGAGTGGAGAGTCAGAGGCTTTTTCCCAGGGTAGAGGGGTCAATTACTAGGGGGCATAGGTTTAAGGTGCGAGGGGCAAGATTTAGAGGAGATGTACGAGGCAGGTTTGTGGGTGCCTGGAACTCGCTGCCGGAGCAAGTGGTGGAAGCAGGGACATTAGTGGTTTCAGTGTTTTTAACTGAGAGATTAATATTGGCTATGCACAAGACAGCCCTTCTCCCCTTCAAATCATACCAAGAGATATTTTTCCGGAGCAGGCAAACGATGCTTCAGTTATGACAAACTGGGAAAAGTAGCACTGTTGACAGTGTAGTGCTCCTTTAGCCCTATGTCAAAGTATGGATTATGTGCTGAAGACTCTGAGGTGGGGTTTGAACTCATGAACCTTCCAATTCAAAGTTATTAGTGCTATTCACTGAGTCATGACCGACACTCAAAAGCATGGTTCAAGAGGAGAAGCCTAATAAATGTTGTTGAATTTGTCGAGGAAGGGACCGAGTGTGCAGGTGAGGGAGGTGCAGTTATAGTAGTTTCATGGACTTCATCAAGGACCTGATTGGGAAACTGATCAAGGAGGTAAGAGCCCAGGGTTCCAGGGCAATCTGGCAACTTGGACCCAAAATAGGCTTAGTGGCAGGAGGCAGAGGGTCGAAGGTTTATTTTTGTGACTGGAAGCCTGTGCCAGTGGTGTACCACAGGAATCAGTGCTAGATCCCTTGCTGTTTGTGGTGTACATTAATGATCTAGATGGAAATGTTGGGGCTATGCTCGCAGATGACATGAAAATTGGTGGTCTGGTAAATAATGAGGAGGAAAGTCTTAGATTACTGGACGATATAGATGGGATGGTTAGATGGACAGAACTATGACAAATGGAATTTAACCCTGAAAAGTGTGAGGTGATGCACTTTGGGAACACGAACAAGGGAATATACACTGATTGGTAGGACAATAGGAAGTTCAGAGGACCAGAGGGACCTTGGGGTACATGTCCAAAGATCATCAAAGGCATCAGGACAGGTAGGTAAGGTAGTTAAGAAGGCACATGAGATACTGCCTTTATTAGCCAAGTTGAATATAAAAGCAGGGAGGTTACAACGGAGCTGTATAAAACGCTGGTTCGGCGACAGCTAGAGTATTGTGTGAAGTTCTATAGGAAGGATGCGATTACAATAGAAATGGTGAAGAGGAGATACTCCCTGGGTTGGAGCATTTCAGCTCTGAATAGAGGCTTATTAAGCTGGTGGTGTTCTCCTTAGAGCAGAGAAGACTGAGGGGGGACCTTATCGAGGTGTGCAAAATTATGAGGGATATAGATAGGGCACAGAGGAAGAAACCATTCCCCTCAGTAGAGGGGTTAATAACCAGGGGTCATAGATTCAAGGTAAGGAGATGGAAATTTAGAGGAGATTTGAGGAAATTCCTTTTCGGCCAAAGGTGGTTGAAATCTGGAATTCACTGCCTGAAAGGGTGGTAGAGGCAGGAACCCTCACAACATTGAAGAAGTATTTATATGAGCACTTGAAAGGCCATAGCATACAAGGCTATCGGACAAGTGTTGGGAATTGGGATTAGAATATATAAGCATTTGATGGACAGCACAGACATGATGGGCCTCAGGGCCTCTTTTGTTGCTGTAAAACGCAATGACTCGGGGCGGCACGGTGGCGCAGTGGTTAGCATTGCTGCCTCTCGACGCCGAGGACCATGGGTCGATCCCAGCCCAGGATCACTATCCGTGTGGAGTTTGCACTTTCTCCCCGTATCTGCGTGTGTCTCACCCCTACAACCCAAAGATGTGCAGGGTATGTCATGCTAAATTGCCCCTTAATTGGAATTTTTTTTTTAACCTCTCTGATTCTAGGCAGGTTTCGAATGGATTTCAAAGGAAGGCAAGAGGTGACTAAGGAGCAGGTGGAAAGGCAGGGGGTGGGGGGCTGGGGTCTGTAGAGGGGAGGGGGTAATGTTGGTGAAAGCTCCATAGTTTAGGACTGAGAAATCTGTACACGTCCAGCTACAATAATCAAAAAAACTCCAAAAACATTGTGCAGCTGAAAAATAAACTTGAATAAATGCATAGGATCGAGGCCATTGCTTCAAGGTGACTGAGTACATTAAATCCCTTGAGTTTATATTGGATTCCTGGATGCTTGTTAATGTTTCAATATCTCAACCTGCAATACAGTTTGCTTTTCTATGGAACCTAAAGCCCAATAATCTTACGTAAGATATTAAAGCAAATAGCGACAACAGAAATGCAGTGGGCCAAGTACTTGTCATAATCTCAAGTGCTGCTGGACTCAATATTCCACCTGCTGATTCATTGAGGGTGAAAAGGACAGAATATCAAAGGATAATTTCAACCAAATTGGATTTAGAATCTTTATGTGGGTGGATACTTTAATCACTTCTATTTTGTTTGTGAACATTCCGACATTTTGATGCGTAATGTGATTCCAAGGGCTCAGGAGAGGGGTAGCAAGAGGAAGGAAGGAGACAAGCGAGGGAGCAAGAGTTGGAGGGTCGGGAAGGGAAATGGTAAGCGGGAGGGAGAGGTGGCGAGGGGGACGTGGCAGCGAGTTCCCGTGAGAGCGAAGGGCGGTGAGTGGAAAGGTCAGTGAGGATGCTGCAGTAAAAACAGTTGTGCGCCACAAGGGACCCAGGCGTGGTGCAGCGAAAGCCACTGTTGAAGATAGTACACAATGTTGCCACTGTGGGTCAGTGGTGGAAGGAGTGAATATTGAACGTGCTGGATGGGGTGCCAATCATGCGGGCTGCTTTGTCCTGGATATTGTTTGAGTGTTGTTGGAGCTGCACTTATCCAGACAAATGGACAACATTCCATCACACTCCTGACTCATGCCTTGTAAATGACGGACAGGTTTCGGGAAGTTAGTCACCTCAGAATTCCCAGCCACTGACCTGCTCTTGTAGCTACAATATTTATATGGCTGGTCCAGATCAGGTACTGGTCAATGGTAACCCTCAGGATGCTGATGGTGGGAGATTCAGCGATGGTAATGTCTTTGAAGGTCAAGGGGCGATGGTTTGATTCTCTCTTGTTGGAGATGGCCATTGCCCGCCACTTGTGTGGTGTGAATGTTACTTGCCACTTGTCAGCCAAGCCTGGATATTGTCCAGATCTTGCTGCATATGGACATGGACTGCTTCAGTATCTGAGGAGTCGCGAATGATGCTGAACATTGTGCAGTCATAAGCGAACACCCCCATTCTACCTTATGATGGGGGGAAGGTGAAGTGGTTGAGGATTAGGATTCTACCCTGAGGTATTCCTGCAACAATCAACAAGCTATATTTCTTTAAATCAGTGCAATCCAAAATAGTTATGTCTGAAACACAATGAACCATGTTCAAAATGCCTGAACTACAGTGAAAAATACCATTGAAGGACTAAAATCTACAACCATTGTGTGGATTAGTGGCTTGTCTAATGTTGTAACCCAGGAGAACTGAGGAGAATGTTATTGACACGGCTGGATGGTACGATCTGGAATGCACTGCCTGAGAAGATGGTGGAAACAGAGCTTTCAAAAGGGAATTGGATATAAACTTGCAAAAGGCAAAAGATTGCAGAACTGTGAGTAAAAGGTAGGGGGCATGGGAATAATTGGAGATCGCTTTGAAAAGGCCAGCAGAGGCTCAATGGCTGAATGGCCTCCTTCTGCCCTACATAACTCCATGAGTTAACTCAATTACACATTTGTGGCTTTTGCTTTCACTGTCGAATCTCTCCAGTTTCAATTTCTTTGCTCTTTTTGGCAGCCTTGTGCTTTTAATAAAATAAGTTCACTTGTTGGCACTTTTCCACTGCAACTTCCATTTGAGCATCTGAAAATTAAAAGAAGACATCTCCAGAAGTGCCCGTGAAAGCTGGCTATCAGCAGAAGGATTTGCAAAGGAGCCTTTGCTGCACTGACCCAATAAAACTGCAACTGCAAGCCTTTCTGAATACCCATACATCTGTATGCAATATGTATTTTAGCCTCTGTACTTTGAGACTTTATGGATTCGTGTCACATCGTGAATGAGCACACGATATTTGAGGGTTCCCCAGATTTGGAAAGTAGTAGTTAACGGGTAAAGGCAAATCTATGAAAATCATATACAAGTGGAAAGCTGATAGCCTATCCAGCCTGCCGCTCACAATTGTGGAATTGTGTTCTTAGAAAATTCTTGAGCAATAGAGAGCTGAACTCGCCGGCGAGACCAGCTGCTCAGAGATTGGGTGCAATTTTGAAAGGGTTTCCCGAACTCTAAGTGCGCTTGAGGGTCCTCACATTCAGAGGCAGTGCCACGACCCCCCCACCACCACCACCATCCCGCCGTATATATGGGCATTGCGCTCCGCCTAAGTGAGGATACCCTGCTATAGGGTCGCTGAAATGGTCCCTTTTCAGGCCATCTCAACTCTCTTTCCTTCCACCTCCCCTTTTCAGGACCTCCTCTTCACACCCCTCCTTCATCCCACCACTCTTCACAACCCCCTTACCCCCCATTTCATGGGCATGGCTCCCCTGAGGCTCCGAGCCCTGGCAGTGCCAACCTGGCACCGGGTACATTGGCACTGTCAGCATGGCACCCTGGAAGTGCCTCTTCCAGCTGGGCAATGCCACCTGGGCATCCTGGCAGTGCCATGGTGGCACTGCCAGGGTGCCCGGTGACAGTGCCAAGATGCAGGGCTGGCAGTGCCAAGGTGCTCAGGTGCCAGCAGAGTGCCGGCGGTCAATGTCCAGTTACCTGGGGGTCTCCAATGAACTGAGAAAGCACCCCCCAGGTGCCGTTACCCGAACGACACCTTGATAAAGTCTCCCAGGCACAGCCGGTGAATCCTGGGCACCGGTGAGGGCGAGATCCAGAATGTGACGTCTCGCAAGACTCCACTAAATTTTTCAACATATTTTGAGCGTCGCAAATCTCGCGAGAGCCTTCTCGTGACAGTCAATGGCTTCCCCCGGAACACCAAGGCGTTGAATCATGCCTAACATGATCGTCAAGATGGGGTAAAAGCAGCTAAATACCTAGGCCAGCTCCAGACAAACAAATGGAAATATCCTCTCCAAATCCTCTTCTTGAAACTAACCCAAGAGATCACATAGACCCTTGGTTAAACGATTTCTACTCCTTGTGCAAGGAGGTCTCCATCTCAGCCAGAAACAGTTTCAGCTCTGGCTCGATGGAGTGCAGAGTCTCCCAACTTTTCAGCAACATTCATTGTCCCCGCCCTTTCATTATTTTGGTGTTTAAATAAAGTCACCATAGTCCCAGATGATCGTAGTCTGCTTCCCCCTTTGTGGGGGGGTAGGAGCTGACAGGTGATGATTTAACCTGAAGATCACTGCACCTCAGGTGAGGGGCAAGGTTGAGGAGGTGGAGTCTTTATGGATAACCTCAGCCGGTATGGGAATTGAACCCTCACAGTTGGCCTCGCTCCACATCAGGAACCAGCTGTCCAGCCGACTGAGCTAAACCAGCCCCACCCGGTGGCCAAACGGCAGTTAGAAGTTGTGTAATCATTCTCAGAACACCTGGTATCGATTCAGATATGATCGTCGATACCAGCCCGGCAATTTAAGATTTGCAACATTGCCAACTGAACTTTGCACAGGCCAGAAATAAAAAGATAGTTACGTGAGAACGAATTCAGGAGGAACATCGGTACCCAGAGAATGTGGGACTTGCGACCGCGTGGAATCTTTGAGGCAAGTGGTACAGCTCCATTTAAAGGGAAGTTAAATAAGTTACATGAGGGAGAAATAAACTGCTGCTTTCTCTGAGGTGGAGGTACATCCACCCAGGGAGGGAGTTTGGTTTTGACGCACCAACAGTGAAAGAACGGCGATATTTTTCCAAGTCAGGGTGGTGAGTGGTTTGGAGGGGAATTTGATAGTCGGTGGTGTTCCCACACATCCTCTGCCCTTGTCCTTCTGGTAGTGGAGGTCGGGGATTTGGAACGTGTTGTTGAAGAAGCCTTGGTTAGTTACATACCGGCCAATGCTCGTACAGGAAGCCTAGCAGATAATGCCTCGCAATGCATTGCCACCTTGCAAATGCACAGTGCGCGAGTTGGAAGTGTTGCGCAACAGCTTTCTAAAGTGCCCAGGAACATGAACACCAGCAGCATCGTGCAAGTAATGTGAGCTGATTTGGAAACAAATCATTTGGCAAGTCTTACTTCATTGCTGTGAGTTATTGGCCTTGGGAAGAGACTGCTGGAACACATGGTGAGAGCATGGATTCACTTCAATCCTTTAAAAGGGAACTTGACAAATGCCTGAGGAAAGAGCAGATCAGAGAGACAAGTTACTAATGAGATGAGGCTTTAAGAAGATACCGAGTGTTTATCATGGTTCTGCTGAAGCCTCTTTCATGTCAGCAAGTTAAGAGCTCCCTGAGTTTTTCCTCGGATGTTCTCTCTTTCCCCTCATGGGGAGATCGCAAGGTTAGGTTGGTGAACAATTACAGCATTTAGATGGGGAGGATTAAAGTGCCTGATGGCTTTTAGATTCCTCCCTTTAGTTTTGAATGTTCCTTTGAGACAGCTGGAGAATGTACCATGGTGCTGGAGAGGCCCCAGGGGAATGCATTGAAAACCAGATCAGTAGATAGGGTGGCATATAAGGTTGCAGAACATGGTAAGGGAACATGTTTGTGGGTACAGGCGTAATTTTTTCATCCAATATTTTGACAAATGCATTAGTCACTTATTTAATTTCTATTATGAAGGTTTTACTGATGGTGTATGGAAAGAAAGATCTGCATTTGTATAGCACCTTTACTGATCTCAAGGCATCGTAAAGCTAATGAAGTACTTCTTGAAGTTACATTATGTTGGTACCGGCTTTGAAGGTTATGGGTTCAAACCTCTCCCCCGCCTCAGGAACATGAGTGCAAAATTCAAGCTGATACTCCAGTGCAGCACTGAGGGAGTGCTCAATGGAGTGCAGAGTCTCTCAACTTTTCAGCAACATTTATTGTCCCCGCCCTTTCATTATTTTGGTGTTTGAATAAAGTCACCATAGTCCCAGACGACCATAGAATGCTTCCGACTTTGGCTTGTTCTCTTTCAGATGAAATGTTAAACCATCCTGGATGGGTGTGAAAGATCCTACAACACAATCCAAGGAAGCGCAGGGCAGTACTACCTGGTCTCCTGGTTGTTGTGCTGAATTTCTTCCAACTACCCACAGAAGACCCAGGGACAGATTGCAACTGTTTATTCATGATTCAAGCATGGAGGGCACAACCCCAGAGAAACCTCTAGGGCAGCTCTCTTCGCTAATACAGCTCTCACAGGAAGAACACTCTAATACAGCACTCTCTAGCTGTAAGTCATAGATACACTGTTAACCAATTAGTCAGTACACAGAACATTGTTTTAAATTCAAATCTTGTCCACACAGCTTTATTGTAAAATCTTCACCCAAAACAGAACTGTTATCTCCTTCTAGCTAGAGGCTGTATGCTATGGATCTCCTTGACCATCAATACAATCCTGAACTCGCAGCTCCACCAAAACCCAAGTAAGAGGAAACAAGCCAACAGGCAACTGAATGCCGAGGTAAGAACGTGCGACCTAAAGAACAGATGGTGGGTGGAAAGAGCGCAGGAGACTCAGCAACTCGCCATCAACCATGATGTGTGTGGCTTCTTCAGTGCAACTAAAACCATCCGAGTACACACTGAGAGCTAAAAACGGAGAGACGCTCATCAAAGACAGAGAGGCAGTCAACACCTGCTAGAGAGGCAGTCAACACCTGCTGGAGAGACCACCTCCTCAACAAAGACACAGCCTTTGACGGAAGTGCCCACGACACCATCCTGCAGCACGCTACCTGCCACTATCTCAGCACAACCCCAGCTCCACATGAGGTTGGAAAAGCCAGCTGACAGCTGAAAAACAACAAAGCCTCTGGTGCAGATGGAGTCCCCGCTGAAGTGTTGCAATGCGGCGGAGATGCCCTCAAGAAAGGAGACAGGTCCGACTGTGGAAAATAGAGGGATTTCCCTACTCTCCACGACAGAAAAGGTCATCGTGAGAATACTCCTCAACCGCCTCCTCCCAGTAGCTGAAACATTCCTCCTGAGTCTCAGTGTGGCTTCCGCCCATCAAGAGGCTCAATGGACATGATCGACAAATCCAGGAAAAGTGCAGGGAGAAGCAGCAACCTCTGTAAAGTGCCTTTGATCTCACAAAGGCCTTCGACCATGAGGAATTGTGGAACATTGTCCTCAAATTGAGCTGCCCACAGGAATTCATCACCATTCTCTGCCTGCTCCACGATGACATACAGGCCATGATCCTCATCAATGGAAACACTACAGACCCAATACATGTGTAAACCAGGATCTGCGTCATCGCATGAATGCTCCTCGACATCTACCTCGCAGCAGCACCCCACCCCAACATCACCCAGAAGCTCCTTGCTGGAGTGGAGCAAACATACTAGACAAGCGGCAAACTGTTTAACCTCAGACATCTCCAGGCCATAACCAAGACAACCCCAACTTCTGCCATCGAACTGCAGGATGCAGATGATGCCTGTGAGTGCACACATTCAGAGGCCGAGCTACAAACATTCGTCATGCACTCACCGAAGCATATGAGAGAACGGACCTCAGACTAAACATCTGGGATTCAAAGGCTCACTACTAGCCTGCTCCTGCCACACAAAACTTTCCCCCAACCATCAAGATCCATGGTGAGCCCCTGGAAGATGTGGATCATTTCCCATACCTCCGGAGCCTCTTGTCAGTGCAAGCAGGCATTGACGGCGAAATCCAGCATTGACTCCAATGTGCCAATGCAATGTTCAGACGCCTGAAGCAAAGAGTGTTCGAAGACCGAAACACCAAATCCAGCCTCAAGCTCATGATCTACAAAGCAGCCGTGATCCTCACCCTCCTGCATGCAGCAGAAACATGGACAATGTGCAGCAGACACTCAAATCCCTGGAGAGATATCGCCAACGCTGCCTCTGCAAAATCTTGCAAGTCCATTAGCATGATACGCATGCCCAAGTGGGCACCTCTCCCAGGTCAACATACCCAGTATCAAGGCACTGGCCCGCTCGACCTGCTGCGATGGGCCACATTGCCCGCATTCCCGACACAAGATTCCTAAAACAAGTGCTCTACTCCAAGCTCCACAATGGCAACTAATCACTTGGAATGCAGAGGAAACTCTACAAGGACACTTTGAAAGCCTCTCTAAATAAATGTAACATCCCATCAACACGTGGGAATCGCTTGCCTTAGAATGCACAAACTGGTGGACAACAGGGTGGAGCACGCGGAGGCCAAGCGTCAACAGCGGAAGGAAAGTACAGAATTCAGAGCGTCCCACCCACCCAACTCATCAAACATCACCTGCCAAATCTGTGGCAGAGTCTGCGGATCCAGGATTGGTCTATTCAGCCACCGCCGACTCCACCTCCCCGGAGTGGAAGCAAGTCATCCTCGACCCTGAGTGACTGCCCAAGAGAACATTACGGCGCAGTACAGGACCTTCGGCCCTCGATGTTGCGCCGACCTGTGAAACCACTCTAAAGCCCATCTACACTATTCCCTCATCATCCATATGTTTAACCAATGACCATTTAAATGCCCTTAATGTTGGCGAGTCCACTACTGTTGCCGGCAGGGCATTCCGCGCCCTTACTACTCTCTGAGTAAATAGCCTATGAAGGCAGTTCAACTGGGGTTGTACTGAAAATAACAGAAAGAAAGAGTCCTGATTGTGTTTTATGGTGGTGCGCTCTGACATGACAAACTACACAATTGCTGCTGTCAGTGGCCCAGCAACAACCACCATTTGTGCCCATCCCAAAAAGAGTTTCACGTCTGTTGGAAGAAAGGCTGCCCCTTTTCCCGAATTTGGATTATTTCAGATGATACGAGGTGTGACCATGTTTGATACTTCAAAATACCAACCTTCCTGCAGTCATTTAAAATGCTTTCTCTAATTTACAGAGTTAATCTTATGCTGAATAGGCTAATGACTAAAACCTGACTATCAACTTCTCTATCCAATTTGTAAAGCAAAAAAACAGGAAATCCGACAAACTTTTCCAAACACGATTTTAGCAATGATCTCAAATAGGTTATACTGTACAAATATACCGATTTCAATGTAAGAATCATTAAGAACATTAAGAGCAATCCTTGTACTAATTTAAGTAGGCTTGTTTGTTTTTTAAAAACTGACTCGGTGGGGAAAAATATCAAAAGTTAAATTTCACTGCATGTACAATTGTGAAGTTTGAAGTGTTTTGACAAATTTACTTTGTATTTTTAACCCTGTAAGGAATCCATATTTTTCAGACTAGTACAGCATGGCCCTGTAGTTTAATAAGCTGTGCAGAGCTCAGGCACTTTCAGGTATTTGATGTACGTATTTTTTTTACAAAAAGCAATGTTGAATGGAAATATATTTAAAAAACATGATAAATGGACAGCGAGCACTTACAGTGAGCACCTGTAAGTGAAAATGCATGTTGTTTTGGTTGTTCTCTTGATAATCCAAAATTGTTACTTGCTCTAAAATTAATGACTAATAACTTGGATTGAGCCACATAAATAATGGCACAGTGGGAAATTCATTGATTAAAAATGAATTATGATATAATTCGAATGAAGTGAGTGAGTTTAGAGCAGCCTCTATATCGTTCATCAGAGCTTTCTAGATTCTCACTGGCCTGGGTCTTCCACCAATTACTGTTGTTACTTCAAGCTTTGACAAAGAATGATCCAGACTCGAAACGTTAGCTCCCTTCTCTCTCTCCCCAGATGCTGTCAGGCCTGCTGAGATTGCCCAGCATTTTCTGTCTTTGTTTCAGAATCCAGCACCCGCAGTCATTTGCTTTTGTCAGTGGAGTTTATTATCCTTTTCAGCTGGGGAACAGTGTGATTAGAGCATCAAAGGAAAGAGAGATAGATCTAAAAGAAAACTACAAAATGGGATGACAACAGAAAAGAAAAATCACATCAGCAAGTCAGTGGCCAAGTCTTTCTGTCGTTCACTAATACAGACAAATATTAATCTGACAGGACGCCCTAAGTGAACGGCAATCTGGAAAGCGGAAAAGTAAAATTGGTTGGAGCACCAGACTGAGGAACTGAGAAATAGGAAACCGATTCACTACATTGCTATCACTGGCAGGAATGTGTAATGCACGGGGACAAGTTTAAATTGATTTAAATATACACATAACAACTTTGATGGAAAAGTTGACAGGTAGTCAAATAATAAAAAGGGTAATTTAGAACATAGAACAGTACAGCACAGAACAGGCCCTTCGGCCCTCAATGTTGTGCCGAGCCATGATCACCCCACTTAAACCCACGTAACCCCGTAACCCAACAATCCCCCCATTAACCTTACACTACGGGCAATTTAGCATGGCCAATCCACCTAACCCGCACATCTTTGGACTGTGGGAGGAAACCGGAGCACCCGGAGGAAACCCACGCACACACGGGGAGGACGTGCAGACTCCTTTTAGTGAACAACATATGAAAAGGAGTAGGCCATTCAGCCCATCAAGCCTGCTCCACCATTAAATATCATGGGTGATCAGACACTTCAATGCCTGAGGCCCCAACTTTTTACAACATATAATAATGAAGCGGATGCACGGAGTAGAAGGTAATTTGTAGATGACAGCAAGTTGCAGTGAGGAAATAAGAAATTTACAGAAGTATATGATTAGGTTAGGTGAGTGGACCAAAATTCGGCAGATGGAATTTAACATGGATAAGTGTGAGGTTATCCATTTTGGTCAAAGGAACAAAAGACAACTTATTATTTAAATGGAGAGAAACTTCAAAATGCTTCAGTGCAGAGGGATCTGGGTGCCCTAGTGGACGAATCGTAGACAGTTAATATGCAGGTGCAACAGGTAACAAGGCATTTTGGCATTAATTGCTAATGGAAAAGAGTATAAAAGTAGGGAAGTGCTGTTATAACTGTATAGGGCATTGCTGAGACTGCATCTGGAGTACTGCACACTGTTTTTATCCCCTTACTTAAGGCTATAAATATAATAGAGACTGTTCAGACAAGGTTCACAAAATTGATTCCATTCAGGACTTGTCTAACAAGTAGAGATTGAGCAGTTTAGGCCTATACACTCCCTGGAGTTTAGGAGAATGAGAGGTATACACGCTGCTTAAGAGGATTGACAGCATAGACGTGGAGCGGATGTTTCACTTGTTGGATATGCTAAAACAAGAGGCCATAGTTTTAGGCAAAGGGGTGGCAGATGTAAAAGAAACGAGGAGGGATTAGTTCACTCAAAGTATCATTTAATCTGCGGAATCACTAAACAAGTTTGAGGTAGGTAGGTTTTTAATTGACAGTGGGATGAAGGGTTATGTGGAGTGGGCAGGAAGATGTACATGAAGCAGAGACAGAACAGTGTTTTAAATTCCAATCTTGTCTACATAGGTTTATCATTAAACCTTCACCCAAAAGCAGAACTATTTTCTCCTCCTAGCTAAAGGCTGCCTGCTCTGCCGTAAACAACCAAGGCCTTGCTGGAGGGTACATGCTGATCTCAGATCCTTGGGGTGTGTAAAGTTCACTTGACGTATAAGTATTTGACTAGCATGTGATTTTACTCAATGCAGGGGTGTTAGCTCTATATAAATTAGCTGCTGCATATTTTACTTCACAGCTATGAGTACAAACAACTTATAAATCCAGTAATTAGGAGATACATTGTAATTTTTTTTAAATCAAGTCAAGTCAAGGACTGTGTAGAGTGAATATGTGCATAATATTGGGGGCCGGTTTAGCTCAGTTGGCTGGACAGCCGATTTGTGATGCAGAGAAAGGCCGACAGCACAGGTTCAATTCCCATACCCGTTGAGATTATTCATGAAGAACCTGCCTTCGTAACCTTGCCTCTTGCAAGGTTAGGTTGTGTGGTGATCCTCATGTTAAATCACCACCAGTCAGCTCTCCCCTCTCAAAGGTAAGATCAGCCTGTGGTCATTTGGGACTGTAGCAACATTATTTACATACTGTTTCAAACAACATGTTTATCATGTATGGAACAATCTGCCTGGACCGTATGCAGAACAATACTTTTCACTGTACCTCAGTACACGTGACAATAAATCTAAATATAATCGAATAGACGGCCGTGGTTTATGCTCAATAAGTTTGTCAAATCTCTTCAATACCCTGCTCTGTAGGTTACCAGTGACAACTACTGGCTGAGAAAACAAGCGTCTGTGCAATAATAATAGCAAACACTATTAAACTTGGCTTTGGAAACAATTTGAAAGTGTTGGACTACACATCGCGATGAAAAGCCACGGCACAGATTTACCAGAATAGAAGAGCAGAAATACTCCATCTCACACAAGCACTGTTTACTTAGTCACAAACACAGATTAAATAAAAAACATGTTCTGAAGTTTTCAAATGCCCATTTGGCCAAACCAATGGCCACTTGAAGTCTGTTGAATCTTTAGGTATCTACTCATCTTCAGACCAGATATGGGCGGCACAGTGGCGCTGTGGTTAGCACTGCTGCCTCACGGCGCCGAGGACTCAGGTTCGATCCTGGCCTTGGTTCACTGTCCATGTGGAGTTTGTATATTCTCTGCGCCACTGCGTGAGTCTCACCCCCACAACCCAAAGATGTACAGCATAGGGGGCTTGGCCATGCTAAATTGCCCCTTCATTGGAATTTTTTTAAAAAATCTTTAGACCAGAAAAGGTCCATGTTAGGCAACTGCAGTGACAAAAGAACAAAATTGTATTAGTTAGCCACTTGATAGCGCAGATATTGAGCCTATCTTAATAAAGAAACGTGATGTCAAAGTTTTTGTCCTGCACTCATCAGGACTCGTGCAAGAATACTAAATTTCAAAGAGAACAGCAATTTAAGTAGTGTACTTAAATTATTTTGTATTCTTTGTGCCCACACCTCTTTCATGATTCTCACATGCGCAGCTCATTTACTGGTTCCGTCAGCAGCGTGGATAACGGCCACCAATGTGCCTCTGACACACCGTCAAGAGACCACCGCCGAGGAGCTGCTGGGCTCCTGGCACACTATGGGGACCATGCCACGCTGGCAAACATTGATTTGCGATTAGAAAATGACCCTCAATTGAGGCTTCTCCGTTGCCTCGATTGCTTGCTCATCTCCATCGAGTGGCTTGCTGATTTGAACGGCAGCCATCCCTGACAATCCCGATTAGAGGCAGAACAGATTTGAAGAACCATCTTAATGTTTCCCAGGAATGTTCCACAACCCCCACCACCCCTCCCTCCCCCATCCCCACACCTACCTCACTGCTTCTGAGCCCACCTCTACTGGATCAGGGAAGATTCCTGCCATAATATCTGCTACTCTTCCTTCATATTCCAGTTTGTCAGCTAGCAGACTAATGTGATTGAGACCTCTTTAAAGTTATTTTCTGTGTTAAAGCACTTCTGGTGGTGAGGGACATTTAAAAAAAGATTTTTTTTTGTTCAATGCAAAATTTCATGATTATCACATCGTTCTGCTCTATGCCATGGTCTAGCAAGTCTGCATTAGGGTCTGTACAGGTGAGTTGGTTGTTCAGTTACAGGTATAAATCTGGCAGTGAGCAGTGATCTCATTGCTGTCTTTCCCAATGTAACCCAATGCTCCCTCAGGGAGGAGCAAACGGTTTTATATGGTTTTTTGTTTAACCTTTGACCACTGATGTCGGAGGCCACAGTGATGAGGCAGTCTAGTCATCATTATGTTCGTTTGGAAAGTCAAGCAGTCAAAAAGGATGCTAAACTGTTATCCCCTGCTGCAAACCATCGCACAACATCGGGATCTCCCCATGTTAATTTTTGTAGAAAAGCGAGGTGGAATGGAAGAGGTGAACGTGGATTGCATCATTGTTGGGGGTGGTGTTCCCGAGGTAATTTTGCACAGACCGGGAACTAAACATGGAGACAGATGGACTGTGTGACTTAGTCAAACTAAATACTGGCCATAATTCTCCGTTTGGGAGATGAAGGGTGCAATTAAGCAGAATAAGTGTCGCCTGCAGTGGCGAGATCGCGGCTTGTATTCACCTGCATTCAGTCCAAAAATGAGCTCCCATATGAATCTCGCCACGCCTTGCTCCCTCGCCGCCTGATTCGCCCAACCCGCACCTCAGTTGCTCGCTGCTAACAAGGAGGAGCTGCTTTGAAACGTTCCCTCACCACTACCTCCCAGTCAAGAAACAAGGATGGCAGCGCGGAGACCTACCCCTTACTTTGGGATGTCGGTCTGGTCAGGATTCTCGATGCTGTGGATGAGAGGTGGGGCACCCTGTTCCCCTGAGTGGGGGGGGGGGTCAGAGAACCAGCAGCAGGGTCAGCAATGCCACCTGGGAGGCAGTGGCAGTGGCATCTACAGTGTGTACAAGCAACAGGACCAGGAGGACTGCAGTCTGATGTTGGAAAAAGACAAACGACCCCCAACGAGCTGCACGGGTAGGTTGCAGTTGCAGAGTACGGGTAACAGTGGTTAGCACTGCTGCCTCACAGCTCCAGGGACCCGGGTTCAATTCCAACCTCGGGTCACTGTCTGTGTGTTGTTTGCACTTTCCCCCAGTGTTTGCTCCGGTTTCCTTCCACAGTCCAAAGATTTGCAGGTCACATTGTAATAGGCTCGGAGAACAGTCTGGAAGGAACCTACCTGCTTAGGAGTAGCACCATGCATGGCAGCAACTGGGATTTGTACATAGTTAAGTATGAATGGTTCATGTTTGAGCATACAGGTCTCAAGATCTCATCGGTGAGACACTGTACAAACCCATAACATAATGCATCATTTCCTTCCGACTAGTGTTGCATTTGCCTGATCAAAAGGACAGCTTAATATCTAGACATGCTGGGAAGGCAGCAGGAGCAGCGTTGGGTATGTGGCCAGCTTTAATTTAACTGTCATCCTGACTGGTGCCTGCCAGATAGGGATAGTTAAAATCAGGCTTATTTGTCAAGGGTTCCTGTTAAAGAGTAGAGATGTATAAAAATGATACCTATTCCGTAAGGAGCATATCATCTCTTGTCATCATAACGACAACAAAAGACATAACCTGCATTTATTTAGTGCCTTTAACAGGTGAAACATCCCAAGCCGCCACATACTTGGGGTGTGAAACAAACATTGCCATCATGCAGCACACTGTCACGGAGGTTAGCACTGCTTCCTCAAAGCATTAGGGACCCTGGTTCAATTCCAGCCTTGGGTGACTGTCTGTGTGGAGGTTGTACGCTCTCCCCGTATCTGTATGGGTTTCCTCCGGGTGCTCCGGTTTCCTCCCGCAGGTTAGATGGATTGTCCGTGATGAATGCACGGTGTTATGGGGATAGAGCGGGTGTGTAGACCAAGTTGAGTGCTCCTTCGGAAGGTCGGTGCAGACTTGATGGGCCGAATAGCCTCCTTCCGTCGGGATTCTATTAGGGAGTTAACAGAATAGAATGCGTAAAGCGCGGAGATCACAAAAGCTTGTGGAGTTGGAGGATCTTACAAAGACCTGGAAGGGACGAGGGACTGGAAGGGTTTTGACAATTTGAAAATTGAGGCATTATTGGACTGAGAGCGAATGTAGGTCAAACAGCACAAGGGTGATGAGTGTAATGGCACAGGGCATGAGATAACAAGGGGCAGAAGTTGAGAGACAGGTGAGGAGGGCATTGGAATAATCAAATCTAGAAGCAACACATGGATGGTTGGGCGTTTCAGCTGTGGATCTGCTGAGGTAGTAACGGAGTGGGGATGATGCTGCAGGATAGAAATAGGTAGCCTTGGTAAATGAGACAGATATGTAGTCAGTAACCTGTTTCACTGTCAAATGTGTCACCAAAATTGTGAAGAGCCTGGTTGAGTCTCAGACAGTTGCCAGAGAAAGAGAGAGAGACGGCTAGGGAATGGAGTTTATATCCTAGGCCGTCGGCAATGGCTTCAGCCTTACCAATATTTAGCTTGTGGAAGTAATTGCTTATTTAGCACTAGAGGACAGTGTGACAAATCAGAGGCAGCCGGGTTGAAAGAGGTGGTGGTGAGGTCAAACTGGGTATCATGGTGCGTTTGGACGATGTCACCAAGTGTGTGAAGAATGTAGGAATTTCAGATGTATTTGGTGCAGTGAGGGTTAGAAGTCTGGGTTATTGGCAGTATGACCTCTGCAGTAGTGTTTGTAAAAATCCTGGTATGCAAGACAGCTAGGAGTTTTGGGAGCCAGAGGTGTAATTAAAGAATCAAAAAAGCTTGGGCTAATGGAGTTTCATTTATAATAAGAGGGTTCACTGTGAGTCATTAATTAGATACCTTGTGTTCAGTTAGTAAGGGGATATAGTTAATGGGAGAAGCAGTCAGATGTTGAGGGCCAGAGTTTTAGTTGAGAGATGGAAGTCAAACTATGAAAACAGTTTCTGAAGACTTCGGCGAGAGACCCTGCATTGTTCTGACAGGATTCAGGTCTCTTTCCTTAAAGCAGTCACAAAAGATCTCCCTTGTTCACGTTGGAGTATCCAAGACATCTCTTTACAGCAAGTGTTTCTGAGTGCTAACAATTTAAAAGTGGATTGGGACCTGAGATGGTTTTGTTGTTTGAGTGGAAATAAAGATAGCAGTTAAGGGTTGTTGCGTCACTGTATTGATTAGCATTGTTCAAGGAGTAATTGTAAACTATTTTTTGTGTGATGTTTAAAATATTTCGATACTGTCTTAGTAATAAAGTTTGTTTTAATCTAATATACCCCGATTTTGTGTGCAATCGCTCCTGGAGCGAGGTATCCTTTCCTCAGACTTACAAAATGAAAATCAAATATTAGTTTTTCTGTCGAGTATCCTAGCCACTGTTGGGGTCTGGTCGTTATAGATGAGCAGCATATAGATGAGAAAGAAAAGAGAGCCAAGGATAGATCCTTGAGGGATTCCAGATGTAGCAGTGTGTGAATGGAAATAAATGCCACTACTGGTGATTCTCTGACCATGACACAACAGTTAAGAATGCAACAAGACGGATGCAGTTCCACCCAGCAAGATAGTAGAAGGGTAAAATGCATAGAATCCCTGCAATGCAGAAGGAGGCCATTCAACCCATCGAATCTGCACCAACCCTTTCAAAGAGCACCCTACCCAGACCCACTTCCCCATCCTGCCCCCATAACACCGTCACCCCATCTAACCTCGGTAGTATGGTCATGCATGTCGTAGGCTGCAGAAAGGCTGAAAAAGATGAGGAGAAATGGTTAGTTGGCCCAAACATTGTGATGTTGTAAACTGTCCATATCCTCACACAGCTTGTTTGGACTTCACTATATTTATCCCAATCTGGCGTCGATATGGCACACTCATTTTTCAGTCACAGAGTGCCAGGTTCAACTCCCACCCAAATCACACCACACCACAAAAATCAAGGCTGACCGAGGGGGTACTGCACTGCCAGATGTGCCTTCTGTCCAATGAGGCATTAACGCTGACACCCCATCTGCTCTTTTTGGGAGGATGTGGAATATCCTGGGGCACTCTATCGATGGAGAACAGGAGAGCCTGATGTCCTGGCCAACATTCAATACTGAATCAACATTAAAAAAAGCACAGATTATCTGAGATTATCGCATCGCTTTGTGTGGGGGCTCGTTGTGTGCAAATTGGCTGCCGTGTTTCCTAAATTACAACAATGACACCTCAAAAAGTACTTCATTGGCTGTAAAGTGCTTTGAGATATCGAATGATCGCGAATTGTGCCATATAAATGCAAATCTTTCTTTTCTAAATTCTTCTGATAAAAGCCAGGTGATGTCCTCTGAGACCAGTAACTCCCACCCAAGGTCGACGCACCTTTAAATTGTCCGTCAAATTTTCCATCCCATCCGCTGTAATTCTCGTAACAGCCCGGACCGAGAGATTTTCCCCCCCTGCCTCTTGAAGTACATTTGAACGAGAGCCATTGTCCGGGATTTTTCAGCCTCCCCGCACGGCAGGTTTTCCCGTGGCGGGGACGGTTCACCATCGGTCGCCGGCGGGACCGGAATCAATGCCATTTGCGTTGTTCGCCAACCTCACCGCCAGGTAACCTTCCATGGGGGGGGAGGGGGGGGAGGGGACCCCGGAAGGACCAGGGGATCCCATCAGCGGGATGGGCCGGGAAATTCCACCCATTGTTGTCTAATATTGAAAACCATAAGACCGGATGAAATAAGAACAGGAATTGGCCGTTCGGCCTCTTGAACCTGCTCTGCCATTCAACAGGATCATGGCTGATCCGACATTCCTCACGTCCACTTTCCTGCTCTCTCTCTCCCCTTCACCCTCGATTCCCTACCTGATCAAAAATCTATCTATCTTAGCCTTAAATATACACAAGGACTCTGCCCCCACAGCTCTCTGTGGCAAGGAGTTCCAAAGGCTCACAACCCTTTGAGAGAATAAATTCCTCCTCAACCCAGTCTTAAATGTGCACCTCTTTATTTTGAGGCCATGCCCTCTAGTCCAAGACTCTCCCATGTGGGGGAATTATCTTCTCAGTATTTACCCTGTCAAGACCCTTAAGAATCCTGTATGTTTCAATGAGCTCATCTCTCATTCATCTAAATTCCAATGAGTAAAGTCCCAAAGGTACGCAGTGGTGCAGCTCCCCTCTCTGTTAATTTAGATCTCCCAGGTTGTGCTCTCCCACTTTGGAAGTGTTCTAGTTCAAAGACCCTGATATGATGCACTGGCTTCAGATTGACCGAACCAGAGCTACACAGCGTGAGGAATGGGATCACTTGAGAGAAGATGTGAGAAGAGATGGAAACGGAAGAGACAAATTCACTGAGACAGGGAGAGATAAAGAAGGTTCTGGAAATACCTTTGTTCATTTGAGGTTAAACACTCAATAGAAAAGTTATCGAGTGGACCTAAACGTATATCGCCTCGAGCATGGATATAAAATAAATCACAGCATCTAATCGTGACAGAATTATTCATCATCTGAAACAAATGCAAATAGTTTTCAACAAATCCAATAAAACCCACCTGCAATTAATGAAAGGAATTGCTTTCCACGCTCAGCCACATGTGATTAAAGTTCACTCTTTTATTTTTGCATATTATTAATTTAAAATTTTTCTGATGACAAAAAGTGGAGGTGGACATTCTGAGTATAGTGACTAACTTTTCTCTTTTATCTTTCACCTCGAAAGTGACCTATGTTCAGCGGAATACACTCGCTTTTAAGTGGCTGCGTTGTAGATCTAATACAGAGTGAATGTCCGTCTCAAAGTGGTGGTTAACCAGGGTCAGTTAAGGGCCTGCCCCCCTGCCCCCTCCCTGCCCCCCTATCCCCTCCCTGCCCCCCTACCCCCTCCCTGCCCCCTCCCTGCCACCCCTGTCCCCCTGAACCCCTCCCTGGCCCCCTCCCCCCTCCCTGCCACCCCTGCCCCCCCACCCCCTCTCCCTGCTCCCCTGCCCCCTCCCGGCCACCCCTGCCCCCCGCCCCCTGCCCCCCGTCCCCTGCCCTCACCCCCCCACCACTCTCCCCCCCCCCCCCCCCCCCCGCCATGTAACTGGTCCACCTTCTCCTCTTTGTTCCGACATTGTAGTCAATTTTCTTTGGATGTATTGCCAAAAAAGAAAATGCACATAGTTCTGTTTGAAAACGTTCCCTAATTACTTGGCTGCTTTCACAATATTACTGGTGATGTTGACGTGTCTTTTTCTTTATTGCATTAATTTTGATCTTTGTTCTGTTCTTCGCAGACATAAAGGACATGTGCACATATTGAGCCAATTTCAGCTGAACAAAATAAGTGACAGCCATTCACTGACTCATTCCTCAGGGCAATGTATCAGGTCAGTGCCTTCTACTCATACAGCATAAATTGTTATAAATTGTTCTTTCCCCCTATTTTGGTATTTTTGCAAAGTGTCCTGGTGAGTTCAAGCTGAAAAAGGTCAACTGGTCTCTTTTTTTCAGCAATACTCAAGTAACGTTAGTGTACATTTCAGTGTCACTGAGCATGAACTGAAAGAATTGGTTAGCCCAATGAGATTTACGTTTCCCCTAGTCTACTGCCGAACTGACAGACTGTGCCAATTTAGTAAACCTCTGTAAGATTATTCATTTTGCCTGTCCTTCCGCTTAAGGATACAGGCTTATCAGCAGTTCTAGTTTTGAGTGGAGGCAGCTGCAGGAACTGGTACCAAGGTTGAAGAGCACTTCATTGTATTGTGGAACAACAATGTTGAACAACAGCTCTAAGCAATACTCACAGTCGGAGATAATGACTCAGAATGTAGCTTGACCAGATCATTGTACTGGAGCGGGCTGCGGGTGTCTACCCGATCAATCCCCTCATCTTCATCTTCAGTCTCTTTCCTCATCATAGCTCAGTTTCTTTCCCTTTCAGATGGCTTGGAGGCTAGCCTGTCAATAACTTTTAAAGCAATATTCTTTGTTTCAGTCTTCCAAACCCTATAAAAGTATTTATTTTGTCCTCTTGCTAATAGCCCAAATAGCCCTGAACTGTTATCTGTTCTGTGTCTCTTTCCTGTTTGTTTTTTTGAGTCAGCCAAAAGTCTTGTGCTTTGCAGCTAACAGGCAAAACGACTTCAATAATGCGCAGGCTGGCCTTTGTTCCATTAGCCAGAGAACTTGAAACCATAAATTTTACAAAAACACATCTCTATGCCTCACACTTCCTGTGGAGATGATTACTGTCGATTCTCAATATTTCCCTGAGGGTTCTCCGCAATCTTGGACCATAACTTCAGCAGAGGATCAATGGAGAACTCAGGGCAACGGCTATAGATGGTTGTTTACACCAAACATCCTGCCTGTGTGCTGATTTCTCACCAATGGGAACTCAGGAGGACTGTCAAGAAAATTACTGGTGCTGACGGTTTAATTCCCATCAAATTTGCAACTGCAGGTGTTGATAACAGAGAACAAGAAGGATGCTGTTTGAGATGTTTTTGCGTCTTTGTCTTGATTTTAACTCCAGTGTGTTTAGAGTGTACGTGTCTGTGTGGGCGTGCAGGTAGTGTATATGCATATGGGTAGAGTGTATGTGTTGGTGTGTAGGTAGTGTGTATGTGCAGGTACTGTGTGTGTGCGGGTAGTGTGTATGTGTACAGGTAGTGTGTGTGTGCAGATAGTGTATATGTGTGTGCAGATAGTGTGTGTATGTGCAGCTAGTGTGTGTGCAGGTAATCTGTGTGTGTGTGCAGGTAATCTGTGTGTGTGTGCAGGTAATCTGTGTGTGTGCAGGTAGTCTATGTGTGTGTGTGTGCAGGTAGTGTGTGAGTGTGTGTGTGTGCAGGTAATCTGTGTGTGTGTGCAGGTAATCTGTGTGTGTGCAGGTAGTGTGTGTGCGTGTGTGTGCAGGTAGTGTGTTTGTGTGTGTGTGTGTGTGTGCAGGTTGTGTGTGTGTGTGTGTGCAGGGCATGTATATATCTGTGTGTGCAGGTAGTCTGTGTGTGTGTGCATGCAGGTTGATGTGACCATCAATTCACAAGGCACGTGGTTGGAAGTGAACAGTGGTTTTAATAGTCTTACAACTGAGCCTGCCTACGACGAGATGAACTGGCAGCAGGCTCACAACTGCAGATCTTCATACTTCCGGTGAGTGGGAGGAGCCATGGGTGGAACCATGGGCGGAGCCAAGGGTGGAGCCCAGTACAAACTCCGCATCTCCCCCTATGGGCAGAGCCGCGCAACTGCTCGTATACCGAGCTTACAAAGACACAACACATACAATATAACACAGTGTGAATTACTAGGATTGTGATTCACCACATTCACCCCCTGTAAAAAAATCAAGTCCGGCGGGGGTGATGGGTCTACAAATTGAGTCGGTCCGGCGATCGAGTCGTCCTCTGAGATCGACGAAGCGCCGGGGTTGCAGCCTCTTCTGGTGGCTGGGTCGTGGCGGTCGGCGAGGGTACGATGGCGGACTCTGGGGGTGATTCGGTTTGAGCTTCATACCCAACTGGTTCGACTGGTGACAGGGAGCGCCGGAAACCCATAGGCGCGGGGGCGCGGAGCACGGGCAGTGAACCTGCAGACCTGGGGGCACCGGGCGCGGGGGGTTGGGTGGGGTGCAGTGTGAGGAGTACCTCGGCAGTAGTCGTGTTGGAGTTGGATCCTGCAGGCGACAGGTCCCGGAGGGAAACAGTGTCCTGACGGCCGTCAGGATATTCAATGAACGCGTATTGGGGGTTCGAGTGGAGTAGGAGCACTCTCTCAATGAGTGGGTCAGTTATGTGTGCCCGGACGTGCTTCTGGAGGAGAACCGGGCCCGGTGTCTTCAACCATACTGGGAGCGAAACCCCCGTGGTAGTGCCCCTGGAAAAAATAAATAGCCGCTCGTGCGGGGTCTGATTAGTGGCGGTGCATAGGAGGGACCTAATAGCATGGAGCGCGTCGGGGAGGACCTCCTGCCAATGGGAGGTCGGGAGATTCCTGGACCGGAGGGTCAGGAGGATGGTCTTCCAGACCATCGCGTTCTCCCTCTCCACCTGCCCGTTCCCCCTGGGGTTGTAGCTGGTAGTCCTGCTCGAGGCGATGCCCTTGTCGAGCAGGTACTGACGCAGCTCGTCGCTCATAAAGGACAAACCCCTGTCGCTGTGTACGTAGCTGGGGAAACCAAACAGGGTGAAGATGCTGTGCCGGGCCCTAATGACTGTGTGGGAGGTCATATCGGGGCACGGGATAGCAAAAGGGAAGCGGGAGAACTCGTCGATGACGTTTAGGAAGTACACATTCCGATTGGTCGAGGGAGTGGCCCTTTGAAATCGATGCTCAGGCGTTCAAAGGGCCGGGAGGCCTTAACCAGGTGGGCAATGCCTGGTCTATAGAAGTGCGGTTTACACTCCGCACAGATCGGGCAATCCCTGGTGATGGCTTTTACCTCCTCGGTGGAGAAAGGCTTTGACGTGGTGTGCGAGCCGGGTGACCCCCGGGTGGCAGAGGTCATTGTGGATAGCTTTCAGGCGGTCATCTTGCGCGCTGGCTGGTGCACGTGCCGTGGGACAGGGCATCTGGGGGCTCGTTGCGCTTCCCCGGTCGGTACATGATATTGTGCTTGTAGGTGGAGAGTTCGATCCTCCACCGTAGGATCTTATCGTTTTTTATTTTGCCCCAATGCGAGTTGTCGAACATGAAGGCAACCGATCTTTGGTCGGTGATGAGGGCGAACCTTCTACCTGCGAGGTAGTGCCTCCAGTGACGTATAGCTTCCACAATGGCTTGTGCTTCCTTTTCGACCGAGGAGTGTCGAAGTTCCGAAGCGGAGAGGGTTCGGGAGAAAAAGGCGACTGGTCTCCCTGCCTGATTTAGAGTGGCTGCGAGAGCGACCTCTGAGGCATCGCTCTCAACCTGGAAAGGGACGGATTTATCCACCGCCCACATGGCCGCTTTGGCGATGTCCTCCTTGATGCAGGTGAAGGCCTGGCGAGCCTCATCTGATAGAGGAAAGAGTGTGGCCTTAAATAGTGGGCGGGCTTTGTCTGCATACTGAGGGACCCACTGGGCATAATATGATAAAAATCCCAGGCACCTTTTGAGGGCCCTGGGACAATGAGGGAGAGGGAGTTGTCTGGGTCAGGGCCCAGGACTCTGTTTCCAACGACATAGCCGAGGATGGTTAGCCTGGCCGTGCGGAAAACGCATTTCTCCATGTTATATGTGAGGTTGAGTTTCTGGGCAGTCTGGAGAAATCGATGGAGGTTAGCGTCGTTGTCCTGCTGATCATGGCCGCAGATGGTGACATTGTCCAAGTACGGAAATGTGGCCCGCAGCCCGTACTGGTCCACCATTTGGTCCATTGCTCGTTAGAACACCGAGACCCCATTCGTGACGCCAAAGGGAACCCGGAGGAAGTGGAAGAGGCAGCCGTCGGCTTCGAACGCCGTGTAGTGGCGGTCCTCCTGGCGGATTGGGAGCTGGTGGTATGCAGGCTTCAGATCCACCGTGGAGAAAATGCGATAATGGGCGATCTGATTCACCATGTCTGCAATCCTGAGGAGGGGGTACGCATCGAGGAGCGTGAACCGATTAATAGTCTGGCTATAGTCCACGACCATTCTGAATTTTTCCCCGGTCTTGACGACCACCACCTGAGCTCTCCAGGGGCAATTACTGGCCTCTATGATCCCCTCACATAGAAGCCAATGGACCTCGGTTCTGAGAAACACCCTGTCCTGCAGGCTGTACCGCCTGCTGCGAGTGGCTACGGGTTTGCAGTCCGGCGTGAGATTGGCAAAGAGTGGAAGGGGGTCGATTTTTATTGTCGCCAGACTGCAGATAGTGAGTGGGGGCAGGGGCCCGCCGAAGCTGAGTGTGAGGCTTTTGAGGTTGCACTGGAAGTCGAATTCCAGTAAGAGTGGGGCGCAGAGTTCGGGGAGTACATATAGCTGGAAGTTCAAGTAGCTACTGCCCTGAATCGTTAGGGTTGCGACGATGCGCCCTAGGAGGTGAACAGAGTGAGAACCCGAAGCGAGGGAGATAGTTTGCCGTGCAGGGAAGATAGGGAGTGAACATCGTCTTACCAGATCTGGGTGTACGAAGCTCTCGGTGCTCCCGGAGTCAAAGAGGCACGGTGTCCTGTACCCGTTTATTTTAACCGTCATCATTGAGTTGCGGAGGTGTTTCGGACGCGACTGGTCCAACGTGACCGCGCTGAGTTGCGGGTAGTCGGCGGCTCAATCAGCTGTGCTGGAGTGGCCCCGTGATGACTGTCCGCTGAGGTCGTAGTCTTCGAGGTGAGTTTCACAGTTTGAAGAGGATGGATCCCAAGATGGCCGCCCCGTGGATCGCACGTGGCGGGCGGCGAGGAAGATAGCACCCAAGATGGTGACCCCATGAGTCACACGTGGCCGGCCACGTGGAGGGAGGTTGCCAAGATGGGGGCCCCCATGAGTCGCACGTGTCGGGTGGGGGCGGAGTCGGAGTACAGGCCGCAGCATTTCAGGGCCTGTGTGTGTGTGCTGGTAGTGTGTGTTTGTGTGTGTGTGTGCAGGTAGTGTGTGTGTGCAGGTAGTGTGTGTGTGTGTGCAGGTAGTGTGTGTGTGTGCAGGTAGTCTGTGGGTGTGTGCAGGTAGTGTGTGTGTGTGTGTGTGTGTGCAGGTAGTGTGTGTGTGCAGGTAGTGTGTGTGAGTGTGTGCAGGTAGTGTGTGTGTGTGCAGGTAGTCTGTGGGTGTGTGCAGGTAGTGTGTGTGTGTGTGTGCAGGTAGTGTGTGTGTGCAGGTAGTCTGTGGGTGTGTGCAGGTAGTGTGTGTGTGCAGGTAGTGTGTGTGTGTGTGTGCAGGTAGTGTGTGTGCAGGTAGTGTGTGTGTGCAGGTAGTGTGTGTGTGTGCAGGTAGTGTGTGTGTGTGTGCTGGTAGTGTGTGTTTGTGTGTGTGTGCAGGTAATGTGTGTGTGTGTGTGCAGGTAGTGTGTGTGTGTGTGGTGGTATGACTAGGAGGTTTACAGTACCTCAGAGTAGTGCTGCCATTGGTGCAGAGGACTCACTGCCAATTGGCTCAGGCAGTTCATGTGTCTCTCTGCCAATTGGCTGAGGTCAGTCATGTGACTGCTCGCCGATTGGCCGAGAGGCCAGTAGCCCCTCCTACGAGGCAGGGTATAAGAACCCGTAGCAGCCAGCAGTCGGCCTTTCTCTGTAAGTCGACTGCCGGGCACACAACTAGTTCATGAAAGCCTGATATTTGGAACTTCTTCATGACTTGAGACCAATTAATGATGCATCAATTTAATGAACTAGAATTTGGAAAGGGAGCTTTGGATCAAACCAGACTGCCTCTGCGTCAGCCCGCATGCTACAAATGCGTCAGCAACTTTTAAACATTGGCTGGCGTGCTTCAATAGTTACCTCACCACTACAGACAATCAACCAACAAAGGTGCAGAAACTCCACATCCTCCACTCGTGCGTGGGCACCGTCGTTTATTTGATGATAGAGGATGAACAGGACTATGACGCAGCTATGGATCTCCTGAAAGGACAATGAGAAAGGACCCTCATTGTCCTGGGGAGAAATTGCGCCTGCCCACAAGTTACCGCGGTGGAACACACTGAACTGCTAATCAGGGATGCCTTTGTCGCGGGCATGCAATCCTCTCAGAAACGCCAGCAGCTCCGAGAGAAGGACACTTTGAGCCTTATTGAGGCACGGACCCTCGCGTCCTCCCTGGAGGTTGCCGACCGAAACGCCCGCGCATATGCCCCTGGCCGCACGGTGACCCCTTGGGCAACTTGGACGCACCTCCCCTCACCCCCCACCGATTCCGCCCCACCCCCAGGCCTGCGCTGCGGGACACCCCGATAAGCCCACGGGGCCCCGCTGTTATTTCTGTGGCCAGGCCAAGCACCCCCGCCCGCGGTGTCCGGCCCGCTCCGCAGTCTGCAAGAGCTGAGGTAAAAAGGGCCACTATTCCGTGGTCTGCCAGTCTAGGTCGGTTGCTGCAGTTCCGCGCAGCGCCCCCGGATCACCCCCCCAAATGGGGTCACAAATGGGGTCTGGGTCTTCCAACGGGAGATGAACTGAATGGTTGACCAACACGGTTTACGAGCCACCTTCCCGTATCTCGACAATGTCACCATCTGCGGCCACGACCAACAGGACCATGACACTAACCTCCAAAAATTCCTCCGTACCACAAAACTCCTTAAACTCACATCCAATAAGGATTAGTGCGTGTTTAGCACCGACCGTCTAGCCATTCTCTGCTACGTAGTACGTAACGGAGTGATAGGCCCCGACCCCAAACGCATGCGCCTCCTAATGGAACTCCCTCTCCCCAACTCCCTCAAAGCCCACAAATGCTGTCTGGGCTTCTTTTCTTATTATGCCCAGTGGGTCCCGAACTATGCCGACAAAGCCCGCCCCATCATCCAATCCACCACGTTTCCACAGTCGATGAAGGCCCGCCAGGCCTTTAGCCACATCAAAGCAGACATTACAAGGGCCACGATGCATGCTATCAATGAGTCCCTCCCATTCCAGGTCGAGAGCGACGCGTCCGATGTAGCTCTGGCGGCCACCCTGAACCAAGCGGGCAGACCCGTGACCTTCTTTTCCCGGACCCTCCACTCTTCCGAACTCCGCCATTCCTCGGTGGAAAAGAAGGCACAGGCCATTGTCGAAGCTGTGCGATACTGGAGGCACTATCTGGCCGGCAGGAGGTTCACCCTTCTCACAGACCAACGATCAGTGGCCTTTATGTTCGATAATGCACAGAGGGGCAAGATCAAGAACGACAAGATCTTGCGGTGGCGGATCGAGTTGTTCACGTACAACTACGATATTTTGTATCATCCTGGGAAGCTCAACGAGCCTCGTGATGCCCTGTCCCGCAGTACCTGCGCCAGCCTCCACACCCTCCACCCGGACCTCTGCCATCCAGGGGTAGCCCGCTTCTACCATTTCATTAAGACTCGCAACCTGCTCTACTCCATCGAGGAGGTCAGGACCGTGACCAGGGATTGCCACATTTGCACAGAGTGCAAGCCGCACATCTACCGCCCCGAGCAAGCGCATCTGCTACAGGTGTCCCGCCCCTTTGAACGTCTCAGCATGGACTTCAAGGGTCCCCTCCCCTCCAACAACCGCAATATATACTTTCTAAGTGTGATTGACGAGTACTCCCGCTTTCCTTTTGCCATCCCCTGCCCCAACATGACCACAACAACCGTCATCAAGGCCCTCATCTTCATTTTCTCCCTGTTTGGTTACCCCGCATACATCCACAGCGACCGGGGGTCCTCTTTCATGAGTGACGAGCTGCGTCAATTCCTGCTCATCAGGGGCATCGCCTCTAGCAGGACGACCAGTTATAACCCCCGGGGTAACGGACAAGTCGAGCGGGAGAACGGTACGGTCTGGAAGACCATACTACTGGCCCTACGGTCCAGAAATCTCCCTATCTCCCACTGGCAAGAGGGACTCCCAGACACCCTCCACTCTATTCGATCTCTCCTCTGTACTGCCACAAACCAAACACCTCATGAACGTCTTCTCGTTTTCCCCAGGAAGTCGTCCTCAGGATCCCCTCTCCCGACCTGGCTGGCCACCCCCGGGCCCACCTTGCTCCGGAAGCATGTGCGGGTGCACAAGTCCGACCCGTTGGTTGAACGAGTCCAGTTAATCCACGCAAACCCGCAGTACGCGTACGTGGAGTTTCCCGACAGGCAGTAGGACACGGTCTCCCTTCGGGACCTGGCACCCACCGGCGTGCAGCCACAACCCCCCACACCAACAACCCCCCCCCCAGTCCCAACCGCCCCCCCCCCCCCCCGGTGCCCCCAGCGCCCCCGCAACCCAGCACACAGAAACCCTCTCCCCCGGCCAGAGCTTCGCTAGGGCCGACCAGGGGTACGGACACAGGTCCACAACCGCCGCTCCCGGAGTCACGGACGACCACCGCTCCAACGTCACCGGCGCCGCTGCGCAGTTCCAGCAGGACATTGAAGGCACCCGTCAGACTGATCGAGTCGATTTGATGTTCCACTGGACTTTTTGTCGGACTCTTCGTGTTGTTCAGCGTTCCCTTGTACACTGTTGCATCTTCCTTTTCATTTTTTTTTGCTTGTTTGTTCCTCGATTGTTCAAAAGTGCATTATGCGCGGTATTGTTGTTCTTTTGTACATTCGTCGCGGGCCAGTGGGCAGCCACCAGACATCTTTGTACACCTCGTTCTCCCTAGTCATACAACCAGTTTGACGCCCCCCCCCCACTTTTCTCCTCTCCTTGTCTCCAACCACCCCCCCCCCCCGGCTTCTTTCTCCACAAGGGGTGAATGTGGTGGTATGACTAGGAGGTTTACGGCACCTCAGAGTAGTGCTGCCATTGGTGCAGAGGACTCGCTGCCCATTGGCTCAGGCAGGTCATGTGTCTCTCTGCCAATTGGCTGAGGTCAGTCATGTGACTGCTCACCGATTGGCCGAGAGGCCAGTACACCCTCCTATGAGGTGGGATATAAGAACCGGTAGCAGCCGGCAGTCGCCTATGTCTGTAAGTCGACTGCCGGGCACACAACTAGTTCATTAAAGCCTGATATTTGGAACTTCTTCACGACTCGAGTCCAATTGATGGTGCATCAGTGTGCAGGTAGTGTGTGTGTGTGTGTGTGCAGGTAGTGTGTGTGTGTGCAGGTAGTGTGTGTGTGTGCAGGTTGTGTGTGTGTGTGTGTGCAGTTAGTGTGTGTGTATGTGTGTGCAGGTCATGTATATATGTGTGTGTGTGTGTGTGTGCAGGTAGTGTGTGTGTGCAGGTAGTGTGTGTGTGTGTGTGCAGGTAGTGTGTGTGTGCAGGTAGTGTGTGTGTGCAGGTAGTGTGTGTGTGTGTGTGTGTGTGTGTGCAGGTAGTGTGTGTGTGCAGGTAGTGTGTGTGTGTGTGTGTGTGTGTGTGCAGGTCATGTATATATGTGTGTGTGTGTGTGTGCAGGTAGTGTGTGTGTGCAGGTCGTGTGTGTGTGATGAGTTGAAATCCCACATTCTTGCCCCTCCCAGCCAGGAGAGCAAAGTAAAACTTGGAATGTAGGAGTTGGGAGCAGGAGGAGGGATTCAGTCCTTTTGAGCCATGCTAAAGTTCCCCTTAATGTCCAAATATGTGCAGGTTATTTGGGGGTTACGGGGATAGGTGATCTTTCAGAGTGATGGTGCAGACTCGATGGTCTGGATGGTCTCCTTCTGCACTGTAGGGATTCTGCGGACAACAGAATAGGTCTTAACTCTTCAGCTCTGGGACCCACACAGCCTGGACCCACGCTAACTCCATCAATGTCCACCGTACATAGCTGCGTGGCAGCATCTTCATCTTTATTTGCCCTGAGGGGGCAGCTCCTATAGCACAAGCCCCCCCAGCTAGTTGTGGAACAATGTCCTGTGAGCCCCACAAGATCATAGCATCTTCACGGGCAATTTAGCATGGCCAATCCACCTAACCTGCACATCTTTGGACTGTGGGAGGAAACCGGAGCACCCGGAGGAAACCCACGCACACAGGGGGAGGACGTGCAGACTCCACACAGACAGTGACCCAGCCGGGAATCGAACCTGGGACCCTGGAGCTGTGAAGCATTTATGCTAACCACCATGCTACCCTGCTGCCCATGTGCTTTAAAAAATCGTGAAACCAGCATGGTGGCTGCTGAGGGAGACAAAGGGGTACGGAAAGTGTCCAACATCACCATAGTTTGCTGACTGTTGTGCCGCTCGCCAGGTGGCTTCTGCCAGGGCCTTGGGTAGTCGTGGGGTGTGGCCAGGAGGTGGGCTCAAGAAACACTCTGGAGGCTTCCAGCTGGAACAAAGTGGTTTATCGATGAAATACAAAGGTTGGTAACAACACCCTTGATTCCCTTACTGATTAAAAATCTGTCTGCCTCAGCCATGAACATACTTAACAACCCAGCCTCTACAACTCTCTGCAGTAAGGAATTCCACAGATTCACTACCCTCTGAGAGAAGAAATTCCTCCCCATCTCTGTCTTAAATGGGCAACTCCCTTCCTCTGAGATTATGTTCTCTGGTCCTAGCCTCTCCACAAGGAGAAACCACCTCAGGATCTTATATGTTTCAATAAGATCGCAGTCTTCTGAACTCCAATTGGCATAGGCCCAACCATTTCAACTTTTCTCCATAAAATAAGGCCCACATCCCAGGAATGAGTTGAGCGAACCTTCTCTGTACTGCTTCTAATGGAATTATATTTTTTTCAAATAAGGAGGCCAGAATTGTAGACAAAGAAACAACATGCCCCTTTAAGATTTTATCTTTGCCTGGCTCCTTTTATTTTTTTCATCTGACAGGAAAGCATCATCGGCTTCTCCGGTTAAAATAGCTGACCGATCCCAATGACATCATCAGGACCTAACATGTACATGTAAAGTAGAAACCACCAGCTTTGGACAGGTGTTATTGCTTCCTGTGTAAGGAACCTAATTTAAATCCTTGTCTGTTCCTGGTTTCCCTTTCCCCTCTTTAATCCCTGTCTTGCTCTCTGCTTTTAAACTATAGACTTTTGAAACCCCCCCCTGCTGTAAGCTGCTATTTGAACTGACCCAAAGGAATCCCCTCTGTCCAGTGTGCTATGTGGTAGGGTCCCGTGTTGCCATTTTGATGGACTTGCCGAGCAGCCACTCAGTTCTTTTGAAATCCGGATCTTTGATGATCTCTCAGGTTTTAGTTTGGCTTTGGGACAGATTGAAGAAGACTTTGAGCTCTCTCTTCCTGAAGGGGATAGACAGTACAAGCCCTGATCTCTCTGATCTGATGGGTCTCTGTCTGAAGATGTGAAGTAAAGACCTTTCTCTCTCTACAGTCAGATTGACTCAAGGAAGTTCAGTCCAGCAGCAGCTGCAGGCAAAGCCAGTGGTTCAAAAAAAACATTTAAAAACCCTCATGTTAGGGCGGCACGGTGGCCTAGTGGTTAGCACAGCTGCCTCACGGCGCTGAGGTCCCAGGTTCGATTCTGGGTCACTGTCCGTGTGGAGTTTGCACATTCTCCCCGTGTCTGCGTGGGTTTCGCCCCCACAACCCAAAAATGTGGAGTAGGTGGATTGGCCACGCTAAATTGGAAAAAATAATTGGGTAATCTAAATTTAAAAAAAAAAACAAAAAAACCCTCATGTTGATAACTGTAGACCTAGCTCAGTGAGGCTGATGCAAGCTAGAATTGCCCAGACCTGAGGGGAATTGTCAATGTGAAAGCCCAATTCAGTGGAAGTGAAGATAACTTCTCAGTGGAAGTGTTACAGTCCAAGCGTTCTAATTGAAGGCCGATACTAAAAGGTCCAAACCAACCAATGTCTTTACAACACTTCGTGCCTAGAGAAGATCATCGCCGACAAAGGCCACAACCTCAGGAGCAAAGATACGCATCTTTCGTCCCAAATTTAATCCCTGTTATTTTGAACCTTTCCTACCCGTCCACCATCTGTCAGTCTTGTGTGTGTGTGGATGGAGGGTAGGACAGGGTTTGCAGAATAGTTAGATTAGTAGGGGCTGGTTTAGCTCACCAGGCTAAATCGCTGGCTTTTAAAGCAGACCAAGCAGGCCAGCAGCACGGTTCGATTCCCGTACCAGCCTCCCCGGACAGGCGCCGGAATGTGGCGACTAGGGGCTTTTCACAGTAACTTCATTGAAGCCTACTCGTGACAATAAGCGATTTTCATTTCATTTCATTTCATTAGTAGACCATTGTTTATCATTTCCATTGCATGTTTACCTCTTCTCTTGTTATAAATAAACACATTTTTAATGTTTTACTTACAAATCTGATCCTTGTAAGTCATTGGAGCAGTCAAGGATCTAAGATCTCAGGGAAATACACAAATTATTGGTAATTTCACTTATGTTGGGACTCCGGGGTCTGTGGGGCTGGAATTGACCATGCACTCGCCCGGAGTGCCCGAACACTTATTCTACACAGAGCAGGTTATAATTCAAAATGATGGGTTCCTGACTAGGTAAGTAACCTAATCATTTTTAACTGCCACCCCATTTGATCCATGCCAGCTGAGTGGGATAAAAAATTCCCCCTTTATCACTTCAACTACCCCTTTGAGATGTTACTCATGAGTCCCAATTGGAGATAGGTTCCATATAATAAACAGAACACTTGTTTTAATGTATGTCTAGAGTGATAGCTGCCCAGTGTCCAATAACATTAAGCTTTTCAATAGCCTCTAATTCTAAGCTCCCCAAAGAGATTATTACTTGAAGAAACATAAGAAATAGGAGCAGGGGTAGGCCATTCCAGGCTGCTCTGACATTCAGCACCATCATGGCTAATCTTGAACTTCAACTCCTGTTTTCCGCCTGTTGAAACATAGCCCTTGATTCCCTGAGTGGCCAAATATCCATCAATCTCAGACCAAAGCATAAAGTAGAGAATTCCAAAAATTGATAGAGACCAGAAGGTCAACGGTTCGATTTTGAGGACAGGCTGCATGGGATATGCTCGAATTCCCAGGAGAATTGAAGATAAAAAGGCAACTTAAAAGCTCGGTTAAGATGATTGGAAGATTTGTTACAGGAAAGAGACAGAATCTTATTTCCTCGTGAGGCCCAGATCAAGGAGCCATAGATTATTATTCCATTTAGGCCACTGAGAGGCGATGTCCAAGAGAACTTCTTATCTCCAAGGGTAGTAAACATCTTGAACATTCACAGCCAAAATGTTGTTGATGTTCAGCAAATTGAAAATTCCAAAAATGAGATTGATCATTTTTGATAGGCCAGGGTATAAGGGTTTATTTTATTCGTTCAGGGGTGTGAGTGTCAAAACCAGCATTTATTGCCAATCTCTAATTTCCCTTAACTAAGTCGCTTGCTAGATTATTTCAGAGCACAATTAAGAGTGACTACGTTGCTATGGTTGGGGAGTTAAATATAAATTAGACTGGGGAAGGTTGACGCATCCACTGAATTGAGAAGCAATGATAAACCAGCTAGGCTTTCAATCACAATCTGATAATTTAATGGTCAGTATTACCGATTCAATCTTTTGAATTAGTTACAGAACCAAGGTGGGTAGATGAAGGTACCCACAGCACAGTGGTTAGCACTGTTGCTTCACAGCACCAGGGACCCGGGTTGGATGCCCGGCTTGGGTCACTGTCTGTGCGAAGTCTACACATCCTCCCCGTGTCTGCGTGGGTTTCCTCCGGATGCTTCAGTTTCTTCCGACAAGTCCCAAAATACGTGCTTGTCAGGTGAATTGGACATTTTGAATTCTTCCTCAGTGTACCCGAACAGGCGCCAGACTGTGGCGACTAGGATATCTTCACAGTAACTTCATTGCAGTGTTAATGTAAGCCTACTTGTGACAATAATAAATATTATTATTATTGTTAGATACAGATTAGCCATGATTTAACTTAATGGCAGAAGGGGCCTCCTCATCTTCTGATGTTACAGCTCTATGCTGATCTAAGCCAGAATAACAATGAAGAGGCTACGATTGATCTCAATGCCTGGAGCTAGGGAGGGCAAACAGAAACCAATTTGACACGTTGTGATGTTTTACAATTCAATGACCCACACCCGAAGTAGCAGGCAATGACCTAATTTGACTGTGATGTCCCCCAAGGCGTTGAATACAGTACTGTGAACATATAGCAGACGGCTGCACACAAGACAAGGCGTGAGCCAGTGCAGATGATTTTGTGCCTGGGAAAGGCTCGATACCCTGAGGGGATGGAGAACTTTGTGAAGAGATGCAGTAACATGGCATCTGGTCTTGGAAGCCAAATGATTTAAGCAGATCAAACTGCCGGGTGACATATTTTGCTGGAAATCGATCAGTGGAAGCAGAATGTAAGGGTCTGGAATGAAGTGATGGCTGAATACAACATCTCTACAAGGCCGCATATGTTCCTGGAATTACTCCCAAAAGGTCACTAGGAGCTGATTATAGAATGGATCAGTCACAGAAAATGATGTAAAGGATATCCAGAAGTAAAAAGCCATGTCTAAACATTTGAATGGAAATGAATTCCATGTTCTAGCATCAAGCACAAGACAAGTCTATTAATCACTTTCTCAAAAGGAAGATTAAAATAGAGAATTGCAATGACTTTCACATCTGTCTCATATCTCTGGGTCTCAGTGTACTGGTGGATTGACAACACACCATATTCTACATGGGAATGTTTCCTGACAGCAGAGGAATTGGTTTAAAAAGAGAAACAATAAAAAAAATAACATCCATAAAGCCTGGTAACATTTTGCTCAGAATTGTCACCAAAGTATTTTGAGTGAAATTCGATGACAGTTGGTATTTATACAAAATGCAATCAAGATATAAACATCTTGAGGTATAATTGAATGCTAATAATCATCGTTACATTAATGGTGTTCAACATTACTTTCATGCAAATAGTTAGTAGAGATGGATGACCTGAGATGGGTTTTGCTTGATTGGAGAATAAAAGATAGCAGTTAGGAGTTAGTGTTTCATTGTATTGTTAAGCATTGTTTAACTAGTAATTGAAGGCTATTTATTGTATGATGTTAAAGTTACTTTCATCCTGTGTTCGTAATAAAGTTTGTTTTAATATACCATATCCCGATTTCTGCATAAAGTCATTCCTGGAGCAAAATATCGTTTACTCATAATCTTACAAAATTGAATAAAATATTGGGATTCCTGTCCAGTATCCTAGCAACTGTTGGAGTCTGGTTTGGGATCGTAATAGTGTATGGTGTGTGCGCTTTTGTGTGTGTGAGTGTGTGCGTTTGTGCACATGTGTGTGTCAGACTGGCTTTCCCATTATTCATGCTGTCTTCAGTTTGATGTTTTTGATAGCATAGTCACACAGACACAGAAATACGCACACACACGCGTACACACAAAACATTCAAATGGGGCCTCACGTAACAGTCTTCCGGGTCCATGGACACGAGACTGGCTCGTTTTTTCTTTCCTTATAGAACCACTCCACATGCGGTGACTGGGGTAGCTCCTGCGGAACTCCTAATGGGCCGCAGACTTCGTACCCGCCTCAGTACGGTTTTCCCAGACATTGGCGCAAAAGTACGCCAAACTCAGGAATGGTAGGGGCATGGCCCTTCTCGGCATCACCCAATCCGGCAGTTTGCATCCGGTGATCTGATGTTTATCGGATTTTTGCTGGTGGTGCCCAGTGTTCAGCGGAATTCTCCTTTCCAGGCACTAAGTCCCCACGCCGGTGGAAAAACCCCATCGACTCCGGATCCCAAGGTGAGGAATTCTCACCTGTCTTGGGGGCTAGGGGGACACCGGAGTGGTTGGCGCTGCTCCAGCCGGCGCTGAAGAGATGGCGCGAGTTCACGCATGCGCAGAAGATCCGGCATGATCTCGCGCATGCGCGGAAAAGCCGGCGTGCTTCCGCGCATGCACAGACCAGTCAGCGTATTTTGCCGCGTGCGCGGGAGGTTCTCTTCTCTGCGCCGGCCATGGCGGAATCCTACAGGGGCAGGCGCAGAAGGAAGAAGTGCCCCCATGGAACAGGCCCGCCCCAAGATCGGTGGGCTCCAATCGCGGGCCAGGCCATGTGGGCCCCCCCCCCGGGTCGGATGCCCCCGCGCCCCTCTGAGGACCGCCCACGCTGACTTACCTGCTAGGTCCCGCCGTGTGGGACCATATGTAACCCAAACCTGCGGGACTGGCCAAAAACGGACTGCCACCCGGCCCATCGGGGCCCAAAGAATTGCTGGGGGGGCCGCTGCTAATGGCCCCCGACCGGCGTGGCGTGAATCCCACCCCCGCCTGAAAACCGGCGCTGGGGAATACGGCGGGGGGTTGGAGAATCCCGCCTGTTATCTTTCGACATCCGGGCTCGATCTCTTACCAGGTGCAAGTCCAGGGTCGTATTCAACACAAGCATTTAGACCACATTTGGTCCTGTTGGCCGCCTCTTCCACATGTTCCCCGCCCCCGGAGATCACGTTTCCAGCCACAGCGACCACAGGATTCGGACACAGTGGAGGTTCATACTCGCAATCTTCCTCTGGCGCCACTCTCACAGTCTGCTCGGGATGTTGCAGAACACTATGGAGATATGGACACCGAGATGACAGATGTTTTGGACTCCGACTCCGAGATGGATACACAGGATGCATCCGAGAAGGTCTTTGGTGTATTCCTTGGACATTGGAGGGCAGGGATGTTATAACCTGCCTGAATACTATTGGCCGGCGACAATTGGGTATCCTGAATATGAGTCCCCCAATGATGGGGGGGGGGGAGAGAAATCATTAGCAATTTCTTCATTAGCATAAATCGAGCTAACCAGTCTGGTACGAGCTTGAGGAGTGAAGCAATAGGGATGTGCTGCTAATGCTGCTATATATAAGTGATTGTAAATAAAGTTATTTCTTTTGACTCCACAAACTCGTGCTGGATTCTTCATGGCCCTCATACAAATATTTCCACCAGGAGATCTGCTCTTGGTGCTATGTCATATTCCTCTGTCTTTTACCATCTTCATAGACAACGGTTTGAAACAAAAACCAAATCACAAATGAAACTTAAAATATCAAATCAAAATGTGATTAACGGAGTTGATAAGAGGCCCCAGTCCCCAAAGTGGCCACCAGCCATGGAAGGCCTCAATAATGCTGGTGGGCCATCTCCTGGGACATCAGGCCATCAATGTAGCCACGGCAGAGGGGCAGACAGTTGAGTTGGATGACTGCCTCGGTCGTCCGCTGCCTGGACCTGTTCACAGGCCTTTTTCACAGACACACACAAACTTATATACACATACACACCTACATGCAAACACATGAAGAAGGTTCAGAAGTTAAATATACCCTTCCCTTGTTGCCCACTGAAACAAAGACAACATGGCTTCCCCAATAAAAGGCCAAGACGTTTGTCTTTAGCTGTAGGATGTAATTTGGAAGACCAAAGTGACATAATTTGCATTTTTTTATTGAACTAATTATACTTATAAAAGGGACATTGTCTCTTTAATGTATTCAAGAGATCTTATCTTGGTGAATCAATGCTCAAGGACACCTTTAACGTGATGGGATTTCAGGCATACAATATTGAATCTCCTTCACCGTCTATTTTTGGCATCTGTTCGCATTACTGTGGTCGTTCTTGGTTCAGTAGCAACACAGTATACTACTGGAGACAGGCAAAATCCTCTATCTCATAAAGATACCTGGAAATCAATCACTTTTCTATTATTCCCTGACAACCAATTAACATTTTTAAAAAAAGAATCCATCATAAAAAATCTTTTAAGACTCCTTGTCCCTCCTTAACTTTATAGCAGTTTTAGGATAACATTCTTTAGAGTGACAAAGTGGCTATATTTCCTCATGTACAGGATAAAAATCAGATCCCGTAACATTTATAACTCTGAAGGGCTTTCGACAATTTTAGTTTTGTTTTTATATTCATTTACAGGATGTGGGCATCGCTGGTTTGACCACCATTTATTGCCCACCCCTGGTTGCCCCAAAGGAGGTTGGTGAGCTGCCTTATTGAACTGCTGCAGTCCATGAGGTGTAGTACACCCACGGTGCGATTAGGGGGGAGTTCCAGAATTTTGACCCAGTGAGAATGAAGGAACGGCAATATATTCCAAGCCAGGATGGCGAGTGGCTTGGAGGAGAGCTTTCATGGGGTGGTGTTCCCAGGTACCTCCTGCTCTTCTCTTTCTAGATGGTAGTGGTCGTGGGTTTGGAAGGTGCTGCCTAAGGAATCGAGGGAAGTTCCTGCAGTGCATTTTGCAGATGGTACACATGGCTGCCATTATTCATCAGTGGTGGAGGGATTGAGTGTGTGTGGAACATAGAACATAGAACATTGAAAATACAGCACAGAACAGACCCTTCGGCCCACGATGTTGTGCTGAACTTTTGGCCTCGATTAAGAACAAATTAATCTACACCCCATCATTCTACCGTAATCTATGTACCTATCCAATAGCCGCTTGAAGGTCCCTAATGTTTCTGACTCAACTACTTCCACAGGCAGTGCATTCCATGCTCCCACAACTCTCTGGGTAAAGAACCTACCTCTGACATCCCCCTATATCTTCCACCATTCACTTTAAATTTATGTCCCCTTGTAATGATTTGTTTCACCCGGGGAAAAAGTCTCTGACTGTCTACTCTATCTATTCCCCTGATCATCTTATAAACCACTATCAAGTTGCCCCTTATCCTTCCCTGTTCTAATGAGAAAAGGCCGAGCACCCTCAACCTTTCCTCATAAGACCTACTCTCCATTCCAGACAACATCCTGGTAAATTTTCTTTGCACCTTTTCCAAAGCTTCCACATCCTTCCTAAAATGAGGCGACCAGAACTGCACACAGTACTCCAAATGTGGCCTTACCAAGGTTTTGTACAGCTGCATCATCACCTCACAGCTCTTAAATTCAATCCCTCTGCTAATGAATGCCAGCACACCGTAGGCCTTCTTCACAGCTCTATGCACTTGAATGGCAACTTTCAAAGATCGATGAACATAGACCCCAAGATATTTCTGCTCTTCCACATTGCCAAGAACCCTACCGTTAACCCAGTATTCCGCCTTCATATTTGTTCTTCCAAAATGGACAACCTCACACTTTTCAGAGTTAAACTCCATCTGCCACTTCTCAGCCCAGCTCTGCATCCTATCTATGTCTCTTTGCAGCCGACAACAGCCCTCCTCACTATCCATAACTCTACCAATCTTCGTATCATCTGCAAATTTACTGACCCACCCTTCAACTCCCTCATCCAAGTCATTAATGAAAATCACAAACAGCAGAGGACCCAGAACTGATCCCTGTGGTATGCCACTGGTAACTGGGCTCCAGGCTGACTATTTGCCATCCACCACCACTCTCTGACTTCTATCGGTTAGCCAGTTCGTTATCCAACTGGCCAAATTTCCCTCTATCCCATGCCTCCTTACATTCTGCATAAGCCTACCATGGGGAACCTTATCAAATGTCTTACTAAAATCCATGTACACCACATCCACTGCTTTACCTTCATCTACGTGCTTGGTCACCTCCTCAAAGAATTCAATAAGACTAGTGAGGCAAGACCTACCCCTCACAAATCCGTGCTGACTATCTCTAATCAAGCAGTGTCTTTCCAGACGTTCAGAAATCCTATCCCTCAGTACCCTTTCCATTACTTTGCCTACCACCGAAGTAAGGCTAACTGGCCTGTAATTCCCAGGGCTATCACTATTCCCTTTTTTGTACAGGGGCACGACATTCGCCACCCTCCAATTCCCCGGTACCACCCCTGTTAACAGTGAGGACGAAAAGATCATTGCCAACGGCTCTGCAATTTCATCTCTTTCTTCCCTTAGAATCCTTGGATATATCCCGTCAGGCCCGGCGGACTTGTCTATCCTCAAGTTTTTCAAAATGCCCAACACATCTTCCTTCCTAACAAGTATCTCCTCGAGCTTACCAGTCTGTTTCACACTGTCCTCTCCAACAATATGGCCCTGTCATTCGTAAATACTGAAGAAAAGTACTCGTTCAAGACCTCTCCTATCTCTTCTGACTCAATACACAATCTCCCGCTACTGTCCTTGATCGGACCCACCCTCACTCTAGTCATTCTCATATTTCTCACATATGTGTAAAAGGCCTTGGGGTTTCCCTTGATTCTACCGGCCAAAGATTTTTTATGCCCTCTCTTAGCTCTCCTAATCCCTTTCTTCACTTCCCTCCTGGCTATCGTGTATCCCTCAAGCTCCCTGTCTGAACCTTCTTTCCTCAGCCTTACATAAGTATCCTTCTTCCTCTTTACAAGACATTCAACCTCTCTTGTCAACCATGGTTCCCTCAGTCGACCATCTCTTCCCTGCCTGACAGAGACATACATGTCAAGGACACGTAGTATCTGTTCCTTGAACAAGTTCCACATTTCAATTGTCACATTCCCTGACAGCCTATGTTCCCAACTTATGCACTTCAGTTCTTGTCTGACAGCATCATATTTACCCTTCCCCCATTTCTAAACCTTGACCTGTTGCATGCACCTAACCCTCTCCGTTACCAAAGTGAAAGTCACAGAATTGTGGTCACGATCTCCAAAATGCTCCCTCACTAACAAATCTATCACTTGCCCTGGTTCATTACCAAGTACCAAATCCAATATGGCCTCCCCTCTGGTCGGACAATCTACATACTGTGTTGGAAAAGCTTCCTGGACACACTGCACAAACACCACCCCATCCAAACTATTTGATCTAAAGAGTTTCCACTCAATATTTGGGAAGTTGAAGTCACCCATGACTACTACCCTGTGACTTCTGCACCTTTCCAAAATCTGTTTCCCAATCTGTTCCTCCACATCTCTGCTGCTATTGGGGAGCCTATAGAAAACTCCCAACAAGGTGACTGCTCCTTTCCTATTTCTAACTTCAACCCACACTACCTCAGTAGGCAGATCCTCCTCAATCTGCCTTTCTGCAGCTGTTATACTATCTCTAATTAATAATGCCACCCCCCACCTCTTTTACCACCCTCCCTAGTTTTATTGAAACATCTATAACCAAGGACCCCCCCCAACAACCATTTCTGCCCCTCTGCTTCCAAGTTTCCGTGATGGCCACCACATCGTAGTCCCAAGTACTGATCCATGCCTTAAGTTCACCCACCTTATTCCTGATGCTTCTTGCGTTGAAGTATACACACTTCAACCCATCTCCGTGCCTGCAAGTACTCTCCTTTGTCAGTGTTACCTTCCGCACTGCGTCACTACACACTTTGACGCCCTGAACATGGGCTACCTTAGTTGCTGGACTACAGATCCGGTTCCCATTCCCCTGCCTAATTAGTTTAAACCCTCCTGAAGAGTACTAGAAAACCTCCCTCCCAGGATATTGGTGACCCTCTGGTTCGGATGCAACCCGTCCTGCTTGTACAGGTCCCACCTTTCCCAGAATGCGCTCCAATTATCCAAATACCTGAAGCCCTCCCTCCTACACCATTCCTGCAGCCACGTGTTCAACTGCACTCTCTCCCTATTCCTAGCCTCGCTATCACGTGGCACCGGCAACAAACCAGAGATGACAACTCTGTCTGTCCTGGCTTTTAACTTCCAGCCTAACTCCCTAAACTAGTTTATTACATCCACACCCCTTTTCCTACCTAGGTCGTTGGTACCCATCTGCACCACGACTTTTTGCTGCTCACTCTTCCCATTAAGGATCCTGAATACACGATCCGAGACATCCCTGGAACTCGCACCTGGGAGGCAACATACCTTTCAGGAGTCTCGCTCGCGACCACAGAATCTCCTATCTATTCCCCTAAACATTGACTCTCCTATCACTATTGCTTTTCTATTCTCCCCCCTTCCCTTCTGAGCCCCAGAGCCAGACTCAGTGCCAGAGACCTGGCCGCTAGGGCCTTCCCCCAGTAGGTCATCCCCCCCAACAGCATCCAAAATGGTATACTTGTTTTGAAGGGGAACAGCCACGAGGGATCCCTGCACTGTCGGCCTGTTTGTTTTCTTTCCCCTGACTGTAACCCAGCTACTCTTGTCCAGTACCTTGGGTGTGGCTACCTTCCTGTAACTCTTCTCTATTATCCCCTCTGCCTCCCGGATGATCGGAAGTTCATCCAGCTCCAGCTCCAGTTCCCTAACACGGTCTCTGAGGAGCTAGAGTTGGGTGCACTTCCCGCAGGTATAGTCAGCAGGGACACCGGTGGTATCCCTAACCACCTACATCCTACAGGAGGAGCATGCAACTGCCCTAGCCTCCATCCCCTCTTACCTTACAGAATACAGCTGCACTGTGGACTAACTGGACCTCCGCCCTCCGACTCTGGAAGGGGGACCAATCAAGCAGGCTGCTTTGTCCTGGATGGTGTTGAACTTCTTGAGTGTTGTTGGAACTGTGCTCAGCCTGGCAAGTTGAGGTTATTTCATTGCACTCCTGACTTGTGCCTTGTAGATGGTGAATAGACTTTGAGGGTGTCAGGAGGTGAGTTACTCGCCGCAGGATTCTGCGCCTTTGTCCTGCTCTGGTAGCCACAGTATTTATATGGCTAGTCCAGTTCGGTTTCTGGTCAATGATAACCACCAGGATATTGATAGTGGGGGGATTCATCCATTGAATGTCGGAGAGAGATGGTTAAATCCTTTATTGTCGGAAATGGTCAATGCCTGACACTTGTGTGACACAAATGTAACTTGCCACTTGTCAGCCCAAGCCTGGATATTGTCCAGGTCTTGCTGCACTTGAACATGGACTGCTTCAGAGTCTGAGATGTCACAAATGGTGTTGAGAATTGTGTAGTCATCCACAATCATTCCCACTTCTGACCTTATGATGGAAGGGAGATCATTGATAAAGCAGCTGAAGACGGTTGATCCTATGGCACTACCCTGAGGAACTTAAGCAGTGATGTCCTGGAGCTGAGATGATTGACCTCAAACCACCACAGCCATCTTCCTTTGTGTCAGGTATGACTCCAACGAGGAGGGAGATTTCCCCCTAATTTCCATAGGCTCCAGTTTAGCTCGGGTTCCTTGATGCCATATTTGATCAAACACTGCCTTGATGTCAAGGGCAGTCACTCTCACCTCTGGAGTTCAGCTTTTTTGGCCATGTTTAAACCAAGACTCTAATGTGGTCAGGAGCTGAGTTGAACCCTTTATCTCTCTTGCACTTTTAAATGAATTATGGTTCCTCTTCTGGTGCTTCTGGCTTGTCTCCACCCTCCCCACTAAGTTTGGGAACATTGAGCTTAACCTGGTCTAGAACCAACAACCCACCATCAGCTCAGCTGGAGAGACTCCAATAGTCATATGCGTGGTGATCCTTCATGGCAGCAGGGACCTGGTTAACTTGGTGTTTAAAGAGGCGGATGGTTGCTTCTTCAAGCTCTCGCAACCAGTCAGTTGGATGAAGGATTGTACGGTACTGTTGTGAAATGATTTATTCCATTAAATCTCATACATTAATGGAATTCGACACCAATTAAATCAATCCTATTGTCCGAAACATTGATCGCTGGTGCCCCGTGAATAGTGAAATATTGGCGCAGCTTCTCAACTGTGGCATGAGCAGTTGTGGATCTAATCTCAAACGCCTCCATCCACTTTGAATGGACATCCACGAACAACAAAAATATCGTGTCCATAAACAGTCCCATGTAGTTGATGTGGACCTTAGCCCATGGTCGTCTTGGCCATTCCCATTGATGTAATGGAGCTGCATCAGGTAACTGATCACAGGGCTTTACCACTCTTTCAATTACAGCATCGGTGCCAAGCCACACTACATGTAGTTCTCGCCAGCATCTTCATTTTATTACTTTATTATTTTTATAAATTTAGAGTACACAATTCATTTTTTCCAATCGAGGGGCAATTTTGCGTGGCCAATCCACCTACCCTGTGCCTCTTTGGGTTGTGGGGGCGAAATTCACGTAAACACGGGGAGAATGTGCAAACTCCACACGGACAGTGACGGGATCGAACCTGGAACCTCGGCGCTGTGAGGCAGCAGTGCTATCCACTGCGCCACTGCGCTGCCCACGTCTTCATTTTAGTCACGCCCGAGTGGGTACTATGTAACATTTTCAGTCATAATTATCTTCCTCGACCGGGGGCGACCTCTTTTGATCCACAGAGGTTGATGCCATCTTCATAGCTAAGCTTGTCTTTCCTGATCTGGTAAGGTTTCAGTTCCTTCTTCGATACGCCATTCAGAGAACACAGGGTCTCAGATGGTCCATTATTTAATCTGCTGAGCCGACACTGGCAAAGGGTCTAGAAAATTCATGAAAAAACACAGGGAAAGGGTGAGATGATATGCAATTGGTTAAGTCTCTCAAAGGGCCAGCCAGCGTTGACTCAATGGGCTGAATAGCCTCCTTCTGTATTGATGACTCTGACACGCTATGATGGCCTGCCTTGCTGGTTATTACGCCCGTTTGGTATTTAAGGGATGAGAAATATCTGAGGAGGAATGTTGTGTTGAAGGTACTTACCTGTGTCATGGGAAGTGGGTGCCACTGGCAAAGCCAAGTGGTAGAAGTTTCAGTGGGGGAGCATTTCGGGAACAGTGACCACAATTCATTAAGTTTTAAAGTGCTGGTGGACAAGGACAAGAGTGGTCCTAGGGTGAATGTGCTAAATTGGGTGAAGGCTAATTATAACAATGTTAGGCGGGAACTGAAGAACCTAGATTGGAGGCGGATGTTTGAGGGTAAATCAACATCTGACATGGGAGGATTTCAAATGTCAATTGAAAGGATTTCAGGACCGGCATGTTCCTGTGCGGAAGAAGGATAAATGCGGCAAATTTCGGGAACCTTGGATAACGAGTGATATTGTAGGTCTCGTCAAAAAGAAAAAGGAGGCATTTGTCAGGGCTATAAGGCTGGGAACAGACGAAGCCTGTGTGGAATATAAGGAAAGTAGGAAGGAACTTATGCAAGGATCAGGAGGGCTAAAAGGGGTCACGAAAAGTCATTGGCAAATAGGGTTAAGGAAAATCCCAAGGCTTTTTATACGTACATAAAAAGCAAGAAGGTAGCTAGGGAGAGTATTGGCCCACTGAAGGATAGGCAAGGGAATCTATGTGTGGAGCCAGAGGAAATGGGCGAGGTAATAAATGAATACTTTGCATCAGTGTTCACCAAAGAGAAGGAATTGTTGGATGTTGAGTCTGGAGAAGGGTGTGTAGATAGCCTGGGTCACATTGAGATCCAAAAAGACGAGGTGTTGGGCATCTAGAAAAATATTAAGGTAGATAAGTCCCCAGGGCCTGATGGGATCTACCCCAGAATACTGAAGGAGGCTGGAGAGGAAATTGCTGAGGCCTTGACAGAAATCTTTGAATCCTCACTGTCTTCAGGTGATGTCCTGGAGGACTGGAAAATAGCCAATGTTGTTCCTTTGTTTAAGAAGGGTAGCAAGGATAATCCAGGGAACTACAGGCCAGTGAGCCTTTCGTCAGTGGTAGGGAAATTATTGGAGAGAATTCTTCGAGACAGGATCTACTCCCATTTGGAAGCAAATGGACATATTAGCGAGAGGCAGCACGGTTTTGTGAAGGGGAGGTCATGTCTCACTAACTTGATAGTTTTTTGAAGTGGTCACAAAGATGATTGATGCAGGTAGGGCAGTGGATGTTGTCTATATGGACTTCAGTAAGGCCTTTGACAAGGTCCCTCATGGCAGACTGGTACAAAACGTGAAGTCACATGGGATCAGGGGTAAGCTGGCAAGATGGAAACAGAGCTGGCTAGGTCATAGAAGGCAGAGAGTAGCAATGGAAGGTGTGTTTCCCAGCACTCGCAGCGCCGAGAAACACAACGCTATCTAATGCGGCTTCGGGTAGATATGGGGCTTCAGCGGGGAACGCACGGCCGTGGCCGCACTTAGTCATGTTTCTTGCACTGAGGACTCTGACGTCCGATCTCGCGACCCCCTGATGCGACCCCCCGCAAAGCCTCAACTCACCTATAAAGGGGTCCTCAGACTCCGCAAACATCCCACCTCAGGTGCAGATGGCACCACCAGGCCCAACCCCGTCACTAAAAAAATATAAGCTTGGAACCTTGGCAGAGCCAGCCGGGAACCCTGGCACCAGCAATTCATCAAATAGCTTCTTAAATGCTGTGAGGGTTAAGGTGAGATTAATCATTGGCTTTGGCCTCTTGATTACTGGTCCAGTGATACAACAACTAAACCACCATCTCTTTCAAGCAGGTAAACGTTTTGCCATGTTGAAAACCTGTACCCAATAGCCTCCCCAACTCTTTCTTGCAGCCATAGCCCGGGGTGGCGCTGATGGGAAAAAGCTCCCGATATCCAGGAAAACTCCACTCACTAACAACGGGATTGAGCTTCAAGACCGACTGGCAGTCAGAGGATTTGGGCAGCAGGGTGGTGTGGAGGGTGGGTCGGGTGTGTGGGGAGGACCAGGTAGAAAAGGGTCCTAGGCAAAGTATACAGTGGAGCTTCTAAGATATAAGGATGGATGCCACAATGAGAATAATAAAAGGAGACATTTAAATTGAAATTCTAACTTAAAGAAAAACAATGACCCAAACATTGAGCTGAATAAGTTGGTTCACTGGAAGATAGGGACAGAAGGAGGCCATTCAGCCTCTTGGTCTGTTTCACCATCATTCAAAAAGATCATGGCTGACCTGTATCCTAACTTCACCTATACACCTTTGTTGCATATCCCTGAATACCTTCGATAATCAAATATCTATCCATCTCAGGTATAAACTTCACAATTTATCGAGCAGCATCAATTGCTGTTTGTAACAGGGAGTTCCAACCTTCCATCACCCAGTGTGAGTTTCTGAATTGCACACTGCTCCGAGACACCCCCAAACAAGTGTACATGGTTTATATCTAGCTACCCTTATTCCAGACCAAGGCCAGCAGCGCGGGTTCAATTCCCCTACCAGCCTCCCCAAACAGGCGCCGAGATGTGGCGATTAGGGGCTTTTCATGGCAATTTCATTTGAAGTCTACTTGTGACGAGGGCAGCACGGTAGCATTCTGGATAGCACAATTGCTTCACAGCTCCAGAGCCCCATGTTCAATTCCGGCTTGGGTCACTGTCTGTGTGGAGTCTGCACATCCTCCCCGTGTATGCGTGGGTTTCCTCCGGGTGCTCCGGTTTCCTCCCACTGTCCAAAGATATGCAGGTTAGGTGAATTGGCCATGATAAATTGCCCTTAGTGTCCAAAATTGCCCTTAGTGTTGGGTGGGGTTACTGGGTTATGGGGATAGGGTAGAGGTGTTGACCTTGGGTAGGGTGCTCTTTCCAAGAGCCAGTGCAGACTTGATGGGCTTAATGGCCTCCTTCTGCACTGTAAATTCTATGATAATCTATGAAACACCTTGAGAAGTTTGATCATTTCACCCCTTATCCTTCCCAATTTCAGGGAATATAATGCTCATAGGTACGTAATCTCTGCTTGTAATTGGCGCTGAGGACCCGGGTTCGATCCTGGCCCCGGGTCACTGTCCGTTGTTGCCTTTTTTACCTACTGTAAATATGGCAGTCAGTGAGGTTGCCCTCCTTTCTTTGGATATCACTATTATATCGCTCAGATTCGCCAGGTATCAAATGATGCCACCACAAGGTTCAACCGGCTATCGCTCAAAGAGCCAAACACCAGTTAGTTAGTTCAAGATCAAGGGAACTTTATTTACACACAATTAATCATGCACATAAACACTACTAGTTAAACTACACCTATCAACTATGACAACCTGTACTTAACTTCAGGCACACGGCTTAGGTCAGAGGAACAGTGACCGTTATTCGGATCTGTATCTATCGGGTCTGTAGAAGTAACTGCTGCTCAGCTAGGCTCATCCGTCTGGTAGCGGGCGTTGAACTTGAACTTGCTTCTGGTGGTGCTGCACTTGGAAGTGCTGGAGCGCCAGGTCCAAGAGAGGCCGAACACATGGTGGTCTCTCTTTTTATCCTTGGGGGTTTTCGCGCTCTTTTGGGCAGTCCCTCAGTTTGGACCCCACTAATTGGGTGATCCCTGATCATTGTGTTCAATTCGAACCAATAAAGGGGCGGGTGCCTTGATGGCTGGGCATGTCCCAAGTGGTCATTGACCCTGTTGTTTACGCTTCCCTAGTACAGGGAGTGGTGCCGAAATGTCTGGGACTGTATCGGTCGCTCAAGTATCAATCCTTTGTCTGGCGGAGATGGGACATCAAATGCTAATCAGTTGGGGGTTTCAATACCGTCTGGATTCCTCATTCGCACATATACATTCAGGCTCTGAGCCTGCCTGAATCTCGCATTGTCCATTTTTCCTGCAATGCTTTGCGACCTTCCCTGTTCCTGGTTGTAAGTGGCCATCCCAGATGGCTACACCGTGGGGTGTTTGCACATTCTCCCTGTGTCTGCATGGGTCTCAGCCCCACAATCCAAAGATGTACAGGGTAGGTGGATTGGACATGCTAAATTTCCCCTTAATTGTGAAAAAGAAAATAATTGGGTACTCTAAATTTATTTTTTAAATATGTAAAATATCGCTCCTTGAAATTTAATCCTATAAATTTAGGTATCTGGTAAATCTACACTGCACTCCTGTTAAGACTGATACATCCTTTCTTTTGAATGTTTAGTGCTCATTATTGCCCACAGTACACAAGGTGTGGTCTCGCTCTCTGGAGTTCTGAAGATTGAGGTGATATCTCATCGAGACATTCAAGAGTCTGATGGGGCTTGACTCAGCGGATAGAGAGAGAATGTTTTCCTCCGGCTGGGGAATCCAGAACTGGGGGTTTGGAGGGGGGGTGGGGGGGGTGTTGCATGAGGATGAGAGGCTGGAGATGAGGGAAATCTTCGCTCAAAGGCTTGCAAATCTTTTGAGTTCTCTACCCCAGAGACCAGTTTACTGTGCACATTCTCTTGATCATCTGACTGTCAGCCTTACCCAGATCTCGCATCTTGGGAGCTAATTTGTGTTTCTCATTTCAAACACAAAGTTAAACTCAATCATACTATAATCATTATTAGATAAATCTTCGCACATCGTTTATTCGGTGAGAATGTGGAACTCCCTCCTAACGAGGCTAGCTATGATGGACAGTATGCATGCAATTGAGGGAATTATAAGCAAGTCAGGAAAAGTGAGATATAAAGGGTTAAGCTGAGCGAGTTAGATGTGGGAGGATGAGAGGAGATTTGAGGGAGCACAAATGCTGACACCGACTAGTTGGGCTGAATGGCCTGTTTTTTTGCCGGATGTCCTATGTAATTCCATACTGTGGTTAACACTGCTGCCTCACACCAGGGATCCGGGTTCGATTCCATCCATGGGTGATTGTGTGGCGTTTCCATGTTTGCCCCGTGTGTGCGTAGGTTTCCTTTGGGTGCTCAGGTTTTGTTCCACAGTCCAAAGATGTGCAGGTTAGGGTGGACTGGCCATGCTAAATTGCCCCTTAGTGTCAGAAAGGTTAGTTGGGTTTATGGGGTTAAGGGGATAGGGAGGGAGCATGGGCCGAGGTTGGGTCAGTGCAGACTCGATGGAACAAGTGGTCTCATTCTGCACTGTAGGGATTCTATAGGTTAAAAAATTTCTCCCATTTCTGATGCAGGTAATTTGCCACCAATCAATGGGGATTGAAATGGTCACCGGACAGCACTTGAAACTGGAACAGCAGCCAGTGATTGCCATGGAGTTATGATGGGAGGAACTGGACCAGCCATTTAGATACTGTGTCCATATGGTGCGCCAAACCCTATTCACCATCTACATGGCACAAGTCAGGAGTGTAATGGAATACTCTCCACTTACCTGAATGAGTGCAGCTCCAACAACACTTAAAAAAGCTCCCCAGCACCCAGCCGCTCGCATGATTCGCATGTCATCGACCACCCTAAACATTCACTCCCTACGCGCCTGGTGCAGTGTGCACCCTCTACAAGATGCACTGCAGCAACTTGCCAAGACTCCTTCAATGACACCTCCCAAATCCACGATCTCTACCCCTAGAAAGGAAATGGCAGCACTATTCTGGGAACACCATTACCACGATCACTGCATCTCCAAAATCCTTCCCAACAGCACTGCGTCACGTGCCTTCACCACATAGATTGCAGGAGAGACAGCTCACCACCGCCTTCACAAGGGCAATCAGGGATGGCCAATAAATTCTGGCCTTGTTAGCGATGCCGAGAATTCCCAAAATCTTTGCTATGGATTTACAGTCATTAGGGACAGAGCTGAGAAATCTCAATGGAGCGAGTAATTCGAAAAGCTAATAGAATGTTATCATTTAATGCAAGGGGAATTGAATACAAAAGTAGGGAGGTTATACGTCATATATACAGGTCAGGCTGGGCTTGTAGCCACTGGAGTTTAGAAGAGTGAGAGGTGACTTGATTGAAACATATAAGATCCTGAGGGGTATTGACAGGGTGGATGTGGATAGGATGGGTGGGATCTTTCGGCCTCCCGGCCGGATGTTTCTCGGCAGCGGGAGGTGGCGCGCTCCTGGCTGGCGATCGGAGAATCCCACCGCCAGCGAATGACCAGAGAATTCCAGCCAATAATTCCTCTTGTGGGAGAATCTAAAATTAGGGATCACTTTTAAAAATAAGGGGCCACCCATTTCTGGATGAGGTGAGAGAATTTCTCTCAGAGGGTCGAGAGTCTCTTCCTGAAAGGGTGATGGAATCAAGAGTCTCTGGATACTTCGAAGGCAGCTGTGGATAGATTCTTTTTTTTTAACAAACAATTGTATTGAGGTAGTTTTTCGGCATTGTAGACAGTTACAAACATCAACAGAAAGAAAGCAAAAAAAGGCACAAATGTGCAAACATCCACGTACATTCAATACTTCAATCGTAACATACTGCACAAGCCGGCTCCTCTCCCATCGGCACTACCCGCCAATGTATCCTTCCTACTCTACTCTAACCTCCCACCCCCCCCCCCACCCCCTCTCACCCCCCCCCCCCCCCCCCCCCCCCCCTGCTGACACTCACTCTCCCGCAAAGAAGTCAATGAATAGTTGCCACCTTCGGGCGAACCCCTGTACAGATCCCTTCAAGGCGAACTTAGTCTTTTCCATACCCAGAAAACTCGACATGTCCGAAAGCCACAACTCAGTCTTCGGGGGCTTTGAGTCTCTCCATGCCAATAATATTCGTCGCCGGGCTATCAGGGAAGCAAAGGCCAAAACATCGGCCTCTTTCTCACCCTGGACTCCCGGGTCTTCTGAAACCCCAAAAATAGCCACCCCTGGACCCATCTCCACCCTTGTTTTTAGCACCCGGGACATGATCCCCGCGAATCCCTCCCAGTACCCCCTAAGCCTCGGGCATGCCCAAAACATGTGTACATGGTTCACTGGTCCTCCTGTGCTCCTAGTGCATTTATCCTTTACCCCAAAGAATTTGCTCATCCCAGCCACCGTCATGTGGGCCCGGTGAACAACCTTAAGTTGAATCAGGCCGAGCCTGGCACATGTTGCGGTCGAATTCACCCTATTCAGGGCTTCTGCCCACAGCCCGTCCTCCATTTCCCCGCCTAGCTCCTCCTCCCATTTGAGTTTCAGTTCCTCCGTCTGGGACCCTTCCCCCTTCATGAGCACCTTATAAATATCAGAGACTCTACCCTCCCCTCCTTCCCCCCTAGAGACTATTCTGTATTGGATCCCCATTAGCTGTGGATAGATTCTTAGTAAACAACAAGGTGAAAGGTTGTCGGGGTGGGCGGGGTGCAGGTTTGAGGTTACTATCAAATCAGCCATGACCTTATTAAATGGAGGAGCAGGCTCAAGGGGCTGAATGGCCTAATCCTGCTCCTTGTTATAACGTTTATACTATTAATCATTTAATAGCGTTTAAAAACAGTGCAACACTCACTGATTTAAGAGCCAATGCCACACAATCTCTAAACCACGCGAATCGAAGACCTTGAATGAGAGAGAGAGTGGATAATCTCACAGGGTTTCAGTGTAAAGCTGCTGCCCACACAAACAGGACTGGCTGGGGAATTCCAGGCGCTCAGTATCAAATGATTTATGCATTTATGAGCGGCTGCTCAGCGAGACACACGGAGTGGAAAGGACTCGTGACCTTGAATTTTCCACTGAGGATGGCCCACTCTGCTTGCAGAGCGAGGTGAGGTTTATTTTAAAATTCCTGTGGACCCACAGGCTTCGAGAAAGAGCTCTCCTTACACCGCCCCGTGATTGAAATGAAGTGAGAGGTCTGACGCTCTGCAGCATGGCACAGACGTGTTGGTTTTCAGAACCTACCATCAATCACAGATCACTATTTCTCTTCACAATGGCAGTGGTGATGTTACAAAGCCTTTAACCCTGAAAAGGGAGGCTGATTGTCAGCCGTGCATCGAGGAGCAGAAACGCACCCTAAAGCTACTTTTGGCAGCTCAAGTGGTTAACATCCATATTCCTTGATTATTTTAAGGGAGATGTTAACCCATTTTTAGTAAAAGGGTCAATTTAAATAATAGAGGGAGGAACTTGGTTCGAGTCCCAGAGTTCCAATAATGTTCCTGGAATAATATTTATGATAGTAGGATTGGATTGGATTTGTTTATTGTCACGTGTACCGAGGTACAGTGAAAAGTATTTTTCTGCAAGCAGCTCAACAGATCATTCAGTACATGGGAAGAAAAGGGAATTAAACAGAATTCAAGAAAATACATGAGAATACATAATAGGGCAACACAATATATACAACGTACTACATAAGCATTGGCATCGGATGAAGCAGACATGGGTGTAGTGTTAATGAGGTCAGTCCATAAGAGGATCATTTAGGAGTCTGGTGACAGTGGGGAAGAAGCTGTTTTTGAGTCTGTACGTCCGTGTTCTCAGACTTCTGAATCTCCTGCCCGATGGAAGAAGTTGGAAAAGTGAGTAAGCCGGGTGGGAGGGATCCTTGATTATGCTGCCTGCTTTCCCCCGGCAGCGGGAGGTGTAGATGGAATCAATGGATGGGAGGCAGGTTCGTGTGATGGACTGGGCAGTATTCACGACTCTCTGAAGTTCCTTACGGTCCTGGGCCGAGCAGTTGCCGTACCAGGCTGTGATGCAGCCCGATAGGATGCTCTCTATAGTGCATCTGTAAAAGTTGGTAAGGGTGAATGTGGACATGCCGAATTTCCTTAGTTTCCTGAGGAAGTAAATCAAACTATTCAGGTGTTATGATCATCTTTATTGATGTGATATTAATCCCAAATTACTGCAATTAGCATTTAAATATATTGGCTCAAATCTTCCCAGCAAAATAAATAATTGTGTGCTCATGCCATTATAACTTGGCTAATCAGCCAGCGGGTTCAGGAAACTAAGTGATACTCCATAAACTGCGCATTGCCAAGGTTTTCTGTGTAGTTTATGTCCCACTCCAGCAGCATTTCACCTGAGTCCCCGCCTCCCCCCCCCCCCCCCCCCCCCCCCCCCCCAGACCCCTGCCACCCAGACCCCCGCACCTCCATGCACTCCCCACCCCCCATCTTGGTTATTTTCAATAATTTGCTGGATTTACACATCAATTATCCACTGGATGTTAGGAATCATGGTTCACAGCATATAAGTACTCTTTTACCCTTTTAATGGCATGATCATTGTGAATGCAATACCAATCAATCGCTCTGGAAGAGAGAAAAGCATTTAGTGGAGTCTCATTCTTGGAGGTAGCAAATTGTTGTTTGAGAATGTTGAAGGCGTGGTTTTCTGGACAGTAGTCATCCTCTGTCCTTCCTTTCCTCTCATGATTTCTCACCAGAATCTGTTCTACGCAGGGATGAAGGGAAGGGAAGTACTCTTGCTCCTTCTGGCCCACAAGGTGTGGCGGAAAGTCATTTACCTTTTCCATGAAGTGATCCTCGATCCATTTACCTGCCAGATTTCCCAAGCCTCAGGAAGTGCAGCCAGACGAGGTTTCAACCTAGAAGAGAGATAGGATTCTGAGATTATTATATTTAAGTTGCCAAACCACCTCCGAGGATCAGGTTGCTTGTCCAGTCCCCATCTCTCTTCCAGGTTTGACATTTTTAAGTCTTCACATCCCACTGGAACCAAACAATTGATTTTCATGGGTAAAATTGCTCTCTTTATTTCTCTTTCTGTACATGATGACTCTAATTCACTTTCCTCCTCCATTATTCCTCCATCTCATTGACTAAAGAGATAGACTGTTGGTCCCATCATTCATTAAGGTTGTGGGTTATCATCACCACGCTGCTTTTAGCTCAATTCTGGCAATTTATGGTGCAAATTGTATTTCACCTTAAGGGTACAAAAAATGGTGTCATTAAGTAAACAGATTTTGAATATTGTTGAAAAAAAGAGACATGCTGTCAAAGTTTTTTGATTTGCACCCATATCAGGACTGATTCACAAGAATGCCAAATCTCAAAGCAAACAACACTTATAGTTCATGAAAAGAGGGTGTTGATTAGTCGGCAAGTGGACTCTGTTTGTTGGAGGCACTGTCATGGTGAATGTGCCAGTGCACAGTTAACTGCCAAGTCTTTGTTTAAATTTGAACCTGGCCAATCAACTCTGATCGGCCAAGCCATTTACATAGGAAGTGTATCAGGAAATAGCCTGATCCCTAGATTTTGTTTAATTGAAAAAGGTGCAATGTGTGGACATTGTTTTTCTGTTTGCAAAGGATAGGTAAGGTAAGATAATAATAATAATCGTTTATTGTCACAAGTAGGCTTCAATGAAGTTACTGTGAAAAGCCCCTAGTTGCCACTGTTCAGGGAGGTCAGTACGGGAATGAACCCCCGGTGCTGGCATTGTTCTGCATTGCAAGCCAGCTATTTAGCCCAGTGTACTAAACCAGCCCCAGTTTAGCCACCATAGATACCACTGTCCCAGATGACCATAGGCTGATATCCCCTTTGAAGGGGAGAACAGACTGATGGTGATTTAACCTGAGGATCAGCACACCTCAGGCGAGGGGCAAGGTTGAGAAGGTGGATCTTCATGAATAACCTCAGCTGGTATGGGAATTGAACCTGCGCTGCTGGCCTTCTTCTGTATCACGAACCAGCTGTCTAGACAAGTGAGCTAAACTGGCCCCCACAAATGACAGGACCGTGTGTGTGAATAAATGTAGCTTTTAGCAAGTGTAAATGAGCCACTCTGTGAGCCCAGCTGATAACCTTGAATTGATTTGTTAGTGTAATTTTAGTACAATTAGGATTTCTTAGAAAAGTGTCATCCGATCACAGAATCACATCTAATGTTGGACATGTTCAGGTTTTACAAGCACAAACTGGTTGGGGAAGGTCATTACTTTGTCTGTTACAAACAGCTGAAGGAACGTGCTGTTTGAAAAGATCATCACCAATCTTTTGGATGTCCAGCCTACATACCTGGCATTGCACCATCACTGAAATTCATATACCACATTATTCATTTGTATTGTTTGTGTGAGAGGCATTGTGCCTTTTTTTGGCTTGACAGCAGGGTCCTGTTCGTGGTGAATACCAATAGTGTTGCTACTATGTAGCACCTGTGTGAAATGGCATGAAGCTTCATTTGTTGCTCAAATTTTTTGAGACACCTGAACTTTTCAGGGTAATCTGAGGTACTCTTTGGGACTAAAAGGCCTGTTCCTGAGTTTGCACGATGTACAATGAGCAATGATCTGATCAGGGTCGCCATTATCCCACAGGATACCTTTGATATGCCCTATTTCAGCATCAAGCTTATATGGTGAGCAAACGGCTCGGGCCCTATTTACCAGGACACTGATAGAATCTTACAGGTAAGGTAAGGTAAAGACACCATAATCCCAGATGACCATAAACTGCTTTCCCCTTTGAAGTTGAGAGCAAACAGCTGGCAATTTAACCTGAGGATCACCACACCTCAGACGAGGGGCAAAATAAGAATCCCAATGTGTACATTGACTTGTGAAAGTGGGCTTGCATTAGGCAACAGTAGTTGCTGTTCCCTTTGAGATTTGGTATTGTTGTGAATCTGTCCTGATAAGTGCAAGATGAAAAGTTTTGACAGCATGTCTCTTTTTTCAACCGTACTGAAGTAATAAATACAGACAGCACAGCAATTACGGCAGCTGAGGGGGGAATTACAGTAAAGGAATCATATCCAACAAGTTCAAGTGACTACTCTGGAATTCAGTGAGTGTTGTTATTTAGTCAGCCCACTCTATCTCGCTTGGTTCCCCGATCTTACTTAGACAAAAATTTAATGTTGTAATTTTAACTCATAATCCAAATATGTGCAGGTTAGGTGGATTGACCATGATCAATGTGAGGGGTTACGGGGATAGGGAAGGGGTGGGCCTAGGTAGAGTGCTCTTTCGGAAGGTCGGTGCAGACTCAATGGGCTGAATGGCACTGAATCCACCCTTGACTTTTTAATTGCATATTTTCCCAAACAACTCAACTTTAAAACCAAATTCAAAATACTGTATATGTGGAAAAAATGCTGGGGAACTCTCAGCAGCTCTGTGAGGAAAACACACAGGACATTTCAGGCCTGCATTTCATTTCTTCAGCGGTCTGAGGACACCTGGATCATTCTGAACTTTAACGCTAGTTTAATACAAGTAATGCCACGAGTGCTGGAAATCTGAAATGAAAACAGAAAATCCTGGGAAAACAGCAGGTCTGGCAGCACCTGTGGAGAGAGAAGCAGAGTTAACGTTTAGTCCAATATAACTCCTCTCCAGAGATGGAGAGAAGTAGAAATTTGGTGGGTTTTGTGTTGTTGACAAGATGGAGGGGGTGGGGTGAGGTGGATGTAACTGGGGATGGAGCAGGTCAAGAAAATAACAGTATCACGGGTGGCTTGGAGGTCAGGAGAGATAAAATGATAAACACGTCATGGACACAAGGCAAAGGGTAATGACAGTGTTCAGGACAAAAGCAAGTGTTAATAGCAGCATAAAGGTCAGATAGCAGAACATGTGAACCACAGAACAAGGACCAGTACTTATTGAAAGCAATACAAGGTACAGATTAGCACTTGGGGAGTGTGGTGAGGGGTGGCAGGGGTTGGAAAAAATTTGAAGAAGTAAACTTAATTTGTTCTGCAACTCTAACCTCCCACTGTTGTTTTCAAGACAGAAGTAACTTCATAAATGGATGGATTTCACTCTGCGTAGCCAATCCCCCTAATCTGCACATCTTTGGGCAGTGGGAGGAAACCGGGTGAGCATCCGGAGGAATCCCACTCAGAGAATATGCAAACTCCACACAGTCACCCAAGGTCAGAATTGAACCCGGTCCCTGGCGCTGTGAGGCAGCAGTGCTAACCACTGTACCACCGCACCGCCCATACAGTGGTAATATCAGTGAACCAATAATCCACAGGCTCAGGTTAATGCTTTGGGGACACAAGTTCAAATCTCAGTATGGCAGCTGGTGGAATTCAAATTTGATTAATCCATGATCATCCAGCAGAGGGCAGCAGAGCAGAGCTACTGATCAGCTGTTCTGGGGAAATTTGCATACGTGCAGTGCGGGCAGCCTAATTTGAAGGTGTACCTGCGAAGGAGACCCAAGGAGTTTGAGTGAAGGCAAGCATCCAGCAGAGGACAGCAGAGCAGAGCTACTGATCAGCTGTTCTGGGAAATTTGCATACGTGCAGTGCGGGCAGCCTAATTTGAAGGTGTACCTGTGAAGGAGACCCAAGGAGTTTGAGTGAAGGCAAGCATCCAGCAGAGGGCAGCAGAGCAGAGCTGCTGATCAGCTGTTCTGGGGAAATTTGCATACGTGCAGTGCGGTCAGCCTAATTTGAAGGTGGTTTGTGGAGGGCCTGTTGTCAAGTGACGGTTAAACCCGAAACACTTCGTCAGTGTTTCCCACCCTACCTCCTCCTCTAACCAAACCCCCCCATGGTTGTTGGGAAGGGGGCCTGTCGTGAAGGTGAGTGAGTGCCTTTAAATTTGCTTACCTTTCAGCGGGAGCAGGGTTTGAGGGAATATCAGGATAAGCTCTTCCTTTCTTTTTCTTTTTCTTGTTTTTTTAAATCTAGAGGTGATGTCAGGGAAGGCAGTACAATGCTCCTCCTGCAGAATGTTTGAGGTGAGGGACGCCATCAGTGTCCCTGCTGATTTCATCTGTGGGAAGTGCACCCAACTCCAGCTCCTCAAAAACCGTGTTAGGGGCCTGGAGCTTGAGCTGGATGAACTTCGGATCATTCGTGAGGCAGAGGGGGTCATAGATAGGAGCTTCAGGGAAGTAGTTACACCAAAGACTGGAGATAGATGGGTAACTGTAAGAGGGACTGGGAAGAAGCAGTCAGTGCAGGGACCCCCTGCGGTCGTTCCCCTGAGTAACAAGTATACCGTTTTGGATACTTGTGGGGGCGGGGGGGGAACTTACCAGGGGTAAGCCATGGGGTATGGGCCTCTGGCACGGAGTCTGTCCCTGTTGCTCAGAAGGGAAGGGGGGAAAGGAGTAGAACATTAGTAATTGGGGACTCAATAGTCAGGGGCACAGATAAGAGATTTTGTGGGAGCGAGAGAGACTCACGTTTGGTATGTTGCCTCCCAGGTGCAAGGGTACGTGATGTCTCGGATCGTGTTTTCCGGGTCCTTAAGGGGGAGGGGGAGCAGCCCCAAGTCGTAGTCCACATTGGCACTAACAACATAGGTAGGAAAAGGGACAAGGATGTCAGGCAGGCCTTTAGGGAGCTAGGATGGAAGCTCAGAGCGAGAACAAACAGAGTTGTTATCTCTGGGTTGTTGCCCGTGCCACGTGATAGTGAGATGAGGAATAGGGAGAGAGAGCAATTAAACACGTGGCTGCAGGGATGGTGCAGGCGGGAGGGATTCAGATTTCTGGATAACTGGGGCTCTTTCTGGGGAAGGTGGGACCTCTATAGACAGGATGGTCTACATCTGAACCTGAGGGGCACCAATATCCTGGGGGGGAGATTTGTTAGTGCTCTTTGGGGGGGTTTAAACTAATTCAGCAGGGGCATGGGAACCTGGATTGTAGTTTTGGGGTACGGGAGATTGAGAGTAGAGAGGTCAGGAGCACAGATTTGACTTCGCAGGAGGGTGCCAGTGTTCAGGTAGGTGGTTTGAAGTGTGTCTACTTGAATGCCAGGAGTATACGAAATAAGGTAGGGGAACTGGCAGCATGGGTTGGTACCTGGGACTTCGATGTTGTGGCCATTTCAGAGACATGGATAGAGCAGGGACAGGAATGGTTGTTGCAGGTTCCGGGGTTTAGGTGTTTTAGTAAGCTCAGAGAAGGGGGCAAAAGAGGGGGAGGTGTGGCGCTGCTAGTCAAGGACAGTATTATGGTGGCGGAAAGGATGCTAGATCGGGACTCTTCTTCCGAGGTAGTATGGGCTGAGGTTAGAAACAGGAAAGGAGAGGTCACCCTGTTGGGAGTTTTCTATAGGCCACCTAATAGTTCTAGGGATGTAGAGGAAAGGATGGCGAAGATGATTCTGGAAAAGAGCGAAAGTAACAGGGTAGTTGTTATGGGAGACTTTAACTTTCCAAATATTGACTGGAAAAGATATAGTTCGAGTACATTAGATGGGTCGTTCTTTGTACAATGTGTGCAGGAGGGTTTCCTGACACAATATGTTGACAGGCCAACAAGAGGCGAGGCCACATTGGATTTGGTTTTGGGTAATGAACCAGGCCAGGTGTTAGATCTGGAGGTAGGTGAGCACTTTGGAAACAGTGACCACAATTCGGTGACCTTTACGTTAGTGATGGAAAGGGATAAGTATACCCCGCAGGGCAAGAGTTATAGCTGGGGGAAGGGCAATTATGATGCCATTAGACATGACTTAGGATGTGTAGGTTGGAGAAGTAGGCTGCAAGGGTTGGGCACACTGGATATGTGGAGCTTGTTCAAGGAACAGCTATTGCGTGTTCTTGATAAGTACGTACCAGTCAGGCAGGGAGGAAGAGGTCGAGCGAGGGAACCGTGGTTTACCAAAGAAGTGGAATCTCTTGTTAAGAGGAAGAAGGAGGCCTATGTGAAGATGAGGCGTGAAGTTTCATTTGGGGCGCTTGATAATTACAAGGAAGCGAGGAAGGATCTAAAGAGAGAGCTAAGACGAGCAAGGAGGGGACATGAGAAGTCTTTGGCAGGTAGGATCAAGGAAAACCCAAAAGCTTTCTATAGGTATGTCAGGAATAAAAGAATGGCTAGGGTAAGAGTAGGGCCAGTCAAGGACAGTGGTGGGAAGTTGTGTGTGGAGGCTGAAGAGATAAGCGAGATACTAAATGAATACTTTTCGTCAGTATTCACTCAGGAAAAAGATAATGTTGTGGAGGAGAATGCTGAGACCCAGGCTATTAGAATAGATGGCATTGAGGTGCGTAGGGAAGAAGTGTTGGCAATTCTGGACAAGGTAAAAATAGATAAGTCCCCAGGGCCTGATGGGATTTATCCTAGGATTCTCTGGGAAGCCAGGGAAGAGATTGCTGAGCCTTTGGCTTTGATTTTTATGTCATCATTGGCTACAGGAATAGTGCCAAAGGACTGGAGGATAGCAAATGTGGTCCCTTTGTTCAAGAAGGGGAGTAGAGATAACCCCGGTAACTATAGGCCGGTGAGCCTCACGTCTGTTGTGGGTAAAGTCTTGGAGAGGATTATAAGAGATACGATTTATAATCATCTAGATAGGAATAATATGATTAGGGATAGTCAGCATGGTTTTGTGAAGGGTAGGTCATGCCTCACAAACCTTATCGAGTTCTTTGAGAAGGTGACTGAACAGGTAGACGAGGGTAGAGCAGTTGATGTGGTGTATATGGATTTCAGTAAAGCGTTTGATAAGGTTCCCCACGGTCGGCTATTGCAGAAAATACGGAGGCTGGGGATTGAGGGATGTGTATCAGAAATTGGCTAGTTGAAAGAAGACAGAGGGTGGTGGTTGATGGCAAATGTTCAGAATGGAGTTCAGTTACGAGTGGCATACCACAAGGATCTGTTCTGGGGCCGTTGCTGTTTGTCATTTTTATAAATGACCTAGAGGAGGGCACAGAAGGTTGGGTGAGTAAATTTGCAGACGACACTAAAGTCGGTGGAGTTGTAGGCAGTGTGGAAGGATGTTGCAGGTTACAGAGGGACATAGATAAGCTGCAGAGCTGGGCTGAGAGGTGGCAAATGGAGTTTAATGTAGAGAAGTGTGAGGTGATTCACTTTGGAAAGAATAACAGGAATGCGGAATATTTGGCTAATGGTAAAATTCTTGGCAGTGTGGATGAGCAGAGGGATCTCGGTGTCCATGTACATAGATCCCTGAAAGTTGCCACCCAGGTTGATAGGGTTGTGAAGAAGGCCTATGGTGTGTTGGCCTTTATTGGTAGAGGGATTGAGTTCCGGAGCCATGAGGTCATGTTGCAGCTGTACAAAACTCTGGTACGGCCGCATTTGGAGTATTGCGTACAGTTCTGGTCGCCTCATTATAGGAAGGACGTGGAAGCTTTGGAACGGGTGCAGAGGAGATTTACCAGGATGTTGCCTGGTATGGAGGGAAAATCTTATGAGGAAAGGCTGATGGACTTGAGGTTGTTTTCGTTAGAGAGAAGAAGGTTAAGAAGTGACTTAATAGAGGCATACAAAATGATCAGAGGGTTAGATAGGGTGGACAGTGAGAGCCTTCTCCCGCGGATGGAGGTGGCTAGCACGAGGGGACATAGCCTTAAATTGAGGGGTAATAGATATAGGACAGACGTCAGGGGTAGGATTTTTACGCAAAGAGTGGTGAGGCCGTGGAATGCCCTACCTGCAACAGTAGTGAACTCTCCAACATTGAGGGCATTTAAAAGTTTATTGGATAAGCATATGGATGATAATGGCATAGCGTAGGTTAGATGGCCTTTAGTTTTTGACTTCCCATGTCGGTGCAACATCGTGGGCTGAAGGGCCTGTACTGCGCTGTATCGTTCTATGTTCTATGAAATCCAAAATTGAAAGACAGTCTCAGTAATGGCGACCAACAAACAACAGGGATCGGTAAAACCCCATCTAAGGGCAACACGGCGGCGTCGTGGTTAGCACTGCTGCATCACGGCACCAAGGTACCAGGTTCGATTCCGGCTCTGGGTCACTGTCCATGTGGAGTTTGCACATTCTCCCTGTGTTTGCTTGGGTGTTGCCCCCACAACGCAAAGATGTGCATGGTAAGTGGATTGGCTATGCTAAATTGCCCCTTAATTGGAAAAAATTAATTGGATACTCAAAATTTATTTTAAAATAAACACCTAGTTCAATATTGCCCCTTTAGGGAAGGACATCTGCCATCCTTACCCAGTCTGGCCTGCATGTGACTGCAGGTCCACAATCCTCTAATCATGGCTGCAAAAGTCACTCATTTCAAGGGATGTTCAGGACAGGCAAAAATAATGCTTATAATGTCCCAGGTAAGAATAAGGTGTTGAAAAGTTAGAATCATAGAATCCCTACAGCACAGAAGAAGGCCATTTGGCCCATCAAGTCTGTACCGACCCTGTGAAAGAGCCCCCTACCTAGGCCCACTCCTCCACCCTATCCCCGTAACCCCACCGAGCCAGCACATCTTCGGTCCAGATGGGTTTTCAACATAATATGGTCACCATTACTGAAGCGAGCTTTTTTTAATTCCAAATGTTATTAACAAAGTTTAAATTTCACCAGCTGCTGTGGTGAGATTTGTCTCTCTGGGCCTCTGAATTACTAGCTCAGGGCCTTTAACACTAAACCACCAACTCCCCGTTACAATTACGTCGGTTGTCACACTGTGCTGTTCTCAGCTGTTACTTTGCTACAGTGAGCACCACGTGTTCATAAACAGAAGCACCGAGACATCAAAATAAAAAAAATTACCTCAGCTTCTGTCAGCATCACTGACACAAAGCGTTATTTTTATTCGCAAGCTATGGAAGGCTAAAAATAATTTGAAAAAAAAAGCACGAAGGAAGTAAACCAAATGGTCAGCTCTTCTAAGTCTCATGTGGTTTGCAGACTCATTAGCTTAATAATTTCAATGAAGATGTCAATTGTACTTTATAAAGGATAACAGCGAAGAAGTGACTGCAGCCCGCAATGTAATCCAGGATTGTAATCTGATAATTAAAATCTGATTGAACATTGCTCGCACCATCCTCGGCGAACCCTGTTAATTAGGTTTATCATCACACCTTACTGTCCACTCTCTTCTCCTTTTAAGCTTTATTTGCCTCCCTGCATCAGATCCCATTGTCTATGCACCCCATCTCCAGGGGTTCATTTGTTACACTCCCCCTGTAGTTAAGGAGGCAGCTGGCTGACCCACTGCCAGCGTTACCCTTGTGCACCGCCACCATAGCATACAAGGGTGCGCACCAAGCGCTGGAAAATAAGATTAGGATAAATAAGTGCTTGATGGCCGGCGCAGACACACAGAATACCTGCAGCGCAGAAGCAGGCCATTCAGCCCATCGAGTCTCCACCGACCCTTCGAAAGACAACCCGATCCAGGCCCAATGCCCTGTCCCATTCCTGCAACCCCACCCTCAAGGGAAATTTAGCACGGCCAATCCATCTAACTTCCACATCTCTGAATTGTGGGTGGAAACCGGAGCACCCGGAGAAAACTCACGCAGACACGGGAAGAATGTGCAAACTCCGCACAGTCACCCGAGATCAGAATCAAACCCGGGTCCCTGGCACTGTTGGCAGAAGTACTAACCACTGTGCCACCATGCCAATACGATGGGCCGAAAGGCGTTTTTCTGTGCTGTAAAAACTGATGACACTTTGCTACGGTTCAAAATTTGGGCAGAAACGGGACTCCTCAGGATTGCGTTGTGTGTAAAGAATTGGTGGGGGGGGGGGGGGGGGGGGGGGACAATGGTGTTGGAAGAGGGGCAAATCTGCCTGTTGCTCTTTTCCATGCCATGGATGTATCTGGGGCAATTGATTGGCTGCCCCCCCTCCCCAAATCTGCTCTTTGATGACTGCAGTGGGACTCTCAGCAGGGACTTTCCTGGGGCCCCCAGGTTGCAGCAGGGAGAGCCAATAGATCTTGAAGAGCATCCATTATCTTCAACTAGAGGCCCTGTTGCTCAATGAGAAGCAGAAGAAAACTTGCCATCAGATGGACGTGCATTACTCTCTCTCACTTCCAACCCCAGCACATCGAGCCAGGCTCCATCAGTGTGTTGTGAGCTGCTCTCCCGGTGCTGAGTAAATCATGCCTGTAATTGGGCTCTGAGCCTCTTCACTTTGGCAGCCCTCCAACTCCTCCCCCAAGATCTGTTCCAGCACAGTGAGCTTCCCTCTCGGAATGAAGGGCCCATTAACTTCAAGCTGCCGTTGAATTTTCCAGGAGTTAGTTAACCAGATTCAAGCTTTGCCCGACAGTGAAGTGAGGTAATGAGGCCACTCTGGTGGAGGACCAGGACAAGGGGAATTCCAGGTCCTCTGGTCTTTAACATTTTCTTAACTGGCCAGAAGACATTCTGTGGCATTGCTCATGGATACTATATCCATCCGATGTGTGAAACCAGACAGCGATTTACAAATCGGTTTAGTTGCAGAATGTAGCATTCCATATGTCGACTTCCTGCCTTCCAATCCAGTATCCCAGCTGTTTCACTTTATTTTCATTTAAAACAATAAACCAACAGAAAAAGCTAATGAGAAAAATTAATGCCAAGTACCTTAATGCCCCTACAGTGCTCACTAGTCGCAGGAGATCTCAAGCGTGCCAGTGGACACCCCATGTTCCCTCTCCAATGGTCACCCGGCCATGAGGCGCGGCAGGCAGTCAGCTCGGATGACCCCCTCAACCTGTTAATGTCCACCTTGGCCAGGCCCAGGAGCGGGCTTATGAAGAAGGTCAGTACCATACTGCTCAACTGCATCCCCGCCTGCACATTCCCCCATCCCATTCCCATCCACTGCACAACCCTCCCCATCCCCTCACCCATCCACCTCCAATCCCCCCGCCAGCCCAACCACCCACGGCCCTCCTCCATTCCCCCGCCATACCCCTGTCCATACCTCCCCATCCGCCCACCCATCCGTCTCCATCCCCCCGCCCATCCCATCCCCCTGTCTGCCTAGTCCTTGCCTGCCCAACCTCCCATCCCCTCAGCCATCCCTCCCTATCCCCCCCCCAGCCCACCCCAGTCTCACCCCGTCTGCCTAGCCCCTGCCTGTCCAACACCCCCACCTCCTCCCTATCCCACTGCCAATCCGCCCCCATCCCCCCACCCATCACCCACTCCACTCCTGCACCAGGTAATCCAAGGTCAGGGGCATGGGGCTGAAGTGCAGCAAAAATATGAGGAGTAACTCCATCAGGTCATTAAAAAGTGAATGCAATCTTCCCCAATCTATGAACACGTGGAACAAGGGGCACCTTCCGCTTATAGTCTTGGCACAACAATAACAAATTAACAAAGGACATAATTGACAGCCCCTTAAATAGCCTCACATTATACTCATTTGGGTACAGCATTAACCTAATGGGAAAATTAACAAATTAAGCCTCTCTTCATAATCGCTAGATGTTTTTAATTAAACAATAACCTTTACCTGTATCTTAACAATATAGGCCGGAGTTCTCCAGCTGTTTGATTCTCTGTTCCCATTGACAGCCATCCCTGGGTTCCTGGAAGCGTGGGATGTCTTCAATGGGAAAACATAGAATCTCTAAAGTGCAGAAGGAGGCCGTTCGGCCCATCGAATCTGCACCAACCCTCTGAAAGAGCACCCTACCTACGCTCACTTCTCCGCCCTACCCCGTAACCAAGCATAACCTGCACATTTTTGGACACACTAAGGGACAATTTAGCGTGGCCAATCCACCTAACTTGCACATCTTTGGACTATGGGAGGAAACCGGAGCACCCGGAGGAAACCCACGCAGACACAGGGAGAACATACAAACTCCACACAGACAGTCGCCCAAGTTTGGAATTGAACCCGAGTCCCTGGTGCAGTGAGGCAGCAGTGCGAACTCTGAGCCACCGTGTCGGATAATCCCATTGACAAGTGGGGGAAGCAGAGAATCCCGCTGCCAGCAAGCGGCGCTCCGCCCAGAAACACGTGGCTGGGCAAACTGGAGAATCCCGCCCGGAATTCATACACTGAGAATGGATGTTCTGGAGCTTTGGACAGAGTCTAACCTCCTGTGACAGGGCTGTGTTTAACCTGGCCGGACTCCCTTCTCGGTCACTGCTCCACCACCTGGAGAGAAATAGTTCAAATGGAGAAACTCAAGGGAATTATGGTTGAGATAAACTGCTGAGTTCAGTTAGAGGGCGTCAGTAACCCCTCAGCCAGGATTCTCTGTTACGGGTCCGACCCGCTACCGCTGCCAGCGAGGACAGAGAATTTGGCGCTCAGCCAAATTTCCCATTCACTGCTGCGGTACTGGAGAATCCCGCTACCATGAACGGACGGAGAATCCCACCTCTTGTCCCTTTTAAGCTCCTGATCAAAATTATCTGGCTTGAAACTACTGGCTTTCTGAATCTACCTTACTGAGAGAGGTTCCAGTGATGATTAACTTCAGTTATGAGAATAAGTTGGAGAGATTGGGACTGTTCTACTTGGAGCAAAGAAGGCTGAGAGGAGATTTGATAGAGATGTTTAAAGTCATGAGGGGACTGGACAGAGTAGATAGGAAGGAACTGTTCCCGCTTGTAAAAGGACTGAAAACGAGAGGGCACAGATTTAAAGTGATCTGCAATGGAAGCAAATTTGGGGAAAAAAGCTGTTCACACAGCGAGTGGTTTGGGTCAGGAACGCTGGAAGTGCAGTGGAGGAAGGTTCAATTGAGGCATTCGAGAGGGCAGTGGATGATTATTTGAATAGAAAGATTGTACAGGAATATGGGGAAAAGGCAGAGGAATGGCACGAAGTTGTGATGCTCATTTGGAGAGACGGTGGGGACACGTTCGGCCAAATGGCCTCCTTCTGAGCCTTAACAACTCTGTGATTCTGTGACTTTTTGCTAATACAAGACATTGATACATCGTTTAATTTTCCATAGCATTTGTGCAATCATATAGAATCTAACAGGACAGGAGGGGTACATTCAGACCATCCAGTCTGCGCCAGCTCTTTGAGAGACGAAAAAAGTGACAAAATTAATGGCATTGCCAGTCTCTTTTCCTACAGCCTTAAACATCTTACCTTTCCAAGTATACATCCAGTTTCCCTCCAGAATGTAGCTCCAGTATCTCCTTCAGGTTGTATGCTGCACTGCATGTGGAAAGTCAACAGAAATCTGGGGTGAGATTTTAACTCATCAAAACCCATTCACTTGCCCAGAGTTAAAATTGGTCTTCAAACTGTCGCAGCATCGGAAGGTGAAGGATAGTTAGAGCAGGGGACCTAACCAGTGTCCCTCAGAAACAGAAATCTGCCATCCTTACCGGGCCTGGCCGACATGTGACTCTGGGCCCACAGCAATGTGGTTGGCTCTGAAATGGCCAGGCATAACATTCACTGTATCTACAAAACTTCACAAAACTTCTACAGAATAAATGAAAAGGAATGAAACCAGATGGGGCACCCGGTATCAATGTAGACACTGGTAACAACAATGGCAAACTCAGCCCTGTCGACTCTGCAGAGTCCTCCTTGCTCCCATGTTACTGCCCTAACAAGACAGAGCTGTCTCACAGTTTAGTTAAGGAACGGCCTGGCAAATTCATACTCATGGAATAATACCTTACACATAACATTCCAGACACTATTATCACCATCCCTGGATATGTCCTGTCTCACTGGCAGGACAGACCCAGCAGATTGTGCGGCACAGTGGTATACAGTCGGGAGGGATTTCCCTGGGAGTTCTCAACATTGATGCTGGATCCTATGAATTCTCATGGCATCAGATAAAACGTGGACAAGGAAACCTCCTGCTGATTACCACGCACTGTCGCCCTCAGCTCCGGAATCAGTGTTGAACACCACTTGGAGGAATCACTGAGGGTGGCAAGGACACAGAATGTAATCTGGATCCACTACTAACTGAGCTGGCCGGGTCCCAAAGGACATAGCTGCTAGACTGGGTTTGTGACAGGTAGTGAGGGAACCAACAAGAGGGAAAACATACTTGACCTCATCCTCACAAACCTGCCTGCTACAGATGCATCTGTCCATGACAGTGTCGATAGTACTGACCACAGTCCTTGTGGAGACAAAGTCCCGTTTTCACATTGAGAGTACCTTCCAACATAGTGTGGGGCACAACCACTGAGCTAACTGAGATGGACTTTGAAGAAATGGAATGAAAATGAAAATCGCTTATTGTCACAAGTAGGCTTCAAATGAAGTTACTGTGAAAAGCCCCTAGTCGCCACATTCCGGCGCCTGTTCGGGGAGGCTGGTATGGGAATTGAACCATGCTGCTGGCCTGCCATGGTCTTCTTTCAAAGCCAGCAATTTAGCCCTGTGCTAAACTGAAGAGATCAAGTAACTCAAGTCTGCACATCCAGGAGGCAGCGTGGGCAAACAGCAGCAACAGAATTATACTCAACCACACTCTGTAACCTCATGGTCTGGCATACTTCCCACTCTACCATTACCTCCAAGCCAGGGGATCAGTCCTGGTTCAATGAAGACTGCAGGCGGGCATGTCGGGAGCAGCATCTGGCATATCGAAAAAATGAGGTGTCAACCTAATGAAGCTAACCAGTGTCCCTCAGAAACAGAAATCTGCCATCCTTACCGGAACTGGCCGACATGTGACTCTGTGACTTGCATGCCAAAAGAATAAGTAGAAAGTGATAGAGCTAAGTGATCCCACAACCAATCTAAGCTCTGCAGTCCTACCACATCCACCTGTGAATGGTGGAGAATGGTGGTGGACAATTAAACAATTCACTCGAGGAGGAAGTTCCACAAATATCCCCATCTTCAATTATGGAGGAGCCCAGCACTTCAATGCAAACAACAAGGCTGAATCATCTGCAACAATCTTAAGCCAGAAGTGCCAAGTAGATAATCCATCTCAGTCTCCAGCATTACAGATATCAGCAATCAGCCAACACAATTCACTCCACGTGATATCAAGATCCAGCTGAAGGCTTTGGATACAGCAAAGGCTATGGGCCCTAACAATATTCTGCCAATAGTATTGAAGACTTTTGCTCGAGAACTTGCTGCGCCTCTAGCCAAGCTGTTCCAATACAGCTGCAACACTGGCATCTACCCAGCAATGTGGAAAATTGCCCCAATTTGTCCTGTAAATAAGAAACAGGACAAATCCAAACCAATCAATTATCACTGCAACAGTCTCCTCTCGGTTATCAATAACGTGATGGAAGGGGGCATCAAGAGGCACTTACTCAGCAATAACCTGCTCACGGATACTCAGTTTGGATTCCACCACGGACACTCAGCTCCTGACCTCACTATAGCCTTGCTTCAAACATGGACAAATGAGTTAAAATCGAGAGGTGAGGTGAGAGTGACTGCCCTTGACATCAAGGCAGCATTTGACCGAGTATGGCATAAGGTTCCCAAGCAAATCTGGAGTCAATGGGAATCAGGGGGGAAACTATCCACTGTGTCATGGAAGTGTCCCTTTAAGAAAGGTTCTTGTCTTATCACATGGCTTCAGTGATGTCATTAGTGGGTGGAGCTGAGTTATGGCTGTGTGAGGTTTTTGGTTTCGTTTTCAGGTTTGACTGCTGTGGACTCAGACAGAGAAAATAAGTGTTTTGGCGTGTCTCTCTCTATTTTCATTTTAAGTATCTGTTCCAGTAAAAGGAACATTGATTATAGCTACCTGCTTTGGTAACTTAAAAGATATAGTTTGCTTTCCGGAAGTGTTTAAACCTATTGGTAAGATGGAGTCAGAATCTCCGGGAAAGCCAGTCTTATTCAAGTGAGAATGCAGAGTGCTGGACCACGCCCTTGAAAAGGGGTTTTCGGTTTATGAGATTTTGTTTTTGAATTGGAACAGTTAAGGAGGAATTCATTATGTGTTGTACATAGATTACTGTAGCTGTGTGGTGTCTTTAATGTTTGTAATTGATAACAATTCTTGCTGTGTGTGGTTATATAAATGTTAACCAAGTTCTTAGAATAAAGCTTGTTTTGATTAATGTGTCTGGGAAGACTGATGAATCACACATGAAGGGAAGGCTCTTGTGCTCATCCTAGCCAAATTCAACATAAAAGTTAAAGGTCAGGTGAACTCCATAATACACTTTGGAGTTTCTAAGCCCTGGCCCATAACAACTGGTTGGAGTCATACCTGGCATAAAAGAAGATGGTTGTGGTGTTTGGATGTCAATCATCACAGTCCTGGGCATCACTGCATGAGTTCCTCAGGGGAGTGTCTTAGGCCCAACCATCTTCAGTTGTTTCATCAATGACTTTCTTTCCATCATAAGGTTAGCGTTGGGATGTTCAGTACCATTCATGAATCCTCAGATACTTAAGCAATCCATGTCCAAATGCAGAAAGACCTGGACAATATCCAGGCTTGGGTTGACAAGTTTCAAGTAACATTTGCACCATACAAGTGCCAGGCAATGACCACCTCCAAAAGAGAAAATTTAACAATTGCCTCTTGACATTCAATGGCATTACCATCGCTGAATCAGCATCTTGGGGGTTACCATTGATCAGAAACTGAACTGAAATAGCCATGTAAATACTGTGGTTACAAGAGCTGGTAAGAGACTAGGAATCCTCGGAAGTCACGTTCCTGATTCCCCAATGACAATCCACTGTCTGCAAGTCACAAGTTAGGGATATGATGAAATATTCTTCACTTGCCTGGATACGTGTAGCTCCAGCAACACTATAGATGCTCAACACCATCAAAGACAAAGCAGCGCACTTGATTGGTGCCCATTCCACAAACATTCACTCGTGTCACCACTGGCACACAGTGTCAACAGTGTGGACCAGGCACTGTGTCCCTAAAGGCCTTTTAGCATCCAGAAGAGCAAGGCTAACTGACACAGGAAAATGCGAGGCACCACCTGGAGGTTCCCCTCCAACTCACTCACCATCCTGACTTGGAACTATGGGCGTGATTCTCCGACCCCCACGCCGGGTGGGAGAATCGCGGGAGTACCGGGTGATTCACGCCATGCTGCCCGGGCACCCGCATGCGATTCTCCCAACCCCCCCCCTCCCCCCCAAAACGGCGTGTCGCATTTTGCGACAAGCTGCTCGGAGAATCGCCGCTCCGGTCGAGCGGCGTTTCTCCGGCCCGGATGGGCTGAGCGGCCTGCCTAATACGACCGGTACACGCCAGCGCCAACCACACCTGGTCGCTGCCGGCGTGAACAGCGCACGACCGCTGCGTGTGGGACCTGTGGGGGGCGGAGGGAGGATCGAGCACCAGGGGGATGCTCAGGAGGGGTCTGGCCCACGATCGGTGCCCACCGATCGTCGGGCCGGCGTCTCTGAAAGACGCACTCTTTTCCCTCCGCCGCCCCGCAAGATCAATCGTCCATGTCTTTCGGGGCAGCGGAGGGGAAGACAGCAACCGCGCATGCACGGGTTGGCGCCGGCCAACCTGCGTATGCGCGTTTGACGTCATTTAGGCGCCGCCGGCCGCATGATTCAGGCGGCGCCGCTTTGATGCAAGCGTCAAGGCCCGGTTCACGAGATTGGCGCGCCGCCGGTCCTAGCCCCCTGGGGGTTGGAGAATAGGGGGAGAGGAGTGGCCTCCGACGCCGGAGTTAAATACTCCGGTTTTCACTCCAGCATCGGCACTTTGTCCCCCTTTGGGAGAATCGCGGCCAATATCAGCTGCTCCTTCCCTCTCGCTGGGTCAAAATGCTGGAACTCCCTCCCTAACAGCACTATGGGTGTACCTACACCACATGGATTGCAGAGTTCCGAGAAAGCAGCTCACCACCACCTTCTCAAGGGCAATTGGTGGTGGGCAATAAATGTTGGCCTAGCCAAGGGTGCCCAAATCCAGTAAATTAATTTTATAAAAATTCCGTCCAGAATTGGAGGCAATTCTTTAATTTTGTATCATTATGACTGAACCTCCTGCAGAATTGCCCATGAGGGGATTAATCAGGATTAAAATCAGCCTTTGGTTGAAGTGGGGTTAGAGGATAGGTGACATCCATTTTAAATCCCCGCCTCTGCCCTTATAATACCTTGTTTTCCTTGGACTATGAAACGAGAAGTCATTTCATACCCCAAAGGAAAAGTGCGGGTTAATTCTAGCTGGGCATAGCGTTCTTCTGACAAGCTTTACCCTGTCTACTCTTCGCTGACGCTAACAGGCCTGCTGCACTTCTCCAGCTGGTTTTATTTGAGCTGAGGCAAGCAGTTTGTAAATGCTAGATTAATATCCTAAAGTCCGCTCAGTCATCTTTCAAGGTGAGGGAAAATGTATTCTGCTGTTAGCTTTCCCTGTCAGAACCCAGTTCAAGAAGAGCAAATACATTCGAGAGAGACTGTCAGGGTGTAAACTGGACATGACTTATTGCAAGAAACAAGCTCCATTACATTTTATTTTGTACGTTAACAGGCCTCGGGGATGTTGACATGGAAGAACATTGTTGAACAATTTGTTTCATGGTGAATCCACATGCCAAGGGTGTGAGGGAGGAAGAAAAATTGGTACAATCTCTCCAAGCCTCTCAGCAAGGGTTCCTTTCACTGCCGGCCTCCTGGCTCAGATCCAGTCCTGCATTCATTTAGCTGCACTTCTGAATTGATCATGGTTGAGTTGGGAAGGTTGTCATTCCCGTTCCATTCTGGAGACGAGAGCAGGAAATCTCTGCTGTCACTCCAGTGTAGTAGTGAGGGTGGGCTTCACTGTTGCAGATGCCATCTTTCAGATGAGACATTAAACCGCAGCCTTGTCTGCCCTCCTCTCAGGTAGATAGCAAGTCGCGTGGCCTCATTTCAAAGAAGAGAGGTCTAACCAATATCAATCAAATAAGATTATTACCGTGTATGTGTGTGTGTATGGCTGATTGTATGTGCCTGTGATTGAGGATAAGTGTGTGTGGGTGTGAGAGAGTGTGTGCGTATGTGTGAGGATGAGTGTGTGTGTTAGTGAGGATGCGCGTGTGTGAGAGATAGAATGAGTGTGTGAGGATAAGTGTGTCTGTGTTAGTGAGGAGTCTGTGTGTCTGTTTTGTGTGAGGATGTGAGTGTGTGTGTCTGGTGAGTGAGGATGAGTGTGTGTGTCTGTGGTGAGGATGAGTGAGCGTGTCTGTGTGTGCGTGTGGGTCGGTGGATGGTTATCTCAGTTGGCTAGCCTGTGATGTGTGATTCAGAATAATGCAAGGCATGAGGGTTCAATGCCTGTTCTGACTGAGGTAGCCTTAGAACCTGCCTCCGTACTTTGATGCAGAGTGGTGCCCATCAAATTATGTAACAGATTGTCTCTCTCTCTCTCTCTCCCTGGACTAATGTACAGTATTGGTCTCCTTATTTCAGGAAAGATGTAAATGTGCTGGAAGCAGTTCAGAGCAGGATTACCTGTTTAATGTCTAGAATGGATGGGTTGTGTTTTGAGGACAGATTGGATTGGATTGGATTTGTTTATTGTCACGTGTACCGAGGTACAGTGAAAAGTATTTTTCTGCGAGCAGCTCAACAGATCATTAAGCACATGGGAAGAAAAGGGAATAAAAGAAAATACATAATGGGGCAACACAAGATATACAATGTGACTACATAAGCACCGGCATCGGGTGAAATATACAGGGTGTAATGTTAATGAGGTCAGTCAATAAGAGGGTCATTTAGGAGTCTGGTGACAGTGGGGAAGAAGCTGTTTTTGAGTCTGTTCATGCGTGTTCTCAGACTTCTGTATCTCCTGCCTGATGGAAGAAGTTGGAAGAGTGAGTAAGCCAGGTGGGAGTGGTCTTTGATTATGCTGTCCGCTTTCCCCAGGCAGCGGGAGGTGTAAATGGAGTCAATGGATGGGAGGCAGGTTCGTGTGATGGACCGGGCGGTGTTCATGACTCTGTGAAGTTTCTTGCGGTCCTGGGCCGAGCAGTTGCCATACCAGGCTGTGATGCAGCCAGATAGGATGCTTTCTATGGTGCATCTGTAAAAGATAGTAAGGTTTAATGTGGACATGCCGAATTTCCTTAGTTTCCTGAGGAAGTATAGGAGCTGTTGTGCTTTCTTGGTGGTTGCGCGATGTGGGTGGACCAGAACAGATTTTTCGAGATGTGCATCCCTAGGAATTTGAAACTGCTCACCATCGCCACCTCGGCCCCGTTGATGCTGACAGGGGTGTGTACAGTACTTTGCTTCCTGAAGTCAATGACCAGCTCTTTCGTTTTGCTGGCATTGAGGGAGAGATTGTTGTCGCTACACCACTCCATTAGGTTCTCTATCTCCGTCCTGTATTCTGACTCGTCGTTATTCGTGATGCGGCCCACTATGGTCGTATCGTCAGCAAACTTGTAGATGGAGTTGGAACCAAATTCTGCCACGCAGCCATGTGTGTACAGGGAGTAGAGTAGGGGCTAAGTACACAGCCTTGCGGGGCATCGGTATTGAGGACTATTGTGGAGGATGTGTTGGTGTTCATTCTTACTGATTGTGGTCTGTTGGTCATAAAATCGAGGATCCAGTTGCAGATTGGGGAGCCAAGTCCTAGGTTTTGGAGCTTTGATATGAGCTTGGCTGGGATTATGGTGTTGAAGGCGGAGCTGCAGTCAATACATAGGAGTCTCATGTAGGAGTCCTTGTTGTCAAGATGCTCTCGGGATGAGTGTAGGGCCAGGGAAATGGCGCCTGCTGTGGACCGGTTGCGACAGTATGCGAATTGCAGTGGATCAATGTGTTCTGGGAGTATGGAGGTGATGCGCTTCATGATCAACCTCTCGAAGAACTTCATTACGACTGAGGTCAGGGCCACCGGACGGTAGTCATTGAGGCACGTTGCCCAGTTCTCCTTTGGCACCGGTATAATGGTGGCCTTCTTGAAGCGGGTGGGGACCTCGGAGTAGAGTAGGGACAGGTTAAAGATGTCCGCGAATACCTCTGCCAACTGGTCCGCGCAGGCTCTGAGTGCACGACCAGGGATCCTGTCCGGGCCCGTCGCCTTCCGAGGGTTCACTTTCAGGAAGGCTGATCTGACTTCGGAAGCTGTGATGGTGTGTATGGGTGAGTTATGGGCTGCTGGGGCACTCGACAGCGGATTGTTGGTTACCTGCTCGAACAGAGCATAGAATGCATTCAGTTTATCAGGGAGGGGTGCGCTGCTGCCGGAGATACTGCTCGGCTATGCTTTTTAGCCCGTTACATTGTTTAGTCCTTGCCACAATCGCCGAGAGTCTATCTATGACTCTAGCTTGTTTTGATATTCTCAGGTTAGTCAAGCTAGGCTTGTACCTGCTGGAGATTAGGAGTGAGCGATGACTTGATTGAAACAGGTAAAGATCCTGAGGAGCTTTGACCGTGTTGATGTGGAGAGAATGTTTCCTGTTGTGGGAGAATCTGGAACTGTTTTGAAATAAAGGTTTGCCCGTTTAGTACAGAGTTGAGAAGGAATTTGTTTCCTCTCAGAGGGTTGTGAGTATTTAGAACTCTCTTCCTCAAATGGTGATTGAGTCAGAGTCCTTGAACACCTTTAAGGCACAAGTAAATAGATTATTGATAAGCAAGAGGGTGAAAAGTTATTGGGGTGGTAGGGATGTGAAGGCGGGGTTAAAATTAGATCAGCCATGACCTTACCCAATGGCGGAGCAGGCTTGAGGGGCCGAGTGGCCTGCTCCTGCTCCTAAATCATAATGTCCAATGGAGAGAGAGATTTCAACAGTACTTCTGGGACTATGGCTAATTATCCACCTCCTGGCCAGAGTTTAAAGCTCCCTCCCACCAAATGGGTTTTGAGGATGGGGAGCATGAAACTGGAAGTATGGGATTGTACACTGGGGTGGGAAGGGCCTCGGATGGAAAGCACACCCGCAAGTGGCCACTTCGCAGCCTTTTCCCACCCAGGCTCAACCTTTAGCTGGTGGGCGGATGACTGTTCAGGGGAGGAGAGAAAGCCCAGAAATTAACCGAGGCTGATCCTGGCTGGGAAGGGAGTAAGGGTGCACCTCCATCAGAAGCCCCCTATCGACCTATCCTCCCATGACCACGATCACCTCTCTCGTGATCCCCCCCTTTTCCCCCACTCCAAGCCAATCAGATTGGTCTGCAGCTCTCCAAGGCGGGATTCCTCCCAGTGATCCCACCTTCTGCCAATCGATGCTGCTCAGAGCCTCAGATTAGCTTCAGACCCACTGGAGTCAGCTGGGATGTGTTGCCCACCGTCTCTTTGGGTGGTGGATGCTCGGTGTTCGCCATCCTGAAAATTCTGTCACGGTGAGAGGGGTCACGCTGTGCACATACCTACCTAACAGGGTCATTTTGCTAGCTGCTCCCTTGAACTGGAAGAAAGGCAGGCAGTTGTGGGGCAAAACTAAGGCTGACCACCAAGAACATAAGAACGAGGAGCAGGATTAGGCAATTCAGCCCCTCGAGCCTGGTCCGCCATTCAATATGATCATGCCCCTCATCTCTGGAATCAAAGGATAGTATGTCATATGCTACGTCAATTTATGCACTGTGATTTATGGAATCCAAATGAACTCTTAATGCTCTTCAGACTTTTCCCCAAGCTGCCTGCCTGTTTGGAGAACCCCGATAAAATGGAGAGAGTTTACAACAATGGATAAGGAGTTTTTAAATCTTACTCAAGATTGTTCTTACAAACCACTCACTCTATCTGACATAATTCCCTTTCGAACATACAGGCCAAAGATGTAAGAGCTTGGCCTTATTTTCCACCCACGGGATGGTTCTGCAGAGTACTTACCAGCTCAGAAAGCCCAATCTTTAAAAATGGCCACCCGCAGGTCGGATTTTCGTTCAGTGTGGGTGGAGCGAATTTACGGGCTGCTGGATGCAGTAGCGAGTTGGGGCGCAAGGCCTGCTCCTGCTCTGTTACTGTGTTTAAAAAGCCGCCTTAAAAAATCATGAAACAAAGAACATCACTCCAGCCCTCGCCCTACACTCCCTCACCACCACACACACACACACTTCCTACGCCCCATCCTAGTCCAACCTATGTCAACCCATTCAGCTCCACCCATCCTCGTGGCCCCTCTTACCCCCATACCAACCCATGATGCTTTACCCACCCCCATTGCCCCTACCCCTATGCCAATTTAGTGCCAACCCATGCCCTCAACACATGCCCCTTGTCCTTGCCCTCTCCATGCCAATTCATCCAGTATCCTTGGACAGTTCCTTCACAGCTTCGACACTTCCTGAACAGCTTGTCACCTTTGCGATCTGGACAGTTCTGTGACAGCTTGACAGTTTCGATGTGGATATTTGTGCATGAGAAATGCATAACCATTTTCACATTTAACAATCCGGAAAGGTGCCACACCTTTCCCGAAAGTGCCCCAGTAACCTCTCCAAAGGGATGCCCTGGCTATCCAAATGAATGCACCAAGTTCAGACCTGCCCTTGAACATAGAACATAGAACATAGAACAGTACAGCACAGAACAGGCCCTTCGGCCCTCAATGTTGTGCCGAGCCATGATCATCCTACTCAAACCCACGTATCCACCCTATACCCGTAACCCAACAACCCCCTCCTTAACCTTGCTTGATCTAATTGGCACACTCCAGATTCCACACTCCTGGCCTTCCAAAATCCCACTTCAGTGGATGCAGCTGGTGATTTTAATGGCCAGCTGTCCCGAAGACTCCTGCATACACTAACCTTGGCCTGACTCCAGTCCCAGTCCCTGATGATGGGCATTGAAATATTGTCCACCACCAGGATTTTTGCTATGGTGTCGAGCGTCTCCATCATTGAGAGAATCTGTAGCTTGGGCAGCAGCCATTCACAAATTCACTGACCTCGGCAAATACGTAAAATCCCCCAAGAGTAAAATTCCGCAGTTTGTGTTAATTTAGCGCCTTTCATCTCCTGAAGATATCGCAGAGCTCTTCACAGCCAATGAAAGACTTTTGAAGTGTAGCTACTGTCGTAATGGAGAGAAATTTAGCAGCCAATTGGCACACAGTAAGATCCCACAAACAGCAATGTGACGATGGCCTGTTTTTAAGTAATATCGATGCAGGGATATATATTAGTACTGGCCACTGTGGAAAATGCCTCTGCTCGTGTGAAAAAAACTGCCTTGGAATCATTCACATCTATCTGAGAGGGCTAGAGGGCTAGAGGGACCTCGGTTTAGCATTCCACCTGAAATGCAGCACTGCTGACAGTGCAGCACTCCCTCAATCCTGCTCTGGAGTGCAGACTGAATCAGGTTCAAAGACAGCGGGCGGGATTCTCTGATGCTGAAGTTAAGTGTTGGCACCGTCGTAAACGCTGTCACGTTTCACGACGGTGTCAACAGGCCCCCAGGAGCAGCTATCCCGAGCCTGATAGGAGGCCAGCCTGGCACTGGAGCGACCCACGCCGCTCCAGCTGCCGATACCGGCCTCAAATGGGCGCCGCGGGTCTGCGCATGCGTGCTGCGACCGGCGCGATTGCACGCATGTGCGGTAGCCTCCTTCTCCGTGCCGGCCCCGACCCAACATGGCATAGGGCTACAGGGGCCGGCACGGAGCAAAAGAGGCCCCCAGCCCGAGAGGCAGGCCCGCCGGTCGGTCGGCCCCGATTGCGGGCCAGGCCATAGCGGAGGCACCCCTCCCCTAGGGTCTCCCCCCACCCCCCCCCCCCCAACCAGGCCGCCCCCGAAAGGATACACGCCGAGGTCCCGCCGGGTAAGACCACACGTGGATGGCGCCGGTGGGATTCGGGTTTTTTTTGCGGCCACTCGGCCTATCCCGGGCAGAGAATCGTCTACGCAGCCCTCGACTGGTACCGCACCAACCACGCTGGCGCCAATGGCGCCGATTCTCCGCTCTCCAGAGAATCGGCGGATCGGCGTCGGGGCAGCATCGCACGAGTCCCGCCCGGCAAGGCGATTCTCCGACCCGGTGTGGGCTGAGTGAATCCCGCCCAGCATTTCCCAATGCTGGTCGGGTGTGTTCCTGGAGGATTCATCACACCACATGACCTCCTGCGTCGAACTACTCCTCTCCAACTCACGCTAGTGACATTCCGATGCCAACAAGTTCATTGCTACGTAATCGGATGAATCTGGTCCGGCAATATTTTCACAACTAAATCATGAAATGAAATGGGGAGGGGGAAAAACAAACAAGCAGAGCTTTGTTTAATGATCCTTCGCTTTCTTCTCCTGTAACCTTCTTATCCTGCAGACTTCAGGCAAATGGTGGAGGGTTGACAACTGTAACCGCAGTGGCCATTTTGCTCATGAAAACCGGCCCATTAACGGGCATCACAAGCCGGGGGAAGGGGGGGTGGGTGGACGCAGGAACTGCTGCTGAATTATGAAGCTAATCTTTCCTGAGGACTCTTTTGAACAGCACAGCCAGGCAAAAGGGGGGGGGGGATGTTTCAATTCTCCCGATGCCTATTAGAACAAATGTAACATTTCCACTGTGTCTGTGATCTGACAGAGCTGGCGAGATAGTTGGATGCAAATGTGTAGAAGGATTGTCGCTGTCATTTTCAATTTCATGGCTGCTTTTCATAATCACCTGTTACAGAGCTCTTGAGACTCTTTCTTTTCCCAAATAAAACAGCCTCGGAATTGTTTTGACAACGGTGACAGGAATTGTCCGTAATTATATACACACAAGAGAGGCTGGGATTGTTCGACTTCAAACACAGAAGGTTAAGGGAAGATTCAATCAAGGTTTTCAAAGCATACACGGGGTTTTTGTGGAGGACGCAGTGAGACGCAGTTTCCACGGGCTGAAGATTCAAGGTCAACGCCCAAACACTGATATTCTCCACAGACCTCAAAGGAAGTTCCTGGCAAAAAATTCAGCCGACGGTCTGACATGGGTTTCCCCTTTCCCGATATAGGATTGGATCTGGCACCAGGTGGCAACCAGCAGCAGTGAGGTCATAAATCAGGGTCGGCAACCAATCACATTCAAGTGCTCTCGCAGACAACAAACCAGGAAGTAGCTAGCACTGCTTATCCTTTACTTTTGATTTAATTTCACTGAGATCAAGATGAATGATTGGAGTACACACATGTGATTGAGGTCAAAGGTGAAATATCACAAATAAACTATATGAAAATAGATGGAATCTTTCCTCACAATGTTGAAATTTGATACTCTACAAGTATAAAATCCATTTTTCAATACTAGTGAGGCTGTTCAATAGTCATTGTGAAATTAGAACCCCATTAAAACCCAGCCGTACCTCATTTAATAAAGTGTAACATTTTCAAGGGTCTTTATAGGGAGATTAATAAAGCAAAGGCAGAGACAAGATGCACTGGAACAACTTGCCAACCCGCTTTGATACACCTTCCAAACCCGCAATCCCTACCACCCAGAAAAGGATAAGGGCAGCAGACACATGGGGACACCACCAACTGCAAGTTTCCCTCTAAACCACTCACCATCCTGTGTTGGAAATATATCGCTGTTTCCTTCACTGTCGCTGGCTCAAAATCCTGGAATTTCCTCCCTAACAGCATTGTGGGTGTACCTACACCTCAGGGAGGGCAGCAGTTCAAGAAGGCATCGCACCGTCTCCTTCTGAAGGAGGATTAGAGATGGGCAATAAATGGCCATGAATGAAGAAAAAAAAATCCATTACAAGTATATGTGCAGAAGGCTGGGTATCAAACTATGTCTCCATGAAAATTCTTACCAATGTTAGAATATGGCAGTCGCCTGAGTTGTATAAACTGATTGAGCTTTAAACAGGACAGGGTTTTGGGAATGGGCAGCCCAGGGAACAAAATGGAGGAAATATCATTTTGGACAATCGGCCAGAATTCTATACTGCTCGGTCAGGCGCGCGTGACATCGCAAAGGGTGATGTTGGGCACTCATCCGGACCTCTTTGTGCACCCGTGTAACATTTTGGTTGGCGGGCGTGCTAGAGTCAGAAGTGTGACCGCTGACAATGAAGCAAGCAGTTAAACCCATGAAGGGGACAATTGAGTTCAATTTTACGTGGCTCGCCTGCTTTTACAGTTGATGGGCGAGACAATTGGCCAGTCGGCCTTTATGTTTCAGCCGCAGCCTTGATCCAGGACGGAATGATTTGTCAGGGTGCAAATAAAATTTTAAAAGGTGTTTGGGGAGTGAGGTTTATGTTCGAATGTGCTACCTCAACACTCTTTACAGAGCTTTTCCATTACAATTTATTTTTTACAGGTCAGCAGCTTCCTGAGACAGTTCCGCGGAGGCTGTGCTCCCTGAGGGAGCACATTAGAATCGCCAATGTGCACCCTCCTTTGGGACGGCATGGCGGTACAGTGGTTAGCACTGCTGCCTCACAGCATCAGGGACCTGTGTTTGATTCTGACCTTGGGTGACTGTGTGGAGTTTGCACTTTCTCCACATGTCTGCGTGGGTTTACTCCCACAGTCCAAAGATGTGCAGGTTAGGTGGATTAGCCATGATATGGCCATGCCTCTTATTGTCCAAAAGATCAGTTGGGGCAGCAGGGGAGCGGGCGGGAGGGGCATGGCATGAGTAAGGGCGCTCTTTCGGAGGGTCAGTGCAGACTCGATGGGCCAAATTACTTCCTTCTGCACAGTTGGGATTCTATGATTCCTTTTCTCCGTGCCTGCCCTCTTCCCGTCCTCCCGGAGCAATGGAGCCTTTCCCAGCCTGCATGTTAATTGGCCAGCGAGAGTCAAAACACACTCTGGGGCCAACCGCTCCGAGTATGCACGCACGACGGACCGCGAAACTCCTTAATTTAACCTACAATAAGGATAAGTGTGTGTTTAGCACTGACCGTCTAGCCATCCTCGGCTACGTAGTGCGTAACGGAGTGATAGGCCCCGATCCCGAACGCATGCGCCCCCTGATGGAACTCCCTCTCCCCAACTCCCTCAAATCCCTCAAACGCTGCCTGGGCTTCTTCTCCTATTACACCCAGTGGGTCCCCAATTACGCCGACAAAGCCCGCCCCCTCATCCAGTCCACCTCCTTTCCCCTGTCGATGGAGGCCCGCCAGGCCTTTAGCCACATCAAAGCGGGTGTCGTAAAGGCCACGATGCGCGCTATTGACATGTCCCTCCCATTCCAGGTCGAGAGCGACGCGTCCGATGTAGCTCTGGCGGCCACCCTGAACCAAGCGGGCAGGCCCATGGCCTTCTTCTCACGAACCCTCCACGCTTCCGAAATCTGCCACTCCTCAGTGGAAAAGGAGGCACAGGCCATAGTTTAAGCTGTGCGATATTGGAAGCACTATCTGGCCAGCAGGAGGTTTACCCTCCTCACAGACCAACGGTCAGTGGCCTTCATGTTCGACAATGCACAGAGGGGCAAGATCAAGAACGACAAGATCTTGCGATGGCGGATCGAGTTGTCCATGTACAACTACGATATCTTGTATCGTCCTGGGAAGCTCAACGAGCCTCCCGATGCTCTATCCCGCGGTACCTGCGCCAGCGCGCAGATTGGCCGCCTCCGCTCCCTCCACACGGACCTCTGCCATGCAGGGGTCACTCGTTTTTACCATTTTATTAAGACCAGCAACCTGCCCTACTCCGTTGAGGAAGTCAGGACCGTCACCAGGGACTGCCACGTCTGCGCCGAGTGCAAACCGCACTTCTACCGCCCCGAACGAGCGCATCTGATCAAGGCGTCCCGCCCCTTTGAATGTCTCAGTATAGACTTCAAGGGTCCCCTCCCCTCCAACAACCGTAACACATATTTCCTGAGTGTTATTGATGAGTACTCCTGCTTCCCTTTCGCCATTCCCTGTCCCAAAATGACCACAACAACCGTCATAAAGGCCCTCCTATCCATCTTATCCCTGTTTGGTTACCCCGCGTACATCCACAGCGACCGGGGGTCCTCCTTTATGAGCAACGAACTGCGTCAATTCCTGCTCAGCAGGGGCATAGCCTCTAGCAGGACGACCAGTTATAACCCCCGGGGTAATGGTCAGGTCGAACGGGAGAATGGCACCATTTGGAAGACCATCCTGCTGGCCCTATGGTCCAAAGATCTGCCTATCCCCGTTGTCAAGAAGTCATTCCCGACGCCCTGCATTCAATCCGGTCTCTCCTCTGTACTACCACTAATCAAACACCTCATGAACGTCTTCTTGTTTTCCCCAGGAAGTCATCCACCGGATCCCCTCTCCCGACCTGGCTGGCCACTCCCGGGCCCATCTTGCTCCGGAAGCATGTGCGGGTGCACAAGTCCGACCCGTTGGTTGAGCGAGTCCAGTTACTCCACGCCAACCCGCAGTATGTGTACGTGGAGTATCCCGACGGTCGGCACGGAACGGTGTCGCTCCGGGACCTGGCACCCGCCGGCGTGCGGCCCTCGCCTCTTCCATCAACACCCCCCCCCCAACCCCAATTCTCCCCAGCGCCCCCCGCGCCCCCACGACCCAGCGCATATACGCCCCCTTCCCCGATTACAGCGTCTCCACCACCGGCCGGGGGTATGGAGACACATCTATGACCGACGCTCCCGGAGGCAAGGACGACCATCGGCCAGACGTCACCGGCTCCACTGCGACGGTCCACCAGAACATCACGGGCACCCGACAGGCTGATCGTGACCATCTGATGCAGCCATGGGACTTTATTGGACTCTATTGTAATTTTTTTTAGTATGTAGTATTGTTTATTTTGCCACAAGCCAGTGGGCAGCCCATATCTTCGATTATCTCTACTCATATCACCAGTCCTCGGACCCCCCATCTCTTCCCCTCACACCCCCAGCCCCCCGCCCCCCGCCTTCTTTATCCACAAGGGGTGAATGTGGTGATATGAGTGGGAGCACTGCCATTGGTGCAGAGCATTGGTTTCCCATTGGCTCTGGCTGGTGATTTGCCTCTCGTCTGATTGGCTGGGTCTAGTCATGTGACTGCTCACCAATTGGTCGAGAGGCAAGTAGACCCCTCCTCCGAGGCGGGGTATAAGTACCCAGGTTTCCCGGCGGTCGGCCTTTTTCTGTAGTCGACCACCGGGCTACCAACTAGCTGATTAAAGCCACAGTTTGGATCTTCATCGTGTCTCGCGTCCAATTGATGGTACATCAATCAGCAAGTTCAGTTCATGACCTGCAGATAATCAGGTATAGGTGTAGGAAAAATTGACATATTACTTTTACCGCCGTTTCATTTGGAAAAGGAAAACCCTTGCCATTCAAACTTTCAGCTTCATCTGTAAAAGCTTTAAATTACCCAGTCACAGAATATTCCAATAGTTAAAGCCCCTGCAGGGGGAGGGGGGATGGACCTGAGTGATTTACTGCTTTGTATCTGCTGTGATATAGAAATGGCACACTGAATGCCTCTCTGCCAATCTTTTCAATCTCAGAGAAAATATATTTAATTATCTCTAAAATGCAGCTTAAGCTCACTGTGATAAATTAGAGAGGAGGACAGCAGAAAGATCAATCAGCTAGCATACATATCCCATCTATCACTGCTGGGAAAAGGTTTTTTGAGGTCAGGCAGAGGTCCCAATCATTTTCCCTGTGACAGATGATGTGGTCTGAATTTAATCAATATTTATTCTTTCATGACAGTGTATCACAAACTGTCTCAGAAACAGGTAGGAATCCAGGGCAGGTAGGATAATTGACATTAAGGAAGATGACTTCACATCCCACCATTAGCAGGAATGCACCCAAATTCTTTGGGAACATTTCAAAATGACAGGGCTGCTCTTCTGTACAGTTAAGCCTTTCCCTGCACTGAACGATGTCTCCAGCTACCCACAGCAGGTCCTTCCGATCTCGGTGTCCATGTACATAGATCCCTGAAAGTTGCCACCCAGGTTGAGAGAGTTGTTAAGAAGGTGTACGGTGTGTTAGCTTTTATTGGTAGAGGAATTGAGTTTCGGAGCCATGAGGTCATGTTGCAGTTTTGTACAAAACTCTGGTGCGGCCGCATTTGGAGTATTGCGTGCAGTTCTGGTCGCCTCATTATAGGAAGGATGTGGAAGCATTGGAAAGGGTGCAGAGGAGATTTACCAGGATGTTGCCTGGTATGGAGGGAAGATCTTATGAGGAAAGGCTGAGGGACTTAAGGCTGTTTTCGTTAGAGAGAAGAAGGTTAAGAGGTGACTTAATTGAGGCATACAAGATGATCAGAGGATTAGATAGGGTGGACAGTGAGAGCCATTTTCCTCGGATGGTGATGTCCAGCACGAGGGGACATAGCTTTAAATTGAGGGGAGATAGATATAGGACAGATGTCAGAGGTAGGTTCTTTCATCAGAGAGTAGTAAGGGCGTGGAATGCCCTGCCTGCAACAGTAGTGGACTCGCCAACACTAAGGGCATTCAAATGGTCATTGGATAGACATATGGACGATAAGGGAACAGTATAGATGGGCTTTAGAGGGGTTTCACAGGTCGGCTCAACATCGAGGGCCGAAGGGCCTGTACTGCGCTGTAATGTTCTATGTTCTATGTTCTATGTTCAATCCCCAAATAAAACCCACAAATTCACACCGACGTACACACTGCAGCCCCGAATCTTGAATCACGGGATCGTTACAATGCAAAAGGAGGCCATTTGGCCCTTCGAGCCTGCACCAGCTCCCTCTAAGAACCATTCAACACGTCTCAAAGCTCACACATCCCCCACGACCCTACACACCTTTTTACCTTTAGGTTCTCCTCTAACTCCCTTTGGGGAGCCCCATTTGAAACTGCCCCCACCACACACTCATGCAACACATTCCAGATCATAGCTCCTCACCACGTTAAAAAAAACATTCACCTCACTTTTGGTTTCTTACACAGATCATCTCAAACCGATGTCCTCTGCTTTCAATCCTTGTACCAATGGGTACGGTTTCTCTCCATCAGATCGCTCATGATTTTGAACATTCCTGCCTAATCTCCTCACAATCTTGACTTCTCTTAGTAGATCCGCCTCAGCTTTGTCAACATATCCATGCAATTGAGGTCCCTCCTCCCAGGAAAAATTCTCATAAATCTCTTCAGCATCCACTCTAATGCCTTCTCATTCATCCAAAAATGAAGTATCCAGAATTAGGCACAATGCTCCAGTTTAGGCTGAATGAGTGTTTTATTAAGCTGCATCTGCCACCTGTCTGCCCATTCCACTGACCTGTCTACATTGACATGGCAATATCAGGTCAAGTACAAATAGTTTAAACATCATTGCCCGTTTGCTTTTTTTTTAAAATTTAGATTAGCCAATTATTTTTTCCAATTAAGGGGCAATTTAGCGTGGCCAATCCACCTACTCTGCACATTTTTGGGTTGTGGGGGCGAAACCCACGCAGACACGGGGAGAACGTGCAAACTCCACACGGACAGTGACCCAGAGCCGGGATCGAACCTGGGACCTCAGCGCCGTGAGGCGGTTGTGCTAACCACTAGGCCACCGTGCTGCCCTACCCTTTGCTTTAATGTATCTCTACTCCTCATGCTGGAGTACAGACCCATGGGCGTATTATGCCCTCCAATCTTTGAAGCCCAAGTCCCTCTTCGAGACAGCATCTACTCCCATTTGGAAGCAAATGGACGTATTGGTGAGACGCAGCATGGTTTTGCGAAGGGGAGGTCGTGTCTAACTTGATAGAGTTTCTTGAAGAGGTCACAAAGATGATTGATGCAGGTTGGGCAGTGGATGTTGTCTATATGGACTTCAGTAAGGTCTTTGATAGGGTCCCTCATGGTAGACTGGTACAAGAGGTGAAATAACACGGGATCAAAGGGTGCTTTTCTAATTGGAGGGCTGTGACTAGTGGTGTTCCGCAGTGATCAGTGCTGGGACCTTTGCTGATCGTAGTATATATAAATGATTTGGAGGAAATTGTCACTGGTCTGATTAGTAAGTTTGCAGATGACACAAAGGTTGGTAGAATTGCGGACAGCGATGAGGACTGTCAGAGGATACAGCAGGATTTAGATCATTTGGAGACTTGGGCGGAGAGATGGCAGATGGAGTTTAATCCTGACAAATGTGAAGTAATGCATTTTGGATGGTCTAATGCAGGTAGAGAATATACAGTGAATGGTAGAACCCTCAAGAGTATTGACAGTCCGAGAGATCTAGGTGTACAAGTTCACAGGTCACTGAAAGGGGCAACACAGGTGGAGAAGGTCGTCAAGAAGGCATACGGCATGCTTGCCTTCATTGGCCGGGGCATTGACTATAAGAATTGGCAAGTCATGTTGCAGCTGTATAGAAACTTAGTTAGGCCACACTTGGAGTAACCCTGCCAGCTGAGGTACCGACCCCACCTGACCCCTGCCAGCTTAAGTATTGACCATACCTCTCCCATGCCAGTTCAGGTCCCAGCCCCTCCACTTACCTGCCAGCTGAGGTACCAACCATACCCCTCCCCTGCTAGCTGAGGTTCCGGCCCCACCCCTCCCCTGCCAGATGAGGTACCGACCCCACCCCTGCCAGCTGAGGTACCGACCCCACCCTCCCCTGCCAGCTGAGATACTAACCCCTCCCCTGCCAGATGAGGTACCGACCCCACCCCTGCCAGCTGAGGTACCGACCCCACCCCTCCCCTGCCAGCTGAGATACTAACCCCTCCCCGCCAGATAAAGTATTGACCCCACCCCTCCCCTGCCAGCTGAGGTACTGACCCCTTCTCTGCCATCTGAAGTACCAAGCCCATCCCTCCCCTGCCAGCTGAGGTACCGACTCCACCCCACCCCTGTCAGTTGAGGTACTGACCCCACCCCTGCCAACGAAGGTGTGCTGCCCTGCACAGTTCCCAGGGTCTGGCCTGAGTCAGAAGGTCAGGCCCATTGCCCCTTGCTTTGAGTCTATTGTAACATGTGGGGCCTTGACATGGGTCCCGCGAGATAAGAATGTAGATTAACCAGTGTTTCACTCCATTTGACCATTTCTTTCACAGATACTTGCTCATTACTCTGAAGATTTACATGCCTTCAATAATGCTGTTAGGACACTAACAGCGCAATGGTCTGCTAGTCATTCCCGAGTTAGGATTGCCCTGACCCAACAATTACTTTCTCTCATGCACGCTTTGTGGTTAAGTGTACTTCATGTCAACATGTCACTCGTTGTAATAAGCAGTCTCCTCTCGGCCTAACTCATTAAACTGGCCTCCTCGCTTCACTTCAGCTTTTCCTGTGTTTAAATCCAGAGACATGCAAAGTGTGGCGGATAATTTACTGTCCCAGCTAAACGATTTAGATTCATTTGCCTCTGTCACAACGATTCATAAATCCAATTTATCAGACTTGCACAAGCTGCGTTGGTCATCTCATTAGAAAGAACGGCATTTGCACTTGACTCAAAGTGGGTTCTAAATGATGGTGAGGTGTTGCCTTGAAGGAAAGACAAAGCCCTCCAAACAAGTGGCACAGGATTTGCCACCCTCTGAAATTCAGTAACACCGCTAATTCTGGGTGCTGGTGTGTCAGTCTGTTAACCCCGCACAATAGGTTGGATCAAACCCCCTGTTGGCTACTGTGAATATGGTTGCAACCACGAAAGGACCTGCTCTCCAAGAGCATATTACGAACACAGACCTGTTGCTCGTTCTGGGTGAGTGTGCTTAACACTCAATTTGGCTCTGTTTCGTTACTTGGCTCTGGAGTCGCCACGTATCGTTAAGATACTGCCACAAGTTTCAAGGTGAAGTTCAAAGCAATAAAACCATACACCAGTTAGTAAGTTCAAACAACTGAGTTTATTATAATACAATTATAATAACTACCCATGCACACGCTAAGAGGATTAAACTATTCCTACCGCTAAATAAACAAATACTTATCTCGAAGGAACTGCCGGATCAGGGGGGGGCAAGGCCTCTTGCTCTGCTCTGGTCTGCAGACTTCAGGTTGGTACGGGTTAAAAAGGGGTCAGGAGTGTCTATCTCTGGTAGCGATCGTTGTGAAACACTTACTTGCTGGCGGCTGCTGTCCCAAACCTCTCCTCTCTCTCGTTCAAGGTCTTCTTGGCAAAAGCTGGTCGAGGTGCTGGTCCACAGAGGAGGGCTGGTCAAGGAGAGAGAGGAGGGCTGGACAAGAAGAATGAACTAAGTGTGGGAACTGTCTTTTATAGGTCCCAGGGATCCGCGCCCCTTTGGGCGGACCCCTTTACCTGCTCGGAATCGATTGGGTCCCTTCCCAATCGATATGTTTGAAACCCCCCCAATACTGAGGCTGTTCCTTGGCTACTGGGCGGGCTTTCAGGTTCTTTGTCTTCGAACCCCGCTGGTGCCGGGGTGTCTGGTATCCTATACAATGTTGCAGTTACTTCCCCATTTGTGTCCATTGTCTCTGGGATCGTCCCATTACTATGCTAACTGCCTTGGAGATTGCCTCATTAGTATGCAGAATGTTCGTTTCAGTGCTGTCTGCTCTCTTAGCAGGCAGAATCCACATTTGCTTGGTGCAGCCTGCTGGTGCTGCAAACATTGTCCATTTTAACCTGTATGCTTTGCGTTCTGTCATTTTGTATTTAGGGAATGGCCAACTTCGGTGGCTACAGACCAGACCCCAACAGTGGCCAGGATACCAGACCTAAACCCCAAACGTAGAATCATAGAATCCTTACAGTGCAGGAGGAGGACATTCGGCCCATTGAGTCTGCACCAACCCTTTGAAAGACCAGCCGGAGGAAACCCACGCAGACACGGGGAGAAAGTGCAAACTCCACACAGACAGTTACCTGAGGTCGGAATTGAACCCAGGTCCCTGATGCTTTGAGGCAGCAGTGCTAACCACTGTGCCACTGTGTGAGACTGTACAGAAAGAATACTTTGCTTCAGGTGCGATTGCACAAAGAAATAGGGATTTGGTATTTTAAAACATAACTTTATTTTTTTATTTTTTTTTTATAAATTTAGATTACCCAATTATTTTTTCTATTAAGGGGAAATTTAGAGTGGCCAATCCACCTACTCTGCACATTTTTGGATTGTGGGGGCGAAACCCACGCAGACACGGGGAGAATGTGCAAACTCCACACGGACAGTGACCCAGAGCCGGGATCGAACCTGGGACCTCAGCGCCGTGAGGCGGTTGTGCTAACCATTAGGCCACCGTGCTGCCCTGAAACATAACTTTATTATGAACACAATATTAAACTCTTTAAGATCACACCTCAAAATAGCCCTTAAACATTCCAACTCAATACCCTATTAAACAACATGAAAGAATAAATATACAGTTGTGGGAGGAAACCGGAGTACCTAGAGGAAACCCGGCACAGACGGGGAGAACATGCTAACTCCACACAGTCACCCAAGGCCAGAATTGAACCCGGGTCCCTGGTGCTGAGACACCTGTGCTAACCACTGTGCCACCATGCCTGACAGAATGGAGGGGCTGAATGGTCTGTTCCAGTATCAATTTCCAGTGTGATTGGTTTTTGACTGGGCTCACAATATCATATTTACCCTAATATACCTTCGGAGTATCATTAATTGTAATTGGTCATTAAGGGTGCCAATCACAGGCAAGGAAGAGATGACAGGAAAATATCGAAATGGCCAACCTGCAATTTGTGGAAATAGGTAATTTTACTAATTGCTTTGATCGCCTGGTGGGGTAACAGGGAAAAGGCGGGTGAGTGGGCCAGGTTGGGATACTCTTTTGGAGGGTCAATGCAGACCCGATGGGCTGAATGGCCTCCTTTTACACTGTTGGGATGCTATGCAGATCATGGCTGATATCTCTTAAACTCCGATTACCCACTCTTGATTCCTATGGTTCGAAACCTTCACTGGACAAAATAAAACAGCCTCCACCTTTAAAACTCCGCAGGCTTTTTCGGGTGTAGAGTTCCTGATTTACCATTACCCGTTGTGTGAGGACACTGAAAGCCAGGTGGGAGGAACAGGCGAGAAAACTCCAGCATTTTACCAGAGCCAATTCCTCTGGCATCGCAATGACGATCACGTAAAATCATCTTTGCTGGTCTGGACACTGCATCCACATGATGTGAGTGGAGGGTTGGCGTAGGTGGAGGGTTGTGTAGGTGGAGGGTTGGTGTAGGTGGAGGGTTGCTGTGAGTGGAGGGTTGGTGTAGGTGGAGGGTTGGTGTAGGTGGAGGATTGGTGTAGGTGGAGGGTTGGTGTAGGTGGAGGATTGGTGTAGGTGGAGGGTTGGTGTAGGTGGAGGATTGGTGTAGGTGGAGGATTGGTGTAGGTGGAGGGTTGGTGTGAGTGGAGGGTTGGTGTAGGTGGAGGGTTGATGTAGGTGAAGGGTTGGCGTAGGTGGAGGGTTGATGTAGGTGGAGGGTTGGTGTGAGTGGAGGGTTGGTGTAGGTGGAGGGTTGGTGTAGATGGACGGTTGGAGTGAGTAGAGGTTTTGGTGTGAGTGGAGGGTTGGTGTAGGTGGAGGGTTGGTGTAGTTGGAGGGTTGGAGTGAGTGGAGGGTTGGCGTAGGTGGAGGGTTGGTGTAGGTGGAGGGTTGATGTAGGTGAAGGGTTGGTGTAGGTGGAGGGTTGATGTAGGTGAAGGGTTGGTGTAGGTGGAGGGTTAATGTAGGTGGAGGATTGGTGTAGGTGGAGGGTTGGTGTAGGTGAAGGGTTGGTGTAGGTGGAGGGTTAATGTAGGTGGAGGATTGGTGTAGGTGGAGGGTTGGTGTAGGTGGAGGGTTAATGTAGGTGGAGGATTGGTGTAGGTGGAGGGTTGGTGTAGGTGGAGGGTTGCTGTGAGTGGAGGGTTGGTGTAGGTGAAGGGTTGGTGTAGGTGGAGGGTTGGTGTAGGTGGAGGGTTGGTGTAGGTGGTGGGTTGGAGTGAGAGGAGGGTTGGTTAGGTAGACAGTTGGTGCAGGTGTAGGGTTGGTGTAGGTGGAGGGTTGGTGTCGGTGTAGGGTTGGAGTGAGAGGGGGGTTGGTTAGGTAGACAGTTGGTGTAGCTGTAGGGTTGGTGTAGGTGGAGGGTTGGTGTAGGTGGACGGTTGGTGTAGGTGGAGGGTTGGTGGAGGTGTAGGGTTGGAGTGAGAGGAGGGTTGGTTAGGTAGACAGTTGGTGCAGGTGGAGGGTTGGTGTAGGTGGAGGGTTGGTGTGGGTGGAGGGTTGGTGGAGGTGGTGGGTTGGAGTGAGAGGAGGGTTGGTTAGGTAGACAGTTGGTGTAGCTGTAGGGTTGGTGTAGGTGGAGGGTTGGTGGAGGTGTAGGGTTGGAGAGAGAGGAGGGTTGGTTAGGTAGACAGTTGGTGCTGGTGGAGGGTTGATGTGAGTGGACGGTTGGTGTTATTGTAGGGCTGGTCTCAATGGAGAGTTAATGTAGGTGGAGGGTTGATGCATGTGAATTATCATGGAATTATAGAATTTACAGTGCCATTCAGCCCATCGAGTCTGCACCGGCTCTTGGAAAGAGCACCCTACCTAGGCCCATATCACCACCCTATCCCCACACCTCCACCCTATCTCCGTAATCCCACATAACCTTTTTGGACACCAAGGGCAATTTAGCATGGCCAATCCACCTAACCTGCACATCTTTGGGCTGTGAGAGGAAACCGGAGCACCCGGAGGAACCCACGCAGACATGTGGACAACGTGTGGATTCCGCACAGACAGTGACCCAATCCAGGAATCGAACTTGGACCTGGACCGACCCTCCACTCACACCGACCTTCCACTCACACCGACCCTCCACTCACTCCAACCCTCCACTCACTCCAACCCTCCACTCACTCCTACCCTCCACTCACTCCGACCCTCCACTCACTCCTACCCTCCACTCACTCCAACCCTCCACTCACACCGACCCTCCACTCACACCAACCCTCCACTCACTCCAACCCTCCACTCACTCCAACCCTCCACTCACACCGACCCTCCACTCACACCGACCCTCCACTCACTCCAACCCTCCACCTGCACCAACCCTCCACTCACTCCAACCTTCCACCTGCACCAACTCTCCACTCACACCAACCCTCGTATGATAGTAGAATCCACAAGTCCATAGAGTACAGAAGGAGGCCATTCAGCCTACCAGGTCTGCACAGACCCTCCAAACATCACTGTGCCTAGGCGCCAGACCTACCCCGTAACCCCATCTAACTTCCACATCTTTGGACACTAAGGGACAATTTATCATAGCCAATCCATCTAACCTGCAGATTTTTGGACTGTGGGAGGAAACCAGACGATCCAGAAGAAACGCACGCAGACACAGGAAGAACGTGCAAACTCCACACAGACCGTCACCAATGTCCAGAATTGGACTGGGGTCCCGAGGGCTGTGAGGCAGCAGTGCTAACCACCGTGCCAAGTAGAGAGAGTGTGGGAGAAATCAGCATGAAGGTAGCAGCTGGACAGAGCTATACCTTGGAGATATGTATATAGCTGTGAGTTAACAATAAACTGTCCATGGTCAACCAGACAAGCATGCAAACCTCTTGGTGAGATATCAAACAACCTTTCAACATTGTCCTGATCGGGAAATGTCTCCTACTAACTCTTCATTATAAGTCTCCATATAGCTAAGGTAGATCGCAGAATCACTGCAATGTGAAATGTGAACGGCATTATATTTCTGTCACAGCTCCATGAAAAGATGCTCAACTGATGTCTGCAAATGTTGGAAACCTCTAGGGTGAATTGACCTGATTTTGAATTAATAGGTGAACATTGACACTCAGCAGTGGAATACAAAGGGCAGGAAGGCTGAGCTCCAGTTGTAGAGAGCCTCAGTCAGTCACCAAATGCATTCAGCTTCGAGAAGCACACCTCAGAAAGCATAGATTGGCCTTAGAGAGGATAAAGTGCAGATTCACAAGAGCTGAGAGAGGTAAACTATAAAGGGCGAACTTGCAGTGTCCAGAGTTTAGAGGATCGAGAGATCAATGTGCTCGAGATGTTTAAAAGGATTTGGCAGAGGTAGAAAGAAACAAATGAGTTCATCTGGTGAGAGGAATCCAGGACCATGGAGCACAATCTTAAAATTAGTGCCAGGTCAGCCAGGAACAAGGGGCGGGATTCTCCGACCCCCCGACGGGTTGGAGAATCACTCGGGGCCGGCGATAAGCCCGCCCCCGCCGTGTCCCGAATTCTCCGCCCCCCGAGATTTGGCGGAAGTCCCGCCGCTGACTACCCTCTCCCACCGTGGATTAAACCACCTTTCTTACCGGCGGGATTGGCGGCGCAAGCGGGCGCCGGGGTCCTGGAGGGGCGCAGGGCGATCTGACCCCGGGGCATGCCCTCACAGTGGCCTGGCCCGCGATCGGGGCCCACCGATCGGCGTGCGGGACTGTGCCGTGGGGGGACTTTTTTTCTTCCGCCTTCGCCATGGTCTTCGCTGGCCAGCGAAGTCCTTTCGGCCCCAGCTGGCGTGGTGCCAAAGGCCGTTCACGCCAGCCGGCGGAGTGGGCAGCACTCCGGCGCGGGCCTAGCCCCTCAATGTGAGGGCTTGGCCCCTAAAGGTGCAGAGACTTCCGCACCTTTGGGGCGGCCCGACGCCGGCGTGGTTCACACCAACACACCGGGACCCCCCGCCCCGCCGGGTAGGGGGGAATCCCGGCCAAGATCACAAAGCAGTTTCTCACCCCAAATGGTGATAGGAGTTTGAAATTCTCACCCCAAATGGTTGGGTAGCTTTCAGAATTAAGATGTGTAGAGTTAAGCGAAGACATCAAGAGCTATGGAGCAAAGGAAGGAATGTGGTGCTGTTGAGCAACGATCAAATGGAATGGTGGAAACGGCTCGAAAGGCTGAATGATCCACTCCTGTTCTTTGTACTCCTTTTTTCCCAGCCGCCCATTTCCCAGTGACCCACTATTCGATAGCGATGGGATTGTCTACTCCCGCCGCTTGTCAATGGGAATTCTCATTGAAGCCACCCCACATCGCCAGGAAACCCATGGGCGGGGATACACTGCTGGCGGGAAGAGAGAATCCCAATGGCCAGAGAAATATCTGTTTAAGACACTTCTAAGCTGTGCCGGAACATATGCGCAACATCAATAAATGACACCGGAGAGAAGCTGGGAGACCACACATAAAATAAAAGCCCCGCGATTTATAACAAGGGCCTATTAGAATTCATCAACACCTCAAGACCAATTTCTCTCATAATCCCAGCCAAATGTGGCCTGCAGATAAGCTCAACCTCAAAATATAGGTTCACAATGAGAGCTGCAATTTAACAATTGGCAAGGAGAACCAAAGAACAATACAGAACAAAGAACAATACAGGAACAGGCCTTTTGGCCCTCCAAGCCTGTACCGGTCATAATACCACCCTTGACCAAAACCCTCAGCACTTCTTTGTGCTTTATCCCTCTACACCCATCCTATCCATATATTTGTTGAGATGCCTTTTCAATGCCGTTAATGTGTCTGCTTCCACAACTTCCCCTGGCAACGCATTCCAGGCACGCACATCTCCTCTAAACTTTGCCCCACGGACCTTAAACCAATGCCCCCTGGGAAAGAGCGCCAGCCCATCCACTCTATCCATGCCCCTCATAATCTTGTAGACCTCTATCAGGTCACCTCTCAACCTCTGTTGTTCTAATGAAAACAATCCAAGTCTATTCAGCTCTCCGCATAGCTAACACCTTCCAGACCAGGTAACATCCTGGTAAACCTTCTCTGTACCCTCTCCAAAGCCTCCACATCCATCCGGTATTGTGGCGACCAGAATTGTGCGCAATATTCCAAGTGTAGCCTTACCAAGGTTCTATACAGCCAAAGCATGACTTGCCAATTTTTATACTCGAGCAAGAGCATTAAGTGGCGATTTTGGTTTTAAATAGAATTATATCATGAATGGGAATGATATAATTTGACACAACGCTTCCAGTTCCCATACAGGGGAGACTTTACACAGTTTCACCTGCTGAGCTAGACTCAGATTTCCTGCAAAGGCAGTTGGTTAAGGAGATGGGTTGTACAAGTAGCGAACTGTGTGGCTTAAAGGCCTGCAGCTCGATGGACATTAGAAGATGGATGCCGCCTCACACACTTTTAGGATCAGTGCACCAGAACCGTTTGGGAAAGGGAGAAATTCCATTGAGATATTCATCAACTTTCGGAAATTAACGTGGCCACTCTAAATGTTCAGTAAGAAGTCTTACAACACCAGGTTAAAGTCCAACAGGTTTGTTTCAAACACGAGCTTTCGGAGCACGGCTCCTTCTTCGAGCCGTGCTCCGAAAGCTCGTGTTTGAAACAAACCTGTTGGACTTTAACCTGGTGTTGTAAGACTTCTTACTGTGCTCACCCCAGTCCAACGCCGGCATCTCCACATCATGACTCTAAATGTTGGCAACGAGGTGAGACTAAATCTGCTATTGGCCCACAGAATGTTCAAGTGGAATAAGAGCGATGCAGAACTTAGGCCCGGTCACTGTACTTCTATAAAAGCAAAATACTGCAGATGCTGGAAATCTGAAATAAAAACAGCACATGAGGTCTGGCAGCATCTGTGAAGAGAGAAACAGAGTCAATGTTTCAAGACTGTATGACGCCTCCCCAGGGCCTCAACAATGCCTCCAAGCCTTCAACACAAGAGCCTTGCTGAACTATTCTGCCATTAGCATTCATTGTGCTGTGTCCAAACTTCCATTTCAAATGCTTAACAGGTGTCAACCTTGTCTCAGTTGAGAACACTCCTATCTCTGAATTATCAACGCCATAGAATCAACCGACGACAGAGGCTGAAGAACGCAATTTAGACTGGCGCAGTCAGAGGAGCAAAGCTGAAACGGAGTTGCAGCCTTCCCCCTCTGATGAATACAAAAGATCCTGAGCAATATTCAAAGCAGAGCAGGGACTTCCTAATATCATGACCCAGATTCACCCCCTAAACAATGCTGCTATTTACTGCTGCTTGTGGGAGCTGGCCGTAAAGACGAATTCCTGGCCCTGTGAACCCAACATTTAACAATGGCCGCCCAAGGTCGGATGTCCATTTTGGAGGTAAAGGTTGGACCTGTCATTCTCAGAATGAGTGGGAAGGCTGTCGGCATGGAGACAGGCTGGGTGGAAGTCCTGCCTCTGAGCTTCAGCACTTCGTTGCAATAATAAACATCATAAAGCAAAAAACATCCCTTCAGCATTCAACCTGTACTGCACCAACACCGCTCCCCTACACTCAGTCACCTTGTCCCATTCATGCTAACCTATGCCAGCTCATGATGCACACCTACTTCCCATGGCCCCCCTGAGAACAACCCATATCCTTCTGCCACGGTCCCTTATAGCCAGATGCCAACTTAGTGCCACCCCAAGCTAACTCATCACTCCTACCCACCACCGCTTTCCCTCACCCCCTTCATGCCAACTCACCTAGTATCCTTTGACAGTTCCTTGACAGATTTGACAGTTCTTTGACCGCTTGACAGTTCCAATGAATTTGTGCATAAAAATCTTGTTAACTTTTAACAATCCAAGAGGGTATTTTACCTCCCAAAAGGTGCTTTGATACCATAATCAAAGGAATGCCCTGGCTCTCTAAAAAAAAACCATCAAGTTCAGATCTCCTCTTACCTGTTCTAATCTCCAGGTTTTACACTCCTAGCCTTCCAAATTCCCTCTTCAGCGGTGGCAGCTTATGACTTAAATGGTCAGCTGCCTCGCCACACTGCCAGTCCGATTCCAGCTCCACCCTCACAAAAATGGAACATGTCGAATTTGGGGCAGGACTTAAGATTTACAGCACATCGCCTAAGTGGCAGGAAATTGACCATCTACAGGAAGAGAGAACCTAACCATCACCCACTGAAATTCAAGAGCATTGCCATCACTGAATTCCCAACGCTCAACATCCTGTGGGGTTACCATTGACCAAAAAGCTGACCTTGTCTAGGCAGATAAATACTATGGCTATAAGAGCAGGTTAGAGGCTTGGGGTTCTGCAGCAAGGAACTCACCTCCTGACTCCTCAAAGTCTGTTGATCATCTACAAGGCAGGAGTCAGGAGTGTGATGGAATCCTCTCCACTTGTCCAGATTGGTACATCTCCAAAAACACTTAAGAAGTTTGACAACTTCCAGGATAAAGCATCCCACTGATGGAAACCCCATCCACCACCTTAAACATTCCCTCTGTCCACCGCCAGTGCACTGTAGCAGTGTGTGGCAGAGATACGATGTACAGCAACATCGCACCAACCCGCTCCGACAACACCTTCCAAACCCGTATCCTCCACCACCAGGAAGGACAAGGAGAGCAGTGCATGGGGTTGCAACCACCTGTAAGTTTCCCTCCAAGCCATTCACCACCCTGACATGGAAATATGTCACCGTTCCTTCACTGTCGTTGGGTCAAAATCCCAAAACTCCCTCCCACCCAGGCATTGCCTTCTTCCAGACCCTTCCATCAGGCAGAAGGTACAGAAGTCTGAAGACTCGCACATCCAGACATGGGAACAGCTTCTTCCCCACAGCTACAAGACTCATCAACAACTTCCCCTCGGACATGATCTGTTCCCTGTAAGAACACTATTCGTGATGCCCTAGGCTGCTCTTGTTCATGTATTTGCTTTGTTTGGCCCCTTGTTCCAATCACTGTTTTGTCAATGTACCATTTGTCAATGTTCCCTGTTGACTATTCTTGTGTCTACTATGTACGTACTGTGTACGTTCCTCGGCCGCAGAAAAATACTTTTCACTGTACTTCAATACATGTGACAATAAATCTGGTTTAGCTCACAGGGCTAATCGCTGGCTTTTCAAGCAGGCCAGCAGCACGGTTCGATTCCCGTACCAGCCTCCCCGGACAAGCGCCGGAATGTGGCGACTAGGGGCTTTTCACGGTAACTTCATTGAAGCCTACTCGTGACAATAAGCGATTTTCATTTCATTTTTCATTAAATCAAATCAAATCTAACAGCACTATGGGTGTACATGCACGATGTGGGGCACGATTCAATGGAAAAGTTTCTAAGTGTCATTTCAGGTGGGTTTGGCTGGGAGTTTCTTCCCGGTTCCGTCGGTGAGTTCCCCACCACTATCTAACCGCACTTGATCACTTTTTCCGGTTCTGTGGAGTATCTCTCTGGGCTAGCCTGGGGAGCTGAACTCATTGGGCAAACCGGCTCCTCGGAGATCAAGCCACCATTTTGAAAGGGTGCCCCGATCTCTAAGTGAGTTGAGGGTCCCCCACAGGCCCCACCCATGGGCAATGTCACCCCCACACACATGGGCATTACTCCACAAGTGAGGGCACCCTACACGGGATCGCAGAGGGCCTCCCTTTTCAGGCTTTCCCACGCACCCTTTCAGGCCCCCCTATAATATTCCACATGGGAGTGAGAATGTTTGTCTTCCCCATGCTCCTTGCGGTGTACAAGTTCCCCCATTCGAGCCGGGGTATCTCAATTACCAAGTGTATATAAGGTTGGCCAGTAAAGCACCGACCAGAAGGAACCCGGTAGGTAGTGTATATATCTTTGTGTGAATAAAACTTTGTTCATGTTTTTACTCGGTGTGGACTCCCCGTGTCCTTATTAAACTGGCGACGAGGAATAAACTGGCTTGCTGTCGACGCTGTGACCTACTCAGCTGGGCCACCTCCCCAATTTTCTGGACCCAGTTTTGGATTTCTTTGCCTCGCTGTGCCTCTGTTTGGGTGCTTAGATGTAACTGACCACGATGTTGAAGGCTGGAACCAATACATTGAACAAATCCTTTATTTCCTCCGGGCTAACAATATAATGGAGAACGAGCGGCAAATGGTCATACCGTTGGCAGCCTGTGGATCACATATGTTCAGGGTGATCAGGAGTATCACGTACTCAGCTACGCCAGATATTCAGATATTTCACCAGTTCGTGACACTTATCTTGCAGCACTTTATTCCAACCCCAACTGATAATTGTTCAAAGATACAGGTTTAATAGGGAGGAAAAGGAATAAAAAAGAAGATAATAGGGGGGGAAAGGTCCACTGGTGAATCTGTCACCGAGTATGTGTCTTGGCCATTTTTTGTGAGCATGGAACTGTTTTATACGATATGCCCCGCGATCGCTTGGTCTGCGGTATCAATCATACGGAAACTCAGAAAAAGCTTTTGTGTGAAATCTCCCTAATGTTTCAGCAGGTGCAGAAGATTTCCCCAAAGTACAGAACGCGTTGTCCAAGAGACACGGATGGAGATGAACATTTTGGGATGTCACCCCTCAAGTGGATTCCCTGCCGCCCAGACCGAAAGCCACTGCGACTCTGGCCTCTGGGTGAAGAGCCGGCCTCCGAGACGTGCAATGTCCCAGCATTTGGCTGAAGGCGATTCTGGACCGTGTGCAATGTATGGACACCGGTCTCGATGTACCCGCAGGCAGCAGGAGGGCCAACGCACCAGGGCCCCAGTCAATATAGGCGTCAGCCCCGGGCTGGGCCTTGCATCTGGATGACCCATAAGAGGCAGAGGATGAGGCTGAGATACAACTGAACAGTCTGGCAGCTCCCCATGTGCCCCTATTCGTGTTTCTGTACAAGTGAATAACCGTATGCTCCACATGGAGCTGGATACGGGAGTGGCCGTTTCAGTGGTGGCACAGAGCACTTTTGATCTGACCAGACAAGGAGTGAATACACTGTCTTTGGCTGGCACCACGTCTCGTTTGGCTACTTATACAGGGGTCCACCCTCACTCCGGTGCTTTAAAGGTCAATCGGATCAGTGCGCCTTCCCCTCATTGTTGTGCAGGGAAGTGGCGCTAGCCTGTTGGGCTGCGATTGGCTACAACAGCTGCAATTGGATTGGCAGCATATCCTGCAGGTGGGGTCTGGCGCTTTGTGTACACTGCTGATTTCCCGGAGGTTTTCCAGCCTGGTTTGGGTACCATTAAAGTGGCCGTGGACAAAATCAGGTGGACCGGAAGCCCAGCCTCGACATTTACGTGCCCGGCTGGTTCCCTACCCTCCAGTGGAGAAGGTTGAGACCGAACCTTGGCGTTTAGAATGTTTGAGCATTATGCAGCCTGTGTGCTTCGCTGATTGGGTGGCGCTGGTGGTCCCTGTTATGAAGCCAGATCCGACCTCTGCGGTGACTATAAATTGATGGTGAACACGGCTTGCCCTTTACCACACATCGAGGATTTGCATGCAACATTGGCAGGTGGCTAGACTTTCACGAAATTGGACATGAGCAGTACCTATCTGCAGCTGGAGCTTGATGAATCCTCATTGAAGTACGTCAAGATTAATATGCACAAAGGGCTCTATGAGTACACCGGACTTCCGTTTGAAGTCTCCTCTGCATGCGCAGTCTTCCAGCGCGTCATGAAGAACATCCTGCGTGAATTGCCGCGCATTGCGGTTTACATAGATGATATGTTAGTCACTGGGGCCACCGACCAAGAATATTTGCAGGACATCGAGGTGGTGTTGAAGTGGTTTTCCAAATATGGGGTTTGCCTGTACAGTGCAAAGTGCGTGTTTCACGTAAAAGAAGTGGTGTATTTGGGATATCGGGTGGACAGAGACGGCCTGCACATGGTCGCCGACAAGGTATATGCAATCAAAATGGCCCCCGCTCCACGAGAAACCACGGGACTGCACTCTTTTCTTGGATTAATGAATTATTATGGGCACTTTATTCTGAATTCAGCTACCATCCTCGCCCCCCCTCCACTTGCTCTTGAAGAAGTGCCAGCCTTGTTCTTGGGATAAGGCCCAGGAAGCGGTATTTAAAAAGTTGAAGCGGCGGTTGTCTTCTTCAGGGCTGATGACACATTTTGACTCCTCAAAACCATTGTACGTCACAGGTTATGCTTCACCGTATGGCATTGGGGCAGTTCTGTCCCATCAGATGAGCGGCGGCTCTGAACCACCAGATTGCTTTTGCCTCCCGCACTCTGACTGCAGCCGGTGTGAAGCCATTTCATCAATATATCTATGGCTGCCTTTTTTTTTAAATCGGCACTGATCACAAGCCATTGCTAGGCCTCTTCCGTAAAGGTAAGGTGTTCCCACCAATAGCATCTGCAAGGATTCGGCACTGGGCTCTGCTATTGGCTGCTTACGAATACTCATTCGAACATTGCCCAGAAACTCAGATTGCGAATGCTGATGCGTTGAGATGTCTTACTCTGAAGATCCAGTCCGCAAACTCTCCTAAGGCGGTCAAAGTGATTGCTGTCCTGACTTTCATGGACTCCTTCCCTGTCACTGCCTCGTGTGTTCATGACTGGATGCAAACCGACCCTGTAATTGCGCCAATAAGGTGCATCATCTGGTGCTATACGGTGGGCAGCATTGACAGGGGAGTTGAAGGCTTTGTCCTCAAAATTGTCTGAACTGACCATGGAGAACGGCATCCTCCACTTGGGCACCAGAGTTGCTGTCCAGGCAAAGGGACAGGCTGTTGTATTGAAGGACCTTCACAATGGACATCCTGGAGTGTCCAAAATGAAGATGCTGGTGGGAAGCTATGTCTGGCGACCAGGTTGGACACGTATTTTGAGATGTTGGCCCAGCAGTGCTCCATCTGTCAAGAGCACCAGACGCCCCCCCACGGCAGCACCTCTACACCCTTGGGAGTGGCCAGGCCGCCCCTTGGGTCATGTCCATGCCGGTTTCACCGATTCCTTCTTGGGTTCCATGTTTCTCATCCTGGTGAACGCCCACTGAAAGTGGCTGCATGTCCACAAGATGACATTGAATACCTTCCAGGCGACCATCGAGTGGTTGAGCATCTCTTTTCCACCCACGGAATCCCGGAGATGACTGATAACTGGACTTTCTTCCCGAGTGAAGAGTTTGCCGCGTTTTTGAAGAGCAACGGGATCCACCATGTCCACACCACACCCTACGATCCGGCATTGAATGGTTTGGCAGATATAGCTGTGCAGATGGTTAGACAGGAGCTCAATAAACAGACATCTGGCTCGATGGACACAAGACTGGCACGATTTTTATTCTCGTTCAGGACCACACCACATGCAATAACTGGAGTAGCCCCCATTGAGATGTTAATGGGTTGTAGACTTCGGACATGGTCTTCGTGCATGGTAGGCCCTGATCCTTGGCAGTTCTATCCAGGCACCCTTGCACTGCCACCTTGGCACCCTGGGAGTGCTCCTGCCAACCTGACAGTGACACCCAGGCACCTTGGCAGTGCCAGGGGCAATTCCAAAGTGCCAACTTAGCAGTGCCAAGGTGCCCAGTTGCCTGGGGGAGAACCAGGGTACGTCCCCGCCCTGTCCCTGACCACTCATGAGCCTCCAATGGCCTTGGAGACCCCCCCTGGTCCACGTTTGTATGGACCAGTACTAATCAGCATCCAGCTGGGGTCTCCCTGGGGAGGCCGATCGAAGCCGGAATCCAGTTAGATCCAGCGTCAGCATGGTTAAGTGGATACTTAAACCAAGTTAACCATGGAATGGGCTGGACCCAGATTGCGATGCCTCGAGAGATCTTATAGAATCCTTACAGTGCAAAAGGAGGCCAGTCGGCCCTTCGAATATCTGTACCCTCTAAAACAGCACCCAAACAAGCCCACTTTCCTGCCCTATCCCTATAACCCCTTCACGTAACCTACACATCCCTGGACACTAAGGGGCAATTTAGCATGGCCAATCCACCTAACCTGCTCATCTTTGGACTGTGAGAGGAAACCGGAGTACCCGGAGGAAACCCGTGCAGTCACAGGGAGAACGTGCAAACACCACACAGACAATCACACAAGGCTGGAATTGAACCCGTGTCGCAGGCGCTCTGAGGCAGCAGTGCCACCATACCGCCCAGTTAGATCTCGCAAAGCATAATGGCTATCGGGATCCCAGGGGAAGCCTCACCCAGCATTTACCAGCCACGTCCCGCTCCACTTCTGGCAGGACATGGTTGGTAGATCCCGCCCTTAGATTGCAGCGGGTCAAGAAGGCAGCTCCAAACCACCTTCACAAGGCCAATTTAGTGATGCACTAAAAAATGGTGGGCTCACTGGAAATACTCACCTTCCATGAAATAAATTAGATAAAAACAGGGGTTTTGCTCATCTTAAAGGCATGGAGAAACTAAGCAGAATTTTCACTCAGGAATTAGTTGAGAGTCCATGTGGGTAGCTTGTACATGATCTATGAAAGGCTTGCTCAGTGCGAGGGTCTTCTCCCATTCTCATGCTTCCTGATGCCCCTCTGAAAGTAAGGCCCACATCTTATTTAGCTGAGAGAGACATCACTTTGATTAAGAAAATGCAGATATATAGTGATTAATTAAGCATGATATGATAACCTAGTTTGACGTTAGTTTAGTCTGTTGGCCTGTCCCTTTAGCTCGCTCACTACCTCGCTCACTATTGTGGCATAATCATGCCTGTAGTTTGGCCAAGAATTGAGAAGAATCAGTATATGCTCAATCAACAGTTTGCAGATTCACAGCAAGCCCTTCGATTTGTCCTTGAAATCAAAGGGTTAAAATTCCATTGGATTCCGCTCAGAAACGTCAACATGGCATGTAACAACATTGTTGGATGTTTAAGTCAAAGCTCACCTTCTCCTTTCTTGGAGTGTCAAATGTTGGGAAGTCGCAAATTTACAATTAAAGGTTAACGGTGACAGCAACAGCCAAGCTGTCAACGTTTGTTGACGATTTTAAGCAATTAAGATTTTAAAAATCTGTGGCATTTACTTTGGACACAGCATTGTGATACACTTCAGAACATGCAGCAATCCTTGAGCATTTCTGTTAGAATTCATTGATTTGCTGTCAGGGTTTTTCAAACAAATGTAACCTTGCAAGAAAAGAAAATCTATTCTATTTGCTTGACCTCAACCTTTGTAAGTTTGGTTAAAATGAGACTTATACCTTCCATAAATGTTGCATAAACAAGATACTTCAACAAGTTTCGTGTCAATCATAACATCCATTGAAGACCCAACATCAGTCAGTGGTAACTTCTATACTGATCTACAGAGTAGGTCCCGGATCCGAAAAAGTAAACCATCTATCAATAGCAATAGCAAATTGAGTTCAGGGTGAGATTTTAATTCACCCACATGGTCCCAGGTTCAATTCCCTGATTGAGTCACTGTATGTGCGGAGTCTGCAAGTTCTCCCCGTGTCTGCGTGGGTTTCCTCCGGGTGCTCCGATTCTCCCACAAGTCCAAAGATGTGCAGGTTAGATTGATTGGCCATGGTAAATTGCCCTTGGTGTCCGGGAAGGATCGGGGGCATTGCGGGGATGGGGTGGGGGCGTGGGCTCAGGTCGGGTGCTCTTTCCAAGGGCCGGTGCAAACTCAATGGGCCGAGTGGCCTCATTCTGCACTGTAAATGCTATGATTCTATGATAAAATCGGACCCTCCTAGCCTGGTGAAAAGCCAAAAGAAAATGAAAGAATTGCATTTATCTGTACCTCAGAATGCCCAAAGCATTTCACAGACAATGCAGATTTTGTAGCTGTCGGAATGCTGGGATGGTGGCAGCCATTTTGTGCACAGCATGCTCCCCAAAGCAGCAAGATCAGATCATTTGTTTTATGGGTAGTCGGTTGAGAGATAAATAGTGATAGGACATTGGAGCCACCTCTTCACCCAGCTCTTCATCTTAACAATACTATGGGAAGTTTTACATCCATTTGCCAATTCTGACTTCATCTTCAAAAGTGTCAATTTGAATGAAGCTCCACTTAGGTTTCTTCTCAAAGGAGCTGCAAAAGGTGCAATGCAAAAGTAGAAATGAGATAAGAGGTGAGTAAGTGCAGCGAGGAGTGAAACGGAACTAAAAATGTCATTTTCTAGTACCACTGTGTCCTAGATTTTCCAAACAGTGTTATTTCAACATTGACGTTAACCTATTTAAGATAATAAGATCAGGGAATCGAGGCTTCATCGTGTTCTGCTGTCTTAGTGGCACCTTGCTATGGCAGGGAGGATAAAACTGCGCACACCTTCAGTGTTATTTAGTGTTTGTCAAGCTATGAACATGTTAATGTGCTGTGCTGTGTTAGAATTCACAAAACCAGTTTGGTCCTGGTAGAAATGACAAAAGTGTGGGAATAGTCTCTTGTGGCTGCTTTATTACCTCCGTGTGCTCCGGATTGGCCATGCTAAAAATTGCCCCTGTGTCCAAAGGTCAGGTTACAGAGATAGAGTGAGTATTGGGCCTAGGTCAGATGCTCTTTTGGAGGGTTGGCGCGAACTTGGTGGGTTGAATGGCCTCCTTCTGCATTGATACATTCAAGAGGGAGCTGGATGTGGCCCTTTCGGCTAAAGGGATCAATGGATATGGACAGAAAGCGGGAGTGGGATGCTGAATTTACATGATCAGCCATGATCATATTGAAAGGTGGTGCAGGCTCGTCGGGCTGAATGACCTATTCCTGCAGCTATTTTCTAAGTTTCTATGTAGGGATTCTATGATAGAATGATAAAGCTCGGAGGAGTCAATAAGCCCACCATGTCTGCGGCGGCTCTGTCCATTTAGTCCTGGCTCTCCTGCCCTATCCCCAAATCCCAGCACATTTTTGTTCTTCGAGTATTTATCCAGATGCCTTTTGAAAGTTATTACTGAATGTGCGCCGACCTCCCCTTCAGGCAGCGTCTTCCAAACTGTAACACACTGCAGGGAAACAAAAACATCGTCTTCTCACTGACTCATTTGCCAATTGCTTTAAATCTGTATATTTTGGTTACTGATCCATCTGTTATTCCAAAACAATTCCTCCTTCATCACTCTGTCAAAACCTTTCTTATTAAATCTGACATTCTTTCTACAGCATGGAGCCCAAAATTGAACATAAAGCACCAACTGGTGGCTAACCACTGAATTAGCGATGTTTACCTCAACTTCTTAAAGGGGTATTCCGATTTTAAGCCAATAGCCCCCCAGACTTGAACCACACATATTTGCTGATCGCTTGCCTCGAGATTGTGGGTAGGTCTTGGCAATGGACAGAGTTGATATCATTCAATAACAAGAACGCAAACCAAAACGTGATTTGTCTTGTTAACGAAGAGCGCTGAGACCTTCCTCTACAGGAACCCAGGCTAATGTTTCTTGTCCTCGGATTATCCTCTGGTTTTACAGAAGTTGTTATCTCTGTGCAAGGTGGAACTCCCAGTCATAACCCATCAGAGGCAAACCAGTTTCCATATTTTTATTTTCAGGATTCGAACAGCATATATAAAGGATTGATCTGAAATACAAGAAATGGAAGAGACCAGTTTGACCCTCTGATATTCGCAGATTATATCATTATTAGTGAGGAGGAGGTGGGTTCTCTATAATATTCATTAGACCGATTTGGCTGAGAGGTAAACATTGTCCAGGAGACTGGGGAGGGCTTCCTTGCCCTTCTTGAAAATAGAGCAATGGAAATATTGAGAAATATCAAATGGCTCCACCATCAGAATAAATCATTTCAAAAGAGTACTCTTGATGAGCGGTATTTTCCCACCCTGCCTGGTGAGGTCGACCCCCGCCATGGGGGAAGGATGGGGCGAGTGATGCAAATTGCCATTGACCTGGGCGGGACAAGAAAATCTCGCCGGTGGCCAATGGCGAGCCACCACAGGGCCTGGAAAATTTTGGTCAATAACTCAGCCAAAAGGCGGCACCTCCAACATTGCAGTGCTCCCTGAGTACTGCGCCAGAGTGTCAGGCTGGATTATGTGACGCCTACCCCCATTCCCGCTCCTCGACTGAATAACCTGGTGTGTTTCTGATCACTTCAGCAGCAATAGCTAATTAATTGTTGAACTTCCTACCCCCCTGTCCCTCCCCCACCCCACCCTCCCAACCGAAACGGGCATCTACCCATCCACCGTTCCATGCCTAGAGGAGGCAGAGATTGGATCAAGAGCAAAATTCTCACCAAGGCCTTTACCAGGTGAATGCAGTCAGGAGACAGCAGAATAAAAAGGATTGAGGATTTTTCAATGAGGAAGCCTAATGAATGCAGTAAGGAAACTAAAAGAGTGGGCTACAAATCCTGGATTAATCACTCACTAAAGTACAGGTTCTGGCTGAAAGTATTAACAAAAAATGAATGGAGCACAGATTTACAAAACGTGACTGTGCAAAATAGCACATTTGACCATGTTTGAAACATTTTATTGCGTAAGAAAAATACTGCAAACACAGCAAATCAGAAATAAAAGCATGAAATGCTGAATCTCTGGAAATGTTCAGCAGGTCAGGCAGCATCTGTGGAAGGAGGAACAGAGTTAACGGGGAAGGGGCATTTTCCATCCTCCTTTTTTCAGGGGACGGGAATGGTGGAGGGGGCACGGAATCATATGTGAGTCCCAAGCGGGATTCACTGATCGACTGCCCCCCCCCCGACTTTGTAAATATCGGCGTTGGGGGTGGAGAGAATAGGTGAGTTCCCAATTTGCACCAATATTATCAAGACACTACATCTGATAGTTCCCCCTGTTAGATTGTCTGTTCACAATCACAACAGGTTTCCCCATTAGGTGCACCTGCTGAGCAGAACCCCAAAGGTGTACAGGTGAGTACAGCCCCCATGGCGGAGTGGGTCATGCCCATGCAATGCCCAGGCACTGACCCTGATGCTGTGCCCTGGCACTCCCCCCCCCCCCTCCCCCCACCCCTTGGAGATCAGTACAGAAGGCAGGGCCCGGAGTAGAGGGCATTCAGTGGAGGGGGGAGTTCTGTGGAGGAGTTGCCAGAGTGTACCATGGGGGAGGTGCTGGGGGATTTCCTGGGGGGGTGGGGGGGCAATGGGGGAATGGGACCTGAGTGGGAGATGTCAGGGGTTTCCATTCAGGTGGTGTTGGGGGAGTTCCATGGAGGAGGTGTGGGGGGTTCAATGGGGGAGGTACTGGGGGCTTCCATGGGGGAAGTACTAGGGTAGTTCCATGGTGTGAGTGTGGGGGGAGTTCCATGGAGGTGTGGGGGGGGGGGTTTCCATGGGGAGCTACTGGGGTAGTTCCAAGGTGGGGAGGCGGGAAAGGAGGCAGGTTCCGTGTGGGAGCTGCCAGTGGGTTCCAATCGGGGCTGGTTTAGCACACTGGGCTAAATCGCTGGCTTTTAAAGCAGACCAAGGCAGGCCAGCAGCATGGTTCAATTCCCATACCAGCCTCCCCGTACAGGCGCTGGAATGCGGCGACTAGGGGCTTTTCACAGTAACTTCATTGAAGCCGACTCGTGACAATAAGTGATTTTCATTTTTCATTTCAATCAGGTGGTGCTGTGGAAGTTCTGTGGTGGGGGAGGAGGGATTTTCTCATTTTTTTATTTTTAAAAAAGGCACCCTGATCTTTTAAAGACCTAAGTTGCTGGCGATTGAGCTCACCCCTCCAGCGTGACATTGTGGTACCCACCCCTTCCATTTTTTCTTGTCAATGAACTTAGAAATATGGCGGGAAAAACTGGCACCGCAGTCGGTGAGCTACTCTCCGGTTTTCCCACCCAGGATGACACTTTGCGAAAAAACAGCAATGTTTCCCCCCCGACGTTTCAGGTCTATAGACATTCATCAACCTGGTTCTTATGTTGCTTGAAATGCACATTATTTCCAGCATTTTCTGTTATTCTTTCAAACGGCATTATGATTGCTTCAGACTGTTTGAAAAGCAAACTATAATGTTCCGTTTGTTAAGGAGTGAGGTGGCATGGTGGCACAGTTCTTAGCATTGCTGCCTCACAACGCCAGGGATCTGGATTCAATTCCAGCCTTGGGTGACTATCTGTGTGGAGTTTGTACGTTCTCCCCGTGCCTGCGTGGGTTTCCTCCTGGTGCGCCGGTTTCTTCCACAGTCCCAAGATGTGCAGGTTAGGTGGGGGTTACAGGAATAGGAAGCGGGAGTGGGTCTAGGTAGGTGCTGTTTTGGGGGGGCTGGGTCGGTGCAGACACAATGGGCCGAGTGGCCTCATTCTGCACTGTAGGTTCTAGTTAGGCCTAAGAAACAGTGGCCAAAATTTCCCGGATCTTCCGTTGCCGTGGGTTCCCCAGCTGCAGAGGGTGTGGAAAACGGGAGAACTCATTTACAGTGGTGCAGTTGAAAGATCCCGTCACTGGCCAAAGTGTGGGTGGGGATAGTGTTCTCACCCAATAAGAAGAAGCATTTTATGTGGCAGTAGCTAGGGAGAAGCTTGGGAAAGAGAGAGAGAATAGACAAAAAAAACCAACCAGTAGCTTGTTTTTGTGTCAGCAAAGAAAGTGGCAAAAGTAACCAATTTTAGACAGTTTATGGAGACAAACTAGAAGGACAAATGGAGGATGTCACTGAGGGATGAATACCTCGATCTCCTGATGCAGCAAAAATTGACCATTCAGTGTTTCAAGTTGTAAAACTATTACATTTAATTTTTTTGCCTTCCTACGGAGGTCAATAAATTTTAAAAGAATGGAATCACCACCAAGTGAAAGTAAAGAAAATTGTTGGATGAAATTGCACTTTTTAAAACTTTTACCGTAACAAACCAACTGAAATCAACAAAATTAACAAGCCAAGGACATTTCAAACAAGAGGTAAAGTTCACTTGAAATGGTCAATAGAACAAACAAACGCCTTACAAAGTTACAAGCACTTGCCTTACTGCCCCCACACAGTCTTTCTAACTCGATTTCTGCCATGAATGGTCTTTAACTTGCCCACTCAATCGTTTTGATCATTGAATCACATTCATCAGCAGCTCCCAGTGTTGAAATAAGTCTCTGCGTACAGCAGAGACGGTGTTACTGTGTGTGTTACACAGTTGGAAAGAGCAGGGAGCTGGAGCTGTATTCCATCCAAAGAGTCAAATACAATTGCCACCAACAAGGTGTACATCTATGAATCCTCCCTCACAGGGGTCATGGCAGTCCTGATGATGCTGAATCCTTAAAAACCTCCTTTTCCGGCCCCTTTAAATGGCCTAATAGGCCCTGGCACACTGAAAGAATAGCACTTGGTCTTGTCGAAGCCACAATCCCTTGCCCTTCTGTTCTCCATCTCTCTGCTCTTTCCGAATGTGTAACACAAATGGTAACACTGTCTTTGCTGAACTCAGAGACCCGTTTCAACACCGGGATCTGTTCAAAGACTGTGAAGGATTTGAAGTTTAAAGTTTAAGCTCCCTTCCCCTTGGGCTAGTCAGAACAGAGTGAGGGTCCATGGATTCAGCAAAACTCCATCTTGGACAATACATGAAAACCAAATATAACCCCTTATCTGCCACACTCACTCCCAGACATAAACTTTATTAACTTCTGATCATAGACAGCGGGCATAAGCCCTCACCTGGAATAACAGAAGCCACAGGGTCTGCGTGAAACACGGTCTTCAAATGGCTCAACTAAATTAAGCCTCCTCAAGACCGAGATACCAGTTGTGATGATCATTGATTTAAGGCCTGAGACTTGGCTAACAAAGTACAAAGAATCACCACAGGAGTTTCAATCCTTCTAGGTGACTGGACTTCTCACATTTGTTATCAACGGAAGGAATAATCAACAGGAGACTGCGGGTGCCAGGGAGTAAAGCATAACCACAGATGTTCATTATATTAATTTACCTCATAAGAATTAAGAAGAAATAATTACTTTTAACCTTGTATTAGAACAGACTTTGTAACAGTATGTGATTAGTTGTAATGGTACAGTTCTTGAGATCATTATATTCAATACTATGTGTTAACTAAATGTTTTGAATGTCGCATTTTAAACAGTGATCACTCATATTATATACTCACTCTGCATAATTTTAAGTGTTACTTGCATTGTAATCTTTCTGTACTAGTTCTGTGTAATATTCTGTAAGTTATAAGCTTTTACCACACAATCCTTTGTTCTGAAGTGACCCATTCCAGGTTTCAACGCCCACATTGACAAGTTCTGGGACCTCACAGCGAGATAGCTGATAAGGGAAACTGGTTGCTGGCCTCAGCCGGTTAAGGGGGGATAGCAGCCATACATTCCCCCTCAGCAGTTTTGAAGGAGCATCAGGTTAACAGATGTGCCAGATGTATGGGACATGTTATCATTTCTAATGGTCCCAGGAGATTCCTCGAACATTTTGAATAATAACATCATCAGTCTGAGAGTCTGAACAAAGATTACTTGTTGCATTAGGACAGGCGGACAGAACATTGGGGGGGGGGGGGGGGGGGGGGGATAATGAGGGTCTTAAAAAGTATATGGCCTCTGCTTTTATGCTTGCAAGCTGAGACGAGACTGGCCTATTCTTAGAGTGGAGGACTGGCACGCTGATCTCCCGGCTGTAAAAGATCTCCAATAAAGCTAATTAACAGAACGACCTACACCTGATCCGTGACTACGTTTTTGAGTGTAACAACTGGCAAACAGAAAATTGTTCCATTCAGAGAGGACCTTGCTTGTTTCCTCTCTGCATGAATGTTCAGTTTGTTCGGAACTACCAATCAGAAAAAAAAACAGTCTGACCCAATTCCAATGCACTTAATTCCTATTTACCCTTTGCTTCTTAGCTATCCATCCCCATGGCAACCTTTGGTCACATGGTATTTCTTGGAACTTAATGATGTCATAATCATGGAAACCACTTAACCTACTTTCAGAATACTTCCCAATTAACCCTGGTCTTAAAGAGGGCATTGCACAAAAAGCAAAAACATGGGCCTGGATTTTCCGAGCCTCTGCACCAAAATCACCAGAGAATCGTTCGAGAATCATGCATGCGTGAACTCCGTGGTGCGGGTAGGGGGCCATTGACAGAGGCCCCCTACATTTCTCCGCGTGCAACTGTCCGTGTTCCCGACGGCGTGGTTCTAACCACCTATCAGCCGTCGGGAATGTCGGGTGGCGGCTGCGGACTCAGTCCCAGGCCGCCCTGGTGGGGGGGGCGGGTTGATCGTTCAGCGGCGGGGGGGGCGGCCAAGCGAGCGATCAGGCGGCACCGATCCGTAGGCACGCACAATCTCAGGGGGACCTACTTCTTCCATCACGGTCCGCGATGCGAGTCCGCCATGTCGCAAGGGACAGCCGCCACTGGGCACATGCGCAGATTCCCGACCGGAAGTGCGGGGCCAGAGCTGCGAGAACCACTCCAGAGCCCTTCCAGCCCCCTGCAGAGGGAGAATCACTCAGGACTTTCTTAAGGAAGGTCCAGAGTGAAACGCCAGCGTTTTTACTCTGACGTAGGGACATAGCCCCATTATTGGATAATCCAGCCCATGCTTTTCCCAAAGCACATGGATCATCACAAATGTTGTCTTGCCCCTGGATTGACATAAGGGATAAGAGAGAATTAAAAATATATATCTTTTTGCGCCGAGGTCCTAGGTTCTATACTGGCTCTGGGTCACTGTCCATGTGGAGTTTGCACATTCTCCCCGAGTTTGTGTGGGTTTCGCCCCTACAACTCAAAGCTGTGCAGGCTAGGTGGATTGGCGATGCTAAATTGCCCCTTAATTGGAAAAAATGAACTGGGTACTCTTAAATTTATAGAAAAAAAAATATATCTTTTTAAACTCGATAGTCGCAAGGATCAACAAGAATCTCCAATGTTTCAGTTCACTGAAGGTTTTAAAAACGCCAAGCCTTTGAGTTTCACTGATAATGTTATATTTCTAATTGGAATTCAAACCGTGCATTGATTTCATTGAGACATTCTTAATAACCAGCTCTGTTCCACTCTGCTAATTATTGTAATTACTGTCTGGCAGATTAAATCTAGCTGTTTGTCAATGCAAAACATGCCAAGATAAGTCCCCTGTGATGATCTGCCACAGTTTCCTGCATTTGTGAAGCTATCTCACAGAGAACGCTAAGGAGCAAGAATAGCCTTGGGTGCTAATTGTATCCAAATGGCAAAGGGTTCAAGAAGATTGCTCCGATAGCTATTTATACCAACGCGTGACAGCACTTATGATTTCATGAAATATACTAACCAGAGGAAATCTTCATAAATGCTTTTATGATGGTGTTTCCCAGAATAACTCGAGTGATTCTTCCCTCCTCTACCTCTTCCACCCCCCCCCCCCCCCCCCCCCCACCCCTGTCAAAATATCTTGGCACCGTGGGCTGTGGTTTTACAGGCTGACCCGTGTCGGAACGCAGGTGGGAGTCCATGAAAATTGGCATCAGTGTCCCGCCTCTGTTCTTGATGTCCGAAATGTTTGTTGGTGGGAGGCGGGGTTGGAAACCCGGGCCTGTGAACTGGCGCACACTCATGTTTAGGCCAATTAAGGTACTTGCAAGTCTAGTTCAGAGCCTGACCTTTCATTCTCATAAACATTTTGTGCAGGTGGCCAGTGTTCAGGAGTTGACTGCTGAAGGCAGACGGGGTGCAAGTCAGCGAGGCCCAAAGCCTATTGCAGGGAAATCACCAAAGGCTGATTAGAGCTGAAAGAGCTCCCCTTTGAAGCTAGAGTGGCAGCAGTCCATCACAGATTAGAGGAGGAACCGGCATTAAGAACGTTGCCAATTCAGGGGGCCATCACCCTCTTGACATGGAATGGGCATTGAGGAAGTGGGAAAGGCCGTTTTGACTCCATATGAGAACCAGGAAGGGTGCAACTGCAAATGGTGCTACACCCTCCAAAATGCAGGCCATCAGAGATTAGAAGCAGCAGCCTACATGGGAAGGGTAGCGCTGGGCATCAGGAGGCCAGAGAAGACGCAATGAAGAAAAGACACCACCCTGAGAACAGGATCTACTGGCAGAGGTGAAACTACCTGGAATTGACTGTGGCAAAGGAGACTGCCACTCTCTAGTCAGGTGGTCCCAGACATCTGTGCCTTGTCATGCAGCCCTCTGTGGCATCTCAGAGGCAGCTGGACACCAGTTCATCAGCCAGGTGACAGATGCCATCTTTGCCAAGACTGGAAAAAATAGCAGATTCACAACTTGATGAGGCTCAGAGGTCATTGGGTTTTGCCCCCCACTGTTGGACCTCCTCAGGTACAGGGCGTCGTGCACTGCACCAATTTTGCCGTAAAGGCATGAAGTGACCGTCCAGTAAGATCCATCCACAGAAAAGGGCTTCTACTCCCTCAACGTTTGACAGCACTGTAACCACAACATGAGCTTCCTCCATTTGTACACTCGCTATCCTGACAGCTCCATAATTCCTTCATTACCGTCCGGTACAGGCCACCTCAGATCTTCACTCCAACCCCATAAGTGGATGGATGGATACTTGAAGAGATGGCTACTGACCGCTCTATGAGAGCCCTGGACAGAGACACATTGGCACTAATGCCACCTGCTCACCAAGACAGCCACTGTGTGAGGTATCGGGCCTCTGAAAATGCAGCTGCACAGGCTGTAAGGTAATGTCCTTCAGAAACCGGCTGCAAGGCTCTTGGGTCATTGTGGTGGCCTGCTGCACTCTCTATAACAGGGCGCTCCAGAGAGGTATGGATCTTGAGGGCGATGAGGGCCCGAAAGGAAACAGCTCACTAGAGGAGGTTGAAGAAGTGGAGGAAGAGGAGACAGAGGGAGGTGACGTTAAACAGAGAGGTGCCCCTGCTGCATCATGAGGTGGTCTCCTCCTCCCACCTTCCAGGAAGAGAACTCTCCTCTTCTAATGCCTCCAGCATTCGATCCAGGTCAGCATCAATGAAGTAAGCGGCTTCACGTACCTGGCCCTCAGCCCCCTGTGCCACCGCATTCCCGCTGGTGCACCCGAAGACTTTGGCACAGATCATAGCTCTCTCCCTCTGCACAGCCAGCAGCATCAGTAATGGTGGCTGCGAGGAGTCCAAACGAGTCCTACACTTCATCAGACACACCGATGCCTCTAAGTGGACGGGAGACCCATCTCTACATCGATGAAGGGCTCACCCCCATGAAAATCTGGCATTTCATCAGTTTCCACTGGTTATAGGTTTCTGATCCAGAAACGAACCCAGCTCCTGTTATCTGCCTCCATGGTGAAACCCCAGTCTCCCGTTGTCCGCAGTTGCTCAATGGTATCATTCGCACATTTGAATTTAAATATGTTGTGCAGTTTATTGGATTACTAATCCAGACCACCATAATGGTTCGAGAATTTAAATTCAGTAACCTGGAATAGAAAAGTTCCCACAGGATGTCATGACAGCCTGGCTGGTTCACTCATGTCCAACAAGGAAGGGTATCTGCCATGGTTACCTGCAGATCTATAGAGATCTGATTGACTTTTTTTTTATAAATTTAGTGTATCCAATTCATTTTTTCCAATTAAGGGGCAATTTAGTGTGGCCAATCTACCTAGCCTGCACATCTTTGGGTTGTGGGGGCGAAACCCACGCAAACACGGGGAGAATGTGCAAACTCCACACGGACAGTGACCCAGAGCCGGGATCGAACCTGGGACCTCGGCGCCATGAGGCTGCAGGGCTAACCCACTGCGCCACCGTGCTGCCCATGATTGACTTTTAACTGCCCTCTCCAATGGCCTGGCAAGCCACTCAGCTGTATCTTAAAGGGAGGTTAAGAATGGGCAACATAAATGTGGCACTGTGGCGCAATGGTTAGCACTGCTGCCTCACGGCGCCGAGGACCCTGGTTCGATCCCGGCCCCGGATCTCTGTCCATGTGGAGTTTGCACATTCTCCCCGTGTCTGCATATGCCCCACCCCCACAATTCACCAAGATGCGCAGGATAGGTGGATTGGCCACGCTAAATTGTCCCTCAATATAAAAAAAAGATGGGCAATAAATGTTGACATCCACCTGCGACGTCCCCTCACCCCCTACATTCTGCAAATGGATAAAACAAAAATCAAACTATTTTGGGATTTTGAGTTCCAGCTCCATGACAGAGGTTCGAGCATCTCGCCCGGGTCAATACGATCAGTGCTGAACTTTGAGAGACAACAACTTTTAGTTGAGACTTTAAATTGAGGCCCCGTCCACCCCCCTCAGAACACATGTTACCTTTGGTGTCTTGGCCAACCTTTATCCGCCAATCAACAACTGGTGAGGCAGATTCTCTGGCCATTTGGCTCTTTGTCGTTGATGAGATTTTGTTGGTTGCAGATTGGCTGCCACATTGCAACAGTGTTTTCAGTTCTTTGGCTTTGGATTGTGAAAGACGTGATATAAAGGCAAATGATTTCCTTTCTTTCTTTCCTGCACTAGCCACTTCAACTATAGGATAAAATAATGAATGTGGAATGCCATTCCTGCACTCATGTGATGTGCCAGCATGCTATTGTAATGAAAATGTGCTCGGGAGAGCAAGGGCTAATGTGGGACTGGAGAATAGCACCGCCAATGGTATGATGTTTTGAGTCACATGGTGTCGAGTCAGAGAGAACACTCTGAAAGCAGCTTTCATGAAGCAGCACAATGCAAGACATTGGGCGGAATTCCAACGTCAATCCCGCCCCCGCCATGGCCCGAATTCACCGCCACCCGGGAATCGGCGGGGATGGGAATCGCGCCGTGCCGGTCGGCGGGCCCCCCGTGCCGCTCGGCGGGTCCCCCGTGGCGATTCTCCGGCCCGCGATGAGCCGAAGTCCCGCCGCTGACAGGCCAATCCCGCCGGCAGGAATCAAAACACCTCTGGTACCGGTGGAATTGGTGGCGCGGGCGGGCGCCGAGGTCCTGGGGGGGGGGGGGCGATCTGGCCCCGGGGGGTGCCCCCACGGTGGCCTGGCCCACGATTGGGGCCTACCGATCGGCGGGCGGGCCTGCGCCGTGGGGGCACTCTTTTTCTTCCGCTCCGCCATTACCTTCACCATGGCGGGGGCGGAAGAGACCCCCTCCCCCGTGCATGTACTGGTATGACGTCAGGAGCCGCTGACGCACCGGCTCATGCGCGGACGCCCGCCGGCCAGCGAAGGCCTTTCGGCCCCAGCTGGCATAGCGCCAAAGGCCATTCGCGCCGGTCGGCCAACCACTCCGGCGCGGGCCTAGCTCCTCAATGTGAGGGCTTGGCCCCTAAAGATGCGAGAATTCTGCACCTTTGTGGAGGCCTGACGCCGGAGTGGTTGATGCCACTCCATCCTGCCGGGACCCCCCGCCCCGCCGGGTAGGGGAGAATCCAGGCCAATATCTGGGAACTGTAAATATTTTAAAATGAACAACAAATGACCAGACAAGTCTCAAGTTCCTCATAACTGAGAGACCACTGAGAAACCCATGACACAACATGCTGCACAGTCTTGACTCCATAACACAATATAGTGACAGCAGTGGGATGGAAGGCAAGATTGTCACAACCTCCTGGTCCAGTGCACAGTCAATTCCAACCCCACTCGACCTGGAGTCACAACACAAGTGAAATTATATGTTATTTTAATATACCCGAGGACCTTGGATGACGCCAATAAACTAGTCACCAGGAGCGGGATTCTCCGATCCCCCGGCGGGTCGGAGATTCGCCAGGGGGCGGAGTAAATCCCGACCCCGCCGGCTGCCGAATTCTCCGGCGCCGGAGGTTTGGTGGGGACGGGAATCTCACAGCACTGGTCGGCGGGCTCCCACCGGCGATTCTCCGGCCCGCGATGGGCCGAAGTCCAACCAGGTTTATGCAGGTCCCGCCGGCGTAAATTGCGGTTGGTCCCTTACCGGCGGGAGCTGGTGACGCGGGCGGGCACCAGGGTCCTCGGGGGGCCATGGGGCGATCTGGCCCTGGGAGATGCCCCACGGTGGCCTGGCCCGCGATCGGGGACCACCGATCCGCGGGCGGGCCTGTGCCATGGGGGACACTCTATTCCTACGCACCGGCCGCGTAAGCCTCCATGATGGCCGACGCGAAGGTGACCTTCCCCCTGCGCATGCGCGAGGATGATCTCAGCAGCCGCTGACGCTCCCGCGCATGCGCGGACCCGCGCCAGCCGGCGGAGTCCCTTCGGCCCCGACGCGCTTGCCTAGCCCCTGAAGGTGCGGAGGATTCCGCACCTTTGGGGTGGCCCAACGCCGGAGTGGTTCCCGCCACTCCACTGCATAGTTTCTGCCCGCCCCACCGATTCCCGGAGTATCCCACCCCAGGTTTGTAAACTTAACACACAAATAACCTTTTTATTATTTTACAGTAAAATAAGAAAAATGTAACAGACTACCTAATACCCCTTTCCCAATGCCTCCATTTTTAACTTGCCCAACTGTATACATTTGCACACACAAACACACACACAGCATACAGAGAAAGTGTGGTGCAGAGGGAAGGAAAAATGATGATAAAGTAAAAAGGATAAAAGCTCTCCGATACACTCGGATGATTTCCAGGCAAAATCTTTCAGGAGTTCAAGCTTTTGCTTCAATGCTTATTCCTTCTAAGCTTGAGGGGTTTTCTCTGGTAAAGCTGTCTACTTTCTTTGTAGATTCAACTATACAGCAAAGATGTGTCAGGCATTGTCTAGTTTTATAACAAGAAAGCAGTCCTTTACTTCAGCAGAGAGCGAGAGAGAGATTCTTCTTTGTACAATGTCTAATCACTTCTGCCCAGCTCTCTCAGAAGCATCCTGAAGAAACCAATCACTGACTGTTTATAATAATAATCTTTATTGTCACAAGTGGGCTTGACAACATTGTAATGAAGTTACCGCGAAAAGCCCCTGGTCGCCACATTCCGGCGCCTGCTCGGGTACACGGAGGGAGAATTCAGAATGTCCAATTCACCTAACAGCACGTCCTTTGGGACTTGTGGGAGGAAACCGGAGCAGCCGGAGGAAACCCACGCAGGCACAGAGAGAACGTGTAAACTCCGCACAGACAGGGACCCAAGCCGGGACTCGAACCCAGGACCCTGGAGCGGTGAAGCAACAGTGCTAACCACTGTGCTACCGTGCCGCCCATTGTCAGCCAGAACATTGTCCCTGACCAACCCATACATTTGCCAGCAGCAACTCCCAATCAAACCAACTTCCTCCAAAGCTGGTTGCTAAGTTACCTTTGCGCCAATGAGTCTATTTTCTCCAAACTATCCGGCTGTCTCAGGTTCAGTCCACTGCTTAAAGGTGCATTCCGATTATGAGTCCACGGACCAAAATTAATAAAATGAAACAAAAGGAAACAAAGGGAGATCGAAAGGAAGGACTCGAACAATATTTTAAGCAATGATCCTCGAACAGAATCCCAAGATTTGAAAGGCTAAAAGCACTGAAGCTGGACCAGAGAGACTCGCACCTAAGAAGAAAAATTAAAGAAAAAGTTTCAGAAACTTTGCTACACACTTGAAGGTTGGGGAATGCACCAGTGAGTGGAAACAAGGCCCCTGACTGACAGCGTGAAAAGAAACCTGTCAGATCACAAAAATAGGTGAGCAAAACTAAAAAAGAAATTTGCAAGATGCCTCAGTGATGCAGAATGAAAGATCCCGGCCTGTTCATGAGACGCTGAGCAATAATTATAGTACAGAATGCTTACTTACATTACAGAATAGGTGATGGTCCCAGGGGCTCAGTTGGAAGCGAGAGACAGCTGCAAGTTTAAAAAAAACCTGCAGAAAAAAGGCAAGCAGAGCAAAAAAATAAAGAAGTGCTTTAGGTTTAATTTTTTTTAAAAGGGCCCCAGTCGGAGTGTGCACTTGCTAAAACCCCCAAAGCATAGAGAGGAACGAAAACACCTGCAAAGGTGAAAAGACGAAGAAAGACTTGCCTTGAAGAACCCAGCGGGAATTGACGCAGTGATCTTTTATTTGGAAAGTATGGCCCATGATAGACAGAGATCCCAACAAAATCTGAAAATTGCGTGAAAAACACAGACGAAGAAACTAACAGCTGCAAACAGGCTGAATTAAAAAAAAGATATTGCATGGATAGCCTTAAAGGGGCAGCAACATTTAAAGCTGCAACAACGTCAAACAGGCATGGACAGAAAATGAGAAGAGACCCCAAAGAGAGGGCAACTCCCAATAAAGTGCCGAGGGCAACATGAGATCCTAGAGAGAGGGCAACAGGAAACCCCAGAGAGAGGGCAACAAGAGACCCCAGAGAGAGGGCAACTCCCAATAAAGTGCTGAGGGCAACAGGAGGTCCTAGAAATAGGGCAACAGGAGACCCCAGAGAGAGGGCAACAAGAGACCCCAGAGAGAGGGCAAAAAAGAGATCCCAGAGAGAGGGCAACAAGGAATTCCAGGGAGTGGGCAACAAGAGATCCAAGAGAGAGGGCAACAAGAGATTCCAGAGAGAGGGCAATGAGAGATCCCAGAGAGAGGGGGAACAAGAGATCCCAGAGAGAGGGTAACAAGAGATCCCAGAGAGAGGGCAACAAGAGATCTCATAGAGAGGAAAACAAGAGATTCCAGAGAGAGGAAAACAAGAGATTCCAGAGAGAGGAACGAGAAATTTCAGAGAGAGAGGGCAACAAGAGATCCCAGAGAGAGAGAGGGAAACAAGTGATTCCAGAGAGAGGCGAACAAGAGATTCCAGAGAGAGGGGAAGAAGAGATACCAGAGAGAGGGCAACAAGAGATTCCAGAGAGAGGGCAACAAGACATTCCAGAGAGAGGCGGACAAGAGATTCCAGAGAGAGGGGAAGAAGAGATCCCAGAGAGAGGGCAACAAGAGATTCCAGAGAGAGGGCAACAAGAGATTCCAGAGAGAGGGAAACAAGAGATTCCAGAGAGAGGGCAACAAGTGATCCCAGAGGGAGGAAAACAAGAGATCCCAGAGAGAGGCACAAGAGATTCCGGAGAGATGGAAACAAGAGATTCCAGAGAGAGGGCAACAAGAGATCCAAGAGAGAGGGGAACAAGAGATTCCAGAGAGAGGGCAACAAGAGATTCTAGAGAGAAGGGGAACAAGAGATCCCTGAGAGAGGGAAACAAGAGATTCCAGAGAGAGGAACGAGAGATCCCAAAGAGAGGGGAACAAGAGATTCTAGAGAGAGGGGAACAAGAGATTCCAGAGAGAGGGGAACAAGAGATCAAGAACAAGAGAGGAAAACAAGAGATTCCAGAGAGAGGAACGAGAGATCCCAGAGAGAGGGGAACAAGAGATTCTAGAGAGAGGGCAACAAGAGATTCTAGAGAGAGGGGAACAAGAGATTCCAGAGAAAGAGGAAGAAGAGATTCCAGAAAGAGGGGAACAAGAGATTCCAGAGAGAGGGAAACAAGCGATTCCAGAGAGATGGGAAGGAGAGATTCCAGAGAGAGGAACGAGAGATCCCAGCGAGAGGGCAGGAAGAGATTCTAGAGAGAGGGGAACAAGAGATCCCAGAGAGAGGGAAACAAGAGATTCCAGAGAGAGGAAAACAAGAGGTTTCAGATAGAGGGGAAGAAGAGATTCAAGAGAGAGGAACGAGAGATCCCAGAGAGAGGGGAAGAAGAGATTCTAGAGACAGGGGAATAAGAGATTTCAGAGAGAGGGGAACAAGAGATACCAGAGAGAGGGAAACAAGAGATTCCAGAGAGACTAAAACAAGAGGTTCCAGAGGGGAAGAAGAGATTCAAGAGAGAGGGAAACAAGAGATTCCAGAGAGAGGGCAACAAGAGATCCCATAGAGAGGGCAACAAGAGATCCCAGAGAGAGGGCAACAAGAGATTCCAGAGAGAGGGCAACAAGAGATCCCATAGAGAGGAAAACAAGAGATTCCAGAGAGAGGGCAACAAGAGATTCCAGAGAGAGGGGAAACGAGATTCCAGAGAGAGGGAAACAAGAGATCCCAGAGAAAGGGCAACAAGAGGTTCCAGAGAGAGGGGAGGAAGAGATTCCAGTGAGAGGATCAAAAGATCCCAGAGAGAGGGCAACAAGAGATTCCAGAGAGAGGGCAACAAGAGATTCCAGAGAGAGGGCAACAAGAGATCCCTGAGAGAGGGAAACAAGAGATTCCAGAGAGAGGAAAACAAGAGGTTCCAAAGAGAGGGGTAGAAGAGATTCAAGAGAGAGGAATGAGAGATCCCAGAGTGAGGGAAACAAGAGATTCCAGAGAGAGGAAAACAAGAAATTCCAGAGAGAGGTGAACAAGAGATCCCAGAGAGAGGGAAACAAGAGATTCCAGAGAGAGGAAAACAAGAGATTCCACAGAGAGGGGAGGAAGAGACTCAAGAGAGAAGGAAACAAGAGATCCCATAGCGAGGAAAACAAGAGATCCCATAGAGAGGGCAAGGAGAGATTCCAGAGAGAGGGCAACAAGAGATTCCAGAGGGAGAGGAAACAAGAGATTCCAGAGGGGAAACAAGTGATTCCAGAGAGAGGGCAACAAGAGATTCCAGAGACAGGGCAACAAGAGATTCCAGAGAGAGAGGGGAACAAGAGATTCCAGAGAGCGGAACAAGAGATTCCAGAGAGCGGGCAACAATAGATCCCAGAGAGAGGGCAACAAGATATTCCAGAGAGTGGAAAACAAGAGATTCCAGAGATAGGGGAAATAGAGATTCCAGAGAGAGGGAAACAGGAGATTCCAGAGAAAGGGGAACAAGAGATCGCAGAGAGAGGGCAACAAGAGATTCCAGAGAAAGGGGAACAAGAGATCTAGAGTGAGGGCAATAAAGCACTGGGGGAACAAAATACCACAGAGCAAGAATGACAGAAAACTCCAGAAAGAGGGAGCCAAATGACCCCAGAGCGAGCGAGACAGATGGCAGTACAAAGTGATGGCTGTGAATGAAGGAAAGCTATCTAAGGTGTCTCACAATAAGTAAAACATGCAAAAATTAAGGTGCATTTTTCCACAGGAAAATGTTCACATCAGAGCTGAATGGGAAGATAAAGCACAAGAGTCAAGCTGAGTATATACCTTTTAAAACACATGATAAGCTGAATTCTTCAATGAACCAAATTGTTTGAGATCAGAACAAACAGATTTCAGAGATGACGCAAAGGTACCTGAAGGAAATAAAGACCTTCAGTTCCACAATAAGCAAATCAAAGCAGTAGTTCGGGGGATAAAACAGCAGGCAGAAAAGACACGCAGAAAATTTATGACCCTGAAAGACTTATGCAAGAATCAAGATGTCGCTATCGAAAAACATGAGGAGCTAAAATGGGTATTGAATGTTACTTCAGATAAAGCTGTGTTGGAAATCTCAGTAGCAAAGAAATTATACATTGAAATCCAGAGAGAGTTGGCAAGAGGTCAACAAGAAAATTTAAAAAATGAAAGGAGAGGTGATTGTCCTTCAAGATCAAATACAAAAGGAATGCATAACCATTCAGCAACAAGAAGAAATGAAGACTGTTTTAAACAGCAGAATGGAAGCATTGCAAAAGAATCTGAAGGAGATAACTGAATTACAGAAAAACTCAAGGTGAAGCAAGCAAGATCACAAAGAAAAGGAAAACCGCTTAACAGACCTTCACACATAACAAGTATCCTTCAGGTCAAGGTTCATTCCACTGGAAAATGGCAAACGAAACAAAATGAATTTAACATCACTCTGAACAAATTGAAGAACCAGTTGGCGGAGCAGATTCAGCAATATTCAAAGTTCCAGGATGCAGACAGAAGCGACAAAAAAATGCCTGAAGAGCCAAAGAAGTATTTGAATCAAAACAAGGAGGGCGGGATTTTCCAGCCCTTCCTGTCAGCGAGATCTTCCAGTCCTGCCTCACACGAACGCCTGCGGTGTGTCCTTCGGTGGCACCGCCATCAAGCAAAGCAAATGGCCATTGACTTCAGCAGGACTGGCAGGTCCGGCCGGCAGCCAATGGCAAGCCACCTCCGGCATTGGAAAACCCGCTTTGGGGGAAGCCAGGAAGTCCTGGTCAGAATAATTGAAAGGAACTTTCCTGATGCAAGAGGAGAAAGAAGAGACAAAAAGGAGGTCGGAACCGTGTAAATCTGACACTGAAGCACGAGGCACTAGCAGAAGGAAAAGCTCTTGGTGCCTCAGATATGCTGAGAACTATTGAGCTGCATGAAGCCATTCATAAGTTTTCAAAATGATTTGAAAGTAAAACAGCAAACGGATGGCTGACTGAGACTGTGAATCAAGAGGAAATGAGGGTTCCCTTTGAAAACTGTGTACGTCCATAAAGAACATGGCGGACACCATGGGTAAAGAAAATTTGAGTCCCCTGGAACAGAGAGCACATTCCCCGCAGAAAGAGCAGGACAAGCCCACAGTGTCTGAAAAAAACAGATGAGGTGTTAATAAAGAGAAATGCAACCCGAAGGAGCGCAGAAGGGGAACCAAATGGAGGTAACCAAGTCCCAGAAACACAGAGTACCAGTACCATTCTTCCAAATGTGACAGGAGGAACTGTCAAAACTCAGGACTGTCTGAATTTGTAAAGTCAGAGACTTGAGATCGGGGGAGAACCAATAGCAAGTAGAGAATCTATTGCAAATAGTTATATTCTCTTGGAAGAGAGTAGAGGTTTCTGTTGAGATGATGTTGTATTCTGTGCCTGGGTGCCATTGTAATGAAAAGATGCTCAGCAGAGCAAGGGTTATCGTGTGAGTGGAGAATAGCACAGTCAATGGTATGACGTATAGAGTCACATGGTAGAGACTCCAAGACAACATGCTGGAAGCAACGACATGGAGCAGGACCATGCACGGCAACATGTTTGATTTGTAAATAGTTAAAGATTAACAATAAATGTTTCATGTCAAAATATACAAGTCTCATGACTGACACAATAAACCAAACCAACCCATAACACAACATGGTGCACAGTGAAGACACCATAATATAGCAGTACTTGCCATTCATGGGCACGCTAATGGTCCCTGCATTGTGCCACCAATAGTTTTTCAAATTTTTTCTTCCCATTGTTGTACCTTAATCTGATTTTCCCATTATTTCAAAAATAAAAATGTATTTACAGTCCAGCTGATTCTGCAAATTGCTGCTGGGCGAAAACACAAGATCTCATTTTGCAATTCATACTCGATAGTGATTACATTACCAAACAACGTCACCAGCTCTGTAGCACATTGAGGGGTCTTGATGTTGTGAAAGACACTATTAAAATTAAAGTTTGAACTTGCATTCTCAATCTGGGTTCTGGACTCCTGCCAGCCTGTGAAACCAAGTTTGTTTGCCACCCTATAGGAAGAGATCCAGTAATCATAGAACATAGAACATACAGTGCAGAAGGAGGCCATTCGGCCCATCGAGTCTGCACCGACCCACTTAAGCCCTCACTCACCCTATCCCGGTAACCCACTAACCCCTCCTAACCTTTTTTGGTCACTAAGGGCAATTTATCATGGCCAATCCACCTATTCTGCACATCAAAGGATTAGAGACAACAGTTTCTCAAACTCTTGCTAAAATAAAACTGCTCGTACTAAAAATAATATATTGTCCATTCTCAAGCTGGCATGATGGCATATTGAATTTTAGCAATTACCTGAAAAGGTCTATATGTTAGCTCATAACTAACTGCATATTAATGCATGCAGAGCAGGTTTCCATATCAGCAACAACAGAACGGACAGTCTCTCTGGTTTGTCCACACTCAACTGAATATATTGATATGGTTGTTGAAGGAAATCAACTATTTCTGATAGGTAAAAGGCAATTTTAATGTAAATATTAAAGCCCAGTCTTTAATACCCAGTTTTAAAATAAGGATTTCAGTACTCATAACCTTAGGTCATGACAAAACACATAACTTAAACAGAAGCTCAAAAGCCTGACACATCCACAAACTAATTGGAGATAAAAATGACACTTTTACTGACAATATGAATGGACTATTGTTCTTCAAAGTAAGTTTCATATTGAAAAATGAACTGTACCAGTAATCAAGATCAAGGTTGAAATAAGCACCACAGCAATATGAAACCACCATTGTTCAAAATATGGATAAAGTGAAGTCAGCAGAAATCCAGTAAAAACCGGATTTGATGACAGCACAAAATCACATTCCATAGCATACACAAATATTCAAAGATGAAACATTTAAAACTTATGTTGCACATTGAGGATTGACAGTTAACCATCGAATCAAATGTATTTGAAACTCACCCAAACCATTTAGGATGTATAGACAGATGGCTTCAGACTGATAACATTCTCCTTAAACATGAGGGTCTGCACAGCCATTTTCTATCCAGGATCACTCTATACTTTGATCTAACTACTTGCTATCCTTATTTTCATATTTTCACTTTTCTACTCTAACTCTTGAAGTTCACGCAAGCTGTTTTGCCGTAAGTAAGAAACCATTTCTGTATTATTTTGAAAGTTACATTGTTTTATAAGTTACTTCTCTTTAAGTCTTTTGCTAGCCGGACTTTATTGAGAATAGATTTAAGTTTCTCTCAATTGTAATCAAGCAGAGGCAGTAAAAGATTCTTATTTGCATCCGAGACGTTTAACTCAAATTTCTACTGAGTTTTAGTGTTGCGAGACTTGACTTGAATCGCATGGTAGATCTCTACAGTTGTTGAATCCATGGATAAGTAACCCTACAAAAGGGAATGTGACCACAAGATCGAAAGGCATAGGAGCAGAAGTAGGCCATTCAGCCCATCGAGTCTGGTCCGCCACTCATTGAGATTATGGCTGACCTGATACAATCCTCAACTCTACTTTCCTGCCTTATCCCCATAACTCTTAATAATAATGATAATCTTTATTAGTGTCACAAGTAGGCTTACATTAACACTGCAATTAAGTTACTGTGAAAATCCCATAGTCGCCACACTACGGCACCTGTTCGGGTACACTGAGGGAGAATTCACCTAACAAGCATGTCTTTCAGGACTAGTGGGGGGGAGGGGGGAGAGAGGGAGGGGGAGGGGGAGGGGGCAGGGAGGGGGGAGGGAAGGGAGGAAGGGTAGGGGAGGAGGAGTGGAGAGGGGGAGTGGAGAGGGGGGAGTGGAGAGGGGGTAGTCGGGGGGGAGTGGAAGAGGGAGGAGGAAGGAGGGTGGAGTGGAGGGGTGGGGGGGGCATGGGCGGAGGGGGGAGGAGGCGGGAGGAGTTGGGAGTGGAGGGGGAGGGGGAAGTGGAGGGGGGCGAGTAGGGGGTGGGTGTGGGGATAGTGGGGGGTGTGGGGGGCGAGTGGGGGAGTGCGTGGGTGGGGGGAGCGTGGGGGGCATGGGGGGCTTAGAGGGGGTGTGGGAGGGGCGTGGGAGGGTGGGGGCGTGGTGGGGTGTGTGGGGCATGAGGGGACATGGGGAGGAGTGTGGGGGCATGGGGGACATGGGGAGGAGTGTGGGGGGCATGGGGGAGGAGTGTGGGGGGGGTGGGGGCTATGGGGGGAGGAGTGGGGGTGGAGTGGGAGGTAGTGGAGTGGGGGGGAATGAGTGGGGGAAGTGGGGGTGGGAGAGTGGGGGGGAGAGTGGGGGGGAGTTGGGGGGTGTTGGAGAATGGGGTGGTGGGGAGTAGGGGGGAGTGGTGGGATGGGGAGTGGGGAGTGAGGGGATGGGGAGTGAGGGGATGAGGGAGTGGCGGGGCGAGGGGGTGGGGGTGTGAGGGGGTGGAGTGGGGTGTGAGGGGGTGGGGTGTGAGGGGGGAGTGGGGTGAGGAGTTGTGGGGGGTGAGGGGCGGATTGGGGGGTGAGGGGGTTAGGGGGCGACTTTGGGGGTGAGGGGGAAGTGTGGGTTGGGGGGAGTGGTGGGGTGAGGGGAGAAAGGGGGCAGTGGGGGTGTGAGGGGGGAGTGGGGGGTGAGGGGGGAGTGGAATGGTTGGTGTGGGGAGTGGGGTGGTGGGGGGAGTGGGGTGGTGGGGGGGGAGTGGGGTGGTTGGGGGGGGAGTGGGGTGGTGGGCAGGTGTGTGGAGTGGGGGAGTGGGGGGGTGGGGGGGGGGGGTGAAAATTGTAAAATCCAATCACGCCAGAGAGAATCATCCTGGGTTTCTGACTGACGGAGAGTGCAGGCTCAAAATCATCCCTTCTTTGTACCATTCTTACCACTTGCTGATTTTTCAGATTGTGCTCAGTGTTTTTACAATGACAAGTTGTGTTTACAAAACACCAAGTCCGCAGGAGAATGTTCCAAGGCAGGAAAGCAGCGGTCAAGATAAATGGTCAACAGTTGGAACAGGAATCATGATTAATTCCAATAATGGTAAGAGTGGAACTTTGCAACCCCTAATGGCAGAGGCTGGTCCGTACAATGAGGCGAGCCAATCAAAGGCCAATTGGCCTTGAGGGAGACTGTAAAATCTCGCTGGTATAAAATTCTGTGCTAAATTGAGCAAGAATGAGTCTGAAGCCAGCCTATACCTCAAAGCAGGTTTATTTCCAAGACAGCAATGTGAAGTCACAGATTCTCCCAGTTCCCTCAGGGCATCTTGAGTGAAATTGCAATGATTCCCTGATCCTTTCTCAATGGGGACTGTGTGTAATGAGCAACTTAAAGCATGTATTCTATTGCAGCACAATCTTACGAATGATCATCACAATTTAAACACCTGGAAACAACATGTCAGAAGCTGGTTACTACCATAAATAAATCAGGCAAAGTGTGCATTCTCCAAATATAAAGAATTGATTTGCATAGGAGTGAGTAGCAATCTTAAGAAAATAATTAGCAAGACTGTGAGTTGGAATATCTTGCTGTGTGGGGTTGAAATGTGGATTTTGGGAAAAGTGGACAGCCAAAGATCAGAAAGTGAGGAAATGTGGTTCCGGAGTGGGTCAGTTGAAGATACGTCAAGAACAGTGGAAAGGTTCTGTGGATGGTAGAGGAGAAAAAATTGTCAGATCATAAAGAAAAGGCAACAAGGCTGGATTGGCCATATCCTAAGGCATGAGGACGTGCCAAGGGAGGGGTGACGGAAGGAAGATTAGTGCATTGTCGGCCAATCAGGAGGGGTGACGGAAGGAATATCAGTGCATTGTCGGCCAATCAGGAGGGGTGACGGAAGGAAGATCAGTGCATTGTCGGCCAATCAGGAGGGATGACGGAAGGAAGATCAGTGCATTGTCGGCCAATCAGGAGGGGTGACGGAAGGAAGATCAGTGCATTGTCGGCCAATCAGGGAGAAAGGGAATGGCCATGTTAGACAATCTGAAATTGAAGACGTGAGGCTCCGATGAGCAACTAAAGGGGTGAGTGCAGGGCCATGAGGCTCGATAACAAATGCAGAGGGTGTACCCTTGGGCAGTATGCTACCGTTATCTATCAAAGGCAAACAACTCGGCTGTTCTGCTGGTACAGACAGACAGCCTGGCATCAAATGTTGTCTGCTCTCAAATGCAGCATACTTGGCACTCAGGTGAGGCGGCAAAGTGCGAATGCACACGGGAGCTTATCGCGGAAGGGGCAGTAAATGGACGGGACAATGGCAAAGTATTTTGCAAAGTGCAGCTTTCTATACTTTTCATTTTAGACTGTCTGTAACTTCTGGTGCTGGGTTCCTTCCCGTGTGGCCCTTTGCAGCAGGCATGAAGCTGGAAAACTCTGCCCGCTGTCTTTGTAGACCTTGACACCACCTGAAGAAATGTCTGATTCCAGTAATGATTCACAGTGCTGTCCAATAGAACACAGTAAAACAACAAAACTGCTCAGTAATTCATCATACAAAATCTTCAAGAGAAGACGTTGCAAATGCCTGAAGTCATTAGGAAGTCATAATATAACGATGATAAATTCTTGGCTTGAATCTAATTAGTTTTTAAGTTTTGCACTCTCAGCGACATTCACTCTCCTGAGTAAACTCTAAACCAAATCTTCGGGACGATGAGTAAAAGGTCTACAGTCACTGCCAGACAAGAATCAATCACTCTTAAGCAGGCGAAAACCAGAGGGCTACATCTGGCCTCAAGAGTGTTGGATTACGTTGGGAGAATTAGTTAATCAGAGTCATCGAGTCTGGTTCCCCCTTGTCACAAAGTGACCACAAACTTGATTTAAAATGTAGGATTTCAGGACCATTTTAATAGAGAGAGAGGGAGGGAGGCAAAGAGCTTGAGGCCTGGATAGATGAAGGTATGGCCACCAGTGGTGGCACAAGAGTAAATTGGGGATACACAGCAGGCCAGAATTGGAGCAGAGTAGAGATCTGGAACGGTTGTCGCACAGTTAAATCACCTGCCAATACTCAGCACCGGGAATCATAGCACCATAGAATCCCTACAGTGCATAAGGAGGCCATTCGGCCCATCGGGTCTGCACTAACCCTCCAAAGGAGAACCCTAATTAGGCTCACTCCCCCGTAACCCCACCTGAGCCTTGGACATTAAGGGGAATTTATCAGGGCCAATCCAACTAACCTGCACACCTTTGGACTGTGGGCAGAAACCGGAGCACCCGGAGCAAACCCAAACAGACACGGGCAGAATGTGCAGACAGTCGGTGGTTGGAATCGAACCCAGGTTCCTGGTGCTGTGAGGCAGCAGAGCTAAGCACTGTGCCGCAATGCCGTCCTTGGAATCCAAGCAGCTGACCATTATTTGGATGCAATAGTAAATGAGAGCCCGCAGCTGTGGACATAAAATAGCTTTTCACCACGAATGTCCAGACCCTTCGTACTTCCATCCATCACCAAGTCTAACCAAGAGCACTTTGTTTCTTCTGAGTGGAAGCCAGCCTCATACTTCACCATTGCCACACTCCCACTTGTTCTCAAATTCAACAATGTCTCCTTTGACTCCACTCACTTCCTCCAAAACAAACGCATTGCTATGGAAACCCAGGTGAATCCTCGCCTTTTAATGGGATAGGTGGAATATTCCTTGTTGTAGTCCTATTCCAGTCAGCTCCCTCACCGTTTTCTCTGATGCACCGATAACTGTTGGTGTAATTCCCTGCTCCCATCCCTTCCCCACCCTCACAGAACCAAGTTCACCCTCCCATCTCATCTCACCTACTACCCCACCAACCTTCACACTCAATCGCTTATCCTCTACCATTCCAGCCACCCTCCATGTGATGTCACCTGCTCTTGCCCTCCCCACCCTGCCCCTCCATCCCACATTCAACATTCAGAAGGAAGCCTTGCCTCAGCAACAAGCTGGTTTGCTCTACAATCGCTCCCAGCACATGTTCCCCTTCGCACAGCGCCATTCTGTGCCAGTGCTAAAAGCACAATGCCTGCCATTTTTTTTATCCTCATCCATTCATTCAAACCACCAAAATAAATAAGTGTTCACAAATCTGCTGATTTTGGCAAATTGCTGTTCATAGGATCCCGACAGAGCAGAAGGGGGGGCCTTTCAGCCCATCGAGTCTGCATCGACATTTCAAAAGGCCACCCTACCTAGGCCCAATCCCCCGCCTTATTCCTCCGTCCTCTGTAGGAAGACCACGATCTTGAAAGGACGCTGCGGACCCCAACACACGGACCCGGCCATCGCCTCATCCGCAACCGTGATCCCAGAGGCGTCATCCACTTACTGGCTTCACCCCATCCACGCCGGAGCATGGTCTAGACATCCACCAACCTGTGAAGACAAACCGCAGCCCGACAACACGCTCAACCGCGCAGACCCACCTACAGACGCAGGAACCGCAAGCAAGGCAACAAATCCTCCATCCACACACCGACCAGAGTGAATAACCTCATTGGACACAACTGTTCCCTTAACACTGCATAGTCTCACCAGCTCCCAGGATCGAAAAGAAGCAGTCACTCCAGGAAATGTGGAAAACGTGCAGGCCTGCAGGTGAGAGTGAAACAACGCGGCCCCAAAGCCCCCCTGCCTAGCTTACTCCTAGCTAATGTCCAATCTCTAGAAAACAAGCTAGATGAACTTAAAGCGAGACTCACTTTTCCAAGAGAACTAAGGGACTGCTGTGTACTCTGTTTCAGAGACATGGCTCACTCCTGCTTCACCGGACTGTGCCCTACAACCAGAGGGCTTCTCAATCCACCGAATGGACCGTACAGCGGCCTCAGGCAAGGCGAAGGGAGGTGGGGTCTGCCTCCTAAACAACACCTCCTGGTGCTTAGATGTAGCAACACTGGCGAGTTTCTGCTCCCTGGACCTGGAATACCTGACGCTCCGTTATCCTGACGGCAGTTTACATCCCACCCCATGCGGATGTGAAAATCTCCCTGGACGAAATATTCACCACCACAAATAGCCTTGAAATGAAACATCCTGAGGCCATGTTCACTGTAGCTGGGGACTTCAATCAGGCCAAGCTCAAGAGCGGACTACCAAGTTACCACCAACACGTCACCTCTTCCACTAGAGGCCCAAACATCCTGGACCACTGTTACACAAATATAAAACATGCCGACCGCTCTATTGCCCGCCCACACTTTAGCAAATCTGTCCACAAGGCTGTGCTCCTGCTCCCTGCTTATAAGCAAAAACTGAAGCGGGAGAATCTGTCAAAGAAAGTTGTGCATTGTTGGTCTGAGGAATCGGATGATCTCCTCCGGGACTGCTGAGAGTCAGTGGACTGGTCAGTATTTAAAAACTCTGCAACCAGCCTGAACGAGTACGCCACTACAGTAACTGATTTCATTAGTAAGTGTGTAGAAAATTGTGTGCCAAAGAAGCAAAGAAACAAATCTGCGTGTTTCCCAACCGGAAACCCTGGATGAACAGGGATATCCCCTGCTTGCTGAAGTCTAGGTTTGAGTCAGGTGACCCTGACCTCTACAAGGAAGCCAGATATGATCTAAAGAAATCCATCAAAGATGCCAAAAGACAGTATCGGACCACGCTAGCCACACAGATCCCCACCGTCTATGGAAAGGTCTGCAAGACATAATGGCTACAAGATGAAGGCATGTAAAATCGTCGCCTCCAACGCACCCCTCCCTGATGAGCTCAATGCATTCTATGCCCTCTTTGAGCAAGAGGTCAGCGAGAGCGAGTCCTCCACCCCAGAAGCCGCGGATGAACTTGTATCTGAGATCACCACTTTAGATGTCAGAGCTGCCTTCTCGAAGGTCAACCCACAGAAAGCTACTGGCCCGGATGGGGTACCCGGACGAGCACTCAGGTCTTGCACGGATCAGCTGGCGGGGGTATTCGCAGACATCTTCAAACACTCTTTACAACAATCTGAGGTCCCTATCTGCTTCAAGAAGACGACCATCATCCCTGTACCAAAAAAAGTCAACCAGCGTGCCTTAATGACTATCGTCCAGTGTCTCTGACATCCATCATCATGAAGTGCTTCAAAAGGTTAGTCATGGCACGAATCAACTCCAGCCCCCCGGATTGCCTTGATCCGCTACAGTTTGCCTACCGCTGCAACAGGTCCACAGCAGACGCCATCGCCATGGCCCTGCACTCTACCCTGGAACACCTGGATAACAAAGACATCTATGTCAGACTCCTATTTATCGACTACAGCTCAGCCTTCAATACCATAATTCCTCCGAAACTCATCTCCAAACTTCGTGGCCTTGGCCTCGGCTCCTCCCTCTGTGACTGGATCCTGAACTTTCTAACCCACAGACCACAATCAGTATAGATAGGCAACAACACCTCCTCCACGATCATCCTTAACACCGGTGCCCCACAAGGCTGTGTCCTCAGCCCCCTACTATACTCCTTATACACTGTGTGACCAAATTCTCCTTCAACTCAATTTTCAAATTTGCTGATGACACCACCATAGTGGGTTGGATCTCAAACAATGATGAGACAGAGTACAGGAATGAGATAGAGAATCTGATGAAATGGTGCGACGACAATAATCTCTCCCTCAATGTCAACAAAACGAAGGAGATTATCATCGACTTCAGGAAGCTTAGTGGAGAACATGTCCCTGTCTACATCAATGGGAACGAAGGGTCAAGAGCTTCAAGTTTTTAGGTGTACAGATCACCAACAGCCTGTCTTGGTCCCCCCATGCCGACACTATAGTTAAGAAAGTCCACTAACGACTCTACTTTCTCAGAAGACTGAGGAAATTTGGCATGTCAGCTACGACCCTCACCAACTTCTACAGGTGCACCATAGAAAGCATTCTTTCTGGTTGTATCACAGCTTGGTATGGAGCCTGCTCTACCCAAGACCGCAGGAAACTGCAAAAGGTTGTGAATGTAGCCCAGTCCATCATGCAAACCAGCCTCCCATCCATTGACTCTATCTATAATTCCCGCTGCCTCAGAAAGGCAGCCAGTATAATTAAGAACCCCACGCACACCGGACATACTCTCTTCCACCTCCCCCTCCTTCCATCAGGAAAAAGATACCAAACGAGGTCACGTACCAACCGACTTAAGAACAGCTTCTTCCCTACTGCCATCAGACTTTTGAATGGACCTACCTCGTATTAAGTTGATCTTTTCTCTACACCTTGCTATAACTGTAACATTATATTCTTCTTCTTCCTTCCTTATGTACGGTATGCACTGTTTGTACAACATGCAAGGAACAATACTTTTCACTGTATACTAATACATGTGACAATAATAAATCAAATCAAATCAAATCAAAATTATTCCTGTAACCCCCACCCTAATGGGCAAATTTAGCATAGCCAATCCACCTAAACTGTACACCTTTGGACTGTGGGAGGAAACCAGAACATCCGGGAGGAAACCCACCCAGACATGGGGAAAAGTGCAAGCTGCACACAGACGGTCACCCGAGGTCAGAATCAAAACTGGTTCTGTGAGGCAGCAGTGCTAACCACTGTGCCACCGCGCCACCTGCTGCACGAAACATCTCGATGCCAGCACAAGGATCTCATTCCTCTAACAAATTCAACAGTGACCCTTTCCAATTGGCCGTGAAGCCCCTTCTTGAAGTTGCAAGAGGCGCCATCGAAATGCAAGTCTTCCTTCTTTCTACAATAGTCCCAACGCCTCCCCACAAGAATGTTTGATTGAATGAGCTCACCATTGTGCAGTAACTTGGGAGGCAACTGCCTCACCTGAAGCTGATGGAACAAACATTCCTGAGTCAAGGCCGAAAATAAATTGATCCAAAGTCAATAGCCCCAAACCACAGCATCAATCATGTCAAAAGCAGAATGAGACCGTCATTTTAATAGCTCGATGGATACTAAAATAATGAGCACTGAGTGGTTGTAATTTTTCTTGCTCCTGATTGATTCTGGAAGTTGTGCTTAGTGAGATTTTCCCCTGAGGGAGTATTGTATATTATCAATTACTGTGAAACCATCCCGTAAATTGCAAGCTGCAAGGGCAACAGAACGTCACTATCAATCTTCCTATTTCACCAAATTCAGAAAGTAATGCAGCGATTTCTCAAATAGCTTCCTGCTAAGGAATTTAACAACAGCTGAGCAGTCACCAGAAACAATGGAGGTTCAGATTAAACACCAGTGCTCCAGCTGGGAGTGCACTTCCTTCTCGAGTCCGGAGGTCATTGGGTTCAAACCTCACTCTCGGATTTCATAGAATCCCTACAGTGTAGATGGAGGCCATTCAACCCATCAAGTCTGCACCGGCCCTCCAAAAGAGCACCCTACCTGGGCCCATACCCCTGCCCCATCGCCTTAACCCCACCGAACCTGCACTTCATTGAACATTAAGGGACAAGTTAGCACAGCCAATCCACCTAACCTGCACAATTTTGGACTGTGGGAGGAAACTGGAGCACCCGGAGGAAACCCAAGCAGGCATGGGGGACAACGTGCAGACTCCGCACAGACAGTGACCCAAGGCCGGAATTGAATCCTGCTCCTCTGTTAATCACTGTACCACCACGTAACACAAAGCTCTCGGGCAGTACTGAGGGAGTTCTGCTGCTTTGTTGAAGGTGCCGTCTTTGGGGTCTGGCCCTGTTGACGTATAGAAGTGAATGCAAACAAAATAAAATCCCATAGCAAGATTTGAAGAAGGGGAGGAAGCTTTCCTGGTGTTCCAGGTCTATTTGTGGCTCACCTGTGAGATGTAAATGAGTTCAGGTTCCTCGATGTAATGGTGGTTTTCCGCACCGCTGGATGGGGTAACGTTTCACCTGAAGGTTAGAGTGTCACGACCAATATTCAGCCATTCAAAAATCAAAGTCAGTCCCAGTGGGTGTCGCATGGTAACTTAAATCCTTGGCCTTTTATTTGAGCCTTTTAATGTCCAAGTGAACCCAGGGTAGTAAAACTGCACACAATTGGCCTCAAAAAGACGTTGCATTTAAGGGGCCTAACTCCATTTGAGGTCCCACTGGAGGACTGATTTGCTTTGAGCCAGCTGGCGTCAGGTCCCGTCAACCTATCAGACACTGGTGGCTGCCAGTCCTGCCAATCATCATCCCGACTTCTACCAGCCTTTCCCCACAGCCAATGCTTCCCAATCAACCGCCCCATCATTTATCTGAGAGTCACTCCTCCCTAACCTTCAGGTCGCGAGCATTTGGGCTGGAGAGTCATCCCTCAAACGTTGTGGAAATGTAAAGAATAATTCTATTCAGAAACATCCCCTCCAATATTTAACTGACTTGAAGTAATGGATGAAAGGCACATCTCGGAGACAGATGGAGTTCAGCGTATAAATCTAGAATATAAATGGTTATGCAAACACTTCAATCATAATTAGGTGAAGGCAGGCTAAGTTTGAACAATAATAATTGTACTTCATTGCAGTGCTATTAATGCTTGATGGGATGGGTTTGCACTGTGTAATAGAACCCATTTTCCATCCATTTAAACTAACGAGGGAGGATCTTCATGAATGATGCATTCTTCTCCCTGTGCTGTGCCCAAGAAATTCCTCACACAGCAGGACAAGAAGAGGAAGATCCATTATAAGTACAGAGAATTAAGGCAAATGGTGGCGCGGTGGATTAGCCCTGCTGTCTCACGGTGCCAAGGTCCCAGGTTCAATCCTGGCTCTGGGTCACTTTCTGTGTTGAGTTTGCACATTCTCCCCGTGTTTGCGTGGGTTTCGCCCCCGCAACCCAAAGATGTGCATGGTAGGTGGATTGGCCGTGCTGAATTGCCCCTTAATTGGAAATAAATGATTTGGGTACTCTAAATTTTTTTAAAAATGTACAGAGAATGTCAGAAGTACTTAGCAGGTCAGGAAGCCTCTGCGGAGTGAGAAACTGAATTAACAGGCTGAATTTTCCAGCACTTCCCGCCGGAGGATCCTTCTGGTCCCGCTGATGGTGAGCCTGACCTGGGTTCCCCAGTGTGTCACACTGTGGTAGTGCTGCCCCATTAAGGGAGAGGGCTTCAGGGACCCTGTGACTGAGTGAAGATCAATCGAGTGGGACCGTGAACCCCGAATAATGGGAAGTTTGCGCAGGGACCTGGAAGCTGGACTCAGCCAGTGTGGACTGGGGAGCTGAAGAGTAAAGACCTGCTGTGTACTGTTCTGTGCCTGTTCCTTAACTGCCTTTGCTTTTCATCAACAAACCCCTTTGGTAACTACTGGAAGCCTCTAATGTATGTCTCCAGCCACCTCACACACAAAACAGCATAGGCATCGGCAGGGCCGGAAGATCTCGACAATGGCCAATGACGGGCCGGGTCTGTCGCCAGAAAACACGCCATGGCAGCGGGGAGTGAGAGGCCAGGAAATCCCGCTCAACGTTTCAGGTCAATGGTGGCTTAATCAACAGAAGATCGGCTCTTGATGCGTCCCACTTGAATTGCTTATCCACCCTTTCCGTATTGACCTTCCGAGTGTGCTCACGTTCCCAATCTGATACACTGGCCTTTGCATCAAGATGTTTGAAGTACTGAATCGGAATGAGGAAACCCTGATAGCGGAGAACATCTGGAAAGATAATCAGAAGGGTTAGTACATTGTTCGAGCAGCCAGTGTGAAGCGGAGTTATTACATTATAATTACTGATAAAGAGAGGAGGTTGCAAATTAGAATTCAGCAACTTGAGTCAAGCCAAAAAAGAAAAATTGCAGCAAAAAGCGCACAATGCCCTTTGATCAAAACTGACACTTAGATTGTAAAAATTATTTAACAAGCACAGGGTGGAGGTCACTGACAGAAATATCTACCCAATAAAATTAGCACAACAAGACAAATAATGCATCATTTCCATTGAAGGGTTAAAACTGATGCCACATTTAATATTTGCCTCTGAAAAATGAAACATGAAAAAATGAAAATCGCTTATTGTCACGAGTAGGCTTCAAATGAAGTTACTGTGAAAAGCCCCTAGAATCCACATTCCAGCGCCTGTTCGGGGAGGCTGGTACGGGAATCGAACCGTGCTGCTGGCCTGCTTGGTCTGCTTTCAAAGCCAGCGATTTAGCCCAGTGTGCTAAACAGCCCCTTCATAGGAAATTCGGCAGATAGGGCGGCACGGTGGCACAGTGGTTAGCACTGCTGCCTCACAGCACCAGAGACCCCGGCTTCAATTCCAGACTCGGGTAACTATCTGTGTGGAGTCTGCACGTTCTTCCCGTGACTGTGTGGCTTTCCTCCGGGTGCTCCGGTTTCCTCCCACAGTCCAAAGATGTGCAGGTTAGGCAGATTGGCCATACTAAATTGCCCCTCAGTGTCCAAAGATGTGTAGCTTAAGTGGGGATAGGGCGGAGCAGTGGGCCAAAGTAGGGTGCTCTTTCAGAGGGTCAGTGCAGACATGATGGGCCCAATGGCCTCCTTCTGTACTGTAGGGATTCTGTGACTTCTATGATTCTATTACATCTATGGACCATATCAGGTCTGATGAAGGTACCCCTGAAAACTTTAGTCTCCTTCCAACATGTATTGGTTGACTGGCTGTGCGCTTCTAATTTTTCAGTTCTACTTTTCTTTTCTGACTTCGAAGATGTTTCTCTGCAGCTTTCTGGAACTAAACGACAAGGCCAACCTTCCCTTGGACTTTGATCTGTGCTTCAGCTTTCCATTAGCCTTGTGATCTTTATTCCACACAATGCGTTCCTATGCTCCTTCATTAACCAAACCGTTGACTTGAGTATGTATGCCCCTGATGCCTCAGTGACTCGATCCAGTGACTATCTGAGTCACACTGTCCAGAAACGGACGAGGTTCAATCCTTGATCCCTGCTGTGTTAACAAAGCTCAGCATGCCTTGAATTAAAGAGGGTGGATATAATACTCCTTTTCGCTGTCCAGGAGCCTCGATGGAAGTGTGTGTCTGAGTACAATCATGGGGGACCCTGGTTTGTGACTGACCACAGGTTTATACAGGGAGGCCCTGACCACATCGAGAATCATCATTGGAAACATGTATTACAATCCCGGATCAGACCCAAACCATTGCTAGGATACCAAACAGAAACCCCAATATTTAATATAATTTATAAGACTGTGAGGAAAGGATACTTCACCCCAGGAGTGAATCCAAGCACAAATAGGGATATGCTATATTAAAACAAACTTTATTGCTAATATAGGATGAAAATAACTTCAACATCATACAAGAAAATAGCTTACCCGTTAAAAAATGGTTAACATTGACAAAGAAACACTAACGCCTAACTGCTATCTTTTATCTCCGGCAAAACCCATCTCAGGTCAAAATCCACTTTTAAATGCAGTTAGCAAACACAGGAATGTTATTGTTTTGAATAAACTGCTTTGAGGAAGCGAGATCCTTCAGGGAAGAGCCTGCTGATCCTTGTCCATGTCAAACTAGTGTTTAACTTCCCAGCTATTGGCAAAAAGCTGCTTGTCTGTTCACATTCCCAATCTAAACTGTTTTTTTTTGCAGAAACTGAAGCTCAACACTCGACGGCTTCAGCCCCTGGCTCCTCCCGTCAACTCTATCATCTTAATAAGGCCAAACAAATAAGGGTGAAATTCTCTGCCTTATGACGTCGCAAATGCAAAATGAGATCGGGCAGAGACCGGTGCTTATCAGGGCGCCATGCTCCGGAACTTCGCGGGTGGCAATAACTAGTTTGCAACACGCATTGGCGACGGCAAGCATTGAAATGGGATTACCAGGTCAGACACAGCATGCTCCGCACTTTCGCGATGCTCTGCTCCTGTCATCCGTAAAATGTGGACAGAGTACCATGGTTACGGAGAGGGAGCGGGAGGCTAAAAAAACACTGAAAAACCTTTGAAAACTATCCAGCTTCCTGGGGGATGGCTGCCCGGGCTGGGAGCAGTAGCAGTTGGTGACTTGGTGCCAAGTCCCTGGACTTGGGGTATCCCGTTCAGGATCAGGATGGCCTGGTTCAGACTGCCATTTCTGCAGTCTGCCTTTTAAATGCACCCCTTTGCTGCTACTTCCAGGCCCCTGGCTGCTCACACTGCTGAGCGCTGCCTGTGCCCTTTAAATTATCTGGTAGCCCACCAGGCTGCCCCTCTAGACGCCCTCATAACCCAGCTGTATCCTCGAGGGCCAAGCTTAATCAGGAGCCCATCAGGTGTTGGCACTCCTCAGAAGCGCTGCCCCACTGCAGAAGAAGCAGGGGATAGGTAGAGCTCACCTCGACCAGAGGAAACCTGCACCGCAGCGTACGGAACCCTCCCTGGTTCTCACCAGTGACCGACACCCCTCCAGATCACCAGCTGTCTCCTCCTGGTGAGACTGGCAGCGCTGACTTCCTCTACCACCACCTCCCAGGCTGTGTTCAGGAGGGCAGGCTTGAGTCTATGGCCATGTTGGGGAAGAGGGTGTCCCTCCGCTCCTCACTGGACTGGAGCTGTGGGTCAACCTCGGACACCTGACCTCGGAGGCAGGTCTTCTCTGAGCCATCTTGGTGGCTACAGTGAGTGTGTGGTAAGTGGAGCGCTTAAAAACAACTCCGGCTGTCAGCCTCTTTGGCGCTAACTCGGGCCCCAGCGGTTAGAATGCCCACTGGGCCGGAAATTGCGCGGAGTCCACGTCGGCAGAATGCTGGCTCATTTGCATGTCCTGAATTGCCCCAACGAGAACACGAACCACACATAGTTCAGTCTTGGCGTCAACATTTAGTTTCCCAAATGGAGAATTTCGCCCGATGTCTCTAATTATCAATTCCCCCGAAAAAAGAATTTTATATAAACAAAATTCCATTCGCCCAACTTCAGGTAAAAAATGTACATGGTTGAAATAAATGATGATTTCATATTTTACAATGTCCTAATTGCACCTCTGTAGCCTAAAAGCCTAGCTGTCTTTCAAACCAGGATTTTTAAAACCATGACTGCAGCAGTCATACAAACCCTAACCCAGACCTTTAACCCTTTACTGCACCAAATACATAAAGAACAACGGGCTGCATTCTCCGGTCGCCGATGCCAAAATTGCGTTTGGAGACCGGGCGGCCAATCCAAGTTTATGACAGAATCGGGCGCGGGGCCGCTTTCACGATGTTCCGCCACCTCCAAAGCGGCGTACTCACGCCTCGTATCGGTGGCCTCAGGGCATTGCCTGAGGCCCACCTCCCGAGGCTCCGCCCCCGAGCAGCCAAGTTCCGGACGGCATCGGTCTCTCATGGTCTCGCCCGTCGGGAAGTCTGCGTGGTGGCTGAGGACTCAGTCCAGCGCCACCACAGTCGGGGTGGGGAGTGCCGATCCGCGGGCAGGGGGGTACTTTATTTGTAGCTGGGGGTAATGTGGGGGATGGTCCGGGGTGTGCGAGCTGACCGATTGCACGGGCCGGGTCCACTGCAGGCTGCAGGCCGCCGTCGTGCGCATGCGCGGCCATGAATCCGGGCCAGATGGCAGCTAGAGCCGGGTGCTCTACTTTGCCGTCCTGCTAGCCCCCAGCAAAACAGGGAATCGGTGGCCGTTTTGCGCCAATTTTTCTGGCATAAAACGCCACCATCCCCATGCTGGTGTGGAGACATAGCCTCAGAATCGGTGAATCCAGCCCAACATATCTGAAATTTCTACATTCATCACACATGCAGAGGCAAGGACAAGGCATCAGAGGGAGAGTATGAACCTCCAACCAACCCACATACCCAACGCTGCAGACACTGTGGGAGAGTCTGCAGATCGTACACTGGACTTACCAGCCATCGCCGGACCCATCGAACCTGAGTGGGAGCAAGTCATCCCCAATCCCGAGGGATTGCCTCAGAAGTGAAGAAGATAACCGAACAATGATAGCAATGGGCTTGTCTCTGATTTCCCCCTGCATCGCTAAACACCGCTAAAGACTGCACCTGAATACTGGCCACCGTAGTGAGGTACTGGAGAGTGTTTGGCCCCCTGTAACAAAGAATTGAGTAGCAAAATAATGAGACAGGATAAAACTGAATTCTTCTTCCTGAAACTATAGATGAGTGGCAGGGATGTGGGCTTTGCAATAATGAGAAGCGAGAACACTTGGAACTATAATAAATTGGGCACGTTGAACACATCAATGAGATTTTCACTGGGGGGCAAGTGGAGTCCACACGGGGAGGAGTTTTCTCAATTTGGCCTTACTATGTTCTGTTGCCTCAGTGGGCAATTTATATTCCTACATGATCATTACTTGATGGTCTTGGGTAAATTTGTGCAGCAATGATAGATTCAATTCGAATCGTGCTAAATGGCCATTTTTAAGTCAATTGCAAAATGTGAATTCACTGAGTGAATGTGACCAATCAGGTCTGGTTCTGTAACCATCGACTAAAGAAGATTGAACAGAACAGGATTCTTCCCATTTATTTGACAGATTAGTCGGGTCTCCCAGCGTATAGGAGGTGGTGACAGCTCATCAGTCCTCCTAAGCACAGTTAGATTTTTGCCTCCAAAGTGTTTGAATAGTGGCCGAAATGTCTAGTGAAATATAAGATGGTTAAAAAGCACGAGATGGGTGATTTCTTTCCCCCAGATTTCAGGCACAGAAGGGCTTCTGAGGTGACCAACGTTGGATCTTAAACTGGGTTGCCTGGTAGGCCAGCTTTAGCCTCGGGCTCCATATTGGTAAAAGAGCTGTATCTCGGGCGAAGGCAGGCCACTCCAAGGATCATTGAGCAGCTGATTTCCGCTGAAATCTTCCACCAGTGCTCATCAGCAAGGCCGTGCAGAGTTTGGGTGGCAGGCACTCTCCTAATGGCGATCAACGGAATAAACAAGTTGTTGCTGAGGATTGTGAGTGCTGATTAATGGTCGATCCCCTTTCACTGCACCCTTGCTGCTGGGCCATTGAAGAGGATTTTTTGAAACACATTGGGAGGCTTACCTGGACAGTCTGGTCAAGACTCCACCCACATTGCAGCAACACTTATCCTGGGAAATTACCTGAGGGAGAGCTGTGTTACTCTCTCTGCTTTATTGGTGTCACCAGGAAAAAGGGAGGGCTTAGCCCTGGGAATCTTTGCAAGAAGGAACAATGAGAGGTGGAGATGAGACCCAGATAGCTGCTGCAGCAGAGAGGGACAGGGGGCTGAGGTGATGACCTTTGCCCCTTTGAGGGAAAGGCCACCACTCATCACTTGGGCACCTCCAGTGCAGCGTCTGAGAACTCTCTGGGTCCCGCAGCCACCCTGAAGCCTGCTGCTGTGTTACAACCTGAGAAATCCATACCTGGGCGGGAAACCTGTTCTGGATTTTGTTTTTAAATTTACAGTACCTGATTATCTCTTTCCAATTAAGGGGCAATTTAACGTGGCCAATCCACCTACCCTGCACATTTTTCTCGGTTGTGGGGGTGAGACCCATGCAGACGTGGGGAGATAGGGGCTGGTTTAGCACAGTGGGATAAACAGCTGGCTTGTAAAGCAGAACAAGGCCAGCAGTGCGGGTTCAATTCCCATACTGGCCTCCCCGAACAGGCGCCGGAATGTGGCGACGAGGCTTTTCACAGTACCTTAATTTGAAGTCTACTTGTGACAATAAGCGATCACAGATAGTGACCCAGGGCCGGAATCGAACCCGGGTCCTCAGCGCTGTGAGGCAGCAGTGTGAACCACTGCTCCAGCGTGCCGTCCTCCCGTTCTGGATTTTAAGGGATCGTTCCCTAATCGGTCCGGTTGTTCCATGTCCCTGGTTGTTTGAGGCTGGAATGCTTTTCATTCCTGAGTATTTGTGATGTTGGATCTCCACATGCACATAATACCCATCTGCACAAACACACTGCATTCTCCTCTCTGATCCTCTCTCTGTGGCGGCCTGTAAAACTCTGACAGCCTCTCTTCCCACTCCCTCCCCCCACCCCGTCCCCACCCGTCCCCCCTTAGGGGTTGATACTGATGCCAAAATGACCCTTTTCACTGGGAGCTGGTCATCCTGCTCCACACTCGCAGTGAGGATGGGTGAGTGGGCCCCTGGCCTGATAGCTCATCCAGAAAAGTTCAAATTATAATCATTTGGACGCAATTAGGGCGCAAACTGTGTTCAATCCAGATTTCAAACAGGTCGCTTTCACACCTTCTTTCTCTTTGGCCAAAATAAATCCCCCTTAAATCTTAAAACTAAATCGGACGTGGCCCCAACTAACTCTCTGTAAGGCAGAACGTAGTTTTCTTCACCTGGGTAAAATTGGTCACCATCCTGCTTTACTCAATTAACATTCCAATGGGAAAGTAACTCTGCCTCATTATCGACCAAGAAATGAAAGGTAGTGGATGAGCACTGATTTCATGGTTTTTGGTTGTTAGTGTTATCACACAACTCTAAAACTATTACCTCTGCTCTGGGGGATGCACTGTGACTGTACGAGCTGGAGCTGCTCGAGGAGGAGGATGGTGCAGCAGTGGAGCCTGTCCCAGAGGAACAGGGGGCAGCCGGTGAGGTTAGAGAGCCGGCCGCCCAGCAGGCCAAGGAGAAGGAGGAGGACAAGGAGGTTTAAGGAGGCCTCGTGTGTACCAGCCAGATCATGGCGTACCTGGCACCACGGGAAATGGCGGAGGGCACCCTCTCCTGGTGGCTATCAAGGTGATGGTTGCCCTGAACTTCAACGCCACAGGGTCCTTCCAGGTGCCAAGTGGGGAACTGTGCAGGATCTCACAGAGCTCGGTACACAGGTGAATCCGCTCTGTAACGGAGGCCCTATACACCTAGTTGGTGCAATTCATCCACTTCAATGTGGACCGAGCCCACCAGGATGTCCGGGAAACGGGTTCAGCACCATCATCGAGATGCCCTGGGTTCAGAGGCTGATCAATGTGATGCATGTCGTTCTATGAACACCTGCAGATGACAGGCTGCTCTACACAAAACAAAAGCGATTCTACTCGATGAATGTGAAGCTGATATGTGACCATGAGATGTGCATCATACACGTCTGTGCCCAATCCCCGGGCAGTGTGCACAATCCCTTCATCCTAACAGACACCACGGTTCCTGACCTCTTCGATGTGCATCGCTGGCTGGGCGGTTGGCTCCTAGGCGACAGGGGTTATCCGCTACGGTTGTGGCTTATGACATCTATCCTGAGGCCACAATGATGCCCATGCAGCAGCCAGGGGCATGATCGAAGGTGTGTTGGCCTCCTGAAGATGCGGTTCAGGTGCCTGGACTGCTCTGGAGGGACCCTCCAGTATAGTGCTAGGATGGTCTACCACATCGTGGTGGCCTGCTGTGTCCTCCACAACATCACAGCAGAGTGGCGATGTGCTGGACGAGGAAGGAGAACGCCCGGCCTTGTCTGATGAGGAGAATGCAGGGGAGGGCGGAGATGGACAGGCCATGGGATCCGGGGAAGGCACAGGAGGCTGCAACGTGTGGACCAGTGCCAATGCACATGGGGCGTCCTGATTAGCTCCACGTTCACCAACTAGGGGAGAGAACTGGCCAGGCGTACAGATGCCGCATCCCCCCCCCCAATCACTACCACCACCCCCTGCAGCCTTAATCCTGGAAGACCCCTGCATGTGAGCTGGCCATTCCATCACACGGTTCCATCTGGGGTGGCAGAGGTGGGGACGATGGGTCGGAGGGGGTGGGTGAGGCACCGGAGTGTTTAGCGTTGCTGAACTGTGCTCCCTGGGCGAAGTCCACATACACCCACCCCCTCTGTGACCAGCCCATACCTCACACCCTTCTGACAGAGCACCAAGACAGGTTGTAACATTGTGCACATGTGTTAAATGTGAAAATATGTATACAGATTAGTGCCCCAGCCCCAATCGCTACACTGTGCCCTGCACCCGTGCCATCTTAACTGGTGTCTATCTTTCTGGCCTTACGGGCCCTAAGTGGATACCCAGACGGTACATCAGGAGTGGAGGTGGCCTGCTGTTGTCTTGCCCTGAAACCTGGGTCTTCTTTGGCAGGCGTCTTCTGGGACAAGCGGGCCTGGATGGACCCGCTACTGCTTGGATATCACAGGTGATGTGGTGCCGCCTTTTTCTGCCAGCTGCCCAAGTGATGCACCAGGGACAGGATTCCGAGCTGCTGCGGTATTCCGGCACCTCCCCTGCAGGAGTCACCAGCACAGGCCCCATCGTCTTCTCCTCCCTCAAGATGCCTGATGGCACCCAGGCTACTCCATGGGACTGGGTCTGGGCAGAGCTACCCTGGATGCGCCCCCGCCTCCTGCCAACGCCAATCCTGGAGGCCTGCTGCCGTCTCGACCAGGGTCTGTATGCTCGCGACCATGGAGCACAGGGAGTGGACCACCTCCGTCTGGACTGCGCCACATCACCTTCAGGGTCTGTGACAAATCAGCCAGTGACTGCACCATCTCCCTCTGGGACTGCGTCATGGCCTGGGCAATGCCGTCAAAGCTCTCAGCCATGGCCCACTGTGATTGTGTCACACTCAGGAGCATTGCTGCAATGTCCAGGTGGCCTTGAGAGGGCAGCCCTGTACAAATTTCCCCAGGCCTTGGGCATGTTGACCCATGGCTGAAAACTTCATCCCCAAGGCCGCCATGGCGCTGCCACCCGTGCAGTGTTGACCTGGGTGGCATAGTCGGCATCACCTCCTGCTCCTGCACACTCCTCCAACTGGACCTGCAGGTGCTGGATGCTCGCCGATACCTCATGTAGTCCCTGGTTCTGCAACTGTATCTCCACAATCGATGGGACCATCCGTTACAAAAGCCTGAAACCCATCTGGAGAGCAACTAGTCCCTGGGGTTGGCCCGCCCTCTGACCCTCCGCCCCCTTGGGTATTCTTACCTCCACCTGCTGTACCAGATCAACTGTGTGGTGCGCACCAGAGAGTGTCCCAGGAGTCTCTTCACTAAAGCGCCCAACCGAGGTGAGTGTCTCTGGGATGGTGGAAGGTGTTGGAGACTGCTGCGACGGGAAATCTGTGTCATCCCCGGACTCGAGCTTTAGGGTGTCCTGGGATTTGGGTCGAGGGCTCCCATCCATGTCAGTGTCATCTTTGTCGTTGGTCAGCACCTGGGGTTCTGGCTCTGTGGCTGTAGCTGGAGTCGGGGCGGGGGACGCCAGGAGGACCCACCCCATCACCAGCAGCTCCTTGAAAGACACAGGACAAGAAGCATGATTAGGCCGCGTGCTCATGGGGTAGTGGGGGTGGTGTGGGGGCTTTGATGGGTTTGGGGGTGGTGTGGGGGTGGTGTCAGGGTGGTGTGGGGTAACTTAGTGTGCAGGTGGGGGTGGGGGGGGGGGTGGTGTGGCTCAGCTAGGGCTCACTTCCTCGCCCGAAACCGACATCCAACCCGGCGACCGCCCTTTCTTAGGACCTGCTGACCACTTCCAGTGACCTCTGCTCGGCTGCGGTGAGGGGCCGCAGATCCACCTCCCAGCCTTCTCCCGCTCCTGGTAGTTATGAGCTGCTTTCTCCTGGGGGGGGGCACAGTGTTAGAAATTCCGCTACATGCAGCCCAGGGTGTGGGCAGCTGATGGCTTCAATGGCCAGGGCCCCCTGACATTGTGGCCGGTATTGGTGTCGGCATGTGGTGCAGGGTGCGGATTCGGCCGCCCTCTGGTTGTGGGGGGGGGGGGGGGGGGGGGTGGAAGGAGGCTTACGGGTGTGTGGGGCCATGGGTTGGTGCTGACTACTGACCCTGGCCGCCCTAAGGAGAACGTGCAGTTTTGTCCGGCACTGCTGGCCGGTCCGAACGGTGGTCCCCAAGGCGCTGACCATCTGTGCCACCTGCATCCAGGCCCGGGGAACGTCAGTGCTGGCAGCCTCCTTCCCGCCCCGGGGTACAGGGTCACCCGCCTCTCCTCCACAGCGTCTAGCATGGTCTCCAGCTCTGCGTCGGTGAACCTTGTCGTGTCTTGCTGCCATCTTGTTGGCTGGGGTGGTATGTGTGGGAGGGAAGTGTGTATATGCAGCTGCAGCTTGTCAGCCTCCTGAGTGTCAATCACGGACCCGGCGAATCCAGCACTGTTTTTCATTGGAATCGATTGTGTTCCATGTGGCGCCGGTGCTGCATCAGTCCAGCCGTGGTGCCAGTTTTGCCGTTATAGAAGTCCACAAATCCTGCCCTGGCAACACTTGTCTCAGGAATGGAGAATCCGGCCGCCTGTGCTCACTGACCTACCATGGCTCCCAGTCAGACAACATCTTGATTTTAAAATTCCAATCCTTGTTTTCAAATTCCTCCATGACCACCCCCCCCCCCCCCCCGCCCCCTGCCCCCCCCCCCCCCCCCCCCCCCCCCCCCCCCCCCCACCCCCGCCGTCCAGCTCCACAACGCTTTGAGATATCTGCTTTCATTCATTTTGGCCTCGTGGACACTCCCGATTTAATCACTCCACCATTGGTGGAAATGCCTTCGGTTGTCTGAGCCCTTTGCTCTGGAATTCCTTCCTTAAACATCTTCACCTCGCTACCTGGCTTTCTTCCTTCAAGATGTGGAGATGCCAGCGTTGGTCTGGGGCGAGTACAGTAAGAAGTCCTACAACACAAGGTTAAAGTCCAACAGGTTTTTTTCAAATCACTAGGCAGTGATTTGAAACAAACCTGTTGGACTTTTGTCATAATATGCATCTATGTATATAATGGAGTGCAGCCAGGCAGTGATTGACACACAGGATGACCAGTAAGCACACAGAACAGAGCAGCCAATCACCAGAAAGGACACTACCACTATAAAGCCAGAGGGCACCAGTTTTCCCGCTCTCTCGGGACCCAGCCTCTGAGACAGTCAGAGTTTGTAAGCTAGCCAGTGCAAACACCATGTGGTAGCTAGTAAGTCTGGTTAGGCTAGTATCAGGTCTCCAATCAAGTCAGCATAGTGCAACCCACAGTTGAACATGTATAATAGTTTAGACGTTAAATAAAATCGTGTTGCATCTTATCAAGTGTTGGAAGTCTGTCGCTCGCTACACTGCATCAAGTGCAGTCCACATCGACCTAGCCTGCCCAACACATCAACTTTAACCTGGTGTTGTAAGACTTCCGACTGTTCTTCCATCAAGTTATTACGTTCTCAACGACCTTTATACCTAGGCTTTTGGTCATCTGATGTAATATTGCTTTACGTGGCTGGGTGTCACATTTTGTTTTATAATGCTATTGTGAAGACTCATGGGACATTTTATTCTGGTAAAGGCACTGTACAAATATAGGTTGTTGTACTGAGTAAGTGTGGGGGTTGGATATGAGTTGGATCTTAGATGCATCCCTGATACATGAGAAGATAATTCAGAAACTGGGCACATGTTGAATTTTGGCAGACAGTGCCATAAATTGTATCAATTGGTCTCTACTTTATGTAGGAAGAAAAAGTTGTTTTGAAGGTTTCGCTGATTAGGACATTGTTTTCTCTCAATGCCACTTTTAACTGGGGTGAACATGTTAATCTCAGACAGACATTGGCTGGGATTTTCCAGCCCTTCCCATTGGCCGTTGGCGACCCCCCCTCCCTTCACCCCCCGCCCCAACTCCCCACCCATGGCAGGTTCCCCTGCGATGTGGCCTGTAAGAAACACAAATGACCAGTGACTTCGACTGCCCATGAATTACTCTAAGAGGATAAAATAGAACTGCATAAGTTGGGCCTAATAAGCAGCTGGATGCACAAAGCCTTTCAGAGGTCTTGAAAGGTCATGGTTCACACTGTGTTTCAGAAATTTGACTTTGTTAGGCACGGCTATAGCGTGTTGATTTTATTCTGTTGATCCTTTCTTTTCTAAATTTATGTTATTGATTGCTGGCTCGATACGAGAAAGGACTCTGGGCGCATTATCATTGTTGGGTTCATTTACAGTCACCTTGACCACTCCACTATTTTATTCCACTGGCCATATTCGCTCCCCGCAAACTCACTTAATCTCAATTATTCCTGCTGCTCGACCATAAGCCGTACGGACACAGCACAACTTCAGAAGAAACAGCAAGTGTGAAATAGAACAATTTTCAGGGCAGTGTTTAAGAAACCTTCCACATTGCGTTCTGTTGTTTTTTTTTTCAGGTCAATCAATTGTATTAAACTGTCAAGGGCCTTATTTCTTTTTGTTCATTCCCAGGATGTGGGCATCGCTGGCTAGGCCAGCATTTCTTGCCCATATCTAATCGCCCTTGTGAAGGTGGTGGTGGGCTGCCTGCTTGAATGCGACTGAAAGGTTAGGTTGGTAACTTTAGAGGGAGGTCAGAAGAGAACCCCAACAGCCAGAGAATTCCCGCTATTGTCATTATTACTAAAATTAGGGGATGGATTCTCCGTTTTCGGGACTATGTCCCCACGTCGTCGTAATAACTGTGGTCTTTTATGCCACGAAAACTGCCGTCACATGCCCACAGATTCAGCATCTTGCAGGGGGCTAGCAGGCAGCTGTCGTGGATCTCGCAGCTCCAGCTGTCGATTCACCACCCCCCCCCCCCCACACTTCCAGGTCAGAGGCCGCGCATGCGCATGGCAATGGCCTCCAGCGGCCGCGCCGTGCTCCAATTGGGGACTCAGCCCGCGGACTTGGACTCCCAAAATAGTGTCCCGCATCGGCTGCTCGCCCAACCCGGACCGCCAGCACACATCGCACCCCAATCCCGAAAGAGGACCCCTGTGCCCTCCGATTGGCCCTCCCGCGACTGTGGCAGCCCCGGACTGGGTCTGCAGTCATCTCACGAGATTCCCAAGCGGCAGGAACATATTAGAAACTCGCCGCCGGGAATCCCGCCGGTCGGGGACAGAGAATAGTGGGGCGGGCCTCAGGCAATGACCTGAAGCGGTGGATACTCGGCGCGGCGTACTCCCCGAGTGCGCCGTTTTTGGGGGGGTGTGGCGGAGAATAGCGGAACCAGCGTGGTCCCGATTTTGTGCAGGAAACCAGATTCTCTGCCATGTCGTCGAATGTGATTCCGCCGTCGGGGTGCGGAGAATACAGCCCTAAGTTTTTATTCCAAATTTATTTAATTATATTTAACTCCCCCAGTTCCTGATAGTGGGATTTTTGTTTCCAGAAGGGTTTTGTCATAGAACATGGAACATTACAGTGCAGTACAGGCCCTTCGGCCCTCGATGTTGTGCCGACCTGTGAAGCCACTCAAAAGCCCATCTATACTATTCCCTTATCATCCATATGTTTACCCAATGACCATTTAAATGTCCTTAATGTTGGCGAGTTCACTACTGTTGCAGGCAAGTTATTCCACGCCCTTACTACTCTCTGAGTAAAGAACCGACCTCTGACATCTGTCCTATATCTATCACCCCTCAATTTAAAGCTATGTCCCCTCGTGCTAGCCATCACCATCCGAGGAAAAAGGCTCTCACTGTCCGCCCTATCTAATCCTCTGATCATCTTGTATGCCTCAATTAAGTCACATCTTAACCTTCTTTTCCCTAACGAAAACAGCCTCAAGTCCATCAGCCTTTCCTCATAAGATCTTCCCTCCATACCAGGCAACATCCTGGTAAATCTCCTCAGCACCCTTTCCAATGCTTCCACATCCTTCCCATAATGCGGCAACCAGAACTGCACGCAATACTCCAAATGCAGCCGCACCAGAGTTTTATACAGCTGCAACATGACCTCATGGCTCCAAAACTCACTCCCTCTGCCAATAAAACCTAACACACTGTACGCCTTCTTAACAACCCTGTCAAACTGGGTGGCAACTTTCAGGGATCTATGTACATGGACATCGAGATCTCTCTGCTCATCCACACTACCAAGAATCTTACTATTAGCCCAGTACTCTGTCTTCCTGTTACTCCTTCCAAAATGAATCACCTCACACTTTTCTGCATTAAACTCCATTTGCCACCTCTCAGCCCAGATCTGCAGCTTATCTATGTCCCTCTGTAACCTGCAACATCCTTCCACACTGTCCACAACTCCACCGACTTTAGTGTCATCTGCAAATTTACTCACCCATCCTTCTACGCCCTCCTCCAGGTCATTTATAAAAATGACAACAGCAGTGGCCCCAAAATAGATCCTTGTGGTACACCACTAGTAACTGAACACCAGGCTGAACATTTCCCATCAACCACCACCCTCTGTCTTCTTACAGCGAGCCAATTTCTGATCCAAACTGCGAAATCACCCTGAATCCCATGCCTCCGAATTTTCTACAATAGCCTACCGTGGGGAACCTTATCAAACACTTTACTGAAATCCATACACACCACTTCAACTGCTTTACCCTCGTCCACCTGTTTGGTCACCTTTTCAAAGAACTCAATAAGGTTTGTGAGGCACAATCTACCCTTCACAAAACCACGTTGACTATCCCTAATCAAATTATTCCTTTCTAGATGATTATAAATCATATCTCTTATAAACCTCTCCAAGACTTTGCCCACAACAGAAGTAAGGCTCACTGGTCTATAGTTACCGGGGTTGTCTCTACTCCCCTTCTTGAACAAGGGGACAACATTTGCTATCCTCCAGTTTTCTGGCACTATTCCAGTAGACTATGACGACATAAGGATCAAAGCGAAAGGCTCAGCAATCTCCTCCCTAGATTCCTAGAGAATTCTAGGATAAATCCCATCCGACCCAGGGGACTTATCTATTTTCATACTTTCCAGAATTGCTAACAGCTCCTCCTTATGAACCTCAAGCCCTACTAATCTAGTAGCCTGTATCTCAGTATTCTCCTCGACAACATTGTCTTTTTCTTTAGAACATAGAACAGTACAGCACAGAACAGGCCCTTCGGCCCTCGATGTTGTGCCGAACAATGATCACCCTACTTAAACGCACGTAACCCGTATACCCATAACCCAACAATCCCCCCATTAACCTTACACTACGGGCAATTTAGCATGGCCAATCCACCTGACCCGCACATCTTTGGACTGTGGGAGGAAACCTGAGCACCCGGAGGAAACCCACGCACACACGGGGAGGACGTGCAGACTCCTAAAGAGAAGATTTGTATTTTTGGCCTATATTTGTAAACCCTCTCCATTTTGGACTTCTCAAGATTTTTTATTTTTTTATTAATTTTTTTTTTTTAAATTTAGTGTACCCAATCATTTTTCCAACTAAGGGGCAATTTAGAGTGGCCAATCCACCTAGCTTGCACATTTTTGGGTTGTGGGGGCGAAACCCACGCAGACACGGGGAGAATGTGCAAACTCCACACGGACAGTGACCCAGAGCCGGGATCGAACCTGGGACCTCAGCGCCGTGAGGCCGCAGTGCTAACCCACTGCGCCACCGTGCTGCCCCGAATATTGCGTGAATATTGACAAAAATATTCATTTAGCTCTTCTCCTATCTTCTCAGATTCCACGCACAACTTCCCACTACTGTCCTTGACTGGCCCTACTCTTACCCTAGTCATTCTTTATTCCTGACATACCTATAGAAAGCTTTAAGGTTATCCTTGATCCTACCTACCAAAGACTTCTCATGTCACCTCCTGGCTCTTCTGAGCCCTCTCTTTAGGTCCTTCCTCGCTAACTTGTAATTCTCGAGCGCCCTAACTGAACCTTCACGTCTCATCTTTACATAAGCCTCCTTCTTCCTCTTGACAAGTGATTCAACTACTTTAGTAAACCACGGTTCCCTCGCTCGACCACTTCCTCTCTGCCTGACAGGTACATACTTATCAAGGACACGCAGTAGCTGTTCCTTGAACGGGCTCCACATTTCAATTGTACCCATCCCCTGCAGTTTCCTTCCCCATCCTATGCATCCTAAGTCTTGCCTCAACGCATCATAATTGCCTTTCCCCCACGTATAATTCTTGCCCTGCTGTATATACCTATCTCTTTCCATCGCTAATTTAAACGTAACTGAATTGTGGTCACTATCACCTAAGTGCTCACCTACCTCCAAATCTAGCACCTGTCCTGATTCATTACCCAGTACCAAATCCAATGTGGTCGGGGCCTCACGGTAGCATGGTGGTTAGCATCAATGCTTCACAGCTCCAGGGTCCCAGGTTCGATTCCCGGCTGGGTCACTGTCTGTGTGGAGTCTGCACGTCCTCCCTGTGTGTGCGTGGGTTTCCTCCGGGTGCTCCGGTTTCCTCCCACAGTCCAAAGATGTGCGGGTTAGGTGGATTGGCCATGCTAAATTGCCCGTAGTGTAAGGTTAATGGGGGGATTGTTGGGTTACGGGTATACGGGTTACATGGGTTTAAGTAGGGTGATCATTGCTCGGCACAACATTGAGGGCCGAAGGGCCTGTTCTGTGCTGTACTGTTCTATGTTCTATGTTCTATGCCTCTTGTTGGCCTATCTACAGATTGTGTCAGGAAACCCTCCTGCACACATTGGACAAAAACGGACCCATCTAATGTACTCGATCTATAGCGTTTCACTTCTTTTTGAGTCTATTCCTGGGATTCAGCCATCGCTGGCTCAGCCAAACTTTGTTGCCCAACCCTTATTGCCCTTCAGAAGATGGTGAGTCCACAGTGCTGTTCGGGACAGAATTCCACACTTTTGACTCAGCGACGGAGAAGGAATAACAACATATTTCCAAGTCAGGATGGTGAGTGGCTTGGAGGGACACTTGCAGGTGGTGGTGTTCCCATGCATCTGCTGCTCTTGTTTTGTTGCATGTTAAAGGTTGCAGGTATGAGCTGCTGTTGTGCATCTTTTAGATTTAGTCCAGGCTTCTATCCCAGTAACGTAGCCATGGACTAGCAATATGCCAATTCTGTTTTAAGCAAATCCGTATAATGTAGAGAACTAATCTGGAATGTGTACAGAAGTGGAATGAAAGGGCACAGAAGGATGCCATTCAGCCCATCATGCTTGTGGTGGGTTGTTGAAATAATTATTCAATCCATAGAATCCTCACAGTGCAGAAGGAGGCCATTTGGCCCACCTTATCCTCGTCACCCCACCTGACCTTCACATCTTTGGACTGTGGGAGGAAACTGAGGCACCCAGAGGAAACCCACGGAGAGACAGGGAGAACATGCAAACTCCACACAGTCACCCAATGCCGGAATTGAACCCGGCATTGCTACTAACCACTGTGCCACTCTAAAGGGGCTCTAAAGGAGAACATTCTACTGTTCTTTTCCATTAGCCCTGCGTACTTTTCTTTCAGTTCCCTGATGAAGGTTAAATCTAATTTCCCTTATCTGCGCAGCCAGAACAATTTATTGGTTCCCCTCCAGGCTGCACACCATCCTGACTGTCCTGCAACTCCCTCGTTAACAGCACTGTAGGTGTGCCTACACCACATGGACTGCAGCAGTTCAAGAAGGTAGCTCACCACTGTCATAATATCCACTCCTGTATATAATGAAGTGCAGACAGGCAGTGATTGGCACACAGGATGACCAGTAAGCACACAGCACAGTGCAGCCAATCATCAGATAGGACACTACCACTATAAAGCCAGAGGGCACTAGGTTTCCCGCTCTCTCTGGACCCAGCCACTGAGACAGTCAAAGTCCACGAGCTAGCAAGTGCAAACACCATGCGGGAGCTAGTAAGTCTGGTCAGGCTACTACTAGGTCTCCAGTCAGTTCAGTATAGTGTCGACCCATAGCTGAGCATGCATATTAGTTATATTATTGAATAAAATCGTGTAGGATCTTCTCCAGTGTTAGAGGTCTGTCTCTCGCCTCACTGCATCAAGTGCAGTCCACTTCAAACCAACCTGCCTAACACATCAACCACCACCTACTCAAGACAACCGATTGGCCATGCTAAATTGCCCGTAGTGTCCTAATAAAAGTAAGGTTAAGGGGGGGGGGGGTTGTTGGGTTACGGGTATAGGGTGGATACGTGGGTTTGAGTGGGGTGATCATGGCTCGGCGCAACATTGAGGGCCGAAGGGCCTGTTCTGTGCTGTACTGTTCTAAAATAAAAAATATGCTGGCCTAGCCAGCAATGCCCATATCCCCTGAAAGAAAATTTAAATATCAGTTTTTTAAAAAAACTGAAATCTCCTGTTTTCTTTTACCAGCAATTATAATTCTGTGTCTTCTGGTTAATAGTGTTTCTGGAAATGATTGAACGTAGCACCTGAATTTGAGACTGGACAATAGAAAGCCGCTTTGGCATTCCGTTCCTCTCTCAAATCCCTCATTGAACTGTGAATCAAAATTAAAGGCACATGTTCTGTTTGTGGCTCTGTGTTTAACCCAATCAACCACTGTTAATTCCTTTCTTAGTTTGTTGCTTCATTCACATGAATTGAACTGATCAGGTGTTAGAGACAGAATTGTGTAAAAACATGAAATTATCCTGAAATTACTAATGTAATGGCTCGAAGGAGACCCACGGGGATGGCGTGATTGACCTCCCCATGGGCCACGTGGAATATGAGCTCCCACACTAATGGGTGGAGGCCCATCAAGTGGGGCCCATAGAATCATCTCTTAAAAGCCAGCCCGGATTGGGGACCAGCATGATCGGTAGCCCATGTTGGGACCTATGTGCTGTATGCCGTTGCGGCCTTTATCTTTAGGGTTGAAATAAACCGCCATTTTGATTCACCTTTTCGGGTCTCCTGATAACTGACAAAGGCACAGACATGCTTAGCCCAACCAGGCCATGCTCTCGTTTGCATCAATTTAACCCGTCTCAGTCATAAAAATACTTATCATAGTCTAAAAATGTAGCACCAATCCCTCTGACTCCAAAATTTATCGAACTGCGAAACCCTAATATCTGGCTAAGTGGGTGGGGAGTGCGAGGCTGGGGTGGGGTGCATTTCCTGCTGAGGAGAGTGAATAAAGGATGTGGAATTAAATTATGTGGAGTTGACACAGTCACTAAAGGTGCTTCCCCTGCACAGGTTAACGCTACATTGTGTGTACATCTGTGGGGTGAGTGATTCAAGTGACAAGTGTGTAGTCAACCTTCTCAGTAATCTTGCACTATCTGTATGAAATGAAATGAAATGAAAATCGCTTATTGTCACGAGTAGGCTTCAATGAAGTTACTGTGAAAAGCCCCTAGTCGCTACATCCCGGCGCCTGTCCGGAGAGGCTGGTACGGGAATCGAACCGTGCTGCTGGCCTGCTTGGTCTGCTTTAAAAGCCAGCGATTTAGCTGAGTGAGCTAAACCAGCCCCTGTATGAATGTAAGATTATCGAGTCCCTGGACTAGATTTAGTGCTGGTGTGCGACATCCAAGTTGAACCTACTTTGACAGTAGGCGGGATGCTAGGGCGGGCATTCCTATTAAGGACAGCCACCCAAAAGCTGCAGTCAGTCAGTAGGTCGTTCTGTCGCTGTTGGTGTTGGGTGGTCTTGGAAGACGTTGGGTGACAAACATTTCGAAAAAGATCTGGCTGGTGGTAAATTTTATTTGCATACTCAACTGTGTACAGGATTGCAAAGCATCTGGTCAGAGCTACTGCTCCTCTCTCAGATTACCCTAATTCTCTTCTATGTGACATTGTTATCATTTCGCACCTTCCACACATCCTCAGTAGCTGTTGTTCAAGCGGTGTTGGTGTTAACCCTTACTCTACAACCAGCAGTTTGGCAGCACTACCAGAGGCAGCTGGCACTTCTGGGGCTGCAAGCACCGAGCAGAGATGGACATGCAGCTTGACAAGAAGCAGGTACGTTGTGCCTGGTGATGCCAGGGCCAGTCAGGCTGGCTCTGGTAAGGGGAGTGTTTGTTGAGGGCAGGTGGTGTCGTTACCACAGGAGCGGCTATTTCTGCCGGGGCTGGGGGTGGGGGGGTAGGGGGTTCTGTGGGCAAAGAATAATCAAAATGAAGGCGACCCCTGCCACTAGTTAAATGCTATTCCATGATCAGACGTATGGACAGAACTCGGCTTCAGAAGAATCATGAACTATAAAATGGCATAAGTTGTTAAAGTAAAATTGAAGAAACCTTTCCCCATTTTGTTTAGCTGTTTTTTTCAGGTCAATCGATTGCATTAAACTGCCAAGGGTCTGTGCGGTGTGTTCATTTCAGTTTATTCATTCACAGGATGTCGGCCTTGCTGGCTAGGCCAGTATTTACTGCCCATCCCTAATTGTCCGCAAGAAGGTGGTGGTGAACCACTTACTGAAATGCAACGGAATGGTTTGTTGGAGCATTTCAGGGGCAGGTAAAATTCAACTACATTGCTGTGTGCCTCGAATCACAGATAAACCAGATGGTGGTGCTTTGGGGGTAACCAAATAAACGAGGCAGACCCTTAAATAGATATTACATCAGAGTAAACATAATCTCAAATGAAACTTAAAACATTAAAACAAAATGTGATTAAATGGCTCAAAAAAACACCCCAGTCCCTGTGGTGCCCACCATGCAGAGAGAATTAGACTGGGCCACTGGATTACTAGTCCAGTGATATTACCGCTAGGCCACCATCTCCCAAACCAGATTGTGCTTCTTTGTGTTAAGAAAATAAATTGAATCAACAAACTGGGATAAATTAAAAATGCAGTTTCTGAAGGGGACCCTGTGTCAAAGTAAACAAATCTCAAAGGAAATTTAAAACATCAAAATAAAATGTGACTAAAGGGGTTGATAACACCCCCCCCAGTCCCCACCTTCCCATCAGCCATGAAAGGCCTCGATGGTGTCGGCAGACAACGTGTGCTCCCTTTCCAGGGACACCCAGCAGCAGGCATAGCTGTGGAAGAGGGACAGACAGTTGGGATGATGACCCCCTCAACTTCCTGCTGTCTGGGCCTAATAATAGACATCTTGGCTAGGCCCAGGCACAGGAAGAGGGTCCTCTTCCCTCCCTGCCCCCCTCCACTTTAGATTGTGCTTTTTTCATTAACCAAATACACTAAATCCCCCCTCCAGATTGTGTAAGGTGCAGCAACATTCATTTTCTTAATTGGCCACTTAAGGAGTTCAATTGGCCTCTGAGTTAGAGGGCCATCCACCATCGTCCCCTTCACTGGCAAGATGGCTTGAGGGCAGGAAGATGATGGACAGCCACTTTCCCATGCCACTTTAGGGCTCCACGTGTCTCCCACCCTACGCCCAGAGGGCCCGGATAATCCTTCTCACCATGTGGTATGATCAATCACATGGTCAGCAGGGACCAATCAAGTTTTACGAACAGATTCCACAACAAACATAAAGGACAGCCATTAAAAACTCCCCACTGCAAACTGAAGACTTGAATAAGTCAAAGTCATTCCAACCGATTAAAAATTGGCGGGCGAAAGTTTAATATAATTTCAAAAAAGTAAACAAATCATTTTCTAACCAAACACTTGGGCCTGATGAAACCTTTGTACAGTGAACAAGTTATGATCTAATTTCTAAGGAAGGCACGGCAGAGGGGCCAATTGCTTGACAGACCCAATTCCCTTTTTTATTTTGGTAATAATGTGGGGCATCCACTCATGAATTATAAAAACCTAGACATATGGGAGCAGGTTTTCCCTTTTAACATTTGAATATCAAGTATTATGCGGTTTAAACACAAAGTTCAAAAGCTGCCCCTTACATGCCTGGCCTTTGTTAGTTACTGGAGTCCCTTAACAATGGATTGATCTTTTTTTGCATAAACAACCAGCTGTAACAGGCACTGTCATTATACTGTGAAGAGTCTCTTGCAATAACAGACAGGCAGAGCTGAGAAATTGCCGAGGCCTTCCAAGATCCTCCCTCCGGGAGATTAACTAAATCTGCTTCTGCATATTTCTGAGCAATGTTTATTTGAACTGTCAATTGAGCAAAGCATCCATTCTGACTTCTGGAGCTAAGAAATGCACTTAGGCTCATTGTGAAACTGGCAGGCTGCCAGGGAGCCCATTCCTTCAACCATCACAGTCATTCCCAGCTAATGAAATTAACCAGGTTACTCGGTGTTAATGTGGTTCTCAATGAACTCAATCGCGCCCTGTTTCCCCGCTCCCTCTTTAATAAACTCAAACTACATTGACGTATTTTGAAATTACGAACACAGTGCAAGCCTGCACCAGCAGCTTAGCCGAACCCTTTAGTACTATGTTTGGAGCTGTCCGTGGTCCCGAGCAGATCACCCCACCCCTGTGTGGTGGATTTAGGTGCAATGAAACACTCCTGCTCTATGTAGCAGTGTGAACATAGATTACCATCAGAACTCCAAGAGACGCAGGAAATAAAGGAAGCCAGCCAGGCCGAAAGACAAACTTCTATTTGGATTTTCACCATCTCAGAATGTTCCAAAGCATTTTGCTATCAACGAAATGCTTTGGAAGTATAGCCGCCGTTGTAATGTAGGAAATACATCGACCCATTTATACCATAAAGTCCATAAGGTCCCACAAACAGCAGTGTGATAAATATCTGAAAAGGATTGCCTTGACACGTGTTACTAAACAAGTGTCTTCTGACACTTTGGCAGAATCCCGATCTAAGCACCAAAGTGATGTCTGCCAAAAATCCAGCAGTGCAGTGAGAGATACTCTGAGGTAATTCAACCCTCAAAACTCCCTTTGTGTTAGCATTTTATACACATTTGACACGCATTCTTTTGAAGAAAACAGAAAAACCTTCCTTCTCCGTGAGTTATTGATCTTCCCTGTACAGTTATAGGATCATAATTAGTTTACACCACAGAAAGAGGCCACTTGGCCCATCGTGTCTGCACTGGCCACTCAATGAGCCACCCAGCCTAATCCCACTTTCCAGCGTTTGGTCTGTTGCCCTGGAGGCTATGGGATGCCATCCGCTTATCCAGACACCTTTTAAATTAGTTGTGGGTTTCTGCCTCTACTATCCTTTCCGATGGTGAGTTCCAGACCACTGCAACTCTCTGGGTGAAAAATAATGTCTTCTCCTCCCCTCTAATCCTTCCATTATTCACTTTAGTTCTGTTCCCCCTAGTCATTGACCTCACTCCATCCAGGCCCTCCCAATTTTGCACATCTCAATCAAGTCTCCCCTCAGCCCCCTCTGTTCCAAGGAGAACAACCCCAGCCTATCCAACTTTTCCTCAGAGCTGCAATTTTCCAGCCCTGGAAACATCCTCCTAAATCTCCTCAGTCTTCTCTCCAATTGCATCCTTTCTGTAATGAGGTGACCAGAACTGCAACTCAAGTTGTGGCCTAACTCCTGTTTTTTACAGTTCCAGCATGATCCTCCTGCTCTTATATTCTGTGCCTCAGCAAATAAATGAAAGGATTCCAAATGGAGGCCGGTGTTCCACATGTAGTGACGGTGCTAGATGCCAGATATTGTTTGGATGTCGGCACATTGCCCTGGGCAAAGAACTGATAACCGCTGACATAATTGGGCCTATAAATGGATAAAAGCCTTAGGCTGAGCAGTAAAAATGAACGCTTATGCTCATGAGCTCACTTGATCTATTTTTCAAATGTTATCAACCATATTTAATCAGAGCAGTTAAAAGCACAGGAGCAAGCCTTGTGGTGTACAACAACAATGTGCGTTTACATAGTACCTTTTAATGTTGTGATGGGATGATGACCATAAAGATAATTTGGCCAGTTAATGACTGCAGTGCAGAGCGATTACCCCACCAAAGGCCACCTGATTCATAATCCTCCCAATGATCTAGCTATTAAAATTAGTCAGGCATACTGAGAGTCTACACCCAACAACCTGATCCACATCCACATCAGGTGCACCGGCACACAAAGTTTACCCCCTGTCCATGATTCGATCAAGGTGTTCCCCGCCGCCAACCCCCCCACCTACCCCCCCCCCCCCCCCCCCCAAATAGAAACAAATGAATGCAGATGCTGGAAGTGGGAAATGCTGGATAAAGCCAACAGGTCTGGCAGCATCGATGGAGAGAGTAAAACAAAGTTAACGTTTCGAGTCCATATAATCCTTCTGCCGGGCTGCAGAGGGTTAGAAATGTAATAATTTATACAGTTGGAGGGGCGCTGGGGCAAAGCAGGCCAGTAGTGCGGGTTCAATTCCCGTACCAGCTTACCCGAACAGGCGCCGGAATGTGGCGACTAGGGGTTTTTCACAGTAACTTCACACTTGTGACAATAAAAGGTTATTATTATTAAATTAGGTCATGATACGTCGGAGTAAAGGAACGATTGTCAGATATCCGCCTCAACCCCCCAACCTGTTCTACCATTTAGTGTGGTCTTGACTGATCTATTTCTTAACTCCATCACTCACCTTTGCCCCAAATCCCTCTCTGTCCTTGACTGGCAGAAATCTGTCAATCTCAGTTTTAACTGATCTGGCAGCTAAAAATTGGATTGGACTGGATTTGTTTATAGTCGCGTGTACTGAGGTACAGTGAGTAGTTTTGTTCTGCATGCAGCTCAGACAGATCATTCCGTACATGAAAACATAGAACATAGAACAGTACGTGTCGCGTCTTTTCGTCCGACGTCATTTCGTCCAACGACACTTCGTCCACGTCTTTTGGTCCAACGTCTTTTTGTCCGCCCGTCTTTTGGTCCAACGTCACTTCGTCCAATTAACCAATTACAAATCAACTCCGTATAAAAGCATTTAATTGATAGAAAGCAGGCACAATACAGCAAGTGAATTTAATTGCTAAAATGCAAGTAATTGATGAAATGCAAGTAAAATGCAAGCTGAAAAATGCAGTTAAAAAGTTAAAAAATCTAAAAATGCATTTAAAAAGATCTAAAAGTTTACTAAGGATGAATTCCCGAAATTACTTAAAATTGATGTAAATTGTGAGCAACATTCCTCAAGAAATCAATTTTCGCTGTAGGAACATATTCAACGACCAATCTTTTGAGGCGTTCAGTTATTTTCTTCGTTGACACAATGAACTTTGCCATTTCGGGATGGGCGAATTCGGGATTAGGAAAGAGACCGATAATAACTATCCTTTAACGAGGCTCGTTAAAGGGGAGAGAACGATAATAACTATCCTTTAACGAGGCTCGTTAAAGGAAAGAGGCCGGTAATAAAGATCCTTTATTGTATATTATGTGCATTTGAGAAGATTTCTATTTACAAAAGTTAAAGTGGAGTGGAGTGCTACTAAGCAAGTTTGGTCATGCTAAATTACTAAGCTACTAAAAAAGTCTTTGACAAAAAAAATCATCCGACAAAAACACGTAAAAAGTCACAAAAATTCTTTGACAAAAAAAATCATCCGACAAAAACACGTAAAAAGTCACAAAAATTCTTTGACGAAGAAAATCATCCGACAAAAACACGTAAAAAGTCACAAAAATTCTTTGACGAAAAAAATCACCGGACAAAATGACGTTGGACCAAAAGACGAGCGGACAAAAAGACGTTGGACCAAAAGACGTGGACGAAGTGTCGTTGGACGAAATGACGTTGGACGAAAAGACATAGCACCCAGTACAGCACAGAACAGGCCCTTCGGCCCTCGATGTTGTGCCGAGCAATGATCACCCTACTCAAGTCAACGTATCCACCCTATACCAGTAACTTAACAACCCCCCCCCCCCATTAACCTTATTTTTTTAGGACACTAAGGGCAATTTAGCATAGCCAATCCACCTAACCCGCACATCTTTGGACTGTGGGAGGAAACCGGAGCACCCGGAGGAAACCCACGCACACACGGGGAGGACGTGCAGACTCCGCACAGACAGTGACCCAGCCGGGAATCGAACCTGGAACCCTGGAGCTGTGAAGCATTTATGCTAACCACCATGCTACCGTGCTGCCCTAAAAGAAATACATAATAGGGCAAACAGAAAATACACAATGTAAATACATAGACACAGGCATCGGGTTTAGCATACAGGAGTTTAATGCTACTCAGTAGAGAAGATATATGAAAAGATCAGTCAACAAGTCAATCAGTCCATGAGAGGGTCGTTTCGGAATCTGGTAACATCGGGGAAGAAGCTGATATTGAATATGTTGGTGCGTGTTCTCAGACATCTGTATCTCCTGCCCGATGGAAGAAGTTGAAAGAGTGAGTAAACCGGGTGGGTGATTGTGCTGCCCAATTTCCCAAGGAGTCGATGGATGGGAGGCAGGTTCGTGTGATGGACTGGGCGATGTTCGCGACTCCCCGTAGTTTCTTCTGGTCTTGGGCCGAGCAGTAGCCACACCAAGTTGTGATGCAAGCGAATAGGATGCTTTCTATGGTGCACCTGTAAAAGATGATGAGTCAATGTGGACATGCCGAATTTCCTTACTTTCCTGAGGAAGTATAGACGCTGTTGTGCTTTCTTGGTTGTAGCGCCGACGTGGGTGGGCCAGGACAGATTTTTGGTGATGTGCACACCTAGGAATTTGAAGCTGTCAACCATCTCCACCTCGTCCCCGTTGATGCTGAAAGGGGTGCGTAGAGTACTTTGCTTCCTGAGGGGCAGCAGGGTAGCATGGTGGTTAGCATAAATGCTTCACAGCTCCAGGGTCCCAGGTTCGATTCTCGGCTGGGTCACTGTCTGTGTGGAGTCTGCACGTCCTCCCCGTGTGTGCGTGGGTTTCCTCCGGGTGCTCCAGTTTCCTCCCACAGTCCAAAGATGTGCGGGTTAGGTGGATTGGCCATGCTAAATTGCCCGTAGTGTCCTAATAAATGTAAGGTTGGGGGGGGGGGTTGTTGGGTTACGGGTATAGGGTGGATATGTGGGTTTGAGTAGGGTGATCATGGCTCGGCACAACATTGAGGGCCGAAGGGCCTGTTCTGTGCTGTACTGTTCTATGTTCTATGTTCTAAGTCAATGGGCAGCTATTTAATTTTGCTGGCGTTGAGGGATAGATTGTTGTTGTTGCACCACTCCACTAGGTTCTCTATCTCCCTCCTGCATTCTGACTTTTCGTTGTTCGAGATCCGAGCCACTACGGTCGTATCAGCAGCAAACATGTAGATGGAGTTGGAGACAAATTTTGCACGCAGTCGTGTATATAGGGAGTATAGTAGGGGCTAATTACACAGCCTTGCAGAGTCCCGGTATTGAGGATTGGCTTGGAGGAGGTGTTGTTTATCTTTACTGATTGTGGTCAATGGGTCAGAAAGTCGAGAATCCAGTTGCACAGTGAGGACTCAAGTCCTAGGTTTTGGAACTTTGCTGGGATTATGGTTTTGAAGGCGATAAATAGGAGTTTGAGGTAGGAGTCCTTGTTGTTGAGATGCTCCAGTGATGAGTGAAGGGTCAGGGAGATGGTGTCTACTGTGGACCGGTTGTGGCGCTTTGTGAATTGCAGTGGATCCATGCATTCTGGGAATATGGGGCGGGATTCTCTATTCCCGCGGCAGAGTGCCCACGCCGTCATAAACGCCGTCATGTTTTACGATGGCGTGAACGAGCCGACCCCACGACTAATTCTAGCCCCTACAGGGACCCAGCACGGCACTGAAGCGGTTAACGCTGCTCCAGATGCTGATCCCGGCATGAACTGGGCGCTGCGGGATCCGCGCATGCGCAGTGACGCCGGTGCCAATGCGCGCATGTGCAGTAGCTTCCTTCAACGTGCCGGCCCCGACACAGGACTACAGGGGCCGGCGTGTAGGAAAGGAGGACCCCAGCCGGAGAGGTCGGCCCATCGGTCAGTGGGCCCCGATCGCGGGCCAGGCCACATCTGATGCCCCCCTGGGGTTGGACCTCCTTCCCCCCATCTCGGGCCGAGAATCGGCGGGCCGGCAGCACAGAGCGGCCTGCGAACGGCCACGCGCCAACCACGCCGGTGCCAATAGCGCTGATTCTCCGTCATGTGCCGCCGTCGGGATGGCGTGGCTCGACTTGCGTCGGTCGCAGGGATTCTCAGGCCCAGCCCCAAGCTGAGAGAATGCGCAGTGGTTTCCTTCAACGCGCCAGCCCCGCGCAACATGGCACAGGACTACAGGTGCCGGCGCGGAAGAAAGGAGGCCGCCAGCCAGAGAGGCCGACCTGCCGATCGGTGGGCCCCGATCGCGGGCCAGGCCACATCGGAGGCCCCCCCGGGGTTGGACGCCCCTCCCCCCCCCCCCCCCCCCCCCAAAGGCCGACCCTGACCCTTCCACGCCGGGTTCCCGCCGGCTGAGAGCAGGTGTGGACAGCGGCGGCGGGATTCGGCATTTTTACAACAGCCGCTCAGCCCATCCCGGGCCAGGAATCGGCGGGCCGGCCGTGTCGAGCGGTCCCCAACCGGCACCACGCCAACCACACCAGCTCCAATGGCGCCAATTCTCTGCTCCTCGGAGAATCGCGTACCGCGTCGGGGCGGCGTGGCGTGATTCGCGCCGGTCGCGTGGATTCTCCGGCCTGGCCCTGGGCTGAGAGAATCCCACCCGTGGTACCCGGAGATGTACACAATGCTCCAGATATTGGTCAACCAGGGCTTTCTGTAGCCATAGTCAACTTTCCTTCCTTTTATATTCTGGACCTCTTGCCATAAAAACAAACATTGGATTAGACATTCTTATCATTTGTTTTTGTACCTGACTATTACATTTTAATGATCTATGTCCATAGCCACCTCATTCTCTTTGGACCGCCACAGTTTCAACTTTGCACCATTAAAATTTGGATCTATCCATTTCTGTTCCGAAATAGATGACCTCACATTTATCTCTCTTGAAATCCATCTGTCACACTTTGGGGAGGTAGTGGCGAAGTGGTATTGTCATTGGATTAGTAATCCAGGGACACAGGATAATGCTTTGGGTACTGAGGTTCAAATCCCACCATGGGAGATGGTGAAACTTCAATTGAATATAAATTGAATTAAATAAATAAATAAATAAATATGGAATTAAATGTCTAATGATGCCCATGAAATCATTCTCAATTGTTGTAAAAACCTATCTGTCCTTTAGGGAAGGAAATTTGACGTCCTTACCCAGTCTGGCCTACATGTGACTCCAGACCCACAGCAATGTGGCTGATCTTCGTTGCCCTCTGAACGCGAGGTATTCAGTTTAAGGGGCAATTAGGGGTGGGCAACAAATGCTGGCCTTGCCAGCAACGCCCATGCCCCATGAAAGAATCAAATAAAACCCCACTCACTAAATCTATCAATGTTGCTTTGTAATTATATGCCACTGTCTATACTACTAACTGTGCCATGAATCTTTGTGTCTTCAGGGAATCTAAAACACAGTCTCGGGATAAGGGAATCATTCAGGGCTAATGTAAGAAGAAATTGTCTTAGTCAGAGTGTTGCGAATCTTTGGAATTATCTACCCGAGGGCTGTGGAAGTGCCATCGTTGAATACATTTAAGGCTGGGAGAAACAGGCTTTTAGTCTCTCTGGGAATCAAGGGATGTGGAGAGTGGGTGGGCAGGTGAAGTTGAAACCCAAGATTGGCTATGATCGTATTGAATGGCGGCGTAGGCTTAATGGACTGAATGGTCTATTCCTGCTCCTATCTCTTGTGTTCTTGTGTGTCAGGATATGGCTCACTATTGAGTTATTCAAGTCCTTAATAATTATAGTGAACGGTTGAGACTTTAGCACAGACCCTCGTGGGATGCCACTGGTCACCTCCTTCCAACCCGAGTATACATCCATTATCCCTGAACTCCACCTTCCACTGCCTAAACAAACTCCTAACCATCTCGATCATTTGTCCTCAATTCCACGAGCTTCAACTGAGCTAACAGTCTTTTATGTGGAACCTCATAGAATGCCTTGTGGAAATCCATCTAAATTGCATCTGGAGGCAAATCCCTGTCTACTACTTAGTTACTTCTTCAGAAAATTCAATTAGGTTCATTAGTCGTGACCTTCCCTTTACAAACTCATGTTGGCTCTCTCTAATCAGCTCAAATTTCTCTAAGTGATCACTCACTGTGCTTAATTATAGATTCCAGTAACTTCCAGTAACTACTAACAGGTCTATAATTTCTTGGTCTCTCTCACTCACTAAGATCTGGGGCGGGATTCTCCGAGCCCCCGCCGGGTCGGAGAATCACCGGGTGGCGGTGTGAATGCCGCCCCACGCCGGCTACCGAATTCTCCGGCACCGGGGTTTATGCGGGGACAGGAATCGCGCTGCCCTGGTCACTGGCAGCGCCCCCCCCCCCCCCCCCCAGCGATTCTCCGACCCACGATGGGCCGATCGGCTGCCTGTTTTCGGCCGGTCCCGCCGGCATAAATCAAACCAGGTCTGTACCGGCGGGACCTGTCTGTGCGGGCGGCCTGCAGAGTCCTCAGAGGGGCGGGGGGGAGGGAATCTGGCCCCTGGGGGTGCCCCCACGATGGCCTGGCCCACGATTGGGGCCCACCGATCCGCGGGCAGGCCTGTGCTGTGGGGGCACTCTTTCCCTCCGCGCCGGCTGCTGTCAACCTCCGCCATGGCCGGCGCAAAGAAGAACCCCCTTGCGCATGCGCTGGGGTGACGCCAGCACACGCTGGCGCTCCCGCGCATGCGCCAACTGCCGCCGGCCAGTGGAGGCCCTTCAGCACCGGCTGGCACGACGCCAGCCCCGCCGACCTAGCCCCTGAAGGTGCGGAGGATTCCGCAACTCCCGGGCGGCCCGACGCGGAGTGGTTCACGCCGCTCCTCGGCGCCAGTACGGCCCGCCCCGCCGGGTAGGGGAGAATCCCGTCCCTGATCTCCTACACCCTGTGGGTGGGGGTGTGCTGCTGACGGGACCTGACAGAAAACAGGTCCAGAAAACAGTCAGAAAATCCTGACCCAGAATTTGACTATGGGCTCTGGGGAAATAGCAAGGGATTGGGAGTAGTTGGATAGTTCTTTAGCTGAACCAACATAGGCATAATAGGACAGGCGAAGAGATTGTGGCTCTGAAGGAATATCTGCCCCTTGAAGACATTTCTTCCTTCCTCTGCCATGTACATGGGATAGCAGTTCTATAATTTCACAAAATGTGCATATGAGCATGGTAGTTAACCACAACAATTTTAGTGGTGGCATGGTGGCACAGTGGTTAGCACTGCTGCCTCACAGCACCAGGGACCCAGCTTTGATTTCGGCTCTGGGTGACTGTCAGCGTTGAGTCTGCACGTTCTCCCCTGTGTCTGTGTGAGATTCCTCCGGGTGCTCCGGTTTCCTCCCACAGTCCAAAGATGCACAGGTTAGGTGGATTGGCCATGATAAGTTGTCCCTTCATGTCCAAAGGTTGGGTGGGGCTACAGGGGCTGGGTGGGTGGGGTATTGGGCCTAGATGGGATGGTCTTTCGAAGGTTCGGTGCAGACTTGATGGGCCGAATGGCATTGGAGGCATTCTATGATATCGCTGGTCCAAAGCTTCTTTATGGTGTTATCTGCTATTACCAGGTGCTTTAATACAAATATAAGGAAAGAGACACATTCACCTTTACTTTGGCAAAGCTCCACCTCATATTTTGGTATGCTAGGTATTATGATGGATTCATAAATAAAAAATGTGCAGACTTGCAACACAGACTTATTAAATGCTTGATTTAAATGTCAAGAGCTAAATTATTGCAGCTGAATAAATGTTGCTGATTACTTTATGTATATATGATTATCTAATTGCCTGAAGACTATAAGTGGCTTTTAACTGATGAATAGGATTCAGAGCTCTCCTTGTGGGCTACAGTTGAGATAGAATTTGCCACACTGGCTTCATTCACTCTACACTGCTGTAATACTATTTACCTTATGTAACTAATGTGCTCGTCTTCACTCTTTCCACTCTGGCCTCTTGTACATCCCTGACTTTTGTCGCCTCATCAATAGTGGCCATGCCTTTAGCTGCCTCGGGCCTAAGATCTGGAGTTCGCTCCATAAACTACTCCCCCTCTCTCTCCAACCTTCAGACCCTCCTGTTAGTCTACCTCTTTGACCAATGTTTGCTCACATGCCCAGCTTACTGTTCACGGAATGTGGGCCGGGATTCTGCCTTCTGGGGACGAAGTCCCCATGCCGGCGGGAGAACTGGTGCCAACGACTCCGGCAGCAACAGCCCCCGAAAGTGCGGCATTCTCCACAAATTCAGGGGGTTGGTGGACGCCGGAGGGGTCGGCGCCGCTCCAGCTGGCGCCGAAGTGACGGCGCAGGTTCGCGCATGCACTGAACAGCCGGCATGATTCCGCGCATGCGCAGACCTGCCGGTGTATTTTGCCGCAAGCGCATTCTCTTCTCCGCGCCGGCCTGGCGGAGCCCTACAAGGGCCTGGCGCGGAAGAAAGAAGTACCCGCATGGAACATGCCCACCCACAGATCAGTGGGCCCCAATCGTGGGCCAGGCCACCGTGCCCCCCGGGGTTGGATCCCCCCGTGCCTCCCTGCACCCCCCAAGGAACACCGTGGGACCTAAGTAACCCACGCTGGCGGGACTGGGAAATACTCAGCAGGTCAGGCAGCATCCGCCGGCGAGCCTTGGAGTGGGCACATTGCCATGTTGGGTGGGACCGGCTGGCCGAACGCGATGATATGGTGTCCAACCAATGAATGAGTGGAAGACGTGGGGCCTCTCCAATCATTAGATAGGGCGAGTGTTAGGCCAGCAATCCCAGTGTCGGTGGAAGGTTGCACAAGAGCTGCTGCCACTTTAATCCGCCATGTCCACAGAGTTTAAATTGCCTTACATTGTTTCTCTGACTGAAGAATTTCACAGCACCATAACCCAGCCCTGAACATCAAATTCAAAGCGAGCCTCCACTCCCCTCAGAAGTACAATAAGTGTTTTGAGAGATAAGACCCAAAGTGCGAAAGACAAATGTCACAGAACACAAGCAAGATAGCCGCATGGTTCAGAGATGCCGCCTACCTGTCTGGGAGTCTGGGAATGACCGGAGGCCTTATTCCCAGCTTAGCGAAGAAAGAAACCCTCCTGTCTAACCAAAGAAACCTGGATGGAGGTGGCAGTAGAGGTAAGCAGCTGTGGGATGCAACAAAGGGATTGGGTTGAGTGCATGAGGAGGACGAATAACCTACTCTGCACCGCAAGGGTGGGTTTGAGGATGCAAAGGACGTGCGCACAGCGGTGCCAGGGTGCATCCGACTCCTGACAGTGCAGAATGTGGTAGTCACCACTGCTGTATATATTGTATATTGAGGATAAATATGTGAGCTCCCTGTACAGCAGCCATTTCACCAGCTGTTGTAGGAGGCCACACATCTTAATGTAATAATGCCTCAATTGCATCCAACTCCCGTCTTTGTGTAATTGATCGAGCCCATTTGGCCCATCAAATCTGCACTGAGTTTCTGAAAGAGCACCTTATCTCGGCCCACTCCCCCATCCTGTTCCACAACCCCACCTAACCTACACGTCATTGGATCGTAGGCAGCCTTGCGTACATTCCTCCCCTGCAGAAGATGCCTCATGAGAAATGACTATGTGTGGGTGGCAGGCCTGTCGATGCCAGTGCCCTCCAGTTCCCAGATTAGTGGACATGTGGGAGAGGCAAACCCAAAGGCCCATCATGGGCCGAACAGAGAGCCAGTGAAAAGGAGTTCATCTCATCAGACCCTGGAGATTCAATCCCCCCTTCTGGCTGTGGCAGAAAAGAACTGGGAAAAGGCAAAGGTGGGAGAAGAATGAGGAGTGCCAGATGTAATATTTAAAACACCACTTCCAGCGCTTCGCCACCTCCCCTCCAAAAGCAAGATGGAAGCACTTGATCGGGGTGGCTGTTCCATCTCCATTGCAGAGATTGGAGTGATGGGCTTTGAGAGTGAGGAGGACTCAACATTTGTCAACACCTTTGGCGGAAAGGAAGTGGGCTGCACATGTGAGTGGAAGTAGGTACACAGAGGACAGCATCCACCAACATAGATACAGTTAGTTCAGTGGGCTTGCCCTCGCAAATGGGCTCAGGGTCACAATCTGGCGAGCACCTCACCCAACTGCAGGCACAGCCAATGACCCTGACACTTCGAAGACTGTTCAGGGACAGGCCCACACTGATGACGGGCCTCCAATGTCAGTCACTCTGAATCTGCTGGGGCAGCAGCAATAAACTGGGGAGAATCGGATGGAGCTGCCCAAGGCTGACATGCGTGGACGATGAACCAGTCCAGCCAGGCCATGAGTTGCGCCACTGCTCAGGCATGTGAGCACATGGCTTCCTCCTCGGGGAGAACGGCAACCGTCAAGTTGTTCCAGAGCCAGCTGACCACTCAGTGGGTGCTGGGTATGGGCACAAATCTGCAGACCATTGCTGTGGCCGTGGATTCTCTGCAGCAATGCCAAGTAAGAGATGGATAGTGCGCTTGTGCACTTCTCTAACTGAGTATCTCATCGACAGAAATCAGGGATATACCGATTTTCACTGAGAGGCCAGAGGAGCTACAACCTGCCACATCCGAAAGGGAGAGAGGGGGGGGGACTGTTGGCATGAGTTCCTCAGCACCGCTGACACTAACCCGAATGACCCCCAGCAAAAACAATCAGAGAGGAAACTTCTGCGCTGGCCTAGGAGCCCTTTCGAATGCACCTCCGGGTCCTCTATACCTAAGGCAGCCAGGGGCCATGGGACATGGCGATTAGAAGTCTGCCTCCAGCTCTGCTGCACATGCCAGCAAAGCACATTAAAAAGGGCACTCAGACCCACCAGGGTGGAGTGTTTGAGATTTCACTCCTGAGTCCTTTATTCAGTAAATAATTTTTTTTAATGAGTGGCTCCTCGAATGCTTGGATCCTCACGTACACCTGTTGAAAGTTACTGCTGGAGGATGGCCCTGACAGGGTACTGTAGCAAGCAGTGTGAGCAGAGGCTGGCTTTTGATATCTGAAACATCATATGACACATGGCACTTGACAAGTTGAGGAGTCACTGCCCCACACGAGAGCGATGGATGACAGAAGCGGCTGCAAATCCATTTCTTGGAGGTTTCCCGTGGTCTGCATTTCCACCCGTCTGACCCCCTGCCTCAAGCAGATGATGTAGCACTCCGACCAGCTCAACTTCCTCTGATCCATCTTTCACGTTTGATGAGGCTTGTGTCTCCTCCGTGTCCTCTGCCTGGAAGGTCTCACCATTCCACTCTGCCAGGTTGAGCAAGAACCCTCGCTGGGTAACACCACACAGCACCACCCCCTTCCCCCCCCCCCCCTCCCCAACCGTCCAGACAATGGACTCACACCTTAAGAGCTAGTTCTCTACTTGACTGTTGTCCTTGAGGTGTATTTTTGCTGCCACTTTAACAATTTACATTTATAAATCATCAGAGTAAAATTATGTAAATCGGGATATTTGCAGCATGGTGGCACAGTGGTTAGCACTGCTGCCTCACAGTGCCAGGGACCCGTGCTCAATTCCGGCCTTGGGTGACCGTCCGTGTGGAACTTGCACATTATCCCCGTGTCTGCTTGAGTTTTCTCCGGGTGCTCCGGTTTTCTCCCACGGTCCAAAGATGTGCAGGTTGGTGGCTTGGCCATGGTAAATTGCCCCTTCATGTCCAAAACTGTGCACGCTCGGAGGGGTTCGGGGATAGGGTGAGGGAGTTAGCCTAGGTGGACTGCACTTTTGAAGGATTGGTGCAGATCTAATGGGCCGAATGGCCTCCTTCTGCTCTGTAGGAATTCGATGGTTCTAAGATGCTTCAGAGGAGCATAATGAAACTAAAATTGACTCAAGGCCAAAGATGGAGAGATGAGTGCAGATGACTCAAAGCTCAATCAAACTGATGTGTTATAGGAAGTTTCTTAAATGAGGATAGAAGAGTCCAGAGGTTCAGGAAGACAATTCCGTGGGCTAGGGGCTAGATAATCAAAGGCACGATCACCAATAGTGAATCAAAGGAAGTGAGGAGTGTACAAAGGGTCAGAATTGGAGGAGCGCAGAAATCTCTGATGGTTATGGGACTGGAAGAGATCATGGCTGCAGGGGCGGCGTGTGGTGGGCGTGCAAGGTGTAGGGTACGGTGGTGAAGGCATGAGAAGGTTTGAACGTGCGGATAACAATTTTAAAATTGAGGCTTCGATGGGGCAAGAGGACGACACAACATTGATGGGTGAGCGGGACATGACCCAAGTTAAGATACAGGTAATCGACTTTTACACATGCAAAGACACCCAGGCACATCTGTTAGCTTGCAAGTAACCATCAACATCACTCACTACTACCTGGAGGCACTTTCTTTGAACAATTACATTCCAAATTTAACGAAGTCTGCGGGTCTTGAGACTGTGCAATGCCAATTATATCTGACTATGACTGAGTTGAAATATGCCCTGTTGTATCGCGATTCATTCACAGACTTGAGTCCACTGGGTCGTAAAGGGACAAGGGGAGGTCAAGAGAAATGATTTTGCACAAGGCTTTTTCGAACTGCGAATGCCTTGCCACACAGAGCAGTGAAGGCAAAGGTAATTGTGTCTTACCGGAGTAAACTGAATAAATAGTTAAAAGAAGGCAAAGGGCATTGGATATGGAGCGGGGCAGTTTGAATCAGTTTGGGAACTCTCTAGCAGAGAGCTGGCCGATATAACCAGTTGAAAGACCTCCGTCTCCACTCTGCAGTTCTTCAGCCCATCCACTGAAAAACTGGGTTGGAATTCTCGTGTGGTTGGAATGCACTTTTCCCACTGGCATTGCAAACCCGCCCACGTGTTCCCTGGCAGTGTGGGGTGGGTACAATGCCAAATCCCACTGACAAGCATAGGGAAGATAGAATCCCGTATCTAGCAAACGGCATGCATTTGAGATACATGCAGCTAGGGGACCGGAGAATCCTGCCCCAACTAATTTACGAAACAAAATGCGTGGAAGTGCAAAGCCCTTCCACATCTGTTCCAGGCTGACAGCAGATCAGTGGAAGAGCGCCGTGTTTTAACATCAGGTGCAGAATACAGAAGTCTCGGAAGTGAATGGCCAGTGAATCATCCCCCCACCCCACCCCTAGAGTTGCAGAAGGAAAATGGGATTCTGCCGCACTTCCAGTCAAGTTACAGTGGGACAAACTCTACCCAATTAGTCCAAATTCAAATATGTAAAGCCAGGACACATAACTTATCAAAAGAATTGGGAAAAAAGCAAGCATGATTAATTTTGCACATTATACGGTCGTTGACGGCCTTCTTTGGTGGCATCTCATGCCCCGATGAATTATTTTGCGAGCAGGTATTAAATCACAATGCACAGTAGGTAAATGTCAGACAAACACAGTTTATCCCATTGAAGCGTAGTGTGACTTTTAAGGTAAAGGTACAGCAAATAATACAGGGATGCTGAGTAATACTGAGTTACGTTGCTTTGCATCAATTCACTTTCTGACCAGGGAATTAACTCTGCTCAGCAGCTCGCTAATTACTACTGAATCTTTAACATTGGCAAAGAGTTGGCAGCATAGATGGTTCTCCCAGACATAAGAAGCTCCAACGTTTTGCTTTGTTGTTCGCATAAATATGATTCCGATGCCGGTGTTTATGTAGTTACATTGTATACCTTGTGTTGCCCTATTATGTATTTTCTTTTATTCCCTTTTCTTCCCATGTACTTAATGATCTGTTGAGCTGCTCGCAGAAAAATACCTTTCACTGTACCTCGGTGCACGTGACAATAAATAAATCCAATCCAATCAAATTCTGTTACTAAAATGTTGCCAACTTTGGCATGACCAGCACCCTCCCCATCACACCGAGCTAACCACGTGACCAAGCAAGCCAATTCTTTCTGATTGCTGTGTGTAGCTGTCTGTGTCTCTAAGGCCAGCATTCATAGCCCATCCCTAATTGCCCTTGAACTGAGTGTCTTTCCAGGTCAGTCCAGAGAGGCAGTTAAGAGTCTACCACATTGTTGTAGTTCTGGAGTCGCATATAGGCCAGACCAGGTATGGACGGCAGATTTCCTTCCACAGTGAACCAGATGGATTGCTGCAACAGTCATCAATGGTCACCAGTACTGAGGCTGGCTTTACAATTCCCAACTATTCATTTAATTTAATTTCCACACGCTGCCCTGGTGGGATTTGAACCCATTTCCCCACAGCATTAGCCTGGGCTCCTGGCTCAGTGACATCTACACTGATCTAGTCATTAATCAATGTCACCGAAACGGATTATCAGGGTTCTGTTTTGGGATCTTGCTGTGCATAAATTGATTGCTGTATTTTCTACATCACAACAGTGACTACACTTCAAAAGTGCTTCATTGCCTGAAAACGTGGGAGGTCCTGAGGTTGTGAACATAGAACATAGAACAGTACAGCACAGAACAGGCCCTTCGGCCCTCGATGTTGTGCCGAGCAATGATCACCCTACTTAAACCCACGTAACCCGTATACCCGTAACCCAACAATCCCCCCATTAACCTTACACTAGGGGCAATTTAGCATACCAATCCACCTAACCCGCACATCTTTGGACTGTGGGAGGAAACCGGAGCACCCGGAGGAAACCCACGCACACACAGGGAGGACGTGCAGACTCCACACAGACAGTGACCCAGCCGGGAATCGAACCTGGGACCCTGGAGCTGTGAAGCATTGATGCTAACCACCATGCTACCGTGAGGCCCCTACATACCTACATACGTCCCTACACACATGTAGGAACGTCCCTACATACATGAAAGGATTTTTAAAATTTGATGTTTTGCATTTGCATGAATAGATCCATAGAAATCTATAGAATCCCTACGGTGCAGAAGGAGGCCATTCGGCCCATCGATTCTGTACTGACTCTCTGGAAGAGCACCCTACCGAGACCCAATCGGCCACCCTATCCCGGTAACCCCACCTAATTGCTTATCTTTGGACTGTGGGAGGAAACCAGAGTACCTGGAGGGAACTCAGGTAGACACGGGAAGAAAGTGCAAACTCCACACAGGCAGTCACCCAAGGCCGGAATCGAACTAGGGTCCCTGTCGCTGTGAGGCAGCAGTGCTAACCACCGCGCCACCATGTTAAAACGGGTAAGAGGGGCCGAATAACTGCGCACTTAAACAAAGTGGCAAGTTCAAAGCAGAAATCAATTCCAGCTCAGGGTACCGGACCACCACTTTCGATCTCTATGTTGTACCTCACTAAAAGCACAAGAAAGAGCCAGGGGACATGTGACCAATGGAGATCCCAATGAGTATTTCATTTACAGCCTTGGATGGGCTATTACTTTGAACAGAATGTGTCGTGTCCAAACATATTACATTTTGAGGAGACACTTTGTTGTTTTCTCGAGTGGCATGTTTGCAGTTGAGGAATAACCTGATTGGGAGGAAATGGAAATTCTCAGTCACATGACACTGAGCGAAAAAACAAATGCGCCCGGTTCTCATACACACTTTGGGATGGGTTAGACATGAAGACAGTTGGTAGCACTCTGGTCTCTGAGTCAGAAGAATGTAATTTCAAGCCTCACTGAATAACCAGGCAGGCACACAGAGGGAGTGTGACATAATTGGAGGCATCAGCTTCCGGATGAAATGTTAAGTCTGGATTTAAATTCAACGTCATGTTCCTCTTTCAAAAAACAGTAGGGAATTCTTTAGGTGTTCTAGACTACATTTATCAGCACACAAACGCACTTATTAGCCATTCAACTCCCTTTCTGTTTGACTGCTGTAGTTGCAACTAAACAATAGTGACAGCGCTGTAAATATAACTTGTTGTCTTGCTTGAGGATATGCAGGGACCTATATAAATGCATGAACTTTCTTCCTTTAACCCACAGCAATGTTAGCAATGAGACAGAGTGAAATATTTATTGAATGCCCAGCAGAAAGCGGAAATATAACCCAGATGGAACTAACGAGGCAATCTCACTCAGAGAGACAATGAGAATGGGTGCATGGTTTAGGAAATGGGACAAAAGGTGGCACTATTCCAATGGAGAGGTGAAAATGCATTGTTGAGGCAGTATGGAGGGAGTTGCATTTCTCTATTTCAGCCATGCTGTTATGCTTTGATCCCATTACAGAGATTAGAGTAGTGCAGAGGTTGCAATGGCTTACTGTTCAAGGAAATGAGAGGCTTCTAGAAAGACCAGTAGCTCCATCCTCATCTCAGCCCTTGTGCTGTTGAACCTTCACCAATGCTTTTATGTCCTCCTGATTCGACTATTCAATCCTCTGCGTCTGCATGGTTTCCTCCTGGTGCACGGGTTTCCTCCCATAGTCCAAAGACGTGCAGGTTAGGTTGAATGGCCATGCTAAATTACCCTTAGTGTCCAAAAAAGGTTAGGAGGGGTTATGGGGATAGGGTGGAAGTGAGGGCCTTAAGTGGGCTGGTGCAGACTTGATGGGCCGAATGGCCTCCTTCTGCATTGAATGTTCTATGTTCACACAGAGGGTGATGAGTGTCTGGAACAAGCTGCCAGAGGCAGTAGTAGAGGTGGGTACAATTTTGCCTTTTAAAAAGCATTTATACAGTTATATGCATAAGAGGGGTATAGACGGATGAAAATCGCTTATTGGCACGAGTAGGCTTCAAATAAAGTTACTGTGAAAAGCCCCTAGTCGCCACATTCCGGCGCCTGTTCGGGGAGGCTGTTACGGGAATTGAACCGTGCTGGCCTGCTTGGTCTGCTTTCAAAGCCAGCGATTTAGCCCTGTGCTAAACAGCCCCTCTGGCCAAATGCATGAAATTGGGATAAGAATAGTGGTAAAAAACTGGGCAGTAAAGACAAGTTGGGCCAAAGGGCCTGTTTCCATGCTGTAAACCTCTATGACTCTGTGAGCATGGTCTGTTTTTTAAAAAGTATAATTTTGCAAGTTTTTCAACTTGAATGCAAATCTAGCTGATGCTTTACAGGTAGTTCCATTGGATTTCTGTTGAGGGAGGTAAAAACTCACAAGAAAGAATTGCCAGGGATAACAGAAATACACACCTGGACTTTGGTTGTACCTGACATTTAAAGCTAGTTCAAAATTGGTGTAATTCCAATAAATATTTTTTTCCTATTTTAATAAATCTAGAGTACCCAATTATTTTTTTTCCAATTAAGGGGCAATTTAGCATGGCCATTCCCACCTACCCTGCACATCTTTGGGTTGTGGGGGTGAAACCCACGCAGACACGGGGAGAATGTGCAAACTCCACACAGACAGTGAGCCAGGGCCGGGATTCGAAACCGAGTCCTCAGCGCCGCAGTCCCAGTGCTAACCACTGCACCACATGCCGCCCCAATCCAATAAATATGGGCGAGTTTCCCTGAGCATTGCTCAAATCTAGGTCAGCATGGCTGTCCTGCACAATCAATGTATAACATGCAGGAAATTGGGTGGCACGGTGGTGCAGTGGGTTAGCACTGCTGCCTCACGGCACCGAGGACTCGGGTTCGATCCTGGCCCTGGGTCACTGTCTGTGTGGAGTTTGCACATTCTCCCTGTGTCTGCGTGCGTTTCACCCCCACAACCCAAAGTGTACAGGGTAGGTGGATTCGCCATGCTAAATTGCCCCTTAATTGCATATTTAAAAAAAAATAAGATGCAGGAAATTTGCGTGTATGATAGAAATAGTTGCAAAGTAACTTTTCATCTCTTTTTCACTTCAAACCCTCTGGGCAGAATTCTGAGTCCATGTGAGCCAGCAGTGAGAATGGCAACACAGGTCCAAAATCCCACACGGGATTCCCGCCGGTGAGATTGCATTTTCTGATTTTCAACTCCCCTTGATGGGGTGTTATGGGCCAGGGATAAGAGAACCCCAAAGTGTACTATGGAGTTCACCTGACCCACAACTTTTATTAGATTGTGGTATGGGGAGCACACGGCCCACTCTACAGGTGTGGTACAGCAGAAATGGAAAAGTATTTTTTGAAGCAAAACAATGTTTATTCTATGAACTCAAGTTAACATTTTTAAAACATACAGTGAACATCTTAGCAACCATCAATTCAAATACAAACCCAAAGAATACAACACTAAGTAATCCTTACTTTCCTTTTAACATCCATAAGACTTAATAAAAACCTTTTAACAGAAGCACATCAGGTTTAAATTTACTACTGAGAACAGTTATACCTCTTTGAAAACCCCAAATGAACATTCAAAAGTTTGCGGAAATTCATACATGTCCTGCTGTGATTTCAGCTGCTCCAAAACTAAAATGAAACCAAACCCACCCTGCAGCAAAAAGCCTAAAGCGAAAGTAAAAAGCTGACAGACAGCCCAGCTCCACCCACTCTCTGACATCACTGCAGTAATAAACAACCATTTCTTAAAGGTACTCTCACTACAGATATTTATATACACACCTATTTATAAACACCCATTTGTTACAGGTACTCTCACATGACAGGAGGGTCGGATCTTGACCATTCATGCATACTCTCGAGCAGCACAGGTGCTGCCCTCCTCATGTAAGCTGCTGGCGGTGTGGCACTCACCTGAACACCCCAAGGATCTTCTGGGTGGATGGCCTCTGGTGCATTCGTGCCAATCCTCTTACTTTTGGGTGCCCAGGGGCATCCGGGTTCCTCCAGGGAATGAGATCCAGAAGCCCTGCCATCCCCTGATGTTGATACTTGTGGACCTCCACCAGTGCCTGCACCATGCAGTTGAAGCCTTGCACCAGGGATCTCCTGCCCCCAGCCATGGAGGTCATGAGCTGAGCCATGGAGCAGACATCACCCCCCTCCCCCCCCGCCTTGAGTGCACATCTTGCACCAAGGTCACTACTGCTGACCCCACTCTTGCAGTGTTGGCCAACCTTCTTGATTCCCGTGTCTCTGCCTTTGCAATTCCAGCAGCTCTGGAGTGACTAGCAGAGCCAAGGGCTCCAGAAACTCTCAGAGTGCTGTATCCCTGGGATATCCCTGCCTCTGCCTGCTGTGGATCATCAAGATGCTCACCAGTGAGTGACCCTGAAGCCTGCCTACTATTTAATCTGACTGAGATGCGAGTATCTGCACTGGTGGAGGGTGTGGGTGGCAGCTGTGACACCTGCTCGATGCTGGTCTCCAAGATGTCTCCTTCAGAGCTGCTCAGGTCTGTGGTGTCCAGGGGTTGCAAGGATGGCCTGCGCCGGTCTGCAGATTGACCTACAATGGAAGGAAGGTGGCACTACTGCAGGACAGGGGAACATTGATGGGAGAAAGATCTCCCACATGAGGCTTGCACTATGGCTAGATATTTTGAGGGTTCTCACTTGTGTCTTTGTCCCCGACCTCACCCTGAGCACAGGCATGGTGCTCCTCACTGGCAAGCTCAAGGGCTCACTGCTCAAATGGAGTTAGGGACTTGAGCTCTGGCATCACTCTGGTTCATAGTGCCTGCTTATATCTATTGTGCTCAAGTTTGTCTGCAAGGTGAGTGTATGCAGGAGTCATGTCACGTTAGATGGTAGTGTTGCGTAGCATGCAAGGGGGGGCGGGGAAGGTGATTCACAGAGAGGATATGAGGAACAAAGAAGGTATCGGGGGGGAACAAGGGAAGGAGGGTCATCATGGTCAATGTTCTGGCCCCACAAGGTGGGTGGGAGTGAGATTACTGTGGGGGGGGGGGGGGTTAGGGGTGCTGCAGGTCATGAAAGGAGGCAGACTTATTTTGGCTGCACCTAGAAGATCATTCATCTTCTTCCAACACTGCAGCTTCATCCTCTTATGGAGTAAGTTGGCGCTCATGACAACAGCCACAGCCGCCCAAGTTGGGGTTGGTGACTATGCTGGAAGGATGTCTGCCCCCCTCTGCTGGACACTAGCCGGAAGCCTGCTGAGGGCCCCCTCAGTGAAGCGTAGTGCAGTCTTTCTGGCAGCCATCCCCCCCGATTGGACTTGGGACAAGTGCTGGAAAGGTGTTCAAAAGGTGCACCCCACTGATTGCAACCATTAAGTTGTGGCGGAGTGAGCGAATCAGAGGCAGGCCATCACGGGCGCTGCGTGAAACTCGAGGGAATTTTTTTTTTGATAAAGCGGCTGAATTTTCTTGCCAACAACACCGACGGGGTTCTCTCCAGTTTTCTTTCTGGGACCGACACATTGAAACAATATTGGAAAATATCCAGGAACGTTGTGTTGTACTGTATGCCTGCATGCCATTCTAATGTAAAGATACTCGGGGAGCCAGGTTTGATGTGGGAATGGAGAATAGTCCTGTCCACAGAATGATGTATAGAGTCACATGGCAATAGACTCAGGGTGAACACTCTTGAAGTAGCCTGCATGAGAAGAAAAAAGCACCGTGCATGACATTAACTGGGATCTGAAAATAGTTAAAGATGAACAATAAAAAGTTCATGTTCAAGCATTGTGGTCCCTGAATCTCCTTCCTTTCCATTATCCCACTTTTTATTGTGCAAAAAGGAGTGAAATGTTGCAAAAGCCCGCTCAATTTTTGTGTGTGTGTGTGTGTGTGTGTGAAATAAACAAGCCCCTTTTATTCTATCGTATGAATTTTCCATGCAATTTATTCATAAAAGATTGGAACCCTCCAAATTTAATGATTGGGGAAAAAATGCCATTATTTATAAATGGGGAAATCAAAAATCAAAACAATGAAAACACTCACTTTTCTGTGAGGTAACACACACACCTAGTTACACTGTGTGTGTGTTTTGTGTGTGTGTGTATGTGTGTACGTGCGTGTGCATATAAATGATTGAGTTAAGCTGGGGAACGGTTAATGAAGACATCTTATCTGGGAGAGTTGAGAGACACTAGGGATAGAGGTGCTAAATGTGTGCATTTATAATAAGAATCTATGGTAGAGTTGGTTTAGAAGTAAGTAGATTGTGTTTAGAAATCTGCATTAGGAGATAGGGGCTTTGTGCGAGTTGTGAGAGGAGAAATCAGGGCTTTTTAAATTAACCCCACCCCCCCCCCCCCCCCCCTTCCTGGCCATAACAGTTAATAATCAAATTTCTTTGCAGCTTTGAGTAATAGGTCTTGTAAGATAAACAGAAATGCTTTGAAAGGTCCTGAGAGGCAATCCTGGCCTGTCTTCTGACTTTTGTGGCCGAGTATCATATGTAAGAAATGCTTGCCAAGGAAATAAGTGGCATTAGCCATGAGTTATTAAAATGTAACTTTAGTAACTAACCCCATGCAAATGAATAAAGAGATCCATTAACCAAAATATAGAAAGATATCACATAGTAGAAGTTAAGAAGAGTTAGATCAGGAAGTCTTCTTTCAGTGAAATAGGTATGTGTATGTGTGTAAATTATTTAATTAAGATGGGGAAATGTTAAATGGAGATTACTTGTATGAGAGAGTTGAGAGATATAAGGGATAGAGGTGCTAAATGCACACATTTGGAATGAGGTATGATTAAGTGGATTTATAAGTGAATAGGTTAACTTTAGACATTTTTATCAGGAAATAAATAGGCTTTTCGGTGTTAAATTTCAAAGGAGAGTAAAAGGCTTTTACAGCTTGCAAAGGTTTCAGAAGTAAACAAGGGAAGGTTATTATATTTTATTTGACTCAAAACAGGACGCAATTGGAAAAACCTGAAAGGCATTTATATTTGGAAAAGTTGAGTTCAAAGACGTACTAAGGGTAATGAAATCGAAGATGAAAGGAAAAGGGACTATTTAAGGAAAGATGTTGAGCCGAGTTGGGTTGGCTTATGGGGAGAATCACCTGGAAACAGATCTGTGTTGGGAAAAGGTGCAAAGTTTGAATCAGCCACCCAGTCAAGCCGGAAACAACTTTGTTGTAGAAAGCAGTCTTGTTTCTGAATATTCTTGGATTGCCATAGCAGAGTGGAAGTGGGTGAGATGTTGTGTGGCATACTCTTCCGAACATGACAAAAGTTTTGCCTTGAGTGTTTTACTGGGTTTGTTGAGTTAAAAAATCTGTCAGTCTTGTCCAGAAGGCGTTTACTTGTGAGTTCTTACCAAATGGGGTTTTTTTAAAGAGATATTTTGTAAGACTCTCTTTACTATGTAACTGTAATTTTGGGTGCTTATGTTATATTTTCCTCTTGTTAATTAAATCTTGAAAATGTAGTTTCCAAAGCCAGAGGTATTACTGGAATTCGATGCTACTGGAATGAGTAGGTTTCTTCTCATTTCAGAGCACCAAATGAAAGGTTTGTGATCAGTCAGTCATGTTTCCCTCTGTGATTTGGCTCGGTTGGCAAATAACATCCGCTAACAACTGTATTGCAAAGATTTGACATTGTGCTCCATGCCTGTGACATGTATCTTTGGTGAACAAAGGAGAGCAGTTTTCCAGTTCTTCCAGTAGAGCGCAAAAAAAGGTAGATGTAGAAACCAAAAATCACTCTGAAGGAGAGTCATATTGGACTCGAAACGTTAACCCCATTTGCTCTCTTCACAAATGCTGCTAGACCTGGTGAGCTTTTCCGGCATTTTCTGTTTTTGTTTCAGATGAAATGAAATTAAAATGAAAATGAAAATGAAAATGATCAGAGGGTTAGATAGGGTGGACAGCGAGAGCCTTCTCCCGCGGATGGAGGTGGCTAGCACGAGGGGACATAGCCTTAAATTGAGGGGTAATAGATATAGGACAGAGGTCAGAGGTGGGTTTTTTACGCAAAGAGTGGTGAGGCCGTGGAATGCCCTACCTGCAACAGTAGTGAACACGCCAACATTGAGGGCATTTAAAAATTTATTGGATAAGCATATGGATGATAAGGGCATAGTGTAGGTTAGATGGCCTTTAGATTTTTTCCATGTCGGTGCAACATCGAGGGCCGAAGGGCCTGTACTGCGCTGTATCGTTCTATGTTCTATGTTCTAAATCGCTTATTGTCACGAGTAGGCTTCAATGAAGTTACTGTGAAAAGCCCCTAGTCGCCACATTCCGGCGCCTGTTCGGGGAGGCTGGTACGGGAATTTTCCAGCATCTGCAGCATTTTGCGTTTGTCCCTTTAGTTACTCCATTGTGTTTAGTTGAAGCAAACCCTCATGCCAGTCATCAGCAAATTTGATTATTTCTAGTTTATCATAATGTGTCTCGTGCCAACTCAAAGCGTGGCCCATCACTTCCATTGAATCTTCTGGCATATAGAGAGCGCACGCCACACATACACATTGGGACAAGCGACGCATGGACATGCATGCTCAAAGTGCGGCAAGTTCAAACTTCCAACCTGGTTCTTTGAAAGTCTTTTGCTGCAAGTGTTCTGCTGAAGCAGCTGAATGTGAAATCGCAGGATGGTGCTAACCTCGCCCGATATTAGGTCTGGTTTTACACGTGTTCATGTGCACTTTTTCTTTGTTGTCCATAATCAGCGAGCAGAGGCAAGAGAGGATTTTTCAGGTGGGTTAATCTTTTATAACAGAATAGCAAGATGTTTGAAATGCACAGAAAATGAAAGAGAGGATATCAGGGTGGAATCTCTGCTGCCCACTGCCGGTAGCAGGGTTTCCGATGCGGCAGAGAATCACGCTTCAGGCTAAAAATGGGATCAGCGCCAGGCACCGACCCATTCATAGAATCCCGACAGTGCAGAAGGAGGCCATTTGGCCCATCAAGTCTGCACTGACCCTCTGATAGAGCACCCTACATAGGACCACTCCTCCGCCCTATCAATGGAATCCCACATTACCTTTGAACACTAAGGAGCAATTTAGCATGACCAATCCACCTAACCTGCACATTTTTGGGCGGTGGGAGGAAACGGGAGCACCCGGAGGAAACCCACGCAGAGACGGGAAGAAAGTGCAAACTCCACACAGTCACCCGAGGCCGGAATTGAACCCTTATGGGAGTGGCGTTTTCAGAACCCCAAAATGTATCATGGAGTTCAACCAACCTCTCCATTTAATGTACTGTTGCTTTTGAACCACACGGCTTGGTCTCCAAGTGTGGTATTACAATTATGGACATGTGGGTTTTTAAACACAAAACAATGTTTATTCCATGAATTCAACTTCACCTTTTTAAATAAACATTGGATCCCTCAACACCACTTACTTCAAAGATAACCCCAAAAATAATACAACACTAAATAATCCCTCAAAATGTTTCTTCAAACCTCCAAAAGACTTAACACCTTTAAACAGAAACACATCAGATTAAAGACATTACTATTATGAGTTTAAATCACCCAAATGATAGAGATATTCTTTCCTGGCAGAGATCACAGCAGATCCAGCTCACTGCAAACACAGACACACCCAAGCTCCTTTCCTCAAAACTGACTTTTCCTTTCAAACAGCTCACAGCAAACCAGCCAGGCACTTTTCAGCTGCTCTCTCTCAAACTGAAACTAAAAAAACCCCAAAAAGTAGAAGTGAGCTCAACTCAGCTACCCCCACCCTCTGACATCACTTCAGTAATATGAGCTGCTCCATTTCTTAAAGGTACATTGCTTAAACATCCATTTCTTAAAGGTACTCTCACATGACACCCGGGTCCCTGGTACTGTGAGGCTGCAGTGCGAACCATTGTGCCACCGTCCGTCCACGATTCTGATCATCCAGTCCCGTCATTTGAACCCATTTTCATCTGATTAACAGGCTGGAAAACCTGATTCTCCACACCTCCGTGATGCTTTGGCCCTCTCGACCGGGATTCATCCAGGCGAGGATTGGTGAAAATTTTCAAAAGTGACATTAACGCAGGGAACCTCGCGGTGGGTCAAGGGAGTAAGTTTGTAAAGTAGGTGCCCCCAAAGTCCATCGGAGGGCACCCCCAAAACACAAATCCTTCCCCCCAAATAAGACCCCATACCAGAGATCCTCATCAGACCCCACTTATCAGGCAACCCCATATCAGAGTCCCAAATGCTTGCATTCATCTCAAGTACCCTGCTGTGAACCTACCCAAAATGTTTATAAACATCTAGCTATCAGCGACAGGTATTCACCACATCAAAAGCAGTTAAGTGTTTTTACTGAGAAAAAGAGGAAGAGAAAGCACTTATCTCATTATCCACATATTGGTCTGACGGGGTATCTGATATGGGGCCTATGAGAAAGTCTCTAATATGGGGGTCTGATAGGGAGGTCTCAGATATGGGAGAGTCTCTGATATGGAGGGGTCTGATAGGAAGTTCTCATGCGGGGAGGGTCTGATGGTGGTTGTGGGGATTACAGGTTACCCTCATGTGTACGTGCTGTGGGCAGGTGACTCGTAATTCCCGTGGTGGTGGGGGGTGGATGCCCATATTTGTCAGCAGGGGGGTGGGACAGGGTTTGCGCTATGTGTGTGGAAGGGGGGGGGCAGATGCCGAGCCTCGTTATCAGGCTGCCCCCTCAAAATGACCGCACGATAGCAGGATTCAGAATAGAATCCCGCGAGCTCCCAGCCATGCACAAGTTAGCATAGCAAGAGACTCAATCGCTCCTGAGCGCCGTTCATAGTGCCAGCGCAGGCCAAGAGCGATTTAGTCTCCCACACAGAGAATCCAGCCCAAATGCTTATTTGTTTTAAACTTTGGTTTGTCATGAGGCTGTTAATTCCATGAAAGGAACTATAACGGATAAAGTGGGTTTGGAGCTTTTGTATAAGTTTCAGCTAAAGTACATTTGGATTTTGCAATGCATTTTAAGCTGTATTATTTAAGAGTCTTCCTGGTGTCATGTTGACCCTTTTGAGCCTCACTGAATACTTCAAATGTTTTCGGAAAGTTTAATGCCTTAGGTGACGGATGCAAGCCTCCTATGAGGTAATGTGAACTATCTCTCTGACAAGGATTGCAGAATCCAGTTACGATTCCAAATCTGTAGTTATGCTCCACCTCTGCTGGCGCATCACACTTTCAGCTTGGCTTCTTTTTTCTCTCTAAGGGCAGCACGATAGCATTGTGGATAGCACAATCGCTTCACAGCTCCAGGGTCCCAGGTTCGATTCTGGCTTGGGTCACTGTCTGTGCAGAGTCTGCACATCCTCCCCGTGTGTGCGTGGGTTTCCTCTGGGTGCTCCGGTTTCCTCCCACAGTCCAAAGATGTGCAGGTTAGGTGGATTGGCCATGATAAATTGCCCTTAGTGTCCAAAATTGCCCTTAGTGTTGGGTGGGGTTACTGGGTTATGGGTAGGGTATGGGTTATGACCTTGGGTAGGGTGCTCTTTCCAAGAGCCGGTGCAGACTCGATGGGCCGAATGGCCTCCTTCTGCACTGTAAATTCTATGAGAGATTCCAAATCTGTAGTTATGCTCCACCTCTGCTGGCGCATCACACTTTTAGCTTGGCTTCTTAAAATCTTTGGAGTTCATTTGAGGCTTCAACATAGGCGCAAGGATCATGAGCGAAGAGTCAGGCTGCATCTCCGCTTGGCGAGGAAGTGAATCAATTACCCACTTCTGACAGGGTACAGGTAAAAGACATCATAGGAAATGATGTCAGAGATGTCTGCCAGGAGACTGCGCTTCAGCAAAGAAGCAATGGGACGCCTTTGTGAAATGTTGAAGGAAGACCTGAAGCCGAACTTTAATTGCCGCACTGCCTTAACAGTGCAAATGTAACTCATGACAGCGCTGGATCCTTTCAACATGACATTAGTGACATATGTAACATTTCACAGAATGCTGCTCGGACCTGTATTCACCAGGTAACGAATGCAATTTATCATAAGGATTTGCAGCTTTTTATTTAGCATCCTGCAGGATTGCTGGTTTCCCAAAAGTAGTCAGGGATATCGATGGAACACATATTGCATTGAAGGAGCCATGAAATGACACTGTTTCATTCATCAGCAGGAAGGAGTTCCATTCTTTAAATGTGATGATACTGTGTGATGCACAAATGAGGACTCTCACTGTAAATGCAAACAAGGAAGTGTGCACGACTCATTTGTCCTTAAAAGCTCAATGTTACATCAGACCATGACAACACCGCCAGGAATTAAAGGATGGTTACTGGGCAATAAGCGATACCCATTGACACCATTCCGGAGGACCAACAATGAAACACAGGAACAACACAACCGTGTGCATGTAGCAACACGCCAGGTAGTGGAGAGGACAATTGGTGTCTTGAAATCACATTTTTGATGTCCGCACAGGTCAGGGGGCATGTTATAATATGCACTGGATATAGTCACAAAGATTGTTGTAGTGTGCTATGTGTTGCCCTTCAGCAGGGATTGAGCATTCACCCAGAAGATGACTTGCCACCAGAAATGGATGAGCTGGAGGAGGGTAATGTGCAGCCTACTGCAAACGTAAAAAGTTGAGGTAGTTATTGAACAAAATGTCATACAGCGGCTGATAATGACGTTGAGTTAAATGCTAACATGGTATAAAATGTTGACATTGGTTGGAGGCCACAGGACTGGTCAGGAGCGGGAGGGGAGACTCATGACCATGGGGCCGACACAGGAAGTGGTTTAATGACCTCACCAGGCCAGCAGTAGTGAGAGCTGTGACACATTCACTCGATGGCAGATCCCACTGACATTGAGGTAACAAGAGCTCTCACTAAATAAAATCCAACTCCAACCGTTCTTTACCATGAGTCTAAGAGAAGAGAAATGAACTGAAATAAAAACAAAATGAAACTACAGACGATCAATATTTCATATTAAACCACCATTAACAAAGCTCAGTACTGAAAAATGGATTATATTTGATTTCATCAAAGTGCTAAAAGCCCCTCAGCGGCATTCTCCGTTCCTGAGTAAATGTTGACCTCGGAGCAGGATTCATGGATTTCCATGTCAGCAAAACTGGTGGCGCACCTGTACCGATTTAGCGACTGTTGAGGGGCTAGCACTGGCGCCATGTGGAATTCAATCGATTCCAATGAGAATCGGTGCCGGATTCGCCGGATTAGCGATTGACACTCAGGAGGCTGACAAGCTGCAACCGCATATACACACTGCACTCCCCACACACACCATCCCAGCCAACAAGATGGCAGTGAGGAGAGTGGCACCAAGGTTCATGGACGCCGAGCTTGAGACCCTGCTGGATGCTGTGGAGGAGAGGCGAGCAACCCTGTAACCCGGCCCGGGAAGCAGGCTACCAGCCACCACCATTTGCCATGCGCCATGCTGGGCACAGGTGGCAGAGGCCGTCAGCACCACCAGCAGCACCATATGGACCAGCCAACAGTGCCGGTGGAAAATGCACAATCTCGTCAAGGCGGCCAGGGTGAGTAAACAACACTGTGCCCCTGGCATTAACCCCCCCCCCCCCCCCCCCCCGCCCCCCGCACTCCGCCCTCAGGAGAAGGCCGCCCATAACTGCCAGAAGCAGAAGACCGGGGGGGGGGGGGGGGGGGGGGGGGGGGACCGCCTGGCCTGCGGCACCTCACCAGGGCAGACCAGTGGGTCCTGGACATGGTCGGAGGGCTCGAGGAAAGGGCTGTCGCCGGGGTGTAGATCAGCGCCGGGCAAGGAATTGAGACCACGCTGAGTTACAGTTCCCATGACAGGTGTGACACCCCCACATACTACCCCCCCCACACTACCCCCACACCACGCACACCCCCACACCACGCACACCCCCACACCACCCTCACCTCCACACCACCACACCCCATCAACCCCGCTCCACACACCCGCACCGCCCACCCACCACCCACCCGCAGCCCGCGGTCTAATCTTGTGACCTGTCTTGTGCCTTGCTGGACCTGCTGGTGGTGGGGCGGGCCCTTCTGGTGTCCCCGTGCCCAGCCACAGCCAGAGACAGAGTTCTGGGTGCTGAGCAGCGACGAGAATGATACCAACACGGACGGGAGACATCAACCCAAGACTCAGGCAACACAGGAGCCCGAAACCGATGGTGACACTGATTTCCCATCACAGTTGTCTCCAACACCCTCCACTATCCCGGAGACACTCACCTCGGCAGCGCACTTTAGTGGAGGCTCCTGGGACACTATCTGGTGTGCACCACACACATGCTCCGGTACATCAGGTGGAGGTAGGAACTCCTGAGGGGTGGACGGTCGGTGGACAGGCTGACCCCAGGGACTAACCGCCTTCCGGATGGGTTTAAGGCTTCTGGAGCGGAAAGACCCATTGGTCGTGGAGATCCAGGCGCAGAACTAGGGACTACATGAGGGGTTGTTGGCAAGCATCCAGCACCTGCAGGCGCAGGTGGAGGAATCCAATCGTGTGCAGGAGCAGGAGGTGGTGCCGGCCATGTGTGCCACCCAGGCTATCACTGCACGGGTAGCACCTGTGGTGGAGACCTTGTGGTTGAGAGTTTCAGCTATGGCTCGGCATGTCCAAGGCCTGGGGCAATCTGTGCAGGAGGTAGCTAAGGCCTAGGACAGGGTAGCACTCTCACAGGCAGCCATGTGTCAGAGCCACCTGGCCATTACAGAGGTGCTCCTAAGCGTGGCCCAGTCACAGCGGACCATGGCTCAGAGCGTTGGCAATGGCACTCCATGCCTAGACACCGCCCCAGTCTTATGGGGGTCACCCCAGCCCCAAGATCCTTCCGGCCAGCCAGTGTCAGGACCGGCAACCCGCGGTCACGCCTCTCCGTGTCCTATCTCGTCTCTCTCCCGCATGAGCCACGGCATCTGTTTCTCAATTTTTAAAAGCACAAGTGAACCTCGGCTTTGGGAATTCTCCCCGGTGGAGGCAGAGAATCGTGGAGGCTCCAGAGAATGCTGGGGCAGGCCTGCTAATAATATGCCAACCGGGTTTACTGTATGTGCGGAGTGGAATGCATTAACACCTCTGTCGAGGCACCGGAGAATTGCGATTTGGTGTGAAACCGGCACCCACCACAATTTTGGCTTCAAACCCGATTCTCCACCCAATTGCGTTTCCCGATTTTGGAGAATCACACCCCCTGTCTTTCCATAGAAAAAAGAGAGTAAAAATAACTTTAAATCTCATCTGTTCTTTTTTTCCTCTTCTCGCAATAACAATTCACTTTTGCAATAATCAGGATATATCTTCCCGAAGGCCCAAAAACACTGAGGGCACGATTTGGCGGACTAAAGTTAAAGTCCGCTTTTCGGGGAGTTTTGTGATGGCTGCGTTGGCGAGATTGCAGCCTGTATTCAACAGCACTTAGTGCCAAAAATGAGCGCGCACGAGGCTCTTAACGTTACTGGCTCCCTTGCCACCTGATTTTCCTGACTCGCATCTCAGCTGCTCACCGCTAACAAGGGCTCCTACACTACTCCCTCCCAGTCAACAAACAGGCATGGCAATGTGCAGACCTGCTCCTCAATTTGGGGATGACGACCAAGCCAGGCTTCTCGATGATGGGGATGAAAGGCGGGTCACCTGTTCCCCCAAGGGTGTTGGAGTAGGGTCATCAATGCCACCTAGGAGACAGTGGCAGCAGTTGTCAGTGTGGGCAGCATGACCGGAACGACTGCCATCCAATGTTGGAAGAAGATGAATGACCTCCAGCCGGCTGCCAGGGTAAGTTACCACCTCTCTCCTGGCATCAGTTCGTCTGCCCACCCTCAAATTCCCAAACCCGCCACCAACCTTCAAGCTTTTTCCTCAGCACCACTGGCACTCACCAACACAACCCCTTCGTGTCAAGAGGGGGGGAGGGTGGACGAGACAGGGGGGGAGGGTGGGGAGGGATGGAGGCTGCCAAAGAGTTGAGTCCTCATCCGCTATGAGGAACAGGTCCTGGAAATCATGGGGTTGGCCGAGGAGAGAGCAATCACCGACAACAAGGTTGGCCTGCGCCAGAGTGGTGAGTATCCATTCCACTTCACCCAGATGACCTGTCTCAAGTGAGTTCTTCATGTCAGGCAAAATTATCCTTCCCTCTCACTGATCACATAATAATAATCGCTTATTGTCACAGTAGCGATTATTATTATTATGTCCATTGTCTGGCAGGATCTCCATCTGCTGGATTCATCTACCCCCCCCCCGCCCCCTCACACCCCACCACCACCACCACCACTGCCACCCAGGCGAACACCTCAGAGGAGAGATCCGAGGAGAGTACTGGCAAGGAGTCACCACTGTCACCCGTACCTTCCACCACCGCAGTGACACACAACTTGCTGGGCGACATTAGTGGACAGACGTCTGGGGCACAATCTGGTGAGCACCACACAGTTTCTGATGCACATCGGGTGGAGACAGGAGCATCCAAGGTAGGCAGCAGTCAGACGTCTGCTGGATCCCAAGGCACATTCTCTGGACCAGGTCATGTACGTCACGCTCCAGCTTTTCCATTGTGGTCGCCACCCCAGCAGTGTTGGCCTCGGTGCCATGCAACGTTGGCACTACCTCCTGCACCTTTGGGACCTCCAATCGGCCTTGCAATTGCTGGAATGCTGCTGACAAGGTCCTCCCAGAGCTGCTGCAAGCGATAGGACACAGCGTGAGATTCAGGATTGGGGGGGGGGGGGGTCAGCAACAGTCCAGCAATTGCAAGGCCGATTGGAGGTCCCAAAGGCGCAGGAGATGGTGCCAATGTTGCGTGGCACCGAGGCCAGCGCTGCTACGGTGGCGACCGCAATGGAAAGCCTGGAGCACGACGTACGTGTCTTGAGCGGAGGTGTCCAAGGTGTGTTTCAGTCTCTGATCACCATGGCCGAGGACCTCGACATTATGTCCCAGTCACTAAGGGACATATCCCAGATGCTGGTGTACATTGTTGAGGCAGTGCAGAGCATGGCTCAGTCATAGAGGACCATCGGTCCAGGCTTCAACGTCATGGTGCAGACAATGGGAAGCCACCAGAACTGGCAGAGCCAGATGACTGAGAAGCCTCTGGATCTCACTCCAGTTATCCCTCCATCCCATGGAGCCTCCTGGGCCCTACGGGCACCATCAGGGAGGAGGAAACACTGGAGGCCAACCCGGAGCCTGCCACCTACAATGAATGTAAGAATTTCTGATGTATTATATTTTAGGCATTTGGGGCAGTAAGATAAAAATAATAGTCTTTTATTGTCACAAGTAGGCTTACATTAGCACTGATGCAGTTACTGTGAAAAGTCGCTTGTCGCCACACTGCAGCGCCTGTTCGGGTACACAGAGGGAGAATTCAGAATGTCCAAATACCTAACAGCACGTCTTTCGGGACTTGTGGGAGGAAACCGGAGCACCCGGAGGAAACCCACGCAAACACGGGAAGAACATGCAGACTCCACACAGACAGTGACCCAAGCCGTGAATGAAACCTGGGACCCTGGAGCTGTGAGGCAACAGTGCTAACCACTGTGCTACCGTGCCACCCACAGTGTGTGTGCGACTGCTGCAGTCATGTTTTAAAATATATCCCAGTTTGAAATATATTTATGGAGCCATCATAAAAAGCTTGTGCTAATGAAATGTTGTTTTGGATTAAGGGGATTCCCTGTAGAGTTAATTAGATTTCAGCTCGTTAAGACAACGTCACTGCTGGGTGGTGCTAAGGAGACGATGTCACTGCTGGGTGGTGCTAAGGAGACAATGTCACTGCTGGGTGGTGCTAAGGAGACGATGTCACTGCTGGGTGGTGCTAAGGAGACAATGTCACTGCTGGGTGGTGCTTAGGTATCAGGAATTTTGCAGGGAAAGCAGGTCAGTGCAGTTCTAGCTGAAGCTATGACCACAAGTCAGGCAGTTTGCTTTTTGCAGTTCAGTGAAAAGGTATGTCTGCAGACAGATGAGCAGGGTGGTTGGAAAGGTGAACAAACCAACTGAAACAGCTTCTGAAGAAATACAGCCAGAGTTTCTGCATGGGTCTGACAGGAGTCAGATATTTTCTGAACGCAATGTCAAGAGACCTCTCTTTCCCAAAGGCCCTCTGTGTTAAGCAAGTATTCTTCTGTAATATGTTAATTAACATGGATTGAGAGCTGAGATGGTTTTTCTTGTTGTTTTAGTGGCCATGAAGATAGCAGTTAAGAGCACTGTATTCTCTGTATTGATTAGCATTGTTTGAGGGGTAATTGTAAGCAATTTTCTCGTGATGTTAAAGATTTTAATACTGTGTCAGTAATAAAGTTTGTTTTAATCTACCATATCCCTATTTCTTTGTGAAATCATTCCTGGAGCGAGCTATTCTTTCCTCACACAGATACACAGACACAGTCACACACATTCTGACACACAGATACATAGACACAGTCACACACACTCTGTCACACACACTCTGATACACACAGTCACACACGTTCTGACACACAGATATACGGACAGTCACACACACTGACAGATACACAGACAGTCACACACATTCTGACACACAGATACACAGACACAATCACACACACACTGACAGATACACAGACACAATCACACACACACTGACAGATACACAGACACAGTCACACATTCTGACACACAGATACACAGACACAGTCACACACACACTGATACACAGACACAGTCACACACACTCTAACACACTATAGAGACACAGTCATACACATTCTGACACATAGATACACAAACACAGTCACACACACACTGATACACAGACACAGTCACACACACTCTAACACACTGATATAGAGACACAGTCATACACATTCTGACACATAGATACACAGACACAGTCATACACATTCTGACACAGAGGTACACAGACACAGTCACACACATTCTGACACAAAGATGCACAGACACAGTCACACATGCTCTGACACACAGATACATAGACAGTCACACACGCTCTGACACACAGATATACAGAGACAGTTACACACACTGACACACAGATACACAGACACAGTTACACACATTCTGACACAGAGATACACAGACACAGTCACACACATTCTGACACAAAGATGCACAGACACAGTCACACACATTCTGACACACAGCCACACAGAGACAGTCACACAAGCTCTGATGCACAGATACAGGCACAGCCACACACACTCTGGCACACAGATGCATAGACACAGTCACACACATTGTGACAAACAGATACACAGACACAGTAACACAAGCCCTGATGCTCTGACACACAGACATTGTCACACACACTCAGACACACAGATACACAAACACAGTCACACACACTGACACACAGATACACAGGCACAGTCACACACACTCTGACACACAGATACACACACAGTCACACACACTGACACACAGGTACACAGGCACAGTCACACACACTCTGACACACAGATACACACACAGTCACACACACTGACACACAGGTACACAGGCACAGTCACACACACTCAGGCACACAGATACACAGTCACACACTCGGACACACAGATACATAGACACAGTCACACATGCTCTGACACACAGATATACAGAGACAGTTACACACACTGACACACAGATACACAGACACAGTCACACACACTCTGACACACAGATGCACAGACACAGTCACACACATTCTGACACAGAGATACACAGACAGAGTCACACACATTCTGACACAAAGATGCATAGACACAATCACACACGCTCTGACACACAGATACAGTCACACCCTCGGACACACAGATACACAGACACAGTCACACACACTCTGACACACATATACACAGACAGTCACACACTCGGACACACAGATACAGACAGTCATACGCACTCTGACACACAGGTACACAAACACAGTCACATACACTTACACACAGATACACAGACACAGTCACACACACTCAGGCACACAGATACACAAACACAGTCACACACACTGACACACAGATACACAGGCACAGTCACACACACTGAGGCACACAGATACACAGTCACACACTCGGACACACAGATACACAGACACAGTTACACGCACTCTGACACACAGATACACAAAGTTACACACACTCTGACACACAGATACACACACAGTAACACACAGTCTGACACACAGATACATAGACACAGTCACACAAGCTCTGAGAAACAGATACACAGTCAAACGCACTCTGACACACAGATACACAAACACAGTCACATACACTGACACACAGATACACAGACATAGTCACACACACTCATGCACACAGATACACAGACACAGTGACACACACTCTGACACAGATACACAGACAGTCACACACTCGGACACACAGATACAGACAGTCACACGCACCCTGACACACAGATACACAAACACAGTCACACACACTGACACACAGATACACAGACACAGTCACACACACTCAGACACACAGATACACAAACACAGTCACACACAGAGACACAGGCACAGTCACACACACTCTGACACACAGATACACAGACAAAGTTACAGACGTACATTCTGACACACAGATACACACACAGTCATACAAACTCTGACACACAGATACACAGATGTAGTCATGCACGTTCTGACACACAGATACATAGTCATACACATTCTGACACAGAGATACACACACAGTCACACACACTCTGACACACAGATGCATAGACACAGTCACACACATTCTGACAAACAGATACATAGACACAGTTACACACACTCTGACACACAGATACGCTGATACAGTCACACACACTGATACACAGACACAGTCACACACACTCTAACACACAGATATAGAGACACAGTCATACACATTCTGACACATAGATACACAGACACAGTCATACACATTGTGACACAGAGGTACACAGACACAGTCACACACATTCTGACACACAGATACATAGACACAGTCACACACACACTAACACACAGATACACAGACACAGTCACACACATTCTGACACTCAGCCACACAGAGACAGTCACACAAGCTCTGATGCACTGACGCACAGACACAGTCACACACACTTTGACACACAGATACAGGCACAGTCACACACACTCTGGCACACAGATGCATAGACACCGTCACACACACTCCGACACACAGATACAGTCACATACACTCTGACACACAGATACATACACAGTCATACACACACTGACACACAGATACACAGAGACAGTCACACATACTCTGACACACAGATACATAGACACAGTCACACACACTCTGACACACAGTTGCACAGATACTTACATGTGCACCTCAAAATGAAAATTGACTAGTCCACGGTGTGTAGGATCATGATCCTTTCGTCTCCCTGAACTATTTATGTGGCGTTGCGCCACCGTTACGCATAGCGTAAATTAATCTGAGACAGAACTGTCAATCAAGGAATGGAGAATCAGCCGCTCACTTTACAAACCGCCCTTTTGTGTCGCACAATGGGAGTGGTGGGGCCGGGCCACTGTCGCCCACTTTATATCATGACTGGAAACAGAATTCTAACCCGCCCTCCCGCCCCATCAACGTGACACCTCTTCAAAATAGGATTGCTCATGAGATGCTCTTGTAAACCGGTGTGCCCAATGCCACTTGCTCCCTAGTGACCCTTTAGACAAGCTCCACCTCACAGCAGCACACCTCCCCATTGTAACGCTGTAGTCCTCATTATCGAGAGCCAGACTGCAACAGCCAGCATCTGTTTCCCAACCTGAAATTACCACTGACTAATTAAAAAACATATATATAATTCAAAGCCTTTTCTGTACACAGACGACTGTATGTAATCTGGTTAATTACAAGCTCTTTGTTCATAATCGGTCTGTTGCTCCCTGCTTTAAGATGTGATTATTCATGAACAGTGCTGGTGAAATTGGAGACTTGCACCCCTGTGAGTTTGGTACCAAATATCCTGGCGATACTTCCTCGAATTGTTGAAACATTGGACTTCTCTTCTTGGAGAATTCCCTGACATCATTCCCCCTTTGCTTCCTGGAGTCAGCAGTGAGCACGTGCGGTGCAAAGGATTTAAACGTCAAGTTTGAATCCAAGATCCCTCTGGTTCTATACGAAGATGGTGGTGGCTGGCCATGGGAGCTTCCGCCACTCCTTTTCTCTCCTCTGCATCAGCAGGCAGTGGTTGAAACTCTTCCACCTCCATTTTTCTTTCAGCTCCCTATGCAAGCGGGCGCATTTAATATAGTTTCCCATTATATGGGTGAAAGCTTCCAAGCTGTCAGAAAACTGAGAGCGATATTTGGATGCAAAATTGGCTGAATAATTGGAAGCTGAGAATGGTCAATGGATATTTTTCGGGCTGGAGGAAAGTTTGCCATGGTGTTTCCTAGAGGTCTGAATCTACTCAGAGAGTAGTAAGGGCATGGAATGCCCTGCCTGCAACAGTAGTGGACTCGCCAACACTAAGGGCATTCAAATGGTCATTGGATAGACATATGGATGATAAGGGAATAGTGTAGATGGCCTTTAGAGTGGTTTCACAGGTCATAGAACATAGAACATAGAACAGTACAGCACAGAACAGGCCCTTCGGCCCTCAATGTTGTGCCGAGCCATGATCACCCTACTCAAACCCACGTATCCACCCTATACCCGTAACCCAACAACACCCCCTTTAACCTTACTTTCATTAGGACACTACGGGCAATTTAGCATGGCCAATCCACCTAATCCGCACATCTTTGGACTGTGGGAGGAAACCGGAGCACCCGGAGGAAACCCACGCACACAGGGGGAGGACGTGCAGACTCCACACAGACAGTGACCCAGCCGGGAATCGAACCTGGGACCCTGGAGCTGTGAAGCATTTATGCTAACCACCATGCTACCCTGCTGCGCAACATCGAGGGCCGAAGGGCCTGTACTGCGCTGTAATGTTCTATGTTCTATGAATTGGTGCTCTTGCTTTTCCTGATATGCATTCATGATCGACAGCTTGGTGTGCAGGGGACAATTTCAAACTTGGAAGTATTGTAAACTGTTTAGAGGACAGTATAGAACTTCAAAAGGACATGGATAATTTGGTGGAGTGGACAGATAGGTGACAGATACAGTTCAATGCAGGGAAGTGTGAATTGATGCTTTTTTGTCGGAAGAACAAGGGGAGATAATGGGAACGATTTAAAAGGGAAAAAACAGAGTTCCATTGTGGGCACATTTAGCGGGGAATTTCTCAGTGCCTGCAGCGAACAAGTACGACCCCGATTTCAAACGGGACTTAGCAAAGAATGCCACACCGAGGCTGCACTTAACCTCGCTTCCTGAACTGACAAGCTCAGCTTAGAGGGAGGAAGGAAATGAAAATGAAAATCGCTTATTGTCACGAGTAGGCTTCAATGAAGTTACTGTGAAAAGCCCCTAGTCGCCACATTCCGGCGCCTGTCCGGGGAGGCTGGTACGGGAATCGAACCGTGCTGCTGGCCTGCTTGGTCTGCTGTAAAAGCCAGCGATTTAGCCTTGTGAGCTAAACCAGCCTCTGCGAGCAGAGGGGCCTGGGTGTATATGTACATAGATCATTGACGGTGGCAGGACAGGCGGAGAGAACAGTCAATAAAGCATGTAGTAACCTGGACTTTATTAATAGGGGCAGGAAGAACAAGAGCAAGGAGGTTATCATGAACTTATACAAGACACTAGTTAGACCTCAGCTGGAATATTGGGGATAGGTCTGAGCACCACACTTTAGGAAGGATGTTAACGCATTGGAATGAGTGCAGAAGAGGTTTACAGGAATGGTTCCAGGGATGAGAAACTTCAGCTCTATCATAGACTGGAGAAGTTGGAACTGTTTTCCTTGGAGAGAAGTCTAAGAGGAGATTTTCAAAATCATGAGGGGACTGGACAGAGCAGATAGGGAGAAACTGTTCCCGCTCGTAAAAAGAGCAAGACAAGAGGGTACAGATTTGAGGTGATTTTCAAACAAAGTTAATGTGACGTGAGAAAAATCTTTTTCACGCAGCTGGTTTGGAATGAGCAGCCTGGAAGTGTGGTGGAGGCAGGATTAATCTAGGCATTCAAGAGGGCATTAGATGATTATTTTCATAGAAACAATGTGCAGAGGTACAGGGAAAAGGCAGGGGATTAAGTCACGGTGCTTGTTTGTGATGCAAATGGCCTCCTTCTGCACCACAAGAACTCTGTGATTTTGATTCTCATTGTTGTATTAAGTGCCTGCGTGTCATTGCAATATAAAGCTGCTCAGCAAGGCTGGTTTAGCTCACCAGGCTAAATCGCTGGCTTTTAAAGCAGACCAAGCAGGCCAGCAGCACGGTTCGATTCCCGTACCAGCCTCCCCGGACAGGCGCCGGAATGTGGCGACTAGGGGCTTTTCACAGTAACTTCATTGAAGCCTACTCGTGACAATAAGCGATTTATAGAGGCCGACCAAGCAAGCGTTGGAAAAGCATGGACGTGGCTTCAGCAAAGGAGGAGCTGCGGTAAGGCAGAGTTGGGCGATCTTATAGAGGAGGAAATAGATAGCATCAGTGATGGTGCAGTGATGTCAAGAATGACAGCAATGTTACAGGCAGTTTGCTTCAGTCTCAGACAAAGGCCAGAATGAGGGAGATGGAATTGATGGCTAGGGAGCAGAATTTGTCGCAGAGACCATAGACCATGGATTTGGTCTTTCCAATCTTCAGCTGGTGGGAAATTCTGGCTGCCAGACCAGCAACTTGATACGTCAGAGACAGTGGGCGGGGTCACGAGAGGTGGCGCTGAGGTAAAACCAGAAGTCATCAGTGTACATTTGAAATCCATAGTTTTGTTTTTGAACGATGTTGCCAAGAGGCAGCATATAGATAAGAAACAGGACGTGATCCAAAAATAGATCATGTGAGTCACTAGAGGTAACAGGGTGGAGTGGGAAAATAAGTAATTGCAGGTGTTTATCTAACTATGACTGGATGGACAGTGGAACCAGGAGAGAGCAGTCTGATCCAGCCGGACGGTGGAGGATGGTGTGGTGAAACTCATTTTATATTTCAGACAGATTGAGAAGGACGAGGAGTTATGGCACAGATATGCAGTCAGGAGCTCATTTTGAGGGTAACCAAAGTTGCAAAGAGTCTGGTTCAGTCACGGAGAGTTGTCAGGGAACAGGATGGAGTTGGTGACTTTGGGAATGGAATTTGTGGTGAGATCAAAACCACTGGTTTGAATCTTCCCAAACAAAAACATAGATGCTACCCGTGGGGGAACCATAATCCAAAATAATCAAGTATATTGAACCAACACCAAATGAAAATAAATATCAAAAGATATTCTAATTTTTTGGGAGTTTCTACTTTAATATGAATTAGAACAAATGTAAATTAAACATGAATTAACTGGTAAATTATGCTTATGGGCAGCATGGTGGCACAGTGGTTAGAACTGCTGCCTCACAGTGCCAGGGACCTGGGTTCAATTCCAGCCTTGGGTGACTGTGTGGAGTTTGCACATTTTCCCTGTGTCTGTGTAGGTTTCCTCCGAGTGCTCCGGTCTCCTCCCACACTCTAAAGATGTGCAGGTTAGGCGGATTGGCCATGCTGAATTGTCACTTAGTGTTCAAAGGCTAGGTGGGGTTACAGGAACAGGGTGGGGATTGAGCCTAGGTAGGGAGCTCATTCACAGGGTCAATACAGACTCGATGGGCCAAATTCTAAATAAGAAGGTACATTTCACTTTAAATAGTTGGAACAAATGTTTTACACAAGCGCAAGCACCCACCTCATGCAATTTCAGAGTTCTCCAACTCAGTCTCTGGTACTGGAGATCTCTCACTTTCCGATTCTATCAATTTGGCCCTTGAGCTGCATTCATCAGTAGCCGGACTCCATCCGCAGTCACCAGAGGCGGCCATCACCCAGAAGGCTCAACACTCTTGCATTATCTCCTTAGTTAGGTTCACAGCAGTCTCAGTGGCACAAATTCCCCAGAGAGTCCTTTATCTGAACCCTTTAATAAACCCCTTTGAAAAGTCTAGTTGGCAAAACTAAAGCACAGCTGTCGAATTGCGAAATTCACAATCTCTGCTCTAACCCCGTTTTCACATATCTCCTTATAAATGTGCCTCCTCTGTTCTCCCTTTGCTGCAACTTTGCGTTCTCTTCTGTCTGCAGCTCTCCTTTGTATCTGGCAGCTTCATGGCTTCTGGTCTTATCTTCCTTTGGGTACTTCTTCCAGGTCAAGGATCGCCAGGTCTCATGGACCCGTGTTTCCTATTGTCCTAAAAAAGCCTGATTTGTTTACAAGTGCTGCAGACTCTCAAAAGTCCTTTCCAAGGCTAGGCGGCAGGTGGAGGGGTTCCCCCTGCTCCCCAGTAAGGGGGCGAGTGATAGGGTGCTCTCGGGGGTCTGGGTCGGAGGGGGGAAGATATCAGACATCTACAAGATAATGCAGGAGGCGGAAGAAGCATCAGGGGAGGAGCTGAAAGCCAAGTGGGAAGGGGAGCTGGGAGAGCAGATAGAAGACGGGACGTGGGCGGATGCACTGGAGAAGGTCAATTCTTCCTCCTCGTGTGCGAGGCTGAGCCTCATTCAATTTAAGGTGCTGCATAGAGCTCACATGACGGGGACAAGGATGAGCCGGTTTTTTGGGGGTGAGGACAGGTGTGTCAGATGTCTGGGAAGCCCAGCGAACCATGTGCATATGTTCTGGGCATGTCCGGTGCTGGAAGGGTTCTGGAAGGGGGTGGCAAGGACGGTGTCGAAGGTGGTGGGGTCCAGGGTCAAACCAGGATGGGGGCTTGCGATCTTTGGGGTCGGAGTAGAACCGGGGGTACAGGAGGCTAGGGAGGCCGGAATACTGGCCTTTGCGTCCCTAGTGGCTCGACGAAGGATATTAATTCAATGGAAGGACGCGAGGCCTCCAAGCGTTGAAACTTGGATTAACGATATGGCTAGCTATATTCAGCTAGAAAGGATCAAATTTGCCCTGAGAGGGTCGGTACAGGGATTCTCCAGGCGGTGGCAACCTTTCCTTGACTTTTTAGATCAGAGATAGACGTTCGGGGTCGTGGCAGCAGCAACCCGGGGGGGGGGGAGGGGAGGGAGGGGGGGGGGAGGGGGGGGCAGCAAGGGTCGTGGGGGGACATGCACGACTGTAACGCGGGCAAGTCTGCTCGCTGCTCATGTCTGAAACTGTAGGCTGCCTTGTTTGTTAAGTTGTTGCTTGGGGGGGGGGGGGGGAGGACTGGTGCGCGCGAGAGGGCGGGCGAGGGAGGGATATTTGCCTAGAGGGATTGTGTTGTAAATAATTTAAAAATTAGTAGGGGTAATGTTTGTATGGAAAAACTCTTTCAATAAAAATTATTTAAAAAAAAAAAAAAAAGTCCTTTCCAAGGATTCTTAAAAACAATTACAGATTCCACAGACATTTTAAAGAAATTGCATATTGTCCACCTCCCATTCATTAACCATGTCTCACCTCCTGCTGCCTTGGGCAGGCAGGCAGCATAATCAAAGACCCCTCCAACCCGGGCTTTTTCTCTTCCAACCTCTTCCATCGGGCAGAAGAAACAAAAGTTTGAGAACACACACCAACTGATTAAAAAACAGCTTCTTCCCTGCTATTACCAGACTCCAGAATGACCCTCTTAGGGTCTGAGCTGATCTTATAGACTGAACTGATCTTCCTATGCATGTTCTCTACAATTACAAGACTATATACCATATACTTCACCCGCTGCCTAGGTTTAGTATCTGATGTACCATCAATTCGACTCAAGACACATTTAGGATCCGAATCAGCTAGTTGTTAGCCCGGTGGTCGACTCTGGGTACTTATACCCCGCCTCGGAGGCGGGGCCTACTTGCCTCTCGACCAATTGGAGAGCAGTCACATGACTAGTCCCAATCAATCGGGCGAGAGGCACATGACCAGCCAAAGCCAATGGGAAGCAAATGTTCTGCACCAATGGCAGTGCTCATATCCATACCACCACAGTATCCTCATGTATTTATCGTATGTTCTATGTTTTCATGTATGGAGCGATCTGCCTGGACTGCACGCAAAACAATACTTTTCTCTGTACCTCGGCACACGTGACAAGAAACCTAAATTTAAATCCTTACGTTACAGTTTCTGGGTCAAAGGCCGTCACAACAGATGCACAGAAATACAGACACAATGGAAAGACACAGGTGTGCACAAATGTACACACTGACACATGAACAGACACATGGTAGGGCTCAGCTTCCTCAAGCTTGTATTCAAAAGCTAATTTTGCTTCAATTAGTTCATGTGATCAGACACTGTGGACCTGCTCAGTAGAATTTTCTTCAAATTGCCGACATTGCAAAGTGCTCTGGAACATTTCTCGTCGTTCTATGTATTGCTGTTGTTGCGGTCCTCCTTTGGGAATGACAGCTGTTACCACTGGCAGTAAATGGCTTGGTAGTTCTACAGAAATGTCAGTAATTATATATCCTTTTCACCCAGCAAGCGGCGATACAAGTGCAAGCCGAGCTGCAAAGCCCAAATCATTTTACTCCTAAATGGCCTCGCCGCATGAGGCAACCTCTTCAGCAGGAAGGCAGATTCTGGATGCTCTGGTATGTTTACAAGTGAACCAAAGCCCATTGCTGTGGCAATCGAGACATATGCTGAGGAGAAACTAAATGCTCATTAATTATTTAGAGGTTCACTTATGCCAACATAAACATATTAGAGATTATTGAAAATCCATAACCAGTGTCTGGCCTCATTGCAAACAATCATGTGAGGAATAGCTGCTGCATATATTTTTGCAAAGTTCGATCACATTTAAAAGTACACCCAAGATGTTTTGTATTGAAATAAATCGGAATTTTTCAAACACCCGGTGCCAAATCGACTTTGCGTTTTCAAACATCGAAGACCTAAATGTTCAGAACCAACTCCACAATCACATCTAAAACCTCAATTCATTATTCAGTGACAAAGTTCCGCTTATCGTATTTCCTAATTGTCAACCAAGGCAGGAAGAGTGCAAATCAATTTAGATTTTTGGGGGAGAAAACGGATTGATCGGAGAAGAGAAATAAAGAACGCAAACGGGGAGCAGGGGTCGACTTCCGGAGAAAGTGGTACTTTGATGAATGCTTGTGTCCTCAATCACCACCGTCAGCTTTAATGGAGAAGGGAATCTTCGGTCTTGCCTCTCAAGCCGTTGCGAGTGCCATCTCATTGAATCATAGAACCCTACAATGATGAAGGAGAACATTAGGCCCATCGAGTCTGCATCGGCCCTTGGAAAGAGCACCCTACTTCGGCCCATTCCCCATGCTATCCCCATAACCCCACCTAACCTTTGGACTCTAAGGTACAATTTAGCGTGGCCAATCCACCTAACCTGTACATCATTGGACTGTGGGAGGAAACCGGAGCACCCGGAAGAAACCCACGCAGACACGGGGAGAACGTGCAAACTCCACACCCAAGGCCAGAATCGAAACAGTGCCCCAGGCTCTGTGAGGCAGCAATGCTAACCCCGGTGCCACCGTGCCTCCCTACACTAAGGCCGAGGTCAAGGGCCAATGTGACATTTCCTACCAGTGAAGCCCTTCCTTTTCCTTCCCTTCCCTTGACCGCTGCACATCATTAATAACAACCCCAGCCTCCCCAATTCCTCTCCCAGGGTGTGTGTGTGTGTGGACGGGTGGGAGTGGGGGGGACCTGGCAATGCATGGTGGACATTGTGGTAGTGATTCGCCACAGACTGAGAAAGGGATGGTGTTTCCCCTGAACATGAGGGAACCTCTAAGTATAAAGACCCTGATCTGAGTGCAGGTAGAGGAGCATGGTGCTTTGGGGAGAGCACTTGTTTGCTTAGTAATTTTGTATATACCCAAATAAACCTCAGTTCATTTCTATCCTACTGTGCATTCCTGTGTCTCCTCCGTTGGATTCTACCCCCACAATAAAGACAACCCTTAAATCCTTTCCTAAAAATTGTTTATATACAGTAAATTTTGGCTTGAAGAATAGCTTTTCTGGAACAGTTCTTTTTCAGTCACCATCACTGTCTGTGTGGATTCTGCATGTTCTCTCCGTGTCTGCGTGGATTTCCTCCGGGTGCTCCGGTTTCCTCCCACAAGCCCCGAAAGACATGCTTGTTAGGTGAATTGGACATTCTGAATTCTCCCTCACTGTACTCGAACAGGTGCTGGAGCGTGGCGACTAGGGGCTTTTCACAGTAACTTCATTGCAGTTAATGTGAGCCTACTTGTGGCACTAATAAAGATTAATATTTGAAGTACAACTTCCACCAGCAGGGCTGAGAAATTGAACTCACAGCCAGGGTGAGGTAAGTTACCCTTTGATTGTGTTTTCAGGCAAACACTTAAATTAATTGTCAATATATTTGCGCTTCCAGATGCCCCTGACCCTGAGTTGGTTTTTAACTCTTCTCCCTTACTATGCTATTAGACATGCAAGATATCGCTCCTCTCCCTCTCTCTCTCTCTCGTCCTCTTTCTCTCTTCCTCTTTTCTCTCTCTTCCTCTTTCTCTCTCTCTCTCTTTATCTCTCCCTTTCTTTCTCCCCCACTGACCAGTCAAACTGCTTATCGAGTCATTGGTGGGATTTGGAAAGACAGCTGCAAAATCGTGCACAGTAAGATCCCACAAACAATAACGTGATCGTGACCACCAATAGGCTGCTTTGGTGAAGTTGGTTGAAAGACAAATATTGACCGGAACAAGGTGAGGAATTTGCAGAGACGAGGGGGAGGAAAGGGGGTTGATCTTCCAGACGGGGTTGTGAGTTCTTAAAAGTTCAGCTAAGAGGACAGACTTCAGTTTAGTGTCTCATTTGAATAACAGCATCTCCAACCGAGCAATACTTCCCCAGCACCCATCTCTTTGATTCTGCCCTTGCCTCCTGATGCTTTCCCTTCCCCCCTTTGTAAGGTACACTGGGGTCCCTCACCACATGATTCAGTGAAGAGTGGCTGCTCAGTTTGTTGTTCATTGATTTAAGCCGCACGTCTGTATCAACAGTTCTTCCTGGTCCTTTTAATCTTCCTCTTTTTAAAAAATTCTGGTCACAGCTTAATCATTTCCAGCAAATTCACAAAAAGGCATGTTCACAGGATGTGCTACTCACCATTATCACACGGCTAGCACTTTATCATAATCCCAATGTAAACCAGCACCCTGCCCAGGACACCCAGCTACAAATATATTCACACTCCACCCACAGACAACCCAGCACCTGTATTTTTATCCTGCTTAAACTGAAGCAAAAGAATGCAAACAATGAGTCACATAAAACAAATTTCACTTTGAAAATCAGCCCGTATTCATATTTTCTGTAATTCCTAAGTATTGTCTCCATTATTTAAGATACCATGGGGGGGGGGGGGGGGGGGGGGGTAGAAATTCACCTCATATGCTAGTTTAATATGGCAGGATGCCACTGGCTGCCTAATGCCCTGTCCGTTATTCAGCTCTACTGAAATCAGTAAAAGTGGATATCAATTGGGTATATAAACAGTCACCAATGTTAAACGGTCCAACATTGTTTCTACACACTTCACTGAATCATTATTCAGTCAGTGATTAAACAGAACACTTTTTATTCTTTCCATTTTTCCAATTCTTTTCTGGGTCCGTTTCCATAGCTACTTATTCCTGGAACAGGTCTCTAGTCTGTCGCCCTGGGCTTGTAGTTTGAAGGGTGCCGCTCCACATCAAGCATGGCTGACCAGGAGTCTCTCCCACTCTTACTACCAGCCATTGGCATGTTTGGAAGGGTTCACAGGTCGATGTGCTCAATCTGTTTGGCTGTATTATGAGCGCAGCTTCCTTGGTGATCAAGTCCCGGCAGGGCGGGAGGTCCCGGCGTGTCGGAGTGGTGTGAATCACTCCGGCCTCGGGCCGCCCCAAAGTTGCGGAATTCTCCGCACCTTTAGGGGCCAAGCCCTCACATTGAGGGGCTAGGCCCGTGCCGGAGTGGTCCCACTCTGCCGGCTGGCGTGAACGGCCTTTGGCGCCACGCCAGCAGGGGCCGAAAGGACTTCGGCAGCCGGCGTAAGTCCGCGCATGCGCCGGGGCGTCAGCAGCTGCTGACGTCATACCGGCGCATGCGCAGAGGAGGGGGTCTCTTCCGCCTCCGCTATGGCGAAGACCATGGCGAAGGCGGAAGAAAAAGAGTACCCCCACAGCACAGGCCCGCCCGCCGATCGGTGGGCCCCAATCGTGGGCCAGGTCAGATCGCCCAGCCCCCCCCCCCCCCCCCCCCCCCCGCAGGACCCCGGAGCCCGCCCACCGGTCAGGTAGGTGGTTTAATCCACGCCGGAGTGAGAGGCCTGTCAGCGGCGGGACTTCGGCCCATCGCGGGCCGGAGAATCGCCACGTGGGGCGCGATGACCGGCGAGGGGGGACCGGCGCAGCGCAATTCCTGCCCCCGCTGAATCTCGGGAGGGGGGGTGGAGAATTTGGGACACGGTGGGGGTGGGATTAACGCCGGCCTCGGGCAATTCTGTGACCCCCCCGGGGGGTCGGAGAATCCCAATCCCTGGGGTGGGACTCGAACACAGAGCGCGTGGCGCAGGGACTCTAACCCACTGCGCTACAAGACCTCCGGCACTTTTTGTGCTTTGGGCAAGGTTAACAAAAGTAAAGCCACCTCGCCATTCGATTGACAGAGCAAAGAGGGAACTTGGATTTATGTAGCGTCTTTCAAGGCATCTGGGCTCCCCCAAACCGCTTTATAACCAATGTAATACTTTTGAAGATGTTGTAACATAGCAACAGGGGAGCCAATTTACACAGAAAGCTCCCACCAGCAGTAGCAGGGATCGCGACCAGAGAATCTGATTTTCGATCTGTTGATTATCGGATAGATATTGCTCATCTCCAACGTAGCGCTGTGGGATCTTTAAAAACCGTTAGAGAAGGCAGGCGGGATTGGATTTTCCATCCTTGACTGCGGTGTGTTTAGTGAAGGCGGCTCGCAATTGGCCATCAGCGGGATCTTCCGGTCCCATTGTTATCTACGGCGTTTTGCGTGTCTCGTCAGTCCTGTCGCCGGGGAACCCACAGGGTGGAGGGGGTGGGGGGTGCGGGGTGAATGTGGGTCACCTTAGTGGAGCAAGGAATTGAATGACATCACTCGAAGGATGAATGCAAAAAAATCCCAAAGACTGTGTGATCATTAGATCATGGAAATTACCAGTTCATCTCAAAGGTCAGCGGACCAGACGTCAGTAAACTCGGAGCTCTTGGCATGTCTCGGTCCTCCAGTTTTGAGATTGATAATAATGTGCTGTTGGGTCTAATTAAATGGGTAGATAGCGGAACTGATTGACTACCACAAGTGACTATTAATAATTGTGTTACGATGCTCCTCAGCTAAACCTTGAGATGTTGAAGACACAGATGGTTAACTTTGCAGACTGTATGACAGAAATCCCTTCACTTCTTAACCGTTGTGGAAGATGAGAATTCCTGATAATCCTACCGGGATGATTGGCAAATATCACAATCCATTCCGCAAATGACTTGTGCACGTCAGGCGGAAAATAACTTTTCTTTTAAATTTTAGAGTGCCTAATTCATTTTTTCCAATTAAGGGGCAATTTAGCGTGGCCAATCCACCTAGCCTGCACAGCTTTGGGCTGTGGGGGCTAAACCCTCGCAAACACCGGGAGAATGTGCAAACTGCACAAGGGCAGTGACCCAGAGCAGGGATTGAACCTGAGACCTCAGCGCAGTGAGGCAGCAGTGCTAGCCACTGCGCCACCGTGCTGCCCTGAAAATAACTTTTAACCCAGTGAATTTTCAGACAGGGAGCAGCAGCGCTGTTGTGGGTGATTGAAAAATCGATGGTGCCAACCCAGAACCCGCTACTGCATGGAGTGTTGGAATAAAGCACATATTTAAAGAGAGTCAAGGTACGAACATGAGGCAGAAAAAGAAGGATAGGGTCACAGGTGAGATGAAGTAAAATGGGAGGAGACTCCTGTGGAGTGTAAACATGAATTTATGAATTAGAGGCAGGAGTAGGCCACTCAGCCCCTCGAGCCTGTTCGGCCATTCAATAAGATCGTGGCCGCTCTGATTGTAACTTCAATCCCACATTCCCACCTACCTCGATAACCTTTCATCCCCTTGTTACTCAAGGTTCTATCTATCAAGGAAACACCAGTAAAGATCTATTGGGTTGAAAGGCCTGCTTCTGGGCTTGAAAAATTCTCCTTAATTCAAATTGGGTGATGTGATTATTGCCCTCGCAGCCCAGTGATATCACGTTAGGTCAGGCATCATAATCCCCTCCAGCCACAGAATCCTCCAAGATATCAATGCTCCTCTAATTGTGGCCTCTTGTCCTCCCTCACAACCTAACTCATCCCATGCGCACCCCTCCCCCCCCCCAACAAACTCCCCCCCCCCGCCAACTTTGTTCACCCACGCACTCTTCGATCCTGACAATGTTCACATTACCCCTTCCCTCAGCCCCGGAATATGCTCCTTTGCCCTCCCTCCTCCCCACACTCTTCTCAAAGCTGCTGACTCTTCCAACATCAGTTGGACAGAAGCCAAGGATTCCAGACAGTGAGTCGGAAGGGTGGGTGAACATTGTTGGGGTTGGGCTTGAGGTTTAGGTGAACATTGCCGTAAAGGGTGGGGTGGGGGGTGGAGGCAAACATTGCCCGGTGGGAGATAACCATTGTCAGGAAGTGGGGAGGTGGGGGGGGGGGGGGGGGGGGTGAACGTTGTCTGCAGGGGTGAGCAGCATCCGGGTTTGGGGGGAGGTGGTGAGCATTGTCAGCAGACAGCTGAACATTGCCAGGCAGAGGAGGTAAACATTGTCATTGGGGATGGACAATATCGGCGGAGAGCGGATTTGAACACTGTCAAGAGAAAGCCAGCATTGTTGCTCCCCATGTCGGAAAGTTCTGGTCAATGTTACATTTCACAACAGTTCCAAGACTCAGAAGCTTTTAAGACAGAGATGAGAACTTTTTTTTCCCAAAGGGTCGGTAGCCTGAGGAATTCTCTATCCCAGTAGAGGCTCGGTCATTGGATTTATATAAGGCAAAGTTGGACAGATTTTTCATAGACAAGGGAGTCAAGAGAGACGAGGGGAACTAACAGCAAAGTGGAGTTGAGACTACAACCAGATCAGCCAAGATCTTATTGAATGGTGGAGCAGGCTCAAAGGCCTCAACTTGTTCCTAAGACCTATATTCCTGAGCTAATAAAGCTTCTCTCTCAAGAATCAGTTGTTAGCCAGGTAATGCTTTAAATTGCTAACAAGGAAATTGAACACTTTCCAAGTCATTTGCTCTTCACGGAAAGAGAGCTGGTAACAGGTTGCACAATCACTTGTCGCATTGATGCCTGTGGGATCTTCCTGTGCACAAAATGGCTACCACCGTTGCCAACCCAACAGGAGTGGCTGACGGCATTTCAAAGCATTCCATCGCTCATGAAGGACTTTAATGTGTTCATGAGAGATATGATAAGATGCTTCATCACAGTGAGTTATTTTTAATGACCTGTTTAATTAGAAGCGCTCCAAGCTCTATGACAAGCTTCCTCCATAAAAAAGACATGTCGCCCTTTATATTGTCAGGATTCATTTGACAAAATCACTTGAACCAAGCAGCGTGGAGGTTTTTAGTTTACAATTGTTGCCTACCATTTTAAATAAGAGCCACGGCTGATCGAGGTCCAGGATTGTTGGGACATACGGCCACGCAGCCTAGCTGTTGACCTGTTACTGGGACTCTGGGAGCCCGCGTGGTGGGTCTTGTTTCACAATTAGATCTGAGTAACATGTTGAGGGTTATTTCAATTAGCCTGAATGCGGAGTTCAAACTCTTTTTGTTCTACACTTTGAGGCTTATGTTAGACAGTGTCTCTGTTTGGAGGCACTGGGGTCATTTTAACCTCACTCAGACTGACATCACTTGACGTCGTCAATTCGGCCACCTCTTCCCCACTTTCCTGATTTTATGTGAGATCAAAGTGGATGTAAAATGGAAGTTGATCAGTCCCGTTTTGGGCTTGTTTAGTAGGCAGCACCGTGAATTACCCCACTATTAAACGTGACTCTGCTTCTTTTTTGAACGGACCGCCAAGGCCACATTTGGACTCATTGTCTGCATTCACAAGCTTAGCTTGGCAGTGCAGGAAGAGATCAGGGCGCCATTTAAAAATGGCACCACAATCTCTCAACACCCCCTCCCCCCCCCCCCCCCCCCCCCCCCCCCCCCTTGTGGCCTCCAGCTCTCCCCAACACCCCAACGTACCAATTAGGGGGTCCTCGGGCACCCCATATCCCATCTCATAAGAGCAGGACACTCCCGGGCCCAAACCTGACCCCTGGCACAGGCAACCTGACATATGGGTACCTTGGCAGTGCCCATGCCAGCCTGGCAGTGCCACCTGGGCACCTTGCCAGTGCCACTATGGAATTGTCATGATGCCAGGATGGCACTGCCATGGTGCCAGGGTGCCTGGGTGGCATCAGGGTGCCAGGGTGCCAGCCTGCTCAGAGTCCAACCACCTGAGGGCCTCTGATCGTCTGGCAGAAGCGCCCTCCTCCCCCCCCCCCCCCCCCCCCCTCCAAGTGCCGTAATGCCTGGTCCACGTTTGTGGAAACCAGTGCTAAACGGTGCCATGGTGTGGTCTCTGAGGCGAGGCCATTTGATCCCCTGCCTAGTGTAACTCCAGTATAGACATAGTCAAGAGAGACTAACTCCTCAATTGAATATGCAAATCTGGATCATGCCCATTGAGGGCGAGATCCAGATCACGGCACCTCACGAGACCTTGTTAGATCTCGCAAGACGTAACGAGCGTTGTAATGGTCTCATCACGCCCCTCAACGAGGCCGGTAGATCGGGCCTATAGTTGCCATAGAGAGAGTGCAGCGAAGATTCACCAGGCTAATACTGGGGTTCCTGGGACTGTCCTATGAGGAGAGATTAGTTTGACTAGGCCTGTATTCACTAGAGTTGAGAAGGATGAGAGGAGACCTGATTGAAACGTATAAAATTCTTAACATGTCTGGACAGACTAGATGCAGGAAGGCTGTTTTCCCAGGTTGGGATATCTAGAACCAGGGGACACAGTCTCAGGATATGAGTTAGACCATTGAGGACAGAGATAGGGAAAAATATCTTCTCAAAGGGTAGTGAACCTGTGGAATTCTTTACCACAGAATAATGTGGAGGCCAAGTCACAGAATATGTTCAAGAAACAGGTAGATTCTTTTTAGACTTTAACGACATCAAGGTGTGTGGGGAGAAAGCAGGAATATGGGGCTGGTTTAGCACACTGGGCTAAATTGCTGGCTTTTAAAGCAGACCAAGTCAGGCCAGCAGCATGGTTCAATTCCCGTACCAGCCTCTGATAACTCAAGAAGCCAAAGCCTCCCTATCCCCATAACCTCACCTAACTTGCCCATCTTTGGACACTAAGCCTGGCCAGTGCACCTACTCCTTCCTGATACAAGCCATGAGACCAGCAACTATGGGTTGAGGTCACCATCCACAATTGAAAACCTGTACCAATTCGTTTCTGCTAAATTTGAACCATCAAAAACTTCTGGCTTGTGAGAATTGTCTTCTATCTTACTCAAACGCGTAGTAGTTTTCAGACGTACCACAAATGAAGGTCAGCCATGGACCTTGCCGGGGGCAAACTGGCCAGCCATTCTAGCCAATGCGCACACTTGCAATCCCACTAATCTTCGCAGCATTTCAATACCTCAGCCAGGTTATCCATTCTCCGTGAATGTATCTGCATGTTGTTCCATCACAAGTGAACAGGGTCATTAAATAGCAATCAGGAGAGCAAAGTTAATGGCCTTTCTCAATTCCTCAGGAAAGGGCACTGAGATTGATTGTAGCATCCCAACTATTACCAATTAACTCGGGAAAATCCAGGAATCAATCCCGGGCCCTCATGTTCTCGATGATGAACTACTATGCCGTGCTATGCCAGCAATTACGACGCCTATCATTCCTTAACTCTAGTTTACATTGTATAACTACTCCTCATAGCCTCTAGATTCTCAAATAAGTTAATGTTCCAACTTACCCTTAGAGGCTGCTGATATGCACTCTTTCAATTCTGTGATCCCTCTACCTGTCACAGGTGGCGAGCTGCATTGTGTGTGTCTGGGGAGGGCTGGTGGTGTCTTCTGTCTGTCAGTGATGAATATGACACTCCCATTCAGCAGAGGCACCAAGAATAGTGACTGAGAATGTATTCTTCACACAGAATGTGCCACGATCAATGACAGATTATATCTCAATCGGACTGCAGGCCATGACGTCACAAGGCAGCAATGTCATTCAGTGACTGTCATCACGCATCAAGTGCAGTGTGTGAACCTCAGAGTCAAATAAATACTGACAGTAACAGTCAGCACAAAGCCAGGAGAATGTGGCGTGCAGGCAATGTGGCACAGAGGTTAGCACTGCTGCCTCACAGCAGGGACCCCGGTTCAATTCCGATCTCGGGTGACTGTCTGTGTGGAGTTTGCACTTTCTCCCGTGTCTGCGTGGGTATCCACTGGGTGCTCCGGTTTCTTCCCATCGTCCAAAGATGTGCAGGTTAGGTGGATTGGCCATGCTAAATTGTCCCTTAGTATTCAAAGGTTAGGTGAGTTTATGCAGGGTAGAGTGGAGGATTGGGCCTAGGTTGCGTGCTCTTACGGAGGGTTTGGTGCAGACTCAATGAACTCAATAGCCTCCATCTGCACTGTAGGGATTCTATAAAAATTCCTTTTTGAAAATGATTATTGAATTTGCTTCACCCGCTGTTAATAACAATCTGGTCCTGTGGGTCAGTTTAAAATTCCCCCACTGCATTTGAATGCGTTATCCTCCAATATTAAAGCCAAATAATGGATGGTCCTCGGATCAGATTGGGAACCTAAGGAATCTAACACAAAGTTGCCCTTTGAGATGGGTTAATGATTAATGTCAGCAATTAGAAGTCTTCTTACTGTCAACAGTATTACTGCATGCATGTCTAATGGGGCCTCCTGTAACATAAATGCTTGGATAAAGAGAACTGATTTGATCCAACTCACAGACTTGTTCTGTATTATGTTGAGACAATGGCGCAAGAGCACCCCCTACAGTCATTTCTCCGCAGTGTGTCATCTCCTCAGCTCCCTGAATGAACGAAGAAACATCTCAGCCAAAGAAACTGTGCATGAAGCTAAATTCCTTTGTTGAGTGATGTAAAACCGGATGTTCATTCAATGGATGCATCATGTAGTGTTATCATACAATGCCCCTTCTGCACTCACAACACCATTTAACACAGCAAACTTATCATAATAATCATACAATTTACAGTGCAGAAGGAGGCCACTCGGCCCTTCGAGTCTACACTGGCCCTGAAAGAGCATCCTACCTACATCCACACCTCCACCCTATCCCCGTAACCCAGTAACCCCACCTAACTTTTGGACACTACAGGGCAATTTAGCGTGACCAATCCACCTAACGCGCACATCTTTGGACAGTGGGAGGAAACCGGAGTGCCCGGAGGAAACCCACGCAGACACGGGGAGAACATGCAGACTCCCCACGGACAGTGACCCAAGCGGGAATCGAACCCAAGGCCCTGGCGCTGTGAGGCAACAGTACTAACCACTGTGCTACCAAAGGGTTTTTAATTCCCCCGTTGAGCTGCAAGTCAGAAGTTCTGAGTCCAATGCAAGGAGGGAATAAGATTTGCACATGGACTCTCCAACCCAAGCAGGTGGGAACATGGAGCATTATGTACATGGATGTTACTGTGTGATCATGCTGTGCCGTGAGGAAAATCCCCTTAAATTCTAAATATGGAGATGGATGTAAAAAAAGCAGGTGGTGAAAGCTGTGTACTTTAGGAGACTTGCATCATCTAATTAGAGCTATTGATAATGGAATCAGAGCTATGTAATTACACCCCACCATCGCACTGAAAATGCTAAATTAATCTTTGAAATGTATTTTTAATTTCCAATATAAAGATATCCCATCGGCCAGACCAGTCTTTCCTATTTAATGTGCAACCACCCCAGAAGCATTTCCCCTCTTCCGACACACTTACATCCTGACCCCAGTGCACTGCCACATTGTCCAGTGGAATCTCGATAAGCAAAGGGGTGAAAGGTGATTGGAGGGTAGGTGGAAGGGCCGGCGCGAATTAGCACATGCGCAGAACAGCCAACGTGGTTCCGCGCATGCGCAGACCTGCCGGTGTATTCTAGCGCATGCGCTGGGTTTACCATTGGACTGGCCATGATCTTATTGAATGGCAGAGCAGATTCGAGGGGCTGAGTGGCCTACCCCGGCTCCTAGTTCTTATTGGATTTGGATTTGTTTATTGTCACCTGTACCGAGGTACAGTGAAAAGTATTTTTCGGCGAGCAGCTCAAACAGATCATTATGTACATGAAAAGAAAATAGAACAAAAAGAAAATACGTTTTTTTTTAAATTTAGAGTACCCAAATCATTTTTTCCAATTAAGGGACAATTTGGCGTCTTCAATCCACCTACCCTGCACACCTTTGGGTTGTGGGGGCGAAACCCACGCAAACACGGGGAGAATGTGCAAACCCCTCACGAACAGTGACCCAGAGCCGGGATCGAACCTGGGAACTCGGCGCCTTGAGACTGCAGTGCTGCCACCACGCCACCGTGCTGCCCTTAAAAAGAAAATACATAAAGCGGGATTCTCCCGAATCCCCGCGATCGCCCGACGCCGGCGTAAAAAGCGGCGCGAGCCACTCAAGCGTCGAGCCGAACAGAAGTTGTGGAATCCTCCGCACTTCCGGGGGCTAGGCTGGCGCCGGAGGGGTTGGCGCCGCCCCAACCAGTGCCAAAGGGGCGGGGCGAGTTAGCACATGCGCAGGACTGCCGGCGTGGCTCCACGCATGCGCAGAACAGCCGGTGTATTCTAGCGCATGCACAGGGGGGTGTCTTCTCCGCGCCGGCCATGGCGGAGCCCTACAGAGACCGGCGTGGAAGGAAGGAGTGCCTCCATGGCACAGACCCGCCCGCTGATGGGTGGGCCCCGATCGCGGGCCAGGTCCCCTTGGGGGGCCTCCCCTGGGGCTGGATCCCCCCCAAGGATCGCACCCGTCGGCCATCCAGCCAGGTACCGCCGTGTGGGACCATGTCCAATTCACGCCGGTGGGTCTGGCCAGTCACCGACGGCCGCTCGGCCCATCGGGGTCCAGAGAATTGCCGGGGGGAGGGGGGGGGGGAACGCTGCCAACGGCCCCTGACTGGTGTGGCGTGATCCCCGCTCCTGCCCAAAAATCGGCGGCGGAGAATACGGCAGCTGGCGTCGCAGTAGCGGGGCGAGATTCACGCCGCCCTCGGGGATTCTCCTACAAGGGGTCATACTCCTTAACATCCCCCAACTCTCTCCCCCACAGGAGGGGTGTAGGAGGGGAGAGAGAAGAAAGGAGAGGAAGGAGGGAGGAGGGGAATGGAGGGTGGATGGATGAAAGGGGAGGAGGGCTGGAGGAGGGATGTGTGGAAGACGAGGAGGAAAGGGACAGGGGAGGCGGGATGGGGAGACGGGAGGAGTGGTGGCGAGCCGGGAGGAGGGATTGGTAGAGGGGAGGAAGGATGGGAGAGGGGAGGAGGGATGGGGAGACAGAAGGAGGGATGGGGAGACGGGAGAGGATAGAGCAGCAGGGGGAGAGGGGAGATGGAGAGGGGATAAGGAGGGGAAGGGGAGGTGGGAAGGGGAGAGGGGAGGGGAGGGTGGAAGTGGTAGGGTGGAAGATGGTTTGAGAGGGTGGAGGGGGCAGAGTTGCGGAATGGGAGATCAAGCGAGGGGAGGGGAGAGAGGGATGTGGAGAGGGGAGGGGATGGGAACAGGTAGGGGGAAGAGGAAGGGGGGAACAGGAGGTGGGAGGGAGAGTGGGGAGAGAGAGCAGGAGAGTGGAGAGGGGAGGGGGATGGGGAGAGAAAAAAGGGGAGGGGGAAGGAAGGAGGAATGGGAGAGAGGAGAGTGTGGAGGGAGAAGAAAGATGAGTTTTGGGGCCCCAGTTACGGCTGCTGTCGGAAAAAATCTTCCTTGTGAGGGCGTGGGCAACACATTTGCGTTTTCTAGCCCATTAACAACTGTTGGGCTGGTCTGCAGGACCAGTTACTTTACACAGTAGATGGCTCCCATCTTGGATCTGTGCTATCAGCCTCCAAAGCTTTCTATTGGGCTGTGACTTTTCACAGTAATGAGGCCCCAGTCTGGCTTTTGTTGGAGCCTTGTGGATGAACTGATTTGGGTCTGTAAACATTTGAATGGAATTAAGGTGTTATAACCTGCCTGCTTACCATTGGCTGGGGACTAACGCCAATCCCACAATCCTATGGGAGTATGAGCTTCCCCAATGAGGGGGGTGGAGAAATTATTAGCAGACTCCCTGCATAAATAGAGCTGGCCAGTTTGGAACCAGCAGAGAGTGCGTGCGGTCGCATCTCGATGTTTTAAAACCAGGCCCCAACCCTGTAACTTCATAAACAACCCAAATTTGTGTTGCTATCGGATCATCTAAAATGACAAAGAAAACATCACAACCTGACAGGTTAGTGAACAAATCACTGTATTTCAGTATTATTTATTACACATCACATCCGCCCCTCTCTTCCTTGTCCATCTGTCCCCCTAACTCCATCTCATTAAAAAGTTTGTCAATGGTTAACTAGTTAGCCTAATTACCGATGTGAACTTCTGAACTTCGGCAACAAGGCTCAGAAGGCTTACACCTCACAGCTCAGCTGGTTTGAATTTCCCCTCATAATTCCCCCTTGCCCAGCGCGCCCTGAGTCAGCTCGTCATTGCTCCGTGCCCCTCGGTACAGCAGCGACTAGGCTTCCACTCCAGCTTTTCCAAACTTCCATCAGAGTGAATTCCCAGTTGACCACATTGAAAGGCAGCTCTCGACTCTATAAATGGAAACGATCATTTGATTTTCCTCACATCTGCGTAGTTGCCAATGAGTGCGTGAAGCAATTATCGATTGTCGTACTGGTTGTCCGGACACCACCCAGCACTCATTTCCAGGCTAATGCCAAACTCACTTTGTGACGTTGCTGAAGAAAGTGAACCTGCTTTCAACATTGACTGGATTTTTATTAGTTTATGACAAATGGTTTGTAAAGTTTGGAATTGCGTTATTGAATTTTCAACCCGGGAGCTTCCATGAAGCATATATTTAATTGTGTGAAGATCACCAGACAAATAAGCAGCCACATCTGGGTCACAACCGCAGGGGGGAACTTTGACTTGAGCGGTGCGTTATGGAGACAGACCGTGTCCAAAGCAAAACGCTGGAGGAACTAGAGCGATCAGTCTGCATCCCTCATCTGAATAATTGGGGCACACTCAAAGTCCCAAAGTGGCCCTTCAAAAAGATCCTGCGGGGTCTTGACAGGGTGGATGTGGCGAGGATGTTTTCTCTTGCGGGACAATCTAGTACAAGGAGTCATTGGTTAAGCGGTCACCCATTAAGGACAGAAATAAGGAGTATTTTTTATCTCCGAGGATTGTGAGTCTCTGGAACTCTTCCTCAAAAGACAATGGGAGAAGAGTTTCTGAATATTTCTAAGGCCGAGGTCGCAAGACTCTTGATAACCAAGGGGATTAAAGGTTATCGGGATAGGCAGGAATCCATAGAATTCCTACAGTGCAGAAGGAGAGGCCATTCAGCCATAGAGTCTGCACCGACCGTCTGAAAGAGCTCCCTACCTAGGCCCACTCCCCCGCCCTATCCCCTTAACATCACCTAACCTGGATATCCCTGGACACTAAGCGGCAATTTACCACCTAAACTGCACATCGTTGGACTGTGGGAGGAAACCGGAGCACCCAAAGGAAACCCACGCAGACACAGGGAGAAAGTGCAAACTCCACACAGTCACCCAAGGCCAGAATTGAGCCCGGGTCCCTGGCGCTGTGAGGCAGCAGTGCTAACCACTGTGCCACCATGCCGCCAAATGTGTAGTTGAGGTTACAATCAGATGAGCCATGATCTTATCAGCCTCGAGAGCTACTGCTCTTAACTTGTATGTTCCTCTGTAAATGGTGCTAAGCTTCTAATTTACATATGCATGGTGCCTATGTCAGTTTTCAACATTCATCTGGGACGCCTAAAAGGTGGGCCTCATTGGTTTAGCATGGTGACCCATACCTGTGCAGACTGCCACCGTCGGTCTTCCAACTGCCAAATTGATTCACTTTGCACCTATTGTGGGCTGGAAAACCAGACACAATGTCCATCGGTTTCTATCCCATAGATTTCCTCCAAATAAAATTGTCAAAGGTAATTATTTACAGAATTAATTTATTGCTCAGTGAGGTGCAGGAGATTATTGCTGAGGAGTGAAGGATTTTTACCACACCAAGCACATGCATGTAGCTCCTGGAGCGAGTGCAGCACAGATTCACTCGAATTGTATCTGAGTTAAAAGAGTAATTATGAGGACTGGATTAGGCCTGACTCGTCGGAAACCTATTTAAGCTCCCAGAACCAAGGCAGGTAGCTAAAGTTAAGATTAAATGGCGGAACGGGCTCGACGGGCTGAATGACCTCCTCCTGTTTCTATGGAAACCACCAAAATGAAGCTCACTCGCGTCTGCCTCAGCCCAACCCCAGAAAAATCACCTTTACAGCACCAGTGAGTCACCTCCATTCCTCGCAACTCCTCCGGGGTCTAAAGTCTCCCTTGCTTGTGAATCTCAGGTGAAAGCGAGACATTTTCAAGCAATGTGCTTCCCTGGCAAGAAGCATTAATGATCCATCATTTCTAATCACCTGTTACCACTCACTTAACTTCAGATCACCATCCATCATCTTGTTCCGCTCTCAACCTCATGAGGAAAAGATTAAGGTTCACCATGTGCTCGTGACTTTATCAGCACAACGGGAAGATTGCGCACTCTCTGCCTAAAGACCAAAAGCATTCTAACATGCTTTTAGATGTGTTTCTCTTTCGAGGGGGTTTGGTAGGTTGACGTTTAGAATTGAGGTTTGAGGAATGCGCTGGCTGAAAGGGCGGTGGAAACAGATTCAGTTGTACCTTTTTGAAGAGGAATTAGATAAATAGTTGAAAAGGAGACAGCTGCAGGAGAGTGGGATTCATGAGTCCAAAGTGCTGGTACAGACGTTTTGGGCAGAATGGCCTCATTCTGCACTACCTGATTCTATAAATTTATTCCAGGAGAAAGCCGCAATGTATGTGTTCAGTTTATACTGAGCTTGACGCAACCTCAGGAAGGGGCAGTGTTTTCCCGACAGGACTGTTTCAGAGTCCCAAACTCCCACCCCCCCCAGGGAACATTCCCTCATTGGATTTTTCATGGGGGGAACCCAATTGACCCGGAAATTGGCTCACTGTCCGTTTATGGTGAGGTGGGCTCTTGAAGGGCCGATGATGGGCCTTCCAGGTTGAAACAAACGGCAGGTCACAATAAAGGGTAAGTAAGAGAGCACATACTTCTAAATGGAGGTGCCCTCTGCCGGCGGGCATGCAGTTACGCCCGCGTGGCTGCGCATGCGCACGACGGCCCGCTGCGGATTCGCGCATGTCGCAGCCCCCATCTTCACACCAGCCCCCGCACAACATGGCGGAGCCCTACAGGGGGCCCGGCGCGGAGGAACATAGCCCACCCCCCCCCGGAATGAGCGCGCCCTCCGATCGGTATCCGACCGCGAACCTGACCACCGTGGAGGCCTCCCAGAGTCGGATCCCCCCTGCACCCCCCCCTCCAGGACGCGCCCGCAGCCAGAACACCGAGGTCCCACCGGGTGGGACCACCTGTGAACCACGACGACGGGACTCGGCGGGCACTCGACCCATCGAGCACGGAGAATCGCCGCAGGGGCAGCTTTGAACGGCCCCCATCCGGCGCCTCATCAATCACACGCATGCAACCGCCGGCGATTCTCCAGTCACCGGAGATCGCGTGGGACCCTATTTTGGGTAATTCTCCGACCCCGCGCCGAGCGTGATATCGGCGCGGAGGGTCGGAGAATCCCGCCCAAGATCTTGCAGCCAGTGGGTGGGCGGTGGTAGTTTGGGGTGGAAACACCTTTATAGGGCACCCAGGCAAGCAGGGACGGCCTCTCCGGCCCACTTGGCACACTGGGTCCCTGTGGCCTGCTGCTGGGAGGCTGCCTCCTGATCTCACTAATGAGCTGTGTCGACCAGCTGCTACATGCAGGTGGATAAACCTGCCCTCACACATCCCACCTCCACTAAAATAGCCCAGGGATGGGCACAAGCAAGGAGCAGGCATGTCTGTACCTCCAGCCAGTCCCTAATCCCAGCCTCGGCAGTGGCTAGAAATCCAGTCCAAGGTGTTTTACAGACGATTAAGTACCTTTAAAGTGTCAATACTGTTGCAAAACATGAACTGGGGTGGCAAACTGCCACAGAGCAAGCTCCAGCACTGCTTCATCTGGCAGGACTGTTACCTGACTAGAAGTTACAGGAACCCTCTTCAGCTCTCAGATACACAATAGAGGTCGGATATTTGACAGTGAATCCTGGGTCATGATACACCTCCCGTCAGTTATGCTGGCGAACTCTTCTTTACCACCCTTGCTCGGACCACATCACGCCAATCAGCCGCATGTTTCTCGACAGCGCGCCGTTCGCTGGCATTATATTCTATACTCCCGCTGCTTGCCGATGGGATTTCACATTGATGTCACCCCCACACCGCCGGGAAACCCATGGGTGGGGGTGCGTTGTCGGCGGGATCAGAGAATCCCAACGGCCAGAGAATTCCAGACCGGTGGGAGAGCAAATGGAATGGAACAACCTTGCCGATAAACTGAGGAAGCACCGTTGAAATAGAAATTATTTCACGCAAAGAATGAAAAATGGTAATCGGAATCATAAATTGTGACCACGGTTATCTCACTCCCCCCCCTTTTGCTGATAAATGTCAATGCCTGACTGATCGACACTCATTCTTGTGGAATAAAACTGACTGAATGAAAATGTTATGAGTTTATTCATCTTATGGATTTGGGTGTCAGACGCAGACTTATCCATCGACACAAGAGAAGCATCAATCAGTGGGAAATAAAGATAAAGAATGCACTTTCCTTCATTACAGACATCTGCCAAGTACCATAACATGCATCATTGCCTTCCTTGATCAGAAGCTCAGTTAGAATTCTTCTCCCTCAAAGATATTACAGGCAAAGGTGATTATCTTACTTTAGAGACGGCCGAGAGTGTTGCCTCCCTGAATGGAATTGCCTTTCAAGATTTATTCCTCAGTATTTCCAAAGTTAAAACATTTCTTTTCGAAAAAAACAGAAAATCCCATCCATTTTCTTCCCAGGCAACTGCAGCATTTTACTCAATCATTCATGGGACGTGGGTGTGGCTCGCTAGGCCAATATTAATCTCCCATCTCTAGTTCCCCTTCAGAAGGTGGTGGTGAGCTGTCTTCTTGAACCGTTGAAGTCCGTGTGGTGCAGGTGCACACACAGTGCTGTTCGGGAGGGAGTTCCAGGATTTTGACCCAGCGACAATGAAGGAACAGCCTATATATTTGCAAGTCAGTGAGTGGCTTGGAGGGGAACTTCCAAGTGGTGGTGTTCCCATGTATCTGCTGCTCTTGTCCTCCTAGCTGGTAGCGATCGTGGGTTTGCAACTGATACACACGGCTGCCACTGTGCGTCGATGGTGGAGGGAATGAATGATGGGATGCCAATCATTGGCATTGTCCTGGATGGTGTCATGCTTTTTGAGCGATATTGGAGCTGCACTTATCCATGAGTATAGGAATGTATTGAGGGTCTTGGGGGTCTAGTTGCGCCAATTTAGGTGTAAACCTCATAAGTGGCTGAACTGCCTAATGATGCCAAATTCTGAGACAACCCACATCCCTTGCATATAGCTATGGAAACAGATATAGTGAGAAGAGGCAGCTTAGTTCAAGAATAGAATCAAATAATGTGTCATTAAATTTACTGCCTCTTCAAATTCGCAATTTGAAACGCATGTCATGTTTTTATTTATTTCCAATCTAAAGAATATTATTTCCATTTTTTCCGAAGTTCTTTGCTAACCCAATATTCAACTGCTTTGTATCCCTGTCACCTACAAATTAATTAATATTATATAGGGCTTGTTTGGCATCCTTGACGGATCCGTAATGAATGCGAAGCTATCATTATTTTTTAATTCATTCTCAGAATGTGGCTGCTGCCGGAAAGGTCAGTGTTTGTTGTCCATCCTATTTGCCCCGAGAATGTAGCGTTTAGGTTTGATACAACCAAGTTTTTTGCTCGGCCATTTTGATGCGCGACTGGAGTCACATCTCGGCCAGACTAAGTAAAGACAAAAGGTGTCCTTCCCTAAAAGCCATTAGTGGCCAACTGGCTATTTACTTCATCTTCATACTTCATCTTTTTGCCTCACTAACCCCAGTTTTTTGAGCCAAATTCTAATTCTCAAACTGCCTCATCCGGATCTGAGCCTACTCTCTGGGCTCGATTTCACTGGGTGTTGGAAAGATTGGTCACAAAATGACATACTTTTTCAAAAAAGGCCGTCCCTGATATAATAAGTGGCCTTAAATGAGCAGGGAATGGAACTCCTGCAACTGAGTGGAAGAAAGCCCCACCCCAGGGAGCTGTCAATCAATCTCATTGACCAGCACCACGTACAGTCTCAGCAGCGCCGGAACTCAGTTGTGGGTGCAGGAAAAGTAGGGTCGCTTATATTCTGGGTCGTCTTATGTACCATGAGTTACGTTATAGAGAGAATTGAGCAATGGGCAGTTAAATATCTTGCCTTATTCAGTACAAAGAAGATGGAGACAGTAACTCAAAAAGATTAATTGATCATTATTCTTCAATTACAAATATTCCAGATCTGGACGAAACATATTTAATTTAAGCGAGGGAACAAAAAAGGGATAGTTGTAAAAGTTTCCATGATGTGGCAGTTTCAAAATCTTGTCCTTCTTACCACAGCCAACTGTTTCCGTGTTTTCTAAAGCAGGGTTTTTCAAACTCAGGGTCGCGACCCACGGGAGCAGCACCCGATGGCCGCGACCAGCTTTTTAGAATGCTGGTCACCATCTGCCTTTAGATGGAAACACTGGAGTCTTCTTGTCAGAAGCGGTGGTAGAAAGCAGACCACGTTCCCGAAACATGCATCGACGTCACACACCGTGCAGGTCCGTGTTTTGGACGCAAAATCACGGAGGAGAGATTCCTCCATTTTGTAGCTGCCAGCAAGCAAGCTGTGTGAAGAACTGGAGATGGATCGTTTTATAATAAGGAAGAGGGGGGCCAGAGACACAAAAAGGCCAGGATCTCATAACTGTATCTGATGCAGAGACCTTCACAGAAGAATCCATGGCAGGTCAAAGCAGTGCCAGTGTGAGCTGTATACAGAGCTCCCGGGCGTCCGGTGAAAAATACATTAAGAAGAAACTGAAATTGGGAACAAAGCAGTATAAAGGTGATTTATTGAGGTATGGCTTTGTTAATTGTGCCAATGCAAATCAGGATGCAAAGCCCATGTGCGAAATATGCAGGGAAATGCTGGCAAATCAAAGTTTAAGGGCACGATTCTCCCAAAGGGAGACAAAGTCCCGACAGCGGAGTGAAAACCGGAGTGTTTCACTCCGACGCGGAGCCCGCTCCCAGCCCCCTATTCTCCCACCCCCGTGGGGGGGGCTAGGAGCGGGGTCACATCTTTTACACGCGCTGGGCCTTGGCGCCCCGTAAAAAGCGGCGCTGCTAAAATGACGCAGCCAGCGTCGCGTAAATTACGTCCTCCCCGAGGCCGCCCCGCAAGAAGATGGCAGATGGATCTTGCGGGGCGATGGAGAAAAGGAGGTCCTCCTCTAGAGAGGTCGGCCCGCTGATCGGTGGGCCCCGATCGCAGGCCACCGGAGCCCCCCTCCCCCCGGGGTTCCCGCACAGTTCCCGCCGGCAGCGACCAGGTGTGGACGGCGCCGGCAGGAACATGTCGTGTCGTAGCGGCCGCTCAGCCCATCCGGGCCGGAGAATCGGCGGAAAGGACGAGCATCGATTCTCCGAGCGGCCCAGCGCATCCCGCAGCGCTGGTTTGGGGGGTGGGAGAATTGCGTTCGGGTGTCAGAGCGGCATGGCGCGACTCGCGCAGCGCCCCGGCGATCTCCCACCCAGCGTGGGGGGTGGGGTGGGGTGAATACCGCCCTAAAACTCTCAAAACTTCAAAGGCATTTGAAGACTAAGCATGGCGGGTTTTAGGTCAAACCTCTTGATTTTTTTCAAAGGATGCAGCGAGAACCTAAATCATCAGCTGGAGTCCTTAGCAGAAAATTAACATTGAATGGCAAAGCAAGTGAGATAATGAGGACCAAGCATGTTCATCTGCCCCATTAAATGTAAGCAATAGGTATGTCGCAAAGGTCAATAGGCGTGGGTCGCGAAGGTTGGCCTGCGTGGGCTGTCGTGGTCAGCCAGCATGGGTCGCGAAGGCCGGGTCATGGTAAAAGTGAGTCCAGGGAAAAAAGTTTGAAAATCACTGTCCTAAAGCTTACATTGAATCAATTCAACCTTTACAGTCCTCAGTGGTTGTTTATAACCAATCAGAAGCAAACTTTGAAGCAGGTGGGTCCGTGCTTTGGAATACGCAGTGAGGACATTTGAGAGTAGCATGCTTAAACTGAAAAAAATTTGGAAATTAGCAATAAATTTAATATGACTTTAAAAAGTAATGTTTTTTACAGTCACAGCGAGTCAAAGAATCAGAGGTAGACCATTCAGGACTGAGATGAGGAAAGATTTCTTCACTCAAAAGCTTATTCGAGTTACGGATGTTCAGTCGTTGAGTACGTTCAACAGAGAGTTTAATAGATTTTATTGGTACTAAAGGAATTGCGTTCTGGGGAGATGCTGGCACATTGGCAATATCACTGACCTGGTAATCCAGAGGCCCAAGTTAATCCTCTGAGGGAAATGGGTGCAAATCCCACCGTGGGGAATCTTCATTCAACTAATCAACTGATCTGGAATTGAAAGATTGTCTCAATTAGTGACATGAAAATAAACATCTAGTTCAGTAACTTCCTTTGGGGAAGGAAATCTGCCGTCTTAATCTGGTCTGGCCTACATATGCCTCCAGACCCACAGCAATGTGGTTGACTCTTAACTGTCCCTTTGTAATGGCCTAGCAAGACACTCAGTTCAGGACAGCTAGGGACTGACAACAAATGCTGGCCCAGCCCGCGGTGTCTACATCCCACTAAAAGTGTGGAAGGTGGAGCTGAGCTGATAGATCTACTGTGATCAGGTTGAACGGTGGAGCAGGCCAAAGCCTACCTGCTGATGCTGCTACTGCTATTTCCCATGTTCTTAAAATGGGGAAAAAGGAAGTTGGATGAAGTAGGAGAAGAGTCTCATTTTTTGTTTGTTTCATTTATTAAATAACCAGCCCTCTACTTTCAGATTCGTACAGCGAAAAAAAGAAAATTAAGCGAGTGTTTATTCAGCATTTTACCACAACCTCACAAACCTCCTAAGCTGTAATGCTTTGGGAAGCATGCCAGTTTGATGAAAGGATAAATGATATTCCCTTTCCGATATTCTATGGACGTCCAAAAACGCTTTCTTGGCAGTCCAATTTCTGCAGGTAGCAAAACCCCATAACCAGCAAGTTACTGAATAACCAGGTAACTAGGTTGTTACATTTTGGTGTGTGTTTGGATTGGGCTTGGGTTGAGGGATGAACATGGGCCAGGCCATTAGGAGAACTCATTTACCCTCGTCTTTAAACGTTGCCACATGGTCTCTCTTTTCCAGCTGAAAAGGCAGACAAGGCCTCACCTTCATAAGAAGCATGGATAGACAGGGCGACCGTAAAGGTCCATAAATCTGAAAACATCCAAAAGCCACACATTTCTTGGACCTCATCGACATTTAGCGCAGGAAGTCAAGTTGTTTACCTTGTCATTTTTGAGGTGTACATGTCAAAACAGAATTTACTTCAAGTGTCCTATATTTATTATTCAGTGATACATCTTACTTTTCCAACCATTTTATATACTTTAGACTTTAGCCAGCCTAAGCTTAGGCGATTGTAACGTGAGCTTATATGCAGTATCCAAATCGGAATTGAGGATTTTGATTAAGGACACTCGAACTGTACTTATATTCTATATTCAGTGGGGCCTAGTTCAGCTCAGTCGGCTGGACAACTGGTTTGTGATGCGGAGCGAGGCCAACAGCTCGGGTTCAATTCCCGTACCGGCTGAGGTTATTCATGAAGGCCCCGCCTTCTCCATCTTGCCCCTCACCTGAGGTCTGGTGATGTTCGGCTAAATCACCACCAGTCAGCTCTCCCCCTCAACGGAGAAAGCAGCCTCTGGTCATCTGGGACTATGGTGACTTTGCTTTACTTTCTACTTTTACAGTCTGTACAATTCTGGTTTTGTATCATTTTAAAGAGGATGGACATATTAAATGTGGTTGATTCAGCACCAGACTGGTGCTCACATAATTTGGACGGTTGCAATTAATTCCACCACATAGACAATTTTGCAGAACAGTTGTGAACTGGTTTTTCGCAATCTTTCGGAACATTTTCTGTTTGCTTTCTTTCTGTGGATAGCAAATTATATTCAGTAGGCTTGGCTTTTGCGAAAAGTTTACTGAAGCAAGCTATTTTGCTAAATTTGATGTATTTAGCAGTCGTGGGCGACGCACACCCGCTGATTAGCTCCAAGTGTAGATTTATCAGGCTCTATGGGCCAGAAAAATGGCAATTAGCCTGGATTGAATTTCAAGGGCCACAAGCTCCTGAAAGCTACCAGTAAATACTTTCCAAATTACCCCCACAATGACGCTTCCATTTCAAATAATGAAAACCAACTATATCTGATGCCAATTGACATGGTCGTCTACATCTTCATTTCCCCGTCTCGATCCACTGTCCTGCCAGCTTTGCACCAGTCTAAAAAACAGCGTCAGAATGAGGGGAGTCATGGGAAATTCCTAGCGTGGCAGCTAGATGCCCCCATCAGCATGTTCACCCCAAAGGGGACGATCCCGCCCAGAAGGTCAACGCAACCAAGGAATAGTTCAGAAGTTAGGTCATGTTTTCCTTAGCAACCACAACCGAATCTCAAATTGGTGCACCATGCGGCAGGCAGGCAGTGTACGCAGATGCTGCTTCAGCCAGAGCCAGCAGATAGCCCAGTGAGATTTGACAGCATGCAGCAACAATGCAACTTTTGAAGGGGACTTGTCGCTGGTGATAAGGTAATTCCCCATTAGCCTCCCCCACATTCCCATAACCTTGCTGGAACTGTAACCTCATTCATGGTAAAGGTTCGACTGTGGCACAGTTGTTAGCACTGCTGCCTCAATGCGCCAATGGCAGTGTTCAATTCCGGCCTCGGGTAAGTGTATGGTGTTTGAAACTTTCTCCCCATGGCTGCGTGGGTGATATACCTTCAATTCACAGTGAGGCAGATAGAGCAAGTGAACAGTAGGCTTTAGTAGTCATGAACTTGCCTAGCCGAGGTCAGTAGTATAGATGAATGCCGCCCACAAGAGGCCGGCATATATATGGCCCCGGTATGGGCGGAGCCATACCGGGGTGACAGTACAGTACCTGGAAGCAGTTCATATCACCACTTCCAGGTCATAGGTCACAGGTTATAATATCATGCATGTATTATGGTGAATACATTCACCACATTCACTCCCGTTAAAAAATATCAAGTCCGGCGGGGCTGACATGGGGTCATTACATTTTCAGTCTATCTTGAGGCCGGATCGTTCTCTTCGACCTCCACAGCTCTGGTGGTGCGGTGGGCACAGTTCTCACAGGTGGTGACTCCAGGGGCGTTGTGACTGGAGCTTGAGCCTCTGTCCGGGGTGTCGGAGACGGTTGGGGTGCGGGGGTAGGGTAGGGGATGATGGGTGGTGGGGGTGTCGGCGCGGGACAATACAGGAGGCCCAGGAGGGCATATGGGGCACTGTGAGTGGCGGTGAGCAGCGGGAAAGGGAGGGATGTAGGCGCAGGGGGGTGCGTTGGCGGGGGAACCAGCTGGTGCCAAGTCCCGTAGGGAGGCCGTATCTTTCCGTCCGTCCTGGTGCGCGATGTAAGCGTACTGGGGGATGACGTGAAGCAGCTGGACCCTCTCAACAAGGGGATCGGTCTTATGGCTCCTCATGTGCCTCCGGAGAAGGACTGGTCCCGGAGTTTTCAGCCAAGTTGGAAGCGAGACCCCGGAGATGGACTTCCTGGGGAAGATAATAAAACGATCATGAGGGGTCTCGTTCGTGGCCATGCAGAGGAGTGATCTGATGGAGTGGAGGGTGTCAGGGAGGACCTCCTGCCAGCGGGGGATGGGGAGACTTCTAGACCTAAGGGCCAGAAGTACGGCCTTCCATACCGTTGTGTTCCCCCTCTCCACCTGCCTGTTTCCCTGCGGGTTATAGCTCGTAATCCTGCTCGAGGCGATGCTTTTGTTGAGCAGGTACTGACGCAGCTCATCGCTCATGAACGATGTGCTCCGGTCGCTGTGGACGTAAGCAGGGAAACCGAACAGCGTGAAGATGCTGTGCAGTGCCTTTATTACGGTGGCTGAGGTCATGTCGGGGCAGGGGACTGCGAAGGGGAAGCGGGAGTACTCGTCGATGACGGTGAGAAAGTATATATTCCGGGTGGTGGAGGGGAGGGGCCCTTTGAAGTCAATACTTAGGCGCTCAAAGGGCTGGGAGGCATTTACCAGAAGGGCCTTGTCTGGCCGGTAGAAGTGCGGTTTGCACTCCGCGCAGACTTGGCAGTCCCTGGTCATGGCCTTGACGTCCTCGGAGGAGAAGGGCAGATTGCGAACCTTAATGAAGTGGGTAAGCCGTGTGACCCCCCGGGTGGATAGCCCGAAGTCGGTCATCTTGCGCGCTGGCACATGTGCCGCGGGACTGGGCATCTGGGGGCTCGTTGAGCTTCCCAGGACGATACTTGATATCGTAGCTGTAGGTGGAGAGTTCGATCCTCCATCTCAAAATTTTATCATTTTTTATTTTGCCCCGTTGTGCGTTGTCGAACATGAAGGCTACCGACCATTGGTCGGTGACGAGGGTGAACCTCCTACCAGCCAGGTAGTGCCTCCAGTGCTGCACGGCTTCCACTATGGCTTGTGCTTCCTTCTTGACCAAGGGGTGTCAAATTTCGGAAGCGTGGAGGGTCCTAGAGAAAATGCTACTGGCCTGCCCACCTGGTTTAGTGTGGCAGCCAGCGCGACATCTGACGCGTTGCTCTCTACCTGAAAAGGGATGGACTCATCCACTGCGTGCATTGCGGCCCAGGTGACATCGGCCTTGATGCGGCTGAAGGACGTGCGGGTTCATCCGTTAGGGGATAAGTGGTTGTTTGAATAAGTGGGTGGGCTTTATCCCCATGGGTGGGGACCCACTGGGCGTAGTAGGAGAACAGCCCCAGGCATTGTTTTAGGGCTTTGAGGCTGTGGGGAGGGGGGAGTTCTGTGAGGGGGTATACGGTCGAGGTCGGACCCTAGGACTTCGTTCTCTACGACATAGCTGAGGATGGCTAGTCGGGTAGCGCGAAAGACGCATTTTTCTTTGTTGTATGTGAGACTGAGGGATTGGGCGGCCTGGAGGAACCTCTGGAGGTTGGCGTCATAGTCCTGCTGGTCATGGCCACAGATGGTTACATTGTCCAAGTACGGGTTTGTAGCCCGCAAACTGTACTGGTCCACCATTCAGTCCATCGTTCTCTGAAAGACCGAGACTTCGTTCATGAAGCCGAAGGGGACTCTGAGGAAGTGGAGGAGCCGGCCGTCTGCCTCGAAAGCAGTGTACTGGCACTATTATGGGCGGATTGGGAGCTGGTGGTAGGCCGACTTCATATCAACTGTGGAGAACACAAGTACTGTGCGATCTGGTTAACCATCTCCGCTATGCGGGGGAGGGGGTACGCATCAAGTTGCGTGAATCGGTTAATTGTCTGGCTGTAGTCCACAACCATCCAATTATTTTCCCCGTTCCAGGCGACCACCACTTGCGCTCTCCAGGGGCTGTTGCTGGCCTCGATGATCCCTTCACTCAACAGTCATTGGACCACCGACTTGATAAACATCATGTCCATTGAACTGTACCGTCTACTCCTGGGCTTACAGTTAGGAGTGAGGTTCGCAAAGAGTGAAGGGGGAGACCTTGAGGGTCGCAAGGCTACACACCGTGAGGGGGGGGGCAAGGGTCCGCCGAACTGTAGGGTCAGGCTTCGGTGGTTACATTGAAAGTCCAATCCGAGCAATAGGGGGGCGCAGAGGTGGGGGAGTATGTAGAGCTTAAAACGAGTGTACTCTGCGCCCTGCATAGCGAGATTGGCGATACAGTACCCCCGGATCTGAACCGAATGGGACCCGGAGGCAAGGGAGATTGTTTGGGAGGCTGGGTAGGTGTGGAGGGAGCAGCGCCTTACAGTGTCGGGGTGGACAAAGCTCTCTGTGATCCCGGAGTTGAAAAGACAGGGGGTCTCCTGCCCGTTGACCCTGACGTCCATCATAGAGTTCTTCAGCTGTTTTGGCTGCGACTGGTCGAGGGTGACTGCGCCCAGCTGCAAGTAGTCTGTGTGGTCGGTGGAGTCACAAGATGGCGGCCCCCATGAGTCGCACGTGTCGGGCTGGGGCGAAGATGCTGACCAAGATGGCCGCCCCCATCGGTCGCATGTGTCGGTCGGTGCCGGGGCCGGTGGCCAAGATGGCGGCCCCCATGAGTCGCACGTGTTGGTTGGTATTGGGGCCAGCAACCAAGATGGCACCCTCCATGAGTCGCACGATACTGATGACGCATCTGATGGGGGCGTTCCGGGCAGGCATGCAGCCGCATTGCGGGGTCTGTGGGGCTGTGAGTCCATGGGTCAGGCCTGGTGTGTTTTCGATTTTTGGGCCTTAGGCCGGCCCAGACAGACTCTAGCGAAGTGCCCCTTTTTCCCACAATCGATACATGTTGCTGTTCGGGCTGGGCAGCGCTGCTGGGGGTGTTGGCCCTGGCCGTAGAAGTAGCACTGCGGTTCGCCGGGCTGGGCTGGCAGACGCGCGGCACAGGCCTGCGACATAGTCGGGTCCGACAGGGGTCGCAACGAGGGTGTCCAGGAGGGGTTCAGCAGGCCCGCGGGGAACGCACTGAGGTTCTGGTAGGCTACCTCTCGTGAGGTCGCTAGCTTTACCATTTCCCGCAGGTCGGAGGTCCCGTTTTCCAGCAGGTGCTGCCTGATATAGTTCGAGCGGACACCCACACGTAGGTGTCCCGGATCTGTGAGTTCATGTGTTCCTCCACCGTCACATCTCAATAGCTGCAGTTCCTCGCGAATGGAGTCAGGGTTTCGAAATACTCATCCAGCGATTCTCTGGCGCGTTGACAGCGAGTAGTGAGGAGGTGTCTGGTGAACACCTCATTTACGGGCCTCACAAAATGTGCCTTGAGAGTTGCGACTGCCGCCTTGTACACGGCCGCTTTTTCGATCATTACCGAGATTCGATGGCTCATTCGGACATGGAGGAGTTGCAGCTTGAGAGTCTCTGTGGGAGGCGTTGTGGAGGAGTCGAAGGAGGCCTCGAAGCATTGGAGCCAATGTTCGAATATTTCCTTGGCTTCGGACGTGCGGGTGTCGAGTTCGAGCCTGTCTGGCTTTAGAGTGGCTTTCATAGTGCTGTCTATGACTACTAAATTGATATACCTTCAATTCACAGTGAGGCAGAGAGAGCAAGTGAACAGTCGGCTTTATTAGTCATGAACTTGCCTAGCCGGCCTATATATGGCCCCGGTGTGGGCGGAGCCAGAGGCAGAGGTATACCGGGTTACAGTACAGTACCTGGAAGCAGTTCATATCACCACTTTCAGGTCATTGGTCACAGGTTATGGTATCATGCATGCATTATGGTGAATACATTCACCACAGTGGGTTTCCTCCGGATGCTCCGGTTTCCTCCCACAATCCAAAAATGTGCAGGTTAAGTGGGATTATGGGGATAGGGCCGGGGAGTTAGTCTAGGTTCGGGTGCTTTTTCGGAGGGTTCGTGCATACCCGGTGGGCCAAATCGCCTCCTTCTGACCTGTAGAGATTCTATGATTCTATAACAAGTGCTGGTTTGTGGCCAATTTATCACACATACCTTAACAACACTGAGATTGAATTGTGGCTGTATTTTTTTCTCTCTATATAATTCACTTGTATAGCAACCAATGTCAATCAGTTGGGGACAATATGCAGCATTGACCAAGTAGGAAGAGGTTTATGTGGCGAATGTATTATGCCAATAATCCATCATTGTATTTGTATCTGTGCTATGCTGTTGCCCTTGTGGGCTCCCCCTATGGGCCATTTTATGGCATTATCCATAGGGGAACATGTTGGGGCATGTATGGGCTCCGCACATGGCTCCTCCCCTTGAAGGGAGGTATAAAGAGCAGTTGACCTGTAGGCGGTTCTCAGTATTGGATCAGTCGCAGGCAGGTACTGTTCTAAGTTGATTAAAGCTACGATTTACTTCTACTCATGTCTCAAGTGAATTGATGGTTACATCAGTTTATAATAGCACTTAAGAGAAGCCATCATGGACAAAATTATTGTTTGTCAAACTGGTCCAATTAGAAGTGACCATTTGGAACAAGAGGCAATTGTTCAAGAAATCATTGAATTTTTTGGAGTTTGAGGTTTAACATGTTTCCTGGCTGATGGAAAGAAGGTAACAATTGTTTTCTCCCTGATTGATACATCAATCTCTGTTACGATTGGTTTTCTGTAACTCAAACTGTTACTTCACCAATGCAAGTCTCATTGTTTTACACCCATATAAACTTGGGCAGCATTCTATGAGGTGGGAGGAGTGGGGGGGGGGCAAGGGGGGCTTGCAGATGGCTCAGCGTCCCCCCTTCCCCCCAGAAGCAAATGGAGTGTGGAGTTGACCCGCACAACGCCAGCCCCGCCCCTCAGCTATGAGGTGCTGCAGTCAGGCTAAATTGGGGCAGTGTGGGACTTGCGGCCCTCACTTGGGAGGAATACCCACCCTCTGGAGCTGGGAATGATCAGATTGGTCTGCAAGAGCACAGTAACAGACGCTGCTGGGGCTGCATGAATCCCTACAGTACCAAAGGAGGCCATTCATCCCATCGAGACTGCATGAGCACCCTACCCATGCCCACTCCCCACTATCCCCATAACCTCATACCCTAACCTGCACATTCCGAGACACTAAGGGGTGATTTAGCAAGGCCCGATCTACCTAACATGCACACCTTTGGACTGTGGACCGAAACCGGAGCACCCGGAGAAAACCCACGCAGACACGGGGAGAACATAGACAGTCACCCAAGGCTGGAATTGAACCTGGGTCCCTGGTGCTGTGAGGCAGCTGAGCTCTAACCACTGTTCCAGCCTGCCGCCCTTACTCCCCTCTTCCTTCCCACCCTTTGAGAAAGATTTTTTTTTAAGTGATTTGCCCACACCCACCTGACTGACTTATTTCATAGAATTTCATAGAATTGACAGTGCAGAAGGAGGCCATTCAGCCCATCGAGTCTGCACTGGCTCTTGGAAAGAGCACCCTACCCAAGGTCAACACCTCCACCCCATCCCCATAACCCAGCAACCCCACCCAACACTAAGGGCAATTTTGAACACTAAGGGCAATTTATCATGGCCAATCCACCTAACCTGCACATCTTTGGACTGTGGGAGGAAACCGGAGCACCCGGAGGAAACCCACGCACACACGGGGAGGATGTGCAGACTCCGCACAGACAGTGACCCAAGCCAGAATCGAACCTGGGACCCTGGAGCTGTGAAGCGATTGTGCTATCCACAATGCTACTGTGCTGCCGTAATGGTGCCGTAATGCCGTTATGATGGTACCAGAGCGTGGAGACTCCCTACGAGCTCTCCCCCACAGATCCGCTTCCGACATCTTTTATAACTGTTCTAACCTTTTCATTATGTATCCTCATATGTGTATCTTATGTTCTATGTTTTCATGTATGGAGCGAGTGTCTGGACTGTACATAGAACAACACTTTTCACTGTACCTCGGTACATGTGACAATAAATCTAAATCTAAATTACATGGGCAGTGTATTATCTGAATCAATTGGCTTGCTAACAGGCTCAACTGACACCTAATTATTTATTTAAATATGGTAAGTGGGCTGCTGATTGGCTGAATTCTGGCCCGAGATCAGAATTACAGCCTAGAGGGAGTCCCTATTCTGAAAGGGTAAAGTAGAAATCAAGTAGGAATCCAATACCGATTTCCATTAAAACGCCACCATGGCCAAGTTAACAGCAACTGTGGACGGAATATTAAATTGTGGAGACGAAATGGAATGTTGGGTGGGTATCACAGCGTGTTTACTGTCAGGCGGCATGATGGGAAATCGCGCCAATGTGAGTTCCACCCTGCCTTCGGGAAGAGAGCTCAAGAAGCAGACTGCATTGGCTGCATTTCAAAAGGACTTCCCAACAAAGTACTTTGAGATGTCCAGGGATCATGAAAGGCTTTATAAATACACGTCCATCCTTCTGTAAAAGACGGCAAATCAACATTTCTACCAAAAAATAGAAGATCCACTTCTAGCTTTCTTTGGACTGCTATGATCACCCCTCAACCCCAAAAAGCCTCCTTTTTTTCAGTTAAAAATTTAATAGGATTTACTTTAATTCCATGTAGTTTGGCACCTGGCTTGCCCAATGGCAACATCACAAGCACTGACAGAAAACACAACTCCTTAAATGAGGGGATCATTACAGCCCTCTGTAAATCAGTCACCACCCCCAATAAATTAAAAATCAATCATTCAAAAACCATGATGACATGAGGTTGAGCGTGCAGTTGTGAAGTAATATGAAATTACAGGAGAAACTGACATCCAAATGAATGAGCAACCTCACTCTGAAAAGGTACATGGATAAATGATGTGTGAGAGAGAAACATATTGAACTGATACAGCGGATTGATTATGCTTTTCCGGGAATTGGTTGAGTGCATTGTGAGCGCAATGAATCCGATTTGATTTGTACCCAACCGAATGCAAGAGTCGATCATCTGAATAGGTATAATGTCCATTAAACATTTATTTTTACTAAATACAGTACCAAAATAAAGAATTAAGTACCTTTGCTAACACTATGATTGGAAAGATGCAGGCCCTTCTCTCCTGCCCCCAAAAAACTGAGCTTGTTAAATCCAGCCTTCTGAGGAGCGAGCCCATTGTAAGAGTAATTAGAATGAGATGCTTGGTACGGTGATGTATAAAAGTGGTGGCATCTGTAGGGAGAGGAAGCAGAGTTAACGTATTGAGTCCATGTGGCTCTTCTTCAGAGTTAAAGAGAGGGAAAATGAGTTTGATTATATATTGTATAAAGAAGGGCTGGAACAGCTGGAAGAGTGATTCGTGGAAGATGGGAGTCATTGCAACAAAGATATATCAAAAACTCAAGAACACGTAACAGGTTGCCCAGTGGGGGAGGGGGAGGGGAAGAGGTGGGGGGAATGAGAAGGTAGGGTTTTTGCATAGGTACAAAAAATGTATGGTTTTTTAAATAAAGGGTTTAAGATGGAGGAGAAAGGTCTCGCATTAAAGCTGTTGAACTCAATGTTGAGTTCTGAGGACTGTGACATGCCTGATCGGAAGATGGGGGGGGTTCTCTGCTTCGCCGACCAAGTGCCCGCGCCATCGTGAACGCCGTCGCGTTTCACGACGGCGTGAACAAAGCCCGGGCACAACCTATTTTGGCCCCGACAGAGGGCCAGCACGGCGCTGGAGTGGTTCACGCCACTCCAGCGCCCCTACGTGGTGCCAAATGGGTGCCGTGCCAATCCGCGCATGCGCAATTGGGGCAGCTCAATCCTGAGCATGCGCAGTTGGGCCGCACCACCCTGCGCATGCGGGGGAACATCTTACGCGCGCTGGCCCCGGCGCAATATGGCGTGGGTGTTCAGGGGCCGGCCGCGGCAGAATGTAGGCCCGGGGGGGGGAGAGGCTGGCCCGCCGATCGGTGGGCCCCGATCGCGGGCCAAACCCCTTCGGAGCCCCCCCCCCCCCCCCCCGGTGAAGGAGCCCCCCCTCCGCCACTCCACCCCCACAGGCTGGCCCCCGAGCGTTCCCGCAGAGTTCACGCCGGCAGCGACCAGGGGTGGACGGTGCTGGCGGGGGACCCTGTCGTGTCGGAGGAGCCGCTCGGCCCATCCGGGCCGGAGAATCACCGCTTGCCGTTTGCAGCAATACTCCGAGTGGCCCGCCGCGATTCGCATGGCGCTGGTTTCGGGGGGGTGGGGTGGAGAATCGCCCGCGGGGGTCGGGGCGGCGTGGCGTGATTCGCGCGGCGCCCCGGCGATTCTCCCACCCGGCGTGGTGGGGGGAGAATACCGCCGGAGATGCTGCTCCTCCAGCTTGCATTGGACTTCACTGCAGCATTGCAGCAGGCCGAAGATGGACTTGTGGGCCTGAGGGAAAGATGCTGAGCTAAAGTGGCAAGTGACAGGAAGGTTGCTCAGTGTATAATCCAACATATTTTTTCCCCTTCTTTAATTCTGAGGAGGAGACACGTTGACTCGGTTTTCTCTCCCTACAGATGCTGCCAAACTTTCTGTTCTTGTTGCATGGTACAGTGGCTTGAATTCTACTGGTCCCTCTCCCTGTTATGATATTGAATCTCATCGAGGAAGATGGTCACTTTTTAGATCTCCAATGGTTGCGGGGATCCTAAGCAAAGCTATTGGGGTACAATGCGGAACAAAAAGACTCATAATCCCACTCACCGACCATCCTTGTCCTCACTGGCCCAACAACTGAATTTCAAAGCTCTCATCCTGGATTTCTAATTGCCTCCTCGCTCCATATCTTTGCGAGGTCGTCCAGCCCTACAAACTTCTGGAAGCTCTGTGTTCCTCCAATTCTGGTCTGTGTGTCTCCCCAACTTTCTTCACCCCATCGTCAAGAGTGATTCCAACTGCCTCCAAACGAAAGTCTACAGTTACTTCTCTGAGCCTCTCCACCTCTCGCCTAAGAAAACAAATGACCTCTTTGATTATGGGTTTGATCAGCTATCCTTTTATCCCCTCTTTTTTTTTTCTGCCTGAAGATGCTGTTGAGAAGCATCTCCGGGCATTTCATGACAAGAGACACTGTAGGCGGGGCTTTCCAGTCACAGCCGCCCACCACCAAAACAGGAAATTCCTATCCAAGGTCAATAGGCCTTTAAATGGTCCGTCAAATTGTGCACCCGCCCATGATGATTTCCGCGGCAGGCGAGACCGTTAAATCTACCCTTAAATAAATCCAAGTTGTTGTTGTAGTATGGTGTAACTCACAAAGATAGCCGGTGTGAAGCCATAGAATCATAGAATCCTGACAGCGCAGAAAGAGGCCATTCAGCCCATCGAGTTTGCACTGACCCTCTAAAAGAGCACCCTACCCAGGCCCAGTCCCCCGTCCCTATCCTTGTAGCCCCACCTTACCTTTGGATACTGAGGGGCAATTTAGCACGGCCAACGCATCTAAGTGTTGGAAAATTACATCTGGTCCAGTATGCGCTCGTGAGGCAGGGAACTACGAGTGAGGGTCTTTATTCGACCTAACCCTTCTGTATTTAACCCAAGGAGTGCTTAATGGTGGCAAGATGCTCGTGAAATGGGAACATATCCATTCTCCAGCATTAGGTATTCCGCAACTTTCACACAACAAAACCAGCCTATGGAAAGTGTCAGACCATTGTGTATTGGATATATCCCACAATAAGAAACATGGAAAGACCATCTCATCAGAATCGTATAATCGCAATTACATCTCAAGACACTCCAGCTGACAACAGCAATCATTTTGCAGAAGGGATTTCTTTTTGTTACCTAACCAGTTTAATGTTTTAGTTACCCTCTGTGTGCAGATCTTGAATTATAATCCGGATTTTTTTTTTTCTTTTGTTCCTCATTTTCTAATTTTAATTTAGTTGAAAGGTTAATTGTATGAAAATTAGAACAGGGATAAGTGAAGCATCTGAAATCTTTTACATCACCTGACTGCGCTATTTAATAACTGATTAATCGTATGGTTCAATCTCTGTAGCCTGAGTACCGGTGTATATGGCAATGTAATCAGCAAACGCCATCATTAAACTCCACGAGGATGAAGATGTAACATCACCACTGATTGTCCCAGCATTACCAAACCTGATGATACCTTTACATTTTCAAAGATTCTAATTGCAGCTTGTGTCTCCAGATTCAGAGTAAAGATATATAGTTCCATAGACCTATGAGGACGTTTTCCCTTTGATATTCTTTGCACGGCAAGAAGGAAACTTCTTCCCCTATCAGTTAGGGTTGTAGAATGGTCGCAGAGGAGGCCACTCGGCCCATTGCTTTCATGCAAGCTCTCTGCCAAGGCAACTGACCACGTCCCACCCCCCCCCCCCCCCACCCCCCCCAATCATCTCCCCACTGCCCCGTGAATCCTTTCTCTTCAGGGGCCCTTCAATTCTGTTCTGAAAGCTCCAATTGAATCTGCCCGCACCGGGCAGAACATCATCATCCCATTGACTCACCCATTGTGTGAAAAGGTTTCCCTCATGCCGCCATTCACCTTAAATCAGAGTTCTCTGCTTCCCCACTCTTTTGCCAATGGGAAACCTTTCCCTCTATCCACAGCGTCAAAATCAGAAGTGGGCACCCTGCGACCCGGGGCCCACTTGCGGCCCACCAGATTTCTGAGTGCGGCCCCACGAGACATTTTGTTGACCGTTGCCCACGTGCAGGGTTATCACATACCACTGAATTTATGTCCACGTAGTTTGTTTTCCACTGATATAACTGAAGTTATAGGCACGTAAAGCAAGGGCAGGCGACGTGAGGTGTGTGCTGATTGCTCACAACATTGACTCTGAGAGATTTTGCGTCCAAAGTGTAAATATGTATTTTGTTTGTAACCATTTGAAGTTGATGATAGTTCTATTGATATATAGGGCGGGATTCTCCCGTACCCGGCAGGGTGAAATTCCCCCGCACCTTCAGAGTTCAAGAGGGCGTGAAACCGTTAACAGGTGCCTGTGGACGGTGTGAGGCCAGTAGCAGCCCCAGGCTCATCGGGATCGCGTCTTCTCGGAGTCGGGTTGCTTATGAATGCAGCCCAAAGTGGGTGGTAAACTCCATCCAAGGCTAAATACTGGCATGAGACCGATAGTCAACAAGTACCGTAAGGGAAAGTTGAAAAGAACTTTGAAGATATAATTGGACGTGATTGAGACTGAACCAGAGTTTTATGAAGGTTCACAGAATCATAGAATTTACAGTGCAGAAGAAGGCCATTCGGCCCATTGTTCTTTTCATCAAAGTGATGGGGCAAGGCCTGAGAAGAATATGGAAATTAAAGTAAGTGAACTCAATTTTTGGGACATTGGAACCAGTTCTGGACCATTACAAATCAGACGGTCTACACCTGGGCAGGACTGGAACCAATGTCCTCGAGGGGTTGTTTGCTAGTGCTGTTGGGGAGGGTTTAAACTAATGTGGCAGGGGGATGGGAGCAAATGCAGGATGTCAGAGGGTAGTAAAGAGGGGGCAGAGGTAGAAGAGCTGATGTGCAGACAGATCTTGCAAAGATGCATAAACAATAGGGTTGTCATGGTGGGTGATTTTAACTTCCCCTATATTGGCTGGGACACACTTACTGCTAGAGGCATAGGTAGAGCAGAATTTGTAAGGAACATCTAGGAGGGTTTCTTGAAACAATATGTACATAGCCCAAAACAGGAAGGGCCATATTAGACCTGGTGCTGGGAAATGAGCCCGGCTAGGTGATCGAAGTTTCAGTAGAAGATCATTACACGAACAGTGATCATAATTCCGTAAGTTTTTTTGAAGCTACTTATGGAAAAGGATAAGAGTGGTCCTCAGTGGGAGAAGGCTAATAACGACAGCATTAGACAGGATCTGGAGTGTTGACTGATTGAGGGAAAATCAACATCCGACATGTGGGAGGCTTTCAAATGTCAGCTGATTAGAATTCAGGGTCGGCCTGTACCTGTGAGGATGAAAGATAAGGGTAGCAAGTATAGGGAACCCTGGATAACAAGGGATATTCTGAATCTTGTCAAAAAGAAAAAGGAAGCATTTGTAAGGTCTAAAAGGCTTCGGACAGATGAAGCCCTTGAAGAATAGAAAACAAGTAAGAAGGAACTTAAGGTAGGAGTTAGGAAGATTAAATGGGGTCATGAAATGTCATTGGCAAACAGGATTAAGGAAAATCCTAAGGTGTTTCATACATTTGTAAAGAGCAAGAGCGTAGCCGGAGAAAGGATTGGTCCATTCAAGGGTATTGGAGGGAATCTATGTATGGAACCAGAGGAAGTGGGGGAGATACTAAATGAATACTTTGCCTCAGTATTCACCAAAGAAAAGGACTTGGTGGATGAGGAGTATAGGGTAGAGTGTATAGATAGTCTGGGTCATGTTGAGATTAACAAAGAGCTGTTGGCATTTTCGAAAGCATTAAAGCAGATAAGTCCCCAGGAACTGACGGGATCTATCCCAAAATACTGCGGGAGGCAAGCGAGGAAATTGCTGGGGCTTTGACAGTAATCTTTGTATCTGTCATAATATCCACTCATGTATATAATGAGGTGCAGACAGGCAGTGATTGACACACAGGATGACCAGTAAGCACACAACACAGTGCAGCCAATCACCAGACAGGACACTACCACTATAAAGCCAGAGGGCACTACGTTTCCCGCTCTCCCTGGACCCAGCCACTGAGACAGTCAAAGTCCACGAGCTAGCCAGTGCAAACACCATGCGGGAGCTAGTAAGTCTGGTCAGGCTACTACTAGGTCTCCAGTCAGTTCAGTATAGTGTCGACCCATAGCTGAATATGTTTATCAGTTCTATCGTTGAATAAAACAGCGTTGGATCTTCTCCAGTGTTAAACGTCAGTTTCTAGCTTCCCTGCATCGAGTGCAGTCCACATCGAACCAACCTGCCTAACACATCACTATCCTCATTGGCTACAGGTGAAGTTCCAGAGGACTGTGGAGTAGCCAACATTGTTCCATTGTTTAAGAAGGACAGCAGGGATAATCCAGGAAATTATAGGCCGGTGAGCCTTCCGTCAGTGGTAGGGAAACTTTTGGAAAAGATTCTTCGAGATAGGATTTACTCACATTTGGAAGCAACTGGACTTATTAGTGATGGACAACATGGTTTTGTGAAGGGGAGGTCGAGCCTCACTAATTTGATCGAGCTTTTTGAGGAAGTGACAAAGATGACAGATGAGAGAAAGGCTGTAGATATTGTAAACATGGACTTCAGTAAAGCGTTTAACAAGGTACGTCATGGTAGACTGGTACAAAAGGTGAAGTCACACAGGATCAGGGGAGAGCTGGCAAGTGGATACAGAACTGGCCTGGGCACAGAAGACAGAAGGTAGCAGTAGAAGGGTGCCTTTTTGAATGAAGGTTGTGAATAGCGGCGTTCCACAGGGATCAGTTCTGGGGCCTTTCTTGTTCGTGGTGTATATAAATTATTTGAAAGAAAATGTAGCTGGTCTGATTAGTAAATTCACAGATTACACAAAAATTCAGTACTCAACACCGACAACTGCCAATCTCTAGGCGCAATTCTGCAACTCATCTGCTTCATTCTGGATCGCAACGTCTTCACCTTCGACAACAAGTTCTTCATCCAGACGCACAGAACAGCCATGGGGACCAAATTCACACCTCAATATGCTAACATCTTCATGCACAAGTTTGAACAAGACCTCCTCACCGCACAGGAGCTTCAACCGACGCTATACACCAGATACATCGATGACAATTTTTTCCTTTGGACCCAAGGCAAAGAATCACTGAAATGACTACACGATGACATCAATAAGTTCCATCCCACCATCAGACTCACCATGGACTACTCTCCAAAATCAGTTACATTCTTGGACACACGCATGTCCATCAAGGACGGTCACCTCAGCACTTTCCTTTACCGCAAGCCCACGGATAACCTCACGATGCTCCACTTCTCCAGCTTCCACCCTAAACACATTAAAGAAGCCATCCCCTATGGACAAGCCCTCCGTATACACATGATCTGCTCAGACGAGGAGCGTAACAGACATCTACAAACGCTGAAAATGCCCTCGTACGAACGAGATATGGTGCTCGACTCTACGATCGACAGTTCCAACGTACCACAGCAAAAAAACCTCATCGACCTCCTCAGAAGACACACACGGGACACAACCGACAGAGTACCCTTCGTCGTCCAGTACTTTCCCGGAGTGGAGAAACTACGACATCTTCTTCGCAGCCTTCAACACGTCATCAATGAAGATGAATATCTTGCCAAGGTAATCCCCACACCCTCACTACTTGCCTTCAAACAACCGCACAACTTCAAACAAACCATTGTTAGCAGCAAACTACCCAGCCTTCAGAACAGCGACCGCGATATCACACAACCCTGGCATGGCAATCTCTGCAAGACGTGCCAGATCATCAACATGGATCACACCATTACACGTGAGAACACCACCCACCAGGTGCGCAGTACATACTCGTGCGACTTGGCCAACATTGTCCACCTCATACGCTGCAGGAAAGGATGTCCCGAAGCGTGGTACATTGGTGAGACCATGCAGACGCTGCGACAACGAATTAACTGATATCGCACGACAATCACCAGGCAGGAATGTTCCCTTCCAGTCGGGGAACACTTCAGCAGTCAAGGGCATTCAGCCTCCGATCTCCGGGTAAGCGTTCTCCAAGGCGGCCTTCAGGACGTGCACCAACGCAGAATCGCCGAGCAGAAACTTATAGCCAAGTTCCGTACACATGAGTGCGGCCTCAACCGGGACCTGGGATTCATGTCACATTACATTCATCCCCCACCATCTGGCCTGGGCTTGCAAAATCCTACCAACTGTCCTGGCTTGAGACAAATCACACCTCTTTAACCTGGGGTTACCCCTATCTCTGGATCTGTAAAGACTTAAATACCTGCAAATGCTCGCATTCTAAGCATTGTCTGGCATCTTTGAATTTGTCTATATATATGTTTCTGGAACATACCTCTTCATTCACCTGAGGAAGGAGCAGTGCTCTGAAAGCTAGTGTTTGAAACAAACCTGTTGGACTTTAACCTGGTGTTGTAAGACTTCTTACTGTGCTCACCCCAGTCCAACATCCACATCACAACACAAAAATTGGGGGAGTTGCGGATAGTGAAGAGGATTATCAGAGGATACAGCAGGTTATAAACTGGTTGGAGTCTTCGTCGGAGAAATGGCAGATGGAGTTTAATCCGGACAAGTGTTAATCCGGACACTTGAGAAGTTCCAATGCATGTAGGAATTACACAATAAATGGTTCGAACTCTTGCGAGTACTGACAGGCAGAGAGATCTGGACATGCATGTCCACCAATCACTGAAAGTGGCAACGCATGTGAATGAGGTGGTCAATACGGGGCAGCATGGTGGTGCAGTGGCTTAGCTTTGCTGCCTCGCGGCGCCGAGGTCCCAGGTTCGATCCCAGCTCTGGGTCACTGCCCGTCTGGAGTTTGCACATTCTCCCCGTGTTTGCGTGAGTTTTGCCCCCTCAACCTAAAAATGTGCAGGCAAGGTGGATTGGCCACACTAAATTGCCCCTTCATTGAAAAAAATGAATTGGGTACTCTAAATTTTTTTTTAAAAGAAGGTATACGGCATGCTGGTCTTCAGCGATCGGGGCATTGAATATAAAAATTGACAAGTCATGTTGCAGCTGTACAGGACCTTAGTTAGGCCTTCATTTGGAGCATTGTGTACAATTCTGGTCGCCACACTACGGACGTGGATGCTTTGCAGAGGGTACAGAAGCGGTTTACGAGGATGTTGCCTGGGTATGGAGGGCATTAGCTATGAGGAGAGATTAGATAAACTCGGTCTGTTCTCACTGGAATGACGGAGGTTGAGAGGCGACCTGATAAAGGTCTACAAGATTATGAGTGGCATGGACAGAGTGGATAGTCAGATCCTCTTTCCTCGGGTAGGAGATTCAAGCACAAGGGGACATAGGTTTAAAGTGCATGGGGAAAAGTTTAGAAAAGATGTACAAGGCAAGTTTTTTACACAGAGGTGGTAAATATCTGGAACGCATTGCCTGGGGAGGTGATGGGAGCAGGTATGATAGTGGCACTTCAGGGGACATCCAGACAAATCTATGAATAGGGTGGGAATGTAAGGATACGCACTCCACAAGTGCAGACAGTTTTAGTTTAGGCAGGTACCATGGTCGGCACAGGCTTGGAGGGCCGAAGGGCCTGTTCCTGTGCTGTATTGTTCTTTGCTCAATGTCAAATCAGTGACAGAAAGAGAAATAAAAAGAAGGAAAGAAATATTGGATTAAGGGAGAAAGAGAGAGGAAGAAAAAGTAAATACTTTTTTTTACATTCTCCAACAACAATTAAAACTCAAAGGGATGAGACTCCGTTCTTGGAATAGTTAATTTTTCAGTGTCAGCCAGGCTGGCTGGAAATAAATTAATATTCATCACGTTGGTGAAAAGAAACTTAGACTGGAAATGACTTGCCTCAATGTTTTGTGATGCAAGTACAGGAATTTAACATCACTCAATGCACCTGAAGATAACAGTGGAACAATACATCTCAGAGCAACTTCTCAGTTTCCACACTGCCCCGTGCCGGAAATTGAGGTGGTATTTGTACAAAGATGACAGTGGATGTTACTCGCCTTACCATTCCTTTGACACCAATGTTTGGGCTTATTAATTTTGAAGCAGCGTGTATTGTTGGGTTTAATTTAAACCCGAGCATTGGAACAGAGTGTTATTGAGTTGAATCCTGATACTTGAATCTGGTTTAAGATCAGGTTCTCATTTTAGACCAGGGTTGATTGAGTGAAACATATTAAACATGAGTTAATGCTCATAATTCAACGGCAATTAATTTCCAATAATGTTTCCCACTCAACACCTTCTATCACTTCAACATAAATTGAAATACAATTCGCCAGGATATCTTTGTACATCCAGTCAAGGTGTAATTAGAATTTATGGAGCTCGCAATTAGAAAGCACTTTATCACATTTCTTCAAAACATCCTGCTGAATCTCACAAACTTTGAAGTACAGTCACCATCGTTATGTGGTTGAACGCAGCAGCCATTGTCCACACAGATAGATCCCACAGGGGGCCAATGAGATGAATGACAAAGCCACAGTCAGGGACACAACGGGCCAACCAGCCTCCTTTTGTGCCAGAATCCCCTCTCAGGTGAAGGGCAGGAGGACCTATAAGACTGAATGTTTCAGCGAACATCCACCGGAATTTCTGCAGGCAGCTTCCAATCCATCAGTTCTGCCTCTTTTGTCAGTGAAAGAAAGGGATCAAGAGGTGTCATCATTCTCACCTCCAGATACAAGAATTCCAATCTTTGTAAATTCCAACTGGGAAAATAATCCTTCCCACCTCCTGTCAGCAACTTCTGACTCACTGGTTAAGAGAGTGATGATCAGTCTCTCTCGTTCACTCAATCTCTTTTTTCTACAACTGCTCTCTTCCCTCCTTCCCTAATACATTCAACACTGAGATGTGACCCTTTGCACAATATGCTAACTAAGGCAATTGATATTAGCACCAGGGGATGGAGTGCTTCATCTCTTTAAGGACTTTGGGCTGAAGGAGTCTGCAGGTGGTCGAGTGAGTGAATTGACGGTTTGATGACAACATCAATCACCCTCCCCCCCCCACCCCCACCACTGCCCCCTACCCCCACACCACCCCCATCCCCTCAGGTTATTTTCCTGGAGGTAGGATATGATTTGGAAGGGAAACCTGCCCACAAGCAGCGAGCAGGCTACAAAAGAGAATGAAAGGCATATCAAAGTCTATTTTAGAGGCATTTCCCAAGTCTCCTGTAGGTCTACCAAAGCATCGGGGAGGAGGTCAGCTGCCTGGGAAAGGCCCGCTGACTGCAGGATCGGGAAAGGGGGCGGTGAGGGCTGGTCAGCGCACCAGGCTGGTTTTGAGGAACCCCAATCCCTGCCGGAGAGAGTAGGTCATCGGACTCGAAACCTTAGCTCTTTTCTCTCCCTACAGATGCTGCCAGACCTGCTGAGATTTTCCAGCATTTTCTCTTCCGTCCCAATCCCTGCCTGCCTGGCCACGGTTATGGCCTTAACCCTGTTATCCCTCCACAATGCTGGCCCCGACTGCTGAGTCCATGTTATAATTTCGGAAGGTTAAAAGGTTGAGGAGGGGGTGCCTCGAGATGGAGGTGCTCTCTATCTCTCTTATCTGAATTGCAGGTTGCTGATCCTTCCACACAGCAGGCCACCATGCTCAGAATTTGCACATGTGCCCCCCTTTTTATTTGTGAGTGATTCAGTCTGAAAATAACCAGCAGATAAAGGTTTGTTTATTGCAAAACCACAGCTGTAAGGTACAAAAATAAAAAATGCCAAAGTTACTAATTTGAAGACATGTAAAGGTTAAATGCAGATAAAGAAAGATAAAATTCAGTTGAGTCCTTTTGGATGTTGTTGCAGGCCGATGGTTATAAAGTGTTGGTTGACTGAAGAAGTTATGTTTAGCAGCTACTGTAATGGCTTCTGTCGTCAGTCAAGGTTTGCCTTTTCAGATGGACTCAGTAGTTCAAGAAGTTTTCAGGAGAGAGAGAGGCGCTTCGTGTTTCTCACTAATTTTCAGCAGAACAACAGTTAATAATAAATCATTTTTATTATTGTCACAAGTTGTTAGGCAGGTTGGTTCGACGTGGACTGCGCTTGATGCAGTGTGGCGAGAGACAGACCTCTAACACTGGAGAAGATCCAACACGATTTTATTCAACGATATAACTAATATACATGCTCAACTGTGGGTCGACACTATACTGAACTGACTGGAGACCTGGTACTAGCCTGACCAGACTTACTAGCTACCGCATGGTGTTTGCACTTGCTAGCTCGTGGACTCTGACTGTCTCAGTAGCTGGGTCCAGAGAGAGCGGGAAACCTAGTGCCCTCTGGCTTTATAGTGGTAGTGTCCTGTCTGGTGATTGGCTGCTCTGTGCTCTGTGCTTACTGGTCATCCTGTGTGTCAATCACTGCCTGTCTGCACTCCATTATATACAGGAGTGGATATTATGACAAGTAGGTTTACATCAACACTGCAATGAAGTCACTGTGAAAAGCCCCTAGTTGTCACACTCTGGCACCTGTTCGGGTACACCGAGGGAGAATTCAGAATGTTCAATTCACCTAACAAGCTCGTCTTTTCGGGACTTGTGGGAGGAAACCAGAGCACCTGGAGGAAACCCACGCAGACACAGGGCAAACGTGCAGACTCTGCACAGACAGTGACCCAAGCCAGGATTTGTACCATGGTCCCTGGCGCTGTGCAGCAACAATGATAACTACTATGCCACCGTGCCGCCCATGGTTGACTTTGAGATAACTGCCTCGTTGTCCTCCCTTGGCGGAGGACCCTCTCTGCTTTTGTCACAAACAGAGGAAAAATTAACACAGAAGTGTGGTTCACCGGAAGCACATTAACGTCCTCCACATACACCACCTTAGCGCATTCTCTGAATCTGAGGTAAACTCGTGTAAAATTGGCAACCATCTGATACTGTGGGGCCCACTGAATCAGAGTGTCCATCCTTACCTTCTACACAATCAACGGACGATGGAGACCATGGTTCCAGTCTCTGGAGTGAAATCAAACATACAAACTTGGAGCAGAAGTAGGTAATTTGGCCCCTCACAGCAATTCCACCATTTGGTAAGATCATGACTGATCTGTTTTTGTTTCAAGTTCCACATTCCCCATCTGCCCCCGATAAGCTTTGATTCCCTTGTCTAACAAGAATCTAACTACCTCCGCCTTGTAAATATTCAATGACCCCCACCCTCCACCACCTTCTGAAGCAGATAGTTCCAAAGTCTCAAAACCCTCTGAGAGAAATTAATTCTCTTCATCTCTGTCCTAAAAGGGCGAACCCTAGTTCTCGGTTCACCTACACAAAGAAACATCCTTTCCACATCCAGCTTGTCAGGACCATTCAGGATCTTGTCACATCTCTCGCTCTTCTACACCCTGTGGTAGTCACCACTGTTGTATATATATCACATATGAGATGTAATATGGTAAGGCTCCTGTACTACAGGTACGGGGGTAGATCCCTGCCTGCTGGCTCCGCCCAGTAGGCGGAGTATAAATGCGTGGGCTCACCGAGCTGCAGCCATTTCGGCAGCAGCTGCGGGAGGCTACACATCTCTGCGTAATAAAGCCTCGATTACTCTCTACTCTCGTCTCGTCGGAATTGATAGTGCATCAATTTATTAAGCAGAGATTTTACAATGATGGATCTCTGCATCAAGCCAGATCGCCTGCAGCTGCACCCTCAAGCAGACAATGCCAAGTCAGCCTTCGCACATTGGTTAGCTTGCTTTGAAGCATACATCGGATCTGTGACAGAACCACCCGAAGCTCCAGATCTTGTATATGCGGCTCAGCTCCAATACCTTTCCCCTCATCCGGGACGCGCCTACCTATGCTGAGGCCATGGCACGACTGAAAGAGAACTACACTCAGCAGACCAACAAACTCTATGCCAGGCACCTCCTGTCCATGCAGCATCAACTCCCTGGTGTGTCTGTGGAAGATTTCTGGTGTGCCCTGCACGCCCTGGCGAGGGACTGTGATTGCCAGGCCGTTTCAGCCGTTGAACATTCCGAACTCCTAATTAGGGATGCTTTTGTTACGGGCATTGGTACATCCGCCAGCGTCTCTTAGAAGGGGCTACCCTCGATCTCGCGGCGACCATGAAACTCGCAAACTCACTAACGGTTGCTTCCCGTAATGTACAAACGTACGCCCTCGACTGCACGGCGCCCCCCTCTCCTGGACATCATGGACCCCACCAGAAAACACCACATTGTGGACCCCACCAGCAACCGCCCCCAGCCAACCCCAAGCCTCCACCGCGCAGCAGCCAACCAACCCCGGGGGACCCAAGTGCTACTTCTACAGACAGACAAAGCACCCCCGGCAGCGCTGCCCGGTGCGGAGTGCACTCTGCAAGGCCTGCGGGAAGAAAGGACATTTCGCTGCTGTGTGCCAGGCCCACTCGATCGCCACCAGGCCCATTGTCCCTGCACACCACATATGCGACCCGTGGGCGCCGCCATTTTCACCCCCGCAACCCACGTGCGGCCCGTGGGTGCTGCCATCTTCCCCGCCTCAGACCACGTGCGGCCCGTGGGCGCCACCATCTTGCTTGCCTCAGGAAACATGCGGCCTGTGGGCACTGCCATCTTCCCCCCATCAGGCCTCGTGCGGCCCGTGGGCGCCGCCACCTTCCCCACCTCAGGACCCCTGCTCGTCGGGCACCTCATCGGGCCGCTCATCGCCTGCAACCGCCACCGACCAGCCAGGGCCTTCCAACACCAGCCACGCCTCGCCTCCACCACGATCAACCAGTCCGACCGCACAACCTCGCGACCGCGTCGACGACAGTAAACGTCTATGAGCACAAGACGTCATGCCTTCTTGACTCCGGGAGCAATGAAAGCTTCATCCACCCTGATACGGTAAGGCGCTGCTCCTTCGCGGTACACCCCATTAAACAGTAAATCTCCCTGCCCTTACCAGTACCTCCCTGGGGGTACTGCACCGCCACCCTCACCATCCAGGGCGTAGAGTTCAGCGGCCTCCGGCTCTACATCCTCCCCAACCTCTGCGCTGCCTCGCTACTTGGCCTGGACTTCCAGTGCAATCTCCAAAGTCGAACTCTGAAATTCGGCGGGCGCCTACCACCTCTTACTGCCTGCGGTCTCACGACCCTTAAGGTCGACCCGCCTTCTCTGTTTGCAAACCTCACTCCGGATTGCAAACCCATCACCACCAGGAGCAGACGGTACAGCGCCCAGGACAGGACCTTCATCAGGTCTGAGGTCCAGCTGCTACTGCGGGAAGGCATCGTCGCGGCCAGCAACAGCCCCTGGAGAGCCCAAGTGGTAGTTGTGAAAACTGGGGAGAAAAACAGGATGGTCGTTGACTACAATTAGACCATCAATCGGTACACGCAGCTCGACCCGTACCCTCTCCCACGCATATCTGATATGGTCAATCAGATTGCACAGTACCAGGTCTTCTCGACAGTGGACCTGAAATCTGCCTACCACCAGCTCCCCATTCGCAAGGCAGACCACCGTACACCGCGTTTGAAGCGGACGGCCACCTTTACCACTTCCTTAGGGTTCCCTTCGGCGTCACTAACAGGGTCTCGGTCATCCAACGGGAGATGGACCGAATAGTTGACCGGTACGGACTGCGGGCCACCTTTCCGTACCTGGATAATGTCACCATCTGCGGCCATGACCAGCAGGACCACGACGCTAACCTTTCCAAATTCCTCCACACCGCCAAACTCCTCAACCTAACGTACAACAAAGAGAAGTGCGTGTTCAGCACCAACCGCTTAGCTATCCTCGCTATGTGGTGCAAAATGGAGTTCTAGGGCCCGACCCCGATCGCATGCACCCCTCATGGAACTCCGTCTCCCCCACTGCCCCAAGGCCCTCAAACGATGCCTGGGGTTCTTCTCATACTACACCAGTGGGTCCCTAACTATGCAGACAAGGCCCGCCCGCTCATTCACTCCACTGTTTTCCCACTGACAGCCGAGGCTCACCAGGTCTTCAACCGTATCAAGACCGGCATCGCCAAGGCCGCGATGCACGCGGTCGACGAGACCCTCCCCTTTCAAGTCAAGAGCGATGCATCAGACATCACTCTGGCCGCTTCCCTCAATCAGGCAGGCAGGCCCGTGGCATTCTTTCCACGCACCCTCCATGCCTCCGTAATTCGGCACTCCTCCATCGAGAAGGAGGCCCAAGCCATCGTAGAAGCTGTGCGGCATTGAAGGCATTACCTGGCCGGCAGGAGATTCACTCTCCTCAATGACCAATGGTCGGTTGCCTTCATGTTCAACAACACACAGCGGGGCAAGATCAAAAATGATAAAATCTTGAGGTGGAGGATAGAGCTCTCCACCTACAATTACAAGATTTTGTATCGCCCCGGTAAGCTCAACGAGCCCCCGATCCCCTATCCCGAGGTACATCTATCCTGATGCCCTATCCCGACTCCGGACCCTACACAATGCTCTCTGTCACCCAGGGGGTCAACCGATTCTTTCACTTCATAAAGGCCCGCAATCTGCCCTACTCCATCGAGGAAGTCAGGGCTATCACTGGAAACTGCCAGGTCTGCGCGGAGTGAAAACCGCACTTCTACCAGCCAGACCGAGCGCACCTAGTGAAGGCCACCCGTCCCTTTGAACGCCTCAGCGTGGATTTTAAAGGGCCCCTCCCCTCCACCGACCAAAACACGTATTTCCTTAAAATGGTCGATGAATACTCCAGATTCCCCTTCGTCGTCCCATGCCCCGATATGATATCTGCCACCGTCATCAAAGCACTCAACACCATCTTCGCTCTGTTCGGTTTCCCCGCCTACATCCACAGCGACCGGGAATCCTCATTTATGAGCAATGAGCTGCGCCAGCACCTGCTCAGCAAGGGCATCACCTCGAGCAGGACGACCAGCTACAACCCCCGGGGAAACGGGCAGTTGGAGCGGGAGAATGGGACGGTCTGGAAGGCCGTCCAGCTGGCCCTGCGGTCCAAGAATTTCTCGGTCTCCCGCTGACAGGAAGTCCTCTTCGACACCCTTCACTCCATGCGGTCACTACTTCGCACTGCGACTAACGCAACCCCCCCATGAACGTCTCCTTGCCTTCCCCAGAAAGTCCACCTCCTGGGTTTCACTTCCAAAGTGGCTGGCAGCTCCAGGACCCATTCTCCTCCGCAAGCATGTGCGGCTCCACAAGGTGGACCCGTTGGTCGAGACAGTCCATCTACTCCATGCAAACCCGCAGTACGCTTATGTAGCATACCTCGACGGCCACCAAGACACAGTCACTCTCAGGGACCTGGCACCAGCCGGTTCCCCACACCCCAGCCCCGGCGCCACCCTTCCTCCCCCCAGCGCACCCCACCACAGCCCCCGCTCCAGGACGATCCGTCCTCCCCTTGGTCCCAACCGAGGATGAAGATGAGGTCGACATGCTCCCGGAGTCACCGACGACCGAACCGACGCCTGCATCACCACCGGGACTGCGGCGCTCACAATGGAGGATCAAGGCACCCGATCGGCTGAATTTGTGAACTTTCCCTAAAATGTTAACCTATGCATGTAAATAGTCTTCCACCACCCCCGCTGGACTCTTTTTCAACAGGGGGTGAATGTGGTAGTCACCATTGTTGTATATAAATCACATATGAGGTGTAATACGGTAAGGCTACAGATCTACCCCCGTACTACAGATACGGGGGTAGATCCCTGCCTGCTGGCTCCGCCCAGTAGGCGGAGTATAAATGTGTGTGCTCACCGAGCTGTAGCCATTTCGGCAGCAGCTGCGGGAGGCTACACATCTCTGCTAAATAAAGCCTCAATTACACTCTACTCTCGTCTCGTTGTAATTGATAGTGCATCACACCCCAATGGAAACCAGCCCAGTCTGTCCAACCTCTCCTCATAAACAACCTGCTCATTCCAGGAATCAATCTGGTGATCCTCCTCTGAACCGCCTCCAACGTAGTTACATCCTTCCTTAAATAAGGACACCAAAACCGCACACAGTATTCGAGATGCAGTCTCACCAATACCCCTGTAAAACTGTGATGTGAAGATGCCGGTGCTAGACTGGGGTAGGCACAGTAAGAAGTCTCACAACACCACGTTAAAGTCCAACAGGTTTATTTGAAATCACAAGCGCTGCTGCTTCATCAGGTGAAGTGGAGGCAGATTCACAATCAGCACTCCGAAAGCTTGTGATTTCAAATAAACCTGTTGCACTTTAACCTGGTGTTGTGAGACTTCTCCCTGTATAAATAAATCACCTAAACCCCTCAGTCCTGATTCTCACGTTATCAAAATGATCAGGACATTTAATCTCATTCTGGGCAGTAGCAATGGGAAAGTTAATGTTGATGAATGAACAGATATGTTGCTTGGCTCGTCTGTAGGTTGATTCAATAACACAATGAACAAAGAAATGCATTGCATCTACCTCTTGAATACACTTCATGTTATTCACAATCCTGAATGTTGGAAAGATTTGCAAGCTCTCAGAGAGGGTTAATGGCATCAACAGTCAAAGCCCCTGGTCCTATTTATTTGTGTGTCATTCTTTTTTTTCCATTTCTGCAGCAATTATTAAAATAACAGGATCCTGAGAAACATCCCAAAATGAATTTGCTTCAGTAATGAAGACAAAACATTAATCGCGTTTCAGCTATGAGCCAATTGATCATTTCTGTCTTGTGTAATGCAGCAAAGCCTATCTTCATATACAGACTCATAGATCAGCCTCAGATTGAGGAGACAAATAGCTGCACTCAGGTCTGTTTGCATGCAGAAAATCACAATTTGCTAAGGAAAGATTACCCAAGCACAATGCAGCAAGCACAACATTTGTTTTCTGATACTGGTATATTGATTCAATTCCAGTCTCCGGCCCAGCTGAGCCCCAGCCAGCCGAGCCCCAAGCTCCATGGCCCCGCCCAGGACCTTGCAAGCCCCAGAAAACCCAAACTCCAGGCCGAATTTAGCCCCAAGCACGATGATTCCCCGGCCCAGCGAGGCACAGGCCTTACTGAGCCTCCAGGCCCAACTTAGCCCCAGGCATGATGTTGTCCCGGCCCAGCGAGGCACAGGCCCTACTGAGCCTCCAGCAAAGTGATCCCCAGGCACGACGATTCCCCGGCCTAGCAAGGCTCAAGCCCTACTGAGCCTCCAGCCTATTGGGCCCTAGGCCCGATGATTCCCCGGCCCAGCGAGACACAGGCCTTACTGAGCCTCCAGCCCAGTGAGCCACAGGCACAATAACTCCAAGGGCCAGTAAACCCCAAGTCCTGGTGAGCCACAGGCCCAGTTATTTCCAGGCCCAGTTATTTCCAGGCCCAGTAATTTCCAGGCCCAGTTATTTCCGGGCCCAGTCTCAGTAATGGTGACCATGAGATTATTATCGATTGTTGAAAAAAATCCATCTATCCTTCAGGGAAGCAAACCTGCTATCCCAATATAAAGATAAAATACTGCGGATGCTGGAGATCTGAACTAAAAGCAGAAAGTGCTGGAAAAACTCAGCAGGTCGGCAGAACCTGTGGAGAGGGAAGCAGAATTAATGTTTCAAGTCCAGTATGACTCTTCTGCGGAACTGAAGATAGCCAAAAATGGGGTTTTATGCTGTGGAAATAGCGTGGGGAGGGTGGAGCAAAAAGAGAAGGGCAGAGATAGGTTAAAGGGTGGGGAGATTATGGGCCAGATTCCTTCAGTCACGTGTTTCTCGCCTTTTGCTAAGGGTGAGATTCTCTCTTCCCGCCGCTTGTCAATCGGATTTCCCATTGAAGCCACCGCACGCCACCGGGCAACCCATGGGCGGGGGTGCGCTGGCAGTGGGAACAGAGAATCCCAATGGCCGGAGAATTCCGGCCCACATTACAAAGATGTCAAGGAACAAAAGGCAAAGAGAGTGGGGATGGTATTATAACAAAGCATTGGTGCAGAGTAGGTGTTAATAGCAGAACGAAGATCAGTGGTATCTGAAAGCCAATTAGCAGAATGGATTACTCACAGGATAAAATTCAGTGTGGTCGGAAGACAAAACAAACTAAGACGGTCACTAGGGGAAAATGTATAGAATGGAGGACAGACTTCATGGTCTGAAGTTGTTGAATTCAATGTTGAGTCCAGAAGGCTGGACACTGCCAACTTGGAAGATTCTTCCAAATCTCCCCTCGGTACCTGGTCTATCTTATATGTAACCCCTGACAGATAGCTATGTTCTGGCTACTGGCTATTAACTGAAATGGCCCAGCAATCCAATGTGTTCAAGCAACATTAGGGATGGGTAACAAATGAAGATCTTGCCAGTGATGCCCACGCCCCCATGAACGAATAAAGAAAGCACAAACGGACTTCCGGTGGCTGCCATAGAATGAGTGGTCGCTTTTTTGATAGCTCCCGCTCGTGGTGGTACATTTGTACTTCCTCCCCGATTTACGGTGGATTTGAGCAACACAGCTGGTGAAGTAGAGAAGAAGGATTCCCCCACCAGTGTATGGATTTGTGAACCAGAAGTGGTCTGAAAAGGAGAGATCGTTGGTCGAAGACGGAATGGAGTCTGCAACACAGGAGAATACGGCGGAGGGTCAGGGACCGAAACTGCCGGCCCAGTGGTCAATGGAGTAACTGGGGTCTTTATCCAGGAGAGCTTTGCTCAGCAAAGAAAGGAATAACTGGATCCGATTAAGACGATGATTGATCGTGTGGAGCAGAGATTGGAAGCCCAGGGCCAGGCGATCCAGGAGGTGGAAGAGGTGGTTGCTGGGCACAATGAGCAGCTAGCCGTGATGGCAGTGAGATGGGGCTGATGAAGTACCACCAGAAGAGGCTGCAAGAGAAAGTGGAGGATTTGGTGAACAGGTCACACTGGCAGAATTTGAAGATTGTTGGCCTTCCACAGGGCAGCGAGGGATCGGACGCAGGGACATATGTGGCGCGTATTTTTGAGAAGCTGTTCAGCAAAGGTGTGTTTGCTCAACCATTGGAGGTGCATAGGACATACAGAACGCTGATGAAGAAGCTGTTGAGGAATGAGCCCCAACGGGCGATGGTGGTATGAATGCACCGGTTACTGGACAAGGAACAGATCTTGAAGTGAGCCAGGCAGAAGAGGAACATATGGTTGCATATGGGACAGAAAGAGCTGTGTATTTATCAGGAATTGGGTGCGGAACTGTTCAAAAGAAGGGTGAGTTTCAATAAGGTGAAATCAGCCCTCTTTAAGAAGGGGGTGAAGTTCGGCATGGTGTACCCAGCGCATTTGAGGGTCACTTATGAGGGCCAGAAACTTTATTTCGGATCGCCAGATGAGGCAATGAACTTTCTTAAGGACAGGGGACTGGCAGATGATGGAGGACATTGAACTTGGTGGTGAGTAGTTGTGTTCTCGATATGCTGCTAAATTTCTTTTCTCTTTGAGTTTTGTATCCATTATCTTGCATTAAGTTTTGGGCCGTTGCTCTGTTTTGGTTGCGGATTAACTTTGTTCTTAATGGGGGATGGTGGGTGAATTTTTTCTTTGTTTGTTGAGGATTGTGATGTTTTGCCTATGTATGTTCGAGCGGGGGGCAGGTAAGGAGATTGGGGGGGGGGGTAGGATGCTTGGCACCATGGGCGGGCTAGCTCATGGAAGCGCAGTGGGGGGCGAGCAGGTGATAAGTTTGTTGAGGGGGGTTGGGATTGTTATTTTATTATGGGGGTGGTATTGATCTGATGACGGGGAGGGATTGGCGCTTGGAGACAGATTGAAGGTCGATGATGGCGGTCGCTTGAGTAGGTGGAGGATGGATGTTGGCCTAAGAAGGCTTATGGTTGATCGGCAACGTGGGGGGGGGGGGTGGGGGGGGGGGGGGGGGACCAGGCTGATCACATGGAACATGAGAGGGTTGAATGGGAAGGTCAAGAGAGCTCGTGTGTGTGTAGTGATTGATCGTGCATCAATTTAATGAACAAGAATTGAAGAATGGCTGCTCTCCGCATCAAGCCAGAGTGTCTACAAATCAACCCCCACACGGCAAATGCAGCAGCAACTTTTAAACATTGGCTGGCATGTTTCAACAGGTACATCAGGACGGCCCCGACTACCCCCATGGGGGAACAGACAATGCAAGTCCTCCACTCAAGGGTGAGCCCAGAAATCTACACGCTTATTGAAGACGCGTGCAATTTCGAGGACGCAATGACTTTGTTAAAAGAGCACTACGTCCGCACTGTGATTCAGGTATACGCTTGGTATCTTTTAGCTACTGGACGGCAGATCCCAGGGGAATCACTGGACGATTTTTACCGCGGATTATTAGTGTTAGGTAGAAACTGTAACTGTCCACATGTCTCAGCCAATAACCACACCGAAGGCAGATGGTATGTTGGCCTTCATAGTGAGAAGATTCAAGTACAGGAGCAGGGATGCATTGCTGCAATTATATAAGGTCTTGGTGAGGCCACACTGCATTGTGTGCAGTTTTGGTCTCCTTACCTGAGGAAGGATGTTCTTTCTCTGGAGGGAGTGCAGCAAAGGTTTACCAGATTGATTCCTGGGATGGCAGGACTGACGAATGATTGAATAAGTTAGGATTGTATTCGCTGGAGTTCAGAAGAATGAGGGGGAATCTCATAGAAACATATAAAATTCTCACAGGACTGGTCAGGGTAGATGCAGGAAGGATGTTCCCTAAGGTGGGTGTGACCAGAACTAGGGTCACAGCCTGAGAATACGGGATAGACAGAGGTGAGGAGAAATCTCTTCACCCAAACAGTGGTCGGCCTATGGAATTCGTTACCATAGGAAGTAGTTGAGGCCAAAACATTGCATGTTGTCAACAAGCAGTTAGTTATGGAACATGAGGGGGAAGGGCATCAAAGGATATGGGGGAAAGTGGGACTAGGCTACTGAGTTAGATGGTCAGCCATGATCATAATGAATGGTAGAGCAGGCTCGATGGGCCGAATGGCCTCCACCTGCTCCTATTTTCTATGTTTCTAACTCACCCATCCTGCGGGCTCCCACAGGCACCTGATTTCTGGCCTTTGTGAGGTTGGAGCCGGTGAGAAGTGGTTTAAGCTTTGCTGCAATGCGAAACTTGGGGTGGTTCTGCAGATGTTGCTGTGACGTCACCTCCCACAGCAACTCAAAATCAAAGAATAGTGGGGCAGCACAGTGGTTAGCATTGCAGCCTATGGCGCTGAGGACCCGGGTTCGAATCCCGTCCCTGGGTCACTGTCCATGTGGAGTTTGCACGTTCTCCTCGTGTCTGCGTGGGTTTCACCCCCACAACCCAAAGGTGTGCAGGGTAGGTGGATTGGCCACGCTAAATTGCCCCTTAATTGGAAAAAATAATTGTTTTCCAATTAAGGGGCTCTAAATTTTTTTAAAAAGAAAAAAAAACAAAGAATAGTCAGCTCCATTCCGCCATGCGGTCTTACTCCACTTCACTGTTGTTTCAGTACACTGACTGCAGATTTACAAAATTGACATGAAGCCAAACCACTACAATTGCAGTGTTACAATCCTGGATGAGCTCCTAAGTTTGGTATAACCTTAGTAGAGGCCTGCAATCTGTTTTAAAACAAAGGCATCCAAACTACCAGTTATTTACCAAAAGAATGAAACCACAAGATTCCATGGTTAGACACAGAAGAATCTTTACTGTGCAAGTCAAACAAAGCAAACTTTATCTTAGGTAAGCTCCTTAGTCCAACATTCAGAATCAACATAAGTTCAGCATGACAGGCAAAGGAATGCATTGACAGGCAAATTGTGCTTGATTATATACTGTACGTTACACGTTAAATGGCGGATACTGTTCTTACCAATTTGGTCAGCATTCCACAGCATCTAACTCACCAAACTCAGCCACAACATCCTGCAAAACTATGTTTCCATCATGAAAAAATTGCAGCTTCTCTCATTTTTAAAAAATTCTTACAAGGAGTCAATTACTAGGGTGAATAGGTTTAAGGTGCTAGGGGCAAAGTTTAGCGGAGATATACGAGGTAAAGTTTTTTACACAGGGGGTAGTGGGTCCCTGGAACTCGTTGCCGGAGGAGGTGGTGGAAGCAGGGACGATAGTGACGTTTAAGGGTCATCTTGACAATTACATGAATAGGATGGGAATAAAAGGATCCGGACCCCGGAAGTGTCGAAGATTTTAGTTTTGACGGGCAGCATGGTCGGCGCAGGCTTGGAGGGCCGAAGGGCCTGTTCCTGTGCTGTACTTTTCTTTGTTCTTTCGACGCGAGTGTCGCCGGCTGGGCGCGCATTTATTTTCCAGCCCAAGTTGCCCTTAGACTGAGTGGCCATTTCAGAGGACATTTAAGTGTCAACCATATTGCTCTGGATCTGGTGTCACATATAGGCCAGACCAGATAAGGATGACAGATTTCCTTCTCTAAAGGACATTGGTAAACAGGATGAGTTTTCACGACAATTGACAATGGTTTCCTGGTCATCATTCGGCTTTTAATTCCAGATTTTCTATTGAATTCAAATTTCTCCATCTGCCGCGGTGGGATTTAAACCCACGTCCCCAGAGCATTATGCTTGGTCACTGGATTATTAGTCCAGTGACAATACCACTACACCACCACCTTCCCTAATCCTACTCTAGATCCTCAGATGTCAGCAGCACGCAACCAACCTGGGTTCCATGGGCACAATCTTCACCAAAAGTGGCACACAGCTGCAGAATCTTCTCAACTCTGCTCGGCCTGGTTCTGTGGACTTGCAAATATCATCTTCAAGATACATAAGGCACAACAGCAAATGTATATTTTTTTATTCTCAGATTCTGGATCCAGGCTCTGACTCCTTCAGCCTGTCTGTACTGCACCACTGGAATTATCATCAGCTAACCTAAAGGCTCTGTGCCCCTTTACATGTTCCACTCAACTTCAGTCTCCCAGAGGTTTTGGTTTCCAACCTCAGTCTCAGCTTTAGGGTCAGTTTCCTTTCTTCGTTCCCCTTTTTAGTTAAGGGCCTGTCTCAAAATATACACGCTCTGAAGTCAGGGGTCTATCACAATAGCGTGAACATTTGTTGAATTTTATTTTGAACTGGTTTAATTGGGATTTCATTACTGGTACAAGCACAAAATTGCTGCTCCACACATTTGAAAAGCTGAAAAATCATATTACTCTTCCTTTAGCTGGGCTGCATATCTTTGTTGGGCTAAATTGATTTCCCATAATTCTCAGGTTGTTTCCTGCAACGAAAGCCCATTAGTAAAAGAGATGAAATGTCCAGTGGTCCAAAACAACAGATAAATCCACGCTCCTCACGATGATGGAGTGTTTAATTATGGATGGGGAAGACAAAAGAGTAAGCCTGTTTAAATTAACAGCTTGAATTACATGAACCAAGTGCTCCAAAGAAATCCTTTTAGCTGTCTATCTTTTCAGGTTTATTAATGCCAGATGTCAGCCTGCTGCCCAGCTGTTCATTTGTGTGCATCCTTCAATAGCATATGTTCCATGATAGGGAAACGTGTCGTTCATTAAGAATGAATATTGGCGGAGCCCATTTTAGAACGCAAGACATGACGAACCTCAGGGGTAGCGCGGCCTCCAGATGAAGATTAATTATCTTCATTTTCTATCAAGTTCCAGTCATTTTCTTCCAGTGACCGATTTGCTTAAAGTCGGCTTCAGAAAGCCGTACTTCAGTAATGCTTTTCAATTTGAAGGTGCGCGTGTCAGAAAAATAAGCTCCTCTTCTTTCTGCATTTTTTTAAAAATCCTCTCCATTTTGCTTTGCCCTGAATTCATTGGTGCTGAAGGGATAGGCAGCAATTGCAGATTCTGTTGCATTACAGTGTCACCGGCAAGCAGCGTGTTGCCTTGATAATAATAATAATCTTTATTATTGTCACAAGTCGGCTTCCATTAACATTGCAGTGAAGTTACTGTGAAAATCCTTATGGGTTTGGCTGTGGTGGGTCAATGATGAGATCTTGAGACTTGCAATGTTTAAACATGAGCCATATATTGTTAATTTTTAACTATTTACAGATCCCAGTTAATGTCATGCATGGTGCTGCTTCTCCCATGCTGGATGCTTTTAGAGTGTTCTCTTGCAGTCTATTATCAGGTGACTCTATACATCATACCCTGGGTGGGGCTATTCTCCAATCCCACGTTAGCATTTGCTCTGCTGATCCCCTTTATATTACATTTATATGACATGAAGGCATATCCAACATCATACAACATTCCCCTTTCTTCAGGTTCCACCAAAACCTCTTCCTATGTCCCTCGAGTGAGGCTGCCGCACCGAAACCTGGGCATCTGGCCTGGCTTGCCGTTTCCTCTCGAACATGCAGGTTAACTAGGGTAGCCATGTTTGTTGAATGTATTTGTGGAGTTTTCATCACATGACCGTCCACTTCCAACCATTCCACCCCACCCCCCCCCCCCATATGCCCTGAATTAGTCATCCAATGTTTTTTTCTTGTATTATTGTACGGGGTGTAGACATCACTGGCAAAGCTCTTGAACTGAGGACAATAGTGCACCAAATGGTTTTCACTGTAACCGATGATAGCTTCATGGTCACCATTACTGAGACAAGCTTTGAATTCCAGGTTTTTAAATTAATTAATTGAATTCAAATTCCACCAACTACCCTGGTGGGATTTGAACCCATGACCCCCAGAGCGTTAGCCTGGGCCTTTGGGTTACTAGTTCAGTGAAGTTTGTTGTGACATCTGCAGAGTTACAATAACTTGTACAAAAGTGTGTGAATTTCCAGTGACTGACTAGAAGAATCACACAAGATTTCAAGTTTTAAGACTTTGCTGCAACAAACAAATTAAAAGCAACAAGTGTAAAAACTATTCAGTAGGCAATTTTCATTCTGAATCACAAAATATATTCCCCATTCAACTTTTAAAACAGTCACAAATCCCTCTCCTAGGATATGTTCATTTATTCTCTAGGAATCAGCGCAAAGCATTTCTCATCTCCTGGTAGCTTTCTTCCTTTTCCAGCCTGGTGACCTCTAATCCTTGAACTGCCTTTGATGGTAAGGTTTACCATGGAGATTCTTCCCTCTCGCCAAAGCTAGGTGATTCTTCCAGATTCTTCAAATCTTCACAAATTTGGTCTCTTCAATCTGAGTGTAAACTCACTCCCATATTCTGTGTGATGAGCAATAAAGACTGGCTGTTTCAATCTCTGCTTTTTCTCTCTCACCCTCAGATACTTGCAGACTGCGCTGTGTCAGTCAGGTTCAGTAATATTTTAGAAAACGTATATGCTGACATTACAATGGATTGCTTTGGACTCTTCTCCTCTCAGTGCCCATCTCCAATGCAGTGTGAATCACATGGGCCTTGTATCCACATAGCATAGCATAGACACCCCCAACTCCATTCTATCTTAGAATTAATTTTTAAAATAAATTTAGAGTACCCAATTAATTTTTTTCCAATTAAGGGGCAATTTAGTGCGTTCAATCCACCTACCCTGCACATCTTTGGGTTGTGGGGCCGAAACCGATGCAAACACGGGGAGAATGTGCAAACTCCACACAGACAGTGACCCAGAGCCGGGATCGAACCTGGGACCTCGGCGCCATGAGGCAGCAGGGCTAAGCCACTGCTCCACCGTGCTGCCCTGTTCTATCTCAGAATGAAATAGACAGTTTAAAGTGTACTGTTTAGAAAACCTGACTTCTCCCCGTGTCTGCGTGGGTCTCACCCCCACAACCCAAAGATGTGCAGGTTAGGTGGATTGGCTATGCTAAATTGGAAAGAAATAATTCGGTACTCTAAATTTATTTATTTTTTAAAGAAAAAAAAATCTGACACTCCCAGCACCACCCTGTGAGACTTGAAGGAAAGCCTATTGACTAGCAGCATTGCCATTCTTGTCATCGAACCTTTCCACCAGTAAAGAAGCCTGGGGCCCCCTTTAACCTGTAACAACCAAGCCACTTAAGTTTGCTGTTGGGCAGAATTCAGACCAGGTTTGCTATCAGCAGAACTCAGAACAGATCACATGACCTCTTCATTCCTGCATTTCACCGTAAATTCAAATGATAACATTCTGACAAACTTTATATTTGTAACATAATAATGCTACACCACCATTTTTCCAACATATCCATCATCAAGCCACCCAGCCGGCCCACACCAATCAGAAAATGAAATGACTCTTCCTCACCTGATTTGATGATTCTTGACTGTCTGTCTTTTCATCCCTTGCAGTGGGAAGGGTGTCCTTTGCTTTTACTTTTAGTACTGGCCCTTTAAAAGTCTCTGGAAATCCGATGTTCCGTCATGGCGAGCTCTATCAGCGTGACACCGTGAGACATGCCTCAAGCATTTTTTTTAAAATCGCACCACTTTTCTCGCCTCAGCCAACACTTTGATATTTTTAAAACGGAAAATTCCGCCCACGGTTTTTAACACCACTCCAATTTTTCTCCTGGGTTTCACATAGCAGTGTCCTGAAGATTAATCTTGTATTCCAGGAGACGGCCGGATAATCCTGGTTCTGCCTCACACATATAGTAGGCCACAGGCCTCACTCTGTTGGTGCCCTGTGGTCTGCATCACAGCATGCTGTTGACAGCCCCAAAGAAAAACAAAACAGATTTTACATTACTGTCTCGTCATGATTCAACAGAATTGTAGGAGTGATCTTCTAATACAATGGTTATATTAGAAAGTATTTTAAAATCAAATATAATTTAGTACATGGAGCTGTTCACGTGATCTTAAAATCAATCACAATGCATCATAAAAAGACAAATACCCTGAATGGCTTGCTAAAGTTATGTTATTCTCTGAGTCTGAATGAAGACTGTAGACTTACAGTTAACACAAACACTTTATTCAAAGGGTTTGTTCTGCTTCCAGGGCTCAACTAGATGTAAAACAGTCAAGAGGTATCACCAGTGAAACTAAGGTAAACTGCCTATGCTGAACTGTCTCCATGTGCTGCACTCACTAGCTCTGCGCTTCTCATCGAGGCGGATCCTGCCTTGGGCTTGACCCTTTATACCCGTCTCTGATGCTGCCCTCTAGTGGTGCTGTGGCTGTTACATCTGTGCTGCAATCCCTGGTGTATGTGTAGATGTATGTGCAGAAGTACAGATCACTACAAAAGTTTTTCAAAATATTTTCATAGAATCACTACAGTGCAGAAGGAGGCCATTTGGCCCATCGAGTCTGCACTGACCCTCTGAAGGAGCACCCTACCTAGGTCAAAGGCCCCACCCCAATCAAATAACCCCACCCATTCCTTTTGAACACCATGGAACAACATCGCATGGCCAATCCACCTCACTTGCACATCTTTGGACTGTGAGAGGAAACAGGAGCATCCGGAGGAAACCCACCAGACCCGGAAAGAATGTACAAACTCCACACAGACAGATACCCGAGATCGGAAATGAGCCCGGGACATTAGCTCTGTGAGGCAGCAGCGCTAACCACTGTGCCACCGTGCCGCCCCTTGATCTTGTGGTACTAAGATTTAGCTCACTGACCTTTGAATATTTTTAACGCAGAGGTAGCAAGATTCTTGGCAAGCAAGGGGGTGATAGGTTATCGGGGGGTTGGCGGGATTCAGTATGACATCGCTATCGGATCAACCATAACCTTATTAAATGGCTGAGCAAGTTCGAGGGGCTGAATGGCCTACTCCCACTCCTTGTTTGTATGTCTGGCCCAGTAAAGCCTGGGGAGAGGGAATGAGGGATCAGAAGTCAGGCAGGATCTATTTATACCGGGTATCACCCCCTTTTTCCCAATAATCTAAAATCCCAACAAATAGGAAAAACACTATTTCCTTCCAGAATGGTACCACACAAAGAGGTGGGACAAGGTGAGGTACGGATACTTCTCTGCAGAAGCTTAAGGAATACTTGCCTTCAGCAGATGGAACTACACCAGTGAGGCAATGGGACTCAATGCTGTTATCCTTCCTACATCACAACAATGACTACAATTCCAAAGTGCCTCATTGGCTAAAAAGCTCTTTCACACACCCGGTAGTTGTGAAAAGATTGATACAATTGTTTTTTTTAATGCAAGTTCCAGTATCCCAATGTAATGGATGGTAAAATCCTGCCACCTTTATTTAAAAAAAACTTTTCATAATCTCAGGATATCTCAAATTTCTCAGCTAATGAAATACTTTTCAAGTGTATTCACTATTGTGGTGGAAGGAAACAGAGCAGTCAATTTGTACACAGCAAGGTCCCACAAACAGCAATAAGAACCATGAACGGATAGTCAATTTTGATGGTGTGACCTCTGGGGCAAGCACTTCCCAGGACATTTGAGACTGAGCTGTGGAGCTACATTGGATTACTGGGATCAGAGCCTGTCATGCTCATGCAATAAAGACCCATGGATGTCGGGAGTATAAATTCAAAACGGACGCTTTTCTTCGAAAAAACAAAATGAAGAATGGCCACTACGCTTTTTCTTATAAAATAGAGTTGAGAGGTCAGATGACCTTTCCCCTTTCCTGTCAAAATACATGAGACTACACAAAGGCCTGGAGCGAGCCTGCTTGTTCGGACAAGACATGAAATCTGAACACCTCGTTGAGAAAGCATTAACATGCAACAGACCCTTCCTGTGGATTAACAGCTGCCCTCATTCAAAAGATTTCAGAAATTAGTTTGCAATGGATTTGCAGACATTTTGGCTTCAGGGTGGAATTCCGAAGAATGGTTGGAAAAACAAACATTCTATTACAAGCATACTGAATGGGTGAAACTCAAACACCATGGTGTGACAATGGCCAAGTCATCAGGACAACATGCTTGCAGCAAGTTACTATATGTATGCAGGGCATGAAGGAATGGTGAAAGCATATTTAATAGGAAGGGAATATTTGAACAGGAACAATGTGCAGGTTATGGGGAAAGAGTAACAGATTGGGACTAAGTATTAATAATCTTTATTAGTGTCACAAGTAGGCTTACATTAACGCTGCAATGAAGTTACTGTGAAAAGCCCCTGGTCGTCACACTGCGCCGCCTGTTCGGATACACAGAGGGAGAATTCAGAATGTCCAATTCATCTAACAGCACATCTTTGGGACTTGTGGGAGGAAACTGGAGCACCCGGAGGAAACCCACACAGACACGGGGAGAATGTGCAGACTCAGCACAGACAGGGACCCAAGCCGGGAATCGAACCCGGGTCGCTGGCGCTGTGAAGTGACAGCGCTAACCACTGTGCTACCGTGCCGCCCTTAATTAGATAGCTCTTCCAAAGGGCTGACCCAGCTAAGATGGGCCAAATGGCTGTCAGGTTCTCGGAATCTATGGGCGGGACTTTACATTTTTAATGCAGAGCGTCGCAGCAGGCGGGAAAAGCGCCATTGAAGCCGGGGACCCCAATAGCCGCTTTCCCTGCCATATCCTTGGCAGGGATATGCCATTGAATAAAAAAAATCTAAGGTGGCATCAAAGTGGCAGGGTGGGCTGTAACTGAGCCTCCAACCTGCCCCCCGCCAGCATCTTAGTTTTTAAAGATCAGAGTGCTATTTTTAAAGGCCATCCAATACAAAAAAGTAAAATTAAAACAACCTCCGCCCCTCGCAAGACCCCCCTCCCCCCAGCACTTCCCTGGGCAATACCAGTGCCTGGGCAGTGCCAATGGGAAGTGCAAGGGGCAGTGTCTGGCAGTCCAGGGTACTGCCCAAGCCATAACCCTCTCCCCCCCCCCCGCTGTGCGGTGCAGTCATCTGAGCTCCTCCGACGGGTCTGTCGCCAGCACATTGCGGGAGACCAGCTATTATCCACATCAGCATGAATGGATAATATATTGGCCGGGGCGGGGAATTATCAAGTGATAATTAGATGCAAGCTTACTGTAATGGGGTTCCTGACGATTGGGAAGGGGTGGGGGGGGGAGTTGTGGGATTTTGATTTGATTTATTATTGTCACATGTATTAGCATACAGTGAAAAGTGTTGTTTCTTGCATGCTATACAGACAATGCATACCGTACATAGGGAAGGAAGGAGAGACTACAGAATGTAATGTTACAGTCATAACTAGGGTGTAGAGAAAAGAGCAACTTAATACGAGGTAGGTCTATACAAAATCTGATGGCAGCAGGGAAGAAGCTGTTCTTGAGTCGGTTGGTACGTGACCTCAAACTTTTGTATCATTTTCCTGACTGAAGAAGGCGGAAGAGTGTCCGGGGTGCGTGGGGTCCTTAATTAAGCTGGCTGCCTTTCCGAAGCAGCGGGAATTATAGATAGAGTCAATGGATGGGAGGCTGGTTTGCGTGATGGACTGGGCTACATTCACAACCTTTTGTAGTTTCCCACGGTCTTGGGCAGAGCAGGCTCCATACCTAGCTGTGATACAACCAGAAAGAATGCTTTCTATGGTGCATCTGTAAAAGTTGGTGAGAGTCGTAGCTGACATGCCAAATTTCCTTAGTCTTCTGAGAAAGTAGAGTCGTTGGTGGGCTTTCTTAACTATAGTGTCGGCATGGGAGGACCAGGACAGATTGTTGGTAATCTGGACACCTAAAAACTTGAAGCTCTCGACCCTTTCTACATCCAGGACAATCGCATCACACCTTTACATCAACGTGAAATATGATTTTCACTTTTTGCGGGGTTTTCTGATGAAAACAGGTGAGGAAAGCCACTCCCTCCCCCCCCCCCCCTCCCCCCCACACCCCCATGTCTAATGTTTTTCAGCGTTGAAATTATTAGCAGTCACAGAGGGTGCTTTGCTACATCACCCAGTTGTTTGACCAAAGATGGTGCAAAGGAGCACAAAGATTACAGTGTAGAGAAAGTGAATGGCCAGTCAAATGAGAGCACATAAACTGGCAGCTCTACACTGCTCCGCCCTCTCAAATATTGAAGAATTAACATGGATTCTCCGCCCTGCCGTGCCACATTTCTGTTTCACCCCGCCGGCGGGATGCTCCGTTACGCCGGCCAATCAATGGGGTTTCTCATTGTGGGGTAGCCCCACGCCGTCGGGAAATCCCCGGGCTGCCGGAAAAACAGAGCATCCCGCCGGCGGAGAATCCAACCCAACCTGTATGCGGCTGGGTGTAGAATCATAGAATCTCGGCAGAGCAGAAGAGGGTCATTCGACCCATTGATTCTGTACCAACCCTCTGAAAGAGCAACCCACCTGCCCTGTGGACACTAAGGGGCAATTTGGCATGACCAATCTGTCATGATATGCAAACATGCAACCAATGAACACTCAGAATAGGATACAACCAATGGGCAGTCAGGACACTCAGAGGTGACATCACCAGAAGAGGGCATGACACAAACACTATAAAAGGGATGAGGCACTCGCACCCTGCCTCTTTCCACAGACAGACATCGAGACAGTTAGACAGGGTTGATCAGCAGCATCACACCCTAGCACATGGCTTAGAGCAAGCTGGTACAGTTAGACTGAGTTACTGCAGTTAGATTAGCAGAGAGTCAAACTCATTTGAGAACTGTGTTAATAGTTCAATAAACACGTTGAACTCATTTCAGAGTCTGGAGCATCCTTTAGTTAAGACTGCATCAAGTAGCAGCCTGTGTTATCCGAAGCAGCATAACACAACACAATCCACCTAACCTAGTCCCAAGTAAAAGGCACAGGTATATATTTGATGGGCCAAATGGCCTCCTTCTGCACTGTAGGGATTCTATGATTCTAATGAGACCGATACCCTTTACCATTTGAACTCAACTGCAATAAGCAGAAGCCCTGATGTTTCTCAAATAAACATGGAGAATTTAATTAGAAATGATGAATGAGAGGACAATTGGCGGTAAATAGCTTTGTAATGTCTGCCTGTGATGATGACCTCACAACTTACAGACACTGTACTGACAAAACCTAGTCTATGGGGAATGAATTGTGTCTCAGGTGTAGCTATCTGAATTGGTAAGTGAAGTTGCACTGTTGAAAATTAAAGTTTGTGCACGCATATATATTGTGAGATGCATTGTTCAACTGCTGTAACCAGCAGTATAAGTCTCAATCTGAATAATTCACCTCACTTAGTTGGCACATATTGCTGAATAGACTAAAGGATATAGACCAGCACACTGTCAAAGGAAACCTGAGGGAATCATAGATCATAGAATGCTTACATTGCAGAGGGGGGCCATTCAGCCCATCGGGTCTGCACGGCCCTTGGAAAGAGCACTCTACTTAAGCTCATGCCTCCACTCTATTCTCGTAACCCAGTACCCCACCTAACATTCTGGACACCAAGGAGCAATTTAGCATTCTCAATCCACTTAACCTGCACATCTTTGGACTAAAACTGGAGCACCCGGAGGAAACCCACGCAGACAGTCACTCGAGGCCGGAATTGAACCCGGGTCCCTGAAGCTGTGAGGCAGCAGTGCTAACCACAGTGTCACCATGCCATCCTGAAGATTTCCTGGCCATTCTCAACACCAAGGCCTAGTCAGCCATCACCCTCCCATCACACCCACCCTCCCATCACACCCACCCTTCCATCACCCACCCTCCCGTCGCCCAGACTCCCATCATTCCCATTGCCCAGACTTCCAATGCCCACCCTCACATCGCCCACGCTCCCATCACCCACCCTGCTATCGCCCACCATCCCATCGCCCACCCACCCATTACCCAGCTTCCCATCTCAGCTTCTCATCACCCACCCTCCCATCGCCCACCCTCCCATCGCCCACCCTCCCATTGCCCACCTCCCATTGCCCACCATCCCATCGCCCACCCTCCCATTACCCAGAGTCCCATCGCCCACCCTTCCATCACCCAGAGTCCCATCACCCACCCTTCCATCACCCAGCTTCCCATTACCCAGCTTCCCATCGCCAACCTTCCCATCGCCCACCCTCCCATCACCTACACTCCCATCACCCACCTTCCCACCACCCACCCTCCCATCCCCCACACTCCCACACACCCCCCTCGCCCAGCTTCCCATCACCCACCCTCCCATCTCTCGCATTCCCATCACCTACACTCCCATCACCTACACTCCCATCAACCACACTCCCATCACCCACCTTCCCATCACCCACCCTCCCATCCCCCACACTCCCACACCCCCCCCTCGCCCAGCTTCCCATCGCCCACCCTCCCATCACACCCAGCCTCCCATCACCCACCCTCCCATCACCCACCCTCCCATCACCCACCCTCACATCGTCCACGCTCCCCATCACCCACCCTCCCCATGCAGGGCGTTTTTTTTGTTTATTAAGCAGGAGACCACTTGGTTAATATGGTTAACTTGGCAGAATTCCTTATCTTTGCTATTGTCTAATTGAACAGATCAGCAGATGAAAATGCTTTAGCCAATCAACCCAATCAACCTCGGGTCAGAATATTCCCGGACACGAGCTCTTACAGCAGCTTGTCATTATCTTTCCACTGTTCGCCGTACATCGGAATCTTACCTTGCTGAAAAACCCTGCCTCGATTGCTTTTCAACATCTCCCGAATTCATAATTCCATATTAACCTACATGAGTAGGGGAATATTGTATAATAATCTCCAATCAGACAGGGAGGTTTAGTGCACTGAGATGATAAGATTACAGCTCATGAGAATATATTATCTGCATGAGTGAGAGGAAACTCGAAGGGCATGTATAACGCAAAGTTGTCGTGTGTTCTCTGGAAGTTAATATATGTCTCATTTAAATGTTTAAGAATGATATATTGATGGCCCTAGCACAAGTTGTATTCCTAACTGCCTGATCTCTCATCTATAATTCTCCCCGTAACAGTGACAGCTTCATCGTGTGTGAAATCTAATTGCATATACTTAATTTCAGTTCGTTTGGGAAACATTTACAACTGATTAACAAAAGAACTTTATCCGAACGGCTTTGAAAGTCACAAACAGCGCTGATGATAATTCGGGAATGGAATTGTAAATCTACCCAGTTCCATTTTAACTTCCAGTTAATAGCTGGGTTTGTCCATTCTGGTCAGACTGATTACAGAGCCCACTGTACGCAAACAGGCCATTCAGCCCATCTACTCAGTGCCATAGTGTTTATGCTCCACAAGAGCCTCCTCCCACACTTTTCCATCTAACTCTACCAGCATATCCTCCATTCCTTTATCCCTCCTGAACTTACCCTGAAGTGCATCCATGCTATTCGCCTCAATTGTTCCATGTGGTGGCATGTTCCAAGTTCTTCCCTCTCTTCGGCTAAAGAAGATCTGAGCTTTTACAGGGACAGAAATAGTCTCTGGCTTAGCCACGGTGACGGCAAAGCCCCTCCGATTCCGGATGTCCCATACGCCCACTGAACCCGCACCCACCATATTCTGCCAGGGTGGGAATGACGACAGATTGTAGTTTTCACGTGCATGTTCATGGAGGCAGCTGCAGATTGAAGGGTCTGGTTTAGCACAGGGCTAAATCGCTGGCTTTTAAAGCAGACCGAGGCAGGCCAACAGCACGGTTCAATTCCCGTACCAGCCTCCCCGAACAGGCGGCGGAATGTGGCGGCTAGGGGCTTTTCACAGTAACTTCATTTGAAGCTTACTTGTGACAATAAGCGATTTTCATTTCATTTCATTTTCAAGAGTGTAGCTATCTTCAAACAGATCAAATTATCCTCAGTTGGATATCCAAACACAGCTTGTGGGCTTGAAACCTTTAAGGAGTTTGAAGAGATGGCGATACCCTTTTGGACAGGTTCAGAGACGCCATTTGGATAGACAGGGTGCTGTTTGGAATGGTGTTCTCTGGGATTGGAAAGAGTAGACATGTATATGCGTTAAAAGTTGGAAACGTTCTCTGTGTCAAGCTTTTGAGGTATTTAAAACTCTTTCCCTCTAAATCTCAGAAAAACACCTGCAGATTTTTTTTAAAAATCAGTTGCTGCAATTTTACCCTGTCTATTGATATAAGCCTGAGGGCATAATGCTGCACGACTGATTCCACAGCCTATCATTATCATTGCGGGTTGCCTGTCAGTTCACAGTCCATGAAAGAAGGGTGGAGGGGGTGTGAAGGATGGGGGGGTTGGGGGGGGTCGCGGAAGGGGGTGGCCTGAAAGGGGGCGTGGGAAAGCCTGAAAAGTGGGAACCCTCAGTGACCCCTTAACGTGGTGTCATCACTTGAGGGGGGGGGGGGGGGGGGGGGGGGGGTAGTGCCCACGTGTGTGTGTGTGTGTGGGGGGGGGGGTCGAGGCGATATTGCCCTTGGATGGGGGGGGGGGTGTAGGGACCCTCAAGCCCGCTTAGAGATCAGGGCACCCTTTCAAATTGGTGGCCCGACCTCTGAGGAGCAGGTCTGGTTAGTGAGTTCCGCCTCCCAGTGATGTAAATAATTCTCCAGGCGTGATCCAATGGCCACACTACACAGCATAGCTGTTGAAAGCCGGGAGACCCCGCAAGTGTCTTACATCCACCTTGCGCATCTTCACCATAATCCTCGAGGCTCTCATCAGGTCAGCCTTCCTCTTCTTCTTCAAGAGAAGAAAAAGCTGCACCCTGCTGAGCCTGACTTTGTAAGTCACATCTTCTCAGTCACCGGACCATCCTTAAAAATCTATGCTGCACATTAAATCGTCTCGTCACATCATTTTTATAACGTGAAGATAAAAACTGTTCACTGTACAGCAAGTGCGGCCTAATCAAGGTTCAATTCAAGTTGAACATAACTTCACATATTTCATCTCTCTACAAACACTCTTAGTGATTTCATGACAAGATTTTTCACCTCAACCTCCCCACCCAGCCAAACGATGTTCTATTCCACCCTCCCACACAGACCTTCAATATTTTTTCCGACTAATAACTAAACTTGTCGAAAGAATTTTTTTTTAAAACACACAAATTCTTTTTCAATGGTTTTCTCTCTCAGATTGCTCACTGTAATATCCAGGAGATTACGTTTTAATTCATGGGGACTCCAGGCCAATCCTTTAAACTTTTATTTAAATCCTTTTGATCTTCATTTAAAGCAGGTATAATTCTTACATCCGTCTGGGTTTCAAGAGCTCAGTCACGAAAAACAAAATGACTTAAGAACTGAAATATCTGAATCCCAATTCCATTACAATTAAAATAGTTGAAACAATTGCCAAAGATGTTTGTTACAAGCGTTTTAAAATGGAACAATAATGATACTAGTGAAAAAAATAGGAGCAGAAAGTTCGCGTTTGGGTTGTGTCAGCGATTTGGAGATACAAGATGCGATTTAACTAGGTGGGAACAAAGTCCCATAGCGACCACGTTTAGCCGTGTGTTTCCCCAGCGCTCGCAGCGCCAAGAAACACAACCCTATTTTTTTCATAAACATTTTATTGAGGTATTGATGATTTTATAACAACAACAGAACAAACAATGCGCACGAAAATATAAACATAGTGCAAACGCCGTCCCCCTCCCTTACAAGTCCCACCTTTACTAACCCCCCACTCTAAACTAAACCCCGAGCCCCCCCGGTCTTCTGCTGACAGTTAATTTTCCCCAAAGAAGTTGATGAACGGCTGCCACCTCTGGACAAATCCTAACAGTGACCCTCTCAGGGCGAACTTGATTTTTTCCAAACAGAGAAAGCTAGCCATGTCCGTTAGCCAGGTCTCCGACGTCAGGGGCTTTGAGTCCCTCCAAGCTAATAGTATCCGTCTCCGGGCTACCAGGGAAGCAAAGGCCAGAACGTCTGCCTCTTTCTCCTCCTGGATTCCCAGATCTTGTGACACCCCGAATATCGCCACCTCTGGACTTGGTGCCACCCTTGTTTTCAGCACCTTGGACATGACATCTACAAACCCCTGCCAAAATCCCCTAAGCTCCGGACATGCCCAGAACATATGGACATGGTTCGCTGGTTCTCCCGCACACCTTGCGGGATCTTCTACCCCAAAGAACATGCTCATCCAAGCCACTGTCCTGTGAGCCCGGTGAACTGTATCAGGCTGAGCCTGGCACATGATGTGGATGTGTTGACTCTACTCAACGCGTCCACCCAGAGACCATCCTCTATCTCTCCTCCAAACTCCTCTTCGCACTTGCGTTTTAATTCCTCGGTCTGCGTCTCCTCTGACCTCATGAGTTCCTTGTAAATGTCAGAAGCCCTCCCTTCTCCCACCCACATTCTGGAAACTACCCTGTCCTGTATCCCCCTTGGTGGTAGGAGCGGGAAGGTTGAGACCTGCCTGCGTAGGAAGTCCCGCGCCTGCAGGTACCTAAACGCATTTCCTCTCGTCAATCCAAATTTCTTCTCCAGCTCCCTCAGGCAAGAAAAGCTCCCCTCCATAAACTTATCTCCCATCCTCTCAATTCCTGCTCTCTGCCATCTCCAAAACCCTCCATCCAGCCTTCCCGGGGCAAACCGGTGATTATTGCAGATTGGAGACCAGACTGATGCTCCCTCTGCTCCCACATGTCTCCCACCATTGCCCCCAGACTCTCAGGGCCACCACCACCACGGGCCTGGTGGAGTACCGTGCCGGCGGGAACTGCAGAGGCGCCATTACCAATGCCCCCAAACTAGTGCCCTTGCATGATGCCACCTCTACCCACTCCCACACCGACCCTCCCCTCACCACCCACTTCCTAATCATGGTTATATTCGCCGCCCAATAATAATTACTAAAGTTCAGCAGCACCAGCCTGCCCTCCCTCCGACTCTTCTCAAGCATCCCCTTTTTTACTCGCGGGGTCTTACCCGCCCATACAAAGCCAGTGATCACCTTATTGACCCGTTTAAAGAAGGACCGCAGAATAAAGATGGGGAGACACTGAAATGCAAACAGGAATCACAGGAGGACCATCATTTTCACTGTCTGCATCCTCCCAGCTAGTGACAACGGGAGCCCGTCCCACCTTCGGCAATCGTTGTTCATTTGGTCTACTAATTGGGCCAAATTTAACTTGTGAAGCCGTTCCCATTCCCACACTACCTAAATTCCTAGGTACCAAAAGCTTCCTCCTACCACCCTAAACGGCAGCTCCCACAATCGCCTCTCCTGCCCCCTTGCCTAGATCGCAAACATCTCACTTTTCCCCATATTCAGTTTATAACTCGAAAACCAGCCATATTCCCCCAGAACCCTCATAATTTCTTCCATCCCTTTGAGTGGGTCCGAAATATATAGGAGCAGGTCGTCTGCGTAAAGCGCCACTGTGTTCCACTCCCCTGCCGGACCAGCCCCTTCCAGCCCCTTGAGGCTCTCAGCGCAATTGCCAGCGGCTCTATGGCCAGCGCAAACAGCAGTGGGGAGAGGGAGCATCCCTGTCTCATCCCCCGGTGCAGCCTGAAATAGTCTGATGTTGACCTGTTTGTCCATACGTAACAGGAGCCTGATACATCAGTCTGACCCATTCAATGAAGCCCCGGCCAAATCCAAACCGCCGCAGTACCTCCCACAGATATTCCCATTCCACCCGATCAAATGCCTTCTCTGCGTTCATTGCGACCACTACCTCCCCGTCCCTACCTTCTGGGGGCATCATGATCACATTTAGCAACCTTCTTACATTGACTGCCCATTGCCTACCTTTAACGAATCCCGTCTGGTCCTCCCCAATCATGTCCGGAACTCAGTCTTCAATCCTAGCGGACAAGATTTTGGCAACAGTTTGGCGTTTACATTTAATAGGGATATCGGCCTGTAGGACCCGTGTAGCTCCGGGTCCTTGTCCCGCTTCAGGACCAAACAGATAGTGGCCTGTGACATCGTCGGAGGAAGCACCCACGCTCCCTTGCCTCATTGAATGTCCTCATCAACAGCGGCCCCAATATCCCAAAGAATTTTTTATAAAACTCCATTGGGTACTCATCCAGCTCCGAAGCTTTACCCGACTGCATAGCCTTCAACCCCTCTGCTATTTCCTCCAACCCGATTAGGGCCCCCAGCCCTTCTATCAACCCCACGTCCAGCGTCGGGAACTTCAACCCCCTAAAACGTACCTCATCCCCTCCGGCACAGCTGGGGGTTCCGACTCATAGAACCTGCTGTAAAATCCTTGAACGCCTTATTAACCTCTGCTGAATCTCCGACCAGGTTCCCGTCTCCGTCCTTTAATTTCCCTATCTCCCTGGCTACCTCCCTCTTTCTAAGCTGCTGTGCAAACATTCTGCTGGCCTTCTGTCCAGATTCATAAATTGCCCCCCTCGCCTTCCTCAGCTGCTCCATGGCCTCCCCAATAGTTAACAAGCCAAACTCCGCCTGTAGGCTCCGTCGCTCCCTTAGACGCCCTGCCTCTGGGTCTCCGCATACCTCCTGTCGACCTGCAGTATCTCCTTTATCAGTCGGTCCATCTCTGCTCTGTCTGCCTTCTCCCGATGGGCCCGTATCAAGATCAGCTCCTCTCTAACCACTGCCTTCAATGCCTCCCAGAACACCAATGCCGAAACTTCACTCGTGTCGTTAACTACCAGGTAGTTCTGAATACATTCCCCCAGCCGCCCACACACCTCCTCATCAGTTAAAAGGCCCACATCCAACCTCCAGTGCGGGCGCTGGCTACTCTCCTTGCTAACCTGTAGGTTAACCCAGTGCGGGGCATGATCTGAGATTGTAATCGCCGAATATCCCGTGTCCACTAACCCTGTCAGTAGAGTCCTGTTCAGAATAAAAAAGTCAATCCGTGAGTACACTTCATGCACATGTGAGTAGTAGGAGAATTCCTTCACTCTCGGCCGGCCAAGTCTCTATGGGTCCACCCCCGCTCCCCCCCCCCCCCCCCCCCCCCCCCACCCCACCCCCCCATTTGCTCCATAATCCCCTTTAGCTCCTTTGCCATTGCTGGCACCCTGCCTGTCTTTGAGCTCGACCGGTCTAGCACAGGGTCGATGACTGTGTTAAAGTCCCCCCCCCCCCCCCCCCCCCCCCCCCATGACCAACTTATGCGAATCCAGGTCCGGGATCTTCCCCAACATCCTCTTTATAAACTCCACATCATCCCAATTTGGCGCGTACACATTCATGAATACCACCGGCAGCCCCTCCAGCTTCCCACTGACCATAATGCACCGGCTTCTCACATCCGCAACTATTCTTCCCGCCGCGAATGACACCTCATTTGTTAATCAGGATCGCGACCCCTCCTGTCTTAGAGTCCAGCCCCGAGTGAAAAACCTGTCCGACCCATCCCTTCCTTAATCTAATCTGATCAATTACTCTAAGGTGCGTCTCCTGTAACATTACCACGTCCGCCTTCAGTCCCCTCAAATGCGCGAACACGCATGCCCTCATAATCGGCCCATTTAGCCCTCTTATGTTCCAGGTGATCAGCCTGGTGGGGGGCTTATCCGCCTCCGACCTCCTTTCTGTCCCACAGAAAAAGTCCCTCCCCCATCAGCAGAACATTTCCCCCTCCTCCCCCCCCCCCCCCAGTAAACCAACCCCTTCGACAAGCATAACATCTGCTCACCCCCCACTGCGCTTCCGTGAGTTAGCCCGTCCAGCCAGCTTGGTGACCCCCACCCATGGCACCAGACATTCTCCCACCTATTGTTCTCTCCCCTCCCTCCCCCCCGCTCGGACATACATATGCAAAAGAAAAAAAATCCCAACACAATTGCCTGAAAAAAAACATGAAAAACAAAGAAAAGATCAAACAGAAGATCCCACATCTAACATTCACAACTCCAGCCCCCATCAGTGCAAATGTAACTTTAACTCACTCAGCTATGCAACAAGCCCCAGATCAATATAGAAGGCATTACAAAAACCTTTTTTAATATTAGCGCTGCAGCAAAGTTCAAAGACCTCAGTCCGCCATCAGCTCTTTCCTTCTAGAGAAGTCCATCACTTCCTTGGGCGACTCAAAATAAAAATGTTGCTCCTCATACATGACCCAAATACAGGCCAAATACAGCAGACCACTTAACCTTTTTCTTGAAAAGGGCCGACTTTATCCTGGTTGAACCCCGCTCTTCTCCTGGCCACCTCCGCACTCAGATCCCGATAGATCCGCAGGATTCTATTCTCCCATTTCCAGCTCCGTGTATGCCTGGCCCATCGTAAAATACTCTCCTTGTCCAAGTACCTGTGGAATCTCACCACTGTTGCCCTCGGGGGGTTCCCCATACACGGCTTCCGCTCGAGCGCTCTGTGAGCCCTGTCCACCTCCAAGAGTCAGGAGAATGCCCCATCGCCCAGCAGCTTCTCGAACATGCCCGCTACGTACGCCCCAGCGTCCGCTCCTTCAGACCCTTCCAGGAGACCAACGATTCTCAAGTTCTGCTGGCGGGACCTATTCCCTAGGTCCTCTACCTTCTCCAGGAGCCTTTTCTGCTGGTCTCTCAGCATCCGCATCTCCAACTCCATTGCTGTTTGATGTTCCTCTTGCTCAGCCAGCACCTTCTCCGCTTTCTGGTCCGCCCGATCTTGAGCATCAGTCTAAGTTCCAGCCGTGCAATCGATTCCTTAATCGGGTCCAAGCATTCCTGTTTCTGCTTGGTGAAGCCCTCCTGAATAAAATGCATCAGTTGCTCCGTCGACCGCTGGGTGGTCGCGCCAGGACTCCGGTCGTCCGCCATGCTTTCTCCCACTGCAGCTTCAGCCCAAGCCTTCTCTGTTCGCCTATTTCTTCCTTTGCGAGCACTTCTGGTCTGCCTCTCCATGCACTGATGTAGGAATCCACTTCACAATTGCCTCCACCATCAATTTACCGAATCAAGTCTGACAAAAAATTGGGGGGGAAAGGTCCCGAGCGGGAGCCACGAAATGTGCGACCTACTCCTTCATAGCCGCCACCGGAAGTCCCCGAAACACAACCCTGTTAAACATCACTCAGGGGCAGCTCAGTGAGGCAGTGGTCAGCACTGCCGCCTCACGGCGCCGAGGTCCCCGGTTCGGACCCGGCTCTGGGTCACTGTCCGTGTGGAGTTTGCACATTCTCCCCGTGTTTGCATGGGTTTCACCCCCACATCCCAAAGATGTGCAGGGTAGGTGGATTGGCCGAGCTAAATTGCCCCTTAATTGGAAAAAGATGAATTGGGTAATCTAAATTTATTTTTTAAAAATGAAGCATCACCCAGGTTAGATAGGGGACCTCAGTGGGGAACGCACAGCCGAGGCTGCATGTAGCTTCGTTTTCTGCACTGAGGAGCTCCACTTGCCAGAATTCCTCAGTGTAACGAGATACCGGGACGCCATTTTTAAATGTTCCTCATGTTCTCCCACCGACTCCTCCAACCTCTGGAGCGCCGAACTCTGGGCCTCCAGGCTCTGACCCACTCTCAATAACCACCCTGAGTGGCTCCACTACTTTAGCCAGGTCCTCTGAGGCCTCTTGCCTCCGCAGCTGGAACTTAGCATTCAAGAAGTCCACCAGTTGCTCAGTAGGCCCCTGGGCGGGCAACGGTGCCCCAGAGCTCTCCACGATCTCTCCCTCTGTCGCACTTCGGAAAACCTCCTGACCAGTCTGCTGCCTCTTGCTCGTTACACTCCTCGTCTAATAAGCCATAAACCAGCCCCACCAGAGGAGCACTTCACACACCTCACACCAGAAAACATCCCCAGTATCAGATGAAAAAAGGCCAAACAATTCCACCTCCAGCGAGAGCCACCAAATGTGCGCCCGCTCACTCCAAGTCGCCGATCCTCAATTTCACACATAATTGATGGATGTTACTCGAGTCGAGCTCAGATTGACTCAATGATTTGAGTATTTTTCCAACTAGCAAAGACTTCTGGCCCGCTTCTGTTTCCTGTTAAATAATGGCAAGAGAAAATAGCTGTTCAGGTCCTTCAGCCTGGGGCCTTGTCTGCACCTTCAGGTACCGGTGAGGGGCTAGCACCAGCAACACGTGGGTCACGCGGAGAACGGCCGGAGAATCACCGGGTCCCGGGCCGCGCATGCGCAGGGCTGAAAAGCTGCAGCCGCGCATGCCTACACCCCCACAAGTCGCGCCGGAAAACATGGCGCCGGCCATGCTGGACCGTGTACCCGCCCACCCCGACCCCACAGCCCCCCCCCTGGCCCCCCCCCCCCCCCCCCCCCCCCCCCTAGTAGAAGCTCCCCGGCCAGTGGCACAACCGGCTGACTGTGGTGGCGCTGGACACGGCCCACAGCCGGCATGGCAGGCTCATGACCATTGGGACCACACGTGGCCTGCGCAGTCGGGATCTCGGCTCATAGGGGGTGGAGCCTCGTATGTGGGCCAGCTGGTGACGTGCCAACGGCATTGTGACTGTGCGTGATGCACGTCCCGAAGATGCCGATTTGGAGTGGGTGGTTCATCGCAAACCAGCGTCAAACCGGCGCCTGCCCCGATTCCGCCGTCGGAAGCCATTCTCCACCCAATCACTGATCCTGATTTCAAAGTCGGGCTATGGAGAATTCCGCCCCATATTTTTGAAGACGTTAACAGGGAGTTCCCATTGGTCTCCTGGCTAATATTTACCCATCAACTAACATCAATAAAATCAGATTATCTGTTTATTACTTAAGTGTAGGAATTTGCTGTTTACAAGTTGACTGGCACATTTCTTCACACTATCACTGTGACTAGATTCCAGAACAAATTCATTGACTGCAAAGTGGTTTGGAATATTCCACGGTTGCAAAAGTAGCTAAATAATGCCAGTCCTTTTATCCCAAAAGTCTCAGGAATATAGATTTTCATTGTTGGCAATTATTTATGATCTATGTCAGCTATCTCGCTGCCTGCTGCCCAAACTCCTTATGAGAATGATAGCCTACCCAAAACCAATTTATGGTACTTCATTTAATCAGGAGGCTGGCAGTGTGGCCCTGACTTTACTGATGGGACTAGATGTGAGCACACCAGGCCAGGAGGGGGCAGCACCCTTCCCCACCTACCCCAGCCAGGCCAGGGGCAGGGAGACCCTGATGGTCTCAACAGCAAGGCTTCACAGGGCTTCGAATGATTGCTCCCCTCCAGTCTCAACTACGATTCAGGGCGAAAGGCTTCTCATAGAATCATTGAATCCCTACAGTGCAGAAGGAGGCCATTTGGCCCATGATGTCTGTACCAACCCTCTGAAAGGGCATCCTACCAAGGCCCAATCCTCCACCCTATCCCCATAACCCCACCTAACCTTTGGCCACTGAGGGGCAATTTAGCATGGCCAATCCACCTAATCTGGACGTATTTGGTCTTCTCTCTGAAAGAAAGAAGCTGAAAGTATGCACAGCAATGGAGTGAATTGGCACCAAAATGCAATTGGAGAGACACTGAAACATGAGCAGGAAAAGATAAGGAGGCTGAGGGGAAATCTTAAACAACAAGCCCGAATTGCGTTGAACAACTGCTGCACTCCGGGGTACAAACAGCTAGTTTCCCTTTCAAATGATGCTGTTGACGCAGGAATTCAAACAAGATTCGGGCGCGATCGAATGGCCTCATCGTGCCCGACTTGGTAACACGTCGAGGCCATTAAATCTCGTGAGAGGCCTCTCCCGAGATGTGCGACATTCAGAACGCCTCGTGAGATCTAATCGCATCTCACAAGATGTCGCGATCTGGATCTCGCCCTCACTTGGTGGGATCCAGATTTACATATTAACTGCTCACCTAAATATGTCGCCGCCCGATGCTCCCAAGGACCAGGAACGTAAGCCCGAGCTGGGGAGACCTCGCCATGGCACTAGTTAGCACTGGCCAGAAAAATGTGCCCAGATGGTACTGCTAAGTCGCACTGCCAGGGAGCCAGGCTGGCAGTGTCAGGGTGCCAGTTTGCCTGTGCCAGGAATTGTGCCCTGTCCTTATGCGGACCCCCTAACTGATAGGTTGGGGGGGGGGGGGGGCAGACACCGCAGTAGGGTGTCTGAGGGGGGTCCAGAGATCGGGGCAGCAATTAAAAATGGCGCCCCGGGGCGGGATTCTCCAATCCTGCGACAGAATATCCACACCGTCGTAAAGGCCGTCGCGTTTTACGACGGCGTGAACGGGCCGCTCCCACAACTAATTCTGGCCCCTCCACGGCGTCACTCCAGCTGCAGATCCCGGTGTGAACTGTGCGCCACGGGATCCGCGCATGCGCAGTTGCGCCGGCGCCAATGAGGACATGCGCAGTGGCACCGGCACCAACGCACACATGCGCAGTGGCCTCCTTCAACGCGCCAGCCCCAATGCAACATGGCGCAGGACTACAGGGGCCGGCGCGTAGAAAAGGAGGCCCTCAGCTGCAGAGGCCAGCCCGCCGACCGCCGATCTGTGGGCCCCGATCGCGGTCCAGGCCATATCGGAGACCCCCCCCCCCCCCCAGTGTCAGAACCCCCCCCCCCCCCCCCCCCCCCCACAAAGCCGACTACCGGACCCTGACACGCCAAGGTCCCGCCGGCCAAGAGCAGAGAAGGTTAGAACGGCATCGGCAGGACTTGGCTCTTTTCCTGCAGCTGCTCGGCCCATCCAGGCCGGAGAACCGGTGGGCCGGCCGCGTGGATTGGCCCACGACCAGAGACGCGCCAACCACGCCGGCGCCAATGGCGCCGATTCTCCGTTCTGCGGAGAGTCGCGTGCCAGCGTCGAGGCGGCGCAGCCCGCCGCCAATTTTCCGACCTGGAGCGGGGTGGGAGAATCCCACCCCCGATCCCTTACTGCACTGGCATGCTGAGCTCGTTAGTGCAGGAAATGAAGGTGAGTGCGGCCTCGGTGGGGCATTCCTCCCAAAAAACAGAATCCCGTTCTCGGCGTCAATCAACACCCTGCTAAACGCGCCCAAAACAGGATTCGTTTTTTTCCCGTTAAGTCGCGCCCTCTTTCTCTTGTTTTAGGGAAGTAAAAAGCTGAAGTACTGAGAAGGTGCTCAGCTTTGTGGGAAATTACATTAGCAGACATCGAATTGGACGAACTGTTATCTCTGGTAAATAAGCCATAGTACGATAAAATGTTCTGTGTTGTGGGACTCTATCATCGTGTTCTTGAGAATTACAGTGTAAAGTGGCTGGGGCAGAAAGAACAGCGAGAGGACACAATCACAGGGCTATCATGCCTCAGGCAAAACTAATGATGGAAGAATTTTTCCATTCCCACTGAGTAATGGATATGTGCGAAGGGAGCTGACAAAAGCTTGCGGGTGCTGTTTGCATTAACCGCTTCCTTCCCCCCCAAAAAAGCCACGCGGACATTGGTCAGAAGATTTCCTCCAAACAGATGATAAACATGAAGGCAAGGTATCCTGACAAGGTTTCCACTCGTCGATATTAAATAACTGCCTATGCTGAGAGTCACGTCCTCAAAATGGGGTCTGCCCAGTTACCCATCCATTTGAGTTCAAAGAGGAAGAATGAAACAGACCCTGTTACTTCCTCCGTCGGGAAATCCCCGGGCATGGGTGCACTGCCGGCGTAACGGAGAATCCCGACAGCGTAGAATCCAGCCCGTTGCCTCAACATTTACAGCGTCTCTAATGCATGACATCTTAAATTTATACAATGCATAAACATGCATAATGCTTTCATCTTAGATTGTTCATCCCTGCTATTTTAGTCCAGCCATTGACCCCTTTATTTCGAATAAATGAATTAGCTTTTCCCACTGGTGGAGAGAGGAATTTCAGGTTGATTTCAGTACGGCACGGTGGCACAGTGGTTAGCACTGTTGTCTCACAGCGCCAGGGACCCGGGTTCAATTCCGGCCATGGGTGGCTGCCTGTGTGGAGTTTGTACGTTCTCCCTGTATCTGTGTGAGTTTCCTCTGGGTGCTCCGGTTTCCTCCCACAGTCTAAAGATGTATAGGTTTGGTGGATTGGCCATGCTAATTGCCCCTTAGTGTCCAGGGATATGCAGGTGAGGTTATGGGGCTACAAGGGTGTGGTGGACAGGAGAGTGAACGTGGGTAAGGTGCACTTTCAGAGGGTCGGTATAGACTCAATGGGCTGATTGGCCTCCCTCTGCTCTGTCAGGATTCTATGATTTACAAAACCTTCATCTGTTCATAACTCACTGTCCCAGTTTCCCTGTCCGTTCACTGCACCAAATCAAATCCCATTCCTTCCAGTTAGGAGCGAAGCTAAAGGTTACAAGAAAAATTGAAATAAAAATAATTTTCAGCATCCTGGGGTTACCATTGACCAAGAACTGAACTGGACATAAATACTGTTGTTACAAGAGCTGATCCGATGTTAGGAATCCTGCGGTGTATAACTCACCTCCTGACTCTCCGAAGCCTGTCCACCATCTATGAGGCACAAGTCAGGAGTGTGATGGAACAATCTTCACTTGCCTGGATGAGTACAGCTTCAACAACGCTCAAGAAGTTCGACACCATCCAGGTCAAAGCAGCCCACCTGATTGGCCTCCCTTCCACAAACATTCACTCCTTCCATCACATACACAGAGTGGCAGCTGTCTGTACCATCTGCAAGATGTACTGCATGAACTCACCAAGGCTCCATAGGAGCACTTTCCAAACCACAACCATTCCATCTACAAGGACAAGGGCAGCAGAAAGATGGGAACCTGGAGGTTCCTCTCCAAGACACACATCACCCTGACTTGGAAATATATTGGCGTTCTTTCACTGTCACTGAGTCACAATCCTGGAAAGCCCTCACTAACAAACACTGTGGATGTACCTATATCACATGGACTGCAGCGTTTCAAGAAGGCAGCTGACCACCACCTTCTCAAGGGTAATTAGGGATGGGCAATGAATGTTGGTCTAGGTCCTTGAGCCCACATTCCTCAGTTGAATAGAATAATATTCTGCTGTTCCAGCGATAGCTATGTTATTGATGACAAGGAGTCAGCTAGGTAAAGCATGATGGAATTGTAAGTTGAGATCAATATTTTGGCTGCTATTAAGTTTTGAGATCAAGAATTGAATCAATGCTGTGGTGGATTATAGAGAAGCATACATAGAGTATTGTTATGTTTTTGGGAGTTTTACTTTTGCTCACAGCATAAACAAAGGATAACCAGGTTGCCAGGTTACCACACCATAGGTGACTAAACAGTTGTCAGAGTTTATTACAGAGGTGTTGCTCGCTCACTGTCTAAGATGGAAGGAGAGGGAAATCTCCCAAGTGCTGCTTGATGTCACCATGTCATCACGTTATATAATATACAGAGAGGCATTGGTTACAATACAAAACAAGTTTGTGGAAGAAGAAATTGTAACTGGCCCACACATGCTCAGTTCATACTATTGTGTTGCAAGAGTGACTTAAGGGCGGAATGCAACATTAAATTTTGAAGTGTCACTTTGGGCGTGATTCTCCAGCCTCGTTGCACTCAAGTGAAATGAAGCCGGTGAATAGGGGGAGAGGCCGAAAATGAGAACCGCTCCAGGCGACAAATGGTTTGCAATGCAACCGGCCTGCTCCCAGAGGCAAAATCGGGATCTCGCCCGTAGCATGGCGAGAAACCAATTATCACCACTTAAGCCCTATTTCCATGCAATTAACGGGAGCCACCACTTATCCAACGGCCTCTCATGATTCATCAGACTCCAAAACAAGTGATTACGCTGGTGCTGATTGATATTCCTTTTGAAAAACATGACCCCTGGTGGAAGGGCTTCTGTGGGGAGCCGAGGAGGTGAGTAGCCATCTTAATTCACAGGCAATGCGCCCGGGGGCGCTGGGCTTGCTGCCCCTGTGCTCGGCGGGAGTGGGGATGGGAGACCCTCAGCTGGGGGGGGGGGGGGGTGGGACCTCTCCACATGGCTGGGGGGGGGGGGGACCCTCCACATGGCTGGGCTGCCATGAGAAGGGGGGAGGCGCTGGGGGAGCGACCGGGTGGGCAACTACTCATGGCATCACCATGCCAACCCTGGATCGTGTTTACCTGTTCAGAGACCCCCCTTGGCCCTGCCTGTCTGGCCCACCACAATCCATAACCCCCATTGACTGCCGAGGCCGTACTACTGAAGACTATTGTTAATAAGGAATTGGCAATTGTGATTAGGTGAGCACGTCACACAACCCAAGTGAACTCCCGTGGGTAGGCGGGCCATTTAGCATGTGGAAGTCATTGCCTAGCACCCTAATCAGACCGCAATGCCTGGACACTGTGCCTGACTACTGCAGGTGGCAACATCACACACGCAGCAGCCAACATCCAAACACCCAGGGGATGGGACACAGTACCGGGGTCATGTCCATGGCCGGAGGGTCTGTGAGTGCCACACGGAGGGGACCAGAGACCAGTCCAGGTGACGTTGTGAGCGGATTTCCGAGGTACAGGTTCTGGGGTCCGGTGAGGGGAGTCTACTGCGGCTGGGTGTGTGCAGGCACAACGTACCGGGTAGTGATGGGGGAGGGTTGGGGGAATCAATGGGGGCTTGGAGGGTTCCGGGGTGGGAGCCACCGCTGTTTGTCAGTCTAACACCCTTTCCCAATGCCTTACGGTGCAGGGATTTGGGACTCAGAACTTGCCCTAGTGGTGCTGCTGGTAGCCTGGGTGGCCTGACGCCAGAGACGGCGGCAGCAGTAGCCCCAGTAGATAGTCAAGGTGGTGGCCCATGTGCCGGACCCCGCCCCACACCCTGAGGTCACAACTGCCCATCAGGCTAGGGAGTGACCTAGAGGGCACCGGTGGTCTTTTGAACAGATGATGGACAGTGTGTACCGCAGATGGCTCCGCCTCAATGAGGAGAGAGTGCGACACCTCACACACTTTGCATCACATGGAGGAGGAGGCCGTCCCGTTGGCCGTCAAGGTCACCGCAGCCCTGAATGTTTACACCTCGTGATCATTGCAGGACTCAAGCGGGGAACTGTGTGGCATCTCACGGGCCACAGGTGCATCCAACAGGTCACAGATGCCCTGTGTGCCTGAGCGGAGAACAACATCACGGACCAGGCCAAGCAAGATGGCAGCAGGTTTCTCCCGCTGAATGTCCCAGCCTCTCGCTAACTTCTCCATCAGCTCCGGGAGTTCCTGTTGCACAGGCTCAGCATCAGGCTGGGACCCAGCTGGGTCCTGGGATCCAACAGACCTCAGACTGCTGCCTCGCCTGGGGGTTCCTGCCTCCACCTGATGTACATCAGCAGCAGTGTGGTGCTCACCAGGTTGTGCCCCGAGAAGCCTGACCAATAACATGTCCCACAGAGGTGTGTGTATCTGTGCTGGTGGAGGATGGGGATGACAGCCGTGCCGCGACTATTATGGTAGCATATTCAGAGTTCTCTTCTGATGAGTTTTCTTGGGAAGCTAGAGAGGGTACCGCCCAGGATTGGCTGGCGTCGTCGGCTGGAGGACCTGCGGGAGAATGAACATGGGGCTGTTTAGCACAGGGCTAAATCGCTGGCTTTGAAAGCAGACCAAGGAGGCCAGCAGCACGGTTCGATTCCCGTAACAGCCTCCCCAAACAGGCGCCGGAATGTGGCGACTAGGGGCTTTTCATAGTAACTTCATTTGAAGCCTACTCGTGACAATAAGCGATTTTCATTTCATTTAATTTCATGTGGTCAGTGGGAGGGATGGGTTAGTCAGTAAGACAATAACAACTCATGTTTTACAGGTCCCCCGGTTGGAGCCCGGTGATTCCTCACCTCTGCGACATCCACAAGCCTCCGTGTTGGTGCCCACTCTGTCCTCGGCCATACCGGTCACCTCCTGGGCATGCTCCTCGAAGGTGGTGAGGTTTCCGATGTCTGGCACCCCTCCACCAGTCTGGGACCTCTCCCAGCGATTGTCGGAGAGCTTTTCCTGAGGAGACACAGAGAGGGCATCATTAGCCACACACGTGTTTGACAGTTGTGAGAGGGGGGGTTAGGGGAAGATTGGGGGGGGGGGGGTTTGAAGGGGGAGGGGATGGAGGAAGAGTTGGGAGGTTGAGGGGATGGAGGGTGTTGCATGAAGAATTGGGTGGTGGATGTTCCCATGGAGGTGGGAAGGTCTTGGGGGGTGAGGTGGGGGTGTTGGTGCCTTCTCACTCGTGCTGCCCGGTGTAGGTCATTGACCTTCTTCCTGCCAGTCCTCCTAGTCACAATTCCCGAGCTCACTACCGCTGCCACCTTGTCCCAGGTGGCACTAGCTACCCAACGGTTGACCCTCCTCGGGGGAACAGGACATCCCTCCTGTCCTCCACAGCGTCTGGCAGCCTCCGCAGGTCAGCATCCCCAAATCTTGGGGCTGGTCTCCTCAGCGCCATTGTTGCGAGCTGAATGGGGTTGGCTGAGCAAGTGTTGCTTTAGTGCTGCTCGACCTTGTTAGTGGGGGAACTGGCGAGCGCGTGCCGGCGAATCAGCTGGCGAGCCTTCATTTGCGGCGAGAAGCCCGTGAGGCCTTGTTAAGTGGACCAATTAACGTTGAATAGAATTGCCGGCCTCACTGGGCCGAGTGCCGGGAAACTCACGGTAATTCGCGCTCGCTTAGAAATCTTTCCAGATAGGAAAGGTTTGGCGGGTGTTTTCCACTGACGTTTTGGGTGAGATCCACACCAGCATTCAACCATATACAGTCATTGGGCGCAATCTTCCGGCCACACTGCGCTGGAAAAGCAGTTCACCGTGGTGCAGCTGGTAAAAGCCAACAGACCCTGCTCCCAGAGTCTAGCCAGTTCGCAACGCCTCACGAGATTAAACACAATCACGCGAGGCGTTGCAAGGGGAATCCTGCCCATAATGGGCGGGATTACTTTTTAACCAATCTGCTCATTCGAGCGAGTCAGTAAGCCTTACTCTAATGGGTAGATCTCCAAAGTACCTGAGGCTTTGGGATTCAATCCCTTTGCCTTGGGGACCTTGGGTGCGTGCTGTTTGATATTTGTCCCTATAAATGGGAACCAGATGGAATTGCACGTGAGGGTATCCAAGGGGATCAGAGGCCCCCCAGCTACATGGCCTATGGGCAGAGTGGAGCCCTGGCTGCTGGTGCTGCCTGGGTACCCTGGCCATACAAGCCTGGCATTGTCAAGGTGCCCAGGTTGCACTTCCAGCTGATGGGGCACTGCCAGGGTATCAGGTTGGCACTACAAAGCTGTCATTTTTTGCATGCTTGTGAACGTGCCAGGGTTGTGCGCTATGGATAGGGAGAGGGTGAAGGGGGACCCTCCAATGTTGCATTTGGGCTGAGGAGGAGGTCGGAGATTCTTATTGCGGGCCTTGGAGATTGGGACGCCGATCTCTCGCTATAATGGGGAGTTTCGGCGAGCACAGCTCCCCATGGTAAAAAACGGAGCTACATGCGGTACACCCCCCCCCCCCCCCCCTTTAATGGACATTGCCCTACTCAGGCCTTGAGACTTCAAAGTGCCATCCTGGCACCCAGGTATCTTAGAATGGCCACCCTGGAGGTGCCCCTGCCAGCCCAGCAATGCTACCCAGACGCCCTGGCTCAGTCCCTGGAAGTGCCCCTACCAGCTGGTCGCAGTGCCAAGGTGCTAGATTGGCAGTTCCAAGGTGCCCAGATGCTAGAGGGAGAGCCAGGGTGCCACCCTGACCCACCAGGGGTCTCCGATAGCCTGGAAGGCCCCCAATGCCATTACGCCTGGTCTATGCTTCCTGGGCATTATGGCAGTACCAAACTGGCACCCAGGTGGCACTATCAGAGTGCCAGAGTTCCCAGGTGGCACCAGCATTGCCAGTATGTCACACAACCACCTGGGGGCCTCTGTACCACTGGGAATTCCCCCCCCCCCCCCCCCACCACCGAATGCCATTCCGTCTGTGCCCTGTTTATGGGGCCCAGCACTGAACTGCGCTCACTGAGGTCTTCGAGGTGAAGGGGTTAGATCCCAGGACCTTGGCTGCCTCACTCTAAGACGTAGATTTGCCAAATATTGATTTCACCCATGATGGACGGGATTTAGATCACAACGTCTCACGAGATTCTGTTATTTCTCGCGAGGCGTGCCGAGCCAGGAAAATCCTGGAAGACGGATCTCCCGGCACTACTGGCCACATCCCATTCAGGCACAATGCAGCCAGTAGATCACGCCATATATATCATTGTCAGCTGCGGAATAGACTGCCACTCATGTAGCGGCCTGAGTCACGACAGTCGATGTTCAACCCAGAAGTGACGTAACACCCCCAGATGCAGTTCATCACAAATGAAACAATTGGTCAATGAATCATAAAATTTACTGTGCAGAAGGAGGCCATTCGGCCCATCAGGTCTGCACTGGCCCATGGAAAGATAACCCTACCCAAGCCCACACATCCACTCTATCCCCTCAACTAACCTTTTTGGACACAAGGGCAATTTAGTACGGCCTAACTTGCACTGTGGGAGAAAACCAGAGCACCCGGAGGAAACCCATGCAGACACGAGGAGAACGTGCAGACTCCGCACAGACAGTGACACAAGCTGGGAATCAAACCTGGGACCCTGGAGCTGTGAAGCAACTATGCTAACCACTGTGCTACCGTGCCACCCCCAAAATTTGCTCACCCAACGTGGGGCTTGAACCCACGACCCTGGGATTAAGAGTCCCATGCTCTACCGACTGAGCTAGCCGGGCCATAAATGGTTCTAAAGCAGGAAACACATCAACAGCCTGGATTGATCCAAATCAACAATTTTGACAGATCTTCCAGTACTTTCTTTACAATATTTCACAAGAGCTAGACTCTCGGCAAAGCTGTTAGAAATGTAGCCCAGCTATTAAATTTCCCAAATATGTCAGACATGCTCAATTACTCTTATTAAGAATCTTCTTAAAAATATTAGCGCAGCGGCAGTCTGATTCATCAAGGTTCTGTACTTGGCACTATGGCAACATTTTGAACCCAATTTCCAAGCTTCAGCTCTTTCCAACATTCCTGATCACGTTGGCAAGATTGATGTGGTTCTGAACAATTTCTATTGAATGACTTTAGCCAGTGGCAGCTCTAGTCCTTCCGCCGCTAAATCTGAAGGATTGGGCTTGAATTCCACGCCTGAGATTTGAGTGCACAATCTAGGCTGCACTTCAGGCATGGACTGTTGGCGGGCCAACCTTTGAATGAGGCATTGATCCACAACATCCTGGCTCCCCAGCATCACACTTGGGTGATGCTCTGGGAGAATCCCTCTTGGAAGTTCCCACGTGAGGGTTTGCCCAGCAATTGTCCAGAAGCGCTAACTTCCCCTGGACAATAGCGCTGGGCTGGGAAACATCCATCTAATCTATTTAAAACGTCAACTTCAGTTGGTTCTGTCATCCAGTTACTCTGACAAATTGGAAGGAAAAAAAACACTTTGAGCTTCATTGTAACTATTTTAAAAACCGCACTGGACACCCCAACATCCCTGACTTCCCCGGGGACCACCCCATTCCCCGACGTCCCCTCCCCACCGCACCCTGCCCCTCCCACTAACCAACCCCCCCCCCACCCCCCACCCCCCACCCCCCACCCACATCAGCCTGACCCTCCTTTCCATCGCAATGATTGCCACTCCAAGGACTTTATGAGCCATAATATTGAACCCTGTCTTCCAAAATTCACTGGTCAATGTAAAGGTTGCCACGGCACCAATCTTCCTGTTAAACTACGCAGGTGGGCAGCGAAACAGCAACCTGGAAAGCACTGTGCACGTCATGTTCCAGACACATACAATATGCACAACCCATTCAGAGTGGACATGCACTGAAATAACTGGCTATTCATGATAACTAAATTTTAAAGGAGATGTAACGAAGACCTATCTTTTAATTAGCAGTTCAAAAACAACAGGTTATCGAATCATTTATGTCATTGTTCTTGGCTGTGCCTACTTTGACTGCCACATTTATTTACATTCCAGTAGTGACCACATTTTGATTGTATTTACGGGCTGTGAAAAGAGACATGGGACATCTAAGGGGTGAAAAACACTATTTAACTTTAAGTCTCTCTTTTGTGACATGTAGATATAGGGCGTGATCTAGCTGAATTGCAACAGAGTCCCATGTCGAGCGTGCTTGATTGGGTGTTTCTTGGCACTCGCAGCACTGAGAAAAACCACGCAATCGAATATGACTCTGTTGCAATCCGGGGTCTCAGTGGGGAACGCCCCACCGAGGCTGCACTTACTCCCCTTTCCGGCACTGTGGAGCTCCGCCCGCCAGAACTCCTCAGTGCAGGAGGAGATCGGGATGGCGTTTTTAAATGGCGCTCCGATCTCACAATTCCATCTGACATGACCTCCCAAAAGCTCTGACTCACCTATAAGGAAATCCTCGCCCCCCCCCCCCCCACCCACCTCCCCCCCATCCTACCTCAGCCGGGCAGGGCACCATACGAGCCGGCACAATGACAGCCTGGCAGTGCCACCTGGGCACCTTGGTAGTACCAGGCTGGCACCCGGATCACACAGCCAGGGTTCCAGACTGGCAGTTCCAGGCTGGCAGTGCTAGTGTGCCACCTTGCCCATCCAGGGGCCGCCAATCTCCTGTGAGACCCCCGCCCCCCCCCAAGTGCCCATTTGTGGGGACCAGTAGTAAACGACGCTCACCTAAGCTCTCCGAGGCGAAGGGGTTAGATCCCAACGCCTCGAGTAGGTCAGTCGAACATCATATTCGAGTGAAAGTGACTGCTCACTCTATCATGCAGATCTGCCAAATACTGATCCCGCCCAGAATGGGTGGGACCAGATTGCCACGTCTTGCGAGATCCCGTTAGATGTACATACCATTGCACACCCAGTGAAGAATGTTCACCAAGGCCCTGTTTGTCAGGAACCATATAAATCCAACCGATATAATGTCACACCAGTGAGAGAGGGGGACATGCTTATTGTTGGAACCAACAATTCTATGGACACGTGCTTGTAGGATTAGAATAGCGGTTTTAATATACTCAGAACAGAGCCAGCCTGTTAGCCATTGAACTTTCGGTGAACTGGCCGGCTGACCATGTGGCACTGATCTGTATACAGCAGCTCCAGAGGGAGGAGTCCTGGGCGGAGCCAAGGGAGAAGCCCAGTACAATTCTCGAGCATTCCCAGAGCTACTTCCCCTGGTGGTCAGGTAGTGCAACTGCACTTACAATATAGACACATGTATACACAGATTATGGGTATATATGTGTATATATGAGCGAATCACATTCACCACATTCACCCCCTGTGAAAAAAATCGAGTCCAGCGGGGGTGGTGGCTCACAGAGTTAGTCTGTCCGGTGGATGAATTGTTCTTTTCGATCTGCTGAGCACCGGGGTTGCAGCCTCTTGCGGTGGCTGGGTGGGTGTTGAGAGCTGGGGTACGATGGCAGACTCCGGGGCGGGTCTCGTCCGAACTTTATACACCTCTGGCTCGACCAGAGACTGGGGGCGCTGGGGGCGGGCTGGTTCTGGCGCGTGGAACCGGTGGGATGAGCTTGTGGAATCGGGGGCACGAGGGGGCGGCAGCATAGGAAACGGGGTAAGGGGTTCCTCAGCAGGGGTGGGGGGGGGCTGGATCCAGCGGGTGCCAGGTCCCGAAGGGATACTGTGTCCTGGCGACCGTCCGGGAACTCCACGAATGCGTACTGGGGGTTGGAATGGAGGAGGCACACCTTTTCAACAAGGGGGTCAGCTTTGTGCCCCCTGACGTGCTTCCTCAGGAGGACCGGGCCTGGTGTCCTCAGCCACGCCAGAAGTGAGACTCCCGTGGTAGTGCCCCTAGAGAAAATGAAGAGTCGCTCGTGAGGGGTTTGATTTGTAGCTGTACAGAGGAGGGATCTGATAGCGTGGAGCGCGTCTGGGAGGACTTCTTGCCATTGGGAGACTTGGAGTTTTCTAGACCGGAGAGTCAGTAGGACAGTCTTCCAGACCGTCGCGTTCTCCCTCTCCACCCGCCCGTTCCCCCTGGGGTTGTAGCTGGTAGTCCTGCTCGAGGCGATGCCCTTGTCGACCAGGTACTGACACAGCTCGTCGCTCATAAAGGACGAACACCGGTCGCTGTGCACATAGCTGGGGAAACCAAACAGGGTGAAGATGCTGTGCTGGGCCCTAATGACTGTGTGGGAGGTCATATCAGGGCATGGAATGGCAAAAGGGAATCGGGAGAACTCGTCGATCATGTGGAGGGGAGTGCAACTGCACTTACAATATAGACACATGTATATACAGATTATTATCCGACCCCCACCTCCCCCCTGTGCCGTCTCCATTGCCCCCAAATTCTGAGGGTAGCCGCCACCACCGGGCTCGTGGTATACCTCGTTGGAGGGAGCGGCAGCGGCGCCGTTGCCAGCATCTGCAGGCTCGTGCCCACACAGGACGCCATCTCCATCCTCTTCCATGCTGCCCCCTCCCCGTCCATTACCCACTTACGCACCATCGCTGCGTTGGCAGCCCAGTAGTACCCACAGAGGTTGGGGAATGCCAGGCCCCCCATCCCTGCCCCACTCCAAAAACACCCTTCTCACCCTCGGGGTCCCGTGCGCCCACACAAACCCCGTAATGCGCCTGTTGACCTTCCTAAAAAAGGCTTTCGGGATAAGGATGGGGAGGCACTGGAACAGGAACAAAAACCTCGGGAGCACCGTCATCTTGACTGACTGCACCCTGCCCGCCAGCGACAGCGGCAACATGGCAACATTTAAACTCCTCCTCCATTGGGGCAGCAGGGTAGCATGGTGGTTAGCATAAATGCTTCACAGCTCCAGGGTCCCAGGTTCGATTCCTGGCTGGGTCACTGTCTGTGTGGAGTCTGCACGTCCTCCCCCTGTGTGCGTGGGTTTCCTCCGGGTGCTCCGGTTTCCTCCCACAGTCCAAAGATGTGCGGGTTAGGTGGATCGGCTATGCTAAATTGCCCGTAGTGTCCTAATAAAAGTAAGGTTAAGGGGGAGGTTGTTGGGTTACGGGTATAGGGTGGATACGTGGGTTTGAGTAGGGTGATCATGGCTCGGCACAACATTGAGGGCCGAAGGGCCTGTTCTGTGCTGTACTGTTCTATGTAACTGTTCTATGTATTTGCTCCACCAGCCTTGTGAGGTTAAGCTTATGCAAGGCCCCCCAGCTCCTGGCCACCTGGACTCCCAGGTGCCTAAAGCTCCTCTCCGCCCTTTTTAGTAGGAGCCTCCCAATCCCTCCCTCCTGGTCCCCCGGGTGTACAACGAACAGCTCGCTCTTCCCCAGGTGGAGCTTGTACCCTGAGAGGTCCCCAAATTCCCTGAGAATCTTCATCACCTCCGGCATTCCCCCCACCGGGTCCGCCATATATAACAATAAGTCATCTGCATAAAGCGACACTCGGTGCTCCTCCCCACCCCGCACCAGTCCCCTCCAGTTCCTCGACTCCCTCAACGCCATGGCCAGGGGTTCGATTGCCAACGCAAAGATCGGGGGGACAAGGGACAACCCTGTCTCGTCCCTCGATATAACCGAAAGTACTCCGATCTCCTCCTATTCGTGGCCAAGCTCGCCATCGGGGCCTCATATAACAACCTCACCCATCTGTCAAACCCCTCCCCAAACCCAAACCTTTCCAGCACCTCCCACAAGTACCCCCACTCAACCCTATCAAAGGCCTTCTCCGCGTCTAGCGCCACCACTATCTCTGCTTCCCCGCTACCGCCAGCATCATTATAACATTCAAGAGCCTCCGTATGTTGGTGTTCAGCTGCCTCCCCTTCACGAACCCCGTCTGATCCTCGTGGATGACCCGCGGCACATAGTCCTCTATCCTTGTGGCCAAGATCTTCGCCAACAGCTTGGCGTCTACATTAAACAGCGAAATCGGCCTGTATGATCCACACTGCAGGGGGTCCTTGTCCCGCTTAAAGATCAAGGAAATCAGCGCCCAGGACATAGTCGGGGGCAAAGCCCCCCCCCTTCCCTTGCCTCGTTAAAGCTCCGGACCAACAGGGGACCCAGCAGGTCTGCATACATTTTATAGAATTCGACCGGGAACCCATCCGGCCCCGGTGCCTTCCCCAACTGCATGCTCCCTATCCCTTTGACCAGCTCCTCCAGCTCAATCGGCGCCCCCAGTCCCTCCACCTGCCCCTCCTCCACCTCGGGAGTTTCAGCTGGTCCAAGAAGCGCCCCATCCCCCCCCCCCCCCCCCCCCCCTCCGCTGGGGGTTCAGACCGATACAATTCCCCGTAAAAGTCCCTGAAGACCCCATTGATGCCTACCCCCTTCGCACCACATTCCCTCCCCTATCCTTAACTCCACCAATCTCCCTGGCCGCATCCCACTTACGGAGCTGATGCGCCAGCATCCTACTTGCCTTTTCCCCATATTCACACACCGCTCCCTGTGCCTTCCTCCACTGAGCTTCCACCTTTCTGGTGGTCAGCAGGTCGAACCTGGCCTGAAGACTACGCCGCTCCCCCAGCAATCCCTCCTCCGGAGCCTCCGCGTATCTCCTATCCACCCTCAATAACTCCCCCACCAGCCTCTCCCTCTCTCTCTGCTCTCTCCTCTCCCTATGGGCTCGGATGGAGATCAACTCCCCTCTAACCACCGGCTTCAATGCCTCCCAGACCATCCCCACTCGGACCTCCCCATTATCATTGGCCTCCAGGTACCTCTTGATACATCCCCGAACCCGCCCGCCGACCTCCTCATCTGCCAGCAGCCCCACCTCCAAGCGCCAGAGCGGGCGTTGGTCTCTCTCCTCCCCCAGCTCGAGGTCCACCCAGTGCGGGGCATGATCTGAAATGGTTATCGCCGAAAATTCGGCATCCTCCATCCTCGAAATCAGCCCCCTGGTCATAATAAAAAAATAGATCCGGGAATAGGCCTTATGCACATGGGAGAAGTATCAAAACTCCCTGGCCCTCGGCCTCGCAAACCTCCAAGGATCCACCCCTCCCATCTGGTCCATGAACCCCCTCAACACCTTAGCCGCCGCTGTCCTCCTACCCGCCTTGGACCTGGATCGATCCAGTGGCAGATCCAGCACTGTATTGAAGTTCCCCCCCCCCCCCATTATCAGGCCCCCCCATCTCCAGATCTGGAATGCGGCCCAACATGCGCCGCATAAAACCCGCATTGTCCCAGTTCAGAGCGTATACGTTAACCAGCACCACCCGCTCCATCTGCAGCTTGCTGCTTACCATCACATACCTCCCACTGCTGTCCGCCACCACATTCGACGCGTCAAACGACACCCTCTTTCCCACCAGGATTGCCACCCCCCGATTTTTTGCATCCATCCCTGAATGAAACACTTGGCCTACCCATCCCTTCCTTAGTCTAACCTGGTCCGCCACCTTCAGGTGCGTCTCCTGAAGCATGGCCACGTCCGCCTTCAGATGCGTAAACACGCGGGCCTGTTTGACCGGCCCATTCAGCCCCCTCACATTCCAGGTTATCAGCCGGATCGGGGGCTCCCTGCCACCCTCCCCCGCCGACTAGCCATAACCCTTCCTCTGCCCGCCACTTGCCCGCGCCCCCCGCTCGGCCCGTTGCCTACGGCGGCAAACCCCCATCTCGACCCCCCTGCATACTCCAGCTCCTTCCTGGCCATTCCAGCAGCAACCCGGTGTACCCCCCCCCCCCCAAGCTAGGACCCCCCCCCAGCCACGTTACACCCTCCATAGTGCTCCCGTAAGCCAGCTGACTCCTGCTGACCCTGGAAACTTCTTGCCAGTATTCTGTGGGCCCCCTCCAGCTCCAGGAGCCCCTGGAAGGACCCAGCTCCCATCAGCGAATTCAGCAGGATGACTACGTAGGCCCCCATGTCTTACCCCGCCAGCCCCTCCGGAAGGCCCAGGATCCGCAAATTTTTCTGCCTCCACCGGTTCTCCATCTCCTCGAACCGCTCCTGCCATTTTTCATGGAGCGCCGCATGCATCTCCACCTTTACCACGAGGGCTGAGGCCTCATCCTCTCTTTCAGAGGCCTGCTGTTGGATCTCCCGGATTGCCACCCCCTGGGCTGTCTGAGTCTCCAGCAGCTTGTCGATGGAAGCCTTCAACGGCTCTAGCAGCTCCGCTTTGAGCTCCCGGAAGCAGCGCTGGAGAGTCTCCTGCTGCTCCTGCGCTCACTGCCTCCATGCCTCTTGGTCTCCACCGGCCGCCATCTTGTGCTTCTTCCCTCGCTTTTGCTTTGGCGCTGCCACCGCTATCCTGCTCGCCCCACTCCTGGTCCAGGCCATATACCGATTGGGAAATGCTGCTGACTCCTTCCCACGTCGGGAACCATCGAACAAGTACCGCTGGGGGCCCCAAAAAGAGCCCAAAAGTCCGTTCCTGGCGGGAGCTGCCGAACGTGCGGCTTAGTAAATCTGTCAAGTCAGCCATCCTGTATGACATCGTAAAAATAAATCAAACCTACGTTTAGTTTACCAGTCCTGTGTGAGATTGGTGCGTTTGCCTGAAGCAAACGTAGAAATACAACAGTTGTCATTGCCATCCAGTGAAGGACAGTGTTCCAAGGAAAGAAGCTGGACTTTGGTCATTATTAAGCAACTTCCAACATTTTGATTGAGAATGTACTAATTAAAATAAGAAGTTTCTTCACGAGATCTGTTGTCAAACTGATTAGTAAAGCAATCTTATAAGCAACATGGCAGCTTTCCAGCTAGAGTGAACCCATTAATAAAGCATATACAAGCATAACTGGCAAGGTCATTATTGCAATTTGCTATCCTGTTACTTCCAGTCCACACACATAATCAATTTAGTCAATCCTGTCTTAATCTGCTAAGTGCCAAGTCTTTCCAGAGAGGATTGAGAATTATAGTTAGTGTATTTATGTTGTGAAGTCCACTGTTATAATGTGGCACTTGCAAAGATCTTAAGGGTAGGAACGTTTATGTCAGAGAAGCACTTTTTATAAAAAGAGTCAATGGAGTCAGGTTTTGTTGCTTGGCATTTGTCATCAGCAATTATACAGGTCATGGTGCACAAGTACATCATTGCTCCCCTGACTAGATAAGTGGATAAGATAATTACATACCTTCTTGTCCTGTGTCAACTTCGTCTGAAATGGTCTAATTTGTCAACTTATCATTAGAGTTGGAATTTTCAAAACTATGTAGATTAGCACCGTTGGAAGATTTTCAAGTTAGTCAAAGATTAGCCATGGGTCACACAACACGCGTGTGTGTGTATTTTCCCATTCAAAATCAAGTTGCCCAAAAAAGCAACATAACATTTTCAGCCCATAGCAACATTGCTTTGATCACCAGGGTCAACTCTTCTTCAGACCCAAATAATCCTGAATGAAGACCAAATCTTGTCTGTTCTTAACGAGTCCCACGCAGTCACGGGGAGAACTCCACACAGACAGTCACCCAAGGCTCGTAATTGAACCCGGTACCCTGGCGCTATGAAGCAGCAATGCTAACCATTATGCCACCTTAACTATACTACTATTGTTCTGCAGTTTCATATATGTTGAATGCTTTAAATTTTAAAATGCAATAATTCTGCCAGAGTTATAATTGAAGATCAGAAAATATTATTTGTCCAGTTATCTTTTTGACACCTGATCATTTACTATGGATATTGACATTAAATTTTGCCCCTTTTTAGTGTCATTCCACATGCAGTGGAATAAATTTGTAGATTTCAACAAAATAAATTTGTATGTTGTTTTTCGTTACTTCATTTAGTGCCAATGAAGCTCTTTTGAAGTGAAGTCACTGTTGTAATGTCGGAAACACACTAGCCACACAGTAAGCTCTCACAGTCTTGTGGCGCAGTGGTAGCATGCCTGTGGGTCAGAGGGGCCTGATTCAAGTCCCAGTTCAGGACTTGATGACCACAGAAGGTGCATCTATAACGTGGCCAGTCAGGTTGATTATCAGCCTGTGAATCTTTCCGATATGCCTGATGGCAGGAGGTAACAGCGGTAGAGTTTCTTGGGCAACCATTCTGCAGAAGGCACGGGAAAACCATTGCAGTACTTTGTCAAACATAATCATGGGCCATTCCAACGGAAGTCCATGGTTGCCAATGTCCTCTGAGAGCAATATACTCGGGCTAAAATGTTATGTCCCTCCCCTCCCACCCCCCAGCAGGCTCTGAGGTTGGGGGAGGGGAGGCAGTTTGAAATTGCATGGAGGGCATTCCCTCTGGGAAACCGCCCACTCTGAACTGAATGTGATTATATGATGGGACAGGCAGGGCCTTGCAAGGGAAGCCTGTCCTTGCCCCAGTTAAGGCTCTTAATTAACCACTTAATAGCCACTTCAGGGTCATTTCCCACCCAATCTCAATTTTTGGGCTGGCGGGCAGATGACAGGGGGGTGGGGTCGTGGGGAGGGGCATAGGAGGGGGGAATGCATAAATGGTCATAGCTGGATCTCCAATGGGAAGTGGGGCGTGGACGCCACCATCGGAATCCCCCATCCCCTTCCCTTAAAGCCTAATGAGCGCCAGACCTCACTCACAACCCCCCACCCCCCTTCAAGGCAGACTATCCCCTGAGGCTCCGATCGCCCCCCGCCCCTTCACCCATGGTGACCCCTCTAAGTGCTCCCCACCCTCCCTGCTGTGGGACGCCTGCCACTTTACTATCCTCTGGCTCCCAGATTGGCAAGCAGTGCTCCAGGGGAGGACACCCATCGAGTGACAAGAAGAAAGTAGCTTTTTAGAACACTATCAAAGCCATGGCTGCAGCGCCATAATGAGTAAAGTCAGCTGTTGTCATGTTAGGAAACATCGTTTTGATGCAGCCACAACACAAATGAAGAGACAAAAATGTTAATTGTTCTCTAACACATGCAACAGAATAATTGTTCTGTGGCAGACTGCAGAGAAAGTTGGTCATTGACCACCATCTTTAAATTACAAAGTAATTGATTCAATAATGTTTGGACTATATGAGAATCCCAACGATTTGCAATTTGTAAGACTGTGAGGGAAGACTACTAAACCACAGGAGTGATAACACTGACCAATAGGTATCTTTTAAGGTAAAACAAACTAATTTAAACACAAAATTAATCATATTGACAACCAAGAAATAGCTTTACAATTAACAGTTAAAGTAGTTCTTAAATAAGAAGGGGAAAACATTTAACTCACTATCTACACCTGCCACTGGATATTCCAATGAAGCAAACAATACAATTCAAATGCCACTTATAAATAAAGTTAACAATCACGGTTACTTACTTCTCTGGAGAGAGACCCTTTTAGAAACAACCTGAAAATCTTCTGTCTTGTCAGACACTTCTTTCAACTTACAATCCCATATCAGATTACAAAACTACAGACAGACCTGGCTCCTCCCATTAATTACATTATCTGCATCCCAAACATAAGGCATCCTTCAGTCTCCTCTCACTAAGATTTTCCATAAACCTGCTCAGCTAGAATGAAACACAATCCCTCATAAATCATCTGCAACATAGAAAACCTCCTTCACATAGATAATATTCCATTAGCCATCGAAATGTAAACATGTAAATGGTTAAAATCAATGATTACCTCACCTTTACAACCCCTTAAATTACAGCTTTTGCAGACATACTGCCTGTATGTATTTTAATCCAGGAGGTTAATAACTTTACTGCAACAAAATATAAATTATAATGTAATAATTTCCTACGTTCATCACAATAAGCAAGGTGTACAAATAATGTCATACCTCTCCACTTAAGCCTACAAATGGACTATAGAGTTTCACCTGATGTTATCAGTTCAGCAATTCAGCAATAAAACCTGAAGGGACACTAGAAAAGCGACCCCTGTCAGAAAACCCCCCACCCCCCCTCCAGGAATGTGACCCCTGTTAGGAAACCCCCCCAGAAGAAGAGAAACTCCTGTCAGAAACCCCCCCAGAAGAAGAGAAACTCCTGTCAGGAAGTCCCCCCCTGTAAAGGACCCCTGTCAGGAAGCCCCCACCCCCCCCCCCCCACCCCCAGAAGAGAGACGCCTGTCAGGAAGCCCCGAGAAAAGTGACCCCTGTCAGGAAGCCCCCCCAGAAGAAAAGGCCCCTGTCTGGAAGCCTCCCCAGAATAAGAGAAACTCCTGTCAGGAAGCCCCCCCCCCCCAGCCCAGAAGAGACCCCTGTCAGGAAGCCCCCCCCAGAAGAAGAGACCCCTGTCAGGAAGCCCCCCCCCCCCAGAAGAGACCCCTGTCAGGAAGCCACATACCCCACAAAAAAGAAGAGAAACTCCAGTCAGGAAGCCCCCCCCCAGAAGAGAGGCCCCTGTCTGGGAGCTGGAAAGTAGTCCGGACAGGCAGGGCCTGCTTTAACACTCACCTGTGCAACACACCTGCTGGTTCAGACACAGGATGCACCATCTGCCAATTCGTGGAAAGAGAAAACCAGCCAGCTGGGTTTAGACCCCTCAGATCTTTGATCTGCAAGCCATTCATTTCTCTTCGATATTGATTTTACTGGGTTGTGCTTGACAGGTTCAACACACACAGCTTCCAGCATTGCTCCATTCATTCCCCTTCATGATTGAATAACCTCTAGCCGCAAAGTTTATAGTTTGGATTGACAGGTCCTGGACCACTTCAAACAGAGTTAAGTGCTGTCAATTTCCAGCTAACCACTTCAAAATCACTCGACCATGAAGGGAGGTGATTGGAAAGCAGTTAAGGTCTTAATGACCCATTTGCATCCGCCCACTGGCACAGGGTACAAACCTCATTCCCAACACGAGCAGGGGGCCGGAGCATCGGAAACAGATCGGCGCCCACTATCCATCCCATTTTCTTCACTACCGCTGGTTTCTCTGCCTCTGCTACTGGTGGCGTGAGGCGGAGAATTTTACCCAGTACCAGTAGACTACCATCTCCTTAGCACCTGAACAGATCATTCAGGCTTACACAGCCGTATAGTACCGAGGGAGCGCTGCACTGTCTTTTGGAAGTAAATTTATACTGATGTCCAGTCTACCCTTTGTGGCAGATATAAAATATAGCATGGCACTTTTTGATGAAAAGTCCAATATTCGACTCTCAGCCAATGACAAGTTGTATTTATAATAGCTTCTTTAATGTCACCAAGAGGGGCCGATTAGTTCAGCTGGCTAGACAACGAATTAGATTAACACCAACAGCAAAGGATTGGATCCCTGTTCTGGAGACCCGGGGCCTGCCTCTTCACCGCTCCCCGTAATAAAAACCCACACACTTTGCTCTGTGTGGTGAATAATTTCCCAGGACCAGCCTTCAGGCACAGAAATCAAAGAGGAGCGTATAACACAACATCCCAAGGCATTTCACAAGTGTGTAACTGGAGGAAAATGGACACCGAGTGAAAGAAGGAATTTTTGGCCAAAGGGGGCAGGTCTTGCCGAATATCCGAAGTGGAGAGTGAGATGGCGAGGTGAAGCGATGCAGGGAGAGCATTCTAGAGCTCTAGGCCCACACCGCTGACTATATAACTACAAACGTTGGGGCAAAGGAAGGGAGGATGCACAAAAGCCAGAGTTCCTGGAGGATTGTAGAGCTGGAGAAATTACATAGATAGGGAGGGGTAAGGTCCTGGGCCAGTTTGAACACAAGGAGAATTGTAAAAAAATCATGGCACAAGGAAATAATCAGGACTCCACCATAGTGGATCATCACTTCATTCATCCTTTCACTGTTTGAGAATTATCACTAAGCACCATTAGGCTGCCATACTCAACACATAACTGTGACTGCACTATAACATAATTCATTGGCTGGATAGAACTTCACAGGTCATCCTGAGAGAAATGAAAACTGTGAGGTAAATGCAAATTCTTTATTTAACACTGAGAGACATGCAAATATATCTTTACTTCACCATTTCTGCTACCTACTGTAAGTAACTAGTGCACTGCAGGAACTCACCAAGACTCCTTCGGCAGCAAACCCCAAACCCATGACCGATACCATCTAGAAGGGCAAGGGCAGCATTTATCTGGAAACGCCACCATCTGGAGATGCCCCTACAAGCCTCTCACCAACCGCACTTGGAAATATATCGTGGTTCCTCCACTGTTGCTGGGTCAAAATCCTGAAGGTCCCTCCTGCAGAAGGTACACCTACACCACATTGTCATCACATTCTCCCCATGTCTGCGTGGGTTCCTCTGGGTGCTCCGGTTTCCTCCCACAGTCCAAAGATGTGCAGGTTAGGTGGATTGGCCATGCTGAAATTGCCCTTAGTGTCCAAAAAGGTTAGGTGGTATTACTGGGTTACAGGTATAGGGTGGAGGCACGAGCTGAAGTAGGGTGCTCTTTCCAAGAGCCGGTGGAAACTTGATGGGCCGAATGGCCTCCTTTACATTGTAAATTCTATGATTCTATGATAAGTCAGGAGTGTAATGGAATACTCTCCACTTGCCTGGATGAGTTCAGCTCCAACAACACTCAAGAAGCTCAACATCATCCAGGACAAAGCAGCCCGCTTGATTGCTCCCCCTTCCACAAACATTCAAATCCTCCACCACCGACGAACAGTGGCAGCCGTGTGTACCATCTACAAAATGCACTGCAGTAACTCACCAAGGTTCCTTCGACAACACCTTCCAACCCACGACCGCCACTATCTAGAAGGACAAGAGCAGCAGCTACCTGCAAACCCCACCACATGGAAGTTACCTTCCAAGTCGCCACCCTGACTTGGTAATATATTGCCGCTCCGTCACTGGCGCTGGGGCAACATCCTGGAACTCCCTCCCTAACAGCACAGTGGGTGTACCTACCTCTCAAGGACTGCAGCGGTTCAAGAAGGCAACTCATCACCACCTTCTGAAGGGCAACGAGGGATGGGCAATAAATGCTGGCCTAACCAGAGATGCCCACATCCAGTAAATACATTTTTTAAAATGTATTTCCCTCCACTTTCAGCCCCTATAGGTGTGTTTAAGGATGGGTAAACTATCAACGCTATTTACTGAAGAACAAATTAGGCATCCCTGAGGGACAAATTTCACATTGAGATAGAATCACGTCAGCAACTGAATGTATCATTGCTGAGAGAAAAAAGATGAAAACACGTAGCAAGAATAGGCCTTTCGGCCTAGTAAGGCCTGCAGGTCCAGTGTAGATCTTACACGTACCCAAAGAAAATGATTAAACACATTAATCTTTCCGCAATACCTAGAGCCTGGCCTCACTGCAGCATAGAGTTCAAACAACAAAAAAGTCCTTCAGACAGATACAAGAAAGCCTTGCATCAACGTACAAATTGAGATAAGCCCGTAAAAGCAGCTGGGGGGTTGCTACTTTAATATGCAGAGTGCCTGATTTTACTGTAGATGATTTACCTGAACAGGCCTCCGCAGTCAATCAATGCAGGATTGTGTTAGCACAGGCATATTATGGCTGTTTCCCACTGGTTGCTGGAAATCAGGTTGTCAGATCTGCACATTACAGGCGAAAAGCTGGATCCAGCAAAAGCGTTAAATCTATTTGAAATGAACTTTGACGGCTTGGCAACCAAATTTGCTGACAATGCAAAAGTTTAAACACAGGAAAATGAGGAGACCATTCAACCCCTCTAAGCTGTTCCAGCATTCAGTTGGACCATAGATGACCTACGTAACTTGACTCCATCCACCTGCCTTGTTCCAAATCCTTAATACCCTCAATAAACAAAAACCCTATCCAACTGAGTTTTGAAATCTCCAGTTGCCGCCTAGGCGCCCGCAACAGCTTTTGGGGATAGAGTTCCAGATTTCCGCTGCTCTTCTTGTGAAGACCTACCCCCCTGACGTTGGAAAGTATGGGAAAGAGAATAAAGACATGCATTTGTATAGCACCTGACATGTCCGCCAGACACTTCAAAGTGCTTCACAGCCAAATTACGTACTTGTCAGATGTAGTCATTGATATAATGTAGGAAATGCAGCAGTCAATTTGCAGACAGCGATCTCCCACAAACCGCAATGTGATAATCACCAGGTCACCTGTTTTAGAGATGTTAATTCAGGGATAAATATTCACCAGGATTACTCACTCACCCTTCTTCAAATTAGCAGGCACGACCGACTGGCCCTGTTGTTCCGCGCACGAAAACGAGCAGGCTGGTTAGACCACGGGTGAGGCCAAAATTGGGAACCAATTAAGTCCAATCCCCATGTCATTAACGAGAAGGATCCTCCCCTCCATCACATAGACGCCTGTGTTCTAACCGCCTCCACAGCGAGCAATCACGTGGCCCCCATTCAGTTCACCCCTGCTAAAAATGTGAAGCCAGCAGAAGAGCTGCTGTGAGGATCCGAGGAGGTGAGTAGCCATCTTGGAAATTGGGCAGTCAGCCCGGGGACACTGGGGCCGCTGCCATTGGTGGGGGGGGGGGGGGTCACCCCTGGGCTCTGTAGGTGGGTTGTCCAGTGCCCACGGGCCCTGCATGCCAGCACCCCCCCCCCCCAGATCCTGTATACCCATGTCGGGGGCAGCTCCAGCTGCTTCCTGTCTGACCCTCCGAACACCCCCATGACAGAGCCCCATCTGGTGAAGGTCACTTTAACTTCCACTGGCCATGCCTGCCGCTGGCCACACAGGTGAAGGCTATTGCTAATGGGAAATTGGCAATTCTCATAATGGTCGCACTCCACAACTCCCAAGGGTACTCCCGTGGGTATATGATACGCTATCAATCACGACGAGACGAGAGTAGAGTGTAATCGAGGCTTTATTACGCAGAGATGTGTAGTCTCCCGCAGCTGATGCCGAAATGTCTGCAGCTCGGAGAGCACACACATTTATACTCCGTCTCCTGGGCGAAGCCAGCAGGCAGGGATCTACCCCCGTACCTGTAATACCAGAGCCTTGCCGTAATACACCCTCATATGCGATATATATACACAACAGTGGTGCCTACCACAGTAATAATGCCATGAAGCAGGCTGTTGTTACTGCCTAGCATCCCAATCAGGCTGTGAGGCCCAGACACTTTGCCTGAACTCCAGAGGGATCAACCAACATTCTTACACCCAAGAGCTGGGCCACAGCACTGTAGACATCCCCATGACCAGAGCGTGTGTCTGTGTGGACCGAGGAGGGAACCAACGCTTGGTCCAGGTAACATTTCCAGCGGGTGTCTGGGGTACAGGGTATGGGGTCCGCTGCCCAGGGGCCCTGCTGCGGACGGAGGTGCATGTTGGATGGCATCATGAAGGACGGCAGGGGATGTGAGGGTGCGTGAGGCCTGGGGGACCCAAGGGTCAGGGGTGGAAGCCGTAGCTGATTGTTAGTGTCTCACCCTTTCTCCAATTCCTTGCCCCTCTTCAGCAGGCACCGACTTTGGAGAGTTGCCAGAGGACCTCCTCCAGGTTGTCTAGGTGCTCCTTCCCGGTGGCCTCTGAAATGAGCACATCATCCCGGTATACCGCTACTTTGGGCAGTGCTTGGAGGATGCCTTCCATTATTCTCTGAAAGATCACAAATGCAGATGAGACTCCGAAGGGGAGCCGAGTGTATTTGCACAAATGTACGTGCGTATTGATGATAACGTACGTCTGCATCCAGCTCCAGTTGTAGATGCTCATGGCTCACGTCGAGCTTTGTGAATGAGTGGCCCCCAGCCAGCTTTACGTACAGGTCTTCCACACGCAGAATGAGATACCAGTCCAGGCGAGACACCCTGTTCACTGTCAACTTGTAATCGTCGCAAATGTGGACCAACTTATCCGGGACCACTGGTGCTGCCAATTGCGTGAATCAGACCGAGTGTACGATAGCCAAGCTGTCCAAACGTCATAATTCAGTCTCCATCTTCGCAAGCGGGGCGTAGGGCACATTCGAGCCCGGAGGCATTTGGTCGACGTAGATTTTCACCCTGGCTCCTTTTATATTCCTAGGCCCTCCTGGAAAACCTCCAGATGTTTCCCAAGGACCTCGTAAAGACTGCCCCTCAGCAGCGACAGACTGTGGAGACGGCCAGCAGGCATATCCATGGGCCACACTGAATGGGCGTTTTAACTCTGGACCCCAACCACCGCCCCGAGATAAACAGCCCATTATTGGAAAAACAACCCAGCCAGGAAAAATTGCTGGCAATACATCCCACGGCACTATTTCAAGGAAGAATCCGTGAAAAATCCCTGTTATTTTGGTCAATATTTATTTTCCACTAACACCAATCAAAACAGATTACCGGGTTACTCACGCATAGTTGTTTGTGGGAGCTTGTTTCTCACCATTGCCTCCACATCTCCTTCATTACAACTTCAAAAGTACTCAATTGGTTCTCAAGTGTTTTGGGTTTTCCTGAAGTAGTAAAAGCTTCTATATAAATGCAAGCCTCTTATTGGCTTACCTGAAGTTGTCGATGATGTGTTATCTGTGTTGGTCTAACATCGACTGCAACTGAATGCAGTAAAATGAGAAACAGGCTTCCGACACAGGAGATGGTCCAATACTGTTTTATTGAACCTGTTGATTGCTGTACATAATCTGCTGTGGATTGACACTCTATTAACCTAACTGATAACCTCCTACTGGCTTGATCAGACTAGCTCTCTATCGCATGGTGATGATGTTCATTGGCCTGTGCACTGCGACTATCTCCCTGGCCATGTCCTGTGAGAGAGGGAGAGCCTTAATGCCCTGTGGGCTTTATAGTGGTGGTGTCCTGTCTGGTGATTGGTTGTTCTGTGTCGTGTGTGTTCATTGGTTGTCCTGTGTGTCATCACTGCCTGTCTGCATCTCATGATATACATGAGTGGATATTATGATAGTCGACGCACTTAATTCAAGATAAATAATGCCTTTGAAGCTCACTACCAATGGTAAAGGCAAATAGTTAGTGCCATCGATCTGACACAGGAGGAATCTGAAGATAAGCATGGACTAAGTGATGGGGGCAGGACATCAATCCCATTTCAATTGCATAATTGTTATAATTTTAGCAGTGAGGACCATTTTTAACTGTAGGTGCATTAACAAAAGCACATTGCGAAGAATTGATGTCCACCACAAGCATTGTAATATTTCCAAATAGCAGCAACTTTGACAATTGGAATTCTTAATTGCTTTTCCTGGATTTTTTCTCCTTTGCTGTCATGTTAATTATAATAAAGTCAAATTTGGCGAGCTTCGGTTCAGGAAATTTTATTGGACACAAATATTTGCGGAGAGGGCCGCAGTTTGGCTACATAGCCATTCCACAGTACTCTCAGTTATACAATTGAAAACCATTATATTTATAGTGTGAAATAAACAACGTTGAAGAGATAAAACCTTGGGAACATACGCAAGAGGAAATATAAATGTTTTGCCCTTGGTTTAAAAACAATGAAATGAAATGAAAATCGCTTATTGTCACGAGTAGGCTTCAATTAAGTTACTGTGAAAAGCCCCTAGTCGCCACATCGGGGAGGCTGGTACGGGAATCGAACCGTGCTGCTGGCCTGCTTTAAAAGCCAGCGATTTAGCCCAGTGAGCTAAACCAGCCCCATAAAAGTAACTAGCAGATTCTCGGGCGCATTTTTTATCTTTCGGAGGACAATGTTGTATCATAATAAGGCCAAGTTCAAAATACTAAGCAGCATTTTGTTTACGTTGCCTGATGTATTTATTTTCATTCAAAAGCAGTGTTAAAATATAGTCAAGCATTCCCAGCATGCTTTAGAAAGTGCCTTTATTATAAAATATAGCCACGCAGTTGGATAAAATGAATACCCTTAAGCGGGCAACTGATCCACACACTAAAGTCACTTCTACATTTGTGTTCAATGTACCAATCTGGGAAACAGGACTCACAGTTATCCCATGCTTTTGAATAGATTGCAATCACTGGGCTGGAGGTTCTACTCCCAATTATATGCCCACTGATGTTTTGCAGATTTGACACTATATTCAGGCCCAAAGTTGTGAAATGGCAGATAATCAAATTGATGTCATTACTCCCCACAGGAGATGTCTTTGATTTGACAACATTTCCTCTGCAGAGCTCTACATCGATTTAGCAAATACAAATGAAGCAGCAGGTAGAACAAAGAACAAATAACAAAGAAAAGTACAGCACAGGAAGAGGCCCTTCAGCCCTCCAAGCCCGTGCCGACCATGCTGCCCGTCTAAACTAAAATCTTCTACACTTCCGGGGTCCGTATCCCTCCATTCCCATCCTATTCATGTATTTTTCAAGATGCCCCTTAAATGTCACTATCGTCACTGCTTCCACCACCTCCTCCGTCATCGAGTTCCAGGCACCCACTACCCTCTGTGTAAAAAAACCTGCCTCGTACATCTCCTCTAAACCTTGCCCCTCACACCTTAATCCTATGCCCCCTAGTAATTGACCCCTCTACCCTGGGGAAAAGCCTCTGACTATCCACTCTGTCTATGTCCCTCATAATTTTGTAGACCTCTAGCATGTCGCCCCTCAACCTCCGTCGTTCCAGTGAGAACAAACCGAGTTTATTCAACTGCTCCTCATAGCTAATGCCTTCCATACCAGGCAACATCCTGGTAAATCTCTTCTGCACCCTTTCTAAAGTCTCCACATCCTTCTGGTAGTGCGGCGACCATAATTGAACACTATACTCCAAGTGTGGCCTAACTAAGATTCTATACAGCTGCAGCATGACTTGCCAATTCTTATACTCAATGCCCCGGCCAATGAAGGCAAACATGCCGTATGCCTTCTTGACTACCTTCTCCACCTGTGCTGCCCCTTTCAGTGACCTGTGGACCTGCACAACAACAGCTTTCTGACTTTCAATACTCTTGAGGGTTCTACCATTCACTGTATATTTCCTACCTGCATTAGACCTTCCAAAATGCATTACCTCACATTTGTCCGGATTAAACTCCATCTGCCATCTCTCCACCCAAGTCTCCAAACAATCTAAATCCTGCTGTATCCTCTGACAGTCCTCATCGCTATCCGCAATTCCAGCAACCTTTGTGTCATCTGCAAACTTACTAATCAGACCAGTTACATTTTGCTCCAAATCATTTTTATATACTTGGAACACCAAAGGTCCCAGCACTGATCCCTGTGGAACACCACTAGTCACAGCCCTCCAATTAGAAAAGCACCCTTCCATTGCTACTCTCTGCCTTCTATGACCTACCCAGTTCTGTATCTATCTTGCCAGCTCACCCCTGATCCCGTGTGACTTCGCCTTTTGTACCAGTCTACCATGAGGGACCTTGTCAAAGGCCTTACTGAAGTTCCTACAGACAACATACATTGCCCTACCTGCATCAATCATCTTTGTGACCTCTTCGAAAAACTCTATTAAGTTAGTGAGACACGACCTCCCCTTCACAAAACCATGCTGCTTCTCACTAATACGTCCATTTGCTTCCAAATGGGAGTAGATCCTGTCTCGAAGAATTCTCTCCAGTAATTTCCCTACCACTAACGTAAGGCTCACCAGCCTGAAATTCCCTGGATTATCCTTGCTACCCTTCTTAAACAAAGGAATAATATTGGCTATTCTCCAGTCCTCCGGGACATCACCTGAACACAGTGAGGATCCAAAGGTTTCTGTCAAGGCCACAGCAATTTCCTCTCTAGCCTCCTTCTGTACATAGAACATAGAACATAGAACGATACAACGCAGTACAGGCCCTTCGGCCCTCGATGTTGCACCGACATGGAAAAAAACTAAAGGCCATCTAACCTACACTATGCCCTTATCATCCATATGCTTATCCAATAAACTTTTAAATGCCCTCAATATTGGCGAGTTCACTACTGTTGCAGGTAAGGCATTCCACGGCCTCACCACTCTTTGCGTAAAAAACCCACCTCTGACCTCTGTCCTATATCTATTACCCCTCAATTTAAGGCTATGTCCCTTCATGCTAGCCACCTCCATCCGTGGGAGAATGCTCTCGCTGTCCACCCTATCTAACCCTCTGATCATTTTGTATGCCTCTATTAAGTCACCTCTTAACCTTCTTCTCTCTAACGAAAACAACCTCAAGTCCATCAGCCTTTCCTCATAAGATTTTCCCTCCATACCAGGCAACATCCTGGTAAATCTCCTCTGCACCCGTTCCAAAGCTTCCACGTCCTTCCTATAATGAGGCGACCAGAACTGTATGCAATACTCCAAATGCGGCCGTACTAGAGTTTTGTACAACTGCAACATGACCTCATGGCTCCAGAACTCAATCCCTCTACCAATAAAGGCCAACACACAACCCTATCAACCTGGGTGGCAACTTTCAGGGATCTATGTACATGGACACCGAGATCCCTCTGCTCATCCACACTACCAAGAATTTTACCATTAGCCAAATATTCTGCATTCCTGTTATTCTTTCCAAAGTGAATCACCTCACACTTCTCCACATTAAACTCCATTTGCCACCTCTCAGCCCAGCTCTGCAGCTTATCTATGTCCCTCTGTAACCTGCAACATCCTTCCGCACTGTCTACAACTCCACCGACTTTAGTGTCGTCTGCACAACTCCACCGACTTTAGTGTCGTCTGTGTACTCTGGGGTAGATCCCATCCGGCCCTGGGGACTTATCTACCTTAATATTTTTAAAGACACCCAACACCTCGTCTTTTTGGATCTCCAGACTCAACATCCAACAATTCCTTCTCTTTGGTGAATACTGATGCAAAGTATTCATTTAGTACCTCACCCATTTCCTCTGGCTCCACACATAGATTCCCTTGCCTATCCTTCAGTGGGCCAACCCGTTCCCTGGCTACCCTCTTGATTTTTATGTATGTGTAAAAAGCCTTGGGATTTTCCTTAACCCTATTTGCCAATCACTTTTCATGACCTCTTCTAGCCCTCCTGACTCCTTGCTTAAGTTCCTTCCCACTTTCCTTATATTCCACACAGGCTTCGTCTGTTCCCAGCCTTCTAGCCCTGACAAATGCCTCCTTTTCCTTTTTGACGAGGCCTACAATATCTCTTGTTACCCAAGGTTCCCGAAATTTGCCGTATCTATCCTTCTTCCTCACAGGAACATGCCGGTCCTGAATTCCTTTCAACTGACATTTGAAAGCCTCCCACATGTCAGATGTTGATTTACCCTCAAACATCCTCCCCCAATCTAGGTTCTTCAGTTCCCGCCTAATATTGTTATAATTAGCCTTCCCCCCATTTAGCACATTCACCCTAGGACCACGCTTATCCTTGTCCACCAGCACTTTAAAACTTACTGAATTGTGGTCACTGTTCCTGAAATGCTCCCCTACTGAAACTTCTACCATCTGGCCGGGCTCATTTCCCAATACCAGGTACAGTACAGCCCCTTCCCTAGTTGGGTTGTCTACATATTGTTTTAAGAAGCCCTCCTGGATGCTCCTTATAAACTCTGCTCTGTCCAGGCCCTTAGCACTAAGTGAGTCCCAGTCAATATTGGGGAAGTTGAAGTCTCCCATCACAACAACCCTGTTGTTTTTACACATTTCCAAAATCTGTCTACCTATCTGCTCCTCTATCACCCATTGGCTGTTGGGAGGCCTGTAGTAAACCCCCAACATTGTGACTGCACCCTTCTTATTCCTGATCTCTAGCCATATAGGCTCGCTGCCCTCTGAGGTGTCCTCCCGTAGTACAGCTGTGATATTCTCCCTAACCAGTAGTGCAACTCCGCCAACCCTTTTACATCCCCCTTTATCCCGCCCGAAACATCTAAATCCTGGAACGCTTAGTTGCCAATCCTGTCCTTCCCTCAACCAGGTCTCTGTAATGGCAACAACATCATGGTTCCAAGCACTAATCCAAGCTCTAAGTTCATCTGCCTTATCCGTAATACTTCTTGCATTAAAACATATGCACTTCAGGCCACCAGACCTGCTGTTTTCAGCAACATCTCCCTGTCTGCTCTTCCTCAGAGCCATACTGGCCCTATTCCCTAGTTGTCCCTCAATGCTTTCACCTTCTGACCTATTGCTCCGGTACCCACCCCCCGCTATACTAGTTTAAACCCTCCCGTGTGACACTAGCAAACCTCGCGGCCAGGATATTTATGCCTCTCCAGTTTAGATGCAACCCGTCATTCTTATACAGGTCACACCTGCCCCGCAAGAGCTCCCAGTGGTCCAGATAGCGGAAGCCCTCCCTCCTACACCAGCTGTTTAGCCACGTGTTTAGCTGCTCTATCTTCCTATTTCTAGCCTCACTGTCACATGGCACAGGGAGTATTCCCAAGATTACAACTATAGAGGTCCTGTATTTTAACTTTCTGCCTAGCTCCCTAAACTCCTGCTGCAGGACCTCATGCCCCTTCCTGCCTATGTCGTTAGTACCAATATGTACAACGACCTCTGCCTGTTTGCCCTCCCCCTTCAGGATGCCCACTACCCGTTCGGAGACATCCTGGACCCTGGCACCAGGGAGGCAACATACCATCCTGGAGTCACTTTCACACCCACAGAAGCACCTATCTGTGCCCCTGATTATAGAGTCCCCTATGACTCTTGCTCTTCTGCGCTTTGACCCTCCCTGCTGAACATCAGAGCCAGCCGTGGTGCCCCAGCTCTGGCTGCTGCTGTTTTCCCCTGATAGGCTATCCCCCCGACAGTATCCAAAGGGGTATATCTGTTCGAGAGGGGGACAACCACAGGGGATTCCTGCACTGACTGCCTGCCCTTTCTGGTGGTCACCCATTTCACTGCCTGCACCTTGTGTGTGACCACATTTATATAACTGCTATCTATGATGCTTTCCGCGACCTGCATGCTCCTATGTGCATCCAACTGCTGCTCCAACCTAACCATGCGGTCTGTGAGGAGCTCTAGTTGGGTGCACTTTCTGCAGATGAAGCCATCCAGGACACTGGAAGCCTCCTGGACCTTCCACATCTCACAGTCAGAGCACTGCGCCTGTCAAATTGACATTGCGTCAATTAATTAGTAAATTAAATTTTAATTTTTTCTTTAAAGTTACTGTTAACTATGTTTTCTAGCACTAGATTTCTACTATAAATGTGAAAGCTAAATACAGTACTCTCAGATCTCTGGCTTAGATACCCCTCCAAATTATAATTAAGTAACTATGTTTAATTAGTTTAACAATGCTTAATTTTTAAATTTAGTGTAGATTCCCAACCAGCCAATCAGGTCACAGCTTTACTGTGATGTCACTTCAATATCCCCCCCTCCCCACACACAATTTGAAAAGGTAAAAATTAATAAATATCACTTACCTTCCCAGGTTCTCAGATGCTCTCTGGTTCTCTCCCTGCAGATTAAAAGTTACAGGCCAGAAGAAAGAGAGAGAACAAAACAGTAGGGAAAAAGCACCTTCTCCCAGTCTGCACCAAATTACCTCACTGCACAAATTACCACGTTCCAAATTCCCACTCTGGATGTGTCTCAATCCGTCTGTGTCTCCTTCACTTGCATAAAGCTATTGTGGCTTCAATCATAAATGTGGCAATTTATAAAAAAAACAGCTTGATTAATCAATATGTTTGATTAACAATTCATCAGTTGGATTCCAAATCACATAACAGATGATATGATCCTTCCGACGAAAGTTTAGTCCGCACCGTGCGCAGCAAGCTCATTTACGTTGCCCAGCGGCTAGGTTTAACCATCTCCAAGACGGAAGTGGGGGAAGAAGGAAGGGAGGAAAAGGCGGAAGGGAGGGGAAAGTGGAAATGGAGGGGAAGGGTGAAGGGAGGGAGAGGGGGAAAGGGAGTGAGGGGAGGGGGAGTGAGGGGAAGGAAATGGGGCGGGAAGCAGGTAGGTGGAAGGAAGGCAAAGAGGAATGGTAAGGGGAATTTTTTTTTAATTCATTCATGGGATGTGGACATTGTTGGCTGAGCCAGCATTTATTACCCATCCCTAATTTCCCTTGAGAAGGTGGTGGTGAGCTGCCTTCTTGAACCGCTGAAGTCCATGTAGTGTAGGCACACGCACAGTGCTGTTAGGGAGGGAGTTTCAGGATTTAGACCCAACAACAGTGAGAGAATCGCAAAATATTTCCAAGTCAGGGTGGCGCGTGGCTTGGAGGGGAACATCTACTCGGTGGTAAAACTCAAGATTTGATCGACGTGGCAGGCAGTTGACAACAGAGGAGGGCCAGCCTACCCCAATCTGTAGACTAAGCTGGCCACCCTGGAATCCGGAGGTCAAAGATAGGCAACATGGCTTCCACGGAATGAAATGGAGACCGTCAGTCTCAAATTGATTGGCCCTTCTGAAGTCCTCCATTGACTCCACCTGTTACATTGCTGATTTTACAATCAATAATCTGTACTACATTATGTAATGTTATTAAAAATGGTAAGTATTTTGATTTAACTTTAATGGCTCCTTTTGAACCTAGATGGACTGAGTAGATGGAAGTTCCTCACACTAAACCTACTCCAGGCCCCAACTATAGGAGCAGTTGGGGGCTCCTGGTGATTAAAGTACTTATCAAGTGTTGTCACTGTTGCCACTCAACTGTTGGAAAGTTGAGTCCAAAGATGTGCAGGTTAGGTGCATTGTCAAGGCTAAATTGCCCCTTAGAGTCCAAAGATGGTGCAGGTTAGGTGGGGTTGCGGATATAGGGTGGGGGAGGGCCTATGTAGCGTGATCCTTCAGAGGGTCGTGCAGACTCGATGGGCTGAATGGCCTCCTCCTGCACTGCAGGGATTCTATGGAGCCCTGCTCAATGGTTCATTTCATTGAAGGGCAGGCTTTTGTTCACTTGTGAATTTTAGCTGGCACTGTCCACGGACAACATTTAACTCAAATGTTATGGCTGTGTTCAGCAATTTTCCTTTTCTTTTAGCAGATCCTCCTCCCTCTTGGACCCAGAGGCCAAGGGCTAATTGGTTTGAGGATTGAAGTGACAGTGCTTCCTGTGGGATCTTGCTGTGCACAAACTGACCCATGAAGGAACAATCAGCTGCACAATAGGTAATGGAGTAATACAGGCAGATATCGGACTGTGCAGCGCAAAGTTATTCCCCATTACCTTAAAATAAAAGCTCCTTGAAATATAAAGCATTAGCACTGTAATAAAGTGCTGTGAGAGAGCCATTAACAATATAACAAAATCACAACCAGAACATCACAATGGTGTGACCACATCAAAGAGCAATGTTGCCGTGATTTGCTTGTAAAACCCCAAATAGGCTGAAACAGGAGGGATGTTGGTTAACCAATCTGTCAGGGCGGCATGATAACTGATCTCAGCACATTTGGGAGGCTGGTTGCTCAGGGGGCTGATATCGGCCAGGGATTTCAACCCTGATCGCCATCCAATGACCTCAACTGTTACAGATATGTTGAGTATGGCTCGTTGGTTGGTTCTGCTTCAGTAAAAATACTCCAGCCTGTGTCAGCACTTAAAAATGATTGCCAATAGAAATTACTTAAGGCGAGAGGTAGGATTTTCAAAGCTCTCAAACATCATGAATAATTTGAATACTAAAGTGACCATCATCTTGTTATTGAACTCCACTTGTGGGGGTTATTTGTTGCGAGTGGGCCTCTCTGGAACCTGCATGTGAAGACAAATTTGGGAAAATAAATGCATGCATCACCATCACTGGCAGCAATGGGAGGCAGTAATGGGAGGATTTCATCAGTCAGGGAGGACTGGGTGGTCAGATAATGCAACTTGATATGGAATTAAGGTTCCAACCCAGATCAATGAAACAGAGGCCAGTTCCATTTGCGAAGTCCAAAGGCTCAAATTGAAATTAATTTTGGTGTTCCTTCATTGGGAACTCAGTAAACCTAAAGTTGTACAGGTTAGGTGGATTGGCCATGCTAAAAATGGCCCCTTCAGTGTCCAAAGATGTGCAGGTGAGATGAAGTTATGGGTTTACGGGGTTAGAACGGGGGAGTGGGCTTCAGTAGGGAGCTCTTTTAGGTGTAGGTTTGACGAGCTGAATCCTCCTTCTGCACCGTTGAGATTCTACTGAACTATCAGAAAAGACTGAAGAGGCTGGGATTCCTATTTTCACAAAGAGACTGAGAAATTACCCAATAGGAGTCCTTAAAGTGAGGAAGGGGTTCAGTATGGTAGATGTGGGAAAGATGTTTCCCCTAGTGGTCCAAATCTAAGGAGTATCAATGTGGGATAGTTGCGAATAAATTTAATAGGAAATTTAGGAGGAACCTCTTCATCTCGAGAATGGTTCAAATGTGGAACCTGCAACTACAAATGTTGAGGTAAGTAATGCAAATGCATTCTAGGGGAAGATAGTTAAACACTGAAGGGAAGGAGAAATAGGATATTCTGACAGTGAGATAAGGGTGACTGGGAGGAGCTGCAAACGGCATATAAACATCAACATGGACCAGGCCAACTGAACGGCTTGTTTCTGTGGTGTAAATTCATGGAATCCCTGCAGTGCAGAAGGAGGCCATTTGGTCTACCATCTATACCGGGGGTGGGCAAACTATGGCCCGCAGGCCGCATGCGGCCCACCAAAGGTCTTTATGCGGCCCACCAAGTCATAAAAAATTTTTTTTTTTTAATTTTTAAATTTTTTTTTAATTTTTAATTTTTTTTTAAGGTTAATGGGGGGGGGCTGTTGGGTTACTTACTGGTATAGGGTGGATACGTTGACTTGAGTAAGGTGATCATTGCTCGGCACAATGTCGAGGGCCGAAGGGCCTGTTCTGTGCTGTACTGTTCTATGTCCTATATGAGGCGCCCAGAATCATAACCGGGTGAAGTAATTATTTTACTTAATATACTATGCGGCCCTTTAAAATTGTGAATTTCTGAATGTGGCCCTTGCACGGAAAAGTTTGCCCACCCTGATCTATACCAACCCTCCGAAACAGCACCCTACTTAGGCCCACTCCCTCCACCCTATCCCCGTAACCCCAACTAACTTTTTGGACACTAAGGGGCAATTTAGCATTGCAAATCCACCTAACCTGCACATCTTTGGACTGTGGGAGGAAACCGGAGCACGCGGAGGAAACCCATGCAAACACAGGGCGAACATGCAAACTCGACACAAAGAGTGTTATGGGCCAGGGTTTAGAGAACCCCAAAGTGTATCATGGAGTTCACCTGACCCACAACTTTTAATAGATTGTGGTTATGGGGAGCACAAGGGCCCACTCTGCAGGTGTGATGCAACAGAGATCTACAGTACTTTTAAATTAAAACAATGTTTATTTATGAAACCAGTTAACACTTTATAAACCTACAGTAAACATCTTAACTATCAGCACCAATCCTCCCCACAGACACAATATTCTATGAGTAAACCTTAATCTTTCCTTTTAACATCCATAAGACAAAGACCCTTTTTAACACAGCAGGTTTAAATTCACTACTGAGAGCACTTATCACTTTTAAACTAGCAAGTGATTTAAAGACATTCCTTTCATGCAGAAAGAAATCAGGATTATACCTGGTTTTGCTGGATGCAGCTTCCAATCTGCAAAACTAAACTAAACACACCTTGTAGCTGTAAGTCCAAAGCAAAAGTAAAAGCAGACAGACAGCCCAGCTCCACCCACACTCTGACATCACTGCAGCTATCTAATAAACACCTATTTCTTAAAGGTACTCTCACATGACAAGAGTCACCCAAGGCCAGAATCGAACCCGGATCCCTGGCACTGTGAGGCAGCAGTGATAACCACTGTGCCAGTTGCTGCACTAGTTTTAGATAGTTCTCCATCCAGTTTCAAGTGGGTGCCAGCAAAGTCCAGGGATCTGTACAAATGACTGATGCAGTTAAGAGGAAAGTCAGATTGATGCATAAGGGAGTAGAATTGAAGGCACATTGTTGGCACCTCACTCTGCAGCTATCTGTGAGAGCCGCTTCATTCTGACTCTTAGCAAAGGTAGAAAATGTTTCTTTTGTTCTTCAATAACCCCAACAAATATTTTTAAAATACTAGAATAAGTCTGGAGGCCTTGTGGTGCAGTGGGTGGTGCCCCTTGCCTTTGAGCCAGAAGCCCCGAGTTCAAGTCTCGGCTCCAGGGCTAGATTGCCACATAGGGTGCATTCTTAAGATGGCCAAAAGGTTGATTATCAACTTGCAAATTCAGCATATGCCAATGGCAAGCGATAAGAGTGGGAAGGATTTATGGTTCATATGTGTTGGAAAGATATTGGGGCCTCCAGCAACACTATCCATTGTTCCAGGCTACAACATGCATGTATACGTACATGTTGCCACAGCAACTCAGACCCCTTGGAGTGGGGTCGCAGTTGGTTCTTTTAGTTATGGATCAGATTGGTGCCAATATCACGGGTTTTGGACCCCGTTGCAGCTGGTATAGATTTGGGACGTGCCCCCCTTGCTCTACCCATGGTGGGTGCCATGATGCTGTGGGTCAGACCTGCTTTCAGGCAGAGAAATGTTAACAGGCGGGATATGCTAATGTATGGCGTAGAAGATATCGCACCGCCCGTCAGTCATGATTCAGATAGACTGGCTGGAATCATGCCCAGGAGCTACATGCCTACCCTGTAATGTGTACAGAGGCTGCGCTAATAAAAATATTAAACAGATACCAGAGTGTGTCTAAGAACCAAGTCAAAACCCAGAGTCCAAGATCGAAGGTCCCAATCACAGATCAGAAAGAGCGGTTGAGGACTCTGGGAAAGGGAGTTTAGAAGGATGAGGGGGGTTGAAAGTTACAGAAAATTGAGAGGCCTAGATGGAGTGGACATGGAGAGGATGTTTCCCCGAGGAGGAAAACCTAGAACTCGAGGGGCACAGTCTCAGAGTGAAGTGACAGTCCTTTAAAACTGAGGAGGAGGAATTTCTTCAGCCAGAGGGTGGCGAATCTGTGGAATTCTTTGCCGCACAAAGCTGTGGAGGCCAAATTACTAAGACAGAGATAGATAGGTTCTTGCTTAATAAGGGGTTATGGGGGGAAAGCAGAAGAACGGGGATGAGAAACATATCAGCCATGATTGAATGGCGGAGCAGACTCGATGGGCTGAATGGCCTAATTCTGTTCCTTGGTCTTATGGAAAGTAAATGTGCTCCAGCTTTTTGTTCTTTTTTACGCCTCTCTGGATGAAAATGTCTATGTTTTCTCATCTGACATTAGATTAGGTGCAGTTATTTCCATTCAATTATTAACTTGAGGGGCATCAGTCGGCATAAAACCCCCATCACAGCTGGGCCTCATTTAACTTAGACCAGCGGCCAATGGGTGACGGTTGCAAGGCCCCAGGCTGCTTTTCCTCGTTATCATGGATTAAGATTTTGTTATTTGTGACCAGGGCCTGCAACTACACCATGGCTATTAAATGGCAAATGTTGACATAGCAACTTACAATGGGAGAAATCGACAGCGAGGCATGGCCAAAAGTCACGACTGGAAATAACCTTTGTCGGCAGGGAGTTGAGTGCAAGAAAACTTGTAATAATATAAATATGTGTGAGTCAAATGTTAAGAGTCTGTGTGCAATGAAAACTAAATGTTCCAATTGCTTCAAACCAATGTGCTTGGAAATCATGCGTCACCTCAAAGTGCAACATTCGCCTTTTTCTCAGCCACCCAGTTGAGAACATTCGGAATAGCTTCTAACTGACTAAAATGTTCCAAGTGTGTACATTTTGCTTCCGCTTGTGTCGTTTAAAATAATCAGAGGTGGAACAATTACAGAAACGCACAATCTTAATACAAGCCCAGCACCTCAGGAAATGCATATTGGCGGGGTGAGTGGGGGGGGGGGGGGGGGGGAATGTAATTATGAGAACAGGCTGCCATAAACGTTGTTTGTTGGCAAGATAAAAGTTTATTACCAGCTATTAATACAACCATTAGACAAAGGGCTGGATTCTGCTGTTCCCCAGATGTGTGTTTCTTGGCGGGATGCTCTCTTTCTGCCACTTGCCGTTGGGATTTCCCATTGAAGACACCCCACACCATCAGGAAACCCATGAGCGGGGTGCGCTGCCGGAGGGAACAGAGAAGCCCAACGGCCGGAGAATTCAGGCCAAGAGGTTTGGAGACATCTGCTCTACATTGACCCAAGTTTACAGTAATAATGGATGGTCATTTAGCACAGTAGTGTGCTGTCCCTTTATCTGTCACTTTAATGGGTCCAGTTCCAGGTTCTGTCAGAGAGTTAGTCGGAAACCTAAAACATTGACAGTGATGTTCACTGGAATATGATTTTGAAGACTCAAGGCCATGTCCTGTTGTCTGTTAGGGGTGGGTAAATTCTACAGGAAAGTCCATAACGAAAGAGCAGGCACGTTTTCTGATTAAACAAACACAGAGAATGCTGGAAATGCTCAGCAGGTCAGGCAGTATCTGAGGGGAGACAAACAGTTAAGGATTCAAGCCATGGTTGTTGTGGGGGTTGGAGGGGAGGATGGGTGGAGGTATATAGATTAGGCTGGGGAGGGGGCAGCACGGTGGCGCTGTGGGTTAGCCCTGCAGCCTCACGGCGCCCAGGTCCCAGGTTCGATCTCAGCTCTGGGTCACTGTCCGTGTGGAGTTTGCACATTCTCCCCGGGTTTGCATGGGTTTCGCCCCCACAAGCCAAAGATGTGCAGGCTAGCTGGATTGGCCATGCTAAACTGCCCCTTAAGTGGAAAAAATGAATTGGGGACACTAAAATTATTTTTTTTAAAAAGATTAGGCTGGGGGTGGGGTTAGTGGGGCATAGTCGGGAGAGTCAGGGGAGGGTGAGGGGTCAGTTATTTCAAGGGCTCGGGGGAGATGGAAGAATAGATGGGAAGATTGAGGAGAGGTGGGATGTGATAGAGGAGCTCAAACTGTAGAAACAAGTGTGGTTTATAGCGTTATCTTGTTGAGGAAAACTCTCCTGCTCTCTTGACCAACAAGCAGTACTGTAAAATGCACTTGCCTGATAGATTTGGACATTCTTGTGTCATTTTGACTGTCATGTTTCTCAAGCAAGAAACACAAACATAACAAGTTAGATATAAAACCATTTTGTAAAAAAAGTGACCCATCTGCTTTCTGATTGGTCCACCATTCATCCTAGTTCCATTAAAACTTGAAGCGGGTGGGCTGAAGGGGTGCTTAGATTAGTATTTCAGATTTTTTACAGTTTAATTTCCTCCCCAACCTAATGTGGTGAATGAGAATTCACACGGTATTATAATCTATACATATGCATCAATATTGTAAGTGCAGTTGCACTACCTGACCACCAGGGGGAGTAGCTCTGGGAGTACTCGAGAGTTTGTACTGGGCTCCTCCCTTTGCTCTGCCCAGGACTCCTTCCCCTGGAGCTGCTGTATAAGATCCTTTCCACAGGGTCAGCCAGCCAGTTCACCGAAGGTTCAACGGCTAACGGGCTGGCTCTGTTGTAAGTATATTAGAACCGCTATTCTAATCCTACAAGCATGTGTCCATAGAATTGTTGGTTCCAACACCTAAATCCTCCCATTTTGGTGAAATTAAAATTGCCCGAGGTAACTGTTTCCCTTTTCACAGATGCTGACTTATATGCAGAATGTTACTCCAGGCATTTACTTGGTCATTATAAATGGGGCATCATTAAAAGGGCAGAGAGGGAAATGTCACAAGCGTATTAAACATTCATCTACTGACGTAACCATTGTAAATTCCTGGCCTATAGTGACAGGGAAAGTTGAGTCCACTTTCTACTTCTACTTTAGCCACACAAGAACATTCCCACTTAATTTTCACATGAACCTTTCTGTGGTCCATTTGAGTCAGGTGGGTGACAATGAATGTTCGCATAACTCGATGTCCTGGGCTTTTTGTGAAATTAACACATATTCCTCAAACAACTTACTGCTGAACATGGGATGCATTGTAGACTCAAGGCCAAGGCATTTTCTTACGATTAAGGCACTCATAAAACGTATGCAATTCATGCACCCATATCTCTGATGGCCTGTTTTGTAAGGGCGACAAAGTGTCCACACCAGGTTTGCTGGAACAAAAACTTACTTTATTTTACAACTACTGTGATGTACAGCTCCAGTAGTTCCCTACTGGATCTTCACTAGTCCCTGCCTTACTGGCCGACTCTATTTATACATAGAGATTGTTAACGGTCCCCTGCCCCCTTATCGGGGCAGCTTGTATTCTGCAGGATCCACGGGGTAGTTAATCATCTCTATCTCGTAAGATCCGTGCAGGTTATAAGAGTCTGGAACATATGAATCATGTTACTGGTGCTTAAGTGAATTTTAAAAAATGGAAGAGTTTAACCCTCGGATCAGATTGAGTAACAGAGATTGCGAAGAGTTAAATACATGTTTACTGGACCTATGTTATTATTCTGATATTATTTCTATGTCACTTTGTTGTACTGTGATGTAGTGGTAGTATGCATAGAATGTAGACAACAAGGGCGGTATTCTCCGCTCCTGGGACTAAATGCCCGCGCCATCGTGAACGCCGTCGCGTTTCACGTCGGTACGAACAGGTCCCTGGCACGACCTATTCTGGCCCCCGGTTCACGCCGCTCCAGCGTCTGTACGCGGCGCCAAATGAAGCCCATGGAGGTCTTTTCTGTCAATTCGTTGGCATGACTGGTGTATATTGCCTATCCCTATCCGCCTTGCCTGAGTCAATGGAAGTGGGTTGCTGGACAACTTCAGAGGGCATTTAATGTATTGGAGTCACACCTGGTTAGCAGGTTTCCTTCACAGCCATGAAGCAAATTTCCCAACAGCTGGTTTACTGACACAAGTTTGTTATTTCCAAATAGTTTAATTGCTGGGGTGGGATTTGAACTTGTGGCCGGAGTTCTGTAGCCATTGTGATTCACCTTTCCCACCGGCATCCCCGTTGACAAGCAGCGGGGGTATAGAATCCAGCTGTCAGCGAACGGTACGCCGTCGAGTAACACGTGACTGGGGAACCGGAGACTCCAGCCCATAGATTTCTTTCCAGGATAAATTAGTCCAGGGTTCATCCAGCAACCAAATCACTACATCGTTTGGACAGGACTTTCTGCCCTTCCCCAGGTGGCGTGTTCGCGATGGTGGCAAGCTGCCCGCCATCGGCTGGTGAAGCAGCTTCGGTACCGCCATTGTCAGTGGGGTTTCGCAGTGTTCCCACCCTCCACCGCCAGCTGATGGATTAGGAATTAACTAAGACAATTTAAACTGAATCATTTGGTATTCTTAACCTCAGAATTTTGTGGTCTGAAGTTTCACTGCTGCTGATACAGATGAACAATTTGCCACTGAGGCTAATCTTCACAGCTGGTTGGATATTACTCAGGTTCATCTTGGAATTTGGGCAGCACGGTGGCCAAGTGGTTAGCACAACCGCCTCACGGCGCTGAGGTCCCAGGTTCGATCCCGGCTCTGGGTCACTGTCTGTGTGGAGTTTGCACATTCTCCCCGTGTCTGCGTGGGTTTCGCCCCCACAACCCAAAAATGTGCAGAGTAGGTGGATTGGCCACGCTAAATTGCCCCTTAATTGGAAAAAATAATTGGGTAATCTAAATTTATAAAAAAAAAAAAAAAAAAAATCTTGGAATTTGAGCCATGTCTGAATCCAGTGACAATGGCCATCTGCCATAAATCTCAGCACAATTATTCATTATTCGTATCAACATCAGTGATCTTCCTTCGCCAGGTAATGGCTCAACCCTTCCTTCCTCACATCAGACTGCCTGGTTCCTTTCTCTTCAATTATCCATGCGATCTCCCATTCTCAGCCGGTTCGACGTCTCTCTCTTGCCCTCCGTCGTGGCTCTTTTCCAATCCACCAAAGGCCCAAAAGCAAAACACTCTGAAGGCTGAAAACCTGAATGAAAAACAGGTATTACCGGAGCCTGTCACCAGGTCGGGCAATGTGTGTGCGGGGTGAGGGGAAGGTCAATGACCTTCATTCAGACTCAACAGTTTTGAAGCAAGCCCAGAGGAGCCATGGAAAAGTGTTGGGCAGCGACTGGGAAGTGGGGAGTGGTTCTTGTGGGGAAAGAATAAATGGAATGGTCTGTGGGGTGAAAGACAGAAGCACCTGATCCCAACTCTGGCTTGGTCAATGGGTTTTGAGGGAATTAAAACTTGGCCCTAAATGATGGATGATGATACAAGTCACAAGGGAGAGGTAATGGGACAAGTGGAGAAACAAAAATTGGCTTTCGAGGGTGTAAGCGGTTACGACAGAAATATTGATAGCTCTTGCTGTACCGGGAGTGGTGATTATGATCTAAGGTTGTTGAGGTCGGAAAGCTGTAAGCACTTAATCGTAGGATAAGGTGCTGTACCTCAGGTTTACAATGAACTTCACTGAAGTGGTGCAGACCTAACTGGGAGTACACCCACTCCATAGAGTTCCATAAGATCCCTACAGTGCAGAAGGAGGCCATTCAACCCATTGAGTCTGCATCAACCCTCCAAAAGAGGAGCACTCTATCTAGGCCCACGCCCCACTCTATTCCCATAACCCCCACGCATGGATCATGACCAGTCCACCTAATTTGCACACCTTTGCACTGCATGAGGAAACCCGAGCACCTGGAGGATGCAGACAAGGGGAGAACATGCAAACTGCACATAGACAGTCACCTAAGGCCAGAATCCACCCATGTCCCTGACGCTGTGAGGCAGCAGTGCTAACAACTGTGCCACCGTGCCGCCCTTAACACATACCCAGTTCAATTAATTCTGTCTTATTCTGTTAAAATCAATTAAATTCAATTCTTGTCTCATTGTCAATGCCTCCTATGTGTCTATTCAATTTATTTTTTCTATGCGTCTCTAAACCCAAACCTTTAAAGATCTCAAGTAGCCTGATCACTCTCTTCCCACATCAAACTCACCATCAGCCGTTTCCACAATGCCCAGTTGTCCTGTTCTTTGAATTAAATAAAGTGGTTCTCAGGTGAAACCTTCGCTCACACTCCTTGGCACAACTGTCATTGCCATCATTATACTTCTCATTGTTTAAGCGGTCTCATCTAATCCAACTCTTCCTCATGGATTTATACAAAGCCTTCAACGTATAAGGGGAGCATCCAGAAAACGTCATGAAAATAATTGCGATGCCCCAGGAAAGAAAAGGCTAAATGCCAGAAAATATGTGAATTTCAGACGATTGCCCAGATATTCAGCAGTCCCCCACCCCAAGTTTTGGGTTGCGTTGGAGCCATTTTGGCAGCACCAATGCAAACCAATCTTGGGGATGGGGTTCTGAAACAGGCATAGGTCTTCATTGTTGTATTAGGGCCTCCTACCTGGGTAAAGGATGCCTTTACTTGGGCCTTTCCGAGTATGGTGAACTGCACACTCTTGGCCATTAACATGTCCACAATTTCTCCCTCCCTCTTCCTATTCTGCAGACAACTAGTGTCCAAAATAAACGCAGTGCCTGGGCTGTATGTCGAAGCCCTTGGTTTTGATTCCACATGTCTCCAAGGTTAGGCTCAGATTATTTACAAGAAGCTTAAGAGCAAAAGCAGAACAAGATCTTGGCAATGATCAATTTAGATTTTGCAGAGGATGTGGACCAACAGAGGCGATAGCAATTGCTTCAAAATGGGTTCAGAACAGAATGATGAGGATGCACATCAGCTTTGTGCATTTTAGAAAAAGAGAAAATTGTATCAAACCAATGGATGCTTAAAGAACGTTACTGTGGATTGTAAAGAGAGACGATTGCTGAACGCTTAGTGCATGGGTCAAACTGCAAGTGTTAGGGTATTAGATTGAAGCGTCAGAGCCAGAAGAAAAGATAAGGATGCCACTTGGCACCTGTGTGTTTTTAACATGCACACTGAAACATTTAGCCAAAACGAGAAAGGAAAGCTGTCAGAATTGCTGATGATAAAGTGCTTGTATCAAGTGCCATGAATGGATGGCACTGTCGTTGGCAGATAGACTGAATACTGTAGCAATGGATGACAGAATGAAGATCAATCTGAGCACAATCTATGTTTTAAAGAATTACAGCAACGCAGTTGAAAGAGATGGGAATCTTCATAAACGAGGAACAGTCAGAAAAAATGACAACTTAAATATCGGGCAAGTATATTTCTTACTGTAGGAATCACACGATTAAGGTGCTCCCTTGCTGACTTTTCTGATTGAGGTGAGTGCCTTTCATTGTTGACTTGAAAGGTTAAGGGCGGGATTCTCCAGCCCTTCCCACCATCGGGATCCTCCAGTTGAAGTCTACCACCCCCCACCCCAGCCCCGACCTGGTTGTGGATTCCCTGACGGCAGGAGCGAGGCACATAAAATAAATTTAGCGAGTCAAAGATTCCGCCAGCAGCCAATTGCAAACTGCCTCATGGGAAAACCGCCGCATAGGTGCCGTGGGGTAGGGGGTAGGGTGCTGGAGAATTCGGGTGGCACGGTGACACAGTGGTTAGCGCTGCTGCCTCACGGCACCAGGGAGCCTGGTTCAATTCCAGCCTTGGGTCACTGTCTGTGTGGAGTTTGCATATTCTCCTTATGCCTGCATGGGTTTCCTCCAGTGGCTCCGATTTTCTCCCACAGTCCAAAGATGTGCAGATGAGGTGGACTGATCATGCTAAAATTGCCTCTTAGTGTCCACAAAAGCTGTAGGTTAGGTAAAGGGGTTATTGGGATAGGGTGGGGGAATAAGCTTGGGTGGAGTGCTCCTTCAAAGGATTGATGCAGACTCGATGGGCCAAATAGCCTCCTTTTGCATGGCAGGGATTTTAGGATTCTAACTCTTTCTCTCCACAAATGTGCCTGGCCTGCTGTATTTCTCCAGCATTTTCTGTTTTAGTTACAGATTTCCAGCATCTGCAGTATTTTGCTTCAGAGTCTCAGTTAAAGGTAGCCCAATGGCCTTTCATTGGGCTGGGTGTCAGAAACAGCTCGGGTCCCCATTCCAAAACCGTTATAGAGTCACATTTGCTGGAAAGTGGGATCATCGGGTGATGTTCCCATCGAAAACAACCAAAATGCTCTGCTTCTCCCTTCACAGTTGAAGAATAGACACTTATAGAATCATAGAATTTACAGTGCAGAAGGAGGCCATTCAGCCCATCGAGTCTGCACCAGCCCTTGGAAAGAGCACCTCACTTAAGCCCACGCTTCCACCTTATCCCCGTAACCAAGTAATCCCACCCAACCTTTTTGTGGAGATGCCGGCGTTGGACTGGGGTGAGCACAGTAAGAAGTCTTACAACACCAGGTTAAAGTCCAACAGGTTTGTTTCAAACACTAGCTTTTGGAGCACTGCTCCACCCTCATCTGAGGAAGAAGCAGTGCTCTGAAAGCTAGTGTTTGAAACAAACCTGTTGGACTTTAACCTGGTGTTGTCAGACTTCTTACTGTGCCCAACCTTTTTGGATACTAAACGACTGAGAGGGTGTCAACTGAGAGGTGATTGGTCAGCAGCATGTGTCAGCTGAGAGATGATTGGTCAGCAGCACGTGTCAACTGAGAGATGATTGGTCAGCAGTTGGGATAAAACAGGGAGATGATTGGTCACCAGCATGGATAAAACAGGGAGATGACTGGTCACCAGCTTGGATGAAAGGGAGGGATAATTGGTACAGCACGTAAAAAGCATATATACAGTTGGTTAGCTCAGCTGGCTGGATAGCTGGTTGGTGATGCAGAGCAATGCCAACACCACGTGTTCAATTCCAGCACCAGCTGAGGTTACCATGTTGGCCCTGCCTTCTCAACCCTGTCTCCTGTTAGGTGCAGCACGGTGGTGTAGTGGTTAGCATTGCTGCCTGACGGTGCTGAAGTCTCAGGTTCGATCCTGGCTCTGTGTCACTGCCCATGTGGAGTTTGCTCATTCTCCCCGTGTTTGCGTGGGTTTCGCCCCCACAACCCAAAAGATGTTCAGGGTAGGTGGATTGGCCACGCTACAATTGCCCCTTAATTGGAAAAAGTGAATTGGGTACTCTAAATTTATTTATTTTTAATTTTTAAAAAAACCCTGTCTCCTGTCCGAGGTCTGGTGACCCTCAGGTCAAATCACCAGCAGTCAGCTCTCTCTCAATGGTGAGAGCCTCCTAAAGTTCTCTGGAACTATGGTGGCTTTCAAAACTGAGTGTTGACTGGTTGGGAGCAAGATTTTTTTTTAAACTGTGTGTGAGAGAGGAGACAGGATTTTCCAGTCACGCTTGCCCAGAGACCAGAAATTCCCACCTGAGGTCAATGGACCTTGAGATGGTCCATCAAATTTTCATCCCGCCCTCTATGCTTCTCTCAGTGGGTAGGACTGGAAGATTTACCCCATTAACTTTGATTAGTACCTACTGCCCCTGATTGTACACTATTACCACAGAGCATTGAAATTAATTTACGTATCTTTGTAAGGGAGGAGAGCAAATTCAAATCAACTGTGGTGTGCAACTTTCCCCCTCACTTTGCTTTGCCAACATCTTGTTCACTGTGAACCGCTTGGGCATCCATGAGTGAGAAACAGAGAAATATCTAAATCTCTGTCAAGTTAAGATGCATTAACCTTGTGAAATGAATGGGTAATCTTTCAACATATTTTTCACCCACTGACTAAAGCTCCATCAATTCAAGTACACCATAATTCGGGAATATAAAGCTAGTTTCAGTCATGATGACCATGATGGCCATCATCGATTGTTATATAAATTTCCACCTGATTCAGTGATTCACTTCAGGGAAGGAAATCTGCCACCCTTCCCCTGTCTGGCCCACATGTGACTCCAGACCCTCAGTAACATTTTAATTACCCTCTTACAATTCGTTTAGAGAGCCACTCGGTTCGAGGGCAGTTAGGGGTGGGCAACAAATGCTGGCCTTGCCAGCGACGCCAACATCACTTCAAAGAGGAAAGGAAGAAAAATAGGATAAGACTCCCACATGATGGTCGGAATTCTCCGGCCGCTCCCTGGCGGCGAGATTCCCGCTGCCCACGGCTTTTCCAGCGGCGTGGGGTGGCTTCAATGGGAAATCCCATTGACAGCGGCTGGAACAGAGAATACCACTGCCAGCGAAAGGCGTGCCGCCTCCCACCGCTGAGAACCGCGCGGCTGGGAGGTCGGAGAATCGCGCCACTGGCGAACAGCGCGCTTCCTCCCATCACTGAGGAACTCGCAGCCGGGAGGCCAGAGAATCCTGCCCAATGGCACCGCGACTCAGATCAGCTGCATCTGCATCAGAGCAGCCATTTACTACCCCAGAGCTGTGCTCTCACCCTCATTATGCACTCAATTACAGGCCGGTTGGCTGGACAGCTGGTTCGTGATGCGGGGAGCGAGGCCAACAGCGCGGGTTCAAATCCCGTACAGGCGGTGGTTATTCATAAAGGCCCCGCTTTCTCAACCTTACCCCTCGTCAGGCGTTTGATGATCCTCAGGTTAAATCACCACCAGTCAGCTCTCCCCCTCAAAGAGGGTCATCTTGGACTATGACAACTTTACCTACTTTACAACTCAATTGAAATAGGATTGCCAACTGTGATTAAATGTATTCCTGGAGGTTTCATCACATGACTTGCCCCCAAGCTCCTGCCATTAGTCAGTCGATACATCCAGCCTTTTGCCTTCCTATGGTAATTAGAAAGAAAAATGTTTCATTACCCCGTTGGATGATGTTGATGGTCCTCCATCCCACCTCACCATCCTCCATTTTTCAATATTTCTGTATCTGGTAATGAGAAATATTTAAATAAATGTTTTTTTGTAAACTAAGGATGGGATTTTCCGGTCCTGCCCACCCAGGGATTGGAAATTCCCACCTGATGTCAAAGGACGTTTTGCTTGTCTGTCGGATTCTCTGTCCCACCCGTGACGATTCCCGCAGAGGGCAGGTCCGGAAGATTTAGGCCTGGGTTTTTCAAAGTCCCGGTGATGTTTCTCCAGGGCCGCACACAGCAGTGTCCTGGTGGTTGCTCTTCCATTCCGGGAGACTGCAGGCTCATCCTGGAGGGTTAGCGACCCTGGATTCAAGGGGTAAGACTACCGAATCCCATTCCTCTGGTTGGCTGGGAGAGGAGCCTGTCGTCCCAGCAGCTTGGGCTAGATTTAACCACAGGTTCCTGAAAAAGACAGTGTTGGGCGAGATTCTCCGGTCCCCCAGCCGCGTGTTCTCGGTGGTGTGCCGTTCACTGGCAGCAGGATTCTCTCTTCCCGCCGCTTGTCAATGGGATTTCCCCATTGAAGCCACTCCACCAACACACGAGCGGGGTGCACCGCCAGCAGGTAAAGAGAATCCCAGTGGCCAGAGAATTCCGGCTGGTATCGACAAATCTCCTGATGATTCCTGGTGCTGTTAGAATTCTCAAGGCTCCATTCTCCGTGCAAACAATGCCCATGGCGATAACTCACACCGCAGTAAAGTAAGCAGCATCATTCAATGCAAAAAAACTGATGGAAATAGGTAAGTAGCAGGGGCAGAAGTATATCAACTTGACACGCGCTTCCTTGAAGTGTCAACAACCATTAATGGCTTCACTGCCTGTTACCTGGACTCAATGGCATCTTTATTGTCAGACTGAAAGCACAGTGGGGGAAAAAAAATGATCAAAGGTATTAAAAAGATATCCTCTTCTGCACAATATCATTGGCTTTAAGCTAGCATGACAGACTGAATGGGGAAAGTCTGTGACTTGAGCAGTCATTTTACTATTGCTGGGAGATTTCCATTAAGAGGTTGCACTGTGAGATTCTAGGGTCAAGCCTCAGCTGCAAGAGGAAAATAGGACAGTTTCAGAATCACTTTTTGTCATTTTTGAATTCTCTTGAAGGGAGCAACTAGCTATTCTTTACACGGGATTTGTTTGCAATCGAATAAAATGACTTGGTGTAAAGTGTACATATGTTTATAATAATAAAATACTTGATATAGTTGCCGAATTTGTAAAGTTAGAAATAAAGACCTCAGGATGCTCAAAGCATTCTGTAGCCACTACACACTTCTGTTGTGCAATCACTGTTGTAATATGAGAAACACAGCAACCAAATTGTTCACAGCAAGCTCTCACATGATACTGGCCAGGCAGTCTGTTTAGATGAAGTTGCTAAGGGGTCAAAAACTTGACTCCATCCAGGACAAAGCAGCCCTGCTTGATTGGTACCCCTCCCACAAAGATTCACTCCCTCCACCGCCAATGAACAGCGGCAGCCGTGTGTACCATCTACAACATGCTTTGCAGGAACTCACCAAGGCTCCTTGAGCAGAACCTTCCAAACACACAACAGGTAACATCTGGAAGGACAAGGAGAGCAGAAACATGAGAAAGCCACTACCTGGGATTTCCCCTCCAAGCCGCTCACCATCCTGACTTGGAAATATATCGGTGTTCCTTCTCTGTTGGTGGGTCAAAATCCTGGAATTCCCTCCCTCACAGCACCATGGGTAGACCTACACCTCATGGGCTGCAGCAGTGGTTCCAGAAGGCAGCTTATCACCACCTTCTCAAGGGCAATAAGGAATGGCCAATAAATGCTGGCCTAGCCAGCAAAGTCCACATCGTATGGATGAATTTTAAAAATCCTTCCTGCGATGCAGTGCCCAGAACTGAACCCCTCCAAACGGGACCTAACCAGAGTCTTTATGTAACTTCCACTTCTTTGGATTTCAGTTGCTAGGAACAGAGGCTGGCATTCCATTAATCTTTTCATTCGTTTTGTACACGTTCGCAAGATTTTAATGACTTCTGAACACGCACCCCCTAAATCTCAGCTATTTCAGAGTTCCCAGCTTAGACCATTTAAAAAAAAAGACTCCAATTCCTCTTTCGCCAGTCCAAAGTCGATGGTCTCACACTTGCCCTCATTGAACTCCACCTGCCATGGTTACTCTGACCCCGGAGTGTGGAGCAAGAGGAGAGGAGCAGATACAATTCTCAATAAGTCAACACAGAAGCATGCTGCAAATCTGCTTAAAGAAATCATGCATACTTATTCAATCGTGAAATATGCTGCTTTCAGCTACTGAATAAATTAGCAGTTTTCCAGAAAATTGAATAACAGATTGACTTGCTGTGCAGAAGGAGGTCTCACCAACTCCTACAATGTTCACTGTTGCTTGTTACACCAGGACGTGGTTTATTAACTATATCGGATCACTTAACTCCATAATTGTTGATCCTTAACCATTCACAGACATCAGCCATTTGCCAAAAAGATGCTCTTGTACTTTGAGGTTTCTTTTAATCCTTTCCCCACAGAAAGTCATTTCAAATGACTTACATTCGAATGATGTACTTTCAATCAAAATAGGGTCACGCCCCGGTTTAAAGTTCCCAGTACAGCCGACAATTGCAGTTGGAATTTTGGCGCCTCTGGTGCAGCCTTAGGACCCTCAGGAGCCCCAGTGGCCTTTGGTCAGGAGCCCGTGGACCGTCGGAGCAGGGATGTGAGCAGCCTGCCTCTCTCACTGCTGCAGCCACAGAGGTTGAACCACATCGGAGTAGCAGAGAAAGGAAAGGTTAAAAGTGGAGTAGATGTGTCAAGGAAATTCACATGGATGTCTTTGAAAATTTTCCTTTGCTATGTTTCTGTTGCTGATTTAACAAATGTTACCCATTTTCACCACTGTCACATCTTATCCATTCTTGGATGCTTGGTGGTCTTTTTTGATGATGGACGGGAAGATGTGAATTGATGAGGGACAATGTGGAGAAGATCAAGAGTCGCCTCGGTGATTACAGAACTGCCTTGTGTTACAGAGCGGGTCCGGGGATAGCGTTTGCTCCTTTTCCTGGTGCAGCCTAAGTAAACCTTGCATTAACATGGGCATTTCGAACATCCTGACTGGCAATGTGAACAGTTGGAGGTGCATTTTGCTCACCCCCCCCCCCCCCCCCCCACTTCCTCCTCTTCCTGCTCCTTGTCTTCCTCCTCCTCCTCAGGACTGTCCAAAGAGGCTCTGCATTTTGAGCCTTCGTCCTCCTGCAGGTCAAAGCCTCATTGCATTGCAATTTCAGGCAGAAGGCAACATGCCATAACTATTCTGGAGATCCTGGCTCCTCTGGACTAAAGGGACCAGGTACCTGAAGCACATCCTCAGCACGCCAATGGTCTATCCATTCACACATAAGGCATACATTGTACCAGTTTTGGGCTGCAACGTCAGGGTTTCTGACAGGTGTCATGAGTCATGTTTGAGGTGGATATCCTTTGTCACCTAAGAACCACCCTTTAAATCTGCTTTCTGATCCAAAGATGCCAGGGAGCTTGAACCGCCACATGATTAAAAGCATCACGGCCTGTTATGAATACGCCCGACATGGCCATCAAGTCCTGGAGCAGGCGTCAAACCTGGAGCCATTGGCTCAAAATCAGGAACGCTACCCACTGTGCCATTTTATGTCCTATTGCTTGTAGATAAATTACCAATCAAAATAGAATGAATCTCTGTGCAACATCAGAATGATCAGGAAAGACAACGATTCCTGAATAGGACCTGAGGTGGCATCCAGGTTCATTCGCTCCCACCTTACATCGGTGTTCAGCAATGTGGTTCCACATACTTCTAACAATATAACACACCAAATACGAGTAGAGACTTCTGTTGCCACATCACATTTTTAACTGACAATTATTAGAGGATGAGATCACAAGGTGACAATGGACAAACGAAAGTCCATGGAGAAGACAGCTGAACAATGCACTGAATCAAATCCCTTTCAAACTACAAAGTTCAGAGAGGTATCTTAATCTTCAGAATGTGAGCATCATTTTAATCACTCATTAATGTTTAATGGTTGGGAATTTTTGAGCGGAGATAGCTGCTTGATGTCACATTAAATGGACCCCATTCTGTTACAATTGCAGTTGGACACATTTATATGCAAATTGGCCATCAGCACGTTGGTTGCAAATTGCTGATATAAGCATCTCTTGTCCAGAAGACAACTCTTTTCTCACTTGTCGTTTAGTTTACAATGGCTTTGATTTTAATTTCTTTTTGCAGTAAATTGTGTTTGCCTTGAGCCTCCAGCTCAGTTCCTCTCCACTCAACAAATAGAGTGAATGAATATGTGTCCTTCTTACTATCATAAAACCACAGAATATGTCAGGACGTCAGTTAACTGATGTCTCATAGGTTACGGTTTCAAACTTCTGGAGACTTTTCGCAATGTGTAGCCAAAGAAGGGACGGAAATATTTAATAAGATTGAGTTATCACATAAGAGATATCACTCCGAAATCGTGTTCGGCGACGGGGCGGAGAATCCCCGATGACGGCGTAATCGGGGGTGGCACTGCTTTCGCAATACTCCACCCCTGAAAAGCGGCATACTCGGAAAGTACGCTGCACACCATATCCACACCCTCTTTACGTTGGCTGAGGCCCACCCCACGATGCTCCGTCCCCGACCGGCCGAGTTCCCGACGACGTGGGTCGCATGTGGCCTCAGTCCAGCGCGCCACAGTCGGGGGAGGGCCGATCCGCAGGCTGGGGGGGGGAACATATTCGGGGCTGTGGGCACTATGGTGGGGCAGTCCGGGGTGCGTGAGCTGGCCGAAGGGGGCACTTTTTTTGCAGACCAGGTCGGGGAGCTACATCCGCCATGAAGCACAGCACGGCCGCTGCAGCCCGCCACCGTGCGCATGCGTGGCCAGGGACCCGGCAATTCTCCAGGCCGTAACAGGAGCTAGAACTGGGAGCTCTCCGCTGCCTGGCTGCTAGTCCCCCCCCCCACCGGAACGTGGAATCAGTGGCTGTTTGCCAGTTTGCCTGGCGTAAAACACCACCGTTTTCATGTTGGCGTGGGGACTTAGTCTCCAGAATGGAGAATCCAGCCCAATATCTTTTAAGTATTAAAAAAACAATTCCAAGGTACTTGGGCCCAGCCACCAAGTGTAGATTCCATATTCTTTTTGCAATCTGTACCATGCTCCTTTGCAACACTCCCATCCCATGGTTGAATCTGATGGAACTGCCTTTGCTTAGCTGCATTTTCATCTATCCAATTGTAGATCGACAGTCCTTAGCATTATCCTCTCTTCCCATTCCTTGCGCCATCACTCAAGGTTCCATTCTTGACACCTCTTCCTCTTTATGACTTAATGACTCTTAATGACCTAATGACTCTCAACTGCAGACATGAGGTAAAACTTTGGAGTTGTACTGATGATAGCCAGCTCTAACGCTCCACCTCTTCTTTCCATCCTTCCTGTGTCACTTGACACAAGCTCTTGGTGGCCTATGATGTTCCTCAATTTATTATTGTTAAGGCTTATATCATCATCTTCGGGCCCCGCCGCAAACTCTGCACGATTGCCATCAACTTTGCTCACTCCCTCACTATGGTCTCAGGCGACACTGGAGTTCTCACAACAGAATGGCCATGAGTTCAGTCGGCCTCCCACTAATGAATGACTGTGTGTAAGGGTTGAAACTGTGTTGTCTGTTCAACAGAGAACCTTGAGCATTCAGTCTTTTGTTTTTATTCAATCATGAGATGTGTGCATCACTGGCTGGGCCAGCATTTATTGCCCATCCCTAGTACTTAGAATCATAGAATCCCTACAGTGCAGAAGGAGGCCATTCGGCCCATCGAGTCTGCACCGGCTCCTGGAAAGAGCACCCTACCCAAGGTTAACACCTCCACCCCATCCCCATAACCCAGTAACCCCATAACCCAGTAACCCCACCCAACACTAAGGACAATTTTAAACACTAAGGGCAATTTATCATGGCCAATCCACCTAACCTGAACATCTTTGGACTGTGGGAGGAAACCGGAGCACCCGGAGGAAACCCACGCACACACGGGGAGGATGTGCAGACTCCGCACAGGCAGTGAGCCAAGCCGGAATCGAACCTGGGACCCTGGAGCTGTGAAGCGATTGTGCTATCCATATGTCCAAGTTGGGATGGTGAGTGACTTGGAGGGGAATCTCCAGATGGTGGAGTCCCCATGTATCTGCTGCCCTTGTCCTTCTAAATGGTAGTGGTCTTGGGTTTGGAAGGTACTGCCTAAGAAACACTGGAGAGTTCCTACACCGCATCTTGTAGCTGGTCCAGGGGGCTGCTGCTATGTGTCGGTGGTGGTAGTGGTGGAGGAGGTGGTGCACGTTTGTGGGTGGGTGCCAATCAAATGGGCTGCTTTATTATGGATTGTGTCAAGCGTTTCGAGTGTTGATGGAGCTGCACTCATCCAGGCAAGTAGAGAGTATTCCATCACACTCTTGACTTATGTTTTATGGATGGTGGACAGGTTTTGGGGAATCAGTAGGTGAGTTACTCACCGTAGGACTCCTAGCCTCTGACCTGCTCTTGTAACCACCATATTTATATGGCTAGTCCAGTTCAGTTTCTTGTCAATGGTAACCCCCAGGATGTTGATAGTGGGGATTCAGTGATGATAATGTAAGTTGAATGTCAAGGAGTGGTGGTTCTATCCTCTCTTGTAAGAGATGGTCATTGCCTGGCACTTGTGCGGTATGAATTTTGCTTTCTGCTTGCCAGTCCGTGCTTGGATATTGTCCAGGACATGGACTGCTTCAGTATCTGAGGAGTCATGAATGATGCTGAATATTGTGAAATCATCAAGGGACATCTCTACTTCTGATCTTATGAAGGAAGGAAAATCATTGATGAAGCAGCTGAAGATAGTTGGGCCTAGGACACTACCCTGAGGAACTCCCGCAGTGATGTCCTGGAGCTGAGATGGTTGGCCTCCAACAACTACAACCATCTTCCTTTGTGCCAAGTATGACTCTAACCAGTGGAGGGCTTTCCCCCTGATTCTCATTGACTCCAGTTTAGCTAGGGCTCCTTGATTGCATACTCAATCAAATGGTGCCTTGACGTCAAGGGCAGACATTCCCACTTCACCCCTGCAGTTCGGCTCCTTTGCCCATGTTTAACCAAGGTTGTAATGAGGTCAGGAGCTGAGTCACCCTGGCAGAACTCAAACTGAGAGTCCGTGAACAGGTTATTGTTAAGAAAGTGCCGCTTAATAGCACTGTTGATGACCCCTTCCATCACTTTCCTGATGATCAAGAGTAGACTGATAGTCAGGTTGAATTTCTCCTACCTTTTGTGTACAGGAAATACCTGACCAATTTTCCACATTGTTGGGCAGATGCCAGTGTTGTAGCTGTATTGGAACAGCTTGTCTAGGGCACGATAAGTTCTGGAGCACGTCTTCAACAATGTTGTCAGGGCCCATAGCCTTTGCAGTATCCAGTGCCTTCAGTCGTTTCTTGAAATCACATGGGGTGAATCAAATTGGCTGAAGACTGGCATCTGTGATGATGGCACCGATGAAGGAGGCTCAGATGGATCATTTATTCGGCACTTATGGCTCAAGATTGTTGTAAATGCTTCAGCTTTATCCTTTGCATTGTTGTGCAGGGCGTCATTGAGGAAGGGAATATTTGCAGAGCCTCCTCCTCCAGTGAGTTGCTTAATTGTCCACCGCCATTCATGACTGGATGGGACAGGACTGCAGAGCTTAGATCTTGTTGATTGCGGAATGGTTTAGCTCTGTTTATTACTTGCTGCTTATGCTGTTTGGTGCCCAAATAGTCCTTTGTTGTAGATTCACCAGATTAACAACTCATTTTTTTGGTAGGCCTGGCACTGAACCTGGTTCCTGCACTCTTCATTGAACCAGGGTTGTTCCTTGGCTTAGTGGTAATGGTAGGGTGGGGGATATGCTGGGCCATGAGGTTACACGTTGTGGTCAAGTACAATTCTGCTGCTGCTCATGGCTCTTAGTCCCTTATGATCTCCTAGTTCTGAGTTGTCAGCTCTGTTCAAAGTCTATCCCATTTGGCATGGGTGTAGTGCCACATAATACGGCAGACCATATCCTCAATGTGAAGACAGGACTTTGTCTTCACAATTGTGCAATGGTAACTCCTACCAATACTGCCTTGGACAGATGTATCTGCGGCAGGCAGGTTAGTGAGGATGAGGTCAAGTATAATTTTCCCTCTTGTTCGTTCCCTCACCACCTGCCACAGGCCAGGCCTAGCAACGATGTCCTCTAGTACCCAACAGCTCAGTCTGTAGTGGTGGAGCCACTCTTGGTGATAGACATTGAAGTCCTCTACCCAGAGTACATTCTGCACTGTTGCCACACTCAGTGCTTCCTCCAAGTGGCGTTCTCATACTGATTCCTCAGCTGAGGGGAGGGGCCTGGTATGTAGTCATCAACAGCAGGTTTCCTTACTCACCTTTGACCTGATGCCATGAGATTTCATGGGGTCCGGAGTCAATGTTGAGGACTCCCAAGACAACTCCTTTCCAACTGTGTACCACTGTGACACCACCTCTGCTGGGTCTGTCCTGCCAGTGGGACAGTGCAAGATATAATTATGTCAGGTTGATGCTTGACAGCTCTCCCAATTTTGGCACAGGCCCCCTGATGGTAGGATGGAGAACGTTGCAAGGCTGACAGAGCAGAGTTTGCCACTATTGTTTCTGATGCCTGAGGTCTGAGGTCCACCTGAGGTCGATGTCAGGTGATCTGTCTGCTTTCATTCTTTTTAGACTTTCTGGCGGTTTGACTAAACAGTTAGTTGGACACCAACTAGCTGCAAGGCAAGCCAGCAGAGCAGGGGAGTGGGGATCACCCCGCCCTCCACCTCTGTCCCCTGCCTCCAAACTAAATCAAAAGGTTAGTTCTAAACTTGTGCAATCCATTATTCAGTTATCATTGTAGCCATGTAAAATGGCCACCTGCAAAGAACCATGGGAATTGTGGTCAATTTGGGACACAGACAGGTACCCAGCCTCTGTGTATTGTGGAAAGAAACCAGATGTGGCTGAAACTTGTATCCATTGAGAATCAATTACCATTTTCCTTAAGACAATAGCATTCACATTAAGGACCATCAACGATAGCTGCCGAACCGGCGCCACCCCCCTTAATTGGAAAGGCCTACGTGCCTGGGACAATGATAGCTAGGACCCGCCCAGCCATCGAGGTATCCGCCCCCTAATTGGCTAAGATCGATGAGGGTGATCGAAACCCTATCGATCCATTGGTCCTGGAGTAAGGACCGCCCAAAAGGGCGCGAAAGAGACGAAGACTAAAAAGCTCTGCACACTAGAGATCGGTCTCTTTTGGGACTGGCCTGTGCGCGACCAACTGTAGCAGAACAACCAATTTCAAGGACCCGTGACCATCCTGAACGAGTCCAGCTGAGACGAACCCAACAACTTCCAACCGACCACGTGAACCCGGATAAAGGCATTATCTCGCACAGTGCCAGTCACTCAAAGTTAAATAAAGGTCATCTTAGTCATTAGGTGTAGTTTATTATGGAGCCACGTGTATTATTGCACAGAGATACAAGTCTTGTGTTATTAATAAACTGTGTTTTTGAGCTAACATACTGGTTGTGTGGTCATTTTCCAAATTCTTCCATCAGGCAGGAGATACAGAAGTCTGAGAGCACGCACAAACAGACTCAAAAACAGCTTCTTCCCCACTGTCACCAGACTCCTAAATGACCCTCTTATGGACTGACCTCATTAACACTACACCCTGTATGCTTCACCTGATGCCAATGCTTATGTAGTTACACTGTATATCTTGTGTTGCCCTATTATGTATTTTCTTGAATTTTGTTTAATCCCCTTTTCTTCCCATGTACTGAATGATCTGTTGAGCTGCTCGCAGAAAAATACTTTTCACTGTACCTCGGTAGACGAGACAATAAACAAATCCAATCAAATCCAATCCTTTTGGTCAATACAAGAAACAGCTTGTGGTTCACATAAAGGGTAAAAAGGCAACATGATTTGGATGGATTTTCATCAAAAACCTGCTGGATATCCGTATAGCTAATATTAATAGGCAGTCCCTTTTATGACTTACTCAAAACAAAGGGCGGAATTCTCCCAAAAAGTGCCTCTCTGGCGGGAATCACGGTCCAATTCCCGCTGGACAGATAGGCGAGATGCAGATCACAATCCACCCACACTTAGTCATTTTTTGGAGGGGGGGTGAGTTTTGTACCGGCAAAGAGGGCGGAGTCTAAACATACCGGCAGGTCCAGTTCCTCAGAGATCGGGGTGCCATTTTATTTGGTCACAAAGTAAAGTGACAGGGCTTCTCAAACCTCCACGCCCCCCAGGACATCACGATCCCCCGCACTACAGGTTAACACTACAGGTTAAACTACACCTAATAACTACAATAACCTACACTTGACTTCAGGGCTACTGGCTCTTTGCAGATGAACAAGGCCTTTGTTTGGATCTTGCGTGGCTGGGTAGAAGAAGTGGCTTCGTTTCTACTGGGCTCATCCATCTGGTAGCGATCGTTGGTCTTGAACTTGTCTTCTGATCGTAAAGCTACACTTTGTTTTAGGCGTAGGCCGGGGCCAAGAGAGACCGAACACGCGGCTGTATCTCTTTTTATCCCGTTGGGATTTCGCGCTCTTTGGGGCGGTCCTTAGCTTTGGACCCAATAATTTGACAGGCTTCGATCACTGCCTTCGATTTTGGCCAATAAAGGGGCGGGTGCCTTGATGGCTGGGCGTGTCCTGAGCGGTCATTGACCTTGACTGTTTGGGCTTCCTTAGCAAAGGGAGTGGCATCAGTTAGTCTGCATCTGTATCGGTTACCTGAGTACAGTCCTTTTGTTCTGGGGAAATGGGCCATTAGAATGCAAACGAGCGGGGGTTTCGATCGCGTCTAGCTATCTGGGTTGCAAATACACACACAATCTCTGAGTGTGTCTGCGTCCTGGGTTGGCCATAATTCCCATGGTCCTTTGCAGGTGGCCACCTGAGATGTTTATAGGCCTCATTGAGGAAACTTTGGAGTTTAATTTTTGAGTTATGCCAGCTGCTTCAACGACTGGAAATAACCTCCAGTATAGGCATGCTGTTCCATCATCGGAGGTTGAAAAAGACCCACTATGAAATAAAAACAGTCAGAGTACCCTGATCTTTCTAGAAACCTGATATAATTTAACATGGCAAATCCCCCTAACCTGCACATCTTTGGAATATGGGAGGAAACTGGAGCACCCGGAGGAAACTCATGTGGAGAACATGCAAACACCATACCCACAGTCACCCAAGATCGAAACGAAACCCCTGGCACTATGAGGCAGCAGTGCTCACCTCTGTGCCAACGTGCTAATCCAATAAGTCCCCCTCTTGATTTCTACTTGATTTCTCCCCTATGACTGGTATTTTTTTTTTTTTTTTCCATTGTTAAAATGGATAGATATTCATTCAATGAATCTTCTGTCTATGACAGTGTCACTTTCACCTATCTTTACTGGGCCCACATTATAGCATTAGCCATTCTCGGACTCTTGAAATATTTATACAAAAAAGGTTACTCCAGCCACCTGTTTTTCTGTAGGTTTACCTAATAACAACTCAGTGATTGCAAGGTGGGGGAACTGTCACACTGGTGCGGGGTGGAGTAGAGGGATGGAGGCTCATTTTTGGGCCGGGAGAGTGGGGAATGGACTGGGAATATTTGCTGCTGAATTTGGCGGCGTGAAACAGACTGCGTTGCTTTCCCCCAAGACCAACATTCCTCACTGAAGTGAACAACAAAACTTGCCAAAAGAAAAGTTTTTATTCAATAAGTGGGGCAAGGGAGACGATAACAGGATTTCAGCACAACTTTCTGAGGGAAAATGTATCGAAAGTAACTTTTCATCCACTCTGAGAATGAGAAAGAAGCTGTCTTTAATTCCTTTGAATTCAAGTCGCTATGTAGGTCAACAGTACAGATCCTGTCTCTTATCAAGCAGCTGGCAAAAGGATGCTCTCCCTTATTGTTAATCAAAGAGCTGAAATATTAAGGAAGCTGCTTCATGACTATTTAAAATTAATGGTTTTCATCCGTTTATCCCTCAAGAATACTTGCAAGAGCATGTTAATAAAAGACTAGGGAAAAACATACAAGAATATCTTAGAAAAGTCACTAAATAGTTACCTGGGGGAGCAAGATTCATGTCCTCCATCTGTTCTGGAATGCCTCATTTTGCTGTTCACTGGGTAATGTTAGCATGAAGCTTGAAAACTAATGTTATGGGCCAGGGATCAGATAACCCCAAAGTGTATCATGGAGTTCACCTGACCCACAACTTTTAATAGATTGTGGTATGGGGAGCACACGGCCCACTCTGCAGGTGTGGTACAGCAGAAATGGAAAAGTATTTTTTAAAAGCAAAACAATGTTTATTCTATGAACTCAAGTTAACCTTTTTAAAAGATTCAGTGAACATTTTAGCAACTATTAATTCAAATACAACCCCAAAGAATACAACACTAAGTAATCCTTTAAGCTTTCCTTTTAACATCCATACAACCTAAAACACCTTTTACCAGAAGCACATCAGGTTAAAGTCATTACTGTTATTAGTTTTAAATCACCAGGATTGATTTACAGTCTTTAGATTACAGAAAGAGATTAATACACCTTCTGGCTGTGACTGCAGCTATCCAGCTCTGAAAATGAAACTAAAACACACCCTGCAGTCTGCTCAAAAATGAAAGTAAAATGTTGACAGACAGCCCAGCTTCACCCACTCTCTGACATCACTGCAGTGATAAACACCTATTTCTTAAAGGTACTCTCCCTACAGATATTTATATACACACCCATTTATAAACACCCATTTCTTAAAGGTACTCTCACATGACATTAGGGCTTCAAGCTAGCATCATGAGCAATCCCCAAAACTCACCTCTTTATTAAGCCTTATAAATCAGCCAACAAAAATATATTTATTAACAGATTATAGGATCAGTTGCCAAATTTACACTGTCAACACCCAGTATTACCGTACCAAGACTTTTCTCACCTCCTTCATTGCCTCAAAATCACCAGACTACTTGTCTGGCATCCCGTGCTGGACAAGAAGAAATTTCCACCAATTAAATATTGGGAAGACCAAATACATTCAGAACCGGTGACAAACTCTGTTCCCAAGCCATCAACTCCATCCCCTCTCCCTGGCAACTGCTTGGGTTGAGCCAGATTGTTTGAGACCTTGGTGTCATTTGACACCAAGAGGAGCTTCTGACCACGTATCCACACAATCACAAAGACTGCCTATTTTCACACCCCATCCCGCCCCCACATAATATTGCTCCTGCCTTATCAAATCATCTGCTGCTGAGGCTCTCACCGGATTGCTATCTCTTGACTTGACCGTTCCAATGCATTCTTGGATCTTCTCCATTGTTTTACCCGCCGTAAACATCAGCTCATCCAAAACTGTGCTCTTTTTCCTTACTCACACTGAGTCCCATTCATCCATAAACACTAATGTTCACTGGGCTACACCGACTCCCAATTGAGAAATGTCTCGGTTTTAACATTCTCGCTCTTCTTTTCAAAATCCCCCCCATGTTTTATCTCGCCTCATCTCTGTAATATCCTCCTTCCCAAAATCCTCAAAGATTCCGCACTCATCTAATTTCAACTCTTACACGTCTCCGATTTTAATCGCTCTGTCATTGGCCGCGCTAGAGCTGTAAAGCTGTGAAATATCCTCACTAAAATCTTTCCACCTTTCGCCCTTGCTTTCCTCCTTCAAGAGGATCTTTAAAATCTACCTCTTTAAACCAAGCTTTTGGCAATCTTCCCTAAAGTCACCTTTGGCGTTACATTTTGCTTTATAACACACCTGTGAAACACCTTGGGACATATTATTATGTTATAGAATCTATATCAATATATATTGTTGTCCTGTAGTTGTAGAGTGATCGCACTTTCATCTCTGAATTTGATCTTGAGCACCTAATCTAAGATAACTCATTTATCCCTTAACCAAAATGACTAAATAAAACAGAGATCAATTGATTAATTCTTGGTCAGTGCAGAATTGAATGGATATAGCAGAGCAAGCAGTAATGGACTTTATAACAATTCTCCGGACGTTGGGATTCTCTTTTCCTGCTGGGAGCACACACCCGCCGTGGATTTCCCAGTGGCATGTGATGACTTCAATTAGAAATCCCATTGAAAAGGGGTGGGAAGAGAGAATCCCGCCACGCTGCCAAGAAACACATGGCTGGGGGATCCAGGGAATCCCACCCAGAGTATTTGACTATTATCAGTTTATCGCTTGTGGGATCACTGCAACAGTGCCTGTGGAGTTGGACTTGAACTCACAACCCCCTGACCCAGACGTACCAAATGAGCCATTGAAGATTTTTCAGACTGCACCTTGTCTTGCACCTTTCCCCACCCCCCTACAACTTTGCCACCATGGGTGACCCTACCAGGAGCTCCTGACAGCAATTGCCCAAAGGACCATCAGACACACAAGGCTCTCCACCACATCAAGGTGATGACCCTGAGAGTGTAAATACAACTTAGTATGAACGTGAGTTTAAAACCTTCAATCTGACCTCCATGATACATAATCATATAGTCTATGGACCCATATTACTTTGACACCTTACTCTAAGGTTGGCATTCGTCCACTGAGTTGGACAAAGCACTGAAGATATGAGTTCCATAATCATGCTCGGCTATTGTTAGTGGGTCCAGTGTCACATCAAACCAGAAGATCAATGGATTAATTCTCGGTTAGTGCAGAATTGGCTGGATATAGCAGAGCAAGCAGTAATGGACTTTTCAACTGGCCTTAGCAATATTATAAAGAACAAAGAAAAGTACAGCACAGGAAAATGCCCTTCGACTCTCCAAGCCTGTGCCGATCATGATGCCCTATCTAAAAAAACAAACCTTCTGCCCTTAATCGCTCCATATCCCTCTATTTCTTCCCTATTTATCCACCCATCCAGATGCCTCTTAAATGTTGCTAATCTGCCTGTTTCCACCACATCCTCTAACAGCGCGTTCCAGGCACCCACCAGACTCTGCGTCAAAAGCTTACTCCACACTTTTCCCCCTCTCATCTTGAACCTGTGTCCCCTTGTAATTGACATTTCCACTCTTGGAAAAAGCCTCTGAGTATCCACACTGTCTATAATTTTGTAGACCTCTATCAGGTATCCCCTTAGCTTCCATCTTTCCAGTGAAAACAATCCTAGTTTATTCAACCTCTCCTCATAGCCAACACCCTCGAGGCCAGGCAACATCCTGGTGAACCTTCTTTGCACTCTCTCCAAAGCTTACACGTCCTTCTGATAATATGGTGACCAGAACTGCACGCAATACTCAAATGCAGCCGAACGAAGGTTTAATATAGCTTCAACATGATTTCCCAACTCCTGTACTCAATGCCCCAGCTGATGAAGGCAAGCATGCCTTCTAAATCATCTTGGCCATCTGTGATACCACTTTAAGGAACTATGGACCTACATGCCCATATCCCTCTGTATGTTATTGTTCCTCAGGGTTCTGCCATTTACAGTATAATTCATACTTAGGTTTGATCCTCCAAAATGCATCACCTCGCATTTGTCCAGATTAAACTCCATCTGCCATTTCTGCCCAAGTCTCCAATCTATCTATATCCTGTTGTATCATCTGACAATCCTCGGCACAATCAACAACTCCGCCAGTCTTCATGTCATCCGCAAACTTACTAATCAGATCACTCACATTTTCCTCCAGATCATTTATATAAACTACAAAAACAGAGGTTCCAGCACTAATCCCTGCTGAACACCACTAGCTCCAGATCTCCATTCTGAAAAACACCCATCCACCGCTACTCTCTGTCTTCTATAACCAAGCCAGTTCTGTATCCATCGAGCCAGCCCTCCCCAAATCCCATGTGATTTTAGTCTTTGTACCAGTCTGCCATGTGGGACCTTGTCAAATGCCTTACTAAAGTTGGTATAAACTACATCCACAGCCCTTCCCTCATCAATTTTCTTTGTCACCTCTTCAAAAAACTCAATCAAGTTGGTGAGACATGACCTTCCCTGTACAAAACCGTGCCGTCTGTCATTAACTAGAGCATTTTCCTCCAAATGTGCATATCCTGTCCCTCAGTATCTTTTCAAAAAGCATCCCATCACTGATGTCAGACCTACCTGCCTACAATTTGCTGGATTGTCCCTGCTTCCTTTCTTAAACAACATTGGCTATTCTCCAGTCCTCTGGAATCTAGCCTATGATCAAAGAGGATATGAATATATCAGTTAAGGCCCCAGCTATTTTTCCCCTTGCCTCCAGCAATAACCTGGGATAGATGCTATTCGGTCCCAGGGACTTGTCTACCTTAATGCAATTTAGAATACTCAACACTTCCTCCTTTGATATATTCCCAAGAGAGTTCACACACCTATCCCTGACCTCAACATGTCCTTCACCCTGGTGAATACCGAAACAAAGTGCTCATTAAAGATTTCACCCATTTCCTGTGGTTCCACGCATAACGACCATTCTTTGTCCTTGAGTGGGCATATTCTTTATCTTGTTACCCTCTTGCTTCTAATATATACATCAAAAGCCTTGGGATTCTCCTTTTAGCCCTCCTAATTCCATGTTTAAGTTCCTTCCTACTTTCACTGTACTCCTCAAGAGCTTTGTCAGTTTTTAGATGCCTAGACCGATCATATGCTTCATTTTTCCTTTTGGCATGGCAGCACGGTGGCGCAGTGGGTTAGCCCTGCAGACTCACAGCACTGAGGTCCCAGGTTCGATTCTGGATCACTGGCCATGTGGAGTTTGCACATTCTCTCAGTGTTTGCATGGGTTCCGCCCCCACAACCCACAGATGTGCAGGTTAGGTGGATTGGCCATGCTAAATTGCCCCTTAATAAAAAGCTTACGATTTCCCTTGTCACCCATGGTTCCCGAATCCTGCCATTTCTATCCTTCATTTTTGCGGGGAACATGTCTGTCCTGCACTTCAATCAACTGGCCTTTAAAAGCCTCCCACATTTCCGAAGTGGATTTGCCCTCAAAAAGCCGCTCCCAATTCACATTTCCAAGTTCCTGTCTAATTTGGATGTAATTGGCCCTCGCCCAATTAAGAACCATCACCCGCAGGCCACTCTTGCCCTTATCCAAGAAAAAAATAACAAGTTTGCTCCTGACGGTTCACGGTGATCTCACATTGGACAATAACAAGTAAGGTCAGGATGAAGGCTGGTCATATGGTCCTCCAACATTGTACAGCCTGTCAACACTCCCCTGAGAAAAATGACCAACTGAGTGAGGGGCCCAGGTCAGGGGTCATTTGGTTGCTATGGTGCCCTATCCCAGGACCAGTTGAGAAAAGGGAGAGGAGAGAATATTGAGAGGGGGCAGGGTGGGATGGGAGTTAAGAGGACAGAACTATTTCATACAAAGGTCTTCTATAATCTCTGCTGAAGTGATTAGTAACACCTCAGCCTTTCTCAGGTTCTTTAAAATCAAAGACACGTTGGTTTGTCAGCTGAAATTAATCCTCGGTGAAAGTCTTTGAACTGGAGAACCCATTTTCAATGGATTCGATGCAGGGGCAGAATTTTTTTTTCAAAAATCCAATAGAAATGTAACAATCAGGAGAGGGAAATTATTTTCAAAAACATCAAGTCAAAATACACATTGGAAAAGTTTCCCCTGGACATGGACTGCAGCCGTCAGTTAATGAAACATTTTGTTTGAGAATTAAAACATAACTCCCTCACCTTACACTTTAATCACCTCCTTCTCCTCTACTCCAGATAAAACCTGCTAGACTAATCATTAAGAACTGAATAGAGAGAGTGGTTGAAATATATAATAGACTCATTACAACATAAAACACAGTATAGCAGAATGGAAAGAAGTACTTAGGGTTTAAGCCACTGGCATTTAATGGGCACGATTCCATGAAATGGAGAGAGAGTGAACATGCCGTCATTGACGCCGTCGTGTTTCACGATGGCGCGAAATGGGCGCGGGCACTACCGATTCTGGCCCCTACAGGGGCCCAGCACGGCGCTGGAGCGGTTCACGCTGCTCCTGACTCCCTTCCCGGCACCAACTGGGCACCACGCCAACCCACGAATGCGCAGTGCCTACGCGCAGAGTTCCCACCGGCTGCAAGCAGGTGTGAACAGGGCCGATGGGACTCTGCCATTTCCAGGCGGCCGCTCGGCCCATCAAGGCCGGAGAATCGGCGGCCCGGCAGCGGACAGCGGCCCGCAACCGGGCGCCGGCACAAATGCCGCCAATTCTCCGCTCCTCGGAGAATCACCTGCCTGTGTCGGATAGGCGCCGCGGGAAAAAATGCCGCGAACGGCGATTCTCCCATACGGCGCAGCATGGGAGAATCCCGCCCAGGATGCTTCAATGTAGTTAATGTGCACACACTTTGCTCTATAATCCTATGCATGAAAATGGTGTAAACACTGATGAAGAAGCAGCGACAGTCAGAAAAATTTGGAATTACTTTAAAAGATTTGGGGCTCTATCTAATTTTTTTTAATGTTCGAAAAGGACTTTTAAGAGATTCCATTGTAAAGGGACCAATTGTAATTTTCATGAATGGTGAGAAACAATTCCATGTGACCTTGCAACCCTTGACCTGGAAACAGTACCAAGGGGAGGGATGATGCAGAAACTGTATAGCAGACACAAGAGAGAGCTGCGAGTCAGGACTGCTGGAGGAAGATGGCGATCAGCGCACAGACACAAAGAGAAGTAAAAGGAGAGGAGCTGAAGAGGAGTTGAGAAGGTTCAGACAGAGGTGCGCCATTAGGAACGATTGCATAGTCAGAACGCTGTTTTCATAAAAGCTCTATCTGTGAACAATTGGCCCTAGAAGGAAAGGCACTGGCATCTGGATTAGAAAAAATATGTAACTAAATGGGGACTGAAGTGGAGTGGGCTGCCTACTAATTCCGTGAAATAGTCTCGATTGTGCATGCAATCTCCATGTGTAAATTATAGTTATTGCTGACCATGGGCTGAATGGTTAGCACTGCTGCCTCACAGCACCAAGAGCCTGGTTTCAATTGCGGCCTTGGGTGACTGTGTGGGATTTGTACATTCTCCCCGTGTCTGCGTGGGTTTCCTCAGGGTGCTTCAGTTCCCTCCCACAGTCCAAAGATGTGCAGATTAGTGGGGGTTACGAGGATAGGGTGGGGAGGTGGGCCTTGGTGGGGTGTTCTTTCGGAGGGTCGGTGTAGACACGATGGGCTGAATGGCCTCTTTCTGCACTGTGGATATTCTATGAATTCTATGGATAGTTTGCCTGTAGATTCCATTTAGCGTTAAAGCAATAGTTACAAAAAGTGAATTCTTGGTAAATTGTTCATTTTGGGGTCAATTGGCAAATTTTTATTATTCTAGTTTACAATCCCATGGAGATTGGAACAACAGTGTTTTGTAACACAGGGCATGGCGAAAGGATGTTTCACTAGTTTCATAACTCTACCTTTATGTTGTTCATCCAATTCCGATTCTGGAAGCACTGACTATGTTATCTGGCTCCGGGTAACTATGCTGTTAATTTATTCGTGCATAGTCCAGTGGCGGAGTGACAGGGCCACATTTTACCCTCTGAGGCGGTAAGCAAGAGGCAGGTTCAATTCCGGATGGTGAGCACACCTCTGCCATCTGTCAGCCAGAAAGTAGGATTTTCTGTGGCCAGGACCATAATTAACCAGGAGACGGATCTGCCAACCAATTAAGCAGGCCCAACAAGGAAGCGGAGTTGTTTCAGGAGACCATGGAGTGGCCAAGTTAAAAGGCCTTTCCATCAGGACAGGAGAAGTATAAAGTCTCAGGCAAGTGACCGCATGGAAGAGACAACTGCAGAAGTTATATTTAACAGTAGCATAGTGCAGCTCCAGGGTCCCAGGTTTGATTCCCGGCTTGGGTTACTGTCTGTGTGGAGTCTGCACGTTCTCCCCTTGTGTGCGTGGGTTTCCTCCGGGTGCTCCGGTCTCCTCCCACAGTCCAAAGATGTGCAGGTTAGGTGGATTGGCTATGCTAAATTGCCCTTAGTGTCCAAAATTGCCCTTAGTGTTGGCTGGGGTTACTGGGTTATGGGGATAGGGTGGGGGTGTGAGCTTGGGTAGGGTGCTCTTTCCAAGAGCCGGTGCATACTCAATGGGCCGAATGGCCTCCTTCTGCACTGTACATTCTGTGAATCTATTTACATCACCGAAGGGTTTCTCGCGCCCGGCCCACACTTGGTTTGGAGTATTTATGTCCCAGCAGTCTCTGGTTTAAGGGGGCAGCACCTTCCCCCTCATCTGGGTAGATTGTACTCAGTTGAGGCCACAGGGACTCTGAGGTTGAAGATCCCTGGGCCTCCTGTAGGGTTATAACAAAAAGCCACCTGAATATATGCTCAGGAATGCTAAAATCCAAAAAGCAAAATTACATAGTCACTGGGGTTCAACCAGCCAACCACAGTAAATAATGCAAAAATGAAGCAAGGAGGATGTGATAGTACTTTCTGATGCAAAGGATGGAATATCCATTTTTTGCTTGACATGAAAATATATAACTGAAGGCTATATAAATTGTAGAGTCACAAACTGAAACCACTTATTTCTTGGAGAACTCGACACAGGGAGAATAAATTTTAAATTGCTCAGCTATCAAAGGCTAAATGCAATGCGGGGCGCATTCGAATTTGAACCTGTTACATTGAGAGAGCCTCTTTCCTTTTAGAACTCAAAAACAGAGAGTGCCTTAACTCCTTGAGAACTGCATTGAGATCCGTTTTAATGAGTATTATAAATAGAGAGAGTCAAAATTTAAGGCTCTTCATTCTTCAGCTGCAATATGCTACACACTAGGAACCAAGCTTTATAACTGTGTGTATTGTATAGGTTGTTTAGCTCAGTTGGCTGGATGGCTGGTTCATGACACAGAGCAAGGCCAACAGCATGGGTTCAATTCCGGTACTGGATGAGGTTATTCATGAGGACACTGCCTTCTCAACCTTACCCCTCGCCTGAGTTATGGTAACCCTCAGGTTAAAACACCACTCGTCAGCTCGCTCTCAAAAGGGCAGAGCTTCCTTGGGCACGATGGTGACTTTCACTGTATAGGGCTGGATTCTGAAGTTTTGAAACCAGGGGTTGGGGGGGGGGGGGGGGGGGGGGGGGGGGGGCTTGGTGTAACTTTATAAAACGTTGGATAGGCCCTAGGTGAAATACTATGTGCAGTTCTAGTCGCCACACCATTGAATCTAGGGCCCACTGGAGGCATTCAACAGGATGTTGCCTGGGATGGAACGTTTCAGCTATGAGGAGAGGCAGGATAAGCTGGGATTGTTTCCCCCGGGAGCAGAGGAAGCTGAGGGGGAATCTCATAGGCAGAGGTGTTTAAGACCAGAGGGCTTAAGTTTAATGTGAGGAGTAAGAGGTCCTGAAGAGACATTTTGCACCCAGACGGTGGTGGGCATATGGAATGCATTTCCTGAGAGGTTAGTGGGTGGAGGCAGGTACTCTCGAAACATTTAAGAAGCACTGGACAAGCATTTAAATCGCTAGGGCTGAGTAGGCTATGGACCAAATGCTGGTAAACGGGATTAATATCGATTGGTATTTGATGGTCGGCATAGACCTGGTGGGCCAAAGAGCCTGTTTCTATGTTGTAGAAATCTATGACGATGTTCCATCACATTCCTAACTTGTAATAGCGCTGGAAAGGACACAAAGGAGATTTACCAGGATGTTGCTTGGGCTGGAGAGTTTTAGCTATGAATAAAGACTGGATAGATTGCGGTTGTTTTCCTGGAGCAGCCGGGGAGGGGGTCATGATTCAGATGTATAAAATTATGAGGGGCATAAATAGACATGAAGAAAATGTTCTCCTTAGTGGAGGGATCAATAACTAGGGAGCATAGATTTAAGGGAAGGGACAGGAAATTTAGAGAGGATGTGAGGAAAGACCTTAGGCACGATTCTCCGCACCCCACGCCGGGGGGGAGAATCGCGGAAGGGCCGGGCGAATCACGACACGCCACCCTGGCACCCCCCGCGATTCTCCCACCACCCCAAAATGGCGTGTCGCCTTTTGCGACAGGCCGCTCGGAGAATCGCCGCTCGCCGTTTCTCACGGCGACCGGCGATTCTCCGGCCCGGATGCGCCGAGCGGCCTGCCGAACCCGACAGGTTCACGCTGGCGCCAACCACACCTTGTCCCTGCCGGCGTGAACAGCGCATGACTGGTGCATGTGGGGCCTGTGGGGGGCGGAGGGAGGATCGAGCACCACGGGCGTGCTCATGAGATGTCTGGCCCGCGATCGGTGCCCACCGATCATCGGGTGTCGTCTCTAAAAGACGCACTCTTTTCCCTCTGCCGCCCCGCAAGATCAAGCCGCCATGTCTTGCGGGGAAGCGGAGGGGAAGACGGCAACCACGCATGCGCGGGTTGGCGCCGGCCAACCTGCGCATGCGCGATTGACATCACTTAGGCGCCGCCGGCCACATCATTCTCGGCGCCCGCTTTGACGCAAGTGTCAACGCCCAGCGCCCGAGATTCACGGGCCGCCGCTCATAGCCCCCCGGGGGGGAGAATAGGGGGCGAGGAGCGGCCTCCGCACCGGAGTGAAACACTCCAGGCTTCACTCCGGCGTCGGCTATTTGTCTCCCTTTGGGAGAATCGCGGCCCTTTTCTCCCAGAGGGTGATGGAGTCTGGAACTCACTATGTGAAAGAATGGTGAAGGAAGATAGATATGCACTTGCGATGCCAAGGCATACAAGGCTATGGACCAAGTGCGGAAAATGGGATTAGAATACTTAGGTGGTTGTTTTTGACCAGAACAGACACAGTGGGCTGAAGGGCCTTTTCTGTGCTATAGACCTCTATGATTCTATGACTCTATAACCCTGTCTGCCATTTTACTCGTGTAAAAGATCCATTACACTATTTTCAAAAAGAGTGGGGGAGTTTGCCCTGCTTTCGTAGTCGACCGTTATCCCTTTATTAAAATGACTATTAAAAATAACATGGTCACTGTGGGAGCCTTCTTTGCTGAAATTGGCTGCTGCATTGCTACCAATAAAGTGCTTCATTAACTTTGAAATGCTACAGGATGTCCTGGTGTCGGAAAGGGCACTATATAAATGTAAGTCTTTCTTTCTTTGCTCTTTGCCCTTGAGTTTGCATATATTAAGCCAAGGAGCCCCCTTTGTCGAATCTCCCTTCCACCCTTGCCCACTCCGCTATCAAATTCACACAGTTTGATGCTCACACAGAATAGATTAACTGCTCATTATGCAGAATTAATCAGTTCACATGACAGAGTGAGAAACTGTCCCTTCAGCTGTGAAAGGTTTTGCTCTGCTATTTTTACCATTCCTAAAAGAACAGTCTCTAATAATCAGGTACTGATTTCATGGCCACTGATTAATCCCATCAATGATTGATAGTCATTTTAATCCATTTACTCTTGCCCTTTGAACTTTGATTTGTGTCGCCAAGAAAGGATATGTCCTCTATTAAAAGCCGTTCATTTTCCTCTCATCCCTTCAAAGGGATTAGAGGTACAGAAGACTGGGAATCAGGGTGTGAGGGCGGGAACAGGACGAGAGGGTCAGAGGGATCACAAAGCTGGAACGCCACAAGTTTTCAATATAAATACAAATATATTTGGAAATTGCTGATGAATGAACCCATCAGCTGTGACTGTCTATGAATCTCTCCAATCAGTACCACCTCATTCTCTAACCTAACCCTAACCCCAACCCTGACCCTAACCTTAAACCTAATGCTTGGACCTTGGGCATTCTGTTCGACCCTGCAGGACCTGTCCAAGAAGGACAGTAGTAGTAGGATGTTTTTCTGAATGGAGGGCTGTGACTGGTGGTGTTCCACAGGGCTTAGTGCTCGGATGAAAATGAAAATGAAAATTGCTTATTGTCACGAGTAGGCTTCAATGAAGTTACTGTGAAAAGCCCCTAGTCACCATATTCCGGCGCCTGTTCGGGGAGGCTGTTACGGGAATCGAACCGTGCTGCTGGCTTGCCTTGGTCTGCTTTAAAAGCCAGTGATTTAGCCCTGTGAGCTAAACAGCCCCTTGTGTGGATGTGTGCTGTTGTATAAATAAATGATTTGGAGGAAATGTAACTGGTCTGATTAGTAAGTTTGCAGATGACACAAATGTTGGTGGAATTGAGGATAGCGATGAGGATTGTCAGAAGATACAGCAAGATATAGATCGGTTGGAGACTTGGGCAGCGTGATGGCAGATGGAGTTTAATCCAGACAAATGTGAGGTGATGCATCTTGGAAAGTCTGATGCAGGTGGGAAATATAGTTAATGGCAGAAACCTTAAGAGTATTGACAGGCAGAGGGATATGGGTGTAAAGGTCCACAGGTCACTGTAAGTGCCAACGCAGGTGGAAAAGATAGTCAAGAAAGCATACGGCATGCCTCGACAAATACATGAATAAGATGGGAATAGAGTAGAGGGATACGGACCTTGGAAATGCAGAAGATTTTATGTTAGATGGGCAACATGGTTGGCGCAGGCTTGGAGGGACAAAGGGCCTGTTCCTGTGCTTACCTTCTCTTTATTCTTTGTTCTTGACCTTGAGTGAAATTGTGCTTCTGACCCAAATAATCTCCATCATAAAGACCTTTTGCTTCCAGCTCAGAAGCGTTGTCCCGCCTCAGCCCCTTTCTCAACCCATCTGCTGCTGGAAACTTCATCAAAGCCTCCACATCCCTCTGGTCGTGAGGTGACCAGGGGCGAGGGCTATAGGTGACAGAGCCTTTTATACAAATGGGCCAAAATCTCAGAGAACTGAAGCGGGCCTTCTAACCAGCCGAGCTCTCACCCGCCTCTATAGCTACCCTGAACTGCCTATGGAGACAGAGGTCGAGATTTCATCCCCACCGCCGCCTCCCTGAAATGTAAATGTGGTGGGCGGGAACTCTTTTAAAGGAAACGAGTCTTTCTTACCGAGTCTGAAATTTCCGGACTCAGGCTTCCTGGCTCAATGTTGAAACCCTGGCTCAAAGTCACACCGGTGGCAGCTGTGTCTCAGTGGTAGCACTCTCGCCACTGAATCAGAAGGTCCGCAGTTCATCATTCCACTCCAGGGACTTGAAAGTCCCTGTGCTGAGGGAGCTCTGCCCTGTTAGGAGTTGTGTACTCCAGAGGAACTGTGGTGAATCACAGTCCGTGTAATTCACACTGTTATTATATATGATGTACTGTGTCTGTGTAAGCTCGGCATACGAGCAGTTGTGCGGCTCTGCCCCTAGGGGGAGATGAGGAGTTTGTATTGGGCTCCACCCTTGGCTCCGCCCATGGCTCCTCCCACTAACCGGAAGTATAAAGCCTGGCAGTCTGAGCCTGCCTGCCAGTTCATCTCGGCACAGGCAGGCTCTGTTGTAAGATCATTAAAACCACTATTCACTTCCAACTACGTATCGTGTGAATTGATGGTCACATCAGGAACCATTAATCCATAATACCTTGTGCCTTCCCAGGCAGATGTTAAAGATCCCACTGCACCAGGTGATGAGGAGCAGAGAGGATTTCCCCAAAATCCTGAACGAGGTTTATTCCTCAACTAACATCACTAAAACACATAGTGGTGTTACAGAACATGTAGTCCAGAGGATGCGGCGACTAAAAAGAGAATTTAAATTCCAATCCCACCCGGCAGTCAAATAAAAAGTCGGCATCAGTAAAAATGATGATGAAGCAGCAGTGGAAACCAATTTGGTTCACTAACAACCTTTAGGGGATGAAATCTGTTGTTTCTACTGATCTTGTTTATTAATTACTCCAGTCCACAGGGTATGATAGACTCTTAACACTTAACCATATTTTAAAGGTATTAGTTGAGAGCCCAAGGTCCACTGCATCGGGCACTTAACTGGGCAGCAAAGGGCCATCCCAGGACCCTGGGGTTGGAACCCTGACAAGGTTTGCTTTTCGGGCTTCCCCGCATGGTAAGTCCCCAGCCCGCCACTGAGCGAATATGAGTGGTTGCAGAATGAGACTCTTAAGTGGCCATTTATTGTCCACTTCAGGGCCTCAATTGGAAGCGAGTCCGAGAGACTGTCCACAAGACTTCCCGCCCTGTAAAATCAGGGAAAAGGCGGGACGGCAGCAAAATTGCCCCCGTCACCCTCCTGTCCAATTACGTGTCGCCCTGCCACCAAACTCACCGTGGGAGTGGGGCGGGGGGGGGGCATTAAATTCTACACATAGAAACTAAACACTTGGGAACTGACTACAGGAAATGTTCAGGTTCGACCCAGAACTGGACTTCTCTAGAATCAGTGGGATTCCTCAATTCTGATGATGAATTTTCACTGGTACTGCCATCTTCACTTTATCACATTGATGTTTAAGGGACCTGGCTGTGAGCAAATTGGTTGCTACTTTTCTGACATTACAACAATTCCATTTGCTAGGAAGCATTTTGCCAGCATCCTAACATTGTGAAAGACAATGTGAATCTCTCTTTTTTCCTTTCTTTCATAAGCCCAATTCCCCGAAACTCAGTCTTGTGTGTGTGCAGTTGTTAGGACAGGGCAGCTGTGCCCTGTTCTACCAGGACCAGCCTGGTGATGCATATGGGCCTAGAGATTGGCAGTGACAGCGAGCTGATGAACAGATGCTGTCAGAGTGGTGTGATTATTGAAACGCTAATGCCTGTATCTCTGCTGATGTTAATTATTTCCCTCCCACTGACACAGTAATACTTCCCAGGAGGCAATAACGTCGACGATCTCATCAACACTCGCTGTTTGAACAAAATATCCCTGAGCTACAGTGGACAGAGGAAGAAAGGGATGGAGGAATTAATTGGAATTCTTTTTCACTCTTTCATTTCATTCTAATGATTCCACGTGCGCTCTGTGGTGTGCATGGTGAGCATGAAAGTAAAAAACATAAATAACTTGCCATTTATTCTTGGTTGTTTTGACCTATTAGTTTGCACTGATTGTGAGTTTTTGACAAGGGCATTTTCAACAGAAAGAAAGAGAGAAAGAACGAAAGAACTGCATTTGTATAGTGCCGTTCCTAACATAGGAAAACAGACGACCAATTTGCACACAGTAAGCTTTACAGATGGCAATATGCATCTGTTCACCTGAAAAGAGAGGTGAGATTCCTTCTTACTGAGCCCTGGGATCATTCTTGGTGATCCATCTTATCCAAAGCAAGTGATCAGTGTTGCATTCTTTGACAAAAAGCTGCGGATCAAGGGTGGCAGACACCCAGGATCACCAGTACCTGGACGTTCCCTTCCAAGTCACTGACCACCACAACTTGGAAATATATCGGCCGTTCCTTCACTGTCGCTGGGTCAAAATCCAGGAACTCCCTCCATAACAACGCCGTGGCTGTGCCTGCACCACATGGACTGCAGCGATTCAGGAACGCAGCTCACTACCACCTTCTCAAGGGGCCAGTTTAGCACAGTGGGCTAAACAGCTGGCTTGTAATGCAAAACAAGACCAGCAGGTTTAATTCCCCGAACAGGCGCCGGAATGTGGCGACTAGGGGCTTTTCACAGTAACTTCATTAAAGCCTACTTGTGACAATAAGCAATTATTATTATTATTAATATCAAGGACAATTAGGGAGGGGCAACAAATCCTGGCACAGCCGGGGACGTCCACATCCTGTAATTTAAAAAAAAAAGTAATTCTGGTGATTGCGTGTGGAAACCAGTCCTGTTCGGGGTGTCAGTGTGCTCATCAACACTTGCTCACTGGAATTGTTTCTCACCCAATCCCATTTCACAGACTTGGGCACCTAACTCAGGCTGACGCTGCAGACAATTGCTGAGGGAGTGCTGCACCATTGGAGGTGCTATGTTTCAAATGAGATGTTAAACTGAGGCTGCATCTGCCCTCTGAGGCGAACATGAAAGATCCCATTGGCACTAATACAGACTGAAGAGGAGCAGGAGGGTTCTTCCCCCCCCCCCCCCCCCCTCCCCCCGGCCTCCTAGCCAATGTTTACCCCTCAGTCAACATCACAAAAAACAGATGGTGTGACCCTTTCCTCGCATTGGTGTTTTATAGGCGCACCATTCAGCGGACGTGTCTCCCTGTGTCATACACAGCAGTGATCGTACGCATGGCTGTAAAGCCCTGAGGTTGGGAAAGGTGCTATATAAATGCAATGATTTGGAGATGCCAGCGTTGGACTGGGGTGGTCACGGTAAGAAGTCTGACAACACCAGGTTAAAGTCCAACATGTTTATTTGGAATCACTAGCTTTCGGAGAACTGCTCCTTCATCAGGTGAGTGAAAGGAGTGTAACTCCTTCACCTGAGGAAGGAGCTAATCTCCGAAAGCTCGTGATTTCTTACTGACTTCTTACTGTATCAATGCAAATCATACTTTTCTTTTGAAGGCACAAATTAGAACCACTTTCTGAGGCCATACAGTGAGATAACAGGTACGAGGTTCTGATCATCACAGGAGGGGATTGGAATACATCCCCCTGCTATAAGGCTGCCTTTACTGTTCTAAGACAACTTAATTTAGTCAGCCTGGTAACCCAGACAGACAGCAAAGGTTGACTCTGGAAAATGACAAGCGTTCTGCGATTGGCAATCAAGACAAATGTTGAGGCCAGCCCATACTGCGATCTACTGGCAATGGGAATGCTAAGTACAACGAATCCAAAGACTTGGCTCCTACTATGAGGCAACACTGCCACCTACTACTCACTGGCAGCAGTGAATGGCGCCACCTGCTGGGCGCACCTCCTGCATCTGTGTTAATTTGAGGTGTGGCGCAATCCAAAACCATACTCTTTTTTTTCTTTTTAACACAAACTGGTGGCATTATTCATGGCGAGCAAAGACACCTGCAGTTTAACATCTCCACATATAAAGCTCCAGTACTTTCATTGTACAATATATACACAGGCACATTATACACAGTGGCATGCAATATGTTATATAAGTTGATTTGTCATGACAACAAAACCTCTTTGAGTAATTGATTCTCTGCTTCCTTCATGCCAGCCAGTTCTTTGTCGCCCTCTCTCTGCCTCTCTGTCTCTGTCATACTGTATTTCTCTCTCAGATGTTTCCTCTCACACACTCTTATCTCTGTGCTGTTTGAACCTGTTCATGTCTAGTTCTTTCTCAGTTATTGTTTTGACAGGCATCTGCTTCCCCAGACTCACTGATGACCTTTTGGACAGAATGGGCTGTTAAGACAGTGTTGGGATGAGTGACCACTGACAGGTTAGGGGTATTTGCAAATGAAGTGATTAGTGTGGGTCTGTCAGAATTTGTGACAAAAGGACGCTGGGGCCAGGCAGCATTTGGGGAAGCAGGGTGCGGAGGGGAGGGGGGGGGGGGGGGGGGGGGGGCAGTGAGCTGGAGCTTGGTAGCACCCAAGGGAAAGGGGCAGAGTCTGAAAGCCCGGGAAAGGACAATTGGAAAAGGCTATTATCAGGGACTAATGATGGCAGAGCCTGGACCCTGAGTGCAATGGTATAGTCTGGGCCTCAGACACAATAATACAGTCCGAGCCTCAGGCAAAATTGTAGAGACTGAACCTCGGGCACAATGATACATTCTGGGCCTTGGGTACAATGGTACAGTCTGCACCTTGGGTACAATGGTACAGTCTGGGCCTTGGGTACAATGGTACAGTCTGGGCCTTGGGTACAATGGTACAGTCTGCACCTTGGGTACAATGGTACAGTCTGGGCCTTGGGCACAATGGTACAGTCTGGGCCTTGGGTACAATGGTACAGTCTGCACCTTGGGTACAATGGTACAGTCTGGGCCTTGGGCACAATGGTACAGTCTGCACCTTGGGTACAATGGTACAGTCTGGGCCTTGGGCACAATGGTACAGTCTGCACCTTGGGTACAATGGTACAGTCTGGGCCTTGGGCACAATGGTACAGTCTGGGCCTTGGGTACAATGGTACAGTCTGGGCCTTGGGCACAATGGTACAGTCTGGGCCTTGGGTACAATGGTACAGTCTGGGCCTTGGGCACAATGGTACAGTCTGCACCTTGGGTACAATGGTACAGTCTGGGCCTTGGGTACAATGCTACAGTCTGCACCTTGGGTGCAATGGTACAGTCTGCGCCTTGGGTACAATGATACAGTCTGGGCCTTGGACACAATGGTACAGTCTGGGCCTTGGGCACAATGGTACAGTCTGGGCCTTGGACACAATGGTACAGTCTGGGCCTTGGACACAATGGTACAGTCTGGGCCTTGAACACAATGGTACAGTCTGGGCCTTGGACACAATGGTACGGTCAGGGCCTCAGATAAATGGTACAGTCTGAGCCTTGGGTACAATTGTACAGTCAGGTCCTCTGATAAATGGTACAGTCTGGGCCTTGGGCACAGTGGTAGAGATTGGCCCTTGGGCATAATGGTACAGTCTGGACCTCAGGTACAATGGATATTTTGGGCCTTGGTGGAGGGCTTGGGGACAGTAGTGGTAAAATGAAAGTTGTCCTCTGCAGGCTGGAGGCACGATCAGTACTGATCGTCCCTGAATGTATAGATGCTCCTCAAAAGGAATGCTCTTTCTCCTAAAGTCTGGGATCTATCAGCAGTGTCACCCTCTGGGCATTTGCACATTTGCTTGCGAATGAATGGGGCAGCTTCCATGAGCAAATCAAGTCTGAATCATAGAATTTAAGAATGATAACATCAAAGAAAGATGCCTGTCAGCCCCACGTGTCTGCGACAGCTCTTTGAAAGAACAACTCAGCTGGTCAATCCCCAGAGATCTGGGGCGAAATTCTCCGACCCCCACGCAGGGTCGGAGAATCGCCCGGGGCCCCCGAAAATCCCACCCCCGCCGTGGCAGAAATTCTCCGCCACCCGGGAATTGGCGGGGGCGGGAAACACCCCACGCCGATCGGCGAGCCCCCTGCGGCGATTCTCCGGCCCGCGATGGGCCGAAGTCCCGCCGCTGAGGTTTGAACCACCTCTGGTGGCGGCGGGATCGGCGGCGCGAGCGGGCCCCCGGGGTCCTGGGGGGGGCGCGGGGTGATCGGACCCCGGGGGGTGCCCCCACGGTGGCCAGGCCCGCGATTGGGGCCCACCGATCGGCGGGCGGGCCAGTGCCGTGGGGGCACTCTTTTTCTTCCGCCACTGCCACGGCCTCCACCATGGCGGAGGCAGAAGAGAATCCACCGGCACATGCGCGAACCAGCGAAGGCCTTTCGGCCAGCCCCGGTGCCGGACGGCGGCCGTCAAAGGCCGGTTTTGGCGCCAGTCGGCGTGGTGCCAACCGCTCCGGCGCGGGCCTAGCCCCCAAAGGTGCGGAGAATTCCGCACCTTTGGGGAGGCCCGACGCCGGAGTGGTTGGCGCCACTCCCCTTTTTGAGGGGATTTGAGGGGAAACTTTTTTTACCCAGAGGGTGCTGACAGTCTGGAATGCACTGCCTGGGCGGGTGGCAGAGGTGGGTTGCCTCTCATCCTTTAAAAAGTACCTGAATGAGCACTTGGCATGCCATAACATTCAAGGCTATGGGCCAAGTGCTGGCAAATGGGATTAGGTAGGCAGGTCAGGTATTTTTCATGTATCGGTGCAGACTCGATTGGCCGAAGGGCATCTTCTGTGCTGTATTGTTCGGGAGGCAGCTGAGGGGAACCCACTGGGGACGCAAGGAGGGGCATATGCCAGGCAATGCCCTGACCCGGATCAATAGAACCACTGACACTGCCCCTGGTATTGCTCTCTGGCACTGCCCCTTTGTACCCTGGCAGTGCTGACCTGGCAGTGCCACCCAATAGCATCATTGGGGGTTTCCCCTGATGTGTGGTGGCTATTGCCCCAATGCTTGTGGGACGTGTTTGTGGGTGGTGATGGAGCGGGATTTGCCCCGATGCTTGGGGGGGCAGGGGATCGCGTTGATGCTTGTGGGGGGGGGGGGGGGGCCGTGTCCATGAGGGAATTGGGGGAGTTCATGTCAAATGCTGATCCGGCACCCTTTAAAGATGGCGCCACAATCTCAGTGTTGCTGGCACAGAGTGCCAGAGGATTGGGAGATTGTGCATCTGGAGAGCTACACGCCAGTGTACCCTCTGAAAGTGACACTCCGACAAATCATCGGAAGATTCTACCCTGTGACTTTATTGACTGTCATGTATAAGGCAGGAGCCCAGGTTCAAAAATTAATGCCACATCATAAAATACCTGCTTACTGCAGAATGAATTATCCAGCCACCTTCAATGGCATCATGTCACCAGCCCATTGAATGCAGGTTAAATCACCTGATCATGTTTATTATAAATTAGAAAACTATATGGAATCAAAAACCAATATACTAAAATGGGCTAATACAGCAAAAACAAATTCAACTTGACTCAGCTTCATTTGTGTTGTCAAGATGATGCTTCTTATAGTTTGGCCTCAGCAAAGTCTTCAACATTAGAGTAGATATCTGAGGTGGTTGCCCTTGGAGCCTTATTGGTCCTGGAAGTTATGTCAAGGCAGATTGGGGAGTCAAAAATGGCACGGTTCTCCAAATAATTATTTGGGTCTTCCTCCTTTAAAACACTTTTTTTGTGGTTATTTTGCTTATCAGAAATTGAACCATCTGTTCTTTTTATTAAACATGGACCAGCTATTGCCAGTCAAGGATTAATTAGGTTCAATGTTTTATTCTGAGTTTCCAGTCTCTGGTCTACACTTCAAAGGAATTCAAATGTCTTATCCTAAATTAATGTAATTAGCTTTCCCTCTTTGAAGAGAACTAATTGTCCAAACCTTGTCAAATTCTGTATGCTGTCATGGCTAACACTTCTGTTTTATTGAACTTTATTATGTTTTGGTGTCTTAAACCTCCATTAATGCAGATCCAGCGTTGAATCGACTTGCTTTGTTGGCAGTTTATACAGCTTCTCTTTATCAAATGCAAAGTTTTGCAGAATACCACAGAAACTGGTCATTTGACCCACAGGTCAGAACTGGCACCTGCAGCCTGTACAAGCATCCCCCCCCCCCCCCCCCCCCCCCCCCCCCCCCCACTCTCATTATCTCTCGCAAAGACTGTTATCTGAAAACAAGAGCTCACGGAATTGAAGGCAAGTTATTGATCAGGTTGCAAAATTGGTTCGACGGTAAAAGACAAATATTAGAGATCATGGGTTGAACTGGGGTGAAGTGATTAGTGTTGTCCCACAATAATAATAATCTTTATTATTGTCACAAGTAGGCTTACATTAACACTGCAATGAAGTTACTGTGAAAAGCCCCGAGTCGCTACACTCCGGCGTCAGTTCGGGAGAACGGAGGGAGAATTCAGAATGCCCAATTCACCTAACAAACACATCTTTCGGTACTCGTGGGAGGAAACCGGAGCACCCGGAGGACACGCATGTAGAAACGGGGAGAACGTGCAGACTCCGCACAGACAGTGACCCAAGCTGGGAATCGAACCTGGGTACCTGGCGCTGTGAAGTAACAGTGCTAACCACTATGCTACCCTGCCGCCCAAGGATCTATGTTGGGATTTTACTATAGTATTCACTATATTTACTTATGACTAAGATAACACACTAGAGATCCGTCCACCATGGTCGCTGATGGCATAAAGGTTGGTGGAAAAGTAGGCAGTGTAGAGTGACAATGACACATTGATAGATGAAGTGAGTGGGTGTAATGTGGCAAATGGATTGCAATGCAAGTAAGTTTGGGGTCATCCAGTTTGTACCAATAAAAAGGGGTAGGTATGAGTATCTTGTAAATGGTGGCAAGTTAGAAACAAAGAGATTCTGAGTCCAAGGGCGGGATTCTTTCACCCCAGGGTTGGGCCGGAGAATCGCTGCGACCGGCGCAAATCACGCCATGCCGCCGTGACACCGGGACGCGATTCTCCGGAGAGCGGAGAATCGGCACCATTGGCGCCTGCACGGCGCCGGTCAAGGGGCCCCCCTGCAATTCTCCGCCCGCGATGGGCCGAGTGGCCATACAAAAAAACCCGGGTCCCGCTGGCGCCTTTCTAACCTGGTCTTACCCGGCGGGACCTCGGCGTGGAAGGATCCGGGGGTGGCCTATGGAGGGAGGAACAATCCCAGGGGGGCCTCCTTTGATACGCGCTGGCCTCTGTAGCCCTGCGCCATGTTGCATCGGGGCTGGCGCAAAGAAGGGAGAGATCAGTAGAAAGTACTCCTGATGAATGGTCATCATCCTGAAACATTAACTCTGGTTTTCGCTCTACATCACCTGACTGGCTGAGTGTTCCCAGCACCTTCTGCTTGGGTTTCTAAAATGTATCGATCAGGCACAAAAATTGATCAAAAGAGGCTTACGGAAATTTAGACTTCTTAAACTAGAGAGCCGGAATATAAAGAGGTAGAGTTGTTGGGGGGAGGGGGCTATACAAAGCTCTGTAAGGATCACACATTGAGCCCGGAGACGGATCTTGCTGAGATGGAGGGACTCGGAGACCCCCTGAAATCAGGAGTGTGGGTCAGCGATATGGTAGCGTTTCTCAGTCTGGAGAAAATCAAGTTCGCTCTGAGAGGATCAATACAGGGTTTCGCCCGGAGTTGGCAGCCGCTCATCGATTTCGTTAACAAAAACTGAACGTCAGCAGTTAGGGGGGAAAGGGAAAAAGGGGAGGGGGGAGGAAAATAGGAGGCATGGTAATGTTAAATAAAGACAGGGAATTCAGTATATGGGTAATTGGGGATAGGACGGGAGAAGTGGGGTACGTGGTCTATTGTTTGTTGTTATTTTAGGGGGTATTTTGTGCGTCAACCGCGCGGTTGCTTCAGAAATGTCAATATGTTAAATTGTGAAAATTACAAATGCTTCAATTAAATATTTTTTGTTAAAAAAGGATCACACATTGAGTACTAAATCCACTACCACTGGCCCCTCACTTTGGAAAGATTTTTTAAAAATTTGTTCATGGGATGTAACTGGCAAAGATTGGTATTTATTGCCCAACCTTAATTGCCCTTCAGAGAGTGTTGCGAGAGCCGCCTTCTTGAACCACTGCAGTCCATTTAGCATATGTACAACCACAGTGATGTTAGGGAGTGTGCTGTTGAAGCAGTGATTTTGGGTGGGAAGGCAGTGCAAGGTCACTGTTCTCAGGGCACTGAGAGTTAGATTATGAAGAGAGGATAGACAAGAGAAATTGGTGGCTGGATAGAGAGTGATTTATTCTGTGGGTGGAAGAGTTTTGGATCGGGGACATGGGGCAGAATTCTCCCAACGGGAGACAAAGTGGCACTATTGTGTCACTCCTCGCCCCCTATTCTCCCACCCCCAGGGGCTTAGGAGCGGCGCCGCATCAATTTCGCGTGCCGGGCCTTGGCGCCGAGTCGAAGCGGAGCCGCGTAAATGATGGCACGGTTGCCGTCCTCCCCGCGGGCGCTCCACAAGACATGTCGGAGTGATCTTGCGGGGCAGCGGAGGAAAATGAGTGCGTCTTTTAGAGACCCGGATCTCTCAAGGCACTTTACAGGTAATTAGGTACTTTTGAAGAGCAATCACTGCTGGAATGTAAGTAATGTGGTGGTCAATGTGAAAACAGCAAGATCCAAAAAGTGGTCATTTGAGAATGATCATACCTGCTTCATTAATGTTGGTCTAAGGCTAAATATTGGCCAGGACTTTGGGGAGAAAGTTCCCCTTGCTCTTTGTCGAAATAGTGCCACGAGTCCATTTATGCCTTGTGTGTGGAGACAGAGCCACAGTTTAAAGTCTCACTTGGAAGACCGCATCTCCAACACTGCGGCACTCCCTTGGCACTGCAACGGAGTATCAGCCTAGGTTCCGTGCTCGCTCTGGAGTTGGAATGAACCAGTATTCCTCTGGCATTCTGTCACAGAGGTAAATGTACTGAAGATATTACCTCAGTCCGGAAATCAGGAGCTAATTAGAGCCAAGTCCACCAAGCCGAAAGCAGGGAGCAATCATTCGCAGAAAGGGTGGAATTTTTCCGAATATCGGAAAGGCCGATATCTTTCTCCAAAGTATCCTCCTGGAATTCATTTTAAAAATGGCAAGGGGATGTCCCATGACATCACGCTGGCAGGGGAGACCACCCAGCCAGCAACTTCAGATTTTGAGGATCGGGGTGCCATTTTTAAAGACCTCACCAATGCACAAAGGTTCACCACGGAGCCCTACCTGCCCCGCAACGCCCACCCCCCATGAAAGCCTCCCCTACACTGTCCCCAAAGCACTGTGCATGAATGACCCTCTCCACCTGATCTCCTCTGGAAGGTGTGCTCGGCAGGTTGCACGCCATGATTCACGGTGACCTGAATGGACTTTCTTGCAGGGTGGGAGTGAGGGGTAGGGTGAGGGCAATTCAGGCTTAGAGGCCTAATAAAGCGATGTTAATGTTACTTCACTGGAATTGGTGGGGGGGGGGGGGGGGGGGGGGGCGGTGCAGAGACAATCAAACCACTCTCTTACCATGCCTTGAAGTGGGATTTGGGCCTCTTGCGCCATTTTCTGCTCCCGTCGCCAAACCTGCCCAAACGAATCTGGGGCAGGAAATCCTGGTCAAGGGGGTTTTAGAAATCGATGAAGGCTGTGGGTTCTGGGGCAATTAAAGCTTCTGAGCATACTTGCCGTCATCAGCCAGGGCACTGAGTACAGGAGTTGGGAAATCATGTTGCAGCTGTATAAAACATTGGTTAGGCCGTAATTTGGAGTATTATGTGCAGTTCTGGTCACCACATTATCAGAAGGGCGTGGAAGCTTGAAAATGAAAAATGAAAATCGCTTTATTGTCACGAGTAGGCTTCAATGAAGTTACTGTGAAAAGCCCCGAGTCCCTGGTCGCCACATTCCGGCGCCTGTCCGGGGAGGCTGGTACGGGAGAGAATGCAAAGGAGGTACACTAGAATGTTGCCTGGGCTCGAGGGTGTTGGGTATGAGGAGAGGTTGAATAAACTAGGATCGTTTTCACTGGAAAGACGGAGGCTGAGGGAGACCTGATAGAGGTCCAGAAAATTATGAGAGGCAGAGACAGGGTTGATAGTCAGAGGCTTTTTCCAAGGGTGGAAGTATCAATTACAAGGGGGCACAGGTTCAAGGTGAGAGGGGGAAGGTTAAGGGAGATGTGTGGGGTACGTTTTTCATGCAGACAGTTATGGGTGCTTGGAACACGCTGCCAGAGGATGTGGCAGAAGCAGGCACATTAGCAACATTTAAGAGGCATCTGAATGGGTACATGAATAGGGAGGAAATAGAGGGATATGGACCGACTAAGGGCAGAAGGTTTAATATTTTGGTGAAGGCATCATGATCGGCACAGGCTTGGAGGGCCGAAGGGCCTGTTCCTGTGTTGTACTTTTCTTTGTTCTTTGTTCTAAAGGCTGAGATCGGGCTCTCAGCAAATTCGGAGCTCAATTGGTTAAATGGAATTGAGGTGCAGGTCAGGCTTGATCTAACAAAATGGTGCAACAGGCCGGAGGAAGCTCAATGTCCGACTCCAGTTCCTAAAAGATCATGGGCTGGATTCTCCGCACCCCGACGCCGAAATCGCGTTCGGCGCCGGGGCGTAGAATCCGTTTTCCCACACGAAATCGAGACCAGCGCCGGTTCCGCGATTCTCCGCCCCCTGAGTATCCATCACCTCAGGCCATTGCCTGAGACCCGCCCCACTATTCACCGCCCCCGACCAGCCAACCATCGGCGTGGTTCTAATCTGGCCCTGCTGTTCGGGAGACTGCGGACTCTGTCAACGGCCGCCACAGTCGGGGGCAGGCCAATCGGAGGGCAGAGAGGGCCTCATTCGGGACTGAGGGCTATGTGTGCGGGCGGTCCGTGGCGGGCCAGCCGCCAATGCAGGGCACTATTTCGCCGGTCCAGGTCCGCCATCTGAGTCCACCATGAAGCATGACGCGGCCGCTGGAGCATGACGCGGCCGCTGGAGCATGACGCGGCCGCTGGAGCATGACGCGGCACCCAGATGTGCGGGAGGCCGTATCGGCAGCTGGAGCTGCGAGCTCCATGACAGCTGCCTGCTAGCCCCCTGCAAGACGGTGAATCTGTGGCCTTTTGACGTCAGTTTTACTGGAGCAAAAGACCACAGTTTTCACGACGGCGTGGGGTCATAGTCCCAAAACGGAGAATCCAGCCCCACATAAACCTCAGAATTAATAGAATTATTTGTTTCTCTTTGAAGGGAGCTAATTGCCCCCAGAAATGGGCAATTCTATATCCTACCCTGGCTAACAATTCAGCATGATTGAAGTTTTACATGTAAGAAATGTATTATGCAGTAATGCTTAAAATCTCCAGTAAACCAGAGCTAAGATATGTTGCACCCTGCCTATCTAAGCCATCACACAGAGCACACTGTTTTTAGTGGGGCTCATCTATATTATCCTTTCCTTTGGCGCCTGTGTGAGCACAGATCAACCACCATTGAGAAGAAATTACTGTTGGCCCAGTTCTCCTCTGACGCCTGCTTCAGGGTCCCGAGCTCAATTATCATTCTCAAATCCTAAGCCATTAGCCAGGAGATTTCTCAGTGCAGGAGGCCTTGGTCCAGATTACACAGCCTGTGACAGCCGGTTGGCTCAGTGATGCCCTTTGCAGTAATACCTCCTCTGCCCGCCATCACTAATCTTCGCAATGATCCAGCTTGGCAGAGGCGCCACAGGAAGTACCACAGGTCACGGTCATCCAGGACAACCAGGTTGACCTCAACCTGATCATTGTTGTAAACATGCAAAACTACTCACAATACACCAGGTGGAATATGGAGACAATTCTTCCCCCTGGATTTCCCCCTGGATTTCACGGATTTCACGGAATCCATAGGATCCCTACAGTGCAGAAAAAGGTCATTCGATCCATCGAGTCTGCATCAACCCTCTGAAAGAGCGCCCTCCCTCAGCCCCTGTCCTATCCCCAGTAACCTCACTTAACCTGCACATCTTTGGACACGAGTGAGCAATTTTAGCATGGCCAGGCCATCTAACCTGTACATATTTGGATTGTAGGAGGAAACCGGAGCACCCAGAGGAAACCCACGCAGGCATGGGGAGAACATGCAAACTCCACACAGACAGTCACAGACAGTAAGTGACCCTTGGTTCTGTCTCCTTTTTCTCCGAAGACAATTCGGCATTGCAATCCCCATTACCACACACCTGTTAATGTTTACCAGCCTGCAGGACCCATGCCATCCTGGGAAGGAGTGAAAAATAACAAAATGAGGCCAATTCAGGGAAGGGAAGGAACAATTCCAGAAAATTCCTCGGTAACCATCAATGGTGATCAGATTGATTTCTAAAGGTCAGAGTGACCATGAAACACATGACCTAACCTCTCACTGGCACAAATTTATAATTTGCTCGATGGAATGGATCAGTATAACTACAGCACCCACACTCTCAACCCACAAAGTTAAGGACATTTACCACAGTCTCTCAGGAATCCCGATACTACATTCGGATTTCAGCTTTTTCACAAACACACAGCTTCCCACCTTGTCCACCTTGTTAACTACAACTAAAGGTAACCTCTTCCTACACGCCTGTAACTCAACCTTTTCAACAAAGGCTGTTTGTATTGTTTAACAAATTCGTAAAGAAGTGTTGAGTTCAACATTTCATTCTTTTTTAACAGCAAGATTTACTATTAAATATGGCCGTAGAGGAAACACAATGATCATATAATAATAATCGCTTATTGTCAAAAGTAGGCTTCAATGAAGTTACTGTGAAAAGCCCCTAGTCACCACATTCCAGCGCTTGTTCGGGGGTGGGGTCAGTATGGGAATTGAACCCACACTGCTGGTCTTGTTCTGCATTACAAGCCAGCTGTTTAGCCCACTGTGATGAATTCAGAAAGTGCTGTATATTATATTTTTATTTCTGTTGCAGTAATGTTTTGAAAAGCCTGAGTTAAGTTATATATTTGTTGCAGTAATATTATTAAAGAACCAAGGTTGAGTTGCCCTGGCTGTGTCGGTTAAAGCTGTAATTAAAGAGTCATAAAAGAATGAGATAATTATTGATTTTAACCGCTTGGTTAAAATTGGTTACCGTTGTGTGTTTTGATTGCTGGAGATTCCCTGAAGTGCAGATAATTTATGGGGGGGGGGGGGGGGTGTATAACCCTACCTGAGCATGTCATGGAACTTGGCATACAAATTATGTAATTCATGGGAGGAGCCAGGTCTGCCTGTAGTGTTGCAGTCTGTTAGAATATTTTAAGTTGAACAGCAGTTTGCCATATGATTTCAGCCTGACAAGACAGAAGTGTACTGGATCCGCTCTTGAAACGATCACTGTCCAAACGTCATTGCACAGGTAAGCAAGTAACCTGTTGTGTTACCTTTATTTATAAGCAGCAATTGAACTACTTTGTGTTACTTAATTGGAATTAGTGACAGCTGTAGATAATAAATTCAAGTTTTTCCTTTTATTTAAGAACTGTTTAACTGAAAATTGTAAAGCTATTTATTTGATGTTAATTTGGTTGAGTCTGTGATTTAATTAAAGTTTGTTTTAAAACAAAAGATTCCTATTGGTCAGAGTCTTGGGATAAAGTATCCTTTCCTCACAGTTTCACAAATAGAAAAATTGTTTGGTATTCTCGTCTGGCATCCTAACAAATTTTGGGCCTATTCCGGTATCCTGACCCATGCTACATCAAAATAGGCTCAAGCAGAATGTGCACTCTCCAACCGTGCAATTGGTTCCACTCGCGTTTACGTAACTTGGTTCCTTTCAAACCCTTTTTCCCTCATCCACCTCTCCAAACTCATCTAGACCATTTCTGCATCATCTATGAACCAAGAGGGAGGGAGCCCGTGCCGATCTGTTAGCAGTAGGATCTCTGAACTTGTGAAATGGCTCACCCCCATTCGGCCCCTCGTGACTGTGCCACCTTTCGTCACGATCATGCACCTCAACTCCACTTTCCTGCCAGTACTCATTTCCCACGATTTCCTGTGAGATCCTGTCTGCCTCAACCTTGAATATACACTGATGATGAAGCCTCCTCCGAAGCCCTCAAGGGTAGAGAATTCCAAAGATTCACGTCAAAGAAATTTTGTCCTCACCTCAGTTCTAAATGATCGACCCCTTATCCTGACACTGTGGCCCCCGGCCAGGGAAACCAACAGGCGGAATTTCACGGACCTGTCGGGTGAGGGTGGGGCCACAAAACCTGCTCAAGGACCCTCTGACTTCGGGACCGGAAAATCCCGATGGTGGGAGGGGCCATAAAATCCCGCTCAACCTCTCAGTGTCAATCCCTGTCAATCCCTTTTAGAACCTTGTGTGTTTCGAAAACAAAAACCCCCTTATCCTTCTAAACTCCAGACAGCAGAGGCCCAATTTACTCAACCTCTCGAAGGGTAAACCTTCTATCCCCAAGCGCCAAGCTAGTGAATCTTCGTATTTGAGAGCTCTGTGTAAAACTAAATCACCATCAGAGTTCTGTACCCTGGTGAACATTTTCACACATAGTGAGAGATTGCAAATGTTTTTGGATCAGAAGAACAGGCTAAAGCCCTTAGGCAATGGTAAGGAAACTTGGGACTTGGTGCAATGATTGGTCTCAGTGAAACGATGGCTTTTAAACCCAATTCAGCTGGATTCCAAACAAAATGGAATCAGCATCCAGGGCACTTTACAACCTTCAGTCACTCAGCAGCAGATTAATAGTAAAGCTCACTATTTTATTCATCATTTAAGTAGGCTGAATTACGCACCAGCATTACACCTCAGCATCTACATTTTGAGGATTAGACCCAAGTTGCTTGTGTAATATTTTATGTTATAAAAACAGAAAATGCTGGATGAACTCAATGGGACTGGCAGCATCTGTGGAGAGAGAATCACGGTTAATGTTTCAAGTCCATTTACCCTTCTACAATTGAAGATTTCCACCAGGCGCAGTACCCTGCTTTTATTTAATATTTGATGTTCGTTGTTTCCAAATGGTTCATTCAGTGTCATTATTGCTCTGTAAAGTCAGTGACTCATTCATATTCCATCCAGCGTCACATGGTATTGAAACATAAACGCATTTTGCTCTGGGCACCATTGCTGAGCACTCTGATTGAAATTCCTTCCCACCTCAGAACCTTCCTCCCCAAACATCTCCACCTCTCTCTCTGCTCATTTAGCATACTTTGACCTTTGAGCAAACTCGCACTCATCCAACCTAATCTCTCCATCCTGTTAGGACGCCCTGGGCTAGTGCACAGACTATTCCAGCCCCACTTGATCTGGAGTCGCAACATAATTGAAATTAATAAATGTTTCTTAGAAAAACACCTGCGGCAGAATTCTCCATTCCTGAGTGTTGACACCGGAGCAGGACTCGTGGACTTCCATGACAGCAAACCTGGTGCAGGACCTGGACCGATTCAGCAACCGTTGAGGGGCTGGCACCACGTGGAACACAATCGATTCCAATGAGAAACGGTGCTGGATTCGCCGAGTCCATGATTGACACTCGAAAGGCTGACAAGCTGTAGCCGCATATACACATTACACTCCCCATACACATTCATCCCAGCCAACCGTCGCACTGGTTGTGCTGGCGTGACCATCCTCCTGACAGGTTGGCTGGGGCCAGAGGGCACCGAGGGGTGTGCCTTGGGGGGGGGGGGGGCACCCATACGGCTTGTGGCCCTAAGTTCACAGTGGGCAGTCGGCGGCATGTACAGTTGCATGGCTGCCTTGAAGGCCGTGGCAATGGTGTTCCATGCCCGTCCATCCCGATCACACAGCCCACCTCCTTGCCACCCCCACTACTCTCCCCCCCACCCCCCACCCCCCGGCCAGTGGCACAACTGTCAGCAAACTGTCAGATGGCGGTGTTGGACCCTTTCCATACCCTGTCTCTCTCCCCCTCATCAGCCACGATGCCGGTTTCATGGTTTTTAACAGCACAAGTGAACCTCAGCAGCGGGAATTCAGTCCATTGGAGGCGGAGAATCACAGAGACCCTGGAGAGTACCGGGTCGAGCCCTCTAATGATATGTAATTGGTGTTTACTGTATGTGCTTTCTGGAACGCATTGGCGGCTCTATCGAGGCGACAGAGTATTGCGGTTTGGCGTGAAATCAGCGGCCACCGTGATTTTGGCGTCAGACCGATTCCTGCCCAATTGTGTTTCACGCTCCCGGCGTCGGCCGACGGAGAATCCCGCCCTTGATGCCTTTGGCCTTTAGCTCTCCAATAACTATAGTCTCCAGGTTTGTAAATGTAAACACAATTGAGTTGATTAACAACAAGGGCAGCACGGTGGCTCAGTGGTTAGCACTGCTGCCTCACGGCGCCAAGGTCCCAGGTTCGATCCTGGCTCTGGGTCACTGTCAAACTCTGTCTGGAATTTGCACATTCTCCCCGTGTTTGCGTGAGTTTCACCCCCACAACCCAAAGATGTGCAGGGTAGGTGGATTGGCCACGCTAAATTGCCCCTTAATTGGAAAAAATGAATTGGGTACTCTAAATTTATTTTTTAAAGTTGTTTAATAACGAAACTAGAATTAAATATTCAAATACAATGGGTTAACTATTATCTAATTCCTTACCCACCGACTTAAACAGAGGGGAGAAGAGGGGTGTAAAATAATAAGTAAAGTAAAAAGATAAGAGTCTTTCTTTCAGATGGTTGTTTGTTCCACACTTACCTTCAAGGCTTTCAGTTCGAGGTTTCTGTTTCGAGTCTGTAATGGTTTTCAGTGTAGATTCATTCAGGTCTCTGTAGTTTCAGAAATACAGCAGCTTTTGTGGAGAAAACACAGGGGAGAGCACAAACAGCTCATTTTCTCTGAGTCCAGGCTCAGCCTGACTTCCCCTGGCTCTCTGAAACCATCCCACTCAGGCAGGATCCAATCACAGCCTGTTACTAGGCAGAATATGGCCTTTTGGCCAATTCACTGGCCACCAGCCAACCAATCGATCCAATTCCCACCCATCTCTCGGGTGCCAAATATCTGCGTTCTGTTGTGCGAAAGCTAGCAGAGTGTCCTCCTTTGTAGCTTTTGAATTCCTTACTCCCCCTGCTCGACTTAAAGGTATATTTCCATTAAGCATCTACGGATCAAAATGATAACAGCAAAAGCCTTCAGCCTTCAGGAGAACAGCGACCACGACACCACACAACCCTGGCATGGCAACCTCTGCAAGGCGTGCCAGCTCATCAATTACCACCATTACACTTGAGAACACCACCCACCAAGTACACGGTACATACTCGTGCGACTCAGCCAACGTTGTCTACCTCATACGCTGCAGGAAAGGATGCCCCGAGGTGTGGTGCATTGGCGAGACCATGCAGACGCTGCGACAACGAATGAACAGACATTGCACGACAATCACCAGGCAGGAATGTTCCCTTTCAGTCGGGGAACACTTCACCAGTCAAGGGCATTCAGCCTCTGATCTCCAGTTAAGCATTCTCCAAGGCAGCCTTCAGGACGCGCGACAACGCAGAATCGCTGAGCAGAAACTTATAGCCAAATTCCGCACACATGAGTACGGCCTCAACCAGGACCATGGATTCATGTTGCATTACATTCATCCCCCACCATCTAGCCTGGGCTTGCAAAATCCTACAAACTGTCCTGGATAGACACAATTCACACCTCTTTAACCTGTGGTTATCCCTCTCTCCAGTTGCTCCGTCTGGACCTGTAAAGACTTAATTATCTGCAAAGACTCGAATTCAAAGTATCGTCTTGCATCTTTGACTTTGTTTATATAGGTGTTTCTGGAACTCACCTCTTCATTCACCTGAGGAAGGAGCTGTGGTCTGAAAGCTAGTGATTCAAAACAAATCTGTTGGACTTTAACCTGGTGTTGTAAGATTTCTTACAGCAAAAATAAAGAAAGCGGGAAAAGGGGAATCAACGGGAAGGGCCCTTATAATCTTCAGTTTTTTGGCAGTTTTTCTCTGGTTTCTGGCTGTGCAGCGCAGTGGATAATTTGCCTTATTAAAGGCGCTATGTAAATGCAAGTTGTTGTTTTCATTGGCAGTGAACAAAATCTATCAACTTCAGATCTACATTGGATAGGTTACATGAGGATAAATGGCACAGGGGGTTTATGCTCCACTCAAGTCACCTCCCATTTTTCCTCATCTAAATCTACCATCACCACCTTCTATTCCCCTCTCGCTCTAATTCCTGTCAAGCTTTCTGTTAGCTCCATCTATTCAATTGACTTCAACAACTCCATGTGGGAGTGAATTCCACTTTTTCCTGCATTTCCGATTGGCTTACAACCCAACGGGCTTCAGCTTTCGCTGAGTCGCTTATGTGGGGCTGCTATAAAAGATCTGGAATTCCCATAAATAACATCCAATGAGATTCCCATATCCCTACCCTTTCCAGATCCACGCGGTCTATCTGACCAGCTGAAATTTTCAAGGTGCCTCATCGCCCTATCCTTTATTGAGACTTAAGTTATTTCCTGACATACATGTTAGCCAAACTGGTCTATAATGCCCTGGTTTCCCCGTCTCGTCTTTTTTAATTGGTGGATAAACTTGTGCAACTTACTCATCTAAAGGAATGGTTCCTGAGATAGTTGAAAGATTATCGTTAGGGTATCTGCAGCATTCTCAGCAACTTCCTTTGACACCTTAGAAAGGTAACCATCTGATTCTGGGAGTTTGCCACTCTTTTTGTGTCATTATTTTCTTCATTGTTATTATTTTGCTTCTGTCAATTTGGGTGAATCTCTGTGAAAATCTGACCCAATATTAGTTTCCTTGCGATGTCTGATATTCCGACTTCTTCCTCTGCTGCCAATACTGATGCAAAGTAATTACTCAGCATGTCCACCATTAGCTTGTGTTCATTAATAATTATCAGTCCTCCAGCGATGGCCCTGATCGCCCTCTCTATCCTGATACAATTGTGTTGGTTGCACTTCCCTGTTCTTCGCCATGATGAAAATTGGTGCTCACATTTCCTAGTATATTTGGTAGTCACCAGGAATTTTATTCAACTTTTAAAAAAAATCTTGTTGGCTTTATTCTGTCACCTTAAACATTGAAACATTATTTTAGGTGAGGCATGGTGATCTCCACTTTCCTTTTCTTTCTGTTTGCCTGAGTCCATGTAAACATTTTCCACCACTCAGAAATTCTCTGCCCCATCCATCTTGTTTCCTCTCTTTCTTTGTGTCTTTCCCCATTGTCGCACACCGACCATTTTCTCTTCTTTCCTCCCTTACGATTTTGCACATTACCGCACAACTTGCTGCTCGTCAACAAGTAAATATCTTTCAAGCATTCATTCTGGAGATGTGGGCGCAGGAGGCAAAGTGGTCACTTATTGCCCACCCCTCGACGGTGAGGTGGTGTTGGTGACCTTCTCGAACTGTTGTAGTCTGTGTGGTGAATGCTGTGAGTTCCAACGGTGCTGAGATTACCCATCTCCGCCTGTACGGTAACTTGAGGTTTCCTTCACTCTGCTGTCAGCCTCTTCTGTTTTATCGTTGATGGTAAGGCAGCACAGAGTCCAGATGGTCCAGTGATTATTAATTCTTCCTCAGTGGCGCTGGTCTAACCTAATGGGTTACAGTCGCAGGGTTTTGAGAAACTTGACTGAACAGACAGCAGCAGAGGTGCTATCTTACAACAGGCTGCTAATAGAGCATTACTGGCCAATGTACATTTGCCTTGTTAAAGTGCACAGACATGCCCCGAGCAAGGATTGTGGGCACGGGGGGGGGGAGTCTTAGATTCTCATTTGAAGTTATGTGCACAGTCTGTTGCCCAGTCGTTGATCTGGAGAGCATCAGGGTGGATTTGTACACAGATTGTCTTGTGATCTCAATCAAAGCAGTCAACATTGCGTAACTATCAGAAGTAAAGCAAATCTTGCATTTCTGTAGCACCTTTCGTTGCTGCAAACGGCCCTCAAAGGACTTTTCAGTCAATGAGGTACTTCCGAAATGTAATCAATGCAGTGGCCAATTTGTGCACAGCAAGAGTCCACAAACAGCAATGTGATAAAGATATTCTGCTTTGCGAATCCTGTTTAAGAGACAAGAATTGCTTGGACCCCCGTGGGAGAACTTCCCTGCCCTTTTTCGAATTGTGCCTTGAGATCATTTATGTCCACTGAGATGGGACACAGAGCCGCGGTCTAACATCTCAATAGCAAGATGCCACCCCTGACAGTGGAGCACTTGCTTGGCACTGCACTGGTGTTCAGCCTGAACTTCATGCTCCAATCCCAAGAGCAGTGCCTGGGCTCATAAGCTCCTGACTCTCTGAGTCGAGAATGCTAACAACTGGGGTGCAGCTAAAAGACAAAGGGCAGGATTCTCCGTCCGTTCCCGGCAGTGGGGTCCCGCTCCAGTGGGAGAGTCGGCTGAGTGCCAAATTCTCCGTCCTCGCCAGCAGCGGTAGCGGGGAGGACTCACAACGGAGAATCCCAGCCAAAAACAAATCAGATGGATTTCAATTAATTTTATTTTAATGGTGAGGTATCCTGACCTTTCACCTCTGTTTTGCAGTCCAATCTCTATTGGAAGTTCACCCTGTGTAACTCAATGGCTGACAAATGGATTTGTTGGGATTGGAAGAGAGAGAAAGACCCTTAAAACCAGTAGTTGTACAAGTTTTTGCAAAAGTCTCACTTTCCTTTGATACTGCTGTGCCCATTTTCAATGCTAATGAGGACAAATGACAAGAACTTTAAGTACTCTGAACAACAGTGGACCTCAGTGCTCATAGGGAAGTGAAAACTCCACTTGCTCCCAATTATATTCCATTGACAATAAGAGAGCGATCCCTAGGTTCAGCTGGACAAGCGTGGGGGAAGGCATGTCACTGCTGCTTTCTTCCACAAACTTTTCCATCTGTGCCTGAATGGACCCAGAGAATCAGTGTGTTATGACCATCGCTCCATTTCAGATCTTCTGAATCTGGGACGTACCACAGGGTACAGAAAGAAGGGCATATACAGCAGTGATGGGCAACCTAAGCTAGTGGGTGGGCTACATGAGTGGGTTTCCTTCCTCTCAATGGGCTGCAAGATTGAATTTGGGCTTGTTCACTACCATGATCTCACGAATAAAACTAAATGCAGTTAATACACACCAAATATTTCATAACAAGTTCTAGAAAATGTTTAATCATTTATATATTAATAGAACTGTCATCAACAAGTGGCAGAAACAAAATGAATATTTGCGCTTGATTGGGTGCAAAGCGAGTGCAAGGCTCCGACAATCAGTGTTGTGTGCAATCACCGTTGGACCATAGAAATAGGAACAGGAAAGGCCATTCACCCCTCCAAGCCTTCTTCGCCATTTAATAAGATCATGGCTGATCTAACACTCACTTAGTCCACTTTCCTGCCTTCTCTCTGTAACCCTTAATTCTTCCACTGATTAAACACCTATCAATGTTTCCATTCATGGAAGAGTGTGGGACCAGGGGCCACATCACAGAATAAGGGGGCGCTCATTTAAGACAGATTTGAAGAAGAATTTCTTCTCCCAAAGAGTGGTGATCCTTTCGACACCTACCGATCTCAGCCGTGAAAATGTTCAAGGACCCGGCCTCCGCAGCTTCCTGGGGTAAAGAATTCCAAAGATTCACCACTCTTTGAGAGAAGAAATTCTTCCTCAAACCCATCTTAAATCTCTGGCTGTGCCCTCTGGTCCTACACTCTCCCATGATGGAAACAGCTCCCAACATTTACCCTGTCTAGACCCCTAGAATTTTATGTTTCAATCATATCATCTTTCATTCTTCTGAAATCTGAGGAGTACAGACTCAACCTGTTTGATCTTTCCTCATAGGGCTGTCCCTCCATATCCAGAATCATCCGAGAAAACTTCCTCTCTACTGCCTCCAATGACAGAGCCCATGCTACACGTGGAAAAAAGGAACGGGAATGGAAACCCGCGGAATGTGGCAACTCTGGCCATGGGCAACAGTCAACGGAATGTCCTGTGGGCCGCACTTAGAACTCTGATGGGCACATGTGACCCCTGGGTTGCAGGTTGCCCATCGCTGGTGGAAGTGTCTGAAGACACAAATAATAACTTCACGACTGTGATTCATAAGTTTTTCTTTGTTCATATTGGATTTTACAGTGAATTGTCAGTTGTGTCAACTGCCAATTTGTTTCATTGTTGATGAATCTACTGCCACCCAATGTTACCCTTGTAGGTCAATGAAAAATAAAATTGCATCACCCCTTATAACGCATAGCGGACAGCAAATCCCCCGAATCTAAATCTGAGGAGACATCATCAACATTCATTAGAGACATCCATTAGGGGCTATGTCTGAATTTTGAGCAGTTATGAGACATCAGTTCATCCATCTGTTTAACATTGACTCTGGTGGCTGTGGTGATATGCATCACTGTAGATACACAAGGGGTTAATGTAAGTACACGTAGACTAGCTAGACACAAGAGGGAGCACCAGAGACATTACACACAGATACTCAACCAATAGGTCAGTAAGATAGGACACGACCAATGGGCATTCACGATACACACAGAGGTGACACTACCACAGGGGGGCATGACTCCAACCCATATATAAAGGACACAGCACACATGATCTTCCTCTTTCCAGTGGAGACACTCAGTGAGCACAGACACAGGGTTGATTCAATATCACACCTACCACGTGAATTGTAGCAGACTGGTTTGTCAGTCTGAGTAGCTATAGAAGGATTAACAGTAGTGTTGAACCCGAGTAGCAGAATTGTAAATAGTTCAATAAACGTGTTGAAGTAATCTCCACATCTGAACCTTCCTTTGTCAGAGTGAACATCAAGGAAGCCGTTTATGCTACGCCAAGAGCATAACAAGACACTGGCCAGGCAGGTTAACAAGCCAATATCACCCATCTTACATTATCATCAAGAGTCAAAATTGCCCCTAAGGTCTGACATGTCTAACATGTTAACCGTGAAGCGAATGGATGTACCTCACAGATATCACTCATGTTGTTCCTCCAGATACCCACAAATATCTTTCACTTCCAATAATACAGGGAGGGGAAGGCTTGAAGGAATGATGACCACAAGGTTTGGTTTTCACAGTTCAGTGAGCAGAGTCAACAAATCTCCTAAAATTAACAAAGTGTTAGAATCTTAACTGGAAAAAAAAAATTCAAACTTATTCAGACACCAGGGAAGGGATTCTCCGTCGGCCAGCACCGAAATCGGGAAAGGCATTTGGGTGGGGAGTCGATCATGAAGCCAAAATAGTGGCAGGCGCCAGGCACCCGCCAGAATGCCATGCTCCGGCAGCTTGACAGCGACGTCAGTGTGTTCTACACCGCATGTACAGTAAACACCGTTGGCACATCGTTAGTGGGCCTGACGGTATTCCCGGGGTCTCCGCGATGCTCCGCCTCTGCCGGGGGGAATTAACAATGGCGAGTTTGACTTCTGGTCTTAAAAAACGGGAAACAGGCACCGTGGGTTGCGAGAGAAAGAGAGAGAGGCGGTAAGACATGCAGAGGCTCTACCATGAGCAGCTGGTCCTGCCGCTGACAGGGCTGGCTGGTCGGTTTGGGGGGGGAACATCTGCCAGGCCCGGGGTAAGGCAGTGAGGGGGGGAACAGAGGGTGACCAGGAGATGGGCCATGGATCAAGGTGACTCCCCCACCGCCACGCAATAAGAGTGTCCAGGCACGGACCGCCATTGCCGCGGTGTGCAAGGCAGCCAACTTGCTGCTCACCCCACTGACCATCCTCCATGGTTGTACAGAGTGCAACCGGCCATATGTGTGCCCCTACCCCACAACTCCCGCACCTCAGCCTCTACCCTCCACTCCCCCAGCCCCCACTCTCCACCACACCAAATCCCCCACGCCTCAAGCGAGCTCCACCCCACCAACTTCCCCAACGAAGCTCCACCACCAGCAGTGCATGCACGCGGCTCACTAAAGAGAAATGCCCAGAGTAGCCCCTGCAGGAGGACACCGGTCGGGGATTGGGGAGCATATCGCTAGCATAGGTAGCACCAGCCACCTGTACCACTGGCAGCAGGGATGGGCGCCAATGTCAGAGGCTCCCACGGTGCCTGGCACCAATGAGGCCAGGGGGAATAGCCGGCGGTGTGTATGGGGATGGGGGTGACATGCGGGGCAAAGGCTACAGTACCGATCAGGGCCATAGTGTAGCCCAGTGGGCCTGGTTGGGCACAGGAGTACACACCATGCTAACATGTCTGCCTTTCACTCCCTTCAGACAATGGACTTCGGGATTCAAACAGGAATGATGGCCTTCATCCTGGTCGGTGCAGCACTGAGGGATGACCATAAGACCATAAGACTTAGGAGCAGAATTAGGCCACTCAGCCTATCGAGTCTTCTCCGCCATTCAATCATGGCTGATATTTTTTTCATCCCCATTCTTCTGCTTTCCGCCCTGAAGCTGTACGAGCTGCCGCTGCTCGAGGAGGTCCGTGCAGCAGCGGAGCCTGACCTAAAGGCCAGCTGATGAGGATAGAGAGTCAGCCGCCCAACAGGCCAAGGAGGTGAAAAGGAGGCACCGCATAAGGCCTCGCGTGTACTGGCAGGGCCTGTAATTCAAGAACCTGCCGGACTGGGCATGCCATCGAAGACTCCAGCAGAGCAGGGGGGCAGATCATGGCACACTTAGCACCGCGGGGTTTGTGGGAAGATACCCGCTCTTGGCAGTCATTAAGGTGATAGTCATCCTGAACCTTTATGCCACGGATTCTTCAGGGTGCCGAGTGGGGACCTTGGTGCACATGTGCATTCACGCCATCACACAGGCCCTTTCTGCCCAGGCAGAGCAATACATCCATTTTGATGTGGACCAAACCCACCAGGATGCCCGAGCAGCCGGGTTGGTCGTCATTGCTGAGGTGCCCCAGGTCTAGGGAGTGATTGACAGGATGCATGACGCCCTACGAACAGATGCCCATGACAAGCCGGCATTCACAAACCGAAAAGGGTTCCACTCAATGAACGTGCAGCTAGTGTGTGACTTTCAGCTGCGCATCATACAGATCAGCAGCCGATATCTGGTTAGTGTGCGCAATGCCTCCGTCCTGGCACACTCATGGCACCTGATCTCCTTGAGGCACACCTCCGGCTGGGAGGTTGGCTACTAGGCGAAAGGGGTATCCATCGTGGCCGTGACTGAAGACACCAACTGAACAGACCAACGCTGAGGCCCGCTACAACAACGCCAATACCACGACAACGGGCGTGATCGAGCGGTGTTTCTGCATCCTGGAGAAGTGGATCAGGTGCCTGGACCGCTCTGGAGAGGCCCTCCAATATAGCGCTAGGAGGATCTCCCACATGGTAGCGGCCTGCTGCGTCCTCCTCAACATCACACAGCAGAGGGGCAACGTGCTGGAGGAAGAGGATCAACTTGTCCTATGAGGAGGATGAGGAGGTGGGCAAGGATGAAGAGGACATGGGGCCCAGGCAGGCACCGGAGGTCGCACAATGTATGCATCTGGACGACGCGCAAAGTATGTTCTAATCATCTCCACGCTCACCAGCTAAGGGGCCTGGCCAGTGGCACACACATCCGATCCCACCCACACACGCCCCCACCGGCCGGCCACCCCCTCCCATGCACATCCTCCCTGCGTCACCCCCCCCCCTTCATCCTTGCAACCCCCTTTGTGATTCCGACCGACCGCACTACGGGGTGTGAGCCATGGGCTGGCAACAGCAACGGGTCTGGTCCATGGGATGGAGGATGATGACAACCTGCTCTGCGATGAGCTCCGCACTATTTGACAACGTCTGACACTTGCCCAAGGTCGCACTTTCCACCGTCCACCTGGGTGATCCCAGCAGGCGAGCTGGCTATTCCATCACACGGTTCCACCCAAACCTTGGGGTGGCGGAGGTGGGGGAGGGGGGGGGGGGAGTGAGAAAGGTGGAGGTGTGACAACGGAACAGTGAGCGTCGGCTGGACTGGGGTCCCTGGCCCATGCCCAATCCCTACATCTGTCCCCCCCCCCCCCCACCCACCCCCAGCACTCGCTCTGCAGCCAGATCAGACCAGCCCAATTCTCACATCCTTCTGACAGAGCACCGAGGCAGGTTATAATGTCATGAACATGCGTTTAGTGTGAACAAGTGAACATATATATACAGGTTTGTGCCCTAGCCCCTATTACTCTCCTACATGCTGCACCTGTGCCAAATTAAGTAGCGTCTACCTTTCTGGCCGTATAGGCCCTAACGCTATGCAGAGGGTGGATCCCCAGGTGGTACATCAGGAATGGAGGTGGTCTTCTGTCATTCCCGCCCTGTGACCTGGGTCCCCTTTTGTGGCCTTCTTCTGGGGCGACCGAGCCTGGATGGGCCCGACTGCTGCTCGGATGTCCCAGGTGGCATGGATGCCACCCTGTTCTGCCCGCTGACCATCAGATGCGGCATGGATGAAGTGGGGAGGGTGTTGGAGTCCAAAGTACTGTGGTGTGTCGGCAACTCCCCTGTGGAAGTCACTGGCACGGGCCCCATCACCTCCCCCTCCCTCGGGGTACCCGATTGTGCCCGGGGCTACTCCAAGGGATGGGGGTGCGAGCAGGGTTAACCCCTGAGGCTCCCCCGCCACCTGCCGCTGCCCGGCCCCGTCCCAACCAGGGTCTCAATGCTCGAGGCCTTGGATCACAGGGAGTGGACCCCCTCCCTCTGGAACTGCGCTACATCACGCTGTGACTATGCCACCACCTTCTGGGTCTGAGCCGCATCAGCCAGTGACTGTGCCACCTCTCTCTGGGTCGGTGCTACGTCGACCAGCACCTGGGCAATGTCGCTGACGCCCACATGGCCTGCTGTGACTGGGCCACGCATTGGAGTACCGCTGCACTGTCCAGCTGGCCCTGGTTCATGGTTGTCTGTGATAAGGTAGATGTGTCCTGGGCCTCAGCCACCACCCACACAGAATTCCCCAGGCCTTGGACATCTTGACCAATGGCCAAAACGTTTTGCCCCAAGGCCTCCACCATGGACGCCACCCCGTGTGGTGTTGGACTGGGTGGCACGTATTGTCAGCACCACCTCCTGCTCCTGCAGGTGGTTGGCAACACCCCTTCATGTAGTCCCTGCCTCTGTGACTGCATCTCCGCCATAGATGGAACTGTCCGTTCCAGAAGCCCGAAACACATCCGGACAGCAGCTAGGGTTGGGCCGCATTCAGGCTGTCCAACCCTTCAGGGGTTCGCAACTCCACCTGATGTACCGCTGCATGTGTGTGGTACGCAGCAGATAGTGCCCCAGGAGCCTCTTCGCTAACATGCCCAACCGCGGTGAGAGTCCCTGGGATGGTGGACAGTGTTGGTGATAGCTGTGACGTTGCCAGACTGGTGCTCCGGAGTGTCATAGGCTGCAGGTCGAGGGCTCCCGTTGCTGTCCATGTTGTCTTCCTCCCCCTTGCTGCCCTCCTCCTGGGTTTGTGATTGGTATGGTATTATCATAACGTAAGCACTGCAAGGGTTAATGAAATGTCGAGAGTAGCCACTAGAGGGAGCTACAGTTACTACTAGGTCAGGCAGTGATGCTAAGCCTTGTGGGAGAGTGTGTGCTGGAGTTAGCTCGAGAGAGTGAGAAGTACAGATAGTGTAAGTGAGAGCAAATCATAGTTCAAACCAGTAGTGAGATTCGCAGTAGTTGAGTGCAGTTTAAATGTTATTAATCAACTGTGTATTCTTTAGGAGTACGTGTCAAATCCAAGTTAGTAGTGTTAATAGATTTGTCGCTTTGTATAAGTTCAAGCTATTTTGTGTTTTTTGTGAACAATACGCCAACCATCCTTAAATAAGCAACACAAAAAACACCACAGTTGGGGTCGGGGGCGGGGCGACAGCAAAAGGGCCCACTTCATCACCAGGAGATACTGCAAGGCACAAGACAAGGCGTATGATTGGGCCATGGGTTGAGGCTGGCAGGTGGTGGTGTGGATGGGGTAGTGGTTGGTGGCACCCCACATGCCATGGGAAACCTCATCTCAGCGGGGTCTCACCTGCTCGCCCGATGCTGACCTCCACCTCGGTGACTGCCCTCTCCCTCTGCCCACCGATCAGGCCCAGAAGGGTAGGAGCTCCGGTGGTCCACTCTGGCCTTCTCCTTCTCCCTGCGGTTGTGGGCCGACTTCTCCTGGGGGGGTGGGGGGGAGTGGAGACAGAAAATTCACAGTGTTAGATAGTCAGATGCATTCAGCACAGGGGGTGAATAGCTGGTGGTCTTCGTGGCCAGGGCACCTGGCAATGGCAGCCAGTATGGGTGCTGGCATGTGGTGCAGGGTGGAGGTTTGGTCGTCCTCCAGGTGTGGGGGTGGGAGGGTTACGGGTGTGTGGGATGGGGGTTAGTGCCAGTGGCACAGTGCTGCCTACTCATCGTGGCTTCCCTGAGGAGGTTGTGCAGTTTCTTACAACACTACTGTGAGGGGGTCGCGCCGATTTTTTTTTTGCGTAAACCTTCCGCGGATTCTCCGTTCGAGCTGGCATATAGTCGCTGAAACAGAGAATCTAGCCCTTAGTCACGGAAACAGAGAATCCCACAGAGGAAATCAGTGGCCCCGATTATTGGAGCTGTGAAAATGAAATGAAAGTTGCTATTGTCCCAGAGCACCATAGGCTGCCCACCCCTTTTCAGAGAGAGCTGACTGGTGGTGATTTAACCTGAGGGTCAGCACACCTCAGGCCAGGGGCAAGATTGAGAAGAGGGAGCCTACATGGCAAGCTCAGCAAGTACAGGAATTCAACCCACGCTGTTGGCGTCGCTCCACATCACAAACCAGCCATCCAGCCAACAGAGCTAACCCACCCCCAATTGGGATTGTGGTATCAATAGGGCAGCGTTCACTGCCCCCTTTTACAATCTTATTACAGTGCGAAACGTGAACTGTAGTGGGGAATAATGCTTCATTAACAGCCAGCCGCAGAACATAATTATAATGGTTCAATAATCTACCAACGATGTATCAAACAATCCCATTGATGGCACGGTGGCACAGTGATTAGCACTGCTGCCTCACAGCACCAGGGATCCAGGTTAGATTCTGACCCTGGGTCACTGTCTGTGCGGAGTCTGCACGTCCCCCCCATGTCTGCGTGGGTTTCCTCCGGATGCTCCGGTTTCCTCCCACAGTCCAAAGATGTGCAGGTTAGGTGGATTGGCCATGCTAAATTGCCCTTAGTGTCCAAAAGGGCGTACATGAGGTGCTCTTTCGGCGGGGGTTGTGCAGAGTCGATGGGCCGAATGGCCTCCTTCTGCACGCTAGAGATACTGTGATCAATTTCTCATCTGTGCCTCCTCCTCTTTGAAAACAATCACACTATCAAATGCCCCCAGGCTCCTCTGGAGAATTTATGCTGTTTAAAAATGCGTCTCACATTTCACAGGTGTGACATACCCATTTTCTAGAGAGAACTCAAGCAAGCTTTGCCAAATGAATCTCAACTTGGCACTGGACGTGCGTTAATTAATAGTTTCATATCCAGAGAGACCGAGGCAGTATCAGTTCATGGACCCATTGTAAATGACAATGCGGGAGACCATCCAATTCATCCGGCCCTTCCTGGTGCTGGCTGTTCAATTGGAGCTAATGATTTCAATATCATTGCCATGACCTTTCCTCAAATCTTTTCATATTCCATGTTCTCTGCTACAATCTCCGCCATTAGAAAACATTCCATCTTGAGCAACAATCTAGGTGAAAAGAATTTTTACATTCTTTGAGGATAATCCTTTGACTTCTTGGTATCATCTAGGGGAAGCAATTTGTTGTTATTTACTCTCTTAAAACCTATTATGTCTATTAGATCAGTCCTTACCCATCTTGCTTCAAGACAGGAACAATGTAGGCTTGGCTGATATCCCAGACAGCTATTAGAACATGAGAACACCTGCACCCCAGATGAAGCATTGTTTGATTCACAGCTCAGGCTCTGATCTTTGCTTTCACAATGTTTATTTACACAAGTTAAGTGGTTTCAAGGGTGTGCGTTTTTTTTAAACTTCAAAGGGGGCATGAGGGCTCCGAGGGAGTGTGTGAAAAAACAGAGCTTAGCATAGGGGACATGCTGAGACATAGGGGTGGCTGGGGACATCGGGAGCATGAGGAGAACCATTGGAACTTACCATTTAAAAGATCTCCTTGTACACTCTAGGTTACACAACTCTCCTGAACCTGGCCCAACTGCATGAAAATTGCGAAGTAGGAGATACCCATCACCGTAATGGAGCTGGCCTAGCCGGGGGTGCCTGGTGCAAGCTTTTGACAGAATCCCACTCGCAACCTATAAAGGCAGTCCCAAAAACCGTACAGCCCAGGAATAGGATGGGGAATCCCTGCATTGGGACCCACCCATCATGTTTTTTAAAATTATTTTTATTCGGGTTTTCCATATTTCAATGGAAACATTGGGCGGGATTTTCCGACCCCCCGGGGGGTCAGAGAATCGCCCGGGGCCGGCGTCAATCCCGCTCCTACCATGTCCCGAATTCTCCGCCCCCCCCCCTCCCCCGAGATTCGGCGGGGGCGGGAATCACCCCGCACCGGTCGGTGGGCGAAGTCCCGCCGCTGATAGGCCTCTCCCGTCGGCGTGGATTAAACCACCTACCTGACCGGCGGAATTGGTGGCGTGGGCGGGCTCCGAGGACTTGGGGGGCGGCGCGGAGCGATCTGACCCCGGGGGGTGCCGCCATGGTGGCCTGGCGCGCGATCGGGGTCCACCGATCGGCGGGCGGGCCTGTGCTGTGGGGGCACTCTTTTTCTTCCGCCTTCGCCATGGTCTTCACCATGGCGGAGGCGGAAGAGACCCCCTCCGCTGCGCATGCGCCGGTATGACGTCAGCAGCCCCCTGGCCGTGCCTTCCCCTTTCCTTTCTCTTCCTTATTCCGTGACTTGTCCCCCCCCCCCCCCCCCCCCCCCCCCCCCCCCACTCCCCCCGTCTAATTTATTGGTTGCTGGCTGCAAACAAATCTTGAAACAAGTTGGTGAAAGGTTTCCACGCCATGTGGAGAACTTTATCTTCTCCAGCCTGAGAAATTCCGCCAGGTCAGACAGCCAGTCTGCTGCCTTGGGTGGTGCTGCCGATCATCAACCAAGCAGCAGTCTCAGGCTGATGATCAGGGAGGCAAAGGCTAGGGCGTCAGCCCCCCCTCCCCATGATGAGCTCCGGCTGCTCAGTGGGCATGGCTCCCCCCTCACTCCCACAACCCTGGACATAAAATCATAGAATCTACACTGCAGAAGGAGGCCATTTGGCCCATCAGGTCATAGAGTTTAAAGTGCAGAAGGAGGCCACTCGGCCCATCAAGTCTGCACCAGCTCTTGGAAAGAGCACCCTACCCAAGCCCACATCTCCACCCTAACCCCATAACCCTGTAACCCCACCCAACACTAAGGGCAATTTGGAACACAAAGGGCAATTTATCATGGCCAATCCACCTAACCTGCACATCTTTGGACTGTGAGAGGAAACCGGTACACCCGGAGGAAACCCACGCACACACGGAGAGAACTTTCAGACTCCGCACAGACAGTGACCCAAGCCGGAAATCAAACCTGGGACCCTGGAGCTGTGACGCAATTGTGCTAACCACTGTGCTACCGTGCAGCCCTGGCCCTTGGAAAGAGCACCCTACTGAAACCCACACCTCCATCCTATCCCCGTAACCCCACCTAACCTGTTCTTTGGACACCAAGGGCAATTTAGCACGACCAATTCACCTAACCTGCACATCTTTGGACTGTGGGAGGAAACCGACAGATCCTCAAAGAAGGACATCGATTACCTGACCAGTCTGGGGCAAGACAAGAACATGTGGGTGTGGTTGGCTGGGTCTCCCTGGCAACATTCACATTTGCCCTCCACCTCCGGGAAGAACCCATTCATTCTCGTCCAGGTTAGGTGCGCTCTGCGCACCACCTTTAGCTGCGTTAGGCTCTGCCCTCCCTGCATTCACGTGAAGTTTGCCCTGTGCGGTGCTTCAATCCAGTGTTCTCCCCCTGTATCCCTGCCTAGTTCTTCCTCTCGCTTTTTCTTTGTCTCGTCCAGAGGTGAGCATATGTCTTCTAACAGTCGTCCATACATGTCCACACAGTTCCCATCTCCTAGTTCACCTGCGTTCTGTAGTCCTTCTAGCAGTGATTGTCCTGCATCTGGGGATACATTGTACATTGTGAGCAGACACGTTTATGAGGACCACTGGTGCATCTTCCAGGACACCACTAACCATGACATACTGTCCCCCTGGGTCCGCAACTATCTTTGTTGCCATGAAAGCTGTCCTCTTGTTGAGCAGTACGGCCACCCCCCAGCCCTCAGCCCATAGTACAATTCTGACCATCATTTTTAAAAGGTTCCTAACTCAGTGAAAACCCAGGCCCCTCAGTCCAAATTCAGTCATACAGCTTGTGTGTTCGAACATGTAGCAGTAAGTATGAAAACTGCTGGAAAGTTGTTAAAAGCCAACCAGCTCACTGATGTCCTTCTCTCCAGGCTCCAACATTATGTGTTTGACACATAATACCCTCTCAAATTTAAGAACAATATTTTTTGGTTAGATTAAGAATGGATTGCTCCAGTGTTGCGAACATCCCCTCAATGATGTACAACTATTAAAATAGTCTGACCAGAAGCCTGTCATGTGAGAGTACCTTTAAGAAATTGGTGTTTATTACTGCAGTGATGTCAGAGAATGGGTGGAGTTGGGCTGTCTGTCAGCTTTTTACTTTTGTTTTAGGCTGTTTGCTGCAGGGTGTGTTTTAGTTTCGTTTTCAGAGCTGGATAGCTGCAGTCACAGCCAGAAGGTGTATTAGCGTCTCTCTCTGTAACCTAAAGACTATAAATCGATCCTCGTGATTTAAAACTAATAACAGTAGTGACTTTAACCTGATGTGCTTCTGGTAGAAGGTGTTTTAAGTCTTCTGGATGTTAAAAGGAAAGCTTAAAAGATTAGTTAATGTTGTATTCTTTGGGGGTTGTATTTGAATTAATGGTTGCTAAGATGTTCACTGTATGTTTTAAAAAGGTTAACTTGCGTTCATAGAATAAACATTGTTTTGCTTTTAAAAATACTTTTCCATTTCTGCTGTACCACACCTGTAGAGTGGGACATATGCTCCCCATACCACAATCTATTACAAGTTGTGGGTCAGGTGAAATCCATGATACACTTTGGGGTTCTTTAAACCCTGGCCCATAACAAATTGGGGGCTCATCTGGAATAAAAGTCTATCTATTGGATTGGCTTTGTAAACTTAAAGACAGTGAGGGGTGAGCATATTGTGGTTGCTTTTCAGGTGTGGTATGATAGTTCGGGAGTGTGTTGTGGACAATGGCTGTTTCAGAGGCTCTAAAGGTTTTGGCGGTGGGGACTGTCACACGCAGTACCTTATGGACAGCGACTAAAAGCAGACTGTTAGATTTGGCAAAAACACTGCAGTTAACATTACCTGACAAAATGCGAAAATACGAGGTAATTATGGTGGTGGCTAAGCATTTAAAGTTTCCTGAGATACAGTTTGACTCATTGGAAATGGGAAAAGTTCAGTTACAAATTAAACAAATGGAACATGAGAAAGAATTAAAGCAGCTTGAATATGAAAGAGAGAGAGGAAAAAGAAAGAGAGAGAGGAAAAAGAGAGATCAGAAAGGAAAACAGAAAGAATAGCCCTAGCTGAACAAAAATAAAGAGAAAGGGAGATACAGATCAGAGAAAACGATAAAGAGTGAGAGTTTGAACTTCAGAAAATGGCCATGAAACATGACAGTCAGTTAAAATTGGCAGACGTAAAGGGAAACGTACAGTTGGTTGATAGTGATGAGGAGAGTGAGAAAGACTGTCAAAGTCAAAGACTTGGTGGGAATCTATTTAAATATGTCCAAGCATTGCCAAGGTTTGACGAGAAGGAGGTGGAAGCCTTTTTCATTTCATTTGAGAAAGTGGCTAAAGAAATGAAATGGCCACAGGACATGTGGGTATTACTGATTCAAACAAAGCTGGTAGGTAGGGCTAGTGAAGTGTCTGCATCACTACCGGAGGAGGTATCTGAGACGTATGAGGAGGTGAAAAAATCCATCTTAGGTGCATATGAACTAGTGCCTGAAGCCAACAGACAAAGGTTTAGAAATTTAAGGAAAGAATTTGGTCAAACATACATGGAGTTTGAAAGGATCAAACAGAGAAATTTTGATAGGTGGATAAGGGCTTTGAAAGTAGACCAAATGTATGAAGCTCTCAGAGAAATTATGCTTTTGGAGGAGTTTAAAAGTTCAATTCCTGACCTAGTGAGAACTCATGTGGAAGAGCAGAGGGTTAAAACTGTGAGATTAGCAGCAGAAATGGCAGATGATTATGATTTACTTCATAAATCAAAGCTTGGTTTCCGACATCCGTTTCAGCCTGTGAGGGATAGAAACTGGGGACATGAGAAATACTCAAGTGGTAAAGGTGATCTGATGGGAGATAATAAGGAGAGTGTAGATTTCCAGAGACCATTCCAGTATGTAATATTACAGCTAAAAAGATTGTGGGGGAGTTACTTAAATTCTTTACTAGGTAAGGACTATCCACAGAAATACAATCGGATCAAGGATCAAATTTTACCTTAAGGTTATTCAAAGAAGTTACAGATAGCTTAGGAATAAAGCAATTTAAGTCAACTGCGTACCATCCAGAATCGCAGGGAGCGTTAGAAAGGTGGCATCAGATGTTAAAGACAATGTTGAAGGCTTATTGTCAAGATTATGCAGAGGATTTGGATAAAGGAATTCCTTTTGTACTGTTTGCAATTAGGGATGCACCTAATGAGCCAACCAAATTCAGTCCTTTTGAACTAATTTTTGATCGTCAGGTAAGAGGACCACTTAAATTGACTAAGGAAAAATTGGTGAGGGAAAAATCGGAAATTACATTATTGTATTACATGGCAAATTTTAGGGAACGATTGATTAGAGCAGGTGAATTGGCTGGACAACATTTGAAAGTTGCACAAAATGTGATGAAATGGGTCGCGGACAAGAAATCCAAAGTTCGTAATTTTGCCAGTGGAGATAAAGTTTTAGTGTTGTTACCAGTGGTCAATAAGCCTAAAAAGCAAGGTTTTGGGGACCTTATCAGATTGAAAGGAAATTAAGTGAGGTGAATTATGTGGCAAAAACACCAGATAGAAGGAAGACTCGCCGAGTGTGTCATGTGAATATGCTTAAAAGGTCATTTGAAAGGGAAGGAGAGAAAAAGGAGGAGGTTTTAATGATTCTAACTCAAAGTGACAAACTAAATCCAGATGACTGTGAATTTGACATACCTCAAATTAAATTGGAAAACGAGGATGTTCTTAAAAATTGGGATAAATTGTTGAGGTACCTTCCAGAGGAAAAATCGGACTGACCTGAAAGAGTTATTGATATCACGTGGGCAGGAATCTGGAGATAAATTGGGAAGTACTAATATGGCTGTACAAGATATAGATGTGGGAAATGCTGTCCCAATCAAACAACATCCATACAGACTTAACCCTTTAAAATTGGCACAGATTGAAGTGGGTTGCAGCGAATGGAGCTCACTCACAGTGATGATACCTAAACCAGACGGTACCCAACGGTTGTATGTGGACTATAGAAAGGTTAATGTAGTTACAAGAAAGGACTCATATCCTATCTCACGTTTGGAAAATTACAAGGGATTCCGTGATCAGATTGAACTCAAATATCTGACTTTAAAGAGAAATGCCAAGGCGTAGAGAAATGGACGGATCGTGTAGAGACCTTCTTGTTGAAAGAAACTGTCAATCAAGAGGGATTCCAGTTGGAGGAAGAAGAAGAAAAAAGAAATGGACTATAATATTATACCTTTTCAATCTGATAAGGTCCCCAAAACCTTGCTTTTTAGGCTTATTGACCACTGGAAACAACACTAAAACTTTATCTCCACTGGCAAAATTACGAACTTTGGATTTCTTGTCCGCGACCCATTTCATCACATTTTGTGCAACTTTCAAATGTTGTCCAGCCAATTCACCTGCTCTAATCAATCGTTCCCTAAAATTTGCCATGTAATACAATAATGTAATTTCCGATTTTTCCCTCACCAATTTTTCCTGTGTTGACGTGTGTTGATTTTTGAAACAATAAAATATATTTACTGTGTGCATTTCTTAAAGGATGGTGAAAAGGTGAAAAATTAAACGATCTTGAAGTTGATGATTTTTTTTTGGGGGGCAGGTGTCATGTGAGAGTATCTTGAAGAAATGGGTGTGTATATAAATATCTATAGTGAGAGTACCTTTAAGAAATGGGTGTTTATTACTGCAGTGATGTCAGAGAGTGGGTGGAGCTGGGCTGTCTGTCAGCTTTTTACTTTCATTTTAGGTTGTTTGCTGAAGGGTGTGTTTTAGTTTTATTTTCAGATCTGAATAGCTGCAGTCACAACCAAAAGGTGTATTAGAGTCTCTCTCTGTAACCTAAAGACTGTAAATCGATCCTAATGATTTAAAACTAATAATAGTAGTGACTTTAACCTGATGTGCTTCTGGTAAAAGGCATTTTAAGTCTTATGGATACTCCATCATACACTTTGGGGTTCTCTAAACCCTGTCCCATAACAAGCCCCATTCAGAAACTTAAAATGCTCCACCACTCTGGGTATCTGGACACGGAAGCCCCCATTGAGCTGGCGTGCATCGCATACTTCAACGCCAAGGTCACCTGGGCCAGACAAGATTGCAGAAGAGAGACAGTGTGTGGAGCGCACTCATTCTGGAGCTGTGAATATGAACTAGTTGGCCAGAGGAAGCGAGTGTTGCTCAATTGCAGGCAATAAAAGGAATTGTCACTCCATCTGCGACTGCCCAGAATTCCCCAGCGCAGACACTGCCCAATGGGGCTGCTGCATATCGGGCCATTATTGTTAAGTGTGGGGCTGAAGTGTGCTGAACATGGAAAATCCTGGATTCCACCCTTGATCTTTTCACCAGCACTGATCGCATGGCAACAATAACAAAACAAGCTTCCTGCTCCTTATATTACTGCCAATTTACCCCTCCATGCAGGTAAGCCAATGGCAGGTGAGAATGAGCTCACCGATGGTTAAATGTGTCACCTACACTCACTGTCTAGGGTGATAGGGGATAATGAACTGATAGTTTGGGGTGCTGGATAGCATTTCAACAGGAGTCAGTGCTATCAGGAGGGAAGGAATCACAGCAAAATTATAGCTGACCAATCACAGCATGAAGGTCAGTGGGTGTAAAGTTACTAACAGGCCCTAATATAAGCCTCTTAACTTTATGTGGCAACCTCTTGACATATATATATATCGCTACGATAAACGTTCAACATTTTGACAAGGAATGGATTTAAATTTATGAAAAATTCTACCTTCAGCAGTTTATCTATAGATGTTTTTCAGGCATCACATTTCAAAATGTCAATTTTTTTTATCAATCATTTTCCTTTCCCTGACCTGCAGCTGGATATTTACAATCACTTTCCGATCTTCAGTCTTCGCTCACCAAATGGCAATTCAACTCCGACTGACCTTCATCTGTGTTTACCTCAACCAATTAACTTGTTGCCTTAAAGGGACAGGCCACATTAGACACAGAACAACAGCAGCAGGATAAAATAACGTGCTTCATATGGTGTAACAGCCCCCTGGAGTTATGAAAAAGCATATCATTTGATTTCCTATGAATAATGCCTCAGGCAATATCCTTTTAAAGCTAGGTTTTTAGTTGAAAGTTTATTGTTCACAGTGAGTGAGAGAGCTGAAGAATGTTACAGCCAAGGGCATTCAATCCATCATGCCATGTGCTGTTGTTTTGCTCCACATGTCATCGCTAATTTGTCACAGTTTCTGTACCATTGTTTTACGTGTTGGAGATGTCGGCACCGCACCCAATCCCCAATCTGGAGGACGAGTTGCTGCGTTAGTATCTTCGGGATGCACCCACCTCCAGGTGGAGTCTGACAGATTCAGCAGAGTATGCCAAACAGACTGGCCTGCATCTTAACAAGCAGAAAGCACTCATGAGCATTTACACACCAGCAGAAGCCCCAATTACTATCGATGGAGAAGTGTTAGTGTATGTCGAGGCCTTCAATTACCTCGGGAGCTCTATCCACAATGATAACAGTGCTAAGAAGGAAATCAAGACCAGGCTGTATAAAGCCAGAGGTGCATTTGGCAGACTTCGAACTGTCTGGAAGTCCAAACGGTATCGGACTCTGCAGCAGTAATGTAAAGTCAGTCCTGTTGCATGGATCTGAATGCTGGTGAGTGGTGAAGACAGAAATGAGCACGGTCAACGTTGTTTCTAACAGTGGTCTACGTAATAGCTGCAGCATCTACTGGCAAAATAACATTTTTAATTAGGATTTGTGCTGGAAGACTGGTTGCTACAGCATTGTTTTTGAGATCAAGAAGCGCCGGATAAGATGACTCGGGCATGTACTAAGGATGTCCCAAGAGCGAATACTGAAGAGTGCTATAAGATGGATGCCAGCTGGTAAACGTAAACAAGGCAGGACGAAAATAACGTGGTGTCAGACTGGAGTTACTGAACTGGAAGATATGGAGCTTACTTGGGGCGATGCCCAAATCACAAAACAGGACTTGATGGAGGAAAATTGTTGTGGCTTCATGTCCCACCTGGGACAAAGGGGACAAGAGAGAGAGAGAGAGACATCCCTAATCTCATCTCAATCTCCTGCTTGCTTCACAGCCCTTCAAATCATTCTGTTTCTAGCAGCTGTGTACCTCTCTTCAAATATTGATGGAGCTTGCATTGCCAATGATTTGTGGCTAAGGATTTCAGTCTTTCACAAGATTTTAATTGGTTGGTAGTCACCTTAAATTTCTACCATCTAATTAATCATCCAATTTATCTTTATGTAGTTTAATATAACTCTTTAGTTATGTTATAATTTTAAAACTTGTTTCAGATCTGCCCTTAACATTCTTGCAGAGTTCAAAAAGCCTAAGCGCTTCAAGTCTGTTCATAAAGTTGTCTCCTGGCAACAACCTGGTGAATTTGCATAGCCTCTCTCCTATTCATTTTATAAATGCATTTATGTATGTGACCTCACGAAACAGTGGAGGGGAAAGATCTTGTTTCATTGGGAAAGTTTAACCTGGGGTTTAAGAGGTCTCAATGTCTGATTATTGAGTTTTATTAGAATTCCAACAGTGCAGAAGGAGGTCATTCAGCCCACTGAGTCTGCACCGACCCCCAGAAAGAGCTAGCCCCACTCCCCGCCCTATCCCCTTAACCCTGCTCATTGTTCATGGCCAATACACCTAACCTGCACATCTTGGGCCTGTGGGAGGAAACCAACGTTGGCACAGGGTAGAATGTGCAAACTCCACACAGTCACCCAAGGCCAGAATCAAACCGGGGTATCTGCCGCTGTGAGGCGGCAGGTCGACCATTGATTTTCTCATGAAACTCACTAGAACCTAAACTTATTTGAAAACTTACTTCACTTGATGTGAATATTGAAATGATGTTGTGGCAGGCAAGAATAAATTGGACTAAAATTCAATTTGACTTTAGTTAACCACGCTGATCATAAATATTCAAGGTGATGCCTGTTTAATCACCTGATGAAGGTATTCTGTGTATTTATTGTCTGTTTAAGCTTGATGAATATTCAGTTCAACTTTACTAACTACAACACAGTGTTTTACATAATTGCAACAATTATGGCTGCATGATTTTTAATGTAATTTATAACCAAAGATGACTCCTAGAAAATTAAAATATGAGAATATGAATAAGAGATGAAGACAAATGATTGATGCTGCTGTAGTCAAGTATTCAGGACTGCGAGTTCTGGTTTGTTGAATGGACAAATATACAGAGTTGAGTTTTACTGGCACTGGTGTGGCTGGCAAGGAATTGGGGGGGGGGGGGGTGGTTGCCAATACATTTTGCAGGAAGCCACGTCAGGATGCCCCCCCCCCCCGCCAATTCTGCCCCACTGCCAGCGATGTTTCCCGATGGTTGGCAGCAGGTGAGCCAGGGTCCGCAGATGGACCTCCAGATCCTTGAAGGCAGGCAGCCAATATGGATAATTAAGGCCCAAATCAGGGGCCATTAAGCAGTGCTATCGGTATGTTGTCAATGGCAGACCAGCATCCTTTGCTGTGTGAGGAAACCCCCAATTTCATGGAGGCGACCTCCCCATGGCAACCCGGCAGGCCACTGGAGTCAGAGAATCTACAGCCCAAAGAGGGGACCATAGGCAGAAAAGATGGCTCATACAACCCAAATGATTCCACAACCCCCACCCCCCTCCCTCCACACACAGGAAGGGTTTCCCATCTGGCCCTTGGCCCCAGATTGTTTTTTATTTTTAAATTTACTTCCCTGCAAGTGGCTCGAGATCTCCAATCTGCATCAGAAATGCCACCACTGCCAAGAACTGCGGGCCTTCTGATTGGGCCAACAGCATCCGTAATCGCTGACCGTAATTGGATGACGTAACTAGAGGCGGCCAATGTGGAGGCTGCATCTGAGCAGATTGCTGAACTGGTACCACTGGGACTGGTGTAGGCACTAATTGCTCCTGAGGTTGGAGTTCAAAAGACCGCAGGAAACCTGAGCCCAGTATTCTCAACCCCCTCTATTCTCAACCTCCTTGCAAACCATTAACTCTACATTCTGGAAGGGCAAAGGCAGCAGACACATGAGTAAACCACCACCTGAAAGTTCCCCTCCACCCACAAAATATCCTGACTTGGAAATGTATCGGCCATTCCTTCAATGCCTTTGGGTCAATATCCTGGAACTCCCTCCCTATTAGCACAATGGGTGTACCTACACCACATGGACTACAGCGGCTGAAGAAGGAAGCTCACCTTCTTCATGGACAATTAGGAAGGGACAATAAAAGTGCTGGCCAAGCCAGTGCGACACACAACTCGAATTAGAATGAAAACTAAGAAAGCAAGGCCCCTGGACGTGAATGCATTCTTTACAAAATTTATTTTTAATATGTATATCCATCTGTTGTTAGTTCTGGATTAGAGTCATCTTATTGTGGACTTAGTGTACACAGTATTGAGTGCCAATTAATAGAAATCCATTATTTTAAATTTTTCACCTTTCCATCAAATCCTTCCATGGCCTCCCAACTCCATTTTCTTTTAACCCCTATCCAATCCGGCAACCTTCCAAACTTTGCTTTCCTCCATGCATGTGGAGGAAGTGCATGCCCCACTTCCATCACCCCACCATTACTGACACCTCAGGGGATGCAGCGGTTCAAGAAGGCAGTTCACCTCCATCTTCTCAATGGCAATGATAGAGTCTAGTTTTATTCATATAGGTGCTAGTTGAATGCGTATAACTATGCGTATAGTTAGATCCCCACCAAGCTATGAAATATGGCAAAGTGTGAGAAACGCTTCCAGTATTTTTCCTAAGACTACTGTGCACGCAAACATTAATCTAGTTTTGATAGGCACCAGTCAATCTCAAGTAATGTCCAATGTTTGATTAACAACTTATCCTCCAAGTGACAGACATTTGTTTGAACTAACTGGGAGGTCCTAGCTAAGAAATAGAAGTCAATGAATGCAAAGGAGGGGTTAAACCAGAGATAAGAATTACCTTAAAAATCTGACCACGTGGTTCAGGTTTTTGTTCCTGAATTCTTGAATCATTTATCTGTCTTGTTTGTGTTTAGTGATTTCCTTCGTGCTTGTGCTTTTGTCACGTGCTTGACTTTTAATGTATTGTTTGATATTTCATTTCTAAGTTTTATTGAGTTTATATTCGCCCACGGGCCAAGTTTTATTCAGTTCTGCAGTTCTTATTCAAGTGTATACCAGTGAAGTGACTAATAAAGTTGTATTTTTGAACCTTTACCAACCGGACTACCGATGGTGGGAACAAAAAAATAAGAGTCCCAACTGGAAACTAGGGTTGGGCAATAAATGTTGGCCTGGCCAGCAACACCCACATCCTGTGACTGAATAAGACCATAAGACCATAAGACATAGGAGCGGAAGTAAGGCCATTCGGCCCATCGAGTCCACTCCACCATTCAATCATGGTTGATTTCAACTCCATTTACCCGCTCTCTCCCCATAGCCCTTACTTCCTCGAGAAATCAAGAATTTATCAATTTCTGTCTTAAAGACACTCAATGTCCCGGCCTCCACCGCCCTCTGTGGCAATGAATTCCACAGACCTACCACTCTCTGGCTGAAGAAATTTCTCCTCATCTCTGTTCTAAAGTGACTCCCTTTTATTCTAAGGCTGTGCCCCCGCGTCCTAGTCTCCCCTGCTAATGGAAACAACTTCCCTATGTCCATCCTATCCAAGCCATTCATTATCTTGTAAGTTTCTATTAGATCTCCCCTCAACCTCCTAAACTCCAATGAATATAATCCTACGATCCTCAGACGTTCATCGTATGTTAGGCCTACCATTCCTGGGATCATCCGTGTGAATCTCCGCTGGACCCGCTCCAGTGCCAGTATGTCCTTCCTGAGGTGTGGGGCCCAAAATTGCTCACAGTATTCTAAATGGGGCCTAACTAGTGCTTTATAAAGCCTCAGAAGTACATCCCTGCTTTTATATTCCAAGCCTCTTGAGATAAATGACAACATTACATTTGCTTTCTTAATTACGGACTCAACCTGCAAGTTTACCTTTAGAGAATCCTGGACTAGGACTCCCAAGTCCCTTTGCACTTTAGCATTATGAATTTTGTCACCGTTTAGAAAATAGTCCATGCCTCTATTCTTTTTTCCAAAGTGCAAGATCTCGCACTTGCCCACGTTGAATTTCATCAGCCACTTCTTGGACCATTCTCCTAAACTGTCTAAATCTTTCTGCAGCCTCCCCACCTCCTCAATACTACCTGCCCCTCCACCTATCTTTGTATCATCGGCAAACTTGGCCAGAATGCCCCCAGTCCCGTCATCTAGATCGTTAATATATAAAGAGAACAGCTGTGGCCCCAACACTGAACCCTGCGGGACACCACTTGTCACCGGTTGCCATTCCGAAAAAGAACCTTTTATCCCAACTCTCTGCCTTCTGTCTGACAGCCATGTTAGTACCTTGCCTCGAATACCATGGGCCCTTATTTTACTCAGCAGTCTCCCGTGAGGCACCTTGTCAAAGGCCTTTTGGAAGTCAAGATAGATAACATCCATTGGCTCGCCTTGGTCTAACCTATTTGTTATCTCTTCAAAGAACTCTAACAGGTTTGTCAGGCACGACCTCCCCTTACTAAATCCATGCTGACTTGTCCTAATCCGACCCTGCACTTCCAAGAATTTAGAAATCTCATCCTTAACGATGGATTCTAGAATTTTGCCAACAACCGAGGTTAGGCTAATTGGCCTATAATTTTCCATCTTTTTTCTTGTTCCCTTCTTGAACAGGGGGGTTACAACAGCGATTTTCCAATCCTCTGGGACTTTCCCTGATTCCAGTGACTTTTGAAAGATCATAACTAACGCCTCCACTATTTCTTCAGCTATCTCCTTTAGAACTCTAGGATGTAGCCCATCTGGGCCCGGAGATTTATCAATTTTCAGACCTTTTAGTTTCTCTAGCACCTTCTCCTTTGTGATGGCAACCATATTCAACTCTGCCCCCTGACTTTCCTGAATTGTTGGGATATTACTCATGTCTTCTACTGTGAAGACTGACGCAAAGTACTTATTAAGTTCCTCAGCTATTTCCTTGTCTCCCATCACTAGATTACCAGCATCATTTTGGAGCGGCCCAATGTCTACTTTTGCCTCCCGTTTGTTTTTAATGTATTTAAAGAAACTTTTACTATCATTCCTAATGTTACTGGCTAGCCTACCTTCGTATTTGATCCTCTCCTTCCTTATTTCTCTCTTTGTTATCCTCTGTTTGTTTTTGTAGCCTTCCCAATCTTCTGACTTCCCACTACTCTTTGCCACATTATAGGCTCTCTCTTTTGCCTTGATGCATTCCCTGACTTCCTTTGTCAGCCATGGCTGCCTAATCCTCCCTCTGATAACCTTTCTTTTCTTTGGGATGAACCTCTGCACTGTGTCCTCAATTACTTCCAGAAACTCCTGCCATTGCTGTTCTACTGTCATTCCCATTAGGCTCTGCTTCCAGTCGATTTTCGTCAGTTCCTCCCTCATGCGCCTGTAATTACCTTTATTTAACTGTAAAACCTTTACATCTGATTCTACCTTCCTTCTTTCAAATTGCAGACTGAATTCTACCATATTATGATCACTGCTTCCTAAGTGTTCCCTTACTTTAAGATCTTTTATCAATTCTGGCTCATTACATAACACTAAGTCCAGAATAGCCTGTTCCCTCGTGGGCTCCATCACAAGCTGTTCCAAAAAGCCATCCTGTAAACATTCAATGAATTCCCTTTCTTTGGGTCCACTGGCAACATTATTTACCCAGTCCACCTGCATATTGAAGTCCCCCATGATCACTGTGACCTTGCCTTTCTGACATGCCCTTTCTATTTCGTGGTGCATTTTGTGCCCCTGGTCCTGACCACTGTCAGGAGGCCTGTACATAACTCCCATTATGGTTTTTTTGCCTTTGTGGTTCCTCAACTCTACCCACACAGACTCCACATCGTCTGACCCTATGTCGTTTAGTGCTATTGATTTAATTTCATTTCTAATTAACAAGGCAACCCCGCCCCCTCTACCCACCTCTCTGTCTTTTCGATAGGTTGTAAATCCCTGGATGTTTAACTGCCAGTCCTGAACCCCCTGCAACCATGTCTCTGTGATGCCTACCACATCATACCTGCCAGTCACAATCTGGGCCACAAGCTCATCTACCTTGTTCCGTACACTGAGGGCATTTAAATATAGCACCTTTAATTCCCTATTGACTGTCCCTTTTTGTTTTCTTAGTGTGGTGGACCTTGGTTTACTGAGCCTTTCCATACACTGTGTCATATTTTGTGAGATGGGGACTATCGTAACCTCTCCTGAGCTCTGTCTTTTCGTGATTTTTTGTAATCCTAAGCAGCTACGCTTCCCACTGATTCCTTCACCTCTTGGTTCCCTGACTTTCCCTTCCCCCCCAATCTCTAGTTTAAAGTCCTATTGACCACCCTATTTACTCTTTTCGCCAGAACACTGGTCCCAGCTCGGTTCAGGTGGAGACCATCCCAACGGTATAGGTCCCCCCTGTCCCAAAACTGATGCCAGTGTCCCATGAAAAGGAATCCCTCTTTCCCACACCACTCTTTCAGCCACGTGTTAACTTCCCTTATTCTTGCCTCCCTATGCCAATTTGCACGTGGCTCGGGCAGTAATAATGAAAACCATCGGCAGCCACTTGGGCCCTGAGCTCTGGAATTTTGTCTCTTAGCCTGCCTGTCTTCCCACTGCCCTCCCCACCAGCCACACCTCCCCCTCCAAGACACTTTGATGATGATCGGATTTAGAAAATAAGTTTTGTAAAAATGGGTTGTCTCAATACTGCCAATTATTTTGAGAAAGCTGCTTCAAAACTTGAACCACTGTTCACCATCACCTGGGTCTCTTTAGTGGGGGAATTAAGAATTAAAATTGACAGGGTCCTGGGTCCCATTTCCCAGGTTGATCCTGTCAATTGTGCAAACGGTTGAGATCAGCAACGTAACCAAAAGACAAACAAGGTCGCCTTGAGATTAGCATTCGGAGTGCAAAACTGAGGCAGTCTCTTGCCTATTCGACTCTGCATCCCAGGCTATAGTGAGTACGTTTTTATTTATAGTTTCATTGAAGCAGAGAGAGGAAAATGTTCCGGCGATAATATTATCATTCAAAAATGTTATATCTTCTATTCAAAGGCATATGTTAGAAATTCATGTTATCATATCATTAGCAGGTTGTGTCTCCATAACTTTCTCAGTAATTAAGCCTGTTGGAGCCATAAATATTGGAAATGTGAGAGATAACCTGCTCTTTCAAACAAAAGAATGCACTTAAAATGTAATGCTCACTCACACATTTTGAAATCCGTATTTGCCATCATTAGAGTGGAACATAAGAATAAGTTGCCCTGAAATTAACAGTCGCATGTTGTCATTTGTTCAACTTGTATATGCGTTAAAGTCACAAAGTGTGGTGATAAATTACCAAACACTAATAGATTTTTTAACAATATGGCTACTCCTGAAAATTCAGTCATTCAGTCATTTTCGTGGCGAATAGTTTTGAATTACCCAACAATGTGAATTGAGCCGCCTCATTAGCAAAGCAAGAACTTAAGCACTGCTAAAATATTGAATTGTCACATAACATAAATGAAGCAATTTTGAATAGAGATCAGACGGCCACTCAAACCTTAATGAAACTTAGGATGGGGTCAATAATATATGATCACAGGATCAGGCCTGATACTCTCACTAAAAAAGACATTCCGTCAAACCCTGATCTATGATTCTATGATCATGCAACTCCTGGGTTTCTGGGAGAAGGTGTTTAGGCGTGAGAGAGATGTGTTGCATAGTGAGAGAGTTCTGTAGTTAGAGATATCAGGCTGGATTCTCCGATCACCGCATGCCATATGGACGGCCTCAGGACGTCACCGGAGGCCCTCCCCTGATCCTCTGCCCCCAATGGGCCGAGTCCCCGATGGCAGTGCATGCGTGTGCTCACACCATTCGGGGATCTCGGGTGGCGGATGCTGACTGAGTCCAGTACCGCCACAGTCAGGGAGGAGCCATTCTGCTGGCAGAGGAGGCTTTGGCGGGGGCTGGGGGGGCTGGTGAGCTGGTTACAGGGGGACAATTTTTAGCAGGCCGGGTCCGCGCGTGGCCAGTGCCATGTTGCATGGCACGGCCGCCTCAGGCCGCCACCTTGGGCATGCGCAGCCACAGACCCAGCCATTCTCCAGCCATATCCGTAGGTAAAGCCGAGGGCTTTACATTGCACGACTGCTGGCCCCCCACCCAAAGGAGAATCAGTGCAGGGGCATCGCCGACTTTCTGGTCGTAAGACCAGACAGATTCTGTGGACATAGCCGCAGGATCGGAGAATCCAGCCCGTTGTTTAATTATCGTATCTTTTTACCTTGGAACTTGTTCGAATTTAATTTAAGTAGTGTAAATGATTCAGTTTTGTTCATTTACTTAGCTTGATGTTCTTTGTTCAATGCACTATGTACTCAAGACATCCTGACAAACAAAACAGAAAGCATCACATGGTACCAGGTGTGGTTCCTAAGGTGGTATAGTAAGATTTAGAGAGAGAAAGATAATATCTGAAAGAAAAAAAATTTGTCAACATCGGGAAAAAAATCTCAACCAGACTCCAATCGCAACCATATCATGGAAGCCAGCCGCATTGAAGAACCGAGCCCAATCGAAGTTTCCGGGGGGTTTGCAAATTCCAAAGCAGGACATCAGGTAAAGTAGATGCAAACTGGAGAAATTTCAAACAACAGTTTGAAATTTCAAACCTCTCCGCTTTACACCTCCAAACAGCCAGTGATCAGCGAAAGATTGCGCTGTGCTTAACAATGGCTAGACCACAAGCATTAGAATTATTTAATTCATTCCACTTCGAGAATGAAGTTGATAAAAATAAATATGATACAGTTAAAGAAAAGTTCGACAGTCACTGTGAGCTGCAGAATAATGAAACGTTTGAGCGTTATATATTCCGAAATAGAGTCTAACAAGCAGGTGAAACAGTTGATTGTTTTGTAACAGATCTCAGTCTCAAAGTGCAGACCTGTAATTGTTCTCTATTATTAGACTCCTTTCTGTGTGATCAGATTGTATTTGTTATAAAAAATGAAAAGTCACGTGAAAAATTGTTCAGGCAACAGAAATTAACGGTAGAAGAAGCTATCAGTATGAGTCGTGCGAGTGAACTTGCTGATAATCAATACTCTGAAATGTTGGTTCACGAAAATGAACAATGTGGCTGACGCCATCAATGCTATGGTGCATTTGAGAAAACAGCGCGCGACAGACGCCGGCCATTTTGCGCATGACGCAACCAGTGTCTGCCATGTGAGAGTACCTTTAAGAAATGGGTGTTTATCATTGATGTCAGAGTGTGGGTGGAGCTGGGCTGGCTGTCTGCTTTTACTTTCACTTTAGGCTGTTTGCTACAGGGTGTGTTTAGTTTCGTTTTAGATTTGGAAAAGCTGCAGTCACAGCAAGATGTATATGAATCTCTGCAACCTTATGAATGTTCATTTGGTGATTTCAAAGTGGTAACTGTTCTCAGTAGTGAAGTAAAACCTGATGTCTTTCTGTAAAGACGGTTCTTATGTCATATGGAAGTTGCAAGGAAAGATTAAGAGTTACTTAGAGAGTATTGTATTCTTTGGGGGAATTATTGGTGTTGGTAGTTAAGATGTTTGCAGTGGGTTTATGAAGTTTCATAAATTAAAAGTGTTTTTATTTAAAAGTATTGTAGATTTCTGTTGCATCACACCTACAGAGTAGGGCTGTGTGCTCCCCAGAACCACAATCTATTCAAAGTTGTGGGTCAGGTGAATTCCATGATACACTTTGGGGCTCTCTAAACCCTGGCCCATAACACGTCATGACATGCAAACGTTGTGGCCATGCCCACCCAGTGAAAAAATGCCCAGCCTTCAGGAAAGTGTGCGCAAAGTGTCTCAGAATCACTTCACTGTGCAGTGTCGAACTGGAACTACATCGCCACAATATAAAATGAGAAGCTCAGTTAACAAAGACAGAACTGTACAAGGGGTAAATGCAAATAAATGTGCAATTACAGCGATCAAACCCTACCCTGTGCCAGATAGATACAAATAGGAAGGCACTTTCTTTGCCAGGACTGTAGAAAAAAAACTAATGCTATTCCAAAGACTACTTCTACACAGGAAAACTTAAAGCCAATATCGATTGTCAATACTAAAGATGAGTGAACAATTCCACTGAAGATTAATGGAACGCCCATACAATTTAAATTGGACACTGGTGCTCATACCCAATTCTAGTTTTCAAGCAGTAATAAAAGCCCATCATAGAATCCCGGCCACTGACATGACAGACAATGGTCTATGCTTCGAAAGCTGCGATTGGACAGAATTTTCGCAGCAATATGATTTTAAGCACATTACGTGAAGCCTATTACATTCACGGTCAAACCGAAAAGCAGAAAAGGTGTTCACATTGCAAAGAAACTTCCCAAGAAATCATTGGATTCAGGAAGTGATCCATTCTTAGCTCTACTCAGCTACAGAGATACACCATGAGCTACAGGTTTGTCACCAGCTCAACTGCTAATCAATCGACAGCTACGTGCAATGTTACCGCACTTAAAAATAGCAGATCCTGATACTGAACATTGTGAACAAGGTGAAGCGGAACAAGCAAATACAACAACAGTATTACGACAGGACAGCTCAGGAACTAGCAAAGCTAGAACCAGGTGATAACGTCAGAGTACAGATTCCTACTGGAGGATGGTTCTGCAAGGCAGGCGTGAGTCGCCAGGCAGCTCCACACTCATATGTCGTGATGGAAATGAAGGTTCTATCTTGCGAATGAAGAGGCGAGCACGTCTAACAGTGAAAGCAACTCAGCCGATCTTTCCAAACATTCAGGTGGACACAGAGCTACTCAAGCCAACTGCTACAACTTTGTCAGCTCAAAAGCGAGATGTAGTCACACCGATAAAGACAGAAACATCTGCTTCTGCACAACGCAGATTGAGAAGGTCGAGTTGAATTAAAAATAAGTCGGACAGACTCAATCTATGAACTGTAAAAAGTAAAAAAATATTGTTAACATATAACAATATTCATTGACATGTATATATGTTTGTAGTAATCTCCAAACATTTTCAAATAAGGGGGATGTAATAATATGTATATTGTAAAGAAGAGAAAGAGTTAACAATTTGATGTTAATACTTCTCATCACCAGATGGGGATAAAGAGTATTCATATAAATATCATGTGACTCCTGGGTTTCTGGGAGAAGGTGTTTAGGCTTGAGAGAGATTTATTGCACAGCGAGAGTGTTCTGTAGTTAGAGATATCGTATAGTTTCGTTTAGTATCTTTTTACTAGGAACGTGTTCAAATCTAATTTAAATAGTGTAAATAAATCAGCTTTGTTCATTTACTTAGCTTGATGTTCTTTGTTCAACACTACGTACTCAATACATCCTGATAAGCAAAACAGAGAACATCACAAAACACAGCAAGGAGAATAGGAAAAGTGACAGGTAGAGAAACCAAAGGCCAGTACAGGGCTGGTTTAGCTCACTGGGCTAAATCGTTGGCTTTTAAAGCAGACCAAGCAGGCCAGCAGCACGGTTCGATTCCCGTACCAGCCTCCCCGGACAGGCGCCGGAATGTGGCGACTAGGGGCTTTTCACAGTAACTTCATTGAAGCCTACTCGTGACAATAAGCGATTTTCATTTTTTCATTTCATAATGACAATGTAAAAAATATGCTTAGAGCATTCAAAACAAAATGGATGAATTAGTTACGCAGATAGATGTAAAGGATACGATATTGTTGGGATTATGGAGTCATGTCTCCAAGGTAATCAAGGATGGGAACTAAACATGGGGGGGGGGGGGGGGGGGGGTATTCAGTTTTTAGGAAGGATAGAGAGAAAGGAAAAGGTGGTTGAGTTGCATTATTGATTAAAGAAAATATTTACACAACATTGAGGAAGATATTAGCACAGACAACATGGAATCTGTATGAGGTGAGTTAAGAAACACCACGGGGCAAAAAACATTTGTAGGGATGATATACAGACCACCAAACTGCAGTGGTAATGTTGGAAATAGCATTAGACAGGAAATCAGAGAGGCATGTGATAAAGGAACATCTGAGATTATGGGTGACTTTAATCTGCATATAGATTTGGTGAGTCAAATTAGTCACGTACAATAGAGGAGGAATTTCTGGAGTATGTACCGGATGGTTTTCTGGACCAATACACTTAGGAACCAACAAAGGAACAGGCCATCTTGGACTGGGTGATGTGCGATGAGAAAGGATTAGTTGGAAATCTAGTTGTGAGAGATCCCTTGGGGATGAGTGACCATAACATGATAGAATTCTTTATCACGGTGGATAGTGAGGTAGTTGATTCTAAGACTAGAGTCTTGAATCTCAATAAAGGTAACTATGATGGTATGAGGCATGAGTTGGCTATGATGAACTGGGAAACATTACTGAAAGGGAAGACAGCGGACAGGCAATGGCAGGCATTCAAGGAACAAATAGCTGAACTCAAAAAGTTGTTTATTCCTATTTGGTGCAAGAGTAGAACGGGAACTGTGACCAAACCATGGCTTACAAGGGAAATTAGAGATAGTATTAGATTCAAAGAAGAGGCATACAAATTAGCTAGAAAATGTAATAGATCTGAGGATTGGGAACGGTTTAAAATTCAGCAAAGACAGACCAAGGGATTGATTAGGAAGGGGAAAATACAATATGGAAGTAAGATAGTGGGGATCATAAAAACTGACTGTAAAATTATGAGTGGCACGGTAGCATAGTGGTTAGCACTGTTGCTTCACAGCGCCATGGTCCCAGGTTCGATTCCTGCTTGGGTCACTGTCTGTGTGGAGTCTGCACATTCTCCTCGTCTGCATGAGTTTCCTCTGATTTCCTCCCACAAGTCCCGAAAGAGGGCTTATTAGGTGAATTGGACATTCTGAATTCTCCCTCTGTGTACCTGAACAGGCGCCGGAGTGTCGGGGATTTTCACAATAACTTCATTGCAGTGTTAATGTAAGCCTGTTTGTGACAATAATAAAGATTATTATAAGTCTCTATCGGTACGTAAAGAAAAAAATGATTGATAAAAATGAATGCAGGCCCTTTATAGTCAGAAACAGGGGAATTTAATAATAATAATCTTTATTAGTGTCACAAGTAGGCTTACATTAACACTGCAATGAAGTTACTGTGAAAATTCCCTGGTCGCCACACTCCAGCGACTGTTCGGGTACACTGAGGGAGAATTTATAAATGTCCAATTCACCCAACAAGCACGTCTTTATGGGAACAAAGAAATGGCTGAGGAACTACATTGTCTTCACAAAGGAAGTATGAATAATGTCCTAGAATTTCTGATAAACAGAAGTTTTAGTGAGGAGCCGAAGGAAATTTGTATTAGTAAAGAATTGGATTTTGGGAAATTAATGGGATTGAAGGTAGATAAATCTCCAGAGCCTGATAATCTTCATTCCAGAGAATTTAAGGAAGTAGCCCAAGAAATAGTAGATCCATTGGTGGTCATTTTCCAAAATACTTTGGACACTGGAATGGTTCTACAGATTGGAGGGTAGCTAATATAACCCCGCTCTGCACAAAGAGAGGTAGAGAGAAAACAGGGAACTACAGACCAATGAGCCTAACTTCGGTAGTAGGGAAGTTGCTGGAGTCCATTATCAAGGATTTCACAGCACAGCATTTGGAAAGCAGTGGTATAATCAGACAAAGTCAGCATGGATTTACGAAAGGGAAATCATGCTTGACAAATCTACTGAAATTCTTTCAAGATGTAACTAGAAGGGTTGGCCAGGGAGAACCGGTTGATGTGGTTTATTTAGGCTTTCAGAAGGTTTTCAACAAGGTCTCACATGGCAGATTAATCTGTAAAATTAAAGCGTATGGGATTACGGTTAGTGTCTTAAAATGGATAGAAAGCTGGTTAGCAGACAGAAAGCAAAAGGTTGGAATAAATGGGTCTTTTTCTGATCTCTAGGCAGTTACTAGTGGGGTACCACATGGATCTGTGCTAGGACCCCAACTGTTCACATTATATATTATTGATATGGATGAGAGAACTAAATGTATTATCTCCAAATTTGCAGATGATACAAAATTGGGTGCGAGGCTGAACTGTGAGGCGGATTTGGACAAGCTGAGTGAAGTGGGTAATGCATGGCAGATGCAGTATAGCATGGATAAATGTGAGGTTATCCACTTTGGTAGCAAAAATAGGAAGGCAGATTATTATTTGAATGGGTGTAAATTGAGAGAGGTGGATAGTCAGTGAGACCTTGATGTCCTCGTGCATCAGTCACTGGAAGTAAAGGTGCAGGTACAGCAGGCAGTAATGAAGGCAAAAGATTGAGAGTATAGAGGTCAGGAGCACAGATTTGACTTCGCAGGAGGGTGCCAGTGTTCAGGAAGGTGGTTTGAAGTGTGTCTACTTCAATGCCAGGAGTATACGAAATAAGGTAGGGGAACTGGCAGCATGGGTTGGTACCTGGGACTTCGATGTTGTGGCCATTTCAGAGACATGGATAGAGCAGGGACAGGAATGGTTGTTGCAGGTTCCGGGGTTTAGGTGTTTTAGTAAGCTCAGAGAAGGGGGCAAAAGAGGGGGAGGTGTGGCGCTGCTAGTCAAGGACAGTATTACGGTGGCGGAAAGGATGCTAGATGGGGACTCTTCTTCTGAGGTAGTATGGGCTGAGGTTAGAAACAGGAAAGGAGAGGTCACCCTGTTGGGAGTTTTCTATAGGCCACCTAATAGTTCTAGGGATGTAGAGGAAAGGATAGCGAAGATGATTCTGGAAAAGAGCGAAAGTAACAGGGTAGTTGTTATGGGAGACTTTAACTTTCCAAATATTGACTGGAAAAGATATAGTTCGAGTACATTAGATGGGTCATTCTTTGTACAATGTGTGCAGGAGGGTTTCCTGACACAATATGTTGACAGGCCAACAAGAGGCGAGGCCACATTGGATTTGGTTTTGGGTAATGAACCAGGCCAGGTGTTAGATCTGGAGGTAGGTGAGCACTTTGGAAACAGTGACCACAATACGGTGACCTTTACGTTAGTGATGGAAAGGGATAAGTATACCCCGCAGGGCAAGAGTTATAGCTGGGGGAAGGGCAATTATGATGCCATTAGACATGACTTAGGATGTGTTGGTTGGAGAAGTAGGCTGCAAGGGTTGGGCACACTGGATATGTGGAGCTTGTTCAAGGAACAGCTATTGCATGTTCTTGATAAGTACGTACCAGTCAGGCAGGGAGGAAGGGGTCGAGCGAGGGAACCGTGGTTTACCAAAGAAGTGGAATCTCTTGTTAAGAGGAAGAAGGAGGCCTATGTGAAGATGAAGCGTGAAGTTTCAGTTGGGGCGCTTGATATTTACAAGGAAGCGAGGAAGGATCTAAAGAGAGAGCTGAGACGAGCAAGGAGGGGACATGAGAAGTCTTTGGCAGGTAGGATCAAGGAAAACCCAAAAGCTTTCTATAGGTATGTCAGGAATAAAAGAATGACTAGGGTAAGAGTAGGGCCAGTCAAGGACAGTGGTGGGAAGTTGTGTGTGGAGGCTGAGGAGATAAGCGAGATACTAAATGAATACTTTTCGTCAGTATTCACTCAAGAAAAAGATAATATTGTGGAGGAGAATGCTGAGACCCAGGCTATTAGAATAGATGGCATTGAGGTGCGTAGGGAAGAAGTGTTGGCAATTCTGGACAAGGTGAAAATAGATAAGTCCCCGGGGCCGGATGGGATTTATCCTAGGATTCTCTGGGGAGCCAGGGAAGAGATTGCTGAGCCTTTGGCTTTGATTTTTAGGTCATCATTGGCTACAGGAATAGTGCCAGAGGACTGGAGGATAGCAAATGTGGTCCCTTTGTTCAAGAAGGGGAGTAGAGATAACCCCGGTAACTATAGGCCGGTGAGCCTAACGTCTGTGGTGGGTAAAGTCTTGGAGAGGATTATAAAAGATACGATTTATAATCATCTAGATAGGAATAATATGATTAGGGACAGTCAGCATGGTTTTGTGAAGGGTAGGTCATGCCTCACAAACCTTATCGAGTTCTTTGAGAAGGTGACTGAACAGGTAGACGAGGGTAGAGCAGTTGATGTGGTGTATATGGATTTCAGTAAAGCGTTTGATAAGGTTCCCCACGGTCGTCTATTGCAGAAAATACGGAGGCTGGGGATTGAGGGTGATTTAGAGATGTGGATCAGAAATTGGCTAGTTGAAAGAAGACAGAGAGTGGTAGTTGATGGGAAATGTTCAGAATGGAGTTCAGTTACGAGTGGCGTACCACAAGGATCTGTTCTGGCGCCGTTGCTGTTTGTCATTTTTATAAATGACCTAGAGGAGGGCGCAGAAGGATGGGTGAGTAAATTTGCAGACGACACTAAAGTCGGTGGAGTTGTAGACAGTGCGGAAGGATGTTGCAGGTTACAGAGGGACATAGATAAGCTGCAGAGCTGGGCTGAGAGGTGGCAAATGGAGTTTAATGTGGAGAAGTGTGAGGTGATTCACTTTGGAAAGAATAACAGAAATGCGGAATATTTGGCTAATGGTAAAATTCTTGGTAGTGTGGATGAGCAGAGGGATCTCGGTGTCCATGTACATAGATCCCTGAAAGTTGCCACCCAGGTTGATAGGGTTGTGAAGAAGGCCTATGGTGTGTTGGCCTTTATTGGTAGAGGGATTGAGTTCCGGAGCCATGAGGTCATGTTGCAGTTGTACAAAACTCTAGTACGGCCGCATTTGGAGTATTGCGTACAGTTCTGGTCGCCTCATTATAGGAAGGACGTGGAAGCTTTGGAACGGGTGCAGAGGAGATTTACCAGGATGTTGCCTGGTATGGAGGGAAAATCTTATGAGGAAAGGCTGATGGACTTGAGGTTGTTTTCGTTAGAGAGAAGAAGGTTAAGAGGTGACTTAATAGAGGCATACAAAATGATCAGAGGGTTAGATAGGGTGGACAGCGAGAGCCTTCTCCCGCGGATGGAGGTGGCTAGCACGAGGGGACATAGCCTTAAATTGAGGGGTAATAGATATAGGACAGAGGTCAGAGGTGGGTTTTTTACGCAAAGAGTGGTGAGGCCGTGGAATGCCCTACCTGCAACAGTAGTGAACATGCCAACATTGAGGGCATTTAAAAATTTATTGGATAAGCATATGGATGATAAGGGCATAGTGTAGGTTAGATGGCCTTTAGATGTTTTCCATGTCGGTGCAACATCGAGGGCCGAAGGGCCTGTACTGCGCTGTATCGTTCTATGTTCTATGTTCTATATGTTGGCCATCATAATGAGAGGATTTGAGTATAGGAATCGGGATGTTTTACGACAATTGTATAGGGCATTGGTGATGCCACACCCGGAGTTTTGTGTGTAGGTTTGGTGTTTTTATCTGAGGAAGGATGTTCTTGCTAAGGAGGAAGTGCAGCGATTAACTGGCTGATTCCTGGGATGGTGGGACTGTCATATGAGGAGAGACTAAGTAAGTTAGGATTATATTCATTGGGGTTTAGAAGAGTGAGAGGGGATCTCATAAAAATTTCTAAAATTCGAACAGGATTAGACAGGGTAGATTCAGAAAAAAATGTTCTCGATGGTGGGGGGAGTCCACAACTAGGGATCATAGTTTGAGGATTTGGGGAAAAACTTTTAGGACTGAGGTGAGGAGAAATTTCATCACCCAAAGAGTGGTGAATCTGTGGAATTCGCTGCCACAGAAAATAGTTGAGGCGAAAAATAGTATAATTTCAAGAAGGAATTAGATATAGCTCTTGGGGTTAAAGGGATCAAAGGATATGGAGGAAGGCGGGATCAGGGTATTGAAATTGATCAGCCATGATCCTAATGAATGGCGGAGCAGGCTCAAAGGGCCGAATGGCCTCCTTGAGCCTCTAATCTCTATGTATGTTTCTATGCAAATTCTAAGTGGACTACAAGGATTCCAGTGTTACTTAGATGTTATCCTAGTTACTGGAAAGAATGAAGAAGAGCATCTTCAAAAGTTAGATGCTAAATTCCAAAGTCTAGAAGATTACGGACGAGTTCAGAAGGATAAATATGAATTCTTCAGATCTCCTATTGAATATCTGGGGCATGTCATAGATGCAAAGGGTCTGCACGAATTGTCTCCAAAAGTAAAAGCCTTAACTGAGGCACCTGCCCCTCGACACGTAAATCAACTTTGATCATTTTTGGGCTTACTGAATTATTATGGAAGTTTTGTCCCAAATCTAGCAACTACTCCCAAGCCTTTACACAAATGTGTCAAAACAGGAAGTGGAAATGGGTGGATAAATGCGAGAAGGCCTTCATAAAAGCTAAATGACGCCTGCACAGAGGCTGGTGACCGATGTGGAGACCCAATATGATGAGGCCCATGTGGCCACCTGGGCTGCCATTGAATGAAGCATTGGACTGTTTAAAATGTGGTTCCGATGCCTTGACCGTCTCTGGTGGTGCACTGCAGTACACCCCTCCGGAGGGTCGCCCGCGTTGTGGTGGTCTGCTGTGCCTTCCACAACCTGGCACTGCAGCAGGGCATACGTGCTGGAGGTGGAGGAGAAGGAACATGCGGCTACCGAGGAAAGGGGAGCTGGACCAGGAAGGCCCCCCCCCCCCCACCATCGCCCTGTTCCGTCCTCCCAGTTTCTGTGTGACATCACTCCAGAGGCCTGTGTCGGCACTGTCAGCGGGTCAATGTACAAGGCAGGGGGGTGGTGATTGTGAGCTGAGCTCTGGTGCTCCTCAATCTATGCCACAGTCTTACTCCTGCCTGTCTGCTGAGGGCTCGCTCACACCCATCACCTGCACGTGGTATGCCTTGGGGTTTATGGCACCCTGGTCCAGTAGCAGGAAGCCCAGGGTCTTGGGCCTGGGGAAGGTGATGGGAAACTTGGGGGGTGGGGGGTGGGGGGTGGGGGGAGTCTTGGGCCTGGGGAAGGTGATGGGAAACTTGGGGGGTGGGGGGGGGTATTGGGCCTGGGGAAGGTGATGGGAAACTTGGGGGGTGGGGGGGGGGTCTTGGGCCTGGGGAAGGTGATGGGAAACTTGGGGGGTGGGGGGTGGGGGGGGGGGGGGGGGGGTCTTGGGCCTGGGGAAGGTGATGGGAAACTTGGGGGGGAAGGGGGGTGCAAGCTGGCCTGCAGTGCGGAATAACGTGACTGAGACTTCACATGTCTCAGGTGTAACGTGTTTTAATGGTGCACAAATACAATCGTGACCCCAACCATCCCTAGCCTCTGGTGATTCCCCCCCCCCCCCCTCCACCCCACCTTCAGTGCCCTCTCACTAATACTTTTTTAAAAATAATTTTAGAGTACCCAATTCATTATTTCCAATTCAGGGGCAATTTAACGTGGCCAATTCACCCAACCTGCACATCTTTGGGTTGTGGGTGCGAAACCCACGCAGACATGGGGGGAATGTGCAAACTCCACACGAACAGTAAACCAGGGTGGGGATCGAACCTGGGACGTCGGCGCCGCTCTCAGTGATCCTTAACGTGCTTAGCCCTCCATGCTCTACCGCTATGCCTAGACGTGTCCCCAGGGTGCACATCAGGGGTGGAGGCAGCCTGCTGCTTACTGTGTCCTTTGGCGCCTCTGGCATGCCTGGGTCGGGGAACCCCTTCCGACTTGGCGGTGGCACATGCCTTGCCCTGTTCCGCACACTGACCATGAGATGTGCCGTTGTCGGGTAGTGGGCTTGGGAGAGTTGGAAAACACTGTTGCCTGCCCGTAGGGAGGCTCTGAGTCGGTCTCCAGTGCTCCCTCCTCCCGACTGATGCCCATTGGGCGCTGGGGGTCACCTCATGGCTCAGCATCTGACCCTGAGGTTCTGCCTCTGTGGGGTTCGAGGGTAGGGATGTAAGCTGTGACACTTTGATTGTGGCATCCTCAGAGCTCTCCTCCGAGGGCTCTCTTGGGAGGTGGCGGTTTGAGGGGTGTGGTGTCTACGCCAGCTGGAGATCCTGTGGGAGAATGGACATGTGGTCAGTGAGAGGGAGGGATCATCATGCTGGAATGAACAACTCACATGTGACAGGTCATCTCGGTGGGGGCCGGTGGGTACTCACCTCTGTGGCATAGGCCAAGCTGAATGTTGATGACCCATCTGTCCTTGGCCACCCGCGCGATGTCCTGGGCTCGTTCCTCATAGGGGAGGAAGACCCTGAGGTCTGGCAACCCGCCGCCTGTCTGAGCTCTTTCCCGCCGATTTTGCGGCAACTTCTCCTGCGGGGCCATGATGAGCCGAACTCAGCTTGCTTCGGGGTGGACGAGAGGGTATGGCGGGGGGACTGGCGTGGGCAGCACTCTGGGCATGGGTGGGGTGTGCTGGTAGCTCCCTGTTTGTGCAGGGGCACGGGTGCAACATTGTACTGGGAGGGGTGGTGCCAGGCGCAGACCCGCCGGGGGAGACGCTGGGATGGCAGGAGGAACTGGTGCCAGGGGGCCGATGCCAACTCACCTTTACGGCCCGACGGAGGTCATTGAGCTTCTTACCGCACTGGGTGGCGGTCCGCCTGGTCACACTGCCCGAGCTGACAGCCGCTACCATCGCCTCCCAGGCAGCACTGGCTGATCGCTGAGCCCTTCAGGAGAATAGCGTATCCTTCCAGAACTCCACCGCGTGCATGAGCCTGGCCAGGTCAGCATCCCAGAATTGCTGCGTGCTGTGTGGGGTTTGCTCTTCAGGATCTGTTTAAGTGCGGCTCTCCCTCGTTAGCGGGAAGCTGGCGAAACCGTCATTTGCAGTGTAAAGCACATGGGGCACCATTAAGGGGCCTAATTAACCTTAGATGCCGGTGACGGCCTCGCATCTGCCGATTCCCGCTCGCTACCTCACTTAGAACAAATTTGGTTGGATCGCCCCCGTCTGAAAAAGGAAAGTTCGGAATGTGATTGTTTTTTCAAACTCCTTTGCTAATGTGTCCACTGTGTACATGTGGCACGTTCTCCATTAGCATTGTTTGGTGCTCATTACACTTACCAGCTTGTGTGAAAAATACACAGCAAAGCACAACAGATGGAATCAATTTGCATTCCCTTGTACTGTGAGTTGGAGCCCCCTGGGGCATGTAAACAGGGCAAAAGAAAGTACTTCTCCAGGGGTCCTTTATGATGGAGATTGAGAGATTAATTTTCCAAACAATTGTTCTGTCCGTGGACATTCCAGAGCTTGTAGGCATATCGTACAGCTCTTGCAGAGACAGGGAAAGCACACAATATTGAAATGGTGCACCTTTAGCACTTGACTCGTAACATGATATAAATTGTAATTTGTCAGATGACGAACAGACACCTGGAAAACAAAGCGGTCGTAAGACTCGGACTGCATTGAAGCATCATGTCTGGCTCCGAGTGTCTGTGCTCGTTCATCAAAAAATCTATCCATTGTGACTTTAAAACCTATTAAATTGAATCCACTTTCCCCTTTCCTGCTCGTGTATTAGGGTAAATTAAAAGTGAAAAGACTGAAGCATTCGTCAGGAATTATCACAAGTTTGGAAGCCCAATCTGTTAAACAAATATTTTCCTATTAAAAGAGGTTTTATTTAACTTGATGATAAAAGCAAATTGCTGCGGATGCTGGAATCTGAAGCGTAACAGAAAATACTGGACAACCTCAGCAGGTCTGACAGCAGCTGTGGAGAGAGAGAAGGGAGCTAACGTTTCGAGTCTGGACGACTCCATGTCAAAGATTTGTCAAAGAGTTATCCAGACTCCAAACGTTAGCTCCCTTCTCCATCCACAGCTGCTGCCAGACCTGGTGAGGTTGTCCAGTATTTTCTGTTTTCGTTTATTTAACCTGAATTGGATTCGCAGGTGTAAACGTCAGCCCAGGATTTACCGTGCCGCTGAAACGTCAGGGAGCAAACTGGGATCCCTCATGAGTGGCTCCGGTTAGAGACCAGGGGCGGAATTCTCCGAACCCCCCCCCCCCCCGCAGGGTCAGGGAATCGCCCGGGGCCGCCGTAAATCCCGCCCCCGCCGTGGCCAAAATTCTCCGCCACCCGGGAATCGGCGGGAGTGGGAACCACGCCCCGCCGATTGCTGTGCCCCCCGCGGCAATTCTCCGGCCCGCGATGGGCCGAAGTCACGCCGCTGACAGGCCAATCCCGCCGACACGGTTAAACCACCTCTGTGCCGGCGGGATTGGCGGCATGAGCGGTCCCCCGGGGTCCTGGGGGGGGCGCGGGGGCGATTGGACCCTGGGGGATACCCCCACAGTGGCCTGGCCCGCGATTGGGGCCCACCGATCGGCAGGCGGGCCAGTGCCGTGCGGGCACTCTTTTTCTTCCGCCACCGCCACGGCCTCCACCATGGTGGAGGTGGAAGACACCCCCCTACCGCGCATGCGCCAGTGCTGACATCAGCGGCCGCTGACGCACCGGCGCATGCGCGGACCGGAGAAGGCCTTACAGCCAGCCCCGACGCCGGGCAGCGTAGCGCCAAAGGCCGATGGCGCGGGTTTTGGCACCATTGGCGTAGCGGAAACGACTCCGGCGTGGGCCTAGCCCCTAAAGGTGCAGAGAGTTCCGCACCTTTGGGGAGGCCCGACACCGGAGTGGTTGGCGCCACTCCGCTACGCTGGGACCCCCCGCCCCGCCAGTTAGGGTAGAATCCCAGCTCAGACTTCTGAGGCATAACATGGAAAAGAAAATCAGGTGAATCAAGGAAAACACAGGAACATTTTTAATCATCACCTTTGAATGTGAATGAACACCTTTCAGAGAGAGTGTTCCTCTTGCCCTAATGCTTATCTCTGCACATGAGTAAAATTCAACTTCAACAGGGCAAAATGGGAGGTAGAAAATCGTGAGCTATAATCTTTGTTTGCACTGAGTGCTGAATTTGGTGCATTTGAGTGCTATAGTGAGAGTTTGGTGACTGAGGGAGTGCTGAATTTGGTGCATTTGAGTGCTATAGTGAGAGTTTGGTGACTGAGGGAGTTAGGTGAGGAGAGAGTAAGGTGCTCCTTTCATTTCATTTCCGCAAAGAGCGAGAAGGGAGCCCAGAGTTAACAGAGTGCAGCTGGCTGGGAGCAGAGTCAGAGGGCGGAGGTCCACTTGGTCCACAGGGCAGCTATATTCTGTAAAGAGGGGATGGAGACTAGGCAGTTGCATGCTCCTCCTGTAGGATGTGGGTGGTGGGGGATACCACTGGTGTCCCCACTGACTATACCTGCGGGAAGTGCACCCAACTCCAGCTCCTCAGACACCGTGTTAGGGAACTGGAGCTGGAGCTGGATGAACTTCGGATCATCCGGGAGGCAGAGGGGGTAATAGAGAAGAGTTACAGGGAGGTAGCCACACCCAATGTACTGGACAAGAGTAGCTGGGTTACAGTCAGGGGAAAGAAAACAAACAGGCAGACAGTGCAGGGATCCCTCGTGGCCGTTCCACTTCAAAACAAGTATACCGTTTTGGATGCTGTTGGGGGGGGGGATGACCTACCGGGGGAAGACCCTGGTCTCTGCCACTGAGTCTGGCTCTGGGGCTCAGAAGGGAAGGGGGGAGAGTAGAAAAGCAATAGTAATAGCAGATTCAATGGTGAGGGGACTAGACAGGAGATTCTGTGGTCGCGAGCGAGACTCCCAGAAGGTATGTTGCCTCCTGGGTTCCAGGGCCAGGGATGTCTTGGATCATGTCTTCAGGATCCTGAAGGGGGAGGGGGAGCAGCCAGAAGTGGTGGTGCACATTGGTACCAACAACACAGGTAGGAAAAGGGGTGTGGAGGTAATAAACAAGTTTAGGGAATTAGAACATAGAACATAGAAAAGTACAGCACAGAACAGGCCCTTCAGCCCACGATGTTGTGCCGAACCTTTGTCCTAGATTAATCATAGATTATCATAGAATTTACAGTGCAGAAGGAGGCCACTCGGCCCATCCAGTCTGCACTGGCTCTTGGAAAGAGCACCCTACCCAAGTTAGGCTGGAAATTAAAAGCCAGGACAGACAGAGTTGTCATCTATGGTTTGTTGCCGGTACCACGTGGTAGCGAGGCTAGGAATAGGGAGAGAGTGCAGTTGAACACGTGGCTCCAGGAATGGTGTAGGAGGGAGGGCTTCAGGTATTTGGATAATTGGAGCGCATTCTGGGGAAGGTGGGACCTGTACAAGCAGGACGGGTTGCATCTGAACCAGAGGGGCACCAATATCCTGGGCGGGAGGTTTTCTAGTACACTTCGGGAGGGTTTAAACTAATTTGGCAGGGGAATGGGAACCGGATCTGTAGTCCAGCAACTAAGGAAGCCGATATTCAGGACGCCAAAGCATGTAGTGAGGCAGTGGGGAAGGTAACACTGACAAAGGAGAGTACTTACAGGCACGGAGATGGGTTGAAGTGTGTATACTTCAACGCAAGAAGCATCAGGAATAAGGTGGGTGAACTTAAGGCATGGATCGGGACTTCGGACTACGATGTGGTGGCCATCACAGAAACTTGGATAGAAGAGGGGCAGAAATGGTTGTTGGAGGTCCCTGGTTATAGATGTTTCAACAAGATTAGGGAGGATGGTAAAAGAGGTGGGGGGTGGCATTGTTAATTAGAGATAGTATAACAACTGCAGAAAGGCAGTTCGAGGAGGATCTGCCTACTGAGGTAGTATGGGTTGAAGTCAGAAATAGGAAAGGAGCAGTCACCTTGTTGGGAGTTTTCTATAGGCCCCCCAATAGCAGCTGAGATGTGGAGGAACAGATTGGGAGACAGATTTTGGAAAGGTGCAGAAGTCACAGGGTAGTAGTCATGGGTGACTTCAACTTCCCAAACATTGAGTGGAAGCTCTTTAGATCAAATAGTTTGGATGGGGTGGTGTTTGTGCAGTGTGTCCAGGAAGCTTTTCTAACACAGTATGTAGATTGTCCGACCAGAGGGGAGGCCATATTGGATTTGGTACTTGGTAATGAACCAGGGCAAGTGATAGATTTGTTAGTGGGGGAGCATTTTGGATGTAGTGACCACAATTCTGTGATTTTCACTTTAATAATGGAGAGGGATAGGTGTGTGCAACAGGGCAAGGTTTACAATTGGGGGAAGGGTAAATACGATGCTGTCAGACAAGAACTGAAGTGCATAAATTGGGAACATAGGCTGTCAGGGAAGGACACAAGTGAAATGTGGAACTTGTTCAAGGAACAGATACTACGTGTCTTTCATATGTATGTTCCTGTCAGGCAATGAAGAGATGGTCAAGCGAGGGAACCATGATTGACAAGAGAGGTTGAATGTCTTGTGAAGAGGAAGAAGGAGAATTATGTAAGGCTGAGGAAACAAGGTTCAGACAGGGCGCTGGAGGGATAAAGATAGCCAGGAGGGAACAGATGAAAGGGATTAGGAGAGCTAAGAGAGGGCATGAAAAATCTTTGGCGGGTAGGATCAAGGAAAACCCCAAGGCCTTTTACACATATGTGAGAAATATAAGAATGACTAGAGCGAGGGTAGGTGCGATCAAGGACAGTAGCGGGAGATTGTATATTGAGTCTGAAGAGATAGGAGAGGTCTTGAACGAGTACTTTTCTTCAGTATTTACAAACGAGAGGGGCCATATTGTTGGACAGGACAGTGTGAAACAGACTGGTAAGCTCAAGGAGATACTTGTTAAGAAGGAAGATGTGTTGGGCATTTTGAAAAACTTGAGGATAGACAAGTTCCCCGGGCCTGACGGGATAAAACCAAGGATTCTATGGGAAGCAAGAAATGAAATTGCAGAGACGTTGGCAATGATCTTTTCATCCTCACTGTCAACAGGGGTGGTGCCAGGGGATTGGAGAGTGGCGAATGTCATGCCCCTGTTCAAAAAAGGGAATAGGGATAACCCTGGGAATTACAAGCCAGTAAGTCTTACTTCGGTGGTAGGCAAAGTAATGGAAAGGGTACTGAGGGATAGGATTTCTGAGCATCTGGAAAGACACTGCTTGATTAGGGATAGTCAGCACTGATTTGTGAGGGGTAGGTCTTGCCTTACAAGTCTTACTGAATTCTTTGAGGAGGTGACCAAGCATGTGGATGAAGGTAAAGCAGTGGATGTAGTGTACATGGACTTTAGTAAGGCATTTGATAAGGTTCCCCATGGTAGGCTTATGCAGAAAGTAAGGAGGCATGGGATAGTGGGAAATTTGGCCAGTTGGATAACGAACTGGCTAACCAATAGAAGTCAGAGAGTGGTGGTGGATGGCAAATATTTAGCCTGGAGCCCAGTTATCAGTGGCGTACCGCAGGGATCAGTTCTGGGTCCTCTGCTGTTTGTGATTTTCATTAATGACTTGGATGAGGGAGCTGAAGGGTGGGTCAGTAAATTTGCATATGATACAAAGATTGGTGGAGTTGTGGATAGTGAGGAGGGCTGTTGTCGGCTGCAAAGAGACATAGATAGGATGCAGAGCTGGGCTGAGAAGTGGCAGATGGAGTTTAACACTGACAAGTGTGAGGTTGTCCATTTTGGAAGTACAAATATGAATGCGGAATACAGGGTTAATGGTAGGGTTCTTGGCAATGTGGAGGAGCAGAAATATCTTGGGGTCTATGTTCATAGATCTTTGAAAGTTGCCACTCAAGTGGATAGAGCTGTGAAGAAGGCCTATGGTGTGCTTGCGTTCATTAGCAGAGGGATTGAATTTAAGAGCTGTGAGGTGATGATGCAGCTGTACAAAACCTTGGCAAGGCCACATTTGGAGTACTGTGTGCAGTTCTGGTCACCTCATTTTAGGAAGGATGTGGAAGCTTTGGAAAAGGTGCAAAGGAGATTTACCAGGACGTTGCCTGGAATGGAGAGTAGGTCTTACAAGGAAAGGTTGAGGGTGCTCGGCCTTTTCTCATTAGAACGGAGAACGATGACGGGCAACTTGATAGAGGTTTATAAGATGATCAGGGGAATAGATAGAGTGGACACTCAGAGACTTTTTCCCCGGGTGGAACAAACCATTACAATAAGGTGAATGGTGGAAGATATAGGGGGGGATGTCAGAGGTAGGTTCTTTACCCAGAGAGTAGTGGGGGCATGGAATGCACTGCCTGCGGAAGTAGTTGAGTCGGAAACATTAGGGACCTTCAAGCGGCTATTGGATAGGTACATGGATTATGGTAGAATAATGGAGTGTAGATTAATTTGTTCTTAAGGACAGCACGGTAGCATTGTGGATAGCACAATTGCTTCACAGCTCCAGGGTCCCAGGTTCGATTCAGGCTTGGGTCACTGTCTGTGCGGAGTCTGCACATTCTCCCCGTGTGTGCGTGGGTTTCCTCTGGGTGCTCCGGTTTCCTCCCACAGTCCAAAGATGTGCAGGTTAGGTGGATTGGCCATGATAAATTGCCCTTAGTGTCCAAAATTGCCCTTAGTGTTAGGTGGGGTTACTGGGTTATGGGGATAGGGTGGAAGTGTTGACCTCGGGTAGGGTGCTCTTTCCAAGAGCCAGTGCAGACTCGATGGGCTGAGTGGCCTCCTTCTGCACTGTAAATTCTATGATAATCTGTGATTAATCTAGGACCACGTTTCGGCACAACGTCATGGGCCAAAGGGCCTGTTCTGTGCTGTATTTTTCTATGTTCTATGTTTAAACTTGCCAGCTTTACAACTGCCAATATTGAGCCAACTGTCAATACGGACAGCGCTGTCAACACGGACCCCGACTGTCGATATCAATGACCCACTGTCAACATGGACCCCGACTGTCGATATCAATGACCCACTGTCAACACGGACCCCACTGTCGATATCAATGACCCACTGTCAACACGGACCCCGACTGTCGATATCAATGCCCCACTGTCAACACGGACCCTGACTGTCGATATCAATGACCCACTGTCAACACGGACCCCGACTGTCAATATCAATAACCCACTGTCAACACGGACCTCACTATCGATATCAATGACCCACTGTCAACACGGACCCCGACTGTCAATATCAATAACCCACTGTCAACATGGACCCCACTGTCGATATCAATGCCCCACGGTCAACACGGACCCCACTGTCGATATCAATGCCCCACGGTCAACACGGACCCCGACTGTCGATATCAATGACCCACTGTTAACACGGACCCTGACTGTCGATATCAATGCCCCACAGTCAACACGGACCTAGAGTGTTGATATCCATTCACCACTGTCAACACGGATCCCGACTGTCGATATCAATGACCCACTGTTAACACGGACCCTGACTGTCGATATCAATGACCCACTGTCAACACGGACCCCGACTGTCGATATCAATGACCTACTGTCAACATGGACCCCACTGTCGATATCAATGACCCACTGTCAACACGGACCCCGACTGTCGATATCAATGACCCACTGTTAACACGGACCCTGACTGTCGATATCAATGACCTACTGTCAACACGGACCGCACTGTCGATATCAATGACCCACTGTCAACACGGACCCCGACTGTCAATATCAATGACCCACTGTCAACACGGACCCCACTGTCGATATCAATGACCCACTGTTAACACGAACCCCACTGTCGATATCAATGACCCACTGTTAACACGGACCCTGACTGTCGATATCAATGCCCCACTGTCAACACGGACCGCACTGTCGATATCAATGCCCCACAGTCAACACGGACCCCACTGTCGATATCAATGACCCACTGTCAACATGGACCTCGACTGTCAATATCAATGCCCCACTGTCAACACGGACCCCACTGTCGATATCAATGCCCCACTGTCAACACGGACCCCACTGTCGATATCAATGACCCACTGTCAACACGGACCCTGACTGTCGATATCAATGCCCCACAGTCAACACGGACCTAGAGTGTTGATATCCATTCACCACTGTCAACACGGATCCCGACTGTCGATATCAATGACCCACTGTTAACACGGACCCTGACTGTCGATATCAATGACCCACTGTCAACACGGACCCCGACTGTCGATATCAATGACCTACTGTCAACATGGACCCCACTGTCGATATCAATGACCCACTGTCAACACGGACCCCGACTGTCGATATCAATGCCCCACTGTCAACACGGACCCCACTGTCGATATCAATGACCTATTTCAACACGGACTCCACTGTCGATATCAATGACCCACTGTCAACATGGACCTCGACTGTCAATATCAATGCCCCACTGTCAACACGGACCCCACTGTCGATATCAATGCCCCACTGTCAACACGGACCCCACTGTCGATATCAATGCCCCACAGTCAACACGGACCTAGAGTATTGATATCCATTCACCACTGTCAACACGGACCCCGACTGTCGATATCAATGCCCCACTGTCAACACGGACCCCACTGTCGATATCAATGCCCCACAGTCAACACGGACCTAGAGTGTTGATATCCATTCACCACTGTCAACACGGATCCCGACTGCCGATATCAATGACCCACTGTCAAAACGGACCCCGACTGTCGATATCAATGCCCCACTGTCAACACGGACCCTGACTGTCGATATCAATGACCCACTGTCAACACGGACCCCGACTGTCAATATCAATAACCCACTGTCAACACGGACCTCACTGTCGATATCAATGACCCACTGTCAACACGGACCCCGACTGTCAATATCAATAACCCACTGTCAACATGGACCCCACTGTCGATATCAATGCCCCACGGTCAACACGGACCCCACTGTCGATATCAATGCCCCACGGTCAACACGGACCCCGACTGTCGATATCAATGACCCACTGTTAACACGGACCCTGACTGTCGATATCAATGACCCACTGTTAACACGGACCCTGACTGTCGATATCAATGACCCACTGTCAATTCGGACCCCGACTGTCGATATCAATGACCTACTGTCAACACGGACCGCACTGTCGATATCAATGACCCACTGTCAACACGGACCCCGACTGTCAATATCAATGACCCACTGTCAACATGGACCCCACTGTCGATATCAATGACCTACTGTCAACACGGACCCCACTGTCGATATCAATGACCCACTGTTAACACGGACCCTGACTGTCGATATCAATGACCCACTGTTAACACGGACCCTGACTGTCGATATCAATGACCCACTGTCAACACGGACCCCGACTGTCGATATCAATGACCCACTGTCAACACGGACCCCGACTGTCGATATCAATGCCCCACTGTCAACACGGACCCCGACTGTCGATATCAATGACCCACTGTCAACACGGACCCCGACTGTCGATATCAATGCCCCACTGTCAACACGGACCTCGACTGTCGATATCAATGGCCCACTGTCAACACGGACCCCGACTGTCGATATCAATGACCCTCTGTCAACACGGACCCCACTGTCGATATCAATGGCCCCACTGTCAACACGGACCCCGACTGTCGATATCAATGACCCACTGTCAACACGGACCCCACTGTCGATATCAATGACCCACTGTCAACACGGACCCCACTGTCGATATCAATGACCCACTGTCAACACGGACCCCACTGTCGATATCAATGACCCACTGTCAACACGGATCCCGACTGTCGATATCAATGCCCCACAGTCAACACGGACCCCACTGTCGATATCAATGACCCACTGTCAACACGGACCCCACTGTCGATATCAATGACCCACTGTCAACACGGACCCCACTGTCGATATCGATGACCCACTGTCAACACGGATCCCGACTGTCGATATCAATGCCCCACAGTCAACACGGACCCCACTGTCAATATCAATGACCCACTGTCAACACGGACCCCACTGTCGATATCAATGACCCACTGTTAACATGGTTCCCGACTGTCAATATCAATGCCCCACTGTCAACACGGACCCCGACTGTCGATATCAATGCCCCTCTGTTAACACGGACCCCACTGTCGATATCAATGACCGACTGTCAACACGGACCCCACTATCGATATCAATGACCCACTGTTAACATGGTTCCCGACTGTCGATATCAATGCCCCACTGTCAACACGGACCCCGACTGTCGATATCAATGCCCCACTGTTAACACGGACCCCACTGTCAATATCAATGACCGACTGTCAACACGGATCCCTACTGCTGATATCAATGACCCACTGTCAACACGGACCCCACTGTCGATATCAATGACCCACTGTTAACACGGTTCCCGACTGCCGATATCAATGACCCACTGTCAACACGGACCTTGACTGTCGATATCAATGACACACTGTCAGCACGGACCCAGAGTGGCGATATCAATGCCCCACGGTCAACGCGGACCCCCACTGCCGATATCCATTCACCACTGTCAAAACGGACCCCGACTGTCGATATCAATGACCGACTGTCAACACGGATCCCTACTGCTGATATCAATGACCCACTGTCAACACGGACCCCGACTGTCGATATCAATGCCCCACGGTCAACACGGACCCCGACTGTCGATATCAATGCCCCACTGTTAACACAGACCCTGACTGTCGATATCAATTCCCCACTGTCAACACGGACCTCGACTGTCAATATCAATGCCCCACTGTCAACACGGCACCCCACTGTCGATATCAATGACCCGTTAACACGGACCTCGACTGTCGATATCAATGCCCCACTGTCAAAATGGACCCCGACTGTCGATATCAATGACCGACTGTCAACACGGACCCCACTGTCGATATCAATGACCCACTGTTAACACGGACCCCGACTGTCGATATCAGTGCCCCACTGTCAACACGGACCCCACTGTCGAAATCAATGACCGACTGTCAACACGGACCCTGACTCTCGACATCAACGACCCCACTGTCAATACAGACCCCATTGTTGATATTGATACTGAACCCCATTGTTGATATAGACCCCGACTATTGATACTGACTCCAACTGTCGATACAGACCCCACTGTCAATATGGACCCTGACTGTGGATATGGACGCACGCATTTCAGAGGAGGTTCAGTGGGTTGATTGCTGGGGTGGAGGTGCTGTCTTATGATGAAAGGTTGAGCAGGTTGGGCCTATATTCATAGGAATTTTTAAGAATGAGAGGTGAGCTTATTGAAACATATAAGATTCTGAGAGGATACTTCGCCAGGCAGGGGAATTCATAACTAGGGGCCACAGTTGAAAAAATGTGGGGTCACCCATTCAAGCCAAAGATGAGGAGGAATATTTTCTCTAGGAGGACCGTTACTGCAATTCTCTTCCCCAGAGACCAGTGGAGGCTGCGTCACTGAATATATTCAAGGTCGAGTTAAACAGACTTTTGATTGGCAAGGATTATGGGGGCCAGACAGAAAAGTGGAGTTGACGGCAGAATCCGATCCGCCATGATCGTATTGAATGGTGGAGCAGGCTGGAGCGGCCAATTGGCCTACTTCTGTGCCAATTTCTTCGATCGTATGTCTCAGACTGTCAATCCCAACTGTGAATATGAATAGTGATAATCAGTGTGAACACTCAATTTGCTCTACATTTCTAACCGCCAATCCTGTTCTGAGACCATTATAGACAAAAAAGGAAAACTGCGCTGTTGTCGACTGGGACACTTTCTGCTCAGTATACATTATAGAATATAAATTAATGCAGATCTAGGAATGTAACGGCACCAACAATCCTACTGCAGGATTGAGATGCAAGCATTGGGTTTGTGCAATTTATGAACATGGCCGGAATCCCAAGGACAGACAATTATCTTCAAACATTCCGAATGTACAAAACGCGTTTATGCAATCTTACCTGATGGGTTTTTAACCTGGCAGGAATCTGTAGAAAGTCAACTGAAATCAGAGACTCTAATGATCACTAATAGCATTAACTCACTCATCCACTTTTTAAAATCATTCAACATTAAAGCCAAATTTAAAAAATTATCGATTCAAATGCACAATAGAAAAATGGAAAAGGTGCTTCGGAAATCAAAAGGTGTAGACGTATAAAAATTCAGCACACTATCTTCTGCATTCAAAATCAGTGCTCCTGTGGGAAAGTACTGTATCTCATTCAGTCATTGCTGGTAAGAAGAGATATCAGCAATGTCCCGACCTTGGGTTTAGAGAGTCAACATCAAGCAGTTGCACGCGAAAGATGGCATGGTTAAATACTTAGTCATAAACTCAGTCCAGAGCATCTTACTGTACCAGTTTAGTAGTTCACACACCAACCATCCTGTGCAGACACATGGGAACTCCACGATTTGCAAGCTCCCCTCCAAGCCACACACCATCCTGCATTACGAACATACAAAATAGGAGGTGGCCATTTGGCTCCTTGATGCTACTCCACCATTCATAAGATCTTGGATGATCTGTTTATGTTGAGTTCAATCTTCTCCATCTGCCCCCAATAATCTTTTCCTTTGCCTAACAAGAATCTCTGTATCACCACCATAACAATATTCACTGACCCCGCCTCCACCACCTTCAGAGGCAGAGTTCCAAAGTCTCACAATTCTCTGAGAAAAAGATTCTCCTCAACTCTGTCCTATTCGGGCGACCCCCTAATTTTAAAATGGCGCCCCCTAGTTCTGGACTCACCCACAAGAGGAAACACCTTTTCAACTTCCAACTTTAAGTCACCCCTCACTCTTCCAAACTCAAGCCCAGCCTGTCCAACCTATCCTCATAAGGCAACCCGCTCATTCCAGGTATCAATCACGGAAACCTCATGTGAACCGTTTCCAAAGCATTTACATCTTTCCTTAAATATGGAGGACTTGGAAATATATCGCTGTTCCTTCAGTGTTGCCGGGTCAAAATCCTGAAACTCCCTCCCGAACAACACTGTGGGTGGACCTACAACACATGGGCTGCAGTGGTTTAAGAAGGTGGCTCACCACCACATTCTCACAGGCAATTATCGATGGGCAATAATAATGTTGATCTAGCCACCCATCCCATGAAAGCATAAAAGAGAACCTCTGTGAATTACATTGTTCAGTACTGCCAAGCTAGAGTTGCTTTGACCTAGAGGCTAAGAATCTTAATAAGTTTCGCATTGAAGACTGTTAAATAAGTTAAGAGCCCGTGGTGTTAAGGGTAAGATATGGCATGGATAGAGGATTGGCTGACTGGCAGAAGGCACAGAGTGGGGATAAAAGGGTTTTCAGGGTGGCAGCCGGTGACTAGTGGTGTGCCTCAGGGGTCTGTGCTGGGACCACAACTTTTCACAATATACATTAATGATCTGGAGGAAGGAACTGAAGGCACTGTTGCTAAGTTCGCAGATGATACAAAGATCTGTAGAGGGGCAGGTAGTATTGAGGAAGCAGGCGGATTGCAGAAGGACTTGGACAGGCTAGGAGAGTGGGTAAAGAAGTGGCAGATGGACTATAATGTGGAAAGGTGTGAGGTTATGCACTTTGGAAGGAGAAATGGAGGCAAAGCCTATTTTCTAAATGGGAAGTTGCTGCGAAAATCAGAAGCACAAAGGGACTTGGAAGTCCTTGTTCAAGATTCTCTTCAGGTTAATGTGCAGGTTCAATCAGCAGTCAAGAAGGTAAATGCAATGTTAGCATTCATGTCGAGAGAGCTAGAATACAAGACCAGGGATATACTTCTGAGGCTGTACAAGGCTCTGGGCAGACCCCATTTGGAATATTGTGAGCAGTTTCGGGCCCCATATCTAAGGAAGGATGTGCTGGCCTTGGAAAGGGTCCAGAGGAGGTTCACAAGAATGATCCGTGGAATGAAGAACTTGTCGTATGAGGAACAGTTGAGGACTCTGTGTCTGTACTCGTTGGAGTTTATAAGGATGAGAGGGATCTTATTGAAACTTACAGGATACTCTGTGGCCTGGATAGAGTGAACGTGGAGAGGACGTTTCCACTTGTAGGAAAAGTAGAAGGACACAGCCTCAGACTAAAGGGATGGTCCTTTAAAACAGAGATGAGGAGGAATTTCTTCAGCCAGAGGGTGAATCTGTGGAACTCTTTGCTGCAGAAGGTTGTGGCGGCCAAATCACTGAGTGTCTTTAAGACAGAGTTGGATAGGTTTTTGATTAATAAGGGGATTGGGGTTATGGGGAGAAAGCAGGGGAATGGGAATGAGAAAAATATCAGGCACGATTGAATGGCGAAGCAGACTCGATGGGTCGAGTGGCCTAATTCTGCTCCTATGTCTTATGGTCTAATCTTTGTGTGTGGAGTTTGCACGTTCTCCCCATGTCTGCGAGGGTTTCCTCAGGTGCTCCAGTTTCCTCCCACAGTGCAAATATGTGCAGGTCAGGTGGGGCCACAGGGCAGGGGAGTGGGGCGAGGTGGGGTGCTATTTTGGAGGGTCGGTGCATACTCAATGGGCCGAATGGCTTCATTCTGCACCGCAGGGACTCTGATTCTAAGGGCCTCCCAAAGCCAACAAATCTCCTCGATTGCCCTGGACTGGATTCAAACCCCAGACAAGAAACGTCAGTGTCAATCTCACACACACACTCAGTTTTAATTGTCTGTTATTTGATGCCTACTTGGAACAAGACAGACACGCTCCAATAAACAAGATTGCTTTTATTCTTTGAAAGATTATGTGAAAATAGCACAAATTTCCATAAAGTACTGATCCATAGCAAAACATTGAAATATAAAATAAATAAATAACACAAATAATACTGAAACAATTTTGTACACATCCCCAGTTTGATTGAAGTGAATCAGCATATTATCTTTTTAAAAAATATATTTTGTACTATTTATTTGTCACAAAAGGATCAAGTTACCCAGACTGTTCCTATCGAATTCAGTCTTGGACCTGCACACGGGGTTTCCTATAATATACTCATATCAGCAGTGTGTTACTACTGAGGTGACTTTACCTGCTAAACAAAACACAGGCACAAATGTAAAAAATAAATATTTAAGGTCTCGTATATTTTTCTCCATGCAAAAGGATGTTTCTCATTAGCATTGTGTGTTTTTGAACCAACATCTCATGAACCGACTGCCAGGGTGACAGCACCCGTCAGTGCAATCATCGTTGGTTTGTCGACACATCAAAACCAGAGTGAAATTATCATCAGCCCCCCCACATCTCGAGTCAATGGCCCCACAGAATGGTCTACTAGGGGATTCCAGGCTTTTTGGCCGGCTGTCTCAATAACAGAATTCCTGACAGGCCCAGTTACATGTCTTACACTGCAAAATAAGCTGCCCTTATTCTCTGACAACATTGACTAAACTGTTCAAATGGCTGATCTTACGCATGTTATTTCCGTATTATTATCCTATTGGAAGAGGTTGAGTGGGATCGACTCAAATTCTTCGTTAACTTCACTAACTGCCAATTTCTATGGCGTTTCAGTGCAGACAACCAAAATTTAATTTGAACATGGACTGTACTTAGCCACCGTTGAGTAATGCTTCCTACCAATTAAATAAAAAAGGAAAACCACAGATCTTAGGAAAGCAGCAAGAACCGTCTGTATCAGAGGTGAGGGGACCGGTAAGAACCGTCTGTATCAGGATGAGGGAACCCGCAAGAACCATCTGTATCAGGGACGTGAGGGGACCAGCAAGAACCGTCTGTATCAGTGAGGTGAGGGGACCAGCAAGAACCGTCTGTATAAGGGACGTGAAGGGACCAGCAAGAACCGTCTGTATCGGGGGTGAGGGGACCAGCAAGAACCGTCTGTATCGGGAGTGAGGGGACCAACAAAAACCGTCTGTATCAGAATGAGGGAACCAGCAAGAACTGTCTGTATTGGGGGGGGGGGGGGGGACCAACAAGAACCGTCTGTATCAGTGAGGTGAGGGGACCAGCACGAACCGTCTGTATAAGGGACGTGAAGGGACCAGCAAGAACCGTCTGTATCGGGGGTGAGGGGACCAGCAAGAACCATCTGTATCAGGGAGGTGAGGGGACTAGCAAGAACCGTCTGTATCAGGGAGGTGAGGGGATTAGCAAGAACCGTCTGTATCGTGGGTCAGGGGACCAGCAAGAACCGTCTGTATCGGAGGTGAGGGGACCAGCAAAAACCGTCTGTATCGGGATGAGGGACCCAGCAAGAACCGTCTGTATCGGAGGTGAGGGGACCAGCAAGAACCGTCTGTATCAGGGATGTGAGGGAACCAGCAATAAATGTCTGTATCGGAGGGGTGAGGGGACCAGCAAGGACTTCATTTTAAGATGTGCAGTAGATTGTTAATCAGGATCCTTCCACCTGAGAAATTTCTCTTGTATCAATACTACATTGAGAAACAACAATAGCCTGTATTTATGTGGCATCATCCAACATAATCAAATGTTCTGAGGTGATTCACATTGGAGAGCAGACTGAATTGTAAACAGAATTTGAACAGTTAATCAATGGCTCATTTAAATATGTCAGTGCTGGATTATCATGGTGCCCAGCAAGACTTAGTCCAGGCACTGTTTAGTACTGGTGCACACAAACGTAGACCTGGCCTAATGGTTCCCAGGTCATTGGAGACCCCTATGTGGTTGGTGCAGGGCAGGATGGCCCCCTGACTCTCCCTCATACCAGGGCACCTTGACACTGCCATCCTGGCACTACCAAGGTGCCTGGGTGGCATTGCCTGGCTAACATGGACACTGCTAGGGTCTAGGGTGACAGTGCTGGGGTGCCTGGGTGGCACGGTCAAGTGTCTGGGCCTGAGGGCCATGCCCATGAAACATGGATGAGAGGGGTATAAAGGGTGGGGGGATGAAGGACAGGAATGAAGGAGTCTCATAAAGGTGAAAAATGAAAATCGCTTGTCACGAGTAGGCTTCGAATGAAGTTACTGTGAAAAGCCCCTAGTCGCCACATTCCGGCGCCTGTTCGGGGAGGCTGTTACGGGAATCGAACCATGATGCTGGCTTGCCTTGGTCTGCTTTCAAAGCCAGCAATTTACCCCAGTGAGCTAAACAGCCCCTGTTGGGGTATGTTAAGGGCGGGGGTCCTGAAAAGGGGGGCCCTCAGCACCCCAATTAAAGGGTGTTCTCACATTGGGAAGGGGGTAATGTCCATCTGTGTAGGTGTGACATTGCCTATGGGTGGGGGTTATGGGGTACTCTCAAGCTCACTTAGAGATTGGGGCTTTCAAAATGGCAGCCCAATCTCTGAGGAGCCGATCTCACCAGCGAGTTCAGCTCCATATCGTTGAAAACATTTCTAAGTGTGGGCTTGACCAGGCAGAAACTCCCCAAGGTTCAAAAACTGACGCGGTATGTGTGAATAGTAGTGTGAAACCCCGTCAAACTTGCCCAAAATTACACTTCGAAATATTTTGGTTAATCTTATCCTATGGCTTGTGAATGACAGTAGGGTGTGCGCTGAGACACAAGGCCATAGAGGAGGGGTGAGGTGAGGCCACGGAGGGGTTTGTAAAGGACAGGATTTGAAATGCTGGAAACCAGGGGCGGGATTCTCCGACACTCCCCCCCCCCCCCCGGTTCGCCGGTGGGCGGCGTGAATCACACTCAGCCGCACCGATTCCGGCTGCCAAATTCTCCGACGCCGGTTTTCAGATGGGGGCGAGGATCTCGCTGCGCCGGTTGGGTGCCGGTTGGCAGCGGCATCCCAGGCAATTCTCCGGGTCCCGATGGGCCGAGCGGCCACCCGTTTTCAGCCAGTGGTCCATCCTGGCAGGGCCTGGCTTGGAGGGCGGCTGGTGGAGTCCTCGGGGGGGGCGCGGGGGGATCTGGCACCGGGGAGGGCCCCCACGTGGCCTGGCCCGTGATTGGGGCCCACCGATCTGTGGGCGGGCCTGTGCCCTGGAGGCACTCTTTCCCTCCGCGCTGGCCTCTCTACGGTTGGCACAGGGCCTACCCCGCCACCCTAGCCCTAGTGCCTAGTGCGGAGAATTCCACAACTTCCCGGCGGCCCTATGCCGGAGTGGTTCGCGCCGCTCTTGGCACCGGCGTCGGGCCATCCCGCCAATTGCGGGAGAATCTCGGCCCAGGAGTCAATGTAGATTGGTGATGACTGCTGATGAGTGAGTGGACTTAGAGCAGGACAGTAGAGCAGACCGCAGAAAAAATAATTTTTACTGTACTTCGGTACATGTGACAATAAATCAAATCAAATCAAACCAAAAATCAAAAGAGATGGATGGTGAAGTTCTAGGTGAGTTCCATTTTGTTTGGGCTGAGCTTGGGGAGGCAGGTAAGGAGTTTTTTTGGGTGAGGAGAATCTTGAGGTACCAAAAATATAGATGATGCAGTGGGAGTGAGGTGGGTGGGAGGTGGAAGGAGTAGTGAGCAGTCGGAGAGATAGATCAGGCATGAAGTTCCTGTGCGATCCATCACTGAGATCATTAATCTTAAGATTTTGGGAGAAAACTATTTTGGAATTGGAAACAGAGACTGAATTTTGAATGGAGTGATTGGGGCCCATCATATAATGCCAATCCAATATAATATCCAATCTGAAGCACAGCACGAGTCAGGGAAGTAACAGATACATGTACAGAACTTTCAAGAGGATCTTTAAGTTTCCTGAGCATCAGTCACGCCTTATACACCAGTTGTTCAACAGCACACACACCAGGCTTTAGCAGTGACGGTTCCTCTCGTGAGCTTGTGGAGGCTGAGGAAGAGGTTCTTGTCTCTTTTCAAAACATAGTCACATCAAACACGCTGTGGTATCAGGCACTTAAGTATAGTTTTTATTGGTATGTAATTTTCACGCAGTAAGTTGCTTCATTCTTCTCAGTCTGGTCATTAATTAAAATCAGGATTTCCTCCATGCCAGGATTTTGGCCCGGTGCAAACCGCAGGCCTATATGGTAAGTCTCACCACCATGTAGCTGAAAAAAATGAAAATTTTGTGGAAAATATTACAATTCTGTACTGAGGAACATGGCAGTCAATGTTCATGAAAATTGGCAGGAAAATGGCAGATGGAATTTAACCCAGAAAAGTGTGAGGTGATACACTTTGGAAGGAGGGTTTTGACAAGGAAGTATTCAAAGAACAGCATGACACTGGGAAGTTCCAAGGAACAAAAGGACCTTAGCATGTTTGTCCATAGATCTCTGAAGGCAGATGGGCTGGTTAATAGGGTGGTGAAAAAGGCACATGGGGACACTTGCCTTTATCAATCGAAGCATGGGTTACAAAAGCAGGGAGGTCATGTTGGAGGATGTATCGAAGTTTGGTGACAGCTGGAGTAATGTAAGCAATTCTGGTAGCCACATTATAGGAAGGATGCGATTGCACTGGAGTAGGTGCAGAGGCGATTCACCAGGATATTGCCTGGTGAGTTATGAAGAGAGGTTGGATAGGCTTGGTTGTTTTCACTGGAGCAGGGAAGACTGAGGGCGACCTTATCAAGGTGTACAAGATTATGAGGGGCAAGGACAGGGTGGATAGAGAGTAGCTGTTCCCCTTAGTTGAATGGTCAGGTAAGAGGGGACACAAGTTCAAGGTTGGGGACAGGGGGTTTAAGGGGGATTCGAGGGAAAATGTTTTTACCCAGAGGGTGCTGACAGTGTGGAATGCACAGACTGGGAGGGTGGCAGAGGTGGGTTGCCTCACATCCTTTAAAATGTACCTCGATGAGCACTTGACACATCATAACATTCAAGGCTATGGGCCAAGTGCTGGCACATGGCATTAGGTAGGTAGGTCAGCTGTTGTTCATGCGTAGGTGCAGACTCAATGGACCGAATGGCCTCTTCTGCACCGTATTATTCTTTGATTAGAGATGAGCTATGACAGTAGAACCACATTTAAAATCTAATTGCTGGAATTTCTGCAGGGATTCTGCCCAGCTGCTGGGTCAGTGCAAACCTGGATAAATGATGTGGAGATGCCGGCGTTGAACTGGGTTGAGCACAGTAAGAAGTCTTACAACACCAAGTTAAAGTCCAACAGGTTTCTTACAAACACTAGCTTTCGGAGCACTGCTCCTTTCTCAGGTGAGGATGGAGCAGTGCTCCGAAAGCTAGTGTTTGTAAGAAACCTGTTGGGCTTTAACCTGGTGTTGTAAGACTTCTTACTAACCTGGATAAAGGCTGCAAATGCCGCTCTCTTGCACTTTCTGTTGATCTTTTGCCAAGTTTACCACGGGAGGTTGGGGAATCTGCATGGAAATGCTATCCCAGTGAATTCCATCCTCGTCAAACTGAGGGTGACATTTCTGTACAATGTTCAGTCAACCAGTGTTGCACTCCCAACTCATGCTTCAGTTTCATGAGATGCAGGGTCCTGTTCTGCCCCACCACCTGATACTATAGTTAGCTTGCCACAGTTGTCTTATAGTTAAACAGCACATTTTTCATCATTTGCTTTCCACTTTGCTGCTTTCAGCCAGATACTAAATGATGGCCCAAATCTGCAGCATTCTGTTTAGACAGCAGACTGCACCGCATTTGTCCACAAAGCAAATGTATGCCCCATTTCCTCCTCAATTCTCAGCAACCTCAGATTAAATTGGAAATCCAGAAGTGGCGATTTGTCATTTACTGCTCTCCCACAAGCGGTGCTGCGGACCTCCGTCTAGGGTTTCCCCCACATTCATAAAGCTACCCTACCACCACCCCCAGATACAGAAATCAATCAAACAACGAAATCAATTGATTTGGAAGAACTTGCCCTTTTCCGTAATCCTATAATTGTTGGAAAACTCATAAAAACCTTGCTAACGAGATGTAATTGAGTTTTTTAAATGGTGATTTGAGTAATTACTATTGCTGATCAACTGATCTGGCTCGGAAAAAAAAAATCATATTTGTGGAATGTTATTACATGGTTCCATTAAGATTAAGTACTGGAATTTTAAAAAAATTAAATTAAAAAAAATAAGTTTCATTATATTTCATCTTTAACCTTACCTCCCCAATCTCTATTGATAATTAGTGCTTTCTATTTCCTGGCCAGCTATCTGTGAGAATTCTTTAATGTAATTGGGTGCTTTTTTAAAAAGTAAATTTAGAGTAACCAATTATTGTTTTTCCAATTAAGGGGCAATTTAGCGTGGTCAATCCACATACCCTGCACATCTTTGGGTTGTGGCGGTGAAACCCACGCAAACACGGGGAGAATGTGCAAACTCCACACGGACAGTGGCCGAGGGCCGGGATCAAACCCGGGTCATCGGCACCGTAGGCAGTAGTGCTAACCACTGGGCCACTGTGCTGCCCTGTGATTGGGTATTTGGTTCGCTTGATGTCATCAGTAAGGAGCCATTTCAGGGATCCCCGTAAAAAATTAATAGCACTGCAGGACAAGTAAAGTTCTTGTTACAGAGATTGCCAGTTCTCTCAGCAAAGCTTTCTGTGAAGTCAGCAGCTAGCTAGCCTTTGTTAACTGCAAGATTCAAGCCATAAATACAGATCAGCCTAGCCCTGTACTACTCTCCAAAGAGTAGTTAAGGATAAAAGGCCATATGGCCCATCAAAGTTAATCCAGACCATGCAAATATTAGGGAGGTCTCGTGACACAGTGAGTAGTGTCCCACACTTTGAGCCAGAAGCTCTGGATTGGGGTCCCGCTCCAGGACTTGATGACCAAGGAAGATGCACTCAGAGCATCTGGGGCTGGTTTAAATCGCTGGCTTTTAAAGCAGACCAAGGCAGGCCAGCAGCACGGTTCAATTCCCATACCAGCCTCCCCGAGCAGGCGCCGGAATGTGGCGACTAGGGGCTTTTCACAGTAACTTCATTTGAAGCCTACTTGTGACAATAAGCGATTTTCATTTTCATTTCATTTCATTTCAGCAAGGCCAAACAGGCCTTTATCACCCTGTAAATCCTGCACCTACGGCAAGCAGTAAGAGCTGGCCAGCCATGCTTGATGTGCACCTCAAGCTACAGCCTCTGGCAACCTGATCCAGGAAAAAAATTAGTTCTGCATACAAACGCAACCGTGTGATTCATCTACCTCAGATTCGGCTGTGACGATGGACAAGAGAGATCCCAGTAAGGAAGGAATATTACATTCTGGAACACTCTTACACTTTTCTCTGGAAGATTATTCGAAATATCAAGTTAAACAAAGAAGTTCTTATCGGTATCTGTTAAATTTACTTAAATTTGTAATTCCTCGTTCTGGAACCATGATTTACTTTGAAGTAATCATTTGGGTTTACTTTATATCCAGAAAGAAAGAATATATAATGTTTTCTCAGCATATGTTATAATCAATGGTGTATTTTCAAAGTGTTTTGTTAGGTGAAATTTTGCATAAGTAAATCTGATAATCAATCTGTGGGCGACTGAGGTACCAGGAACAGTGAATGGATGAATAAAAGAGCAGTTTATTTGTTTTTGGTAGATTGGGGAAATAAATATTGGCCAGAAACACAGGTAAATCTGCTGCTCTTCTGTAAATACTGCCACGGGATCTTTTAAATCCACGTGAACAGACAGATGGGAGTTTTAGAGTCTGATCCAAAAGACTGAATTTCCACACTACACTGAAGCCTCAACCTAGATTCTGTGCTTCAGGACTGTTTGAACCCACAGCCTCAGAGGCAAGTATGAGACTGACTGAGCCAAGCTGACACATATCTTGTCCAGAGCAGTAGAACCTGAGGACATGGCCTGTGCTTGAGCAGGAAAAGTTAATCTTGGAAATATTGGAGGAAATCTTCTGACCCCGCCTCCAGCAAGGAGGCTTGGCAGGCGAGGGAAAACTTACTTTGGTGGGAGGCCAAAAATCAGTTTCCCAATGGTGGGGTGAACTTTAGGAATTGTTTGAAAGGCAGGTCGCGCTTCCTGGCGATGTGTTGGGGAGCCACTTTGCATGCGTCCACACACCATGCATGTTGACGAAAAGGACAGCTCACCAGAATTAAGCATCCTCTCCAAATTAAGTTCTTCGCCAATGAGAAATTCAAATGTTCACACTTACAAATACATATAAGTGGCATGCTCCTGGCGTGTGAGAGTGCGTCACCTGCACTATGGGATAATGAGTACTAACCACTCATGGGCCTCCAATTGCAGAGACTTTCAGTCTTAGATGCCTTTAATATGACTGTGATTCTGTGCTCCAACATTGTGGACACCCAGCCAAGTGAAACATCTTTCCTGCTTGGACCCTGTAGAGCTCTGTAAAAGCTCATGATGCTTCATGTAGGTAGTCTGACGGTCCTTGGCACAGTATAGCAGACAGGCCAATTCTACTCGCTCTCACCTCAAGAGATAATAACGTAGTCCTTCAGTGATGTTTGGTACACTTTGGTTGAGATCTCTTTATGCAAAGGCTATTCCAACCCTTGATAAGGAGACCGGCAGGTCAAACAATTCTCCAATTGAAGTCTCAGTCAACTGCACATACACCTCTTGAAGCCAACATCCAATCCCTCTTGCAGTCAAGGCGAACTGCAGCCTTCACCTGTCCGTTAGCTCAAAATTACAATTGAACAATGACAGCCAGGAACAATTGGTCGTGCCCGGCTCATCAATCTCCTAATATCAAGAGAAGTCTCTGGTTTTCTTGTTGTAAAGACCACAGTGTACAGCCCACTCTTTCAACTTTAAAACTTCATCCACAGCATTGCTAGCCAATCAAATAGCCTGTTTAATTCCCCTTGAGAACTTTTTGCATCCAGCCACATCTTACATCAGGACAACAGCAGCAGGAGATACAATTATCTCACTAAACACTCTGGGCAGACATCATTTTCAGAGCTCCGAACATGGTGAGCTGCAAATAATGGTTTGCATTGTGTGTGTCCAGGCCACGCATTCACAAATGATGGCCGGTGTTTAAGCCTCCACGTATCATATTGCTCTATTGACTCTGATGTCTTTGTCGGGCATTCCCTGGTGGCTCAATGCCTAGAGGGCCCTGGCCTGCTAAGAGTCTCCTGCTCAGGTGCAGGTGCACCTTCCTTGGCTGGGCTTGCTAGAAGCCATAGGGTCACTGGCAGAAGGGAAATGGCTGGGAAGGGCCCTTGTAGTGCCAGGCTGGCATTCCTCCTCCCTGGTGGAGTCCGATGGCAGTTGCCCGACTCCTTAAGGAGAAGGGGTACCAGTCGGAAGTCGAGTTGTCCCGTTCCCCTCTCCTCTCGCCACTGCTGCATTGCACCCATGGTTAGAGTGATGGAGTACAGGTTTGAGCACATATCTGGCAGCTGGCCCTGACAGCCCCATCACTTCCTCAGTCCCGGTTCTTTCTCAGCCCTGTTAACTCCACTTCCTAATACTTCTCATCCTGACACCCCCTTCATCCTGGTACCTCATTCAACCTGGTGCCAGCCAGCACCCATTCCATGGAGGCAGCCAAGTGCTCGTATGGCAAAGCCACACTCGCAGACAGACTCCTCCAGCCTTCGTTCCAATCGGCACATGGCCTGATGGTCCCCCGTCTGTTTCTGACGATGCCGCTAGCTCTCCAGCCGAGACTGCTGGTGTCTGAACAAGACTCCGCCCCTACCTCTTTTTTCCAGCTATTTTCAATATTTACACCTGATCTGTGGTAACAAAACATTCTGTTAAATTGAACTATGTGCAGCTCTCACCTCAAAAGAATCTTCCTTGTATTGGAGTAAATCCGGCCGATTGGTTCGCAGGAAGTACATCCTTTTGTTAGGGTATGGATTGGTGTAATTTATGCGCTTGTTGATCCCTTTCCCTTCACCGACAGGAATAGTGATCTCAAAAGCCTTTGAACAAAGGAAACAGCCGTAATACAAACTGCAGAGGGAAGCCAGAAAGATTAGTATGTTGATCTTATTACTTGACCCCAATGTTAGTCAACGTTCCTACATCAAATGTACAAAGGAGGAGATTTAAGACTTTCTTCATTAGTGATGAAGGAGCAGGAGTGGACCATTCAGCCCCTCGAACCTGCATTCAATACAATTAATGATAGATCACCCACTCCAATATCTTTTTCCCACACTATCCTCAGATCCATTTATGGATTTGGTATTTAGGAACCTGTCAATCTCTGCTTTAAACATGTTCAATAACTGAGCTTTCACTGTCCTGAGGCAGTGGGGTAGAGAATCCCAAAGATTCTCAAACCCTCTGAGTTTGGCCAATCCATGGGCAATCCACCTAACCCACACATCTTTGGACTGTGGGAGGAAATCGGGGCACCTGGAGGAAACCCACACAGACACTGGGAGAACATGCAAACTCCCACACAGTCACTCGATGCCGGAATTGAACCCAGGTCCCTGGCACTGAGAAGGCAGCAGTGCTAACCACTGTGCCACCTTGCTGCTCGATATTCAACTCCACTGAAGTCAATGAACTGAATATTGTGCGGGGCTTAACATGTTTCATGCTACTGCTTGAAATGGTTTTCTCCTTGAGAGTGTCGGGTGTTTTACCCAATGTGGGATTTCACATGTGTTTCACCTATAAAGCCACAAAACTCACCAACATATAACGTCAGTGAGTTTGAACAGCAGCAGACGGTCTGGAACATGAGATCCCGACCACATTGAGATCAGGTGCAAACCCCAGCAGCAGTTCCAGGGTCAATGGAATTCAGTCTCAGCAGCAATGTTCAAGGATGGTCTGCCTTGGTGAGATCTAACACCTTTTACATTATGGAAAAAAAAACACAGACTAAATCTTACTGAGTTCATGATTAAATTACTTATCATGACTGAAGAAACCCGCTACGTTATCAACACAAACAAAGGGCAGTAGAATCCTTTCGCTGGCATAAATTAATTGGACTTAAAAGTTTCAAATGACATTAGGTTATATTTAGACTGCTGAAGCTCCATTTCCTGTTGCATAATTAACATTTCACATCTATGTAGCGTTCGGTGAATGAACAGCACAGACTGGGCAGAGGAGGCATCCGGGTTGAAGGAGGTGTCAGGATGAGAAGTATTGGGAAGAGGAGTTAACAGGGCTGAGAAAGAACCGGCACTGAGGAAGAGATAGGGCTCAAGGAGACAGAAGCAGTTAACCTTAATGTTAAATGCAAGTTAAGTCCACGAGCTGCTGATACTTGGCATGGCAGGAGAGGACACAGAGATAATGGGAGAAATCTAAAGCAGGCAGTGACTAATGGCCAAGAAACGATGTCCTCATTTATAAGTAAGGTTTCATTAAGAGCAGACTGGAATGGTTGGGAGGATAATCTTCCATTGGTCTTTTTGCTTCTCATAAAGATGTAACTGCATAAACTCTCATTACCTTACAGATGGAAGGCTGTTGACAATTTAAGCAGATAAGCCAGGACGCCAGCAACTGTCGGAAATCTACATCCACCACATTCAAATAGATACTCCTATCTCCTTCTCTCTGAGGCCGCAAACTTATGTGCAGATCCTTCACAGTGTGCGGTGGAAGTAAGAAGACATCTGATGGTACAGTCTAGGTGATAATAAACACAATATTACACAGCTTTCAACCCTCTATGTGTGAAGGTATAATTCTAACATTAATCAACAAGGATTGCGGAGGCTTACACGGCTGGCGCCGGGGCCAGATCGCCCCGCGCCACCCCCTCCCCCCGGACCCCGGAACCCGCCCGCACTGCCAGGGTCCCTTTGCGCCCTGCCGGTAAGGGACCTATTCCAATTTACGCCAGCGGGACCTGCACAGGCCGGGCGGGACTTTGGCCCATTGCGGGCCGGGGAATCGCCGGGGGGGGGGCCGCCGACCGGCGCGCCGTGATTCCCGCCCCCGCCAAATCTCCGGTGCCGGAGAATTCGGCAGCCGGCGGGGGCGGGATTCACGCCGCCCCCCGGAGATTCTCCGACTCGGCGGGAGGTCGGAGAATCCCACCCCTGATTTTTCTTCCCTGTCCTCGCTTGTGGCTGCTGATTCATAATGGGATATGTTGTACTAATGCAGCTGTTCCTGCTGCTGTTCTGAGTTGCCATTTATCAAGAGCAGAATATTTTAGAACAGAAATGATCCGACCAGGTGTCCCCCTGACCTCACTCCAACACTACGATTTGCAGCAATGATCAAGCTGCTTAATGCAACTGGTTCTTTATAGTTCAAGGGTGCCAAGTATTATAGTCATGCCCCAACCGACTTTGCTCAGATCTCGCTCAAAACTGGGACTTTCCAGGTCTGTAACCTTTATTTGCATATTGAAGAGTAAACTTTTGGAAGGTGCTTAAATGTACAGGTCCTGAGATTGTAGTGCTGGCGCAGAGGTTCCGAGATCACCCGATTCCCAGCTCACCCAGTCCCCAGCTCACCCCAGTCCCCAGCTCACCCCAGTCCCCAACCCAGCCCAGTCCCCAGCCCACCCCAGTCCCCAGCCCACCCCAGTCCCCAGCTCACCCAGTCCCCAGCTCACCCCAGTCCCCAGCCCAGCCCAGTCCCCAGCTCACCCCAGTCCCCAGCTCACCCCAGTCCCCAGCTCACCCCAGTCCCCAGCCCAGCCCAGTCCCCAGCCCACCCCAGTCCCCAGCCCACCCCAGTCCCCAGCTCACCCCAGTCCCCAGCTCACCCAGTCCCCAGCTCACCCCAGTCCCCAGCGCACCCCAGTCCCCAGCCCACCCCAGTCCCCAGCTCACCCCAGTCCCCAGCTCACCCAGTCCCCAGCTCACCCCAGTCCCCAGCGCACCCCAGTCCCCAGCCCACCCCAGTCCCCAGCCCAGCCCAGTCCCCAGCCCACCCCAGTCCCCAGCTCACCCCAGTCCCCAGCCCACCCCAGTCCCCAGCCCACCCCAGTCCCCAGCCCACCCCAGTCCCCAGCTCACCCCAGTCTCCAGCTCACCCCAGTCCCCAGCTCATCCCAGTCTCCAGCCCACCCCAGTCCCCAGCTCACCCCAGTCCCCAGCCCACCCCAGCCCCCAGCTCACCCCAGTCCCCAGCTCATCCCAGTCCCCAGCTCACCCCAGTTCCCAGCTCATCCCAGTCTCCAGCCCATCCCAGTCCCCAGCTCACCCCAGTCCCAGCCCACCCCAGTCCCCAGCTCACCCCAGTCCCCAGCTCACCCCAGTCCACCCCAGTCTCAAGCTCGCCCCAGTCCCCAGCCCACCCCAGTCTCCAGCCCACCCCAGTCCCCAGCCCACCCGTCCACCCCAGTCTCAAGCTCACCCCAGTCTCCAGCCCACCCCAGTCTCCAGCCCACCCCAGTCCCCAGCCCACCCCAGTCCCCAGCCCACCCCAGTCCCCAGCCCACCCCAGTCCCCAGCTCACCCCACCCCAGTCCCCAGCTCACCCCAGTCCCCAGCTCACCCCAGTCCCCAGCTCACCCCAGTCCCCAGCTCACCCCAGTCCCCAGCTCACCCTAGTCCCCAGCTCACCCCAGTCCCCACCCCAACCCAGTCCCCAGCTCACCCCAGTCCCCAGCTCACCCCAGTCCCCAGCTCACCCTAGTCCCCAGCGTACCCCAGTCCCCAGCCCACCCCAGTCCCCAGCCCAGCCCAGTCCCCAGCCCACCCCAGTCCCCAGCCCACCCCAGTCCCCAGCTCACCCAGTCCCCAGCTCACCCCAGTCCCCAGCGCACCCCAGTCCCCAGCCCACCCCAGTCCCCAGCCCAGCCCAGTCCCCAGCCCACCCCAGTCCCCAGCTCACCCCAGTCCCCAGCCCACCCCAGTCCCCAGCTCACCCCAGTCCCCAGCTCATCCCAGTCTCCAGCTCACCCCAGTCCCCAGCTCATCCCAGTCTCCAGCCCACCCCAGTCCCCAGCTCACCCCAGTCCCCAGCCCACCCCAGTCCCCAGCTCACCCCAGTCCCCAGCTCATCCCAGTCCCCAGCTCACCCCAGTCCCCAGCTCATCCCAGTCTCCAGCCCATCCCAGTCCCCAGCTCACCCCAGTCCCAGCCCACCCCAGTCCCCAGCTCACCCCAGTCCCCAGCTCACCCCAGTCCACCCCAGTCTCAAGCTCGCCCCAGTCCCCAGCCCACCCCAGTCTCCAGCCCACCCCAGTCCCCAGCCCACCCCAGTCCACCCCAGTCTCAAGCTCACCCCAGTCTCCAGCCCACCCCAGTCCCCAGCCCACCCCAGTCCCCAGCCCACCCCAGTCCCCAGCTCACCCCACCCCAGTCCCCAGCTCACCCCAGTCCCCAGCTCACCCCAGTCCCCAGCTCACCCCAGTCCCCAGCTCACCCCAGTCCCCAGCTCACCCTAGTCCCCAGCTCACCCCAGTCCCCACCCCAACCCAGTCCCCAGCTCACCCCAGTCCCCAGCTCACCCCAGTCCCCAGCTCACCCTAGTCCCCAGCGTACCCCAGTCCCCAGCCCACCCCAGTCCCCAGCCCCCAGCTCACCCCAGTCCCCAGCGTACCCCAGTCCCCAGACCACCCCAGTCCCCAGCTCACCCCAGTCCCCAGCTCACCCCAGTCCCCAGCTCACCCCAGTCTCCAGCCCACCCTAGTCCCCAGCGTACCCCAGTCCACCCCAGTTTCCAGCTCACCCCAGTCCCCAGCTCACCCCAGTCCCCAGCTCACCCTAGTCCCCAGCGTACCCCAGTCCCCAGCCCACCCCAGTTTCCAGCTCACCCCAGTCCCCAGCGCACCCCAGTCCCCAGCCCAGTTCTCAGCTCATGACTACTATCACTGAACTAACAGGAAAGTGAGAATTGCCACAAATTAGATGACTAAGCCATCTGCCTAATTTCATTAAACCAAATTGCTTACACTTTGAACTTTGTGATTAGACCTCATACCTATAAATATATAGCCAGCATAGAATTTACAGTGCAGGAGGAGGCCATTTGGCCCATCAAATCTGCACCGACCCTTGGAAAGAGCACCCCACACCTCTGCCCCATACCCGTAATTCAGGAATCCCACCCAACCCCTCAGACACTAAGGGCAATTTATCATGGCCAATCCATCTAACCTGCATGTCTTTGGACTGCGGGAGGAAACCGGAGCACCCGGAGGAAACCCACGCAGACACGAGGAGACGTGCAGACTCCACACAGACATGACCCAAGTCAGGAATTGAACCTGGGACCCTGAAGCTGTGAAGCGACAGTGCTAACCACTGTGCTACCGTGCCACCCATGTGAACATGAAATCCACATTTTAACTGCTGGAATTATCTGCCAATAAATTTCAGTTACCTGAAGCTCCTCAGGATTTGAGGTGTAAGCAGCCACTTTTCGGACAGTTTGCGTCCCTCGCAGGACGAGTGAGAATTGAGTAAGCTCCCCGACCACACAGCTGACATCTATCCGTTGAAGGGAGTGTATGTAGAACTGCCATATCTGGATGGGCACAGCCAACCAGGGATCCCTGCAATATGAACAGGAAAAGGTGAGCCCAACTGTTTATATACATTTCTCTCTCCCATTAATTGATCAATCTCTAATAGAACAATGTGTGATAAATATTTATAATTTACCGTTAACTGCTACCCAATCTAGTAGAGATTTGAAGGGGTTAATTTTGGACTGTCCCCTGTCAGTGCCCTGATAGACTCCTCGCTTGTTGTCGCTAAGAACAGCTACCTGCCTCTAACCAGTACTTTGGAAAATTATTCCCAATAGGCGATTGCCAGTCAGACTCTTGAACAGAGCAAAATGTAGCAATCGAACAACATCTGAAGAAGAGGGGTTGGCCAGACATTTTGTCAAAAGCAAAGCAGGAATTTTCTGATCTTGGACACAGTTTTCCCACCGATGCCGATCCCATTACGTCGGGTGCAGAGTTGGAGAGGCCAATAATGGGGTTTGTGCTGGGCACCAAGCTGTGCATGATGCGCCCGGCCCGCCAAGCCTGATGCAATCTGGATCACACTCTTTCTGGGTACCAGTTTGGCATTGCCAAGGGCTGGGGCCCAAGGGAGCCATGGCCATGAAAGGGATGGAGTGGGGTTATGAGGTTTGGGAGGGTGCATAAAGGGTGCGGGGGTGAAGGGCGTGAAAGGGAGGGGGGCTCTCAATGACCCCATGGCGGGATATTGCTCAATGTGGAGAGAGGGGCGATGCCCACATGCCCACCAGGATGGATGGGTGTGGTTGGGGTGCGGGGAACGGTGTCCCTCCCGGGTTGAGGGATGGGGGTGTTGCCCATGTGTGCGGGAGCTCGCGATGTCTATGGGTGGGGAGTGTGGGGACTCTCAACCTCACTTTGAGATCTGAGCACCCTTTAAAAGTGGCGCCCCAATCTCTGAGTAGCTGGTCTTGCCGCGTCTTTAGTTCCCCACTGCAGAAAAAATTCTAAAGGTGAGATCTACAAAGGCGCCTTTCCGGGTGGAATTAGAAGAGTAGTTCCTGCTATCATACAGCACTTACAGGGGCTGGTTTAGCACAGGGCTAAATCGCTGGCTTTTAAAGTAGACCAAGGCAGGCCAGCAGGTTCAATTCCCATACCAGCCTCCCCGAACAGGCGCCGAAATGTGGTAACTTCATTTGAAGCTTACTTGTGACAATAAGCAATTTTCATTTCATTTCTCATTTCACTTTGTTTTTTCCGTGGCCTGGTGGGAATCGCCCTTTCGACACCACACTCAGTCGAATTTCCTGCACTAAGGAGCTCCGTCCGCTGGAGCTCGTCAGTGCAGGAGGAGATCGGGGTGACCGCAGTGCCAGGGTGCCAGTCTGCCTAGAGTCCAACCACCCGAGGCCTCCGATCCCAGGGAGACCCCAAGTGCCATTATGCCTGGTCACCGTTTTTGGGGACCAGTGCTAAACGACATCCGCTTGGGATCTCCGAGGCAAAGGGATTAAGATCCCAAAGCCATGGGTAGATAAGACGAGTGCATATTAGAGTGAGATTAGCTGCTCACTTTAACGTGCTGATTTGCCACATATGCGTCCCACCCACAATGGGTGTGATCCAGATTGCGACGTCTCACGAGATTCCGTTAGATCTCGCGAGGCATAGCAAACCGGGTAAATCCCATGAGTGGCCTCTCGCAGGATTTACCGGCTCCATCGTATCCCGGATCGGGTGCAGCACAGCCGGTAGGTTTCACACTTTGTGTGGGATTTTCCAGTGAGAAACTCCCCAAGCTCCAAAATATGACTAAGCGTGGGTGAATATGGATCTGGATTGCGCACAAACACCCGCGGGAATCACCCCGCCAAACCCGCTCAGCTAGCAAGACAAATGCTTAAAGCGAGATTTAACGGGATTAAAAGAGTCCCGTCGTGGGTGGGTTTAGCGGGGTGTTTCCTGGTGGTTGTAGCAAATGCTGCACTGACCTTAATTTTTAAATGGTTACCCAACTTTCGATCCCCCAACCTAACCCCGGAACCCCTCCACCCCCCAATCTCCCAAACTACTTGTTAGGGGTCCTCGAACACCCCGCACCTCACCTCATAAGAGCAGGGCACTCTTTCACCTGATCTCCGGTGTGGGCAAATTGCCACCTTGGTACTGCCAGACTGGCAGTGCCATTTCCAGCACCACTTGGAAACCCTGGCAGTGCCAAACTGGTGCGACAGTGGCACTGCCAGGCTGTCCAGGTGGCAGTGCCAGGGTCAGTGCCCCGGTGGCATCAGCAGTGGCAGTGTACCACCCTGCCCCAGAGGCCAACCACCCAGAGGCCTCTGATCACTTGGAACTCCCCCAAGTGTCGTTCCACCTGGTCCCGGTTTATAGAAACCAGTGCTAAACAGCACCTGGTTGGGGTCTCCTCAGCGAGGACATTAGATCCCAGGGGTTGGTTAGCTCTGGCAGAGACATATTTAAGTGTGCCTAACTGCACACTAAATATGCACATTTAGACACCGCCCATTGTGGGCGGGATCCAGATCACGACATCTCACAAGATCCCATTAGGCCTTGTGAGGAGTGGTGAGTTGGGCGTGACACAGCCGTTAGATTGCCCGCTTAGAAAGCAGCACTAATGTTAAAGCAGATCCAGCTCCAGAGGCCAGTGATGAGATGGTGCCAAATCTCAGAAGCAGGTACATTCAAATGGATTCAATGTTAGCTGCTCACATGTAAACAATGACAAAGAATTTCTTGACCTCTGGACTGGGACCACATGCCACTTTCAGGAAAACATCCTGCGGCTCATTGAGGGCCTGCAACAGAAATAGAGATGATTAAAGGGTTAAATGATACGGCAATCAAGGGTTACTCTAATGTGCAACGTCTAATGGAATATAATAATGTCATGCAATATAAAGCACTAAGTGCACTGAGGCTCATGGTGCTACAACTAGAAGTGTACAAACATAAATATTCTCAGTGCTAAAATGCAAAACAAGAGACTTTCTTAGCCCTTCAGTATTTTTTGATAGTTCTCCCGAAATGCTTATTTGCAAACCACACTGCTACTAGACACAGCCCAATAACCCTCTCAAGAGGTAATGGCTTCAGCCCTTTTCACATAATCAAATTTTACAGCTTTACTTCTGTTACACGCCAAACAAGTGCCTTCAAATGATTGGAAAGATGTAAGCTCACTGAAGAACCCAAAGTACATCATAAACCTTAGGTGTTTTTACGCATGTTATCATCTCCCCGCCAACGCGAGTCTCAAACACTTCCACTCAAGTCGTTTTATTCATTCAGCTGTGGACTTCAGCCAATGTGCTGCTTCTTCAGGGTCCAGCCGGCTGAGAGGTCCATTTCGGGATTCTCTCTCTTCTGATTTTGTTCCCCAAAAAAAACAGGTCGAGGAAATGCCATCCAAGGACAGAGCTATTGGTTTCATAGCTTGAAATTCTCTCTTTTGCCCCAAACAACAGGTGCTCAAGACATGTGCAATGCCAATCCTGGGCCAGCAGTCCATCATTCAGTGCCTGATAATTCAACACCCACTGGGCTGTTAGAAAGGTTCAGTGAGTAGCAGTGAACTAAGCTGCTGGAATCACTCACTTCTTGATGTATCTTTACACACACACTCTTCTCCCCCTTTTGGGGTAATAGTGGAAGAAAGTGGCGGAAGGATTTCCGAACTGATTATAACCACGTTATGAACGTTCCTTCCATGGCTGACATGTCCTGGCATTGAACTCGACCTGGAAGCCTCTGGTCCAGATATAGGGAATGCTACCCACTGCTCCACAAGACCTCCTAATCACTCATTGATATTTTAGAAACAATATACTCGTAACAAATCCAGACTGAGAGGAAGCCATTTGGCCCATTCAACCTGTTCTAACTAATTCCTGCACTTTCGGAGACAAAAACTTCCAATCCAGACTTCCCGAGCAATATCGCTGTTATTCTCAATTCATTTCTCAATAATAGCTATCACTCCATGTCCATATGTTGCTTCATTGAATGATATAGAACTTTACAGCAGAGAAACAGGAGAGAAATATAATAATGCAGTCCTGCACAGCTCTCGTTTTCTCTTCCTGATCTGGGTTTGCTGGGGAGACTAAATTTCAGCTCAGTGTGTTGAAAACAATCTGATTTAGCAAGTCTAGGTGGTAGTGTCTGTGTTCCACTTGAGCCTCTGCTTTGCGAGGGCTAGGGACTGCCCTTTCACGCTCGCTTTGTTCTGTCAGCCTATCTTAGTACAGACACTGTTTTTGTTTGGTGTGTCCTGCCTACATGATAATGTTCGTACAATAGCATTGGAGTCCAGTGAATAAAAGTATCACCCAATCTTTCGTGAATGAACACAGAACACAGAAATGTACAGCACAGGAACAGGCCCTTCGGCCCTCCAAGGCTGTGCCGATCATGATGCCTTAACTAAAAAAAAATCTGCCCTTACTCGGTCCATATCTCTCTATTTATCCCTCTATTACCGGGCGGCACGGTAGCACTGTTGCTTCACAGTGCCAGGGTCCCAGGTTCGATTCCCGGCTTGGGTTACTGTCTGTGCGGAGTCTGCACGTTCTCCCTGTGCCTGCGTGGGTTTCCTCCGGAGACCAGTAGGTTTTAATTCCCCTGGCCCTCAGTGCTGGGGAAATCAACCAGTTTCCAGCCACTATTTGGCATTCAATGTTGGGTCCTATGCAGCTGCAAATATCATGCAGGAGCAGATTGGGACTTCCTGGTCATATCTTACACAGTTGAATAGCTTGTAAGCACTTACTGTTTAGGCTAGCACGTGGAGGTGGGCCACTGCGATTGAGTACAGGAGATCTGCAGGCCTTCGTAGGTAACCTGTCCCAGCGCGATCAACGTGATCAACAGAACCGGGAGAATATAAGGTTAACACCTGATGACACTATCACATTTCATTAATATATTATCATATATTTATATTAACTCAGTGGGCTAGACAGCTGGTTTGTAATGCAGAACAAGGCCAGCAGTGCGGGTTCAATTCCTGTCCCAGCTTACCCGAACAGGCGCCGGAATATGGCGACTAGGGGCTTTTCACAGTAACTATTATTATTATTATATATTATTATAATAAATTTATTATTATAAATTATTATTATATATTCCGAATCGTTTTGAGTTGTAAGTGAAATGACCCTTATTTGGTATATTTCAGAAGCTGATAAAGTGACCTATAATTACTTATGGTCTCTCTAGTAGCATGTATAAATAGAAATACAAACTGTCATGTTTTTGTAGCTCACATTAAGGTTCTGAGCAGTGAACCAACCACAGAGCTAAATATTCATTCTTAACAGATAATCCATTCGGGTGTATAATTACCATCCCTCCTTCGAAGTACCTAATCAAGAGGGTTTGGCTCCACACCAGAATTTCTCTGCATTTACATCCTATCGAGATTACAATGCAATTGCTGCTCGATTATTTCTCAAGAATTTATCTTAAATATTTGTTCCTTTCCTCAATATTCCCATTCACTGATGGGAATGCCTTCATCCCACTATCGCAGAATGATCCCATGTCTGATTTCTGTGTTCGGAGCAGACTGCAGAGATTGTGTTATCTCCTTCAGCAAGAAAAAGCTACAGCATGTGGATGCCTCCAGGAGATTCTACAGTTTGTAGCTTAGACCTGCCAAGCCAGGATCGTTCTCCTAGGCTGCGGGCAGAATTTATGTCGCCAGGCGCTGAGCATCAGAAAGAGAAAATGGCAGGTGTGCAGGGCCACATTTTAAAACTTCCCTTCCAATTCCTGCCACCTATCATGTTTTCCGGGTTGGGGAGTGTGGCAGGTCATTACTAGGCTCCGCTATTTAAATGCCTTCTGCAAATTCAAGTTTCCTCGTCATTGCTATTTTCATGGTGGTAGGTGAGTTCCCACAGCCTGGAGGAACCACAGTCAGTTTGTAAATTTGAGGAAAGCCTGCTGTGGAATTGGGAACCTTGAACAAGTAACTTTAAAAACTCTTGCAAACTTCAATAATGCAATGGTTTGCCGATAGTATATTTTGAAGGCATTGAATGATTTGGGGCAGCACGGTAGCATAGAGGTTAGCACAATTGCTTCACAGCTCCAGTGTCTCAGGTTCAATTCCCGGCTTGGGTCACTGTCTGTGCGGAGTCTGCACATTCTCCCCGTGTGTGCGTGGGTTTACTCCGGGTGCTCCGGTTTTCTCCCACAGTCCAAAGATGTGCAGGTTAGGTGGATTGGCCATGCTAAATTGCCCTTAGCATCCAAAATTGCCCTTAGTGTTGGGTGGGGTTACTGGGTTATGGGGATAGGGTGGGAGTGTGGGCTTGGATAGGGTGCTCTTTCCAAGAACCAGTGCAGACTCGATGGGCCAAATGGCCTCCTTCTGCACTGTAAATTCTATAATTTTATGATTATTGGGCTCTGTAAAATACCATTTAATTGATCAACACTGCAAAAGTGTTCAGAAGCATTACTGTCCTTTCTCCAGCAGAGAAAGTCCTTTTTTGCATTCTGCAATATGGAGAATCAAATGAATATATGTAGTGAACCGTAGGTTTGATTTTCAAATTGACATCTGTTGAGTCTTTGAAGCACTCTTCCAGTATCCACTAGTAATATCCATGCCACACAAGTGCCAGACAATGCCCTCTCTAACAAGAGAGAATCTCACTATCTCCCCTTGGCATTCAATGGCATTACCATAACTGAATCTCCTACTATCAATATCCTGGAGGTTACTAATGACTAGAAACTGAACTGGACTAGCCAGATAGTGCTGTGGTCATAAAAGCAGGCCAAAAGCTGAGGATTCTGTGGCAAGTAACTCACCTCTTGTCTACCCAAAGCCTGTCCAGCATCTATAATGCATAAGTCAGGAATGTGATGGGATACTCTCCACTTGCCTGAATGGGTGCAACACCCACAACATTCAAGCAGCTTATCGCCATACAGGGCAAAGCAGCCCGCTTGATTGACACCACATCCTCAACTTTCTGTATTCATTCCCTCCACCTCTGATGTGCATTACAGCCACTCGCCAAGCTCTATCGACAGTACCTCCTAAACCTGCAACGTTCACCACCAAGAAGGACATGGGCAGCAGATGCATAGGAACACTACCACCTGCAAGTTCCCTTCCAAGCCACACCAACCTTTGCATAGAATGATATCGCCGTTCCTTCTGTGTCGCTACGTCAAAATCCAGGGACTACTTTTCTAACAGCACTTTGGATGTACCAACACCACTTGAACTGCAGCAATGCACCACATTTTTCAAAAATTAGGGATGGGTAAAAAATGCTGACCTATCCAGTGATACCCACATCCCGTGAAAGAATAAAGAAAAGAGGTAGAGGACCAATGAGCCCTTAAATAACACTAGTAAGTCTATGAAATGCTCATGAAACTATAAAAAAACACTCAGTCATTCAACATTCCATTTGAAAAAATGTCCCCTCTTACATGTTTAAAAAACTGTCAAACACACGTGTGAATGTCCCATTGTAAAACAAAACTTCAATCTTGCCCTAATAAGCACACAGGCATGGAAAAACCACTTTAAACAAAAATAAAAGTATATGGTTGGCCATCCGTTCATGCCTCTTCTCTTGATATAATTGACAAATGGCCTTTTTAATGGATATATGGCTGAGTTCTAAGAATAACTAATAGACTCTGCTGCCAAGGGGTTGTTCACACAGTTACAAATGGGACTACTAACTTCTTGAATGACAGATTATTTCGATTTAAATAACTTCATCTGTGTTTGAAATGGTTTTCCAATGCCTCTGTGTTTATTTGGACAAGATTAAAGGTTTCTATTTGATGTGGTTGATGTTTGTAAACATTGCAGTTTCAGTACTTATTACTCATCCATGAAGAAGATGAATGAAGCAAGGCTCACAGCTGATTTGTGAAGCTGTCAATCACTGCCCACTACAAAAAAATAATGAATGGCTTGTAGCTAATTGATCTGGGGGATTTAAACCTAGGTCACAGCTGTTCTCTTTCCAGGAATGGACGCATGGTGCTTCCAGGTGAGCGTTACAACTGTAATTTGTTTCATTGCCTCTGTTGGACTGTTCTCTAGCTTCCAGTCAGGGGTCTCTTTTCTGGGGAAGTCTTGTGGGAGTTCCCTCTAGTTATGAGGTCCCTGTGGAGAGTCTCCCTATTTACGGGGTCTCTGTGGAGGGCCCCTTAGTTATGTGTCCCTGGGGAGGTTTCCCTAGCTCGGGGGTTCCTGTGGACGTGAGAAGGAGGGTGGAGGGGTGTAAGGATTCCATAGTGCGGCGGGGGGGAGGAAGGTGGCCTGATAGGGGAGGGGTGGGCAGGTTGTACATTGTGGGAGGGGGTTGGGGGGGGGTGGCCCTGAGATGAACGTTGGGGAAACTCCTTTAAGAAGTTACCCCTATGGCCCACCGCGAAGATCACCACGTCAGGTTCACATTTGATGATTCCTGGTGCAGAGGACTGGAGCATCAAGCAAGTCCGGAGATTCCGGTGCCCAGACCGACGAGTAGATGCAAATGACTCATCAGGACATATTTGTATCCATTCGCATTCCCCCGCTGGAGCGCGGACGTGATCCCTGATCCCACCGGAGCACAGCGGTCGGTTCGGCGCCCAGTGCAAAGCTCAATTTCAGCCGGATGTCTGATTTTCTGCCCGATTGCGATCCTGCCGTCGCAGAGCAGAAAATCCCGCCCACTTATCTAAATACAAGTCATTCTGTTATATATCAAATAATTTAATAAACCCAGCGGCTAATGCTGTATCTGTCAAACACTATTTAATTTAACTTTCACTCTGTGTCAAAAGTTATCTATTACCATTCTTACTGAAGAAATATGGACTTTTCAATACAGGCGTTGAAAATTAAAAGACTGAATTAGAAACACTGATCTGTTCAGCGAGCATGCTGAAATGCTTGGCCAAGTTCAAAAGGTATCATGACTGCTTAAGACTGTTGAAGACTAACTGCTGTGTTAGCCTAGGTAAAGATTCAAGGCCGAGCATGATTTGCTGCACTTCTGAAAGACAAGGAGAGATAAGAAGGTCACGATAAAGGCAGGTGCCTTTTCAAACTATGAGGAACACTGAGAAAGAAAAAGAATGTGCTCCGGCCAGCTGTTTTAGTCGCAGCAAGAGGGTTCATAAGCAGCCATTTTTAAAGTGATTGTGAGCAGACAGAAATGGAGCACTTCAAAGAAAACAGGAAGAAAGAATTAAACCCTCAGTCTCCTAAAGCAGAAGCCGTAGGACATTGCTAACTGTGCAACTGATCGTCATTAAAAACAATTATTTAGAAAAGTTTGCAGCCGCTATTACTTTTTGCCTTGGGGTGTCCTGAAGAATAACTGAAAGGTAAAAAAAACCTGCATTCCTCACAGAGCAGTACTTTCACTTTATAGGTCACTGAATTCTTTAATGTTGCTTCAATGTCAGTTTATTTGCCATGATGTGGAGATGCCGGCGTTGGACTGGGGTGAGCACAGTAAGAAGTCTTACAACACCAGGTTAAAGTCCAACAGGTTTGTTTCAAACACGAGCTTTCGGAGCACGGCTCCTTCTTCAGGTGAAGAAGGAGCCGTGCTCCGAAAGCTCGTGTTTGAAACAAACCTGTTGGACTTTAACCTGGTGTTGTAAGACTTCTTACTGAGTTTATTTGCCAGCATTATGGATCACTGGCTTTGCAGCCTTATTCATTCTTACTAGGAGCAGGAGAACCATGGGCGTGCTCCAATTGCCAGCCATACTGCTCTCCCCATACATGCTCACAGCAGACAAAGCTCCTTGCCATGATTGCATAAAACTGTGTAACATTTATAAATTCCTGAAAAGAGCAATGGCTGGCATAGCTAATTTGTCTTTCTCGGGTACGTGGGTGGAAGCCATTCAGCCGCTTGAGGTTGTTCCACCGTTCAATTAGATCACGGTTCATCTGGGGCAGTTGCCTGCCTTGATTCCACATGCCTTATTACTAATTTTTAAAATCTTTCCCGGGGTGTAGACGTAGCTGGCTAGGCCAGCATTTGCACCCATCCCTACCTGCCCTTGAGAAGGTGGTGGTGAGCTGCTTTCTTGACCTGCTGCAGTCCATGTGGTGCAGGTACACCCATAGTGCTGCTAGGGGGGGGGGGTTCCAGCATTTTAGCCCAGCAATAGTGAAGGAACGGCGATATATTTCCAAGTCAGGGTGGTGTGCGGCTTGGAGAGGAATTTACAAGTGGTGGTGTTTCCATGCGTCTGCTGACCCTTATTCCAAGTGATAGAGATCACGGCTTTGTAGGGAATTGTTGAAGAAGCTTTGGGGAATTACTGCAGCGCATTTTCTAGACGGCACATACTGTTGCCTCTCTGCAATGGCGACCTGTGCCTTGTAGATGGTAAATAGGGTTTGGAAAGTCAGGAGGTATTACTTGCTGAAACATTTGCAGCCTCTGACGTGCTTTTGTCGCCACAGTATTTATATGGCTGGCCCAGTTCAGCTGCTGGTCAATGGTAACCACCTGGATGTTGATAGGGGGGGATTAAGCTACAGTAATGCCATTGAACGTCAAGGAGGATACTTCAGAATTGAGAAAATGATCACATGCGAACAGATTTTATGCGCCCCGCCTACAGGCGGGAAAGGCTTTTGGCGCCACACCAGCTGGGGCCGAAGGGACTTCGCCAGCCAGTGGAAGTCCGCGCATGCGCCGGAGCATCAGCGGCTGCTGACGTCATCCCCACGCATGCACAGGGGAGGGGGGTCACTTCCGCATCTGCCATCGTGAAGACTATGGCGAACGTGGAAGGAAAAGAGTGCCCCCACGGCACAGGCCCGCCCGCCGATCGGTGGGCCCCGATCGCGGGCCAGGCCACCGTGGGTGCACCCTCCGGGGCCAGATCGCCCCGCGCCGCCTCCCCAGGACCCCGGAGCCCGCTCGCGCCGCCTGGTCCCGCCAGTAAGGTAGGTGGTTTGATTCCCACCGGCGGGACCGGCATGACAGCAGCGGGACTTCAGCCCATCGCGGGCCAGAGAATCGCCGGGGGGGGGGGGGGGGGGGGGGGGGGTCGCCGACAGGCGCGCCGCGATTCCCGCCCCCGCCGAATCTCTGGTGCCGGAGACTTCGGGAGACGGCGGGGGCGGGATCCACGACGGCCCCCGGCAATTCTCCGACCCGGCGGGGGGTCGGAGAATCCCGCCCCTGCTGCAGTAAACAGATGCTGTAAGAATGTAGCCTTTACTGAACTAGAGTAAGAATCACCATTTCTGTGTTAAAAATTTCAAATCCTTGACTGGTTTGTGAGATTGTCTCGCAATCTTGCCAAGTGCCAAGATGCTAGCAAGAGGGGGTTTGAGTATATAAACAGGGTTGGGTGTGCCATTGCCATTTTAGATGTCTAGGTCGATGCCGAGTAGTTGGTCAGACTTTTCTATAGCCGTTTTGACACAGTTAAGTGGTTTACTAGGTCATTTCGGAAGGCATTTAAGAGTCAACCACATTGCTGTGGCCTTTGTGAACCAGATGGGTTTTTACAACAATTGACAGTGGTCTCATGCTCACTATTACGGAAACCAGCTTTTAAATTTTAAATTCTACCAGCTGCCAAGGTGGGATTTGAACACATGTCCCCAGAGTGTTAGCCTGGGTCTTGGGATGGCTAGTTCAATGACAATACCACTGCGTCACTGCCTCCCTTACATAACAAACCTTTATCAATCTCAGTTTGGTCATTTTCATTTGGACCCAGCCCAGCAATCTTTTGGGGGAGAGAATTCCAGATTTCCACTGCCCACTATGTGAAAGTACTTCCTGAATGGCTGAGTTCTGACTTCCACATCTTCTAGACTCCCCCACTGGAGTTACACAGAGGAGTCAGATGTGGTTCTAAACATGCAGATTCTAAGTAGATAAGGAATGTGTGAAAGGCTGTCTGTCCAATAGCTATTCAGCGGAGTTTAGTGTAACTGTCCGAATGTTATTATGCTGTCCTTAGAAAATTCTCTGTTTTAAAGTAGGACTGACACTGCTAGAAGAGAGGAGCCTGCAGAATTAAACATTGTTCCAACCTGACAATCCCTTTGGATCATGATGACAGGTTTTAACACAATTTATAATCCTCTCAACGTGTGGCTTCAAAGGCTTTGAGAAAGACTAGTGCGTGAAAGTGGTCAGCTCCTTGAAGGCAGAGAATGAAAATCTCAAAATTGGAAATTCAGAAGGCAAATAGGAAGAAAGATTAATGTTTCAGGTGAAGTTCTTTAACAGAATCTCAAAAAAATGTTGCAATTTACGAACTGTAGTTTACTTCTGGGATCAATGAGTGACCATAATAATGTGAATCCCTGAAAGCGAGAAATTTTACCATAAGAACAATTTTATTCATGGCAGACCAAATGGAACAAGAATTAATAGTGTCAAACTATATAAAATACAAACATTGAATTAGGAGCAGGACTAAGCCCTTATTCATGCCTTTGATACCTGTGGTCTTGAATATTCAAACACACTGCTGGCTAATCTTCCACATTCTACCCTCCGTACATTTGAGATAAGTCAAAACGCTGCATCCTGTGTTTTTTAAAAAATTTCGAGTACCCAATTCATTTATTCCAATTAAGGGGCAATTTAGCGTGGCCAATCCACCTACCCTGCACATCTTTGGGTTGTGGGAGCAAAACGCACCCAAACACGGGGAAAATGTGCAAACTCCACACGGACAGTGACCCAGAGCCGGGATCGAACCTGGGACCTCGGCGCCATGAGGCTGCAGTGCTGACCCACTGCGCCACCGTGCTGCCCTTGCTTCCTGTGTTTTACCTCACACCAAATTCCATTCACCTACCACCCCTGTGCTCGTCGACTTACAACGGCTCCATTCAAGTAATATCTTGATTAACATTAAAATTCTCATCCTTGTTTGAAAATCCATCCCTGGCCTCACCTCTCTCTGTCTCTGTAATTTTCTCCAGCCTACAGCTGGCAAGATCCCAAGCTCTGGAATAATCTCCCTAAACCTCTCTACCTCCCTCTCTTCCTTTTAAGATTTTTCTTAAAACCTTCCTTTGTGATCAAGTTTAAGGTCTTCCTCCGAAATGCAATGATACTTAACTGGCAAGGACATGATGCATGTTCTCACCCAGCAGCGGAGACGCTGTCATCATTCGTAGAATAGCCATGACCAAGGCCATGGTCAATGGCAAGGCTGAAACAGTGTGCAACCTAATCCTCCTTCTTGCATCCCATTTCGCCCTTGCCCCACAATTATAATCCACAAGCAGAATATGGTGCAAGTATGTGCCTCTTTCTCATGTACCCCATCTTACCCCTCTTCACTACTTTTGTGCCGTGCTCCTTTCAGATATCCAAGAACTGCAACCTCGTCAGGCAGTGGTGGAAGACGGTGAAGAGAAGACATACCATCACTTCCTCTCAGGTACCGACAGTGTGCATACTTTACAGGGTAGTTTAGAAATGGGTCCCACACGTGGTGAGTCATGTTACAAATGATGCCCTGGCATGTCTGTCCAGTCAGCACTGCCGGCGAACACGTGTTTGTACAATTGGCCCTAAAATCTTTTCAAAGTCTCCAAAAGGTCAAAAGCACTCAATTATATAGATCCAAAAAAAAAATTGGGCTTTAAATTGACAGGAGTAAAACGAGAACATACCACTTTCTTTGTCTCACAAATGATGTTGAAATCACTGCAGCGAACGTGGGTCTGAAATTCAGAATTTGGCGATTGTACTGTCAAACCTAAAAAAATTCAAACGATATGGTGACACACATGAACAGTGAGGGTAAATGCAGGAATTGCATGCACACAGTGGACTTGCCCCACCCCTTCCATAATAACAGGAGATATCAGCATGTGTAGAATAACTGGTATGGGGAAAAATAATTGGGTGGTGAATTTTGTCCTACAGTGTAACTACTGTATAAACTATTCCCACAAGTAACTTCTTACCTTTCCATTTTCTTATCTCTACTCAAACTGATTTTTCATCTTGCTCTTTTGAGCCAAGGTCATCTGTCACTACTGTATAATGACACTCTTAATTAACAGAGCTACCCCTCCACCTTTTTCCTAGTTCCCTATCTTCTCAAAACATCAAAAAACCCTCAATATTCTGTTCCCAGCCTTGTTCCCTCTGCAACCATCTGTGACGACTATCAGGTGTTTGATATTTATTTGTCTGTGCTAACCATTCATCCGTTTTGGGACGAATGCGTGCACATTCAGATACAAAAGACGTGACTTAACAGAAACATTTCGAAGTGTCATTTTGGGTGTGATTGGTGGGGTGTTTCTCCATGGTCATGTTGGCGAGATCACGGGCGGTGTTTAATGGTACATTATTCCGAAAATGGGCCCCCACAAGCTTCTCGCCATTACTAGCTGTCTCGCGTCTGATTCGCCAGACTCGTACCTCAGCAGCTCGCTGCTAACAAGGGGGAGCTCATTTTAAACGCTCCCTCATCACTCACTCCCAGTCAACGCAAAGGCATGGCAGTGTACAGGCATGCTCCTTGCTTTGGCCTTGCCAACTTGGCAAGGCTGCTAGATGCTGTGGAGGCGGGACGGAACATCCTGTTCCCCTGAGGGTGTCGAGGACCAGCGGCAGGATCACCAATGCCGCCTGGGAGGCAGTGGCAGCGGCTGTCAGTTTGGGCAGCATGACCAGGAGGACTGCCATCTAATGGCGGAGGAAGACCAATGACTCCACCGAGCTGCAAGGACCACCTCTCGCCTGGCATCAGTTCCGCCTGTCATCCCTCAAATTCCCAACTCCCCCCACCCACAAATCACTGGCCAAGAGCCTCCGTTGTACAGGCCTTCATTTACAACCTAATTTAATCGGAACCAAAGCTGGGTATCCACATGCTCCACTGGCGTTCAAGGTGCAGCAAAACAGCCTCGCCGTCCAGCGTGTTAGACTCACGGCGATGTGCTAGTAGACATGCAGCACTCACTACACTCACAATAAAATCACCAGCAAACTGAAAAAGCATTTCTTCAACACCTTCATCAAATTGCTCAGTCAGTCAATCCACCTCTCTCTCTCCCTCCTTCAGCTCCCAGCAGGAGACTCCCCAACAGTAGAAAATCGCACCGACACAGAGTACGCCAGAGGAGAGATAGAACTCACCTTCCCCTTCTCCATCCCAGGCAGCAGGTCATCTTACCATTCTCCCTTTCCTTTCTTAAGGCCACAAAAGCAAAGAGGCGGCAGCAAACAAACACACAGCCTCCAGGCAGCTGAAGCTGCAAGCAGCAAACACCACTCAGTCAGATCAATCTGCCTCTCTCTCCCCCTCTTGCAACACCCAGCAGTAGACTCCTAAGCAGTGGAAAGTTACACCGACCCAGAGCACACCAGAAGAGAGAAAGAGCTCCCCTTCTTCTTTTCCAGCCCAGGCCACAGATCACCCCACCCTCCCTTTCCTTACTCCAGGCCACAGAAAAAGAAGGAAACAGCAGTAGCAGTTTCCAGGCATTTACAGCCACAAGCAGCAACAAGCAGCAAACATATCCTGCAGCACCACTTGAGAATATTATATGGTCAACAGTAACAAAGATTTGGAAATCAACTACGTAAGATTCCACATACCACACTAACCAGTAAACAACAAGGAAATATCACAAATCTATATCAGCTAATTTTCACAAAAAATCCAAACACACGGTATTACCCCTCGCAAGTTTCGCAACTGAAACTGAGGATAAGCTCAAAATGTGTTATCATGTCCAGAACCTTGTCTTAGAAATGATCTGTCCATCAAAGTTTGACTTGTTCCGCATTTCAGTGCCATTCTCCATCCAGGAGCGCAGTTGTGTAGGCCCTTCAACAAGGCACAATCTCACCGGAAGCAAATCCTGGCATCCACATATTCCACTGGTACTCAAGGTGCAGTTGAACATCCTTGATTTCCAGCGTGTTTAACCCGCAGTGACGTGCCAGTTATATGCAGCGCTCACCACACCAGCAACAAAAGTATCAACAATTTTGCAAAAGCATTTCTTCAACGGCGTCATCAGGTGGCCCACTGGATCAATGTCGTGCACTAGTCCCCGCAGTGCCTTCTTGCTTCAAAGCGGATTGCCTTCTGCACTCAAATGTCCCTCTGAGCCCGGTAGTCTAGGACACAGGTGTCTTAGAAAGAAATTGCCCTTCTTTCTAGCTACAGAAAAAGAAGGAAACCACATTTGCAGCCACCAGCAGGAGCATGCAGCAATCACAGCCTGCAGCTGTGAAGTGCTCTCACCACTAACAAGACCGGTTCCTTATTCGCAATAGCCTTCAGCTGTGAAGCTCGAGGCTGCTCACAGTCAAAGGGAGTTAAAGTGATTTTCAGCATATAATCAAGAACAGGGCTATGTCCTGGAAGCGTTTGGTAGGATGGACAGACAGCAGCTGTAGTTGCCCTGTTTTGGGTTTCCATAATATTTAATGATTGCTTGAAGGCCTCACAGATTGTAAGACCCTCAACTCTCCCATCCCCCTGGCAACCCCCCAGTCTGGAATGATTCAGCTCCCTACCAAGCCTAACAACTGCCCCCCCCCCGTTCCCCCCCCCTCCCCCCCACCGTCCCCCCCCCCTCCCCCCCACCCCGAGAACTAGGGCAGCAGCCTCAGTGCCCTTGAGCTCCATGGCAGAAAATGGAAATGGCTATTCACCTCCTCAGTTCCCCTCAGTAGCCATTATGCCAGTTTCACATTTTTTAAAAAGGAGTACTGAACAAAACCCACATGATTTCTCACTGGGGAGCCGGTTAATTCCCGTTGCATTCGACTTTAATCTCGCCAATGAGGTTGAAATTGAGGTCAATTAAATGCTCGCCATATCTGGGCTGATCTGGAACGCATCATCAGGTGCGGGCTGGTTAGATAGCAAACTGATTCGGGCCTGGCACGAATCTTGATTTTGGCCTTTCCCGCTTTTTATCCGCCACACTCAGATCCGCGCCGAGTGCCAAGCGGTGATTAAATCCCACCTGAAGCCTTTAACCTCCCATCATTTTTACAATCACTGGCCTGATATCCTGTTGCGGGCTTAAATTTGCACTCTCTGTTTATCATTCTGGTTATCTTTACCTAAATCACTACCCTGCTCTAGAATCTTGTTATTACCCTTTGATTTACATCTCCTCTCACACGATTCCTTCCTCTCCCACAATTTAGTATAAAATCCAGTCTACCATCCTCGTTTTAGAACTTGCCAGAACACTGGTCTCAGCACAGCTCAGGTGCGGACCCTCGGATGGTACTGCTCCCATTTTCCCCAGTGCTGATGCCAGTGTCCCAATAATCAAAACTCAAGTCTGCAATAGCAGAAAAGTTGGCCTTCCCTTTGTACTCGGGTGTCAAAACCTGGCCCATGGATTTCAATAGGCCTTGACCTGGGTCCCAAACGACAAGTCAGAGCCTTGTCGTTGGGCAGAACTAGTAGCAGGTCACATGGCACTTCCTTACCCCATGTTGTTGAAATAAAGAGACATTTAAAAACCTTATGATACCTTGCACTTCTGTAAAAAAATTCAATTCACCAACATATAAATATTTAACTGCGAACGTAAACATCCCCAAAGAGAAACAACAGATGAATGTTTTGAGTGTAGAACGCACCAGAACTGATGAAAGAGGAAGTAGAGAGGATAACCTGTTTTCTACTCACAGATGCTGACAATGCATCTCCAGAATTTTCTCTTTTTGTTTTATAAAAGATAGTAAATTGTATGCAAATGGTAAATCTGGAATATTACTTTCAAGCAAATTAAGAAAAAAAAATAAGCACAAATGTCAGGTGTGGCCCTTCACAAAAGAGGTGATTAACTAATGGACTGGACTCCCAGGCCCTTTGGCGGAAGCCAAAACCCAATAAGCAAATGAGTAAAAAGAAATTAGATGCTGCAATGAAGATGAAACTATAGGGAACGGTGCCATCGGGGAATGGTGCCAAGCAAACAATACTTCCCCACAAAGGAAATTAAACAATTTCGAGAATAAGCAGCCATTGTGTAGGGAATAATACCAGACTTGGCTGAGGACTAAAGATTCACAGAGACGTAGCAGCTGAGTTCCCCTCCAGGTTGCACACCATCCTGACTCGGAAATATATCGCCGGTCCTTTACTGTCGCTGGGTCAAAATACTGGAACTCTCTCGCTAACAGCACTGTGGATGTATCTACACCACATGGACCATAGCGGTTCAAGATGACAGCTCACCATCACCTTCCCAAGAACAATTAGGGATGTGCAAGAAATGCTGGCCAAGCCGGCACATATCCCATGAATGAATATTAAAAGAAAATTGACTGTTCATCACTTATTCAGGGAGCACAAGTGGCGTTGGAACATAATGAAACATCTTTGCACCAATAATTATGAAGTGCAAAAGCAAGTGCAGAAGTATGGCACAAATATTAAGGTTCAAAAATACACTCCAAACTACCACGTGAAACAGGGCTTATATCATCTAGTTAACAAATACCTCAATTATTATTCAGGTTCTGTTGGTGAAATAGTCATTTGACTTGATAACCAGGAAAGCATACACTTGCACCACCAGTGTGGTTTATTGTCAGTAATTTATACCCAAGGAAAGTTAATCTCTTGGATTCCCACATGCAAGTTCAAATGGAGTTGCAGTGGAACTGTCCCTGTTAACATCTACCAGCTCAATGAAAAATAAATTAGTGCCGTACAACCCAGTGCAACAGAGAGAAGCTATAAAGTGGTGTTCAATTTACGAGAGCAATCAATCATAAAATGAACCTATTCAAGTGCTGAAATTGTTCTGTTTGACGAGGTTAACTGAGGGTGGGGGGTGGTGGCAGAGGATAACAAAATGTCAGCTGCAATAGGGAATTGTAAACAATTGCTTTGATATACTCTTCCAGTGGTAACATATCTGAACATTTTCCCATTTGTAAATAGCTCGAGGATGTTACACCAATTTGATGGAGTGAAATTGAATGGAAATCCAGAAAATACCATAAATCGTGGTGTACAAGTCGACCCGCTGAAGAGGACTACCTCACTTTTTCTGCCACAAAAGCCATGCGTTTTATACGCTCAGCATATAAGTCGACTGCCCTTACCCTGGTCAGCCACACCGATTTAGCATTAGTCGTCAGTCTCAATTTTTCACTCCAGGGCTGGTTGAGCACAGGGCTAAATTGCTGGCTTTTAAAGCAGACCAAGGCAGGCCAGCAGCACGGTTCAATTCCCGTACCAGCCTCCCCGAACAGGCGCCGGAATGTGGCGACTAGGGGCTTTCACAGTAACTTCATTTGAAACCGACTTGTGACAATAAGCGATTTTCATTCCCAAACACAGTTCTACTTGCCGGGATCGTATAAATGGCTGCAAGGGACCAAACAGGCAACACAGGCTCTGCTGAGAAGATGCCCTAGGAGGTAAAGAGACACCCACTCTTTGCACTGGATGCCAATTATGTTTCAAAATGGTGACCGCCAACCCAGACACACACCAGTGGTTCACTTTTATACTTGGTGAGGAATTTGTGGAGGGATTTTGCAAGGTTTCAATAGTCAACCAGCACGCCAACATGTACGGTGATCGGTGTAAGCCATAGAGCTCAGGAAGATGGTCAAAATCATGTCCCCCCCCTTCCCCCAGTGGCTCAGTTGCTACATACACTATTCTGTTTGTTCACATAAGAAAATCACTGTAATTAAGTAGGCTGAATGGTTCAGTGCCAGATTTTGATTTTGGGGTGGAGGGGAGCACCAAAACAATGGCGGGTTGCTGGCCGATCAGTTTCCCGCCAACCCTAGCCTGGTCCCTGTAATACAGCCTGAGCTCTTCAGCCTACTCACGTCCTTAACTGCCCAATTAAGAGGCCTCATAACACATCCACAATACTTTGGACCGTGGATGGCAGTGGATGGTGGGCGAGAGTAGAGAACCCACTTTTCCACTATCTCTTTCGCGGGTTGCTCATCGGGAGTGCACCTCACCCCCACCTTTGAACCCGCCTCCCCCCACCGCCACCAAGATCCAAAGATGGTATCATCTCCTGGTATCTCCCTCATAATCCTCCAAAACCTACTTTCCAAACCCCCCCCGAGGGTGCCTGATCCCTCTCTGCATTAAAATCCAGGGATATACCTCACCAGTCACCATGGGCCCACTGAATTCTGGTGCTGCTAGAACTGCAAGGGCTGCCGACCAATCTAATGCGAGACATCCTTCCACTGGGGGGGGGCTCTTCCAGCAATACACGCCTGCCATAAAATTTGATACAGCTGCGTGTTAAGGTGCTCCGTGAATGAAAGGTTTTTGATCGAGGTCAATTGCCAGGAGTTACACTAAAGTTTGACTTTGGGGTATCGGTGAGCACGTCAACATCTGCAGACAATCATTAATTTGCCTCCTCCTGCTCCTAAGAGAGCCCAGTGGACAACTAAAACTGTAGCCCACCAAGAGGAAGAGGAGCAATGGAATGTAGGCATATAGATTAACAAATAATGAATAACCACACATCACTAAAATTGCAACTAAGCACTGGGGGCCTGTAGTAATCCACGGGAGGCAGGAGTTCCGTCACCACACCAATATTTATTTACAATAACGATATTACAGGAGAAGCTACAAACAGTGCTGCTAGCAGTCCAGTCAACTGAAGACTGGCTCACAAAGCCTACACAGGTGCTTATATGGGCCCCCTCAATGAGATATTATTGAGGGAGCTCATACTCCAATTGGCCAACAAATAAAGCCAATTGGAGTTCATTACACCCCCCCCCCCCCCAAGGTCCGAGGAATTCCTGCCAGCTGGCATTCCTCTGAGCTCCTTCCTGCTCCTCATGTCTGGGTCTGTCACCTCTGTGTCGTCCGCCGGGTCGTTCTCCGAAGAGGGCGGGGTGTACCTTATAGGTGCCCGTCTTTTCCTTGACGACCTCCTTGGAAGTTGTTCTTCCTCCTCCTCGGGGAGAGGTGTCGTGGCGGCCTCGTCGAACGTGTCCATCTCCGACTCTGACGACTGGATGATGGGGTCTGGAGAAATTGCTCGGGGCTGGGGTGTGGGTATCCTTTCCGTCTGGGCTATCCCAGCTTGAGGCGGCCCTGCATCGCCTGCCTCCAAGTGTGGTTCCGCTGCCCTTATTTGGTCTAGGTGTTTCTTCAGCACCTTACCTCCTATCGAAACCTCATAGGATATGGGCCCTGTTTGGGACTCTACCGTGCCTTTGACCCAAGTTGGTCCATTCCCATAATTCTTGACCCAAACCGGTGCCCCCATCTGCAAATGTCTCTGCTGCCAACTATTATCATGCCCCCTGCGTTGGGCCTCCTGTTGTTTCTCCACTTTCCCCGTTAAATTTGGGAAAAGGAGACTCAGCCTCATCCGCAGCCGCCTTCCCATTAAGAGTTCAGCTGGCGGTATGCCCGTTGTGGAATGCGGTGTGGTCCTGTAATCAAACAGCCAGCGGGAGAGCTTTTGTGTCCATTGACGCTGCCGGCTGCTTCTTGAGTCCCGCTTTAAGTGTCTGGACCGCTCTCTCTGCCAGGCCGTTGGATGGTAAGGGGCCGTTTTGATGTGACGGACTCCGTTTTCCTTCAGGAATTTTCCAAATTCCCCACTTATGAATGCCATTCCGTTGTCCGACACCAATACCTCCAGAAGTCCATGTGTTGCAAACGAGGCCCTGAGCTTTTCAATTGTCGATGCTGTACTTGCCGCGTTTACCCGGTGGACATCCAACCATTTGGAGTGGGCGTCCACTATCACCAAAAACATTGAGCCCATGAAAGGGCCGGCGTGGTGAATATGCAGGCGGGTCCATGGTCTGCCTGGCCATTCCCACGGGTGCAATGGCGCCGCTGGTGGCGCTCTTTGCCCCTGTTGGCACTCCTGGCACCGACGTACCAAGGCTGCTATGTCTATGTCCAAACCTGGCCACCAAACGTAGCTTCGAGCTAGCATCTTTATTTTAGACACCCCAGGGTGTCCGTGATGTAACTCGGTTAAGATTGCCTGACGGCCGAGAGCTGGGACTATTACCCGGGCTCCCCATAATAGGATACCGTCTTCTACGGTTATTTGGTCCCTTCTGCTCCAGTATGGGTGCATCTGGGGCTCCACTGGTCTTTCCAGTTCCCCTGTTAGCAGTAAATGCTTCATCTTGGCTAAAACTCGGTCTTTTTGCATCCACAACCGAATATGTTGTGCGTCTACTGGTAGGGTGTCCAGAAAATTTAGAGTCATTACTGTCTCCTCTACTTTTGGTATTTGCGGCGGAGTGTCCGGGAGGCGAAGTCTGCTCAAAGCATCTGCATTTGCTACTCGCGTTCCCGGTCTGTGCTCCAGAATGTATCTATACGCCGACAGTAGCAACGCCCAGCGTTGGATTCTAGCTGATGCAATCGGGGGTATTGACTTGTCTTCTTTTAATAACCCTAATAACGGCTTATGGTCCGTCACTATGGTGAATTTTCGCCCGTACAGATACTGGTGAAATTTTTTTACTGCGAATATCACCGCCAGTCCTTCCTTCTCGATTTGGGCGTACTTCCTCTCAGCCATCGCCAAGGTCCTCGAAGCATAGGCTATTGGCCGTTCTTCCCCATTCCTTCCTCTATGGGCTAAGACGGCTCCTACCCCGTAGGGGGATGCATCACAAGTGACCACCAACTCCTTCCTTGGGTCATAATGCTCTAGGACATTTTCGGATGACAGCTGTTCCATAATGTCCCTAAATGCTCGGTTTTGACGGATGGACCATTTCCATTCTTGCCCCTTTTTTAGTAGCTGGTGGAGGGGTTCTAGGATGGATGCCCTATTTTCAATAAATTTTCCATAATAGGTTACCAACCCTAGAAATGATCGTAACTCCTGGACCGTGGTGGGAGCTGGGGCTTCTTTTATTGCCCTTACTCTGTCTTCTAATGGGTGTAAGCCTGACTCGTCTACTTTATATCCCAGGTACGTCACTTGTGGGGCCAGAAAAACACATTTTTCCCTTTTTAGCCGTACGCCTGCCTTTGCGAAACGCCTGAGCACTTCCTCCAGGTTCCTTAAGTGTTCCCTGTTTGTCCTACCCGGGATTAAGACATCGTCCAAATAAATCGCCACCTGCAGTAGTCCCTGCAGAATATTTTCCATCGTACGCTGGAATATAGCGCAGGCTGATGACACTCCGAAAGGTAGCCTAGTATAACGAAAAAGGCCCTTCAGGGTGTTGATCGTAGCGAACTTCTGGGAGCCCTTGTCCAGTTTTAACTGCAGGTAGGCGTGGCTCATGTCCAGTTTCGTGAACAAAGGCCCACCTGCCAATTTGGCATATAGGTCATCTATTTTCGGGATTGGGTATTTGTCCAGCAGTGCGTATTTGTTTAGCGTCTGTTTGAAATCTCCACAGAGACGTATCGAGCCGTCTGGCTTCAAAATTGGTACCACCGGCGCTGCCCATTCCGAGAACTGTACTGGTCTGATAATGCCGTCGCGCCGTAATCTTTCTATTTCGTCATCTACTTTCTTCCTTAATGCAAAAGGTACCGGCCTGGCCTTACAAAATTTCGGAAGGGCTTCTGGGTCCACGTGCAAAGTTGCTTTGGCACCTATGATTTCCCCCAAACCTTCCTGGAAGACCTCCGGGTATTTTTGGAGTACTCCACTCAACTGCCCGCTTCCACTCTGGAAAATTTTCATCCAATCTAATTTTAGGTCTTTCAGCCAGTTTCGTCCAATTAAGCTCGGTCCGGAGCCCTCTACTATCGTCAACGGTAATCTGAGCAATTGTTTCTCATATTCCACGGGTACATGAGTCGTGCCTAGAACTTCCAGGGGTTCCCCCGTGTAGGTTTTAAGTTTCGTCGATGTTTTTGTTAGGGTTAGTGGCTGGAGTCCATCTTTGATTTTTCTAAATGCTGCCACTCCCATTAATGATACGGCCGCGCCCGTGTCTATTTCCATTATTGTCGGCCGCCCGTTCACCCGTGGGGTAATCTTAATGGGTTCTGCTTTCTTCGTTGCAATATTATATAATTGTTCCCCTTCGGAGGAGGATGGGGCGTCTAGGTTGTGTACTTCCCTGCGTCCCCACCTGCTATTCCTCTTTTGCCACCTCCTTCTAGGGTTTCTGTCGCTGTTACCCCACTCTATCTGGTGCCAGAAACGGTCCCTCTCTGTTGGGGGAGCCTCAGCCGGTACTTCCCTCTGTCTCCAGTTAGTCCTGGCAGACTTGGGGGCAGTTCATGGATTTTCCTTTTTCCCTATATTCCTCAGGCTTTTCCTGAGAGCGGCTATCTGGTAGCAGGACCCGTTGTGGTAGTCCCTCTCACAGGTATCTACCTCCATTGGCGTGCCCTGTAGTTCCTGCGTCCCACTTGCTGCCTTTTCTAGGGACAGTGCGAGCTGTAACGCCTGCCTGCAGTCTAGCTCCGTTTCCGCCAACAGGCGTTTCTGTATTGTGAGGTCGTTTATACCACACACTAACTGGTCCCGAAGCATTTCATTTAGCGTCGGGCCGAACTCACATTTTTCCGCCAGCCTTCTCAGGTGGGTCAAGAAATTCGTGACTGACTCCCTGTCTTCCCGCTTCGCTGTGTAGAATCTGTACCTACGCAAAATGAGGGGTGGTTTTGGGTCGTAGTGCTCTTTCACCAATTCCGTTAATTCTTGGAAAGTTTTCGTGTCCGGCGCATCGGGATAAGTCAGACTACGTATAATGGCGAAAGCGGAGGGTCCGCACGCCGACAGCAGGATAAGCCGTCTCCTTTCGTCCATCAGTATATAATTTGCCCGGAAGAAGTAACACATTCTCTCCACATACTGGGACCAGTCCTCAATAGCCGGGTCGAATGCCTCTAACCTCCCAAAAAACGGCATTTTTAAAATGGCAAGGCTTACCCTCCGAGTGCGGCAGCTGGTCTCCGCAAAATTCTTAGTTTACCTCGTCGCCACTGTAGTAATCCACGGGAGGCAGGAGTTCCGTCACCACACCGATATTTATTTACAATAACGATATTGCAGGAGCAGCTACAAACAGCGCTGCTAGCATTCCAGTCAACTTAAGACTGGCTCACAAAGCCTACACAGGTGCTTATATGGGCCCCCTCAATGAGCTATCATTGAGGGAGCTCATACTCCAATTAGCCAACCAATAAAGCCAATTGGAGTTCATTACAGGGCCACTTCTAAAGCAAGAGCAATTCGAAAGAAGGGATGTTATCTCAACCTTAGTCTTGAACCTTGATAACACCACACTTGAAATACTGTGCAGTTGCAGAATCTATCTGACAAAAATGATTTACAATAATGATACCAGAACTGAGGCATTATTACTGTCAGGGAAGACTGAATAGACTGCGGCTCTTTTCTCCAGAAAAGAGAAGGCTGAGGGGTAAGCAGATTACAGTCTTTAAAGTTATGAAAAGATTTCATAGAGTAAAGGGAGAGATTATGGGCCAGATTTTCAGGACAGACTTGGGTAGCTTCAGGAAAATTTCCAACTTGGCAAATCGGCATTGGTTTGAAGGGCCGCCAAATCATGCAATGTTTGTTCCAGGGAGACTGGTGTGTAATGGAGCTGGCTGGAAGGGCCATCTTAGTTCTCTGGGACCTCATCACAGTTATAATAAAAGCAGGTAGGCCCTCTAGCCTCACAACTCCTTCCCCATTCCTCATGGCACCTCATACCTTCCATGCCAACTCAATGTCAATTCATACCCCATGCGTCCCATTAAGCACTACTAAACCTACTAAACCATGTACCTACTTACCTACTAAACCATGTAATAGCAATGGCAAGAGTGGAACTGCTGAGGAAATTTTTTTTTTTTTATAGAAATGTTTGTTTGATTTGTTGACTTTGCTTGATTAACAGATTTAAGTGGTTATAATAAGTTCTTTGCTCTAAAGTGTTTAAAGCCTCTATTATTGATACTTTCATAGTCTGTCTGAACAGCAAATGTTTTTCATAAAACATTACTGAATGGGTATTTTTTGACAGATTTTTGATCGACGGGAGAGTCGAGGGTTGTGGGGGATATTCAGGACAGTGGAGTTGAGGTCACAATAAGATCAGCCATGATCTTATCGAATGGTGGAGCAGGCTCAGGGGCCGAATGGCCCACTCCTACTCCTGTTTCCCGTGCCCTTATGTCAACATTGATTATTGCTGACTTCTTGGACAAGCTGACCTACTCCATGTTGGCATCACTGTCCAACTGGAACAGAAAATGATGCTATTTAAGAGGCAATCATTGAGTTGTGACACTGTGTGATCTGAAGTGATACCATAACATTTAGTTGGTACTATACGATTGGGATTTGTTGATATAAGAGGATAAATATACGGCAACAGTGCAATTGATGGAAAAATATAGAATTAAATATAAATACTATATTTTAAGGATCAATGTGGTACCTGACAGAGCCTCCAATGGAGGTAGGCGGATAGATTTCTTCAGGAATGTGAGCTCAGGATGGTAGAAGCGAAATGTCTGATCAATAATATACGGCTGATCTTCAACATTCACCTGTAGGATGGCAATCGGCTTCTGATTTTCAATTTTGAAAGACACCTGAAGAAAGAAAATCATACAATTGAACGATAAATTGCATAAACTATCGATTTTGTGATTTAAAAAAACTCACGCTGTGTGAAGCAATTAAAAAAAAGGTTCATAAATACCAACGCACAAGCAGCAAGTATCACAGCATTACCAACAACAGATTAGTGGGACATTCACCTCATCGTGTTTTAAGGAAGGCTGCTGTGGCCAAAATGCCTGTAACACTCGTTCACATGGAAACAGTGACTATATTTCACAGTAACGTGTTGCATGTAAAGAGCTTTGCAACGTCCTTTGTGAAGTAACATTATCTATTATCAGGGCCAATAATTTTAGGTGACTGAATAAATAAGATAGCATTTTATTGCCAAGTGTTGGAGTAATTAGATAATTATGTCACATTTTCATGGCCGTTGTAAATCAGTAGCCACAAATAGTTCTGTGGTGAATTTTATTGTTTTTAAACTCTACAGCTTAGAGGAAGACAGAGCAAACAGGGTTGAGCAGGAGTAGGCCATTCAGCCCGTCCAGCCTGCTCTGACACTCAATTAGTTTGTGGCCAATCATTTACCATAATGCCACATTCCTGCGCTATCCCCATATTCATTGACGTCATTAGACTGCAGAAATCTATCTTGACACATGTTCAAAGATTGAGCTTTCACAGTCCTCTGGGGTAGAGAATTCCATAGGTTCCCCACCCTCTGAGTGAAGAAATTCCTCCTTATCTCAGTCTTCAACAGGCTGCCCCTTATTCTGAGAAATGGCAGCAGGAAGAGAGGAGTCAGAAAGGAATACCAAAACGGTGATGTGATTTTGGTGATGTCGGGAATACTGGCCTTCTGAAATTCATGTCCTCAGGCCCATAGCGCTCCGTTGGGACTTTCTGCGCGCATTCACTGAGCTGGGCTGGCCTTACGGGTAAACAACATGATATGCAAAAACATCAAGAGGCAGCATTGCTCCTCAGCTGGAATATTTGAGGCTTGAATCTAAATTAAAACAACGATTCTCATCCTCAGCTGCACTGCTGATAAGATAATACGTACTTCAATCATCTTGGGTGCGGAGTTAGGCTGATTAACAATGTTCGTTTTTGAAAGTTTCCCATCAGCTGGTCCCTAAGAGAGAAAAAATAACAACAGTTTAAGGTGGTTGGTCTAAGCAAAATAAATGCATATATAAGCTGGGGGTTTTTTTTTTTCTCTTAACATTCCCCACTTCCTCCATGCAATGTAGTACTTCTGGTCAAGAGGGCGGACAAGTGATCCGAACCCAGGCTTCTGCCAAATTTACACCCTAGCCAGGGGCGGTAAACAATAATGTACCCAGTATGACTTGACATTTGAAAGTGGAAATCCACTTTTAGAAATAAGTTAGGTGAGTGTAAAAAATAGAAACCCAATTTTGCTGGCTTGTACTGTTTTACTAAACTAAACAAGCAGCCAATTGATTCCTGAGGGTTTAGCGCCTGCCTTCTGTCCATTCTTGCCAGGGTGAGTATAGCTACTATAGAAGTAATAGTGTTGTAACCCTCACAAGAGTCACAGAGTGTGGACTATCAGGTTCCATGTTGAGGGGGCAAACGGACACAAAAACCCCGACCCGGATATGGGTCGCAGCGGGAGTGGAGTTGTATGTTGTAGTTTATCATGTGATTAAAACTTTTGTTAGCTGTCATCATTGCTTCCTTATGGATGCTCTGCACCTGTCCAGATTCATTATCGGCATATTGCCCAAACAATCTGTATCCCTCTATTCCCATCCGTTCATGTGTCTATCAAGATACATCTTAAACATTGCTGTTGTGTCTGCTCCCACCACCTCCACTGGCAACACGTCCAGACACCCACCACCCTCTGCATGAAAAACTTGTCCCGCATATCTCCCCTAAACCTCCCCCTCTTACCTTGAACTTGTGCCCCCTTATAATTGAGTATTCCACCCTGGGAAAAAGCATCTGACTATTCACCCTGTCTATACCTCTTGGAATTTTGTAGACCTCAATCGGATCTCCCCTCAGCCTCCGTCTTTCCAAGGAAAACAATGAGTTTATTCAACATCTCCTCATAGCTAACACCCTCCAGACTAGGCAACATACCCTGGTAAGGCCCAAGCTATTTCATCTCTTGCATCCCACAGAACTTGGGATATATCCCATTTGGCCCCGGGGACTTGTCTACCTTAATGTATTTTAAGATATCCAACACTTCCTCCTTCATTATGCTGACATGTCCTAGAATATTCACACACCCATCCCTAACCTCAACATCCATTATTTCCCTCTTGATGAATACCGATGCAAAGTATTTATTAAAGATCTCACCCACCTCCTCTGACTACACGCAGACTCGTTTGTCCTTGAGTGGTGGCTGGCATTGTACATCAATTCAACTTTCCCACCTGCTCTCCAAATCCCTTGATTCCCTGGGAGATCAAAAACCTGCCTTGTCCCAGTCTTGAATGTATTCAACAGTGGAGCATTCACAATCCTCTGAGGTAGAGAATTCCAAAGATTCAATACCCTCTGAGTGAGGAGATTTCCCCTCATCTCAGTCCTAAACGACCTCTTATCCTGAGACTGCCCCTGCGCTTTAGACTCCCCAACCAGGGAAAAAACCTCTCTCTATCTGGGCATTATCGAATCTTGTATGTATCAATAAAATCACCTCCTATTCATAGAATCAGAATACCTACAATGCAGAAGGAGGCCATTCGGGCCATAAAGTCTGCACCTTACCCTATCCTTGCAATGCCATCTGGGGGAAATTTAGCAGAGCCAATCCACCTAACCTGCACATCTTTGGGCTGTGGGAGGAAAGCAGTGCACCCGGGGGAAACCCACACAGACACGGGAAGAATGTGCAAACTCCGCACAATCACCAGAGATCGGAATCAAACCCAGGTTTCTGGCGCTGCAAGGCAGCAGTGCTAACCACTGTGCCACCAATTCTTCTAAACTCTAGAGTATACAGAGCCTTTCATCTAAGAACAACCCTCTCATCCCAGACACCAATAGAGCAAACCTTTGTTGTAACATTTCCAAGAAAATCATATCTTTCTGTAGACTGAGAGACCAAGACTGCAGCACAGTACCCCAGGTGTGGTCTCACCGAAGTTCTAAACAATTAAAACAAGGCTTGGTAGTTCTGGCACACCATTCTCCTTGCGATAAAAGTCAACATACTATTTCCATTCCCAATTGCTTGCGACACGTAGAATTGTAAAACCATAGAAACTTACAGTATGGAAAGAAGCTATTTGACCTATTGTAGCTGCACTAGCAACAAGTTGCCATCCGACCTAATCCCAACTTTCTGCTCTTGGTCCATAGTGTGTAGGTTATGGTACATCAAATGTAGATCCTAGTACTTCTTAAACACAATGAAAGTTTCTGCTTCTATCATCCTTTCAAGCATTGTGTTCCAGAGCCTGAGCATCCTCTGAGTGGAAACAAATGTGCGCTTGAATCCCCTCTCAACCTTCTTCCTCTTACCCTAAATCTAGGCCACTGGCTTTGGTCTCCTCAAATAATGGGAATATAGCTTTCCTATCCAGTTTAGCTAGAACCCTCATGATTTAATACTCTCAAATTAGTTAAGAACAAAGAACAAAGAAAATTACAGCACAGGAACAGGCACTTCGGCCCTCCCAGCCTGCGCCAATCCAGATCCTTTATCTAAACCTGTTGCCTATTTTCCAAGGATCTACTTCTCTCTGTTTCCCACCCGTTCATATATCTGTCCAGATGCATCTTAAATGATGCTATCGTGCCCGCCTCTACCACCTCCGCTGGCAAAGCATTCCAGGCACCCACCACCCTCTGCGTAAAAAACTTTCCATGCACATCTCCCTTAAACTTTCCCCCTCTCACCTTGAAATCATGACCCCTTGTAATTGACACCCCCACTCTTGGAAAAAGCGTGTTGCTATCCACCCTGTCCATACCTTTCATAATTTTGTACACCTCAATCAAGTCCCCCCTCAACCTCCGTCTTTCCAATGAAAACAATCCTAATCTACTCAACCTTTCTTCATAGCTAGCACCCTCCATACCAGGCAACATCCTGGTGAACCTCCTCTGCACTCTCTCTAAAGCATCCACATCCTTCCAAATGCGGCCTAACCAAAGTCCTATACAACTGTAACATGACCTGCCGACTCTTGTACTCAACACGCCGTCCAATGAAGGCAAGCAGCTGTATGCCTTCTTGACCACTCTATCGACCTGCGTTGCCACCTTCAGGGTACAATGGACCTGAACTCCCAGATCTCTCTGTACATCAATTTTCCCCAGGACTCTTCCATTGACTATATAGTCTGCTCTTGAGTTAGATCTTCCAAAATGCATCACTTTGCATTTGCCTGCATTGAACTCCATCTGCCATTTCTCTGCCCAACTCTCCAATCTATCTATATTTTGCTGTATTTTCTGACAGTCCTCCTCGCTATCTGCAACTCCACCAATCTTAGTATCATCTGAAAACTTGCTCATCAGACCACTTATACCTTCGTCCAGATCATTTATGTATATCACAAACAACAGTGGTCCGAGCACGGATCCATGTGGAACATCACTAGTCACCTTTCTCCATTTTGAGACACTCCCTTCCACCACTACTCTCTGTCTCCTGTTGCCCAGCCAGTTCCTTATCCATCTGGCTAGTACACCCTGAACCCCATACGACTTCACTTTTTCCATCAACCTGCCATGGGAAACTTTATCAAACGCCTTTCTGAAGTCCATGATTATGACATCTACAGCCCTTCCCACATCAATTAACTTTGTCACTTCCACAAAGAATTCTATTAGGTTTGTAAGACATGACCTTCCCTGCACAAAACCATGCTGCCTATCACTGATAAGTCTATTTTCTTCCAAATGTGAATAGATCCTATCCCTCAGTATCTTCTCCAACAGTTTGCCTACCACTGACGTCAAGCTCACAGGTCTATAATTCCCTGGATTATCCCTGCTACCCTTCTTAAACAAAAGGACAACATTAGCAATTCTCCAGTCCTCCGGGACCTCACCCGTGCTCAAGGATGCTGCAAAGATATCTGTTAAGGCCCCAGCTATTTCGTCCCTCGCTTCCCTCAGTAACCTGGGATAGATCCCATCTGGTCCTGGGGACTTGTCCACCTTAATGGCTTTTAGAATACCCAAAACCTCCCCCTTCCTTATGCCGACATGACCGAGAGTATTTAAACATCTTACCTTCCTCTCTTCCAAAGAAAACAACTCAAGCCTATCAACTCTTTCCTCAACTACTTCAGTCCAGCCAACATTTTCACTAATTTCCTTTGTGCCCAGAGGTAACCAGAACTAGATGCAGTATTCCAGCTGTTTTAGAGTGTTTGATACAGTTCCAGCATAACCTCCCTGTTCTTATATTTTACGCCTCAGCTAACTATGGCAAATGTCTTCTCGACCACATTATCTGCCTGACCAGCAACTTTCAGAAACCTGTGGAAATGCACTCCGAGGTCCCCCTGTTCATCGCCACTTATCAGTATCCTACCATTTATTGTATAATCTCTTGCCCTGTTAGTGTTCCCCAAATGCATTATGTAACGTATCTCCGAACTGAACTCCATTTGTCACTGTTCTGCGAACGAGTCCAATCATATCTTCCAACAGGTTGCAGCGTTCCTCTTCATCATCTTCTTTGTATGACTAGATCAAAGTTTCCTCTGTACATCAACATTGAAAAGTTTCTCATCTTTTAAGAAATATTCTGCTTTTCTACTCTTAATACCAAAGCGAATAACCTCACACTTACCCACATTATACTCCATCTGCCAACTTGCTGTTCATTCACTTAACCTTTCTACATCTTTTTGAAGCCTCTTTGTGTCCTCCTCACAGCTTACATTCCCATCCAGCTTTGTATCAGCAAATTTGGCTGCATTACTTTTGGTCTCTGTCTAAGTCATTAATATAGATTGTAAATTACTGAGGCTTAAACACTGATCTTTGCGGCACTCCACCAGTTACAACCTGCAAACTTGAAAATGCCACATTTATCCCAACTCTCTACTTCTTGTCTATTAGTGGTTCTCCATCCATAGGGGCAGCACGGTAGCATTGTGGATAGCACAGTCGCTTCACAGCTCCAGGGTCCCAGGTTCGATTCCGGCTTGGGTCATTGTCTGTGCGGAGTCTGCACATCCTCCCCGTGTGTGCGTGGGTTTCTTCCGGGTGCTCCGGTTTCCTCCCACAGTCACAAAAATGTGCAGGTTAGGTGGATTAGCCATGATAAATTGCCCTTAATGTCCAAAATTGCCCTTAGTGTTGGGTGGGGTTACTGGGTTATGGGGATAGGGTGAGGTGTTGACCTTGGGTAGGGGGCTCTTTCCAAGAGCAGGTGCAGACTCGATGGGCCGAATGGCCTCCTTCTGCACTGTAAATTCTATGATTATTTAGGCCGCGAGCTAGCGGCCCCATTCATGAGGGCTCAAATCCCATTATGTCTGCTAAATCTTGTGTGAGGGTCAAAATGGGAATTGCGATGGCGAGATCTCGGTTTGAGATCTACCCCGCCAGTGAAATTATCAGGTTCATGCCCAGAGATGGCATCAATTCGATTTCCATGATTTTACATAAACTTTAATATAATTAAAGGGCTTTATGCCATAGTGTCTGCCATGATGGATCCTCTACCCCGGCAGTATGACTTCATGTCGGCGCGATTCACTACAGAATTTCAAAAACGGAAACCAGTCATGATGACCACACCGGGGGCACTGTGGTGCCTGGAGGCCCTGGGAGTTGAGGGCCAAGGCTGGGCATTTCCCCAGGCAGTGCCCAATGCAAGGGGGCACTGCTAGTGGGAAATGCCAAGTGGGGAATATGAAGGAGACACTGGCAGGGGTAAACCCTCCTCCATGGGTGTAGTGGGGGAAGAGAGGGGAGCCTCAATGACTGCAAAGGGAGAGTTGAGAGCTCTGATAATTGAAAGGCGGGAGAGGGAAGCCCTGATGACTGCAAGGGGGAGGGCGCCCAATACTTGGGGGGGGTTTACAATCTCTGTGGGCTGTGGGAATCAGGGTGCCTGTTACAAACGGCGCCCCAATCTCAGAATGCCTGTGTAACCAATGGGTTTAGGCCCCACCCACCCAGCTGGCTGGGTGATCCTCGCCAGCACTTTGAAATTGCAGAGTGCTGTTTAATCAGGTGAGAAAAGGTAGGTTTTACGCAGCTTTTCTCACCTGATGCAGCACTCTGTTGAATTTTGGGAAAATTCTGCCCTTAATACATTTCCTCCAACTTCTGAGTCCTTATTTTGCATATTAATCTTTTGTGTGTCATCTAATCGAATACCATTTGGTAATCTAAATATACTGGGAACTGGGTTGGGAACTGTGCATTTGTGGCACGCATTGCGAACTGTGTATGTGCAGCGTGCGTTGGGAACTGTGCATTTGCAGAACGTTAGGAATTGTGCTTGTGCGACGCACATTGGACACTGTGCATTTGCAGAATGTTGGGAACTGTGCTTGTGCGGCGCGCAGAGGGAACTGCGCATCATCCGGGAGCCCGGTGGGATTTTCCACTCGTGACGTAACATCGGCACTCAAAACAAAAGTGCTGATTTTGGAATTTTTCGGTGTTCGGAATTTCAGATAAGGGATGCTCAACCTGTACATCTATTGACTCTGTTTTATCTACTCATTACATCCTCAAAAATCTCTAATAAATCTATTAAACATGATTTATCTTTCTTGTTACCTCTGATCAAATTATGACTTTCTGAGTGCATTGGTTAAGACCTCCTTAGTAACATATTCTGACATCTTCCCAACAATTGATGTCAGGTTATCGGCCTGTAGTTCCCTGTTTTCTCTCTCCCTCCTTTCTTGAATAGCAATGTTGCATTTGCTTACTACATCCGATTCCCACATGATGTTGGAGTCCTCGGGCGGGATTCTGCGCAAATCGTCGGGGCGGGAAAAAAACGCCGCAAACTCTGGCGGGAACCACTCCGGCGTCGAGCCGCCCCAAAGGTGCGGAATGGACAGCACCAGAGTGGTTTGCGCCGCGCCAGCCAGTGGCTTGGCGCAACGCCAACCAGCGCCGAAGGGCCTCCGCCGGCCGGAAAATTCGGAGGACGGCGGGGGCGGGATTCACACCGACCCCTGGCGATTCTCCGACCCGGTTGGGGGTGGGGGGGGTCAAAGCATCCCGCCCCTCTATAGAATTCACTCAGGTGGGTTCTCTAAGATGCCTGCAACCGTATGAATGAGGTGCATGGTGACCTAATGTTGGTGTTCACATGATATAAAATGACTTACAGCATGAACACAGAGAGGCTGTTTTATTCACCTTGAGATGGCCACCTGCCCTCCAAAGCGTCGCTGTTCCAGTTGCCATTATTTTGATGCGGGTGTTAATCTATTTTTATTTTAAATGGTTTAGCATAAAGCTACTTGAAATCTCTCGTCAAACTTTCCGAAGTGGCTCGAAAAGTTTCAGAAAGTCTGCGGAGCAGCAGAGCTCTTCGCCATTGCTCAGCGTGATGTTTGTTTAAAACAAAAAGAAAAGCAGGAATGCAAGAAATTAGTGTTCTTGGATGATTAGAAACCTGCAATGAGAATGCTCCATTGAGTAAGCTACAGATTAACATTTAAATATTGTCTCCCCTGATGGTCTAGTGATTAAATTCACCGCCCTGTGATGTACTGAGTCTGATCTACACAGCTCAATAGCACTGTCGGTACTCACAGCACCATTGGGATAGTTTCCTCCCATGGTGATTTCTGTGGAGTTTTCTGTGCTCTCTATTGTGTTTCTGAACCCACATCAAATTGCACACATCAGTTCAGCTCAGCGCATAATAATTACTTGCTCCCAGCATTTGATTTGCTACATCAATGGACTAAAAATGATGACAAATCCCATCCTAAGCAGACGTTAGGGGGAGGGGGGGAATCATTTCTCAAAAAAGCAGCCTCCCTGTGTTCATACTGCAAGTCATTTTTTATCATGTGAACACCAACATTAGGTCATCATGCACCTCATTCATAATTTAGTGTTTGTCTTCAGCCACCTCATATCGCAGAAAATCAATAAGAATCAGATTGCAATCCCCTGATGCATTATGGAGGAATGGAACTGCTGTGGCACAAGGCCATTTTTCAGGGTTCACTGAAAAAGGACCTTTTCAATAAATAGATCAGCATCCTGTATGATCTAAAACTTATAAACTTATACATGGATAATATGCCACGTGACCAATAGTAACCTATTGTTCTGAGCTGTTGATTATTAGGGAGCCATGTGCTACTTGATCACTTTGTGCTAATATCCAAGGAACACCACTTTCAGCATCATTAATGGCTAAATAAAATATTGGCTGCAAAATACAGCTTTTGCAGTGCCCATAGTCTCAGTCTTAAGGGTGTTGGTCTGATTCCAAAATTGTGTTCATACTGGGCACACAATGTCTTGTGGCTCGAGATCCCATTTTGGCGAGGGTGTTAGCATGGGCATCTGGAGCGGGCCCCGGAAATACGCACAGTAGCGGATTCTGACGTCAATCAGCAAGCAAGACAAATTTGACGTCAGGGCTGCCATTGTCAACCTCGCGGCTCAAGCAAAGACCCACTCTTAACCACAACACACACAGCTAAACATGCATTCAGTAGCTGAAGGGCCCCACTCACAGGTTAGTTACTGATTAAACGCTACTAGCCCTGGCTGGGTTTGTCAGAGTGCTTGGTGCTTTGCAGAGCGGATTAAAGTTGGTCAAATCTATCGAGAGTGGCGAAGGCCTTCGTTCAAGTCATCTGGTCAGTTCATTTGCTCCCAGTCATCGGTGCTCCAATGACCATTCCCCTTGTGCTACAGCATGTGAGGGAGATGGAGCAGAGGCAGCACAGAAGGGAACAAGTTGTTCACAGAGGGAGAAGCCTTATCCACCCAGAGTCTTTGGGGAGCAATTCTCTTACCTCCAATTAAACCAGTTTGCCTGCATTATATGAAGTAGACACTCACAGAAATATGGCAGAGCTGCAGCTTCAGAACAGGGTGAGGACAGCACTGACAGTTGTTAGGAAAACAAAGGTAGTTTTATGGGATTTATATTTATATTGGTAAACATTAGAAGGTATAGTTTTAAGTGGGTTTAATCTACTATATCTGTGTAAGGAAAGGGAAATATATAGTTAGATTCATGCTAGACCAAGGTATTTGTATGTGTGGGTGTTTTAGTTTAAATTCTATTGTGTTTAGAGTGAGTTAGGGTGTGAAAAGTAAATGAGTTGCAGAAACATGTGGTCGTTACTTAGCCACTGGGGCCCTCTGAAGGGAGAAAGGCTTTTTGAATTTAGTTTTAACTGAATTTGCCTGCAGTTGAAGATAGGACACTGGGGAGTGAACATCTCTCAAACATGTCAGGAAATGACAAGCTGGATAGGAAAAGGGAGCTGCAAAGAGACAGACTTCCCAGATAAGCAGGGAATTGAGACAGAAAGAATGTCTTAAGAAGCTTGAGGATAAAGGTACTAAAACACAGAACTGTTCAGTAAAGATAGGCAGAGCTCAGAAGAAGGTTGAGTTAAAGAGACATCTCCAATAACCAGATTTAAAGTGGGAAAGCAGACTTCAGAGGTAAATCAAATGTTTAGTGCCATTTAATATAGTCTGGGAATTGACTCAGAACAACTGTGAAGACAAAGACATTCTGAAGGGAGTGAACCTTTGATGGACAAACAACTGAGAGAAAGCACTAATTAAGAGATCAGAAAGTGTGTTTTTTTGAAAGCGGGATTTAAAATCACCCATGTGGAAGCCAGACTTCAGTGATAAAAGGTGGCTTATGGTATAAGAATCATCTGGGGGGGATTTTGAGGAGCAATCCATTGACATTCACTCGGGTTCAGAGTGGAGTGTGTCTGACCACAGCCAATCTGTGTGTTTAAAGGCACTTTGTGTTACTGAGACTTGTAGTATAAGATATACTTGATAATCCATGTTAATCTTAAAATCTGTGTGTATTTGTTAAAACAAGGGGGGCGTAAAGGAGCATTGTATCATAATTCAACTTTTCATGTTTAATAAATGTTTTATTTTTGTTGACAAAACAAATTAGCTGTGACTGTTCCGCCATGTTTTCTAAAATAATTAAAAGCTACGGTCTTTTGAGCCAGTCTGGGATCTTCCTATCCAGCTATAACATTAACTGGGATCGTAACACAGTGGCTATGAAGGTGACCGTGGCCATTCATTTTTTAAGCTGAGAGAAGTCGACATTTGTAACATCTCCTGGTTTACTGTCAATTATTCAATGAGGAAGGTGTACGATGCTCTTTATGCCAGAGGAGGAACGTTTATTCTGATCTTTCTGACCAGAGAGAAGAGACAGAGCAAGCATGTGCACCGGGATTCTCCAAGCTTTTGCGCCGCAATCACGGCCAGCATAGGGGCGGAGAATGGGGCATCGGATCCGCGACGCCTTCCCGCGATTCTCCGGCGACCGGAGAATCACTGCTAGTCGGGCACGCGTGGTTGACGCGGTGCCGGTTGGGGGCCATTGGAAGAGGCCCCTGCGGACATTCTCCGGTCGAGTTCCCTTCGACGTGGTTCACATATGGTTACAGCCGGCGGGAGCTCGGAGTCACAGCTGCGGTGGTTGTCCTGGTGAGGGGCGGGGAGATCAGTCACTGGTAGGGCCTCCATGATGGCCAGGCCCGCGATCGCGGGCCAACAATTGGCAGGCGTGTGCAATCTGGGATGGCCTACTTCTTTGGCGCCAGCCTGCTGTGCGGGTCCACCATGTCGCGCGGGGCCGGAGCCACAGGCGGCTGCCGAGCGCATGTGCGGACCCGCGGCTGGAAGTGCAGGGCCCCGTATCGGCAGCCAGAGCTGCGTGGAGCACTCAGGGGCCCTGCAACACCCCTTAAAAATGAGGAATCACCCCGGAATGATTCACGCCCATTTTCCCACGGGCGTGGGGACGTAGCCCCATTATTGGAGAATCCCATCTGTGGGTTTGCCAAGATACTGGGCTTTTCCATGGTGTAGAGTGCCATAGTCACACATAGCTTTGCCGTTACCACATTAAAATGCTGAAACGTACCACAACACAAAGGATTCTATTCACTAAATCTAAGGATAAAGGTGATAACAGCAGATTTTAAGGCGAAGAAGACAGTACCTAATCAAAGAAAACCGCTAAGAAAATCGGTCAAACGGAGAGAAGGGGTGCAATTCTCCCAAAAAATTACTAAGTACAATTTTGGATAGATTTTGCAGATTGTTTCCTGTCAGCTTTTTGGGTGAGACCCAAACCTGTATTCACCCACACTTTGACATCTTTTTGAGCCTTGGGGTGGTTTGCACCCAGTCAAGCCCACACTTAGAACTTTTTTCAGCAGTGGGGAACTCAGCTCATCGGCCAGGCCACTCCTCAGAAATCAGAGCACCCTGATTCCCCAACGCAGGCAGTACCCCGAACACACTGGCAGTGGCATGTTGCCATGTTGGCACTGCCAGTGTGCCCAGGTGCTGGGGGAGTGCCAGGGCACTGTCTTGCTCCCAATCACCTGGGGGGGAGGGGGCTCCGATGGCCTCTGAAACCCCGGGAGTTCCCATCATGCCTGGTCTGTTCTTGTGGAGACCAGTACTAATCGGCATTCGTGTGAGACCTCACCGGTGCGGCCAGTGACTCCCGGGAGTCGTGAGGCTCAGGCCTCAAACAGGCCGCCCATATATAAATGAGTCAAATATGACTCCTGTGCAGTTTGGCAGCTGCCACCCTTTTCGCCTCTCCCGCAGTGCCAGTCACAAAGCGTTGTGAAAATCGCGCCCAAGGGGAAGTCAGGTGGTCAAAATTTCAGTTGGAACAGGGTCACGGGAGCAGGAAATGGGTTTCATGAACAAGATGAGCTCAGAGAGCATGGGGTAGATAGAAGGGAAAACAAAAAGAGATATGAATTCAGATTAATAACAGAGCTTTAGGGAAAGTTTCGCCCGGTGAACCAAAGGAAGGGAGCAGAGTGGAGTCGGCAGCTGATCAATTTGTCTCAATCTTAGTGACAACAAAGTTCATGAACTCCTCGCATGTGTGCATCAGCCTGGTTCCACAGGTAATTGCGAGGATAAAAATATTCTGGTTGTAAATTAAGAAGAGTGGTGAGATGATACTCAACCTGCACAAACTCCCCAAAGATAATTGAACTCCAAAATCTCATGTCTTTTTTCCAGAATCTGTTACCGTGTACACTTCACATTCACAAAGCACTTTCCACTTGTGACAATATTAATGTGTACACATAAACATGGAACTGGAGAAGATGAGCTGGGAGAGGGCACAAGGTAGACAGGAGGGAACTGGAGAATAGTTAATGCAGCCTTCAATACTTCAGGTCAAAGCTATTTTTCTAACTAGACAGGTAGTTCATTCAGGTAGTTCTCAGATGTCTAGTCATAACAGTACATTGCTTGACAAGGATATCTTAGGGTGGCATGGTGGCACGTCTGCCTCACATCGTCAGGGGCCCGGGTTCAGTTCCGGCCTTGGGTGACTGTGTGGAGTTTGCACTTTCTCTGCGTGTCTGCGTGGGTTTCCTCCAGATGCACTGGTTTCCTCCCACAGACCTGCAAAGATGTGCAGTTTGGGTGGATTGGCCATGCTAAAATTCCCCCTTAGTCTCTCAAATTGTGCAGTTTAAGTGGGATTACGAGGTTGGATAGGGTGGGGAGTGGGCCTGGGTAGGGTGCGGTGGGTCCGTGCAGACTCGATGGGCCGAATGGCCTCCTTCTGCACTGTAGGGGTTTTATGGATCTAAGCGTGCCTCAAACATTTTGGTTCTATGAGACACCCTAAAATTCAAATTGTTACATTTTGTATGTGTTTAACAGTTTAAAAATGAGGCCACTTCTGATGCAATCAGATCATAAGAGACAGTAATAGCTTCCTATCAGGAAACCAACCATCTGACCTCCATGTGAAACTCATAACTATTGTGAGACAGACTTGTACGTTGCATTTCGTCCCAACACAAAGATTTCAGTGAACAGCAGAAGACAAGTCTAAATTCACAGTAATTAGTCGTGCCTGAAATAGACGCGAGAAAAAAATCCACCTTGAAGCAAGGCCGAACTCTGTTTCCCTCAAATGGGTTTCAATTACCATTGGTTGATAATAATTCAGTTAGTAATATGAGTTAACAGTTGCCCACGGTATCACTGTGCTCAGTGGAGAGGAATGATAAAGGACACAATTATGTTACTTGAAACCCCTGCTTTGGTAAATTTGAGCGAGTCTTCACTCACCGGGGAACAAGAATCTCACAGCCAGGCAAGCCATGAATGCAAGCCCAGTGACTAACGAAGCAATAGATCTTACCCAGTGACATAGTCCAAGGAATGGTGGGTCCCAGATGGCTCCCTGAGATTATGAGAAAATAAATGAAAATATGAAGCACTATTTGCGGTCTTATGGGGCTTTGAAGAATCTTTTCACCTTGGAAATGCAACTTTAGGAAAATTAGGTCATAAATATTGTACAATAATTGCAATACCTCAGCACTTATTACATAATGCTTTTCCATATATTATCAAAGATTTTAAGTGTTTTTGTTTTAATTTATTTCTCTAATCTGATCCCGTCCTCTCCTGAAACTTCTCGGGGTACAGTTTCTCAGGTGTCAGTCTGATATCTGGCCCAGTCAGCTTGCATACACACAAAACCCCAGAGAGTGGGGACCAGCAGATTTCAAATCGGAGTCTGGTTTTGACATTGCCCAATATCCACACATGCAGACATGCATCTCCCAGCAGAACCTTCTGGATAGTGATCATAAGTGAAATCATGGCAGACTACATTGCCCGCAATCTCACCCTGTGGAACTTGAGTTCAATTAGTGTTCGATGTTGCATCAGTGACTCAACCTCACTGGTTTACACAACGTTGTGAGGTTGTGTAAGGTGCTATATTTATATATAGTTTTTTAAACTGTGGTATGCCACCAGAATTAATATCTACTAAATTAGCACAAACCTGGAACTGAACCAGAAGCCACGTTGGTCTTTATGTCTTGAGTTGATATTAACCCTTACCACCTGCTCACTCAGGGTGCTTTGATTTTTTAAAATTAATAAAATGGAATGGACCTGGATGAAAGGAACCATAGACATGAGAAGTTACCAAACTTCAGTCCAGAACGTACCTGTGGAGCGATGGAGTGGTTAGCACTGAAGGTCTGGAATTTAAATGGGATATAGACAATCTCTTTTGGCCGTAGGTAGACCTGTGGGAATTGTACTCCTCCTTCCACGTGGAACATGTCCTCCTCCAGTGGTGTCAGGGTTTTGGTGAGGTTCTTGAAGTGCTTCCATTCTCTGCTGTTTACAATGACGCTGTAAAAGATACCAGTCAAACACTCAATGCCTATTCTGATGAAAGAATAACCACAATCTGTTGTGTTAGGCTTGCATTTTATTCCTTAGCAAGAAGTCTAACAACACCAGGTTAAAGTCCAACAGGTTTGTTTCAAACACTAGCTTTCGGGGCACTGCTCCTTCCTCAGGTGAATGAAGAGGTATGTTCCAGAAACATATATACAGAACAAATTCAAAGACGCCAGACAATGCTTAGAATGCGAGCATTTGCAGGTAATTAAGTCTTTACAGATCTAGAGATAGGGGTAACTCCAGGTTAAAAAGGTGTGAATTGTCTCAAGCCAGGACAGTTGGTAGGATTTTGCAAGCCCAGGCCAGATAGTGGGGGATGAATGTAATGTGACATGAATCCCAGGTCCCGGTTCAGGCCGCACTCATGTGTGCGGAACTTGGCTATAGGTTTCTGCTCGGTGATTCTGCGTTCTCGCGCGTCCTGAAGGCCGCCTTGGAGAACGCTTACCCGGAGATCAGAGGCTGAATGCCCTTGACTGGTGAAGTGTTCCCCGACTGGAAGGGAACATTCCTGCCTGGTGATTGTCGCGCGATGTCCGTTCATTCATTGTCGCAGCGCCTGCATGGTCTCGCCAATGTACCACGCTTTGGGGCATCCTTTCCTGCAGTGCATGAGGTAGACAATGTTGGCCGAGTCGCACAAGTGTGTACCGCGTACCTGGTGGGTGGTGTTCTCATGTGTAATGGTGGGATCCATGTCGATGATCTGGGTACGTCTTGCAGAGATTGCCATGGCAGGGTTGTGTGGTGTCGTGGTCGCTGTTCTGAAGGCTGGGTAGTTTGCTGCAAACAATGGTTTGTTTGAGGTTGCGCGGTTGTTTGAAGGCAGTAGTGTGGGGATGACCTTGGCAAGATGTTCATCTTCATCGATGACGTGTTGAAGGCTGCAGAAGAAGATGTTGTAGTTTCTCCACTCTGGGGAAGCACTGGACGACGAAGGGAACTCTGTCCGTTGTGTCCCGTGTTTGTCTTCTGAGGAGGTCGGTGTAGTTTTTTGTTGTAGCGCGTTGGAACTGTCGATCGATGAGTCGAGCGCCATATCCCGTTCGACGAGGGCATCTTTCAGCGTCTGCAGATGTCTGTTACGCTCGTCTGAGCAGATGCTGTGTATACGGAGGGCTTGTCCATAGGGGATGGCTTCTTTAATGTGTTTAGGGTGGAAGCTGGAGAAGTGGAATATCGTGAGGTTATCCGTGGGCTTGCGGTAAAGCGAAGTGCTGAGGTGACCGTCCTTGATGGAGATGAGTGTGTCCAAGAATGTAACTGATTTTGGAGAGTAATCCATGGTGAGTCTGATGGTGGGATGGAATTTATTGATGCAATCGTGTAGTAATTTCAGCGATTCTTCGCCGTAGGTCCAAAGGAAAAAAATGTAATCGATGTGTCTGGTATATAACAGCGGTTGAAGGTCCTGTGAAGATGTTGGCATATTGAGGTTTGATGCTCCACTTCTCCAGCTTCCACTCTAAACACATTAAGAAGCCCTCCCCTATGGACAAGCCCTCCGTATACACAGGATCTGCTCAGACGAGGAGAGTAACAGATATCTACAGATGCTGAAAGATGCTCTCGTACAAACGGGATATGGCACTCGACTCATCGATTGACAGTTCCAACACGCCACGGCATAAAACCGCACCGACCTCCTCAGAAGACAAACACGGGACACAACCGACAGAGTTCCCTTCGTCGTCCAGTACTTTCCCAGAGCGGAGAAACTATGACATCTTCTTCGCAGCCTTCAACACATCATCAATGACTTCATCCTTCTGCACTGTAAATTCTATGATTCTATGATGAACATCTTGCCAAGGTCATCCCCACACCCCCACTACTTGCCTTCAAACAACCGCGCAACCTCAAAAAACCATTTTTTGCAGCAAACTATCCAGCCTTCAGAAAAGCGACCACAACACCACACAACCCTGCCATGGCAATCTCTGCAAGATGTGCCAGATCATCGACATGGATACCACCATTACATGCGAGATCACCACCCACCAGGTACGTGGTACATACTCATGCGACTTGGCCAACGGTGTCTACTTCATACACTGCAGGAAAGGATGTCCCGAAGCGTGGTACATTGGCGAGACCATACAGACACGGCAACAACAAATGAACAGACATCGCGCGACAATCACCAGACAGAAATGTTCCCTTCCAGTCGGGGAACACTTCACCAGTCAAGGGCATTCAGCCTCTGATCTCCGGGTAAGCGTTCTCCAAGGCGGCCTTCAGGACGCGCGAGAACGCAGAATCGCCGAGCAGAAACTTATAGCCAAGTTCCGCACACATGAGTGTGGCCTGAACTGGGACCTGGGATTCATGTCGCATTACATTCATCTTCACCACCTGGCCTGGGCTTGCGAAATCCTACCAAGTGTCCTGGCTTGAGACAATTCACACCTCTTTAACCTGGGGTTAACCCTATCTCTGGATCTGTAAAGACTTAATTACCTGCAAACGCTCGCATTCAAAGCTTCGTTTTGCATCTTTGAATTTGTCTATATATATGTTTCTGGAACATACCTCTTCATTCACTTGAGGAAGGAGCAGTGCTCAGAAAGCTAGTGTTTGAAACAAACCTGTTGGACTTGAACCTGGTGTTGTTAGACTTCTTACTGTGCTCACCCCAGTCCAACACCGGCATCTCCACATCATTTTATTCCTTAGAATGCAGAAGGAGGCCATTTGTACCATCGAGTCTGTGCTGACCTTCCGTAATCCCGTGCATTGATCGTGGCCAATCCAACTAATCTGCACACCAATTGCAATACACTGAGTAGAAAACATAAGCAAGGGGAGCAAGTTGTACTTTCTTATCATCTTGGATTCAGATTCTACCCCAAAGACGTTTGAGCTGGGTAGGCTCAATTATATGGGGAAATCTATTGTCACTAATTCAATGCTAAATTGGAGGTCTCACTCAGAAAGGCAACAATTTGAGGAACACTGGCGTAATGGTATGGGGAAAGTGCTCTCCTTGGTTTAGAACTGAGGCTTTTTTTAAATTTAAAGTATCCAATTCATTTTTTCCAATTAAGGGACAATTTAGGATGGCCAATCCACCTACCTTGCACATCTTTGGGTTGTGGGGGCGAAACCCACGCAAACACAGGGAGAATGTGCAAACTCCACACGGACAGTGACCCAGAGCCGGGATCGAACCTGGGACCTCGGCGCTGTGAGGGAGCAGGGCCACCGTGCTGCCCCTAGAGCTGAGGCTTTTTAATGGGGCAGAGGAATGGGCACTTTTGGTCTGCGTCCAACCATGTTGTATCTCATTTGAAAGTACTCCATTCCCCAGGATACGTATTCCTTTGAGTCCAAAAATTAAGCAAGAGCTGCTGCATGATGCCACGCTAACAGGATACACCATTGTGCCTCTAATTCACTCAAAGATTAACTCTGAAACTCACTAACTGAATGCCCTGAGTACTAAGAAACACAATCCATCATTTTAGTGTCAGGGTCACATGTTTCCAGAACAAATAGTGATGGGAGACATGAAGGGGAAAGAGTCATCGCCGGTCAATGGATGACACCACCTGATGCCCAGGACAGGAGAGAGCTTTGAAGAAGCTTACATGTGGGACATTTGTCCCATGGATGTTCAAGGGAAGAGGGGAATATAAGACAGGCAAAAATACATTTTATCGGGTAATTTTCAATATTTTTAGAGCAGGAATATTCAGACCTTTGGTCAAAGGCTACAATCCTAATCAGTGACTTGCTCAAGGCCCAATCTCATAAATCAGTCATCACTGTGTCCTACTTAAAATTTTCAACATTTGCTCTATCTCTCAATCTCCTCAATCCCACTTCCAAATTTAACCAAGAAGGGGGAGAATTAATCAAATCCATGGAGGAGGAGATGTGCTGAGGGTCAAAAGGGAGAAGTAGGTGAGCGAGACGCAGTTTTTGTTGCAAGTACCACAGGCTGAAATGTTGGGGATCAGACTTAATCCACCTGTGCAGGAAGCAGTGTACCTGAGCTCTGGATGTTCACATTCAATGGTTATTGTGTGTTGAACACTGTAGGGATTTTTCAGGCAAAATTCAAAAAATTCAGCGTTTCCAAGGGTGGCATACAGCGTGTACTGCGTGGTGATGGCGTGGGACAACATGTTGCTGATACTTTCCGTTTTAATCCGCTCACGGTATGCTTCTACGATTTGTAAGTCTCTCTCGTGATGGATTCGCTCCTCGTGTTTCGCCTGGAAAAGAACATACATACCATCAAGTGTGGACAGAACACCTCTCCATTTGGTAGACAGGTTGCAAATGAGTCAATAGTCTCATTGCATGTTCACAAGCTCACCCAGTCCACAGGAAGAGACAGATATTGACCTTTAAGCACGCCCCTTAGTTGACCACACTGGCATGATACTGGCAGGGCCAGGAACAGTCCACTCACTCACTCTTTCAGAGGTCTTGTGATGTAGTGGTAGCACCCTACTGCTGGACCAGAAGCTCTGGGATCGAGTCGAATTCCGGCCTTGTTGGCCATGGGAGGAACATTCAGCCCAGTTCAACAGGCTGATAATCAGTTCGGAAATCCTTCCACCGGTATTCCCAAAGGGTAAAAAACACTTGTGGCTGTGAAGACAGGCTAACAATAACAACTCACTCTTTCCCCAGCGGATAGTTTGGAAGCAGATGGGGAATATTTCTTCCGCAATAAGTAAATTATATTCAGGATTCTCAAATAATAATTAGTTATCCAGCCCTAAATCACAGGGGATCAAGAGATAGATAAAGGAAGATTAAGAGGAGGAAAGAAATATTGAAACATTGAAACTCTTTCCAAACTCATTTCGCTTAAGTCCCAAATGCGCCAAACATTACTGAGGAGTAAATTAAGCCAACCTGAAAAAAATGAGTTAATTTGGTCCTATTTTGATTTTTTTTTTCATTATTCTTTCATGGGATATGGACTTCTGGCAAAACCAGCATTTGTTGCCCGTCCCTAATAGCCCTTGAACTGAGTGGCTTATTGTGCCATTTCAGAGGGCAGTTAAGCGTCAACTGCATTGCTTTGGGTATAGAGTCACATGTAGGCCAGACCATTAAGAATGGAAGATTTCCTTCCTTAAACGACATCAGGGAACCAGGTGGGTTTTTACAACAATTGATGGTGGTTTCAGGGTCACCATTACTAAGACTGAAATGTTAATGAAAATGAAATAAAAATCGCTTATTGTCACAAGTAGGCTTCAATTAAGTTACTGTGAAAAGCCCCTAGTCGCCACATTCCAGCACCTGTTTGGGGAGGCTGGTACGGGAATTGAACCATGCTGCTGGCCTGTCTTGGTCTGCTTTAAACGCCAGTGATTTAGCACAGTGTGCTAAACCAGCCCCGTAATGTTAACTCTGTTTCTCTCTCTATAGGTACTGCCTGACCTTTTGATTATTTCCAGAATTTTGTGTTTGCACTTCAGTGTTCCATCACATTCGTGACTTGTGTCTTGTGGATGGTGAAAAGGCTTTGGGGAGTCAGCAGGTAAATTTGGGTGAGAAGCAAATGACTGTGGATGCTGGAATCTGAAACAAGAACAGAAACTACTGGACAATTTAATTTTTTTCATGTGCAAAGTTGTACCATGTTGTACAGGTCGTTGTTTCATTGTTGTTGTTTCTGTCATTTCTGTCTTTGTTGTTTTCGTTGTCGTTCTTGTTGTTTTCGTTCTTGTTGTTTCTGTCATGTTTGCTGTGTTCCTCTTTTATTTCTGGTTCATTTGAATCTCCTGTGGTTTCTTGGTGCTCCTCTTCTGGAGTCAAAATCTTCACAATTTCATTTCGTTGTGGGTTGTGGTGCTCCTCTTCTGGAGTCAAAATCTTCAAGATTTCTATTGACGTGGTCTCTCTGGACTCTTAAGTAGCCCTCCTCTGATTGTTGAGTGCTTCTGTACAGACGATCTGAGATCTGTCAGTCTCGCTGTGATCCTGCACATCCTGTATGTCGATTGTGATCGCATTGTTAAGGGATGTTGCATCTAGATTGGAGCGCTGGATGAGGGAATCACCTTTTAAGTTGAAGAACCTTAATGGTAAAACAATATCGATGGTGTCGTAGACCCACCAGTGGCAGCCTTTGTGGTGCTGGTGGCAGCCCAGGTGGCGAGAGGGCAGAGAAGGCGGAGAGAGACAAAGAGGGGGAGGACAGCGATGGCCAACGTGATCAGGTGTCGTTGGTCGTTCAAGAAGACGACGGATAGCGTGTGCTGTAGGAGGCTCTGTCTCAGCAAGGAGACAGCGTGGCACCTGTGCCATGTCCTCGCGGACTTGGCACCCCGTGGAGGAGGAGGATCCCGGTGGCCGTCAAGGTCACCTTTATGCCACCGGTTCATTTCAGGGCTTGGGCAGCGACTTACGTGGCATTTCGGAACCTACAGCCCACAAGTGCATCCATGAAGTCATGGATGCCCGGGTAGCTGGCTATATAAACTTTGAGCTGACCAAGTCCATCAAGATGCCTAGGCAGCAGGATTCTCTGCCGTTTATGGGATGCCTCAAGTCCAAGGGCAAACACATGGCACATATGTCGCCTTCCGCACACAAGGGCAACAGGGAGTGCCCTTCATCAACAGGAAGGGTTTCACTACATTAATGTTCAAATTGTGTGTAACCACTGCCTCTGGATCATGCACATGCACGCACGCTTCCCAGGGAGCGTGCATGACAGCTACACCCTGTGACACTCGGAGATCCCCGGCGTCTTTGAGGACCAGCCCAAGATGACGGGTTGGTTTGCGGAGTGATGAGGGGTACCATCTGAGGACCTGGCTGATGATGCCAGTGCAGCAGCTGGAAACCGCGACCTGGTATAACGTGCCCATTCTGCCACCTGTGATTGAGCAGTGCATCGGACTGCTGAAAATGAAAATGGGGTTCCGATGCCTGGACCCCTCTGGTGGTGCACTGTAGTACACCCCCAGAGGGTATCCAGCTTTGTGGTGTTCTGCTGTGCCCTCTACAAACTAGCACAGCAGCGGGGCGACATGCTGGAGGAGGAGGGACATGTGGACTGGTCTGAGGTTGATGAGGAAGGGCCGGACCAGGAATGGCTGGAAAACGAGACCGGGAGGACCAGTGAGAGCAGCCGGTGGAAGGAGGACAGGCAGCGGTGGCAGCGAGTGTCCAGTATGCCTGGAAGGCCAGGGAGGCCCTCATCCTCGCCCGCCTTTCATAGGACGTGCCTTTTCCTGTCTTTTCACCCCTTTTCCCACCCAATTATGCCGATCACCCCTCCCCCATTACCACCCCCATCCCAATCCTCCCACCCATCTTTCACACCCCCAGTTCCCACTCTGTGATCCTCAATCTTTTTGAGCTTCCGTTCTCTGCCACTGTGTCGAGGTGCATCCCCTGGATGCACATTGGAGGTGGAGCAGCCTGCTGCTTTTTGTATTTGGCCTTTGATGCTTTTGGCGGGTATCCTCTGGAAGGCCTGGAGCTGGAGGGCCCTGGCAACCTTATTGGAGATACTGGCTTTGCCGTGCCACCCTGTCCTGCCCACTGACCTTGTCAGGAGGGCGAGATTCGGAGGAACTGGAGACTGCCGTCGGCTCGCTGGTGCAAGGCACCAGGTGGGGCTTCAGTGGTCCCTGCACCCTGATGGTATCCGGGAAGTTGCACTTAGAACCTCTCCCATTAGTCTGCCCCCCAAATATCTGTTTATTATATAAAATCTTGCAGTTTCCTTTAAAAGTGCACTCCATTTTCCTTTGTTGATGGAGCTTAAATCTGAGCACCTTACCAAAATGCGGGTCTTTGATTTAAGATCGACACCTGACTCGAGTTGCCGGACAGCCATCATCCTCTCCAGCTTCCGTTTCCGAACAATATCTGCATCATTATCCAGTTCTTGATGCCCAAAACTGTTAAGTCGGGCTCTGGAGAAAATGACCGAGGCCAGTTCACTGTCCAAGTCTATCATACGCTGTGCTCTAGACATGTTGTGACCTGAAAAGAAAGCGAAAGAGAAATTGCAAGATAATTGGCAGAAAATCCAGAAGGGAAATTAGACGCATTCCTGTTTAAACACAGTGGGCGGAATTTTCAGGGTATTTTTCAAAGTGCCGGCTCCGGCAAGAAAAGCGATGTGCAGCTTGCCGGCTGCATTGCCCGCCATATTTTCCACCACTTTGTAAAAAAAAATGCTGGAGGTAGGCCTCACGCCACCAGAGATCAGAGAGTTTTTAAAAGGATGCCCAGATCTAACAAATGTAAAAATACAACCTGAGATCTCCCTCATGTACATGGAGACACCCGCCCACACACGCAGGGTGTGCCTTGATGAAAGCTCTTTCGCCCTGCCTGTAAAGCATTCACACATGTAGGAAAAGTGTAACTAATCAGAGTCCCCATAGGCAGGCTATCAGCCAGTACTGAAGGTAACTCGGGATTCCTTACATAGAGCAATTGGTACGGACTATACCCTCTAACCTTCTGAAGTGAATTATTTTCATTAGCTGCCCATGCCAGTGCAGTTGTCAAATTGCTGCTTGGTTGATTGGCTAAGATTTTATGCAGCATTTAGTCTATGACTGTGTGATTCCTTTCACAGAGTCCCTTGCTGAAATTATTTTCAGTTCAGTACTCATGATCGCAATGTCCATGTTTTCACACGTGTCTCTGAACTCAACCTTTAGCAAATTCTGCCACCCCCCCCACCCCGCCCCCAGGATCAGACAGAAACTTAGCCAGTGCCCCAAGTCCAGTCCCTATCCTTTTTTCTGTGACTTGATCTACAATCATCTTTTTGTCCTTGCCATGTATTACTGCAGAAAGGTTATTTCCTCAGCAACCAGATTTAAAGTGCAAAACGAAAATACCTCTGTCTTCACCCCATATCGTTGGACTCATGGCAACTACCTCATTAAAGTCACATGTCAATGGAAAGTCTACAATAGGACATTGCAGTGTCTCCTGATACATTTTACCTATTTTACATTTCTTATTAATCTCTTTGATGAGCCTTGTATACAATCAACATCCTTGGAAACTGAACTGGACTGGCCATATTAATTCTGTGACCACCAGGGCAGGTCAAAGGCTAGGAATCCTACGCCGGGTAACTCACCTTCTGACCGCCAAAGCCTGTCCTCCATCTACAAGGCACAAGTGAGGAGTGTAATGGAATACTCCCCACTTGCCTGAATGCGTGCAGCTCCAACAAGACTCAAGAAGTTCAATACCATCCAGGACAAAGCAGCCCACTTGATTGCTCCCCTTCCACAAACATTCAAACCCTCCACCACTGACGAACAGTGGCAGCCACGTGTACCGTCTACAAGATGCACTGCAGTAACTCACCAAGGTTCCTTAGACAACACCTTACAAACCCACAACCACTATCATCTGCAAGGACAAGAGCAGCAGATAGCTGGGAATCCCACCACCAGGAGGTTCCCTTCCAAGTCACTCTCCACCCTGACTTGGAAATATATCGCCGTTCCTCCACTGTCACTGGGACAATATTCTGGAACTTCCTCCCTAACATCATAGTAGGTGTGCCTATACCTCGAGGGCTGCAGCGGTTCAAGAAGGAATCTCACCACCACCTTCTGAAGGGCAACTAGGGATGGGCAATAAATGCTGGCCTAACCAGCGACACCCACAACCCATAAATTATAATTTTTTTAAATTAACCACACCTCCGTCCTTTAATCTTTGACAGGAAGGATGAGCAAATTATTTGTACAGCTTTAAGACAATTTGCTTATTTTCTCTCTGTTCTTAACACCTGGTGCCTTTAATACTTCTCTAACACTCCAACTCGGAACATCGATTCTGGTAGTACAGGGCTTGAGTGTTGCTGCATTGCCAAAGCTTTCATCTTGAACTCATCAGGACAATGATAAGAATACCAATAACCATGAAGCTTTATTGATCAATTTTCAAACAAAGCTTGACAGTTAACTGCCAGTCATCTCTAACTGGTGCATTCTCTATGGCAACGCCTCTAACAATCAGAGTCCACTTGCAAACCAATCAGCACTCTCTTCCCATAGAGTATAAAGTTGTTGTATCCCCTGATATTGGAATTATTGCGATTGTTCTGATGAGTGCAAGAGAAAGAACTTTGACAAAATGTATTTTTTCAGCAACGCATCCAATTTTGGTAAATGGATTCAATAATGCCCTATCTGGGTAAGCTGAAGATCTATTAACTTTTCACAATCAGTTACTTTATCATGCTCTATGTCTATGTTCCATTTATGCCTTTTCCATGGAAAACTTAGTTAACAACAGAAGTTTATTACTGGACACTAAATCAGAAACAAAACCCTGGCCAAAGTGTGTAAAGGACAACAGTTTTCCAGAATTAGCTAAAGGGCCAGAAATTTGTCTCCGATGATGGCATAAAACATGTGTTATTGGATTGGCCGTCATACTCAGTGCCCGATTCCGTTTAACTGCAATGAATGAAATTAAATATCACAAAGAATCATAGAATTGTTACAGTATAGGACTTCCGGTGGCGTGGGCACGCAGGGCGGCCGGAGCACGAAGAGCTCCCGCCGGTGGCCGTGAGTCGCGGCGTTTTCAGGGATTTCCCCGAACTTTAGCGCACCCCGCCCGACTTCCATCGGCATTTGGGGCCGTCGGGAGCAGCCAGTGGGGCCGGTTTAGAAACCGGTGAAGAACCCCGCACGGGTGTTGGGCGGCGGGGGCTGAGGCACTGGGCCCAGCGCGCGCCGGGGCCAGAGCAGTGGGGGCGGAGCTACGAGGAGGCAGGCCTGAGTCCAGGGCACCATGTAAGTGGGGTGTCCCAAATCGGATGGCTCCCACCTAGGAGGGAAGAAAGAAAGCTGACACCTGGTCCCAGGGGAGTTCTGGATGAATACAGAGGAGAAAGAAAGAGAGCTGGAAGATTTAAAGAAATTTAAAGAAGTTTGGTGAAGTTTTCTTTTCCTCCTTTTTTTTTAAAAAAAAGAATAATTCAGTTTGATGAAGGACAGAAGGGTGGAGGGAGAGAGAGGAGAAGAGAAAGAAAGTAAAAAACAATAAGCCGCTAAAGGATGCGAAAAGCAGCATCGAAGAAAGGAGGAAACGCGGGGTCGCCGCTGAAGGAGAAGACGAATAAAAGTGGTGATAGGATGGTGGAAGCCGAACTGCAAAGCGTAGCCGCACTATTTACGGTGGAGAAGATGACTGAGGTGATGGCGGTGGAGCTGGAAAAACAGTTTGCAAGGCACATGGAGGCCTGGAAAAAGGAGACAGCGGCCGCATTGAAGTTACTGGTGGAGGAGGCAATCGCCCCGATAATTGCCCCGTTGAAGGTGGCGGTGGCAAAGGCATTGGTCGAGGTGAGAGAGCAGGGCGAGAAGATGAAAGAAGTGGAGGAAGCCATGTCACGACACAGCGACCAGGCCATCTTGATGGGAGATGAGTTGCGGAGGGCTGTGGAAACTAATAGAGGTCTCCGAGCATAGCTGGAAGACTTGGAAAACCGCTCAAGGCAGCATAATTTGAGAATTGAGGGCTTGCCCGAAGGGACAGAGGGCCCAAGGCCAACACAATACTTCACTAAGAAGTTGGAGGAGTTGATGCGGGAGGGTGAGAACCCCTCCCAGTACGAGCTAGACCGAACCCATTGGTCATTAAACCCGAAGCCCAAACTGAACGAGCCGCCAAGGGCAGTAATTATCTGCTTCCATAAGTTTTGCATGAAGGAGAAGGTATTAAACTGGGCGAAGCCGAAGCGGGAGGTACTATGGGATGGTACTACGGTCCGGATCTACCAGGACTTGACGATGGAGTTGGCAAAAAGACGAGCGGCGTTTGGGCGAGTAAAGGCGACGTTTTACAAGAAGGGGGTACGGTTTGGTATGGTGTACCCAGCGAGGTTGAGGGTAACGTATAACGGCAAAGACCTTTATTTTGAGACAGCGGATGCGCAGCTGAGGCGTTCGTGAAGGCAGAAGGCTTGGGACAGACATGAAGAGCGGAGCTGGAAGAGAGACTGTGGACTGTGTTTGAACAGCCGGAAAATGTATAAATGTTATAACTTTCTTTTTACGGATTTGTATTGTAATTTACTTCTCTTTGCATTGTTATAGAGTTTAAGTTAATGGTGGAAGGGGATGATATATTTTGGCGGGGGGGAGCCACCCGCACTAGCTAGCTAAAGTCAGCTAGTGAATGGAGGTGACAGGAGAGGAGGGCTGCGGACATTGGAGCCTACGAGGCGAGCGAGGGGGGGGGGGGGGGGGTGTTGGATGCTGGGGGATGTTGTTTCAGGGGAAAGGTTTCGGTGGGGGGGGAGGGGTTCGATGTTAACAATGGACAGGGGCGGATAAGACTTATGGGGCAGGGCCTGGCGGTATGTTGCTTGTGGATAAGAAAGGTGGGGGGAGGGGGGGGGTTTGTGAGAGACCCCCAGTAAGGATAGTCACATGGAACGTGAGAGGGCTAGGAGGTCCAGTCAAGAGGGCAAGGGTGCTTGCGCATCTTAAAAGTCTGAAAACTGATGTGACAATGCTGCAGGAGACTCACTTGAGAGTGAAGGACCAGGTGAGACTTAAAAAGGGTTGGGTTAGCCAAGTGTTTCACTCTGGATTTGATGGAAGGGCTCGAGGGATAGCGGTGTTGTTCAGCAAAAGGGTACGCTTCCAGATGGAGAAGATAGTGGCAGATCAGGGGGGTAGATATGTGATTGTGGCAGAGGCGCTGGACGGGAGATTAGTGGCGCTGGTAAGTGTATATGGTCCCAACTGGGACGATGCGGGATTTGCAAGGAAGGTGTTTGGAGCCATTCCTGACTTGGACACACACGAGCTGATTGTTGGGGGGGGGACTGGAACCTGGTGCAGGAGCCAAGGTTGTTTAGATCACGGCCGCGCTCGCCGGTCCCATCGGGGGGGGGGGGGACAAAGGCGCTGGCTGGACTAATGGTAGAAATGGGAGGGGTGGACCCTTGAAGGTTCCTGCACCCAGGGGAACGGGAGTACTCGTTTTTCTCAGCAGTCCATAGGGTATACTTGCGGATTGACTTTTTTGTGGTGGGAAAGGCTTTGCTGGCTGGAGTCAAGGGGTTGGAATATTCTGCAATTGCTGTGTCAGATCACGCGCCACATTGGGTCGATATGGTGCTGGAGAAGGGGGTAGTGCAGAGGCCGGGGTGGAAACTGGATGTGGGGCTTTTGGGGAACCAAGTATTCTGTGAAAAAATTGAAAAGGTGAATATTATAAATAGAACATAGAACAGTACAGCACAGAACAGGCCCTTCGTCCCTCGATGTTGTGCCGAGCAATGATCACCCTACTCAAACCCACGTATCCACCCTATACCCGTAACCCAACAGCCCCCCCCTTAACCTTACTTTTTAGGACACTACGGGCAATTTAGCATGGCCAATCCACCTAACCCGCACATCTTTGGACTGTGGGAGGAAACCGGAGCACCCGGAGGAAACCCACGCACACACGGGGAGGGCGTGCAGACTCTGCACAGACAGTGACCCAGCCGGGAACCGAACCTGGGACCCTGGAGCTGTGAAGCATTTATGCTAACCACCATGCTACCGTGCGGGTGAGGTGTCAATGGCAGTCGTCTGGGAGGCTCTAAAGGTGGTAGTGAGGGGTGAGGTAATTTTGTTTAAGGCCAGGGTGGACAAAGAGGAGAGGTTGGAGCGGCAGAGGCTAATAGATGAGATGTTGGAGGCAGATAGGAGTTATGCGGAGGATGGAGACCCAGCGATGCTGGGAAAGAGGAAGGAACTACAGGCGAGCTTCGACCGACTGTCCACCATGAAGGCGGTGCGCCAACTGAGACGAGCGAGGAGTGCAGTTTATGAACATGGAGATAAGGTATGTTAACAGGTCAGCTCCAGAGGGAGGCAGCAGCAAGGGAAATTCTTCAGGTAAGGGATAGGGCCGGGAAGTTGGTGGTGGCTCCGGAGCTGATTAACAAGGTTTTTGAGGAATTCTACGAGAGGTTGTACAGGTCAGAGCCACCCGGGGGAGACCGTGAGATGCTGGAATTTCTAGATGGGTTGGAGTACCCAAAGCTAGGGGAGGGAGACAGGGCTACATTAGAAGGAGCAATACTGGAAAAGGAGATAAAAGACCCGATTGGGAGGATGCAGTCGGGGAAGGTGGCAGGGCCGGATGGGTTTCCTATTAATAAAGTCTGTATGCTTTATTATCCGCTCTCTCAACCTATCCTGCCACCTTCAATTACTTATGTATTTATACACCCAGGTCCCTCTGTTCCTGCATCCCCATGAGAGTTGTATCCTTTATTTTATAGTATCTCTCCATGTTTCTCCTGCCAAAATGAATCATGTCACATTTCTCCGCATTGAACTTAATCTGCCACTCGCCTGCCCATTCTGTCTGTGGACTTTTGAAATACCCTCCACAGTTCACAATGCTCCCAAGTTTTTTATTATCTGCAAATGTTGAAATTGTGCCCTTTATGTCTAGGTCCAGGACATTATATATTTCAAGAAGAGAAAGGGTTCAAACATTGACTCCTGACGCTGCATAGAATGGCCGTTCCAATGTTATCCGATATCACCCGTTTCACGTCACTGCCTGAGATGATTTTCTATCCTCCAAGAAACAGAAAGCTAATTTTTTGTAGTTAGCCTGTACATGAGTAAAATCAATTCCATTTGTTCCACTATGGAGCATCTCCTGCTATCTCAAAGCGTTCTATCCTGAACTATAGAAGGAAGGAGACTAATTAATGGTTGATTGAACACTCACCAATGAGTCTCTTCATGCCCTGTGTAGATAGGCTTCCACCAGAAAACCCGCCAGTTCCATCATGGGAGGAGATGATCCTTGACTGAGGAGTAGGCAGAGGGCTTTTTGCTGTCCGCTTAGGTTCGTGACCTGTGGAGACAAAACTCGTGACAATGTTATCCAAACATAACATTACTGTGAGAAATGATGATGTCTGACATAAGAGGAGCTTGATTATTTATATAAAACTGCATTCCATTCTTGATTTGGCACTTAGCACCCAGCTTAACCTGGGAGTGGCAGTAAGGTTGGGACAATTGCCCTCACCACCCTGGGCTATGGCAGGGCATAAAGCCAGCCTGTGTTGCTGCTTCTGATTCCATTCTGGAGACACCCTGGAAAGCACATGCGAGTACAATGGAAAGGATCTGAACCATGATGTCCTCACAGTTAAACTGCTTCCTGACACTCAGTGGGTGATTTTCTGAAAATGTGGTGATGGTGGGGAACGTCACTCACTGCTTTCGCGCATCAGAATATCGCACACAGTGTGCCTGTTTGATTTGAGGGAGGCCAGATTCCCAGTCGTCGATCCATGCTGGGTAACTGGCTCTTCACTGCCCAAGCACATGCCTGAGGTGTGGGGTAGCTGGTAAAAGTTATCAGAAAGCTGTCAACACCAATCGAAAACAAGTCGGCAAGAACTCCTGCCTTCTGGAAGGGGGAACAAGACGGAAGAGAACTGAAGAGATTTGTAACTTCAGAAATAACTGTGCCCCCACCATCATTTGGTGATAATGAATATCGAAATCATAAATTGCGTCCTCAGTATTTCTGATCTGCTGTCTGCATTCATTCACACAATCACCAACACAGTTTACATACAAACGGCCCACATTTCACCTGGGAACCCCTTGCAGGTAAGAACTCAGTTAAAAATCCGACCTTTAGTGTGACTTGCACCCTCTGATAACACTGCCTTGCATGGGATGTGATTTTAACACTAACGAAAGCAAAATCCTGCAGATGTTGTAAATCTGATATTAATGAATGAGACTGCTGGAGTTATAGTCTGAAGTGAACTTGATAACTTCAACAACCTCAGTTAATTCTGTTGTCAATCTCCTTTGGCAAATTCCCAGAAAATAAAATTACCTGCGACATACTGCTGTATGTCTATCATTTTAATCTGAATCGTACTATGAGCGCTGGGAATATTTAAGAAAACTGCACATAAAAAATATTTACAAGATGCTGCTGTCTTCTTTGTCAGCAAAGATATTTACTGTGACATCCTCAGTGAGGGAATAGCTTTCCATTACGCTTATTGGGGGTGATTCTGCACCAGATTTCCTCGTTTCCAAATCCATCCTCTTATGAATAATTGCAGCAAGGTTTTCACGGCAGAATCAGGTTTCAGCCACTGGCCGTGACAATCAGCAACAGAGTTCCATGGAGGCGACAAAGCCAGAATTACACGATTGGCATTGAGTGAAATGTCCAGACACAATATGCCACTTTGCAATTAGCTGCTGATACAGACACACAAACCCTGTCAGAATGCAGATGTCTCAGTCGGTCATATCTGGAGACCTCACTGCTGTAAGTGAAACACATAATTTCCATTGTACAACTATCCTCCACTCACTACATTTTTCTGAGGACATCATCTTGCTTTTCTTGGGCATTTTGCTGTAGTTTTGACAAGAGTTGCTGAAGTTTGTAGAAACTTTGTTTACAGAGGGTACTACTTGCTATGATTCCTAAAAGCCAGATCCACAGGGCGGGCAACATCAAAGGGAAAGAATAATATATCCATAGCACAATAACTGGAGAAAGGGACACAGTAGGCAGCTACCATCACAGCCACACCCGATTGCAAAAACAGTTATTGATAACGGGCAGCCTGTTAAAATCTAAAACGCGAACGGAAAAGATTTTGCCTTTGCTAAAATTGAAGACAGTTTTTCCAAACGCGGCCAAATCTGTATGTGGTAATTATCTGCTGGATTTAGCCCGTAGAATTCTATAATAATAACCTTTTATTGTCACAAGTATGAAGTTACTGTGAAAAGTCCCTAGTCGCCACATTCTGGCACCTGTTTGGGTAAGCTAGTACGGGAATTGAACCCGCACTGCTGGCCTTGTTCTGCATCACAAACTAGCTGTCTAGTCCCCTGAGTTAAACCAGCATTGGATGTTGTTTGGGAACAAAGTGGCATCTCAGAGTTTGGAAAACATAGGTAGTTGGAAACCATGTGACAACTTCATGTATTACTGTGTGTGTATAGCCATCAGAGTATTAAGTGTTGTAGTGTATTATCGTCTGTGTTGTCATGTGTTTATTTTAAGCTAGTAAATATTCTTTATTAATTGATCACAGTGACGAGACTATGCTTCCCTGTTTTGCATATCTTTTCTTACAGTATACCAAATTGAAAATATACACCACAAAAAATGGGGTTCTAAGTGATGCTTATGAGTTTTGGGATACCATTGCATTTAACATCAGTGGGGTTCTTCACAGCATCATGGAGCAATACTTCTCAATATATTGTCTTCAAAGGATTTGGGAACAGCTACATCATGCAGTTTTATCTGTGACTTTTCCATTTGATGTAGGCGAAATATGGTGGATTAAGGAGCACAGTTTCAACAGTTCATCATTGAGCATGAACTTGACGCTGAAACCAGCTCTCTTTTCTCTGGTTAAACTGATCATTCAAAATATAAACATAAAGTCTATTGTGTAGAGTGCACTCCCAAGACTTTTGTTTACTCAACAAGTACTGTGAACCATGAGAAAAAGAGAGTCTGAAGTGACTGAACCTTTATCCTGAGTCGAGAACTCGAGACAGGGGAAATGACTATTTAGCATCTACCATGTCAAAATCTCAAAACATTTCAATTAAACTGTCTCATTCTTGTCAACGTGAGAATATAGACCCATTCTACTTAATCTCGCCTCACAGGGCCATCCTCACATCCTAAGAATCAGTCTAGTAAATCTTTGTTCCACTCCCACTTCAATCGAAATGGACAAATAGCAAGCTCGGGCCAACAGTATTGATCTGTGGCAGCTGAAGGGATTGCCACTCGGAATCATTCTCTCCAGCCACAACAGAGCATGTTCATTGTAGAGTGACCTGCACCCCATGCTGTCTCAAATCAGATGCATGCCATAACTATGAAAGCAAGTATACTCTTCCTTAGCTAAGGAGACCAAAACGCTGGACAGCAGTCCAGGTGTGAGCACACAGAGGTTTCTGACTTATAATTCTCTGGATGCGATGGAGGACACACAGAGTTCAATCGAGCACCAAGCGAAATGCAAATGTTTTTGGAACCAGGATTTGTTTTAAATCCATCGACTTAGCTGCAATATTCCCCATTAATAATACTATCCATAAATGTTATTTTTCATTTGAGTTCATAGAATCATAGAATTTACAGTGCAGAAGGAGGCCATTTGGCCCATCGTGTTTGCACCGGCCCTTGGAAAGAGCACCTCACTTAAGCCCATGCCTCCGGCGTAACCCAGTAACTGCACCTAACACGTCTGGACACTAAGGGCAATTTAGCATGGTCAATCCACCTAACCTACACATCTTCAGACTGTGGGAGGAAACCGGAGCACCCGGAGGAAACCCACGCAGACATGGGGAGAACATGCAGACTCCACACAGACAGTGACCCATGCCAGGAATTGAACCTGGGACCCTGGAGCTGAGAAGCAACTGTGCTAACCACTGTGCTACCATGCTGCCCTAAAGTTGTTCTAACCTGAATTATCAAGGATGTTCTGACAACTTGATTCAATAGCTGCTTTAAAAGAACATTTCCTTTCCAAATATTGCAAGTCTTAACATGCGAACCTGAATTTGTTTTGATTACCGAATGGAGTCATTTCTATTGTGTTGGCCTTTGACTGGGAAGCGTACAGTTATGAAAATTTTTTAGTTCTTTAAAATGTCTGTGGAATCTGTAATTGTTTTTCAGAATGTTTAAAAAGAACTTTTAAAAATGTGCATCAATTTTAAAGGGATCAACTGTCATTTTCCTGGATAGTGAGAAGTACTGAGCCATGTGAGCTGGTGACCCTTGACCTGTTGGCAGTACCAAAAGGAAGGAAGGTAAAGCCTAAAAGTGTGCAGCTTGCAGACACAAAGGAGAACTGCAGACACAAATGAGCATGGCAAGTAGAGGAACTGGAGGGTGAGGGTGAACAGCGCATAGATGCAGACACAGAAAGGAAGAGGACAGACACAGAAGGAGGAAGAAAGCAGACTATTCGAAAGACGCATCTTTGCCGGATCTACTGTTTGAAGTGACATTTACCTTGTTATCTGAAGTATCCTTTGCTTGTTAATTCATGCGTAATTTGTGATAGTTCTAACTCGTGTTCTGACTTGTTCGTAATTTCTTTATTTGGGGGTTATTCAGTAATTTTGGTTTATATTTCCCCATGGGGATCATAACATATCAAGCAGAGGAAAATATTAAATAGTACATTTTACTTTTATGCATAATGAATAATCTAAATTTACAATGGCCAGCTTTTATACTTTTTCTCAACAAAGAGAGACGTTGCATAGTCGTATTGTCACTGGACTCATAATCTAGAGACCCAGAGTAATGCTATGGGGTCCCATTGTCATGTGAGAGCGCCTTTAAGAATTGGATGTTTCAGAAATATACCTTTAAGAAATGAAGCTGATCATATTACTGAAGTGCTGTCACAGAGGGGGGGGGGGGGGGGAGCTGAGCTCACTTCTGCTTTTTGGGAGTTTTAGTTTCAGTTTGAAGAAAGCTTGGGTGTGGCTGTGAGCTGCATTGCTGGTGATCTCTGCCATGAAGGACTATCTCTTAATCCTTTGGTGAAATCGGAATTGTAAAAAGGTCTCAGTATTGAATATAAATCTAATGTGCTTCTGTTTGAAGGATTTGTTAAGTCTTTTGGATGTGTAAAGGAACAGTTTGCAGGATTGGGTAGTGTTGTATTATTTTCGGGGTTATCTTTGAAGTAAGGGGTGTTAAGAGATCCAATGTTTATTTAAAAGGTTAATTTGAGTTCATGGAATAAACATTGTTTTGTTTTAAAAACCATGTGTCCATAATTGTAATACTACACCTGGGGAATAAGCCATGTGCTTCAAAAGCAACAATTCATTAAAGGTGGGGGTTGGTTGAACTCCATGATACATTTTGGGGTTCTGAAAACACCTCTTCCATAACACCATGCTGAAATATGGCCACTGCTGGTGGTGCAACTTGAATTAAATTGTTTTTTTTAAAGTCTAATGGTGACCATGAAACCATTTTCGATTGTTGCAAAAACACATCTGGTTCACTAATGTTCTTTAGGGAAGGAAATCTGCCATCTGTTCCTGGTCTGGCCTACATGTGGCTCTAGATTCACAATGTGATTGACTCTTAACTGCCCTCTGAAATGGCCTAGCAAGGCATTCAGTTCAAGGGCAATTAAGGATGGGTAATAAATGCTGGCCCAGTCAGCGATGTCCATATCCCATGAATGAATGAATGAATAACAAAAAAACAACTCGGGCAATCTGTTACCCGAATACCCTAAAAACACCAAGGCCCCACAAGGATGTGTGCTCAGTCCTCTACCGTATTCCCTATACACGCATGACTGTGTAGCAAGATTTAACTCCAATTTGATCTATAAGTTTGCGGATGATACGACTGCCGTGGGCTGTATCTCAAACAATGACCAGTCAATATATAGAAAGGAGATAGATCACTTGGTTGCATGGTGTACTGAAAACAACCTCTCCTAACTGGTAGCAAAATCAAGGAACTGATCATCAGGAAGCATCGTACAACGCACGCCCCACTACATCAATGGCTCTGAGTGGAGATGGTTGATAGCCTTAAGCTCCTGGGGGTCACCATCACCAACACTTCTGGACCACTCACATTGATGCAACAGTCAGGAAAGCCCGACAACGTCTCTACTTCCTACGGAAGCTAAAGAAATTCGGCATGTCTGCGTCGACTCTCGCAAACTTCTACAAATGTCCTATAGTGAGCATCCTATCCGGCTGCATCACAGCTTGGTATGGCAACTGCTTGGCCCAAGATCGCAAGAAACTGCAGAGTGTGGTGAACTCAGTCCAACGCATCATACAAGCTTGCCACCCTCCCATTGATTCTGTATACACCTCCCACTGCCTCAGGAAGGCAAACAGCATTGTCAGAGACCCCTTGCACCCAGGCTTTGCCCTCTTCCAGACCCTTCCATCAGGCAGAAGATGCAGAAGTCTGAAGACCCGCGCATCCAGACAAAGGAACAGCTTCTTCCCCACAGCTACTAGACTCCTCAACGACTCTCCCTCGAACTGATCTGTTCCTTGTCAGACACTATTCACGACGCCCTATGCTGCTCTTGCTCATGTCGTATTTGTTTTCTTTGCCCTTGTCCCGCACTGCAACCAATTACTTATTTCTCAATCTACCATGTCGATTATTCTTGTCTCTCGTGTACATACTGTGTACGTTCCCTTGGCCGCAGAAAAGTACTTTTCACTGTACTTCGATACATGTGACAATAAATCAATCAATCAATGTTATACCAGTTCTTTAACACAAAAATAAAACATTGATTATTACCCACAGGAATACAAAGTGCAAGTGCACTGTGGACTTGCCAATCCCACAAATTGTCTGAAATGCTCTCACAATGTTTAAAATCCAAAACCTGCGTCCATGAGAGAAACCTGATATGGCCTTTCTGCTGGCATTTACAACTGCTTTCAGAGAGGTCAAGAGCTGAAACAGATGATTAAGATTTACCTCAACCTACAATCATTCAGCTGAAAAAAAAATATTATCACAGCCCGAGGCACTTCTGCCAGCAAGAAAACTGCAAGGATTTCAAATTATCGACTTGATGCGGAAAACATTATGAGCATTCAGGCAAACTGGAACATTTTTAAGCCTCGTTTTCATGTGAAAGATTTTTCATCTGAGTAAATCCTCTGCAATAAGGTTTAATTTTATTTCCATTTCTGTGTTGAAATAGTTACAGATGTTCAGCGACATGAAAGTGCCAATTTAACTTAGGCATCGATTCAATGGCCAGACTCCTGAGCACGCTGGAGGAAGAGATTTGAGACTACCTTTTGTGGGCAGCCCCATAAACTTCATACCTAGGATCCTTTTCAATCTTAGTCTTAAGTCGTTTAAAGAGGCAAGCCTGCCCACGCTACCATAACATTAACAAATAGCCACCAAGAAGAGGGGTTCTTTGAATAACCTTTGCCTGGCTATGGAAAAGACAATTCACTGTAAGGTGTCATCGATGGTATGACAGATCTGTTACTTAGAGTATACGCAGAATTCTACTGAGGGAGTGGATCTGGGTGGGGTGCACTTTCAGAGGGTCGGTGCAGACTCGATGGGACGAATGTCCTCCTGCTGCACTGTAGAGATGCAATGATTCTTCCTACATTCCTATTGCACCTTGTTTCTTTTCTGTTACAGCTTCCAGGCCTGGGCCTCAGCCCCAAGCCATCCCTTACAACGTTTTTATGTTACAGTGTCTCTCTGACCGCTTCAATCACAATCAGCTTTAAACTGCCACCCTGCTTCCTGTATATCCGAGAGTGGCACAGTCTGTGTGGGGAGCCGGTATCTGATTGCTGTTAACTGTCTCTCTCATGGTGGTGGTTGCAACTCCCCACCTGATGGATCCAGATGTCCCTCCCATAATGTTGTCTCGTGCCTGATAATATAGGCACTTGTCAGTCTCGGGAGGTGAGGGACTGCACCCGGGATGTATGTCAGTTCTATAATGAACATCATCTGTTATGCCTGTAGGGGTTGATTCTAGAGTGGCAGACCCTTCTGCAGCTGGCACAGATAAATAATTTTCGCTTGAGGCCAACCAACGTGTTTTCCTTTTGTCAGGCTCTTTTTTGAACCGTCTGGTTCTTTCTTTTGTCCTCTGATTAATCCACACCCGTCCCTACTGCTTGTCTCCATGTGCTCCAGTCAACTGTATCAAGCCGGATCTCGGATTCGCTTGCAGACATGCTTGTATCGCAGACGTGGACGGCCTCTTGCCAATAATAATCGTGCCATGCAGCAAGTCTTTAGAGATGCAGCTGTCATCCATTTGTCTCACGTGACCCAGACAATAGAGTTGTCGCTGACTCGACAGGGCAAACATGCTGGGAATCCTTCGCATTTGATATTTTCTCCTGTCAGATAGCAAGGCAAAAGCTGTTCAGCCACTTGTCTGGGCTTTTGTCAGCTGTCCATGCTTCCCTACTGTAAAGGAGGCTACTGTACAGACTCCACCTTCCATCGAGCCCAGTAGCCACACTAATATTACGCAAGTTTAAGCTTTACAGTCTGGGATTGGTCAAAGCACCCTCTGCACTGTTAGACTTCATTCCATGGTGACTTTCATATCGGAAGGATGCTCAAGCAGCACAGGTCCAAGAGCTCTGTCTCGTTGCTGCAAAAGCACAGCACAGGGTGGAGATATGAAAAGAGAAGGCAGAAGAACAGCTACTTTTGCTTATGAAGCACTTATGGTGTGGTAAAAAATGTCATGAAATAATTCACAGGAATGTCATCAGACAAAAATTGGAGAGAGCCACATAAAGCAGATGTTGGAACGTTGAACAAAAACATGGTCAAGGAGGTAGGTTTTAAAGGAAGGTCTTAAAGGGGAAGTGACTTGTAAAGAGGTGAAGTGGTTTAGGGTGGGAATCCCAAAATTTAGGGCCTAAGCGGCAGAAGGCACGGTTGCCAATAGTGGAATGCTGAAAATCAGACGTGCATAAGAACCCCACTCCAGCAAGGCTGAATTTCTTCTACGATGAGGCTGAGTTATCACGCAAAAATAAATCTGATGTTAGCTTAAACCAGTTTGAGCCTGTTATCTCAGCTTGTTGCAATGGACAGCTAAGGTTTTTTAAAAATTGATTTGTTTAGCACACTAGGCTAAATAGCTGGCTTGTAATGCAGAACAAGGCAGCAGCGTGGGTTCAATTCCCGTACCGGCCTCCCCGAACAGGCGCCGGAATGTGGCGACTAGAGGCTTTTCACAGTAACTTCATTGAAGCCTACTTGTGACAATAAGCTGTTATTATTATATCTGGGGCTGTTTAGCACAGGGCTAAATCGCTGGCTTTGAAAGCAGGCCAGCAGCACAGTAACTTCACAGTAACTTCATTTGAAGCCTACTTGTGACAATAAGCGATTTTCATTTCATCCCTGGCTGAGCCATCCCTAGTTGCCCTTGAGAAGATGGTAGTGAGCTGCTTATCTGAACTATTACAGTCCATGAGGCGTCGGCACTCTCATTGTGCTGTCAGAGAGGGAATTCCAGAATTTTGATCCGGTGACAGTCAAGGAACGGCGATATATTTCCAAGTCAGGATGGTGAGTGTCTTGGGAGGGTAACCTCCAGTTGGTGGTGTTCCCATGTGTCTGCTGCCCTTGTCCTTCTAGATGGTAGCGATCATGAGTTTGGAAGGTACTATTTAAGGAGCTTTGGTGATTCCTGCAGAGCATCTTTTAGATGCTGCACACCAGTGCCACTGTTCGTTCGTGGTGGAGTGAATGTTTATGGAAGGGGTACCAATCAAGCGGGCTGTTTTGTCCTGGATGGTGTAGAGCTTCTTGAGTGTTGTTGGAGCTGCACACATCCAGGCATGTAGAGACTATTCCATCACATTCCTGACTTGTGCCTTGTAGATGATGGACAGGCTTTGAGGAGTCAGGAGTTACTCACCACAACATTCTTGGCCTCTGAGCTGCTCTTATATAGCTAGTCCAATTCAGTTTCAGTCAATGGTGACCCCCAAGATGTCAATGATGGGGAATTCAGAAATGGTAATGCCATTGAATGTCAAGTGCTGATGGTTTGATTCTTTCTTTTTGGAAATGTCATTGCCTGGCACTTGTGTAGCCTGAACCCACTTATCACCCCAAGCTTGGATATTGTTCAGATCTTGCTGCATTTGGACATGGACTGCATCAGTATTTGGGGAATCATGAATGGAGCTAAACATTGTGCAATATATGCAAACACCACACTTCTGACGTTACAATGAAAGGAAGGTCATCAATGAAGCAGCTAAAGGTAGTTGGGACAAGGGCACTACCCTAAGGAATTCCTGTAGTGATGTCCTGGAACTGAGATGATTGACCTCCAACCACCACAGCCATCATCCTATCTGCTAGGTACGACTCCAATCAGTGGAGGATTTTCCCTGACTCCCACTGACTCGTTTTGAAAGGACTCCTTGATGCCATACTCGGTCCAATGCTGTCTTGATGTCAAGGGCAGTCACTCTCACCTCTGGAACTCAATGCTTTTGTCCATATCTGAATCAAGGTTACAAGATGGACGCCGAGAATTAGGGTACCTTTGAAGGAAACCCTTTTCCTTTCGCAACTTTGTTTCTTTTCTCAAAGATCTCAAGGCGCATCGAGCAACAAAGCTACAATCCAGCCAGCAGGTCCTTGAGCAAAGCCATCTCCTCATCTGAGACTGAATTGGTAACTCCGTTTTACAGGGTGCACATACAATTCTCAATTCAAACGTTAAGACAATGGAAAGGTCAACAGTCAGATTAAATGGATTTGTATCTGAAAATTAAAAGCATTAATTAATACTCTGGACTCCACCGCTCACTTCCTAAGGAATCTCAGACCAAAGAAGGTAAAGAGAAGATTTAATCAAGATGTGCAGAATTATGAAGGATTTTGATAGATAATTAAAGAGAAACCATTTCCTGTAGAAGGAGGTACGATCACCAAGGGCAGATAAGTGGCAAAACAAAAGTCAGCAGGAGACGCAGCAAATTTATCTTATGCTGTGAGTTGGTGTGATCTGTAATGTGCTGTCTGAAAAGACAATGGGAGCAGAATCAATAGTAGCTTTCGCAAAGCAATTGAATAAATATTTGAAGAGGAAAAATTGCAGAAGTGCAGGGAAGGAGTAGGAAAGTGGGATGAATTTGTTGGCTCTTTCAAAGAGGCACAGTCGGCCAAATGGTCTCCTCCTGTGCTGTACAATTCTATCAATTTTTGCCTCAGGCTTTAAGGCTGACAGTGAGTACGCCCATAAAGGATCATGAGTGAGAGCCATACCGAGATAATGGAGACAATCAGAAGAGAGAGAAGATAGAGAATAGGAGGGAATTAGAGGAAAATGGTAATGGACAATGATAAAAAAATTGTACAGTGGTCGAGATCAGTAACTGTGTTTTTACAAAAAAAATACCCAAAATCCCAGCTATTTGTTGAAAAAATGGAGCCACAAGAACTCATGGCAAAAATAAAATAATTTTACGATACAAAAGTCAAATAAAGCAAACTATCTTGAGTAACCAGCTATACTCTACCAACATAATTTAGACATGAATTAACAAGTAAATTGCAGTTGATTAAAATTATAAGTGACACATTAAAACGCAGAAACAACAAAGACAGATATGACAAATTGGCTCGACAGTCCACTCAGCATATATGTCAACAACATCAGTCACAAAGTCCTTCAAAACTCTATCTTCCTCATGAAGAATTTCAAGCTCGTCTTCTGTGTCTTACCCTGATCGACAGTTGACAGCCGCGCACAACCATGGTGAGTTCCATGGGCTTAATCTTCACCAGAAATGGCGCATTTCTCCAAAGTCTCCACAACTCTGCTTATCACGGTCTGAATGGTGTAGATCCACTACCGTTATCTTCTGAAACAGCTACAGTGAGGGGTCACGTGATGTGAGCATCTTTTAATCTGTCATTTCATCCTGATGCACAGTCCTTATTTGTTTTTCCTTGGGCAACATGCGCCATGTCCCAAGAAGTTCCTGATATGTCTTTATTTGAGAGAGAAAACCGAGAAAAAAATGCTTAAATCCGCTTATTCTTTTCGTGGCCGGTCGGAGGGAGCTGGGGCTGGGGACCAGCTGGGGGTGGCACAGTTGCTTCTGAGCAGGCCTTGGCCATGCTGCGTGCATAGGATGTATGCCGCTTTCAAAGATATTGTCCTGTCGGAGCTTTTCGGCTCTGTGGTACAGGTCATCAAAGCTCGTTTTGAGGGATTGCAGGATACCCTTAGAAAAGCAGCGGAGGCGCATGAAAGGATTCTTGCACCCGAAAGAGTACTGTCCCTGGTTAGAGGCCACCTTTGTGTCATCAAAATCTTACTGCATGGTATGCCTGGTATTCTGACGGGTTCAGAAGATGAGGGCCAGACGGGGTGTCCCCCATGGCCCGGTCTTTGGCAAGAAATGGGAGATGAATTCCCGACTGAGTTCAAGAATTGATTGCCATGCTTTCGTAATTTTGATTTAGAGGCTGGGTGCATCAGATCAAATGGAGCACAACATATCCTGTCTGCAAGGCCAGTGGTCGGTAGGGCCCACTAATCACTGGTCCTATATCGTCCTGTTCTTGATACTCATCCTGAGGGGCTGGTGGTGGTCGAGCAGGTCGGGTCATTCCCACTGGCCAGGGCCAAGGCTGTGGACCATCTGGGCATCGGTGAGACAACATGGTGAAAGTAATGTTGTCTCCTGCTTCAATCGATGGAATCCTGGAGAGATCTTGGGCAGTGCTCACTGATCCTGCCTTATCTCTTGCTTACTCCTGTAACATGGATGATGTCGATCTCCTATAATCTGCCCTGCGGTTCTTCAAGAACCTTGATTGTGACTCCCTGTTGATGGTGTTGATATTTTCCATTGTTGTCTTTTTTCCTGAAGGGTGGTGCGAAATATGAGAGTGAGAGTGCTGTTGATTATCCTTATCCTGGTATCCTGTGTTAGCAAGATCATTTTGAGTCAATTATGGGATGGGCAGCACGGTAGCAGAGTGGGTAGCACTGTTGCTTTACAGCTCCAGGGTACCAGGTTCGATTCCCGGCTTGGGTCACTGTCTGTGTGGAGTCTACACATTCTCAGTGTCTGCGTGGGTTTCCTCTGTGTGCTCCGGTTTCCTCACACAAGTCTCTGTTAGGTAAATTGGACATTCTGAATTCTCCCTCCGTGTACCTGAACAAGCACCGGAATGTGGCAACTAGGGGCTTTTCACAGTAACTTCATTGCAGTGTTAATGTAAACCGGCAGGTGACAATCAAGATTATTATTATTATTATTAAGTGTGATTTGTGTACAATTTTACTCCTTCTGATAATTGTGTTTTACAATCCTTGTGGTTGGGGGAGGGAAGTGACTTTTGTCACCCCTGTCTCATTTAAGAAGATGACGGGTGGAGCTGGGCGGGGTGAAGGGTGGGTAGACATGGGTGGCAGGGGTTAGTTCGGTCCTCACTGAGATTGAGGATAGCCCCCCATCCCCTCACTTAGAGTGAATCCCTTCCAGGTTTTTTGTTTGGATTTGTACATTCTTTGAATTAAGAATCCGTGTCTTCATCCTTCTTTGGCCAGGGCAGATTTTGTATCCTGGAGAGGACTGGGTTCCTCTGTCTCCTTCTGAGAGGCTAAGTTTCTCTTTCTTCTGTTTGGGTCTCTTTTAGTATCCCTCCCCTGAGTCTCTGTTATGGTCGGGTGGTTGAGGTGGGAGCAACGGTGGTCACTTTGAGCTAGGTTGGGTTCCCCCTCTCTGGGGATTTTCTTTCTCTTCTTCTTGTCACTTCTTCATTGAGGTGAGCATGGTGTTGATCTTCTTGGGGTCGGAGAGGGTGGTCCCTATGTTTGTGCCGGGGGGGAGAGATTGAGCCCTTTCTCACTGTCCGTGTAGAGTTTGCACATTCTCCCCGTGTTTGCGTGGGTTTCGCCCCCACAACCCAAAGTTGTGCAGGGTAAGTGGACTGGCCATGCTAAATTGCCCCTTAATTGGAAAAATAATGATTTGCATACTCTAAATTTATAAAAAGAAAAGATAAAATTCCTACAGTACAGGGGGCAGCCATTCGGCCCATGAAGCCTGCACCGACCCTCTGAAAGAGCACCCTACCTAGGGTCAGGCCCCACCCTATCCACGTAAAATGCTTTTAACTCCTTATAGATCTGGGGTTTCTGTGCTTTTTCTTTTCTTTTTGAAAGGGTGGGTATGACAAATCCATTCCTCGCTTCTACATGGGTGCAGGTGGTCTGGAATCCGGGAAGAGATGGCTGTGCTCGATCACTGGATGATGGTACTGAGCCAACTGTGATGCCGTTCTCCTGTTCCATATGTGCTCATGAGGGTCAAGCTGTATCTGTTTTACTTTCACCCTTCTTTGCTTCTTTCTTTGGATGCTGTAGTATTTTGTACCTTTTGTGATGTTATTTTGTTAAAAGATGTAAAATCTCAATAAACATAATTATAAAAAAACAAAGAAACAGTCACAGCAACTCAATATTTACCTATTCCCAGCTTCTGGGCCTAGCCTCTGTCTTCTTCAACCTGACTAAATGTACCACTGGGATCATCTTCTGATGGCTCGGTGTCCTTCTGCACAGCTTCCAATCTCAGTTTCAGTCTTAATCGCCTGAGAAAGTGGAAGGATCAGTTTCCTTTCTCAGTTTCCCTTTTCAATTAGGGTCTGTCTCACATAATACAAGGTTTGAAACCACAGAATTCCATCACGACACAGTGAAACCAACAGCACCATAAGAAAAGTGTCACTGCCACACAGGAAAATAACATTTTCAATTTGCTCATAAGCAATGCCACCATAGAGTGTTAACTGGCAGAAGGCTATTGTAACTATGAAATAGTATGAGTTCCAACTCACCGAAAAGGTGTGGATCTGTATAACGCCTATCATAACCTTAAGAAGTCCCAAGGTGCTTTACAGCCAATTAAGAACTTTTGAAGTGTAATTACAGTTGTAATGTACGAAGAGTGGTGGCCAACTTGTGCACAGCAAGCTCCCACAAACAGCAATCCGCTGATAAGATGCTGCAAGGCAATGGCCATCACCAGCCATCACCCCTTGACAGTCAACAGCATTTCAATGGCTGAATCCTGAACCATCAACATCTTGCGGAGTTACCATTGGCCAGAAACCTAACTGGACCAACATTTAATACTGGCAGCAAAAACAGGTCAGAGGCTGTGAATTCTGTGGCGAGTAACTCACCTCTTGACTCATGCAAACATATGAACTGGGAGCAGGAGTAGGCCATTCGGCCCTTTGAGCCTGCTCCACCATTCAATAAGATCATAGCTGATCTGATTGTGGCCTTAACTGCACATTCTGTCTACCCCAGGTAACTTTTGATTCCCCTGTCAATCCTGCTTGTTCAACTACCCTGCTTGTATCATCCTCTGCAGGAGAGATTCCATAGACTCACAACCCTTTGAGAGAAAAAAAAATCTTCTCGTCCTACATGGGAGAGACCCCTTATTATTAAACTGTTTCCCCCAGTTCTCGTCTCTCCTACAAGTGTTCACCCTATCATTCCCCCTCAGGATCATATGTGTTTCAATAAGATCACCTCTCATTATTTTTTAACTCCAAAAGGAACAAACCCAGCTTATCCAACGTTTCTTCGTAAAATAATCCAGCCAGCCCAGGTATCAATCAAGTGAACCATCTCTGAACTGCTTCTAACACATTTATACTCTTTCTTAAGTAAGGAGACGAAAACTGTACACAGTACTCCAGATGTGGCCTCACTTGCACCCTGTACAACTGTAGCAAAGCTTCCCTACTTTTATATTCCGTTTCCCTTGTACTCCCCAAAGCCTGCCCACTATCTACATGGTAGAAGTCAGGATTCATATGGAATGCTTTCCACCTGCCTGGATGAGTCCGGACCCAACGACACTCATGAAGCTCAGACACCATCCAAGACAAAGTAGCCCGTTTGATCGACACTCCATCCATCACCATTCATTCCCTCCACCATCAATGCACAGTTGTGACATTGTGCACTGTATACAGGTTGAGAACCCCTTACGTGAAATTCGAAAAGCTCTGAAATCTGCACTTTTTTTCGAGGGCTGAAATCAGGGTTCTAGTAAAAAAATAACATGGTGTTCACCTGAGATCCGCTAGCTATGTGACGTTTCACAACTATACTTCCAGAATTCCAGAATCCGAGACACTCGGCCCCATGCATTTTGAACAAGGGACCTGTACAAGATGGACTGCAACAACTGGCAAGTCACACAAGGGCAGCAGACATACAGCAATGCCACCATCCAAATTCCCCTCCAAATCGCACACCACCTTGTCTTGGAACTGTGTCGCTGTTCCTTCATTGTCACTGGGTCAAAATCCTGCAATTTCCACTGTGGGCGTACCCTACACCACGTGGACTGCAGCGGTTCAAGAAGGCAGATAACCACCACCTTGCCGAGGGCAATTAGGGATGAGTAACAAATGCTGGCCCAGCCAGCGATGCTGATGTCTCATAAATTAATAAAAATAACAACCAGATAATCAGATTTTTAATGACTCGTTGAGGATTAAATACTGGTCAGGATGCTGAAGAGAACCTCCTTCCTGTTCTTCAAGTAGTGTCATGGGATCTTTCACATCCTCCCGAGAAGGTTGGTTGAGTACTAATTTAACATTTCATCTGAAAGCACCATGGACAGTGTAATCTGCGTCTTCCTGGTTTATGTGCTCATGTCTCTGGGCTTTTGACAACCCATAGCTTTCAGACTCGAGGGCAAGTACCAACAGCAGTAAACAATCGCTTGGTCTAGCTCCCCTGAGCTGACTCCTATACTGGCACTGGTTTACTTCAGGTTCCTGTAGACAGGCAATAATGGATGCTTTCTGCATTTTACAAAAATGGAACTGCTCCTCTTACTGTGAGAACCTAGGTTCTCACTGAACCCAAACAAAATCACCACCAGAATAGAGGTGGACACAAAGAACAAAGAAAGAACAATAAAGCACAGGAACAGGCCCTTACACCCTCCGAGCCTGCGCCGATCATGTGTCCTATCTAGACCAACCGCCTGTATCCTTCTATACCCCGTCTGTTCATGTGCCTATCTTGATAAGTCTTGAAGGTCACTAATGTATCTGCCTCAACCACTTCACACGGCAGTGCATTCCAGGCCACCACCACCCTCTGAGTAAAAAACATCCCCCGCACATCTCCACTGAACCTTTCCCCCTCACCTTGAACTTGTGCCCCCATGTAATTGTAATTTCCGCCCTGCGAAAAAGCCTTCAAATGTTCACCCTATCTATACCCCTAATAATTTTATAAACTTCTATCAGGTTGCCCCTCAGTCCGTCTCTCTAGGGAGAGCAATCCCAGTTTATTCAATCTCTCCTCATAGCTAATACCCGCCATACCAGGCAACGTCCTGGTAAACCTTTTCTGTACTATCTCCAAAGCCGCCACGTCCTTCTGGTAGTGCGGTGACCAGAATTGGACACAGTATTCCAAATGTGGCCTCACCAACGTTCTATATAATTGTAACATAATTTTGAGCCTTTATACTCGATACCCCATCCGATGAATGCAAGCATGCCATATGCTTTCTTCACCACCATTTCCACCTGTGCTGCCACTTTTAAGGATCTGTGGATCTGCATGCCCAGATCGCTCTGTGTCTCTATGCTCCTGATGGGTCTGTCATTTATTTTATAGCTCCCACCTGTATTGGATATAAGTCATTTATATATATTACAAAGAGCAGAAGTCCCAGAACTGATCCCTGCGGAACACCACTAGTTACAGACCTTCATTCAGAAAAACACCCTTCCACTACTACCCTCTGTCTTCTATGGCCAAGCCAGTTCTGTCCATCCAGCTAGTTCACCCCTGGCCTCCAGAAGGCATTCAAAAGCAAGCAAACGGAAAGGTTATACAAAGCACTGTTATCCTTCTCAATACATAGTTCACCTCGTCTTTCCATTTCGATCACAGCACCAGTCTTTTGAGCACTGATATATTTCTGATTGAACGACCAGTCATCCATGGGAATTTAATTTAGTTGTTGGACAATTCAGCTTCAGTTTGGCGTGTTCACTGGAGCAGGTTGAACATGTCAATTTGCATGATTCTACAGATAGCAATGTGCCTGATTTTAAAGAGTATCTATAGGTAGAGACAGCAATTTGTATCCAGATATTGCACGTTCAAAGACATGTAATGAATAATTCACAAAATTGATAACATAAAAGTCTACACTTCAGCTCACTGATAGCTATGAAGTCTGTGCAACTTTCCTATAAACTCAAATTTACAATTCCACTTGAAATGGTCCCTGTGTGCCTCATTTCCTCAACCCTGGTTTTTCAACTGCTTTAGCTGCTTAACGTGGCCTACCCGGACACTTCTCGCTCCTTTATTTCTATCCCAGCGTCAGCTGTGGCTCAATCGGCAATATACTTGCCCCTGAGGCCAAGGTTCCAGCTTCAAATTCTAGCCCAGGGCTTGCAAACAGAAATCAAAGCTAACACTCCAGTGCAGTATTGTGGCAATGCTGCATGGCCGGAAGTGTTGTCTTTAGGGTGAGACATTAACCAAGGCCCTAGCTGACCACTCAAGCAGATGTAAACGATTCCATGACGCTGTTTCAAAGAAGAGCCAGGGAGATATCGCTGGTATCCTGGCCAATGTTTACAACTCGATGAAAATACAGATTATTTGGCAGATCGCGATGCTATCTGTGGGAGTTTGCTGCGTCTATACTTTTATCGGCTTTATCCCTTAATTCTGGAATTCCCTCTTTGAGCCTCTCCATTTCTCAACCTCCCTTTTCATAAAACCTACCTCTTTGAACAAATTTTTGATCCCTAGCATTAATATTTCCATACGTAGCTCTGTGTCAAATTTTTAACATCACTTTTAAAGTTCCTCAGGGCGTTTTTATACACTCAGGGGACTATGTAATTGTAAGTAGTTGTTTATGATTCCTACAGCTGCGATTACCTTCAACAGTCCCAGTGCCAATCCATTGAATGTTCAGTTAGCCCCGTGGCAGGTAGAGCCAGGTGAAGAGGTGGATTTCTTCGTTGCATCCCAAGACAGCAGCTATAGATTGGTGGCTGAAATGTACAGGTCAGCCCGAGCTTTGTCACTGCGGCGGAGGCTTTTAAGTGCTCAGTGCATCTGTAGCAGGCTCACTGTCACTATCCTGGCAAAGACTGGCCCCAGCCACCAGGCAAAGGCAGGACAGGTTCATGCGCATTTCTTTCTGGTTGTCTGCTGCATAAACAGGCTGTTTACCTCCGCACTGGGAGCCAGAGTTTTAAAAGAACAAATATAGACAGAGATTAAAGTTGTGGGAGACAGGGTTTATCCATTATTCTTAGAGGAATCAATTTTGCTTGCAACACATTTTCTGAGCATTTTGTTCCCCTGTGAATGTTTGTGCTCTTTGAGGTGAGAAACTTGAGTGTTGGGAACAGAACACCTCAGCACTCTGCTCCAGCACAAAGCACACCCAGGCTAATACACAGGCCCCATTAGGCACAGCGTATAGCTCCATTTCTCCAACAATGTATCGCACTTCAACTTTAGGGCAATCCATCACTTAACTTCCCTTTCCACCTTTTACACCATACAAACTCCGAAGCAAGAACGTTAATTTGCCGACAGATTGCATCAAGCTATTCTTTCATCCAGCAGCCACATTGGGCGAGAGTGAAACCAGATCAAAGGGCAGTGTGCAGCTCCGCTACCCACAGCCAGCATTCCCCAGAGTGCTCTTCTTTCCAGCATTAATGAGACACACAGTTGTTCAGCTTAGAAATAGTTCAATCCCTTGTCTCTTTTTGGTGAAATGTGAGTGAACAAGAATGAACAGCAATGAATTAAAGTGCGCTAGCATCCCCCAGCTAGGCAAGTTGTGAATGTAACGCTTAGAGACACAAGACTGGATAGGCCCCGAGAAAGGGCAGGGGGTTCACAGTCGACGGTGAGTCCATTCCTTCAGCTACCAGCAGGACGTTGAGTGAATTTTGCTAACTGATATCCGTGGTTGTTGGGTGCAGCCGGGGCTGTCCACTTTGTTCACTGGCTGCGTACTGCAATGTTGCAGGTGACTAGCTTTAATTAAAACTACCCTGCACGCGCTTAATGGGGAGAATTACAACTACAAGAACATAAGAATATAGGAAATAGGAGCATGACCGGATCATACAGCCCCTCGAGCCACCTCTGTCATTCAATAAGATCATGGCTAAACTTCAAATCAACTCCCCATTCTTGTCATAGACCCATATGTTTTGATTTTTAATTGATACCATCAACGCTCTGGCTAGATACTCTCGTAGGTTTTTACAGCTGCTTTTACAGAGCAGCTATTTTATTTCCAAACAGGATCTTGAATGGGTGCTTTTGACAGCATTTTGAGATTTGCCATTGTTATTATAAGACTTATTGGTTCTCAGGTGCATACTGGGTGAGTGGCATGGAGGCTGCAGGGAGGCCATGGAAGTGCCTTGGAGGGCACGGGGAGTGGATAAGGGTGAGGGCTAAAGGGTTTGCCAGCCTTTCATATGCAGTTTCAGGGAACTGAAGCAGGCTTTCCAACCAGCCCACCTCAGCACTCACTTGCTTCTCTAGCTTCATCTAAATTTCCTCTGGGGTGGATGGGCCTTACATGATCCAGTCCACGCCACCCCAAAGCAAAAATAGTGCCCTTGAGGGCCATTAATATGGAGGTGGGTTTGCCAGGTCACTGAAACTTTCTAGACTTGAGCTTCCTCCTCAATGGCGAAAATCCAACCTTACTGTCCGAAAGTCTGCACACCAATACCAATGCACATGGACAACTTGGAACAGGACTTTGTGCAGAGTTTGGAGCCCATCCTTTCCAACATAGAATGCGTCAGCAACTCCACCAGCACACCTGTGGAACCCCACTATGAAACAGCATGTGAAGTCATAGCTTTCACTACAGCTCTCACAGCTTCCATGGAATTCTGCCTTGCAAGGTCAGACTGCTTCCAGCATGGCACTGGGTACCAGTGTTGAAAGGGGCTTCCTGAGATGGTGCAGTCTGAAACCGAGTCTCCTAGACCTAGAGTTGCTTAAGGTCATCCTCCAAGATCTGCAGTCCACTCAGAAATGTCAACAGCTTGTCACCTCCCATTCTGCATCCATTGGGGAAGTATCTAGTCAGAAAGGGAACTGTGTGATAGTTATTGATAGGGGAAAAGTAAGGAGTTAGGACTGCTGGTTAAAGTAGAGGTGTGGTTCAGGTTACTGGTATTACTTACGAATAACCAGATCAGGTAGTGCTTGGCAGAAACAGCCTCTCCACATTGTGAACTTCCTTCCTCTTTGTGTTACTCCATTTTCTCTTGCACCTCAGCTTCTCATCTGATAGACGGTGGTGAAGGATGTTACCTCATAATGGTCTTGCTTAATTATATAGCAGTGCACTACAACATTCAAGGTGACTTACAATTCCAGTGGAGGTCTGAATGGAGCCAGTGCTATAAAAATTAAAAGCCGTGGTCACTATATCAGCCACGGGCAATGCTGTCCTTGCCCTGCTATATGGCTGTGAATGGTTCTGCAACAGTTGGCAGATTTCACTTACAATCTCCTTTTCTCAGCAATATTGTTGCAAGTATTTGCCCTGGTTAAAGTTGAGGTCAGGAAATTGCTACCGAATGATCCTTTGGGGTGGATATGGCATCTGGCAAGTGTCATTTACTCCTCCTCCCTCTTCTCACAGATTGTCCACTCTGTGTGACCTCGCTTCATTCTCTCAGTCTTTTTCAATTCCCAGAGATGCCCTACCAGACCACCCTTGTCTGGAAGCAACTTCATTCAGCACAATATTTTATATGTTTGTTGATGCCATAACTGTAAACGGCACACTCACGACACATCCAGTTGCAATGCCAGTGACTTCACAACCAGCGATGTCCCAGATCACTCCCAGGGCCAAAGATGGCACAGATCAAACTCAGACTGAAAGGAACAGGTTTTGATGTGTTCCACGCGCTGCCCTGCTCATGACCCCTCATTGTCTCCATCCATTGCTCAATTCCCAAACCCTCACCAGCTGTGGCCCGCTCACCACTGCTTTTAACATCTTGCTTGCTGCCTCACTCGCCATCTCAATCATGCTCTGTTCCCAAGTCCTCATTTGCCGCCCTTGAGAAGACAGGAGTGGGCTGCCAAGTGGGAGGTGAGCAGTTTGGATGTGGGGCTGCATGAGGCTAGGTACGGCAAACACCACTAACATGCACCAGCAACCAGAAGAAATAATTAGGCAACTAACCTATAAATAGTTTATGATCTAATTTAAATGACACTGATTATGAGGGGCCCATCACGCTGTTTACATTATGTTTAGTTATGCGAGATTAAGACAAAGGGTGCAATCTACCCGAAGAGACTAGTACTGAATAGCATTCGCCCGAGGTCTCCAAGGTGAGTGAATTAGATTGCATGCCGCGGGTAGATCTTGGGAACGCATATTAGAGTGAGACATTACAACATTTTACATTAGATCCCGTCCAAGTGCTAGCTGAAGAGTGGATTCTAAAGATCGTGATTGCTTCAAATCAGTCTTGCACACTAGTTTGGATCACCACATCACTGCTCTGCATGTTATTGACAGTCATTAGACACAAAAATACTTTTACCAAGGTGGCGTGCTGCGTATTTCCTGCAGACGTGCGAGTGCACATCTCGGGGACTAATTTGAAACCTTCTGTGTCTGTGCAGTGCCATGAAAAGAAGATTTAATTTAATGACCATGAAGTATCCATTCTGCCATTGGTTGCAACTGCCCATTATCCTCTGATAAAGCTTCAGCAAAATTAGACAAGAGAAAATCCATTTTAGTGCACTCTTCAGTATCAATATTCGCAGCTCTCTCTACTCTCCTTCACAGCCAAAACACATCCTATTTAATAAGGAAGTAAATATGGTAGTGTGTACCAAATGGTCACAAGACACCTGTGCCACAATTTTGCACCTGTGTCCGTTGCGACCGCAAATAGAGACGTGGGCGCAAAATGTCACTAAAGTCAGAAAAGGAGAATCTCGCCGGAGAGATCGCATTTGCTGATTCTCCCGCCCCTTGCCGGTGATTATCATAGAATTTACAGTGCAGAAGGAGGCCATTCGGCCCATCGAGTCTGCCCCAGCTCTCGGAAAGAGCACCCTACCCAAGGTCAACACCTCCACCCTATCCCCATAACCCAGTAACCCCACCCAACACTAAGGGCAATTTTGGACACTAAGGGAGGAAACCGGAGCACCCGGAGGAAACCCACGCACACACGGGGAGGATGTGCAGACTCCGCACAGACAGTGACCCAAGCCGGGAATCGAACCTGGGACCCTGGAGCTGTGAAGCAATTGTGCTATTCACAATGCTACCGTGCTGTAACGAGGTTCCCGCTCATCTCCATAGATTTAAATAAATTTTAATAAGATTAGTTGGCTTCCCCCCTGTCGATGTGACTTCACATCAGTGAGGTTTACAACTGCTTTTCACAAACGTGGAGCAGTCGAGGGAACCCGCCGGGGGTACACAGGTGACTGTAGCCCATGGGGAGAGGGACATACCTGAGGAGTGCCGGGGCAATCCGGGGCAGATGCGCTGGGGGTGGGGGAATCTCTACTAGGATGGGGGCGGGTCCTTTTGATTCAGAGATAAGGGCATCCTTTAAAAACGTCAAGCCGATCTCGGGATTTGCAGCAGTCGGCTGTTCCCGACTCCGCCAATGTGACGGCATTTTGCCTCTGCCTCTGGCATTTTTCTTTCAAAGTGTTTAGAAATATGATGGAAAGGCCGGCAGTGCAGCCGGCGAGCTGCACACCGCTTTTCTCACCTGGGAAAAACCACAGGAAACACCGCCTCTGGCTTTGCCGATTTTCTAAAAACAATCTGGCTCACTAGTGTCCCTGAGGGAAGGAAATTTGAAGTCCTTGTCTTCTCTAGCCTAGATGTGACTCCAAGCTCATGGTAATGTGGTTAGCTCTAAAGTTTCCACCGACATGGCTGAACAAGCGGTCCACGGGCGATTTGGAATGGGCAACAAATCCCATGAAAGAATAAATATTATTTTTAAATTGCAATGCAAGTGCCCTGCTGGCAAAAGAAGCTGAAGAGGGTCACAAGTACTAATACAACGGATTGCAGTCCGACTGAACTCTGATGATTCCTGGCATTGAAACATTTCACTTTATTAGTCTGAAACCAGGCAAGTGAATAAGACAATGGATTGAAAATATGTCACTCTTTTCAGTGGACCTATGATGCCAACAGTCAAAATATTTTTACTGCAAAGTGAATGAAGTCAGTGGAGTCACACAGGGCTGCTGCTCACTTTGTATATTGGAATATACAACCAAAGGGCAGCACAGTAGCACAGTGGCTTCACAGCTCCAGAGTCCCAGGTTCGATTCCCGACTTGGGTCACTGTCTGTGCGGAGTCTGCACGTTCTCCCCATACCTGTGTGGGTTTTCTCCAGGTGCTCTGGTTTCCTCACATAGTCCAAAGGTGTGCAGGTTAGGTGGATTGGCCATGCTAAATTGCACTTAGTGTCCAAAAGAGGTTGGGTGGGATTACTGGGATAGGATGGAGGTGTGAGCTTGGGTAGGGTGCTCTTTCCAAGGGCTGGTGCAGACCCGATGGACTGAATGACCTCCTTCTGCACTGTAAATTCTATGATTCTATAGATCTGGTTCTAATGGTATTGCCTTATCTTCCTGTTTTCACAGCGAGTAAGATTAGGGTGAGAAAATCCTCACCAAGCTCTGCTGTTTGAGTGCAATTAGATCTCAGGAGCTACTCCTATTCCAGGTCAATGACTTATCAATGAAGGCATTTGACCTCATAACTGCTGTTTCGTGGGATTTTCAATTGTGTGATTTTTATGTACCAGCAGCATTCTCAAGGATCACTAATCATGGAAATAATCTGAGGCGGCAGTCATATCACTCAAAAAACAACTGTGAAATGATCTGAAACCCAAAGATCCTACAGGAGGATCAACAAAAGGCATTCACTGTTAACGACAGGGGGACTGGAGAAGGCAGTAGTCTCGGCGTTTTACGGAGCTATTTTGGAAGAGGAAAAGGCACGATTGGAAAGGATCAAAGCAAAGTGAGAGGAAGAATTGGGAGAGGATATGAGGGAGGGGTTCTGCCGTGAGGTGCTCCGGAGAGTGAATGCCTCCACCTCGTGCGTGAGGGGCTGATACAGCTGAAGGTGGTATAGAGCACACCTCACAAGGGCGAGGATGAGCCGATTCTTTGAAGGGGTAGAAGGTGAGTGTGAACATTGCAGGGGGGAGGGGGGGGGGGGCGCAAATCACGTTAATTTGTTTTGGTCCTGACCAAAGCTGGAGAATTACTGGAAGGAAGTTTTTAGGGTAATCTCTAAAGTGGTGCACGTGAAACTGGACCCGGGCCCTCAGGAGGCCATATTCGGGGTGTCTGACCAGCTGGGGTTGGAAACGGGTGGGGAGGCAGATGTTGTAGCCTTTGCCTCGTTGATCGCCTGAAGGCGGATCCTGATAGGTTGGAGAGCAACCTCTCCACCCTGTGCCCTGGCGTGGCAGGGGGACCTGTTGGAATACTTCACTCTTGAAAAGGTTAAGTTTGAACTGAGGGGAAGGATGGAGGGGTTCTACAATTCATGGGCTATATTCATTATGCACTTTCAAGAACTGGATAACATCGAACATTAGTTGGGGGGGGGGGGGGGGGGGGGTTGGGAGAGTTGGGGGGAGGGTGCCTGTGTGTGTTAATGGTGACTATGGGTGACTCTTGATTCCTCTTTGGCATTTGTTTATGTTAACATGCGGGCTAATGTTTGGGGTTTGGTGGGAGGATGGGATTGTTGTTATTGGTATGGGGATTGACATTATATTCGTTACTGATTATTGTTTATTGTTGGTGGGTGCAAAAGGAGGAGAATAAAAATATTTTAAAAAAAATAAAAGGCATTCACTCTTATGAATATTTTCCTGGAGTTGACGACTAATTTTTGATAATCCATCGAAGTGGGCATATTTGCAAACAAGGCTGAACGGAGAAAGTCTACACACTGACTAACTGCAGGTGGCATGAAAGCAAAACGCCTTCTTGTTGGGAGGGAGTTCCAGGATTTTGACCCAGTGACAGTGAAGGAACAGTAATATATTTCCAAGTCAGGAAGGCGAGTAACTTGGAGGGAAACTTCGAGGTGGTGGTGTTTCCATGTTTTTATTGGCCTTGATCTTCTTGGCGGTGGCATTCTTCTTGGAAGGTGCTGCCTAAGCGAGTTCCTGCAGTTTCTGGCAATCATTACCCCATGGATGTTGATAGTGGGGGATTCAGCGAAGGAAATGCCATTGAAAGTCAAGGGATGATGGTTAGATTCTCTCTTGTTGGAGATGGTTATTGGCTGGCACAAATGTTATTTGCACTTGTCAGCCCAAGACCGGATACAGAGGAATACTGAAAAGGGGTTGTAAATCCTGGAAGTGGATCCTTGCTGAAAGCAGCTGAGGGAAAATATTATTTGGAAAATTATTCTGAGGCAAGTTTTTTTCAAGAGTGGAGTTTGGAAGCACTTGTGTTGAAGCCAGAGTCCAGTGAGGCCACTTGGCTCATAGTGTGAACACAGGGAATTTGAGGAGAAATCCACATTTGCCACTTGGTTTCAGAGTGAAGTGTGTCTGACCACAGTTGGCATACTGGTTTGTAGGGACTGTGCATTCACTGAGAACATTATACAGGAAGATATATTTTGTAACCTGTTATCCTTAAAATCTGTGAACATTTGTGAAGCTATAGGTGGGGTGAAGGAATATCATATTGCAGTCAAACGTTTTATGTTTAATAAATGTGTTTTTTGTAGTTAAAAGCTAATTGGCAGTCATAGAACATAGAACAGTACAGCACAGAACAGGCCCTTCGGCCCTCAATGTTGTGCCGAGCCATGATCACCCTACTCAAACCCACGTATCCACCCTATACCCGTAACCCAACAACCCCCCCTTAACCTTACTTTTATTAGGACACTACGGGCAATTTAGCATGGCCAATCCACCTAACCCGCACATCTTTGGACTGTGGGAGGAAACCGGAGCACCCGGAGGAAACCCACGCACACAGGGGGAGGACGTGCAGACTCCACATAGACAGTGACCCAGCCGGGAATCAAACCTGGGACCCTGGAGCTGTGAAGCATTTATGCTAACCACCATGCTACCCTGCTGCCCCAAACCATGCTACCCTGCTGCCCCCACCATGCTACCCTGCTGCCCCCACCATGCTACCCTGCTGCCCCTGTCCTGTGACTCTGTTCATTCACGTTTTCAGAAAAAGTTACAAACTTTTGAGCCAGGGTACCATCCTGGGACCTTTCTGCCCAGTAGTAACATCAATTCGGATTCTAAGAATAGGCACAGGGAGAGGGTTGGAGGGTGTTTGAGAAGTGAGGGATAGAAGGGCTAATATTTCTCAAAATAACTGGGACACAATTCCAGAGAACTGAGGCAAGTCTTTTAAACAGCCCAAATTGGTGCACAGCAGCCCCTGTTGCTACCTCTGATCTGCATCCAGGGGCAATGGGCTCAATTTCATTTCACACCAATCTCCCAGAATGAAGGTCGCATCATTTAGGGTACTTCTTTTCCCCAAGGAGGATGTGCCAAACCAGTAAATTTCCCAACTGGAGCTACCCAACTTCGTTGCGAAATTGGCCAGTTGGATAACAAACTGGCTAACCGATAGAAATCAGAGAGTGGTGGTGGATGGCAAATATTCAGCCTGGAGCCCAGTTACCAGTGTGTACTGCAGAGATCGGTTCTGGGTCCTCTATTGTTTGTGATTTTTATTAATGACTTGGATGAGGGAATTGAAGAGTGGGTCAGTAAATTTGCAGACGATACGAAGATTGGTGGAGTTGTGGATAGTGAGGAGGGCTGTTGTCGGCTGCAAAGAGACATAGATAGGATGCAGAGCTGGGCTGAGAAGTGGCAGATGGAGTTTAACCCTGAAAAGTGTGAGGTTGTCCATTTTGGAAGGGCAAATATGAATGCGGAATAAAGGGTTAACGGTAGGGTTCTTGGTAATGTGGAGGAGCAGAGAGATCTTGGGGTCTATGTTCAGAGATCTTTAAAAGTTGCTACTCAAGTAGATAGAGCTGTGAAGAAGGCCTATAGTGTGCTAGCGTTCATTAGCAGAGGGATTAAATTTAAGAGCCGTGAGGTGATGATGCAGCTGTACAAAACCTTGGTAAGGCCACATTTGGAGTACTGTGTGCAGTTCTGGTCGCCTCATTTTAGGAAGGATATGGAAGCTTTGGAAAATGTGCAAAGAAGATTCACCAAGATGTTACCTGGAATGGAGAGTAGGTCTTACGAGGAAAGTTTGAGGGCGCTAGGCCTTTTCTCATTAGAACGGAAAAGGATGAGGGCGACTTGATAGAGGTTTATAAGATAATCAGGGGAATAGATAGAGTAGACAGTCAGAGACTTTTTCCCCGGGTGGAACAAACCATTACAAGGGGACATAAATTTAAGGTGAATGGTGGAAGATATAGGGGGGATGTCAGAGGTAGGTTCTTTACCCAGAGAGTAGTGGGGGCATGGAATGCACTGCCTGTGGAAGTAGTTGAGTCGGAAACATTAGGGACCTTCAAGCGGCTATTGGATAGGTACATGGATAATGGTAGAATGATGGGATGTAGATTAATTTGTTCTTAATCTAGGACAAAAGTTCGGCACAACATCATGGGCCGAAGGGCCTGTTCTGTGCTGTATTTTTCTATGTTCTATGTTTTCTATGTTCTATAAGGCAAATTGTTTTGCACTCAGCCTAAAAGGGTGGTGAAATTAGATTCCATAAATTATTTTTAAGAAGGGAGTTGAACGGGTCCTTGAGGATGGGGAACGTCTTCGGTTACGAACAAAGAAATGTGGTACTAAGCACAACTGCTGTTTCAAAGAGCCTGAACTAAAGAAAAAATGCACCTCTAAAATAGTCACAATCACTGGGCGAAATTCTCCGATATTCGCCGCAAAGCCCGGGACCGGCGGGCAAAAACGGCGCTGATGACTCAGGCGTCGGGGCCCGCTAAACAGCGCGTATTCTCCTGTCCCGAAAGGGCCAGCAGCGGAGTAACGTTTTTCGCGTCGGTTTCAGAGAGAGAGATGACAAACTGCGAGTGCAGATGGGTTGGGGTTGGGGGGGGTGGGAAGAGAGAGAGAGAGAGAGATGACAAACTGCGAGTGCAGATGGGTTGGGGTGGGGGGGGTGGGAAGAGAGAGAGAGAGAGAAATGACAAACTGTGAGTGCCGGTGGGTTTGGGGGGGGGGGGGGGGGGGGGAGAGAGAGAGAGAGAGAGAGAGAGAGAAATGACTAGACTAACTGCAAGTGCAGGTGGGTTGGGGGTGATAAGGGCAAGGATTACATGTTGCCTTCCCCACCACCTCCCCCCCCCCCCCCCCCCCCCCCACTCGAAGTTAGTCATTTCTCTCTCTCTCTCTTCCCAACCCCTGCCACCCACCGGCACTCGCAGTTAGTCATTTCTCTCTCGCTCTCTTCCCAACCCCCCCAACCCACCGGCACTCGCAGTTAGTCATTTCTCTCTCTCTCTCTTCCCAACCCCTGCCACCCACCGGCACTCGCAGTTAGTCATTTCTCTCTCTCTCTCTTCCCAACCCCTGCCACCCACCGGCACTCGCAGTTAGTCATTTCTCTCTCTCTCTCTTCCCACACCCTGCCCCCCCCCCCCCCCCAACCCCACAACCCACCGGCACTCGAAGTTAGTCATTTCTCTCTCTCTCCCCAACCCACCGGCACTCGCATTTAGTCATTTCTCTCTCTCCCCGGCCTGTCACCCACCTCCACGCTGAACGGCGTCAACCATCAGCAATGGTTGACGCCGTTAAATACCAACTTTGATTTTCGCCGACGTGACCCGTGGCCACGTCGGAAGGACTTCGGCCCATCCAGGCCGGAGAATAACGAAAGCTCATAAAACCGTGGCATCCCGCCGGCGCCAGCCATTCGCCGCGGCGGGCGGCGGGATTTGCAGAACGCCGACTTATGGCGGGTGGGAGAATTCAGGAAGTGCCAGGAGCGGGATTCTCGGCGGCCCCGGGCGATTCTCCAACCCTGCGTGGGGTCGGAGAATTTTGCCCACTGTTTCTCAAGTCTATCTCCAGAAGAAAGCCCTCATTAGAATTTAAATTGAGCAGAACTTACACACAGGACACCTCATGCTAGGCCGGCAATTTCAATAATCTGTCCTTACTTTTGTTATTCATTCGACGGATGTGGGCTTCGTTGGCTAGGCCAGCATTTATTGCCCATCTCTAATTGCTCTCACGATATCTCTATGATGCTAAGATTAAGGGTGGATTTATTGGAGATATTCAAAATCATGAAAGGGTTTGATAAATTAAGAAAGGAAAAACTGTTTTCATTGGCTGAAAGGTCAGTAACAAGAGAGCACATCTTTGCGATTAAAACAGGAAATGCGGGAAGTATTCACCATCTCAGAAAGATCTGGGAGAGAAACACAATGAACATTTCAGGACAGTAAGTTTTCATCAGGACTGAATATTTCTAACAGTTTATGTTTTCATTTTATCTGCAGCATTTTGCTTTTGTAATAGCTTCAAGGCAATTGGCGAAAGAGAAAATAAGATGAGGACAATCGCTTATACACGGAGAGCTATACAACCTGGCAAACACTGGCTGAAAGGGCAGTGGAAGCAGATTACACAGTAATTTTCAAAGAGAACCGGATAAGTACTTGAGGGGAGAAAATTGCAGGGCTTTGGGGAAAAGAGAAAGGCAGTGGGACCAATCAGACAGCTCTGTCAAAGAAGAGCCAGCACAAATGGGCAAAATGGTCCCCTTCTTAAGATCCTGAGGGATCTTAACAGGATGGATGCGAGGAGAATGTTTCCTCGTGTGGGGGAATCTTGAACTGGAGGTCACTGTTTAAAAACAAAGGGTCGCTCCATTAAGGCAGAGATGAAGAGAATTTTTTTCTCTCAGAAGGTCATGAGTCTTTGGAACTCTCTTCTTTAAATGGCAGTGGAAGCCCAGTCTTGGAGTAATTTTAAGGCTGAGCTAGATAGATTTTTGATTAACAAGGGGGTGAAAACTTATCGGGGCAGGCAGAATGGTGGGGTTAAAGTTACAGTCAGATAAGCACAATCTTATTGAATGGCGGAGCAGGTTGAGGGGCAGAGTTACCTACTCCTGGCCCTAATCCATATTTTCATAAATTCTATATTGGTCATTCCATGGCTAAAACTGGAATAACTGAGCCAAACTGGCATTATTGCAGTGGAGGTGGGGCTCATTTCAAGGTGTTAGACCAAGGTGGTCACAAGACACCTGTGCCACAATTTTGCACCTGTGTCCGTTGCGACCGCAAATAGAGACGTGGGCGCAAAATGTCACTAAAGTCAGAAAAGGAGAATCTCGCCGGAGAGATCTCATTTGCTGATTCTCCCGCCCCTTGCCGGTGATTATCATAGAATTTACAGTGCAGAAGGAGGCCATTCGGCCCATCGAGTCTGCCCCAGCTCTCGGAAAGAGCACCCTACCCAAGGTCAACACCTCCACCCTATCCCCATAACCCAGTAACCCCACCCAACACTAAGGGCAATTTTGGACACTAAGGGAGGAAACCGGAGCACCCGGAGGAAACCCACGCACACACGGGGAGGATGTGCAGACTCCGCACAGACAGTGACCCAAGCCGGGAATCGAACCTGGGACCCTGGAGCTGTGAAGCAATTGTGCTATTCACAATGCTACCGTGCTGTAACGAGGTTCCCGCTCATCTCCATAGATTTAAATAAATTTTAATAAGATTAGTTGGCTTCCCCCCTGTCGATGTGACTTCACATCAGTGAGGTTTACAACTGCTTTTCACAAACGTGGAGCAGTCGAGGGAACCCGCCGGGGGTACACAGGTGACTGTAGCCCATGGGGAGAGGGACATACCTGAGGAGTGCCGGGGCAATCCGGGGCAGATGCGCTGGGGGTGGGGGAATCTCTACTAGGATGGGGGCGGGTCCTTTTGATTCAGAGATAAGGGCATCCTTTAAAAACGTCAAGCCGATCTCGGGATTTGCAGCAGTCGGCTGTTCCCGACTCCGCCAATGTGACGGCATTTTGCCTCTGCCTCTGGCATTTTTCTTTCAAAGTGTTTAGAAATATGATGGAAAGGCCGGCAGTGCAGCCGGCGAGCTGCACACCGCTTTTCTCACCTGGGAAAAACCACAGGAAACACCGCCTCTGGCTTTGCCGATTTTCTAAAAACAATCTGGCTCACTAGTGTCCCTGAGGGAAGGAAATTTGAAGTCCTTGTCTTCTCTAGCCTAGATGTGACTCCAAGCTCATGGTAATGTGGTTAGCTCTAAAGTTTCCACCGACATGGCTGAACAAGCGGTCCACGGGCGATTTGGAATGGGCAACAAATCCCATGAAAGAATAAATATTATTTTTAAATTGCAATGCAAGTGCCCTGCTGGCAAAAGAAGCTGAAGAGGGTCACAAGTACTAATACAACGGATTGCAGTCCGACTGAACTCTGATGATTCCTGGCATTGAAACATTTCACTTTATTAGTCTGAAACCAGGCAAGTGAATAAGACAATGGATTGAAAATATGTCACTCTTTTCAGTGGACCTATGATGCCAACAGTCAAAATATTTTTACTGCAAAGTGAATGAAGTCAGTGGAGTCACACAGGGCTGCTGCTCACTTTGTATATTGGAATATACAACCAAAGGGCAGCACAGTAGCACAGTGGCTTCACAGCTCCAGAGTCCCAGGTTCGATTCCCGACTTGGGTCACTGTCTGTGCGGAGTCTGCACGTTCTCCCCATACCTGTGTGGGTTTTCTCCAGGTGCTCTGGTTTCCTCACATAGTCCAAAGGTGTGCAGGTTAGGTGGATTGGCCATGCTAAATTGCACTTAGTGTCCAAAAGAGGTTGGGTGGGATTACTGGGATAGGATGGAGGTGTGAGCTTGGGTAGGGTGCTCTTTCCAAGGGCTGGTGCAGACCCGATGGACTGAATGACCTCCTTCTGCACTGTAAATTCTATGATTCTATAGATCTGGTTCTAATGGTATTGCCTTATCTTCCTGTTTTCACAGCGAGTAAGATTAGGGTGAGAAAATCCTCACCAAGCTCTGCTGTTTGAGTGCAATTAGATCTCAGGAGCTACTCCTATTCCAGGTCAATGACTTATCAATGAAGGCATTTGACCTCATAACTGCTGTTTCGTGGGATTTTCAATTGTGTGATTTTTATGTACCAGCAGCATTCTCAAGGATCACTAATCATGGAAATAATCTGAGGCGGCAGTCATATCACTCAAAAAACAACTGTGAAATGATCTGAAACCCAAAGATCCTACAGGAGGATCAACAAAAGGCATTCACTGTTAACGACAGGGGGACTGGAGAAGGCAGTAGTCTCGGCGTTTTACGGAGCTATTTTGGAAGAGGAAAAGGCACGATTGGAAAGGATCAAAGCAAAGTGAGAGGAAGAATTGGGAGAGGATATGAGGGAGGGGTTCTGCCGTGAGGTGCTCCGGAGAGTGAATGCCTCCACCTCGTGCGTGAGGGGCTGATACAGCTGAAGGTGGTATAGAGCACACCTCACAAGGGCGAGGATGAGCCGATTCTTTGAAGGGGTAGAAGGTGAGTGTGAACATTGCAGGGGGGAGGGGGGGGGGGGCGCAAATCACGTTAATTTGTTTTGGTCCTGACCAAAGCTGGAGAATTACTGGAAGGAAGTTTTTAGGGTAATCTCTAAAGTGGTGCACGTGAAACTGGACCCGGGCCCTCAGGAGGCCATATTCGGGGTGTCTGACCAGCTGGGGTTGGAAACGGGTGGGGAGGCAGATGTTGTAGCCTTTGCCTCGTTGATCGCCTGAAGGCGGATCCTGATAGGTTGGAGAGCAACCTCTCCACCCTGTGCCCTGGCGTGGCAGGGGGACCTGTTGGAATACTTCACTCTTGAAAAGGTTAAGTTTGAACTGAGGGGAAGGATGGAGGGGTTCTACAATTCATGGGCTATATTCATTATGCACTTTCAAGAACTGGATAACATCGAACATTAGTTGGGGGGGGGGGGGGGGGGTGGTTGGGAGAGTTGGGGGGAGGGTGCCTGTGTGTGTTAATGGTGACTATGGGTGACTCTTGATTCCTCTTTGGCATTTGTTTATGTTAACATGCGGGCTAATGTTTGGGGTTTGGTGGGAGGATGGGATTGTTGTTATTGGTATGGGGATTGACATTATATTCGTTACTGATTATTGTTTATTGTTGGTGGGTGCAAAAGGAGGAGAATAAAAATATTTAAAAAAAATAAAAGGCATTCACTCTTATGAATATTTTCCTGGAGTTGACGACTAATTTTTGATAATCCATCGAAGTGGGCATATTTGCAAACAAGGCTGAACGGAGAAAGTCTACACACTGACTAACTGCAGGTGGCATGAAAGCAAAACGCCTTCTTGTTGGGAGGGAGTTCCAGGATTTTGACCCAGTGACAGTGAAGGAACAGTAATATATTTCCAAGTCAGGAAGGCGAGTAACTTGGAGGGAAACTTCGAGGTGGTGGTGTTTCCATGTTTTATTGGCCTTGATCTTCTTGGCGGTGGCATTCTTCTTGGAAGGTGCTGCCTAAGCGAGTTCCTGCAGTTTCTGGCAATCATTACCCCATGGATGTTGATAGTGGGGGATTCAGCGAAGGAAATGCCATTGAAAGTCAAGGGATGATGGTTAGATTCTCTCTTGTTGGAGATGGTTATTGGCTGGCACAAATGTTATTTGCACTTGTCAGCCCAAGACCGGATACAGAGGAATACTGAAAAGGGGTTGTAAATCCTGGAAGTGGATCCTTGCTGAAAGCAGCTGAGGGAAAATATTATTTGGAAAATTATTCTGAGGCAAGTTTTTTTCAAGAGTGGAGTTTGGAAGCACTTGTGTTGAAGCCAGAGTCCAGTGAGGCCACTTGGCTCATAGTGTGAACACAGGGAATTTGAGGAGAAATCCACATTTGCCACTTGGTTTCAGAGTGAAGTGTGTCTGACCACAGTTGGCATACTGGTTTGTAGGGACTGTGCATTCACTGAGAACATTATACAGGAAGATATATTTTGTAACCTGTTATCCTTAAAATCTGTGAACATTTGTGAAGCTATAGGTGGGGTGAAGGAATATCATATTGCAGTCAAACGTTTTATGTTTAATAAATGTGTTTTTGTAGTTAAAAGCTAATTGGCAGTCATAGAACATAGAACAGTACAGCACAGAACAGGCCCTTCGGCCCTCAATGTTGTGCCGAGCCATGATCACCCTACTCAAACCCACGTATCCACCCTATACCCGTAACCCAACAACCCCCCCTTAACCTTACTTTTATTAGGACACTACGGGCAATTTAGCATGGCCAATCCACCTAACCCGCACATCTTTGGACTGTGGAGGAAACCGGAGCACCCGGAGGAAACCCACGCACACAGGGGGAGGACGTGCAGACTCCACATAGACAGTGACCCAGCCGGGAATCAAACCTGGGACCCTGGAGCTGTGAAGCATTTATGCTAACCACCATGCTACCCTGCTGCCCCAAACCATGCTACCCTGCTGCCCCCACCATGCTACCCTGCTGCCCCCACCATGCTACCCTGCTGCCCCTGTCCTGTGACTCTGTTCATTCACGTTTTCAGAAAAAGTTACAAACTTTTGAGCCAGGGTACCATCCTGGGACCTTTCTGCCCAGTAGTAACATCAATTCGGATTCTAAGAATAGGCACAGGGAGAGGGTTGGAGGGTGTTTGAGAAGTGAGGGATAGAAGGGCTAATATTTCTCAAAATAACTGGGACACAATTCCAGAGAACTGAGGCAAGTCTTTTAAACAGCCCAAATTGGTGCACAGCAGCCCCTGTTGCTACCTCTGATCTGCATCCAGGGGCAATGGGCTCAATTTCATTTCACACCAATCTCCCAGAATGAAGGTCGCATCATTTAGGGTACTTCTTTTCCCCAAGGAGGATGTGCCAAACCAGTAAATTTCCCAACTGGAGCTACCCAACTTCGTTGCGAAATTGGCCAGTTGGATAACAAACTGGCTAACCGATAGAAATCAGAGAGTGGTGGTGGATGGCAAATATTCAGCCTGGAGCCCAGTTACCAGTGTGTACTGCAGAGATCGGTTCTGGGTCCTCTATTGTTTGTGATTTTTATTAATGACTTGGATGAGGGAATTGAAGAGTGGGTCAGTAAATTTGCAGACGATACGAAGATTGGTGGAGTTGTGGATAGTGAGGAGGGCTGTTGTCGGCTGCAAAGAGACATAGATAGGATGCAGAGCTGGGCTGAGAAGTGGCAGATGGAGTTTAACCCTGAAAAGTGTGAGGTTGTCCATTTTGGAAGGGCAAATATGAATGCGGAATAAAGGGTTAACGGTAGGGTTCTTGGTAATGTGGAGGAGCAGAGAGATCTTGGGGTCTATGTTCAGAGATCTTTAAAAGTTGCTACTCAAGTAGATAGAGCTGTGAAGAAGGCCTATAGTGTGCTAGCGTTCATTAGCAGAGGGATTAAATTTAAGAGCCGTGAGGTGATGATGCAGCTGTACAAAACCTTGGTAAGGCCACATTTGGAGTACTGTGTGCAGTTCTGGTCGCCTCATTTTAGGAAGGATATGGAAGCTTTGGAAAATGTGCAAAGAAGATTCACCAAGATGTTACCTGGAATGGAGAGTAGGTCTTACGAGGAAAGTTTGAGGGCGCTAGGCCTTTTCTCATTAGAACGGAAAAGGATGAGGGCGACTTGATAGAGGTTTATAAGATAATCAGGGGAATAGATAGAGTAGACAGTCAGAGACTTTTTCCCCGGGTGGAACAAACCATTACAAGGGGACATAAATTTAAGGTGAATGGTGGAAGATATAGGGGGGATGTCAGAGGTAGGTTCTTTACCCAGAGAGTAGTGGGGGCATGGAATGCACTGCCTGTGGAAGTAGTTGAGTCGGAAACATTAGGGACCTTCAAGCGGCTATTGGATAGGTACATGGATAATGGTAGAATGATGGGATGTAGATTAATTTGTTCTTAATCTAGGACAAAAGTTCGGCACAACATCATGGGCCGAAGGGCCTGTTCTGTGCTGTATTTTTCTATGTTCTATGTTTTCTATGTTCTATAAGGCAAATTGTTTTGCACTCAGCCTAAAAGGGTGGTGAAATTAGATTCCATAAATTATTTTTAAGAAGGGAGTTGAACGGGTCCTTGAGGATGGGGAACGTCTTCGGTTACGAACAAAGAAATGTGGTACTAAGCACAACTGCTGTTTCAAAGAGCCTGAACTAAAGAAAAAATGCACCTCTAAAATAGTCACAATCACTGGGGCGAAATTCTCCGATATTCGCCGCAAAGCCCGGGACCGGCGGGCAAAAACGGCGCTGATGACTCAGGCGTCGGGGCCCGCTAAACAGCGCGTATTCTCCTGTCCCGAAAGGGCCAGCAGCGGAGTAACGTTTTTCGCGTCGGTTTCAGAGAGAGAGATGACAAACTGCGAGTGCAGATGGGTTGGGGTTGGGGGGGGTGGGAAGAGAGAGAGAGAGAGAGATGACAAACTGCGAGTGCAGATGGGTTTGGGGGTTGGGGGGGTGGGAAGAGAGAGAGAGAGAGAAATGACAAACTGTGAGTGCCGGTGGGTTTGGGGGGGGGGGGGGGGGGGGGGGGGGGGGGGGGGGGGGGGGGGGAGAGAGAGAGAGAGAGAGAGAGAGAAATGACTAACTGCAAGTGCAGGTGGGTTGGGGGTGATAAGGGCAAGGATTACATGTTGCCTTCCCCACCACCTCCCCCCCCCCCCCCCCCCCCCCCCCCCCCCCCACTCGAAGTTAGTCATTTCTCTCTCTCTCTCTTCCCAACCCCTGCCACCCACCGGCACTCGCAGTTAGTCATTTCTCTCTCGCTCTCTTCCCAACCCCCCCAACCCACCGGCACTCGCAGTTAGTCATTTCTCTCTCTCTCTCTTCCCAACCCCTGCCACCCACCGGCACTCGCAGTTAGTCATTTCTCTCTCTCTCTCTTCCCAACCCCTGCCACCCACCGGCACTCGCAGTTAGTCATTTCTCTCTCTCTCTCTTCCCACACCCTGCCCCCCCCCCCCCCCCCCAACCCCACAACCCACCGGCACTCGAAGTTAGTCATTTCTCTCTCTCTCCCCAACCCACCGGCACTCGCATTTAGTCATTTCTCTCTCTCCCCGGCCTGTCACCCACCTCCACGCTGAACGGCGTCAACCATCAGCAATGGTTGACGCCGTTAAATACCAACTTTGATTTTCGCCGACGTGACCCGTGGCCACGTCGGAAGGACTTCGGCCCATCCAGGCCGGAGAATAACGAAAGCTCATAAAACCGTGGCATCCCGCCGGCGCCAGCCATTCGCCGCGGCGGGCGGCGGGATTTGCAGAACGCCGACTTATGGCGGGTGGGAGAATTCAGGAAGTGCCAGGAGCGGGATTCTCGGCGGCCCCGGGCGATTCTCCAACCCTGCGTGGGGTCGGAGAATTTTGCCCACTGTTTCTCAAGTCTATCTCCAGAAGAAAGCCCTCATTAGAATTTAAATTGAGCAGAACTTACACACAGGACACCTCATGCTAGGCCGGCAATTTCAATAATCTGTCCTTACTTTTGTTATTCATTCGACGGATGTGGGCTTCGTTGGCTAGGCCAGCATTTATTGCCCATCTCTAATTGCTCTCACGATATCTCTATGATGCTAAGATTAAGGGTGGATTTATTGGAGATATTCAAAATCATGAAAGGGTTTGATAAATTAAGAAAGGAAAAACTGTTTTCATTGGCTGAAAGGTCAGTAACAAGAGAGCACATCTTTGCGATTAAAACAGGAAATGCGGGAAGTATTCACCATCTCAGAAAGATCTGGGAGAGAAACACAATGAACATTTCAGGACAGTAAGTTTTCATCAGGACTGAATATTTCTAACAGTTTATGTTTTCATTTTATCTGCAGCATTTTGCTTTTGTAATAGCTTCAAGGCAATTGGCGAAAGAGAAAATAAGATGAGGACAATCGCTTATACACGGAGAGCTATACAACCTGGCAAACACTGGCTGAAAGGGCAGTGGAAGCAGATTACACAGTAATTTTCAAAGAGAACCGGATAAGTACTTGAGGGGAGAAAATTGCAGGGCTTTGGGGAAAAGAGAAAGGCAGTGGGACCAATCAGACAGCTCTGTCAAAGAAGAGCCAGCACAAATGGGCAAAATGGTCCCCTTCTTAAGATCCTGAGGGATCTTAACAGGATGGATGCGAGGAGAATGTTTCCTCGTGTGGGGGAATCTTGAACTGGAGGTCACTGTTTAAAAACAAAGGGTCGCTCCATTAAGGCAGAGATGAAGAGAATTTTTTTCTCTCAGAAGGTCATGAGTCTTTGGAACTCTCTTCTTTAAATGGCAGTGGAAGCCCAGTCTTGGAGTAATTTTAAGGCTGAGCTAGATAGATTTTTGATTAACAAGGGGGTGAAAACTTATCGGGGCAGGCAGAATGGTGGGGTTAAAGTTACAGTCAGATAAGCACAATCTTATTGAATGGCGGAGCAGGTTGAGGGGCAGAGTTACCTACTCCTGGCCCTAATCCATATTTTCATAAATTCTATATTGGTCATTCCATGGCTAAAACTGGAATAACTGAGCCAAACTGGCATTATTGCAGTGGAGGTGGGGCTCATTTCAAGGTGTTAGCCTCAGCCCAACTTGTAGGACTCACAAATATCCATTGGGGCCGGATTGGGGAGCGAGACAACAGAACTCAAAAACCCCACTCCACAAACCTGAGCTCATGATATTGGCTGATATCTCCGGACAGTAATGAGGGTGTGCTGCTCTGCCAGATGCTGTATTTTGTATGGTGTAAACAGAAATACCATCAGCCCTTTCGGAGGTTGAAAAATATCCCATGTCACTACTTAAAGAGCTGGATGGCTCTCTTGGTGGTGCGACCAGTATTTACCCCTCAAGCGACACCAGTGGAACAGATTGTCTCATCTTTTATGCAATTGCTGTTCACGGACTGTGCTCTGCAGAAGTTGGCTGTCGTATCTGCCTGTATTACAATGCAGCTAAACTTCTGAAATATTTTGTTTCCTGTGAAGTGGTTTGGAACGTCCTGAGGACATGAATAAATTCAGGTTCTTTCAGTTTTTGATGCCTGCTCTTTGGAATATATCAGTTGTACTTTTGTTAAAAATACTGTCACAAATTCTGGACAGTTAGAGATTTCTTCCAGATTTCTGAGGCAGCAGTAATATATTATATGCATAAGTGGTCTGAGCATCTTACTTTCATGGTGTTATCTCCATATTCACTTGACTCAGGAATGTGACCTTTGTGAATTGAATCGGATATCTCTGCCTTACAATCATACAATCGCCAAGCCAAAGGGAAACAAAGGGCGCGATCGTCTGGCCACACTGCGCTGGAAAAGCAGCTCACCATGATGCAGCGTGGCCGATGAAAGCCAGGAGACCCCGCTCCCGGGATCTACCCAGCTCGCAATACCTCACGAGAATCAATGCAATCTCGCGAGACATTGGAAGGGACTCCCACCCACAATGGACAGGATCAGTTTTTGACAAACCTGCATATTAGAGCGAGGTGCACAAAAAATGCCATCTGGGCACCCTGGCAGTGTCACCTGAATGTCAGTCTGGCACTGCCAAGGTGCCCAGGTGCACTACTAGGGTACCAGGTGGGGTAGGGTGGAGGTATGGGCTTAGGTAGGGTGGTCTTTCCAAGAGCCGGTGCAGCCTCGATGGGCCGAATGGCTTCCTTCTGCACTGTAAATTCTATGATTCTATGAAACTGCAAATTTTCTTACAAAATAAAAGAGTGTTGGAGTCTCAAGGATAGTTGATAAGTATTTCTACCTGGATACAAAATCTATATGATTCATGTCGCAATGGGGTAGAATTTTACGTCTGCTGGACGGGAATGCGTCCAATCTGGAAGCATGTTAAATACCACATGTATCCTAAATCATGCACGAATCCTGATGTCATTGCGCAGTTGTGTGCAATACTTCAGTTGGTGGCTGCAGGTGCGGATTGGCAGCGCATCTGCCATCAATTCTGTTGTTTGTAAAGGGTGTTAAATCCACAATTGGGCGGCATGGTGGCGCAGTGGTTAGCATTCCTGCCTAACGGCAGCGAGGACCCGGGTTTGATCTCGGCCCAGCTCACTGTCCGTGTGGAGTTTTTACATTCTCCCTGTGTCTGCGTGGGTCTCACCCCACAACCCAAAGATGTGCAAGGTAGGTAGTCCAGCCATGCTAGATTGTCCTGAATTGGGGGGGAAAAAAATTGGGTACTTCAATTTATTTTCGAAAAAGAAATAAATCCCCAATTGACCCACATTTTACATGCTCCATGCGATTTCAAGTTCAGCACATGGGAAACAGACGGCGGACTAACCGCTTTTTTTTTACATTTTGGATTCAAGGACGGGTAAAAGGGGAATGGAGCAAATGCTGCATGAGCAGTTGGGAGTTTCAGGGAGTGAGTTGAGGTGGTGTTTTGAGAGAGTATTTTCTGTGTCGGGACTTAGCACAGTGTGGAGCTCTCAGGCCATTGCTGTCCTCTTGCTGGCTGCTGCATCTACCAGTCCAGGCAATTCTGCAGGCTGTGATGCCTCTGCATACCGCCGTTAAACTTAAAATCGGATACGGCTCCCACCGCGCACTGACCCATCCCCACCAACGCAATGCGGCCATGATTTATGGTGGCTGGCACTTAAGTGACCGGCCAGCATAATATCGCAATTCTGAATTGATCTCAGGTGTGATCGGGAATTGTGGCTGCTTCCAGTTCCGCCCGCAGAGCATGCACATCATTCATGAAATTCTGCCCATGGAGATGGGTTTTGAGAGCAGAAGGGTTCCTAAGATATCCTTGAAAGTTCACAGACAGTTCGTCGGCTACGATTTGAGGAGAGGGAGCAGCTGGAAGCCAAAAGTCTCTCTGGATCATTGTGCGGGTATGTGGCTGGGAGCTTGTACTCAGATTGAGAAGAGCAAATTTGTGAGGATTTGAAATGAGGCTGGAAGATTCACCGAGCTGGTGCTGGAGGGGGAAATCGCCAGGAAAACCCCTCACCATAAAAGACAGTTCTGTGTTTAAATGTCCACAGATTGGGAAAAGAAAGGGATAGAAGTAAACCCTCAGGAGCTAAGAATCACTTTGGACTGGGTTTGGGAAAATCGGATGACTACTTAAGGAACAGTGTAAAGTATACTTAAGAAGCGATTTCTCGGTTGTGTTAAAAGTAAAATGGGAAAGGTCAGTTCCGTAGTTTGAAATGCAAGTTGTTTAAAAAAATAGTTAATTGCGCTTTTAGTCTGTTTGTCACAGTAAACGTTTTAAAATGCAAAACCTTCTCATGTCATCCTTTCAACTGTCAGCTAGAAATTCAAATTTCTATTTTTCAAGTTATTTGTCTCTGTACGGGTTGTCACAACAATTCGACTGCATGTGTGGCATTGAGTACTGGATGAACTGAAATCTCCGACAGTTCAATGTTCATGAAGCTGAATCCCTTTCCTCATCAACCTTCTTACTGAGCCTGGTAGCGCACAACCTTAGCATTCTCCTTAATCCTGATCTAAGCTTCAAAATTTCACATCTGGTCCACCCCCAATATTACTTTCTTCCACTTCTGCCAGTTTCCACCACTCCACTAATGAAATTGAAACAATTTATCCATACCTTTGTATCCGGGAGGTGTAAGTTTCAAATACCGTCTTCCTCTGACAAAATATATGAATCTCAGTGTTGAAATTTTCAGTGTTTTTTAGGAAAGCTTTCCAGATTTTTGTGGTGAATCACAGTAGCGTAATTCACACTGTATTACACATATTGTACTATGTATCTGTAAGCTCGGCACACGAGCAGTTGCGCTGCTCTACCACTAGTGGGAGATGCACTGGTAGTGTACGGGAGTTTGTACTGGGCACCACCCACGGCTCCTCCCCCTAACCAGAAGTATAAAGGTTGATGCAGAGAGCCTGCCTGCCAGTTCATCTGGAGTTCATCTTGTCACAGGCAGGCTCTGTTGTAAGACGATTAAAGCCACTGTTCACTTCTAACCACGTGTCGCGTGAATTGATGGTCTCATCAATTTAATCGCCTTAAGAAACAGTAAGGAATGACCATGGAATCAGCCCTCAAGCCTAATCGACTGGAACTTGACCCACAGGATGCAGAGGCGAAAGAAATCTTTTCGCATTGGCTCCGATGTTTTCAGGCCTACCTGGCTGAAGCAAGCTCCACAGAAACGACGGAGGAGCAGAAACTCAGTCTACTGCACGCGAGGGTGAGCCATCGTATATTTACTCAGCTAATCTGTACCGGCTCATATACAGAGGCCCTGGCCCGACTCGATAGAATGTACGTGAGGCCTATCAATGAGGTCTACGCACGCCACTTTTTTACTACTCGCCGCCAGCGCCCTACAGAATCGCTAGAAAAATTCCTCAGGGACTTAAAAGCCTTTTCCTGGGACTGTAATTGTCAGGCTGTAACTGCTGCAGAACATAGAGAACTTGCTGTCCGCGATGTCTTTGTTGCAGGCCTTAGATCGAATTACGTGCGCCAGCGACTGCTGGAGAAGGGGGCCCTAAATTTAGAAGATAGTGTTGAACTCGCTACAACTATGGAGGTCTCATTTCGTAGCCTCACCTCATTGCCTGCCGACTGCGCGACCCCGTCATGGGCCCCCGCACCCACGGCAACACTGCCCGGCCTGCAACGCGTCCTGCAGAAGCTGCGGGCGAAAAGGCCACTACCCCAGAGTGTGCCTGGCAAGGAAGGCCCCAGCCCCTAAACCTCCAGCGGCACAAAGTAATCGCTCTCCGCACTCGCAGGCCCGCAGGCCCCGGAACGTAGCGGCCAATGCCCGACTCCGCCCCCACCCTCCACGTGCGATCCATGGGGGCCGCCATCTTGGCAGACCCCCACCACGCGGTCCACCACGGGCGACGCATGGGGGCCGCCACCTTGGACACCATCTTCCTCGCCGCCCGCCACGTGCGATCCACGGGGGCAGCCATCTTGGGCCCCTTTCCTCTCCACACTCAGAAAACTCGATTGAAGACTGTGACCTCAGCGGGCACTCATCGCGGGGCCATCCCAGCGCTGTCAACCGAGCCGCTGACCCACAACTCAACATAGTCACACTGGACCAATTGCGCCCAAAGCATCTCCACAACTCGATGACGACGGTCCAAATCAACGGGTACAGTATACCGTGCTGAGAGCTTCGTACACCCAGATCTGGTAAGACGCTGTTCGCTCCCCGTTTTCCCTGCACGGCAAACTATCTCCCTCGCTTCGGGTTCCCACTCTGTCCATATCCAAGGGCGCACCGTCACAACTCTAACAATCCTAGGCGCGAGCTACTCTAATTTCCAACTATACGTCCTGCCCGAACTCTGTGCCCCACTCTTATTGGGACTCGTCTTTCAATGCAATCTCAAGAGTCTCACCCTCAGCTTCAGGGGACCCCTACCCCCACTCACTATCTGCAGCCTAGACACGCTGAGAATCTCCCCCCCTCCCCCTCAACCTCACTCCGGACTGTAAACCCGTAGCCACTCGCAGCAGGCGGTACAGCCTACAGGACAGGGTGTTCATTCGATCCGAGGTCCGGAGGCTTTTACGTGAGGGGATAATAGAGACCAGTAACAGTCCCTGAAGAGCTCAGGTGGTGGTCATAGACTATAGTCAGGCTATTAATCGGTTTACGCTCCTCGACGCGTACCCCCTCCCCAGGATTGCAGACATGGTGAATCAGATTGCCCAGTATCGGATTTTTTCCGCGGTGGATCTGAAGTCTGCATACCACCAACTCCTAATCCGCCCGGAGGACCGCCACTTCACAGCGTTTGAGGCCGATGGCCGCCTCTTCCGCTTCCCCTGGTCCCCTTTGGCGTCACGAATGGGGTTTTGATGCTCCAACGAGCAATGGACCGAATGGTGGACCAGTACGGGCTGCGGGCCACGTTTCCGTGCTTGGATAATGTCACCATCTGCGGCTATGACCAGCAGGACCACGATGCCAACCTCAACCGATTTCTCCAGACGGCCCAGAAGCTTAACCTCACATACAACAAGGAGAAATCGTTTTCCGCACGACCAGGCTAGCCATCCTCGGCTATGTCGTGGAAAACGGAGTCCTGGGTCCCGACCCGGACCCTATGTGCCCCCTCTTAGAACTCCCTCTCCCTCATTGTCCCAAGGCTCTCAAACGGTGCTTGGGATTCTTTTCGTATTATGCCCTGTGGGTCCCTCAATATGCGGACAAAGCCCGCCCACTCTTTAAGGCCACACCTTTTCCCCTGTCAGCTGAGGCCCGTCAGGCCTTCATCTGCATCAAGGAGGACATCGCCAAGGCTGCCATGCGGGCGGTGGATGAATCCGTCCCTTTCCAGGTTTAGAGCGATGGCTCAGAGGTAGCTCTTGCAGATAAATCAGGCAGGGAGGCCAGTCGCATTTTTCTCCCGAACCCTCTTCACTTCGGAACTTCGACACTCCTCAGTCGAAAAGGAAGCACAAGCCATTGTGGAGGCTATTCGTTACTGGAGGCACTACCTCGCAGGTAGAAGGTTCACCCTCATCACCGACCAAAGATCGGTTGCCTTTATGTTTGACTCGCAAAGGGGCAAAATAAAAAACGATAAAATTCTGAGGTGGAGGATCGAACTCTCCACCTACAAATACGATATTATGTATCGACCGGGGAAGCTCAACGAGCCCCCAGATGCCCTGTCCCGCGGGACGTGTGCCAGCGCACAGAGCGACCGATTAAAAGCCATCCACAATGACCTCTGCCACCCGGCTCGCCCACTACATTAAAGCCCGAAATCTGCTTTTCTCCATCGAGGAGATAAAAGCCATCACCAGGGGTTCCCCGATCTACGCGGAGTGCAAACCGCACTTCTACAGACCAGACAGGGCCCACCTGGTCAAGGCTTCTAGGCCCTTTGAACGCCTCGCTATCGATTTCAAAGGGCCACTCCCCTCGACTAACAGGAATGTGTACTTCCTGAACGTCATGGACGAGTTCTCCCGTTTTCCCTTTGCTATCCCGTGCCCCGATATGACCTCCCACACAGTCATTAGGGCCCTGCATAGTATCTTCACCCTGTTTGGTTTCCCCAGCTATGTACACAGCGACCGGGGTTCGTCCTTTATGAGCGACGAGCTGCGTCAGTACCTGCTCGACAAGGGCATCGCCTCGAGCAGGACTACCAGCTATAACCCCAGGGGGAACGGACAGGTGGAGAGGGAGAATGCGACGGTCTGGAAGACCGTCCTACTGACCCTCCGGTCCAGGAATCTCCCGATCTCCCATTGGCAAGAAGTTCCCCCCGATGCGCTCCATGCTATTAGGTTCCTCTTATGTACCGCTACCAACCAGACCCCTCACGAGTGGCTACCACCGGGGTTTCGCTCACGGCATGGTGAAGACACCGGGCCCAGTATTCCTCCAGAAGCACGTCAGGATGCACAAAACTGACCCACTCATAGAGAAAGTGCTCCTACTGCATTCAAACCCCCAGTACGCCATCGTAGAGTTCCCTGACGGCCGTCAGGACACTGTATCCCGGCAGCACGGTGGCGCAGTGGTAGCACTGCTGCCTCACGGCGCCGAGGTCCCAGGTTCGATCCCAGCTCTGGGTCACTGTCCGTGTGGAGTTTGCACATTCTCCCCGTGTTTGCGTGGGTTTCATCCCTCCAACCCAAAGATGTGCAAGGTAGGTGGATTGAACATGCTAAATTGCCCCTTAATTGGAAAAAATGAATTGGGTACTCTAAATTTTAAAAAAAAGGACACTGTATCCCTCCGGGACCTAGCACCTGCAGGATCCAACCCCCCCCCCCACTACCACCGCCGAGGTACCCCTCACACTACATCCCACCCAACTTGCCCCCCCCCCCCACGGCTCCGCACCTACCAATTCGCTACATTTTTTTCGCACGCCCGCGCCAGCTAGCTCCCAGCGCCCTCAGTCCCCAGTCGAACCAGACGGGTACGAAGCTCGGGCGGAATCGCCCCCGGAGTCCGCCATCGTACCCCAACCGACGGTGCTCATCCAGCCACCAGAAAGGGCTGCAACCCCGGTGCTCCGCCGATCACTGCGGACAACCCGGCCACCGGACAGACTCAATCTGTAAGCCACCACCCCCGCCGGACTTGATTTTTTTTACAGGGGGTGAATGTGGTGAATCACAGTAGCGTAATTCACACTGTATTACACATGTTGTACTATGTCTCTGTAAGCTCGGCACACGAGCAGTTGCGCTGATCTGCCACTAGGGGGAAATGCACTGGGAGTGTACGAGAGTTTGTACTGGGCTCCACCCTTGGCTCCACCCACGGCTCCTCCCCCTAATCGGAAGTATAAAGGTTGATGCTGAGAGCCTGCCTGTCAGTTCATCTGGAGTTCATCTTGTCACAGGCAGGCTCTGTTAAGGAGTGCTTCATGATGTCACAACTGAATGGCCTAACTCCAGTTTAACATTATGCCTTCTTGCTAATTTTTTTTTTTAATAAACACTTATTGTCACAAGTAGGCTTCAAATGAAGTTACTGTGAAAAGCCCCTAGTCGCCACATTCCAGCGCCTGTTCGGGGAGGCTGGTACGGGAATTTCTATTTAGCATATTGCATTCTCTAGTCATCTTAAACACTTCAATCATATCACCACTTAATCTTCGAAACTCGGAGGAACATAAACCTAGTGTATGTAACCTGTCCTCATTACTTAACTCTCTTAGTCCCGATATCATTCTGGTAAATCTGCGCATCACCCACTCCAGGGCCAACAAATGCTCACTTGCTCCTTTTAAAAGATTGCTGCAACCTTCAGTTTTCACCCTGTTTTTCTTTCCTTCCTTCTCCTTGCCTACCATATCCCTTTCATGATCCATTCATCTATTCGATCAATGCCATGTAAATAAATTACTGCTGTATTTGCTTCAGTACTTTTGTCAAATGAAGACGAGGAAATAAATTCCAGTTTAAGTTCTGTGCGTGTTGACTGAATCCATGAATTTGCACCATTTCTTACTTTCCCGAGGACAGATCAAAGATCTCACAACCAGTTTACAGGTAAATCAATACTGTAAGCTGTGTAAGTTTTTCAAATCCTTCCAGACCATGTCAACACCAAGCAAATGACTGCAAAACTTGCATGCGTGAGACAGTAGAAGCGGCTGAATTAATGGAGCCGGTGGAGCAGAAGGACAGGTCAACTAAATAATGAGGGCAAAGAGTAGAAGGCTTCCATTAGAACATAGAACAGTACAGCACAATGACTCTCACAAGATGCACACCCTTGGCAATAAGTTGTTATTTTGTTCTACTTTTGTTAACCATGACTAAACCTTTTATCATTCCAAGTTGTGAGTCATGATTGGTTGCCTTTCTGCCCTTCCCATTAAGTAATCTAGGTTTCCCAAAATTATCCACAGGAAAATTGCATTCTGACTGATGGTCGGAAAATTCCACATTACTTGTGATGTCAATGACATGACCTGACACATGATTCTGCATGTTTGAGCTCATAAAGATGTTTGATTAGTGTACTTCCTTTAATTAATTTTTAGTTTACCCTTCAAATACCTGAACTTCTAAGGCTACGAAAATCTTTAGGCTTTGCGTATTCCTCTTGAATTAAGTTTTATACTCTGTAATTTCACATGTTGCAGGATCTGGACAGCCAGCAAAGAGAGAGATAGGCTATCATGATATTATAGCCAGGGCCTAGAAATGAAAAAGAAATATGTTGTCCTCACTTATTAACCTGCTCCTAAGGGCCATTGCATAGAATATTTGAAAACATTCAATGTAATTGCAACCAACAATGCCTTAAAACCATTTGTTAAATATAAGTATTGCTGAAGATGAGGAAAAGAATTGTACCTGATAAAAAACAGCTGAAAATATCAAAAGTGGCTGAATAGCTGGACTGATATTATACAATCTTCCGAGTGACAACAACTATTGCTTTAAATTCCCAAATTCTCTTGGTAAAAGTTCCATTCTCAATTCAAGTACTTGCTGTAGTGATTCATGTACCAGTAATGAATGCAATTCTGCTCATATCTCACAACAGTAATCCAATAACGGTGAGAGCTGAAACCTCAACAGAACTAAAACAGGTTTATCAAAAATGATTTGCTGTGGTCACAAGTTTAGTGGATCATTATTCTACACAATACCTGTGAATAACTTGGAAAAGCTTGGATTAGATTACTCATATCTCCAGTTATTACTGTAGTTCATTGCAATGACTTCACAGAATCCATTATTATATTTCTGTAGGTTGAGCGCAAGCATCACTCTAAGTCACGAAGCCACAAACACCAAGATGCAAACATCACACTTGAACATTTCAATCTTGAAACTTAGGGCTAAGGACCCAAACTAATGTGCAAAGAATAAGATTCATGCATTTAAGGTCAGGCTTACATGTCAGAGGCGGCAATCGGTAGACAGGACGAATCCCACCATCTAATTCCCACCTCCACCCTGAAACTGTCAGAGAAAGGATCTTCTGGGGGTCTAGAATGTAATTGACCTGTTGGCAGGCCACTTCTGCAGATATGAAGGTGGGCTAAGACGGAAATAGAATTGGGTCGAATCCTGAGCCAGCAGGTTAAAAGTCCCGCCTGTGTTCCCAACAAATCTCAGCCCGGTGTACCCGTTGCATTCAGTGGCTCATCTATAACTCAGCATTTTGACCATTTTACCCTCCCCCCATTTTCCTCCCTCATCCACACCCACCCCTCCCATTACTGATTCATTGTCCAATTGACGAACAGAACTTACAAGTTATTATTACAGTTGGAGGCCATTGAATAGCCCATAAAACTCCCTGGGTGGGATTCTCCCAGCCCGGGTCCGGGCCAGAGAATCCCCGCAACCGGGTCACGTCGCCCCGACGCCGGCACGCAATTCACCACGGAGCGGAGAATCGGCGCCATTGGCGCCGGCACGTTTGGTGCGGCGCCAGTCATGGGCCGCTGTACGTGGCCGGGCTGCTGATTCTCGGCCTGGTTTGGGCCAAGCGGCCGCTCTAAAAAGGCAGAGTCCCGCCAGCGCGTCCACACCTGGTCACATCCGGCGGGAACTCTGCGCGCAGGGTCGGGGGGGGGGGTGGCCTGTGGGAGAGGGAGGGGGGCTCCGACCCCTGGGGGGGGGGGGGCCTGGCCCACGATCGGGGCCCACAGATCGGCGGGCTGGCCTCTCGCTCCCCGGGCCTATTTTCGTCCGCACCGGCCCCTGAACTCCCACGCCATGTTGTGTCAGGGCCGGTGCGTTGAGGGAGGCCACTGCGCCGCGCGGGTGGGTGCTGGCGCCGCTGCGCATGCGCAGATCCCGCGGCGCACAGTTCGTGCCGGGATGGAAGGCTGGAGCAGCGTGAACCGCTCCAGCACCGTGCTGGCCCCCTGTAGGGGCCAGAATCGGTACTCCCAGCGGCCCGTTCACGCCATCGTGAAATGCGACGCAGTGGACACTCTGCCGCTGAATGGGAGAATCCCGCCCCCTGAGTAAATAAACAGACCTTTTCAATCAACTGTATAAGCAAAGTCAGGTGCTTGTAAAACAATTACTGGAATTGGATTTGTTTATTGTCACGTGTACCGATGTACAGTGAAAAGTATTTTTCTGCAAGCAGCTCAACAGATCATTCAGTACATGGGAAGAAAAGGGAATTGAACAAAATTGAAGAAAATACATCATAGGGCAACACAAGATATACAATATAACTACATACGCATTGGCATCGGATGAAGCATACCACAGCAATTAGGCAATTGAATTGCAGTCAAGAGCTCTGTCAACAGGTGTTTAGACTGAATAAATAAAAGCAAGGGGAAAGCACTAAACAATTATACATGGTTATCATACTAGACTATCCTTTCAATAGTGAAATGTGTTCTACCTTTTTATCCACTAAATGAACCATTCTGAAGACTTTTCCAGCTTTTCCTTAACAACCTGCCAGGTGATAGAAGTAACAATCTGGCAAACACGAGGGGCGGGATTCTCCGACCCCCCGCCGGGTTGGAGAATCGGCGGGGGACGGCGTGAATCCTGCCCCGCCGCCGGCTGCCGAATTCTCCGGTGCCGGCTTTTTGGCAGGGGCAGAGATCGTGCTGTGCCGGTCGGGGGACGTTGGCAGTGGCCCCCCCCGCCGATTCTCCGGGCCCCGATGGGCCGAGCGGCCACCTGTTTTCAGCCGGTCCCGCCGGCATGAAATACAAAAGGTCCATACTGCCGCGACCTGACTCTGAGGGCGGCCTGCGCATTCCTCGGGGGGAGCACGGGGGGATCCGGCCCCGGGGGAGGCCCCCAAGGTAGCCTGGCCCACGATCGGGGCCCACCGATCTGCGGCCAGGCCTGTGCTGTAGGGGCACTCTTTCCCTCCGTGCTGGCCACTGTAAAGCTCCACCATGGACGGCGCGGAGAAGAAACCCCCTGCGCATGCGCAGGGATCATGCCAGCGGTTCTGCGCATGTGCCAGAACACGCTGGCGCTCCCGCGCATGCGCCAACTCGCGCCCCCTTCGGCACCAGTTGGCATGGCGCCAACCACTCCAGCGCCGGCCTAGCCCCCAGAAGTGCGGAGGATTCCACAACTTCCAGGCAGCCCGACGCCGGAGTGCTTCACGCCACTCTTTGGCGCCGATACGGCCTGCCCGCCAGTTGCGGGAGAATCCCGGCCATTGTTTAAGGGGTAGTTACATCTACCAATCAAGAACTTCCATGATTCATCTTAATGAACACAAATGAAATTTAAGCTATAGTATTTAATAATGAACAGTAAAGGTGTCAAAACAATTTGAATTACCTTTTGTACTCTTCCTACCTCCAATCCATGAAAATTAAAAAACAAACTTACCTGGGCAGACTGTCAGCGAGCCCACAATGCAGACTGTTGCCTCCTTAATAAGAGCAGATTCTGGAGCCGGTCTTCACCCCGCCCTTGTGAAAATGGTGTGGAAATGGAGGAAGAGGAGGTGGCCATTTTGTTGCAGTTCCACTGCTATTTAGTCCCAATCAGAACCATGAAAATCCAGCCCTTTAACGTGTGTTTAATTAAGTTCCTTAACCCACTATTTCAATCACGTGTTAATCTTTGCAAGAACAATTTCCAGACCCGAGTACTCTCTTTTCTATTCCCCAACCCAAAATAAGGATGTCAAAAGTGAAAGTTTAACTCACCAACATTGCCTAGGCGCATATGTAGTTTTCCTTTTGTTACTGTTGTCATTCCATGAGGCTTAACAGTGCCATGCTTTGTGATGTCAGCCAAGGCCATTGGTACATCTGGAGCATATTCTGTGGTTATGATTGCCAGTTCATGAGAAACCTGGACTGCAGTGCGACCCTGGCGTAGCAAGTACTGCAACAATAAGATCCTGTTGTTAGCCTATGTGCAATATGAAACAAACAAATGGGCTTTGAAAGGATTAACAGACATATTGACCCAAAGTTGAGTTGATGTCTGAACGGTGGTCATTACACTTTCCCACAAACTTTTTAGGCCTTTTTGCACTGAAATATGTGGTAATTAGAAATCCATTTCAGTGCATTGCCCTCTTCAGGTGATCTAAAACTTTCAACCAAACACAATGTGCAATTCTTCACAGAATTATAGAATTCCTACAGCGCAGATGGAGGCCATTCGGCCCTTTGGGTCTGCACCGGCCCGCTGAAAGAACACTCTCCCTAGGCCCACTCCGCCAATTTATCCTCATAACCCCACCTAACCTGTGCATCTTTGTACACTAAGGGGCAAATTAGCATGGCCAAACCACCTAATTTGCACATCTTTGAACTGTGGGAGGAAACCGGAACATCCGAAGGAAACCCACACAGAACTGGGGAGAACGTGCAAACTCCACACAGCCACCCAAGGCTAGAATTGAACCCGGGTCCCTGGCGCTGTGAGGCAGCAGTGCTAACCACTGTGCCACGGTAAATTCTTAATGCACCGTGCAGAGTTTGAACTGGAACATTCAAGCTGGAATAGTTAATTCAAGGCCATGTCATGTACAGAAATGAAGGGAGAGAAAGAAGTGGGGTGGGGGGGGGGGGTATAAAAGGGAAAAGTTTATTTTTAAATCTTCAAAAACTAAAATTAGAAGGGACGAGATATCACACTTATAAAAGTTAACTTGCAATGCCAGAGAGGTTGTTAGGCAGGAATAAAGACTTAGCACCGAATTAAAAAGCCACATACATGAGATTGTATAAGTCTCATCTTTTTATGGCTTAGTACTCCAATTTCACCCTTTCCCTTTATTTGACTGGTGAATCTCTGCTTAAGATAGCAGTACAGAATGGCTTCTGGTGAGATACTGCACCTCAGACAGCAACTTCCAGATTTTCAGATTTAACTGGGCCCTATGATTTACCGTTAAATAACGGCATAACGGGGGCAGCACGGTGGCACAGTGGTTAGCATTGCTGCCTACAGCGCTGAGGACCTGGGTTTGAATCCCGGCCCTGGGTCACTGTCTGTGTGGAGTTTGCATGTTCTCCCCATGGCTGCGTGGGTTTCGCCCCCACAACCCAAAGATGTGCTGGTTAGGTGGATTGGCCACGCTAAATTGCCCCTTAATTGGAAAAAATAATTGGGTACTCTAAATTTATTTTAAAAATAACGGCATAACCTCATCGATATTTTTACCGTAAAATCCCAGCGAATATAAATCCTAAACATTTAAGATTTCATAAACCTTTCATCTAGGCAAATACTGTTGAGAAAATAAACCACTTACTGTAAAAGCTAAGGCATCAGCAACACCCCGAAGCATGTTCATATGTGCTTCCAATTAACAGTAAAACATAATAAGATTTATTTAGCTTTTAACTGAAAGAATATTTTAATGATTAGGAGTGAATTATATATGAATGTGAGTTGTTGAAATCATCTTACAGCTCAAACCTAGTTTACAGCATTAATAATTGAAAAAGAAACAACTGATAATAAAAAGCCAGATTGAAAGTATTATTTTTAGAACAGACACGGTGAACAGAACTTGAGTATTGCTGAAAAAAAGAGACAGGCTGTTGAAGTTTTTCATCTTGCACTCATCAAATCACCAAAATTTCCAAAAGGGAACAACAATTATACTACATAAGAGGGTGCTGATTGGTTAGCAAGTGGACTCTGATTAGTAGAGATGTTGCCATGGAGAATGCAACAGGGGACAGTTAACTATCAAGCTTCTATTTCAATTCAAACCAGTCTGGTCGACTCTGATTGGTCAAGACATTGCCGGGGGAATGAACCATGGAATGGCTGTCCCCCAAGGTTTTTATTAGTTGAAAAAGGTGTAGGGCTTGGATACGTTCTTTTTATTTGCAATGGAGCGGCCCTGTATGTGAATAAACATAGATTCTAGCATGACTTAGTAGTCTTGCAAGTCTGTCCTGATGAGGGCAAGATAAAACACATGTTGCTTTTTCAGCAAAACATAATTTAGAATTTAGAATAGTGAGTTAACATGATCATTACAGTAAAATAGTTATTTTCAGGATTGCACAAGATATTTTTCTGCATTTGTTCCTTTCATCCAAAAGGTGTACTTAATTTGCCTGCAGCTAGTGAAACCTCTTTGGGTTACGCACCAAAGCAGCATTCCCTCAGTGGTACAACAGAACAGCAGTGGTTAAAGAAAAAGTGGAGGCAAAGATTTAGGAAAGAACTATTAAACCAGGTCCCCACCCACTTGTCCATGTCCTGGATCTCCTGTCAGAAGTGATTGTGGCCCCTGAAAGCAAGTCATCTTGTTATTGCCCTTTTAACACTGAACGCTAATGTCAGTGTTAATACAAGTCTGACCTTGTCAAAACAATGCAGAACAGAATAAAAACCAAAATCTAAATGAAGAGGGAGATGAAAACAGTTGTGTGACATTAGAGTGGCAAATCTACAAACATAGATTCTGCTACTTTATTAGATCCAATGTGCATTGTTTGCTGAAGGCTACCTGTTCCTTTTAGTTACTACACATATAGACTAAAATCTGTGCAGTAAATTTAATAATACATTTTCAGGTCAATATGCCAGGGAGCAATGACATTTGGAGTTCAATTGCCCAGTATGATGAGTTCCCAATCTCAGCCCTGCCACTTTGTGAAAGTTTGAAGCATTCTACTGATCAGTATGCACCAAGTCCCTTTAGATATCTCCTTTTCAAAGACCAATACAACTGATAAAGCAATTTGTTAGAAAATTCCTATATATTTTTATGATAAAATTCATCTACTAGTACCTGTGCTCTGGCAGTTGATGCTGGAAATGTCCATTCTAGTCTCCAATATTGTCATTCTTACGTGCACTATACATCCCCCAAACCCCCTTATATCTTCATGCTTTGAAATCATGATCTCCATCTCCACTAACCCATTTTTCCAGAACCTCCCAACAATGGGCTCTTTATCACATTCTGTCTTTTCTGCCCCCCGAGGCTTTTAAAACCATAGCTTGATATCACTTAACCGCTGTTTCTGATTTACATTGATATCTCTTTCCAACCTTGGTAGTGTCCTTTGCTTTGGGCCTTAGACCTTCACCGTATCTAAGCGTGAGGCATCAATGCAGATGTTTTGAATTGGAAGAAATGTTCAGAATTGGCCAGATGTAGCCTATTGCTATATACATATGTACATTAAGCAATTCATCTTTGAAGTCTTGGCATAATTACAATGCATAGCTTAGAAGTATTAACATGGAGCATTTCAAACTCTGAGGGTCCCAGTATTTCTTGGGATTATGTATTACGTGGCTAAGTATTTTGAAATAGTCTGACAGTCAACTGTTCCATCAACAAACAGCAACTTGAATTATCTAGTGGCTTTAACCTTGTTGTGCTTTGATAACCTTTACCTTCAGTTCCACAGTGGCAGTGCCAATAAGAAGCAAGGATTCTGCATCCCAAACATCAATCTGCAATGTCTGCGTGGCGAGGTATTGCATAAATAAACGCTGTTCTCCTTCCTTCATATAACTCGGCTCCACCATATATTTCAGCTCCAGCCCGGGAGAATCTACAGCAGATCGAACTGGGAATTAATGAGAGCAAGGCTGAAGATGAACATATCAATTCAAAGGTAAGTCAAATAAAGAATAAACCATTTTAAAGGGAAATCTGGTGAAAGTTTACTATGGAAATGACCACATAAAAGTGACAGAATAGTATGTAATAAGTTTCATTATTTTTAAGAGGAGTTGTTTTTACAGTGTAAGGACAGACCTAAAAAGTGGATATTTCAGCTCTCCCAATTATTACAGCCTAAGATAGGAAACAAAACTGAGAAAAACCTATCAGCCTCTCAATAGCAACTATGAAGCATCACTCTTCACAAACTCATCGTAACATTAACACTGTATGACGGATGGTGAGCGGCAATAGAAGAAAAATCCTATGGGCATCTTCAACAGATCTCCCGTGTGTTTCTCCCTAACGCAGAGAACACTGTGTTCCAATTCCCTAAGGAATGTAGTGTTTGGAATAGTAAGGAGGTTAGTAATAGTATTGATCCTACAGTTAAAGGAGGAAGGGGTGGGACTATGTGCCAGCATAGAAAGTTGAGAACAGAATATTGAGCGACAGCAGAACACCAGCATGTCTGTTTAGGCGATGGCACTTCAAGGCCAAGAAGATATTCAAACGTGAGAAATGCCTGGGTAAGTAAGTAGATTCTGACACTCAAGGAACAAAGAACAGAACAGCACAAGAACAGGCCCTTCAGCTCGCCAAGCCTCCGCCATTCATGACGTATGTTGAAATTAAAACCTTCTTCATTTCTGGAATCCGTATCCCACTATTCCAATCCTATTCATCTGTTTGTCAAGGTGCCTCTTAAATGTTACTATCGGATTTGCTTCCACCAGCTCCCCAGCACGCATTCCAGACACTCACCACCCTCTCTGTAAAAAAAACTTGCCTTGCACATCTCCTCTAAACTTTCCCCTCACACCTTATACCTACGTCCTCTAGTAATTGACTATTACACCCTGGGATAAAGCATCTGACTATCCACCACTCTGGGAAAAAGCGTCTGACTATTCAAGGCTGACCTAACCACTCAAATGCGAGAAGTGTCTGAGGAGCTGTATACAACTTGCACAATAAACCCAATGCACATGCGCGAGAAGGCGCAGTTGTCTTTGACTCCTGGCATGTTTATGCATTAATCTTACATGTTGCAGGTATGCTTGCATATTAACCTTACATTACCATTACATACCAATATATATAGACATGCCAGACAGTCCAGAAGACTCGACCATGATTAGTCAGGAGGCTTGGTTCAACAAAACATCAATAAGCCCGTTCTGAGTTTAAAGTTGCCTATCTCATAACATATTTTATATTGGGTTTATTTTCTTTTGATAAATAAATACTATTGATCAGGTAACTTTCTGTCCTCAAAGTCCTGTAAAAGGGTAAGGATTATCCTAACACATAGGGCTATATAGCATTGGAAGCAAACTTCTCTGTCTATTGACCTGGTCATAAAATTAATTTAATTCTTATCCCGCATCATCTCCAATAATCTTCAACAGCCCTGTCTGCCAAAATGTATCCACTGTCATCTTAAGATTCATAACATTCTCCAGGTCCAGTGCTTCTTGGATAGGGTCATTCTCTGCAGAAACAAGTTGTATTGTAACTTCGTATTTACCCTTTCCTGACACTGCATGGTGGTAATGTGACCAGTGTTGGCAGAATTAAGCCAATTATGGAAGTCAATTTCCATTGATTCTCAGCTCTTGTAGTTTGGTGGGATCTGTCCCGGAAAAAGAAATTGTCCCACACCAAAGTCTAACCTCCGGTCTACTTGCTAAATCAAATTCGTATCTTACCGAGACAGATTGGGTTAACGGCCATCTCATTATTGATATAAAGTTCGTATTTCTCATATTCAATAGTGGTGACAGAGATAATCAGTCTCTTTTCAATCACTGAAGGCACATTCTGCCAGACAAATTAGTTCAATTTACAAAATAAATTAAGCAAGTAATAAGTAATTCAATGAGCAAGGCATCTGCATCAATTCCTGTTAACCTGGTGGTTAGAGTGCGGTATTTGCTACCATGGAAGGAGTTACAGATAGGGTGAGCTAGATATATACACAAGGAAGAGAGGAAGTGATGGGGTTAGATTAAGAAGAATGGGGGCGATCTGGCGAAGCATAAACCCCAGCATGGGGCTGTTCGACCAAACGGCCTGCTTCTGTGCTGTAAACATGTTGCGATACTCACTTAAGTCACCGGTGCCATTTTTGTTTAGAGGTACAAGGATGAAAGGGGTACTTTTTGAAGTTCCCTTTTCCGCGTTCCGCATCATCATCAGTTTCAGCTGCTGTGTCGTCACCGGTGGAAAGCGATAAAACTGAAAGGTGAAGTAGACTGATCCTGGCTGATGATTACCCGCAGTTACTCTAAAAAAAATAAATTCAAAGGCAGGAACTTACTGACAACCCAGTGCTCTTTACTCAAATAATTATCTCTTCCACACGTCAGATGGCCAGCCTCCATTCATTTTGCAGCTTGGTGGCTAACGGGGCAGATATTTGCTGTTCAACGCAAAGGTAAGTCTAGTGAGTTCAGTTATAAAAGACATCAATTGAAAGAGCAGCCTCGAATAATTGTGAATTTCCATTATGAAATATTTTTTAAATGTAGGGAGATACATTCTGCCATAGGTACAACATGAGGCAGTGCCACAGAGTCCTACAACTAATGTTTGATTCATTGCTAGATGTTGGTCTCTCTGGTAAGACCAACATTTGGCAGTTTGCTGATGTGTGTATCACAGTTTTACATGAAAATTCCAAGAGGCAGCAAAAATGCCTGGATTCTGGGCGGATGTGAGCAATAACAAGTCATTTGCCCTGGCATGCTTCATTCTGTTTAGGACTGCCCCTCCTCGCAAAATCCTTAGAAGCAATTGAAACCTACCAGCTACAGGCCCCGATCATGGTTCTTATGGGCGACTAGATCCATTCATTTGAAAATTGCTGGTGCTAACCCCCATGGTCTTTTGTCCAAGAAGCTGCAACCAGCAGGCACCACACTCTCTCTAGCTCCACATCAGTGTTAACTCTTTCTGGGGTGCCGATGCCGACAAAGCACCTCAACTCAAGTTGTGGTAAAGTTTAATGCAATTGCAGAGAAACCCATCCAGGCTATCTTGTTTAGATTTGAGGTACACAACAAGTGATTGAAAGTAGTCATAACCAACAAAGTTTGGATACCCTTTGAATCTGATTGATGAAACATCTTCCAAGAATCAATTGTTTCAAAGAGCAGAAAATATCAAAAATCAAAAAAGCTTTTGTTCAGTGACAACTAGCAATGTGACAACATGTTCCTCAGTCAACACATAAAAAGAAAAATAGTGCAATACATTACATAACCTGAAACGTTTTTTGATGTTTTTATGAGCATCATTGTCAAAAGCACCTCCCACTCCACCCCACCGGACAGACACCGGACTCTCTCCCCACTCTCTTATCCCCAGGCAATCATCTGACACAGCCTCCCCTCCCAGCCAATCATCGGACCACCACACCCGGACAATTATCAGACCCCTACTCCCGGACAATTATCGGACCCCTATTCCCGGACAATTATCGGACCCCTACTCCCAGACAATTATTGGACCCCTACTCCCGGACAATTATCATATCCCTACTCCCGGACAATTATCGGACACCTATTCCCGGACAATTATCGGACCCCTACTCCCAGACAATTATTGGACCCCTACTCCCGGACAATTATCATATCCCTACTCCCGGACAATTATCGGACCCCTACTCCCGGACAATTATCGGACTGCTACTCCCGGACAATTATCGGACCCCTACTCCCGGACAATTATCATACCCCTACTCCCGGACAATTATCGGACCCCTATTTCCGGACAATTATCGGATCCCTACTCCCGGACAATTTTCAGACCCCTACTCCCAGACAATCATCGGACTCCCACTCCCAGACAATTATTGGACCATCTCTCCCTGCCCTGACAATCATACATATAGAAGATAGGAGCAAGAGGAGGCCTTTTGGCCCTGCAAGCCTGCTCCACCATTCATCACAATCATGGCTAATCATCCAACTCAATAGGCTAATCTTGCTTCCTCCCCATAGCCTTTGATTCCATTCTCCCCAAGTGCTATATCCAGCCGCCTCTTGAATATATTCAAAGTTTTAGCATCAACTACTTCCTGTGGTAATGAATTCCACAGGCTCACCACTCTTTGTGTGAAGAAACGTCTCCTTATCTCTGGCTCTCATCAGGCTCCTCACCCCGAAAAATCATCCGAGAACCTTCCACCAGACAATGATCCAACTCTCTCCACTACCCCCCCCCCCCCCAACAATTCATTGGGGGATTATACCCCCCCCCAACAACATCAGTCTGGAATTATTGCCAGCATTCTGCACCCCCCTCAGTGCCCGCTTCCCCCCCTCTCCTGCAAGTTTCCCCCTCACTGCCCACTGCCCCCCACCACATATAAATGGCAACCCCCCCACCAGAATTAGAGCTCCCAAGAGGGCCCACCTCGGCACTGCCCAATGGCACAGGTGGGCACTGCCAGGTTGGCACTATGCCAACCTGCGATAGGGGCAGTGTCAGGGAATTGTCGGACATGTCTCTCTACTCCGGGAGGGATCCGCTCGACTAAATGCCATTTTAAAAAAGCTGTTGTAAACCTCAGTGAAATATGAATACTCAATGGGGGGGGGGGGGGATCATGAGGCGGAGGACTGACTAATCATATTTAAATTTATTAAATCTATTAAAATGAGGTTCTCGCCCTTTGAAGGCATGTACCTCATGATGTCACCAGCACGGGGCGGGGAAAATTGTAAAACGTGGTGCTCGATTCTCCGCACCCCGATGCCGAAATCGCATTCGGCGACGGGGCAGAGAATCCGGTTTCCCGCATGAAATCGGAACCAGCGGCAGTTCGGCGATTCTCCACCCCTCGAAATGTGGGTGTACACTGCGCAGAGTATCCACCACCTGAGGCCATTACCAGAGGCCCGCCCCGCTATTCTCCACCCCTGACCGGCCGAATTCCCGACGGCGTATTTCTAATATGGCCCCAGCTTTTCGGGAAACTTGCGAGGCGGCTGCGGACTCGGTCCGCGACTGTCGTGGTCGGGAGCGGGCCGATCGGAGAGCAGGGGGGGGAACGGGACTGGGCCTTTATTGTGCAGGCAGTCTGGGTCGGGAGCGCGGCCGATCAGCGGGATTATTTCCGCGGTCCAGGTCCGTGGCCGCCATGCTCGGGGGTGGGCCAATCGGAGGGCGGGGGGGCCTCATACGGGACTGGACGGTCTGGGTCGAGCGTGGGGTCTAAGGCCGCCATGGAACATGGCGCAGCAACTGACTTGGAAGTGCGGGGGGACCGTATCTGCAGCTGGAGCCCTGCAGGGCTGTGAATCTGTGGCCTTTTGACGTCAGTTTTTCTGGCGTAAAAGACCATGGTTTTCACGATGTGGTGGGGACATAGTCCCTGAGAATCCAGCCCAGGATCTCTCCGGAGAGAATCACGTTTCTCAGTTCTCTCTGGACTTTCTGCCCACATCGCTATTCTCCCTGACGGCGAACACGGGCTGAAAATCGCCCCCAATATATTAATTGACTGTAACACAGCTGAATATTGAGTCTTTTTTAATGAGAAACAAAAGCAATTCCTGCTTTACTTCCTTGCCCAAGTCGAATGTCACTTCTATGGAATGGTTCTAGCTCTTGGGCCAATGCTTTCTTTGGGCATTCTGTCTGTAAGTGAACTGCAACCAGACGCAATTCTTTCTAATGTACTTCAAGCAAAGTCAAAAAGAGCAGCGATGGTGAGGATGGTACCTCTCTTCGGGGAACCTGTTGTCTTAAGGTATACAACATAGCACACAGAGAAGAAGTATGGATAAAATGTTGTGATGAAAGATCTTCATGCAGGAGCTGAATTTTCTATTGGCTGCAGAGGCAACCTGGATGCAAGTGAGCCCCCCCCCCCCCCCCTCCCCCGCGCAAGTTCCTCCCTCACACACACACACAGATGCCTCTCCAAAATGACAGCTTGGTGCTCAACCTTGAAGCAGCCTCTCTTCCCTTTTACCTACATCAACGGTTCTCACCTCTGACACTACCCTATTGGCCCTCGAGCCCTGGCAGCTCACCGTCCATCCTATATTGGACTGAGCTCCTGGAGGCAGCCACTTAATTGGTCGCCTCCCCCGAAATCCTTTCCAGGGTCACGCTGCCGGCATTTCTGGGCCCCAACCAGGAATCATTTGGGATTTGGACTCACGATAAAAATCAAACCCAACATTAACTCTATCGTCTCCACTTGCCCAACCTGATTCCTGGAAACTATGTTTAAATTTCCAGAATTCACAGTATTCTGTTTTTGGAAAACAATATTCAATCTGTCTACAATTCCTGGAAAAATTCACATTTTAATGCTTGCATTCGGCTTAAAGTACAGTCTGTTCTCTAACATCAGAAATATTGATTAGTAAAGCAGTGTGAATGCATTCTAAGTATGTCTGCTATCTGAACTGCCTTTCCCTGATAAGACATCAATACTGAACAAACTGGACAACTCAAATACTGGTGCAGGGGCCCCGACTTTCATTTCAGGCTCATGAAATGAGTTGGGCGCTTTTGCGATGTTCCAAACATGCAACTGACTCACGTCTGACTTTGGCCAAGGTTTGGGTTTTTTTTTACAAACAAGGGAAATGGTTAGTTTGCGGGCTGCAATGAATTATGGGAGAATGTGGGTACAAAGGCAGGCCAGTTAGAAGGCCTGTGTCATTTGCCAACATTATTCTTGGAACCCAGTTTCTAACATTATTCTAGGGGTACCTGAACATCACTTCTCAGCCCTCTACTCATCCCGTCATGCTCCCTTCATAATCTCTCTTCCCCATTTCACGTCCATGACCCCACCCCAAGTATCCTCCATAGCCACTCACCCAGTATCCACTATGTACGATCTTCAGGAGCCATGAAATTGCAATGGGTGCAGATTGAAAAAATCAAACTTGTAACAATTTAATAAAACTCTCATTCAAATCTCTCATTGACACTGAAAAATTAATGTCACCCCTTTGAAAATAAAACGGTTTAATCCCTGAAGTAGTGATTAAGTTGTGGAAACAAAGAATCATGTATTCAGGAACCACATCAAAGGCAAATTACGTTATTGCACTCTGTCAATCACTCCACTGAGCAGCTGTTCCAACAGGACTAATACTCCCTTAGCTTTTGGAAGTCAGCCAAGCATCACAATACATCAGAATAGCAACAACTATCAAAACAAACAGCTTCAGACAATGAAAAAGAAACACCAGGTGGTGGAGCAGGTGTTTTTTTTAAACTTTCGCCAGCAAGGCATTTTGCTTTCCAAAACACGAGTGGTTAGACATCTGAATCTCAGTCCAAAACATAACAGAATATTTTGCCAGCTCAGGGGTAAGTCAATGGCATTGTGGTAATGGCACTGGACCAGAACTCCAGAGGCCCAAACTAATGCCTTGGGGGATATGACTTCAAATTCCATGGCAGCTGGTGGAATTTAAATTCAATTAATAAATCTGGGATTATAAAGCCAGTCTCAGTATTTGTGGCCATGAAACCATCAGTAATTGTTGTGAAAACCCCCCTGGTTCACGAATGCCCTTTAGGGAAGGACATCTGTTGTCCTTTAATGGCTGGTCTGGCCTACATGTAACTTGAAGCACACAATAATGCAACTGACTCTTAACTGCCCTCTGGAAAGCTCAGCAAACCACTTAGTTGAAGGACAATTAGGGATGGTTAACAAGTGCTGGCCCTGCTAATTATGCCCACACCATACAGTTTCTACAGTTTTGAATGTACTACAGCAGTTTCTCCATTGGGAAAAGCACTGTCATGCAGGTCAACACTTACGCAATGGTGGTCAATGTAATAGTCACCGTACCATTGCAGACCAGGCATCCTATGATCAATCAGTGAATTAAAGAGACATCTGCATTACAATACAACATCTAATAGTGACACTTTAAGATGTCAAAACATTTCCACTTACCTTTCAGAATGTTCTTGATTCCTCAGAAGGCTTCCCCCAGTGGCAATGAATTCTGCAAAGAGGTGTGTGGGTTTTTTTTTTTGGGAGGGGAGGTTCCAGATCTGCACTGGCACATGAAAATAGCATGAGAAAGGAAATGTGATTTTCCTGTAGTTCTCACTGTAGCCGAACCTGACCTCAGAAGTGGTGCATGAGCGATTAGCACCCAAGGCTATACAAAAGTCATGCGGGATCCAGAACACGGAGGGAAATTGTCCTTCCAATAAAAATACTAAGTTCAAAAATCTGGCCCAAGGTTCCTTCGCGAGATGTTAGCCTCCGCACTTGTTCACAATTATTGTATAGTTGCTGCAATTACAGTTTTACTTCTGATCCTTGCATCATACTTTGGGTGTTGCAAGCTTGCACTGCTCTTAGTATCTAGTCTAACAGGCTTGCTACATATTTAACATAAATTCTGTTCCTTTCGGGCGCAATTGGAACAAAGTCCCAGAGCGAACACGTTTAGCTTTGTGTTTCCCGGCACTCACGTGCCAAGAAAAATATGGCTATACAACATGACCCATGTTGTATAAGGGGCCTCAGTGGGGAACTTGCAGCAGAGGCCACACATAGCCCCGTTTTATACAATGAGAATCTCCGCTTGCTGGAACTCACCAGTATAGCGAGAGATCGGGACTCCACCTTTAAATAGCGTCCCAATTTCCGAGGCCTCCGAAGCGATCCCTGACCCCACCCCTAGCTCGAACGAACTATGGGAGGGTCCCCGCACACCCCCCCCCCCCTCTCCTCCCCTCCCAGCATCCCCCTAATACCCATGCAGGGATGTACCAACCTGACACCCTGGCTGTCCCCTGGTCAGCTGCCAGTGCCAGCTGGGCACCTTGGCAGTGCCAGGATGCCCTGGTGGCACCAACAGAGACCAATTTCAAATGGCGCTCGCAAGAAGTCTTTGAGGAGAAGGGGATAGATCCCAAAGCCTCAGGAACCTTGGGAATCTGCACATTAAATTGAGACTAGCTGTCTCGCTTCAATATTGCAAAAACGTGATCCTGCTCACAAAGGGCAGGATTTACATCGCTACGTCTCGCGATATCTAACGCAATCTCACGAGATGTTACAAATCGTGTAGTTCCAGGGAGTGGGGTCTCCCGGCTTTTATCGGCCACGCTGTGCCACACGTGCTGACTTTCAGGAGCAGCATGGCAATTGGATCGCGCCCATAATTTCAGCCAGGTGCCGCAATGTTAAAATGAGAATTAAAATGAAATTTCATCTACATAACTCCTTCGTGACTTCAGGGCATCCCAAATAGTTCATGATAAATGTGGCACTTCTGAAGTGCAGCTGCTGTTATAATGGAGGGAAAAGCAGCAGGCAATTACTAGTGCACAGCAAGATGCCACAAACAGCAATGATTACCAAACAACCTGCTTTTGGTAGTGTTGAATACTGGATAAATGTTTCCCAGAACCTCAAGAAAATTCCCAGGCTCCTTGTTGAACGGTGCCAAGAAACATTTCACATTCCTGAGAGGACTGAGTGATAGGGTCTTAGATTAATGTCTCGCACCACCTCAGGACAGTCCAGTACATCCTCAGCGAGCTCTGAAATGTTTGCCTAGACCAGGGGTGGGCAAACTTTTCCGTGCAAGGGCCACATTCAGAAATTCACAATTTTAAAGGGCCGCATAATATTAATAGTCCCGGTTGTAACCAATTAGCGTGCGGCATATACCTCAGCGCTTCCCCCGGCGGCTTCCTGCCTTTAGCCCTCTTTATCTCTACTTTTCAAAAATGGCGCTTCACCCGGTTATGATTCTGGGCGCCTCATATAGAACATAGAACAGTACAGCACAGAACAGGCCCTTCGGCCCTCGATGTTGTGCCGAGCAATGATCACCCTACTCAAGTCAACGTATCCACCTATACCAGTAACCCAACAGCCCCCCACATTAACCTTATAAAAAAAAATTTTTTTTTTTTATGACTTGATCTTGGTGGGCCGCATAAAGACCTTTGGCGGGCCGCATGCGGCCCGCGGGCCGTAGTTTGCCCACCCCTGGCCTAGACTGTGTGCTTAATTCGTTTGACCCTCTGACCCAGGGGTGAGAGGTTCATGCTGAACCCAGGCTGGCAGAGTGAAATCTAACAAATATTTATTGTTAAATCATTGCAATTTAAAGAAAATTATTTTTACTACTTTCATACTGCTCAATAAAGCACAGAAAATATTTAAATAATTGAAGAAACTGGTGTTTAAGATGATTTATGGTTCACTTAACTGCTCGGGCTTCAGATGCTGATTACTGGACTGAGTTATTAGATCAATTTGTCTATTAAGTACCTCGGAATAACAAGCAAACAGTTCTTTGCAGGAGAATTCATTATTATCACTTTAACAGAGAGAACAATGTTAATTATTGACACAATTGTATCTGATCAATTCATTGCAGATTGGAGCGGGTTTTTAACTCTTAACTGGATTAGTAAAATACGAAGAATGTATTTTAAAAAATAAATTTAGAGTACCCAATTATTTTTTTCCAATTAAGGAGCAATTTAATGTGGCCAATCCACCTACCCTGCACATCTTTGGGTTGTGGGGGCAAAACCCACGCAGACAAGGGGGAAATGTGCCAACTCCACACAGACAGTGACCCGGGGCCGGGATCGAACCTGTGTCCTCAGCGTCGCAAGAGCAGTGTTAACCACTGCGCTACCGTGCTGCACTAAAATATTAAGAATGTAATGATACATTCTCTGTGGATGCCCACTGATTGGAGTTAATGTTTTGGTATCTCTCTGCTGTTTTATCCTGATACTTTAGAGTTAGGGCTCAAGGTTAGAGAAGTAATTTCTTAGACCATAAGACATAGGAGCAGAATTAGACCACTTGGCCCATCGCGTCTGCTCCACCATTCAATCATGGCTGATATTTTTCTCATCCTCATTCGCCAGCCTTCTCCCCATAACCCCTGATCCCCATATTAATCAAGAACCTACCTATCTCTGTCTTAAAGAGATTCAGTGATTTGGTCTCCACAGCCTTGGGCGGCAAAGAGTTCCACAGATCCACCACCCTCTGGCTGAAGAAATTCCTCCTCATCTCTGTTTTGAAGGATCGTCCCTTTAGTCTGAGGTTGTGCACGCTGGTTCTAGTTTTTCCTACAAGTGGAAACATCCTCTCCACGTCCACTCTATCCAGGTCTCACAGTATCCTGTAAGTTTCAACAAGATCCTCCCTCATCCTTCTAAACTCCACCGAGTACAGACCCAGAGTCCTCAACCGTTCCTCATATGCCAAACTCTTCATTCCAGGGATCAGTCTTGTGAACTTTCTTGTGGCCTTTCCAAGGCCAGCACATCCTTCCTTAGATACGGAGCCCAAAACTGCTCACAATACTCTAAATGGGGTCTGACCTAGCCTTGTACAGCCTCATAAATACATTCCTGCTCTTGTATACTAGCCCTCCTAACTGCCGACTGAACCTGTACGTTAACCTTAAGAGAATCTTGAACCAGGACTCCCAAGTCCCTTTGTGTTTCTGATTTCCTAAACATTTCCCCATTTAGAAAATAGTCTATGCCTCCATTCCTCCTTCAAAAGTGCATAACCTCACACTTTTCCACATTGTATTCCATCTGCCACTTCTTTGCCCACTTTCCTTGCCTATCCAGTTACTTCTGCAGCCCCTCCATTCTACCTCTGTATATCTTTGTATCATCTGCATACTTAGCAACAGTGTCTTTAGTTCCTTCTTCCAGATCATTTATGTTTATTGTGAAAAGCTGTGGTCCCAGCACCGACCCCTGAGGCACATCACTACTCACTGACTGCCATCCTGAAAAAGATCCCACTGTCTGCCTTCAGCCAGTCTGCCAATCCTCTATCCATGCCAGGATCTTACCCTTAACACCATGGGCTCTTAACTCATTTAAATCTCCTATGCGGCACATTGTCAAAGACTTTCTGGAAATCTAAATAAATCACATTGACTGGTTCTCCTTTGTCTAACTTCCTTGTTACCTCCTCAAAGAACTATTAACATATTTATCAGACATGACCTCCCCTCGATGAAGCTGTACTGACTCAGTCCTATTTTATCATGTACATCCAAGTAGTCCGCAATCTCATGTTTAATAATGGACTCTAAAATCTTACCAATGATGAAAGTCAAGTTAACCGGCCTATAATTTCCTGTCTTCTGCCTCCCTCCCTTCTTAAACAGGGGTATTACATTAGCCACTTGCCAGTCCTCTGGGACCCTACCTGCCTCCAGTGATTCCTGAAAGATCATCACAAATGCCTCCACAATCTCCTCAGCTATCTCTTTTAGAATCCTAGGGTGTAATCCATCCGGTTCAGGTGATTTATCCACCTTCAGACCTTTCGGCTTCCCCAGAAAGTTCTCCTTAGTGATAGCCATTACCCTCACCTCTGCCCCCTGATTCTCCTGGAACTCTGGCATCCAACTGATGTCTTCCACCGTGAAGACTGATGCAAAGTAACTATTCAGTTCCTCTGCCATTTCTTTGTTCCCTATTATTACTTCTCCAACCTCATTTTCCAGTGGTCCAATATCTATTTTTGCCTCTCTCTTACCTTTTATATATTGAAAAAAACTCTTCCTATCTTCTTTTATATTACTAGCTAGCTTACACTCATATTTTATCTTCTCCCCCGTTGTTACTTTTTTTAGTTATCTTCTGCTTGCTTTTAAAGGTTTCCCAATCCTCTGGCTTCCCACTAATCCTCACCACTTTTTATGCTTTTTCTTTTGCTTATATGCTGTCCGCGACCTCCCTCGTCTGCCTTGTCCTCCCCTTAGCATGTTTCCTCTTCTTTGGGATAGAAGCTATAGAACAGTACAGCACAGAACAGGCCCTTCAGCCCTCAATGTTGTGCCGAGCAATGATCACCCTACTTAAACCCACGTAACCCGTATCCCAACAATCCCCCCATTAACCTTACACTACGGGCAATTTAGCATGGCCAATCCACCTAACCCGCACATCTTTGGACTGTGGGAGGAAACCGGAGCACCCGGAGGAAACCCACGCACACACAGGGAGGACGTGCAGACTCCACACAGACAGTGACCCAGCCGGGAATCGAACCTGGGACCCTGGAGCTGTGAAGCATTGATGCTAACCACCATGCTACCGTGAGGCCCCAGGGGCCTGTACCGAGAGATGAATTTCTCTCGTGCCTCTAAATAACCTCCAAAAACTCCTGCCATTGCTGTTCCACTGTCTTGCCTGCTTGACTGTCTTCCAATCAACTCTGACCAGTTCCTCCCTCATGTCTTTGTAGTTACCTTTATTTAATTGTAATACCGTTACATCTGATACCAGCTTCTTCCTCTCAAACTGCAGGGTAAATTCTATCATATTGTGGTCACTGCCGCCGAAGGGTTGCTTCAACTTAAAGTTCCCTAATCATGTCTGCCTCATTACACAACATCAAATCCAGAATTGCCTGTTCCCTACTAGGCTCTGTCACAAGCTATTCCAAAAATACATCTCTTCGTCATTCCACAAATTCCTTTCCTTGGGATCCACTACCAACTTGATTTTCCCAGTCCACCTGTATAATGAATCCCCCCATGAATATTGTAATTTTGCCTCTACATAACTCCCATCAGGGTCGTTTTACCGTTGCGATTCCTAAACTCTACCGACACAGATTCTATGCCTTCTGATCCTATATCCTTATTTGCTATCGATTTAACCTCATTCCTTACCAACAATGCAACCCGCCCCTTTACCCATCTACCTGTCCTTTCGATAGGACACGTATCTTTGGATATTTAATCCCCTTGCAGCCACGTCTCTGTGACACTCATAACATCGTACCAGCCAATTAAATATGTGTAACAAGCTCATTTACCTTGTTCTGTATATTATGTGCAGTACAACACCCTTAGTCCTGCATTGACCACCTCCCTTCTCATACTTGTCACCTTTTTTGCTCTGCCTGAGGTTAGATTCCTGCCACTTTCTATACTCTCTGTTCTATTACGTGGTCTGGAAACTTTATTAACCTCTCCTGAGCCCTCGGCTCCTTTAACTAGTTGAAAGTCATCATCATTAACCTGCACTTGTACCCTCTCCGTTAACTTTGATTTTCTAATTCTCCACACAACTGAATCCTCCCCGACACTATTTAGTGGTTAAAGAGGCCATTTGAGCTTTGGGCTGTGCATATCCATAAAAAAACAAGCACAGGGATTCTCTGAGCCCGCGCCGGGTCGGAGAATCGCCAGGGGTCCAGAGTCAACCCCTGCCCTTTTGCTGACCCGCTTCCCCACAGTCCTAACCCCGTGATTACCCAATCCTCCCATCATATCTCCCCTTTGACCTGGGATGATGCTGATCCTTGTGTGTGTCATACCAGTAACAGCTATTGACTTCCTGGTGCTGCTAGCATTCAATTGAGTGCCAGTCTATGATTGGTCAGCAGCGCTCATTGGGTGGGACTTCAGCCACAGGGTCCTTGATGCCAGGGAAGGCCTGCTGGTATCCAGTTAAATGCATGAGTGGCATTTAAAGTGGCAGGCTTTTCCTAAAAGAGGCAACACTCTGGGCTCTCACCAGCTCTCCAGCCAACAGACAAGACTCCCATCACCTCCAATAAATACTGTCCTATGGCACTGCACACCGAGTGATTGTACAGAGGTTTCAAACACTTCATCAACCTGTTCCTATTTTTGAAAGATTCTTACTATTCTTCACAGCAAACTTAAAAATTAACCTTCAGTAGCAGACTGGGTGAGGACATTTTCTGCCCTTTCCCTTCTCTCCCTGAACACACAACAGTGAAGGATCAGCAATATATGTTCAAATCAAGATGATGTGTAGTTTAGCTGGGAGCTCAGAGGAGATGCTGTTCCCATGGATCTGTTGCCCTTGTCCTTCTAGGCAGTAGGTGTCACAGGGGTTTGGAACGTATTGACAAAGGAGTCAATGGCGAGTTGCTGCAGTCCACCTTGCAGATGATACACACTGTTGTCACTATGCGTCGGTGGTGGAGGGAGTCAATGTTTAGGCGATGGATGGGGTGCCAATCAAACGGGTTACTTTGCCCTGGATGGTGTCAAGCTTCCTGAGTACTCTTGGAGTTGCACTCATCCAGGCAAGTGGAGAGTATTCCATCACACTCGTGGCTTGAGCCTCATAGATAGTGGACAGGCTTTGAGGAGTCAGGAGGTGAGTTACTGAAGAATTTGCAGCCTCTGACCTACTCTTGTAGCCACAGTATTAATGTGGCTAGTCCACCAGTTTATGGTTAGTGGAAAACTCCAAGATTTTGATGGTGGGAGATTCAGCAATTCAAGTGCCATTAAATGTCAAAGGGGTGGGGGGTAGTTAGATTATCTCTTGTTGGAGATAGTCATTGCCTGGCACTTGTGTGGCACAAATGTTTCTTGCCACTTGTCAGTCTATTCTGGGTATTAGGAAGGTGTTGCTGAATGCAAGTATAGACAGCTTCACTATCTGAGGAGCTGTGAATGGTACTGAACACTGCAATCATCAATGAACATCCCCACTTCTGACTTTATGGTGGAGGGAAGGTTACTGCTGCAGTGATCAAAGATGCTTGCATTTGAGGAACTCCTGCAGTGATGTCCTGGGGCTGAGTTGCTGGTCCTCCAACAACCACAACTATTGTCTTTTGTGCAGTGATTTGCTAGAAATAAATAGGGGAAATATTCATCAGCACATTTGTGATTCTCCTGCACATAGAGACCATAATAATGCCTCTCTGACCGTTGGCAATTATGGTGGTGAATCCACATCACACTGCTCCAAAGCCCAGCATATTGGTACAGCTCTTCTTTCTTGAAAGTTGAAAATTACTCGTGCTGTGCATCATCTTTTCACTCTGTCTCTCTCGCCTCCATCAATTTTAAGGTCAGCTACTTTGGCAAATGCGACAGTGAACCTAATTCGGCTGCTTATCAGCTGTGATAACACATCCCTGCAGTTGTATTAGCAAATCCTGCCAGAGGGTGCTTTAAGGCTTAAATCGACATTCCACTTCTCTCAGTTTCAGGTCTCTTTCATGTACCATAGGTTTAGCCTTCAAGGAACACTCCGAATTGAGTCATTTGCAGCACTTGCCCCTGTAGGAATATTAAACTGAATCATCTCAAGGTGAATAGCTGCTGCTTGGCTTCTCAGCTCCCCGCTGCCTCAATTTATTTCTGACAAAGTGCTGTAATTCTAACTTTCAAATGTGCGATTCTGGAACATAGGAACATAAGAAATATAAGCAGGAATAAGCCGAATCAGCCCCTCAAGCCTGCTCCGCCATTCAACAGGATCATGGTTCATCAGGGTGGCACAGTAGTTAACATTGCTGTGTCGCAGTGCCCTGACCCAGGTTTGATTCCGGCCATGGTTGACTGTCTGTGTGGAGTTTGCATGTTTCCCCTCTGTCTGCATGGGTTTCCTCTGGGTGCTCCGGTTTCCTTCCACAGTCCAAAGATATGCAGGTTACGGGGATAGGGTAAGGAGATGGGCCTAGGTAGAGTGCTCTTTCGGCGGGTTGGTGCAGACTCAATGGGCCAAATGGCCTCCTTCTGCACTGTAGAGATTTTATGGATCTGAGTGTGACATCTGAGTATGAATAGAGGGATACAGGCGCCAGATGTGCAGAAGGTTTTAGGTTAGACAGGCAGCATGGTCAGCACAGGCTTGGAGGGACGAAGGCCCTGTTCCTGTGCTGTACTTTTCCTTGTTCTTTGTTCCACTTTCCTGCCTGCCACCCAGAATACCCGCCTCCGATGCCAAACAAGAATCGGTCCTACTCAGCCTTGAATACGACCCAGCCTCCAATGCTCTGGGGTCGAGAATTCCAAACAAATGACCCTCAGAGAAAAGAAATTCCGCCTCACCTCTCTCTTAAAAGGGGAGATCCCTTATTTTTAAACTGTGCCCCCTCATTCTAGAATCCCCCAGGAAGGCAAACATCCCCACGGCACCCATTCTCTGTTTTAAACAACAGGCATAAACGTGATAATTAAACCGGCAAATCGGTATTCATTTGATCGATGCTAAGCAACCACTTATCGTGGACATCCAACCGAGAGCTCAAGTTTGGCATTCGTTGTCACAAGACCTTCCCTAGCACCTGTGGTTAGCATCTTTGTTCTCAGGCATGAACAGTTTTACTAGAACCAGGTTACAATTCTTTTTTGTTTTGTGGGAGATTATTCAAATGCACTTATCCATATCCCGAGTACCAAACTGTATTTCTAAATCACTACAAAGTAAAATGTTTTCTTTCTCAGCAAAAACAGGCCATTTGCGGAGAGTTTTGGTAATGAAGTGTTTAAAAAGTCAATTTAAGACTGAAACATTCGGCAGCTCCTGCTGCTTTTTGATAAAGGATTGTTGTGCAGCCATCAGCTGTCAATGAAATGTTGGATCACTGGAAATGATCATAACAGCAGTGTTAGAGCAGCAAGGAATACAACAGAGTGATTGTTAGGCTGAAAATCAGAAAGGCCATTGGCTTTTTGTTTCTGAGACCGACCTGTTGGCCGATCAGCCAGCGAGTCCCACCCGAATGCCTTGCAAAATCTAACCAATGGACCAGGCGCAATAGCATCTGGTGGGTATCTCAGGTCATTTGGAAGTCCCTGGGTGGTTAGGAACAGGGAAGGGTGCCCTCTAGCTCACCCCCTGGCACCTTGACACTGCCATGCTGGCAGTGCCAGAGTCCCCAGGTGTTGGGGGGCACTGCCAAGGTCAGGGCCAGAGGGGGTGCCATGCCCATGAAAGGAGAAATGGTGGGGGGGGGGGGTAAAATGGCGGGTATGATGGAGCCTCCAGAAGGTTGGGGGAGTGAAAGGTTGGGGCCTGAAAGGGGGCATGGGAAGGCCTGAAAAGACAGGGCCCTTAGCGGCCCCATAGTGGGGTGTCCTTTCTTGGGGGACTGTGGGATAATGCGTGAGGGGTTGATATTGCCCATTGGTGAGGGGTGTGGATTCAAGCTCACTTAGCGATCGGGGCAACCTTTCAAAATGGTGGCCCGATCTCGGAGGAGCCGGTCTGGCCAGCGAATTCAGCTCTCCAGTGATGAAAAAAATTCCAAGTGTGGGCTAGCTCTCAGAGAAACTCCCCAGAGCACGATAAAGTGTGGTTAGATAGTGGGGAACTCGGCGACAGAGCCGGAAAGAAACTCCAAGGCCAGACCCAGCTGTATTGACACTTAGAAACTTTTCCTTAGATCACACCCACTGTGTTATATACTTGACTTGGAACTAGAGCCCTTTTATTCAGTAGAGTGCAAACTCACCCTATCCTGCAAGATCTCTTTTCAGTGGACTAAATACCCCATTGTACCAGTAGACTGTGCACTTCTGAAGGGTACAAGTACTTTGGATGCAAATTAGACAGAATACGATCCCTGCAAGGTGTTCGGACTTTGAAACTATGAAGAACTTACATTCATATAACACTTTTCACTATCTCAGAACATTCCAAAACATCTTACAGCCAACAAATTACTTTGAAATATAGTCACCGATGTAATCTAGAAAACGTGGCAGACAAATTGTGCACAGCATGCTCTTTCACATCACAGTAAAATCAAAGACCAGATCCATGTTTTAGGTGTTGGTTGAGGGATAAATGTTTGCCAAGACACTGGGAGGTGTCTCTATTCTTCTTCAAATCATGGGATCTTTTTTTTATATATAAATTTAGAGTACCCAATTCATTTTTTCCAATTAAGGGGCAATTTAGAGTGGCCAATCCACTTACCCTGCACATCTTTGGGTTGTGGGGGCGAAGCCCACGCAAACACAGGGAGAATGTGCAAACTCCACACGGACAGTGACCCAGAGCCAGTATCGAACCTGGGACCTCGGTGCCGTGAGGCAGCAATGCTAACCATTGCACCACTGTGCTGTCCTGGGGATCTTTTTAATCCATCTGAGAGGGAAGTCCAGGCCTCCACTTAACACCCGAGAAGGAAGACCAGGCTTTCATTTAACACCTCATCCAGAAGACAGGATTTCCTGCAATTAACTGCAGTGACATTGTAGCCTTCAGTTCTGCTTGAAAGCCATTCCTTCTTTGAATTAATCACCTCTGTGTGCAGCAATCTAAACCAAGATCAAACCAGTTTGGAGTACAGACAGTCTTTTCAACAGAAGTTTCTTCAGTAATAATAATCTTTACTAGTGTCACAAGTAGGCTTACATTAACACTGCAATGAAGTTACTGTGAAAATCCCCTCGTCGCTACATTACGGCGCCTGTTTGGGTACACTTGAGGGGGAATTCAGAATGCCCAATTCACCTAGCAAGCACGTCTTTCAGTGTGCGCTGAAGGTCCAAATGACCAAGTTGACCCAACTTTCCAAACTGTCTTCTCCACGGTTCAGTGAGGCCTCTCTGGAGATTCTCCTCCAGGCCATACTGGGAAGGCGGGAGGTCCTCCTTCCTCAGAATGGTAGCAGGACGTCCTCCCACCAGAATGGGAGGTCACTAGGGAAGCCAGCACCTGCGCACCCAAAAAAGGACTGGCCAGCAGTGCCTGGAAGGGAATGAATGATCTGAAGTGGTCCACCAGTGGAACCACTACTCAGTTCCAACTCACATTTTCATAAGGGCATCAGGCAGTCTAAGGGTTAAGAGTCCACGGGGATGTCACATACTACCAGCAGATGGGACATCAGCACTGAATATCTGCCAGCCCCTTTAAGATCACCATTTCATGTAAGATCCTGCACAAACGGCATCTTAATCCCTTACTGGGAAGGGCTCAGCACACACAGCAGACTTGCAAGCTTCTGAACAGATCTTTCATGTGTAGTGTTCACAGTGAATAATTTTGTCTTTACGCAGGATAAGATCATCCATAATCGATGGGACAGAGCTAAGACCAGAAGGGGTATCCTGGAGCTGAGGACATTCTCCTCCCATGAGAAGCAGGCTGCAGTGCTCACTGGCATGGACAGCGATCATTTCTGCAAGGAAGCCAAGATCAGCCTCCCCCAAGAGCCTGAGACGGTGCGTCCAGAATACATTGGTCACATGCGGACAATGACTGTAAGTGACCTGTAATGTCACAGCCTGCCTAGTCAATCACTAATTATCTCTTTTCTCTGTTGCAGCCACCAGCAAGAAAAATAGAAAGCAAATGTGGAAAACAGAGGAAACAAGTGCTCGCAGCAAATTGGGCTATAGTGCAAAGAACTGTGTAAAATGTTAAGACGACAAATATAAAGGCCTGTATCTGAATGTACAGAGCATTTGCAGTAAGGTCGATGAATTAAAGCACAAATTGATGTAAACACATGATTTTATGAACCTGTTTTTGAGACCTTGATGAATCTGCAGTGAACAATATGATTACAATTACGGAAACACGGCTGCAAGATGACCAAGGCGGGGAGCTGAATATCCAAAGGTACTCGATATTTAGGTAAGAATGGCAAAAAGGAAAAGGAAGTGGGGTGGCATTGTTAGTTAAGGATGAAATCAGTGCAATAGTGAGAAAGGATATTGGCTCAGAAAATCTAGATGTAGAATCATACTGGGTGAAACTAGAAGCAACAAGGGGTAGAAAACATTAGTGGGAGTTATCCTTCCTGTTGATTCCCATATTTCCCATTTCTTTTACTTTGTAGTTATCATTTTGATCCATGGATATTTGATGGACATATGCTTTTAAGTCGAGCAGAGGAAATGTGTAACTCCAAAAGTGGCAAAACGGTCCACTGTGTTAGCTTTTGAAAAGCAGAACTCAGACTTTCTGGCACCCAAGAGATCGGAAGGATTTGGTTTGATTGGTTGGCTGGTGGCCAAACATCCTATTCTGCCCGGCGACATGCGGTGATTGGGTCTCATCTGTGTGGGATGGTTTTCAGAGAGCCCAGGAAGGGACAGTTGGGTCCTGCACGCTGGAAGAGGAAGCTGTGAGTGGCTAGCTCTCTCTCTTTCTCCAGGAATCTGCCTCGCTGCTGTTTTATGAACCTGCAGAGGGATTTTTGCGACCTTGATGAATCTGCAGTGAACACCATCACAGAAAAAACCTCCAACTGAAGGCCTAGACTGAAGAAAGGTGTACTGGAAGACATCCATCTAAAACAAAGACTTTTATCCTTTTTACTTTTAACATTTTTTTTCTTTACGCCCCTCTTTGTCTTGTGTGTGTAGAGGGTGGGGGTGAGTTAATAAGGGAAGGTTAAGATTTATATAACAATTAACCAGTTGCATATGCTGCCTATTTACTCATAGTTATTGTTATTAATAAAAATTAATTGTGTTTAAACTTACAAACCTGGTGACTGTAGTTATTGGGAAGCAAAAGAGTTTGGGGGCTGGATTTTCCGTTCCTGAGGCTAAGTGCCGACGCCAATGGCGGATCCATTTCACGACGGGAATATTGGCGCGGAAAACGGTTGTAGGATCGCCAGGTCCGGGCTGCATATACATAGGGCTGACACCCCCCCACATAGGCACCGAGCGCACCCCAACCCCAAGCCCACCTCCACCACTTCCCCCACCCTGGCAGACCCTCCCGGCCAGTGGCATGGATCTCGGCCGAGTGTGGCAGTGCTGGACACTGTCTGCATGCCCTCTCTCTCCACAGCCACCACACCGGCTCACGACCACTGAGACCACATGTGGCCCGCACCGTCAGGAACTTGGCCCATCGAACGCGGAGCCTTGCTGGTGGGCCCGCTAATGACATTCCAATGGGTTTGCGACTGCACACGGCACGTGTCTCGATGACGCCGATTTGGAGGGGGCAGAGCATCACCGCCACCTGCCGCGATTTTGGCATCAGGAGCCATTCTCCGCCCGATCGCCGTTCTGATTTCGACGTCGGGCAACAGAAAATTCCACTCTGGGTGTTTTCTAAGATGTAATTATTAATTTTAATTGTGTTGCAACTCTGGGTCAAGTGGGACAGGAATTGACCGCGCACTAGCCAAGGTAACAATGGCATTAAACAGGAAATTAGAGATGCATGAAACAAGGGTGCTATAGTAATCATGGGTGACTTTAATCGACATATAGATTGAGCAAACCAAACTACCAATATGGTGTGGCAGGTGAATTCCTGGAGTGTGTACGAGATGTTTTTTTAGACCAGCTTATCAAGGAACTAACTAGGGAACACACTATCCTAGATTTTGTTTAATCAATGAGAAGGGGTTAATTAATCATCTTGTTCTGCGGGGTCCTTTAGAGAACAGTGACCACAACATGATCGAATTCTTCACATGAAAGGAAAGTTAAGAAATCCGATCTGAAACTAGGGTCCTGAAACTAAACAAATGAAACTACAAAGGTATGAGGTGTGCGTTGGCTAATATAGATGGCGAACTTAATGAAAAGGCATGAAAGTGGATAGGCAATGACTAATATTTAGGGAACTAATGTATGCACTGCAACAGTTATACATTCCTTTCCGGTGCAAAATCACAACAGAAAAAGCGGTTGAGAGATTGATTAAGTGTGGAAAAATAGAATATAGGAGTAAATTTGCAAGTAACATAAAAGGGGACTGTAAAAGCTTCTTGGAGTGCCAGTGGCTGAGTGGCAATATCACTGGATCCCGGGTAATGCTCTGTGATGCGGATTGAAATTCCATAGCAGATGTGAAATTTGAATTGATCTTTTAAAAACTTTAATTGAAAGTCCAATGATGTCCATGAAACCATTGTTGATCGTCGTAAAGGCCCATCTGGTTCACTAATGTCCTTTAGAAGAGGAAATCTGTAATCCTTACATGGTCTGGCCTACATGTGTCTCCAGGCCCACACCAATGTTGTTGACTTTTAAATGCCCAGCTACATTCCATGAAAAAGATCAGAGAAGACAAATATAGTTCCCTTACAGTCCGAAACGCAAGAATTTCTAATAGAGAACAAAGACGTGTCGGAGCAATTAAATAACTACTTTATTTCTGTCTTCACGGAGGAAGACACAAATAACGTCCCAGAAATTCTAGTGAGCCAAGAGTCTCATGAGAAAGAGGAATTGAAGGAAATTAGTATTAGTAAAAAAAAGTCATTAATGGAGCTTGAAGAGGATAAGTCTACATTCCAGGGTACTAAAGGAGGTGGCCTTGGAAATAGTGGATATATTGTTTATCATCTTCACCAGATTCTGGAACAGTCCCGACAGATTAGAGAGTGGCAAATGTAACTATTTAAAAAAGGAGGGAAGGAGAAAACAGGGAATTATAGGCCGGTTAGCTGAACATCAGTAATGGGGAAAATCTAGAGTCTGCGGTACAGGATGTGATAACAGGACACTTAGAAAATATCAATGGAATTAGACAAAGTCAACATAGATTTATGAATGGGAAACCATGTTTGACAAACTTACTGGAGTTTTCCTGAGGACAAGTCGAGCAGACTAGAGAAAGGAGAACCAGTGGATGTCGTGTATTCAGATTTTCAGAAAGCTTTTGATAAAGTTCCACATAAGAGGCTAGTGTGCAAAATTAAAACAATGGGATTAGGGGTAATAAATTGCAATGGAATGGGAACTGGTTAGCAGACAGGAAACAGAGAGCAGGAAAAATTGGGTCTTTTTCAAATTGGCAGGCAGTGATTAGAGGAGTCTTGCAGAGGTCAGTGCCTGGGCCCCAGATATTCATGATTTGGATGAGGGAAAGAAATGTAAAATTTCCAAGCCTGCTGATCGCACAAAACCTGGTGGGAATGTGAGTGGTGAGGAGGATGTTAAGAGACATCAAGATGATTTAGACAAGTTGCGTGAGTGGGCACATACATGGCAGATGCAGTATAACGTGGATAAATGTGAAGTTGTCCACTACGGAAAGAAATACAGAATGGCAGAATATTATTTAAATAGTGATAGATTGCAAACTTTTGACACACAAAGGGACCTGGGTGTCCTCGTCAGTCGCTGAAATGAAATATGCAGGTAGAGAAAGCAGTTAAGAAGGCAAATATTATGTTGGCTTTAATTGCAAGAGGACTTGACTACAGGAGCAAGGATGTCTTATTGCAGCTGTACAGGGCCCTGTTGAGACCACACCTGGTGTATTGTGTGCAGCTTTGATCTCCTTATCTAATAAAGGATATATGTGCCACAGAGAGAGTGCAGCAAAGGTTCACCAGACTGATTCCTGGGAAGGCAGGATTGTTGTACGAGGAGAGATTGGTCAATTAGGCCTGGATTCACTGCAATTTAGAAGAATGAGAGGATAAATGGATACAATTCTGACATGACTGGAAACACTGAATGCAGGGATGTTGTTTCCTCTGATTGGGGGAATCTAGAACAAGAGGCCACAGTCTCAGGATACGGGGTAGGACATTTAGGACTGAAATGAGGAAGAACTTCCTCACTCAGAGGGTGCTGAACCTGTGGAATTTTCGACCACAGAAGGCTGCAGAGTCCAAGTCACTGAATATATTTAAGGAGGAAATATATAGATTACTAGACTCTAAAGGCATCAAGGGGTATGGGAACAGCGCAGGAGTATGGTGTTGAGACAGAGGATCAGCCATGATCTTATTGAATGGTGCAGCAGGCTCGAAGGGATGAATGACCTACTCCTGACGTCCTGCCTGATGTCGTGCCTCTGGCATGCGAGCACATCGAAGGCTCCATAGGATGGGTGGCGGCAACCTTGGTGGTGGCTAACATAGCCCACACTGCATCAGGACATTCCACACAGCACAAGGTCAATCTCTTCATTATGTCTCTGTCACCATGGCCCCAGGGGTGTCTCTACAATATGCCCCCGACAACATTTCCTAAGCCGGGCAGCACAGTGGCGCAATGGTTAGCACTGCAGTCTCACGGCGCCGAGGCCCCAGGTTCGATCCCGGCTCTGGGTCACTGACCGTGTGGAGTTTGCACATTCTCCCCATGTTTGCGTGGGTTTCGCCCCCACAACCCAAAGATGTGCAGGTTAGGTGGACTGAACACACTAAATTGCCCCTTAATTGGAAAAAATGAATTGGGTACTCTCAATTTTAAAAAAACATCGCCTAAGTCCCATGAAAGTCTCGGACTCTTCCATGGACGGTCCTATAACTCTTTCCCCATTCAGTTCCTCGGTCAGCCCCCAATCCTGCACCCACACCCACTCCAGTTCTGTTGACTGTTTCAATTATCTGTTGGCCCGGCACTGAATTTGGAGGGGAAACGTAACTCCAGCCAGTTGGCCTTTAAATGAGCTTTCATGAGATGCGAATGAATGCAAAAATGTTTCTCAAGGTAGATCAGTGGGAAACTCAACATGTCATTAATCCAGACTAGTTTCCCAGTGATGGAAAACTGACTTCCCATCACGCCAAATTTAGTGACCCCTAACCTCCATGATGCCCTATGCTGGTGGGAGTGGAAAATTCTTTTCAATTTATCTGACACCTTTAAAATGCATTGATCGTGGTTAAAGGCATGGTTGTGCAACTAATTAATACAATACAAATGACCAGCGCTATGTTTTATTTTCACATTCCAAAATGGCGACCACCCACATTGGTGGCAGTTCATATTTTATACTCAAGGTATAATTTAACTTCCATTTTTGGGAGGATTATTGGAGGCTTCAATAGTCAACGTATACACCGCGAGGGATTGATCTTGTAGCATCTTGAGATTTATTTGTTCCATTCATAAGTTGATGAGGGCAAAACAATTTCTGTTGTAAAATATGACATGAAATGAAAATGTTTAAGTCGTATATGTGATGGAGACTATGATGTGATGAGTTGCATTATAGAGGGTATATACAATGAAGGAAAGGAATGTCATGATTTACCATTCTATAGGAATGTGAAAAAATATCTTGTTTAGGTCAAGTGGTAACATAAATGTTGAATTCTCTTTCATGTTTTAGCTTCCTTAGAATGAAAAGTGAGCATGTGGCCAATGCTAAACAAGCTGTGGCTCATTTCTCTGAAAAGAGAAAGGCCAAGAGTTAACCTGATAGAGATTTTCAATATTGCAGAAGGGTTTTATTGAACAGATGCAGAGAAGATATTTCCATGTGGGAGAAGACTAAACATAAGACAGGCATTAATAAATCCAACAGGGAATTCAGGAGAAGCTTATTTTCCCAGAGAGTGGTTAGGATATGGAATCTATCACAAGGAGTAGTTGAGGTGAATAATATCACAGATGAGGGAAAAAGGAAGAGATGATTATGCTGATAAGGCCTGATAATGGTAGATGTTTCTGTTCTATATGTGCTCTGTGGTCCTATGTAACAGTGGCCTACATAAATTACATTTCCGATAGCCTGCAACTATAGCATTATTCATAAATTGTACAAAACCAAAAGGAATATCAATGGCGTTACGAAATATTAAGAAGAAACCTTCGAAATCACATTCAACAGTTCTTTCTCTTTGTCACTGAGGTCTAGCACTGTTAAACTTGCGCCTTTAAAGGTTCTGCAGAAATTCAAAACAATATGTTTGATAAAAGTGCCCAGCAGGTCTAAGGTTTTTTGTAAGTCAATGCACATCAGCTCATCAAGGTCATGGTTAGCCGAGAGTTCAGAGCTCCTTACCTACTGAAAGCCAGAAATTGCAGAATAATTTCATTGCATTGAAGATTATCTGCTTTTTCCCTCTTCAGATTAATCCTTGAAAGTTCATCAGAGTCAATCACTGTTGCCAGCTCATTGTTATCGTCCAGGATCTCAGGGAAGCCAACAGCATGCAACTGTGCTAAAGCTGCTCTCGAAATCACAGTGGTAGCCCTAGGAATCAAACACAACAATCATTAAGAACAAAGATAGCTGTAATTCAGGCAATGTTAGGAGTGATACACTTTCTTCACTAGCACTTAGTTTAAATTCATCACAGCCAGATAAGCAAATTTCTCCTATTAAGCATCCACAGTCCAATTAGTTCAAGGATGTACTGACTATTCGAGGGCGGAAAATTCTGAAAAGTAGCAATCACGATCAGATTGCCACTCTTCTACTTTCTTGACCTTGCACTGGAGCTCTGCATTTCAGGCCGGGACTTCCAAACTGAGTCTCTTCAGAAACTTTGGGGGTGTGGTGGGGAAGGGGGGGGGGGGGGGGGGGGGGGGGGGGGGGTACTTTTCTGGGAGTTTCTTCCTGCAAAATTTCACCCCTTATTTCTAGCACTATCAGCCGTGTTTCGGTAAATCTTCATTCACTAACATATTGGAAAGCTTTGGGACATTTAAATATATTTCACTGTGTTAATGAACGTTGCCAGGGGTGGGGAAACTGTTGAGGTGTGGGGCAGATCCGCAGGAGGTTGGGGGTGTGGCGGGTGTCTCAGGCGGGGCTCGATCTAGGTCTTTAATATAGTTACACTGAAGTTAGAAATGCATTTATTTCTTCCAATTCTTTCAGAGTTTTTAGCGTAAAACTGGCAGAGCCCTCCACAATTACCGATTTAAATCACTTAGTTAGGTGGTTCCCAGTGCAGAGCAATTGTCCAGGGGAAGCTAGCGCTTCTGAACATTTGCCGAGTAAACTCTTCCCTGAGAATCTCTGACAAGGATTCCCCAACGCATCTTTGGGGTACCGCCCAAATCTGATTCTGAGGAACCAGGAGGTTACGAATGAATATTTCCGTAGGGTGAAATTGCAGGGGAATTTTCTAGGAACAATGTTTGGACATAACTCTGATTTCTCAGATCTGTGCAGTTTTGAAGGTGTTGCCTCCAATATAAACCCTGTGGACATCAATCCTAAATATGTTTTTATAGCAAACACACCTCAGTGGAGTTACATCGAGGTCAGATTCGATGAGAGTACGTCAATATTTATGCCTCAAGGGAGCTCCATGGAAGCTAATCTGAAGGTCGCCCTAAAGCTGGAAAATAAGGGTCAGGATTGATCATCAGAGAGTCAGGGAAGTTGGAGGGTCCGGGGATGGAGTCAGAGGGTTATGGACAAAGTCAGTGAGTCAGGATGGGGGTCAGAGGATCGGGGCGGGAGTCGGATCGTCAGGGATGGAGTCGTTGGGCCAAGGATGAAATTGGTGGGTCGGGGTGGAGTCGGAGGGTCAGAATTGTCAGGAGGGAATGTTGGTGGGGGGGGGAGGGAGGGTGAAGAGTCGGAAGGGAGTTTGAATGTTGGGGAGGGAGTTGGAACGTCGGGGAGAGGGGGGGGAATAGTCAGAATGTTGGGGCGGGGAGTAGTAAGGGGGAGTTGGAACGCAAGGAGGTGGAGGAGTCAGATTGTCGGGGGTGGGGAGGGTGTCGTAATGTCGGGAAGAGTCATAATGCCAGGCGTGTGGAATCGGAATGTCGGGGAGAGAGTCTAAAAATGGCGAGGCAGAGTCAGAGGGTCAGAGAGAGTCGCAGGGTGGGGTGGGAGGGGGAAGAATCGGAATGTCGGGACAGAAGACAGAGGGTCAGGGAAGGAGTGACAGAGTCAGAGGGTCAGGGGAGAATGGATGGGTCAGTAGAGAGTCGAAGGTTCAGTCTATGAGTCGGAGGGTCAGGGTGTGAGTCGGAGAGTCAGGATGGCAGTCGGAGGGTCAAGGTGAGATTCAGAGGGTCAGGGTGAGATTCAGAGGGTCAGGGCGGGAGTCGAAGGATCGGGGAGAGTCGGAGGGTCAGTGGAGCATTGCAGGATCAGGGCTAGAGTTGGAGGGTCCGGGCTGGAGTCGGAGGGTCATGATGGGAGTCGGAGGATCAGGAGAGAGTCAGGGCAGGAGGCAGAGGGTCAGTGCAGGAGTCAGAAGGTCAGGGGTGTAGCCACCTGGGGTGGCCACGTCCCGATTCCAAAATGGATACTCGCAAAGAGTGCAGGGAAAAATGGACAGCACAGGTGCAAGGTTTCCTGTGGATTGGAACTTGCAGAACCCAGACAGAACTGAAACTACAATCCATTAGCATAGTAATGAGCTATCTCCGGGGACAAAAAGAAACATTGAAACAATCGGTACCAGGACAGACTCCCCGGCGCCAGGGGAGGCTAAAACAAAGGCAGCCCAACGGTTACCTAAGGACCGCCCAACGACCGGGGAACGACCCGTTATTGGAGAGAATCGATACAAACAATTGGGACATGGTCCAATTAATTGGGACCAGGTCCAGGGTCCGCCAAGAAGGGTGCGAAACCTTGGGGACTATAAAGCAGAGTCCACAAGGTCAGAACGCTCTCTTATTTCTCCATCTTCACCTTGGCCTTTGGCTCTCAGCGACGAGAGGCCGCCAAGCACCAGCCAAGTAAGTCTAAGGTCAACGCACGCTACGAGATAGACGCTCCTAGCTACTATTCTATACCAGTTCGAAGCCAACAGTATCAGAACCGGACAAAGGCCATTGTTCCTCTGATTGAGTGGGCACTCGAAGCTAAGTATAGGCGTTTAGTAGTAGTTGTAGTTTAGTGAGTAGAGTTCGTGCATGAGTAATAATTGACTGTGTGAGTAAATAAATGTGCATTGATTTCAAACTTACTAACTGGTGTATCAGGGCGGGAGTCGGAGAGTCAGGGCTGGGGTCAGAGTGTCAGGGGAGAGTCAGAGAGTCAGGGCGGGAGTCAGAGAGACAGGAACCGGTTACTGAGCTGGATGATCAGCCGAGATCATATTGAATGGCAGTGCAGACCCAAAGGGCCAAATGGCTTCCTCCTGCACCAATTTTCTGCTTCTACCATCCAGCCTCAACTCCCGTTTCATCAATGGCAGGAAAATCCGGGCTGAGTCTCACATGAGGTGTCCAATTTTAACTCTCTGTCAGTGAATGGATTTTGAGTCAGTTAAAATCGTGCCTCTATAGATTCCAATAAATTGGAGATTTTTAAGGCCCTGGGCGGGATTCTCCGAACCCCCCCCCCCCCCCCCGGGCCGGGTCGCGGCGTGAATCCCGCCCCCGCCGAATATTCCGGCGCCGGAGATTTGGCAGGAGCGGGAATCGCGCCGGTCGGCGGCCGCACACAGCGGTCCCCCCCGGCTATTCTCCAACCCACGACGGGCCAAAGTTCCGTCCGTTCTATGCAGGTCCCGCCAGCGTAAATTAGGCTAGGTCCCTTACCGGCAGTACTGATGGCGCAGGCGGGCTCCGGGGTCCTGTGGGTGGGGCGCGGGCGATCTGGCCCTGGGGGGTGCCCCACGGTGGACTGGCCCGTGATCGGGGCCCACTGATCCGCAGCGGGCCTGTGCCGCGGGGGCACTCTTTTCCTATGCGTCAGCCGTGTGGTCCTCCACAATGGCAGGCGTGAAGGTGAACACCCCCTGCGCATGCGCGGGGATGACGTCAGCAGCCGCTGATGCTCCCGCGCATGAGCTGCCCTGCGCCGGCCTGCTGACGTGGCGCCAAAGGCCTTCCACGCCGGCTGGCGGGGTGCAAACCACTCTGTTGCCAGCCTAGCCCCTGAAGATGCGGATGCCGAGTGGTGGGCAGCGCGGTAGCATTGTGGATAGCACAATTGCTTCACAGCTCCAGGGTCCCAGGTTTGATTCCAGCTTGGGTCACTGTCTATGCGGAGTCTGCACATCCTCCCCGTGTGTGCGTGGGTTTCCACCGGGTGCTCCGGTTTCCTCCCACAGTCCAAAGATGTGCAGGTTAGGTGGATTGGCCATGATAAATTGCCCTTAGTGTCTAAAATTGTCCTTAGTGTTGGGTGGAGTTACTGGGTTAGGGTGGGGGTGTTGACCTTGGGTAGGGTGCTCTTTCCAAGAGCCGGTGCAGACTCGATGGGCCAAATGGCCTCCTTCTGCACTGTAAATCTATGATAATCCCGCCTGGACCCGCCGCCCTGCTGTGTATGGGAGAATCTCGCCCCCAGTTTTCCGCCGGAGTGAAAGTTCTCGAAAACTGTGGATGTCCACAAAACCCAACTCCTGTCATGCCTTCAGTACAAATGCTAACAATACTTGTCAACTGTGTTTTGCATGAAATAATTGATGAGGAAATTATACATTGGCATGGATTCCCATGCTGCTGGGAAATCCGCGGGCGGGCGGGTGCGCGTGCGCTGCCGGTAGGACCAGAGAATCCTGCCGCCAGCAACGCCCAGTGATATTTTATATATCTCTTCAAAGATATTGTGATTGATTGACCATTAAAGACATGATTCTGTGTTCATGGTCAACAGAATACTCTCCATATACAAATCTATTATTCGTAAATGTTCATCACACCATACTTTTATTTTTTGATTCCCTCTGTTTGTCCCAACACAACCCTACCTCTCCCCCAAATGGTTACCTGTCCCTTTGTTGCCAATTTAATGGACTACTATCCCACCAGCGTCACCAATAATGTTGCACTTTAGAGTTGCCAATATGAAATGAAAATCGCTTATTGTCACGAGTAGGCTTCAATGAAGTTACTGTGAAAAGCCCCTAGTCGCCACATTCCGGTGCCTGTCCGGGGAGGCTGGTACGGGAATCGAACCGTGCTGCTGGCCTGCTTGGTCTGCTTTAAAAGCTAGCGATTTTACTGAGGCTCTTTTTATGATATGATGTTATGTCCCAACAGCGTGGCCAATACTGTGGGTTTCTATTTCTCTTACTGAACCACAAGGCTTTCCTGTCTTTCGGTCAAATGACCACACAACCAGTTAGTCAGTTCAAGTTCAAAGATGGTTTATTTACACACAAGGGTTACTTCGACATGCAAGCACAATATACTACAAGTTAAACTGCACCTATCAACTACAATAACCTATACTTAACTTCAGGCGACCAGCACTGTGCAAGTGGATAAGGCCTTTATCTTGATCGCGTGGCTGGTTTGAAGAAGTGGCTCTGTCTCTGCTGAGCTCATCCATCAGGTAGCGATCATTGGTCTTGGGCTTGGCTGTCTGGTCATTATGCTGCAGTTGGGCTGGCACAGGCCGGATTCAAAGGAGGCTGGCACAGGCCGGGTCCAAAAGAGACTGAACACATGGCTGTGTCCCTTTTTATCCTTCTGAGTTTTGCGCTCTTTGGGGTGGTCCTTATTCTTGGACCCAATAGTTCAACAGGGCTTCGATCACTGCCTTCGGTTTCGGCCAATAAAGGGGCAGGTGCCTTGGTGGCTGGGCGAGTCCTTAGTGGTCATTAACCTTGGCAGTTGGGCTCTCTGAGTAAAGGGAGTGGTGCTGATCAGTCTGTGGCTGTATTGGTTTCTTGAGTGCAGTACTATTGTTCTGGGGAAATGGGCCATTAGAATGCAAACAAGCGGGGGTTTCGGTCAGGTCTAGCTACCTGCGTTTCAAATACACAGAAGTATCTGTCTGAGTCCTGGGTTGGCCATAATTCTCATAGTCCTTTGCTTGTGGCCATCACAGATGGCTACACCTTGTTGATCAGTTGTGCTCCCACTGAGCGCTGACCTTTGTTCTCCTATTCACACATTATGCTATCTTACCTTTTCCCACTATTAGCCCTCTTCAGTCCTTAATTGCACCGTTAATAACCCTCCCCTTGTCTTGTGTTCATTACACCTTTTTCAATCTCTCCTTTGCTCTGATCTCTCCCTGTCCTTCTGTTCTGCCCCACCTCCTCCTACTGTATAATTCATTCCATTTCTATCCCTTTTCAGCTCTGTAGAAGGGTCATATGGACTTCAATCATTAACTCTGTTTCTCACTCCACAGACGCTACCAAACCTTCTGAGTTTATCAGGCATTTACTGTTTTTATTTCAGGTATTCGCTTTGTTTTGTCAATCTGTTCAGGGGGTTCTTGACATTCCCAAAAGATGGTTACGTGAGATGTCATAATATCTAACTAGCTTTAATAACTAGCTTTAATCTAGCTATGCCTGATGGTTTTCTAAGGGATAATACATCTATGGGGCGCGATTCTCCCAGACAGGGAGAAATCGTAAGGCTGGCGTCAAAACCGGGCGGGTTTGACGCCAGCCTCCCACTCCCCGACCGGGAACCGATTCTGGTCCCCGGTCGAGGCTAGTATGCCGCGGCCGTGAACTCCGGCATCGCGGACTTAACGAATTTCGTTAAGCCCGCTTGCCAGAGTTTGCGACGGCTGACGCGTCACATGACGTCAGCCGCGCATGCGCGGATTGGAAGACTCCAACCCGCGCATGCGCGGATGACGTCATCGCTCATTTGCGCAAAACCCGCGCATGCACGGGCCGGGATGCCCCTCAGCCGCCCCGCGAAGTGATACAGCGGGGCGGCGGAAGGACAAAGAGTGCGCGGGAATCGGACCCGCTGCCCGCGATCGGTGGGCACTGATCGCGGGCCCATGGCACCCTTGGCACGGCCGTGGTACTGCCGTGCTAATCGGTGCCATGGTTGCCAAGATCGGGACTTTACGGCCGTTTTTACGAACGGCCAGACCAGGTGTGTTTGCCGTTCGTAAAAACGGCCATAAAGGGCTTGGAATTCGGCCCATCGGCCAGCTGAGAATCGCTGCTCGCCGATTCGTGTCGGGAGTCGGGCGTGGGGGGGGGGGGGAGAATAGCGGGAGGGCGTCGGACTAGCGTGGCCGTAAAAATTTACGACCCCCGCTATTCTCCGCACCGTCGTGAGTGCGGAGAATTGCGCCCATGGTTCTTGCAGCTCAGAAATCATTGTATGCCATAGCATAATAAACCATCTCCATTGTTCAAGCATTCAATCCATTGCTGGCCAGATATACATCCACCTTTCAATGTAGTTAATCGCCACTACATTAAATGCAGTTGATGGAAGTATGTTAAGCATGTCCACGACAGTGTCAGAAAATCACTTTATCTAATCTCTAGTCTTGCTCTCACTGTCCAATTTGTATAGGCGATAACACATGTACATTGTTCATGCCTCTCAGGGCTCTTAAAAGACCAGAATCATGGCCTGATCAATCTTTTCATTTGGTGCAGTCAATATTCTGAGATCTTCTAGCCGCTTAATATTATCTTAACTGCGATTCAGGGAGACCAGCATTTGTGAGCTGATAGGGGAGGCACGGTGGCACAGTGGTTAGCACTGTTGTCTCACAATGGCAGGCATCCGGGTTCAATTCCGACCTTGGGTGATCTCTGTGTGGAGTTTGCACTTTCTCCCTGTGTCTACGTGGGTTTCCTTCCAAAGTGCAAAGATATGCAGGTTAGGTGGATTGGCCATGATAAAAAATTGTTGCTTGGTGTCCAAAGATGTGTAGGCTAGGTCGGGTTATAGGGTCCTTTTTTAAATTCATTTACGGGATGTGGTTAGGCCAGCATTTATAGCCCATCCCTAGTTCCCCTTCTGAAGGTGGTGGTGAGTTGCCTTCTGGCGGTAAGTTGCCTTCTTGAACCGCTGCAGTCCTTCAGGTGAAGGTACACCCACTGTGCTGTGAGGGAAGGAGTTCCAGGTTTTTGTCCCAGCGATAGCGAAGGAACGGCGAAAAATTTCCAAGTCAGGGAGGTGAGTGGCTTGGAGGGAAACCCCCTGGTGGTGGGGTTCCCAGGTATCTGCTGCTCTTGTCCTTCTAGATGGCAGTTGTCATGGGTTTGAAGGTGCTGTTGAAGGAACCTTGGTGAGTTACTGCAGTGCATCTTGCAGATGGTACACAAGGCTGACACTGTTCTTTGGTGGCGGAGGGTTTGAATGTTTGTGGAAGGAGGAGCAATCAAGTGGGCTGCTTTGTCCTGGATGGTGTCGAGTTTCTTGAGTGTTGTTGGGGCTGCACTCATCCAGGCAAGTGGAGAGTATTCCATCACAGACCTGACTTGCACCTTGTAGATGGTAGACAGGCTTTCGGTGGTCAGGAGGTGAGTTATTTGCCATAGGATTTCTAGCCTTTGACCTGTCCTGGTAGCCACAGTATTAATATGGCTAGACCAGTTCAGTTTCTGATCAATGGTAACCCCCAGGATGTTGATTGTGGGCGATTCAGTTTTGGTATTGGCACTGAATGTCAAGGGGCGATGGTTAGATCCTGTCTTGTAGGAGATGGTCATTGCCTGACACTTGGGTGGTGCAAATGTACCTTGCCACTTGTCAGCCAAACCTGGATATTGTCCAGGTCTTGCTGCATTTGGACATGGACTGCTTCATTATCTGAGCAGTTGCGAATGGTGCTGAACATTGTGCAGTCATCTGCAAACATTCCCACATCTGACCTTATGATGGAAGACAGGTCATTAATGAAGCATCTGAAGATGGTTGGGCCTAGGAGACTACCCTGAGGAACTCCTGCAGTGATGTCCTGGATCAGAGAGTATTGACCTCCAACCACCATGCCATCTTCCTTTGTGCCAGGTATGATTTCAACCAGCGGAGAGTTTTCCCCTGATTCCCATTGACTCCAGTTTAGCTGGGGCTCCTTGATGCCATACTCAATCAAATGCTGCCTTGATGGCAAGGGCAGCACTTTTGTCCATGTTCGAACCAAGGCTGGAATGAGGTCAGGAGCTGAGTGACCCTGGCGGAACCCAAACTGAGCATCCATGAGTAGGTTATTGCAGAGTAAGTGCCACTTGATAGCGCTGTTGATGACTCCTTCCATCATTTTGCTGATGATGGAGAGTAGACTGATAGGGCGGCAATTGGCTGGGTTGGATATGGCGGGGTCATGGCCGAGGTAGAGTGCTCTTTCGGAGGGCCTGTACAGATTTGATGGGCCAAATGGCCTCCTTTTACATTGTAGGGCTTCTATGAATTCTATGGGCTGAGATTCGGAGACCAGCATCTGTGAGCTGATTGTCTCCACTTACGTTGCTAAATCCTCATCCTGGCACAGATTAGAGAAGAGAATTTCCCTTGAGTGCTGATGATTAAAAGAGTTAATAGGGTATATCAAGAGAAACTGATCCCTCAGGTGAGGGTGTCCAGCATATAGGGCTATAACTTAAAATTAGTGTTAGCTCATTCAGGAGTGATGTCAGGAATCACTTCTTCACATAAAGGGTAGCAGAAATGTTGAACACTCTTCTCCTAAAAGCTGATGGGGCTGGGAGTCAGTTGAAAAGTTCATATTTGGGATTGACAAGTCATTTTTAGGCAGGGTTAGGCAGAACCAAGGTGGGTGGATGAAATTAAGATATAGATCATCCGTCATCTAATTGAGTGGCAGGAGAGGTTCGAGGGGTCGAATGACCCACATTGCAGCCTAAGAGACAGGAGGCAGAGTCAGCAACTGCAGTGCAGGCAGCCTCCTGAAATCAAAACTAAAACATTGATATTCTTCTCTAATGCTCGGGAATGCCAGTAAAACCTTTTTTTTGGGAGAAAGGGGACATCATTTCAGGGACATGGGGCCATAAAAAAATCTGAGTGGAGCAATGGGGGAGGGGGTGAATCTGTCAGATTATGCTATTGCCCCCATCTATTTTTCTGTATGCCAAAACATTCCAGTGACTTGGAAGGTGCCAAATTTGTTGCTGCACAGATGCACATATTACATATGCAATTCCCATCATCTGCACTGGGATGCAAGGAATACTTGGTGCATCACCATGTTTCTTAGAGAATTAAAAAATTTAAAACTTAAAGCTAGGGGTTGTCTGTGAGAATTATTGACAGAACAATTGATGACAGTAAGCTGTTTAGAAATAGATGCAAACGTTTCAGAAAAATTTCCAACTGGTTCCCCACCACTGCAGCCTGACCCTGGTGCCAATGTCCCCCACCCCACCTGAAATGCATGAGGAAAAACACAATGATGTAAATGACTATGACCCCCAGGACAAGGAGAGTGACGTGTCTATGGGACTGACTGAGGTATCATTATTTTTTCCTCCAAAAATGGCTCCACTGGATAATTGGCCTAAAGATAACTCAGCCTTTATGTAGAGAATTATCACTTTCTCAGAAAAATTCTTTTCCTATATGAGTTACTTGGAATTGTACTAACTTCACATCAACACAATCAAATCGCATTACAATGGGCACTTGTTCATCAAGCACACATTTCATGCCTCTTGCTCCACTTCAATTTAAATTCTGCACATTAAAAGTCATCTGCCATTAATTGACCCATCCACATAACTAGTTTAAAGATCTTTGACTTCTATCAATCACTGAAACTCATCATCAGGTCACATAGCATGACTGCAACAGTCAATATTAGAATTAGCCTCCTACTTATCATTTATAAATACCATAAATAGCAGGGGACCCAGTAAACTCCAATTATCCATGTCTATCCCCGACAGAATTTCATCCATTTAACATCCTATGCTTTCTCCAGCCAAACCACTTTTCAATCCAACAAGCTAATTCGCCGTTCGCTTCCTGAGTTTTAATCTTCTCAAAAAGACTTAAACGTGAAACTTTAATTAAGTACTTTCCCCAAAACAAATTTTATTCACCAGATAATCCTTGTACATGAGTTCAGTTGCTGCTTCATAACGATATCAAGAAAATGGCTCTGTTGCATCCAAATCACTGCTTGCTCCTTCCTATGACTATTTTGATGAGGTTTCACTTGCTCGAGTGGTGACTTGAAGATAGTCAGCATATAGTTTTTCTTTAAACTATTTACAAAGAGCTCATGTCAAACACATTGTTCTATAGACACAGACTATACTGTGTCTTGCTTTCTTGGACCCTGTTATGTATTGGACATTTTGTTTGGCTTGCCGTACTTTGCAAGGCTCCATGTTTTCTCATTAGTTCACCTGAGGCAGCCTTAAAGAACAGTTGCAATGTTAATCAGATAGTCACCTCTAGTCGAATCATGGACCTTTTTTGTGGTGGCTGCATGAATCCTGCAGCATAGTGCTGTCCAGACTGACACTGGTGGGTGGCACCACAGGCAAGGAGACCCCTGTACTCCCCAACGCCTGGGGAGAGGGCGCTTGAATCCAGGAACTCCTTCTTGAGGCTGCTGGCTTTTTTCCTCTGGGTCACTGACATCCTTCACAGTCTGGTGAATATAGCTGGGCCAGAGAGAGTGGCGTGAGTGTGCTGGACTGGTATTTAAATCTGGCACCATGATCTTCAAATCTGTCAGCTGAGGGCAGGCGGACAAATCAGCTGCCAGCCGGACAGGAGACTCAGAGGAGAATTCACTTGCGCATAATTAACGAGGGCCCAAGTGCCTCTGGCGCAGGATCCCCACCATTATGATCATCGGGACAAGCCCCGTCGGAGCCGCCCGCTACTGCACTTAGTCTCGATATGGGAGAATGCTGTCTATTGGTCGAGTGGGATAGCAGCTTCACATGACAGCTGATTACTGGACTGGGACATGAAAAGCAATCAAGGAAAAACTGATTCAAGAGAGAAACCTTCGGGGCTTGAACAATCACAACCTCTTGAAAAGAAAGACAACAAACTGACTTTCTCTCAGTAGTCTTCTTCTGTGTTGTACACTGGAGGAAGGCACTGGTTTGAGCAAATGGAGCACATTCAGCAGCGAAGATGAGCTTTGCAGCTGCATCATTCACTGCTGCTATGTCAACAGGAGAAGTACAATAAGAAGTCTCACAACACCAGGTTAAAGTCCAACAGGTTTGTTTCGAATCACTAGCTTTCGGAGCATGCAAATTTCTAGCTTTCAGAGCATGCAAAACTGGGCTTGCGAAATGCTACCAACTGCCCTGGCTTGAGACAATTCACATCTCTTTAACCTGTGATTATCCCTCTCTCAGTTGCTCCGTCTGGACCTGTAGACTTAATTACCTGTAGACTTAAAGACTTGCATTCAAAGTATCGTATTGCATCTTTGATTTTGTCCATATAAATGTTTCTGGAACCCACTTCTCCATTCACCCGAAGAAGGAGCAGTGCTCCGAAAGCTAGTGATTCGAAACAAACCCATTGGACTTTAACCTGGTGTTGTAAGACTTCTTACTGTGCTCCAGTCCAACGCCGGCATCTGCACAACAAGAGACGTGTTAAACACCTGAGACATGAATGCATCGGATAGACGAAAAGTAGAACAAAGAATGTCCTGAAGACACTGCAGGATACAAGGAAAGTAAGATCCCTCCCCCCAATACTCGTAGGAATCTTATATTGTGAAGGTATTGGTATAATTTTGACGCTAGTTTCAGCATGAGGCTGTTCCGCTGCAAACAACGGTATCCCGAGGTTAGCATGAGAAAACAGGATTGCACCGTCATCAACAATGGAATAAACCCTTCAGCCCGGATCCATAGGACGTTCATGCGCAGTACTATTCAGCTGTAGAAGCTCTGTAGTTTGAGCCTCTGCTTCTTTACTTAAAGAAGAATTGAGTGAATCCATGACTTGTTGGTGATATCCAAATGTGGGCAGCAGTTTATATTCGTGCAAATTATTAAGCTCTGAACTTTCTGTATTGGTTTGATCCAACCAGCTTGGAGTTAAGCATCTCATTCTCCTATGTCATCAGTGGGCTTAGTGAAATAAGTAGACAAATTCACCTTTTTACTACTTTCTTCAACAAAGGGATGATTCTCCTCAAGTGAGACAACAAAGGGAAGAGACAGATCTGCAATCTCCTCCTGTGGTCCAGTGGATGGTGCTTCAGCAATAAAGACCAGCTCACTGTGTAACGAGTGGACTTCCATTTCTACAGCAGCTACTAGGTTTTTCCAGAACTAGGAACAACTTTGGAAATTCGTCCCTGAATATTAGAGAATCATAGAATCACTACAGTGCAGAAGGAGGCCATTCGGCCCATTGAGATACCACCGGCCCTTGGAAAGAGCACCCTACTTAAGCCCACACCTCCACCTCCCATAACCCAGTAACGCCACCTAACCTTTTGGACACTAAGGGCAATTTATCATGGCCAATCCACCTAACCTGCACATCTTTGGACTGTGGGAGGAAATCGGAGCACCCAGAGGAAACCCACGCAGACATAGGGAGAATATACAAACTCCACGCAGACAGTTATCAAGGGCTAGAATTGAACCTGGGTCCCTGGGGCTGTGAGGCAGCAGTGCTCACCACTGCATCGCCCTTCTAAGAGTCTCGTGACTTGACCCTTCACTTTGAGATCTGTGGCCCCTGGCCCCTGTAGCGTTAGTCCAGATGGGGGGATTTCTACTTGCTTAAGCCAGACCTGAAGCCAGCCCAATGTGTGAGATAAGACTTTGAACTCAGCCCCAGTGAACTGTTTAAATTCTGTTCTGTATCCTTGTACTCCAACTCCCCAGCCCAGAACTGCTCGTGTGGATCTGTGATTTCTCTTTGGAATTAGTCAGGTTGAAATGTTGCATTTCCAATTTCCTGAACTTCAAAATGGTTGGAAGCTTGTTCCTGCTTTCTTCCTCCAACTTTAACTTTCGATCTGCAGTTTTGTTTAAAGTGCAGGGACTTGCGCAGAGAAAGCAGGCGGCTCCTCCAGGCTTCGCATCGATGCTCTTGTGTGGCACTGCATCTGGAACATTTGAAAACAAGTGGAAGGATTCGGTAGTTTTGTCGGGCCATTTGCAAGCTTTTTGATGTGTGGAGCACCCAATATTGGGCCCACATACTGGAGCGACCTCTCCCAAGTGCAACGTCTCCCTGAAGTACACCCTGATTTTCCTGCCACAGTTTCATTTGCTGCCTTGCAAACTATTTGTCTTCTCTAACATTAAATCCTCTTTTGTTTGCAGAATCTCCAGCAGTGAATTGTGCAACACATTGATTGCAATGTGGTCATGAATTACCTCATGCTTTAAAGCTTCATAAGTGTAGCTATTGGTCAGTCAGTGTAAGTCGTTAATCAATGAATCATTGGATTCACCTGGCCTTTGGCTCCTCTGGTTAAATATTGTCCATTCAATTGCCAGATTCTTCTTAGAGCTGAAATAATTATTAAAGACTTTCAGTTGGTCTCTTCAACTCCTTGTCATTCCTGGACGTCATTAGCTATGACTCCAATTATATAGTCCTGGTGTTTGTGTGTATTTTCTTGTCAACCAAAAGCTGGTCGGTATCTTGCAAACTGTCTCTTCCAGAGCTCCTATTGCTGCCCTGGCTGCAGAGTCTCGATGTGTTGGAAGGGCTGTGGTGGGGGGATTTTTTCTTCTTGGGCAGTCCCTCAGCATTGAGCTTCTGCTTCAGGGAGGTGGGTTCTGTAGTGGTTGAATAATCCAATCCTAGATCCGCAAACTCTGCCACAGGTTTGGCAGGTGGTGCATGATGAGGAGGGTGGGACGCTCTGGATTCTGTGCCGTCTTTCCGCTGTTTATACTTGGCCTCCGCGTGCTCCATCCTATGCCACTTGAGATGATTGGCGCCCTCGCGGATGCTTTTTCTCCAGTTTGTGTGTTCTAAGGCAAGCGATTTCCACATAGCGGTGGGGATGTTGCATTTATTTAGGGAGGCTTTCAAAGTGCGCGTGTAGTGTTTCCTCTGCCCTCCTGGTGGTCACTTGCCATTGCAGAGCTTGGAGTAGAGCACTTGTTTTGGGAGTCCCATGTCGGGCGTACGGGCAATGTGGAGCCCTCATCGCAGCTGGTCAAATGTGACCAGTGCCTTGATTCTGGGGGTATTGGCCTGGGAGAGGACGCTCACTTTGGTATGCCTATCCTGCCAGTGGATTTGCAGGATCTTGCAGAGGCAACGTTGGTGATATCGCTCCAGGGATTTGGGGTGTCTTCTGTACATTCTCCATATTGCTGATACATACAGGAGGGCGGGGATCATTGCTGCTCTGTAGACCTTGAGCTTGGTGCTGAGTTTGAAGTCTAGGTTTTTGAATATTCTGTTCCTGAGGTATCTGAAGTCTGCACTGGCGCATTGGAGTTGATGCTGGACTTTGTTGTCAATGTCTGCTCGCACCAAGAAAAGGCTCCCGAGGTATGGGAAATGATCTACATTATCCAAGGACTCACTTTGTATCTGGATGGTTGGGGGGGGGGGGGGGGGGGGGGGGGGGCAGTTTTGTGTAGCAGGAGCAGGTTGGTAGAGAACCTTTGTTTTCTGAATGTTTAGCCTGAGGTCCATTATCTCATATACCTCGGTTTGTAGCTCGGCCTCTGAATGTGCGCACACACAGGTGTCGCCTGCGTACTTCAGTTCAATGACAGAGGTTGGGGTGGTCAGGTTCTGGCCTGGAAACGTCAGAGGTTGAACAGTTTCCCACTTGTCAGGTAGGTTAGCTCCACTCCTGCAGGGAGCTTCAGGGAGACAGGGTGGAGTGTTGCTGCGAGGAAGATGGAGAAGAGCATTGCTGCGATGACGCAGCCTTGTTTGACCCCAGTTTGCTCATATTGGGTCTATGGTGGCTCGGTTGGTGAGGATCACAGCTTGTCATGGAGCGGGCGAGCAATGATGACAAATTTCTGTGGGCAACCAATTTGAGGAGGATGTTCCACAATTCCTCATGGTTGACAGACTCAAAGGCCTTTGTGGGATCAAAGAAGGCCATGTACAGAGTTTACTGCTGCTCCCTGCACTTTTCCTGGATTTTTCACACGCTGAAGATCATGTCCATTGAACCTGTTGATGTGCGGAAGCCTCAGTAAGACTCAGGAAGGGGGAGTGGCAGTTCAATGACTGTCAAAACTGTCCGTGGTTCACTGTCCACTAAGGTATGCTTCAGTTTTGTTCTTCGTTGTTGCAAAGTCAAGTGGTTCCAAGGTCTTCACTCCAATTTATCAACCTGTGCTCTGTTCCTTAATCTGTGGCTTCCAGCGCTGCCACTAAGTTTTGGTGGGTTTTACTTAATCCATGAATGATTTGAAGATACTCGGTATACAGTTTTTCCTGAAACTATTTATTAAGAACTATTTACAAGTCCTCATGGTACGTTCATTGTTCTATGGACACGGACTATACTGGGTCGTGCTCTCTTGGCGTCTTGGGTGACTGTGTGGAGTATGCACTTTCTCCCCGTGTCTGCATGAGTTTCCTGTGGGTGCTCCAGTTTCCTCTCACAGTCCAAAGATGTGCAGGTTAGGTGGATTAACCATGCTAAGTTTTCCCTTAGTGTCCAAAAGGTTAGGTCGGGTTACTAGGTTCGGGGATAGGGTGGAAACTTGGGCTTAAATAGGGTGCTCTTTCCAAGGGCCGGTGCAGACACGATAGGCCGAATGGCCTCCTTCTGCACTGTAAATTCTCTAATTCTATGTGGAACTGTCACCAATATTAACCAACACCCCTATTTGTTTTACTGAGGATTCCAAGATGAATCAAATTGTGCCCGAATGACACTAAACAACTTCATATTTTTTCAAAGCATGCAAATCTTATAGACTGGTGATAGCAAGATGTGAAAACTGTCCCTAGTTTTCACTGTTTAAGTGGATAGGAAAAAGTTCAATTGCCACATCTGTCTTTTCCTAATTTCTACATTTTTCATGGAACTATATAGAATGACCCAGAAATGGGGGGATGGAAACAAGCCACTTGACTCAACCAGGCTGGGTCTATGTTTATTCTCCATAACAGCAGTGCCAAGACCCCCAACGAGGACCAGGTGGAAATAATTATCGATCGTCCCGTGGGGCTGGTGGAGTACAAGGTGTGGGAGGCCACCTAGCTGGCCAAGCAGGGCCTGGGCAGTTGGTTGTCCCAATGGGGACTGTGATTGTGGATAGTTACTACCATGGGAAGATTATTGTAAATAATTAAAATAATTTTGTAAAAATAAATCTTTGTTTCCTACTGCTGGCTTCCTCAGTTTTTAAAATAGAATCACCAGTAATGGCGATATTTAAACAATTATCTGAAATGAAATGAAAATGGCTTATTGTCACAAGTAGGCTTGAAATGAAGTTACTGTGAAAAGCCCCAAGTCGCCACATTTCGGCACCTGTTCGGGAAGGCTGGTACGGGAATTGAACCGTGCTGCTGGCCTGCCTTGGTCTGCTTTCAAAGCCAGCGATTTAGCCCTGTGCTAAACCAGCCCCATGTAGTGCATTCCACTGCTTCATAACCTTCCATTAAGCAGATATTGTTTTCTGCTCTGTAACATAAATGCCTCAGGCTTAGGGGGAAACAATTGGATAAGCCCCAAAAATGGGTGCAAGAATCAGAATGTGCGATTAAATTGCATTCACTCCTTTTGACAAAGGCAGCCTTCAAATTCTGAATGGTAGTAGCATGCAGCCCAGTACTGTGTGTTAAATCGTTGCACGGGATGGAAGGAACAAGTTCACACAAAGCCTGCACCACTTGAAGCTTAACTTGACTATTATAGGTAGCCTACATCTTTTAAAATGGAGATGCATTCCGGCTCCAGCAGGGGCTGAAAGTGGCTGGGAAGACAGTTAAAGCAGGAAGAACTACATATAATGACTTAAAAGGGCAAAGAGCCCTAGAATGGAGAGCCAGAGGCAGCACGCTGACACAGTGGTTAGCACTGCTGCCTCACAGCGTGAGGCACGTGGGTTCGATTCTGGCCTTGGGTGACTGTGTGGGGTTTGCACGTTCTCCCCGTGTCTGCATGGGTTTCCTCCCACAGTCCAAAGATGTACATGTTAGGTGGATTGGCCAACTAAATTTCTCCTTAGTGTCCAAAGATATGCTTGTTAACTGGGATTATGGGGATATGGTGGGAGAGTGGACCTAGGTAGGGTGCTCTTTCGAAAGGTCTGTGCTGACTCGATGGGCCGAGTGCCCTCCTTCTGTACTGTGGGGATTCTATAGACTCGATAGGCCTTGATGCAATTGGGTGGACAGGAGGAGATGGGCCCCTATTCACTGAGAACCAAGAGACCATCCAGATAGCCATTGCAAAAGGAATGAGAGCAGAAAGCCATCATAGTCAATTCTAGCAGTGCAGCCCCAAGGATCAAGGATCTAAACTTGTGTTCTCCCAAAATCCTGCTGTCCATACCTTAACTCGCTCCAAATTTCACTCACCCATTTCGTTGTATTCCGTCTCCTCACACCAGTCTATTTCTGTAACCTCAATCTGCCCACAACCCTTCAAAATCTCTGCAATGCTCCCATTTTACACATCCCCAATTTTAATTGCTCCACCATTAGCGACCTGTTTCCAGTGTTATGGGCCAGGGTTTAGAGAACCCCACAGTGTATCATGGAATTCATCTGACCCACAACGTTTTCTGGATTGTGGTATGGGGAGCACACATCCACTCTACAGGTGTGGTACAGCAGAAATGGAAAATTATTTTTTATAGCAAAACAATGTTTATTCTATGAACTCAAGTTAACCTTTTTAAAACATACAGTGAACATCTTCGCAACCATCAATTCAAATACAACCCCCAAAGAATACAACACTAAGTAATCCTTAATAACTTCCCAAACAACTTCCAGAAAACAAAAGGAACACATTTTAACAGAAGCACATCAGGTTTACATTCACGACTGAAAACATTTATAATTCTGAATTCACCAAATGATCAAGAGATAGTATTTTCATGGCAGAGAGATCAACAGTACACTTGCTTTGTCTGGCTTCAACTCCAACACTGAAAACAAAACTAAAACACACCCTGCAGCAAACAACCTAAAACGAAAGTAAAAAGCTGACAGACAGCCCAGCTCCACCCACACTCTGACATCACTGATAAACACCCATTTCTTAAAGGTACATTTCTTAAACACCCATTTCTTAAAGGCCCATTTCTTAAAGGTACATTTCTTAAAGGTACTCTCCCAAGACACCAGCTACTGTTGGCCCTTCACGCTGGAATTCTCTCTCTACTCATTTTCCTCGTTTATATGGTCCTAAAAACCTAACTCTTTGATCGAGGTTTTGACATTTCCTGATTCTCCTGTCAAAAATAATGGCAAAAATTATTTTATTGATATTGCTTTTGAAAAGCGCCTTGCAATGTTTTACTTTGTTAAATGCTTGTTATAAGTGTCATTTGTTGTTGCTATGTTGGCTGGAGGATGGCCAGGGACACATTGCCACAGTCAAGTCTAGAAGTGAGAAACGCACGGCTGAGGGTTACAGCAGCACATGAGCTGAGGCAGGTTAAGAGTCGGGCAATGTTACAGAGGTCAGCAACAGTCTTGTTGATAGGCAGATATGTGATCACAATCACATCTCGGGTTCAACCAATACTACAGTTACAAATAGATCATAAGACATGGAGCAGAATTAAGCCATTGGGCCCATTGAGTCTGCTCCGCCATTCAATCATGGCTGATATGTTTCCTATCCCCATTCTCCTGCCTTCTCCCAATAACCTCAATCCCCTTATTGATCAAAAAGACACTCAGTGACTTGGCCTTCTGCAGCAAAGAGTTCCACAGATTCACCACCCTCTGGCTGAAGAAAGTCCTCCTCACCTCTGTTTTAAAGGACTGTCCCTTCAGTCTGAAGCTGTGCCCTCAGGTTCTAGTTTCTCCGACAAGTGGAAACATCATCTCCAAGTTCACTCTATCCAGGCCTCTCAGTATTCTGCAGGTTTCAGTGATATCTCCCTCATCCTTCTAAACTCCATTGAGTACAGACCCAGAATCCTCAACCGCTCCTCATGTGACAAGTCCTTCATTCCGGGGATCATTCTTTTGAACCTCCTCTGGACCCTCTCCAAGGCCAGCACATCATTCCTCAGATACAGGGCCCAAAACTGCTCACAATATTCCAAATGGGGTCTGACCAGAGCCTTATATAGCCTCAACAGTACATCCCTGCTCTTGTATTCTAGCCCTCTCGACATGAATGCTAACATTGCATTTGTCTTCCTAACTGCCAACTGAACCTGCATGTTACTGCTTTCCTGGCTCAGCTTCAGATGGGACCTGTGGTCAAGGAATGGAGATTGTGGTACGGACCAAAGATAATGGCTTCGGTCCTCCTAATATAAAGTTGGAGAAGTTCTCTTCTCCTGCAATACTGGATGTTGGACAAGCAGTCTGAGGGATCAGAGAGAATGTTGTGGCTGTCCAAAGAGTTGGTGGCTAGATATATCTGAGCGTCATCAGTCTGCATGTGGAACCTGCTGTTGTGTTTCTGTGTATTATCACTGAGGGGTAACACATAGAATTGGGGGTGGGGGGGGGGGAGATAGATTTTGGGGGACGCCAGAGATAATGAGGCAAGACTGACAGGAGCAGTGTTATAACCTGCCCGGATCCTATTGGTTGGGGATAATTGTTTACCCCATGGTACTTAAGGAATATGAGCTCCCCCAATGAGAGGGATGGGCCAATCATTAGCAGCACAGCTGTATAAATAGAGCTGGCCAGTATGGTACTGGCTAGAAAGGGAACCAGTAGTGAACTACTGGCCCTGTGTACATATTCTTGTAAATATAGTTACTTTCCGCGTGACTACAAAATCGTGCTGGATTCTTTACAGCCCTCACAAAAAGCAGCCATTGTAGGTAGTTAATAATAAATCATAAGAATGATTGCAGGTTACTGTCCTGCTGTGATTCAATGAGACCAGTTGTGGACAGTTGTTCCCATAATAAAAACTAAAAATGCTGGAACTATTCAATCAGTCAGGCAGCATCTGCTGAGAGAAAGAGATAACTTTTAAGGTCTCGATGACCTTCCATCAGGAATGAAGAAAGGGGGAACAGGAAGGATTTTTCAGTCAGTGGAAGGGGGGAGGGGACAGGAAGACTAAAAGAGAAGGTCTGTGATAGGGTGGAGAGCAGGAGAGATTAAATAGCTAAAGATGTAATGACGCAACAGCCATGGTAAAGAAATAGAAGTTGTGCCCAAATGAGGCGTGAATGTAGATAATGCAATCATTTGAGTGCAACACAAAGGGATAAGGAAAGAAACAAGACAAGCCCAACCCAACAAGACAAAACAAAAACATGGAGAACAAGATGAAGGCAGAGGCCATGATTGAAAGCTGTTGAACTTGATGTTGAGTCCAGAAGGCTGTCGACTGCCAAGTCAAAAGATTTTCTGCCAGTTTGCGTGAAGCTTCACTGGAAAGCAGTAATAGGCATGAACGGAATGGTCAGAGTGGGAGCAAGGTGGAGAATTAAAATGATAAGCAACCAGAAGCTCAGGGTCATGCTGGTGGACTGAACCGAGGTGTTCCCCAAAGTATTCACCCAGTCTTATATTTGGTCTCCCCAATGTATAGAAATCCAGATTGCGAACAGCAAATACAGTATATTCATTTTAAAGAAGCACTAGTAAATAGTTTGTGATGGGGTTTCGTTCACTTGGTAGGAGTGTTTGGGGTCTTGGATGGTGAGAAGGGTGGAGGTGAAAGGAGGTGTTGTAGTCTCTGCGCTTGTGTGGAAAGGTGCTATAGGAAGGGGAGGGCAGTGTTTGGGGTGACTGAGGAGTGGGTGAGGGTGTTGTTCAGGAAGCAGTCCCTTCAGAATGCTGAAAGGGGGAAGGCAGAGTCAGATGTGTTTGGCGGTGGCAAGCACAGGAAATGCAACACCTATCCTTTCACCTTCTCAAAGTCCAAGACCCCAAACACTCATTACCATTTAACACAATTTTTAATCTAAAACTCAAGCAAAGGTTCGACAACACAATCTATCAGTTGTTTCTGCTCTGCAGCAGAAGACTATTGCTAAGCAATATATTGAGAACCAACATTCCTTATCATTAAGGTAGGTGACTTGGCAGGATCCACAAAATCTCCCATTAATTTTTGCAAAGTGCATTATTTTGTGCAGAAGCTCCCCGAAACAGTAAAAATGCCAATTTTTCAGTGATCAGATAGACAATCCTCCATTTATGTAGAAATGTATTTATTACTCAAGACATCGCAAAGTGTTACATAGAAAGAATTACTGTTTAAGGACAATTAAACAGGATGAATATTTTAAATTACAGCAATTAACTCATTTGTCCCTCATTATATTGAAAGGAGGGGTGAAAAATATTGATAACTGTCAGAGATTACCACTTCTTATTTTCCTTATCTATTTTGGAGACCACTTTAACTGTCGTTTTGTACAGACAAGAGTGGTCATGATTGCACTTCAGCTAGAACTGTAGCATGTCTACACTCTGAAGGATTAAATAACTGTCAAAACACTCATGTAGCAATTCTACAGCCCTTTTGAACAGAATGTTGTACACACAGTCAGCTTTATAGAGCAATACGGTCCAAATGTGTTTGTTTGGAACCTCCCATGAATTAAAAGGTTGGTAAATAAACAAGTTGTAATACAAAAATAGAAAGTACAATATATTGAAATCAAATCAGATACTTCTTCACTGCTGATCTGTAATTAGTAAGAAGTCTTACAACACCAGGTTAAAGTCCAACAGGTTTGTTTCAAACACGAGCTTTCGGAGCACGGCTCCTTCTTCAGGTGAAATCTGACCTGACCATTTCACCTGAAGAAGGAGCCGTGCTCCGAAAGCTCGTGTTTGAAACAAACCTGTTGGACTTTAACCTGGTGTTGTAAGACTTCTTACTGTGCTCACCCCAGTCCAACGCCGGCATCTCCACATCAGATCTGTAATTAAACTGCTTAATATAACCATGTAGCACAGATCCGAAAGACAACTGTATATTGTTCTAACTTCTGCAAGGCACAGGCATTGATAGAAGTTTCAGTTCACAACACTGGCTAATAGGTTTCCTAGTGTTTGAAATATTCCACACGGTCAACTCTGGTGATTTGTGTGTCTTCTGTAGCAGTGGCTTGTGATGCAAGTGAGAATAAAACATTTAAAATTACTGAACCTTTTTATTAACTCTCTGCCTCACTGTGCAGCTTCAATCCCTCTGCATATGAAAGTAAACTCTTCACAGTATCACAGCAAACATAGGCTGCAACTGAAAATGTGTTCCAAATTCACAAAATGACAGTTTTAACACTGAATAAGTTTGTTCAAGGCAAGCAACAGTACTTATACTCTAAATTTAAGAGATTACAATCTTCCAACTGGGGGGGAAGAAGTGACTCTTAGCTGGTCTAAACTAGAGTATCTGCATCTTGCAGCTTTCACTCTCCATGTACAGATAGTAAGCAGTGGAAAAGTCTATTAAAAGATTACAACATCAAATAATTACGTTGGGAATATTGGTGATTCAAGGATACTAGCTTACTTGGTTCAGATGTGATTGATTAAGTACCTCAAAGATGTTGTTGACAATTGGTCAGGACTTTGAGATTCATGGGGGATTTGTCGATAAAACTGTCAGTAATCCTAACTTAATCAATAAGTTATTCCTGCTCAGCAGCAGAAGATTCATGCTAAGTCACATATTGAGGATCGGCGTTCCTTATTGTTAGAGCAGGTGACTCGGCAGAATCCACAAAATATCACCTGTGTATAATTGTTTACACAAGATCTACCAGAGACAGTAAAAATGCCAATTTCTCAGCTAGTAGAAATAGGTACATACATTTATATAAAACTTTACTTGTCTCTCAAGGCATCCAAAGGGTGTTGCATACAAGAATTATTGTGAGGTATCATTACCAGGTTGATGAACATTAAAGAGGCTGAATTAATCCATTTTAAGAAGGGAGATAATGGGCTATTAGTTCTATGATGATGGTCATGGGAGTTTGGAGTGGTAAGCTCGCTAGACCTGTAGTTTTCCCATGTCCAAAACATTGCTATTCATTACTGTGTAACATGAAGGCCATTCCGTATATAAAGTTCGCAAACAACCGTGGGTCATTTAATCACTTCTTACGTTGTTTCTGATAGACTTCTCATTGTTTGAGTTGATCCAAACTATAAATTATACCATAATTTTCTGAGGGGTCCTTGAGCCCAATGCAAGATCTGCACGGATGTCCACAGAACTGGGAGTTCATACTGCCGATGTTGGTGCTTGATGAACTTCTGCAGCTGCGCTACCTCTGGTCTTCCCTTGGGCACACAGAATCCCTGAAGTGCGTTCGAGCTGGGGTTGGGGGTGCAGGTCAAGGATCATTTTGGGGGCTTCGGAGATCAGGGCCACCAATCTCTCACTACACTGGGGAGTTCTGGCGAGAGGGGCTCTCCGCTGTAGAAAATGGGGCTATGTGCGGCCTCAGCTGCACATTCCCCGCTCAGGCCCCTTATACAAAGCAGGTCACGTTGAATAGCCAGGTGTTTCACTGCACTGCAAGCTCTGAGAAACACGCGACTAAACACGCTCACTAGGGGACTTTGTTCCCTTTTGGGAGAATTGCGCCCATTGATTTGGAGATCAGTGTTTTTGACATCACCCAAGGATTTGTTTGTCATAGTCTGAATGACTTCCTCATTGTGGGCAGCTAGGGCACAGTCACTTGCAGAGAGTAACTTTCTGATTACTGAACAAAGAACAATACAGCACAGGAATAGGCCTTCGGCCCTCCAAGCATGCGCCGATCATGGTACCTGCGCTTACGATTCTTCTCTTGCCACCCTATTCATATATTTGTCTAGATGTCCCTTAAATGCCACTATCGTACCTGTTCCCACCACCTCCCCAGGCAGCGGGTTCCACATATTTACCATCCTCTGTATGGCCGCACATCTGTTCTAAACTTTTCCCCACGCACTTTAAACCTATGTCCCGTGACACTTGACTCTTCTACCCTAGGAAACAGCATCTGCCTATCCACTCTGCCCATGCCACTCATAATCTTGTCGATCTCTATCAGGTCGCCTCTCAAATTCCGCGTCATTCCAGTGAGAACAGACCGAGTTTATCTAACCTCTCCTCATAGCTAATGCCCTCCATACCTGGCAACATCCTAGTAAACCGTTTCTGTACCCTCTCCAAAGCATCTACATCCTTTTGGTAGTGCAGCGACCAGAATTGTGCACAATATTCCAAATGAGGCCTAACTAAGGTCCTGTACAGCTGCAACTTGACTTGCCAATTTTTATATTCAATGCAGCCTGGAGAGATTGAAGAGCTTCCTTGAATGGACTCTAATGTTGATGTTGCAGGTACATTGCAGTAAAGAGGTGGAAGAGTTGGGGAGCCACGACACATCTTTATTTTATGCCACTGGTTACTGCAAAGGCATCAAGCATCTCACTTAGGCACGACATGGTCAGCCATGCCACAGTAGGTGCGGGATTTTGACAAACTTGTTTGAAGATCCTAGCTCAGAGGGCAAGCTCCATAGACCAGATCAACTGACATCATCAAAAGCTTCAGTTACATCAATGAATAACACATGTAGATCCTGATTTTACTCTCTGCAGTTTTCTAGTAGTTGTCTTTCTGCAAACATCATATCAGCTGTGTCACAAGACCTAAAATCACACTAATTTCACGAGCCTATTAACTTCAAGGCTGTGGAACAGGCAGTTTAGTCGGACCTATGTGAGGATTTTTCCAGCAGTTGAACGGAGACTTATTCCTCGATAGCTGCTGCATAGATTTTTGGATACATTCCATTTCCAGATGCCGACAATAGTGGCATCCTTGAGGTCCTTTCGAACATTTCCTTATCCCAGATACACTTGAAGACAACTTTAAGTTTGAGGCGAGCAGCACGGTGGCGCAGTGGGTTAGCCCTGCTGCCTCACGGCGCCGAGGTCCCAGGTTCGATCCCGGCTCTGGGTCACTGTCTGTATGGAGTTTGCACATTCTCCCCGTGTTTGCGTGGGTTTCACCCCCACAACCCAAAGATGTGCAGGGTAGGTGGATTGAACACGCTAAATTGCCCCTTAATCGGAAAAAAATGAATTGGGTACTCTAAATTTATTTTAAAAACTAAGTTGTAAATAAGCTCTGTGCTATTCCACTTCACTCTGAGGGTAGGAAAACTTTTGGAATTCACTTCCTCAGAGGGCTGAATCATTCTTAATTATTTAGCACATTGAATAAAAATATCAGTAGGTTTGTGGATACTAATAATATCGAGGTGTATGGGGATAGTAGGGGAAAATGGCATAGAGGTTGATGATCATCCATCATCTGTTTGAAAGACTTCTGCCCCCAGGTTCCAAATCTCTGCTGGAATGTTGTCTGGGATAGAGGCTTTGCTTTTGTTTGGTTGATTTGATTACCTTCATCACCTCTTCAGTAGAAGAAGGAAAAGAGAGGCTTTCGTTCTCTGGAAACTGCCCAATTTGATGCAGAGATTCTGCTGGGATGTGGGAGTCGCTGTTGAGGAGCTCAGTGAAGTGCGCACACCACATTTCCGTTATAACTGCTGTATCAGTGGTTAGGATAGGACCGAAGATTGTGGTGGGTAGGCCATATACAGCTTCAGCACATTGCAAAAATTTGATCCTGCCTCTCAGCTAGACGCCGCAGTGCTTGTATTTCATCGTCACCCTGCATTTCTCTTTGAACACGGTGGAGCTTGTGTCTAATATTTTTCACAGGGTTGAATTCTCCATTTGGGAGACTAGGGGCGGAATTCTCCGTCCCGCCAGTCCCGTTTTCCGGCACGGCGCACTCCCACCGGCAGCGGGATTCTCCGTTCACACAGCTGGTCAATGGAGTTTTTAATTGTGGCCCACCCTGCGCCATGGGGAAACGCGCGGCCATGGCGTGCTGCTGGCGGGCCGGAGGATGCCGTCGACAGAGAATCCCGCAGTAGGTGAAACTGAATAGCGTGCAATTTGCGTTCCCCATGGGACATCAGCACTCTGCCGGTGTGAATTGGAAGCAATTCCCACCACCCCTGGCGGTGGATCCGCTGGGGCAAAAATTCACACCAAGAGACTGACAAGCTGGAGTTGTTTTTAAGTGCTCCACTCCCCACACACTCTCATTCCGTCAGGAAGATGGCTCAGAGAAGACCTGCCTCAATTTTTTAGGAGTCTGAAGTGGACGACTGCTCGATGTCAGGGTAGGCCACAGACTCAAATCTGTCCTCCAGAACAGCGCCTGGGAGGAGGTGGCAGAGGCAGGCAGCCTCACCAGGAGGAGACAGCTCATGATCCTGAAGGGTAGGGCTCACTGATGAGGCCTCTGCCATGAGAGGGGCAGTGTGCCAGGCAGGGTTCCAAAGGCCACGGTGCAGGAGTCCTTTAGTTGGGATAAGCTTTGCTAATCTCCTGCCTCCTCTGCAATGGGGCTGTGCCTCTGAGGAGTGCCAACACCTGGTGGGCCGGTGAATGAGCTTGGCCATGCCCATTCCCTTCATGATACTGCTGGGGTTTGAGGGTTTCCAGAAGGGGGCCAGGATTGGCTCCCACATGACCAGAGGCTCCCTGAGTATTTACAGAACATAGTGAGCAGTCAGCAATGTGAGCAGCCTGCAATTAGCAGCAGAGGGGAGCATTTAAATCACACATTGCAGCAACGGTGGTATGAGCCAGGCCACCTTGATCCTGAGGGGACACCCTAAGTGCACGGAATTATCACCAAGTCATTTCCCGCCATGCCCCCAGCCCAGGCAGCTACCTCCAGCAAGCCCAATGTGTTCTAAGAGTTTTTTTACCCTCTCACACCCTTTCAGCAGCCATGGCGCCCTGGCCCTGCTGGTAAATATGCTTGTAAATTCTTCCACCAATTCAATCCCGCGTGACTCCCGCATGAGAGGCGGAGCATACTTGTGTCCAATTTGCTAATGAGATTTAAATGGTGGTGTTGCATAGGCCCGTTGGCGCAGGGTGCAAACTTCACTAATGCCTCCAGTGGGGTACAGGAGCATGCCGTCGGATACGCCGCTGGGCACAACTTGCGATTTTTGCATTCCCCACTATTCTCTGCTTGATCACAATTCTAGCTGCTGGCATCAGGAGGTGGAGAATTCAGTCCTTTGCCTTAATGCTTGGTTGTTGGCTTTGTGGCTACCGGAAGATTTGCATGCACAGCCTGTTTTGCTTTGATGGTGTAAGTTGAGGAATAAATGTTACCTATCAACAGAACTTTTTCCACTGCTTCAAACAGTGTTGTGGTATTTTTAATGTCCGCTTGGACAGGTAGCTGAGCCCTTAGTTTAACATCTCATTTTTAGGACTGCACTGTCAATGTATGTTTATGCGGTCAAGTTCTAAAATGGACTTTAGCCCATAACCCTCCAACTCAGAACTGAGTGTACTACCAACTCAGGTTATAGAAACTATCACTGGTGGGTCCTGCATAAAAAAGTTTGAAAATCATTGGCCTAGGCTTCTGGATTACTAGTCCAGTGGCATTACCACAAAGCTAATATGTACCCTCCACCCCAGCAAGTGCCCGACTAGATTTAAGGCTATAGATTATACGTTGCATTGTGCACACCCTGCACCATGAGAATGCAATGATCACAGGCAACATAAAGGGAAATAGATATAAGTCCATAAGACATTGAAGCAGAATTAGGCCACTCGGCCATCGGCCTGCTCTGCCATTCGATCATGGCTGATATGTTTCTCATCCCCATTCTCCTGTCTTCTCCCCATAACCCCTGATCTCCATATTAATCAAAACCCTTAATTAATTAATCTCTTGTCTTAACTCAGTGATTTGCCCTCACAGCCTTCTGCTGCAAAGAGTTCCACAGATTCATCACCCTCTGGCTGAAGAAATTCCTCCTCATCTCGGTTTGAAAGGATCGACCCTTCAGTCTGAGGCTGTGCCCTCGGGTTCTAGTTTTAGGTTTTATGCCTATTTTTAAATATTTCATGAACAATGAAATAATGAGTTTTTCCAGTAATGATGGAGATCACATCTCCAATTCCACGGACTAGTCAATCAGTCCTACTATGCCACTGAATAAACAAGGATCCAAGTGCCCTGTCGTGTGTCCAGAACACACAAACAAAAATCTCTATTGCTGGCTCTTCATGAAGAATGGATGCACTACTCAGCTATCATAGTCCATCCATCTGATTAAATGTTATACCCCAGGCTAACTAAAGCATAAAGTGACATTTCAGTGTCCTAATTAGTTGAGATTCTCAAACTCAAGTATACAAATCCTGGGTCATTCATGGTACTCATTGTTCATCGTAGTTAAACAGTGCACATTTTCACATTCAAAATACATTTTTGAATTGCTAGTTTTATATCCTGCTTTGCTAAAGTTGATAATGTTCTTTGAGTTGGTGACCTGGAAATGAATTCTCAGTTTTCATTACGGTATTTTAGAAAAGGTTGCTCATTGAAAATATGGCACTCTAAAATTCCATTAGAAAACTGGTACAAAATATTACTAATTCCACCTCTGACAGGTTTCAGCATGGTCTGATATAACTAAAACTGTGATAACCTTAATTCCGTCTTTTCTATTTATGCAGTGACGAGTACTGACTTGCACCACAATGTAATTATATGGCGAGGAACGTGCGTATAGACACTCTCATTACATTGTTCTAATGCTGTGGATCTCAGAGAGAACAGAAACCTAAGGAATCTGGAGACTTTGAACAGAATATGTAAGTGCAAGTACTGATGATTTCCCCTGTGAGTAACCTGCACCATAGAAGAACTTCTAGGTAGGTTGAGATTGATTTGAAGTAAATTGTACCACTGCAAAGCCAGAAAGTACACAGACAAACATTTGAACATATTGATTGGCTTTGGTATGTGACACCATTGTGTCAATTAGAAAAGTATTTATGAAAAGATAACTTATGAAAACAGGAGAAGATTTTGAATTGCCTGAAGAGGTGTTGTTAATGTCTTATGGACTCTGATTCTCAGGAGAATAACGCAGACATTAATTTAAATTCCTGGGCATATTTTCGTTCAATTTACAAATAAAGTGAATTATTATGCAAATGCACCTACCTCTACATTAGGCTTGGCTAACGCGGTCTTAGTTTACTCGACATTTTAGCATACAATGTCAAGATAAAATTCTGGGCAGCCGGAAAAAGGGATGTAGATCTTTCACAGTTATTAGCATAAAAGAGAAATCATCAACATGTCTAATCCATTTTCAGTCCATTTGTTTGACTGACTTTTGTAATTGAGGGCCAATTTTCATCTGAATCATAGATTTTACAGTGCAGAAGGAAGCCACTCGGCCCATCGAGTCTACACCGGCTCTCCGAAAGAGCACCCCACCCAAGCCCACACCCCACCCTATCCCCATAACCCAGTAACCCCACCCAACACTAAGGGTAACTTTGGACACTAAGGGCAATTTAGCATGGCCAATCCACCTAATCTGCACTTCTTTGGACTGTGGGAGGAAATCAGAGCATCCGGAGGAAACCCACGCACACACGGGGAGAACGTGCAGACTCCGCACAGTGACCCAAGCCGGGAATCGAACCTGGGACCCTGGAGCTGTGAAATAATTGCGCTAACCACTATGCTACCATGCTGCTGTGCTGAATAAAGAATTGTTAAATGAACGGAGTTCAAGGAGCTGGTCTGATTGATCAACCATACATTTGTAACTGGATAATCTTTTTAAAAATGGCTTAACAAACGCATGAGCATAAAAAAGCTCACCCCGTCAATAATTCTATTGGGGATATTTCTTCAACACCTCTTGCTTATCCCCCATTTCCCCTGAAAGAAACCTTGTTGCGTTCTAATATGGTTGGCACTGCTGCCTCACAGCTCGAGGGACCCGGTTTTGATTCCGGCTCTGGGTGATCGTCTGTGTGGAGTTTACACGTTCTCCCAGTGTCTGCATGTGTTTCCTCCAGGTGCTCTGGTTTCCTCCCACAATCCAAAGATGTGCGGATTAGGTGGAAAGGCCATGCTAAGTTGCCCCTTAGTGTCCAAAGATGTGCAAGTTAGGTGAATTGGCTATGATTAATGTGCGGAGTCACGGGGATAGGGCACGGCAGTGGGTCTAGGTAGAGTGCTCTTTCAGAGGGTTGGTGCACACTCGATGGCCCAATGACCTCATTCTGCACTGTAGGGATTCTATGGATTCGGAGTATCAGCACAGCTCCTTTTCAAAGGCAACAGTTGACTCTAAATCAACTACTATCACTGACAGGAATTCCGTTTCACAAAATCGATGAGACCATTGTAGCTAAAGATCTCTAAGCTAGCCAACCGGCCAGAATTAATTAAATATTTCCCAAATTCAAGTTACATAATTTTTTCTGACGATACATTCTGGAAAGATTCAGCCGGATTTCAATACAAATTATATTCTTACCCTCCAGCCTCTGTTCGCAGGGCGAGGATTGGTACTTGCACTTGTGTGAAAGGCAATTCTTGCAAGTGTTCATCTACATGGGGCTCCGGAGCACCACTGGGGTACATATTAAAGATCCCGTCTCTAGGTTCCTAGAAATACACAGCAAATAGATACAACTAAAAACAGTTTCATCAGTTAAAAAATGTAAAATATTTAACGCTTCACATTTTCCAAGAGACTTGCATTGTTACATTGACTCAGTTACCTTTACGGACCCTTTATCCAGCAGCAAAGAGGAAACTCTGGAGTAAGTGACTTATGGCATTGCTTATGGTGGTCCATGCTTTCAAGTAATTCTGCACATCTCCACTATTACCCCCGCATCGTTAACAGTTGGAAATTCATTTGACATTGACCTACTGTTACTCAAAGCATTGGTGCTTACGATTTGACTACATTCTGTCATGGGGGTGTCCCTTTAAGAAAGGTTTTTGTCTCATCAGATGGCTTCAGTGATGTCATTTTGTGGGTGGAGCTCAGCTGTGGCTGTGAGGTTTGCTTTTGGTTTCACTTTCAGGTTTTGACTGCTGTGGACTACAGACAGAGAAAATAAGTGTTTTGGCCTGTCTCTCTCTATTTTCATTTTAAAGAGATGATCCAGAAAAAAAAACATTGATTATAGCCATTGCTTTGGTAACTTAAGGTATAGTTTGCTTTCCGGAAGGGTTTAAACCTGCTGGTGAGATGGGGTCAGAATCTCAGGGCAAGCTCAGGGAAAGCAAAGATTGTGTATTGAGTCAGAAGAGATAGGAGAGGTCTTGAACGAGTACTTTTCTTCAGTATTTACGAATGAGAGGGGCCATATTGGTGGAGAGGACAGTGTGAAACAGACTGGTAAGCTCAAGGAGATACTTGTTAGGAAGGAAGATGTGTTGGGCATTTTGAAAAACATGAGGATAGACAAGTCCCCCAGGTCTGACGGGACATATCCAAGGATTCTATGGGAAGCAAGAGATGAAATTGCAGAGCCGTTGGCAATGATCTTTTCATCTTCACTGTCAACAGGGGTGGTACCAGGGGATTGGAGAGTGGCGAATGTCGTGCCTCTGTTCAAAAAAGGGAATAGGGATAACCCTGGGGATTACAGGCCAGTTATTTTTACTTCGGTGGTCGGCAAAGTAATGGAAAGGGTACTGAGGGTTAGGATTTTTGAGCATCTGGAAAGACACTGCTTGATTAGGGATAGTCAGCACGGATTTGTGAGGGGTAGGTCTTGCCTCACAAGTCTTATTGAATTCTTTGAGGAGGTGACCAAGCAGGTGGCTGAAGGTAAAGCAGTGGATGTGGTGTACATGGATTTTAGTAAAGCATTTGATAAGGTTCCCCATGGTAGGCTTATGCAGAAATTAAGGAGGCATGGGATAGTGGGAAATTTGAAATGAAATGAAATGGAAATGAAAATTGCTTATTGTCACAAGTCGGCTTTAAATGAAGTTACTCTGAAAAGCCCCTAGTCGCCACATTCCGGCGCCTGTTCGGGGAGGCTGGTACGGGAATTGAACCGTGCTGCTGGCCTGCCTTGGTCTGCTTCCAAAGCCAGCGATTTAGCTGTGTGCTAAACCAGCCCCGGTGAGCCCAAATTTGCCCATTTGGATAACGAACTGGCTAACCAATAGAAGTCAGAGACTGGTGGTGGATGCCAAATATTCAGCCTGGAGCCCAGTTACCAGTGGCGTACAGCAGGGATCAGTTCTGGGTCCTCTGCTGTTTGTGATTTTCATTAATAACTTGGATGAGGGAGTTGAAGGGTGGGTCAGTAAATTTGCAGACGATACGAAGATTGTTGGAGTTGTGGATAGTGAGGAGGGCTGTTGTCGGCTGCAAAGAGACATAGATAGGATGCAGACCTGGGCTGAGAAGTGACAGATGAAGTTTAACCCTGAAAAGTGTGAGGTTGTCCATTTTGGAAGGACAAATATGAATGCGGAATACAGGGTTAACGGTAGGGTTCTTGGCAATGTGGAGGAGCAGAGATCTTGGGGTCTATGTTCACAGATCTTTGAAAGTTGCCACTCAAATGGATAGAGCTGTGAAGAAGACCTGTAGTGTGCTAGCGTTCATTAGCAGAGGGATTGAATTCAAGAGCTGTGAGGTGATGATGCAGCTGTACAAAACCTTGGTAAGGCCACAATTGGAGTACTGTGTGCAGTTCTGGTCGCCTCATTTTAGAAAGAATGTGGAAGCTTTGGAAAAGGTGCATAGGAGGTTTACCAGGATGTTGCCTGGAATGGAAAGTAGGTCTTACGAGGAAAGGTTGAGGGTGCTCGGCCTTTTCTCATTAGAACGGAGAAGGATGAGGGCCGACTTGATAGAGGTTTATAAGATGATATGGGGAATAGATACACAGTCAGAGACTTTTTCCCCAGGTGGAACAAACCCATTACAAGGGGACATAAATTTAAGGTGAATGGTGGAAGATATAGGGGGGATGTCAGAGGTAGGTTCTTTACCCAGATAGAGTAGTGGGGGCATGGAATGCACTGCCTGTGGAAGTAGTTGAGTTGGAAACATTATGGACCTTCAAGCGGCTATTGGATAGGTACATGGATTATGGTAGAATGATGGGGTGTAGATTAATTTGTTCTTAATCTAGGACAAAAGATCGGCACAACATTGTGGGTCGAAGAGCCTGTTCTGTGCTGTATTTTTCTATGTTCTATGTTCTAAGCTGGTCTTATTCAAGTGAGAATGCAGAGTGCTGGGCCACGTTCTTGAAAATGTTTTTTTGGTTTATGGGATTTTGTTTTTGAATTGGAACAGCTAAATGGGAATTTTTTGAGTGTTATACATAGATTACTGTAGCTGTGGGGTGTCTTTATGTTTGTAACTGATAAAAATTCTTGCTGTGTGTTTACCTATATATGTTTACTAAGTTCTTAGAATGTAGCTTATTTTTATTAAAGTGTCTGGGAAGACTATTGAATCACACCTGGAGGGAAGGCTCTTGTGCTCAGCCTAGCTAATTTCAACATAAAGGTTTTAGGTCAGGTGGACTTCACAATATACTTTGGAGTTTCTAAGCCCTGGCCCTTAACAATTCTCACCATTTTTCCCACTGCTGCTACTTAGATTTATACGGCGCTAGCTTGATTCACCACTCCTTCTGAGAGTTGTTTTGAGGAATACTTGGCTTGCCATTCACCCATGGCATCTCATTTTCTCCTGCCCATCTGCAACGCTCATGCTTCTAGCAATGCATCCATCATTCTGGAGCCTCTGCCCACCCTGGTGTTCATAATAATAATAATCACTTATTGTCACAACTAGGCTTCAATGAAGTTACTGTGAAAAGCCCCTAGTCGCCACATTCCGGCGCCTGTTCGGGGAGGCTAAAATGGGAATTGAACCAGCGCTGCTGGTCTTGTTCTGCATTACAAGCCAGCAGTCTTAGCCCACTATGCTAAACCAGCCCCTATTTTATGTTGCAATAATTTACATTGCAGCAATATTTTTGGGCAGCTTCCTTTCAAGGTGCAGCCTGCCTTTAAGATCAAGAAACAAGTACCGTTAGGGCCGTCCTGCTCTGCACAGAGGCCCCAGGCAGTCAGGAAAAGCAACACTGAAGTTGCTCGGGTTAAGGCTGCAATTATGCAAAACGTTGCTCACACAGAATATCCCGGTCCTCGATCTTCATGATCGCAGAAAGGTTGTGAATTCTGCCCTCTATGCTCAAAAAACTAGCACAACCAATTTTTAGCCCAAAAGTGGGCCCAGTATCCTTGCAGAAGAATGTTTCACAGCTAACAAAGCAGGTCAGAAGCTGGGGGCTAAGAATTAAAAATGATGTAATGCAACTTCAAGCCACCATTTACCTATCTTATGTTGCAGTTCATTTGTCTGTGAAAATATGGAGGGGGGTAACACGGTGGCATAGTGGTTAGCACTGCTGCCTCGTATCATCAGGGACTCTGGTTTCTTCCCACAGTCCCACAGGATGACATATACTTCATTAACTTCTCTCTCCATCTGCCCTCCGCCTTAAATGATTTGTGCACAAATGCACCCAGATCCCTATACCCTTGCACCCCCTTTAGAATTGTACTCCTTTTTTATTTGGTTCTCTGTGTTCATCTTACCAAACTGAATCACTTTACACGGCTCTGCATTTAATCTGCTACTTGTCTGCATATTTCACCAACCTGCCCATGTCCTTTTAAAATTCTACACAATCTTCCTCATAGTTCACAATACTTCGAGGTTTTGTGTTGTCCGTAAATTTTTTAATTGTGCACCCTGCAATAAGGTCTAGTCATTATTATTTATCTGGAAGAGCAGGATTTCTAACACCAATCCCTGGGGAAGTCCATGATAAACCTTCCTCCAGTCTAAAAAACAACTATCCACCACTGCTCTCTGTTTCATGTCACTCAGCCAATTTCATATCCATGTTGCCACTGCCCTTTTATTCCACGAGCCCAAGCTTTGCTCGTAAGTTGGTCTTGCGTCACTTTTGGAAACAAATCTTTTTCCGTCAAGTTTTATGGGACAAACCTTCAGCAAAATGGCATCACAAGAATATTTCCATTGCATTTATGAACTTTCCTGATGAAATAATAGAAATAATTTAGGAGCGTGGGCCACCGGAGAAAATCCAATCATCCTGAATATGATTTGAGAATATAATTAAACAGCAACGACTCAGTGCAATTATGCCGCGCTGCCTTGAATTGCATTCTGGAGTGAACCATCTATTTCTATGCACTGTCAGTTCTGTATAGGGACGTGTAATTTCAGATTGAAACAGAGATGATCAGCCGCATTATTCCAGTGACTGTACTTCATGACTGAAGAAGCTCAGTTGTCAGAAGAAACTGAACTTTAAGCACTTGACTCGTTCAGGAGTATTTAGCACAGGAGCCCTGTGCCGCTTCACTGCAATCTTGAAAGCAGTGCTATTTTCAGAATCAAGGCAGTGTGACCTTGCCACACTAACAACCCGCAATCATGTGGGGGGTGATTCTATAGTTTGTTTGCTTCACAAAATTCTGATGGTTTTTTTCCCCAGCACAGCATTTCTGTGTGATGATGCCTGTTCAAATTTCCAACAAATAATCCAATGACAGTTTCATGCTGATGTATCTGTCACTGCAACTAATCACCTAAGGAGGAGCACATTCAGGATTCTTTTGCACAAGCTAGTTCTGCATATCTTTATTTCTGTTGAGGAAGAGGTAACATTGTCTGAAGGAAATGGCGAGCTATTAACAGGTCCCAGTGTGCTGTTTGCAAACAGTTTTTCAGCTGGACAGTCCTATTGCATGACGGTGATTAATGAAGCAAAATACATTCATCTCCCAGCTCATTAATCATAGATACTCTACATCTACATTGTAAAATCCACACTAGCTCATGGGGTTTGACAATTTGAATGAGCGATACAGTAATTTCATTATTTTTATTGATCAGAAGTACAGTTGAGCATCTTTTTTCTGTAACAAGCTCGAGTAATAAACATTATTTTCCTTTGGAAGAAAAAGTATCAGGTTTGGAATAGAACTGATATATGCTGTGGCACTGCTGTATTACACTCAAAAGTTGTGCTAATTGATAATCAATGGTTACTATATTGGACATCGCCGAATGTCAATCCTCGAAAAGCTGGTCTTCCTCAAGTGGCTGCATTTACAACCCACCTACCAGTCTGATACTCTCAGCTGCATTTTTGGTTTTATTAGACTGGTACCTCCTTTTTACTGCCTGGCAGCTGGCGTATACATGCCTGCCGTATAAATGCCTATATATGTTGTATAGAGCTGTCTTCTCAACCGTTCAAATCTTTAGAGGCTGGGGGCACGGCACTCTGTAAACCTTTGAGGCAACTTTAGATTAATTTGAAAAGTACCCAAGGTGTTCCAGAGATTCACTGAATGCATTTCAAACCAGATTTAACTGAAGTTAAACCTGATGTAGTGTCAAACCCAAGTGAAGTGAAAGTGCAATATTTGGTATTGTGATCCCGGACCAGACCTCAACAGTTGCTAAGGTACTGGACAGAAACCCCAATATTCGATTTTAATTTTGTAAGACTGTGAGGAAAAGATACTTCGCTCCAGGAGTGACTTCACGCAAATTGGGATATGGCAATTAATAAATAAAATAAACTTTATTACTAACACAGTATTAAAATACCTTTAGCATCGCACAAAAAAACTGCTTACAATTACCCCTTAAACAATGCTAATCAATATAGGGACACAATGCCCCTTAATTGCTACCTTTATTTTCATTCAAACAACAAAAGGTCACAATCCACTTTGAAATAGAGTTACGTGCTGTAAAGCGATGTCTTGGACACCCACTTTGAGAAAGAGAGATCTTTTGAGGCTGCATGAAAGAAAGAGACTTGACACCCCGTCAAAATAATGCAGAGTCTTTGGCTGTTTTTCTTCATGAAACCTATCAGCTCACCTTCCAGCCAGAAAGGGCTGGTTTAGCTCAGTGGGCTAGACAGCTGGTTTGCAATGCAGAACAAGGCCAGCAGCGCGGGTTCAATTCCTGTACTGGCTGAGAATTCTGAATTCTCCCTCTGTGTATCCGAAGAGGGGCCGGAATGTGGCGACTAGGGGCTTTTCACAGTAATTTCATTGCAGTGTTAATGTAAACCTACTTGTGACAATAAAAAGATTACTATTATTAAATAACATTGAGAACCTCAACATCGCACTGCTTCCACCGCTGGTTCTTCCCATCAACTACATCATCTCACTGAGCTGAACACAATGTCTCTAACTACTCCACAGCGAACCCTCTATCTAGATAAAAGTCCATTAGAACAAACCCTGATGATGCTTTAATTGCGTCTCTGGCTCCAAAAATCTTAGCTGTCTTTTAAACCAGGATTTTAAAAACATGTCTGCTACAGTCATACACATTCCAACCCAGGCTTTTTTTTTTAATTAAGGGGCAATTTTGTGTGGCCAATCCACCTACACTGCACATCTTTGGATTGTGGAGGTGAGATCCACGCAGACATGGGGAGAATGTGCAAACTCCATATGGACAGTGACCCATGGCCAGGATCGATCCCGGGTCCTCATGGCCGTGAGGTAGCAGTGCTAACCACTGCGTCACACAACCCAGGCTTTTAACCCTTACTGCACCAAATACATATCGTACAATATTGCTGAAATTCCTACATTCATCAATTAGGTCTTTAACTACTTCCAAGTACGCCCAACCCTGGGTTTTCCATTACACATATAGCATTTCTCCAAAGCAGACATGGGGCTGGAGTCTCCGCAAAACGGAGCATCCTGCCGGCGGAGAATCCAGCCCATGGTTTTATAGAATCTCTAAATTTCCAGTATAAACTCACCATTTAACTGTTTCCAGAGAATTGAAAAGACTTGTAAATGTACAGCAAATTTTATGACCATCGGCAGTATGAATCTACTTCACAGCCAATAAAGTACTTTTGAAATGTAGTACATTTTATATGCAATATTTCCTTCTCACTTGAAGGCATTGATGTACACTAAGACACTTTCCTATGAAGTCCAGCAGAGTATTTAGAATCATAGAATTCCTACAGTGCAGAAGGCCATTCAGCCCATTGAGTCTGCACAGACCCTCCGAAGGAACAAGCCACCCAGGTCCACTCTCCCCCCACATTGCCGCAGCCCAACATCCCTGGACACTAAGGGGCAATTTTAGCATGGCCAATCCACCTAACTACATCTTTGGGCTGTGGGAGGAAACTGGAGCACCCGAGGAAACCCACACAGACATGGGGAGGACGCACAAACTCCACACACACTGTCACCCAAGGCCGGAATTGAACCCGGGTCCCTGGCGCTGTGAGGCAGCAGTGCTAACCACTGTGCCACCGTGCTGCCTTAGCATGATATAATTCAGTTCCCATAGGTTTTGCAGCCTAATTAATATTTAAGCCCAATCTCAATCAGGTTTGCTCTGCTCATTGTAGCACCTGTACAAACAGCACAATGATATTTTTAGTCCTGTCACTTGTTCTGCAAACTTATGCTTTAAATATATGCTTTTTAAGGGGTCATCCATAACTGTCACGATAATCAAGCCAACAGAGGATTATTTTTCCTATTCCATTCACAAAGCAGCATTTCCAAAATGTGACAAGGTTCCACCTCTGAAGCAATACCACAAAAATGAATCCACATGTTTGTATCCGATCGTTAATTCCCATCCTCCCCCTTTCCTCAATCACTATAGGGTCTCACCTGATAGGAGAACAATTGGAAAATGGTTTCAATCCTTGATTTTGTGTCCCTTAAAAGGAATGATCATATGGAGCTGAATTTTGTGAGTTTCATAGTGGGCTGGAGCATTTAATCAGTTGGAAGGGTGGCAGGTAGAGACCCCACCCCCTTTTGTCTCAACCCACTACGTCCACAGAAATTAATGCTGACTTAAGGCCTTCATCCTGTCGCCGCTAGTATTCATCCTGTGGCAGGTAGGAGGATTGTCATGTAGAGGACATGACAAACATGTGTTGGGGTTGCTTCCAGGCTCCAAAGGGCATTGCCTCATTCAAAGGCACTCTGCACCTGATCAAGGGACCTGACCACTTTTCTCCCGCCATCACTTATCTGCAGTCTGGGATCCACCGACAATATAGGATGGGTGTTGTACTGGCAGAAGCTACCACCTTCCCAGTGATGTTGCTGCTCATTAGGTCTCTATCTATCAGGCAGATCTCAGCATTAGAACTTCAGTCCCAGTGTCCTTGATCCGAGAGAGGTCCATTTTTGTCTAATTAAGTGCCTGAGTGGCACTTCATTTGGTTGGCCTTGGCTAAAAAAGGTGACAAGGGGATCTTGTCAGCTCTCAAGCTAGTGGATGAGACCCCCATCACCTCCATTAATTACCATCGTCCATGGGGATGGATTATATATATTGTAATGCACAAGGTATCACAACTGGGGGGGGGGGCTGGGCAGGGTAGTGAAATATTTACCGAACAGTATCTTACTCCTTGAGCCTGTCCAAATTACTACCTTTCCCTACTTTACCACCAGAGTTAAACTCTTTCGATATTTTGTTTTCTTTTGTTCCTTCTTAACTATCAGATCTGGTCTTCCTTCTTCTCTTTCTCCCTTTTCAATTGACCTGGCCTATTTGCTTCTATCAGATAGTGCCACCATGTATCTTTCTCACTTTCAACCCTCTCTGATCTCTGACCCTCAGTATTCCTCCTCTTCTTAATATCTATTGTTCACAGTTTTCTCTTTTCGGTTCTCCTCTTGAGCGCATCATTCAAGGTCACTGTCTCTGATACTTCTTTTGCAATAGTTGTTATCTATTGCTTCCTTTGACTTCTTAATTCGTAAGCTTTACCCTGTCATTTCCTTTTCTTTCCAAGATATGTCCCATTATTGGTCTTCTTTCTGTCTTCACCCCGTCATATTGCCTCCAAGCTTCCACTGTAGAGCACGATTTAAATTGACGCTGGCCTGTGGGATTAAGTTGAGTCTGTTGTGCAAGACCAGCCACCAGATCAGCTCTCTCCATAACACAGAATTTCATCTTTTACATCAACAGAGCCTTAATAAGGTTGGCTTCAAAATGCACTGGGTTCAAACTCTTTATAAAGCTCAAATTATATGTTATCACTTTCCACTTCAAGCATGCACTTTGTACCCAAGTGAATTTCCTGACAGTTATAGATGGCTCCTATTAAGATGACATTTTCATATATGCTGTGGCTTTGCTTAAGGATAGAAAAGAGTAAATGTAATGTAAAAGCATTAAAAAGAGTTTTAAGGCGGCACGGTGGCACAGTGCATTGCTGCCTACGGCGCTGAGAACCCGGGTTCGAACCCCGGCCCTGGGTCACTGTCTGTGAGGAGTTTGCACATTTTCCCCGTGTCTGCGTGGGTTTCACCCCCACAACCCAAAGATGTGCAGGTTAGGTGGATCGGCCACGTTAAATTGCCCCTTAATTGGAAAAAATGAATTGGATATTCTAAATTTATTTTAAAAAAGAGTTTAAAAATTAAGTGTGCTTGATTCCCGTATAACTTGTTTTTAAAACTTCAGCATTTAATATTTGACTTACACTTCTCACTTATTTTAGTCATTACTTCAGCAAAAATTGTATTAACCTCGTGCATGTTTTAAAGGATATACTTTGAGTGCACGAGTTGGTTATTCCTAAATGATTTTTTTATTAAAGCAATCTACAGATTTACTGTGTTCTATCTTATCAAAAAGAGATTGAAGGGAACAGATCCCCGAATTCTGGTGCAGGGACTCAGAAGGAGAGAAGGGAGCGAGTAGCAAAGCCAGAGGCTTGTAAAGAACAGAGATGGGGGGGGGAAGGGATGGAAGTCCAGGGCCTCAGGCTGCAACAGCACTGAGGCAAGGATGGCAAAAGGCCCAGATTTGTTGGCAAAATGGTGACTCGCACAAACTGCAATGTGGTAAGGATTGAACTCAGATTATTGGGTCTCAGCTGGAGGAGGTGGTCCATGACTGTCAGGGGAGGTCTACAAAGTCAGGGAAATACTATGGAAGCCAATGAGTACGGTTGGCCACACATAGGAGCGGGACAGTCATTACTGTAATCAGAAGGTGAATTGATTAAAGAACAATGTAACATGACCTTTTTTGTGAATTTTGTTTTCACGAGTGACTGGGCAACTATCAATTGTGACTGCATCTAGGCGACTCATTTTTGAGTGGAATTTAGCTGCAAATACTGTTGGTGGAACGTGCAGAGAAAAATTGATTAGTGAATACCAAATGTAGAAGACAAATTAGAAGGCTGAATAACTGTGATTTAAGGATATTATCAACAATGTACTTAATCAACACAAGAAATATTCATAGATTATCACAGAATTTACAGTGCTGAAGGAAGCTATTTGGCCCATGGAGTCTGCACGGCCTTCGGAAAGAGCACCCTACTTAAGCCCACGCCTTCACCCTATCCCCGTAACCCAGTAACCCCACCTAACCTTTTTGGACACTGAGGGCAATTTATCATGGCCAATCCACCTAACCTGCACATCTTTGGACTGTGGGAGGAAACGGGAGCACCTGGAGGATTATAATAGCTGCCTGAGAATCCTAGAATCCCTACAGTGCAGGAGGCCATTTGGCCCATTGGGTCTGCATCGACCCTCTGAAAGGGCACCATACCTGGGCCCAATCCCCCACCCTATCCCCAGAACCCCATCTAAGGGCAATTTAGCATGGCCCATCCATCAAACCTGCACATCTTTGGGCTGTGGAAGGAAACCGGAGAACCCAGAGGAAATCCACGCAAACACAGGAAGAATGTGGAAATTCCAGAAAGACAGTCACCCAAGATCGGAACCCGGGTCCCTGGTGCTGTGAGGCAGCAGTGCTAACCACTGTGCCACCATGCCACCCTTATTGAGGAATGTTGAATTTAATTTTCAAATAATAAATAAACACAATAAGACTTTCCATTCAGGCAGATGTTATAATTTCAGCAAGGTTATTTGGAATCTTATGGAGCTTTCAATGTAATTGTCCAGGAAAATATGCCGAAGTGTATAAGCTAATTGTAATGAATCAGTGAAAATTCCAAATTCCAATGAGTGACTTGAACTAACTAAAAATTAGCCTAGAGATGGAAATAGGGAAAATTCTTTTGTTAATTGCTGAAGTTCGTACCTTGTGGAGTGATGTTATGGAGGGGCTTACCTGCTGGTTACCAAGTTGCTTCTGCACTGGTCCCTTCCTGGGAAGGCTTGTGGTTGAGAGCCAATGTGATGTGGTCAGCTGGGAACGGGAGGTCTGAAGGCAAACCAAAAAAAGTGGCAACTCAGATGTGATTGGGAAACTTGTTTCGCCACAAATGGACTTTGTGTTATAATAGAACGCCTTCTAATATTATCCCCACAAGCCTTCACTTGTAATTTGCTCTTCCCACCCCCCTCCCACCTCCACACCTTGTGAAACATAGACTCTGAGCAGAGTCTCAGTGCTCAAGTCTCAGTAACCCAAAAGTATTTCAAGTCAGGTAGCCATTTTATCATTTCTGTGGCAACGCTGACGGCAATCTTATTCCATCTCAGCAGTGACGTTGACACAACTTTTTGGTAAGGGTAATTAGTGATCATGAGTAGGAGCGATAGTTGGTTTCTTCCCTTTCTAGCTAGAAGATGCACCAAGATGATTTGCAGCATCCCAGACACTACCTAAGCCGAGATAAACAAACTCAGCATAGAGCAGGAATCGAACCAAGTCTCTTTTGGCCTACATGACTTAGTGCCAAACAGAACAGCATCTTGCTCATTAAACCTTTCTACACCTGGCCAGCTTTAGTCTGCTGTTGCAGTTACTAGGCAGAACACTGAAGCAGGGAAGTATATCAAAAGCCATCATTCTGTACTACAACAGCGACAAGTCAGTCAGGGGAGAAGAGAAAACCAGTAAAAGACAAAAACAGGTTTGAAACTGAGCGTAATACAGTAAACATTCTGAATGATTACTTCCTTCAAGTAGTCACAGGGAAAGACTTCAACAACATGTTCTCATCAGACAAACGTATGCCAAGTAAAATCAATGGCTTCAGTATAAATCAGAAATGAGGCTCGGGCAGGCTAAATGTACTCAATACAAATAAATCCACAGGAATAGATGGCATTATCTCAAAGTGTCAAGAGACTAGGGAAGAGATCTGTGCTAAGAACAAAGGAACAGAAGTAAGCCATTTAGTCCCTCAAGACCATTCGACCAGTTCATGAGTTCATGGTTAATTTGCAACCTAATGCCCTTTGTCCTGTATCCCTTAGTACATTTGGATTTTTAAAAATCTATCAATCTCAGTTTTAAAATTAACAAATGGTTTAATACTAAGAGAGACCATTTATCACCCTTTTGGGTGTAGAAGTGTTTCTTCGTTTCACTCCTAAAAGTTTCAGCATTATTTTTTGGACTATTCCTCCGAGTCCTAGACTCTTCAACGAGCAAAAATAGTTTCTCTCTGTCTCTTCTATATTTAATATCTCAAAATATTTGATCAAATTACCCCTTAACCTTTTAAATTCCAGTGTGTGTAATCTTTCCTCATACCTAGAACCCTGGGCTTAAGTTATTATTCTGTTAACTGACACTTATACTCCCTCTAACGCCAATATATTATTCCAAAAGTGTAATGGCTAGATTTGCTGACAATACTCCAGGTGTGGCCTAATCAGCGCTTCAAATTTCTGTAGGATCGCTTCTATACCCTTGTGTTCTCATGCTGTAGGTATAAAGCCTTTCATTTCACTAGCCTTTTCACACATGTTCATGCACATTCTGAGGAAAGCAGTAGTGCCCTGGAGAGGGACTAGGGATTGGAATTAGATTGATGGATTGGAAACAGGCCCACATTCAAAATGTGTCACAATGGAGACACAGGAAACTTCCAGATCATTAACATCCCTGCCATTCTGCCTAAAATCACACATTTGATTATCGTGGTGACAAATATCATAGTCAACAACTGTCCGCATTGATTCAGAGGGGAAAACTCAATAATCCCCAGGACTATTTTTAACCAACTCACAACCTGAGCAGACTGGGAACGTCCCATCACAATGTTCACCTAGACTTAAAAAAGGTTTCTGATAAGGTCTCAAAAAGGAAGACTCTTAATTAAACTCATTGAGGACACAGGGGAACACCAGTAGGCCATTCAGCCCTTCACACCTACTCTGTTACTCTTGTAGATTTTGACTGATCTATAGCTTAACTCTACCTACCCACTTTCATTCCATTAGGCTAAATGCTGGTGCCCAAGGAAAACCTATAAATCTCAGTTTTGGAATTTTCACCTGAATAAGCCATACAGCCTTTTTGGGAAGAGGGTCCCACAGATTTTCCATTCCCCTTTGTGTGAAGAAGTGCCTTCTAAAACCACCCAATAGCCTTGCTTTGTTGTGGCGGTTATGAAATCTTGCTCAAACTCATTACCAATGGAAATAGTTCTGCAACTACCCTGCCAATTCATTTATAATAATAATAATCTGTATTAGTGTCACAAGCAGGCTTACATTACACTGCAATGAAGCTACTGTGAAAATCCCCTTATCGCCACATCTCAGGCAAGGGGCAAGGTTGAGAAGGTGGGGCGTTCATGAATAACCTCAGCCGGTATGGGAATTAAACCCACACTGTTGGCACATTACGAATCAGCTGTCCAGCCAACTGAGGTAAACCACGCACACACACACACACACTCAGCACTGTAAACCTTTAGCTACAATAGTGTACGCTACAGAACAAGTTCCAAAATGGAAAACTTGGGCGGGCTGAAGGAAATAAAAGATTTCAAAAATTAACATGAAAACCCACTCACCGCATGTTGTGATTCTGAAGCATCTGAGGATTTTCTGCCTAAAGGAGAAAAAAAAAACACACGCACAATCATTTCGGATGCCTCAAACAACCAAACGGACAAAAAAGGCATTGGGTACCATCAATGATCAAATGCCCTGAAGAGACACAAGGTGGAGTTTTCTTTTTCCAAGTACTTCCTACTTCCTCGGGTACTGTTGCACATCTTCTGAGATGGCCATTGCTGATGTATGATGCTTTAACAGTGAATGCCAGAAGGTTACTTAATTACAAATTGGGCCACATAGCAAACGGATCCTGTACCATCTGTAGTGATCTCTGTATATGTGTATACATAAAGGGTTAACGTGTAGTCAGTACAGGCAGATAATCACTAGAGGGCAACACTAACAGGGGTTATAAATACAAGCTCAATCTGTTTTCCCGCTCTCTTCGGATGTGTTGTGACTAGAGATCAGAAGTGTAGAGTTAGCTCAGACGTCAAGAATAATATTCACAGTTAATCTAATTCTATATTGTTTAATTTAACTGCCAGTAAAAATATTGAAGAATCAAGCTCACAAGTTAAATGATTAGTTACTCAATAAATTATTTATTATCACTGGACGACTTGAGTATTCATCATCATCAAAATTAAGAACTTCTCGGCATAAACAAATGAGTAACACATATTACTTCAAGTAATATAACACTGGGGCAGCACGGTGGCACAGTGGGTTAGCACTGCTGCCTCACGGAGTCGAGGTCCCAGGTTCGATCCCGGTCTGGGTCACTGTCCGTGTGGAGTTTGCACATTCTCCCGTGTTTGCGTGGTTTTCACCCCCACAACCCAAAGATGTGCAGGGTAGGTGGATTGGCCATGATAAATTGCCCCTCAATTGGAAAAAAAATAATTGGCTACTCCAAATTTAAAAACAATATATTACACCATCCAGCCCAAACATTCCCAGCAGTGATGAATAACAGAACTGCAGAAACAAGTTCCTCCGCCCAAATCTAGGGGCATTGAAACTAATTGCAGCAGAATAAAATATTTATTAAAACAGCAAAACGTGACCTACATTACACCAGACAAAAAGGTTACAAAAATCGCAATACAAACACAAGACAATTCAAATTCCCACTATTCCTGTAAACCAACAATATCTTTAGAAATAATAATCAGTGAAGAGTTGCCACTATCTTGACACAAAGGCTTCTCACTTAGGATTGGCAAGGCTTCTAACAGTTTTCTTCTTTTTCCTTTTCAAAAATTCCTTTCTGTTTAATTGTTTTTATTAAGGCATTCATATATACACACATCAACCAGCCCCCCCCCCCCCCCCCCCCCCCCCCCCCGCTGACTTAACTATCCTGGAAGAAGACGATAAACGATTTCCAACTCCAGGCAAACCCCACCACAGACCCTCTAAAGGCGAACTTGATTTTTTTTCCAACCTGAAGAATTCCGCGAGGTCGCTCACTCACACCCCCCGGTTTTGGCGGCTCCGAGTCCCTCCATCCCAACAGGATCCGTCTCCGGACTACGCACTGGACCTTCCAGTGAATTCCCGAGCATTCATTTGACGCTTCACACCCAATTTGTATCTCTCCGAAAAACACCTAAAAAACGATCTCTAATTCATTGTTTCTTCAAATGCAGAGCAAACATATGAGTTCCCTAAACTTCAGGTAGCACCTCCATGAAACTGATCACTTCACAGAGATACATAACAGATTATTCAGTTCACTATTATCACACTGGCTTTGCAGTTTTTCCTCTCAGAGAGCTTCAAATCTCTGTCTTCTCTCGATGGCACACATAACGTAGCCAATTACTGCACCATAAGTCTACTCTTGCTTGCTTCCTGCTGACTGACACTCAGCTTGGATTCCAACAGAGCCACTCAGCTTGGATTCCTACAGAGCCACTCAGCTCCCAACCTCATTCCAGCCTTGGTTCAAACATGAAAAAAACAGCTAAACTCTCAAGGTGAGGTGAGAGTGACCGTCCAAGGTAGCATTTGACAGGGTAGAGCATCAATGTTCCCGAGCAAAACGGGAATCAATGGGCGAACTCTCTGCTAGCTGGAGGCATAGCTAGCAGAAAGGAAGATGATTCGGATTATTTGAGGTCAATCATTTCACTTCCAGGATATCACTTCAGGTGTTCCTTAGGATAGTATCCTAGGCTGAACCATCAGTGATCTTCGCCCCATCATAAGATCAGAAGTGGGGATGTTCACTGATGATTACACAATGTTCAGCGTTATTTGTAACTTCTCAGATACTGAGGGAGTCCATGTCCAAACGTAACAAGACCTGGACAATATCAGACTTGGGTTGACAAGTGGCATGATACTTGTGGTAAGTGGCAGACTATGACAATCTCCAACAAGATCCAACAATCTAACCATTTCTTCTTGACATTCAATAGCATTACCATCACCGAATCCCCTACTATTAACATCCTGGGGGTTACCGTTGAACAGTAACTCGCCTCCTGACTCCCTAAAGCCTGTCCATCATTTACAAGGTACAAGTCAGGAATGTGATGCAATACTCTCCATTTGCCTGGATGAGTGCATTTCCAAAAACACTCATGAAGCTTGACACCAATCAGGACAAAGCAGCCCACTTGATTGGCACCACATTCACATGCATTCACTCCTTCCACCTCGAACAAACAGTGGAAGCTGTCTATGCCATCTATAAAATGCACTGCAGGAACTCAGCAAGCCTCTATAGACAGCACCTTCCAAATCCACGACTACCACCATCTAGACAAGGACAGCCGACGCATGGGAACTCCACCACCTGGAAGCTCCCCTCTAAGCCACCCACCAACCTATCTTGGAAAGCCGTTCCTTCCCTGTCACTGGGTCAAAACCCTGGAACTCCCTCCCTAACAGCATTGTGGCTGTATCTACACCACAGGAACTGCAGCGGTTCAAGAAGGCAGCTCACCACCACGTTCTCAAGGACAATAAGGGATGGGCAGTAAATAGTGGCCTCACCAGCAAAGCCCACATCCCAAGAATGAATTTTTAAAAAGCACACAACTCCCCTCTCTCTCTCCTGTCTTTCCTGTGTCCCTGGTTCACTGTTGCCAGGCAACGATAAAGCTTTACTTAATACTGTTGCCAAACAACAGTATTTTGTTTGCAAAATCACTCCGCTTTCAATCTCTTTTAACACATCTCTTTCACCACAGAGGTTGCAAGACCTCATTAAAAATGTATGTATACAAACAAACCAAAAAGACCTAAAACCTCAGTCACAAGTCTATACAAACAACCCAGGCACCAAGGTTCATTAAAAAAACCTAAATGAATCCAAAACCATTTTTACCTTTCTTAACACACAAACATGTATATAAATTCAAAATAAAATTATACATTGTTCATAACAAATGACTGCCTGACAAAGTTTAGGGCGCGATCTAATGGCCGTGTAGCGTCCGACTCGGGACGCGACAGGGCCGGTAAATCTTACGCGAGGTCTCTCGTGAAATTTACCTAGCTCGCCATGCCTCACGAGTTCTAACGAGATCTTGCGAGACATCGCAATCTGGATCTTGCACACAGTGGGCGGGAGCTACATTTGCGTATTTAAATGTGCATCTCCACAAGAGCCAGCCAGCCTCCGGGATCGAAGGCCTCGCCATTTAGCACTGATCTCCACAAATGTGGCCCAAGTGGGTGGGTCTCCCAGGCAATCAGAGGTACCCAGGTGGTTGGTCTCTCGGCAGGGTGGCACCCTGGCACTGCTGATGCCACCCAGGCACCTTGACACTGCCAACCTCGTAGCCTGGCAGTGCCACTCAGACATCCTGGCAGTGCCACCTGGGTGGCAGCCTGGCACTGCCAGGGTGCCAGACTGGTTGTGCCAAGGTGGTATTTTGCCCGCACCAGGGATCCGGCTGGGGATGCCCTGCCCTTATGAGGTGGAGTCCGTGGGGCTTGAAGACCCCCCCCAACATTGGGGAGCTGGAGGTGTCCAGGGTTCATGTTGGGGATCGGGGCATCGTGAGATCAGGGCATCAAGAGATCGGGACGCTAGATGTTGCCTGTTTCCGGCCCCAACAACGTCGCCAATACTGTGCGTATTTCTATTTATCGTAGTGAACCACAAGCCTTCACTTATATTGATCAAATGACCACACAACCAGTTAGTTAGTTCAAAGATGGTTTATTTACATACACAAGAGTTATCTCAACATGCAAACACAATATCTACTACGAGTTAAACTACACCCATCAGCTACAATAACCTATACTTAACGTCAGGCCGATCGGCACTGTGCAAATGGATAAGGCCTTTATCTGGATTTCACTTGGCTGGTTCGAAGAAAGCAGCTCTGTCTCTGCTGGGCTCATCCGTCAGGTAGCGATCATTGGTCTTGAACTTGGCTGGATGTTCCTGCTACAATTGGTTTGGCACAGGCCGGATCCAAAAGAGACAGAACACATGGCTGTGCTCTCTTTTATCCCCCTGGGATTTTGCGCTCTTTGGGGCGGTCCCTAACCTTGGACCCAATAGTTTGACAGGGCTCTGATCACTGTCTTCGATTTCGGCCAATAAAGGGGCGGGTGCCTTGGTAGCTGGGCGGGTCCTTCGCGGTCATTGACCTTGGCAGTCGGGCTTTCTGGGTAAAGGGAGTGGCGCCGATCAGTCTGTGGCCATAAAAGTTTCTTGATTGGAGTTCAATTGTCCTGGGAAAATGGGCCATTGAAATACAAACGAGCGGGGGCTTCGATCAGGCCTGGTTACCTGTGTTTCAGATACACATAGGCTCTGTATCTGTCTGAGTCCTGGGTTGGCCATAATTCCCATGGTCCTTTGCAGGTGGCCATCTTAGATGGCTACACAGATGAAGGTACCTGCAGGAGGCCCGAAAAAATAACAGAGTCTCATTCAATAGGGGGTCATTCTGGCATTACAAGCGCCAGGAAACACCCACTAAACCTGCGAACAACGGGACTTTCTTTTCACTAAATCATGCCCTTAGTGTCTATATACAATGAAGATATTGTTGTCACTTCTTGACACATGTGAATATTTGTTCCCTGAATGAAATTGCATCCTGAAGATTCAAAAGGCTCCCTTCCTATTTCTCTGCTGTGTGTAAGAAGCTCTCCCGGATGACACTTTTAGTTAGTTATCAGCAACAGCACTCAAAGACTCGGGGCCAGATTTTCGCTACTAATTGGGAAATTGCCCGGCTGGCAGACCGTCCTCGGTTTGAAGGGTCCCTTTACACCCAATTTTCACTCAGTGCGGGGTGGGGGGGGGCGGGGTGCATTTGGGAGTTGGGCCTGACAACTTCGGAAGCAAATCTTAGAAGGCCTGCCTCGCTTCTCCACAACTTCACCCCAGTTGTCGGCCTTGCCGGTGACAACCACATCCCATGAACAACCATATTCCATGAAAACAAAAAGTGCCACCGTCGGAAGCATATTGCAGAGTTCCTCCCAAACCTTCTGGTCAGCTAAAAGTCTGCCCTCCAGACCTTCATTGACCAGTCTGATAGGGGTTGCAGGAAAGGCCAGAAAGTGCAAGGACGCCAAAGGGATGCAAAGCAATGATTGAAGAGGGGCAGAAATGGCGCCATCCAACTTACCTGCCACAAATATTTTCTTGTCCCACTTATACTCCAAAGCGGCAAGGGGATTCACTTCCGGATACCCAATATCTCGAGCAGTACTACACGATCAGTGTTTTAAGCTACAGTAGGGGTTAGAATTACTTTTTGAAAAGCCAATAAAAAAAAGGGGTAGCATGGTGGCGCAGTGGTTAGCACTGCTGCCTCATGGTGTCGAGGACCCGGGTTCGATCCCGGCCCTGGGTCACTAACTTTGTGGAGGCTGCACATTCTTCCCATGTTTGCGTCGGTTTCACCCTCACAACCCAAAGATGTGCAGGGTGGGTGGATTGGCCACACTAAATTGTCCCTTAATTGGAAAAACAGGAACTGGGTACTCTAAATTTATTTTAAAAAACAGAAAGAAAAAGCCAAAAAAGGAATATGGCTTTAATTCAGAAATAGTCGATTTTACATGAATTGCTTGGAATGAAAGGAATCAGATCTGCACAATGAACAATGTCTCACCGAATGCCTGAAAATTCAATTTTCCCTGACAACCTGCAGTCCACAAATCAATCTCATCTCACAGGGGACCCCCTATCAAATCATTACACTCGACAGGAGGGAGAGAGATGTTCTTTTGGCGAAGCACAAATAAAAAATGGCAGACACACTCCATCAAGGAACCAGTTAATTTGCAAAATGACTGAGCATTGTAGAGACGTTGGCTGGTCTTGGCTTTGTTGAGCTGCAGAGGCTTCAGCAACCTCTGCTCGATTCGAAAGGAATTTCATGTTAATAATCATGCCCTTTATGGCGATGCTATAACCATGTCGCTGTCCACCCCCTCGGACCTTTTTGACGAGTTGGTAAATTGGCCAATAAAACTAGTTTTCAGCCATTGAAAGTACCTTGAGAACAACCGCCAGGCAGGCATCAAGATAAAGGCAACTGAAACATTTAAACGTTAAAAAGCAGGAGGAAGCAAACAATTTATGAGAGGGAGGTTAGAGGCAGACAAGATTAAAAAGTTAAAAATCAAACAAATAGGAAAGCAAAAAAGGGAGTAAATGGAGAAAAATGTAAAGGGACAATAGGATTAAAACAGTTATTTCTATATTCCAATATAAAATTGTGCTTGGAGTAATTAAATTAGTTGCTCAGAATTGTTAGAATAATGTTACTCCTGATTTCTGAGAGGTTTCACAATTGTAATCTTAGGGTGTGAGTCTCTGGCTTTTTTGCGCTCGCGCTCGAGTGAAACGAGGCCAGTGAATAGCGGGAGTGGCCGAAAACAAGAACCCCGCCAGGCGCCAGACAGTTTGCAATGCTAACCAGCCGCTCCCCTATGTGAGCCCCAGCATCATCCAGCTTTGCCAGCCCAGGCAGCATCCCATGGTCTGCACCATCGTGTTGACGCCCTCGGTGATGCTCCTCAGTGACTGGGACATGCTCTGCAGCGCCTCCGCAACACCCACCTATGACTGGGACAAGTTCCACAGCCATTCCCATTCCCATATGAGAGTGGGACATGACCCGCAGAACCTCACCAACTCAGCCTGGTACTGGGTCACATCCCCCAGCGAGGCGGAATTCTGTCGAGACCCTCAGCCATGGCTGTCACCGACTGTGCGACGCCTTGGACATCTTCACTAATGGTGACGACGTTGTGCAGCAGGCTCTCCACTGCAGTCGCCATTCTAGCACTGTTGGCCTCGGTGCCACGCATTGCTGGCGACATCTCCTATGTCCATAACCTCTGGGACTCCTCTAATTGCCCATGGATATTGGAGTGTCACTGACACCGTTCAGGAACCTCGCGTGGACTCAGTCCGGTGACACCACGGTCGGGTGAGGGCCGATCCGTGGGCAGGGGCGGTTTCATTCGGGGCTGGAGGCACTGTGGGTGGGCGGACCAGGGCGCACAATCGGCCAAAGGGTGGAATTATTTTTGCGGGCCCACAGGATGAACCCGCCATGAAGCACAGCACGGCCCCACCATGCGCATGCGCAGCCATGGACCCGGAAATGCTCAGGGCCGTATCAGCAGTTAGAGCAGCGAGCTCTATGCTGCTTCCCTGCCAGTCCCCAGAAAAAACGGGAATCGGTGGCCGTTTGCGCCAGTTTTCCTGGCATAAAACACCACCATTTTCACGCCGGCATGGGGACTTCATCTCCCAAACGGAGAATCCAGCCCCAGAAGTTTGACTGGTCCACCCAAGAGTTTATAGATTATATTACTAATAGCTGCCTGCAAGGCGGACAAATGAAAGTCCTTTTTTTTTTTTTTTTTGTTTTTTTACTGAGACCAGTTACAGCCAAAGTGACATGTTTCCATGTTTCCCGAGTTGTGAGAAACCCGGCCAGAAGCCACTAAAGCTTAAATCAAGCTCCCAATTACACAGTGTCCTGCAAACCAAGATGGGATATGGGTACTCCACGTGCTGCTAGTAAAATAGCAGCAGGTTAGGGGGCCAGGTGATCGTTTAAAATTAACCTCACTCACCCACCTGTGAAACGGGTGCAAGAGGGTTCAGGTTAGCAAGCATCCGTCCGAGAAATGCAATCCAGTGCAGGAAAAGGATCAATGATCTCATTCACATTGACAAGGTAAATAAACCTTCAGGTCACTCCAATTTCAGGCTCTCAAGATAGCAGGTTCGTAGCACATGTTTTGCAAGGTGGTTGACAGAACCTGGAAATCCCAGGAACGCAAATTTAACAGCGCCAGTCAAAGGGTTACGGCTCAGAATTTTAACTTAATATGAGCAGGGGACGTACCAGCACTGACTGTCTCACGGGCACTTTAATATCACCAGTATCTCATCACAAACTCCATTTGCAGCCCTTACTGGGGAGGGATCAACACACGCAGCAAGCAAGCATGCTTCCCAACCTCTCCTGCATCTCTTCTCATCACATTCCATCCATTTGTCTTCATACAGGCCAACCTTACCCACAAGAGGGAGAGATAGCAGCCTGGAGGAGTGATGCCTGCCATTCAGGAGATCGCCAAATTTGAGGATGCCGTGGGTTGGCAGGGGAGGACATCCTGGGCAGAAGACAAGATCGGCCTCACCCAGCAAGCCCTCCATGAGGTGATTACATCCTGACATTCTCAGTGAGTGACATCCAGTGTTGTATTCAGCCTCTGCTTTCGCTTACAGGCACTGGCAGGTCCACAAAGATCAGCAAATCCTTAGATGAGGATGCTGAGGACCTATTTCATGGTCACCAGCACAGAAACAAACACCCCATTTGTTCATAGTTCTAGATTAGGCTGAGGGCCACATTCTGGGGAACAGCTCATTTTTCATTCGTTCATAGGATCTGGGTGTCGCTGGCTGGGTCAGCATTTATCGTCCATGCCTGGGGGCAATTAGGAGATAACCACATTGCTGTGGATCTGGAGTCACATGTAGACCAGGCCAGATAAGGACGACAGATTGCCTTCCCTCAGAGACATTGGAGATGGGTTTTTACGACAATTAGAATTGGTTTCATGGTCATCATTAGACTTCTTAATTCCAGATTTTTTAATAGAACATAGAAAATAGAACGATACAGCGCAGTACAGGCCCTTCGGCCCTCGATGTTGCACCGACATGGAAAAAATCTAAAGGCCATCTAACCTACACTATGCCCTTATCATCCATATGCTTGTCCAATAAATTTTTAAATGCCCTCAATGTTGGCGAGTTCACTACTGTTGCAGGTAGGGCATTCCACGGCCTCACCACTCTTTGCGTAAAAAACCCACCTCTGACCTCTGTCCTATATCTATTACAATGAATTCAAATTTCACCATCTGCCATGATGTGATTCGAACCCGGATCCCTGGTTTATTCGTCCAGCTACAATATCACAATGCCACTACCTGCTCTAAGTGGACAAGTCTCCACAGCAGTCAGCGGCAGTGACAGCCCAGGCCCCCAGAAGACTGCTGGAGACCAGGCACCCGCTGAGTCCGACTCTGATAATAAGCCTTTGATCAGCTGTGTCACACATGCTGGAGATGCAACGACAGACAGTAGAAAATCAGACTAGAGTGAAGGATGGAGTCCATCCAAATTCTGTCTAATGTCATGGATCCGACATGCGAGCACATCTAGGTCTCCATGGTAACGGTGGTGACCACCTTGGAGACATTGGTTCAGTGGATTTTGCCAGATTTGCACTCGGACCTGCACTCCATCACTTTAGGCATTGGTGGGATCCATCAGCGTCTCGGCGAGAGAGCCTTGGCCTCCCTCAAGCAGCATATTCTCGGGAAGTCAGGCACGAGCCCTCAGGCACCCACACGGAGCAGGACTAGCAGCTAGAGACCCCAGGGTTATCCATCCAGGAGACTGTGCATCTCCAGCCTTACCTAAGTCCCTCTTCCTGTGATCTCATCAGCTTGAGCTGGACAGACTGAGGAGGGTGAGCCTGTCCCACATCAGGAGACCCAAAGCAGTCCAGGATCTCGAAGTTTCGGCCCTCCAGCGATCACCCACCAAAGTAATCAAAGACAAAGGGGTGCAGCTGTCAGCAGATTGCCTCCACCTCTGCTGCGAATGACAGAGATGCACCAAGATGTAGTGGTAGGGTTAGAAAGATAACAAAACTTTGACATAATTTCTGGATCACGGACTTTCAATCACTGTTTATTTTATGCACCTTTAGAAATATATTTGCTGTTCATGTGAACAGTTTCACCATTTGAAAGCATCATGCATATGCATTTATGTGGCCTCTTACTGAGAGGGTGAGCCAAGCTCCCACTCAGTGATCACCACCCTTTGTGAGCCTCACATTCTTATGTGTCGTTGACTCATTATAGTTACTCTCCCCTTATGTTATGTCAAGAAGATGTGTCAAAATTGTTACTGCAAATGTCTGCAAAATGCATTAGCAATCAATCCTCCTTTCAGGGCAACATGGAGTTAGACATCCTCAGCCGTCCTGGAGGGTTAGCTGAAATTATATCTCAAAAAGAGGAGGTTGCCTTCATTGGTAATCCTCAAGCATTAAGACATGGAGCCACGAGGGTCTCTCCTAAGATGCGCCCATCTCAGTGTCCGCTAAAGGTTACTCATTAAGGTGGAAATTGCTGCCTCAAGTCGTCTGATGCAGCATTTATGCTGTTGTGCTGACTGACTTCCCAGGGCACATGGACACAGGGTTCGCCGCCGACCTTTCCAAAGATTATGACCTAGTGGAGAGTTTTTCAAACTTTTTTCCCGGGACCCATTTTTGCCAAACGCTGACCTTTGGAACTCTTGCCGGCTGACCTTCGGAACCCATGCCGGCCTACCTTCTGGACACATGTCAGTTGGCCATCTTGATACACACCTCGTTCGCTTACCTTTAATGCGAAAGGGAAGCCTGCTTAGTCTTCAAGATCCCACTTGAATCAGGTTTTTTTTTAAATTTAGAGTACCCAATTATTTTTTTTGCAATTAAGGGGCAATTTAGCGTACCAATCCACCTTACCTGCACATCTTTGGGTTGTGGGGTGAAACATAGGGAGAATATGCAAAATCCACACGGACAGTGACCCAGGGCCGGGATTCAAACCCAGGTACTCTGCTCCGCAGTCCCAGTGTTATCCATTGCACCACATGCTGCCCCCCACTTGAATCAGGTTCAAATGAGGAGAAAGCAAAGGGCAGCACGGTAGCATTGTGGATAGCACAATTGCTTCACAGCTCTAGGGTCACAGGTTCGTTTCAGGCTTGGATCACTGTCTGTGCGGAGTCTGCACATCCTCCCCGTGTGTGCGTGGGTTTCCTCCGGGTGCTCCGGTTTCCTCCCACAGTCCAAAAATGTGCAGGTTAGGTGGATTGACCATGATAAATTGCCCTTAGAGTCCAAAATTGCCCTTAGTGTTGGGTGGGGTTACTGGGTTATGGGATAGGGTGGAGGTGTTCACCTTGGGTAGGGTGCTCTTTCTAAGAGCCGGTGCAGACTCGATGGGCTTAATGGCCTCCTTCTGCACTGTAAATTCTATGATAATCTATGATAATCTATGATATCAGATGCAGACTTCAGCCAGTTCCTTTGTGCTGTCTTTATCTTTATGAAAATGTAAAGTCCAACCTCGCACATGTAGGTCACCGTGAAGGGCAATAGTGACATAATGCTTGTGTTACACAGCATTGGATACTCCTGGGAGATGCTACTCCACAATGCTGACAGCCTCATGGGCTTTGGTGTGTTCTTAATATGATTTCATAGATCAACTACAGCAGTGTAGTCTTTTAATTTGGAGTTAGCTGTAAATTAATAACTGAATCTGGGGTCTCAACCTCAAAAGGAATTTTTCACCCACCACTTCTGTTTCAAAATCTGAAACTTCTCCTCTCATTTGAAATACCTCCCTGCATATAATATGCATACGCTTTGCATTCTTATTTGCATTGGCACAATTGACAAAACCATACCTCATGAGGATTTTCACAGTAACTTCATTGAGTGTTAATGCAAGCCTGCGTGTAACAATAATAAAGATTATTATCAAGAAATCATCTTTATACCACTTTGTTCCTGAGTTAAGTTTCATTTTGTAGGCTGTTAACCAGAGTGCTTGGAGCTATGCACAGAGCTAACACTATTACTGTACTGTCCTGCCATGGTCTCTCCTAAGCAGCTCTTTCCAGCAAATTTTGTTGTGAGATCCTGTCCAGTAGGTACACTGCCATCTCTTACTTTTAAGGAAGCGATCCATCTTCACAGTTCTCTTGCCAGCAGCTTGAAAATGGAAGGAACTCTTCACTGTGATTTAGCACCAAAAGCACAGAGATGGAGGGCACTTGATGTGAAGTGTAGTATCGGGTACATGATCTGCTCTCTGCTGCCGTTTCCAGCCGGAAAACTGCACATAGCCTCATATATTTTCATTTAAGAGACGGCGGGCCACCATTCTCAATGTAAAAGACAGTAGCAGTCATTGGGTGCTTCCCCTCCAACTGGGGCCACCACGAGAACACTGCGACTGATTACACTGCGACCCTCCCGACAACAACCCTGGGTCACAACCCACACTTTGAAAATCCCTGACCTAGTGAATCATGAGGATTAAAGGTGCAAGCCTGAGTAAGAACAAAGAACAATGAAAAGTACATCACAGGAACAGGCCCTTTGGCCCTCCAAGCCTGTGCCGACCATGCTGTCCGTCCAAACTAAAATCGTCTGCACTTCCGGGGTCCGCATCCTTCTATTCCCATCCTATTCATGTATTTGTCAACATGCCCCTTAAACATCACTATCGTCCCTGCTTCCACCACCTCCTCCGGCAGCGAGTTCCAGGCACCCACTACCCTCTGTGTAAAAAACTTACCTCGTACATCTCCTCTAAACCTTGCCCCTCGTACCTTAAACCTATGCCCCCCAGTAATTGACCCCTCTACCTGGGAAAAAGCCTCTGACTATCCACTCTGTCTATGCCCCTCATAATTTCGTAGACCTCTATCAGGTTGCCCCTCAACCTCCGTCGTTCCAGTGAGAAAAAACTGAGTTTATTCAACCTCTCCTCATAGCTAATGCCCTCCATAGCAGGCAACATCCTGGTAAATCTCCTCTGCACCCTCTTTAAAGCCTCCACATCCTTCTGGTAGTGTGGCGACCAGAATTGAACACTATACTCCAAGTGTGGCCTCACTAAGATTCTACAGAGCTGCAACATGACTTGTCAATTTTTATAGTCAATGCCCCAGCCAATGAAGGCAAGCATGCCTTATGCCTTCTTGACTACCTTCTCCACCTGTGTTGCCCCTTTCAATGACCTGAGGACCTGTACACCTAGATCTCTCTGACTGACAATACAATTGAGAAATTGAGAGTTCTGCCATTCACTGTATATTCCCTACCTGTATTAGACCTTCCAAAATGCATTACCTCACATTTGGCCAGATTAAACTCCATCTGCCATCTCTTCGCCCAAGTCTCCAAATGATCTAAATCCTGCTGTATCCTCTGACAGTCCTCATCACTATCCGCAATTCCACCAACCTTTCTGTCATCTGCAAACGTACTAATCAGACCAGTTACATTTTTCTCCAAATCATTTATATATACTACGAACAGCAAAGGTCCCAGCACTGATCCCTGCAGAACACCACTAGTCACAGCCCTCCAATCAGAAAAGCACCCTTCCATTGCTACTCTCTGCCTTCCATGACCTAGCCAGTTCTGTATCCATCTTGCCAGCTCACCCCTGATCCTGTGTGACTTCACCTTTTGTACCAGTCTGCCATGAGGGACCTTGTCAAAGGCCTTACTGAAGTCCATATAGACAACATCCACTGCCCTACCTGCATCAGTCAGCTTTGTGACCTCTTCGAAAAGCACTATCAAGTTAGTGAGACACGACCTCTCCTTCACAAAACCGTGCTGCCTCTCGCGAATATGTCCATTTGCTTCCAAATGGGAGTAGATCCTGTCTCGAAGAATCCTCTCCAGTAATTTCCCTACCACTGACATAAGGCTCACCTGCCTGTAGTTCCCTCGATTATCCTTGCTACCCTTCTTAAACAAAGGAACAACACTGGCTATTCTCCAGTCCTCCAGGACATCACCTGAAGACAGTGAGGATCCAAAGAAATCTTTGGATCCTTAGCAATTTCCTCTCTAGCCTCCTTCAGAATCATGGGGTACATCCCATCAGGCCCTGGGGACTTATCTACCTTAATATTTTTCAAGACACCCAACACCTCGTCTTTTTGGATCTCAATGTTACCCAGGCTATCCATGCACCCTTCTCCAGACTCAACATCCACCAATTCCTTCTCGTTGGTGAATACTGATGCAAAGTATTCATTTAGTACCTCACCATTTCCTCTGGCTCCACACATAGATTCCCTCGCCTGTCCTTCAGTGGGCCCACCCTTTCCCTGGCTACCCTCTTGCTTTTTATGTCCATGTAAAAAGCCTGGGATTTTCCTTAACACTATTTGCCAATGACTTTTCGTAACCCCTTTTAGCCCTCCTGGCTCCTTGCTTAAGTTCCTTTCTACTTTCCTTATATTCCACAGAGGCTTTGTCTGTTCCCAGCCTTCCAGCCCTGACAAATGCCTCCTTTTTCTTTTTCACGAGGCCTACAATATCACTCGTTATCCAAGGTTCCCGAAATTTGCTGTATTTATCCTTCTTCCGCACAGGAACATGCCAGTCCTGAATTCCTGTCAACTGACATTTGAAAGCCTCCCACATGTCAGATGTTGATTTACCCTCAAACATCCGCACCCAATCTAGGTTCTTCAAGTTCCTGCCTAATATTGTTCTAATTAGCCTTCCCCCAATTTAGCACATTCACTATAGGACCACTCTTATCCTTGTCCACCAGCACTTTAAAACTTACTGAATTGTGGTCACTGTTGCCAAAATGCTCCCCTACTGAAACTTCTGCCATCTGGCCGGGCTCATTCCCCAATACCAGTTCCAGTACAGCCCCTTCCCTAGTTGGACTGTCTACATATTGTTTTAAGAAGCCCTCCTGGATGCTCCTTACAAACTCTGCCCCGTCCAAGTCCCTAGCACTAAGTGAGTCCCAGTCAATATTTATTTATTTTTATTTTTTTATAATTTAGATTACCCAATTATTTTTTCCAATTAAGGGGCAATTTAGCGTGGCCAATCCACCTACTCTGCACGTTTTGGGTTGTGGGGGCGAAACCCACGCAGACACGGGGAGAATGTGCAAACTCCACACGGACAGTGACCCAGAGCCGGGATCGAACCTGGGACCTCAGTGCCGTGAGGCGGTTGTGCTAACCACTAGGCCACCGTGCTGCCCTGTCCCAGTCAATATTGGGGAAGTTAAAGTCTGCCATCACAACAACCCTGTTGCTTTTACTCCAGGGCGTGAACAGCTGGTGAATCCCACCTTATTTGTTCGAGTGAGATTTGAACACACAAACCTTTCACTGGTACATTAGCTTTCAGGTAGCTTCGGTTGAAATAATCAACTAATTTCCTGAAAGGATCTAACTTGAATAGATTTGATTCTCACTGAGGTGCAATCCACCGTTAATTAGAAACTCTTTTGAAAGAAAGATAAAAATGTCTTCTGGTTTACTTCTGGCTAGTCAAAACAATTTCCGCAAAGAGATTTGAGATCCTTCTTTTGAAACTGTTATAATCTCCATGAGGACCATGGGGGAACAATCATTGATGTCTCTGTGGGTATATTTTAGTTTAATGACACTACAAGAAAGACAAAGCAAATACAGAACGATAACACCAAACAGGTAAAAACACAATGAAGTGACCAAAGTGTCACCTTTACAAAGAGACAAACCAAACTACAGTGCAAAAACATAAACCAGTGAACAGACAACAGCATTCTGAAAGTACCAGCATCCAAAGCAATGGACCTCTCTCGCCCTTCAAATCCCCCCCCCCCCCCCCCCCCCCCCCCCCCCAGGTCTCCTGCAGCCTCCGCCAGCACACTCGCAACAGTGGAAAGCTGCTGGGGGTGATGTGATGACACCAAGGAAAGTTACACTGGCGAAGAGCTTGAAGGGGGAGCGTGGGAGCACCCCCCTGATGTGAACGAGGCCACAGACAAAAGTGGCTGCAGCTGACAAGCACACAGCCCTCAAATAGCAACAGTAAAACATTGCAATACAATAAAGATACCAGCATCCAAATCAACCCCAATTCGGGATTCAGGCTTCAGACAAAGGGGGCTGTGGCTGACAAGCACATGGTCTCCTGACATCAAACAGGGAACAATCATTACAAACAGTACACACCTCTCACCCCACAGCACCAGCGGTAGACTCGCACCAGTGGAAAGTTGCCCAGGAATGAGCAGAACAATGCACCAGAAAAGTCACACCGACACGGAGCATGGCGGAAGAGAGAGAGAGAACACCTCCTCTCCCTTCCCAGCACTAGCAGTGTTTCCGACTACCCCAGGCCACAGAAGCAGGAGGGGATGCAACAGGCGTATATACAGCTTCTTGGCAGCAAGCATACAATTCTTTTTTTTAAAAATATTTTTATTCTCCATTTTCACATTTTCTTCAGAATTTACACCCCACCAACAAGCAGTAAACGGTAACAAATACAAAGTCAATCCCCTTATCAACAACAACGATCCCATCCTCCCACCACCCCAAAAAACCTCCCATCTGACAATATAAGCATCAAATAAAACAAACCCTCCCACGGTGGGAAAAACAAAGGAAAAAATAAAAAGGAATCAGGAATCGCCTATGGTCACCATTGACCCATAGAGTCCACCCCCCCCTCCCCCTAACATTCAATGCCATCCAATCCCCGAAAGAGTACCGTAAATGACACCCACAAATTATAAACCCCCACCCCTCCTCCAGTTCCTCTTATAAAACTCCGGGCATTAAACCCCGAAAATGCCGTTCCCGAATAGGTGCCCTCCCTCCCGCTGTCACCGGAAGTTGCAAGCATACAATTCTTAACCATTAAACATAAACTGTATTGCAAAAAAATTAAAACATCAACAATTTGCACAGCTTTCAAAGTGGAAACTGAACAGTCACCGGCAGAAGAAAACCACCAGCAGTTCACAAAGGCATTGTGACATAACTGAAAATGTTGGTCCGGAGCTATGTTTGATGGCCGGATATCAATGGGGACAATGGACAGATATAAAAGAAACTGCCCAGCATGCTGGGAAATTCAGAATCTTCCTTTGTCTGCTCCTCTCCACCCTTGGGAACGGCCGGGTCATCCATGGATTCACCTCCATGCGGATTTTGCATTCATAGGCTCCATGTTTCTAATAATTGTGGATGCCACTCCAAGTGACTGGAAGTTTACAGGATGTCTTCCAAAATGGCCAGGGCCATATTCGAGAAGCTCCGGGAATCTTTTTGCACCCATGGTCTTCCGGAAGTGATGTTGACAGACAATGGCACTCCTTTCATCAGCAAGGAGTTCGCCATTTTTATACGTGTAATGGCATTTGGCACATCCGCTCCGCACCATATCATTCTTCATCTAATGGACTGGCATAGCGGGCTGTCCAAACATTTAAATGGGGATTGAAAAAGTAGACAATGAGGTCTTCGGCCATGGGGATAGCCGTTTCATATTCAGTTGCCGCACAACGCTGCTTTTGACATGCGGGACTGCTCCAGCAGAACTTCTGATAGGACGACAACTCAGGTCCCGGTTGAGTCTTACTCTTCCAAACTTTGGGGCCAAGATTGAGCGGCATCAGGAGTCACAGAATGGTTCAGGAATGCTGAAGCAAATGTTTCACACAGGGGACACCATTTACGCATAGAGGTTTGGTGATGGCTCGTTGTGGCTCCCAGGAGTGATACTGGACCAGAATGGCCTGGTCTCGTATATGATCCGACTTCGTGGAAAGACCCTTAAGAAGCATTGGGACCATTTGACCAGGCATGAGATCACCTGTCGGGACATTCCGCCGGCGGTAGTTCTGCTGTCGCCGCAGCATGTGCCGCCCCTTGTGTTGAGGGCCCAGCCATCTGGGTTAGCACATTGGGCCCAGCAAGAGTGCTACGACTTGGATTCTGATATGGATGCAGAGAGTTCAGCGGCAACAGATGACAGTGTGTCCGGCACTGAGGCCGCTATGGTTTCCCTTCGGCAGCCAGCCATGAAGCAGCGTGCAGCGACGTGTTACACCTGACCCAGAATCCCAGCAAGAGGATGCTCAGCCACGAGCTAAGTGGTGCAGAAGGCCTCTGTCAGTTGCAGACCCTGGGGGAAGGGGTGTTATAATCCCCATGACGACCATGGGGAACAAAGCATTGATCTCCCTGAGGGACTTGTGGAATATGGGCTCCCTAGGTAGGAAGTGGAGGCCAACATCTAGGGCTCATTAGAAGTAAGGTATAAAAGCAGGCCCAATGCAGGGCCTGACAGAACAAATCCTCCGCACTAGTATTGCACTGGGAGTAGCATGCTGCACTGAGCAGATCTGTGTAAATATATGAATAAATTCACCTTCGTTTATCACAGTTTCCTTATGAGTTATTATAGAAACAGGACAAAATAATGAATTGCACGGTTGAAAAACTGCATAACATAAACTTCCACTATGCACATGAACACAAACCGCTAATTGTTGCTTTATTCAAAATGCATTCAAGACCACTGCTTCTAAAGCAGTTTAAAAGTAACTTACGGAAGAAAGAATGTTGTGATCCTATCGTTCGGCTTGATTTCCTGGACTCATCTGATTGCTCGTAGGTACTGCCTGTGTACCTATCTGTACGACATGAGAAGCGAAAGGTGATAGTGCCCGATTCTACCTGCTTTACCTGAAAATAAGGAAATAACTTTCTGAAACTTTTCATTAAAGAAGGAATCTAACTTGGTTATAACCGTTGGTGGATTTAACAGTCAAGGGTGCACTGAATCTACCCGGCACAGGGAAGGCCTTCACTAAACTTAAGTGACACAAAAAATATTCACAAGTCACTGCTGCACCTACAAGTGATTAGCTCTCGTGAATTTGTATATTTTTTAAATACAGGAACCTTTTTAAAAATGCTGAGGCTGTTTCTGTCATGTTGCAGGGTTATTTTGTAGCAATCTTCCATTTTTCATTAACTTGGTAAGCAGAACATCTTAGCCTGGTGCAGACAGGGATTGGCTTCTGAGTGTGGGTTGCGGGCACATTGTTGGCCTAGAATTGAGTTGGCTTTACTTTGCATCCAATCGTGTTAGGCCTGACCTGTAAGTGCAAATTGACCTCCATCCATTGCCCCAGCATGTTAGTGCTGCAGGTGTATCCAGGTACAGATACACTTCTGGGCAACTGCCCCAACTGAAACATATGAAAAGAAAGATCTGCAATTATATAGTGCCTTCTGTCCCCTCAGGATACACAAAGCACCTGACAGCCAATTACCTCAGAGTAATGAGGTAATAATAATCTGTTCTGATGATGCTGGGTGAGGGTTACACTTTGGTCTAGGCACTGAGGATAAACGTCCAGCTTTTTTGAAATCTTAAATACATCATTACTTTTGAAGAGATTCCTTGATTTCTATGGATGGGGTGTAAGAGTCTATTAAATAGCAGGGTGACAAGACTTTACACAGATGCAAGAAACAGCAGCATAACGCACACTGTGGTGAAGGGATCACAATTGTGGTTTTCATAAGGGAATAAAGACGGAGAGAATAGTAGTACTAGGTTCCAAGGGAGTGAGACAAGGCTAGCTGGCATCTATTTTAATGCCAGGAGTATTACAGAGTAATGCACAATCAATTACACAAAGACAAGAGTTGGATGCAATCAAGGCTTTATCACACTAAGATGTGTGCCTCATACAGCAGCTGGCGAAATGGCTACTGTATGGGGAGCACACATATTTATACTCCGCCTACTGGGCGAAGCCAGCAGGCAGGGAACTACCCCCGTACCTGTAGTACAGGGCCTTACCACAAATCACCTACATCAACATCCTCTATATACAATATATACATCAGTGGTGACTACCACACAGAGAAAACGGATGAGTTCAGGGCGAGGATTAACACATGGAATTGTGATATAGTAGCCATCATGGAGACGTGGTTGAGGAAGGGGCAGGGTTGGCAGCTCAACACCCCAGGGTATAGAATCTTCAGTCGAGACAGAGGAGGGGTAAAAGAGGAGGAGGCATTGCAGTATTAGTTAAGGAATCAGTTAGGAGGAGAGATGCGGCCCAGGACCGCAAGGAACTTCAGAGAGTCGTGAATACCGCCCAATCCATCACACGAACCTGCCTACCATCCATGGACTCCATCTACACCTCCCGCTGCCGGGGGAAAGCGGGCAGCATAATCAAGGATCCCTCCCACCCCGTGTACTCACTTTTCCAACTTCTTCCATCGGGCAGGAGATACAGAAGTCTGAGAACACACACAAACAGACTCAAAAACAGCTTCTTCCCCACTGTCACCAGACTCCTAAATTACCCTCTTATTGACTGACCTCATTAACACTACACCCTGTATGCTTCATCCGATGCCAATGCTTATGTAGTTACATTGTATATCTTGTGTTGCCCTATTATGTATTTTCTTGAATTTTGTTTAATTCCCTTTTCTTCCCATGTACTGAATGATCTGTTGAGCTGCTTGCAGAAAAATACTTTTCACTGTACCTCGGTACACGTGACAATAAACAAATCCAATCCAATCCAAGCTTGGAGGAGGCATCAAATAAAGCATTGTGGGTAGAGCTTAGAAATAAAAAAGGGACAGCCACATTGCTAGGTGTTTATTATAGACTCCAAAATGGTCAGCGAGAAATTGAGGAGCAAATATGAGCGCAATTCACAGAGGTGTGTAAAAATAATAATAGGGCAATTATATTCGGTTATTTCAAATTTCCCAACATTAACTGGGATAGTCATAGTGTTAAGGGCCTAGATGGAGTGAAGTTCTTAAAATGCATACAGCAACCTTTAACCTCAACATGTAGAGGGTCCAACAATGGATTACACAGTGCTGGACCTAATTCTGGGGAATGAAGTTGAGCAGGTGGTTGATTTGTTGGTGGGGGAGCATTTCAGTAATAGCAACCACAACATGGTACAATTTAAGTTTGTTATTGTAGTAATCCACGGGAGGCAGGAGTTCCGTCACCACACCAATATTTATTTACAATAACGATATTACAGGAGCAGCTACAAAACAGTGCTGCTAGCAGTCCAGTCAACTTAAGACTGCTCACAAAGCCTACACAGGTGATTATATGGGCCCCCTCAATGAGCTATCATTGAGGGAGCTCATACTCCAATTGGCCAACCAATAAAGCCAATTGGAGTTCATTACACCTATGGACAAAGAAATAGAGAAGTTGCAAAAAGGTTTTGGATTGGGGGAGAGCGGATTTTAGTAAAATAAGACAGGATCTGGCCAAGTTAGACTGGAAAGAGTTACTTGTGGGAAAATCTGCAGATGAACAGTGGGGGACGCTCAAAAAGGAAATGGGGAGGGTACAGGCCCAACATGTTCCCTCCCGGATGATAGGAAATATGAACTTGCCCAGAGAACCATGGATGACCAGATATTTAGGATATGATGAGAGGGAAAAGAGAGGTTTTAGCAAGTACAAGGGGAACAAATCAGCAGAGACATTAGTGGAGTACAGAAAGTGCAGGATGGAGCTTAAGAAAGCAATTAGGAGAGGAAAGAGGCGATATAAGAAAGCTCTGGCTGGTAAAAGTAGGGAAAATCCCAAGATATTCTCTAAGTATATCAATGGGAAGAAGATAACCAGGGAAAAAGTAGTGCTATTAGGGGCCCAAGGGGGACTCTGTGGGTGGAGCCAGAGGACATTGGCAGGGTGTTGAACAAATACTTCACATCTATCTTCACCCAAGAGATTGAGGAGGTAAATATGGAATGCAGGGAGAGACTGACATTCTTAAGCAAACTGACATAGGGAGTGGCAGAGTATTGGAGGTGTTGGTAGGCTTAAAAGTGGACAAATCTCCAGGTCCACATGAATTGTGTCCCAGGCTGCTATGGGAGGCGAGGGAGGAGATTGCAGGGACTCTGACCCAAATTTTTATTTCCTCTCTGGCCACAGGGGAGGTGTCAGAGGATTGGAGAACAGCGAATGTGGTCCCACTATTTAAGAAACGTTGTAGAGGTAAGCCAGTGAGTCTCACGTCAGTGGTAGGGAAACTATTGGAGAAATTTCAGAAGGAGAGAATCTACCTCAACTTGGAGAGGCACAGTTTGATCAAGAATAGTCAGCATGGCTTTGTCAGAGGGAGGTAATGTCTAACAAATTGAATGATTGAATTTTTTTAGCATGTGATCAGGTGTAAGTATGAGAGTAGTGCAATTGATGTAGTTTACATGGATTTCAGGAAAATCTTTGACAAGATCCCTCATGGAAGACTTATAAAGAAGGTAAATGCACGTGGGATACAGGGTAACTTGATAAGGTGAATTCAAAATTAGCTTAGGTGTAGGAGACAGATGATGATGACAGATGGTTGCTTTCATGACTGGAAGCCAGTGTCCAATGGCGTACAACAGGGATCTGTGTTGGGTCCCCCATTATTTGTAATTTATAAAAACGACATAGCTAACTATTTGGGGTAGGACCATTAAGTACAGATGACACAGATTGGCCGGGTGGTTAACCGTGAAGTTGAGTGTCTTGGGTTACAGGAAGATATAGACGGGATTGTCAAATGTGCAGAAAAGTGGCAGATGGAATTTAACCCTGAAACGTGTGAGGTGATACATTTTGGAGGGAGTAATTTGACAAAGAAGTATTCAATGGATGAAATGAAAATGAAAATGAAAATCGCTTATTGTCTCAAGTAGGCTTCAAATGAAGTTACTGTGAAAAGCCCCATGGCCTGATATTGGGAAGTTCCAAGGAACAAAGGGATCTTGACATGTTTGTCCATAGATCTCTGAAGGTGAGAGGGTAGGTTCATAGGTTGGTGAAAAAGGCATATTGGACACTTGCCTTTATCAATCAAGGCTGGAGTACTGTCACCACATTATAGGAGTGATGTTATTGCACTGGAGCGGGTGCAGAGGCGAATCATTGGCTTGTTGCCTGGGATGGGCTTCTTTTGAAGACAACATATTTTCAAACATAAAGTTGCCATTTTACTAAAAACAATAATTTCTGCAAATGAAAACATTTCTTCACAGATTTTAATTTTGTTTCACCCTCAACAATAAAAGTTGCCTGAAAGCAAGTGCTGATGCCATAGCTTGTTGCAGCAACAGGCCTGTGCTCAAATACATCTCAGGTTAAGCCCCTTCCTACTTTTTTCTCCAGCTTCCTCCCCCTCTGCTCCTGAAGATGGTTACATATGTTGGGGTACGCAGATTTTATAGCACAGGACCTTTGATCCAACCCGTCCATACTGGTGTATGGTCCAACACAAGTGTACTTTAGTTATTCTCAGCCTATCACTATGTCCTTCTGTTTAGTCTCTCTCATGTTCTTATCTAGGGCTCGATTCAACAAATTGGGAACAAATTCCCATAGCAGGCGCGTTTAGCCGCGTGTTTCCTGGCACTTGAGTTAAGACGGATGGTAATTACTTAGATTGGCACCCTATCTTGACTTCTTGACTTCACAAAGTTGGTTTTGATTTTATGATGCCGTGTCAGCATGCTCATACATGCGCATTGACGTTCTGTATGACTCTGGATAGGTTGAACCACCATTATTAGTTGGAAACGAGTGTTTGATTCTCTTAAATATTTTTTTCACAACCTTTGTGATTTTAATGCTAATAGGCTAATGCTGTGTTTAATATGTGCTCAGATTCGCAGAAGTACAAGGTTAAACTGACAGTGATCGACTGCTTCATTACATACCCCACATGAGCAAAGAAACATGTGCCAAGGCATGCAAGTATCAACAGTCACCTCAACGACTTGACAGGGCAAGAGTTGAGAGCACTTAACGCGGCCAGGCGCCCCGAGTGCTTTCCAACCTTGATTCAGGAACCCATCCCCCGATTATACCATTGTCCCTATTGGAAAATCGGTTCCAACTTGCAAAGTTTCGACTTACAACATGGTTTTCAGGACCCAGATGTGTCGTAGGTCTGAGGGCTGTTTGTAGTGGCGAAATGCAGTAACACTCGGTTGAGCTCCAACCTTTCAACACACAGCAGGTCCAGGTTTGTTGTAAAGCATGTTTGACACTGGGGAATTCACATTACTGATCAGAAATCACCGACCGGGTGACAGGGATGTACACTGAAGGTGGCTCTCCTCCTAGGAAATGGAATTTAGGCAATTTTATCCAAAATTAGCCAGCCAGATCTGGGAGAAAAAAAAAACCCTCATCACCCTCTTCAACCCAGAGGCTGCAAGGAGATGAGAGGCAACAGGAGCCTAGAGAAGCGAGAGAACGTACCCACGAGGTGAGGTAGCCCTGGCCGCACCCGAAAGAGTGGGGCCAACAAGCCGTGCAAGGAATTCCACCCCCTGCTGCCAGACGACGGCTGGAGGAATCCTCGCCCAAGAGCTGAAGGAGCTCAAAGAGGGTATAAGGCTCAAGATTCAGGCATCAAGATGGTGGCCACGGAAGCATTGGCGGCCATGCAGGTGGCCCTCGACAAAATGGAGAGGTGACTAGAACCTCAGGAAAACATGATCAGAGAAGTAGAAAAGTCTTCCATGGACCGAAGTGACCAAATCATTGGCCTAGAGGCAGACATAGTAAGGTTGGTGGTGATCCAGGGGAGCCTGACAGGGAAGGTGGAGGACCAAGAAAACCGGTCGAGGCGCCAAAACCTTAGAATAGTGGGGCTGCAGGAGGGGAGCGACAGAAACCCCATGGAATATATGACCCAGATTCCCTGGTGGGAAGGGACAGCTTCCCCGCCCGCCAGAGATAGACAGGGCACACAGATCTCTCCGACCGAAAAACAGGGCTGAAGAGCAATAGAGGGCAATAATTGCAAAGATGCAACAGTACTGTTATAACCTGCTTGAATACTATTGGCTGGGGATAATTGACTATCCCAAGTATGAGCTCCCCAGTGACAGGGCGCAGAGAAATCATTAGCAGTTCCATCTGCAAAATTAGAGCTGTCCAGTGTGGTACCAGCTACAGAAGTGCTACTACTGCTGCTGTATATATGTAATTGTAAATAAAGTTGTTTCTTTTGACTCTACAAACTCGTGCTGGATTCTTTGTGGCCCTCACTAAAGGTACAAAGACCTAAGATGGGCCAGACAGACAAAAACCTGCCACTAGGGGGGCACCAGTCAAGAATTTATCAGGACATTGGGGCAGACCTGGCCAAGTGCCGGGCCGAATTCAACAGAGCAGAGGCGGCTCTGGTCAAACGTGGGGTAAAGTGTGGGATGCTTTAACCAATCAAGCTTTGGGTGACCTTGCAGCACAAGGAGCACTGCTTTACAGAACCTGCAGAAGCGGACGGGTTTGCCCAAAAGAACAGGCTGGGAAAGCAGCAGCAGAAACAGATGTGAAGCAGTCACCTTGAAAAGACAGAGAAACTGACGGGCAATTTGCGTGGGACTGCACCGCCTCATTCTAAAACCAAAAGCTAAGGTACAGGGAAGAGGGGGCGAGAGCAGTGGGGTGCAGAAACAGGGAAGAAAAAAGAAGAGGGGGAAGGCAAGGGGAAAACTCTTTTTTCAAGGGAACCAACCCCGGGACGGGGGCTACCACACTAGCAGGAAAGCTAACGCCAGGAAGTATGAGAGATAAGGGGGGGCTGAGGAGCATCTTCTGAAAGGGAGAGCGCGCCTGGCGAGGGGGGGGGGGGGGTAAACATAACAACAAGGGAGACAAATGGGGGGGACAGATAAGTGGGGGAAAGAGAGAGGGGAGACAAGAGCAGAAAGTGAGGAGGGAAAAGTGAGAGGGTACGCACAGAATCATAGGGGGAACAAAGGGACAAGGGAGGGAAGGGCTCTAGGCTGGCTACAACATAGTAACAGATAACAAGATAGCGCCATAGACAGCCACTTTAAAGGGTTCCCAAATAAAGGGAAATCCCGGAGTGCAGGAGGACATCACCATGGCGTACACATAGTTGCCGGCCATATTGGGTGGCCCTGGACAAAGGGAAACCCCAGAGCATAGGGGTCCGGTCTCATGGGGAGGACGAACAACAGACTGACAATGCCAGAGGAACTGGGAACTGATGGAGAAACTCCAATTGACTGGGAACAAGCTACGATACATGCAAATTAAGAACTTCCTACGTAGGGAAACAAAGACATACCCAAGAGGGCCAAAACAATCACTATTCAAAGAACTGCTGGATACAGACAACTTGGGGGTTGGGGGGGGGATATCTGCAGGAACTTGTATGGGCGACGACTGGGAACTGCACGTTCTCCACTGAATGAGTCAAGAGGAAAATGGGAGGAAGAGCTAGGGTTTGAAATAGGGCGAGGACTCTGGAGCAAAGTACTGAATAAGGCCAACTCCACATGCACAAGGCATTGCATAAAGCAACTGAAAGTGGGATAATCAGAACTTAAATGAGCAGGTTCTTCTCGGAGGCGGAGGACAAATGTTAACGGTGCCAGGGCGGTGCAGCCAACCACGCCCACATGTTCTGGCCGTGCCCCAGACTTGTCAGGTTCTAGGCAGCCTTCTTCGAGGCAATGTTCAAGATTGTGGGGATGAGGGTGGAGCCATGTCCGAAAGTGGCTGTCTTCGGAGTATCAGAACAGCCAGAACTCTTTATGGGGAGGAGGGCAGATGCCTCCCTCATCACCCACCGAAGAATCCTGCTCGCCTGGTGATCAGCAGCATCACCCAGAGCTAAAGACTAACTGTCCGACGTGTCAGAATTTCTCCAAATGAAGAAAATCAAATTCACAATCTGGGGGTCAGACGAGGGCTTGCACTAAAGGGCGACCATTCACCAACTTGTTCCAGGTCTGTTTGTAGCCAACAGGTCAAGGGGAGGGGGTCCCTCGGAGAGACCACAGACACCAACAAAAAGGGAGAGGGGGGGGGAAGGGGGGAGGGACTTGGGAGGTACAGAACCCAACCACACCCCACACAGGGGTGGGGGGACACTCACTCCCCACTCCCCCCCCCCCCCCCCCGACTGAATGTTTGTGAATACGGGCAACTAAATAACAACAACCTATCACGATGTAACATATATATCATTATGATACCCCACTATGTACAGGACTGATGAACCAGCGAATAAAGAAAACACACCAGATAGCAAGAAGGGGAAGGGGTCTCAGGGAAGTAGGAGGAGTTGGGGTTAGGAGTCTAATTCAAATGCTGGGCACTTGTAAATTGTGAACTATAACTGATGTGTATAGATTTGCTTATAGGGCAGCACGTGGTTAGAACAGCTGCCTACAGCACTGCGGACCTGGGTCACTGTCCGGTAGAGTTTGCACATTCTCCCCGTGTTTGCGTGGGTTTCACCCCCACAACCCAAAGATGTGCGGGCTAGGTGGATGGGCCACACTAAATTGCCCCTTAATTGGAAAAAAAATAATTGGGTACGCTAAATTTAAAAAAAGATTTGCTTTCATTTATTTTAATTTTCGTAGTGTATAAGAAGAAAAAACTCGAACTAAAACATTTTCAAAATAAAAAGAAACCACCTACCTCCTCTGAGCTCATCTCAGTGGAGGGAGTTTTGTAAACCAACAAATTGCTCGGGTTAGGTGAAGGTCCGCCATGAAGTGATACCGTAACGTCAGTGGTATTAGGTTCCAAGAATGGATTCCAAACAGCCCAGCGCAGCATTTGCATGTACGACATTTTGTCCAAGGAGCTGGCAGAAGCGGACTGCTGTGAACAAAAAGATTTGCCTCTTTAAGAAACGCAAGATGGAGTTCAGCATTAATCAATCCATATGCACTTTTAACAGTAAAATATCTCAAGGTACTCCACAGCCCCATTATCTATATCAGGCTTAAAGAAGCATCGCCTTTTATTGGTTTATTAACTTTTTTTTCAGAATCACAGAATTGTTACATTGCTGAAGAAGGCCATCCAGCCCATCGTGTCGGCACCGGCTCTCCGAACGAGCATCATGACTTAGTGTTATTTCCCTGCATTTTCACTGTAACCCTGCACATATAAGACCATAAGACATGGAGCAGAATTAGGCCACTAGGCCCATCGAGTCTGCTCCGCTACTCAATTATGGCTGATATTATTCTCATCCCCATTCTCCTTCCTTCTCCCTATAACCCCTGATCCCCTTATTAATCAAGAACCTATCTATATTTGTCTTAAAGACACTCAGTGACTTGGCTTCCACAGCCTTCTGCGGCAGAGTTCCACAGATTCACCACCCTCTGCCTGAAGAAATTCCTCCTCATCTCTGTTTTAAAGGATCGTCCCTTTAGTCTAAGATTGTGCCCTCTGGTTCCAGTTTTTCCTACGAGTGGAAAAATCCTCTCCACGTCCATTCTGTCCAGGACTTGCAGTATCGTGTAAGTTTCAATAAGATTCCCCCCCTCCTTCTAAACTCCAACGAGTACAGACCTAGAGTCCTCAGGCGTTCCTCAGATGACAAGTTCTTCATTCCAGGGATCATTCTTGTGAACCTCCTCTAGACCCTTTCCAAGGACATCCTTCCTTAGATATGGGGTCCAAAACTGCTCACAATACTCCAAGTAGGAATATCTGACCAGAGCCTTATATAGCCCCAGAAATACATCCCTGATCTCATATTCTAGCCCTCTCGACATGAATGCTAACATTGCCTTTCTAACTGCCAACTGAACCTGTATGTTAACCTTAAGAGAATCGTGAACAAGGACTCCCAAGTCCCTTTGTGCTTCTATATTGCATTTATATATTATAGAATGGTCATCAACTTCAAATTTGTGTTTCAATTTAAATAATCATCCAATGCCCTTTGAATGCCTCGACTGATACTGCCTCTATCACGCTTCCAGGTCGTGCATTCCAGACCCCAATCACTCGCTGTGAGAAAAAGTATTTTCTCATATCGCATTTGCTTTCTTTTCAAATTACTTGATATCTGTATTTCATAGACGTTACAGTGCAGAAGGAGGCCGTTCCCGATCCTTTTACGAGCGGGAACAGTTTCTCCCCATCCACTCTGTCCAGCACCCTCATGATTTTAAACAATTCTTTCAAACCTCCTCTCCTTTTTGTCAAAAAAGCTTGGATCAGATCAAAATGTCAATCCATCAACAATGCGTCACTCTCATTACAGTAAAATCAATACGGAGCTCTTTCTACAATGACCGGATGGGTACAGTGCTGAAATATTAACTCAGTAATATTATACTACCTTATGTTAGATGTATGGTGGATACCTCACTGTTACATTCTGCCCTGTGATTTTTTTTTTGTTCCTTATTTTCCTCTTTGGTGATCTTCTATGTATGGATTATTAAGTGGCTAATAAAAGTTCTCCTCAACACAACCTGCTCTGTGGACCAACCATTTTACAATCTTGGAATGTGAAACTGATGCCTCCTGCAGAGCTTGTGTCATATTGCTCTACAGACCAACCATTTAAACAATAGCAGTAATTTTTTAAATGGGGAAGGGTACTGTTAATCTGTAAAACAAAAGCTTAATCAGATCAAATTGTGGTTATGTAACAATAGAGTGGTTGCTAATTGAGCTGATTTTTCTTCTCATAATTATTACATTACATAGATTGTGCAGCACCTAAACAAGCCAACTTGCTGAATGGGTCCATTTCAATGTTTATGCTCTTTCCACCTCCCTTCACCTAATTAATTCCATCCAGACCAGTGATGGGAAACTGAGGCGAGTGAGTGGGCCGCATGAGTGGTCCTCCTTCATCTGAGTGAGCTGCAAGATTGAAATGGGGTTTGTTCACCAAACATGACCCCATGAATAAGATTGAATGCACACGTCAAATTGTTCATAACGAGTTACAGAAAATGCTTAATCATTTATATATTAATAGACCGGTCATCAACATCAAGTGGTGAAAACAAAATAAAATATTTACGCTTTGGACAGAGATTGAGTGCGCGGCTCTCACAGTCAATATTGTGCGCAATCAGCATGCACCTCATTTTCCTATGCTTTAAGTGTGCGTCACTTCAGTCATAGCAGGAGGACAAAAACTAGATGGACGGAAATTAGCAGAATGTGGCTATCCTGTGCGTGGGCAGTGGTCAATAAAATATCCCATGGGCTGCATTCAGAACTCAGAGGGCCCCTGGAGGGGGTGTCAAATTGCTCACCATTGATCTAGCCTTCTATTCTTTCCTCCTTCATGTGTTTTTCTAGCTTCCCTGTATACATCTGTGCTATTTACTTCATCAACGCCTTTCTGATTGTGGGTTCCACATATTAACCACTCTAAGCACAGGATTTTTTTTCCAGTCTAATGAGCCCAGTCATGATGTCTTGGGAGTCTTCATCCACACCCAAATCTATTTCTGAACAATCTCAATAGGAATGGCGCTTCTCCAGGGGTTTGCTTAATATTTTTGCTTACTGTCCCGATTTTCAAAATCTTTAAGACATGGATATAAAAGAAGGCAACGCAGTGGGTGGTATGATGGCACATCACACTTCTGTGCAAGGAGAGATCAGAGGAGGGGATCTTCATCATTTGAAATATGCTTGGACGCTCGCATAAAGGCTTTGGCATGCGTTCAAAAGAAGGCTTCCTCACCAGGGGAAGGAGTTCAGAGATCGGCTTAATCTGCCCTTGAGCACTTTCAGGAGGTCAGTTCAAAAGCAACTCTGAGAGAATTCTTGTAACAGTTGACTGCTTTTCCCCTTTATTGACCAACAGAAAATATTCTGTGCAAGCAGGGAGCCTAAGGGTCTGAAGGAAAGTGATTTAAAATGGGATAAAGTTTGGACTTTCATTTTTAACCATATAGCTTCACATAGGATGCAAGAGTAGAACTGACCACATTATTTATCAGGTAGGATATTACAATGAAACCATCATTTATGGGCAAATAGGAAGTACATCAATCAACTCAAAGGGGGTGAAATTAACCTATGCTGATAGGGCTAAATGTGTGATTGTGAACTGTGAGCCTGTTTTACATTCAATGGAAAATAAATTTGAGTGAGGTGTAAAACAGACTGCCTATTTGCGCTACTGCGGAAGAACAGTTTGGAGCTCAATACCTCTGAACCCATCAATAATAAACTTCTTAAGAGTAAACTTTTCATGTTGCAGTGTTTGTTCATTAGCTTGTCGGTATGTATGGCATGAGTGATGAATGGCAGAGTAATTATGTACAATGACTGGTAATCTAGAGGCCCATAATAATGCTCTAGGGCACAGTTTTTCAAAATGCGGGTCCCGACACACGGGTGCATCCCAGGCGGGTATCAGGAGAGTGGTGGAGAGATCGGTCACGCCATTCCCCCAGAATTCCCGATCGCAGAGGAAGCGCCCAATGGCCGCTGCCAGCTTTCACATCGAGAGTAGCGGCTGCTGCCACCTTTTAAATGAAAATACTGCAGCCTTCCACCCCAATCAACAGCAGAGAGCAGGGGCGAAATTCTCCGACACCCAGCAGGGTCGGAGAATCACCTGGGGCCACCGAAAATCCCGCCCCCGCCGTGGCAGAGATTCTCCGCCACCCGGGAAGTGGCGGCGGTGGGAATCACGCCACTCCGATCGGCAAGGCCACTGCGGCGATTCTCCGGCCCAAAGTCCCGCCGCTGGGAGGCCTCTCCCGCCGCCGAGATTTGAACCACCTCTGGTGGCAGCGGGATCGGCAGCGCGAGCGGGCCCCCGGGGTCCTGGGAGGGGCGGTGGGCGATCGGACCCCGGGGGGTGACCCCACAGTGGCCTGGCCCGCGATCGGGGCCTCCCGCTCAGACTCCGGGCCAGTGCCCTGGGTGCACTCTTTCTCCTCCGCCGCCGCCACGGCCTCCGCCATGGCGGAAGCGGAAGAGAAACCCACATCGCGCATGCGCCGGTGGTGACGTCAGCGGCAGCTGGCCGCTGACGTCACCGCCGGCGCATGCGCCGACCAGTGAAAGCCTTTTGGCCAGCCCCGCTGCCGGGCGGCGGGCCTGAATGGCCGCTGGCACTGGTTTTTTGCGCCAGTCTTCTGGTGCCAACCGCTCCGGTGCGGGACTAGCCCCCAAAGGTGCGGAGAATTCCCCACCTCTGGGGAGGCCCGAACCCGGAGTGGTTGGCACCATTCCCCTACGCCGGGACCCCCCCGTCACGCCGGGTAGGGGAGAATCCCACCCCAGGTCACACGCCCTGCACATGCATTTGACATTAAGCTTCTTCAGGAGAGACTACTCATGAGATTCCAGGGCAGGATAGAGCAGAGCAAGTGTTAGTTCTGTACAGAGCTCCAGGGCGTCTGGCTAACAGCCAACAAAGAAGAAACCTAACTTGGGAACAAAGCAGTATAAAGATGAGGTATGGTGTTGCCGACGTGCCAATGCAAACAAGGATGCAAAGCCCATGGGCGAAATTCTCCATTTCAGAGACGAAGTGTTGATGCCGGGACTGATTTGCGATTTTCATTCCTGTTGAGGGCGCTAATCAGGGAGCAATTCAGAACATGCTAATGAGCCACTCTCTGCTGGTGCGAATTCCGAGCAATTCCCGGCCCAGCCAGTATTATAATCGTTGGGGCCGGAGTTGACGCCAAAGAGCCTGGCAGCTGGAGCTGTTTTAAAGCACTCCATTTACCACACACACTGCAGCCACCAAGATGATTCAGAGGAGACCTGTCCCCCGAGGTCAGGAGTCCGAAGTGGACCACAGCTCCATGCCAGTGAGAAGGGAAGGGTCACCCTCTTCCCCAGGGTGGGCCACAGACTCCAGCTTACCCACCTGAACACTGTCTGGGAGGTGATGGCAGAGGCAGTCAGCGTTGCCAGGCTCACCAGGAGGAGACTGAAGGGGGGCGGGGGCTGCAATGTATGATGGGATTTAAACTAGCTAACTTGACCACAAGACAGACAGAATCAGACAGAAATAATGTGGTCAGCGAAACACATCCAGAGGAAACAGTTCTTATCAGCAGCCCCAGGCATCCTGCGCTCAGACAATGGTGCAGCTAGGTACCACACTAAGGTAAGGGAAATTGGAGTAAGGGAGAGCGTGAGACAGCAGATTTGATTTGATTTGATTTATTATTTTCACATGTATTAATATACAGTGAAAAGTATTATTTCTTGCATGCTGTACAAACAATACATACCATGCATAGGGAAAGAAGGAGAGACTGCAGAATATAATGTTACAGTTATAGCAAGGTGTAGAGAAAAGATCAACTTAATACGAGGTAGATCCAATCAAAAGTCTGATGGCAGTAAGGAAGAAGCTGTTCTTGAGTCGGTTGGTACGTGACCTCAAGCTTTGGTATCTTTTTCCTGATGGAAGAAGGTGGAAGAGAGTATGTCCAGGATGCATGGGGTCCTTAATTATGCTGGCTGCCTTTTTGAGGCAGCGGGAATTATAGATAGAGTCAATGGATGGGAGGCTGGTTTGCGTGATGGACTGGGCTACATTCATGACCTTTTGTAGTTTCCCGCGGTCTTGGGCAGAGCAGGCACCATACCTAGCTGTGATACAACCAGAAAGAATGCTTTCTATGGTGCATCTATAGAAGTTGGTGAGGATTGTAGCTAACATGCCAAATTTCTTTAGTCTTCTGAGAAAGTAGAGTTGTTGGTGGGCTTTCTTAACTATAGTGTCGGCATGGGGGGACCAGGACAGGCTGTTGGTGATCTGTACACCTGAAAACCTGAAGCTCTCGACCCTTTCTACTTCGTTCGCATTGATGTAGACAGGGGCATGTTTTCCACTATGCTTCCTGAAGTCGATGATAATCTCCTTTGTTTTGTTGACATTGAGGGAGAGATTATTGTCGTTGCACCAGTTCACCAGATTCTCTATCTCATTCACGTACTCTGCCTCGTCATTGTTTGAAATCCGACCCACTACGGTGGTGTCATCAGCAAATTTGAAAATCGAGTTGGAGGGGAATTTGGCCACACAGTCATAGGTGTATAAGGAGTATAGTAGAGGGCTGAGGACACAGCCTTGTGGGGCACCGGTGTTGAGGATGATCGTGGAGGAGGTGTTGTTGCCTATCTTTACTGATTGTGGCCTGTGGGTTAGATGCAAGGGTCTTGAAAAACAACAGATGGCCAGTGGACAGGACATGACTACATCATGGGCTGATCACGCAGTTACCATGCTGCCGAAAGCAAAATTCATTGGTCAAGGTATAATCTATAGGTACAAGAATTGGAACGAGTCCAGCTGAGGCAGGGCTACTGATGTTTGGCAGTTGGACAACCATTGAACCGAAAGCAATGTAAAACAGAGTGGTTCTGGCGTTTATCCAAATCACTCTCCCTCGTACGTTGAACCAAGCCTGGAAAATAAAGCCGTCTTAACCAAAGTTGCTGTCTTCGCGAGTCTTTATGTTAGCTGAACCTCAACTAGGTGGGGAAAAGTCACTACATGAAAGTCAGCTCAATACTCAGTCTCTGAAAATGCTCCTACAGAGACCTCTGGTGAGTCCTCTGCCCTGAGAGGGGCAGAGAACCAGGGAGGGTTCCAAAGGCTGCGGTGCAGGTGTCCTCTGGTTTGGGTGAGCTCTGCTAATCTCCTGCTACCTGATTAGGATTCAGGAAAGTCACGCTCTTGAGAGAACGAAGGATAAGCATGGTAAGTTTAGGGAGCCTTGGATAATGAGGGATACTGTGAACTTCGTCAAAAAGAAAAAGGATGCAGGCTAAAATTGATTTGCTGACCACTAGAAAGGCGGAGGCACAGTGGAGGAAGGCACAAGGGGCAGTGTACGAACATGGTGAAAAGGCGAGTAGGATGCTGGCGCATCAGTTCCGCAAGCGGGATGCGGCTAAGGAAATTGCTGGAGTGAGAGACAAGAGTGGGAATGTGGTGCGGAAGGGGGTAGAGGTGAATGAGGTCTTCAAGGACTTTTATGTGAAACTGTACCGGTCGGAGCCAACAGGGGAGAGGAGGGGAATGGAGAGGTTCCTCGACGGGCTTTCTTTCCCAAAGGTGCAGGAGGAGCAGGTGGAGGGGTTGGGTGCGCCGATTGAGCTGGAGGAGCTAGTTAAGGGAATTGGGCAGATGCAGTTAGGGAAGGCACGGGGCCGGATGGGTTCCCGGTGGAATTCTATAAAACATTTGTGAACCTAGTGGGCCCCTTGCTGGTGCGGACACTTAATGAAGCGTGGGAAGGGGGGACTTTGCCCCCGACGATGTCGCAGGCGCTGATCTCGTTAATCTTAAAGAGGGACAAGGGCCCCCAGCAGTGCGGTTCATACAGGCCCATATCTCTCCTCAACGTAGATGCCAAGGTGCTGGCAAAAATCCTGGCCACCAGGATAGAGGACTGTGTGCCAGGGGTTGTACATGAGGACCAGACAGGTTTTGTGAAGGGAAGGCAGCTGAACACGAATGTGCGGAGATTGTTGAATGTCATCATGATGCCGGCGATTGAGGGGGAGGCAGAGATAGTGGTGGCACTGGATGCGGAGAAGGCCTTCGATAGAGTGCCTCCTCTGTCCCCCTTGTTGTTTTCATTGGCAATCGAGCCGCTGGCGATGGCGTTGAGGGATTCAGAGAGGTGGAGAGGTTTAGTGCGAGGTGGGGAGGAACATAGGGTGTCGTTGTATGCTGATGACCTGTTACTGTATGTGGCAGACCCGGTGGGAGGGATGCCGGGGGTGATGGAGCTGCTAGCTGAGTTTGGGACCTTTACAAACTAAATTTAGGCAAGAGTGAGGTGTTTGTGGTGCACCCTGGAGACCAGGAGGAAGGAATTGGTAGGCTCCAGTTTAGGCGGGCAGGGGAGAGCTTTAGGTACCTGGGGGTGCAGGTGGCCAGGGACTGGGGGACTCATCACAAACATAATTTCACCAGACTTGTAGATCAAATGGAGGAGGAGTTCAAGAGGTGGGACATGTCGCCATTGTCATTGGCGGGGAGGGTGCAGACCGTCAAAATGACAGTGCTTCCGAGGTTCTTGTTCCTCTTTCAGTGCCTGCTCATCTTTATCCCCAGGGCCTTCTTTAGGAGAGTGACTAGCAGTATCTTGAGCTTTGTGTGGGCACATGGAACTCCGAGAGTGAAGAGGGTTTTCCTGGAGCGAGGGAGGGATAGAGGCGGGCTGGCGCTGCACAACATTTTGGGGTACTATTGGGCGGCCAATGTGTCAATGGTGCGTAAATGGGTGATGGAGGGGGGAGGGGTGGCGTGGAAAAGAATGTAGATGGCGTCATGTAGAGGTACGAGCCTGGGTGCCATGGTAACGGCGCCGTTGCCGCTCTCCCCTAAGAGGTTTACCACGAGCCCGGTGGTGGCGGCGACCCTCAGAATCTGGGGACAGTGGAGACGGCATCGGGGGGAAACAGGGGGCTCGATGGAGGCTCCACTGGGTGGCAATCATCGGTTCATCCCGGGGAACAAGGATGGGGGATTTAGGGGGTGGCAAAGGGTGGGCATCAGTAAATTGAGGGACCTGTTTATTGGCGGGAGGTTTGCGGGCCTGGGGGAACTGGAAGATAAATTTGGGCTTCCCCGAGGGAACATGTTCAGATACTTGCAGGTAAAGGCGTTTGCTAGGCAACAGGTAGAGGGAATCCCTTTGCTGCCCTCGCGGGGGACGATGGATAGAGTGCTTTCGGGGGTGTGGGTCGGAGAGGGGAAGGTGTCTGACATCTATAAGGTAATGCAGGAGGTGGAAGAGTCATCAGTGGAGGAGCTGAAGGCTAAATGGGAGGGGAGACTTGGGGAGCAGATAGAGGACGGGACTTGGGCGGATGCCTTGGAGAGAGTCAACTCTTCCTCTTCATGTGCGAGGCTTAGCCTCATCCAATTTAAGGTGATGCACCGGGCCCACATGTCCAGGACTAGGATGAGTAGGTTCTTTGGGGGTGAGGACAGGTGCACCAGGTGTTCGGGGAGTCCAGCGAATCATGCCCATTTGTTCTGGGCATGTCCGGCACTGGAAGAATTCTGGAAGGGGGTGGCGGGGACGGTGTCGAGGGTGGTTGGATCCAGGGTCAAACCAGGGTGGGGACTCGCGATTTTTGGAGTTGCGGTGGAGCCGGGAGTGCAGGAGGTGAAAGAGGCCGGTTTCTGGCCTTTGCGTCCCTAGTAGCCCGGCGGAGGATCTTGCTACAGTGGAAGGATGCGAGGCCCCCAAGTGTGGAGACCTGGGTCAATGACATGGCGGGATTTATAAAGTTGGAAAGGGTTAAATTTGCCCTGAGAGGATCAGTACAAGGGTTCTATAAACGGTGGCAGCCTTTTCTGGACTTCCTGGCTGAAAGATGGGTATCTTGGTCAATAGCAGCAGCAACCAGGGTGGGGGGGGGGGGGGGGGGGGGAGAGTGATTTTGCTACGGTTGTGTAACTTAACAACGGGTTAACTTAAGTTGTTGTTAATATGTTGGGTTGTTCATTGAGGAGGGATAAAGGTTTATGATTGTTGTTATTACTGTTATCGTTGGTATTTTAGTATGGTTTGATGTTGTTGTGTAAATTAAAAAAATTTCAATAAAAATTATTTTTTTTTTTAAAAGGAAAAGGAGACTTTTGTATGGTCTAGAAGCCTGGGGACAGTCAAAACCCTTGAGGAGTATAAAGAAAGTAGGTAGATACTTAAGCAGGAAATTAGGAGGGCTAGGAGGGGTCATGAAAAGTCCTTGGCAAGTAGGATTAAGATGAATCCCAAAGCTTTTTATTCATATGTAAAAAGCAAGAGGGTGGCCAGGGAAAGCATTGGACGACAAGGACAGTAGGGGGAATCTATGTGTTGAGCCAGAGGAAATGGGTGAGGTACTAAATGAGTACTTTGCATCAGTGTTCACCAAAGAAACGGACTTTGTGGAAGATGATTCTTGGGTAGGGTGTGTGGCTAGTCTGGATTATGCGAACATTGAAAAAGTGGAGGTATTGGGTCTTTTAAAAGATATTAAGGTAGATATGTCTCCTGGGCCAGATGGGATTTCCCCAAAATACTGAGGCAAGCAAGGGAGGAAATTACTGGCGCCTTGACTGACACATTTGTATCCACATTGGCTACAGGTGAGATCCCAGAGGACTGGAGAATAGCTAATGTAGTACGGCTGTTTAAGAAAGGTAGCAGGAAAAATCCTGGAAACTATAGGCGGGTGAGCTTCACATTGGTAGTAGGTAAATTATTGGAGATAATTCTCAGGGACAGGATTTATACCCATTTGAAAGCAAATGGACTCATTAGCGATAGACAGCATGGTTTTGTGAAGGTGAGGTCATGCCTCACTAACTTGATCGAGGTTTTTGAGGCGGTGACAAAGATGATTGATGAGGGGAGGGCGGTGGATGTTGTTTACATGGACGTCAGTAAAGCCTTTGACAAGGAGCTTCATGGCAGACTGATACAAAAGGTGAAGTCACATGGGATCAGAGGTGAGGTGGTAAGATGGATACAGAACTGGCTTGGTCACAGAACACAAAGGGTAGCAGTGGAATAAGAACATAAGAACTAGGAGCAGGAGTAGGCCATCTGGCCCCTCGAGCCTGCTCCGCCATTCAATGAGATCATGGCTGATCTTTTCAGGACTCAGCTCCACTTTCCGGCCTGAACACCATAACCCTTAATCTCTTTATTCTTCAAAAAACTATCTATCTTTATCTTAAAAACATTTAATGAAGGAGCCTCTACTGCTTCACTGGGCAAGGAATTCCATAGATTCACACCCCTTTGGCTGAAGAAGTTCCTCCTAAACTCAGTCCTAAATCTACTTCCCCTTATTTTGAGGCTATGCCCCCTAGTTCTGCTTTCAAAATTTTTTTTTCTGAATGTATGATTGTGACTAGTGGTGTTCCACAGGGATCTGTGCTGGGGCCTTTTGTTTGTAGTATACATAAACGATTTGGAGGAAAATGTAGCTGGTCTGATTAGTAAGTTCGCGGATGACACCAAGGTTGATGGAGTGGCAGAGGATTGTCAGAGCATACAGCAGGACATGGATAGGTTGGCGACTTGGACAGAGAAATGGCAAATGGAATTTAATGCTGACAAATGTGAGGTAATGTATTTTGATAGGTCTAACATAGAGGGGAAATATACCATAAATAGAAAAACTCTTACGAATATAGAAAGTCAGAGTGATCTGGGTGTGCACGACCACAGATCTTTGAAGGTGGCAACACAAGTGGACAAGGTAGTCAAGAAAGCATACAGAATCCTTGCCTTCACTGGACGGGGCATTGAGTATAAAAACTGGCAAGTCATGCTACAGTGTATGGAACCTTGGTAAGGCCGCACTTGGAATATTGCGCACAATTCTGGCCACCACACTACCAGAAGGATGTGGAGGTTTTGGAGAAGGTGCAGAGGAGGTTTACCAGGATGCTGCCTGGTCTGGAGGGTGTTAGCTATGTGGCGAGGCTGAATAGACTCAGGCTGTTTTCATTAGAAAGATGGAGGTTGAGGTCTACAAGATAGAGGTCTACAAGATTATGAGGGGCATGGATAGAGTTGATGGGAAGGCACTCTTTCCCAGGGTGGATGAGTCAGTCACAAAGGGACGTAGGTTTAAGGTCCATGGAGCAAAGTTTAGAGGAGATGTGCGAGGCAAGTTTTTTACGCAGAGTGGTGAATGGCTCGAATGCGTTGCCAGGGAAGGTTTGTGGGAGCAGATACATTAACGGCATGACAAACACATGGATAGGATGGGTATAGAGGGATACGGCACAAGGAAGTGGTGAGTGTTTTGGCAAAGGTTGGTTTCATGGCCGGTACAGTCTTGGAGGGCCGGACGGCCTGTACCTGTGCTGTATTATTCTTTGTTCTTTGTACCTCTGCATTGGGGCGGCGCTCCTGAGGCGTGCCGACACCTGGTGTGCTCGGCCCTTGATGATAAAGCAGAACATCTGAGGGTATTTTGGGGTGTTCTGGGTGGGCTCCCAGATGACCAGAGGCCTTCTAAGCATTCAAAGGACATAGGCAGGATTTAGCAGTGTGAACAGCCAGGAGCCTGTACCACACAGGGGTGCGATTAAATGCAGAAATGGTGGTCTGAGTTGGCCACCCCGATCTCAAGGGAGAGGACCCAAGTCCACTGACTCAGCACCAAGCCAGTACTCGATACTGCGCCTAACCTGGCCAACCATTTCCCAGCAAGCCCGACAGTTTTCAATGGTTTCTTTGTATTTTTTTAGCATCCCGCTCCCCTCTGCAGCCATGCCACCCAGTCCACATTTATCAATACTTGTAGTAATTCGCACCCACAAAACATCTGCCTGAGAGCAGCGGAGCATCGCGGGAGGACGGAGCATACCGTGTCCAACCCGCTTATCGCATTTAATGTATGCAAATGTCGGTTTTGCATGCTGGTGCGGGCCGCAAACCTCATTATCGCCATGAGTAAGTTAACGCAGCATGATGCCCGAATTGGTGACGTGCAGGGACTGGCAAATGAGAGGATAAGTTTCAGATTTTGAAAAGAGAAGTGGTGGGTGAAAGATTCCTTTTGAGGTTGAAACCCCAGAGACAGTTATTAACTTACAGCCAACTTCAAATGTAAAGACTATGCTGCTGTAGCTGCCCTGTAATACCACATTAAAAAGACACCAAAGGCCCATGAAGCTGTCAGCATTCTGAATAGCATCTCCCAGTAGTTTCCAGTGCTGAGTAAAACAAGCATTTGGTTACTATTGCCCTTCGCGACAACCTGCACATGCAAGGTTGGATTTTCCATTTTCATAAAGATGAAGACGGCACAAAGGAACTGGCTGAAGTCGGCACCTGATATGCACATTGTCCTGTCTTCCTTTGAACCTGATTCAAATTAGATCATGAGGACCAAGAAGCTTCCCTTTTGCATTAAAGGGAAGCGAACGTGACATGTGTCGCAAAGGTCAGCCAGCGTGAGTCCCGAAGGTCGGCCAGTTGGCAAGAGGGGTTCCCGTGACAGAAAGTTTGCAAAACACTGCTCTAGGGCCATGGGTTCAAATTGCATCGTGGCAGCTGGTGGAATTTAAACACACATTTTTTAATAAAGTGACCATGAAACTATCAATGATTGTGTAAAAACCCATCTGGTTCACTAATGCCCTTGAGGGAAGGAAATCTGCTGTCCTTACCTGATCTGGTCTACGTGCGATTCCAGATCCGGAAGAATGCAAATGACTCTTAACTCCTCTCATAAGCAATTAGGGATGGGCAAGCAATGTTGGCCTTGCCAACAATGTCTATATCCAATGAACAATTTTTTTTATTTGCTCATACCATGGAGTGATTTTCATGCTGTTTAGTTTCAAATGGACAGGATTTGAGATATGCAAACTTGTGCCCAAGGTCATGGAATGTGAACATGTGCAATTAACTGCTTCCTGAACAAGCTCAGCAGCCAGTACGAGCAACCTGATGGAAGCACATCATCGGTGAGTTTATGTTAATTTCTGGGTGGAAAAATCGCTAAAACCCCAGCCATTCTGTACCCTGCTAATAATTCAGTGGTGTATTCACATTTCCAAAATGATAAGGCAGATTAATTGTGGCAACTACAGTGTGGTTGCTGCTTTAACTCTGGATAACTGGCTTTGTGACACATGTTACAGAGGATATAAAAAAAACAGAAAAAATCAGAAAGCCAATCGGTTTATGAATCGGAATAAATTAATCATGAAGAATTCATGCTTTACGGTTCCCTGTGTTTAAATTTTTAATTAAAAAAAACACAATTTTCAATTATTCTCCAATTGGATACATTTTTTTATATTTGTAAATTAGTTTCCTACGGTTGCAAGTAAGCTACAAATCAATCAAATTAACGATTAACTTATTAATAAACAATGCAATCGTTAAGTAAAGCAGGTCTCAAAGGATAGGTTCAATATGTGATGTGAGGGAAATTTATGATATAAATATCTAGTTGTGAAAAACAAAAAAACAAAACACTAAAATTGATTTTGTAACTTTAGTTATGAGGCAAGTATTGTTTGATTAAAATGCAATTACTAAGAGGGCCATCAATTTAGAAATCTCTTCACTGGTTAAAGTTGGGCCACGCAGATTTTAATTGCTCACGATTTTCTCAATCTTAAAAAGCCACTGGCTGATTTGCAATTATTTTCTGCCACAACATAAACATAAAATGAGGCAAGTGCTTTAATTTGTTTGTAATATTTATTAAACAGCTGTGGTAAAGATTTTTACAGGAATTGGATTCAGGTTCCATTTTCAGTCAAAGGCTCGGTTAAATTCCTATGCTAAAAATATAGGCTTGAGCTGGATCATAAATTATTAGTGTCCAAGAACCATTCTTATAAAGCAAGTTCTGTGTATTATTTCCTAAATTGCAAAATAATTTAAATTAAATGAGAGTCAGGATAGGCCCATATATTTGATTTTCTTTTCGAATTCAACAAATCAGTAAGTCCATGGCTGTCCAGGAGTGTAAAATTCTGATGAAGCATTAGTGGACCCATTGTGGCATTGCTCACGGTGAGTCAGATTTTCACTGTTTAAATGTTTCTCTGGACCTTGAGGACAGGCAGTGGAATTTCTGCATGGTTCAGCATTCAAACCCCATGATGTCTGGGCTCACAAGGTAGACATGTAACTAACTCTCATCCTTCTTCCCTCTATGCCATTCAGCCATGTTGGCAAAAACCAGACAGAATCCATCCTTTTCGACAACAGAATGCCAGGCCTCGACTGAATGCCTCAGTTTGGGGGTACTTAAGTCACACAGACGAGAAATGTGCCAAGTTCACGCCCCCGCACCACCAGTGAATTAACGGGAATCTTGACCTTCAATGCTGAGAAACTTATTATAATAAATTCACATGTCATTATCAGGCCTCTACACCCGATCATCCCCCGCATTAGATAATCCACTCACATCGGCATGAGGACACGGCGTCGTGAATTACGACTGGTCTCCCATAGTGTGCACCTCTCGGGCTAACCCACCAGAGACTCTCAGCTGAGTGTATCGCTCAGTGGGGTCATAACAGAACAGTACTCGAGCACTGCCCCCGGCAATGCACCTGGCACTGCCCTCATTGCCGCCAGGAGGCAGTGTCAGGTGCAGTGTCACAGTGGGGTTGCACAGCGGTTCCCTTTTAACTTTGGTGCATCAGGGCTGCCTTTAAAAACAGTGCCCCGATCTTTGGAAAATGAAGCTGCTGGCTCAGTCAGAGCCCGCCCTGCTAGCATGACATTGTGGGGCCTGCCCCTTCAACTTTTATGAACTAAGTTCCCAGCAATACATTGGAGTAAAACACGCTAGTGCCAACAGCTTCAGTGCCATTTTGCCTGCCCGCCCTCTGCTACACTCTACAAATAAAGGTCAAGTTTCGCCCTTTGTTTTTCTCTTCACAGATGCTGCCAGGCCTGCTGAATATTTTCTGTTTATATTTGGATTTCCAGCACCTGCAGCGCTTTGCTTTTGCCTTGACAATTCTATAGTCCTATTCTCTGGTCAATCCACAGTAAAATTAACTCTACAAGATCACTGGGTGATTAGTTCTCTATTTATGAAACTAACCTGGGATTGACAAGCACGTCATTAACACTTCAACTGAAAGCATTCAAGGTTAGAAAAACAGCAGCTTCTTGGAATTAATGTGTTTACCATATTAGAATTCCTTATGTCAACCACGTAGCTTTACGTGACCAGGATCAATTTCTTGGTCTATCCCTGCCTGGCCTTATCGACATCACTTTGCAGGAACAAAAGATCTGTCATATAAATCTATGAAGCATTATGTGATCATTTGATAATTATCTCCATAATAATGAAGGTAGTTGATTGTTGCTTATACAGTGGTCTGCAGGGTCTCCTGCTGTCCTTTAGGGTATCAGACGCAATGAAACAATCAGTTTCCAGATTAATTGTATTTACCATGTGTCACATAGCTTATCGATGTTGTGTGCTCCAACTACAGCCTGGCAATATATAATAATACAACAGTAATTAAGACCATAAGATATAGGAGCAGAATTAGGCCATTTAGCCCATCGGGTCTTCTCCGCCATTCAATCGTGATTGATATGTTTCTCACCCCCATTCTCCTGCCTTCTCCCCGCACCCTCTGATCCCTTATTAATCAAGAACTTATCCATCTCTGTCTTAAAGACACTCAGTGACTTGACCACCACAGCCTTTGTTGGGCCACCACAGCCTTCGGTGGCAATGGGTTCCACAGGTTCACCACCCTCTGGCTGAAGAAATTCCTCCTCATCATACTTTTAAAGGACCGTCTCTTCAGTCTGAGGCTGTGTCTTCGGGTTCTAGTCTTTCTAGATTAAAACTGTTGAATTCATTGTTGTAGCAGATTCCTGCAAGTATTACATTTATTTGATGTATTGTTTTTTGGTGTCATCATTAGTTACAGCAATAATCTATGGGGAGGGGTTAAAAATAAATATAGGTAATATGACTGTGCACTGAATGGGGTTGAACAAGACATGAGGCAGCTAGCATGCCCTCATTAACATATTTTGCCATTTAGACAGCAGAATTCAAGTGGCACTGGGAGCAGGTTCGCATTATGTTCTCTGCACTGGGGTACAGTGAATGACAAAAATAAATTTGCAAACATATGCCTCTTCCAAAACATAGAAGAGGCTTAAGCCAGGAGTTCCTTCATAGCTGTTCCCACTTCACTGCACTGACTTTGCTGGTCGTGTGGCGGTGGCCTTGTTTACATATATTAAACAAGTTTTCATTGCACTTCGATTGAAGTTACAACAATGGAACCTGGAGCAGCACTGAGAAAATTCCTGGCTAGAGCCTAAAGATGTTCTCACTTTCCAGCCTTCTGAACGTTATATTGTGTTCAACAACTTCAGGCTGTGGACTCTCTCTCCTCCATCTTGACCACCCTATTGTAATCCCATATTTTGTTTAAACATCACCCTGCAAAGTGCCATCTGTCACTTGTTCTTGAGATTTGCTTCCACAGAGCACTGACTCTTCTGCTATTAACATATTCTGCTATCTTACCTCTACTCCATGATCATTACCTTCTTTAGACTTTAACAAGACTATCAACACTCCCTTTGTCTTGTGTTCCGTAACATTTTATCAAATCTCCCCTAGTTTACACCTATCCCATACCTTCTATTTTGCCCCACCCCTCTCTAACAGTATAAAATCCATCACATTTGTCCCTCTCTTTAGCTCCAAAGAAGAGTCATACAGACTCAAAATGGTAACTCTGTTTCTCGCTTCACAGTTACTGCCAGACCTGCTGAACTTTTCCAACATTCTTTGTTTTTATTTCAGGTTTCCAGCATACGCAGTATTTTGTTTTCATCTCACAAGATGTCAATCTGACAACAATACAGCCATAATGAAATTCAATGTGTGAACACTGGACATTTCAAATATAGCTGACAAAAACAAAAAATGCACAACAGAGAGGGAGATTAATATTTCTGCTTGGACTCCAAACACTTGAGCATACAATCTAGGCCAGCGTTCCAGTTCTTTCTTGATGAGAATATTGCACAGGACCATGGAAACAGAACTCCTCTTCATCTGTATTTTAACTCCAACTACTGACTTGGCACTGTAACCCTTAATATCCTTGCCTAATAAAAGTCTCTCAATCTCATTCTTGGAATTTTTCTGTAGTCTGTAGTTCAGATTTTAAATAACCTAAGGGTAGCTCCCTGGCATCACCATTGATTGACCTAGCTCTAATTTTGAACTTATACTCCCCTGTTCTCAACTTTCCCACCAGAGGAAATAGCTTCTCTGTATCCAGCCTATAATCCCCTAAAACCCCTCAATTGGATCACCCAATTGGATCTTCTATACTCAATGAATTATAAGTGTAATTTATGCAACCGGTTAATTTAACAATTTAATTTAACCCTGGTATCGTCCTGTGTCACGCCACATCCAAGGCTAATATATCCTTCCTGATATATTTTGGAACTGAATGCAGGTTCTGAATTAGGCACGCTACAGCCTTCCGCACTTTACATTTGTTCAACAACTTCAGACTGAGAATTCTCTCCTCCACCTTCAACCCATTTTTATTTCTGTCAATTTATTTTAATTTCTTCCATTTTTCCCTCAACATTGTTTCCCCTCCCCGCAACCCACCAGGGCCATCTGTTCCCTGTTCCTAGTTGTCCTTTGACACATGCTTACCTTCGATCAGCCATGAGCACATTCTAATCTCCTTATGTGCCACTATTAGCACCTTCTTAGGCTTGATCACCACCATTTACGTTCCCTCTATCTTTTTGTCCATAACATCTTCGTCAATCTCCACTTATCGTTGGCCCTCTATCCAGCCCCACTGCTCCAGCCCCCCCCCCCCCACCCCCGCAACATATAAATCTGATCCTATTTCCAGTTCTCTCTAGCTTTGACAGAGTCATCCAGACTCGAAACATTAGCTCCATTCTCTCCCCACAGATCTGTCAGAAAATGTTCAGTATTATCTATTTGTGTTCATTTGCATAACAATCCCCCTAAGTGTATCAGATACTAAAATACACAATCTCATACATACAGAGGCGGTCATGCATTGTTCACTATGTGCACCATACAACATCAACCCCTTTCGACGACACAGTAGGAGAATATCTATGGCACTCACTTCGAATCACAATGCAATATCAACTCAGTGCAATGCAGGCACATCCTTCACCTAGACTGCACTTCCTTTGATTGCATTAACATTTTTAATTAGCACAGGATTGTCCATGCCTCATCTGTAATGCTGGCCACATCGTCAAAGATATAAGAGATATACCAGATAATAACATCCAAATACTGACTAAAGCTGAGGTCAAAGCAGTATTGCAATGACTGAGAGTTTTGTATGTTATATCTTTGAAAGATCAAACAGGTTTTGGCTTGTTGGACCTTAAATGCAAACAAGAGTTAAACTGATGAGCCATTTTCGCTGTCTGTGACTTGACACACCTCAAAATGTACACCGTTAATTTTACCAAATGGTGCTCAAATTTCCTGTGCAACAGTTCGTGAAACTGAAACAATACAATCATTATTTAAGTGGTTTTGTTTCATTTATATTTGTCGTGCTTTGTAAAGGATTTCATACCTCCACCCACCAACACGTACAAAACAAACTACACCATGGTGATTCCAATCACCAGGCAACAGGAAAAGCTCATGCTCTTATATAACGACTCTTCAGCCAATTAGTAATTCAGTGAACATATAGAAAAGCTAGATTTTTTTAAATCCTCATACGCCTACCACTTTTAAATTTTTTAAAATTTGTGTACAGGATGTGGGCATCGCTGTTTAGGCCAGCATTTATTGCCCATCCCTGGTTGCGCTCTTGGACCGTTGCAGTCCCTGAGGTGAAGGTACACCCACTGTGCTGTTAGGGAGGGAGTTCATGGATTTTGCCCCAGTGACAGTGAAGGAACGGCGATATATTTCCAAGTCAGGATGTTGAGTGACTTAGACGGGAATTTCCAGGTGATGGTGTTTCCAGGTATCTGTTGCCCTTGTCCTGCTAGATGGTAGTGATTGTGAGTTTGGAAGGTGCTGTCTAAGCAACCTTGGCAAGTTACTGGTACACACGGCTGTCACTGTTTGTCGGTGGTGGAGGGTTTGAATGTTTGTGGAAGGGGGCTTTGTCGTGGAAGGGGGCTTTGTCCTGGATGGTGTCAAGCATCTTGAGTGTTGGAGCTGCACTCATCCATTCAAGTGGAGACCATTCTATCACACACCTGACTTGTGTCTTCTAGATGGTGGACAGGCTTTTGGGTTGTCAGGATTTGAATTACTCGCCATAGGATTCCTAGCCTTGGACCTGTCCTGCTAGTCACAGAATTAATGTGGCCAGTCCAGTTCAGTTTCTGATCAATGGTAACACTCAGGATGTTGTTTGCGGGGGATTCAGCAATGGTAATGGCACTGAATGTCAAGGGGCATTGGTTAAATCCTCTCTTGTCGAAGATGCTCATTGCCTGGCGCATGTGTGGCAATGTAACTTACTATTTGTCAGCCCAAGCCTGGGTATGTCCAGGCTTTGCTGCATTTGGACATGGACTGCTTCAGTATCTGAGGAGTTGTAAATGGTGCTGAATATTCTGCAGTCATCCACAAACATCCCCACTTCTGACCCTATGATGCAAGGGAGGTCATTGATGAAGCAGCTGGAACGACTTCCGGTTGCGGCTATGACTAGCTAAGCCGCACATTTGGAAGCTCCTGCGACAAAGGTGTTTTTGGGCCAATTGGAGGGCCCCAACGGTGCTGAAAAGACGAATCCCGGTGGGGGAAGGTCCCCTGAGGAGAACTAGACCGATTTTATGGTCGGTACCCGGAGTGGAGCGGCAAGAAAAACGGCAGCAGCTCCCCAAAAAAAGCAGGGGAAGAAAATCAAAATGGCGGCCGGCGGCGCGTCGGAGGAGTGGAAGAAATGGGCGGAGGAGCAGCAGGCCGCTCTCCTCCGTTTTTTCACGGAGATGAAAGTGGAGCTCTTAGAGTCCATGAACGCGACGGCCACCAGGTTGGTGGGAGCCCAGGCGATCCAAGAGGCGTCGATTAAAGATCTGCAGCAGGAGATGACCGCGAGGGAGGAGGAGGCCACAGTCATCGGGGCAAAGGTGGAGGTGCACGAGGCACTCCACATGAAGTGGCAGAGCCGCTTCGAGGAGCTGGACACTCGGATGAGGAGGAAAAATTTGAGGATCCTGGGCCTGGAAGAAGGCCTGGAGGGGTCGGATCTCCCGGGATATGTGGCGGAGATGTTGAGCTCCCTGATGGGGGAAGGGGCCGGTCCGGCACCCCTGGAATTGGAAGAGGCATACCGGGTCATGGCCAGGAGGCCTAGGGCAAACGAGCCCCCGAGGGCGGTGCTGGTGCGGTTCCAGCGGCTAAGTGATCGAGAGAAAGTCCTGAGGTGGGCAAAAAGGGAGAAAAGCAGCAAGTGGCAGAACTCGACGGTAAGGGTGTACCAGGACTGGAGTGCGGAGGTGGCAAAGCGGCGGGCCCGGTACAACCGGACAAAGGCGGTGCTACACGCGAAAAAGATCAAATTTGGAATGCTGCAACCGGCGCGCTTGTGGGTCACCTACAAGGACCAACATCATTATTTCGAGTCCCCAGAGGAGGCCTGGACCTTTGTACAAGAGGAAAAGTTGGACACGAACTAAAACCTGGGAGCACCGGCGGTCGTAGCCGCCTGGGGACTCTTGATTGAGCAAGTGGCCCTTTTCTTTTTCAGGCCAGGTCGGAACTGGGTAACAGTTTCGTGGATTGTTTGGGGTGTTTTTTTTCTCGAACGGTTGACTTTTCTGAATATCTTGAAGGTTTCGAGTTGTTGGGTGTTTCTGTATATTTGTACTGTTGAAATCTCTATTGTGGGTCGTTGGCTTCTTATGGGGTGTTTCTTCCCGTTTCCAATTTCCCTTAGTTATTTACCCCTCTTACCCTTTTCCTTTGGGTGCTTGGGGGGGTTTTTTGTTCTTTTTTTTCTTTTCGGGTTATGGTTATCTGCGGTTATTTATACTGTTTGATGGAGGGTGATGGTTGGGCACACTGTTAGTTGATAGCTAGTTAATTATTTTGTTATTTAAGTATGTAGTTAAGTATTTATGTATTTAGTTGCCATTGGGTATTTATATCGTTAAGTTGGGGAGACGGGAGGGGGGGGAGCGGGTTGATTATGCGGGTCTTTCTCTGGGGTTTTAAGGGGATCTTTCACGGGCGCAGATGGGGTGAACCGGGAGGAGTCGGAATGTGGCAGGAGCAGCCGGGTCAGCGGAGACCAGCTGACTCTCGGGAGTACGATGTTGGGTACATCGCGGCTAGGAGGGGTCCTAGCCGGGGGGGGGGGGGGGGGGGGGGTGGGGGCTGGGGGGGGGCACCGGGTTGCTGCTGGAAAGACCAGGGACGAGAAGGGGAGAGCCGGGGGGGTGGGGGGGGGGGGGCCATCGCTATGGGAAGCGGGTCAGAAAAGGAGGGATGACCCGGGGCGAGCAAGGGACAAGACATGGCTAATCAACAGGGAGTAGGGACGGGTCGCTCTGCGATCCGATTGATCACGTGGAACGTAAGGGGGCTGAATGGGCCGGTCAAAAGATCAAGGGTCTTCTCACACCTGAAGGGACTGAAGGCTGATGTAGCAATGCTGCAGGAGACTCATTTGAGGGTAGCAGATCAGGTCCGTCTGAGAAGGGGGTGGGTGGGACAGGTGTTCCACTCAGGCTTGGATATCAAGAACCGGGGGGTGGCGATTTTGGTGGGAAAGAGGGTGTCGTTTGTGGCGGCAGAGGTGGTGGCAGACAAGGAGGGCAGGTACGTGATGGTGAGGGGTAGGTTGCAGGGAGAGAATGTGGTACTGGTAAATGTGTATGCCCCGAACTGGGACGACGCGGGTTTTATGAGGCGCCTGCTGGGCCTCATCCCGGGACTGGAGGCAGGGGGCCTGATCATGGGAGGGGACTTTAATACGGTGTTAGACCCTGGGCTGGATAGATCGAGTTCCAGGACGAATAGGAGGCCGGCAGCGGCAGAGGTGTTAAGGGGGTTCATGGAGCAGATGGGAGGGGTAGACCCATGGAGATTTGGTAGGCCTAGGGCGAGGGAGTATTCTTTTTTCTCCCACGTCCACAGAGTGTACTCTAGGATCGATTTTTTCATATTGAACAGGGGGCTGATACCGAGAGTGCAGGACACGGAGTACTCGGCCATTGCGATATCGGACCATGCACCACATTGGGTGGACGTGGACATGGGGGAGGCGCGGGATCAACGCCCGTTGTGGCGCCTGGATGTAGGGCTGTTGGCGGACGAAGAGGTGTGCAGAAGGGTGAGAACGGGCATTGAGAACTATCTGGGTACGAATGACACAGGTGAGGTGCAGGTGGGGACGGTCTGGGAGGCCTTGAAAGCAGTGATTAGAGGAGAGCTGATCTCCATAAGGGCACACAGAGAGAGGAAGGAGAGGCAGGAAAGGGAGAGGCTGGTGGGGGAGCTCCTAGAAGTAGATAGGAAATATGCGGCGGCACCAGAGGAGGGGCTATTAAGGGAGCGGCGTAGCTTGCAGGCCAGGTTCGACCTACTGACCACTAGGAAGGCGGAAATGCAGTGGAGAAGGGCGCAGGGTGCGGCGTATGAGTACGGGGAAAAGGCGAGCAGGATGCTGGCACACCAGCTTCGTAAGCGAGATGCAGCCAGAGAGATTGGGGGAGTGAGAGAGAGGGGTGGGGACGTAGTGCAGAAGGGGCAAGAGGTGAATAGGGTCTTTAGGGACTTCTATAGGGAATTGTATAGGTCTGAACCGCCGAAGAGGAGAGGGGGAATGAAGAACTTTCTCGACAAATTGGGGTTCCCAAAGGTACAGGAGGAGCTGGTAGAAGGGTTGGGGGCGCCGATAGAGCTGCAGGAGCTAATTAAAGGGATAGGCCAGATGCAGGCGGGGAAGGCGCCGGGGCCGGATGGGTTCCCGGTGGAGTTTTACAGGAAATTTGTGGACTTGGTGGGTCCAGTGCTGGTGCGAGCCTTTAATGAGGCGCGCGAGGGGGGGGGTTCTGCCCCCAACAATGTCGCAGGCCCTGATCTCCTTGATTTTGAAGCGGGACAAGGACCCGGTCCAGTGCGGGTCCTACAGGCCCATCTCCCTCCTGAATGTTGACGCCAAGCTGTTAGCAAAGGTCCTGGCAACCAGGATAGAGGACTGTGTGCCAGGGGTAGTCCATGAAGACCAGACGGGGTTCGTGAAGGGACGCCAACTTAACACAAATGTCCGGAGATTGTTAAATGTGATTATGATGCCAGCAGTGGAAGGGGAGGCGGAGATAGTGGTAGCGTTGGACGCGGAGAAGGCATTTGACAGGGTGGAGTGGGAATACTTGTGGGAGACGTTGGAAAGGTTTGGGTTTGGGGAGGGATTTATCAAGTGGGTAAAACTGCTCTATTCAGCTCCGATGGCAAGTGTGGTAACAAACGGGAGGAGGTCAGAATATTTTGGGCTCCATCGAGGTACTAGGCAGGGATGTCCCCTATCTCCCTTACTCTTTGCATTAGCGATTGAGCCGTTGGCGATGGCACTGAGGGGTTCAGTGGGGTGGAGAGGACTGACAAGGGGAGGGGAGGAACATCGGGTCTCGCTCTATGCGGATGATTTGTTGTTGTATGTGGCAGACCCGGAGGGGGGAATGCCGGAGGTAATGGGGATACTAGCGGAGTTCGGGGACTTTTCGGGGTATAAATTAAATCTGGGGAAAAGTGAGGTCTTTGTAATACACCCAGGAGACCAAGGGGAGGGAATTGGGAGGCTCCCCTTCAAAAGAGCAGTTAAAAGTTTTAGGTATTTGGGGGTGCAGGTGGCAAAGAACTGGGGGACCCTCCACAAGTTGAACTTTTCCAGACTGGTGGAACAGATGGAGGAGGAGTTTAAGAGGTGGGACATGGTGCCGCTGTCGCTGGCAGGGAGGGTGCAGTCAGTTAAAATGACGGTCCTCCCGAGGTTCTTGTTTTTGTCCCAGTGTCTGCCCATCTTCCTCCCCAGGGCCTTTTTCAAGAAGGTAACGAGTAGTATCATGGGATATGTGTGGGCACATGGCACCCCGAGAGTTAGAAGGGTCTTTTTGGAGCGGAGTAGGGATAGTGGAGGGCTGGCGTTACCCAACCTTTCAGGATATTACTGGGCGGCAAATACATCGATGGTACGAAAGTGGATGATGGAAGGGGAGGGGGCAGCCTGGAAGCGCATGGAGAGAGCTTAGGGGCACTGGTAACGGCACCATGGCCGCTCCCTCCCACGAGGTATACCACGAGCCCGGTGGTGGCGGCCACCCTCAAGATCTGGGGGCAGTGGAGGCGACACAGGGGGGAAGTGGGAGGTCTGATAGGGGCACCACTAAGAGGGAACCACAGATTTGCGCCGGGAAACACAGGAGGGGGATTCCAGAGCTGGCAGAGGGCGGGTATTAGACAACTGAGGGACTTGTTTATAGAGGGGAGGTTTGCGAGCCTGGGAGAGCTGGAGGAGAAATTTGGGCTCCCCCCGGGGAACACGTTCAGGTACCTCCAAGTGAAGGCATTTGCCAGACGACAGGTAGAGGGGTTCCCCGCGCTTCCCGACAGGGGGGTGAGTGATAGGGTGCTATCAGGGGTCTGGGTCGGGGAGGGGAAGATCTCGGACATCTATAAGATTATGCAGGAGGTGGAGGAGGTACCAGTAGTGGAGCTGAAAGATAAGTGGGAGTTAGAGCTGGGGGAACAGATAGAGGACGGGACATGGGCAGACGCCCTGGAGAGGGTCAACTCGTCGTCGTCATGTGCGAGACTAAGTCTCATTCAATTTAAGGTACTGCATAGAGCCCACATGACGGGGACAAGGATGAGTCGGTTTTTCGGGGGTGAAGACAGGTGTATTAGATGTTCGGGAAGCCCTGCGAATCATGCACATATGTTTTGGGCATGTCCGGCACTGGAGGAGTTCTGGAAGGGGGTGGCAGGGACGGTGTCGAGAGTGGTGGGGTCCAGGGTCAAGCCAGGATGGGGACTTGCGATCTTCGGGGTTGGGGTGGAACCGGGGGTACAGGAGGCGAGGGAGGCTGGAATATTAGCCTTTGCGTCCTTGGTGGCTCGGAGGAGGATCTTGATTCAGTGGAGGGGGGACAAAGACGAAGGAAGTACGGTAGCGGTGGTGGCACGGGCAAGGCCTGCCCGAGGACGCTGCTAGAAATGATAAGTTGGTCTGACTGTCGGTTCGCCGGCGGGGGGGGGGGGGGGGGGGGGGGGGGGGGGGGGGGGGAACGCGCGAGTAGGGGGGGGGGGGGACTTTTTCTTTTTTTGTTAAGTAGGGGGGTTTGACTTTGTTTGTTATAATTTAAATGTAAATGTAGGGGGGGTTAAAATGTTTGTATTTTGAAAAATTTCTCCAATAAAAATTATTTAAAAAAAAAAAAAATTGATGAAGCAGCTGAAGATGGTTGGGGCTAGGACACGACCCTGAGGAACTCCTGCCAGTGATGTCCTGGAAGTGAGATGATTAACCGCCAACCAGCAGAGATTTTACCCCTGATTCCCATTGACACCAGTTTTGCTTGGGCTCCTTGATGCCATACTCGGTCGAATGCTGCCTTGATGTCAAGGGCAGTCACTTTCACCTCATCTCTGGCATTTCAGCTCTTTTGTTCATGTTTGAACCAGGGCTGCAATGAGGTCAGGAGCTGAGTGACCCTGGCGGAATCCAAACTGAACGTCCGTGAGCAGGTCATTGCTGAGTAAGTGCCGCTTGATAGCACTGTTTCTTTTAATTCTGTATTTTTAGAGTACCCAATTCATTTTTTAAGGGGCAATTTAGCGTGTTCAATTCATCTACCTTGCACATCTTTGGGTTGTGGGGGCGAAACCCACGCAAACACGGGGAGAATGTGCAAACTCCACACAGACAGTGACCCAGAGCCGGGATCAAACCTAGGACCTCGGCGCCGTGAGACTGCAGTGCTACCCATGCACCACCGTGCTGCCCGCTTGATAGCACTGTTGATGACTCCTTCCATCACTTTGCTGATGATGGAGAGTATGCTGATTGACTAGGAAGGATTTGTCCTGTTTTTTGCGTACAGGAAATACCTGGGCAATTTTATAAATTGCCAGGTAGATGCCAATGTCGTAGCTGTACTGGAACAACTTAACTAGGAGTGCAGCAAGTTTTGCAGCACAAGTCTTCAGTACTATTGCCAGAATATTGTCAGGGCCCATTGCTTTTGCAGTATTCAATGCCTTCAGCCGTTTCTTGATATCATGTGGAGTGAATCGTATTGGCTGAAGACTGACATCTGTGATGCTGGGGACCTCTGGAGGAGACCGAAATGGATCATCCACTCGGCACTTCTGGCTGAAGATTGTTGCGATTGGTAGAGTAATGGTAGAGTGGGGGATATGCCAGACCATGAGGTTGCAGATTGTGGTTGAATACAATTCTGCTGCTGCTGATGGCCACAGTGCCTCGTGAATGCCCAGTCTTGAGTTGCTAGATCTGTTCGAAGTCCATCCCAATTAGCACAGTGGTAGTGCCTCACAACACGATGGACGGTATCCTCAACGTGAAGATGGGGTTTTGTCTCCACAAGAACTGTGCAGTGATCACTTCTACCAATACTGTCATGGACAGATGCATCTGTAACAGGAAGGTTGGTGAGGATGAGGTCAAGTATATTTTTCCCTCTTGTTGGTTCCCTCACCAGCTGCTGCAGTCCCAGTCTAGCAGCTATGTCCTTTAGGACCCGGCCAGCTCTGTCTATGGTGGTATCACCGAGCAACTCTTGATGATGGACATTGAAATCCCCCACACAGAACATTCTGCACCCTTGCCACCCTCACTGTTTCCTCCAAGTGGTGTTCAACATGGAGGAGTACTGATTCATTAGCTGATGGTGGCCAGTACTTGGTTATCAGCAGGAGGTTTCCTTGTCCATGTTTAACCTGAAGCCATAAGACTGCAGAGGGTCCAGCGTCGACTTTGAGGACTCCCAGGGGAACTCTCTCTGACTGTACCCTACTGTGTCGCCACCTCTGCTGGGTCTAACCTGGTGGCGAGACAGGACATACCCAGTAATGGTGTTTCTCTAACAAATACAGCATCAACATGAGAGCAATGGAGTTTGAGACTAGTGCCTGTCCCCTGGATGAAAACCCTTGGTTATTGCATTATAAACAGAAGCCTTAGTTCTGTAAATCACTGGTTCGGCTGGAGTACTGTGTCCAATTCTGAGCACCATATTTCAGGGAAGACCTTAAGGCAGATTGCTGAGGAGATTTATCAGAATAGGGATAAAGGACTTAAGGGGAACTTGGAGTTACTCTCCTTAAGAGAGAGCAGACAAGGTTATGTGGCGATTTTAAAAATGCTTAAAATTCTGAGTGGTTTTGATGGAGCATTTGGTGAGAATCTGTTTCTATGACCGGAGGGTTAAAGACCAGAGGTCCACATTTAAGATAGTTGGCAGAAGAGCCAGAAGGGAAACTGAAAGGGTCTTTGTTTACACAGCAAGTTTTTATGTACTTCAAAGGACTGTGGAAACAGATTCAATTGTAACTTTCAAGAAGAAATTAGACATAAGCTTGGAAAAAAAGGAGGGCTATCCAGAAAGAGCAGGGTAGCAAAATTAATTTAATAACTCTTTCGGCACTTTTGGTCAATTGGTCTCTGCTGGGAGATTCTTTAATTCCATGTGCGCTATGGTGTAGATACCAGAAGGTTGCAGATTCTAATCTGTTCTGTGCCTAAGTAGCTGCCCTCAGCTACTGTCCTGCAACTGACTTCAACATCACATCCAGCTTGCAATAATTGGTTCTTATTGCTATCCAAAACCCTCTTACTGTCAAGTACAATGCTGTTAGGAGAGGGGAAAATCAATTTTGGCCATGATGGCATCAATGGCTGAACAACAGATGACATTCACTGACAGGGTTCACACTTAATAAATGAACATTCGCGTGAGGCTCTCGAGGGTTTCACCCACCATAGAACACAGGGTGAATCGGTGCCTTCAGGAGTGAAGAAGAGAAAGGGGTAAAATTTGGCAATAAATATCGACGACAACCAACAAGATGCATTTCCCGTGCATAGAAACATGGACCGCAATTTAGCGGCCACATTAGCTGCGGGCACAAATCTCTTAATGCCTGCAAAATCTTGGACAAGGCCAAAAACCCGGGACTGGATTCGCCGATCCCCGACACCAAGGGTGGCACGGGTGAGGTTTGGTGACGGGCGGAGACTCCCCGATGATGATGATGAAATCAGGGGGCGGCGCCGCTTTCACGATGCTCCGCCCCCTGAAAAGCGACACACTCTCGGAGTACGTCGCGCGCCATATCCTCGGCCCCCAAACATTGGCTGAGGCCCAGCCAATGCTCCGTCCTAAGGCGTAGGTCTCTCATGGTCTCACCCGTCGGGAACTCAGTGTGGCGGCTGCAGACTCAGTCCAGCACCACCACAGTCGGGGGAGGGCCGATCCGCGGGCAGGGGGGGACATTATTCGGGGCTGGGGGCACTGTAGTGGGGCGGTCTGGGGCGCGCGAGCCAGCATGCAATCTCTGGAATGTCACTGCGACCCCTTCCTGGTATTCCTTACTCTGCCTTCGCATCTCCAGCAGTTAAAGGACAAACAACACCAGCACTCATGTGAGTTTGGTCAGATGGATGAAAGTGAAGAGACTCCTAATTTTTCTCCCTCCTGCCCACCAGGCTCTCCGTACCAGCCTGCTCCTGTTCCTCCCCTGCAAGCTCCGGTGATTTCTCCTCAAAAGGAGTCAGGATCTGAAATGCCACTGCCCATCTTCGTCCGCTTGTAGCAGTTATGAGCCAGCTTGTCCTGCAGGGAGAGAGATGGGGAAGTTGTGAGCAGGCAGAGAGCTGGGTGAGAGAGCAATGATGCCTGGCATATGTGGGTGCTATGCATGAAAAGGGATGAGTTATGATGAGAGAAGTCTCAGGGACGAGGAGGAAGCATGTGAGAGGTCAGGTGGTGGGTCCCAGCAGGGTGGCAGCATATGGGGTGTCTGACAGGGAGAGTGGTGAGAGAAGATAAGACGCACTTAGCCTGGCAGCAAGGAGAGGTCATTCATTTATAATATAATAATCTTTATTGTCATAAGCAGGCTTACATTAACACTGCAATGAAGTTACTATGAAAAGCCCCGAGTTGCCACATTTTGGCACCTGTTTGGGTACACAAGAGAGAGAATTCAGAATGTCCAAATTACTTGTGGGAGGAAACCGTAGCGCCTGGAAGGAAACCCACGCAGACACGGGGAGAACTTGCAGACTCTGCATAGACAGTGACCCAGCCAAGAATCGAACCTGGGACCCTGCCGCTGTAAAGCCACAGTGCTAACCACCGTGCTGCTCTTCCCTTTTGACATTGAACCCCTGTCCTCTTATGGAGGGTTCTGGGACTCACCAGCGCGGCCAGCATTTCCCATGCGAGGTTGGTGACCTTACTGGAGGGTCTCCTGACTGACTGCGGGTATATTGCTGCCTATCTTTCCTCCACGGAATCCAACAAACGTGTGAGGGCTCCCTCCATCAAGCTGACTTCTTGCCTTCCAACCTCTTGGCTGGACTGGTGTGGAGTCATTTAAATGCAGCACCTCCTTAATTGAACTGCTCAGATGACACTGGTGGGGTCGAATCAGATGTGTCACATGGCAGGCACAGTATTTTTCACGTGGGGAAATTTATTTTTCCGAAGTGCCTAACAATTGTGGACTGGATCGCATCACTGGGCCGATGGGTTCTGCACTGTTTTTTGTGCTGAGATTGACACTTAGTCTAATTTGGGGAAAATTCAGCACACAGGAAATAGGAACAGGAGTAGGCCATTCGGCTCTTCGAGCCTGCTCCCCCATTCAATATGAGCATGATTGATCCTCTATCTCAAAACCATACACCAGCTTTCTCCCCATAACCCTTGACATTTTTGGAGCTTTGAAATAGGTCTATTTCCATCTTAAGTATATTTAGTGACTTGGCCTCACTAACTTCTGTGCTAGAGAATCCTACAGGTTCACCATCCTCCGACGCAAGAGGTTTCTCCTCATCTCAGTCCTAAATGGCCCACTCTCTATTCTAAGACTGTGACTCCTTGTTCTAGACGCCCCAGTGTCAGGTGGATTTACCTTTAAGAAATGGGTGTTTATCAAACAGCTGCAGTGATGTCAGTGTGTGGGTGGAGCTGGGCTGTCTGTCTGTTTTTTAACTTTTGTTTTGAGCTGGGAGCTGCAGTGTGTCTTAGTTTTGCTTTCAGTTGGAGAGCTGCATTGGAACCAGACAGATGTATTTTGGCCTCTCTCTCTTCATGAAAAAGAATGTCTCCAGATCACTTGATGATTTAAAAGCAATACCTGGTTCTGGAGAGAATTGAAACCTGCTGTCTTTGTAAAAAGAGTTTAACTTATGGATGTTGCTAGAAAAGGTATTAAGGGTTACCTCTAGATTATTGTATCTGTGGGGTTACGTGTGTTGGTAGTTGATAAGATGTTTACTGTGTGTTTATAAAATGTTAACTGGGTTCATAGAATAAACATTGTTGTTGTTTAAAAATACTTTTAGTTCTCTGTTACATCACACCTGTAAAGTGGGCCCTTGTGCTCCCTATAACCAAAATCTATTAAAAGTTGTGGGTCAGATGAACTCCATAATATACTTTGGTGTTCTCTGAACCCTGGCCCATAAGATCAGCCAGAGGAAGCAACATCCCAGTCTCTCCAGCCCTGTCAGAATTTGATACGCTTCAATGAGATCCCCTCATTCTTCTCAACTCCATTGACGACAGGCCTGGTCAACCCAATGTATCCTTGATGCGGTTACTGTGCATGTTCGTATGAGAGATAGAATAATCTTTTAACTTGACAACAGTATCCTGCAAGAATCCTGTCATCTCAATTTAACGCACAAATGACTTTTACTGGAGTTATCCTACTATTTATCTCAAACTGACCGCCTTTCACACAATCAGACTCTGCTCTTAAGACAGGTGTACATTAGCTTGATCACTGCCCCATGACAATTGTGTTATTTTGTATGCAGATCAACTTCACTATGTTTACAAACAAACATGCCCCACAAAATAGACACAGGTTTTTAGTCTACCTTGTTTGTACTCGGGTATATTTTTCTCCCTTTATGTTAAAATCAAACAAGCTAAGAGACAGGGGCAACCTGGTATTAGATTCTTTCACAGTTCAATTAAAAACTGTTACTCAGTCACATTATTTATTTAGACCATTTAAAGTGTGACAATTATTTGCTTTAAGGCAGCACATCAAAATAATGAACTCACAAAAATAAAAATGGACCTCATAAATAAACTGTGGCAAATGGAACACTTCTTGTCTTTACTTAAGAACTAATTATCCCCTGCTTCACCCTACAACACAATTGGGTCTGATATATGGATGACTGATGTATGAAGCTGGTGTCATTCAATGGTGCAGTATAAACATCTGACAAATTTAATTATTTAAGTTTTAACTTTGAATGCTTATCTACTGGTATAATTTGAGGTGCAGTGATAACTTCATAAAAATATTAGATGTAAGCTATTAGCTTTCGTTATTGCCAAATGGCTCAGAATCTGCACTATCCGTGTTTGCCAAACAGCCACGCATCACCATATCATGATCTGCTCTTTTGCAACCTGTTTCTCCCGCCTACGTTAACGTTCAGAATTCTGTGACCTCTTTCCACATCCACGTTCCCCCCCAGGCTGTTTCACTGGTGTGCCCTCAATTACAAGACATTGAAAGCCAGGGGATGGTGCCAGTCGATAGCAGAGAAGAACAGAAACAAATTAACACAGCAGCGTGCGGAGGCTCGCCATCTGTGTACCTCTCTGCTGCCTGAGGCTGTGTCAGCACCTCCCACCACCCGTAACCTGACGACAGCGAAAGCAATCACTTTTCATCAAAAGGAAATCGCATCAAATCACATTTCAATTTGCAGGACAAAGGGCAGGTGTCCTTGCTGCCAGATGAAACACCTTAAAAACTCCCTAGATAATTGACACAAATTGCTTGTCTCCAGAAATATTTTCATATGTAAACTAAGCATAGTGGCAAAACTGACCTCGTGATTTAAAAGTTACATTTTGAGGAACAAGGTGAGCATTTGTACAAAGCATGGTGCGATAAAAGGTCTGATTCTTTCACAGAGCATTTCCAGCTTGGTGATAAAGGCCTGCCAAAAATCAATTTTATATTTGAAATTATGTATTTTATTGCCTACTTAAAGAGTGCTTTCTGCTCTTCTCTAATAAAACAGGATCTGTATGTTCAGCTGAACAGGCAACGAAGGCCTCAATTTAACATCTTATTAAATATAAGGCATCTCTAATGCAGCACCTCATCGACAAGGGAAAGATCATCTTTCAATTCCCAAAGTTATCTTGCATTCTGTTCAGATTGTCCAGCCAGGAGTCACTATTTGATACAAAAGAGAAAATCACAAGCTTGAGTAGGAGTGGATCAACCAAAGGTGATGACAGGCAGCTGTCAACATAATCTGCCAAAGCTGAAAAGGGACAGTAAAATCACCACCCCATCAAAGGGCAAATGGAGCCACTGTGCCGCAGAGAGAAAGTCTGCACAAACATCCATCCATTTAACAGGAATGGTGTGTAACCAGAAATTCAATGGTCGAGAAATGTAAGGCTGGACTTTAAGACACACTGGAAGCGATGGGGTCTTGCAGCACAAGGGGAATCAAGAAGTCAGTGCAGTGTCTGTCAGTGGGTTTATGATCCCGTTGTTTTGTCACATCATTTCCAGGATTCCAGACCAATTAGAGGCAGCAAGTGGGATGACAACCAGCCTTATGTAATTTCAATTCCCGCATTTAAAGGAGTTTGGAGTTTAGAGCCAAGGGAAAAAACTTAGAGCATGAGTCAGTAAACAGAGGTAGGTGTAAGTGATCTAAAGTAAATAAAAGTAAAGTCACCATAATCCCAGATGGCCACAGGTTGATTTCCCTTTGGAGGGGTAGAGCTGACTGGCAGCGATTTTGATCACCACACCTCAGGCGAGGGGCAAGGTCGAGAAGGCGGGGCCGTCATGAATAACCTCAGCCTGTACGGGAATTCATCTATATTTGTATTGTAAAATATTAGAAATCAGCGGCAAGATTCTCCGTCCTGCCAGCTCCATTTTCTGGCGGGGTGCCGCCGTCGGCAGCTTTCTCGTAGCTGGTCAATGGGTTTTCCCATTGTGGCCACCCCTACGCCCTTGGGAAACCTGCAGGCGTGGGTGCGCTGCCAGTGAAGCGGAGGATCCCACCAATGAAGGATCCCACGGAAGGTATAGGTTTAAGTGAGGTGAACTCTAGTTAGATTAACGTTAAAAGTATTTGTATGTGGGGCAGCAGGGTGGGGCAGTGGTTAGCACTGCTGCCTATGGCGATGAAGACCCGGGTTTGATCCTGACCCCGGGTCACTGTCTGTGTGGAGTTTGCACATTCTCCCTGTGTCTACTAGGGTTTCAACCCGAACCCAAAGATGTGCAGCTTGGGTGAATTGGCCACAGTAAATTGCCCCTTAATTGGAAAAAGGAATTGGGTACTCTAAAAAAAAATTTTTTAAGTGTTTGTATGTATGGGGGGTTTTAGTTTCAATTCAAACTGTGTTTTTATTTGAGAGAAATGATGACATGTGAAGTAAGTACGAGATTCAGGAAAGAATGAGAAGTTGCTCAGCAACCGGGGCCACTTTCGGGGAAAAGACCTTTCTGAGTTTCATTGGAACCAAGAAGCCAGACAGTGAACAGCTTTCAACTCTGCTTGAAGCACGAAAGGCATAGCATGGAGTAATGAGCAAGAAAACAAGTCCAGGCATGAAAGGACAGTTAGTTGTAGAAACTGGGAATGGAAAAGAAGTTCCAGGAAATTTGAAGTTGAATAAACGAAGAGGAGCTGCCATTGGAACAGGGTCACAAAGAGAAACAGAAAATACTGGACACTCACAGCAGGACTGACAGCATCTGTGGAGCTAGAAGGGAGCTAACGTTTCGAGTCTGGATGATTGTCCACTATTTTCTGTTTCAGATTCCAGCACCCGCAGTAATTTTCTTTCACCATTATATTTGAACAGGTATATCGGAATTGGTACAGGTCATTGAAACTAAAGGCAGATCTTGGAAGTGTTTGAAATTGACTAGGGAAAACCCAGACAGAGGTCGGAAGCAATCTTAAGTTTGGTGTTCTTATTTCTAGCCTTTGGAAACAAGTATGTTGGGGGTTGAGTAGTTGAGTTTTGGATACTGTGCCAATTCAAGACAAAGGAAATACTGAAAGGAGAATTGGAAAATCTGGAGGCAGGTCCTTGTTAAAACAGCAAAGAGAAAGCCTTGTTTGAAAGGATAGTTGGAAACCGGGAGGTGGATTCTTGATGAAAACAGTTGAGGGAAGGCATTGTTTGAAAGAAGATTTTGAAAGCATGTCTTTTTAAGAGTGCAGTTTGGAAACACTCGTGTGACAATCATCCGGGGGCAATTTTATTTTGCCTGGCTCCGTGGTACAAGACAGCCATGGAGCACGGCGCGGCCCCTGGAGGTCGGCGCCGTTCGCATGCGCGGACTCCGAACCAGAAGTGTTGGGGTCCGTATCTGCAGCAAAAGCAGCCAGATTCATTCCAGGTCCCTGCTAGCACCCTGCAGGGCACTGAATTTGTTCAAATTTTTTCTAGGAATTTCAGGAGTAAAACTCCTTTTTTAGGCCGGCGTGGGGACATAGTCTCATTTTGGGAGAATCCAGCCACATATCTGTGACAAAAATGAAAAATACTGGACAATCTCAATTTTGACAGAGTCATCGAGACTCGGAACATTAGCTCCCTTTTCTCTCCATAGATGCTGTCAGACCTGCTGAGATTGTGCAGTATTTTCTGTTTTTGTTTCAGATTCCAGCAGCCGCAATAATTTGTTTTTATCTTCATATCTGTGATGCCAAGCAAGTTTCCCAGCTGCAATGTGCATGCATGCAGAGAGCTTGGAGGAGTCTGTCTTAAGCATGGGTCACATGATATCATAGGTCTTTCCAACAAAGGAAAAGGTGGCCACTTGCATGGCGCATTAAATGTGGCAGTCACACCAGAGCATGCGTGGCCTAATCAGTAGCTCGCACACCTGTACGCTACCTTCACTGCAATGCAGAAGATCAACCTTAATCTTTCTGCACCCCATCAATAAGCAGCAAAAATATATCTAGTTCATTTTTAACAGGGACGTGTGGCTGACCATGAGTGGGATCAGAGGTGGACTTTCAATGAAACACACAGCACTGCAACACAAGGCCCTGGCCAATGGAGGGCCCCATATGGAGAGATGACTGTTGTGGTGGGAACACCATGGGAACACCATGGGAACACCAATCAGGACCTTGGGAGCTCTAAATTTGATGATAGGCTCATGAGACCTAGAGATCTCCTGAATTGGCGTGAAGTTTCTGAACTTCCGTTAAGTAAAGGTGCAAAGTAAACCACAAAGGCAAAAAAACCATAATGGGAGTTATGTACAGACCGCCTAACAGTGGTCAGGACCAGGGGCGCAACATGTACCGGGAAATAGAAAAGGCATGTCAGAAAGGCAAGGTCACAGTGATCATGGGGGACTTCAATATGCAGGTGGATTGGGTAAATAATGTAGCCAGTGGATCCAAAGAAAAGGAATTCATGGAATGCTTACAAGATGGCTTTTTGGAACAGCTTGTCATGGAGCCCACAAGGGAGCAGGCTATTCTGGACCTAGAGCTATGTAATGAACCAGACTTTATTAAAGATCTTAAAGTAAGGGAACACTTAGGAAGCAGCGATCATAATATGGTTGAGTTCAGTCTGCAGTTTGAAAGAGAGAAGGCAAAATCGGATGTAATGGTGTTACAGTTAAATAAAGGTAATTACGAGGGCATGAGAGAGGAACTGGTGAAAATCAACTGGAAGCAGACCCTAGCAGGGAAGACAGTAGAGCAAAAATGGCAGGAGTTTGTATGCATAATTGAGGACACTGTACAGAGGTTCATCCCCAAGAAAAGAAAGATTATCCAGGGAGGGATTAGACAGCCATGGCTGACAAAGGAGGTCAGGAAATGTATCAAAGAAAAAGAGAGATCCTATAAAGTGGCCAAAAGCACCGGGAAATCAGAAGATTGGGAAGGCTACAAAAACAAACAGAGGTTAACAAAGAGACAAATAAGGAAGGAGAGGATCAAATATGAAGGCAGGCTAGCCAGTAATATAAGAAATGATAGTAAAAGTTTCTTTCAATACATAAGAAACAAACGTCAGGCCAAAGTAGACATTGGGCCAATTCAAACTGATTCTGGAAGGCTAGTGATGGGAGATGAGGAAATGGCTGGAGAACTTAATAAGTACTTTGCGTCTGTCTTCACAGTGGAAGACGTTAGTAATATCCCAAAAATTATAAAGGGTCAGGGGGCTGAGTTGAGTATGGTTGCCATTACAAAAGAGATGGTGCTAAAAAAGCTAAAAGGTCTTAAAATTGACAAATCTCCTGGCCCCGATGGGCTACATCCTAGAGTTCTGAGGGAGGTGGCTGAAGAAATAGCGGAAGCGTTGGTTGAGATCTTTCAAAAATCACTGGAGTCAGGGAAAGTCCCGGACGATTGGAAGATCGCTGTTGTAACCCCCTTGTTCAAGAAAGGATCAAGACAAAAGATGGAAAATTATAGGCCAATTAGCCTAACCTCGGTTGTTGGTAAAATTCTAGAATCGATCGTTAAGGATGAGATTTCTAATTTCTTGGAAGAGCAGGGTCGGATTAGAACAAGTCAACATGGATTTAGTAAGGGGAGGTCGTGCCTGACGAACCTGTTAGAATTCTTTGAGGAGGTGACAAGTAGGTTAGACCAGGGAAACCCAGTGGATGTGGTCTATCTGGATTTCCAAAAGGCCTTTGATAAGGTGCCACACAGGAGGCTGCTGAGTAAGGTGAGGGCCCATGGTGTTCGAGGTGAGCTACTGGCATGGGTTGAGGATTGGCTGTCTGACAGAAGGCAGAGAGTTGGGATAAAAGGTTCTTTTTCGGAATGGCAGCCGGTGACCAGCGGTGTCCCACAGGGTTCAGTGTTGGGGCCGCAGCTGTTCACCATATATATTAATGATCTGGATGAAGGGACTGGGGGCATTCTAGCGAAGTTTGCTGATGATACGAAGTTAGGTGGTCAGGCAGGTAGTGCTGAGGAAGTGGGGAGGCTGCAGAAGGATCTAGACAGTTTGGGAGAGTGGTGCAGGAAATGGCTGATGCATTTCAACGTGAGAAAATGTGAGGTCTTGCACTTTGGAAAAAAGAATCCAAGCATAGACTACTTTCTAAACGGTGAGAAAATTCATAATGCCAAAGTACAAAGGGATCTGGGAGTGCTAGTCGAGGATTCCCTAAAGGTAAACATGCAGGTTGAATCCGTGATTAAGAAAGCGAATGCTATGTTGTCATTTATCTCAAGAGGGTTGGAATATAAAAGCAGCGATGTGCTACTGAGCCTTTATAAGGCTCTGGTTAGGCCCCATTTGGAGTACTGTGTCCAGTTTTGGGCCCCACATCTCAGGAAGGACATACTGGCACTGGAGCGTGTCCAGCGGAGATTCACACGGATGATCCCTGGAATGGCGGGTCTAGCATATGAGGAACGGCTGGCGTTCCTGGGATTGTATTCATTGGAGTTCAGAAGGTTAAGGGGAGATCTAATAGAAACTTACAAGATAATACATGGCTTAGAAAGGATGGACGCAAAGAAACTGTTTCCGTTAGGCGAGGAGTCGAGGACCCGTGGGCACAGCCTTAGAATTAGAGGGGGTAAATTCAAAACAGAAATGCGGAGACATTTCTTCAGCCAGAGAGTGGTGGGCCTGTGGAATTCATTGCCGCAGAGTGCAGTGGAGGCCGGGACGCTAAATGGCTTCAAGGCAGAGATAGATAAATTCTTGATGTCGCGAGGAATTAAGGGCTATGGGGAGAATGCTGGGAGGTGGAGTTGAAATGCCCATCAGCCATGATTGAATGGCGGAGTGGACTCGATGGGCCGAATGGCCTTACTTCCACTCCTATGTTTTATGGTCTTATGGTCTAAAGCAACAGCCAGGTTTCTAGCAGGCAGCCTGAGGCAAAGGTGAGGTTGCTGACTTAACATCGGGGTACGAGCCGACAAGGTACTGGCCAACGGCCATTGAGGGGAGCAGTGGGACAACTCTCGATCTCCAGGGCAAGGCTAAGGACGGCGGGCAGATAACCCACCAAAAAGAACAAAGGCCACCGGGCCAGATAGCCAGCAGCAGTGAGGCAGCCAGCCAGGAGCACAGGCAGTTGTCGAGGTTCGAGGCCTGGCCACCCGAGGGAGAGTGAGCAAAGCAGCAGTTGAGACATCATTCAGGGTAGGGCTCACTCAACATCTTTGGAAGCGGGGCTTGACATCATTGGATGTTGGTCTTCATGTCCGCCCAGCCCTCAGTCAGTACCCACACTTGCCGTCTCATATCCCAATGGCCAACTCAGCCCTGCACTGATGCAGGTGCAGCAGTCTCTGTTGGGGTGATCATGGAATCCAAAACCAAGAGCACGTTTGGCAAGTGCATGAGTGTCAGAGCATGGATCTGAGGAGTCGGTCTCTACCTCTGCCGAAGCCACCGATGTTGTTCCATGTAGAAGTGGTAGGAAATAAAGAGTAAAGATTTATAGTTGCACAAAGACACACACACGGATGTGTGACAGTGTTAGATTAATAAGTGTCAGTTGTATTTGTTAGCAATGGGTGTGTTATACAGGATTAAATTGATAAATTTCAAAGTTGTATTTGTGAGCAAAGGGTGTGTTACACAGGGTTAGATTGAGAAGTGTCAGTTGTACATGTGGGCCACATAAATTTCTTTCGCATCACTTTTACATCTTGCCTATTTTTCTTGCTGGCTAGCAAGTGGCTGTTTTAGCTGTATGATGATGAATGAGAAGATATAAATTGATGCTGAGCAATGGGCAGCTGTTAAAGGAAAGCGTGGTTATTTTGCAGGAGTGTTTAATGCTACTCGTATTTTGGGGGACAGGGGAGCCAAATTGCAGGTGGTTGTTAGTTGGGTGGACAGGGATATATGTGAGACTCGCAATAATGAGTACACCCAGGGCTGTATTGTGCACCACTGGTGGTGCATTGCCCACAACACTTTCCTCCTCAACCTCCCCCACCAACCTATCTTCCTTTAGCCCCGTCACAGAATCATCTGAGGATGATGCGTACTTTGCACTTTGTTCCTCTTGGAAGTCCACATTTTACTGCTGTACAATGTTGTGCAGAGCACAGCACTCCATGACCATTCCATTGAATCCCAACAGTGCAGAATGAGACAATTCAGCCTATCAAGTCTGCACTGGCCCTCCAAAAGAGCATTCAACCTAGGCCCACTCGGGCAGCACAGTGGCGCAGTGGTTAGCATTGCTGCCTCACAGCGCCGAGGTCACAGGTTCGATCCCAGCTCTGGGTCACTGTCCGTGTGGAGTTTGCACATTCTCCCCATGTTTGCGTGGGTTTCGCTCCCACAACCAAACAACGTGCAAGGTAGGTGGGTTGGGCACGCTACAATTACCGCTTAGTCAGATAAAATGAATTGGGTACTCTAAAAAAATTTTAAAACCTAGGCCCACTCCCCTGCATCCCCATAGTCCCGCGTATTGATCATGGCTAATCATAGAATTATCATAGAATTTACAGTGCAGAAGGAGGCCATTCGACCCATCAAGTCTGCACCGGCTCTTGGAAAGATCACCCTACCCAAGGTCAACACCTCCACCCTATCCCCATAACCCAGTAACCCCACCCAACACTTAAGGGCAATTTTGGACACTAAGGGCAATTTATCATGGCCAATTCACCTATCCTGCACATCTTTGGACTGTGGGAGGAAACCGGAGCACCCGGAGGAAACCCACGCACACACGGGGAGGATGTGCAGACTCCACACAGACAGTGACCAAAGCCGGAATCGAACCTGGGACCCTGAAGCTGTGAAGCAATTGTGCTATCCACAATGCTGCCGTGCTGCCCAGGTAATCCAGCTAATCTGCACATCTCTGGACACTATGGGTCAATCAATCTAATCTGCACAGCTTTGTACTGTAGGAGGAAACCGGAGCACCTGGAGGAAACCCATGCAGACACGGGGAGAATGTGCAAACTCCAGACAGACAGTCACCCAAGGCCAGAATCAAACACGGGACCCTGGCGCTGTGAGGCAACAGTGCTAATCACTGTCCCATTCCATGCTGGAGACTGTGCGTGTACTGAGGTGCCCCTAGATTTGTCCAGGCACCTGGTGCATGCTATCAGTGTGTTGATGGTTTGTTCAGTGGCACACTTTCACACAAGCAGTTAAGAAAGCAGCTATGTGTACTGAGTACAAGTTGGCAAATCTTCCTGTCATATCCTTCGCTCCCTCAGTTGCCACTGTCTTCTCACCTTGCTTTCTCTGGTGAGACAGCCCAGGAAACCCAATGGACCAAAGTTAAATTGCAAAACTGACATCAATATTGCACCATTTGAGCGTTTAGCACACTGAAATTGATATTCCGCTGCTAATACCTACATGCTCGTTGGTGCGTTGAACCTGGTTACCAACACAATCGTATTTTTCCTGGATGTTAAATTCTACCCTCACGCAACCCCACATTAAAGCCCCCCCCCCCCCCCCCCCCCCCCCCATGATCCTTCTTCCCAATCCCATTCATATCTGCTCAACTAATCAAAAGCATGGGAAAATGTGACAAAATATTAAAATGCACATGTTAGATGCGAATAAAACAAACCATGTAACCTGAACAAAATTTAACAGATACAAATCACCAGCTTCAACCAGAACTGTGACAAAGTCGGCATAGCTCCAGTGTTCTTTGCCGACCTCTCCACAAAAATGATTACTTGAGTATTCATTTAACGTTACTGGCTGCTTATTAGTCCTCAATGTATGCAATACACATTTTCCTTGAAATTATGCATTAATGCATCCTGTTCTTTTCAGGATCTCACTTCATAAAGAATCAAATGCTTCATGAAGCAAAAACTATGGCAAAGAACATCCGGTCTCCAGATTGTCAGAGACCAGACGCACGACACAAGATGCAAGTCAGCCCCCAGGGAGTCCGGTAATAATAGCTTCATTGAGAATTTGGAGGCAGTTTCGCCAACACTTCGGGTAGGGGGCAGGGTCGAGGGAAATGCCAATTTGGGGGTACAACAGATTTGAGCCAGGGAGATGGGATGGAAATTTTCGGAAATGGGGATTAAGACACTAAAAGATTTGTTTCTAAGGGGTCGGTTTGCAGGATTGAAGGAGCTGGAAGCGAAGTATGGGCTGGAGCAGGGGGAAATGTTTAGATACATGCAGGTTCGAGATTTTGCCAGAAAGTAGATACAGAGCTTCCCGGAGGGGCCGGCCTCCACGTTGCTGGAGGAGGTCCTGATGACAGGGGGACTGGAGAAGGGGGTAGTGTCAGCGGTTTACAGAGCTATTTTGGAAGAGGAGAAGGCACCACTGGAAGAGATCAAAGTAAAGTGGGAGAAGGAGTTGGGAGAGGATATAGAGGAGGGGTTCTGGTGTGAGGTGCTCCGGAGAGTGAATGCCTCCACCTTGTGCGCGAGGTTGGGGCTGATACAGCTGAAGGTGGTATACAGAGCACACCTCACGAGGGCGAGGATGAGCCGATTCTTTGAAGGAGAAGATGTGTGTGAACGTTGAGGGGGGGGGCCCGCTAATCACGTTCATATGTTTTGATCCTATCCCAAGCTAGAGGATTACTGGAAGAAGGTTTTTAGGGTAATTTTTAAAGTGGTGCACGTGAAACTGGACCTGAGCCCCCCGGAGGCCATATTCGGGGTGTCGGACCAGCCAGCGTTGGAAATGGGTGCGGAGGCAGATGTTTAGAACATAGAACATAGAGTGCAGAAGGAGGCCATTCGGCCTATCGAGTCTGCACCGACCCACTTAAGCCCTCACTTCCACCCTATCCCCATAACCCAATAACCCCTCCTAACCTTTTTGGTCACTGAGGGCAATTTATCATGGCCAATCCACCTAACCTGCACGTCTTTGGACTGTGGGAGGAAACCGGAGCACCTGGAGGAAACCCACGCACACATGGGGAGAACGTGCAGGCTCCACACAGACAGTGACCCAGCGGGGAATCGAACCTGGGACCCTGGTGCCGTGAAGCCACAGTGCTATCCACTTGTGCTACCGTGTTGTAGCCTTCGCCTCGTTGATCGCCCGAAGGCGGATCCTGATAGGTTGGAGAGCAGCCTCTCCACCCTGTGCCCTGGTGTGGCGGGGGGACCTGTTGGAATTCGTCACTCTTGAGAAGGTTAAGTTTGAACTGAGGGGAAGGATGGAGGGGTTCTACAATTCATGGGCATTATTCATTATGCACTTTCAAGAACTGGATAACATCGAACATAAGTTGGGGCGTGTGGGTGGGAGGGTTGCGGGGAGGGGGACTCTGTGTGTTAATGGCAACTATGGGTGATCCCTAATTCCGTTTTGTCATTTGTTTGTGTGAACATGTGGGCTAATGTTTGGGGTTTGGTGGGAGGATGGGATTGTTGTTATTGGTATGGGGATTGACATATTTGTTACTGATTATTGTTTATTGTTGGTGGGTGTAAATTTGGGAGATATGTGAAAAAGGAGAATCGAAAATATTTTTTTAAAAAGATTCCTCAGCTTTCCTTACTCCTCACAAACAGAACCTCCCTCTTCCATGGGTCAATAGACCTTGCAACTCTTTTTAAAAATACAGCTTCCTGAAATGAATAGAATAGAATAGAACAGTACAGCACAGAACAGGCCCTTCGGCCCTCGATGTTGTGCCGAGCAATGATCATCCTACTTAAACCCACGTAACCCGTATACCCATAACCCAACAATCCCCCCATTAACCTTACACTACGGACAATTTATCATGGCCAATCCACCTAACCCGCACATCTTTGGACTGTGGGAGGAAACCGGAGCACCCGGGGGAAACCCACGCACACACGGGGAGGACGTGCAGACTCCACACAGACAGTGACCCAGCCGGGAATCGAACCTGGGACCCTGGAGCTGTGAAGCATTGATGCTAACCACCATGCTACCGTGAGGCATACATACATACATACATACATAGTAAATTTTCTGTCAAGAATCAAACAGAGCCAATTCAAGAACATATTGATTCTTTAACAGAAATGGTTCACTGCGTAGGGAAATTCAGCTTAGCCCTGTCCTTGCACAAAAATGAGGAAGAGAGGCACTCAAAATACTCAGGCAAATGTTGTGCTTGAAGGAAATGCATCAGAGATGAGTCTACACGACTGATTTGTCTCTTCCTTTGAGCACAGTTTGCACGGGGAGTATGGGTTAGAGAATTCACCCGACTCTACCATGTTACATTAGACACCAGGTTCAAAGTGATAAAATTATTTGACAAAGTTGGGAGTCTGTGTGGCAGAATGAGTTTGCACACTATCATATGTTGCCCAGGACTGAACCCAGCCTAGACTAATGGAACAGAAGGTTAAAACTTTTATGAAACTGCAGAGAGTGGAATTTGGTCTGAGCATGTGCAGACTTTATTAAATCTAACATCTACTGTTCTAACAGATTAAAGTACTGTCTCGTTACACTCCCCAATTGTGATGTGATCTGGAATAACTTGTGCTCAAGAAAAGAGACCAGCTTTGAAAAAAGGTAAATCGAGAAACAGTGATTTGTTGCAAGGAAATGCTGTTAGGCAAAGGGCTTGACCTCACTGCTATTTAACTCAAAGGGCTAATGTCAAAAAAGGCACTGTACAATAACACAATCAAATTGTTTGACAACGATCTGGGATTGAGAAAACTAGTTGAATCTCAATCAAGGATTGCATTAGAAAGTGAGGTTCAGGTTTTGGCTGCATAATAAATTTTCTCCAAGATTCAACTGTCCAAATATATTTTCTTTTTTATTCCTGGAGGATAAGAGTATCCGGTTCTTGCATTTGCTGCCCAACCCTAATTGCCTTCGAGAAGATGGTGGTGAGCCAACATTTTGAACCACTGCAGTCCTGGGTATAGGTACACGCACAGTGACGTTAGGGCGACAGTTCCAGGACTTTAACCCAGCGACAGTGGAGGAACGGAATTGGAGGAGGATTTACAGGTGGTGGTGTTCCCATGTGTCTGCTGCCCTTGTCCTTCTAAATGGTAAAAGTCCCAGGTTTGAAAGGTGCTGTTTATGAAACTTGGTGAGTTCCTACAAAGCATCTTGTATATGGCACACACTGCTGCCATTGTTCGTCAGTGGTGGAGGGAGTGAATGTTTGAGTAAGGGGTGCCAATCAAGTGGTGTTCTATCCTGGATGGTATCAAGCTTCTTGAGTTTTATTGGAGTGGCACTCATCCAAGGAAATAAAGAGCATTTCATCACACTCTTGATTTCTGCCTTGTAGATTGTGGACACATTCTTGGGAGTCAGGAGGTGAGTTACTTGTCTGAGTATTCCCAACCTCTGACTTGCTCCTGCAACCACAATATTTATATGGCTGGTCCAGTTCAATTTCTCATCAATGGATATTGATGGTGGGAGATGGTAGTAATGTTGTTGAATGTTATGGGGAGATGGTCAGATTCTCTCTTCTTGGAGATGGTCATTGCGTGGCATTAGTTCTGGTGTAAATGTTATTTGCCACTTATCAACTCAAGCCTGAATGCTCTTGCATCATATGCGCACAAACTACTTCACTACCTGAGGTAAATGGTACTGAACACTATGCAATCATCAGTGAACAACCCCAGTTCTGACCTCATGTTCAAGTGGAAGAGTATTGATTCATCAGCTCAGAGAAGGCAGTAAGTGGTAATCAGCAGGAGGTTTCCTTTCCAAAGATTTACCTAATACCGCAAGGCTTCATGGGGTCTGGAGTCAATGGTGAAGGTCTCCAGGGCCACACCCTTCCAATTGCATATCGCTGGACTGCTACCTCTGGTGAATATGTCCTATCAGTGGTGATGGAGGAGTCTGGGAGATTGGCTGTGAATTATAGTTTTGTAAGCATGACTATGCCAGATAAAAGCAAATTACTGCAGATGCTGAATTTGAAACAAAAACAGAAAATACTGGACACTCTCAGCTGGTGAGAGAGCATCTGTGGAGAGAGAAGAGAGCCAACGTTGTGTTTGGATGACTCTTTGTCAAAGCCAGATTGTTGGTGAGTCAGGAGGGGTGTTGGCAAAGAGTGATTCTATTTTTGGGAAGGGGGGGGGGGGTAGTAGTTCTGTAGTTACCCAGGAGATGGACTAAGATTTTTCCGTTTAACATTTCTTTCGAGGTAACCAACTATCCAGTTAAATACATCCTAACTGTCCAAAGTTTCTGTCCAAAGTCTTCATGGAGACTTTATTGGAGGGGCCTGTGGAGCAGAAGAATTGCCCGTCAGAAGATCAAACTACTCAGTAAATTCCCACAGAGGTCAACGTGACTTGACATCCACAGGATCCTGACGCGCACCTCAGGTCATATATCCAGTCTCAAATGATCCAGAGAGTGGAAGGTCTGAGCTGATGGTCTTAGCTTGATGAAAACTTACGGTTAGTTCAAAATGTTTCAATAGATGTGCAGGAGCATAAACAGTAGGAGGGTGGATTAACCTCATTAATAAAGGACACAGTGGAAGCTTTTGAAATATATGTTTTTATTGATGATGAAATTCAGATGGAGTGTGTCTGGAGTTGAATTAAGGAACAATAAAGAATCGGCTATTATACTGAGAGTTAACTGCAGATAGCCAGGGAGTGGGAAAAAAATAAAGGATGCGATCTATAGACCATTTAAGGAAAAGTAAAAAACAGATCTGTTATATTTTGGGACTTCACAATTCTATGCTGGAGAGTCATAAGGTAGATGTAGCCAAAATTGAGGAGGGTTTACAGAAAAATTCAGAAGTACTTGTTTTCCGGTCCAGCAAAGAAGTACACAGCAAGTTAAAAAATGTATTGTAGGAGAACATTTGAGAAATACTGAACACAATCTAATTGTGTACATTATTAGATTGTGTGGACATAATAAAAAAGGAAAAAGAGAAAGAGGCCTTCCAGGATTGCAAATTATCAAATCTCAAGTGAATAAAAGAGGCCCTTACGCCAGAGCAATCAATTTGACTACATGGAAAATCCAAAACATTTGATCAGTGACAGACCAGAGAATTGTAGAATACCACAGGATAAAAATATGCCATTTGTTCCATCAGCTAAAACAAGCGCTTCCCATATGGGAAACATGCACATGGGGGGGGCGATTCTCCAATATGGAGCCCAAGTGTTCGCGCCATCGTGAATGGTGTCGTGTTTCACGACGGCGCGAACCGGGCCTGGTTCCGACAGATTCTGGCCCCCACAGTGGGTATGGGCGGAGAATGAGCATGGTGCTGGAGTGGTTCACGCCGCTCCACCCTCCTTTCATGGCACCAAATGGGCGCCATGCCAACCCACGCATGCGCAGTTGGGCCATGCCAACATGCGCATGCACGGGGAACTTCTTTAATGCACCGGCCCCGACTCAAGATGGCGTTGGTGTGCAGGGGCCGGGCGCGCCAGAAAGTAGGCCCGGGGGGGGGGGGGGGGGGACACGCCCCACCAATTGGTGGGCCCCGATCGCAGGCCAGACCCCATCAGAGCCCCCCCCACCCGATTGTCCGCACCTCGGAGAATCGCGCGCCGGCATCGGGACGTCGTGCCTCAGTTACAGCGCTTTTCTGGCCCGGCACGGCGCATGATGTCCCAAAAAAAGACCGAACTGCAGTGAAAACTTTACATTTGTGCATTTTGTTGATTCAGTTATCTAATCAAATTCTACACTGCTGATCGTTTCACATGCTCTTTAAAATTTCTCTTTCTTAAGTGACTTTTTACAGTCTCTAACTGAACAACAGTTTTTGATCGAGGATTCCACATTACAAACACGCTCTTTGCACGTATTCTCCGCTTGGTCATTCCAGTTCAACTGCAGCCGAACCAACACTGCTTAAAATGGAGACCATCATGAAATGGTCGGTGAACTTACCTACTGGAGCAGGATGATTGGAAAATTGTTGCCATGTTAGCCCAGGAAACTCTTTAATTATCCACCCATACCCACTGCATCAACATCTGCTGGCAGGTTCCAGCAATGAATGCCCATCCGCAGTGCGTAACCGTACACGCGTTTGTTCCCACTGATGGCCCTTTAAATTTGAAATGTGTGTGCGCCAGACCCCAACACACAAGTGGAAACAGCACCCACGTCCGGCTCCATCATCAAGACCCTTGGGTTTCGTATTAAATTTTGGGGAGAAATGAAACTCCCCAAGTATCTCAAAGCTCTAAGCCGCCTGTGGGATCAGTGCACGGTGAGTTAGAAGAAATTTCTTATGAGTATGAGACTGTATACCATGCATTGTGTAAGGGGGATACACAGCGAAGGAGAGTAATGCAACGCGTGAAGGTTACTCAGCCATATCTTCGATGGCCTAGAGCTTGATCACTTGGAGAATGGGACTAAATTTAATCAGGCAATATAACCATGATAGCAAGATGATTGGAAGTAATTAAAAATGGTTAAGTGCACTTTGCTGGATCCATGTCTGTTATTTTGCCATAGGTGTTAAGAATCCCCCGGACGTTATCTGCAAGAGTGTCTCAAAACTTTGAAGGATAACTTAAAATACTATTTCGTAGTGGTGTCTTTTTATTTGGAATAATGTGCGGAACCATGTACAAACAATTGAGGAACCAGCCCAGAGTAAAAAGTCAAGAAAGTAACGAAAGGGAAAATGCAGGAAAATCTCAGCAAGTCTGGCAGCATCTGTAGGGAGAGAAAAGAGTTAACGTTTCGAATCCAATGACTCTTTCTCAAAGCTAACAGACAGAGAAAGTGGGAAATATTTATACTGTGGAGTGAGAATGAAAGATGAGTCATAGCCACAGAAACCCAGGGAAACCGGGTGCTAATGGCCACAGATACCAAGGAGAAAGAGTGCTAATGGCAATCCCCAGAGAGGACAAAAAATATGAAAGGTCAAACAGGAGGGAAACTAACATCATGAACTGTAGGTGTGGGGGGAGGGGAAGGGGGAAGCAAAGAGGAGAAAGGTGCAGGAAAGGTGGATAAGATTGGGGGGGGGGGGGGATAGAAAGAAAGAAATGGTAAAAGACAGTTAAAATGAAATGAAAACAAATGGGTTGAGGTGGGTCTGATCATCTGAAGTTGTTGAATTCGATGTTCAGGCCGGAAGGCTGTAGCGTGCCTAACCGGAAGATGAGATGTTGTTCCTCCAGTTTGCGTTGCGCTTCACTGGAACATTGCAGCAGGCCAAGAACAGACATGTGGGCATGGGAGCAGGGTCTTTTGTTAAAATGGCAAGCAACAGGAAGGTCATGATCCTGAATGCGCACAGTGTCATAGTGGTTAGGGCCCCAGGTTTGATTCCAGTCTTGAATGTCTGTGTGAAGTTTGCATATTCGTCCATGTCTGCGTGGGTTTCCTCCGGGGGCTCCGGCTTCCTCCCACAATCCAAGAATGTGCAGGCAAGGTAGATTGGTTATGATCAATGCGCGGCGTTATGGGAATAGAGCAGAGGAGTGGGTCTAGGTAGAGTGCTCTTCCAGAAGGTTGGTGCAGACTCGATGGGCCAAATGGCCTCCTTCTGCACAGTAGAGATTCTATGTAACATCCAATTTTAGTAACTTTATAGGTTAAATCCAGTTAATAGTTATTACACAATATCTCTGAGGTATCCAAGTCTGGGAAAACATTTCTTCCTGGATCAGGAAAGCACAAAGCTCCAACTTTTAGGGAGGATATCTGCAATCTGCTGTGGCTCTAAATCTTAGATGGAACAGGCCTATGTGGCTTGGATCACAGATGGAATCGGCCTGTCTGACTGTTGGTTGGAGAACTAACCTATCTCTTCATTATGGGTGTCATTAGTTATACCGTTTAATCTCTTTGATATTCCCCTCTGTGGATTCTGCTGTTTACCTCACTCAAATTCCTTGCCTTTAGAAGTTACATTAGTATAGCCCCACGGATCTCTAGTAAACAATGGTTCTGGCATGGTCATTCGCACTCAATATCTCTACGCTCCTGCTAATCTGGTTACTAGTTTGCTTTATTTTCATCTCAAATTGACTGTTAATCTCGTTAATTTCTCATATTCCTGACAAAAATATCTTTGCTTCACTACAAATTATTGATGGTAGGCAAGGAATGAAGTCACTGAAAGCAAAAATTAGATATCTATGTAATTGAATCACTGACAGCAGCACTCAATTGGGAATCATGAGCATGGTGCCTCAATACAGATCTTATCCTGCACAGTTAAAACATTGCATTTGTGTAATTTGTTGAGTCAAGCAACAAGACAAGTTGGGACAAGAAAGCAGCCCAACACAATGCAACACATTATCACTTCCTGCTTGTAGACTGAATGGTCACGTGATGACATAGTTCCTTACAAGGTCATGTGACAGAATCACGTGAGTTCTCCCCATAGCATGGGCAGAGTACAGGCATTAACTGCTCAGCCAGTGAATAAACTGGCTTGTTATAAAGTCCTTGGATGCCAGTCTTTGGGAACCACTTCTACACTGTTGACATGGTTTTTGATCTAGTCAACCTTTGACAATGAAAATGCTGTAATGTGATCAATTAGAATGGTCTTATATAAACGGGTCCAGTGATTCTGCAGATTCAGGCTCTGATTATTAAGTAGTTCCCATGAATTTTGTAGTGCTATAAACATTGCCACATCATGAATAATGCCACAGAGAATCACTTAATATATTAAACGTCCAGCAACTGCTGTACTTTTTGCGCGCTTTCCCCATCACACATTTTGACTAGATTGTTGACAACAGCAAACCATTGCTATAATACAGGCATCCTCCAATCTACCCCAAACAATGCCACAAGAATTCTGATGAAAGTGAGGTCTACAAAAGCATCAGTGCCTTTTTAACATACAGACTTCATGAAATTCTTCACTTATTTTTAATTCCTTGTCATTTCAGATAATTTTTGGTTATAATTGTTCTTTTATTTGCAACATGGATCTCTCTGCTCAAAATGCGTTGTTTAAAATTAAATCATATTGGATCAATAAATTTAAAATATGTGTAAGCTACTTTTAATTTAACAGCAAACAGTTTACACAAAGTTGGACTGGCGTCACTGAAGTGCTCTATCTCCCTTACTATGTTCAAAGCAGTTCCACTGAGTGCATTGCAAAAATCAATTGGCTTTAATCATCATCTCAAGAAAACTGCTTCATTAAAATAAATCCAATGCATAATTTAGCAGCTGAGTGCCTATTTGTCTTATTTCCATCAAATCCAAATCTCAGTTCAGTGAACTTGCATAATAGAAAATGATTACCAGAATCAATCACATACAGAGAAACACTAAATTCTCTGTAGGTGGTGTAAAGAAAACACTTACATCTACTTTGCGGTGTGGATTCATAGGTAGGATAAGGAAAACAGATAAAATTATGTTTTTTTTAAATATATTATTCAAATACAGTTTCCATTTTTTCATAGCTGTAGTAGGCCATAAGACCTAGGAGCAGAAGTAGGCCATTTGGCCCATCGTGTCTGCTCCAGCATTCAATGAGATCATGGCTAATCGGGTACAATAATCCTCAACTCCACTTTCCTGCCTTATCCCCATAACCCTCGATTCCCTTACTGATTAAAAATCTGTCTATCGCAGCCTTGAACCACAGCTCTCTGCGTTAAAGAATTCCACAGATTACCCTCTGGGAGAAGAAATTCCTCCTAATCTCAGACTTAAATGGGCTACCGTTTACTCTGAGATTATGCCCGCTGGACCGAGATTCTCTCAAAAGGGGAAGCATCCTTTCTGCATCTACCATGTCAATTCCCCTGAGAATCCTATACGTCTCAATAAAGTTGCATCTCATTCTTCTAAACACCAATGAATATAGGCCCAACCTTCTCAACCTCTCCTCATAAGAAAATCCCTTCATACCTGAGATCAACCTCATAAACCTTCTCTGGACCGCCTCCAATGCCAGTATATCTTTCCCTTAGATAAGGGGACGAAAGCTGTTCACACTATTAAGGTGTGGTCTAACTAGTGCCTTCTATAGTTTCAGCAAGACTTCCTTATTTATATACTTTGCACGGCAGCACGGTAGCATGGTGGTTAGCATAAATGCTTCACAGCTCCAGGGTCCCAGGTTCGATTCCGGCTTGGGTCACTGTCTGTGCGGAGTCTGCACATCCTCCCCGTGTGTGCGTGGGTTTCCTCCGGGTGCTCCGGTTTCCTCCCACAGTCCAAAGATGTGCGGGTTAGGTGGATTGGCCATGATAAATTGCCCTTAGTGTCCTTAAAAGTAAGGTTGGGGGGGGGGGGTTGCTGGGTTACAGGTATAGGGTGGATACGTGGGTTTGAGTAGGGTGACCATTGCTCGGCACAACATCGAGGGCCAAAGGGCCTGTTCTGTGCTGTACTGTTCTACGTTCTATGTTCTATACTCCATTCGCTTTGAAAAAAAGGGCAACATTCAATTTGCCTTTCATATTACCTTAACTGTCATGGTAGCTTCTTGTGATTTATGCAAGAGGAAACCCAAATTCCTCTGTGCTGCAGCTTTCTGCAGTCTTTCTCCATTTAAATACCATTCAGCTCCTTTATTCTTCCTACCAAAGTGCATAACTGCACACTTTCCAACATTATATCCGGCCCTTCAAAATACAGTAAGATCATGGGTTATTTCCACCTCAATTCCACTATTCCATCTATCCCACCCATGTCCATTCATTCCATTAGTAACCAAAAATCTATCTGTCGCAGTTTTGAATGTGCTCAACAATTGGTCATCCACATCTCTCCAAAGATTCACAACATGTTGGCCACAATTCTCCGACCCCCACGCCGGGTGGGAGAATAGCGGGAGTGCCGGGCGATTCCCACCATGCCACCCTAGCACCCGCACGCGATTCTCCCACCCCCCCCCCCAAAATGGTGTGCCGCATTACACGACAGGCCACTCGGAGAATCGCCACTCGCCGTTTGCAGCAGGCAAGCGGCGATTCTCCGGCCCAGATGGGCCGAGCGGCCTGCCCAATCTGACGGGTTCACGCCGGCGCCAACCACACCTAGTCGCTGCCGGCGTGAACAGTGCGCGAACGCTGCGTGTGCAGCCTGTTGGGGGGGGGGAGGATCGAGCACCGGGGGGGGCACTCAGTAGAGATCTGGCCCGCGATCGGTGCCCACCGATCGGCGGGCCAGCGTCTCTAAAGGACGCACTCTTTTCGTCTGCCGCCCCGCAAAATCAATCCTCCATGTCTTGCCCTCGGGGAGGACAGCAACCGCGCATGCGCGGGTTGGCGCCAGCCAACCTGCGCATGTGTGGGTGACGTCATTTACGCGAAGCCGGCCGTGTAATTCATGCGGCGCCAAGGCCCGGTGCGCGTAATTGACGCGGCGCCGCTCCTAGCCCCCTGGGGGTGGGAGAATAGGGGGCGAGGAGCGGCCTCCGACACCGGAGTGAAAAACTCCGGTTTTCACTCCGGCGTCGGCACTTAGTCTCCCGATGGGAGAATTTGGCCCGTTGAGTGAAGAATTTTCCTGTCATCTGAGTCCACAGACCCTTATTCTCAGTCTGACCGCTAATTCCAGATTTACCAGCCAGAGGAAACATTGTCCCAGCATCTAACCTATGAAGTCCCTTCAAAATAGTTGTTTCAAAGAGATCAAAGAGTTAGGTCTAGCCTACTCCATCTCTGCTTAAAGGGCCTCACCCCAAGCAACAGTTGAGTGAACATTTGTTGCATTCCTTTTGAGGCAAGTATCTCCTTCCTTAGGCAAGACCAAAACTGTGCAGAATACTCCAGGTGTAGTTCACTAAGGCTCTGTATAATTGTAGAAATGCTTCTTTACTTTTATACATCAAACATTATATGTTAAAGGCTAACATGGCAAACAATTATGTGCCTGCATGTTAACCTTTTGCAATTCATGCACAAGGACACTCAGGTCCATCTCAATACAAAATTAACCATTTAAAACATTCTGGTTTTCAAATGTTTCCTCCCAAAATGGCTAATTTCACACTCCCATATTATTCTATCCTTCTCAGAGTTTATTTCACACTTAACTTTGTATTGTAATATGAATGATGGACTTTGCGAGGCGAATATATATTAAAATATCTCCTTTGACCTAAGGTGAAACAGAGGCCGCGATTTAATGCGCAAAGAACAGAGTCCCGTTTTAGGCATGTATAGCGGGGTGTTTCTTGGCAACTGCAGTGCCGAGAACGACCCCACTATCTAACGGGACTCTGCTGTTTTATTTGGCTTTGGTCAGGAAAGCCCTGCTGAGGCTGCATTTTCATCATTTCCTCCACTGAAGAGCTGACTGGGACACCATATTTAAATGCCACCCTGATCTTTCGAACCCCCCTCTGATCTTCACCGCAGACTCCAGATTCCCCCACTGCCCCAACTTACCTCTTAGGGTGTCCTCAAGCCCCCCTTCACCCACCTCTTAAGGACAGGGAACCCCCGGGCCCGATCTTGGCATGTGCAACATGGCACCCAAGTACCGTGCCACTGCCACCCACGCACCATGGCAGTGCCAGGGTCCTCGGGTGGCAGTGCTCAGGTGTCAAACTGGCAGTGCCTCGGAGCCCAGGTAGCAAGAGTGCCAGGGTACCATCCTGCCCAGAGCCCGACCACCCGGGGGCCTCCAAGGCATGAAAGGCCAACCCCCCGCGCCCCCCCCCCCCCCCCCAGTGCCATTACGGGATGGTGATCATACTAAAAAAACTCACTCTGCCCAGAGACAGGCCCATGTCATCAGACTATCGTGGGAGAAGAAACCCAAACTGAAACCTATTGAAAGTCAAGTTATAGCTTTCATCCTGCAACACAGAAAAGGGATGCAGAAAAATGATCTTTTTTTGGAGACAGAGTGGGGGAGAGAGTGAATGCAGTTAATGCTGTAAAGAGCATTGTGTGTATAAGCAGGATGCTGGGTAGAGCTCATTCTCAATTCGAAAGATGATGATGGAACCGATGTGACTTTTGGGATGAAACGAACAAGGAATCGCCAAAGTGTGCCTCACTGATGAAAGTTGGTTCTGGAATAATCAGGCTGAGTGGGTCAATTTTCTAAGGACACGAGGCAATCCGACCTGAAGTGGCAGGGAGAAGTGAGCCAGCTGGGTATAACTTGGGGATTGATCTCACAATTATATTTCTCTGCGAGAAGTGAGGCATATAGCAAAAAGGGGTGTAAGACTTTTCATGATTGCATTCATTAGTTAATGCACAAGCACTTTTTCTTTAGTTTGGTCTATTAGTTGCCTCTTAAGTAATGTTTGATCATTTTAATTTTAGTTTGTTTGTTTAGTAATAGTCTTCAGAGGTGAAATCAAGCCTTCACATATTTTTCCATTGGTCGCTGGGAAATTCATCAGTTTTAAAAATTTATCAGTCTTTACATGGGTCATAACAAGTGTCAACAAACTTCAATAAGTTAAATTTGGTTCCTTTTTGCAAGACATTGATTTAGATTGTGAATAGCTGACGTTCGAGGGCTGATTTTTGTGTACTCCACTATTGAAGCCTGCCAAATCAAAATGATCCGTTTATTCCTCCTATCTGTTTTCAGTCCATTATCCAAACTGAGATATTAACCCCTCCTCACGAGCCCTACTTTTGTGTAATACCATCTTGTGTAGCAACTTATAAAATGCCTTTTGAAAATCCGAACACATTACATTGATTTCTCCTTAGTTACAACTTCAGAAACACCAACAGATTTTTGAAACACAACTTCCCTTTCATTAACCCATTGGGGTCTCAGCCCAGTGATATAATAATTTGCTAAGTGTTCTGCTGTCACATCTCGAATAATAGATTATAAACTGCCCCCACTGCTGACATCAGACCAACAGTGCGCCTTTTTCTCTTTCCCTCCTTTCACAAATAGGGGGGGTTAGGCTTGCCATCTTCCATTCCGTGGGGGCTTTTCTGGAATCCAGGGAATTCTGGAAGGTCAAAACAATGCAACACTATGACTGTAGCTGCCTCTATTAAAGCCCCAGCACGTCCAGGGAATTTTTCAGCTTTCAGTCCATTAATAATACTAATTTATTTAAGTTCCTCATTCTCACTCGGCTTTGCACTATTTCCTGAACGACTTCTGCGCCGTCTACTGTAAAAACAGATAAAAAGTATTTGCTTAATGTCTCTGCCATTTCCCTTTTCCCAATGTCATTTCTCCTGTCTCTGCCTTTAAGGGACTCACGTTTCGTTTCACTAATCTCTTCCTTGTTGCATTCCTTTCAACCTTTTAACAATGTTCTCTTATTAGCCATGGTTGGACCATTTTTCCTTGGGGGATTTTATGCCACAAGGAAATGTATATTCCCTGTAATCATAAATAGGGTTATTATATTGCAATGTATATCAGTGCACCAAAATACAGCATGATTCCAGATTGCTACTGGGAAGGATCATTGAAGACACATCAGAATATACCTGTAAATAAAAGAAAGTAGCAAGACAAGAGGGATTCACTTGGGTACAGCATCAGAATTTGGGAATCAGAAGCACAATTTCAAGATATGCGGACAACACCAAATTGGGGAGCATAGCTAATACAAGGAGGACTATGACAAAATGCAGTCACACTAAATAGTAACAAGAGCACTCAGAGGGGAGTACATGTAGGGAAGCTTCCCAGACACGAGAATCTGTAATTTTGCTCCCAGAACCATAAAAATTCAACCCTTATTTTCCAAAGAGAATTCGGCCTCCTTACTCTGCCTATCAAACTGCAATACTTTGCACTTAAAGATATTGAAGTTCATTAGCTATTTACATACTTTTACGGATGCCTGGTCAGTTCTCAACAGTGGCCAAGAGACTGGGCCAGATGCCAGAATTTTTTTTAAGATGGAGCGGAGAGATCATTCATTCCAGGAGTGATAACATCAGAAATAGGACTTGGTTATTTTATAAACAAACTTTATTCAAAGAAAAGAAAACAATAACAGATTACATGCAGTTACTTAACGTTAACACACTAGTTCCTGTTAAACAACACTATAACAGAACATGCAGCTTTCATGCGACTTTCACAGACAGACAAAGGCAATATTTGCATTTACAAAGCAAGTTTTCTTCTGGTCGGGACATTTGTTCTGAACCGTTTTTCCAAAGTCTGCCTCGGTGGCAACTTTCAAGGCCTTCTTGGTCAATTTCCAAAGCGTTCTACCAGTAACTGTTCAAGCATTCCTTCTCTTTTTCTCTCCTTAAGCTCAGTCAAACCCCTCAAACAAAGGCTCTCTCTTGAACACATGGCGTTATCTTGGCTGCTTGATTTCCCACCCCCATTTATAGAAAACAAAATCAGAGCCATGATATTGATATGCAACTAATCTCCCATCGACAAACAAAGAGGCCACCCAACTCTGTAATGGGCTAATATCTGGTCAGACAGGAGTGTCCTCAAAGACACTAGATCTCGAGCAAATCACCCTTGCTGAACCGGGCAATCCTGTGTATTCCCACTAACGAGTTTAACTCTCAATGGGGCAATGTAAATCTCCAGGTATGGGCGTATCATTCTGACTCTGTGCAATCAGTTTTTTCCCCCTAAGTCTAAGCCCTAAGTTGCCTGCTACATTGACGTCTCATTAGAACATAGAATAGTACAGCACAGAACAGGCCCTTCGGCCCTCGATGTTGTACCGAGCATTGTCCGAAACCAAGATCAAGCTATCCCACTCCCTGTCATTCTGGTGTGCTCCATGTGCCTATCCAATAACCGGTTGAAAGATCCTGAAGTGTCCGACTCCACTATCACAGCAGGCAGTCCATTCCACACCCTAACCACTGTCTGAGTAAAGAACCTACCTCGGACATCCCTCCTATATCTCCCACCCTGAACCTTATAGTTATGCCCCCTTGTAACAGCTACATCCACCCAAGGAAATAGTCTCTGAACATCCACTCTATCTATCCCCCTCATCATCTTATAAACCTCTATTAAGTCGCCTCTCATCCTCCTCAAATCCAAAGAGAAAAGCCCAAGCTCCCTCAACCTTTCCTCATAAGACCTATCCTGCAAACCAGGCAGCATCCTAGTAAATCTCCTTTGCACCCTTTCCAATGCTTCCACATCCTTCCTATAGTGAGGTGACCAGAACTGCGCACAATACTCCAAATGTGGTCTCACAAGGGTCATGTAAAGTTGCAGCATAACCCCGCGGCTCTTAAACTCAAGCCCCCTGTTAATAAACGCTAACACACTATAAGCCTTCTTCACGGCTCTAACCACTTGAGTGGCAACCTTCAGAGATCTGTGGACATGAACCCCAAGATCTCTCTGTTCCTCCATATTCCTCAGAACCCTGCCGTTGCCCCTGTAATCCGCATTCAAATTTTTTCTACCAAAATGAATCACCTCGCATTTATCAGGGTTAAACTCCATCTGCCATTTTTCGGCCCAGCTCTGCATCCTATCAATGTCTCTTTGCAGCCTACAACAGCCCTCCACCTCATCCATTACTCCACCAATCTTGGTGTCATCAGCAAATTTACTGACCCACCCTTCAGCCCCCTCCTCCAAGTCATTGATAAAAATCACAAATAGCAGAGGACTCAGCACTGATCCCTGTGGTACACCGCTGGTAACTGGTCTTCAGTCTGAAAATCTTCCAGTATTAGATTTATTTGTGGGAGAGCACTTTGGAGATAGTAACCACAATTCGGTCTCTTTCACTAATGCAATGGAGACCCTCTGTCTTCTATGCGGTAGTCAGTTACTTAACCAATTGGCCAAATTTCCCTCTATCCCACACCTCCTTACTTTCTTCATAAGCTAACCATGGGGAACCTTATCAAACGCCTTACTAAAATCCATGTATACGACATCAACTGCTCTACCTTCATGTACTCACTTAGTTACCTCCTCAAAGAATTCAATCAAATTTGTGAGGCAAGACTTACCCTTCACAAAACCATGTTGACTATCCCAGATTAAGCTGCATCTTTCCAAATGGTCATAAATCCTATCCTTCAGGACCTTTTACATTAACTTATCGACCACCGAAGTAAGACTAACTGGCCTATAATTACCAGGGTCATTCCTATTCCCTTTCTTGAACAGAGGAACAACATTCGCCACTCTCCAGTCCTCTGGCACTATCCCCGTGGATAGTGTGGACCCAAAGATCAAAGCCAAAGGCTCTGCAATCTCATCCCTTGCCTCACAAAGAATCCTTGGATACATCCCATCTGGCCCAAGGGACTTGTCGACCCTAAGGTTTTTCAAAATTGCTAATACATCCTTCCTCAGAACATCTACCTCCTCCATCTAGCCGCCTGTATCACACTCTCATCCTCAAAAACATGGCCCCTCTCCTTGGTGAACACTGAAGAAAAGTATTCATTCAACGCCTCCTATTTCTTCTGACTCCATGCACAAGTTCCCACTACTGTCCTTGACCGGCCCTAAACTCACCCTGGTCATTCTTTTATTTCTCACAGAAGAGTAAAAAGCCTTGGGGTTTTCCTTGATCCGACCCGCCAAGGACTTCTCATGCCCCCTCCTAGCTCTCCTAAGCCCTTTTTTTAGCTCATTCCTTGCTACCTTGTAACCCTCAAGCGACCCAACTGAACCTTGTTTTCTCATCCTTACATACACTTCCTTTTTCCTCTTGACAAGACAGTCAACCTCTTTTGTGAACCATGGTTCCCTCACATGGCCATTTCCTCCCTGCCTGACAGGGACATACCTATCAAGGACACGCAGTATTTGTTCCTTGAACAAGCTCCACTTTTTCATTTGTGCCTTTCCCTGACAGTTTCTGTTCCCATCTTATGCTCCCTAATTCTTGCCTAATCGCATCATAATTACCCCTCCTCCAATTATAAACCTTGCCCTGCCATATGGCCCTATCCCTCTCCATTGCATTAGTGAAAGAGACCGAATTGTGGTTACTATCTCCAAAGTGCTCTCCCACAAATAAATCTAATACTTGGCCCGGTTCATTTCCCAGTACCAAATCCAATGTGGCCCCCCCTCTTGTCGGCCTATCCACATATTGTGTCAGGAAACCCTCCTGCACACACTGTACAAAAACTGCCCCATTTGAACTGTTCGACCTAGAGAGGTTCCAATCAATATTTGGAAAGTTAAAGTCACCCATGACAACTACCCTGAGACCTCCACACCTACCCATAATCTGTTTTGCAATTTCTTCCTCCACATCTCTATTACTATTTGGGCGCCTATAGAAAACCCCTAACAACGTAACCGCTCCTTTACTATTTCTAACTTCAGCCCATATTACCTCAGTAGGCAGGTCCCCCTCGAACTGCCTTTCTGCAACCATTAAACTATCCTTGATTAACAATGCTACTCCTCCACCTCTTTTACCACCTTCCCTACTCTTACTGAAACATCTATACCCCGGAACCTCCAACAACCATTCCTGTCCCTGTTCTAACCATGTCTCCGGACTGCCCACAACATCGTAGTCCCAAGTACCAATCGACGCTCCAAGTTCACCTACCTTATTCCGGATGCTCATTGCATTGAAGTAGACACACTTCAACCCCCCTTTCTGTCTGCCGGTACACTCCTGCGACCTTGATACCCTCCTCAGTACCTCACAACTCTCAACACTGGCTTCTGGACTACAGCTTGTTTTCCCACCCCCTGACAAATTAGTTTAAACCCCCCCCCCCGAAGAGTCGTAGCAAATTTTCCTCCTAGGATATTGGTGCCTCTCTGGTTCAGGTACAAACAGTATTGTCTGTACAGGTCCCACCTTCCCCAGAATGTACTCCAATTATCCACGTAACTGAAACTCTCCCTCCTACACCATCCCTGCAGCCACGTGTTTATCTGCACTCTCTCCCTGTTCCTCATCTCGCTAGCACATGGCACCGGCAACAAACCAGAGATGACAACATGGTTTGACCTGGCTCTCAGCTTCCACCCTAGCTCCCTAAATTCCTGTTTTAAATCCCCGTCCCTTCTCTTACCTTTGTCGTTGGTACCGATATGTACCACGACTTGTGATTGTTCCCCTCCCCCTTAAAGAGTCTGAAAACACGGTCCAAGACGGCACAGACGCTGGCAACCGGAAGGCAACATACCATCCAAGTCTCTTTCGTTGCCACAGAACCGTCTATCTGTCCCTCTATCGAGTCCCCAATAACTATTGCTCTCCTGCTCTCCCTCCTTCCCTTCTGAGTCAGAGGGACGGACTCAGTGCTTGGAGATCCGTTCACCGTGGCTTACCCCTAGTAGGTCGTCCCCCTCAATAGTATCCAAAGCGGTATACTTGTTACTATGGGGAACAACCACAGAGGATCCCTGCACTGACTGTGTGCTCCCAGCCCCTCTCACCATCACCCATCTATCTTGATTCTTCGGAGTAACTACATCCCTGAAACTACTATTTATGACCGAGTCCCTCCATCCCAGCAAAATCCATCTCCGGGCCACCAGGGTGGCAAAGGCCAAAACATCGGCCTCTCTCAACTCCTGGGCCCCCAGATCTTCCAACACCCCAAATATTGCCATCTCCGGGACTCGGAGTAACCCTCCCTTCCAGGACCTCTGACATGACGTCCGAAAATCCCTACCAGAATCTCCTCAGCTTCGGAAACACCCAAAACATGTGTACGTGATTCACCATACTTCCACATCACCGCACCTCCCACATCTGTCCTCCACCTCCTCAAAAAACCTACTCATCCGGGCCGCAGTCATATGAGCCACCTTGAACTTGATCAGGCTAAGCCTGGCACACGACGAGGATGAATTGACTCTCCTCAAGGCCTTTTCCCATAGTCCAACTTCCATCTCTCCTCCCAACTCTTCCTCCCACTTCATTTCCACCTCCCCGATTGGGACCCTTCCCACTCCATCAATTCCTTATATATTTCCGAGACCCTCGCCTCCTCAACCCCTGTTTTTGACATCACCTTATCCTGCAGTCCCCTTAGAGGGAGGCGAGGAAAGCTTGGAACCTGCCCCCGGATAAAGTCCCGTACCTGTAGGTACTGAAATCCGTTCCCACCCGGTAACTCATGCTCCCCCTCTAAAACCTCAAGGCTCGGGAAACCCTTTTCAATGAAGAAATCACCAAATCTCTCAATTCCTGCCCGCTGTCACATCCTGAAGCCCCGTCCAGCCCTCCCGGAACAAAACGGTGGTTGTCACAGATCGGTGACCACATCGACGCTCTCTCCAGTCCCATGTGCTGCTTCCATTGCCACCACACCCTCAGGGCTGCCACCACCACTGGGCTTGTGGAGTACCTAGCTGGCGAGAATGGCAGAGGTGTCGTTTACAAAGCCTCCAAACTCGTACCCTTCCAGGAAGCCACCTTCACTCACTCCCACACCGAACCCTCCCCCACTACCCACTTCCTAACCATTGATATATTCGCCACCCAGTAATAATTAATCAAATTCAGAAGGGCCAAGCCCCCCACCCCACGCCCCTGTTCCAGAAGGACCATCTTCACCCTCGGGGCCTTACCAGCCCATGCAAAACCCAAGATTACCACATTCATCTTCCTGAAAAATGCCTTGGGGATAAAAATTGGAAGACATTGAAACACAAATAGCAATCTCGGGAGGACTGGCATTTTCAGTCTGTACCCTCCCCGCTAATGACAGCGGGAGCATGCCCCACCTGCAGAACCCCTTTCATTTGCTCAACCGCCCTGCCAAATTTCTTATGGAGCTGACCCCAGTCCCTTGCCTTCTGAATCCCCAGGTACTTAAAACTCCTTCCCACCACTTTAAACGGTAACTCCCTCAGTCTTCTCTCCTGCCCCCGTGCCTGGATCGCGAACACCTCACTCTTATCCATGTTTAATTTGTAGCCTGAGAACCGACCAAACTCCTCCAATATCTCCATAATACCAGCCTCTCTCTTCCCCCCCCCCACCAACTGTCTGCTATGCAGAGGAGCAAGTCATCCACATAGAGTGAAACCCTATGCTCCACCCCCTCTATCAATATCCCCCGTCAGATGTTCAATGACCTAAGCGCCACAATTGCTGAATGTTCAGTATCCACCACCTCAGCCAGCAGCATATTGTCCAGCACAAAGAAATCTTTCCGGGAGTACACCTTATGCACATGGGAGTAGAATAAAAACTCCTTACTCCTTGGCCTCCCAAATCTCAAAGGGTCCACCCCTCCCATGTGCTCCATAAACCCCCATAGCTCTTTTGCCATAGCTGACACTTTTCCGGACCTGGGACTCGACTGGTTCAATCTCAGATCCAGGACCGTGTTAAAGTCTCCCCCCATAATCAGTCGATGTGAATCCAGGTCCGGGATCTTCCCTAGCACCCCCCTAATGAACTCAACATCATCCCAGTTTGGGGCATATATATATTCACCAATGCCATGGCCATTCCCTCCAGCCTCCCACTAACTATGATGAATCTGGCCCCCGGGTCCGCCTCTATCTTCCCCACCTCAAATGCCACCCTTTTATTGACCAGGACTTCCACGAACATTCCACGTGACCAGCCTAGTCGGGGAGCACCCCACTCTCCCTCCCCTGCCGGTCAGCCATAACCTCTCCTTGGCCCATGCCATGCACCTCACCTGGCCTGCCCCCAGGCAGCTACTGCCATTCACTCTCCTCTTCCACCAACTTAAAAGTCCCCTCCCCGTTAGCAGTTTAATGACCACCCCAACCAACCCCCCCCCCAACTCCCATCCCACACATTGGTCTTCAGCTTACCTCCAATTCTGCTTCTGTGAACTAGCCCTCCCAGCTAGCCTGGCAGCCCCCGCCCCTGGCGTCTAGCATCTTAGCATCTAGGCACCCCTGGTGCCTAGCTGGTTCTCCTCCGCTCTTAGTGCAAACAATCAAAACAATGGCAAGATGCAAAAACAAACAGTCCCTCCCAAAGCCCACCCCTCCTCCCTTAACAAAGTACGATCTGTTAACCTAATCCCAAACAAAACCAAAAGAAAAATTGAAAAAATATATACAGAACGTCCAAAGTCAGTCCAAACATCGCAAGTCAGTCAAGGTTCAAGGTCTTCCTTCTCTCATCAGTTTATTATCTTTCATAAAGTCCACCGCTTCCCCTGCCGAGCCAAAGTACAGTTCCAGACTCTCATAGGTCACCCATAGGTGGGCCGGATACAGCAGTCCAAACTTTATTCCCTTTTCATACAGGGCCGACTCGACCTTGTTAAAGCTCGCCCTCCTCTTTGCAAGTTCTGCTCCCATGTCCTGGTACACCCGGACCTCAGCACGTATATCGCCTCGTCTGCCTGGCCCACCTCATAATGTATTCCTTGGCCAACGATGCCCTCGGGAGCTCACCCCCCTGGGGCTTACGTAAAGGGCACTGTGGGCCTGGTCCACCTCCAATGGCTTGTCGAAAGCACCTTCTCCCAGCAGCTTCTCCAACATCTTCCCCACATACGCACCAGCATCCGATCCTTCTTTTCCCTCCGGCAGACCCACGGTCCGAATGTTCTGCCTCCGAGAATGGTTCTCCAGGTCCTCCACTTTCTCCAGCAGTCGCTTCTGCTGGTCTTGCAGCATCCCTATCTCTGCTGTCATCGAGGTGGACTAGCTTCCCTGCTAGCCCCTCCAGCCCCTGGATCGCCTGAGGTGGGGAACAACTTCTTCTCTCAGAGAGTTGTCAACTTGTCAAATTCTCTACCACAGAAAGTTGTTGGATGGGGCCAGGATTTATTCAAGAGGGAGCTGGACGTGGCCCATACAGCTAAAGGAATCAAGGGGTATGGAGAGAAAGCAGGAGTGGGATACTGTATTTGCATGATCAGCCATAATCATATTGAATGGTAGTGCGGGCTCGAAGGGCTGAATGCCAACTCCTGCACCTATTTTCTATGTTTCTAACTACCTTGCTTTGTGCTAGGTATGACTCCAACCAGTGAAGAGTTTTCCCATTCCCATTGACTTCAATTTTGATCCTTAATGCCACAATATCTCCTTGATGTCAAGAGCAGTCACTCTTAACTCACCTCTGCAATTCAGCCCTTTTGTCCGTGTTTGGACCAAGGCTGTAATGATATTATCAGTCCCATAGCTTTTGCTGTGCCTTTTCCTTTACCTTCAGCTATTTCTTGATATCATGTGGAGTTACTCAAATTGGCTAAAATCTGGTATCTGAAATTGTAGAAAGCTCATGAGGTAGCCAAAGTGGATCATCCACTCCACACCCCTGGCTGAAGGCAGTTTCAAATGCGTCAACCTGGTCTTTCTCACTGATATGCTGGGCTCTGCCATCATTGAAGATGGGCAGGAGTGTGTGGAGCCTTGTCGCTCCTATTACCAGCCTTGCACCAGAGCTCCACATTTCTCACCCGAACGTCCAAACCAAGCCTCCTCAGAAACACGGAGTGCAGAGTCTTCCATCATAGTGGGGAAGCCAGCCAAGGTCACGCACCCTTTTTAGGACATTGGCTGCTATATTCCAATCAGTTTAAAGGTCCCAAAGGCACTTTGCGAAAGAACGGAGAGACGGTATGTGTATGAGGGATTGAGAGGGTATGGTGGCAGCTGGGTATGAGGGAGTAAGGTGGGAGATGAGGGGACAGGATGGAAGAGGAGGGTCAGTCAGGGTGGGTCAGGAGTGTATGGGAGGAACTTCCGGTTGCGGTGATGCGGAGCTAAGCCGCACGTTCGGTAGCTCCCGCTATTTTCTGTCTTTTGGGCACTTTTAAGGGCTCGAAGCGGTACTGGTTGGACTTTTCCCCATGTGGGAACACTTCCCCTAAGATTCTCCCCCGGTGGATGGCCTGGACCAGGAGCGGAGCAGTCAAAAAATCGGCTTTGGAGCAGAGAAAGGTGCGAGGCAGGAAAGGCAAGATGGCGGCGGGCGGGGAATCAGCAGCGTGGCAGCAGTGGGCGCGGGCGTAGCAGGAGCTGCTTCAGCTCTCCTTCAGGGAGCTGAAGGCAGAGATCCTGGAACTGCTTCAGCCTCCCTGGACAAGCTCATGGCGACCCAGACGGCTCAGGGTGCGGAGATCTGAGAGCTTCAGCAAAAGGCCTCGGAGAGCGAGGACGAACTCCTGGGCCTGGCAGTGAAGGTGGAGTTGCACGAGGTGCTTCACAAGAAGTGGTCAGCGAGGATGGAGGAGAACCTGCGAATTCTAGGCCTCCCAGAGGGGCTAGAAGATTCGGATTTGGGGGCCTATGTGACTATGATGCTGAACTCGCTAATGGGCGCGGGGTTGTTCCAGGGACCCTTGGAGCTGGAGGGTGCCCATCAGGTGCTGCTGAGGAAACCCAAGCCAAACGAGCCGCCTTGGGCGGTGCTGGTCCGTTTTCACCGCTTCATCGACCGTGAGTGTGTGCTGAGATGGACGAAGAAGGAGAGGAGTAGTAAGTGGGAGAATGCGGAGATCAGGATCTACCAGGACTGGAGTGCGGAGGTGGCAAAGAGAAGGGCTGGTTTTAATCGGACCAAGGCAGTGCTCCACAAGAAGGGGGTCAAGTTTGGCCTGTTACAACCGGCACGCCTCTGGGTCACTTATAAAGACCGCCAGCTCTACTTTGACTCTCCGGACGAGGCCTGGGCTTTCGTCCAGGCAGAGAAGCTGGACTTGAACTGAGGACTGGGGGCTGGGGAACGGTGTACACAGCTTTGTCCTCCTTGGTATCCTTTCGCTTTTATTGGTTCTATTTGATGATATCTTTTTGCTGTTCTGCTTTTTCACTTTTTTGGGACTGTTATCTGTTTACTTGGGCATTTTGTCACGTCTTTTTTTTTTCTTTCACTGGTTGAGAGTTTGGGAGTGGTTCGCGGTCCTGTTGGGTCATGTGCCTGTCTTTTCCCGCGTGTTGGGTCGGGGGGGGTCAGAGCTTGGGATGGAAGCGCGGGTTTCTCTCCCGCGCTGGAGGAGCAGTGGGCGGGGCCGGCACTGGTTTGGGGGGGGGGGGGGCACGGTGGTTGTGTTGCACTGGGGAGGGTCATTGGGGTGCCGGGAGCAGCCGGGGTCAGCAGGAGTCGGCTGACTTACGGAAGTACAATGGAAGGGGTTACGCAGCTGGGGGGGGGGGGGCCCTAGCTTTGGCGGGGGGGGGGGGGGTGGGGAGGCTTTGGGGGGAAAAAATAAGGGGGGCTACCGGGTTGCTGCTGGAATGGCCGGGAAGGGGTCGGAATGGGGGTCTGTCGCCGTGGGGAACGGGCTCAGCAGGGGGCACGGGCACGTGGCGGTTTGAGGAAGGGTAATGGCTAGTCGACGGGGTAGGGGAGCAGGTAGCCCCCTGATCCGGCTGATAACCTGGATTATGAGGGGACTGAATGGGCCAGTCAAACGGGCCTGCGTGTTTGCGCACCTGAAGGGGCTGAAGGCGGATGTGGCCATGCTTCAGGAGACGCATCTGAAGGTGGCGGATCAGGTTAGATTGAGGAAGGGATGGGTAGGCCAAGTATTTCATTCAGGGCTGGATGCAAAAATTCGGGGGGGGTGCCGATCCTGGTGGGGAAGAGGGTGTCGTTTGAGGCATCGAATGTGGTGGCAGCCAGCGGCGGGAGGTATGTGATGGTAAGCGGCAGGCTGCAGGGGGAGCGGGTGGTGCTGGTCAATGTATACGCCCCGAATTGGGACGATGCGGGTTTCATGCGGCTCATGTTGGGCCGGATTCCAGATTTGGAGGCAGGGGGCCTAATAATGGGGGGGGGGGGGGGGGGGGGGGGGGGGGGGGGGGGGATTTCAACACAGTGCTGGATCCGCCACTGGATCGATCCAGATCCAGGACGGGTAGGAGGCCAGCGGCAGCTAAGGCGTTGAGGGGGTTTATGGACCAGATGGGAGGGGTGGATCCTTGGAGGTTTGCGAGACAGACGGAATTTTCATACTTCTCCCATGTGCATAAGGCCTATTCCCGGATTCATTTTTTCATTATGAGTAGGGCGCTGATTGCGAGGGTGGAGGATGCTGAGTATTCGGCGATAGCCATTTCTGACCGTGCCCCGCACTGGGTGGACCTCGAGCTGGGGAGGAGAGAGACCAGCGCCCGCTCTGGCGCTTGGAGGTGGGGCTGCTGGCGGACAAGGAGGTGGGCGGGGCGGGTTCGAGGATGTATCGGGAGGTACCTGAAGGCCAATGACAATGGGGAGGTCCGAGTGGGGACGGTCTGGGAGGCGCTGAAGGCGGTGGTTAGAGGGGAGTTGATCTCCATTCGAGCCCACAGAGAGAGGAGAGAGCAGAGAGAGAGTGAGAGACTGGTGGGGGAGATGGTGAGGGTGGACAGGAGATACGTGGAGGCTCCGGAGGAGGGATTGCTGAGGGAGCGGCATAGTCTCCAGGCTGAGTTCGCTTTGCTAACCACCAGAAAGGCGGAAGCTCAGTGGAGGAAGGCACAGGGAGCGGTGTATGAATATGAGGAGAAGGCGAGCAGGATGCTGGCGCACCAGCTCCGTAAGCGGGATGCGGCCAGGGAGATTGGTGGAGTTAAGGATGGGGGAGGAAATGTGGTGCGCAGGGGGGTAGACATTAATAGGGTCTTCAGGAAATTTTATGAGGAACTGTATCGGTCCGAACCCCCAGCGGAGGGGGGGGGGGGGGGGGGGGAGATGGGGTGCTTTTTGGACCGGCTGAGATTCCCGAGGGTGGAGGAGGGACAGGTGGAGGGACTGAGGGCGCCGGTTGAGCTGCAGGAGCTGGTCAAAGGGATAGGGAGCATGCAGTCAGGGAAGGCGCCCGGGCCGGATGGGTTCCCGGTCGAATTCTATAAGATGTATGCAGACCTGTTGGTTAGGACCTTCAACGAGGCAAGGGAAGGGGGAGCTCTGCCTCCGACGATGTCTCGGGCGCTGATTTCCTTGATCCTTAAGGGGGGCAAGGGTCCCCTGCAGTGTGGGTCATAGAGGCCGATCTCTTAAATGTAGACGCCAAGCTGTTGGCGAAGATTTTAGCCACGAGGATAGAGGACTGTGTGCCGCAGGTTATCCACGAAGATCAAACGGGGTTCGTGAAGGGGAGGCAGCTGAACACTGACATACGGAGGCTCTTGAATGTTATAATGATGCCGGCGGTAGAAGAGGAGGCGGAGATAGTGGTGGCGTTGGACGCGGAGAAGGCCTTTGATAGGGTTGAGTGGGGGTACTTGTGAGAGGTGCTGGAAAGGTTCGGGTTTGGGGAGGGGTTTGTCAGGTGGGTGAGGTTGTTATATGAGGCCCCGATGGCGAGCGTGGCCACGAATAGGAGATGGTCGGAGTATTTTCGGTTATACCGAGGGACGAGGCAGGGGTGTCCCTTGTCCCCCCTGCTTTTTGCGCTGGCAATTGAACCCCTGGCCATGGCGCTGAGGGAGTCGAGGAACTGGAGGGGGCTGGTGTGGGTGGGGAGGAGCACCGAGTGTCGCTCTATGCGGATGACATATTGTTGTATGTGGCGGACCCGGTGAGGGGAATGCCGGAGGTGATGAGGATTCTCCGGGAACTTGGGGATTTCTCGGGGTACAAGCTCAACTTGGGGAAGAGTGAGCTGTTCGTTGTACACCCAGGGGACCCAGAGGGGGGGATTGGTAGGCTCCCACTAAAAAGGGCGGGGAGGAGCTTCAGGTACTTGGGGGTCCAGGTGCCAGGAGCTGGGGGGCCTTGCATAAGCTTAACCTCACAAGGCTGGTGGAGCAAATGGAGGAGGAGTTTAAGAGATGGGACATGTTGCCGCTGTCTCTGGCGGGTAGGGTGCAATCAGTCAAGATGACGGTGCTCCCGAGATTTCTGTTCCTGTTCCAGTGCCTCCCCATCCTTATCCCGAAGGCCTTTTTCAGGCGGGTTAATAGGAGCATTACGGGGTTTGTGTGGGCGCACGGGACCCCGAGGGTGAGAAGGGTGTTCTTGGAGCGAGGCAGGCAGAGGGGGGGGCTGGCATGCCCAGCGCTGGGGGAATTTTGGAAGGGCGTAGCAAGGACGGTGTCGAGGGTAGTAAGATCCAGGGTCAAACCGGGCTGGGGGCTCGCCATATTTGGGGTTGCAGTGGAGCCGGGAGTGCAGGAGGCGAAAGAGGCCGGTGTTCTGGCCTTTGCAGCCCTGGCAGCCCGGCGGAGGATTCTTCTTCAGTGGAAGGATGCGAGGCCCCCAAGCGTGGAGGCCTGGATCAATGATATGGCGGGGATTATTAAATTGGAGAGGGTGAAATTTGCCCTAAGGGGATCAGTGCAGGGGTTCTTCAGGAGATGGCAACCATTCCTAGATTTCCTGGCAGAGTGGTAGAAAAAGGCCAGCAGCAGCAGCAACCCGGGGGGGGGGGGGGGGGGGTCTCTTTGTTTTGGGCTGAAGGGATGTGTATATTTGTTCTTTGCTAATGACGGGCGTTAATTTATTTCTTCTTTTTTGAATAGATGGGGGGGGGTTTGTTCTTTCTGTTCTTAGTATTTTCTGTTATTGATATTGTGAAAATTTGAATAAAAATTATTTTTTTTAAAAAGGAGTGTATGGGAGGGTCACAGGGGTGGTTAGGGGGTAGTCGGAGGAGTAGTGGGGGGTTCAGGAGCTTTGTCGGGTGGACAGGAAGTAGTCGGAGGTCAGGAGGGGTAGTCAGTGGGCTGAAGGGGTAGTGGGAGTTGTGGAGTGGGGAGTTGGGGGCCAAAAGTACAGTACCCAGGAGTTAGAACTGGTTTTAATCCTTCTAACATTTCCTTGGTAACTATTCTGATAACTGAGTAAGCCCATCAAGTCCCCAACTTTAACTCAAAGTTCCAGAGGGTTCCCAGACAGAGCGGAATTGTCCATCGGAAATTGAAACTTCCCAGACAATTCGCGCAGAGTTTTGCATTGGGACTTCCAAAGGGTCTCCCACTCCATCTTCTAGGGTACATCCGGAGTAGCCGGACCTTTATCTTCACAAGGACCATCCTATCAGTACTAACGTTGACTGGTGTATTTGCGACAAATAGGCAGGTGAGGGCAAGATCTAACAGTTTTCCCCTCTTGTTGGTTCCCTCACCACCTGCTGCAGGCCTCGATGGGCCTGTTATTCAGGTCTCAGCAGCCCGGTCACGACTGGCTCTACCAAGCTATACTTTGTATTTTTGCCCTTATTTCCTTTTATCTTTGTGTGGTATAAATAACCTTGGTGACAGGGCTTCAGTAGTCCATAGTGAATTTAAAAGGTTAACGATTCACTCCATGATTTTCAAAGTTCAAATAACATCATTTTCTTTTTCATTGTTTCAATTAAATATTATTGGGAAGCCAATTAGAAAATATATTTCTCATTAATCGGTTCAATTTCCCATAGCACTGCACTTAATGCATTTGTATAAATTACTGTGTGCACTCTTTGTATACAGATAGTAGCCCATTGAAGAAGAATGCTTTAGCGATTTTGTTAAAATGAGGCAAACAGGAACTTATCCAAATGTTAATAAAAGCACAGAAAAAATTGACCAAACATATTTGCCGGAATTCTCTGCCGTCGGAATTCTCTGTTCACGCTGGCAGCAGATTCCCGCCTACGGATTTCCAGCGGTGTGGGTGACTTCAATGGGAAATCCCATTGACAAGCAGCAGAACAGAGAATCCCGCCGCCAGCGAATGGTGCACCGCCAAGAAACGTGCAGCTGGGGGGCCAGAGAATCTAGCCCCTTGTTCTTGAGAGCTATTGTCGGAGGTGATCCAGCACGGTAGCATTGTGGATAGCACAATTGCTTCACAGCTCCAGGGTCCCAGGTTCGATTCCGACTTAGGTCACTGTCTGTGTGGAGTCTGCACATCCTCCCCGTGTGTGCGTGGGTTTCCTCCTGGTGCTCCGGTTTCCTCCCACAGTCCAAAGATGTGCAGGTTAGGTGGATTGGCTATGATAAATTGCCCTTAGTGACCAAAATTGCCCTTAGTGTTGGGTGGAGTTACTGGGTTATGAGGATAGGGTGGAGGTGTTGACCTTGGGCAGGGTGCTCTTTCCAAGAGCCGGTGCAGACTCGATGGGCCGAATGGTGTCCTTCTGCACTGTAAATTCTATAACTTGCAAAACCAATTTAGCCTGTTTCTTGGATTCACAAGTGATCAGATATAAAAGTCACCACTTAGATCAGAACATAGAAATATTCACATTCGAGTACACTTGGATGTTGCAAATAATAGCAAGATATATATGTAACTGGCATTTTTCACAATTTCATGTGTCATAGTAGATCACTGATTTAATTACCCGTCACCAGAACCTTTATTAACGTAATGAATGGACCATAGGTTGCTCTCCCTTTTGGAGAGAGACTCACTGGTGGTGATTTAACCTGAGGGTCATCACATCTCAGGTGAACGGCAAGGTTGAGAATAACCTCAGCCTGTACAGGAATTGAACCCGCGCTGTTGGCATCTCTCCACATCATGAACCAGCCATCCAGCTAACTGAGCTAACCAATCCCTCTCAGCACCATAAACCCCTAGCTACAATAGGAAAAAGTATATAAGCATGTGAGCATATATGCATGAAAATAGAAAATTAATTGTGATTAAATAATTGCTTCAATTATACCCCCTACAGTTTTACATGATGTTACATATTTGGAAATATCTGGATTTGAGTATTGCATTGCACTAGTCACGTTAAATGCTCTACATTGTTTCTTGTCACCTTCATTTTGTGCTTTTATTAATCGTGTGCAATTTACACCGGACATAGAATTATCTTGTAATGGACAACAGATTATTTCTTAGTAAAGCTGTAGCACTGACGTCAACCAACTAACCCTGCAGTCTGACTGTCAACTGGTATCAGTGGCTCTGAGTGACAACTACTATTGGCAATGACAGCCACTTTCAGCATCAATCTCCACCTTTTCTTATACATAACATTATCTCTCTGTTCTTATTGGCATTCTCTTCTCTTTCTCAGCACCAATGTCCACTATTTGCACCCACAGGAAGTGTCCCTTCTTATAACTCTCTCATTCTATCTCTATCTCTCTGGCCACCTTACAACTGTCAAATCTAAATACATGATGCCTTTTGGATCCAGTGATAAACTGACTCGACATCAAGAGCGGTTGAATCAAGGGCAAAATGGAATTGCCGTTCCAGCCTTCAAATACATTGCAAAGCAAAAAATGAATTAAATACGACAGATATTCAAAAGAATTCCTTGAAGTAACCCCAATAAGTTGCAAAACCAGGTTGATGACTTTTCAAAATATAAACCTAGTGATTAATCAGCATAATTACTGTCAGTGTGACTCAATAGATTCTTCGGAGATCAAATATTCAGTTCTGTAACATGCTAACATACAAAGTTTTTATTGAGAAAAGTAAGTGAAGTCCAAGCCCCAAAGTGCAAATGTTAGCAAGGTTGGAAAGAGTGGATTAATCTTCTTCAATGACTCAGCTAATTTATTCAAATTAAATAGTTCAAGATGTTCCTAAAATGGATGTTCATCTTTGGCGAATTAGTTGATCTCAGTTGAGCGCAGCAGGCGTGTCTAGAATTAGCATGAACGATCCAGAGTTAGGGCTGGATAACCCAGAGTTTTCATTTTGATTGACATTCAGTGATTGCTGCTGGAAGTGGCAGGTGCGGATATCCAGTGAAAACAGCATTGGGCACAGTTATGATGCTCCAATGTTAATTAGACCATGGATGTTCACTGTTAAGACTATGATATGAATAATAACAAGACCGTGTCATTGAAGATCATAGAATCAATGGCACAAGCCACAGCAATGAGATAATTATTTCAGGAAATAAGCGATGGGGAGAGTACTGAAGGAAACATAGTAGAGAAGATTGGGTAATCAAAACGAAAAATGGTTAGATGTCAAACTTGGTAGCAACTGTTGGCAGACGGTATTCAAGCCCCTCCAGGCCCTTGAGCATTCAGGGGGGAATTTCAGCCTGGCAACTCTGACAGAAACTCCTACAAGACTGCAGGAACGAGGGTCTTGGCGGCAAGATCTCATTCTGAAATTTATCCTGCCCCTTGCCGGTGACCAACAAAGGTTCATTTAAATAGATGGCACCCCGATTTCTGTGGAGCTGGTGTTGCCAGTTGTGTCAGGCCCCGCCCATGACAGCAAAGACAACGCTCCCAGTGATATCTGGCGAGAAAACACGGCTGGAGAGCTACATGCCGAGTTCGTCGCTGAAACCAACATTTGCCGAACTGTCGGAAGGTGCCCACAATGTGGGCTGCTACCTCAGTGCAATACCGAGACTGTTCTACACTGGCAGCATTACTACCTTCCAGTTGAGATACTAATGAAAGGACCCACCTTCCCTCTCACGTGAATGCAAAAGATTCCTTGAAGAGGAGGAGGGGAGTTCACCCAAAATTAACCTACAGCAAAACCAACATGACGAGAATAAGTCATTTGACCATGTGCCACCCTCATTGCGGTCTATGGGTCCTTGCTGGGTGCAATTTGGCTCTTGTGTTTCTACATCACAACAATGTTTGCTGTTAAGCAGTATAGGCCAATCCAAAGACATGAAAGGCTTTATATAATGCAAATCCTTTCTTTTCATTTAGATGAGCAATATATAATACAAACTAGATGTGTAGTTTCTCAGTCACATGTGACATCACCAACATTAGTCCATTATATATTCCAAAAGGTTCACTTATTGCAGAACCCTCCCCCCCCAAAGCAATTATTTATTAAGTCTACACATTAGCTGGCACTGTGATAAGATACAATTTTATCCAGCAACGCAGGAAAAGAATTCTTATTAAACTGTTACGCTTTACCATGAATGAAACATATACCTGAGCTCCTAACAGCATATAATAATAAAAATAATAATCTTTATTGTCACAAGTAGGCTTACATTAACACTGCAATAAAGTTACTGTGAAAAGCCTTCAGTCGCCACCTTCCGGTGCCTGTTCGAGTACACAGAGGGAGAATTCAGAATATCCAAATTACTTAACAGCACGTCTTTCGGGACTTGTGGGAGGAAATCGGAGCACCCGGATACACAGGGAGAATGTGCAGACTCCACACAGACAGTAACCCAAGCCGGAAATCGAACCCGGGGTCCTGGTGCTGTGAAGCAACAGTGCTAACCACTGTGCTACCGTGCTGCCACAGTGGGGGCACAGCTTAATCAGGAGGAAATATAAAATGAAAACATTAACACAAACTTGCAGGTGCCAATAAATACAAGCGATTGATTTTTCGGTCATGATATATTTTCAGAGCTCAGAACAGTCCTGAACAGTTAAGACTTTGCGTGTGAGGTTTTATGTCACCTTGATTAGATCTCCACTCTTGCAGTCAACTCTGGTATGCATCAATTTATATTTGCAGCATTCTGTGACAGCATTTAGCTTTCAATCATTTCATGCCAGGGCTACAGGAGATATATTTTGTACTGTTTGGTCACTGCCACGCTGAATTTATTACAATCTCTCCAACTTTATGCTGCAAATATTCTGAATGCAAGTCAGATTTCTCCTTATTGGTAAAAGTCCAGTTAACTTGGGCAGCTTAAATATACAGCTGTGCATATGTAAAACCAAGGTAAAAACATGAAGAGACACCAAAGAAGTTATGGAAAACACTGCAGAGAACTGTAGATTTGAATGTTTATTGAGGGAGGCAGAACGAACAGTTGGCAAAAAACAGAGCCTCTAAGTAAAAAATGAATGAAACACTGCAGATGTCGGAAATCTGAAACAAAGAATACCAAGAATACCAGAAGCATTCACAACAGGTCACACAGCATTGGTGAAGACCTTAGTCAAGGGAATGCATCATTAGATTACCAATTTGAATAAGTATATGGTTCCCTCTCCACAAGCATTGCCTCCTCTCTTTCAAAACTACTGTCAATAACCTTGTGTCAAACACTGCCTTAACGTTTCTTTGATAAACTGCTTACCCCTGTTCCGCCATTAGCATTCTGGTCCCTTAACGTGTCACTATCAGCACTCCTCCTAGCCATAATCACCACCATTTACATTCCCTTTGTCTTTCTGTCCACAACACCTTTGTCAATCTTCAGCTATTGCTGGCCCTCTACCCACTCTGTACAGCCCAATTGCTCCACAAATTCAGTTCTCTCCAGCTTTAACAAAGAGTCATACAGACTCGAAACGTTAACTCCTTCTTCTCTCCACAGATGCGGTCAGACCTGCTGAGACTGTCCAACGTTTTCTGTTTTTGTTTCATATTCCAGCATCTGCAGTAATTTGCATTTTTTCTTAACCCTTCCTTGCAAACTGCTAACTCATCTCCAACCTCCACAGAATGTGGGTTGGTTATCTTTCCTAAAATCTACTGTTTCAATCAGAGTTCCAACCTGCCCGCAACACCAAAAGGCCCTAAACAGAGTTACTAGTGGGGTTTTCTACGGCTTTGATGCATGATTGCTCTTCTTACGACTCAGCCTCTTCTCTGGCTATGGCATCCTCTTCCTCCTCTGTAGTATAGTCTGGTAGGACTGCCCTCAATTTGTTCCACTCTTATCTAATCATGGTCAGAGAATCTCTAACAATCATTTTCCCACTCTAAAACTATACCTCACGATTTATTCAAACATCAATTCTTGACCTATACCTTTTCCCCATCTGAATGTTTTCTGTTTGTGACGAGCACATATGGGGTCAGCTTTCAGATCTGAACACTGATTACACCCAGCCCTCCCTCTCCACCTCTCATCTGACCTTTCAGAATTTTATAATATAAAATTCAGCCTTGGTGCTGTTAGGTTGTTTGTCAACATCCATTATCGATTGAGGTGTTATTGGAGGTGCGGATAGATTGAGGTCATCATCCACAGCCCTACAACAAAATTCCACCCCTTTGCGATTGACTCAATCTCCCTTCCCACATTGAACCAGATCGTTCAAAATCACAGCATCCACTTGAATCTCATATAACCCATCTCCACTCTTGGTTCAATAACTTGTCATCCATGCTTTTGTCACCTTCAAACTCATCTAATCCTCTAGCTCACCACCCATTGCCTCCAGCCTCGGTAAACTACAACTCATTTCAAACCCACATTCTAACCCACACCAAGCCCCTGTCATGAATCATTCTTTTCCTCCTTGACATACATTGGCTACTGTTCCTCCAGTGCCTCAAAAGTAAAATTCTTCTTACAATATTTAACCTGCTTCATGACATCGCCCTTCTTCTGTGACCTCCTCCAGCACCCGTCCATCAATTCCTCACACCAACTTGCTGCACATCCCGTTCCATTCATTCCACCAGTAGCACGGCAGCCTTCAGTGGTCCAGGCCCTGTGCTCTGGAATTCCTTCCTGACATCACTCTGTCTTCTACGGCAGCCTCTCTTCCTTGAAGGTCTTTCCTTAAAGCCCAATGCGGTGACAAAGCTAACAGTGACCCTTCCTCCATTTGCATTGTGTCCATTTTCTATTCCTGACACCGATGGACATTTATCTACGTTAAAATGCTACATCATTTTTATTTTTTAAAAATCGCTTATTGTCACAAGTAGACTTCAAATGAAGTTACTGTGAAAAACCCCTAGTCGCCACATTCCGGCACCTGTTCGGGGAGCAATAAATTACATTTATACCATAGATAACATAGAAAAATCCAAAAGCACTTCTCAGAGGCATAATCAAAACAAAAGATATTGAGCCAGAAACAGAGATATTAGATAGATCTTTTATGTGAGCAAACGCAAATCCATTTTAACCTCATTTATGATGTTTCTCTAACACAGACATTGCTGCAACAATTCAGTTCAGAATTGATCACTACATTATAAAATTCATGACCTCAAGTGTTAAAATTTGTACAATAAATTCCAATATTTCGGGCACTTTACAGTGTACTTCGGGAAGTATAATTGGACAGATTTTCTTATAAATAGTTGGGAACCCCCTTTGCTCAGCAATATAGCATCTGTTTGAAAACGACCATAGAATCTGCATGAGTGTACTTGGAAATTCACCAGAGAACTACAATCCCCAAGGAGATAAATGCACCAGGTGATGAGGAAAAACGTGTGCCTCTGCTTCTTTTATCAATCAAGCCATTATCCACCTGTCCAGGATACTGTGCCCTTTACATGGATGGTATGATCAATGGGCTTTTCCAAATAACTAGTCAGAAAGAATTTTCTGTCATTTGTTGAAAGGCAACAATTAAATGTGGTGAATTAATTGCTCAGCTCACAGCCCTGTGAACACAGGCTTTGTAATTACTTTAGCAATCTTCAATCACAAGGCAGCCAACTCACAATTCCTTTATTTGGCCTGTATCTATCAACTGGACATGCAATAATAGTGCCTCCCCACCTACATCCGGGATTCCTCTGATGCACTGCGTCATATTGACAGCTTCCAGTTCGCGGTCCCTAACCGCATTGTGTTCACCATGGATGTGCAATCCCTCTACACCTCCATCCCACACCAGGATGGCCTGAGAGCTCTTCGCTTATTTCTCGAAAAGAGGCCCTGACAATTCCCATCCACCACCACTCTCCTCCGCCTGATTGAACTTGTTCTAAATCTCAACAACTTCTCCTTTAACTCATCTCACTTTCTCCAAATCAAAGGTGTAGCAATGGGTACCAGCATGGGTCCTAGCTACGCTTGCCTTTTTATGGGGTATGTGGAACATTCCTTGGTCCAGGCCTATCCGGGCCCCCTCCCACAATTCCTTTGCCGATACACTGATGACTATCTTGGTGCCGCTTCATGCTCTCGCCCGGACCTGGAAAAATTCATCAACTTCCAATTTCCACCCCTCCATCACTTTCACCTGGTCCATCTCAGACACTTCCCTTCCCTTCCTTGATCTTTCTATCTCCATTTCCGGCTATAGACTATCCACTAAAAGCCCATTGACTCCCACAGCTATCTGGATTGCAGCTCTTTGCACCCTACACCCTGTAAGGACTCCATCCCTTTCTCCCAGCTCCTTCGCCTCCGTCGCATTTGTTCCGACGATGCCACTTTCCAAAATGGTGCTTCGAAAACGTGTTCCTTCTTCCTCAACTGTGATTTCCCACCTACAGTTGTTGACAGGGCCCTCAACAGTGTGCGGTCCACCTCCCGCGCCAATACCCTCACGCCCTCCACTCCCTCCCAGATGAAGGATTGACTGCTCCTCGTTCTCACATTTCATCCCACCAGCCTCCGTATGCAAAGCATAATCCTCCACCATTTTCGCCAACTCCAGTATGATGCCACCACCAAACACATCTTCCCTTCACTCCCTCTGTCAGCATTCCGCAGAGACCGTTCCCTCCGAGATAATCTAGTCCACTCCTCCAACATACCCAGTACCTCTCCCATCACCCATGGCACCTTCCCATGCAATCGCAGAAGGTGTAATACCTGCCCCTTTACCTCTTCCATGCTTAACATCCCAGGCCCAAGACGCTCATTCCAGGTTAAGCAACGTTTCACTTGCATCTCTTCCAATTTGGTCTACTGCATTCGCTGCTCCCAATGTGGTCTCCTCTATATCGGAGAGACCAAACGCAGACTGGGTGATCGCTTTGCTGAGCATCTTCGATCTGTGCGCATTCAGGACCCTGACCTTCCTGTTGCTTGCCGTTTTAACAAAAGACCCTGTTCCCATTCTTGGCCTGCTGCAATGTTCCACTGAAGCTCAACGCAAACTGGAGGAACAACATCTCAGGCGGGATTCTCCGACCCCCCGCCGGGGCGGAGAATAGCCGGGGAGCGGCGTGAATCCCGCCCCCGCCGGCTGCCGAATTCTCCGGCGCCGGACATTTGGCGGCCGGCGGGAATCGCGTCACGGCGGTCGGTGACTGATCACAGCGCCCACCCCCCATCGGCGATTATGCGGCCCGCAATGGGCCGAAGTCCCGCCCGTTCTATGCAGGTCCCGCCGGCGTAAATTGGAGTAGGTCCCTTACTGGCAAGACCTGGTGGCAGCGCCGGCCCTAGGGTTGCTGGCGCCCCGGGCAAGCTGAACTTCGGCGCCCTTGGGGGGGGGGGGGGGGGGGGGGGGGGGGGGGGGGCGGGGCCGAGGGGGGGGGGGGGGGGGGGCCGAGAGGGGGGGGCCAAGAGGGGGACGGACCCGAGGGGGGCGGGGCGGGGCGGGCCCGAGGGGGGGGCGGGGGCGGGCGGACCCGAGGGGGGGGCGGGGCGGGCGGACCCGAGGGGGGGGCGGGGCGGGCGGACCCGAGAGGGGGGGGGCGGGGCGGACCCGAGGCGGGGGGGGGGGAGCGGACCGAGCGGGGGGGCGGACCGAGGGGACGGACCGGGGGGGGGGGGCCGCCCTGGGGGAGTGCGGCCACACTGGGGTAGTGCGGCCACCGCGCATGCGCTGGTTGGCGCCGGCCCAACTGCGCATGCGCGGGACCCGAGTCTGGCGCCCCCTAGCACATGGCGCCCCGGGCGACTGCCCGAGTTGCCGGTGCCTTGAGCCGGCCCTGCCTGGTGGCGTGGGCAGGCTCCAGGGTCCTTGGGGGGGGGGGGCAATCTGGCCCCGGGAGGTGCCCCCACAGTGGCCTGGCCCGCGATCGGGGCCCACCGATCGCGGGCGGGCCTGTGCCGTGGGGGCACTCTAGTCCTCTGCGCCAGCCGTGTAAGCCTCCGCGATGGCCTGCGCGAAGGTGAACCCCCACCTGCGCATGCGCGGGATGACGTCAGCAGCCACTGATACTCCCGCACATGCGCGGACCCGTGCCAGCCGGCGGAGTCCCTTCGGCCCCGGCTGGTGTGGCGCCAAAGGCCTTCCACGCCGGCCGCCGAGGCACAAACCACTCCGGCGCCAACCTAGCCCCTGAAGGTGCGGAGGATTCTGCACCTTTGGGGAAGCCCGACGCCGGAGTGGATCCCGCCACTCCACTGCGCTGATTCTGCCCACCCCGCCGATTCCTGGAGAATCCCGCCCCTCATCTTCCGGTTAGGCAGGCTACAGCCTTCCGGTCTCAACATCGAATTCAACAACTTTAGATAACCAGTTCTACCCCACCTCGATCCATTTGTTTTCATCCCATTTCATTTTAACTGTCTTTTATTTTAACAAACAATTTTATTGATGTAGTTTTTTGGCATTGTAAACAGTTACAAACATCAACAGAAAGAAAGCACAAAAGGCAAAAATGTGCAAACGGCCACATACATTCAATACTTCAGTCGTAACATACTGCACAAGCCCGCTCCTCTCCCACTGGTACTACCCGCCAATTTATCCCTCCTACTCTACTCTACCCTCCCTCCCACCCCTGCTGATGCTCACTCTCCTGCAAAGAAGTCAATCTCCTGCAAAGAAGTCAATGAATTGTTGCCACCTTCGGGCGAACCTCTGTACAGATCCCCTCAAGGCGAACTTAATTTTTTCCATACCCAGGAAAATTGACATGTCCTTAAGCCACAACTCAGTCTTCGGGGGCTTTGAGTCTCTCCATGCCAATAATATTCATCGCCGGGCTATCAGGGAAGCAAAGGCCAAAACATCGGCCTCTTTCTCACCCTGGACTCCCGGGTCTTCCGAAACCCCAAAAATTGCCACCCCTGGACTCATCACCACCCTTGTTTTTAGCACCCGGGACATGATCCCCGCAAATCCCCCCCAGTATCCCCGAAGCATCGGGCATGCCCAAAACATGTGTACGTGGTTCGCTGGTCCTCCTGCGCACCTAGCGCATTTGTCCTCTACCCCAAGGAATTTGCTCATCCGAGCCACCGTTATGTGGGCCCGGTGAACGACCTTAAATTGAATCAGGCCGAGCCTGGCACACGTTGCGGTCAAATTTACCCTACTCAGGGCTTCTGCCCACAGCCCGTCCCCCATTTCCCCGCCTAGCTCCTCCTCCCGTTTGAGTTTCAGTTCCTCCGTCAGGGACCCTTCCTCCTTCATGAGTACCTTATAAATATCAGAGACTCTACCCTCCCCTCCTTCCCCCCTAGAGACTATTCTGTCCTGGATCCCCAATGGCGGGAGGCGTGGGAAGGATGGGACCCGTCTACGGACAAAGTCCCGCAACTGTAGGTACCTAAAATAATTTCCCCTTACCAGACCAAATTTCTCCTCGAAGCTCCTCAAACTCGCAAAGCTCCCTTCCAGGAACATGTCGCCCACCCTCCCCACCCCCGCCAGCCGCCATGCCCGAAACCCCCCATCCATACTCCCTGGGGCAAACCGATGGTTGTTGAAGATTGGCGCCCAGACAGACACCCCCATCTCCCCCACATGCCTCCTCCACTGGCCCCATATCCGCAGGATCGCCACCTCTACCGGGCTGGTGGAGTACCTGGCCGGCGGCAGCAGTAGAGGAGCCGTGACCAGGGCTGCAAAGCTGGAGCCCCTGCACGAAGCCGCCTCCCCCCGCTCCCAGATAGACCCCGTACCCACCATCCACTTCCTTATTATAGCGATATTGGCCGCCCAGTAATAATTAATCAGACTCGGCAAAGCCAGCCCTCCCTCACTGTGGTTCCTCTCAAGCATCGCCTTCTTCACCCGCGGGGATTTTCCCGCCCAGACAAAGCTCATGATCATCTTGTTAACGTTTTTGGGAATGCTGTAGCGTCTCACAGTGGGGGTTTTACAGGATCGGGAGCCACTGAAAAATAAACAGAAATCTAGGGAGGATTGTCATCTTTACAGTCTGCACGCTCCCTGCCAGCGACAGCGGGAGTGCATCCCATCTCCGAAACTCTCCCTTCATTTGCTCCACCACCCTGGCCAAATGTAACTTGTGTAGCCTGCCCCAGTCTCGCGCCACCTGGATCCCCATGTACTTCTCAACCAGCCGAAATGGTAGCCCTCTCAATCTGTTCTCCTGTCCCCTTGCCTGTACAACAAACATTTCACTGTTGGCCATATTTAATTTGTATCCTGAGAACTGGCCGAACTTCCTCAACATTTCCAGTATACTTCCCATCCCGGCCACTGGGTCCGACACGTACAGGAGCAGGTCGTCCGCATAAAGAGAGACCCTATGTTCTACCCCGCCCCTAGCCATCCCCTTCCATTCCTTTGCGGCTCTCAGCGCAATCGCCAGCGGCTCTATGGCCAGCGCAAACAGCAGCGGGGAGAGCGGGCAGCCCTGTCTGGTCCCACGGTACAGCCTAAAGTACTCTGACACTTCTCTGTTTGTCCTGACGCTGGCCTTTGGGGCCTGATATAATAACTTGATCCAATTCACCAGTCCCTCCCCGAACCCAAACCGTCCGAGCACCTCCCATAGATAGCCCCACTCCACCCGGTCAAAGGCCTTCTCGGCGTCCATCACCACCACTACCTCCACCTCCCTGCCCGCCAGGCATCATTATTACATTAAGTAATCTTCTCAAGTTGGCCGACAGCTGCCTACCTTTCACGAACCCAGTTTGGTCCTCCCCAATCACCTCCGGTACGCAGTCCTCAATTCTAATCGGCAGTAGCTTTGCCAGGAGCTTGGCATCTACATTAATCAGGGAGATTAGCCTGTAGGACCCACACGCCTCTGGGTCTTTACCCCGCTTCACTATCAGTGATATAGTGGCTTGAGACATCGGCGGCGGCAGGATCCCTCTGTCCCTAGCCTCATTAAAAACCCTCGCCAAGACCGGGCCCACCAATTCCGAGAACCTCCTATAAAACTCTACCGGGTATCCATCCGGCCCTGGGGTTTTTCCTGACGGCATGGCCTTTAGGCCCCCCAATACCTCCTCCACTCTAATCGGGGCCCCCAGCTCATCCACTTGCCCCCCACCTACTGTTGGGAATGTTAACCCGTCCAGAAACCTTTTCATCTCCAACGGTTCTTCCGGAGGCTCCGAAGTGTACAGCTTGCGATAGAAGTCCCGGAAATACCTTATTCAATCCTGCCAGGTCCTCCACTCTGCACCCCTCCCCACCCATCACTCTACTAATTTCCCTGGCCGCCTCCCTCTTCCCGAGTTGCTGCGCTAACAATCTGCTAGCCTTTTCCCCATGCTCGTACACCACCCCTCTCGCCTTCCTAAGCTGTTCCACGGCCCTACTCGTGGATAGTGCCCCCAGTTCTGCCTGTAGTCTCTGCCTCTCCCTGAGTAAAACCTCCCCCGGGGACTCCGTGTGTTCCTCATCTGTCCGACCCATTTCCCTAACCAATCTGTCCATCTCTGCCCTGTCTGCCTTGTCTCTGTGGGCCCCAATTGAAATCAGCTCCCCCCGCACTACTGCCTTTAGCGCCTCCCACAGGGTCGCCGCTGAGACCTCCCCGTATCGTTCACCTGCAAGTAATTTTGCATACACCTCCGAAGCCTCTCACAGATCCCCTCCTCCGATAGCAGTCCCACGTCTAGCCTCCACTGCGGGCGTTGATAGTTCGCCCCCCTCCCCCGACCTGCAGGTCTACCCAGTGCGGGGCATGGTCCGAGATAGTGATTGCCGAATATTCCATGTTCTTTACCCCCCCTATACAATCCCTGATTAGAACAAAGAAGTCTATCCTAGAATATACTTTATGGACGTGCGAGTAAAACGAGTAGCCCCTTCCTGTCGGCTGTCTGGCTCTCCAGGGGTCCACTGCCCCCATTTGCTCCATAAACCCTTTCAGCTCCCTTGCCATTGCTGGGAGTCTACCCGTTCTGGGACACGACCGATCCAAAGCCGGATCCAGGACCATGTTAAAGTTGCCTCCCCATTATTAACCTAGGAGAGTCCAGGTCCGGGATCTTCCTCAGCACTCTTTTAATGATGTCCACATCATCCCATTTCGGGGCATATATATTCACCAGCACCACTCTTCTCCCCTCCAGTCTTCCCCTTACCATCAGGTATCTGCCCCCTTGTCTGCGGCAATGCCCTCCGCCTCAAATTGCACCCGCTTGTTGATCATGATTGCCACCCCCCTGGACTCCGAGTCTAAGTCTGAGTGGAAAGCCTGGCTAATCCAGCCCTTCCTTAGCCTAGTCTGGTCAGACACTTTCAGATGTGTCTCCTGCAACATAATTACATCCGCCCTCAGAGCCCCCAAGTGTGCGAACACCCGCGCCCTCTTAACCGGCCCATTCAGTCCCCTGACATTCCAGGTGATCAGCCTGGTTGGGGGTACAACCCCCCCCCCCCAACACGCCGGTCAGCCATAGCCTTTCTCAGGCCGGCCCCCGGCCCGTGCGTCGCACCATTCCTGGCCCGCCTCTTGGCTGCCTCCACCCTCAACCTCCTTTCCAGTGCCTATTTCAGATCCCTCCCACGTCAGCAGAACAACCCCCCCAAGCAACATCCCCCGATAACCCCACCCCTGCCATCCACTGGCTGTATTCTCCCCCGCCCGCACCTGACTCCCTTGACTAGCCAATCTGCTAGCCCGGTGACTCATCACTCCGGCGTCCCCCTGTCTCATTCCCATTGTTTCCCCGTCCTCATCCCCACTCCAATCCACTGGAGCAAACTCACCGGCACAGGAAGGCATGAACATCAGTAAAAACACAAACCCCCCAACCCACGTCCTTAACCCCCCTTGCTGACCGGCCACCCATAGTTACCATGCTGGCTCCAGTGCCCTCTGCGAGCTGCACAAAAAGCAAAAATCCACACGAAAAGGAAAAAACAGAAAAAAAGAGGAAGAAAACAAACACAAAAGAAGAAAAAAAACCAGTAACCAAAAACAAAGGAAAGAGTCCCAAATTTCCCGCTTGGCGCCTTTAACCCAGCAAACCATTGAACAGCAGTCCAGGCACCCTTCATACGGTAGTTCTCGGGCCCTAATTCGCGCCCGTGGGACCTCTTTTCAGGTCCAGCCCCTGATCCCTCACAAAGTCCATCGCTTCTGCAGGCTCGGAGAAGTAGTGGTGTTGGCCCTGATGCGTGACCCATAGATGGGCCGGGAACAGCAGGCCAAACTTCACATGCTTCTTGAACAGCACCTCCTTGACTTGTTTAAAGGCTGCTCGCCGCCGAGCCACCTCCTGGCTTAGCTCCTGGTAAATACGGAGAACACTGTTCTTCCATGTGCTGCCGCTGGCACTCTTTGCCCACTGCAGCACCCGCTCCTTGTCCACGAACCTGTGGAACCTGATCACCATTGGGCGGGGGGACCGCCCGGCCGCCCCTGCCTCGCCTGCACTCTGTATGCCCCCTCCAGCTCCGGCGGTCACGGAAAAGCTTCAGACCCCATCAGCTGCATCAACAGGTCTGCTACAAACGCTGCGGCATCAGCTCCCTCAGCCCCCTCCGGGAGGCCGACCATCCTCAGGTTGTTCCTGCGGGCTCTATTCTCCAACTCCTCCACTCTGTCCAGCAGTCTTCTTTGCCGCTTCTTCAGCCCGTCAACTTCTAGCGCCGCGACCGTCTGCGCATCCGCCTGCTCCTCCACCACCTCTCCCAGCTCTTTAACTTTAACATCTTGAGCATCCAGCCTCTGATTCAGCTGATCCACCGCTTTCTGGAGTGGGTCCAAGCTGTCCCGCTTCAGCGACTCAAAACTGTCTTTCATTACCTGGAGCATATTCTCCAGCGCCTGCTGGATTGCTGAGTCCGAGGTCCATGTGTCCGCCATCTTAGGTCCCGGGTCAGCTTCCTCAGCTTCTTGCTTTTGTCCCTTTCTCTCTCTCTTCCTCTGCTTCCTGGACTCCCGGGGTTCCATGTACCGCAGCCCGCTCTTCAGCACTTTCACGGCCGCCTTCCTACCGCTCCGTGGTCCCGCTATCGCGGGGAATCAGCCCCTAAAGCCCTGCCGGAGTGAGAGCCCGCCGAATGTGCGGCTCACTCGAACATCGCCGTCACCGGAAGTCTCCATTTTAACCGTCTTTTACCACGTTTTTTTTCTTAATATATATTTAATTCCCCCCCAATCTTATCCACCTTTCCTTAAATATTCTCCTCTTTGCTTCCACCTTCTCCTCCCCCACATCTACAGTTCATCCTCTGATGTTAGTTTCTCTGCTGTTTGACCTTTCACATCTTTTGTTCTCTGGGGACTGCCATTAGCACTCTTTCCCCTTAGTTTCTGTGGCCATTAACACCCGGTTTGCCTGGGTTTCTGTGGCTATGACTCATCTTTCATTCTCACTCCACAGTATAAATATTTCCCATTTTCTCTGTCTGTTAGCTTTGACAAAGGGTCATCTGGAAACATGAGCTCTTTTCTCTCCCTACACCTGCTGAGATTTTCCAGCATTTTCTCTTTTGTTTCAGATTCCAGCATCCGTAGTAATTTGCTTTTGTGCAATAATAGTGGCCTTGGGAGTCACACAGAACTGAATTCAACATTTCACTCCTGAAATGGAATCCCTGAAGGGGGTCAGTGATAGGGCAGGGGGGAAAAGAAAGGTGCAATAAACATTACTTTAAAAAGTTGATACTCAAAATACGATTTCAGATGTTACCCTTGTTATTGGTCAGTGTTCAAAAAACCGAGAATCAAACAATGCTGTCTCCAATTGATTTAATTCTTTTAACATAATGTAAATTATTGGCACATGTCCATAATTGAAAATATATCACAATAGAATCCTATACATAAGAAGCTATTCATCTGCCTGTCAGGGCTAAAGTGCTTGGGAGTGGAACACTTTCTTTCCAATCTGTATCCAGTGATGCCACTGAACCTTTAATAGTTGGATGCAATGTAATGACTCTCATAATATGCCAACAATACACCGGAGCCAAATCTGTTGCATTCTAACTTTGCAGTTTTCAAATGTGAAATTATACAATTGGTTTAATCAGTGGAAAATTGCAGTTTGTATTGTGCGAAGGCTTGATTGCACTGAGAATCTGCTGCAGAATCCCTTAGCTCCCATTTGTTGCATCATGCTGCTGATGATAAATGGGGTAAATGTTGGCCTGGATATCAGTCCATATCTATGCTGCTATGGATTGCGATATATTTCAGAAAATAATTAAACTCCTTATTCCCTCAACTCATTTTACTCAACACTCTTCAAGGAGGAGGTTCAAAGAGAATTGTTAAAATATTCCTTCCATCTGTCTATCAGGACAGGGAATGCAAAGTACTTTTGGCTGCAAGCTTCACATTAATGCAATTTCATTTCCACTTTGCACTGACCGGTGCCAAATTATCAGAGTCAAGGCCCAACATGACTTTACCCTCCCTCACAGCAAATACTTCGACTATGTTTTTGCAGAGTAGGGAAGACTCCGTGGGCCTTCCCAGATGTGAAGGCCCGCCCCCATTTCTGACAGATGGTATTTTTGCCAAGAAGGAGTTTACTGGAGCACCCGAAGAAAACACACGTAGACACGAGGAGAAAGTGCAAACTCCACACAGTCACCTGAAGCCGGAATTGAAGCTGGAAGGGCTGGTTGAGCACAGTGGGCTAAACAGCTGGCTTGTAATGCAGAACAAGGTCAGCAGCGCGGGTTCAATTCCCGTACAGGCCTTCCCAAACAGGCGTTGGAATGTGGTGACTAGGGAGTTTTCACAGTAACTTCATTGAAGCCTATTTGTGACAATAAGCTATTATTATTGTTATTATTATCCGTGGAGCTGTGAGACAGCAGTGCTAACCACTCTGTCACCCTGCCACCCCTCGAGTCAGAAGGCACACCCTTTCACAACAACCTCACAGAAGAAACTTCTAACAGCACCATTCACTCCCCACCCTAACTATTATCACAATCTCTGTGCAGGATTATTAAATTACGGTCAATGCATGATGAAAGGAAGACAGTGAAAGGAACAAACACTGGAAGTGCTCAGCCGGTCAGGCAGCATTTGCGAAGCGAGAAACAAATTAGCATTTCAGGTCAACAGCCTCTTATCGGAACTGGGGAAGAATTCCACATGTAACAGGTTTTCAGAAAGTATGGGAGCTGGGAAAAGGGGACTGGAGATGGGGGGGGGGGGGGATTCAAGGTATCGCTGCTCACCATCCAAACACCTCGACATGGGGGGGTCCAAGTTTAGCCTTTGCAAATATGTTTGTTCAATGCCCAAGGATGACTGATCCAGAGCTTCTGGCTGCTTGTCGTCATATCCTCCACCCCACCCCACTCTGGCAATGGCCTCCTACACTGTTCTAATGAAGCTTCCTGTAAGCTCTGGAGCCAATACCTCAGCTTTTCAGTAGACACTTACAAATAGCCTTGCAAAATCAGCATTAAGTTGCACAATTTCAGTTGATAACCACTCAAACCAATATTTTCAGACAGCAGCGGTTGGTAATGAATCTGCTATTGCCTTTTACTCTTTCTCTGGCTCAAACTTAATTTTTTTTGTTTGTCCATTACAATTCCCTTTTATCATGCATCATAGGACACTTGCCTTTATCAATCGAGGTATAAATTACTAAAGCAGGAAAGTCACTCTAGAGTTGTATTGCACTTTGGTGAGGCCACAGCTGGAGCACTGTGTGCAGTTCTGGTCACCGCATTATAGCAAGGATGTGATTGCACTGGAGGGGGAGCAGTGGAGATTCACCAGGACGTTGCTTGTGATGGAACAGTTAAATTATGAAGAGAGGTTGGATAGGTTTGGGTTATTTCTTGCTGGAGCAAAGACTGAAGGGTGACCTGATTGAGGTGTACCAGGGGCTGGTTTAGCTCACTCAGCTAAATCGCTGGCTTTTAAAGCAGACCAAGCAGGCCAGCAACACGGTTCGATTCCCGTACCAGCCTCCCCGGACTGGCGCCGGAATGTAACTTCATTGAAGCCTACTCGTGACAATAAGCGATTTTCATTTCATTTTCATTTCATGAGGGGTGTGGACAGAGTGGATAGGGAGCAGCTGTACTCCTTAGTTGAAGGGTCAGTCATGAGGGGACACAAGTTCAACATGAGGGGCAGGAGTTTTTGGGGAGATGAGGAAAAACGTTTTTACCCAGAGAGTGGTGACAGTTTGGAACGCACTGCCTGGGAGGGTGGTTGTGGCAGATTGCCTCACATCCTTTAAAAAGTACCTGGATGAGCATTTGACACATCAGAACATTCAAGGCTACGGGCCAAGTGCTGGCAAATGGGATTAGGTAGGCAGGTTAGGTGTTATTCATGTGTAGGTTCTGACACAATGGGCCAAAGAGCCTCTTCTGCACTGTCATTTTTCTGTGATTCCATGATCATCCCTTTTGTCATTTAAGAAATCTTGCTTAAATCTCCCCTTTTCCTGCTTCTGCTCTTGCTTTAAACTTGCTACATCTTGAACGTTTTCCAGTTCTGATGAAAAGTAATCAAACATTGGACGGGATTTTCCGCAACCCCCCCCCCCCCCCACCAGGCAGTGGAGATGGCTCGCCACTGGCAGGATCTCCCGGTCTCACTGAAGTTAATGGCCATGTGTGTTGCTCGCCGGCTATGCCATCGGGGAACCAGTCACAGGAAGGGCCGGAAAATTCAGCCCTTTCCCTCTCCATCGATGCCGCCAGGTCTGCTGAGCATTTCCATAATTTTCGGTTTTTATTTCAGATTTTTAGCACCGACAGTATTTTGCTGTTGCAACAGTGAAAGCCAACTTTCAGGCAATTTATCTGACTGAGCTTTCAATTGAGGGCGAAAGAACAGTTTCATTTTCCATGCACTCAGTCCTGTCATATCATCTAACCATAGTCGCAAAGAATCATACGCATCTCTCTCCATTAGAGAGGGCAGGACTGTCATATGAGGAGAGGTTAGGATTATATTCATTTGAGATTAGGAGAGTGAGAGGGGATCTCATAAAAATTTATAAAATTCTTGCAGGATTGGACAGGCTAGATTCAGAAAGAATGTTCCCAATGGTGAGACAGTCCAGAAATAGGGGTCATAGTTTGAGGTCATCAGGGGTAAACCTTTTAAGACTGAGGTGAGGTGAAATTTCTTCACCCAGAGAATGGTGGATCTGTGGAATTCACTACAACAGAATGTAGTTGAGGCCAAAATGTCATGTGATTTCAAGGAGGAATTAGCTATAGCTCTTGGAGCTAATGGGATCAAGGGATATGGGGAGGAAGGCGGGATCAGGGTATCGAACTTGACGATCAGCCATGATCATAATGAATGGCAGAGAAGGCTCGAACGGGCCGAATGGCCTCCTCCTGTTTCTATTATCTATGTATGTTTCAATGCCTGAGAGAGAGACGTTCTAGCAACTCGTAGCTTGAGGGACGGCACTCCGCCAATGCAAAGCAAGGCAAGGGGTCTCCATGAAATACCACAGACAGTGCGAGGATCGAACCAGTTGGTGTCATTGTGCAGCACACTCTTGCTATCTAGCCTACTGGAGGTATAAGTATGTCATTCCAACATGCTGCAAAATTAAGTCCTTTGTATACATTTATATTACTAAATATTTTTGCTATGCACTACATCTTGATTTAGATTTGACTCAATGCAGAGCATACACATTTATTTGATGGGAATTAACAAGGAATACTTTAATAATGCCACTCAGCAATGATTGTACCAACACATTTCAGCAGTGGTTTGATGACCATATCATTTTCCTCAATGTGACGAGTTAACTTTCTTAAAGAATTCCTAGCCTCGTCGTCCTTATTAGACAGGGCAGCACGGTGGCCTAGTGGTTAGCACAACCGCCTCACAGCGCTGAGGTCCCAGGTTCGATCCCGGCTCTGGGTCACGGTCCGTGTGGAGTTTGCACATTCTCCCCGTGTCTGCGTGGGTTTCGCCCCCACAACCCAAAAATGTGCAGAGCAGGTGGATTGGCCATGCTAAAAAGCCCCTTAATTGGAAAAAATAATTGGGTAATCTAAATCTAAAAAAAAAATTAATAGAAAGAATCTCTTTATAGTTCTATTAAGTGGTCACTGGATAGACATATGGATGAAAATGGAATAGTGTAGGTCAGATAGGCTTCAGATGGTTTCACAGGTCGGCGCAACATCGAGGGCCGAAGGGCCCGTACTGCGCTGTAATGTTCTATGTTCTAATAGGTTGAGCTTATTCACATAGATGACAGAAACTATGTCCAGCAATGTTACAACTTACGACATTCAGAAAATTACTTTACTTTTGCAGAACTTCTGGAAATTTTAAACCTTGTTTTATTCAAAGATGATACCTTGGGTGGGAAGCTCCGTACCGCCAGCCCCTTTTTCCGGCATAGCACGGCCCCTCCGTCAGCAGGATTCTCTGTTACCACGACCGGCCAATGGGGTTATCCATTGTGGTCACTCCCACACCATCGGAAAACCTGTAGGTATGGGTGCGCTGCTGGCAAAATGAAGGTCCCGCCGACGGAGAATCCCGTGCATACATGTTCGTGAAATAATTCCACCAATGCTGCCTAATTATCACAGAACTATTACAACACAAAAAAATTACCTAAATTAACCCTTCTTATTCTAAACTTCCGAAATCAATCTCAGTGTTTTAGTTGTTGTGAGGAAATGATTTAATACTTTATAATGTTTTAAGCTTCATTTTTTTAACAGATGAACAGCAAAGGGCTTCATTAATATAGCGCACGATATTTAAAACTCTGCTTTCATTTATAGTGTCAGCTTTATTCAGAGCTATACAGTTTCACCTCTGAATCACACATCAGCCATTCAAGTCCTACTGCCAGCATAATGCTCATTGAACTTACAGAGCAGAAGGAGGCCACCCGACCAATCGATTCTGCATCGGCCCTTGGAAAGAGCACCCAAAACAAGAACCCACCTCCACCTTATTCCCATAACCCAGTAACCCCACCCCACCTTTTGGCCACTCAGGGCAATTCAGCAAGGCCAATCCACCTAAGCCGCACATCTTTGGACTGTGGGAGGAAACTAGAGCACCCGGAGGAAACCCACGCAGACACTGGGAGAAAGTGCAGACTCCGCACAGACAATGACTCAAGCCGGGAAACAAACCTGGGACCACGGAGCTGTGAAGCAACTGTGCTAACCACTGAGCTACCGTGCTGCCCAATCTAGATCATCACTGCAGTGTCTCACAGAGAGCGTGCCGCAGCGTCGCACTCTGGGAGTGCCGCAGCGTCGCGCTCTGGGAGTGCCGCAGCGTCGCGCTCTGTGAGTGCCGCAGCGTCGCGCTCTGTGAGTGCCGCAGCGTCGCGCTCTGGGAGTGCCGCAGCGTCGCGCTCTGGGAGTGCCGCAGCGTCGCGCTCTGGGAGTGCCGCAGCGTCTCGCTCTGGGAGTGCCGCAGCGTCTCGCTCTGGGAGTGCCGCAGCGTCTCGCTCTGGGAGTGCCGCAGCGTCTCCCTCTGGGAGTGCCGCAGCGTCTCGCTCTGGGAGTGGCGCAGCGTCTCGCTCTGGGAGTGCCGCAGCGTCGCGCTCTGGGAGTGCCGCAGCGTCTCGCTCTGGGAGTGCCGCAGCGTCTCGCTCTGGGAGAGTGCCGCAGCATCTCGCTCTGGGAGTGCCGCAGCGTCTCGCTCTGGGAGTGGCGCAGCGTCTCGCTCTGGGAGTGCCGCAGCGTCTCGCTCTGGGAGTGCCGCAGCGTCTCGCTCTGGGAGTGCCGCAGCGTCTCACAGTGGGAGTGCCGCAGCGTCTCACAGTGGGAGTGCCGCAGCGTCTCACTCTGGGAGAGTGCCGCAGCGTCTCACTCTGGGAGTGCCGCAGCGTCTCGCTCTGGGAGTGCCGCAGCGTCTCGCTCTGGGAGTGCCGCAGCGTCTCGCTCTGGGAGTGCCGCAGCGTCTCGCTCTGGGAGTGCCGCAGCGTCTCCCTCTGGGAGTGCCGCAGCGTCTCCCTCTGGGAGTGCCGCAGCGTCTCCCTCTGGGAGTGCCGCAGCGTCTCGCTCTGGGAGTGCCGCAGCGTCTCGCTCTGGGATTGTCGCAGTGTCTCGCTCTGGGATTGTCGCAGGGTCTCACAGTGGGAGTGCCGCAGCGTCTCACTCTGGGAGTGCCGCAGAGTCTCACTCTGGGAGTGCCGCAGTGTCTCACAGTGGTAGAGCCGCAGCGTCTCACAGTGGAAGTGCCGCAGCGTCTCACAGTGGGAATGCCGCAGCGTCTCACAGTGGAAATGCCGCAGTGTCTCACAGTGGGAATGCCGCAGTGTCTCACAGTGGGAGTGCCGCAATGTCTCACAGTGGGAGTGCCGCAGTGTCTCACAGTGGGAATGCCGCAGTGTCTCACAGTGGGAATGCCGCAGTGTCTCACAGTGGTAGTGCCGCATTGTCTAACAGTGGGAGTGCCCCAGTATCTCACAGTGGGAGTGCCGCAGTGTCTCACAGTGAGAATGTGGCAATGTCTCAGTGGGAATGCCGCAGTGTCTCACAGTGGAAGTGCTGCAATGTCTAACAGTAGGAGTGCTGCAGTGTGTCATAGTGAGAGTGTCGCAGGGTCTACAGTGAGAGTGTCGCAATGTCTCACATTGAGAATGCCGCAGTTTCTCACATTGGGAATGCCACAGCGTCTCACATTGGGAGTGCCTCAGTGTTTCACAGTGGGAGTGTCGTAGTGTCTCACTCTGGGAATGCCGCAGTTTCTCACATTGGGAATGCCGCAGCGTCTGACATTGGGAGTGCCGCAGTGGTTCACTGGGAGTGCCGCAGTGGTTCACTGGGAGTGCCGCAGTGTCTCACAGTGTGCATGCCGCAGTGTCTCACTCTGGGAATGCCGCAGTGTCTCACAGTGGGAGTGCCGCAGTGTCTCATAGCGGGAGTGCTGCAGTGTCTCTGGGATGCCGCCGTGTCTCACAGTGGTAGTGCCGCAGCGTCTCACAGTGGAAGTGTTGCAGTGTCTCAGTGGGAGAGTTGCAGTGTCTCACAGTGAGAGTGCCGCAGCGTCTCACAGTGGAAGTGTTGCAGTGTCTCACAGTGGGAGAGCTGCAGTGTCTCACAGTGGGAGTGTTGCAGTGTCTCAGTGGGAGAGTTGCAGTGTCTCACAGTGAGAGTGCCGCAGTGTCTCACAGTGGGAGAGCCGCAGTGTCTCATAGCGGGAGTGCTGCAGTGTCTCTGGGATGCCGCAGTGTCTCACAGTGGGAGTGCCGCAGCGTCTCACAGTGGGAGAGCTGCAGTGTCTCACAGTGGGAGTGCCGCAGTGTCTCTCAGTGGGAGTGTTGCAGTGTCTCACAGTGGGAGAGCTGCAGTGTTTCACAGTAGGAGTGCCGCAGTGTCTCACAGTGGTAGTGCCGCAGCATCTCACAGTGGAAGAGCCGCTGTGTCTCTCAGTGGGAGTGTTGCAGTGTCTCAGTGGGAGAGTTGCAGTGTCTCAGTGAGAGTGCCGCAGTGTCTCACAGTGAGAGTGCCGCAGTGTCTCACAGTGAGAGTGCCGCAGTGTCTCACAGTGAGAGTGCCGCAGTGTCTCACAGTGGGAGTGCCGCAGTGTCTCACAGTGGGAGTGCCGCAGCATCTCACAGTGGGAGAGCTGCAGTGTCTCTCAGTGGGAGTGTTGCAGTGTCTCAGTGGGAGAGTTGCAGTGTCTCACAGTGGGAGTGCCGCAGTGTCTCACAGTGGGAGTGCCGCAGTGTCTCACAGTGGGAGTGCCGCAGTGTCTCACAGTGGGAGTGCCGCAGTGTCTCACAGTGGGAGTGCCGCAGTGTCTCACAGTGGGAGTGCCGCAGTGTCTCACAGTGGGAGTGCCGCAGTGTCTCACAGTGGGAGAGCCGCAGTGTCTCACAGTGGGAGAGCTGCAGTGTCTCACAGTGGGAGTGCCGCAGTGTCTCTTAGTGGGAGTGTTGCAGTGTTTCAGTGGGAGAGCTGCAGTGTCTCAAAGTGAGAGTGCCGCAGTGTCTCACAGTGGGAGAGCTGCAGTGTCTCACAGTGGGAGTGCCGCAGTGTCTCAGTGGAAGAGCTGCAGTGTCTCACAGTGGGAGTGCCGCAGTGTCGCACAGTGGGAGTGTTGCAGTGTTTCACAGTAGGAGTGCCGCAGTGTCTCACAGTGGGAGTGCCGCAGTGTCTCACAGTGGGAGTACCGCAGTGTCTCTCAGTGGGAGTGTTGCAGTGTCTCAGTGGGAGAGTTGCAGTGTCTCACAGTGAGAGTGCCGCAGTGTCTCACAGTGGGAGAGCTGCAGTGTCTCACAGTGGGAGAGCTGCAGTGTCTCACAGTGGGAGTGCCACAGTGCCTCACAGTGGTAGTGCCGCAGCATCTCACAGTGGGAGAGCTGCAGTGTCTCTCAGTGGGAGTGTTGCAGTGTCTCAGTGGGAGAGTTGCAGTGTCTCACAGTGGGAGTGCCGCAGTGTCTCACAGTGGGAGTGCCGCAGTGTCTCACAGTGGGAGTGCCGCAGTGTCTCACAGTGGGAGTGCCGCAGTGTCTCACAGTGGGAGTGCCGCAGTGTCTCACAGTGGGAGAGCCGCAGTGTCTCACAGTGGGAGAGCTGCAGTGTCTCACAGTGGGAGTGCCGCAGTGTCTCTTAGTGGGAGTGTTGCAGTGTTTCAGTGGGAGAGCTGCAGTGTCTCAAAGTGAGAGTGCCGCAGTGTCTCACAGTGGTAGAGCCGCAGTGTCTCACAGTGGGAGTGTTGCAGTGTTTCACAGTAGGAGTGCCGCAGTGTCTCACAGTGGGAGTGCCGCAGTGTCTCACAGTGGGAGTGCCGCAGTGTCTCACAGTGGGAGAGCTGCAGTGTCTCACAGTGGGAGTGCCACAGTGCCTCACAGTGGGAGAGCTGCAGTGTCTCACAGTGGGAGTGCCGCAGTGTCTCAGTGGAAGAGCTGCAGTGTCTCACAGTGGGAGTGCCGCAGTGTCGCACAGTGGGAGTGTTGCAGTGTTTCACAGTAGGAGTGCCGCAGTGTCTCACAGTGGGAGTGCCGCAGTGTCTCACAGTGGGAGTACCGCAGTGTCTCTCAGTGGGAGTGTTGCAGTGTCTCAGTGGGAGAGTTGCAGTGTCTCACAGTGAGAGTGCCGCAGTGTCTCACAGTGGGAGAGCTGCAGTGTCTCACAGTGGGAGTGCCACAGTGCCTCACAGTGGGAGAGCTGCAGTGTCTCACAGTGGGAGTGCCGCAGTGTCTCAGTGGGAGAGCTGCAGTGTCTCACAGTGGGAGTGCCGCAGTGTCTCAGTGGAAGAGCTGCAGTGTCTCACAGTGGGAGTGCCGCAGTGTCGCACAGTGGGAGTGTTGCAGTGTTTCACAGTAGGAGTGCCGCAGTGTCTCACAGTGGGAGTGCCGCAGTGTCTCACAGTGGGAGTACCGCAGTGTCTCTCAGTGGGAGTGTTGCAGTGTCTCAGTGGGAGAGTTGCAGTGTCTCACAGTGAGAGTGCCGCAGTGTCTCACAGTGGGAGAGCTGCAGTGTCTCACAGTGGGAGTGCCACAGTGCCTCACAGTGGGAGAGCTGCAGTGTCTCACAGTGGGAGTGCCGCAGTGTCTCAGTGGAAGAGCTGCAGTGTCTCACAGTGAGAGTGCCGCAGTGTCTCACAGTGGGAGTGCCGCAGTGTCTCAGTGGGAGAGCTGCAGTGTCTCACAGTGAGAGTGCCGCAGTGTCTCACAGTGGTAGCGCCGCAGTGTCTCACAGTGGGAGTGCCGCAGTGTCGCACAGTGGAAATGCTACATTGTCATGAGGTCTGCTCTTTCGATGAAGCATTGAGCCATCCCTTCCTCTATCTTTTCAGGTGGGCCTAAGAAATCCCAGGCGCCACTTGAAGCAGATGAAGAGAATTCTCCAACTGTTCTGGACAACATTTCTACTCCAATGAACAGAGGTTAATTATTCATTTGTCTCATTGGTATTTTTTGAGTCATTAATTCATCCTTGGATTCATGTCGCATTACATTCATCCCCCATCATCTGGTCTGGGATTGCGAAATCCTACCAAATGTCCTGCCTCGAGACAATTCACACCTCTTTAACCTGGGATTATCCCTCTCTCCAGTTGCTCCGTCTGGACCTGTAGACTTAATTACCTGTAAAGAGGACTTCCGGTGACGGCGGGCGGGAGGCAGCCGCGCAACGGAGGGCTCCCGTTCGGGAACAGCATTTTCGGGGCTTTAAGCCAGTCCCAGGGTCCATGGAGGCGTCAAAGGCACGGAGAAGGCGCAGAGGAGGCACAGCAGAAGAAGATGTCATGGGTCAGTAAGAAAACGGCCATTAAAAAAGCAGCTGAGGGCCCGTCGGGGAGTGGAGAAGTCACCACGGGGTCACCAGGGAAAAAGGAGGCTGGAGCACCAGGGGAGGCCTCGTTGCTGAAGGCTGAAGAAATAACCAAGGTGATGGCTGCAGAATTCGAAAGGTAGTTTACAAAACACTTGGAGGCAATGAGGAAGGAGATGAGGGAGGTTTTGAGTGTGCTGGTGGAGGAGGCAATTTCCCCGGTGACGACGGCGGTGGCGAGTGCAGTGGCGGAGGTGCGGGCGCAAGGGGAAGGGGAGATGCTGAAGGTAATGGAGGAGACGGTGGCGCTGCACGGTGATCAACTTCCCTCGATGGGGAAGGAGATGCGGAAGGTGATGGAGGTGAACAAGGATCTGCGAGGAAAATTAGAAGACCTGGAAAACAGGTCCAGGTGACAGAATTTGAGGATTGTGGAACTGACCGAAGGAGTTGAAGGCCCGAGGCCGACGGAGTATTTTGCCACTATGCTAGCGAAACTATTGGGGCAGGGGGAGGATCCCTTCCGATATGAACTGAATCGGGCTCATCGGTCGGGGAGGCCTGTACCAAAGGCGAGTGAGCCGCCAAGAGTAGTGACTTTGTGCTTCCGCAGGTACAATGTGAAGGAGAAGGTCCTGTGCTGGGCCAAGCAGAAGCGGGTGGTGCAGTGGGCTGGAGCTGGTATACGTGTATACCAGGACTTTACGGTGGATTACATGCAGAGACTCTCATTCAAAGTATTCTATTGCATCTTTGAATTTGTCTATATATATGTTTCTGCAACCCACCTCTTCATTCATCTGAGGAAGGAGCAGTGCTCCGAAAGCTAGTGATTCGAAACAAACCTGTTGGACTTTAACCTGGTGCTGCAAGACTTATTATTGTGCTGACCCAAAAGAATGACAGTGCTGCACTCTCTCGGTGCTCCATGCAGCCTTGTTTTTTGAGCTCAAGACCTGAAATTGACTGTAAAGTGATTTGGAACATCCTGTGGTGGTGCTGAAATGTGCAAAATAAATACTTCTTTCTATAAAATCATAGGTTCAAAACGGTAAATTGCGGCAGAGTAAAATCCCTCTTCACGTCTTCATAACCTTTTCTCCCTGTATTTTTCCATGTCTCGTTCATGGTCAAGCCAAGCCAAGCCAAACACGGGGCAGATTTCTCCGGCCTCGCTGCCACGTGTTTCTCGGCAGCGGGAGGCAGCGCACCGTTCGTTGGCGGCGAGATTCGCGGCTCCCGCCATTGTCAACGGGATTTCCCATTGAAGTCACCAGCCTCCGCCGGGAATCCCACCGCCAGTGAGATGCCGGAAAATTCCTGCCTTGAGTTTCAAGATCCTTCCACATCGAATTTGAATTTTGAGAATGTATTTCCAACTGAAGTATCTGATTGCAATTATACTTATGAAAGAATCATTTTATCTCAGGTGTTGCTGACAGCTTATATAACTGTGCATACCTGGTGATGTGACATGTGACAGTGATGGCAGGGCAACCTTGCTACTTTGTTTAATTATTTACTTGCCACTTTTTTGAAAAATTGACTGCAGTTGATGTAGTATTAGAACTGGAATATTTATGTAAGTTATGTAGACGTAGCTTCACACGAGCAAAGGAGGTTTAAAACATGAATTGTAATTTTCCTGTAGATTAATTTAAATTTCTAAATAATTTTGGATTATTTCATGTGGAATTATAAAGCTATGGGGATAGCTGGAGAAAGCAATGCAACACCTAACAACTGTCTTATCAGCAAAGCCATCTTCGGGAGACTGGGGGGGGGAAATTATCGAACAATAGAGTGTGTTTCATTGAAGGAATATTTTGTGTCTACATAAGGTTTATATCCCAGACATATTGCAGAAGTTGTTAAAAATTGATTTCATAGAGGTTGTCCAGATCAATTGAGCAGCTGATAAATAATAAATACAACAGCAGCTGGAAAAGCTGGTACACATTTAACTCTTAATGCAAAAGCGTTGATAGCAAAGCCACGTTATTGAACTAGGTAGCAAAACGGAATGGCAATGGTTTCTTTTGCTAAACCACTGTCAATATAGTTACAGGGATTTCAGGGGAGATTTACTCCTCCCATGCCCTTGCTTGTTGAGGCTGGCAAACACAAGGAAATCACAAGGAACAGGACGGTCGGTATTTTCAAGCAGGCATATTTTCTCCTGCAGTTTAGTGGGTGAGACAAGGTTAACATACAAAACTTATATAAATGCAGAATAGGTTCTCTTTCCACAAATTTTCCATTGATTGGCACCACTAATAATATCTTCCTGCTCAGCAACTATTGAACCAGGCGCAAAATAGGAACAGTAAAAATAGAAATCACTCTTGGCATTCTTCAAAAATGTGACCCTCGACTTTCCTGTGTTTTTAAAATTCTTATTTTGCCTTTTTGTAGCTATTGAGGGGCATAGCATCTTTTGCATTTTGCCTTTTACTTTGTTTCTCTATTCACCACCTAACATGCGAGGGAGTTTCTTGTGGCTTGTAACAAACCCAGTTTTTAAGGTGGGTATTCCTTTTGGAATTTTTCGTGCCCTCAAACTAAGCCTCAGACTCGCCAATATCCAAATATGCAAGCAGGTCAGCGGTTATGTGCCTTCAGCATCGACAGTGGACGGGATATGCCTTTCTTCAATATGTCATTATGCCATCTTGCACTGTGGCAGAAACATAGGGCAAGATTTTCCAGCCCATCCCCCGCCCCATGTGAAGGGTTCTCCGGCAGCGGGGCGGGCAAGCTACACAAAAAACCTCTGTGGGCCTGAAGATCCCGCCGGCAGCCAAATGCGAACCACCTCTGCCAACGGAAACCACGCCGCGAGCGACTGGAAAATCCCGGCCATAGTCTTGACTGGTTGGAAGTTTCTTTTAATTCATTTTGCAGGCCAGGATTTATTGTCCGTCCCTAACTGTCCTCCATTTCAGAGGATGTTTGAGAGTCAGCCACATTGGTTCAGTCACATTGGTGGGGTCTGGAGTCACACGTAGACCTGACCAGGTAAAGGCAGCAGATTTCCTTCATCAAAGTAATCATTGGACGTTTCATTCCAGATTTTTATTGAATTCAAAGGGGGATTCGAACCTTGGTTGCCAGATATTGCTCTGGATCTCTGAATTACTAATCCAGTTGCAGTACCATTGTGCCACGGCCTCCTGGTTGACAAGTAAATGCACAGTGACACATATTGTACACCTTGATGTTGGGCTAGATTGTTGTGCAGTAAACTTGGAGGGGCCTTAAAAATAAAAGAACTATAAAGTTTCAGTTGTAAATTGCATTTTGAAGATGTTTACGACTGAGATGCAAAGAACAAGTTGCAAGGTTATTTGAAGGCTTAGCATGAGTGAGAGGATTGCGGAACATTGACAGGGAAAATTTGAGAGTATGCAATCTTTAATGAGATACAAGTTGTATAGTCTTTTCTCATTCATATCTTCAATGTGTACTCTCGGGCATGATCCAGTGGCCGTGTTGCGCTCGAGCAAGAGCACAACACGGCTGGCGAATCCCAAGAGTGGCTTCCCACAGCCTTCGTGCCTCGTGGGATACACCCAAGTCCCGTATTGGAATCAGAATTCCACCCAAAAGGGGCAGGACCAAATGGCATTCACTAAAGTAGGTCATAAACCTACTTAAGGCCTCCCTATCCGGGATCTACTGTCCTCCCTCAATTCAGCAGCCTCTCCAGGGAGGTTGCAGCCAGGTGCCAATCAGTACTGGTCGACAAGAATGTGGACCAGGCAGAACAGCACCCAGAGTGTCTCCCAGGCCCCTGGATGGTCTGGGTTAGCATAGGGTGGCTCCCTGACCCTCCCCCTGGAGCGTGAACACCTTGGCACTGCCCAGCTGGCAGGAGCACTGCCTGGATACTAGGGTGGCAGTGCAAGGTTGCCCAGGTGCCAGGGTGGTACTGCCAAGGGTCAGGACCCGAGGGGGGCACTGCGCATGAAAGGAGTGTGGAGAGGGGTTTCAAGAGTGGGGGGAGGGTGCATGGCAGGTAAGTAGGGGCCTCTGTGAGGTGGGGGGGGGGGTGACGGGTGGGGGTCCTGGAAAGGGGGGGGGTTACTATAAGGGGACTTGGGGGGGGGGGGTCTGAGGATGGGGGCCCCAGCAACGCCATAGCGGGGTGTCCTCACATTGGGTGTTGTGTGGGTGGGTGGGAGGGTGATATTTCCCATGGATGGGGGGAGGGGGGGGGTACACAAGATCACTTAGAGCTTTGAAAATGCTCTCCAAGGCCGAAAAAAGTGACTAATTGTCACGGGATAGTGATGGGGAACCCGCCGGCAGGAAACCCCTTGAAAAACATGTCACAAGTGAAATTTTTCATTGAGTTCCGCCCCTCATCTCTACTTATTCCCAGGATCTGGAAATGTTGGCAAAGTCACACTTATTACCCATCCCTAGGTGCCCTAAGATTATCAACAGCTGCAGCCATTTCTTATGTACTTGCTCCCTCTTAACAACTGCTGCCAGGAATTGAGACAACTGTCTCCTGAGAAACCTTTCTATTATACAACAAGATATCACCTTGGTGGCACAATCCCATTCTGACGAAAGGTTTTCCAGGTCGGTCGCAGCTGCCTCTATCAACATCTGAAACACCAAGTAAAATAAGCCAACTTGCACTCACTTCAAGCATCTTTTTTTTTTTTTTTTTAAATAATTTTTATTGAAATTTTTCGATACAAACATTTACCCCTACTACATTTTAAATTATAACACAACAAATCCCCCCTGGAAAATCCTCCCCACGCCCTCCCCCGCGCGCACCCCCCCCCACCCTCCCCCCCCCCGCGCTACCAGTCTAGCAACCAAACCGTTTTTCCCTTTCTGCCGATGGCCTCGGGCAGTCATTGCCCGCGACCCCCCGCTGACGTGCTCCCTTCGTTGCTATCCCCCCCCCCTCCCTTCCCCCCCCCCCCCCCTTTCTCCCCGGGTTGCTGCTGTTTCGGCCTCCAGTTCCTATCTCTGATCCAGAAAGTCAAGGAAGGGCTGCCACCGCCGGAAGAACCCCCGTACCGACCCTCTCAGGGCGAATTTGATTCTTTCCAATTGGATGAAGCTTGCCATGTCGTTTAACCAGGTGTTAACACTTGGTGGCCTTGTGTCCCTCCACTGAATCAAGATCCTTCTCCGAGCTACCAAGGACGCAAAGGCCAATATTCCGGCCTCCCCTGCCTCTTGTACTCCTGGCTCCACCCCAACCCCAAAAATCGCTAGCCCCCACCCTGGTTTGACCCTGGTTCCCACCACTCTCGATACCGTCCCCGCCACCCCCTCCCAGAACTCTTCCAGTGCCGGGCACATCCAGAACATATGTACATGGTTCGCAGGGCTTCCCGAACACCTAACACACCTGTCCTCACCCCCGAAGAACCGACTCATCCTAGTCCCCGTCATATGGGCTCTATGCAGCACCTTAAATTGGATGAGGCCCAACCTTGCGCACGACGACGACGAATTGACCCTCTCTAAGGCATCCGCCCATGTCCCATCTTCTATCTGCTCTCCCAGCTCCGCTTCCCACTTGTCTTTCAGCTCCTCTATCGATACCTCCTCCACCTCCTGCATTATTTTGTAGATGTCCGAGACCTTCCCTTCTCCGACCCAGACCCCTGACAGCACCCTATCACTCACCCCTCTATCGGGAAGCAAGGGAAATCCTTCCACCTGTCGTCTGGCAAATGCCTTCACCTGCAGGTATCTAAACGTGTTCCCCGGGGGGAGCTCAAATTTCTCCTCCAGCTCTCCCAGGCTCGCAAACCTCCCCTCTATGAACATGTCCCTCAGTTGCCTGATGCCCGCCCTGTGCCAGCTCTGGAATCCCCCGCCAGTGTTCCCCGGGACAAATCTGTGGTTCCCTCTCAGTGGCGCCGCCATCAGACCCCCCACTTCCCCCCTGTGTCGCCTCCACTGCCCCCAGATTTTAAGGGTGGCCGCCACTACCGGACTCGTGGTATACCTTGTGGGGGGGAGCGGCCATGGTGCCGTTACTAGCGCCCCCAGGCTTATATTGCCGCAGGACGCCCTCTCCATACGTTTCCAAGCTGCCCCCTCCCCCTCCATCACCCACTTGCGCACCATCGATGCGTTCGCCGCCCAGTAGTACCCGGAAAGATTGGGTAGCGCTAATCCTCCACTGTCCCTACTCCGTTCCAAGAAAATCCTTCTCACTCTAGGGGTGCCATGTGCCCACACATAGCCCATAATGCTGCTAGTTACCTTCTTGAAGAAGGCCCTGGGGAGAAAGATGGGCAAGCACTGGAACAGAAACAAGAACCTCGGGAGGACCGTCATTTTGACTGACTGCACCCTCCCTGCTAGCGACAGCGGTACCATGTCCCACCTCTTGAACTCCTCCTCCATCTGCTCCACCAGCCTTGAAAAGTTCAGCTTGTGGAGGGTCCCCCAGTTCCTTGCCACCTGCACCCCTAAGTACCTGAAGCTCTTTACTGCTCTCTTAAAGGGGAGCCGCCCAATTCCCTCCCCCTGATCTCCCGGGTGTATCACAAAGACCTCACTTTTACCCACATTTAATTTATATCCCGAAAAGTCCCCAAACTCCGCTAGTATTTCCATTACCTCCGGCATTCCCCCTTCCGGGTCTGCCACATACAACAACAAATCATCCGCATAGAGTGATACCCGATGTTCCTCCCCTCCCCTTGTCAGTCCTCTCCACCCCCCTGAACCCCTCAGTGCCATCGCCAACGGTTCGATCGCTAATGCAAATAGTAAGGGGGATAGGGGGCATCCCTGCCTGGTACCTCGATGGAGCCCAAAATACTCTGACCTCCTCCCGTTTGTAACCACACTCGCCATCGGGGCCGAATACAGCAGCTTCACCCACTTGATAAATCCCTCCCCAAACCCAAACCGTTCCAGCGTCTCCCACAGGCACTTCAAGCATCTTAATTACATCTATTTTGTCGTCCACCGAACAGAAGGTCTTCAATTTAGTAGTTGTTGTATGTCTGCAAAAAATGTGGGACTGTCGTATTATTTTACTGCTGAGTAGTTTGGCTACACCATCGCAGTGCAATTGCCTTAATGACTGTAGAAAATCTCATTTTTTGGGCTGCATTTGGGGCAGAGACAGGGTTTCCACCTCCCCATATTGAAGACAATGATGTGCCCTCCTACACTTGCCTGGCTCACCCTGCGTCTATTTAACAACAGGCAAGTCTGTTGTTGCAGGTATTCCCTGAAGAGGAATAGCACAGAGCCCAGAGTTACAGGCAAGCCCGGGACCTCGCCTTGACCAGGCTTGTAGGCCCCAGTGAGGGATGGGAAGCAAGATTAACAGGACAGTAGGGGAGGGCAATACGTAGGGGATGGGACACTTTGAGGGAGGCCTTTAATTGCCACAGAATGTCCAACCAGAAAGATACCGCCATCCATCCTGACCCGTAGGCCTGCTGGATTTTACTCGGCAGCTTGGACATTTGGCCCCAACCTCCCCTGCCACAGATACGATTGCAGCGGAAACATACAGAGGCTCTAAAGTGCCCGTAAATTGATCCTTTAAGGATCTTGATTGACCCACGAGCAAGCAGGACACCCAATGCCACCAATCATGCTCTGGGTAAAATACCCACAGGGATAAGAAGCAGACACAATGCCCAATTTTACAGCCTTTCCTGCTGCCTGCCAACCTACCCCCAGGACAACACTAAATTCCGGGCAGTGTTTCCTTCTTCTGAACATTGCTCAGTATGTTCCCAACGTGGACCTGTTCACTACCAAATGGTGATGCAACAGCAAAATTGTTGCATCTCAGTTTGCAGCATCCCCCTCTGCACCAACTCCCCACCACCCGCACAATTTCCCAGGAAAGGGTCTTAACTCCAGTCTTTGTGGAGCATTCTGTGTTGCATTAGCATCCTGGGTTCCCTGAGAGAGACTTCTATTCTTCTATGGTCCCATGTCCATTGGATTCAAAGTCTCAACTAGATTCCATGTATAGGTGGCAGAGAGACCAGGCTTTCATCTAATCAGGCTTGGTTGGATTGGTACCCAGATCGCAGAAGGACAGAACATTTCCTAGCCAGATCTCGTTACTCAACATGTACTTACAATATTAAAACAAAAATAATAATTACTTCATACTTGACAAGTTCAAATTGTGGCTTAAATTAAGTTATTTTTATCAACTAAAAATGTATCGCTAAAAGAGCAACTCACCTTGGGTCATGCTGCAAGACAGGAATCATTGACATATTGCCATCTAAAGCATTGACAACAACGTTCCCACAGGACCAAACCACAAGAAACAATGATGGAACATATGTCCTCCTGCTTCCTCGCCTGACTCATCATCTCAGAGTCAAACCATATTGGGGTCATAAATTCCAAGCAATGTTAAAGTTCCCATAAAAGTCTACACCTTAATGACATACGATAACCTTAAGATTATTACTGTGACCGTCATTCTGCTTGGCCTGGTGATGATGCAGCCATTGCGGATCTCCTGCTGAAGAGAGTTAAATTAATATTGGATTTTAAGAACAGATGCACTTGGGGAAAGCTGACTAAGTGGATGAATGAATATCATTATGATCTCAAGGGAAAACAGAAGTACAAACTGGACATCTCTGAACCGGAGTAGAATTTTCACATGTTGCATTTACCCCCAACTCTGGAACTCCAATGCTGACGTGAGCACACTTGGGTAAAATAAAACATCTTACAATTGTACTGTCGTGTGGTTCCATTTTAAATTAAAGTAAGCGATCTATAGATTTCAAAGTTTCCGACAGAAAGAAATAACCATAATTAACTCTAAACATACATTTCATTACAGCTGCATGAAAGGACAGAAGTTAAACTCTCTTGACCAAAATAGCACAAAAAAAAATACAAATGTACTCTAATTAATTTTCTACTCACTGTTAAAAATTGGTTCCCCTAGTTAAACTGCATTATGGAAATGTGAACTACATTGCATTGATAGTTAGAAATAAGAAGTTATGTATAATGTAATGGACTAAAATTTATCATATTTCTGTTACTAGATCAAGTGACCCTGAAATCACTATCATCAGGATACAATACTTAAATAATTCAGAACACAATCCTTAAATAATTTAATTTAAAAAAATACTCAGTGCTTTATTCTAAAAAAGAGATTTAATTCATTGCGATGACAAAGTTAAAAATTGTACATTTGTTTTCAAAAGGAGAATATTTCTAATGAAATTCTGGCTCTTTGTGGTGATCTGATTAAACTCAGCTTTCAAGTTGTTATGTAAAATGGCTTGAGCTACGAGGAAATAATTGCTTCGCACACATCTACACAGCAGCAAATTTAATTCTAAGTGGTAACTGACCGCCAGACTCACTGAACAATGTCTGCAAAGCACCTCACACCATTAAGGAATAATAACATCAGCAATAGCAGCTGGAGCCTGGGACAAGGGCACGGAATTTGCTGTATGTTTTTAATTTTCCATCCGGGGACTTCCTCTCTTCTTCTTATACCTCCTACCACAAGTCATTATATATTCCACTTTGAGACAAGGAATAAATAATTCATTACTTCTCTCTCCCCCTCCCTTCCCCAAGCCAGTACTTACTAATCTTAACATAAAGTTGACTTTTTGGGAAGTGGAACAGTAAAAGATTTGAAAGATCACACTTGTGTATACAAGTGGCCAAGCAGCAGAATTCTCAACAAAGCAATTGCTATCAGTCCAAGTGCAGACTGAAGACAGATGTTCCAATTCACTTGGGACTGACTTCTATCTGTTTCTGGCTGTGCGCAATGTAAAAACAGAAACTCAACACTGCTCTTATCAATCCTTACAAGTGTGCTTCTTGTTGAATGAATAATGCTGCAGACATATCAAAAGCTATGGAAATTATTATTGAGAAAACATGCCAATTTGAGGGGAACACTATAGAGGTTAAAAAAGACACCGTGTCAAGCCAATTAAAAGCTATTAGGCCTTACTCCTGTTCCTAATTTGCGTGTCCGTATGTAAATGAAATTCCTGAGCTCATTCGGAAATGTGAGGCTTTCGCCCGCAAAGTGTTTATTTTATCTGTAAAGAGTATCTCCTTACTCAGTCTTACTCTCTCTGTTACATCTACTCTCCTTTCTGCTACCTGAGTTTGGAGATGGTGAAGCAAGTTGGTCTCTAATCCTACCAAGGAGAACCTCCGAGTCTGGCTCTGCAAAGAAATTTCAAAGCATTTATTACCAATTGAAGGAAAGTAGGCTTTTCTAGATACAGTGTGGGCGATGGGAAATACAAATAATTTTGCGATTAAATTGCATCAAAAATAGTGATTCAAAGATAGTTACGGTTCTAAATATGATTGAGACAGAGTCAACACCAAAGAGGATGCTGCGGAGGTGGGTCTCTCAGTCCCGGGGATCCGAAATGCCGACCCCTGGCCTCAACCACGTCCAACAATCTGTCCAGGTCGGCATCCCTGAATCGTGGGGCTGGTCTTCTCAGAGGCATAACTGCGAGCTGAGTGGAATTGGCTGTGAGGGAGCGGTTTATTTGCTGCTGTCCCTTGTTAGCAGGGGACTGGCAGCTGTTATCCCAGCGAATCAGCGGGGGGGGGGGACGGCCCATCATTTTCGATGTGAAGCCCGTGAGGCCTCGGTAAGTGGACCAATTAATGTTTCATGGATGTGACGACCTCGCTGGGCCGAGCTCGCGGCAGTTTCCGCTCTCTACCACACTTAGAAACCTTTCCTTTAAATCACGCCCAAAGTAACTTTACTGTTGAATATTGCGGAGAGGCTAAAACTCACTTCCCAATCCATCCCCATGCCTCCTCAGATTGCCCATGCCCCCATGTATCCTCCATAGCCACTCCCCCAGTATGCACTATGTACAGTCCTCAGGAGCCATGCAATAGCAACGGGAATGATCTTAAAATCATTGGAAACAAATTCAAGTTCTGACAATTGAGTAAACCCTAAATTCAAACACATTATCATGGACATGGAAAAGAAAAACAGCTTCTCCAATGACAAAAAAAATCCTTTACGTGTCTATTAGGTTTGTAAACAAACAAGAGACCTCATCAAAGAGATACTGTGTTTTTACAGTCACTTAAAAGTTTCAATCATTCTTGGATCAAAAGACCAACTGCTAAGCTGAAGCCATTGTTTTGAAAAGCTGCCTGAACAAAACGTGCCTGAAACGGACAGAACAGAATGGTCTTCCATTTCCATTTCAAAGCAAAGTGCTGGTCAATCAATGGAGAGGAGCAAGTGCAGATTTTTTTATCATTCAAACAGATAGTTTGTTAACAGCTGAGCTGTCAGTCAATTTAAACCCCATCACAAAACATAAGAAACAGCATAGACTGACAGTATTTTATTTTAATATTTTTAATGCATCACAGCACTTTTCTGATGGAAAAAGTAATGGATGACAACACTTACACAGTGGTGGTCAATGCAAGGGTCACAGTATCTTTGCAGGACATGTCCCTGCCAAGAATTGTTGCATTAAAAATGCATAATCATAATACAGCATCTAACAGTGGCACTTGAAGATGTCAAAACATTTTCCAATTAGCTTTCAGAAGATGTTTTCTTTTTAGGTATTTTCCAAAACACACACCAGAACATGTAAATTGTGTGCAGGAAGAAATGCTATTTTCCTGTGGTCCTCACTATGGAGACCCCGACCTCAGAAGAGGTACACCTGCGCTTTGCAACAAAGGCCACCTGGATGAATAAAAAGTCCATACGAAAATAGTGTTGTTCGGGAAGTCACAGGAAAATTGTACTTCCAGGGGTAAAAAACTTACGTCGAGTCCCATGAATAAAAACAGTGCACAATGGCTGTTTCCCCCATTACATATAATGTTAGTTACATTTCTTGCTGGAAAAGTCCTACATAAAATAACTGCACCCAGAGTTCTTCTAATCAGCAGCCAAAAGCTTAAAAGTACCAAGTGGTCACTGTCTCCATATGCCTCTGACTGACTCACACGTTCATTTTATTTACAATTTGGATTACAGTATATTCCCTTTAAAATTCAGTTCCACTGTTACTTACTAAATCACTCTGAAAGGAAGATATTTACAGTTCAAGATTAAATTTTCATTTCCTATGTAGCGTTTCAAAAAATAAATTGATAAACTATCACTAAGTTGCCACTATCCTTGGGTAATATTTCAACATACAAATCTTAGTCAATTGAAAGCATTGTGAGGCAGACCATTTCAAAGCACATGACCACAGATGAGAACGCTGAAGTCTATTTCTACGGCTAGTCGATGCTCATAATGTTTTACTGCAATTCAGCCAATCATAACAGACATTTCAGGGAGGAAGAAATCTTCAATATATTTATTGCTACGAAACCAACCTCCCTAAAATCTGATTTTATGCCTTCATCCTACCTGCAATTCGGATGAAAGTACATCCTTTTGAAATTCAATTTCACTGTAATTTATTAGATTAAATTGTAATAAATGGTATTCACAGCCAAGGTTCAATTTTTGCTTTATTCCAAAATAAACAAACATCTTTTTTCTCTGAACAGACATCTTTCTCATTTCCACATTCAGAAGTAATTTTGCCAACTGACACAATGTAGTTGCAGAAGCTAGCCACTAGATGGCACTATCAAGCAAGTTCCTTAAGACTACAACAAAAACATACAGGGTGCGATCTGCCAGCCTCCCTGTGTCTGGCACACTGCGGCCGGTAAATGATGGTAGGCCCCATTCCTGGTATCTACCCAGCTCGCCATGCCTCGCGAGACATTGTGATGTGAAGCCCGCCCACTGTGGGCGGGATCACTTTTTGGCCAATCTGCATATTACAGCGAGACAGCTAGTCTCACTATAATATGCAGTTCCCTGAGGTAATCCAGGTGCTGGGATCTATCTACTTAATCTTGGAGGCCTCAAAGAACTGTAACATAAAGAAGGATATGTGTGTAATGTCATCCCAATTGAACGGAAGAAAGACAAGTGAATGTGTAACTTTGGAAATGTACAGTCAAGACAATTTGAAATGTTCTGTAATGTTTATTATAAATTTTATGTATAAAGTGTATTTTTGAAAAAAAAACTGGTCTCCACAAACAGGGACCAAACGGAATGGCACTCATGGGGCCCCCCCAGGGAATTGAAGGCCCCCAGTTGCATGCCCCCCGGTGCCAGAGTGCAAGTGCCAGCCTGGTACACTGGCAGTCCCACCTAACAATTCCAAGGTGCCCAGGTGGCATTGACTGGCAAGCTGGCATTTTTTTGCACGGCAGTGATTGGGCCCAGGGAGGCCCTGTGCACATGGGGTGTGGGGAGGGGGCAAGGACTCCCTTATAGGTGAGTTGGGGCTTTGGGGGTATTAAGAGGTCACGTCCGGGGGTCAAGAGATCGGGATGCCATTTAAATCCCGATCTCTCCCTGCACTGAGGAGTTTCAGTGAATGCCGCTCCTCAGTGCTAGAAATGGAACTAAGTGTTCCCTGTTAAGGCCCATCTAACCGCAGTCACGTTAGATAATTGTGAGCGCTGGGAAGCATGCAGCTAAATACACTCGCTATGGGACATAGTTCCCATTTGGTTCAATCCCGCCTATCGTCAGGAACAAGTTGACATTCAGCTTGACTATTGACATGAAGTGACACTGGGCTGGAGGTATGTTCCTCCTGAATGACAGCAATAGGTTACACTGTTCCTTGCCCTGGTTATACATGCCAAGTTTCTGTGACCAAAGCAATAACTTAATATCTTCTCGGATCATTCCATCAAATACTTAGGATAAAAATGTAGATATTACAATTTAATTAGCTTGCATTGGGTCAACTAGTTTGCAAATATTGTGACAACAGCATGAATTCAAATAAAAACTGCAAAGAAATGTATGGTACTGGCTCTGGAATAACAAGGAAATGTATTCTCTTGTTACTCAGATGTCGACAAAAATTTAAAGGCTGCAAATGGGCAAAGCCTCCAGGTTTGAAAGATCAAGGTTACTAGACAATGCAATGAATGATAGATTGATATCCTGAAGTTTACACTGCAGCATTTGATGAACGATGGGAAGAATTTCAGGGTTGGAAGATTTGCCTGTAGTTGATACACATTCCTCCAGAGATTAAATAGATTGGACTGAATCCTTTACAGTGAAGATTATACATGGTCCAGTGGGTGGAGCGGACCCAATGGACCAAATAGCAATTTTCTTTTTGCATAATCCCGTGTGGAAAATATAAAGCAAGGAGATGAAGAAAACTTTGTAGAGTGCATTAACGAGTATGAAAGACTGTTCAGAAAGAATAGGGGGTTGGCAGCATGCTGCCTGATATAGTATCATCTTGATTCACAAATAGAGATATAAATGTGTTATTAACATTGTTCTCATGCCATCATTTGCAGAGGAGGATGCACTGTCCCAAAGTTCTTCCCTGAACTAAACAATCATTTACCAGGAGACCCCCTCATGTGTCCAAATAAGCTAGTAGACAAAACAACTTAAAATATAATTTTTTGGTTCTGAGGGAATTGTTGTTTTAGGATATGTTTTTCAGAACTTTCTATTCCCCAGCACTTTACTTTAATAAATATCTAAAAATTCACCATGGTTTAGGAATGCCTCATGTGGATGACCACTCGTTTATGTAATGTGACAATGGCTTGAACTAGATTGAACACAATCGCTGAGCATTCCAGCCGCCCCACCCCAATGTTTTTAAAATTGAGGAGGAAACAAGCACCATTCCCAGTATTATAATCTGAGGCAACCTGATGTCAGCATCACTTCCTAGGCTGCTGCTTGGAATCTGTAATGTACGTAAGGGCAGCTCTGGATAGCTTTCCAGACAAGTTTCCCTCACGCTCTTCTGAGAGGAGAAATCATGCTGTGTTTCACTCGGTGCCTCCATCTGACCACAATTCTAAAATCAAGAACTAGATGATGCAAAAGGAAATTGCTACTTGGTCCATTTAGTTTGGACCAGCCAGTGGATCATGGTACAACAACCACTAAATCATCTTGCACAACTTCGTGACACACTGAAGCAGAAATGCATTTGCCAGCACACAATCTGCAAACATCAGCCTTAAACAGAGCAGAAAGTGAACGATTCATGCAGTGTTCATTGTAACTTTCATATGCATATTAGAACATAGAACATAGAACAGTACAGCACAGAACAGGCCCTTCGGCCCTCGATGTTGTGCCGAGCAATGATCACCCTACTTAAACCCACGTAACCTGTATACCCGTAACCCAACAATCACCCCATTAACCTTACACTCAACCTTACACTACGGGCAATTTAGCATGGCCAATCCACCTAACCCGCACATCTTTGGACTGTGGGGGGAAACCGGCGCACCCGGAGGAAACCCACGCACACACAGGGAGGACGTGCAGACTCCACACAGACAGTGACCCAGCCGGGAATCGAACCTGGGACCCTGGCGCTGTGAAGCATTGATGCTAACCACCATGCTACCGTGAGGCCCCAAAATATTGTGCGATGACTCATGGGTGTTCAGGAAACAGAAACAAGTTGCAGATCCAAGCTGGGGTGCTGCTTATTTACAGGTCATGTTTTCTCCGGATTGTACAGCAATGTGCTCACAATGACTGAAGCACTCCTGCCGATAAGCATCTTCACCCACTTTAATCTTAATCAGGCCCCCTGCAGTCTGTGCCCAGTTCATCCTTCACTCAATATCTTCTTTCTGTTTGGTCTAAGATGCGATGGTGACAGATTTTCTGAACTGCTGATTAAACCTCCAGTCAAGAATTGTGTGAAGTTAACAGCAAGGGGGATTGATTTAAAACATCAAAGTCATTGCCTGACTGTCAAGCCAATCCAAAAGTTAGATCTCGTCGTAGGTTATAAACTGCTGACATCGTACTTTACAAGACCAAAGTATATGTGCAGAAGGGTTTCTGCTGGCATCAGTAATAGTGATGAACCGTCCTCAGAGACAGCTCTTGAAAAAGCAATAATTTCATACAAAGGATAAGGCAAATTTTACGTTGCCTGTGCTCTAATTAAAAAGCAATGAAGTGGATGCTGAATTTTTTTAAATGAAGAATTCAGCAGGTCAGGCAGCATCTGTGATAGGAAAAGTAGATTAGCGTTGGCAAACTTTCATTGTGTTGGGAGTAAATTGCACTACAGCACCTCCTTTAGGAGATGTGCAGGATGCATAACAACACATTGAGACCATAGTTAGAGAACTTTGTGCAATTTTGGTTACCTCTATGGAAATATAATTTAGTCTTGAGAAAGGAATTGGATAAATACTTGAAAAGGAAAAATATGCAGGGATATGGAGAAAGAGGAGAGATGAGCTAATTGGATCAAAGAGCACGCACTGACACAAAGGGCAAATAGTTTATCTCAGTGTTGTACAACTCGGTTCAAAATTGGACATCCATAAAGTGCTGTGGACGATCATCAACAGCAGATTTATATTCAACCACAATCTGTAACCTCACAGCCCAGTGTACCTGTTACTCTACTGTAACCATCAAACCATGAGTGCAACCTTGGTCAGTGAAGAGTGCAGGAGAGCATCAGGGATGCATCAGCCATACATGAAAGTGAGGTATTAACCTGGTGAAGTTACAATGCTTGCATTCCAAACAGCAAAAAATATATATGATATGAACAGAGCCAACGATCCCACAACCAACAGATTGCACCTGAGCTCTGCAGTTATGTCACATCCAGTCTTGAATGGTGGTGGACAATTAAACAACTAATTGAAGGAGGAGGCACCACAAATATCCCCATGCTTAATGATGGGGGAGCCCAGGACATCAGTGCAAAAGCTAAGGCTGAAGCATTCACAACAATCTTCAGCCAGAAGTGCCAAGTGGATGATCCATCTCAAACTCTTTCGGAGATGTCCAGCATGACAGATTTCAGTCTTCAGCCAATTCGATTCACTCCCCATGATAACCTTTAGGGAGCAGGCCATCATAGACTGGGTATTGCATAATGAGAAAGGAATCATTAGCAATCTAGCAATTGAGGCCCCTTGGGGATGAGCAATCATAATACGGTAGAATTCTTCATCAAGGCAGAGAGTGACATAGATGATTCTGAAACTAGGGTCCTGAATCTAAATAAAGATAATGATGATGATATGAGGCACGTGTTGGATGCGATGGATTGGGGAACATTACTGAAAGGAATGACGGTGGATAGGCAATGGTAAACATTCAAGTGTGCATGTGTGAACTGCACCACTTGGTCATTCCTGTCTGGGGAAAAATCAAAATGGGAAAGGTGTCCAAACCATGGCTTACAAGGGAAATTAGAGATAGTATTACACCCATGGAGAGGCAGAAAAACTGACTGTGGAAGCTTCTATAGATATGTGAAGAGAGAAAGATTGGTGAAGATTCCTTACAGTCAGAAAGAAGGGAATTTATAATGGGAACAAAGAAATGGTTGACCAACTAAATACATACTTTGGTTCTGTCTTCACAAAGGAAGACATAAATAACGTGCTAGAAATATGAGAGAAACCTGGTTTAGAGAGGGAGGAACTTAAGGAAACCAGTATTAGTAGGGAAATGGTGTTGGGGAAATTGATGGTATTGAGGCCGATAAATCCCCAGGGCCTGATAATCTACATCCCAGACAATTTAAGGAAATGGCCCTATAAATAGTGGATGGATTGGTGATCATCTTGCAAGATTCTATAGACTCTGGAACAGTTCCATGGATTGGAAGGTAACATAAACCCACTATTAAAAAGGAAGGTAGAGAGAAAACAGGAAATAATAGACCAGTCAGCCTGAGGTCGGTAATGGGGAAAATGCTAGAGTTCATTATAAAAGACTGAATACTGTAGCAGAGAACTTGGAAAACAGTGGCAGGATCATAGAAACATAGAATTATAGAATGCCAACAATGCAGAAGGAAGCCATTTGGCCCATTGAGTCCCTCAGAAAGAGCACCCTGCCCAGGCCCACCCCCTCGCACCATCCCCGTAACCCCACTCAACCTTTAGACACTGAGGGGAAATTTAACATGGCTAATCCACCTGACCTGCACATCTTTTGACTGTTGGAGGAAACCCACATTGATATAGAGAGAATGTGCAGACTCCACACAGACAATCACTCAAGGTCAAATCAAACCTGGCACTATGAGGCAGCAGTGCTAACCGCCCTGCCGTCCCTAATCAGGAACACTTACCTAGATTAACGCAAAGGGAACTCATGCTTGACAAATCTAGTGGAATCCTTCGAGGCTATAACTAGTAGATATGACAAGGGGGAGCCAGTAGATGTGGTTTATTTGGACTTGCAGAAGACGTTTGCCAAGGTCCCACATAAGAAATTAGTGTGTAAAATTAAAGCTCATGGGACAGGGGTTGTGTACTGAGGTGGATTAAAAAAAACTGGTTGACAGACAGGAAACAAAGAGTAGGAATAAACAGATCTTTTTCCAAGTGGCAAGCAGTGACTAGTAGGTTACTATAGGGATCCGTGCTAGGACACCAGCTATTCACAATGTATATTAATGACTTAGATGAGGAAAAAAAACATAATATCTCAAAATTTGCAGATAACACAAAGCTGAGTGGGAGGGTGAACTGTGAGAAGAATGCAGAGTGTGATTTAGACAGGTTGAGTGAGTGGTAAAATGCATGGCAAATGCAGCATAATGTGGACAAATATGAGGTTATCCACTTTGGTTGCAAAAAACAGGAACGCAGATCATCTGAATATCTATAGATTGGCAGAGCGGAATGTGCAGCAAGATCTGGGTGTCCTTTTACTCCAGTCACAGAAAGTAAGAATGCAGTGCAGCAGACAGTAAAGAATGAAAATTGTACATTGGCCAACATAGCAAGAAGATTAGAGTACAGGAGCAGCAATGTCTTGCTGCAATTATACAGAGCCTTGGTGAGACCACACCTGGAATATTGTGAAGTTTGTTCTCCTTATCTGAGAAAGGATGTTCTTCCTCTAGGGCAAGTGCAGCAAAGGTTTACCAGATTAATCCTTGGGAAGGCAGAACAGACGTATGAGGCGAGATCAAGTCAGTTAGGGTTATATTCACTGGAGTTGAGAAGAATGAGGAGGAATCTAATAGAAGCCCATAAAATCATAACAGGACCAGACAGGGTAGTTGCAGGAAGGATGTTGCCGATGGCAGGGGAGTCCAGACTCAGAGGTCACAATCTGAAGATATGGGGTAGACCATTTAGGACTGAGATGAGGAGGAATGTCTTCACCAGAGAGTGGTGAGCCTGTGGAATTTGCTACCACAGAAAGCAATTGTGGCCAAAAGATTGTACGTTTTCAAGAAGGAGTTAGATATAGCTCTTGGGGCAATGGATATGGGAAGAAAGTGGAAACAGGTTGCTGTGTTGGATCAGCCCTGATCATAATTAACGGCAGGGCAGGCTAGAATGGCCAAATGGCTGACTCCTGCTCCTATTTTCTATGTTTCTATATCAAGAAATGATACTGCAAAGTCTATGGGATCTGACAACATTCCGGCAACAGTACTGAAGATTTGAGCTCTCGAACTTGCTGTTCCCTTACACAAGCTGCGCCAGTACAGCCACAAGACTGCCATCTCCCCAGTAATGTGGAAAATTACCCAGGTCTGTCCTGTAGACAAAGAGCAGGACAAATCCAACCCAGCCAATTACCGACCCTTCTACTCTCCATCATCAGTAAAGTCAGGGAAGGGGTCAGCATCAGTGCTATCAAGCAGCAGTGGCTTAGCAATAATCTGCTCACCAAAGCTCAGGGACACTCATCTCCTAACCTCATTACAGCCTTGGTCCAAAACATAGACAAAAGAGCTGAACAAAAGACGACGATGACTGACCTTGACATCAAGGCAGCATTTGACTAACTGTGGCATCAAGGAGCCCTAACAAAATTATAATCAATGGGAAATGAAGGGAAAACTCTCCATTAGCTGGAGTCATGTCTAGCACAAAGGAAGATGGTTGTGTTGTTGGAGGTAAATCATCTCAATCCCAGAACATCAGTGCGGGAGTTTCTCAGGGTGGTGCCCCATGTCCTAGCATCCTCAGCTGCTTCACACTATGACCTTCCGTCCAACACAAGGTAAAAAGTGGGAATTCTGGCTGATGCATTTGAAACTCTGCAGCTGCTAAAGCAGCCCATATATGAAATAAGAGTGGACAACATTCAGGCTGATAAGAGGTAAGTAACATTCACGCCACAAAAAGGGCCAGGCAATGACCATCTCCAACAAGAGAGAATCTAACCATCTCCCCATGATTCCAATGCATGATCATCACGGAGTTCTCCAACTAGTAACGTATTGGAGTTTACCATTGCGAAAAACCTGAATTGGAGTAGCCATATAAATACTGTGCCCACAAATATCGGTCTGGAGCTGCGGATGCTTGGGGGACTCCCCAAAAGTATGTGAATCATCTATAAAGGTGAAGTCGCAGTGTGATGGAATCGTCTCCATCTGCATGGATGACTAAAACTCCAACAATACTCAAGAAGCTCAACACCATCCAGGACAAAGCAACCGCTTCATCGGCATCCCGTCCGCCACCTTAAACATCCACTCCCTCCGCCACTGACACACAGTGACAGCACTGCAGCAACTCACCAAGTCTCCTTCTATAGCACCTTCCAAACTCAAACTCCCTACCTCCTGGAAGATAGATGTATGGGAATGCCACCACCTACAAATTCTACTCCTAGCCACACATCATCCTGACTTTGAAGTACGTTGTCATTCTTTCCCTGTCGCTGGGTCAAAATCCTGAAACCAACACCACATAGATTGCAGCGATTCATGAAGGCGGCTCACCACCACCTTCTCAAGAGCAAATCGAGATGGTCAACAAATGTTGGTCTTGCTGCGATGCTTACATGCATGAAAACATTAATCATTCTAAGAGGACAAAGGGAGAAATTGTTGGCAGGAATATGAAATCAAAGCGGAGATTTACAATACTGAGACTATTTCTGCCAGAGCAGAAAAGGAGAAGAGGAGATTTAAGCAAAGCATAATGCTTTTCGTATTCCTTTTCCATCGCCTATCGACAAATGAAAGCAAAGTTATTCTGGAAAAGCTCTCACTGTTATTGGCCAATATACAAACTACTTCTAACAAACATCTCAAAAGAAAAGAATAACATTTAAAATGCATGTTGCAAAAAGCCCCAGCAAACCATGATCATACTCTGTCATGTCAATGATCTATTTAACACTGAGTCAATAAAGGGCAAATATACCCATCCATTACAACCTAAGTTTTGACCTACAGCCTCAAGGACAAGCAATGTTAGAAGGATGGAAGGCGCGAAGTTGACAAGAATATTGCTATGCATATTCCAATCTTAAAAGTTCCTTGGTCAAACAATTAAACTCTGGCCCATGTGTGATTAACAATAATTAGATTAATACCTTCTACATTATATGGTATTCTATTTATGATATAATTCACAAGAACAAATCATCAGGGAATTCACTGGAATTTAAATTATCAGTCATATTTTGGATATCACATTCTATCAAGATATGATACAATGTCCAAAACGTGGGAGGGAAAGTAAAACTAGTCATTTTGTGCTGATTTTCTGGTCTCAAATCAGAAACTTAGAAATATCTGCCAACCATCAAGAAAGCGTAGGTGGAAATCTACATGCAGCTACAACTCTGCAGAGATACAACTGTCTTCTTATTTACCTACTAAGGAGAACTGTATTTGTGTATACCTTGAGATACAGTAACTGACCTCAGGCTGTGTATATCCACATAAATCAGAGCTGCTTTAAAGAGGAAAAGCCAGGTTACATACATCGTCAGCTTATGAGCAGATTAATTTGTTGTGGTGACCCTGATACAATTCATATGTCCTTTAAAACAGAACATTCTTCATCTCACTATAAGCAACACTGTTGAGATATGCTGGTACTAAGGTACAAGTATTTAAATGTTGTCCCTGAGATGTCAGTAAAATTTAGTGGCTAATGCAAACGTTTTGTACTTGGTCGACTTGAACTTTGGGGGGGAAAACAATTGTAGACACTGACCTTCCTCAAGTAAACGTAATTAGTACTAATGCTGTGGAGAGTGAATTCCTGGAGTATGTACAAGATGGGTTTCTAGAGCACTATGTTGAAAACCCAACTAGGGATCAAGCTTTTTTTAGAATTAGTATTGTGCAATGAGAAAAGGTTTATGAATAACCTTGCTGTAAAGGAGCCTTTAGAAATTAATGGTGGAATCTTATGTTCAGTTTGAAAGTGATGTAGCTCATTCTGAAACTAGGGGTCTTAAGTATGAAGAAAGCAAACTATGAAGGAATGAGGGCAGGTTGGCTATGGTGGGTTAGGAAAATACTACTAAAACATTTGATGGGAGACAGGCAATGGCTAGTATCTGAAGAGGCATTGCATACTCCAGAACAAATATACATTCCTCTGAGACACAAAAACCCAACAGGAAAGGTGAATTTGTGTTTCACAAAATAAGTTAAAGATTGGATTAGGTCGAAGGTAGTGGTTTATAAGGTCAGCAGAAAGAACAGTGAGCCTGAGTGTTGGGAGCAATTTAGGATCCAGCAAAGGAGGACCAAGAAACTGATAAAGAAAGCAAAAAGAGAAAAGGAATGCAAGCTAGTGAGAAATATAAAGACAGACTGTAAAAGTTTCTTTAGGTATGTGAAAATGAAAAGATTAACAATGATAAATATGGATCCATTGCATAAAGTCATAGATGTTTGCAGCATGGAAACTGGCCCTTCGGCCCAGCTGGTGGGCCTTCGGCCCAGAATGTCACCCAGTTTCTATCTTATGAGACAGGAAAACCTATACTGGAGAATAGGGAAATTGTAGAGAAACAAAACAACTACTTTATGCCCGTCTTTACCAAGGAAGATACAGAAAACCTCCCAGAAATACTGGGGAACCAAGGGACTTGTGAAAGTAAGGAACTAAAAGAAATGAGCATCAATAAAGGGGTAGTACTCAAAAAATTAATTGGATTGAAGGTTGATAAATCCCCTAGACCCGATGAGCTACATCCTAGAGTGTTGAAGGAAGAGATAGTGGATGCATTGGTGGTTATCTTTCAGGAAGGACGGAAGAAAGAGGGAAAATCGACCGTGGATATCTAAGGAAATAAGGGAGAGTATCAAATTGAAGGAAAAAGCATATAAAGCGGCAAAGATTGCTGGGAGATTAGAGGACTGGGAAATCTTTAGGGGGCAACAGAAAGCTACTAAAAAAGCCATAAAGAAGAGTAAGATAGAGTATGAGAGTAAACTTGCTCAGAATATAAAAACAGACAGTAAAAGTTTTTACAAATATAAGACAAAAAAGAGTGGCTAAGGTAAATATTGGTCCTTTAGAGGATGAGAAGGGAGTTTTAATAATGGGAAATGAGGAAATGGCTGAGGAACTGAACAGGTTTTTTGGGTCGGTCTTCACAGTGGAAGACACAAATAACATGCCAGCAACTGATAGAAATTAGGCTATGACAGGTGAGGACCTTGAGAGGATTGTTATCACTAAGGAGGGAGTGATGGGCAAGCTAATGGGGCTAAAGGTAGACAAGTCTCCTGGCCCTGATGGAATGCATCCCAGAGTGCTAAAAGAGATGGTTAAGGAAATTGCAGATGCACTAGTGATAATTTACCGAAATTCACTAGACTCTGGGGTGGTCCCGGTGGATTAGAAATTAGCAAACGTGACGCCACTGTTTAAAAAAGGAGGTAGGCAGAAAGCAGGAAATTATAGGCCAGTGAGCTTAACTTCGGTAGTAGGGAAGATGCTGGAATCTATCATCAAGGAAGAAATTGCGAGGCATCTGGATAGAAATTGTCCCATTGGGCAGACGCAGCATGGGTTCGTAAAGGGCAGGTCATGCCTAACTAATTTAGTGGAATTTTTTGAGGACATTACCAGTGCAGTAGATAACGGGGAGCCGATGGATGTGGTATATCTGGATTTCCAGAAAGCCTTTGACAAGGTGCCACACAAAAGGTTGCTGCATAAGATAAAGATGCATGGCATTAAGGGTAAAGTAGTAGCATGGATAGAGGATTGGTTAATTAATAGAAAGCAAAGAGTTGGGATAAATGGGTGTTTCTCTGGTTGGCAATCAGTAGCTAGTGGTGTCCCTCAGGGATCCGTGTTGGGCCCACAATTGTTCACAATTTACATTGATGATTTGGAGTTGGGGACCAAGGGCAATGTGTCCAAGTTTGCAGATGACACTAAGATGAGTGGTAAAGCGAAAAGTGCAGAGGATACTGGAAGTCTGCAGAGGGATTTGGATAGGTTAAGTGAATGGGCTAGGGTCTGGCAGATGGAATACAATGTTGACAAATGTGAGGTTATCCATTTTGGTAGGAATAACAGCAAACGGGATTATTATTTAAACGATAAAATATTAAAGCATGCCGCTGTTCAGAGAGACTTGGGTGTGCTAGTGCATGAGTCACAAAAGGTTGGTTTATAAGTGCAACAGGTGATTAAGAAGGCAAATGGAATTTTGTCCTTCGTTGCTAGAGGGATGGAGTTTAAGACTAGGGAGGTTATGTTGCAATTGTATAAGGTGTTAGTGCGGCCACACCTGGAGTATTGTGTTCAGTTTTGGTCTCCTTACTTGAGAAAGGACGTACTGGCGCTGGAGGGTGTGCAGAGGAGATTCACTAGGTTAATCCCAGAGCTGAAGGGGTTGGATTATGAGGAGAGGTTGAGTAGACTGGGACTGTACTCGTTGGAATTTAGAAGGATGAGGGGGGATCTTATAGAAACATTTAAAATTATGAAGGGAATAGATAGGATAGATGCGGGCAGGTTGTTTCCACTGGCGGGTGACAGCAGAACTAGGGGACATAGCCTCAAAATAAGGGGAAGTAGATTTAGGACTGAGTTTAGGAGGAACTTCTTCACCCAAAGGGTTGTGAATCTATGGAATTCCTTGCCCAGTGAAGCAGTTGAGGCTCCTTCATTACATGTTTTTAAGGTAAAGATAGATAGTTTTTGAAGAATAAAGGGATTAAGGGTTATGGTGTTCGGGCCGGAAAGTGGAGCTGAGTCCACAAAAGATCAGCCATGATCTAATTGAATGTCGGAGCAGGCTCGAGGGGCCAGATGGCCTACTCCTGCTCCTAGTTCTTATGTTCTTATGTTCTTATGTAAAATGCTTTAGTTTCTGGAAAGGTTCCTGCACACTAGTAAGTAGCAAGTGTAACCCCATTATTTAATAATGGAGGGGGAGAGAAAATGGAGAACTGCAGACCTGTTAGTTTGATGTCAGCAGTAGCAGAAATGTTAGAATTTATTATAAAGGATGTGATAATGGGACATTTGGAAAATAATAATAGAATATGATTTGGCAGAGTCAATGTGGATATATGAAAGGGAAATCATGTTTGATCAGTCTGTTGGAGATTTTTTGAGTGGATGTGGTTTATTTGGATTTTCAGAAGGCTTTTGATAAGGTCCCACACAGGAGGTTAGGAAACAAAATAAGATCACATGAGATTGGGGGTAATATACTGCCAGTTTGAGAATTGGTTAACAGGTAAGAAACAGGATGTAGGAATAAATAGGTCATTCTCAGGATTATTGGGTGTTATTCGCAGGTTGCAGCAAGGATCATTGCTGGGGTCACAGCTGTTCACAATCTATCTCAAAAATTTGGACGTGGGCACCAAATGTAATATTCCCAAATTTGTGGATGACACAAAACTAGGTGGGAATACAAGTTGCGAGGGGGAGGCAAGGAGGTTTCAAGGCGTGTTGGACAAGCTAAGTGAGTGGGCAAGAACATGAGAGATGGAATATAATGCGAGTAAGTGTGAAAGTGTGATGTTCTCCACTTTAGTAGAAAAAAGAGAGAAAGGCAGGGTATATCTTAAATAGTAAGAGGTGAGGAAGTGTTCATATCCAAAGGGTCCTGGGTGTCCTTGTTCATGAGTCACTATAAGCTAGTGTGCAGGTGCCGAAAGCAATTAGGAAGGCAAATGGTGTGTTGACCTACATTGCAAGAGGATTTGAGCACAGGAGCAATGGTGTCTTTCTTAAATTTGTGTGGAGCATTGATAAGACTGTACCTGGAATATTGGGTACAGATTTGGGCCATAATTCTCCAAAATCCCGACCAAGTGTTGACGCCGGCGTAAACACCGGAGAGGGCCTCCTGGCCCAGCAATTCATCATTTTTTTAGGGGGCTAGCCCGGCACCGGAGCGCTGTGCGCTGCTCCGGCACCGTAAGGTGGCCCTGCACGACACAGAGCAACATGTCGGGGACCTAACAGCGGGCCCGTGCGGAAGGGGGTAGGCCCCCTCCAGATCGCAGCCGCCCATTGATCGGAAGTCCCCGATCGCGGACCTGGACCCCATGGAGGCCCCCCACAGAATCAGATGCCACCTCCCCCCCCCCCCCCCCCCCACGCCCACCAGACGTCCACAGCGGCCGCGGGTCCGAGCTCCCGGTCAGCGACCCCCGACCGCCGCTGTGGCGACTGCACGGGCGCGATTGGCGGCAATTCTCCGGTCGCCAGAGAATCGGCGGCCCAGCGTCGGAGCGACGTGGCGGGAATTTCCCACGCCCCACCACCGATTCTCCGACCCATCGTGGACTCGGAGAATCCCGTCCTTGGTCTTTGCATCTAAGGAAAGATACGATAAAGGGAGTGCAATGAAGGTTCACCAGACTAATCCCTGGGATGATGAGGTTGTTTTATGAAAAGAGATTGAGGAAACTGGGCCTGCATTCTCTAAAGTTTTGAAGAATGAGAGGTGATTTCATTCAAACATACAAAATTCTGATAGGGCTGACAGTGTAGATGCACGAAGGATGTTTTCCCTGGCTGGGGGAACGTTTTAGCCAGGAGACAGTCTCAAAGTAAGGGACGGGCCATTTAAGACTGAGATTAGGGAATTTCTTCACTCAGAGGGTGGTGAATCTTTGGAATTCTCTATGCCAAAGGGCTGTGGAAACTCAATCATTGAGCATGTTCAAAACAGAAATCAATTTATTTCTTAAGACCAATTACAAGAGGGGATATGGGGATAATACAGGAAATTGGCATTGAGGTAGATGAGAACCATGATCTAATTGAATGGCAGAGCAAGCTCAATGGGTCGAATGGTTTACTCACTGCTTCTATCTTCCTTCGAAACTTGCATTGTATCAAGAGAGCGATTTTTATAATAATAATGATCTTTATTGTCACAAATAGGCTTACATTAACACTGCAATGAACTTACTGTGAAAAGCCACTAGTCACCACATTCTGGCGCCTGTTTGGGAACACAGAGGGAGAATTCAGAATGTCCAAATTACCTAACAGCACGTTTTTCGGAACTTGTGGGAGGAAACCGGAGCAACCGGAGGAAACCCATGCAGTCACGAGGAGAACATGCAGACTCCACACAGACAGTGACCCAAGCCGGGAATCGAACCTGGGACCCTGGAGCTGTGAAGCAACAGTGCTACCCACTGCGCTACCGTGCTGCCCTTTTGAGGACTAACGTACTAGCAGTAGCACATCTGTCATTAATGTTGGTAATAAAAATGATCAAAAAAGAGCATACTTTGAGCTAAATATTTAAGGGGATGACTCAAAGATTACCACACACCTTCCAAGGTTTCAATGCAATTTGTCTGCAGCACTTTGGTAAGAAACACAGAACTTGTTTTTATACAGGGGATAGTGACAGTAGGGCCAATGTGCAGCATGATAACAACCTAACAGTCATCTACATAAAAGCAGCTCAATGACAGCACCAAAAACATCACACAGGTCACTTAAAGGGGGTGGTAAATCCACATAGCAGCTCATCTTCAATAGAAAGTGTGTTACAAAGAATTAATGAGAATCATAAACAATGTCAGCTTTATCAGAGGTCAAGTTATCTGGCAGAGTGTTATGGGGAGTTCTTGGTGGTAATGTAGAAACACTGACTGCTCTCGGATTCATATGGACTAACACGCGTATCACTTGTCCCATTTGTATAACAGTTACATAAACATTAGGATTCAGTCTGTACATTGATGTGTATTTTCAACTTTAGTACTAATTGTTTAACCAGTTACAATTTACGGGATATCTTTTAATAGGAAATATATACATTTTTTTCCATCGCATTAGCAGATATGTATGCAAGAATAATTTGATGTAACCAGGGCAATCCAACAGCAAGAGGTAATTAAATTGGCACATTAGTTTCGGTCAAGCAACTGAGTGCAAGCAACTGTATGGAAGCAGGTAAGCAGAAGTAAATTACTGTCAGTCTTATTTCAAATCCAATTATCTTCTGTGAGTAAGCACAGTAACTGATAGTATAAAGGAGACCAAGTCAGCTCCATCCTATAATCCAAAGACAACTCAAGTGCAATTATATTCTATCATTAATAATTAAAGAAGGAATTGCCCTGAATTTACCAACTATCAAGAGTGCATTGTTAAAAGCATATGGCTTCTTCCAATACGCAGTAATATAAATTAGCTTTATCTGTGGAGTACACTAAATTGTCTTGCTGCATGGGGACGCAGATGAAAACCTCCAGAAGGACATGCAGACAGGATACAGATAGTCTACACTCATTGCTCTCTCACAATACTAAGAATAAAGAACAGTACGGCACAGGAATAGGCCTTTCGGCACTCCAAGCCTGCGACGACCATGATGCCGGTCTAAACTAAGACCTTCTGCACTTCCAGCGTCTATATCCCTCTATTCCCATCCAATTCATGCATTTGTCAAGATGCTATCATATAAAACCTATCATGCACAGAGCTTACCTCACAATCAAATAATATAAAAGTTAAAACAGTTAGACAACACAATTACCCAAGTTGATTGACTTTTGCATAGGAAAGATATGAAACAAGTCAGAGCAAGGTTGAATTATCTGTTACTTGTCTCATTGGCCTCTGCAAACATTTGGTACAAACTTTATTTTTCACCTGGTTATTTCGTTCCCTCTGAAAAAAACTGGTAATGGTGTTCAGTTTCCTGTGACAATAACTTAGAGTGAAACATGCAAAGGCCCTCCAAAGGTGCGTTATCAAACAAAATTTAACATATAAAGATATTAGGACCAGGTGGTCAAAATCGTGGTCAAAAAGCTAGCTTTTAAGGAGCACCTTAACCATGAAGAGAGAGGTAGAGTGGAGGAAATGATCAGAGGGGGAATTCCAGAACCTGGGGCCAAGGCACAGGCACCAATGGTGCCCCAACTGGAGGAACGGAGTAATCTCCGAGATTTGTAGATCTGGAAGAAGTTGCAGAGATAGGGAAGGGTGAAGCCACAGAAAGATTTAAAAATGAGGATGTGAGTTTTAAAATCACGACATTGCTGGACTGGGAGCCAATGTAGATCAGTGAGTACAAAGTGAAAGGAAAAGAAGCAAGTTAGGATACAGCAGTACAATTTTGGATAAGCTCATTTCAACTGTGTAAAAGATGGCAAGTCATCCAGGGGATGGTCGGCATTGTCAGGTCTAGAAGCGCAACTGCATTGGTGAGGACTTTAGCAGCAGATGAGTTGAAGAAGGCGTGAAGACGGGATGGAAATGGAAGCAGGAGGTCTTGGTGATTGAGCAGATATGTGGTCTGAAGCTTATATCAGTGTCAAATACAACACCAATGTTGCAAACTGTCTAGTTCAGCCACAGTCTAGTTCAACTGCAGTCAGCATAAGGCTGGAGTCAGTGGAGGGAGTGGAGTTTCAGGCAGAGACCAAAGATAATTGTTTCAATTTATCTAATATTCATTTTGGAGGAAATCTCTGCTTATCTAGTACCAGCTGTCAGGTAAGTAGTATGATCAATCAGAAACAGTAGAGAGATCGAGAGAGGTGTTGATGAGGTAGATCTGGGTGGTTTTAGTGCAATGTAGAAACTGCGAGCACTTGAATCCTATCTGTCAAGAATACATAATGAGGCTTTGCTGAGCACCCAGACGTTCATTAGAGTGCTGAAACGGCTGTACCGCAAGGAAAATAATGCTTGATTGACAGCTCTGGCTCTCTGATGTCTTCTGTTAATTTTACAATGTTTATTAACACATGAAAAAGATATTTCAAATGTTTGTAGTATCTGCTATTGGTAAGTTACGGGTTCTGGATGATTGACTCTTTTATTCAGCTGTAGTAAAAGGATTTTATATGAAGGGATTACATTTTAAAAGCTTTTTAAATACTTATTGTTGTCACTATAGTTTTAATTGGTTCTAGATATCTTATAGTGGTGAAGAGGCATGGAAATACCATAGCCTGGCAGGAATGTGAGGACCATGGAAGGGATTGGGTGGAAATACATAGCTTCGCATAGGAGTTATGAGGTGCCATGGAGTTGGTTGGAGGGCATGAGGAGTATGTGAAGGGTGAGGAGCTGAGAGGGCGAGAGTGCCTTGCTGTTTCAATTATAACTAGGACAAAGTCCCAAAGCACCAAGGCGGGCCTTCTAAACGGCCCATCTTCGCACTCAGCAATCCTTGTAGCTGCCTCCGAACTCCAGACTCCGGCACCCACCCAACCCCAGAATAAAATCCCATCTTTTGCAGGCATTTTGTCCTGAGGCGGACATGCTGAGCCAGGGAATTTCCCAACCCCCGCTACCTGGTTCAATGATGAAAATTCAGCCCAAAGAATCAATCAGGAGACTGACAAATTTGAGAAATTTTCATATTTTAACGTCTGCACTTATTATTTTTGCTCTGATTACAAAGGGCGAGAATCATTTTTTTTTTTTGCAGGGACAATGTAACCTTTTGTAACCGGATACAAGAATGTGGAGTGCTTTTGGATTGCAGGTGGGATAGTTAATGGGAAGGTCCAGGTTAGTCAGTTGCTTCTGGAACACCAAACTGGACAGACAGCGTTCAGTTTAGTTCTGAAGAATTATCTCGGAAAAGCTCTACACCAATTTCCTTTTAACATCCATAAGACATAAAAAAAACCTTTTAACAGAAGCACATCAGGCTCAAATTCACTACTGAGAACAGTTATCACTCGGAATTCACCAAATGATCAAGTGATAGTCTTTACATGGCAACCTTCTGTGGTTGACTGCAGCTCCAACACTGAAACGAAACCAAAAAAACAGACACACCCAAGCTTTTCTCAAAGTGAAACTAAAAACTGACAGACAGCCCAGCTCCACCCACACTCTGACATCACTGAAGTAACAAGAAGGTCTCTGCACGATCCATCCATTTCCCTACGCCTCGGCATGTCTCTTTAAAGTCAGATACTTTCGTTCAATCTGATCACAGAGTCCCTTGTAATTCTTCAACACGGGGCATTGGTTATCACAGCTTTGAGGCAGTCAAATGCCTGTTGAAACTCTGCTGTGAACTGAAATTTTTGACGTTTCTTCCGCAAGTCCAGAAGTGGAGCAACCATGCTACAAAGATTTTGCACAAATGTTCGATCAAATCCACAGATGCCAAGAAATCGCATTATTTCCCGTTGTGTCGAGAGTATCGGAAACTCCCGAATAACTTTCATTTTCACATCCCGTGGGATCATTCGACCCTCTCCGATTGTATGGCCAAGGAAAGTGACTTGGGCTTTTCCAAATTCACTTTTGGTGAGGTTTATCACCAAACCTGCCTCCTAAAGTCGATCGAATAACTCCATCAGATGTTTTAAATGTTCTTTCCATGTCTGGCTGAAAATTACCAGATCGTTGATGTATACCACACAATTGGGTAATCCTGAAACAACTTTGTTAGTTAACCGTTAAAATGTGGCTGGGGCGTTTTTCATGCCAAATGGCATAACTTTGAATTGGTATATGCCATCTGGAGTCACAAAAGCAGAAATCTCCTCCGCCCTTTCGGATATAGGAACCTGCCAGTAACCTTTAAATAAATCCAGTTTGGAAATAAAAGCTGATTGTCCTACTTTCTCAATGCAATCCTCCAAACATGGGATAGGATAAGTGTCCATTCATGCAACAGCATTAACCTTTCTATAGTACACATACAACCGTTAGGTACCGTCTGGTTTAGGTACCATCACTATGGGTGAGCTCCATTGGCTGCAACCCACTTCAATTATGCCATTTTTAAGCATACTCTCAATCTCTTTATTAACCTGTGCCAATTTTAAAGAGTTAAGTCTGTATGGATATTGTTTTATTGGAACAGCATTTCCCACATCTACATCATATATAGCCATTTTAGTACTTCCCAATTTATCTCTACAAACTTGCCCATGTGATATAATTAACTTTTTCAGGTCAGTCCATTTTTCCTCTGGAAGGTAAGTCAACAATGTTTATCAAATTTTTAAGAACATCCTCATTTTCCACTTTAATTTGAGGTATGTCAAATTCACAGTCATCTGGATTTGGTTTGTCACTGAGTTAGAATCATTAAAACCTCCTCCTTTTTCTCTCCTTCCCTTTCAAAGTACCTTTGAAGCATTTTCACATGACACACTCGGTGAGCCTTCTATCTGGCGTTCTTACCACATAATTCACCTCACTTAATTTCCTTTCAATCTGATAAGGTCCACAAAACCTTGCTTTTAAAGGTTCAGCTACCACTGGTAACAATACTAAAACAATACTTATCTCCACTGGCAAAACTACGAACTTTGGATTTCTTGTCCGCTACCCATTTCATCACATTTTGTGCAACTTTTAAATGTTGTCTGGCCAATTCACCTGCTCTATTTAATCGTTCCCTAAAATTTGACATGTAATCCAATGATGTAATTTCCGATTTCTCACTCACCAATATTTCCTTAATCAATTTAAGTGGTCCTCTTACCTCATGACCAAAAATTAGTTCAAAAGGACTGAATTTGTTTGACTCATTAGGTGCATCTCTAATTGCAAACAGTACGAATGGAATTCCTTTATCCTAATCCTCTTGATAACCGTGACAATAAGCCCTCAACATTGTCTTTAATGTCTGATGCCACCTTTATAACGCTGCCTGCGATTCTGGATGGTACGCAGTTAATTTAAATTGTTTTATTCCTAAACTATCCATAACTTCTTTGAATAACCTTGAGGTAAAATTCGATCCTTGATCCAATTGTATTTCTGTGGTAGTCCATATCTAGTAAAGAATTTAAGTAACTCCTCCACAATCGTTTTAGCTGTAACATTACGTACTGGAATGGCCTCTGTAAGCCTAGTAGACACATCCATTATCGTCAAAAGATATTGATTCCCACTTTTTGTTTTAGGAAGCGGTTCTACGCAATCAATTTAGACCCTTGTAAAAGGTTCCTCAAATGCTGGAATGAGTATTAAGGGTGCTGGTCTTATCACTGCTTGAGGTTTCCCTGTCAGTTGACATGTGACATGATTGACAAAATTTAACTACATCTTTATGTAGTCCAGGCCAATAAAAATGTTTTTGTAAATTTGCTTGAGTTTTCCTTACTCCCAAATTACCTCCCACTCGTACCTCATGTGCAACTCGCAGACACCTCCTTTCTGCACCCTACCGGCAATACGTTCTTGATGAACTTCTGCTCACTTTTCATCCGCCTACATACGTAAAGGTCTCCATTTTCTCTTCAAGACATCATTTTTACGGTATTAACACTCTGGTATAGACTCAGATTCTTCTTCCGTATATGTTTTCTGATACATCCGTTTTATTTCTACATCATTCTGTTGCAACTCCACCAATTTTCCTGAAATAAAAATATCCGCCTCATCCTCCACCTGTTCTTGTTCTTTTTCAACCAACTGATCAAAAATTGTTTCTGATAATGGCACTTCACCTTTATCTTCACTCTCTGATTTCTCCTCTTGTCTTAACCTGTGACTTTGTGACCTTGTTACGACACAATCCGGAAAAATCCCAGGATATTCGTCCTTCAACACTTCAGTTGTCTGATTTTCCACTGGCTTATCAACCACAGTAGGCATCTCTCCCACCTGCGATTCAGCTATACCATTACCCAAGATAAACTGTATCCCTGGACAAGATAGTTTCTCTATTATTCCTGCTGCCACTTCACCACTCTTCACTGGACTTTCCAATCTTACCTTATATAATGGGACACTACCCCTCTCACCCTGAATTCCACATATTACCACCTTTTCTGGCAATATTCTTCCCAAACTACATAACTCCTCATCTCTTACCATTAAAGATTGGATTGCTCCCTCATCTCTTAAAATTCTGACTTCTTTACCTGTTCCGTCTGATACACGAGTAAACTTTACCCACACAAGTAAATTCTTTAGAGATCTGGCACCTTCTTATCAATCAGCTCTTGATCAGGCTGTACAATCTTTTGCACCTCCTTCGCTTCACTTGGGCTTTCCTTTACCACTTTAAGAAACCCCACTGTCTTATCCTGTTTTACCATATCAGCCTTCCCAGTGCTTTTCTTTAACCATCAACACTGTGACTTTACATGGCCTAGTTTATTACAGTGAAAATACTTGAAACTTTTTGCTTCTTTTCAACTCTCCTGGATTTCTTTTTTAATCTGAGGTACACTCTCCTAATTATCTCCCATCAGGTCACCTTTGCCTCTACCACTTGAACATTTCTCATGTCCCCAGTTTCAATCCCTCACAGGCTGAAACTGATGTCGGAAACCAAGCTTTGATTTATGAACTTATTCATAATCATCTGCCATCTCTGCTGCTAACCTCACAGTTTTAACCCTCTGCTCTTCCACACGAGTTCTCACTACATCAGGAATTGAATTTTTAAACTCCTCCAAAAGCATAATTTCTCTGAGAGCTTCATACGTTTGGACTATTTTCAAAGCCCTTATCCACCTATCAAAACTACTCCGTTTGATCCTTTCAAACTCCATGTATGTTTCACCAAATTCTTTCCTTAAATTTCTAAACCTTTGTCTGTAGGCTTCAGGCACTAGTTCATATGCACCCAAGATGGATTTCTTCACCTCCTCATACATCTCAGATACCTCCTCCTCCTCATACATCTCAGATACCTCCTCCGGTAGTGATGCAAACACTTCACTAGCCCTACCTACCAGCTTTGTTTGAATCAGTAATACCCACATGTCCTGTGGCCATTTCATTTGTTTAGCCACCTTCTCAAATGAAATGAAAAAGGCTTCTACCTCCTTCTCGTCAAACCTTGGCAATGCTGGGACATATTTAAATAGGTCCCCGCCAAGCCTTAGACTTTGACGCTCTTTCTCACTATCCTCATCACTATCCTCAAACTGTACATTTTCCTTTAAATCCGCCAATTTTAATTGACCGTCATGTTTCATAGCCATTTTCCGAAGTTCAAACTCTCTCTCCCTTTCTTTTTCCTCTCTCTCTTTTCCTATTTCCTCGCCATCTCTTTCGTATTCAAACTGCTTTAATTCTTTCTCATGTTCATTTGTTGAATTTGTAACTGAATTTTTGCCATTTCCAGTGAATCAAACTGTATCTAAGGCAACTTTAAATTCTTCGCCACCGCCATAATTACCTCATCTTTTCGCATTTTGCAATGTTTTTGCCAAATCCAACAGTCTGCTTTTAGTCTCTGTCTGTAAGGTACTGCGTGTGACCGTCTCCACCCCCAAAACCCCCAAAAAAAACATTTCTTAAAGGTACACCCATTACAGTTATTCTATAAAAAACACGTATTTCTTAAAGGTACTCTCATATGACAATATTTAGTATATAGAGAGGCAAGGTTAGAGCGTAAAAGATGCTAAATGCAAAACTATTCTTTGTTGCTATGTGTTTAATTCTGTGTTTAAATTAAAGTTTGTTTTACTATAAAAGTTGTCTGCTGGTCAGTGTTAGAACTCCTGTGGTACAGTAACATTCCCTCACAGTCTTCCAGAGTGAAAAGTTGGATAACAGATAGGGGTTCTTGTTCTTGGATCCATAACAATACCAAACACGGATTGCCAGCCAATCAGCCCTGCTGTCAAATGCAGGCTTGCAGATTTGGCTATGATAACAATCACAGTCTAATCTCTTGCCAGCACTCACTGCATAGGCTGATGGATGAAGACTGAGAGCTGGGACAAGCCAGGGACCTATGGAACTGTTCCCCGGCTTGTGGCAGCATAATTGGCTTTTAACATCTCTTTTCTTCTCTGGGTTTCTCTGAAATAGTTTCATCTGAACAGTTAATGCTGAATACATCATTAGGAAAGCTTCAAGGGAGGAGTAACTGAACTAAAAAAATGCAACTGAGGTACATTAACATCGAGCTGAGTTAGCACAGTCACTTAAGTACTCAGTGCTAATGGCTCTATCTACTGATGTTAACACAGCTCCATACACTTCAAGGCTCAGGAACTCCTCCAAACCGGCTCCCATCATAATATTATCCGCAGTTATATTACTTAAAGGTAAAATTAACTGTAATTTCCTGGAACGGATATTTTGTAAAACAAGTATCAATCAGCTCCTTTAAATACAAGCAGTCACACCAATCTGATGCGTAGCAGCATAAATCATTCTACAGTATCAATAAAGTGCAAAAATATCTGTGCCATAGAAACATATTCCAGCTGTTGTTTCTGTTCATGGTTTAAGTGTTATTCCCACTCGATCACATTTTCACAACTTTCATAGGAAACAATACCTCAAATCAGCAAGCAACTGCACAGCAGCCATTTTCCACTGTATTCACATTCCTGATGTGTAAAGTTAAGTGTAGTGAGACATAATCACAATTTATTTCCACTGAAAGGAAGTCTGTTCACATAGTCTTCCAATTAAAATTTTCATTTAACTTCTCAAGAAGCAAATTTAATGATACACTCCTCGAAATAAAACATTGCTCTTTGGCATAAGTATCTTCAGCATTCAAATTAAATTGTGATTATGGAGATCATGAAGGGTGCCTTTGATAGGACACAGAGTTTACTGATCTCACAAGCAATTCCATTCAATATAATTCAAATTATATAAACTGGGAAAATGGGGAGGATCACAAGATGTGCAGATGTCAAACCATCATGAAGAAACGGTGTCCCTGTAGCCATAGGAGGTGCAGCACAAAGGCAGCTATTTGGCCCATTGGACCTGCACCAGCACATTTCGAAAGCTATCCCAGTTTGCCCCACTTCCCTGTTCAATTCCCTACTTCCCATTGTTATGAGCCAGGGTTTAGAGAACTGCAAAGTATATCACAGGGTTCACCTGACCTACAACATTTAATAGATTTTGGTTATGGGTCCTCTCTCCAGGTGTTATGTAACAGAGACCTTACGCATTTTTAAACCAAAACAATGTTTATTCTATGAATTCAGGTAACACTTTATAAACACACAGTAAACAGTTTATCAACTACCAACACTGATAATCCCCACAGATACAATACTCTATAGGTAACCCTTAATAACTTTCCTAACAATATCCATAAGTCAAAATACCCTTTTTAACAAAGACAGCACGTGTGAAACCTCTACAGAAAGCAGGTATCACTTTTAAATTATCAAGTGATCTGAATACCTTTTTAACAGAGAGAGAGAGAGACTCCAACATCCTTGTGGTCTGAATACAGTTTTCAACTGAAAACGAAAGTAAGACACACAGCAGCTTCCAGCTGAAAACAAAAGTAAAAGACAGAATGACATTCCAGCTCCATCCACACAATGACATCACTGCAGCCCTTTGATAAAACACACTTAAAGGAACTCTCACATGACACCGCATATTTACCCAATTCCTTTTTGAAAGCTAATCTTTTCTAATTCCTGCAAAAGATGTGAGTGTCTTGGGAAAACCAGCATGGGTATCGTTGGCAAAACCAGCATTTATCGCCCTTCCTTAATTGCCATTGGTAAGATGGTGGAGAGCCGCCTTCTTGAACCACTGCAGTCCATGTGGTGTAGGTACACCCACAGTGCTGTTGGGAAGAGAGTTCCAGGATATTGCCCCAGCAACTCCGAAGGAACAATGATATGATTCCAAATTAGGATGGCGTGTAGCTTAGAGGAGAACTTGCAAGTGGTGGTGTTCCCATGCGGTTGCAGCCATTATCCTTCTCGGTGGCACAGGTCCATGGGCTTGGAAGGTGCAGTTGAAACTTTAATGAAGAATTGAATCTATTTCCACTTGGCTATAGGCAGTGCGTTACAAATCCTAACCACATAGTAAAAACATTTTTCCTATGGTACTTCGGTTTCTTTTGCCATTTACCTTCTGGTTATCAGCTCTCTAGCCATTTAAAACCATTTCTCTTTGTTTCCTCCAACTAAAGCCTTCAAGGTTCAAAACACTTCCATCAAAGCCTTTTCTGCTCTTAGAAAAACAACCTCAGTTCCACCAGTTTGCCCATGTAACTGTAGTCCCTCAACCCTGGAGTCATTCTCGTAAATCTCATCTCCGAAGCCTTCATAGCTTTCCTAAAATGTGGTGTCCAGAATTGGACAATATATTCCAGCTGGGGCTAAACTCAAATGGGATTATGGTGTTGAAGGCGAAACTGTAGTCAATGAATAGAACTCTGACAAAGGAGTCCTTGTTGTCAAGATGCTGTAGGGATGAGTGTAGGGCCAGGGAGATGGCATCTGCTGTGGATCGGTTTTGGCGGTATGCAAATTGCAGTGAATCAAGGCATTCTGGGAGTAAGGAGTTGGTGTGTCTCATGACCAACTTCTCGAAGCACTTCAAAATGATCGCTGTCAAGGCCACTGGACAGGGTAGTGGAGGCATGTTGCCTGGTTCATCTTTGGCACTAGTATGATGGTGGTCTTCTTGAACCAGGTAGGACCCTCGAACAGAGCAGGGACAGGTTAAAGATGTCCGTGAACACATCCGTCAGCTGGTCCATGCAGGATTGGAGTGCACGACCAGAGATTCCGTAAGGACCCGTCGTTTTCCGAGGGTTCACTTTTGAGAAGGCAGATCTGACTTTGGAAGCTGTGACGGTAGGTATGGGTGCGCCCGAAGCTGCTGAGCCAGTTGGCAATGGTTGGATGATTTCCTGCTCGAACCGAGCATAGAATGCATTGAGTTCATCGAGAAAGGGTGCGCTGCTACCAGAGATTCTACTCAACTTTGCTTTGTAGCCCGTTATGTTGTTTAGGCCTTGCAACAACTGACGGGTGTCCGTGATGTTAGTCTGTGACTCTACCTTAGTCTGATACTGTCTCTTGGCATCCCTGATGACTTTGCAGCAGTCGTAACTAGATTTCTTATTTGGTCAGGATCGCCTGTCTTGAAGGCCTCAGACCTGGCCTTCAGTATAGAGTCAATCTCCCGATTCAGCCATGGTTTCCAGTTCAGGAATGTACGTACTACCTTCTTTGGCGCGCAGTCTTCTACACACTTGCTGATGAAGTCTGTGACGTTGGTGGCATACTCGTTTAGTTTGGTCGCTGAGTTTTTAAATATGGACCGGTCCACTGACTCCAAACAGTCACATAGGAGCTCTTCTGTTGCCTCGGACCAGCACTGCACAACCTTCTTAACTGGATTCTCCCAGTTAAGTTTCTGCTTGTATGCCGGGAGAAGGAGCACCGTTTTATCTGAAGTGCAGTCGGTAGGCGCCCTTGATTATTGTGTAGCAGTGGTTGCGAATGCGGGCGCCCCTAATGACGATCAAATCAGTTAATTGCCTGCCGAACTGCACTAATAATGCACAAGACTTGGGCAACAAAATTCTAGCAGACATCAAAACTTGGAATAAGCTGGTTGAAGACAAAATGATGAGTGAGGAGCCAGGGACCTCCAAGAAGGTAAAACCTACCATTTCCACCAGGAGTGGGAAAGCAAATTTATTTTTACGAATGTCAAAGACAAAACCACTTGGCCTCTTTGTCAACAGAGTGTAGCCTTGAGTAAAAGTGGTAATTTGGGACGACATCACAAGACAATGCATGCAAAATTCCTTTAAACAGCGTGAGTCAGACAAAGAAATTTGGGAAGTTAAAGGGAATTTTGAAAGCTCAACAGTAACTCTTTCCAAAACCTGTGACAAAAAGCAAGGCGAGCAAAGAGGCGTCTTTTCACATTAGCCATCAGTTGATGAAACATAAAAAACCATTCACCGATGGCGAAGTTATCGAGGCGGCTACGAAGGTTGCTGCCGACACTTTGTTCAAAGACTTTAAAAACAAAATGAAATTATGACAGCCATGAACAGCATGCTGCCTGGTGCTTTAACAGTTGCCAAAAGGATGGAATTACTGTCCAAGGACATGTCTCATCATGTACACCAAGACGTAGCAGGCTGTGAATGTTTCTCACTGCAATTTGACCAATCAGTAGATATGATGGATAAGGCCCAGCTGATTGAAAAATAAAGACCCAACAACAAAGGAGGACTTTCTCACTCTTTTGCCATTCGAAGAGAGGACAAGAGGCCAGTGTGTCTGTAACAAATTCAAAAGATATGTGATTGAGAAAAACACTCCGATCAAGAAACTGGTTTTAATCACAGCGAATAGTGCGCTGTCAATGCTGGGTGTCAATGTAGGCTTTGCTGCACTTTGCAGAAAATATCCTGAATTCTCTTCTTTCTCAATTAACACTGTGTTATCCACCAACAAGTACTGGCGAAAAGATTATTGACTTTTCTCATGTAGTAACAGTTGTCAAAATCGTCAACTCAATTCGTGCCAGAGCCCTGCAACATCGCTCGCTCAAATAGTTACTCGATGAGCTTGATGCCACCTATGGTGAACCAACACTTCATGCAAATGTGAGGTGGTTAAGTTGAGGAAAGGTCCTCCAGAGGTTTTTTAGTACTGCTCCCTGAAATTGTCACCTTTCTTAAATCAAGGTGATTTAAGACATCAGACAATGCATGGTTGCTAGACTTGGCATTGCTTCTGGACTTAAGTGCAAAATTGAACAAGCTGAATCCCGAACTGCAGGGGAGGGACAGAGACTAGCCACACATGATCAGTGCAGTGAATCTGTTCAAGGTTAAACTGGGCCTGTGGTCCCGTCAGCTAAAGGACAAAATTACTGAACACTTCCCAAATCTGGAGAAAATCCAACAACAGGTCAATGCGAAAGGATTCAATCCAAACAAATTCTGTGACCACCTAAACAAATTGGAAATAGAATTCAACAGACAATTTCAACAGTTAGACAAAATAGAACAACTCCTTTTCTTCAAGTAGACATTGGAGAACTGACACCAAAAGTTCAGCAGGTGTTTGAACAAAGCAGTGGACTTGGGATGATACAAAATAACATCAAGCTGAAAGCTAGGTCAAGAGACAAAGACCTCTTCTGACATCCTGCGCTCTCAAGGTGAAGGCCTATTTTGGATCCACATACCTCTGTGAGATGGCTTTTTCCCAGATGAAAATCATCAAGTCCAAGTATCGCACTCGGGTCACAGACGCCCATCTGATGGACTGCATGAGATTGGCCATCTCAAACTACAACCCAGACTTTACAGCGCGCACAGATAGTGTGCAAGCACGGGTGTCACACTAAGAATAGGTGAATGTTTGCACAGCGCGCATTTTGGGGAGTTTTAGTAAAGTTGAATTTTTAAGAGTTGATATCGTGCTGCACTTTGGTTCTAAAAGTGATCTTTAGCTTAAAAAAGTTGGAACCACTGTTGGTGGGCAACCACCAATGTCAGTTTTACGTTCAGGCGGCAAGTCGCAAATTGATACCAATATTTTTAGACTCTAAGAGTTCATTAGAGATGACACATTTGGAATAGTATGTGCAGTCCTGGGGGTACCCAATCTGAGGTAGGATCGCAACATTCTTAGGAGTGTTCAGAAAACAACAACTCTGGTGATTCTGGAGAGCATCGCACTGAACTAAATTTGTTTTCAGTGAAGAAAAGATCAGACATGATGCAGGTCCTTCAAATGCTGAGACTTGCGAATACTTTAAATATAAGCAGATGCTAAACTATAACACCAAAATAAGAGATGTTAAATGAAAAAAGTCTCAACACCACAATCAGAAGAATTTTGCTTTTCTCCACAAAGGTTTGGAGGTGTAAAACTGATCGTTAACAAAGTGAATAGTATTCATTTTTTTTTTAAAAGCTTGGATTTCTACCTCCTTGGGTGTCTCGTACTGTGGGTTACGGAGACACATTGCTAGTGCGTGCATGCATGTGCGCATGTGTATGTGTATGTCTCTCTCTCTCTCACTGGTCATTTCCCAGTGGTTGACCGGCTTTGGTCGAGGACAAATTGTTCATGAACCTAATCACCTTTTCTTATTCAATACTCTCCCCAGTTGTTCAGAAGTCAAGGAGGGAAATGAGAAAGTTGCTGGCCTTTATTATATATTCTTCAGAAAATAAGCATCCATGACACAACGTCTCATCTCAGAACACGCATTAAGCAATGTTTGTTGCAGGAAAGTAATGACTGTTTCGTTGAGGCTCGTTGGATTTGCTATATTTGACATCAAATTAAGAGTATCATGAATTTTTATAGTCAATACATTTCAGGTTTTCAGGTTTAACAGTAATGGAGTGTCTCTAAAGAAGTAATCAGAAACAGCCCAGTGACCTGTAGCAGTGATGAAATGCTCTAACGTACCATTTAATTAATCAGAAATGTCCCATAAAGATTCTAAACAAGATACATTGCTTGATTACTTTTTATTCACTAAAATGGCACCAACCTTGCAAAATGTGTTAAGCAGAGTTATTCAACCAAACTGAATTAGGGCAAGCGTAAATAGGTCTATGTTGCAAGCTAGAATTTAGAGCCCAGCATGAATTACTCAGCAGATCATAAATTAGTTCAAACACTCGTAATCATTTAGCTGTAATACTGAGCATATCAAGAGTTCCCAGTCTTCGCCAGCTTTGTCACTTAATAAACCAGGCAATAGTGCCACCTAATGTCACTCAAATGAAATTTCTTGGGTAAAGCATTCACCTTTCTTCAGTAATGTATCTGTAATCAATCGCTTAACGAGCCTCCTCCAGTCACCAGTGGGGTTTAGTGTCGGTGAAACTGTTCATTCGGAGACTTTATCCTCCTTTCATACGGTCATCTTTGTGGCAGTCTAATCAGCAAAGACACCACCTCCCGTGAACAGAACAGAGTCCATAGAATCCCGCAGTGCAAGAGGCCTTTTGGCCCATCGAGTCTGCACCGACCCTCTGAAAGAGCACCCTGTCTAGGCTCACTCCGCTGCCCCTATCCCCATAACCTGTAACCCCATCTAATCTTTGTACACTAAAGGACAATTTTAGCATGGCTAACCCACCTAACCTGCACATCTTTGGATTGTGGGCGGAAACCGGAGCACCCGGAGTAAACCCACGCGGTTATGGGGAAAATGTGCAAATTCCACACAGTCATCCAAGGCCGGGTCCCTCATGCGGTGAGACAGCAGTGCTAATCACTGTGCCACCGTGCCGCTGTCACCATGTGTCACAGTGGCTTACTGGAAACATGACTTTCACAATTCCAAAACCATAATCAGCTCCTCCTCAGCAACAATACATGTGTATCCAGTATGCAACAAATCTCTTTGTGCTCAAATTAGTATGATTAGCTATCTTCAAACACATCACACCTGAGGCTTAACACAAAGAATTCGAGTTGATGTTATGGCCATCTTCGACAATAAAAAAACAATACATAAGAGTGCGATTGCCTGGCCGTGTTGCGCTCAACCGAGAGCACAACGCAACCGGAGAATCTCAGGAGAGCCCTATTCCGGGCCTCCCGCCTGCCTCCGTGCCTCAGGGATTCACCCAAGTCCCGTGAGGTATTGGAGTTGGAGCTCCGCCCAAAAGGGACGGGACTAAACAGCGTTCCCGGAAGTAGGTCTTAAACCCACTTAATACCCACGCACACGGGATATATGGCATCTCTCGATTCTCCGCCCTCCCTAGGGAGCCTGCAGTGAGGTCCTGGAAGGGCGGGGGTGCTGTAAGGCGGCTTGGGGGAGGGCCTGAAGAGGGAAGGTCCCTCAGGGTCCCTATAGCGGGATGTCCTTATTTGGGCGGCGACATTGCCCATGGGTGGGCTGTGGGGATCCACAAACCGAGATCGGGCAGCCTTTCAAAATGGCGGCCCAATCTCTTGAGTTTAGCTTCCCAGTGCTGAAAAAAAATTCTGTTTGTGGGTAAACCGGTGAGACCTCCCCAGGGTCCAAAAGAGTGACTGAGTGTCATTAAATAGCGGTGGGGAACTTGCTGGCAGAGCTGGCGGGAAACTCCCTGAAAAACCCACCACAAGAAATGTTTTGGAAGAATCGCGCCCATCCTGTCAACTACAAAATAGAGCGGTGTCAGGCTTCAAAGTAATGGAATTTAGAATGAACAGTGTTAATAAATGCAAATGACCATGGAGTGGGCCAGAACGGATTTTGCCAGATAAATTATTCTTGGTATCCTCAGGAACCTGCTGCAGCTGACTCCAAGATTAAATCAGAATCGACTCCGATCCACTACTTCTAAGGGATTTGTAACTGGCTTCTATGGTGATATGGCGCACGTGCGAAAAGGTAGTAAAGGTTAGCAGAAGATGCACTAGACATATATTATTATGGTCACTAAAACAATTCTTGCAAGCTGAGTTAACAAATGCAGTCACACTGCCACGGGCAGGTGTCAGAGGAAATCAGAGTCATTCCTGCAGAAAGAGAGATGGAATCACGGCTAGAGTGGCACCCATTGTCATTGATGCAGCTACCTCAGAATGGAACTAGCAGATACTGAGGTAGATTGCAGAATCACAGAACAACAAAATTGTTACAGTACTGAAAACCACGTTTGGTCCATCTTTATGCACCAGCTCACTTAGTGACATTACTCCACTTTCTTCCTGCAGCTCTGAATAATATTGCTCTTCAGATAACAATTTAATTCCCTTTTGAATCCTTCAATTGGACCTTCCTCCGCCACTGTCAGGCAGCGCATTCCAGACCTTAATCACTCATGTCATTTTTGCTTCTTTCACTAATTACTCTCATTATCAATCCTTACACAAGTGGCAACAGTTTCTCCCTATCTACTCTGTTCACACCCCTTATGACTTTGCATACCTCAGTCAAATCAACTCTCAGCCTTCTTTGCTGCAAGGAACAGTCTCAACTTCTCCAATCGATTTTCATAACTGAAGTTCCTCATCCCTGGAACCATTCCTGTCAATCTTTTCTGCATCTTCTCAAATGCCTTCACATTGTTCCGAAAGTGCAGTGTCTAGAACTGTACGAAAACTCCAGCTGAGGCTCAACTAGTGTCTTATACAAGTTCAACATAAGCTCGTTGCTCTTGTACTCTCTGCCCCTAGTATTATACACTTTATCAACTGAACTCTCAATTTGTCCTGCCAGCTTCATTGACTTTCGCACATACACACATTGGTTCTGCTCCTGCACCCAGTGTTGAATTGTGCCCTTTTATTTTCTATTGTCTCCTCATGTACTTGCTACCAAAATGAATCACATCACATTTCTCCGCATTGAACTTCATCTGCTTCCTTTCCACTCATTCCACCAACTTGTCCATGTCCTTCTGAAGCTCTGCTCACAGCTCACAATGCTTGCAAGTTTAATATCGTCCGCAAACCTTGAAATTGTGCTTGCACACCAAGGTCTAGGAAAAGCAAGGATCCCAACACTGTCTCCACTACAAATCTTTATACAGCCCGAAAAACAACCTTTAACCACTACTCTCTGTTTCCAGTCGTGCAATTCCATATCCATGTTTCTACTGCCGCTTCCATGAGCTATAGCTTTGCTCACAAGTCTATTGTGTGGCACCATCAAATACCTTTTGGAAGTCCATGCACCAAACATCAACGGCATTGCCCTTATCAACTCTCCCTGTTATCTCTTCAAACAAACTCCAACAGGTTAGTTGAACATGATTTTCCCTTCAGAAATCTATGCTGGCTTTCCCTAATTAACCAGTTACTGTTATTAACTAATTACTCCCATGTGAGTATTAATTTTGTGTCAAATTATTGTTTTGAGAAGTTTCCCACCACCAAAGTTAAATTCGGTCTGTAGTTGCAGGCTTGATCTTTACAGTCCATATGTAACATTCGCAATTTCCAGTTCTCTAGCACCACCCCTAGTCTAAGGAACACTGACCACATCCTTTCTGTTTGACCAGTGTCTGGAATGGGTATATAGAAAAGAAAGGCGGCAAGATACACCCTGGGTTATGGCTACAGAGTAGCTACCAATACAAATCTTCTTCCATTGATTGTGCATTCAGCAATCCAGAGTTATACAATGGACTGGCTTTGCACACAGAGATCAACCGCAATGGAATCTGGAACATGCATCTTTGACTGCATGCTCTGGGAATTAATTTCCAATGTTATAAGAGACCTGTGCTAAAATCCAATCTCTCATGCCGACCGAGCCACTGGTCACTTTTAAATTGCAACTTTCAACCTGGCCGAGTAAAATTTCAAACTTTAACGGGACATGGCTTCAATTTGCTTGTCTGAACTTGGAAGACAGATCTAGAACCAGCTCATAGCTCCACTGCTGATTTTTTATCCATGGTCACCATTGCTGGTACAAATGCACTCTTAAAACAAGGAACTCTCACCAGAACTGCAAAAAAAGCTAAGTTGATTGATCACTGTTATTTTAGACCTCAAAGCAAACAGAACACTTGGTTCAATATTCTGAGCTATTCATTTGTGCCAGAGCCTCCTGTGTTAAAATCAGTATAAAATCAGGAAAATAATATTTGGATCAAATGGTGTCATTTTAGGTAATTCAAGTCGGAAAAGATTTGTTTTACGCTAATAAGAAATTAATCTACAAAAATCTATTTACAAGGGGGCCGAAATGGTAAAGTCGCCCTAGTTTCAGATGATCATAGGCTGCCTTCCCCTTTGAGGAGGAAGAGCTGACGGGTGGTGATTTAACACTTCAGGCGAGGGGTAAGCTTGAGAAGGCGGGACCTTCTTGAATAACCTCAGCCGGTAGAGGAATTTAACCCACAATGTTGGCCTCACTCTGCATCATGAATCAGCTTTCCAGCCAACTCAGGTAACCCATCTCCCACTGGTGTTTGTTTGCATCTTCAAACATGGTAAGATCTCAGCTCAGCTTGGGCAGGGGCCAACTGATGTCAGAGAGATCTTTCAACAAGGTAAGCCTTTCATCACAGAATATTCTGTAATCAATAGAAATACCACATCTGTGTTCAAACATATGGAACAGAAGCAAAAGAAGGCCCTTCGGCCCCTCAAACCTGTTCCACCAAAACCTTGGTCATGGGTTTTTTGTAACAGTTTAAGCTTTGTTCTCAGTTTCTGTTGGGAATGCTCTATAATGGGGTAGCTACAGTCACTGCTGACAGCTCTCCCACATCACATCCAAATGGTTATCATCACCACTTTTTTTCCTTAACTTGGGTTGAAATATAAAATAGAAAACAATGTTTTATACAGTAGAATGTCAAAATATGAGAGCTGCAATCAGATATAAAAAACTAAATTTTCCACAGTAGATTGATCAATATTCAAACAAAAATAGCTAAGATGTCTGAATTAAATCGCCAATAGAATTGGAACATCCTCCATAACTGAGTGGGGAAGGAAATATTCACTAACGAATATGTAGTAAGAGGCATGTCGAAGCTTTTTGTCTTACATTCAACAGGACACTTTGCAAGAATACCAGTATGAGGGGAAAAAAACAATGCATTGAAAAGAGAATGCTGATTTGTTGGCAACTGTATTCTGGGTTAGTAGATATGTTCCCATGGAGAATGTATCAGTTGATGCTGACTGACAGATAACTGCCACCCATTGTTTGAAATTTAAACCAAACAACTTGACCCTGATTGGCCCTGGGGAACCTCCCATATCGGGTAAAATCGAGATAAATATAGCCAAATAGCAGTTACTGGTTGTTTGAATAAACCACTGTTGGAATTGGGTCAATTGAATGTTGCAGTCAAAGTAAATTCAAGATTCACTGACTCACCTTTCCATCCGCTCCTGTGGAGCTGGAGAATACATACTCCAGGTGGAAAACTATGCCATACATTTGGTGCTTTACCAATTCCTTCAGCTGGATACGGCTCCTGAGGACTAGCGACTTCTTTGGCAAACTGCAGTGAAACAAGAAACAGAAGGGCCATTTTTGGTAAAGGGAGCTTGCCATCATTCACAGCCACAAGTAACTTGTAGTCCGGACTGAGTTAAATAATCCCCTTCTGCTTGGCCAACATATGCCCCCATTTCAGATCTTGCACATCAGCTGTGTGGTACCATAAACAGAGATACTTCCATAACCAAAATCACATTCTATCCTTTGATCCTCTTCTCAAAAACACATTCTCAAGAAAATGTTCCTTTCCTGATTAGACATAGAACTGCAAAACATTTTCTTTTATGTGCTTATAAGAGACAAAATTAGAAAAAATGTATTTACTATTGAACCTTAGTTCTACTCAATACAGAACGATTACATGGAATTTTAATCAACCTTTCTGTAATAACTCCTTGCTGTCTGCGCAAGGATAAATACACTGTCTATTCTCTTAGTCCCTTGATACGTGATTCTCTCCAAAACAATCAGAAATAATTCATTTTGTCCACATGACAGATGACAAGGATGGAAACAATTTGCTCCTACAGTGGTGTGGCGTGATTCTCAGTTGGGTATTTCAGGTTCATTATTTTTATGCCTGAATGTCAAAACAATTATCATAAGTGGGCCAGGAGCAACAAGTAGGCGTAGAGCGTGATTCGCAACCAGCAGTGCATGACCCTAGGTATAGCACTCTCGATCGCTGGACAGCACTCGGTGGATTTCTGGATGCATGTTCTCCCCTCGGCTGATAAGCCTTTAATGTTCTGCTTCCTTAAAACATTTGACAAGTATTTAAAAAGAAAACGGAGGTAGGCAGAATGTGGAGTTGAGGCCCACGGTCAGGTCAGCCACGAGGGACTGAATCGCCTACTCTGCTCCGAACTCATATGATAATATTTAAAGAAATACTCTGAAGCAAATTTCTGAAGCGCTCAGAAGGTCCACTGACCAGTTAAGCACCTTTTAAACCTAGCTTAGCGCTGCATTGGAGTTATAGAAACATAGAAAATAGGAGCAAGAATAGGCCATTCGTTCCTTCGATCCTACTCCACCATCCATTATTATCATGGCTCATCATCCAACTCAGTAACTTGTTTCCACGTTCCTCCTATATCCTTTGATCCCTTTTATCCCCAAGAGCTAAATCAAAGTTCTTCTTGTAAACATACAGGGCATGATCTATTGGTCACGCTGTGCCTGAAAAGCGTGCAGCACATACATATATGTATATGCATATACCTGCGGAGATAGTCCAGTATTTTTTGTTTTTGTTTCAGAATTTCACCATCTGCTGTAATTTGCTTTTTCATCGTTTATGTATACAGTTAAATCAGCATTTTATAACAGACAGGTATATTCCAGGTTTTCTTTAAAGTTCTGCACAGCTGCACAAGTAAATTATAGAAAGAAAATAAACTGCACTACATCAGCGGAACACAGGCAACAGTGCATGGTTTAGAAATATATAAATCAATCTAACCCCACTCGGTGGGTGTTCCACTGAAACAGATTGCTTTTTACGTACTTTGTTCTAAAGTGATTTTTTTTTTTGTTCAAATTGAATTATCTGTCCAAGGTAGGTTTTCTGACATTTATTTAGTTACTGGGGTCTGCCACTCAATTTCTTGTCTAAATCCGCCCGACATTCCAACGATCAAATGGAATCCATACAGGATTATTTAGCAGCGAATTGCTATTGAACTTCCGCCTTTTGTTTAATATTTGCCTTTTTGAGGGGCTGCCAATTTTACCACCCCAACTAATCCTAATTTGTTACAATGATTTAAAAAATGAATTTTGAGAGACCACCTACAGTCCAGACTGAGGTCATCACTTCAAACAGTCCAGAAATTAAACCTGGGGTCTTCTAGTTTGCAGGGCTTAGTGCCCTGCTGACTGGAACTTTTAACTTTCACAAATCTTGGCACCTTGGCGAAGAAAATTGGAGACGTCTTAAGAGTTTTGAACATGTAACAGGACATCAAAATCTGAGCAGCAAAGAAAGAGATGATATACCTTCACAACAAGAAATGCAGCACCTTCTCAAGGACAATTAGGGATGGGCAATAAATGCTGGCCTAGCAAAACAAAGCTCAAAGACAGTACAGTCTCACACCTCGGTGAGTGTCCAGACAGCGCAAAATTCGTAGCAGCAAGGGAAGTGCATGTCATTGGTGCCTTCTGTAAATTTGTTCACGATCTATCAGATTTCTAGAAAGGATTGAAAATATAACTAGAAAATCAGAGAGTTAAAGAATGAAGGGAAGCGATGAGTGAAATCATTTGGAATAGGTCCTTTTTTAAGGTAATGATTAAATTTTTATCATTGAAAAGACTGATTATCACACCATTAACACAAAAGTCCTGCAGTATATTAATTCATGCCAACAACCATCAGAGCATATTCACGATTTCATTAACTTGTGAATTATGGACATTTCACATTATTAGTAGAACTGCCATTACTCACTGTCACTTGCGAAATAGCCTCCATCAAACGTACATCAGCAATACAAAGAGTCATAGAGTTTTACAGCACAGAAAGAGACCCTTCAGCCCACCATGTCTGCACCAGTCGTTATGCACCCATCTGTTCTAATCCCATTTTCCTGCACTTGGTCCGTAGTCTTGTATGCTAGGTATTTCAAGTGCTCATCTAAATATTTCTTAATTGTTGAGGGTTCCCGCCTCCACCGCACTTTCAGCAGTGAGTTGCAGATTCCCACCACACTCTGGGTGAAAAAGCTTTTTCTTACTTCTCTCTAAATCTCCTGCCTCTTATCTTAAATCTATACCTCAATCAGGTCCTCCCTCAGCCTTCTCTGTTCAAAGGAAAACAAACCCAGCCTGACCAGCTTCTCTTCACATCTGAAATGCTCCCGCCCAGGCAACATCCTGGTGAATCTCCTCTGCACTCTTTCTAGTGAAATTCCTTTCTATAGTGTGGTGACCAGAACTGCACACAGTATTCTAGCTGTGGCCTAATGAGCGTTTTATGCAGCTCCATCATAACCTCCCTGTTTTTATATTCTATGGCTCGGCTAATAAAACAAAGTGTTCCATATGCCTTCTTAACCACCTTATCTACCTGTCCTGCTGCCTTCAGGGATCTCTGGACATGCACGCTTTGGTCCTCTGTACTTTCTAGCGTCCTACCGTTCATTGCATATTCCCTTGCCATGCTAATCCTCCCAAAATACATCAGCTCACACTTTCCAGGGTTAAATTCCATTTGCCACTATTCTGCCCGTCTAACCAGCCAGTCTCTGCTTGTGTCTTTTTCAGAGCTATCAGAAGCAAAACTAAAGCAGCCAAATTTGTAATCTTGAGGGAGACGCTCTGATAACTCCACTTGTAAAGGCTCTTTTATCCCTGCAATAATTCAAGTGATCCTCTTTGAAAACTGAGTTGACTCTAATTGATTATCTGTGGATATCAAGATGCACATGGTGATACCTGTGACAGCAGAATGAGAAGCCCAAAGGGGGTCAGTAATTGCAAAGTTAAATGGAGTTGTTCATGAATGTAAAATTTAATAGTGTCTCATCTTTGTGCATGAACAATGGTGAACATCTTTAAGTGGAACTCAAGTATGTAACATATTTCACCTAATTTACCATTAAGCTTACCTTTTGGAGAAGCTCGCAGGTTTTCTCTGCACAGTCCCAGGTATCAAAACTACCACCTGTGGCTTCTGAACATAGCACCAGCTGTTGTGCACACAAACATGCAGTCTTCGTTCTTGAATAACAACTGTGCTTCCATCAGAAACTTGGCCTTTCTATAAGGAAAACAAAACGGGACGTCTGTGCCTCATTGTCAAACAAGAACAAAAGCAATCATGAAAGTCAGCATTTGATTGCAGATGCTGCAAATGTGAAATAAAAACAGAAAATGGTGGACAACACTCAGCAGATCAGGTAGCATCTATGGAAAGAGATAGAGAGAAACATCAAGTTAATGGGCGGGATATAACGATCCCACCTGACTCCCCGCGCAGCGTTTTTTGCAGTGGCGAAGGTGGCCGGTGGCAGGATTTTCTAGACCTTCCACTGACAACGGGGTTTACCGCTATTCGCGGCCTGCAGCAGGGAGGGTCGCCACTGGCGGAATCAGAAGATTCCACCGACTGGAAAATCTCACCCAATGTTTTCTGCCCTTTTCATTAGAATAAAGCACTATTACCTCCCCATGTGGAAAATTATGTTATTTATGCTCCAGTGGCCTATTATAAGCACGGAAGCACAATGGTTAACACAATTGCTTCACAGCTCCAGGGTGCCAAGTTCGATTTCTGGCTTGGTCACTGTCTCCCGGTGTGCGTGGGTTTCCTCCGGGTGCTCTGGTTTCCTCCCACATCCAAAGATGTGCAGGTTAGGTGGATTGGCCATGACAAATTGCCCTTAGTGTTCCCGAGGTGGGATTACTGGGTTACGGGGATAGGGTGGATGTGGGCTTAAGTGGGGTGCTCTTTCCAAGGGCCAGTGCAGACTCGATGGGCCAAATGCCTCCTTCTGCACTGTTGATTCTGTGATGATGTACAATGCAAATTTAACCAAACAATTCTAGTGCACCCGCAAATCTGATCAAAGGTCTGACCTGTTCTTGGGTTGGCCAGTGTTAGAACTTAACTTTTTCAAATATATTCAGAATCCGGTGGTAGTTTTAAAAAATCTTTTATTGAGGTAGGCTGTTGTTACATCTTCAGAGAAACGAACATGCCAACGCTTATGTACAAGCTTATTTATATCAGCACAGGCATATTTGACTACAGTCTGGGTGTATGATGCACACATAGTTGATTAGCTTAGTTTTAGGAGTTGATTAGCTTAATTTCCGTGGTTGATTAGCTTACTTTTTGGAGCATGCTCGAGGGCTGAATTGCCTAATCCTGCCACTGGTTCTTAAATGGCTCCATGAAAAAATAATTGGTAAGTTTTACATATTTTTTCACTTGTCAGCCAAGAGAAAGCACAATTCCTTTTGAATGTCGTATTTTCAGGATTGGTATTTAAGAAGCAAATATATGGATTTCTCGACTCCAAAGGCGTCAAGGAATATGAGGAGAGAACTCGAGTATGGCATTGAGATGGAGGATCATCCATGATCATGTTGAATGGCGCAGCAAGCTTGAAGGGCCTAACAGCCTACTCACGACCCTAATTTCTATGTTTCTAAGCAATATTGTGACTTTAACTGCATCTACAGCTGCATATTGCTGGTACAGGAATAAATGGCTGACCAGGTGATATATTTACAGTCTATATTACAGACATTTTGTTCACAAAATCATCAGATTTTAATGGAGGTAACATTATAAAGCACTGAGTTGAAAAAAAGCGTTGGAAATCTGAAATAGTTGCTTCACTATCATTACCTTTGAAGTGGTCACTATTATAGACAAAAATAGCTACCAATCTGCACACAGCAAAAGTACATAAACAACAATCAAAAAGAATGGCTAGTTAATGTTTTGTCTTGTCATTAGAGTGGGGGAGGAATTCATTTGAAAAACAGGACTGCACATGCAGTAATCGCATGATTACTATACGAACCACATGTTAATTAACATAGAAATAGACAAATCAGGAAGATGAATGTGCAGCTGAAAGACTAGTATGGAGGTGGCACAGTGGTACAGTGGCACAGCACCGAGGGCCCAGGTTCAATCCCGGCCCCGCGTCACTGTCCGTGTGGAGTTTGCACATTCTCCCCGTGTCCTCATGGGCCTCATCCCCATAACCCAAAGATGTGCAGGGTAGGTGAACTGGCCATACTAAAATTGTCCCTTAATTGGGAAAATCAAAAAAAAGACTGGTATGAAGAGGGGGGGAACTTTAATGGGAGACTAGCACCAGTACAGTAAGTCTTAGTTTTAAGTTGCCCCGTTTTAAGTTGTTTTTGTTTAAAATTGATTTGGTTTAGGTCCGTATTCCCCAAGTTGTAATTTCCACTTTAGAGTTGTTTCACGTCATTGCTACTGTGCATCATTGTCACCCGTTGTCATCGCACAGGTCACACCATTGCAAGTAGGCTCCCTTCACGTAATGTCGGACCCTGAGACCAGCCTGTGACCTAATCGGTGCCATTGTCAGGGAGGCGTTTGGTACTAAAAGCAAGGCGACATCAATTTTTAAAATAACCCAGAGGCTTCCAGAGCCAGAGTGGATCTTTCCAAGCAAGAAGTTGAATTTAGATTTTGGAGTGTTGGGGTGCCCACTGTCAAGTGAGAATAAAAGAAATGGATGTTTAAGCAATGTACCTTTAAGAAATGGAGCAGCTCATATTACTGAGGTGATGTCAGAAGGTGGGGGTAGCTGAGTTGAGCACACTTCTGCTTTTAGTTTCAGTTTGAGAGAGCAGCTGAAAAGTGCCTGACTGGTTTGCTGAGAGCTGCATGAAGAAAAAGAGCTTGGGTGTGTCTGTGTTTGCAGTGAGCTGGATCTGCGGTGATCATTTGGGTGATTTAAACTCATAATAGTAATGTCTTTACCTGATGGGTTTCTGTTTAAAGGTGTTAAGTCTTTTGGAGGTTTGAAGGAACATTTTGAGGGAGTATTTAGTGTTGTATTATTTTCGGGGTTATCTTTGAAGTAAGGGGTGTTAAGGGATCCAATGTTTATTTAAAAAGGTTAAGTTGAATTCATGGAATAAACATTGTTTTGTGTTTAAAAACCCACGTGTCCATAATTGTAATACCACACCTGGAGACCAAGCCATGTGCTTCAAAAGCAACAATACATTAAAGGGAGAGGTTGGTTGAACTCCATGATACATTTTGGGGTTCTGAAAACGGCGCTCCCATAACGCTACTGTGGGTTAGACTTTGAAATTACTTTCAAACAAGCGCAGATAACGTGCCTGCAACTGCAAAGTAAGAGAAACCATCAGCCTCGCAGCAAATTTGGATGTCTTAAAGCGTTTTGAGGCTGGTGTTAATTAATTTGAATTTATACAGGATTTCTGCACACATGTGGTTTTGTATTTCAACTTGTATAATTTTTTTTACGGGGCAAGAAATGCCTGGCGGCATCTACCTCCAGCTTTAGCATTGATTCCTATGGGAAACCATGAATCAAAAATAGTTCTTCTACTTAAAAAGTCGCAATTTCCAGGAATGCAACCACAACTTAAAACAAGGACTTTCTGTAACTGGACAGGATGAAGCTGTGCCACTGGAACAAGCTCCAACTGAACCAGAATGGGACCAGTGTATTAGCAGAAAAGATAAATAGGCCTGTGGATAGGACTTCAAATAAACAAGGCAGTAGGAGAAGGAATCGACTGAACATAAACGTAAAGATAACAAAATAGGACAAAGGAGTATAAGGTCAGACCAAGGTTAAGAATGAGGGAACAGATAGTTATCAAAGATAAGTATAAAATGACTGTCCAATACAATTAACAAAAACAAATTAAGTTGCCTGTCAGAAATATATCCAGAACATGAAAGAAAGTGGGAGAAGTAGAGGCATTAATTCAACATGAGTAGCAAGACGCAGAAGGGATAAATGAAAATTGGCTCAATAAAGTTTAGGACTTAAATATTGTCGGACATTATTTCTGCTTCCCTGTCCTTTCCAAAATGTGTTATGTGAGGTAGCAGTATTAATCAGTGGTAATGCAATTCCAGCAGGACAAAGGGGTTTCACTAACATTAAGGTAGAAGCAGAATCCATTGGAATTGAGACAAAAGATAAGAAGGGATTAATAACATTAGTAAATGTAATAACTCAGAAAAAATTTCTTTATCCAGGGGGTGAGTAGAAATCACTACCATAAGCTATTGTTGAGGCCAGTGGCATAAATTAATTCAAGAGAAGCTAGAAAAACATATATGAGGGAGAGAAGAATAAAAGTTTAGGCTGATAGAGTTAGATAGAGTAGGGTAGAAAGAGGTTAGTGTGAAGCATAAAAACCGCATTGACCAGTTGGGAAGAAAACCCTGTTTCAATGCTGTACATTATATGTAATTTACTTAATTTTTTACAGTTGTAAGTAATCAACAGATGGCCTAATAGTAAAAGGCAAGTACAGGAAGAAATGTGTAGGAAAATCTAGGTAAAGGACAGAGATAGAAGAGGGGTCAAAGTTCTAAACTGGGGGAAGACAAATGTTACAAACTGAGAGGTGAGCTGGCGAGAGTGGGCTGGATACAGTTATGAGAAGGGAAAACTGTGTCAAATCATTTAAAGGCATTCAAAAGCAAGATTCCATAGGCATTGTGTAGACATATCTCCACAAAGAAAAAGGCTGGTATTGCCAAATCTAGACCCTGGTTATTCAGAAGCTCATTGGGCAAGTCAAAGCAGAAAAAGAAAGCGTATGAAAGTCACAAAAAGAATTAATACTGTAGAAAGCCTAGGGGAGTTGAGAAAGTCCAGGGATGAAGTAAAAACGGAAATTAAGAAAAAACACAGAGGTTACGATAAATCAAATATAATCCAAAGATATTTTACAAGTACATTAGGAGCAAGAGAATAACAAAGAAAGGGTACGGCCTATCAGAGATGTACATGATAATCTATGCATTTATGTAGAAGATGTAGGCAGGTGTCTCAATGAGTACTTTGTCTTCACTAAGGAGAGGAATGATGCAGCATTCTAATTAAAGAGGAGTATGAAATATTAGATGCAATAAGCATAGTTAGAGACGAGGAGGGACTGACATTTTTGAACGTGCATAAATTCCCAGGGCCAGATGGATTATATCCCAAATTGTTGAAGGAAGCCAGGGATGAAGTAGCAGATTGCTCTGTGAATCATTTACCAATCCTCACTAGATACAGGTAAGGTACCAGAGGATTGATGCTCTGCAAACATTGAACCATTATTTACAAAATGTGCGAGGGATAGACCAGAAAACTATAGGCTGGTCAGCCTGACTTCAGTGTGGGCAAATTATTGGAGTCAATTCTGAGAGACAGGATAAGGTGTCACTTAGAAAGGCAGGGATTTATCAGGGGCAATCAACATGATTTTGATTGGGGACAATCATGTCTTATTAACTTAAACAATTTTTTTGAGCAAGTAACTTGGAGAATTGATGAAGGTTGTACAGTGGATGTTGTCTACATGGATTTCAGTAAGATGTTTAACAAGTTCCCACATGGCAGACCGGTCAGAAAAGTGAAGTCCCATGAGAAACAAGGGCAGGTGGTGTGTTGGATCCAAAATTGGCTCAGTGACAAGAAACAAAGAATGAAAGACAGATATTTTGACAAATGGACAGCAATTTCCAGTGGTGTCGCACAGTGGTGCCCTTATTGTTTGTTGTACATATTAATGACTTAAATGTGAGGGCTATGATCAGGAAATTTGCAATTGCACAAAAATTGACTCCAGAATTATATCAATGATTTGGTTCGGTGGGCAAAAAGTTGCAAATGGAATTCAGTCTGAAAAGTGTGAGGTAATGCATTTGGGGAGGGAGAACAAAGCAAGGGGAAGATAAATGGGAAGATATTGAGAAGAATTGAGGAAAAGAGAGTGCATTTCCATATGTCCCTGAAGTTTGCAGGGCAGGTGGATATGATGGTTCAGAATGCATATGAAATGCTTTACTTTACTGGGCGAGGCAGCAAATACAAAAGCAGGGATGTAATGCTGGAACAGTATAAAATGCTGGTTAAGCAGAGGAGGAATTTTATGTACAGTTCTGGTCACCACATTACAAGAAAGACATAATTGCTCTGGATAGAGAGCAGAGGAGATTTACAAGAATGTTGCCAGGACTTGAAAATTGGAGCTATAAGGAAAGACTGGATAAGCTAGGGTTGTTTTCCTTAGACCAGAGGAGGCTGAGGGGGTGACCTAATAGATGTGGACAAAATTAGTTTTGAGATGATTGGTAGAAGGATTAGAGGGGGACTTGAAGAAAACCTTTTTCACGCAGAGGGTGGTGAGTGAGCACTTGGAAACCACTGCCCAAATTGGTTGAATCGAGTCATGGAAAATGAAAAAGAGCAGATAATAAGAGGAAGCCATTGAGGAACATCTAGGCATTAGATATAATTTAAGTTTCAAATAATGAACAAGAAATACAGAAGTTAAAGCAATGTGAAAAAAAGGCTATATGTCAGTATATTCTGATATAAAAAACAACTAAGAAGCTGACAATGACATACCATGGATGAAAATAGAGCAAAACTAAACCTAAAAATATTGAGAACAATTTTACTAAATTGGAACAAAGCCCCATAGCAAGCGCATTTAGCAACGTGTCTCCCAGCGCTCGCTGCATCTCGCATTTGAGAGAGGCCTCAATAAGGAACGTGCAGCCGAGGTCACACATAGCCCCGTTTTGTACACTGAAGGGCTCCGCTCGCCGGAACTCCTGTTTATCAAAATATCAGGGCACCATTTATAAATGGCGTTCCGATCTCCGAGGCTCCCAAAGCAACCCCCGATGCCCCTCCAAGCCCCAACAACCTATGTGTGGGTCCCCATTAGCCCCCAATGCACTATGGGAGGGTCACCTTGGCAGTACCAACCTGGCAATACTCTTGCCAGCTGACAGTGCCACCTGGGCACCTTGGCAGTGCCAGGCTGGTATCCAGGTGGTACTGCCAGGGTGCCAGGCGAGCAGCATTAGGGTGCCCAGGTGGCATCAGCAGTGCCCGGGTACCATCCTGCCCAAAGGACATGCCCCTGGGGACCTCCAATCCCTGGGTGATCCCCACAATTGACGTTCCATCTGCTTAATTTCTGGAGACCAGTACCAAATGGTGCTCATCTGACGTCTCTGAGATGAAGAAGGTACCATGCCTTTGGTACCACGGGAAATGCAGATTTGCGAAAAAGAGATCCTGCCCACAATAGGCAGGATTTACATCACAACCTCTCGCAAGATCACGTTACATCCCATGAGGCATCGTGAGCCGGGTAGATCTCCCAGTATTTATCAGCCACGCTGCACCGCAGCCAGTTGCTTTGCAGACGCAGCATGGCCATAAAATAACGCCCATATACTTAAAGTACATAGACAACAGAAGAGGGGATGATGAAAGGAAATATGAAAAGGTTAGGAAAAAAAGTCAAAAAATTAGGATAGCAAGAAGGAATAAATGAATGGGTAATGATAGAGAAATGGCTAAAATATTTGGAGCAGTTACTTTTCTCAGTATTTACCACGTTTAGCTGATAATTGACCAATGTGTTTTGTGTCACATAAGTGTGGGGTAATGATTATCTCCAGCAAGACGGTCAAAGTGATTAGGGTCATCAAATTCTCTACCATCAAATCTTCGCGATCACTGCTGAACAGAATCTGAACTGGATCAGCCACATAAATACAAAGGTCGGTTATTCGGCAGTGAATGATTCGACTCTTGATTTCCCAAAGTCTGTCCAGCATCCACAAGGCACAAGTCAAGAATGTGATACAGTCCAACTACACTCAAGAAGCTCAAAACCATCCAGGAAAAACAGCCCACTTGATGGGCACCCCATCCACCACCATACAATGTCACTCCATCGCTGATGCACTGTGATTGTGGTGTGAAACATTGGGCAGATGAACTGCAGAAACTCACTAAAGTTTCTTCTGCATCATCTCCTAAACACAAATCCCTACCCATGGAACGACAAAGGCAGCACGTACATTGGAACACCAGAACCTACCTGCAGGTTCCTCTCCAAGTCACACACTATTATGGCTTGGAAACATATTGTCATTGCTCAACCGTCACTGGGTCAAAATCCTGGAAGTTCAGACCCAACAGCTCTGCGTGTGTATCTACACCACATGGACAGCAGCCATTCATGAAGGCAGCTTGCCACCATCCTCTCAAGCGAAATTAGGGATGGACAATAGGCCTGCCAGAGACACTCGCATCCCATTAAAGAATAAATAAAAACCTAGATAATGTCTAAGGAGTGTGACCAACGCCCATGTTGTGCAGTAGGAAACAGGAAAAGCTTCTGCTCTTGGGTGGGTAAAAGAGAGACTTTGTAGGATAGGAAGGGGGAGAGGGTGGGAGGGGGGAGAATTATTGTTGGGAAAGTAAACCATGGCCTGAATTTTTTCGCTGGTTGGGCACGTGCACACAGCAGACCTAAAAGTGGGCGCAAAATAAGCGCTGACAAGAGGGCGGGAAGAAGGCAGGCACCAAGTAATGGGAGCACACGAATTGCCATTTCCAATGCTCGTAAGTAAGCTTTCAGGTTGGGCACGTACCCGATATTTATATGTAAAAATTCTGATCCATGTTGACTTAGACTATAGACAAATACCCATGTCTAGAAGCACATAAGGCAGAAAAAGTACATGCTTATGTCCGTTTTCTGTAAGTTGTTTTTCCTAGGAACAGGTCATTCGCCTGAAGCCAGAGGCTTTAGCTTGAGGGGTGCCATTCCACAACAAGCACAGTTGGCTAGTAATCTCTACTGCTCTTCCCACCAGCAATACATACGTTGAATGGTTGTGTAATCAACCTGTTTGGTCTCGTTATGAATGCACCTTTAGTGGCCATTAAGTCCTGATGCAGGACTCGAAGCCCGAGCATCTGGCTCAGAGGCAGTGGCACAACCCACTGCAGCACAATACCTTCCCCATGTTGCAGGGAGAGGAATGATATTTTTACTACAACATTTCTTCACAGTAAACCCTTTGTGTGTATCAATCAGTTAGAGAGGGGAGGGCTACTGCAGCAGATAGATAGGAGGCCAGAATCACATCCTGGGTGGAGGTTCCTGATTCAATATCATGCAGGTGAGAGACAGTTTGGGGTTGAGAAACATGACCGTGTGACTACAGATGAGCTGTGGGTCAAAAGACTAAAGGCGAAGGTGCTTCAGAGCTGTGCATTAAGGCATTTATATTTGAACTTCTTAAAACCAATGCTCCCCCTGTGCAACAGGATGGTCCCTGGACTGTAGTTCCACTTATTCAAAAAGAAAATATATAAAAACAACAGACATCGGAACGATTTGGATATAGCTGTTGCTTCTGTATTTTATAATTTCATCTAAATCCTGAATGAGGTCTTGTCTCATGCAGTACCCTCGAGTATCTACTATTCTCTCTGTCCAAGTTGTAAATAAATGCTTGTACATTTTTACCGTCTTCCTTTATGGCAATCCTCATGTTACAAGAGGGAGCAGATGTATTTATAAAGCAACCGTGTTGTAATGATTAAGAATTTCTTACCTTGATAGTTAACACAAACTTGTTTCTCTAGCCAATTATCCAAATATTCCTTACACTGCAGCAACTTCTGAAGCCCATTTATTAATCATCAATGAATTCTATGGAGTTTACTCTCGCAAGCCAAGTCACTGACCTCAGCACAAGAAGATGGCAAATCATGACTTATTGTGAGCAATCCTTTGAGTTTTCCATTTCATCAACAATGTATTCTCTCCATCGCACTCATCTTGAAATGAATAATTCAACCTATGCTGCATACATTATTAATATATGAAATACCTTGTTAAATCTCCAGACTGTTAAGCAAAGGCTTCATGAAAATGCAAACTTGGGAGAAGAAACTTGTTTTCAGTCTGTGTGTGCTGTGACAACAGCCACTAATGTATCTTTGCACAGAGTCTCATGATTTGAAAGGTACAACATTGTTTCTATGCATTTCATGAACAATTCAGGTATTCATCAGGAAACAGTGTTTTATTAAACTATCAACACAACATCTTCAAAACCTAAAAATGGCAGGAATGCAGCAGGATATGTTACCATTGAAATAAATTGTGAGTTTGCAGTATGACTGACTTTTAAACTCTGGCAGCAGTAAGAATATATGTTTAAAAAAAAAACTGATGGTACTTCTGACTGCTCCAGTCAATACTGCTTCTCTTATCCTTGGAATAAATTGAACAATGATTAATTCGAACTTTGCTTTAAATTCACGGCAGAAGAAAGAATCTCAGTGAGTACTCTTACCTGAAAAGAGAAGAAAACCGACATGAGCAAGTCAGTCTGGTAGTTGAAACTGGAAAGTAATCCTGGAGATGAATACTTTGAATAACTAGTACTGGCGTATAAGTCTGCAGTATTATCAATTCTGAACAGCTCCAACATATAGATACACATGGGAGGAGGCCAGAGGAGTCCTGTGGTAAAGCCAGGGGAGTTCCTCTGAAGTGTATTATTTTCCTATCATGGGACCAGTGTATGAGCTGTGCTCAAAAGCACTGCATACTTCATCTAAAAATGCAGGCAAGAATTTTCCAACCCCACCATGGCAGGTTTCCTGCAGCGGAGACGGCTCAACAATGGTTATCGGCGGGATCATCCAGTCCTGCCGAAGTCTAATGCGCTCTGCATGGTTCGCCATTCCCCGATGGCAGAAGTCGGTTTTGACGGGACCAGAAGATCCGTCAGTGGGAAAGGCTGGAAACACCCGCACACAGTCTCGTTTACTCTATCTGATGCATATTAAATTGGATTTATCAACAGCATCTTTCCCCCCTTCCATATTAAGCAGCCCCTCGCCTGCCATCTAACTTTCTCTCCTGCAGCTGGGCCAGCCCCCACTTCCGACCAGTTTCAGGTGGGCATCTGACTGTTCACACGTAGTTGAGGCCTTGGAGTTAAAATATCATGGTTCAAACTGGAGACAGCGAACACATTTATTTTTCGCTGAGCTCCCGCCTAAAGCCCATTTTTAACCTTGTGGTTAAAAACCTACCACAAGCATACCAGTCTGCTTGATTATGTTAAACATTCAGGATACTAAGATGACGAGAAACTTTTCATCCAGAGAGCAGTGAGCCAGTGGAATCAGTAGCCGAGGCCAAACCATTGTGGGAGTGATTTTACAAAGGAGAACAGAGTCCCATAATGAGCGCATTTAGCTGCGTGTTCCCGGCACTCGTAGCACCGAAAAACACAATGCTAGCAAACGTCACTCAGTTAGATAAGGGGCCTCAGCGGGACAGGCATAGCCAAGACTGCACCTAGTCCCGTTTCCTGAGGAGCCCCGCTTGACAAATCTCCTCAGTGCAGGGAGAGATCGGGGCGCCATTTAAAAATGCTCTAATATGCAGATTTGCTCGATCTCTCAAGCCCCCAATGTGACCCTCAACACCCCCCTCAGCCACCCACACCGCACATCCACTGGCCCGATCACCACCGCACAAAAAATGCCAGCTTGGCACCCTGGCAGTTCCCCTTCCAACTGACAGTGCTACCTGGGCACCTTAGCAATGCCAGGCTGGCAACCAGGTGGCACCGCCAGGGTACCAGGCTGGCAATGCCAGAGTGCAAGGTTGGCAATGCCAGTGTTCCCAGGTATCATCAGCAGTGCCAGGGTACCACTCTATCCAGAGGGCATACACCTGGGGACCTCCAATCCCTTGGAAGATTGCCCTTCTGACTGGTCCCTGTGTGTGGAAGCTAGCACTGAATGACACTTGCCTGAGGTCTTCAAGGTGAAGGGGAGAGATCCCAATGCCTTGGATACCTCAGGGAACTGCATATTAAAGGGAGACTAGCTGTCTCACTCTAATACGGAGGTTTGGCAAAAAGTGATCTTGTCCATAATAGGCGGGATTCACATCACAACCTCTCACTGGATCACGTTAGGTCTCGCAAGGCGTGACAAGCCGGGTACATCCCAGGAGCAGTGTCTCCCATCATTTACCAGCCACATTGCGCCATGTGTGCTGCTTTTCAGGCACAGTGTGACCGGTAGATCACGCCCTGCAAGTTTTCAAGGAGTAGTTAGGTACAGCTCTTGGGACTAAAGGAATCAAAGGATATGGAGGGGAAAGCGGGAACAGGTTATTGAGTTGGATGATCAACCATGATAGTAATGAATGGTGGAGCAGGTTCGAAGGACTAAATGGCCTCCTCCTGCTCTTATTTTCTATATTTCAATGGTCTATGTCTGGCAACAATTGTGGTGGGAGAGACAGAGTTAACGCTTCAGGTCAAAGACGCACTCTCAGAACTCAGATCCTTCACACCTGAAAAGACAAAAAAATGTTTACGAAATGCACCGGAGGGGATAAACGATGAAATGAAACTGCATACCAGAATCGCTTTGAGATGGCGTTATTCGGTGCTACACAAAAGAGAGCACAAGGGGGCATTGAGGGTGGATGTCAGGATGCAGTGCTTTAAAGAATATTGAATGCCTGAGAGAGTTGTGATTGTGGGTTGAGGGGATCCGAAACATGAAGCGTGGAATTTCCATTGAAATCCATGTGGAATAAGTCAGGGCCACCAATAGTTGCTTAATTAAAGAATTTACAGTGCAGAAGGAGGCCATTCAGCCCATCGAGTCTGTACCAGCCCTTGGAAAGAGCACCCTACTTAAGGCCATGCCTTCATCCTATCCCCGTAACCCGACCTAACCTTTTGGACACTAAGGGGCAATTTAGCATGGCCAATCCACCTAACCTGCACATTTTTGGACTGTGGGAGGAAACTGGAGCACCCGCAGGAAACACACGCAGACATGGGGAGAAAGTGCAAACTCCATACAGTCACAAGTGGGAATTGAACCCGGGTCCCTGAAGCTGTGAGGCAGCAGTGCTAACCACCATGCCAGCCCGTGCTGAGGAAGATGTGCTGCGAATGCAAATTTTGGTAGATACCTGACAAACACAAAAAGGAAATCGAAAGCAATGAAGGTGAACAAGGTGGAAGAGGAAAACAGAGAGTGAAGAGCTTCTTCGAGGTGAGCATTCCTGGAAGAGAAGTGACAGTGAATTAAACAGTAATACAAAATTAAAATACTGCAGATTCGGAAAATTTGTAAAAAAAAAAGGGCAAGGAGTGCTGGAAATACTCAGCAGATCTGGCAGCTTTTGTGGGGACAAAAACAGAGTTAATGTTTCAGGTCAATGACGTTTCGTCAGATCTCAACATAATGCCAGAATAGTTCATTGGCTGATCCAGAGTAGAGGCTGAAACGGAAACTGGCTGCATCCTATTTTTAAAAAGGTGCTGAATCTTCATTCGGAAATCTTTGTTTCAAATATAAGTGCCAAGTAACCAAACGAAAACTGACTTGAAGTAGATTCTAAGCCTCTATAATATTATCTGTTGTAGTTGGATTTCAGGAGTGCATATCCAAAGAGACAGCTGCTTTCTACTTGAAAGGAGAGATAGACAGGTGATAAATGAAATGGGCACTAAAATGCCACTAAAGGAAAGTTGCTTCAAGTTATGGGACATTTTCAGTCCCTTAACCAATGTAAATACCTCACTGTGCAAGAAAATGAAGTTGAGAAAATTTCCTTGACACATCCTGAACCATTATCTGTCTGTCTTAATTCAGATGCCCTTTAGATATGTTCAATAAAACCACCAACCTGATTGCCAACATTACTTAACAAACTATATTTTAAAGCATACATTGCAGCAGATCGCAAACATACGAACAAACATGTGACTAACGCAGCTTGCATCCAGGAAAGCAGGAGCTAGCCCTACGATTGCGGGCTGTTGCTGCGAACTAACCAAATAATATACAGCGAGAACTGAGAACTATAACCTTTGCCCCATTCGACTGCAGCAAGTTCTGTCACTGGCAGCATCAATTTTCAGAAGCTGAAAGATTAACCATAGCTCTGCCATACCTTCAGCAATCTGTCTGCATTAAGCAATTCCACCAGCTCCTTTTCGAATTTCTCCAGTGTTGGGTACAGGTGAAGGGACAGCTTGTCCAGGTAGCATGTTATAGTCTTCATTAAAGTAGGTTTCTTCAAAACATTACCTTCAATCAAAATACAAATAGTTTCGTTACACACAAACTTAAGGGCGCGCGTTCCCTTGCCCATTAATCTTCTGGGGATGCAGCGAGGTTTCAAAACTGAAGTAAACAACGCGAAAGCCATTCGGTGAAATCACTCAATGGGACTCGCAGTTTGATTCCTGTAACTGAATGTTCCCACTTAATCAAAATAGCCATTTTGTGCTGAATGCATTTTGTATCACTGTTCCAGAAATGCTATCCTGTACTTCTAATTTCTGATTTTGAATATGTGCACAGATATCGGATCCCTTATCCAGTGTTCCAAAATCCAGAAGTACCCAAACACCAGCTGCATTCATAGCTGGTGCCCTGAGTAGCAATTTGAATAAAACTCTTTATTCCTAATTTTTCATACTTTATTCCTATATTAGAAATGCATGCTAGGCCTAGGACCCAAAATCTATAAAATCCCCAAATCCAGCGCATGTCACATCCAGTCCCGAGTTTCCTGGACACGTGGTCCAGTACCTATAGAATATTATATATCACCAATTTGTGATATCCATCCAGTAACTGATATATTTCTCATCGAGTAAGAACATTTACAATATCGGCAACAAACAGTGATAGGGCAACTGAAAATCTCTGTATTTTGAAAACATTATCCAGCATTCAGAAAAATTAAATGATTAAAACTGATAATTACACATTCTAATATCCAACATGATTTCCTGATTTTTGTTAAAAAGAAAACTCATAAAGTAATAAGAAACGTTTAGTCACCGACTTCCTCGGCCTTGGATGTCGTCCCTGACCCCCATCCTATCCAACGTCCGTACTAAGCTCCAAATGGATCACAACAGCAGCAAATCTGAAGTTTTGGTGTCGCTGTCTTGGACTTCATCAAGCCCTCAGGCTGTCACCTCAAACGTAGTACCCAAATTGAGCCCAAGCTCAGCTTTCATCCTCAGGTTCTCTCTGTCCGTCTTCACAATATTGCCTACCTCCATTCAGACCTGTCCTCACCACGCCCAAGATTTTGGCCCACGCCTTCATCGTCACAATTTCTTAAATACCCTCTTTGCTGGAAATTCACTGCCTCTATTCTTTATATTCTACAAGTCTAGAATATAGCAGCCCATGTTCACTATGGAAGCAAACCCAAAACACTTATTCTCAGCAAGGTCCCTCCATGACTCCACCATACCCTAATTCTCCAGCTATGGACTGGGCTACTGTTTAAAATGTGATAGGCATTCAAATGTGATTATATGATAAAGTTGCTTCAAGTTACAAAACATTTTTAATCCTTTAATCAATATAAACCTCATTGTGTCGGCAAATGAGGCTGAAATGGAGGGAAGTTAATTGAAGCATCCTGGACAATTATCTGTCCATCTTCATTCCGATTCCATTTTCAGATATGCAAATATCTGCAAATGAGCTACATGCCTCGGGCAAAATGTTACTCATTATCCACTCCCTCCGCCCCACCAATAACGGACATTTCATTATCCAGTTTCCCAATTCTTCGGAAACTCTTTTTCAAAATCCTTCGATCTCAGTACCTCCCTCCTTGCTATCAAAAGCCGCCCTCAAACTTCAACTTTGGTACTATCTTTGTTCCCCCTCCCCAACCCCAGTTCGCCTTCCACACCTTTTCTCTCAAGCCCACTGTTCCATTTTCAGTATAGTGTTTTGAAACATTCTCAATGGTTAGAACACTGTACACGTTGTTAGTTTCTTCTATTTCTCTGAGCATGCTCTATAACACTCAGCAGAAATGACAAGAAGCAAAAGTCTTGCTTTATTTTGATAGATAGCACTCAAAAGTTTGGCAGCTTGCAAAGCACTCACCATAGGATTGACATGAGTCATCAATGCTGTCACTCACTAGTGATTGAAGCAGCGATACCAACTTGGCTGCTGCATTTGAACACACAACATTGCACCTAATATACTGAGTCATGGCTGCCTGGTTCCACCACTTGCTCTTCCTAGTTACTACAGTATTCCTATTGCTTAGCATTAACCACATAATTCAATTCAATTCCCAGTGCTTTAGAGTTCAGAGCAAGAGGCTCAATTCAAAACCCGCTCCATATCATATTTAACATTCACAAATGAAAAACAAAATGGGGTAGCACCTCCCAATGGTTCATGGATTATTATAGTACATAGAAGATTTCTCAAACCACATAGACCGAGATTGTCCAATATCTAATTCCTGATCGATGTTTTTAGCTGATTTCCACTATGGTGATAGCAAAGGCACTACATTCGGAGTCAGCATACCCAGGCTAAGGCGAGAGATTTCTAAAAACAAAGCAAGTCAGGGATTCCACCTCTGATCTCCATCCAGTGCCCTTGTGGGAAACTGTATCTGTGCAAATACTATGATGGCTTCCACAGTCAAATAATGCACCAATGCTCGTGTCACTGATGCAAATGAGGCCTTACCATTTTAGGAGATGAAGGGAAACGACAGAAGGACATTTTAAGGGAGACAGGGAAAATTTATCTTGTCCCTACTCTCCGCCTATTTAAGCTTCTGTACTCACTCAAGGGAAGACAACCTTCTCAGAATCCTTTTCTAATTGCAACCTAGGGTGGAAATGTATGGATTTCCCCTCCTAACTTCCAGTGAAATGCGGTTAGGCAATCTCACTGCTTCTCCAAAGCTCATCATCTTCCATCCGGATATATTTCAAATATTATTTAATTCTCACCTGTACTGTTCTTGCCATTTCCTTCAACATAACTAAGAACTGACAGCAAACATTCCTGATTAATGAAAAAGAAGTGGGCAGCTCTTAATCCAAACATTTCCATCCATGAAATCGAAAGAAATTGTCTTTTGGAGGATTTATAAAATAAATAACAGCAACCTCTTGTGAAGTGACAATTAAAACTAACATTACATCTGTCAGCAGTAAACATTCTGACAGTTTACCCACCTCTACATATGTTTAGTGCCATAATTATACATGTAACCATCCACCACCCCCCTCCCCACAGTGTCTTTTTCTGACAAATCTCCCTGTGCCAAGTCAATGTGCAGTGCAAACTGTTGCAATCGCTGATGCATCACTTCAAGTTGTGAAGCATCTTTAGTTTATGCAAGTTCATTCTCAAAAATCTTTCAAAAGAAAATGATTAAGACCAGCACGGATGAGAAGGAAACAAGACCAATACTAAATAAAATGTTGTAGAGTAGAAAGGAATAATTTGCAAAAAAAAGATATAAATCTCGTTTAAATCATGTTGTGGTGCTGATCATTATACAGTAGCTCAACTTGCGGCCATGCAGACATCAGCGAAGGACTTGATTGGAGTTTGTCATCATGTTCCCTCCAGTCAAAGAGCCTAACAACACTCGTAGTCTGCACATAATAATGAAGTATGCTGTAGTCACCAATGTAACTGATATGCCAACCAATATTAGTGAGTCACAGGGGCCAAAATGAAAATATTTAATTACACACACTGAAGACGTGACTGAACAATAGGGAGCAATGACAGACAGTGCACATTGTGACCTGTTACGATACTTGACAATCTGCAGGGAAATAAGATCATAGGACTATATATAATGGAGGCAACATGAGTCTTATCCAATGCCCAGAGAACTGGCAAGAGCCCCACATCACCCCCTTTTAGGAAGGCCAGCTATATTAAATGCAAATCCAGCAAGATCCACAAGATCAAGGACGCCAGGGATAGAAATCCCACCCACCCAAAGCTGCCAGCCAATCATAGGCCAGAAGCTTTTGATTGCTTAGCAGCATCACTGGGAGGCAGTGGCTGCTGACAGTACTGCACCACCTAAAGCCCAGGTTTGCCGATCGATCCAGGCATGGGTGCGTGATGATGTGACGGGGGTTACGGGTAAGGGAGGGTTTTCGGCAGCAAGAGCTCTCAGTCGGGCTCCCCTGCTTCCCGGGACCATGCACTGAGTGCCTTTGAACCGAGTTCACACTCCTTCCCCACCACCAGAATCCCACAAGCAACACCAACAGGGTTTACTTTTCAGACTTCCAGCATGGCAAGTGCCAAGTAGCAGCAGTGGCGGGATGAGGCCCTTAAATAGGCATTAATTGTCCACACAAGAGCCTCAATTTGTGGTGGGGTGGTAAGGCTGTCTATGGGCCTCCTTGTCATGGGCTTAATCAAGGCAGAGGAAGGAAGGCAGCGGGGCCACCACCCATCACCCTCCTGCCTGATTAAATGTCCCTCCGCCACCAAACAATCCCCGGAGGAGGACATTAAATTCCACCCATAGCCTCCTCAAGAGATATCTGACATAGAATGTTGCCGAAATCTGCAAGGATGAAACTGCAAGATACCTAGACGTCTTAGTTCACACGAGTTTCAGTAAGTCCAAGCCGTGCAGAGCACACTTTGAATACCGTATCCAGTTCTGGCAGCTCAGACAGGCATTGAGGCATCAGTGACAATGTGGAAAAGAGTCATGATGTTGGTTCCTAGTAGTAATAATATAATTACAAGGAAATGCCGGGTAATCTTGGGCTTTTCAGCCTGGAAAGGAAGGAACAGGCAAACTAATTAAGGAAATAGCAACGGTGAAATCTGGAAAATTATATTCAAATAAATTGGGAGAGCAGGGCAATGGGACAGGTTCAAAACTTAGATAGATGTCAGGGTGTTCTTCATGCCAAATGTGCTCATATATATTTATATAGTGGATTCCTGGAACAAGTATTGCAGAACACAATAATGTAAGAACTACTAGTAGTTGCGTTAGGAGAAATGGGTGTCATACCCTGGCGGTGACTCAGAGAATGCACACCTGGGAACACACACACACACAAACACAAAAATGAAGGAGGAATGGGAGTCTGGGGGATAAAAGTTGAGAAATCATAATTTTCGTTGGCACATTGAACCATGACTTCTGGGGTGTTAGATTCGAGGAAGCGACCACACAGGAGCATGAGGAAACAAAAGGTTTAATGAACAAAGAATGAAAATTCTACATACACCACCCTCCTAAGGGACTCACACGCCCAGCCCACACACAGCCAGGGTTTTGATGTCCTAGTTTGCTCCCCCGTTGATGAGGGAGCTCCATCTCCTGAGCAGGGTAGTTCATATTCCATGAGATTCAGGGGGAGCCTAATCGTCCCGTTTCCTTGGGCTTCGTGTATATAACATGAGGTATGACTCTTCTGGACAAAGTTCAACACTTCAAACGGTGGCAGGGTAGCACAGTGATTAGCACTGCTGCCTCATGGCGCCGAAGATCCAGGTTCGATCCTGGCTCCGGATCACTGTCCGTGTGGAGTTTGCACAGTCCCCCAGTGTTTGCGTGGGTCTCACCCCCACAACATAAAGATGTGCAGGGTAAGTGGATTGGCCACGCTAAAGGGGGGGCATGGTAGCACAGTTGCTTCACATCTCCAGAGTCCCAGTTCAATTCCCGGCTTGGGTCACTGTCTGTGCGGAGTTTGCACTTTCTCCCCGTGTCTGCGTGGGTTTCTTCCAGGTGCTCCGGTTTCCTCCCACAGTCCAAAGATGTACAGGTTAGATGGATTGGCCATGCTAAATTGCCTTTAGCGCCCAAAAGGGTTAGGATGGGTAGGGTTACGGGCAGGCTCGATGGGCCGAATGGTCTCCTTCTGCACTGTAAATTCTATGATTTTATGATCCTAGATTGCCCCTTAATTAGGAAAAAAACACTTCAAAGACAAAGAAGAGGGACATTGTCTGTGCTGATGACACCAAGACTTCCTGCATTCTTGAGAGATGAAAAACTTCTATGTTGTCTTCACTGCTTTTTGATAAATATATGTAAAATCGTGCTTAATAAATTCTACTTGATTAATAAATACAAGTTACTTGTACTTTATAGGTCAAGTTCAACTGAGGACTGGGGCGGCACTGTGGCACAGTGGTTAGCACTTCTGCTTCACAGCTCCAGGGACCCAGGTTCAATTCCGGCCTCAGATGATTGTATGGAGTTTACACGTTCGCCCCGTGTCTGCTTGGGTTTCCTCCAAGTGCTCCCGTTTCCTCCTACAGTCCAACGATGAGCAGGTTAGATGGATTGGTCATGTTAAATTGCCCCCCAGTGTGCAGAGGGTTAGGTGGGGATGCTGGGTTGCAGGGATGGGGTTGAGGTGTGAGCTTGGGTAGGGCGCTCTTTCCACGGGCCGGTGCAGATTCGATGGGCTAGGTGGCCTCCTTCGGCACTGTAAACTCTATGATTCTATGACCGTAGAGTTAGAAATAAAAAATTTTGAAGGATTAAACCCACTTCCAACTCCTGGGTAACTGCAGTATTGACCAGCACGTTCCCCCCCCCCCCCCCCCCACTGAAATTGGATCCGACTACCCTCAACCACCTGACACACAACGCACCCCCATCCCCACCATTCCATTCTGGACAATGTCACACCCCGAACCAGTTGGAAATGATCCCCAGGCTATCTCTTGACCACTTGAAACTCTCCACAGACAACCTCTCCTCACTCCCCCATCCACCCACCAGCTAACCTTAACCCCCGACATCTCCCCCATCCTCCAAGCACCCTCCTGAACCCCCATTATTATCTCATCATTATCTCACTCTGCCCTGCCCGACTTGCCCCAATTCCCTAATTTCCACCCCTGAAAACGTCTTGACCCACAAACCAACACTTTGACTACCCTCATGACACCCCACCCGAACGCTCCATACTACGCCCAAACCCCAAACTATCCTCCATCCCAACCACACTGCTGACCACCTGACACCCGACCCCTCATCTCATGATGACCCCGAACCACCCGACCAGTTTAAGGAAAAAGCAACAACTTTGTCATTTGATTTTGCAAAGTCAGCATATTACTTGGTTCAATTCCTCTTTTTTTTGCTTAGCTGGCTGACCGAAACCAAGGCAGAGGTGAGGTGCCACAGTCAGAATTGGCACTGGGGAGAGGGCAAAAAGAAAACAACCTGGGATCCCATTCCTGATAATTACTATTGGACAACCTGGCTGTGATATCGGTTGTGATATTATCCAGCATTCTAGGCTCAGATGGGAAGGGTGACGACTTAGGCCAGGTATTGACAATTGGTTAGCACCTCAGCTCCATGGAGTCGTGTTTGCATCCTCGTCACTCCTCAGTAGCAGTGAGGAGCAACAAGTCAACGGAGGCAACAAAAAAAATTAAAACTGAATGAAAATGCAGAAGAAAATTAGAGCTTTACCAGCAGCAAAAATCAAATATATTCAGAAACCCAACATTAAATTAGCAAAATTAAAAACTGTTGGTGAAGCTCTTACTGAGCCCTGCTCGTCATTGCATCTTCATCACCTCACACCTTGCTTTATTGTCTGCTGCTTTAATAGTTCTTAAATAAAATGTACAAAGGATTTAGGAAACCACATTTCAAATACAAAACAGCACCTAATGGGAACAGTACAAACAAGCGGTAATCAAATTCTCAAACTAAGCTGTCCAGAAGTTCTGCTTTAGCCTGTCACAACAAGAGCCAATTATTCAATATGAACCTGTGACACTGATTCTCAGTATAAATGATGCAATATATATTTGCAGGCCAATGAAAACAAGGCTAGCTCGCACAAAGTTTTTCTGGCAGGTCTGAGTCCCTCATGGCTCAGCAGTAACTGCGATAATTGTTCTATATGATCATTTGGAGAGGACAGGCGTAAGAATGGTCAAGGCCTAAGAATTGTTTTTGACTCTATTATTTGGAGATAAGCTTGAATAATCATGATGAATGTGAATATTCTGTGCCCTCCACAGTTCCCTGCACTCCAGGAGACAGCTCAGAATACTGAGGAGTGAATCTAAGCTGCAAACATCCCACTCATTTTGTGGAATAAAATTCTTAGTACAGCCAGAAGCAGATAGGAATAAACTATGGCGAGTTATAAATTGTCCCTGTTCTTCTTTGTTCTCCTCATCTTCCTTTTTGTTCTCTGTCCTTCCCTCTCTGCACATTTTTGCTTCTACTTCCCTCGTTTCCTTCTCTCTCCCCGACTCCATCCCTTCGGCTTTTTAAAATCTCTCCTTGATTTTTTTTCTCCTTTTCTTCTTCATTCTTTAACCTTCCCCTCTGCTTTACTCTCTCTTCTATGAGCCTGTTCCTACCACTCTGCTTTATAAGATGCACTTACCCTGTTACGAAAAGAAGTGCATCAGGTGCAGTGAACAAGGGGGCTCTGGTCGGAGGGCAGTGCCACTGAAAAGAGCACATACAGGAGTTCCAAGGCTACTGACCAATGAGCAAAGAGAGTGGGTTGGGCAGTACAAAGAGTACTTATAGGGTGACGCTGAAAGAGTACACAGTCAAAAGAGGGGCTGCTGAAGCTTTGCGCGACAAAGCAGGAGGAGACCGCCACCATTCAGCAACATTTTCTCCGCATGTTCAGCTTATGTTCCCCCAAAACCAACAATGCAAGGAGGAGGTAGAGAAAAAAGAAGCTTACTCCTTTTGTCTGCCTGGGACATCTATCAACTTTATAACAACAGAATTATAGAAGCTTAGATAACGGATTAATTTGGAGAACCACCATCTTGTCAGATCATGATGAAGCAAACATTTAGATGTGCAAGTTCAACAAGCTCAGATGCCCTATAATTCTTTGTAGCTCTTACGTTTTTATATTCTTTAGATTTCAAAGGAATCTCATTTCTATTGAATCATTAACAAAAAAAAAGTTTGCATTTATGTATGACCTTCACATCCTCAGAACACTCCACATCAATTTACAGTCAACCGAATCGTTAAAGATCCCACAAACAGCAACAAGGTAAATCATCAGTTATCTGCTTTAGGCCGTGCCCGCCACAGGCCAGGAGAATTCCATACTCTTCTTCAAACAATGCCATGGGATATTGCACATCCACCTGAATACACAGATGAGTTTCACTTTAAGGTTTCATCTGAAAGACAGCATTTTCACGAATGACTCATTCTCTCAGTAATCCACTGAAACACCAGCCTGGAATTTGTGATCATGTCCTACAGTGTTTTGAACATCAGCCTATTGACTCAGAGCTGAGACAGCTACTGCGATGACAAGCTGAGAAAAATTACAGCCCTTCAAATTACTTTATGCAAGTCTATCTGTCTAAATCGACTACGAAAGAAACAAGATAAGAGACCAGGGTGAGAGTGGACAAAACAAGTGTGAAAGAGCCTTGCCTACAGTACTTAAGTTGAGACATACAATTTATGAGACCAGTTAGTCCGGCTCGCTTGTTGACTATGGCGGGTGTGTAGTTCAGAATAACAGCAACAGCACGGGTTCAATTCCCGTTCCAGCTGAGATAGACTTGGGACCTGCACCGAGAGTGGAAGACAACAGCGAATTACCACTGAAAAAATTGTGAAGACACCCTGGGCAAGTGCGCGGTCAATTCCAGCCCACATGCCCTGGAGTCACAACACAAGTGAATTAACCAATAATTCTTATTATAAATACCCTAAGTCTTTGGCCCTTGGCTGTCCAATAATTACAGTCATCAGGTTTACAAATGTAAACACGATTACTGTTTATTTATTACAAGGAGTATCATGAAATATGCAGTAAATATAACTGGTTAATGATAAGTTAATACCTACTAACCACCTTAACTGTCCCACCCTGTATCCAGACAAACATAGGGGTGTGAAAAGGGGTAAAAGTAATAAGGATAAAGGTCAAAAGATAAAAGTCCTTGCTCCAGATGATGGTTCTTTAGCACTTCCTTCGCAGCAAGCTTGCTGATTAAAGTCTCTACTTTACAGCCAGTATTGGACTTCTTTATAGAGTCACTCATTTAGGGTAATTATAGGTTAGAAAATGCAGTTCTCACAGGCAGCTTATTTCTCATGAAACTGGGCCTTTAGTTTGAGATTCACATGCAGGCCTGTACCTTTTATAGAGACACTTTAATCACATCATCTTTGCTTTCAGCTCATGGTTTGTCAGGTCTCTGCAATCTCAAGAGAGTGTCACCCAGACTTGCTGGCGAGAGTGTCAGCCCTCACAGAGGCCTTCTGAGGTGAATTAGCTGGATCTTTTTGGAGAGAGTTTGTTGGATGGCTTCATCGGGCTGCCAGAATCAAAACTGAAACCAAACTCAAGCCTTGGGACTCTGAAAAACATATCAGTGGGATCAGATCCAATCACCACCTGTTCCTGTTACTGTGCAGAGCACAGCCTTTTGGACCAATTCATTGGCCGTGAGCCAATCAATCAAACTGAGTCCTCACTGATGTTGGCTTGTCCGCAATTACCAGTTTAAACCGGCACAGCCTTCCAGATTTTTATGTTTGAATTAAACGGACAAGCTTCTTACAGGCTGCTTGTCTTAAAGTGGCATGATGTTTGCGGATGATATGACTGTGGTGGGCCGCATCTCAAACAATGACGAATCAGACTACAGGAGGGAGATAAATCACTTGGTTGCATGGTGCACTGAAAACAATCTCTCTCTAAATTTTGGAAAGACCAAGGAACTGATCATCGACTTCAGGAAGCGCAGCACGACACACACTCCCGTCAGCATCAATGGCTCCGAAGTGGAGATGGTCGATAGCTTTAAGTTCCTGGGGGTCACTATCACCAACGTTGATGCAACAGTCAAGAAAGCCCAACAACGTCTCTACTTCCTGCGGAAGCTAAAGAAATTTGGCATGTCTGCATCGGCTCTCACAAACTTCTACAGATGTGCGATAGAGAGCAGCCTATCCGGCTGCATTACAGCCTGGTATGGCAACTGCTCAGTCCAAGATCGCAAGAAACTCCAGACTGTGGTGAACTCAGCTCAATGCATCGCACAAACTTGCCACCCCCACATTGATTCCATTTACACCTCTCGCTGCCGCAGGAAGGCAGACAGCCTTTTCAGAGAGCCCTCCCACCCAGGCATTGCCTTCTTTCAGACCCTTCCATCAGGTAGAAGGTACAAAAGTCTGAAGACTCACACATCCAGACATAGGAACAGCTTCTTCCCCATAGCTACAAGACTCCTCAACGACGCTCCCTCGGACTGATCTGTTCCCTGTAAGAACACTATTGATGACGCCCTAGGCTGCTCTTGCCCGTGTATTTGCTTTGTTTGGCCCCTTGATCCACACTATAATCAATCACTGTTTTGTCGATGTGCCATTTGTCAATGTTCCCTGTTGATTATTCTTGTGTCTACTACGTACGTACTGTGTACATTCCTCGGCCGCAGAAAAATACTTTTCACTGTACTTCGGTACATGTGACAATAAATCAAATCAAAATCAAATCAAATTTATCACCTATGGATCAAAAATGCAACAGCAAAATAAAAGAAAGGGGAAAAAAGGGAACAAGCCAATAGCACTTTCTTCAGAGCAAGCTTGCTGATTAAAGTCTCTGGTTTACAGCCAGTAATGACCTTCTTTATAGAGCCATTCATTTGAAAATCGCTAAGAAAACAGTTCAGAATGAATCATCAGCAGGCAATGGGCCAAGGACCTATCTTTGGGCAGAGCATACATGAATGAATTGAATCAAAATAAAATCTAAAATAGTTGCATTTCAGATTCCAGCCATGTCTGCAGCCAATGAGTAAAATGGTTTCTGTTACTTACTCATCTGTTTGGAAGGTGCAACCACCCCAGGAATTACTTCCGTCCCAGAGACCAACACATTTTCGGGGATAAGGTGACTAACTTCGATTAGAGGAGGATGAGACGAAAGTGAGTACAATATGGTGCTGCCCTCAATCAACGTCATAAATGTATTCTCTGAAACAGAAAGAGAGAAATATATTGCTGAGTTATTATCTGTCATCCAATAACACAGTGGGCCAAGTTTTCATTCTGCTGTGTTGGTTAGTAGGCCCAGAATCCCCCACTACTGCCCGCCGTGCTGGTCTGCTGCCATGTCCCCATCTCTGGGCAATTTTCAGGGAGGATGGATTGGTAGGTGGGTGAGGGTGAATTTGCCCACTAGCAATAGATAGCCCATTAGACCAATTAAGGCCACTCTGCACACAGCCGGCAGAATTTTCCATGCCGAAGCCCCCCCCCCCCCCCCCCCCCCCCCCACCCAACACGGTCGAGGTTGAAAACCAGGGAAAGGGGATGACGAGAGGACCACCACTCCATCTTGCTACCCAACAACCCCCCCCCCCCCCCCCCCCCCCCGCTACCACACACACCCACGTGGGCCGATGCTGCTGGTAGTCCAATCATGGGATCGCCCCTCCAAGCTGTCAACCCGGCAGCCGTGACCACAGTGATTGAGAAAGCTGTAAAAAAAGCTCTTCAGAGGACACCTTCACCTTGAGGGGTTGTCTTCTATAGACCCTCCAGCCTTGGAAGCTCACCTGCCATTGGATAAGCTCTGAAACTTAATTGGCCACCACCTTGTAAATGTTACCCTGGGTCCCAGTACCGACCCTTACGGGTTTCAGACTCATATTTTCTCCTGATAGCTGGAACGGGATCAACAAACAAAGATCCATCCTAATAATTGTTACTTTTAAAGGTCCAAAATATACCTTTAATCGTTTTCATGTAAGAATGTTATGCTCCATTTACAACAGGGCACTGGTGCAATAGAATGTTATGACATTTCACCACCTGCCATTTACACACAATGAGGTGGGAAATTGCCCAAGTCATTGGAGGTAGGTTTGGTGGTTGCTGTAACTTGAAAAAGCAGGCGAAAACACGATGGGGTGGGTGGATTGGCAGTTTTGTCAGCAACCTGCATGACAATGGCGTATTTAAGGAGGCAATCGAGATAAATTTTATACCTGCAATGGCCATTTGCCAACATGACAGGCAGCAACTAGAACATGGCAGCATCAAGGAGAATAGTGCATAGTGGGAAATCATAGAGACCTGCAGCTGGTGTGCACTCAGTGTTATTAAAGGGGGGAAAGCTTCAAGCCTGAGGTCAGCCACAGGCAGAGGCTTGTAATGGCAGAATCAGTTCAATGAGGCGGTTATCAATGATAGTGGTCATCTTCCGGTGACGCTCGTGAAAGCGTCACCAGGGTCTTTGTTTTGTGATCCCTTTTGCCCGTCTTTCAAACGTAATTTGTCGATTGAGGGAACATTTGCTCGAAGGAGTTATGTCAAAATGTTTGATGAAAAAGCCTGTTGGGAAAAAAATCCCAGGTTGGTAGAGTCTGAATGGATGAAATGGCGGACGTGACCACGCCCATTACAGTGGACACGCTAGAGGTGGTGATGGCGTAGGAGCTGGAAAAATTTGGAAAGCAGATGGGAAAGCGGTTTTGAGTAGCAAGGTAAAGAAATGAAAGAATCCTTTAAAGCCACTATCGGGAAGGCATTGGGCCCGATCCGAACACAGCTCGATAAGACCTCGAGGCTGTGAAAGAGCTTTTGAAGGGCATGGAGGAGGCCTTGCCACAGCATGAGGGGCGGCTCGTCTCATTAGAAGCGGAGTTGCTGCTCATGGCAGAGAGTAACAAGAGCCTGAGGTCAAAACTAGAGGATCTGGAGAACAAATTAAGGCTCTTGAACCACAGTGATGAGGGCTGCTGGAGGGAGTGGTTGTTGGCCACAATACTGGATTTAGATACCCACCAACTGATTTTAGGGAGGAATTTTAATTGTGTGTTGGACCCGAAGTAAGATTGCTCAAGGCCAAAGTCACTGGCCCCTTCTGGGATGGCGAGGGAGTTAGCTGCATTCATCGAAGAGACAGGAGCCTATGAAATCCTCCACATTCAAATATGGCCCCAACTTATCACCCTGCCCACTATGTCTCACGGATCGATGGCCCCCAAGGAGGATTCCTAATTGGACCCCTTCAGCGTTTTTTTTGGAAGGCCTGCTATTGACATGTCTGGTGTCCCAAGAAATCACCGCATCCATTCGTGCAAAAGATAAGGTGGCCATATTCCATCCAGTGTGCTCATGTTTCAACCTGGACACTAATTATTTGACTTGGGATCGAGCATTAACTCTGTTTCTCTCTCCACAGATGCTGCCAGACCTGCTGGACTTTCCAGCATTTTCAGTTTTTTTTTTAAACACTCAAATAATTTCCACAAGAATGGTGACCAGCAGAGAATATTGAAATAGCCAAAGAACAGTTTCAAGTGGAATGACAACTGTTCGTGGCACAGTTTAAATGTTCCCTTTGATATAATTAGTCACGGGGGGATACACCAGACTTTAGCTCAATGACAAGCTCTTTAATCTTGTAGTATCCCTTTTGAAGTTTCAAGATTTAGGAACAAAAATAATTAGCACTTGCTTACATTATTAGATCTGTCATGAGAGCGGGTGTACGTGCAAACAGAGAGGAGACAATCTTAATGAGGAGAAGGTAATGGAAATCAGGGCAAATATTTTTAAAGGTTATGTAACAGGATTTGAACTGTTGAAGTTCTATAAATAAAGAGAGTGTGGAGATAATATTGAAGCCAGTGGAAAAACACTGTCGCCAACATAAGAAAGGAAATACAAGATATAAAGGCACTTGGATAAAATTCCCACATAGAGTAAATATATTATTATGCTAATGATGTAAATTGAGACGAGTCTGACAGTTCCACAATTATTCCATACATTGTGGAAAACTGTGTGGAATTATAGTTAAGAGTGAAGCTGGCATTTGTGCAACCTGGTTCTTTTATATTTTTAGGCATGCGGTAGATTGTGTGCAAAGAACACCAACATTTCTACGTAGTCTAGATGGCAAGACCTGCAGGCACCCAGCAGCATCAAAAGAAAATGATGGGCGTTTGGATCCACTACTTTCTCTATCTTTTAGTGAGGCTCTCTTTGCCCGCTCAAGTCGTGGAAAAGATCCAATAGCACTCTTTTGAAGAAGAGCAGGGGAATTCTCCATGGTGTCCGAGTCAATTCATATCCCTGAAGCAGCATCATCTCCAAAATGATTCCCCAGTTATTATCATATTGCTGTTTGAGGACCTTGCTTGGTGCGCATTGGCTGCTGTATGCCCTACACGTAGGACAGCTGTTTTGTTGCACCTTCAATCGTTCAGCAGAGTCATAGATAATCCTCTTGGACTAATCAGTGAAGGAATCAAAGGTTACGGGGATAAGGCACGAAAGTGAAGTTGAGAATTATATCAGATCGGTCGTGATCTCATTAAATGGCGGGGCAGGCTCGATGGACCAAATGACCTACTTATGATCCTACGTCTTATGGTCTTACTAGAAACTAGCTCTTATGAGATGTCCTTTATTATTAATGGAAAAGAGAAGGGGCTCTTAGAAATACACAAGATGGCTAGAGGAAAAATACATATTTGATAGCCGATCCTTGTGAGGTATTTACAGTGCAGAAACAGATCATTTGGCCCTAAAGATCTATGCCAGTGTTTATGCTTCAAACACATGAGCCTCCTTCCCCTGCATTTCATCTAACTCATCAGCTCATCCTTCTATTCCATGCTTACCTCGCTTGTCCTTGAATGCATTTATGCTCTTGGCTCAATAACTGCTGGTGTTAGCAAGTTCCACATTCTGGTCACAGAAACAGGTTGCTCCGTAATTCCCTATTGGATTGATTTGTGGCTGTCTTATATTTTAGTCCTCTAGCTCGAGTCTTGCCCATAAGTGTAGGCTGTCAAACCCTTTCAGAATCTTGAAGGCCTCTTCCTAGTCACCTATATGTCTTCTCTTTTCTGAAGACAGCAAGAGCATGTCATTGCTGAGAAGTATATCAGGAGGAGATGGTGACGCAACAGTAATGTCACTGGGCTAGTAACCCAGAGGCCCAAGCTAATGCTGGTGGAATTTAAATTCAATTCATAAAAAATCTGGAATCGAAACCTAGTCTCTGTAATGGTGACCATGAATCACTCATCATTTGCTGCAAAAACCCATCAAGTTCACTAATCGTTTTAAGGAAGGAAATCTGCATTCTTACCTGGTCTCACCTATATGTGACTCCAAACCGCAGTAATGTGCTTGACTCTGAAATGGCCTGGCATGCCACTCCTTCAAGAGCAATTTGGGATGGGCAACACATGGTGGACTTGGCGGTGAAGCTCAAATCCCATGAAAGAATAAAAGCCAGAAGGTTATTGGATTGCATGGATACAATCATTCAGTATAAATAAAAGGACATCATTTTGTTAATATTAATGTTATTGGTCAGACTGTATGCAGAGAGCTGTGCTCAGTTTTGGTCCTCACATGTTGAGCGATTTAGTGGCCTTGAAATAAGTCCAGAGAATTCAAGAATGATTCCTACTTAAAGAACTTCAGTTACTTGGATAGGCTTAAGAACATTGCTCTATTGAATTTCGAGCCGCATAAACTTAGAGGCTCATCAACTAGATGGAGGTTTATAAAATATTAAAGGACTGGATGGTGTTATTGATGGATTATTTCATTTTAACAGATTGATGAGGATCCCAGACAATACAAGTGTAAAAATAGGCTGAATGTTCGGCAGTTCGTCTTTTCCCGGAGTGTGTGCCTGGAATACTTTGTCAGCTGGTGTGGTGGGTGCTGACTCTCTGTATGCCTTCTATAGAGAGCTGGATCAGTTCTTGAACCAGGCCGAGATTGCAGAATGTATATATTTATAGATAGCACTGGTTAATACAATCTCCTGGACTGATTACAATAACCGGGGGGTGTTGGAGAGAAATTATCCAGTGTCAAATATTTCATACCGGCATTGTTTATTCCTCTGGGTCTTTGTCTCACCCAGGAGATTGCATGGGCGGGGTTCATATTGTACCAGTGGCTCAGTTCTAAAACAAAATACTGCAGCTGCTACAAACCTGAAATAAAATCAGAAAATACTGGAAAAACACAGCAGCTCTGGCAGCACCGGGGGAGAGAGAAACAGAGGGTGCGATCCAACCGAATGGAAACAGGGTCCTGTAACGAGCCCGATTAGCTGGGTGTTCCCCTGCTCTCGCAGTGCCAAGAAACACAATGCTATCTACTGTGACTCTGGTTATTTGCAGGGCCTCAGCTGGAACTCCCCGACGAGGCCACTCGCAGTCCCGTTTCTTGCGCTGAGGATCTCTGCTCGCAGAAACCCCTCAGTGCAGGAAAACATCGGACCGTCATTTTTAAATAGTGGCCCAATCTGTCGACCCCCGACGCAACCCCCAACCCCCTCAAGCCCCATTTCACCTATAAGGGGATTCTCGGGTGTCCCGCCGCACCTCAATGGCACAAGGCTCCCCGGGCCCGATCCCTGGCGTGGGAGAAATGCCAGCTTGGAACCTTGGCACTGCCATCCTGGCACGTGGCAATGCCCCTGCCAGCTGGCTGTGCCATCTGGCACCTTGGTACTGCCAGGCTGGAGCCCTGATGCACTGCCAGGGTGGCAGTGCCAGGGGACCAGGATAGCACCAGCAGTGTCAGGCTGCCACCCTGCCTAGAGGTCACGCATCTGATCCTCTGGGAAACCTCCATGAGTGTCATTCATCTGGTCCCCATTTGTGGAGACCGGGACTGACAGCACTCGCCCGTGATCTCCGAGGCAAGGGGGTTCGATTTCACTCCTTGGTTAGATTATGGGGCTCCATATTAGAATGCGACTAGCTGTCTCGCTCTGATGTGCAGTTTTACAAAACAGCGATCCCAGCCACAATGAACAGGATTCAGATCGCAATTTCTCGCAAGATTGCATTAGATCTCGCCAGGCTTGGCAAGCTGGCCAAATCCCGGAAGAGTGATCTACCGGCATCTATCGTCTGCGCCGCGCTACTTTTCAGTGGCAACACCACTGGTAGATCGCACCCAGTTAAAGTTCAGAAATATTAACTCTGTTTCTCTCTCCATAGCTGCTGTCAGACCTGCTGCGTTTTTCCACAATTTATCTCCACTTGCTGGGAAACAGTCCCCACATTTGAACCCTGAATCTATGTACCACGAAGCATTGTACAGCACACATACAGATAGCTGCACCCCCATATCCAGCACAAATACAGATAGCTGCACCTATAGTCCAGCACACATACAGATAGCTGCACCTATAGTCCAGCACACATACAGAAAGCTGCACCCCATAGTCCAGCACACATACAGAAAGCTGCTCCCCAAGTCAAGCACACATACAGATAGCTGCGCCCCATAGTCCAGCACACATACAGATAGCTGCACCCCATAGTCCAGCACACATACAGGTAGCTGCACACCATAGTCCAGCATATGTACAGAAAGCTGCTCCCCAAGTCCAGCACATGCACAGGTAGGGGGAGCATGGTGGCACAGTGGTTAGCATTGCTGCCTCATAGCTCCAGGGTCCAGGGTTCAATTCCAGGTGACTGTGTGGAGTTTGCACTTTGGCCCCATAGCCCAGCACACATATAGATAGCTGCACCCCATAGTCCAGCACACATACAGATAGCTGCAATAGCTGCACCCCGTAGTCCAGCACATGTACAGATAGCTGCACCCATAGTCCAGCACACATACAGATAGCTGCAATAGCTGCACCCCGTAGTCCAGCACACGTACAGATAGCTGCACCCATAGTCCAGCACACATACAGATAGCTGCACCCCATAGTCCAGCACACGTACAGATAGCTGCAATAGCTGCACCCCGTAGTCCAGCACACGTACAGATAGCTGCACCGCATAGTCCAGCACACATACAGATAGCTGCACCCCATAATCCAGCACATGTACAGATAGCTGAACATCATAGTCCAGCACACATATGGATAGCTGCACCTATAGTCCAGCACACATACTGATAACTGCACCCCATATTCCAGCACACATTCAGATAGCTGCACCCCATATTCCAGCACACATACAGATAGCTGCACCCCATAGTCCAGCACACATTCAGATAGCTGCACCCCATAGTCCAGCACACACACAGATAACTGCACCCCATCGTCCAGCACATGTACAGATAGCTGAACATATTAGTCCAGCACACATACAGATAACTGCACCCCATAGACGCAGCACACAGATAGCTGCACCCAATAGACGCAGCACACATACAAATAACTGCACCCCATAGTCCAGCACACATACAGATAGCTGCACCCCATATTCGAGCACACATACAGATAGCTGCACCCCATATTCCAGCACACATACAGATAGCTGCACCCCATCGTCCAGCACACATACAGATAGCTGCACCCCATATTCCAGCACACATACTGATAGCTGCATCGATCATCAAATACTAAAGAGGAAGTCCAGATGCAGAAAATTTGCTGTCCTACATAAACCACTGTCCCAGTAAGGCCCAAGCATCCAAAAGGTTAGCAGACTTATTATCAGCTGACAAATATCTAAAATGAGTAGTAACTACACCTAGCCTAACTTCTCCAGCGCCCAAAATAAAGGTAGATAAAAACTGACTAAAATTATCCGTATACTGTAGGGTCTTTTATCTTTAGATTGTTTTAGGTTTGTACCTGAATATTTAATACTGCTAATGCTGAAATTGGATGAAGACCAAACATTCTTACCTTAATCAACATAAATCATTTGTCAGGAAATTGGGGGATATCTTAATAAAGGATTTTTTTGAAAAGGCAGAGAGAAAAGAAACATTACTTTGTGACTGTCAAACGGGCGACACATGAAGAACTACATGTCCCAACAGAAATGCTTGTTCAACTGTGATCATCGCCATGGCACATGGCTGCCAATTATAATTCATTCTTGGTCAAGCACAACTCATCAACTCACATGTTGAAGAACCAAAGACTGAGCTCCCCCAATGATTCTGTTGATTGCCCAGTGCAGTTCTGCTACCCACTTTGGAAGGAAGGAGAGAATCTGCTATGCTTTCTGCTCCTAATTGCTATCCAGTGACGCATTCAAGAAAGGGCGCATGCGCAATCACAGAGTGAAAACAGGATGATTAGCAATGACTACATAATTGAATACTGATTAACACATTTTATTGATGAATTACCAGAGTGCAGGCAATGCCTGTAAAACTAAACCCCAGCTTGAGTCAGGAGGGGATCTGGACAAACTGATTGGGGTATTAAAAATAATGAGCAATACATTTAAGTGCATATTTAATTTAATTAACTGAAAGGAGGGAACTTCCTAGATAATTTCCGTTCTGGTGGAGATAGCCAATGGCATTTCAAACAGTTTAGACACATGAACAGTTTAAGACCAGAAACGAGCATCATGTCACAACTATTTTATAAAGTAATAAATGATGAGAGTGAACAATTAGGAACATACAGAAAGTATGGGTAGGGCAAAACAGAGCACTAAGACATGTAGGAAGATTTCAAAGGGGCAGCGGAAGGAAGGCTGGATGGCCTGAAAATTGAAGAAAGTTATTGACAAATGAAAGGTCTGTCACAGGATAGACTGACATGGAAAGACTGCTGTAAGCCAAGGGCACATGTGGTATTTAAACAAATTCAAATTCCCCAACATGCATCACCTCAAGGTAGGAATAACTGGACAAGGGTCAGTAAATGATAAGGTAGAATCCATAAAAGGAGGGGGTCTGGACCAATACGAAGCGCAAGGGAAAATATTGACTTTCCTTATAGTCACCATATCAACCCGCCATAAATCACCGTCAGCTAAGCCAAAATTATTTATAATGGAGGATCAAGGTTCCTTGATAACTTTTAACAAATCATATTGACAGCGACCTAATGATCTGATGCTATAAATGTCTTCTTTAAAGTAGCTGCAACACAGCACTTAATTTTCAGTATTAAATAACATTGTTCAGTACTTCATAAAAATTAATTTAAATTGTTTTTTTGATAAATGAACAACGTTGTTGAACTATCCAGATCTGAAGGTTCAAAGCTTGACTTGGACGCACTGTGAACTGTTACTATTAGGATAGTGTCGAACTTCAAAAAGATAGAGACAGATTCATGAAACGGGCGGACAAGTGGCAGATAAAATTTAATGCAGAGAAGTATGAAGTGATTCATTTTGATAGGAAAAACAGACACACAATATAAAATAAAGGATACAATTCCAAAGGGAGAGCAAGAGCAGAGGCACCCTGGTGTACATGTGTACAAATCATTGATGGTGTTTGGACAGGTGAGAAGAGCAGTAAATAAAGCATACATTACCCTTGGCTTTATTAATAGGGGAATAGAGTATAAAAGCAAGGTTTAAGCTTGGCCTCAGCTGGATAAACGTGGTCAATCTGTAGGCCGCGCTTTAGGAAAGATGTGACGGCATTGGAGAGGGTGCAGAAAAGATTCGCGAGAATGGTGCTAAGGATGAGGAACTACAGTGACGTGGATAAATTTGAGAAGTTGGGAGTACTTTCCTCAGAGAAGAGAAAGTTAAGTACAGGTTTGACAGAGGTATTCAAAATCACGAAAATCAGATTGCTCTTAGCTATGATGTTGTACACGAGTGAACTGTTTTGCAGCTGCACTGTCCAAGCACATTTGCGCAGAATTACCATCTAAGTGGGGTGTTGAAGGATAATAGGTATCCATGTAATTGCATCACACCGAACAGTCAATGACATAATAATGTAAGCAGTCGGAGCAGGAGAAGTCCATTTGGCTCTTCAAGCCTGCCGCACAATTCAATACAATCATGGCTCATCTTCGACCTGAGCTATATCTTCCTGCACAATCCCCATATCCCTAAATTTGCTCAGTACCCAAACATGTATTGACCTTGATCTCAAATATACTCAACAACTGAGCATGCCCAGCACTTTGGAGTAGAGAATTTCAAAGATTCACAACCCTTTGAGTGAAGGGCCTTAATTAAATCCTAACTGGCCAACCGCTTATTCTGAGATTGTAATCCAGATTCCCCAGCCATAACAGCAGAAGACATAGGGCGCGATTCTCCCAAAACGGGAGAAATCGTAAGGCTTCCCGCGCGCCCCTTCCCGACTGGGAACCGATTCTGGTCCCCGGTCGGGGCTAGCAGCCCGACGCCGCAAGCTCCGGCATCACGGGCTTAACGAATTTCGTTAAGCCCGCTTGCCGGAGTTAGCGCCGGCTGACGCGTCATATGACGTCAGCCGCGCATGCGCGGATTGAAAGACTCCAACCCGCGCATGCGCGGATGACGTCATCGCATATTTGCGCGAAACCCGCGCATGCGCGGGCCGGGATGCCCCTCAGCCGCCCCGCGAATGGATACTGCGGGGCGGCGGAAGGACAAATAGTGTGCGGGCATCGGGCCCGCTGCCCGCGATCGGTGCCCACCGATCGCGGGCCCATGGCACCCTTGGCACGGCCGTGGTACTGCCGTGCCAATCGGTGCCATGGTTATAAAAAGCGAGTTGTTCCCGCCGTTTTTACGAACGGCCAGACCAGGTCTGTTTGCCGTTCGTAAAAACAGCGTAAAGGGCTGGGACTTCTGCCCATCGAACAGCTGTGAATCGCTGCCGGCCGTAAAAAAACGGCGGCAGCGATTCGTGTCGGGAGTTGGGGGGGGTGGGGGAGAATAGCGGGAGGGCGGGAAAAATGTCGGGAAGGCCCTCCCGCTATTCTCCGACCCGTCGTGGGGGTCGGAGAATTTCGCCCATAGTGTTGCTCTATTAATAATGTTGGTGAATCACAAGCCTTCCCTTATATCGATCAAATGACCATACAACCAGTTAGTTAGTTCAAAAGATGGTTTATTTACATGCACAAGAGTTACCTCAACATGCAAACACAGTGGGGGTGATTCTCCGGTCCGCGGACCAAGTTTCACGATGGCGAGAACAGGGTCCGGGCATGACTTATTCTGGCCCCCACAGGGGGCCAGCACGGCGCTGGAGCGTTTCATGCCACTCCAGCGTCCTTACGCGCGACAAAATGGGCACCGCGCCAACCTGCACATGCGCAGTTGGGGCAGCTCAAACCTGCGCAGTTGGGCCACGCCATCCTGCGCATGCACGGGGAACCTCTTACGCGCGCCGGCCCCGACGCAATATGGCGTGGGTATTCAGGGGCCGACCACGGCGGAATGTAGGCCCGGGGGGGGGGCCTGCCAATCGGTGGGTCCCGATCACGGGCCAGACCCCTTCGGAGGCCCCAACACCCCCTCCACCCGGTGAAAGAGCCCCCCCCACCCCCCCCCCACAGGCCGCCGCCCCCCAAGCATTCCTGCAGAGTTCCCACCGGCAGCGACCAGGGGTGGATGGTGCCGGTGGGACCCTGTCGTGTCAGAGCGGCCACTCGGCCCATTCGGGCCGGAGAATCGCCGTTCGCCGTTTGCGCCGATTCTCCGAGCAGCCCGGCGTGATTTCGGGGGGTGGGAGAATCGCGTGCGGGGGTCGGGGCGGCATGCCGTGATTCGCACAGCGCCCCAGCGATTCTCCCACCTGGCGGTGGGGGGGGGCGGGGGGGCAGAGAGAGAATACCGCCCAATATCTACTACAGGTTAAACTACACGTATCAGCTACAATAACCTATACTTAACTTCAGGGCAACCGGCACTGTGCAAATGGGTCAGGCCTTTATCTGAATTTCACTTGGCTGGTTCGAAGAAAGCGGCTCTGTCTCTGCTGGGCTCATCAGTCAGGTAGCGATCGTTGGTCTTGAACTTAACTGGCTGTTCCTGCTGCAATTGGGCTGGCACAGGCCGGATCCAAAAGAGACAGAACACATGGCGGTGTGCTCTTTTATCCCTCTGGGATTTCGCCCTCTTTGGGGGAGGGAGGGGGGGGGGGGGGGGGGGGGGGGGTAAGAGGGGGGGGGAGGGGGAGGGAGGGGGAGGGAGGGGGGGAGGGAGGGAGGGGAGGGGGGGGAGAGGGGGAGGTGGTTCGATCAGGCCTGGTTACCTGTGTTTCAGATACACATAGCCTCTCTATCTGTCGGAGTGCTGGGTTGGCCATAATTCCCATGGTCCTTTGCAGGTGGCCATCTTAGATGGCTACAATAGGGGCAGAATTAGGCCATTCGACCCATCGAGTCTATTCCGCCATTCAATCATGCCTGATGTTTTTCTCATCCTCATTCTCCTGCTTTCTCCCCATAACCCCTGATCCCCTTTTTAACCAAGAACATATCTTTCTCTGTCTTAAAGACACTCAGTGATTTGGCCTCCACAACCTTCTGTGGCAAAGAGTTCCACAGATTCACCAACCTCTGGCTGAAGAAATTCCTACTCGTCTTGGTTTTAAAGGATCGTCCCTTTAGTTTGAGATTCCGTCCTCTGGTTCTAGTTTTTCCTACAAGTGGAAACATCCTCTCCTCATCCACTCTATCCAGGCCTCGCAGTTATCCTGTAAGTTTCAATACGATCCCCCCTCATCCTTATAAACTCCAACAAGTACAGACCCAGAGTCCTCAACCGTTCCTCATATGGCAAGTTCTTCATTCCAGGGATCATTCTTGTGAACCTCCTCTGGACCCTTTCCAAGGCCAGCACATCCTTCCTTAGATACAGGGCCAAAAATGTTCACAATACACCAAATAGGGTCTGACCAGAGCCTTATACAGCCTCAGAAGTACATCCCTGGTCTTGTATTCTAACCTCTCGACAGGAAAGCTAACATTGCATTGCCTTCTTAACTGCCGACTGAACCTGCACGTTAACCTTAAGAGAATCATGAACAAGGAATCCCAAACCCTTCATGCTTCTGATTTCCTGAGCATTTCCCCATTTCGAAAATAGTCTATGCCTCCATTTCTCCTTCCAAAGAGCATAACCTCACACTTTTCTACATTGTATTCCATCTGTCACTTCTTTGCCTATTCTCCTAGCCTATCCAAGTCCTTCTGCAGCCTGCCTGATTCCTCAATACTACCTGTCCCTCTACAGATCTTTGTATCATCTGCAAACTTAGAATCAGTGCCTTCACTTCCTTCTTCCAAATCATTAATGTATATCATGAAAAGTTTGGTACCTGCACCGACCCCTGAGGCACACCACTACTCACCGGCTGCCATCCTGAAAAACACCCCTTTATCCCCACTCTTTGCCTTCTGCCAGTCAGCCAATCCTCTATCCATGCCAGGATCTTACCCTTAACACCATGGGCTGTTAACTTATTTAACCGTCTCCTATGCGGCACCTTGTCAAAGGTCGTCTAGAAATCTAAATAAATCACGTCAACTGGTTCTCCTTTGTCCAACTTCCTTGTTACTTCCTCAAAGAACTCTAACAGATTTGTCAGACATGACCTCCCCTTGACAAAGCCATGCTGACTCAGTCCCATTTTATCATGCACTTCCAACCACTCCGCAATTTCATCTTTAACAATGGGCTCTAAAATCTTACCAATGACTGAAGTCAGGTTAACCAGCCTATAATATCCTGTCTTCTGCCTCCCTCCCTTCTTAAACAGTGGTGTTACATTAGCCACTTTCCAGTCCTCTGGGACCCTTCCTGCCTCCAGTGATTAGCACTCAAGAATATATGCTTTACAGACATGTTCTTTAAGACTGATTGAAAGAAAAGACATGAATCCTGTCAGAACCATACATAAACGTTGCCTGTATTTCTTCAGAAGCTGCTTCAGCTTGTTTCAGCTCACCTTTGAACCGCATTCTTCGTACTGCCTGGAAAGAAACTGCTGATCTATCTACAGACATATCTTTTAACTGAACTGAGATGCTTGACTTCTGCTCACATCTCCAACCAACTCTCCACTAACAGTGTATTCCTGCAAAACGTCTGATACTTTGGCTCCTCCCAGTAATTACATAATCTTACTAAACTGAAGTCTAATTAACTTCACAGGGAACCCCCCTTAATCCAAACAACATTTCATATGCCAAAGCTTTTATGGTGGCCTAATTGCACCCCTGGCTTCCAAAATCTTTCGATCCAGGATTCTTTAAAAATACTACTAGCCCAGACTTTTAACCCTTACTGCATCAAATTCCTACAGTACAATATATCTGAAATTCTGACATTCATCACAACTCCTTTCAAAGGTATTAAGGAAAGACAATAAAAATGCTGGCCTAACCAGTGACTCCCTGTCCCATGAAAGAATGAAAATAAAATATAGGCCCAGTTTATTCAGTCTCCCTTCAAGGACAATTCCATCATTCCAGGAACCCTTGTTGGACTCCCTTTGGAGCAAATACTCACCTCCTTAGGTATAAAGATGAAAACTTCACCCTGTCCCAAGTGTGGCCTCATCAATGCCCTGTATAATCGTAGCAAGACTTCCATGTTCTTATAACTTTAATCCCTTTGGTAACATGCCATTTGCCTTTATAAGTACTTGCTGTAATTGCATCTTTACTTTTAGTGATTTATGGACAAGGACATCCAGCTCCATCTGCAGGCAAACATTTCCAAGTCTCTTACCATTCAAAATATATTCTGTTTTTTAATTTTTCATACCAAAATGAATACCTTCACATTGTGTCACATTGTATTCCATCTGTCATGCTCTTGCCCACTCAACCAACTATCCCAGACCCCTCTGCAGTCTTTTTCCTTCTCATTGCTTACTTTCCCAGCAAACTTTGCATTGTCACCAAACTTGGGATCCATCACACTCAACAGGAAAGGAAAAAAGCTGTTTTGCTTCTTTTTAAGCTAACAAGTGCAACCTGGTAAGATTCAGTTGGGGATGGACCATGAAACTTTAGGGAAGGAAATCTGCCGTCCTACACGTGGCCTACATGTGACTCCAGACCCACAGCGATGTGGCTGACTCTTAACTGCCCTCTGAAATGGTCTGGCAAGCCACTCAGTTGTATCAAACTGCTTAAAGGGCTTAAAGGGCAATTAGGGATGGGCAGTGAATGCTGGAGTCAGCGACACCCACCTATAAATTAATTTTTTGGAAAAGTTGCACAAAAGCAAACTCAGATTCTTAATGCACAGTGAAGGACGTCACCGAGTGAAATTCAACTCAAAATTACCTCTGATTACAAGGGTTCCAGTGAATGGGTTGCAAAGGCTGCAAAGAACAAACAACAAAAGAAATCACAGACATCAACCACTGCACTTCAAAGGCAAGGTGAGGAGAACAAATTATGCTCTTTCTCAAAAAAAAAGATGGGCTTCACATTTTTTGAACTACAATGTAGACATTAGTGATCAAAATTGAACAGCAATTTAAAATATTAGGAGAGGTTTTTTTCTGTTTGAGCTTTCCGTCATGAAAAATAATACCACCACCTAGTGGAATGCTTGGGTTTACAGACTGTCTTCAAAAGAACTCCGGCTCTAATTTAATCTCTGTCAGTGTTTTTCAGCAATTAAATATGCCTGAAGATCAAGTGGGGATGTTGTTCATCTATTGCATCATGAGAAACAGGAAATACATATCCAAATTCTAAAGGTGTTTGAAGGTCATATTCTGAGAGATAGAAATTGGGCAGATATTACATATTTGCATCATCACGTCCAGCTATATCAAACTGATGGCTGGAGCCAGCTGAGTGAGCCAAATGACCTATTCACAGTCCACAGATTCTTGGAGACTTCATTATCACAAATCACTTTCAACATTCTAAACTGAAAAAGAACAAAATTTGTTTCCTGAGAAAAGATACATCAATGAGGAATTTAATTGGAAACAAAAGAACTGAACACTAGAGGTGAGGGGAGAGTGACTGCCCTTGGCATCAAGACAGCATCTGACCGAGTGTGGCATCAAGGTGTCCTAGCAAACCTGGAGCAAATAAGAATCGGGGAAAACTCTCCACTGGTTGAAGTCATACCTGGCATAAAGGAAGATGGCAGTGGTGATCGGAGGTCAATCATCTTAGTTCCAGGACATCACTGCAGTAGTTCCACAGGGCAGTACTGTAGGCCTAACCATCTTCAGCAGCTTCATTAATGACCTTCCTTCCATTATAAGGTCAGAAGTGGGGATGTTCGTCTTTGATTGCACAATGTTCAATCGTGTTCACGACTCTGCAGATACTGGCGCAATCACCTACCAAATCGGGAACCAAGCTGTTGTCTTTGGTCCTTTGTACTTCATGAAGAAACTCATAAAACACTTTGACTTGTCCAAACCCAAATCTTTTATTGAGTCTTGTGTGGTAAGATAACATTCTGGCAGCACGGTACCATTGTGGATAGCACAATTGCTTCACAGCTCCAGGGTCCCAGGTTCGATTCCGGCTTGGGTCACTGTCTGTGCGGAGTCTGCACATCCTCCCCGTGTGTGCGTGGGTTTCCTCCGGGTGCTCCGGTTTCCTCCCACAGTCCAAAGATGTGCACGTTAGGTGGATTGGCCATGATAAATTGCCCTTAGCGTCCAAAATTGCCCTTAGTGTTGGGTGGGGTTACTGGGTTATGGGGATAGGGTGGAGGTGTTGACCTTGGGTAGGGTGCTCTTTCCAAGAGCCGGTGCAGACTCGATGGGCCGAATGGCCTCCTTCTGCACTGTAAATTCTATGATATAGAGCACATTATCATGGAGTCTGCTAACTACTCCTCTGAAATGAAATGATACGAAATGAAAATCGCTTAGTGTCACAAATAGGCTTCAAATGAAGTTACTGTGAAAAGCCCTAGTCGCCACATTCCGGCACCTGTTCGGGACGGCTGGTCCGGGAATTGAACCGTGCTGCTGGCCTGCCTTGGTCTGCTTTAAAATCCAGCTCTTTAGCCCTGTGCTAAACCAGCCCCAAATCAAAATTACCTCTGATTACAAGGGTTCAAGTGAATGGGTTGCAAAGGCTGCAAAGAACAAACAACAAAAGGAATCACAGACATCATCCACTGCACTTCAAAGGCAAGCTAAGGAGAACAAATTATGCTCTTTCTCAAAATAAAGAAGATGGGCTTCAAATTGTTTTCACAAATTATCAACTCTGGAACTTGCACCTAGCACTGACCATTCACACGTACATCTTATTACCCTCTCAATCTTCTTCTGAAGGTAGCCGGATGAGTCTCTCTTTATATCACCAAGAAAGCACAACAGCGCCTATACTTCCTCAGCAAACTAAGGAAATTCGGCATGTCCACATTAACCCTTACCAACTTTTACAGATGCACTATAGAAAGCATCCTGTCAGGCTGCATCACAGCCTGGTATAGCAACTGCTCGGCCCAGGACCGCAAGGAACTTCAGAGAGTTGTGAATACCGCCCAGTCCATCACACGAACCTGCCTCCCATCCACTGATTCCATCTACACCTCCCGCTGCCGGGGGAAAGCGGGCAGCATGATCAAGGATCCCTCCCACCCGGCTTACTCACTTTTCCAACTTCTTCCATCGGGCAGGAGATTCAGAAGTCTGAGAACATGCACGAACAGACTCAAAAACAGCTTCTTCCCCACTGTCACCAGGCTCCCAAATGACCCTCTTATTGACTGACCTCATTAACACTACATCCTGTATGCTTCAACCGATGCCAATGCTTATGTAGTTACATTGTATATCTTGCGTTGCCCTATTATGTATTCTCATGTATTTTCTTGAATTGTTTAATTCCCTTTTCTTCCATGTACTGAATGATCTGTTGAGCTGCTTGCAGAAAAATACTTTTCACTGTACCTCGGTACACATGACAATAAACAAATCCAATCCAATCCAATCCAATCCGTGATGGAACCATCAATTCAGCGAACACGTGTAGTTGGATCTGAACAGAGGCTTTAATACACTTACAATAGAGCCAGCGTATTCGTCGTTGAACTTCAGGTGAACTGGCAGGCTGGCTCTAAGGCACTGATCTTTATACATCAGTCCCAGGGGGAGGAGTCCTGGGCGGAGCCACGGGAGGAGCCCAGTATAAACTCTCGCGTACTCCCAGCGCGACTCCCCCTGGTGGTCGGATAGTGCAACTGCACTTACAATGGGTAGATAACGAACATATATACATGGAGTGATATTGGCAACCATATATAGTGTGAATCACATTCACCACATTCCGAGTCACAGGTCATATGACTTTGGTCTAAATACCACATGGTGTGTTTGTACCGCCACCTATTGGTTGGAGATCACACACCATCCAACCATCATATAGCACATAGGCCTATGACCATATCCCCCTTCCTCACAAAACATTGAGATAATTTTTTCTTTCAATTTTTTGGACACCGTGATGTATTTTGGGGAGTCTCTTGGTTTTGGTTGTTTTCTTTGTAGCAGCCTCTGGCATGGCACTGGCTGTCGTTGTGTGTTGTGTGTTTGCAGAGGTTTAGACATCGCATCATCTCTAGGTGGTGTGACCACACCCACTTTTTTGCCCCATCGACATGCTGGATCACCTCGGTTTCTAGTGACGGCATGAAGGATGGAACTGGGATTGGCGGTTTCTTCTTGGCGTGCTGGAGCATCGGTGACTTGCTCGTCGTCACTGCAGGTGACTATAGTTTCTGGCTAAGCTGATCCAAGCACTGGGTCTTTCTGATCAAACTCGGAAATGTGCGAGTGGTCCATGGAGCTGCATAATGAGATGGTCATCAGGTCGTGCTCACAAGGCAGCACGGTGGCGCAGTGGTTAGCACTCTGCCTCACGGCGCCGAGGCCCCAGGTTCGATCCCGGCCCTGGGTCACTGTTCATGTGGTGTTTGGACATTCTCCCTGTGTCTGCCTGGATCTCACCCCCCACAACCCAAAGATGTGCACGACAGGTGGATCGGCCATGCTAAATTGGTTAAAAAAAAATTTTTTTTATGTCGTCCACAGAGTCAGTGTCAGAGTTGCCTACTATTGCAATCTCCACATCGCTGTAATCAGCATCTTCATCGATGTCCTCCCATTCATCATCGGTGTCGTTGACTGCTTGAGAGTAAATTACTGGAGCCATTTCTAGGACTGGTAACGGATCACCACATATCTCCGAGGCCAGTTTTTCCAAGATTGGAACGACTTCTTGTGCCTCTGGTTCAATCAATAGCTGATCTTCAGTTGTAGCAGGAGCTTCAATTTCTACATGCGCCATCTCTAAACTCCCGTTCTCCAGAGTCCAGCGCGGTCTGGGCGAACCCCATAACCACCTCTTCGATGCTTGCAGGCCACCGGAGCCTTTCACCTGGAGCCTCATCTGTGCTGCTGGAGAAGCATTGTACAAACAGCTCATAGTGTTCATCATCCATCTCACCTTCCATGTCATCACTTTCTGCATCATCATCGATAACTTCAAGCAGATGTTCACAGTAACCGGCCTCAGATTCAGCAACACCACCTGTCTTGTCACATGAAAAATTTAACTTTGCATAAGGAGTATTTGTTTTTGATACAGAGCAGCAAGTTCAAAATCAGCCTTTTGTTTGGCCGCCAAAACGTGGCTTAAAATTCCACCCTGTGGAACTTCAGTGGCACTGAAGAAATTGAAGAATTCTTCATTGGATCTGGTTCTTATCGCTGTTCTTGGATTGCTCCAACCCCTATGTTTTGGTTTTGTTCGAATTGTTCTCACTGTTACATTTTTGTCCTCCCTCCAGTCGATTGTGCAGCCTGTCCAGCCGATGATTTGTGGTACAGCAAAGAACGATTTCAGTGGCCGTGAGTCCAACTCATACACTTTAGGGATCATCTCATTCGTGAAATACTCATTAGGCCCGAATATAAACTCCAGAGTGAAGCTACACGGCTTCTCATGTTCTGTCAATTTAACACTCACACCTTGCAATGCTTTAATACAAGTTCATTATGATCTTGTATCATGCCATTGATCCCATGCACATTCTTCAAGACTTAACCAGAATTGCACATGCTCCCCAGCAGTTCCGATTCTTTGTCTGATTTGTCATCCTCCACTTGGGCTTCTTGTGAATCCTTATAAACAGTGCGTACTCTATTATCCTGTAGAGATGTGCAGTATTCAGCTGGCCATCCTTCCTCTGGGATACATATTCGCTGACCAAATTCAGGGACTCACATAAATTTGCTCCTAGGGTGGACTCACGATTTGCGTTCACGTGTCTTTTATTGTGCACCCAGGCTTCTAGGTCACATTCCTCCATAGTTTCAAACTCATTTCCACTGTAGTCAAGTAGTGTCCATGGACGATTTACAATTGTCAACATCTGCCACAGAGCATGCAGATCACGCACTCCGAGGAGGTTTGCCTTTGCTCCCATGTCAAGCTTACACTTCACCATCAACTCATTCAACAGCACTGGAATGGTCCATCTGTTTTCGATGGTACCAATAGGGCCATGACTGTCATTGAAGTGGGTCACCAAAATGTATGTCTTGCCCAGTGTTGGACTCACCATGTCTGTGGTCGATATCGAATCCACAAAGAACAAGTCACCAAGGGTCAGCTCATCTGTTGCACTTATCGACCTCAACCGGAACAATATCGTTCGAAGTATTGCAACGCGTTATCATAGCATCTGTTGTGCTTTTCAGTGCCAAAGGCAGAGTATTATACAGCTCTGCTGCCTTTGAACCTACTGACTTTAACAGCAATGCAAGAAGCCTGTCTTCAGACTGTGCCTGCAGACTTCAAGCTAAAAGGTAGAGTTGGAATTGCTGCTGAAAGAAGTGCCAATTTTGTTCCACGTTACCCGTGAACCGGAGGTGGGGGGGTACCCTGACTTCTTGAATCTGTAGCTCCCAGATCTTCTAGTGCGTTGGGTTGCCTCAGGATGCAGTTGACTAGACAGGTCTTTAAGCCGAATGCCCAAATGCCTAACATTGTCACTGCCGTTGCTATCTTTGAATCTTCAGTACTCATGGTACCATGTTGTGCTTGGTCCTTTGTCCTTACGAAGGAACTCACCAAACATTTTGACTTGTCCAAACCAGAATATTTTATTGAGTCTTGTGTGATAAGATAGCAATCTGATACAGACCACATTATCATGGAGTCTGCTGACTACTCCTCTGAAACTTGCGCCTAGCACTGACCATTCACATATATGTCTTATTACCCTCTCAATCTTCTTCTTAAGATGGCCGGATGTGTCTCCCTTTACATCTGAGTCACATGACCTTGGTCTAGCGATCGCATGTGAGTCTGTACCGCCACCTGCTGGTTGGAGGTCGCACATCATCCAACTCTGATATAGCCCATTGGCATATCACCACAAGCCAGGGGCCAATCAGTTTCTGATCTAACCGGCCTGCCCCTAATACTGATATCCGGATCCCGCCTCAGGGTGGCGAGAAACCACGAATCACCAATTAAGACTAATCTCCATCCCATGACATTGAATGTGTCACCGCATTGCAATTAGGAGGTTCAGCGGCTTTGGGTCCTCATACCACCTCCAGGATCATGTGCACCCATAATGGGGCTTCCAGCTGCTGCCTGTCTGACCCACCAAACACCCCCATGACAGGACCATCCCTGATAATGTGGTGAAGGTCAATTTAACCCCCATTGGCCGTGGCTGCCACTGAAGGATATTATTAATGGGGAATTGGCAATTCTAATAAAGTGAGCACTTCACAGCTCCAAAGTGGATCCCCGTGGGTATATGTGCCTTGACAAGCATCACAAGCAGGTTGTGATGCCTGGGCAATTGTCCTGAGCTCCAGAGGCATCAACACCACAGAGGCAGCAGCCAACATTAGAACACCCAACAGCTAGGCCACAGCACTGGGCACATCCCTGCGACCAGATGTTGGGTGCATGGACCTGGGAGAGAACCAGGGCCCAGTCCAGCTCACGTTTCACCCACTATCTGGGGTACAGGGTCTGAGGTCTGGAACCCAGAGGCCACTGCTGTGGCTGGGGGAGCATGTGCCGAGTGTGTTGGATGGCATCCTGAGGGATGGCATGGGGTGTGAGGGTGGCATCTGAGGGTACCAGGGTGGAATCCATAACTGATTGTCAGTCTCACACCCTCTCCAATTCCTTATAGATGTTACATTATGGACAATATTTTGGACCCCATGGAAGCTGCCCTCATTGAGGCGTTGGCAATGCAGGAGACCAGATGGTGGAGAAGGTGGCGGCGGCAGCAGCGTTGACAGAGCTCGAGGCGGCAACCCATGTGCAGCACCTGGCAACCCATCAGGCCAGGGAGGGGCTCAGAGAGGGAGGCCGGTTACGGCCCAAGGTGTAAAGACGTCATTGGTCCTTTGAACAGGTGACAGACAGCATGGGCCGCAGAAGGCTCTGCCTGAATAAGGGGACAGTGCGGCACCTGTGCCATGTCCTTGTGTGGACTTGGCATCACGTGAAGGAGGAGGATATCCACTCGCAATCCTGAGCTTTTATGCCTTGGGTTTATTCTAGGGCTTGAGAAGGACTATTGCAGCATTTCCCTACCAACAGCCCACAAGTCCATCCCTACCAACAGCCTACAAGTACAACAACATGCTCTGTTCGCGCCGGAAGCCGACTACATAAACTTTAACCTGGACCAAGCCCGTCAAGATGCCTGAGCAGCAGAATTCTCCACCATCATTGGGATGCCCCATGTCCAGGGGTAATAGATGGCATGCATGTCGCCTTGAACGTACCACGCAATCCGGGAGTGCCCTTCATCAAGAGGAAGGGGTTCCACTCCCTGAATGCCTAACTTTTGTGCAACCACCACCTGAAGATCATGCACATGTGTGCATACTTTCCCAGGAGTGTGCACGACAGCAACATCTTGAGGCAGTCAGAGATCCCCAGCATCTTCAAGAGACACTCCAGGGTGACCTGTTGGCTCTTGTAGGATAAGGGATGCCCACTTAGAACCTGGCTAATGATGTCAGTATGGAAGTCGGAGACGGATGCAGAGACCCGGTATAACAAGGTCCTTGTGGCCACCCAGACTGTCATTGGGCTGTTTAAAATGCGGTTCCAATGCCTTGACCGGCTGATGGCACACTGCAGTACATCCCCCAGAGGGTCGCTTGCTTTGTGGTGGTCTGCTCTACCCCCCACAACCTGGCACCGGGTGACTTGCTGGGGGTGGATGAAGAGGAACATGCAGCCACCAAAGAGGCAGAACCAGACCAAGATGGGCTGGAATATGAGCCCTATGGGCCTGTGGGACCAACCGGAGGGTGGAGGACAGGCGGCAGCAGCAAGGGTCCAGCATGCCCAGAGGACCAGGGAAGCCCTCATCCTCACCTGCTTCTCATAGGATATGGCTTATCACTCCCCCTCTCCCCTTCTCACCCTCTCTCTTCCCACATCTATGCACCCCACCCTATCCGCCTCACGCTATGCCCGCCCACCCCCCGATCATTCCCCCACCCACCGGTCCATTACATGTTCCCCAATCTCTATGTTCCACACTCCCAGGTTGTGTGTTGCATCATTCCAGGGTGATGGGGCCTATGTCTACATTGTCAGTGGGTCAATATGGGCCAGCGTGTGATGAGACCCCGCTGCGGGCTGAGCTCTTGTGCTCCTCAATCTATGTCTGACTCCTGTCTGTCTGCTGCTAGCTCACTCACACCCATCATCTGCACGTGGTATGCCTTATGGGGAGGGGTCTGGGGCCAGAGGAGGGTGATAGGCTACTGGGGGAAGAGGATGCATGCTGGCCCACAGTACGGAATAACGTGACAAAAGCTTTGCATGTATCGGGTGTAACGTGTTTTAATGTTGTACAATCGTGACCCCAACTGTCCCTAGCTCCAGATGGTGCTGACCCCCACCCTCAGTGATCCTCTATCTGCTTAGCCTTCTGTGCTCTACCGTTACATCTCAGTGTTTCCCCAGGATGCACAACACAGAGGAGGGGGCAGCCTACTGCATCTCATGGACTTTGATGCCCCTGGCGGACATCCTCTGGAATGCCTGGAATCGGAGGGCCCCGTCCAACTTGCCGCTGGCACCTCAGGATGGAAGGAAAGCTGGATTGCGCTCTGGATGTTCCTGCGTCACCTGGCTCTGCCAGCCTGGCAGCACTCCAATGTCTGCACCATGGTGTTGATGCCCTTAGCGATGCCTTTGTGGGCGGGCCATGCTCTGCAATGCCTTGCCAATGTCCACCTTCATCTGGACACAGTCCTCAGCAACCGGGCCATGCTCTGGAGTGCCTCAGGATGCCCAGATGAGATTGGGATATGCTCTGTAGCACCCAACAAGGTCCACCTGAGACCAGATCATGCGCTGCAGTGCCTCGGCAATGCCCACCTGAAACTGGGACATTTTGGAAAGGTCCTGCTGCCCCAAGGACAAATGCCCAGCCACGGTAGTCAATGACTGTCCTACGCCTTGGACACCTTTATTTTACGCCATGCTCCATGCTTTCCACATGGTCGCCACCCTCGCAATGTTGGCCTCAGTGCCACACATTGCCGGCGCAATCTCCTGCGTTCGTAGCCTTTGCAACTCCTCCAATCGGCAATAGACCCACTGAAGCATCACTGACATCCCCCTTTAAATCTCACGGCTGCACCTTATCAACTGCATCAGCTCTAGGAAAGCCAGGTCCAGAGGCTCAGCATCTGACTGGGACTCAGCTAAGTCCTGGGATCCAGCAGACCTCGGACTGCTGTCTCCACTGGACATTCCTGCCTCCACTGTCTGCTCATCTGCAACTATGCGGTGCTCACCAGATCGTGCCCCAGAAGCCTGTCTACTACTTTTCCCACCGAGATGTGTGTCTCTGCTTTGGTAGAGGGAGGGGGTGACAGCCCTGATACATTAATGGGAGCATCCTCAGAGCTCTCCGAGGTGTTCTCATGGGTGGCATGTGGGGGTGAGAGGAGGGGGCACCTTGGATGGGCTGGTGCCACCGGATGAAGATCATACGGGAGAATGGATATGTGGTCAGTCAGAGGGACGGTCATCATCCTGACATGAACAACTCACGTGTGACAAGTCATCTGGGTGGGGGCCGGTGGATACTCACCCCTGCAGCGCAGACCATTCTCTATGTCAGTGACCGATCTGTCCTGGACCACCCACGTGGGCTGCAGGGCCATTACTCGCAGGGTGTGAGGGTCCCAAGGTCCGGTCCCCCGCAGCACGTCTGGTCCCTTTCCTGTCTGTTTCGGCCCAACATCTCCCCGGGGGCACATAGAGGGCATCATGAGCCACACGCTTCATACGTCGTGGGGGGGGGGGAACATGGTGGGAAACAGACAGGCCCACCACTGCTGGGTATGGGTGGGGTGTTGTTGCTCGTTCTGGGTGAGTGTGCTTTACACTCAATTTGGCTCTGTTTCATTCCTTAGCTCTAGAGTCGCCAGGTATCGTTAAGATACCGCCACAAGTTTCAAGTTCAAGTTCAGACCAATAACTCAATACACCAGTTAGTAAGTTCAAACAAGACACGTTTATTATAATAGTTATCTACTAATTATGCATATAAAACTACAAGACTAGGCTAATCCTACCACTAACAGGCCAATACTTATCTGGAATAAGGGAACTGCCGGATCAGGGAACAACGGCCTCTTGCTTTGTCCTGGATCCGCAGGCTTCCAGTCGGTGTGGACTAAAGGGGTCAGGAGTGTCTACTCTCGTAGTGTGCGTTGTATGACACTTACCTGGTAGCGGCTGCTGACCAGGCCTCTCCTTCTCACGGTCTTCTGCTGCAACGGTGGTCAAGGAGAGTGCTGGCTAAGAGGAGCTGGTCAAGAGAGCTGGTCAAGAGAGCGAATCAGTTCTGGGACCTGTCTTTTATAGGTCCCAGGGGCTTCGTCTCCTTCAGGGCGGACCCTCTATAAACCTGCAATCGATTGGGTCTCATCCCAATCGATTGATTTGAATTTCCCCAATAACGGGGCTGTCCCTCGATCACCGGCCGATTCCTTACAGCTTATTTGTGCCCTTTGTCTTAGACTCTACTGGCGCCGGAATGTCTGGCCTTCCATAGAATGTTTAACTGTTGTGTCCATTGTGCCTGGGAATCACCGTAAATCGCTTCATTAATATGCGCAGCTTGTTAGTTACAATTCTGTCGGGTTTCTGTGGCAGCTAGAATACAGGGGATTCTGCAGACTGCTGGTTTCTTTACCAGTGTCCATTTTACCCTGCAATCTTTGCGTTCTTCCATTTTGTGTGAGGAAGTGGCCAACCCAGGTGGCTACAGTGTGATGGTGGATGCCAAGGTGTGCTAGGGTATGTCGCAGTATGTGCTGGGGTGGGGGAGCAGATGTAGGTTCGTCGGGGGGGGGGGGGGGCCTCTGGGCATAGCAGGCGGGACCGGTGCCAGGGGCCAGTGTCAGTTCACATGTGTGAACCAGTGGGTGTGTTGAACTTCTTGCAGCACTCGGTGGCGGTCCTCCCGGTACCACTCGCCGAGCTGACGGTCACTCCCACTGCATCCCAGGCAGCACTGGCTGCCCTGTGGCTGGCCCTCCGAGCCCCCAAGGTATCCCTTCTGGACGCCACCGCGTCCATCAGTCTGGCCAGTCAGCATCCTTGCATCGTGCATGGCTGTATGCAGTCTCAGGTTTGTTCTGCGGAATCGATTTAAGTGCTGCTCCCCCTCGTTAACGGGGAGCTGCTGGTTGTGGTCCCGCCAAATCATCCGGGGATTAAACATTTCATTAACGTTGGATAATGGTGATGGCCTCACCTGGTCGGCTGTCAGGAGACATCCGGCATTTCCCGCTCGCTGTCACACAGAAACATTTCCGTTAGATCACTCCGACTGAAGCAGCCCATGTCTGAATGCAGCAAAACCTGGGGAATTTCCAGGTTTCGTCTGACAAGTGGCAAGTAACATTCATGTGATACAAGCGACAGGCAATGGCCATCTCCGATAAGAGAGAATCTAACCATCGCCCCTTGACATTCAATGGCGTTACCATCGCTGAATCCTCCACAATCAAAATCCTCAGGGTTATCATTGACCAAAAATTTTACTAGACTAGCTATATACATACTGTGGCCACAAGAGCAAGACAGAGGCTAGGAATCCTATGTCGAGTAACTCGTCTCCTGACTCTTCAAAGCGTGTCCACTGTTTACAAGGCACAAATCAGGAGTGTGTTGGAAAACTCTTCACTTCCCTGGATGAAAGCAGTTCCAACAATACAAGACATTCGACGCCATGCAGGACAAAGCAACCCAAACCACAAACATTTTCTCCCTCCACCACTGACACATAGTGGCAACATTATGTACCATCTACAAGTTGCGGTGCAGCAACTCACCAAGGATCCTTAGGCAGCACCTTCCAAACCCACGACCACCACCATCTAAAAGGACAAGAGCAGCAGACACACAGGAACACCACCATCTGGAAGTCCCCACCAAACCACTCACTATCCTGACTTACAGATAGATGGCCATTCCTTCAGTGTCGCTGGGTCAAAATCCTGGAAATATCTCCCTAACGGCGCTGTGGATGCATCTACGCCACATGGAGTGCAGCAGTTCAAGAAGGCAGCTCACCACCACAAGCAATTAGGGATGGGCAATAAATATTGGCCTAGCCAGCGACGCCCACATCCCAAGAATGAATTCCAAAAACATTAAGATAAAGTTTCTACAGCTTTACCCAAGTTGAAGCATTGAAAAGGTTACCTTGCTATCCCTTATTTTTACAAAAATTCATCCTGAATGTTGTTTTCTTGTTAACAAAGGTATCTTTCAATGCACTAAAACCTTCCTTAATTTCGTTATTTGGCGTGACTGACTGTCTGCACTGTGGAGATAGGAACATTCTTAAAGCACTTTAAATATCTCTTGTCGGCTCTCTTGTAGACATACTGCATTCTATGCTGGATTCCATAAAGTGAACTTCAGTGACAGTTGAACAATTGCTTTTAAATGAAGGAATCTAACTATCACATGCAGACTAACTGAATACAACTATTATGTAATAATTCATTGGCACAAAGCTCACAAATCTGTTACTGATATAATTAATGGCCACTATTTCCTGCTCTTAACTGATTTCACACCTCCGGCAAAAAAGTTGTTAAGAGTTTTACATTTCTCCAGATCTATTCATTTATTGCTTTCGAACCCAACATTGTGTTATGATGCGTAAAAGTTTCTGTACATTCTTCATCAATCTGAATGCAACAATACACTCTGAATAACTCCACCGCAATCCCTGGTGCATAAAGATACTCTCAAATAGAACTGAAGACTAAATTGTGTGACTTATAAAGCAGCATTAATGAAGAAGAGGTGGAAGGAAACAAAGTTGGTTTTAAGGGATTTCTGTGTGTTTTGGTAAACATTAGAAATAAAGTATAGTTTCAAGTGGGTTTAATTTAATGTTTTTATTCCTGGAAGGGTAAACCTATAGTTAGATTTGTGTTATAGATGTTTGCATATGTCACGGTTGATTCTGTTCCAACTATGTTTGGGCAGCACGATAGCACTGTGGCTTCACAGCGCCAGGGTCCCAGGTTCGATTCCCCACTGTCTGTGCAGAGTCTGTACGTTCTCCCCGTGTCACTGTGGGTTTCCTCCGGGCGGTCCGATTTCCTCCCACAGTCCAAAGACGTTTAGGTTAGGTGGATTGGCCATGATAAATTGCCCTTAGCGACCAAAAAGGTTAGGAGAGGTTATTGGGTTACGGGGATAGGGTTGAAGTGAGGGCTTAAGTGGGTGGGTGCAGACTCAATGGGCCGAATGGCCTCCTTCTGTACTGTATGTTCTATGTGTTCGATTGTGCTGAGAGAGGGCTATGGCTTGAAGATTAAATAAACCATCAGTGATTGCTTAGCAACTGGGGAGAGGGGGGGGGGGGGGGGCTGGCTTGTAAGGTAGGAAAACTTTTCAGTTTTAGTTTTAGCTGGATATTTTGTAGTTGAAGAAAGACACCAGGGAGTGAACAGCTCCTAACTCATCCAGGAGAAGGACTGGACAGGATGAGAGCTGCAAAGAGGCAGGCCTCCCAAAGAACCAGTTACTGTCCAGATGACCAAGGAATTGGGACAGGAAGAATGTTTAAAGACGACTGAAGTTAATAGAACAGAGACTAAGATATTGCTCAGAAGAATTCAAGGAAAAGGAAACAAAGTGTTCTGAATTAAAGGGTCAATTGCAGTAACCAGATTTAAAGTGGGAATGCAGACTTCAGAGGTACCCCTAGAATAGAATCCCTACAGTGCAAAATGACAAAATTCAGCCCATCGAGACTGCACCGACACTCCGAAATAGCACTCTACCTATGCCCACTTCCCTGCCCTATCCCTATAACCCTGCGCATTGATCATGGCCAATCCACCTAACCTGCACATTTTTGGACTGTGGGAGGAAACCAGATACCCCGGAGGAAACCCATTCAGACACGGGGAGAACGTGCAAACTCCACACTATGACCCAATGGCAGAATCAAACCCGGGTCCCTGGGGCAGTCAGTGAGGCAGCAATGCTAACCACTGTGCCATTGTGCCTTATCACTTACCACTGAGACGCCCTTCAAATCAAACGCTTGATGCAATTTTAATAGAATCTGGGAATCAAGGGTTATAGTAAACGCAAATCATTTGTGCAACAGTCAAGACAGAGAAATCCTAAAGGGGTGTTATAAAATCTGGATACTGAATTCGGTGTTAAAAGTGGAGAGGAAACTTTGTTTAAAAGAGTAAGTTGCAAAATCTAGACTAGATGTCAGAATGCAAACTGCTAATGAAAATCATTATTGTGAAAGAAAATTTTAAACCGTGTTTTGCACGTGGAGTTTGGAAACTCTCATGTGACAATCATCTAGGGGAATTCTGTGGAGAAATCCACAAACATTAACTTGGGGTCAGAACGGAATATGTATTTGACCATAGCCAATATGTGTGCTTAAAGGCACTTTATGTCACTGAAACCATAAGATATGCTTTATAATTAGTGTTAATCGTAAAATCTGTGCATAGTTGTGAAGCTATGGGGGGAGCAAAGGAATCATGTAGCATAATCCAATTTTTTGCGGTGCCGCAGTGGTTAGCACTGCTGCCTCATAGAGCCAGGACCCGGGTTCGATTACCAGCTTGGGTCACTGTCTGTGTGGAGTTTTCACTTTCTCCCCGTGTCTGCGTGAGTTGCCTCCGGGTGCTCCGATTTCCTCCCACAGTCCAAAGATGTGCAGGTTAGGTGGACTGGACATGCTAAATTGCCCCTCAGGGTGAGGTTACAGGGTGGGGGATAGGGCCTGGGTAGGGTGGTCTTTCCAAGGGTCAGTGCAGACTCGATGGACAAATGGCCTCTTTCTGCACTATAGGAATTCTATGATTCTATGTTTCATGTTTAATTTTTTTTTTAATTCTTTTTGTTGAAATTAATTACTGATCCTGTGACTGTTCGTTCACGTTTTCTTAAAAAAAAGTTAAAGTTATGGTTTTTTTGAGCCAGGGTTCCATTCTGGGATCTTCCCGTCCAATTATAACATCACTGGGAGCGTAACTGAGGGTAGGAACCATATTTAATTACCCACTTTCAAAATACAGCTCTGTTATCTGAATGGAAAGAGATTGCATAGACGGGATTCTCTGATCCTAAGTGTTGACGCCGTCGGAAACCTCGTCGCGTTTCTTGGCGGCGTCGACACAGCCCCAGGATCTGCAATTCAGGCCCCTGCAGGGGGCCAGCACGGCACTGGAGCGGTTCACGCCGCTCCAGCTGCTGAACCGGCTGTGGAACGGGCGCCGGGGATGCGCACATGCGCAGTGGGTCCGGAGCGAACCCACGCACGCGCAGTCCGACCGGCGCGGTTTCCGCGCATGCGCGGTATCTCCCTTGTCCGTGCCGGTCCCCACGCAACATGGCACAGGAGTACAGATGCCAGCGTGGATGAAAGGAGACCTGGAGACAGAGAGGGCCAGGCCACATCAGAGGCCCCTCCTGGGTTAGACCCACCCGCCCCCCCCCCCCCCCCCCCCCAGGCCGCCACCCGACCCTTCAACGCTGTGTTCCCGCCGGCTGAGAGCAGGTTTGGACGGCGCCGGCAGGATTCTGCGTTTCCACGACAGCCGCTCGGCCCATCCCGGCCCGAGAATCGGCGGGCCAGCCGCGTAGAGCGGCCCGCGACCGGTGCCACGTCAACCACACTCTTCGGAGGATCGCGTGCCGGCGTTGGGGCGGCATGGCTCAATTCGCGCCGATCACGGGGATTCTCCGACCCGGCCCCGGGCTGAGAGAATCCTGCCCCATATCTCTGCAGTTCAGAAGGATCTGGGTGTCCTGGTACATGAATCACAAAAAGTCGATATGCAGGAACGGCAGGGATTAAAGAGAGACTTAGAATGTCCATGGCATTGAGTATAAAAGTAGGGAATAAAAACAAAACATGCTGTTACAAACACAAAAGTGTGTGAAGATAGTTGCCACACCTTGAGTTAGTGGAGTTAGTGAAACAATAGTTCTGTGGATATAGTGAGTCTCCATGCTGTGGTCAGGAGGATAGTGCCAGTACACTCTGATTTCGTACAGAAAACATTGCACCGTGCCTACACACAAAGATTTTCTAGTAAGTGCTGTCACCAAACAATGGCTCAAACACACATATCAGCTGGTGACTATCCTTCTTGAGTGGGAAGGTGGCTTGATTTAGAAGACTCTATCATGGTAATTGGTTTCTGCATGCACGAGACACAAGTTATAATAAAACTATGATTATTTCCTAGTTAACTGAAAAATGAAAATTATAGAAAAATATAAAATAAATTTACTTTGTGCATTTTTACAAATGCTCATTGACAAGAGTCTTAGGATAAATTTTGCACTCCACTTGGATTGCGGGAGGAAATCGGCCCATCGAGTCTGCAGTGCAATGGAGAGTACTGAAACAGTCTTGCGCCCAGGAAAGATCATTCCAATTTCGCTACAGAGCATTATCACAACATGGGAGAGTGCCAAGTCCAACTCAAGTAACGTAAAGAACGGGTGCAATGGGCTGTCTCCAACAGTGGGAGGCACCACCATGTCCCACTGGTCAGCTGCCACCCTCCTCACTCCAGGCAGCCTCCAACTAATAAGGTGCTGAACCGCCACAGTCAATTTGCTTCAATCAGTGCTCAGGTTCTCTGCTCAACAAGTGGACCAAATCCATCACACCAGGCAAACAAACAAATGGAACAGAAAGAAGATGCCAACTCTTTAATTGGCAACCTGTAACCTTCGGCAACATGTACATGGGACTGAGAGATGACTTGGAGCTGGTCAATAACATGTACAAGACAGCTCTGATCACCATGGAACGTGACAGGATGGACACTGAAATAACGTCCCTCATGTCATGACAATGGATCACAGCCCAAATTACTCACGGACGATTTGAATTTTTCAGTAAGACACGTGTTTTCTTTTAAAACAGCCTGGCTAAGACTAGAAAGTAACCACACCAGGCGATGCTTAACATAGAGTTGACCGTTACAGTGCAAACCACCCTTTTATGAGATGGAAAGCTACCACCAGTTGTAGGAAATCAGACGCATGGAGGAGAATAGTTTGCAAATAAGTCTTCTATGCCACAAACATACCCTGATAGGAGTATGGGGTCGTTAAGAAACACCTAAAGCACTCTACACAATTTTCCCTTCTCAGTCCCAAATGATTGTGCCCAGGCTGAAGTTGGATTCACCAGGACCACCCTCCCTGCCACCCTGAAGTACAATGCAACAATTGGAGAGATGCCTCAGGCAAGTAGAACCAAACTGGTCACTCTACCGAGTCTGCCCATCAAGCTGGTTTCTTATGACCATGAGACATAGGAGCAGGATTAGGCCATTCGGCCCATCGAGTCTGCTCCACATGGCTAATATGTTTCTCATCCCCATTCTCCTGCAGTCTTCCAATAACCCCTGATCCCCTTATTAATCAAGAACCTATCGAGCTCTGTCTGAAAGACACTCAGTGACTTGACCTCCACAGCCTCCTACGGCAATGAGTTGCAGATTCACCACCCTCTGGCTGAATAAATTCCTCCTTATCTCTGTTTTGATGGACCGTCCCTTCAGTCTAAGACTGTGTCCTCGGGTTCTAATTTCTCCAACTAGTGGAAACATTCTCCCACGTTCACTCTATCTAGGTCTCTCTCAGTATTCTGTAAGTTTTAATGAGATCCCCCCTGATCCTAGTAAACTCCATCAAGTACTGACACAGAGAATTCAACTGCTCTTTATATGACAAGTCCTTCATTCCAGAGTTCATTCTTGTGAGCCTCCTATGGACCCTCTCCAAGGCCAGCACATCCTTCCTTCGCTACAGGGCCCAAAACTGCTCACAATATTCCAAATGCGGTCTGGCCAGAGCCTTATACAGCCTCAACAGTACATCTTTGCTCTTGTATTCTAGATTTCTTGACATGAATGCTAACATTGCATTTGTCTTCCTTTTTTTAAAAATAATTTTTATTTAAATTTTTGAAAAAAGTATAATAACAAAACAATAATAATAACAATACTAAACACCCCCCGGACCTGTAACAACGCATATAACGAGCCACCCCACCACCCCCAAACCCAATGAACAACAAAATAAATTAACCCTACCACCCTCGACACCGTCCTCGCCACCCCCTGCCAGAATTCCCCCAGTGCCGGGCATGCCCAAAACATATGGGCATGGTTCGCTGGGCTCCCCGAACACCTAATGCACCTGTCCCCACCCCCAAAAAACCTGCTCATCCTCGTCCCGGACATATGAGCCCTGTGCAGTACCTTGAACTGGATGAGGCTAAGCCTCGCACATGAGGAGGAGAAGTTCACCCTCTCCAGGGCGTTCGCCCATGTCCCCTCCTCAATCTGCTCCCCCAGCTCCACTTCCCACTTAGCCTTCAGCTCCTCTACCAACGCCTCCTCCACCTCCTGCATCACCTGGTGGATGTCAGACACTTCCCATCCCCGACCCACACCCCCGAAAGCACCCTATCCCTTAACCCCCGCGGGGGCAGCAAAGGGAACCCCTCCCCCTGCCGCCTAGCAAACGCCTTGACCTGAAGGTACCTGAACATATTCCCCGGGGGAGCTCAAACTTCTCCTCCAGCTCACCCAGGCTCGCAAACCTCCCGTCAATGAACAGGTCTCCCAACTTCCTTATGCCCGCCCTGTGCCACCCCAGGAACCCGCCATCAATGTTCCCTGGGACAAACCGGTGGTTCCCCCGCAGCGGGGCCTCCACCGAGCCCCCCACTTCCCCCCCTGTGTCGCCTCCACTGCCCCCAAATCTTGAGGGCAGCCGCCACCACCGGGCTCGTAGTGTACCTCGTTGGAGGAAGCGGCAACGGCACCGTTACCAGTGCCTTCAGGCTCGTGCCTCCACAAGACGCCATCTCCATCCGTTTCCATGCTGCTCCATCCCCATCCATTACCCACTTGCGTACCATCGAGACATTAGCCGCCCAATAGTACCCAGAGAGGTTGGGCAACGCCAGCCCCCCTCTATCCCTGCCCCGCTCCAAAAAGACCCTCCTCACCCTCGGAGTCCCGTGCACCCAAACAAATCCCGTGATGCTGCTGTTCACCCTCCTAAAAAAGGCCCTCGGAATAAGAATGGAGGGGCACTGGAACAAAAACAAAAACCTCGGGAGCACCGTCATTTTAACGGACTGTACTCTACCCGCCAACGACAGCGGCAGCATGTCCCACCTTTTAAACTCCTCCTCCATCTGCTCCACCAACCTAGTAAAATTAAGCTTATGCAAAGTCCCCCAACTCCTAGCCACCTGAACCCCCAGGTACCTAAAACTCCTCACTGCCCTTTTTAGCGGGAGCCTACCAATCCCCTCCTCCTGATCTCCCGGGTGTACAACAAACAGCTCGCTCTTGCCCAGGTTCAACATATAGCCCGAGAAACTCCCAAACTCAGCGAGAATCTCCATCACCTCCAGCATTCCTCCCACCGGGTCTGCTACATACAGCAACAAGTCATCTGCATAAAGTGACACTCGGTGCTCCTCCCCACCCCGCACCAGAACCCTCCACCTCCCCGGTTCCCTTAGCGCCATGGCCAGAGGCTCAATTGCCAACGCAAAAAGCAAAGGGGACAGGGGGCACCCCTGCCTCGTCCCACGGTAGAGCCTGAAGTACTCGGACCTCCTCCCATTTGTCGCTACACTCGCCATCGGGGCCTCGTACAACAACCTCACCCATTTAATAGCATTTGTCTTCCTAACTGCCAACCGAACCTACATGTTAACCATAGGAGAATCCTGAACTAGGACTCCTAAGTCCCTTTGCACTTCTGATTTCCGAAGCATATTGCCATTTATAAAATAGTCTATGCCTCCATTCTTCCTACGAAAGTGCATAAATCCATATAGCACACTCCACAGCCTTTCCAAACTCCATGCAGTTGGATTCCTACTGAAAACTGTTGGATCAGACCCGACCAATCCCCGTCCAATTGTGTGAGAGAGTACCAGATATGTCACTCATTGGATCCAAAATTCATCTTACCAAAACCGCTTTTAGGCTTTGCACTTTGCACTCTTGTGGATAAATACAACCACTGACCCTGCTTCATCTGTTGGATAATGCACCTGACAGGCTGCATCACAATGCACCTTTGTACTACCTCTTGATTGTTTCTGTGTTTAATCTCTTCTGCTTTTACTTCACATATCTGCTTCCTGAAGGTGGTGGACTCTGATGTGTTAACTTGCTCCAAGTCTATTTCTGCCTTTCACTGCTGCGGGAAGAAGATCACTGGGGTCACATCACCCAGAGACAATTCTGGTAATGGCACTGAGCTGGGGTAAAGATTACAAAGATCCATCTAATGACTGGAAGCCTTGTTTTAATTACTCATTCCATAGGCCAATTAGGGATGGGCAACCATCCATAGGCCAATTACGGGAAGCTCACAGCCCGTAAAAAATATTTTTAAAAATAAGAGCCCTCTATCCCAAGGCTAGGGTTTTGTCCCAGACAACTGAAAAGAGCTGCTTTCTCGCACAGTAATTAGCACTGCTGCCTCACAATGCCAGGGACCTGGATTCAATTCCGACCATGGGTAACTGTGTGGAGTTTTCACGTTCTCCCCATGTCTGCATGGGTTTCCTCTGGGTGCTCCGGTTTCTTTCCACAGTCCAGAAAAGGGGACGGTTAGGTGGATTGGCCAGGCTAAATTGCCCCTTAGTGTCCAAAGATGTGCAGGTTAGGTGGGGTTACGGGGATCGGGTGGGGAAATGGGCCAAGTAAGAGCGCTCTTTCGGAGGGTCGGTGCAGACTTGATGAGTCAAATAGCCTCCTTCTGCACTATAGGGATTCAATGAACAGCAAATAATTAACGAGACAGTGGTTCAGTGTTTCTCCATGATGCTGAATAATGCAAATAAATAAATCTATTTACCCAAGGAAATGTTTGTCACAGCAATCAAGTAATCTTTTCCCCACTATGCTGTACCACTCTAAGTTAGGGCTTCATCCTGAATAAACCTGCTGGACCATTGGAAACATCAACAATAGAATTGGTTGACACAAAAGATGGGAGCAGGAGTAAATCTTACACCCCATCAATCTGCTCCGCCATTCAATATCATCATGGATGATCTTGGGCTTCAACTCTACTTTACCATTACTTCATTGCTTCCAAGAGAGGATGCACCTAGAGTGCAGGCACATTTTCTAGGAATCAAAGTTTGCAGGACATCCAGTATTGAAAGATTTCTCTCAGGCAGGGTGCCTGCTCATTCAAGAAGACACTTCAGAGTTCGTGGACCATCAACCGAGGGCAGCAGGCTAGTGGTTAGCACTGTTGATTCACAGCGCCAGGGTCCCAGGTTTGATTCCCGCTTGGGTCACTGTCTGTGTGGAGTCTGCATGTTCTCGCCGTGTCTGCGTGGGTTTCCTCCGGGTGCTCCAGTTCCTCCTGCAAGTCCTGAAAGACGTGTTTGTCAGGTGAATTGGACATTCTGAATTCTGTGTACCCAAACAGGCACCGGAGTGTGGCAACAAGTAACTTCATTGCCATGTTAATGTAAGCCTACTTGTGACAATAATAAAGATTATTATTAATAAGTGCTATCACAACTAACAAGGCTAATCCCTCTTTAGAATACCTTCAGCTGCTAAGCTAAAGACTTGTCACAGTGAATGGGGAGTAAAATGGACTTTAAACAAGCAAGAGCAAAGGGGAAACTTCAAGAAGGGTAAATGGACTTTCAAGAGACAGGCTGCAGCATGGCTCTGTCCTGTGAGAGTGTTATAGGACAGATAGGCTGCAGCCGTGGTTTGTTATGGGTGTTTACAAGAAAGAAATCTGGCTTCAAGGCATATCCATTGTGTCCCCATGTCACTGAAGGGTAATCGCCAATCAGGTTCTCTCCAAACCCGCAGCACCTAGCCAGCAGTTGCTATGCCCTTTACTGCCTGAAGATCAGCAGAGAGGGGTACTCACCCCCTTGCAGTCCCTGGCAGCTGGTCCCAACTTTTGCAGAGCATACAGAATGTCGCCCATCGTGTATGCCGGTCAACGGGGCAGCACGGTAGCCTAGTGGATAGCACAATTGCATTACAGCTCCAGGGTCCGAGGTTCGATTTCGGCTTGGGTCAATGTCTGTGTGGAGCCTGCACATCCTCCCCGTGTGTGCGTGGGTTTCCTCCGGGTGCTCCGGTTTCCTCCCACAGTCCAAAGATGTGCAGGTTAGGTGGATTGGCCATGATAAATTGCCCTCAGTGTCCAAAATTGCCCTTAGTGTTGGGTGGGGTTACTGGGTTATGGGGATAGGGTGAAGATGTTGACCTTGGGTAGGGTGCTCTTTCCAAGAGCTGGTGCAGACTTGATGGGCCGAATGGCCTCCTTCTGCACTGTAAATTCTATGATATCTATGATAACAACCATCTAAGTATTCTAATCCCATTTTCCAGCACTTGGCTAATGTATTCTTTCACCAGCTGCTTTGGTGGGATTTGAGCCCGATCCCCAAAGCATTAGCCTGAGCCTCTGGATTACTGGGGCTGTAAAGTTACCACTATACCACCATCACCTCCCCTGAGATTAACATGAATACAGATGAGGTTTGATCAGGTTCTCGACCTTTCTCGGCGGGATCCTGATCACACCAGCTGGTGAGGGCCAGGGGAACTGTAAACTGTTTGCTGCCCAGCACAAATCGCGTTTTGGGACTCCACTGCTATTCTCTTGACATAGCGGGTTGGTGCTGGGCGCAACACGGCCAGAGAATTGCTCCAATCAATTAACATGCAAATCAAGGTTGGCATGAATTAAACATTACACGTGGAATAGTGGGCAGCACGGTGGCGTAGTGGTTAGCCCTGCTGCCTCACGGCGCCGAGGTCCCAGGTTCGATCCCGGCTCTGGGTCACTGTCCGTGTGGAGTTTGCACATTCTCCCCGTGTTTGCGTGGGTTTCGACACACAACCTAAAGACGTGCAGAGTAGGTGGATTGGCCAAACTAAATTTGCCCTTTAATTGGAAAGAATTAATTGGGTACTGTAAATTTATTTTAAAAAAAATAAAACGAATAGAAGTGACTTCAGGTGACGATGGGCATGAGGCAGCCGCACACTGGAGGGCTTCCGCTCGGGAATAGAATTTTGGACAGTACGGTAGCATTGTGGATAGCACAAATGCTTCACAGCTCCAGGGTCCCAGGTTCGATTCCGGCTTGGGTCACTGTCTGTTAGGAGTCTGCACATCCTACCCGTGTGTGCGTGGGTTTCCTCCGGGTGCTCCGGTTTCCTCCCACAGTCCAAAGATGTGCAGGTTAGGTGGATTGGCCATGCTAAATTGCTCTTAGCGTCCAAAATCGAGTTGGGTGGGGTTACTGGGTTACTGAGTTATGGGGATAGGGTGGAGGTGTTGACCTTGGGTAGGGTGCTCTTTCCAAGAGCCGGTGCAGACTCGATGGGCCGAATGGCCTCCTTCTGCACTGTAAATTCTATGAATAGTGGATCCAGCAACGGTAGTTCTCATGAGTCTGCTCACATGGTTCTTCCAAGCTCAGATCTTCCTTGGGCAGAGTTTCAGTACCTTTCCTTCAAGGATTTAGCCAATTATCTGCAGCTTCTAATAGGATTCCGCCAGCACAACCTTGAACACAATGGTGCCCTTCTTCCCAGAACCTTCTCAACTCTCAGTTCCCATCAGTTGTAGCAGCTTGGATCTACCAGAATTGCCTTCACCTTCATATGGTACAACTGGCTGAGCATTCAAGCACTCAGAAGTTAAAGAAGTAGTAGCCGTAAACATGACATTTGACCAGAAATCCCATTCTCCAACTCATCTTGATCTCTCGACAGCCCTCCCATTTCCTCTTTGTCTGCCATGTGACCTCTGTATTTTAATTTCCTTCCTGTTGGTATTACTTCCAGGCCAAGGGTACTCAAGTGACATGGATCAGTTTTCTTATCATCCAAAAATTGTAATAAATTAATTTGCAGTGGATACAGTCGCTTGCAGTGGATGCAGGCACTTAAAAGTACTTTTTAAAACAATTACAGGTTTCCCCAAACATTTTAAAGAAATAAATGTTCTTACTGCTACCAATTCAGGGTCAAAAGCTATCACACACCTTTTAGATAGCACAGAACATGTTTTCATCACAACATTTGTCCTTCTGGTTTTTTTTTAAACCAATAAAGCAATGCCTGAAGTAAGAACGTAAACGTGCCTGCAGAACGTCAAAGTAACCCTGCTCACATTATCTCAAGAATTACCATTGCTTGAATCAAGTGAATCCAAATTATCCTTTATGTACCTTACTTCATTCAGAAGTACAACAAGTAGACACACTTTATTAAATCTGATTACCACCTTAGCGCTGAATTTACCAAAAGCTTTATTTCCATAAGAAACAAATGGCCAAAATCGACCACAGTCCTTTGTTTTAGTGGCAAGGTAGGCTACAGGCTATTCACATCAACCAAATTACATTCTCTTTGAAAGGAACAAATTCTGTTATGTTTGTTGTGGGTCTTAGCTGGGGTTGTCCTTGTGTAGGATCAATAGAGACTGCTGGAGGCAAGGCTGTTTATAAACTTTAATGGTTATTGAAATTTTTCCAACAATGTTCAGGATAAGAGCACAAGATTTCACATGGAACTAGCCATCAGATGTCGAATCAGTTACATTTACACCGGCAAGTGTGGACCCTGATGATCCTGGATCAGCTAACAGGAAAACCTCAAGAAATGTTCTCCACTGGCCAGTGAAGTGACTTGGTTACAAACAGACTAAGGATGCATTCCTGAGTGCCTGTGAACTCGTGCCAGAGGCATATTGTCAGCAATTCTGAAATTCCCACAAAAAGTCCCGCAAATGGATCTGGAATTAAATGGAATGCATTCAACCAATGGATGTGCAATTTAAATGTAGAGTGTACTTATGGTGTGATCTGAGGAATTCAAAAATTGTCTCCTTGCTGTACTACATAAGAACATAAGAACTAGGAGCAGGAGTAGTCCATCTGGCCCCTCGAGCCTGCTCCGCCATTCCATGAGATCATGGATAATCTTTTGTGGACTCAGCTCCACTTTCCGGCCTGAACACCATAACCCTTAATCTCTTTATTCTTCAAATAACTATCTATCCTTATCTTAAAAACATTTAATGAAGGAGCCTCAACTGCTTCACTGGGCAAGGAATTCCATAGATTCACAACCCTTTGGGTGAAGAAGTTCCTCCTGAGCTGTCCTAAATCTACTTCCCCTTATTTTGAGGCTATGCCCCCTAGTTCTGCTATCAGCCACCAGTGGAAACAACCGGCCCGCATATATCCTTTCTATTCCCTTCATAATTTTATGTTTCTATAAGATCCCCCCTCATCCTTCTAAATTCCAACAAGTACAGTCCCAGTCTACTCAACCTCTCCTGGTAATCCAACCCCTTCAGCTCTGGGATTAACCTAGTGAATCTCCTTTGCACACCCTCCAGCGCCAGTATATCCTTCCTCAGATAAGGAGACCAAAACTGAACACAATACTCCAGGTGTGGCCTCACTGACGCCTTATACAATTGCAGCATAACATCCCTAGTCTTAAACGCTATCCCTCTAGCAATGAAGGACAAAATTCCATTTGCCTTCTTGATCACTTGTTGCACCAACTTTTTGCGACTCATGCACTAGCACACCCAGGTCTCTGCACAGCAGCATGTTTTAATATTTTATCATTTAAATAATAATCCCTTTTGCTTTTATTCTTACCAAAATGGATAACCTCACATTTGTCAACATTGTATTCTATCTGCCAGACCATAGTTCATTCAATTAACCTATCCAAATCCCTCTGCAGACTTCCGGTATCCTCTGCACTTTTTGCTTTACCACTCATCTTAGTGTCGTCTGCAAACTTGGACACATTGCCTTTGGTCCCAAACTCCAAATCATCTATGTAAATTGTGAACAATTTATTTTGTTATTAACTGCTGGAATTGTCCTCTCAGGAATTAGGCCATTAATTGGGATCACTGTACTCAATCCAACTATTCAACTGGGTCAAGAAATCCTTCCTGCATCGAATAAATAAGTTCAGATAGCTGCCGGCACTCAGTTAGAACAGAGGGCTGACAAATTAATGCAGGGCTACGTGAATGGCCATCAGCTTTTTTAAAAAAAATAATTTAAGGGATGTGGACGTCGCTGGTTGGGACAGTAGTGGTGAGTTGTCTTTTTGAACTGCTGCATTCACAGAGGTGTAGCTCCTCCTCTCCTCAATGATCTGTGAGACGAGAGGAAAGAGCATACGAGAACCTAACCTGCCAGAGGATCAAGAGAGCCTAAGAGAATGACAGATGCAACATTTCCTCAGATCAACAAGCCAGTTGTTACGACCCCCTACAGGGACAGAACTTGCATAGCATCTGATTCCCCTCCTTCACCTCAGAGAATGAGCTGCCCAGGTGTCTAAGGGGTGGAGCTTCTTCTCAATTGGAGGAACTCCCCACAGGACATAAACCCTGACTTGGAAACAGTTCGGGAAAGTGGACCCTGCGGGGAGTAGAGAGGAGTGTTTGCTGTATCTAGTGTGGGAATAAAGAGAGTTGTATCCCGTCAGCCTGGCCTCTTGCGGAGTTTTTTCCTCCATCCACAGCACCAGTATCATACACTGCAGACCAGGGCGGGTGTGGACAATCTGGACGTGATTGCTGTGTGCAGCCTGGGACTTTAGAAAGAAAGACTTGCATTTCTGTACCACTTTCAGGATCTCATGACATCCCAAAGCACATCCAATGAAGTACTTTTGAAGTGCAAGTTGTAATGTAGAAAGCATCCATTCAGTAAAATAAAGTTACAGAAAAATGTAAATTGGGGGATAAATTACATTATCTACTGTACTATGTTGGATGCTGAGTTTTAGCATAAAATCACGTTTAAACACATATAAATAAGTCCATGCTGACAGATTTCAGACACTGGGTGAAAATATATTGCTGCTACAATATTCATGTGGCATAGTATTTGCATTACATATCCTGGTAGAGCTACAAAGCTGAGCTGATTAATGTGCTTGTTTGTCTGAATTTTACTTTTACATCACAGGCATTGGTAATCCAAAATGCAAATGCCCTCAGCGCACAATAATAATACACCACCCCTCGAGACTGAGAATGTTACTGGTCTCAATTTCTAAACTGGAAAAGGTCACTTATTCAACCGTTAGATAAACTATTTACAACTATGTACAATTTATATCAATGACTTGGACAATAGGACTGAATGTATTGTTGTTAAATTTGCTGATGACACAATAGGCGCGATGCCCCCAAAAGGGAAGAGTCCCCAAGCGAGTGCATTTATGCTTGTGTTTCCTGGCGCTCGCGTTGTATGAGGAGCCTGAACAAGGAATGCACGGCCAAGGCCCCACATAGCCCTATTTTGTACAGTGGGTGCTCTGCTCGTTGGAACTCCCCAGTGTAGCAATTTTTAAACGGCATCCCAATCTCCAAGGCTCCCCGAAACAAACCCCGACCTCCGGCGCGAGTCCAAATGCACTATGGGAGGGCAATCCCACCCCCTCCAGCCCAATCGCATGCCCGAGCAAAAAATGGCAGCTTGGCACCTCAGCAGTGACAATTTCCAAAAAGGGAAAACATCAGTCTGATCTTCCATCCTGGATTACTGTCCATGGTCATCCTTAAATACCCTTGAGAAGGTGGAGGTGAGCTGCCTTCTTCAACCTCTGCGGTCAATGTGGTTTAGGTAAGTACACCCACAGCATTGTTGGGGAAGGAGTTCCAGGATTTTGACCCAGGACAGTGAAGGAACGGTGATATATTTCCACATCAGGATGATCTGTTTCCCTTGTTCTTCTAAGTGGTAGAGATCACTGGTTTGGAAGGCGCTGTTGGAATGAGCCTTTTTGACTTGCTGCAGTGCACGTTGTAGATGGTGCATACTGCTGCCACTGTGTCATTACAGTCATAAAGATCTACAGCACAGAAATGGCCCTTCAGCCCATTGTATCTGCGAGGTCAAAAACAACCCCTTAGGTATTCTGATCCAATTTTCCAACACTTGGCCCATAGCCTTGTTTAGTATGCCTTGGCATCGCAAGTGCACACATGATTTTTGCTAGGGCTCCTGGATACCACACATAGTCAAATGTGCCTTGATATTAAGGGCAGTCACTCTCACCTCAGAGTTCAGCTCTTTTGCACTTGTTTGAACCAAATCTATAATGAGGTCAGGAGCCAAGTGGCCCTGCTGGAACCCAAACTGAGGGTTAGTGAGCTGGTAATTGCTATGTAAATGGCGCTTGATAGGAAAGGCAAACCTTTGCTTTGGTGATGATCAAGAGTAGACCGATGGAGCATTAATTGGCTAGATTGGATTTGTCCTGTTTTTTGTGTACAGGACATATGCAAGGGTTGTGTCTGTTTATTCCCGTATTTCCCCTTTCTTGTATTTTTTGTCCTTACATTTTTGATCCATGGCTGTTTAACGGACCTGACTTTAAAGCAAAGCGGTATGTAAACAGCCTGTGCCTTGTATTCAAACAGAGGCCAGAAGGCTGCGCTGTTGCAGACTGGTTGACATCAGTGATGATTCGGTTGATTGATTTGGCTGGTGGTCAATGCATTAGCCCGAAAGGCTGTGCTCTGCCCGGTAACAAGTGGTGATTGGATCTGATCCCACTGAAATATATTTAGAGTCACCAGGTTCCAGTTTGCTTTCACTTTTGATTCTGCAGTCTGGATGGAGGGTTCCACAACATCACTCTGAGGGCTCACTCTCTCGCCAGTGTGACTGCAAAGGTCTGAAGTCAAACCATGAGCTGAAGGCAAATAAAGTGTCTATACAGAAAGATATAGGCCTGGATGTGAACCTCAAGCTGAAGGCCCAGTTTGATAAGAAATAAGCATCTCTGCAGAAAGCCTGCTGCCTGTAAGTACTGTACTGAATGAATCACTCTGCAAGGAAGGTTGTTACTAGTTGTAAACCAGAAACTTTAATCTGTGAGCATGCTGCAAGGAAAGTGTGCTCAGGAACCACCATTTGAAGCAAAGATTCTTGTCTTTTGATCTTCATCCTTATTATCCCCCCCCCCCCCCCCCCCCCCCCCCCCCCCCCCGCCCCGCCCCGCGTATGTCTGTCTTTTGTGTGTGGGTGGAGGATGGGACAATTAAAGGGGTAGTAGGATTTAGCTTGTCGTTATCCAGTTGTATTTACTGCATATTTCAGCATTATTCTTTTTATAAATAAACGGTAATTGTATTTCAACTTACAAACCTGATATGACTTCCGGTGGCAGCGATGACGTAGGAAGCCGCACATTTGGGAGCTCCCGATTCAAACGGACTTTTCGGCTCTTTTTAGAGCCCAAAACTGACTTTTTTCGACGTCTCCCGGTGGGAGAAGGTGTGGTGATCAACTTTCTCCATATTTCATGCCTCGAACTCGGAGTGGAAAGCGGGAAAAAACGGCAGCAGCTCCCCAGAAAAAATGGGGGAAGGATTCCAAAATGGCGGCCGGCGGAGCACCAGAGGAGTGGAGGCTGTGGGCGCAGGAGCAGCAAGCTGCTCTCCTGCGCTGTTTTTCAGATTTTAAGGCTGAGGTGCTGAGCTCTCTGCAGGAAACGAATAAAAAGCTTTTGGAGATTCAGACGACCCAGGGTGCTGCCATCCAGGCGTTGCAGGCGCAGGCCACTGAACGAGAGGAGGAGGCCGTGGTCCTCGTGAGTAAGGTGGAGGGGCACGAGGCACTCCATAAGAAGTGGCAAGACCGCTTCGAGGAGCTTGATCTCCGCATGAGGCGGAAGAATCTGAGGATCTTGAGCCTTGCGGAGGGGCTGGAGGGGTCGGATCTGACAACCTACGTGGCCATGATGCTGAACTCGCTAGTGGGGGCAGGATCTTTCCATCTGCCCCTGGAGCTGGAGGGAGCCCACAGGTACTGGCCAGGAGGCCTAAGGAGAATGAACCCCCGCGTGCGGTGCTGGTGAGGTTCCACCGGTTCAGTGATCGGGAGTGTGTGCTGCCCTGGGCCAAGAGGGTGAAGAGCAGCAATTGGGAGAATGGGGTAGTACGGATCTACCAGGATTGGAGTGTGGAGGTGGCTAAGCGGCGGTCCGGGTTTAATCGAACGAAGGAGCTGCTCTATAAGAAGAAAATTAAGTTTGGAATGTTGCAGCCTGCGCGCTTGTGGGTAACTTATTTGGAGCGGCATTATTATTTTGGTTGGGGGGGTTTGTTGTATTCTGTATAGGGTTGGGGGTATGGAGTGGGGCTGGTATTTGGGAGCTGCGTCAGAAGGGTGTGGTGGGGCAGTGCGAAAGTGCGGGCTTTCCTCTGGTTAACCGCGTTGCGGGGCTGGGGGTGGAGATGATGACGGCGGGGGGGCGGGGCCTTAACTGGTTCCTCTCCGCACTGCAGTGGTGCCTTGAGGAGTGACAGGACGGGGGATGATCCCACTTTGGGAGGGGTCGGGTTTTTGGCGGGAGTTTCTGGGGTCAGCAGAAGTTAGCTGACCCGCGGAAGTACAATGGAGGACGGTTCGCAGCTAGGAGGGTTCCTAGCCTGGGGGGGGGGGGAAATACCGGGTTGCTGCTGGCAGGGTCAGGAAGGAGCTGGTGTGGGCCGGGGGGACAGAGGTGAGGTGCTGTGGTGCTGTCGCCGTGGGGACTGGGTCGGGCGGGGGGTGCTGGCCTGGGGCGGGCAGTCGACGGGTTATGGCTAGTCGACGGGGGAGAGAGGCGAGACGCCCTCTGATCCGGTTGGTCACCTGGAATGTGAGAGGACTGAATGGGCCGGTGAAGCGGTTTAGGGTACTTGCTCATCTGAGGGGGCTAAAGGCAGATGTGGCAATACTTCAGGAAACCCACCTGAAGGTGGCGGACCAGGTCCGTCTGAGGAAGGGGTGGGTGGGGCAGGTTTTCCACTCCGGGTTGGATGTGAAGAACCGGGGAGTGGCGATTCTGGTGGGGAAGAATGTGTCGTTTGAGGCATCTAAGATGGTGGCGGATAAGGGGGGTAGGTATGTTATGATTAGGGGCAGGCTACAGGGAGAGAAGGTGGTACTTGTTAGTGTGTATGCCCCAAATTGGGATGATGCGGGCTTTATGAGGCGTATGCTGGGACGTGTCCCGGATCTAGAGGCGGGAGGTCTGATTATGGGGGGGGACTTCAATACGGTAGGAGGCCGGCGGCGGCCAAGGTGCTGAGGGGGTTTATGGACCAGATGGGAGGGGTGGACCCATGGAGGTTTGTGATGCCGAGGGCACGCGAGTACTCTTTCTTCTCCCATGTACATAGGGTTTATTCTCGGATAGACTTCTTCGTGGTGAGTAGGGGACTGATTCCGAGAGTGGAGGAGGCCGAATATTCGGCCATTGCAATCTCCGACCACGCTCCGCATTGGATGAAGTTGGAGATGGGGGAGGTGCGGGACCAGCGCCCGTTGTGGCGGTTGGATGTGGGGTTGGTGGCGGAGGAGGAGGTGTGCAGGAGGGTCCGGGCAAGTATTGAGGGGTACTTCGAGGTGAATGATACGGGGGAGGTCCGGGTGGGGATGGTCTGGGAAGCCCTGAAGGCAGTGATTCGTGGGGAGCTGATATCTATCCGGGCACACAGGGAGAGGAGTGAGAGGGATAGACAGGTGGGGAAGATCCTGGAGGTAGATAGGAGGTATGCGGAGGCACCAGAGGAGGGATTGTTGGGGGAGAGGCGCAGCCTACAGGCTAAATTTCATTTGTTGACCACTAGAAAGGCGGAGGCACAGTGGAGGAAGGCACAAGGGGCAGTGTATGAACATGGTGAAAAGGCGAGTAGGATGCTGGCTCATCAGCTCCGCAAGCGGGATGCGGCTAGGGAAATTGCTGGAGTGAGAAATAAGAGTGGGAATGTGGTGCGGAAGGGGGTAGAGGTGAATGAGGTCTTCAAGGACTTTTACGGAGAACTGTACCGGTCGGAGCCAACGGTGGAGAGGAGGGGAATGGAGAGGTTTCTCGACGGGCTATCTTTCCCGAAGGTGCAGGAGGAGCAGGTGGAGGGGTTGGGGGCGCCGATTGAGCTGGAGGAGCTGGTTAAGGGGATCGGGCAGATGCAGTCAGGGAAGGCGCCGGGGCCGGATGGGTTCCCGGTGGAATTTTATAAAATGTTTGTGGACCTAGTGGGCCCCTTGCTGGTGCGGACACCTAATGAGGCGTGGGAAGGGGGGACTTTGCCCCCGACGATGTCGCGGGCGCTGATTTCTTTAATCTTAAAGAGGGACAAGGACCCTCAGCAGTGTGGTTCATACAGGCCCATATCTCTCCTTAATGTGGATGCCAAGGTGCTGGCAAAGATCCTGGCCACCAGGATAGAGGACTGTGTGCCAGGGGTTGTACACGAGGACCAGACAGGTTTTGTTAAGGGAAGGCAGCTGAACACGAATGTGCGGAGGTTGTTGAACGTCATCATGATGCCGGCGATTGGGGGGAGGCTGAGATAGTGCTGGCGCCGGATGCGGAGAAGGCCTTCGATAGAGTGGAGTGGCGGTACTTATGGGAGGTGTTGGGGAGGTTTGGATTTGGTGAAGGGTTTATTAGATGGGTGAGACTGCTATATGAGGCCCCGATGGCGTGTGTGGCCACGAATGGGAGGAGGTCGGAGTACTTCCGGCTTTACCGAGGGACCAGGCAGGGTTGCCCCCTGTCCCCCTTGTTATTTGCATTGGCAATCGAACCGTTGGCGATGGCGTTGAGGAATTCAGGAAGGTGGAGGGGCTTGGTGCGGGGTGGGGAGGAACATAGGGTGTCGTTGTATGCCGATGACCTCCTACTGTATGTGGCGGACCCGGTGGGAGGGATGCCGGGGATGGTGGAGCTGCTAGCTGAGTTTGGGACCTTTTCAGGCTATAAACTAAATCTAGGCAAGAGTGAGGTGTTTGTGGTGCACCCTGGGGACCAGGAGGAGGGAATTGGTAGGCTCCCGCTTAGGAGGGCAGGGGAGAGTTTTAGGTACCTGGGGGTGCAGGTGGCCAGGGACTCTTCACAAGCATAATTTCTCCAGGCTTGTGGATCAGATGGAGGAGGAGTTCAAGAGGTGGGACATGCTGCCATTGTCATTGGCGGGGAGGGTGCAGTCCGTCAAAATGACGGTGCTTCCAAAGTTCTTGTTCCTCTTTCAGTGCCTGCCCATCTTCATCCCCAGGGCCTTCTTTAGGAGGGTGACTAGCAGTATTTTGAGCTTTGTGTGGGCACAAGGGACTCCGAGAGTGAAGAGGGTTTTCCTGGAGCGAGGGAGGGATGGAGGCGGGCTGGTGCTGCTCAACCTTCTGGGGTACTATTGGGCGGCCAATGTGTCAATGGTGCGTAAATGGTGATTGGGGGGGGTGGAAAAGAATGGAGATGGCGTCTTGTAGATGTACGAGCCGGGGTGCCCTGGTAACGGCGCCGTTCCCGCTCTTTCTTAAGAGGTATACCACGAGCCCGGTGGTGCCGGCGACCCTAAGAATCTGGGGACAATGGAGACGGCAGAGGGAAACAGGGGGCTCGATGGAGGCTCCATTAGGTGGAAATCATCGGTTCATCCCGGGGAACACTGATGGGGGATTCAGGGGGTGGTATAGGGTGGGCATCAGTAAACTGAGGGACCTGTTTATTGGCGGGAGGTTTGCGGGCCTGGGGGAACTGGAAGATAAATTTGGGCTCCCCCAAGGGGGGGATGTTCAGATGTTCAGATACTTGCAGGTAAAGGCGTTTGCTAGGCGACAGGTGGAGGAATTTCCTTTGCTGCCCTCGCGGGGGACGATGGACAGAGTGCTTTCGGAGGTGTGGGTCAGAGAGGGGAAGGTGTCTGACATTTATACGGTAATGCAGGAGGTGGAGGAGTCGTCAGTGGAGGAGCTGAAGACTAAATGGGAGGGGGAACTAGGGGAGCAGATAGAGGATGGGACTTGGGCGGATGCCTTGGAGAGAGTCAACTCTTCCTCTTCCTGTGCGAGGCTTAGTCTCATCCAATTTAAGGTGCTGCATCGGGCCAATATGTCTGTGACTCGGATGAATAGATTCTTTGGGGATGAGGACAGGTGCACCAGGTGTTCGGGAAGTCCAGCGAATCATGCCCATATGTTCTGGGCATGCCCGGTACTGGAAGAATTCTGGAAGGGAGTGGCGGGGACGGTGTCGAGGGTGGTTGGATCCAGGGTCAAACCAGGTTGGGGACTCGCGATTTTTGGAGTTGCGGCGGAGCCGGGAGTGCAGGAGGTGAAAGAGGCCGGTGTTCTGGCCTTTGCGTCCCTAGTAGCCCGGCGGAGGATCTTGATGCAGTGGAAAGATGCAAGGCCCCCAAGTGTGGAGACCTGGATCAGTGACATGGCGGGATTTATAAAATTGGAGAGGGTCAAATTTGCTCTGAGAGGATCAGTACAAGGGTTCTATAAACGGTGGCAGCCTTTTCTGGACTTTCTGGCTCAAAGATAGATATCTTGGTCGGGGGGGGGGTAAAATGGTTATTTAACTTAATATCGTGTTAATTTAAGTTGTTGTTAATATGTTTTGTTGTTCATTGAGGATGGGTGAATGTTTATGACTGTTATCATTATCGTTATTGTTGGTATTTTATTGTGGTTCGTTGTTGTTATATAAATACAAAGTTTTTCAATAAAAAAATTTTTTTTTAAATTTACAAACCTGATAACTGTAATTATTGGGCAGCTAAGGGCCAAAGATTTCAGGTATTTTTTTAATCACAATTATTGGTTAATTAATTTGTGTTGGGACTCTGGGGCACGTGGGGCTAGAATTGACTGCGCACTAGCCCAGGGTGGTGAAACACACATTTGGCAAATTTCCAAATGAATGAATGAATGAATGAAATGAAATGAAAATCGCTTATTGTCACAAGTAGGCTTCAAATGAAGTTACTGTGAAAAGCCCCTAGTCGCCACATTCCGGCGCCTGTTCGGGAGGCTGGTACGGGAATTGAACCGTGCTGCTGGCCTGCTTTGGTCTGCTTTCAAAGCCAGCGATTTAGCCCTGTGCTAAACCAGCCCCATTGTCGAGCAATATCAGTGTTGTAGCTGTACTGGAACAGCTTCATAGGGCATGGCACAAATCCTCAGGAGTTCGTGCTGGAATGTTGTCAGGGCCTTTGCAGGATCCAGAGCCTGCAGCAGTTGCAGTTGAGTGAATTGAATTGGACAAAATCTGGCATTTGTTATGTTGGGGACCTCAGGAGCAGACCAAGATTGATCATCCACTCAATACAAATGCTTCAGCCTTGTCTTTTTGTTCTGATGTGCTGGGCTGTCCAATTGATAAGGCTGGAGATTTTTGTGGAGCCTCCTCCTCTTCTGGTTAGTTGTTGAATTCTCCACCGCCATTCCAAGCTGGATGCGGCAGGAGTGCAGAGCTTTGATCTGATTGTTTGTCTTTGGGATCACTCAGCTCTGTCTATGCTTATCATTTGGAACCCAAGTACTGGAGTGTCACCAGGTTGACACCTCATTTTTAGATCTGCCTGGTGCTGCTCTGGGTTTGCTCTTCTACTCCCTTCATTGAATCATACATTAGCAAAGAAACAGCCTCTTCAGGAGTAAAGTGGAGAATGCTAGTCAGAAATATGAAGATGCTTTTTTGTTTTCATGTGCAGCTTAAATCTATTTTTGTTTGCTTTGATCTGTTGTGGCTTACTGCAGAGGATAGCCAAATATTTCCGATTGAGCTATCAAACATCTTGGCTTTGCTTTGCTTCACCCAAATTCACAACACAAAATATATTTTCATTCCTCTTTTCCTTAGTTAATTCTATTCTTAAAAAGTGACTCATGTCATATATTGTTCCCTCAGCAGGGAGGATTGGTGTTACTAATGTTCACCCGCCATGACTCAAGACGTATTACTCTGGCCTCACCTATATCCCAGCTCAGATTATCCAATGCAGCCAAAAGCTGTCTCTCTGATGAGTGTCAATCACCATGGAGATTCAAACCCTGATCCCCACCTTCAGTGTCTGGTTTTAATATCATACTTGCAGTTTGCACAGTAATACAATGCTTTATGACTAATTTTTACAAGAGCTCTGAAAACATTGGAGTTCCAGTATAAAATCAAATTTTTCAGCGATGACTTGAAAATGGTATTGAACATCGAAGTGATATCTAAACAGTTAATTTGCATGTATTGTATGAATCACAGATTTAGGGCAGAATCTTGTGCCAGCAACAGGAATCTCAGCCACTGGCTAAGCACCCTGTGAGAACCATGCTTTATCGCTTTCCATGAAGGCCCTGCGGCAATATGTGGCAATAAGGCAGCTGATGGGCCCATGGTGGACCCTCCCCCGAAACAAGAGTTTCTGGCTGATCAGAGACCAACTGAGCGGCAGCGCAACCTGGGAACTGGTGGCTGTTGCCGGAACAACAGCCAATCAGGACCCAGGTCACAGGTGAGTGATGATGAGAGGGGATTGGAGGGGGTGGTTGTCAGGGGAGAGGGGGGAGGGAGTCAGCAGCAAGGGCTGGGGTTTGGCTCACAGCAGGTTTCCTCCCATCCGCTTCTTGATGCTGAGTCCCTCAATTAGGCACTGAATGCTTTTACACAAAGGGACTGCACCGCCCCCGCCCCCCCCCCCGCCCCCCCCCACCCCCCCCCCCCCCCCCCCCCCCACCCCCCCAACACCAACACCCCCCTCCCTCACCAACGAATGGGAAAAAGAAAGCATGCCGGGGTTTGCTTGTCATATGCACCATATGGCGAGCTCCCACCAGCCGCTGGGTTCATATCAGTGGTGACAGGATGAGGCTCTTTAATTAACCATTAATTGGTAGCACGGTAGCATGGTGGTTAGCATAAATGCTTCACAGCTCCAGGGTCCCAGGTTCGATTCCCGGCTGGGTCACTGTCTGTGTGGAGTCTGCATGTCCTCCCCGTGTGTGCGTGGGTTTCCTCCGGGTGCTCCGGTTTCCTCCCACAGTCCAAAGATGTGTGGGTTAAGTGGATTGGCCATGCTAAATTGCCCGTCGTGTCCTAAAAAGTAAGGTTAAGGGGTGGGGGGTTGTTGGGTTACGGGTATAGGGTGGATATGTGGGTTTGAGTAGGGTGATCGTGGCTCGGCACAACATCGAGGGCCGAAGGGCCTGTTCTGTGCTGTACTGTTCTATGTTCTATGGTTACTTAAAGGCCTCAATTAGTGGCAGGTCAGGAAAATCATCCACAGACACGCCCAACATCAACCCGCCTGATCAACTACACCCCTGCCCTTAAAGTCAGCTCTTCAAATTCATTGAGGTAAATAAAAAGAGATGTTAATGTCTTCTAAGCAAATAAAAAGCTGTTCACTTGAGTAAATAGCATGCATCGTATCTGCACCAATGAACTGTTCTAATTTACTTCTTAACAAATCTGCTGATTAAATTAGAATTATTAAATGATCAAACTTTAACAAATGATTTTCTAGTGTTTATTGCTGGAAATGTTCAATTTGCTGTTTGACACCATGCTCACTTATTGAGCATGTTGACTGTTTGCATTTTGACTGAAAGGAAGAAGAGTAGAATTTTAATTATGACAACTGATTAAAACACAGAAGATATCTTCATCAAACCCAGGTTGAACTGTCATCGCATGAGAATAAAACATGATTGCAATAGCTTATTTTATTTGGCAGGACTCTGAATAATAAACTCAAAGGCTAGTGTTTTATGACAATAATTCATCCTCGGTCCGTAACATTTCAATAAGAGAAGTCAGCATCTTGCACTGAGCAAAAAACACACTTACTCTCAATGGGGTCCTGTGACGCTGGATGCAGCAAAGCCCTCGGAGTACCATGATAGAGACTCAATCTGGAGTTTTCAGAAAAGGGAAAAAAAAGAACCTGTTAACTTTTTTATTTTACTAGATCAAGCAGCAGCTATAGGGTATAGCTTTATTAAACTTGCATTGAAAAGAATGTGATGAAATAAACTCCAATTCCAGATGGGATTGATAAATGCTCCAAGACAATAGCCAACTGCGGCAGATTCCAATATCTGGTATTAAAGAACGTTGAAATAGACCTGTAACTACATGGGGGCTGCAAGCCATCATGAACACAGCAATAAGGGCAATACAAAGAGGTGACAAATGCCATATTTCCCACAGGAATACAAGAATTAAATCAGATCGACTCAATCTGGATTAGCTGACTTTTTCACTCTTGCCTTGAAGGCACAATAGATTAATATATGATGGCGAAATGGTGAAGTCTTCAATGTTCCTGTCGGCCTATTTTCCACAATCTGCCTGCCAATTTCAAGTCAATTTTGTACACTCGGGGGATGGGGAATGCAAACTGTGTCTCCTTCACTGGGCAGGTTTAGGAGTGCGGTTTTGCTGAAAAGGTTTTTTTTTTAAAAAGAGGAAAAGGTAGTCATTTAAAACATCTAGTAAATAATGTCTCAGCCTGAAAGTTACAAATTAAGATATTACCAAAAAAAAATTATCCTTTTCTCTTAATATTCCAAAAATTCATCAGAAAAATAATTCAGTAATAAACAACAGTTTCATGGAATATACTGTGGACTGCAGTTTCAAAATTTAATTTACTAAATTTACACATTTACTAAAGATGCCAAATATACATCTGTCAACTGCTGCTAAAAGTCACATTTCTTGCAGTTTTCACTCTTCAGCTTATTCTCCGTGTCGAGTCCTATGCCAACTCTTGGCAATTACTTCTCCACTAAATTAGGTGAAAGAAACCATTTGTAAGGCATCAGCAAATCATCTAATACTTACTGCGAGCATGGTCAATAAAGTGAGATAGATTTAACAGCTAACAAATATAGTCTACACGGAGCAGTTTAAAATAGCGATGCTTTGGCAACGAGAGAGAGAGAGATAATTTATGAGAAACCAAGAAGATTGAACTGTATTGCTGATGAGATCAGCTTTTTAGCATTCAGGCCAGTGAAGTATTCAATAGCTCGAGGCTATATTTTAAATAAATCAAAACTGATAAATTGACTTGTGTACTATGTAACAGATCAAAGTTAACTTTTGGTGTAAATCAGCAAAAACTAACCTTACTTATGTCAAGTCATAGATTCTTTTATTAAAATTCTAATACTCAAAAGTTCTAATGAACTATATATATTTAAGTGGTACTGTAAAATTGATACTGGTGCACTGTGTTTTATCCACTGAAGTCATGATTTGAATTCCATTCTTGCTCCTCGCACTGCTTCTTGATCCGTGATGTAATTCGATGGGACAGAAGAAGGAGGAAGCATAAATTAAGCATTTGTATAAGCAGCACTTTTGGCGTAGTCAGATTCTAAGCCTGGATTTCCGGATGCCATCAGGTTAGGAAGGTTTTGCTACAAGTTTAGGTATTCAAATTATCCTATCTAACATGTGAAATTTTGGTTCGCACCAAGCTAAAAGCAGGAAGTAGCTTTGAGGTGCACAATAACCATTCAATCTTGTTCAGGGGAAAAATCAACACATCCATTTTAGAAACTCCCACAATGGCCTTCTGCCTAAAGGCACCACCCTTGTAGTCCTGGACCCTACAGACCAGAAGATACCAGCTGGACTGAGTTTCCAGACTGCGGCAGTAAGGATGTTACAATCAGTTTAGTACCAAAAGTTCAGCGAGGGGAGAAAAGCACAGCTTTTATACCTGATTGCCATCCAAATGGTTTAATGTATAAGGACAGCAGTCTTCATCAGTATCTTACCTCTGTCAGAGACTTTATTGAACTGATGTCTAAGACGTCTGCCTCCAGAGACAGCCTCTTGGCATAGTCATATGACAACAGAAAACCAGATGTGTTAATCAGACTGGTTGTATTTCAAAACCAAAACATCCCCCTTTTCATATGGCACAACAGATACAAACACAAATGTCCCCAGTAGGAAGCACACTGGTAGATAAATGTCAGGTAAAAACAGGATAGGTTTCAGCGATGATACCAATCAAGTTCAAACAGCCTAATTCTCACCACCTCACCTCGTTTTGAGACGGAGACATTCAAGTGCTAATCTAATAAAGGTTTTCAGAATTCTGAAAGGCTATGAGGGAGTATCTAGTATAAGTTATTTCCGTTGGTTTGTCAATTCTAAACAATAGGAGCATGGAGGAAGCATGATTTTGTTTCACATAGAATGTCACGTGGGGACTCGCGATTTTTGGGGTTGGGGTGGAGCCGGGAGTGCAGGAGGCGAAAGAGGCCGGTGTCCTGGCCTTTGCGTCCCTAGTAGCCCGTCGAAGGATTCTGTTACAATGGAAGGATGCAAGGCCCCCAAGCGTGGAGACCTGGATCAGTGACATGGCGGGATTTATAAAATTGGAAAAGGTCAAATTTGCCCTGAGAGGATCAATACAAGGGTTCTATAAACGATGGCAGCCTTTTCTGGACTTCCTGGCTCAGAGATAGGTAACTGGGTCAATAGCAGCAGCAACCCAGGGGGGGGGGGGGGGGGGGGGGTGCATTATTGTAGTGTTTATTCTGTAACTTTATAGTGTGTTAATTTGCGTTGTTGTTAAAATGCTGGGTTGTTCATGGGGATGGGGTGAATGTATATGATTGTTAATATTATTGTTATTTTCGGTATTTTACTAAGGTGCGTTATTGTTGTATAAAATCAAAATTTCTCAATAAAAATTATTTTTTAAAAAAAAGAATGTCACGTGGAATGTTTATACTGCAATCTTTGGAGCAGAGACCATAGCATTGTTGAAACAGGAATTGGACCAGTATTTGGAAAAGTTGAACATAAAGCAATTGTGTGTGTGTGTGTGGGGGGGGGGGGGGGGGGGGGGGGGGGTGGAATTAGAGCACATGGTCATGGTTTCCCATGTATCCACACAACATCCAAAATATCCCCTCTGAATCGCTTTAATGGACAGGAAGGTCACACACTGGTGAGTGCACAATTGGAAAACCCCCAGCCAAACGCTCCCTTTGAAGAGCTGACATGTCACAGTTGTGATGGATGAAAAGACTTTCTTCTGTGCTGTGAATTTTCCAACCCTAAAGGGAAGCACGTTCCAGGGACATTCAGTATCTTAAGGAATGGAGGGGAAAAATGGAGTGAAAAATCCATTATAAGATCATTAAACTTGCCAATGCAAGTGCTAAAGTAATTTACTTTTTTCAATAAATTGAAGAGGCTCCAGTAATCGGTAATATTATCCCCTCATCTGTGAATTAACAAATGTTGTAATTTAATGGTTAACAGTGATCTGTGATGTTCAGTGTGCTTCTTTTTTGTCAATTCAACCAGTTTACAACATTATAATGATGTTGCTGCTGCTTGTAGCTACTCCTGCCAGGAGATCTGCTGTCATGGTATATCACACTCATCTGTCTTGTGCTATCCTCACACACCACTGGAGCTTATTTGCACCGCTCTGTGATGTTCGTCATCCAACCACGCCTAGGTCGACCCCTCTTTCTGCTGCCCTCCATTTCGCCCTCCAGAAATTACTGACATTTTCTTTTTGGGATGTCAGATTTTAGAATTCTTTTTGCTGTTGCAATTGCAAGCATTTGTCTTAAGATCTGTATATGGACGTTTGCGCACAGGTCTTAGCATCCATATTTCAACGGCCTCTATTTTCTTTCAAAGATCCTTACTTATTTTCCCAGTTTCTGCGGCAGACGGGGAAATGAACAGAATGTAGAATTCATATGTTTTTCCTTGTTACATTTCTAAAACACTTCACTGGTTGTTTAGCATCCTGAGGCAGCCTGAGGTCTCAAAAGACCCAAATATAAATGTACATTCTTTCTTTTCTTTTATTAAAAATTGTACTTCCATTCTCAATGTTCAGAGACACCTGGCCTGATCACTGCCAAATAAAAGCGGTTCAAGAAGATGACTCGCCAACACATTCTCGAGGACAATTAGGAATGGCTAATAAATTCCGGCCTTGCCAACAACATCCACAGCGTGTAAACAAATTTTAAAATGCACTCTTTGTGAGTTTCAGTGCACAAAATAACATACATCCTACATTTTGAAGACCACATTTAAAAACAAAAAAGTCTTTTTTTTTGTATATTTAAATGTTCACATTGTCAGAGGCAGAAATGGTTTGGAGGATTTACCAGTCTAGCAAGCAAAGCGAGATGTAACTAAACATCATGGCAGGTTCAGTCATTAACCAAGAGTGCTTTAGACTCAGCTGAAGTAATACTTCAGCTCCCAAGCAACGTACCTCACAATGCTGGCAAAACACATCATGTTTTTCCTTGGAAATCGCAGGATATGCAGAAAGCAATTGTAACAAAACGCAAGTATCTCCTTGATTTAAAGTCAGAAGCTGGGAACTCCAATTCCCTGTTCGCTTTGGGCTTCTTGCCACATGTGCTGCCCTGGAAATGACTACAAATGCAAAGTTTGTATCTTTTCATGTCTTCAGACTGGGGACCAGCCCTGCGTACCTGCACAGACGGAAGGAGGCGAAAGGGTATGAAACTACAGGTCAGAGGTCCCAATAAGTAAAGTTGAGGAGTGGAGAAGAGGGATACACTCCAAATTAAAGACAGAGCTGCAAGGAGCAGACATGAAGCAAAGTGGGATTGCAAGAAACCCTGAAGGTTCAAGCAGAGAGTGACACCTTACTGTGGGACTTTTGAGGCAGTGATGTTCTGCTTGGCATGGCCAAAAATGTACTTGGAACGTTAAGTGTCAGTGTAATCAGAAATCCAGGGGAAAGGAATCCTTGTTGAAGCCATCTGTGCGGGAGAAACATTCAAAGGGAATTCCAAGGCAAATTCTTCAAATGTGGAGATTGGAAACCCTCGTAAGAAAGACAAAGTTTAAATGAAATTGATTAGCTCACAAAGTGACAAATGTCTGGGTGGGTCACTGAGAAATCCATGGAATCTGCTTTCGTCGCATCTTTTTGGAGCGTGATATGACTAGCTGCAATTCGTTGTTAATTCACATGAACGTTGAGTTCCCAGGCCTTTACGGCCGTTTTCACGAACGCAAACACACCTGCTCTCACCGTTCGTGAAAACGGCCGCAACGTTCTGTTCCCGACAACCATGGCCGTGCCAAGGGTGGCATGGGCCCGCGATCGGTGCTCACGAATGGTGAGAGCAGGTGTGTTTGCGTTCGTGAAAACGGCCGTAAAGGCAAGGGAACTCGGCCCATCGGATAGGGAAGAATCGCTGTTCGCCGTAAAAAAACGGCGAGCAGCGATTCATGTTGTGCGGCGGCCGTGGGGGGTGGGGGGGGGGGGGGGGGGGAGAATAGCGGGAGGTCGGGAAAAATGTCGGAAGGCCCTCCCGCTATTCTCCGACCCGTCGTGGGGGGCGGAGAATCGCGCCCCAAGGCTCTGCTACCCATACTAGGCCATGCTCTATTACCACCATCATTGTCACCCAACTAGCAACTGTTCCTTCCCTAAACCTATCCTTTTGCTGGTGAACCTCTTCTGTTACCAGTATGCAACCTCTGTGCTCCCGACTTTGCTGTGACACTAGTGGTCAGCTGGTCGCCGATCGCGGGCAGCGGGTCCGAAACCCACGCACTCTTTGTTCCTCCGCCGCCCCGCTGGATCAGTCCGCGGGGTGGCTGAGGGGCATGACGGCCCGCGCATGCGTGATGACGTCATCCGCGCATGCGCGGGTTGGAGCCGTCCAATCCGCGCATGCGTGGCTGACGTCATCGTGCGCGTCAGCCGCCGTGACCCTTGGCGCACGGGTTTAGCGACGGTCGCTGAGCCTGCGATGCCGTGGTTCACGGGGCCCCGCTGCTAGCCCCGACCGGGGAGGAGAGTCGGGTCCCAGGAGGGGGCGCGGAGGCTGCCGTGAAACACGGCCAGTTTCACGGCAGCCTTTACGACTCTCCGCATTTGCGGAGAATCGCGCCCTTGGTCTTTCCTTGTAGAGTTCAGGATGTCTCTCTTGCACCTCTGGACTCTCTACTACAACAACATCTTGCATTCATCTTCAACAAAGTAAAATGTCATGAACGAAAGCATTTTCTACTCTAGTGTCCCCACTGCATTTCTAATTGCTTTCCCTAACAGAATAGCAAGGGCAGACTACCAACATTGTGGAGTTATCATTGACCAATACTAGCCATATAAATTCCATTGTTGCAATAACAGGTCAGACTCCAGGAATTCTCAGCAAGTAACTCACATCCTGACTCCCCCAAGCTTGTCCATTATCCACAAGGCACAATTCAGAAATGTGATGGAATATTCTTCACTTACCTGGATGAGAACAGCTTCAACAACATGCAAAGAGATCGACGCCATCCGGCACAAAACAGTCCACTTAGATTGGTACTCATCCACAAACATTCACCCCATCCACTATCGATACACAGTAGCAGCCGTGTGTACCATCTACACTACACACAGCAGGAACTCACCAAGGTTCCACAGAGAACACCTTCTAAACCCAGACCACTGCCATCTAGAAGGACAAAGGCAGAAGACACGTGGGAACACCACTATTAGAAGTTCCCCTCCAAGCCACTCAACACCTCGACTTGGAAATATATTGATGTGGAGATGCCGGCGTTGGACTGGGGTGAGCACAGTAAGAAGTCTTACAACACCAGGTTAAAGTCCAACAGGTTTGTTTCAAACACGAGCTTTCGGAGCACTGCTCCTTCCTCAGGTGAAAAGATGGAAATATATTGCCGTTCATTCACTCGGTGGGTCAAAATCATGGAACTTCCCCCTTCCCCAACAACGCTGTGGGTGGACCTATATGGACTGCAGCAGTTCAGGAAGCAGATCACCACCACCTTCTTATGGGCAATTAGGAAAGAGCAATAAATGCTAGCCTCGCCTGCGAAGCCCATATCCTATGAATGGTTGTTTTATAAATGTGCTCAGGAGAGGATCAAAATACCATTGGGGACCTATATTATGGGGCCTCAATGTGCATTTATTAATGAGATTCCCATTACAGTCTGACAAGAGGCATGTCCACCACTCAATTCAGCAGCATCAAATTCTTAGCTTAGGGGATGGAACCACTGTCTTTTAATTGTTCCCCTGTCTATTTCCATAGAGCTCAACAATTGTATATACACAATTATGGTTCATGATAAAGGATGACAGAATGGTTGTTTGTGAAAACAAACATGATAAATATTTAGTTTGGCTGTCTTTGCTTCAGCCTGTACATCCTCATTTCTATTGCTGGTCACATAATATGGTCAGGCAGCATAGGTAAAATTACAAAGGTTTCTACAGGGACTGCTCCAGGCCTTCTCTGAAAGAGAGTCACTAATGTGCTTGACAAAATACAAAAAGGAAAACATCAGAGATAGGTTTGCATACAGGAAATTAATGATTTATTAGCTATGGTAATCATCACTGCACATATGTTTAGTACTTAAGTCTCGATAAAATGTTTCCAAATTCATTGAAATTCAATTTCTGTGCTAAAAAATGAGAATTACCCACTGATTTAAATTGAATAATATAAATAATGCAGTAAAATGTGAATTTCGTACAAAAATGTTTAGATTATCTGATTCAAATTAAGTAACTACAAATTAAGAGTGGAGTGCATTCAATCAGCCACCAAGATGTTCACCCACACCAACCTCTCCACAGATTCGGCAGGAAACAAGTGCTGCAGAGCTGAATTCTATTATTCTCATCTTAGCTATCTATTGATTCTGTGTCAAATGAGTTAAGCACAGATTTAAATCAACTCATATCACTGAAGAGGAAGAATTTGCAGGGTTCCTGGGAGAAGGTGGGAGAATGGCACTAAGCGAATTGTTCATTTGGAGAGCCGGTTCAGGCACAATAGGCTAAATGGTCTCCTTCTGCATCGTAACGATTCAGTGATTCTGTCATTAGTTATGACAACAAACCACCAACACATCCTACCATCTACCGTCGCATCAAAAGGCAACAAATTTGAAATAAATTTGGGTAAATTTCCATGTTCACTGCCTGGTAATAATCTGGTAGAACAAAACGCACTCTCATTGGAACTGAAATCAATGGAATAAAAATCAAGCTGGCTATATAATGGGTGGGCAACCTGCTCTACCAGATTATTGCCCGAGCAGTGAAGACTAAAATTTAGCCCACTGAGTCCGCAGGTCGCAGCAACAGGAGAGGTTTATCTGTGCATGAAGGTTGAGAAGTTGTTGGATTTATTATTGACAAAAGGTGGCCTTAAGATTTATTTTTTTAATTTAGAGTACCCAATTATTTTTTTTCCAATTAAGGGGCAATTTAGCGTGGCCAATCCACCTAACCTGCACATCTTTGGGTTGTGGGGGTGAAACCCACGTAGACATGGGGAGAATGTGCAAACTCCACCCAGAGCCGGGATTCGAATGTGGGTCCTCAGCACCGCAGTCCCAGTGCTAACCACTGTGCCACATGCCGCCCCAAAGTGGCCTTAAGTTGTAACAGAATTCCTGAATTGATACTGCTGACCATTAAAAAGTAATTGTACTCATCACTGATACATCCAGATTACTGGCTGGAAATTGAATGTTTAAGAAAAATTCTTGCTTTTTTTTGGGAACAAGATTCTATGGTAGTTTAAAATGAGAGAAAAGTTAGCTAACTTAAATCTGCAATTCTAGTCAACAGCATCAGTCACCTGCAACAACTATTACTGACCAAATTATCCCATACGATTCAGCTTCTCAGTGGCTGTCTGGCTTACTGCCAAGCAAGACAGATCAAAAATGCCCCCTTTGTTTACTGCTCCATACTAGTTTAGGTGCAGTCATATCTTTATATCTAGCATAAAAGAAGATAGTTGTGGATGCTGGAGGTCAATCATTTCAGTCCCAGAATATTGGTGCGGCAGTTTCTCAGGGTAGTGTCTTAGGTCCAACCACCTTCAGCTGTTTCATCATTAACCATCCCTCCATCATAAGGTCAGAAGTGAGGATGTTGTCTAACGAGTCAGTACAATTCGCAACTCCTTAGATACTGAAGCAGCCCATGTTCATATGCAACAAGACCTGGACAACATTCAGGCTTGGGCTGATAAGTGACAAGTAACAGTCGCACCACACAAGTGCCAGGCAATGGCTATCTCCAACTAGAGAGAATCTAACCATCTCCTCTTGACATTCAATGGCATTACCATTGCTTAATCCCCCACTATCAAATCCTGGGAGCATACAATTGACCAGAAACTGAACTGGACTCGCCATATAAATACTGCGGCTAGGACAGCAGGTCAGATGTTGAAAACTCTGAGAAGAGTAATTCACCTCCTGACTCCCCAAAGCCTATCCACCATTTACACGACACAATTTAGGAGTTTAATGGAATACTCACTACTTGCCTGGGTGAGTGCAGCTCCAACAAAGCAGAAGAAGCTCAACATCACCCAGGACAAAGCAGGTCACTTGATTGGTACCTTTCCACAAACATTCACTCCCTCCACCGCCAACACACAGTGGCAGCAGCGTGTACCATCTAAGGCTCTTTAGGCAGCACCTTCCAAACCCAACACCATCTCGAAGGGCACAGTCAGTGGACACCTGGGAACATCACCACCTGGAGGTTCCCCTCCAAGCCACTCACCATCCTGACTTGGAACTATATCTTCGTGCCTTCACTGTCGCCAGGTCAAAATCAAGGAACTCCCTCCCTAACAGCCCTGTGCGTGTACCTGTACCTAAGAGACTGCAGTGGTTCAAGAGGGCAGCTCACCAGTTCTCAAGGCCAATTAGGAATGGGCAAAAAATGCTGACTTGCCAGTGACACTCACATCACATGTAGGAATAAATTTGGAAAGAAGAGTATGAGTGCGTGGTGTTCCTGGATAAGGGAGGGGCAAAATGAAATTAGCAACTAATCTCTCCTGATTACTACTCAATGATCCCTCCTGTAAAGAATATCAAGTTTAAGAGAGGGAGAGATATGGCCAGAGGTATAAAGAGTCCCTGGAGTAGGACATGAACTCACAACCTCCTGACTCAGAGGTGTGAGTGTTACCCACTGAGCCACGGCTGACTGATACGGCAAAATGTAACTCCTTACATAACATACACATCTCACTCACGCTATTTAATAAAGAAGTGTCATTTTCATCACCCTGTCTTCAATTTCTGTACTCATTTGGAAAAGTTATTATGCTTTTATATAATCAGGTACCTAAGTTTTATTCACCAAATTACTCTGATAGCCTGGTTAATTAAAACAAGTGTATTTGTCTCCCTTTACCAGCTTGTGATAATTTCCACCTTGTCATGTGTTGCAACTAAAGATAGGTCTGCTCTCAATGCTGCAAAACAAATCCAGTCTGTTTTTTGGCATGACGGTCCACTACACCTTGAGCAAACAGCAACATCAAAACAGGCGATCTGGTCCTTCACCTCATTGCTGCTTATGGAATCTTCTGTGTGCAAACCAGTTGTCACGCTCCCCTATTCTGTGACTACGCTCCAAAATTACCTCACTGGCTGCAAAGCACATTGGGACATGGTGGCGAAAGGCACCATCTAATTGCAAGTTCTTTTTTTTACACATGTTGGGCACACCAAATTTAATGTGACAACAGCTAACAAAAGTTATGCTTTCTTCAAAGTAGCTGTAGATTGAAATAGTTGCACACCACAAACAGTTGTTCTGGTGTCAGCTTCAAAAATCAAAAGCTGAACATTTTTAATCAATATTTTTGCCAATTTTATTTCTGTTTGTATGTACAATGTACGCTCGTCAACAAAACTTGCACTTATATATCGTGCCTTTAGAGTGGTGGCACATCTCAAGGTTCTTAACAAGGAGGTTATCGATGGAGACTTTCAACACCGAGCCACAGAAGGTGATATCGGGACACGTGACCAGAAGCTTGATCAAAAGATGGGTTTTGAGAGGCATGTTAAAGGAGCAGGGAGAGGTACTAAGGAAATTTCAGAGCTTAGAGCCAAAGCAGCTAAAAGGCCCATCATTGAATGAGTAATTAAAATCAGGAATGCACACGATGCCAAAAATGAAGGAGTGCAGAGAACTCAAAGGCTTGTAGGGACTGGATGCGATATGATGGACCAGAGCCATTGAGGAAAACAAGGATGAAGGTTGTAAAACTGTCAGAACAGAAGCCAGTGTAGGTCAGCACGCCGAGGAGCGATGGGCTTGATGTGCAATATGACAGCAGAAGCAGAGATTTGGACAGGTACAAATTTATGTCAGATTGAAGATGGGAGGCTGGCTACAAGAGCATTAGACAACCAAGTATAGAGGTAACAAAAGCACAAATGGGGGGACGGGTTCTATGTTTGAAAGATTGTTGATTCAAAGGTGTTGAAGGACCAATGTTGCTTTATTTTACTTTGTAACCGTCAAGAATTACAGGCACGGGGCAGCACGGTGGCACAGTGGTTAGCATTGCTGCCTACGGCGCTGAGGACCTGGGTTCGAATCCCGGCCCTGGGTCACTGTCTGTGAGGAGTTTGCACATTCTCCCCGTGTCTGCGTGGGTTTCGCCCCCACAACCCAAAAGATGTGCAGGATAGGTGGATTGGCCACATTAAATTGCCCCTTAATTGGAAAAAATAATTGGGTACTCTAAATTTATAAAAAAAAAAAGAATTACAGGCACAATGTAATGCAGTATTTGCTGAAGTGGCCTGAAAAACTGCCCCAGCAGGACCTGGTAGAGAGCCACCCCTTACTGAATCTGTGTAGAAATCTTCTGCTGCCTACTTTTTGTTCATTATCAACGAAAAAGCTGCATCAGCAGCAAGTGTCAGCCTTGAGGCCAGGAATTGTGCATTCAGCCTATGTCTGCTATTCGCTGTACTTTAGACAGCTGTACCTCCTTTATCTCGTATGATTAGGGAGATTAAATAATAATTCAGTCATACCTTCAAAAAGCTGTCTAAAAAAAAATTGAATTATAAAAGGTTTTGTTTTAATTACATGAGGCGGTTGGACAGAACAGCCTCCATAATCGCCCAGTGGTACAGTGACAGATGTGCAAAGAGCACTGGAGGCAAGGAAAAGAAATGGCATCTGTTGGATTAAAGGATCAGTTTGTTCACTGACAACCTTCCAGGTTTAAAAATCTATATTGTTATATATATTATACACAACATTACAAAAGAACATTCTGCAATTATTCAGAAAATCTGGCAGCATATATGGAGAAAGGAACAGAATTAATTGTGCAGGTTGATTGGAACTAGAAAAAGTTAAAAGACATAACACATTTTAAGAGAGGACAGAGGTAGGAAAAAGGAAAGAGGGGAAATGAGAACATCAGGAAAGGTACTGGGTTTGAAAACATGTTGCCACCATCCCAGACGACCATAGGCTGCTTTCCCCTTTTGAGGGAGAGTGATGATTTAACCTGAGGGTCATCACACCTCAGGTGAGGGGCAAGATTGAGAAGGTGAAGTCTTCATGAATAATCTCAACCGGTATGGGAATTGAACTTGTACAGTTGGCATCGCTCCATATCACAAATCAGCATTCTAATCTAGGGTAAAGATTAAGTGACAAAAGAGATGAAGGGGCAAAGCAAAGGGACATGACAATTTGACAAGAAACAAAAGGTGGGTTTAGAGGAGCTGTAAATGGGAAGAATCACAACAGCTCCTATCTGAAAAATTGGGGACAGTGGTCAATCATCCTGGACTCAGGACATTGCTGTGGGAGTTCCTCAGAGTACTGTCCTAAGCCCAAACATCTTCAGCTGCTTCATCAAGGAACTCAATCATAAGGTCAGTAGTGGAGACGTCCAGTGATGTTTGCACAACGTTCAGCACCATTTGTCACTCCTTAGATACTGAAGCAATCGCATTCATATGCAGCAAGATCTGGGCAATGTGCAGACTTGGGCTGATAAGTGTCAAGTACCATACATGTGTTATGACACCCTGAGCTAGTGCATGGTCAATTCCAGCCCACTTGGCCCAGAGTCGCACCACAATTGAAATTACCTTTGGTCTCTGCCTGCCCAATAACTACAGTCACCATGTTGGTAAATTCAAACACAATTAATTTTTATTACTAATACCATGAGTAAAAAGTCAACAAATACAACTGGTTAACTATTATCTAGTTCCTAACCTTGCCATCCGCCTTTAGCCTGTGTCCACTCTCTACACATACAAGCAAGACAGACAAACACAGAGGGAAACGAGGGTGTAAAAATACGAAAAGTATCAAGATAAAAGTCGCCGGGCAGAATACAGCCTCTTGCCAATTCAGTGGTCATCAGCCAACCAATCAAATGCCTCCGATCTCTTGAGTGCCAAAAACTCAGATACTCAAAAACTAAATCTCCAATAGCACAATGTACTCATTTACAACTTATGAGTTCCTCACTTCCTCTGCTCAACTTAAAGGTATATGTCCATTAAATATCCACTGATCAAAATGATGACAACAAAGTAAAAAAAAATGGGAAATAAGGTAATCAACAGGAAGGACCTTAGAAGGCATCTAACCATCTCCAACATCTCATCTTGATATCAAATGGCATTACCATCATTGAATCCCCTATCAACATCCTATGGGTTAGCAGTGATCAGAACTGAACTGGACCTGCCACGTAATATGGCTGTTAGAGCAGGTTAAAGGTTGGTAATTCCGGGGCGAGTAACTCACCTCCTGACTCCCCAAAACTTGTCAACTATCTTCAAGGCATAAGTTAGTGCTGTGATGGAATACTCTCCACTTGCCTGGGTGTGTGAAGCTCAAACAATACTCAAGGAGTACAACACCATCCAGGATAAAGCAACCCTCTTGACTGGTGCCTCATTGACCACCTTCAACATTCGCTCTCTCCACCACCAACACTTAGTGGTAGCAGTGTGTACCATCTACAAGGTGCACGTCAGCAACTTACATTGACTCATTCAAGAGCACCTTCCAAATCTGCAACCGCTATCACCCTGAAGCTCCCCTGGAAGTTCCTCTCCAATCAACTCACCATCCTTCCTTCACTGTTGCTCGATCAAAGTCCTGCAACTCCCTTTCTAACAGCACTGTGGGTGTAACTAAACCATATAGACTGTAGCTGTTCAAGCAAGAGGCTCGCCACCACCTTCTCAAGGGCAATTTTGGAAAATGCTGACCTAGCCAGAATGCCCACACTCTGTGAACAAATAAACATAAAAAAGGTTATGAATTGAAGATAATGTTAATTGAGTCCAGAAAATTGTAGAGTGTCTAATTGAAGAATGAAATGCTGTTCCTCAAGCTTTCATTGAGTTTCATTGGAACAAGGTACAAAGTCAAAGAAGTCAGAGTGGGGGTAGAGAATTAATATGACAAGCCACCTGTAGCTCAAGAATTTTAGTTCAGATTTTCAGCATACATAATATCTTACTTTATATATATTTCCACCTCCTTTTAAGCTACAACTTCAAGCTTAACTAAGCTAGCCCACATAAACTCATGAAAAATGTGTATCGTTTCTCTTAGTAAAGAAAAATGGGCGGCACGGTGGCGCATTGGTTAGCACTCCTGCCTTACAGTGTTGCGGACTCGGGTTCGGTCCTGACCCTGAATCACTGTTCATGTGGAGTTTGGACATTCTCCATTCTCCCACAGTGTGCATGGGTCTCACCCCTACAACCCAAAAATGTGCAGGGTAGGTGGCTTGGACATGGTAAATTGCTCCTTAATTGGAAGAAATAAAGAAAGAAAGAAAGAAAGAAAAATGTACCAATTTTGCGGTGAGAAAGCAGGTTGCTATAGGTCTGCTGTCTCATGCTGCACACCAGGAAAGACTTATTGAGGTGATGTATCTATCATATCCCTCAGACATCGTGGCTCTAAGTTCGGCAACTTTCATTCTGAACCCTCCTCCTCGCTAAATCGGCCCCCGCATCTTCATCAATCGATCCCCAAATCACTTCTACTAACTCTTCTACAACTGCTGTGTATTTGTTTCTCCTCTGTTAAAGGCCTTGGGAAGGTGCTACAAAAACACAAGTTATTATTTAGGGCTTCTCTCCTTTTATGGAATAGAAGTGACATCCTTCTTGCTCCTTGGTGCTAATCCCAAAACCAGGAGTCATACAGACTCTATTTTTATCACGATGGGATGTGGGCGTCGCTGGCTAGGCCAGCATTTATTTGCTCACCTCTAATTTCCCTTGAGAAGGTAGTGGTGAGCCGCCTTCTTGAACTGCTGGAGTCCCTGTGGTGTAGGTACATCCACTGTGCTGGTAGGGAGGAGGTCGATAAAAAATTACTCAAAACATACAGTTTACCTAACAGATCAGACAATTATGCTGGGATTTTCCAGCCCCACGCACCATCGGGATCTTCCGGTCCCACCAAAAGTCACTGGGCTTTGTCAATGGACCTCTGGCTGGCTCGTTACATCCGTCACAGCAGGGCCAGAAAATCCCAGCCTTGGATTTTAGTTTTAGATTTTGTTAGGATATCGGACCAGACTCCAACTTTTGTTTGGATACCAGACGAGATCTCCAAACTATTTTTCAATTTGTAAAACTGTGAGGTAAGGATATTTCACCCCAGGAATGATGACTCTGATCAATAGGTATTTTTTATGTTGAAACAAACTTCTATTTAAAAACATAATTAACCACATTAACGTAAAAGGAATAGTTTTACAAGTAACAGTTAAACAGCTCTTTAAAAAGGAAAATTTTGAACTTACTATCTACAACAGCCACTAACTCCAATTAAGCAACTCCAATACAGTTCAAACGGCACTTATAAATTAAATTACCAAAACAGGTTACTTGCTTATCTGTGCAGATCTTTTGAGAGGGACCCTTTTTAAAAGCAGATCCAGTACACTTCTATCCTGTCAGACCCTTCGACTCAATCTAACAGCATTTGGTAAAACTGCAAACTACAGACAGACCTGGTTCCTCCCATTGATTACATAATCTGTATCCCACGAAGATGTCCTATCATCTGCTAAACTAGGACTAAATACAATCCCTCATAAATTATCTATTCTCCATGGAATCTCCGGCAGTCAAATTAATATCCTATTAGCAATATTTCTGTGTACATGTAAATGGTTACAATCAATCTGTACCGCACCTTCAATGACTCCCTAATTACAGCTTTAGCAGACACACTGCCTGCATGCATTTCAAACCAGGGTTTTGAATAACATTATTTCCACAGATACGTGTAACAATTACTACATTCCTCACAATTTCATAAAGTATAATGCTTTTTGCAGTATGTTTCATGTTTTCAAAACACATTTTTGCCTACCTAGTATCTGGCAAAATCTGTCCAACACTTTCAAAAAGAAACTGGCAATTGGAAAAGAGTTCTTTGCGAAAATAACCAATTGCATTCAAAGCGGTGTGAGAAGTGAAAGGTGAACATTCCTTTACTTGTCTTTCAAAAGAAAATAACTAGAAATACAAGGAAGCTAAAGCTTTCCAAAATTGTTTTGATTTTGGTGCTCTATTTTCAAACCTACATGAAATAATAGAAGTGCATTTTTTCCCAACTAAAAAGATCACATTAAAAGCTACAATATTTGCCACTTAGGAATGAATTGTTTCCTTCCTATGTTTTTCTTTCTTCTGGTACAAAGAGATATGGAGGCAAAAAAAAAATTCATGTCCTTTTTCAAAATGTCAACTAGCAAATGGAAGTGACCAATGGAGTGTTCTAGTTAGGGCTGTAAACAGAAAATTCTTGAATTATGCACACATTTTCCAGACGCTACCCTATTCCTTCACTGTGGCAAAATAAGAAAAATCCTTTTAAATGAATTCAGAGCAACTATTGACAAGGTTGCCCATCACATTTTGCAATAGAATCACCTGGACTGAGAAAGCAACTTCTGTGCAGCTTTTCTAAACTAAATCTCACCCAGCCTACAGACAAAACCAAATGTCATCAAGGAAAACAACAGAGGGTGATTTCCGATGGCAGCCATGGAGTGAGCAGTCACTTATTTGATGGCTCCCGCTCGTGGTGGACTTTTGGGACCTTTTCCCCCGACTTATGGGGGATCTGATCGGAAAAATTGGAGACTGGTGAGGTAGAGAGGAGGAATCCCCCACCGGTTTATGGAGTTGTGGACCAGAAGTGGTCTGCAAAAAAGAGATTGTTGGGCAAAGAAGAGAGTGGAGTCTTCAGAACAGGAAGACATGGTGGAGGCTCAGGAGCTGGGATTGCCGGCCCAGTGGTCAACAGAACAGCTGGTGAAATTCCTTCAGGAGAGCTTCGCCAAGGAAAGACAGAAATACCTGGAGCCAATTAAGACGGGAATTGATCGGGTGGAGCAAAGATTGGAAGCCCAGGGACTGGCGATCCAGAAGGTGGAAGAGAAGGTGGCTGAGCACCAGGACCAGCTAACCATGATGGCGGCAGAGATGGATCTGGAGAACAGGTCGCGCAGACAGAATTTGAGGATTGTTGATCTCCCAGAGAGAATAGAGGGATGGGACACAGGGGCATACGTGGCGCGAATGTTCGAAAAGCTGCGGGGCAAAGGTGTGTTTGCTCAATCCTTGGAAGTGGACAGGGCGCACAGAGTGCTTGCGAGGAAGCTGCAGATGACTGAGCCTCCGAGGGCGATGGTAGTATGAATGCACCGGTTCCTGAATAAGGAACGGATCTTGAAGTGGGCCAGGCAGATGAGGAGCTGGAAATGGGAGAATAACGAGCTGCGCATTGACCAGGACTTGGGTGTGGAGCTGGCCAAAAGAAGGGTGAGCTTTAATAAAGTTAAATTGGCCCTCTTAAAGAAGGAGGTCAGTGAAGTTCGGCATGCTGTGCCCAGCTCGTTTGTGAGTCACTTACGAGGGTCAAGAACTTTATTTTGGATCACCGATGGAGCGGTGAACTTTGTTAAGGATAGGGGCCGGCAGGTGATGGAGGACATTGAACTATGGGGGTGAGTAATTCTGTACGAATGCTGCTAAATTTATTTTCTTTATGGGCTGTGTATGTACTGTTTTTGTACCAATTTTGTGAACAGTTGCTCAGTTTTGTATGCGGGCTAACTGATGGGTGGAATTTTCTTCTTTGTGTTTGTTAGGGATTGTTATGTTTTGTATATGTATGTTTGAGCGGGGGGGGTGGGGGGGAGGAAGATCAGTGGGGAGTAGGATGCTTGGTGCCATGGGCGGGGGCTACCAGGCTAGCTGGGCGGGCTAGCTCATGGAAGCGCAGTGGGGGGTGAGCAGGTGACTAGTTGGATATGGGGGATTGAGATTGTTGTTTTGTTAGTGGTGGGGGGAGAGGGAAATTGTTCTGCTGACAAGGGAGGGACTGGCGCTGGAAGACAAATTGGAGGTGGAGGATGGTGGGCGCTCGAGGGCGGACTAGAGGAGGCGCGAGCTGGAGGCTGACCCAAGAAGGGTGATGATTGATCGGCAAGAAGGGGGCGGGTGCAGGGTGCTCCCCGATCAGGCTGATCACATGGAATGTGAGAGGGCTGAATGGGCTGGTCAAGAGGACTCGCGTATTTGCGCATTTGAGGAGGTTGAAGGTGGACGTGACAATGTTACAAGAGACGCACCTGAGGGTAGTGGACCAGATTAAGCTGAGGAAGGGGTGGGTTGGGCAGGTATTCCACTCGGGGTTAGACTCTAAAACTAGGGGGGTTGCGATTTAGATTAATAAGCGGGTGTCATCTGAGGTAGGAAATATAATGGCGGACTGAGGGAGTAGATATATCATGGTGAGTGGGAAGCTGGAGGGGATGCCAGTGGTACTAGTGAATATTCACGCACTAAATTGGGATGACGCGGAATTTATGAGGTGGGTGTTAGGGAAGATTCCGGACCTGGACTCGCACAAGCTGATCATGGGGGGGAACTTCAATACGGTCATAGATCCGAGGTTGGATTGGTTGAGTCTAAAGACAGGGAGGGTGCCAGCCGCAGTGAAGGATCTAAAGGGGTTTATGGAACAGATGGGGGGGGGGGGGGGGGGGGGGTGGACCCGTGGGGTTTTGGACAGCCAAGAGCGAAGGTGTTTTCTTTTTTTTCCCACATACACTCCTGGATTGACTTTTTCATTTTGAACATGGCTTTACTGGCGGGAGTGGTGGATACCGAGTATTCACCGATAGTTGTGTTGGATCATGCCCCTCACTGGGTGGATTTACGGGTGAGTAAGGAAGGGGGTCAGCGCCCGCAATGGAGATTGGATGTAGGACTGTTAGCAGATGAGGAGGTGTGCGGGCGGGTGAGGGAGGCCATTCAGGTCTATTTGGAGATAAATTACACAAAGGAAGTTTCGGCAGCAATGGTATGGGATGCACTTAAGGCAGTGGTCAGGGGGGAGCTAATTTCGATACGGGCTCATAGGGAGAATGTGGAGCGGGTAGAGATGGATATGCTGGTAATGGAAAAACTCCAAGCGGACAGAAGGTACTCCGAAGCCGCGGAGGCGGGATTGTTGAAGGAGTGGCAGAGGCTGCAGATGGAGTTTGGTCTGCTATCCACAGGGAAGATGGTGGGGCAGTTGAGGAAGGCAAGGGGGACAATATATGAGTATGGGAAGAAGGCCAGTAGGATGCTCGCACATCAGCCCAGGAAAAGGGAGGCGGCCAGGGAGATGAAAGAGTGGAGGATAGAGGGGGGATCATGATCTTGGACCCAGTGGGGGTGAATGGGGTGTTCAAGGAGTTTTATAGTCGGCTGTATGAGTCAGAACCCCCAGCTGGGGTGGCGGGGATGAGTTTTTGGAAGGGTTGGAGTTTCCGAAGATGGCGGAAGGGTCAGTGGAGAGCTTGAGAGCCCCGATCGGGATTGCAGAAGTAATAGAGGGATTGGCGGCCAGTCAGGCAAGGCCCCGGGACTGGATGGCTATCCTGTGGAATTTTACAAGATGTTTTCTGGGATGCTGGGCCCGCTGCTGGTGTGAGGGCCTTTAATGAGCCACGGGAGCGAGGCGTTCTTCCCCCAACAAGGTTTCGATTTTATTGATCCTGAAGCGGGAGAAGGACCGAGAGCAATGTGGGTCATACAGGCCAATCTCCCTACTGAATGTCGATGCCAAATTATTGGCCAAAATTTTGGCCTCAAGGATAGAGCACTGCATTCAGGGGGTGATAGAGGAAGACCAGACAGGGTTTGTTAAAGGCAGGAAGCTAACGGCCAACATTAAGAAGGCTCCTAAATGTGATCATGATGCCCTCCGAGGGGAGGGAGGCGGAGGTAGTGGTCGCTATGGACGTGGAAAAGGCCTTCGACTATGTGGAATGGAATTATCTGTGGGAGGTTCTGGAACGGTTTGGGTTTGGGCAGGGCTTTATTGACTGGGTTCGGTTGCTGTACCAGGCACCAGTGGCGAGTATGCGGATGAACCGGGTGCGTTCGGACTACTTTAGACTACACTGGGGGACAAGGCAAGGATGTCCTCTCTCCCCACTGTTTGCATAGGCTATAGAGCCATTGGCAATGGCACTGAGAGCTTCAAAGGATTGGAAGGGGCTAGTCCGAGGGGGGTGCTGGAACACAGGGTCTCATTATATGCTGCCCCGTTAGGGAGGGATGGGGGAGATTATGCGGATCTTAGGGGAATTTGGCCGGTTCTCGGGGTACAAATTGAACATGGGCAAAAGTGAGGTTTTTGTGATCCAGGCGAGAGGGCAGAAGAGGAGACTGGGGAAGCTGCCGTTTAAAGTTGTGGGTGGGAGATTTGTTACTTGGGTAGTCAGGTGGCACGGGGATGGGAGCAGCTACATAAATTAAATTTGACCCGGTCAGTTGAACAAATGAAAGAGGAATTTCGAAAGTGGGACATGTTCCTGTTGTCACCAGCGGGGAGAGTACAGACTATAAAGATGTCATAGACTTGAGAAAATTAAGTTCGCCCCGAGAGGAACAACATTAGGGTTCGTTCGGAGGAGGCAGCCGTTTATCGACTTCTTCTGAGAAAACTAAACTGTCAGCAGATTCAGTAAGGGGGGGGGTGGCCAGGGGGAGATAGGGGGAAGTTTGGCTATTTTGTGTTTAGAGTAGGCAGGAACAGTGCGAGATGGAGGGATGGGTTATGCACTGAACTATGTTTACATTTGTATTTGTATAATTTATTGTTATAAAAGTAAAAATGCCTTAATAAAATGTTTTTTTTTAAAAGGAAAACAACAGAGATTACAGACGAGCCGCAGAGATAGTTCTTTCAGTTATGTAGACTAGGCCACAGATTGAAATAAGGTGTTCCAGCAAGATATGAACATCTTTTCCCGGAAAATTGACTGCACGTAGTATCACATAATGGAAAACCACTGGAGAAAACTAAAGAAAGTTGAACAAGTCTCTAGACAGGGACAAATCATGGTTTAAACAAAGGATGCAGAACATAATTGTGTCTGTACTTTCAAAAGAAGCTTTATTGAACAGTATGGCCTGTCAAAGTAGAAGGAGACTCCACTGATGTTGCAAGGAGATAACGGAGAGAAAAAAGAGAGAGAGAAGAGAGAAAGAAAGAAAGAGAGAGAGAGAATATTATCAGCAGGAAAATAATTTATTACTAATAACCTTTATTGTCACAAGTAGGCTTACATTAACACTGCAATTAAATTACTATGAAAAGCCTTTAGTCGCCATATTCCAGGGCCCTTTCAGATGGAGAATTCAGAATGTCCAAACTACCTAGCAGCATGTCTTTCAGAACTTGTGGGAGGAAACCCGGAGGAAATCCACACAGGAATAGGGAGAACATGCAGACTCCACACAGTCTGTGACCCAAGTCAGGAATTGAACCAGGGACCTGGAGCTGTGAAGCAACAGTGCTCACCCCTGTGCTACCGTGCCGCCACGGAAGCTGGAAATTCCGATGACTATATGACCACAGTTTACAGCACATTTGAGCTAGATATTGGTGAGGTATTTACCTGCTGGAAAAGGTAACATATTTTAACATTCTAATACTTTATATCAGTGAAAATTGGGAATAATTTAAAGTCCTGGACAACAAAGGTGCGAGGAAAATACGCACTAGTGAGTTATGGATAACTAGGGACAGGCATCAACTGTCTACGTTTTGTAGGTGTTCAGATTTCCCAAATGGTCGGGTATGTAGTATTCTATGTATCAGGGTCATCTGCAAGAAACAAATGCAGCCAGATGCATGCTTGACTTGGGGTGGACTTCCCAATCAATGAAGCGCTGGCCTTCAGAATGGGACATGTTGGACCACTGGAGCACCCACCAAGAGAAAAACAACAATTAGTGAAACAATCTGGGTCCAAAGCAAAGCAATGACAGCAGAACAAAACGGCTACCTCAGAACGAGGTGTGCAATCAGATGGAGGAAATAGAGACAGAAACTCATAAGCATTAGTGCACACCCGGAGCCACAGTCTGATGCCAATTCCCTATCCAAGCTTGTTGTCCAATGTAAGATAGTGGGGCAGTGTGTCATTATCATCAAGGACAACTGAAGCTGAATTGACTGATGACAGCATTTCTATACAGGTCTCTGCCAGATAAACCTGTATGATCAGCACACAAGAGCCTTCATCAATGGCCCATATGCAAAATACACTAAATAAAGAAGGCTTGGCACATTGAAGGTTGGCTGTAGTCCATAATTTGCCTCTTTTATCTTTTATAATATAAAATATATTTGTTTGGCATTACAGAACCAAAGTATTGCTGAGAAAAGACATGCTGTTGAAGCTTTTCACCTTGCACTCATCAGGACATATGAAAGACTGTCAAGTTTTAAAGGAAACAACAATTTATGCTTTGAGAAAAGGAGTGCTGATTGATTAGCAATTCAGCAATGATTTGTTGAGCTGTTCCACTGCAAATGCATCAGGGAATTATTGTCCCTCATGCTTCTGTTTATCTAATTAAATGGTGCAATGTCTCAACATATTCCTTTTGCATACGAATATATGTACTTCTAGAATCTTATCTGAGCTACATTGCAATCCTGGTTGATAATCGTTGGTTATGTTAATGTTATTCTTTGTACACTCAGGATTGTTCAGGGAGTGCAGCCCAATCACAGAATTTCATCTAGAATTTCATCTAACATTAGACATTGCGTTCTGAGTTTTTCAAGCACGGGTTGGTGTGTGCTGTCGATTGAGAACAGCTGAATTGACATGCAGTTTGATACCATCCACAGTCGTTAGGACATATGGGGCGAAATTCTCCCATCGAGAGACTGAGTGCCGACGCCGGAGTGAAAACCGGAGTGTTTCACTCAGTCGTCGGAGGCTGCTCCTCGCCCCCTATTCTCCCACCCCCAGGGGGCTAGGAACAGCGCGCATCAATTACGCGCGCCGGGCCTTGGCGCCGCGTCAAATCGGCGCCGCATAAATTACGCGGCCGGCGGCGCGTACATGACGTCACCCGCGCATGCGCATGTTGGCTGACGCACCGATCGCAGGCCAGACCCCTACCGGCGGGGGGGCCGGTGCTGGATCCCCCTCCCTCCCCCACAGGCTGCCCCCCCCCCCCCCCCCCCCAGCGTTCCTGCGCTGTTCACGCCAGCAGCGACCAGGTGTGGTTGGCGCCGGCATGAACTCGTCGGATTGGGCAGGCCGCTCGGTCCTTCCGGGCCGGAGAATCGCCGCTCGACCGTTAGAAACGGCGAGCGGCGATTCTCCGAGCGGCCTGTCGTGAAACGCGGCACGCCGTTTTGGGGGGATGGGAGAATCGCGTGCGGGTGCCAGGGCGGCGTGGCGCGAATCGCCCGGCACTCCCGCGATCCTCCCTCCCGGCGTGGGGGTCGGAGAATTGCACCCATGTTCTACATACCTGGCATCGCACCCAGAATTAAATTCATATACCGCATTACTCATTTGTGTGCTAGGCTAAATCTCTTTTTGACTTGATTGTAGCATTCTGTTAGTGGAAAGCTCCATTCCTGTTGCCGCTGCAAAGTAGTAGCGTGAAACAGCTAGCATCGCCTGTTGTTCAAATTGTGTAGTGTCACTATATCATGGAAATCTATATGTGTTTTGAATTTGTATTCGTTAAACTTATGGACTTGGTAACACTCGCAGCTGAATTCAGCTTTAAGGATGCTATGTATGCCCAAATAGACGGTGTTGCCCTTCTAAGACCAGCTGTCACTCACTTTTGTCCGTTTCCAGAACAAATGACCCATACCCTCCTTCCACCCCTTGTATATTTCTGATTATGTAGATGGCATGTTCGCCATATTTGAATCTGCAGTGACATGCAAGCATCTCCTGACATTCGTTAATGCGCTCCATCCCGCACTCAAATTTGCCTTTGAAATGGAGCAGTCTAATGAGCCACCTTTTCCTTGACTTGCTGATTGAGAAATCTGTGTTGAGTTCTCATCTACTGTCTACCTCAATCCATTGGTCAATATACACTTTGGGATTCCTACAGGTCCTTGCACCACAAAATTAGACTTGCCAGCAATCTCATAAATGGGGCCCAAGCAATGTGTTCACTTACTTATCCGTCGGACCAGGCTTTGCTGAAATTCTAATGCAATTATTGTAAAACTACAAATAGTAATCCAAAGTACTGACCTTTTAACATTTTGATTTTTAGCTGCATCTGAGGCAAGCTTCTGCTTGTTGTACAAGTGGAGAATTCCAAACCCACATGAGAGGATTTGTTTATTACCTTCACGCTTCTTCGCAATCGCTACCACCTCCACAATGATTGCAACATGACTGCAGTTGAGGGATGTATGGAAGTAAACTGCCTGGAAAAGATCACAAAAGGAGAAAACATTATGTTTAAACCTCGCCTTTCTTCCTCTTTAACATTCTTCATTAATAACTGCTCCAGACCCATTTTAAGAAAATTATAGCTCCTGCCATGATTACTTTATGAACCTATATAATACAACTTCCAGTTTTCTTTCAGAACGTAGCAATTTAATACAGATATGCAATGCATTATTCATATACTAATTTTTCTCATTTAGATTAATTTGAATATCTGGATCAGTGTTGGCAGTGCTGAGGAATGGAACAATTCTCACAGTTGTCCAAAGATCATCGCTACCCTGATCATGTGAAGCTTTCCAAGGTGAAATTCCACCCATTCTGCTCCAACAATTTGCTTTATATCTAATTGCAAAAAATAATTCCTTATTAAACCAATGTGCCACTTCAGTATCCCACATTCACCATTCATGCATTTTTTGTATGATATTGGGCCATTTCATGGCATGGGTTCATAAGCATAGGAGGTAGTTCAGACCCAAGCTCATTTCATTTAGGGACTTGTATACCATCAGTTTTCATTGAATTCAAATCCAGTTGGTGCAAGCCAAAAGGCATATACCAAACATCATGTGATAAACTTGTGTTACTTTATAACTTGACCCTGATCAAAACAAGAGATATTGAGCAGGATTCTCTGATCCTGAGGCTAAGTGTTGACGCCGTTGTAAACGCCATCACGTTTCCCGACAGCATCAAAATGGCCTCAGGAGCAGCAATTCTGACCCCTACAGGGGGCCAGCAGGGCACTGGAGCGACCCATGCCGCTCCAGCTGCCGATCCCGGCGTCAGATGGGCACCACGGGCCTGCGCATGCGCAGTGGGACTGGCGCGATTACCGTGTCTCCCTTCTCCGCGCCGGCCTCGACCCAACATGGCGTAGGGCTACAGGGGCTGGTGGGGAGCAAATGAGGCCCCCAGCCCGAGAGGCCGGCCCGCCGATCAGTGGGCTCCGATCGCAGGCCAGGCCACAGCGGAGGCCCCCCCAGGGTCGGACCCCTTCTCCCCCCCACCAGGCCTCCCCGGATCAATCCACGGCGAGGTCCGGCCGGATAAGACCAGGTTAGAACGGCCAGTGAGACTCAGGTTTTTTTGTACGGCCACTCGGCCCATCCCGGGCGGAGAATTGCCGGGGGGAGCCCGTACAGCAGCCCCCAACCGGCGCCGCGCCAACCGCGCCGGCGCCAATGGCGCCGATTTTCCGCACTCCGGAGAATCGCATCCCGGCGTCGGGGCGGCGTGGCGCGATTCGCACCTGTCGCAGCGATTCTCCGGCCCGGCCCCGGGGTGAGAGAATCCCACCCATTGTGTATCATAGAGTTCCCTAGACCCTGACACACCATTAGTGTTTGTTCTGAGCTGGAAGGGAGGTGTGCACAGTTTTTTCTAGCCCTGCTACTCCACAGATCGCACCATAAGTCCAACTGTTTAATTCACTAATCAAAATGGCCAATTGTTCACCTTTGCTGCTGCTAGGCCCAAAATTAAGGAGACTTCAACCAGACCTCTTTCACTAAATACAGAATAATTGATTTAAGTTACAAATCTGGTGAACATATAATTTGTAATCTGGAAATGTAACAATTTACACCTTTTAAAACCCCAAACACATGTGCACACACATACACAAAATAAAGGACAAGACAAATAAGGAGTGGGATTCTCCGCCGGCGTGATTCTCGATGTGCCAGCGCCCGGGGGTTTCCCGACGGCGTGAGGCTGCCCACAATGGGAAACCCCATTGACCGGCTGCCGGCCGGTTGGGGCAGAAATGTGGCGCGGTGGGGCGGAGAACCTGTCCAAGGTCTCTGCAGAGACTGGTCTAAGGAAACATCTTTTGCAAAAGGATAAATTTCAAAAAGGTCTTGACGCTGTTGATTTGGTGTTCCTGCAAGACCTTTCCAATGGATCTTCGGTGAAACACCATCTTCATTAACTCTTGCTTGTCGCAACTTTGCAGGCTTTCAAATAGAGACAAGTGATATACTGAGATGCCCATCAGGCAAAAGGTGAACGCCCACTATGGACTGCAGACAATACAGAGAGAGCGAGAGACAGAGGAGCAAGCTTCCTTCACAATATGTTCGTTAGACACACATGGAGTTTTTAAAAAAAAGTTCAGACAGAGCTTCTCCCAGGCCATGTGTTTTTCAACCAATCAGCAGGAGCAACAGCCTCACAAGAGCAACTTTTTATTTCAACTCAAGTAAACAAAATAATTCTAATTTCCCGGGTGTCTTGATGGTTATTTAGCTGAAGTCATGTGATTTCTTGGGAAAAACAGCTTGCTCAGAGACTAAAGTGAACTAACCTTTTAAAAGCAAACTCAAGAGAGTGTCCAAATAATTCAATGTCCTTCCCATTTTTGAAAAAGCATACAGCTCTGGGCGATATGGCCCCATAACAGGTAGCAGGGCCATCAGATTTCAACCAGAATTCTACCAACAGCATTATAATCATTCAGCTACTCATTTATCTCACGTTGTTATCTCATGGGATCCTGCTGTATAAATATCGACTGTAGTGTTTCCCTAAATTGCAACTGTGACCATACTTCCTTCAAGGTTATGAAGGAAGCCGTTTAAATGCATTGCCCCCATTAAATCAACATACACAGATTACAGAAGCCAGATGAAATGGGAGTTAAAATTAAAGCAGCACAGTTATTAACCTTTTAACATCCTGTGGTCACTTTAATATTGCTGTTTTCTTGGGCAGTTGCTGCGACTGCTTGACAAAGGTCAATTGCGGCCCCCTGATGTACTAAATGTTAAATGGTGAACTGGGGAAGTATACTGACATTCAACTCAGCAAAATTTGACTGGCACAATGCAGAGGCCTTTACTGCAGAAGATGAAAAGTTAGGAGTCCTCATCCGGGTCCGACAAGGCAGGTTTGGACTGCTGCCATCCAAGGCTCTTAATCTTGATCCAGCAGTGGAACAGGTGCACATTAAGACAGATCAAAATAGCTTTCTTATTGGTTCATTCCCTCACCGAGGAGCAAAGAAATTGAAGCAAATCTCTAAAATGCTACTTAAAGCCGCACTGCTTTAACATTAAAGAGGTTACATGCATTAGATATTGCAACAATTCATTTACCCTATATTGACCAAGATCAGTAATAGCATGCTGGGATAACGAAGTGGAGTGCTTCATGAATAATTTAGCAGCCAGTGGGTTGTCTAGACTAGAGTATCAGAGTAGCTATTGCATGGCAACAAATTCCACATCATTTACTTTTCAGTCCTCATGAAGTGAAGCATCCAGCCACACAGCATTTTCCATCTGGTCGTCAAGCAATTTCCTTCAGCCAAAAAGGCAGATTGACCTTACCCCAGAGACAATTCTCTTCATGGTAAGTCAGCAGAAAGCACAATTCAAATAATATGAGCTAGGTCAGAATTTCTACTTTTTTGAATTCAATAAAACACAGTTCCCCATCAAACAGCCCAACTAAGAGCTTGTTAATTCCACAACAATGACGATCAATGGACAGGAATTCTCAGGACCAAGCTTAAATGAAGCTGTTGGGAAGTAGCTACACTCATTTCATTAAATAGTGTTGAAGTGTTGGCTAGTATAGACTTGAGAGATGAACAGACACTTCCAACACTGATGAAGGTTCAACTCAATTTTATTAACTTCTTCTAACTAACACACGATGACTCTGGGTCTTAATGATGCTAACTTAAACTAGAGACCTAAGCCTTGTCCGAACCAGTTGATTCTCTCAGCACGTGTTATGAGTCTGTGCTGGGCTGGATGAGTCCTTGTTACACTGAGAGGCAGCACCCAGAATGAGCGGGAACCGTGGTGCCATTTGCCTTTATAGTGTGTGTATTCTAACTGGTGATTGGCTGCGGTGTTTGTACATGTTGATCGGTCCCTGTGTGTATCCATTAGTGTGTGTCTGCACCATGATATACTGGTGTATATTATGACATCTCCCCTTTTATAAAAGAATGTTGATATAGGTATGTAATAATAAATAGTGTGGGTGTGTGGAGAATGTACCTAGCTACGTGTGAGGTGCGAAGACATATGTACAAAGCTATATACAGGGAACAAGACTATTTACAGAGGAAGGTGCCTGGTGCAGATGACTACCATGAACTGGAACAACCAACAAATCTATTTACAAATCGCTGAATAACGAATGCAACAATAAAGGATATAGGAAAAAAAAATTTCAGAGAGTCCACATGTGTACAGAGTTCATAAGTTCAGTCTCTGAGGTGGGCGACGAACTCTGGTTGACCGCCTCAAGGGTGGGGCAATGGCTGGCGCCTCAGGGGCCGGGAGGGCTGCAGCACTGTCAGGGGCAGGCAGAGTGACCGGAAGCGCCACACAGTCCACGGCGGGATCAGTAGAAGAACTGGTCGGAGGATCCCATGACGACCCTGGAACCAGGCGCAGAGTCGCCTGTTGCGGCGCCGAATGGATCCATCCGGTAAGCGGACCAGGAAGGAGCGATGGGCCACCTGCCTTAGAACGGCAGCAGGCGCAGGCCAGCCACCATCCGGGAGGTGGATGCGAACTGTGTCGCGTGGATGGATGTCGGGAAGGTCAGCAGCCCGTGAGGCGTAGGAAGTTTTCTGCTGCAGTTGAGACATGTGCATGCGGTGGAGCACAGGGACATAATCGAGGTTGGGAGCGAGAATTGATGGCACTGTCGTTCTGAGGGTGCGGTTCATTAGCAGCTGAGCAGGCGACAGGCCGGTGGAGAGTGGGGCAGAGCGATAGGCCAGCATAGCAAGATGAAAATCTGAGCCAGCGTCAGCGGCCTTGCTGAGGAGCTACTTAACGATGTGGACCCCCTTTTCCACCTTCCCATTGGATTGGGGGTATAGGGGACTGGACGTAACATGCTCGAAGTTGTAGTGCCGGGCGAAGCCGGCCCATTCCTGGCTCGCGAAACAGGGGCCATTGTCTGACATGACCGTCAGCGGAATGCCATGTCGGGAAAATGTCTCCTTACAAGCCCTGATCACAGCCGAGGATGTGAGGTTGTGCAGCCTGATGACCTCCGGGTAACTGAAGAAGTAGTCGATGATGATGACGTAGTCCCTGCCCAATGCATGGAACAAGTTGATGCCCACTTTGGTCCAAGGTGATGTGACGAGCTCATGGGGCATCAGGGTCTCCCGTGGTTGGGCGGGCTGAAAACGCTGGCAGGTAGAGCAGTTGAGCACCACATTGGCGATGTCATCATTAATGCCCGGCCAGTAGACAGCTTCTCTGGCCCTGCGGCGGCATTTCTCGATTCCTAAATGGCCTTCATGGAGTTGCTCCAACATTAACTGGCACATGCTTTGTGGGACGACGATGTGATCCAATTTCAGGAGCACCGATTCGACAACCGGCAGGTCATCGCAGACGTTGTAAAATTGCGGGCATTGACCCTTGAGCCACCCGTCTGACATTAGGCGCATCACCCGCTGCAGAAGTGGATCTGCCGCTGTCTCGCAGCGAATTTGCATCAGTCGTGCATCCGTAGCTGGCAAATGGGAGGCTGCAAACTGAAAGTGAGCGTCTATTTGGCAAATGAAGCCGTCATGATCACACGGAGTTGTGATCGACCTTGAGAGGGCATCGGCAACAGCAAGGTCCTTGCCAGGGGTATAGATCAGTTGAAAGTCGTACCTGCGCAGCTTGAGTAGGATACGCTGGAGGCGAGGCGTCATATCATTCAAGTCCTTTTTTGATAATATTTACAAGGGGGCGGTGGTCGGTTAAAACCGTGAACTGCGGAAGTCCATAGACGTAATCGTGGAACTTCACGACTCCAGTGGGAAGGCCGAGACACTCTTTCTCAATTTGCGCATAGTGCTGCTCTGTGGGAGTCATCGCCCGCGACGCATACGCAACGGGGGCCCATGACGAGGCCTCGTCTCGTTGCAAGAGCACGGCACCAATCCCCGACTGACTTGCATCAGTAGAGATTTTGGTCTCTTTGATCGGGTCAAAAAAGGTCAATACTGGGGTTGTGGAAAGTTTGGCATTCAGCTCCTGCCATTCACGCACGTGAGCAGCGAGCCATCGGAAATCTGTGATTTTGCGAATCAGGTCTCTGATGGCCGTGGTGTGTGAGGCGAGATGCGGGATGAACGTCCCGAGGAAATTCACCATACCCAGGAACCGGAGGACCGCTTTCTTATCCTCGGGCGTCTTCATGGACGTGATTGCTGCAATCTTGTCCTCATCCGGACGCACCCCCTGGTGGGAGATGTGGTCCCCCAGAAACTTGATACTCGACTGGCCGAAGGAGCATTTGGCCCTATTGAGGCGGAGGCCGTGTTCGTGGATGCGCCTGAAAACACGCTGAAGGTGGGCAATGTGTTCCTGCGGGGTGGTTGACCAGATAATAATGTCGTCGACATATACCCAGACGCCATCGATCCCCTCCATCATCTGCTCCATGATCCGGTGGAAAATCAGAGATGATGCCGAATTGCATCCGGTTGTAGCAGAACCTGCCAAAGGGTGTGTTGAACGTACACAGCTTCCTGCTTGACTCATCTAGTAGGATCTGCCAGAAACCCTTCGAGGCATCCAGTTTTGAGAATAGTTTGGCGTGGGCCATCTCGGACGTGAGCTCCTCACGTTTCGGAATCAGATAGTGCTCCCGCATGATATTCTGATTCAGATCTTTAGGATCAATACAGATCCGCAGCTCGCCGGACGGCTTCTTGACGCAAACCATGGAGCTTACCCAGTCTGTGGGTTCCGTGACCCTAGAAATTACTCCTTGGTCCTGGAGGTCCTGGAGCTGTTGCTTGAGGCGGTCCTTGAGTGGCGCTGGGACTCTGCGAGGTGCGTGAACGACAGGCGTGGCATTGGGCTTGAGTAAGATTTTGTACGTGTAGGGGAGCGTGCCCATGCCCTCGAAAACATCATGGTATTGTTGGACGATGGAGTCGAGTTGCGTCGTGAAGTCTGTGTCAGAGGATGCAGACACATCGCTTGAAGAGAGAGAGTGTACTCTCTGCACTAAGTGGAGCAGCTTGCATGCCTGCGCACCAAGCAAGGAGGCTTTTGAGGCAGCAACAATCTTGAATGGGAGAATGATGGTGTGAGCACGATGTGTCACCTCAAGGCGGCAGGAGCCGCTGGCGGCAATGGCATTGCCATTATAGTCCAGCAATTTACACGCAGATGGCAGGACAGCAGGCTGCAGGCAGAGCTTGCGAAAATCAGACGACGCAACGAGATTGGTAGAAGTGGCAGTGTCCAGGCGGAACCTGACAGGGGACCGTAAGGGTGGCACACCACTCATCATCCTGGCTGACGCTGTGGACGTGGACGGGTTCAGTGCCACGCTTGGGGGACATCCTGTTCGTAGTAACGATGCCGATTTGGAACGGGACCTGTGGGTCATTGCAGGCACAGTCGGAATCAAGGTCTAGAGTAGGTTCATTGATGGCAGGCTGGATAGCCCTGGCGTCTCTGTGGGACTGGGTGGACCTTCGAAAAACAGCAGGCATGGAAGATCTGTACATTGTAGTGTAGTGGCCTCGTTTGCCACACTGCAGGCATCGTCAGGATTTTGCGGGACATTGCCGCTTTAAGCGGGCGGAGCCGCAGTTGCCGCACGCCGGAGCGTCGGGACGTTCGTCGCGCCACCGTGCATGTGCAGGGCAATCCAGTGTAGCCCGCACCTGTGCGAAGCGGTCCGTGATGTCAGCATGCTCACTGCATGTAAGCGCGGGACTCCGCAAAAAGCGCGCAAAATGGCTGCCATCGTTCAGGTCCAGAGCCTGAAAAGATTTGATCATTTGGACCCGTTCTGCCTCGTAAGGGGCTTGCCGCGCCGTTTCAGCAGCCTGGATGCAGGATTAGCGCGTGGAGGCATGTTCATGAAGTACACAGGCCGTAGAGAGAGTGAGCTGCTTTACTTTTAGTAGCTGCTGGCGCAGGGGCTCAGATTGAACACCAAAAACAATCTGGTCGCGGAGCATGGAGTCAGAGGTGGACCCGTAGTTGCAGGACTGCGCAAGGACGCGGAGGTGGGTAATGAAGGACTGGAAAGGCTCGTCCTTACCCTGAATGCGCTGCTGAAACATGTATCTCTCGAAGCTCTCGTTGCCCTCGACCGCGTAGTGGCTGTCAAACTTCAGAATTTTGGTCTTGAACTTTGATTTGTCCACCCCCTCATCGAAGGTGAGCGAGTTGTAAATGTGCAGAGCGTGGTCACCGGCTGTGAAGAGGAAGAGAGCAATCTTCCATGTGTCCGAGGCAGCTTCCAGGTCCCTGGCTTCGAGGTACAGCTGGAAGTGCTGTTTGAAAAGTTTCCAGTTCGAGCCCAAATTCCCTGCAATGCGGAGAGGCGGCGGCGGGCGAACGGAGTCCATTCTGTAGGATGGCGCGAGACAGGTATAAGGCAGATCACTGAAAGGTAGGTCTCAGAAGTGCGAGCATCCCTCAACTCCTGGAACCATGAAGTGTTGGCTGGTGTAGACTTGAGAGATGAACAGACACTTCCAACACTGATGAAGGTTCAACTCAATTTTATTAACTATTTCTAACTAACTAACCCACGATGACTCTGGGTCTTAATGATGCTAACTTAAACTAGAGACCTAAGCCTTGTCCGAACCAGTTGATTCTCTCCAGTTGATTCTCTCAGCACGTGTCGTAAGTCTGTGCTGGGCTGGATGAGTTCTTGTTACACTGAGAGGCAGCACCCAGAATGAGCGGGAACCGTGTTGCCCCCTGCCTTTATAGTGTGTGTATTCTAACTGGTGATTGGCTGCGGTGTTTGTACATGTTGATTGGTCCCTCTGTGTGTCCATCAGTGTGTGTCTGCACCATGACATACTGGTGTATATTATGACATGCATGCTTTTTGGCCTGGGCCAACTGCCCCTAATTTGGCACGGACTGACAATCTCATTTAGAGGTGTTGGAGCAGAAATGGAAAAAAAACACGGTTGTGAGGAGTGGCCTTCTGAGGTAAGGGCTGAGGCACTTTGGTGGAGCTGGACCCAATTTGAAAGAGCTCAATTCTGAACCAAATGTCCCATCCCAAGCTCCAACACTCCTGAACTAGTGGATAGATAATTGACCCCAAAAAAAACATTTCTACAAAGTCAGTACCAGTGGCACAATGTACAAGTGCGTCAAACTATAGGATGGTGATTAATGTTGCTGCTCCCACACGTCATGGTCCTGTTTCCGAAACATTCATGAAGACATTAGAGTAGAGGTATTCTCTGTGGAAAAGGAAATAACAGTCACAGGGAGTGTCAAGTTGCAACTGGTTACAGAATAGCATTGGTAGAGGCTTTCCCGCTATCTCAGAGAATGATGGGCCATACCTGCTGAGCTTCCCAGCGTTGTATTGGGGTGGGTACCCAAAAATGTGCCAGGGAATCCCATTCGGAGATTCACAGGTGAGGTTTGCATGGCAATTGCCCAGAAGTGAGAATTTCTCCTGGGCAACTGCCCTGCACTGGGAACCGTCCGAAAATGCAATTTATATCATAAAGCTCAGATTGTCTGACTGGATTATACCAATAGTTACTCAGAAAAATTCAAAAGAATTAAAGCAATTCTAACCTTTGAGTAGCTATTCTTCAGACCCAGACTGATACATCTACCTATACCTCAACTAGCTCCCGCAACATGGGATTCCTCCCACATCCCAACTAGACCCTCATGGGACTTCCCCCCGGACTCCACCAACACCTCTTTTCTCTCTGGCTCCCTTACTCACCCAACTACGCGCCTCCCCCCACCCCCACTATGGAATTCCACCCTCGACAAACAACCCGATTCCCACGGAGGTCCCCCATGGGAGTCCCCTGCCTCTCACACACACATGTCCACCAACCCCACCATCACACCCACCAAGCTCTCTGCCAGAAGCCCTCCACCATCTCCCATGCGCCCCCACCCATAACCAGGCCCATCCCAAGACCTCCCTGACACCGTAGAACCCTCTGACACGGCCCCCCACCCCGCCCTCTGGCCATCCCCTTTAACATCCCCACCCCAGAACTCCGGCAGTCACCTTCTCCCTCCTGTCAGAGACCAACTTGATTGGACTTTTAAATGTAGGTCTACGGTTGATGCCATCAAAAAGAGGGCACAGCCCCCTTCCCTTCAACTCAGCTACCCTTCCAAAGGTAGGTCCTGTGGACATGCTGCACTGCTTGGATCTCACCGGTCACCGGTCGGCAGGTCAGCCAAGACAGGTTGGGAAAGAATTCATGCAAGAAACTGGGCATGGAGTGGTAATCTGATGCTGATTGCCACTCCCGACGAAGTTCAGGTCCATATGTGTGAGACAAAGAAACCTAAAAGGATAAAGTGAGAAAATCTAAAATTTCCCTGCCCACAAAAAAATTAAATAACCCAGCAGAGTGGCACTGTGGTTAGCACTGCTGCCTCACAGCACCAGGGATCCAGGTTCACTTCCAGCCTTGGGTGACTGTGTGGAGTTTGCACATTCTCCCCATGTCTGCATGGGTTTCGTCCAAGTGCTCCGGTTTCCCCCCAATCCTCCTCTGTTCTAAGAAAGAACTATTCTAATTCCACTATCCAGCTCTTGGTCTGAGGCCTTGTAGGAAACAGCACCTCAAGCAGAAATCTGGTGTTCTTGATTTATATGGGAACTTCTTGATTATTTTTATTCGTTCATGGGACGTGGGCATCGCAGGCTGTGCCAGCATTTATTGCCCATCCCTAATTGCCCTTGAAAGGGGCAGTTAAGAGTCAATTACATTGCTGTGGGTCTGAAGTCACATGTGGGCCAGACCAGGTAAGGATGGCAGATTTCCTTCCCTAAAGGACATTAGTGAACCAGACGGGTTTTTCCTACAATCGACAATCGTTTCATGGTCATCATTAAACTTTTTGATTCCAGATATTTTACTGAGTTTTAAATTCCATCATCTGCCGTGGTGAGATTTTAACCCGAGTCACCAGATTAATAAGGGGATCAAGGGTTATGGGGAGAAGGCAGGAGAATGGTCATGAGGAACATATCAGCCATGATCGAATGGCAGAGCAGGCTCAATGGGCCTAATTCTAATCCTGCTCCTATACCTTCTGGTCTTATGATCTCCCACAGTCCAAAGATATGCAGGTTAGGTGGATTGGCCATGCTAAATTGCCACTCAGTGTCTAAAAAGGTTAGATGGGGTTACGGGGATAGGGTGGGTGTGTGGGCCTAGGTAGGGTCGATGCAGACTCGATCGACCAATTGCCGCCGTCTACACTGTAGGGATTCTATGAATTCTCTGAAATAAATTGACTGCGTTACAAATATGCACATCTCTTTCATATAGTGTGGCAAATCAAATGATCTGACTTTGTTCTGCAGATATTTTAGTCGCAAATGTGTGATGAGTGGTTTGACACCAAGGGAAGGGTTAATCAAAGACATAAAGACAGAAACTATTAACAAAATTTGCATAGCATGTGTCATCAATGCCTGTGCAAAAGATAGTGTATATGTGCCTGCGAGAGACGAAGTTATCTCCATGTATAATAAATAGGTTATTAAGCAATGTGTCACCAGAAAAATCTTGGCTTTGAATCATAGCACTGACAGGGAAAGCTAATGGACAAGACATTTAGATGCCATCAGTTAAGTATAAATAACCTTCCATTATCTACTACTGTCAATGAATAAAAATGAACATTTGTAGTTGACAAATAGACAGCCATGATGAAGTAGTGCTTTATTCAACCTACTGGCAAAATCAGAATAGTGCGTCCCTCAGGCAATAACCAAGCCTTCACCAACATTTTAACAGCAAATGCTCGTCCTAAATGATTTTCCCTTTAACTGTCAACGGTTGACTGTAATTCAGGGTGATCATTCTAAAGTTAGATGAGGAAATTAGTCATAAAAGCTTTATGTAAATTCAAGGAATTAGACCTCGACTGCAATGCTGTTTGTACATCAAAGCTTCTGGATTAGCTAAACGTCTGCACTGAAAGCTATTTTCACATGATAATTAACAGCTAAGATCAAACACAAAAAGCTCAGTTACAGATTTCAAGTTAGCATGCCATCTTTTTGACATATAAAATTACAATCATCTGCCCAGGATTGCATACAGTGGTTCAAGTTAATATTTTCTGCTGCTTACAAAGGTTTTTTTAAGTTACCAGCATCAAACTCATTTTCACAGCACTAAAGCAGTTTAAAATTTCATTTGCCAGACCCACAGCAGAGTATTGAGAGGAGGAAGGGTGGCTACCCTTGCAAGAAGCTCACATGATCTAAATATAATAACAATAATACACAACTGCATTTATACAGCCCCTTTAATGTAAAACATCCCAAGGTGCTGAATGTAGGCAAGGAGCTTTCTACCATCAGATCTTGGAAGGGATGAAGATGGCCTTTGCAGCACAGCACTGGGATGGAAGACTCATCGTCAACAGACACATAAAATAAATAATCTTTACTGTCACAAGTAGGCTTACATTAACACTGCAATGAAGCTACTGTGAAAAGCCCCAAGTCGCCACATTCCAGCGCCTGTTCGGGTACACGGAGGGAGAATGCGGAATTCTCAGCTGATACGGGAATTGAACCTGCGCTGCTGGTCTTGTGCTGCATCACAAACCAGCTGTCTAGCCCACTGAGCTAAACCAGCAATAAGAGCTCTTATAGGGACAGCGAATATGAGGGACCCACAAAGAAGTTTGCTGGGCCAACTCAGGAATGGGTCCTGCCACTTGTTTCTTTTTTTTTGTCTTACTCCTATTTGTTCTCAGATTTTTGCTATTTCTTTCCTTTTCTGATTTATAGCTAGAATGGGTTCCAGAGAACACACATTTGTCGAATGGACAGACAAGTGGCAGATTACATTGAGTGCTCAGAATTGAGTGCTCAAAGAGGATGCATGAGGGAAAAAAATTAAAATTGTACATTTTGACCAAGAATCAGGGGAAAATGGACGGGAATCGGGGGAAGGTAGCCGGGGGGAGGGGGGGAGGGGCTACGGATTTGTTACGGGGGTTTGATGGCTAGCTAAGGCCCAAAACCAAACTAAATAAATGCCAATAAACATGTGCCTCGGCCATATTGGGGAATGTAAAATATGTATGCCGGCTAAAGGGGGGAGGCCACAGTTATTATTACGAAGATGCTTACCTGTAAATATATATGTTAATTTTCACCTGTTCTTTTTTTTTTCTTTCTCTCTAACAATTTGTAATTTGTTGAATATAAAACATGAAAACTGAATAAAAAACATTTATTAAAAAAAAATTGTACATTTTGAAATTTTAATGGTATCATCATTTTACCACAGAGTTTGATGCTGATGTCCGACATGTTAAGACTTTGGGTTAGCCCATGCTCATACAATGAAATGTTCCTTAATAAAGACTATGTGCAATCTAAAAAAAAAATTTTTTATTATTTAATATTTTATTCATGAGGTAAAAATGGCGAACTGTACATGATATGAAGGACATCACCTCCAACAATCAGCATGAAATACATAACTTCATGGCAGAAGGGGATAATAACCATTCCATATCGTCATGGTATTTCAATTCTTTTTTAATTTTATTATCTTTACTCTTTCATGGGATGATGGCGCCACTGGCAGGACAAGCGTTTGTTGCTCAAACCTAATTGCCCTTGAACAAAGTAACAAACAGAATCAATCACATTTCTGTAGGTCTGGTGTCACATGTAGGCCAGACCAGGTAAGGACGGCAGATTTCCTTCCCTAAAGGACATTAGTGAACCAGATGGGTTCTTACAATAACCAATGATAGTTATCATGGTCACCATAACTGAAATTAGCTTTATATTCGAGATTCATGTATTGATTTCAAATTCCACCAGCTAATGTGGTGGGATTTGAACCTATGTCCCCAGAGCATCAGCGCAGGCCTCTGGATTACTAGTCCAGTGGCATTACCATCACACCACCACTGACCTTTTGTTTGGGAGCTCTTACAGGATGCATCATTTCACTGGATTGAAGGGCCCTACAATCCCTGCATTTATATGGCGATTTATCACATCCAAATATCATCAAGAAATCCACTCAATGAGTTTGAAGTGCAGTAAGTATTGTTATCCAGCCAACATAAGTCTTCTTGCAAATAAGACAAAACCTTGCTGAATACAAGATGCAGTTGGGAATATTTTGCCTAACAGTTAGCATTTAATAGCTTGAAAACCTATCTTCAAATGATCGGAAAAGGAATAGAACATGTCTTGTTTTTTGAACCCCATAGGTACATCAGTAATAATTGATAATAGCATTGGTAATAATTCTTTGTTAATTTGTAACTTTCTAGCAAAATTGAAGCTCGTAAGGTTGAAGAAGCAGTGGCAGAATATATATAGAATTGGTTGAGAGACAAATAACTGAGAATAGTGGTGATCTATTGGTTTTTCTGACTGATACAAGCTTATGCTAGCGTCCCCAGCATTAGGATTATTGCTCTTTTAGATAGATATAAATGAACAGACACATAGCAGATGAAACACAATACAGAGAAATGTGAACTATTGCATTTCAGGAGGTAGAATGAGCATAGAGAGAATGTAAATTTAATGGTATACTTTAAGAGCGGGTGTAGCAACATAAAGACATGGGTGGAGCATAGGCAAATCTTTGGTGGTTGTTGAATAAATTGATAAAGTTGTTAAAATAACTTTATCAATAGAAGTATTGAGTACAAAAGTAAAGAGCAAAAACAAACTGCTTTTACCTAACACTTTCCATGGCCTCAGGATGTTCTAAATTGTTTGATAGTCAGTAGTGTACTTTTTGAAATATATTCACTGCTGTAATGCAGAAAATACAGCAGACAATGTTGTACACAGCAAGGTCCCACAAGGAGCAACATGATAATGACTAGATAATCTGGTTTTACAAAGGCATGATATTAGAAATGCTGGAAATATGAAATGCAAACAGAAAATGCTCCAAATAATCAACAGGTCTGGCAGCATCTGTGAAACAAAATTAATATTTCAAGGCCTTTCAAGTGATGACCTTTATCATGATGTTGATCGAAGGATAAACATTGGCAAAAATTTTGGAATAACTCCGCTGTTCTTCTTCAAAGTAGTGCCATGGGATTTGTACACCACCTGCCAGGTCATATGAGACCTCAATCTACTGTCTCATCCAAACGATGGCAACTCCAGCAGCGCAGCACGCCTTCAGCCTAGATTTTATTCTCAAGTCTCTGGAGTGAGACTTGAACCAATGACGTTCTAAGACAGAGGTGAGAAAGTGCTACTGCTGAACCATGGCAAGGACGTTATCCTAAACCTTTCTAAATTACTAATCAGGCCTTAGCTGGAGTAATATATCCAAATCTAGGCTTTACGCCTTAGGAAGCTGGGTATCAAGACCTCAGAGAGGGAATAGAGATTTGCCAGGATGAAACCAGGGATGAGAGATTTCAGTTATCCGGAAATATTAGAAAAACTCGGATTATTTTCTTTAGAGGAGAGAAAGTTATGGGGGATTTAAAAGAGCTGTTGAAAATAATGAAAGTCTCAGAGTAAATAAGGCAAAACTGTCTTATGACAAGTAGGTCTTATAAGGCATAATCTGTTTCAGTCCCTTTGTCCCTTACTAGGTCCCAGTTGGTGCAGTGAGGTAATTCGGTGAAGGGAGAAGGTGCTTTTTCCCTACTGTTTTGTTCTCTCTCTTTCTTCTGGCCTGTAACTTTTAATCTGCAGGGAGAGAATCAGAGAGCATCTGAGAACCTGGAAATGTAAGTGATTTTTTATTTATTTTTCTTACCGTTTCAAATTGTGTTGGGGGAGGGGGGGAAGTGAAGTGACATTACAGTAAAGCTGTGATATGATTGGCTAGTTGGGAAGCTACACTAAATTTAAAAATTAAGCATTGTTAAACTAATTAAACATAATTACTTAATTATAATTTAGAGGGGTATCTAAGCCAGAGATCTCAGAGTACTGTATTTAGCTTTCACATTTATAGTAGAAATCTAGTGCTAGAAAACATATAGTTAACAGTAACTTTTTTTTTAACTTCTAAATTTAATTTACTAATTAATTGACACAATGTCAATTAGAGGGGTTCAGTGCTCTGACTGTGAGATGTGGTAGGTCCGGGAGGCTTCCAGCGTCCCGGATGGCTTCATCTACAGAAAGTGCACCCAACTGGAGCTCCTCACAGACCGCATGGTTCGGTTGGAGCAGCAGTTGGATGCACTTAGGAGCATGCAGGTCGCGGAAAGCATCATAGATAGCAGTTATATAAATGTGGTCACACGCAAGGTGCAGGCAGTGAAATGGGTGACCACCAGAAAGGGCAGGCAGTCAGTGCAGGAATCCCCTGTGGTTGTCCCCCTCTCGAACAGGTATACTCCTTTGGATACTGTCAGGGGGGATAGCCTATCAGGGGAAAACAGCAGCAGCCAGCGCTGTGGTACCATGGCTGGCTCTGATGTTCAGCAGGGAGGGTCAAAGCGTAGAAGAGCAATAGTCATAGGGGATTCTATAGTCAGGGGCACAGATAGGCGCTTCTGTGGACGTGAAAGAGACTCCAGGATGGTATGTTGCCTCCCTGGTGCCAGGGTCCAGGATGTCTCCAAACGGGTATCCTGAAGGGGGAGGGCAAACAGGCAGAGGTCATTGTACATATTGGTACTAACGACATAGGCAGGAAGGGGCATGAGGTCCTGCAGCAGGAGTTCAGGGAGCTAGGCAGGAAGTTAAAAGACAGGACCTCTAGGGTTGTAATATCGGGATTATTCCCTGTGCCACGTGCCAGTGAGGCTAGAAATAGGAAGATAGAGCAGCTAAACACGTGGCTAAACAGCTGGTGTAGGAGGGATTCTGTTATCTGGACCACTGGGAGCTCTTCCGGGGCAGATGTGACCTGTATAAGAAGGACGGGTTGCACCTAAACTGGAGGCATAAACATCCTGGCCGCGAAGCTTGCTGTGTCTCACACAGGAGCATTTAAACTAGTATGGCAGAGGGGTGGGCACAAAAGCAATAGGTCAGAAGGTGAAAGCATTGAGGGATAACGAGGGAATAGAGCCAGTATGGCTCTGAGGCAGAGCAGACAGGGAGATGTTGCTGAACACAGTGGGTCTGAAGTGCACATGTTTTAATGCAAGAAGTATTATGGGTAAGGCAGATGAACTTAGAGCTTGGATTAGTACTTGGAACTATGATGTTGTTGCCTTACAGAGAGCTGGTTGAGGGAAGGACAGGGTTGGCAGCTAAACGTTCCAGGATTTAGATATTTCAGGCAGGATAGAGGGGGATGTAAAAGCGGTGGCGGAGTTGCGCTACTGGTTAGGGAGAATATCACAGCTGTACTATGGGAGGACACCTCAGAGGGCAGAGAGGATATATGGCTAGAGATCAGGAATAAGAAGGGTGCAGTCACAATGTTGGGGGTTTACTACAGGCCTCCCAACAGCCAGTGGGAGATGGAGGAGCAGATAGATAGCCAGATTTTGGAAAAGAGTAAAAGCAACAGGGTTGTTGTGATGGGAGACTTAAATTTCCCAATATTGACTGGGACTCACTTAGTGCTAGGGGCTTAGATGGGGAAGAGTTTGTAAGGAGCATCCAGGAGGGCTTCTTAAAACAATATGTGACAGTCCAACTAGGGAAGGGGCTGTACTGGACCTGGTATTGAGGAATGAGCCCAGCCAGGTGGTAGAAGTTTCAGTAGGGGAGCATTTCGGGAACAGTGACCACAATTCAATAAGTTTTAAGTGCTGGTGGACAAGGATAAGAGTGGTCCTAGGGTGAATGTGCTAAATTGCGGGAAGACTAATTATAACAATATTAGGCGGGAACTGAAGAACCTAGACTGAGGGCGGATGTTTGAGGGTAAATCAACATCTGACATGTGGTAGGCTTTCAAGTGTCAGTTGAAAGGAATTCAGGACCGGCATGTTCCTGTGAGGAAGACGGATAAATATGGCAAATTTCTGGAACCTTGGAAAACAAGAGATACTGTAGGCCTCGTCAAAAAGAAAAAGGAGGCATTTGTCAGGGCGAGAAGGCTGGGAACAGACGAAGTCTGTGTGGAATATAAGGAAAGTGGGAAGAAACTTAGGCAAGGAGTCAGGAGGGCTAGAAGGGGTCACGAAAAGTCATTGGCAAATAGGGTTAAGGAAAATCCCAAGGCTTTTTACACATACATAAAAAGCAAGAGGGTAGCCAGGGAAAGGGTTGGCCCTCTGAAGGATAGGCAAGGGAATCTATGTGTGGAGCCAGAGGAAATGGGTGAGGTACTAAATGAATACTTTGCATCAGTATTCACCAAAGAGAAGGAATTGGTGGATGTTGAGTCTGGAGAAGGGTGTGTAGATAGCCTGGGTCACATTGAGATCCAAAAAGACGAGGTGTTGGGCGTCTTGAAAAATATTAAGGTAGATAAGTCCCCAGGGCCTGATGGGATCTACCCAGAATACTGAAGGAGGCTAGAGGGGAAATTGTTAAGGCCTTGACAGAAATCTTTGGATCCTCACTGTCTTAAGGTGATGTCCCGGAGGACTGGAGAATAGCCAATGTTGTTCCTTTGTTTAAGAAGGGTAGCAAGGATAATCCAGGGAACTACAGGCCAGTGAGCCTTACGTCAGTGGTAGGGAAATTACTGGAGAGAATTCTTCGAAACAGCATCAACTCCTATTTGGAAGCAAATGGACGTATTAGTGAGAGGCAGCATGGTTTTGTGTCTCACTAACTTGGTAGACTTTTTCGAAGAGGTCACAAAGATGATTGATGCAGGTAGGGCAGTGAATGTTGTCTATATGGACTTCAGTAAGGCCTTTGACAAGGTCCTTCATGGTAGACTAGTACAAAAGGTGAAGTCACACAGGATCAGGGGTGAGCTGGCAAGGTGGTTACAGAACTGGCTAGGTCATAGAAGGCAGAGAGTAGCAATGGAAGGGTGCTTTTCTAATTGGAGGGCTGTGACTAGTGGTGTTCTGCAGGGATCAGTGCTGGGACCTTTGCTGTTCGTAGTGTATATAAATGATTTGGAGGAAAATGTAATTGGTCTGATGAGTAAGTTTGCAGACGACACAAAGGTTGATGGAATTGCGGATAGCAATGAGGACTGTCAGAGGATACAGCAGGATTTAGATCGTTTGGAAACTTGGGCGGAGAGATGGCAGATGGATTTTCATCTGGACAAATGTGAGGTAATGCATTTTGGAAGGTCTAATGCACGTAGGGAATATACAGTGAATGGTAGAACCCTCAAGAGTATTGAAAGTCAGAGAGATCTAGGTGTACAGGTCCACAGGTCACTGAAAGGGGCAACACAGGTGGAGAAGGTAGTCAAGAAGGCATATGGCATGCTTACCTTCATTGGCCGGGACATTGAGTATAAGAATTGGCAAGTCATGCTGCAGCTGTATAGAACCTTAGTTTGGCCACACTTGGAGTATAGCATTCAATTCTGGTCGCCACACTACCAGGAGGATGTGGAGGCTTTAGAGAGGGTGCAGAAGAGATTTACCAGGATGTTGCCTCTGATGGAGGGCATTAGCTATGAGGAGTGGTTGAATAAACTTGGTTTGTTCTCACTGGAACGACGGAGGTTGAGGGGCGACCTGATAGAGGTCTACAAAATTATGAGGGGCATAGACAGAGTGGATAGTCAGAGGCTTTTCCCCAGGGTAGAGGGGTCAATTACTAGGGGGCATAGGTTTAAGGTGCAAGGGGCAAGGTATAAAGTAGATGTACGAGACAAGTTTTTTTACACAGAGAGTAGTGGGTGCCTGGAACTCGCTGTCGGAGGAGGTGGTGGAAGCAGGGACGATAGTGACATTTAAGGGGCAATTTGACAAATACATGAATAGGATGGGAATAGACGGATACGGACCCAGGAAGTGTAGAAGATTGTAGTTCAGTCGGGCAGCATGGTAGGCACGGGCTTGGAGGGCCGAAGGGCCTGTTCCTGTGCTGTACTTTTCTTTGTTCTTTGTGCACAATTTACTGCATCTCCTAATTTAGTGTCATTTCTAAATTTCATGACTCAATTCTTCATCCAAGTCATTGATGAACCTGAAGCTCAGGTTCAAATACAGATCATCACTTGTGCAAATTGTCATTCAGAGAAAATTCCCTTTACTCGCCTATCTGTCAAACAATTAACAACCGTTTCAGGAGATTATCTCCCATTCCACGTGCTTTCATTTTTGCTATTAATCTCTTGTGAGGAACATCATCAAATGCCTTCTGGAAGTCCATAGAGAAACTTCCATAGATACTCCCCCATTCATCTTGGTTGTGAGTTTCTTCAAAGATTCAGCTAGACGGGTCAGGCATGAAGGGGCACTGACGACTAAGTTAATCTTGCCCTAAAGGTGTGAGTCATCTTTGTTGGTGGTACATTCATCCGGTTTGCCAGGCTCTCTAGAAAGGTCGTTTTTTTTTGTCCACCTCGATCTTTTCTATCAGCATCAGACATTCTACATCATGTATTCTTCTTATATGTCCTACCTTTGACAAGTCCTGCTAACTCTGTGTGATCTGTTCAAATGCTCAATCACTCTGTTCCTGGTGATAGATTCACATCAGTGTTTATTATGGGTGAAGGTACATTCACTGCATGATATTCTGCAGTGCCTGCATTATTTGAAGGAGAGGAAACTCATGGTCGATGGTTTTAGAAGAACAAGACTATTCTTTTTATCTTTTGCTGAGCTCATGGAGAAATTGCCCCAAGGAACATCAGGATGGATCTTTCACCTTGCCTCCATTCTCCCAGCTTCAACCTCCACCATCAAGAAGAGAATGGCATACATCTTAGAGATAATGAAAGTTGGTGGGGCAGGGGAAGGAAGGATTGATGTCTTTGAAGGGTGAGACTTGCATGTGTGTGTGGGTAAGGGGGGGGGGGGGGGGTGTGGATAGGGGGACCTGTGGGAGGAAACTGGAGCACACGGAAGAAACCCATGCAGACACGGGGAGAAAGTGCAAACACCAACCATCTCCCAAGGTCAGAATTGAACCCGTGTCCCTGGTGCTGTGAGGCAGCATAGGTGACCACCGTGCCACCTTGCCAAAAGGGTTGACATATGAGTGATTAAACAGTTTGGGCTTACACTCACTGGAGTTGAGAAGGATGAGAGGAGATCTGATCGAGGTATATAAGATACTAAAAGGAATTGATAAAGTAAATGTAGACCAAATTTTCCCCCTTGTAGGGCAAGCTAGAATGAGTTGTTACAGATTTAGGTTGAGAGGTGGTATATTTAGAACTGAAATGAGGAGCAACTACTTTTCATAAAGGATGGTGAATTTGTGGAACTTGCTGCCCCATAGTGCAGTGGAATCAGTCATTAAATGGTTTCAAGAAGGAGATAGATACATTTCAGATTTTAAAAATGGGTTCAAGGGATATGAGGAACAGGCAAGGAGGTGGATTTGAGACCAGGAAGAGATCAGCCAAGGTCTGATTGAAAGGCGGAGCAGGCTCGAAGAGCTGAATTACCTACATCTGCTCCTAATTCCTATGTTTCTATGAGACGGTCCAGGTTACCATAGAGACGACCAGGTCTGGGGTGTCACAATTAAGTCCTTTCAGGAAGCCGTGATTACAGCTGACCATCTATTCCAGCAAAGGTTCAGCTGATGAACTCTTCTGTTTCTCCAAGTACTGAGCCCCAAACCAAGACCCCCATCACTGTCAAGCGGAGCATCACTGTGACTGTGTGCAGGCATCACAGAGTGGCTTCCCACTTTATCTCAAGGTTATTAAGGTCTTCATTCTCATGGGATTATGTGAAGTCAGGAGTGCCCAAAGTATTATTCATTTGGTGGCCTCGCATCTTTAGTATAATCACCTAAGGAGATGCTTGTTTATTCAGGACCATATGTGGAGAGCAACTCCTCAATGTGGCTGGTTTGTTCAATTACACCACTTTGCCAGTACCTCCAGTCGCTGCACATTATATTCTGCGCACACAGGCATGAGACAAGAAAATGTCAAGGGCCATCATTGACTGTATTTGTAAAGAGAGCTCTCAGGCAGCAAAGTGAAGGCTCAATGCAATGGACCCTTCAAATTCTTTAGCAATTAGTTTTGTTCTCTTTATGCAAGGCCAGTTTTCAGAGGGTCCTACAATTGGGCGACAGCAGAGTGAGCCTTCAGAATAGCTTTTTCCTGACCTAAAGTTCCCATGACAATACTTGAAAATGAATAACACAAGGTAGGCCTTGTATCCTTCTTCCTTAGAATCGTCATGCTTCCACTCCTGTGTCCTGGAAGCCGAGTCGGAGGCAGGCCCATCCTTTAAGTAATTAAGGCCCCAGCCCAGGGAAAATCACTGCTGGAACCGGATTTGCAACAGAGGGGTGTTTGTGACCCAGAAACGGGTCTCCCCCAGTTTCCAGTCTCCACCCAAAATTTCTACTTTTCCTGGGTAAAAGACTAAAAGCATCCCAATGATAGTAGAAAATCAAACAACAAAAGGAAAAAAAAATTTTAAATCTCAATCACAAGACAAATAATACTGTGAAAACTAATAGGAATCAAAGCTGACAAGTCACAGTCATAACAGTTTTACAGCACAGAAAGAGGCCCGTTGGCCCATCATGTCTACGCTGGCCATCAAACACCTATCTATTCTAATCCCATTTGCCAGCACTTGGTCCATTGCCTCATATGCTATGACGTTTCAAGTGTTCATCTAAATGCTTATTAAACGTTGTGACAGTTCCTGCCTCTGCCACCCTTTCAGGCAGTGAGGTCCAGATTCCCACCACCGTCTGGATAAAAATGTTTTTCCTCAAATCCCCTCTCAATCTCCTGCCCTTTATCTTAAATCTGTGCGCCCTGGTTATTGAGACCTCTAATAAGGGGAGAAGTTTCTTACTAGCTACCCTATGTATGTCCTTTATAATTTTGTACATCATTTGCTACTGATCTGCCCATTTGGCCAGCCTGTCTATACTATCTAGTAACCCAAGGCCTTCCTCTTCGCAATTTACCATGCCACCAATTTTTGGGTCATCTGCAAACTTGTTGATCACATTTCCCTACCTTCACATCTAGATCATTAATGTACAATACAAACAACAAGGGATCCGGCACTGTTTCCGGCGGTACACCACTAGAGCTGCCAGTCACAAAAACAACCTTTGACCATCACCCACTGCCTCCTGTCAGTGAACCAATTTTGGATCCAATTTACCATATTGCCCTGGATCCCATGGGTCTTGATCAGATTCCCATGCAAGACCTTGTCAAAAGCCTTACTGACATAATAGCCTGCACCATGGGTCTTAAAATAAGTGACTGTAGGGATACTGGTGGCATTGGTTGTAACCTTCCAAAATTCTGTGAACGTCCCAGTGAATTAGAAAATTGCAAATTAAGAAGGAAAGGAGTCAGAAAGTTGGAAACTATTGGTCAGTTAGCCTAACATCTGTCATTGGTAAAATCCTAGAATCTATTATTAAGGAATTAGTAAGAGGACATTTAGAAAATCATAATGCAACTTGGCAGAGTCAACATTGTTTACGAAGGAAACTCAGGATTGATAAATTTAATAGAATTCATTGAGGATGGAACAAGTAAGTAATTCATTGAGGATGGAACAAGGGGGAACCAGGAGATGTACGGTATTTGGATTTCCAAAAGGCATTCAATAAGGTGTTGCTAAAAGGCTGTTGCACAAGACAGAGCTCACAGTATTGAGGGTGATCTATTAACATGGTAGAGGTATCACTCTCTAACAAGAAACAGTCAGGATAAATGAGTCATCATCAGGCTATCAAACTTTAACATTTGGAGTGTCACAGGGATCAGTGCTGGGGAGTCAACCATTTACAACCTATGTTAATTACTTGGATGAAGGTGCAGAACGTATTGGACCAACATTTGCTGATACAAAGGTGAGTGGGAAACAACTTGAAAAAATCTGCAAAAGGATTAGATGGTTAAGTGAGTGGGCAAAACTTTGACAGATGGAGTAAAATGAGGAGAACTGTGAGTTCATCCACTTTGGAGGGAAGAACAAAAAAATAAAATATTATTTAAAAGGAGAGAAGCTACAAAATGCTGCAGGACAGAGGGATCTGGCTGACCTCCTAAGTGAATGACAACAAGCCGATGTGCAGGTAACAAAAGTAATTAGGAAGGCAAATGGAATGTTGGCTGAGGGTGGAGTCTAAAGGTAATGAAGCCTCTATACAACTATACAGAGTATGAGTGAAACCACACTCCTTATTGATCTCCTTATTTAAGGAGGGATATACTTGCAGGAGACGGTTCACTGAATTGATTCCTGGGATGAGGGAAGTTTTAAGCAGGTTTGACCTATATTCATTGGACCTATACATATTGAAACATGCAAGATTCTGATGGGCTGTGAAAGGAGAGATGTTGAGAGGATGTTTCCCCTGGTGGGAGAATCTAGTACCAAGCAGCACAGTTTCAGAATAAGAGGATTCCTATTTATGACAAAAGTGAGAAGGATTTTCTTCTTCGAGGCTTGTTAATCTTTGGAATTTTCCACCCCAAAGAAAATTGGAGGCTGGGTCATTGAATATTTCCAAGGCTGACGTTTGGACATATTTTTGATCTACAAGGTAGTCAAGAGTTATGGAGGAGAGGTAGGAAAGTGGAGTTGAGGTCACAATCAGATCAGCCATGATCTTATGAATGGCATTGTAGACTCAAGGGGCCAAATGGCCTCTTCTTATTTCGCCGGGCTTTTATCTATAGCACGCTGCTTCAGCTGTCTTGTGTGTGTGTTGTAGCTGCACTAGGTAGAACCTCTTAAGATCATTGTTATAACCCGCACGAGACCTACGGGGTTGGAGCTATCAGTCTCCTCTTACGTTTGCCGCATGCGAGCTCTCCCGCTAAAGACATGAAATGAAATGAAAATCACTTACTGTCACAAGTAGGCTTCAAATGAAGTTACTGTGAAAAGCCTGGGGAGCCCAAAATCATCGATGCTTGAATTCCGTATAAAGTCGGCCATGTATGATACCGACACGGACAGACACGGCTTGGATCTGACAAGTATTGTAAATACTAATGCACTGCAGTAAAACAAGTTTTCACTATCTCAGTTCGGACTCATTTGTGGTCTACAAAAATTACAAAACTGCCACTAACTTACACAAGGGTTTACTGCCCTGTGATTATTTCCGACATTTAACTGGGATAAAAGCTTTTATGATGTGGTGTAATGAGTTTCAATAAGTGCATAGGAAGATTAAAGTCTTTTTTAAACAGAGATTGCAGCTTTTCATTGAGCTGTAGGATGCATTCAATTACCTTTACTGCCTAAACAATGGACGATTAGTGCTCAGGTTTATTTTATAAATGGGTAATCATTCATGCAATTCAGTTCCAAAGCATGATAATTTAAAAAGTTGCTTCTCTTCACTCTGAACATAAACTGGTCCACAAAAAACATATTGCTGGTGCAAGAGCCAAGCACAGCCCATTCATTGCAAGGCTAACTGGCAGTATGTGACATCAGGCACAACTGGTGCCCCAAGGAGAAAATGGACGCATGCTGCATGTAGTGTATCCTCCAAATTTCTCACAAAAGTTGGGCAGCATTACACTTAATGGCTGCAACTAAACTGATAACGAATGCCCAGTGTCACAGCCTCCAAAACACTCACCTTGATCACTTAGGGGAACAAACAGAATTATTTCCAACATTAAATTTGCACTAAAATGTTAACGGAAGCAATGTTTTTTAAAAATCAAAAAATCCTGAAACAAAGTTCTTTGAAAGGTACAGTTTGTGAAATTTAATGGTAAATCGGTGATCCAAATGTAAGATCCAAACGTAGGAGAGCTGAACAAACCAGTTTGAGTATAATTAATCTCATCGGACAGACAATTACTGCTTTCTTATATTGTTTTAACAATTACTAAGTCACCATAAAATACCTTCTTGCGTCTCCTTCACGCTAATACAGTCAATATTTTTTGTCAATGTTGCCACTACAGGTAGAAATATTAACGCTTGCAAAAACACAACGACTAGTAAATTACAGTGCAACTGCTCCAGGACCTTATTAATTGGTACTTTGCAGTCCTGCAGAAAGAAAGAAACATGCAGCAGTTGAAAACCACTCTTTTCCCCACCCCCTCCACCCCACACACAATGCTAAACTTTGAAGTTAATGTAATAGCACTTGCATCTCCAGAAATGTGTAAATGTGAAGTACATTTTCAAGGCACAGAAGCCCATTTCACGAATACTTAGTGATGCACGATCAATTGCACAAAGACGAGAGTTGAATACAACTGAGACTTTATTACACTAAGATGTGTGGCCTCCGACAGCAACTGGCGAAATGGCTGCTGTACGGGGTGCACACATATTTATACTCCGCCTACTGGGTGGAGCCAGCAGGCCGGGACTACCCCCGTACCTGTAGTACAGTTCCTTACCACACCTCTCCTAATATATACAACAGTGGTGATTACCACAATTAGTATACCAGACAGTGAGACAGACTTCTTATCTGCATTCGGCAGCAATACTGAGCTATGGGATGAACAGCTTTAAAAAAATTATTTGAAGAAAATCAGTTCTTACTGCATCAGCCTGTGACACCTGTAAAATACTTGATTTCTTAAAAACACATTACGTTTCATGATCTCTTCTCTTTGCTGTGTAAAACATTTAATTTGAATTGCACAATTGAGGTTAATGTCATAATTAAAATTTACCCTATACAATTTGTGCTGTACATGGATTGTTGCATTTATTCAGGTGGAATTTGTAACAGTGGCAAAACACAGGTTAATCGTAAGTCTTGCACTGGGTTTAAACAGAACATGTCATTTTGAAAAGCTGTACTTGACAACTGGATCACGGTCGGGAGCTGTTGACAGGCGCCTCACTGTAGCATGTGCTCTCAGGTAAAACGCTTTTCTGAATCCAGCATACATGTATGCTTTTTAGCCAAGATATTTTTTTCTCCAGAATTCCCCTCCCCAAAATCCCACATGGCCCACAAAACCCTAGAGCTGCCTTTTAATCTCTCACCCTGAGACTGTTGAACATTTATTCTCCCACTTCCTGCAGGACTCCCCACCACCCCCGTCTCTCACCACACCCGCCTCCATTCGTGAGTCTTTGTGTACACCTCCTCTCTTATGCAACACTAACTCCCTAGCCATAAGTGTTCTTGCACCCCTCTCTTCCGCGGCATACTAACCACATCTTCCCCCTCCCTCCTCTCCCCCACCACCATCACACCCCTCCAATCCCACTCAGGTCTCCATGTTGGCTCCAGTCCCCTCATTCCCAGTCACTGCTCTGTCTGCCTTTCCCCCTCCCCTTGCTCCTCACATCTCCACTCATCCCCACTAATCTCTCTGAATGCCATCCCCCTCATTCCCAGTCATGTCTCTGCCTGTTTCCCCCCCCAACCCCCTACCGTCCCACAGTTCTCAGTGTAAGTAGCCCTGCCTGAGGCCCACAGCACCGTGTGAGCGGCCCGACCTGTGCCCCATAGTACCCAGCAGGAGTGACCCTGCCAGTGCCCCACACAGCACCCAGTGTAAGTGACCCCGCCTGCGAACACCACCAGTCTCGTCTGTCAAGGCAGCATTGAGGAATCTGAGAAGTGCAGTTTCTGGTAGCCTTTCAATGTTGTACATATCTCAAAGACAAGAATGAAGTGAAGGTCGGCAGTTGTATGATTCAGACTGATCTAGTTTCCCACTGGCGTGACATATAATTAGAAGGGACAATATGATTCTGGCAAGTTGCGATTTTAATGAGCACTCATGATAAGTTCATATATGAAAATACAATTTCTGACCTGGAGCAGCAAAAAGTGAACACACATTGAGGCCACCACAAAGTGCAGTGGGAAAAATTCCAACTTATTTTGCCAACGGTGAAAACCCAACCTTTAGCCTCACTCCAAATTTTCTGCTCCCACTCACCTGGGGCGAAATTCTCCGAAGACCTGCGTGACGCCCATTTCCGGCGGGCAAAAGCAGTGCGGATGACTCCGGCGTCGGGGCCTTCTTTTAAGCCGTTAATCTCCGTTCCCGAAAGGGCCAGCAGCGGACAGACGCGATACGCGTCAGTTTCACCCGCTGCGTTGAGAGAGAGAGAGGGGACGGGTACCGGCGTTGAGAGGAGAGGAGAGGGGGGTGGGTACCGGCGTTGAGAGAGAGGGGGGGTGGTGGGTACCGGCGTGAGAGAGAGAGGGGGGTGGGTACCGGCATTGAGAGAGGGGGGGGGGGTGGGTACCGGCGTTGAGAGAGAGGGGGGGGTGGGTACCGGCATTGAGAGGGGGGGGGTGGGTACCGGCATTCAGAGAGGGGGGGGGGTACCGGCTTTGAGAGAGAGGGGGGGTACCGGCGTTGAGAGAGAGGGGGGGTACCGACGTTGAGAGAGAGGGGGTGGTACCGGCCTTGAGAGAGGGGGGGGGTACCGGCGTTGAGAGGGGGGGTGGGTACCGCCGTTGAGAGAGGGGGGGGTACCGGCGTTGAGAGAGAGGGGGGTACCGGCGTTGAGATAGAGGGGACGGGTACTGGCGTTGAGAGAGAGGGGGGGTACCGCCGTTGAGAGAGGGGGGGGGCGGCGTTGGAGGGGGGGTAGGGGTGGTGGGAGGGGGGTAGGGGTGGTGGGGGAGGGGGGTAGGGGGTGGTGGGGAGGGGGGTAGGGGTGGTGGGGAGGGGGGTAGGGGTGTTGGAGGGGGATAGGGGTGTTGGAGGGGGATAGGGGTGGTGAGGGGGGGTAGGGGCGTTGGAGTGGGGTAGGGGTGGTGAGGGGGGTAGGGGCGTTGGAGGGGGGTAGGGGCGTTGAAGAGGGGTAGGGGTGGTGGGGGGGTTGGGGTAGGGGGCAGCGGCGTGCAGAGGGGGAGTGCGACGGATGCCCGTAGCCAACACACCGTCGCCCCCCCCTCTGCACGCCGCTTCCCCTACCCCAACCCCCCCTCACCACCCCTACCCCCCTCCAACGCCCCTATCCCCCTCACCACCCCTACCCCCTCACCACCCTCTACCCCCCTCCACACCCCTACTCCCTCAAAAACCACTAACCCCATCACCACCCCTACCCTCCAAACGCCCCCTACCCTCTCACCACCCATACCCCTCCCAACGCCCTACCCCCCTCAACCCCCCCTACCCCCCACCACTACCCCCCTCAACACCCCTACCCCCTTCCACCACCCCTACCCTTCCACACACCTCTACCCCCCTCCCACCACCCCTACCCCCCTCCAACGCCGCACCCCCTCTCTCTCAACGGCCGGTACCCGTCCCCTCTCTCTCACTCCAGTAGCCCCCCCTCTCACTGCCGCAACCCCCCCTCTCAACGCCGGTACCCCCCCTCCTCTCTTCAACGCCGCGGTACCACCCCCCTCTCTCTCAATGCCGCAAACCCCCCCCCCTCATAACGCCGCAACCCCCCTCCCTCTCTCTCAACGCCGGTACACCCCCCTCTCTCTCAACGCCTGTACCCCCCCTCAACGGCGCAACCCCCCCCTCTCAACGCCGCAACCCCCCCTCAACGCCGCAACCCCCCCTCTCAACGCCGCAACCCCCCCTCAACGCCGCAACCTCCCCCTCAACGCCGCAACCCCCCCCTCAACGCCGCAACCCCCCCTCAACGCCGCAACCCCCCCTCAACGCCGCAACCCCCCCTCAACGCCGCAACCGCCCCTCTCAACGCCGCAACCCCCCCTCAACGCCACAACCCCCCTCAACGCCGCAACCCCCCCTCAACGCCGCAACCCCCCCTCAACGCCGCAACCCCCCCCTCAACGCCGCAACCCCCCCTCAACGCCGCAACCCCCCCTCAACGCCACAACCCCCCCTCAACGCCACAACCCCCCCTCAACGCCGCAACCCCCCTTCAACGCCGCAACCCCCCCTCAACGCCGCAAACCCCCCTCAACGCCGCAACCCCCCCTCAACGCCGCAACCCCAACGCCGCAACCCCCCCAACGCCGCAACCCCCTCTCAACGCCGCAACCCCCCCTCAATGCCGCAACCTCCCCAACGCCGCAACCCCCCCCACACCGCAACCCCCCCAACGCCGTAACCCCCCCAACGCCGCAACCCCCCCACGCCGCAACCCCCCAACGCCGCAACCCCCCCAACGCCGCAGCCCCCCCAACGCCACAACTCCCCCCTAACGCCGCAACCCCTTCCAACGCCGCAACCTCCCCTAACGCCGCAACACCCCCCAACGCCGCAACCCCACCCACGCCGCAACCCCCCCAACGCTGCAACCCCCCCAATGCCGCAACCCCCCCACGCCGCAACCCCCTCAACGCCGCAACCCCCCCAACGCCTCAACCCCCCCCAACGCCACAACCCCCCCAACGCCGCAACCCCTTCCAACGCCGCAACCCCCCCAAATCCACCCCTCCCCCCCCCCCAATCCACCCCTCTCCCCCCCAATCCACCCCTCTCCCCCCCCCCCATCCACCCCTCTCTAATGCCGCTACCCCCGCACTCGCCCTAGGTCACTGAACGGCGTCAACCATCATCAATGGTTAACGCCGTTTTATAGCTACTCTGTTCTTCGCCGACGTGACCTGTGGCCATGTCGGCGGGAATTCGGCCCATCCGGCACAGAGAATGTCTGTCTATTAAAAATCAATGACATCCCGCCGGCGCCAGCTGTTTTCAGAGGCTGCCGGCGGGATTTGAACAACGCCGGTTTTTGGCCGCTCGGAGAAATAAAAACCCGGCGGGAGCGGGAATAACGCCGCCGCCGGCCGATTCTCCGACCCTGCGTGGGGTCGGAGAATTTCGCCCCACGATTCCAGCCTCTGACGGGACCGGAAAATTTCCGACCCAAGATTCATCCAGTTCACCTTCGACCCTGCTGGTAGTCAGGTGACAGAATGATAATGAAAATCAAAGCAAAATACTGCAGATGCTGGAAATCTGAAATGAAAACAGAAAATGCTGGAAACACTCAGGAGATTGGGCAGAACCTGTGAAGCAAGGAACAGAGTTAACGTTTCAGATCAATTACCTTTCACCAGAGCTGGAAAAATGTTACAAATGTATTGGGTTTTAAGCAAGTGAAACAGGGGAGGTCTGTGACAGGGCGAAAGACAGGAGAAATTAGGGGCGAGATTCTCTAGCCTCCTTCTGGTCCCGTCGCTGTCAATGGGATCGAACCCACCCTGCAGCACCGGGAAAGCCACAGCACGGGTGATCCATCAGCAGCACCAGAGGATCCCGTTGGCGTAAATAGTCAGAAGATCGCGCTCCAGACATGAAAAGTGTGAGCAGCGCAGGGACAAATGGAATAATAATGGGACAAGTAAAGAAACAAAAGATGAATCTAGAGTAGGTGTAAGTGGCAGAATGATGAACAACTGCCACCGAGAGCCAAAACAAGAGAAAAACTGATTTCAATCGAAAAGAAACATAATGAAGGCAGCATTTACAGTCTGAAATGCTTGAACATAATATTAAGCCTAGTTGGCTGTAATGTGCTTAATCAAAAGATGAGGTCCTATTTGTTGAGCTTCAATGGAATACTGCAGGAGGCCAAAGCCAGAAAGCAAGGTGGAGAATGAAAATGACAGGTAACTGGAAGCTTGGGGTCATGCTTGTTGACCAAACAGAAGTGTTCAGCAAAGTGGTGACCCAATCTGTATTTGGTTTCACCAGCATAGAGCTGGTTAAATTAGAAGTCTATGGAGATTATAACATTTAAGGTACAGGATGTTACATTGACTCCTGCCTAGTAACAAGGCTGGAATGCTTTTGATAGGTCTCCAGATCCGTTCAAGGGTCAGTGAAGAGCTCTTCTTGAGGCAGTCAGTTTCAAGGAGTCTGTCAGCCAACAAGTGTCACAAAGACTAAAAGGGACAGGCACAGATCACAGTTAAGTTAAAGAAAGAGATGCAAAAGCAGATGTTAAATAAAGAGGGCTATTCAGGCAACAGTACCCCATTGGAGAAGTAGTGTTCTGCTTGGCACGGTCACAGATCTGACTGTGTGCTTGTAAATTAGTGTTTCAGTTACTTGAGAATCCAGGGAGAAGAAACCTTCGAAGGGAGATTGAAACCCTGTGAGGTAGGCCATTGTTAAAGCCATATGAGTGGGAGCAATTTGAGAGGATTCCAGGGAAAGCACTTTGAAGGTAATGCTGGGAATTCCTCATGAGACAGAGTTTCAACGAGATTGTTTGACTTGGTGTTTACTGATATCAGGGTTGGTGTTCAAAAAATCCATAGACTCTGCCATGGTTGCATCTGTCATTTACCCAGTAGTGTGGGGTGTCTAACCCAGGATCTGCCCAAGGATAATAACACATTGGCAGAGTGACCAAAATTAAAGCAGTTAAATTACTTTCCTCAAGTTTATCAGAGCATGAAATGGCACTAAAATACAGTAGAAGATACATTAATATTACAAGATGTTTGTTGATGTTTCTTAGCAAATAAAATAATCTGGTATTTGCCCAAAACATAAACTGAGCAATGTTGGCTGAGAGATCTGAAAGTATTTGAGAGGGTGCATTTATGTTCTATTTTAAATGGCACCTTATACAGGAAGTGGCCTGTACCAAAGCTGAAGTGACTCTGTATTTCAAATTATTTTTCATCCTGGATTTTGGCTATTTCTGCAAGATGCCCTGCAATTCACTGAACACTTAGCATCTAATGTGCCCTGAAAGAGCATGATAACTCAAAACATCATAATCCTTGGATCCAAAGCTTGGGATTCCGTGCGCACACACACTACAATGACCTGATTGTTTTTTGTATTTAGTTGCCATTCAGTCTGATAAGGTTGAGTGAAAAGGGACTTCAATGAAGAAAATTATCCACCTTAAAGCCTGGAGCAGACCTGTTGTGACATCACCAGGAAACAGCTGTAGTGTGAAGCAAGAATGTCAAAGTAATAAGTGATATGCTCAAACAATCACCAATGTTAGAAGGAACAGAAAGTTTACAACAATGAAGTGTTCATTTCTTTTCACTGGTGCAACACTGCCCTCTACAGAAAAGCTTGACAATATGAACATATTTTTATCAGGACATTTATACATCCAGATTCTGTTGCCAGCAAAAGGCTCATTTGTCACACCATAAGTGGCTAATTATAAGGGAAGTACAAATATCGAAAAGTAAAATCTAGAAGGATGGGAAAGCAACCATATTTTCTTCACTGTTCTGCAATGAGGTATACGAATGCCAATAAAAGCATTGTACCACCTTGTGTAACCCTCCATCTTTCACAATGAATATTAACGTGTGTTGGGGTCTGTGGTGATATGCATTACTGTAAATACACAAGGGGTTAATGCAAATACACTTAGACTAGATAAACACTAGAGGGAGCAGCAGAGACATCATGACACACAGACATTCAACCAATAGGTCAGTAAGATAGGACACGACCAATGGGCAGTCAAGACACACACAGAGGTGACACTACCACAAGGGGGCTACCCACATACAAGGACACAGCACACATGATCTTTCTCTTTCCAGTGGAGACACTTAGTAAGTACAGGCAGGGTTGATTCAAACACATCACGCCCACCACGTGGATTGTAGCAGACTGGTTAGTCAGTCTGAGTAGCTATAGCCGGATTAACAGCGGAGTCGAATCCAAGTAGGAGAATCGTTAACAGTTTAATAAATGTGCTAAAGCTATCTCCACGTCTGAACATTCCTTTGTCAGAGTGCACATCAAGGAAGCAGCTTATGCTACTTCAAGAGCACAACAAAACATGGTACTAGTGAGTATCTGTTTCAATCCATATAGTTACAACTCATCAAACAGTGACAACCAGCAACAGCACCCAGGCATGATGATCGAGATTCCGGTTCCACAGCAGCTCATGTGCCACTGAGACTCAGCAAACAGTGACAACCAGCAACAGCACCCAGGCATGATGATCGAGATTCCGATCTCAGTGCAAACTGGAGTGCATTCAAGCAAAGGTTTGAGATTTTCCTGGTAGAAGCCGACCTACAAGACGTGGCTGATGCTGAAAAGGCAGAGCTTCTGCTCACAATTGCAGGTGCAAGTGCAGAACAAATCTTCAAAACCTTCAAGTACTCCAGAGGGCAAGAAAAGAGAGACTTCCAGACAGTCCTGGACAAGTTCGAACAATACTGTGAGGAAAACACAAAAGAACCAACGGAAAACGGTAAAAGAGTCGCCAATACTAACCACGAGGCCAAGGTAGGCGAGCAACGAACGACAATTTTGATTGGTGGCCATCTTGGAAAAGGTGGCGCACATGCGCAGTTGAGAGAAGGGCGCAAAGTAAAGGAACAGCGATCTACGCATGCGCAATCGCTTCCTACGCTCTACGTCACAAGCTTCGTGATGTCAGAGGCCCCGGACCACGCCCACTTAAAGGGGAAATGTCCCAAAACAAGAAAAAAAACATTTAAAGCTCAAAACAAAATTCTTTCACCTGGAACGACAGCACAATGCCTGAACTTCGACCAGTAGCTGAAAGTAACCTCCGCAGAACTCTGCAACAAGCAATTAGCACCACCCAAAGAGATGATACAGTCCTTGAAAACTACGACTCAGACCTTGATTTCTTCTTTGGACATCGCGAGCCCAATGCCAGCTCCGACACAAAAAGTGATGATATGGTCCTAGAAGACTACCACTCAGGTGAAGATTTCATCATTGGACGTGGCGACCCCAGTACCAAATCCGAACCGCAACTAGAGGTGTTGTACATTGAAGACCCCGACGACGAGTTCTTCGGATTGGGGAATCTTCAGCCCAGCATATATGACATCTCGACTCGTGAGTGCAGGATTATGCTGCGGCCGGACGCCAAGAGACAGAGAGTGATACAAGTCCACAGAGAGCAGCCTGCTGCCACATAGAGTGGTCCATGCACCACGATGGATCCCAGCCTCCACACAGAAAGCGATGAAAGACTCCACAGTGAGACAACTGCACGTCTCCACACAGAAAGTAACTCCAGTGACACAAGCCTCCACAGCGAGCCTGTGGACAGCCTCCACGATAGAAGCAATGCAAGACTGCAGAGCGCAGTTCTTGCATGAACAAGACCATCAGGGTCTAGCAACCTCCTCTGAGCAACCAGCAGCAGATGATCCAAGTCTGCCACGCTCAAGTGAACAACAGAAAGACTATGACAGTCTGCCACGCTCAAGTACACAGCAAAAAGACTATGTCAGTCTACCACGCTCACGTGAACAACGAAGCGACTATGACAGTCCACCCAGATTGTTTGAGCCACCAGAAGAAGACTCCGACAGTCTACTCAGCTCAAGTGAATGACAAGAAGACACTGAGGCTCTACCCACTGTATGTGCGACAACTGACGACGGCATCCCACTTCCCATACCAGATGTGAAACATGACAGACCTCAGCTAGTGTGTACAGAGGCACTCGACAATCAGGGTGAGACTACTGGTGACTCCAGTGACACCACGTTAATTCAAACCTCATCCACTCGACCCTCTCAACAAGAAAATGCATTCCTGAAAGTTTTGATTCCAGATGGGGAGCATCAAGAAACCTCAGAAGCTTCAAGTGAACCTGAAATGACTCCCAACGGGGAGCATCAAGACACCTCAGCTGACTCAAGTAAACCTGCAATGACTCCAGCTGGGGAGCATTAAGAAACCAAAGCTGATTCAGGTGAACCAGAAAGGGCTCCAGACGGGGAGCATCGACAAGCCAAAGCTGAATCACGTAAGCTGGACATGACTCCAGACGGGGAGCGCCGCAAACTCAGTGATGGCACGCTCAAGGAAACAGCAGATGCCACAAAGGACGCGACACGGGTAACTGTGTGAAGGAGTCATATTATCCACAGAGTGTTGTCCTTGAGCGCAGCAAACACGACAACAAAACCAACCAACACAACAACAGCATCAAAGACAATAACAAGAAGCATACCAAAGGCAACAGCGGCGACAACAAGCACGACAAAAACAACACCAATGGAACTATGATTGGTACAACATGGTACAACTCTGCAAATGCGGGACACTGTTGCTGCTCAGCTCAGTACAATGACATACCATGGCAGGACGATGCATCTTGCCAATTCACGTTTGCTGCATTACCAACAGCCAACCTGGCTTTCAGGACAAATGCCATCAAGAATTACCACCGCGAGCATCGAAAGAAAGAAAGAGTCCACCTCAGAGAACTAAGTAATTTAACCACTTCTTGGTTCCTTAAGCACAGGAACACTGACGGCGTTCACAAGGACATGCCACCATCGAATCACCAACTCACCAGCCAAACAAGAAAGCCACTCGACCATAATAATTAGTGAACTTTGGACTCATACATATGATTTGGACTTATTGTTTAATAATCACTGTCATCATGATTTGTACATTTCATCACTTATCTACCTAGTTTGTTCAACTTACTTTAACACTGCACAGAAAATATGTAACACGAAAAAAGGGGGGATGTGGTGATATGCATCACTGTAAATATACTAGGGGTTAATGCAAATACACTTAGACTAGATAAACACTAGAGGAAGCACCAGAGACATCATGACACACAGACATTCAACCAATAGGTCAGTTAGATAGGACACGACCAATGGGCAGTCAAGACACACACAGAGGTGACACTACCACATGGGGGCTACCCACATACAAGGACACAGCACACTTGATCTTTCTCTTTCCAGTGGAGACACTTAGTGAGTACAGATAGGGTAGATTGAAACACATCACACCCACCACGTGGATTGTAGCAGACTGGTTCATTAGTCTGAGTAGCTATAGCAGGATTAACAGGAGAGTCGAATCCAAGTAGGAGAATTGTTAACAGTTTAATAAATGTGTTAAAGCTATCTCCAAGTCTGAACCTTCCTTTGTCAGAATGCACATCAAGGAAGCAGCTTATGCTACGTCAAGAGCATAACAAAACAGGGTCCACTGTGCAACATAGTGACTCAAAAGCTTCCTGTTGTTACTTCATTGTTATTGCCATTGTAAACACCTCATGCAGCTACTGTGCATTCAACACACAAGCCTTTCAGGAATTCAGCCAGTGGAAGGAGCAACAGGAAATGGACTCCAGTTGAACTCCCACTCAGTAGACTCACCTTAAAAAGTTTGACATGATGCTCAAAGGCCACAAGTCGGTGCTTAAGTGCCATTCTCTCAGAGCTAGTGAACAGAAGTGCCTTTGTACAGTCTTCAAAGTTCTGGATTGCAGGTGTTCAACAGTCTTCAGAAAAAGAGACCCTAAATTCTCCACATTATTAATTTGAATATGCCATATGTTCACAATGTCAGCATCAAATTGGATTGGAATGCACCTGCTGGATATTTCCTATGCCATTGTATATTGCTGGAAATAATAAATAAATGCACTCATGCCTGTTGAATACGGTTTGTGACATTGATTCTGCATTCGCTATTCCCCACTGATAACTGTCCTCAGAGCTTTCACGGGCTTTTTGAGCTGAGACTTGCTGTCATTGAACATCTGATTCAGCATGGCGCCTAGTACAGGTTATTTGTGCATTTGTAAGCAGGACAACTAACAGCGAGTCTCTTCAATCAGATTGAAGAATTTTCACTGAGACATGCAGAGTCTAAGTAGGAAACATCAATTAGATTTAAATCAAGTACAGACAGCAGAATAAAGACTGGAAAGGAACGATGGAATTAAAAGAGACAGATAATAGAGACAGAGAAAGTTTTTTTTTAAGTTTCTAAATCTCCAACCACAAACTCAGAAGAAAAGAGACTCCATACCTATAAAATTAAATTTTCCATGGCCATAACAAATGTTTGACAGTAATTATGACAGACCACAGCTCTAAAAATCCACTAACACCTGAATGCACCAGCCCTAACTTTATCTGGCACGTTTAGTGGGCTATTAATCGGAAAGTATCACATTCACACTTTTACATTGCGTTCAATGTTGACCAAGGCACTGTGGCACAGCAGACTAACTTGCAACATCCTGATTTTCCTGTTTAACTATGCATGTTTGTACTCCGGAGATTACTGTCCAAATCATTCCAGAATAACAGTGAGCATTGTTAACCTGACCATTACACACAATGCAAAATCCAGACTTATTTGTTTAACAAGAGTATCACTTTAAAATCAGTTGCACAGGAGAGGATTTTGTAAAATACTCAAGTGAAGAATATTTTTTACAAGAAAAGTGAAGTGTGGTAACTTTGGGATGACACATACAATAGACCCTGATTACCCATGTAGAAACTTAGCTTCCTGAAGAAAATTGCGTAATTCTTCACCTGGATCACCTTGCCATGCAGGGGAGGCAACGGCGTAGTGGTATTAATGCTAGACTGATGATCCCAGGATAATACTCTTGGGACTGGGGTTTGAATCCAGCCATGGGAGATGGTGGAAACTGAATCCAATAAATATCTGGAATTAAAAGTCGAATGATGTCAAATGTCGTAAAAAAAACCAGCTGGCTCACGATGTCCTTTAGGGAACGAAATCTGCCGTCCTCACCTGCTCTGGCCTACATATGACTCCACAGCAACGTGGCTGACGCTTAAATGCCCTCTCAAATGTTACATCAAACCACGATAAAGTCAATAAAACGGAACGGGACAGACAATTCGGTATCCTCCTCAGCATTGGAAACTACAATGGCAAGCCCAGCCTTGTCCACACTACAAAGTCCTCCATCTGAGGGCAGGGCGGGGAGCGTACTGAGGTTAAGGTGCTCTATCGGACGTTAGCTTCAGATTCGATGGGCTGAATTGCCTCCTTGTACATCAGGGATTCTATGATAGCTCCATCACTGTACCATTACCACCAAGCCAGGGGATCAACCTGCTTCAATAAAGAGTGGAGGAGGGCATTCCAGGAGCAGCACCAGGCACACCAAAAAATGTAGTGCCAATCTGGTGAAGCTACAACACAGGATTACTTGCATGCTAACCACCATAAGCAGCAAGTGGTAGACAGAGGTAAGCAATCCTACAACAATGGATCAGATCTAAGCTCTGTAGTGTTGCCACATCCAGTCATGAATGGTGGTGGACAATTAAACAACTCACTGGAGGAGGCTCCACAAATATCGATATCCTCAATGATGGGGGAGCCTAGCACATGAGCGCAAAAGACAAGGCTGAAGCATTTGCAATAGTCTTCATTGAGAAATATCAAGTGAATAATCTATCTTTGTCTCCTCCAGAGGTCCCCAACATCACAGATGCCAATCTTCAGTTAATTCGATTCGCCCTACGTTTTATAAAGAAACGGCTGAAGGCACTGAATACTGTGAAGGCTACATATAGACCCTGACAATATTCTGGTAATCGTACTGAAGACTTGTACTCTAGAACTTGCCGCGCCCCCAGCTAAGCTATTCCAGTACATCTACAACACTGGCATCCACCCATCTACCCGACAATGTGGAAAATTGCCCAGGTATGTCTGTACATAAAAAGCAGGACAAATTTAACCCAGCCAATTACAGACCGATCAGTCGACTACCAATCATCAGAAAAGTGATGGGAGTCATCAACAGTGCAATCAAGTGGTACTTAGCAATAATCTGCTCACAGATGCTCAGTTTGGGTTCTGCCAAAGTCGCTCAGATTCTGACAAAAGAACTGATCTCCAGACTCCTATTCAAGTGTCGAATCCATATTCGATTAGGCCGATGGAAAGTCTGCACTGCACTGAATAGGAGAAGGAGCGGAAGTCATTTTGTATCCTTGGCAGCAAAATTTACACCCCACCCACAGACAGTAAACTGTAACAAATACAAAATCAATCCCCTTAACAATAACAATGATCCCATCCTCTCACCACCCCAAACAACAGCCCACCTGTCAATATATGCATCCAATAAAACAAACCCTCCCATGGTGGAAACAAAAAACAAAGGAGAAAAAGAAAAAGGAGTCCGGGACCTCCCATGGTCACCACAGAGTCCACTGCCGCCGCCGCCGGCCCCCCCCCCCCCCCCCCACCACACTCAACGCCATCCAACCTCTGAAAGAGTACCGTACATGTACATGATATCCAAGAGTTGTAAACACCCCCCCCCCCCCCCCGCCTCTCCAACTCCTCCCGTCCACTACCTCTTGTAAAACTCCTTCCCCCAACCTCGGTTCCTTCCCCCCCAACTTTCCACCCCGGCTAGACCACTCGGACCCTGTTCTGCCAGGCTCCGATGGCCGCAGCCCCTCCCCCCACCTTACTCCCGTTCACTGGCCGGCTTAAAGCGGCCAGCGTGGAGGCCCCCGCCCGGGTCCCTTTCCCCCTTGCCCGGCCCTAGGAAAGCCCAGAAAACCCCGCATATCCACCTACACCCCAAAGAGCCCTCACTTCAAGTGAAAGCCCCATCACTTTCCTTGTCCAAATATATACAACATTAGCTCCTTTAGCCCCTACGCCCACACGCGGTGAAACAAAGAAGAAGAAAATACAGTCCTGAGGTTACATCGGCACGTGGCCAATTCTCAATTTCTCAGTTCTGCCACAGTCCTTCTGCCTTCGCAAACTCCTCCGCTGCTTCCGCCATTCCAAAATAATAGTCCTTGAGTTTGTAAGTCACTCTCAGCTTCGCTGGATATACAATGCCGCACTGCACCTTGTTAATCTACAGTGCCCTCTTCACCCGGGTGAAAGCAGCTCGCCTCGCCAGCTCCACCGTAAAGTCCTAGTATACACGTATACCAGCTCCAGCCCACTGTACCACCCGCTTCTGCTTGGCCCAGCACAGGACCTTCTCCTTCACACTGTACCTACAGATACCTCTCCAGTCACCTGAAGAAGGAGCTGCGCTCCGAAAGCTCGTGTTTGAAACAAACCTGTTGGACTTTAACCTGGTGTTGTAAGACTTCTTACTGTACCTACAGAAGCACAGAGTCATTACCCTTGGCGGCTCACTCGCCTTTGGTACAGGCCTCCACGACCGATGAGCCCGATCCAGTTCATACCGGGAGGGATCCTCCCCCTCCCCCAATAGTTTCGCCAGCATCATGGCAAAATACTCAGTCGACCTCGGCCCTTCAACTCCTTCGGGCAGCCCCACAATCCTCAAATTCTGTCGCCTGGATCTGTTTTCCAGGTCTTCCATTTTTCCTCGCAGATCCGTGTTAATCTCCAGCACCTTCCGCATCTCCTTCCCCATCGAGGCAAGTTGCTCACCGTGCTGCAATAATGTCTCTTCCCCTTTCTTCAGCGCCTCCCCATGCTCCCGCACCTCCGCCACTGCGCTCGCCACCACCGTCATCACCGAGGAAATCGCCTCCTCCACCAGCATTCAAAACCTCCCTCATCTCCTTCCTCATTGTCTCCATATATTTTGTAAACTGCCTTTCGAGTTCCGCAGCCATCACCTTAGTTATTTCTTCAGCCGTAAGCAATGCGGCCTCCCCTGGTGCTCCAGCCTCCATTTTCCTTGGTGACCTTTCCACTCCCCGACAGACCTTCAGCTGTTTTTTTTACGGCTGCTTTTTTGCTCACCTTCGACATTTTCCTTTACTGTGCCTTCACTGTGCCTCCTCTGTGCCTTCTCCCTGCTTTTGCCGCCTCAGTGGACCCTGGGCCCGGGCTTAAAGCCCCGAAAATGCTGTTCCCGAACGGGAGCCCTCCATTGAGCGGCTGCCTCCCACCCGCCGTCACCAGAAGTCCCACAACTTTCTATTTTGTTGCTTGTCAACATGCTGTCATTAAACACTCTTTAACTTCGGGCGGGTTTACACCTATGCCTGTAAGCAGATTTTCTTCTCAACCCATCCAAAACTTTCTGGGAGTTAAAACTGATCCCAACAGTCAAATAATCTTAAGGCCAGCTCATTTACAGTGACTACCAAGAATCTTGTTGTCATAAAAATCGTTGTCAACATGAAGGAAGCATGAAGCATGAGGATATTGACAAAAATAGAAAGACTTTATAAAACATGGATTGGTATTTGGATTGGCTCAATACATTAAAGAATGATACATTTGAAACCAATATCATATTCGGCCTACTTAACCTGCCCTGACATTCAATAAGATCATGGCTGATTGTGGCCTGAACTCCACTTTCCTGCCTGCCCTCCATAACTCTGGACTCCCTTGTAGATCAAAATCTATCTAACTCAGCCTTATTGAAAGACCGAGCCTCCAGTACTCTCTCGGGATGAGGATTCCAAAGATTAGCAACTCTTGAGAACTGTTATTATTAAACAATGCTCCCTAGCTCTGGAGTCCCTCACAATATAAGTTAATTTAATCTGAGTAAAAATGTACAGGGACTATATACTATACATATATATATCTGTGAAATTATTGAAGATTTCCTTGAAGTGAGAATGACATTTTGGGAGAAGCTTCACGCAAGGACATTAGTAGCTACAGGCTGGACAGCTCAATTCCAACATTCTTCCACCTATGGAAGATAATGGACGCGCAGAAATGAATTCCATTTCAGATGGGATGTCTTTCCTCTGGTGCACCTTTATGATGGCTGAAGATGCCAATTCTTGTGGTAGAACCTGCCTCTCAAGTGTTGCACTTGAAGCATGTGCCTGCCATTGTGGTTTGTTGCTTTCGGCTTTGGGAACTGTTGGCAAGACGCTGTAGCCAGTGGTCATTGTGGTGGTGCACGTCAACCTACAGGAGGTGCTGCCATTTTCCTCTGTTATCAGCTAGTGATAATCGATGTCTCAGGTCCTCCTGTCATGCTTGCAAGCATTCTTTAAGCAGATCTTTAGGCATCCTTCTGATCGTCTTGACTTCAGCTAACTCACCATACAGAAAGTAATTAGGTATGCAATTGTCATTCATCTTGTTAATGTGCAAGGGCCAACAAAGCCACCTCTGCTTGATGAATGCTATGGGAAGGCTGCCACATTGGCCATTTTGTCCTGTCAGAATATACCCATAATGCACCTCAGACAGCAAAAATTGAAATTGAGCTCATTTTCTTGATAGTTTTAAGTCATAATGTTTCACAGCCATACAATAAGGTGCTAAGAACATAGGCTTATTAACCATCAGGTTGCTCCTAAGGGCCAGCTTGATGTTATTCCATGTGCACTTCGTGTGTCACCAAAAGTGGTAGCGGGCTCCAAGTTCTGCATTCAAGGGACAAATTCTCTGTCACCCTGGCCGAAGGTAGCTAAATTTCCTAACCAATTCCAGCAGGGTGTTATTTAAGTGTTTCAGTTTCAGTGTTTGGTATAAAATTTTTCAGGCCATACAGGAAAATTGATTATAAACATTTTAACCATCAGGTATTTAGTTGGCTGATGTAGCCAAACAAAAAGTAAGCATACAGATGAGATGCAGTGCAAAGGTGCAACAACGAAGTACTGAAATTATGTACAAAAGCAATGAAGGTGGGTAGATCAATTAGTGGCATCAGTGATAACACATTATAATCAATCTAAACGCACAATGACGCTGAGAAAAGGTAGAGTAAGGCACAAAGAAAAAAAAATGCAGTGGCATAATTTATTACATTTGTTTCTTCTAATTTTTTCAGTCTCCTTTTTCAGTCTCCTTCTCATTATTACCCATCTTCTCCATTTTCTGTGTATCGATTGTCCTCTCTGATGGACTGCCATCATCTCATTCAGCTCTTAATTCTCAATTCCCACATCATCATCTTCACAACATTGGCTTTTCTCCAGGCGGAAGACAAGTGGCTGAAGCTGATTATGCACTTAACCTTCTGGCACAAGGGTTGCCCTGAGTAATCACTGCAAACCTAGCTACATTCGCAATGCATGATGCATTGTGTATGCATCTGCATTTGATCCAAATTTCAGAGGGAGCCCAGTACACCATGGGCATATCGTACAACCCATGTACCTATACACTGACACATAATTTAAAAATCAAAAGCATCAGGCTTATTCTAATAGATTGATATGAATGGTAGTTTAAGCCAATCTTATATGCAAAGCTCTATTCAGCTACGTGTGGACATTTTAGTTAAGTCAAGGGTATGAAGATTTGATTCCACAATGAAGATCAGTATGAGCACGGGATTCAACCCGAAGTTTTCCTGGTCTGTTAAGCCCAGTTTCACACTTGTGGTATAATTATACACTCATCATTGTAGAGCTGTGGGGAAGGTTTTAGGGATACCCACACTTCCATTTGTCACTTTAGATATTAAGTGTGAATCACCACAGCAGCTAAAACGTGTTATAAATGGTATAACATACAGTGATAATGGATCTGCACCAGAACTTTTTCCAATTACGTTGTGAAACCATTAAGCAATGTCAAAATTTGACAAAAATTTTTAAATTTCAGCAATGGTCACTCTCACAACTCCCTCCCTGAGAGCTGTAGTTACCAAGATACTTATAGCTAAAATAATTTATAATGGGGTGATGCCAGCGCTGGACTGGGATGGGCACAGTAAGAAGTCTTACAACACCAGGTTAAAGTCCAACAGGTTTATTTCGAATCACTCCCTTCGGAGCGCAGCTCCTTCAGCAGGTGAATGAAAATAATTTAAGTATTTCCATCCCAGAGTTGGTACTAATACCAAGTTATTTTCTCTGAAACTTGGGATGGAAACTTATGGAATTAGGCCCTGACCATTTTTGGGTCAGGAACCTGGCTGATTTCCTAATGAGTGAGCTCTACTGAGGTTCTTTTGCAAAGCATCCCCCCTTCAGGTTACCCAACAATAGGGAGGATGGGCAGATCATATTTCTATTTTGTCAAAGAAAGGATTTCTAATTAAAGGGACCATGGCACGGGTTACAAGGTCTTCCCAGCACTTGGATTTTTTGATACTGCAGCTACCGCAGAAATGGAGCGGAGACCTGGGAAAGTCCACTCCCCCTGTCCACCAGCACCAGGTCTCTCACTTTTACCTGGAGATCTTGCTCTGGGATCTGTAGGGCTGCAGTGAGGTGAGCTCCTCCAAGGATAGGAGGCAACCTCTCCAAACAAATAGGTGTGGATGGAAGTGGTTGAGGAAGTCAGCAGCAGAGGTGTGTGGTCCCTCCAACCTGCAGACAATGAACCATGAGAATCCAGGATCTCAGGAGGATATGACAGGCGAATGGCATAACACTTTCATGTGCCAAGTATCACACTCTGATTTGCCCAGCGTTCTCCTGCATAGCATGCTTAAAATCAATACACCTTAAAGGGACACTCATTCCTCTCTCTCGGTAGGCAGCTCATATCCCCATCCAGCACACATCCAATACTCACAGGCACCCTCAGCCTACTGCCTTCTCATGCCCATGCCTCACAGGGACACTCCATAAATGGTGTCCTTCCCTCCTCTCAACAAAAGCCATTATAAATACATAATTCTCTACTTTCTCTCTTTCCAAGAAAAAAGAGCCCACAACTTGGGGCAAGATAGAGACCCAGGAGCGGGACATGCTTCAGTGACTGGCACCTTGTCAGCCATTGGTAATGTGTCCACTTGGTCCAGTGGAAAATAATTCTAACTCCAGGAGGCTGCAGATGTCAGCAGCGGCCTGCTGTGAGAACCCGAGCCTCCTGATGTGTCGTGACTACCTATAGACTGTGTGTTCTAGAGTTGAATCCTAGTATCCATCCTATCTGCCCTCTGGAAAGGCTTGTGGCAGAGGAGAAGGCACCTGATATTCTACAGGTGTTGTTCGTACTGCTAGATCAATTGGGGTATGATGAGTCTTTTGCTCTTGTACTTCAGCAGGGATAGAAGATGGAGTTGCTCTGATACCTTGTCGGTAGCATAACGGTTAATGCAGTGCTAGACAGGTTGAAGTGCCTTCCAAGGAAGTGGAAGGAATTGGATAGGACTGCACCTATCATGCAGTAAAACCACTTTCTGAGGAAAAGGATTGCTTTTAACAGCAGTCTCTCAATGGCCATGACTGGAGTTCCTCCGTGTAAATGATGAAAGCCTTCACAGTTAGTCAGTTTCACTGAAAAAGTTCTTTCTGTTGTGTACTTGCCTTGGTGACCCTGGTGAGTTAAAGTCACAGTGCGGAAACTATGCACCCGCTGGTGAAAAAGGCTCTTCTTTGCCTTTTATATAACCTTAACTACTTTCCCGCCAGATCCACGGGGGTTCACTGTTAAGACTCTCATCCCACCACAGGGAAAGCTGGAAGAGGATGAGATGATATTGGAACCTCAATCTGACATCAATTTCAGATACTTGACAACCCGCATAAACCAAATCCTGCCCTCACCTGGCTGGGAACTTTCTGCCCTGGGTGGCTCCAAGTCTGTAGATTCTGGAAAAAGTACCAGAATTATGTGCATTGTAGCAATAATCTCTGATTTGACTTGTTGACAATATCCTCAATTTATTCAAACATTTGTAATTGTAATATGTTTCCCATGCAGTAATTTGTGATGTACCTGACCAAAGAGAGAGCACAGAATGGCTAAAAAAAGTGACTTCTGATGGCTAAGTGAAAGTGTCATGTGATGTTGTGGTAACAACTTAATGAAGTCAATTCTGAGATGAAGGGGACAGATCCTCTATCCCAATATCTCCCCAAATATATTTAAATGTAAACACAGTGGGATTCAAGCTAGATCTGAAAAGGTTCAATATTTCTGATGAGTAGAGATAGGTCAATCCAGTGCACCAAACAATATAAGATCCACTGCAACAATTCACCAAGATAACTTAACACACCTCACTCCCTTGCAATGGCTAGCATGAGAGAGGAAAAGCAGTAATGCTCCAGAACTATTATCACCTTCAGGTTCTCCTCCAAGTTACACACTGCCCCGACTTAAATATACGGTGCCATTCCTTTCACAGGGTCAGTAACCTTGGCAGGAATTTTACAGTCATTCTTGACATCGGGATGTTTAGGTCCCGCCAACGGTGGCAGGATCAGCAAAGGCATACCGCCTCTGTTGCTGCGAAACACACCGCAGGGGATGCAGAAAATCCTGAGTTCTCACTTTGATCCACCCGTGTGGTAGCAAGTACTGCAGTGAGTTAAGGAGAAGGCCAACCACACTCTTCACAGGGCAATTTACTGGAGATGATCAATGATTAATACCCAAATCCCAAGAACATTTTAAAACCATTTTGTCTTTCGGGAAGGGTACCGCCAAGTCCCTTCCTTCAAACTTTCTTTATCCCCAATGAAAATTAACCAAATGATTTTTTAACTATTTACTCATTTGTGGGATGTCGGTGGCTGGGCCAACATTTGATGCCCTTGAACTGAATGGCTTGGCATTTCAGAGAGCAAATCTGGAGTCACATGTAGGCCAGACCAGGTAAGGATGGCAGATTTTCTTCTCTGAAGGACATTAATGGACCATATTGGTTTTGACAACAAGTAATGATAGTTTCATGGTTATCGTTATGCAGAATAGTTTTCAATTCCAGATTGTTAATTGAATTCCACCAGCTGCCATGGTGGGATTTAAACCCTGTGTCTCTGAATTTACTATGAATAATTTCATAGAATGTCTTTTTAGATCCCATAAAACAATCAATGCTTACGTGCAAAAAGCTATAAATTTTCCATAGAAAGCGGTCCAAAGTCAGAATCTTTGCATGAGACAGTCTTCCTGTTCTACTTTCAAATTCCAACCAACCTTGTGATATAGTGGATGCTATACAGTAGCACAGTGGGTAGCACTGTTGCTTCACTGGACTCCGGGGTGGTCCTGGCAGATTAGAAATTAGCAAACGTGACGCCACTGTTTAAAAAAGGAGGTAGGCAGAAAGTGGGTAATTGTAGGCCAGTTAGCTTACCTTCGGTGGTAGGGAAGATTCTGGAATCTCTCATCAAGGAAGAAATAGCAAGGCATCTGGATAGAAATTGTCCCATTGGGCAGACGCAGCATGGGTTCATAAAGGGCAGGTCATGCCTAACTAATTTAGTGGAATTTGTTGAGAACATTACCAGTGCGGTAGACAACGGGGAGCCAATGGATGTGGTATATCTGGATTTCCAGAAAGCTTTTGACAAGGTGACACACAAAAGGTTGCTGCATAAGATAAATTTACATGGTGTTAAGGGTAAGGTAATAGCATGGATAGAGGGATGGTTAATTAATAGAAAACAAAGAGTGGGGATTAATGGGTGCTTCTTTGGTTGGCAATCAGTAGCTAGTGGTGTCCCTCAGGGATCAGTGTTGGGCCCACAATTGTTCACACTTTAAATAGATGATTTGGAGTTGGGGACCAAGTGCAATGTGTCCAAGTTTGCAGGCGACACCAAGGTGAGTGGTAAAGCAAAAAGTGCAGAGGACACTGGAAGTCTGCAGAGGGATTTGAATAGTTTAAGTGAATGGGCTAGGGTCTGGCAGATGGAATACAATATTGACAAATGTAAGGTTATCCATTTTGGTAGGAATAACAGCAAAAAGGATTATTATTTAAATGATAAAATTCAAACATGCTGTTGTGCAGAGGAACCTGGGTGTCCTAGTGCATGAGTCACAAAAAGTTGGTTTACAGGTGCAACAGGTGATTAAGAAGGCGAATGGAGTTTTGTCCTTCATTGTTAGAGGGGTGGAGTTGAAGACTAGGGTGGTTATGCTGCAACTGTGTACGGTGTTAGTGTGGCCACAGCTGGAGTATTGTGTTCAGTTTTGGTCTCCTTACCTGAGAAAGGACATACTGGCGCTGGAGGGTGTGCAGAGGAGATTCAGTAGGTTAATCCCAGAGTTGAGGGGGTTGGATTACGAGGAGATGTTGTGTAGACTGGGACTGTACAGGTCAGAATTTAGAAGGATGGGGAGGATCTTATTGAAACATAAAATTATGAAGGGAATAGATAGGGCAGAAGCGAGGAGGTTGTTTCCACTGGCAGGTGAAAGCAGAACTAGGGGGAATAGCCTCAAAATAAGGGGAAGGAGATCTATGACTGAGTTTGGGAGGAATTTTTTCACCCAGAGGGTTGTGAATCTATGGAATTGCCTGCCCAGTGAAGCAGTTGAGGCTACTTCATTAAATGTTTTCAAGATAAAGATAGATAGTTATTTGAAGAATAAATTAATAAAGGGTTATGGTGTTCCGGCGGGAAAGTGGAGCTGAGTCCCCAAAAGATCAGCCATGATCTCATTGAATGACGGAGCAGGCTCTAAGGGCCAGATGGCCTACTCCTGCTCCTAATTCTTATGTTCACAGCTCCAGGGTCCCAGGTTCGATTCCTGGCTTGGGTCACTGTCTGTGTGGAGTTTGCACGTTCTTCCTGTGCCTGCATGGGTTTCCTCCGGGTGCTCTGGTTTCCTCCCACAAGTCCCAAAAGGCGTGCTGTTAGGTAATTTGGACATTCTGAATTCTCTCTATGTGTACCTGAACAGGCACCGGAATGTGGCGACTAGGGGATTTTCACAGTAACTTCATTGCAGTGTTAATGTAAGCCTACTTGTGACAATAAATATTATTATTATTATGCAGCAATGAGCTGAACTTTCTACACTAAGCTGTATGCCACAGAGAGTTAATCTGTCCTGTATTCCTCCGGCTGGTGTAGGATTGAGTTTTCTGGTCTTCTTTCTCAGAATGTTGGTGGTGAAGATGCACAATTGCTCCTAGTTTACTCTTCTCAAACTCATACATGTACACCATGGATTAGTCAATCAACCTTTAGTGAGGATATTTAATGTAGTAATCCTTTCCTGCACTTCCATCTGGAGAGGCACAGTTTGCCTTGTAGTGCCAGTATCTGCTATGGTTTGTTTCTTTCACGAGCAGGCAAGTAATTAAGCGATGGCTTGAGGCTTCAAAAATCTATGTTTTCACATCAGCAGGACGGGCAGCATCTATGGGGAGAGAAAGGGAGTACACATTCCGATGATGGATCATCATCGCAGTTTCTCTCTCCAGGTCTGTCTGTCCTGTTGAATATTTCCAGCATCTTCTGCTTTTATTTCAGGCTTTCAGCATCCGCACTATTTTGCTTTCATACCAAAGCACCAAGTCGTTTGTTTGTACAATTTCACCCGTATTGCCAAAAGTGGCTTCAATTAAGACATTTTTCATCATGCTCAAAAGGTCAAGACAGTGCTCTCACAAACACAGGGAAAATACCCCCACCCCTTCAAATCAATAGTTTTCTTTTCAAATCTCCCTCTTATTCATTACCTGGCAAAAACACGGATTAATATTCAGCATAGTTACACATATACTAGAGACAGATGATACCAAATAGGAGGAATCGACTCAGAAATTACAGATTGAGTTTGTCAAAATACGTAAACGTTGAGAATAACTGCAAACAATATTTTATGCAAACAAGCATAAACCACATATAGGAAGGAAAAATTCATGTCAGACAAACTCCATGAATGCTGGTGACGTATATGGAGTTGAAGTTAAAAGACATCTCGGGGTCATAGTAGATCTGATGCTCAGCACCTTTAACCAATGCAGAGCAACAATCAACTAAGCCAAAAACTCCTGAGCTACATAGCAGAAAAGATGGAACATAAATCAGAGGAAGTTGCAATCAAACTGGTATTGGGCTCCAGTCAAAACGCATCTGAAAACTGCACCAGTTCTGGTCACTGAAAAAGGAGACATGGTAAAGTACTAGAAGTAGCGCAGAAAACGGCAATGAAACGCATTGCTGATGTCAAAGGGATCTTTTTGGGGAAAGACTAGAGAAACATGAGCTTTTCAGCCTGAAAAGGAAGCATCAGAGAGGTGAGATCCTGTATCCTGCTGATGATAGAGGGGGGAACCAGAGCATTGCTTTAAATTAAATAGAAGTTCTCAAGGCTTGAAAACAGTAAAATCCACTGCGAAGTGTTGAATACAGTGACAGTCTCTAAAATCTTGGAGAAATGCAGAGATAAAGAGTAACTACTGAACTTGAAACAAATACTGCAGTATAAAATTCACATTCAGGAAATTATCAGTGAAGGAATACATGTAAAGGAAATGTTGCAATTATCGCACAGGCTGCTGAGTCGTCGGGCTCGATCTGAAAACACTGGAAACAAAAATAAATTGTTTCAGCAAATTTAATTAATGAATTGAGCAACCTTTCGGAATAATACACAAGCTCTTCAGTTTAATTCTTCACGTTTGGTTAAACTAAATGTCATATAATCAGTTGTTGAGAACCAAAGAACATGTGGAAACATACATTTTGCATCATTGGTTCCCAATTCCACAGCGCTGCTTTTATAGCAGAAGTGTCTCAAGTAATCCTGACAGCCTTGCAAATAGTCCGACGCATTCTTACTATTAAGCTTGAATTTGACCTCTTGTCATGCTAAACTGACATTTTGTCATGGTACATTGCATGTTAGTGGTGATGTTTTCATAAACATTGAGGGAACTAAATGTTAACATCGCCAAATTTACAGATGACACAAAGCTAGGTGGGGGGGGGGGGGGGGGATCTGTGAGGAGGATGCAGAGATCCTTCAGTGTGATTTGGACAAGTTGAGTGAATGCACAAATGAATGGCAGATGCAGTATCATTTTGGTAAATGTGAGGTTATCTATTTTGGTGGCAAAACAGGAAGGCAGATTATTATCTAAATAGCCATAAATTAGGAAAGGGAAATGTGCAATGAGATCTGGGTGTCTTCGGACACCAGTCGCTGAAGGTCAGCATACAGCTGTTGAAGGCAAATGGTATATTGGCCTTCGCGTACAGGAGCAGAAATGTCTTGCTGCAATTATATAGGGACTTGGTGAGGCCACAGCTGGAATTGTGCAATTTTGATCTCCTTATCTGAGGAAGGATATTCTATAGAGGGAGTGCAAAGAAGGTTTATCAGACTGTTTTCTGGGTTGGCAGAACTGACGCATGAGGATTTGGTTAGGATTGTATTCGCTGGAGTTTGAAGAATGAGGGGGAGATCTCATATAATCCTATAAAACGGTAACAGGATTAGCACAGTAGACGCAAGAAGTAAGTCCCCAATAGTGGAGGAGTCCAGGACCAGAGGCCACAGTCAGAGGGTACCGGGTAGACTATTTAGGACTGAGATGAGGAGAATTTCCTTGTCCCAGAGAGTGGTGAGCCTGTGGAATTCACTACCAAAAAAAGTTGAGGCCAAGACATGATTAAGTCTTCAAGAAGCAGGTAGACACAGCACTTGGGACGAATGGGATCTATGGATATGGTGGGGGCGGGAATCAGGATAATGAGCTGGATGATCAGCCATGATCATAATGAATGGCGGAGTAGGCTCGAAGGTCTGAAGGTCGCCTCCTGCTCCTATTTTCTATGTTTCTATGTCCATGTTTGAAGACTGAGTGTCATTTCCGGCTACTGTGTGTTAATTAAGGTGACAAGTGTCACTTATTCCACTTCTAGCCATCCACTGTCGACGTATTACACAGCCAGTAAACAACAACAACTAGCATTTATATTGTGTAAAATATGCCAAGGCAAATCACAGGAACATCAGCAGGGAACACTTGACAAAAAGGTGGCCAGTTATGGCAACCCAATCTGAATTACTGGGGAGAAATCTATTTGTGCCAACTCTGAAGCCTCGATGGCGAGGACTGAATGGGCAGGGAGGCTGGTTTTAAACTATACAAAATGTGACTCCAGCTCCCCGTGCATGCACCCTATGCCTTTTTACCCCAATGGATATATGGGACATCAAAGTGTCCTGTCTTTGCGAGTCAGGGCACTTAGTTAACATATTTAACTCCAGCTTCCACAGTGCAACTGGGACTCCGATTTCAAATGCAGCACTGCTGCAGGAGTACCCAGTGGTACGAAAACTGTCACCAAAAGGGAGACAGGAACTGTTGACTGTACACATTAAGTAGCTCTTTCAACAATCTTGAACCCAGCTCATAGACCAGAGTTTAGATCATCAGCAGAAACTGATGAGGGGGGCCCATCTCATGTTTAGTGTCAATAAGATACCGGCTTTGGAGGGCTGATGAATTTCAGTGTGGCATCTTTGCCCATATGTTTTTGGGGCCAGCAATTCTGGCCAAAGAGCCTTCAAAAGTAGCTGTAGTCGTGACTTTCTCAACCACAATCAATCGTTCATTGCCATTATAGCCCCCACATCGATGAGGATCTGGTCCTGGCAAGCAAGTATGCTCTCATCGTGCATTCGTGCTAAATGTTGGGGGTCGCGGGAGAGAAATTGGTGGGATTTCAACAGATGATATTAGAAACAACTAGGAGGTAAATGAAATTGAGGTGAAAACCACACAAAGAGCTATCTAGATAAAAATTACTAGCATGAATCCAGGAGCATACTAAAGACTAATCAGGTCAACGCAAGGAGGGCCATATTGGATAATCTTTGTCTTTTCACTTATGTGGCAGGTACGTGAGTCCAGGAGACAGAGATTAGTCTGAATAATAATCATAATGAATATAAAATACAGCATTAACTATACTCAGGAGATAAGTATCTCTATATTACGAGCCAGAGCCTCATCAAGGATTTATCTGTGAACTAATCCCTTGACCATTCAGAGTGGCCCTTTTCAGCAAGATCACTTGAGTCCCAAATGTTTGTTAGTGTCCACTATTTTTATGCAGCTCAGTACATGATGAAACATTATGGTAGTATCCAAGTCGAACGTCCTCACTTTGTGTATGTGTACAGTGGCTCAAGCTGCTCGTTATTTTTCAAGCATTTCACACACTTGAGTGGATAGAATAGTCTTAATAGTCAGCACTTCACAAAGCCTGTCCACCTACAAGGCGTAAGGCAGGAATGTGATTAAATACTCGCCAGTTGTCTGGATGAGTGCAACTCCAACAACGCTCAAGATGCTCGGCACCATACAGGACAAGGCAGCCTGCTTGATTGGCACCTCTTTCACAAACGTTCACTTTCTCCACCACTTACGCACAGTAGCAGCAGTGTGTACCATCTATAAAATGCACTGCAAGAACTCACTGTTGTGTTATGTACTCAGGGATAACACAGGCTGCAACTTGATGCAGCTTTGACCAAAAGATACTCCAGACTTTGAAGTAAGTTTAATGTGATTTATTGAACCATTAGCACAGTTCTCTATGAGTTTGACTCTCCTGCTTATCTTGCTATAGTAACTCAGTCTAACTAACCAGTCTGCTCTAAGCCACGTGGTGGGTGTGATGCTTCTGATCTGCCCCTGTCCTACTCTCTAAGTGTCGCCTGTGGAAAGAGACAGAGCATGTGTGCCCTGTCCTTATTTATGGGGTGTGTAATGCCCCATTGTGGTAGTGTCACCTCTGGGTGTCTTTACTGCCCATTGGTCGTGTCCTATTCTATGTGTTCATTAGCTGTATGTCTGCATGTCATGATGTCTCTGGTGCTCCCTCTAGTGTTTACTTAGTCATAGTGTATTTACATTAACCCCTTGTGTATTTACAGTGATGCATATCACAACATTCACCAAGGCTCTTTAGGCAGCACCTTCCAAACAGATGACCATCACCATCTATAAGGACAAGGGCAGCAGATACCTGGGAACACCACCGCCTGGAAATTCTCCTCCAAGTCACTCACCATCTTGACTTGTAAATATGTTACCATTCCCTCACTGTCACTGGGTCAAAATCCTGGAACTCACTCACGAACAGCAATGTGGGTGTACCTACACAATATGGACTGCCGCTGTTCAAGAGGGCAGCTCACCACCACCTTCCCAAGGACAATTAAGGATGGGTAACAAACACTGGCCTAGCCAGCAAAACCCACATCCTGCAAAAATGAACTTTTTATAAAGATATCTGCAGGAGGGGGAACAAGTAAGAAATGTTCGTCTGAGATGCTAGATTAAAATAGATTGGTGGGCCAGAGTAGAGGGAACTTCACTCTACCTCCGAGAGAGTCATGTTTGGCTTGAGAAGAATTCCATCCTTCAAACTGATAGCCTTACCTTGGCACGCCAAAGAAAAATCATTTTGGCAACAATGTCCCATGTGTGACCAAGCTAGGTTGAGCTCAGACAGTACACAAAATTGGCCACGGCAAAATATACCTCCAACCTATCTTCAGTAAATCAGAGCAGCTACAATGTCAACCATAATACAAGGTGAGAAAAACCTCTGGGAATGATATTCATTGAATGCTTTCCTACCTGATTGAAGAGCACTTTGGCTGGCTGGCCATGGACACGATCTATGGGCTGGGGAGAACTCTTCCAGGTTCTGCCAAAGAAATGGGAGTATGTAGTATCAAAGAGGGTGAGTCTCAGCTGACACTGGACATTCGCCACTCCCTCCATTAAACTCTGGAAGAGAAAACAAAAGAGATGAATATAATTGCAATCAGATATATTAATGCAGCTAAAATTCATGTCAAGATTTAAAGACAATAGTAGCATAGTGCTTATGTTACTGGAACTCGTGATCCAGAGGCCTGAACAGTAGTTCAAATCCCACCAGCGCAGCTGTGGAAATTAAATACAATTAATTAAATAAATCTGGAAAAAAAAACTAGTTTGAGGTAATGGGGACCATAAAAACTACTGCACTGATGCAATAAGCCCAACTGATTCACTAATGTACTTGAGGGGAGGAAATGTGCCATCTTCACCTGATCTGGTCTGCATCTGACTCCAGATTACAACAATGTGCTCAACTCTTAACTGCCTTTGGATGGCCCAGCAATCCACTCAAGTCAAGGACAATTCAAGATGGGCAACAAACGCTGGTTTTGCCAGCGGCATCTATGTCCCATTCCATCAGTGAATTTTAAAATAATTCATGAAATGAAAATCGCTTATTGTCACGAGTAGGCTTCAATGAAGTTACTGTGAAAAGCCCCTAGTCGCCATATTCCGGCGCCTGTCCGGGGAGGCTGGTACGGGAATCGAACCGTGCTGCTGGCCTGCTTGGTCTGCTTTAAAAGCCAGCGATTTAGCTGAGTGAGCTAAACCATTCATTCCAGCTCAGCAGGTTTAAATTATCAAAATGTGGCACAAAGCTGGAGAAAAAACTTCATTCCAGATTCAAGCAGCTGTGATTTCACCAAATCATTGCATAGATTTGGAGAATTCACAGCATAGGACAATCAGCTCATCAGGATGAACACAAGAGGGCCCAATACAGATCCCCTGGGGCACACCAACAACCCATCCTTTTACATTGTACAAGATTCACCTCTATTTCAGCCTGTGACAACAGTCCAAATCATGTTAAATGTCACTCGATCCGCAGGTGTCAAGGTTATTTTAAAACCATCAAAACTAATAACTGATTTATCTATTAAAAATTTGTAAACCAGTACAGCAAAAGATTACACACAGGGCCAGTAGAAATCATCAGAACATTTTGGTAAATTCTGCAATCAATTGGGTGAAAACTGAAGAGACATTTGCTGAAGTCACAATTCCCAATGTATCTGGAGTGTGCTCTCTAATCTATAAACTTGATGATCAACAATTAATACCTGTGAGAGAATTAAATCAACGGCCTTGTTTGTTAAGCAAGTTGCATGTTCATCGGACAAAATGTTCCAGTCTTATTTTATTCACTGTAGGAATTAAATATCCTCATTACATTTCTGAGCCAACAGACTGACATTGCCTTTGGTTATATTTCTTCATACGGGGTGAGCAAAGAGTAGACAAGGTTTTTCTCCAGTGAGAAGTAAAAATCAATCAATCAAACAAGATGGGGACAAACTAGCAGCTAAATAAATCTGGGCAGATTTTGCATAACTCAAAGTGGCCTGTTCACTTCACTGATAGAGGCAACAGTCGGTTTGTTCTTTTCTCGGTGAGGGAAACAAAGGGCAGGATTCAATGGCCTTGTTGCGCTTATGCGACAGCGCAATAAGGCTGGTGAATAGCGGGAGAGGCCAGGGAACCGCGCCAGGCACCAGACCATTTGCAATGCTACTAGCCCACTTCCACAGGCGAAATCGGGATCCCGCCATAGTGTGACGACAAACCAATAATCACCACTTAAGCCCTATTTCCATACAATTAGCGGGGCCACCCTATATCCAACGGCCTGCAGCGATGCAGCGGTCTCCCCAGTAAGTGGTGCCAATTAGTACTCCTTTTGAAAAATGTGAACCTCGCGGAAGGGCTGCTGTAAGGACCCGAGGACGTGAGTAGCCATCTTCGCTCATAGACACTGAGTCCGGGGGTGCTGGGCTTGCTGCCCCTGTGCTCGGGGTGGGGGGGAAACTGGAGGGGCGTGGGAGAAATCAGAGCTGGAGTGGTGGGTTCTGCTGGGGTGGGCAACCGTGCGGGGGTCTTCCATGTCAACCTCTGGTACCCTTTCCAGGGGCAACCCTAGTCCTTCCCTGTCTGCCCCACTGGCTGGATTAGATTTGTTTATTGTCACGTGTACCGAGGTACAGTGTAAAGTATTGTTTTGCATGCAGCTCAGACAGATCATTCCGTACATGAAAAGACATAATAGGGCAAATAGGGCAAACATAAAATACACAATGTAAATACATAGACACAGACATCGGGTAAAGCATACAGGAGTGTGGTACTAGTTGGTAGAGAAGATGTGCGGAGAGATCAGATCAGTCCATAAGAGGGTCGTTTAAGAGTCTGGTAACAGCGGGGAATAAGTTGTTTTTGAATCAGTTAATGCGTGTTCTCTGACTTTGGTATCTTCCGCCCGATGGAAGAAGTTGGAAGAGTGAGTAAGCCGGATGGGAGGGGTCTTTGATTATAATGCCCGCTTTCCCAAGGCAGCGGGAGTTGTGGGCAGAATCAATGGATGGGAGGCGGGTTCGTGTGATGGACTGGATGGTGTTCACGACTCTCTGTACGTTCTTATGGTCTTTGGCCGAGCAGTTGCCATACCAGGCTGTGATTCAGCCGGATGGGATGTTTTCTATGGTGCACCTGTAAATGTTGGTAAGAGTCAATGTAGATAGGCCAAATTTCCTTAGTTTCCTAAGGAAATATAAGTACTAGGTCACATCCCTTAGCAAGTCGGACAGCCTACCACGGTCCATGGCCAGGGCAATCACCGACTGAGCCAAGCCTTGGAAACCTACACTCATGCTGCCGAGATACGCACCAGGCTCTCCACTGCAGTTACCAATCCAGCAGTGTTGGCCTCCATGTATTGCACTGCCGGCACTATATCCTGCACCCTTAGCTTCTGGGACTCTTCTAATCGGCAATGGACCTGCTGGAGGGTCGCTTACTTCTCCCTCGGAATATCATGACCGCACCCTAATGTCTGGATCAGCTCCAGGTAAACCTTTTCCAGAGGCTCAGCATCAGGCTGGATCCTGGGATTTAGCAGACCTCCGGCTGTTGTCTCACTTGGGCTTTACTGCTTCCTCCCGATGTGCATCTGCAACTGTGTGGTGCTCACCAGAACATGCCTCAGAAGCCTGCCCAATAACATTGCCCACCAAGGTGCGTGTATCTGCACTGTTGAAGGGTGGGGATGACAGCTGTGACGCATCTGTGGTAGCATCCTCGGAGCTCTTCTCCGAGGTATTCTCATGTGCGGCAGGGGAGGGAACCACCCCGAATGGGCCGGTGTTGTCAGCTGGTGGTCCTGTGGGATAATGAACACATGATCAGTGGGAGGGATGGGTCAGTCTGTATGGCATTAACAACCCACGTGTGACAATCCATCCGGGTGGGATATCATCTCTGCAGCAGACACCAACCTCCGGGTTGGTGATCACTCTGTCTTCGGCAACCTCCGTAACTTCCAGGGCCCATTCCTCAAATGTGGTGAGGATTCTGAGGTCCGGCATGTCCGACTGCATGAACAGTCCCCATTCCGTCGCATGCCAGAAAATTACCGAAAAAGTTCAAAGGGGCACATTTTTACATAGAAAGAAAATTCTATAGCAAATCAGTGTTCCTCTGTCTGCTTTGCTTGTAATCACCATAGGAACATTACAAGATTATTATTTATTTATTCCTTTATAATAAAAGTATCATAAAATGGCAAATCCTTCATCAGAAAAGTTGAGACATTGAGTAAAAACAATTAAGCTGAAAATATAAGGCAAGGTTATTCAATAATATCATTAAAAATATTTTTTAATGATACAATAAAAACCATATTGTGCTATCCTAATGCACGCGTATCCATAGTGTGTACTGCAAATTTAAACTCGTCAAGGCTCCTCAAAATCACCTTGCAGACCCACTAGTGGTAAAAATACTGTGGCAACATGTGCAGGTCAAAGACATAGAATTCCCTCTAATTCACCTCCTGATTCCCCAAAGCTGCTTGTGGTAAAATGGCCAATGGCCTGGATTTTAGGCCTGACATACAATTCGACATTATAAATTAAGAATTGGACATTTTAAATTAAAACCACAGTCAGAACCACAGGCTGCCCTGATGGGAATTCTAACATCCAAGTTCGAATATACTGAACAGAAACTGAAAGTCAGGGCAAGGCTGCCCTGCAAACAAGACATCAGGAGATAATCGGTCCCATTCAAATACATTGATTGTTGTGGATTGCCCAGATGAAGCCAGACGTTCTGGCACCTAGATCACCTTATATGGGATAGGTTTACGTGCAGACAATGAGGCTAAGGATGGACCTCTGGGGAGAGTTCCTGGTATCCTGCAGAGTTGCAATCAGCAACTCCATTGGGTGCTGCAACCCCCTTGTTACCTCATTGGCTGAGAGACAGAGAAACTTCTGGAAGGGAGCGAAGAGGGGGATAAGAATCCGACACCCAGCGACCCTCCCCAGCGAAAACTCGATGCAGAGGCAGCGGAGAAGACTCAACGGTGGGCCAGAAGACAGAAGGAAGCAGTTTGAGAGACCCACCTGCACTGAAAAAGGGCCCCAAAATGGCAAAGATTCAGAAATTACCCGCAGCTCGATCCAGTTGATCGGCACGGATAGTATTAAGAATAGTAGGCATATTCTAGTTGCGATAATTTGGGGGATAACTTTTTTATTGTGTTTGAAAATAAACTAGAGTTGAATTGTAAACTTGTGTTTGTCCTTTGTTCATCTCGCAAAAAAGGGCACCTGGGTAAAACGTTTGAATAATAAACACTGGTCGAAGTACCTGAATTTTACAGACAACACTGTCCGCCATCTGTATCAAATCTCACACACTACAAAGATGCGGCGTTTCCGAGCATGGGTTAAAGACTAACAGTACCATCCACACATGAGGAATGCATGTTAACTATGCTGGGGAACAATCAAAGGTATATTTTTATTAAAGCAGTATATAATTGGGTATACAAATCTGAAAATAAGTTAAAGAAATCTGTGATCCACCTTAATAACTAAATGTATGAACATTGTGCTACACAAAACTTTACAAATACATAGCTTTATACCTATTTTAATAAATTATATAATTTTTGAATCACTCTTCAATGAAGAGTGTAGGAGAGCATGCTCAGAGCAGCACCAGGCATACCTAAAAATGAGGTGCCAACCTGGTGAAGTTACAGACAACTTGCAAGGCACAAGTCAGGAGTGTGATGGAAAACTCCCCACTTGCCTGAATGAGTGCAGCTCCAACAACACTCAAGAAGCTTGACACCATCCAGGGCAAAACAGCCCGCTTGATTGGCATTCCATTGACCACCTTAAACATTCAGTCTCTCCACCACCGATGCACAGTGGTATCGAATTCACCATGTTCCTTCAACAGCACCATCCAAACACATGGCCTCTGTGACTTAGAAGGACATGGGCAGCAAATGCATGGGGACCACCATATGCAAGTTCCCCCTCCAAGCCATACAATATCCTGATATATTAGTGTTCCTGGTACTTTTCTTGAGCGATGTTCCTCCCTCCCTATTACTTCTTTATTTTCTACTTATTCTTGGGATGCTTTCTGTTTGTTCTGTGAAGTCAGGCAAAATATTTGCTGGGAGGCCAGCAGTTTATTGTTGGCCATCCCTAATTGCCCTTGAGAGGTGGTATGTGCTGCCTCCTTGAACTGCTGTGAACCGTGCAGTGTAGGCACACCCACAGTGCTACAAGGGAGGGAATTCCAGGATTTTGTTCCAGCAATAGTGAAGGAACGGCCGATATATTTCCAAGTCAGGATGGTGTGTTGCTTGGAGGGGAGCTTCCAGGTGATGGTATTCTAAATGGGAAAGAAAGTTCAGTTGATCAGCATGGTAGCACAGTGGGTAACACAGTAGCACAGTGGTTAGCACAGCTCCAGGGTCCCAGGCTCGATTCCCGGCTTGGGTCACTGTTTGTGCAGTCTGCCTGTTCTCTCCATGTTTGCGTGCGATTCGTCTGGGTGCTCCAGTTTCCTCCCACAGTCGAAAGATGTGCATGTTAGGTAGATTGGCCATACTAAATTGCCCATAGTGTTCAAAAAGGTTGGGTGGGGTTACTGGATTGTGTGGATAGGGTGGAGGTGTGGGCTAAGATGGGTTGGTCTTTTCGGCGCGGACTCGATGGGCCAAATGGCCTGGTGTGCGAGAGAAGCATGTCATTCCACTCCGGCTTTTTATATATATTTACATAATCTGAGGTTTATCCTTCACAAGTAAAAGCCATTAAGAATGCGGCAACAAGGGAAAGAGTATGCAAGATGACTGGAAAATACTGCAATGGAAATCTTGTATTTATGAAGGGCATCATCCTATTCTCATTAAGAAAGTCAAATCTCACACACTACAAAGATGCGGCGTTTCCGAGCATGGGTTAAAGACTAACAGTACCATCCACACATGAGGAATGCATGTTAACTATGCTGGGGAACAATCAAAGGTATATTTTTATTAAAGCAGTATATAATTGGGTATACAAATCTGAAAATAAGTTAAAGAAATCTGTGATCCACCTTAATAACTAAATGTATGAACATTGTGCTACACAAAACTTTACAAATACATAGCTTTATACCTATTTTAATAAATTATATAATTTTTGAATCACTCTTCAATGAAGAGTGTAGGAGAGCATGCTCAGAGCAGCACCAGGCATACCTAAAAATGAGGTGCCAACCTGGTGAAGTTACAGACAACTTGCATGGCAAACAGCATAAGCAGTTTGCAATAGACAGAGCTAAGCTATTCCACAACCAACGGATCAGATCGAAGTTCTACAGTCCTATCACATTCAATCATGTATGGTGGTGGATAAAATGAACAATTGATTAGGTATTTTTGGCATTGCAAACAGCAACAGTATAAAAACAATGTGCAAAGAACAATAAATAGAGTGCAAACACCAACTTCCATCTCTCCAAGACCCGCCTATTTAACCCCATATTCTACGCTACCCTAGCCCCCCCTCCATGAAGAAGTTGATGAATGGTTGCCCCCTCCAGGCGAACCCTAACAATGACCCTCACAAGGGACCCTCACAAACTTAATCTTCTCTAGGCCGAGAAAGCTCGCCATGTCGGTTAACCAGGTCTCCAACTTCGGGGGCTTTGAGTCCCTCCAAGCTAATAATATCCTTCTCCGGGCTACCAGGGAAGCAAAGGCCAGAACATCTGCCTCTTTCTCCTCCTGCATTCCCGCGTCATCCGACACCCCAAAATCGCCACCTCTGGACTCTTTGCCACCCTTGTTTTCAATACTCTGGACATGACATCCGCAAACCCCTGCCAATTTCCCCTAAGTTTTGGACACACCCAGAATATGTGGACATGGTCTGCTGGTCCGTCGGCACATTTTACACACCTGTCCTCGACTCCAAAGAATCTACTCATCCGGGCCACAGTCATGTGGCTGATAAAATGAACAATTAACTGGAGGAGAAGGCTCCACAAATATCCCCATGCTCAATGATCCACCTCGAACTCCTCCAGAAGCCTCTTGCATCACAGATGCTAGTCTTTAGCCAATTCGATCCACTTCACGTGATACCAAAAAATGGCTGAAGGCACTGGATGCTGCAAAGGTTAGGGGCCCTGACAATATTCTAGCAATAGAACTGAAGGGTCATGCTCCAGAAACTGCCATGCCCCTAGCCCAAGTTGTTTCAGTACATCTACAAGATTGGTATCTACCTGGCAATAAGAAAAACTGCCCAGCTACCGGCCAACTACCGCCTCTTCAGTCTACTTTCAAGCATTAACAAAAAGTGATGGAAGGGGTCATCAACAGTTTCAACACGGGGAACTTGCTCAGCAATAACCTGTTCACTGGTTATTCAGTTTGGATTACACTGTTTAGCACAGGGCTAAATCGCTGGCTTTGAAAGCAGACCAAGCAGGCCAGCAGCACGGTTCGATTCCCATAACAGCCTCCCCGAACAGGCGCCTGAATGTGGCGACTAGGGGCTTTTCACAGTAACTTCATTTGAAGCATACTTGTGACAATAAGCGATTTCATTTCATTTTACTAGGGCCACTGAAGGTAATCAACTATTTTCAGATAGGTAAAAAGGCTATTTTAATGTAAATATTAAAGCCCAGTTTTAATACCCATTTTAAAATAAGGATTTCAGTACTCATAACCTTAGGTCATGACAAAACACATAACTTAACCAGAAGCACAAAAGCCTGACACATCCACAAACTAATTGGAGATTTAAAAAAACATTTTTGCTGACAATATGAACAAACTATTGTTCTAATGAACAGATTTCAAAGTTTCCCCCTGTCCACAGAATGGCATCCACCCAACTGTGGTGACACTGGGCTCAGTCCGCAGCCACCACGCCGGGTTAACCGGAAAAAAAATGTCCCACGCTAACGGGAACTCGGCCGATCGGGGGCGGAGCATTGGGAGAGGTGACGACAAGAGGCCATCCCGACGGCGTGCGGCATACTCCGCGAGTACGCCGTTTTGGAGAGGGCGAAGTATCACAAAAGCGCCGCCACCTCCGATTTCAGCACCAACGGGGATTCTCTGACCAATCCCCGAACGTGATTTCGGCATCGGAGAGCAGAGAATCCCGCCTACTTTTCCCAAAGGATTGTGAATCTGTGGAATTTGCTACCTCAGAATACAGCGGATGAAGGGATAGTGAGTAAATTTAAGGAGGAGTTAGACAGATTTTTAATTGGTAATGGGTTGAAGGACTATGGAGAACGAGCAGGACGGTGGAGTTGAGGCCAGGATGGGATCAGCCATGATCACATTGAAGGTGTTGAGTCTCGGGAGGCCAAATTTCCTACTCCTGCATTCTTGGAATTTCTGGCTGGTTTTGTAATCCAGCTCTTGGTCTGTAGCATTGCCAGTGGATGAGGAACATATTAGCCATGATAGTATGGCGGATGAATCGGTCAAATGTTATCTCTGCCAAGTTCTGTACGGCAGTTTCAGCTCAGTGGCAAAACTGAGTTTATCTGTGAGGCCACATGATCAATGGTCAAATAATTAGCTCATAACACATGAAGACAAATCAGTGAGGTGCCAAATGGTAGCCAACATATTGTAAACCAGCATATGTTAGAACTTTTAGAAAATAAGGGAAGGAAAATTCAATGTGTTAGCCTGTCTCCGTAAAGACTTGGAGAACGAGCAGCATCATTAGCAGAATATGGTGGTTCCTAAGCTTGGAACTCTGTGTAAGAAGCACGCTGCAAGGGTTAAGTAACACAGGTTGAAATATCTGATTAATAGGCAGAATTGTTGCTAGATTGCTTGGGGATCAGGGAAAATGTTAGACCTTTAGTATCTTCGATGTTTTGAACTAATTAGCCTACTCTTAGTATACTAGAAAAACATCTCATCATTTTGATCTTATTTTTGATCATACTTTTCTTGAATGTAAATGAACCAATTCTGAAGATCAGAAATTTTGTTCATTTTATGGATTCCATCACCATTTTGCAGGAAAACTCACCGTTCCCTCTTCCTGACTTCTATGTTTGACATAGTTCAAAGTGATTTGCACTGATGAATTGATTTGGTGATTTGAATTGAATGAATGAAAAAAAAATCCATAATGGATATTTCCAATTTTCACACAATTAAAACTGTATGAAGTAGGTTGTACTTGACAAATAGAACATAGAACAGTACAGCACAGAACAGGCCCTTCGGCCCTCAATGTTGTGCCGAGCCATGATCACCCCACTCAAACCCACATATCCACCCTATACCCATAACCCAACAACCCCCCCCTTAACCTTACTTTTTAGGACACTACGGGCAATTTAGCATGGCCAATCCACCTAACCCGCACATCTTTGGACTGTGGGAGGAAACCGGAGCACCCGGAGGAAACCCACGCACACAGGGGAAGGACGTGCAGACTCCACACAGACAGTGACCCAGCCGGGAATTGAACCTGGGACCCTGGAGCTGTGAAGCATTTATGCTAACCACCATGCTACCCTGCTGCCCCCATTTCCTGTCAGTTCTCTGCTGAAGTCACAGGTACATCACTCCAGTTACTAGCAACCATCCTTCAGAGGTGAGCCATAAATCTAAGAACGAGTCAACAACAGACAGCTAACCCTGACCAAATCTGGCATCAGCACATGAATACCACCATCAGGGTAACTGACAGTTATCAGAGGCAAGAATCCTGGGTAGGAGATCCTGAAACAAAGAGCAACATCTTAAATGTTGCCATGGACGCTAGACTTTACCAGATAATTATGTTTTCAAATGTCCGTTTAACTCAAAGTGAAACAGATAGTTCTGGAAAGGAGGTGGTAAATTCTTCGTCAACACCTCAGCTTACGTGCGGCATGGTGGCGCAGTGATTAGCACTGCTGCCTACGACACAGAGGACCCGGGTTCAATCCCAGCCCTGGGTCACTGTCCGTGTGGAGTTTGCACATTCTCCCCGTGTCTACATGGGTTTCGCCCCCACAACCCAAAGATGTGCAGGATAGGTGGATTGGCCAGGCTAAATTGCCCCAATTGGAAAAAAATTATTGGGTACTCTAAATTTTTTTTAAAACACCTCAGTTTGGAGAAGTGCCCACATGGCTTCAGGTGTCATGAAGATGATAGTCGAGCAGGGATAGAGAGTAAAATCAAAACCTACTGAGACATCAAGTTGCAGTTTTTAGCACCTCTCACAAACACACGAACTGGGGAAAAGCTGCTGCTGAGAAGCAGGAGGAGTAAAAGGAAACTGTCACAGGGACAGGTCTTCTCCATTCTGTCAGAAACAATGGGTGGAACAAATGAAACTCTCAATGGGGAAATAGCTTCTGGTAGAATCGTCTAAGTCATTAAAAGCAGGACTAACGTGACCTGAGGCGGTGGGGCAGGGAGGATTTGTTGAAAACTGCCTTGCTGTTGACAATTGCATCCAAAAAAACTCGGATGGAGTAGAATGATTGTCAAAAGACACTGTTTTGATCTGGTCTGGTGGGGAGTGGCAAACCTCTGCTAGAGTGACTTTGAGACTGTCCTGCGTAGGTCAACCAGAGACATGGTGTAAAGTTAAATACATTTTCCTCTTTTTTTTTAAAATTGATTCACTATTTGCTTGTTAATTGTATTATGTTGTTTTTAGGTTGTTGCAGTAAAAGTCTTTAAAAAAGTAAAATCTTGCCCTTCAGTTGTTTCCACCAGATCATCTGGGAAATTAATCTCTTCTAAAACGTTATCGGTCTCTACAGGGATTGGAACACTGTTTAAGTCAGAACAGACTAGAGACCTTCCAGATGGACTAAGCAGTATTACTCTGGAGAGGGAATTGGCTTTTTAAAAAATTCAGTGGTTTTTGATCAGTCCAAAAGGAAGAGCATTTATAAATGAAAAATGCTTGTTTGAAGCTGCTACCTACATAATAAGTAAGAAGTCTTACAACACCAGGTTAAAGTCCAACAGGTTTGTTTCAAACACGAGCTTTCGGAGCATGGCTCCTTCTTCAGGTGAACAGTCACCTGAAGAAGGAGCCATGCTCCGAAAGCTCGTGTTTGAAACAAACCTGTTGGACTTTAACCTGGTGTTGTAAGACTTCTTACTGTGCTCACCCCAGTCCAACGCCGGCATCTCCACTACATAATAAGTATCATATGAAGTCTTCAAAAAAAATAGTCGGTGTTATACAACTCATGGAAGAATGGAGTACATCAAATGAGGAATGTTAAATGTTTCTAGTGGAAAAGCATTTTTATAAGCAACAAAATTAAACACAGCCAAAATTGTATCAGAAGAAGTGCAAGAACGCGAGCAAACATTTGTTTTAATTATATAATTTGACTGGCAAGGCTACAGAAAAAGTTGATAAAATGTTACGAGTATGAAGTGGTTCTTTGATCCCATCAGTGAGATTATATCAAGGCACATTTTCCATTTTGTTCAGCCTTGAAGTCTAAAATTAGCACTGCTGAAAGTATTTACAATCAAAGAAATCTTCAAAGACACCTAAAAACTTCACATTTCATAATAGTTTGATTCAGTATTATGTGCCCTTTATTAAGAGAAAAATTTTCTCAAAAATAAGCAAAATGTTTCTTGTTTGTACTCGGGACTTTTTTTACTCATTGTCGCTGCAATTGCTATTTCAGAAGTATTGCTTGTTTCTGAATTTTTAAAGCCAAAGAGACAATTTTCTTCTGCATACAGAGGTTTAATTTGATTAATGTTGCTCAGTCCAGATCAGACGACCTGTGCAATCAGATGTTTATTTTTCTTTCCTCTGTGTTAACTATGATGGGGCAGGGAGAAAAACAACAGTGTTGAGGATAAGGGATGGGTAGTCAAGTTAATTCAGAGGATTTCTAAATTCGGACCATCCGAAAGGAAGTCCCAAATCACAATTTATTAAATTGCACTACGGAACTCTAAATGGCGGCGCTTCCAGCTTGAATCCTGCAGCCTATGTGGAACTGCCCCCATACAGCCATACTGTATTTGCACTAAAGACTAGTGCAGGCACAGTTCCATTGTTGACTCGGCAAATTCATGCAGCAAGTACCTGAGCCAGGCGGTCTCTGTTTTGTGCTAGGTTACCTGGTTTCACTCGAGTGACACTTCAGGCACCTTTGGTTTACAAAAGTAAATTTGGGCTGAGTGCCTACCATGAACCCTTATCGAAAGTACACCTGTCAGATGACGACAGAATGGGGTTTGTTATGGGGTGTTTTCCCCCCACTCCCCCGCAATGCTCACACATAAATAATCTCCATTTGGGAAAAGTAGCAGATCGTCATTTCAACACTGCAATTTCATCATGGTTCATATCACTGTGATTAGATTGTTTCCTTGTAGCCAGTCCCAGGTAACAACTGTCCTGAATAACTGGAATTCGCCAGAAAAATAATGTTAAACAATAATTTGTCATAAACATTAAAGCCTTAAGTGTGGGTTCATTAAAGGAACCAGAACAGCATTTTTAACACGCTAGAGGTAAAATTGAATAGCATCTGCCAGCATGAATTGGACAGCCGCCCTTTTGCTCAAAGAGATAGGCCCAAAGGTTCATTGAATACTGTTCTTGGATCAAATTAGACTGGCAAGAAACAAATGGCCACTGCATAACACTGGGCAGTTCATCAATTAAACTATTTTACATTTTGTATCATTACTTCACTGCTTCTTAGTTTGGGCACGGGAGAGGGAGAGGAGGAAAATGGAGGGGGGTCAGATCGGGGGGGGGGGGGGGGGGTAGGGGAAGGGATGAGATAATATCAGAGGAAGAAACCAATAGTGAGGGTATAAAGTGGGGATCAGAAACAGTCTTCGACCATTATTGAAGCCAGAAGGAGTTCTTCTTCAGTTCTCAGTCCGAAGGCAGGTCTTCGGCAATTATTCACCAAACTACAGCAGAGTGCTGTAATCCTGGGAAGCGACCTCAAACAGAGGTTAGGCCCCTCTTCCCAGCTGCATGCAGAGGGTCTAACGCCTGGACATGGTTACCAATATATCAGTAGTATACTTGTAATGTGAATGTGTGTACTCACACCGCCCACCATTTTGAATGCATAGGCATCTATTTTTTTATGCCTCTCAGATAGAGAGTGCAGTAACAACTTTCTTTGCTATTTAACATCTTTTAAAGAGACAATGTGTGTCTCTTTGTCCACCTTTGCAAATGTCGACATCTCAAGAATTCAACTGAAGTAAAATTAAGTTGTACTGAAGTTGAAGAACAATCACCCAGCTGGGTATTTCTCAACGGTGCACCATTCGCTGGTCGTAGGACTCTCTACTCCGCCTGCTTAACATTGGGATTTCCCATTGAACCTATCCCATGCTGCTGGGAAATCCGCGGGCAGGGTACGCTGCCAGCAGGAACAGAGAATCTCAATGGACGGAGAATTCCAGCCTCTATCATATATCGTACCAAAACAAAATAGTCGAAGCTCCTCTCCTGCATTTCCGAACAACAGTGCCCTGGAACTGCTTACTTCCACATCTCAAAAAAAATGACAGCAAAACTAGAGAGACAGCTAGAATCCTACATGTTTTCATTTATTCTTGGTTATATCAAGAAATGGCTGACAGTACAGATTGCAGCAAAGGCAATGTGCCTTGCCAACATATTGTATTGAAGATGTGTGTGAAAAATTGCTCAGCTATGTCCTGTCCTGTCAGCACGGCAAATCCAATCCAGCCAATCACCACCCCATCAGTCTACTCTCAATCACCAGCAAAATAATGAAAGGTGTCATCGATAGCGCAATCAAGCAGCACTTACTCAGCAACAACGTGCTCGTCAATGTTCAATTTGGGCTCACCAAGACCACTCAGCTCCAGACCTCATTACAGCCTTGGTCCAAACAACGGGACAAATCAAATTAGGCCAACTACTGCCCCCTTCAATCTACTGGCTTGGAACAATTTGTCCATCTTTTGCTGTGTCAAAATCCTGGAACTCCCTCCCCAACTGCACTGAACAGCCAGGCAAGACTACTCGAGCTGTATCAAACTGTTACAACTTTCAATACACGGACTGCAGTGGTTCAAGAAGATTGCTTACCATCAGCTTCAAGGGTGTACCAACAACATGAAGAACTGCAGTCGTTCAAGAGGGCACCATATTACCATCTTCTCAAGGGCAATTAGGGATGGGCATTGAATGTTGGCCTTCCCACTGACACTCACATCCCAAGAATAAATTTTTAAAATTCATAAGATACAAGTGTCACTGAAGATGGTGGTCTTCTTTCAGCCCACATGGTGCAAGCTTGCTACAACTGAACGTCTTGCCTCCGCCATTTCAGAGGGTGAGAGTCAACCACATCGTCGTGGGCCTAGAGTCAAATATGGACCATAGAACATAGAATATAGAACATACAGTGTAGAAGGAGGCCATTCAGCCCATTGAGTCTGCACCAACCCACATTAAGCCCTCACTTCCACCCTATCTCCTTAATCCAATAACCCCTCCTAACCTTTTTGGTCACTAAGGGCAATTTAGCATGGTCAATCCACCTAACCACATCTTTGGATTGTGGGAGGAAACCGGAGCACCCAGAGGAAATCCTCGCACACACGGGGAGAACGTGCAGACAGTGACCCAGCGGGGAATCGAACCTGGGGCCCTGGCACTGTGAAGCTACAGTGCTATCCACTTGTGCTACCGTGCTGCACAAATCGGGTAGTTGCATGGTTACCATCGTTGGCACTAGTTTTTCATTCTGCATTGATTATGGCCAATCCATCTAACCTGCACATCTTTGGACTGTGGGAGGAAACCGGAGCACCCGGAAGAAACCCACACAGACACGGGGAGAACGTGCATACTCCACACAGTCACCCAAGACCAGAATTGAACCCGGGTCCTTGGCACTGTGAGGCAGCAGCGCTAACTGGCATCAACCTGAATGCCTATGATTCCACAAAATCTGAAATAACCATGGCCTAGACTTTGCAGTAATAATAATGACAAAGCTATTGGTGCACATCATCAACACAGGGTAAATTAGATAGCTCTGCACGTGTAGTTAAAGACATTTAAACGTTGTTGACAGCAATACCCTGTTCCTCCATAGGTCCAGTGGGTCCACTGTAACAGTACTGGACTTCAAGATTTCCATCCTCCACTTCAAATCCCTCCCATGGCCTCACCTTACCACACCTTTATAATCTCTTTCAGCCCCACAATCTCCGAGATATCTGCATTCCTCTAATTGTACCTCTTAAGTCTAGCCAATTATACATCCCCAATTTTCATTGCTCCACCATTGGTGTTCCACCATTGGTGATCCTGCTTTCAGTTGCCTAGGTTGCAAACTGTAATAACTCTGCCACGGCCAAGCTTCATAAAAAAAGCTTGTTTATTTGAGGAACAAAAAGAACTGCTACCATGGTGTACAGTGCATGCGTCTCAGCCCAGTGATGTGCAGGAGCGTTGGTCCTGATTCCGTCGAATGGTTCCTATTGGACGCGCCTCCGCCTGCTCAATAGGGGAACTCTTATTCCACAAACTCCACAGGGAGATCAATCGACGATCCCCAGTGTCTTTCATGGAAAGGATACTGAGGGATAGGATTTCTGAGCATCTGGAAAGACATTGCTTGATTAGGGATAGTCAGCACGGATTTGTGAGGGGTAGGTCTTGCCTCACGAGTCTTATTGAATTCTTTGAGGAGGTGACCAAGCATGTGGATGAAGGTAAAGCAGTGGATGTTGTGTACATGGATTTTAATAAGGCATTTGATAAGGTTCCCCATGGTAGGCTTATGCAGAAAGGAAGGAAGCATGGGATAGTGGGAAATTTGGCCAGTTGGATAACAAACTGGCTAACCAATAAAAGTCAGAGAGTGGTGCTGGATGACAAATATTCAGCCTGGAGCCCAGTTACCAGTGGCGTACCGCAGGGATCAGTTCTGGGTCCTCTGCTATTTGTGATTTTCATTAATGACTTAGATGAGGGAGTTGAAGGGTGGGTCAGTAAATTTGCAGGCGATACGAAGATTGGTGGAGTTGTGGATAGTGAGGAGGGCTGTTGTCGGCTGCAAAGAGACATAAATAGGATGCAGAGCTGGGCTGAGAAGTGGCAGATGGAGTTTAACCCTGAAAAGTGTGAGGTTGTCCATTTTGGATGGAAAAATATGAATGCGGAATACAGGGTTAACGGTAGGGTTCTTGGCAATGTGGAGGAGCAGAGAGAACTTGGGGTCTATGTTCATAGATCTTTGAAAGTTGCCACTGAAGTGGATAGAACTGTGAAGAAGGCCTATGGTGTGCTAGCGTTCATTAGCAGAGGGATTGAATTTCAGAGCCGTAAGGTGATGATCCAGCTGTACAAATACTTGGTACGGCTACATTTGGAGTACTGTGTGCAGTTCTGGTCGCCTCATTTTAGAAAGGATGTGGAAGCTTTGGAAAAGGTGCAAAGGAGATTTACCAGGATGTTGCCTGGAATGGAGAGTAGATCTTACGAGGAAAGGATGAGGGTGCTAGGCCTTTTCTCATTAGAACAGAGAAGGATGAGGGGCGACTTGATAGAGGTTTATAAGATGATCAGGGGAATAGATAGAGTAGACAGTCAGAGACTTTTTCCCCGGGTGGAACAAACCATTACAAGGGGACATAAATTTAAGGTGAATGGTGGAAGATATAGGGGGAATGTCAGAGCTAGGTTCTTTACCCAGAGAGTAGTGGGGGCATGGATTGCACTGCCTGTGGAAGTAGTTGAGTTGGAAACATTAGGGACCTTCAAGCGGCTATTGGATAGGTACATGGATTACGGTAGAATGATGGAGTGTAGATTAATTTGTTCTTAAGGGCAGCACGGTAGCATTGTAGCTAGCACAATTGCTTCACAGCTTCCGGGTCCCAGGTTCGATTCCGGCTTGGGTCACTGTCTGTGCGAAATCTGCACATCCTCCCCGTGTGTGCGTGGGTTTCCTCCGGGTGCTCCGGTTTCCTCCCACAGTCCAAAGATGTGCAGGTTAGGTGGATTGGCAATGATAAATTGTCCTTAGTTCCAAAATTGCACTTAGTGTTGGATGGGGTTACTGGGTTATGGGGATAGGGTGGAGGTGTTGACCTTGGGTAGGGTGCTCTTTCCAGGAGCCAGTGCAGACTCGATGGGCCGAATGGCCTCTTTCTGCACTGTAAATTCTATGATAATCTATGATTAATCTAGGACAAAGGTTCGGCACAACATCGTGGGCCGAAGGGCCTGTTCTGTGCTGTATTTTTCTTTGTTCTATGTTCTATATATAGTCCTGTCGGGGCGACTCCTATCGTGGTATGGGAAGTGGTCCTCTAATCAAATAAGAACCTTGCCAATTAGGGCAGCATGGTGGCACAGTGGTTAGCATTGCTGCCCACGGCGCTGAGGACCCGGGTTCGAATCCCAGCCCTGGGTCTTTGTCCGTGTGCAGTTTGCACATTCTCCCCGTGTCTGTGTGGGTTTCGCCCCCACAACCCAAAAGATGTGGAGGATAGGTGGATTGGCCATACTAAAAATTGCCCCTTATTTGGAAAAAAAAATAATTGGATACTCTAAATTTATAATTTAAAAAAAGAACCTTGCCAATTGAGTTTCTATTGATGTGGCCGGCTGCTTTTTCATGCCGTTCTTGTAGGTCTCCACTGCTCGTCCTGCCCGACCACTGGACAATGGATATAATAATAATCTTTATTGTCACAAGTAGGCTTACATTAACACTGAAATGAAGTTACTGTGAAAAGCTCCTAGTCGCCACATTCCGCCGTCTGTTTGGGTACACAGAGGGAGAATTCAAAATGTCCACTTCACCTCACAGCACATCTTTCGGGACTTGCGGGAGGAAACCGGAGCACCCGGAGGAAACTCATGCAGACACAGGGAAAACGTGCAGACTCCGCACAGACAGTGACCCAAACTGGGAATGGAACCTGGAACCCTGGTGCTATGAAGCAACAGTGCTAACCACTGTGCTACCTTGCTGCCCTATGGCATCCAATGTGTTTGATGCCATTTGATTTATTTAGGATCTGGATCTCCTCACCATTGTTGGAGACCAAGACCTCCGCTATGCTGTTGGTGCTAAAACTTTGTCGAAGGTTTTTGATGGTGGCGTGGGAGGCCGTAGAGGCCACGCGATGTGAAATGTACATCCACCAAGATCAAGACTATAGACCCATGAAAGGCCTGGCGAAATCTGCATGCACTCCCATGGGGTTAGGGAGGCCGAAGAGGGGCTGTTTCTGGTTTTGCCAGCATAAATTACATTGTTTAACGAGGTCCATGATGTCAGCGTCAAGCCCAGACCACCAAACGTAACTCCTGGAGAGGATCTTCATTTTGGAAACCCTAGGGTGGCCGTTACATAATTTTTTTTTTTTAATTTTAAGTACCCAATTCATTTTTTTCAATTAAGGGGCAATTTAGCGTGGCCAATCCACCTACCTTGCACATCTTTGGGTTGTGGGGGCGAAACCCATGCAAACAAGGGGAGAATATGCAAACTCCACACGGGCATTGACCCAGGCCCGGGATCGAACCTGGGATCTCGGCGCCGTGAGGCCGCCATGCTAACCACTGTGCCACCGTGCTGCCCGCCGTTACATAATTCTGGGTGCCACCCTGGGCAGGGAACAACTACCCGGGATCCCTACAAGAATAGACCATCCTAGATACTTAGTTCTTTCCACCAATACTCTAGATGTGGTCTCACTAATACCCTGTAGTTTAGAAGTACAGCTTCCCTACTCTTGTAGTCAATTCCCCTTGTGATGAGCGATAATATTCTAGTCGCTTTCCTAATTACTAACCTTTTGTGACGCATGCACGAGCAGCAACACCCCAGATTCCTCTGCATCTCAGATTCTGCAATCTCTCATTGTTTAGATAATATGCTTGTTATTCATCCTGCCAAAATGGACACCCTCACATTCTCCCACATTATACTCCATTTGCCAGACCTAAACTATATACATCCTTTTATAGCCTCATGTTCTCTTTACAATTTACTTAACTTTGTGTCATTAACACATTTAGCAATCATATCATCGGTCCCTTCATCCATATCATTGATATAAATTGTAAATGATTGAGGACCCAACACTGATTCCTGTGGCACACCGCTCATCACATCCTGCCAACCAAAAATTGACCCGACTCAGTTTTCTGTTCGCCAGCTAATCTGCCAATATGCTAGCTCCACACCATGACCTTTTATTTTCTGCAATAACTTGATGAGGCACTTTGCCAAATGCCTTCTGAAAATCTAAGTTCAGTACATCCACTGGATCCCCTTTATCAACAGTACCTGTTATTTCATCAAAGAACTCCAATAAAATCATGACTCTGCTACCTTGAATTTATCTAAATGCTCTGTTTTAATGTCTGTTTAATGTCGTTAATAAGAGTTTTTAACATTTTCCCCACGACATTGGTTAAGCTCGCTGGTCTATAATTTCTCTAGTTTCCTGCTTTTTGTCTCCCTCCTTTTTGAATGAAGCAGTTACGTTAATTATTTTCCAATTGAATGGAACCTTCCCTGAATCGAGTGAAGTTTGGAAAATTTAAACCAATGCATCTCACTAGGCAGTTCTTTTAAAGCCCCAGAATGAAATTCATCAGGAGCAGGAACTTGTCAGTCCGCAGATCCATCAATCTGCTAAATACCGCTCACTTGGTGATTGTAACTTTCTTAAGTTCCTCCCTCCCTTCCAATTGCTGACATAGACACGACAGCAAGACGCTTTGACCAATCGTTTGGTCATCTGACCATATATCTCCTTATATAGTTCAGTATCATACAGCACTTTTTATCTTGTATAACGCCAAGGGACATTTTATTACATTAAAGGCACCATATAAACATAACTTTTGTCTTCACCAACAGACTTGACATTGGTATGATGACAATAGTGTGGCACTTCTTGTACTTGCTCACTAGCTTTAATATATGATAAGGTATCATTACTTCTAAATAACCTCGCTAGCCGAAAAAATAAGTTTAAAAGTTTGGTGTCTTGTTCCTTTGGAAGAATATCAAAATTCAAAAGCAAAACATGATTTTCTTTTTTCCATTGTTCGCTTTGATCTCTATCCCTTAATTCCATTTGTATTTTCTCATCTTCATTTCACTTTCTGGACATTATTTAAATCTAATTCATATTTCCTGCTTTCCTCCTCCTGCTTTGGACTCAGTGAGGGTTCTTCAGTCTAATTGATTGACAACACCGCAGATCTCCAGTAGAGGGCACTGAATTGGAAATGATGCCAGATTAGAGGAAAGTTCCGAAAAACTCATAACTCTTGTGGGCAACGGTCAGCAAGATAACCGGCAAAGACATTCCTTTTCCACTGATCGAAAAATTACAACCATTATGTCCTCATCACTTATCACTGTAAAGATTTAATAACAAAGATTAATTACTGACCTGCATTTTGTTGGTGCACCAAAAACCCAGTAATTGGGTGAATATGAGGCAATATGGGATTGATTGCTCATTAGGCATTAGTGCTCCATACCTAGGGATAGCTGGAATAATTAAGCGTCTTTCCAGCAATGTGGAAAACTGTTTCAACCAGTGTTTTTGCAACCTGTGCTGCTCAAAGATTCCCAGCTGGTTGTGCTGCATTCCTCCAAACAGTTCTTCCTCGGAGCTTTCTTGAGCAAATCTCACATGAGGAATAGTCTGGTTCTTTGCAGAGGTGGACAAAGCAAGGAAGACAGCACTATCCATCGTTGCCCCAGGTTCCACGCTCTACTCAATCTCTCGGGGTTGCTCTTGGCCAGTTTGCAGTTTCTTCCATCCAGTTAGGACCTCTTTCACTGCTGAGAAGTCAGCAGGTCTTCCACTCGCACAAATTGATTCGGACAGCACCAGGGAATGACAGGAAATAAAGCAGCTATCAATAGGTTAAAAACCACCAAGAAACTGAAAACATTTAACGGCGCCTTTGCTTAGAGCACAGTGAAGAGCAGAAGGAAATCTCAGGGTGGGCTTCAAGAAGAGTCTGACATCAAAGTAGAAGAAACATGGGCATCTTTTGTTTTATGAGTTTTGCTTCAAACACTGGGCTCCATTGTTCCTGTGTTGCATCGATGCAGTTTCTAGCTGCGTCGGGCTGATTAACAAAGCTCACGGTCACCACAACTCTGCTTATACTGTGCAAGGCAACCAACTGTTCTCGTTCCATTACATCCATCAATGATTCAAACTTCTGCTGAATATGCCAGCACACAACATTTTAGCAAAAGTCAAGCTTGGCGATACATTCCTTTCATCCAATTACACCGAATGCATTGGAGTTCCTGAGACTGCAACAGAGTAGGAGCCTGTGAAAGAACAGAGTGCAGGCCAACTTGATCTGTCAAGCTCCCAGAGCTTGGCAAATATCACAAGAAGCCAATAAATCTGCTTCAAAGTTTCAATACAGCGTTGCTATAGAAAGAAAACATTACTGTTCATTAGGTAAACACCTGGTTCCTGTGCTTATCTTCTATCACTGTCTGAAACTGTTTAATATTTATAAAGACGCAGAGAACACAAAAGCACTTTACAAATAGCAATGCATGAGCAGTGCGATCAGTTCTGTCAGTGAGCCAGTGAGGCTGGGCAAGTATTGGTTCTTGTTGCTAGGCCATGCAATGTGACAGTTTGATAATACAAAGTGGTGAACACAGCAGGCAGCCTCGCACAGTCTGTGTCAGTTTGCAGGGGTTATAACTGAAGTCAAGACAGACAGGGCAGACAGAGGATAAATCATCATATTGTGATAGCAGTAGCAGCAGCCTATTGCTGTTGGAGAAATCCCTCTAACTAGGCTTATATTCTCTGTAATGGAAGGATATTGCTGTGTGCTGCCAAATGAACATGGTATACTAAGAGAGGTTACCTCGATTAACTCTTGGTTCAGGAGGTATAATCGAGCAAAACGGCTTCAGATTTTTGTTGATATAGAACACAGCCATTCGACTGCTCAACCAATCTTTGAAGATTCCAGGCAATGAAACATTATTTCCAGTAAGTGACATCTGATGCCACGTAGGACAGACTTGAAAAATGGATGAGCCCAACACCTGGAGTTAAATTACGAATCCTGGACATGAGAAACGAGCATTTGTCTTACAATTGGGCCACCAAAGCAATCACAAAGAAAGAATTGATATCTATGTGGCATCATTCACAAAACCCCGACATTCCAGAGTTCTCCACAGCCAAGAAAGCACTTATTATTTGACACTTCACAACTAATACTGAGACTAGTAGCACACAGCTGTTGGAAATCTCAAAACTGAAAAGTGATCTTCAATATTTCACTTTGAATGATGACAGGGCAAATCGCATCTCTTTTTTGAAACTTGTCAGAACTGATTTTGGCACGGTGGCACAGTGGTTAAGGGCCAAGGTTAAGCCAATTCCGGCCTTGGGTCACTGTCTGGAGCTTGCATGTTCTCCCCGTGTCTGCATGGGTTTCTTCTGAGTACTCCGGTTTCCTCCCACAGTCCAAAGATATGCAGACTCAATGGGCCTCCTTCGCCATTGTAGGGATTCTTTAGATTTTGTTAAAGCCCACCCAACGTCTCCCCATCTTCTTTGCAAATGCATGAGGATGCGGGGCCATTCCATAAGCAACCTCCTAAGACCGCGCCGAAGAAGTCATGTTTCATTTGTATGGGCAGGGAGCAATGAACAAGGGCAGGCTAGACGGCAATGGAGGGCATCACAGCCAAGCCAATCCTTCCCTGGCATCCATACAAACACACTTCATTGCGAATGAGTGGAAAACATGGCCGTCTTTTCTTATCTCTGAGGTGCAGAAGCATTAAGGTGAATAGTAGTACAGTACCCTATTGCAGCCCTGTCTGACATCACCTAAGTCAGTTCCGAGTGGAGGCCAGTACTGGGACATTCTGTTCCATGACTCAACTCCCCACTTGCACAAAGCATTTCTTCCTCAGCCCACCACTATTAAGAATTTATTTTGCAACTGAACGAAAATATGTTGCTTTGGTGAACATATACGTTCTACCTTGCGCTCGACAGTAACTTGACTTTAAAATCGACTGTTTTAGTCTTTTTGGAACACACAGGAAAATTAACATATGAGCTAACTCAGAAGACGAGCAGAAATTGATCAGGCAGCACTGATTTCAGTTCAACTTTTACAACTTGCAACACAGACATGAATGTGTATTAATGTTGCTGCTACATGGTGTGTGCTATGAATCGACCTAAACAATTTCAAAAAGCACAAAAAATTCTCATAATTCTCTTTTCAGCAAGTATAAATCAGAAACAGGATCAGCAGGGGCTGAGAGTGTGTTATTTTCCCACCTAAACAGGGGATTAAAAACACAAACAAATTTTTCAGTTGGCATTCTTGGTTAACTTCCTGACAACAATTCTAGATTCACTGATACATGTTTGTCTAATGTGTGGCCTGTGGGCCGGAATGCAGCCTGTGACGTCCCTCTATGCTACCCTCGAGGCATTTTCAAAATGCCAGTCAAACAGGTACGTTTGAATGGGAGATTCTGCATGGAGATGGTCCTCCAATCACGCTCAAATGTGGGAAGGCAGTGGTTAGCCACTTCAGCCTCACGTCGCCGAGGACCCGGGTTCGATCCCAGCCCCGGGTCACTGTCCATGTGGAGCTTGCACCTTCTCCCAGTGTCTGTATGGGTCTCACCCCCACAACCCAAAGATGTGCAAGGTAGGTGGATTGGCCACATTAAATTGCCCCTTAAGTCGAACAAAATTATTTAAAAACACCAGCCACATTGCATTCGGGGCTCGAGGCACCCAGGAGTGGGGAGCCAGCAAGCAGGAGAGCCCAGGTGTGAAGATGCCGGATGTCATAATATACACCAGTATATCAAGGTGCAGACACACACTGATGGACACACACAGGGACCAATCAACATGTACAAACACCGCAGCCAATAACCAGTTAGAATACACACACTATAAAGGCAGAGGGCACCACGGTTCCCGCTCATTCTGGGTGCTGCCTCTGAGTGTAACAGGAAATCATCCAGCCCAGCACAGACTTACAACACGTGCTGAGAGAATCAACTGGTTCGGACAAGGCTTAGGTCTCTAGTTTAAGTTAGCATCATTTAGACCCACAGTCATCGTGTGTTAGTTAGTTAGAATTAGTTAATAAAATTGAGTTGAACCTTCATCAGTATTGGAAGTGTCTGTTCATCTCTCAAGTCTACACCAGCCAACACTTCACCGGAAAGCAGGGCCCAGGCATTCAGAGTAGTGCATAAGGCAGCAGAAATGGGAGCCACTAGTGCCCGAGCAGTGAGTGAATGGAAACTGCGTGTGTGTGAGAGAGAGAGAGCGAGAGGGGAGAGTGAGAGTGGGGAGTGAGAGGGGTGCGATAGTGTGCGCGCGCAGGGACTGTGTGTGTCCATCAGACTCAGTCCCAGAGCAGGGTTTTCATTCACCTTCACCATCATGCACTCTCACAGGGGGTGAGCACCGTGAGAGTGGGAGTGCATCCGACACACACAAACTCACACACGACTACTCAGCTTTATTTCTTCATCTTTTTTCTCTTTTTGAAATTCATGTGTCATGGTGCACCCAAGGTCATTTTCCTTGGAGCGCAAAAAGCTTTCAAATGTGGCCCGTCCAGGCAAAATGGTTTGACCAACCTGCACTAATGGCAAGCAAGTTTTAAACTGTGTCACTGCAACTGCCAACTATATACTGTTCTTTATATTATTACATTTAGTTCCGCTTCTTAGCCTTTTGTAAATGATTATATTATACCTACTTCTCTATATTATGGGTGCAGTACCCTCCATAGACCACATAATGAAGTTGCTTGGCACTTTTGGCTCTTTCTCTGGATACAAGTTGAACTTAGGCAACAGTTAATTCCCCCCCCCCCCCCCCCCCCTCCCCGTCTCGTGAAAATAAGCTTTCGGTATCTGGGGTCTGGGTGGCCCAAACCTGGGCCTCACTTCAGAAGTTAAATTACTCTTGCCCGGTTAGTAGTATTAATGTAGACTTGCAGAGGAGGAACAACCTCGCCAATGCTTGGCGGGTAGGGCTCAGACTATTAAAATGAACGCACGCACAAGATTTTTTCTTCTTTCAGTGTCTCCACATTTTTCTCCCCAAATTATTTCTTCTTTAGGTCAACAAATTATTATCTTCTTTTATTTGTTCAGAAAATATTGTTGTGGTTTAGTGATCACAGGTCCATAGGGGGACAAATGGAAGCATGCTCCTGCACTATCTCTAGTCTTTGAGCAATAGTTACTGCAACGTTGCCATTTTTCTCTGTACAAATTTCCTCATATTCCGTGGTGGTCTCCTCCCTGATAATTTGGAAGCAGATTGGGCAGCATTTCAAGCTCCTTTCCCAATTTTCACGAGCCCCTATATGTAATAATCATCTTTTCTAACCAGTTGGTTTGGACGTGACGTTTAAATTTCGGGAAGGGAAGGGTCTGAAGCAGTTTGAGACCTGTTCATGAAGGGGAGGTTGAAGGAGTTAGCTAAGAAATTCCAGCGACCCAGTGTTATGTCACCTTGGGCTAGTGCATGGTCAGTTCCAGCCCCACTCGCCTCAAAATCACAACACAAGTGAATTAACCAACAATTCTTAGAAAAATACCCAAAGTCTTTGGCCCTTGGTTCCCAATAATTACAGTAACCAGGTTTGTAAGTTTAAACTCAATTACTGTTTATTTATAAGAATTATAATGAAATATGCAAATGCGTATTTCAGTTGGTTAATTATTAATAAGTACATAACTCCCACTTTAACTTGCATCACCACCTATACACACACATACCCCCACACACACACACAAGACAGACAAACACAGAGGGGTGGAAAAGGGGGGAGAAAGTAAGTGAAAGAGAAAAGAGTCTTTGCTTCAGATGACGATTCCTTGCATACGTTCTTCACAGTAAGCTTGTAGATTACAGTCCTTGTTTTTCAGCCTGTGCTCACAATCTTCCTGGGGAGGCAGAGGCTTTATTTCATCAAGTCTTGCTTTCAGTTTGTGGTTCATCTTCAGATCTCTGTAGTTTAGACAATACAGCACTCACAGACAAGCCTTCTGGAGAAAAAACGGCTTTTCTGGGGGAATATTAGTAGATTCTGAACTTTGCCTGCACGGCCTGTAATGGTTCTCCTGCAGACGGATTCACCCAGGCTTTCTGTCAGCTCAGAAACACAGCCTTTCTGGGTAAAAACGTGGAGGAAAGGATACCAGGTCCTTCCTTCGGGATGGCAAGATCAAACGGAAATGAAACCCAACCCCTGGAGCTCTGAAAAACATTTCAGTGGGTTCAGATCCACCTGTTACCAGGCAGAGCACAACACTGTGGGCCAATTCATTGACCATCAGGCAAATCAAACAAACCGAGCCCTGCCAATCCCTGTCATTGGTGCCAGTCAGTCTACACCTCCTGTATAAACAAGCACAGGCTAGCACAATGATCTCTCCTGTTGCCATAATCCTCTGCTTGAACTAAAGGCACAGGCCACTTGTCTTAAAGACACATGTCCTTTAACTATCCATGAATCAAATGTGTAATCATAGAATTTACAGTGCAGAAGGAGGCCATTCGGCCCATCGAGTCTGCACCGGCTCTTGGAAAGAGCACCCTAATTAATCCCATGTTTCCATCCTATCCCCGTAACCGTTTGGACACTAAGGGACAATTCTTTTAGCATGGCCAATCAACCTAACCTGCACATCTTTGGACTGTGGGAGAAAACCAGAGCACCAGTAACTCAGGCAAACACGTGGAGAAAGTGCAAACTCCACACAGTCAGTCACCCGAGGCTGGAATTGAATTAGGGACCCTGGAGCTGTGAGGCAGGAGTGTTAACAACTGTGCCACCCTAAAAGGAAAAATAAGGGAATAAACAAGAAGGATCCTTACACCAGGCTTTTCCAAATTCCCGATTTTTTTGCCTAAAGCTTTTCCCTCCTTGCCTCTGGTGCCACCTTCTTCCCTGATGAAGAGGATACTGTTATTGGCTTGGCCTGACAGGGGGTCTATTTCAGACATATATGGTCACATGCTTTCAACAGATTCTGCTGTATTTAGTGGTGCGAGGGCGAAATGAGATGGTGAATTGGGTCACATTCTTTATGGTGAGGTGTGGAGTGGGGCCCTTCACAGGGTCAATCCACGTCTTCATGTGCTCAGCTGAGCCTGATTCAGTTAAAGGTTTTGCATAGGACTTGACCAGGGCCAGGATGAGCAGGTGCTGCCCTGGGGTTGAGGATAAATGTGAGCGCTGTTCTCGTGGATCGGCTAACCATATGTATATGTGTAGCAGTCCCAAGTTGATAGACTTCTGGGCATCTTGCTTCAACACCATGTCGGAAATACTCTTGTGTAGATTTGGATGCATGTCTGCTGGTGGCCATATTTGGGGTGTCCGATTGGCCGGTGATACAGTCCGGGGTGAAGGAGGATGTCCTCGCCTTTGCCTCGTTGATGGCTGGGAGTTAAACTTTGCTTGAGTGGAGGTCTCCCACTCCCCCCACTGCCTCTGCTTGGCTGGGTGACCTAATATAATTTCTGCATTTGGAGGAGGTCAAGTTCACCATCAGGGAGTCGATGGAGAGATTCGACCTAAGATGGCAACCATTTATTTCCTTTTTTAAGAAGTTGGTCTCCGGCCGCTGTTAGGGATTTTAGGTTAGCTTCCGCACGTAAGTTACTTCGGGTAGATTGTGTTTTTGTCTTTTCTTTATTTTTATTCCCCTTCTATTGTATTGATTATTTTGGGTTGCTCTGATTATGAAAAATTCCTGAATAAACATTTTTTTAAAAAATAAAACTGTGGATTTGGGATCCCCTGCTCGGATAATTACAGGTTATGGAAAGCAGCCAAGCATTAATAATGGCATAATGATAGTCCTTGTGGAAATGTCAACAAACTGCTCTTATAACTGCAAGAACTTTTTTCAACTTTCATCAAGACACTCAGGCTGCTTTGTTTATTTTTAACGGACTGGGGATTTAAATAACTTCACACCTCACCAGTTCTCGGCCTCATCCATTCTTGATGAGCATTTAAAACACTCTAAAAAGTTGTTAACCACACTGCGAGTAACAGCCCTTGGTAAAGTGGAAATTGATCAGCATGAACTCAATTCGGAGTTCAAATGACCTTTCTGAGTTCAGGTTACCCTCACATTTCAGTCACAGCCTGCCCCCCTTGGCACTACTTGCAGAAATGGGATCTGCCAGAAATGGGGCTAGAGCTTCTGAATCTGGATCCCACCCACCATTTTAAAAGTCCATGGAGATCCAGCCCATTATCTTTTTTTTTTCTGGCCTTGCTGAGTCTTTCCAGCATTTGCTGTTTTTATTTCAGAAAATCTGCTGCACAAAATACCAAGTACTTCCCCTGAGGATCACTCTGCGACACACCTTATTGGCACCTGAAGAAGAAAATAGGCAGAGGCCCAAAATGGCTCAGTCAAACCTAAACAAGGGGAAGAAATATAACCTGAAATAAAAGAAATACACAACCTTTAAATATATGAACAATATTTGTTAATACAGTACAAGCAACTGAATTGTAGATAAATTTGGAAGTTAGTTTAATGTTAGTTTTAATTATCTGTGCTATTGACCACATCTGCCTTAGCCCATCTGCGACAAAAAATATTCTTTTGATATCTCTGGACTTGACAATTCCAATGTTCTCCTTGCCAGTCTTCCATCTTCCACCCTTTCTAAACTTGATCTCATCCAAAATGCTGCTGCCCGGATCCTAACTTGCACCAAGTCTCATTCACCCATCAGCCTGTATTCACTGACCGATATTGACCTCCAGCACAGCAATGCCTCAAATTTAAATTCCACCTTAATCTGGAACCTCTTCCAACCCGACTGTGGTGGATTCAAAATTGAGTCTGCAGGCCTCAGAGGTTCAACCGAAAGGTAGAGGCTTACTTAGAAGATGTTGACACTACAGGCTGCAATGTTAGACCGCCCATTTGCCCATGCAAACAGCCTATCCAATGTTGTCAAGCAATCGTTCTCTTAAGTGCCCCTGTTCAGCTACAAGGTTGCTTGCAAGGAAACACTAAAAACACTATGAACACACAACATTTCCTCCCCCCCCCTTAAATCCAAGGTACTTGACACAACAAACAGTGTAATATTATCAATCAGCAATAATCAATAACAGTCAATACATCGGATGTTCCGGAGGTTGTCAGTGGACCTCAGGCGTCTGCTTTTTAGTACTTGCTGCATGCTCTGGTTTCCCCAGCTTGGTGTGAGAATGTTGTCAGTGGTTATCTTAACCGGAGTTGATGTAGTGATCGGAGGTTGGCTCGGTGTGTGACTGGCAATTGAGGTGCTGTTTTCTCCAATTGGTTCAGTTAGTGTCAGGCTCTCAGGAAGGTCCACAGCCGGATTTGGACTCTTGGTTTTGCCTCTGGCAGATTGGTTCTGGTCAACAAAAATTGATCCAATGCCATCACCATAGTGCATTGTCTCGGGTTTATACGATAGGTGACTGGTCCTGTCTGTGCTAAGATGGCGGCAGGAATCCATTTTTCACTTGTGCTATAATTTATTGCCAGAACGTCTTGACCCTTGTTCTCCCGACACATGTCCTGATCCTGCTGCTTTTTGCTGACAATTTATTTTATCTTGGATGGCTGTAGCATAACAAATGCTGTGCGTAGTTGACTTTTAAAAATTAGCAACGTCAGAAAAATTTGGGTTATCACAGAATTTATCATAGAATTTACAGTGCAGCAGGAGGCCATTCGGCCCATCGAGTCTGCACCGGCCCTTGGAAAGAGCACCCTACTTAAGCGCACACCTCCACCCTATCCCCGTAACCCCACCTAACCTTTTTGAACACTAAGGGCAATTTATAGAACATAGAACATAGAACAGTACAGCACAGAACAGGCCCTTCGGCCCTCGATGTTGTGCCGAGCAATGATCACCCTACTCAAACCCACGTATCCACCCTATACCCGTAACCCAACAACCCCCCCCTTAACCTTACTTTTAAGGACACTACGGGCAATTTAGCATGGCCAATCCACTTAACCCGCACATCTTTGGACTGTGGGAGGAAACCGGAGCACCCGGAGGAAACCCACGCACACACGGGGAGGACGTGCAGACTCCGCACAGACAGTGACCCAGCCGGGAATCGAACCTGGGACCCTGGAGCTGTGAAGCATTTATGCTAACCACCATGCTACCGTGCTGCCCCAATTATCATGCTGTGCTGCCCCAATTATTATTTTAAATTATCATTTAAAATAAATTGTCAGCAAAAAGCAGCAGGATCAGGACATGTGTCGGGAGAACAAGGGTCAAGACGTTCTGGCAATAAATTATAGCACAAGTGAAAAATGGATTCCTGCTGCCATCTTAGCACAGACATTATCATGGCCAATCCACCTAACCTGCACATCTTTGGACTGCTGAGCGTACAATATTCCTGTACTTGAGCAGGAATTGATGCAACCGTTTAAATGAACATCGTTCTCTGGTAACCTTTACTGAATGTTTCATCGTTTGTATAAAACATTTGTTGCAGGGTGAAAGGAGCAGACTACATGCGTTGAATCCTTTTCTCCTTCAAGTAGTATATGAGCTCTTGAGTTATGAACTGAGGTCCATTGTCACTCACCAATTGTTCACTGTAACCAAAACTGAAGATTTCATCCAATCTCTCAATTGTTTTCTCCGATAACGTTGACTCTATGATAGCAAATTCAGGCCATTTCGACTGAATGACAACTAGAATGAGAAACAAGTACCCTTCCAGTGGTCCAGTTTAGTCAACATGTACCCATTGCCAGGCCTCTTCTGGCGATTCTCACGGGTGCAAGGGTAGGGCTAATAGTGACTGGTTCCACACTCTAAACACATTCTCATCTTCTTCTAGACATCAGCATCTAGCCCCAGCCACCAAAAATAGGTCCTGGCTATCTCCTTCACCCTTACAATACCACAGTGGCCTTGATATAATTGGTTTAATACACGATTCTTAGTAATGATGACTCCCATTCCCCCAGGGAAGCAACCTGCAGATATGGATAACTCTTTGGGTGGAATATGGCTTTAAGTCAGGGTTTGCTCCTGAAGTCTTGTCTCGAAGCACCATGTCCAACCTCTACAATACTGAATCCCTTCGGGTATGCTTCTTCACCTGTCTTGCAGTTACAGGAGTATTATCTACTTGCTCAAAGTAGAAACTGTTTCCAAATAAACTGCTTACTGACAAACTATTTGGTAAGGGTAGTCAAGAGAGACCATCTGCATGGTCATGAAGGTTTGACTTACTATACTTGATCGGGCATCTGCACACTGACAAGACCAAAGCCCACCTCTGCATCCTGGTTGTTGCCAGTGATGGACTGCTGGTGGGAGGTCCAAAAATCATTGTTAGTGGACGATGGTCCATCAATAAAGTGAATTTCGGGGGCAGCACGGTGGCCTAGTGGTTAGCACAACCGCCTCACGGCGCTGAGGTCCCAGGTTCGATCCCGGCTCTGGGTCACTGTCCGTGTGGAGTTTGCACATTCTCCCCGTGTCTGCGTGGGTTTCGCCCCCACAACCCAAAAATGTGCAGAGTAGGTGGATTGGCCACGCTAAATTGCCCCTTAATAGAAGAAATAATTGGGTAATCTAAATTTTTTTTTAAATAAAATAAATTAAAAAAAAGTGAATTTCCTCACATACAGGAATTAGTAGAACCGTTTTATTCTAAATATGATCCCTGGAGTTTCATTACCTGCGGTTAATTGATTTAGGCTTTATTCAAGGTCCTTGACACGCAGACATTATGTGCGAACTCATCACCCAACCCCATACGGTGATGCATCACATTCCTGTTGTAGGATCAATTTGTGTCAAAATGTGTCAGGACTTCTTATATGTGTAACACTCCTTTAGCTTGCATGAATGCTCTCTCACAGTGACCCATCACCCCCATTTCTACTTTTTATTTTGACACAATAGATTGTACAAGGGTTTAGAATAGTCACCACATTAAGGACCAAACTTCTGTTGTAATTTAGTAAGCCCAAGAAAGATTAAAGCTGGTTAACATTTTGAGGTGTCACTGCCTCGGTAATGACTTTGACTTTCTTCGGCGACTGCAGTTCCTTGGCGTCAATGGCATGATCCAGATATTCAATTGAAGATTGGAAAAATTCACATTTGTCTTTTCGGACTCTTAATCCATAATGTTCTAATCTCTGGAGCGAGGTTGCGGAAATGTTATTCCTCATTCTCCCCAAGATGTCATCCAGGTAATATTGGATTCTGTCCATTTAAGACTTAGTCCATAGCTCGCTGGAACAATGCTAGCATTAAAGTAATGCCAAATTGTTACAATCGTCAAGAATTGTGGTGAATCCGGGCGGCATGTGGCGTAGTGGTCAGCACTGGGACTGCGGCGCTGAGGACACGGGTTCAAGTCCCAGCCCTGGGTCACAGTACGTGTGGTTTTCACATTCTCCCCATGTCTGCCTGGGTTTCACCCCCACAACCCAAAGATGTGCAGGTTAGGTGCATTGGCGACGCTAAATTGTTCCTTAATTGGCAAAAAATAATTGGGTATTCTAAATTTTAAAAAAAAGAATTGAGTGACTCCATGTTGATTTGGAGACATGCTTGACTGAGGTCGATTTTGGACTCCAGCCAACCCAGTGATTATTCATCAATCAGGGATGAGGGTATTGTTCTGCACACAGTACAGGATTAATAGTGACTTCAAAATTGCCACAAATGCATACAGATCTGTATTTTTTCCATCATGGGTATGATGGGCGTTGCCAAATCACTCACATTAAGTGGGCTCAAGGACTCCTGTTCTGACCAGCCATTCTAATTCTGCTTTTCCCTTAGGTCTGATTGCTTACAGCACAAACTAGCCTTTAATCATCTCACCTGACTTTCTTATTTGATCTTCAGCTTTATAGAGATATCCTTCATGCTTCCCTTCCCACTGTTGAAGACAATAGCATGTTTCTTCAGGATTTTGGGTGGACCTGATTTGGAATCTGTCATGAGATTTTCCTTGGCCCTATTTAATCTGATCCTTTCCAGCCAATTTCTTCCCATTAGTGCCAAATAATTTCCTTTGACTGCGTGGAAGGACATAAAACTGCCATCTGTCCATTTAATTGTACTGTTACATCAATACGATCCCTTAATGGAATCACTTCTCCAGTGTAGGTTTTTAACACTATCTTCAAGGGTTGCACAACGTTAATCATAGTTTTCTTGATTAACATCAGCAAGGCATCAGCAAGACGGCTGCCCAAGTGTCCACCTCCACCTTCGCCAGCTGACCATCCAGTAATGAAGTGACCCAATATTGGTTTGTTGCACCAGAAATAACTACATTTCTGTACATTTAATGACAGCTCACCTTCAAACTGTGAATACAGTTCTTTCTGACATCTTTTTGTACCATGTGGACACTTTTTCCTCGATTCAGCTTGCCATTTATTTTATTTGGCTCTTGCTTCCTGGAACTTTTGCCTGAAGCTTTTCCAACAAGCTCATGCAATGTGTCCCTTTCTGCCACAATTTCTGCACATGATGTCTTTGAACCAACAATCTGCGGCTGAGCGGCAAGTGCGAGTCTGCATTTGATTTTAAGTTTCAGCCGACATCTTGTATACTCTTGTGCTGGAACTCAACTGCTGAGCATCTTTGACTGCTAATTCCATGGGTGCAGCAACTTCCAAAGCTTTACGGTCAGGTTACTTTCGGTTAACAATCGTTTTTGTATAGCTTCGGTCCTTAAACCACAAACTAATCCATCTCTGATGATATTAACACATCCCAAAATTCGCAGTGTTCAGCCAGTTTTTTCAGGTAGTTACAAACTGTGTAATCGATTCACTTTCTTCTTGGTTGCGCTTATGAAACCTAAACCTTTCTGCAATGACTCACGGTTTTGGTGAATAGTGGCCCTGCAAAACTTCAATTATTTCTTCGGATGCTTTTCTGCCTGGCGTTTCCAGCTGTGCCAGACTCCTGAGGCAGTTAAATGTTTTTCAACACCCCATTATGCTCAGGAATATTGAGACTTTTATATCTGTTGATATCTTGTTAGCTTGAACGAAATATTCAAATCATTCTGTATATAAGTTCCATCAAATGGTCCCAAAAGCCCCCGCCATTTATCTCTATGGAAGGACCTGCATGTGCACAATGTGCCACAAACTTTTAGCACTGGCGTGCTTCCTTCCTCCACAAAAACAACAGCAAATATTTAATCGCTTGCTGAGAACTGGCAAGCATCTCACAAATTTCCACACTACTCCCAATTCAGAATTTCACAGGTAGGGTTCATTTCAAGCAGCAACATAAGTACAAGTCATTTGTCCTCTGGCAGATCCTCCAAGTAGATAATGGATTTAAGTATTAATCATTACTAAGAATTAAACCTACAGTCGTGGATCGCTGAAGGAGCTATCATATAATAGTATTAAACTTTAGGGCAGTTTTGTTGTTGCTTTTATCCTTTTTGTTGGTACTCTCCTATCTTAGTCTCTACTCTGCACCCTCATTCAGTAGAGAGATTTCATCAAGATTGCTATCACTGGAAATCTTTGAACAAACAAGTCTTTTTTCTTGGACGGTGTATCTCTGAATATTGAGTACTATGAAGAGACGCCTGACCCTCAGCTGAATATAGGATTCTAAGACAATTCTCTGGACTTGTGCACTACTTTCTGCACTGTCTGCAATGCAAGACACATCAGCTTTATTGCTTTAAAGGCACAAAAATTAAGTAAAAATCAATGCCCCGAAACAAAAACCTTCATCTAATTATCTGATATTTTGTCTTACCAATTTATATTCACAGCAGAATCAAGCAGTGTCAACCTTTCACTTCCAGGAAAAGATTAATCGCATGCCCTCCAGACAGACAGCAAACAGGTTACAGACTTCTGCAAGATCTGCACGAGCTAAACTCAGAATACTGCTGCCGACTGTATTAACAGCTTCAAAGATATGGGAGCAATTTTAACCTAACAGGCCTGGCTGGAAACTGTCAAGTGTTAGAACATCAGTTTTATACTCTGCCGCTTATTACTTTCCACTTACTTTAATAGGGATTTCCCATTGAAGCCACTCCGCGTTGCCGGGATTCCCATGGGCAGGTATACGCTGCCAATGGGAGCAGGGAATCCAACAGCCAGAGAATTACGGCCACAAAAATAAGTAGGCCACTCGGTCCCTCGAGTCAGCTCTGCGATTCAGTGAGTTCAACGATCATCTGATTGTAACCTTACACCCAAAAGCCTTTCATCCCCCCTTGTGAATCAAGAATCTATCTAGCTGGGGAGGCGCAGTGGTTAACACTGCTGCCGCACAGCGCCGAGGACTGGGGTTCGATCCCGGCCCGGGTCATATCCGTGTGGAGTTTGCACATTCGCCCCATGTCTGCGTGGGTCTCACCCCCACAACACAAAGATCATAGAATCATAGAATTTCCAGTGCAGAAGAAGGCCATTTGGCCCATCTGATCTGCACCCGGCATTGGAAAGGGCACCCGACCCAAGCCCATACCTCCATCCTATCTCCGTAACCCCAACTAACTTTATTTGAAAACTAAGGGCAATTTAACATAGTCAATCCACATAACCTACACATCTTTGGACTGTGGGAGGAAACCGGAGCACCCGGAGGAAACCCGCACAAACATGGAGAGAACGTGCAGATTCCGCACAGACAGTGACTCAAGCCAGGAATCGAACCTGGGATCCTGGAGCTGTGAAGCAACTGTGCTAGCCACTGTGGTATCATGCTGCCCAGGGATGTGAAGGGTGCGTGGATTGGCTATGCTAAATTGTCCCTCAATTGGAATTATTTTAAAATTAATCTAGCTATGCCTTAAAATATATTCACAGCCTCTGCTTCGACTACCTTTGGAGGAAGAGAGTTACAGAGACTCACGACCCTCTGGGAGAAAAAAGTCTCATCTGTCTCAAGTGTGCAACACCTTATTTTTAAACAGTGACCCCGAGCTCTAGATTCTCCAACAAGACAACCTGTCAAGGTTCTTCAGGATCTTAAAGGACTCATAGAATCATTCGGCCCATCGAGTCTGCACTGGCCCTTGGAAAGGGCACCCTACTTAAGCCCACGCCTCTATCCTATCCCTGTAATCCAGTAACCCAACCTAACCTTTTGGACACTAAGGGGCAATTTAACATGGCCAATACACCTAACCTGCACATCTTTGGACTCTGGGAGGAAATCGGAGTGCCTGGAGGAAACCCACGTAGACATGGAGAGAAAGTGCAAACTCCACACAGACAGTAACCCGAGGCCGGAATTGAACCCGGGTTTCTGGAGCTATGAGGCAGCAGTGCTAACCACTGTGCTGCCCTCAAAAAGTTGCCTTATTCTTCTCAACTCCAGTGGACATAATCCTAACCTCTCCAACCTTTTCTCGGAAAACAACCCACCCATTCCTGGTTTTAGTAGAGTAAACCTTCTCTGAACTTCTAATGAATTTACATCTTTCCCTAACTAAGGAGATTAATACTGCACACAATACTCTACAGTCACTGGTGACATGAGATTTTCTTTTAAAACACAGCAATTTATGATCTTGAACACACCATATGAACATTGGTAGAAGCAGATTCAATAGTATTGGCAGTTGCAACAGAACAATTTAAAAGAAACAGCCATTTTTCATTAGCAAAGGCAGGTGAGAGGAATGAGAAATGCAAATTAGCTGATGGTCTGTCAGTCAGGGGAGATTATAAAGAGTATCATGGAGCGTAACAAAAGCTTATCTCCTTTCCTCATTCAGACTTCCCATCAATCTTGTGTCCTCTACCAGCTTTGCTTCACTTTATGTTTTAGACAAAATTTAGAAGCCTCCCCAGTTTTGCAGTTTTAAAAATACTCCTTGCAAGTAACAAAAAAGCTGGAAGCCGTGGTTTTAGGAAATGAAAGACGCGACAGAGTTCTTCCACAGCTAAAGATCAATCCATTTGAAAAGCTTGATTCTGATGCAGAACTACGCCACTATTTCCATGGCAATTCAGATCAGAGATCTCTGCTCAATGTAATTCATACATATAACACAAATCAATGTCTTTGAGACAAGGAGAAGAATGGAATGCTGCCTAATTTACAATTCCACTGAAAACAATTTTTTAAAATAGTAATAGTCATGTCCCTGGGTGGAGGAGAGAGAAATTCCCCGTTCAGCAACAGATCACACACAGATCACATCGCAGAGGAAAGCTCATCAGTATGACACCTTTCTCGTTTCTGACACCAGCCCCATGGCGTGCAAGTGGGATTATTTGGGTTGAGAGATTGAACACATGCTAAAGGGGATTGGAGATTCAGGTCACAAGGTTGGTTGCACAAAACCAGCCTCTGAAATGGACCGCATTTACACTGGTCTTATTTTTTAATGTATTTTATTACAAACATGTGTCAAAACAGGTTACAGCAAATAAACACCCCTGGAAATATACATTCCAGCAATCAACTACACAGACTGTACAAATTATTTCCGTTTTTCACACTCCCACGCCTCCCCCACCCCCACCCCCCGCAACAAACACGGTCACAAACATCCCCCACCTTTTGTCAAGCCCTCCTGCAGAGACCCTTATCTCCTCCAACCGCAGCAAGTCGTATAGGCCACCCAACCAAGTCACTACCCCTGGTGCCGAAGCCAACCGGCACTCCAGTAAAATTCGCCGTCGTGCAATCAGAGAGGTGAATGCCACATCGGCCTTCCTCCTCTCCCTGAGCTCCGGCTTCTCTGAAACCCCAAATATCGCCACCAAAGGGTCGGAGTCCACCTCCTCCCTCACTATCCTGGCTAAGACCACAAACACTCCCACCCACAATCTTCCCAAATTTTTGCAACCCCAAAACATGTGCGCGTGATTTGCTGGCCCCGCCCACACCTCTCACACTTATCTGCTATCCCCTGAAAGAACCCACTCATTCGCACCCGATTCATATGCACCCTGTGCACCTTAAACTGCATCAGGCTCATCATTGCACAAGAGACGGTCCCGTTTACCTTACACAGTGCCTCACTCCATATTCCCCAATTGATCTCCTCTCCCAACTCCCCTTCCCATTTCTCCTTGATATTCATCACCCACTTCCCCCCCTGCGCCCCCAACCACATGTATGTATCCCCCATTCTTCCCTCCCCTTCCACATCCGGAAGCAGCAGTCGCTCCAGCAGGGTGTATCCCGGAAAACTAGGGAACCTCCTCCAGACCTTTCGCGCAAAGTCCCCTAACCTGCAGATACCTGAACTCACTCCCCCTCAGCAGCTCTACCCTCTCCCTTAGCTCCTCCAGACTGGTGAATCCTTCCTCCAAATACAAACCCCTCGCCTTGAACAGCACCACTTCCCTCCACCTCCTGTATACACTATCCAAAATTCTTGCACAGCGGCGTTAACACTGACATCCCTTCCATTCTAAAATACCTCCTCAGCTGATTCCATATCTTCACCGTGAACTGCACCACTGGGCTCCCTGAATACCTACTCGGAGCCATTGGCAACACTGCCGTCACCATAGCTCTCAAACTGGACCCCTTACAAGATTCTTGCTCCACCCTAACCCACTCTACCCCTTCTCCTTCCCACCACCGCCGCACTTGTCCACATGCGTCGCCCAATAATAATGAGCAAGTTCAGCAACGCCAACCCCCCCTGCTGCCTCTGCCTCTGTAGCAGGGTCCTCCCCACCCTCAGCACCTTTCCAGCCCATACAAAGTCCGAGACGATCGAGTCCACTTTCAGAAAAAAGGCCTTTGGTATAAAGTTCGGGAAAGTCTGAAAGATAAACAAGAGCCTCGGCAGAATATTCATTTTCACCACCTAGACCGTCCCCACCAATGTTAAGTGCAGTGTATCCCATCTCCTAAGATCCTCTCTGGCCTCCTCCACCAGCTTCGTTAAGTTCCACTTATGGAGCCCCATCCATTCCCTCGCTATCTGAATCCCCAAATACGCTACCGTAAATGGTATCCCCCCCTAAATTAGCCTGCTGTCCCAGCTCATTCACTGGGAACACCTCCCTTTTCCCTACATTCAGCTTGTACCCTGAGAACCCTCCAAACCTCCCCAGCAGGCCCATAATTCTTCCTATATTGGAACGCTTTTATATGTTCAATGCATACAATAATTGTTGGTCTAATTTGAAAGCATACTGTGTTACGAGTTTGAAGATTTTTTTTGTTGAAATTGGTGGTGCTTTGTAAGTATGGTAGCTTCAATAATGTTGTAATTTAATTTTACTCACTTTTGTGGCATTAAGATGTAGTGTCAAATTTATATTCTACTTTTCAATTCCGATTGGTTCTGACTTTTACACCAGCAATGACCTATTAAAGAAAATCTATTTTTACTATTAGATTTAAGTGGCTGGAGCTAATACATTGCTTCTAGTGACGAAAGACTATTTAATTTTTCTCATCTGTGTCACTCCACGGAGTTGGGAGGGGAGATCAATTGAGGAGTATTGTGGAAGGGAAATTAACATAAACCAACTTTGAAGCATGCTGGGAAATGCTTGACTAAAGTTCAACACTGCTTTTGGACTAAAATAAGTAGGTCAGGTAACATAAATTAAATACTGCTTAATATTCTGGTCTTGGCCTTATTATGAAAACACATTGACCTCCCAAAGATAACAAAATGTTTTTAGCCAAGGGCAAGAACATATGTACTACGTATTTCATCTTGCGTACTTTCCAAGGTCTATTTAATATAAACATGCCTGTTTACTTCAAGCTGTTATTTCAGACTATAAAGATATGCATTCTTCAATAATCGAATCTCAGAGTGCAGTGCCCTGGCTTTTGCAGCTGGAACACTCTCTCTCCGCAAATATATTTGTGTAAATAAATTTCCTTAAATCAAACCTTGAGGAATTTGTCTTTATTATGATTTCCACGACAAGTATGGAGTGAAGCACTGCGAAGGGTAAATGGGACCTCTTCTTGTGTAAGGATGAGCCTGATACAGCTTTAGGTTGTGCACAGGGTGCATATGACTCGGGTGAGAATGAGTCGGTTCTTTCAGGAGGTGGCAGATGCATGTGAGAGGTGTGGGCGGGGGTCAGCGAATCACGCGCACATGTTTTGGGGTTGCAAAAAATTGGGAAGATTCTGGGCGGGAGTGTTCGCACTCTTTGCCAGGGTAGTGGAGGAGGAGGTGGACCCCGGGCCCTTTGAAGCCGGAGCACATGGAGAGGAGGAAGGCCGATGTTGTGGTCTTGGCCTCTCTGATTGCACGGCGGCGAATTTTACTGGAGTGGCGGTCGGCATCGGCACCGGGGGTAGCGGCATGGTTGGGTGACCTGTACGACTTCCTCCAGTTGGAAAAGATAACGTATGAGTTAAGGGGCTCAGCAGGGGAGTATGAGAAAAGGTGGGGGATGTTTGTGACTGTGTTTGAGGAGCTGTTCGTCGCAGGGGGGTGGTGGGTGGGGTGGGTGAAAAAGGGGAAAATTCTGCACAGACTGTATAGTTGATTGTTGGGAAATATGTTTCCCGGGGTGTTTATTGGCTGTAACCTGCTTTGATACATGTTTGTAACAAAATACATTTTTTTTAAATATAAAAACGTTCCAAGACGTTTGACACAGATGCAAAGAAGAGAGATATCCATTCAAAGGAGAGACGAGAAAAATTGAACAAAAGTTTGATCAGATGTATTACAGCAGACTTTAGCCTCACGGCACTGAGGACCCGGGTTCGATCCCAGCCCTGGGTCACTGTCCGTGTGGAGTTTTCTGCCCAGGACTGCGTGGGTTTCACCCCCATAACCCAAAGATGTGCGGGGTAGATGGATTGGCCATGCTAAATTGCCCCTTAATTGGATTTTTTTTTTTTAATGTGTATTACAGCAGACTTTAGAAGAGGAGAATAATGTGGAGAGACAGTAATGTGGTGAGGTAGAAGAGAAAGAATTTCAGCGAGCAGGAGAAATCCTTCACTCCTGACTTGTCTTGATGATCGTGGTCTCAAATAAAATCCTGATGCTTTCTGTCCATAACATTGCTTTGTTTTCCTTTTGTAATAACTGCCCTTCCTTTGCCTCTCTCTTTTAAAGCACCCTAGAGACAAGTTTAATTGCAAGCAATCCATTCTCAACTGTGCTCTTCGTGTGAACAACCAACAGCAAGGAGCAATGGTCCTTCAGGAGCAATTGAAACTCAGAAAGTTCAAGATTTCTAGAAAACTTTGACTGTTCAATTACTGCCACACGCAAAAAACAGAAACCCTCTATCTACGTGAACATTAGATTCAATTACTTTTAAACTCTTTTGATCCTGACAAAGGACCACAATTCTCATTTTCAATGATGCAGCTGAAATTGCAATGTCAAAGGGGCTAATGGTTTGGAGATCTTCTGCAGCTGATGTAGGTGATGAATTCAAGTGCGCCAACCACCTATCATTCATTTATTTAAGACAGCTGAAAATGGAAGTACTCACCTCAAACAAATGCAGCCAGCATCCACAGATAGTGGAATTCAAATTAAATGTGAAAACATAACTAATGGGACTCAGAATGACAAAACTGAACGTTTGGGGAATATGCATGTTTCACCGCAAAACATTTTATCAGAAAGTAGATTTAAAAATTTTAAGGTCCAGTTCAGAACGGCTATGTTGTAGAGTTAATCTAGTCCAAAGAGCTATTTTCTGACAACAGGCAATCTGCCTGGCTCAGCACATATTCCTACTTAGCACATAGATGGCCAAAGTTACTCTTTGGGCAGTTAATTTGGTTGAGGAACAGGAAAATCGCAATGTACGTGAAGTTTGAAGTAAATGTTGCGGGGGGGGGCAAAAACTGTTACAAATTTTACAAAAGTTACAAAGATAGCGTAGATAATTGTTAGACCTTGCTGAAATTGAAAGGAGAAAGGAGAGCCAAGCAAACATAAAGTGAAAGAAAACCCAATATGGAGTCATGATGGAGCACAAGAGCAAGTAACACAGGACAAAGCTACCTTGCCCACCTCGCCTGCAGTCCCTCTTTGGACCCCTCCAAATCAACTTTCCGCCAATACTAAAATAGTGAGATATCCCTCATAAAAGTCACAAATGTTATCTTCCATGACTGTAACACACCTTGACCTTTTTTCCTTGACCTTGAAAGAGCCTTTGACACAATTAACCACTACTTTTACACGGACTACTTTTATATGGTTTCACTCTTATCTATGCAATCATGGTCAAAGCAGCTCTAGTTGCTCTTACTATTTCCACATCATCATATTGGGAGTCCTACAAGAATCCATTCTTGGATTCGACATCTTCTACATACCAAAGCTAAGGTAACATTATCTGCAGATATGGGGTAAAATTCCAAATTATTTCTGATGACACCTAACTCTACGCTTTTACTCTCTCTCTCTCTTTTGACCTCCTCCACTGTCATTTTGTATTCACACTGTTTTGCTCCACATCCAGTTTTGGATGATTTCCCATTTCCTCAAGGTAAACATTGGGAAAGCCAAACACATCTTCAGTCCTATTTGTCAGAAACCCCAAACCCCCTCCCTAGCCTCTATCTCAGGCTGGATAAAACTATTAATAACCTTGCTTGTTATTTAATCCTGAGCCGAGCTTCTGACCCCACACAGAAGACATGAATGACTGCTTTTTTCCTACTCCAGATCATCCATCTCCAGCCCAACACAGCCCATATGAAACAATATCTATATCTCTGTCTCCTCCAAACAGACTATCTCAATACTTTCATAAAAGCAAATTCATGTGGATGCTGGAATCGGAGACAAAAATAGAAAATGCTGGACAATCTCAGCAGGTATGACAGCATCTGTGGAGAGAAAACAGAGCTAATGTTTCGAGTCTGGATAACTCTTCATACTAATACTTCCCTGGCCAGCTTCCCATCATCCACCTTCCCAAACTTCAGTTCTTCTAAACTTTGCTTATCTCTCCTATTCTGCAACAGGTCTCATTTGCCTGTCAGCCCTGTCCTCACTGACCCACTTTTGTTTTAATAATAATCTTTATTAAGTGTCACAATACGGCATACATTAACACTGCAATGAAGTTAATGTGAAAATCCCCCAGTCGCCACATTCAGACGCTTGTTCGAGTACACAGAGGGAGAATTCAGAATTTCCAATTCACCTAACAAGCACGTCTTTCAGGACTTGTGTGAGGAAACCCACGCAGACACGGGGAGAACGTGCAGACTCTGCACAGACAGTGGCCCAAGCAAGAATCAAACCCAGGTCACTGGTGCTGTGAAGCAACAGTGCTAACCACAATGCTATGTTCTGGTTTCTAGTGATGTCCAGAACATAATACCCGCCAATTTCAATGTGTGCTACAAACTCATTTACCTTGTTTCATATATTGCACGCATTCATTTAAAAGTATTTGACACCACTTTTCTTGTTTGTGAAAGGAACAGACGTAATTCTTGACGGAGGTATACCATGGGCAAGTGTCAGGTTTACATGTGAAGGAAACTGTCCATTTCTAATAGGTAAAAGGGTAATTGATTTAGCCACTTAAATGTAAAAACTAAAGCCCAGTTTAAAATCCATCTTGGGCAGCACGGTGGCCTTGTGGTTAGCACAACCGCCTCACGGCGCTGAGGTCCCAGGTTCGATCCCGGCTCTGGGTCACTGTCTGTGTGGAGTTTGCACGTTCTCCCCGTGTCTGCGTGGGTTTCGCCCCCACAACCCAAAAAAATGTGCAGAGTAGGTGGATTGGCCACGCTAAATTGCCCCTTAATTGGAAAAAATAATTGGGTAATCTACATTTTTAAAAAAAAATCCATCTTAAAGTGGATTTCATCATATAACTTAAAGCATAATTTAGATTACAAATACACAGCTTGCAGAATTTGCAAAACACAGGATCTGAAACATTCAAAGAAACTAGCTAGAGAGTATGCAACATTTTTACTGATATCATAAACTGACCATTGTTTTAAATAGCAAAAGGTATGACTACATGAACACACCATTGTTCAGAATTCAGATAGAAGCATAGTCAGCAATAAACCATCAAAAACTAGAATTGATTAAGAGGACATATTACATTCCAACACACACAAAAATCTACAAATGTAACATATCTGAATATATGTTGCACACTGATGATTGACAACTAACCATCCAACCAAATGTATTTGAAACCCATCCAAGCCAATCAGCACATCGGAATGGCAGGGACAGATGGAGTTAGACTGATAACATTCTCCTTAAACATAGAGGTTCGGGAAGCCATTTTCTATCCTGATCAATCTATACTTTTACTTGACTATTCGCTATACTTATTTTCATATTTTCCCTTCTAAAACTCTGGAGGTCTGCACAAGCTGTCTTTGCCTCAAGCAAGAAACCATTTCTGTATTATTTTTGAAAGTTAAAATTGTTTTATAAATTAATTCTCTTTAAGTCTTTTGCTGGCAAGGCTTTATTGAGAATAGATTTAAGTTTCTCTCAATTGTAATCAGTAGAGGCAATAAAAGAGTCTTACTTTGCATCCTAAAAGTGTAACTCAAATTTCTACCGAGTTTTAAAGTGTATGCGAGACTGCACTTGAACCGTATGGTAGATCTCTATAACACGTCTCTGTAGGATTTACGTAATTGCATTGGTTTGTAAGTGAATGAACAGAAGGTGATGATATTTGTCAAGTTCTTTTTGTTAAACTGCCTTTTAAATACAATGTTAGTGTCAATGCATATAAGGAAGGGTTCTATTCCTTGTGGTTATAAGTTGAAAGAGTCGCTCAGGTCTGCCACCTTTATCCTTTGTAGTTCTTGAGGTGACTGCTGTATACTGACATCATGGACCAGTTTGTGTGCTTTCACATCTAAAACCAGCCTTAATTTTATTTTTAATCTGTTGGTCTGACCATTAATTTAAGGACCAGTTCCATCCTTCCAGCTGTTGTATGTGACTGTTTTCTTTCAGTGGCCCCATTATCCCTGCCAACGTTGAGCTGTCACCGAGGTGGTCAGATTCTGAATGACATTTCACTTCGATATCAAAGAGAAAGAAGTAACAATTTCAAAGTACTTTTCCTATCCTCGGAACATCTGAAAATGATTGACGGCCATTGAATTACTTTTGAAGTGTAGTTTGTTTTATGTAGGCAAAAGCAACCACCAATGTGTACACACAAATCCAATAAGCAGCAAGGAGATAAATGTCCTTTAATCTATTTTTGGTCATCTTTGAAAGGTAAATATGGGTCAACAGAGCTCCCTGTGCTTCTCTGATTAGTATGTAGGATTTTTTTTTGTCTAATTGAACTGGCAGAAGGTTTTAAGTTGTATTCCTTCAATACTAACTGAAGTGTTCATGTGGATTATGTGCTCAGGTCCTGTCATGTGCTTTGATTCAGGTGAAGATAGGAGCAGGAGGAGGCCTTTTGGCCCTTTAAACCTGCTCCACCATTTATCACGATCATGGCTAATCATCCAACTCAATAGCCAACTCCTGCTTTCTCCTCCATGAATTAGGGATGTGAATTACTACTTTTTTTTTTTGAAGTGTATGTAATTACTGTTGTAATGTAGGAAATATGGCAGCCAGTTGTGCACAGCAGGATCCCACAGGCAGCAATGTGAAGAGATAATCTGTCATTGAGTGACTGTTGAGAGATAAATGTTGACTACAATGTATGTGAGAACTTCTCTTTCCTCCTAAATAATCTGATGGGATTTGTTATGTTCTCCTAAAACGGCATGTCCATCTAAAATGGCAAAAGAGGTTTTTCTTGCCTAAAATAATGCATCTTTGACTGTGTAACACTCTGCACCGGAGCTTTAGCCTAGGTTTAATCTACTTCTGATTAAAAATTGATAGATTAACTATTCCAAAAATCAGCACCCTCTCAGTGCTCAATAAGTACTTACGTTTTTGGAGAGGAAGGTGAAAGTGGGGCAATTGAGCAACCTGGTGGAGATGTGCAAGAACTTCTTTTGGAGCATATGAAGGCTCAGTGCAAATATTAAGCATTCAAATGGAAAACTTTATTTTAAAAAACTGAAAGGGACCAAAATGTTCACTCTATCACTTCTGTAAAGAAGATGTTTTCTGTCTTCCCCATATTTTATATATATATATATATATATACATACACACACACACACATAAAATTGGAGAAAACCTCTCATTCATTACTGAGTGTTGGACAAGCATTGTAACAAATCAGAGACAATGGATGGGTTGAGCGAGGTGTTTGGTTATGTGTTTTAGAATGAGGTGTGAAATGAAGTTCGGGACTTCAGATGTAACCTTGCACAAGTGGGAAGAGATGCCATCGCGGGTATCCATGGATTTGGAAAATGACAGCAAGTTCAAAGGCTTTTAAAGGTGAAAAGGTGATTGGAGATGGGGCGGTAGCTTGCATGGAAAGGGGTGAAGGGTAGGTGAGAGTGGTGGCGACAGGAGTTTAAAGGGAAACAACAACGCTCAGGGGTTTCTGCCAATGATGATTTTACTTTTATGTTGTGTGTGTGTGTGTGTGTGTGTGTGTGGGGGGGGGGGGGGGGGGGGGGGGGTGAGCGAGCATTGACAGGCATTTCAGGAGGGAGGGGGTGAGCGAGCATTGACAGGCATTTCAGGAAGAGTGATCATTCGCCAGCAAAGATCGGCTGATACATACTTATTTGGATTTGTCTCTGGGACATCGGAGGTGAACATCGTTTCTTTCATGACACTGTTAGTAGTTGTGAAGCTTGCTTTCTCCTTTTTTTTAAAAATCACTTGACCCCTGTTTCTCTGGAGTGCCAAAGAGGGCACTGCTTTTTTTAAACCTTCTTTATGCAGCATAATTATCTGTTCAAAATTATGAAGGGTTTTGATAGAACAGATAAGATGATACGGTTTCTTCTGCCAGGATGGTCGGTAACAAGCTGGCACAGATTTAAGATATTTGGCAAAATATTGATCAGGGAAATGATCAGATTTTTTGTTTTACAGCGAGTTGTTACTACTGGAATGTACTACCTGACAGAATGGTGGAAGCAGATTTATCAGAAACTTGCAAAGTGACATTAGCTTTGGACTGGGACAGGAGAAATTTACACGACCCTGGAAAGAGCAGGGAAGTGGAACTACTTGGGTAGCTTTTGCAGAGAGCTGGTACAGACCTAATGGACAGAAAGGGGAGATCGTCAAGGTGCTGAATTTTAAGGAGACAAGAAATGTGGAGAGCTGTATGAGTTTAGGAAGGTATTCCAGACAATGGAGCTTAGGCAGCTGAAGGCATAGGCAGGCTGGCTGAAGGGATATTACAAAATAAACCAGTCATAGGAATGGAGAATTTGGAGGGTGTGGAGTTAGAGAGAGGAAAGAATATTGTCTTAACAAAAAGAGTTCAAACTTGGAATAAAGATGGTAAATTTGAGGTTTTGGGGGACTAGGAACTGAAGTTCCTTCATGCCGGACGGCAAGGTAGCACAGTGGTTAGCACTGTTGCTTAACAGTGCCAGGGTCCCAGGTTTGAATCCCGCTTGGATCACTGCGTGTGCAGAGTCTGCACGTTCTCCCAGTGTCTGCGTGGGTTTCCTCCGGGTGCTCTGGTTTCCTCCCACAAGTCCCGAAACAAGTGCTTGTTAGGTGAATTAGACATTCTGAATTCTCCCTCTATGAACTCGAACAGACGCCAAAATGTAACTTCATTGTAATGTTAATTAATGCAAGTCTACTTCTGACATGTATGCTATCGAAAGGACAGGCAGATGGGCCGAGAGGGCAGGGTTGCCTTGTTAATAGGAAATTAAATTAAATCGATGGCAAGTTCTGATATATGGTCAGAAGGTATAGAATCTGTGTGGGTAGAGTTGGGGAATCGCAAAGGAAAAAAGACCTCGATGGCAGTTATGTACAGGCCCCCTATCAGAAGATGTGGGGCAGAAAATAAATCAGGAGATAGAAAAAGCATAAATGTTAAAAGTCTAATAAAAATATATTTTTTAAAAAGGCATACAAGAAAAAGCAATATTACAATAATCATGGGGGACTTCAATATGCAGGTTGACTGGGAAAATCAGGTTGGTAGCGGATCCCAAGAAAAGGAATTTGTGGCAAGTCTCCGAGATGTTTTTTTTGGGGAAGCTTGTGGTAGAGCCCATTAGGGAACAAGCAATTCTGGATTTGGTGACGTCTAATGAGGCAGATTTCATTAGGGAACTTAAGGTGAAGGAACCTTTAGAGACAGTGACCACAATATGAAAGAATTTACCCTGCAGTTCAAGAGGGAGAAGCTCGAATCAGATGTAACAGTATTACAATTGAGTAAAGGTAACTACAAAGACATGAGGGAGGAGCTGGGCAACGTTTTGGAACGAGAGCCTGGCAGGGAAGGCAGTGGAACTTTAATGGCAGGGGTTTTGGGGGTTATTCGGTAGACACAACAGGAATTCATCTCAAGGAGGAAACATGCTAAGGGGAGTCAAGCCAACCATGGCTGACAAGGAATGTCAGGGACAGCATAAATGCAAAAGAAAAAGCATACAGTATGCCAAGGATTAGTGGGAAGCCAGAGGATTGGGAAGCCTTTAAAAGAAAGCAAAGGGCAACTAAAAAAGCAATAAAGGGGTGGAAGGTGAAATATGAATGTAAGCTAGCTAGTAATATAAAAGAAGATTGCAAGAGGTTTTTTCGATATACAAAAGCTAAGAGAGAGGCAAGAATGGACATTTAACCATCGGAAAATTAGGCTGGAGAAGTAGAAATGGCAGATAACGGAATAGGTACTTTGCATCAGTCGTCATGGTGGAAGACACCAGTGCCTTGAGCTGGGGAGGCTGCAGAAGGACCTGGACAGGCTAGGAGAGTGGGCAAAGAAGTGGCAAATGGAATACAATGGTAACGTTTGAGGTTATGCGCTTTGGTGGTAAAAATAGCGGCATAGACTATTTTCTAAATGGGGAAATGTTTCACAAATCTGAAACACAAAGGGATTTAGGAGCCCAAGTTCAGAATTCTCTTATGGTCAACGATTCAGTTGGCAGTTAGGAAGGAAAATTCATTCAAAAAAACCCAATAAAAACATTTATATAAAAAAAAAGGAAAATTCAATGTTAGCATTCATTTTGTGAAGCTTTTTTCTGAGGGGTGTACTTCTGAGGCTGTATAAGGCTCAGGTCAGACCCCATTTGGAGTATTCTGAGCAGTTTTGGGCCCCGTATCCAAGGAAGGATGTGTTGGCCTTGGAGGGAGTTCAGAGGAGGTTTCCAAAAATGATCCCAGGAATGAAGGACTTGTCATATGAGGCATAGTTGAAGACTCTGGGTCTGTACTCATTGGAGTTTAGAAGGATGAGGGGTGATCTTATTGAAACTTACATAATACTGAGAGGCCTAGATAGAATGGACGTAGCAAGATAGAATCATAGAATTTACAGTGTAGAAGGAGGCCATTTGGCCCATTGAGTCAGCACCGGCTCTTGGAGAGAAGCCCTACTTAAGCCCACATCGCCACCCTATCCCCGCAACCCCACATAACCTTTTGGACACTAAGGGGCAATTTATCATTGCCAATCCACCTAACCTGCGCATCTCTTGATATTTTTACGATTAGGAGTGACCAGAACCCGGAGGGCACAGCCTCAGACTGAAGGGACGATCCTTTAAAATGGAGAGGAGGAGAAATTTCTTCAGCCAGGGGTTGGCGAATCTATGGAAACCATTGCCACAGAAGGCTGTGGAGGCCAAGTCACTGAGCGTCTTTAAGATAGAGATAAGTAGGTTCTTAAGAGGATCAGGGGCTATGAGGAGAAAGCAGGAGAATGGGACTTAGAAACGTTATCTATGGGCCTAATGGACCGAATTCTCTCCTATACGTTATGGTCTTATGAATACAAATACCCCTATAATATCAAGCACTTTGATCAAGGTTACAGCACATATGTCAATTTTTTTTGAAAATTTACAATTACAATTCCTTCGAAATAACAGGCAATTATCTTCAGAATTTTAAAATTGTTTGAAAAATTCAAAATTATATTGCCAATCTGCACCCATACAAAAAATAGAACCAGAGAACATTTCGGGAGTTTCTTGCATCCTTTTGAAAAATTTGCAGCCATAAATCTTCAGAACTATTTTGGTCCAAGGATCAAGATGCAATTGGTTATTGGCATTCTGTAAATTCTAAATAATACAGGGCAGCACGGTGGCACAGTGGTTAGCATTGTTGCCTACGTCGCTGAGGACCTGGGTTCGAATCCCGGCCCTGGGTCACTGTCCGTGTGGAGTTTGCACATTCTCCCCGTGTCTGCGTGGGTTTCACCCCCACAACCCAAAGATGTGCAAGATAGGTAGATTGGCCACTCTAAATTGCCCCTTAATTGGAAAAAATAATTGGGTACTCTAAATTTATAATAAAAATAAAATAAATAAATAAATAAATTCTAAATAATATGCCATACTTCATATTCATATCTAGCCTTAATCTACAATAGTGGATGAAACTCCATGATAGAAATTAACTTTTTCAAAAATCATTCAGAAAAAGACATTGCTTAACACACAACTATGTGGTACTGCCCAGAGGTGTCAGGTTTAATTAAAGGTCTGTGCGCTTTTATCTGATTCAACTGAGCTACCACAATTGATCTAAGCACCATGCGCTAAGGAGGCAGGATGGAGTAATTATCAGCTTGGTTCTCTTTCTAGATTGTTACGACACCCTGGGCTAATGCGTGGTGAATTCCAGCCCCACGTACCCTGGAGTCACAACACAAGTGAATTAAACAATAATTTTTATTAAAAAATACCCCAAGTTTACGGGCCTCACGGTAGCATGGTGGTTAGCATCAATGCTTCACAGCTCCAGGGTCCCAGGTTCGATTCCCGGCTGGGTCACTTTCTGTGTGGAGTCTGCACGTCCTCCCTGTGTGTGCGTGGGTTTCGTCCGGGTGCTCCGGTTTCCTCCCACAGTCCAAAGATGTGCGGGTTAGGTGGATTGGCCATTCTAAATTGCCCGTAGTGTAAGGTTAATAGGGGGATTGTTGGGATACGGGTTACGTGGGTTTAAGTAGGGTGATCATTGCTCGGCACAACATCGAGGGCCGAAGGGCCTGTTCTGTGCTGTACTGTTCTATTCTATTCTATTCTATTCTAAGTCTTTGGCCCTTGGCTGCCCAATAATTAGTCACCAGGTTAGTAAATGTAAACATGATTACTGTTTATTCATAACAAGAACAATCATGAAATATGCAGTAAACACAACTGGTTAACAAAAACAATATCCACTATAACTTGCCCCTACCCTCTACACACGACACACAAGACAAACAAATACAGATGGTTGGAAAGGGGTAAAAATCATAAGTGGAGGGAAGAAAGAGTCTTTGTTTCAGGTGGTCATTAGCACACTTTTCTTCACAGCATGTCTGCAGGTTAAAGACTTTTGTTTACAGCCTGTAATAATCTTCTTTGCGGGTTCATTTATTCAGGTACTCTGTATGTCAGAAATGCATTACTCGCAACTTTCCCTGGAGAGGCTCCTTATTTCTCGTTAAACTGTGCTTTCAGTTCATGGTTTGTCTTCAGGCCTATGTAGTTTCAGGAAAGAGAGTTGTTCGGTTCTGCCTCTGCCTTTCTGGAGAGAGAGTTGGTTGGTTCTGGACTTTGCTTGCACAGTCTGTAATGGTTCTCCTCTACATAGATTCATCCAGTTCAGGAATACATCCGTTTTGGAGAAAAACAGAGAGAAAAGACCTCTCCCGGGTCTGCCAAGATCAAAACGGAAACCAAACTCAAACATTTCTGAAAAGCATTCCAGTGGGATCAGATCCAATCATCACCTGTTACCGTGCAGAGCACAGGTATTGGGCCAATTCATTGGCACAAGCCAATCGATCAAACAGAGTCCCAATCCACCTCTCTGTTACTGATGCTGCCAGTCTGCAGCTTCTGTTTAATCTAGCGCAGCCTTCCAGATTCCTCCTGCTTGAATTAAAGATACATGCTTCTTGCCTTAAAAGGGCACGTCCAATAATCATCCATGGACCAAAAATGTAATAGCAAAATTAAAAGGGGAAGTAAGGGAATAAACAGGGAACAAATAGAAAGGATACTTACAAGATATGTCCATTAGCATGTACGCTGGGGCAAATATTTGGCTAAAAAGAACCCAAAACAGGACAGTCGGTTTCCCCAAAATATTTGGGTTCATCTGTGAAAAATTACCATTTGAATGAAAGTTTAAAAGTCTACTACTTCCAGAGGAATTCTCAAGTAATACTTATTTCCTCCAAAGAAAAGTGGCGAAAAACTCAATATCCATGTGGATACATTCAGAATATGTGTTAATTTTTCAAAAATGAATTCATGGGGTGTGGGCATCATTGACTAGGCCAGCATTTATTGCCCATCCCCAAGTACCCTTGCATTATGTCAGTGTACTTTTCTGCATATAATCAATCTAGGCTGAAGATAAATGAGTAGATTTACATGATTGTACTTGGTCATTGTAATTAAATCTTGATACTTCACATTTGAAAAGTTTCAATTTCAGCTGAAACAGTCCGGGAAGCATCAATTCCTTTCAGGTAGTGAACAGCCACCATGCTTCAGAACCGATGCTGAGTGTAAAAGACTGCCAATGGAGAGGCAAAAGACGAGGCAGGAGACATGAGAGTTAAATAAACATTTTACTTCAGAAATATCAATTTATTTTTTAAATAAGTCAAAATCTTTCTGTTACAATCTTTAAAGATGCATTTGAAATGTTTTAGACAAGTATGAAAATATAAACATTCCACTAAGTCACATCTACACAAAGATGTGTGAAAGTAAAACTCACTGCCTATTGAATGTTTATTAAAGGCATGAATGATCTCAATACCGAAACTGTCACTCATTTCCATTTGCAGATTAACAAAGTGGCTGCTGAGATTTGAATGTTATACAGACCTTGGTCTAGATCAAGGACCACAGTAAAAAAATTGATGCTAGACAAACAACCCCTTCAAATGGTTCAAGGGAGCTCTGATCAGCAGCATCCCAGAGTAATGAGGACAATTAGTTTCACAAGGTTTGCAACATTGGCCCCTTCTCGACAATATGCTCCACCAAATTTGTGGCCTAAGTGAATAATATTAGTCGCCACAAGGATGTTTCAGATTTACACTGGCAGTGTTAAGTGGTCTCCATCAAGCAGCACCAATCATCATCTACGCAGCTTGTAAATGGCAGTGGGGTGTTGAGGAGTCACCTGCTTTATGTGGATGATGTGTTTTTGGTGACCCTCCCATATTTGCAGTAGCTTAGGCAGGCTCTTCACAAAGTCCCTCAACAGAAATGGGTCTTCTCACTGCTCAGCAACAGGCTGCAGATTTCCCTTCCTGAATATAAAAGCTTGGCAGGTGTTGATGGTTTTATTCCTCTTTGACTATTCTTCTCTCTTGAATATCCTTTTATTATCTTCTGAGGTGGCTAAAGTTTTGTAGATGGCTGCAGCAGAGTTGGTTTGTGCATTACTTCACTCTGTGGATAAAAATATTATAGAACTTGTGACACAAGGCCATTGGAAAAGGAGAGAATTCTGCAAATACTAGGCAAGCAGAGCGCAGCATGCAAGTCATGCGTAACTGCACAATATACATGGTTTTTTTTTTAAATTCTATGTATATTAGTGACTTTATAAAGCTTTGACAAACTAACATACACATTATATGCAATACGTTCCAACTATGTTTCGTGTACAAGATGTGAAAAATTAACTCTATAACTTACCACATTGGAAATGAATTTTTTTCTTCCTGAAGTATTTTGAGTAGCTTAACTATCATTTCTTCAGATCATGTTTTCTGTTACTAAATCATATCCTCTTCAGTATGCCTTGGGCCTTTGGTAATTAAAGTCAACCTTCTTCCTTGCCACTTCTTTTTGAGATAAAGAGCTTGCATTTATAAAGAGCCTTTCACCACCCCAGGACGTCACAATGCATTTTACATGTACCTTTGAAGTTGGTCTCTGCTCTAATCTATGTTCCCTGTAATTTTGTAGGATTTTTTTTCAAATTCAGAACTTTTGGAATATTTTGAAACGAGGAGTCACCTAAATACTTACCTCTCCTGAACTAGGAGCATGACACCTTGAATTTTATAAACTGATCTTAATCAACAATAAAATATGCCTCCGATTGCTATCTCTGCTTCCGAACTGAATTTCCCTCCTTTACCATCTCTGCTACTAGCACTGTGTGCTATGATATTAATCGGCATTAGACCTTAAGACACAAAGCGGCTCACCAAAATGATAAATTTGCATAATCCGAATAGATTATTTCCCTGCAATATTTTTCCAAATATCCAGTGCTTCCAGCTGAGCTGCATCATTGAAATCTCCCAGAAACTTGCAAGAAAGAGTATGACCCCCATTTTTGGAAATAATTACTTATCTCCTGTTTCTCGTCACTTCAAGAAAATTATGATTTCAAGCACATAGGAGGCACTTTTGTTTATGCGAAAATACAAATCATAGTCAGACACTCCAATATTAAGGGGGAGTTAATAAACTTGGGCGCCTTTTGCAACACATCTACAGATCAAATAGCAGAACATAATTAAATTTTGTTTCGAAACCACCTCCAGAGTTGTCATTCTGTGCATTATTATCATATCAAATGCTCCTCTGAAATACATATTCAAGCACGTCATTTTCTGCAGCCAATACAAAGCTATACTCTTATTACAGAAAGCTATTTGCATAAACCCACCACTTCCTGCCAAATATCATACAGCAACAGTGAAACTCATTCAATTTAATTCTAAACGAGTAACTTTTTTTTGAGAATGATGTGCACCAAGCTGTTTTGGGTAATTATTGTGCCTGCCAAAGAAAGGGACACTAGCATTCCAAATTAAATACCTTCCTACTTTATACATCCAGTGCCAAAATCAAACATTCAAAATTGACTGCAAAAACAAACATTAGAACTCAAACCATGATACAAACATACATACAAACATATGAATTGGGAGCAGGGGTAGGTCACTCAGCCCTCCAAGCCTGCTCCACTATTCAGTATGATCACGTTTGATCTGATCAGAACTTTCACTTCACATTCTTGCCTAGCCCAGATATCTTTTCACTCCCTTGTTTATCAGGAATCTATCTACCTCTGTCTTAAAAATATTTAAATCACGGTGGCACAGTGGTTAGCATTGATGCCTCATGGCACCGAGGTCCCAGGTTCGATCCCGGCCCTGGGTCACTGTCCGTGTGGAGTTTGCACATTCTCCCCGTGTTTGTGTGGGTTTCGCCCCCACAAACCAAAGGATAGGTGGATTGGCCATGCTAAAATGACCCCTTAATTGGAAAAAATTAATGGGTACTCTAAATTTATTTTTTTTAAATATTCAAGGTGCCTCTGCCACCTTTTGAGGAAGAGATTCCGAAGTTTCACAACTCTCAGAGAGAAAAAGCTTTTCCTCATTTCTGTCCTAAATGAGTCTTACTTTGAAACAGTGGCTCCTATTCTAGATTCTCCCACAAGAGGAAACATCTTTTCCACATCCACCTTGTCAAGTCACCTCATGCTGTCTAGTCTGTTCAACCTTTCCTCATAAGACAACCCATTCATTCCAGATATTAATCTAGTGAACCTTCTCTGAACCTCTTCTAATGCACTTACATCACATCTTTCATTAAATAAGGAGGCCAATACTGTCTGTACACAGTACGCCAGATGTAATCCCACCAATGCCCTGTAGAACTGAAGCATAACCTCCTTTTCCTGTATTCAATTCCCCTTGCAATAAACAATAACATTCTATTAGCTTCCCCAATTGCTTGTTGCACCTGCATGATAACCTTTTATGATTCATGACCAAGGACACCCTGATCCCTCTGCACCTCATAGCTCTGCAATCTCTCACCATTTGGATAATAGGCCTCTTATTTGTCCTGTCAAAGTGGATCACCTCGCATTTTTCTACATTATATTCCATTTGCCAGATCTTTACAGACTGTGTATATCCTTTAGTACCCTCTTTAGGTCCTATTTACTACTTAATTTCCTAGCTTTGGGTCATCAGCAAATTTAACAACTATGCCATTAGTCTTTTCATCCAAATCATTTATATAAATTATAAAGAGTTGAGGTCCCAGGCCTGGTCCCTGTGGTTCATCACACCACATATCCTGCCAACCAGAAAATGGGGCATTTATGCCTACTCTCTGACTTTCAACATGGCAAAGTATTGCTGCTCGTACACTTTATGGCCAAGACAGTATTTTTTTTGAGACGGCTGCTCATTCCTAATTTCCCTTGAATTGAGCATTTCAAAGGATAATTAAGAATCAAACATATTGCCGTACAAAGATTTGCAGGTTAGGTGGATTGGCCATGCTAAATTGCCCCTTAAGTGTCCAAAATGTTAGGTGGGGTTACTGGGTTATGAGAATAGGGAAGAGGTATGAGCTTAAGTAGGGTGCTCTTTCCAAGGGCCAGTGAAGACTCGATGGGCTCCTTCTGCACTGTAAGTTCTATGATTCTGTGGGTCTGGAGTCACAAGTAGGCCAGACCAGGGTAAAGACAGCAGATTTCCTGCCCTAAAGGACATAATAATAATAATAATAATCACTTATTGTCACAAGTAGGCTTCAATGAAGTTACTGTGAAAAGCCCCTAGTCGCCACATTCCAGCGTCTGTTCGGGGAGGCTGGTACGGGAATTGAACCCGCGCTGCTGGCCTTGTTCTGCATTACAAGTCAGCTATTTAGCCCACTGTGCTAAACCAGCCCCATGGGTGAACCAGGGATTTTACAACAATGAATATTCTAGATTGAATTCAAATTCCATCAGATGCCTAGGTGGGATTTGATCCTGTGTCCCCAGTGAATTAGCCTGGGCCTCTGGATTAGAATTGTGCCAGAATCTCAACCTAACATTAATTATTGAGGAAATACTGTTTTTGGTGTCATCTTGCAATCAGCGATATAAATCTCAAAATTTCAAAAGGCATGCTCTGTCCAACTTCAGACTTGGCAAATAGATAGCAATCCAAGTGTCCACGTCAAGGTGGTCTCTGGTATCAGTGTGGATAAACAATTTACCAGTTTACTTCAGTAATAATTACAGCTACTTTAAAGCAGTAAGTACACACGGAGCCCTGAATTTTGCAATAAAAATAAGTGAGGCTATCAGCTCTCACTGTCATTAAGGAGCAAACTTCTGCCACCCGTACATGCACAGTTGTGTGTGGAATCCAGAAAGCTGCTATCCAAGGGTTTCTACTCCTCAAACACTGCATTATGCCAGTATGTCAATGAGAGCTTTGGCACTTAAATACACGAATAGTGCGAAGTTCCTGTACTAGCCCACTAGGTATCCTGAAAAAGATAGGGCTTGTCGATTAGAGCATAAATTAATTTTCAACAGTATGAAAAATCTTAATAACCACCAAACCAACATCTCTGGCATAGGAAACTAACTTATACAAGTGTGATGTTTCATTCCTTCAAATTTAATGAATGTTGGAGATTTTCAAAAACTAAATATTTACTTTGTGTTTGTTTCTTTTATCTCTCTCACACAGGCAACCCCGTCTTTTTTCTCTCTCTGCATATGATTTGACATTTAATTAACGGCTCCAAACAGGCATTTCTGAGCTTTCCAAAGATTCTTCAATGCGATTGCTTGAGGAGGCATACCATTTCCTGTCCTATTTGCACAGGTCCCAGACACCCTGTTGAGGTTATACCATTATGTTGGCAAAAATCCACAGAAAGTCTGTGGGAGCTATTCTCTCCCCTCTGACCATATAGGTCTATGGCAAACAGATTTCTCATTACTGATGAATCCACCTTGGAGTATAATGTTCAGGATGACCCAGCAGGTAGAATTGTAGGACAGAGTCACGAGATCAGAAACGGCCTGTGTTTTTAGCTGATCTAAGTTAAGAGGCAGAAGGGAAGCTACAGGTTGCGCATGCATTTTTAGACTAGATTAGTTCAATTGGCTAACAACAACCTTGGGGATCAGATGAACACAAACAGTATGAGATCCAACCCCATTCGGGGCCTGCCTTCTTGGGTTACCTACAATTTTTTTTTAAAATCACAGCACTTCACTACGGTTCAGCAAATAATCGCCAAGGTTCTGCCTTTGGGCAGAGAATTTATGATTCATTGGCTACAAAGGGAAAGTCAAACAAGGTCAGCACTCCCAACCATCATCCATTAACTCTGGGTCTATTGACAACATTCATTTGCTATACTGAGTTACATGAAGATGAATGACCCTTTCAGCGAGACACCAAAGGACTTGGAGGTAAGAATCGTCAGAATAACACGCAAAACAAAGTAACATGAAAGTTTCCAGGGTTCAGAGAACACTGGTCGGTAGTTTGTAACTTCTGCAACAGATGTCAAAAGTTAGTTGTCAATTTCATTTTATATTTTGTTCATTCATGGTCCAAATTGTCTGGAAACTGAAGACAACAAATCTTGAAGGGAAAAGCACTGAACACGAAAACAGTTACAAAAAAGACTTTTGAAGTCTGGCTCAAAACGAGAATTCCATTTCTTCTGGATTCATTAAACATGAAACACTCGATCAAACGTTGAGACTAAAAGACAGCAGACACTCCCCATTCAAAAAAACTCTCCATTTCACAGACAGGTAGGTGGCATCCTGTGCCAATCTCCAGATCTCCACTTGATTTGGGTTTGAGTAAGGTGGTAACTCTGCACTGTTGCTCCCTTCTCCCATTGAGTTAAACTGGACAGGAGGAGGCCATTCGGCCCATCCTGTCTGTGCAGCTCTTCCCAGTGTGTCATGCCCTATCCTTACCGCTTTAAACGGCAGTCCCTCCAGAATCCTGAGCAGGAGCTGAAAACCCTCCGGCGTGTCCACCTGCCCGCCATAGCGCTGGAAGTGAGGGGGAGGTCCCCAGTTAAACCGAGCCCCCCAGCCGCTCCCAGGCAGCGCCGCCGCCGCCGCCGCCGCCATCTTAGCAACCGCCAACCGAACGGGTGGGGGAGTGGGCAGTACCACCGCCAGGGGGGTGGGGGGTATATAGGACCCTCAACAACATCACCACAGACTCTTAACCGCTTCCTTCGCACTGAGCCGCCTGTAACATAGGGCAAAATAACATTCTAATTTTAAATATTTGAGTATAAGACGACTGAACTCCGTTGAATAGGTGTACAGAAATAAATATCACCCCGAGAGGCTGATTTAGGTGGTTGAGCCGGCGTTGCCTGCTGTAGGTTACCATGGAGACGGGCTGGGGCATGGGGATAAACGGGGTCAGTGATGGGGAAGGGGCGTGTGATGGGGAGGGGAGGGGCGTGGGTGACGCGAGAATTAAAGCACCGGGATGTGGGGGTAGGGACGTGGGACAGGGGACATGGTGCTGGGGAGTGTAGTGGGGAAGGGGGGTGTAATAGGGAAGGGTGAGCGGGAGGGGGATGTGGTTCGTGGGGTGGGGGGGAGGGGAGGAGGATGTGGTTCGTGGGGGGGGGGCAGGGGGATGTGGTTCGTGGGGGGGGGGGGGAGGGGAGGAGGATGTGGTTCGTGGGGGGGGGGCAGGGGGATGTGGTTCGTGGGGGGGGGGGGATGTGGTTCGGGGGGAGGGGGATGTGGTTCGGGGTGGAGGGGGATGTGGTTCGGGGGGGGGGATGTGGTTCGGGGGGGGGATGTGGTTCGTGGGGGGGGGGAGGGGGATGTGGTTCGTAGGGGGAGGGGGATGTGGTTCGTAGGGGGGAGGGGGATGTGGTTCGTGGGGGGGAGGGGGATGTGATTCGTAGGGGGGAGGGGGATGTGGTTCGTAGGGGGGAGGGGGATGTGGTTCGTAGGGGGGAGGGGGATGTGGTTCATAGGGGGGAGGGGGATGTGGTTCGTGGGGGGGAGGGGGATGTGGTTCGTGGGGGGGAGGGGGATGTGGTTCGTGGGGGGGAGGGGGATGTGGTTCGTGGGGGGGAGGGGGATGTGGTTCGTGGGGGGGAGGGGATGTGGTTCGTGGGGGGAGGGGGATGTGGTTCGTCGGGGGGAGGGGATGTGGTTCGTGGGGGGGAGGGGATGTGGTTCGTGGGGGGAGGGGGATGTGGTTCGGGGGGAGGGGGATGTGGTTCGTGGGGGGAGGGGGATGTGGTTCGTGGGGGGAGGGGGATGTGGTTCGTGGGGGGAGGGGGATGTGGTTCGTGGGGGGAGGGGAGGGGGATGTGGTTCGTGGGGGGGGTTCGTGTGGTGGGATGCGTGGGGGAATTAGTGGAGGGGGGTGTGTGAGAGGTTAGTGGGGAGGTGGCCTGTGAGGGGGTGTTAGTGGGGTGGCGGGGCATGGGGAGGTTTGCGCTCGTGAGGAAGGGGGTCGGGGGGTTTACTGGGGAGGGGGCTATGGGAGGCTCATTGGGAGGCGGGGCATGGGGAGGTTTGCGCAAGTGGTGAGAAAGAGGGTCAGGGGGATTTACAGGGGAGGGGATATGGGAGGTTTGTGGGAAGGGTCAATGGAGGGGTCCATTGGGGAGAATGTTAGTGGGGGGGGGGGGGTTTGTGTAGAAGAGAGCATGGTGAGTTACCGGCAAGGGGGGGAGGGGGGGGGGTTAGTGAGGTGTGGGTGTCTTAGTGGGGAGGGGGCTGGGGTTAGTGGGGAGGGGGATGTGGGAGTTTACTGGGGAGAGAGCCATGAAAGAGTTAGTAGGGAGAGCGTGTGGGGGGGGGGGGGGCTGCAAGTTAGGTGGTTTATGGGGATAGGGCAGGGGAGTGGTTGCTCTTTCAGAGGAACTGTAAAGACCCGATGGGCTGAATGGTCTCCTACTACGCTGTGGGCATGGGGGATTATAGGGAGGGGGCATGTGGGACGATGGGGAGAATGGTGAGGAGGGGATGGGGGCATGGGAAATAATGGAGAGGTGGGTTAGGAGCCAATGGGGAGGAGATAGATTGGGGATATAAGGGGGGGAAAGTTGAGAATGGGGAGGTCGAGAATGGAATGATGGGTAATTGGGGAGAGGGAATGGGCATGGGGAGGAGGGAAATGTGGGAAGGAATTGGTGGAGGAGAAATGGGGTGACGGGAATGAGGGAGGGAGGAGAATGGGCTAGGGACGGGAAAAAATGGAAAGGGAGTGGGTAATGGGAGGGATTGGATTGGATTTGTTTATTGTCACGTATACCGAGGTACAGTGAAAAGTATTTTTCTGCAAGCAGCTCAACGGATCATTAGAAAAGGGAATGAAACAAAATTCAAGAAAATACATGAGAATACAATGTAACTACATAAGCATTGGCATCGGTTGAAGCATACAGGGTGTAGTGTTAATGAGGTCAGTAAATAAGAGAGTCATTTAGGAGTCTGGTGACAGTGGGGAAGAAGCTGTTTTTGAGTCTGTTCGTGCGTGTTCTCAGACTTCTGAATCTCCTGCCCGATGGAAGAAGTTGGAAAAGTGAGTAAGCCGGGTGGGAGGAATCCTTGATTATGCTGCCCGCTTTCCCCCGGCAGCGGGAGGTGTAGATGGAATCAATGGATGGGAGGCAGGTTCGTGTGATGGACTGGGCGGTATTCACGACTCAGTGAAGTTCCTTGCGGTCCTGGGCCGAGCGGTTGCCATACCAGGCTGTGATGCAGCCCGATAGGATGCTTTCTATAGTGCATCTGTAAAAGTTGGTAAGGGTTAATGTGGACATGCCGAATTTCCTTAGTTTCCTGAGGAAGTATAGGCGCTGTTGTGCTTTCTTGGTGATAGCGTCGACGTGAGTGGACCAGGATAGATTTTTGGTGATGTGCACCCCTAGGAATTTGAAACTGGAGGGTGGGGGATTGTCGAGGGAAGAGTGGGGAGGGAATGAGGAATGTTGAGAGGGATTGGGGTGGGTGAGGATGTGGAGAGGGGAATAGAGGGGAGGGGTTAGATTGGGGGAGGGGGGACAGGAATAGGAAAGGGGAATGGGAGGAAAGGAAAGTGATAGGTGGGAGCGAGGGGAATTTGGGGTGTGAGGGATTGTGAGAGATTGGTAGTGTGGGCGATGGGAGAATGGGGTGTGAGGGGGTGGAGAATATGGAGAGTGAACTGGAGATTTATATAGGCAAGAGGGTGGATGTGGGATTGAGGTGAGGGGGAATGTGGGGACACAAGGAATAGGATGAGGCCAATCAACGCATCTTTCCCAGTAATTTAACCCTTTGGAGTCTCGGTATAATTCTAGTATATCTACATTGCATTCTCTTCAAGGGCAAAAATAACCTTTCTGAGGTGTAGAGCTCATAATGAAACACAACGGTTCCCAATGTGAACTAATCAGTACTTTGTACAGCTGAAGCATTCTACCCATTTGTATTCCAACATTTTGTTCAAGAAAGTTTGTCTCTGAGTCATGTGTTAAACTTCTCTGCCAGATCAAACATGCAAAGCAGAGTGTTCTTGTGGGGACTCTGTGATGCTACTTCATCAGGACTGTCCTTAACCAAGAGTGAAAGGTTCAACCTAAGTGCACCGTGGATCTCGGATGAAGTAAAATGATTGTCGGGGACTACTTGAGGATTAGGTCCAGGATGACAAAGCGTTGTTGAACTCTACCGGAGAACTGGGAAGCACTTTGCTGAAAAATCAATGTTATATTGTCTATTTAAGTGCAATTCATAGTTTCTACAATTTTCCTGTTCGTGTTTAATCTACATTTACTTTAGTTTGTTTACAGTAAAAGTTTTACAAAGTGAAATCTTGTCCACCTTTTCTTTTCTGTTGGGGTTGTTTGGTAAATTTGATTCTTTCCTGTTACTGGTCTCCACGGGGATCTTAACCCTTGATTGTGAATATAAACCGATCCCATCCTCCATGTTCCTTCTGAACTGCAACAATTCATCAGGCTGTCCCTGAATGAATATGTACAATGGTGACTCCACACAGTGATTGCAATCTGTCCTTTGTATGTTTAAGTTTGGGCTGAGCTTGTTAATGTACACAGCAATGGATGGAAAAACTAAGATGGATCAAGAGTGCTGAACGACTGAGGATTTGGGTTCTTTACTGCATCCACAGAACTGAGATTCAATCGTATCTCTTGAAGAGCACATGAAAGACCAAGGGACTCAGAACATGAACGTTTTGTCAAACTCTCATTGATGACAGTCCTTCTTCATTCCTCAAGTCTACTTGTGTTTCCTTTACCAATGATCTCCATTTGGTACTGGCGTACTCATTCCATGGAGCTCCACTTTGGGTACATTATGCACAGCCAGATTACTCACAATGTAATACTGGAAACTTCACTCTCCTTTGAGAGATTGACAGGAACAGATTCTTCCATTCTCTGCGCATCTGTGGAACACTCCAGAAGCTCAGCACAGCTTTTAATTATGGCTTCCATCATCAGCAGCTGTACTGGAACTGCTGGGAAGTGGGTCAACCAGGGAGAGAAATGTGCCAAATTAATAATGGAAGGTTTGAAAATATCATTGAAATCTCAGAGCGTATGCGATAGAAGTTTGAGTGTCACAAAGGTAATGTCTGTCCTCTAATTGTTTTCAGAATCACTATTCATTTTCTATATTCAATCTGAAATTTTCATCACATAATTGAATGTAACATATTAAATACAAAATATGGCCAAACCATGGCTTACAAGGGAAATTAGAGATAGTATTAGATTCAAAGAAGAGGCATACAAATTAGTGAGAAAAAGCAATAGACCTGAGAATTGGTAACAGTTTAAGCAAAGGCAGACCAAGGGATTGATTAAGAAGGGGAAAATACAATTTGATAGGAAACTATCAAATGACATAAAAACTGACTAAACATTTTGTTTTAGAAAATCTTTTATTTAGGTGTTTAAAATGTTAACAATTTTACACGTCAACTTTCAACAAAAAAAACAATATAACCAACCAACCCCCCACCCCCCGCGTGCACAGACCCCGACTTACACAGGCAATGTTACCCTCCCCAACACCCCTCCATTGGCTCTCCTTTCCCATCTCTCCCATGCCTCCCCTTCCCCCACTACCCCTACCCACCTGCTGACAGCTTAATTCTTCTCTAAGAAGTCGATGAACGGCTGCCACCTCAGAAATGGGGGAATTCATAACAGAAAACAAAGAAATGGCTGAGGAACTAAATTCGTACAGTGCTTCTGTCTTCACAAAGAAAGACATGAATAATGTACCAGAAGTTCTGAGAACACAAGTTTTTGTGAGAAGCTGAAGCTGAAGGAAATTAGTAAAGAAATGGTTTTGGGGAAATTAATGGGATTGAAGATGGACAAATCTCCAGGGCCTGATATCTTGATCCCAGAGTACTTAAGGAACTGGCCCTAGAAATAGTACATCCAGGGGTGGCACGGTGGTGCAGTGGTTCACACTGCTACCTTTGGCGCTGAGGACCCAAGTTTGATCCAGGCCCTGGGTCACTGTCTATGTGGAGTTTGCCCATTCTCCCCGTGTCTGCGTGGGTTTCACCCCCACAGCCCAAAGGTGTGCAGGTTAGGTGGATTGGCCACACTAAATTGCCCTTTATTTGGAAAAAAAATAATTTGATACTCTAAATTTGAAAAAAAATAGATCCATTAGTAGTCGTTTTCCAAAATTCTTTGTACTCTGGAATGATTCAGACAGATTGGAAGGTAGCGAATGTATCCCTGCTATTCAAAAAGGGAGGTAGAGAGAAAATGGAACTATAGACCAGTGAGCCTAAATCCGATAATAGGGGAATTGCTGGAGTCCATTATCAAGGATTTCATAGCACAGTATTTGGTAAGCAGCGGTGTAATCAGACAAAGTCAGCATGCATTTATGAAAGGAAAATCATGCTTGACAAATCTACTAGAATTCTTTGAAGATGTAACTAGAGGAGTTGACCAGGCAGAACTGATGGATATGGTTTATTTAGACTTTCGACGAGGTCTCGCAACAGATTAATATATAGAACAGTACAGCACAGAACAGACCCTTCGGCCCTCAATGTTTTGCCGAACAATGATCACCCTACTCAAACCCACGTATCCACCAACCCCCCCTTAACCTTACTTTTTTTTTAGGACACTACGGGCAATTTATCATGGCCAATCCACCTAACCCGCACATCTTTGGACTGGTGGGAGGAAACCGGAGCACCCAGAGGAAACCCACGCACACACGGGGAGGACGTGCAGACTCCGCACAGACAGTGACCCAGCCGGGAATCGAACCTGGGACCCTGGAGCTGTGAAGCATTTATGCTAACCACCATGCTACCGTGCTGCCCGTAAAGTTAAAGCGCATGGGATTACGGGCTGTGTCTGGAGATGGATAGAAAGATGGTTAGGAGACAGGAAGCAAAAAGTTGGAATAAATGCGTCTTTTCCTGATTAGCAGGCAGTGACTAGTGGGGTACCGCAGGAATCTGTGCTCGGACCCCAAACCAGACGGAATGGTCCGCCTATGTGGGAATTACAAGTTGACTATCAATATAGCTTTGAGACTCGACCGCTACCCCATGACTCACATTGAGGATCTGTATGCTAAATTGGCTGGTGGGTGCTCGTTTACGAAGCTAGATATGAGTAATGCGTATATGCAACTTAAATTCAACAGGTCCTCTCGTCAATATGTTACAATAAGTAGATAGATACCACTGGAACCTATAAGAGTACACCCGGCTATCTTTTGGAGTCTCATCGGCGTGTGCAATATTTTAGCGTGTTATGGAGAATATCCAGCGGGAGTTGCTGCACGTCACAACTAATTTGGACGGTGTGCTGGTCATGGGGGCGACCAACCAGGAGCACTTGAAGAATCTGGAAGTGATGTTGCAATGCTTCTCCCAGTTTGGCGCCCCCTGTGATGGGCGAAGGGCATGTTTCACGCAAAAGAGATGGTCTACTTAGGTTATCGAGTGGACCACAACGGCTTCCACCCAGTGGCGAAGAAGTGCGTGCGATCCAGTTGGCTCCTGCCCCAAAGGATGCATCGGAACGCCATTCATTTCTGGGACTGGTCCATTATTATGGGAAATTAGTCCTGAGTCTCGTGGCCATTCTGGTTCCTCTGCATCTGCTCCTTAAGAAGCACCAGGCCTAGCTATGGGGTGCAGCCCAGGAAGCAAATTTTCTGTGTGTCAAGAGACGGTTGTTGTCTTTGGGAATGCTGACATACTACGATTTGGGCTGTTGATCGTTACGTGTGATATGTCGTCCTTATGGATCAGGGCTGTTCTGGCCCATTGAATGCCTAATGGTCGGGATCGGCCCATCACTTTTGCATTCTGAATGCTGATTACGGTCGAGAGTAAATAGGCGCAAATCAAGAAGAACGGTCTTGCGGTGGTATTCAGAGTAATAATGTTCCACCAGTACCTCTACGGCTGCTATTTCTACATCGTGATGGATCATAATCCATTACTTCGTCTTTTCGGGAGGACAAGGCAATCCTGCCTATTGCGTCGGCACGATCCAGCGCTGGACCATTGTTGCTGGCCCTTATGAGTACTCCTTCGAACATCAGCGAGGGACCCACATTGCGTACACTGATGCATTGAGCCTGTTACCATTGGCAGCTAAAGGCCATAGCCCCCCTCAGGCAGATGAAGTTGTCGCATTTTTAAATTTCATGGACTCCTTGCCGGCCACCTCATCGCGTATCTGCAACTGGACTCGGACAGACCCAATGCTCACTAAGGTACAGAATCTTGTTTTGTTTGGTGGCCAGCGTCGACAGCTACTGGGGGAACTGCAAGCCTACTCCTCCAAGATGTCCAAGTTGAGTGTGGAAGACGGTATTCTACTATGGGGCATGCAGGCCGGGCAAAGGGTCAAGAGTTTGTCTTGAAGGACCTGCACAACGGAAATCCAGGGGTGTCTAAAATGAAAACGTTGGCACGGAGCTGTCTGGTGGCCAGGAATGGATACGGACATCGAGACGGTGGCTCAGCAGTGCTTTGTTTGCCAGGAACGCAAGAAATTCCTACAGCCACGACCTTCATCCCTGGGAGGGGCCGGCCCACCCGGGGGCCTAGGTTCACGCCAGCTTTGCTGGTCCGTTCATGGGCTCAATGTTCGTTCTTTTGATAGATCCCATGTTGTTAGAGGTCAAAAGAATGATGGCGATCACCTCTCGCGCGATCATTGAGAGGCTGCATATCTCTTTTTCGGTGCATGGTATCCCCGCTATCCTCAGGGATAATGGGGCTTCTTTCACCAATGAGGAGTTCTGGGTGTTCCTGGAGGCCAACAGGATTCAGCATGTGTGGGCGGTCCCTTGCCACCCGGCATCTAATGGGTTGGCTGAGCAGCCAGTTCAGACATTTAATAAGGGGGCTCCAGAAACAGACTTCGGGTTCCATGGCTCAGTTTTGTGTATAAAATTGGCCAGTTTGGGACTTGCCTGCTCAGATCCGGTTGGGTACCTGAAACCTGGTAAATAAACTTTTGTTTCATTTGTTACAAATCGGTGGGCGACTCATTAGTATCCAATCAGCACCGACACAGAAGGGTTTCAACTCTGATTGAGTACTTCCATTATCTGGGGCTGGTTTAGCTCACTAGGCTAAATTGCTGGCTTTTAAAGCAGGCCAGCAGCACGGTTCGATTCCCGTACCAGCCTCCCCGGACAGGCGCCGAAATGAAATGAAAATTGCTTATTGTCATGAGTAGGCTTCAATGAAGTTACTGTGAAAAGCCCCTAGTCGCCACATTCCGGCGCCTGTTCGGGGCGACTAGGGGCTTTTCACAGTAACTTCATTGAAGCCTACTTGTGACAATAAGCGATTTTCATTTCAACATCTATTTAGGATCAATGTAGTTGCTTGGTCAGACTCTTTGCTGGTGTTTCAGTGTAATATTATGAAGTTACTCTCATAGTGCCTGATTAGTAATAGTTTATTCCTGTGTAAAGGACATTCAAAATATAGTACTGCAATACAAGTTGGTTAACAAAATGAATTTACCAAACAAAGGCTGAAAGTGAGAGAAAACTCACTGGTGCAGCTATTGTCTTTAGACAATAGCTGCACCACCAAAATATATATCCACCTTGAATGAAAAACCAGCATTAGGGCACTACCTAGAAAAATAAACTAAATGTTGTTTCGCAGAACAGGTAATTTAAACAAAGTGAATACATTCTAAAATGAGGATAATCTACTGAGAAGAGAAGGGCGATAATAGATTTTAAAAGTAAAGGGCTGGTTAGGCTGGGATAGTTTTCCTTACAGCAGAGAAGGCTGAGGGGGAACCTAATTGAGTTGTGCAAAAGTATGAGGGACATAGATAGGGTGGATAGGAAGAAGTGTTTCCCCTTCGTACAGGGGTCAATAACCAGGGGGCATAGATTTAAGTTAAGGGACAGGGGGGGGATTTGAAGTGAAAACTTTTGCACCCAAAAGCTGGTGGGAATCTGTAACTCACCCTCTGAAAGGCTGGTAGAGGCAAAAACCCTCACAACATTTAAAAAGCATTTAGATGAGCACTTGAAATGCCATGACATTCAAGGATACAGACCAAGTGTGGAAAATGAGATTAGAATAGATAATGGTGGCCAGTACAGACGCGACGGGTCAAAGGGCCTCTAGCTGTGTTGCAAAAAACAATGATTTCTTAGTCCTACACAAGTGCTTTGGAGTTTACTCAATGTCCAAAACAGAGGACAGTATAGTTCTGATTGAGTACTTCCATTATCAACATCTATTTAGGATCAATGTAGTTGCTTGTTATAGTTTTTCAAAGGTAAAATACTGCCGAAATCTGAAACAAAAATGTTGGAAATACTCAGCAGGCAGCATCTGTGGACACAGAAATAGAGCTAACATTCCAGGTCAATACCCTTCTATTGGAAAAAAAGAGATGTCATACGTTTTAAGCAACTGAATGGGATGATGGTGAGACAAAGAACAAAAGGCAAGGTATGTGATCAAGTGGGAGGGCAAGAGAGATAAAAGACAAAAAGCTTCATCATGTAAGGCTAAAAGGAATGGGAGTGGGACAACCAAAGGAGTAAAAGATCTTTGCAGAGAAGGTGTGAATGCAGAATGATGAACAGTTGTCATCCGAACATAAAACAAGGGGAGAAAGGGAGAGAAACAAATGGGGGAGGGGGGTAAATCTAGCAAACAAAAGTGAACCAAACAGGGGCAGAGGTAACAATCTAAAACTGTTGAATTCAATGTTGTGTCTGGAACACTGAGGTACCCAGTCGAAAGTGCTATTTTTCGAGCTCTGGTCTTTATTGTGTACATTTACCTCCATTAATTAGCGATGAGCATAATCCAGGCATACACACAATAACACCTTTTAGCCCTACATTGTATCTGGGACTGCTCCGATAACCTGGAATCACGTCAACAGCACTTTAAAGACATATTCCTGTCAGTCATTTTGTACGCGAGTGGGATTTAACAAGAATTCTTCGAGGGAAACAGCCTCCTGACATTAACGAAGCAATTGCGAACTTTGGAAAACGTGGTGCAAAGCAGCATTTGCCGCTGTCAATACACGAGAGAAGAGTTGTAAATAACGTCGAGAAGTACTCTCAGCATCTGAGCTGCGGAACAATTTAGAAGGTACGATAATGATTGCAATTTTTAAAAAAAAACTCCGTGTTGCTTTCACACACTCCTTGATTAACTATCGTCTGCTGTAAGTCCCCCTCAGTGTATTTTTTTTCCACAGGGCTCTTTGGCATTTTCTGCTGGCTTTGCCCTGCACAAAGATGGCGGGGGGTCCATTTAATGTTGATGTGATGGACGTGCCGCTTGACCAGTGGGAACACGAAGCTGGCCTCCATTCGCTAATCAGGTGTCGGCCTTTCGGGGCAGTGGGCGGGCGCTTGGGTTGTGACTGGGAGGCTGAGTTGTGCTGAAAGTTCCACTGTTTGTTACAATCTTCTTTGTAGCGAGTGAGCGATCGCAACACGGAACTTTGGTCAAGATTTTCATTGAAGATGAAGACGAAGCAGGTAGGAGCTCCCTGGTGTGCGGGTTCCAGGAGTTTTTTTCTTGTGCTCACTCCAGCTACGGAATGTTATATAAAGCCCCCCCCCCCCCCCAACCACCCCGAGCCTGCTGCACACTGCTCGCCTTCACAAAGTTCCAACTCCCCCAACAGCTGCCCCCTTTCCAAGCGTTGAACCTTTACGATGCAATTTAACATTACATTGCTAATTGCCCCCCCCCCCCCCCCCTCCTCCCCGACTTTGCAAGAGCCTCCTTTAACCCAAACCGGCGTTTAAGTGTTTTAGCAGAAGGTCTTTTAAAAAATATGTCGTCGGCAGGTCCCAAAAGAGGAGTCAGGAAGTCAGTTGAATGCAGGCAGTGCCCTGCCCACCAGTTGGCCCTCCCTGTAATGAAGCAGGTTGGCACAAGCACTTGTAATGGCACTCTTCACTCAGGGTGGCACAGGCGCACCTGGGAGGGAGGGTGTTTGAGGTGATGTTGAGGACGCTGCTCGAGTGCTGTTTGCAAGGCTAAATTACAATTGTTATTATCTGAATGTGGCTGTTGTCACAAGAAGTGGTGCCAGGAAATTGTCCAGTTTGCTTACCAGAGATTCAATCTGTGCTGTGTCGAGGAAGAATTATTTAAAGGTGCATGCTGCTGGTTGGAGGCAAGTGACAGAAAATGTGAGTGTTCCTGATTTAAACCAATAAAAGGCCTTTTCAATACCTGTAGAATATATTTTGTTTGCATTTCAAATTCTGAACATTAGAAAGTGGAATAACAAGGTTCAGCACTGTTCGATGTTGATCTCCCTCAGTTGGAAAAATAAAGTTGCAAACAACAATGGTGCTGAAGGTTCGCCGTGGTCCTCAGAGGCCCTGTCACTTTTTTTCCATTTATATTTGGCATCAAGAAAGTGGATTGTAAACATTCCAGCAGGCCTATGTCAGTCGGGTGGCACATATGGAAAAGCTCCTTGTGCAGATTATGTCATTATAAAGGTGCTTTGTGTAAACAGTAAAAACACTGGCAGGAAAGTGCTAGGTTTTCAGCAGTGAGTAGGCGAGTGAGACATAAACATTAAGATCTCAAAGGTTGTCACGTCATTTTGTTTCAAAAATATATTTTCATTTTACCCACGCCCTTTTCCACAGTTTTTCTCCCACTCTCTAATGGTGCTCAAAAAGTTTTCAGTACTTTGTCCAAATAGGCATTCTAAATAGGCACTCTATCAAGTTTGGGTTCAGATACTCAGGAAGAAATTCCAACTTCAGTGGTGGGTGGAGTGGAGGCAGTAACAGTAACTGGAAAGGAAATTGAGCAAAGTGCATAACAACAACTTGCATTTCCAGTCAGTTTACCAGCCGCACCCATTAACACCTGTCGTCTTCGCACCTCTGCCCTGGATTAGTCCATGAAAGGGAGGCCCATGGATGGCCTACCTGCCCCGCCACCAGTTACGGTTCGTATATGGGAAATTAATGCCCATATAGGGTTTAATCGTGCCATCATTGGTATTAACCTTGCGGCAGGATGGGGGGGCTCACCATATGGGGAGCACACCATATGGGGAGCATAATAAGCAAATCCACGCAGGGTTGCTTGCGGGCTTCTGGGAGCTGAAGGGGGGGAGGTGAGTGTGAGAGATTCCTTGTTCAAAGGTACTCAGCCCTTGATTGAAGGACCCAACATCGGGAAGTGGGTGGCCTGCTGAGTGCCATCTCCTCTGTCCTTGCTGCAGACACCCCTTCCCTCTATCCCAATTGCATGACCCACTGCTGCCACCATTCATCTGTGGCCTGGGATTCAACACTGATAGTAGGTGGCTACTTGGGTGGCTATCGTACCAGCAGTAGCTATGCCTCCTCAGTGGTGCTGCCACTCAGTACAGCTGCTGGCCTCTGGCTGGCTGCTCAAGACGGGTGAAAGTCTGACCCTGGGTCCTTGATCCCAGGAAAGGCCCGCCACTGTACAGTTAAGCGCCTAAGTGGCACTTAATTCACTTAACACTGGGCTCTCCCCTGCTTTCCAACCAGTGGGCGAGACGCCCATTGTTTCCATTAAATACCGCTCTGTGATTGAGTACCAGACTAGGAGGCTCAATGACAAATCGTGCCTGGGAACATCTTTAAAGGATAATGGATACAGAGTATTTCTTCCATCTGCCCCCAACAATATTACTTTTAATCAAAGAATCATAGAATTCCTACAGTGCAGAAGGAGGCCATCCTGCCCATCGAGTCTGCACTGACCCTCCGAATGAGCACCCTACCTAGGCCCAATCCCCCACCCTATCCCTATAACCCCACCCAACCTTTGGACACAGGGGCAGTTTAGCATGGCCAATCCACCGAACCTGAACATCTTTGGACTGTGGGAGTAAACCGACACAGACACGGGGAAATGTGCAAACTCCACACAGACAGTACCCTGAGGTCGGAATCGAATCCAGTCCCTCAGTGTTGTGAGGCAGCAGTGCTAACCACTGTGCCGCTGTGCCGATATTTAATGTCAAGAAATAATTCAATATTTCTACTGTGTAGTTTGCTGAATATTCGTAATTTGACATTTAGGATCAGTAATTATGCCATTTGGCAGGAATCTCTTGCTTCTGTAGCTAATCCCAGCCCAACAGCATCCTGTGGACCGTGAGAACCTGGATCTCCATGGAGAGGAAAGCACTATTTTAAAAAAAAAACTGAATAGGTCTTAAACCTTATTTTTAACATGTACTAGATTGAGGAAGGCAGCCTCCAGAGCATATTGCACTTGGTGTTTAACCGTTGAATTATTCTTGTGACACACAAAGACCACCTGTCCAATTCCACGCTGCTGAGATTGAACTGATCAAAGACAAAATGATAACGGAGACAGAAAGAGAGTTAATATTTTGAGTTGAATGTGATTCTGAAGATAAGGCATATTCAACTCAAAATGTTAACTCTTGTTTCTCTGTCCACAGATGTTGCCAGACCTGCTGAGTATTTCTAGCACATTGTCTTTTTCTTCAGATTTCCAGTATCTGCAGTATTTTTTTGTTAACCTTATGATGTAAGGATCCTTCCTATCTATTCCCTTATTTCCTATTTATTTTACTTTATCATCATCTTGGTCCATGAATCTTCAATGGAGACATATCTTTACGTCGAGCAGAGGAAGTGAGGAACTCAAAAGTTTCAAAATAGTACACAGTGTTATGAAATTTTACCTTTTGAACAGAAGAACCCAGACGTTCTGGCACCTGAGAGATCGGAGGGATTTCATTCGATTGGTTGGCTTGTGGCCAATAGATGGGCCAGGGACAATATTCTGCCTGGCAACAGAGAGCGATTGGGTCCTGCCAGGTGGGGGTTTTGAAAGGACTCAGCAGAGAAAACGTCTGGATGTTGAGAGGAGATGCTTTGTGTGTCTCTCTCTCCTCTCTCTTGTGTGTGTGTGTGTGTGTCTCTCTCTCTCTCTCTCACAGTGAAAATCATTACAGACTGACAGCAAAGACATCCAACTGGTGGCCTTGACAGAAGAAAGATCGATGTGGAAAATACCCATCTGAACAAAGAGCCAAGAACATTACAGCACAGGAACAGGTCCTTGGCCCATCAAGCCTGTGTCCATCCAGATTCCTTATTTAGACCTACTACTTTTGCCCAAACGATCTGTATCCCTCCATTCCCTGCCCATTCATGTGTCTATCAAGCGACATCTTAAACGTCGCTATCATGCCTTCCTCCAACTTTGTCACTGGTAACGCGTTCCAGTCAACATTGCCCTCTACGTGAAAACCTTTCCCCATACATCTCCTCTGAATTTTCCCCCTCTCACCTTGAACCCTTGCCCCCTTGTAATTGAGCCTTCCACCCTGGGGAAATAAGTGTTTTATCCTTTTACTTTTAGTATTATGTTTACAACCCTCTTCCCAACTGTGTTTGTCCTGTGTGTGTTGAGGGAGTGGGGTGAGTTAAAGAGGGGAGGGGGTTTAGAAATTAGATAATAATTAACCAGTTGTATTTGCTGCCTATTTAATTATAGTTATTGTTATTAACAAAAATTTACAAACCTGGTGACTGTTAGTTATTGGGTGACCAAAGACTTTGGGTACGTTTAAAATTAAGAGTTAATTTCAACGATGTTGCGACTCTGGGTCAAGTGAGGCTGTAATTGACCGTGCACAAGTCATAACAATGGGAATGCGGCATAACAGGTGACTTCAGCTCCAGTAGTTTTTCACTCCCAATCACTGTCCATTGACATCTGCAGGAGGTGTACGAGTATGACAGTTGAATGAGGATGGAACCAACTCAGCTGTGTTACTCTCTCCAGTTAAATAGGGTATTAGCACCCACTGTCAGGGTCAAGGTTAATGTGAATATCTGAGAGAAGTTTCAGAGAACACCTAGTAGCTGACCACTTAGCCCAACGAGTAAACAATATCTCTGATAGGAGTCTCCTATGAATACCATAAGACCATGAAATAATAGGTGCTAATACCCTATTAACTGGGTTATGGGGATTGGGTAGAGATGTGGGTGTGAGTAGGGTGCTCTTTGTAAGGGCTGGTGCAGACTCGATGGGCCGAATGGCCTCCTTCTGCACTGTAAATCCTTTTTTTTAATAAATTTAGATTACCCAATTATTTTTTCCAATTGAGGGGCAATTTAGCATGGCCAATCCACCTACTCTGCACATTTTTGGGTTGTGGAGGCAAAACCCACGCAGACACGGGGAGAATGTGCAAACTCCACACGGACAGTGACCCAGAGCCGGGATCGAACTTGGGACATCAGCGCCGTGAGGCAGCTGTGCTAACCACTAGGCCACCGTGCTGCCCTCTGCACTGTAAATTCTATAATTCTACACCTGACTTCATTCTGTTAGCTTTCACCATTTAATTCAATCTATCCATTCGTAACTCTAGATCTTTTGCTGTTCTAGCGACCAGGGCTGATCACCTGCAAATCTCTTTATCTTCACCAATTGACCGCCTGATTTGACACCTTTCTATAGTCTTATCTAGTGTTTCATTTATCATGGCTTCCACAATGGTGATAGACGGCAGTCTTGTTTGACCCATGCCTGATTACACCAGGTTCAGTTTCACCAAACACTATCCTGATTATATCAGCCTGCATGGCTGGCGCAAGAGCAGTTGATGCCCTCGGCAAAAAATGCCCACACCAAAATTAACATTCAAAGGTTAATATCATGCATGAGTATGAATAAAAATTCTGCATTTATAATTAGATTTATTTTACATGGAAGATGAGAATATTCACCGATTATACATTCTTATTGTTCTACATTTTCCATCAGATATGTACGAGGAACAATGCACATCATAATGTGCCTTATGGCAACATGATGTAACACCATATATTCCTGCAACAATTGCTCAATGATTTTATGCGCCATTTACGCAGTCAGTAATCGTGGCGATAGAGTGGGCTGGATTAGTGTTTGACATTATTTACTGACTTGCATTTTTATAATCGTGATGTAGAAATTTGTAAAACTCCTGCATAAACAGAATAAGGAATACAATGTGAAATTTAGGGAAAGACTGCAATGTAAATGTATGGAAATCTATGCGTGTGTCAGTATATGTGGATGCATATCGGGAGGTCTAGACCAGTGGTGGACAACCTGTGACCCGGGGGCCATATGCAACTTGCAAGACATTTTGTTGACCACTGCCCACATGCTGGGTTGTCACATTCCACTGATTTCCGCCCGTGTAGTTTTTTTCTGACCAGTATGACTAAGTGGTGCACCCATAAAGCAAGGGCAAGTGAGGTGCGTGCAGATTGCTAACATTGACTGTGAGAGCCGTGCACTCCCTCTTCGTCCAAACCATAAATATTTATTTTGCTTTTACCATTTGAATTATTATAATATATAAATAATTAAACAAGTTCTATGACTCGTTGTGGAAATATTCAGCATATATTATCCTTATTCAGGGGGTCTAACACCTTAGTCATGGGGCCATGGTTAGTGAACATGACTGATTACAATCTTGCGGCCCATCACTGGCCGAGGTTGCCCATCATTGATCCAGACCTTTAATTCCCACTGTTGAAGCCTGTTTGTTACTTATGTTGTATCATGTGAATAATTCATTGAGTATTTTTGCACCCCACCCCTAAATTGCAGCATTCTGGGCAACCACCTAGTTTGCCCGTGGCTACCTTGGCCCTGGCAGTCTGTCCCGTGTACAGAGCTGTAATCATTCTTTGATCTTTCCAGTCAACTCTGACAGCCTGCAGAACTTTTTCCAGTTCGCCCAGCCAAAAACCTTTTTCATGCTTCTCAAAACGGGTGCACTCTTCTTGCTGGCATTTTATGCTTTCTTTCACTTAAGGCTCTCGTCACTGCTATAACTGGAATACCAGCAAAAAGTGTATATTTATTACGTTTTGCGACTTTAAAAATGTATTGCAACTTCAAAACTGAATGTTTTTTTTTAACTTTAGCTTTGTGAGAATTTTAAACAAAGAGAAAGATGGTGCAGATTATTTTGTTTTCCCATTAGACGCACACGATTTGTAAAAAAGCTTGAGGCATACAGAAAATATTAAAAGATTCTACAAAAGGTATTGACGCTTTATAAAACATAACATCTGTTACCTGAATGATTGTGGAAGTTGCAAATCCCTTATGGGGTCTCACTTAGGTTCGGAGCCGTACAGGATTGAGTGACGATGCCAAGTAATGTGTTAAAACAACAAATTTATTGAATAATAATTAGAATAGTAATAGTGATATGACAATTTTAATTGATAATATGACAAAAGAAGTGTAAAGAAAGAAAGATAACTTCAGTCAAAGGAGAAAGCAATTATTAAAAGAAAGGAAGAAAGACTACTCTATTTACTTACTATAACACTACATTACAGATATATGTACTATGTTACAAATATTCACTCCAAATTGGTCTATTAATGGCAGCCCCCCAAAATGGATGACCCCAAACTAGTCTGTTCAACGACAGAATGCCAAATTTGGTAAAAATCCTCCTTTGCCATACATCAACAAGTTTCTGAATAACCTTGCAATGATTGGGCCTACAGCCAGACACTCCATTCCTGGTCCTTCCCCCTGTAGTCCCCAATTGGCTGATCTGGCTGTAGCAGTGAATCCTGAAAATTGTGTCCCTTTAGGCCAAATTTCTGGCTGCATTCCAGCCTTTCGAGATCTTGTTCAGACATTCTGGTAAACATTCATCCTTCTCAATTCTCCACACAGGCACTGCAGACTTTTGTAGACTTTGCCATATTCAAGTTGTTTACCTATCCTTTGGTCTGCCATCAATCAGGTTGTATGTCCATCAATCAAACTTCATCTCCTGATGCCACACCATAGGTGATCAACCCATGTGAGGTTATTCATTGGCCTGGTTGTAACCCAACAGTCATTGAATACAGGAAGAAAAATACTTCTGAATTTAAGAAGTGCAATTTTGTTTCGGTAGTCGAGCTTTAGAAAGGGGGAAAAGAAAGAGATTTAGATCAACATCAGGTGACTTAAAATCTAAAGCACAGCAGAAATAAAATGCAACATTACAAATTTGGAAAACATTGTGGTTCCAGGCCTCCGAAGCAATTCACCTGAGTTGAATAATAGAATGGTGCGAGCACTCATGAATCTGTTGAGGAGGCTTGAGGGGGTTAAGGCTCTTCTCCTATTTCTTATAGCCCTATGAAGACTTAATCAGAAAATATAGCCAAAACAGTCTGAAGTGTTGAGAATAAAATCAGACTTTGTAAAATATTTGTGCTATCTAACTGACTACTGTACAGTTTTAATATTTCAATAATTAAAATCCTACTTCAGTTTATAACGCACCAACCAAGAATCTTGTAAAGGGTACATTTGATCTTTTCACGTGATGCATTATATTATACAATGCATCCATGATTATTATTTCGGGGGGGGAAAAGTTTGTGCTTTTCAAATCTTGTATTAATATGCATTTACTTTCTGAATGTGTTTTTAAACGGTGTGTGTATATATATATATGCATTGCTCCAATTATGATAAATTTACCAAACATCTTGTTTAAGGTTGGTGTCCGTCGTTCAGCACGCCTTAAGAATAGGGAGCTCTGTTCCGCAGCATCAAACACCCCCAAGCAGGATGCCAAGGATGACAGCTCAATGCAGAAAACAATTGCGGTAAGGAAAACGACAACAGTGTCCCACTTATCCATTCCTCTGGCATAAATGTATTTCCACAAACTAATTGCTTTGTTTTTGAAAATTATTATAACAACAGCAACTTTCATATCTGTGCAGTATCTTTAATGTAGTAAAGAGATCTCATGGCATATTTCAAGTGCGTTATTGGGAAAAATTTAGCATCAAACCTTTTTAAAGAGATATGAGAATATGCAGGCAAAATCTTGTCAGGGAGGTCTTTAAAGAGCACCTCAAGGCAGGGTTTTTAGAGAGGATATTTCAGTTTGGACGTATGCAGTTGAGGGACAGCAACCAATGATGGAGCAAAGGAAATCAAAAATGTGCAAGAAGACAAGTTGAAGGATTGCAGAGATCTCGTTGAGTGGTAGCACCTGAGGAGATTATAGAGATAGGGAGGGGAAAGGCAATTAAGGAATTTGAACACAAGGATCAAAGTTTTAAAATTGAGGCATTGCTTGACTGGGAGCCAGTGTAGGTCAACAAGTACAGGCATGATGGGTGGAAATACTTGGTGGTGGGGGTGGGGTGGGATTTTCCACAGGGGCTACCATTGGCCGGTGGCGGGATCTTCTGATACCACCACTGTCAACGGGATATACCATGCCAAACATCGGCAGGGCCAGAAGATTCCGCCAGCGAGAATGGCCAGAAAATTCCGACCTTGATGAGAGTCAGTATAGATGCAGTTCAGTTTTGGATGAGTTCCATTTTAGGCAGAGCTGACTAGGGGAGTATTGGGATAGTTGAATCAGGGGATTGCACAGGCATGGATGAGGGTTTTAGCAGGTAAGCGGAGATGGACGTTCTTCCAAAGGTGGTATGGGCAGTCTTGATGATGGAAAGGATGTAGGATTGTGGCCCAAGCTTAGGGTTGATTGGGACGGTGATGCTGCAAACACTCCAGCTCAGCCTTAGATAGTTGCCAGGGAGCAGGATAGAGTTGTTGACTAAGGAGCAGAGTTTTTGCTGCAGAACCCTATGAAGAACGACTTCAGCGACCTTGATAATTAATTGGATGAAATTTCAGTTCATGCATTACTGGATTTTGGACAAGCAGCATGAGGCAGAGCAAGAATCTAGTGAGGTGGAGCTCAGTGTCATGAACACCGATGTAGCAAATAATATTTCGCTTTTGGATAATGTCGCCAAGGGGCAGGGTATAAATGGGAGGGGGACAAGGATAAAACCTCAATGATCTGCAGCAGGAAGGGAAGCCACTGCAGAAGACTCGCTAGCTATGACTAGATGATCGCAGTGGAGGCAGGCAAAGGCAATCTCACACAATTGGACAACATAGAGGATGAGGGCTGTTTCAGTGCACAGGCAAGGGCAGAAATCTGATTGGCGGATCTTGGTGCCAACGAGCACTGTGACTGAAAATTGTTCTTGTTACTCCCTGTGTGTCACTGCCCTGAGTTGGGGGGCTTATCTTATGAAGAAAAGTTGGACCTATACCTATTGTAACTTAGAAGAATGATAGGCGATCTTATTCAATCATATAAGACCCTGAGGGGACTTGTTCAGGTTATACTGGGAGAACGTTACCACTTCTCTACCACGCTACCACGAATCTCGAACCAGGAGATGCAGTTTTAAAATAAGGGACGGGATTCTCCAATAAATGGGCTATGTTCCCACGCCGGCGTGAAAGGCGGTGCCAACTTCTCTGGCGTTAACAGTCCCTGATAATGGGGAATGCTCCCCTTCCTCGGGGGCTAGGTTGGCGCCGGAGTGCTCCCCGAAGCTCCAGTCGGCGTGGAATGGCCACACTACGGCTGGCATATTTCCGCGCATGCGCGGGGGTTCCCTTCACCACGCCGGCCCACGGGCAATATGGCGGAGCCCTACAGGGGCCCGGCGCAGAGCAAAATAGGCCCCCACGGAACCAGCCCGCCCGCCGATCGGTAGCCCCTTCCCCCCCGGGTTGGATCTTCTCCCCCCCCCCCCCCCCCCCCCCCCCAGGACGGCCCCCGCACACTCACCACCGGGTGATCCACATCGTCGGGACTCAGCCAATCTCGTCGGCCACTCAGCCCATCGGTGCCCGGAGAATTGCCGGGGGGGCCCGACGTCAACGGCCCCCCGACCGGCGCAGCGTGAATCCTGCGGGCGTCCAAGAACCGGCGCTGGAGAATGGGGAAGACGGCGACGGGTTTCCCCCTCCCCCCTCCGGGATTCTCTGACCCAGCGCGCGGCCGGAGACTCCCGGCCAAGAGGTCTATTGTTTAAGATGGAGATGAGGAGAAATGGATATTCTCTCGAAATGTCATGTCATCGGTACGTGGACGTCTCCACCCTAGAAAGTTGTGAAGGCTGGGTCATTGAATTTATTCAAGGCAGAGTTAGACAGATTTTTGATAGACAAGGGAATCAAAGGTTACTGGCGGGAGAAGAGCAGACAGGAGTTAAGACTGCTCTCTCAAGCAGCCATGATCTTATTGAATGATGGAGCAGGCTTAAAAGACTGAATTGGCTCCCCATTCTTCTAAGTCCCATGTTCTGATGCCCATTGAATCCCAGTGATCAGAATGAATTCTAAATGAATCTCGCTCCATTTGAGGTAGTATCCCAGTTATAACATTTTTGGGGGATTGGCAGGACATGGATTTGGGAGCTATCAACATGCTCAAGGATTTTGAGACTGGGTGGCAGTTTGCAAGGACTGGGTAGTTTTTCTAACGAAGGGTGATAATAGCAGATTCGCGATGGAGTACCTGAGGAGAGGAGACTGTTAACGTGGAGTCTGGGCAGGGATGAGAGTGGTCAGCGGCTTATTGGTATTAGGAATAAGGGAGCAGGAAGTGAGTATCCTGGACAAGGTGAGTCCAGAGAGTGCACAGGGAGAAATAGGAGAAAAACTAGAGAAAGATGTGGGGGTTCGGGTCGGTCAGACAGGAAAGTAAAGTTGAGACCACAACCAGATCAGCCATGATCTTATTAAAGGGTGGAGCAGACTCAAAGGGCTGACTAGCCTACCCCTGTTGCTAAGTCCTATGTTCCTATGCCCAGCGACAGCTAAAAGAATAACCTTGGTCTATTCACTTTTCCAATCATTCTACTGTAGGATTCCGTAATCTGCTCTTTCTGTCTTCACATTTAGATATGGTTATGCCAGATCTGTTACCCCTGCATACCATTGATGTGAAATAAAATTAGTCAATTTTAAATAGCTCAATATGTTAGATATATATTTGTGCCTGTGAGTCAGAAGATTGTGGGTTGATGTGTCACTCCAGGACTTGAGCTTAACTATTAAGGCTTACAATTTTATGGGTTATGGTGTTCGGGCCGGAAAGTGGAGCTGAGTCCACAAAAGATCAGCCATGATCTCTTTGAATGGCGGAGCAGGCTCGAGGGGCCAGATGGTCTACTACTGCTCGTAGTTTTTATGTTCTTATGTTCTTAATCCAGTACTGAGGGAATGCTGCACAGACAGAGGTACCATTGTTGGAATGTGACGTTGAACCAGGGCACTCAGTTGGCTTAAAAGATTCCACGGCACTATTACCGAGAAGTACAGGGGAGTTATCCGCAGTGTCCTGATCAATATTTATCGTTCCGTCAAAATCCGTCCCCCTCCCAGCCCCCCAAAAGCAAATTATCTGGTAATTGTCACATTGTTGCTGTACCAAATTGGCTGTTGGGCTTCCTATGTTACTACAGTGACTGCACTTCAAAAGAACTTCATTGGCTGATAATGCCTGGTGATCTTGAAAGGTGCTATGTAAATGCAAATCAGTCTACTTTATCCTTGTGACAATCTTAGTTGACATTTAGAAAATGTGTGTTACCTTTGGTTTGGGTTGAGGCGTAAGTTTTGTGAAAGAACCCAGGACTTTGATGACCAACTTTTATTTGTAATCTCTTAATGGATTTGCATGTTTAAACGTAGTGAAGTCTGTGTTACTGTATCTTGCTTCTTTATAAGCACAATTTGCTTCTAATAGAGATTGTGTCAAAAATTTAGGAAGGGAATATATCAACTGTGGTTTAGCGGCTGAATTTATTTTGTTCCTGCATTCTTCCCTTCTTGCCTGAAGGTGATGACTCATGCAGGGGAATGGTAAATAGGGAGGCTGGTTATGCAGGGGCGTGGCCCACAGGGAGGTCGGTTAGCTCAATTGATGCAAAGTGGAGTCAACAGAGTGGGTTTAATTCTTGCACGGCTGAGGTTATCCACGAAAGCCCCGCCTTATCAACCTTTGCGCTCGCCTGAGGTGTGGTGACAATTGGATTAAATCACCACCAGTCAGCTCTCTCTCAGAGGAGAGCAGCCTCTGGTCCTCTGGGACTATGCCGACTTTCATGACCCACAGGGCCGAGCACTTCACACAAAATTCTTCATATGTGACACTTAACAGAATATTTGCCCATGATAGGTGCATCTAATCCTAAATTCACAAATTACTCAGACTTTGAAATGGATTATATGCTGCCAACTGGTTAATACAAGAAGAATTGAAAGGCAACAAGTTTAAGTCAAAAAGTATAAGTGTTATTGATTTTGTTTGGACGTAAGTTTTATCCTTTTAATCTTCTCCAATTTGCTATGAATATGCATTCAGCGGTCTGTAATTGATTATAATCTCTACCTAGAAACCTTGGAAAAAAGTATTAGCAAAATTTATCTGCAAAAAGCTGACTGGGTGATGACTCATTGAAGGGAAACTGGGAATTGATTCAGGAATTGTTACTGCTGTTCACACTGCTGGACAAAACCTTGAAGGTGATCCCAATGAGCTGGTTGTCAGAGGTTTTTTTGATTTCCTCTAGAACTGATTAGCTTCAGGATTTATAATCAGAATTGTTTGGTATATTTACACTGAAAGTTCTGATATAAAGCCTTGGGCTACAGTGTTTTTTGGCATGTTTTCTGCATTCATCTCTTAAAAGTTGCTGACTCTTCGAGGTCACGGTTCCACAAGAAGTGGAAGCTCCTCTTCGCCACCCTTCACAAAAGTACCTGTGACCATTCTTCACCCATTAAGCTAAACAGGGAGTCTCAACAGCCTATTAAACTAAGGACACACTAGCATTAAACATTAGTCTACTTTTACCAGTCTTCCATTCACCATGCAGCACAGGTTAAGTTTAGGAGACAAGAATCTTGATTTTGTTTTCCATTCCTAGAACTCCCAAGGTCAAGTATAGCATCTTTGCGGGCGACACGGTGGTGCAGTGGTTAGCACTGGGACAACGGCGCTGAGGACCCAGGTTCGAATCCCGGCCCTGGATCACTGTCATTGTGGAGTTTGCAAATTCTCCCCGTGTCTGCGTGGGTTTCACCCCCACAACCCAAAGATGTGCTGGTTAGATGGATTGGTCACGCTAAATTGCCCCTTAATTGGGAAAAAAATAATTGGGTAATCTAAATTTATTCAAAAAATATATAGCATCTTCCGCAATCCCATGCGCTTTCACTTTACGTAGTAATCTGCTGTGTGAGACCTTGTCAAAAGCCTTGCTTTGAGATTAGTTAACTCTGCACACCACAATGATGGAGCCTTGGGCCATCCTGGTCTCGTACTTGGTTCTTTACTCCTGAATTGTCAATGGAGGTAAGATAAACTGTGTTTTAATTAATCTGCAGCACCAGGTGGGTGGTCTTAGCCAGACAAGCAGCAGGAAATTAATTTACGTGCTGGTAAACTGTCTGGATTTAGGTAGTTCAACTCCACCGACCGCTGAGTAAACCCGGGGTCCGTAAGTCTCAGCTAATGTCAACCTTTAACTCAACTCTCTGGACTGAAGTAAATGTGATATTTACCTCTTGAGGACAAAGTGTTCATTTACTCTACACAGGGCAAACCAAAACTGCTTTGTCCAGATTTCTTAATTTGGCCATCTCGAAACAGGGTAATGGTTTTCCAAGCATGATAGACACTCAACTGATCAAAAACTTAATTAACCTTCATAAGAGCAAGCTTCACCCTCTATAGCATTATCTCCACCATTCAATGAAGTTAATTGTTACATAATGTGCTCTTTTGTGTGACATGTTGAAGAAGATGAATTTTGACCTAGCTATATTTTACATAGACACATACATAAAAAGTAGAAGCGGGAGGGGGGAAGCGATTGGGCCCTTCGAGCCTGCTCTGCCATTCATTATGATCATGGCTGATCATCAAGGCCAATACCCTGATCCTATCTCCCCATCCCCTCCCATCCCCGATCCCTTTAGATCCAAAAGCTATATCTAAATCCTTCTTGAAATTAAATAACATTTTCGCCTCAACTTTTAGTGAGAGTGAATTCCACAGATTTACCACTCTCTGGGTGAAGAAGTTTCTCCTCACCTCAGTCTGAAAAGGTTTACCCCTTATCCTCAAAGTATGACCCCTAGTTCTGGACTCTCCCAACATCTGGAACATTCTTTCTGAATCTACCCTACCTAATCCTGTTAGAATTTTATAAGTTTCTATTAGATTCCCTCTCACTCTTCTAAACTCCAATGATTATAATAAGAAATGACTTAGTCTGTCCTCATATGACAATCTTGCCATCCCAGGGATCAGCCTGGTAAACTTTCCTGCACTCCCTCCATAGCAAGTACCTCGGATAAGGACACCAAAATTGCACACAGTACTCCAGGTGTGGTCTTACCAATACAATTACAGTAAAACATCTCTATTCCTATACTCCAATCCTCTTGCTATGAAAGCCAACATGCCATTTGCCTGCTGTACCTGCGCGCTTATTTTCCTTGAGGACACCAAGGTCTCACTGAGTATCCACCTCTCTCAATTTACTTCCCTACTATTAGACTCATCGATCTTTAATTCCCTGTTTTCTTTCTACCTCCCTTTTCTAACAGCAGGGTTGTATTAGCTAATCAGAATTAGTGTTTGTTGTGTGAGTGGAACTTTCAATCTAATGGATTCCATTTGCAGTGGGTTTTTTCCAACCTCCAGTTGTGATTGGTAACTGGCTGTAAAAGTAAACAATTACTGTCACTGTACCAACCAAATGCTATGCCATCAATCCAGTTGCATTGAAGTTGGATCTTGTTCATTTTTACCTTCTGAAGCGTATCGTGTGACCTTAAAAAGTACACCCAATGAGTTATTGTTATAAAATCCTGTAACCATTAGGTAAAAAGACATTAAATCCTCCTGCAGTTTAGAATTATTTCATGTTCACAAATGCCCTTCAGAAACTCAAATGTTGATTCTTTAAAATTTGAAGGTTTCTTCTGAGTCATCAGATCTCACAAGAATGTACCAGAGTGGGAATGCCAGAAACACTTGGAATCTACCTACGATTTAAAAGCTGACTATTGCAGTGGATAATGGAACAGATGTAGAATGAGGCTCTAAGAGTTACTTAAAAAATAAACCAATATGCCAGAACAAATCCCACTTTTTCCCCATATAAGATTACTGATGTGTTGGGTATGCTGGGTCTGCGAGGACTGCGTTTACCATGGCAGAGAGAGAGACAGGCTCCCAACACTGGTAGAAGTACAACTCTATTTTATTTAACTATGAGCTGTTAAACATACTTGCACTGTGGGTTGACTCTATGTTGAGTTGACTGGAGACCTGAGGCTAACCTGACCAGACTATCCTGCTACCACATGGTGGATGTTCGTATTGCTGCTCATGGGCTCTGGCTGTCTCAGAGGCTGCATCCCAAGAGAGCAGGAAAACTAGTGCCCCCTGGCTTTATAGTGGCCGTGTCCTGTCTGGTGATTGGCTGCTGTGTTCTGTGTGTTGATTGGTCATTCAGTGTGTCAGTCAGTGTCTGTCTATGCACCATCATATACTTGTGTGTATATTATAACATTACTGATTGAGATTTAGACGTTATAGAGAGAGATGGTATTGCACTTGGTGCACATTTTATAGTTATTTTGAAAAAGTGGAGTGCGCGAGTGGTGTAATTCTATGCCGCTACCAATTCTGCTCTCTGTGCAGACAGGCTACTTACCAAGTGTTGAAAGGAGAAATTTGAAGTGTGATTGAAACAGATTTTCTATAAAACCAGCAATTCATATTTTAGCCGTAAGAGTATCACATAACGTTGTTGCTTTTCCTGTGGTAATTATAGAACCACAATAGTGCAGAAGGAGGCCATTCGGCCCATCGAGTCTGCACTGACCCTCTGAAAGAAAACCACACCGAGGACCACATCCCTGCCTTATCCCCGTAACCCCCACCTAACCTTTGGCCACTAAGGGGCAATTCAGCTTGACCAATCCACCTAACCTGCACATTTTTGGACTGTGGGAGGAAACCCGAGCACCCGGAGGAAACCCACGCAGACGCTGGGAGAACATACAACCTCCACACAGCCACCCAAGGCCAGAATCGAATCCAGGTCCCTGGCGCTGTGAGGCAGCAGTGCCGCCCAATATTTTAGAGCATGGCAGATATGATTTTCATTCATTGTATTTATTTTCCTTTCCTCATTTGTGCCCTCTCTCATGCAATTGTTCCAAGAACTGCAGTGGACAATGTGATCCATTCCACCTTGCCTCTGAACCTTTGGTAAACATGCTTTGTATTGTACATTTAGCATGCTAGACTTTGTTCTCCAAACACAGTCCACATTGGGGCTAGTTTCCTAAAGTGAAATGCTATGTTGATATTCTACACTATACCCAAGATTTCATCGTGAGTAACCAGCAGATCTGTGATGGCATTGCTCACAGTAAGACAAAGATTTATAAGGACAGGGTTTTTACAATAAGCCTCAAGGAGCTAAAGTGCACCTGTCCCACCCTTTAAAGCCCGAGAGTTGAATTGTTGCAAAGAAGCTCTTCCTCAGTTCAATTATAAGCTAAAGGTTGATCTGCATATCAGCAGGTGCTAATAAATTCCTGACTCCTCCCCAAGCTCAGGAAAAACTGCAGCTCTCCTTAATACTTGCATTTCTAAAAATATTGTTTTGCGTCTGTAACAATGTGTGGCAAGAAAAAATATGTCTGCGAGTAGATCACGTACGGTATTGCTCAGGACCACAGCACAGTTGTAATGTTTAGCTACCTATAGAGCAGACTCGATGGGCCAAATGGCCTGAATCTGCCTCCAAATCTTATGAACTTATGATCTGTGCCTTTGGGATTTTGAAGACGGGCAAATTCAGTTAATTGTAGCTACTTACAAATCGCTGAGATCAATTGATGTATTGTACCCACTTGCAAATGTCAACCTTCAAGTTGTGACTAGTTTCTTTGTTTTTTTATATGTAATTGGCATGCACTGGACACAACTTTCTTCCCACGTGTAAAATGTTATTCCCTCATGGGCTAGGATATATGACAAATGTTTGATGACCATGTTTCATACCTTGTGCTCTGATTTACAAGCATATTTTGGAGTGTTTTGGTACATAATGCTTTGGAGCAGACAGGCTTACTTTTAACTCTGATTTTCATTTATTGACCTTTCTCCCATAAAACTGTAAATAGCAATAACAGTGGGTGACATGATCTATTTGCATATGCCCTTTCGACCTTGTAAGCCTGCCTTGTACGTGTAGAGTGTTTGAACTTTGCTCCCCAAACACACTGCATCTACCATCAACAGAGATGTTGCTTTCCAACACAGAGGTCTTTCAAATTTTCATGATGTGGAGATGCCGGCGTTGGACTGGGGTGAGCACAGTGAGAAGTCTTACAACACCAGGTTAAAGTCCAACAGGTTTGTTTCAAACACGAGCTTTCGGAGCACTGCTCCTTCCTCAGGTGAATGAGGAATTCACCTGAGGAAGGAGCAGTGCTCCGAAAGCAAGCGTTTGAAACAAACCTGTTGGACTTTAACCTGGTGTTGCAAGACTTCTTACTGTTTCAAATTTTCGTAAAGCGTAATAGTGAATGTGGATATTTTCCCCACTTTGTCCATTTGAATTGTGTAAATCACCCAGCAGTACAACAATAGATTTTGTCCTTTCCAACATGAGTTATACCTGAAAAGAGAATTTCTACCTTCTTCTCAGGCAGTGCCTCATGGCTGAGGGTAATTTGCCGCTCCATTTGGTGGGTTCTGATATGGTTGACAAGTCCAGTGCGCAATCTACAGACTGTGCCACATGCGAGGGTGTTTGGAGGATCGGGTAGACGGATTCTTTGGAGTTTTGTGCGCTTTCCCATGCTTCAAATAATTTGTATGGTACTGGAACAAGGTGGTTGGCCCTGCTGCCTCATAGCGCCAGGGAGCTGGGTGCAATTCTGGCCTTGGGTGACTGTCTGTGTGGACTTTGCACTTCCCTTGTCTGTGTGGGTTTGTGCTGGGTGCTCTGGTTTCCTCCCACAGTCCCAAGACATGCAAGTTATGTGGGGTTACAGGGCTAGGGCAGGGGAGTAGGCCTAGGTAGGGTGCTCTTTCAGGCGGTCTGTGCAGACTCAATGAGCCGAATGGCTTCCTTCTGCACTGTAGAAGTTCTACAATTCTATAATGGGCTGCTGGTTGCAAATTGTCTTTGCTTAATGTTGGACAATGTTTGGTGATGAATTAATAGTAACATAAAAAGTGCTACATTTCACAAGGTGGTAAGCACTGCTGCTTCACAGCACCAGGGACCTGGGTTCAATTCTGGCCTTGAGTGACTGTATGGAGTTTGCATGCTCTCCCCGTGTCTGCGTGGATTTCCACCGTGTGCTCTGGTTTCCTCCCATAGTCCAGAGATGTGCAGGATAGGTGGGTTGGCCATGCTAAATTGCCCCTCGGGGTCCAAAAGGTAAGGTGAGGTTGCAGGGATAGGTTGGGGAGTGGGCTTAGGTAGGGTACTCTTTCAGAGGGTCAATGCAGAAGTGATGGGCCAAATGGCCTCCTTCTGCATTGCAGTGATTCCGTGAGGTCTTGAGTATGTTCCTCCACCACCCCTCCACCTCCCATAGCATACCAAAATCTTAAATATGTCTCATGACCCTGCAGAATAGTATCTTGTAGCTAATCAAGATCCTTTATTTACATTGTATTCCTTTTTTAATTTAGAGTACCCAATTATTTATTTGTCTTTTTTCCAATTAAGGGGCAATTTAGCATGGCCAATCCACCTAAGTTGCACATCTTTGGGTTGTGCGGGTGAAACCCACGCAGCCATGGGGAGAATGTGCAAACTCCACACGGACAGTGACCCACGGCCGGGATTCGAATCCGGGTCCTCAGTGCCGCAGTCCCAGTGCTAACCACTGCGCCACATACCGCCCCCATTTACATTGTATTCCTAATTGGAATTGATATTTGAAGTGATACGATGTAATGACTTCTGTGTGTATTTCTGTTGCAGCCTTCACATGAAGCAATGCCTGCACTGGATAAAATAGTTCCCAGTCCAAGTAACCATCCCTCAAAAAAACAGAAATGTGAAAGAGTAGAGACAGAGGAGGAAGCTGGCACCGCTGAACAGGTTCTGGAAGATTCTGGAGTCATCCTTCCTCACAAACCACCTCACAAATCGACAGAACAAAATGAGAAGCCGATTATTAATGAGGACTGTGCAGAAGTGACCCCGGCACCTCTAGAAAATGAAGCACCCTCCACAACCATCGTGGAGCGGAGATACACCGAAATACAAGTGGAGCATGTAGCCGAAACTGAAGAACTAATCAGTAAGAATGGCCCTTCAACAGAGATGCCCATTAAGAAAGTGTTGGAAGTTATCGATGAGGGCATGGTGGAAAACAAGGAAGATATTGAGAAAACAGCAAGAAGTGTGGAAAACGATACAGAAGGGAGTAATAACATGGAGATCGATCAGCCACCAGCAGGCACCTCATTCAAAGTGGATAACAGCATTTTTCTGGACGAGGACAGCAATCAGCCAATGCCTGTCGGCAAGTTCTTCGGAAATGTAGAGATAATGCAAGTAGGTATCATTAATAATTGTTATTCCTTATTCATTCAGTTTCCACATGCAAGGAGGAGGATATCATTCTGTGAAGTAAAAAACATATCGGGAATTTTTCCTTTCAAGAAATAAAAAAATTGGTCAAATGGTCTTCCTCCATGAGACATAGGAGGAGATATAGGCCATTTGGCCCATCGCGTCTGGTCAATCATGGTTGATGTGTTTCTCATCCCCCATCCTCCTGCCTTCTCCCAATGACCCCTGATCCCCTTATGGACCAAGAACCTATCTATCTTTGTCTTAAAGACACTCAGTGACTTGGCCTCCACAGCCTTCTGCAGCAAAGAATTCCACAGATTCACCACCCTCTGGCTGAAGAAATTCCTCCTCATCTCTCTTTTAAAGGCCTTGGATTCTAGGTTCTCCTTCTTGTGGAAACATCCTCTCCACGTTCACTCTAATTAGACCTCTCAGTATTCTGTAAATTTTAATGAGATACCCCCACATCCTTCTGAACTCCATCGAGTACAGACCCAGAGTCCTCAACCACTCCTCATATGACAAGTCCTTTTTTTCTCAGGATTATTCTTATGAACCTCCTCTGGACCCTCTCCAAGGCCAGCACATCCTTCCTTAGCAACGGGCCCCAAAACTGCTCACAATAATCCAAATGGTACCTGACCAGAGCCTTACACAGCCTCAACAGCGCATGCCTGCTCTTGTATTCTAGCCCTTTCTAAGTGAATGCTAACATTGAATTTGCCAACTGAACCTGCTTGTTAACCTTAAGAGAATCCTCAACAAGACTCCTAATTCCCTTTGTGCTTCTGATTTCTGAAGCCTTTTCCCATTTAGAAAATAGTCTATGCCTCTATTCATCCTATCAAAGTGCACAAACTCACAATTTTCTACATTGTATTCCATCTGCCACTTCTTTGCCCACACTCCTCGCCTGTCCAGGTCATTCTGCAGCCTATCTGCTTCCTCAATACAACCTATTCCTCTACATATCTTTGTATCATCTGCAAACCTAGCAACAATGCCCTCAATTCCTTCTTCCAGATCATTAACGTATATCGTGAATAGTTGTGGTCACAACACTGACCCCTGCAGAACACCACTAGTCACCGGCTGCCATCATGAAAAGGACCCCTTCATCCCCAGGCTCTGCCTTCTGCCAATCAGCCAATCCTCTATCAATGGCAATGTGGCTTTAACAACGTGGGCTTTTAACTTATTTAGCAGCCTCCTGTACGGCACCTTGTCAAAGGCCTTCTAGAAATCCAATAGATCACATCCACAGGTTCTCCTTTGTCTAACTTCCTCATTACTTCCTGAAAGACTTCTAACAGATTTGCCAAGCTTGACCTCCGCTTGTTGAATTCGTGCTGACTCAGTCCTATTTTATCATGCACTTCCAAGTACTCCGCAATCTCATCCTTAATAACAGACTCTAAATTCTTACCAACGACCAAAGTCAGGCTAATCAGCCTATAATTTCCTGCCTTCTCCTGTCTTAAACAGGGATGTTAGTTTAGCCATTTTCAAATCAACTGGGACCCTCCCTGCCTCCAGTGATTCCTGAAAGATCACCACCAATGCCTCCACAATCTCCTCAGCTATCTCCTTCAGGACCCTGGGGGGTTCTTGTCGTTCTGGTTTGCCATTGCTGTCTTTCACCATGAAGACTGATGCAACGTACCTATTCATTCCTTTGCCATTTCTTTGTTCCCTATTACTACTTCTCCAGCCTCTTGCCTCTCTCTTAGCTTTTATGTATCGAAAAAAGCTCTTGCAATCTTCTTTTATTTTATTATTTTTTTTTTAATTTAAGTACCCAATTAGTTTTTTCTCCAATTAAGGGGCAATTTACCGCAGCCAATTCACCTAGCCTGCACACCTTTTGGGGCAATATTCTTTTATATTACTAGCTGGCTTGCACTCATATTTCATCATCTCTCCCCTTATTGTTTTTTTATTTGTCCTCTACTCGCTTTTAAAGACTTTCCAACCCTCTGGCTTCCCACTAACCCTTGCCACATTGTATGCTTTTTCCTTTGCTTTAATGCTGTCCCTGACTTCCCTTGTCAGCCATGGTTGCCTCATCCTCCCCTTAGCATGTTTCCTCCTCCTTGGGATTAATTTCTGTTGTGCCTCCCGAATAATCGCCAAAAAACCTCTGCCATTGCTGTTCAACTGTCTTCCCTGCTAGCTCCCCTTCCAGCTCCTTATATTGTGGTCATTGCCCCCCTAAGAGTTCCCTAATCAAGTCTGCCTCATTACACATCACCAAATCCAGAATTGTTTGTTCCATAGTGGGCTTTATTTACCACAAGCTGCTCCAAAAGAACCATCTCGTCGGCATTCCACAAATTCCTTTTCTTGGGATCCGCCACCAACCTGATTTTTCCCTGACCACCTGCATATTTAAGTCCCTGATGATTATTGTAATATTGCCTTTCTTATATTCCTTTTCTATCTCCTGGCTACTGTTGTCCATAACTCCCATCAGGGTCTTTTTGTCCTTTGTGATTCCTCAATTCTACCAACTCTGTCTGTAAATGGGACTTTTGCTCTTGAGTGTATACTCCTATTTCTATTTATCTCCTGTTATTGGCAGACATTTGTTCTATCAGAGTAGGAGAAGAAGCTTGTTTTTATATTATTTTGTTACCTACTGGACAGACAGCAGAGTGTAAAGATCAAGTATAACTAAGGGGTGGGAAATGAGACCCCATGAGGATTTGGGTAACGTTGTCCCTAATTTATATTAATGATTTGGCCTTTTGAATGAAAAACCCGGTTGGGGCTTGGCGGATTTTCTGCCCACGTTTTAGGCGGGTGGAAAAGTCGGAGGGGGCGGAGAATCCAACGGGAGTCCAAAAACGGTGGATTTCTCGTTGAGAAAGCCCCGACCCCGCCAATAACATAGTGGGGTTTATGCCATGAAAGATCAGGAACTCCAGTACCATACCTTTTCAATGTCAATAGCGGGCCTCCCTACCGTATCATTCGCACCCTCCCTTCCCCACACGTAAGGAATTCCCCTCCCTAGTGGGATTTACAACAGGTCTAGACAACGAGAACACGCCGGGAACACAGAGCTAAGTGCAGGCACTGTCAGTGAGCACTATGGGGATAGGGGCCTCTGGTGGGAGGAGGGGTTCCCTGGGGGTCTCGTGTCCGGGGGGCAGGGAGGAATTCCTTTTTAATTTTTTTTCAGATCGGGGTACCCTTTGGCGGGCTTAATCCGATTCCGCCCATCAGCGTGACATCATGGGACCCACTCCAATATTTGTTTTGACTAACTCAAAAAAAAACACTGCAGGAGCAGTCTGAATGCTACACACTGCTTTCCTCGCCTGAGTTGGCTCATAATCAAAAAAGATAAAATTCTTCCCTGACTCTTTAAATTTGCAGGTAATATCAAATTGGAGAGGATAGTTCACACTGAGGAGGACGAAGGAGACGTTAACAAATTTGCAAAATGGACTTGTTAATTAGAAAATTAATTTCAACATGTGAGCAGCATGGTGGATGCTGGCACAACAGCTAGCACTGCTGCCTCACAGTGGATTGACGATGCTAAATTGCCCCATAGTGTCCAAAGATTAGGTGGAATTACAGGGATAGGACGGGAGAGTAGGTTAGGGTACTCTTTCGGAGGGTCAGTGCGGACTTGATGGGCCGAATGGCATCCTTCTGCACTATAGGGATTCTACATGTGTGAGGCATGATATTTTGAAAGAAAAATGAGGACACATCTGATGTGGCAGGTAATCTAAATGGAGTAGAGAAGTAAAAGGATCTAGGATTACACAATTGCTGAGATCATTGAATGTTGCATCGCAGGTAAATGAGTTCACAACAAAGCAAGCCAAGCACAACAGCTTATTTCTAGGATTTGTAAAGTAGACCAGTCATGTTAAACATCTTATCGAACCTTGGCGTTGTGTATATAGTTCTGGTTGTCATGTTATAAAAAGGGTATACAGGCATTAGAGTGTGTGCAAAAGGGATTTATAAGGATGATCCCAGAAGTGTGAGCTTTTACTTGTCAGGAAAGGCTGAACAAGCTGGGTCACTTTTCCCTTATAAAGAGTCCGACCTTGAGTGACTGTGTGGAATTTGCACGCTCTCCCTGTGTCTCCGTGTCCCGGGAGCTCTGGTTTCCTCCCACAACCCAAAGATGTGCAGGTTAGGTGGGCTTAACGGGGATAGAGCGGGGAAGAAGGGCTATGCAGGCTGCTCCTTTGGAGGGTGGATGCAGACTCGCTGGGCCGAATGGCCTCCTTCTGCATTAGGGATTCTATGGATTCTAAGGTCTTTACTATGATAAACATTAGTTTGTCATCGCTCAAAAAAAACAAATTCCATTTCAACCCAAGACAGAGGACGGGATTCTTTGGCCGCATTCACCCGGCGATGGATTTTTCCATTTTTGGCGTCTCGCCCGTGGTGTTGTTGCGGTGGCAGGGCGGGAGAATCCAGCCCAGAATCTAATACCTGGCAATAAGTTGAGACCAATCAGGTCAGGTTGTTATTCTCCATGGTCCATGAAGCAGTTTTAAAGTTTAAACAAATGCATTTATTTTTGAAGCATATTCTTCAGGAATATCTGTCAGTTTCTTGTTTCAGATCTTGTAAAAGTACATTGGAGAAACTCTCTTTAAAATTACACCATTGTCATTGTCCCCAGTTCATCGTTCAATTATGAGCATTCAATTTTCCATGGCCAAATTTGGGTACTTGTGAAACACAAATCAATATAATATATAGATGTTAGAATTCTGAATCATTCCAGTACTGTGGTAGGTAATCCCTATGCTCGTCGAGATTTGTATTCCTCTACATTATTTAAAAAAAAATAGATTTAGAGTACCCAATTTTTTTTTTCCAATTTAAGGGGCAATTTAGTGTGGCCAATCCACCTAACCTGCACATCTTTGGGTTGTGGGGGTGAAACCCACGCAGATACGGGAAGAATGTGCATTCCTCTACATTAATGACAAAGACGAGCATTGCTGCTATTTGTCTGCTCCTGATTGAGTCAGTGCTCCACCCTTCATGTTAATGTTGGAACCCTGTCACCATGAAATGCATGTTCTAGTTGTAAGTGAGAGCAGTTCCCACTAAATGGGGAAATGTCAGGGCAGTATTCTTAATTATACAAGAACCTACTGGGGTAGCAGAAAGGGAAGATGGGCTTGTGTTCTTTGCATTTTGTAAATAAACAAACCTATGTTGAGGAAAGTGATTGAGCAGAAGTTCCGTAGAAGTTTCCATAGAATCCCTACAGTGCAGAAGGAAGCCATTCAGCCCATCGAGTCTGCACCGACCCTCTGAAAGAGCACCCAATGTTAGGCCCACTTTCCTGCCTTCTCTCTGTAACCCCATAACCGCCGCATCGTTGGACACTAAGGGGAAATTTTTAGCATGGCCAATCCGGCTAACCTGCACATCTTTGGACTGTGGGAGGAAACCAGAGCACCCGTAGGAAACCCAAGCAGACCGGGGGAGAATGTGCAAACTCCACACAGTCACTCCAGGCTAGAATTGAACCCGGATACCTGACGCTGTGTGGCAGCAGTGCTAACCACTGTGCCACCGTGCTGCTCCTATAACACTTAATTATAACACTTAATTATAATTTGGGCAGCACGGTAGCATAGTGGCTAACACAATTGCTTCACAGCTCCAGGGTCCCAGGTTCGATTCCCGGCTTGGGTCACTGTCTTTGCGGAGTCTGCACATTCTCCCCGTGTATGCGTGGGTTTCCTCCGGGTGCTCCGGTTTCCTCCCACATTACAAAGATGTGCAGGTTAGGTGAATTGGCCATGATAAATTGCCCTTAGTGTCCAAAATTCTCCTTAGTGTTGGGTGGGGTTACTGGGTTATGGGGATAGGGTGGAAGTGTGGACTTGGGACTTTCCAAGAGCCGGTGCAGACTCGATGGGCTGAATGGCCTCCTTCTGCACTGTAAATTCTATGAACTTAATTCCCTTTCCCCTTCTCTGTCCTCTGAAATCGGCCTCCACTAGCAGGAATATCACGCAGCCCTCACCGGAATGTTCTGATACAATGCACATTAGTGCCTGATGCCCAATATGGGGAAAGGTGAATTCATTTTAACAATTTTTTAAAGACATAGCATAATGCAGCATAATGAATGTTTCAGGATCTTCCGCAGTCGGTACCACTTCTGGATTCTGTCACTAGGCGAGAGTACAGGAGGCGGCATTTCATTGCCAAAGACGAAGAGGATGAAGAACTGGAGGACAGGGCAGTGGATGAGAGAGAAGGAGAGCCAAGGGATCTGTCTTCTTCAGAAAATGAGGTATAACACTACTGCCTTGTATTTATGTTCCTTTGGAGATGTCTTTATCATTGAGTTCTTTCAGCAGCATACAGGAACCGGAATAGTGATGCTGAATCAATGGGAGTACTGCATGATTCAACATCTACTTACAGCTAGGCATACAAAAGCCAAATAGCAGATGCTGGGAACCTAAAAGAAAACAGAAAATGCTGAAAATACTCAGCAGGTCAGGCAGCATCTATGGAGAGGGGAACAGAAAAGCTGAGCTAAATAAAACAACAGAAATGGGGTGGCACAGTGGTTAGCAATGCTGCCTCTCAGCTCTAAGGACCCGGGTTCAATTCCGACCTCGGGTGACTTTCTGTGTGGAGTTTGCACTTTCTCCCCGTGTCTGCGTGGGTTTCCTCCGGGTGCTCCAGTTTCCTCTCTCAGTCCAAAGATGTGCAGGTTAGGTAGATTGGCCATGATAAATTGCCCCTCCAATGTCCAAAAAGGGTAGGTGGGGTTACTGGGTTACGAAGGTAGGGTGGAGGTGTGGGCTTAAGTAGGGTGCTCTTTCCAAGAGCCGGTGCAGACTCGATGGGCCAAATGGCCTCCTTCTGCACTGTAAATTCTATAATTTGACAGCACTTGTGTGCTGAAGTTAAACCCGCCCTCTTCACAGATTTCCTTTTCCATTAGAATTTGTTTAGGAATAGAATCAATATGAAGCAATTGAAACAATACGAAGTCTCTGATGGCCTCACTTCTAGATTTTCTAATCTAAAGAATTCCAGTAACCTTACTACACAATTAATTCCCTGCTGCTCTTAGAATGTTCTCTGAAGGTGACAGCAAACTGGTTCTCACAGGTCTGGCTTTGTCCACACCACTATCTTTGTGCGATCTCACCAGTTACTTAACGTCTTCTTTGAGATCTCAGCAGCTACCGCCCACGAGGTCTCCAATGTAAAGTTTTATTCAACTCTGTTCATCGCCATATCAAGCCAACTGCCTCACACCTTATCAATATTTGACCTTTGCAGTCTTTATATCTCTAGTCCAATTAAGCCAGTCATGGCCCCACAAGCTTGTTTTTCAGTAAATGAGAATATGACAGTGATTTTACAAAAGAAAAATATTAAAACTCTAATTTTCCTGACACTTGTACATGGTAGTCAGGCTTTGGGGAGCCAGGAGGTGAGCTATTTGTTGCAGGGTCTCAGCCTCTGACCTGCTCTTGTCGTCACAGTATTTATATGGCTAGTCTAGTTAGGTTTCTGGTCAGTGGAACCGCGAGCATGTTGATAGTGGGGAATTAAGTTAAGGTAATTATATTGAGTGTCATGGAGAATGGTTAAGTTTTCTGTTGTTGGAGATGGTCTTTGTCTGACATGGTTGTTATTTACCACTTACCAGCTCAAGCTTGAATGGCCAAGTCTTTCTGCAGATGGACAGAAGCATGAGGAGGCGAGATTCTCCGGCCGCACTCGCCCGGCGACCGGAGAATCCCCCCTGAGGTCAATGGACTTCTCCATTGTCCGTATCCCGCCCATGGGGTTCTTGTGGCGGGCGGGGCAGAAGAATCCAGCCCAGAATGTTTCAGTTTCTGAGAAGTGTTAAATGGTGCTGAACATCCCACCATCTTGGCTAGAGGAAGACTTGTTGAAACATGGCCTTCAAAAGAAAAACTTGTTCCTTTATGGCTGATCCATAGAATAGCAAACATATGTGAGGCTTTGACGGAATACAAGAACTAGGAGCAGGAGTAGACCATATGGATTCAAGCCTGCTCTAATATCCAATACGATCGTAGCTGGAGCTTCAAATCCATTTTCCCGTCCATTCTCCATATCCCCGAGAGAACAAAAATCTGTCTGTCCCAGTCTCCCAAGCCCATACTGCTACATGGTTAATGGATTTTCCTTCGCTTTTCATCTCACAAACCCTACAGTTCAGAAGGAGGCCATTCAACCCATGGAGTCCGCACCCACCCTTCGAAAGGCCGCTCCCCCTGCCCTATTGCCATAACTCCGCAACATAACCTGTATATCCCTGGACACTAAGGGGCAATTTAGCATGGCCAATCCACCTAACTTGCACATCTTTGGACTGTGGGAAGAAACCGGAGCACCCGGAGGAAACCCACGCAGGCACAGGGAGAACATGCAAACTCCATACAGACAGTCACCTAAGGTCGGAATTGAACCACGGTCCATGGCAGCAGTGCTAACCACTGTGCCACCCTATATTAAGGAAGTAAAGGAAGATGAAAGATACAAATCTGGCAACTAATAATAATAATGTTTTGTCTTCAAAAGGTGCCTGTGGGAACCGAGATGAAGGTAAATTCTTTGCAGCAAAATACACCGGACATTGTGGAGAAGTGTTTGTGATGCTCTGTCAAAGTGCAGATGGGAACTGTTAACCAGTCAAGTCAAACCAAAGACGTCTGATTTCATGCCTAATAATAGCGAAGCCTTATTTGTGTCGCCTGGCTTGTTTTGGAAGCCAATTTTAGCAGTTGCTCAAGCTAATTCATTTTCTATGATTGCACAACATAAATCTGTGGTATTTAGTAATCAGAATTTTGGCTCTGTTATTTCAGCTTTTGTTCTGTGATTATTATGCTATATCTTGCCTTTTATAGTAGTCTTTTAATTAAGTTTGCACTTAAAATAATCCAGGCATTTACATCTATGGCTTTTAATAAAGCAATAAATCAGAAGCAGGTGGGTTGTGTCGTGCCAACTGTTTAAAGTTAGAAATGGAAGTAAATGTCGGAATAGGTTTGGCATTTATGCAGTGCCTACGTCATTGTGAGTATGGGACTGTTCTACCGCTTGATAACATAATTGCAATCTAAAACTGGTGTTCTGGCTTTTGTATATATTAATTTTCTGGATTATTCATTGATAATCATTGATTTAAGTTGAGAGTGTTTAGCTAAACATCACATTTTCAATTGTAGTGCGGTTTAGGAAATCGTCTTTTACACAGATTCCTTCGGTTCTCCTGAAATGACTTATACTTCTGTATACTCAAGATAATATATTCATGGAAATTCAGTCAATGGTTAGCAATTCTTGTAAATGGTTCATTTTCTTCAGGTCACTAACCAAGAGTAATTATATCTTTTGTAAATTGTTATGAATGGTGAATGAAGTGACACGGCAGGTTTTTTTTCAGTATCCAACAATTATTGCATCGTATTGGGACAATAAACCACAGCAAATATAAACACAGGAATCTGTGAGCGCAGGCCTCGCTGTGTGGCCGTGTTCAAATCCTAACGACCAGAATAAATTGAACATCTCACTTTTTTTTGATTGAGCCGTTTTTCTTGATTGGTGCTGTAGGTATTTGTTCACAAATAACAGGGATGATTGATGACAATTTTCCAGAATGCTCCCGATTCTGGAAGCAAAGGCAATAACACATTTTCAGTAGGGTTTTCTTCCTTTCAATTCAGTCTTTCAGTTATCCTCTGCTGTTTGTTTAATCGGTTATGGAGATATTCATGTAAGTTTTATTTTTAGTAAATTGAGACGATTTACTGTGCAGCAGACGGAAAAAATTATTCGACCCATTAACTCTGAGTTTAATACAGAGCACGCAAGACCCTTTTCAGGTCATTTTAATTTGGTTGCTCTGTCGACCACCAGTCTCCTGCGAATGCCACTTGAAACTGTTCAGCAGGAAGTATGCGGTAAACTTTGAATCTTCCTATCTCTGTGGTATTATGCCCGGCCTTCGCCCAGCCTCCTATACCCATGCGGAATAAGTAATGTTGGCAATACCCTTTCGGAGAATTTCTACCTCCCCTTCCCTCCCTGCGCCAGGATTTATGAATCAGTTGTGAGCTTCCTGCTGCAGCTAAATTGTGGAGCTTGGTGTTGAATACTTCGCTTCAGTCATACGTTCAAGCCTGCTGTCTAACCTTCAAAAATGCCTAACCGAAAATTCAACACAGTTTTTAAGTGTGCAGTTAGCAGGAGGTGAAGAGTATTTTCTTCTGGCAGAAATACAGAACTGAACATGCAGCAGATTTTTTTACTGTTCATAAGATAAAGGAAGAAAGGCGGTTGCTGTTGGAAAGTGAACTATCAAGTGATGTGATTACGAGGTTCAATTCAGAAATAATAGCCAGCAAACCATCAAAATCAGTTATTTTTATAATGCATGGATTAAACCAAATAAACTTTTTCATGGTAGCTCCTTTTGAAAAATATATATTTTTTCTATTTGAACTAATTAAAGAGTGGGTTTGGACATTTGCATTCTGAGAGCATTGTGGATTGTGATGTTGCTTCTGGCTCCTATTAAACACGGACTGGGTTTGCTATACCCTTCACGTTGGACAGGAACTCTGGTCATCATGTTGGACATGGGCCCGTATGCCGGGTGATAGAGGAAGAAGTATTTGAAATATGTTGGGGACATAAATGTGTTAAATGGTGTGCCTAGGTAGAGCAGTCAGAGGAAGATCATTAAGTTTGGTTAGGAGAGGAACAGAACCAGCAAACAAGGAATTACTGTTGCAAGGAAATGGACTCTGTGAGGGAAGAGGCACACATATCAAGCAATGGTTTTTCCTCCATTCTGAATGTTTGCTGTGTGGCTCCATGTGGTTCATGTTAGTGATCAGAGTGATAAGTTAACGTGTTTAAGATTATTTGGAACTCTTGTTCTTGAAATTGGATCTAATTTTGTTAATCCTGGAGAAGATTGAGCTCCATCACCAGAATGTATTATTTTCCTTTTTGTTGTTGGGTTTAAGTCTTCAACAAGCAGGTGTAAAATGCCCGTTTTTAAATATGACAAATAAATAGTATGAGTAGCTTACACCAGAAATATATCACTGCTACTCTACTGATTTGTTATTTTATGTATGTTCCCTTTGGCTGCTCTCACCTTTTCCTCTCTCCCAGTCCTGTGAACTGGGTTGTGGGAACTTTCCCAACATACTGGACTAACCCCCTAACCCCAGGTATAAATGTAGGCACTGGCCACGGAAGGAAGGTCCTAACTGGCGACCAGTCTGATGATCCTTCTGCTACTTCATACTATTCATCAAGGGACGACGGTGGAAATGCACGAACAGAAAATGTCACGTTCCATTCGCTGATCCCCATCCCCCTTCCCATTAACACCCGTCACTCTGGTGTGCATCATCTCCAACGAATGCCTCTCCCAGACGACCCAGTGGAGATCAGGTATTCATTGTGTGGGGAATTATGGGGTAAAAAGATAGACTTGTATTTCTGAGGTGTTCTTTTCATAGTCCTGAGAAGTCCAAAAGCACTTTACAGCAAATGAAGTACTTTTCAAAGTGTAGTTTTGGTTGAGGGATAAATATTACCCAGGGCACAAGGGAAAACTCTTCTAAATAGTCATGTGAAATTGTTTAGTAGTCACACTCACTACAGAGGATCAGTCTAGAACAGGTGCTTGGGTCTCTGAAGTGGGACTTGAACCCACAATGTCCATTACCCAGAGACAATAGTGACATCACTGGGATAATCGGAGAGAGCACTCTCCACCCAAAACTCCTTGGCCCAGAATTGGTGTTCCCTTGGGTGATTTGGTTGAGAGGTACCCCAGAAGATGTGCCGGGGTCACCACATTCCTTCTGCCTCCCACTCACCAGGTAAAGACTGTGCGGGAATTGCCCAGGAAGCTTACATATCTGATGGGCAATCATCACTTGGAATCATCTGATTGAAATTAGCTATGCGGAAAGGCTGAATAGTCCCGGACTGTTTTAATTAGAAAGACGGAGGTTGAGGGGTAACCTGATATAGGTCTACAAGATTTTGAGGGGCATGGATTGAGTGGATGGGCAGGCACTCTTTCCCAGGGTGAAGGGATCAGTCACCAGGGGGCATAGGTTTAAGGTCCATAGGGCAAAGTTTAGAGGAGATGTGCCAGGCAGGTTTTTTACGCAGAGGGTGGTGAGTGCCTGGAACGCGTAGCCAGGGGAGGTTGTGGAAGCAGATACATTAACGCCATTTAAAAGGCATCTTGAAAAATACATGGATAGGATGGGTACAGAGGGATATGGCACAAGGACGTGCTGAGGGTTTTGGCCAAAGATGGTATCATGACTGGTACAGGCTTGGAGGGCTGAAGGGCCTGTTCCTGTGCTGTATTGTTCTTTGAAATTAGAGGCTATGGGTGGTCCTGACTCTCAATAGAATAGTTACCCAGGAAAAGTTAGAAGGATCAAAAGCACTTCTAACTCCTGGGTAGCTATACTACTGACTACACACCCTACAAAGAGTACCCGACCCATCTTGCCCGCTTGCCTAATACATTTACCTTCTCCCTGGCTTCTCAAAAAGGCTGAGACCTGTGAACTCACTGGTTTATGGCAGCTAGAGCTGTAAAAGCAGAATGTGGCTTCACTTCCCCTGACACTGTTGCCCTACACTTAAAAAGTCCCAAGAGCCGGCCTGCTACACATTTCTCAAATCCGGGTCAGAAGATCGAGCGAGAAACACACAGTTCCTGACTAAGGAGGAGTGAGGTGGCAACCCGACTGTGATTGCCGCTCCGTTGGGAATTCTGACCCCTGGTGTAATGTAGCATTATGTCCTCGGCCTCACCCAGAATCATTCGGACTCCCTCTATTCAATAAAAAAAAAATTTTTAAGTTCCTTTCGTAGCCTTCATTCTCATTTTCTCTCCAGTACGTAACCTCCCATCGTTTGACGTGTGTGCATTTGTACACAGTTAGAATTCAAGACTGGAACTTTTCCCAAGAGGAACTGTGAAGTCCACTGATCTGTGTCTATTTATAAACTGAAATCTAAGACCAAGCAATGTGTGATCAGAGAAGCACTCACTAATTTAAGCTTGTTGCACACTCTGCATAAATTAAAATAGTGGCATTTTTATTTCAGTGCTAATAGTGTCAACTGGTGATTTTTCTCTCCCAAGTGCTAGAAGTGAATCTGGCATAACTGATTCTAGTTGAGAAGAATTGACTGAGATCTGGTGCGTTTGCAAAACATCAGATTCTAGACTTTCGAAATGTGGCTGTGTAGGTGTAAAGTCGCCATAGCCCCAGATGACCATAGGCTGCTTCTCCATTGAGGAGGAGAGCTGGCTGGTGATGATTTAACCGGAGGATCACCACACCTCAAACTAGGGGTAAGGTTGAGAAAGCGGGGCCTTCGTGAATAACCTCCTCGGCTGGTATAGGAATTGAATCCACACTGTTGGTCTCGCTCTGCATCACAAACCAGCTGTCTAGCCAACTGAACTGGAAGTTAGATTAAGAATGTGCAGTGGGCCCTCTTCACCCAACAATAATGGATCAACATGTTGATCCAAGAAGTTAATAAACATTACCATGTACCAAATTCAATCCAGAGTGTGCACTAAGTTAGCTGGTGATGGAGTGGGGATGAGATTGTTGACTTACTGCAGGAGAATGTATTGGGCATGATTGCCTGGTCTTGTCTGTGGCAGGACCCCTTGCAAGCGAGAACGGAAAATTTGGCGTTCCAGCCAGAACTCTATTCACTTAAGCGGCACCGAAAAGTCCTAGCCATGAATGAGGACCGAGAACTACGGTCACTGGGTCTGGTTATTGATAATTGATATCCAGTGACCCATCCCGCACGTGTAGGCATTGGCTGGGGGCAGAACCCCCTCAACAACCAACCCCCTACAGTAAACAAACCAGCCTGCACACACTTATCAAAACACACACGCATGATTAATCGTTACTTGGGTTAGGTGCTGAAGACAGTGAGTATGCAAAGGTATATTGCCTTCCGGAGTGGAAGAAAAGGGAGAAATCCTGTGCGGTGAAGAGCAGGGAGAATTATTGATGTAAAGTGTATTAAATAGAATAGCGTACACTGTCAACGTTATCCCAGCCTTTTTTTAAAAAAGAGATAAAAAATAATTACCTTTTCAGTTGACAGTGCAAATTGTGCTGTTAAAATCAAAATTGAGAGCTTTTAACTCATACTATTTTTGCTATTTGCACTATGAAATTTTGAGAAAAATGTTTATTAGTCCAGAGATTGAAAAGCACTTGTCCTCATGGATCAATGTTTAATGAATTTAGATTTGAATTTTATTTCCTTCATTGCAGCTTCTTAAGAGATGTTGTCTTCCCACAGCTGCACCTGTGACAAAGATACAGGAATCTCTTAAATACAGGAATCTCTTGGGGAAGGGTCATTTTTTTTTTTGCAGATCAATAAGAATAAATGGAATTAATTTCTTAAACAGAGGATTGATTGTTTTATTGGATCGTATGAAAAATGTATGAGTGATGTGCTTGTATATTCTATTTTTAAAATTGGTTTAATGCAAATAAATGGTTCTGGTTAAAAACAAAACTGTGATGCATTGTTTTTATCCTCCAATGCTTTAAGATTACCTTAGAAACCAGATTGGTTTCATGTCTCAGGATTATTGTTTTCGCTTCTAATCACAATCTTTGCTTTTAATAGCAATATCAGGAAATAATAAATTTTATCCAACAAATATTGTCAGTTGTTACTTTTACAATACTAAGTGATTTGGTTCAAACATAGCCAATAAAACTTGGATGAACAGCACAAAGTAATTCCAGAAAATCAAGAACAAAGCAGAGGGAAAAGGAAGTTGAAGTGCCCAAATTTCCTTGTGAGGAATTGCCGTACACAGTCGGTTACAGACTCTGAGAAACCATCAAAATTCCAATTCAATCCCTTAACTTATGGGTTAATAGAGTTGTGGTCCTGTGCAAGGAAATAATACATTTGTCCATGTTCTTTCTTCAACATGATCTCGCTTCGTTTAAGCTGTCTGGTTCACTAATATCCTTTCAGGAAGGAAATCTGCCGTCCTTACAAAGCCAATATGACCCCAGACCCGCAATGAAGTGGTTGACTCTTAACTGCACTTAGGACTGGTCAAGCAAGTCACTTGGTTCGTGGTCAATTAGTGATGGGCAGGAAAAGCCAGCAATGCCCATATCTCATAAAAGAATGAACAAAAAAGAAACAAAAAAAAAAACCACTGCAGTCCACCTGGTTCAGGTACACCCGTAGTGATGTTAGGGAGGGAGTCCCAGAATTTTGACCCAGCGACAATAAAGGAATGGTGGTATAGTTCCATATCAGGATCGTGGGTTGCTTGGATGGGTACATGTGGGTGGTGATACTTTCATGAGTCTGCTGGGTGGGTGAGAGTGTGGGGATGGAATATGCTGTTAAAGGAGCCTTGGTGAGTTGGTTCTGTCAAAAGAGCCTTAGTGAGTTGCTGCTGTTCACTTAGAGGGTATACACTTCTGCCACTGCACTGATGGTGGAGGGAGTGAATATTTTGTGGGGTGGGTTCAAGTTGACTGCTTTAGCCTGGATGGTGTCAGATGTCTTGAACATTTACATTCTTTTTGGTGCTGCACTCATCCAGGCAAGTGAAGGATATTCCATCACACTCCTGACTTGTTCTTTGTAGATAGTGGAGAGGCTTTGGGGAGATGGAAGATAAGCTACACGCCACACAGTTCCCAGTCTCTGACCTGCCCTTGTAGCCATGGTATTTGTATGACCAGTCTAATTGAGTTTCTGGTCAATGTTAACTAAAATGTTCATGGTGAAGGAAAATTCTGACGATTCTTTCTTGAGATTGCCATCTTGGATGGTGTGAATATTACTTGCCACTTATCAACCAAAGCCCTAATATTGTCCAGGTCTCGCTGTATGCACGATTGGTAACTTTGAGAGACCAATCTGTGAACAGCCTGCAAAGGGACATTGGAGCTGCATTTTGGGGGTAACATTATCACCAGCACTACGCCTAACGAGGTTTGAGGTGGAGGAAATGGTAGGGTGGCAGTTGGTTTCGGATTTTTTTAACAATGATTTTTTCTTTTGTCTTTAAATCTCAGTAATCCTATATTCTGGTCCAAAAGTATGATGACCTCATACATCAGGATGAAGGATGCTTATAATCCAAAGGCCTTGAGAAGATGGTTTTTTTTTTATATATAATTTTTATTGGAATTTTTTACAGAAAATATAAAACATAACGACAAACAATGAAATGCAACAAAATAACCCATAATAACTGTAACACCCCCAGACCGTAACGACGCATGTATCCCATCCCCCACCCCCAACCCCAATGAACAACAAAAGAACTTAAAAATAAATTTACCGTAAATTAAATAAACAAACATAGTCATCGTTCGCCCCCCCCCCTCACCTTTTCCCTCCCCCTCACCTTTTCCCTCCCCCTCACCTTTTCCCTCCCCCCTCCCCCCCGGGTTGCTGCTGCTACTGTCCCCGTACCCTATCGTTGAGCCAGAAAGTCGAGAAAAGGTTGCCACCGCCTAAAGAACCCTTGTACTGACCCTCTCAGGGCGAATTTGACCTTCTCTAGCTTAATGAAACCCGCCATGTCATTGATCCAGGTCTCCACGCTTGGGGGCCTCGCATCCTTCCATTGTAGCAAGATCCTTCGCCGGGCTACTAGGGACGCAAAGTCCAGCACATCGGCCTCTTTCGCCTCCTGCACTCCCGGCTCCACCCCAACCCCAAAAATCGCGAGTCCCCATCCTGGCTTGACCCTGGATCCCACCACCCTTGACACCGTCCTCGCCACCCCCTTCCAGAACTCCTCCAGTGCCGGGCATGCCCAGAACATATGGGCATGGTTCGCTGGACTCCCCGAGCACCTGACACACCTGTCTTCACCCCCAAAGAACCTACTCATCCTCGTCCCAGTCATGTGGGCCCGGTGCAGCACCTTGAATTGGATGAGGCTAAGCCGCGCACACGAGGAGGAAGAATTAACCCTCTCCAGGGCATCAGCCCATGTTCCGTCTTCGATCTGTTCCCCCAGTTCCCCCTCCCATTTAGCTTTCAGCTCCTCTACTGACGCCTCCTCCGCCTCCTGCATAACCTTGTAGATATCAGATAGCTTCCCCTCTCCGACCCAGACCCCCGAAAGCACCCTGTCACTCACCCCCCTCGTGGGAAGCGAAGGGAATCCCTCCACCTGCGGCCTAGCAAATGCCTTTACCTGCAGATACCTGAACATGTTCCCCGGGGGGAGCCCAAATTTCTCCTCCAACTCCCCCAGGCTCACAAACCTCCCATCAATAAACAGGTCCCTCAGCTGTCTGATGCCCGCTCTGTGCCAACCCTGAAATCCCCCATCAATGTTCCCCGGGACGAACCTATGGTTCCCCTTTAACGGAGCCTCCATCGAGCTCCCCTATGTCGCCTCCACTGCCCCCAAATCTTGAGGGTAGCCGCCACCACCGGACTCGTGGTATACCTCGTAGGAGGGAGCGGCCACGGCGCCGTTACCAGGGCCCTCAGGCTTGTATCTCCACAGGACGCCCTCTCCATCCGTTTCCATGCTGCCCCCTCCCCCTCCATTACCCACTTGCGCACCATCGACACATTGGCCGCCCAATAATACCCCGAGAGATTGGGTAACGCCAGCCCCCCCATCTCTACCCCGCTCCAAGAAGACCCTCTTCACCCTCGGGGTCCCATGCGCCCAAACAAAGCTCATGATGCTGCTAGTCACCCTTCTAAAAAAGGCCCTAGGGATAAAGATGGGCAAACACTGAAAAAGGAACAAGAACCTCGGGAGAACTGTCATTTTGACGGACTGCACCCTACCCGCCAACGATAGCGGCACCGTGTCCCACCTTTTAAATTCCTCCTCCATCTGTTCCACGAGCCTGGTAAAATTAAGCTTATGGAGAGTCCCCCAACTCCTGGCCACCTGCATCCCCAGGTATCTGAAACTCTTCACTGCCCTCTTAAATGGGAGTCTCCCAATTCCCTCCTCCTGATCACCCGGGTGTACTACAAATACCTCACTCTTGCCTAAATTTAACTTATAGCCCGAGAAGCCCCCAAATTCCGCTAACAGCTCCATCACCCCCGGCATTCCCCCTTCTGGATCCGCCACATACAACAGCAGGTCGTCCGCATACAGCGATACACGATGTTCCTCCCCACCCCGCACCAGACCCCTCCATCTCCCTGACTCCCTCAACGCCATAGCCAAAGGTTCAATCGCCAGTGCAAAGAGCAAGGGGGACAGGGGGCACCCCTGCCTGGTCCCACGGTAGAGCCTAAAGTACTCCGATCTCCTTCCATTGGTAACTACACTTGCCATCGGAGCCGCGTAGAGCAGCCTCACCCATTTGATGAATCCCTCCCCGAATCCGAACCGCTCCAGCACCTCCCACAGGTACCCCCACTCAATTCTATCAAACGCTTTCTCCGCATCCAGCGCCACCACTATCTCCGCCTCCCCCTCCACTGCCGGTATCATAATAACATTTAGCAGTCTCCGCACATTCGTGTTGAGCTGCCGTCCCTTGACAAATCCTGTCTGATCCTCGTGTATCACCCCTGGCACACAGTCCTCTATCCTGGTGGCCAGGATCTTCGCCAGCAACTTAGCGTCAACATTGAGGAGCGAGATAGGCCTGTATGATCCACACTGCAAGGGGTCCTTATCCCGCTTCAGGATCAGAGAGATCAGTGCCCGCGACATCGTCGGGGGCAAAGCCCCCCCCTCCCATGCCTCATTGAAGGCTCGCACCAACAGGGGGCCCACCAGATCCGCATACTTTTTATAAAATTCCACCGGGAACCCGTCCGGCCCCGGCGCCTTACCTGACTGCATTTGTCCAATCCCCCTGACTAGCTCCTCCAACTCTATCGGCGCCCCCAGCCCCTCTACCAGCTCCTCTTGAACCCTTGGGAACCATAGCCTGTTCATGAAGCTCTCCATTCCCCCTCTCCCCATCGGAGGTTCTGACCGGTACAGTTCCTCGTAGAAGTCCCTAAAGACCCCATTTACTTCTGTCCCCTTCTGCACTACATTCCCACCCCTATCCATCACTCCACCAATTTCCCTAGCCGCATCTCGCCTGCGGAGCTGATGCGCCAACATCCTGCTCGCCTTCTCCCCATACTCATATACCGTGCCCTGCGACCTCCTCCACTGTGTCTCCGCCTTTCTGGTGGTCAACAAGTCAAATTTGGCCTGCAAACTACGCCGTTCCCCCAGCAACCCCTCCTCCGGTGCCTCCATGTATCTCCTGTCCACATCCAGGAGCTCCCCCACCAGTCTCTCCCTCTCCTTCCTCTCCCTCCTTTCCCTTTGGGCCCGGAATGAGATCAGCTTCCCCCGGATCACTGCTTTCAGAGCCTCCCTGACCATCCCCACCCGGACATCCCCCCTGTCGTTGGTTTCAAGATACCCCTCACTACTTCCCCGGACCCTCCTACACACCTCCTCATCAGCCAGCAGCCCCACATCCAGGCGCCAGAGCGGGCGCTGGTCCCGCGCCTCCCCCATCTCCAGATCAACCCAGTGCGGAGCATGGTCTGAAATCGCTATGGCCGAATACTCTGCATCCTGCACCTTCGGGATCAATCCCCTGCTCAGGATGAAAAAATCTATTCGGGAATAGACCCTATGGACATGGGAGAAAAAAGAATACTCCCGCGCTCTCGGCCTCCCAAACCTCCAGGGATCCACCCCTCCCATCTGGTCCATAAACCCCCTCAGCACTTTGGCCGCCGCCGGTCTCCTACCCTCCTTGAACTGGACCGGTCCAGTGGGGGATCCAGCACGGTGTTAAAGTCTCCCCCCATGATCAGGCCCCCTGCCTCCAGGTCCGGAATGCGGCCCAACAAGCGCCTCATGAAACCGGCATCATCCCAATTCGGGGCATATACATTAACCAGCACCACCTTCTCTCCCTGCAGCCTACCCTTCACCATAATATATCTGCCCTCCTTGTCCGACACCACCTCAGCCGCCTCAAACGCCACCCTCTTCCCCACCAGAATCGCCACCCCCCGGTTCTTCGCGTCCAATCCTGAGTGAAAAACCTGCCCCACCCATCCCTTCCTCAGACGAACCTGGTCCGCCACCTTCAAGTGGGTCTCCTGGAGCATAGCCACGTCCGCCTTCAGCCCCTTCAGATGAGAAAATACCCTAGTTCTCTTAACCAGCCCATTCAGCCCCCTCACGTTCCAGGTAATCAGCCGGATCAGAGGGCAACCTGCTCCTCTCCCCGGCCGGCTAACCATAGCTTATCAACTGCTCGCCCCAGGCCAACTCGCCCCACCTGACCCGTTCCCAATGGCGATAACGCCTCTCCTCTACCCCCCCGGCCCACGCCAGCTCCTTCCTGGCCATTCCAGCAGCAACCCGGTATCCCCCCCCCCCCCCACCCCCCCAGGCTAGGACCCCTCCTAGCCGCGACGCACCCTCCATGGTACTTCCGTGAGTCAGCTGACTTCTGCTGACCCGGCAGCTCCTGCCAAAACCCATCTCCTCCCGGCATGGGGTCATCCCCCTCTTGCCACACCTCCTTGGCACCGCTTCAGCGCGGGAAAGAAAACCAGTGAAGGCCACGCCCCCACCTCCAGCTCCGTCCCCCCGCCCCGCAGCGCGGACAACCAGAGGAAAGCCCGCGCTTTCACACTGCCACACCCCACCCTTCTGACGCAGCTCCTCAAAATCCAGTTTCACCCCAACCCCCAGCCCCGTACAGAAGAGAACATATAAAGTACATACCCCCAATGTTCCCCACATACCCCACACCCATACCCAACAGACAAACCCACCCGGAAACAGAGCAAAAAGAAAACCAGCATAAAAAAAACACCTGTCAAAATTGAAGAACAGCAACAGCGAAAACAGCAACGGCCATAGTGTGTCCCCAGACCCTAGTTGGAGTCCAGCTTCTCCGCCTGTACAAAGGCCCACGCCTCCTCCGGGGACTCAAAGTAGTGGTGCCGGTCCTTATATGTCACCCACAGACGCGCAGGCTGCAGCATTCCAAATCTGACCTGCTTGGTTGAACCCGGCCCGCCGCTTTGCCACCTCCGCACTCCAGTCCTGGTAGATTCGCACTACCGAATTCTCCCACTTGCTGCTCCTCTCTTTCTTGGCCCAGCGCAGCACACACTCCCGGTCACTAAATCGATGGAACCGCACCAGCACCGCCCGCGGGGGTTCATTTGCCTTAGGCCTCCTGGCCAGCACTCTGTGAGCTCCCTCAAGCTCCAGGGGCAAATGGAAGGACCCCGCTCCCATCAACGAGCTCAACATCGTGGTCACGTACGACGGGAGATCCGACCCCTCCAGCCCCTCCGCCAGGCCCAGGATCCTCAAATTCTTTCGCCTCGTGCGAACATCCAGCTCCTCCAAGCGGTCTTGCCACTTTTTGTGAAGTGCCTCGTGCAACTCCACTTTCCCCACGAGGACCACGGCCTCCTCCTCCCGCTCAGCGGCCTGCTGCTGCAACTCCCTAATGGACACCTCCTGGGCCGCCTGAGCCCCAAGCAGCTTGTTGGTAGTCGCATTCAGGGAGTCCAGCAACTCAGCCTTCAGCTCCGCAAAACAGCGCAGAAGAGAGGCTTGCTGCTCCTGCGCCCACTTCCTCCAGTCCTCGGGTGTTCCGCCGGCCGCCATTTTGTCCTTCTTCCCCCGCTTTTCTTGGGGAGCTGCTGCAGCTTTTTCCTTTGCCCCACTCCGGGTGAGCTCCTCTAGACACCTTCCCCCACCGGGATTCATCGAGACAACGCTGTTTGGGGCCCTCAAATCGGCCCAAAAGTCCTTAAGTAGTGGGAGCTGCGGTGCACTGCAAAGCCGATTTTCTGACCGCTCCACTCCTAGTCCAGGCCATCCACCGGTGGAGAATCTGAGAAGGAGTGTTCCCACAAGGGGAAAAGTCCAAACAGCACCACTACAAGCCCTTAAAAGAGCCCCAAAGTCTGAAAATAGTGGGAGCCACTGAACGTGCGGCTTAGCTCCGCATCACCGCTACCGGAAGTCCGTCTCCGCTTCTTCAATGGCCTTGGTGAGATCTTTTCACCATTCTTCCCTCTGCTGCTAGAATTCAGCTTTCATAAAGGCCCTCAGGTCAGCTTGAGACGTATAAGCTGGCCCTTCCCCCGCTTGCATGCTTGCAGAGGCTTTTGTTTGCTGCTACTTCAGACAAATCTTGCACTGTTTCTGAGGGTCTGATAACCAAGAAACATCCTATTCCTGGGGGAAAATACTCCTTGAACATTCACCCACGCCTTTTCATCGAAATTCCAACCCGTGCTGCCCAAAAATGAGCTCTTTTCTGCAACCTTAGGCAGGAGCTGCCTCTGTGTGATCACTCACTCCACGATGCACACCGGAAGTCCTTGAGAAGATGTTTAACTCATTGAGCAAACCTTGTATTGCTGCACTTGTGACTTATGATCTGTTGTTTTGGTGGTTTTTAGACCTCAACATCCTCATGGGAATTTTCTGAAGTAAACGGCAAAGGGGAGTCTGAAATGTCAATAAGAAAGACTTTTTTTCAGCATTTAAGCAGTATTTACACAGGACCCGTTTACACTTCTCAGCGTCCCTGACCTATTATACTAGTGCCGGTTAACTCACAGCCCAATCAGCACTAGAGAACAATCATCCCAAGCTGGATGAGTCCCATACAGGGTTGTAACACTTTCCTGTCAATTTTGGCCTTCCTCAAAGCGTGCTGGGAAAAGGTATTGGATTCCTTTCTCCAAATATTGCAGGGCCAGGAGGTTAATAAACACGGAGGTGATGGGTGAATGAGATTTGTTGCAGCAGAATTTTGGATCAGTTGAAGTTTAAGGAGAATGGAAGATGAGTAGACTCTCAGGATATCATTGGAATTAGGGTCGCCAACTCCCCAGATTAGACCTGGGGCTGTTTGACTGACAGTCATCCAGTTGGGAAATAAGACATTTTCTTTCCAATTGGTGACAAACAGCGATACTTAACTCAGTTCTGCTCATGGCCACCTTGATGTTGTGGCTCTACCATATGGCCAAGTTTGGTCAATTACTTTAAGTAACAGAAACTTAAAAGCTTTTTTTCTTTCTTTTTTACTGGGAGACTAAGTACAGGTGATGGCAGCTACAGCAGTGGAATGTTCCTCCTGCAGAATGTTCGAGGTAAGGAAGACCACCGGTGTCCTTGCTGACTTCACCTGGGGCAAGTGCAGCCATCTCCAGCTCCTCACAGACCGTGTTAGGGAACTGGAGCTGGATGAACTGAGGATCATTCGGGAATCTGAGGGGGTGATAGATAGAAGCTACATGGACAAAGTTACACCTGCGAACAAAGGTAGCTGGGTAACAGAGGTGGGAAGAGGAGGAAGCAGTCAGTGCAGGAATCGCCTGTGGTCGTTCCTCTCAACAATAAGTTTACCGCTTTGGATACTGTTGGGGGGGGGGGGGGGGGGGGGGGGATTACCTAGCAGGGGTAGGCTGCAGTGACCGGTTCTCTGGCACGAGGTCCGGCTCTGGGGCTCAGAAGGGAAGGGTGGAGATTAGGAGAGCACTCATTATAGGGGACTCAATAATTAGAGGTACAGACGGGCGGTTCTGTGGGCACGGGCGAGACTCTCGGATGGTTTGTTGCCTCCCTGTGCCAGGGTCCATGAGGTCTCGGATCATGTCTTCAGGATCCTTAAGGGGGAGGGGGAGCAGCCAGAAGTCGTTTATGCACATTGGTACCAACGATGTAGGTAGGAAAAGGGGTGTGGATGTAATAAACAAGTTTAGGGAGTTAGGCTGGAAGTTAAAAGCCAGGACAGACAGAGTTGTCATCTCTGGTTTGTTGCCGGTGCCACGTGATAGCGAGGCTAGGAATAGGGAGAGAGTGCAGTTGAACACACGGCTGCAGAAATGGTGTAGGAGGGAGGACTTCAGGTATTTGGATAATTGGAGCGCATTCTGGGGAAGGTGGGACCTGTACAAGCAGGACGGGTTGCATCTGAACCAGAGGGGCACCAATATCCTGGGAGGGAGGTTTTCCTGTACTCTTCGAGAGGGTTTAAACTAATTTGGCTGGGGAATGGGAACCGGATTTGTAGTCCAGCAACTAAGGTAGCCGATGTTCAGGACATCAAAGCGTGTAGTGAGGCAGTGGGGAAGGTAACACTGACAAAGGAGAGTACTTGCAGGCACGGAGATGGGTTGAAGTGTGTATACTTCAACGCAAGAAGCATCAAGAATAAGGTGGGTGAACTTACGGCATGGATCGGTACTTGGGACTACTTGGATAGAAGAGGGGCAGAAATGGTTGTCGGAGGTTCCTGGTTATAGATGTTTCAATAAGATTAGGGAGGGTGGCAAAAGAGGTGGGGGTGGAATTGTTAATTAGAGATAGTATAACAGCTGCAGAAAGGCAGTTCGAGGGGGATCTGCCTACTGAGGTAGCATAGGTTGAAGTCAGAAATAGGAAAGGAGCAGTCACCTTGTTGGGAGTTTTCTATAGGCCCCCCAATAGCAGCAGAGATGTGGAGGAACAGTTTGGGAGACAGATTTTGGAAAGGTGCAGAAGTCACAGGGTAGTAGTCATGGGTGACTTCAACTTCCCAAATATTGAGTGGAAACTCTTTAGACCAAATAGTTTGGATGGGGTGGTATTTGTGCAGTGTGTCCAGGAAACTTTTCTAACACAGTATGTGATTGTTCGACCAGAGGGGAGGCCATATTGGATTTGGTACTTGGTAATGAACCAGGGCAAGTGATAGATTTGTTAGTGGGGGAGCATTTTGGAGATAGTGACTACAATTCTGTGACTTTCACTTTCGTAATGGAGAGGGATAGGTGTGTGCAACAGGGCAAGGTTTACAATTGGGGGAAGGGTAAATACGATGCTGTCAGACAAGAACTGAAGTGCATAAGTTGGGAACATAGGCTGTCAGGGAAGGACACAATCGAAATGTGGAACTTGTTCAAGGAACAGATACTATGTGTCCTTGATATGTATGTCCCTGTCAGGCAGAGAAGAGATGGTCGAGTGAGGGAACCATGGTTGACAAGAGAGGTTGAATGTCTCGTTTTTCTTTTTAAAAATAATTTTTATTAAAGTTTTCACAAAATATCAACAACAGAATGGAAAAAGAACCCCATAGAATTAAATACAAAACAAAACAAAACGCCCCAGAAACCCCTCCCCCCGTACATAAATAATAAATTAACACCTTTTCCAATTTAATAAACCCCACCATATCATTGATCCAGTCTTCCACGCTTGGGGACCTCGCATCCTTCCACTGAAGAAGAATCCTCCACCGGGCTACCAGGGACGCAAAGGCCAGAATACCGGCCTATTTCGTCTCTTGCACTCCCGGCTCCTCTGCAACCCCAAATATTGCGAACCCCCAGCCCAGTTTGACCCTGGATCCTACCACCCTCGACACCGTCCTCGCTGCGCCCTTCCAAAATTCCTCCAGCGCTGGGCATGCCCAGAACATATGGGTATGATTTGCTGGGCTCCCTGAGCACCTAACACACCTGTCCTCACCCCCAAAAAACTGACTCATCAAGGACCCGGTCATGTGTGCCCTGTGCAGCACCTTAAACTGTATGAGGCTGAGCCTCGCGCACGAAGAGGAAGTGTTCACCCTCCTGAGGGCCTCTGCCCACATCCCCTCCTCGATCACCTCCCCCAACTCCTCCTCCCACTTACCTTTCAGCTCCTCCACCGAGGCCTCCCCCTCCTCCTGCATCACCTGGTACTTGGCCGAAATCTTCCCCTCTCCGACCCATACCCCCGAGATCACCCTGTCCTGTACCATGCGTGGCGGCAGCAGCGGGAATCCCAGCACTTGCCGCCTGGCCTCCATCACCCACTTGCGCACCATCGCCACATTAACGGCCCAATAGTACCCACAGAGGTTGGGCAGCGCCAGCCCCTCCCCGTCCCTGCTCTGCTCCAGGAACACCCTTCTCACTCTCGGAGTCCCTCACGCCCACACAAACCCTGTAATTCTGTTGACCCACCTAAGGAAGGCCTTCGGGATAAGAATGGGGAGGCACTGGAACAGGAACAAAAACCTTGGGAGCACTGTCATCTTGACTGACTGCATCATACCCACCAGGGACAGCGGCAACGCATCCCACCTCTTAAACTCCTCCTCCATCTGCTCCACCAACCTCGTGAAATTAAGTCTAAGCAGGCCCCCCAGCTCCTGGCCACCTGGACCCCCAAGCATCTGAAGCTCCTCTCCGCCCTTTTTAGTGGGAGCTCGGCAATCCCCCACTCCTGGTCCCCCGGGTGAACCACGAACAACTCGCTCTTCCCCATGTTGAGCTTGTACCCTGATAAATCCCCAAACTCCCTGAGGATCCTCATTACCTCCGGCATCCCCCCCACCGGGTCCGCCACATATAGCAGCAAGCCGTCCGCATAGAGCCACACCTTATGCTCCTCCCCACCCCTCACCAGCCCCCCCCCCATTTCCTCGACTCCCTCAGTGCCATAGCCAGGGGTTCAATCGCCAATGCAAAGAGCAGGGGGGACAACGGATACCCCTGCCTCGTCCCTCGATGCAGCCGAAAGTACTCAGACCTCCTCTGGTTTGTGGCCACACTCGCCATTGGGGTCTCGTACAACAGCCTAACCCACTTGACGAACCCTCGAACCCCTCCCCAAACCCGAACCTGTTCAGCACTTCCCATAAGTACCCCTACTCTACCCTATCAAAGGCCTTCTCGACGTCCATCGCTGCCACTATCTCAGCCTCCCCCTCCCTCGCCGGCATCATAATAACGTTCAGGAGCCTCCGCACATTCGCATTCAACTGCCTCCCCTTCACGAACCCCGTCTGGTCCTCATGGATGACCTGCGGCACACAATCCTCAATTCTCATAGCTAAGACCTTCGCCAGCACCTTGGCATCTACATTTAACAACGAGATCGGCCTGTAAGACCCACACTGCAGGGGATCTTTGTCCCTCTTCAAGATCAAGGAGATCAGTGCCCGGGACATCGTCGGGGCAAACCCCCCCTCCCTTGGCTCATTGGAAGGTCCTAACCAGCAACGGGCCCAACAGGTGCACATATTTTTTTGTAAAACTCGACCGGGAAACCATCCAGCCCCGGCCCCTTCCCCGCCTGCATGCTCCCTATCCCTTTGACCAGCTCCTCCAGCACAATCCGGGCCCCTAATGCCACCACCAGTCCCTCCTCCACCTTCGGCAACCTCAGTTGGTCCAGAAAGCGGCCCATCCCTCCCTTCTCCACCGGGGGCTCGGACCAATACAGTTCCTCATAAAAGTCCCTGAAGACCCCATTGATGCCAACCCCACTCCGCACTACACTCCCTCCCCTATCTTTAACTCCCCCGATCTCCCTAGCTGCGTCCTGCTTCCGAAGCTGATGCGCCAGCATCCGGCTTGCCTTTTCCCCGTATTCATAAGTCGCCCCCTGGGCCTTCCTCCACTGCACCTCCACCTTCCTGGTGGTCAACAGGTCGAATTCGGCCTAGAGGCTGCGCCTCTCCCTCGACAGTCCCTCCTCCGGCACCTCCGCGTATCTCCTGTCTACCCTCACCATCTCCCCCACCAGCCTCTCCCTCTCCCTCTGTTCTCTCTTCTCCTTGTGGGCCCTAATGGAGATCAGCTCTCCCCTAACCACCGCCTTCAGCGCCTCCCAGACCGTCCCCACTCGAACCTCCCCATTATCGTTGGCCTCCAGGTATCGTTCTATGCTTCCTCGGACCTGCTCGCTCACCTCCTCATCCGCCAACAGCCCCAACTCCAAGCCCCACAACGGGCGCTGGTCCCTCTCCTCCCCCAGCTCTAAGTTTACCCAATGCGGGGCGTGTTCCGAAATGGCTATCGCTGGGTACTCGGTATCCTCTTCTCTCGCAATCAGCGCCCTACTCATGACAAAGAAGTCGATCCGGGAATAGGCCTTATGAACGTGCGAGAAGACTGAAAATTCCCTAGACCCCGGCCTTGCAAATCTCCAAGGGTCCACCCCTCCCATCTGGTCCATAAACCCCCTCAGCACTTTAGCCGCCGCCGACCTCCTCCCCGTCCTAGACCTGGAGCGATCCAGTGCCGGATCCAACACCATATTAAAATACCCCACCCCCCCATTATTAGGCCCCCCACTTCCAAGTCCGGGATCCAACCCAACATACGCCGCATAAAGCCCGCATCGTCCCAGTTCGCTGCGTACACGTTGACCAGCACCACCCTCTCCCCTTGCAGCTTACCACTCACCATTACGTACCTACCGCCATTGTCTGTCACAATGCTCGACGCCTCGAACGACACCCTCTTTCCCACCAAGATCGCCACCACCCCGATTTTTGGCATCCAGCCCTGAATGGAACACCTGACCTACCCACCCCTTCCTTAATCTTACCTGGTCCGCCACCTTCAGGTGTGTCTCCTGGAGGATTACCACATCCGCCTTCAGCCCCTTCAGGTGCGTGAACACCCAGTTCAGTTTAATCGGCCCATTCAGTCCCCTTACTTTCCAGGTTATCAGCCGGATCAGGGGGCTGCCCGGCCCACTCCCCCCTCCCCCGCTGACTAGCCATAACCCCTCCTTGGCCAGCCGCGCGCCCATGCCCCACGCCCGGCCCGTTCCCCGTGGCGGCAGACCCCTGTCCCGACCCACTCTACTCGCTCCAGCTCCCCCTTGACCATACTAGCAGCAACCCGGTCCCCGCTCCCCACCCCCCCCCCCCAAGCTGGGACCCCTTCTAGCTGCATTGCTCCCCCCTCTGCACTCCTGTAAGTCAGCTGACTCCTGCTGACTCTGGCCACTCCCGCCTCTCTTTCGACTCCTCCCATTGTGGGACTTTCCCCCCCCCCCCCCCCCTCCATAATCCACCAGCAGGCTCTCCGCCTCCCCCATCCATCCCGAGCGCAGGAAAAAGCCTGCGCTTCCCCGCCCTGGCTCTGCCCCTTTCAGCCTTCAGCGTGGGAAAAAGCCCGCGCTTTCCACCTGCCCGGCCCAGCCTCCTCTGGTGCAGCTCCTTTTACAGGCCCAGTCCCCTCACCTCCGGCTTGGGCCTCACCCACCCCTGCGGGGCCCCATTCCCCCTACCGGGCATCCACCCCCATTCCGCTTACTTGCCCCCCTCCAAGAGCCCACCCGACAGACCCAACCAAAACAGTGCCCAACCCACCCTAACCACCCACACCGAATCAAAAATAAACAAGAACAGAGAATCCCCGCCCTCAAAATGTAACACAACCACGGCAATCCCCAATCATCCCCACGCACGACCCCTCATCCCGACTCTCAGTTTGTGTCCAGCTTCTCGACCTGAACAAAGGCCTATGCCTCCTCCGGGGATTCAAAGTAATGGTGCCGGTCCTTGTAGCTGACCCACAGATGCGCTGGCTGCAGCATGCCAAACTTCACCCCCTTCCTGTGCAGCACCTTCGCCCGGTTGTACCTGGCCCGCTTCTTCGCCACCTCCGCGCTCCAGTCCTGATAAATGCGAACCTCCGCGTTCTCCCACCTGCTGCTCCTCTCTTTCTTAGCCCATCTGAGCCCGGTCGACAAATCGATGAAACCGCACCAGCACCGCCCGCTACAGCTCGTTAGCCTTGGGCCTCTTCGCCAGCATTCTATGGGCCCCTTCCAGCTCCAGGGGCCCTTGGAAGGACCCCGCTCCCATCAGCGAGTTTAACATGGTGACCACATAGGCCCCCACATAGGCCCCGATGTCTGATCCCTCCAGTACCTTCGGGAGGCCCAGGATCTGCAAATTCTTCTGCCTCGATCGATTCTCCATCTCCACGAACCGTTCCTGCCATTTCTTGTGGAGCGCCTCGTGCGCCTCCACCTTTACCGCTAGGCCCAAGATCTCATCCTCATTATCTGAGATCTTTTGCCGGACCTCACGGATTGCCACCCCCTGGGCCGCCTGGGTCTCCAGCAGCTTGTCAATAGAAGCCTTCATCGGCTCCAGCAGGTCCGCTTTAAGCTAAAGCAGCGCTGGAGAGCCTCCTGCTGCTGCTCCGCCCACTGCATCCACGCTGCCTGGTCTTCAACCGCCGCCATCTTGCTTTTCTTCCCTCGCAATTTCTTTGGCTTCACCCACACTTTTTTAGTCGCCCCGCTCCTGGTCCAAGCCATACAACATCGGGGGAATGTTGCAGTCTCCTTCCCAAACCGGGAAATGTCGAAAAAATGCCGTTGGGGGCCCAGAAAAGAGCCCAAACGTCCGTTCCTAGCGGGAGCTGCATAGCCGCAACCGGAAGACTTGAATGTCTTGTTAAGAGGAATGAGGAGACTTATGTAAGGCTGAGGAAACAAGGTTCAGACAGGGCACTGGGGGGATATAAGATAGCCAGGAGGGAACTGAAGAAAGGGATTAGGAGAGCTAAGAGAGGGCATGAAAAATCTTTTGGCAGGTAGGATCAAGGAAAACCCCAAGGCCTTTTACACATATGTGAGAAATATGAGAATGACTAGAGCGAGGGTAGGTCCGATTAAGGACAGTAGCGGGCGTTGGGTATTGAGTCTGAAGAGATAGAAGAGGTCTTGAACGAGTACTTTTCTTCAGTATTTACGAATGAGAGGGGCCATATTGTTGGAGAGGACAGTGTGAACCAGACTGGTAAGCTCAAGGAGATACTTGTTAGGAAGGAAGATGTGTTGGGCATTTTGAAAAACTTGAGGATAGACATGTTCCCTGGGCCTGACGGGATATATCCAAGGATTCTATGGGAAACAAGAGATGAAATTGCAGAGCCGTTGGCAATGATCTTTTCGTCCTCACTGTCAACAGGGGTGGTACCAGGGGATTGGAGAGTGGCGAATGTCGTGCTCCTGTTCAAAAAAGGGAATAGGGATCACCCTGGGAATTACAGATCAGTTAGTCTTACTTCAGTGGTAGGCAAAGTAATGGAAAGGGTACTGAGGGATAGGATTTCTGAGCATCTGGAAAGACACTGCTTGATTAGGGATAGTCAGCACTGATTTGTGAGGGGTAGGATTTGCCTCACAAGGCTTATCAAATTCTTTGAGGAGGTGACCAAGCATGTGGATGAAGGTAAAGCAGTGGATGTAGTGTACATGGATTTTAGTAAGGCATTTGATAAGGTTCCCCATGGTAGGCTTATGCAGAAAGTAAGGAGGCATGGGATAGTGGGAAATTTGGCCAGTTGGATAACAAACTGGCTAACCAATAAAAGTCAGAGAGTGGTGGTGGATGCCAAATATTCAGCCTGGAGCCCAGTTACCAGTGGCGTACCGCAGGGATCAGTTCAGGGTCCTCTGCTGTTTGTGATTTTCATTCATGACTTGGATGAGGGAGTTGAAGGGTGAGTCAGTAAATTTGCAGATGATACGAAGATTGGTGGAATTGTGGATAGTGAGGAGGGCTGTTGTCGACTGCAAAGAGACAGATAGGATGCAGAGCTGGGCTGAGAAGTGTCAGATGGAGTTTAACCCTGACAAGTGTGAGGTTGTCCATTTTGGAAGGACAAATATGAATGCGGAATACAGGGTTAATGGTAGGGTTCTTGGCAATATAGAGGAGCAGAGAGATCTTGGGGTCGATGTTCATGGATCTTTGAAAGTTGCCACTGTAGCCATCTGGGATGGCCACTTCCAGAATACAAAATGGATGTTTGCAAAGACTGTGGTGAAATATGGACAATGCTAAGAAAGCAGGCAGGCACAGAGCCTGGATGGTAATTGAGAAAGCAACTCCCAGACGAGACTGAAACTGTAAGGCAATTAGCATATTGATGGCCCATCTCCGGGAACAAAGGAATGACCAAGTAACCAATACTATAGCAGACAGCCCAGCGCCAGAAAGACACAAACAAAGCAAGGCCAACGGCCACCTAAGACACGCCCAGCCATCAGGGCACCCACCCCTTTATTGGTCAAGATCAATACAAGTGATCAAGATACGGCTCAATTAATCGGGGCCAAGTTCAAGGCCCGCCCAAAAGCGCGCGAAGCTCCTTTGAGTATAAGAAGCCCCCGAGAGAGAATCGCTCCCTTGGACTTGGCTCTCAGAGCGGAGAGACCGGTCCACCAGCTGCACCAGAAGCAAGTAAGTCCAAGGTCAACGCTTGCCATCAGACGGACGACCTTCGCTGTTCTCCTGTACCTCTTCGAAGCCAACAACATCAGATCCAAACAACGGCCATTGTTCCTCTGACTGAGTGGGCACCCGAAGTTAAGTATAGGCATTAGCGTTAGAGATAGTTTAGTTTATGGTATTTTGTGCATGAGTAGATATTACTGTGTGTGTAAATAAATAGTATTCACTTTGAACTAACTAACTGGTTGGTGCATTGGTTCTTTGATCAGTATTTGGGTTTGAACCTTGTGGCGGTATCGAAAGATACCTGGCGGCTCTAGAGCAAACATAATTAGGATTAAGGATGGTGACCATATTGACCGCTGTATTTAGAACCAGATAAACAGAGCAACACCACTCAAGTGGATAGAGCTGTGAAGAAGGCCTATGGTGTGCTTGCGTTCATTAGCAGAGGGATTGAATTTAAGAGCCGTGAGGTGATGATGCAGCTGTACAAAAACTTGGTAAGGCCACATTTGGAGTACTGTGTGAAATCCTGGTCACCTCATTTTAGGAAGGATGTGGACGCTTTGGAAAAGGTGCAAAGGAGATTTACCAGGATGTTGCCTGGAATAAAGAGTAGGTCTTACAAGGAAAGGTTGAAGGTGCTAGGCCTTTTCTCATTAGAACGGAGAAGGATGAGGGGAGACTTGATAGAGGTTTATAAGATGATTAGGGGAATAGATAGACAGTCAGAGACTTTTTCCCCGGGTAAAACAAACCATTACAAGGGGACATAAATTTAAGGTGAATGGTGAAAAATATAGGGGGGATGTCAGAGGTAGGTTCTTTACCCAGAGAGTAGTGGGGGCATGGAATGCACTGCCTGTGGAAGTAGTTGAGTCGGAAACATTAGGGACCTTCAAGCCACTATTGGATAGGTACATGGATTATGGTAGAATGATGGGGTGTAGATTAATTTGTTCTTAATCTAGGACAAAAGTTCGGCACAACATCGTGGGCCGAAGGGCCTGTTCTGTGCTGTATTTTCTATGTTCTAAACAGCTCCTGGTTCCAGCCTTCATTTCTTTCAGACTGTACCACTGGATCATCTGAAATTCAGGTGGCCTTGTATCTTTTTATTTGGTTTCAACCAGTGTCAGTTTCCACAGAAACCTGAGGTTTCCATTTCACTTTCCAGTCCTAAAAACCCAAAGGTTTGGTTTTCCTTTCAGTTAGGGTCTACTTCAAAAAGATATACTGCCTTTGAAACGATGGATCTTGTGAACGGGGGTGTAGTATTAAACAACTAATGGGAGGGAAAGGGTCCATAAATATCCACATCCTCAATGACGACAGTGCCTAGAAGACAAAGCTGATGTATTTGCAACCAATTTCAGCCAGAAGTTCTGAGTGGATGATACAGCTTGAACTCCGAATGAGATCCCTACCATCACAGATGCCAGTCTTCAGCCCAATCCTGTTCAATCCACTTGGCAGCAAGAAACATCTGAGTACAGTAAATGTTACAAAAGCAATGAGCCATGACTATATCCTGGCTGTAGCTCTGGTGAGTTGTGCTCCTAAAACCTTCTATTCACAGATATCTGCATGAGAAAAGTGCCTGGTTAAATTGTCCACAATTAACAGGACAAATCCAATCCAGTAAATTACATTCACAAGTGTCTTCTCACTCATCAGCAAAATGGGGGAAAGAGTTGTCAACACTGTAATCAAGTGGCACTTACTCACCAAAAACCACTGACAAAGGAGCTGAATTCTGGAGGTGAGGTGAGAGTGACCATCCTTGACATCAAGCAGCATTTGACTGAGTGTGGCAACAAGGAGCTCCAGCAAAACTGGTCAATGGGAGTTGGGGAGAAAACTCTCCACTGGCAGGAATCATACCTTGCACAAAGGATGATGATTGTGGTTGCCAGAAGTCAATCATCTCAGTCCCAGGACATCAGTGCTGGCGTTCCTCAGTGCACTGCACAACTATCTTCAGCTGCCCTCCAACATGAAGTCATAAATGGGGATGTTCACTGGTGATGGCAGTATTCAATTTCACTCACAGTTCTTTCGATAATGAAACAGTGTACCTGCATGCAGCAACATCTGGACAACATTTAGGCTTGGGCTGTAACATTCATGCCACACAAGTGCAATTACTTTATTGTGGAACAGAAAGCTCATGCGTCTTATCAAGGAGCTTGTGGTACTAATACATGATTTTAGTATCTTTAGTTTTTGTCAGATATACATTTGGTACACAAATGATCTATCGAGTGAACTTTGAAGTTCTTCATCAAATTGCTATCATATAACACTTTAACGGACTGGAATGAACAGAATATCCAAACCAAACCCAACCCATTTCCAATTCAATTTCCCTCATTTAATCTAACATTGTGCTCCTAATCGCAGCGTAGTTTGTATGTAGTAATGGAGTCAATGAGTTGTGACACTGTTGCATTGACTAGCAAGTAAGATTCGAGAAGGGGATTTGTGGTTTTAGTGTCTTCAAACTCATGTCCAAAGCGACAGAAGTCTCCTTCGTACAACGTGATTTTTCAAACAGAATGCAGTGAGTGGAAGATAGCTGCATAGAGCAAATTATATACATAAAATCAACCCTAGTTACTTAGAGCAGTGTGATTTCATAGAATCCCGACAGTGTGGAAGGAGGCCATTCGACCCATCGATTCTACACTGACCCTCTGAAAGAGCATTCCGCCCAGGCCCACTCCCCCACCTCCTTCCCATAAACCCCACCTAACCTGAACATCCCTGGACAGAAGGGGCAATTTTATCATGGCCAACCTACCTAAACTGCACATCTTTGGCACCGGGAGGAAAGACACGCAGGCTCGGGGGAAAAGCGCATACTACACACCCGAGGCCGAAATTGATCCCGGGTCCCTAGTGTTGAGAGACAGCACTGTGCCAGCGTGCATGGAGGACTTTATTTTTAGTCATTCTTCGAAGGTGACCATTAGTGCCAAAGCCAGCATTTATTGCCCATCGCTAATTTCCGTTCAATTGAATAGCCTGCTGGGCCATTTCAGAGTCAACCACATTTGGTGTGGGCCTGGAGTCACATGTAGGCCAGGCTACATCAGGGCAACAGATTTCCTTCTCTAAAGCACATTATAATAAGATGGGTTATTTCCAGCAATCCAGTAGTTTCATGATCATTACTACTGACCAACATTTTATTCCTGATGTTTTTTTTATTAATTAATTGAATTAAATTCCTGCTGCTGTCACGGAGGGATTTGAGCTGGTCCGTGGAATATGAGTTGCGATCGGCATAGTGGCATTGTCACTATCCTACTATCCCCTTACTCAATCATCTCTATTCTGACCGGGATTTGTGCTGTTACTATACGTAGCCACATATTATTGCGGAAAGGAAGACAGGTGCCAACCAAATGAACAGCATACAAAATACTTTTTAAATATTCATTTAATCAAAGCCAATACGTTCAGTATGACAGCAGCAACTAAGACTTCGGGCAAATCAATTCTGCAGCAAAAATGGAAAAATCAATTGACTGGTTTAAAACTTAATTCTTTTCACAAGGTGCAGAATCGTCTTTCATATTTCCGGGCTTTCATACCTGTTGTAATGATTCAGAACCTGGCTTTTTGTTGAGAATCACACAAGGACCTTTCTGTCAATGAGGTTGAGATGGTTGGAGGGCTGTCACATGATTCAAAAGATACAAATTTAAGCGCAGGTGGGAATTCATATTGATTATTACACACATCAGACATGTGGTTTTACAGTCCAATGTGAGGTTATGTCGCATGATGAGAAAAATCACAAACACCAAGAACACTCGAAAAACAACTCTCCAGCCATAAGAATGGTTAAAGACCATCAACAGGGGGATTGGACAAGTTTGCAACATTACTTTTGGTATTAAAAGTGATACTTTCTTGACAGAATTGAATAACTACATTTACAGAAAAATAGATCATAATTATAAAACATAACAAAAAACATTATCACTGGTTTTCTGTGTCTCAGTGAACAAATGCATTGTCTACTAGAGTGGAGCCAGACTGACTTTCCTTGATTCAATCTTCTGTATTGAATTAATTGATTTCTGTTAAATAGCAGGATAGTAATAACAACTTTCAACATCACAAACCTTGGAAAGGAAATAAAATCAAATAATTATAATCCCTGCCCCTGATTGCTATGTAGCAATTCCTAATTAAAGTTCTGTAAGAGGAAAGAACAATGCAGCACAGGAACAGGCTCTTCGGCCCTCCAAGCCTGTAACGGTCATGATACCAACCGTTGCCAAAAACCCTCAGCACTTCCTTGTGCCGTATCCCTCGATACCCATCCTTTCCATGTGTTTGTCAAGATGCCTTTTGAATGCCGTTAATGTATCTGCTTCCACAACCTGCCCTGGCAATGCGTTGCAGGCACTCACCATCCTCTGTGTAAAAAATGTGTCTTGTACATCTCCTCTAAACTTTGCCCCATGGACCTTAAACTATGCCCCCTGGTGACTGACCCCTTCACCCTGGGAAAGAGTGCCTGCCCATCCACTCTATCCATGCCCCTCAGAATCTTGTAGACCTCTATCAGGTCACCCCTCAACCTCCATCTTTCTAGTGAAAACAGTCAGAGTCTATTCAGCCTCTCCACATAGCCAACACCCTCCAGACCAGACATCCTGGCAAACCTCCTCTGCACCCTCTCCAAAGCCTCCACATCCTTCTGGTAGTGTGGCGACCAGAATTGTGCGCAATATTCCAAGTGCGGCCTTACCAAGGTTCTATACAACTGTAGCATGACTTGACAGTTTTTATACTCAATGCCCCGTCCAATGAAGGCAAGCATGCTTTCTTGACTCCCTTGTCCACTTGTGTTGCCATCTTCAAAGATCTGTGGACATGCACGCCCAAATCTCTCTGACTTTCTATATTCCTAAATGTTTTGCCATTTACAGTTTATTTCCCCTCTCTGTTAGACCTAACAAAATGCATTACCTCACATTTGTCCGGATTAAACTCCATTTGCCATTTCTTTGCCCAAGTCTCCAACCTATCTATGTCCTGCTATATCTTCTGACAATCCTCAACACTATCTGCCACTCCACCAACCTTGGTGTCATCCGTGAACTTACTAATCAACATTAGAAAAACGTGGTTTTAGTAAATTCATGCCAAGGGACCAAACGAATCATTGCATCCCCTGACTGTAATTCCTTACTATTGAACAATTTGGATTTCACCATCCATTGGAACAGGAGTAAACCATTCAGGCCCTCAAGCCTGTCCCGCCATTCAATGAGATCATGGCTGATCTGTGACCTCACCCCAGAAACCTGCCTTTGGCCCATATCCCTTAATATCTTTGCTCAACAAAAATCTATCTATCTCAGATTTAAAATTAACAACTGATCTCGCTTCAACTGCTGTTTGTGGGAGAGAGTTCTAAACCTCTCCCACCCTTCGAGTGAAGAAGTGCTTCCAACGTCTCTCCTGAACCATCTAGCCCTAATTTTTAGACTATGCCCCCAAGTTTTAGAATCTCCAACCAGTGGAAGTAGTTTATCTTCATCTGCCCTGTTTTTCCCTGTTAATATCTTGAATGCTCCGATCAGATCGCCTCTTAACCTTCTAAATTCTAGTGAAAACAGGTTTAAATTTGAGTAATCTCTCCTTGTAACTCAACCCCTGTAATTCAGTTATTTAGGTTGAGGCATGAATGGTGTCGAAGTTAGCTCGCCAAACTTTCTGACACATGCGATTTCAGATCAAATTGGACCTTATTTCACATCCTTGATTAGGATACCCACAACCTACTGAGGTGGATGAACTGCAGATTATCCTCCCTTAACAAATCAAAGAAGATAGACAATAAGCCTGAGAACTGAAGTGAACCACAGCACTGGGATTACAAGCAATAATCAGACATGAACATGTCTGATGCATTTAGGGTTACCCAGCGACTTAAATAACAAATCATTAATGGATCGAGTTTCTTAACAAAATGAGGAACAGAGGTTGGAAAGGCAATTCAGTGGGTATCACAATAAATCAACATGAAAGGAATCAATCACTAAATAAATACAAGTTAAGATCAGTATCTGAAACTGTAGCAAGTTTGTGATATTACTTTCAGAATAAGTCATAGAATCATAGAATTTACAGTGCAGAAGGAGGCCATTCGGCCCATCGAGTCTGCACCGGCTCTTGGAAAGAGCACCCTACCCAAGCCCACACCACCCTATCCCCATAACCCAGTAACACCACTCAACCAACACTAAGGGTTTGATTCCCGGCTGGGTCACTGTCTGTGGGAAGTCTGCATGTTCTCCCAAGTCCTTAGATACCTGACAAGTTAACATCCTTGGAGATGCAGCTGACTGGCTAGATTAATCTACAAGTACTTCCAGACATTACACGACCATATCTTCATCAGGAACGTGGCTGAACTGATCTTCTTCCTTCATTGATGCTAGTCTCTGGACAGTTGAATCAATGAGGCAGGTTGTCTGCTCCACTTGGATCCTTGGTGCTGGCTGAACTCATGTTACACGCAAACAATGGTACCTGAGCCAGCCTCACTCAGACACGAGTGCAGGTAGGTGATGCACTTATCTGTGCCGGTAGCTATTGGGTTAAACTGTACAATCTAACTTCTTCCCCTCTGTCTTGAAGTATGTTTGTGCAAAACTCTACATTTGCTGGGTAAATATTACCACAGAGGGAGATAAATACCCTCCCAAAATTAGAAAGATTCTGGGTGCAATACAACCATGCACCAGAGCCATGTGTCAAGTGTGTTTAGCCGGGTGTTTCCTGGCGCTCACAGTGCCAAGAAAGACCAAGCTATCTAACTGGACTTTGCTGCAATTTGGGACATCAGCGGGAAACAGCCCCCTGAGGCCGCACTTAGTCCCATGTCCTGCTCTGACTCCTCAGTGCAGGAGGAGATCGGAATGCCATTTATAAACACTGATCCCACACACAATGGGCGGAATTCAGATCGTGACATCTCATGAGATCCCATTAGATCTGACGAGGTGTGGCGAGGCGAGTAGATCGCAGAAGCGGGATCACCCGGCACCTTCCGGCCACGCCCCCATTCGCGCACAACGCAGCTGGTAGATCATGCCCCCCGACTCTGTTAACACTGACTGTGCCTCTGCTACAAACACTGAGCACTGACTGGTCCAGGAGGTGATAAATGTTTTGTTTTTTTAAATACCTTAATTTCAAAAAGAAGCTTATTTTTTCAATCGTATAATCCCAGTGATGTGTTAGAAGGGTCGGTCCATGTTGCTGTTATTCACTTCTAATTATCATGGAGCTTTCTAAGGTGCCTTTGCATTGTTAAAGCTGGAAGGTCCTGAAAACATCGACTGTTCGTTTCCATCTTAGATTTGTACAAAATCAACTTCTCACTTTTCACAAATTTGAGGGCATGCGGTGTCTGTAAGTGTCACCAGTTGCCTGGATTTGACCATCTCCTAATGGTTTTCTAACAATAGTTAGCAATATTTTCTGTGTATCCACGTGAACCTTTATGACTTGATTGGCTTTGCTTCTTAAGTCAATTCCCAACATACGAGCTCCACACTGAGGGAAGGCTGACAAGCTCAACTCCTCTTTGACTGTACATTTCAGGATGTTTACAGAGGATTCCCACTCAACCTCATCCTTCAAGTCAGTTGCAGGGCACTTCACCAAAAATTAATATGCATAGACATTGAGGGAAAGGAAGCAATGCACAAGGTTGGATCTCTATGAGTGAATAGCAAGTTGGATCATTCTCAAGGCTCAGGGCTCAGTGCTGGGTCCCTCATTGTCCTTGATAAATAAAAACGATATAGAATAAAATGTGTGTGTGTGTGTGTGTGTGTGTGTGTGGGGGGGGGGGGGGGGGGGGGGGGGGGTTTGATAAGTAAGTTTGCATATCACATGGAGATTGGCCGGGTGGTTTACAGTGAAGAAGGCGGCCTTAGTTTACTGGAGGATATAGAAAGATTGGTCAGATGGGCAGATTAGTGGTAGATGGAATTTAACCCTGAAAAGTGCGAGGTGATGTACTTTGGAAGGAGTGGAACACCAAGGGAGTACTCAATGAACAGCAGGACACTAGGAAGTTCAGAGGAACAGGGAGATTTTGATGTGTTTGTCCACAGAACCCAGAAGGCAGGAGGACAGGTTAATAGGGTAGCTAAGAAAGCATACGTGACACTTGCCTTTATCAGTCGTGGCATAGATTATGAGAGCAAGGAGGTTATGTTGGAGCTGTACAGGACTTTGGTTAGGCCGCAGCTGGAGTACTGTGTTCAGTTCTGGACTATAGGAAGGATGTGACTGCAGTAGAGAAGGTGCAGAGGAGATTCACCAGGGTGGTACCTCGGATGGAACATTTTAGCTATTAAGAGAGGCTGGATAAGCTTTGGTTGTTTTCTTTGAAGCAGAGAAGGCCAAGAGGGCACCCGATTGAGGTGTATAAGATTATGATGGACATGAGCAGGGTGAATAGAAATCAGCTGTTCCCCTTAGTTAAAGAGTCAATAACATGGGGACATAATTTTAAGGCAGGAGGTTTGGAGGGGATTTGAGGAAAAACCTATTCACCCAGAGGGTGGCGGGAATCTGGAATGCACTGCCTGTGAGGGTGGTTGAGGCGGGAAACCTCACAATCTTTAAAAAGCACTTGGATGAGTACTTGAAATGTCATAACATTCAAGGTTTGGACCAATGCTGGAAGAGGGATTAGTGTAGATTAGAGTTGTTTTTTTAAAAAAAACAGGGCAGGCTTGATGGGCCTGTACTATATGATTCTATGAAGACATATTGGCAGAGGGGCCATTTGGATGAGGTGGTCCTGGGTGCTGCAACACAGTGTACATTCACAATTCTGGGCAATGCATGCTTTAAAATTCATTGTCAGGACTCGATTGTTGTTGGCAAGGCTGAAACTTATTGTTCAACCAAAATCACCAGAGAACGTGAAGAGGTGAAGAGACAGACACATCTGTGCGGGGCTGAAATCACCCCCAGACTGGGCGGGGGTGGCAGATTTCCTCACTTGGTATGAGTGAACTAGTTAGGGCTTTAACAACAATTTGATAACTTTATTCAAATTTTCAAACTGGCATTATAGCATTTGAACTCCCCTTTGGGTTACTGGTCCACGACCACTAAATGTACCATAATTGTAGACTTTTCACATTACCTTGTGAACAATCCCGGGCACTAAAAACAATATAAGTATTTTAGAAGGGAGAGATGGAACAGAATCGATTAAGAGGTCAAAGTGGAACATTTGAGTTTACACAATTTGGTCCTGAACTATTTGGCCTGACTTTGAGTTCACAGCACAACTACACAAGTGGCGGTTGGACAAATCAGACTTTCCTTTGGTACAAACGGTGACATGATTATGCAGTGACAACAGATTAAATATTGGTCCAGATTTTCACTGCGTAGGAAAGGCTACCTGTTGTGGTGCAAATCCCAGAAGTTGCTGGAAATGCTAAGTCCCTTCACCAACACGGCTTCTCCTATTTTCGCTGGGGCAGGACTGGAGTCAGGCCGGGGTTCACGCCTGCACGGTTTACAGAGGCAGCTAGCCATTGAAACCATCAGCTGCCTCCACTGAAGTGAGGTTTTGGGAGGTCAGGAATCTGAAACCCGGTGTGTGCAGATCACACTAAGTAAGAGCTGGTCTGAACTTGGTGGATTCATTTGGACAGTCAGGGCACCCCTGAGGATAGGGTCCCTGAGCACCTTTTGGAGAGGTAAGGCATCCTTTGGAAGAGGTAAGATACCCTTTGGGATTGTTAAAAGTAAACATGATTGTGTGTAAACTCACTGGAACTATCAAAGCACTGTCAAAGAATACTAGGTGAGTAGGCATTGGAATAAAGGCAAAGGGTCATGGATGGTGGCATGGGATGGCATGAGTTAACACTAAGTTGTTTCAGGGGCGATAAAAGATTAATGGTCAGTGAGGGCATGGGGGGGTATGAGGGGCATGGGGATGGGTGCAGGGGCATCGGTTGGCATGAGGGTATGAGGGCCCAAGGGAGTATGTACAGGGGCATAAGTTATCATGGATATTGAAGGGCCATGGGAGTGGTATGGGTCATAAGGGGTATGAGAACCCACAGGGGTTGGGTAAAGGGGCATAGATTGGCATGGGGGCATGAGGGACCACAGAGTGTTTGGGGGTATGAACGGGCATTGGTTGGCACGGATGGGCCATGGACGTGTGTGGGAGTTGGGGGTTAAGGGCTGGAGGGCTATTTTTTGCTTCATACTTTTAAAAAATAACTTAAACAAAGTACGGGAGCACTGAGGCATGCCTTCTGCCCAGCCCGTCTCTGCACTCATTCCACGGGCACCAGGCCCAACATCTAATGCAAACACCTCTTCCGAACAATCTCCTCACCCCATCCCCTGAACAAAACTCCAACCTGCTCTTTTTAAAGTCCGGGTGTCTAGTGTCGGAATCGTCCCATCCCCGTGCAACCAACCCAGCGGTGAAAATCTGGGCCCTTGTATCTATTTCAACACAGTAAAAAGCCCCCGTCTCAGACAGCACTCAGGCAACCAGAAATTATGCATGTTATAAAAATGATAAAGTGTGCTTAATTCTGTACCAGTCACAACAGTTATGACAGGCTATTTCTCTTCCTTTTCTTTCCCATACAGGTCTTGGGTGGGTCACAGGAAAGTTTGTGCTCTGTTTTCTTGTGACAGACAATGTGAACCAGCTTCAGGTTGGCCAGCGTAAACAAGAGGCTGTAGAAACGTTTAACCTTCCTGTTGTCTATTTTCTGTTGTTTGACAGTCTTAACTATTGTTGGAATAATGGTCCGTTTCTTCTCAATCCTGTGGAAAAGGATTGAACGAGGGATGTTACATTTACGATTGATAGTGGCGATCATAATCATCTGGACGACTGCCTTTCATAAAATTGCTCATTCATTTGACAGACAATAGGTGAATAATGAATAAAATCAGCACATCTGTACATAGTGAGGGAATACTAAGAGTGAACGTGAGCAAGATCAGGGTAGATAGTCTTTCCTCTTTACAAATGATCAGGGAACTAAAATACAAAAAGGAAAAGGGATCTTTTCAGAATCGAATTAGGCAGCACGGTAGCATTGTGGATAGCACAATTGCTTCACAGCTCCAGGGTCCCAGGTTCGATTCCTTCGGTCACTGTCTGTGCGGAGTCTGCACATCCTCCCCGTGTGTGCGTGGGTTTCCTCCGGGTGCTCCGGTTTCCTCCCACAGTCCAAAGATGTGCAGGTTAGGTGGATTGGCCATGATAAATTACCCTTAGTGTCCAAAATTGCCCTTAGTGTTGGGTGGGGTTACTGGGTTGTGGGGATAGGGTGGAGGTGTTGACCTTGGGTGGGCTGCTCTTTCCAGGAGCCGGTGCAGACTTGATGGGCCGAATGGCCTCCTCCTGCACTGTAAATTCTATGAAATTCTATGAATTCTAACAAATAGCTTTTAATTCCGGCATCAAATGTGAACGTTAAAACTCAAAAACTATTGTGAAAATTAGACAACACCTTTTAAACTGAGAGGCACAAATGGCAGTCTCAAATTTTGCAGAGGACCACAACTCATTTCAGCTTCTCAAACTTCAGAAGTAATGGCTGAAAGTACATCATAGATATGCACAGAATATGCATAGATGTCCGCCTACCCATGGTCCAGGTTCCAGGTGCTGAAGACAATTCTGTTCTCCCTGCTACCGTACGGATTTATGGAATGGATGAACGTGCAGCGATCCTCATCGAACGCCCCCTGAAAATGCACAGTAGTTCAACTGTTAAATTCCAACTTGACAGCTTGTTTAGTCTTGAATGAAGATTTGGCTGAGACTCTTGTTTAAACAGTAAGGGTTTGTGAATACTTTGTGCTGGAGGTGCAAGTGAGCTCTGAAACTCCATGAGCCAGCTCAGCCCGAACGAAGCAGATGAACCATTGCCGTTCACCTGAATTGACCCATAAACCTGTGCTGCTGGTGCGTTCAAAAGAATGAAGAAAATTGAACATGGATATGTGCTGTGACTGAGTTGGTAACATTCTCACCTCTCATAGTACCTGACAGTGCAGGTGGAGGTCACCCGGTCCATCAAGTCTGCACCCACCCTACGAAGAAGCATCCTATCTAGGCTCATTCCCCCGCCCTATCTCCGCAAGCCCACCTATGCCCACTCCCTTGCCCTATCCTCGTAACCTCACCTAATCTAAGGGGTAATTTAGCATGGCCAATCCACCTTTGGACTGTGGGAGGAAACCGGAGCACCGGAGGAAACCTACACAGTCACGGGGAGAACGTGCAAACTCCACACAGACAGTCACTCAAGGTTGGAATCGAACCTGAGTTCCTGGCGCGGCCGGCATCAGTGCTAACCGCTCTCAGTTGCATGGTTGTAAATCCAAGACCTGCTCCAGCGATTGCAGCAGAAAATCTAGGCTGGCACCACTGCAGCCCTGAGGGGAGTGCAGCATTGTCGGAGGTGATATCTATCAGATGAGACTTTGAACCAAGACCCCATCTGTGCTCCCACGTGAGCACAGAAGAGCCCGTTACGCAATTTCCAAAGATAAGCACGGGTGTTCTGCACAGAGGTCTCCAGAACTGAATGATCTGGTCATCATCACGGTGACAGCAGCACCAATTGGCTCAGTTGCCTACGCAGCCAGCATGTGGGTCCGATTTAACACCAATAGGACAATCCCCATTCCAGCAGAGGTAAACCCAGGGCTTGCCTCTTCACCTGAACCATAGGGGTAAATCTTCTTGTCCCGCCCACCGTAGGAGGGACCGACAATGTGACAGACCATTGACCTCGGGCAGGAATTTGCGGTCTTGGGGCGGGCGGGACTGGAAAATCCCTTCCTGGGTAAAAAGTCGGAGCACTCGTGGTTCAGTGAATAATCATAATCACCAAAGAGCTGCCTTCAGGCAGTGAACTAACTCCACAAGATGACCACAGTGATTATACTTCAAAAGCATTTTATTGACTGCAAAATGCTTTATGATATCCTGCTATGCTAAATGTGATCATATAAAATGCAAGCTTTCATTCTTTTTACATTTATGCTGATATTGTGTGAAATCAAAATGTCCTTGTTCTTTATAACAGTGTACGCCTGACGGCCATCAAAGCTGTCGGGGTTCTTGGCATGAATGCACAATTGCTGTATTAGAGGTTTCCTGGGTTTAACCGGCTCCTGCATTCTGTGTGCAGATGCAGCTCCAGAAATTGGTCTAACAGCTCAGACCAGTGTAAGTGAGGAGTTCTTGAGATTAAGGGTGAATCAAACTCAATTCCGGGTTATAGCTTTCTGAGAAACTTCAACATTTCCATCACTGTCACCTGCGCTTCAAACTGTCCAAGTGTTTTTGAACCTTCCCAAAAAGATATTTTGGGCCCCGAAATCCACCAACTCTAAACCCACATTTTTACACTCACGTCAACTGGACCTGGGATGGCTTTCTCTCTGGGCAGCAGAATGGAGCTGGTGTTCCAACGGCCCCATGCTGTGGTACTGTGCAGTCACTGATATGGAGCAAGGCCAGGTAAACGCTGTTCAGATTAGCCTTGACCTAATTAAATGATGGAACGCATTTAAGGGTCTGAATACCCTATTCCTGTTGCTAGGTTACGAAACAGTGCCGAAGAATATTTAGATCTGAATATCCCAGGAAGCTTGGGGGTACTGCCCTCTGCTGGTGACAGCTACAATTTTCGAGCATGACAGGAAATTCAGAGCTGGTAGTTCTCCCAAGTTAATCATCAAATTTGTTTGAAGGATATTTGTGTGGTCAATTGAAAACTGTACTACTTGTAAACTCCTTGCTAAATCAAAACAGGTGGGTGGACTAAAAAAGCTAAGTTTGCTAATGTCATATGAATGTACAGCATTTATGTTAGAATTATAAAAAGAGCATTCATTCATTTTCATGACATTCGGATCTTTAAAATTTATAATTGTTCTGTGCTTTCAGGCGTATTGATATGTCATCGGCTGCAGGCTGGAGGATTTGGATATTTTGCTTCTTGCCCAGAAAAGTGCAGAGAAACACAGAACTGCCATTTCACTGTATGACAGACTCGGCAAGTCAGATTAACAGAACAGGACGAGAGAGTGTGAACTACAAGGATATTATCCAATCAAAGAATTGAGTTGAGAACATTCACCTGAATCCATAGGATCCCTACAGTACAGGAGGCCTTCGACCCATCGAGTCTGCATCGACTCTCCGAAAGAGAACCTTGCCTAGGCCCACTCCTTCGTCCAACCACTGTAACTCCACCTAACCTACACATCTTTGGACACTAAGGGTTAATTGATCATGTCCAATCCAGCTAACCTGCACGTCTTTGGACCGTGGGAGGAAACCGGATCACCCGGAGGAAACCCACGCAGACCCGGTGACAAAGTGCAAACTCCACACAGTCATCCAAGGCCGGAATCGAACCCGGGTTCGTGGTGCTGTGCGACCATGCCGCGTTTGAATGACTGGCTGAAACTCCCTTCCACCGATCCATGGGAATATAGGATGAAAAAAAACCGAGGTCAAGGTCCGTTCATTATCCACCAACCCGGTTGGCACTTATTACAATAACGGAGCAAAAGGAGAAAATGCTGGAAATATTTGGCATACTCCACCTAGTTCTCACATTGGCTTCTCTGCTCCCAGCCTCCTGCAATGTTTCAACAAAGGTCAAGGAATATCAACTCATCATTCAGTTAAGCATTTTACAGCCTTCCAGCCTCCACACTGAATTCAACAATTTTATATATACATAGAAACACACATAGAGCCTGCTCCACCATTCATTATGATCATGGCTGATCATCAAGTTCAATACCCTGATTCCGCCTTTCCCCCATATCCCTTGATCCCTTTAGCCCCAAGAGCTATATCTAATTCCTTCTTGAAATTACACAACATTTTGACCTCAACTACTTTCCATGGTAGTGAATTCCATAGATTCACCACTCTCTGGGTGAAGGAATTTCTCCTCACCTCAGTCCTAAAATGTTTACCCCTTATCCTCAGACTATGACCCCTAGTTCTGGACTACCCCACTACCGAGAACATTCTTTCTGAATCTACCCTGTCTAATCCTGTTACAATTTTATACATTTCTATGAGGTCCCCTGTCACTCTTCTGAACTCCAATGAATATAATCCTAACTGATTTAGTCTCTCCTCATATGACAGTCCCGCCTGTCCAGGAATCAGCCTGGTAAACCTTCACTGCACTCCCCCCCATAGTAAGAACATTCTTCCTCAGTAAGGACACCAAAACTGTACACAATACTCCAGGTGTGGCCTCACCAATGCCAGTTGCAGTAAAACATCCCTATTCCTATACTCAAATCCTCTCGCCATGAAGGCCAACATATCATTTGCTTTCTTTGCTGCCTGCTGTACCTGCATGCTTTCTTTCTGTGATTGATGCAGGAGGATACCAAGGTCTCACTGAGTATCCACCTCTCTCAATTTACACCTATTCAAATAATGATTTGCCTTCCTATTTTTGCTACCAAAGTGGAAAACCGTACATTCCCACATTATACTGCACCTACCATGCATATGCCCACTCACTCAGCCTGTCCATTACCTGCTGAAGCATCTCTGCATCCTCCTCATAGCTCACCCTCACCCAACTTTGCATCATCTGCAAATTTGGAGATAATACATTTAGTTCCCTCTTCAAAATCATTAATATATAACGTGAACCGACATGTAACCAGACTGTACTCTCTGCTCCCACTTTGTGTTATTTGCATTTTCCAGTCTAACTCTTGTTTTTCTCTTCGTTTTGCTTTTGGATGCCATTCACACCTCATCTGGACACATCTTTGTTTCTTCACCATTCCCGCTTCCACTCCCTTTGGCTCCCCTTCAATTAATCTCTTATTTTTTCCATCCTATCACAGACCTTCCACTTTGTTCTTTTCCCACCCTCCCCCATTTCACTTGCTTAAAACATACGATATGTTGAACTTTTCCCAGTTCTGAGGAACGGTTATTGGCCTGTTTCTCTCTCCATCGATGCTGCCTAACGTGCTGACTATTTCCAATTTTCTTTAAATTTAAGATTTCCAGCATCCGTAATATTTTGCTTTTGCGTCGATAATGGAGTTGTTGATTAATTGTGATTAATCTCTATGAATTAGCCCGCAGTGGATCCAGACAGGACACAGGGAAAACCCCAGGCTCCAGGATAAGACCATTACCAACAGTGACATGCCATTTGATTATCAACCAATACTCACCTGGCACATAAACCATCCATTGGGAGTGCAGAGTCGATTATCGTCCTTTGCTCTCCTGTCAAAATAACATCCATTGAATTTATTTTGTCGAAGGTGCCTCTCTATTTCTTTTACGAATACACAATATTTTCTCTTCATGTTCCCTTCAAGCTTGTCAGCATGATTCTTAACCTGTAGATGGAAAAGATGTGTTCCTGTACCTTTAAATGGCAAATGCGTTCTAGTTATTGAATTTGCCCCGGGTGACGGGGTTGTAAAACACTGAGCTTCCACCAAGGTAGGAAATATTTGCAAAAGGTTATTTTAATTCCTCCACCATTGGTGGATGTGCTTTCAGCTGCTCAGGCCCCAAACTCTGTGATTTCCTCCCTAATCCTCTCAAATTTTATTTTTTCCATTTAAGACACTTCATAAAACCTACCTCTATGATTAAACCAGTTTCTAATTTGAGCCAATGGCAAATTTTGTTTGAAAATGTCGAAAGGTGTGCAGGTTAGGTGGATTGGCGGTGCTAAATTGCCCCTTAGTGTCCAAAGATGTGCAGGTTGGGTGGGATTACAGGGATAAAGCAGGGGTGTGGGCTTAGATTGGGTGCTCTTTCAGAGGGCCGGTGCAAACGCGACAAGACAAATGGCCTCCTTCTGCACTGTTGGGATTCTATGGAATGTTCCTGCGAAGCTTCGATGGAATGGGTTACTATGTTAAAGGCACTATGTAAATGCTAACAGCTGTTGAAAACATTTCCACAGAAGAATAGAATATTGCGGCCTTGTGAGGCTTCACCGGCATGTATGTCACATAATAGGGCAGCACGGTGGCCTAGTGGTTAGCACAACCGCCTCACGGCGCTGAGGTCCCAGGTTCGATCCCGGCTCTGGGTCACTGTCCGTGTGGAGTTTGCACATTCTCCCCGTGTCTGCGTGGGTTTCGCCCCCACAACCCAAAAATGTGCAGAGTAGGTGGATTGGCCACGCTAAATTGCCCCTTAATTGGAAAAATAATTGGGTAATCTAAATTTAAAAAAAAAAAAAAAATGTATGTCACATAACCAGTTGATAGATTACCGCCTCTTGAAGCAACGGACTTGGGAGACATGTGCTGGGTTGGATTAAAAAGGAAAATTATGGGGCAGCACGGTGGCGCAGTGGTTAGCACTGCTGCCTCACGCCGCCAAGGTCCCAGGTTCAATCCCGGCTCTGGGTCACTATCTCCCTGTGTTTACGTAGGTTTCAGCCTCACAGCTCAAAAGATGTGCAGGGTAGGTGGATTGGCCACACTAAATTGCCCCTTAATTGGAAAAAATGAATTGGGTACTCTAAATTAAAAAATAGAAATACAAAGGAAAATTAATGAGTCAATCCTGCTCTGAACATGTGGGTTATCCCAGGCATGCTCAGAGGAAGGGCAGGAAACCCCACACCACCAAGCCCTATGCATATGCACTGCTGTATATTACAAACCTGCACTTTGATTCCTGCTGTTAGTTGGCACACAAACTGAGAGAAGCTATAAGCATGGCAGTAAGAAGAATTTGAAATGATCACATCTAGAATTCATGTCATCGTAATATGTTAGAAACAGCCTTTCAACATGACAGTGGGTATGACTTTCCCAACGCATTGCGCCCTGGGCGTGCCGGGTGAATAGCAGAAGAGGTTCAAATCGGAATTTGGTCAGGTCAGGGGTCGCCTCTGCGCTGGCGGGGGCAAGAGCTTTGCATCTATGAGGTCCTCAAGCTATCTTTAAATGTTGTGGAGACCCATAACATTGCTGCCAGCTGTCTGTCTTACCAAATTCTCCCAGGACAGAGCCCTGTTGCAGCTTATCTCATGAAAGTCAATTTCACTCCCTTTGACTGTGAGCAGCTGAAGGCTATTCCAAATGAGGGATTAGCCTCTTTACTTGAGAGCTCACGCTCCTGAACTCTCAAGTGCTTCCTCGAAGGAACAGGTGCCCTGTCCGAGCGGATAATTGGTGGACTGGATGTCCCGAAACCTTTGGTACCTGAACAGCATGCCTGTACTGTAGGAGCATCAAAGAAGACACAAGACCAACGCAGGCTGGAGGCGGCACCAGCAGCACACCGTTAAGGCCTGGCCGCCCATCAGGCGGAGGAGGGGGTCAGAAGGTTAGGTTGAGACGTCTGGTGGCGGCACGTAGAAGGAGGTCGCACATTGGAGGGCTCCTGCTCAAGGCTTGATTATTTAGAATTTAATGCCCGATTCCAGGGACAATTTTTGGTTAAATAAGGGCAGTGGGGGTGAAACCCACGCAGACACGGGGAGAATGTGCAAACTCCACACGGACAGTGACCCAGGGCCGGGATTTGAACCCGGGTCCTCAGCGCCATAGGCAGCAATGCTAATCACTGTGCCACCGTGCTGCCCCCGTATCCAGCTAAGTTGAGGGTGACCTACAAATCCAAAGACTTTTATTTTGAGATGGTGAAAGCGGCGGAGGTGTTTGTGAAGGCAGAAGGATTGGGGCAGAATTGAGAAACGTGACTGAGGAAGAAAGATGTCCAAAACCCAAAGGCAAGCTGCCGTGAAGATGGGGGCGAATGAAGGTTTGACGTCGAGTGGAAGGGTCGGCTCAGGAACTGGAAGGAAGGCAGAGGCTGGATCGCCGGGTGAGGCCGCAGTGCTCACAGTGGAAAAGATGACTGAGGCGATGGTCGTGGAAGTTGAAAACAGTTCACAAAGCACATGGAGGTGATGAGAAAGGAGATGGTGGTGATATTGAAGATGTTGATGGAGAAGGCGATTGCCCCGGTGAGGGCAGGGGTATTGAGAGCATCGGCCGAGGTGCGGGAGCAGGGTGAGACACTGAAGGAAGTGGAAGAGGCATTGTCGCAACACGGTGATCGACTCACCTCGATGGGTAAGGAGCTGCGGAGGGTGGTAGAGGCCAACAAGGGTCTGCGAGCCAAAATGGAGGACTTGGAAAACAGATCTAGGCGGAAAAATCTGAGGATCGTGCGTTTGCCCGAAGGGGTGGAGGGCCCAAGGCCGACGGAGTATTTTGCCGAGATGTTGGCGGAGCTATTGGGGGAGGGGGGAAATCCCACTCGGTACGACCTGGACTGGGCTCATGGGACGTGGAGGCCTATACCAAAGGCGAATGAGCCGCCAAAAGCAGTGACTATTGGTTTCCGTAGGAACCGCGTGAAGGAGAAGGTCCTGTGTTGAGCAAAGTGGGAGGTGCCGTGGGCTGGAGCTGGTATACGTATACACCATGACTTTACTGTGGAGTTGGCGAGGAGGCGAGCGGCCTTCGGCCGAGTGAAGACGGCCCTGTATAACAGCAGGATGCGGTGCGGCATTGTGTATCCAGCTAAGTTGAGGGTGACCTACAAATCCAAAGACTTTTATTTTGAGATGGTGAAAGCGGCGGAGGTGTTTGTGAAGGCAGAAGGATTGGGGCAGAATTGAGAAACGTGACTGAGGATTGGTCTTGTACTGAGGGTGGGGGGTTTGTAGGAGAGTATGTAGCTTTATTTTTTTCACTGCATGTTGGTATATGTGCTAAATGAGTCGACATTGTCTATTTGGACAAGGTAAGAGTTGGGATTCTCTTTTGCAATGATGGTTCTTTGGGTTTGTGAGCTTACACTGGGGTTGCGGGTTGAAGGGGATTTCTTTGTTCTCCTGGGACCGGGCGGGGGGAGTGGAGTGAGGCCTGGGCACGGGCCTCCACACTGGCTAGTTTAAGCTGGGTAAGAAGTCTTACAACACCAGGTTAAAGTCCAACAGATTTGTTCAAATCACTAGATTTCGGAGCACTGCTCCTTCCTCAGGTGAATGAAGAGGTATGTTCCAGAAACATATATATAGACAAAGTCAAAGATGCAAGACAATGCTTTGAATGCGAGCATTTGCAGGTAATTAAGTCTTTACAGATCCAGAGATAGGGGTAACCCCAGGTTAAAAAGGTGTGAAATGTCTCAAGCCAGGACAGGTGGTAGGATTTCGCAAGCCCAGGCCAGATGGTGGGGGATGAATGTAATGCGACATGAATCCAAGATCCTGGTTGAGGCCGTACGCATGTGTGCGGAACTTGGCTATAAGTTTCTGCTCGGCGATTTTGTGCTGTCGCGCAGCCTGAAGCCCAGAGATCAGAGGTTGAATGCCCTTGACTGCTGAAGTGTTCCCCGACTGGAAGGGAACATTCCGGCCTGGCGATTGTCGCGCGATGTACGTTCATCCATTGTCGCAGCGTCTCCATGGTTTCGCCAATGTACCACGCTTCGGGACATCCTTTACTGCAGCGTATGAGGTAGACAACGTTGGCCGAGTCGCATGAGTATGTATCGCGTACCTGGTGGGTGGTGTTCTCACGTGTAATGGTGGTACATGTTGATGATCTGGCACATCTTGCAGGGATGTGTGGTGTCGTAGTCGCTGTTCTGAACTACCAAGCCTTCTGTGCTCCCCCCAGTCCAACGCCGGCATCTCCACATCATAGTTTAAGGTGGCCAGTGAATGGAGTGTGGTGGGGGGAGGGGCTGCAGCCATCAGAATGGTAGAACAGGTTTCAATGAGCCTCGGAGGGGTGAAAAGTTGGGGAAGGGGATCGATACTGGGTGAGGTGTTTTCGAGAGTAAGTGGAGGGGAGGAGTCTGGGAGGGGACTGGGGTTTTACAATTCATGGATATCATTCATTGTACACTTTCGGAGATTGGATGGCCTTGAATATTAGTGGGGGGAGGGGGGTGGACTATATATGTTAATGGTGACTATGGACGATTCCGGATTGCTTATCGTTTTTTTAGTTGATGTTTGTGTTGTCGTGCGGACTGTTGTTTGGGGGTTGGTGGGAAGATGGGATCGTTGTTGTTAATAAGGGGATTGACATTGTATTCGTTACCGTTTACTGTTTGTTGGTGGGTGTAAATTTTTAAGAAAATGTGAAAAAGGAGAATTAAATTTAAAAAAAAAAAAGATGAGGCCAGCGACCACCCAAGTTGTCCATGTATCGTTGGTTCTTCAATGTGCTGATGGACAGCAGAACAATGTGTCTCAGCAGAGAGACAGTGCCACACATGTGCCATGTGGGCAGCACGGTAGCATTGTGGATAGCACAATCGCTTCACAGCTCCAGGGTCCCAGGTTCGATTCCGGCTTGGGTCACTGTCTGTGCAGAGTCTGCACATCCTCCCCGTGTGTGCGTGGGTTTCCTCCGGGTGCTCCGGTTTCCTCCCACAGTCCAAAGATGTGCAGGTTAGGTGGATTGGCCATGATAAATTTCCCTTAGTGTCCAAAATTGCCCTTAGTGTTGGGTGAGGTTACTGGGTTATGGGGATAGGGTGGAGGTGTTAACCTTGGGTAGGGTGCTTCTTCCAGGAGCCGGTGCAGACTCGATGGGCCGAATGGCCTCCTGCTGCACTGTAAATTCTATGACTCTATGTCCTCACAGACATGGCACCCCACGGAGGAGGAGGTCACCTGGCCCCAAAGGTCACTGCAGCATTAAATATCCCCACCACCGGGTCATTCCAGTGCTCGAGTGGGACCTGCGTGGCATTTTGGAGCCTTCAGGTGCATCCAGACCATGACGGACGCTCTGCATGCCCAGGCATCCATCTATATCACTTTTGACCTGTACCAGGCCCAACGAGATACCCGGGCTGCAGGATTCGCTGCCATCTCTGGGATGCCACAAGTCCAGGGGGCATCGATGGCACGCATGTCACCTTGCGAGCACTGGGGCTCTATACTAACAGAAAGGGGTTCCATTTCTTGAATGTTCAGATCGTGTGCGACCACTGCCTGAGGATCAAGAACGCGTGTGCCCGCTATCCTGGGACAGTGCATGACTCGGAGATCCCGGTATCTCGTGGGGGACAAGGAATACCCTCTGAGGTTATGGATGATGAAGCCAGTGCGGAGGAGGAGTCCGAGACGGAGACCCATTACAATGAGGCCCACATTGCCACCGGTGCCATCATTGAGCAGTGCATTGGGCTGCTGAAAATATCGTTCCGCTACCTGGACCACTCTGGTGGGGTTCCACCATACACCCCCCCAGAGCCTGATGGTCTGCTGTGCCCTCCACAATCTGACACAGCAGCGGGTGGCATGCCAGCGAGGAGGAGGAGGAACACGCGGGCTCATCTGAGGAGGAGAACTAGGAGGGGCTGGAGGATGAGCCCGAGGAGAAGCTGGGGGATGGAGGAGAGGTGGTGGCAAGGACGACCAGGGAGGTCCTCAGCATTTTAATGTGACAGATTTCCATTTCCCCTTGCTACAAATAGTGACCTCACCGGTGCCCGCTCAGTGATTATCACTCTTCTTGAGCCCTTGTGTTTTACTGTTACTGGGATGGGCTCCGGTACTTCCTCCTCCCTCAGGGTGCCAATAGGGCCCTGGGTGACTCCATGGGATGGAGGGGCAGCTGGAGTCATCTGGTACTGGAGTCCTGGAGGCTGCCCATAATCTGCACCATGGTGTTGTGCCTTCATCAATGGTCCTCAGTGACTGGGCCATGTTTTGGAGTGCCTCAGCAATGTCCATATGTCTGGGGCATATCCCTCATTGGGACATGATGTCAAGGCCCTCTGCTATGGTCATCACAGACCGAGCGATAGCTTAGGCACCACCACTCAAGGTGCGGACGTTATGCTCCAGGTTTTCCATTGCGGTCGCCACCCTAGCAGTGTTGGCCTGGGTGCCACACAATGCCGGCACCATTTCCTGTGCCTGAAGGCTTTGGGACTCCTCCAATCAGCATTGCAATCGCTGGAGCGTCACTGACACCCCTCCTGAATGTCACGGTTGAGTCCTATTATAAGCATCAGATCTGGGAAAGCCTCGTCCAGAGGCTCGACTTTTGGCTAGGGTCCAGCTGCATCCTGGGATACAGCAGACCTCCGACTGCTGCCCCTTGTTAGCAGCGAGCTGCTGATGTGCGTGTCAGGTGGCGAGGGTACCAGGCATGGCGAGGTTCACATGGGGGCTTGGTTTTCGCGATCCCGCCATTACAGCCAGCGCAAAACACACCGCCAAACTAGCACAAAATGACACGAAGACCTAAGGCATTTTTTGGGTGATTCGCTCCCAGTAACTGCAAAGGAGAGATCAGGGGAAGCAAAGATTCATGCAGAGAATTCCATGTTAAAATTTAAAACATTCCAATTTCATACCTCTGCCAGGTAGTTTCTCATTCTTCTCCCACAGCTGAAACTCATATAATCAGATTTGGTTTTAAATCTCGGGTTCAGGCCTGCAACATAACAGATCCCATCGTTAGTGCTTGTAATTTGTGACAACAAATTTGAACTAGCTTTAGCTGAACCTCAAACTCACAAAGGGATTGATCAGATTGTCATTGGTCTGGGTCACCTTGGAGCACAGAAATTGTTGGCCTGCAGTTAGTTAATTTGTACCGCCTGATGACATAAAGTTATAGATTCTACAATAATTCTGACACCGCTGTGCCAAAATGCAGCCTTCTCTCCATTCAAGTGACTCTTTCTTCGCCTTCACGTTGGCCTGGATTCTCAATGAGTCGGGATGACTCGGTAGCTCTTTAAAAATGGCAAGTAGGTCTTGATTCCAGGCTTCCCGACCCCAATTCCCGGGCTGTGAGATTTTTGGGAATGCCTTTAAAGGGTGCGGATTACGTCATGTCAGAAGTCCGCATCCGACACTCCCACTCTGGCTGGCTCCAATACGGGGACAGGTATCTCCTCCTCCTCCACAATCCTCACGGGAGTTGGAGCAGGTTTTTAAGGAGCCATGGGTCCTGACCCCTTAGAAGTATCATAAACTTCAGTACGCATGCAGGAACCTTTGAAAAGGTGAATTCAAAGTTACACCCCAACACCCACCTGCCCCTTTATACCAGGCGCTGCCCTTCTGCCTTTTGGAAGGGTTCTTTTGGTGTCTCATTAGGCTTTCTGGAGGTATATATGGTTGAACATAAAGGGCGGAATTCTCCGGCCTCCCTGTCACAAATTTTCCGCCGGCAGCAGGCGGTGCGCTGTTCGCTGGCTGCGGGATTCTCTACTCCTGCCACTGTCAATGGGAATTCCCACTGAAGCCACCCCATGTCCCTGGGAATCCTGTGGGCAGGGTTGCACAGCCGGCAGAAAGAGAGAATCCCACTGCTAGTGAATGGCCAGAGAATTCCTTCCAAGCTGTTTATTAACAGCTCATAACTATATATCTGCAAAGTATAGCCGTGCATGGGTGCTGTCTCCATGTTGGTTCCTTCCAGATTCTTATGCACACAGTCAATGATCATGTGACTCTCCACATCACGATGTGGGCAGTACTGTATCCCCAGTGCCCCATTAACCCGTCATCTGCCTAACGCCACGATATTACACCACACCCCCCTCATCTTATGCATGCCCCCTGCACCAAACTCTTGACACTTACATCCCCATTGACCCACTGTACACTTTCTAGAACCAACGAACACCACAATGTAAACTGGTGTGTGTAAAAGGAAACTCTGCTATGGGGAAATGTTCTTTCCTATTCACGCCCATTTATGTTCCAAATCCACAAACCGCAACACTTGAAACCACTTGCGTTATGTAAACAACCATAGTGAAATTGACTGCAGAGATCAGACAGCCCGAGTTGTCCATCAAGAAATGTTTCCACTGTGAAACAAGTGTTCCACTTTACACTGTGGTGTTCATTGGGCTGGTTTAGCTCAGTGACCCCCACAATGATGCTCCCATCTAGGTGGGCACTTTTTTTCAAAAATAAATTTCTGAGACATTTTCAAATATATACATAACAAAGAAGAAAAAAAACACAAAAATCCAACTGCGGCAACAGTAAAAAATCAAACTATGCTTACACACTCCACCACCCCCCAACTCTACCCGCTGCCACCCTGTGTCTGCACCCCCCTCTTTTTAAACTTTTAACCCAACCTGAACTGAAAAAAAGCCCTCCCCCACCCTGCTGATGACTTAATATTCCTTAAAGAAGTCGATGTACAGCTTCCACTTCAAGGTGAACCCCTCCTCTGCCCCCCTAATGGCAAACTTGATCTTCTCTAAGTCCAGGAACTCTGCCAAATCGCTCACCCACACCCCTACACTCGGCAGCTCCAAGTCCCGCCTGCCCAATAAAATCCATCTCTGGGCTACCGTTGAGGCAAAGTCGAATACATCGGCCTCTCTCTCCACCTGCTCTCCCAGATTCTCCTACGCTCGAAATATTGCCACCTCCAGATTCAGAGCTACCGTTATCCCCAAAATCTTTGACATCATCTGAAAATCCCATCCACATCCCCCTTAATCTCAGACACGCTCTGAACATATGAACATGGTTCCCCCACCCTGCCTCCACACCGTCCTAGGTGGGCACTTTCTCCTGAGGGAGGAGGGCTAAGCCAGGAATTCTCCCAACTCCCTTACCCGAGTCCAGGATGAAAATCCAAGCCATTCCACTACAAAAGCAGCAAAATAAATGCTGGGCTGCCGAGGAGTGAATCTGTCCAAATCCCACTATAGCAAAGATGTCTGATAAGCTTTATAAATGCAATATGGTGCTAGGATGTGTAATTGAGATAGAGTTTAACATGAAGATTGGTGAGGCCTGCAGCCTCAAGTTTGAACTACAATAATCATTGTCAACTAAAGGGCATATATAGGCTTCTTCAAGTGGTTTAACACAACTGGGATCATTGTCGATATTGAGTGTAGACTCAAGGATGATGCCCTATCCAGTCAACAGCCTGCTAACATTTACCCTCTAGGCTCACATTAAAAAAAAAGAGGAATTTTGGGAAAGTTGCCCTTCAAACCTTACCCCAGCAAAAGTCGCCATCTTTAAGAGAAAAATGGAAGAAGGTTGTTGGGGAAGGGAAAATGTTGATTGCGATTGGGAAAATTGTGTGTGGCCTATGAAAGGAATTCAATCGATGGGCTGAATAGCAATGTCTCGTTTCATTTGAGCACAACGCCATCTCTTGTACACAGTGGGCAGGATTTTCCAGCCTTTCTCACCGGTGGGATCGTCCGGTCCTGCCGACACACATGTTCCCCATTGACAGCAGCAGCACCGGAAAATCCCACCACCGGTCAATGGTGGGCCACCTACTCAAAACATGCCGTGGTGGGATGGCAAATCCCGTGTGGTGTTATTGATTAATCAAAGTTTGTAATTACCACCACACCAATTGCACATCACCTTCAAACCATTTCTGGTCATCGTCACGATTTTCAGCTGTGATATTTTCAGTACTATCTTCAACAAAATACTGCAGCAGCTTCCTCTTCTTGGGTCGTATTTCTTCAGATAGCATGCTTTTTGCCGTCGTAATTAATTCGTCACTGCTGTTATCATATTCATGCAATATTTCCTTTAAATAGTAGCGAATCTCTGTAAATTGTATGGAGATACGAGTCACCAATCTTATAACTTCCAATTTATTTTATCTTCACACACATTTTTTTTTCCCCTTTAGGGATTAGTGGGGAAGGATTCCCCAGCTGAATCGCGCGTTATGAACATTCATTCCATGGCCAACAAGTCCCGGCGCTAGACTTGAACTGGAGCTTTTGGTCAAGAGGCAGGGACACTACCCACTGTTCCACAAAGCCTCCATGAGTTACCAATCTTGACACGAGCCTGGATTGGAATAACAATCTTCAATTATTACAAACAGCAGCTATCGGTATCAATCACATCATACTGTTTGTTGCATAATAGAATATCTTGTCAAACAGTCCTCACTGGTGCAAGCTGTACTCCATGCAGTCCAGAATGGTGCCTTTGACAATGAAGTACCACCCATCCAAGGGAAATGCTCCCATTTGGTGAAACACAGCCTTGTTGCCTCAATTCTCATCAATAGTGCACTACCTGAATCCGGGGGAAGACTGATCCAACAGTGTAGATTTAGCACAGATCGCCCAGAAAGCTGTTCCCTTTAGCAGATGGTACAAGGATGAGGGGTCACAGATTCAAGATTACAGGCAAGTGATACAGGGAAGGACGTGAGAAAGAACTCCTTTTATGCTGTGAGTGGTAATGATCGCTGTCGATGAGTGTGGCGAAAGCGGAGACGATTGATGATTTCAAAAGCTGATTGGCCAAGCACTTGAAGGAAATAAGTCTGAAGGCTACAGGGATAGAGTGGGGGGGGGGATAGATAGAGTATAGAGAAATACAGCACAGAACAGGCCCTTCGGCCCACGATGTTGCGCCGAACTTTTGTCCTAGGTTAATCATAGAATTTTGGACAATTTGTCATGGCCAATCCACCCAACCTGCACATCTTTGGACTGTGGGAGGAAACCGGAGTACCCGGAGGAAACCCACGCAGTCACGGGGAGGATGTGCAGACTCCACACAGACAGTGACCCAAGTCGAAATCGAACTTGGGACCCTGGAGCTGTGAAGCAATTGTGCTATCCACAATGCTACCGTGCTGCCCTTATGCTTGGTGATGGGGAGGCGATGCTGAGATAAACCGGCTAACGCTCTGGTGGTGAACTGGCTGAGGATTTCATATTTTACACGCAGCTTTTAATAATATATATTAATGATTTGAAGGAAGGGCCAGAATATACTGTGGCCATATTTGCAGATGATACAAAGGTGGGAGGGAAGGCAGGATGTAAGGAGGATATAAATAGCTTTCACGAGAGATGTTGACAGATTAGGTGAGTGGGCAGAAAATTGGCAATTGGAATTCAATGTGGGAAAATGTGAAACTGTTCATTTTGGAAGAAAGAATGAGCAGGTGGTTATTATTTAAATGGGGAGAGACTGCAGAAAGCTGTATAGCAAAGGACTTGGAGGTCATGGTTCATGAAACCGAGGAAGGTACGGTACAGGTGCAAAAAAATGTCAATGTTGCATAGTCCCAGAGGACCATAGGCTGCTCTGCCCTTTGAGAGAGAGCTGACTGGTGGTGATTTAACTTGAGGGTCACCACACCTCAGGCGAAGGGCAAGGTTGAGAAGGCAAGGTTCATAAATAATGTCAGCCGGTACGGGAATATGAACATGCACTGTTGGCATCAGTCTGCATCACAAACCAGCTGTCCAGCCAACTGAGCTAACTGACCCCCAGAAGGTAATAGGGAAGATAAATGGAATGCTGTATATTATCTGAAGGGAGCTGGAGTATAAAAGTAAAGAAGTGTTTCTGCAACTGTACAAGGTACTCGTAAGGCCACATTTAGAATACTGTGTACAGTTTTGGCCCTATTTAAGGTAAGATATATTATCATTGAAGGCAATACAGAGGAAGTTTACTTGGATGATCCTTGGTATGGAAGGCCTACCATATGAGGTGAGATTGCACAGGTTGGGTCTGTAGATCTTGAATTTTAGAAGAATGAGAGGTGATACGATTGAAACAAAAAAGATTCTCAGAAGGTTAGACGGGGTAAATGTTGGGATGATGTTTTCACTCATGATAAGTGTGTAGGACCAGAGGGCACTGTCGCAGAATAAATGGGTGCTTATTTAAGACAGGTGTGAGAAAGAATTTCTTCTCTCAATGAGCGGTGAATCTTTGAGAATTCTTTACCTCGGATGCTGTCGAGTCCTTGAATATTTTCAAGTCTGAGATCGATAGGTTTTTAATCAGTGGCAGGATTAAGGGTTAGGCAGGCAATTGAACTCCAATGTTAGATCAGCCATAATCTTGTTACATTGATGGAGCAGGCTTGAAGGGCTGAATGGCCTACTCCTGTTACTATTTCTTATGGTCAATCAGGCTCACTTCCAGGTGGGGAACCTACTTGGAAAAAACAATGAGAAACCCTGATTTCCGGGTTTCCCAAACAAAACTTGTACCCTCTACTCACAAAACCTGCTCTAGTCAAGATCAGAGCGCATTTACCTCCATTCCACTTCTGTCCCTGCTCCAGAATAATGAGCTTGCAGTTATCTTTCAAGCGCGAGAAATATTCAGCATCAACTTCTGTCCCATCTTCAAACAAACATACACGACACCCTTCACGTGAGAGCTATCCAAGATAAAACAAGTAGTTACCATGAAGTAGAAACAAACTATTGCCATTTCCATGTCACCGTTTAGTCGCAGAAACTTTGGCCCAAATTTTCTGATCGGGATTGGAAACCCAAACTACGATCTAAGAATGCAAATGTGGAATGGGGATAGAATGGATAAGGGGTAGTGTGGGTAAGATAAGGTAAATGGATAAGGTGGCACGGCGGTTTGTTGGGGAGATTGTAGAGTGGCAGCTGGTAGGGTGATATGTGGATGAGCCCAACATTTACCCCGTCTAACCTTCTGAGAATCTTTTTTGTTTCAGTCGTATCACCTCTCATTCTTCTAAAATTCAAGGTGTACAGACCCAACCTGTCCAATCTCACCTCATATGGTAGTCCTTCCATACCAAGGATCATCCAAGTAAACTTCCTCTGTATTGCCTTCAATGATAATATATCTTTCCTTAAATAGGGCCAAGTGGATGAGGTGGCACTTGGATGTGGATGAGCTGGGTAGGTGGGTGAATGGGTGGGAGCAAGGAGAGTTTGGTACGGGTGGTTTATCAGGTTGGGGAATGAGTCATGGTGGGGCGGGGCAGTCACGGAAGGCTGGGGGGGGGGAAGAGTCGGAGATCGGGATAATGGGGGGAGGAGTGGGAAGTCAATGGTTCATTGTGAATGGTTGGGGGGTGTCAGTTGTATAGTTACCCAGGAGTTAGACTAGTTTTTTTCTGTCTAACATTCCCTGGGTGACTATTCAGATGAATAAGTTGGAACCATTCCAAGTCTCCAACTAATTTATGTTATGAATGAACAGATATTTTTGCTTTTTAAAAGTTACTTTTAAAGGAATGATTGGGTGGTCCTTTCACATCAGAGATTTGGGTTCAGATGTAACCGATACAATGGAAAATAGTGGTTAGCACTGCTGCCTCACAGCGGCAGGGACCCGGGTTCAATTCCACCGTTGGGTGACTGACTGTGTGGAGTTTGCACGTTCTCCCTATCTCTGCGTGGGTTTCCTCCGGGTGCTCCGGTTTCCTCCCTCAGTCCAAAGATGTGCTGGTTAGATGGATTGGCCACGTAAACTTATCCCTCAATGTCGAAAGATGTGCAGGTCAGGTGGGATTATGGGGTTACGAGAAAGGGCGGGGTTTGGGCCGAATGGCCTCCTTCTGCATTGTAGGTATTCTATGATTCTATGACCTGCATTCTCTCTCCCAGCTGCTAAGTGACCTTTGTCTGGGATGACTGATCCCACTTTCCAATGAGTTCAAACATATGCTGCCCATGATTTGGGTCAAATCAACACTGCACTAAATCAATCATTCTACACAGGTCACAAAAGAATAGTTGGTGTCTGAAATGGGAACACCGACACTGGTGAAATGAGGCAGGGGGACTTCAGGTGGCGGCTATGAAGGAGTAAGTCGCACATTTGGTGGCTCCCGCTCGGGGTCTGACTTTTGGACCTTTCCCCCCGATTTTTTACCGAACTTGATTTGAAAAATCGATGATAGAGGCAATTGTGTACTGGATTCCCATATCAGTACATGGAGAGGAGGACTAGAAGCGCTCGCAAAGGCAGAAACAGAAAGACAGAGAAGGCTTGGGCTGAAGCTACAGCGGGAGGCAGCATGGCGGATGACCGGACCTCTGGCTTGTCGACCCAGCGGTCAACGGAGCAGCTGATGCAAGTTATTCAGGAAGGCTTCGCCAAGCAGAAGCGGGACTGCTTGGACCCGATTAAAGAGTCAATTGCATGGCTGGAGCTTAGATTGGATGCCCAAGATCGAGCGATCCAGAAAGTAGAGAAGGCGCTGGCTGAGTAGGAGGAACATCAAACTGCGGTGGAGTTGGAGGTGGGGATGCTGAAAGACCAGCAGAAAAAGCTCCTGGAGAAGGTGGAGGACCTAGAGAGTAGGTTCTGCCGGCAGAACTTGAGAATCGTTAGGCTCCCGGAGGAGTGGATGCTGGGCCATACGTAGCGGACATGTTTGAGAAGTTGCTGGGGGATGGGGAATTCTCCCAGCCCTTGGAGGTGGACAGGGCTCACAGAGCACTCGCAAGGAAGCCGTGAATGGGAGAACACCCCCCCCCCCCCCCCCCCCGAGGGCAATGATGGTGAGATTCCACAGGTATTTGGATAAGGAGCGTATTTTACAGTGGGCCAAGCAGACAAGGAGCTGTAAATGGGAGAACAGTATCCTGCGGATCTATCAGGACCTGAGTGCAGAGGTGGCCAGAAGAGTGGGGTTTAATCAGATCAGGTCGACCCTTTTTAAGAAAAAGGTGAAGTACGGACTGCTGTAACCGGCCTGTCTCTGGGTCACGTACGAGGAGCAACATTTTTATTTCGAGTCGCCTGAAGAACCGCTGGACTTTGCGAAAAGGAAAGGACTGGTGGCGGACAGGGAACTTTTGAACTTCGTTGCAACGTACATGTTTTAAAATGTTTCTCGTTTTTCGTTTTGTGGACGCTATTTGTAATGCCTTCTGTATTGATTTGGGGCCAGTTGCAGAGCTGAGTGAGTTAAAGTTTACATTTGCACTGTTGGGGGGTGGAGGTGTGTTTGTTTAGATGCTGGATCTCTTATTTGATCTTTTCTTTGTTTAATGTTTTTTTTCTGTCGGGCAATTGTCTTGGGATTGTCTGTCATTTGAATATGTGTGTATGAGCCCGGGGGGGGGGGGGGGGGGGGGGGGGGGGGGGGGGGGCAATAGGTGGGAGAATGTCTGGCGCCAGGGGTGGGGGCCACTAAGCTAGCTGGGCGGGCTAGCTCACGGAAGCATTATTGGGGAGTGAGCAGATGTTAGGCTTATCAAGGGGTTGATTTACATTGTGCTGTTACAAGGGGAGGGAGCAGGGTAAAATGTTCTGCTGACGAGGGAGGGACTGTTGCTGAGGGACAGAGAGGAGGTCGGGGAGGCCGGTGGAGGCGCGGGCTGGAGAATGGCCCAAGAAAGGTGATGGCTGATCGGCGAAGTGGGGGGGGGGGAGGCGGCGGGTCGGTGAGCTCCCCAATTAGGCTGATCATCTGGAATGTACAAGGGCTAAATGGGCCGGTCAAGAGGACACGTGTGTTCACGCATTTGAGAGGACTGAAGGCGGACGTGGTAATGCTGCAGGAGATGCACCTTAGAGTAGCTGACCAGATTAGACTAAGGAAAGGTTGGGTTGGACAGGTTTTTCACTCTGGACTGGACTCGAAGACTAGAGGGGTCGCGATCCAGATCAACAAACGAGTGGTGTTTGAGGTGGGAAGAATAGTTTCGGATGTGGGAGGTCAGTACATTATGGTCAGTGGGAAACTGGAGGGGGTGCAGGTGGGATTAGTAAATGTGTATGCGCCAAATTGGGACGATGTGGAGTTTATAAAGAGGATGCCGGGGAAGATACCGGACCTGGACTCATACAGGTTGGTCATGGGAGGGGACTTCAACACAGTTATTGACCCTGGTTTAGACTGGTTGAGCTCAAAAACAGGCAGGGTTCCAGCAATGGCAAAGGGGCTAAAAGGGTTCATGGAGCAGATGGGGGGGGGGGGGGGGGGGGGGAACCATGGAGATTTGGGCAGCCAAGGGTGAAGGAGTTCTCCTTCTACTCACACGGGGGTGGTGGACACGGGGTACTCAGCGATCACAATCTCAGACCATGCCCCGCACTGGGTTGACCTACAGGTTAGTAAACACAGTAACCAGCGCCCGCACTGGAGGTTAGACGTGGATCTTTTAGCTGATGAGGAGGTGTGTGGGCGGCTGAGGAAATGTATTCAGAATTACCTGGAAGTCAACAACTCGGGGGAAATTTCAGCAGTGGTGGCCTGGGAAGTATTGAAGGCGGTGGTTAGAGGGGAGCTGAGCTCGATACGGGCCCATAGGGAGAAGGTAGACAGGGCAGAGACGGACCGACTGGTAAAGGAGATACTACAGGTCGACAGGAGGTATGCGGAGACCCCAGAGGCCGGGCTTTTTTTTTTTTTTTTTAATTTTTTTATTGGAATTTTTTGCAGAAAATATAACAAAAAGTATAGCAAAAAGCAGTAATATGCAACTAACAGCCCCATAACACCCACAATTCCCCCCATACCGTAACATCACATGTATCACATTCCCCCACCCCCCCCAAACAAGAGAACTTAACCATAAATTAAAATTAGATAAATCAAATTTAAATAAAATAAGCTAACATAATCAACGTCCCCCCCACCCCCCCGGGTTGCTGCTGCTACTGTCCCAGTACCCTATCGTTGAGCCAGAAAGTCGAGGAAAGGCTGCCACCGTTTAAAGAACCCTTGCACCGATCCTCTCAGGGCGAATTTAACCTTCTCAAGCTTAATGAAGCCCGCCATGTCATTGATCCAGGTCTCCACGCTTGGGGGCCTCGCGTCCTTCCACTGTAGCAAAATCCTTCGCCGGGCTACTAGGGACGCAAAGGCCAGCACACCGGCCTCTTTCGCCTCCTGCACTCCCGGCTCTACCCCAACCCCAAAGATCGCGAGTCCCCATCCTGGCTTGACCCTGGATCCCACCACCCTTGACACCGTCCTCGCCACCCCCTTCCAGAACTCCTCCAATGCCGGGCATGCCCAGAACATATGGGCATGGTTCGCTGGACTCCCCGAGCACCTGGCACACCTATCTTCACCCCCAAAGAACCTACTCATCCTCGTCCCAGTCATGTGGGCCCTATGCAGCACCTTGAATTGGATGAGGCTAAGCCGCGCACACGAGGAGGAAGAATTTACCCTCTCCAGGGCATCAGCCCATGTCCCGTTTTCGATCTGTTCCCCCAGTTCCCCCTCCCACTTTGTTTTCAGCTCCTCTACTGACGCCTCTTCCTTTTCCTGCATAAGCTTGTAGATATCGGATATCTTCCCCTCCCCGACCCAGACCCCAGAGAGCACCCTGTCACTCACCCCCTTCGCGGGGAGCGCAGGGAATCCCTCCACCTGCCGTCTAGTAAATGCCTTTACCTGCAGATATCTAAACATGTTTCCCGGCGGGAGCCCAAATTTCTCTTCCAACTCCCCCAGGCTCGCAAACCTTCCGTCGATAAACAGGTCCTTCAGCTGTCTAATGCCCGCTCTATACCATCCCCGAAATCCCCCATCCATGTTCCCCGGGACGAACCTATGGTTCCCCCTTAACGGAGCCTCCATCGAGCCCCCCACTTCTCCCCTATGTCGCCTCCACTGCCCCCAAATCTTGAGGGTAGCCGCCACCACCGGACTCGTGGTATACCTCGTGGGAGGGAGCGGCCACGGCGCCGTTACCAGGGCCCCCAGGCTTGTATCCCCACAGGACGCTCTCTCCATCCGTTTCCATGCTGCCCCCTCCCCCTCCATCACCCACTTACGCACCATCGACACGTTGGCCGCCCAGTAATACCCCGAGAGGTTGGGCAACGCCAGCCCCCCCCCATCCCTACTCCGCTCCAAGAAGACCCTCTTCACCCTCGGGGTGCCATGCGCCCAAACAAATCCCATGATGCTGCTGGTCACCCTTTTAAAAAAGGCCCTAGGGATAAGATGGGCAAGCACTGGAAGAGGAACAAGAACCTCGGGAGAACCGTCATTTTGACGGATTGCACTCTGCCCGCCAGCGATAGCGGCACCATGTCCCACCTTTTAAATTCCTCCTCCATCTGTTCCACTAGTCTGGTGAAGTTAAGCTTATGAAGAGCCCCCCAACTCCTGGCCACCTGCACCCCCAGGTACCTGAAACTCTTCACTGCCCTCCTGAAGGGGAGCCTCCCAATTCCCTCCTCCTGATCTCCCGGGTGCACTACAAATACCTCGCTCTTTCCTAAGTTCAGCTTATAGCCCGAGAAGCCCCCAAATTCCGCTAACAGTTCCATCACCCCCGGTATTCCCCCCTCTGGGTCCGCCACATATAACAGAGGCCGGGCTTTTAAGGGAACGGCGGAGGCTACAGGCAGAGTTCAGCTTGTTAACCACAGGGAGGGCAGTGGAGCAGCTGAGAAAGGTGAGAGAAGACCAGTAGAATGCTTGCACAGCAGCTTAGAAAGAGGGAGGCAGCCAGGGAGATAGGGAAAGTAAAGGATGGAGATGGGAACCTGGTTGGAGACTCAGCAGGGGAGAATAAGGCGTTTTAGGTGTTTTATAGTAGGCTGTATGGGTCGGAACCCCCAATGGGGCCGGAGGGGATGAGGCACTTCCTCCCGGGGGGGGGGGGGGGGGGGGGCTGAATTTCCTCAGAAGGGCTGGAAGAGATAGCAAAGGGTCTGAAGGCCATGCAGTCGGGTAAAGCCCCGGGGCCGGATGGGTCCCAGTGGAGTTCTATAAAACGTTCTCTGGGATATTGGGGCTGTTGTTGATGTGGCCATTCAATGAGGCAAGGGAGAGAGGGGTTGTTCACCCGACGACGTCACAGGCCACGATTTCACTGATCGTGAAGCGGGACAAGAACCCGGAGCTGTGTGGGTCCTATCGGCCGATATCCCTATTGAATGTGGACGCCAAACAGCTGGCCAAAAGTTTGTCCTCTGGGATTGAGGATTGATGACGTTATTGGGGAGGACCAGACGGGGTTTGTTAAGGGAAGGCAGTTGGTGGCCAATGTAAGAAGGTTGTTAAACGTGATCATGATGCCCCCGGAAGGTAGAGAGGTGGAGGTAGTGTTCGCAATGGACGCAGAGAAGTAAAATGGGAATATCTGTGGGAGGTACGAGGACGGTTCGGATTTGGGCGGGGCTTTATTGACAGGGTCCGGTTGCTGTATCAGGCTCCTGTGGCAAGCGCACAGACGAATAGGACAAAATCGGACTATTTTAGGCTGCATCGGGGGACGAGACAGGGATGCCCCTCTCCCCACTGTTGTTCGCGTTAGCCATAGAGCCGCTGGCAATTGCACTGAGAGCCTCAAGGGGCTGGTCCGGGGGGGGACACAGAGTCTCGCTTTACACAGACGACCTGCTCCTGTATGTATCGGACCCAGCAGAGGGGATGGAAGAAATCATGAGGATTCTGGGGGAATTTGGCCGGTTCTCGGGGTATAAACTAAATATGGGAAAAAGTGAGATGTTTGCGGTCCAGGGGAGAGGACAGGAGAGGTGACTGGGGGAGCTACCGTTTAGAGTGGTGGGGGAAGCTTTCGGTACCTAGGCATCCAAGTGGCCCGGGAATGGGAACGGCTACACAAACTAAATCTGGCCTGACTAGTAGACCAAATGAAGGACGAATTTCGGAGGTGGGACGCGCTCAAGTTGTCATTAGCTGGGAGGGTGCAGACAGTGAAAATGACGGTCCTCCCGATATTCCTGTTTGTGTTTCAGTGTCTCCCCATCTTTATTTTTTAAACAGGTCAACAAAGTGATCACTGGCTTTGTACGGGCGGGCAAGATCCCGCGAGTAAGGAAGGTAATGCTTGAGCAGAACCGGGGAGAGGGCGGGCTGGCCCTGCCAAACTTCAGTAATTACTATTGGGCAGCGTATAGTCATGATCAGGAAGTGGGAGGAGGGTCGGTATGGGAGCGTGTGGAGGCGGCTTCATGCAAGGGCACCAGCTTGGGGGCGTTCCTGCCGACACAGTACTCCACCAGCCCCGTGGGGGCAATGGAGAAAGCATGTGGGAGCGGAGGAAGCATCGGTCTGGTCTCCAATCTATAATAATCACCGGTTTGCCCCGGGAAGGATGGGCGGAGGGTTTCGGAGATGGCAGAGGGCAGGTATTGAGAGGATGGGGGATATGTTTATAGAGGGGAGCTTTCCTAGCTTGAGGGAGCTGGAGGAGAAATTTGGATTGGCGAGGAGGAACAAATTCAGGTACCTGCAGGTGCGGGACTTCCTACGTAGGCAGGTTTCAACCTGCCCACTCCGAGCACCAAGGGGGATACTGGACAGGGTAGTTTCCAGAGGGTGGGTGGGAGAAGGGAGGGTCTCTGACATTTACAAGGAATTTATGGGGTCAGAGGAGATGCAGACTGAGGTGCAAGTGGGAAGAGGAGTTGGGAGGAGAGATAAAGGACGGTCTATGGGCGGACGCGTTGATTAGAGTCAACGCGTCCACAGCATGTGCCAGGCTCAGCCTGATACAATTCAAAGTCTTTCACCAGGCTCACATGACAGTGGGCTGGATGAGCAGGTTCGTTGGGGTAGAAGATAGGTGTGCAAAGTGTGCGGGAGGGCCAGCGAACCATGTCCACATGTTCTGGACCTGTCCAAAGCTTAGGGGATTCTGGCAGGGGTTTGCAGATGTTATGCCCACAGTGGCACCAAGTCCAGAGATGGAGATCTTCAGGGTGTCGGAAGATCCGGGAATCCAGGAGGAGAAAGTGGCAGACATTCTGGCCTTTGCTTCCCTGGTAGTCGGAGATGGATACTATTAGCTTGGAGGGACCCAAAGCCCCCGAAGTCGGAGGCCTGGCTATCGGACATGGCTAGCTTTCTCTGTTTGGAGAAAATCAAGTTCGCCATGAGAGGGTCAATGTTAGGGCTCGCCCGGAGATGGCAACCGTTCATCGACTTCTTTGCGGAAAATTAATCGTCAGCAGAAAGGGGGGGGGGGGGGGGGGAGTTAGTTTAGCTTAGAGTAGGGGGTTAATAAAAGTGGAACCGGTAAGGGAGGACGACGGCTTTTGCACTATGTTTATATATTCATGTACATTGTTTATTTTGTTGTTGTAAAACCAAAAATACCTCAATAAAATATTTGTTAAAAAAAAAGAAATGGAGACAGGGAGCGGGTGGTGAAGATCAAGGAGAAATGGGAAGCGGAGTTGGGACGGGAGATCAATTATGGGAATATAGAGTGAGGTACCGCGTAGAGTAAATGGGACCTCCTCTTGTGCAAGGATGAGGCTGATACAGTTTAAGATGGTGCACAGGGTGCATATGACCCAGGCGAGAATGAGTGGGTTCTTTCAGGGGGTAGCAGATGAGTGTCAGAGGTGTGGGCGGAGGCCAGCGAATCACCTGCACATGTTTTGGGGTTGCGAAAAATTGAGAAGATTCTGGGCAGGAGTGTTCAGTCTTAGCCAGGGTAGTGGAGGGGGAGGTGGACCCGGACCCTTTGGTGGGGATATTTGGGCTTTCAGAGTAGGAAGGCCGATGTCTTGGCCTTCGCCTCTCTGATTGCACGGTGGCGAAATTTGCTGGAATGGCGGTCGGCATCGCCACCGGGGGTAGCGGCTTGGTTGAGTGGCCTGTACAACTTCCTATGGTTACAGAAGATAAAGTATGAGTTAAGGGGCTCAGCAGGGGGGCGTTTGAGAAAAGGTATGGGGTGTCTGTGGTCTGTGACCGTGTTTGAGGAGCTGTTCATTGCAGGGGGATGGGGGGGGGGGGGGGAGAGGCGGCGGGGTGGGGGGGCGTATCAAAAAGGGGAAAAATCTGTACAGGATGTATGGTTGATTGTTGGGAAGTATGTTTCCCGGGGTGTTTATTTGCTGTAACCTGTTTTGATACATGTTTGTAATAAAATACATTTCAAAAAAAGAAATTGAGATAGGGGTTTCTGAGATTGCATTAGACACATGTCTCTGCCTCTGACCAGTAACACCATTAAAATACAGTTAGAAAACAGATCTATGGAGATACAATTTACCTTATAGAACTTGCCCTGTTATGAAGTAATGTTGTGTAAATGCTTTACATCTGAAGAGCTTATTATTTGTGCTGTAATTCAGGATTAAATTGATGGCATTTCCAAATAGATCAGCTTCTCCAAAACAAACAAAATAATGCACAGCATATTTGGTTAGACAATCTACACTGTATCATTGTCAATCATTCATGAATAGGCTAGATGTGCCCAAACTGCTCTATCAAGAGGCTGACTGACTCCCTGAGGAAGCCTTTGCTTCCATGGCAAAATTTTGAAATAAAATATAATTCTTGACGGATCAAAATTTTACTCCCAGGTGTTTGTTTTTCTTTGAATTGCAGATTTTATGTGGGAATAAAAGGTAAAGTCGCAATTGTCCCAGATGACTAGGCTGCTTTCCCCTTTGAGGGGGGAGTGCTGACTGGTGGTGATTTAACCTGAGGATCACCACACCTCAGGCAAGGGTCAAGGTTCAGAAGGCGTGGCCTGTATGAAGGGCCTTCAGCCGGTACAGGAATTGAACCCGTGTTGTTGGCCCCGCTTTGAGTCGCGAACCAACCGTCCAAGCTAAACTGAAGCTGCAACCTACACTGTTAGCATGAACTTTGGCAGCAGGTAATTGAAACTTATCTCCCCTTTGCTTGCAGCCTTCAGCAAAACTGCCACTGCATATGATGTGTGGGTCGAATTTATAGAAAGTGTAAAGAAAGCAACAGAAAATATTTTTTTTTACAAGAAACCAATAGAATCATAAAATGGTTCCAGCAGAAAAGGAGACCATTCAGCCCATTTTGTTAGTGCTAACTCTCTGCAAGAGCAACCTAGCCATGAAGTCTTTTCACAGTCATATCCAATTCCCTTTAGAAATCTATGATTAAAACTGCCTCTCCCAAACTCTCAGGCAGTACATTCCAGATCCTATCTACTTGCTGCCTGGAAAAACTTTTCCTCATGTTTCCCAATTATTCTTATGACATTTATCTTGAATTGGTGCCCTCTACCTCGCCACCTTTCCTTCCAAGGGAACAGTTCCTCTCTATTTACTTTATCTCAGCCCCTCATGATTTTAATTAGAGTACCTTAAGTTAATCTTCTCTCAACCTTCTGTTCTCTGATGATGACAAGCCCAGCTTTCTAATCCACCCACCTATCTGAGATCCCTCGTTAATCTTTTCTCCACCCCCTCTAAATTATTTACATCTTTTGATACTATGGGTGCAATTCTCCGGCCACATTGTGCTCTCGCTTGAGAAACCTACTTACGACCTACCTGCCTGGGATCTAGCGACCTCCCCCGATACTCAGGCCTCCTCACGGCACCGGATGCCGACCAGTGTGGTCCACACAAACATGGACTAGGCTTAACGGCACCCGGGCCCTCACTCTGGAATGTGGGCAACTTGGCACTGTCAGCTTGGCACTGCCAATGTACCTGGATGGCACTGTCAAGGCACTGCCTGGGTGCCAGTGCAAGTGCCCGAGTGGCAGGGTGGCACTGCCAAGGGCCAGGGGGCGACGGGGCCATGCTCATGAAATGAGGGTGGGGGAGGGTTTGAAGGATGGGGGAGTGCAGGGCAGGTAAATATAAGCCTTTGGGTTGTTGGGTGGGTGATGGGTTGGTGTCCTACAAGGGATGGGATGCTGTAAGGGAGCTTGGGAGGGCCTGAAGAGGGGGGGGGGGCAGGGACCCCATAGCAGGGTGTCCCCACTTGGAGGGTGTGGGCTATTGTCCATGTGTGTGGGTGTGGCATTGCCTATGGGTGGGTGTGTAAGCTCACTTAGATATCGGGGCACCCTTTCAAAATGGAGGCCCAATCTCAGAGTTCAGCTCCCCAGTGCTAAAAATATTTGTGGGCTAGACTGGTGAGAAACACCCAGGGCCCAAAAAAGTGACTAAGTGTCATTGAATAACGGTGGGGAACTCGCCGGCAGAGCCAGCAGGAAACTCCCTGAAAAACCCGCCACAAATTAACTTCGAAAATTTGGGGGAGAATCACGTCCATTGTTTTTTTTAAGCACTTCATTCCAACAAGTTATTACTCAGGAAGTGGTCTTTGACTAAAGTTAATGGCCAACCAAAATAGGTAGACATCAAGTGCATCATCCGAAATGTCCACAAGGCCAGGTCCACATAATGTGCAAATTCTCCTGATCAAATATGAATATATTGGGCAAAATGCACAGGCAGCATGAATTAACTTAGTAAATTTTAAAATGATCCCTTTTACATTCACAATTTGTCTCCCAACATTCAATTATAGACTGATTTGCATCACTTGCAGAAACAACCATCAATAAATATTATATATTGAAATCTTAATAAATCGTTCATTATGATTACCTGCAAACTATATTCAGGTTAATTTTATTCTTTCAGCATTTGCAAATTTAATAAACAGGGTAAAACTTTGCTTTTGACTCATTAAAGAGAACAAGCTCAGAGGCTGTTAAAACGGTCAACACGTAATTAGAAACTCAACGAGGGAAGCATAGACTATAAATGTTGACATGAAAAACTTAAAATAAAGGCAACACATCAATTGTAAAATACTGAGGAAAAACCGCAGAGCAAAATTCAATAATGGGAATCTGCACTAAATAACTTCACCGGAGGTAAACTTTCTGAGTTAAACTGACAGGGCAGAAGCCAAGAACTTAGATACATCAAGAACAATATATTGAAATTGTGTTTCAATTACACAACATCAAATACCTCTTGCATTCCTGTGATAAGTCACAGACGTGGATACCATGTATCCCAATCTACTGAACTCTACACAGTTTAGAGGTCTGCCTCCCTCTCTTTCTGCCTGTGTTCTGTGCAGATAGAGTGCACTGGTTGATGAAACATGACAAATTCTCCCGCGCCTCTCAGACGGTGAGTTCTCTTTTTGATGCAGCAGGCAGCCATGTAAATGTTTAAAGACTTAAAGAAAACTTAAATACATCTCTACGAAGCCCAAATTTAAGGTAAGGAAGTCCTGTGTGTTGCACTGCCTGTAACATGTGGGAATTTGTAGACACTCCCTGCCATCTGGATGCCTACGTGAGTGGGAAGTGCCAATGGTTTGGCCAACTTGAACTCCGGCTTTCAGAGCTTGAACGTCGGCTGGAGGCACTGAGGTGCGTCTGCGAGGCTGAGAGTTACGAGGATAGCACGGTTTTAGGCGTGGTCACCCTGCAGCTTGAGGAAGTACAGTCAGAGAGGGAATGGGGGACCACCAGTCAGAAGGGAAGTAATTGGAAAAGCCCCAGAGTGCATCTCCCTCAAGAACCATTTTTCTGTGTTGTACAATGGTGGGAGTGACAGTTCCCCTGGGGAGCACCACCAGTGCCAGATTCACGGCACTGCGGGTGGCTCTGCTGCACAAGGTGGGGGGGGGGGGGGGGTGGACAGGGGGAGTAGTAAGAGTGGAAGAGAAATAGTGCAGGAAGCTGAGTAGTGGAGGGGTGCAGTCAGGCATTTCTGTGGCCGCAGGCGTGATTCCCGGTTGGTGTGTTGATGTCACTGAACGGCTTCAGGGAATTCTGAAGGGGGTGGAACATCCTTGCGGGAGGTTTGCTAATGACATGGGGGTGTGGGGGACTAAACTAATTTGTCTGGGGAATAGGATAAGGAGTGGAGGTAGAGATGGGGATGATGAAGTCAAATATGGAAGTAAAACCAAGTCAGGGGCTATACACAAGTTAAGGCAAGGAGTCTTGTGAGTAAGGCAGGTGATTTGAGGGTGTTGATTAACACACAGGAATGTGATATTATTGCTATCAAAGAGTCATAGTTGAGGGAAATCCAGGACTGGCAGCTCAATATTCTGGGGTATAGAATATTCAGGCGAGACAGGTTGTTGTGGTGAATGTATAATGCATATAATTCACACTGTGTATCACTGTGTCCCTGTGGGCTCCATCTGTGAGCCGTTGCGCGGCTCTGCCCACAGGGGGAGATGAGGAGCTTGTACAGGGCTCCACCCTTGGCTCCGCCCATGGCTCCTCCTACTACCGGAAGTATAAAGTGCTGCGGTCTTGTGAGTCTGCCCTCAGTTCTTCTGGTCGCAGGCAGGCTCAGTTGTAAGTCGATTAAAGCCACAGTTTACTTCCACTCGTGTCTTGAGTGAATTGATGGTCGCATCAGTTGTAAAAGAGGAGGTGGTGTCACAATATTGGCCCAGGAGTCGATTACTGCAGAGAGGAGGAATCTTAGAAGGTTCCTCAGGTTAGGCCATATGGGTAGAACTTAGAAACAAAAAGGGGACAATCACATTGCTATACTATAGGCCCTCAAACAGTCAGCGAGAGATAGAAGAGCAGATACGTATGCAAATCTCTGAGAAATTAAACAATAATAGGGTAATAATAATAGGCGATTTCAACTTTCCCAACATTACGTGGGATCGTCAAAATGTGAAAGGCTTAGAGGGGGACAGAATTCTTAAAATGCATTCAGGAGAGCTTTTTATGCCAGTATGTAGAAAGTCCCACAAGAGAGGGGGTGGTGCTGGACCTAGTTTTAAGGAATGAAGCCTGACAAGTGGTAGATGTTTCAGTGGAGGAACATTTTGGTAATAATGTCCATAACTCAGTAGGATTTAAGGTAGTTATGGCGAGGGAGAATGATGGACTGGAAATAAAGGTTCTGAATTGGGGGATGATCAATTTTAATAGGATAAGACAGGATTTGGCCAAAGTCGATTGGGAGCAGCTACTTTTAGGAAAATCTACATCAGAGCAGCGGGATTCATTCAAAAAGGAAATGAGAGAGGCACCAGGGCCAACATGTTCCCATAAGGATGAAGGGTAGGAGCAAGAAGTCCAGAGGACCCTGGATGATAAGGGATATCCAGGGTTGGATAAGGCAAAGAAAAGGGAGGCGTGTGGAAGATACTGAGGGCTCAAAACAATGGAAGCCCTTGAGGAGTATAGGAAATGCAGGGGTTACTTCAAAAATAAATTAGGAGAGCGAAGAGGACTAACAAGGCAAGGGACTATACTATGAACGTTTAAATGCTTGAAAATAGAACCATAGAATTCCTGCAGTGCAGAAGGAGGCCATTTGGTCCATCGAGTCTCTGAAAGAGTACCCTAACTAGGCCCACTTCCCTCACCCTATCCCTGTAACCCCACCTAACCTGCATATCTTTGGACAACAAGGGATAATTTAGCATGGCCAGTCCACCTAACCTGCACATCTTTGGACTATGGGAGGAAATCAGAGCACCAGAGGATAACCACGCAGACATAGAACATAGAACAGTACAGCACAGAACAGACCCTTCGGCCCTCGATGTTGTGCCGAGCAATGATCACCCTACTCAAACCCACGTATCCACCCTATACCCGCAACCCAACAACCCCCCCTTAACCTTATATTTTTTAGGACACTACGGGCAATTTAGCATGGCCAATCCACCTAACCCGCACATCTTTGGACTGTGGGAGGAAACCGGAGCACCCGGAGGAAACCCACGCACACACGGGGAGGACGTGCAGACTCCGCACAGTGACCCAGCCAGGAACCGAACCTGGGACCCTGGAGCTGTGAAGCATTTATGCTAACCACCATGCTACCGTGCTGCCGCTGACACGGGGGGAAAGTGCACACTCCACACACAGTGTACAAAGGCTGGAATTGAACTGGATCCCTGGCGCTGTGAGGCAGCAGTGCTAACCATTGTGACAACAAACAGAGGATCAAAGGGACCTTAGAGTCCATGTCCATAGATTCCTGAAGTCAGCAGGACTGGTAGATAAGGTGGTTAAGAAGGCATACGGGATACTTGCTTTTATTAGTTAAGGCATAGAATATCAGAGCATGAAGGTTAAGATGGAGCTGTATGAAATGCTGGTTAGGCCACAGCTGGAATAGTGTGTTCAGTTCTGGTCGCCACACTATAGGAAGGAAGTGATTGGAATAGAGAGGGCACAAAGGAGATTCACCTGGATGTTGCCTGGGCGGGAGCATTTCAGCTATCTAGAGATGCTGGCGTTCTTTTCCCTGGAGCAGAGAAGACTGTGGGGGGACCTGATTGAGGTGTATAATATTACAACGGGTATAAAAAGGGTGGATGTAAAAGGAACCCTCACAACATTAACATATTATGCAATCAAAAGAAAGCTGGATGTAGCATTCACTTTCGGGTGCAAGAAATTACAAGTGCAACATTTACAAGGCAGGATTTGACTGATGTTAAGCGAACGAAATGTAAACCAGTGTTAAATGCTCAAAATGATTCCCGAAGCAGCTCCCTCCCACCCTCCCCCCTAAAAAATAAAGTCACTTGCTTTCTCACTCGACATACAGACTATGCAATCTATGCGGAAGACGGGTGCTTAGCACCGAACTCCAACCGCGCTGTAATTCCACTCGGAAATAAGGGAACCCGGGATAATATGGGGAGGGTTTCATTTCTGCTGGAGAGAAAATGTAAACATGGGCGATGTGCAAAGGAGCTCTCTCCCTCTCTCTCTCTCCCTCCCTCCCCGGCCACACAAGGCGGATCCACAGTAGTGGGACTGAATCGACAGTAATGAATTTACAAACTTGTCTTCCTTCAGGTTTCCGGGTTGTTGCCTGTTGCTGCCCAGGCACTGACATTAAGGTTGATTTCATGAAATTGACCATGTCCTTCTGTATTCTACTCAACGGGTTAAACTTCACCTGCAATTTCTGGCACCCTTTGTCCATTAGATTTTCCAGATCGCTGGCTACGATTCCATATTTTGTATCGGCCTTCAAACTGGTCACTTTGAATTTGGACCCCATGTTGCAGTCGACTTTGTTACAAAGGAGCGCAAGTGCGCGTGCGCAATTCCTCACCCCCCCCCCCCCCCCCATGGCCGATATTGACTGCAACTGTGGGAGAAGTTGCTAAATGCTCTGCTTGAGTCAGTACAGTGTCTGGACAATCAATAGAATCCTCAAAGTGCAGAAGGAGACCGCACCCGACTCCCCTGCCCTATCCCCATAAATCCATCACCCCACCTACCCTGCACACTGAGGGGCAATTTTCAGCATCGTCAAACCACCTAACCTGCACATCTTTGAACTGTGGGAGGAAGCCAGAGCTCCCAGAGGAAACCCACGCAGACACGGGGAGAATGTACAAACTCCACACAGTCACCCGAGGTTGGATCTATATATAATTGGGTGCCTGCACAAATGAAAAAATTATAAAGAAACAGGGCCTTTGGTGTATCCAATGAAACTGGATGTTTATTTAATGGTTGACACAGCATGGTGGCATAATGGTTAGCACTGCTGCCTCACAGTGCCAGGGACCCGGGTGCAATTCTTGCCTTGGGTGACTGTGTGGAGCTTTCACATTCTCCTTTCCTTGTGTCTGCGTGGGTTTCCTCTGGGTGCTCCGGTTTCCTCCCAGTCCAAAGATGTGCAGGTTAGGTTAGGAGGGCTAAAGCAGCATTCTGAGACTGAGGTGCCCTTTAAAAATGGAACCCTGATCTCTGAGGAACGGGACCTGTCAGAGAGATGGGATCGCACCCCTCTCAGTTCCAGCGAGAACTCTAGTGTGCCATTGAATAGCACTGGAAACCCAATCCTGGGTAAAAATATTTTCTAAGTGCCATTGGGGTTCACTCCTAGTGATAACGGGAATCACTCCAGTTTTCTCACTGGTGGGAGCTCTCAGCCTCTAAACTGGGGTGTTGCGGGAGAGTGTTGTTTGGCTGGCAGTCAAGCATTATCCAATTGGGTGACAAGTCTTTTTGCTTTCAAGTTAGTGTCAGAAGGACGCATGTAAGAAGGATTGATGTGTTGGCCAAAGTCATATAATGGAACCTTCAAAAGTACATTTAATCACAATTGGTATCTCTAACTGCATTAGATATAAGCATGTGCAAGTACATAGATATGCAGATCAAGTATTTGCAAGCTTTTGTTATGTTATGTCAAATATTTCTGCATTAACTATCGCTGACATAAAATTGTTGCTTCACCCAAGTATTTTCAGTTGAGTCTGAAGGAATTAATTTTTTACCATTTGGAAACTGGGCATTAACCAGTACACAACACTTAGATAATTGTTATCTAAGGGGAAAAGTAGAGTTACTCTGCTGTCCCTGGGGTCAGTAATTCTGAGGAAGGAAAGAAGAAATTTGTCCATGTTCTTGTTCTGTGATGAAATCTATTGATCTTTGTGACCCTGCTAGAAACCTGTGGAGATTGTAGCATTTAAGGTACAGGATGCTCAAATCCTTGTTACATTGGGTCCTGCTTAGCAACAAGCTCGGAGCCCTCAGGGACTGTTTTGATAGGTCACCAGATCCGCAAAAATGGGCGGGATTCTCCCGTACGCAGCGGGGCAGGGGTCCCGGCGGGATGGAGTGGCGTGAACCACTCCGGCGTCGGTCTGCCCTAAAGGTGCGGAGGATTCCGCACCTTCAGTGGCTAGGCCCACCCCGGAGTGGTTGGCGCCCCACCGGCCGGCGGGAAAGGGGCTTGGTGCCACGCCAACCGGCGCCGTAGGGCCTCCGCCGGCCGCCGCAAGTTGGCACATGTGCAGGAGTGCCAGCGCTTGCTGCCATCATCCCCGTGCATGCGCGGAAGGAATTGCTTCCGCACCAACAATGGCGGATGACCACGGCCTCCAGTGCGAAACAATAGAGTGCCCCCACGGCACAGGCCCACCCGGGATCGGTGGGCCCCAACCACGGGCCAGGCCACTGTGGGGGCATCTCCCGGAGCCAGATCCCCCCGCGACCCCACCAGGAAATCCGGGGCCCACCCGCGCCGCCAGGTCCCGCCAGTAAGGGACCTACTCTAATTTGCGCCGGCAGGACCGGCAAAGAACGGGCGGGACTTTGGCCCATCACGGGCCGGAGAATTCGGGCGGCCCCGGGGCCCATTGAGTCGCACCGGACCGAGGCGGGCGGCGTGATTCACGCCGGGGCAATTTTTGAGGGGCGGGAGAATTAGGTGGATGGCTGAGGCGGGATTCACACCGACCCCCAGCGATTCTCCCACCCAGCAGGGGGTTGGAGAATCCCGCCCCAGGTCTTCATGAGGCAGTCAGTTTGAGGTGGCCTCCCAGCCAATAAGTATCACACAGACTAAAGAGACAGAACCGGGTCCCATGTTTTAAGAAAAGAGCTGTGGTGAGCAGACTTTAAATAAAGAAAGCTTTTGGAGTAAAGATACCCCTTTGATGCAGTTGTGTTCTGCTTGGCCCGACCATAGATCTGAAATTGTGCTTGTAAGCAAGTGTTGAGTGCGCTCAGGAATCCAGGTGAAGGAATCTGACTGTCTGTGTGGATCATAGAATCATAGAAGTTACAGTGCAGAAGGAGGCCATTCGGCCCATCGAGTCTGCACTGGCCCTTGGAAAGAGCACCCCACTTAAGCCCATGCCTCCACCCTACACCCGTAATTCAGTAACCCCATTTAACCTTTTTGGACACTAAAGGCATTTTGGCATGGCCAATCCATCTAACCTGCATGTCTTTGGACCGTGGGAGGAAACCGGAGCACCCAGAGGCAACCCACGCAGACATGGGGAGAATGTGCAGACTCCACACAGACAGTGACCCAAGCCGGGAATCGAACCTGGGACCCTGGAGCTGTGAAGCAACTGTGCTAACCACTGTGCTATCGTGCTGTCCCACGGAATTTGCACTTTCTCCTCGTGTCTGCGTGGGCTTATTCCGGGTGCTCCAGTTTCCTCCCGCAATCCAAAGATGTGCAGGTTAGGTGAATTGGACATGCTAAATTGCCCAAAAGGTTAGGTGGGATTACGGGGTTAGGAGTGGGAGAATTGGGCCTTGGTACGGTGCTCTATTGCAAGGGCCTGTGCAGACTTGATGGGCTGAATGGCCTCCTTCGGCACAGTAGGGATTCTATGAATCTCAGAAGACGAGGTTGAAACCCTGTGAGGTGGGCCATTGTAAAAGCTGTCTGAGTGGAAATAATGTTTGGAATCACAAAAAAGGATCTTCAAAGGTGGAGAATGGAAACTCTTGTGAGAAAGATAGTTTCAGTGAGATCGGTTGATTCACATTGAGACTAATACTTGGGTGGCTTGTTGGGAAATCCATGGAATCTGTTTTGGTTGCATCAGTCATTTACTCTGTAGTGTGGTGTATCCGGCAACAATTCGTCTGTTAATTCACAGGCACTTGATACTTACCCTGATTGTTATATCTTGTAACTTTTTTTTAACTTTCTGAACTTATAGAGTAAACATTGTTTCTGTTTGATCAAAACTCGTGTCACTTCGTTCCAAATGCAGGTGGTTTGAACCTCAACTTTTATCTACTTCAAACAAAACATTATTGTTCCTAACAAAAACAGAACACGCTGGACAATCTCAGCAAATCTGACAGCATCTGTGGAGAAAGAAAGGAGCTAATGTTTTGAGTCTGCATGAGTCCTTGTCAAAGCTAGAGAGAACTGGAAAAATAATGAATTTTATACTGTTGTGGGTTTATGCTTTGTCTTTTTTTTGGAGAACTGCAATGAAAATGTATCAATCTGCTCTTGCTGCAAGTTTTTTGATGGACTGGTCTTAAACACTTGGGAATCCACTACAGGAGCCATTCCATGAGCATGGGATAATTCATCATACTTCACTAGAGCCAATTTCTCCAAAATGGGGATCATTTGTTCAGTTACCAGTTGTTGTTCACAGTTGATTTGCCCTCAGCTAATTTGTCTGCTGTTGTAATCTCACTTTCAGTCTCTGCACCCTCTATCTTAGAACGTCCACACTCATTGTTGTCCTGCACAGATTGGATGATCCTTGCTATCACCACATCACTATTGCCAAATAAACTAAATAAACTTTCATAGTCTTCCTCTTCTGGTTCATCATTGGATTCTTCACTTTCCTCATCGTAATCATCATCATCGTAATTATCATCATCGCAATCATCATCATCGCAATCATCATCATAAAGATCATTATTGTAATCATCATCATTGTAACCAGCATCATCTTCTGCAACAGCTTCTCCTGTGAAGTATAACACTGCTTGTGGAATTATGTGTTCATGCGAGAAGTGACCAATTTCAAAGTCAGCAGCGAGTCTTGCCACAAAACATTCATCCAGCTCTCCATGCTCTGGAACTTCAGAAGGACTAAAATATTAAAGAAAGAGTCATCTGGTATAGTTTTCGTAACTGTTCTACCAGTGCCCCAAGTGTTATGCTTCTGCTTTGTTTTAATGGATTTCAGTATGATGTTTTTTCCTTTCCTCAAGTCAATCTGGCACCCTGTGCATCCCGTGATTTCTGGTTCAACAAAGAAGAAAAAGTCTGACTCATTAGATTGCAACATCACCTGGTATGTTTTTGTCACTGCTTCATTTGTGACATACACATTTGTCTCAAACTTAAACTCCAGAGTAAAACTTATTGGATAACTTCTCCATTCATCGCATTGCCAGTTGCAACGATCCTCTGTTGCAACACTGTCTGGAATGTACAGCCGCTCAACTAGGTTCATGCCTCACACGCTTCCGCTCCTATGGTGGACTCGCGTTCCGTGTCCACAATGGAAAATGGTATAATATTATTTCTGTTGTGTACCCATGTTTCGAGCTCACATGTTCCCAACATCGCAATCTCATTCCCATTGCAGCCTTTCAGTAGTCTTGTTTGATTGACGACTTTCGGCTTAATTCGCAGTTCATTCAAATCGGACAAACCGATAAGAACATAAGAACATAAGAACTAGGAGCAGGAGTAGGCCATCTGGCCCCTCGAGCCTGCTCCGCCATTCAATGAGATCATGGCTGATCTTTTGTGGACTCAGCTCCACTTTCCGGCCCGAACACCATAACCCTTAATCCCTTTATTCTTCAAAAAACTATCTATCTTTACCTTAAAAACATGTAATGAAGGAGCCTCAACTGCTTCACTGGGCAAGGAATTCCATAGATTCACAACCCTTTGGGTGAAGAAGTTCCTCCTAAACTCAGTCCTAAATCTACTTCCCCTTATTTTGAGGCTATGCCCCCTAGTTCTGCTGTCACCCGCCAGTGGAAACAACCTGCCCGCATCTATCCTATCTATTCCCTTCATAATTTTAAATGTTTCTATAAGATCCCCCCTCATCCTTCTAAATTCCAACGAGTACAGTCCCAGTCTACTCAACCTCTCCTCATAATCAAACCCCTTCAGCTCTGGGATTAACCTAGTGAATCTCCTCTGCACACCCTCCAGCGCCAGTACGTCCTTTCTCAAGTAAGGAGACCAAAACTGAACACAATACTCCAGGTGTGGCCGCACTAACACCTTATACAATTGCAACATAACCTCCCTAGTCTTAAACTCCATCCCTCTAGCAATGAAGGACAAAATTCCATTTGCCTTCTTAATCACCTGTTGCACTTGTAAACCAACCTTCTGTGACTCATGCACTAGCACACCCAAGTCTCTCTGAACAGCGGCATGCTTTAATATTTTATCGTTTAAATAATAATCCCGTTTGCTGTTATTCCTACCAAAATGGATAACCTCACATTTGTCAACATTGTATTCCATCTGCCAGACCCGAGCCCATTCACTTAACCTATCCAAATCCCTCTGCAGACTTCCAGTATCCTCTGCACTTTTCGCTTTACCACTCATCTTCGTGTCATCTGCAAACTTGGACACATTGCCCTTGGTCCCCAACTCCAAATCATCAATGTAAATTGTGAACAATTGTGGGCCCAACACGGATCCCTGAGGGACACCACTAGCTACTGACTGCCAACCAGAGAAACACCCAGGTGTTTAAGGTTGGCCATTGCTCCCGTGTCGAGCTTGTGTTTGATCAATGTGCCATTCAACATAAATGGAATTGCCCATCTGTCTTCTACGGTATCAGTATCACCATCACTATTGCTGCAACTGGTAAGCAAGACTTCTTCACTTTGCATATTCGGACTCATCGTGTCCTCAGTCAAAATCAAATCAACGAAAACAGGTCTTCAATGCACATCTCATCAATCATGTTGACTGATCCTGTTTGGTCCCCTGTTGGACGTGAAAAACATTGCTTTGCAAAGTGATTTGTTTTGCCACACTTGGTACACACGTTCCCAAATGCTGGACATTGTCGTGGCAAATGTCAATTGCCACATCGCTAGCATAAGTTGGCAGTCCCGGTCGGCCGCTTAAAATGGCCACCCACATTGGGACCACATCTTATGCAACTGCGTCACAATGCTTATTGCACTGTCGTCTTCTTCCACATCGACGTCAAAATGTTTCAGGTTAAGCGTACTAATCTGCTATACAGCTAGCTCGCTTGCATGACAAATCCTGATAGCGTTTTCTAATTGAAGCTCTTCTTCCCACAATAACCTCTTACGCACCTTGGGCGGGATTCTCTGACCCTCCGCCGGGTCGGAGAATCGCCGGGGTGCGGCGTGAATCCCACCTCGCCGCCCTGCCCCCGGCTGCGGAATTCTCCAGCGCCGGCTTTTTGGCGGGGGCAGGAATTGCGTCGCGCTGGTCGGGGGCCGTTAGCAGAGGCCTCCTCCAGCAATTCTCCACTCCGTGATGGGCCGAACAGCTGCCCGTTTCTGGCCAGTCCTGCCTGCGTATATTACACCAGGGCCGTACCGGCGGGACGTGGCTCTGGGGGCGGCCTGCGGAGTCCTTGGGAGAAAATAGAGTTGTTGGTGGGCTTTCCTAACTATAGTGTCGGCATGGGGGGACCAAGACAGGCTGCTGGTAATCTGGACACCTAAAAACCTGAAGCTCTCGACCCTTTCTACTTTGTTTCCATTGATGTAGACAGGGGCATGTTCTCCTCTACGCTTCCTGAAGTCGATGACAATCTCCTTTGTTTTGTTGACATTGAGGGATAGATTATTGTCGTCGCACCAGTTCACCAGATTCTCCATCTCATTCCTGTACTCTGTCTCATCGTTGTTTGAAATCCGATCTACTACGGTGGAGTCATCGGCAAATTTGAAATTTGAATTGGAGGAGAATTTGGCCAAACAGTCATAGGTGTATAAGGCGTATAGTAGGGGTCTGAGGACACAGCCTTGTGGGGCACCAGTGTTGAGGATGATCGTGGAGGAGGTGTCATTGCCTATCCTTACTGATTGTGGTCTGTGAGTTAGGAACTTCAGGATCCAGTCGCAGAGGGAGGAGCCGAGGCCCAGGCCACGGAGTTTGGAGATGAGTTTTTTTTAAATTTAGAGTACCCAATTCATTTTTTCCAATGAAGGGGCAATTTAGCGTGGCCGATCCACCTACCCTGTACATATTTGGGTTGTGGGGTGAAACCCACGCAGACAGGGGGAGAATATGCAAACTCTACACAGTGACTCAGAGCCGGGCTCGAACCTGGGACCTCAGCGTCGTGAGGCTGCAGTGCTAACCACTGCACCACCATGCTGCCCTTGGAGATGAGTTTTGTGGGAATAATAGTGTTGAAGGCTGAGCTGTAGTCAATAAAAAGGAGTCTGACATAGGTGTCTTTGTTATCTAGGGTTCCAGGGTAGAGTGCAGGGCCAGGGAGATGGTGCCTGCCGTGGACCTGTTGCAGAGGTAGGCAAACTGTAGTGGGTCAAGGCAATCCGGGAGGCTGGAGTTGATTTGTGCCGTGACTAACATTTCGAAGCACTTCATAATGATGGATGTCAGAGCCACTGGATGATAGTCATTAAGGCACGCTGCTTGGCTTTTCTTTGGTACAGGGATGATGGTCATCTTCTTGAAGCAGATAGGAACCTCAGATTGTTGTAAAAAGAAGTTGAAGATGTCTGCGAATACCCCTACCAGCTGATCCGCGCAAGATCTGAGTGCTTGTCCAGGTACCCCATTCGGGCCAGTGGCTTTCTGTGGGTTGGCCTTCAAGAAGGCTGCTCTGACATCTGTAATGGTGACCTCAGATACAAATTCATCCGAGGCTTCCAGAGTGGAGGGCGTGCTCTCGCTGACCTCTTGCTCAAAGCAGGCATAGAATGCATTGAGCTCATCAGGGAGGGGTGCGTTTGAGCCGGCGATTTTACATGCCTTTTACATCGCGAGCCATCAGTGTACGTGCCGGGCGTGTGACCTGCTCTCTGCTGTTTTTGAGAAAAAATTTGGTGTTGTGACAGCGTGCTGATGTCAGGAGGAGTCGGCACTGGGATAGCGCGCTGAGCCAAGAGGAGTTGGTACTGGGACAGTGCGCTGACATCAGGAGTCGATACTGCGATAGCGCACTGACATCAGGAGGAGTTGGTACTGAGATAGCGTGCTGACGTCAGGAGGAATTGGTACTGAGATAGCGTGCTGACGTCAGGAGGAGATGGTACTGAGATAGCGTGCTGACATCAGGAGGAGTTGGTACTGAGATAGCGTGCTGACGTCAGGAGGAGTTGGTACTGAGATAGCGTGCTAACGTCAGGAGGAGATGGTACTGAGATAGCGTGCTGACATCAGGAGGAGATGGTACTGAGATAGCGTGCTGACATCAGGAGGAGTTGGTACTGAGATAGCGTGCTGACGTCAGGAGGAATTGGTACTGAGATAGCGTGCTAACGTCAGGAGGAGATGGTACTGAGATAGCGTGCTGACATCAGGAGGAGTTAGTACTGAGATAGCGTGCTGACGTCAGGAGGAATTGGTACTGAGATAGCGTGCTGACGTCAGGAGGAGATGGTACTGAGATAGCGTGCTGACATCAGGAGGAGTTGGTACTGAGATAGCGTGCTGACGTCAGGAGGAGTTGGTACTGGAATTGCGCGCTGATGTCAGGAGAGGGACAGTTCAAACTGCACTGATTTTCTCCTACCACCTAGCCGTAAGAGGGTGTTTTGAATTTAGCGTTTAAGGAACAAGTGAGGCTTCCCAAGCCCTCTGTTTTATTGTGATCAAGTTTATCTTATATTCCACAGCAAACTCGGAGTTATGTTTAACTCAGAAGGTTTGTTTATTTTGCACGTTCAAACCTGGAAAAAGGAATGTCCATCACTTCCCACTCCACACTATAAAAAGGGAATGGAGAAAAGGATTTGTGCAGTACAAAGATGCGGAGCAGGAAAGATGGCTCACACATGATAAAGAGGACAACAGATTTGTCTGTGAAAAACTGCCACTCTGCAGAATGAATGTTGTGGGAACAGACAGAATGAAGGCTTGCAACTGGACATTTTGCTGATTCCACTTTGTTTTGGAAGAACGGGAACAATGCTCTCTTAAGGACAAATTAGGTCTGTGGGCCACAGGATTGGTTATATGAATCAACTATAAATTTCAAGCTAAAACTTTATGAAGTAGCAGGGACTTCTGAAGTGCAACGGCGACAACCTTGGGATCAGCATTTGTAAGACAAGACCCTGAGTTTGGAAGATCACAGCGCACACCCTCAAGAGTGAGCCTGGCCAAGTTCTCATTGTCGGGTAGTATTTCACAGCTGAAGCTGTGAGCCTTGAAACATATTGAAACTGTTTAAATAAGTGCATAACTGAAATCTGAAGTTAAGTAAAAGCTGTATTAAATCAAATATTTTTGAGGACTGATTTGTCTGTTTCGTCAATTGCTGTTAGCAGAGGGCAGCAGAAAAGATCACAGAAAAATGAATACTAGCTTATGTGACTTCTATGTCAGAGTTCTATGTCAGAGTTCAATGAGGAATTATTTCACATATGTGTTTGATTTTGGCTGAAGTTGCAGGATTCGCTTGACAGTTGGTGCTAATATCGTAAGATGAAGTAGGTGTACAGGGACTGAGTTGCTTCTGTAGGTGCTAGTATGCACAGTCAGGTTAGTTAGGCAAGTTGTTGTGCTTGGAGGAGCCTGCTTCCCGGTTGAATGTTAAAACGCAGACTAGCTATGAAGAGCAGAGGTGTAATATTAAACAGTCGAAAAGGGAGGAGGAGCCTTGGGTCATGCAATCTTCCTTCCCAACGTTGACTTCAAAAGGGATCTTTATCCAGGTTTCAGGACTGATAATGTCTCAATCATAGTTTGTCAATGGACTGCACGGTGGCGCAGTGGTTAGCACTGCTGCTCATTGCGCCGAGGACCCGGATCTATCCCAGCCTCGGGTCACTGTCCATGGGGAGTTTGCATATTCTTCCCCTGTCTGCGTGGGTTTCAGCTCCACAATCCAAAAAGATGTGCAGGGTAGGTGAATTGGCCATGCTAAATTGTCCCTTAATTGGATAAAAAGAATTGGGTACTCTAAATTTTTTTTTAAATTAGTTTTTCAAGGGTCTGGTGTTCTGTTGATCTATCCAAACATTCTCATCTGTTACTAGGCAGGAACCAATGTATCAAACAATGGAATATCTTCTACTTTCAATGTTCCAATCTCCATGGAAGGTGAATTTAACACCCAGGGACTCACCAATCAATGGATTTCATAACACTGATGTTACGCAACCCTGGGCAAATGCTTGGCCAATTCCAGCCTCACATGTCCTGGAGTCAAAGCACAATAATTCTTATAAACACGCAAAGTCTTTTGCCCTTGTCTGCCCAATAATTTCAGTCACCAAGTTTTGTAAGTTGAAACAAGTTACTGTTTATTTAAACCAAGAATAATGATGAAATTCACAGCGGATACAGTTGGTTAAATGTAATAAGTACTTAACTCTGACTTTAACTTGCCTCCCCACCCTATATATACACACACACACACAAGACAGATAAACACAGATGGGTGGAAAAGGGGAAAAAACATAAATGAAAGAGAAAGGAGTCTGCTTCAGATGATGGTTCCTTGCAGGCTTTCACCGCAATAATTGTCATACTCAAAGACCCCTCCCACCCAGATTACGCACTGTTCCAATTTCTTCCATCGGGCAGCAGATACAAAAGTCTGAGAACATGCACAAACAGATTCAAAATCAGCTTCTTCCCCATTGTTACCAGACTCCTAAACGACCCTCTTGTGGGCTGACCTGATTAATACTACACTCCTGTATGCTTCACCCGATGCTGGTGTCTAGGCATTTACATTATGTACCTTGTATTGCCCTATTATGTATTTTCTTTCTGTGTACTAAATGATCTGTTTGAGCTGCACACAGAAAACTATTTTTCACTGTACATCGGTACACGTGACAATAAACAAATCCATCCATCCAGTAAGTTTGTAAATCACAGTCGTTATTTTGCAGCCTGTACTCAAATTCTTCCTGGAGAGACAGAGTCCCTGTTTCATCAGACTTTGCTTTCAGTATGCGGCCAGCCTTCAGGCCTTGTTTTTAGGAATCCAGCACCTACAGGCTTATTCGAGAGAGAGTTAGGTGGATCTTATTTGGAGAGGCTTAGCAACAGGTTTCTCGAGAGGATGCAGCTGGATCTTTTACCTCTGTGATGCCAGAATCAAAAGTGAAACCAAAATGGAACCTGATGGCTCTGAAAAAACATTCCAGTGGGATAGTTTCCAATCACCAACTGTTACCGGGCAAAGCAAGGCCTTTTGGGCCAATTCATTGGACGCCAGCCAAATCAATCGAACTGAGTCATCACTAATGCTAGCCAATCTCTGTCATTGGTGCCACTCTGTCTGAATCACCAATTTAAATCAGCACAGTCTTTTAGATCCTCCTGTTTGAATTAAAGGTACAGGCCACTGCTTTCCTCTGCTTGAATTAAAGTGGCAGGTTGCCTCAAAGCCACATGTCCATAAATCATCCATGGATGAAAAATATAACGGTAAAAATAAAAGAAAAGGGAAATAAGGGATTAGACACAGTATATAAAGAAGGGCACTTACACTGAATACATTCATAATTCTGGACAATCTGTGTTTTTTTAATTCATTGTTGGCGCTTGGGTGCTGCTGGCAAGGCTGATACTTATTATTCATCTAAGACCACCAGGGGAAGCTAAGAGTCAACCACGTTGGCGTGGGACTGAAATCACTAAAAAGCCAGACTGGGTAAGGATGGCAGATTTCCTTCCTTTACGTTAGTGAACTAGCTGGGTTTTTAACAACACTTTGATAACTATTTTCAAATTCTGAAGCTGACATGGTAGATTTTGAACCCACCTTTGTGTTACCAGTCTGCCACCAACCACTCTTATGTGTCATAATTATAGACTTTTCACTTTGCCTTGTGAACAATTCAAGACACTTAAAAAGAAGTTGTTTAGATGATAGAGATCATGCACTTTTACTTCTTGTTTCATCTTCTAATATTCTTGGACTGGATTATCTGGTTCCCCTGGCTGCGTGTTTCCCGCCGGGGCGCCATTCGCTGGTGGCAGGATTCTATATTCAATGGGATTTCCCATTGAAACCACCCCACGCCGCCAGGAAACCCGTGGGCGGGTTGCGCTGCCGGTGGGAACAGGCAATCCCAATGGCTGGAGAATTCCTGCCTTCATTTACACCTCTTGGTCCTGAACTATTTGGCCTGATTTTGAGCTCACTGCACAAATACACAATTGCCAGTTGGACAAATCAGGCTTCCCTTTGGTACAAACAACAACACAATTACGCAGCAACAACTGATTAAATATTGACCCACATTTTCACTTTGATGGGGAGGCTTTTCGTTGTGGCCAAAATCCCAGCAGTGGCTTGAGAGCCCAAATCCTGTTGCTGAACACAGCTTTTCCTATCTTTACTGGGGTGGGACTTGAATCAGACTGGGTTTCGCGCTTGTGCAGTTTAAGGAGGCAGCTAGCCATTTGAATCATCAGCTGGAGAGGTAAGATACTCTTTTGGATTGGGTCCTGGGATTCATTTGGGATAAGACACCTTTTGGGATTGTTCAAAGTAAACATGATTGTTTGTAAAGAAAGTGTGTGAACTCATTGGAACTGTAAAAGCTGTCAGGGAACTGTCAAAGGATGCTAGGCTAGTTGATACAGGGGTAAGGGCAGAATGAGACAGTATGAGTTTGCACTAAGTTTTCAGAGGGGCTATAGAGGGCCATGGAGATATGAGGGGCTTGTAGACCAACCCAGAGGTCGGTGGGGGGAAGGGGGGGGGGGGTTGTAAAGGGGCATGGATTGACATAGTGGGGTATTGAGGGCCCATTTTAGGTTGGTGGAGTGCAAGGGTTAGCCTATGTTGGCATGATTGGGCATGGCTAGTGTGTTGGGGGAGGGGGGTGAAGGCTGGTTTTTGTATTGAACATTTTATAATAACTTAAATAAAGTACCAGAGCATAGAGTCAGGGCTTACATCCAGCCTGCTTCTTCTCCTGGCAATCCTCTGCACTCATTCCAGGGGGAGTCAGCCCAACTTCTAATCCGACCTATGCCCCTTTTTTAAAAATTTAGAGTATCCAATTCATTTTTTCCAATTAAGGGGCAATTTAGTGTGGTCAATCCACCTACCCTGCACATCTTTTGGGTTGTGGGGGCGAAACCCACGCAAACACGGGGCGAATGTGCAAACTCCACATTGACAGTGACCCAGAGCCGGGATTGAACCTGGGACCTTGGCGCCGTGAGGCAACTGTGCTAACCACTTGCGCCACCGTGCTGCTCCCTGAGGCCCTTTTTAAAGTCTGGGTTTACAAGATAGGGATTCTCAAGTTCTCTGCACACCCCTCTGGAGCGAAAATCTGAGCCATTGCATTTATTTCAGCTCAGTAACAAATCCCTGTCTCCAATAGTATTCAGGCAACTATAAATGGTGCAAAGTATAAAATGAATTAGAAACTATGCTTAATTGAGTACCAGTTACAGTGGGTCATTTTCGTTGGTGTGTGCTGTTTTCTTGTGACAGACAATGTGAACCAGTTTCAGATTAGCCGTAGTAAACAATTTATCATAGAAATATTCAACTTTGTCTTCTTCGATTTCCTTATTGGCAAAAGTGACTCTTTCTTGAAGGGTTGTTTTCTTCTGAGTCTTGTGGAGAAAATGTTGAACTGGGGATGTTAAAAGAAAATCCAGGTCCTCATGTCTTGTTCACACTTGTACAAGTGGAATTTTACAATTACTATAAAAGATTACTCGGCCAACCGGTGGTAACAAGTTCATTTCCAAATATCGCTACGATATTGTCGGAGTGAGGAAGGCGGGAAGAGACAGTCATAGGAGCATTCCACATAATTTCTTGCTCTTCTTGTCCTGTGAGAACCAAGGCTCAGAATAAAGTAGAAATCAACTGCAGTGCTATTTATGACTGCAGCATTATTGGGTGGCACGGTAGCACCAAGGACCCGGGTTCAATTCCGGCCTTTGGTACTGTGTGTGTGAGTTTGCACGTTCTCCCCGTATCTTTGTGGGTTTCCTCCTGGTGCTCCGGTTTGCTCCCACCAGGTTAGGTGGACTGGCCCTGATAAAATTGCCCCTTAGTGTCCAGGGATGTGCAGGTCAGGTAGGGTTACGGGGATAGGGCAGGGGAGTGGGTGCTCTTTCAGAGAGTTGGCGCAGACTCGACGGGCCGATTGGCCTCCTTCTGCACTGTAAAGATTCTATGGTTCTGTGGATGACAATCAAATTGTGTTTTCTGAAACCAAATAATGCCTGGAGACTTTGGAGCACATTTAACAGGTAGTTGGCCACACAACCCATCCACCCGCAACAACCCTTGCCGAGACCCCAAGTTGTGACTTTAATCTGCTCTTCTGAACCTGCCGGGAATCAGCCCAATCCTTCTTTAAGCATGTATACCTTGCTCTGATTATGTCATCAGGGTCTACTTGCCTTTACAGCCAAGTCATTCTGGCGAGGACTGGATCTGGGACAAGAAGTGACCCAAAAAAAGTGAAGCCATTTTGCTGCAACTAGCGCTGAAGCCTAAGACCATTCTCTGGCTCGCCCTCCTGCTGCCTGAGTTTGGGCCAGCGTGAACATCCTGTCAACTCCATGCAGGAAGCTGTCAGTGGATAGATTGGTGAGTTCTAATCTCTTGGGCCTCGTGTAGATGGCCTTTTGTTCCCCAGCCCCACTTAAAATCAGGTCTTTTGTTTTTCAGCGGTATAACAAAGAGGCTTCCCAACACAATGAAGAAAAGCTTTCTCATCTTCTCCACATGGTAACTTGTTACAGACAGGAGAGGCAGGCAAACTGAAGTGATTTCTTCTTTGTTTTAATGTATTTCATTCCAAACTTATATAAAAGGCTACAAACAGAAACAATTCGGGAAGCAAACTCCCCAACATACAACTGTACAGTTTGTACAAAGTTTTCCCTTTTTCACGCCCCCCCCCCCCCCCCCCCCAAAAAAACCCGGTCCCCATCCCCCCCATGACAAACAGCTCCTTAAACACGGTCACGAGCATCTGCCATCTTGCCTCGAAGCTTTCCACTGAACCCCTTAATTCGTACTTGACCTTTTACAACTGAAGAAAGTCATATAAGTCCCCCAGCCAGGCCGCCACCCCCGGCGACGGTGTGACCGCCACTCCAACAGAATTCTTCACTGGGCAATCAGAGAGGCAAAGGCCACAACGTCGGCCTTCCTCCCCTCCATCAACTCCGGCTCCTTCGAAATCCCGTATGCCGCCACCAAAGAGTTTGGCTTAACGTCCACTATCCTTGTTAGCTCCGTGTTCACTCCCGCCCAGAATCTCTCCAACTCTTTGTAGCCGTAGAACATATGTGCATGATTCGCTGGTCCCCATCCACACTTCTCACATTAGTTTGCCATCCCCTGAAAGAATCCACTCATTCCTGCCCGAGTCATGTGTACCCTGTGTACGACCTTGAACTGTATCAGGCTCATCCTTGCGCATGAGGAGGTCACATTTACCCTCCGTATTGCCTCACTCCATACTCCCCAGTTTATCTCCCCTCCCAGCTCCCCTTCCCACTTCTCCTTAATGTTCACCACTCGCTCACCTCCCTGTTCTCCAGCCACCTGTATATGTCTCCAATACTGCCCTCCCCTTCCACATCCTGAAGCAGCAGTCGCTCCAACAGGATGTACCTTGGCAACCTGGGGAACTCTTTCCAAACCTTCCGGGCGAAGTCCCTTCCCTGCAGGTACCTAAACTCACATCCTCTTGGGAGCTCTCCTTCAGTTTCTCCACACTGCCAAACCCCTCTTCCAGGTACAGGTCCCTCATCTTAACCTTCCTATACATGCCAGCTACTCCCCCGGCTGGAAACCATGCGCCAGCACCAACAGCCCTTCTATCCTGAAATGCCTCCTCAATTTGTTCCAGACTTTTACAGTGGACTGCACCATCGGGCTCTCCATGTATTTCCTTGGCGCCATTGGCAATGCCGCCGTCATCATTGCCCTCAAGCTGGACCCCCTACAGAATTCTTCCTCCATCCTAATCCATTCTGCCCCCTCTCCTTCACACCACCGCCTCACCTTCTCCATGTTCACTGCCCAGTGATAGTGTAGCAGGTTTGCCTCCCTTCTGCCTCTGTCTCTGTAACAGGGTCCTGTTAACCCATGGCACCTTCCCTGCCCATACAAAGTCTGAGATAATCATATCCAGTTTTCAAAAGAATGCCTTCGGTACAACGACCGGGAGTGTCTTCAATATTTGTCTAGACGCGGCCTACCTTCGTAGCTGATGCGCTAACATTCGACTCGCCTTCTCCCCGTATTCGTACTGCATCCCTTTTGCCCTACGCAGCTGTCCTACTTCCCTCCCCGTCATCAACCTATCGAATTGCCGCAGCAATTTTTTCCTCCTCGCCAATCCCTCCATGGTGGGCGCCCTCGAGTATTCCATATCTACCTCAACTATCTTGTTCATTAGCCGTTCATATTCCTCCTTCCTTTCCCTATCGTTCATGTGCCTTGAACGAGATAATCTCCCCCCGGACCATCGCTTTTAGTGCTTCCCAAATGTGGCCGCTGTGGTGATATGCATCCCTGTAAATACACAAGGGGTTAATGTAAATACACGTAGACTAGCTAGGCACTAGAGGGAACACCAGAGACATGACACACAGACATTCAACCAATAGGTCAGTAAGATAGGACACGACCAATGGGCATTCACAATATACACAGAGGTGACACCACCACAGAAGGGCATTACACCAACCCATATAAAAAGGACACAGCACACATGATCTTCCTCTTCCCAGTGGAGACTCTCAGTGTGTACACAGGGTTGATTGAACACATTACACCCACCACCTGGATTGTAGCAGACTGGTTTGTCAGTCTGAGTAGCTATAGCAGGATTAACGGGAGAGTCGAATCCAAGTAGGAGAATTGTTAACAGTTTAAATAAACGTGTTAATGCTATCTCCAAGTCTGAACCTTCCTTTGTCAGAGTGCACATCAAGGAAGCAGCTTATGCTACGTCAAGAGCATAACAAAACATGGTACGCAGGAGTGACCGTTTAAATCTATATAGTTACAATCAGCAAACAGTGACAACCAGCGACGGCACCCAGGCAAGATGATGTTCGGGATTCCAGTTCCACAGCAGCTCAGGTACCAAGGCAATCTCAGTGAAAACTGGCGTTGGTTCAGGCAGAGATTCAAGATCTACCTGGTAGCGTCCGACTTAGATGGTGTGGCGGATGTAGAGAGAACCCCCATCGCGGGTCCAGAAGCAGCTGAAATCTTCCAGACCTTCAAATACTCAAAGGGGCAAAACAGTGACTTCCAAGCAGCCCTGGACACATTCCAAGAATTCTGTGAGGGACGTACAAGAAAAAACGGTAAAAGAGGCGCCAAAACTCAACACGAGGTAGGCTTGCAGCAGAAATCTGCAGTTTGGAATTGCAGCCATCTTGGTAAAGGTGCTGCACATGCGCAGTTGAGAAAAAGGCCCCAAGTAAAGGAACAGCGATCTGAGCATTCCCAATCGCTTCCTACGACCTACGTCACACGCTTCGTGACGTCAGAGGCCCCAGACCATGCCCACTTAAAGGGGAAATGTCCCAAAACACGAAAGAAAAAATTTAAAGCCGTAAAACCTGATTCTTTCACCTGGAACGACAGCACAATGCCTGAAATTCGACCAGTAGCTGAAAGTAACCTCCGCAGAACCCTGCAACAAGCAGTTAGCACCGCCCAAAGAGGTGATACAGTCCTTGAAGACTATGACTCAGACCATTAATTCTTCATTGGACATCGTGAGCCCAATGCCAGCTCCGACACAAAACGTGATGATATGGTCTTGGAAGACAGCGACTCAGACGAAGATTTCACCTTGCGAGGTGGCTACCCCAGTACCAAATCCGAACCGCAACTAGACGTGTTGTACATTGACGACCCCGACGAGTTCTTCGGGTTGGGGAATCCACAGCCCAGCACATATGACATCCCGACTCGTGAGTGCAGGATTATGCTGCGGCCTGACACCAAGAGACAGAGAGCGGTACAAGCCCACAGAGAGCAGCCTGCTACCACACAGAGAGTGCTCCATGCACCATGAAGGGTCCCAGACTCCACACAGAAAGTGATGAAAGACTCCACAACAAGACAACTGTACGTCTCCACACAGAAAGTGACTCCAGTGTCACAAGCTTCCATGATAGAAGCAACGCAAGACTCCGGAGTGCAGTCTTTGCATGAACAAGAAGTGACTTGAGTGACACAAGCCTCCACAGCGAGCTCGTGGACAGACTCCATGATTGAAGGAACGCAAGACTCCAAAGCGCAGTCCTTGCATGAACAAGACCATGGGGGTCTGGCAACCTCCTCTGAGCAACCAGCAGCAGACGATGCAAGGCTGCCATACTCAAGTGAACAACAGAAAGACTATGACAGTCTACCATGCTCCAGTGAACAAGAAGAAGACTATGACAGTCTACCACGCTCCAGTGAACAAGGCGAAGACTCTGACAGTCTACCCAGCTCAAATGAACGACTAGAGCACACTGAGGCTCTACCCACTGTATGTGAGACAAGTGACGACGGCATCCCACTTCCCATACAAGATGTGCAATGTGACAGACCTCAGCTAGAATGTACAGAGGCACTCGTCAATCACAGTGAGACTACTGGTGACTCTGGTGACGCCACGTTACTTCAAACCTCATTCGCCCAAGCCTCCTGTTGCTAAATATTGCTAAGTGTGCTTTACACTTAATTTGCTGTTTTATAACCTTGCTCTAGAGTCGCCAGGTATCTTTATGATACCACCACGAGGTTCAAGTTCAAGTGCTGACAATAATTCAATACACCAGTTAGTAAGGTTCAAATCAAAACACATTTATTATATACATAGTCAATCGCTACTCATGCACAAAATACTACTTTATTTGGGGACTCTACTTTATTAGTCCCCAGGGGCTTCGCGCCCTTTTGGGCGGACCCCGTAGCTGGTTCCAATTGATTGGACCATGTTCTCAATCAATTGGTTTGATTTCCCCAATACTGGGACTGTTCCCTGATCGCTGGGTGGTTCCTCAGTGTCCATTGGCCTTCCTTTGTTTTGGCTCCTGCTGGCGCGAGGAGTCTGGCTTTGACTCGATTATCTTAACTGTTGCTATTGTTCCCAGGGATCGCTCATCAATGTGCAGATGGTCGTCAGTTTCAGTGCTGTCTGCTTTCTGCGAGTCTTAATATACAGGAAGCTTTGCATTCTGCTTGCTTCCCTGTACCTGTCCATTTTTCCCTGCGTTCTTAGCGAATCTCCATTTTAAAGTCGGGAAGTGGCCAACCCAGGTGGCTACACTCTCCACAAGCAAATGCATTCTTGAACGTTTTGACTCCGGATGGGGAGCATCAAGAAACCTCAGCTGACACAGGTGAACAAGAAACGACTCCAGACTGGGAGCATCGACAAGCCAAAACTGACTCAGGTGAAACAGACCAGACTCCAGACGGGGAGAATCCACAAGCCAAAGCTGATTCAAGTAAGCCGGACATGACTCCAGACGGGGAGCGCCGCAAACTCAGTGACAGCACGCTCAAGGTGACAGCAGATGCCACAAAGCATGCTGACATGAGTAACTGTGTGAAGGACTCATATTATCCACAAAGTGTGGTCCTTGAGCGCAGCAAACACAACAGAACCATCCAACACAACAACACAACCTGTGAAAACCACATCAACGACAATAACAAGAAGCGTACCAAAGGCAACAACGTCGACAACAAGCCTCCAACCTAGCATCTGCTCCCATCCTGATCTAAGCCAAATTTCAAGACAATGGGGCGCATGGTCTGAGATTATTATCCCCGCGTACTCTGTCCCCTCCACCCCAGCCAAAATCTCCCGGCTCACCACTAAAAAGTAGATTCTTGAGTACACCCTATAAACATGTGAAAAAAAGGAATACTCCCTTTCCCTGAAGCACCACGGGACCACCTTACCCATCTTTTCCATAGACCTGCCCAGTCCTTTGCCATTCGTATCCTATCCATCGACCCGGGGCTCGATCTATCTACCCTCGGCTCCAGGACACAATTAAAATCTCCTCCGATAATCAAGTGGTGTGTGGCCAAGCCCAGGGCCACTGCCGGCAATCCCCTCATGAAACCTACATCGTCCCAATTTGGTACATATACATTCACCAGTACCACCAACGTTCCCTTTAATACCCCACTCACCATCACATATCTCCCACCTGGGTCCCCCACTTCCTTCTCGCTCACAACCCCCATTTTCTTGCTTATGAAAATGGCCCCCATCCGTGACTTTGATCAAACCCCGAGTGGAAAACGTGTCCCACCCATTCTTTTCTTAGCCTGACCTGGTCCTTCACGCGGAGGTGCATCTTCCGCAGAAAGACCGCCTCTGCCTTTAACTCCTGAGGTGCACAAAGACCCAAGATCTTTTCACCGGTCCATTGAGCCCTCGCACGTTCCATGTTATCAGCCATACCAGGGGCTTACGCCTCCATTCCCCTCTACCAACCGCCATCCCCCTCTTTTGGCTCGACCCCTATTAATTTCACCCTGTACCTGGCCCATCCAAGATGGCTCCTTTCTCCGCCCCCTGACCATGTTTCTTCTCCGACCTGGCCGCGTCGTATCTCCCCTGCAGCACCCCCCACCTCTCTCTGCCTTCTCCCCCACCTCACTTCCGTTCACCAGCATTACCTGCCAGCGTGGTAACTCCTGCCCAGAGGTTCCTCTTACTGATCCCCTCCTCTCCCCACCCTCACCTCTTTGTTCTGTCAAGAAGGCTGACCTCACCCCCCTCACCCAAACAAAGACTCACCTTGAACCACAGGGCACCTTCCTCAACAACAAACAAGGACAAAAAACACTGCCCCAGGCAGCAGGATGGGGGTGGGGGGGACAGCCGCTCCCTTACAAACTTTTCACCCCTGCTACCCTTTGTCAACCCAACAGAACAAAGAAGAAAAAAAACCCTCGGCATCGGAGGAAAAGGAAAAAAAAAACACTCTCCAACCCCCACTCTACCCTTATTCTCCATTATTCCAGAGTGCCAACACCTCTGTCTCCCAAAGTTGTTCAGTTCTCCCCCAGTTTATGCTGCTTGATAAAGTCATTGGCCACTTCTGGGGCCTCAAAATAATATTCCTGGCCTTCATAAGTCACTCACAGTTTCGCGAGGTAAAGGACCCCAAGCCTGATCTGTCGTTGATATAACACCGCCTTATGGAGGGGGAGGGGGCAGCATGGAAACGGATGGAGAGAGCGTCCTGTGGGGATACAAGCCTGGGGGCCCTGGTAACGGCGCCGTGGCCGCTCCCTCCCACGAGGTATACCACGAGTCCGGTGGTGGCGGCTACCCTCAAGATTTGGGGGCAGTGGAGGCGACATAGGGGGGAAGTGGGGGGCTCGACGGAGGCTCCGTTAAGGGGGAACCATAGGTTCGTCCCGGGGAACATGGATGGGGGATTTCGGGGATGGTATAGAGCGGGCATTAGACAGCTGAAGGACCTGTTTATCGACGGAAGGTTTGCGAGCCTGGGGGAGTTGGAGGAGAAATTTGGGCTCCCGCCGGGAAACATGTTTAGATATCTGCAGGTAAAGGCATTTGCTAGACGACAGGTGGAGGGATTCCCTGCGCTCCCCGCGAAGGGGGTGAGTGACAGGGTGCTCTCTGGGGTCTGGGTCGGGGAGGGGAAGATATCCGATATCTACAAGCTTATGCAGGAAAAGGAAGAGGCGTCAGTAGAGGAGCTGAAAACAAAGTGGGAGGGGGAACTGGGGGAACAGATCGAAAACGGGACATGGGCTGATGCCCTGGAGAGGGTAAATTCTTCCTCCTCGTGTGCGCGGCTTAGCCTCATCCAATTCAAGGTGCTGCATAGGGCCCACATGACTGGGACGAGGATGAGTAGGTTCTTTGGGGGTGAAGATAGGTGTGCCAGGTGCTCGGGGAGTCCAGCGAACCATGCCCATATGTTCTGGGCATGCCCGGCATTGGAGGAGTTCTGGAAGGGGGTGGCGAGGACGGTGTCAAGGGTGGTGGGATCCAGGGTCAAGCCAGGATGGGGACTCGCGATCTTTGGGGTTGGGGTAGAGCCGGGAGTGCAGGAGGCGAAAGAGGCCGGTGTGCTGGCCTTTGCGTCCCTAGTAGCCCGGCGAAGGATTTTGCTACAGTGGAAGGACGCGAGGCCCCCAAGCGTGGAGACCTGGATCAATGACATGGCGGGCTTCATTAAGCTTGAGAAGGTTAAATTCGCCCTGAGAGGATCGGTGCAAGGGTTCTTTAAACGGTGGCAGCCTTTCCTCGACTTTCTGGCTCAACGATAGGGTACTGGGACAGTAGCAGCAGCAACCCGGGGGGGGTGGGGGGGGGGACGTTGATTATGTTAGCTTATTTTATTTAAATTTGATTTATCTAATTTTAATTTATGGTTAAGTTCTCTTGTTTGGGGGGGGTGGGGGAATGTGATACATGTGATGTTACGGTATGGGGGGAATTGTGGGTGTTATGGGGCTGTTAGTTGCATATTACTGCTTTTTGCTATACTTTTTGTTATATTTTCTGTAAAAAATTCCAATAAAAATTATTAAAAAAAAAAAAAGATATAACACCGCCTTGGCCCTGTTGAACCCCACACGCCATTTTGCCAGTTCAGCTCCAATGTTCTGGTATATTCGGACCTTGTTCCCCTCCCATTCGCAGTTCCGCTTCTCCCTGGCCCACTGCAAGATCTTCTCTCTCGGCACAAACTTATGGGGCCTCACGATCACCGTCTGCGGTGGCTCTCCAGCTCTTGGCTTCTGCCTCAGAGACCTGTGCGCTCTGTCCACCTGAGGGACCTAGTCCAGCACCCCCTCCGCCACCAGCCCCACCAGCATCCTTGAAACGTACCTTGTGGTACTCGCACCTTCCACTCCACAGATTCCGTCTCCTCAACCTGTTTTCTTGCTCCTCCACCTTTGCTCTCAATGTCTTGCAAAGGTTTCCTAAGAGGCCCACCTACGCCTCCAGTGCCACCACTCGCTGTGTTCCGAGGTCACCCTCCCGATCTCCCGTATCTGCGACACTTAAGCCTCCAGACATTTTTCCACCCTCGCCATCTAGCCCTTCAGAGATGCCACAGCCCCTTTGATGGCCTTCGAGCGATCCTCCTGCATCTCCTTCCTCTGCTGGCGGAACCCTTCCTTGATGAAGACCATCAACTGTTCCATCTGGTGCTTTCAAACTTGCACTGACCCTTCCCCCTCCACCATCTTTCTACTGGCTGCTAGGCCACAGGTCTCTTGCAACTCCTTGGCTAGATACTTCATCACTTTTAGCCGGGTTTGGTGACCAGCAGACATGCCACTCCCGGGGGAACTTTTCCTCCGACCTTCAGGTACACTTTTCCGTCCAAGTTACTCTCGATTTCGGGTAAAAAGAGCACTTTTCTACTCCTTCAAGCAGGAGCTGCTCTGTGTGCAACCACTCACACGACAGCTGCCACTGGAAGTCCCTGCAATGAATTCTTCTTCTTTTTTATAAATGTTTTTTATTGGGTTTTTGAACAAAGTATATTTACCGTTATGTACACAGGATTAACAAATGTCCAGAAGCAGAGGGTGTTTTGAATTATTTTTAAAGAATCCAGTGGCACGGTTTCCCAAATCCTTGGTAACTGAGATCCAATTTACCTGGAGCAATCTTGCATTATGGTTAACTAAAGATTAGTTTATTTCACACCCAAAACCCTGGGGACTTTTTATTCCAGTGCACACACTGTTCTGTGCTGTATTTTTCTATGTTCAAACACAGACACAGCCACACAGATACATACACACACACACACAAACACGGACCTACAAGATGAATCCGCGCCCCTCCCGCTCCAGTATAAATCTGACCCTGTTTCCAATTTTCTCTAGCTTTGACAAAGTCACCAGACTCGAAATGTTAGCTCCCTTTTCTCTTCACGGATGCAGTCAGACCTGCTGAGATTGTCCAGTATTTTCTGTTTTGTTTCAGATTCCAGCATTTATTAGACACAAACATATACACACACACACACAGACACAAACACACAGATACATACACACACACAGACACACACAGACAAACATACAAACACAGACACAGGGCAGTAGGGTAGCACAGTGGGTAGCATTGTGGCTTCACAGTGCCAGGGTCCCAGGTTTGATTCCCGGCTGGGTCACTGTCTGTGCGGAGTCTGCATGTTCTCCCCATGTCTGCGTGGGTTTCCTCTGGGTCCTCCGGTTTCCTCCCACTAGTCCCGAAAGACGTGCTGTTAGGTAATTTGGACATTCTGAATTCTCCCTCTGTGTACCCAAACAGGCGACCAGGGGCTTTTCACTGTAACTTAATTGCAAGGTAAGCCTACTTGTGACAGTAAAGATTATTATTATGCAGACACACACAGACATACATAAACACATACAAACATGCAGACACAGGCACAAACAGAAAGTAAAGTGGGGGAGGGAGCTTTACAACTGGGTAATAACAATACAACCACAGAAATGGATATTAGTTCATGCCATTTCCAGGGTCAGAGCCCAATGAGGCCAGGTGTAGGGGCCTGCAGGAGGTTGGGGGACGGGGGATGGGTGGGGGTACTGGAAGGGAAGGGGTGCTGCAAGGGGGTTTGGGGGGGGCTGAAGAGGGGGAGCCCCAGGCACCCCATAACGGGGTGTCCTCACTTGGAGTGTGGGATAGTACTCATGTGTGTGGGGGTGACATTGCCCATGGTTGAGAATTGTGGGGGACCCACAAGTTCACTTCGAAATCGGGGCTCACTTTCAAAATGGCGGCCCAATCTCTGAGTTCATCACCTCAGTGCTAAATAAAATTCTAAGTGTGGGCTAAACCGATGAACATAGAACATACAGTGCAGAAGGAGGCCATTCGGCCCGTCGAGACTGCACCGACCCACTTAAGCCCTCACTTCCACCCTATCCCCGGACATTGGACATATGCATTTCAACTATCCCAACTTCCAATGAACTCGATCAAACTAATATTTTCTTATTCTTACATATGTGAATTTGTGTCCTGATTAAAATTCCTCATGTGTTTCAAAAATACCCTGGAATCGTCAGCAAACATGGATGTAGGTTGATAACTTTCTCAAAGAAAGATTTGTTAATTACATTTCAGTTTGTTAGTGGTTCGACTCAAAGTACTCAAACTATGATCTCGAAATCACAATATCAGATGACACACAAATATCACAATCACAAAGGAACCTAGCACTTCAGTGCTTTGACCAAAATTAATTAGGTAAATGTCCTTGTGGTTCCTGTCCTAAACTTCCAAATTATAAACTCAAGGTTACTTCCCAGAAGATAAAACTTAGCAGAGATGTATGATCATCCACAAACCAAACACACAGATTTTAAAAGCTCACAAATATCAGTTATCTGTCAGCCTTCTCTCATGGCTACAGATTTTAAAAGAGACAGCAATTTCACTATCGCTTGATTAAAATACTAAACAAGATCTTCCATTCGCCTTCATCATAAAACTTTTATTTATTTTATTCCATTTAAGTCAATTTCCAATGATTGATATTTCTTTGGGACAATTTAGAACAGATCGACTGTCTGCTGAAATGGTTAATTTTCCGACAGAACCTAAAGGGGCAGAGAGTGGACGGGGAACTTGGAACGCCATTGCGTCCCTTCACATAATCTAAAACGTATTTCGTTCTTTCCTTTAATTTTACTCAAATTCCTTCCTTGTTCTTTAAACTGATTTCAATTCCCAATGTTCGCTAGTTAACCAGTGTTTGAAAGAAATCTCAGTAGTTTTTTTAAAAACTCAGATGAATTGGATTACTGCCAATGAGTTTATCTCGGAGGCACTGGCCTGGACGACTTGGATGGCTTAATCTCAATCTCGAATCTGATCTTGCACATTTGAAACAATCTAAATTTCTTTTTAGACAGGAACCCATTCGTAATCTTTTAATTACTTTACTCCCTTTTTTTTTGTTTTGGGAGGGGGTCAGCTGCAGTGTCCAGCATGAGTCTAGTGGGCTCTGTCATCCCCAGATATTTCTGAAAAAGCTTATTAAGCTTTTCAAACCCTTTTTACTGTGTAGTGGAGTGTCTATTGAAATGCACTTGGCTTCCACATTTTATCAATTGGGTTACAATGCTTCTGGATGAGGAAAAGGGACATTGTACCTTTCCCTCCTCATTCCTCAATGAACCTGAGGTCTGCCTTTTGGATTTAGCTTTCTTTGATTTTTCTTTTTCTTTTTGACATGTCAATTTAATCTAAATAGTGATTGAAGATCTGGTTTAGCACAGGGCTAAATAGCTGGCTTTTAAAGCAGACCAAGGCAGGCCAGCAGCACGGTTCAATTCCTGTACCAGCCTCCCCGAACAGGCGCCGGAATGTGGGCGACTAGGGGCTTTTCACAGTAATTTCATTTGAAGCCCACTTGTGACAATAAGCGATTTTCATTTCATTTCAATATCCAAACTTTGTGCAAATTCGGGGCGTCCTCCGCGCAGGAAACCTCACCACTCAATAAAGTTCAAATTGGATTTAATCACCTTATCGATAAACTTTTGTTCTAGCTGCCACATGGCACATAGTGGACCACTCCTTTCCCCACTTGAGTTCTATCTTTTTACTTGTCATCTATAACAAGATTCTACTTGTCATGACTGGGTGGGGCTAGAACCGGCAGGAATTTACTCTCAGAGGTCCGTTTTTCACCGAGTGCAACTTGTAGTACACATCGTCGCTTGGCTTGTTGCCAGATCATAAGTCAGTCACTTTATTTTCACACACCTATAAGAACTTTCAGACAATACCCGGCAACGCCTACCTCCCTTAACGAACTACCCACCAACGTTTGACTGCTGGCCAGACCCTGTTCACAGGTTCTGAATTCGTCAGTCGCCGAATACCGTCCGGTCCCTGGGATACGTTTAGACTTATAATGAGTAAATGTACTCACCCGGGTCTCTGGCGATATCGGTCGGCCGAAGAATCCGAGTCACGGCACCAAACTGTTAGCGGGAGAGAACCTCAAAGAAACAGTGGGCAGAACGTTAGCACAGTGGTTAGCATAGTTGTTTCACAGCTCCAGGGTCCGAGGTTCGATTCCCGGCTTGGGTCACTGTCTGTGCAGAGTCTGCATGTTCTCCCTGTGTCTGCGTGGGCTTCTTCCCACAGTCCAAAGATGTGCATGTTAGATAGATTGACAATGATAAATTGTCCCTTAGTGTTCAAAATAGTCCTGGGTTACGGGAATAGGGTGGAGGCGTGGGCTTATGTAGGGTGCTCCTTCCAAGGGCCGGTGCTGACTCGATGGGCCGAATGGCCTCCTTCTGCACTGTAAATTCTATGAAAATTCTATGAAATCACTCAGCGCTCAGGGCTGGTCCTCGCATCAAATGGTTATTTCACCGGCGGGGAGATGGCGTCGTTAAAGAACCAGACCGTCTCTCCACCGAACAAAGGAAAACATCCATTCTTCTCCATTTTTCTGGACAGCTACACAGCCCATTTCGGCTGGACATTTCCAATAATATTGGTTACAGATTACATACATTAGTTATATATCCCATTAAATTTGACATTACATAAAGTGGGTTGGTACCTTACCAGCCCCTGACTTTATGAAGAAGTCACTCAGACTATTTTGTTATTTTTCTTGCCTGCACCTGGAGACCTTGGGCTGGCGAGGACGAACAATGCTCCTTGTCCTGTGGACGCTGCTTATCACTTCTCTGCACATGCCTCCCTTGAATCGCCCAAGTCTGTTTCCCATTCAATGCCTTAATATCAATCATCCTTGTCTCCCTGAGTATCTCTGCTGTTTGTATTAAATGATGTTATTTATACCAGCTTGCAACTTAACCCAGCTAATGGTTGTTCAGGAATGTGGCTAATTCAGCTAAAAGTCCCCTTTGGTGGCGATATTTGGTGTTTCTGAGAAGCCGGAGCTCATGGAGAGGAGGAAGGCCGATTTCTTGGCCTTCGCCTCTCTGATTGCATGGTGACGAATTTTGCTGGAGTGGCGGTCGGCATCGCCACCGGGGGTAGCAGCATGGTTGGGTGACCTGTATGACTTCCTGCGGTTAGAGAAGTTAAGGTACGCGTTAAGGGGTGTCATGTTAAGCACACTGAGATAATACGGGCTGCAATTGGATGCAGCTATAACTGAAATATACTCCAGACTTTGAAGTTAGTTCAATTTGATTTACTGAACCTGTCACACAGTTAGCTCAGTTCTCTGTGAGTTGGACTCTCTGCTAACCTAAGTGTGATTACTCTGTCTGACTGAACCAGACTAGCTCTTAGCCATGTGCTGTAGATGTTATGTGATATATAGGGTAGCATGGTGGTTAGCATAAATGCTTCACAGCTCCAGGGTCCCAGGTTCGATTCCCGGCTGGGTCACTGTCTGTGTGGAGTCTGCACGTCCTCCCGTGTGTGCGTGGGTTTCCTCCGGGTGCTCCGGTTTCCTCCCACAGTCCAAAGATGTGCGGGTTAGGTGGATTGGCCATGCTAAATTGCCCGTAGTGTCCTAATAAAAGTAAGGTTAAGGGGGGGGTTGTTGGGTTACGGGTATAGGGTGGATATGTGGGTTGAGTAGGGTGATCATGGCTCGGCACAACATTGAGGGCCGAAGGGCCTGTTCTGTGCTGTACTGTTCTATGTTCTATATACACCTGACTCACTCTGTAGATGTCCCCAGTGGAAAGAGGTGGAGTGTGAGTGCCTCGTACCTTATAGAGTGGGAAACCACCCCAAAGTGTTCTGTCTGCTGATTGGTTATGTCCTGTTCTCTGTTTTCATTAGCTGCCTGTCTGTATCTCATTATGTGCATGTCTGCATATCATGACATCTCCCTTTTGAAATGTTTTTCTGTAGCATATGTGAAAGTATTTACATGTGTAGATCAAAAAACTAACTTAGTTACATACAATGGCAGATGGGAACATATGTGCCTGTGAAAACAGGTGTCTAATGTGGGAAAACAGAACATAGCAAACAAAACAAATGTTCATAAGCCCAGTCTCTGGGGCTTGCGTCTGATTCTGGTCGACCGCCGGAGAGGTGGTGGTGGGGACGACGGCGCCTTGACAGGCGGGATTGAAGCCTGACTGGTGGCCTCGTGATTCGAGGTATCAGGAGGTGGCACAATAACAGATGGAAACAACGAAGAATGTGGTTGCAGGCGGGCAACTGTGCTCGTCTGTTTCACCACACAACAGAGCCATCAGCCATACGCACAACATACCATCGAGGAGCAGCCTGTCAAACAAGAACAGCTGGAGCTGACCAGCCTCCATCAGGTAGCTTGATCCGAACAACATCCACTAGGGATAGCACAGGCAAATCGGTGGCATGGGCATCATAGCCCTGCTTTTGCCGGTCCCCGAGTTTCTGCACCTTCTGCAGCACCGGGAAGTGATCCAGGTCAGGCAAGCGTAAGGCTGGAAGAGTCTTCCACAGGTCCCTGTTCATCAGGACTTGAGCCAGTGACATGCCAGCAGACAGAGGGGTTGCCATATATGCAAGCAGCGCAAGGTTGATGTCAGAAGCAGAATCCGCAGCCTTGCAGATGAGCTGCTTCACTATGTGCATCCCTTTCTCAATCTTCCTTTTGGACTGCGGGTAATGTGGGCTGGCTGTGATGTGATGAAACTGATATAATTGGGCAAATCTTGACCACTCTTGGCTGCTGAAGCAAGGACCGTTGTCACTCATGACAGTGAGTGGAATACCATGCCTGGAGAATGTTTCCTTACAGGCCTTGATGACGGTCTTGGATGTGAGGTCTGAGAGATTCACGACTTCTGGGTAGTTGGAAAAATAATCAATGATTAACACATAATCACGACCATTGGCGTGAAATAGATTGACGCCCACCTTGGACCACCGGGAGGTCACGAGTTTGTGCTGTTGAAGCTTCTCCTTGCTCTGTGCTGACTGGAAGCGCTGACCGTTCGGACAGTTGAGGACCATATTTGAGATGTCCTGGCTGATCCCAGGCCAGAAGACTGCCTGCCTGGCTCTGCACTTGCACTGCTCAACACCCAGATGTCCCTTGTGGAATTGCCGGTGCACCAAGCTCTGGAGACTGAGTGGAATGACAATGCGGTCCAGCTTGAGGAGGATACCATCAACCACCGTCAGGTCATCCTTCACATTGAAGAATTGAGGGCACTGCCCTTTTTGCCAGCCATTGGCCAGCATGACACGCTGCAGAAGAGGGTCTTTGACTGTCTTGTCGCGAATGCTGATCACCTTTTCATCTGATGCCGGGAGGTTGCTGGCCCATAGCTGCATTGTGATTCGATCTGTTGGATGAATGCCGGCGGGTCAGCAGGCAAGGTTATGGAGCGGGACAAGGCATCTGCAATAATGAGCTCCTTGCCAGGCGTGTACATGAGTTCAAAGTCGTACCTTCTGAGTCTGAGGAGGATGTGCTGCAGCCGGGGCGTCATGTCGTTCAGGTCCTTGTGGATAATGTGGACCAGAGGCCTGTGGTCCGTCTCGACGGTGAACGTCGGCAGGCCGTAGACATAATCATGGGACTTGAGGATTCAGTAAGCAGGCCCAGGCATTCCTTTTCAATTGGGCCTACCGCTGCTCGGTGGGTGTCATCGCCCGTGATGCGTAGGCAACCAATGCCCAGGTTGAGGTGTCATCGCCCTGGAGCAACACCGCGCCGATGTCGTCCTGGCTTGCATCCATTGAGATTTTCATTTCCCTGTCAGGGTCAAAAAATGCCAGTACAGGTGCAGTGGTGAGCTTGGCTTTCAGCTCCAACCGCTCTGCTTGATGAGCTGCCTGCCACTCAAAGGCAGTAGACTTTTTCACCAGGTGTCTGAGGGCCGTGGTGTGTGAGGCCAGGTTTGGGATAAACTTGCCCAAAAAGTTCACCATGCCTAGGAAGCGCAGCACCGCCTTCTTGTCTTCAGGGGTCTTAATGGCTTTGATGGCCTTGACCTTGTCTGTGTGCGGCGCACACCCTACTGAGATATCTGGTCACCTAAGAACTTAAGTGTCGACATGCCAAAGCAACACTTGGCCCTGTTCAGCTTGAGGCCATTGGTATGGACACGGCGGAATACCTGCTGGAGACGAGAGCTGTGCTCTTTGGGGGTTGTGGACCATATGATAACGTCGTCCACATACACACGAACCCCTTCAATGCCTTCCATCATCAGCTCCATGATTCTACGGAAGATCTCCGAGGCCGAGACAATGCCGATCGGCATACGATTATAGCATCTGCAATAATGAGCTCCTTGCCAGGCATGTACACGAGTTCAAAGTCGTACCTTCTGAGTCTGATGAGGATGTGCTGCAGCCGGTGCGTCATGTCGTTCAGGTCCTTGTGGATAATGTGGACCAGAGGCCTGTGGTCCGTCTCGACGGTGAACGTCGGCAGGCCGTAGACATAATTCTGGAACTTGAGGAACGATTCTATGGGCTGTTTAGCACACTGGGCTAAATCGCTGGCTTTGAAAGCAGACCAAGGCAGGTCAGCAGCACGGTTCGATTCCTGTAACAGCCTCCCCGGAATGTGGCGACTAGGGGCTTTTCACAGTAACTTCATTGAAGCCTACTCGTGCCAATAAGCAATTTTCATTTCATTTCATAGCAAGTACCTGCCAAACGGTGTGTTGAAGGTGCAGAGCCTTCTGCTGGACTCATCCAGCTGGATTTTCCAGAATCCATGTGACGCTCCTAACTTTGTGAAAAACCGGGCATGTGTCAGCTCACTTGTGAGTTCCTCCCACTTCGGGATGGGGTAGTCTTCATGTATTATATTCTGGTTGAGATTCTTGGGATCAATGCAGATGCGCAACGCCCCCAAAGGTTTTTTTACACAGACCATCGAGCTGACCCAGTCAGTTGGTTCTGTAACTTTGGAGATGATGCCCTGGTCCTGAAGATCCTTGAGCTGTGCCTTCAGGCACTCCTTCAGTGGAGCCGGGACCCGGCTTGGTGCGTGGACCACTGGCGTGGCATTAGGCCGTAGCAGGATCTTGTACCGATATGGCAGAGTGCCCATCCCATCAAACACAGCCGGATACTGAGCGAGGATGTTGTCAATGCCGGGTTGAAGATCCACCTTGGGGGAGGTCATTGTGAAGATCCGCTGCACAAGGTTTAGCTGCTTGCATGCATGTGTGCCGAGCAGGGATGCCCTGTCTGGCTTGATGATTTCAAACCTTAGCCATGCGCGAATGCTCCTGTTGGAGACGAGCAGATGGCAGGATCCCAGTGCTGTGATGGCATTGCCGTTATAGTCCAGGAGCAGGCAGGCTGCTGGCAGGAGCTTGGGTGGCTCCTTGGTGCGGTTGAAATCTGCCTGTGAAAGGAGATTGGCAGAAGCACCTGTGTCCAGCTTGAACTGGATAGAGCATTGATTTATTGGCATCACCGCACGCCATTGGTCCACAGAATCCACAGTGAGGATGGGCAGGCTCCGTGATGATGTCGGTGAGGCACATGTGGTAATGATGCCCACATGGTAGGGGGACTCCAGGCAATAGTCCTCTGGATCCGTTGTACTGCCAGGATCAGAATCCTATAAACCTGGTTGTACACTCTGAACGTGCCTGCGTTGGAATTGGGAGCACTGGCCCTTGACTGGTGGTGCAGACCTGCACAAGGCTGCATAGTGTCCAGGCTTTCCGCAATTTAAACATCGCCTGCCTCTTGCAGGGCAGTGTTTCTTTAAGTGGGCGGTGCCGCAGTTTGGGCACATCATGACGTCGTTACGCTCAGTCCGTCATTGCACATGCGGAGTGCGGTTGGCAGACATTTGCTCCTGCGCAGTGTGGTGATCGGTCGCTTCGTTATCCTATTCGCATCGCGCATGCATGGGGCTCCGGGAAGAGTGCGCAAAATGGCCGCTTTCATCAATGCTGAGCCGCTGCATCCGGGCGATGGCCTGCACCCTCTATGCCTCGTGGGAGGCATGTTTCTCATTTTCAGCCGATTTCTATTGGGAATACCAATTTTTGGCGTGCTCATGCACTGTACATGTTTCAATCGCAACTGACAGGGTCATATGCTTGATTTTAAAAAGCTGCTCTCTCAGAGGATCAGGGTGAACTCCAAAAACGATTTGGTCTCTGATCATGGAGTCAGCAATATCACCAAAGTTGCAGGACAACGCTAGTAGATGGAGATTAGTTAAGAAGGAGTTGAAAGATTCATCTTTACCTTGTAGGCGTTGTTTAAATATATTGCGCTCGAAGATTTCATTGGTGTCCACTTCACAGTGACTATCAAACTTGTCCAGGATGGTCCTGGCCTTCGGTGAAGTTAAACGAGTTGAAGAGTTGAATGGCTTGATCCCCCGCAGTTGAGAGGAGAAGCGCAATCTTTCTTGTATCAGACGCATGCTCAGGGTCTGAGGCTTCGATGTACAGCAGAAACCTTTGCTTGAAAGTCCGCCGGTTGGCACTGAGATTACCGGAGGCCCGCAGCGGTTGAGGAGCCTGGATTTTCTCCATGGTGCCGAGATACATTTGCCGATCGTCACGGAACAGATTGAGGTAAACCACCTAGGAATAGCAGTCTTCTGGTACCATGTCGTGTTAAGCACACTGAGATAACACGGGCTGCAACTGGATGCAGCTATAACTGAAATACACTCTAGACCTTGAAGTTAGTTCAATTTGATTTATTGAACTTGTTACACAGTTAGCTCAGTTGTCTGTAAGTTCGACTCTCTGCTAACCTAAGTGTGATTACTCTGACTGAACCAGACTACCTCTTAGCCACGTGCTGTAGATGTTATGTGATAGATACACCCTGACTCACTCTGTAGATGTCCCCAGTGGAAAGAGGCGGAGTGTGAGTGCCTCGTGGCTTTTATAGGGGCTGGTTTAGCTCACCAGGCTAAATCGCTGGCTTTTAAAGCAGACCAAGCAGGCCAGCAGCACGGTTCGATTCCTGTACCAGCCTCCCCGGACAGGCGCCGGAATGTGGCGACTAGGGGCTTTTCACAGTAACTTCATTGAAGCCTACTCGTGACAATAAGCGATTTTCATTTCATAGTGGGAAATCACCCCCAAGTGTTCTGCCTGCTGATTGGTTATGTCCTGTTCTCTGTGTTCATTAGCTGCATGTCTGTATCTCATTATGTGCATGTCTGCGTATCATGACAAGGGGTTCAGCAGGGGAGTTTGAGCAAAGGTGGGGGATGTGGGCAGGGGGTGGGTGGTGGGGAGTGAAAAAGGAGAAAAATCTGTATAGTTGATTGTTGGAAAGAATGTTTCCCGGGGTGTTTGTTTGCTGTAACCTACTTTGATAAAAGTTTGAATAAAATGCGTTTTTAAAAAAATTCAGCTAAAAGCCATTTTGTCTCTTCAGTATTGGTAACTCGGGTCACAGCCATTTTGTGTAACTTCTTTTGAACTGTCTGTCCTCTGATATTAGTAATTCTTAGGTTATAAAATCATACGCATTATTTTTACACTATCTATTCCTACACATTGCCTCTTATACAGGCATATAAGCCAGGGTACCTTTATTTAAAATCTTCTTTCTAAATCTGACTTCAGTAAGGTCCAAGGCTGGCGCTGGTCCCAGAACATTTGACGCGACTTCTGAGCGCAGCTAAGTGTGCACATTCTCTCTCAGTATTGGTGGGCCACGGCTTCCTAACGATATCCGGAAGTTATGGGGGTGTGGGCAGACAAGAAAATAAAATTGGGACCACAAACCATATCAGCCATTATCTTAAGGAATGGCAGAGCAGGCTCGATGGGCCGAATGACTTTACTCCTGCATGCAAGTGCTAACTGTGCTGCTGTGAGCATGGCGCACGTTCCGTACCACGAGGATTCAGGATGAGGAGATGACGGGCATTGGACTGGGGTGAAGGAGCAGTGCTCCGAAAGCTAGTGTTTGAAACAAACATGTTGGACTTTAACCTGGTGTTGAAAGACTTCTTATTACGGGGATTCAGAACCTTCCTCTTTGCAGTACCGGCGGCGGCGCTGTGAGTCGGAGCTCTCCGGGCCAGAGAGTGAGCCGAGATATCGGCGGAGATGCGCATGCGTCGCCTCCCCCCCCCCCCCCCCGGGGCCAGACGACAACTCCCAGAAGGCCGCGGGTGGAGGGAGACTTGGCGCCTGCGCGTTGCTGGCTGTTGATGCCGGTGGTTATGGAGATGCAGCGGGAGCGGCGGTGGCGGCCGGCGGGGACTGCAGCGCGGAGCGGACTCGCTGGCCGCCCGTTCATCGGCGCCACCGCAAACCAGGTCAACTTATTCTCGTTTTTGTTATCTTATTTTTTTAACAGCGCGGATGTTGGAAGATGTTCGACACGATGTAATAATAATTGGAGCCGATTGGCTCCGGCCACCCCTCAGGCCGATCCCTAGGCCTCCCTGAGGTTTTCGCCGCTCGCGGAAAGATTTGTGGCGCCTCAGGGAGGTCCCGCTCCTCCCCGGCTACTGAGGCTCCTCAACTCCCCTCTGATGACTCCACGAGTCCTGGGTGGAACCTACCCTGATGTGCGGGAGCCGGTGCGGGGGGGAGGGAGAGGTGCAGCCCCAGGCCACACCAGGGTTGGCTCCCGCTGCTTCCCAACTTTCGGCTCATTCTCCTTCAGCCGGGGAAGCGTGTTTCAGGGTCTTCGCTGCTTCCTCAATTCTCCAGGGAGAAAACTTTTATTTCTCTCGTTAAAACTTTTTTTTTGATGTGGTGGGGGTTGCGTTGGAATTGGATTGAGTCAGTGGCAAGTAATGCGGATGCTGCCATGCTGCCCTGGGCCCAGAGGAGTGCTTTGTGAACTGATGAGGATATCCCATCGCCTGTTGATGATTATGGGACCTATTCTGCCTTTGCGGCGGATCTTGTGTTTCGTTCTAGCATTTTCTGGTGTCTTCTGTCATTTTCATGTATTTTTGGAAATTTGGTGCCGCCTTTGCTGGTAGAAAACTGGTTCAAGGTGCTGCGTTTCCAGCCAAATGGTTGACTAAATGTGGTTGATGTTTTTTCCCTCCCCCAGACTGCCCTTTTGCAATCAAAACGATACGAGACAATTTGCTGGAGGAGGTTGATTTACCACAGGCAGAAAGGTAAAGTAGTGCGATTTGGTTTCATCTTGTGGATGGAACATTTGACAATTTTGATCTAGTTTATCATAGAAACAGTGCACAAGGAGGCCATTTGGCTCACCCAGTCTGCACTGACCCTCCAAAAGCGCCCTCCCAGGCCCAATCCCTGTCCTATCTCTGTAACGCCACCTAACCGTTGGACACTTAAGGGCAATTTAGCACAGCCAATCAACCAAACCTGAACCATCTTTGGACAGTGGGTGGAAACCGGAGCACCCAAGGGAAACCATGCATACATGGTAAGAATGTGCAGACTCTGCACAGCCAGTGACCCAAGGTGGGAATCGAACCCGAGTCTTGGGCTGTGAAGCAACAGTGCTAACCACTGCTACCGTGCTGCTCCATGTTTATATAAGGTCGTACCAAAATAATGCAGGTCGCTAAGTAGAAGAGGTCTGGACTACACAGACTTGAAGTGTGGTGGGGGCAGTTTCAATGGAGGCATTGAAGAGGGCATTAGATGATCTTTTGAAATAATGGGTTTGAGGAAAAGACAGGAGGATGGCACTAAGACATAACGCACATTTGTAGAGCCAGTGGAGACGTGATGATCCAAATTGCTTCCTGTGCCGTAGACCTTTTTGCATGTTGAGTTTTTTGGCTCAACTGCTGCAGTTATAAAGAAGTATAGTTTTATTTTTAACATACAATTCATGCATTTTAAAGTCATACAAAAATGTCTCTAACCTTTTGTATGTGTCACAAAATGTTTTTGCAGAAACACTTCAAAGTACACCAGTTATTAGCTCAGTAATAATTTGTCCATGTGTGTATAGGAGTTGTTGCTACTTGGAGACATCTTTGAGAGTGAATGGGTGCTCTCCTAGATTGTGAGTAAGAAAGTGAATGAAGCTTGATATGAAAATGTGAATTAAAGTTTGAACATAGAACATATAGTGCAGAAGGAGGCCATTCAGCCCATTGGGTCTGCACCGACTCACTAAAGCCTTCATTCCACTCTATCCCAATAACCCCATCTCACCTTTTTGGAAACTGCGGGAAATTTAGCATTGCCAATCCACTGAACCTGCAAGTCTTTGAAGTAACGTCACAGAACAGATTATAATAAAGTAAGCAAAATCGGCATAGTCCCAAGGTGACTATAGGCTGCTTTTCCCTTTGAGCGGTAGAGCTGACTGGTGATGATTGTATCTGAGGACCACCACACCTCGGGTGAGGGCAAGGTTGCGAAGGTAGGCCTTCAAGAATAATCTCAGCCGCGCTGTTGGCCTGGCTCTGCATCACAAACCAGTTGTCCAGCCAACCAAATTGGCTAAGATTGAGCAACTCGAATAATGTATATAACAGTGGATGAGCAACGACAAACATTTAAAAAACTGTTTAATGTTACCATCCCCAGAGAGACCAATAACCTTTTAAAATAAATAATTGAATTCCTAGTGAATGACATAACCAGAAGACAAGATTTAAGGTTTTGACTGTAACATCCTGTAAACGCTTTATTTCTGCAACTTGTACTCATCTTTCCCAAATAAGGGGCAATTTAGCCTGGCCAATCCACCGAGCCTGCACATCTTTGGGTTGTGGGGGCGAAACCCATGCAAACCCAGGGAGAATGTGCAAACTCCACACGGACAGTGACCCAGAGCCAGATCGAACCTGGGACCTCGGTGCCGTGAGGCAGCAGTGCTATCCACTGCACCACCGTGCTACCCTGCAGGCTGACAAATTGATAGAGATGTTAAAACAAAGGAACCTCTCTTCCACCAAATGGTTTGGTTTCAGAAAAAGTATCCTTATAAATGTTATTAATAATCAAATTAGCAAATCAATTATCCTTAACTTTAAACTTTTTCTTTGATCTGAAAGGTATATGAACATTTCAGCTGCCTTCAAGCTTTCTTTAATCTGGACAATTTACATTAATATAAACCCTTATAGACAGTCGTTCTCCTCATGGTAGTTAACAAGACTTCCATTGTTTAACTTTTAGCACTTCACACCATGGCTTCACTAATATAACATTGATCTGTAGTTATCCCAGGACATGTCCTACCAGCTCCTCGGATCAAACGTTCTTCGTTTATTCTAAAAATAATTATTCACGCATTTTTAACTGAAGGCATTATCTAACTGCAAGACTTTCTAATATCAATAATAAAAATGGACAGATCTATACAGACTCCTTCATTTTTTAACTTTATCTTTGACCTCTTGCAGAATAGAGTTCCAGAATGCCACACAAAATTGGATTTGTTACAGTAAGCTCCTCTGGCCATGAAGATGGATATAATTCAAATGAACTGATGGTGCATGCGCCAACAGTGAATGGGTGGCGTTCCCCAAGGTAAGAAAGAGAGCAAAACACTGCTAATAATTCTTAGCCAGGTTAAGGTTTCAGATATGATGGTGTTCTTTTGCTTGTGAATGCTTGTCTTGTAGTCTAGATTATGTTAATTATAGCTGTACGTCTGATTTCTGTTAAAGTTGATCAAACACTGGGTTCCTTTGGAAAAATGAATATTTACTAAATTGTCCGGAAGTGACTTTTGCTTTTTACCCAAATTGACAATCCATCCTCAGTGGGGTCAGACCGAATCATAGAATCCTTACAGTGCAGAAGGGAGGCCATTCGGCCCATTGAGTCTGCACCGGCCTCTGCTCTGATTGAGCCCCCTACCTAGGCCCAATTCCCCGCTCTACCCCGTAACTCCACCTAACCGTTGGGACACGAAGGGGCAATATTAGCATGGCCAATCCACCTAACCTGCACATCTTTGGACAATGGGAGGAAATCAGAGCACCCGGAGGAAACCCACGCAGACACGGGAGAACGTGCTACCGTGCTGCCCACAACAAACAATAATCAACTTCCGGAGAGATTGTGTGATATGAATATTACGGTCTCCATAGTTCTCAGTACTCAAAATGCATGTTCAAACCTAAACATAGAACATGGAAGCATATATGCCCACTGTCTTCTCTAGTTTTTCTCTATTTTGCTTGTGGAGATCTTGACTTTACTAGAGTAATAGTGCCACATTTATGTAAATGTCTTGCACAAGTGGTTCTGTCAGCAGTTAATGAGTACTAGGCTGCCTGATTTATTTATTTTTTTAAATTTAGATTACCCAATTAATTTTTTCCAATTAAGGGCAATTTAGCGTGGTAATTCCACCTAGTCTGCACATCTTTGCATTGTGCGGACGAAACCCACGCAAACACAGCAAAAATGTGCAAACTCCATGCAGACAGTGACTGAGAGCTGGGATCGAACCTGGGAACTTGGCACCTTGCTGCCCAAGGCTACCAGATTTACTTGCAGAATAGCTGAGCCCAATACTGCTCCTGGCTAACATTCATGGACACGAAGTATGTCCTGAGGGATGCCAGTAGTTAGGGATCAACAGTTGGAAGATGGGTATTTTTATTTTGGCCATTGTTCAGGGATGTTTAAACCAAATTCAGTATCCACATTTGTGCCATTGACACTTCTATCAAAGGCCATGATGTGGAGATGCAGGTGTTGGACTGGGGTGGGCACACTTGAGAAGTCCTACAACACCAGGTTAAAGTCCATAATTTGGTTTGTTTAGGTTCTGCCTCTACCCACAAGAGATTGTCCTGCAAATGTTGTTGAATTTGCAAGCTGCAGTTACTTGCACAGCAGTACTTAAATTTACTTGCGGCACAGCTGAGCTGAATTCTGCACCCAGCTAATATTCATGGTCACCAAGTTATGTCCTGAATAGAAGTACCAGTAGATGGGGATTAGTAATTGGAAGATGGGTATTTTTATTTTAGTCATTGCTCAGGGATGTTTAGACCAAATGCAGCATCTGCATTTGTGCCGTTGACACTTCTATCAAAGATGCATCCTTTCTGTGAGCCTTTGTGGATGTTGTCCGTGATTACTTACACAATATTATAGTCCGCACATTTTAAAATCTAGTTCAAATTTGTTTTTGCTGCATATTCCTAAACTATTTTTTCCTATAATATTGTTTATTTAGGTTTTGCCTCTACCCTCAAGAGATTGTCCTGCAAATGGTGGAGCGTTGTCGAATTCGCAAGCTGCAGTTACTTGCACACCAGTACTTAATTTCTACTAAAATTGAATTTTACATCAGCGACAGTCTTCCAGATCACCTTGGGTCCCACCATGTGGAGAGATTCCGCAGACTTGGGTATGGGTAAATAAGATTTCAGTGACAGATTAACAACAGGTCTCAAAGTTGTTGTCATTATATACACTGTCACTTGTGCTGATACCTTATTCTTCAAAGCTCCCTTCATTCACCTACCCCAGTTCTTGCTTTGTTCTGGCATTAAACTGAAAGCTTTTGCAACCTAAATGCAAGTTTTTGGAGATTTTATCAAGTGCTCAATATCTCATACAATGTTGATGCATATAATAATCTGCTGTTCTTGCAGGTATGTTTCCCTCTCGGATAATCAGAAAACAGGATTCAAAGCCCGGGAGCTTAAGTCTGTCCATGTTGATGCAATTGGGCAATATCTGAAATTAACATTCCACAAGAACCATGTCAACAGATATAACTTGTACAATCAGGTAACAGTTCATTGACTATTTACATAGACTTGTAAATATCTGGTGAATAACAAGTGTCTTTCATCAAAGTTGTGAAAAGTTGTACCACATTGTTGTTATTTAAGGGTTCATCTTGAGTTCAGAGTTGTGTACTGCTCAACACCTCCAAGCTGAGTTTCACCGTTTAAATGATTTAAATAATTTATTCTTTCATGGGGTGTGGCTAAGCCAACATTTATTGCCCATCGCTAATTGTCCTTGAGAAGGTGGAGCTGAGCCACTGCAATCCATGTAGGTGCACCTGCAGTTCCAGGATTTTGACCCAGTGACAGTGAAAATTAGTTTTATTAAAGCAACATTGTACTTCAGTAGCAGCCATTGAGATGGATTGTTGCTGGTTCTTGAAGTGCTGTTTTGATGGCGGAATACATCTGGTGCTATATTCTTCAGTTACTGACAGCAAGATCACTTTCCTCCACCTGCCTTCAGCTGTTCTGATTAAGACAACTGCTGTATACTGGTCATCCCAGGGAGGCATCCAAAAGCCTGCAGAGTTGGGGATTTAACCGATTCATAGCAACTTGAATTGCCCTCTTTAGGAGCATGGGCGAGTTTGGAGGCTTGCACCCTCTGCCCTTAGGATAAATGGCGTCACTGGAAACTGAAGTGGTAGGTCGGCCACATGGTTCACTGCTGCTGTTTGTTCAGCTGGGCTCCTGCATTCTGGCCAAATTGGGCAGTGCATATCAGCCCAGAGTATTAGGATTAGGAGCCAATATTTGTGAGGAGCGACTTGAGATATGGACCAGCTCCACTGGAACAGAGAAGTCTAGCAAGAGACATGATGAAAGCTTTCGTAAATCTGAACAGTTTTGATGGTGAAAAGGAAGGAAAATTTCCTCAAGTTCGGAGGTTACTGACCAGTGTACCATTTTATATGATTTTCATTAAGAGAACCAGGAGGGAGGTTAAGGGTTTTCTTTACACAGACATTTTGCCACAGGAACATTGGTTTAATATTTGAAGCAAATGAAGATGCAGAGCTAAGGACAGAACAGGACAATGGAATAAATTTGGATTGTTCTCGAGTGCTGGTCCTCACATATTGCTCAATATCACATAATGGAATGTTTTTGAACTGTGGATTTTTGGAAACTTATCAATTAAACCAACAACCAGTCTGGTTCCAAGCAGCATATGTCTATGTAATAACAGAGTGTTGGTAGGCTTTAAATGGATAATTATAAAGCTGGAATCCATCTGAAGGATAATTTATATATTTCTAATCTGTATATATTTAATTTTAGGTTGCTTTGGTAGCTGTTAACATCCTTGGAGATCCAGTAGATTACAATGAGACAAGTATAACTGTGAGTAGAAATAGATTAAATCTATCATATATCTCATGAGGTGGAGCAATGCCAATTGCGCAGGTTCAATTCACATACCGGCTGAGGTTATTCATGAAGGCACCACCTTCTCAACCTTGCCTGTGGTGCGGTGAGCCTCTGGTTAAATTGCCACTAGTCAGCTCTTTCTCACCTGGGACTGTGGTGACATTTGCATTTACTTTTAAAAAAAATTAGAGTACCCAATTCTTTTTTCCCCCAATTAAAGTGAATTTAGCGTGGCCAATTCACCTACCTTGCACATCTTTCTGGGTTGTGTGGGTGAAACCCACACGGACATGGGGAGAATGTGCAAACACCACACAGACCTGGATCGAACCAGGGTCCTCACTGCCGTGAGGCGACAGTGTCACCCACTGCTCCACCATGCTGCCTGACTTGCATTTCCATATAATGTGTCTAGCATTATGCTTAGCACACTTCACAATGCAGTTCAGGAGATTGGAGTTGGTTGAAAATGCATTTTGTTTTAATAGTCATTTCAAGCCCAGTCCTATTTGTCCTAGGTGTTTAGCCGTTGTGTTACAGGACAGATGCAGAATTATTGGAGGAAGCCCTCGGGAATCTCAAGTTGACTTCTGAAAGAGGGCTGTGTTATGAGGAAAGATAGCTTATACTGGCACTTTCCTCTGGTGAATGGGAGGAGTGAGAAGGACTTAAATTGAGGTCTTTTACAGGTGTGGATAATTTAAATACAGAAAGGTTGATGAATGTAAACATAGTTTAAAGTCAAAATTGGCAAAGGAAAATGGGGAATTTGGGCAACTTGCTTTTAGTGAGTGTAGGATAATAGACCAGAAGTTCAGGGACAGGTTAGCTCCAGAATTGCATTAAGGCAGCTGATTGAATGTGTCGTTGGTTCGGGCCAATAACCAATGTTCGAGTCATTTCCATGCTATGTAATAAAAAGAGAAAATGCTGGAAACACGACACGTCGGGTATCTGGAGAGACAAACACAGTTAACATTTTACCTTTAATCAGAACTGCAAGATGTTAGATCCAAAAGGCTTTTAAACAAATACATGGGTAGGGAAAGAACAAAAGGGAAAGACGTGATGAGATGGAGAACAGGAGTGATTGCATTGTACGGCGGATGGTGCTAAAAGGCAGATAGTGATCATGATATGGTCATAGAAACAAAAGATTGGTACAGAGAAGATGTAAATTGTTAACTCGGCAATAGAGTTGAAAGGATTGTGTCTTGGGAATTTGGTGGAGGGAAGTGGGTAGATCCTGGGGGATTGACCACCCTGCAGAATGTAACAATAGGGATTCTCCAACCCAAGCGTCAGTCCATGCTTCTTTCTCTCTGGGAGACATCTTCAAATACCAGATCCTGATATCTGACTTGAGGTTAAAATGTGAAGTTGTTAATACTTGTAAGAACATAAGAACTAGGAGCAGGAGTAGGCCATCTGGCCCCTCGAGCCTGCTCCGCCATTCAATGAGATCATGGCTGATCTTTTGTGGACTCAGCTCCACTTTCCGGCCCGAACACCATAACCCTTAATCCCTTTATTCTTCAAAAAACTATCTATCTTTACCTTAAAAACATGTAATGAAGGAGCCTCAACTGCTTCACTGGGCAAGGAATTCCATAGATTCACAACCCTTTGGGTGAAGAAGTTCCTCCTAAACTCAGTCCTAAATCTACTTCCCCTTATTTTGAGGCTATGTCCCCTAGTTCTGCTGTCACCCGCCAGTGGAAACAACCTACCCGCATCTATCCTATCTATTCCCTTCATAATTTTAAATGTTTCTATAAGATCCCCCCTCATCCTTCTAAATTCCAACGAGTACAGTCCCAGTCTACTCAACCTCTCCTCATGATCCAACCCCTTCAGCTCTGGGATTAACCTAGTGAATCTCCTCTGCACACCCTCCAGTGCCAGTACGTCCTTTCTCAAGTAAGGAGACCAAAACTGAACACAATACTCCAGGTGTGGCCGCACTAACACCTTATACAATTGCAACATAACCTCCCTAGCCTTAAACTCCATCCCTCTAGCAATGAAGGACAAAATTCCATTTGCCTTCTTAATCACCTGTTGAACTTATAAACCAACCTTCTGTGACTCATGCACTAGCACACCCAAGTCTCTCTGAACAGCGGCATGCTTTAATATTTTATTGTTTAAATAATAATCCCGTTTGCTGTTATTCCTACCAAAATGGATAACCTCACATTTGTCAACATTGTATTCCATCTGCCAGATCCTAGCCCATTCACTTAACCTATCCAAATCCCTCTGCAGACTTCCAGTATCCTCTGCACTTTTCGCTTTACCACTCATCTTAGTGTCATCTGCAAACTTGGACACATTGCCCTTGGTCCCCAACTCCAAATCATCTATGTAAATTGTGAACAATTGTGGGCCCAACACGGATCCCTGAGGGACACCACTAGCTACTGATTGCCAACCAGAGAAACACCCATTTATCCCAACTCTTTGCTTTCTATTAACCAATCCTCTATCCATGCTACTACTTTACCCTTAATGCCATGCATCTTTATCTTATGCAGCAACCTTTTGTGTGGCACCTTGTCAAAGGCTATCTGGAAATCCAGATATACCACATCCATCGGCTCCCCGTTATCTACTGCACTGGTAATGTCCTCAAAAAATTCCACTAAATTAGTTAGGCATGACCTGCCCTTTACGAACCCATGCTGCGTCTGCCCAATGGGACAATTTCTATCCAGATGCCTCGCAATTTCTTCCTTGATAGATTCCAGCATCTTCCCTACTACCGAAGTTAAGCTCACTGGCCTATAATTTCCTGCTTTCTGCCTACCTCCTTTTTTAAACAGTGGCGTCACGTTTGCTAATTTCCAATCCACCGGGACCATCCCAGAGTCTAGTGAATTTCGGTAAATTATCACTAGTGCATCTGCAATTTCCCTAGCCATCTCTTTTAGCACTCTGGGATGCATTCCATCAGGGCCAGGAGACTTGTCTACCTTTAGCCCCATTAGCTTGCCCATCACTCCCTCCTTAGTGATAACAATCCTCTCAAGGTCCTCACCTGTCATAGCCTCATTTCTATCAGTCGCTGGCATGTTATTTGTGTCTTCCACTGTGAAGACCGACCCAAAAAACCTGTTCAGTTCCTCAGCCATTTCCTCATTTCCCATTATTAAAACTCCCTTCTCATCCTCTAAAGGACCAATATTTACCTTAGCCACTCTTTTTTGTCTTATATATTTGTAAAAACTTTTACTGTCTGTTTTTATATTCTGAGCAAGTTTACTCTCATACTCCATCTTACGCTTCTTTATAGCTTTTTTAGTAGCTTTCTGTTGCCCCCTAAAGATTTCCCAGTCCTCTAATCTCCCAGCAATCTTTGCCACTATATATGCTTTTTCCTTCAATTTGATACTCTCCCTTATTTCCTTAGATATCCACGGTCGATTTTCCCTCTTTCTTCCGTCCTTCCTTTTTGTTGGTATAAACCTTTGCAGAGCACTGTGAAAAATCGCTTGGAAGGTTCTCCACTGTTCCTCAACTGTTCCACCATAAAGTCTTAGCTCCCAGTCTACCTTAGCTAGTTCTTCTCTCATCCCCTTGTAATCTCCTTTGTTTAAACACAAAACACTAGTATTTGATTTTACTTTCTCACCCTCCATCTGTATTTTAAATTCCACCATATTGTGATCGCTCCTTCCGAGAGGATCCCTAACTATGAGATCATTAATCAATCCTGTCTCATTACACAGGACAAGATCTAGGACCGCTTGTTCCCTCGTAGGTTCCATTACATACTGTTCTAGGAAACTATTGCGGATACATTCTATAAACTCCTCCTCAAGGTTGCCTTGACCGACCTGGTTAAACCAATTGACACGTAGATTAAAATCCCCCATGATAACTGCTGTACCATTTCTACATGCATCAGTTATTTCTTTGTTTATTGCCTGCCCCACCATATCGTTACTATTTGGTGGCCGATAGACTACTCCTATCAGTGACTTTTTTGCCTTACTATTCCTGATTTCCACCCAAATGGATTCAACCTTATCCTCCATAGCACCGATGTCATCCCTTACTATTGCCCGGATGTCATCCTTAAATAACAGAGCAACACCACCTCCCTTACCATCCACTCTGTCCTTCTGAATAGTTTGATACCCTCGGATATTTAACTCCCAGTCGTGACCATCCTTTAACCATGTTTCAGTAATGGCCACTAAATCATAGTCATTTACGATGATTTGTGCCATCAACTCATTTACTTTATTCCGAATACTACGAGCATTCAGGTAAAGTACACTTATGTTGGTTTTTTTACCTCTGTTTTGAATCTTAACATCTCCAGTTTTATTCCGTTTGTTATTACTGGGCCTATTCACTGAGCTCCCCTCAGTCACTGTACCTTGTACTGTCTCCCTTTTAGATTTTTGACTATGTCTTCTCTGCCTTGCACTTTTCCCCTTACTTCCTTTTGCTTCTGTCCCTGTTTTACTACCTACCAACTTCCTGCATCGGTTCCCATCCCCCTGCCACATTAGTTTAAACCCTCCCCAACAGCTCTAGAAAACACCCCCCCTAGGACATCGGTTCCAGCCCTGCCCAGGTGCAGACCGTCCGGTTTGTACTGGTCCCACCTCCCCCAGAACCGGTCCCAATGCCCCCGGAATTTGAATCCCTCCCTCTTGCACCATCTCTCGAGCCACGCATTCATCCTATCTATCCTGACATTCCTACTCTGACTAGCTCGTGGCACTTGTAGCAACCCTGAGATTACTACCTTTGAGGTCCTACTTTTAGTTTAACTCCTAACTCCCTGAATTCCGCTTGTAGGACCTCCTCCTGTTTTTTACCTATATCGTTGGTGCCTATGTGCACCACGACAGCTGGCTGTTCACCCCCCCCCCCCCCCCCCCCCCCCCCCCCCCCCCCCCCCCAGAATGTCCTGCAGCCGCTCCGAGACATCCTTGACCCTTGCACCAGGGAGGCAACATACCATCCTGGAGTCTCGATTGTGTCCACAGAAACGCCTGTCTATTCCCCTTACGATCGAGTCCCCTATCACTATAGCCCTGCAATTTTTCTTCCTGCCCTGCTGTGCAGCAGAGCCAGCCACGGTGCCATGAACCTGGCTGCTGCTGCCTTCCCCTGGTGAGCCATCTCCCTCAACAGTATCCAAAGCGGTATATCTGTTTTGCAGGGAGATGACCGCAGGGGACACCTGCACTGCCTTCCTACTCTTGCTCTTTCTTTAGGTCACCTATTTTCTATCTCCCTCAGTAACCTTCACCTGTGGTGTGACCAACTCGCTAAACGTGCTATCCACGACCTCCTCAGCATCGCGGATGCTCCAAAGTGAGTCCATCCGCAGCTCCAGAGCCGTCAAGCGGTCTAACAAGAGCTGCAACTGAACACACTTCTTGCACGTGAAGGAGCCAGGGACAGTGGACGTGTCCCTGAGCTCCCACATCGCACACTAGGAGCATGACACGGGTCTGGGATCTCCTGCCATGTCTTAATGAAAAGAAAAAGAGAGACTACTTACCAGTCACTTACCAGGGTTAAAAAGCACCTCCTCACACTCTGCACTGAATTACCTCACTGCACCAAATTACCAAGTTTTAATCTCCACTCTGGATGAGTCTCACTCCGGATGTGTCTCCTGGAAAAGTGCTAGCTAGAAAGATGATGCGCTATTGTTTGCATTGCATTTCATTGGAATAATGTGGGAGACCAAGAGGTACGGTCACGAGTATGAGTGAAATGAAAAATTAAGGTGGCAAGCAATCTTTGGGTCACTGGACTGGAAGTGCCCAATGTAGAGAAAAGTACATCAGGAGCGCTTTATGAAAAGCTGCAAGGACTGATTGCCAAAATGGTGCAGTATCTGGATACAATACAAACTGCTAAGGAACTATTGAGCAGAAGAGAATATGTTTTTTGAAGACCTGTTGCAGGCATAGTTAATGGCTTTAATGGCCTGCTTGCCTCGGCGATTGTCATATCTTCAATTCAAAGAACCCTGCTTACAGCCGTTAAATTCTAACTGCATTCTTTACTGATTCATCTTCCCACCTTTATTTTATTCAGTTGTGTGAGGAGATTTGTTTATCATCCAGTATCTAGTTTGTAAAGGGATGCAAAACCACAGCCTTTGGGTGGAATTCCTTATTTTGAAATGTTTTCCTGACCTCCGCCTTTGTAGTCTTTTTTTTCTTCTTTGCTTTGCAGATATGTAATCCAGCAAAGTCTAAAACGCTGAAGGTCGTTTGCCGATTTTTATAAAAATGTGTTGGTCCCAGGGCCCGGTGCAAGGGTATTTGCCACCCGTGCTGCCAGCCACACCTCCAATCATCTTTCTTTTACAGCACTAATTAACTTGTGTTACTCAACACATCAATTTCCCCAAGATGTCCCAATCATTGCTGTTTCATATCTGAAACTACCTCAAAATATTCACTTGTCATTTTAGGTGTATTCTACTAGCCACCAACTAGTAGAAAAGATACAGAGAAGTGCCTTTACAGGGAAATTAGAGAGGTGCATAAACTATAGCAGAGTGATAATGTGGGACTTCATTATTGACGCAGTTAATGTGAGCATAATTAGTGTAAAGGCCAGAGTGGATAGATTGGAGAAGTTGGGCTGTTCACCTGTCGAAGACCAGTTTGAGAAGGGGTTTGATCCAGGTATTCAGAATCATGAGAGGTCCAGGCAGAATAGATAGTGAGAATCTGTTCCCATTGGTGGAACGGTCAAGAACCGGAAAACACCTCTTTAGGTGAAGCAGGTGTGCGGTGAGGTGGGCGATAAGGGGGAAAACATTTTCACTCTGCAAATTTGGATTCCAACTCCAGTTCCCGTTAGCTCCCTTATCTCTCCACAGATGCTGTCAGACTGCTGAGATTGTCCAGTATTTTCTGTTTTTGTTTCGGATTCCAGCATCTGCAGTAATGTGCTTTTATTTTTACTCGACAAATGGTTGGAATCTGGAGTGCACTAGTCGAGTGTGGTTGAGAGAAATTAAGGCAAGGCTGTAAGAAAATAATTAGATAAACACCTGTTGAGAGAAATTTCAGGGATAGGGAAGTGGGCCTTGCTGAGTTGCATGGGACATTACAGAGCAAATGGCCTCCTATGCTGTAGCCATTTATGTCACTAAAAGATAATTGAACATTCACACTAAAAGCAGATGCCGTTGCAAATCCATTTAGCTTAGGACTGCAATTATCTGCTACTTATTTGTTTGTAAGAAGTTTCTCAACCGACGCTGTTTTGATTCTTCATGTGGATGCTGTCTCTGGGAAACACAATCTATTGCCAGCAGGTGGCATCAGAACACCGTTCATTTGAGAAACTGTGACTGCAATTTCTTGTATCTGCCGACCAGATCTTCAAACAAATGGGATGAATTTCCTTGCTTTGTTCAGGGAAAATTGGGATTAATACTCACTGGTCTGCTTTCACAACACACCCGGCTCCACATTTATGCTGCTGACATCCAGCTCTACCTCACCACTACTTATGATGGAAATCTCCAACTAAATAAAGGGAAGGCTGAAGCCATTGTCTTTGGTTCGCATCACAAATGATGTTCACAAGGCACCCTGTCCATTCCTCTCCCTAGTAACTGCCTGCAGCCAAGTCAAGCTGCTCTGAACTTTGTTATATTTAACCCAAAGATGAACTTCCGACCACGCACCTGTATCACCACTGAGACTGCCTACTTCCACCTCTCCTCATCCATGCCGTTGTTATCTCTGGTCACGACTAGCTTTCTTGCCAGCCCTTCATCTTTCACCAGCCATAAACTCATCCATTATTCCTTGTAAATCGCACCAAGTTCCATTCACCCGTTCTCCCTTGGCTTGCTGTCCTACACTGAATCCTAATCCAGCAACACCACAATTTTTAAAATCTCGGTTGTAGTTTCTCCATGGCCTCACTCAACCTTGTCCTGATAACCTGCCCCAGCCATCCAACCCTCTGCGATTCCTGCACTGTTGGTCATCTGCCCTAATATTTACTTATGTTGCTCAGTGCCTTTGTTTGATAAAGATCCTATGACATACCTTGTGATCTTTTACTACATTAAAGATGCTATAGAAATGCAAGCTATTTTCATTAAAATGCATAGAATTTGGTGTTAAAACTGTCCTTTTGCACTCCTAGATTCAATGGAGCACTCCAGTTGTGTTATTTTTCTGTAAGTTTGCACTTTGGTATAAAAGTGCTTTATATTTTTTTTTAATAAATTTAGATTACCCAATTATTTTTTCCAATTAAGGGGCAATTTAGCGAGGCCAATCCACCTACTCTGCACATTTTTGGGTTGTGGGGGCGAAACCCACGCAGACACGGGGAGAATGTGCAAACTCCACACAGACAGTGACCCAGAGCCGGGATCGAACCTGGGACCTCAGCGCCGTGAGGCGGTTATGCTAACCACTTGGCCACCGTGCTGCCCTTAAAAGTGCTTTATAAGGGCAGCACGGTGGCCTAGTGGTTAGCTCAACCGCCTCACGGCGCTGAGGTCCCAGGTTCGATCCCGGCTCTGGGTCACTGTCTGTGTGGAGTTTGCACATTCTCCCCGTGTCTGCGTGGGTTTCGCCCCCACAACCCAAAAATGTGCAGCGTAGGTGGATTGGCCACACTAAATTGCCCCTTAATAGAAAAAATAATTGGGTAATCTAAATTTAAAAAAAAAAAGTGCTTTATAATACCTGGTCTGGCCTATATGTGATTCTAGATCCACAGCAATGTGGTTGATTCTTAAATGCCCTTCGGAATGGGCAATGAATGCCAACGCAGCCAGTGACACCCACATCCCATGAACGAATAAAAAAAATAGTTGATCGGGGTGCCATTCAGCCATTTTCTTTCTGCGAGCTTCAGCTTCTTCATTTGAGCAATATACACTAATCACACTTGCCTGTTCTTTACATATTTGGTGTAACACTGTATTCAATAGTAACTATTTAGAATCAATTTTTAAATACTCAGTTGAGAAAGCTAATTACAACTTATCAACGTTTTTAAAACCATGGAGGGGACAGTAATGCTCACTGAAACTATTCTTGTTTTACATCGATAATCATTTATTGCCTAACCTGTCCTCCTTTTGAAACAAACTGAAGGAATATTTGCTTTGCTGGAATGTGTACCAGACCTATATTGTTATAAATCTCCATATGCACCTGTTCGTGTAGACGTGGGCTGTTTTCTGCTTTACCTTGCCCTGGTGCTGAGCCTCGCTATGTGTTTGGAATTTTTATATTGATGATGATCTGTCAGTGTAATATTTCATCCATGTGACATTTGCCGCCTTGACGTCTGAACACAGATTGGGAAAAATGCAGCAAATAGGCAGCAGGATTTTCAGCATTTGTTTTAGAACCTTTTGTTATAAGTAGCACTCGGCCCAATTTCTGCTAGCAGACTGCATAAAAGTGTAATTGGAGCCAGAAGTTTACTTCCTGTAATATTTACATTTGTTTTTTTTTTAGTCCCTCCCCTGTTTATGCATACAAGCAGACTTTGTGTGAAACTGTAGAACTCCATGCTGCATAAAGTTTTGCCTCGTATCACCATTGGCTCTGTTGCCAATCACCTTCAAACAATGTCCTCTGGTTCTTAATCCATTTTCCAACATGAACAGTTTCTGTCTATTTGCACTGTGATTTTGAATTCCTCTATCAAACTTCCTCTCGGCCTTCTCTGAAATAGCTTTAGCCTTTCCGAATTATCCATGTAACTCCGTTTCTCACCCCAACAAACATTCTTGTAAATCTATTCTGAATTCCGTGAAACTTTCACATTCATCCTGAAACACAACATCAAAAATTGAACCCAATACTCCAGCTGAAGCTGGCGGTGTTTTATCAAAGTTTATCATATTTTCCTTGGTAAATTACAAAGTTCCTTTCCTTTTTTTTTTGTCCATTATTATCAGGACTGTCTTATCATAGCTCAATGCAGAGGTGGCGTAGTGTAATAATTGCATAGGTCTACAGAGCTATATGCTGTCTCAACTAAATTAATTGAAGTAATTCAGTGAAAAGTTTTCTTTTTTTTCTTACAGCCCACAAAAGAGAAGCTAATTGATCATTACCTTGGACATAGCCCAGACGACCCAGCACTCGATGGAACTTACTTCGGGTAAATAGTTACAATGCTCTTCAATGACAAGTATTTGAACAATAAAAAGTCCTGCAGCATGGTCATGTGATTGTCCCTGAAATTGTGCACATAGTTTCTGCAGAGAGTGAAGATGTATAAACCTGCTGGTCGTTCTGTAGTGCCATTGGGAGTGGGGCTTCTGATTGATTGTGACTGCTGCTCCCACCAAGAGGATCTGTGCTGTTAAGGCAATTTCATTTAAATAGGTTGAGCATAATAGATCTGTCAGTGTAGCGGTTTTATTTAAATATAAATTTAGAGCACCAAATTATTTTTTTCTCCAATTAAGGGGCCACTTAGCATGGCCAGTCCACCTATCCTGCACATCTTTTTGTGTTGTGAGGGAGCGACCCACCCAGACATGGGGATAATGTGCAAACTTCATACGGACAGTGACCCGGGGCCGGGACTGAACCCGGGTCCTCAGTGCTGAGGCAGCAGTGCGACACTGTGCTGCCTAGTGCAGTGGGTTGTTGATAGTAAATTATAGCATATGATCTCATTTGTGTCAGAGGAAAGCTGCTGCATCGTTTTTCTTCTTAGTTTTGTCCTTTCTGATTATAAATTAATGTAAAGCTGTTTTGAGATTACATCAACCCTATGCTCCCAGGTATGAACTGCCTTTCTGAAAGGATAAAGAAACAATGGAGTGGTAACAACAAATCATATTTATTTTAAAATTATGGAAATCCAGCCATTTTACTGAAGTCATTTTGCAATTGTTGGCAGTCAGCAAAGCAGCCAAGTAGGCAGTGGCCAGAAACATACTAAAACTCAAATATTTCAACTGGTTGTGAATAGCAATTAATTTGCCATTTTATGATTTTCTATCTGGACAGGGGAACATGTGGCTTGTAGGTAGTAACATTTTGTTCCCGCAGTTTCTATGCACCACTTAACTAAACGTGCCTGATAGCAAAATGTAATTTTTGTATCAAAATTAAGAATTGGACATTGATACTGAAGGACTTGGGAAATGCCACTATTTTGCTTGGAAAAAGCACACAGTTTCAGGATGTTTAATAAATGAAATGTAAAATTACATAGATAAAAGTCAATAAAACTGAAGTTACATGTTTTAGAAATAAGACTCCTTGCAAAGAAAGAGAGACTTGCATTTATAGAACATCTTTCACTACCACTAGCTGTCTCAACAGGCTTCACAGCCATTGAAATGCTTTTAAGTTTAGTCAAATTGTTGTAATGTTGAAAATATGGTTATCAGTTTATGTACAGCAAACTCTCATGCATAGCCATGCGATATTGAACAGGGAAGATGCTTTTGTGCTATTGATCGAGAGGTAAGTATTGGCCAGGGCACTTGTGGATAATTCCCCTGCTGCTGAGAAATAGTGCAATGTCTATCTGAGTGAGCAAGCAACTCCACACATTGTGACCATTGAAAGTGCTGTACTCCTTCAGTATTTCACTGAAGTTTTGGCCTCTTTTTTTTTTAAGTCTTTGATTGGAATTTGAACCCACAATGTTCTAATTCTGAGGTAAGAGCGCTACCAGCTGAGCTACAGATGAAAAACTAAAATATAATACTGCCTCCCCAAAAATTTCTTTGTGTGTTCAACTAAACTTTTTTATTTAGTTTGTGTTCAAGGATGAATCTACATTATAACAGTGACTAAACACACTTTGTTGGCTGTAAAACATTTTGAGATGCTCGATGGTCATGAAAAGCACTATGTGAATGCAAGTGACTACACTCCAAAAATACTTGATTGCTTTGAAAGCATTTTCGGCATCCTGAGTTTGTGCAAGGCATGATATAAATGAAACTTTTTTCTTTTTAATACCGATTTGGAGGTGGTGCAGTGGTTAGCACTGCTACCTGTTCCACTGAGGACCTGGTTCGATCCTGGCTCCGGGTCACTGTCTGTGCGGAGATTGCATTTTCCCTTTGTAGCCCCCACTACCCAAAGAAGTGCAGGTTAGGTGGATTGGCCACGCTAAATTGTCCCTTAATTGGGGAAAAACAAATTGGATACTCTAATTTAAATAACAATACTGATTTGGAGGCACAAGTAACTTTCTTTGAATATAATGGTGTAAACTTAATGAATACGCAGAGCATTGTGTCATTGTAAATGGGAAATCTACAATTTAGAACACTCTCCTCCCTCCCATTCTGACCTTTAATTGTGAGTGACCTGGCAGTTAAAATAGCAAATTGTGTGTCACTGAACAAAATAATATTCAGTTTTTTTAAATGAACATCGTGCTTCGACAAATAACTCCTAATTTGTGATTGGTTAGTTTTGTCCAGTTCATGGAATGTGTTGAGACTTGATCATTGCCTGAGATTTATCACACATCTTGTGGTGGATTGTTAAATTGAATTATTAATAAACTAGAAGCTGTGTATAACGTTTTGTTCCACCCTTAAGTATACAGGCTACAATCTGAACTGCTTGAGTTCTTATTGAATTGTTAGTTCATCCGTCCATCCCCACCAAAGTATTTTCTTGGAGGTCTGTTGCCATTGCATTTGTTGCAGGCTTGCTTCCAGCATTGCTTTTTTTTTAATCCCCAATTTTTTCCCCCCAATTAAGGGCAATTTAGCATGGCCAATCCACCTACCCTGCAGATCCTTTGGGTTGTGGGGTGAGACCCACCCAGACATGGGGAGAATGTGCAAACGCCACATGGACAGTGACCCGGAGCCGGGATCGAACCTGGGTCCTCAGCACGTGAGGCAGCAATGCTTGCCACCGTGCTGCCCCCTTCGAATGTTGCTGACATATTTGATAGTAGCCTCATTAAATCCATTGGGTAGAAATTGGTTGGAACTGACAGTACGCATTATATTTGGGGCCCTTCCAGCTTGATGCCAAAAAACATTAAATCACCCTAATCTTGGTTTAAGTTCGGTTCGCAGACCAAGTTACGAGACCAAGTTTGAAGCACTAAGCCATTGTAACACAAGTGGAAAAGTTGGTGAATATGGTTTGGCCCATTGTTTTCTGGATGGTTCATAATTATAGGGTGTATGAGAGCACGATGCTGCTAACTAGCTGTGAAGTTTTGATGATTTGGTATTTTTGCCTTCATGTTGTGCGTCATTTTTTTTTCTGCTTGTAAAATATTTCTTTAAATGCCCTTTATTCTCTCTAAGTGTGTTCAATGTTAACTGGTCTCGGCTGAGATCTTAAATCACTCTTAATGTCTGTTGGCTGGAAAAAACATAGGGTTCTGGTTAGCACAGTTGCTTCACAGCTCCAGGGTCCCAGGTTTGATTCCCAGTTTGGATCACTGTCTGTGCTGAGTCTGCACGTTCTCCCTGTGTCTGCGTGAGTTTCCTCCGAGTGCTCCAGTTTCCTCCCACAGTCCAAAGATGTGCGGGTTAGGTGGATTGGTCGTGCTAAATTGCCCTTAGTGTCCACAAAATGTTAAGTGGAGGTTACTGGGATAGGGTAGATATGTGGGCTTCAGTAGGGTGCTCTTTGTAAGGGCCGATGCAGACTCGATGGGCCAAATGGCCTCCTGCACTAAATTCTATGAAAACTATGAATAGGTTTTTACAGGTTTGGCTGTGTGTCTTCAGCAGTCAACTGAGAGAGAAGAATCACATGTGCAGCATCTTTAGACAGCAGCTTTATATGGTTTATTTTGTTATTTCCATTGTTTTAGAAAAAAGATTACAATGGATTAGTAAAACTGTTTCATGTATTAAAGAGTAGTTGTTACTCCTTTCCTTTCAGTAAATCTGAGATTATCTCCCCCCTGGATGACCTCGCCTTTGACATGTACCAGGATCCTGAAGTGGCTCAAATAATACGGAAATTGGATGAAGAAAAACATGAAGCAGTTAAACATGAGCGTTATGATTTTGCAAAGAAACTTAAACAAGCCATAGCTGACCTTCAGAAGGTAAAATGTAATTAAATATCAAGTATGATCCAACAGCATGTTACAGCAACTTATTTTGCTGATTGTGAGGAACAATTGCATTTTAGAGCAGGAAATTATCACAATTAAGATTTGCATATTAGACGTGAGATTGATTTTGTGCATAATTAAGGTTAGAAATCTATCCAACGACAGTTTGACTATTTAAAAACCCATGATTGCACTAATCAGTTTTATCATGTGTAATGTACAGCTATGTGTAGATTTTAGGAGAAAAATTATGTTGGAATTAACAATGATGGCTCATGAAGTGAATTTCCATTGAAAGGTTCTTAATGCTTTAACAGTTTGGTATTATCAGAATCATGGAAATGTTACAAGTATGACTCACGAGCACTCAGACACTTGAAAATGAAGTGATTATTTTTCAGAACTAGGTGCATTAGAATAAGTTTTTAAGTTTATCATTAAAGTGTCAGCTTTGGCTCAAATGTACTGTCCTTTCAGTCTGGACTTCATGGATTCAAGTTTAACTTCATCCTTTGAGCACTTAATCTAGGTTGACACTCCAGTGTAATACTTAAGGAATATTGCATTTTTGGAGGTGTCCTGTTTCAGAGGTGATGCTCAGCTCCATCCTCAATAATACTAACTTCTTTTTACCTTTAACAAAATGAAATCTCCTAATGTGCTTTACCGGGGCATTATAAAACTAAGTATGACACCTCACCCTTTTAGGAGATACCAAGTCAGATGACAAAATCTTGGGCAAAGTGGTTGATTTGAAAATATTCATATTTTCCTATATTATATTCCATCGGTCTAGTTTCTGCCTACTCGCCTAACCTGTCTATATTCCTTTGTAGACTCTTTGTGCCATCCTCATGACTTGCCTTTCCACCTATTTGTGTCATCCGCAAACTTGGCAATGGTCCAGTCACTTCTTTTGCCAGATCATTAATAAATATATTGTAAATAATTGTGGCCCCAGCACTGATCCCTGTGGCACTCCACAAGTTACAGGTTGCCTGAAAATGTCCTCCTTATCCCAGCTCTCTGTCTTCTATCAGTTTGCCAATCCTCTATCCATGCAAATACATTACCTCCCAACACCATTGAGTAGCCTCTTTTACAGTTCCAATTAATGTTATTACTTGACAGTCAGGTCCCAGAATGGAACCCTGGCTCGATAGACTGCAACTTTTTTGTTTTGTTTAGAGACGGGATGAACAGTGTCACAGGACTGTCAATTAACTTTGAACAAAGAATAAAATATTTATTAAGCGTGAAAAAATTGACTCCTTCACCCTACCGATATCTTCACAGATGTACGAGTTTTTATGGATGACACAGTTTACAAAATATATCTTGCACTATAATGTTCATGGTAAGTACACGGCCCATGTAAACCAGCAGGCCAACTCTGTCCAGGCGCACCACACCCAGAAAACAAGTAGTTGATGCCACCCAATATAACTTCTGTGGATTTCTCATCAAATCCCCCCCAGTGCTTAACGCACTGTGAGCCAACTGGTTGCACTGGAACTTTGGCTTCCACGTGAGAGTTTCTGAACTCCACTCTTGAAAAACACACCATAGAATCTTCTCCCACACAAGGCTTTCCCTCCGATGACTTCAAAGATCATTGTCACGATTTCCATTTCTCCTTTCAGTCTTCCTCGGTCTTGGATTTCTACATGCTTTCAAACTTCCATGCAATCTCTTGGGTACTCGGCTTTGCCGAGAGAACACCTCTGCTTCATAGGCTGTATTAAGATATTACCAACCTTGGGATTATTCAGATGTCTGGCTTCTAGCTAGCTGACTTCTCCAGGTCTGCACCTCTCAGCTCTGTATTTAACTGGGGGCCTCTCTCTGTCCCTTCCATTAACTTAGTCAACAGTTCAATTTCCAGTTCTTTGCCCCCTTGATTTCAGTCTTTCTGGGACTCCTCTTTTCATTTCCTGGTTCCCAGAACTATGTTCTTTAGCTTCTGGAACTTGCTTTCTTCCCCTGTGCTCCGTTGTCTTGCCTCTGCTGGCAGTTTCTGTGAAAGCTGCTTTCATCTCGGGTAGCTGGTTCCAACTGCACTGTGATAAATGACCTTTATTGTCACAAGTCGGCTTACATTAACACTGCAAAGAAGGTACTGTGAAAAGCCAATAGTCGCCACATTCCGGCGCCTGTTCGGGTACACAGAGGGAGAATTCAGAATTCTCAGCTGGTACGGGAATTGAACCCGTGCTGTTGGCCCTGTTCTGCATCACAAACTAGCTGTCTGGCCCACTGAGCTAAACCAGCCGAGTGCGGGAATCTGGAGTTGAGGTTACAATCAGATCAGCCATGGTCTTACTGAATGGCGCAGCAGTATGGAAGGGCTGAGTGGCCTAGGTCGCATTTATTTGTTTGTGTACAATAGGTTTGTACAGTCTTTATCTATTTCATAGTTGATGTAGCCCTGCAGCATGTCCCAATTTTGCACTAATTAACAATGTCACTGGCGAAAACAGACTGGTTGCTTTAAGAAATGGAAAAAATGTCAAAGATTTGGAAACAAATGCTTTCTTGTGGCTGAGGTATGTTGATGATGGGAACATTGAGGAAGCTTTATCTGGTTGTGTTCCTTTTTCACCTGGCACCTGAAATCGGAAAAATCAAGTTGTAGAATTAAAGTCCGTGGAAGAAAGAACTTGCATTTGAATATGTCACGTTTGAACGCCTTGCAAGAAGTGAAGTTTTACAGTGTGGTTCAGGGAAACATGGCAGACTGTCTGCACACAGCAATATTCCACAATTAGTATAATAAATGGCCAGATATCCGTTTTAATGAGTTGGATTGAGGGATAAAGTTGACCAGGAGAACATGCAAACTCCTTTGCTGTTCCTTGAATAGTGCCTTGGAACTGATTAGTTACAGGTTAGAGGACACTGTTTCAATCCCCGTCTGAAAAGCTGCATCCCTGACGATGTCGCACTCCTGCACTGAAGTCCGAATATGTCCTCAAATTTCGGAAGTGAGGTTGAACCCATGACCCGATTCAAATGTGCAATCACTGCCAATACCGGCAACTTATAAGTCTACCTTCAGGAAAGGCAAGGAAGAAAATAGGTTATGTATTTACATATTTTACACATTGTAAACTTGGTCTGTTTTATGTACTTCATAGCAAACAATGGTATGCAATCACCACACCCATTGTGGCACCAGGTTATGTATTTGCATATAAATTACAAGCCGGAGTAAGCCCCTTCAGCCTGCTCTGCCATTCAATAATATCAGTCCCATCTGCTTGTAACCGTCACCCCCTTGTTAATCAAGAATCTGTCTAGATCTGCCTTAAAAAAAAAAAAAATTTAGACTCTGCCTTTTGAGGAAGGAGTTCAAGCAACTTGCACCCATCAAAGCAAAAAAATCTCCTCCCGGGCATGCAGGGATTTTCTTAGGAGGAGAGGTTGAGTAGGTTGGGTCTGTACTTGTTGGGAGTTTGGCAGAATGATAGGCAACCTTATTGAGACGGATAAGATTCTCCGGGGACTTGACAGGGTGGATGCTGAGAGTTTTTTTTTCTCCAGAGGGCATAATCTCTGAGTAAGGGGTCGCTCACTTAAGTCAGAGGTGAGGAAAAATTTTTTTTGAGGGTAGTGAATCTGTAGGATTCTTAACCACAGTGAGCTGTAGAGGCTGGGTCGTTGGGCATGTTGAAGGATCCAATAGCCAGATTTTTAATCAATAAGGGATTCTCGGGTTATGGGGATAAGGCGAGAAAATGGAGTTGAAGATTATATCAGATCAACCATGATCTCATTGGATGGAGGAACAGACTCGATGGGCCGAATGACCTACTTCTGCTCCTATGTCTTATGGTCTATTCATCACTTACTTCAAGTCTTTTCTGGTCCAGGAGATTTGTTAGCCCACGGACCTAACAATTTGCTCAATACCACTTCCCCAGTGATTGTAATTTTCCTGGGTCTTCCCTCCCTTCCATTTCATGATTTACAGCTATTTCTGTGGGTAATGGTGCCCACTCGAGTAAAGGCAGATGCAAAATACCTGTTAAATTCATCTGTGATATCCCTACTTTCTATTACCAATATCCAAGGTGCACTTTCTATTGGACCAGCCCTCACTTTGTTAACTCTTATTATTTAAATATCTATAGAAACTCTTGCTGTCCATCTTTATATTACTTGCTCGCTTTTTCTTGTACTTCAATTTTTCCATCCTTATCAATCTTTTACCATTCTTTATATTCTTTCCTATCTTCTGACCTGCCACTTGTCTTTGTGCAAATATATGCTTTTTCGTGAGTTTAACTTTTTCAGTTAACCACAGATGATGGGTCCTTCCCTTGAAATTTTTCTTTCTCATTGGAACGTGTCAATTTTGTGTATTCTGAAATATCCCTTTAAATGTCTGACACTGAACCTCAGTTGAACTTCCCCGTGAGCAGATTTGCCAGTTCACCTTGGCTAGCTCTGTTTTCATGTCCTCACAGTTGGTGAGGTTAAAGGTTTAGTATTTAAGGTTAAAATACTGGTCTTGGATGCAATCTTCTTTCCCTGAAACTAAATGTAAAATTTAATCATACAGGTTGATCTTTCCTTAACTGAAATTCCAAAAACTGGAAAATTTCAAAATCTGCAATTTGTTTTGAGCGTCGGTGTGACATCACAAGTGTGAAACGCCCAAGGTTTCTGGGTGATGCGCAGTTCCCAACGCGCACAGCACACGCGCAGTATATTCCGAAAAATTCTGAAATCTGATACTTGAGTCCCAAGCATTTCAGATAAGGGATTTATAACCTGTATTATGTTCGCAGCTACTTAGGAGTGCCTGAGGTTATCAATTAGTAAGTTCCGTATAGCCTGCCCTCTGTTTGGTTCCAAAATGTGCTGTTCAAACAAACCTCTGGTTACGAAATATTGAAGACTTGGAACATAACTTTGTGTCGGTGTGATATTGCAGCATGCAGGCCAACAATATCCTGTATTTAATTCCTGAATTGTGCTGAAAGAAGTGATTTAGAATTGTAGAATTTCTACAGTACAGAAGGAGGCCACCTGGCCCATCAAGTCTGCACCAGCACTCCAAAAGAGCATTGTATCTAGGCCCAATGGACACTAAGGGGCAATTTAGCATGGCAAATCCACCTAATCTGCTTATCTTCGGGCCGTGGGAAGAAACCAGAGCATCCAGAGGAAACCCATGTGGACATGGGGAGAATGTGCAAACTCCTCAGTCACCCCAGGTCGGAATTAAACACTGGTTGTCCCTGGCGCTGAGACAGCAATGCGCCACCGTGCCGCTAAGTTTGCAGCAAGAATATCCCAGATAGCCTCATTCCACCAATAACCGATGTATGTATCAAACATGCTCTTATTCGCAGTTCAGAACTCCTCGGCCTGCATTGGAAGAACTTACTTGGCCCTCATACTACATTTGGAAATCTGTCGTGAGGTGAAATTGTAATTTTCCTGGGTCTTCCCTCCCTTCCATTTCATGATTTACAGCTATTTCTGTGGGTAATGGTGCCCACTCGAGTAAAGGCAGAATATAAATAAATCTGCAAATTTGGAGCATAGCTGCGCTCTTAGTACCAGCTTGCTTATTGGACTCTCAACACATTCCACCTGTCTGTGGCAATAAGCAAAATTAACATAGACCACACCTCCAACTGGTTGGCTGTATAATGTGCAAGATTGTGGTTCTGTGGGAATGTTATTTCACTTTCTAATAAGAATCGGTAGTTCGGTTGGTGGGAGGTGACAAAAATACGCCTATTGTTAATTACTCACTGGTATAAACTAGAATAAGAACTGAATAAAAACTTAGAAACAAAATGTCAAACAATACATAAAAAAATCAAGCAACTACTAGGAACTGATCTATCTGTCAATCATTCAATGGATTGTCAGGATCCCAAACCTTAACTTCCGTCTTTGTTTGATCTCTGGCTTCTGATTCACCTTCATTCAACATGTCTGAAATATCTGCTTGGTATCGTGAGCCGACTTTTATTTCTCCTTTGTCTGCTAGAAGTGTTTTCTGTGAGGGATCATAGACCAAGGAGTATGAAAAGCCAAAGCACCAAAAGAAATCACTTCAAACACAAACAACCAGATAGATGATTCAAGAATTAAATATCTTTAACGGAATTCTTATTTCTAGTTTAATCGCTCATTTACGTTCATTGGCTTCTAATTCTCAGCTGAGACCTCCTTGTTTGTTCAAATGAATGTCTGTTACTTGGAGGATAACTTGTTAATCAAACATTGGACATTACTTAAGATTGACTGGCGCCTATCAAAACTAGCTTAGCATCTGCGTACGCCGTCTCAGGAAAAATATTGCATATGTTTTCTCACACTTGCCATGTTTCATAGCTTGGTAGAGACCTAGCTAAAATTGATTAGTTGATTAGACAGAGAAAAATCCGTAATACGGAATACAATGGTTAATTAATTATATGAGAACATGACTGGATTCCCGCAATCACGACACTTTTAATATTTTTGCCGATTAGCTATATGTATTCAACTAACCCCGATATGAATAAAACTAGGCTCTTATTAAGGAGGTCGGTGAAGAGAATGCAACAATCCTCCATTTAACATGATGCTTGTGAAGACACTTTAAAGATTTGTTTATTCAAAAGTTATTTTGCCGAATTTTTTTTTGATTCTAAATATTCTGTTTTACCTCTGAAGTAAACAATTTACATCTTTTTTTCCTGACTGAAATTCAGGAAAAAACAAAATCTGAGCACCCAGTAGCCTCATTTCTGTGGATTACTATTTGACTAATAGATCATGAATTAGATTTCTAACATGTACTAATGCAAAAGCCAGATACTGTTGGTGCAGTGATTTTAAAAGCAGAAAATGCTGCAAATACTGGACATGTGAGTATTCCCAATGTTTTCTGTTCGCTCTTCTCCCTAAAAATGTCACCCCATTGACTAACAAAGCAAACTTTCCATCCTCTCCTTTCTCAACCAGTATACGGCCATTGACATGGTTGACCACATCATCCTCCAAAGCTATTCCACAGTTGGCCAGCTGGTGGGCTTGCTCTCCCATCTCATTCTTTTTTTTTCAATTTAGAGTACCCAATTCATTTTTATATCGTGAAGGGGCAATTTAGCGTGGGCAATCCACCTACCTGGCACATTTTGGGTTGTGGGGGCGAAACACGGAGAATGTGCAAACTCCACAAGGACAGTGACCCAGAGCCGGGATCAAACCTGGGACCTCGGCGCCATGCGGCAGCAACGCTGACCCTCTCCCCGCTCATTCTTATCTGTCAGCCTGAGCCAAAAAATCACTTGCAATGCTTTATCTTCCAGATCCTGCATTACCACTAATGTCCCCCGCAAATCTACTCTGAACCCCATCCTAATTCTCAACTAAATGCTGCACTTCAGTGTAATTATTTAAAAACCGTGTTCACTATCGCATGTACGCTGACAAGCCAGCTCTGCCTCGCCACCACCCTTCTTGACTCTTCGACTGTTTGTTAATAAACTATCAAATTGCTTATTTGACGTCCAGTACTGGGTGAGCAGAAATGTCCTGTAATTAAATATTGCAAAGACTGAAGCCATTGTTTTTGCTCACTGCTCCAAACTTCATCTTGGCTACAGTCTGAGATTGAACCATTGTGTTGGCAATCTTGGTGTCACATTTGATCCAAAGATGTGCTTCTGACCTAATGCTGCCATTACGAAGACCCCATATTTCCACTTCCGACAGGACGCCTGACTTTGCCCTCGTCTGTAGCTGAAACTGTCCTTTATGGCTTCAATACCTCTAGAGTTGACTGTTCTAAAGCACACCACGTTTTACCTTCTTCTAAACTTGAGGTTATAAAAAAAGCTGCTGCTGTGTCTTGCATCTCACCACATCCTGTGCTTACTGACCTACATTGATTCTGGTCAAGTAGCTCCAAGAGCTTCAAATTTGTATCCTTATTTTTAAATCTCCTCTCCCCTCCCCCTCCAGTAGCCTCACCCCTCCTGATTTCTCTAATCTCCAGGCCCACAACCCTCTGATTTACTGGTATTTGATTTGCTTAATCCTGGCTTCTTTAGCATCCTTGCTGACTGCACCTTCAATTGCTTAGGCCCTGTAGACTGAAAACCTTTTGCTTTCCTTCTTCAAAACACTGCTTGAAATGTACTACTTTTTTAAAAGCTTTTATCAGTCATCCACTCTAAATATCTTTGTGGCTTAGTGTCATATTTAATGCTTCTCTGAAACATCTTGAAGTTTTATTACATTAAAGGTGCTACTTAAATATAAATTCTTGCATCGTATTGATTGACATAAAGTATTCTTAAAATTGGCAGGGAACACAAGTAAAATATTATGCATGCTGAAAGTCTGAAGTAGAAACAGATTTTGCTGGAAAACATTCAGCAGGTCAGGTAGATGTTGTGGAGAAAGAAACTGAGTTAAAGTTTCAGGTTGATGACCTTTTCATTGAAAGCCTCACTAATAACTAATTTATCTTCTGGTTTATGAAGTCTTAGCATGATTCTTAAATGCTTGAAATTGTTTCTATTCAAAGAAGCAATATGTTTATTTGGGGAATTGCTGAGGTGAACGTTGATAACTCTGCAAGTAGGTAACAGTTTGTTTTGTTCAGGTAGGAGAGCGCCTGGGCCGTTATGAGGTGGAAAAGCGCTGTGCAATAGAGAAAGAGGACTATGACCTGGCTAAACAGAAGAAGCAGCAAATGGATGATTACAGGATGAAAGTTTACCAGCAACTGGAGTTACATAACTTGTTAGACATGGGAATGGTCAGTATTTGATTTGGATAACGGAGGTTAAGAATGTTTCACTTGTGTTAGACTAATTTGGAAATGTACTGTGTCTGGCATTGCACTGGAGATGATTTAAAATGCTGTTTGTTGTTGATAGATTCCTGAATTATGATCCTGTAGTTCCAAGGGTTAAACTTGAATGGTGTCTGTGACTAAGTTTTTAAACATTTATGAGTTATTTTAAAATGGAGGACACATTTTTTTAAAGAAGTACTTGTCCCCCAGTCTCCCCGCTTTGAAGACTCTTGGCACATGCTGATTGGGCACCAGTAACCTTGTGGTATGCCTCACCCGCATCACCCTGCGTGAGCCTGAACTTTGACTGAGGTGCAAGAAGCATCACCACCTATTCTGACCAATATTCAGTTGCCATCGGTGTGCAGTTTTCAGTCGACCCATACTGCATGACATTTGGAGGTGGGAACATTGATTCCAAGGTTGTGAATTCAGCTGCACTCCAGAAATTCATGTATAATCCAGGCTAACACACTGCAGTGCACTACTGAGGGAGTGCTGTACTTCCTGAAATATAGTCAAAAGGTTCTCGTGGTACTATTTATCAGAAGAGCATGGGAGCATTCCATACTGTTATGGCCAATATTTATCCTCCACAAGGGCAGCATGGTGGTGCAAGTGGCTAGCACAGTTGCCTCATGGCGCCGAGGTCCCAGGTTGAACGCTGGCTCTGGGTCACTGTCCGTGTGGAGTTTGCACATTCCCCCCATCTTGCATGGGTTTCGCCCCCACAACCCAAAATATGTGCAGGATAGGTGGATTGGCCATGCTAAATTGCCGCTTAATTGGAAAAAATGAATTGGATACTCTAAATTTATAAAGAAAAAAAAATACTCTCCGCCATCAACATCACTAAAACAGATTTAGCTGATTAATTATCACATGGTTGTGGGATCTCGGCTTATAAAAATTGACTGCTGTGCTTCCTACTTTACAAGTTTAGCTACACTTCAAAAGTACCTCATTGATCGTAAAACATTTGGAGGTTGCCAATAAATGGACGTAATGTTTTCCTCCTCCTTTCTGAATATAGAAAATGGTATGTCATATCTGCTGTCCGAACTAACTGAATACTGGAAATTATCTTTGAACTTTTGACCTGTTAAGATCAAAGACAACTGATTAAAGTGTTATGATAAAATGTTTAAAGCTATTTTGAAGTTCGGAAAATAGTTCATAGGACTCCTGCTCAAATATAATTCTTCATTTTTATAAACCTGAACTTTTTTTTATTCTCCAGATCCGAAAGCTTCCCGAGTTTCCTCTTGAACCAGTGGATCACCCCAGTAGAATCCAACAGCAGCAGAAGGTTATGGGGCTGAAATCTGCACCAATTGTGGAAACCCATCTGCAAGAGCCACCTGAAGAAAGTCTTGGGCGACAATGTCAGAACCCTGGAAAGCCACAATGGTCCCCCACACCACAGGATTCTCCTACTCCACCTGCCAGATTATCTTCTCCGAGGGTACGTATTCTGGTGTAACATCTTCACATAATTCTGAATAGCAAACCCTATCTTTTCACCGATCTCCTTATCTGGCAACAACGCCACATCTAAGCTCCACTGCGGCCGCTGGGAGCCCCCTCTGTCCACCCAGTGCAGTGCATGGTCGGACACCACAATTGTCAAATATACCGACACAACCACCCCCACTGACAGTGCCTTGTCCACTACCAAAAAAATCAATCCGGTAATACGCTCGATGGACATGCAAAAAGATTGAAAATTCTTTCGCCCTTGACCTCAAACCGCCACCGTGGGATCCACCCCACCCATCTTCTCCATAAACACCCGCAACTTCTTTGCCAGCGCCGATACCTTCAGAGACCGAACACAACTGCCTGGGTTCCAACACTGTTAATAGTCTGCCTCTCTCTGTCTGTGTGTGTCTCTCTCTTGCTCTCTCCCCATCCCCCATATGGCCACCAGCACTCCAACCTCCCCAGCACAAACCTATCCCCAGAGTCCACCACTATATTCCCCACCGTAAAGGCCACCCGCTTGTCCACCAGCAGTGCCATCCCTCTTTTGTCTTCATGTCAACCCCGAATGAAAAACCTGCCCCACCCACCCCTTGCACAGCATCGTCTGATCCGCTACCTTCAAATTAATCTCCTGCAAAAAGGCAATGTCCGCTTTCAAACCCCTCAAATGCGCAAACAGCCGGGCCCTCAATTGGTCCATTTGATCCCGAACATTCCAAAAGAACAGCTGGAGCACCACCTCTGATCACTCATATTCCTGATTTAATGGGCTCCCCAAGCCCTCCCCAAGATGGCCACCACCATCTCCCCACCTCTTAATTCAAATGCGCCACAGCAACTCCACCCACGTCAGCAATCCCAAACCACCTGCCCTAAACCCCATCACAAAGAAAACCACCTCCACCCAACCACCCCTCCCCCTTTCCCTCCATACCTCTACCCCACCCAACTCTCCCTTTCCCTCCATACCTCTACCCCACCACTTTACTCCCATTAACTAGCCTACCTATTAGCATAGTGGCCCCATCTGAACTAACGGTCTTCCCCTTCCATAATGTCCTCCGCTCCCTGACCCATAGGCTTGGAAATCTCATGAGTTATCAACAGAATGCGTCATAATCGGCTTGTTAACAAAATTAAAATCAAGGGGAAAAAGAGGGTAAGGAGCAGAATGGACACCAAATCATAGATTTTACAGTGCAGAAGGAGGCCACTCGGCCCATCGGGTCTGCACCGGCTCCTGGAAAGAGCACCCTACCCAAGGTCAACACCTCCACCCTATCCCCATAATCCAGTAACCCCACCCAACACTATGGACAATTTTGGACACTAAGGGCAATTTATCATGGCTAATCCACCTAACCTGCGCACCTTTGGACTGTGGGAGGAAACCGGAGCACCTGGAGGAAACCCACGCACGCACGGGGAGGATGTGCAGACTCTGCACAGACAGCTAAATAGCTAAGGAATAGAAAATAGACTTGTTGTGGAGAGGGCTATATAATGGTGAGTTCATTCATTAGAAAGCCACTACTGGTTTTGATATAGTAATGACTTGGTGTTACAGGGCACAATTTTCAGATTTCCAAAAGAATGATCTGGTCTGTTACATTATTGTCCAACACTGCTGCATCACCAGCGCCTGGGACCCTTGTTCAATTCCGACCTTGGATGGCTCTGGAGTTTGTACATTGTCCCCTTGTCTGTGTGAGTTTCCTACGGGTGCTCCAGTTTCCTCCAACTTGTTACTTGTGCAGAAATCGGTAAATGTGGAGGACAGCTTAATAAAGAAGGTGTATTAGATCCTGAACTTTATAAATAGAGGCATAGTGTGCAAAAGCCAGGAAATTACACTAACCTAGCTTTTTAAAAAAAGAAAAACAATTTTGGCCCGAGATTAAGTCTTGTCTGGTTCTGGGTGAACAGTTTAGGAAGGGGTTATAATGGCTTTGTTGAAGGTACGGAAAAGATTTAACACAATGGTTTCAGGGATGAAAAATCACAGTTATGTGTATAGACTAGAAAAACTGGGTTTGTTCCTTCGAGCAGAACAGGTTCAGAGAAGTGTTTGATGGAAGTGTTCAAAATTATGAATGGTTTAGACAAAGCAAATAGAAACTAGAACAAAGACATACAGCACAAGAACAGCCCCTTTGGCCCTCCAAGCCTGTACTGGTCATGATACCAACCATTGCCAAAACCCTCAGCACTTCTTTGTGCTGTATCCTTCTATACCCATCCTATCCATATGTTTGTCAAGATGCCTTTTGAACGCCGTTAATGTATCTGCTTCCACAAACTCCCCTGGCAACATGTTCCAGGCACTCATCACCCTCTGCGTTTAAAAAAAACAAAAACAAACCTGCCTTGCACATCTCTTCTAAATTTTGCCCCACGGACCTTAAACCTATGCCCCCTGGTGATTGACCCTTTCACCCTGGGGAAGAACGCCTGCCCATCCACTCTATCCATGCTCTCATAATCTTGTAGACCTCTATCAGGTCACCCCATAACCACCGTCTTTCTAATGAAAATAATCAGAGTCTGTTCAGCCTCTCCACATAGCTAACACCCTCCAGACCAGACAACATCCTGGTAAACCTCCTCTGTACCCTCTCCAAAGTCTCCACATCCTTTTGGTAGTGTGGCGACCAGAATTGTGTGCAATATTCCAAGTGCGGCCGTACCAAGGTTCTATACAAACTGAAGGTCAATAACCGGAGAATTTAAGATGAGTTGGGGGGGGGGGGGGGGGGGATTACATGAGATAAAACCTGTTTATTGTAATGTTGGGTTAAGATTTGGAATATGCTGCCTGATACGGTGATGGATATAAATCCAAATATAGCCAGCAAAAAGGAATTGGAGGAGAACATTTTTATGGTTACAGGGAAAGAGTGGGGCAGGGGGTTAATTGGAATGTAGTTCAAAACAGCCAGCACAAACTTGATCTGCTGAATGGCCTCCAGACTATGCTGTAATATTTTATGATTCAATTTTTTAAAGTGCCAGGAATGTCTGCCTACTAAAGTGAATGACATTTCCAGCAGATTATTGTAACAGCTACTTGTACCGTTGACACTTGACTTTGGCTGCTCACTAACACTCCAGTTCTGATTTTGAGTAGCTTTGAACCGAATGCCTGTTAACTGATATATTGGCAACAAGTGGAAAAAGTCCTTCGCTGTAGTGTGGGCTGAGAGGTAGAAACACTGGGACTCTTGAAGCAGACTGGAGGGTGGAGATACCAGTGAGTTGAGAAAATAATGGAAGTGCAGCAAAATGTCCTCTGGATTTTTATCTCTTTTGCTGTGCCATATCACATGTCCTAATCACTAGCTAGACTGAGGGGGGCAATAAGTGACTATTCTCTGGCTTCTAGTGATGTTCCCACTGACTGCAGTGGACTGTGAAAGAATAAGGTTAGATTTTTTTTCTCTCCACTGGAAACGATGGAGTCCCCCCCCCCCTTCTGTCTCCCTTCATTTTCCAGTGCTTTTGCTAGTATGCAGTCAGGCAGCATGACTGAGATTGACATTGTGAGAATTGTGGATAATGCCCTGCCACTTGAAGCAACAATGGATTATGGCTCCAATCTATTATGCTACTCCATAATCCTTAATTCTGAGATTTCCAAGAGAATACTACTTATCCCCTGCTAATTAACTGTACATTAGCTGAAACTGATCCATGGCTATGTTTTTAACTAATTGAATGGCAAACATCTTGAGACAACCAGTTTGATCATCCAAACTTTTTTTCTGTGAAAACAGGCATGGACTATTGGTGAGTTTGAGTGTCCCATCCAATCCAGAAGATTGGGACCGTATAAGCAACCTGACCTGTGTTTGCAAGAGGGCATGATCTGTATTCTGCTATTAACTGGAAAACGTGTCTGAAGCTATTCACCACAATTCTCTTTTTTTTTTCTTTGGGGGGACGTGGTATCCTTCAGGTGGATACTGGCTCACTTCCCTATGATGAGCGGCCACTACCAGCTCAACGCAAACAAGCAGAATTGCATGGCAGCCCCCAGCTGGATGTTAATGAGTCGCATGCAGTCAACACGGACTCTTTACCAACATCAAGAAGTGGAATCACTGGAGAACCAGAACCACTAACTGAGAAGGCTTTCAGAGAAGCTAGTTTTGCCATTGACGTATTTGGCGAGGCACTGGTAAGCATGGGAAACTGAGCAATTCTTCATTTTTTCAGAATACATATGCATAGAATACTGTCTGTCGTCTGGAGGTAAAGCAACTGATGATAGACTTTGAGAAGTATTTCTTGAAGAAATTGCTTCATTGACTGGAAAGATTGCCTCTGCCCTTTGAACATTGATTTTCAAATTTGTCAATTTATTTTTCATGGTATGTGGTGTCACTCATTTCTTCCCCATTTTGAATTTCCCTTCAACTGAGTGGCTTGCTAGGCTATTTCGAAGGGCAGTTAAGAGTCATTCACATTACTGTGGGTCTGGAGTCACATGTAGGCCGGACCAGGTAAGGGCAGCAGATTTCTTTCCCTCAAAGCAATTCGTAACCAGTGTTTTTATGACAGTAGGTGATAGTTTCATGGTTGCAATTATTGACAAGCTTTTAATTTAGTTTAAATTCCACCAGCTACTGTGGTGAGGTTTGAACCTGTGTCCCCAGAACATTAGGTCTGGACCTCTGGATGTTTAGTCCAGTGACATCACCACTGCCAATAGTAGGATTCTTAATGTCCCTGATACAACGTTTCTTGTCCATTTATCCATAATCTGAGCAGTCGTGCAGGACTTTAAATAAGAACAGCTGGCAATAGTATGGCACCTTTTAATGTAGAAAAAAAGTTGTGAAAGCGTGGTGGTATGGTTTGGAGTGTGTATAAACAGTTAGAATTGAAGCAATGGAATGTTTGGGGAAGTCTATAGTCATGAAGACATTGTAGCGCACACCACGAGGGATAAGATTTTAATTTAGATGTGTTGGGGGACTTTGCAGCTTTGCAATATTGGTGATTGCAGTTGTAGTCTATTCCCCATTATGCCATGTTCGTCTGACTTCTGGATAAGCTGAAGTTTAAAGAGGGTGGAGTATTGGGAAGTCAGCTGGGAGATAATTGGAATTTAAAAATAACAAAAAGGATTGGTGAATGTTTCAGCAGTAGATGCAGTATGATGGGAGCCAGTGGTGGGCAGTATAATGAAGATTCAAGTAGATGTTCTTTCCAATGGAAAGTATCAGAGTTTGGAAGTTTTAACTTCGAATAAGATGTCAAAGCTGCTAACAGTCTGATTTAGCTTGATGCAATGAATAGGAAGCAGGATGGAATTTGAAAGCAATATCTTTGGTTCTTTTAAAGTCATTTTGCATATTTAGTATGTTTTTACAATTCTTTACTCTATTTCTAATTTATTTTTTGAAACGTCCAGCTCAACAATATACCATCAAATGTTCACAATTCATGTCATAACTTCCTATCTGCTCTATTGACTTATTTCTACTGGGAATCAAATAGTTAATGGCGGGGAGACAGTAGTAGTGTGGTTATGTCACTAGACTAGTAATACAGAGACCAAGGTTCAAATCCCATCGTGGCATTTAAATTAGTTTAATAAATCTGGAATAAGAAGCTAATGGTGACCATGACTGTTGCTCGGCGCAAACTTAGTCTTAAGGGATTTATATTTGTATTGGTAAACATTAGAAATACGGTTAGTTTTGAATGGGTTTAATTTAATGTTTCTGTGCTTGGAAGGGTAAAACCTATAGTTAGATTCATGCTGGACAAAGGCGGTTGGGTAAGTTCCACCTGTGTTTCTATTGTGCTTAGGGCTATGCCGTGAAGAATAAATAAAAGACAGGCATATGGGGGTTGCTTAGCAACTGGGCCCTTGTGTTAAGTTTTAATTTAGCTAATTTAATTGCAGTTGGAGATATGTAGTGGGAGAGATGACTGCTCTCGCAGCTCTACTCGAAGGCTAGAGAGGGAACATATCTCTCTCTCTCTCTCTCTCTCTAAATTTTGCTCAAACAAAAGCCATATCATGGCGTAATGGTGTAAAAAACGGGCCGAGATCTTGAGGGCAGCTAGTTAAGGAAACTATAGAAACAAAGAGAAATGTCTTAAGAAGTCTGGAGTCAGGTGAACAGAGACTCTGCATGGTTGCACAGTGGTTAGCACTGCAGCCTCACAGTGCTAGGGACCTGCATTCGATTTCGACTTCGAGACTGGAGTTTTCACATTCTCCCCATGTCTGGATGGGTTTCGTCCAGGTGCTCCTGTTTGCTTCCACAGTGCAAAAATGTACAGGTTAGGTGGAATGGCCATGCTAACTTGCCCATTAGTGTGCAAAGGCTAGGTGGGGCGACAGGGATCTGGTGTGGATTCGGTCTAGGTAGGAGGGTTGGTGTATACTTGATGGGCCGAATGGCCTCCTTCTGCACTGTAGGGATTCTATGACCCCAAGGTACTGTTCAAAAGAATTAAGGAAGAGTAAACAAAAAGTGTTTTGAGTTAGAGACAATTCCAATAACCAGATTTAAAGTGGTCATGCAGATTAAAACAAAAGTCTGGGTGTCGAGAATTGCAGATTCCTCTGCATCTCAGAACTCTGCAGTCTCACCATTTAGATGGTATGCTTTCTTTATTCTCCCTGCCAAAACAGACAACCTCACATTTGCTCATATTGTACTGCATTGGCAGATATTTGCCCACTCACTTAACCTATCTATATCAGTTTGTAGCTTCTTTGTACTCTCTTCACAACTTACTTTCCTACCTATCTTTGTGTTATCAGCAAATTTGGCAACCATCCCGTCCATCCCCTCATCCAAGTCATTTATATGAATCGCAAACAGTTGAAGTCCCAGCGATTTTCCACTTCCTGATTACTAGCTACTTCTGGGATGTTACCCGTCTCCTCTGAAGTGAAGACTGATACAAAATTTCTGGAGACCATTGACCTATCCCGTAACCTATTTTGCCAACACTAAAGCCAACTCAGCTTTCATGTCCTCACAATTGCTCTTATTTAAGCCTGAAAACATAGTCTTGGATCCATTCCCATCTCCCTCAAACTGATGTAAAATTCAAACATATGATTGCTGCTACCTAGGGGTGCCTTTACAATGGGATTATTAATTAATCCTATCTCATTACACAATGCAAGGTCTGGTGTGTACTCTGGCTCCAGAACATACTGTTCTAAGAAACTCCTGGAAAAATGCTGTTAACTCCTCATCTCGGCAAACCTTTCCCATCTGACATTCCCAGTCTTTGCATTGTTTAAGATTTCCGATGATTATTGCCACGTTTTTCTGATAAACTCCCATTATTTATTTCTTTGTGCTCCACCCTACCATGTAGTTAATATTCGGCATCTGTACACTTACTCACACAAATGACTTCTCCCGTTAACATTTCTCATCTCGACCCAAACTCTTTACACATCCTGGCCCCTGAACTTGGGTCGTCCCTCTTTTTTTAGCTCAGTTGGCTGGACAGCTAGTTTGATGCAGAGCAATGCCAACAGCCTGGATTCAATTCCTGTAAAGGCTGAGGTTATTCATGAAGGCCCCACTACTCAATCTTGCCCCTCAGCTGAGGTGTGGTGATCCTCAGGTTAAATCGCCACCAGTCAGCTTTCTCCCTCCAAGGGGAATGCAACCTATGGTCATTTGGGACTATGGCGATTTTACTTACTTTACCATCATTAACTAACAGAGCCAACCCTCCACCTTTTCCTGTCCTTCTTAAATATCCTGTACCATTTAATATTCAGGTTCCAATCCATGTCCCCCTTAAGTCAATGGCTATAAAATTGTACTATTTATTTCTATGTATGCCCTCATTTGTTTTGTTTCGAATGCGTTGTGCATTCAGATACAGAGCCTTTAGTTTTATCCTTTTATTCTTTTAATCGTCTCTAATCTGACCTGTTGATTTACTGTACTCTCTATCCCTCCCTGTCACAGTTTGTTTTTCACTTCCCGCAATAATACCTTTCGCTTTAGATACACAGCTTAAGCCTCTCGCAATAGAGGGGCTTGTGTGGCTGAATAGAAGGTTGTCAGCCTATGGGGTTTTGCATAATCACACACAACATTCTCTGCACCAGCACTGACCATTGATTGCATTCGTACAGCATTTGGATGAGTGCTATGTTATATCCATAACAGCCTGAGACTTTGCACTTCCCTTTGTATTGTAATCAGTGCCAATCAGGACATCCAACCAGTTGCCCACAATGGACAATATTGATCAAGATGGACTGAAAAGGACCAGCAGGTCTATTGAACCTCCTATACAATTGTGTTATATTTAAACTTCAGGACCTCCAATATTTCCTAACATCAGCAAAAAAGCTTGGTTCCATTACCTTGACTAATGCCCTATAGGGAAGGAAATCTATCTTTGCAGAAGATTTCTCCATTATGCTTTGGGCAAGAATAGTGTAATCTTCAAATTGTTCATGATCAGAGTTCACTTGGTTTGGTGAGTTAATTTCTGTACATTTATTTGGTTTGTCTCAGGTGGCTGGAGCCTATTCCAAAACTTGGTCATATAGAGAAGATGCTTTATTGGCCGTGTATAAAAAACTTTCTACTGTTGCTGAAGGTATACCCAAGGATGAATTGAAGAGTATGTTGAAAGCAGCAATCTTCCTTGTTCGAAGAGCTATTAAGGATAAAGTGTCATCTGTAAGTACTGCACAGTGTATGTTTTCTTTAACTAAACTTGCATTTTTGCACATTAGATTCCCCCCCTCCCCCCAAAACTCCTTGTTTGGATTATGATTCTGAAATACAAATTATCTTCCAGTCAACAAGTGACCATGACAATATGATCATGCTATTCAGGGAGCAGGATAGCTGGATCAGAATCTTTTCTCAGCATTTACATATGTGCTTTCATTTTATTTGTTCATAGGATGTGGATGGTGCTGGCTGGGCCAGCATTTATTCCCCATCCCTGAGGGCATTTAAGAGTCTCATTTTAAAAAATAAATTTAGAGTATTCAGTTATTTGTTTTCTCCAGTTAAGGGGCAATTTAGCGTGGCCAATCCACCTACCCTGCACATATTTTGGGTTGTGGGGGTGAAACCCACGCAAACACGGGGAGAATGTCCAAACTCCACATGGACAGTGACCTAGAGCCGGGATCGAACCTGGGACCTCGGTGTCGTGAGGCAACCGTCCTAACCACTTGCGCCACTGTGCCGCCCTAAGAGTCATTTGTATGCCAGACCAGGTATGGATGAAAGATTTCTTCCCGAAAGGACATTAGTGAATCAGATAGATTTTTATGACAGTCGTAGTCATCATTAGACTTCTGAATTCACTAAAAATGTGGAATGAAATTTCACTGTCTGCCATGGTGAGATTCGAACCCGGCTCCCCAGAGCATTACCATGGGTCTCTCGGTTACTAGCCCAACGACAATACCATTATGCCACCTTTTTGTTTATTTCCCAGCTGGTATTTTATCAGATTGCTGAGCCTGAGTTTAGCTCCTGCAGAGTAGACAAGGGATTCACTCTGGCCTTACCAGTCTATTTTGGTCGCAACTATTAAATTGTTTACTGGATAAATCCAGACCCACTGAGGGATCAGTGAGATTACTATTTTAAAAAAATATTCCTGCCATTCTGTTGCTTATCTCAAGATGTCCCTGAAGGTTATTTCTTTAAACGAGGACAGGGGTTGTTAACTCATTGGTGATGCAAGTTATTAAGCTTTTCACTTTTTTTTAAGCGATTGCATGATGGAATTAAATAGATATTTAATGCAGGAGGTGTGATTTGTGTTGCATCTGAGTTTAGGCATGATTGCATTAATGCAGAGGAAAATACACATGAATTGGAATTTGTACTTCAGCCCAATATTTCATGAACTGACTCCGGGTCGCACCGAGCGGGTGGGAGGGTGGTGGGTTGGTTGTGAAGCTGCCAATGGCCATGACCGGCTTGAGAATGCACCCCAGCACCAGGCTCTTGAACCCGGGAGTGGCGGCCCGGCCCTTGAACCCGGGGGTGGCGGCCCGGCCCTTGAACCCGGGGGTGGCGGCCCGGCCCTTGAACCCGGGGGTGGCGGCCCGGCCCTTGAACCCGGGGGTGGCGGCCCGGCCCTTGAACCCGGGGGTGGCGGCCCGGCCCTTGAACCCGGGGGTGGCGGCCCGGCCCTTGAACCCGGGGGTGGCGGCCCGGCCCTTGAACCCGGGGGTGGCGGCCCGGCCCTTGAACCCGGAGTGGCGGTAATTCTTGATAAATGGTAGATATCAGTCTTGCACTGAAAGTGCGGGGGTACATTTCCACTGGATGGGCCAAGAGGGGCCGAGAGGTTCATGTTCACCGAGTGTTACTGTACAAACAGCCGTAAGAAAGAAAGCTGCGCTCTAGGTGGAAAACAATTTTGGAGCTGGACTATCTGATGTGCACCATCGGAGAATATTGTAATAAGCTGGCTGATTTGTAGTTGCTTACTACAACAGATAACTACCCATAAGATGTAAAAAAAACATGGTTTATTTCGGAATTGTGCTTTCCAGTCTGGTGTCTGACAGTGATAAAATTATTGGGTGAATTCTTGGGCAGCAGGTTGCAGCTCTGACCTGCTGTGTCATGGAGGGATTGAATCTCTGTATGACCTCTTCACCGCCACAAATTCAATTTTGGAGGTATTGAGTTTAGTATGCCACGTTGTTACGAGGAAGTGAGAAATCCAGGGATAATGCATTTTGGGTTGTTGTTGTACACATGCTGATGGCTATCGGTAGTCTGGAAATAAATTGCTTGTCGATCCAATAAAAGGTTGTGTGGCATAGCAATTATAATGAAAGAGAAAAACAATTTAGTATTTGTTTATTTCATTGGTGCAATGTAGATTAAATGTATCTTGCAATTTCCACTAGAGGACAGCAAAGTACTTTCTTCATATGCCAACAAGATGTGTTTAGAGTTTACAGGGGCCCTTTTTTTAATTGTCCTGTCTTTAAAAAAAACTGACTGCTCCCTCTGGCATCCACTTGTTGAATTATCCTATTTCAATCCTTTGCAGTTACACTTAATTGCCAGACCCAATGTAGGAAAAGGAATAAGCTTTTAGCCCCTTGTGCCTGCTCAGGGAGCCAATGGGTGTGCATGATGACTAGCTGGCCACACTGGAGGAGATGGTGCTGGCGGCAGAGGCCCCGGGTGGGGCAGGGGGAGGGGAGGGGGAAACCATGCTAGCAGGTTGGCTAGGTAACTGGAGTGAAGTGGGGGGATTGACAAGAGGGGAGATGGGGTGATTGTTTGTACGGGGGGGGGGGGATGGGGATGCTGAAGTGGGGAATGCGGTGGTATAGTTGGTTAAGAAGGCCTGGAGCAGGGCTTGGACCGGAGGGAGCCGGGTCAAGAAGGGATATGGCTGACCGGCAACGAATGGGAATGGGGAGCCCCTTGACCTGGTTGATTACATGGAATGTGTGGGGGATGAACAGGTAGGTTGCATGTTTCATACACTTTGAAGATGGACATTGTGTTTCTTCAGGCGACACACCTGAAGCTGGGGCATCAGATGAGGCTGAGGAAGGGTTGGGTCGGGCTGGTGTTCCACTCGGTGTTGGATATGAAGATGAGGGGGTGGCGGTGCTGGTCAACAACGGGGGTGGCCTTTGAGATCAGCAATATCGTAGCCAATCCTGGGGGCAGGTACATGTTCGTTAGAGGGAAGTTGGAGGGAGCCTGTGGTGCTACTGAATGTTTATGCCCTAAAGTGTGATGTCTCGGGTTTTATGAAAGATTTGGGACCTGGGCATGCATCGGCTGATTATGAGGGTAGATTTCAATACAGTTCTGGATCATAGGCTGGACCGGTTGTGTCCTGGGTCCCTGAAGATTCTGGCTACGAAAGAGCTGATGGGGTTCTTGGAATGCAAGGGAGGGGCCGACCCCTGGCAGTTTGGGAGGCCGAGGGTGAAGGAGTTTCATACCTTTCATATGTCCACTGAGTGTACTCCCAGATAGATTTCTCTGTCCTGGATAAGGCACCATTGGTGGGGGTGGCTGGTTCGGAATTTTCTGCAATCGTAGTTTCTGACAGCACGCTGCACTGGGTGGATCTTCGGTGGTATAGGGGGGTTGGATGTGGGATTGCTGGCAGACAAGAAGGTCTGCAAGAGGGTGAGGGCGGCCATTCAAAATTTGTGGAGCTGAATAAGACATTGAGACATTGAAGTAAGGAGGTAATCTATTTAGACTCGCGCACATAGGGAGAATGTGGAACGGGAAGAGGGGCTGATGTTAGTTCAGGACATACTCAGAGTGGATTGGAGATGTTCAGTGGTGCCAGAGAAGATGTTGCTAAAGGAGAGACAGAGGCTCCAGATGCAGTAGGGCAGCTGTGGAAGACCAGAGGGGCGGTTTATGACTCTGGGGGGAAAAAGTGAGCAGGATGTTGCCGCATCAGTTGAGGAAGCAGTTGGCGGCGAGAGAGATTGGCAGTGTGAGGGATGAGAGAGGTACAGTGGTGTTGGAGCCAGAGGGGTGAATGGGGTCTTTTGAGGCTTTCTATCGAAGACCGTATGAATCGGAGCCTCCGACTGGGGAGGAGGTTATGAGGTATTTTTGGACAGGCTGAAGTTCCCAAGAGTGGAGGAGGAGAAGGTGCAGGGATTGGGGGCCCAGATTGAGGTGAAGGAGTGATGGACTGTGAGAGTTTGATGCAGGCAAGGAAGGTACCGGGTCCAGATGGGCTTCCACCGAGTCATATCAGAAGTTTGGGTTGGAACTGAGCCTCTGCTTATTGGGAAGTATAATGAGTCTGATTTTAAAGAAGGATAAAGACTCGGTCTTTATTGCCGTTGCGATACTCCATGAGTCCAGTGGTGGTATCAGTGTTGAGGGTTTGGAACCAGAGTAGGCCTTAGGATTGGAAGGCATGTCTCTGTGGGCGCCGATATGTGACAACCATAGGTTTGTGCCGGCGGATGTATAGAGAGGAGGTCAGACGCAAGTGGGAGGAAAAGTTGTGGGCTCAGTTGCGAGCCTGGGTGTGGAGGGAAGCCCTGCAGAGGGTGAATACTTCCTCGTCCTGTGCGAGGTTAAGCGTCATCCAATTTAAGGTGGTGCACAGAGCCCACATGATGGTCTCGAAGATGAACCGTTTTTTATTTTGGGTGGAGGATGTGATGTTGTTTGTTTGTTTAAATTAATATTGTTACGGTGGTAGTGTTGCTACAAAGAGCATGCTGACTTTGTACTAAAGTGAATTTATTTACGCTGCGCTATAAATTGTGAATTCTTTAGTATGCCGAAATAGCTACAATTCACAGAACTACTGGAAAAACTCACTATCTCCAACCCTCTCTCCTAACTCACTCCCAAGATCACGTGGACCACTGTGTGGGTTGTGAGGTGTGCTCTTACTCCATCCAATGGCTGGATGCTGTTATTACACACTTCTACATGATCATTCATATGTACAAAGATGATCCACATATATAATGTATACAAAGATGACACACTAGATGTCATTACAGAGGATAGGTGTGGGCCGTGTGGAGGAGGGAGTTGGTGGGGTGGGGGGGTGAACTATGTACATATGTTTTGGGCGTGTATAAGGCTGAGGGGGTTTTGGAAGGGGTCTTCGGATTTAATGTCCGAGATTGGAGAGTGTCGGAAGATCCGGGAGTTCAGGTGGGGAGAGAGGCCGATGACTTGGCCTTTGGCTCTCTGATAGCCTGGAGACTGATTTTGTTGTGTTGACGGGACTCCGCCTCCAAACCAAGGGTATGGGTGAGGTGGAAGCCGTTTATCAACTTCTTTAAAGCGAATTGAGGTCTAGGTAGCTGGAGAAAGTTATGGGATTTTGGTTTGTTTTGGGAAAAAATGAAAATGTAAGTCGCTTATTGTCACGAGTAGGCTTCAATGAAGTTACTGTGAAAAGCCCCTAGTCGCCACATTCCGGCGCCTGTCCGGGGAGGCTGGTACGGGAATCGAACCGTGCTGCTGACCTGCTTGGTTTGCTTTAAAAGCCAGCGATTTAGCCCAGTGAGGGGTGGAGGGGGGGAAGAGTGATAAAGGGGGGCTTATGGTGATTGGAGGGTTGGGGCGAGTGGGTCGTTAGTTTTGTTACCTGTTGGTTGGTTTGGTTTTTTTATATCTGCAAAATGTTTTCAATAAAAATATTTCTTTAAAAAAAGGAAAGAGCGGGACCAACAAATCCAGTGAGCTCTAGATATCGAGGGACATACAGCATTGGATAAGGAGAAAAATGGGAGTCTTATGGCAGATATCGAGGGCGCAAAGCAGCAGAAGCCCTAGAGGCGTGTAGAGTATGCAAAAGGGAAATTAGGAGAGCAAAAAGGGGACATGAAAGGGCACTGGCAGGTAAAATAAAGGAAATTCCTCAATTGTTTCCCAAGCACATTAAGGGTAAAAGGATAACTAAGAAAAGAGTGGGGCACATTAAGGATCACAGCGGTAATTTGTGTGGAGCCGGAGGATGCAGGTATGGTTATAAATGAGTACATTGGGTCTACTTGGACTTCAACAAGGATTTTGATAATGTTTTACATGGGAGAATGATAGCGAAGGTAAGAGCCCATGGTATCCAAGGAAATTTGGCAAATTGGATCCAGAGTTGGCTGAGTGACAGGAAGCAGAGGGTGATGACCGAGTGGTGTGTTTCTGACTGAAAGCCTGTGTCCAGTTGGGTCATGCAGAGATCAGTGTTGGACCTTTGCTGTTTGTGGTTTATATAAATGATTTAGACATGAATTTAGGAGGGTTGATTAGTAAGTTCGCCGATGATAAAATTGGTGGGGTGGTAAATGGTGAGAAGGATAGCCTTTGATTACAGGAGGATACAGACCGGCTGATCAGTGGCAAATTTTTTTTTTTCTTTTAAAATTTTAGAGTGCCCAATTATTTTTTCCAATTAAGGGGCAATTTAGTGTGGCCAATCCACCTACTCTGCACATTTTTGGGTTGTGGGGGCGAAACCCACGCAGACACGGGGAGAATGTGCAAACTCCACACAGACAGTGACCCAGAGCCGGGATCGAACCTGGGACCTCAGCGCCGTGAGGCGGTTGTGCTAACCACTAGGCCACCGTGCTGCCCGATCAGTGGCAAATTGAATTCAGTCCAGATAAGTGTGAGGTGATGCACATGGGCAGGACAAACAAGGCAGGGGAATACATGATAAATGGCAGGACCCTGGGAAACACTGAGGATCAGAGATGCCTTTGTGTGTATGTGTGTGTCCCTTAAGGTAGCAGGGCAGGTGGATAAAGCACTTAAGGCATATAGTATAGTTTTCTTTATTAGCCAAGGCATAGAGTTCAACAGCAAGGAGGTTATGCTAGAACTTTATAAAATGTCGGTTAGGCCACAGCTATTGTGAATGGTGTTGAACACTTTTTTAATCATTAGTGTGACTATAACTAAGTAACTGCAGCAATCCAATTTGGTGCACAATTGTTGGTACACAATGCAAATAAACCTCAACAAAGCACAGCCAATGCATCTTGCAGGCTGCTACTAAAGCAAAGTCTGGAGAATGCTCAAACTAGGCCCCGCAGCTAGAGTATTGTGTGCAGTTTTGGAATCCACAATATAGGACGAATGAGATAGCACTGGAAAGGGTGGAGAGGAGATTTACCAGGATGCTGCCTGGCTGGAGAGTTTTAGTTATGAAGTGAGATTGGATAGATTGGGGTTGTTTCCTTGGAGCAGAGGAGAATGAAAGGGGACATGATTGGAATGTATAAAATTGAGAGGCATAGATAGAGTAGACAGGAAGAAACCATTACCCTTGGTGGGGGTATCAATGACTGGGGGCATAGATTTAAGGGAAGAGACAGGAGGTTTAGAGGGGATGTGAGGAACAACTTTGTTTACCCGGAGGGTGGTGGCCATCTGGAACTTACGATGTGTGAAAAGGTGGTGAAGGTAGAGATCCCCATGACATGTAAGAAGTATTTAGATGTGCACTTGCGATACCAAGTCGCACAAGGCTATGGCCAAGAGCTGGAAAATGGTATTAGAATCGTTGGGTGTTTGGTTTTGGCTGGCACAGACACAGTGGGCCGAAGGGCCTTTTCTATGTAAACCTCCATGACTCTAATTTCTTAACCAGCTGAACAATTTGCCTTCAATTCCATAAGTTTCCAACTTTGGCTAACAATCTGTCATAAGAAACTTCATCCAATGCCTTCTGGAATTTCATATCAAAACGACTATGGTCATTCCCCTCTCCACTAATTCAGCAACCTCTTCAAAAGGAAAAACCAGTCATGTTTGTCAGATCTGATCTTCCCGTTTACAAATCCATGGTGGCTATCTGTTGAGCCACAAATTTTAAATTTAACTTCTCCTTCATTGTAACAAGGTGGTAATTTCCCAGCAGTTCTTGGACTATATTTTCTTTATTTTTGTTTCTGCCTCACCTTTTTTGTGGAATGACATACAGTTTTCCAACCTAAAAGCTCAATTCCTGAATTGAAGAGCTTTGGAAGATCAAAGGACATTCAAATGTTTATAGCCACTTTAAATCCTGGAATAAAAGCTGCCTGGTTGTGGGGGTTGTCACATTTCAATGCCATTTTCTTCATTTTTATTTAATTTACTTGCCTGAAGTTTGGTGAGAGTCCCTGTTCCTGATTCAACATTGGTTTCTTTGGGATATCCAACATGCTGTCCTCTCACTAATTTAAATATTAATGCAGACTAATTATTCACTCTGTCTGCCATTTCCTCATTGACACATATAGCATCACTATTGTCAGTTTTAATAGGCCTAGGTTTCTCTGAAGCAACTGTTATTTCCCATTCGCATTGTGTTTTTATATTGAATTCGACATTTATAGAATCATAACTTTGCAGTGCAGAAGAAGGCCATTCAGCCCATTGTGTCTGCACCTGTTCTCCAAATGAGAGATTCACCCAGTGACATTCCCCCACCTTCTCATAACCCGACATATTCTTCCTTTTCATGTAACATTTGAATTCCCTTTTGAATGAAACTGCCTCCACCCCATTTGCAGACAGTGTATTCCAAACCTTAAACGTTCACAGTGGAAAACGTTCTTCCTCAGGTAATTTTCGCTTCGTTTGTCGATCTGTGTCCTTTTTTTAATCAATTCCTTTAGACTATACGTAAGGAAACTTTCTAGCATTACAACAGCGATTACACTTCTGAAATACATTGGCTATAAAACATTTTGGGATGTCCTTTTGTCCTGATCAATACTGCAAATGCAAGCCTTTTCTCCCCAGTTTAATTAGGTGAGTTCAACCACAATGTAATGAATTAGTTTGTAGCTAGTATGCTATGGCGGTTCTTTGCATGTGCTTGCCTTGAACTTTGCCACATTAGAATTATGACATTTTAACTGAAATTTATTGTAAGTTCAGTTTTCTGCTCTTTAGGAGACATTATGCTACTTTAGTGATTCTACATTTTGTTTCTTTTTCTATTTTGAAGGAGTCAAACAAAATTCATCCAAAGAGTCATCGTGGAAAGTAAATATGATATTAAATAAGTCGTGGATGCCATTGAAAACTGGCAAGAGGCAAAAATGACTAAGTCCACAGAATCATAGATTCTCCTGCAACCCCTTAAGAATTTTAATTTTAACCCTTAATTTATATTGTCTATTCATGTTCCTGCCAAAATGCATCTATATTGAACTTCATCTGCTACCTATCTACCCACTCAACCAACTTGTCTGTCCTTAATTAATAATCTTATTTTCTAACAGTTTACGAGAAGAAAGTCTGGGAAATTATGTAAATGGTCTGTAATTTAGATACTACAAAACCCATGTTGTTAAATAATGGAGACTAGAAATTATGGTTTGACTTTTTTTGGATTAACTTTAACAAGCACTGCAGAGCCAGAGATGGTGGCTTAAAGTAAAGCGGCGTGCCTGCCAAACTGAAAGCATTACCCTCCTCCTCACCTCATGGGCGGAATTCTCTGCTCCCGCGATAAATCGGGAAGGCTGTCGTGAACTCGGCCGAGTTTCACGATGGCCTCGGAGGCCGCTCCTCGCACCTAATTCACCCCCACCCGGGGGGCTAGGAGCGGCGCTCCGTAAATCTCGGCCGCTGGGCCTGACGCTTGCGTCAAGGCGGCGCGCCGAGAATGACGCGACGCGGCGCCTATGTGACGTCAGCCGCGCATGCGCAGGTTGGCCGGCTCCAACCCGCACATGCGCGGCTGACGTCATGACGGCTCCAACCCGCGCATGCGCGGTTGCCGTCTTCCCCTCCGCTGCCCCGCAAGACGTGGCGGCTTGATCTTGCGGGGCGGCGGAGGGGAAAGAGTGCGTCGCTTTGAGACGCCGGCCCGACGATCGGTGGGCACCGATAGCGGGCCAGCCCCCTCCTGAGCACGGCCGTGGTGCTCACTCCCCTCTGCGCCCCCCACAAGCTTCAAACGGCACTTTGGCGCCCACGTTTACGACGGCAGCCACCAGGTGTGGTTGCCGCTGTCGGGAACGGCAGGCCACTCGGCCCATCCGGGCCGGAGAATCGGCGGTCGCCCTGAAAAACGGCGAGCGGCGATTCTTCCGAGACGTGGGGGCGGGAGAATCGCGGGGGGGCGTGTCCTGAGCCGCCCAGCCCTACCGCGATTCTCCCACCCGGCGTGGGGAATGGAGAATTCCGCCCCATGTATCACCATCATGTTATTTAGAATTTTATCCTTTCTCCTCCATTATTTTCCAGAATGCAATGATCTGCTGGGTAGAGTGGTTCCATTATGCCTGTGACTTTTGGGGAGCTTGGTCTAGTGGGTTTCTTGATTGGGATCTTAATCTGTGGACGTGCCTGTGAGAATCCCCACAATCAAGTTTAATTTTGCCCATGCTCGTCAATCACGTGGACAACATGTAATTACAGGGTAATGGTTAGGAGCAGAAGCACTAATTTTCCACACAGCTTCCTGCAGGTTAAGACACTTGCAAAATATACTTATTGAACTTATTACTGTATGCAGTATACAACATATTAAATAAGTGAATAATTGATAGAAAAGAAAAATTAGAATCTTAGTTTTTTTATGAGAGCAGCCCAGAGCAAAACAAAACCCAAAGGCTATCTAGTCCATATATAAAGCTGTTAAAGTTGTTCCTAATACCTGCTTCATGTTTAGATCTCATGATAATCATGGTCCCCATGACATTGGGCACAACCAGTATGGAACGTTGGTGTAATGTTAAGTTGTTTATTGTTTGTGCATTTAAAGCCACTGTTTAAATTCAACCTGGGGAATTTTCTGAGGCCAATTCGATGATCGGAGAATTATGTACAATTTTCTGGCTTAAAGTTACTGCTGGCTTTTTTACTTTTTAAAAAGGTTATTGTAACTAACAAATATTGCTTTGGCCTCAAAGGTACTAACCTGTTGATGGAGAGAGAGCGAAATGAACGCATGTAATGTTGAGCATAACGTCATCATCCACTGCACCAGCAGTAAATGAATGATCAAGTACTATTTTTGGTAATTTTCAGTTGTGACTGTGGTGATATGCATCACTAAGTACACAAGCGGTTAATGTAAATACACATAGACTAGATAGACACTAGAGGGAGCACCAGAGACACGACACAGACATTCAACCAATAGATCAGTAAGATAGGCCACGACCAATGGGCATTCACGATACACACACAGGTGACACTACCACAGGGGGGCATTACACCAACCCATAAATAAAGGACACAGCGCACATGATCTTCCCCTTTCCAGTGGAGACACTCGTGAGTACAGGCACAGGGTTGATTGAACATCACACCCACCACGTGGATTGGAGCAGACTGGTTTGTCAGCCTGAGTAGCTATAGAAGGATTAACAGTAGAGTCGAATCCGAGTAAGAGAATTTTTAATAGCTTAATAAACGTGTTGAAGTTATCTCTACGTCTGAACCTTCCTTTGTCAGAGTGCACATCAAGGAAGCAGCTTATGTTAAGTCAAGAGCATAACAAGACAATGACTACTACTTAGAAAGTGAAAATATTTGAATTGCAGTAGAGAAATGTCACATATTTTAAGTTGCCGCACCAAAGCAAATAAAATAAGGTGAACAAGCTAATTAACCTCTTAAGCTTTTAAAAATAAACAACATATATACACAGGATGTTTGCACTCTATAAATAAAATGTCCTGTAAATAACATACTTTTTCTATTGTTGTGGCCGTTGGCCAGACCCCAAATTGTTGAGATCTGGTTGGGAACCAATAACATTTTGTTGAAAGTAGACAAGGATTGTGATTCAAGATGTTTTCTAATAGGATAAAGCTACAAGATTCCATGGATACCACTCTGCGTGATAAATGCCAATGCGACCAAGACACAGTCCACCAATTTCTTAACCCACCCAAGTGTCAGTAACGCTGAATCCACCAATCTTGCTGAAACTCCTCTCACAAGGGATTCCAATTTTCACCGTTGAAGATCTTGCCTTTGAATTCTCTCCAAAAGTTGCTCCAACTCTGATAACATCAATGATGGCCCATCACACAAGGTTTCAATCGTGTCTCCTGAGATTCCATTCCCCGGGATTCCCGAATATGCACCCAAGCTCCAACATTTTTTTTTTAAATTTAGAGTACCCAATTATTTTTCTCCAATTAAGGGGCAATTTAGCGTGGTGAATCTACCATGCATATCTTTTGGGTTGTGGGGGTGAAACCTACGCAAACACGGGGAGAATGTGCAAACTCCACACTGACAGTGACCCTGAGCCGGGATCAAACCTGGGACCTCGGCGCCACGAGGCAGCGATGTTAACCACTGTGCCCCCCCCCCCCCCCACCCCCCCAAAGCTCCAACTTAAGCACAACCTCCGGACCTTGGCTGCACTGAGCAGAACACTATTTCTCCAAAGGTGTAGCTTTGCTCCAAAGGCCCGCAGCATGGAGTCACCTACCTTTGGGTGCCTTCTTCACTTGATCTGTTCCCCCTCTCCTTTTTCCTATTTGGAGCCGGTTTAATTTGTTCCTTTCCAACTGAACTGGGACCATTTCCTGTTCCTGTCGTCTTCTGGGACTCTCCTTTTGGGGTCCTCTCTCCTTGTCCCCTGTCTTGGGCTCATCCTCTCAATGATGCTGCACTCCTAGTCAGCTGACCTGGGTTTTCGCACCATTTTTCTTTCAGGCAGGCTGGCCCCAAAATACGCAAAAATGCCGATCTGCACATGTACTGTCTGCTTCCAGTTTGCGCATGTACAAAAGCGCCTAGATTCGTCGGGAGTTGAAGTTCCTGACCTCCGCCCTGATTGTTAAGATGAGGTTGACTTTCTTGACAATATTCTGTTGCCCTCTACCACCGTATCCCTCTCCCCCTTGCTCACTCACCCTCCGTCTTAGTTTAATCCTTTGAACAAGAACATGAACATATTTAAAAGCAGGAAAACAAGTCTAAGGAAACCTGTCTCTTTTGACGAGATAAGTAGACCTATCTTCCATTTCACCCCACAGTTTCTTCCCATCAATGCACCAACTTGGTGGAAACATTTACACTGTCTACTTTATAACCGTAGCTCATACATTTATGCATGATTCCTCAAGTCTTCCTGTGATGCATGTGCAAAATTGGTTAACATTGTATTTGTCCCTTTCTTTTGATACTGTTGAAACCTTTTAAATACCTATCCCTGACGCCTTTGCCTTGCAAACTATCCATCTCATCACTGCCCTCGGAAGTTCTTGGTTGTTTCCTCAAATCTATGCGCACCTCTCCTGCAGCTCTTTGAATCTCTTCACTCCACTTTCTGTCCTGCTCAAGCATCAAAATTACAAGTTATATCCTCTTTGCAATAACTGCAAAGCATTATCCTCTCTTGTCATCTTTACTTGATGGACCATGCCATCCTCATTCCACATGGCAGCACAGTGATTAGCATTGTTACTTCACAGTGCCAAAGACCCGGGTTCGATTCCTGGCTCGGGTCACTGTGCGGAGTCTGAATGGGTTTCCTCTTGGTGCTCCGGATTTCTTCCACAAAGTCCCGAAAGATGTGATTGTTAGGTGAATTGGACATTCTGAGTTCTCCCTCGGTGTACCTGACCAGACGCCGGAGTGTGGCGACTCGGGGCTTTTCACAGTAACTTCATTGCAGTGTTAATGTAAGCCTACTTTTGACAATAATAACGATTATTATAAAAGGGTCAATAAAAATGAGGAGGAATAAAAATGCACAGACAGTGACCCAAGCGGGAATAAAACCCTGGACTCTGGCACTGTGAAGCAATCATGCTAACCCTGTGCTACCATTTTATAGACCTCACTCTTTACTTCATATTCTTTGAGTTTTCTCGCTTTCACTTCGAGTACAGTTAATCGCTTTCTGATCCCAGATTGCTAGTTGCATCAGTGGTCTTTAGTTCTCATTCCACGGCTCTTGACTTTTGCATTCTAAAGAAAAGATGCCTTTCAAATGCAGTAAACTGAGGTGGCCAGTAACATACTCAAGTGGGTTCATTGACTGGTTAAGTGAGTAGACATATGGCAAACAGATTTCATGCAGAGAATTTTTAATGCATTTTGAAAGGAAGAATGAGGAGACTTAATTTAAATGGAGCAATTTTAAGAGGGGTGCAGGAACAGGGAGAGACCTGGGGGTTCCCACCCAAGGCATCTCCTGGGCCATTGGAGGCCCCTTGGTTGTTGGGGATAGTGTAGGGTGGCTCCCTGGCCCTCGCCCTGGAACGTGGACACCTTGGCACTGGCACTACGCATGTCATGACAAGACAAGCTAATAAAGCTGTTTTAAAAAAAAACATACAGTGCAATCCAGTGGCCACGATGCCTTTGAGTGGCTAGTGATTCGTGGGAGAAGCCTCCGGCGCAATCCCCGCGCCTCGCGGGATACACCCAAGTCCAGCAGTTGGAATCAGAATTCCGCCCAAAAGAGGCAGGATTAGACGGCACTCGCTAAAGTAGGTCTGAAACCTACTTGAGGCCTACCTACCCAGGATATACCTGCCTCCCTCGATCCACCAGTCTCCCTAAGGAGGCTGAAGACAAGCGGCAATCAGTACTGGTCCACAAGAACGTGGACCAGGCGGAACGGCACCCAAGGCATCTCCTGGGCCATTGGAGGCCCCTTGGTTGTTGGGGATAGTGTAGGGTGGCTCCCTGGCCCTCGCCCTGGAACGTGGACACCTTGGCACTGGCACTACCAGGGTGACATTGTCAAGCTGGCACTAGTCCTTCCTAAATGTCAGGCCCTAGGGGTGCCATGCGCATGAAATGATGGTAGCGGGGGGTTTGAAGGGTGGGGGCGTGCAGTATAGGTAAGTAGGGACCTGCAGGACAGGTGGGGGTCCTGAAAGGCGAGGGATGCTGTTAGGGGAATTGGGGGAGGGAGGGGGGCACGTGACATTTCCCATGGGTGGCGAGTGTGGTGGACCCACAAGCTCACTTGGAGATCGCGGTGTCCTTTCAAATAGCGTCCTGGACTCTTGAGTTCAGCTGCCCAGTGGTGAAAAAAAATCTTTGTGTGGGCTAAATCGGTGAGACACTCCCCAGGACCAAAAAAAGTGACTGTGTCATTGAACAGCAGTGAGGAAATCCTCAGTGAAGAACCCGCCACAAATGAACTTAGAAATATTTCCATTGAATTCCACTCATAGGATCTTTGGTTTTATAAATAGAGACATGGGGTATAAAAACAAATTATTAATACTAAACTTTGAGTAAACAAACGTTTCTTTGAAAAGCTGTTTGTGATGAAGAGAAATTTGTGTAAAATATGTTGGTCATTTTTATTTGTTTGTGCCTTTTTCTTAGGTTTTCCAAGCATCTCTGAAGTTACTAAAAATGTTGATTGCGCAATATGCACCCAAGCACAAGCTGGGCAAAGTAGAAATCGCACATTGTGTGGAGAGAACGTTGCCAATTCTCCTCAGCAAGACTGGAGATGCCACCGCACACCTTCGAGTGGCTGCAATTAATTTTATCCAGGTAAGGCGAGCATGAGTTCCTCCATGCTTCTGTATTAAAACCTCCTAGAATTGTGTTTATAGAGCAACTACACATTCTCAAATTGAGATGTCAGTCAGCTGATTTTGTTTGCCGTTACCAGGGAACAGTCTCTCTGTTACACAAGCTTCATATTGACATTTTCGTGTGCTCTGGAAGCAAAACATTAAAAAAAAAAATTTTTAAATCTGGAGTACCCAATTAATTTTTTCTAATTAAGGGGCAATTTAGTGTGGCCAAACCACCTGGCCTGCACATTTTTTTGGGTTGTGGGGCAAAACCCACGCAAACACAGGGAGAATGTGCAAACTCCACATGGACAGTGACCCAGAGTTGGGATCGAACCTGGGACCTCAGCGCCGTGAGGCTGCAGGGCTAACCCACTGTGCTACTGTGCTGCCCAGCTCTGGAAGCAATACAGGGACATTCTTGTCTTGTAGTTTCCTTTTGAAATTATCTTGCGTAGATTAATTGATGCCCACCTGGTGTTAGTTTATTTTGTGCGAGTAGCAACCTTCTTTTGATTGACATTATGCAAATCTTTACACTTGTAGTGTACCTTGTGTTATTTCTTGACTTTTTGGACGTAAAGTGTCAACCAAATTCCACTGCCAATTTTGCACTTGGATCAAAGTATGTAGAGGTGATGAGGAAGATTACCCATTTGGGCCGGCAGGGTGCTATAATTGACCTCTGGGTCCTCGGGTTGTAGAGGAAATTCAGCCGTAGATCCAAATCCTAATGTTTGTAAACCCATTTATTAAGCAATCTTGGAGAGCACATACTAATGTGTACAGTAAGATGTCTCAGAGCACCAGGTTAAAGCCCAACAGGTTTATTTGAAATCACAAGCTTTTGGAGCGTTGCTTCTTCACTTGATAAAGGAGCAGTGCTCTGAAAGTTTGAGATTTCAAATGAACCTGTTGGGCTTTAACCTGGTGTTGTGAGACTTGCTGTGCCCACCCCAGTCGAGCGCAGGCATCTCCACATCATATTTATGGATGTCAGAGGAAGATAGGAAATAGGAGCAGGAGTAGGCCTTTCAGCCGTCAAGCATGCTCCAGCATTCAAACAGATCACGGCTGATCATCTGTGTGCCATTTCCCCCACATCTATTTGATGTCATTAGTATCCAGAATTTTCTGTCTTGAACATGTTCAATGATTGAGCTTCAACAGTCCTCTGGGGTAGAGAATTCCAAAGAATATCCATCCTCTGAGAAATTGCTCCTCATCTTCAGGTGAGACCAGGAAGGAGGTAAGTGGAGCTGAGTCCACAAAAGATCAGCCATGATCTCATTGAATGGCAGAGCAGGCTCGAGGGGCAAGATGGCCTACTGCTCCTAGTTCTTGTTTACTTATGTAAAAGAGAAGAGAGTGTCGCAATTTTGACCAGGGAATCAATTAAAATAGTAAAGAGAGACAACATCTTTGAATGCACTTCCAAGTGAAGCCATGTGGTTAGAACTTAAAAAACAAAAAGGAACAATCACATTGCTGGCAGTGTTCTATAGGCTCCCTAACAGTCACAGAGAAATAGAACAGCAGGTATGTAGGAAAATTTCAGAGAAATGTAAAATTAATAGGATAGTGACAGTAGGGCATTTCAACTACTCCAGCATTACCGATGATAGTCATAGTGGAAAAGTTTAAAGGGAGCGGAATTCTTAAAATGCATCCAAGAGAACTTTTAAAGTCTGTACATAGAAGGAGCTACAAGAGAGGGGGCAGTCCTGAAACTTAATTTTAGGTAATGAAGCTGGGAAAATGTTTGATGTATCAGTGGGGGAGCATTTGGCAGACGATCATAACCATGAGGGCCATGCATTTGACGTAGTCTACTTTGACTTCAGCAAGGCTTTTGATAATGTCCCAAATGGGAGACTGATAGCAAAGTTAAGAGCCCATGGCATCCAAGGAAATTTGGCAAATTCGATCCAGAGTTGGCTGAGTGGCAGGAAGCCGAGTGTGATGGTCGAGGGCTGTTTTTCTGACTGGAGGCCTGTGCCCAGTTGGGTACCTCAGGGATCAGTGTTGGGGCCCTTGCTGTTTGTGGTTTATATAAATGATTTAGAAATGAATGGCGGAGGGTTGATCCGTAAGTTCGCGGAGGATGTGAAAATTGGTAGGTGGCAAATAGTCAGAAAGGATACCCTGTTACAGGAGAATGTAGATGGGCTGGTCAGATGGGCTGATCAGTGGCAAATAGGATCTAATCCGGATAAGTATGAGGTGATACACTTGGGCAGGACAAACAAGACAAGGGAGAATGTGATAAATGGCAGATCCCTGGGAAGCACTGAGGATCAGGGGGACCCTGGTGCTTCTGTACATTGGTCACTCAAGGTAGCAAGGCAGGTAGATGCGGTGGTCAAAAAGGAATAGGGTATACTTGCCTTTATTAGCCGAAGCATAATGTTTAAGAGCAGGGAGGTTATGCTGGAGCTGTGTAAACCTTTGGTTAGGCTCCAGCTGGAGTTTTGTGTGCAGTTCTGGAATCCAGATTATAAGAGCGATGTAATAGCATGGGAAAGGGTGCAGAGATGATTTGCCAGGATGGTGCTGGGGCTGGAGAGTTTTAACTATGAAGAGAGATTGGATAGACTGGGGTTGTTTTCCTTGGAGCAGATGAGACATGATTGAGATGTATAAAATTATGAGGGGGATAGATAAGAGTAGGCAGGAAGACACTTTTCCCTTTTATGGAGGGATCAATGACCAGGGAGCATAGATTTAAGGTAAGGGACAACAGATTTGGAGGGGATGTGAGGAAAAACTTTATCACCCAGAAGGTGGTGTGAATCTGGAACTCAATGTGTGAAAAGATGGTGGAGGCAGAGACCCTGATAACATTCTTAAAAGTATTTAGATGTGCACTTGTGATGCCACAACATCCAAGACTTTGGGTCAAGTGCTGGAAAAAGGGATTAGAATAGTAGGGTGATTGTTTTTGACCGTTGCAGATGCGTTGGGCCTTTTCTGTGCTGTGAACCTCTTTGACTCCGTCTTAAATGACCTATCCGTGACTCTGAGACTGTCACCTAGTTATAGACGATTCCCACCCCTGCCCCCCTTGCCTACCTTTGTCTCCCCTGTCACGTCCTGTAAGAATTTTGAGTTTCCAAGAGTTTGCCTCTCGTACTTTGAAAAACTGGAGAATACAGTCCCAGTTTCTTCACTCTCTCCTCGTAAGACAATCCCACCATCCCAGGGATTATCCTGGTGAACCTCAGTTGCACTTCCTCTGTAGCAAGTACAAACTTCCTGAGATAGAGACCACAACTGTACTCCATACCCCAGTACCAAAACTATACACAACTGCAGCAAGACATCCATACTGCTATACCCAAATCCTCTTGTGATGAAGACCAAAAAAAATAGTTAGCATTCTAACTATTTCTGAACCATTAATGAGGACACCCAGGTCCCTTTGGATATCAACATTTCCTAACCCATCACCATTTAAGAAATACCCTACCCGTCTATTTTTCTACCAAAGTGGATAACCTCACACTTATTCACTTCATTCCATCTGCCATGTTCTTGCTCATTCACTTAGCTTGTCCAAATCTCCTTTAAGCCTCCTTGCAACCTCCTTAAAATATTCATTCCCACCGAGTTTTGTGTCATCAACAAATTTGGCACGATTACATTTGGTCCCTACATCCACATCATTTATGTAGACTGAACATTTCTGTCCCAAGCACTAATTGTTGCTAGTAACAGCCTGCCATTCTGAGAATCATCTGCTTTTTCCTACCCTGTTTTGTCTGTTCTGTGCAGTGTATTGCTGCCAATGGGTGGCATGGTGGCACAGCGGTTAACACTGTTGCTTCACAGCGCCAGGGATCCTGGTTCCATTCCCAGCTTGGGTCACTGTCTGTGCGGAGTCTGCACTTTCTCCCTGTGTCTGTGGGGGTTTCCTCCGGGTGCTCCGGTTTCCTCCCACAAGTCCCGAAAGACATGCTGTTAAGTGATTTTGACATTCTGAATTCTCTGTGTACCCGAACAGGCGCCAGTGTGTGGTGAACAGGGGATTTTCACAGTAACTTCATTGCAGTGTTAATGTAACCCTACTTGTGAGACTAATAAAGATTATTATTATCTCAAGTGAACTAATTTTGTTTACTAATCTCCTGTGTGGCATCTGATCAAAAGCCTTCTGAAAATCTAAATGTCCTACGTCCACTTGTCCTCCTTTGTCTATGCTACAAGTAACATCCTCAGAAAGCTCCAAAAGGTTTGTCAAACATGATTTCTCTTTCCTAAGGCCATGTTGACTCAGCCCAACCATATTATTTTCCATAAGTGTCCAGCTATCGCATCCTCTTTAACCGATTCAAACATTTTTCCCACTACTGTTGTCAAAGCAACAGATCTGTTGCTCTCCATTTTTTCTCCTGTCCATTCTTAAATAATGGGGTCACATTTGACTTCTGACTAGATGTGAGCATGAATTGCTTGGATGAGATAGCAGAAAGCCTGGAATTTTACTTGCAATTTCAGGGGAGAAACACAAGATGTCAGAGAGGGGGTAATAATTTCGATTTATCATGAGAATTGGATTGTGCTTTACAGGGCTATGTTTAATATGTACAGGAATTGTTTGTCAAGAAGAAATTCAGTGTAATATGGGTTCTGGCAAATTTAAGCCTAGTTACTGACTGTTGCTTCAGCCATACTCCTGGGCTGTAGACATCTGACTCAGTGCTGAATAGTTTATTTCAAATACCATTTTTACTTTGCAGATGACGCAAGGAGATATCGGCAAGTGTAAAGCACGTATAATCAGTCGAACAGCTATTTGCTTTGGCAAGTGTGTGTATGAAAGAAATAGTTGTCAATAGGGCACTATTTCATGTAATTTCTTGTACTTCCTTACAAATATTTATAATAGTTCTCAATAGGGATTTACAGCATTCTGAAGATTGCCGGTGCAGGCTTCTACTGACTTGAACGTTTGTGAAGGTCCCGTTCTCTTGCTGCATGTTACGTGCTGATAGATTTGTAGAACTGCCACAAAGGTCGTCTTTCTGTATGAAAGAAAAAAATGTGGTCCAAAATCCAGGCAAATCTATTACCTATTTTTAGTTGAACGGTATGCCAGAATTCCTGATGACCTTGCTCTGCAAGTTCCCAGGGCAAGGACTAGAATGTATCCATTGTGGATATCTGTGGACTATTGACATTGCTTCAAATCAACAGAGACAGTACAAAATGGAGTATATTTCTGGCATCTGTTTCTAAGTTCTATCGCCAGAGTTGCAATCACTCCATCCTGCCCGTTCCATGTGGTTTCTGTTGACCGAGTAATCCACTGAAAAGTGTCCTTTGTTGGATATTTTCAGTTGTGTCAAATGTACTCTGGAATTTCCATTGACCTCATACTTCACTGTTGCCCTGTCCCAAAGTGTATAATATTTTTGCCCACATAGATCAATTCCTGGTGTTGCTCGTTCTGGGTGAGTGTGCTTAACACTCAATTTGGCTCTGTTTCGTTCCTTCGCTTTGGAGTCGCCAGGTATCGTTAAGATACCGCCACAAGTTTCAAGTTCAAAACAATAAATCCATACACCAGTTAGTAAGTTCAAACAAGACACGTTTATTATATTACAGTAATCTATTAATCATGCACATAAAACTATAAGACTAGGCTAATAGGCCAAATACCTATCTGGATAAGGGGACTGCTGGATCAGGGTACAACGGCTTCTAGCTTTGTCCTGGGTCCCAGGCTTCAAGTAGTTAAGGACTAAAGGGGGTCAGGAGTGTCTACTCTCGTAGCATGCATTGTATGACACTTGCGTGATGGCGGCTACTGTCCAGGCCTCCTCTCAAGGTTCTTCTGCTGCAACGGTGTTCTGCTTGGAGGGCTGGCTGGTCAAGGAGAGGCTGGCAGAGAGAGAGCGCTGGGGTCGAGGTCTCTGTTTTATACCTCTCTCAGGGTCTGGGCGGACCCTCTATACACTCGCAATCGATTGGGTCTCTTCCCAATCGATTGATTTGAATTCCCCAATAACGGGGCAGTTCCTCGATCCCTGGGCGGTTCTTGGGACTTATTGTTTTGGACTTCTTTTGGCGCCGAAAAGTCTGGCCTTCCATTTAATGTATCGATTTGTGTTAACTTGTTTCCATTGTACCTGGGAATCACCCGGTATCGCCTCATTAATATGCTAACTTGTTTTCTTTCACAGTGCTGTCTGGTTTCTGCAGCATTCAGAACTAGTTTCTGCAGTAGTCAGAATACACAAGCGCTTTGCAAGCTGCTTGCTTTTGCAACATGTCCATTTTCCCTGCATTCCTTGCAATCTTCCATTTTGTGTTGGGCAGTAGTCACCCCAGGTGGCTACACTGGACTTCAATTCAAGTTGTGTTGAGATGCAAATTATCTGTGATGTTCATCTTGGTGAAACTTCTGATCATTACTATAAACATAGTCATGGAGAAATATGCTGAGGATTGTAAACTGCAGTTGATCGGTGAATCACTGCCTTGGGCAGTGTATAGATATTGAAATGCCCAATCATTAAAATGAGTTCCCCATGCCTCATGGGTAGCACAATACCACAATGGTTAGCACTGCTTCACAGTGTCAAGGTCCCAGGTTCGATTCCCGGCTTGGGTCGCTGTCTGTACTGTGCGGAGTCTGCACATTCTCCCTGTGTCTGCGTAGGTTTCCTCCGGGTGCTCCAGTTTCTCCCCCAAGTCCCGAAAGACGTGCTGTTAGGTGAATTGGACATTCTGAATTCTCCCTCTGCATATCCGAATTGGCGCCGGAATGTGGCGACTCGGGGCTTTTCAATGTAAATTCTTTGCAGTGTAAGTGTAAGCCTACTTGTGACAAAGATTATTATTATTATTATTATTATTATTATTATTATGAGGGAAATTGTCCTATGGCCCATGAGAATCCTGGAAATAGTTGATTAACTATTTGCTCACAATTTGTGTTTTGACCAGGATTCTTATGAGCTAGGTGCTTTTGTTAAAGTCAATCGCCTTATTCTTTTACTTTACCTAGAGAATTTGCATCTGTACAGCAACATTCAGTTTCAAATACAATCCAATTTGATGCACCAAAGCTACATTGGGCCAAGTTTTGATACCATAAAGTCTTGACCTAATTCTGAATGTATAGACAGTTGTGAGCCAAAGTTGTTCACGTGTAAAACTGGTCCACCTGTAGCTTACCTAGGAAGGTCAGAGCCCTTCTCAATGGCATACAGGTGCAATAGTACTTGCGCTTCTCAATGGATTTTCTTTTACAAGTTAATGCCTGGAAATTCATTCAGCTTAATACTTTTGACATGAATTACAACTGGGAACAGGGAAACAGAAGTCGACCGTAATTCTCCAACTGTTTTTGCCATCTAAATAGAACATGACTGTTCTGCAGCTTAATTATGTTTATTACCTATGGCCCATATCTTCCATACTTTTATCTGACAAAAATCTATTGATCTTTACCTTGTGAATTTTAATTAATCCAGAGTCTGCAAACTTTGGGGAAAGAGTTCCAAATTTTCATGGCCATTTGTATGAAAAGGTACATGCTGATTTCACTCATAAGTGGTGCGGTCCATGTGTGCCTGTCGAACCTGGTTGGGCACGGGAGTATGCATACATGTTGGCCTTTCACCGGTTGCAGACAATGGATTTTGGACTTCGACCAGCAATGATGGTCGCCCTGATGGTTGCTGCAGCTCTACAACATGCTCTGCGGCCGTATGAGCCGCAGCGCTCTAAGAGGAGGTGGAAGCTGCAGCAATGGTGCGTGCTGCATAGGGGTAGGTGGCAGCCTCCCAAGCTGGAGAGCCGCTGGCCAACAGGCCAAGGGGGAGGAGGTGCCAAGGAGGCGCCACATGACATTTGAGGACCTGCGGGGCCGGGCACGCAGTCGAATACTCTGGCTGAGCAGAGAGACAGTGTGACATATCTGCCAGATGATGGCGCACCTGGCACCATGGGGTTATGGGGGAGGACACCTGCTCCCGGTGTCCATCAAGGTGACGGTTGCCCTGAATGTCTGCGCGATGGGGTCCTTCCAGGTGCCGGGTGGGGATCTGTCCGGGATCTCTCAAACCTTAGTGCACAGATGCATCCGTGCCGTCATGAAGACCCTATATGCCCAGGCGGATCAATACATCCATTTCGATGTGGACAGAATCCACCAGGATGCCCTGGCAGCCTTGGCTCCAGGGGGTGATAGATGGGATGCATGTCTCCCTACGGGCACCTGTGGATAACAGGCCGCACTACACAAACCAAAAGGGGTACCACTCAAAAGAACGTTCAGCTGATCTGTGACCATCTGCTGCGTCACATCTGCACCAGAAACGGGCAGTGTGAGCGATGCCTTCAACCTGGCACACGTGGCAATTCCTGACATGTTCCAAAGGCCCCCTTCGGCTGAGGGATTGCCTCCTGGGTGACCGGGGTTCCCCACTGCAGTCATGACTGATGATACGTATCCGGAAGCCACACACCGATATGGAGACCTTCTACAATGATGCCCATACAGCGGCCTGAAGATCAGGTGCCTGGATCGTTTTGGAGGGGTCCTCTAGTATGATGCTGAAAGGGCCAACGCACTCCGGGTGCTCTGATTGCCTCCAGGTTTCGGGGGAGGGGTGGGTGGTGCTGGCCAGAGGCACGGCCTGCACCCCCTCCATGATACATAGCTGCACCTTGAGTTGGGGGTCTGACAACACCAGGCTCATGCCCATGGTTGTGCCATCCACCTGGGTGATCCCTGCATGTGGACTGGCCATTCCATCGCATGGTTGCACCAGATCCCTGAGTGGCTGTGGTTGGGACAGTCGAGAGGAGGCGTTGGGGAGCACAGGCCACCCACAAGACCTGCACGCCCCCACCCCCGGACCATCAGACAGAGCACCGAGGTTGCAACGGTGGTAACAGATGTCTATTGTGAACAAATATTTACACATCTGTGCCTTAGCCCCTATAACTAAACCGTGCCCTGCACTCGTGCCAGCCTAACTGATGTCTACCTTTTTGGCCTTACGTGCCCTAACGTCAAGTTTTTAGGTGGCTGGCTCCCCAGACAATACAGGAGGACTGGAAGCGGCCTGCTGTGACTCCCGACCTGCGGCAAGGAGGTCGCTTGTCGCATGTCTTACGGGAGTCACAGGCACATGCCCCATCACCACCACCTCCCTTGGGGTGCCCAATGGCCCCTTGTCTACTCCATGGGGTGGGTGTGCAAGCAGAGCCATCCCCTGATGCTCCCCCGCCACCTGATGTTGCCAGTCCTGGAAGCCCGCTCTGGTCTCGACCATGTGCTCGCGGCCATGAAGCACAGGGAGTGGACCATCTCCCTCTGGAGCTGCGCCACATCACGCTGCAACTGCCATCACCCTCTGAGTCCGTGTCACATCAGCCAGTGATTGCGCCACCTCCCTCTGGGACTGGGCCACCTCCCTCATTGTCTGCGTCACGCTAGCCCGCGCCTGGGCAGTGCCACTGATGTTCCGAGCCGTGGTCTGCTGTGACTGGGCTGTGGTGAAAAGTGCTGTTGCAAAGTCCAGATGGCCCTGGCATATGGCATACCTGTGAGGCGGCAGCCCTGTCCTGGGCCAGTACCTGCACCGAATCCATCAGAGCTTGGACATGCTGAACCATGGCTAAAACCGTTGTCCCCAATGCCTCCACCGCGGACGCGACCCGTGGGGCTCATTCCTGCCAACTCGCCCTGGCCATCCTGAGGAGGTTGTGAAGTTTTTTGCGGCATTGCATGCCGGTCCAGGAGACGGTGTCCACGATGCTGACTGCCTCTGCCATCTGTGCCCAGTACGATGGACAGCGGCGCCTGGCAGTCGTCTTCCCGGGCCGGGTTTAGGGTCATCCGCCTCTCATCCACGGCATCCAGGGGGTCTCTAACCAGTGCCGTTCTCCTAACACCCATCTTGTTGTCTGGGATGCTGTGTGTGGGAGAGAATCGTTTATGTGCGGCTGCGGTTTATAAGCCCCCTGAGTGTCAGCCACGGAACCGGCTAATCCAGCACCGTTTGTCATTAGCATTTATGGTGTTCCACATGGCACTGGTGCTAGCCCATTAGTGGTGGCGTAAGCGATGCAGATGTGGTGCCGATTTTTCTGTCGTAAAGTCCACGGATTCTCCGTTGGTGTCAGCACTTGGTCTCAGGAACGGAGAATCCAGTCCTATATACGTCAAAAGGAAAATAAACAGGAACAATTGAGAATCCACTTCTAACTGATCCTGATAATGGTCGTTACGAACCAGGATGCCAACCATAACGGCCGTTAACTTGGTTTTCCTAGTCTTGTGTCTTGCCAATTCTTTGTGAAATTCATTTTTTCCCCCCATGTTACTGGTTGCACTTTGATCATGTTGTTTTACTATCAGATTGTTTGCTTCAACTGCCCTTGAATTAATTATCTTATTTAAAAATGAACTTCAATCAGTTGTCATATATATTGATGTCCATCTTTGAAATCTGGAATGTAATTGAATCATCACAAGAGATTGATTCTTCGATGTTCACAACGTTATCTCATTTATATCTATATCATATATTCGATCTAATTATAGAGAAATTCTAATCCTCTTTACTCTGACATTCATAGCAGATCAATTTTAAACATAACCGCTAAAATTTTCCAGCATTGAAAATAATACTTATTGTATTATTGCTTGCTGATTTCCCACCCTTCTTTCCCCTTCCTCACCCCCCACTTTGTCAACATTCCTGCCTCCTTTTCTGAAAGCATTGATTGTCATTGTAGTAGAGTTCCATGACGAGTTGTTGCTTTGGATATATTCAAGAGGTGGCCCTTGCGGCTAAAGGGATCAAGTGGTACGGAGAGAAAGCGGGAGTGGGACACTGAATTTGCATGATCAGCCATGATCATATTGAATGGTGGTGCAGGCTCGAAGGGCCAAATGGCCTGCACCTGCACCTATTTCCTATGTTTCCAGAAGCTCACCCAAATGTTCATTATTTGTGGGCAGCCATTGATATTTGACCATGGGCAATCAGTCATGCCCAACCCTGTGCTTGATCTATGTTCAGATGTGCACGTTTCCAATGCAGGTGTCTAGTTAAGTGCTCAGGAGCAGGAAATTGAGTGAATTTTTCACTTTCCCAAACTAGGGGCATTGAAGCTGACTTTAGTGCAGCCCTGGTTTGAGATGGGTTCTAGAAGCAAATGGAAGTTTGTTGTACTTGTAAGCAAGATTGAGCTACTAGAATTATAGAAGTTTACAGCATGGCAGAATGCTATTCATGTTCAGGCCAGTCGACAAGCTCCATCTAACGCTTTCTGTTGGATTGTAGCTTTGTTGATTATGGCACTTCAAGTGCATATTCAAATAGTTCAAAAATTTGAAACTGTCTACCTGTGCACCCATTTTGGACAGTGAGTTCCGCTTACTGAATACGTTTGTTGAGCCTTTTGGAGGTGGATGGGAAAGAGTGTTAGCCGTTTTGGCTGCCAAACACCTCTGGTATATGGCTTATGATTGAAACTCCATCGTTGAGTGTTAAGTTCTGGCTCTGTTTTGTGGTATATTTACCACTGAGACTTATGAATAAGTTATTTTAAGCACAGCAGATTACTTTCCTGATCCAGGTAACATTTCATCGTCACAGTTGGCTGATCATTTATTAATGAGAATGGGTAACCAATAAGCAAAGGAGTCATAAAGGACGAAACTGCAATAAAATAAACCCAGTTATTTTGGAATTGAAATTGTGCAATTGCACTTCTATGTTACAATAGAACAAGCTCTAGCCAAGAGCATCATCGGTTCACTGGTGCAACAAACCCTGTTTTTTCTCTCTTTCAGCTGGCTTGGTATCTTATGTTTGCTGTTCAATGACTTCATCCATTAAATGTTTATAGGTTTTTCAGTTTAAAAAAAAAATTTTCAATTCGTTTTTTTGCAGTTCTGCAATTAGAAAATTGCTTTGTGACATTGCTTTATCATTGCTACATGATTGCACTGGGTAGAAATGTCAACTTATTTTTATCGCCTGTTTGATTTATTTGTGCAATGTCCATTGTTTTAGCACTTAACATAATCTGTCTTGTGTTTGTACTGTATGTTTTGTTTGTGTCAAAGGATGAAAGCCAGGCCTTTGCCATCATTTTTGCATTAGTCTAATTTATTGCAGTTTCCTGATCCCTTTTTCTCATTTGTTATCCTGTTGAATTAATAAATAAATAGCCAACTGCCCAGATGAAACATCAGCTATATCATGGAAAAATAGCTGAGGTAATCTGACTTGTTGGAAGTGATAACTTATTTAATACTATTATAAATTGAAGTGTTGTAACAAAATCTCTTAATGGAGCAATGATGTTTCTTCCTGTGATTGAATAGATTGAACTTGTTCATTACATGTTGGCATCCTGCAGTCAGTACTCCACAAAGTGCGATAATGCTAATACCCATATTCTTCTGAGATGTGGCAAGGCCAGCGTTCGTTGTTTGTTCCTAATTGCCTTACAAGTTAGTGGCTTGCTAGGGCAGTTTTTTAAAAATTTAGAGTACCCAATTCGTTTTTTCCAATTCAGGCAATTGTAGCGTGGCCTATTCACCTAGCTTGCACATTTTTGGGTTGTGGGGGCGAAACCCACGCAAACACAGGGAGAATGTGCAAACTCCACATGGACAGTGACTCGGGGCCGGATCGAACCTGGTACCTCGGTGCCGTGAGGCAGCAGTGCTAACCCACCGCCACCGTGCTGCCCTTTGCTCGGGCATTTCTTTTTTTTAAAATCTTCGAGTACTCAATTATTTTTTTTTCCAATTAATGGGCAATTTAGTATGGGCAATCCACCTAGCTTGCACATTTTTGGGTTGTGGGGGAGAAACCCACGCAAACACGGGGAGAATGTGCAAACTCCGCACGGCAGTGACCCAGAGCCGGGATCGAACCTGGGACCTCGGCGCCGTGAGGCCACAGTGCTAACCCACTGCGCCACCGTGCTGCCCTGCTTGGGCATTTCTGAGAGCAGTTAAGCAAAAGCAACGCAAGGAAAAACCTTTGGCGCCGTGAGTGGTTGGCTCATGAAGTGTTTGTGGCGGAGTCCAGTTCAATCAGGGCATTCAAAAGGAAATGAGTCAGTTATCTGAAAGGAAAGAATGTGCAAGGTTACAGGGCAAAGAGAGGGAAGGGGCACCAGGTGATTAAGAGCTAGTGCAGACATGGGCCAAATGGCCTACTGCGCTGTAGCAATTTGGAGAGTCAATCCCATTGCTGCGGCCTGGAGTCACATGTATGCGAGACCAGGTAAGGATGGCAGATTTCCTTCCCTAAAGGGTATCTATGAACCAGCCCCATGCAGCAGTTGTTCCTATCTGTCCATGTCTCTGTGCCTGTGTTTTTTCAAAATAGCTGCCTTAAGTGTAAAATGTGTCGCTTGATTTTCAATGAGTTTTGGCTACAATTCATATGGATCTGTCTTTGGGTAGAACTTGCATGATCACCATTCACCTCTCCAGACCATTCTATTTTACTTGAAGTTTAAAAATATGTTTTAAAAACCTGTCTTGTAAAGTCTCAGATTTGTAACAATGTTTCCACTTGAGACCCCAAAATTATAATATAAGCACTCCTAAATCGAATAAAAGATTCAGAAGAAACTTCTTTACCCAGGGCGGGAAGCATGTAGAACTTACCACCACGTGCACGTGGTCAGGCAGATTAATAGTGTTGCACTCATATGGAGGAAGCAAAGTAAATGAGAGAGAAAGGAGTAGTATATTCTGATCGAGTGAGATGAAGTCGGGTGGGAAGATGCTTGTGGAGCATAAAGACTGGCAAAGACCAGTTGGGCCAAATGGCCTGTTTTTGTGTAAAATTATGTGAAACCCATCAAAATTTGACGAGTCTATATTTGAAGCATGCTGCTGATTTCATTTGGCTATGTAAAGTTTTATTTAACAAATCTAGAGCAGATTTTGTAGTTATGAACCTGATGCAAGTCTGATTCTTGTCACATCTCTTAAAGGATGCCTTTTCTGCTTTAAAAAAAAAAAAATTTAGAGTACCCAATTATTTTTTTCCAATTACGGGGCAATTTAGCGTGGCCAATCCACCTATCCTGCACATCTTTGGGTTGTGGGGTGAGACCCACGCAGACACAGGGAGAATGTGCAAATTCCACACGGACAGTGACCCAGGGCTGGGAGCAAACCACTGTGCTACCTTGCTGCCATTGTATGGCATAAATACTTTCTGTGAGATTTCAAATAGATATTTTTCAGCCACATCTGGATAGGGTGATTTGCTCGAATTCAGATGGTGTTATTATGCAACATTTTAAAAGCCTATCGTCACAAGAATATATTGATGATTGCACACTAAAGCTTTTTCCCCTTTTTAGTGGAAGTGTTGCACTGTTAATTTTCAGAATATTTTTTTTAATTACCTGGTTAGAATTGTTCCACACATTAGAAGATGTATAGGAGTCTAATGGTTATGGTGCTGGATTGACCACTTGAAAGTTTGTGAATTCAAATTCCATCACAGCAAATGGCAAAAATGAATTCAATAAATATAACTCTAAAAACATCAGAAAATCTAGCAGATTGTGGAAGAAACTTATTTGGTTTGCTGGTGTCCATCAAGGAGTGGAAGCCTTACTACCCTGGCTTCATGAAGCCCAAGTGTGACTTCAGTTTCACTACAATATCTTGTAATCTTTTTACTGTCTTTGAAGGTGCCCTAGCAAGCTACCAGTTGCAAACAATTGCTGTAAAGGTCAATAGTAAGAATTGGACAGACCCATCTAAAATTACCCCTGCATCATCTCAAGATAAAACTGAGGCAATCTTGGCCCAGGCAACCTTTCAAAGTGTTCCTCAGTAAAATGTGGGGACTATCAAGTTGGAAGAATTATCCCACAGGCTAGTAAAGCAGCAGCCTTGAGATGGAAACCTTCCAGGTACTGCCATCATAATCCAAGAATATGTCTTGTATCATCATCAGGATAAACCCTATAGAGATGAGGCCACAGTGATAAAAGTTAGGACCTGGGAGTCCTCCAATTGACCCTGAGACTTCTGACATCACTTCACCTCAGATCAAACTTGTCAGGCACCTGACTGACCATCTACCACACCCTTCAATTGACATTTGAATTCCTCCATGTTGGACAAAATGAGAGAAACAAAGGCACCGATTGTGCTCTGGATGAAGACTTCAGTGTCCTACACCCCTGGCACATTGTCATGTGTAAAATGCATTGCAGAAACGTGTCCAAAATTACTTCAACATTCAGACTCCTTGCACTTTCTGCAGTTTCTATCACTTGAGGATAACTATGAGAGTACCACCACGACACAGGATTGCTGCAGTTCAACATGAGAAGCACACCATCATCACCTCAGGGCATCCAGTGAGGGTTTTAAATGCTGCCTTACCAACAAAACCTATTTTTGCAAGAGCAGTTTTTATGGAAAAAATTCTCAAAGCACTCAGACAATTAAAAAAAAATAAAATCTCTTTATAAAGTACTGCAAAAGGAGAACAATGAAATTGTACATTGTAGCAAAATTTTCTTTGTATTCTAGTACTGCTGAGAAAATCAAGTACAGTATAAAACTGGAATCTTCCTCAGCAAGGAAATGTTGAACTGGTGCAGCTCCACTGAAATTGTGTAGGACCATATTTTCATTTAGACACCGAGAAATTAATTGCCAGTTCCCTAATGGGTGTGACTTGATGGGCTGGATGTAGTTGGCTTGCTTATGAACTGTTGTAATGGTTTCTAGCAGGGTGGTGGCTGATGTAATTTCTGTAATTGCTTGATCATTATATAAACACATGAGAGCTGCTACAATGTTCATCTTGTTGTCTGCTGGCAACGCGGGGCACTGAATGACTGCTTCAATGTTTTGAGCTCCCCTGCAATTCACAGATGCGTTTACAAGGGAACAATCATTCCATCTATTTACTGTTGAACTGCGTTCCTGGGAGATTCGTTCTGAAGTCATTGGCAACCGATTTAATGTCTACATTCAGATTAAGCTTTGCAATAAACAGTCTGGTTTTGTTTTACTGGCTGCATGTGCAGCTTGAGGACTGTACTCTTACAGGCGTACCGATCATTACCTCAGCAAATTCTGAAATGTATTCCTGAGCTGACTTACTTTAATTTGCAGTTTCCATTTCCAATTTTTACCCAATTCATTTGTGTAGGAAGAAGTTTTAGTTGGGCGTTACTTGATGGTGTGATTCCATATTACCATTACCCTCGTTTGGATTAACTCATTAGGAATTCATTGGCCCCATGTTTGTCCCATGCTTGATCCAGATGTGATTAAATGTTTTGAACATCGATCTAGATCAGAAAGTGAATCAAGAGCCCATTCAACAGTGTTCCATCTGGGTTTACATTACATTGATCATGTTCATGAGTCACACTAACCTTACTTGGCTAGCAAATAAGTTCTTGTCATGAGTGATGTAGGGAGTGGTAAGACTGGGAGAAATACAGTTTTACTAGTTCAATCATTTGTTTGGCTGCAACTGTTAATATTTAATTCAGTTGTGAGCTTGGGTTATAGATGGGCTTATATAATTTATCCAGACCTCTTGCTTCATGTTGTTCCCATGTCGACACTGATGGAGCAGGGAGGTAAAGTGGGGTTCCAAAGAGGATGACCCAAGTCAAAGTCGTTATTCCTTATTTCCTGCAGCGAAAGGCTTCACTTATTATTTCACTACTAATGCATTAGAACCTAAATATTGCTGTCAAAAATAAAATATTTGGATGATTGCCTTAGTCTCTTCAAATCTATATTGCACTGGAAGATTATTTTCTTTGTAAAAATACTTAACTTCCTTCACTGCAATCTGCGCTAATGTGCCAAAGTGAAAACTCTCTTTAAATTTCCGAAGTGTTTCTTATGGACACTGACCTAAGATGTAGCAAAATCAAGATTCCCTTTGTCAGCTGCTCCACTGTGGATTTTCTGATTTGATGAACAATTCCTGTATGTTGGAAGGTGCGTCTTTGTTTTCACTTAGATTTGTGTTGTTGGTATGTTGTGCATGTGTTTCCCTTCTTATTATCTCTAGTCCCATTTCTGTTATCGCTGATGTTCCCCATGGATCTCCTATTCCTTATCTACATTCTTCCTCATGGCAACAACATCTGAAAATACGTCTGTTTCCACATGCTCTCTGGTAACACCCAGCTCTACCTCGATACCATTTCCCTTGATCCCACTGTTTTGCAGTCGTATCTAGCACAAATGAAGATGTGGTTATTGAAGGCCATTCATGCCATCCCTATGACATTGCTACAGAAGTCCTTCAAAGTGTTGCCCTAAGTCCAACCAACCACCTTCAGCTGTCCTTCCCTCCATCATAAGGTGGTGACTTTCACTTATGACTATAGTTTTCATTTGGGACTCTTCAGGCACTGAATCAATATGTATTTGATTATATGAAACAAGATCTGCACAGCATTTGAGCTTGAGATGGTAAATGACAAATAACATTCATGCCACACAAGTGCCAGGCAAAGAACATCTCCAACAGGAGAGAATCTAACAATCACCCTTGACATTCAAGGCATTACCATCGCTGAATCCCACCCTATTAACATCCTGGGGTTTGCCAATGACCAGAAACTGAACTGGATTAGCCATATAAATAATGTGGCTTCAAAAGCAGGACAGAGGATGGAAGTTCTGCAGTAACTCGTCTCCTGATTCTCCAAAGCATGTCCACCATCTAAAGGGCACAAGTCAGGAATATGTTGGGATACTCCCCACTTACCTACATTTCCAACAGCATTCAAGAAGCTCGACACCATTCAGGACCAAACTTGATTGGCACCCCATGCACTGTCTTAAATATTCACCCTCTGCACTACCAATGCACAGTGCAGCAATGTTTATCACCGACTGATGCATTGCTGTAACTCAACAAGGCTCCTTCATGAGAACCTTCTAAACCCATGAGCATTACCACCTCCAAGGATAAGGACAGTGGATGCATGGGATCACCACCTGCAAGTTTCCCTCTAACCCAAAAGTTCACACCGGCCTGACTTTGAAGCATATCGCCTTCATTGTTGCTGGAACTAACCCTGGCAGTCTCTTCCTCACAGCATTGTTGGTGTACCCCATACCAGATGAACTGAACAAGTCCAAAAAGTGGCTCACCTGCACCACCACCACCTTTGCAAAAGCAATTCAGGATGAGTAACAAATGCTTGCCTTGCCAGTAATACTCCCGTCCATCATAGAAATTTTAAAATTGACTAGTTTAGGTGATACTGTTATAATAATCTTTTCAAAAGTACCAGGTCAGTAGTCCGAATAATGCAGAACAACAGTTAAACTATCTGATCTGGTATAAGCAAACTCATTTACAGTGATAGAATAAAAACAGTCAGCGCAAATAAATTACATTCTATGTGTTCCAAGTACAAAGATATAATTATAAACATACAATCAAACTATTTAAATCCACAGAATCAATTCTCTTGTACAGATTGCACAAGGATGTTTGAAAGTATAGGGACAAAATTGTAGTTGATTTATTTATTTTTAAATTATCTGAGTGATTCTTTGAGGTTTGGGATGAAGGCAGTAGCTATCCCAGCGTTGTCATTATTTTCAGATTGCTAGGCGGATTTAATCCGTTGTTAGACTGACCAGTATTTAATCTGTCGTTGTATTGTTGGCTTCTTGGTTGTCAACATTCTGGTTTGGCTCCAAATGGAGACCTGGCATTATGTAGATTATGGGCAACTGAATCAATCGTCATTCCTAAATCCAATGTGACCTTTTCGTGCATTTCTTCAGTGAAAATGTTGAAATTGTTTTTGTATTCACTGTTGGTTTCTGTTTCGAATGCAAAGCCCAGAGCATGTCTTTAGGTGTGCTTGTTACAATTGATTGTCAATTCTTGCCAGATATGGTTGCATTTGTAGACTTCTTCTTTCATGTTGAGTTTCTTTAGGCATATTGGCAGTTTCCCTTGGCTGTCCCCCCATTCTCCTGGTCACTTTTCTTCATAATCTTTCAAAAATGTTGATTTATGATACCTTGGTCAAAAAATTGAATTTTCAAAGCCTTGTTTCTTTTGGTAGATAGATGCATTTAATTCTCTCATCTCACTACCAGTACTTAGGAAGTTTAACCACTTGCAATGTAGGCAAACCCAAATTTAGACACTGAGATCTGTACCCCTCCCTTGTCCAGGAATGTCAAAGGCAATTGTGGCATCCCTATTTTTGCCCAACTAGAATCATTTATTTCAGAACAGATTTGGAATTAAATATGTAATCTTCTGATTTGCTTAATGTTGCACTGTTGTGTTTTTACCTACTATGCAAGTGGAGGAACTCTTGCATTACTAAAATTGATGGCTGTAAATAGTGATGTAACATGTTGTCATGATGCAATAATTGCACCTGGATCGGGGAGTGTTACATAAATTGACCAGCTGCAGTGAGATGGTGCACAGACACCTAAACCGGACATCCTCCTGCAGCTTTATTGGAGGCAAGTAGCTGGCATAAAGTTGAAAAGCATTGAAAATAGCAAATTTTGAAAATGTCCAACGCATTGTAATAGCGATCATCCTGAGTATCACAATTTACAGTAAACAGAAAGGAATGAAGTGGAATCATGAGCATTGAAACAAAATCTCTTATTCCTTCACAGGAAATGGCACTGCTTAAAGAAGTTCGGCCTCTTCACATTATCCCACCTCAGTTAATGCAGCCTTTGAAGCCACAAGTTCCTGGCCGCTTGATAGTGAATCAAATTGAGTTGGTGGAACGCTTGCTGAAGGAGCTGGGGACAGAAAATAGTGGCTTCACTATAGAAAATGTCATGAAGGTGAGTGAAGACCTGCAACATCAGGCTAACCTGAGATGACATGGGGGCATAGGAATTGGGAGCAGAAGTAGGCAATTCAACCCTTCGAACCTGTTCCGCCATTCAATCAGATCATGGATGATCTCTTCTGGGTCTCAAATCCACCTCCCCAACTGTTGCCCAAACCCTGCGCCGAACAGTTCCACAACCGGGTCTTGAAGCCCACCATCACCCCCTTAACTCAAATTTAGTGTTTTCCAATCTGAGAAAGTCGTACAGGTCCCCCAGTCACGCTGCCACCCCCGGCGGAATATCCAACCTCTAATTTAGAAAGATACTTCGGGCAAGTAGAGAGGCGAAGGCCACAACATCGGCCCCCCTCCCCTCCAGCAACTCGGCATTTCCAATACCCCAAAGATCACCACCATTGCGTCTGGCCTGACCTCCGCCCCCACAATTTTAGATAACGTCTCTAACACCGCTTCCCTGTACCTCGTCAACATCTCACAACCCCAGAACATGAGCATGTGATTCATTCTCCCAAGCCCCCACACACACGCACACTCTCTCTCTCTTCCCACAGTCATGAGCCACCCCTTGAAAGAACCCACTCATCCGTGCCGGGTCATATTTACCCTGTGCACCACCTTGAACTGAATCAAGCTCATCCTTGCACAGGAGGAGGTTGAATTCACCCTTCCTATCGCTTCTCACCATTGTCCCCAGCCTTCTCTGCCTACTCCCCCCACAACTCCTCCCATTTGTTCTTGATCCTCACCACTTGCTCCCCCCCCCCCCCCCCCCCCCCCAACCCGGGAGCAACAGTTGCTCTAATAGGTTGTACTCCGGCAACCTGGGAAACATCCTCCATGCCTTTCGTGCAAAGTCCCTTGCCTCAATGTATCTAAATTCACTCCCCCTCAGTAACTCAAACCTCTTCGCCAACTCCTCCAGACCTGCAAATTGCCCGTCCAAATACAAGTCCCTCACCTTCATCAACCCTGCCTCCCTCCACTTCCCATCCATCTCCCCCGGCTTAATCATGTGGTTCCCGCACAGTGGTGTCAACGCCGACATCCCCTCCAACATAGTGTCTCCGCATCTGAATCCAAACCCAAAATGCCAGCTATACCACCAGGCTGGAAAAGGGATAAGAACCGTGGCAGCACATTCAACTTTACCACCTGAACCCTCCCTTTTAGTGTCAGGTATAACGTATCACATCTCTTAAAATCCCCCCTAATCTCCTCCTCCAATGATAAATTCCACCTGTGCATCATAGCCCATTCGCTCATCACCTGAATCCCCAAGTACCTGAACTTTTTCCTAGCTACCTTAAATGGCAACATCCCCAAGTTGGCCCCCTGCCCCGCCGCATTTCACCAGAAATACCTTGCTCTTCTCGACATTTAACTTATACCCAGAAAAGGCCCCAATCCTCCAATTTACCATGAGCCTACCCATATTCTTCTGACGGGTCCGACAAGAACAGGCTGTCTGCGTACAGCGACACTCACTGCTCTCAGTTCCCCCTCCCAATTCCCTGCCACCCCACAGACCCCCTGTGGGTCATCGCCAAGGGCTTAATCACCAGCACGAACAACGGCAACAGCGGACCCCCATTCCTCCTTACCCTGTGCAGCCCAAAGCTCCGTGAACCAATCCCCTTTGTACATATACTTGCCACTGGGGCTACTGATGCGCCAATGCCAGGAACTTTGGGTCAAACCTCAAATAAATACCTCCACTTCACCTGATCAAAAGCCTTCTCTGAATCCATAGAAACAATGATCTCTAACGCCTGCCACACTGACAGTCATAACCACATTTAACAGCCTCCTGATGTTACTGGAGAGTGACCACCCCTGGCACGCATCCCTCCATCCTCCCCGCCACCAACGTAGCCAGCATTTTCATGTCCCTGTTTAACAACAAAATGGGCTTATGCGACTTGGGGCTCGACCTGTCCACACACAATTAAAATCTCCATCCATAATCAACTGGTGCATATCCAGGTCCGGGAGTGCTCCCAGTAAACCCCTCACAAACTCCACATCATCCCAATTTGGTGCGTATACAGTGTATCAATCTCTTTTAGTATTTTGTACACCTTGATCAGATCCCCTCTCATCCGTCTAAACTCCAGCGAATATAAGCCCAAACCAAACTGTTTAATCTCTCCTCCTACGTCAACCCTTTCATCCTCGGAATCAATCTGGTGAACCTCCTCTCGACTGCCTCCAGTGCCACCACATCCTTCCTCAAATAAGGAGACCAAAACTGGACACAATATTCCAGATGTGGTCTGACCCACATAATTGTAACATCACATTTCTACTTTTATACTCCAGTCCTTTTGCAATAAACACAAACATTCCATTTGCCTTTTTAATTATCTGCTGTACCTGCATAATGACTTTCTGCGATTCATGAACAAAGACACTGCAATCTCACTGCCCAGACATATTTTGAATCTGCTTTTCATTTTAATAATTTGCTTTTCTAATTTTTCAGCCAAAATTGATAAATTCACACTTGTCTACATTAAATAGCATCTGCAAAATTTTGGCCCAATGTCCTAGCCTATCTGTAAAATCTTTATCTCCTCTTCACTGCCAGCTTTCCCACCTAATTTAGTATTATCTGCAAATTTTGCTGTCTTACATTCTGTCCCTGCTTGCAGATCATTTATATAAATTGTAAACAGTTGAGGTCTGAGGACTGATCTCTGCAGCACCCCGCCAGTTACAGTTCACCAGCCAGAGAAGGACCCATTTATCCCGATCCTCTGCTTTCTGTCAGTCAGGCAATCCTCAATCCAATCTAGTATTCTACCCCACAATCCACTGCTAGCTCACCTTCTGGATCAGTCTTTCATGCGGCACCTTATCAAACGCCTGCTGGAAGTCTAGATATACCACACCCACAGGTTCCCCATTATCCACCTTGCTGGTTACACCCTCAAAGAACTCGAGCAAGTTTATCAGGCGTGACTTGCCCTTCATAAAACCATGCTGACAGTGATGGATTGAGCTTTGTATTTCCAAATGTTCAGTCACCCCTCACCCTTAATGATTGATTCCAGCATAGAGATCAAGCTAACCGGTCTATAGTTATCTACTTTTTTGCCCCTCTCCCCTTTTGAATAGGGGCATCATATTAGCGTGTTTCCAATCCACCGGGACCCTTCCAGAATCCAGAGATTTCTGAAACATCAAAACCAATGCATCCACTATCTCCGCTGCCACCCCTCTTACTACCCTAGGGTGCAGGCCATCGTGTTCTGGAAACTTATCTGCCTTTAATCCCATCAGTTTATTCAATACCTTCTCCCTAGTGATAGTTATTGCACCAGGTTCCTCTGCATTAACTCAGTTTTGGGAAATTTTTATTATCTTCTATCGTGAAGACCGAGGCAAAATATTGGTTCAATATCTCCACCATCTCTGTGTTACCCATTATTACCTCACCAGTATTGTCCTCAAAAGGGCTAACATTTGCTTTAGCTATTCTCGTCCTCTTTATATACTTAGAAAAGCTTTTAGTATCTGTGTTTATGTTTTCTGCTAGTTATGCCTTCCTTGACTTCTTGTTAAGGCATGGAATGTCTTTCTCCCTTTTACAATTCCTCTTCCTCTCAAATGTACTTTAATTGAGTGATATTTAATACCTCCCTGAACATCTGCCATTGTTACTCAACTGTCCCAACCCTCAATTAGTTGTGTCCAGTCTACTTGGGCCAACTCTTTTCTCAGGCCTGTATAATTACCTCTGCCCAATGCTAAAACTCTAGTATGGCACTCCGCCTTCTCTTGCTCAATCTGAATTTGAAATTCCAGCATGCTGTGACCGCTCCTTCCAAGAGGACCCTTAACGACAAGACTATTTATCAACCCTTCTACGTTACCTAATACTAAATCTAAAATAGCCTGCTCCGTCGTTGGCTCTATAACATATTGCTCAAAGAAAAAAATCCCCCATCCACTCTATGAAATCTCCCTCGAGGCTACCCGTGCCAATTTGATTAATCCAGTCAATATGCATATTAAAATCACCCATGACTACTGTTGTGCCCTCCTCGCATGCCCTCAGTATTTCCCACTTTGGAAGTATTGCCCGGGGGGCCTGTAAATTACTCCTGCCAAGGAGTTTTTTTCCCTTGTTTTTTGATTTCCGTAAGACCATAAGATATAGGAGCAGAAATTAGGCCATTCGGCCCATTGAGTCTGCTCTGCCATTCAATCATGGCTGATGTGTTTCTCATCCCCATTCTCCTGCCTTCTCCCCATAACCCTTGATCCTGTAATTAATGAAGAACCTATCTACCTCGGTCTTAAAGGCACCTAGTGATTTTACCTCCACAGCCTTCTGCAGCATAAATTTCCATAGATTCACCACCCTCTGGCTGAAGAAATTCCTCCTCATCAGTTTTAAAGGATTGTCCCTTCAGTGTGAGGCTGTGCCCTCGAGTTGTAGTTTTTCCTACTAGTAGAAACATCCTCTTCACGACCACTCTATCTAGGTCTCCCAATATCCTGTAAGTTTCAGTAAGATACACTCATCCTTCTAAACTCAGAGTACATATCCAGAGCCCTCAACAGCTCCTCAGAGGACAAGCTCTTCATTCCAGGGATCATTCTGGACCCTTTCCAAGGCCAGCATATCCGTCCTTCGATATGGGTCCCAAAACTGCTCACAGTACATCCAGCAGAGGGCAGCAGAGCAGAGCTTCTGATTGGCTGTTCCGGGGAGATTTGCATACGTGCAGTGCGGTCAGCGTAAGTTGAAGGTGCACCTGCACAAGTGACCCAAGGAGTTTGACGGAAGGCAAGCATCCAGCAGAGGGCAGCAGAGCAGAGCTTCTGATTGGCTGTTCCGGGGAGATTTGCATACGTGCAGTGCGGTCAGTGTAAGTTGAAGGTGCACCTGCACAAGTGACCCGAGGAGTTCAACGGAAGGCAAGCATCCAGCAGAGGGCAGCAGAGCAGAGCTTCTGATTGGCTGTTCCGGGGAGATTTGCATACGTGCAGTGCGGTCAGCGTAAGTTGAAGGTGGTTTGTGAAGGGGCTGTTCTCGAGTGACAGCTTTACCCGAAACACTACTTACGTAGTGTCTCCCACCCATCCTCCTCCTCTAACCAAAAAGAAAGTTCTGTCCGTTGGATTGCTAAACTAACAAGGTTTTTATTTTTATTTTTCAGTAGTTGGGAAGTTAGTTCAGTGGGAATGGAGGCTAGGGCAGTTGAATGTTCCTCCTGCAGAATGTGGGAGGAAAGGGTCATCTCTAGTGTCCCTGCTGACTACATCTGCGGGAAGTGCACCCAACTCCAGCTCCTCGAGAGCCGCGTTAGGGACCTGGAGCTGGATGAACTTCGGATCATTCGGGAGGCGGAGGAGGTTATTGAGAGGAGTTATAGGGAGGTAGTCACACCTCAGATAAAAGAAGAAGGTAGATGGGTTACCGTCAGGGGAGGGAGAGGGAACCGGCAGGCAGTGCAGGGATCCCCTGTGGTCGTTCCCCTCTATAACAAGTATACCGTTTTGGATACTGTTGCGGGGGACGACTTACCAGGGGTAAGCAATAGGGCACAGGTATCTGGCACAGAGTCTGTCCCTGTTGCTCAGAAGGGAAGGGAGAAGAGGAACAGAGCACTTGTCATTAGGGACTCCATAGTTAGAGGAACAGACAGGGGGTTCTGTGGGAACGAAAGAGACTCACGGTTGGTGTGTTGCCTCCCAGGTGCCAGGGTTCGTGATGTCTCTGATCGTGTTTTTGGGATCCTTAAGGGGGAGGGGGAGCAGCCCCAAGTCGTGGTCCACATAGGTACCAACGACATAGGTAGGAAGAGAGATGGGGATTTGAGAGAGAAATTCAGGGAGCTAGGGTGGAAGCTGAGAGCTAGAACAAACAGAGTTGTTATCTCTGGGTTGTTACCCGTGCCACGTGCTAGCGAAGTGAGAAATAAGGAGAGAGAGGAGTTGAACACATGGCTATAGGGATGGTGCAGGAGGGAGGGTTTTAGTTTCCTGGATAATTGGGGCTCATTCTGGGGTAGGTGGGACCTCTACAAACAGGATGGTCTTCACCTGAACCAGAGGGGTACCAATATCCTGGGGGGGAGATTTGCTAGTGCTCTTCGGGGGGGTTTAAACTAATTCAGCAGGGGGATGGGAACCTAAATTGTAGTCCCAGTGTACAGGATGTTGAGAGTAGTGAGGTCAGGGATAGGGTTAAAAGTTCGAAAGAGGGCACCGGCAAGCAGGACGCTGGTTTGAAGTGTGTCTACTTCAACGCCAGGAGCATCCGGAATAAGGTTGGTGAGCTTGCAGCATGGGTTGGTACCTGGGATCTCGATGTTGTGGCGATTTCGGAGACGTGGGTAGAGCAGGGACAGGAATGGTTGTTGCAGGTTCCAGGATTTAGATGTTTCTGTAAGAACAGAGAAGATGGTAAAAGAGGGGGGGGGTGTGGCATTGTTAATCAAGGAAAGTATTACGGCGGTAGAAAGGACGTTTGAGGACTCGTCTACTGAGGTAGTATGGGCCGAGGTTAGGAACAGGAGAGGAGAGGTCACCCTGTTGGGAGTTGTCTTTCGACCTCCGAATAGTTCCACAGATGTAGAGGAAAGGATTGCAAAGATGATTCTCGACAGGAGCGTGAGTAACAGGGTAGTTGTTATGGGGGACTTTAACTTTCCAAATATTGACTGGAAATACTATAGTTCGAGTACTATAGATGGGTCAGTTTTTGTACAGTGTGTGCAGGAGGGTTTTCTGACACAGTATGTAGACAGGCCAACAAGGAGCGAGGCCACATTGGATTTGGTACTGGGTAATGAACCCGGCCAGGTGTTAGATTTAGATGTAGGTGAGCACTTTGGTGATAGTGATCACAACTCGGTTATGTTTACTTTAGCAATGGGCAGGGATAGGTATATACCGCAAGGCAAGAATTATAGCTGGGGGAAAGGCAATTATGATGCTATTCGGCAAGATTTAGGATGTATAGGATGGGGAAGGAAACTGCAGGGGATGGGTACAATCGAAATGTGGAGCTTTTTCAAGGAACAGCTACTGCGTGTCCTTGATAAGTATGTACCTGTCAGGCAGGGAGGAAGTTGTCGAGCAAGGGAACCGTGGTTTACTAAGGAAGTTGAAGCACTTGTCAAGAGGAAGAAGAAGGCTTATGTTAGGATGAGACATGAAGGCTCAGTTAGGGCACTTGAGAGTTACAAGTTAGCCAGGAAGGACCTAAAGGGAGAGTTAAGAAGAGCGAGGAGAGGACACGAAAAGTCGTTGGCGGATAGGATCAAGGAAAATCCTACGGCTTTCTATAGGTATATCAGGAACAAAAGAATGACTAGAGTAAGATTAGGGCCAATCAAGGATAGTAGTGGAAAGTTGTGTATGGAATCAGAGGAGATAGGGGAAGCGTTAAATGGATATTTTTTGTCAGTGTTTACACTGGAGAAAGACAATGTTATCGAGGAAAACACTCGGGTTCAGTCGACCAGGCTAGATGGAATTGAGGTTCAAAAGGAGGAGGTGTTAGCAATTTTGGAAAATGTCAAAATAGATAAGTCCCCTGGGCCAGATGGGATTTATCTTGGGATTCTCTGGGAAGCCAGGGAGGAGATTGCAGAGCCTTTGTCCTTGATCTTTGTCGTCTTTGTCGACAGGAATAGTGCCGGAAGACTGGAGGATAGCAAATATTGTCCCCTTGTTCAAGAAGGGGAGTAGAGACAACCCTGGTAATTATAGACCTGTGAGCCTTACTTCGGTTGTGGGTAAAATGTTGGACAAGGTTATAAGAGATAGGGTTTATAATCATCTTGAAAAGAACAAGTTGATTAGCGATAGTCAACACGGTTTTGTGAAGGGTAGGTCATGCCTCACAAACCTTATTGAGTTTTTTGAGAAGGTGACCAAACAGGTGGATGAGGGTAAAGCGGTTGATGTGGTGTATATGGATTTCAGTAAGGCGTTTGATAAGGTTCCCCACGGTAGGCTATTGCAGAAAATAAGGAGGTATGGAATTGAAGATGATTTAGCGGTTTGGATCAGTAATTGGCTAGCTGAAAGAAGACAGAGGTTGGTGGTTGATGGCAAATGTTCATCCTGGAGTTCAGTTACTAGTGGTGTACCGCAAGGATCTGTTTTGGGGCCACTGCTGTTTGTCATTTTTATAAATGACCTGGAAGAGGGTGTAGAAGGATGGGTTAGTAAATTTGCAGATGACACGAAGGTCGGTGGAGTTGTGGATAGTGCTGAAGGATGTTATAGGATACAGAGGGACATAGATAAGCTGCAGAGCTGGGCTGAGAGGTGGCAGATGGAGTTTAATGCGGAAAAGTGTGAGGTGGTTCACTTTGGAAGGAGTAACAGGAATGCAGAGTACTGGGCTAATGGCAAGATTCTTGGTAGTGTAGATGAACAGAGAGATCTCGGCATCCAGGTACATAAATCCCTGAAAGTTGCCACCCAGGTTAATAGGGCTGTTAAGAAGGCATATGGTGTGCTAGCCTTTATCAGCAGGGGGATTGAGTTTCGGAGCCACAAGGTCATGCTGAAGCTGTACATAACTCTGGTGCAGCCGCACCTGGAGTACTGCGTGCAGTTCTGGTCACCACATTATAGGAAGGATGTGGAAGCTTTGGAAAGGGTTCAGAGGAGATTTACTAGGATGTTGCCTGGTATGGAGGGAAGGTCTTACGAGGAAAGGCTCAGGGAATTGAGGTTGTTTTCGTTAGCGAGGAGAAGGCTGAGAGGTGACTTAATAGAGACATATAAGATAGTCCGAGGGTTAGATAGGGTGGACAGTGAGAGTCTTTTTCCTCGGATGGTGATGACCAACACGAGGGGACATAGCTTTAAATTGAGGGGTGATAGATATAGGACAGATGTCAGAGGCAGTTTCTTTACTCAGAGATTAGTAGGGGTGTGGAACGCCCTGCCTGCAACAGTAGTAGACTCGCCAACTTTAAGGGCATTTAAGTGGTCACTGGATAGACATATGGATGAAAATGGAATAGTGTAGGTCAGATAGGCTTCAGATGGTTTCACAGGTCGGCGCAACATCGAGGGCCGAAGGGCCCGTACTGCGCTGTAGTGTTCTATGTTCTATGGGGTCTGACCAGAGTTTATGCAGCCTCAACAGTACATCCCTGCTCTTGTATTCTAGCCCTCCCAATGTGATTGATTCAACATTTTATCCCTTAGTACCAACATAATTTCTTAATACAACCTTGATGTCATCTTTAACCAATAAAACAACTCCACATCTGTCTATTGTACCAAGTACCCTTGGACATTCAACTCCCCAGTCCCGGTCCTCCTGTAACCATGTTTCTGTAATCCCCACCAAATCACAGCATTTTGTCTCTCTTTGTGCTGTCAGCTCACTGATCTTATTCTGAATGTTGTATGTATTTAGGTACAAGGTTTTTAAATATGTCCTGATTTGTCTTTTCCTTGCAGGATTTTTTTGTGCACTATGCTAATTATAATGTGGTATTAGCTGGTTATTTTTTAAAACTTTCTTGATCTACCAGACAACATATTTTCAGTGAAAGTTGTAAACTGTAATATAAAAATATATTTGGCAATTATTGGTATTTAATTTTTTTTAAAAACTACTTTGTTACCCAATATTAAAACAAAATAGAAAGTGCTGGATAATTCCAGCAGTTGAGTTAGCATTTGCAGAGAGAACAGAAAAGTTAATGTTTCAGTTGTACAATCCCCAGCTAATGAACTATCGACCCCTTACCTTCTCTTTTCTCTGCAGATGCTCACAAACTTGCCTGAGCGGTTTTGGATTTTGGTTTGGATTTTTAGCCTCTGCCGTTTTTGTTGCTTTAAGTATAGATAATTCTTACCGTGTGTATTTATACAGATATTAACTAAATTCGTAGAATTAAAGCTTGTTTTTTGATTACAAGCACCCAAGAGCTCTGTTGAATAACACCTGAAAGGCAGGCTCTTGTGCTCATGGTAACCAAAAGCAATAGGTCAGGTGAAGGCCATAATATACTTTGGTGTTTTCTAAACCCTGGCCCATATCACTAGATAGTTCCTGCCTCAACTCCACAGTCATGTAAGCTTCAGGAAAATGCAAAAGTTATTTCAGAATCAATGGAATAAACGCCGAGAAAATTCCTTTCCGATCCATTTAGGTGATTGAACACAGTCCACGAGATCATACTGGCTATGCACTAACAATTAATTCATTTGCTTTCTTTGTATTATGAATTCTTTACTGCATTCAGGAGCTAGTGTAGCTTATTGAAAGCATGTGGAGAGCCAGTACACACTATACAAGCTGGTAAAGAATTTGAGGCCTACCACTCTCTGGGAAAAGATGAACCACCTAATATCTAGTCTATTCATATTTTTGAGTAAAACAAATGAATGGCCCCATGTCATCAGAACAGCACTGAAAGGAATGAAAAACGACAAAGCAGTAGGATTGGATAAGATACCAGCACAAGTATGGACCTGCTTGGTGCATATTGACTCTAGGTCTTGAACAGGCTACTTATTAGGGTTTTGATTGGACAGAAAATTGCAAAGGGATGGAGAAAATCTGTTTTGGTACCAATATTTAAAGGAAAAGCAGACATCCATGATTGGAAAAACTATCAAGGAATTAAATTCCTATCACATACCTTCAAGATATGGGAGTCATGGAACAGATACTGAGAAAAATAATGCAAATCCATGAAAATCCATTCAGATTCATGCTGCAAAGAAGCAACACAGTTGCCATTTGTTTTTGAGACGAGATGGAGAAATATCAGGGAGTCTGATGTAACGTGAAGATTATATTAATTGATCTAGAGAATGTTCATGACTGGGTGCCTCGGGAGGAAGTATGGAGATGTACTATAATTTGTGGGGTACCTGAGAAGTACATACAGCTGTTACAGGGTGTATATAAGTAGTGTCAGAAAACTTAGAAGCATGACACTGAGGGAGATTGAGTTGGATTGCACAAGATTGACATTGAGCCCCTTCCTGTTCCGGATTGTCATAAATATTCTGAGTAAGTGAGACAGGATGTTTCTCGGCAAATTATGTTTGCAGATTACATTTCTCTATGTGATGGGGATAATGAGAACATGTTTGAATATCTGGAGAAAAGCTCTGGAAGAACGGAATATGAAAACCAGTGGTCCAATTTATGGGCTGTCAATTTGAACCGAGGGATGAGGATCAGAGTGAAGGTATAAAGATTAGGAATGAAGATTTTGAAAAAGTGAGTAGTTTCAAGTACCAGGGATCAGTGGTAACAGAAAATGCATGGATGGAAGTGTTGATTAAACAATGAATTTGCTCTGGTTGGAGTAACTGGAAATGTAGTGGTGTGCAATCTAATAGCACAGTACTGCTGATTGCCGATTGGGCACCACTAGTAATGAGTCTCCAAGCTGATCCACAACTTTTTGATTGCAAGGTTGGTTACAGTTCCAAACACACATTCTATTTGTATACCTAACTCGACCTACTGTGAAATTTGCAATATTTCTGGTCGCCGTATTGTGACTTCTTTTCCCCTGTTGGTTGGGGAGGGCCTACATGTTAACATCATGAAAAGTCCATTTACAGGCTAGCTGAGTGAACTTGCCCTTGAGAACAAATATTTTCTTTTCTATAGATTCTGCAGCAGGTTTCCAGCCTGTTGCCAGATGCTATAGCTTGGGGGTGTCAAGCGTGGCCAACCAGAAGACATTTGTGTTTTTAACTGCCTATCATAGGTGCATTTGAAAGATTTACAGCTTAATAATCAACCTGTTTGGCCACACCAGCTGCCGTGCCACGTAGGTCATGGCAGCTTCCGTGGTTATGAAGTGGGACTCAGTCTCGGAACTAGAGGTAGGGAGCATGCTACCCCTATGCAAAAAGACCTTCCCAGACGTTGTACACTCCCTAAATCTGTATTTTATACATTTTATGTCGATATAAAAATTGTTGTTTTAGAATTCCTCATCCAAAAGTCAGAATTCCACCAAATGGCAGAAACTTCTCATCCCTGTATTCTGAACCTCATGAGAAGTTGGTGGTCGGTGTTGCACGTTTTACTTGAGTGTATTACGCGTTTATTGGAGTGTATTAACACGCCTCCGTTTAAAGGCCGTGTGCTTAACACTACTACAGCTCTGTGTATGTATTTTCAGCTCGGAGTCGCCAGGTGCCGTATTTAGACACCTCACAAGTATTTCAAGGTCAGGTTCAAAGTAATAAAACTATACACCGATTAGTAAGTTCAAACGATTGATATTTATTATACAAATATAATAAATACGCATGCATACGCTAAAGACTAATACTTATTTCTACTATTAAACGACTAAGTACTTATCTAAGTAGGAACCAGCAAGGTCAGGGGACAAGGCCTTTGTTCCTTTCTGGGCTGCACCTTCTGTTCTCTGATAGTCGGATAATGTATAAGCAATGCCGGGTTCACGTAGCGAGCGTCGTTTTGGCACTTACTGAACGATGGCTGGTGCTCAACGGCTGGTGATGGAAGACAGGATCAACGGCTGGAGTCGGAGTCAGAACAGCAAGCCGGAGCAACAACAGGCAGCGAGGCCGGAGCAAAACAGCAACGGAGCCGGAGCACAACAGACCTGGGCCGAGCCGGAGCACAACAGACCTGGGCCGGAGTCAACAGACAGAACCATGTGCGGGGTCTACCTTTATAGGTCCCCCAATGTCCGTGCCTTTTCGGGGCGGGCCTCTACCTGCCATGTATCGATTGGGTCATTTCCCAATCGATATCTTACAAATCCCCCAATCTGAGGGTTTCTTCTCGATGGGTGGGGCGGTCTCTAGGGTGCTGGTGCTGTTTTGTCTGGGCGTCCACTCAAAGTATCCATTCAAAATCAAATGTTGCTATTGTGTGGGCCCAGATCTGGATCGCCTCATTACTATGCAAAGCGTTTTGCTATTTACACCTTTGGTTGAGACCTGGCCATAAACTAGTTTCGATACGTGCAGAATGCTAATTAGCCTTTGCAAACTGCTTGTCCTGGCTAAGACTGTTTTCTCCCTACAGCCTTAGCAGTTCTCCATTTTGTTAGACCAGTGTCCATCTTAGGTGGCTACATTGGCTAAAATGGGATCACATTGGAAAATAGTTTTTGAAGCACTGCTGCAGTCCTTCACTGCTTCACATGAACAGAAAATAGCATGGTCATGTTCTGTTTTTAGTATGACTTTCATCCTGTATTACGTGCATTAACTGCATTGAATGCTGAAACAGCACAGCGCCAGGGTCCCAGACTCTCTTCCAGCTTGGGTCACTATCTGTGCGGAGTCTGCACGTTCTCCCCGTGTCTGCATGGGTTTCCTTTGGGTGCTCCAGTTACTTCCCTTTGAATTCTCCCTCTGTGTGCCCGAACAGGTACCGGAATGTTGTGACTAGGAGCTTTTCACAGTAACTTTATTGCAGTGTTAATGTAAGCCTACTTGTGACAATAAAGATTATTAATTGGGTGAATTGGACATTCTGAATTCTCCCTCGGTGTACCCGAACAGGTGTCATAGTATGGCAACGAGGGGTTTTTCACAGTAACTTAATTGCAGTGTTAATGTACGCCTACTTGTGAGACTAGGTCACTTTCGTGATTTGTTATAAATGCATTGGCCCAATGTCTTGATGATAATAGAAGATAAACAAAAGAAAAAGTAACAAGAACAGAGAATGGCTCTGTTTTCTTGGGTCTTGCAACAAATCTGTAGGGAGAAAAAACGGAGTATAGAGTCCGTTTGACTCTTCATCAGAAATAGAGGGAAAATGTATTAGATATTAAGCTGTATCTGCTAGAGATTGCAACAAGATGTAGCAACCTTTGGAAAAGAGACAGAAGGCCTGGTGTTGTGAGGAGAGGGGTGGTGGTGGGAAGGGAGGGTTTTTGCATTGAGCCAATAAATGTATGGGTTTTTTTTCCACGAGTTTAAGATGGAAGATAAAAATTAGTCTAAAGTTGTTGAGCTCAAATGTTGAGGGCTGGAACATGCCTAATTGGAAGATGAAAACAAGTAATGCTCCTGCCACTTGAATTCTTAATAATTCCACCTGTTTCTCAAGGCCAAGAAGCATTTGCATTTCAGTATAGATCACAAAAATACTATAATTAAATAATTACTGTCACAAAAAAGTTCCTCCCTCACTCCCTCCTCTGTTGAAGAAGAAATTTGTTCTTTGGAATACGTTTTCTGGGAAACATAACTTACATTCTTAACTCCTGCCTTAGCTTAAAAAATATTTTTTTTTTTTTTTTACAAATAATGCAACCTTCAAAACTGGTACAGTACAGCATAAATTCTTCTGCATATGTGAATACAGAAAAAGACAGGAGAACACCAACACTGTTATTTCAGCTTCATCAATAAATTTGATGCTTTATACCAGGGCACCCAGTGAATGGATAAACTAAAGAATGAGGGGAACAAGGATAAAGCTGTGAAAACATGGTAAAGATGGTGCACACCTTCATGTAAAGCCACAGAAAGCGCAGGATAAGTTTTTAATGCCCTGTTCGGGTGTGCACCAAAACACCCCCCAAATTCCATTATAGCAGAGATACCCATGGTCAGAGTTAGGAGGCGAGTTCCTGATTGAGTTTGAAAATTGGCTGCCATGACATGGTGGTCTCACCCCCACAACCCAAAGATGTACAGGGTAGCTGGTTGGCCATGCTAAATATCTCCTTAATTGGAAAAATGTAAAAAATGAAAATTGGCTGCCATGTTTTGGTAACCTTGACTTGGAGGCTGGGTGTGTCAGATTCGATGGAGCACAATGAATCTGGCCTTCAAGGCCAGGGGTTGGCTGAGCCACCGATCGCTGGTCTTGTAAGGTCCTAGTCACGATTCTTGAGGGATTGGGGTGGCCAAGTGGGTTGAGTCATACCCCCACCTCCTGGGGCCTAGGCTGTAGATCACGGATTACCCGGGCGTCAGAGGTCAGAGAGACTGCATGGTGGTGGCGATGTGCCTCATGCTTCGATCATGAGATCCTGAAGGCCGCTTGCTGATCTTCCTTTTGTCCTATAATTAAACTTACAATTCTTCTATAATCTTGGACGTTACTCCAAATAACGTTTTTTGAGGGATTTTTAAAAATCTTTATTTGAATTGAAGAATCAGGGTCTTTATATTTCGATGACCTGGGTAGATTTTGTAGCCTGTGAGGGGGGGGGGGGGGGGGGGGGGGGGGGCGCCTTCTGACTCTTCCTTGAGGTTAAGCTTTCTTTCACTTTGCTCTCTCTCTCTGTCGTCTTCGTTTAATTTATTAGAACAAGAAGATTTAGTAATGGTGCACGCGGAGATGAGATTGCTTCATTTGTGGTTGCTTTGCTGAGAGGGATTGCTCGTGGTATAATTCCTGTGGTCATTCTGAGTCAGTTTGGCTTCTGTCCCTTGGGGGTTCTTACTCTTTCTCTCTTCATTCGGGTGAGCAGGGTCCTGTTTCTAATCCTGGCTTGGTCCAGTGGTTCAGGTGAGGTTCCCCTGGTTATACCAGGGAGCAGGGAATAGGCCCTCCCTCCCAGGGATCCCAATTGTTGGTTGTCGTCTTGTGTAATAATGTAATTATCCTCCTCTTAGTATAAGTGGGGAAAGGTGCTTTGCCCTGGATGGGATGGGGAGATGTATAGATTTGGCTGGGGTGCAGGCTTTTGAGTGTGCTGGAATTCCCAGGGTTATAGTTTCATGTGTGTCAGGTTGTGTTGGGCTAGGCCATCTTCAGTGCATCCGTTGCCCTTGGGGGTTTGGTACGTCCCTTCTCGAGGGTGCTTGTTGAGGGCATCCTGGAAGATTGGGTTTTGCTTCTTCGGTGCATGGGGTCCTCTGGATGAGCCGAGTGGATATCCTGTCTTCTCCCTGGGGGTTAGAGCACCTTGTTTGATTGAGTGGCCTGTCCCACTATTCATTCGTGATTGCTTGGTGTTCACCAGGGAAATAGAGAACCTGGGTTAAGTCCTGATTCCTTGTTATCCTGTGGGTTAGTTCTGGTAGCTCTAGCTCTTCTCTTTTTATTTGTTCCTTTCTTGGAAGGCTCTGAAGTTTCGATCATAATTCAAACATGTTGCCAGTCTTTGCACAGCTGCATGGAATGATGTTGGTTCTGCACTGGGCCCGAGAGTGGGGGTAAGTTGTGTTGTGTGGTGTATGGAACATAGTAAACTGGGGTTTTTGGAACTGGGGTTTTTGGATTTTGTAAGGGTGCGTATGAAGAATCTGCAGCTCCTACATGGGTGCAGACAGGTGTGGTATCCGAGGAGAGGCGGCTGGGATGGGTCTTTGGTTCTGCTAGAGGGTGATGTATGTTGGTGCGCATCTGGACATGATGCAGAATGTTTGTGCTGATTTCTCGGAGTACTTGCGTGCTGACGCAACATGGGAGGGTGCGCGCCATTTTACTATGTTTTTCACAGCCTCATCCTGTTCTTCCCTCAGTCTCTGGTGGGGGCTGAATAGGTATCTTGTTAAGTCAAATGATTGTCTCAAGCCAGTTGTGATATTGTTCTCCTGTGTCTCTACTCGTGTATGTGGAGCTACTTTTTTCCCCCCCATGCTTATGGTGTTGTATCATTTTTAATTTTGTTGCATCATTATCTGAAATGTAAGATTTTTTAATAAATGTACTTTTTTTTTAAAAAAAGGATTAAAAGATGAGTAACGCCAGAGCTCTCAAAATAGCAACCACGCCTCAAGCTTGCATCATGTGACCCCCAGAATCTCTCAGTTTAAAATGAAATGAATTTGCTATTTCATCACTTCTATCAGTGATCATATTTCTGGTTTTTGAAATGGTTGCATGAATTTCTTGAGGATAGGAACAAGATAAGCCCTTAAATGGTCATTGTGAGCCAGTATTTTTTTCTGGCTAAGGAGATTGTAAGACTGGTCAAATAGTATTCAGTGCACAGTTAGTCAATTTAATGATTGTGGTGAGCTTGCAATTTTCCTTCAAGATTGTAATCTAGAACACAGTGTTTTTAAAAATCTGTTGTAGATGGTGCTTGTATTGTTCTTTGGTCATTCTCTCTCTCCCTCTTTAGACAAGGTAAGAAGAACTTAATTGATATAACAAAATCCTAAACTGGTCAAGACTTTTATATATTTTTTAAATAAAGAAAAATAGGTGACATAAACAAAGCATCATTCATTCTGGTGACAAAATTCTGGTGAGTTAGGCCACACTTGGAGTACTGTATAGTGTTCAATTCTGGTCGCCACACTACTAGAAGGATGTGGAGGATTTAGAGAGGGTGCAAAAGAGATTTACCAGGATGTTGCCTGGTATGGAGGGCATTAGCTATGAGGAGAGGTTGAATAAACTTGGTTTGTTCTCACTGGAATGAAGGAGGTTGAGAGGCGACCTGAAAGGTCTACAAAATTGAGGGGCATAGACAGAGTGGATAGTCAGAGACTTTTTCCCAGGGTAGAGGGGTCAATTACTTGGGGGCATAGGTTTAAGTTGCGAGGGGCAAGATTTAGAGGAGATTTACGAGCTAAGTTTTTTTTTTTACACAGAGGGTAGTGGGTGCCTGCAACTCGCTGCCAGAGGTGGTGGTGGATGCAGGGATGATAGTGACGTTTAAGGGGCATCTTGACAAATACATGAATAGGATAGGAATAGAGGAATACGGACCCAAGAAGTGTAGAAGATTTTAGTTTAGAGGGGCAGCATGGTTGGTGCAGGCTGAGAGGGCCGAAGGGCCTGTTCCTGTGCTGTACTTTTCCTTACTCTTTGTTTATAATCTGTTCAAAAGTCTGAAAGTGCTTTTAATCAAAGGTTCTTTGAGCAGGGTGGGCAGTGTGTGGAGGGGATGGAGAAAATGCTAGGTTTGAAAATGACTAAAATTATTTTTAAAAACTAAAACCGGAATTCAACCTGTCAGTTATATTTGATATTTCTGAGGGGAAATGGGACTCTTTGTCCTTGTCCATTCTTATGTTAAATAGGATGTTTGTTCCTATGCTTTTGCAATTATTTTGAATTCTTTTACTTTTAGCCTATATGTGCCACCGTATCCAGTGTTTGGCTGGCACTCAGCCTTTAATCAATTAGCCTGGAAAAGGATTAACAGGGGCAATACTGCTGCTCCCTGCACAGATGCAAATTTTCAGCGCTATCCAGCAAGAAAGAAGGCAGATGGTATTACCTAGACTGAGCTCTACTTGGGATTATGAAACAAAGGGCCACAGTTGATAACTATGCAACACATGGCATGAATCAAAGAAAGAATAAGACAGAAGTATAATATTGAGACTTGGAGAGAGGACAAGAGAAACAGAAAAGGAATGAAAAAGAAGGAAGAAAGGAGAGATCAGAGTCGTGAAAAGGAAGTGGAGAAATATAGGAAATAAGGGGTAAAAAGAGGAAACAGCATGCAAATTTTATTAAATATGGGAAGAAGGGAAACAAGAGGCAGAATTAGCTAGGGAGAGGAGATATTTAAGACATGATTTTGAAGAGCAATTAGTGCAGTTCTGTTTTTGAATAAATACCAGAAATAAACTATCAAAAGCAGTGCGATTTAGCAATGAGTGCAGTTCTGTTTTTGAGTAAACTAGTTCTGTTTCTGAGTAAACTATCAAAAGCAGTATTTTGCTTGTAAACATAAGTGATTTGTGAAAATATATATAACATTCAAGATTTGTGACTGTAGTGTGGAATTTATTCTCCAGCTCTTTTCTGAAATCTCACCTCGATTCAAGTAACAAATATGCATGAATTTAAGCTAAGGACCAAAAGACAACTTGGATGTTAATGGGTTAAACATAATAGTACTTAGACATTACTTTCCTGTAAAATATTAGATTATCAATAGATGCTTTAATTTAGATAAAGTGCACAAAGTCCTCATGTGTATAGCCTCGGTAGCCAAGCCTCAGGGGAAACCATTTGCCTTGAAAAGAGTATTGTATTAAGGAATAATTTTTCATTTCTGTAATACCATGCCTCAGTTAGTTGAGAACATATTTCAGATCAAAATCACAGAACGACTGTGTCAAATTATGCTGGACAAATAAATGTTGGAGCTGTTGCAAGTTGGATTTTCATACTGTGCTGTAGTGCGGCATTACGATCTAATTTATTTGCATTTCTTGTGAAGGTTTTTTTTACTGGGTATACTATGAAAACAGTACCATAAAATAGCAGTTATTACCCAAGTACGTTGTTTACGATGAATTCATGTAGTTAATTACATCTATAGAATTACATTCTGAACCTACTAAAGTTGGGAGTTATTTTTCAAAGCAAATGTTGCTTGGAGCTTCTCTGTTTAGTTCAGCGTCTCAGTTAATTTATCTCAACTATGTTAGCAATTTGGGATGTTACAATTGGTCTGAGCATTCCTGGGTGAAAGAGGGCTAAAATCAACCCTGGTTGCCAAATCTTAATTGTATTCAATAAATGCTTGTGCATATGTGGATGTCCAATCAATACAGCATGTACAGATAAATAGTCTTTTGAGACTATAACTTGGTTCATAAAACCAGCATGACTCAGTGCCTTCAAAGAGATAGGGTGAAAATTTTGTAGAGGCTGGGGTTGGAAGTGGAGCCAGTGAATCATTTTAGTGTGCATGACATTTGTAAAGCTTAGTCTCCAGTTCCATAGGAATTCGTTTTCTCTCCAGATGCAAATACGTGGATATTTAAATGCTTAAGTTCTAGTATTTCTGCATATTAAGATGACAGTATCCATGAGAGTATTGTTATTTCCTGACCTTTTGCTGTGAATGAGACGTCAGTAGTGTCTGATCACTTCTTAGTTATTTAATAGGATCTGGAATAGCAGGGAACCCTGCCATTGAGATCTCTTAAGTGCTCTGTGTGCCAATGGTTTTCCACCAAGGGGTAGTAACTGAAAGCTTTGATTGAGACCATTGGCTGCTGGTGAAGAATGATTAGAGAAAATTATAAACTAGTTCAGATTGGACCACAGTGTTTTTGAAGTTGTTCAAGATTATGTCCTTGGACCACATGGTATAGAAGAAGGCAGGAGTGAGCTATTGCTGTCATCGTGTGAAGAGGCAGATGGCAGTTCTAGGGTTTGATTTTCCCTTTAATTGGCAGCGTGGATATGTTACTGGGGGTGATCTTGATTTGTTGATTAGTTCACAGTAAGTGTCAGAACAATTTTTGTTTCTCAACCAGGGTGATCACATGGACTATGAGAGGGTTAAATGGGTCTGTCAAGAGGGTCGCACATCTGAGGAGTTTAAAGGCTGATGTGGCATTCTTGCAGGAAACGCACCTGAAGATCTGGGATCAAACCAGGCTAAGAAAAGGGTGGGTAGGTCAGGTCTTTCATTCAGGATTAGATTTGAAGACTGTGGGGGGAGGTGGAGTGGAGGGTCTTGGTAAATATGTGGGTAGCGTTTGAGGTGGGGAATATAGTGGCAGAATCCAGGGGGGTGAGGTTCGTTATTATGAGTGGGAGAGGACCCCCCCCCCCCCCCAAAAAAAAATTGGGACGATGTAGAGTTTGAGGCGGATGCTGGGGAAGATCCCGGACCTCGACTTGCACCGGCTGATAATGTGGGGGGGAGGGGGGGATTTTAACATCGTTATTGAGCTGAAATTGGACCGATCAGGGAGGGTATCAGTGGTGACAAGTGATGGGAGGAGTGGACCTGTGGAGGTTTGGTAGACCGAGGGCGAGGGATTTACATTTACCTCCCATGTACATCGGGTGTACCCTGGATCGACTATTTTGTGATGGATATGTTGTTGGAGGGGGTGGTTGGTTCAGGTTACTCTCCGATTGTGGTTTCAGACCACGCGCCGCTGAGTGGACTTGTAGGTGGATACAGTCAGCACCTGCAGTGGAGATTAGATGTTGGACTGTTAGCAGATGAGGTTTGTGAGCAGGTGAGGGCTGCCATTCGGGAACATGTGGAGTTGAATGACACAGGGGAGGTTTCGGCTGCCATACTATGGGAGACGTTGAAGGCAGTGGTGCGGGTGGAGTTTCAATTAATTAATACGGGTGCATATAGTCAAGATGGAGCAGGCTGAGTTGGTGAGATTAGTTGATGAGATCCTGCAGGTGGAGAGGAGATATTTTGAAGCCCTGGAGGCGGGGTTGTTGAAGGAGCGTCAGAAACTCCAGATGGAGTTTGGACTGATATCTACGGATAAGGCGTGAGGGAGGTTGAGGGCCAAGGGGACGGTCTATGAAATTGGGAGAAGGCGAGTAGGATGTTGTCACATCAATTGAGGAAGCAGGAGGCGGCGGCGATGCAGGGCTGCCCAATCTCCTCATTGTTTTTTGCCTTGGCGTTAGAGCCATTGGCAATGGCGCTCAGAGCATCATAGGATTGGCAGGGGATAGTGGGGAGGAAGGTGAAGCACACGGTCTTGTGCGCCAACAATCTACTGCTCTATATATCACACCTTGTGGAAGTTACTGGAGGGATTATGGACATATTGGAGGAATTCGGCCAGTTCCTGGGGTACAAATTGAATATAAGGAAGAGCGAGGATTTCCGATTCAAGGGAGGGGGCAGGAGAGGAGGTTGGGGCAGTTGCCGTTTTGAGCAGTGGGGGCGAGCGTTGGGTATTTGGGCATTCAGGTGGCATGGGGGTGGGAGCACAGCTGCACAAACTGAATCTGGTTCGGTTGGTGGAGCAAATGAAGGGGATTTTAGGAGGTGGGATGTGCTCTCACTGTCGCTTGTGGGATGAGTGCAATCGATGAAGGTGACGGTTCTCCCGGGGTTCTTATTTTGTTACAGAATCTCTCGATCTTTATCCCAAAGGTTTCTTTTCGGAGGGTTAATGCACTGATATCTGGGTTTATTTGGGTGGGTAAAGCCCTGTGGATTATGAAGGTGCTGCTGGAGTGGGGTCGGGGGCGGGGTGGCTCTTCCAAACTTGGATGAATTATTATTGGGTGGCGAATATAGCTATGGTTAAGTAGTGGGGAGGGTTTGATCTGAGAGCGGATGGAGGCAACCTCTTGTAAGGACTAGAGTTTAGGAACACTGTTGATGGCGTCTGCCGTTGGTCGCCTGCCAGGTACTCCACAAGTCCGGTAATGGTGGCGGTCCTGAGTGGGTGGAGACAGTGGCAGCAGCACCTGAGGCTGAAGGGGGGCCTCAGTTTGGGCACCAATCTGCGGGAATCATAGATTTGTTCCGGGGGGGGGGGGGGGGGGGGGGGGCCCGTATGGGGAGTTTTGAGGGTGGTGGCGGGTGGGGATTGAGCGGTTTTGGAATCTGTTCGATGGGGATAGCTTTTCGAGCTTGGGAGGGGTTGGCAGAGGAATTTGAGTTTCCCAGTGGGACTGGGCTCTGGTATTTGCAGGTGAGGGATTCTGTTCAGAAGCAGGTGCCAACCATTCCCCACCTGTTGCCCCAGGAGCAGGTGGCAAAAACGGGTAGGTGAGGGCAGAAGTGTCTGTCGGAAATCTATAAAATGTTAATGGATTGGGAGGGTGCCCCAATAGGGGTAATGAAACGTAAATGGGAGGAAGTGTTAGGGAAGGATCTGGAGGCTGGGTTGTGGGAGAAGGCTTTGAAGAAAGTGAACGCATCCTCTTTGTGTGCTAGGCTTAGCCATATTCAAGTCAAAGTGGTTCACAGTGCACATATGACTTTGGCCAGTATGAACAGATTTTTTGAAGGGGTGGAGGATAGGTGTGGGCCTGTGAATCATGGTCACATGTTTTGAGCCTGCCCGAAGCTTGAGAGATTCTGGCGGGGGTTCGCCGAAGTTGTGTCGGAGGTCTCTAGGTTGAAGGTGGTCCCGAGTCCAGAAGTGGCGATCTTTGGAGTGTCAGAAGGCCCAGGAGTCCAGGGGGTGAGAGAGGCCGATGTCTTGGCCTTTGCCTCCCTGGTTGCTCGGAGATGGATCTTATTGGAATGGCGGGACTCAGTACTGCCGAAACCGGGGGTTTGGGTGAGCGACCTAGCAGAGTTCCTCAGGCTGGAGAAAATAAAGTTTGCCTTGAGAGGGTCTGTGGAGGGGTTCGCCTGGAGATAGCAGCCGTTCATCGACTTCTTCAAAAATAGTTAAGATGTCAGCAGTGGAGGGGTTAAAAAGGAGGTTGGGGAGGGGGCGGGACGGTAGGGTTTTAGATATTCATTTGTTTTGATTATTTGTATTCCTGTTTGCTGGCTTTTTTCTGGTTGTGTTTGATGTATGTATATATAAATGCCTCAATAAAATTTATTTTTAAAAAATAAATTAAGGTATGAATTTTGCTGTCTCACGGTCATGATCTCGGGAATCATAATTGACCAGAAAATCAACTGGACTATCTTACATAATTGCTAGAGTTACTAAAGTAGTTCAAAAGCTGGCTACTCTGATATTTAGCTTACTTCCCACTCCCAAAAAAAAATCATCTGCACTGTAATGTAATGTTTCATACTTGCTTAAATTGGTGCAGCTGCAACTACAACCATTGCTCTCCAGAATCAAGGATAAAGCAGGGTACTTGATGAACACCTCACCCACTTGCATCAACATCTTTCCTATCAATGACACACTGTAGCTTCAAAGTATTCTGTCTTCAGGATGCGCTGCAATAACTTGCAGCTGATTTATATACTAATGGTTAAATAAATAACCAGACTGCACAGTTAGGAACCTGACTGATGCCTTCTACAATAACAATAAAACCTTTACAAATGCAACAGTATTTACCTTGATCAGTGCAACCAGCCATTGGGTTGATAATTTGACTGCTCAATGGAGTAATTAATTCCATAGCAAGGGCCCTAGTCCAAAACCCCTAATGTAGCCAGCCTACTTTTCACTAGTTGCTCATCGATCCACCATAAATGATCTCCCATTCAATTACTATATTATTGAACTTGGTTTGAAATGTTCGGACAATGCTCGGCACAACATCGAGGGCCGAAGGGCCTGTTCTGTGCTGTACTATTCTATGTTCTATGTTCTTTTTTTTATCCTTCCAAGTAATTAAACGCATGGTTCCAAGAATTTGCTTTATATGAGACTCATGCACACAGGTATCCCAAAAGTTTAAAAATTGCTTAACGGCCCATTCCGGCTGGTCTTCGCATTTGGCAGGCAGTTTAAAATCTCAGGCGAAGATCAGCATTTCTGATGTTAAAGTACCCCTTTGACACTATACTAAGACTCTGCCTGCATTATGCAAAACCTTTGATACTTGAGTGTCAGAATCGGGGTAAGAGTGATCACTGAGCCAAACGAACAGTGACAGGTTGAGTTTACTGAAAATATAAATGAGTGTTTTCTCCCAATTGGTTTCCAGTTTTAAGATTTATCTACTTTGACATTTTGAATGCATTGATATAATTCTTTCACAATTTTTTCAAAGTTCTATTTTCGTGACTATGATCTCAGGGGACTTGCATTCTTCATTAGTTGGACATCAGCCTTTGTTTTATGAAAAGAAAGTGCCACACAATGATACACCTGTTTTTTAAAAACATATTTTTCCTATATCTACGTTCCAATCTTTCCTATATATACGTTTCAATCTAAGTTCACCTTATTTGCATCTGCTTCATTCAAGGGGCAAAATATCTTGTGATAGAATTTCCATGTCAAATTCCACATGGCTCCAAAGGTTTGCTTTATAACTAATTTAATTTCTCTTTGATGTTAACTTGTGAGCTGCTATGGGTATTGTTGGTGTCTGCAGCATGCACATATGAGTCAGATTCCTGAGTTGATCTCTGGTCTGATTCAAGTTGGTCCAATACAATTGACCTCATTGCTTCTCAGCTGTAGAACGGAAAATCAGCTAGAGTGGCCAGTGTATGTGGAATTATACCTCAGCAAATACAGCACTTTCAGCATAGAATTAGAGGGTGGAAAAAGATTCTGAAATTGAACCAGTTGCAAAATTTGTGTGGTTAGGTGTTATTCGTGTCTCAATGGAACACTAATTCTGAGTCAGAAAGTTGTGGGTTCAAGTCCCAACCTAGAGACCTGAACACAATCGAGACTGATGCTCTAGTACAGTGTTTTTCAAACACTGGTGCCACCTTCACCGGCTGTGGTGACCCATACTAGCCGACCGTGGCAACCCACCATTTTCGCTTACCTTTAATGCGACAGGTGAAATTAAATGAAATGAAAACCTGTTTGGTCCTCACAATCTCACTTGCTTTGCCATTCAATGTTACATTTCTACTAAGGACTTAATTTGCATTGGCACAATGAACAAAACCATATCTCAAGAAATCATCTTGATATTGCTTTGTTTCCCAATTTCACTTTGGCTGTCACCAGAGGCCCTGGAGCTCTGTGCACAGCTCACACTAGCACTGCTTTGTCCTATCATGGACTCCCCTGTGAAGCTCTCTCAGAAAATTCAGAGATATCCTGGCCTGTTTGTGTCTCTGACCTCTTCCTTATAACAAAATGATTCATCTTCTTGCTCAGAGCTAGAAAATGGAGGAATCTCCTCCGTGATTTTATGCAAAAAGCACAGACGTACAGGAAGCATGACATCATTGTATGTGCCGGTGCATGACCTGTTCTCCCGCCGCTTCAGGAGGGAAGACTACATCGTTTGCATTTAAAAGCTAGTTGCAGCTGGCATTTTCAACTTAAAAGCCAGTCACAGCTGTTGCGACCAATCGCTCCACAACCCTAACCTGCCCCAAACGCACCCACAGGTGGCGACTAGCGGTTTGAAGAACCGTGCGCTAATGCAGCGCTTTTCAAATTTTGTTCCAGGGGCCCATTTTTACCAACTGGCCAACCTTTGGGACCCGCACCGGCCGGCCTGCGCGGCCCACGCCGGCTGACCTGTGCAACCCACTGCGCATGCGTGCCCAATCACCGGCGTGCATGCGCATAGTTTTGCACATGTGCACCGCTCATCTGGCACACATGCGCAGTGCAGCCGCATTTCTTTTACATGTTCGCGTCCATTTTGAAGGCTACTTGCAGCCGGCGTTATTAAAAGGCGGCTGTTGCGCGTGGATTTGCGCGATCAGGAGCGCCGCGACGGATGGCTCTGCGACCCTTCCGACACCCGCCCGATCCCGAGTTTGACTATGCCTGCGCTACTGCATAGCATGGAATGCTGCCCCTTCTTCTGAAGGGTTGCTAAAACGAGACTCCATCTGTCTCCTTGAGTTGGACATTAAAATATCCCATGCCACGAGTTAAGAGTGAAGTCTTCCCTGGTTCTTGCATTGTGCAGAACATGATGTAAAGCCCGAGCTGCCATTGTACTGTGTAACATGCAAGATTTCTGAATGTGTCCCAGGCGAGCAGTTACTAAGAACTTGAAACTTCTGTTGCAGTGGAAAGCATTAATGTTATGGACAGGAATTAGCTACAGGTTGATGCAGGAAGCAATTTTTATTTTTTATGTAACACTTTCCAGGTAGAAGATCCTGTTCCTTGCATTTAATTCCATATCATATGCCAGGACTTTCAAGAATTAGTTGTATATAGCGTAAGTAACTCGACTGTAAATGTAGATGGTTGTGTAATTGAAAAAATAGAAATTGCTAATAACATCTGCAGTTCCTAATATTTTCCTTTATGTTTTTGCTCCTCAGCAGAGATTTACATTTTTTTCCGCTTTCTATTGTCTCCTGCCGTATTAAGAACTTTCAGAGACTTGTAAAATTTGGAAATGGAAAATAGCCATAGCAAACTCAAATAAAGGGGGCACATAAAAGAAAGAAAGCATGATAAAAGAGGAAAAGAGCTTTACTGACTATGAAATACTTTTTTGTGAACATCACTGATGCAATGTGGGAAATGCACAGCAAATATGCGCACGGTAAATACGCACAAACAACAGTTTAATAATGATCAGATAATCTGTTCCCAATGACAGCATCCCTACCTCTGGGCCAGTAACCATGTGTTCAGGTCTCTCTTGAGGACTTGATTTCTGTGGAAGTTGCATTCATTAAGTGTCCAAACAGGTTGATTATCAACCTGTAAATGCTTCCAATATGCCTGATGGCAGGCGGTAAGAGTGGTGGAGTTTCCTGGTCAGCCATACTGCAGAAGGCAATGTAGACCACTGCAGTACTTTGCCAAGCATAATCGTGGACCAATCCAATGAAAGTCCATTGTTGCCATCACCATCTTAGGACATGGTACCTGAAGTAGGAGGAGGAATTTATTATTGTGATATTGATTGAGGGATAAATATGTCAGGACACCAAGTATAACTGTTCTTCAATATAGTACTGGGATCTTTAATGACTTAGCTGAGAGGGCAGATGGGGGTCTCGGTTGAAACATCTAGGAGTGGGGTTGAACCCCCATAACCTTTTGACTCCGATAAGGGTGCTACCAACTGAGCCATGGTTGACATATAATTTTGACAAGAAACTTCCAAAATATTGTGGGTGAATTCTCTGGTTACCCAGCCACGTGTTTCTCGGCGGCGCCATTCACTAGCAGCAGGATTCTATCTTCCTGTCGTTCGTCAATGAGATTTTACGTTGTAACCACCCACGCTGCTGCAAAACCACTGGTGGGGATGAGCTGCTAGCAGGAAACGTGAATCACAATGATTGGAGAATTCTGGCCTGTTTGCCTTTATGGCTTGTGCACATTTGTGCTTTTACATATTTATTATAAAGTGCTGTTGCTGGCCACAAGATTTCACCAAGAATTAACTAAGCTCTCCATGGACCAGTAACGTCAAAACTGCTTTACTGGGCTGTGCAGCTAGGTTTGGTGCTCAGGCCTATAATCAAAATGGCAGACCTGATACCTGCACTGCCAGAAACAGCTTTTTATGCCACATTGGAGAAAGGGTACAGTTGTGTAATTCACTGTGCAATTTGCTGCGTCAAAAAAAAACCTTTTATCAAATGGCAAATTTTTATTCCCCATTTTTAATTGATTATACCAGCAAAGTAATAGTTTCTTTTAGCACGATGTGTCACCCAGGCACATTTGTTTTCCTTGTCCTAACTTACTGCTTTATGGAGACAAATCACCTATTACACATTGCTTAATTCTGATCCTTGTTGAGAACTTTGACAGAGATGAACCTGCTGTAGTTATTTCATCCACTTTGGCTTACAGAGTGATTGGTCAGTGTAGGCTGTTGTAACCATTTTGACTTCAGATCAAACTCAGCTTGGTTCTGGACCTCATTTGGGTAGAAAGAAGCTGCATTGGCACTTTGCTGTTTTTGAAGAAAGTTACAAAATACTTAAAACTTGGTCCTTTATCAAAGCTAAATTTGGCACCTAGCAAAACCCCCAAGTAACCCACATAGCTGTATTTTAATAGGTGTTGCTCATTCTGGTGAGTGTGCTTTACACATCAATTGGCTCAGTTTTATTACTTAGCTCTAGAGTCGCCAGGTATCTTTATGATACCGCCACGAGGTTCAAGTTCAGATCAATGACTCAATACACCAGTTAGTAAGATTCAATCAAACACATTTATTATTTACACAGTAAATCGATACTCATGCAACTAATACTAGCGGACTAAACTATTCTTTCCACTATGAGCCAATACTTATCTTCGATAACAGAACCCATTGGATCAGGAACAATGGCCTCTTGTTCTGTCCTTGGACTGCAGGCTTCCCAGTTGGTACAGGCTAAGGGGTCAGGAGTGTCTATTCTCGTAGCGTGCGTTGGTTGACACTTACTTGTCGGTGTAGCTGTTGGCCAGGCCTCTCCTTCTCACAATCAAGTTCTTAGCGAGCTGCTGCAAAGGTGTCGGCTGAGAGGGCCGGCTAAGAGAGCGAACTAAACTTGGGACCTGACGTCTATAGGTCCCAGGGGCTTCGCGCCCTTTTGGGCGGACCCTGATCCTACTGTCAATCGATTGGGTCTCAGATTGATTAGAATCCCCCAATACTGAGGCTGTCCCTCGATCGTGGGACGGTTCTTCCTAACTGGTTTGTTTACTTTTGTTTCAGACCCCGTTAGCGGCGGGAAGTCTGACCTGCCATAGAATGTCCCAATTGTAGCTAATTGTTGTATCCATTGTTCCCGGGGATCGCTTCATTAATACGTAAACTGCTGGTTTTGGTGCTGTCTGCTTTCTTTGCAGCCAGAATACACATGAACTTCTGCAAACTGCTTGTCTCTTTATAATTGTCCATTTTTCCCTGTAACCTTTGCGTTCTTCCATTTTGTGTGGGGAAGTGGCCAACCCAGGTGGCTACACTGGGAAGAGGCCTTATTAGGTGCGTGGATGTATAGTGTTCATGGAAGAGTACACTATTGTACTGTTATGTTAGTAGCGTTACTGTTTTTGTTTTGTTTTTAAATCAGACGGCATTACTTTGTTTATGGGTCTTTTCGTGATGAGTACTTTGGGCTTCTTGCGGTTTACCAGTTGATTACCACAGTAAACGAGTATAAATTTCTCCCACAAACATTCCTTTATCTGCAACATATGATAAAGACGTTTGTACTACAGTTGGCCGTTTGTGCGAAAACTTGCATTTTAAATATGAACCTAGATGTTTTTTCTAGATATTGTGAATGCTATGAGTTTGGGGAAAATATAGGTTGTTATTCAGAATATAGGGTCCAGTTGAGTCTTTGGAATCTGAAATGTTATGGAAATACTTGTTCTCTTAGAATGATAACTGAACTCAAAATTGCACGTGTGCTGATTGGCAGGGGATTCTTTTGGATCATGTGTACTTGTAATGTGTACTGAAATTTTATTTTGAATGTTTCAGTTCGCTCAGTGGTTGATTGTTTCCACAAAATTATGAGCATATGAATTTCAAACCCATTTTCTGCATTGTCATAACTGTGGTCTGCTTTAATTGGGAAAGACTACATGCCAAGTTAGAAAATGTTTCTCTTGCGTGGCTGATGCAATATTTGTTTTTAAGAGGTGTTACTTTTTTTCATACTATAAAGAAACTGACTAAAACTAAAATGAAAAATGGTTACATTACTTCCCAAAGCACAATAATATAGTACTTACAATGATGGGAGTAATTTGTTGAGTGATTTGTTGGTAGTATGCAGCTGCAGCATTTAAATATTTCTATTCAGTCGTGATTTTCGAGTTCTGCAACGTTCACTGAATCTCTTCTGCATAATAAATGAATAGCCATTTCCTTTTAAATGAGTAAAATCCTGAGTCCAGACAATGATCAGGTTTAGTCAGCTGCTTTAATCAGCACTGTCTCATGCAGCCTTTACACTTCATTGGTTTAAATTTCAAAGATCAATCAGCACTGTCTCATGGCTCATTTGCAGTACACTATACTGCAATGGAGAAGAAAAAAACACAGAGAACTTACCCTTGTAGAGAAGGTAAGGGTCCTGGAAATGCTAGAGGGGACAAAGATGCCACAGCTGGAAGTTGCCAGAAGAGTGGGTGTGTCTCAGCCTGCCATATCTCGTCTAATAAGGAAGAAGGCCACAATCTTGGAAGGGGGCAGAGAAACAGAAATCCAGACAGGAAAAGGAGGAGAGTAGGCAAGGATGCTGATGTTGATGCTGCTCTGTTGCACTGGTTTGAAATGGCCAGGGCACAAAATGTCTTAATTACCGGGGAAATCCTAATGCCTAAGGCAAGGTCCCTGGCTAATGCTTTGCATGTGGAATTCACCAGAACCAGTGGGTGGCTTAGTCGCTGGAAAAATCTGAATAATGTGTTCAAAGAACCCATAATGAAATTGTCAGCTAGCAGCTGGATTCATACAACACTTTTTCTGTTTTGCGAAACTTTAAGCCTGAAGATATTTTTAACTGTGAATCTAGCATTTATTACAGGGCTGTTCCTGTTGGTAGTTTCTTTTTCAGACATGAACCTCTAACTCGCAGTAAAAAGACAAAGGATCAGGTCACTATTCTAATCTGTTGCAACATGACGAACTGAGAAAAAAAAATTGTTGTTCATGGGAAATATTTAAAATCGGCAATGTTTTCAGGGTATCCCATTTTTATCTATTCCTGTAACTTACACCTCTGAACACAATGCTTGGATGATGGCCACCATCTTTGAAAAATGGCTAAAGGAATTTGACCAAGAAATGAAAAGGCTGAGAAGAAATGTTGCTCTTCTGCTAGACAAGTGCAGTGCACATCCTAGCACTGTCATCCTGCAAAATGTGAAATTATTTTTCCTACCCTCAAATGCTATGATTATGATTCAGCCACTAAATCGGGGAATTATCCAAAATTTTAAGGCATTGTATCGCCGGAGGATATTACGGAAAATTCTAACTGTTATTGATGTAAAGGTGCAAGTAACAGCAAATATAATAGGAAATGCAATCTGGCTCTTAGATGCAGTCCACATGACGTCTCGAGCCTGGGAAGAGGTCAAGCAGGCTACCATTGAGTATTGTTTTCATAAAACTATATTTTCCCAAGCAAAGGAATTTGTGCAAATGACAGTAGAGAAAGTAGTCCCTCCAGTTGGAATGACTGATGAGTTTTATATTTATGTTGACCATGATTCTGATGTTGCCTGTGTGAGCGAGGACGCAGAATCCAAGATCTGCAGTGTTCTGAAAGGACCAAAGAAACAAAGTGGGGGTGAAGAGGAGGAGAAAGGAGACATTCTACCAATACCCAGACTGAAGAATGCTATGCAGGCTTGTGCTACAATTGAACGTGTGTTTGTAATGCCTGGTGCAGATCCAAACATCTCTTGGAAGTTTTATGATGTTGAATGTGAAGTGGAAAGAGCATTGGCTTTTCAGTTAAATCAATGCCAGTCTGTGCAAATTTCACCTACCTGAAAAATGTGTATGAAGCACCCTTAGTGAGTTTGAGTTTGATTCAATTGCTCTACTACATTTCTAATCTGTCCTAATGGAAAATTGTATACCTGCTTGAGACAACAAAGGAAACTGGACCCCAAAAATAACCAACATGGAAGAGAAAACTGACAACGGACCATTTTGGCAAAAACAAAACTACAAGTAAATGTAGTGCCTGGAATCTTCATTGAGGGCTGAGTATGCAGTTAAGAAATGTAGAGTCGGAAGCCTATAAATGTGGTCCTCAGTAAATGCTCAGATAGTTGGTCATAGCCATGGCCGTGATAAAGTTATGATAATTCAGGGAAGAAAAGACTTGGGAGATTTCCTACTCCTGATCGTGACCTACTGGCCTTTGCGGGTATGTGTGGATATTGCGAAGACACCAGAGGATACAACTAATTACTGTGGTTGACTTTGGCCAGCTTGTATGTCTGTAATTCTACCGGTCATCAGATCTGTCCTAATTTTGTCCCTCACTAATTGAGTGGTGATGTTGCCTGCAATTGTGTCTCGATTTGCTGTTTGAACCACTCACCCATAACGCTGTTATCAAACTACAGAATTTCTGATCTGTATATCTTGTTTCAAAAATTGAATATTTTAATTTATGACGAACAAACATATCAAACATATAATCCGAGTACACAATTGTATCTACAAAAATAAGAGATGACAAAAATTACATCCTTGAACTGAACATACATGAAATGTGTTTAGAATATATACTTGTATTCGCCATAGTAACAAAGTGATCAGCTTTTATCGTTGTCACAATTGTGGTGGCCACTGGCCTAACAAATACCCTTTTGTAACCTGGGGGGTCGGGTGATCCCAGCGTACAGCCCCACAGGACGAGGCAAACCGAAAGTGGTAGAGCCGGCCCGGAGGCTTCGTCCTCAGTGCTGCTTGTGGGCACCTGTGCCACAGGTGTACTGCAAGCATTTCACTTTCCCTGAGTTAAGGGTGCTATCTCTTCCCCGTCTCCTTCCTCTGATTGTTCCTCCCTCCATCCCTTTCCCCTCTCCCTTCAGTTCCTGGTCACAAACAGGTCTTGGAAGATGTTGGTGAACTGCTTCCATGTGTAGTGGAACCCTTCCTCCGACATGCTGATGGCAAACGTTTTTTATTTTTGGACCTCAGGAATTCCGCTAGGTCGGACAGCTAGTGTGTGGTCTTGGGTGATGCTGCTGGCCTCCGTCCGAGCAGGAGTCTCTGCCGGGCAATCGGGGAGGCAGAGGCCAGGGCGTCGACTCCTCTCCCTTAGCATTGAGTATCTATTTTTCCTAGAATACAACGGTGACTACTCTTCAAAAGTACTTTATTGGCTGTAAAGCATTTGTGGCATCAGTGGTTGTGAAAAATGCTACATTAATCATTCCAGTTCATTTTTATTTACGCAAATCAGTCCTGGTTATTTAAGATTAGCCAGAGAGAACACAATTTCCTAATCTTTCCTAAATATTTCCCAAATATTTATGTGGTGGAAGGTGAAGGAATGGAACAAGTTCATCAGTAGCAGTGTTCTCTCTGGGGACTGCCATTAGCACACTTTCCCCTTGGTTTCTGTGACCATTAGCACCCGGTTTCCCTCGGTTGCTGTGGCAATGACTCATCTTTCATTCTCACTCCACAGTATAAATATTTCCCACTTTCTCTTATTAGCTTTGACAAAGTCATCGGACTCGAAACTTTAGTTCTTTTCTCTCCCTACAGATGCTGCCAGACCTGCTGAGATTTTCCAGTATTTTCTCTTTCGTTTCAGATTCTGGCATCCGCAGTAATTTGCTTTTATCCCGTTTTTACATCAGTAGCAGACCATTGAGCTTATGACTTTGCCATCTACTTTTCCTCACCCATTTTCTGTTATCCACCCTTTTCCCTTCCATTTTCTTGAAATGTTGTGATGTTGTTTGGTATTAGATGCCCTTTGGCACTTCACGCAAGCAGCTACTATTCATGAGGTTTGATGAGAATATCTGCTGATATTCTCGGTTAAAGCTCATTTGAGAACATGGGTTATTGGAGCTGGGATTCTGATTTGTTTTATTGTCACGTGTACCGAGGTTCAGTGAAAAGTATTGTTCTTCGTACAGTCCAGACTACCCTTGTATGGGGACCACTTTTCACCATAATATTATAAATGGATTTTTGGACATCAAATGAGCAGGCGCCCTGACAGTTTTTTCCCTCACTAATAATAGGATCACCCCTGTTAAAATCAGTAGCATAGGCTGATTTGGACTGTGTGATTCAGTGATTCCCCGGTATGTCAACGGGAGCGCAACAAAACAGGCAAGTTCAACCCAGCCCATGATCGCCCCATCAGTCTACTCTTGATCATCAGCAAACTGATGGAGGTGACATCAACACTGCTATTAAGTGGCACCTAGTCAATAATAACTTGCTCACTGCTCAGTTTGGATTCCACCATCGAACTTCTGACTTTGGTCCAACATTGACAAAAGAGCTGAACTAAGTGATGTGAGATTGACTGTCCTGGACATCAATGGCGCATCTGACCAAGTGTGGCATTAAGGAGCCCTGGCAAAACTGGAGTCATTGGGAATCAGGGAACCTCTCCACTGGTTGTATTCATGCCCAGTACAAAGATACTGAAGCAGTCTGTGTCCATATGCAGCAAGACCTGAACAATATTCAGGCTCGAGTTGATAAGTGGCAAGTAACATTCGTGCCACACAAATGCCAAGCAAGACCATCTCCAATAAGAGAAAATCTAACTATCTCCCCATGACATTCAAAGGCATTACCATCGCTGTGACCCCACTATAGACAGAATGGAAGTTACCATTGACCAGAAACTGAAATGATAACCAGTCATAATAAATACTGTGGTTACAAGAGCAACTCAAAGACTGGAATTCTGCAGCAAGTAACACCTGACTCCCCAGAGCCTGCACCATCTATGGGGCACATTTCAAGAACGTGCAGGTGGTCATCCAGTGTCTTAAACGATCGCTCCCCCCCACCATTGAACAGAGTGGCAGTGGTGTCCACAAGATGCACTATAGCAATTTACCAAGGATCCATCGACAGAGCCTTCCAAATCCATGACCTTGACCACCTAGAAGGACACGGGCAGCAGACGCATGGGAATATCATCACCTTCAAATTCCCCTCCCAGCCACACAACAACCTGACCATTCCTTCTCTGTCACTGTGTAAAAATTCTGGAACTCCCTTCTTAACAGAACTGTGCATGTACCTACACCGCCTGGACTGCTGAACTTTCAGGAGGAAGTTCACCCTCTTCTTGAGGGCAATTAGGAATGGACAAGAAATGTTCGCGTAACCTGTGGCGCCTAGATCCCGTGAAAAGATAAACAAAAATACATTCTTTCAGTAAACGCAGATTCTCTTACTTTGAAGTCTGTTTACAGCATAGCGGTTTTGTTGTTAGATAGTAATTTCTCATTCTGAATTTACAATGGTCTTCTATCAAACCTCATGAATCTTTCTGAAAATAGAATGTTAGTGTACATGAAAAAATATGGCACAAATATGCTTCATTTTAGAAAGGAAAATGTTATACAAACTGCAGAAGACATGTAGTTTTGAAATTCCAGTACACCTATGTTAACAGCAGAAAGCGGATATGAAGCAGATGTCACAAAATTTATGTCAGTTCAGAGCTGTGATGGAATGCAGTGAACCTGCAATATTATTGAAGGAGGGACCTGAGCTCTATATAACCCAATACCGATTTCTTTCGGAAGCACATTTTTACTTCTCGTCTTCTAGTTGTATTTTTGTGTGAAATCCTTGTGCTCTTTTATTGCAAGCTATCTGATGCATTAATTTGATAGTTTTATTTGGATGAAAATTAGTTTTCTATGCTTTGCTATTGGCATGTCAGGAATGATACCATTTCTTCGTCTTTGAATTATTACGTTTCAGAATTTCCTACATAGCATAGACCTCAAAATACTGTGTGCACATGTCTTTGTGTAATTATTTGCTTCTCGGCTTCTCACAGAAATGATATACTTCTTCAGTTGTAACTGGCCAATAAACCAATTCTTCTCCATATCTCCCAAGATATAAAAGAGTTATGCATGCTGTGAAAGAATTAAAGTAAAACCAGATGAAAATTTTCTTTTTTTAAAGTAAATTTTAGAGTATCCAATTATTTATTTTTCAGGGGGCAATTTAGCGTGGCCAATCCACCTAACCTGCACATCTTTGGGTTGTGGGGGGGTGAAACACGCGCAGACTCGGGGAGAATGTGCAAACTCCACAGGGGCAGTGACCCAGGGCCGGGATTTGAACCCGGGTCCTCAGCGCCACAGGCAGCAGTGCTAACAACTGCCACATGCTGCCCCAGATAAAAATATTTTCAATGATGGAATATCAACAATGGATTTGACATGAACTGTCCTACTGATTTCAGTGCATGCTATTTCTTTTCTAACTTCCATTTTGTTCAAAGTGGCATGCAAGGTGGGAGCATAAATTTGTTGAGCTCTATTGATTCTGGATTCTCAGCTGTGTTGTACTGCGCACACTTCTGCTTACACATTTTTAAATTGCGGTGGAGGAAGCGAGAACACAAGGACACGGGACTTGCTGTATTTCAAGAATGCATTTAATTGTTTGTGTTACAAATATTGGTTCCCATTTATGTTGCCATTTAGTTTGTTGCAATTAATATAAGCAAAACGGTACAGTGAAGATTATGTTTGTTTGCTGATGTGCTGTTAGGTCATTTGGACATTCTGAATTCTTCCTCCATGTACCCGAGCAGGCACCGAATGTGGCAACATGGGTCTTTTCACAGTAACTTAATTGCAGTGTTAATGTAAGCCTACTTGTGACGAGAAAGATTATTTTTAAGTAAGTGGGAAAGGAAAGGCTGGTTGGGTATGGCCTTGGGTTTCCTGTTCCAGATGCACCTGAAAAATTGCAGCTGTTCTTTACATGCAATATGCTGTTTGCAAACTCACTCCGGCCCTAAACTCCTAGGGCGGAATTCTCCGCTCCCCACGACGCTTGGGAGAATAGCGGGAGGGCCTCCCGACGGCGATTCTCCGAGGCCAATGGGACGAGTGGCCGGCCGTTTACGACCTTTTCACGATGGCGGCAACCACACCTGGTCGCCACCGTCGTGAAACGGGCGCCAGAAGCCCGTTAGGGGCTTCTAGGTGCCCGATTGGCATGGCAATACCACGGCCGTGCCAATGAGGGCATCCAAACTGGACGCACTATTTTCACTCTGCCGCCCTGCAAGATCAAACAGCCACGTCTTGCGGGGCGGCTGAGGGAAAAGACAGCAATCGCGCATGTGCGGGTTGGCGCTGTCCAACCTGCGCATGCGCGGCTGACATTAGGCGCGTCAGCCGGTGTCATGCTTGGGGCGCGGCCTTGACGACGGTCATCAAGGCCGTGACGCCCAGGGCCCCACTCCTAGCCCCGATTTGTGGGGGGGGGGGGGGGGGGGGGGGTCTGCCTCTTCCACGGCAGCCTTCCTGATTCTCCACCGTTGCGGAGAATCGCGCCCCTACTCTGGGATGGAATTTCTGGTCCAATTGCAAGATCCAGATTCTATAATGTTTATAGCAATGAATGGTAAATCACCCCATCGGGTCAATGCTTATTTACTCCATGTAAACTGCTTAGTTAAATCCCACGATCCTGCTCACTTTCCTCATTAGCAACAACAATCTAATTTCCTTTTAAAACAAATTACTGTGTTAATCCTTACAGTGGATCAATGGTACAAAGGGGCATTGGCTGCAGAGTCGGGTCTCAAGTCTGTCTTGTCCTGTCAATATCACAGGTGACCATTATTTTTTACTAAAGCTCGTCACAAGACCTGGATTAAACAGTTGCCGATAAGCAAGAATGGTATGCAGCATTGGACTTTAAATGTTTATAACATCAAAGAGGCTAACATATTGTAAGTAGTTTTGTCTTGGTCCTATTATTCAAGGCAAATGGCTGTTTAGTTGACTGGGAAACTGCGGCATGGAATTACAGCTGCTGGTATATATGGGGTTTCACTGCTATCATCAATGAATGTTGCAAAGCCAGTAAATGTTGAAGTTTTATACCTTAGATAAAAGCAGTTTTCAGTGTGGTAGGTAGGGTACATATCCGCAGTAATGTTCAGGAGAATGGTTATGGGGTTTGTCCATTTTATAATGTTTTTTGTGCTGATCTTGAGTATTTCCTGAAATCTGCCATTCACCCAATGAGAATCCAAACTCTGCCTGTCCATTGTCTGGTGACCGTAAATGGCTCTTAAGGTGAAGTGAAGGGTAATCTCTTTGTCTTTGAGCCATCTTCACACCAATGTGGCTGATAAAGGGTGGAAGTTTGCAATCAAACCAAGCCTGTTGTGTAATGGTACCTCCTTTGTTCTTTGTTCTCTTTTTTCATTGTTTCTTGTTCTAACCAATTCCATACAGGCATTGAGCCCTCTGAGATGCCCTCTCTCTCCAGCACTAATATTCCCCTCAATCGATATTGTCACCACTTTTCCTTTCTTGCCATCCCTTTCTTTCCTGAGCATCGTCATCGATTGTTGCTACATTTTGAATAATTCTGTCCAAATGATTTTTGCCAATCGCTTAATGGAATTGTAAAACGTTTTGATAACTTGTTTCCGGACTATAAAATTAAGTGGTAATCTTCATTTGTATTGGCATTCCCATTTGTTGTTCCTCTGCACCTTGCTGTCCCAGATTTGGCCCTGACTCAAGGTCAGGTTGATTGTACAGGAAGATAAGTAGCATCAGTTTGAATCATCTTGGTCTTCATTTATGCTTGTTCCAGCAGCCTGTTTTTTAACAAGGCATTGGCTCACTGACAGAGCTTCCTTTAGGCAGCTATAGCTCATTAGCTGCCCAGTTCATGAGGTGTTAACTGACCTAAAAGAGGTAACTGAAAGTGATATCTTTTTTTTCAAACTTTTACTTTGGGGCTTTTGTGTTGTGTTAAATGTGATACTTGTGTATATTTATCTATATACTTTTGCAAAATTGGCGAAATCAATGCTCAATTTAAAATTTTTTTTTATAAGTTTGCAGCAGGAGCTTTGGAACATACTGCATCTGAGATCCGAGATACAGCTGTACGGATTGTCCTTGATATGTATCGACAACACAGGGGTGCCATTTTGCACTACCTTCCACCCGATGACGCAAATACACGCAGGAATGTGCTATACAAATCACTCTTTGATGGGTTTGCGAAAATAGATGGGAGGCCAACAGAAGCCGAGCAGCGAGTAAGTTTTACTGTGGTGGTGCTATACTTCCTCGCACTGATGTTTCATTTATCCACTCGCAAACTAGTTAGAAAAATTTCATTACACGGGAAATATCTAACTTTCAAGGTAGCTTACTTTTATGGATAATTTTTCATAAAAACAAACCTGATTTTATGTGCTTGTGTGCATTTTATTTTTGTTATTTAGCTGTGAAATGGAAACATTTTGCCCCACTGACTTCAGTGAAATAAACTTTGAACTCTGAAACTCAAAGGAAATGCTCATAATTTGTTGGAAGCAAATCATAAATAGTGCAAATGGAGTGACAAAGTTAATTTTAAATGCCTCACTTTGGTTAAAAAAAGCAAAAGTGATGTTGCATTAAAGTTTTTTTTTTAAATTAGGCTCTTCAAAGCCATATGAAAAATTAATATCAAAGATTAAGCTTTTTAATAAATTATTTACTCGGTTGCATGTTTCTGCCAGGCTTACAAAAAGGCAGCTGCAGAAGAGGCAGAGAGGCGGAAGAAAGAGGAAATCCGGGCCCTGCAGGAACAACTGGCGGCTCTGAGAGAAATACAGGCAGAGGTCCAGGCTGAAAAGGTGTATAAACCTGACTTAACAAGGTGCAATATGTAATAGTATAGTAGTGAAAAAAAAGTAATTGTAAGCAACCTCTTTGTTGTTCTCAAATGCAAATTATTCTCAAATGCAAATTATTCTCAAATGCAACTTTGCCTGTCTCCAAAATTAATCTGCAAGCGGGAGACCGTTCATGTACCAAACTGAATTCGCAAATTTGCAGAGTTATGGGGGGTGGGGTGCGCCTAATTCCATTTCTGAAAATGCCTGCACAGACATAATGTTCTGCACTCTTAAGTCTCAATGATTCTATTCCCCTGATGTCACAAATGTCCAATGCGTTAAAACAAAGTAGAGAAAAATCTTGGGCGCGCGATTCTCCGCCCCTCACGCCGGGTGGGAGAATAGCGGGAGGGCCTCGACATTTTTCATGCCCTCCCGCTATCCCCCCACGCCCGACCCACGCCCGTTTTTTTACGGCGAGCCGTGATTCTCCAGGGCCGAGCGACCGGGCCTTCGCGCCCGTTTCAACACGGCAGCAAACGCACCTGCTCGCTGCCGTCGTGAATCGGGCACCAGATGCCCGTTTGGGGCATCTGGGGGCCCGATTGGCACGGCAGTACCACTGCCGTGCCAAGGGGGCCGTGCGTCCGTAACGGACGTACTCTTTTCCCTCCGCCGCCCCGCAAGATCAAGCCGCCACGTCTTGCAGGGCGGCTGAGGGAAAAGACACCAACTGCACATGCGCGGGTTGGCGTTGTCCAACCTGCGCATGCGCAGTGACGTCATCGGCCGCGTCAGCCGGCGTGACGCTTGACGTGCGGCCTTGACGACCATCGTCAAGGCCGCGCACCTAGCCCCGCCCAGGGGGGAGAATCGGCCCCGGAATTGGGCGTGAAGGCTGCCGTGGGTCACGGCCTGTCCCACGGCAGCCTTTACGATTCTCCGCATTTGCGGAGAATCTCGCCCCTTCATTTTGACATGCTTCAGATGTTGTACAGTTCACTAATCTATTCTAAAACCTTTGCTCTTCATAGAAAGGTCATTTAGGTACTAAAACCTGTTCCACCATTCGGTTAGATTGAGACTCCATTTATCCACCTTGGTCTGGATAACCCATAATACTGTTGGTCGATGAAAACCTGTCCATCTCGCTTTTAATATTTTGAAGTTACCTAGGCACAGTAGAGTCTGCCTGCCTGTCTGGCTTCAACTTTCCCTAATCCTACTAACCTATCTTTGAGGGAACCCCATCTCTGAGCCACCCTCCCATGGAGCTGCAGCTTCACTGGTTGCTGTTGCGCTTCTGGTCCTCTGGTTGTACTGATAATTCTTGCGTCCATAATTGGATGTTGGCCCTGATGACGGTCTCTTAATTTGCTGTCTCTGGCAATATGCTGTCCCAGGGTCATTGTAACCAAAGATAAATCATCCCTATATCTCTCTCGGCTCATGGGACCTCCCCCCACCAAAGCGGGGTGATCCAAGTCTTTCCTCCCCCCCCCCAATCCCTCTCTGTGTCAGGCCCCTCCCCCTCCCTTTCCGTGGGAAAGGAAAACCCGCGCTCCCTGTCGGGGCCGACCCCGCCCTCTATGGCGCAGCTCCTTTCTCCTGCAGCCTCGGCCCAGGGTCTCCGGCCCACTCTCTTTTCTCCCCCCCCCCCTCCTCCATGGAACGTGAGGAACAACCCCTCCCAAACCAGCACACATATAGAAAAAACAAATATCGTCCCCTCCCACTCCCCAGCATCCCCCCAAAGCATGCTACAGACGACTAATTTGAGTCCAGCTTCTCATTTTTGATAAATGTCCACGCCTCCTCCGGCGTATCAAAATAGTGGTGTCGGTCCTGTTATGTGACCCACAGTCGCGTTGGCTGCAACAGCCTGAACTTCAACCCCTTTTCATGGAGAACCGCCTTGGCCCGATTGAATCCTGCCCTCTTCTTGTCCAGCTCTGCACTCCAATCCTAGTAGATGCGTATTACAGCATTCTCCCACCTGCTGCTCCGCTCCTTCTTCGCCCATCTCAAGACACACTCCCTGTCGGTGAAACCTCACCACCACCGCCCTCGGCGGCTCATTTGCCCTCTGTCTCCTCGCCAGGACTCTGTGCGCCTCATCCAGCTCCAAGGGCCTCGCCCATCAGCGTACTCAGCATCGTAGCCACATATGCCCCAGCATCCGACCCCTCCACCCCTTCAGGGAGACCCAGAATCCGCAAATTCTTCCTCCTCGACCTGTTCTCCAGATCCTCCAATTTCTCCTGCCATTTTTTTTAGCGCCTCGTGCGCCTCCACTTTCACTGTCAGGCCCAGGATCTCGTCCTCGTTATCAGAGGCCTTCTGCTGCACCTCTTTAATCGCTGTCCCCTGCATCCTCTGGGTCTCTACCAGCCTTTCGATCGACGCCTTCATAGGGGCCAACATCTCCGCCTTCAATTCCGCAAAGCAGCTTCTCAGAAACCCTTGCTGCTCCCGCGACCACTGAGCCCACGCTGCCTGGCCTCCGCCATCTTGCTTTTTCACGCCTGTTCTCCTCTCTTCTCTAATGCCACTTTTTTGACCGTGCCGTTCCTGGTCCAATCCATACAGTGCTGGGGGAACCTAACTGCTGTCCTCACACACTGGGAATCGTCGTCCAAGTGCCGCTCCTTAAAAGGGCCCAAGTGGGGCTCCTTAAAAGGGCCCAAAAGTCCATTCACGGTGGGAGCTGCTGAACGTGCAACCTACCCAGGCATAGCCGCAACCGGAAGTCACCCTTGACAAAGTCATATTTACTGTCTAATATTAACTTATTTTTCTTGGTGTGTATTTATCTTATCCCGTAATATGGCCTCCCATCCGTTTTCCCACTATTGATATCAAGGTGACAGATCTGTAGTTTCCTGAGTTATCCTTTGCCCCCTTCTTAAACAATGCCGTCTCATTTTCAATCGTCCAGGTCCTCCCCGGGACTCATCCTGTGTTCAGAGAGTCCTGGAAAAGTTCTGTCAACGGCTCCGCAATTTGCTCTGTTACTACCTTCAGCAATCTAAGATTCAATCCAACTGGACCTGGCGGCTTCTCTACCTGAAGTGCTGCCAGCCTTTTTAGCACCTCTTCATTGCTGTACTGCTCAGTTGCTCAACACCCACATTTTCACCAGAAGCAAAGTACTCATTTAGTACCCCTGCCATGCCCTCTGCTTCAGAGAGCAGCTTGCGCTGCTTGTCTCTTATGGGTCCCATAGTATCCTTCACTCATCTTTTAGTATTATTTTTGAAGTATATTTTATCATTTGTTTTAGTGCAGCCTGCTATCCTTTCCACATGCATCCTCTCTGCTTTGCTTATTACAGCATTCACCTCTCTCCTGCATTTGAGTTACTCTTCCTGATTTCTATTGCTATTATTATTCCGCCATGTATCGTATGCCTTCTTTTCTTCCTCCTTTTCTCCTCAATAGCCTCAGTTGTCCAGGGTACTCTAGTTTTAGATACCGCATGTTTGTTTATCGGATGTTTCACTTCTTTGGTTGATCAGTGTTACTTAATTATATATGTAAAGCCTGTTTTAGGAAGATATTGACTAAATACCACTTTGAACACCTCCCTATGATAACAGTTAGCAGTTCAACCTGTAGTGATCTTTGTATGGGCATGTACATAAGGGGTTAATGGAAAATCGGAAGATCACTAAAGGGCAGTATTGGCGGGTATAAAAGCCAGACGCAAGCAGCTCTCTCCCTCTGAGTGATTAGACTGAGACGAGAGCAGGAGCATTGATCTAGCTCAGGGTGACTAGTGTGGTCAGACATAGCTACTGTACATAAAACGACAGCCCAGTCAAATCTGGTCAATTTTTGCCCTATCCCTTCAAAGTCGGCCTTGCCAAATGTAATAATGTTAGCTTGTGATTTTTGCCTTTTCCTTTACTAACTTAAAATTTTATTCATGTTAGGCAAATGTTTCTTCTTGTGGGACTGGGAAGAAATTAATACATGTGTGCAAGTCAGGAATTCCCTGATGTAACTGAACTGATACCGTTGTATTTATTTGTAAGCTTATGTAAAATGCAGCAGAAGCAGCATTAAATTTCATGAGCAGAAGGAGAGGAGCAAATTTTCACACGTGTTTAAGCATCCAATCACATCAAGATGTAACAGACCATGAGATGCTTTTAGTGTTCCAACAGTAAAAGTGAATTAATATTTGGTATTGATAAGCAAACGTAGGTAAAAAGCCTACAGAATGATGTAGCTGTAGATTTTTTTTTTTGAATGGCGAGGTCAGAACTTTGTGAAGTGGAAGGAGAAGAAAGGTCTTGGACAATTCTTTTCTGATCAAATCAGATTCTTATTAATTTTTTTAAAAAGCCATCCTTTATAGTTTCTTCAGCTAGCAGATCATCACCTACTATGACCATGTCGGGCATAGTTTCCTCATTGTTCATGTGTCCAGCCACTCATCAATTTCACGAGGGACTATGGAATGGCCAAATAGTAGAAATCATACGTTTGAAAGGTTTTACAGAATGGGAAATCGGCTTAAGTGAAAAATCATTCTGTCCTTCCTCTTCTAGGGATGGTGCTGCTCACATTGCTATTTTCTCCTTCCTCCATTACATTGGGAATTATACTGTGAAACAATTCTACTGTATTTGCACCATACAGCATCAAGTACTGTCACTATAATTCCCATGGGCACCAGCCAACAAAACCCCTCCTAATTTTGAACACTTCTTTTGATCTCCTCTCAATATTTCTCTTTAATGGAAGAGCCCAGTGTGTCTCCTCCCAAATTAAAACTTCTTGTCCTTGGCATCATTCTCTTCTGTCCCTCCTTCATGGATCTTCTTGATCATCTTGGAGTAAGCCTATAAAATGGAACTCGGTTTTAGGGCAACCCACTTGAGCACTTTCCCCCTCCTTTATTTGAATACCTCAGTTCTGCATAGGATCCACTGGATTTCTTTTGCCATACCCCGGCACCATTCTAAATTGGTGAGGTGTCTGTCAGCATGATGGAGTTGATTTTTGTTTCAGACATAGTATGCACAATCAGTTGGATGGGTGCCCATTTAACCCAAACTTCATTAAAATGGAAGTGTTTTAGACCTGACCGCTATTGAGTCAAGAAATTCAGCTCTCTCCTGCAGCTGAGTCAGAAAGACTTGATGAAAGAAGGGACAGGTGGATCTGGGGCAAGTGAATGAAGTGCTCTTAAATTGTTGCATTGAAATAACATGCTTCCGATGTTTTTAGGACTCGCTTCCAGTAGCTCCTTTAAGGGCAGTTGCTTGGACCATTCTACATTGTGACCAACAGACCACAATCAGTAAGAATGAACACCAACACCTGCTCCACAATAGTCCTCAATACCGGGGTCCTGCAAGGCTGCAAACTTAGCCCCCTACTCTACTCCCTGTACAAAACTTGGTTCCAACTCCATCTGCAAGTTTGCTGATGATACGACCATAGTGGGCCGGATCTCGAATAACGACAAGTCAGAATACAGGAGGGAGATAAAGAACCTAGTGGAGTGGTGTAATGACAACAATCTCTCCCTCAATGCCGGCAAAACTAAAGAGCTGGTCATTGACTTCAGGAAGCAAAGTACTGTACACACCCCTGTCAGCATCAACGGGGCCGAAGTGGAGATGGTTAGCAGTTTCAAATTCCTAGGGGTGCACATCTCCAAAAATCTGTCCTGGTCCACTCGCGTCGACGCTATCACCAAGAAAGCACAACAGTGCCTATACTTCCTCAGGAAACTAAGGAAATTCGGCATGTCCACATTAACCCTTACCAACTTTTACAGAAGCACCATAGAAAGCATCCTATCAGGCTGCATCACAGCCTAGTATGGCAACTGCTCGGCCCAGGACCGCAAAAAACTTCGGAGATTCGTGAATACCACCCAGTCCATCACACGAACCTGCCTCCCATCCATTGACTCCATCTTAGTCACTCTTCCAACTTCTTCCATCGGGCAGGAGATACAGAAGTCTGAGAACACGCACAAACAGACTCAAAAACAGCTTCTTCCCCACTGTCACCAGACTCCTAAATGACCCTCTTATTGACTGACCTCATTAACACTACACTTCATCCGATGCAGGTGCTTATGTAGTTACATTGTATATCTTGTGTTGCCCTGTTATGTATTTTGTTTTATTCCCTTTTCTTCCCATGTACTTAATGATCTGTTGAGCTGCTCGCAGAAAAATACTTTTCACTGTACCTCGGTACACGTGACAATAAACAAATCCAATCCAATCCTTTAGACATCCCATGAGTTAATATGACACACTCTGGAAAATGGGCGGCATGGTGCACAGTGGCTAGCACTGTTGCTTCACATCGCAAGGGACCCGGGTTCGATTCCCGGCTTGGGTCACTGTCTGTGCGGAGTCTACACGTTCTCCCCGTGTCTGCATGGGTTTCCTCCGGGTGCTCCGGTTTCCTCCCACAAGCCCCTCACTGTCTGTGCGGAGTCTGCACGTTCTCCTTGTGTCTGCATGGGTAAACTCCGGGTGCTCCTGTTTTCTCCCACAAGTCCCGAAAGAAGTGCTTGTTAGGTGAATTGGACATTCTGAATTCTCCCTCAGTGTACCGGAACAGACACCGGAGTGACGACTAGGGGATTTTCACAGTAACTTCATTGCAGTGTTAATATAAGTCTACTTGTGACACTAATGAAGATTCTTATTTTTAGAAAATGAACCAGTACTTTTCGAGGCACTATGCCTCCATTAGGCACTGACTGCCTTGGTAGCTACAACCAGACATTCTACAAAGTAAAACGTTAATTAAGGTTAGAGATAATGATATGTCCATCCTAATGGAATGATTTAGTCGGCCAATCTACCATTGAAGTCGAGAAATCCTTGTGTCAATTTAGCTGTTAAACCAATATATCTTTTTTCCTTTTGATGCTTTCTTTTCTTTTCAAGTGTTGAAGCCAACAAAGGGGAACTTGTGTAGAATTTAATGTGGGCTGAGCAAATCTTTCTACAGCAGTCAGATACCGGTTACTATTGAAACCACATCCTCCTGCCATTAATTATGGTGTCACCGAAATAGGGGTGTAATTTCCTGCAGAGAAAATACCTTTTCTGGACAAGATAGATGTTGCACACTGGGAAACTGTCATTCTGTGCATTGATGGTCCTTCTGATCCTAAAATATCGGTTGGTGACTAAAGAACATCATGTTGTCCCTACATGAACTATGTTAAATATACAAGTAGTATACTGGATTTAGCTTGAAAGTAGTTTCATAGGGCTGAGTAATGTTAAGGTCAGGAATCTCCTGGCCACAACCTGTAAACATCTGGTCCTCATATCAGCACCAGCTGAGAGTTGCAAGTAAATGCAGTTGCTGCTTGAAAAATAAATAGATTGAATATTTTTTAAATAGATTTCATAAAGAAAGAATTGACTTCTGTGTTTTTTTTCTCTTTCCAGCTTCCTGGACAGCATCCACATCTTGAGCCCGTCAGTCCTTTGCCTTTCTTATTAAACCCAGCATTTTTATTTCCTCCTTCAGACTTCAAGGCCGGGATTCTCCCCTACCCGGCCGAGAGGTCCTGGCGTGTTGGAGTGGCGTGAACCACTCCGGCATCAGGCCGCCCCAAAGGTGCGGAATTCTCTGCACCTTTAGGGGTCAAGCCCTCACATTGAGGGGCGAGGCCCGCGCCGGAATGGTTCCCACTCCGCCGGCTGGCGTGAACGGCCTTTGGCACCACGCCAACCGGGGCGGAAAGGACATGGCCGGCCGGCGTAAGTCCGCGCATGCGCCGGAGTGTCAGCGGCTGCTGACGTCATATCGGCGCAGGGGAGGGGGCCTCCGCCATGGTGAAGGCCATGGCGGAGGCGGAAGAAAAAGAGTGCCCCCCACGACACAGGCCCTCCTGCTGATCGGTGGGCCCCGATCGCGGGCCTGGCCACCGTGCCCCCCCCCCCAGGGACAGATCGCCCCCCGGACCCTGGCGCCGCCAATCCCGCCGGTAAGAGAGGTGGTTTAATCCACGCCGGCGGGAGAGGTTAGTCAGTGGCGGGACTCCCGCCCATCGCGGGCCAGACAATCGCTGCGGGGGGGCCGCCAACCGGCGCGGCACTATTCCCGCCCCTGCCGAATCTCGGGGGCGGAAAATACGGGACTTGGCGCCGGCCCCGGGCGATTCTCCGACCTGGCGAAGGGTCGGAGAATCCCGCCCCAAATCCATCTATTCCTTGAACCTAAACTACAATAAAGTCAGGGCAGCACGGTGGCGCAATGGGTTAGCCCTGCTGCCTCACGGCGCCGAGGTCCCAGGTTCGATCTCGGCTCTGGGTCACTGTCCGTGTAGAGTTTGCACATTCTACAACCTTTGGGTTGTAGGGGTTTCGCCCCTACAACCCAAAGATGTGCAGGATAGGTGGATTGGCCGCGCTAAATTGCCCCTTAATTGGAAAAAATTAATTGGGTACTCTCAATTTATTTTTTTTAAACTACAATAAAGTTCACTTTCACAGCCCAAGTTTTGTGTATCAACCAACTTTCATTCTCCTTCATATTTGGCTTTCTATTTCTAGAATATTACACGAGGTAATGTTTGGATGCATCACACTTTGACACCAAGTGCACTCGCACTCCAATTTCTGTTTGCAAGGCGCTCAATTTGTCTGCTTTTCTTTTAATTGTCTTTCTGCTAATTAATTCTATCTTGCTGTAAGTGACAGTTAACAACCACAATGACATAGGATATGAACAGGAAGTACACCAAGAACCCAACTAAATATAGATTTACAAATTTGACTTTCTTGCATGCAACGGTTGCAGTCTCTTACATTTGTGTATAAAATGCAACTTTAAAAAGAATGTAAATGGCTAAAATTAAGTTATGATTGATTAAAGAAGGTTGCAAGTTTCTTGTCTCTTTCTGATTTGCAGTGAGTTGGTCAGGATTTTTTCCTATATTCTTGAAAGAATAAAGCTGCATTTATTGTAGAATGGAATGTGGTTATGGAATTGTTAGGTACACATCACTTGCTGACAGGTTGCAATTAATCTTAACTTCATTTTACACCTGAAACAAAATCATGCTTTAGCATAGTGCCTCCTTTTATCTGGTAGTTAAAGAAAATAACATTTCTAAATGTCAGTGTCAACCACCCTTCCTCTGCAGGCAGACATTCAGTGAAAGATTTTTTTTTTTTAAAATTTAGATTACCCAATTATTTTTTCCAATTAAGGGGCAATTTAGCGTGGCCAATCCACCTACTCTGCACATTTTTGGGTTGTGGGGGCGAAACCCACGCAGACACGGGGAGAATGTGAAAGATGACAGCAAGTTAAGAAAGTCAAACGAGATGGCCACAACAGGTAGCAGTTGAAGGCTTCAATTGTTCAATACCTGAAATGCAGTACGGATACATTGTGATGCATTTCAGCTGCTGGTTGCGAGTTGTAGTTCAGGGAATGTGTTAAAATTCTACCAAGATTGAATATTTGAATTTGGTATTTTTTAAAGAAGCAAACCTCAAGAAAAAGTTGATGACAATTAAAATGACTGTGAAGCTTATGGGTTGTCATTTTTTAAAGACAGCTCCACCTGGTTTAATAATTTAATTTCCTTAAAGCAAAGAAACCTGTTTACCTGCATGATCTTGCTATGTGACTCGGGCCTATGAGACTCTGAAGTTGCCTACCAAACCACTGCTGTAGGATATCTAAGGGTAGGCAATAAAATGCTGGTTTTTTCCACATCTTAAACAATTCCATCCAACAAAATTAAAATATGGTGCATGGAAATTTCACAAAAAAAATAAATCCCTTTTGGCTTTGGAATGGAAAGATCTGTTGAAACACTGTCAAACATTAAGGCAGGCAGTGTACTCAATGTGCGGTTGTTCGAGGATACCTACTTTGGATTTGCATTTAACAGTTCATTGTTATTGCTGAAACTGTTATGTTAACTAACTGCATTCATTTTTTAAAATAATTATGCACGAAGGATTCTAATGGTTTAAATTATTTTGTTTCATAGGGGAAAGATGCAGGAAACAGTAAAGTTTCTAAAACAGGTTTGTGTGAATTTATCTCTTTTTAAAAATAATTGTTGAGAAAAATGCATGAATTCTTATTTATCCGTATTAAGCCGTAAAATATTGATTAGCTTTCGTTTGCAGTCAATGGTGAGCTGAGGAGCTAGAGTAGAGGCCTCCTCTCTGGTCCCAAAAGGAGCAAAGATTATTGGGTTCTCAGCTCCTGGAAATTAACCCAAGGTGAGTCTATTGGACTCAGCAAGCCATGTACTAAAGTTTTTTTTTGACAATTGATGAAGAATAGGCACTGGAATTCTATATGCAAACAATTTTGACCCCTAGCTTGATTCCATAGGGGCAGGAATAGACTGTGCAGCCCCTCCCCTCAAGTCTCTTCTCAAGCCAGTTAGATCGTGGCTAATCTGTGTGTGAACTCCATTTGCCAGTTTTTGATCAAAATGATACCCGTGCCTAACAAAAACCTGTTGATCTCTGTCTTGCAAAGTTCAATTGCCACAGCTTGCACAGCCTTTTGCAGGAGAGGGATTTACAAGTCCCCTAAGGAAAATGACCTTCCTGATCTCTCACGGTCGTGGCCGTCTTTTTTCTGGATTCCTCCGCCAGAGGAAATTGTTTCTTTATCTCCCCTAACGAATACCATTATCATTTTAAACACCTTGATTAGTCTAGGTCAGGCTGCCTGACCTCCTAACTTTAACCCTTGCTCTTGACCTGAACAGAAAACTAAATGCGAGCTGTCTGATTAGGCCAGTGATGCTAATTTGGGAATTGCTTGGAAACTTTTTGTGTTTCCTTTACAAACATCAAGTGAAGACTTTTTTAATGTGAGCTGTGTTACATGGAGCCTAGAGAAACGGTTGGCAAAACATTGAGTCTACTTTCTCAGTATTTCTTTAATGATCACAGCTACTGCTGTGAAATAAGCCTTAAATTTAAAGTTAGTGTTGAAGCCAAGTGCGCAATCAATTAAACAAATTAATCAGCGGTTACACAAGTTAGTAATTGTTTTAATTTTTATATGTTATATAATTGCTTTGCAGGAAGAGTTAAACCATAACTTCAGCTAGGTTATAAAATGCAAAGTTTCAGAATGGTGTTGCTAAGTAATAAGAGGGGAAAATAAAGCAAACAAATGGTGACATTTCCCTTTAACTTCACTCTTCCTGATTACTGAATGAAAATCACAGGCATTATATTCCTCCCTTATTCTTTTCAAGCTTCCCTACAATCAAGTGCAAAAATGGATTTAAAACCATTTAAATTTGCATGTTAGTTCAACAGCTGCCAACTAGTAATATTAAGATAACATGAACATTGATTGCTAGAATTAGTTGGTGATTCCAAATCAATCTGAAAATGTCATTATATGAAAATGTTTCATTTGTACTTGGATCTCGAAAGCCCAGTTATCACAAACAAGGTGGCTGCTATATTTTAAGATATTTTAATTAAAACTGAGCAAATTGCTTAAACTTCTTAGTTCCAGTTTACATTGCTTTCAGAGTTATATCCAGTAGTATAAAATAGCGTGACTTATTTTTTTTGAAGAATAATAAAGAATGACCACAATTTTCCATCTGTTCTCCTCATAAACTTCTCAAAGTAGTTGCCCAACTCTGCTTTCTTGCACCAGCCACTGCACAACCCAGTTTCATTTATCAGTATAAATTAATTCTAAACTTTCTGGATTGGAAATCACTGGTGTCCAAGTACATAAATACCAGTTAGTTTGCTTTTGACCCATGCAGAGGAGTAAGATTCAAGATATGATCCGTGCTCATTTCCATGACTAGTTCACACTCTGCTGTTACCTATTGACCACTGTTGTGTCTGTGGGTCTTGGACAAAGATGGGGCATCTGTAGCCATGATGTTTCCACTCATATTTGAAGAATCGTCACTTGATTAAGACATGAAATGGCTGGCAATCATGATGGAATTTATGAGCATGTGTCACTTTCAAGTGTGGAGCAGAATTTGGTGAGGAAAGGAACACTTTTAAGTTTAGTTTAAAGTATAAAGTGAGGTTGTTAATGTGGTTTTAATGCTACTTTTTGTGAGTTGTTGAAAGTAGGTGTCATTTAGAAAAAGGCGTTGGAGAATTTGTTTTTTTTCTAGTTACGGTAACGGTCAAGTCGTAATCGTCCCAGATGACCATAGGCCATTTTCCCCTTTGAGGTGGTGATTTAACCTAAGAATCGCAGCACCTCAGGCAAGACCTTCATGAATAACCTCAGCCAGTACTGAAACCCATGCTGCTGGCCTCATTCTGCATCACAAAACCAGCTGTCTAGCCAAGTGTGCTATACCGGCCCCTTCGGCTTCCTTCGTCATAAGTAATGCAGGTTACACACAACACACGAATGAGGATCCAGATTTTCTGCACACCTAGTGTTTTGCTTTTGTGCTACAGAAATGAGACTGGTGCACAGATTGGGAAATAGTACATACAGACACATTGGGGGCGATTCGCCGATATTGAGGCCAAGTGTTTGCGCTGTCGTGAACGCCCATGTTTCACAGCGGCATGAACAGGGCCCGGGCACAACCTATTCTGGCCCCCACAGGTGGCCAGCACGGCACTTGAGCGGTTCGCGCTGCTCCAGCCTCCTTGGTGTTTGGAACCAAACCGTTGTCATGTATGACATATTTAATGCATTAAAAGCAAATAATTATTTTTCAAAAAATTTTTTTTAATTAGTCCTTACTGGTTTCTTAACAGTGAGTACTGTTCCATGCAATGTCCTCCATTACCTCAACCACATAATTATTTTTGAGATTTGAGCATAAATTAATGTTGAGTTCTATTATTTCAGAAATTAAAAATTCTCTCTGCATCTACACTGTAAAGCCACCTCAGAATCTTTTGTTTCAATAAGATCACTTCTCACTTTTCTAAACTCCAAAGAACTATAAGCCCAACCTTTTCAATTTTTCTTCATAAGGCAGACCCTTTCACCTTAAGAACCTGATGGACCTTCTCTGAACAGTCTGCAATGCAATTATGTCCCTCCTTAACGGAAGCTAAATCTGTGCACTGTACTCACCGTGGTCTCACTAATGCCCTGTACAGTTGTAGTAAGACTTCCCTACTTTTATATTCCATCTACCTTGCAATGAGTGACCTTTAAGAGTTCATTCTAGCTTCCTTTAACGGTGCAAATATAATTAAGGCACAATGATGAGTAATATTTGTTGCAATCTTCCCCAAATTAGAATCGGCAGCTGAAAAGTAGAATCTGCCTTTCTCCATTATGGCACTGCAAAATGCATTTGCATGATGTAATTTCCATGTTAAGTAGTAAACTTGGAGAGCAGATCACCTGTCCATCATAGAATTCACCCCATGTCATATGAAAATCAGGTGAGTATGTCAAGGGCACAACCTATTCCTCCAACTGACTGTCCAATTGATGGTAGAAGAAATTGCCTCCCATGGTCTCAAATATTTGTCAATGGACCACCTGTAATTCCACCTGTAGTTACTCTTACGTGGGCCTCTCCTTTTCCTCTGAATTGTAATCTGGGGATCTTTAAACTCCATCTGCAGATAAATGATTAACATTCTGTTTTTCTTCATTTGTTCAGCTACAAGACCTTGTACTTATAAAGTCCCTTTAGCATAATGAAAGGCCTAAAGCGGTTCCCGGGAAAATGATAAAACAATGCAGAACACTGAGCCACAGAAAGAGATACTAGTTCAGATAATTAAAAGGTTGGTTAAAGAGGTAGAAATTAGTGCCTTAAAGGGGAATAGCGAGGTGGGAAGGTACAGGGGGCCAATTGCAGAGCAAGGACTGAGTCAGTTGAAGGTGCAGCTAATAATGGAGCAATTATGATGGTGAATGCTGATGAGGCCTGAATTGGAGAAGAACAAACAGCTTTAGGGGTTGTGGGGCTGGAGGAGATTACAAAGATGGGGATGGACAAAACTATGAAGAGATTTGAAAACGTGGATGAGAATGGGATGTGTTGCTGGCACGGCTAGCACTTGTTCCACATCTCTAATTACCCTTAGGTAGTGGTGTGCTGCCGCCTTGAGCCACTGCAGTTCAGTTGGTACAGATAATTCCACAGTTATGTTAAGAAAGGAGTAACGTTGAACAAACAGTAACAAAGTTCCAAGTTAGGCTTCAGTGACATTTTTTTAATGAATGTTTTTATTGAGTTTTTGGCATACAAAACAAATATGAACATGAACAAACAGTGGGAGTTAAACAGGAGGATATAAGAAGTAAAACTAGAACTATTTACACATAGATAGGTTTTGACTATTTACATAGATACATTACAGTTTCCCCTTCCTCTTCTTTTATTCCTTCCTTGGTGTTTGCAGTGGCGATTGTGGTGCCCTACTTCCCACTGTTTTTCCCATCTCTTTGGTTCAGGTTGTTGTTGCCCCCCTCCCCATGTCTCCTGGTTCTTTTCTTGGGATTGGTTGAGTTCCTTGTTCTCCTGACCTCCCCACTTCCTTGCGTGTCGTGGCTGCACCTTCCTAATCTTTGGCTTGTTAGCTGTTGGCTACAAACAGATCTTGGAGCAACCGATTGAATGGCTCCCAAGTTTTGTGGAAGCCTTCTTCTGACCCTCGGATGGCGAATTTAATTTTTTCCATTTGGTCGGCAGGTTGGACAGCCAGCCTGCAGCTTTGGGTGGTGCTGCTGACCGCCAGCCGAGCAGGATTCTACAGCAGGCGATCAGGGAGGCAAAGTCAAGGGCATTGGCCCTCCCCATGAAGAGATCTGGCTGTTCAAATACCCTGACGACTGCCACTCTCGGCCATGGCTCCACCCTCATCCCCACCACTTTAGACAATGCCTCAAAGAAGGCTGTCCAGAACCCAGCCAAGTCTGGGGCATCACCAGAGCACATGGGCATGGTTGGCCGAGCCTCCTTGGCACTGCTCGCATCTGTCCCCTACATCGGGGAAAATCCTGCTCATTCAGGTTCTGGTTAAGTGGGCTCTGTGTACCGCTTTATCTGCATTAGACTTAGCCGTACGCATATGGAGGTGGAGTTGGCCCTTGCAGTGCTTCGCTCCAGAATCCCCACCCTATTTCAAATCCCATGTCTTTCTCCCACTTCTCCCTTGTCTCGTCCAGTTGGGTGTTGCCCCTTCTTAGCAGTCGCCCGTACATATCACCACCGTTCTGTTTCCCTAAGGTGTCCGCGTCCAGCAGGTCTTCTAGCAGTGATTGCTGTGGTGGTCGTGGGTACGTCTTGTTTCCCTTCGTGGGAAGCTTTTGAGTTGTAGGTACCTATGTTCGTTTCCCCCCTGTCAGCTGCAATCTTTCTGTCAGCTCTTTGAGCGTTGTTAACCTGTTGTTGATATAAAAGCCCCTAACTGTCAGCGCTCCCAGCCACCCACCGTCATGTCTCCACCTTTTGAAGGAGGTCCGTAGTCGCCGGCGTGAACCTGTGGTAGTTGCTGATGCGGGCTTTTTTGGACATCTCAGTTAGCCCAAAGTGCTTTTGCAATTGGTACCACGACTGGAGTATTGTTACCACCACTGGGCTCGTTGAATATTTATTAGGTGGGGATGGGAGTGCCGCCGTAGTTGGGCCCGGAGGGAGGTCCCTCTGCAGGAGCCCTCCTCCAAAGCACCCATTCAGTGTCTGGCTCCTTTGTCCACCCCTTTACACTCTCTTCAGTTGCTGCCCAGTGGTAATATTGCATGTTTGGGAGGACTGGGCCTCCCATGGAACTCATTCTTTGCAATACTCTCTTTGCCATCCTTGCGTTCCCTCTCCATCTCCCCACCCACACAAATGCCATAATCAGTTTGTCCAGTGAGTTGAAAAAGGCCTTGGGGATGTTGATTGGGATGAATCTAAACAGGAAGAGGAACCTGGGTAGTACGTTCAATTTGATCGTCTGCATCCTCCCCGCCAGGGAGAGTGGGAGTGTGTTCCATCTCTATGGTACTTTTTAACTTCCTCCACCAGGCTGGTCAGGTTCCACTTGTGGATCACTGTGAAGTCATGAGCAGAATTTGTGCCGGGCCTGTTTGAACGGCAGCCCTCCAGCTCTGCCCCTCCCCCTTGCGGGTTCACCGACCGCCAAGATCTCGTTTTTGCTCAAGTTTAGTTTGTAGCTCGCGAAAGTTCCAAACTCTTTCAAGAGCACCATGATTCTATCCATGCCACTTCACGGGTCCGAGATATGGAGGAACAGGTCATCATGTATAGAGCAAGACTCTGTGCCCTCTGCTCCTCTCTGGATTCCTTTCCAATTCTTTGCCGCACTCAGTGCGATCGCTAATGGCACGATCGCTAGGGTGAACAGCAGCGAGGATAACGAGCCTTGTTATCTCCTGCCTTGTGCCTCTATGCAGCTGGAAGTACTTGGAGTTGGTGGTCTTTGTCCGTACGCTCGCCGTGGGACCATTGTACAGGAGTTTCACCCAGGCAGTGAAGCTTGATCCAAGCCTGAACCGCTCCAGTACCTGTCAAAGGCCTTTACAGCGTCCAGGGAGACGCTGACCTCAGGTGTTCTCTCCCCAGATGAGGTCATGATCACGTTCAGCAGGCGCATGATGTTCGAAGTTAGCTGCCTACCCTTGACAAACCACCTCTAGTATGCAGTCCTCCAGCCTTTTGGCTAGGATCTTGGCCAGTATTTTTGGTTCAACATTTAGCAGCGGATCTGTGGGAACCGCATGCATGGCCGCCAACGCTTCAGCACCGCACCCTTCGCAGCTTGTATGTCCGATTTTGTTTCTTCTCGGTGTTCCTTCAACTTTTTTAAGAGGAACCTCCTCCATCCATCCCCTAGTGAGGGGGGGCTTCTCTTACGGCGGGTTGGTTCCTCCCACTCTGGCGAGGTCCGTGTTACCCTGCCTTGTGCGCTGGTTGGCTCAGCCGATTGCTGTTTGTCCAGGCTTTTCCCACTCCTGGTCTCCGCACGTCCTCTAGACTGGCTGTTGTTCAGCATCTTTCCTTCTTTCTTCGTTTTGTTAGTGGTGTGGGATGATTTGTATCATTTGCAGGCGTTTTTCAATCAAAAGGTGCCTATTTTTCAGTTTTGCGGGAGGAGCGCCACCTGATGTACAACTTCAGCACATCCCCATCACCGGAAGTCCAGGATTGTGTAAGATTTAAAGGAGAACTTGCAGATGGAGGTGTTCCCATGCGTCTGCCTCCCTTCTGCTTCACTTTGGAAGATGCTGCCAATTAAGACTTGATGAGTTGATGCAGTGAATCTTATTGATGAGGCACACTTTTGCCTCTTTATGATGGTGGAAGGAGTGAATGGAGGTGATTGGAGGATGAGGTACCGATCAAATGGGTTACTTTGTCCTGAACAGTGTTGTGCTGTTTGAGTGTTTTTGGATCCACACTCATCCAGGCAACTGGATCGTATTCAAATAGATTTCTCACTCTGTCTTTTAAGTAGTGGATAGGTTTTGGGGAGTCCGGAGGCGAGTCCCTCACTGCAGAATTTCAAGTTCTGACATTCTCTCGTTGTCATGATATTTATATGTCTGGTCCATTTAAGTTTTTGGTCGATGGCAACCCACCCCCAGGATGTCAACGGTGAGCAATTCAGCATTGATAATATAATATAATAATCTTTATTGTCAGAAGTAGGCTTACATTAACACTGCAATTAAGTTGCTGTGAAAAGCCCCTACTAGCCACATTCCGGTGCCTGTTCGGGTACACAGGGAGAATTCAGAATGTACAAATTACCTAACGGCACATCTTTCAGGACTTGTGGGAGGAAACCGTAGCACCCGGAGGAAACCCATGCAGAATCGGGGAGACTGTGCAGACTCCATACAGACAGTGACCCAAGCCGGGAATCGAACCTGGAACCCTGGAGCTGTGAAGGAACGGCGTTACCCACTGTGCTACCGTGCTGCCCAATGAATATCATGGTTAGCAGTTTTCTTGTTGCCTCACCCTTGTCTGGTGCAAATGTCACTAGCTACTTAATCAGCCCAAAACTGAATATTGGCTAGGTTTTGCTGTCTGTGGGCAGTGACTATTTCAGTTTCTCAAGTTGTGAATGCTACTGAATACAGTGGAAGGATTAGCAAAGATTTCTTCAGACATTATGCTGAAGGGAAGCCATTGATGACACAGATGAAGATGATTGAACCCAGAACATTTCCCTGAGTGACTCCTGCAATGATCTCCTGGTCTCCAATAACCACAACCATCTTCCTTAAGTTTCATCTATTCATTTACGGGATGTGGGCATTGCTGACTAGGCTAGCATTTATTGCCCATCCGTAGTTGCCCTTGAGAAGGTGGTGGTGAGCCACTTTCTTGAACCGCTGCAGTCCCTGAGGTGTAATGCTGTTATGGAGGGAATTCCATGATTTGGACCCAGCAACAATAAAGGAGTAGCAATATAGTTCCAATTCAGGATGGTGAGTGACTTGAAGGGGAACTTCTGTGTGGTGGTGTTCCCAGGTATCTTCTGTCCTTGTTCTTTCAGATGTAGAGGTTGTGGGTTTGTAAGGTGCTGCCTGCAGAGCAGTGGCGTGCAGAGGGGGGGGCCGACGGTGCAGTGGCCCCGGGCATCCATTGGATGGGGGCATCCAATCAGAGAAGGAAAAAAAAAAATTTTTTTTTTTTTAATTTTTTTTTTTTTTTTAATTTTTTTTAAAATTTAGATTACCCAATTATTTTTTTCAATTAAGGTGCAATTTAGCGTGGCCAATCCACCTACTCTGCACATTTTTTGGGTTGTGGGGGCGAAACCAACGCAGACACGGGGAGAATGTACAAACTCCACACGGACATTGACCCAGAGCCGGGATCGAACCTGGGACCTCAGTTCCGTGAGGCGGTTGTGCTAACCACTAGGCCACCGTGCTGCCCCAGAGAAGGAAATAAGATAGTAATTTTAAAATTTCAGCGGTGATAAATCAATTTTTGGAGGCTCACCACACTGCAGAGGCAGTTGTTAGCCCTTTATTCCTTTAACATGGTGTACCCTTTCTGTCTAGAGAAAATGGTCCTTCTCCCCATCCCCCCACACGCATGCGGATGATGTACGTGGTGCAACCATAAAAAGCAACAAGCAGACGTGGCTGCTCGTTCCTGCGTTTCCTCGAATCATAACTCGTCTTTTCTTCAGCTTTTTGTGCATCTAGATTAGTTCTTTTACCTACTCAGGTCAGTGAATAGCTCTAGAACAGGTGCAACTACGTTTTTTATAGGTTTTTTGGCGATATTTAATGAAATATTTACGTGGGATGTAGTAAGAGTGAAGCCTGGATGATCAGAGGACTGCTATGGCATTTAATCTCGGAATAGGAGACATTTATTCCTTAACATGCTAATATTCGAATACAGATACCACTAATTTGCAAGTCTATGATATAAATTGCACAAAATTATCAGTGGAGAATCAGTGTGAAATAATTTGATACGAAGGAACAAAGAAATGAAATATGGTTTATCCGTCTGCAACTGACCGATTGTTACCATTTTCTTCCCATTTTCTCATGCGTCTTACGGTTTTTGAGATAGAAAATGAAATGTTACGAGTATTTCGTGTACAACCGAGTGGAGCACAGAACAGGAAAAAAAAGAGGGCCAGAGTCGAAGAAGAGTCCCATCAAAGAGGGGCATTAGATGCATGGATAAAAGGAAGTAAAGAAGAAGTAGGAGAACCTAGAGAAGTAAAAGATGATGTGGGTGCAGAGAAGGAATTTTCTGATACGGATTCAGCTCGGTCAGAACATAATACTCTCTCTCCTCAGTCTCGTTGTCAGGATGATGATCCATGTGAAGAAAATAAAGAAGATATTTGCATATTTTTGCAAAGAAGCGATTTTGGCTGTTTGAAGAAACCGATTCCAGATCATTTGAAGATGACAATATTACAACATGGCCCTGAAAGATATCAGAATAAAAGTGGTCCATTTGCTGAGAAGGATGGGAGATCATTTTCCAAACAGTGGTTTGATAAAGTTTCCACAAACGGAGAAATTGTGGTGAGAAAATGGTTGTTATACTCTTCATATTGGAAAGCATGCTACTGTTTTGTTTGCTTTTTGTTTTAAAAGGAGCATTTGTCGTCTGTGTCAAACTTTGGAAAGGAAGACGGTTTCTCCACTTGGAGAAAATTAAATCCAACAATACCTGACCATGGGAAAAGCCCTTCTCATAGAGCTCACATGAGGGAATACCTGAACCTTGTAGTTCGACTCCATCATTCAACTACGATAGATGCTGAACTTCAACAGCAAATGTCTGCTGAAAAGAAAAGATGGAAAGCTATAACTGAACGGATTGTCGAGGTTATATCCTTTCTGGCAAAACAGAATCTGGCCTATCGTGGACATCGAGGAGAAGGAATATCTGGGTTATCAGAGCCAGGGGAGACAGTCAGTGAAAATACAGGAAACTTTCTAGCAACAATCAGACTTTTGGCCAAATATGATGACATCTTAGCAAAACACTTGCAGAGAGGGAAAGAGAAACCAAAAAGTGTCACCTACTTGTCCAACAGAATTCAAAACGAAATAATCAATCTTCTTGGTGAAACTGTCAAGAAAAATATAATTTCCGAAATTAAGGACGCAAAATATTTTAGCATAATGCTGGATTCAACTCCAGATATTGCCCATGAAGATCAGGTTTCTGAAATTCTGCGTTACGTTCATATTGATGAAAACAGAAAATTAGAAATAAAGGAGACATTTCTGGGATTTTTTCAAGTCAACAAGAAAGATGCAGTCAGCCTGGTAAATAAAATTCAGGAAAAATTGGAAGAAGACAAAATTTCCATGAATGACTGTCGTGGTCAAGCATATGATAACGCAGCAGTTATGGCTGGAGTGAGAGGAGGTGTTCAACAAAAAATTCTTGAAGTTAACCCAAAAGCTGTGTTTGTGAACTGCGAGAACCACAGCCTCAATTTGGCCTGTGTCCATGCAAGTGAGGTGCAACCTGTTGTTGTTACATTTTTTGGCATTCTAGAAAAACTCTTTACTTTTTTTCTTCATCTACTTCTCGTTGGGAAGTGTTAAAATCATTTGTCACTCGGACTGTGAAAAGACAGTGTGACACAAGATGGAGTTCCAGCCATGATGCTGTGCAAGTAATCCACGAAGAGTGTGACAACGTTATTGCAAGCCTTCAACACCTGCTGGAAGGAGAATTTTCAAGGGAAACTAAATCTGATGCAGGATCGCTACTTAACTCTATTCAACAGTTCCCGTTTATAGCTTTATTAAATTTTTGGTACTCAGTTTTATCATCAGTGGAGAAAGTCTCAAAACGTTTGCAGGATCCGAAAATGGGGTTCCATGAAGCTTCTTGTGATCTGAGAGGACTTATTCATATCTTGAATTTGAAGAGTGACGAAATTATCCACAATGCAATAGATTTAGCCAATGAATATTGTGAAAATTGGGGAATACCAATTGCACGAACAAGGAGAAGAAGAAGAATGCCTGGAGAGTCAGCAAGAGATAGTGGACTGATGGCATAAGAAGAAATGAATAGAGTAATGGTAGAGGTTGTGAACAGATTAAAAACTGAAATTGAAGACCGCAGTGTCCGTCTTCAAAGACTCAGTGACCGATTTTCTTTTCTTCTGAACTTGCATTCAGTAGTGATTGAAGATGAACAAGAAAGAGAGAAATTAAAAAAGGAATGTTCAGACTTTGCAAATTATTATGATAATGATGTGGTTGCAATTCAGTTATATGACGAAATTATTGATTTTGTGAAGCTCCTTCGAGCTGGAGGGAATAGAGTTCCCCCTGATCCTAAAGATGCTCTGGAGTCTTTACTGCAGTATGGGAGGGATGTCTTTCCGACGCTGTGTGTTTCATACAGATTACTGCTTACAATCGCATTTTCAGTCGCAAGCTGTGAAAGGTCATTTTCAAAACTGAAATTAATAAAAACATATCTGAGGTCTTCTATGTCACAGGAGCGACTGACCAACCTGGCTTTAATAAGCATTGAAAAATATTTTCTCACAGCTGATGTAAAAAGTGAAGTAGTTCAGGTGTTTTGTGACAGGAGGTATCATTTGGGGAAAAGAACTTAATAAATTTGATTGATTAATATTAAAATCGAATAAAGCGTTTATTTCATGTTTCATCTGTGTAAAATGTTTTCCTTTCTCATAATATTTCTCAGTATATTAGGCCTTATACTTGAGTCTTTGGGGCATACAATCAAGATTTGCCCCGGGCATCACCAGACCTCTGCACGCCGCTGCTGCAGAGCCTTGGTGAGTTCCTGTAATGCATCTTGTAGATGGTACACATGGCTGCTACTGTTTGTTCGTGTTGGAGGGAATGAATGTTTGTGGAAGGGGTACCAATCAAGCCGGCTGCTTTGTCCTGGATGGTGGAACTTCTTTTGTATTATTGGAGCTGCACTCGTGGAGAGAATTTCATCATACCCCTGACTGGTGCCTTGTATATGGTGGACAGACTTTGGGGAGTTGGGAGGCGAGTAACTATAGGATCTCTTATTTTATCTTCTAATCAGCCCTCCAGCACTCATTGAACCAGGTTTGATCCCTGGCTTGGTGGTAGTGGTCAAGTGGGGGATATGCTGGGCCATGAGGTTACAGATTGTGTTTGAGTGCAATTCTGCTGCTCCTGATGGCCCACAGTGATACCCAGTCTTGAGTTACGAGATCCATTCAAAGTCTATCCTATCTAGCATGGTAGTCGCACCACACAACGCGATGGAGTGTTTCCTTAATGTGAAGTCGCGACTTTGTTTCCACAAGGACTGTGCAGTGGTCACTGTCAAAAACAGATGCATCTGTGACAGGCAAGTTGATGAGGATGACATCAGTATGTTTTTACCTCTTTTGGTCCCTTCGCTACCTGCTGCAGTCCCAGTGCAGCAGCAATGGACCTGAACAGCTCGGTCTGTGGTGGTACTGCCCAGCCACGTTTGGTGATGGGCATTGAAGTCCCCCACCCAGAGTACATTCTGTGTCCTTTCCACCCCTAGTGCTTCTTCCAAGTGGTGCTCAACATGCTGGAGTACTGATTCATCGTTATGGAGTGACCGTATGTAGTAATCAGCAGGAGGTTTCCTTGGTTCTGGTGCCATTGACTTCATGGGTCCAGAATCGATATTGAGAACTCTCAGTGCAACTCCCTCCCAACTGGATACAGCTATGCCGACACCTCTGCTGGGTCTGCCAGTGGTCCAAGACATACCCAGTGATGGTGGTGTCTGGGACATACATTATCTATAAGGTAGAAATCAGAAAATATGACCGTCAGTCTGATACTTGACTAGTCTGTGAGACGCTCTCCCAATTTTGGCACAAGCCTCCATATGTTAATATGGAGGATTTTGCAGGGTATTGATGAGCAAGGTATTGCTGAGTAGGTTTTGCTTGATAGTACTGTCAGCGATGCCTTCCATCACTTGCTGATTGAGAATAGGCTAAGAGGAACTAATTAGCTAGATTCGAGTTATTGTGTTTCTTATGGACAGGACATAAATGGGCAAATGTCCACGATATTAGGTAAATTCCAGTCTTTTAACAGTCTTGGAGCACCCTAGCTAACAGCACAGCTAATTTTGGAGTGCAAGTCTTCAGTACTATCAATAAGAGGTTGTCTGGACCCACTACTGTCTCACGACTGCATTGGAATGCCGGTTTAGATTTGCACTTTAACCCCACAGCCTTTTAACTCTGAGGTTGCTACTAACTGATGTTTGAAATTGATTCTGGAAAATGTAAATTTGCCTACTGACTTGTGTCTGGCTAAGGAACAGGCTGTTATTTGTTTTTGTATGAGCGTAGTGGTGCTAAGTCACACTGACATAGTCAGTATTTCCTCCTTTTGTCAAGCCCTTCCCTGAGCAAAACCAGAGAATGTACTGGGAGAGTATTTACATGTTCTATAAGTAAAAGGACTATTTCTTAGACTTTCACCAAAAATTAATACAGAAGCAAAATACTGCTGATGTTGGAAATCTGAAATTAAAACAACATTCTCAACTCAGCAGGGCAGACCGCATCTGTGGGAGGGTCAAACAACAGCTACCTTCCTTTCACCATCATTGCCTTCATGACAGGCTATTGACCTAACATTACTCTGTTTTTCTCTCTCTGCTGATGCTGTCCTTGGTATTTTCAGGATTTCCTGTTTGTAATTGCACCAAATATTGTTTGGACGTTACCGTTTTATCCAAACTCTGCTGGCCTTGGGCCCTAAACAGACAAGGATGCACACAGAGAATTCTGTATTATATTTTCCCAGTTTGACCATTTAAACTCTGAAAGAAATTCCTTTCTCTGAAAGAAACTGTAGTTCAGGATCGCCTCAACCATTATTTTTGTATTCACAAATGCTTTATTCTCAAATCTGTCCACTGAACATCGGTGAGTCAAATGTCCAGTCCAGCGTTAACCATGGTTCAGTTGATAACACTCTCACCTCTGAGTCAGAGTGATGTGGATTGAGTCCAACCCTTAGAGACTTGAGTACAAAAATCTAGGCTGACATTCCAGTGCAGTATTGCGGGAATGCTGTATTGTTAGAGGTCCTGTGTTTCAGATGAGTTGTCCACCAAAGGTCCTATCTGCCTTTGGTGGAGATAGAAGATCCTTTGGCACTTTTTTGAACTAGCGCTGTGGAGTTACCTTCACTGTCCTGGCCAGTATTTATCCTCCAATCAACATCAAAATTAATTATCTGGTTGTGATAACATTGCTATTGTGGAAAGTTGCAATTTTCCTACCTTACAACATCAAAAGTATTTGATTGATTTTGAAGCACATCTAGAGGTCATGAAAGATGCTTTTACCACAAGTCTGTCTTTCTTTCCTTTTTATCACCGGGGAAGTCACTTGGTAGATGATTGAGATAGTATCCTACCTGCAGATTGGCTGGCTTGGCCTGTCAGTAGATAGTTTGCTATTCCTTGGAGTGAGCATAAGAACTAGGAGCAGGAGTAGGCCATATGCCCCTCGAGCCTGCTCCACCATTCAATGAGATTGTGGCTGATCTTTTATGGACTCAGCTGACAGTGAGAGGTAGGAGACCAAGAGACATCCAGTGTCATGCACTGTATTATCAAACTGAAACAATTTATTGTGTTGAACTTGGATAATAAACCGTCCATGAAGTTTCATCACATAATCTGAGCCATATTGTTGCACAATGGTGTGGAATATATAAATTGAGTACTTGTTTTTTCAATGTAGATTTTTAATCTAATTGGTGTCAGTTCATTAGGTTAGTTGAGTTATGCCGATATAAGGGGTATTTTTTTAGCTGAGTGCCTTGGTAATGAAGACCTGTGAACTGTAGAACTGTTCTCCGCATTTTCCTTTGGCTATGTGTCCCTAGTTTCTATCTAGTTAATTAGAAGGTCAACAGCAAAGGATCTCCACATTTTGCTTTGCTCTGCATTTAACAGTTGCATTAGTGGCATAGGCAAGGTATGGCCTTCGACGCTAATGGAGACATTGGGTTTTCCGTTTTTAATATTCATAATGGGCCATATCCTTTGGTTTTCGGAGTGCTGCCCATTGGCCAGTGGCAGTACATAAATACAAAAAAGATTTAGCTGGAAATATTTGTAGCAGAAAAAGACTTGGAACCACGGAACCTGACTTGTAGCAGGGTGACATGGCAGGAATGTACTGAGAAGAATGTGACTTAACAATTTAGGTAATCAATAATTTGAGGTGTTCAACCATATTTGAGGAGTAAATTGCATCCAGTTTTTATATATGTAATTTGTTTACAAGGCATTAATACCTTTTTGAAAAATTAAATTGTATCCTGTGGGTGCATGTGGTCCAATATGAGTGATTTAAGTACTTCATACTTCATGCACTGGAGATAAATAACGCATAAACATTTGATAAAATAAGGCACCCATTTCTCTGTCCATATTCTACAAAAAACCTGTTCAATTCAGGACAATTCCCCATTGGTTTAAGACAATAGTCCATTCAGTGTCAGCCAGAAATAAAAATTGTTCTAATTTATAACTTGCATTTGCTACTATAATCTGTCCAAACTATGAATTTAAACTAGCTTTCAGGCAGTTTTGTCTCAGATCCCCATTCATTTGTATGCTGTTCTGTATTTTGATGTAAAAGTTTGACAAGTTTATTCCAAGACTTTCGGCCTTAATTTTAGGATTTAAGTACTTACGGGCAGCACGGTAGCATTGTGGATAGCACAGTTGCTTCACAGCTCCAGAGTCCCAAGTTCGATTTCGACTTGGGTCACTGTCTGTGTGGAGTCTGCACATCCTCCCCGTGACTGCGTGGTCCTCCGGGTACTCCGGTTTCCTCGCACAGTCCAAAGATGTGCAGGTTGGGTGGATTGGCCATGAAAAATTGTCCAAACTTCTATGATTAACCTAGGACAAAAGTTCGGCGCAACATCGTCGGCCGAAGGGCCTGTTCTGTGCTGTATTTCCCTATCTCTATCTATCATAACTTTATCTTGATATTGGCTGACATTTTGGATCATCTTATTTATAATATAATGTGGACCATGCAACTTTTTTAGAGGATGGATATTTTTTGCAATGTCAGATTGCATAGTCAATTTTAAGATAACTGTTCCCCAAAGCAAGGGAGATAAAAATCAGCTATATTATATGTTTAGTCTAACTGTTTACGTTAAGCAGGGATTTAAGTGGTTTGAGTACACTCATGGAGAGAGAATAGAAGTATGCCAATCGGTCTGTTCTGATTGCTAGTTTCAGTTCAAAATTCTGTGATAGAATATCAATCAATTTCTGTCTTGATTCCTTCCAGGCAGTGTAAATTAACTGTAAAAGATGCCAATTTAAATGAAATTCTATATAACTAACTGATCTATGGTAAGCAATAATGTGCTTGTAAATCCATTAGTTAATGTGAGGTTGAAGTAACTTTCATTATTAAATTTGAAATTAGTTTCAGCCCATATTTTGACTGCTGAAAATATAATTTGTTTATGAAAAGCATCGTTTTTTTCATAGATCGTGGAAATAAAGCTTCAGCCCTGCCGTCAGGAGTGCGGGATGACCAGTCTTCAGTGGCAAATTATTTGGATAAGTAAGTCCACATTTTACTTTGTCTGTAACTCATTTTCATCCAGCCTCCTTTGCACAAAGCCTTTGGTTCAATTTCCTCGCTAACTTAAGCAGGCTGAGTGCCCTTGTATGTACACACATGAGGATCAGTTTGGAAGTCTCGAGTGCATATATTACCAATAAGTAGAGTTGTGAGTGAAGTTTTAGGGAATTTCAGATAAATGTTGCCACTTAAAATGTAGATGTGTGCAATCACTTTTTTCAGTGTCCAGTCCCTTTAGACTGCTGCTGCTAATGTCTGATATTGGATTACTGAACAAGGCCTGCTTGGTACCTTTCCGCTTTCTGTGGGATACTTTGTCTCAGATCCCCATTCATTTGTATGCTGTTCTGTATTTTGATGTAAAAGTTTGACAAGTTTATTCCAAGACTTTCGGCCTTAATTTTAGGATGAAAGAGTGGAACATTTTACTCTGGATTGAAAGCCAGCAGGTTTAGGAATCAGCTGGTGTGGTAAATTTGGGCTGTTTGTTCACTGCCAATCAATAATGGTAAAGTGTCTCAGTACTGGCATGAAGTCTGCCTGAAAGCTAGTTTAAATTCATAGTTTGGACAGATTATAGTAGCAAATGCAAGTTATATTTCAGAACAATTTTTATTTCTGGCTGACACTGAATGGACTATTGTCTTAAACCAATGGGGAATTGTCCTGAATTGAACAGGCTTTTTGTAGAATATGGACAGAGAAATGGGTGCCTTATTTTATCAAATGTTTACGCGTTATTTATCTCCAGTGCATTGACACCAACTTGCCAGCTAGAATCCATTGAACATTTTGTTACTGATTTGACAACTGCTTGTCTGAAGAAATGAAAAACATTGGTCTAGTCCTAAAGCAATAGAAATTTTATTTACTTGTTTTGATTATATTGCATGCAGTCAGATTAAAGTCACCTGATCTACAAGACTGTATTGCAGCTTTGTAATTACAATGTAACATCAGATGTTGCTGTTACTTATTTATTTGTGAGCTCATTTTTCCTGTTCTTTACCCTGCCTGTACACACAGATGTTGTCCCCATAGTTTTCTTTCATTCCCTTCATTCTGAAACAACGGTGTGGGTTCCATGTATTTCTGTCACACTCTGTACATTACCCAAATTAATCTCGTATATATGTAGGCCAGATGATGAATATAGGAATGATATTCACCTACAGGATATCAAAATGTTTGCTGAAAAGTATGTGGAATGGGAATCCGCGCAGTTTACCCCATTAAAAATGAAAGACTTGCATTTATGTAGCGCCTTTAACAATCACAATGTCTCAGCACTTTGCAGTCAATGAAGTGCTTTAGGCACTGGCTTTGGGGAAAAGTGGAGCTGCTGAGTGAGTGGATGGAAGAAGAGGGGTGTACTGTGTGTTGTGCAAGGATCCTCCTGTTAATCCCTGTTTGTCCCTTGTTTATTCCCTTTAATTTATTTGGTTTAGCTTTTATGATTTTTGTACCTAGACACTTACTGGGACCTACACCTTTAAGATGATATTTGAGATTTGATTTATTAATGTCACATGTATTAGTATACAGTGAAAAGTTTTGTTTCTTGCATGCTGTACAAACAATGCATACCGTACATAAGGAAGGAAGGAGAGACGGCAGAATATAATGTTACAGTTATAGCAAGGTGTAGAGAAAAGATCAACTTAATACGAGGTAGGTCCATTCAAAAATCTGATGGCAGTAAGGAAGAAGCTGTTCTTGAGTCAGTTAGAATGTGACCTCAAACTTTAATATCTTTTTCCTGACAGAAGAAGGTGGAAGAGAGTATGTCTGGTGTGTGGGGTCCTTAATTATGCTGGCTGCCTTTCTGAAGCAGCGGGAATTATAGATAGTCAATAGATGGGAGGCTGGTTTGTGTGATGGACTGGGCTACATTCGCGACCTTTTGTAGTTTCCTTTGGTCTTGGGCAGAGCTGGCTCCAAGATGGACTTCACCTTTAATTTTTTTTTAAAAGAACCTATAGGCTGTGCTGTTGATCTGACATCAATGATGATGACAACTTGATGGACTTGGTTGTTGGCCAATAAACTGTTTCAGATTGTTGGGCCTTATCAATGGATCGTGCTGATTGGTCAGGTTATTCTCTGGGATGTTCGGCGTGTCAAACTCACCAGAGCTGCAGATAGGCTCAGGGGCCAATGTTCTGGTTTTCGCCTTGCTGTTTGCCCGGAGGAGAGTGCTGTTGAGGTGGAGGTCGGCATCTCCACTCAGTGCCTTGGTGTGGCTGGAAGACCTGATGAAATTCCTATACCTAAGAACGTCAAGTACACTGTGAGGGGAGCATTTGAGGGGTTCTGTCGGAGTTGGCAGCTGCTTATTGATGATTTCAAGGAATTGGTCATCATTAGTTGTTAGGGGGAGATGAGATGGAGCGAGGGGATAGGTTGTGCGTTGGGTTGTGGTATGTTTTTAGATATGTAAATGTGTTTATTCTTGTTATTTAGTATTGTATAATTTGAATAAAAAGTTGTTTTCAAAAACTATTACCCTGCTCTACTCAATCAAGATGAGCTAGGAGCAACGGCACCCTAAAATAGTGACTGACAGGTCAAGGATACTCACATTTGCTCCCTTTCTCTAACCAAAACCACTTACTACTCCAAAACCTTCTTGAAAAAGAGAAAGGGCTCAACTCCTTAGACTTGACCCTCACCAACATCTGATTCATAATGAAAAGAACTGTTGGATATTTTGTATACAATACTGAAACCGTCTCAATAACTGCCACTGCCTCGCTGACCTAGTTCCAATCTCCAGACTTCCATCTGACCACGCCTTCACTATTGTACATCTGCAGTTTCTTCCCAACGACCACTACCCTCAGCTATTCATCTTATCCAAAAATGCTTCTGCCTCAAAGTCCTTTTGCATCCTTAGCACTGACTTCTCAACTTTGTTTCTTTCCCCTCAATTGTTGATATTACCAGCCTGTCTCCCTTGTCCTGCTGCTCCTTCAAAACTGCTCTATTCCTTAGAAAGCACCCAACTTTTCCACACTCAAGATATTATTGATCTCCATGCTCCCCTTCCCCTCTAGCCCTTCCCCACCAAACCTTTAATTCATTGCTACCCCGCAACTTAGTTTCCACCTTCCCTGTTACTCTCCAAGCTGTTACTGATGCCGACTGAATTAAGTCACATATTATCCACTCTACTCGTACTCATGCTCATACTTCTCAATCTCTCTACTGCTTTCAAAACTGTTGATCCCTCCATCTTCCTCCCAACATCTCATATGGGGATGGGAGCGTTGAGAAGATGAAAATTAGGGCCTCACGGTAGCATGGTGGTTAGCATCAATGCTTCACAGCTCCAGGGTCCCAGGTTCGATTCCCGGCTGGGTCACTGTCTGTGTGGAGTCTGCACGTCCTCCCCGTCTGTGCGTGGGTTTCCTCCGGGTGCTCCGGTTTCCTCCCACAGTCCAAAGATGTGCGGGTTAGGTGGATTGGCCATGCTAAATTGCCCGTAGTGTAAGGTTAATGGGGGGATTGTTGGGTTATGGGTCTACGGGTTACGTGGGTTTAAGTGGGGTGATCATTGTTCGGCACAACATCGAGGGCCGAAGGGCCTGTTCTGTGCTGTACTGTTCTATGTGCTGAGCTCAGTGAGTTGCCTTCAGTCGCTTATGTTGCATTGCCTGCCAATGCCCCATCTTTAAATTCTAGTGTTCACGTTTTGGAGCTTGGCCACTCAAATACTCTGCAGTCTGGTCTGTCCCTATCAATAGTGCATAGGTTTCAACTCATCTGAATTGGTGCAGTCAGCATCCTCGCCTATCCCACATTCTGCATCCCTGTTCTCTCCATCCTTGCATGCACAAAGGCAAACACCTCTCCAAGCTCCAGTGGCTCTCAATGTCCCCCATCACATTGAGTTCAAAATTGTCTCATTTCTAATCATTTCACTTCCTTGCCCAACAATAACAAAATAATTTACCAGTGCCCTACATTGCTGCATGCACCTTCTGCTAACTGGATTTTATTTTGTTCCCTTTGTGTTTTGCACTTCACCTAGTTCCCATTGTGCCACCATTCGACGTTCACTTGTTCAGCCACCCTCCTCTGTGTTGTCACTACTTTTGTCAACCTCAAAATCATCAAGCTAACCTTTAGTTCTGCCTAGCCTCCTTATTTTTCTCCCCTTTACTTTGCTTGGTGTCTTATTGCAGCTAAGCAGTGCTGTTTAAATGCAAGAAATGCACGGTACGGTAGCATATGGGTTAGCACTATGGCTTCACAGCGCCAGGGTCCCAGGTTCGATTACCGGCTCGGGTCACTGTCTGTGCAGAATCTGCACATTCTCCCCGTGTCTGCTTGGGTTTCCTCCGGGTGCTACGGTTTCCTCCCACAAGTCCCGAAAGACATGCTATTAGGTAATTTGGACATTCTGAATTCTCCCTCTGTGTACCTGAACAGGCGCTGGAATGTGGCGACGAGGGGGCTTTTCAGAGTAACTTCATTGCAGTGTTAATGTAAGCCTACTTGACAATAGAATTTTTTTTTTTAATTTTAAGAAATTGGTAATTGCCTGCGTCTCTGGGACCATGTAGTGACAATTAAATTAAATTTGTGTGCTGTGCACATAAACAGTAGGACAATTGTTATTTTTATTGTCATGTCAAGCATTTTCATGGTAACATAGGGGTAGTGTTAGAGTGGGGTCGGTTCGCTTAATTGGCACAACGGCTGGTTTATGATGTGGAGTGACACCAACAGCACGGGTTCAATTCCCATACCAGCTGAGTTATCCATGAAGGCCCCACTTTCTCAACTTTGCCTCTCGCCAGAGGTGTGGTGATTCTCCTGTTAAATCGCCACCGGTCAGCCCCCTCAAAAAAAAGGGAGAGCAGCCTATGATCCTTGGGGATTATGGCAATTTTCATTTCACTGGACGAGTAATCCAGAGGTCTACAATAATGCAACATAGGCAGGGTTGAAAGCCCACCATAGCAGCTGAAGGAATTTAATTTCCATTAATAAATCTGGAATAAAATGCTAGTGTCACCAATAAAAACTATTGGAATGTTGCAAAACCCATCTGATTCATGAGTGTTCTTCAGGGCAGGAAATCTACTGCCGTTACCTAGTCCGGCCTATGTGGGAGGGAATCGACGCTTACACGGGGGGAAAGTGCAAACTCCACACAGACAATCACCCAAGCTGGAATTGTACCTGGGCCCCTGGCACGGTGAGGCAGTAGTGCTAACCACTAAAAGCTATTTCTCTTTGGAGTAAATAGAAACCTTGTAGATCCAAGGATCTGAGGGGGTTTAAAGCCTTCTGATATCTTTTTGGCTTTCTATTAAGTTTATCTGTTGCTTTCTAAATATCTGTCTGAGGCAGCAGGTGTAAGGCCTAGGTAAGGGAGAAAACAGTGATTTTGTTTCACTTTCTAACTGGTCTGCTCTTTAGCTTCCAGGCAGAGGTGACTGTTGGGATGTTCCTTGCAGGGGGGGGGGGGGGGCTTCCTTGCTGTGGGGTGGTTACCTGCTATGGGGGAGTCTCATGGTGGGGGGGGGGGGGGGGGGGAAGAGAGCTGTGGGGGAGTAAGTAGGATTTGTAGGAGGAGGGAGGGGGAGCTTTCCGATGGACTTACCTGCTTGGCCCATCACGAGCTTCACTGCATCAGGATCTTGCTGGCAAATGTTGCACCAATCCAATCCATGCCCAGGTGAATCCCAGCCCAGTGGGCCAGAGAATAGCGTGTCTTATTCCCCGCAACAGGAAATCAGGTACCGGGTTCAACCCTTTCAGTGCAATCAACTCTTGCCGTCAAGCGAAAGGGATAAAATAATAAATAGGGTGCAAGTGTGTCATTTTGACCTATTTACATGCTCCCACTGGTGTGGGGCGCGAGTTTTGATGCCAGCGGACGACCGGAGCACCGCAAACGGGCACCAATCCTGTTTCCCCCCCCCCCCCCCCCCCCCCCCCCCCCCCTTAGTGGATTGTCCGCTGCATCGGGAGCTCCGCTACTAGCGGCGGACAGTAGAGAATCCCAGCCACTGAAGTGGGTAAAGCTCAAAAACTGACATATCGAAGCTATGCACGCTGATCTCAATAGTTTTCTTCCAGTGCTATTTGGCACTCAGTAAGAGATCGTTTATCATTTAAAAACATAATTTAAAGGTCATCTAGTACGCTTAACTGGCACGGTGACAGTGTACCTTTCGGTTTGTAGCCCTATTTTTACTCTCTGATTGATACAATTGGCATAAATATTCTGTCATGTGTTGCATCGGAAAGGGTGAAAGTGTTGTGCCTTTTGATGGAATATTTATTACAATTATTTATGATATCAATTGGGAAAAGTTTCTTGAATCTAGTGTATGCGGTCCATTAGAAATTGTTTGATTTGTTAGGTTTATTCAACTTCCATATGTGAGATGATAATTTTCTGCCTTCGTTAAATAGGATACAATGTTTATTCAACAAAAAATAATGGACAGTATTGCAATTATTGTATAACATGTGAAAAGAACAGTATGATCCTAAGAAACCTTCAAACAAGCAAAAATACTAGACGGAGAAGGAAACAAAAATAGGAAGCCAAGGATGCCTGCAGGAGGGCAACTGAGAGTAGCTTGTTCATAAAACAGTATTGAAAATAGAATGAATACAGGCATAATTTCAGAGCATCAGAGAGTTTACAAGTATATTGTGTTGGTCGTTCTAAGTTAGTGTGTTTAACACTCCTCCAATAGAGGCAGTGTGCTTAACACTCGTTTGGCTCTGTTTCTTATTTCTATGCTCTGGAGTCGCCAGGTGCCGAAAGAGACACCGTCACAATTGCTAAGGTCAAGTTCAAGTCAATAAAGTCATACACCGATTAGTAAGTCTAAAACAATTAGAGTTTATTATAACAATTATAATAAATACTCATGCACACGCTAAAAGACTAACTTACTTCTACTATTAAACGACTAATACTTATTTAAGTAGGAACAAGCAAGGTCAGGGAACAAGGCCTTTGTTCCTTTCTGGTCTGCAATTTCTGTTCGCTAATAGTCGGCAAGAGTATAAGCAATGCCTGGGTCACGTAGCGATCGTCGTTTTGGCACTTACTTATCGATGGCTGCTGCTCAACGGCTGGTGTAAAAGACAGGATCTGGAGGCTGGAGTCGGAGGCCGGAGACAGGAGGCAACAAGAGACAGCAGGAACCGGAGACAAAACAGGCCGAACCATGTGCGGCACCTTTTTATAGGTCCCCAGAGGTCCGTGCCCCTTGGGGCGGGCTCTCTCACCTGCTGGGGATCGATTGGGTCTTTCCCAATCGATATGATTCGAACCCCCCTATCCTAGGGTCGTTCCTTGATGGCTGGGGCGGTTCTTAGGGCTTATTGTCCTGGTTTCGTTGGCGCCATCCTGTCTGCTTAGCTATTGAAAAGTATCGATAGATACTTAAATGTATCTATTGTATCTGGGACTGTCCCGGTATCACCTCATTAGTATGCAGATCGTTTTCCCATTAACATCGCTGCCTGGACTCTGCAGCTGTGGGGAAACCGGTTTTTGCAAATGTCTGAATGCTGCAAGCTGTTTGCTCTTTACTGTCCGTTTTTCCCTGCAGTCTTTGCAGTTCTCCATTTTGTATACTGGTGTCCATTTTAGATGGCTACAATTGATAGTAGAGGGAAGGTGAAATAAAGGTGGATCTTTAAGGATAAATTGGATAAACCTTTTACAGCGAATTTTTCGTGCATCCATTTTCACAAAAAACAGCAGAAGAAACAAAAATAATAAAACAATGATGCACAGCTGGGTCCCTTGGACAAGGCAGTAAAGGATTTAAACAGTAGTTAGATATCAGCTATGGCACAGTGATAACACTTGTTTCTGAATTGTAAAATGGTGCGTTCAAGTCCTACCAGAGATTTGAGCACTGTTATGAAACAGGTGAGGAGGAGTCAAATGCCTCCCCTCTGCCCTCTCCTCATTTGACCACAGCAAGTTTTATTTTGTTTTAAAAGGGTATACTTGCCAATTCAATAAATGCTTAATTGTTTACACATTGTGATCATAAAAGAACCAATAGGATAGGTTTTCTTGAATTGAACAAAAGATGTTCCTTTGTTATAGTGCAAACCGATCTAAGTAAAATAATAAAACACGCACACTTCTGCACACCCACTCAAATTATTCTCTCCAGTTTGCTCACAGTCATAAATAAAATTTACAGAATTGGGAAGGATATGATGGTGAAAGTTTAAAAGAATTCGCAAGTCTGTAGTTTGGTGACACAGCTGACTTCAGGCTGAATCTGATGATCATGCTGCTTTTACTTGATGGTCTTTCACTGTTGAGAAGGTTTACAACTGAAGATGAATGATCTATTTGTTCTTCTGGAGACACAACTGTGAAGTTGAGTTCTTTAAAAATCTCATGAGCATTGAGAGTCAAATAATAGACACAGACTGGGCTGAAGCTTGCAAGTTGGGTAGAGAGAGAGATAGGATCTGTGATCCGTCATAGGATGCGTGTCATCAGTTCTCCTGTGAGTATATGTGCTTAAAACACAAAAGGGTTGGTTTTTCAAGTGACCCCCCTCCAACTGACTAGTAGTTCAAACATGATCATCTATTCTAATTGTCAAGTCAGAGAATTCCCTCTCTTAGCCTGGGTCCCATTGTTCAAGTGGTTACGTTTGATGGTTTGTCTCCACCCAGTTGAGTATTTGAATGTTGTGCTAATGGAATGGGGGAAATATGCTTTACTCACATTCCTCTGAGGTCATTGCCTTTGGATCTTTGCAGAAATGTAATCTCCAGTTCATTGAGACTAGAATATGGAATGTTCAGTAATTCAAATTAGATAGCCATCTTGGCTGAGTTTAAACCGCTTTAGTCTGATTTTTAAAAAAATCTTAATTAAAAAAAAAGTTAATTTCATGTCTCCAGCTGTTTGATTAGAAATCATAATTTGGCATAAAATACAGCTTCATGACAGCACAAAACCCAAGCTCCAAACTGAACGCATCAGAAGTGCCAACTTCCTGATAAGATCCTGAACCATCTATCTTCCATCTAGCCCTGTCTGTTCTCAGTTGAATTTTGCATAGAACTTAGCACAGAAACTTAATTCAATTTGAGTAGCCTCTGCCGGTGATTGTGCTCCACACCAGCCTCTTCCTACCTTATCCATGTGAATTTACCAACATATTCTTCCCTCATCTGGCTTCCCCTTGAGTTGGTTTAATCATAGAATCATAGAAATTACAGTGCAAAAGGAGGCCATTCAGCCCATCGAACACCCATTGGAACGAGTACCCCACCCAAGCCCACACTTCCAACCTACCCCCATAACCCAGTAACCGCACCAACCTTTTTTGGACACTCGGGGCAATTTAACATAGCCAATCAACCTAACCTGCACATATTTGGACTGTGGGAGGAAACCGGAGCACCCGGAGGAAACCCATGTAGACACGGGGAGAACATGCAGACTCCGCACAGGCAGTGACCCAAGCCAGGAATCGAACCTGGGACCCTGGAGCTGTGAAGCAACTGTGCTACCATGTTGCCCATTGCAAGTCCTATTATCCCATCATTGAGCAAATAAGTTGCTTCCTTATTGGGTTTATTTGTACTAGTATCTTACATTTATAGCTTTGAATTCACCCAGAGGTGGAAACACTGTCCACATCTCCAATACCTCCCTCATAACTTTAAAATACATCTGTCTATCTGATAATCTTATGTTTTCTCTTTTCAAGAGACGGGAGGCATGCCTGTTCAATTTTCCTGATAGTTATAGCCTTCTGAGTTCTGGTACTTGACTTTGCAAGTTTTTTGTACGCTTGTCAAGTGCTTTGATATCCCTTTTAGTAAGCAGAAACCAGAACTATTCACAGCATACAATCTATCCAACAGTTCTTTGCAAATCCAACATTACTTCTCTGTTTTTGAATTTTCAATTCTATTCCTCTAGAAAATAACCTACCTGTGGGCCTCACGGTAGCATGGTGGTTAGCATCAATGCTTCACAGCTCCAGGGTCCCAGGTTCGATTCCCGGCTGGGTCACTGTCTGTGTGGAGTCTGCACGTCCTCCCCGTGTGTGCGTGGGTTTCCTCCCACAGTCCAAAGATGTGCGGGTTAGGTGGATTGGCCATGCTAAATTGCCCGTAGTGTAAGGTTAATGGGGGGATTGTTGGGTTACGGGTATACGGGTAACGTGGGTTTAAGTAGGGTGATCATTGCTCGGCACAACATCGAGGGCCGAAGGGCCTGTTCTGTGCTGTACTGTTCTATGTTCTATATTGCTTGTGTTGCTACCCTGTTGGGCTGGGTCACTGTCTGTGTGGAGTCTGCACGTCCTCCCCCTGTGTGCGTGGGTTTCCTCCGGGTGCTCCGGTTTCCTCCCACAGTCCAAAGATGTGCGGATTAGGTGGATTGGCCATGCTAAATTGCCCGTAGTGTTCTAATAAAGGTTATGGGGGGGGGGGGGGGTTGTTGGGTTACGGGTATAGGGTGGATACGTGGGTTTGAGTAGGATCATGGCTCGGCACAACATTGAGGGCCGAAGGGCCTGTTCTGTGCTGTACTGTTCTATGTTCTATGAAACTTAATTTTTCACGGTATTGGTGGATTCCTTATTCTTCCGACCGGATATAGTGTGCCATCTTGCACTTACTGCCTGTATTGAATTTTGTTTGTCAAATACAGGTCCATTCTGCAAATTTGCTAATGCCACCTTGCCTTTTGTCTTGTCTGTTCTCTGATTTTAATTGCACCTGCTCCTTCTTCCGTTGACTTTTTTTTATTAATTCATGGGATTTGGGCATCACTGGCGTTTATTGCCCATCTCCAGTTGTGACTGAGAGGATGATGGTAAGCCACTGTCCTGTACCACTGCAGTTCATGTCGTGCAGGTGCACCATCAGTGCTGCTGGGGAGGGAATTTCAGAATTTTGTCCCAGTGATAGAGAGAAGGCATGACGATATAGTTCCATGTCAGAGTAGTGTTTGATTAGAGCAGAACTTGGACGTGGTGTTGGTCCCATGCACTTGTTTTCCAAGGCGATAGAGATCACAGGTTTGGAAGGTGCTGTTGATGGAGTCGTGGCAAGTTCATACTGCAACTGTTCAAGAAATTCATTAAATACCTACAGTGCAGAAGGATGCCATTCAGCCCATCGAGTCTGCACTGACCTGCCGAAAGACCACCTTACCCAGTCCCACTCCCCCAATTTCATTTTGCCAGTTGAAGTTCTCTTAGTGACCAGATCCTACCATTAATTTTTATCAAATAGTCATTGATGTGACAAAACTAAATTGGAAATGTGGGCATAAGGAATTTACAATGGGAAAACTGTACTTTCTAAGCAGCAACATGTGTTCAATGTACGTTTTTACTTTTACATGTAGTTAAATTGGAAATGCTGTTTAAACACCAGAAACAATTTAGCATTTCACTTGTGTTTTGTTGATGAACCATTTGAAACATGCAAAATACTTTTTGGGGGTGCAGGGGAATACTTTTTCTGAGTAAAGTATGTAATGTCTAAAATACGTTTCAAAACGCAGTTATGTATTTCATAGCTTTTTTTATTTTTATCTGTTACAACTTCCATTGAAGTTTTTTTACTTGGAGCAATCGGCATCTCCCAAATGATTGACTTCATCTATTATTGTCAAAATAGATGACTCTTGACGGTAAATCTGCAGTTTAAAGATGTGAACTTTGCACAGTTTCCCAAGACGGGTTCCTGGCGGATTTTCGCAAAAAATGTGCAACAGCACTGGCCCTGCACCTGCAGATGTTCGCAATTCGCTAGCGCGGGGCACCCTGCTTCTAACGCTAACACAAGCCATCATATCGCTGATACCCATAAAGGACAAAGACCCAAAGGAATGCGAATCATAACTACTCATTTCACTGCTGTATGTGGACGAGAAAATACTCACAAAAATCTTGGATAAGCGGATGGAGAATTGCTTACCTGAGGTGGTCGCAGTGGATCAGGTGGGCTTTTCAGGGTAAACCGCTAACAGCGAACATCATGCGATTGCTGGACATGATAACAACCCCATCCAGGGAGAGAACACCAGAGGTAATCGTCTCCCTGGATGCAGAGAAAGCCTTAAACCGAGTCGAGTGCAAGTACCTCATTGAGCACAGAGTCTCACTGTGGGTGACCTGCTCCTCTATATCGCATAACTGACTTAAGAGACTTTTACGCATAAAACAGACTAGTGACTCTACAGGAACTGTCGGAGAGACTCCAGCTACCGAGTGGAAATTAACTCCGACATCTACATCTAAGAACTTTCGCCACAAGGAGACTATAGTATACCCACAGACCCCGGGACACACAATGTTAGAAGGGAGACTGGACACAGGCAATCTCCGTAGGGGAAACTGCGAGGACCTATGTGGACAGTTATTAAAACATGCTGTCCACTGGATGGAAAATGGGAGGAAGAACAAGGACGGAAATAGGGTGGGGACTCTGGGGTGAAGCACTGAACAGGGCCAACTTCATCTCCTCACACTCGAGGCTATGCCTCATGCAGCTGAAAGTGGTGCACCGAGTGCACCTGACGGACCCAATTGAGCAGGTTCTTCCCAGAAGTGAAGGACAGAGGCGAACAGTACCAGGGAGGCGCGGCCATCTGCGCTCATATGTTCTGGCATGCCCCAGACTTGTCGGGTTTTTGACAGCGTTTTTTGAGGCAATGTCCAAGATTGTGGAGGTGAGTGTGGAGCCGTGCCCAAGAGTGGCAGTCTTCAAAATATCAGACCAGCCAGAACTATTCATGCGGAAGAGGGCCAACATCCTTGCCTTTGCTTCCCTAATCGCTCACTGGAGATTCCTGCTCGGCTGGTGACCAACAGCACCACCCATGGCTGCAGACTGTCTGGCAGAATTTCTCCACCTAAAGAAAATCGAATTTGCATCTGAGGGCCAGAACATAGCTTCCAAAAGGCATGGAAGCCATCCACCAACTTGTTTGATGCCAATGGGGGGGGGGGGGGGGGGGTGTGGTTTGCACACGGAAGCATCCAAAACTACAGGGAAGGGAGTGGGAGGTGGTAGCCAGAGAGAGAGGGGATGGAGGCCGGATAATGGTCAAAACACATACCAAGGGGCCCAGAGCAAGGCCACAAGAAACAGAACCCCCAAAGAAACAAACACCAAAAGTGATATTTTTTTTGGGTGGGGGGGCTGGATTTGGTGGTGGTGAGTGTGGGTTGATACCAAGGGAAATGTCTTGTATATTGTACCCGATGCACATACCCTTGTTGAATTTACAGTGTATAAAATGTAAAACTTCAGTTAAAAAAATGTTTAAAAAGAAAGGATATGGGAAATTTGCCTTTATTAATCAAGGCACAGAATACAAGAGCAGGGATGGCATCCTGGAACTGTATAAAACGCTGGTTAGGCCACAACTGGAGTACTGCGTTCAGTTCTAGTCACCACATTATAGGAAGGATGTGATTGCATTGGAGAGGGTGTAGAGGAGATTTACCAGGATGCTGCCTGAGCTGGAGAGTCTGAGCCATGAGGAGTGATTGGATAGGCTGGAGCTGTTTTGCTTGGACCGATGAAGGTTGAGACGGGTAGATAGAGGTGTATAAGATTATGAGGGGCATGAATAGGGTGGATAGAAATGCATTTTTTCCATCAATAGAGAGATCAAAAACCAGAGTATAGATTTAAGTTAAGAGGTAGAAGGGTTAGTTGCCCACTTAAGGGCATTCATTAATATCTAGTTGCTTAGCTATATTTTATTAGAAAAGGCACTTGCTAAAAGCATGATGGGATGCTTGGCTGATCAAAAACCAGGGCATAGATTTAAGTTAAAAGGTAGAAGATGAAGGGGGGAAGTTGAGGAGAAACCTTCTCACCCAGGAGGGGGTGGGGTCACTGGAACTCACTGCCTGAAACTCTTGTAACATTTAAGTATTTAGCCATTCACCTGCGCTGCCATAACCTTCAAGGCTATGTATTGAGTGGTTGAAAATGGAATTTGTGTCGTCTGATATTTGTTGACTGGTGTGGACGCAATGGACTGAATGGCCTCCTTCGTGCTGTAAACGTCAATGAATCTATGAAAAAGAAATAAAAAAGCTGACAAGCCAACTAGCTTGCTGAAAATACACTTCTAGGAATCGATCAAAAAAACAAATTTGAAATCGATATAGATCAATTTACACACCAATGCTGCTAGATCCAGTGCATCCTTAACCTACCCCCAGTGTCCTTGGGACCATATCCTCTCTTACCTCTACATAGGCACAAGAATCCACGAGTGACCCAAATTCCTGTTCCCCTTATCCTCTGGATTCTTGTCCACAGTTCTGCTACGTACTTCGTTTCCTCTCCACAATTATCTGTGACCAAAATGTCCCCAACCCACACTGCAAAATCACAGAATCCTATCACAGTACTGCAAACCTTCAGAATCCTCAACCCAATGCTGCCAGAGCCTCATGTAACCAAAATTTTAAGATCTTGCCTGATACATCTAAATGCCGCTCCCACACATTCCCACTTTCTAACTCAAATGTGATAAATCTTCCAATCTTGTTTTGCTTTCCCAACTTTAAACCTGGGCAAAGAATGAAAGTTAAATATCTAGTTCGAATAATTCTCGTTTACAAGCTTCACAGAATAATTAATTGTGTCAGCGAGCACGATGCCCAACGTACTTGATCAAAATACTGGAGTGGCACATCATACAAATTAAATGGTAGCATTCAGTCATTATTAATGAGTGATCTTTATGTCTCTAAGATATCATTGTCTTTATTTATGTTAAACAGCCTCTCCTCCTATACATCTTGGAATGCTGTTAGCGATCTGCATTTGCACTGCAAGGATTCTCCCTTGTCTGTTTGTCTGTTTTAATTTCCTGCCTGTGAAGATTTTGGCAAAAACAAAATGTGAAAGAAGAATGCAGCAAACTAGCATGATCAGGATGCAGCAAGCTGAATAATAAACATTAATTTCCTTAAAGCACTTGCACTGTTCACGTAATTGGTTCACTGGCATGGATAGCAACAACATTTTTGGATTGTTAGGGTGATGGTCGGTCTTGGCCAGGTATTGTGCAGAAAAGGAAGGATGGTTGACCTGGCTTAGATACTATATGTAAATCAGGTCTGTACAAAGTGAACTGGGGCAGTTTTTTAAAGAATTTGTCATTTTTTTTTAAAAAAAGACATGCTATCAAAGCTTTTTGTCTTGGATTTATCAGAACCGATTTGGCAAGAATGCCAATTGTAAAGGGAACAGCAATTTTTCTGCTGAATAAGAAGAGAGTGCTGATTGGTTTGCAAGTAGACTCTAGCAGAGGTGTTGCCATGGAAAATGCACTGAGAAAATGTTAGCTGTCAAGCTTTTAAAAGGTCCTGTCCTTTAAAGGTAGAAAAGCATGCCCATGTGTTGTGCCTTTTCCAAATCTACAGAAGCTTGGGGGACAGTCATTCTACATGGCAAAGTATTGGACAATCAGTTTACCTGCCTGGTTTGAATTTACACAAAATTGTTGCTTCCTTTGCAATTGGTATTCTAGTGACTCTGTCCTGATGCGTGCAAGATGAAAAGCTTTGACAGATTGCCTCTTTTTTCAGCGATACTCGGTTCTGTACCACCAAACGAATATTCCTAACTTATTCCATTTTGAACTAAGTTTGTTCGTTGGACTTGGGGTTCACCTTCTTTCAAATGTCATAGCTTAATACTGGGGCCCTCAAGTTAAATTCTTAGTGCATCGTCCTTCAACTGCATTTTCAGGCAAGTAATCTGTACCGAGTGTCTGTCGATCTAAATATTAGAAAATCCAAAGATCAGCCTGTAATAATTTAAGTGGTCAAGTAATGGCTCTCTAACTTATGGAATTAATTTGTGATATCTAATTTCCCCTTTCAGTTTATGTATATTCTGTGGAGAAAGGGATGAAATGTTTACCGATGAAGGCTTAGACATCCACTACTGGAAACACTGTCCAATGTTGAGACGTTGTGAGCATTGCAAACAGGTATATAGAATTCTTTGACAATATTCTTTTTTTCTATCCAGACGTATCTGGCAGAACCTGCAGATCAATAGTGCTTGTTGTAGAGATTTTAAAGAATATACTTAAGTACTGAATACAAACAGACCATTTATTGGTGAACAGGCCATTTGAATGCATTTTTGTTGGTTTTATGTGATCAATATTTAATTTCCTACTTCTCTCGAGCACTGAAATCCACTTTGGCTAGGTTTTTAAAGTCTTTCACTGAGTTTATATAAAAAGTGTGTAGTTTTGTGCAAATATTGGTAGACAGAAGTAATATATAAATGTCCTTCAGGATTCTAGCTAATTATCAATGTTCTGTGTACACCAGCGGCCTTAAATCTAGTCCATCTAAGACAACAGGTCTTCAATAAATAGAATTTGGTCTATATACTTCATATCAAATTCTGTTAGATGTTCGTTCTTTGCTATTTTGCTGAAATTTATGTTGTGCATCAGTCATGAGGTGTGGATGTTGTAGTTGGAAGTCTTGGCTGGAGAGTGAAATCCTAATCTATACAGTGTTCCTTTTACAAACCACGCTACATGTTATATAGATGAGTCTTGTTCTGGCGCTAGACTTCTGCTATTCTGAAAGATTTCTTTGTAGGAAATCCCATGTGTTTTCAACACTAGTATATTTAAGATTACAGTGTGTACCATTCCTGGTGTAGTGGGCAAATGCGGTGCTGCAGTACTGAGTGATTCAATTCATAAAGCTCCAAGGTTTCAACTAGGAACTATCAGTTAATCTTAGTTGGGGCTACAACTAGCCTCAGTGCCTAAAGCTATAGCAAAAGACTGTTTAATCCACAATATTTCTCACTTTTGGGATGGTCTCAAACGGAGGAAATTCAGCGAAGATTCAGTTACTGATCACTAAGTGACCCTTTTCGAAGGTGTGCACATTTAAAAATTAGACAAGACCGGGACGCGATTCGGCTAATGTCCTTCATCTGTACGTCTCTGTAAACCCCAGGGGAGAATCCATATGGTTCTGTTGCACCCCAATAATGAAATGAAATGAAAATCGCTTATCGTCACGAGTAGGCTTCAATGAAGTTACTGTGAAAAGCCCCTAGTCGCCACATTCCGGCGCCTGTCCGGGGAGGCTGGTACGGGAATCGAACCGTGCTGCTGGCCTGCTTGGTCTGCTTTAAAAGCCAGCAATTTAGCTCAGTGAGCTAAACCAGCCCCTATAATAGCCAATAATCCCATGATCTGAAAATTAAAAACATCCTGCCGAGTGGGCTTCCAGTGAAAAGAGGTAGTTGGAGTACAGAATGAACAAAATAAATCTGGGGGAAAGAGGGACTCTAGCAGTCAATATATTATTAGACTTGTGGCAAATAGTATGAATTGAAACGCACGTTTATATCGTGATTTTATTCATACTGAATAAATGGGGGCTGCACAGTGGTTAGCACAGTTGCTTCACAGCTCCAGGTTCAATTACCGGCTTGGGTCACTCTGTGCAGAGCCAGCAGATTTTCCCCGTGCCTGTGTGGGTTTGCTCCGGTTTTCTCCCACAGTCCAAAGATGTGCACGTTAGGTGTATTGGCCCCGCTAAATTGCCCTTAGTGTCCAAAAAGGTTAGGTGTGGTTGCGGGGATAGGGTGGAGGTGTGGGGTGTTCTTTCCAAGGTTCGGTGCAGACTCGATGGGCCGAATGGACTCCTTCTGCACTGTAAATTCTATGTCTAAGTCTGATCTCTGCTACTTTTTCAATAAAGAGTATGACATTCCAGCAACGTGCCAGAGCGACTGACAGAAATAGGGCCGTTGATCCCAAAGAACAAACTGAACGGTAGCATATGTCGGCAACATGATTCGGTTAGCCCAAAATATGAAGTTTGTAAGTTTTGGTTTTGTCCACAGGAATTAAGTGTTCCTATTCCTATTTTTTATTAAAAAGCAGCAAAATGACTCAATACATGGTGAAAAGGTTTCCTATTTCACAATAATATGATTAAACCATCCGTTTCACTTTTTCTAATTCTCCCAAACCATTTTCTGTTATAGTTGAATTAAAATTAAAATCTGGTTGCTGGGAAGACATGCTAAAACATATTTTTTTAAATTGTATTACAAACATTGAAACTTAGTCATAAAAATAGACAGATGAAAGGACTCTTAAGTTTTTGAGCAAGTTGACTGGTTTACCATTTTTAAAAAACTTCAGTTCTATTGATTGGCATCTGGGTTGTGGGGATAGCGTGGGCTTAGGTGGGGTGCTCTTTCCAAGGGCCGGTGCAGACTCGATGGGCCGAATGGCCTACTTCTGCACTGTAAATTCTATGATTCTATAAGTTTGAGGCGCAAGGTCATGCATTTTGGTCAGAAAAATGGGGAGGCAACTTATCTAAATAGGAAGAGATTTCAGGATAATAATAGTCTTTGTTGTCACAAGTATGCATACATTAACACTGTAATGAAGTTACTGTGAAAAGCCCCTAGTCGCCACATTCCGGTGCCTGTTTGGATACACAGAAGGAGAATTCAGAATGTCCAGTTCACCTGACAGCACTCTTTCGGCACTTGTGGGAGGAATCTGGAGCACCGGGAGGAAACTAACGCTGACACGGAGAACGTGCAGACTCCGCACAGACAGTGACCCAAGCCGGGAATCGAACCTGGGACCCTGGAGCTGTGAAGCAACAGTGCTACCCACTATGCTACCGTGCTACCCACATGCTCAGTTGCAGAGGGATCTGGGAGTCCTCGTTCATTAGACACAGAAAATTAGCATGCAGGTGCAGCAGATAAAGAAAACAAATGGAATGTTGGCATTTATAGCTAAAGGAATAGAGTATAAAGGTAAGGAAGCTTTGTTGCAACTATACAAGGCATTGGTGAGATCACATCTGGAGTATTGTACACCGTTTTGGTACCCTTATTTGAGGAAAGATGTGTAGTGGCATTGGAGGCAGTTCAGAGGTGGTTCACCAGGTTGATTCGAGAGATATGGGGTTTGTCATATAAAGAGAGAGTGAACAGTTAAGGCCTATACTCTCTAAAGTTTAGAAGAATCTGGGGACATCAAATTGAGGTCTACAGGATGATAAACGGTATGGATAAAGTAGATGTGGAGCGCGATGCTTCCTCTTGTGGGGCATTCTAGAACGAGAGGATAAGGTAGTCTTGGGATGAGGTGGCAAATTTAAAACAGTTGAGGAGAAACTACTTCTCCCAAAGGGTTGTAAATGTGTGGAACTCGCTACCCCAGAGTGCGGTGGATACGGGGACAGTGAGTAAATTTAAGGAGGAGTTAGACGCATTTTAATTGGTAATTGGTTGAAGGGTTGTGGATAACGGGCAGGACGGTGGCATTAAGGCCGGAATGCGATCAGACATGATCGAATGGCGGAGTAGACTCCATAAGCCAAATGGCCTAATTCTGCTTGTATATCTTATGAATTTACGGTTACTAAGTTTCCTGTTTTTTTTTAGAGATTTCCTTCTACTTCAGTTCTGATATATTTTATTTTGAGCCAGTTATTAGTTGTAATAGAAAAAGTGTGAACCAAGCCCCACATCCACATGACAGCAATTAAATAAAATTTCTTGACTCCATTCTCATGGACATTGGCATTGCACTATCATTCTCTGCAACATTGCCTATTCTGCTTCCAGCCTTTTAATGAAGGGGAGAATTGAGTAAAGTTTACAGCTTCCATTCTCCTCCACCAGTCAATCTCCACTGTAGTGTATCACCATTCCATATTGTTGAGTCCTTCCCAATTAGTGTGGCATCTCAGAACTATCCACCTGCCCCAACCATATCATAAGACACCCCTTCCTTTCCTCCCTTCAACTATCTATTAACACCAGAATTTACCTTGTGCTACATTCAGACCTCAAAATTGCTTCCGTAGTATTTCATTCCAGTACTTCCAAAGCGTACTCCTTTGATTGTCAGTAACCTGCTCCCACCACTACTTGCAAGTTTTTGCTGCCTCCCAGGCCACTCTCTCAGTACAACTATCTTCAGTACCTCTATTGCAGGACTTCAGGTGGCATTATGATGGGGAAGACGTGAATGAGGTGGCTCCAGCTGGAGTATTGCACTTTTTGTTGATGGAATCGGAGATGCCTCAGAACTCATCAGATAAAATGACGGAGGCAGCCTCTGGGGCTCAGGCCACTTCACTAACAACAGAGGTGCTTTCGAGTATCTTGATGAACGAATTTGATAAACACTAACGAGTTGCGGTAGAGGACCTGCAGAAATCTGTGGAGGAGGCCTTGGCCCCCATCCAAGTGGCTCTGGAGAAGACCCAATGAACCCGTGAAAGCCCATGGAGCCGCAATAAAAGACATGCATAGAAAATAGAAGTAGGAGCAAGCTGTTCGGACCTTCAAGCCTTCTCCATCATTCATTATGATCACCAATTTCAATACCTTGATCCTGCCTTTATCTCATACCTCTTGATCCCTTTGGCCCCAAGAGCTATATCTAATTCCATCTTGAAATTACACAACATTTTGGCCTCAACTGCTTTCTGTGTTAGTGAATTCCGCAGATTCACCATTCTCTGGGTGAAGAAACTTCTCCTCACCTCAGCCCTAAAAGTTTACCCCTTATCCTCAAACTATGATCCCTAGTTCTGGACTCCCCCATCTTCAGGGACATTCTTTCTGAATCTACCCTGCCTAAACCTGTTAGAATCATTTTTTTTTAAAATGTATTTTATTACAAACTTATCAAAACAGGTTACAGCGAACAAACCCCCTGGGAAACATGCTCTGTTAGAATTTTCTATGAGATCCTTTCCCACTCTTCGAAACTCCAATTAATATAATCCTAACCAATTTAGTCTCCCTGACAGTCCCGCCATCACAGAAATCAGCATGGTAAACCACCGCTGCACTCCTCCCATATCAAGAACATCCTTCTTCAGATAAGGGTACCAAAACCGCACATACTACTCCAAGTGTGACCTCACCAATGCCCTATACAATTGCAGTAAAACATCTCTATTCCTACACTCAAAACCTCTCGCTATGAAGGCAACATACCATTTGCGGAATACGAGCTCACCTGCCAGGGCTGGGGTATCTCTATTAACCTCTGTATAAAAGATCAACCAGTAAGGCATCGACCCAAACAGGAACCCGGTAGAGATCTACCGGGCGGTGTAAATATAAATGCGTTTCGTTATTTTCTTCGGTGTGGACTCCCCGTGTCCTTATTAAAAATGTTATATGGTGTTTTAGTATTTCTTTGTTGGTAACAATTTTTCTTCACTCCAGTTGGGAGTCTCACTGCAAACCTAAGAATTGGCTAACAGGAGCGGTGTTGAAGGGTTGAATGCAGCTCATAGTGATGTTTTAGATAATGGGCCTAGAGTTCTTGTTTTGTTTAGGTTTGTTAGATGTAGATTTTAGTTGTTTGGGTTTGTCTTGTTCCGATTTGTATCCGTATTTGGGTGTAACCGAGGGCGAGGGGGTAGTTTGCTGCCGGTGCCACGTTTTTTTGTTTATTGGTTTGGTGGCCATCTTGGATGGGCCTGGTGTCTGCAACTGTTATATATCTGGGCAATCTCTCTTGATGGAAATGGTTGACTCCGGATTCATTGGTGGGGAGAGGAACCCCCAATTTGTTTGATCACCTGGAATGTTGGGGTTTGAATGGCCTGGTGAAAATATAGAAAGTATTTGCTCACCGTAAGAATTTAAATTCCGATGTGGTGTTTTTCAGGAGATTGATTTGCAGGTCAGAGACCAGACGAGGCTTTGATGGTAGGGCCCGGGGTGCGGTAATAATTAATAAAAGGGTTGGGTTTTCTGCCGCTAACATCTTGGCCAACATCAGTGGCAGACATGTTATTTTCTGTGGCTCTCTGGCGGAACTCCGGTGGTTCTGGTTAATATCCCCACTCCAAACTGGGACAATATGAAGTTTATTAATAATCTGCTGGCCTCCCACCCCGTGTTGGATTTGTAACAGTTTATTTTGGGTGGTGAGTATGCCATCAGGAGTGGCCAAGGTTTTTTTTTAATGGATCAGATGGAGGGGGAGAGTAGCTAGATCCTTGGTGTTTTTTGCACCCAGGTGATAAAGATTTTTAATTTTTCTCATGTGTACCAGGTATACTCACGGGTCAATGTTTTTGTGGTGGCTACTGATTACTCGCGATTGTGAATTTGGACCATGCACCCCTCCTGCACTTCGTTCAGTTACCACTAGAGTCGGGTCCCTCCCATGGAGGTTGAACACAACAGGGGTGTCACGGTATCACAGTGGTTAGCACTGTTGCTTCACAGTGCCAGGGACTGGGTTCGGTTGCCATCTTGGGCCATTGTCTGTGTGGACTCTGAACGTTCTCCGTGTCTCCGGGTGCTGCGGTTTCCTCCTACAATCCAAAGATGTGCAGGTTAGGTGGATTGGCCATGCCAAATTGCTCTTAGTGTCCACAAACAAAAGGTTAGGGGGATAGGGTGGTGTGTGCTTAAATAGGGTGCTCTTTCCAAGGGCCAGTGCATACCCGTTGGGCCGAATGGCCTCCTTCTATAAATTTTATGATTCTGTGATTATTTGCGGACAAGAAATTTTGTGAACACATGCCTGCCGCCATTGGGGAATAAATAAAATTTTATAAAAATGAGTCAATCCCCCCTTCCACACTGTGGGAAGCCCTTAAGGTGGGCCTCGGGGGCGATGATCTCCTACAAAGTACACGTGGGGAAGACAGCGAGGAAGGAGCGGCAGAGACTGGTGGAGTCCATTCTTGAGGTAGACCAGTACTCACTTGCCCCAAACCTGATGTTGCTGACGAATAGGAAAAAGCTGCAGACACAATTCAAGCAGAGCGGCGGGCCAGTTGCAACATTCTAGACGTATGTTTTGTGAATGCGGGGAGAAGGCCAGTCACCTCTTGGCTCACCAGCTGAAGCGGCAGGCGTCTTCCAGGGAGATCTTCAGAAGGAAGAGGAGAGGAGTGACGAATTGGAATTCCTGTTGGGCCCCGAGGAAATCACGAAATGCTTTGGGTTGATGCAGATTGGTAAAGCCCCTGAACTGGATGGTTTCCCATTGAATTTTATTATTTTTTTTTTAATTTAGAGTACCTAATTATTTTTTTCCAATTAAGGGGAAATTTAGTGTGGCCAATCCACCTATCATGCTTATCTTTGGGTTGTGGGGGTGAAACCCACGCAGAGAGGGGGCGAATGTGCAAACTTCAAACGGACAGTGACTTCGGCGCTGTAGGCAGCAGTGCTAACCAATCCATTGAAATTTATAAGAGGTTTGAGGAGCAGTTGGTATCTTTAATCCTGGAAATGTTTAATGATTCATTATCCTGGGGTTCATTGCCCTCTCCCTCACACATGCCTCTATCTCCTTGATTCTCAAGAAAGATATAAAGACTCAACAGAGTGTGGGTTGTTTCGACCTACAGTGCTTCTTTAAAGGCAGACGTTAAGTTACTTACCGAAGTGCTGGCGCTGCAGCTGTCGCTCTGTCTCCCAGGGGTGATCTTGGAGGATCAGAGGGGCTTCATTAAAGGTCAGCAATTGTTGGCCAATATTTGTCGCCTGCTGAACGTTGTCGTTTTTCCCCCTCCTCGGTTCCCGAACTGGAGGTGATTATTTCCCTCGATGCCAAAAGGGTGTATGATAGAGTGGAGTGGAAATAACTGTTTGAGATTCTTGGGAGGTTCAGATTTGGGCACAAGTTTATCTCCTGGATTTGACTACTATGTAGGCTGCTGGTGTTTGTATGAATGCTCTGAACTCTGGCTACTTTTGTTGAATAGGGGCACGAGACATGTCTCCATTTCTGTTTGTTTTGGCAATAGAACCGCTTGCGATAACGCTAAGATCCTCTTAAGTGGAGAGGATAAATTTGGGAGGGGTGGAGTATCGGGTGTCCCTGTACATGGATGACCTACTTCTTTATATGATGGATCAAGTGCCCTCTATAGATGAGATAATGAGGCTGTTTGGGAGGTTTGGCTCCTTCTCTGGGTACAAACTGTACTTGGGCAAGAGTGAATGCTTCCTGATCAGTAGGAGAGCCCAACTGGGGACGCTATCTTTTTGCCTTGCCAAGACTAGCTTACAATATCTGGGCGTCCGGGTGGGAATTGGGCCTCATTCGTAAATTATATTACACTAGTCTGGTTGATGGTGTCACGAAAGACTTGGAGGAAGGATAACCTCCCCCTGTCCTTGGCGGGCAAGATTCAGACAATTAAAATGAAATACTCCAAAGAGTTTTATTTCTTTTTAAACGTCTCCCCGCTTTTCTCCCCAAGTCCTCCTTTGTCAAAGTCAATGAATTCATCTCCTTCTTTATTTGGGCGGATAAGACTCCCAAGGATCTGAGGGGCTTTGCTCCAAAGAGATATGCAGTCTGGGGCTTGGCTCCACCCAATTTATTATTTTACTACGGACAGTCAATATTCCAAAGATATTGTTGTGGTTCAGTGATCCTAGTTCCATATGGGGACAAATGGAGGTGGGTTCCTGCGTGGTTTCTAGCCTTGGTGCAATAGTAACCACATTGTTTTTCTCTCTGGTAAAATTTTCCATGAATCCGGTGGTGATATCCACCCTGAGAATCTTTAAGTAGTTCAGGCAGCATTCCAAGCTCAATTCCCTGTCTTCTCTAGCCCCCATCTGCAACAACCACCTTATCCTGCCAGGCTGGTTTGGACTCGACATTTAAGTCCTGGAAGGGGAAGGGTTTGGCGACCTGTTTGTAGAGGGGAGATTTGCCAGTTTTAAGGAGCAGGCAGAGAAATTCCAACTGCCCGGTTCCAGTCTTTTCAGACACTGTCAGATTTGTGCCCTGTCCCAAGTTCATAGAATCCCTGCAGTGCAGAAGAAGGCCAGTCGGCCCATTGAGTCTGCACTGACCATCTGAAAGCGCACCCTGCCTTGTCCCAACCCCCCAACCTATCCCCGTAACCCCACCTGGGGGCAAATTAGCATAGTCAATTCACCTAACCTCCACATCTTTGGACTGTGGGAGGAAACCGGAGCACCTGGAGGAAATTCATGCAACCACTGGAAGAATGTGCAAACTTCATGTACACAGTCACCCGAGGTTGGAATCAAACTCGTGTCCCTGGCTCTGTGAGGCCACAGTGCTAAGTACTGTGCCACCACCGTTGGGAAGCTTTTGGGCCTCTTTCTTCATCACATTGTTGGAGATAACCGATGTTGATTTGGGTACATGTCAGCCGATGGCCATTTTTGGGGTATCCGACTCGCCAGTGCTTCCAATGGGGGTGAAGGCGGATGCCCTCACCTTTGCCTCGTTGTTAGTCCAAAGACAGGTTCTGATTGGGTGGAGGTCACCAACTCCAGCCAATGCCTCGCTTGGTTGGATGACATGCCTCTCTTGCGTTTGGAGAACGTAAAGTACGCCATTAGAGGGTGGGTAGAAGGGTTCTGGCCAAGATGCAGCCATTCCTTTCCTTTTTTCAGGAGCTAGTCACTGTTAGGGGAGTCTAGTTTTGTTTGTTAGTCTTGTTCTTGTATTGTGTAACTTTGGGTAATTGTTTTGTATGATTGTGTTTATTATGAAAAAAATGTAATAAAGATCAATCCTGAAGCATTAATGAACAAATCGAGACAAAGAATCTGACTTCCGTTTATTTAAAAAGAGCAATGCATTTGATTTTGTCATAGTTTCAAGTTATTTGCCCTCTTATCCTTTGCCCCACCCCTATTCTTTGAGGTAGGCAGTTAGATTGAAGGCTACATCGATGCTTAGACATGCACAGGAATACGGTTGGGTTTCCTTGATCTTTGATTAATAACGTGTCATGTCACTTATAGCTTACAATTTTATACAGGTGTAAAGGGGTTTATTAGCATTCGCTTTTTTGAAGCTACAATAATTACTACGTTGCTGTCTTCTCCTTAATCTAGGATATGGGTGTTCAGTAGTTCTTTGAGACAGCTGACGGACTTTCAGCAGGGAATTTAGGGCCAGCATTCACTAAGGTGGTCCTTTTTTTTTGTAAATTTAGAGTACCCAATTTTTTTTTTTTGCCCAATTAAGAGGCCATTTAGCGTGGCCAATCCTTGCACATCTTTGGGTTGTGGGGTGAAACCCATGCAGACACTGGGAGAATGTGCAAACTCCACACAGACAGTGACCCGGGGCCAGGATCGAACCTGGGTCTACAGTGCTGTAGACATCAGTGCAAACCACTGCGCCACCAGGCCACCCAGGAGGTGATCCTTCTTCTAGTCCTCTGCAGCATCTGTTGTTGGGAAACAAATGTTTTTCGTAAATTAACGAAGAAGTGTTGAAGCTTTGAACAGATCATCATGAAGCTGCTGATGTTTTTTGTGCAGCTAATAATAATAATCTTTTATTGTCACAAGTATGAAGTTACTGGGAAAAGCCCTAACTGTTCCTGGAAAGTTTCATCTAGTAGGTCAGCCATAACCCTGAGGGTCCTGACATCATGGAAAATGTAAAAAGTGGTTTGCTTTGTATCAGATTAAAAGTTGGAGTGAATCTCTATCTTGTTTTTGTATGTTTTACACCCAGTTTGTGAGATTGCCTATTTCATGAAATGGCCAGTCAAATTTCCTATTTCTTGAAATGGGCAATCTACCTGAACCAAGTTTTATGTTCAAAATAATACACTGCCACAAATTTAGTTCAAAATAGATTGTGGCACAAAGTATTCTAGTGTGCTTTCCTGTCTTCCAAAACTAGTACTAGATGCCTCCTATATCTATATCGTTCAATGCAGCACCTGTTAATTTTCTTCTGCAACAAAAATTATGACATTATCTCTCCTGGTGTAGATGTTGATTTTGATGTGCGTGCGCTTACACTTTCAGAATCAAACACTTAATTTGAAACCTATTGAATCTACACTTATTTAACAGAATTTATATTTTTCAACCTACAGCATAGGCACTTTCTCACGCCAGGTTAGAAACTGTAAATGCTGTAAATATTATCTGTTTCACATGGCAGTGAGACAGTACGGAGCCTTTTGTTTCTCAACACACTTCCCTATCTGTACTTCTTCTGTATAGGTAGTAGAAATAGCCACCCTTACAGACCACAGGCTGACTGAGTGTGACAAGAAAGACAGTTTTGGAAAATGTCATCGTTGTGGTGAGGCAGTCGCAAAAGATGACCTGCCGGATCACGCCAAGATCAAGAGCTGCAATGGTAAGCCAAAAGATGTTGTAACCTACTCCAATCTAGTTTTGCTCAGTCAGGTTTGTTCCTTTGATGGATTTATCAGAGTGCATTTGTTTTGCTTCTAAAACAAATTCATGACACTCGTCTAGTTCACACTTTAAAACATTTCATGTTTAAAACAGACAATTAGAAACAAAGAATGATCACAGCGTAGAAGATGGCAATTTCGTCTGTTGAGTCCACGCTGGCTCTCTACAAGAACAATTTGTCTAGTTCCGTTCCACTGCCTTTTCCCTGTAGTACTGCAATTTTTTTTCTCTTCACACAGATGCTTATCCAGTTTCCTTTTTAAATCAGAATTTAATCTGCTTCCATCAAACTCTGAGGCAGAGTTCCAGATCCTGACCTCCCACTATGTAAAATAAAAATAATAGTTTTTACTCATTCGCTTTTGGTTTTTTTGCTAGTCACCTTTAGTCAATGTCACCTGTTTCTTAACTCTTCTGCCAATAGGCAGATATATACTCGTCTTTTTCACATCCTTCGTAAAGTTTAGTGTCCCGAATTGGCACCGTACTCTCCTGAGGCTAAACCAGTATTTTATAGAGGATTTTTTTAATACACTTGTCTCTATTTCTAAAACTTAGATTCCATATGCCTTTCTAAACCTTTTTTTTAATAACATTATATTGGCTAAAAAGTAACAACCATTATTCATTTGGATTAACACCAATATCCAAAGTTGCCAATCAAAGCATTTATTTGGGGCAGAAACAAACATGCTTTTTATTCATTGATCTGAAAGTATTTTTTATTCCACCTGAAATCTTACAAGAAAGGCAAAGAGCATCATGAGCTGAGGTCAATCTCTGTTACTTTATATATACTGTGCAAATTATAGCTGGCATTATTAGCACAATATTGAATCAACCCAGAATAATCAGTTCCTTGAAATAATAGGGCTAGATCTCCTGATGCTGACAACAGTGAATGTTGAGTTGTTTGCTGCTGTTGTATTTCAAGACCAATGTGAAGTCATGACCCATGCACATGAAGTATTTACCTGGGAAGTTTAAACTTCTGGTGGGCGAGTTTACACTGCCTGGGTTACTACAAGAATGTCATTGACACTGACCACCGTGTTGGAGACTTGGACTAGATCCGTGATACTTAATCAGATGCTTAGCTTAGTATTGTCCCAATGTTTAATTTCTGATGTAGGCCAATGGCTGGAAATCAATCCAACAACCCTCCCGCCCCAAACTGCAAACCTGACCCAACTAGTCCTTCTAACCTGACTTTCCGATGATTACCCCCCAATCACACCAGCTACTCACCCACACAATCACTCACTTCATCAACTTAATCTTCTGTCGCATGGTTTTAGGAACAGAATCTGTCATCTCTGTTTTAATGCAAAGTCCCCAAACCAATCCAGTGCCCTACTGGAGAGCAAGTGTAACTCCGGTATATCACTCTCAAACTTGATTCGGGACATATTTCACCAGCCAGGTGAAATTTTGAGGTGTGACTTGTAATTATGAACATATGAATTGGGAGCCAGAATGTGCCACTCAGCACCTCGAGTCTACTCTGTCATTTAATACTGACTGATCTGACTGTGGCCTCAACTCCACCCAGCAGTTGGCCACATCAACTTTCCAGTCAATTTTCTATTGAGGATTGTCAATAACCCCTGCAGGAGATTGAAGCCTGGTTTTTGAGGTGTTGGCTCGGAGACTATGTGTCATTATTTGCGAGGGTGTTTTCTGCCCAGGCTTTCCTCCAGCTTTTATCGGTGTTATGGAGTTGAGATATTGTATTTGTATCCAGTATGGGGGGCTTCATAGAGCCATGTGGTGGTTGGGGAGTAATGGAATCAAGGGTCATCGGGATAAGGCAGGAAAGTGGAGTTGAGGATTATCAGATCCACCATGATCTCTTTGAAAGGTAGAGCGGACTCGATGGGCCGAGTGGCCTATTTCTGCCCCTTTGTCTAATGGGAGGTCAAAGTTGCTGCTGGTAAAAGTTATTTCTCTGCGTGTTGCTATGTCGTGTGAATGGAGTGAGGGGTGATATTTGAGAGGACTGGTAACCACCGAACTCAAGTTGATCTCAGAATTTGAGATTATTCTCATTATTGAGTGAAGTTGTGTGCCAGGATTCGGTGTGACAACATGAGAATCTGAATCGATCTGAATGAGAATCTGAATCGACCTGTGTGAGAACCTGAATCGATCTGAGTGAGAACCTGAAGCGATCTGAGTGAGAACCTGAAGCGATCTGAGTGAGAACCTGAAGCGATCTGAGTGAGAACCTGAAGCGATCTGAGTGAGAACCTGAAGCGATCTGAGTGAGAACCTGAAGCGATCTGAGTGAGAACCTGAAGCGATCTGAGTGAGAACCTGAAGCGATCTGAGTGAGAACCTGAAGTGATATTAATTGATCTGAATCAACGGGTATATGAATCTGAATGAGAACATGAATAAATCTGAATGTGGCCCATATGGTTGCACGGTACTTAGCTGTTGAGAAGACTAGAAGAAGTGCAGAGGACGAGTGTTTGCACCCTAGCTTTTGTGCTGGCGAGCTTACGGATGACGTTCACTTATGTCTTGGTTTTTGCGGCAGTTTTTCCGAGGCTGTGATGGTAAATTAGGCAGTGGTAGAGGGAGCACTCCAAGGTTAGGTGAGAATCAGGTCATACTGGGCTGTTTAGCACACTGGGCTAAATCGCTGGCTTTGAAAGCAGACCAAGGTCGGCCAGCAGCACGGTTTGATTCCCGTAACAGCCTTCCCAAACAGGCAGCGGAATGTGGTGACTAGGGGCTTTTCACAGTAACTTCATTGAAGCCTACTCGTGACAATAAGCGATTTTCATTTCATTTTCATTTTTCATACCGCAATTTTTCTGTATTGGAGGTGATATTTAGGGTGTTGTGCCTTGTGTTTTCAAGGTGGGATGCAGAGATGGCAGACTTGGCTGGGCTCAGTTACAGTTTCCACTTGAAGAAATATTCATCCATTTTTAACTGGTCAGAATTTAGCATGGCTTCTATGTCCTGGAAAGATTGTGTCCAAATTATCAGAGCAATATCATCGGCATGAATAAATGTTTGTGCTGATGGGGTGGATGTGACACTTGTGTAGATGATAACTGTCAGTGCAAGAACATTGCCCTGTGGGAGGTTGTTGGTGAGTACTCTTGGACTGCTGACATTGTCTTGTGGATAGATCTTCGTCCTTCTGTTGCACGTAAATGTCCAAAGCAGCTGGAGTCATGTTTAAAAACAAAATCACGCACTTGCGCACACGCGCATGCGCTTCATTTGTCCTGGCTAAAATCATCACTGCAAGAATATTAATGTCACCAGGTTATACATTTACATACAGAGCCATTGGAGCACCTCTAACCGCCTTGCTGCCTTTTTTCTATTAAATTATTGCTCCAGAACTAATCATTTGAAATTTAACAGCTATGTCATTTATTTTGTACGTCTTAAAAAATATATTTTCTGTTTTACTCCCATATTAGCATATGTGTAGACAATTTGGAAACTTAATTTGTATGGCAGATGGATATAGAATCATTATACATGTGAATAGATAGTCTACTTGGTGATTCGCTTTCTGGACAGCAACCAACAACCGTGCTTTGATTTGTTATTGCCATAGAAACCCGACAGATTTATTGCCATAGCAACCATAGCCTATTGGGATGGGGGGGGGAGCTACAGGGAGTAGACAATTAACGTATTGTGCATAGGATCATCAGTGGTCTATTCAATTCCAGCCTTTTCAATTTAATTTGTATTGTGGCTTTTGGAGTTGACCTGATTTCATCTTGAAATGTATTAGTTACTGAAAAAGCATCCCAGCTGCCTTAAACATTTTTGGGACCTCTGAGGATTTGCTCTAGTTTTAAGTTTATGGATTCTCAACAATTCACACTTCTTTGCTGTCAGAGTTGGAAAGTGCATTTGTCAATACTGCATCCATTTTTGCTTTACAAAGGCTATATTTTACTTCTGTGCCAAATTTGCTCAGGAGTAGTATGGAGATAATCAATTTACTTGATTAACATTACTTCCTTCTAGCTGTTTTTAATGGAGAACCCTCGTGGAGGCGTAAGCCTTCAGTAAGAATTGTAATGTGGAACATCCGTGGGTTAAACGAGCCGATTAAGAGGGTTTTTGCACACCTGAGAAGCTTGAAGCTGGAGGTGAACTTTATACAGGAGACCCTCCTCCGGGTGAAGGATCAGGTTAGGTTGAGGAAGGGAAGGGTAGGACAACTATTTCACTCTGGGTTGGCCACTTTGAACAAAAAAAGAGGGTTTGTGGGGGCCAAGGAAGTGCGAGGACACGGTGGGGGGGGGGGGGGGTGAAAGGGGGAAGAGAGAAGAGTACTGCTTCTCGCATGTGGATACGGTGTACTCGAGAATTGATTTCTTTGTGGTGCTTTGGGGTTGGTGGTGGCAGAGTGCCCTGGGATTGTGATGTCCGATCTTGCGCTGCATTGGCTGGAGGTGAGGCTTAATGCAAGGCAGGTGCAGTGGCTGGGATGGAGGCAAGATTCAGGTCTGTTAGCATATAAGGGGTTTTGCGAAAAGGTGAGGTCAGCGATCGAGGAGTAGCATCAAATGGTGCGGCCACGTTGTGGGAGGCGTTGAAGGCGGTGATCCGAGCAGAAATTATCTCGTTCGAGGAATAAAAGGGACAGGAGGATGAGGGAAGAGCATGAACAGTTGTTGGATGAGACAGTGGAGGTGGGCAGAGATAAGCGGGGGCCCTCACTTGAGAGTTGTTGGTGTAGAGGTTGCAGGGACAGGTCGATAGGTTGACGACGGGGAGGATGGTGGGCGAGGGGTGGTGCAGTATGAATATGGGAAGAAGGCGAGCCATATTCTGACCGATCAGCTGAGGAGACAGACTGCGTCCAGAGAAATTTTAAAGGTGCGAACAGAGATGGGGGCGGTAATGTCAGAGCCCGGGCGGATAAATGAGGTGTTCAGCGGGTATTACAAGAAGCTGTACGGGGCGGAGCCAGGTGGAGAAGGTGATATGGGATGGTTCCTGGATGGATTTGAGTTTCCAAGCTTGTAGGAAGAAATTTGTTGTGGATGTTTAGTTAAGCTTTGGAGAAAGGGAAGCTGACAGAGTCACTGACACAGGTGATGATCACGCTAATCCTGAAAAAGGGGAAGGATCTGTTGGCGTTTAGGTCGCATAGGCCCATTTTGTTGTTGAACACAGACGTCAAAATACTGGCTAAATTGTTGGCGGGGGAAATGGACGGATGCGTGCCAGGGGTGGTCGGGTTTCTGAAATGGCAGGCAGCTCTCCAGTAACATCAAGAGGCTGTTCAATGTGGTTATGACTCCATCAGTGGGCGGGTGCTGAAGGTCATTATTTCTATGGATGCGGAGGAGGCTTTTGATTAGGTAGAGTGGAGATAATTTCTTTTGAGATCTTGGGTAGGTTTGGGTTTGGCCCAAAGTTTGTGGCTTGGGTACACTTGTTTTATGTGGCCCAGGTGGCAAGTGTAGAACAAGAACATACAGTGCAGAAGGAGGCCATTCAGCCTATCGAGACTGAACCGACCCACTTAAGCCCTCGCTTCCACCCTATCCCTGTAACCCAATAACCCCTCCTAACCTTTTTTGGTCACTAAGGGCAATTTATCATGGCCAATCCACCTAAGCTGCACATCTTTGGACTGTGGGAGGAAACCGGAGCACCCGGAGGAAACCCACGCAGACGCGGGGCAAATGTGCAGACTCCGCACAGACAGTGACCCAGCAGGGAATCGAACCTGGGACCCTGGCGCTGTGAAGCCACAGTGCTAATCACTTGTGCTACCAGGCTGCCCAATTGGGATGAGTTTGTGGAATTTAGGGCTTCATAGGGGAACAAGACAGGGTATCCTCCGTCGTTGTTGTTGCTCAGCTGGCAATTGAACACTTGGTGGATTGTCCTTCGGGGAGTCTGTGTAGTGGCAGGGAGGTGGAGCAGGGAGCAGCCAGTGGTGTTGTAAGCGGACGACCTGCTGTTGTTTCTGTCAGTCCTGCTGGAGAGTATGGGTAGGATCATGGGAATACTGGAGAGGTTTGGGGCCTTCTCCAGATACAAGTTAAATGTCGGGAAAAGCGAGGTGTTTATGGTGAATGCGGCAGGGCAGGGGACCAACTTGGAGCTGTTGCCATTTAAGGTAGCTAGGGAAAGGTTCAGGTACTTGGGAATTCAGGTGACGAGCGAATGGGTTATGAGGCACAGGTGGAATATGATGATATTAGTGGATTAGGTTTTAAGAGATGGGGATATATTATACCTGAGACTTGGCAGGGAGGGTGCAGATTGTGAAAATAATGTGCTGCCAAGCATCCTGTTGGTTTTCCAGACCCTCCTGATTTTTCTCCTGAAGGCCTTCTTCCAGAGATTGGAGTGGTTTTGAAGTTTATATGGGCAGCAAAGATGCAGAGGGTAAAGAGGTCCCTGCTATGGACGCGGGAGGGGGGTTATCGCTCTCAAACCATGGTACAGTCGACGGTCAGGGTGTGGAATCTGCTGCGGAGACGCTTTAAGTTAGAGGGGATGTCGGTATTGACACCACTGTCTGGGAAGCACAGGTTTACGCCGGGGATATGGATGGGATGTATGGGAAGTGGAGGGATACGGGACAGGTGAGGGACCTGTATCTAAATGAGCAGTTTGCAGGCCTGGATGAGTTGCGGGAGAGGTTTGAGTTGCCATGGGGGAGTGAATTTAAGTGCAGGTGAGGGACTTTGCACGAAAGGAATGGAGGACATTTCCCAGGTTGCTGTGGTACACCCTATTGGAGAAACTGATGCTCCCGGATGAATCGGGAGAGGGTAGGATTAGCGGCATATATGGTTGGTGGGGGTGGAACAGGGGGAAGTGGTGAGGATCAAGAAAAAATGGGAGGAGTTGGAGGGGGAGAGAAATAGGCTGGGGATTGTGGTGCGAGACAGTGCGTAGGGTGAATTCAACCTCCTGCGCGAGGATGAGCTTGATTCAGTTTAAGGTGGTGCACAGGTTACATATGATCGGGGTGAAGATGAGTGGGTTCTTTCCGGGGGGGGGGGGTGATGAGTGCGATGTCGGGGGGAACTAACGCATGTTGGAGTCATACCTAGCATAGTTGAAAATGATTGGAGGTAAATCACCTTAGACTCTGGGCATCGATGCAGAAATTCCTCAACAAGGTTCCTTCAAAAGCACCTTCCAAACCTGCAACCTCTACCACCAAAAGGAAAAGAGCAGCAGATGTATGGGAACACCACCACCTGCAAGTTACCCTCCAAGTTGCACACCATCCTGAATTGGAACTATATGGATTGTCATTGGGTCAAAATCCTAGAAATCCCTTCCTTTTTTTAATATAAATTTAGAGTACCCAATTTGTTTTCCAATTAAGGGGTAATTTAGTGTGGCCAATCCGCCTACTCTGCACATCTTTGGGTTGTGGGGGCGAAACCGACGCAGACAAGGGGAGAATGTGCAAACTCCACACGGACAATGACCCAGAGCCGGGATCGAACCTGGGACCTCGGCGCCATGAGGCAGAAATGCTAACCACTGTGCTGCCTGGAAATCCCTTCCTAACGGCACTGTTGATGTACCTACACCCCATGCACTGTAGCATTTCAAGAAGGTCGCTCACCACTACGTTCCCAAGGGCAATTAAGGATGGTCAACAAATTCTGGCCTTGCCAGTGATACCCACATCCTGTGAAAGATTTAAAAAAAGCAAGTTAGTCATACAGGATTTGCATAACCAGTTTGTTCCAGCAGTCATTTATTAACCTATGTTTTTCCAAGGGACAATTAATTTTGTCTTGCATTATTGCCTTCAAAAGATTCCACATCACTGATCATAGGCTGACTACATATACTTGCCAAGTTTTGTTCATGTTTTTACAATCTTTCAGTCCTCTGGCACAACCCCCAAGGTTAGACGATTGAGGCCAGAGCCTCTTTTTTTTTTTAAACCCTTAAATACCTCAGCAGCCAATGGTGCATACCATTCAGTCCAGATGACTTCTGCACAATTCAGGAAAGATCTCATTTTGGTCTCAAATTTGCCTAACCTTTCAATATAGGACTTTTGGTTTCCCTCTTCTATTACCTGCTATTTTAATTATTATGATCAGATGAAGAAGGGTTGCATGATTCCCTTGTTTATGCTCTCCTCGTGTGACTGCAACATTAATTTTTTTTGACAGGGGTATTTATGCCAATTCAGTGAATACTTAAATACTTATGCGCTGTGATCATAAAATAACCTGTAGGGCAGGGTTTCTTGAGTTTAACAAAGAAAGAGGTTTGCTTTATTTATAATTAAACTGGCCTCAGTAAAATAACAAAATAAGCACCAATATTTGCACGCACACACTTGAAGTTCGCACAGAAATACAGATTGTCAAGTGGGGAGGGATCGATCATGCGACAGTCTGTAGTTTGGTGACTTGACTGGCTTCAGGCTGAATTCAATGGTCTTGTGTTTCTGTTTTAAGATGTGGACGACTGACTTTGTTGTTCATTGGGAGATTGTAGTACTGGGTTGGATATTTCTAAGAATTTTTTGTCTGCAACAGAATTCCTGGATGAACACATTCCGCAAACAGGGCACGCGGCTTACCATGTGGGCTGGGAAGAAAAGGAAGGCAGGTGGAAGCCCGCTTGTGTCTTCGATATAAAAAAAACATGTGTCTAAAACTTACAATGGGTTGGTTTGTCAGGTGATCTTCCGCCAACTGTACTCATTTGGAAACTGGCACAATGACCAAATAACCACCTTGATGGGGTTCAACATTCATTTTTGCGGCAACAATAAGAACTGTTTTTTTTAAAAAGGCATTGTTCATGTATTACAAATTGGTATGTGAAATGTCTTGTAATATAAAATAGGGTTAGCCATATTGGGTGTTCCAATCACTTTAGTCTCTGTTTCCAGATTTCCTGCCAGTGGATTAAAAATCATTATTTGGCATAAAGCACATGCATTATGTGTCCCTCATATTTCCCCCTCCATATTAAGGCCAGGTTGGATAGATTCTTGGCTGACTGGATAGACAGAAAGTAGACATAGACATGGAATTTACAGTGCAGAAGGAGGCCATTCAGCCCATCGAGTCTGCACCAACCCTTGGAAAGTGCACCCCTCACCCATCCCAGTAATCCCACCTAACCTTTTTGGACACTAAGGGCAATTTAGCATGGCCAATCTACCTAACCTGCACATCTTTGAAAGTAGGGGCCATTTAATCAGTCATGACCTTATCAAAGGGCCGAATGACCTGCTCCTGCTTAGTTTGTATGTTATGTTCTCCCATGTATTCAGTTTGGCTCTTTACTGTTTTTGAGTGTAGCAATTGTTCTAAGAATTATTTTCTGCTTTAGCTCTATCTTCACATGCCCTTCCCTTCACCCATTCAAACTTGTTCCACTTTCTTACTGCATTCCCCAGAACCAGTTCCTCTTTGGACTGGAAACACACTGATAAATGATGTTCTGTGGACTGAAACACATAGATAAATAATGTTCTTTGGATTGGAAATAGACTGATAAATAATGTTCTACCATTTGGGCTATAGGAATTCTGCTCCTCTTTGTCCTTAACATTAATTGTCCTTAACATTATTTTCCTACAACAATTGAATTCCATGTTATCATTACTTTACAGTTCTTGCATTTTTCTGGAACTTGCTCTTCAAATCTCCTTCCCACTATTCTGTGGCAAGCAGTGTACAGCTAGTAACATTATAGCTCTTCAGTTGTCTCTCAATGAAAAACTTTGAGACCTCAAGTACAAAAATCCCATCCCAATGCTTTAGCAGTCAGCATCTTTGTTCAGCATTAGCCTCCAGCTCCTTGCTTTTCCCTTTTCTGAATATATTGTAGCCAGGGTAAGGGATGGAATGCTGTACATACATATTATATGTATGTATAAATCTAATGCACGATTATCAACGGTGAAACTTCAGACATCTACTCCCATTAGGTGTTTGATATGATAACGTGCGAGATAAATATTTGAGATAACAGGGCCAGCAGTCTTTCAGGACAGACTGAATGGTAGTATCAGTCTCTAACATCATTGACTAACCTAAACGATGGGAACCAGTAGGTGTGGGGAGAAAAATATAGAAAGCTCTCCATTGATGTTTTATTGACCCATAAAGATTGGGGTGGCGAAAGGTTTGATCTGTTATTTACAGAGTTAACTAGAATGGCTTTAATATCCATGAATAGTTAACAAAAAAGGGTTTCTACATGAATATCCACTATGCCTATTTTGAAGTACTCATTTGGAAACTGGCACAATGACCAAATAACCACCTTGATGGGGTTCAACATTCATTTTTGCGGCAACAATAAAAACTGGTTATTTTTTGGAAGAACCAAAAGCTCAACAAAACATCCTTTATTTAGACAGTTGAAAAGCACACATATCTCCACAGGATCATTAAGCCCTAAATAACCTTTTATTGTAGTTGTAGCCAGCATTTAATATCTGAATTTGCATTTTCATATCTTCCTCAAGAACTTTTCCCCTTCGAACTAAAGTTACCATTGTGGATCCCACAGCTAATCTATCAAGTCAAAGGACCCATACCCCTCCCCAGATGTGCATAATGGGGAAAATTGAAGCAATTAATGAGAGGAGGATCTGCACCCCCATCAGCAAGGATAGTAAAGACCAACACCTTTTTCAATACAATATTGGGATATTAGCATCGGTACATTACCCCACCCATCCGCATTTGAGAACATAAGAAATAGAACCTGGAGTGGGCTATTTGACCTTCAAGCCTGCTCTGCCATTCAACAAGATCATGGCTGATCATCGGCCTCAACTCCACCTTCCCACGCTATCCTTATTTCTCTCAATACCCTTGTTAGCCAAAACATCTGTCACCCTCTGACTCTAATGTACCAGTAACTAAGCATCCACTGCTCTCTGGAGTAAAGAATCCCCAGGATTCACATCCCTTGGGTGAAGAAGTTTATCTTCTCAGCCCTTAATGGCTAACCCCTTATGGGTTAACCGCCATGTTCTAGATTTCCTAACGAGGGGAATCATTTTCTCAGCAACTACCCTATCATACCCAGAATTTTATATTTTGTATGTTTCCATTGGATCACCTCTCTCTTAAATTGCAAGGAATATAGGTCTCCTGCACTTGAACTCAGATAGAAAAAATATGCTTGTCCCAGGAACTGGTCTGATGAACCTGGTTGTGTTAGAGAGCTTGTACAATGCAGTTGGGAGGAAGTTCCAGGACTTTGGGGCTCAATAATGAAAGGACAACAGTATGCACCAAAGTTGAAATGATGTGTGATCGGAGAGGAAGTTCTGGTGCATCAGGTATTTGCTGCCCTTGTCCCTCAAGGCATTAGAGGTTGCAGATTTGGAAGGTGTTACCACAGAAGGCTGAGGACACAAATAGAAGTGTGGCAGTATGATATAGCTATGACAAAGAGGTGGGGCAGTAATGGCAGCTCAACATTCCTGGTTACAGGATTTTCAGGCGTGATGGAGAAGGGGACAAAAATGGGAGGGCGTATAGATTTTAATTTGGGAACAAAAAAGGGGCAGTCGCATTACTTTTTTTAATATAAATTTAGAGTACCCAATTATTGTTTTTTCCAATTAAGGGGCCATTTAGCGTGGCCAATCCACCTACCCTGCACATCTTTGGGTTGTGGGGGTGAAACCCACGCAGACACGGGGAGAATGTGCAAACTCCACACGGACAGTGACCCAGGGCCAGGATTCGAACCCGGGTCCTCAGTGCCGTAGGCAGCAATGCTATCCACTATGCCACCGTGCTGCCCTGGGCATTCGGATTACTGTGAGTGTACTACAGACCCCCAAACAGCCAGAGGGAGTTAGAAGAGCAAAATGGGGGGAAATCTCTGAGACGTGCAACAATGTGGCAGTAATAGATTTCAACCACCCTGATATTAATTGGTATAAATTTAATGCGAAAGGAATGTTGGGATCAGAATTCTTGAGGTGCATTCAGGAGAACCTTTTCTGGCCAGTGTGAAGCACATTCAACAAGAGAGGACAGTGTTCTAGGCTTAGTTTTAGGAAATGAAACTGAGCAGGTGGGAGGAGTGTGAGTGGGTGAGCATTTTGCTGGTAGTGAACTTAATTCAGTTAGTTTTAACATAATTGCAGGAAAGGACAAAGATAAAACGAGAATTCAAATTCTAAATTGCGGCAAAGAAAATTTTACTAAACGAGGGAGTGATTTTGTAAAGTTGGACTGAGAACAGCTATTTGGAAGGTTAAACTACCCCAGGCTGTTGAAAGAAGCCAGAGAGGAAATAGTGGAGGCTCTGACCATAATTTTCCGATCTTCACGGGATGCAGGTGTGATATTGGAGGTCTGCTAGTGTTGTACCTTTGTTTAAAAAGGGAGCAAAGGATAGACCTAATAATTATTGGCCAGTCACCAACCTCAGTGTGGACAAATTATTGAAATCCATTCTTGAGTGATAGTTTATTCTATCATTTAGAAAGGCACAAATTAATCGAGGACAGTCAGCACGGATTTGTTATGGGAAGGTCGTGTCTGACTAATTTATTGAAATGTTTGAGGAAATAACAAGGAGGATTGATGAGAGTAGAACAGCTGGAGTGAGGAGGATAACAGTAGACTGCAGAAAGATATCAAAGGACTGGTCAGGTGAGTAGAATAGTGGCAAATGGAATTCAACACGGTTAAGTGTGAGTGGTACATTTGGGGAGGTCAAACAAGGCAAAGGAATACACAACAAATGGAAACACACATTGGAGTGAATGTCCAGAAATCGCTGACGGTAGCAGAGCAGGTCGATAAGGTGGTTAAACGGCATATGAATTCCCAAGGTTGGAATAGAATATAAGAACAGGGAGATTATGCCGGTATTATAGAAAGCAGTAGTTAGGCTACAACTTGAATTTTGTGTGCAGTTCTGGTCACCTCATTACAGAAAGGATGTAATTAGGGGTACAGAGGAGATTTGTGAGGATGTTGCTGGGACTGGAGAATTGCAGTGATGAAGAAAGGTTGGATAGGCTGGGATTGTTCTCCTTGGAACAGAGGTGGCTAAAGGGATATTTGATTGAGATGTACAAAAGTGTGAGGGGCCTGGATGGAGTGGATGGGAAGGGCCTATTTACTTTAGCAGAGAGGTCAGTGAGTAGGGGGCACATATTTAAAGTGCATATTTAAATAGAAGGATTAGAGGGAAAAGGAGAAAATTTCACCCAACGGTTGTAGGAGTTCAGAACTCACTGCCTGAAAGGGTAATAGAGGCAGAAACCCTCAACTCGGTTAAAAGTTGTCAGATGTGCACCTTAAACTCTGTAGCCAGCAGGGCGACAGACCAAATGCTAGAAAGTGCAATTCGACTCGGTATCTTGTTTTTCGGCCAATGCAGTCACTATGGGCCACGTGGCCTCTTTATGTGCTGCAAACGTTCTATGACAATTGGCTGGATTGCATTTGCTCCTCATCTGGGCCAGTGTTGTTGCTGAACTGGAGTAGCACAGCTAGTTCTGGAACACAGACTTTCAGCACTCGTCTCTTTCATGATGCCTCAATTGAATTGGCTGAAGACTGGCATTTGAAAATATAGGGACTGCAGAGAACGAACTGCAAAGGATAATCAACTTGGTACTTGTGGCTGGAGTTGGTGGCAAGCTCTTCAGCCATGTGTTTTGCACTCACATGCTGGGACATCCATGTGCACATGATTGGTATCTTATAATCACCCACCAACGGTAAGAATTTTGACTAATTCTATTTCTGAGGCATCCTGACCAATTGTAACTCCAATGGAACTATTCCAACCCTTTCAACTGTACCACATTGAAGGTATATTTGCTTCAGCAGACATGGAGAGCCAAAATACATTTTGTTCTGCCGCCTTATCTTTTCCCCTTCCTCCATCCTTTGAGGCTTTTCTGTTCTTTTAAGTTTGTTTTCTCATGTCTAGCTAATATCCTATACTCTCTGCTTTCTAATTCTTTAAAATATATTTATTTGATTTTCCTCCTCCATATGGGTACAGCGATCTAAGACATTCATTGCAAATTGGCACCCAAATTGTTGAACAATAATCTTCCAGCATATTGAATGCCAAAATTCTGAGAAGGCTTTGGGAAATCGACAGAGGTCAGGAAAGCTGCCACCGAGGCAGGCTTTGGAAAAGGATTCTTTTTTTAAAAAAAATAAATTTATAGTGCCCAATTATTATTTTTTTCAAGAGGCAATTTAGCATGGCCTAGCCACCTAACGTGCGCATCTTTGGGTTGTGGGGGTGAAACCCACACAGAAATTGGGAGAATGTACAAACTCCACGGACAGTGACCCGGGGCTGGGATTGAACCTAGATTCTGACCAAATGCCCCAACAGGAAAAAAATGCTTTGTAAATACAAGTATTCCCTTTGCCTCTGAAAGTGGCATGAGAGCTGTATATTGGATTGGATTTGTTTATTGTCACGTGTACCGAGGTACAGTGAAAGTATTTTTCTTCGAGCAGCTCAACAGATCATTAAGTACATGGGAAGAAAAGGGAATAAAAGAAAATACATAATAGGGCAACACAAGATATACAATGTAACTACATAAGCACCGCATCGGATGAAGCATACAGGGGTGTAGTGTTAATGAGGTCAGTCAATAAGAGGGTCATTTAGGAGTCTGGTGACAGTGGGGAAGAAGCTGTTTTTGAGTTTGTTCGTGCGTGTTCTCAGACTTCTATATCTCCTGCCCGATGAAAGAAGTTGGAAGAGTGAGTAAGCCGGGTGGGAGGGATCTTTGATTATGCTGCCCGCTTTCCCCAGACAGCGGGAGGTGTAGATGGAGTCAATGGATGGGAGGCAGGTTCGTGTGATGGACTAGGTGGTATTCACGACTCTCTGAAGTTTCTTGCGGTCCTAGGCCGAGCAGTTGCCATACCAGGCTGTGATGCAGCCCGATAGGATGCTTTCTATGGTGCATCTGTAAAAGTTGGTAAGGGTTAATTTGGACATGCCGAATTTCCTTAGTTTCCTGAGGAAGTATAGGCGCTGTTGTGCTTTCTTGGTGATAGCGTCGACATGAGTGGACCAGGACAGATTTTGGAGATGTGCACCCCTAGGACTTTGAAACTGTTAACCATCTCCACCTCGGCCCCGTTGATGCTGACAGGGGTGTGTACAGTACTTTGCTTCCTGAAGTCAATGACCAGCTCTTTAGTTTTGCTGGCATTGAGGGAGAGATTGTTGTCATTACACCACTCCACTAGGTTCTCTATCTCCCTCCTGTATTCTGACTCGTCGTTATTTGAGATCTGGCCCACTATGGTCGTATCGTCAGCAAACTTGTAGATGGAGTTGGAACCAAGTTTTGCGACGCAGTCGTGTGTGTACAGGGAGTAGAGTAGGGGGCTAAGTTCACAGCCTTGCGAGGCCCCGGTATTGAGGACTATTGTGGAGGAGGTGTTGGTGTTCATTCTTACTGATTGTGGTCTGTTGGTCAGAAAATCGAGGAAGCAGTTGCAGAGTGGAGAGCCAAGTCCTAGGTTTTGGAGCTTTGATATGAGCTTGGCTGGGATTATGGTGTTGGAAGGCGGAGCTGTAGTCAATAAATAGGAGTCTGATGAAGGAGTCCTTGTTTTCGAGATGCTCTAGGGATGAGTGTAGGGACAGGGAAATGCCGTCCTACGTGGACCGGTTGCAGCGGTATGCGAATTGAAGTGGATCACGGCGTTCTGGGAGTATGGAGGTGATTGCGCTTCATGATCAACCCCTCGAAGCACTTCATTACGACTGGAGTAAGGGCCACCGGACGGTTGTCATTGAGGCACGTTGCCTGGTTCTTCTTTGGTACCGGTATGATGGTGGTCTTCTTGAAGCAGGTGGGGACCTCGGAGTGGAGTAGGGACAGGTTAAAGATGTCTGTGAATACCTCTGCCAGCTGGTCCGCGCAGGCTCTGAGTGCACGACCAGGGATCCCGTCCGGGCCAGTCGCCTTCCGCGGGTTCACTTTCAGGAAGGCCGATCTTGACTTCGGAAGCTGTGATGGTGGGTATGGGTGAATTATGGGCTGCTGGGGCACTCAACAGCAGATTGTTGGTTACCTGCTCGAACCAGCATAGAATGCATTGAGTTCATCGGGGATGGGTGCGCTGCTGCCAGAGATACTGCTCGGCTTCGCTTTGTAGCCCTGATGTGTTCCAATAGTGTTGCATGATGGGAACACTTGTGTTAAAGTTAAGAAACTGCAGGGAATCTGTTAGTGCTGGAGCATGAAGTAAAAGTTTAAATATTGTTTTATTTTCTTTTTAAATGAAGTTTGTTTATAAAATAATTAAGCCCTATTTCTTATCACTCCTGGAACGAATCGATCTTTCACACCGCATTAAGACTTAAAAGCGTTATGCGCCTGGTTCAGTATCAGCCTTTGTTGAGGGCTGACCAGGCATCCGTATTACATTCAAGTGCTTTGTTTTTCATTAGGACCCCTCTCCTCCACCCTCACATACATTGTAATCACCCATTCCCCTCAACACGCACACACACACACACACACACACACACACACACCCCCTCCACGCATGCACTAGCACACATGCCCACACCCCAACCCTTCTCTCCAGCATTCTCTCCCATCCACTTTCGCACGCGGCAGCCCCTCTTCCCAGTACTTAGATTCCCCATCCACCACTCATTCATTCACCAAACCCTTACCCCTTCCCAATGCCCCTGCCTCCCGGTCTAGTTGTTGGTATCTGGAAATCATAGTTGTGAGCCTGGAGTAAGGAGTCTGTACTGTCAGAGAGGGGCAGGAGTACGGTCAAGTTTGAAGCCAGTGACTGCCACTTATTCGGTGACTGAGTTTCACTTGCCGGCCTTTGACTGCATCAAGTCGGTGTACAAACAGGCTGGGCCCACACTTGGCGCTAAAAGTGTTTTCTGAAGTTCAAGAAGTTCTGTCCTGTGCTTTGGTGAAGTTGATGTAGGCAATCCTATCAGTGCCCCTGGATGAGAACATCTCCTCTTCAATTGCTATTGCTGCATTAGAAGAGGGGAAGCTTGTGACCTCAAATATGGTTGCTACAAACCTATTGGGGATCACAATCCATAAGTCGGGAAGCCTTGGTACCGGCAGTGCACATACATCATTAACTGTTAAATCACAGCCAAGTCCAGTATGCTTTATTGAAAATCAATCTGAGATGCTTTGACTTTTTTTCCCTCCCATCAGCTTTTGTTATTTCCCTCCTGCTGTGAAGCTAGTTGTAGTACCCCTAGTTGTCCTCTTTGCTGAAATCAATGAACTCAGCAGTGGCCAAAAATTAAATCTGGGGCTTGAGTTTTTCACTCGCAATACTACATACATGAACCAGAAGAGGATTTTTTTTAAAGTTGATATGATTACTGCTACAGGCCAGTAAAATCAACCTATGTGGTAGGAAGGTTTAAGCATGATAACCTGTGACAAAATTGACAGTCACTTCGACAAGTGTGCATTAATTAAAGTAAGCCAACACAGATTTGTTGAATGTAAATAAAGTTTAACTAACTTGATTTAAATTTTTTTGATGAGATAAATAATGCGTTATATATGGATTCCCAAAAGGTGTTTTGATAAAGTGCCAGATGCCAGCATCAATGAAATCCATGGAACAAAATGGACGCTGTCAGCATAAATACAAAATTGGCTGCATAACAGGAAACAGACTACTGTGGTGAACAGTTGTCTCTCTGACTGGAGGAAGGTATACAGGGCTGTTCTCTATCTTGTTGGGTTGGAGTAGTTTCAATAACTCCTGAAGACTGTTAGCCAAATATACTCAACTTTATTGGAACACATTTACAGTTCTGAGAACACCCCTTCACACCAGCTTTTTTCCATTCTGATTTTTCCTCACTTTCAGATTACTTGAAAATATGTCACTCCCTTCTATGACATTGCAGACTATTACAGTTAACACTTTATGGGACTTGGTCCAACATGCTTCATTTTACTACATTCCTTTTCTTGATTTATATTAATGATTTGAACTTGGGTGTACAGGGAGTAATTTTAAAAATTTTAATTGGCACAAAACTTGAAATTGGACCCTGACCCATACAAGAAATCTAGGTACAACCTGCACAAAGACTTTAGGGATATAGAGAGACAGTACCAGACTAAGCTAGAGTCACAGATAAACGACACATACTCTCGTCGGTTGTGGCAAAGCTTAAACAACATAACGGGATAGAAAGCCAAGCCGAGTAGAATCTCCGACAACAGCGCACCCCTCCCCAATGAACTCAATGCAATCTGTGCTTGTTTCGAGCCGGAAATCAACACTTGTCAACTGCCCCTCTAGCCTGGGACACATCTAAACCTACCGACACAGCCTCCAAAGTCAGATCAGCCTTATTGAAGATGAACCCTTGGAAAGCAACAGGTCATGACTGAGTCCCGGTTGTGCACTTACATCTTGCGTGGACCAACTGGCGGGTGTACTCGCAGACATGTTCAACCTCTCCCTACTCCATTCCGAAGTTCCCATCTGCTTCAAGAATCATACCGATGCCAAAGGAAGAACCAGGCAATGTGCCTCAACGATTACTGTCCGGTGGCCTTCACATACCACCACCGCCATCTCCCTGGCCCTGCACTCGTCCCTGGAGCATCTCGATAGCTAGGACTCCTACGTCCGACTCATTTATTAACTACAGCTCCGCCTTCAGCATCATAATCCCAGCCAAGTTTATATCAAAACTCCAAAGCCTAAGACTTGGCTCCTCCCTCTCCAACTGGATCCTCGACTTCCTGACCCATAGACCACAATCAGGAAGTATAAACAGCAACACCTCCTCCACGATAGTCCTCAAGGGCCCTGCAAGGCTGTGTACTTAGACCCCTACTACACTCCCTCTACACATACGACTGTGTGGCAAAATTTGGCTCCAACTCCATCTACACGTTTTCTGATTACATGACCGTAGTGGGTCGGCTCTTGAACAACGATGAGTCAGAATACAGGAGAGAGATGGAGAACCTAGTGGAGTGGTGTAATGACTACAATCTCTCCCTCAACGTCAGCAAAACTAAGGAGCTGGTCATTGACTTCAAGAAGCTATGTATCGTATCCACCCTTATCTGCATCAATGGTGCTGAGGTGGAGATGGTTGACAGCTTCAAATTCCTAGATGTGCACATAACCAACGATCTGTCCTGGTCCGCGCACGTCGACGCTATGACAAAGAAAGCACAACGTTGCTTCCTCAGGAAAGTAAGGAATTTCGGCATGCCCATATTGACTCACCAATTTTTCAGATGCACCATAGACAGCATCCTAGCTGGCTGCATCACAGCCTGATATGGCAACTGCTCGGCCCAAGACCATAAAGTCGTGAACACAGCCCAGTCCATCACGCAAAACCAACTCCCATCCATTGACTCTGTCTACACCTCCCGCTGCCATGGGAAAGCGGGCAGCATAATCAAAGACCCCTTGCAACTGGGTTATTCTCTCTTCCAACCATTCCATTGGGCAGGAGATACAAACGTCTAAGGACACGGACTAACAGATTCAGAAACAGTTTTTTCCTGGTGTACCGGACTTCTGAATGGCCCTCTTATGGATTGAACCGATCTCTCCACGCATCTTCTCTACTGAGTAGCACTAAACTCCGTATGCTTCACCCGATGTCTGTGTCTCATGTATTTGCATTCTATACTTATCATATGTCCTACGTTTTTTCATGTATGGAACGATGTGTCTGGACTGTACGCAGAACAATACTTTTCACTGTACCTTGGTACGCATGACAATAAATCCAAATCTAACTTCAAAAGCGTATCGCCAAGCTGGTGGAATGGGCAAGCAATCAACAGGTAAAATTTGATGCAAAATGCACAAAAACTTGTGCCGGAAACTTGATTTTTGGCATTATTTTACATTCGAAAATTACCAACGGCTTTAAGTACCAACGGCTTTTAATCAGCCAAACTGGCAGGTGGTATTGTGAATCCTGCCGTCTTGTGTTCTTGGTTTTCACCAGATCTACTTCACTAGTTTTGCTTTTGAAACTTTCCACTCCACTGTTTGACTGCTGGACATATAGAATTCTTGATTGTTTTATCCATGTTGCCAACATGACATAATGTGCACTCGTGTTTTTGCCGCTGGCTGAATTGTTGGAAACTGGTCATTTTGGTATCACAGTCTCTTGGTTATTGCCAAGTGATCTTGGTCTTCTGCCACAACAGTATTTTGCTCCACAAAGCAGCTACACTGACTAGCTGTTGCTCTAAAGTCTTTTACTGGATTTAGGATTTGATTTTGGCCCGTTTAAGTGCCCATATGCACATTGCTTTTCTGGTCACAATATAACCATTCTGATGATTTCATAGAACTATTACAATACATGCTGAAGGTCAGGCCAGTGGTTGGTTCCCTGTTCTCACTGTACATTTGATCTTGGTCACCTTCTTCAGGGTTGATTCCTCCTGCTTCCATTTTTGGCCCTGTTTTTCACTCCCATCAAATGACTAGGTGCAAATAAATTATACTTTCAAGTTTTCTTTATCTCTGTTTGGAAGTTGTGGAGGTCAATAGATGTCAACATTTCTGCAGCATTAAACAGCAGAAATTTATGGTGAGGTGAATAATGGATATGGGATTGCCAAGAAGAAGACGATCCAAGACCAGGTGGAAAGATATGGTGAGAAGAGATCTAAATGCAGCATCATTGGAAGAGGAATTAAAGACTCACGGGAGAAGATGGCGAAAGGTACAACCAGCATTGTGACAAGTAAAATGGGGGAATCCAGAAGAAGAGTAGGATCTTCCTTGTGTTGATTCTCTCACTCTCTGCCACAGGCCCAGTCTCAGTGGGGGCAGAGTCCAGCACGCGAGTGCAAAAGATGAGGCTAAAGCATTTGCAACCATCTTCAATCAGAAGTGCCAAGTGGGTGATCCATTTCTTCCTCTGAAGCATCCTCTGTTTTCAAAGTCAGTCATGTCAGTTGGATTCACTCCACATTCATGGAACTGCTGCCTTCTGTTAGTTTTAATTTATTTACAAGATGTGGGCGTCACTGGTTAGGCCAGTATTTATTGCTCATCCCTAGTTGCCCTTCAGAAGATGGTAGTTAGTTGCCTTCTTGAACCGCTGCAGTCCTTCAGGTGTAGGTATTGTGAGAGAGGGAGTTCCAGGCTTTTGGCACAGTGACAATGAAGGAACAGCAACGTATTGCCAAGTCAGGGTGGTGAGTGACTGGAGGAGAACTTCCAGGTGGTGGTATTCCCAGGTATCTGGTGCTCTTGTCCTTCTAGATGGTAGTGGCCGTGGGTTTGCAAGGTGCTGTCTCAGGAACCTTGGTGAGTTTCTGCCGTGCATCCTGTACTGTACACACGGCTGCCACTGTTTGTCGGTGGTGGAGGGTTTGAATGTTTGTGGAAGGAGGGGCAATCAAGGGGGCTGCTTTGTCCTGGATGATGTCTGCTTCTTGAGTGTTGTTGGAGCTGCACTCATCCAGGCAAGTGGAGGGTATTCAATTACACTCTTAACTTGTGCCTTGTAGATGATGGACAGGCTTTGGGGGGGGTCAGAAGGTGAGTTATTTGCTGTAGGATTCCTAGCCTTTCACTGCCTAGCACTTGTGTGGCTGAATGTAACTTGCCACTTGTCAGCCCAAGCCTGTATATTGTCCAGGTCTTGCTGCATTTGGATATGGGTTTTTTCATTATCTGAGGAGACGTGAATGGTGCTGAACGTTGTGCAGTCATCCGCAAACATCCCCACTTCTGACTTTATGATGGAAGGAAGGTCATTCATGAAGCAGCTGAAGATGGTTGGGCCTAGGCAGTACCTGAGGAACTCTTGCAGTGATGTCCTGGAGCTGAGATGATTGATCCAACCACCGCCACCATCTTCCTTTTTCCCAGGTATGACTCCAACCAGCGGAGAGTTTCCCCCCTGATTCCCATGGACTCCAGTTTTGCTAGGGCTCCTTGGTGCCATACCTGGTCAAATGCTGCCTTGATGCCACCTCACCTCACCTGACATTCAGCTCTTTTGTCCATGGATGTAATGAGGTCAGGAGCTGGGTGACCCTGGCAGACCCTATTCTGAGCATCCATAAACAGGTTATTGCTGAGTAAGTGCTGCTTGATGGTACGGGTGATGACTCCTTCCATCACTTTGATGATGGAGAATAAACTGATAGGGTGGTAATTGACTGGGTTGCATTTGTCCTGTTTTTTGCGTACAGGACAGACCCGGGGAATTTTCCACATTGCCAGTGTTGTACTGGAACAGCATGGTTAGGGGGTGCAGCAAGTTCTGCAGCACAAGTCTTCAGTATTATTGCTGCAATATTGTCAGGGCCCAGAGCCTTTGCAGTATCCAGTGCCTTCAGCCGTTTCTTGATATCTCGTGGAGTGAATCGCATTGGCTGAAGACTGACAATCTTTGATGCTGGGGACCTCCAGAGGAGATCATCCAATCACCACGTCTGGCTGAAGATTATTGCGAATGCCTCCGCCTTGTCTTTTGCACATATGTGCTGGGCTCCTCCATCAGTGAGGATAGGATATTTGTGGAGCAGCCTCCTCTAGTGAGTTGTTTAATGTCCACCTCCATTCACGGCTGGATGTGGCAGAACTTAGATCTGATGCGTTGGTTGCAGAATCGCTATGGAGTTCTGCTGTAGCTGAGGGTCTGCAGCCCTTCATGACTGCCCATGTGAATTGCGCTTTCACATAACCGTTCGTCAGTCCAGAAGTAAAACACTCGAACACGTCAGTGGCGAATATTCGTTTATTCACGGCCGGGACAAATCTCTAAGCAGTGGGGGAACCACCTTCGAGAAGATCCAAAATCTGAGAGGGCGGGCTGTCCCTATATACAATTACAACTTAGAGATGGTCCCCTTGAATCCCTGAACACACCAATGATTTGGCAAAGATCCAGAACATGTACTTATATGGAGTGGTTTTTCCTCGAGGTATGGCAGTTATTCTTAGTAATCTTTAACACAGTTTGCTGCTACTCCTGCTGCTGAGGGTTCCCCTATCCCTATTCGGCCATCTGGTCCAATCTCCTTCTCTCCCATGCTCCTGAGTCAGCTTTTTCACATTCCAATGCCCATTGTCTCGGTTGACAAGGTTTTACACACTCATCTTTGCTGTCTCTGCACTAACAGATACAGAGATCTGTTCACATTCCATTCCCTTAACCCTTTAACATCCTTTTACTTGATTATCACAGATATATTTCAGAACCTCAATATTAAGTACAGACAGCAAGGTTAAAACAAGACAATAAATGTAATCCACTTCCACATTCCCCCCTTTGATCATTCCATGATCATATAACACTCAAGATACGTTAGGTGGAAATGTGAGCGAGGCGGAGGAATTCCTTCTCTACTGGGTTCTGGCGGGATGCCATCTCCTCATGTAGGTCGGAGGCAGGTTGAACTAATCTTTCCTTTTCGTCTGGGGCGGATTTCTGAAGCATTTGTGGTAATGCAACAGCACCTAAGCGGTTGCACAGGCATTTCACACCGGTGGCTATGATATAGAGCAACAAACCGAGGGCAACGAAGATAATAAGCCCGTGGAACAGGTAAGTGGCCCAAGAACTGGACCACATCCAGTTCCACCAGTCGTCATTTTTTTTTTTTTTTAAATAAATTTAGAGTACCCAATTCATTTTTTCCAATTAAGGGGCAATTTAGCATGGCCAATCCACCTACCCTGCACATCTTTGGGTTGTGGGGATGAAACCCACGCAAACATGGGGAGAATGTGCAAACTCCACACGGACAGTGACCCAGAGCCGGGATCGAACCTGGGACCTCGGTGCCGTGAGGCTGCAGGGCTAACCCACTGCGCCACCGTGCTGCCCTTCACCAGTCATCATTACTGGTGGGTCGCAGGCGCTGCACTCCATCTCTGATATGGGTCACCAACTGCGTGATATTCTCTGAACTGTCAGGAATGTAAGTGCAGCATTCGGTCCCTATGACAGCACAGGTGCCCCCTTCCTTGGCCAGTAAGTAATCCAAGGCCATGCGATTCTGTAGGGCTACCGTTCGTACGGCTACTAACTCTGCACTGAGTTCACTAAGTCCCTCCGCGGTGTCGTTTGCAACCTGTTCCAATATGTCGCGGAGGAGCTCGTACTTCTTGAGGGACCAAATGGCGCCTATCTGGGGCCAGAAGAGGGAAGTCACCACCTCCCATGGTGGTACTGACCGTGGGCCCGATGGTGGGGATGATGTCCGAGTTGTGGATAGCGCGTAATGCCCGGAACAACGAAACCCAGGTAGCAAGACCCTGCCCAATTAGTGGGGAGCCAGGGGTAGGCCTTATGGCCACAAATAAAGTAGGTGCCATTATAGGGTGTGAGGCTAGTTACCATCGAGGAGGTCCATGTTTGAGTCCAATCAGGACCCCCTGTGTGGTTAGCAATGTTATTAATGAGGGCGAAGCCTTTCCAATTGGGAAAAACCAAGAGTGTAGTTACATGAACTAGATCCTAACACGTGGGTTCCGGGGGTTTTTACTTCCCGGAGTAAGCAGACTGATCCTGTCTGGGGGTTCTGAATATGAAAGAACGGGGGTGTGTGATCTGATGAGTAGGGTGGCTGACGCCAACCAGTAAAATCACGTAACTGGTAACCGGTGCTTTGCCAGTCCTGGGCTGCTTTCCTGTGGTTAACAGAGGAGGACTTGGAGAACCTGGTTGGTACTGCAAAGTGATTAGATACTGTCCTGTTCTGGAATATAACCCATTCAGCCGTCTGCTCTAATGAAAAAGGAACAGGCACCAAGGGAACGCCTCCATGGGCATGGGTGGGGACATGTGTACATTATCAACAAGAGGAGACATTCACTTTCTTAGCATAGACATAAGACATAAACAGAAATGAATTTGCAGTTATATGGTGCGTTGCCCGCTTCCTCCTGGAAGGCGGGTGGGTGAGAATAGTCCTTCGGTCAGGACCTTGTAGCCTGATTTTCTTGGTGCACCGGTAGTTCCACCGGCAAGTGTGGCGATCGTAGATCAGAGACATTTGCGTAGTCAGGAATCGAGGCTGCTGGTCGTCGGGAGGAATGATGGTCGTGCAGGTGCGGCCAGGGGTGGTGATCCATCGGAGATCTGGCGTTGTTCCACATCGTGAGGTCTCTTCTCGGCACAGAGGTAGACGTCGGCCCCCAGGTAGTCATCTCCCTCCTCTGGATGCAGTGAAAGAGAGTAGGGTGGCGAGTATTGTGGCGACGAGGAGGGACTTCATCCTGGTGTCCGTGTCCCTAAGACTTAAAGGAAAAGTTTAAAACATCATGGGTACTTAATTAACTTACAATGGTGCATATGTACCCATGCGTTTCGTCCCTCCACTTTTACTGCAGTGGGGGTAGTGAGTAGAACCTGTAGGGGACCATCCCATCGAGGTTCCAAACCTTTACGTGTCCAATTTCGAATTCGGACATAATCCCCAGGGTTGATAGAGATGTCATGGGTAATGGATAGGACCCCTTCCTGGGTGGCACGAACCCGGGAATGTAATCCTTTCAAAATTCTAATATGTAATTAGCCATCTCGCTAGTCATGTAATGAAATTGAACATTCCGTGGAACACTGCCGTCCCAGGGCATTCGAAAGGGTCTTCCATGTAGTATTTCCGCTGGGCTTAGGCGAGTTTTTCCTGCGGGAGTGGCACGTAGTTGGAAGAGTGCTAAAGGCAGGAGTTTGAGCCAAGTGGCCCCAGTGTCTGCTTGTAGTTTAGCGAGTTTAGTCTTTAGAGGCTGATTAGCCCTTTCCACCACTCCAGCGGCTTGTGGTCTGTAGGCACAATGAAACTGTTGCTTTATTCCTAGCAGAGCACAGAATTCTTTATTGATTTGACCTATGAAGTGGGGACCATTGTCAGAGCTCAGCCGGGCTGGAATTCCAAATCACGGAACAATTTCTCGCATCAATACCTTAACTACTGTCGAGGCCTTGTTATCCGTAGTCGGGTAGGCCTCGATCCATTTGCTAAAAGTATCCACAATGACTAACACATATTTATAACATTGACATCTTTCCAACTCAATGTAATCCATTTGTAGGGTCTCAAATGGACCCTCAGGTAAGGGGGTTATGCCAGGATCACAGGGTACGGCCTTACCGGGGTTGTGCTGTTGACAGATTAGGCACCGACTGCTAATTTGTTGGACCATCTCTTGCAGTCGTGGGTACCACCAGCTTCTTAACAATATGTCCCCTGTGGCACGAGCGCCACAGTGAGTTGCAAAGTGTACACATTCGGTCACCCAGGCTGCCAATGCATCGGGCATACATGTTTGTCCTACCAGGGTGACCCACAGCTTATTTTCGTTATCATATATACATCCTAAGTTCTTCCACATATTTACAGCAGTTGCAGGAGCGTCCTCCTGCATTTGGATTATGTCAGCAATGGTTGGCATTGGTTTTTCAGAGGGAGACTTTTCAGAGGGAGTTTTAGTCTGCCTCATCATTCTAGGCACCATTGTTTTGCCAGATTTAGAAATTTCCTTTGTCTTCTCGTCCGCTCGCCTGTTGCCCGTTTCCATCAGTCCCGTGCCTTTTGTATGGGCTGCGCATTTTATCACTGCTATCTTGTCTGGGAGCATAAGGGCCTGCAATAACTGGGTTACTAACTGCTGGTGTGAGATGGGTGTACCAGCAGAGGTTAGAAATCCTCTGTTTTTCCATAATTGCCCGAAATCATGTACTACCCCGAAGGCGTATCTGGAATCTGTATAAATATTAACCTTCCTTCCCTTCGCCAATATGCATGCTCGTATTAATGCAAATAATTCTGCTTGTTGGGCAGAAAAGGGAACTTCAAATGCTGCTGCTTCCACTATGTCACCGTTTTGATCGGTGATTGCATAGCCAGATTGTCTATCCCCCCTTTCACCAATGGAAGAACTACCATCGGTGAAAAAGGAACAATCTGAACCCGGGAGGGGTATGTCGGAGAGGTCGTCTCGGACCGAGGAGACTTCTCGCATCAGTTGTAGGCAGTCATGAGTTGGGGCGAGCATGTCCGTGGGAGGATACGTCAAGAAGTTAGCAGGGTTGATAGTGGTGCAGTTGGCAAACTGGACTTTCGGATTATTAAGGAGGGCAATTTCATATTTATTCTGACGAGCCAGCGTGAGATGTTGAGTTTGTAGCTGTCCCAAAAGAGCTGTAACAGAATGGGAACTATAGACAGTGATATCTTGTTGGAGGGTAATATTAGCAGCCGATTGCAGGCTGTTGTAGATAGCTGCAAAAATTTGGGTACAGATAGGATAGCCAAGGGCTACCGGATCGAGTTTAGAGGAGTAGTATGCGACCGGGCGACAGCGGTCGCCGTGGCGTTGGGTCAGGACAGCTGTGGCGCAGTCGGCAAGGACTGTGCAATAGAGCTGAAAAGGGCGATCGTATAAGGGTCGACCAAGGGCAGGGGCCTGGAGGAGGGCCACCTTGAGACGGTCAAAGGCCAGTACGGCCTCCGGGGAAAGGGTAAAAGTATCGGGTTCATTGGTGTAAGGGGTAAGGAGGCGGGAATCCAAAGTGATATTCGGGATCCACTGACGGCAGTAATTGACCATGCCCAGCCACTGACGGAGCTGCTTGGCAGTCGTCGGAGGTGGGAAATCGCAGATAGGGCGGATCCGATCTGGGTCTAAGGAACGAGAGGTGGCAGATATCCTAACACCAAGGAACTTAACAGTAGGTTGAGCAATCAAAACTTTCGAGGGAGAGACAACGTAACCAAGGGAGGCCAGAAAATTGAGTAAAAGTTGAGTATCGGCCCGACATCCCTCCTCAGTAGGGTTAGCGATCAAGAGATCGTCGACGTACTGAACAAGAGTGGAGCCTTGGGAGAAGGAGAGGGATTGTAGTTGGTGTTGGAGACAGCGGGAGAAAAGAGTGGGAGAGTGAATAAACCCTTGAGGCAAACGTGTCCAAGTATACTGTTGGCCATTATAAGTGAATGCAAAAAGATATTGGCATGATTGATCGAGTGGCAGAGCGAAAAAGGCATGTTGGAGGTCTACAAGGGAGAAAAATAGTGCATCTGCAGGAACCTGGGCTAGAATATGCGCAGGGTTAGGAACAAGGGCGTGGAGAGGCTGAACAATAGAATTGATAGCACGCAAGTCCTGTACGAGGCGATACTGATCCGGCTTTCCGGGTTTGGACACCGCTAGGATGGGGGTATTGCACGGAGACTGGCAAGGAACCAGGATGCCTTGGTCGAGAAGTTTAGCTATGAGTGTATCGATAGAGCGGCGAGCTTGGGCCTTAATGGGATATTGTCGGATCGAGGGGAGCTGAACATCGGGGAGGAGAGGAATAGTGATAGGCTGGGTGGAGACGAGACCAACATCAAATTTATCGGCGGCCCATATGTGGGGAGATACAGTCGCATCGGTTTGGGCGTGATGGTGTAAAAGAATGGACCGGAATGTAGCTGGTTGTGACATGTATGTAATGGTAAGACCGCCAGGGAGGAGTTGGGGTTCCAGAAGTGAGGGGTCAGACTGGTCCAACGCCTGTCGGACCATTGGCCCTAGATCCTTGGCGTGGTGGGGGTAATGGACATGGCGGGTGACGTGCGGGGCGGTGTACCCGTCTTGGCGCCATAGCCAGGTAGGCACTTGTGCCGCATCCGCAGTCCCTTGAGGGCCACTCACAGAAGCAAAAAGGGTGACTGATCATTCTTGCTCAAGTTGAGGGCTGTAAGAGTCGACCAGGCCCTGGTTGGCTCCGGTCGAATCATAGGCCAACGTGACGTGGAACAACCGCTCAGGCATCAAATGAAGTGCCCACCATTGCGGGTGCACATGAGCGATCAACTGGCGTGGTATGCTGGGTGAATGGACCGTGATCCCGTTATCCCCACATTCAAGATGTATTCCAAAGGCACAGAGAAGGTCTCGGGCCAGTAGATTACAATCTAGTCCGGTTGTAACAATAAATTGGTGCTGGAGGGTATAGCCTTGGTAGGAAACGGGTACAGGGAAAGAGATGGGGTAGCTAGCTGCCTGTCCCTGGAAACCAGATAGTTGTTGGGTCTCAGATGAAAGGGGAAGGTTGAGGTGAGACTGTACGGAAGACATGGTAGCCCCCGTGTCTATGAGAAACGGATAGGAGTGACCATAAATGGTTAAAGAGAGAACAGGCTCAGAGTCAGGGGAGGTTAAACGAGAAGGCAACATTGACAATCAGTATTGTTGGAAGGGGTTATTTTGAGTAGTGACTGGAGCGGCCACCGCGGGCGCTCCTCTACCCCGCCCTCCCCCTCCACGGCCCCCTCTGCCGCGATTATTAGGGTTTGAGTAACAGTTACGAGCGTAATGTCCTGGCTTACCGCAACTATAACAGAGCCTTGCTTGTGGTGATGGCTATGTGGGGGTAGGTGCTGCTTGGGGAGGCATCGGTGGACAATATGGTGGTGGCTGGGAGGGGTGTTGGTAGGGTGTGGCGTAAGAGTATGGTGGGGGCAGTGCATAGGCCGACGCTGCTCCTGGAGGGGCATACGGAGGGCCATAGAGCGGTGCTTGGGGCCCGTTTGGATGGGAGGTATATCCTTCACCTTGTGGGGTCACCCAACCAGGGGCGCAGAATTGGGGTTCCATCTGGTAGCCTGTGTTATCAGGCGCCCGAGAGGGTATTGGTACCTCCTGGACGTCTTTTCTAAGGGCATACTCAGTCTTAATTTTAGGGGTTGTTTTAGACGGACCCTCAGATGAGCCGTTTTTCCAGTAGTACCTCACAGCGCGTGCCATTTGGGTGGGGCTATTATCGGACCAATCCATGTTGTTAGTCTTGATCGCATCTGATAAGGAGGTAGGCAAGCAGCTTAAGAGCATGGCACAATACTGTGGGCTGTTGCCTCCATTGCGGTAGTTAGCGTCCCCTGCCTGGTTACGGTAGGACTCGTTGAAGCGCTCTAAAAAGGTGTCGGCTCCCTCATCCTTGCGGGGTTTGGTTTCAAGTATCTTGGTAATATCTACAGGCTTTTGAAGGGTAGTATTTAATGCATGATAAATAGCATCTTGGCGTGTCTGGTCCCTCTGGTGGAGCGCGCTAAGGGACACAAAAGACGGGGAGGGCAATAGTAGGATGCTGCTGTTGTAAGGCGTTGCGGAATCGAACGTGTTCCTCTGGGCGAAGGACCTGCTGTACCAAGGCCCATAAATCCCGTGCTTCGGCCTCATACACACGAATTGTACATTGGAGTTGGTCAACAAAGGCAGCAGGGGACCCTTTTCGATTCGGTATTCCAGCCAGTATGGACATAATCTCATTGGGTTTCCACGGGACATAAATATTCATGGTACGTTCAGCATTAGGGTTGCCCACGGGAGCAACAGGGTCATAGGTAGGATTTGGCACCTGGCGCATTGGCATCTGTCGTGGTGGGGCTAGGGGATGGTCGAGGGCTGGTGGAGGAGGAGGGGGGGAAGTCCTCATCCTCATCCAGATTTTAGAAAAGAGTGTCTAATTGTTCTCCCAACTGTTCCTTCAACTGGACCAATTGCATGAATGGTCCCCCTCCTCCCCTTGTTCTCGACCTTGTACTCATGGCCGGGGTTTATATGCTGGTTGGGGCGGCGGTGGTGCATAACGTGGTGGATTCTGACTTGGGAGGGGTATAATAAATTGGATAGGTGCATTAGGGAGGGGTGGTAGAGGCGGTGGCTGTGGTGGCTTTCGATGCCCCCCATAATTGAACAGATGTTCCTCGTCCCCGTCCTCCCAACCTTGCTTCGCATTGCTGACCGGCGCCGGGGTAGGAGTAGCATTCTTTCGATCTTTACATTCCTTTTTTAAGACCTCTACTGTTTTAACAATTCCCCCTTTGGTGAGGCCAATGCCCAATTTCGAGGCATTAGCCTGCCAGCTAGCCAGTGTAGATGCATCTTTTAATGACTGACAGTATTCCCTCCATAAAGCAATTAATTTCTTTGCGGTGGAACTTGTTTTTCCAGATCACCTGTTGGGCCTCTAGGACAGGACCCAAGTCTTTAGGTCCCCCCAGAGGCCATTTATCCTTGCCTAGGTTTTTATGGAGGGCCCCCGACAATTGTCGGAGTTGCTTTGAGTGTTCGGGGTATTGTTCACAGAGTCCGGAGAGCACTGCCCGGGTCATCACAAATACCTACGGTATTACCCATGGTGGAATTCTAATTCCACTCTCGTTTCCTAGTAGTCCGGAGAGCACTGCCCGGAAATTACCTAGTAGTCCAGAGAACACTGCCCGGAATTACGGCGGCAGTCCCAGACCGCCCCAGTGACGATTACTGTAGGGGTCACTCACCCTCCCTTAAACGGGTTCGCTGGACTTACCTGGATCTCGCAGAGGCTTCTCGGTAAACCAACGGCAAGGCTGAGCAACGATCAAACTAGTAGTAGGCGAATACCAAGGTGGAAAAAAAAATTTTTACTCACGTTGGGGGCCAAATTCGTCCTCTACTTTGAAAGAGCTCAGTCGATTACGCCGGTTGGGTAGCGCAGACACCTCTGGAGATCCCACCGCTGCCACCAAATGTGAATTGCGCTTTCACATAACCGTTCGTCAGTCCAGAAGTAAAACACTCGAACACGTCAGTGGCGAATATTCGTTTATTCACGGCCGGGACAAATCTCTAAGCAGTGGGGGAACCACCTTCGAGAAGTGCCAAAATCCGAGAGGGCGGGCTGTCCCTATATACAATTACAACTTAGAGGTTGTCCCTTTGAATCCCTGAACACACCAATGATTTGGCAAAGATCCAGAACATGTACTTATATGGAGTGGTTTTTCCTCGAGGTATGGCAGTTATTCTTAGTAATCTTTAACACAGTTTGCTGCTACTCCTGCTGCTGAGGGTTTCCCTATCCCTATTCGGCCATCTGGTCCAATCTCCTTCTCTCCCATGCTCCTGAGTCAGCTTTTTCACATTCCAATGCCCATTGTCTCGGTTGACAAGGTTTTACACACTCATCTTTGCTGTCTCTGCACTAACAGATACAGAGATCTGTTCACATTCCATTCCCTTAACCCTTTAACATCCTTTTACTTGATTATCACAGATATATTTCAGAACCTCAATATTAAGTACAGACAGCAAGGTTAAAACAAGACAATAAATGTAATCCACTTCCACACCCAGACGCTGTTTCTGTTCTGTTTCTTCCATTTACATGGTGGTGCTACTGTCCAATATATGTCCTTGATGGGCATCAAAGTGACCCATCCAGCATATGTTTTGCTGCCTGCTTTGTCCTTGGGGCTTCTTCCAGTTGTATTCAACATGGGAGATCCTGATTCATCTGAAGCAGGGTGGTTGGTGGAAGTACATTGGGGAGTCTGGGGCATTGATTGGAAGTTAAGACTATAATGAGCAACGGCCAGATTGGTCTGTGGGACAATACTCCCAATTTTAAGGCACAAGTGGTATTTAGGAGGAATTTGTAGGGTTGACTGTGCAATAAATGGGTAATGTTAAATATGCAAGTACATAGTCTACATCGGTGCTTCTCAAACTATCTGATGTGGCATACCGGCAGTTTCTTTTTCAATGTGCCAGGGACTGGTGAGCGAAACAAGCCAATCCAGCTGGGGGTTCCGGGGGGATGTGAACCCCCAGAAAAATTTTTGAGATATGTGTTATTGCAGGGGCAATTATATTACATTATATTACATTATATTATATTATTGCAAATATAATGGATATATAATAAAATATATATATATTAAAAAAACAAGGAGATAAGTGTACACATCATGTATTTGGAAGTCTTGTTGAAGCACGTCCCAGACGGCAGACTGACCTGCTGTCTAACTTCTCACCCAATTAGAAACTTTTGATTCAGAGACAAAAGGAATATCAACTGAGGCAACAGGCATTTCAGTGTTAATGTGCGAAGAATGTTGAATGTGTGATATTTCTACATACACTTTCATTTTATTGGAAGCTTTTGAAATGAGCCCAATACTTCTTTCCTTTCTGTAAAGAAAACTCTGTTTGCTAATGATTATTTAAACTCAGATCTATTTTGTTTTTATTGAGCCATAGAAGAACATGAAATATTTGAAATGTGGCCAAACTGTGCAAGGTACCTTTGTGTTTAATCCAGAATTTGAAGGTGATTGATTCACCAACAAGCACAAGACCTGTTCACTTGAATTATTGTAGAGGTAATTAGCAACCTAACATTACGGGTTTCAGTGGAATGGCATGGACATTTTCCCTTTTTTCTGATCTATTATTTCTGTAGTGAGAGAACACGTTGTAGGAATGGACTACTGTTTGTCTATCCAAGATTCACAAAACGCACGAACCAAGGCAGTAAATTGGGACTCACTTAACACAGGGTGGAGAAGTGGCTGGGGGGGGGGGGGGGGGGGGGGGGGTGCGAGAGAGAGGAGGGCACAGAGAGAGAAAGCCTGGAACCCCCCCCAAGCTCAGCACGGCCCGAGGACGGAGCCTGGAACCCCCCCCCCCCCCCCCCCCCCCCCCCCCCCCCCCCCCCCCCCCCCCCCAAGCTCAGCACTGCCCGAGGACGCAGCCTGGAACCACCCCCTGCCCCAGCTCAGCACGCCCCCCCCCCCCCCCCCCCCCCCCCCCCGCCCAGTTGACGAACAACTCTTCAAGCATGACCACGAACATCACCCACCTTTCCTCAAAGCCCTCCGCTGAACCCCTCCATTTGTATTTGATCTTTTTGCAGATGGTGAAAGTCATGCAAGTCTCCCTGCTATGCCACCACCCCTGGTGGCATTGCTGCCGACCATTCCGATAAAAATCTTCGCTGGTCAACCAGACTGGCGAAGGCCATAACGTCGGCCTCTCCCCGCCCAACCCCCATCAGCTCCGGCTTTTCCGATATCCCAAATATCACCACCAAAGGATCCGGCCCAACCTCCTCCCCCACTATCCTCGTTAGTGCTGCGAACACTCCTGCCGAGAATCTCTCCCGACGTCTCGCACCCCCAGAACATACGTGCGTGGATTGCTGGTCCCGCTTACACCTCTCGCACTCGTCTGCCATTCCCTGGAAGCCATGATGTGGAGATGCCGGCGTTGGACTGGTGTGAGCACAGTAAGAAGTCTTACAACACCAGGTTAAAATCCAACAGGTTTGTTTTTAAACACGAGCTTTCGGAGCACTGCTCCTTCCTCCGGTGAATGGAGAGGTATGTTCCAGAAACATTTATATAGACAAAGTCAGAGATGCCGGACAATGCTTGGAATGCAAGCATTAGCAGGTAATCAAATCGTTACAGATCCAGAGAGAGGGATAATCCCAGGTTAAAGAGGTGTGAATTGTCTCAAGCCAGGTATTGCCTGGAAGAACCCACTTCTTGCCCTTGTCACATGTAACCTATGAACCACCTTGAACTGTATCAGGCTGATCTTTGAGCACGAGATGTCGCGTTTACCCTTCGTAGTGCCTCACTCCCCAGCTTATCTCTTCTCTCAGCTCTCCCTCCCACTTCTCCTTAATCTTCACTCCCCTACTCATCTCCCTGCTCTCCCAGCCACCCATATATGTATCCGATCCTGCCCTCCCCTTCCACATCCGGAAACCGCAATCACTCCAGCAGGGCATACCTCGGTATCCTGGGGAACCGTTTCCAAAACTTCCGTGCAAAGTCCCTTACCTGCAAGTATCTAAACTCACTTCCTCTCAGGAGTTCTGCCCTCTCCTTCAGTATACTAGCAAACCTCTCTTCCAGGTACAGATCCCTTACCCTGACCAGGCCCACTTCTCTCCACTTCCTATAAACGCTGTTTCGTGAACCCATATTGTTGATCTGTACACTGGCCACCGGTGTCACATATCACGGGTGCACCCATGACACAAACTTTGGCCCAGACCCGAACCTTCCCAGGACCTCAAACAAATCCCGCCACTCCACCCGGTCACGTGCCTTCTCTGCATGCATGAACACCACTACCTCCAGTACCCGGCCTCTCTACCGCGTCATGCTCACATAAGCCGCCTCGTATTACTAGAGAGCTGCCTGCCCTGTATGAAGCCTGTCTGGTTCTCCGCGACCACCCCCAGGATACAACCTTCCATTCCTGCCACCAACTTAGCCAGCACTTTCATATCCGTATTTAACAGCGATGTGGGCCTGTATGACCCACATTCCAATGGTCCTTTCTCTTTTTTGGCATCAATGTGATCGTTGCCTGCATCATCGTCTACGGTAGCTCCCCCTTCTACAACGCCTCATTAAATTCCCCCAAGAAATGCGGTGCCACGTCCATCGCAAACTACTTATAAAATTCCGCCTGGTAGCCATCGGGCCCGGGGCCTTCCCCGACTTCATTTCCGTTATACTGTCCAATACCTCCCTAAGCCCAAGGGCTCCTCTAGCGGTTGCCTCTTCTCATCCTCCAACTGTGGAAACTCCAACCCATCTAAAAACCACGGCATGTCCCTTCTTCACATGGAGGTGCGTCTCCTGCAGAAAGACTACCTCCGCCTTTAAACTCCTTTCATGCGCAAAAAAACAAGGTCTTTTCACCAGTCTATTGAGCCCTCGCATGTTCCATGTTATAAACCTTACTGGGGGCTTGAGTCTCCATTCCCCTCTACCACCGCCATCAAATTAGCCAGGGTTCAAGAAATTTACAGAAGACTGCATTTGTCCAGACACCCATTCTTCCAAATACACAAAAGCAAATGATGAGGCCAACAGAGGATAAGGTTAGTCAAATCTTTGATTTAAAAAAAATTATGATCTCAACTTAGCACTGTTGAGCTCCTGTTTGACACCTCTTCAGAATGGGTTATCTCAGTCAGAACCTCTGATGGGTCCAACCCTATCTGGTTGAGACTGAGAATAAGATAGTGAGAAGAAATAGAAGCGCAGCCAGATCAGCAAGAAGACCATCATCAATAGAATGGACCAATAGTCTCTGAAGATTTACAAGCTACTCAATAGAGTTCAAAAGAGAACAGGAAGAACCTCCAATAGGCATGCGAACAAGGTTGGAGTGAAACTACCACAACTCTTAACTTTGTGCACCAGAGATGAAGGCAGAGACTTTGGGGAGAGATATAGGATAATGTAAATAGTATTTATTGAGTCAAAGATGTATGCAAAATATGTGAATATATAGGCTACACCATCATTGACGTAGCAGCACGGAGAGTTCTATGTAAAGCCCTGTGCAGAGTTTACCTTGTAAATAGCAAGCACAATGCTTAATAAAAGATGGAATTTGCGAACAGTGCCTCCAGAACTGTCTGTAAATCCAAATTGACAACAACCTAAAATAACACTGATGGGGATGGGTTAGTTGTGTCTTTGTTGTATAGGTCAAAATCAACTGAACTCTGATTTTATACTTTTTGGAGTAGTTTGGTACAACTGAGTGTAAGTAAGTTTAAATAAGTGAGAAGTCAATGGTATAGCTGTAGGTTTGGAGTCACAAGTAGGCCAGGGATAAGAATGACAGATTTATTTTCCTACATTAGTCAACCAGATTTACTTTACAACAATACAATAATTCCATGACCAGCTGTTAATATTAGCTTTTTATTCCAATTTACATAATTTACTGAATTAAAATTCCCCAGCGGTCATGGTGGGATGTGAACTCGTATCTCACGATTCTTATCGTAGAATTTACAGTGTAGAAGGATACCATTCGGCCCATCGAGTCTGCACCGGCTCTTGGAAAGAGCACCCTACTTAAGCCCACACCTCCACTCTGTCCCCGTAACCCAACCTAACCTTTTGGACACCAAGGGGCAATTTTAGCATGGCCAATCCACCTAACCTGCACACCTTTGGACTGTGGGAGGAAACCGGAGCACCCGGAGGAAACCCTCGCAGAGACGGGGAGAAAGTGCAAACTCCACAGTGCGAACCCCACACAAACCGTCACCCGAGGCCGGAATTGAACCTGGGACCCTCAGCTGTGAGGCAGCAGTGCACCAACGTGCTGCCTTTGGATTGCTAGTCCAGTAAGAACCATATCAGCATTGTATTCTTAATTTTCTATACCTGTCTCTGATTTACATGGTTTTGTCCAATATTCTGTGGAATTAGTAAATGCCGGACATTTGTGGAATTTTCTATGCCTTATTCGATTTGAGCTGGGAAGTACAGTAAGTAAATATGCTACTGTTAAACATGTCATTCTATTCCACTGATGCCACTGCAGAATCCAAAACATGGACCCTGACCCAAGATTCAGCGATTTGAATTGTTAGTATGTCTGAAGCAGGCACATTGCATCTGCAAGAGCATTTCAACAATGCTTGCAGCATGCTGATGGGGTGACGTTAACAGCAAAGTCGACCAGAGAAAGGAAAGTGGAGGATGTGGGAAAGGTTTGAAGAAAGTTGCCACGGTAGAAAAAGTTGATGCCATGGAGAAATCTGAGACAAGGAGTAGGATTTAAAATTAGTTTGTTGGTGGACAAGGAGTCAATAAGGTCAGCAAGGATTGAGGGAAAGTGGAATTTTGTGCAGGATAAAATGCATACATCTGAATCAACTGGAATTGAAGCGAAGTGGTGCTTGAGGACAGAAAAAATAATGTTGGATAAGTCAAATGCTGAAGTAAAGATTTCTCTGAGGTTTTCTGAATGAGTTGTACAGGCAAAGTTAGAGTCAAATCCCTCTTGATATTTTACTTAGTTTCAAATAGAACAGGAACAAGAATCTCTATGCAAATGCTGTACATGCATTTACATTTGGTGCTTGACTTTTTATTTCAGCAGAGGAACTCGCATGCTCAGGTGAATGAAAAATCATTGCAAGAGGGGCCAGAGATTTGAATGGTTAGTCCACCTACCAGTTCATGACACCAGGCCTCAGCATCTCTGAATTTGGTGACAGTAATGTTGTCACCAGACAAGCTGAGAACCATTGCAGGAGGTGCACCATGTTCTGTGCCAATGTGTAATTTACTAAATCATGTGCAGTTGCTTTTGTGTTGCAGTGTGTGTTCGAATTCTCATTACAGTGGAAGTAAAACAGATTTTGCAGGTTAAGTAGATTGGACATGCTAAATTGCCTGTTAAGTGTCCAAAAGGTTAGGTGAGGTTACTGGGTTACGGGGATAGGATGGAGGCATGGGCTTAAGTAGGATGGTCTTTCCAAGGACTGGTGCAGACTCGATGGTCCGAATGGCCTCCTTGTGCACTGTAAATTCTATGATTGCGCAGTGTGACAAATAACACACTACAAAGCCACCACTTTGTTGAATATGAAAAGCAGTGATTTATACACTAACCTGTTATCGTAGTCAAGAAGAACCAACTGATAAAGAAGCTTGATTGTTGAGCTTTGGTTGTCATTATACACCTGAGGAATGAGAATAAATACTAATATAGTGAGTGAAATAAATATGCTTCCAAGGGAAAAGTAACGTAGCTACTATTCATCTGAAATCTAAAGTCAGATAAATGTTGTTCCATGTGCCTTGTTCAATAAAATAACTATAGTTGTGATGTTGGAGATTTTAATTTGCTTTTCCTCCACTCTACTGAGAAGCATTTGAGAGGCCGGTGTTTACTGATTTCACATTAACCATGGGAGGGTTGCTTGTGTTGCCAGTTACCAGCATGTGGGTCTTCCCTCTCGCCGCCTCCAAGCCAGCGACAATTCCAAAGTTTGCTGAACAAAATGGGTCTTTTCTCATGGCTAGCCTTATCAATTGAGGCAAACTTATATTAGGATAGCCATTGCCTGCAAATGACAGGCGTATCCTTATGAGGTAATGTAAAACACCTTTTCTTTCTTATTATTAAAGCCACTTTGAAGTATAAAAGAGACAGGTTGACCAATTGAATATTGAATCTGAGTACAAGACAAGCCAAGATTCAGTTCTCAGGCTTATTAGTGCAGCAATTGAACATGATAATAATCTTTACAGTCACAAGTAGGCTTACAATTAAGTTACTGTGAAAAGCCCCCAGTCGACAAATTCCAACGCTTGTTCGGGTACGCAGAGGGAGAATTCAGAATGTCCAAATTACCCAACATCGCGTCTTTCGGGACTTGTGGAAGGAAACCAGGGCACCCGGAGGAAACACGCAGACACGGGAAGAAGGTAAAGACTCCACACAGACAGTGACCCAAGCCAGGAATCGAACCTGGGACTCTGGAGCTGTGAAGTAACAGTGCTACCCACTGTGCTACAGCATAGTATAATATAAAGAACTGTAGATAAGGCTATCTCATTTCATGAGCAATTTTTCCCATATATAAAACTTCTGAGATCTACGTCACTATTTTGGATTCTTGAATATTTAAATGATTTTTGACATGGAAATTGTCTAAAGTATTTAGCTAGCTGTGTAGTAGATCAATATATGTTGGTCTTCGCATATATATGGATACTTTGCATATCACAATTCATAATCATTCATCTACAAAGTTGAAATGTAAAAAGGATTCAAATGCATGATGTGGAAAGTTATATTTTTCTGTAACTCTTTTGCAGCTGCCAAGCCTGAGAAAGTTGCCAACCACTGTCCACTGTGCCATGAAAATTTCCAGCCAGGGGAGGAGGTAAGAACTTGAAAAATGCTGTAACGCTTGCATTAATTCTTTCACATTCAAGTGCAAAGGTTTTCCTCTTTCCATATTGTAGGTAAGAGAGTGCCTTTTCTCCTTTCCTTTATAATTGTAAGTCTTCCTCAGTATTTACTCTGGTTTTTCGTTATATCCCAGTTCTTTTGAAGGCAGTACTACAAACAGCTATGGACAGCTTTTTAACTTTGGTACATTACAGCGGAGCCCAACTATGTCTAGCCAATGTCCATGCATGAATATTTCCAGCAGCGACCACCAACGGTGACGATGCTCAGGATACTTCCCCAGCATCGAGACACTGAGCTAATTGTTGTTCTCCTTTGTAGTCATAGCGGAACAAGATGACTCAAAAAAAGATTAGAGATCGAATTTAGGAAATAGGAGTACATAAGAGTGTATCGCAATCTGGTGGAGTTGATAACTCGTCTTCTATAGATTTTTTTTTAAATTTAGAGTACCCAATTATTTTTTCCAATTAAAGGGCAATTTAGCATGGCCAATCCGCCTACCCTGCACATCTTTGGGTTGTGGGGGTGAAACCCACGCAGACACGTGGAGAATGTGCAAACTCTAACACGGACAGTGACCCAGGGCCGGGATTCGAACCCAGGTCCTCAGCGCCGTAGGCAGCAATGCTAGCCACTGTGCCACCGTGCTGCCCTATCTTCTATAGATTCTGTCTGATCTTCATTTACCTCGCTTTCAGTAATACAGAAACCAGAAGCTTGATCTAGTATATCAATGTCCTCCGATTCTACACACTAATAATATTTCACTGTACATGTACACATGTTTACATGTACAGGGACAAAACCAATGTATTCCTCCATCAACCTTTCTTGACCCTTTCATTGCCTCTGTATTCCCATACTTCTTCTCTGGCAGCCAGTCTTGAATAAACCACAGATTCCTTCAGGAAAACTTTGGGAAGATCAAAACAATTGTCTTCAGGCCCCACTACAATCTCCGCGTCCCTGTCTGGCCACTGTCTGAAACAATTTACAGCCTTGACAACCTATTAACCCCAAGCTGAACTTCTGGTCCCATATCCTTGCCATTAGAAAGCCTACCTACTTGCTAAATAACCTTGCCCGTCTCTGTCCCACCTCAGTCCATCTGCCATTGAAATCCACATTCACATCTTTGCTGGCTCCTCTCTCAATTATTCCACCTTCCACACTAAACTTTAACTGATCAAAAATTCTGCTGCCCTAATCGTATGCAGTACTGAATATAATTTACCAGTCAGCCCAGTCCCTCACACCCACAAATCTCACCCTTGCATGCATTTAAATTCCTTCATAGCCTCGCCATTCCGTCTTTGTAACCTCCACCAGCCATATATCCCCACTAGTGAACTTGTCTTTTTCAGTCTCCAACCTCCTATTAAATTTCCTTCCTCCCGTTGACGCACCATTGATGCCATGCCTAAATGACTTCCCTCCCTTTCTTTAGAATTTTTTCACTTGCTTCATCTCCTTTAAGACCCGAATCAAAATTCAACTCTTTTGCCAAATATTTCGTCATCCCTTCTAAAATCACCAACTAGTCAATGATTTTAAACTATAGTCTTAATTAGAACATAGAACAGTACAGCACAGAACAGGCCCTTCGGCCCTCGATGTTGTGCCGAGCAATGATCACCCTACTCAAACCCACGTATCCACCCTATACCTGTAACCCAACAACCCCCCCCTAACCTTACTTTTTAGGACACTACGGGCAATTTAGCATGGCCAATCCACCTAACCCGCACATCTTTGGACTGTGGGAGGAAACTGGAGCACCCGGAGGAAACCCACGCACACATGGGGAGCACTGGAATTGAAGGGTTCCAGTGACAATTGTAGATTACTGAAGATTCATTTTCCCAATTTGATTGCCCTTGAATCATTCGGTTAGCTTACATAAAATGCAATACATTCCTGGAAGGATTATAATCCAGTAAATATCTTGTGCGTGTCCTTTGTCTTGAGTAAACCGTGACCTAGAATCGTATAATCAGATGCTGAAATTTTTGACACTATAATGCTATCATTATGTTTAGAATTTCTGTTCAATACCTGTTGTGCTCTGAGATTCACATCAAAGACGATTTTAAGGTTGGGCTCATTGATACTGTGTCATTTCTGCCAACATTTATGCTGCAGCAAACAAGTACTGTACTTGAACTGCTTGAGTTTTAGTTGGCAGTGACCTGATTTGTAATGGGGCAACTGTGTTTCTCTTTGGGAGTAGTATTACAAAAGTAGCAACCAAACGCCATTCTTTAGTGTCAAATAATCAGGATATTATTTGCTCAAGTGGATCTGGATGTTAAAAGTGGGTGTGACGTGGTGCTATGTTACCCATTTATTTACTTTGCAATATTAAATGTTTAAATGTGAACATATCAAATGATTCCTTAATGCGCCATTTTTCTATCGAGCATAATGTAAATACGTCATTGCAAATGGAACATTACAAGTATATCAGACTGCTATAAAAGGCTCCCATTGTAAGAGCCAGATAGTTCACAGGATCATTTGCTGTGGGGTCAGTCATCCTTAGTGGCTTATCAGTTTATGAACCTTGTTGCTGGAATTGTTGTAGTTTGGTATTTTTGAGAACCTGTTTTGGGAGACATGGCTGATAGACAACGGCAATTTAATATCAATGGAAAGCTCCTATAGAAATTGATTACATTACTCTGATTGCAAACATGAAGCAGCTATTTTATCAATCCAAAATTGAAGGAGGGAGAAAGTCTCCGCATGTTTCAAAATTATACTCATAATGCCAATTATAAATAGAAACTTGCATCTATGCAAGAAATCTTATATCCTGGGCAGCCCGGTAGCACAGTAGTTAGCACAGTTGCTTCACAGCACCAGGGACCCAGGTCCGATTCGCAGCTTGGGTCACTATCCGAGTCTGCACGTTCTCCCCGTGTCTGTGGGGGTTTCCTCCGGGTGCTCGGGTTTCCTCCCACAGTCCAAAGATGTGCAGGTTAGGTGGATTGGCCATGATAAATTGCTCTTGGTATTCAGAAAAGGTTAGCTGGGGTTGAGGGTATACGGTGGAGGTGTGGGCTTGAGTGAGGTGCTCTTTCCAGGAGCCGGTGCAGACTTGATGGGCCAAGTGGCCTCCTTCTGCACTGTTAATTCTCTGAAATTCTATGATATCCTCAGGATATTTCATGTGCTTCACAGCATTAATCACTTTGTAGTATAGTCACTGTTTTAATATTGGGAAACACAGCCAATTTGTGCGCAGTAAGGTCTCAAACAGCTGCAAGTTTTTTTTAATGTTCGTTAAGCGATAAATATTGGTCAGAACACAACACCAGGAAAGTTTCTCTGGCTGCCTTGGAGTACTGCCATGGGAACTTTTGCATTATCCAGGGGTGCAGATCTCGATTTAAAAGCTCACCTTAAAATTGCAGGGATAAGGCTGACTTCTATGAATCAGCCTCTGTAGGATGAGCTGGAAACAGCACAAAACACTAAATCTCAGTATCAGGGCAAGTGTAGACAGCGGACTATGGGAAGAACTGGCCTCGGAACAGAACTCTGAGCAGGGAACCGAGTGGACCTCTGAGTATGAGAGGGGGGTGGATGTGTGGGGGAAGAGAGAGGGGCGAGTGTGTGTGTGGGGGAGAGAGGGGCGAGTGTGTGTGTGGGGGAGAGGATGAGCGTGTGTGTGGGAGAGAGGGATGAGCGTGTGTGTGGGAGAGAGGGGTGAGCGTGTGTGTGGGAGAGGGGTGGGGTGTGAGGGGGAGAGGGGTGGGGGCGTGTGTGTGGGAGCGAGGGGTGGGTGTGTGTGTGTGAGAGAAGGGTGGGTGTGTGGGAGAGGGGTGGGGGCGTGTGTGGGGGAGAGGGGTGGGGGCGTGTGTGGGTGAGGGGTGGGGGCATGTGTGGGTGAGGGGCAGGGGCGTGCGTGGGAGAGGGGTGGGGGCGTGTGTGGGTGGGAGAGGGGGGTGGGGGCATGTGGGTGGGAGAGAGGGGTGGGGGCATGTGTGTAGGGAAGGGGTGGGGGCATGTGTGGGTGAGGTGTGGGGGCGTGTGTGGGAGGGGGTGGGGGCGTGTGTGTGTAGGAGAGGGGTAGGGGCGTGTGTGTGTGGGAGAGGGGTGAGGGCGTGTGTGTGTGTGGAGAGGTGGTGGCGAGTGAGTGGGAGAGGGGTGGGGGCGTGTGTGGGAGAGGGGTGGGGGCGTGTGTGGGAGAGGGGTCGGGGCGTGTATGTGTGGGAGAGAGGGGTGGGGGCATGTGTGTGGGAGAGGGGTGGGGGCATGTGTGTGGGAGAGGGGTGGGGGCATGTGTGTGGGTGAGGTGGGGGGGTGGGGGCGTGTATGTGTGGGAGAGGGGTGGGGGCATGTGTGGGAGAGGGGTGGGGGCATGTGTGGGAGAGGGGTGGGGGCATGTGTGTGGGAGGGGGTGGGGGCATGTGTGTGGGAGAGGGGTGGGGGCATGTGTGTGGGTGAGGTGGGGGCGTGTGTGGGAGAGGGGTGGGGGCATGTGTGTGGGTGAGGTGGGGGGGTGGGGGCGTGTGTGGGTGGGGGTGTGTGTGTGGGAGAGGGGTGGGGGTGTGTGGGAGAGGGGTAGGGGTGTGTGGGAGAGGGGTGGGGGCGCGTGTGTGTGGGAGAGGGGTGGGAGCATGTGTGTGGGAGAGGGGTGGGGGCATGTGTGTGGTTGAGGGGAGGAGTGGGGGCGTGTGTGGGAGGTGTGTGTGTGGGAGAGGGGTAGGGGCGTGTGTGTGTGGGAGAGGGGTAGGGGCGTGTGTGTGTGGGAGAGGGGTGGGGGTGTGTGGGAGAGGGGTGGGGGTGTGTGGGAGAGGGGTGGGGGGGTGTGTGTGGGAGGGGGTGGGGGCGTGTGAGTGGGAGAGGGGTGGGGGAGAGGGGTGAGGGCGTGTGTGTGGGGGAGGGGTGGGGGCGTGTATGTGTGGGAGAGGGGTGGGAGCGTGTGTGTGGGGGAGAGGGCTGGGGGCATGTGTGGGGGAGGGGGTGGGGGCATGTGTGTGGGAGAGGGGTGGGGGCATGTGTGTGGGTGAGGTGGGGGGGTGGGGGCGTGTGTGGGAGAGGGGTGGGGGCATGTGTGTGGGTGAGGTGGGGTGGTGGGGGCGTGTGTGGGAGGGGGTGGGGGTGTGTGTGTGTGGGAGAGGGGTAGGGGTGTGTGGGAGAGGGGTGGGGGCGCGTGTGTGTGGGAGAGGGGTGGGAGCATGTGTGTGGGAGAGGGGTGGGGGCATGTGTGTGGTTGAGGGGAGGGGTGGGGGCGTGTGTGGGAGGTGTGTGTGTGGGAGAGGGGTAGGGGCGTGTGTGTGTGGGAGAGGGGTAGGGGCGTGTGTGTGTGGGAGAGGGGTTGGGGTGTGTGGGAGAGGGGTGGGGGGGGGTGTGTGGGAGGGGGTGGGGGCGTGTGAGTGGGAGAGGGGTGGGGGCGTGTGAGTGGGAGAGGGGTGGGGCGTGTGTGTGGGGGAGGAGGGGTGGGGGCGTGTGTGTGGGGGAGAGGGGTGAGGGCGTGTGTGTGGGGGAGGGGTGGGGGCGTGTATGTGTGGGAGAGAGGGGTGGGAGCGTGTGTGTGGGGGAGAGGGCTGGGGGCATTTGTGTTGGAGAGGGCTGGGGGCGTGTGTGTGTGGGAGGGGTGGGGCGTGTGTGGGGTAGAGAGGGGTGGGGCGTGTGTGGGGGAGAGAGGGGTGGGGGCGTGTGTGGGGGAGAGAGGGGTGGGGGCGTGTGTGTCACAGAGGGGTGGGGATGTGTGTGGGAGAGGGGTGGGGGCATGTGTGGGGGTGAGGGCGTGTGTGGGGGAGAGGGGTGGGGGCGTGTGTGGGGGAGAGAGGGGTGGGGGCGTGTGTGTGGGAGAGAGGGGTGGGGGCGTGTGGGGGAGGGAGGGGTGGAGCGTGTGGGGGGGATTGGGGTGGAGCGTGTGTGTGGGAGAGGGGTGGGGGCGTGTGTGGGAGAGGGGTGGGGGCGTGTGTGTGGGAGAGGGGTGGGGGCGTGTGTGTGGGAGTGGGATGGGGGCGTGTGTGGGTGAGGTGGGGGGGTGGGGGCGTGTGTGGGAGAGGGGTCGGGGCGTGTATGTGTGGGAGAGGGGTGGGGGCATGTGTGGGAGAGGGGTGGGGGCATGTGTGGGAGAGGGGTGGGGGCATGTGTGTGGGAGGGGGTGGGGGCATGTGTGTGGGAGAGGGGTGGGGCGTGTGTGTGGGTGAGGTGGGGGGGTGGGGGCGTGTGTGGGAGAGGGGTGGGGGCATGTGTGTGGGTGAGGTGGGGGGGGGGGGCGTGTGTGGGTGGGGGTGTGTGTGGGAGAGGGGTGGGGGTGTGTGGGAGAGGGGTAGGGGTGTGTGGGAGAGGGGTGGGGGCGCGTGTGTGTGGGAGAGGGGTGGGAGCATGTGTGTGGGAGAGGGGTGGGGGCATGTGTGTGGTTGAGGGGAGGAGTGGGGGCGTGTGTGGGAGGTGTGTGTGTGGGAGAGGGGTAGGGGCGTGTGTGTGTGGGAGAGGGGTAGGGGCGTGTGTGTGTGGGAGAGGGGTGGGGGTGTGTGGGAGAGGGGTGGGGGGGGTGTGTGTGGGAGGGGGTGGGGGCGTGTGAGTGGGAGAGGGGTGGGGGCGTGTGAGTGGGAGAGGGGTGGGGCGTGTGTGTGGGGGAGGAGGGGTGGGGAGAGGGGTGAGGGCGTGTGTGTGGGGGAGGGGTGGGGGCGTGTATGTGTGGGAGAGAGGGGTGGGAGCGTGTGTGTGGGGGAGAGGGCTGGGGGCATGTGTGTGGGAGGGGGTGGGGGCATGTGTGTGGGAGAGGGGTGGGGGCATGTGTGTGGGTGAGGTGGGGGGGTGGGGGCGTGTGTGGGAGAGGGGTGGGGGCATGTGTGTGGGTGAGGTGGGGGGGTGGGGGCGTGTGTGGGAGGGGGTGGGGGTGTGTGTGTGGGAGAGGGGTAGGGGTGTGTGGGAGAGGGGTGGGGGCGTGTGTGTGTGGGAGAGGGGTGGGAGCATGTGTGTGGGAGAGGGGTGGGGGCATGTGTGTGGTTGAGGGGAGGGGTGGGGGCGTGTGTGGGAGGTGTGTGTGTGGGAGAGGGGTAGGGGCGTGTGTGTGTGGGAGAGGGGTAGGGGCGTGTGTGTGTGGGAGAGGGGTGGGGGTGTGTGGGAGAGGGGTGGGGGGGTGTGTGTGGGAGGGGGTGGGGGCGTGTGTGTGGGGGAGGGGTGGCGTGTGTGTGGGGGAGGGGTGGGGCGTGTGTGTGGGGGAGGGGTGGCGTGTGTGTGGGGGAGGGGTGGCGTGTGTGTGGGGGAGGGGTGGGGGCGTGTATGTGTGGGAGAGAGGGGTGGGAGCGTGTGTGTGGGGAGAGGGCTGGGGGCATGTGTGTTGGAGAGGGCTGGGGCGTGTGTGTGTGGGAGGGGTGGGGCGTGTGTGGGGTAGAGAGGGGTGGGGCGTGTGTGGGGGAGAGAGGGGTGGGGGCGTGTGGGGGCGTGTGTGTCACAGAGGGGTGGGGATGTGTGTGGGAGAGGTGTGGGGGTGAGGGTGTGTGGGGGTGAGGGCGTGTGTGGGGGAGAGGGGTGGGGGCGTGTGTGGGGGAGAGAGGGGTGGGGGCGTGTGTGTGGGAGAGAGGGGTGGGGGCGTGTGTGGGGGAGGGAGGGGTGGAGCGTGTGGGGGGGATTGGGGTGGAGCGTGTGTGTGGGAGAGGGGTGGGGGCGTGTGTGGGAGAGGGGTGGGGGCGTGTGTGTGGGAGAGGGGTGGGGGCGTGTGTGTGGGAGTGGGATGGGGGCGTGTGTGTGGGAGTGGGGTGGGGGCGTGTGTGTGGGAGAGGGGTGGGGGCGTGTGTGTGGGAGAGGGGTGGGGGCGTGTGTGTGGGAGAGGGGTGGGGGTGTGTGTGTGGGAGAGGGGTGGGGGCGTGTGTGGGGGAGAGGGGTGGGGGCGTGTGTGGGGGAGAGGGGTGGGGGCGTGTGTGGGGGAGAGGGGTGGGGGCGTGTGTGGGGGAGAGGGGTGGGGGCGTGTGTGTGTGGGGGGGAGAGAAGGGTGGGGGCGTGTGTGTGGGGGAGGGAAGGGTGGGGGCGTGTGTGTGGGAGAGCGGGGTGGGGGCGTGTGTGTGGGAGGGAGGGGCGGGGGCGTGTGTGTGGGAGAGGGGGGCGGGGGCGTGTGTGGGGAGGGAGGGGCGGGGGCGTGTGTGTGGGAGGGAGGGGCGGGGGCGTGTGTGGGGAGGGAGGGGCGGGGGCGTGTGTGGGGAGGGAGGGGCGAGGGGGGTGTGGGGGAGCGACTTGCCCAAAAGAATCCGGCTTTTAATCTTGAAATCTGATGTCAGCATGAACAAAGTGTAATTTCTATCTTCAATACTAGTTAAAAATTATAAAATCTTAAGCCAGTTTTTTTAAATAAATAGGTGTTTTCTCGAAGCCATTTTATTTTTGAATATTTTAAATCTTTTTAAATATTCACCTTGCGATTTTCACTTAATAAAGTTTTCCTCCTTTTCCAGATTCTCTCTGTTGCTATTAAATATGTTACAGCTTTATATAATCTTGTACAACATACTTTTACATTATGTACTTCCTACTTGCTGGTTATGAAACAATTATAGTTTTGGTCTTAGAATTAGACCAAGTTAGTATTGGTCTTCTAAAAAGTCAACAAATAAATTTGAATGAGTGAAGTGAAAAGAGGAGAGTGGAATTGGACCAATATATTTTCACGCCGCCGGGGAGAGAGCGGAAGCAGAAGATCCAAGGCATTTTAATACTGTGATGAATCCTTTTTTGGCAGACCGGGCTTTTCATTGTATTCAAAACAATGCCGGTTTAAGTGCTGCATACTATACTCAAAAATGAAGCCCATAGCAATAAAGGACCGTGATAAAGGATGGAAAGCAGAGAATCCTGAACAGTTGTTTAAAAATGACTGAGAGTTACAAAGCCAGAGCTTGGAGTGTGTACAGGGGCAAGCCCCTAATCCAGCTCCTTGCCTGCTCCAAAAACCAATTCAAATTGCATCCAATTCATGGTCCCCACAAGAGAGACATACCAGATCCAGGCATTGCACCTGACCTCGCGCCCATCTTAGCCAAAGCTCATCTTAGCTGAATGGCACAAGATGTTGCTTGATTGGGTGCCAATCATGGCCAATGAGCACAGGGGTGATAATGGAGTGAGACTTGCCTGAAACTGAGACACACAGCTGAGTTTTGGATGACCTCCAGTTTATGGGGTGCATTTCAATAATCAAGTCTGGAGGTAACAAGGGTACGATGAGCTTAGACAGAGGTGGAGCCTGATGATATGGAGGTGGATCTAGGTGGTCTCAGTAGGTGGCACAAATATTAAGTCAAACTCATCTTGGAATCAAATGTGACAACTACGGTTGTGAGCAGGCTGTCGTAATCTCAGACTGGTGTCGGGGAGAGAGATGGAGTCAGTAGCTAGGATTGGGTTTGGAGTGGGGGTGGAAACAATGGCTTCCATCTTCCCAATATTGGAGGACTCATTTTCGCCCGAGTCATATGCACCCTGTGCACCACCTTAAACTGTTTCAAGCTCATCCTTGCACAAGAGGAGGTCCCGTTTACCCTGCACAGTGCCTCACCTCATACTCCTCAATTGATCTCCCCTCCCAACAGATGTATTGATTCTTGAGTGAGTCAAAGGGTATAGGAAGTAGGCTGGAAAGTGGAGTTGAGACCACAGCCCAATTAGCCACAATCTTATCAAGTGGTAGAGTAGCCTTGAAGGGCTGAATGGCCTGCCCCTATTTTGTATGTTTGAATAATTTAATTGAAAATGGGGGGTGCTGCACTGTCAACAAAACTGGAATGAAGAGTGTATTTTTTTAAATCTCCTATTAATTGACTTGGAAATAACAGAGTTGTTGACAGTTGAACTTGAAGACTGAAGTAACAGAACGTCTTTTGTTCAGGAGTATCGGATAACAAACTAAACATTTTGTACTATAAACTTTGGTCTTTAGTGATTTAATTAAATAAAAGGGACTTCGAAAAGGAGAAATAATTATTGTACTTGATTGATTGCCAGATGGAGATGTTTCCAAGAAATGTTGAGCGAATTGAGGTTGTTGAAACCTAAGATCCATATGAAATCCCATTGTTCTTCGTCATGAAGGTGCCCTTAGGTCTTCCTTTATTTATAAGCTTGCTTAAAGTGTCTGAAACAATAGATTAATGGGGAATGTAGTTTGCAAAGGAGTATGGAACTGACCAGTGTCTAACAAAGGGCAGGTGATGGGAACAAAAATTCTTCTAGATCCAAGTTGGGAATCCATTTTTCCAGCCAGTATATGATGTACTTTTAGGGTTTTCTTAAGAATTCTGGTATCCAATTGAAAAATGTTTCTCTTCTGAGACATTGCTAATATTACACTCTTCCCTCTGGTATCGCTTACGTAGGCTTCAATAATATAGTCCATGGGCGGGATCCTCCGCGCCAAAATCGCTTTCGGCCGGGGGGCTGAGAATGGGGCATAAGACCCGCGATCGGGTCCGACGCCTTCCCGCGATTCTCTGCTGACAGGAGAATCGCCTCCAGTCACGCAAGCGCAGTCGACGCGGCGCGGGGGCCATTGAAAGTGGCCCCCAGGGCGATTCTCCACTAGCAGCTGGCAGAGTTCCCGCTGGCGTAGTTCTAACATGGTTCCTCCTGGCGGGCACTTGGAGTGGCGGCTGCTGCGGCCGCCCTGGTGGGGGGGAGGCGTGGTGATCCGTCACCGTGGGGGTCCTCCAGGACGACCAGGGATCTGATGGGGGGGGCTGATTGGGAGCCACCGATTTGGGGGGGGGGGGGGGGGGGGGGTGCCTATATTCCCGCGGCCGGCTTGCTGTGTGGGTCCGCCATGTTGCGCCAGCCCCATGGCCGGAAATGCAGGGCTCCATATCGGCTGCCTGAACTGAGCGGAGCACTCCGGCGCCCTGCTGGCCCCCGTCAGGTAAGTGAATCGCTGGGCCAAGGGGTCCGTTGACGCTGGTGTGGAATGCTCCGGTGTTTATGCTGGCTTGAAGACTTAGCTGCCGTTTCGGAGAATTCCGCCCCATACATTTTGTGAAGGTACAGGTTTTTTTTTTAATATAGGTGACAGGTACAGAGAGCATTTTAATATTTCTTATATTTTTAGGACCTTCTCTGCTTCAGCAATTAAACAAAAAATAAAAATTGGCCCTCAAATCATTTTTGCTTAAAGAATTAAAACACTTTTTTCTGGAATAAAGGTGCAGCAAGGCTACCGAAAATTGCAGTGGATTTAAAATAAGCATTTTTAAAAATAAATTTAAAATACCCAATTCATGTTTTGTCAATTAAGGGGCAATTTAGCATGGCCAATCCACTTACCATGCACTTCATTGGGTTGTGGGGTGAGACCCACACAGGCAAAAGGGAGAATGTACAAACTCCACACGGACAGTGACCTGGGGCCAGGATCGAACCTGGGTCCTCGGCGCTGTGAGGCAGCAGTGCTAACTACTGTGCCGCTCGGAGTTAAAATAAATATAAAGAGAATTCCAATTAATAGTTTCTTCTGAGTTGGAAATAAAAACATACTTAATGTTTATGGCATCACAGATTGGGTGCGGTTTAACGGCCACAGAGTCCTGTTTTGGACGCGTAAAGAGGCGTGTAACGTGGTGCCTGCAACGCTGAGAACGACCCCGCCATAAAATGGGACTCTATTTTTGGCCTCTGCCAAGGCTGCAGTTGCCTCACTTCCTGGATGAGATCGGGTGCCATTTTTAAATCCCGATCTCTCGACCCGCCCTCAGAGTCCCCACCTCGGCCTCCGGAGCACCCGAAGACTTGACTAACCTTGGAGGAGCCCTGAGCTCGCCCTCCCCCAACACTGGGCCTGATGCCTGGCACAGGCAACCTGATATCTGGGCACCTTGGCCCTGCCAGCCTGACACTGCCACCTGGGCACCCTGCCATTGCCCAGGAGTGGCAAGGTGCCACCCTGCCCTGGGGCCTCCGATGACTTGGGAGACCCCCTGCCCTTGAGCACTGCAAATCTCGCGAGAGTCCATTAACTGAGTTGGGCGCGACAAAACTGTTCAATCGCGCCCATTGTCACTGATCTTGTATGTTACTTAATAAAGATGGTTCTTTCCATTGCTGTATAAAAATAGTGTTCATACCCTGTACAGACGTTTAAATGCTTGCTTTGTAAAAGTGAATGATTATTTCCCACAACCTGCTTATATGTTCTTTAACTGTCAGATGTAGCTTTAAATTCTTGTGGTGAACACTATCCCAAGTGATAAACTTAATCAAATATTGACAACACACACCTGCACACTAGTGGAGTTCAAAGATAGACTTTTTTCCCATTTTGCACAGTGCACCCTTTTAGATTTTCCTGAGGAATTTTGGCACTTGGACTTCATGTTCACCAACAACAAAGCAGTATTCTTATGAAGCATTGGCGCACATAGGTAGATAGATCATTAGCACAAGTTCAACCCATGTTAGCAAAACCATAACAGTGAAAAATTACCCCAGGGCCTAATTAACCTTGTACTGAGAAAACTGCAGGTGGACAGTTCTGCTCCATAAGAGGATTGCACCTACTATAGTTCACATTAAATTTTTTATTTATTTTGGCTGGATGTCCGGCTTCTAGAATAATCAAAGACTGTACTCCAGGAGCAATGGGATCTACTTTTAAAACAAGTGCCCCATTTTCAATTGTGGAAACTGGTATAACGACGTGCCTGCTCCATGATATTTTTTTTACTTCATTTCCATAACTGTTCAAAACAATTAACGTTTCTTTGATTTTTCACTTGCTTTTTATGCAGTGGCTAATATTGTTGATTTCAAAACCCACCTGCCTCTTTTTTTTTTGGGTTGACTGCAGTCTTTCATTTTTCGTCAGAAGACTGACCAAGGTTTCTGCCAATGCTGTTGTGTAACCTACCAGGTGAGGCTCACCGTGTAGGAGGTTATTTTCCCTGGCATTCTTTCTGGGAACTTGATGCACCAGGAAATGTAGTGTAGCCTGGTGTTAACGCATTTTAAAATTAATAGTGCATTGGACAAAAGTTCGGCACAACATCGTGGGCCGAATGGCCTGTTCTGTGCTGTATTTTTCTATGTTCTATGAGAGCAGCACGGTGACACAGTGGTTAGCATTACTGCTACACGGCGCTGAGGTCTCGGGTTCGATCCCGGCTCTGGATCGCTGTTCGTGTGGAGTTTGCACATTCTCCCCGTGTTTGCATGGGTTTCACCCACACAACCCAAAGATGTGCAGGGTAGGTTAATTGGCCATGTTAAATTGACCCTTAATTGGAAAAAATAATGGCTGCACTGTTCCATTGATTGCTTGGTGTATTAATCAGTGTGAAATTTCCTTGCATGTTAAACCTGCCACGTAATTTATTATATAAGTTTTTAGTGGATCATTCACTGTAAACTTTGATGGTATATACACAGTGGGTTGCTATTGGAGAGTAGTGCCACACTGAGTCGGACGTGGAGAATATTATCTGTTAGTTGAAATCTTCGTTTTTTTTCTGTGCTCCTGCCATTGAATGTCAAAGGAAGATGGTTGGATTATTTTGTTTTGGAAATGGTCATTGCCTGACATTGGGGAACTTGCCACTGAGCAGCCCAAGCCTGAATGCTGCCTAGGCCTTTCTGCAAATGGGCACAGATTGCTTCAGAATCTGAGTCGTTGCAACTTGTGCTGAACATTGTACAATTATCAGTGAACAACCCCATCTTATGATGCAGGTTAGGTTATTGATGCAGCAATTAAAGATGGTTAGGCCGAGGACACTGCCCTGAGGAACTCCTGCAATGATGTCCAGGGACTGAGATGATTGACATCTACTACCATCTTCCTTTGCTTTACCCCTGATTCCCATCGACATCAGTTTTGCCAGGACTACTTGGTGCTGCTCTGATGTTAAGAACAGTCACTCTCTTTCTCTTGGATTCACCTCTTTGTCCATATTGGGCCACAGCTGTAATAAGCTGAGTGTTGCTGGCTAAACTGAAATAGAGTGTCAGTATTTGCTGAGTAAATGCAGGTTGATAGTACTATGGATGACATCTTCCATCAATTTGCTGATGATCAAGAGTAGATTGATGGGACAGTAATTGACTAGGCTGGATTTGTCCTGCTTTTGTGAATGGAACAAACCTGGGCAATTTTTCACTTTTCCCAATAGATGCCAGTGTGTTGTAGCTGTACCTGAATATGGGTGGCACAGTGGATAGCACTGCCGCTTCACAACTCCAGGGACCCAGGTTCAGTTCCAGTCTCAGGTAACTGTGGAGTTTGCACTTTTCGCTGTTTGGTGTGCAGGTAATCCTGTGATGTAGTTTCACGAAGTTGACAGCTCATTTTTAGGTAAGCTTGGTGCTGTTCCTGGACGCTTCATTCAACCAGGATTGATTTTCTGGCTTGATAGTAATGGTAGAATGAGGAATAGGGCAGTAATGGTAGATTGAGGAACAGGTTGGCCCATGAGGTTACTGATTGTGGTTGAGTACGATGCTGCCAATGATGGCCACAGTGCCTCATGGATGTCAGTTTTGAATTGTTGGATCTGTTAGAAATTTGTCCACTTCGCGCATTGGTAGTGCCACTCAACAGGATGGAGAATATCCTCAGCGTGAAGGCAGAATTTTGTCTCCACAAGGATTGTGCAGTGGTCTCTCCCACCACTACTATTATGAACAGGTGCATATGCAACATGTAGATTAGTATAGATGAGGTCAAGTATATTTTTCCCTATTGGTTCCCTCACCACTCGGCACAGACTCAGTCTAGCAGCTATGGCCATTAGGTTCTGCCAGCTCAGGTCAGTTGTGGTGCTGCTGAGCTACATTTGGTGATGGACATTGAAGTCCTCCACCCAGAGTCTGTGCCCTTGACACCCTCAGTACTTTCTCCAAGAGGTGTTCAATATGGATGAGTACGGATTGATTAGTAGGAGGCTTCCATGTCCACGTTTGATCTGGTGGGACGACTTCATGGGGTCCAGAGACGATACCCAAGGAAGGTGATGGTGACGTAGTCAATACAGTATGTGAGTATGATTATGTCGGGCTGTTGCCTGACTAGTCCGTGGGACAGCCAACCCAATTTTGGCATAAGCCCCCAGATCTTACAAAGCGGACTATGCAGGGTCGACAGGGCTGTGTTTGCTGTTGTCGTTTCCAGTGCCTAGGTTGGTGCGTCATGATCCATTTGGTTCATTCCTTTTTGTAATGTTTTTTGGGCTTGGGAGACACGCCCAATACCCAAGAGATGGGAAGTCGGCTATTCGTAAACAATTTAAAGATTTTTTTTTTTTTTAAGTAACAGTTTAGACATGATGCATTAATAAATAGATAGGAAAAGCATGCAACCATGATAGTTCAGAGTGGTTGTTAATTCCAGAGGAGAAAGGGGCAGTGGGCAGACAGTGTGTTGATCTAAATAGCTTGTGACAGCAGCATTCTGCTTTCTAACCAAAGTGTTTGCAAACACTGGCCTTCCTCCATTTCCTTGGTCCATCTGACTAGGACACCTCCCCGTGTCTGAGCACTCATCAATGTACTTGATTCCTGGCGTCTGGTAGTTTACCCTTTGTCAATCACTTGTTTAAACCTTTCTACTCCATAGGACAGGTACCCAAATGTCAGGATGGTCACCGCCCCATGTCCATCATTTAACTCAAGGGCACTTTTCAGTTTGCGTAATGCTGAGGGTCATTTGCTAGCCCTTATCAGACACTCGTATAAATAAAAGGATACTCAAGGCGCCATTTACCAACTTAGGAATGTCAACATAGAAGCCAGGATCAAGAGTTCTCAACTTTTCTAGAGATTGTTTATCCTTTTCCAGAGCAAAATAAAAAAGTTTCTCTGCTGAGGTGGTTTTATTCTATACCTACCGATTGCATAAAGATTCTATACATTTCTTTAAAAATACAATTTCTTCAAGGTCCCTATTTCTCTAGGTCTGTAAATTGGACACTAATGACCTTCTCCCCTACTAGCTCCTCAAGCTGAAACCACAGGCTATTGCTTCCCAAGTGTAGCAATCATCCAGCCAAGGCTGTACTTTTATGGAGATTTTGACTCCGAATCAATAAAGACCTCTGGCTAGTCGCCTTAAGATCATTATTACAACTATTCAATTGGCCTTGACTGATCCGCAGAGATGAGTAGCTGCTTCCTAGTGCAGAAGGAAAATGAGAGATGGAGTGGGGCCACTGAAAATGCGATTGGATGAAGCACAAGATATGTGGTTTGTCGAATCAGGACAGATTGAACAATTTAGGCCTATACACGCTAGAGTTTGGAAGAATGAGGGGAGATCTCATTGAGGTATACAAGATGCTAAAAGGTATGGATAAAGTAGACATGGAGCTGATGCTTCCTCTTGTGGGGCATTCTAAAACGAGAGGTCTGTTGCTCGTTTTACTGGAGTGTATTAACACGCCTCCGTTTAAAGGCCGTGTGCTTAACACTACTATGGCTCTGTGTATGTAATTATGCTCAGGAGTCGCCAGGTGCCGTATTTAGACACCTCAAGTATATCAAGGTCAGGTTCAAAGTAATAAATCTGTACACCGATTAGTAAGTCCAAACGATTGATATTTATTATGACAAATATAATAAATACACATGCATACGCTAAAGAGACTAACTTACTTCTAATACTAAACAACTAAAATACTTATCTAGACAGGAACAGGCAAGGTCAGGGGACAAGGCCTTCGTCCCGTTCTTGGTCTGCAACTCTCAGGTACTTAAAGTTGTCAGGATCTAGCAAGGTCTCGATCACGTAGCTATCGTTGTATTGGCACTTACAGTTCGATGGCTGATGGCTCAACGGCTGGTGATGGAACTGGAGTCAGGATGCGATGTATCAGCAAAGCGGAGCCGGAGCAAAAGCAGCAGTCAGAGCCGGAGCCAAAGCAGACCGAACCATGTGCGGGGTCTACTTTTATAGGTCTTAGAAGTCTGTGCCCCCTTGGGGCGGGCCTTTTACCTGCCATGTATCGATTGGGCCTTTCCCAATCGATATCTTCTAAAACCCCCAATCTGAGGGTCGTTCCTCGATGGGTGGGGCGGTCCCTATGGTTCTTTGTGTTGGTTACTGTGGTGCCGTTCTGTCTGGGCGTCTACTCAAAAGTATCCATTGATACTTAAATGTTTCTATTGTGCGGGGTCTGGATCTGGATCACCTCATTACTATGTAGATCTGTTGCCATTTACACCTTTGGCTGAAACTCTGCACCTGGCCAAAAACTGGTTTCTGTACGTGCAGAATGCTAATTAGTCTTCTGCAAACTGCTTGTCCTTGCTAAGACTGTTTTTCCCTGCAGCCTTAGCAGTTCTCCATTTTGTAGCCCAGTGTCCATCTTAGATGGCTACAGGTCATAATCTTAGAAGAAGAGATAGCAAATTTAAAGCGGATTTGAGGAAAAACTACGTCTCCCAAAGGGTTGTGAATCTGTGGAATTCTACCCCAGAGTGCGGTGGATACAGGGACAGTGAATAAATAAGGAGGAGTTGGACAAATTTTTAATTGGTGATGTGTTGAAGGGTTATGGAAAATAGGCAGGACGGTGGAGTTGAGGCCAGGATGGGATCAGCCATGAGGGTGTTAGGCTCGGGAGGCTAAGTTGCCTAGTCCTGCTCCTAGATCATGTTCTAGGGAGGAGATGCTGGCTGATTTCGCAACCCTGCTCTCGGTCTGTTACATTGTAGGTAGCAGATAAGGAACATATCAGCCATGATAGAATGGTTGAGCAGACCCGACTGGCCAAATGGCCTAATTCTGCTTCTATATCTTATGAACGCTAACTGTTACACAGTATGCAAATATTCTAATTCAGTTTTAGCTTCAATCTTTACCAAGGAGGAACTTATTGATATAGAATGGGAACGAACAATAATAAAGCGCTTTCACCTTCTCTAAAACAGGATCCTCAGACACATGTGTCCATGTTTTTTTTAATATTTTAGAGTACCCAATTATTTTTCAATTTAGTGGGGCCAATCCACCTAACCAGCACATCTTTGGGTTGTGGGGCGAAACCCACGGGGAGAATGTGCAAACTCCACACGGACAGTGACCCAGATCCGGGATTGAACCTGGGACCTCGGCGCCATGAGGCATGCATGACGAAGATTGTGAGAGAATTCCGCTATAGTATCACCATTTTGAGCAGCCAGCCGATAGCGAAGTCCTGCAGCTGGCATCCCTCCCCTTCCCCCAAGTAAGGGAATGACCCAATCTCTCCTCTTTTCCCACCCCCCCCTCCCCCTGACCAAGACCCTCTAAATAAGGAGATTTCCCCAGAAACCCCCTAGATTGGTAGTCCTCTGCAGAGGCCCCTGAAATAGGGACCCCCTCCCCACTGAGACCCCTGAAATAGGGGGAACCCCTACCGCACAGACCTACTAAATAGGGAGACCCATGTCAGAAAGTCTCCTGTCCAAAAAAGACCCTTAAATGGAAGCCAGCGAGCAGTCCAGACAGAAGCAGTGAAATAAATTACTGTTGTAACATTCACTTGGGCATTCACCTGTTGGCTCGGCAGAGAAAACACCAGGTTCCATTCCTGGAAAGAGAAAGCAGTGACTGGTGTTTAAGCCCCTCAAATCTTTGATCTGCAAGCCATTCATTCATTTCCCTCACTGCGCTGTGATTGACAGCTTCCACACACACGGTTCCAGCCTTGCTTCATTCATCTTCCATCATGGTTGAATAATTCTGAATTGCTCTAACCATAATGTTTGCAATCACTTCAAAGAGAGTTAAGTGCATTCCAATCAGCCCCCCCCCCCCCCCCCCGCCCCTCTCTGATTTTGAAGTGCTCTGCTGAAATTTGACAGCACTTTATTCTTTTTGATTGTCTGGACCCGTTCATGGAAAGTTTAGCCAGGTGCAGGTGCCCCTCTCAGCACCGGGTGCCCCTAGGAGTGTGGAGCTGATGTACAGACAAAACGTAAACAAAAGGATTTTTAAATCACATAAGCATGCTCTACAGACTCCAGAAGGCCGCAGAAAGACGGGCATCATGCAAGTCCGTGAACCAATACAACCTACAGTTGTATAGAGCTGCTGCATGCAACGCCCGCCCTCCCCAGGCCCCGATGTTAAGGGTGAGGTCTCCAGCGACATCCACTCGGGTCCTCTACTGCAGAACGAATAAAAATTGGAGGACAATCAGTGGCACACTCGTGCATTGCAATGCTGAATTAATTGACTCAGCAAGGATGGATCAGGCAACTGGTTTCCAATTATGGCAGGCGAGGTATCCCTGATTCATGTGAAGACTGCAATTAGCATGTCAACTTCGTCTTTGGAGGGCACCTTCATGTTGAACTCACATGGGCTACAGAATAAACAAGCCTTCCAATCTCGCCAGCCACCTAGAAATCAATCCCTGACAGCATGACCTCCATAACCAGTGGCCTTGAACTTGCATACAGCCCTCTGGATGCACAGTGATGCCTAATTATAGGGGTTAATTTTCACTACAGTCATTCTTCCCACTGTGTAAGGGTCATCTGCCCTCATTAGGGTGGAAAACACACCTTGTCAGAGTCCCCACTCTGCCCATGCAGCCTGGCCTCCATGGGACCCCACCAAAGAACCTCAAACGCCCCAGCGCTGACCCTACGGATTCACCTGCTCCCACCCATTTTCCATCTACCATTGGGCAATCTCTCAGTGGTGATATTGCCACAAGCCGAGCAAGCAGGACACGGGAAGTGCTGCCTGCACACCAGCCCCTTTAAACCTAGGGCTCACCGACCTGAAGGGCCTTTGAGGCCTGCAAGCAACCCCACCCCCAAGATGCTGAGATGGAATACCCACACACACACTGCCCCAGCCCCGCGTTGAACTTATCTAGATCCCCTGTGTCCTCTCCGCTTCTCCCCCTCCAACTGGCACCCTGAATGGTAATGGAGACCTGAACACTCACCTCCAATATCCCCTTTGGAGGTGAGCTTGCCAGTCTCATTTTTGTACTGCTGTAGATCGTGCCGACATGGCAGCTGTTGCTCGTTATGTTCTCTCTTTAATTGGCTCTGTTTATGGCGGTTAATATGGTCGCCTTCCTTAATTCTGATTACGTTTGCTCAAGAGTCGCCAGGTATCTTTCGATACCGCCACAAGGTTCAAAACCGAATACTGATCAAAGACTTGATACATCAGTTAGTAAGTTCGAAATCAATGCTCAAATATACTCATGCACAAAACTCTACCAACTAAACTATCACTACTATTAAAGCCTATACTTAGCTTTGAGCGCCCACTCAGTCAGAGGAACAATGGCCGTTGTCCGGTTCTGAGGCTGCTGGGGTTGAGCTGGTACGGAATAGTAGCTAGGAGCGTCTGTCTCGTAGCGTGCGTTGACTTTGGACTTACTTGTTCTGGTGCAGCTGCTAGGCAGGTGTCACCTCGCTGAGAGCCAAGGCCAAGAGAGCGATTCTCTCTTGGGGGCTTCTTATACCCAAAAGGGGCTTTGCGTGCTTTTGGGCGGGCCTTGAACTTGGCCCCAATTAATTGGACCGCATCTTGATCATTCCTATCGATTTCCTCCAATAAAGGGGTGGGTGCCCTGATTTCTGGGCGGGTCCTAGGTGGCTGTTGGCCTGCTTTGTTCTAGTCTCCTCTAGCACCGGGTTGTCTGCCTTGGTATTGTTTACTTAAATGTTACCCTTTTGTCCCCGGAGATGGCTCATTAGTATGGTAATGGCTTTGCAGTATTGGTCTTGTCTGGGAGCTACAGTTCCAATCAACAGACAAACCTTGCACCTGCTTGCTTTCTCAGTATTGTCCATTTTCCCTGCATTCTTTGCAAAGTGTCCATTTTGTAATCGGGACGTGGCCATCCCAGATGACTACACAGCGGCAGATGAATAGTCAGTGTGTGAGGAGGGGGGGCTCTCTAATATTGTGTGTTAAAATGAGGTTCCTGTCTTCCGCGGCAGATTTCATGTCACATCATCGGTGAGGGGCCTGGAAAACCGGAAATCTTAATCTCGCTGGAGAGAACCTCATTTTCCGATTGTGGCCAAATCTTTCCATTCTCAAAATCGTCCCCAATATGAGGGGAATGGAATTAATGACTGATGGTAAGTGCAGGATGCTTGGAAGAAACGGATGACTTATTGGTTTGTGGTTTTCATTCTACCACTGTGGATTTCTCTGCTTTTTGCTTGGATGCAAGAAGATAGATAGTGAATTAGATGGACATTCGTCTTTTTTCTTTTGACAAGAAATTCTTACGTTCCTAAAGAGAAACAGCTGAAGAACTGACTTAATTTTTCAACCATAAGTACACAGTGGCATAGTGGTTAGCATTGCTGCCTCACGGCACCGAGGTCCCAGGTTCAATCCTGGCTTTGGGTCACTGTCCATGTGACGTTTGCACATTCTCCCCGTGTGTGCTTGGGTTTCATCCCCACAAGCCAAAGATGTGCAAGTTAGGTGGATTGGCCACGCTAAATTACCCCTTAATTGGTAAAAATAAATTGAGTACTCTAAATTTATTTTTAAAATGTAAAATAATACCTATAAAGCGCCTAGTTACAGCAAGGAACTTCAAAGAAATGAATGACTTGAAGTACAGTGGCAGTTTATGTATGTGCAACATTTGGTACACACACAGTGGCGTTTAGTTCTACAGATCACCATTACATTGATGATTCAGTTAATTGGATCAAATCTTGTATTCCATAGCTCCAGTGTTTTTTGCTCTTTCGTTATAATTGGCATGCATCCAGTTGTTGAAATCCGATTAGAAGTGATTTTCTTCAATTGAAGCTGCTTAGATTAGTGCCAGTTAGAGCAAGGTTGGTAGTACAGACATCCAATTTGTGTGTATGGAGTTTTTTCCGTTCCTGGCACGTTTTGCGCAAAGGTCCTGGCTAAATTAAAATGTTTGCGCTTTCTTTGTGAAGAATTTGCTCAGAGAATCCTTTTTTTAAATAGATTTAGAGTACTCAATTCATTTTTTTTCCAATTAAGGGGCAAAATAATGTGACCAATTCACCTACCCCGCACATCTTTGGGTTGTGGGGGTGAGACCCACGCAGACATGGGGAGAATGTGCAACGTCCACACGAACAGTGACCCGGGGCTAGGATCGAACCCAGGATCCTAAGTTCTGTGAGGCAACAGTGCTAACCACCGCCACCATGCTGCCGGCCCCCTGCTCAGACAATCCTAATGATTAGTAAAAGAGTTAACACATTAAAAATTTATAAAATTCCACCCATCCTCATTGTCAAATCTGATAATGAATTGCTGGCTGATCAGAGACTTCAAAAGTATATGGAGACATGCTGGTAAAGATTTAGAAGTTGAGATCAATTGGAGCCCCTCAAACTTTCAAGAAATGTGTTCAGTGAATGTAACATTCACTGTTTTCACTGCAATATGATTTGAGGCATCGGTACTGCTACCATTGACTGCACTGAGTTTTGTTGGGCATGTTACCCTACATGATTGTTATTGCCCAGGGTGCAGTCTCTCGGGTACGTGTTATAAAATTTTCATACACTTGAATTTACTCATCGTTATAATCAAGCAGTTGGTGAAAGCAGCAGTGGATTACAAGGTTCAGCAGAAAGGTTACTCAAAAGGTTTGTGTTGGTGAACATGGAATTTGCAACAAATGCATGACCGTAAACTGAAATGAGAGCAGATACCCAGAATAATTTAAACAATGATGAGATGAGGGAAGCAAAGAGATTGTAATTGATATGCCAGCATGACAAGAAATGGAAGAGTGAGCGCCCTGGACCATGGGGTGAAATTGAGGGCGAACCAATTCTCGATGCCCGCTGCTCCATTCTTTTGAAGAAACTAAAGAATAGAGAGAAATTATGTGCTTTTTCTGTATTGCCATCTCTTTAGACAATTCTAATATTTTTGTCTTGCATCTAATGTAAACTAATATCTATAGTTTGCAGTCTTATACTCCATAAATGAACTCTGCATTGATAAAATCATATCCACTTGATGCAGTGGTCAACTGGAATAGGTGACACCTCAGCCCCCTTTTAAATTATGCGACACTCAGTAGTTCAGGGACTGTCAGAAAGTTATTTGAGTATACGTGTTCTCTGTTCCATTCTAGCATCTTCAGCCAGGCAGACTGTATGGGCTGGAAATGGGGAGGAAGCTGAGGGGCTGCTTTGAGGTCAGGAAGCCCAGAAGAAGTGGTTTCTTCAGGTCTTGCTGAATTTAATGAGCATGGGGACTAAGTGAGCATTTATTTGTCTCCCTTTCCTTACCACAACAGTCAGATTAAGAGGCCTGCAGCGCCTTTCAGTCTGGGAGGGGCGTTTGGGAGATCAGAACCCACAGCAGCACATGTTTGAATCATAGTGTTCATCTAAAGCAAGTAGGAATAGCCACTGTTGCTCGTTATGCTTTCCTTAATTTGCTCTGTTTTAATTACCTTTGCTCAAGAGTCGCCAGGTATCTTTTTGATACCACCACAAGGTTCAAAACCGAATACTGATCAAAGACTCGATACACCAGTTAGTAAGTTTGAAATCAATGCACATTTCTTTACACACACAGTCAATTATTACTCATGCACAAACTCTACTCACTAAACTGCAACTACTACTAAGTAGTATAACTAACTACTATAAGCCTATACTTAGCTTTGGGTGCCCACTCAGTCAGAGGAACAATGGCCGTTGTTCGGTTCTGAGACTGCTGGCTTCGAACTGGTGTAGAATAGTAGCTAGGAGCGTAGCGTGCGTTGACCTTCGACTTACTTGAAAAGAGCCACGGCCAAGATGAAGGTGAAGAAGAAGAGAGCGATCTGTCTTTGGCGACTCCTCTTTATACCCCAAAGGGGCTTCGTGCCCTTTTGGGCGGGCCTTGAACTTGGCCCCAATTAATTGGACCATATCCCAATCATTTGTATTGATTCTCTCCAATAAAAGGGTCGTTGCTTGATCACTGGGCGGGTCCTAGGTGACCGTTGGCCTGCCTTTGTTTTAGTCTCCACTGGCGCCTGGGAGTCTGCCCTGGTACCGATTGCTTAAATGTTTCTCTTTTGGCCCCGGAGATAGCTCATTACTATGCTAGTGGCTTGTAGTATCGGTTTTGTCTGGGAGCTGCAAGTTCCAATCCACAGGCAAACCTTGCACCTGCTTGTTTCCTTAGCACTGTCCAATTTCTCCCTGTACTCTTTGCAAGTGTCCATTTTGAAATCGGGACATGGCCACCCCAGGTGGCTACACCACCCATTCAGGCCTCCAGCGAGTTTACATAGTTGAACACACAGGTTCCCAGCATGCTTCAGGCACACTTCAACTCGAGTCTGTTAAACATTTTTATTATGATGCAACTGCTCATTACATTACATTATCTAAATTGCCTCTCACCTGATAGTATGTCCTTTATTTTTTTCAGTTGATTAAAACATCTTTCTTTCTTATCAATGCACACATTTTCCTTTATTGCAAAACAAGAAAGCCCAAGTGACCACATTGTTGTGTTAAAATAGCTACGTGTGTATAGCAATTTGTCTACTCATAGTTTAATTTATACATCTATTTGAAGTCTTGACTATTTTATATAAGGATGAAAAATTTAAATGTTCCATATTATTAAATCTTTCCTTTAAATAATGTGCTCAGCAATCAGAAGCAGGAAGGGTGTCAATGCTTAGGGGTCAGTAGCAGGTGGCTGGAAAGGATGTGCTGGAGGATCTCTTCCATTGGGGAGTTCTGGTATAATAGGTGTCCAGGCTACTTCCTGATGAGAACTAATATGAAAATACCTCCTTGGTATTTTTATATGTAATAGCTGAGGCACTCAATATTTTGTATTTGTTTTCTCAAAAGAAGAGTATATCACCAATGTTGCATTAGAGGAAGAATAGATAGGATAAAATAGATCAAAAGGCACTGTTTTAAAAAGTGCTCAAAGTAAAAATGTCACCCATTTGAGGTGGAATGTATCCTAAGTTGTTGTCCAATCTTTCAGTCTTCCCTGGATATGGACATGGTTCCATACAGGATGGAGGTTGCAAATGCCTGTTGAAAAAATAGAGGGATGAACCTCGTAACCACAGGCTGTGTGAGCCTAATGTTCGTGTTGGGGGAAGGTCTTCAGACCACGGATGACAGAGTTCATCTGTTAAAGCAAGTAATATCAAGCTTTGAGTTTCTTTGATGAAGGATTGTATAGGGTTGATGAAGATTAAAGCAGTGGATGTTCTGCATTGGACTTTCAAAAGGAACTTGGCAAATTACCACGTAATAGACTCCTTCGCAGCATTGAATCTTATGGGATTAAAGGGGTTACATGGATATGAAATTGGTAGTGGTAAACAGTTGTTTTCAGGTTGGAGAGACATATACAGTGGTTTCCCCTGGGCGTCGATATTGGGATCATCGTTCTTCCTGATAGAGACCTGGAGTTGAGTATAAAGGGCATAATTTTGAAGTTTCAGAATGGCACAAAAAAATTTTTAATACGTATTCAAAAACATAAATAATCTGGGGGAGCATTCTCCCCAACTCTCAATTGTTCAGTCTGTACAGGTTTTTCCCCTTTTTCACCCCGTCTCCCAACAAACAATTCTTTAAACATGGTTGTGAACAATCCCCCCCATGTCTCAAAACCCTCCGCTGAACCCCTCAATTCAAACTTAATTTTCTCCAACCGGAGAAAGTCGTACAGGTTCCCTAGCCAGGCCGCCACCCTCTGTGGTGTTGCCGACCGCCATTCCAGTAAAATTCTTCGCCGGGCAACCAGAGGGGTGAAGTTTTGTTGTCTTTGTCTCTGGAGAAAATGCAGCAAGGTTTTGCTAGGTTGATTCCTGGGATTGCAAGACTGTCATATGGGGACAGACCAAGTTGGTTCGGACTATATTCATTTGAGTTTAGAAGAGTGAGAGAGGATCTCGTGGAAACTTACAAAATTCTAACAGGATTAGACGGCGTAGATTCAGAAAAAATGTTCCCGATGGTGGCGGAGTCCAGAACTAGGGGTCATAGTTTGAGGATAAGGGGTAAACCTTTTAGGACTGAGTTGAGAAATTTCTTCACCCAGAGGGTAGTGAATCTGTGGAATTCACGACCACAGAAAGTAGTTGTGGCCAAAATGTTGTGTAATTTCAAGTAGGAATTAGATATAGCTCTTGGGGCTAAAGGAATATTGGGGGGGGGGGGGGGGGGGGGGGGGCGGGATCAGGGGATTGAACTTGATGATCAGCCATGATCACAATGAATGGCGGAGCAGGACCAAATGGCGTCCAGCCGCTAATCTCTGTTTCTAAATGGGAAAAACCTTTCCTTATTTTTTTTAATATAAGAGTCTAACTGTTAATTGAAAAGCTGTTTTTATCCTTCGATGTTAAGGGGATTAATCCTGTGTTAATAATAAAGTTTGTTTCAATATAAAAGATCCATGGTTGTCAGTGGAATCACTCCTGGAACAATGTATCCGTTCCTCACAGTTTATACATTGAAAAATTGTTGGGGTGTTGTTAGTTTCTAATCCCCTCTCACTCTTCTAAACTCCAATGAATATAATCCTAACTGACTTGGTCTGTCCTCTTATGACAGTCTCGCCATCTCAGGAATGAGCGTCGCAAACCTTTGCTGCACTCCCTCCATAGCAAGAACATCCTTCCTCAGACAAGGACACCAAAACTGCACACAATACTCCAGGTGTGGCCTCACCAATATAAATGGTGGTTCCCCAATATACATTGGGGGTCCGAACCGGGTACCGTAGCATAATGTTACAATTTGAAAATCAATGCGGAGGAGCATAGCACTCCCGTTCAGAAATTAAAATGAACCCTCAGTAATGATAAGAAATCTTTATTTACAATTCTTTGTTTTTCTTCTGGATTTTTAAAATCTCTGCATTTGATTCTATTGTTCTTCATTTCTGTTTCTCTACATATCTCAGTAAATTTGCATTTTGTTGGGGCACAGAGAGTGCTAGTTTTTTAATGTGCCTTTGTGCAATCCTTCCCGCCTTCAGCGGGCAGCAGAATAACATTGCACTGGAATTTGATTTGTGCATTAACATGAAAATGTTAATTGGTAAATGAACACTCATGTAGTGGCAGAATTCCAAATAGATATTTGTAGTAGTTATTAAATTTAACTTCCTCCTTGACTAAGTAGAAAATAAATTATTTGCAAATGTGTTTTACTACAGTATAACTAAACTTACTGGATCTTTTTTCTCACCATTCACAGAAGCAATCTGGCCTGACAGTGTCTTCAAAGACATCATACAGTGTCTTTGATTTGACCAATGCAAGTTGATGCATCTGTTAATAAAATGTGAGAAACCAAATAAATTTAAGTAATTTTCAATTCAGAAAGAGCTTACAAACATTTATTTAAACCAACCCGTTTGACTTAAATGGCTTCTCCCCTATCATGATCCTCCTTGAATGGACTCTATTCCAAAACCAGTGTTTGATGTAACCTAGGCATGTGAAGCTAGTTTTTAACCTATTGTGCAGCTTGACCGAGTTGGAGAAGCCAACACCTTGCTAAATCCCCATCTCACTTCAACTTGTGCCATTTCTCTGATTCCCTGAACTTCTGCTGAAATCAGTTAGTTGAAAGAACCCCTGTGGAAATTCAATCAATGGTTTCTTCTCAATTCTAGTGAACAGTTGTTACCTCTTGCATTCGGTTTTATCTTGATTTATTACCATCTCCAATTTCAAATTGAGCCCACGCATCTCACCCATTGCTAAACATTCTGAAGAATCTTTTACACCAGACATTTTTTGGTCAAATCCGTTGTACAGTCCTCTAGGGAAAATTAGAGCTAAGCATTTAAGCATGATCTCAGAATGCATATTTTTGCACAAGGATCAAATCTGCATCTCCCCCAATGAGGGTTGTGGCATGAGGAGTGAATAGAAAATATCACGATTGAGATTGATTGACCTCTGTTTTGTGAACATATGTAGTGGTTAGGGTCCAAGACGAGGGACGGTTATAGATCAGCTATGAATTAATTGAGTGGCAGAGCAGGTTTGAGGGGCTGATCGGCCTACTCCTGTGTCTGTTCATAAATGGCGTCCTCATTATGGGTCGTTTCTTCACACTTAGCAGTTCCAGACCGATCAAAAGAAAGGGATTGTCCGCTGATAAGCAATCTCTCACAACTCTCCTACTTCAATCTCTGCTGGAGGTTTTTATAATTTTAAATTTATTTGGTATTTTACTATTGCTCTAGTCATTATCATTTGCAATTTAGTGTGGCCAATCTACCTACCCTGCACATCTTTGGGTTGTGGGGGCAGAACCCAAGCAAAAACAGGGAGAATGTGCAAACTCCACACGGACAGAAACCCAGAGCCAGGATCGAACCTGGGACCTCGGCACCGTGAGGCTGCAGGGCTAACCCACTGCGCCACCGTGCTGCCCCCTCCCAGGATTTCTTAACTATTGTAATCACTCAAACTAAATCAGCTTCATATCACTCGGATGAACTTCCTAATTTGCCTTGTCTATATTTTAATCTTATTGGTATTGTTCACCTTGAATATCACCTTTTTCTGACAATATGAACTCTGTTTTGTAAGGATAGATTATTGGTTAACCAGTTTAGAAAAACTTCACATCACTCTGGCTCCTACTCTCCAATGTTGTGCCTGATGGCACCATAAATATTGCCGGTCCTTCCATTTTGGTTGCATGTTTATGTTTAATAAATCAAGTTGAATGAATAAATATTTAATATTTTTATGAAGCCAAGAAAAATAGAAGAGGTTATGGCAAAGATCAGTTACAGTTATTTCTAGAAAGTCAAGACCATAGCCTTTTGGAAATTGCAGAAGTGATAGTTACACTGTAAATAATTTGTATTTATCACATGGAAAAAAGAAAGAATACTGTGACTAAGCAGTGAAAATAACAGATTTTTGACTATTTTCGATTGAAGAGATTTGGAATTGTGTTCCTGAAAAGTATTTACAATGGTCCAATTTATTATCCTGTAGAAAGCTTTAAATATACATACGAATATTTCATAATGTAACAATTTTAAGGGACAAAAATGTAAAGTAAGATATGATGCTGCTGTTTTCCGCCTCTACTCCATTAAAGATGTCGTGTTCCCCTGAATAAAGCCATGGCTTTGTCCATTGACAGGAAAAATTAGGCTATCTGGCAGACGTGCTGACCTGCTCGCCCTGTGTGGTTTGTGCAGATTTCAGGAGAGGCCCCGTCTGCAGCTCTGCTCCACAAGGAGCTGCTCACTGGACAGATTGAAACTAACAGAGACCTCCTTGTTCTTCCAACCTTCCTAGGCTTGGAAAGTGCATCTCATGGAAGAGACGGCTGTAAAATGAACCCTCGCAGGATGCAGACGTTACAGAGGGCCCAGCAACTCCAGCACGGTAAAATATTTTGTATAAATCAGTCGCCTTAAGAGTCAGATTTTAACCATTTCATCAATTTGAAGCATGTACATGAGAGCAAAATGTATATGCTTCCTACAATCAAAAGGATTTGTGTAATGACCTGGGAATTTTCTTGTGTTGCTGAAGAAGGGCATTCTGATTAAAATGTCTGCTGCAACAGTCGTTTTACAACTATAAATCCAGTAACATAGTGAAAACAGACACTTTTGGCTGTGGCTGGCTCGTCCAGCATTTATTATTCATCCCTCATTGCACTCGAGTAGGTGGTGATGAGCCGTCTTCTAGAATCACTGCAGTCCATGTAGGGTAGGTACACACAAAGTGCTCTTAGGGAATTCCAGAGCTTTTACCCAGCTTTGTTTTTGTAATTTCCCCTTTGGAAAGAGTGGTGGAGGATTCCCAAGCCGATTATTGGCCCATCTAACCACATTATGGATGCTCCTTCCATAGCAGGATACAACTAGTGGAGAATTTTCCCCCATTGTTCCAGTTGACTCCAGTTTTACTTGGGCTCTTTTTTAATTTAGAGTAGCCAATTCTTTTTTGTTCCAATTAAGGGGCAATTTAACATTGGCAGTTCACCTACCGTGCACATCTTTTTGGGTTGTGGGGGTGAGATCCACGTAGACACAGGGAGAATGTGCAAACTCCACATGGACAGTGACCCAGGGCCTCGGTGCCGTGAGGCTGCAGTGCTCACCACCGTGCTGCCGCCTTACTCAGGCTCTTTAATGTTACACTCAGTCAAATGCTGCCTTGATGTCGCACTCGGGGGCAGCACGGTGGCGCAGTGGGTTAGCCCTGTTGCCTCACGGCGTCGAAGTCCCAGGTTCGATCCCGGCTCTGGGTCACTGAGTTTGCACATTCTCCCCGTGTTTGCGTGGGTTTTGCCCCCACAACCCAAAGATGTGCAGGCCAGGTGGATTGGCCATGCTAAATTGCCCCTTAATTGGAAAAAATTAATTGGATACTTTAAATTTAAAAAAAAGAGAGCAGTCACTCTCATCTCATTTTGAGCCAACTAACTGGCTTTTATAAACTATATGTAGATGGGGGTTCAGTTTAGATCAGATATTACATTGGAACTGTCTGCTACAACAAAGCCACTGGCCTTCCCTTTATCTCTGATTTCAATCTGACAAAGTACAATGAAGACAATATACATCTTCAGATTTCTTTGAAAATAGCTCTAAGCTAACATTGTTTTAACACCATTGACAAGGTGTTGTATAGGAGGCAGTTAAATAAGTGCCCCTGGGTAAGATACTGGCATGGATAGAGGATTGGCTGACTGGCAGAAGTCAGAGAATGAGGTTAAAGGGGTCTTTTTCAGGGTGGCAGCCAGTGACTAGTGGTGTGCCTCAGGGCTCAGTTTTGGGACCACTTTTCACAATATACAGATGATACAAGGAAATGCAGAGGGACAGGTAGTATTAAGGAAGCAGGGGGGCTGCATGAGGACTTAGACAGGCTAGGAGAGTGGGCAATGAAGTGGCAGATGGAACACAATGTGGCAAAATGTGAGGTTATGCATTTTGATAGGAAAAATGGAGGCATAGACTATTTTCTAATTGGGAAAAGGCTTTGGAAATCAGAAGCTCTGGTCAGACCCCATTTGGAATATTGTGAGCAGTTTTAGGCCCTGTGTTTAAGGAAGGGTATGCTGGCCTTGGAAAGGGTCCAGAGGAGGTTCACAAGAATTATCCCTGGAAAGTAGAGCTTGTCATTTGAGGAGCAGTTGAGGACTCTGGCGAGGATGTTCCCACTAGTAGGAAACATTAGAACCTGAGGCCACAGCCTCCGACTCCAAGGATGATCCTTTAAAACTGAGGTGAGGAGGAATTTCTTCAGCCAGAGGGTGGTGAATCTGAGGAACTCCTTGCCGCAGAAGGCTGTGGAGGCCAAATCACGGAGTGTCTTTAAGACAGAGATAGATAGGTTCTTGATTAATATGGGGATCAGGGATTATGGGGAGAAGGCAGGAGAATGGGGGTGAGAAACACATCAACCATGATTGAATGGAGACACAGACAGGGCTAAATGTCCTAATTCTGCTCCCATGTCTTATGGTCTTATAAGACTCATCTTTGTCGACACGGAGTGCCAAGCAAGCAAACTGAAAAAAATCCTGCTGCAAGTTGGTAATTAAATTGAATGGTATAGCCTAATTCGTTGTTCAGTTCCAAATGCATTGAAAGACCTTGTCGATGGGGATCCATCCACAGACAATAGCAGCAATTGTCCCGCCGATCATAGACAGTACAAGATGTGTATTTAAAATCTTTAGAAATAGTGAGCATAACTAATTTTAACTATGTGTGTGACAGCCAACATGAAAAGATCTAATGATCTATAATCAATAAAAATGCTTAATTTTTGACACCTGCAATTCGGTATAATGTTCCCCAAGGAGGCAACCACTAGTTTGCTGAGTGAGTGCACTAAACTTGCCGGTCAGTGGCCTTAGTGCAGAAGAATCCTTTTGACCCTGGTTTATAATTTTTCTGTTTCCAAGCCCTATCACAGTTAACTTGGCTCACTTTAGCTCCCTAATAACTTAGGGACTTGGAGTTACACTGCAGTTACATTTTTTTGCTTTTTCCATGATTTTTCTTTTGTGTTTACTTTTCCTCCTAGTTTTTCTTTGGCCATGTTACAGCTTGGCAACTGTTATTGTGAGGCCTGATTTAGCAACTAGTACAAAATTCACCAGCTTATCTCAAGCAACTTGATATATTCCCCCATTGAAATAAATGATAACAGTATGAACAGAAATCTTCAATAAAAGCAATTAAATGTATTTTTTTTTTTATTTGAACAGCAAAGTCTGGAACTGTGGCTACCTCTAGGCCGGGCCTGGCGGGTGTTAAAGGACGTTCCCCATCCTCCGGCAGCAAAATTCCTGCTCCAAGAGCTGGCTTAAACAAAACAACAAGCATGAATCCAAGCCGACGATGAAGTCGCAGCACCCAGAAGACAAAATACAGCAGCAAACCAAACATAGACTCTGCATCATGAACACTGAACTGTCGGATTGTAATGTCATTTATGAACCCACACAGGACTGAGAGATAATATGATGGGTGCAAGGCTGCCCCTTGAACAGAACATGCGGCTGACTGATTGGAGCCATTTTGCTGTCTGTGAAACATCCATTCCATCCAGGCTAGACTCCCAACTTAATTCCTTAAAGCATTCCATTGGTACTGAAGAAGTTTTTTAATGAAATGATTAAGCATCATTTAAAAGAAAACAGCACTGTAAAAATACAAGTTCAGGAGTTATTTCACAGCCCATTCACGTGTTGTGTTACAGAAAATTTCAATTTACTGAATTCCATTGTTTCCCCATTTGCTTTCCATTCATGCAAAAATTTCAGAAGAAATATGAACCCACTATTGTGGATTGATCAATTACAGCAGTTTTTAGCATATATTGTTGATGCTTATGCAGAATTATTCCTTTTTAAGCTGCCCATATAAATAATGATTTTATTTGCGGCAGAATATCACGTGGTTTGTTGAGGTGCTGCATTATGAAAATTGGACTTCAGTTCAGAGATAAAAGAATGCTTTTGTCCAAATGTTTGAGTAACTTGTAGCCCATTAGGGAATTGAGCTCATCATGACCAGATCAGTCATTCACTGTCAGAGACTGAAAGCTAGGGCTTCACTGCAAAAAATTATCCCTGAAATAATTGGTTATAGCAAACTAATTATATGCAATAAATCTGAAGCAAACACTTCTGTGAGTCTGACAGTGGAGCTTAATTTGAGATAGATTGAGAAATGCTGCCATCTGGAACTCCCACTACAGTTCTTTCATGTATCTGTAGCCTACAAGTCTGATTGCTGCTTCTATGTGAATAGAATCATTTAGAGTGGAGTGAGGCGACATAGCTTTGCTTCTGTAAACACTTAGCAAGAAAAATATTGATGGTACAAATGCATTAGGGAGACCCATGAGGGAACTTAAAGGACTGTTTTTTTAAATGTTAAATAACTTCATAGCTGAAGTGTTTAGTAAAGCATTAATTGGGAACAAAAGCAAACTTAGAGCCCATCTGATTTTTCCATCTATTTAAATTGCACAATGGTTATTAAACACCACCAAGCACAATGTGGGAATGAATACTTGCCCAAAATCTAGAATCTCAAAGATGTGGCAGAAAATCGTCACAGTAAATTCCCGAATAGTGAAGCCTTTGAATCTCAGCATGTTCGCTTGCAATGCTCACCACTTGTTGAAAATGATTCCAGAATCCCAACAATTACTTCCCAAATTATGTTGGGGGCAGCTTTGCCCCCAAAAATCATGTGTTTAAATGTTCATGACATAGTTTAGTAACTATCAAAGATTCTGGGTGGCATTGTGTTTTTAACACATCTAAAAATAAATGACAGTTGCCTGTTGGCTCATATTTGTTGGAAACCACAAAACCCCAGTTTAAAGATGAAACTGAAATGCTTTGGTTCTTGCATGAAAAATTTTAATATTGTGTGAAATGCTATCACATAGCTGGAGCAGAGAATTTTTTTAATTTACTATTTTACTTGATTACCAACTGTTGCTGAATGTTTTGAGCTGTTCAATATTGCACCGTGCAAAATTCCGGTTTGTAATGTAGGGAGGAATGCAAACAGTGAGAACAGGGTTGCAGCGAAATGGGGTATATGGTTTCCAGCTTGGCAAAGGCCCAAGCAGAGAAGCTACCTAGCAAGTGGGCCTTGGTGCTTTGTGCCCAGCCCCCTCACATTGGAGAAAAGGGGAGGATCAGGTAGCAAGCACATAGAGAATGGAAAATGGGAAAATATCCTCCCCCAAAAACCAGGTGCTATCGGGCAAGTCTTCGGGTTAGTCTGCTGGTCGGCAGAAGACCCTAAAACCACTTCTCTGTGCCGAGCAGGCCAACTGCAGTGGTCGGCTTTCCTCATCCAAATTCTGGGCTCAGGCCTCTGCCAACAGGAGGCCAGCAGTAAGGTATTTATGCTGAGACCTCAATCCAGGCCTGACCCCACACCGAGGACAGAGGAAGGATTTGCATCCATATTAGCAAAAGTAATGCAGCTAAGTGCTTAAAAAGTATGGTGAAAATGTTTAAAACCTGCAACTGGCCAACCCAAAAATTGCATGAATCCTAAGAACCATCAAGAGTAATAAATACATGGGCAGCCTAGACAGGTGAACTGTATTTAAATATTTCTTTTATATTTTTGTTAGCAGGTAAAAATGCTTGTTTTGGACACAAAATCTATTGTGGTCGAAACTGTGCTAAGAGTGAAATTAGGAAGGATTTTGCAGCTTCGTTACCTCAACCATAGTACCACTCTGTTCCCCATAAGCCTGACTAAACTTATTTGGAAACTAGTAAAATTATAAACCAACTATTAACATATCTCCATTGCATAAGGTCTTGGGTAATTCAGGTTAATCTTATTTTTTAAGTCCATGATTCAAAGTATTTTGACAAAACTGAGTGAACTATTTGTCAGGTTTGGGATTTTTGTAAACAATGTATATGATGACAAGTACATCAATTGAAGAGAGCGAGATTGGCCATAATTTGTTCCTAATTCCAAGTGTGTTTAGTTTAAGAATCCAACAGATTTTTCATTTATTTTTTGATGATTTTTTGTACATATCCTTGTTAAATATACATAGTTTCATATTTATTGCTATCTTTCCTGAAATACAGATTATTCCTCCTTCAATTACCAAGTTCAAATTTTGTTAAAGCAGTTTCTATGAGGACATATAATTTGCATTCTCAAGCACACTACACAGCTGTTGGCCCTGCTCTTTGAGGAATAGGGTAATTTTTCTCCATTCTTTTTCTGTGCTTATTTTCACCTTTACCTTCCTTGAAAGTGTTGAATTAATGATGGGGTACAATTTTTTATAGCTGCAGGTGACCGTCCCATGTCTTGCCCAAGTGAACATTGTTCATGTATCCACCAGTCTGTCACCCTTACTTGAGTACACACTTCCGGAAAAGGTCATTGAATGGTGCTCATAAGCTGTTTCCATGATAGATTGTTCTTCCTTGACCAAGGAACAGTGGGGCTAGTTGCGTCGGGCCCCTACTCCGCAAGGACCACTGATTTAATGGAATTTCAATAATTTTTTTAAAATTTATAATCTTTACTGGCACAAGTAGGCTTGCATTAACACTGCAATGAAGTTACTATGAAAAGCCCTGAGTCGCCACATTTCGGCACCTGTTCGGAACAGAGGGAGAATGAAGAATGTCCAATTCACTTAGCAGCATGTCTTTCGAGACTTGTGGGAGGAAATTGGAGCACCCGGAGGAAACCCACGCAGACACACGGAGAGCATGCAGCCTCCACACAGACAATGACACAAGCCGGGAATCAAACCTGGAGCCCTGGAGCTGTGAAGCAACAGTGCTACCCACTGTGCTACCATGCTGCCCATAATCTGTATGATTTAGTAAGCTGCTAGGAAAACGGCAGCGCCACTAAGTCCAGTTGTGTTGCCTGTATTATTTTGCCACATTGCACAAGAATCAAGAGAATTGTCCATTCCCAGGCCAATGCAGCTTGCCCTCTCTTTATTCTCACTTCACTTTTTTCTGAATTAAAACAAATATTATAGAACTCTCAAGGAAACTCTGAAAGACAAGCCTATGAGAGCATCGAATTGAGATATCACTGTATGCAATGAGAACATGCAATTAGATGAAGTTTCATATTCAGCAGGTTAAACAGCATGAATGTCACCATAGACCTGGAGGACCATAGGCTGCTGTACCCTTTCGGGAGAGAGCTGACTGGTGGTGATTTAGCCTGAGGGGCCACCATATCTCAGGCGAGGGACAGATTTTAACAGGCAGAGCCTTCACGGATAACCTCAGCCGGCACAGGAATTGAACCCACACTGTTGTCATCACTCTGCATCACAAACCAGCCATCCGGTCAACTGAGCTTATCAACCTCCCTCCTATAAGCATATATTGCATAAAATATTCTGAAATCTGACTGTTTCCATCTGCTTAGGAGATATGAAACTTGGAGGGCTTTGGTTGACTTCCACCTCTTGTGTGAACGCATTTCACGTAAATTATTCTCTTCATTAAGATGCTGAATTTCCGGCCAGGTTAATTGACCACTGCCAGCAAAATGCTGTCCAGGATCCTGCCATTTTGCTGAATTGCAGTTGATTCCCAGTTTTAGTCCCAATAGGAGTTGGCGGAGGAGAATCATCAGCCTCCGCCAAAAGATTAATTCCAGCGTCACAAATAATTATTTTCCTGGGACCATAATGCTGTGGGACTCTCCTTCACCTCCTCTGCAATATATAGTTTATTGAAAGTGAATCTTTTTGCCAAATCACAAATTATTGATCCATCATCCTGTACTGATTTCTTGGTCGTGTCTTAACTTAAACTGTGTGCCTTGACCTTTCCCCATCTTATTCAGGTGCAGTGCCGACATTTTTGTAAAAGGGTTTTCTTGTGACAAAAATAGATTGTTGGCCCAATGGAAATAGGCAGTACAATAATGCCTTTGTATGCTCCTCTGCATACACTTAATTGGATACTCAATTGGTCCAGTTGCTGCCTATGAATGATGTAGGGTACCCAAACATGAATAACGGAATGAATATTTTGAATAGATGTGCTACATTGTTTAAGCACTGATTTGTACAGAATTTTTTTTAACATATATATTTTATTCTCCTTTTTCACATTTTCATCCAAATTTACACCCACTATCAAACAATCAACGGTAACAAATGTCAATCCCCTGGCCATCAATTCCTCCCTCCCGGTGGGCAGCACGGTGGCGCAGTGGGTTAGCCCTGTTGCCACACTGCGCTGAGGTCCAGGTTCGATCCCGGCTCTGAGTCACTGTCCATGTGGAGTTTGCATATTTTCCCCATGTTTGCGTGAATTTCGCCACCACAACCCAAAAATGTGCAGGCTAGGTGGATTGGTCACGCTAAATTGCCCCTTAATTGGAAAAAAATGAATTGGGTACTCTAATTTTTTTTTTAAAACAGTTCCTCCCTCCCACCAACCTCCTAACAACCCTCAGCATTTTAAATATGAACATTAAAGAAAAGGATTCAGGAATCCACCTTTACATACTCACCAGCAAAATATACAGTCCAACTCCCCACCCCCCATGTTCGATGTCATCCAATTCTTGAAAGTACATAATAAACAACAAGCCCATGAATTGTAGAATCCTTCCCCTCAACTCAAACTTCACCTTCACGAGTGTTAACAACTCCAACAGATACCCCTGCCACACCAGGGCACAGGGTGGAGAAACTGACCTCTACCCCAACAGGATCTTCCTTCGGGCGATCAGCGAGGTGAAGGCTAAAACATCTGCCTCCGCAACCCGCTTCCAACCCCAGCCAATCCAATACCCCGAATATGGCCTCCAGAGGTCCTAGCTCAAACCTCACGTGTACCACCTTTGAAATTGCACTGAACACCTCCTTCCAATGCCCCTCCAGCTTTGGACAAGACCAAAACATAAGAACGTGGCTTGCGGGTGATTTGCACAGAATTTGGTATTGCCATGCTATTGCCTTAGACGAGGAAATCAAATCAAATCAAAATAACCCAGATACCCATAATTAATATTTTCAGCTGGGAAGTAATTGGTAACAGTTTTATAGGTCTGACTTATTTTTGTTCGTATTCTTATCCACAACTATACATGTTACATAAGTCACCAGTTTATGGATCACACTTAGTATGGGATACCTGCCCCATTAGATGCAAGCGACAAGAGACTACACTGCTCCAAAGGCAAGTTTATTGTTTGCAGTTACTGTCTTTTCTCTGATTTTAACAATTACATGTTTTTTGTTTTAGACTTATGCAATACATTAAATGATTTTGATGCTGAATTACTTTGTGAATGTGTTGTATTGGTGTACTTTTCTTTTATATCGTTATGTGCTCATGTTTAATCAGCCACAAGACAATTTAGATTATTTTATTAGAGCATCAAATGATTTTTGGCAGCAGAACAGAGATATTGGAAGTCTCCAGGTTCCTATAGAAGCCTTATGCCGATAGAAAGGGTTCTGCTGAAAATATGCACAATGACACCTTAAGATAAGGATAGTCCTGTTTTCCAAATGAGGATGGATCATCAGCCAAATGGCAGAGCGCTGGGTCATCAATCTCTGACTCCCAGTTAGTTCAGGCGCAAGCATCTGATGTGAGAAAATGTTCAGTGGCATTTTCGAGGCAAGTGGAAATCGGCCAACAAGCCATGAAAGAAAGATTTTCCTTTTTTTTTCCGAGATGGGTTTTGAGGAGAGATCTTAAAGGAGGAAAGTGAAGTGGAGGTGTAAATAAATTAAACGATTTTCAAAGTTATGTTACTTCGGCCAATTTCTCTAGATCTTGGTCCTTGCAAGTAGCAATACGGAACAGAAATACTTGCACCCTACGGAAAGGGGAACCAACCCTGTTCTCCATGAGCATATTGTCAAAAGTTAATTGCACAGCATTACTGTATACTGATTACAAAACAAGACCACAGCCCACACAATCCTGTCTCTACACCAGAGGGTGGAGTACTTCTGGCATTGAAAAGTAAGTGACCGCAGTTGTTCTTTTGATTTATAGAGAAAACCAATAAATTTAATTTACATGTGGGAGTTCCCTTTACTGCTAAAAGGACTGAGGCTTATAAACTCTTATGTTCTGCTGCCAGAGTTTATTGCATGTTCTGAATAAGGCATCGATCCAGAATGTCTTGGGTATTAGTGCATGAAAATCAGAAATACTGAACCTACATCAATTAGTTTTACTCATTGATAAATAAGGAAATCCCATTGGTATTTCTGTAGTTTGCACTGGATCTCTAGGGCTTCTATTTATTCCATTGTGTTGGTATCAAAATTGTGCATATTTTACATCCTCTAAACCAGCTAGTAAGACATTTTTAAAATCAAATAATGTTTTCAGAAATTGTAGCTTATGCATGTTGATTATGATCTGACTTAAGATAATCACTTCAGAGAATTTTATTCTAATTTAAAGCACACAGCAAGATATTTTAGGGCCACAATAATAAGTATTTGCACAGATGTATAAAATGAGGAATAAATATTTAATTTGGAATTTACGTCTGGTGATTTTTTTTTTACAAGCTCACACTTCATACAAATTGGAAATGGTAAAGTTGAGTGACATGGTAAGAATTTTATCACCTACATATGAAACCACAAATAAAAATTGTTTAACAGGTTGAAAAAGTGTTCCCTACCACGTGCGGATCAAGTATGTCCATGATCTGTGCTGACTTAATGATCTTAATCTAGTTGATCTTAATCTCAATAACTTGACACCGGGAACTGGGCAGAATTGTCCATCGGGCAGCACGGTAGTATTGTGGATAGCACAATCGCTTCACAGCTCCAGGGTCCCAGGTTCGATTCCGGCTTGGGTCACTATCTGCGGAGTCTGCACATCCTCCCGGTGTGTGCGTGGGTTTCCTCCGGGTGCTCCGGTTTCCTCCCACAGTCCAAAGATGTGCAAGTTAGATGGATTGGACATGATAAATTGCCCTTAGTGTCCAAAATTGCCCTTAGTGTTGGGTGGGGTTACTGGGTTATGGGGATAGGGTGGAGGTGTTAACCTTGGGTAGGGTGCTCTTTCCAGGAGCCGGTGCAGACTCGATGGGCTGAATGGCATCCTTCTGCACTGTAAATTCTATGATGTTACCTAATCGGTTAAATGCTGGTAGAAGTGCCCAAGCCAGATGAAAATGGGAATGACTCATTGAACTATGTTAGTTCCCAACATTACACAACTATCTGTTAGTATCTTCTGTCACTGATGAGCAACAGCACATGTTACTTTCCAAACAGTATTGGGGGGAATAAAAATTCAGGAATGATATATATTGCTGGTAAAGTGTAAATAATGTATTTCTTGTTGAGTAAAAAGACATTAAACGTTTGAATTTTAATGGGTGCCTGCATCTACATAATATTTTTATTAAACTTTACATTTTATACACTCTATAAAGAAAGATGCAGCGGTCACAAGTTCTTTTCTGCGCTCCCTCCCCCCCCCAAATAGAGTCCTTTACTTGGCCCTTTACCGTGGGTAGTTGTCTGCTGTTTATATCTGGGCAATGTCCTCCTTCTCCATCCCTCCCCACACCTCTCTTTATCGCTTGGCCTCCCACCTCACCCACCACCCTATCCTGTTGTCAGCCTCCCTTTTGAGGGTTCTCTTTATTGTGATCTAGTGTGAGGCCCTCTAGCCCCCCCCCCCCCCCCACATCTACTTTCTGTCTGCTCCCTGCGTTCCCGTTGGCTCCCGTGCGTAACCTCCTCCCCCACTCCATTGGTTGTTGGGTTCGAACAGATCAAACAAGTTAGTGAATAGCCTCCATATTTTGTGGAAGCCCCCTTCTGACCCTCAGATGGTGAACTTCCATCTTCTCCAGGTGGAGAAATTCCGACAGGTTTGTCAGCCAGTCTGCAACTGTGGGTGGTGCTGCTGATCACCAACCAAGCAGGATTCTCCGGCAGGAGATCAGGGAAGTAAAAGCAAGGGTGTCAGCCCTCTTCCCCATAAGTAGTTCTGGCTCATCCGATATCCCGAAGGTTGCCACTCTTGGGCTCGGCTCCACCCTCCACAACCTTGGACGTCGCCTCAAAGAAGGTTGTCCAGAACCTGATAAGTCGGGCACGCCCAGAACATGTAGGCGTGGTTAGCCAGGCACATTTAGTTAGCCCATTCACGTTTGTCTTCCACCTCCGGGAAGGACCTGCTCATTCAGGTTCTTGTCTGGTGTGCTCTGTGCACCACTTTTAGCTGCATGAGGCTTAACCTTGTGCAGGTGGAGTTGACCCTGCTCAGTGCTTCACTCCAGAGTCCCCACCCTATTTCCATCCTGAGCTCTTCCTCCCATTTTTCCTTTGTTTTGTCCAGTGGGGAGCATGTCCTTTCTAAAAGTCGTTGGTACAGGTCCCCACTATTCCCCTTCCCCGACTGTCTGCGTCCAGTCATTCCTCTAACATCGTGTTTCTCGGGGTCCTTGGGTATATTGTCGCCTCCTTGCGGAGAAAGCTTTTGATCTGCAGATGTTGGAGTTCGTTCCCGTTCCATAGTTTCAGTCTCTGTCAGCTCCTCCAAAGTCGCTAATCTGTCCTCCGTGTAGAAGTCCCTAACCGTCAATGTCCCCCCACCCCACCCCACCCTGTCCTGTCTCCACCTCTTAAAGGTGGCGTCGAGCATGTGGAAACCTGTGGTTGCCGCAGATGGGGGCCATGGTGGGTAACTCGGTCAGACCGAAGTGCTGTCTCATCTGGTTCCAGGTTCTCAGTGTTGCGACCACCACTGGGCTAGTCAAGTGTTTTGCTGGTGGGGATGGGAGTGCTGCCGTGGCGAGGGCCCAGAGCGTTGTACGGGAGGACTCCTCCATCCTCGCCCCCTCTGTATTTGGGTCCTTCACCGATCACCTCGCTCTTTCGGCTGTGGTAGTGGTAGTTTTGCAGGGCCAGGTCTCCCATACTACTTCTCCTTTTGTAGTATTGTTTTGAGGATCCTTGAATTCTCTCTCTCTCTCTCTCTCTCCCCACCCGCCCACCCACAAATGCCATAATCATTTTGTACATTGCCTGGAAAAAAGCTTTGGAGATGTCGTTTAGTATGGATCTGGAGAGGGACCTAGGCAGTTGCCCAGGTTGACTGTAGCCTGAGAAGGCCCCAAACTCTCCCAAGAGCGTCATGACTTCCTTCATGCTGTTTTGCGGGTCCGAGATGTAGAGGAGCAGGTCATCCGCATAGAGCGAGACTCTGTGCTCTCTGCCTCCTCTTTGGATTCCCTTCCAGCCTCCTGCCTCTTGCAGGGCGATTGCCAGCGGCTTAATTGCCAGGATGAACAAGAGTGGGGACAACAGGCATCTCTGCCTTGTGCCTTAGTGCAGCTGGAAGTACTCAGAACTGGTGGTGTTGGACCGTATGCTCGCCTTGGGGATGTTGTACAAGAGATTCACCCATGAGGTGAATGCTGTCCCCAGCCCGAACCACTCTAGCACCTCATCTAGGGTGACACGGTAGCACAGTGGTTAGCACAGTTGCTTCACAACTCCAGGGTCCCAGGTTCGATTCTCGTCTTGGGTCGCTGTGGAGTTTGCACTCTTTTCCCGTGTCTGTGTGGGTTTCCTCTGGGTGCTCTGGTTTTCTCCTGCAGTCCAAAGATGTGCAGGCCAGGTGGATTGGCCATGCTAAATTGCCCTTGGTGTTCAAAAAAGGTTGGGTGGGGTTATGGGGATAGGGTGGAGATGTGGGCCTAGGTAGGGTGCTTTTTCCAAGGGCTGGTGTAGACTCCATGGGCCAAGTGGCCTCCTGCATTGTAAAGTTTATGATTTTCAGTGAGGTAATTCTACTCTATTCCATTGAAGGCCTTTTCTGCGTCCAGGGAGTGATCACCTCTGGTGTTCTCTGAAGGTGGAGGTGGGTCTCCTAGGCGACTGTTGCAAAATATTGAGGGCAACGGTGGAGGAGCAGGGGAACACCTCAAGAGGGCAGAACCTGCAAAGAGTGGGCCTGCCTGAAGGAGTGGAGGCTGTGAGTGCCACGAGATACGTCTCAAAGATACTGACGGGGCTGGAGGCGGAGGGGGTGCTAAGATAAGGCCCCTGAAGTGGACAGAGCACACAAGTCCCAGAGGCAGAAGCCTAGAAGTGGGGAGCCACCGTGGGCGGTGATTGTGGGACTCCAGAAATTTGTATCGAAAAATATGATCTTGCATTGGGCCAGGGAGAAACACCTGTGAATGGAAGGGGAACAATGTCTGAATATACCATGACATTGGAGCCTAGTTGGTGAAACGACCGGCAGGGTTCAACAAGTCCAAGGAGGTGCTGTATCCGTGGGGCTTAGGTTTGGGGTGCTCTACCCAGCAACATTATGGGTGACATTTGAAGGCCAGGAATATTATTTCAAAGCTCCAGAAGCAGACGAGGACATCATCAAGAAGCATAAACTGGGGAAGAACTGAGCGGCCACTGTTGGGGAACTGGGGTGCTGGCATTTTGTAACGGTTGGGAATACATTTGAAGTAGGGATTGGTGGTTTTCCGTTCCCTCTGGTTTGGAGGGGGTCCTTTTTTTGGGTTTGCTGTTGACTGTTGGGATTGTAAGGGCTGGTCGGGGTGAAACGTTTATGTGACGATAGTTCCCACTCTCTCTCTCTCTCTTCCCCCCCCCCCCCCCCCTCCTGTTTTATGGGGCTGTTTGTGTTTAGCGTTTGTTTGCTTTCAGGGAGGTGACCTGGAGTTCAGGGGGAGTCTTTGTTTGGGTGTGAGAGGGTAAGGTCAGCAGGGAGCCTTTTTCCCTGAGCAGAGGAGTGGGGTGGGGGTAGTGGAGATCATTGGGAGGAGTCTTTGGGCAGGGGCTGCCACGCTAGCAAGTAACGCTGGTGAATGGAAGTTAAGGCCAAGAGAGGTGACTGTTGGGGTGGGGAGGGGAAGTACAACCTCAAACACACCATTGTTTGCAACAAACTGCCCAGCCTTCAGGAGAACAGCGACCGCGTCACTAACGGCGCGGTTCACTTGTGCTTTTAAAAATCATGAAACCAGCGTCATGGCTGATGAGGGAGAGAGGACTTGGTGAGGAGCAGCTGTGGGCTGCTCGGCCGGACACTGGCCAGGGGCGGGGGGAGGGGGGGGGTGCGACAGGGGAACAGGCCGAGTGGCCAGGGTGACCCCCCTCCCCCACGGGACTGGGGCGATGCCCAGCCACAGACAGCTATTCCTGCGGCCTGCACGGCAGCCACCATGCTGTGCACCCACTGACCACCCACCTTGGTACCTGGTTCTGCAGAGTGACACCGGCCGTGTGGGTGCCCCACCCCTGCACCCCGACCTCCGCCATTCTCCCCTCAACCTGGCCATCACCTGCCGGCCGGACATCAGGCAGCCCACTGTGGACCCTATGGGGGCGCTGGGCGGGGGCCTCTGAGTGTACCATGGGCAGTGGCAGCCGACCGTACCACTGGCACAGGGAGCAGAGCCATAGGCCCCCACGGGGCTGACCACCAACGGGGCCAGGGGTGCAGATACGGAATGGGGAGGGCATGCAGGGGCCACCATGTCGACCATTGGAGCTGGTTGGACATGGGGTGGAAGCACCATGCTAACATGTCGGCCTTTCACCCTATGCAGACAATGGATATTGGAATTCAACCAGCTATGGTGGCCTCCCTGCTAGTTGCCGCAGCCCTGGGGGATGCACTGCGGCTGTACGAGCTGGAGCTGCTCAATGAGGAGGAGAAAGCTGCAACAGTGGAGCCTGCTGCAGAGGAACAGGAGGCATCCGCCCAGGATGGAGAACCAGCTGCCGCATGAGGCCTCGTGTACCGGCAGCGCCTGTCATTCGAGGACCAGCCGGACCGGGCATGCTATCGAAGACTCTGGCTGACCAGGGAGACGGTGTGGCATATCTGCCAGATCATGGCACACCTGGCACCACGGGAGTGTGGGAGGACACCTGCGCCCAGTGGCCATCAAGCTGGTGGTCACCCTGACCCCTGACCCTTTTCGCCACGGGGTCCTTGCAGGTGGGGTGGGATGGAGGGGGGGGATGCGGGGGGTTTCGGTTATGGCACTGGCTGGGGGGTGTTTCCAGTTGTGGCACTGGCTGGGGGGGCAGGAGGTGGGGGGGGGGGGGGATTCCAGGTGTGGCACTGGCTGGGGAGGAGGAGGGCTGGAGGCGTGGGGGGGGGGGGGGGGGGGGGGGCGTTTCCAGCTGTGGCGATAAAGATAATTATATTCAACTTGGAAATCGTGACTCAGCCTCCCACAGATGCTGCCAGATCTGCTGAGTGTTTCCAGCACTTTGTTTTTGGTGTTGATGGCCGTGTATTTCTTCATATCATGCGAGGTTTCAAATTGTCTGGTTAGACCGCATCAGCGAAGCTCATGTTGTGTCTCAATCTCCTTCATGAAAACAAATTCATAAACTAATCCAATTCTTCTCTGAACCTTCTGAATCTATTCAGTGCACTTTTGAAGGTTGGTGCCCAATATTCAATTAGAATGCATTGTGATTTTGCTTTACTGATTTGTACTCGCCTGCCCTTGACATGTAATCTTATGATCTTTATTGTCACAAGTAGGCTTACATTAACACTGCAATGAAGTTACTGTGAAAAGCCCCTAGTCGCCACATTCTGGCGCCAGTTCGGGTACACGGAGGGAGAATTCAGAATGTCCAATTCACCTAACAGCGCACCTTTTGGACTTGTGGGAGGAAACCGGAGCACCCGGAGGAAACCCACACAGACACGGGGAGAACGTGCAGACTCTGCACAGACAGTGATCCAAGCCGGGTGTCGAACCTGGGACCATGGCTCTGTGAAGCAATAGTGTTACCCACTGTGCCACCATGCCACCCTAAATCGATCGAGTGGAATTTGAACTTGTGCACCTCTGACTGGGAAGCGAGGGGGCTGCCACTGAGCCTAACCAACAGCCTTCTAGGATAGGTTAACAGAGTGTTTCAATGCGCACATATTGCATCATGCTTCCTGCTCAATTATTCATTACCTTATTCAGCCTTTTTAACAAAAACACATGATTCGCGCCACACTCGAGCAGCTTGCCCCTCGTTTGGTTGCCCTGGGAAAACCTAATCTCTGTAATCAGTGGAGTGCTCCTTTCAAATGCCTTCCGAGCACGTGCTCCAGACCAGTCCAGGGGATGGCCGCCAGAAAGACGTTGTGCAGAGTGAACCCTCAGCAAACCTTGATGGGGTCGAGGTTTCAAAATATCCAATTCACCTAACGGCACATCTTTCAGGACCTGTGGGAGGAAACCGGAGCACCCGGAGGAAACCCACATAGACACAGGGAGAACGTGCAGACCCTTGCCAGGAATCGAACCTGGGACTCTGGAGCTGTGAAGCAACAATGCTACCCACTGTGCTACCGTGCTGCCCACACTAGAGGAAGGATGTGATTGCCCTAGAGAGGGTGTAGAGGTGATTCACCAGAATGTAGCATGGGCTGGAGCATTTCAGCTATGAAGAGAGACTGGTTAGGCTGGGATTGTTCTTCTAATGGGAAGAGAAGGCTGAGGGGCGAACCTGATTGAAGTGTACAAAACTAGGGGTTGATAGGAAGAAACCTTGCCCCTTAGTTGTGCGGTTAATAACCAGGAGGATCAGATTTATGGCAATGTGCAGGAGATTTAGAGGGGGATTTGAAGAGAGACAGTTTTACCCAGAGGGTGGTAGCGTTGGGAACCCTCACAACACTGAAGAAGCATTTAGCTGAGCATTTGAAACACCAAAGCATACAAGCTGCTGCCACTTACGGTACCAAGGACCCGGGTTCGATCCCGCCCCCAGGCCACTGTCCGTGTAGAGTTTGCACATTCTCCCCAAATCCGAGTGGGTTTCACCCCCACAACCCAAAGATGTGCAGGCTAGGTGGATTGGCCATGTTAAATTGCCGTTTAATTGGAAAAAAATAATTGGGTACTCTAAACTAATTTTTTTTTTTAATAAGATGATAAAATGCATTGGCAAAGTAGACGTAAAGCAGATGCTTCCTCTTGTGGGACAATCTAGAATGAAAGGTCACAGATTTAGGATGAGGGTAGCAGATTCAAAACTGAGATCAGAAATTACTTCTCTCAAAGTGTTGCAAATCTGTGGAATTCACTACCTGAGTGTGGTGGATGCTGGGACCTCGAGTATTTTCTTTTTAAGTTTCTATAATTTATTTACTACGAAACTGAATATACAGAGGTAATCAGTACAGCAGAAGCCATGAGCCTGGAAGCAAATTTGCATTGAAACCCATCTGTACTCAATTTCTTGCAAACATGTGGTCTGTTCATCTAGTCTTCCCTCCATTTTTGAGGGCCGGTGGTGCCAATGGCAGACGAGTTTCACATGAGCCCAGTCTACGTTGCAACATAACTCCAAACTGCAACACAGAATGTTACTCGTCCCCAAACGGATAGCATTTCCATATTTGTCATTAGAGTCAGGGCCAGTTGTATGGTGAGCTTGTCTTGTTGCAATTTGAAGAATGCTCCGACCGGACAGTAAGAGCAAGTTCTTGGTTATGATTATGGAGAGCAGGCAGGAAAGTGGAGTTGAGGTCATGAGGAGATCAGCCATGCTCATATTGAATGGCAGAGCAGGCTCGAGGGGCTGAATTGCCTACCTGTTCTTATGTTTCCACTTCTGCCAAACTTTCACCAACCTGAAACTTTAACTGTTTCCCTCTTCCCCAATGCTACCGGACCTGAGTGTTTCCAGCATTATCTTCTTTTTAACTTCAGATTTCCAGCAACCCCAGTATCTTCCCCTTGTAATAGTGTTTTTATTAGTTGTGATTTGTCTTATTAGGAATAATTTCCTGAATGAGGGACTGTAGGTTGAATCATGACCAGATCTAACAGTTGTCTGAGCCATTTCACCAAGTTCATCCTATTTTAGTTTCCTGTATTGCAAAGATTAATTTATTTCAGAAGTGCTTAATTGTCTGCAAAGAGCTTTGGAGGTTGTGAAAGGCGCTGTGTGAATTCAAGTTTTTTTTATTCTGAATTAGATTTCACCCTAATTTATTTCACCTTTTTTTGTGAGCACTATCAAAGAACATCAACTAATAGTTGCAATGTTTTTATCATCACTCTAACTTCCTAAACTTTCTATTTCTGCCCACAAGAATTATTTTCAAACTTTTGTATGAAATATATGACTTGTCATTTACTTGTATTTTGTAAAAATCCGTTTGTTATAAAATGTTATTTTTTATTTTTTTTACATCGAATTTACAGTGCCGAAGGAGGCCATTCTGCCCATCGAGTCTGCACCGGCTCTTGGAAAGAGCACCCTACCCAAGGTCAACACCTCTACCCTATCCCCATAACCCAGTAACCCCACCCAACACTAAGGGCAATTTTGGACACTCAGGGCAATTTATCATGTCCAATCCACCTAACCTGCACATCTTTGGACTGTGGGAGGAAACCGGAGCACCCGGAGGAAACCCACGCACACACGGGGAGGATGTGCAGACTCCGCACAGACAGTGACCCAAGCCGGAATCGAACCTGGGACCCTGGAGCTGTGAAGCAATTGTGCTATCCACAATGCTACCGTGCTGCATCTTCTTATTTAAATTCATTGGTGACGTCATTAGTTCTTGCAAGCTGTGTATATTCATATTTAACCGTCGGGAGTTCTGATTCTTTTGGGTTCCTGCTATTTCAATGTTTTTGAGTCCACACTGTAATTTAAATTTTGCTATTTTTATATATTGAAAAAGATTAACTTTCACAACGCATTTCAACTACCTTTTTGTGGTCAAGTCACCATATTCAAACAGGACCTGTAGATGGGAAATAATTGCAAATAGGACTGAGTTTCTTGGTTATCTTGAAATGGAAAGTTTCACGGTTGCATATTTGTAGACAGGCCTTTACCATAGTGAGAAACCAGAGTCCAGAATTACAAACTGGCTCTCAATTTCATCTTTTGCCTTTCTTTCATTATTTTCCTTCCTCATGGTGTAGTGTTTACTTACTTAAGAAAAAACACAGTTTTAGTTTTCATTAAGGAAAATAAAACTTAAACTACATTGCAAGTCCATGAACCTCTGAAAGAAGGTTCTATATGTTCTATGGAATCCTTTTCCCAAAACTAGGGATATGTTTTGAAGTCACCTATGGGACAAGTCACACATTCTCAGCACTTTCTGTTTTGCTACATTTTGCAAGGGAACACAGCGGAGATTCCTGAATCATTGCTACAGAGATGCCTGATCTCTACTGAAAGCAAAATGCTGCAGAGTTGGGGAATCTGAAATAAAAACAGAAAATGCTGGATAAACTCAGCAGGTCTGTGGAGAGAAACCGAGGTAACGTTTCAGATCCAAATGACCCTGCAGCAGAACTGTTGGCCAGAATCCTCCGGCCGTCTCCGCCGTCCCGCTGACGCCAAAACCCCGTCGTGGATTTCCCGGAGGCTGGAGGTGCATAAACTGGAAAGATTCCGCTGCCAGGCAATGGCGGGCCATCTCCTCCAGGAAACATGCAGTGGGAGGCGCAGAAGACCCCGCCCGTTAACTCTGTTTCAGGACTTCCGGTGATGGTGATGTGCTGAGGGGGGGGACACATCAGGTGGCTGTCCTCCAGACCACAACCAAATAGGCACATTTGGCCGAATTTCACCTGAAAATCCTCAAATTTACCTCAACGGCAAGAAGAAAGCAACAACCACACAAAATGGCGGCAAACGGGAGCTCCAGGGATCAAAGGGACGGCCAATGTGCTGGAAAGGGCCATGAGGAGCAGGCAAACAAGCCGGCAGACTCAGGAGAGATGGTGTTCAACGACCCGAGCATCAGCCTCTACCCACATCCCTCCCCCAATCATCACCTGGAGACAGATGGAAGAGCTTCCTCATGATGGAGCTGGCCGCCATGAAAGAGGCGATCAGGATAGAAACGCAGGTGCAGTCAAAATGGCGGTGACAGAGGCGATGGTCATCTTGCAAAAGACAATCGACAGGCTGGGGAAGAAATGGAAGTGCAGGAGAGGACGATCCTCGACCTGGAAAAAGCCTCGACAGACCAGGACAACAGGATCCTGGAAGCAGAAGTGAAAAGGTCGGTGGTGGCCCAGGGGAGCATAAAGGGGAAAGTCGGGGACCAAGAAAATAGATCCCGAAGGCGAAATATTCGGATAGTGGGCCTAGTGGAAGGCATTGAGGGCAAAGACCTGGCGGGCTACATTGCTGGATAACATGGTCGGGAGAGAAAGCTCCCCCAACCTCCCAGAGCGCGACAGAGCACACAGGTCGCTAAGGCCAAAACCCAAAGCTGAGGGCGATCATCACAAAGCTGTACCGATATCAGGATCATGAGTGGATCCTGAGGTGGGCACGACAGGCAAAAAGGACACAAAATTTGAATTTACCAGGACATTGGGGCAGATCTGGCAAAATGCAGGGTTGAGTTTAACCAGGCGAAGTCGGCCTGTACAAGAACAGGGTGTGATTAAGTATGCTGTTCCCAGCAAGGCTCTGGGTCATGTACCAGAACAAAGAGCACTATTTCAACACCTCGGCAGAGGCGAATAAATTTGTTAGAATCAATGGTCTGGATAAGGGGCAGGTGAGGCAACGATGAAGGCTGATCACAGGAGGATCACAAAAGAAACAGCGACTCATTGGACAGTTACTATAGGTGGCACGGTAGTACAGTGGTTCGAACTGTTGCTTCACAGCACCATGGTCCCGGGTTCGATTCCCGGTTTGGGTCACTGTCTTTGCGGAGTCTGCATGTTCTTCCTGTTTCTGCTTGGGTTTCCTCCTGGCGCTCCGGTTTCCTCCCAAAAGTCCTGAAAGTGCTTGTTGGGTTAATTGGACATTCTGAATTCTCCCTCTGTGTGCCTGAGCAGGCACCCGAGTGTGGTGACTAGGGAATTTTCTCAGTAACTTCATTACAGTGTTAATGTAAGCCTACTTGTGACACTGATAAAGATTATTATTATGTCTAAAATTAGAAAGAAATAAAATAATGACCTTTTCTGGGGAAGGAACACCAGAGGTGATCGTCAACCCTGGACACAGAAAAGGCCTTCGACAGAATCGAGTGGAAATACCTCTTTGAGGTACTGGAACGGTTTGGGCTAGGTTCGTGGTTCACCTCATGGGTAAAACTCCTGTACAATGCCGCCAATGCGAGCATTCGGATCAACACCACCAGCTCTGAATACTATCAGCTGCACAAGATGCACAAGGCAGGAATGCCCACTGTCCCCATTCCTGTTCGTCCTAGTAATTGAACCCCTGGTGATCGCTCTGCGATATATGAAAAGCAAAGGCATCCAAAGAGGGGGCGGAGAGCACAGAGTGTCGCTCTATGCGGATGTCCTGCTCCTGTACGTCTCGGACCCACAGAATGGCCTGAAAGCAATTATGCAACTTCTGGAAGAGATTGGAATCTTCTCGGGCTATAAACCCAACCTGGGTAAGAGTGAGGCATTTCCGAACCTTCAGGGTTCGGGACAGAGCTGGAGGGACTACCATTCAAACTAGCCCAAAGCAAATTCCGCTACTTGGGGATCCAGATATCCCATGACTGGACACTGATCCACAAATGGGATCTTTTTTTCTTTTTTTAAATATAAATTTAGAGTACCCAATTAATTTTTTCCAATTAAGGGGCAATTTAGCGTGGCCAATCCACCTGGCCTGCACATCTTTGGGTTGTTGGGGCGAAGCCCACGCAAACACGGGGAGAATGTAAAAACTCCACACGGACAGTAACCCAGAGCCGGGATCGAACCTGGGACCTTGGCGCAGTGAGGCAACAGCGCTAACCCACTGCGCCATGTTGCCCTCGCACAACGTGGAATCTGACCAATATGACGGAGGAATCTACATAGATGGGATGCACTCCCGCTTTCCGGGGGACAGACCCGCGACTTTGGGCGAACTGATGGAAGACCTGGAACTACCGACGGGACAGGAGCTCTGGTACCTTTAAATTAAACTCTTTCTTCGCAAGGAAATGGCAAGGTACCCAGAGCCCCGAGAGACACATTATTAGAGGAACTAATAAACACGGACAATAAGGAGAGGGGGAACTATGGGAATATCTATGGACAGTTACTGGGTAGGGCAAGACTAACACTGGACAAAGCCAGACGCAAATGGGAAGAAGAACTGAGGATGGGTGTGGGTTGGGGAAACTAGAGCAAAACACTGAATAGGGCCAACTCCACCTCCTCCTGCGCCAGCCTAAACTTCTCATGCTCTGTTGAAAGTGGTGCACCTAACCAGAACTCGAATCAGCAGGTTCTTCCCAGAGGTGAAGGACAGATGTGAACGGTGCCAGGGAGGCCCGGCCAACCACGCCCACATGCTCTGGGCCTGCCCCAGACTTTTGTCAGGTTTTGGATAGCCTTCTTCGAGGTGATGTCGAAGGTTGTGGGGTGAGGGTGGAGCCTTGCCCAAGAGTGGCAGTCTTCAGGGCATCGGACCAGTTTTGAGACCAATAGTGACTCGAAAGGAGGGGTGGGGGGGAGAGGGATGGAGGGAAACAAGTGAGGACATACACAATAGAAAGAGGCAGAGGGGAAAGGAGAGAGAAGGGAACCCAAGGGGATCACAGAACGGAGCTCGGGGGAAAAGGGAGGAGGGGAGGGGAGGGGACATGAAGCCCCCCCCCCCCCCCCCCCCCCGACCTCGCAAAGACAACAACTAAAAACTGCGACAGAAAAGAGCAGAACACAGTATGAGGCGCCCAGGGCAGAAGTCAGCACTAAGAGGGAAAACAGGGAGGGGGGGGAAGGGAGGTGTGTGAGGTACACTGGCTGCAACTGGATGCAGCTTAGGTCAGAAAGATGCTCCAGACTTGAAGTTAGTTCAATCAGGTTTATTGAACTAATAGCACAGTTAGCACAGTTCTCTGTGAGTTTAACTCTCTGCTAACTTAAGTGTGGTTACTCTGTCTGACTGAACCAGACCAGCTCTTAGCCACGTGGTGGAGGTGTGAGATTGTAACAACACCCTTTACTGACTCTCTAGATGTTCATCAGTGGAAAGGGGCGGAGTGTGAGTGCCTCGTGTCTTTTATAGTCAGATCCCACCCCTGAGTGTCCTGCCCGCTTATTGGTCATGTCCTGTTCTCTGTGTCCATTAGCTGCTTGTCTGTATATTATTATGTGTGTGTGTGTGTGTGTGTGTGTGTGCCTGCATATCATGACAGGCGGGGATTGGAGAGAGGCAAACGGGGGGGACCATATGTAAAAATTTCTATAAATAAGAAACATTTTAAATACCAGGTACACCATAGATGAGCCATTACTCTGTAAAAACTGGAAAATACCAATAAATGTTTTTTTAAAAACTATTTCCCTCTCCACAGTGGTTGCCAGACCAGTTTATCCAACATTTTCTGTCTTATGCCTACCATGTCTCTAGAAGGGGCATTTGATAGCAATGAGAAGAAAGTGTACATTACAGTCCTCTGATTTCACCCTTCTCACTGTCCCCGGGCCCCACACTCCCAAGGGAACCTTTCTGTCAGGATGTCGTCAGGCGCAATTAAAAATATCAATTGTATGCACTGTATTACAGAAAGGACACCGAATGGTAGGGCAGAATTGTAAAGCAGTAACACAACCCGAGGTTTCATGTAACCGCTTTAGTCTGTCTTTTGTAATTATTAAAGCTGCACTACTTCCTTGTTCAACCAGAAATCTGCTGTTCTATTTTTGAGGAATTGTGTTCCTCCTCCAATTTAATTATATCTCATCTTGATTCTGCTGACTCACCCATGTTGCCACATAGACTTCTCGCTTATTTTTGGGGAGTAATAAACTTGAGATACATAATTTTTTTAATAAGCTGCTGGCATCTGGGATCCACGGTTAGGATAACAATAGAGCAATGTTATAAAACCATGTTAAATCTCCATTTGCTGCTGTTAGAACAGCCATTTCCAACCCTGCATGATTTAAAAATGGAAAAGAACTTGAAATGGCCTGCAACATGAAAAAAAGGCAGTTTAATATTTCATTATGGCCTTTCATTAAATCCCAATTCTAAAGTTTTAATGCAATTATTTCACTCCTGAAGCTACATCAGAATAATTTAAAATGATCAAGTCAACATTTCAATCCAAATCATCTCTTATCTGCCTGGGCATCCTTGAACGTTTGGGTGTACTAAGGATAATTACAGGAAATGCACCAGATAAACTGAAGTATTAACTTTCTCCAAACCATTTAAAAATAAATATCATGACTTCGGCAATCTTCTTCCCTTTCAATCATTTCTAACACTCTATGGCTGCAACAAATGCCCCTGTTTATCCAAGGTTAAATAAGAACCAGGAGCAGGAGTAGGCCATTTGGCCCCTTGAACCTGCTCGACCATTCAATAAGATCACAGCTGATCTTCTTGTGGACTCAGCTTCACGTATCTGCCTGCTCACTGGGACGTTTTATTCCTTTGCTGTTCAAAAATCTATCTACCTTTGCCTTAAAAATATTTAACGAGGTAGCCTCAACTGCTTCACTGGACAAAGAATTCCACAGATTCACAACCCTTTGGGTGAAGAAGTTCCTCCTCAACTCAGTCCTAAATCTGTTCCCCCTTATTTTGAGGCTCCCCCCCCCCCCCCCTCGTTCTAGTTTCACCCGTCAGTGGAAAAAACCTCTCTGCTTCCATCCTATCAATTCCCTTCATAATTTTATATATTTCCATAAGATCCCCCTCATTCTTCTAAATCCAATTGAGTATGATCCCAGTCTACTTAGTCTCTCCTCATCCGCTAATCCTCTCAACTCCGGAATCAACCTAGTGAATCTTCTCTGCACCCCCTCCAGTGCCAGTACACCCTTTCTCAAGTAAAGAGACCAAAACTGTACACAGTATATCAGGTGTGGCCTCACCAGCACCATGTACAGCGGCAACACAACCTTTTTTTTAGACTCCGTCCCTCTAGCAATGAAGGACATGATTCCATTTGCCTATATATTTACCTGCTGTACCTATAAATCAACATTTTGCGTTTCTTTTTAAAATAAATTTAAAGTCTCCCTTTTTTTTTTACAATTAAAAGGCATTATTAGCGTGGCCAATCCACCTAACCTGCACATCTTTGGTTTGTGGGGGTCAGACCCACACAGACATGAGGAGAATGTGCAAACTCCACACGGACAGTGACCTGGGGCCGGGATTGAACCTGGGTCCTCAGCACAATGAAGCAGCAATGCTAACTACTGGGCCACCGGGCCGCCCTTACTTTTTATGATTTATGCACAAGGACACCCAGGTCCCTCTGCACAGCAGCATGCTGCAATTTTTTACCATTTAAATAATAGTCCATTTTGCTGTTATTCCTACTAAAATGGATGGCCTCGCATTTACCAACATTGTACTCCATCTGCCTGATCCTTGCCTACTCTCTCAAACTATCTATATCCCTCTGCAAGCTTTCAGTGTCCTCTGCACACTTTGCTCTACCACTCATCTTAGTGTCATCTGCGAACTTTGACACATTACACTTGGTCCCCAACTCCAAATCATCTATGTAAATTGTAAACAAATGCGGACCCAGCACTGATCCCTGAGGCACACCACTAGACACTGACCGCCAACCAGAAAAACACCTATTTATCCCCATGCTTTGCTTTTTATTCATTAACCAATCCTCTTTCCATGCTAATACATTACCCGTAACTCCATGCACCTTTATCTTATGCAGCAGCTTTTTGTGCGGCACCTTATCGAATGCCTTCTGGAAAAGTTAGTCCCTTGCAACATAACTGATATCACATCATCTGTTTCTGCACCATACATTAATGCAGCCCCGTCTCCCACACCATTTTGAGCCTATCTCCTTGTTTCCATGCATGAGAAGACCTTTGTTCGGGGCATTTTTTTCATGCTGCTTGCTGCCATTAATTTTCCAAGTTGCCATTGAACAAGACTGGGTTGAATTGTGACATTCCCTGTGAGGAAATCCTGTGTCAACCCTTATGAGGATAACTTTAATATTGGCCAATGGTGTAAAATGAGTAACATTACGTTTCCTGGCTGTTGCACATAATAGCCGGCATTCTCCCTTCTGGGGACTAAGTCCCCACGCCGGCGCCAACGGGCCCCCAAGGTGAGGAATTCTCACCTGTCTCAGGGGCTAGGTGGACATCGGAAATGTTGCCGCTGCTCCAGCCGGTGCCAAAGGGACTGCGTGAGTTCGCACATGCGCCAATGAGCCGGCATGATCTCACGCATGCGCAGACCGGCCGGCGTGTTTTGGCGCATGCGCGGGGGGGGTTCTCTTCTCCATGCCGGCCATGGCGGAGCCCTACAGGTGCCGGCGTGGAAGGAATGAGTGCCCCCACGGCACAGGCCCACCCGCAGATCGGTGGGCCCCGATCGCAGGCGAGGCCACCATGGGGGCCCCCCCCGAGGTCGGGTCCAACCCCCCCCCCCCCGAGGACCGCCCCAGCCGACCTACCTGCCAGGCGCCACCATGCGGGACCACGCGTAACCCACGCCTGCGGGACTGGCCGAAAACGGATGGCCGCTCGGCCCATCGGGACCCGGAGAATTGCCGGGGGGCCGCTGCCAACGGCCCTCGACTGGCGTGTCGTGAACACTGCCCGAAAAATGGCGCCGGAGAATACAGCAGCCGGCATTGGGGCAGCGGAGCAGGATTTGCGCCGCCCCCCCCGGAGATTCTCCAACCCGGCGGGGGAGGGGTTGGAGAATCCCGCCCAATGTTTAATTTTCCTGTCCATTGAAATCATTTGAATGTGAAAAGTGTAAATTGGATGCCAGGTTTGGTATTGCCCATTAATACAGGGCAACGACAGAACTGAGAAAGTTGAAAGAAGAGTTTTTGTTAAATAGCCTGACTGACACGCACTAAGCGGTGCGACAGTGATATTTACTGGAGTGGGTTGATGAGGTGGGGTGCTAAAAGAGTTTTGGCTGGGACACGCACTATAAAATTGTGACTCCACACCATGCATCTTTTGGCAGTTCCCCCCCCATGGAAGACAGTTTGACAGGTTAAGCTTCCTGTAAAGGGGGGTGGTGGTGGCACAGTTATTAGCACTGCTGCCTCATGGCACTGAGGACCCAGGTTCGATCCTGGCCCCCTGGTCACTGTCCATGTGGAGTTTGCACGTTCTCCTTGTGTTTACATGGGTCTCACCCCCACCACCCAAAGATGTCCAAGGTAGGTGGATTGCCCCACACCAAATTGCCCCTTAATTGGAAAAAAATGAATTGGGTGCTTTAACTGTTTAAAAGAAAAAAAAGCTTCCTGTAGATTCTGTAACTGGGCTAATGGGGTGAACGTTCTGATCTCGTGGGCGGACCATCACCACCGATCCCTGGGGGTTTGATCCCTCGGCCATGCGAGGGGGTGGGTTCTGATTGAGGCTGGGGAGAATGATCACTGATCTTGGGAGGGATCTGATCTCTGATCCTTTCATAGACGCAAGGGCCTGATGTCAGATTGGAAAGCTGGTAAGCTTGGTGGGGTGAGAAAAAGCACTCCTCCTCTTAACCTACAAGCAGTGTTATACTCATCTCTCTCTTTCCGCCAGATCCCTGTGATCTGGCAAACCAGACCAGCCAGGGGTAAGCTTGGGAAACAGGTTAAATTTCAAGCACGTAGCCTTGTTAAACTACTTAAATAGCAGCCCAGCCCCATCCCACCATTATCAAACACCAGAAGTGAATGGGTTGGAGGTGGATTTAAGTTCTTTGTAAATGTTAATATCCCAGTCAACCCAAAATCTTTGGGGATAAAACTGTCTCCTCTGTATTTTGTTCAAGCATTTTGTATATCTGCCTCCCAAACTAACGCATTTAATTTATAGTGTTTATCGATGCCTACAGGCATTCAGTTTAACTTGTTATTCAACTATCCTGGAGTTCTCGCTTGTCATTACAACATAGCCCTAGATTATTATTGTGCCGCTTGGAATAGTTTATTGAATAGAAAGTATTTTAATGGTGCATTAAGGTATTCAGATATTACGCCAGCCTTGTGCCTGTAGAGTAATATTCATTGTGATAGTGTTGCCACACTCTTTAAATTTACACCTGTCTCTCATTGAATTATGCAAAAGGAAGGAGGTCATTTAGACCATCATGGCAGTGCCAAATCTTTGAAAGATCTATTTCAGATATTTATCAAATGCCCTTATGATGGTCATGGCTAAATCTGCTTCCACCAATGCTCCCAGTCAGTGTACTCCCAACCACAACAATTTACCCTGTGGAAAACAACTCCCCTAATCTCTGCAGCCTCTTTTGCCAATTATCCTAGACCTGAGTCCTCAGTGGAAACTGTGGCTTTAACAGAGCTTTGGTACCTGTTTAACATTCACCTTGACAGGCAGCCTGGTCAGATAACTGGACAATAAGATCGATGGAAGAAACTGGAGGCCATTTCAACGTTACTACTAGGATGTACATTTAAAATTCCACATACGGACCGCAGGGTAAATGAAGAGGTGTTTGAAATCGCAAGAGCAAAAATAACTCTTTAAAAAGTGACCAGGAAAGAAAATGTCAGCATTTCGGTCATTTGATCAGAGCTGAACAGTTAAGCAGAGATTTGCCCGACTAGAGGGCAAAATGGAGGGCAGCAGAAAGAAGAGTCAATCTCGGTGCAGTTAGAGACAGTTGCCGTAGAGTGGTTGCAGACAAGCTACATTGGATGTGTGAGAATGACACAAAGCAGAGACATACATGACAGTGGACCTCCTACAAGCAACAGCAGGGCACCTTGTACAAAATACGTTTCCAATAATGTCAGCATTCTCAGGCATACAGTTGCTGTCATCAATTAGTACATTAAAAATTACTCCAGCTGGATCATGTAGACCAGGTTTGGTCACTAATCAAGGCTGCATAGGAGAGGGCTGCACGGTGGCGCAGTGGGTTAGCCCTGTTGCCTCACGGCGCCGAGGTCCCAGGTTCAATTCTGGGTCACTGTCCGTGTGGAGTTTGCACATTCTCCCCGTGTTTGCGTGGGTTTCACTCCCACAACCCAAAGATGTGTAGGCTAGGTGGATTGGCCACACTAAATTGCCCCTTAATTGAAAAAAATTGATTGGGTACTTTAAATTTTTTTTTAAAAGACTGCATAAGATAATGCCTATCACAATGGCATCAAAATCTACTGTAATTGATTTTGTGTCCTGAGAGTAGGGAGGGAGAATATCAGCCACAATTGCTGTACATTTACAGTCTCGAACATCTTATGCATAGTGTGTGACAAACTTGGACAAGATGTCAAGGAGGCAAGAAGCCTCAACACCTAAATCTTAATTTAAAAAATAGTCATATGGGCAGCATGGTGGCGCAGTGGTTAGCAATGCTGCCTCACGGCACGAGGACCCGGGTTCAACACCGTCCCGGGTCACTGTCTATGTGGAATTTGCATATTCTCCCCGTGTCTGCGTGGGCCTCACCCCGACAACCCAAAAAGATGTGCAGGGTGGTGGATTGACCACGTTAAATTGCCCCTTAATTGGAAATAATGAATTGGGTACTCTAAATTTAATTTTGAAAATGGTCAAAGAACTGTTAAGACATAGCCAGTTTGCACACATCAAGCGCCCACATTCCGCAATGTGACAGTGGGCGAGATCTTGCGGCTGTTCACGCCAGTGGGATCTAGTGGTCCCACCGACAGTGCACCCCCTCTGCGGGTTTCCCAGCAGCTTTGGGTGGATACAGTGGGAACTCCCATTGACAGCAGCAGGACCCGAAAACCCCACTGCCGTCCAACGGCGAGCTGCCTTCTGCTGCCGAGGAACACGACGCGAGCGGGGAGGCCAGAGAATCTCGTTCACCACGTTATTGTGACATCGGTTTCAACCCCAATAAGTATCAGGAGAGGACAGAAGGAAGTTAGATGGACCACAAAAACCATCCCTACGTGCTTCGGTTGCCGCCCATTGGGCTGCACGCTTCACTGAGTCAGGTGGTTGTGGGTTCAAACCCCTCACCAAGACTTTTTCTAAAAAAAATGTTATTGAAAAATTTTGTATTTATATAACATCAACGATCCGCAATATAATACCAACAATAATGATAACAGTCATAACCATTTGCCCATCCTCAATGAACAACAAAACATATTAACAACAACTTAAATTAACACAATACTAAGATAAATAACCATAGAAAAAATAGAAACAATAATAAAGAACCCCCCCCCCCCCCCCCCCCCCCCCCCGGGTTGCTGCTGCTATTGACCAAGATACCTATCTTTGAGCCAGGAAATCCAGAAAAGGCAGCCACCGTTTATAGAACCCTTGTACTGATACTCTCAGGGCAAATTTGACCCTTTCCAACTTTATAAATCTCGCATGTCACTGATCCAGGTCTCCACACTTGGGGGCCTCGCATCCTTCCACTGCATCAAGATCCTCCGCCGGGCTACGAGGGACGCAAAGGCCAAAACACCGGCCTCTTTCGCCTCCTGCACTCCCGGTTCCGCCGCAACTCCAAAAATCGCGAGTCCCCAACCTGGTTTGACCCTGGATCCGACCGTGTCGCGTCTTTTCGTCCGACGTCACTTCGTCCAACGACACTTCGTCCACGTCTTTTGGTCCAACGTCTTTTTGTCCGCCCGTCTTTTGGTCCAACGTCACTTCGTCCAATTATCCAATTACAAATTAACTCCGTATAAAACCATTTAATTGATAAAATGCAAGTACAATACAGCAAGTGAATTTAGTTGCTAAAATGCAAGTAATTGATAAAATGCAAGTAAAATGCAAGTTGAAAAATGCAGTTTAAAAATCTAAAAATGCAGTTAAAAAATCTAAAAGTTTACTAATTACTTCAAATTCCCGAAATTACTTAAAATTGATGTAAATTGTAAGCAACATTCCTCAAGAAATCAATTTTTGTTGTAGAATCATATTCAACGACCAATCTTTTGAGGCGTTCAGTTATTTTCTTATAATCGCGTACATGAAGTCGACTGATCTCCCCGAAGAATTTGAGCCTTTTTGCCTATTATGAACCCTTCCTCTTCCTTCAGAGTTTTGATTAACCTCCAGATATTCAAATGAGCTCCACCCGCCGAACGCTTTATGGCAGAATGAAACCCCTCAGCAGCATTATTTGTTCTCGGTAGATCTTGTAGAACACGCTGATTAACATTCCATACAGCTGTCGGGAATGTAGGTGTTTCTCTCCTTCGTCTGGCACCACGTCCTCTCACAATGCCTATGTAAGTCAAGTCGAAGTAAACAATGAATTCAGCAGGTATTTCTTCATCGTCTATCAAATCTTCATAAGCCTCTTCGACATCTTCAACGGGGAGGAAAGCTAATGCTGAGAAACATCGAATTTTAAGACAGAATTCAGAGTCTGTATTGTATTTTTCTTTGAGGCCTAAATCGGTAATTTTTCGAAACACAGATTGGCTCAAATGAAACAAACATGGCACGACAGATGAATTAAGAAATGATGAATTAATTGCCTTGTGAACTGCAACTTCGAAATCTGCCATGATATCAATCGGATCTGCATTAGGTTGCATAATTTTCAATTGGTCAAAGAATAATTCGTATGTCTGCTTTCTTTTATTCGGCAGTAATGCAAAGACCCGTGGAAAACTTCTTCCTTTAACTTGTACATGAATGCAGAACAGTTGAAACCACTGTTGTGGCACAATCTTGAATGTCCCATCGCATGCCCAATGACGATATGATGCTAAATTCTGAAGAGCACTTTCTGATGCGAATACTAGTAAGCGCTGTTGATCCTCGGCGCCCGAATCGTATCTCAGAAACTGTTCGCCATTGTGAAGTCTACAATATTTGTCAGGTATTTCAAAACCGTGTCTAGCCGCTGGATTAGCGGGAAATCCAGAATTTTTTTGTCGGCACCTTTGAATATTTCTTGAGACGACGGGCAACCTAGGGAGTTGAGAGCAGGTATTTTCTGATAGCTGCATAAACTTGGCCGCTAGTATGCTACGCGAACTTGCTGCTATGTTTTCCACTGCTTCATGCTTTATTTCTGCAACTGCTTTTCTAGCATTTAACGAATCAACATCAGCTGGATGAAGGTGCTCATTAGAGAAATAAATAATTTTCGGCTCATTGTTTTCCGTTACCGTGTGAATCCGCACTGAACATAGCCTTCTTTTCTCACATCTCCAGTATTCTTTTCCTAGGTTTGGACTGCTCGAATAAAAATCGTAGATATAGTTATTTCCATCAGCTACTTTCCTTTTACTCTTCGTTGACACAATGAACTTTGCCATTTCGGGATGGGCGAATTAAGAAAGAGAACGATAATATCTATCCTTTAACGAGGCTCGTTAAAGGAAAGAGAACGATAATAACTATCCTTTAGCGAGGCTCGTTAAAGGAAAGGGACCGGTAATAAAAATCCTTTATTGCATAAAAAGTTAATGTGGGGAGTGGAGTGGAGTGGTACAAGTTACAAAAAGTCAAGTTACAAAAAGTCTTAGACAAAAAAAATTATTAGTAAACTTTTAGATTTTTTAACTGCATTTTTAGATTTTTAAACTGCATTTTTCAACTTGCATTTTACTTGCATTTTATCAATTACTTGCATTTTAGCAACTAAATTCACTTGCTGTATTGTACTTGCATTTTATCAATTGAATGGTTTTATACGGAGTTAATTTGTAATTGGATAATTGGACGAAGTGACGTTGGACCAAAAGACGGGCGGACAAAAAGACGTTGGACCAAAAGACGTGGACGAAGTGTCGTTGGACGAAATGACGTCGGACGAAAAGACATAGCACCGGATCCGACCACCCTCAACACCGTCCCCGCCACCCCCTTCCAGAATTCTTCCAGTGCTGGGCATGCCCAGAACATATGGGCATGATTCGCTGGACTCCCCGAACACCTGGTGCACCTGTCCTCACCCGCAAAGAACCTACACATCCGAGTCACAGACATATGGGCCCGATGCAGCACCTTAAATTGGATGAGACTAAGCCTCGCACATGAAGAGGAAGAGTTGAACCTCTCCAAGGCATCCGCCCAAGTCCCATCCACTATCTGCTCCCCTAGTTCCCCCTCCTATTTAGCCTTCAGCTCCTCCACTGACGACTCCTCCACCTCCTGCATTACCGTATAAATGTCAGACACCTTCCCCTCTCCGACCCACACCCCCGAAAGCACTCTGTCCATCGCCCCCCGCGAGGGCAGCAAAGGAAATTCCTCTACCTGTCGCCTAGCAAAGTCTTTATCTGCAAGTATCTGAACATGTTCCCTTGGGGGAGCCCAAATTTATCTTCCAGTTCCCCCAGGCCCGCAAACCTCCCGCCAATAAACAGGTCCCTCAATTTACTGATGCCCACCCTTTGCCACCCCCTAAATCCCCCATCAGTGTTCCCCGGGATGAACCGATGATTCCCTTATGAGGATAACTTTAATATTGGCCAATGGTGTAAAATGAGTAACATTGCGTTTCCTGGCTGTTGCACATAATGGCCGGCATTCTCCCTTCTGGGGACTAAGTCCCCACGCCGGCGCCAACGGGCCCCCAAGGTGAGGAATTCTCACCTGTCTCAGGGGCTAGGTGGACATCGGAAATGATGCCGCTGCTCCAGCCGGTGCCAAAGGGACTGCGTGAGTTCGCACATGCACCAATGAGCCGGCATGATCTCACGCATGCGCAGACCGGCCGGCGTGTTTTGGCGCATGCGCGGGGGGTTCTCTTCTCTGCGGAGCCCGACAGGTGCCGCCGTGGAAGGAATGAGTGCCCCCACGGCACAGGCCCACCCGCAGATCGGTGGGCTCCGATCGCAGGCGAGGCCACCGTGGGGGGCCCCCCCGAGGTCGGATCCAACCCCCCCCCCCCGAGGACCGCCCCAGCCGACCTACCTGCCAGGCGCCACCATGCGGGACCACGCGTAACCCACGCCTGCGGGACTGGCCGAAAACGGATGGCCGCTCGGCCCATCGGGACCCGGAGAATTGCCGGGGGGCCGCTGCCAACGGCCCTCGACTGGCGTGTCGTGGACACTGCCCGAAAAATGGCGCCGGAGAATACAGCAGCCGGCATTGGGGCAGCGGAGCAGGATTTGCGCCGCCCCCCCCCGGAGATTCTCCAACCCGGCGGGGGAGGGGTTGGAGAATCCCGCCCAATGTTTAATTTTCCTGTCCATTGAAATCATTTGAATGTGAAAAGTGTAAATTGGATGCCAGGTTTGGTATTGCCCATTAATACAGGGCAACGACAGAACTGAGAAAGTTGAAAGAAGAGTTTTTGTTAAATAGCCTGGCTGACACGCACTAAGCGGTGCGACAGTGATATTTACTGGAGTGGGTTGATGAGGTGGGGTGCTAAAAGAGTTTTGGCTGGGACACGCACTATAAAATTGTGACTCCACACCATGCATCTTTTGTCAGTTCCCCCCCATGGAAGACAGTTTGACAGGTTAAGCTTCCTGTAAAGGGGGGTGGTGGTGGCACAGTTATTAGCACTGCTGCCTCATGGCACTGAGGACCCAGGTTCGATCCTGGCCCCCTGGTCACTGTCCATGTGGAGTTTGCACGTTCTCCTTGTGTTTACATGGGTCTCACCCCCACCACCCAAACAAGTTCAAGGTAGGTGGATTGCCCCACACCAAATTGCCCCTTAATTGGAAAAAAATGAATTGGGTGCTTTAACTGTTTAAAAGAAAAAAAAGCTTCCTGTAGATTCTGTAACTGGGCTAATGGGGTGAACGTTCTGATCTCGTGGGCGGACCATCACCACCGATCCCTGGGGGTTTGATCCCTCGGCCATGCGAGGGGGTGGGTTCTGATTGAGGCTGGGGAGAATGATCACTGATCTTGGGAGGGATCTGATCTCTGATCCTTTCGTAGACGCAAGGGCCTGATGTCAGATTGGAAAGCTGGTAAGCTTGGTGGGGTGAGAAAAAGCACTCCTCCTCTTAACCTACAAGCAGTGTTATACTCATCTCTCTCTTTCCGCCAGATCCCTGTGATCTGGCAAACCAGACCAGCCGGGGTAAGCTTGGGAAACAGGTTAAATTTCAAGCACGTAGCCTTGTTAAACTACTTAAATAGCAGCCCAGCCCCATCCCACCATTATCAAACACCAGAAGTGAATGGGTTGGAGGTGGATTTAAGTTCTTTGTAAATGTTAATATCCCAGTCAACCCAAAATCTTTGGGGATAAAACTGTCTCCTCTGTATTTTGTTCAAGCATTTTGTATATCTGCCTCCCAAACTAACGCATTTAATTTATAGTGTTTATCGATGCCTACAGGCATTCAGTTTAACTTGTTATTCAACTATCCTGGAGTTCTCGCTTGTCATTACAACATAGCCCTAGATTATTATTGTGCCGCTTGGAATAGTTTATTGAATAGAAAGTATTTTAATGGTGCATTAAGGTATTCAGATATTTCGCCAGCCTTGTGCCTGTAGAGTAATATTCATTGTGATAGTGTTGCCACACTCTTTAAATTTGCACCTGTCACTCATTGAATTATGCAAAAGGAAGGAGGTCATTTAGACCATCATGACAGTGCCAAATCTCTGAAAGATCTATTTCAGATATTTATCAAATGCCCTTATGATGGTCATGGCAGGGCAGCACGGTGGCCTAGTGGTTAGCACAACCGCCTCACGGCGCTGAGGTCCCAGGTTCGATCCCGGCTCTGGGTCACTGTCCGTGTGGAGTTTGCACATTCTCCCCGTGTCTGTGTGGGTTTCGCCCCCACAACCCAAAAATGTGCAGAGTAGGTGGATTGGCCACGCTAAATTGCCCCTTATTAGAAAAAATAATTGGGTAATCTAAATTAAAAAAAAAAAAAATGATGGTCATGGCTAAATCTGCTTCCGCCAGTGCTCCCAGTCAGTGTACTCCCAACCACAACAATTTACCCTGTGGAAAACAACTCCCCTAATCTCTGCATTCTCTTTTGCCAATTATCCTAGATCTGAGTCCTCAGTGGAAACTGTGGCTTTAACAGAGCTTTGGTACCTGTTTAACATTCACCTTGACAGGCAGCCTGGTCAGATAACTGGACAATAAGATCGATGGAAGAAACTGGAGGCCATTTGAACATTACTACTAGGATGTACATTTAAAATTCCACAAGGTAAATGAAGAGGTGTTTGAAATCGCAAGAGCAAAAATAACTCTTAAAAAGTGACCAGGAAAGAAAATGTCAGCATTTCGGTCATTTGATCAGAGCTGAACAGTTAAACAGAGATTTGCCCTACTAGAGGGCAAAATGGAGGGCAGCAGAAAGAAGAGTCAATCTCGGTGCAGTTAGAGACAGTTGCCGTAGAGTGGTTGCAGACGAGCTACAGGGGAGCACGGTAGCATGGTGGTTAGCATAAATGCTTCACAGCTCCAGGGTCCCAGGTTCGATTCCCGGCTGGGTCACTGTCTGTGTGGAGTCTGCACGTCCTCCCCGTGTGTGCGTGGGTTTCCTCCGGGTGCTCCGGTTTCCTCCCACAGTCCAAAGATGTGCGGGTTAGGTGGATTGGCCATGCTAAATTGCCCGTAGTGTCCTAAAAAGTAAGGGGGGGGGGGTTGTTGGGTGACGTGGATATGTGGGTTTGAGTAGGGTGATCATGGCTCAGCACAACATCGAGGGCCGAAGGGCCTGTTCTGTGCTGTACTGTTCTATGTTCTATATTCTATGTACATTGGATGTGTGAGAATGACACAAAGCAGAGACATACATGACAGTGGACCTCCTACAAGCAACAGCAGGGCACCTTGTACAAAATACGTTTCCAATAATGTCAGCATTCTCAGGCATACAGTTGCTGTCATCAATTAGTACATTAAAAATTACTCCAGCTGGATCATGTAGACCAGGTTTGGTCACTAATCAAGGCTGCATAGGAGAGGGCTGCACGGTGGTGCAGTGGGTTAGCCCTGTTGCCTCACAGCGCCGAGGTCCCAGGTTCAATTCTGGGTCACTGTCCGTGTGGAGTTTGCACATTCTCCCCGTGTTTGCGTGGGTTTCACTCCCACAACCCAAAGATGTGTAGGCTAGGTGGATTGGCCACACTAAATTGCCCCTTAATTGGAAAAAATTGATTGGGTACTTTAAATTTTTTTTTAAAAGACTGCATAAGATAATGCCTATCACAACGGCATCAAAATCTACTGTAATTGATTTTGTGTCCTGAGAGTAGGGAGGGAGAATATCAGCCACAATTGCTGTACATTTACAGTCTCGAACATCTTATGCATAGTGTGTGACAAACTTGGACAAGATGTCAAGGAGGCAAGAAGCCTCAACATCTAAATCTTAATTTAAAAAATAGTCATATGGGCAGCATGGTGGCGCAGTGGTTAGCAATGCTGCCTCACGACGACGAGGACCCGGGTTCAACACCGTCCCGGGTCACTGTCTATGTGGAATTTGCATATTCTCCCCGTGTCTGCGTGGGCCTCACCCCGACAACCCAAAAAGATGTGCAGGGTGGTGGATTGACCACGTTAAATTGCCCCTTAATTGGAAATAATGAATTGGGTACTCTAAATTTAATTTTGAAAATGGTCAAAGAACTGTTAAGACATAGCCAGTTTGCACACATCAAGCGCCCACATTCCGCAATGTGACAGTGGGCGAGATCTTGCGCTGTTCACGCCAGTGGGATCTAGTGGTCCCACCGACAGTGCACCCCCTCTGCGGGTTTCCCAGCAGCTTTGGGTGGATACAGTGGGAACTCCCATTGACAGCAGCAGGACCCGAAAACCCCACTGCCATCCAACGGCGAGCTGCCTTCTGCTGCCGAGGAACACGACGCGAGCGGGGAGGCCGGAGAATCTCGTTCACCGCGTTATTGTGATATCGGGATATCGGTTTCAACCCCAATAAGTATCAGGAGAGGACAGAAGGAAGTTAGATGGACCACAAAAACCATCCCTACGTGCTTCGGTTGCCACCCATTGGGATGCACGCTTCACTGAGTCAGGTGGTTGTGGGTTCAAACCCCTCACCAAGACTTTTTCTAAAAAATAATTTTTACTGAAAAATTGTGTATTTATATAACATCAACGATCCGCAATATAATACCAACAATAATGATAACAGTCATAAACATTTGCCCATCCTCAATGAACAACAAAACATATTAACAACAACTTAAATTAACACAATATTAAGATAAATAACCATAGAAAAAATAGAAACAATAATAAAGACCCCCCCCCCCCCCCCCCGGGGTTGCTGCTGCTATTGCCCAAGATACCTATCTTTGAGCCAGGAAATCCAGAAAAGGCTGCCACCGTTTATAGAACCCTTGTACTGATCCTCTCAGGACAAATTTGACCCTCTCCAATTTTATAAATCCCGCCATGTCACTGATCCAGGCCTCCACACTTGGGGGCCTCGCGTCCTTCCACTGCATCAAGATCCTCCGCCGGGCTACTAGAGACGCAAAGGCCAGAACACCGGCCTCTTTCGCCTCCTGCACTCCCGGCTCCGCCGCAACTCCAAAAATCGCGAGTCCCCAACCTGGTTTGACCCTGGATCCGACCACCCTCGACACCGTCCCCGCCACCCCCTTCCAGAATTCTTCCAGTGCTGGGCATGCCCAGAACATATGGGCATGATTTGCAGGGCTCCCCGAACACCTGGTGCACCTGTCCTCACCCGCAAAGAACCTGCTCATCCGAGTCACAGACATATGGGCCCGATGCAGCACCTTAAATTGGATGAGACTAAACCTCGCACATGAAGAGGAAGAGTTGAACCTCTCCAAGGCATCCGCCCAAGTCCCATCCACTATCTGCTCCCCTAGTTCCCCCTCCTATTTAGCCTACAGCTCCTCCACTGACGACTCCTCCACCTCCTGCATTACCTTATAAATGTCAGACACCTTCCCCTCTCCGACCCACACCCCCGAAAGCACTCTGTCCATCGCCCCCCGCAAGGGCAGCAAAGGTAATTCCTCTACCTGTCGCCTAGCAAACGCCTTTATCTGCAAGTATCTGAACATGTTCCCTTGGGGGAGCCCAAATTTATCTTCCAGTTCCCCCAGGCCCGCAAACCTCCCGCCAATAAACAGGTCCCTCAATTTACTGATGCCCACCCTTTGCCACCCCCTAAATCCCCCATCAGTGTTCCCCGGGATGAACCGATGATTTCCACCTAATCGAACCTCCATCGAGCCCCCTGTTTCCCCCCTATGCCGTCTCCACTGTCCCCAGATTCTTAGGGTCGCCGCCACCACCGGGCTCGTGGTATACCTATTAGGAGAGAGCGGCAACGGCGCTGTTACCAGGGCACCCAGGCTCGTACCGCTACAAGACGCCATCTCCATTCTTTTCCGCGCCGCCCCCCCCCCCCACCCTCCATCACCCATTTACGCACCATTGACACATTGGCTGCCCAATAGTACCCCAAAAGGTTGGGCAGCGCCAGCCCACCTCCATCCTTTCCTCGCTCCAGGAAAACCCTCTTCACTCTCGGAGTCCCATGTGCCCACACAAAGCTCAAAATGCTACTAGTCACCCTCCTAAAGAAGGCCCTGGGGATAAAGATGGGCAGGCACTGAAAGAGGAACAAGAACCTCAGAAGCACTGTCATTTTGATGGACTGTACCCTCCCCGCCAATGACAATGGCAGCATGTCCCACCTCTTGAACTCCTCCTCCATCTGATCCACAAGCCTGGTGAAATTATGTTTGTGAAGAGTCCCCCAGTCCCAGACCACCTGCACCCCCAGGTACCTAAAGCTCTCCCCTGCCCTCCGAAGCGGGAGCCTACCAATTCCTTCCTCCTGGTCCCCAGGGTGCACCACAAACACCTCACTCTTGCCTAGATTTAGTTTATAGCCTGAAAAGGTCCCAAACTCAGCTAGCAGCTCCATCACCCCCGGCATCCCTCCCACCGGGTCCGCCACATACAGTAGCAGGTCATCGGCATACAACGACACCCTATGTTCCTCCCCACCCCGCACCAAACCCCTCCACCTCCCTGAATCCCTCAACGCCATCGCCAACGGTTCGATTGCCAGTGCAAACAACAAGGGGGACAGGGGGCAACCCTGCCTGGTCCCTCGGTAAAGCCGGAAGTACTCCGACCTCCTCCCATTCGTGGCCACACACGCCATCGGGGCCTCATATAGCAGCCTTACCCATCTAATAAACCCTTCACCAAATCCAAACCTCCCCAACACCTCCCATAAGTACCCCCACTCCACTCTATCGAAGGCCTTCTCCGCATCCAGCGCCACCACTATCTCAGCCTCCCCCTCAATCGCCGGCATCATGATGACATTCAACAACCTCCACACATTCGTGTTCAGCTGCCTTCCCTTAACAAAACCTGTCTGGTCCTCGTGTACAACCCCTGGCACACAGTCCTCTATCCTGGTGGCCAGGATCTTTGCCAGCACCTTGGCATCCACATTAAGGAGAGATATGGGCCTGTATGAACCACACTGCAGGGGGTCCTTGTCCCTCTTTAAGATTAAAGAAATCAGCGCCCGCGACATCGTCGGGGGCAAAGTGCCCCCTTCCCACGCCTCATTAAGTGTCCGCATCAGCATGGGGCCCACGAGGTCCACAAACTTTTTATAAAATTCCACCGGGAACCCATCCGGCCCCGGCGCCTTCCCTGACTGCATCTGCCCGATCCCCTTAACCAGCTCCTCCAGCTCAATCGGCGCACCCTACCCCTCCACCTGCTCCTCCTGCACCTTCGGGAAAGATAGCCCGTCGAGAAACCTCTCCATTCCCCTCCTCTCCACCGTTGGCTCCGACCGTTACAGTTTCCCGTAAAAGTCCTTGAAGACCTCATTCACCTCTACCCCCTTCCCCACCACATTCCCACTCTTATCTCTCACTCCACAAATTTCTCTAGCCGCATCCCGCTTGTGGAGCTGATGAGCCAGCATCCTACTCGCCTTTTCACCATGTTCATACACTGCCCCTTGTGCCTTCCTCCACTGTGCCTCCGCCTTTCTAGTGGTCAACAAATCAAATTTAGCCTGTAGGCTGCGCTTCTCCCACAACAATCCCTCCTCTGGTGCCTCCGCGTACCTCCTATCTACCTCCAGCATCTTCCCCATCAGTCTATCCCTCTCACTCCTCTCGCTCCTCTCCCTGTGTGCCCAGATGGATATCAGCTCCCCACGAATCACTGCCTTCAGGGCTTCCCAGACCATCCCCACCCGGACCTCCCCCATATCATTCACCTCTAGGTACCCCTCAATACTTGCCCGGACCCTCCTACACACCTCCTCCTCCGCCAACAACCCTGCATCCAACTGCCACAACGGGCACTGGTCCCGCACCTCCCCCATCTCCAACTCCATCCAATGCGGAGCGTGGTCGGAGATTGCAATGGCCGAATACTCGGCCTCCTCCACTCTCGGAATCAGTCCCCTACTCACCACAAAGATGTCTATCCGAGAATAAACCCTATGTACATGGGAGAAGAAAGAGTACTCCCGTGCCCTCGGCCTCACAAATCTCCATGGGTTCACCCCTCCCATCTGGTCCATAAACCCCCTCAGCACCTTGGCTGCCGCCGGCCTCCTACCTGTCCTTGAACTGGACCGATCCAGTGAAGGATCCAACACCGTATTGAAGTCCCCCCCCCAATAATCAGACCTCCCGCCTCTAGATCCGGGACACGTCCCAGCATACGCCTCATAAAGCCCGCATCATCCCAATTTGGGGCATACACACTAGCAAGTACCACCTTCCCTCCCTGTAGCCTGCCCCTTACCATAACAAACCTACCCCCCTTATCCGCCACCACCTCAGATGCCTCAAACAACACATTTTTCCCCACCAGAATCGCCACTCCCCGGTTCTTCACATCCAACCTGGAGTGGAAAACCTGCCCCACCCACCCCTTCCTCAGACGGACCTGGTCCGCCACCTTCAGGTGGGTCTCCTGAAGCATTGCCACATCTGCCTTTAGCCCCCTCAGATGAGCAAGTACCCTAGACTGCTTTACCGGCCCATTCAGTCCTCTCGCATTCCAGGTGACCAACCGGATCAGAGGGCGTCCCGCCCCCTTCCCCCGTCGACTAGCCATAGCCCGTCGACTGCCCGCCCCAGGCCAGCACCCCCCGCCCGACTCAGTCCCCACAGCGACAACACCTCACCTCTGTCCCCGCCGGCCCACACCAGCTCCTTCCTGACCCTGCCAGCAGCAACCCGGTATCCCCCCCCCCCCCCCCCGGGCTTGGAACCATCCTAGCCGCGAACTGTCCTCCATTGTACTTCTTTGGGTCAGCTAACTTCTGCTGATCCTCCATTGTACTTCCGTGGGTCAGCTAACTTCTGCTGAACCCCTCACCAAGACTTGAGCAAAGTCGGCACTCCATGCAGTACTGAGGTAGTCCTGCACTGTTGGAGGTGCAAGTCTTTTCTTTCGCTTCTACAAGGTGCATCTAAATTACCCAATCTAATTGCAAAATGGAAAAAAAAAACACAGACAGCTGTCTATTCCCTTCAATCAGTTTGTTTCTTTACTTGTGCACCGATGTGGTAAAATTTACAAAACATGAATTTATTATAGTTTTTTTTAAAATTTAGATTACCCAATTATTTTTTTTTTCCAATTAAGGGGCAATTTAGCGTGGCCAATCCACCTACTCTGCATATTTTTGGGTTGTGGGGCGAAACCCACGCAGACACGGGGAGAATGTGCAAACTCCACACGGACAGTGACCCAGAGCCGGGATCGAACCTGGGACCCCAGCGCCGTGAGGCGGTTGTGCTAACCACTAGGCCACCGTGCTGCCCTAATTTATTATAGTTAATGAATCACATCTTTCAACTTGCCTTCTCTCATAACTTACCAAGACAGTGCCTCTGTTCCTGATCCAATTACCTTTACAGCACAGGGGGTTAGCAGAACCCAAAATGTTCCATTGGCGGTAAAGCATTTTGGGTTTCATTGAAGTGATGTGAGACACTACAACAGTTCTTCATTATAATTTTGAGATAGATTTTTGTAAAGCAAAGATATTAAGAGATATGGGGCAACGGCATATATATGGAGTTGGACCACACATCATCTACAATCTCATTAAATGTTGGGACAGGCTCAAGGGGCTGAGTGGACTATTCCTGTTCCTATTTAAGTTCAAGACTACTTTCTATGCTACCAGGTATCATTTAGAAAGGTTATGCACATCAGTGCTTGGGTTTTGCAAGGGATTGGGGTTCACATTGTCAGGAGGGGGGTTAATTTAAACCATACTAACTTTTCTTCTTGCAACCCGTCCATAAACAATGGTTTATAAATGTTGGCGTATTTCCCAACCCCTCAGTTTTGTCCCAACCCCTCAGTTTTGATGCAATTTAATTTTCTACTAATAACCCCACAGCAAACTTGAGATTAAGTCAAAGGGTTAGTTTATTTGCAAACAATCAATTGCAGGATGGGGCTCGCAACGTTGGCCCCTTTGCATTCATTTTTTAAAAATAAATTTAGAGTACCCAATTCATTTTTTCCAATTAAGGGGCAATTTAGCGTGGCCAATCCACCACCCAGCACATCTTTGGGTTGTGGGGGCGAAACCCACGCAAACACGGGGAGAATGTGCAAACTCCACACGGACAGTGACCCAGAGCCAAGATTAAACCTGGAACCTCGGCGCCGTGAGGCAGAAATGCTAACCACTGCGCCACCGTGCTGCCCGCCCTTTGCATTCATATAGTAACAGGATTCTCCGTTGCCCGACACCGATATCGTAATTGCTGATCAGGCGGAGAATCTCTTTTTAGGACTGAATGGGGTGCGGCGCCTGTTTTCGGGGAGTATGCCACACACCGTTTGGACGGCCTCAGGACATCACCTGAAAGCTCTCCCCCGATGCTCGGCCCCCGGCCCGAATCACTTGTGCTCTTGAGTTTTCATCAACCTCATGTGGCATCTGTGGACTATGTCCAGCAACGCCACAGTCGAGGGGGAGCTGTGACCCTGGCCGGGGAGGGGGGGGGGCTTAGGCGAGGGCTGGGGGGTCTGGTGGGTGGTGGTCCGGGGGGGCGGGGGTGGGGGTCCAGGGTGGCACTATCTGGCAGGTTGGCTCCGTGCGCGACCAATGCAAGTTATCGCCGTGCGCATGCGCGGCCACAGACACAGCCATTCTCTGGCCGATGTTGGTGCGGTAGCTGGGGGTTTTACCCGGCGCTGCTGCTACCTCTCACTGGTCCCGGAATCGGTGAGGGTTCGGCGCCGATTTGGGCATCGTAAAACGCCATTGTTCCCATACCACCGTCGGCACTTAGCTGCAAAATCAGAGAATCTAGTCCATTTTGCTTTGCATGGGTTCCAGAGTCCAGGATAAAACTCCAACAAGCTATTCCTGCACGGAGGTCGGCAGGTGCTTTTGACTTCACACAATGAGATAAATCTTGTAGGCGATGCCACCGACGTTCCAGTAGAAACAATATTGATGGGGGACAGGCATTCAACCTGGGCAGAGTCCCTTTGCTGGGAGGCTGCTAGCTCGATGGTAAAATGACTGAGTCTGTAATACAGTAAGGCAATATAATTGTTTCCAAAAGCTCGAGTCCCATGTCACATAACCATCACCTCTCCACATTGTCGTTGACAAAGGAATGTACATCCCACATCTGAGTCCCCGAAATGGATAAATGTCTCAACCACGAAGACTTGAAAAGAAGGTTGCCCTTTGTCCGACCAGTTTTTTAAAATATATAATTTATTCAAGGCATTTTAACGTAAACAAACAAAACCAGAAGAACAACCAAACAACATTCCAAATAACCAACCCCCACTCGCCCCCTACTCCCCCAACACTGCCTCCTTCTCCCACCCTGCCTTCCCACTTTAACCCCTTTACCCCCCCCATTACCTCCCCCCATTACCTCCCCCCCCCCCCCCCCCCCCCCCCCCCCCCCCGCTGATCCCTCAAACCTACTGAAAGAAATGAATGAAAGGCTTCCACCTCCGAGTGAACTCATCCGCCGACCCCCTGGACGAACTTGACTGTCTCCAGCCTCAGGAATTTATAGAATTTACAGTGCAGAAGGAGGCCATTCGGCCCATCGAGTCTGCACCGACTCTTGGAAAGAGCATCCTACCCAAGCCCACACCTCCACCCCATCCCGATAACCCAGCAACCCCACCCAACACTAAGGGCCATTTTGACACTAAGGGCAATTTTAGCATGGCCAACCCACCTAACCTGCACATCTTTGGACTGTGGGAGGAAACCGGAGCACCCGGAGGAAACCCACGCAGACACAGGGAGAACGTGCAGACTCCGCACAGACAGTGAAACAAGCTGGGAATCGAACCTGGGACCCCGGAGCTGTGAAGCATTTGTGCTAACCACTATGCTACCATGCTCCCAGGTCGCTCACCCACTCCCCCGCTTTTGGCAGCTCCGAGTCCCGACACCCGTCTCCGAGCTATCAGGGAGGCAAAATCCAAAACATCGGCCTCTCTCACCCCCTGGACCCTCGGGTCTTCCGATACCCCGAATGCCGCCACCTCTGCACTCGGGGTCACCTCCTTCCCCAGCACCTCGAACATCACGTCCGAGAACCTCTGCCAGAAACCCTTCAGCCTTGAACATACCCTGAACATGTGGACATAATTCGCGGGCCTCCCCGCGCACCACCCACACCTATCCTCTACCCCCTCAAAGAACCTACTCTTCCTTGCACCATCATACATGCCAGGTGAATTATTTAAAACTGAATGAGGCTTAACCTTGCACACGATGCAGCTGCATTCACCCTCCACAGGGCCTCTGTCCACATCTCGGCCTCCACATCCTCTCTGAGCTCCTCCTCCCACTTAGGCTTTATGTCCCCCCCCCCCTCCCCCCAGGGCCCCCTCCCAATCCATCAACTCATTGTAGACCACAGACACCGTCCCCTCCTCCATCTTATGCCTTGACAGAACCTTGTCTTGTAACCCTAGGGGCAGTATGAAGTCTTACAACACCAGGTTAAAGTCCAACAGGTTTGTTTCAAACACGAGCTTTCGGAGCACTGTTCCTTCCTCGGGTGAATGGAGAGGTATGTTCCAGAGACATCTATGTAGACAAAGTCAATGCCAGACAATGCTTGGAATGCGAGCATTTGCGGATAATCAAATCATTACAGATCCAGAGATAGAGGTAACCCCAGGTTAAAGAGGTGTGTTAAAGAGGCATCTCCACATCAACCCTAGGGGCGGCACGTCTCTCCTTACAAAATCCTGGACCTGCAGGTACCTAAAAGTGTTCCCCATTTGCAGCGTACAGGGGTGGGGGTGGTCATTTGTGTCTCTTCAGAAATAACAAGGTACATGTTTCTTTTTTTTTTTTAAATAATTTTTATTGAAATTTGTGAAAAATGTATAACAACAAAACAATAATAATAATAATAACAATAATAAACCCCCCCCCCCCCCCCGGACCTGTAACAACGCATATAACGAGCCCCCCCTAAACCTGATGAACAACAAAATAAATTAAAAATAAATTAAATTAACATAAACGATACCCCCCCCCCCCCCCCCCCCCCCCCCCCCCCCGGGTTGCCGCTGCTGCTGACCTAGTTCCCTATCGTTGAGCCAGAAAGTCGAGGAAAGGCTGCCACCGCCTAAAGAACCCTTGTACCGACCCCCTCAGGGCGAATTTGACCTTCTCCAGCTTAATGAATCCTGCCATGTCATTGATCCAGGTCTCCTCGCTTGGGGGTCTCGCATCTTTCCATTGCAGCAAGATCCTCCGCCGGGCTACTAGGGACGCAAAGGCCAAAACACCGGCCTCTTTCGCCTCCTGCACTCCCGGCTCCACCCCAACCCCAAATATCGCGAGTCCCCAACCTGGCTTGACCCTGGACCCTACCACCCTCGACACCGTCCTCTCCACCCCCTTCCAGAATTCCCCCAGTGCCGGGCATGCCCAAAACATATGGGAATGGTTCGCTGAGCTCCCCGAACGCCTAATGCACCTCTCCTCACCCCCAAAAAACCTGCTCATCCTCGTCCCGGACATATGAGCCCTGTGAAGTATCTTGAACTGGATGAGGCTAAGCCTCGCACATGAAGAGGAGGAGTTCACCCTCTCCAGGGCATTCGCCCATGTCCCCTCCTCAATCTGCTCCCCCAGCTCCACTTCCCACTTAGCCTACAGCTCCTCTACCGACGCCTCCTCCACCTCTGCATCACCTGGTAGATGTCAGACACCTTCCCATCCCCGCCCCACACCCCCGAAAGCACCCTATCCCTTACCCCCTGTGGGGGCAGCAAACAGAACCCCTCCATCTGCCGCCTGCAAACACCTTGACCTGAAGGTACCTGAACATATTCCCTGGGGGGAGCTCAAACTTCTCCTCCAGCTCACCCAGGCTCGCAAACCTCCCGTCAATGAACAGGTCTCCCAACTTCCTTATGCCCGCCCTGTGCCACCCCAGGAACCCGCCATCAATGTTCCCTGGGACAAACCGGTGGTTCGCCCGCAGCGGGGCCTCCACCGAGCCCCCCACTTCCCCCCTGTGTCGCCTCCACTGCCCCCAAATCTTGAGGGTAGCCGCCACCACCGGGCTCGTGGTATACCTCGTTGGACGGAGCGGCAACGGCGCCGTTACCAGTGCCTTCAGGCTCGTGCCTCCGCAGGACGCCATCTCCATCCGTTTCCATGCTGCCCCCTCCCCATCCGTTACCCACTTGCGTACCATCGAGACATTAGCCGCCCAATAGTACCCAGAGGGGTTGGGCAGCGCCAGCCCCCCTCCATCCCTGCCCCGCTCCAAAAAGACCCTCCTCACCCTCGGAGTCCCATGCGCCCAAACAAATCCCGTGATGCTGCTGTTCACCCTCCTAAAAAAGGCCCTTGGAATAAGAATGGGGAGGCACTGGAACAAAAACAAAAATCTCGGGAGCACCGTAATTTTAACGGACTGTACTCTACCCGCCAACGACAGCGGCAGCATGTCCCACCTTTTGAACTCCTCCTCCATTTGCTCCACCAACCTAGTAAAATTAAGCTTATGCAAAGTCCCCCAACTCCTAGCCACCTGAACCCCCAGGTACATAAAACTCCTCACTGCCCTTTTTAGCGGGAGCCTACCAATCCCCTCCTCCTGATCACCCGGGTGTACAACAAACAGCTCGCTCTTGCCCAGGTTCAACTTGTAGCCCGAGAAACTCCCAAACTCAGCAAGAATCTCCATCACCTCCGGCATTCCCCCCACCGGGTCTGCTACATACAGCAACAAGTCATCTGCATAAAGTGACACTCGGTGCTCCTCCCCACCCCGCACCAGACCCCTCCACCTCCCCGATTCCCTTAGCGCCATGGCCAGAGGCTCAATTGCCAACGCAAAAAGCAAGGGGGACAGGGGGCACCCCTGCCTGTCCCACGGTGGAGCCTGAAGTACTCGTACTTCCTCCCATTTGTCGCTACACTCGCCATCGGGGCCTCATACAGCAACCTCACCCATTTAATAACCCCTCCCCAAACCCGAACCTCTCTAACACCTCCCACAAGTACCCTCCCGTCAAAGGCCTTCTCCGCATCCAATGCCACCACAATCTCCGCCTCGCCTTCTGCCGCCGGCATCATTATCACATTTAGCAGCCTTCGCATGTTAGTGTTCAGCTGCCTCCCCTTCACAAATCCCGTCTGATCTTCATGTATCACCCCCGGCACACAGTCCTCTACTCCAGTGGCCAAGATCTTTGCCAGCAACTTGGCGTCCACGTTCAACAGTGAAATTGGCCTATATGATCCACACTGCAGGGGGTCCTTATCTCGCTTTAGGATCAGGGAAATCAACGCCCGTGACACCGTCGGGGGCAAAACTCCCCCCTCCCATGCCTCGTTAAAGGTCCGAACCAACAGGGGGCCCAACAGGTCCGCATATTTTTTATAAAATTCAACCGGGATACAGTTCCCTGTAGAAGTCCCTGAAAACCCCAAGGTACATGTTTCTTTGATACTGCCAGGGAGCTCCTTTTGTTCCAGGGCCACAGACAAAAATAGCATAATCCATTTTGAAAGTTTTCTTGTCCAGTTTTTTAAATGTTAGGACTATCCATGAGGATATCTATCTATATTTTATGGCGTGTATGCAGGGTGAGGTCTTAATCCCCTTACAATGTGGGTAAACTGGGTCCAATTTGTGGACAAGTTGACTATCTTTGGCAGCAGTAGCTGTGAACAGAATCCTGGACATTTTCATCTGTATTCTGTGGCTGACATAAAATCGAACTGAGAAATCGTGAACTATTTTGTCCGTAATTTCCTTCTTTCCCGAAAGTGTTGACTCATCCTAGGACACTGTTCGGGGGGTTACTGGTAACCCTCCAACAACATACCAATATAAATTATAAATTTATGAACTCAATGGAACAGTTGAATGGAACAATGGAAGCATTGTTTTCGAAGGCAGGGAAGTATAATTTGGCAAAATTATTTACACATTACGCATTGCCTCAGAGCTTCCTGACATCTCATTATCAACTCGGTGACCGTCCTGCTAACCAGCTCAGCTTTCTGCATCAAGCCCCATGCCATATTTATTTTCTAAGTTCATTCATTCGCTGGCAAGAGCCATCTTTAGCTGCCCTAGGTGCTGGCGTGCGCTACATCTTGAACCGCAGCCGTCCATGTGGAGCGGATTCACGTACAATGCTGTTGGGTAAACCGTGCCAAGGGCAGCAGCGATCAAGGAACACTAATGTTACTTCCAAGCCAGGATTATGCCAGCTTTGAAAATGACGATGTTCCGGGTTATCTGCTGCCCTTGCCCTTCTGATTGTTAGTGGTCACGGATTTAGGAGGTGCCATTAGAGAATGGATGATATATGTGTAATCTCAGTTGACAGCGTTGGAAGCACTGTACTGTTCTTCAGATAAGGAATCCGACTATTCCTGTGTTGCCAATACTGCTTTGACCAGCATTCCACCTTCAACCAACAACTGATTCATTAGTCATTCACCTGATTGAAATTTGGCAGTCACACATATCTACAATAACAATACTCACTCTGTTTGAAAGTAAAACATTATGCGTGTTTCTCACAAGTTTGATAAAGAACAATAGAAAAACAAGTTGCCCGGCTGGGAATACTATCAACGTGTGACATTTGTTATAATGAAAACCTGCTGTGAACAAGTGTTGCCAAACCCCCCCAACAAGTCAGTAACCCCAGGCTGGTTGTCAAAGGGCCCTCCTTGCCTGAAAATACATAACCTACGTGATTTCATTATGTTGGCCCATATTACCTTGGAAAGCACATCCATTTAGTAATCGCAACAAACCCAATAAGTTATTCTGAGGAAGAGGATATTTGTTTGGATTCTCAGCTGAGCAACCTTTATCTTTTGGTCACCAGAATGATGGCTGGCAAAAGTCTTTCCTGGAGTGTGCGCTGTTTCAGCTTGAAGAACCTGGGAGATTTTGCTCATCCTGTCACAAGGCACGGAGGGAATGTAACACAAACACAGTAAATACACCAGGGATTTTCCCTCGTCATTGCAAATACAATGTGCCTGAGGTAAACTGGACTGAATCACTGGGCAGGAGAAGGTGGGAGTCTGCAGGGTGGTTATTATCCGGATTGAGAAACCCGGCCATGTTCCCGACCCATGTGATATTTATGGCAGAGATTCAGCCCCAAGAAGAATCTCCTGTTAAATGCCAGCAGGAACGTTTAACTGGCTAGGACATTTTGGACTTCATCAGCACGGCATCGTATTTTTAAAAAATGTTTTTATTGAGTTTTTGTTTTACAAAATAAGTACAAATATGGACAAACAGTGGGAGACAAAAGGAGAATAGAAAGTAAAACTAAATCTATTTATTCATCGATCGGTTTCAACTATTTACACACATTCTAGTTTTGTTTCCCCTACGTTATTTACAGTGGTGGATGTGGTTTCCTGTGTTTCATTCCCCACCGGTTTTCTCTTTTGTTTTCTCGCCTTGGTTCAGGTTGTTTTCCCTCCCCCCACGGCCCTCTTTGTTTCTCATGCTTGTGTTTTTGGGCATGGTTGGGCTCCATGTTTCCCTGCCCCCCGCCCCTCTTCTTTGTTGTGTTGTGGCTACCTCCTCCTTTTCAACAGGAACAACCTCCGCCGACCCCCAGCTGGCGAAATTAATTTTCTCCATTTGGAGAAATTCCGATTGGTCGGACAGCCAGTCTGCAGTTTTGGCTGCTGACCGCCAGCGGAGCAGGATTCTCTGGCGGGCGATTAGAGAGGCAAAGGCAAGGGCGCGGCCCTCCTCCCCATAAAGCGACCTGGCTGTTGTTGGTGTAAACGTCCCTAACTGTCAGCGTCCCCCTGTTCTGTCTCCACCTTTTGAAGGTGGCATCCATAGTCGCCAGCGTGAACCTGTGGTTGTTGCAGGTGGGGGCTTTTTCGGACATCTCAGTTAACCTGAAGTGCTTTTGCAATTGGTACCACGACTGGAGAATTATTACCAGCACTGGGCTCATTGAATATGGGGATGGGAGTTCCGCCGTGGCTAGGGCTCGGAGGGAGGTCCCTCTGCAGGAACCCTCCTCCATAAACACGCACTCAGCTTCTGGCTCCATGATCCACCCCTTTACACTCTCTTTGGTTGCTGCCCAATGGTAATATTGCAGGTTTGCGAGGGCTAGGCCTCCGTAGATCGGGATGGATCTAAACAGGAAGAGGGACCTGGGCAGTATGTTCATTTTGATTGGCTGCACCCTCCACGCCAGGGAAAGTGAGAGTGTGTTCCAACTCTACGGAGGAAATACTTCCTCCGTAAGGCTGGTCAGTTTCCACTTGTGGATCGCTGTCCAGTCTTGAGCGATTTGGATCCCCAGGTAGCGGAATTTGTGTCGTGCCTGTTTAAAAGGCAACCTCTCCAGCGCTGCCCCTTCCCCTTGCGGGTTCACCGGGAAGATCTTGCTTTTGCTCAGGTTAAGTTTGTAGCCCGAAAAGGCATTCTTTCAGGAGCGCGATGATTCCTTCCATGCTGCTTTGTGGGTCCGAGATGTAGAGGAGTAGGTCGTCAGTATTGAGCTCTCTATCTCCTCTCCGGATCTCTTCCCAATTCCTTGCCGCCCTCAGCGCGCTTGCTAATAGTTCGATCGCTAGGGCGAACAGCAGCGGGGATAATTGGCATCCCTGCCTTGTGCCCCTGTGCTGCCGGAAGTACTTAGAGCTGGTGGTATCTGTCCGTAAGCGTGCCATGGGAGTGTTGTATGGGAGTTTGGCCCCTGTTCAAAGCCCAAACCGCTGTGAGGTACTTCCATTTAGCTCTGTTGATAAAAGTTACCTATAATCACAGAACTTCCCATTCATGGGAAGGCAAACAGGCCTTTCTGATTTCCTGACTAATGCTATTCCCAACATTACCACTGCAGTTTGGTGGCCTGTTTGCCATCCCATGAATGTATTTTGTCCTTTGATGTTTCTTAACTCCATCCAGACAGATTCCATATCATCTGTATTAATATGTTTCCTCAATATTGCAAAACCTTCTTTACTCAACTTTAATCAACCCACAACCTTCTGCCCACGTGCTTTGGGGTATCTTTAAGATTATGAAAATGAAAAATGAAATGAATGACACCAGCAGCGAGATTCTCCCAGTCCCGCACCGGGCCGGAGAATCCCGGCAACTGCACCACGCCGCCCTGACGCCGGCATGCGTTTCTCCGTGGAGAGGAGATTCAGCGCCGGTTAGGGCCGCTTTAGGCAGCCGGGACGCCGATTCTCTGGCCCGGACACTCTGAAAAGGCAGAGTCCCACCGGTGCCATCCACGCCTGGTCGCAGCCACGGGAACTCTGCGGGCAGGGGAGGGGGGTGGTATGTGGGGTGGGGGGGTTGTTGGGCTCCGATAGGGCCTGGCCCACGATCAGGGCCTACCGATCGGCGGGCCAGCCTCTCGCTCCCCGGGCCTATTTTCTTATGCGCTGGCCCCTGAACTCCTGCGCCATGTTGCGTCGGGGTCGGCATGTTGAGGGAGGCCATTGCGCATGCGCGGGTTGGCGCCGGCGCTACTGCGCATGTCCTCGTTGATGCCGGTGCCACTGCGCATGTCCTCGTTGATGCCGGCGCCACTGTGCATGCGCGGGTTGGCGCAGTGCACAGTTCGCGCCAGATGGGAGGCTGGAGCGGCGTGAACCGCTCCAGTGCTGTGCTGGGCTCCTGTAGGGGCTAGAATCGGTACTCTCAGTGGCCCGTTCACGCCGTCGTGAAACGCAATGGTGTTTCCGACGGCATGGACCCTCTGCCTCCGAATGGGAGAATCCCACCCCATATAAATGTTTTCCCTCAGAGGTGAGTTTTATCCTGAACTACAGTTTGATTTACCCTGGGATTGAGGTGGCCTACTGCTGTAGTGCTGTATTTCACAAGATTGTACAGATAAGGTAGAGTCAAACAAAGCAAATTGTGAATGATCTTTGGAAGGAACGACTCTCTGGGCTGAACCATCAGGTTTTGTCCTGTGCTAATTCCCATCTTTATTTTATTTGAAAGGGATTGGAAACAGTATAGTCTTGAGTGCCAATTGTAATGTCATTTTGTTAATTAAATTCCACTGCAATAATTGTGCTAGCTTCCACAGCTGAATAGTTAAGTGTCATTCATTGTTTAATCTTATGTTCTGAATTGCCCACTGTCACAGGAGGCCTGCTATTGACCTGTGCATCAGCCCTCACCTGGGGTTGGTGCAACGGTCAGAAACGTGAACAGTGAGTGAGGGGCACACTAATGGGCAGTGGCCTGAGTAGAGAGTGAGGGGGCAGAATAATGGTGATAATCAGTGAGAGGGAAAGTCAAGGAGTAGCAGAGGACAGGAGACAGAAAGTCGTTGTCGAGAGGGTGGGCAAGGGAGCGGAAGAGGCCCCATGAAATTGGTGGCAATCAAGTTACATGCCCTAACACCAGACCCAACACGAAACAACTATCAAACGAAACTCCTGGAGCTAAATCCAAATATAGACCTGAATAACTGACCAACTTTAATGCAAAATAACTTAAAACAATGCAACTACTGTAATGCGGTCGTGCATAGTTTGAATATCTCAAACCTATAATACATGACCATGTTTTTCTTCCCCCCCCCCAGAGAAGTTGCTATGGCAATTTTAAAAACAAATAACTAATTCAGTTTAGACTTCTGTTGTAGGAACACGCAATTTATCAGAAGTAGGGTCAATACGAACTTTTTAATCAAGGTTAAATATAATTTTGAGGAAGCAATTTAAATGTCAAGCCTAGCTGTGACTGGCTGGGTGTTCAGCCACACCGGTCGAAATACATTCTTTGATGTTTTGCGCAACTCTCAATTCTATACATACATAGATATGTTTTGTTTTGTTCTGTGCTAAGGCTCAGTGGATAACACTTCTGAGTCGAGGGCTGTGGGTTCAAACCCCAGTCCAGAGACTTGACCACAGCATCTTAATTGACATTTAGCAAAACTGAGGGGGTGCTGCAAAGCCTGAGGAGCTGTCTTCCATGGGATATGTCAAACGCAGGTCCTCTGTGGGGCTAGTTTAGCATAGTAGCTGACTTATAATGCAGAACAAGGCCAGCAGCATGGGTTCAATTCCTGTACCAGCCTCCCCGAACAGGTGCTGGAATGTGGTGACTAGGGGCTTTTCACAGTAACTTCATTGAAGCCTACTTGTGACAACAAGTGATTATTATTATGTAGGATTCCACTACACCATTTGGAAGAAGAACTGGAGAACTCTACCCTTGTGTTCTTATCAATATTTATTGTTCAACCAACATCAGTAAAACAGGTTAAATGGTGATAATCACATTGCTGTTTGTGCGCAAATTAACTGCATTGGTTCCTTCAACAGCGTCCAAACTTCTAAAGTACCTCACTGGAAGTACGCCAAATGCACTGAGGCCGTGAAAGGTTCTACACAAATGCAATTTTTAAAATGTATTTAATGAATATGTGTCATGTGGCTGAAAGATGTTTAAAACAGCCATCTGTAAAATGTAACAGATGGAGGTGGCGACCTTCACAGCTGTGTAAACTGGGCAACTTTGGGTGCGGCACACAACATGAGGGCAGGGCCAAGATTCACATCTGGCAGGAAACAGTGCGTCAGGCACATGTCTGAGGAGTTTCACAATGTCTGGGCATTTTGTGACTCCCAAGGATCCTGTGACAACTTCATCTCCTTTTTGCAGCGTTTATATCTCCAAGGATACCTTAATTGATTTGACTTTAAAAAAATAAATTTAGAGTACCCAATTCATTTTTTTCAATTAAGGGGCAATTTAGTGTGTCCAATCCACCTAGCCCGCAGATCTTTGGGTTGTGGGGGCGAAACCCACGCAAACATGGGGAGAATGTGCAAACTCCACACGGACAGTGACTCAGAGCCGGGATCGAACCTGGGACCTCAGCACCGTGAGGCAGCAGTGCTCACCCACTGTGCCACCGTGCTGCCTATTGATTTGACTTTTAAAGGCATTGATGTTGCAATGGCTGATGCTGCAGCCAAGTTGTACAGCAAATGTACAGCAAGATCCCAAGATACTCCTGGTGTATCAGGAGCCATTGTAGGTCGGGAACAACAGTGATGGCTGAACAGGATTTGGTGTGAGTTAAGAGAAGGGCAGTAAAGTTTTGGATTGGCTCAGATTTGTGAAGGGCAGGTAGCCACAAATGAAAAAGAAGAATTTCCTTGTGTACGTTTTTTTTAGGATGGTTGAATTAATTTTTTCAAGTGGGGTTGAAACTCATCACATTGGCCTGGCAAGAAGGTGATTATTATGGTGAGGGCCTCTTGCTGATTTTTTTTTCCAGGCATCACTATCCCTTTAATAATACCTGATTGTGTTTATCTGGCCGTATTTTAACACAACATGGCTGTGAGGCCATGGACGCTGCTGTTCACAGTGGGCTCAGAGTGAGAGGAAGCTCCTGACTGAGAGCATCCGACCTCGGAAAACACAGCTGAAACCACGATTCAACCTTGATTCAACTGTGTGAATGGGAGCTCACAAACACTCAATATATTCCTGCAAAATTCTTTGTCCACTCAGTTTAACTGAGGCACTGGCCCAGATTTTGCTGCCAAAATAACAACAGTGAGTTTATTAATTTGCAAATTGCTTAGCAACTTGTGACTAAGAAGGGACAGAGGAAGAAGAAGCGAGTTCCAAATTAGTGCAAGTTACTGGTCGATTTGCGACACCCCACTCCAACCCCTCCGCAATTTTGATCAAATTGGTGCGCATACCAACTGCCAATTAAACTCACTGCAGGAAGATAGGGCTGCTACATTACAGATGCTTTGCTCTTAAGCTCCCATTCCAACTGGGGAGAGGCTCATTTTGAGAAGTTGTAATATTGAACTCATGGCGCAATTGCAAAGCCAGTTTGCTTTCTGCAATCCAATACATGTCAGTGTGGCACGTTAGGTTGCACTTTCACCTCTGAATCAAAAGGTGCTTGTTCCAAATCCCACTCCTAAGACAAAATCCAGGCTGACACTCCAGTGCAGTACTGAGGGATTGAAATGAAATGAAAATCGCTTATTGTCACGAGTAGGCTTCAATGAAGTTACTGTGAAAAGCCCCTAGTCGCCACATTCCGGCGCCTGTCCGGGGAGGCTGGTATGGGATTGCTGCACTGTTCGAGGTACCGTCTTTCATTTGAGATGTTGAACTGAGTTCTCATCTCATGTGGACGGGGAACTCTCCTTGGCGTCTTGCTCAATATTTATTCTACAACAAACGTCATTATCTTTTCATTGTCAATTTGCTGTTCCCGGGAGCTCTCTGTGGGCCGACTGGCTGCTGCGTTTCCCAAATTCACGACAGCTCAAAGTGCTTTGGCGCGTCCTGAGGTTGTGACAGGTGCTCCAGAAACAGGAATCATTCCATTTTGAAACTCACAATGGAGAATGCTATTTTAGTGTCTGAGAAAAAATATGTAATTCAGGAGCAGAGGTCAGAACATCGCAAAGCAAAACGCACAATGTCTACTGTTGTGGCCATCTAAAATGGCCACCCGCAAAGGATAATGGGAATTGTGGTCAAGTCGGTACACAGACAGTACACAGCCTCTGTGTATTGGGCAAATAAGACCAGACCAAACTGAAACTTGCACCCGTTAAAGGTCAATCACCGATTTTCCCAGGACAATAGACTCAAATCAAGGAATAGCAACAGTAGAAGACTCACCGGTGCTGCTTCCCCTTATTTGGAAAGGCTGCACTAGGGATAATGGTAACTCTGACTCGCCCAGCCATCGAGGTACCCGCCCCTAATTGGCCATAATCGATCAGGATGATTGAGACCCTATTGATCCATTGGAACCTGAGTTAGCCCCGCCTACAGTGCGGGAAAAAAATGAAGGATAAGAGGCCCTGCGCACTAGGGATCGGTCTCATTTGGAACCGGCCTGTGCCCACACCAACTGCAGCGTAACAACCAGTCAAGTTCTAGACCCGCGATCGCCACCTGAGAGAGACGAGCCGCAGCCGAGATGAACCTGACGATTTCCAGCCGACACACTTGGGGACTCAGATAAAGGCCTTATCTACCTGCACAGAGCCGGTCACCCAGAAGTTAAGTAAAGGTCATCTTAGTTGAAAGGTGTAGTTTAATGCGGAGCCGCGTGTATCATTGCACATAGAGATAAGTCTTGTGTTTTATAATAAACTGTCTTTTGAATTAACATACTGGTTGTGTGGTCAATACAAGAAACATACTCGCAGCTTGTGGCTTGTTAATAAAAGTAGCAACACTGTCTAGAAGGACAAGGGCGGCAGAAGCATGGCAACACCTGCAAATCCCCTTCTGAACAACTCGCCATTCTGATTTGGAACTTATCATTGTTCTTTCCCTGTCCCTGAGTCAAAATCTTGGAACTCCCTCCTTAACAGCACTGTGCATGTTCCTGCACCACATGGACTGCAGCGGTTCAAGGAGAACCACAGAATTGCTACAGTGCAGAAGGAGGCCATTTGGCCTATCGAGTCTGCACCGACTCTCTGAAATAGCACCCTACCTAGGCCCACTCCGCCACCCTATGCCCGCAACCCTGCACTTCTTTGGAGTGTGGGAGGAAACCGGAGCACCCGGAGGAAACCCACGCAGACTCCACACAGGCAGTCACCCAAGGCCAGAATTGAACCCGGGTCCTTGGTGCCGTGCTAGCTATTATGCCACCGTGTGGATCAGAAATTGGCTAGTTGAAAGAAGACAGAGAGTGGTAGTTGATGGGAAATGTTCAGAATGGAGTTCAGTTACGAGTGGCGTACCACAAGGATCTGTTCTGGGGCCGTTGCTGTTTGTCATTTTTATAAATGACCTAGAGGAGGGCGCAGAAGGATGGGTGAGTAAATTTGCAGACGACACTAAAGTCGGTGGAGTTGTAGACAGTGCGGAAGGATGTTGCAGGTTACAGAGGGACATAGATAAGCTGCAGAGCTGGGCTGAGAGGTGGCAAATGGAGTTTAATGTGGAGAAGTGTGAGGTGATTCACTTTGGAAAGAATAACAGAAATGCGGAATATTTGGCTAATGGTAAAATTCTTGGTAGTGTGGATGAGCAGAGGGATCTCGGTGTCCATGTACATAGATCCCTGAAAGTTGCCACCCAGGTTGATAGGGTTGTGAAGAAGGCCTATGGTGTGTTGGCCTTTATTGGTAGAGGGATTGAGTTCCGGAGCCATGAGGTCATGTTGCAGTTGTACAAAACTCTAGTACGGCCGCATTTGGAGTATTGCGTACAGTTCTGGTCGCCTCATTATAGGAAGGACGTGGAAGCTTTGGAACGGGTGCAGAGGAGATTTACCAGGATGTTGCCTGGTATGGAGGGAAAATCTTATGAGGAAAGGCTGATGGACTTGAGGTTGTTTTCGTTAGAGAGAAGAAGGTTAAGAGGTGACTTAATAGAGGCATACAAAATGATCAGAGGGTTAGATAGGGTGGACAGCGAGAGCCTTCTCCCGCGGATGGAGGTGGCTAGCACGAGGGGACATAGCCTTAAATTGAGGGGTAATAGATATAGGACAGAGGTCAGAGGTGGGTTTTTTACGCAAAGAGTGGTGAGGCCGTGGAATGCCCTACCTGCAACAGTAGTGAACATGCCAACATTGAGGGCATTTAAAAATTTATTGGATAAGCATATGGATGATAAGGGCATAGTGTAGGTTAGATGGCCTTTAGATTTTTTCCATGTCGGTGCAACATCGAGGGCCGAAGGGCCTGTACTGCGCTGTATCGTTCTATGTTCTATGTTCTATGTCGGCAATGAGGCAGCTCACCACCACCTTTTCAAGGGCAATTAGGGATGGAATATAAATGCTGGCCTAGCCAGCCAAGTCCACATTCTATGAAATATTTTTTTAAAAAGCAAGCAATAAACAAACTCTGCCTCTCTCTCTTCACAAATGCTGCCAGACCTGCTGAATATTTCCAGCATTTTGATTTGAATTTCCAGCATTATAGTGTTGAAGTTATCGTAGCACCTTATTTCTGTTGTAGAAATAACAATAGCAATAAAAAAGTATTAATGCCATTTCGGGCAGGATACTGAAACATGTCGAATTGACCCTTTTCTCAAACTCCGCAATTTCCAGCAGGATTCAGTGGCCAGCGATGGAGAACAGGACAAACAATAGTCATTAAATAAATGTCATTTGTGCACTGTCCAGATGACCAGACTAATGAAACACATCTGTGCTACTTGAGTCTCAGAGGAAATATTCTTGATTTTTTAAACTAAAACACTCAAGCTGGTTGTTTAACTGAACAAAATGTTTGCCGCTATTCAAATAAGTATGAAGTCTGTGTTGGCAACTGAACCATATCTCTGATGTTACTTTGCACAACTTGCAGTGGCCAAATCTACACTGCCAATTTTCTACCAGCTCCATTGCCAGAATCCAGGCCAAATATACCAGCCACTTGCCAGCAACATAAATTAGCAAAAGAGCGTCTTGCATACATACATTTATATACACATGCACACATTTGTTCTGTCAAATGATGTTAAGTGCTGCCAGGTTTTTTTTTAGTCAACCCTGTCTGGTCGCCATACTTATTTGGTGCCGGCCCTTAATTAGGCATCCAAGGCACCTGTCTAACTAACGTGTCTGAATTGAGAGGGTTGTGCTGGTATTTTTTTTAACAAACTTTTTATTAAGGCATTCATGGTTTTATAACAACAAAAGATACAAATACAAATTTAAACATAATTCAGTGTGTAACACTCACCCAACCAACAACCGTACCCCATCAACATAGCTCATACACACAATTCCCAAATCCCTCCATCTCCTCTCGCTGATCCTGCCCAAACTGAACTAAACTAAACTAACTTCCCCTACCTCCACTTATTCCCTAATCCCCCCTTATTGTATCTGCTAATAGTTTCGTTTTCTCCGAAGAGATCCATAAACGGCTGCCACCTCCGGACGAACCCTAACATTGATCCTCTCAGGGCGAACTTAATTTTCTCAAGTCTGAGAAACTCGGCCATTTGACGAACCCATACCCCCGATTTCCGGGGCTCCGAGTCCCTCCATGCTAATAAGATCCGTCTCCAGGCTACTAAGGAGGCAAAGGCCAAAACATCAGCCTCTCTAGCCCCCTGGAATCCCTGGTCTTCAGACACTCCAAAGATCACCACCTCCAGACTCGGCACCACCCTCGTTTTTAGCACCGTGGACACGACATCGGCAAATCCCTGCCAGAATCCCCTAAGCTTCGGACATGCCCAATACATGTGGCCATGATTTGCGGGCCCTCCTGCACACCTCACGCACCTGTCCTTCACCCCAAAAAAACCTGCCCATCCGGGCCACCGTCATGTGTGCCTGGTGAACCACTTTGAATTGTATTAGGCTGAGCCTGGCACATGATGAGGACCTGTTGACTCTACTCTGAGCATCCTCCCACAGACCTGCCTCCACTCCTTACCCAGCTCATCTTCCCACTTGCACTTCACCTCCCCTATCTGGGTTCCCTCTCATTCCACAAGCTCTTTATACATTTCTGAGACCTTCCCCTCCCCCACCCCCGTTTTAGAAACTACCTTATCCTGCATCCCCTGTGGCAGTAGAAGCGGAAAGGTCGGAACCTGCCTTCGCACAAAGTCCCTCACCTGCAGAGAGCGAAACCCATTCCCACCCGGCAATTCGAACTCCTCCAAATCCTCCAAACAGGGAAAGCTCCCATCAATAAACGGATCTCAATCCCTGCTCTCTGCCACCTCCGAAACCCCCCATCCAAACTCCCCGGGACAAACCGGTGATTACCTCAAATTGGAGTCCACACTGACGCTCCCTCCACTCCCATATGCTTCCGCCACTGTCCCCAAACTCTCAGAGCCGCCACCACCACTGGGTTTGTAGAGCCGGCGAGAACGGCAGAGGTGCCGTTAAGAGTGCTCCTAAACTTGTCCATCTACATGACGCCGCCTCTACCCGCTCCCATACCGACCCCTCCCCCACTACCCACTTCCTGATCATGGCTATATTTGCTGCCGAGTAGAAATTCCTAAAGTTTGGCAGGGGCAAACCCCCCCCCCCTCAGCTCCGCTCCAGCAGTACTTTCCTCGCTCGCGGGGTTTTACATGTCCACACAAACACAGAGATCACCGCATTAACACACTTAAAATAGGCCTTTGTAATTCAAGGATAAGTTGGCACCCCTGATGGTGGGGATGTTTGAAGAGGCGATAGTGAAGGGGGTTCTGCCACAAACCTTGGGGCAGGCATCGATTTCACTGTTGCTAAAAAAAAGATAAGGATCCGACGGAGTGTGGGTCGTATAGGCCCATATCGCTTCTGAATATGGACGCAAAAGTATTGGCAAAGGTACTGGCAGGTAGGCTGGAGGAGTGCCTCTCGAAGGTGATAGGTGAGGATCAGACGGGGTTCGTGAAAGGGAGGCAGCTGTTTTCGAACACTAGGAGGGATTTGAGCGTCGTTATGGCACCGGCGGAAGGGAAGGAAACAGAGGTGGTTGTGGCATTGGACGCCGAGAAGGCATTTGACCGGGTAGAATGGGGGTACTTGATGGGAGTCCTGGAGCGGTTTGGGATTGGACCAAGATTTGTGAACTGGGTAAAGGTATTGTATAAGGAGCCAAAGGCGAGTGTCCGCACAAACAATATCAGCTCAAGATACTTTTCTCTCCACCGTGGGACGAGGCAGGGATGTCCTATGTCCCCCCTGCTGTTTGCACTTGCGATTGAACCATTGGCCATCGCATTAAGAAGTAAAGAGCACCCCATTTAAGCCCCATACCTCCACCCTATCCCCGTAACCCAGTAACCCCACCTAAACATTTTTTTTGGATGCTAAGGACAATTTAGCATGGCCAATCCACCTAACCTGCACATCTTTGGACTGTGGGAGGAAACCGGTGCACCCGGAGGAAACCCACGCAGACACGGGGTGAATCTGCAGACTCCGCACAGTGACCCAAACCGGGAATCAAACCTGGGACCCTGGCGCTGTGAAGCAACCATGCTAACCGCTGTGCTACCGTGCTGCCGTTGGCTGGGATGGTGTGTTTGGGGAGTGAAGTGTGTATATGCGGCTGCAGCTTGTCAGCGTCCCATGTGCCAATCATGGACCCAGCGAATCCTGCACCATTTTCCATTGGAATCGATTGCGTTCCACGTGGCGCCGGTGCTAGCCCCTCCACTGTTGCTGAATCGATCCAGGTTTGGCACCAGTTTTACTGTCGTGAAAGCCCAAGAATTCTGCATCGGTGTCCACATTCAGTCTCAGAAATGGAGAATTCCGCCCCTTATCTTTCCACCCACCTTTGTATCCTCAACAAACTTAGCTACATTGATCTGTGTCTCTTCATCTAAGTCAGTAATTTAGGATGTAAATAACTGAGGCCCCAACCCTGACCCTAATTGTGGCACTCTGCTATTCACTGAATGACAACTTGAAAATGTTTCATTTATACCTGCTCTCTGCTTCCTGTCCATTAACCAATCCTCGATCCATGCTAACATTTACCCCTGTCGTGTTAGGTACACTGGTATAACACTGGCTGAAACTGGATGCAGCATCGATCAAAAGGGGCAGCATGGTAGCATTGTGGATAGCACAATCGCTTCACAGCTCCAGGGTCCCAGGTTCGATTCTGGCTTGGGTCACTGTCTGTGCGGAGTCTGCACATCCTCCCCGTGTGTGCGTGGGTTTCCTCCGGGTACTCCGGTTTCCTCCCACAGTCCAAAGATGTGCAGGTTAGGTGGATTGGCCATGCTAAATTGCCCTTAGTGTCCAAAATTGCCCGTAGTGTTGGGTGGGGTTACTGGGTTATGGGGATAGGGTGGAGGTGTCGACCTTGGGTAGGATGCTCTTTCCAAGAGCCAGTGCAGACTCGATGGGCTGAATGGCCTCCTTCTGCACTGTAAATTCTATGTAAAAAAAAAAGATACTCCAGACCTTGAAGTTAGTTCAATCAGGTTTATTGAACTAATGGCACAGTTAGTACAGTTCTCTGTGAGTTCGACTCTGCTAACTTAAGTGTGATTACTCGGTCTGACTGAAACAGACTAGCTCTTAGCCACGTGGTGGAGGTGTGAGATTGTAACAACACACTTGATTGACTCTCTAGATGTTCATCAGTGGAAAGAGGCGGATGTGAGTGCCTCTTGTCTTTTATAGTCAGATCCCACCCCTGAGTGTCCTGCTTGCTTATTGGTCATGTCCTCTGTGTCCATTAGCTGTTTGTCTGTATATCATTATGTGTGTGTCTGTATATCGTGACAACCCCGATTCTATGAGCCCTTATCTTGCCTGTTCAGTTTTTGTGCGGGATCTTATCGAATGCTTTTGGCTCTCCTTTATCTACTCTACACCATCAAAAACCTAATAAACTCAATTAGGATTTCCCTTTATGTTGACTTGATCTAATTATATAAAGCTTTTCTAAGTGCACTGTTAATACTTCCTTAATAATAGAATCCAGCTTTTTTATCAATTATCGAGATTAGACCAAATAGCCTGCGGTTTTCTGTTTTATCGTTCCCTCCTTTCTTAAAAAGCAGTGTAACATTTGCCAACTTTGGCTGTGATTCTCCGGGCTCGTTGCGCTCTCGCAAAATGAGGCCGGTGAATAGTGGAAGAGGCAGAAAACAAGAACCGCACCAGGCGCCAAACAGTTTGCAATGCAACCAGCCCGATCCCCGTAGGCAAAAACAGGATCCCGCCATAGAGTGGCGAGAAACCAATTATCACCATTTAAGCCCTATTTCCATACAATTAACGGAAGCCACCCTATATCCAACGGCCTCCCTTCATTCATCATCCTCCCAACGCTGGCGCCGATTAGTACTCCTTTTTAGAAATGTGAACCTGGCGGAAGGGCTTCTGTGGGGAGCCAAGGAGGTGAGTCGCCATCTTTGCTCACAGGCAAAAAGCCCGGTGGTGCTGGGCTTGTCGCCCAGTGCTCGGCGGCAGGTGGGGAACCCTCGGCTGGAGGGCGGGGGACCCGCGGCTTGAGGTGGAGGACCCTCGGCTGGGGGTGGGGGACCCTCGGCTGGAGGGCGGGGGACCCGCGGCTTGAGGTGGAGGACCCTCAGCTGGGGGTGGGGGACCCTCGGCTGGGGGTGGGGGACCCGCGGCTCGAGGTTGGGGACCATCGGCTGGGGGGGGGGGGGAACCTTCGGCTGTGGGGGAGGGACCCTCGGTTGGGGGTGGGGGGTCCTCTGCAGGGGTGGGCTGCCATGGGAAGGTCACCACCATGCCAAACCCTGGATCGTGTGTACCCATTCTGGGGGCAATCCTTGTTCCTGCCCGTCTGCCCCACCGACCACCCGTAACCCCCCACCAACTGCCGAGGCCTCTGGCCGTGCGGCTGAAGGCGATTGCCAATAGGGAATTGGCAATGGCGGTCCAGTAAGCACTTCACTGATCCCAAGTAGATTCCTGTGGGTGGGTGAGCCATGTGACATGTGGGAGTCATCGCCTGGAATCCCAAACAAACCGTGATGCCTGGACATTGTGCCTGAACACTGCGGGAGGCAACATCACACACGCAGCAGCCAAAATCCGAACACTCAGTGGATGGGACACAGCTCTGGGGACATGTCCATGGCCGTAGGGTGGGTGAGTGCCTCGGGGAGGGGACCAGCGCCCGGTCCTGGTGACGTTATGAGCGGGTGTCCATGGTACAGGGTTTGGGCTCCAGTGAGGGGGGGCCTGCTGCAGCTGGGTGTGCGCGGCAGGGCTTTCCAGGTGGGGCCGAGGAGGGGAATCAATGGGGATTGGAGGGTCCCGGGGTGGGGACCACCCCTGTCTGCCAGTCTAGCATCTTTTCCCAATGCCTTACAGATACTGAACGCAGGGATTTTGGACCCAGAACTTGCCCTAATGGTCCGGGCGACCAGACCAGATGCTAGAGACAGCGGCAGCACCGTCAGCAGATGCTCGAGGCGGCGGACCATGTGCCGCACCCACCCCACTCCCTGAGGACCCGGCCCATTAGGCCAGGGAGAGACCCTGAGAGGGAGTTCTGCGATGGCTCAGGGTGTACAGGCGTAGCTGGTCATTTGAACAGGTGACGGACAGCGCATACTGCAGAAGGCTCCGCCTCAATAAGGAGATGATGCGGCATCTGTGTCATGTCCTCGCAGACTTGGCTCCACATGGAGGAGTAGGAGGACACCTGCTCCTGGTGGCCGTCAGGGTCACCGCAGCCCTGAACATGTCCGCCTCAGGATCAATCCAGGTTTTGGGCAGGGACTCATGTGGATGTCCTGTTTGCCCGGGCGGAAAACGACATCATCTTTGACAAAGCCCAGAAAGATGGCCGGGCTGCAGGTTTCTCCGCCATCGCCGGGCTGCCCCAGGTCCAGGGGGTAATAGATGCCATGCATGTTGCCCTGCGTTCACCGGCCATCTAGGAGTGCCTTATGTTAACAGAAAGAGGTTCCACTCTCTCCACGTACAGCACGTGTGCGACCACCACGTGCTTGCGTGCTTGTTACATCTGCTAAATCTCAGATACTTCGACCAGTATATCAATCAAAGTTTTATCCAGTTGCCCTGAGTTGCAAGATGAACAAAGGACAAACACAAGTAAAGGTTCGATAAGTTTATTAACAATAATACTATTACCCTTAAATTACCCACATAAAACAAGAAGATACCCCAGATGCAAGTATACTACCCGCAAAAATGGCTTGGTAGGCTGTGGATCTGATTGGTGGAATTTCTCTGGCCTGTCTTAACAAAGGTGGTTCTTGCTGGCTGTCTCTTCCTTCCTTCCTTCTGGTCTGGTCAAGGTCACCTCACACACCGAGTCTGCTGCTGGTGTGTCTGAGGTGCGTACCTTTATCCCCCTCTCTCCCCACCTTTCCAGAAACCTCTCTGGCTTCCAGCCAATTAGGTCTCGGGAGGGGGTCTCAATACCCAGTTGGTTTCTTGACGTCTGCCTCACAGGATATCGGGGCCCGCCCCCAGGTGTCCATCTCCATGGTTTATATATGACCGGTTGCCATATAAGGTAATGGCCGGAACTCTAGGTGACAGAGCGCCTGGCCTGATCTGGGCTTCTAACAATAGGCCGGTTCATTTCAATGGGGTGCGATGATCTCCTGCTGGGTCTCAGTAGAGTGGGATGATCTGTGATGGGTGATTGATGGGACAGGCCCAGACATGTTCTGGCAGCTTATTTGTTGGTTGTGTATTTGGGTTAAGTCTGAATTCCAGAGCAGCATGGTGGCGCAGTGGTTAGCAATGCTGCCTCAAGAGGGCAGCACGGTGGCGCAGTGGGTTAGCTCTGCAGCCTCACTGCGCCGAGGTCCCAGGTTCGATCCCGGCTCTGGGTCACTATCCGTATGGAGTTTACACATTCTCCCCGTGTTTGCATGGGTTTCACCCCCACAATCCAAAGATACAAAACATGGCTAAGGTAAATTTTGGTCCTTTAGAGGATGAGAAGGGAGTTTTAATAGTGGGAGATGAGGAAATGGCGGAGGAACTGAACAGGTTTTTTTGGGTCGGTCTTCACAGTGGAAGACACAAATAACATGCCAGTGACTGATAGAAATGAGGCTATGACAGGTGAGGACCTTGAGAGGATTGTTATCACTAAGGAGGTAGTGATGGGCAAGCTAATGGGGCTAAAGGTAGGCAAATCTCCTGGCCCTGATGGAATGCATCCCAGAGTGCTAAAAGAGATGGCTAGGGAAATTGCAAATGCACTAGTGATAATTTACCAAAATTCGTTAGACTTTGAGGTGGTCCCGGTGGATAGGAAATTAGCAAACGTGACACCACTGTTTAAAAAAGGAGTTAGGCAGCGAGCAGGTAATTATAGGCCAGTGAGCTTAACTTCAGTAGTAGGGAAGATGCTGGAATCTATCATCAAGGAAGAAATAGCGAGGCATCTGGATAGAAATTGTCCCATTGGGCAGACGCAGCATGGGTTCATAAAGGGCAGGTCGTGCCTAACTAATTTGGTGGAAGTTTTTGAGCACATTACCAATGCGGTAGATAACGGGGAGCCAATGGGTGTGTAATAACTGGATTTCCAGAAAGCCTTTAACAAGGTGCCACACAAAAGGGTGCTGCATAAGATAAAGATGCATGGCATTAAGGGTAAAGTAGTAGCGTGGATAGAGGATTGATTAATTAATAGAAAGCGAAGAGTGGGGATTAATGGGTGTTTCTCTGGTTGGCAATCAGTAGCTAGTGGTGTCCCTCAGGGATCCGTTTTGGGCCCACAATTGTTCACAATTTACATAGATGATTTGGAGTTGGGGACCAAGGGCAATGTGTCCAAGTTTGCAGATGACACTAAGATGAGTGGTAAAGCGAAAAGTGCAGAGGATACTGGAAGTCTGCAGAGGGATTTGGATAGGTTAACTGAATGGGCTAGGGTCTGGCAGATGGAATACAATGTTGACAAATGTGATGTTATCCATTTTGGTAGGAATAACAGCAAACGGGATTATTATTTAAATGATAAAATATTAAAGCATGCAGCTGTGCAGAGAGACCTGGGTGTGCTAGTGCATGAGTCGCAAAAAGTTGGTTTACAGATGCAACAGCTGATTAAGAAGGCGAATGGAATTTTGTCCTTCATTGCTAGAGGGATGGAGTTTAAGATGAGGGAGGTTATGCTGCAATTGTATAAGGTGTTAGTGAGGTCACACCTCACTATTGTGTTCAGTTTTGGTCTCCTTACTTGAGAAAGGACGTACTGGCACTGGAGGGTGTGCAGAGGAGATTCACTAGGTTAATCCCAGAGCTAAAAGGGTTGGATTACGAGGAGAGGTTGAGTAGACTGGGACTGTACAATTTGGAATTTAGAAGGATGAGGGGGGATCTTATCGAAACATATAAAATTATGAAGGGAATAGATAGGATAGATGCGGGGAGGTTGTTTCGACTGGCAGGTGACAGCAGAACTAGGGGGCATAGCCTCAAAATAAGGGGAAGTAGATTTAGGACTGAGTTTAGGAGGAACTTCTTCACCCAAAGGGTTGTGAATCTATGGAATTCCTTGCCCAGTGAAGCAGTAGAGGCTCCTTCATTGAATGTTTTTAAGGTAAAGATAGATAGTTTTTTGAAGAATAAAGGGATTAAGGGTTATGGTGTTCGGGCCGGAACGTGGAGCTGAGTCCACAAAAGATCAGCCATGATCTCATTGAATGGAGGAGCAGGCTCGAGGGGCCAGATGGCCTACTCCTGCTCCTAGTTCTTATGTTCTTATGTGCAAGTCAGTGCAGGGGCCACGCTAAATTGCCCCTTAATTGGAAAACAAAAAGGAATTGGGTACTTTAAATTAATATTAAAAATAAGTTACTGAGCGGTGCATTGGACTCCTCGAGATGTTGTTCCAATACCTCGACTGCTCCAGCGGTGCACTCAATCACCCCACTGCTGTGCTCTCCACAACCTTGTACAGCAGCTGCGAGACGAGCTGGAGGTTGGTGATGAGGAATATGTGTCATAGAATTTACAGTGCAGAAGGAGGCCATTCGGCCCATCGAGTCTACACCAGCCCCTACAAAGAGCAACCCACTCAAGCCCACATATCTACCCTATCCCCGCAACCCAGTAGCCCCCAGTTAACCTTTTGGACACTAAGGGCAATTTAGCATGGCCAATCCACCTAATCTGCACATCTTTGGACTGTGGGAGGAAACCGGAGCACCCGGAGGAAACCCATGCACACACGAGGAGAACGTGCAGACTCCGCACAAACAGTGACCCAGTCGGGAATCGAACCTGGGACCCTGGAGCTGTGAAGCAATTGCGCTAACCACTATGCTACTGTGCTGCCCACCTCCAAGCGAGAAGGAAGAGGAGGAGGAGGAGGACAAGGGTGATGAGGTGGCGCAGTACCAGCAAGGGCTGGAGGACGAGGCCAGGGAGGAACCGGAAGACCAGCTGGAGGCAGCAGGACATGTGGTGAGGGACAGCAAGACCAGAAGGCCCCGGCTCCCTTGTCAGTGGCATATGCACAGCCATGCCGCCCTGTCCCATGTGCTGGCTGTGAGATACGGCCTCATCAGAGTTGTGGAACTTGGGGGAGCTGATGGCTACCGCCTCCACTTCATGGGGCGAATCCAGGTTGGCACCCAGATCCTTCTCCTCCCGCTCTGCCATAGAGCGCTGGGGTTCATCTTGGGGTGGAGGGGCAGCTGGTTTGAACCCCGGCTGCCCCTTCATCATTTGGTTCTGCCAGACCTGGCGGTTCACCATGGTCTGCACCATTGTGTTAACGCCCTCAGCGATGTTCCTCAGGGACTAGGACATGCTCTGCGGCGTCTCGGAACTGCCATCTGCAACTGGGACAAGCTCCTCAGTGCTTCGGCCATTCCCATCTGAGAGCAGGACATGTACAGCAGAGCCTCATCAAGGTCGGCCTGCTACTGGGTCACGTCGGCGAGTCGGACATTTTGCTGAAAGCCTCAGCAATGGCCGTCACTGACAGCGCAATGCCTTGGACACCTCCACCAATGGTGTCAATGTTATGCACCAGGCTCTCCACTGCGGTCACCGCCCTAGTGGTGTTGACCTCAGTGCCAATCATGCTGGTGACATCTGGGACCCTAGCCTCTGGGATTCCTCCAAGCGACTATGGATCTGCTGGAGTGTCACTGACATCTCCCTCTGAATGCCCTGACTGCTCTCTAACACATCCATCCGGAATGACCTCTTCCACAGGCCCAGCATCAGGCTGGGACCCAGCTGGGTCCTGGCATCCAGCAACCCTCCAACTGCTGTCTCGCCTGGGGGGGTTCCTGCCTCCATCTGATGTACATCAGCAGCTGTGTGATGCTCCCCAGATTGCACCCCAGAAGCCTGACTACTAACATTTCCCACCGAGGCGCATGTATTTGCTCTCCTCCGAGGTGTTCTCATGGGAGGCTGATGAGGGGGCCACCTGTGATGGGTCGGCGCCATCAACTGGAGAGGACCTGCGGGAGGAATGGACATGTGGTCAGTGAGAGGCATGAGTCAGTCAGTAAGACAATAACAACTCACGTTTGACAGGTCCTTTGTCTGGGGCCAGGTAGTTCCTCACCTCTCTGGCGTCCACCAGCCTCCGTGTTCATGATTGCTCTGTCCTCGGCCACACCAATCACCTCCAGGGCCTGCTCCTCGTATGTGGTGAGGACTCTTATGTCTGGGCCCACTCTTGGCGATTGTGGGAGATCTTTTCCTGAGGAGACATAGAGAGGGTATTGTTAGCCACATGTGTGGTTCACAGTGGTGGAAGGGGGGGGATGTGACATAAGAATTGGGAGGGTATTGAAGGGAAAGGGGGCTGGTTCGGAGTGTTGGGGGTCACATGGAGAGTTGGAGGGTGGATGCTCGCGTGGGGACTAAATGTCTTGGGGGCGGAGGTGCGTTGGTGTCTACTCACTCGTGCTGACCGGCGTGGGTCATTGACCTTCTTCCTGGAGGCCAATCCTCCTGGTCACACTCCCGCCGCTAACAGCTGCGACCACCATGTCACAGGCAGCAGTGGCTGACCCTCTGGCACCCTCGGGGGAACAGGACATCCCTCCTTGCCTCCACTGTGTCTAAGGGCCTCCCCAGGTATGTATCCCTGAATCCTGGGATCGGTCTCCTGAGTGCCATTGTTGCGAGCTGGCTGGGGTTGGCTGAGCAAGTGCTGCTTGACCTTGTTAGCGAGGGGGTTGTCGAGCGCAGTGCCGACGAATCAGCTGGCGAGAAATCATTTGTGTCAAGAAGCCCGTGGGGCCTCGTTAAGTGGACCAATCAACATTGAATCGTGCTTCGGGCTCGTTGGGCTGAGCGACCGGGAAGCCCGCAGCAGTTTCTACTCGCTAGAAATCTGTCTAGAGAATCGCGTCCTTTCAAACTAATGGAGCCATTCCCAAACCTAAGAAATTTTGTAAAATCATCCACCTTCTCTGTAGCTTTTTTAGACCCCTAGGTTGTAGGCTATTAGGTCCCAGGGATTTGTTGGGTTTTTGTTCCTTAAGTTGCTCCCAGTACATTTTCTTTGTTGATATTAATATCCTTAATTTACTCACTCTTTTTAGTCCCCGTGTTACTGTCAATTTCTTTTCTTTAAAGTATGTTGATTAAGGTTTTATATTTTGACTATTGCGACAAAATCACAACAATGATACAGTACAGCAAACTAAAAAGAAGTTCAGCGTACATGAATACAAAGGGGGAACTGGAGAACGGCGGCATAACTATCTCGATACAATCATTAGACATTACTTGATGCTTCTATAAGCCCCAACACAGAACAAGGGAGAGACAGGATCAGGCCATGAAAACATGGTAAATGGTGTACACCTTCCCACGCAGCATCTGCTCGCAATTACCACGAGAGTTCAGGATAGATTCTTCCCGCCATGTACGGGCACGCACCAACATGTGTCAACTTCAGAAAGGCCAGAGACACCAATGTCACACCGCAACCTCCTCTCCTGGGATACCAGACCCATCTGTATCTATCATGGATTCTTTATACTCCCCCGTTAAAAAAAGGAAACATACAATGAAAATATGTAAGAACCCCAGTTCTAAAAGGGTCTTACATATATGTCACATATATGGGGCAGCATGGTAGCACAGTGGTTAGCACAGTTGCTTCACAGCTCCAGGATCCCAGGTTCGATTCCCAGTTTGGGTCACTGTCTGTGCGGAGTCTGCACGTTCTCCTTGTGTCTGCGTGGGTTTCCTCCGGGTGCTCTGGTTTCCTCCCACAGTCCAAAGATGAGCAGGTTAGGCGCATTGGTCATGCCAAATTGCCCTTAGTGTCCAAAAAAGGTTAGATGGAGTTACAAGGATAAGTTGGAAGCGTGGGCTTAAGTGGGGTGGTTTTTTTCCAAGGGCCATTGTGGACTCGATGGGCCGAATGGCCTCCTTCTGCACTGTAAATTCTACAACAGAACATAACCCCAGTCTCAGGTCCAGTAAAGAATGAACATCATTCCCGATATTTATACAGAGAGAAGCAGCAGCAATATGTTAAGATCATGATCAGTGCAACCAACACCTCCCAAGAAAAACCAACAGGAAGGAAGACTAGAACTACCAGGAGTGGATCACAGTGTAATAAAGGATCAGGACCCCACCATGAATTTGTGTTCCCCCGGCGCACGCCCATTAATGAAGAAGAGAACAAATTGTTCATTCAAACAAGAAAGCATCCCGACCATTAGGGAAGGGGCAACAAGACATCAACCAAAGTAAAGGGACTCAGCTCAACACCAGGCCCCCATGCAAAAAGAAGCAAAACACAGCCACTCCGGATTTCCATAATAATTGCATTTGAGAAGGCACATCCTAAGCTCCAGGGTGTAACAGGATTCCAAACATATCACCGGAGGGGCCTTGCCCAGCACATTCTGACACACAGGATTCGGTGCCCCGAGGACGTCCTACACGGTACTAAACCTACACGTCATCCGATCCTGCACCACACCAACCACACCCACCACAATTTCTGCTGTGAAACCTGTGTCTTCTGTTGTGAAGACAGACACAATGGGTGGGATTCTCCGAGCCCCACACCGGGCCGGAGAATCACCGCAACCGCGCCACACCGCCCCGATGCTGGCATGCGATTCTCCGAGGAGCGTTTGGCACGGCGCTGGAGATAGAGATAAAGAAATACAGCACAGAACAGGCCCTTCGGCCCACAATGTTGTGCCAAATTTTTGTCCTAGGTTAATCATAGATCATAGAATTTTGGACACTAAGGGCAATTTATCATGGCCAATCCACCCAACCTGCACATCTTTGGACTGTGGGAGGAAACCGGAGCACCCGGAGGAAACCCACGGACACACGGGGAGGATGTGCAGACTCCACACAGACAGTGACCCAAGCCGAAATCGAACCTGGGACCCTGGAGCTGTGAAGCAATTGTGCTATCCACAATGCTACCGTGCTGCCCTTAAGAACAAATTAATCTACACTCCATTACCCCACCATAATCCATGTACCTATCCAATAGCCGCTTGAAGGTCCCTAACGTTTCTGACTCAACTACTTCCACAGGCAGTGCATTCCATGCCCCCACTACTCTCTGGGTAAAGACCCTACCTCTGACATCCTCACTATATCTTCCACCATTTACTTTAAATTTATGTCCCCTTGTAATGGTTTGTTCCACCCGGGGAAAAGGTCTCTGACTGTCTACTCTATCTATTCCCCTGATCATCTTATAAACCTCTATCAAGTCGCCTCTCACCCTTCTCCGTTCTAATGAGAAAAGGCCTTGCGCCCTCAACCTTTCCTCGTAAGACCTACTCTCCATTCCAGGCAACATCCTGGTAAATCTCCTTTGCACCTTTTCTAAAGCTTCCACATCCTTCCTAAAATGAGGTGACCAGAACTGCACACAGTACTCCAACTATGGCCTTGCCAAGGTTTTGTACAGCTGGATCATCACCTCACGGCTGGGCCGCCGATTCTCCGGCCTCGATGGGCTGAGCGGCCGCGCGGAAACGGCAGAGTCCAGCCGGCGCCATCCACACCTGCTCGCAGCCGGCAGGAATTCTGTGCGCAGGGTCGGGGGGGGGGGGGGGGGGGGGGGGGCGGCGGCCTGTGGGGGGGGCCTGTGGGGGGGGGGGACTCCTTCACCATCGTGGGGGGGGGGGGGTGCCAATGGGGTCAGGCCCGCGATCGGGGTCCACCGATTGCTGGGCTGGCTTCTCCAGCCCCGGCCCTATTTTGTTATGCAACTGGCCCCTGAACCCCTGCGCCATGTTGCGTTGGGGCCGGCGCGTTGAGGAAGTCATCCGCGCATGCGCGGGTTGGCGTGGCACCTAGTTGGCGCCGGGAAGGGAGGCTGGAGCAGCGTGAACCGCTCCAGCGCTGTGTTGGCCCCCTGTGGGGGCCAGAATCCATAGTGCCCGGGCCCGTTTCATGAAACGTGACGGCGTTCACAACGGCGCAGCCACTCTCCCTCCATTTTGCAGAATCCCGCCCAACATATTTGTTCAGTGACTCCACCATGCCTCATTCCCCATGATCATTTCTTATGTCTCTGCTTCTAAGGACCAATGCCTACTTTAGCTACTTTTTTATATACTTATATAAGCTCTTACGATCTGTTTTTATATTTCTGGTTAGTTTACTCTTCGTCTATTTTTCCGTTTTTATCAACTTTTGTGGCCCTTTCCTGGTTTCTAAAACATTCTCTGCCCTGAAGCTTGCTACTATTTTTTGCAAGAATGTCAGCTTCTCCTTTCAATCTAATATCATATTTAAACTCCCTGAACGAGGCTCGGACGGGTCTTTCTTGCTGACTTTTTGTTTTTACTCATAGTGACCCTCCTCAGCCCTGTTGCAAATAGCACCAAACAATGTAGCCATTGCAGTGAACACTGTGGAACTCCAATTACCTATAGATAGAATTTCAGCCCAATAATATCAACTATTGTTGAGGGCATATCAAATCTACCCCAGATTCTTCAGTTAATATAGCTTGGGTTTGTGAAAAGCAGAGGGTAATTTAAGAATGTGCTAGCACCAGTATTGATTGTGATAGATTAAGGCTATGCCAGCAGTGGTATATTGTTAGAGAGGATCAGGTTGCACAATAAGTAGGGGGGATATGGAGGCCGTTTCTTAGAAACAGAAAACTCACAGGGCCAAGCCAAGCACAACACAGCATTGTTATTTTGTTAGGTTTACAAAAGGCTCAGAACAATGGTGCTGACAAAGTTAATGATTGCATTTACAGATATTAATAGGATATTATGATCTAAGAAATAAATGTGTTTCATCTAGAAATATTCTTATCCAGAAGTAGCCGCGGATAACTTCATGAATGTATTTTACTGAAAGAAACAAAACCGAAAGCCTTTTCAAGAATGTAATGGAGTGCGGCACGGTAGCGCAGTGGTTAGCACTGCTGCCTCACGGCGCTGAGGACCCGGCCCTGGGTCACTGTCCGAGTGGAGTTTGCATATTCTTCCCGTGTCTGCGTGGGTTTCACCCTCACAACCCAAAGATGTCCAGGTTAGGTGGATTGGCCACGCTAAATTGCACCTTAATTTGAAAAATATAATTGGGCACTCTAAATTTAATGTAATCGAGGGATGTTATCTGTTATCCGCAATTTAAAAGACAAAGTAGATGCTAAGGATGAATCTTCCCGCCTCTCTGTACCGGGGCCCATATGAAGTTCATGTCTGGATGCCTTGGGGTAGAAGAAACATCCTTTTATTTATTTTGCCATTTCCTTTAGTTGCATCTGTGGATTAACATTAACTAAAGACAATTACAGCTTCCACAGGGAATGGTATTGGAGGAGTTCAAAGAAGAATTTGGGGGGGGGGGGGGGGGGGGGGGCAAGAGTCGAAAGTGATGGAGTTTGAATAACTATTCCTAAAAGCAACTTAATCCCTCGTGCATTTCAACTCACTGAGCCTGCACAAACTGCACAAATACCTTGCCCTCGGCAGATGTACAATGTTTATAGAAAACATTAAAACGCAGGTCAGGAAACGTGGAAACACACACAATTGATTTGCGAGTAAAAAGGAAGGACAAGTTAGCAATTTGAATGCAGGTTGTTCGTCAGAACTGGAGGCTGAAAGCCATGAGCGCATCATAACAGGGAGGGGGAAGAAGGAATGAAGAATAGATAAAAGTGTCGGGAATATTGACTCCTGTCACAGAGCAAAGTGAAGAGGCGGCGGAGAGCTTTTTCCTCTGTCTGTAACCCCCTCAAGCCCTATAATCCTCAGAGAGCTTGAAAGCTGTTGGGCGGAATTCTCCGCCCCCCCCCCCCCCCCCCACACACCAGGTGGGAGAATCGGCGGTGTGCCGCGCGAGTCCCGCCACGCCGCCCCGGCACCCGCACGCGATTCTCCCACCCCCCCCCCCCAAACCGGCGCGGCAAGATTTACGGCTGGCCGCTGGGAGAGAATCGCCGCTCGCCGTTTGTAACGGGCGAGTGGCGATTCTCCGGCCCGGATGAGCCGAGCGGCCTGCCCAATATGACAGGTTCCCGCCAGCGCCGTCCACACCTGGTCGCTGCCGGCAGGAACAGCGCGGGAACGGTGGGTGGGTGGCCTGTGGGGGGGGGGGGGGGGGAGAGGGAGGATCCAGCACCTGGGGGGGCCTCAAAAGGGGTCTGGCCTGCGATCGGTGCCCACCGATCAGCAGGCCGACCTCTCTGAAGGATGAACTCCTTTCCTCCGCCGCCCTGCAAGATCCATCCAACATTTCTTGCGGGGCGGCCGCAGGGAGGACGGTAACCGCGCATGCGCGGGTTGGCGCCGGCCAACCTGCGGATGTGCGAATTACATAATTTACGCGGTGCCAGCCGCGTAAGTTACACGGCGCCAAGGCCCTGTGCGCATAAATGACGCGGCGCCGCTCCTCGCCCCCCGGGGGTGGGAGAATAGGGGGCGAGGAGCGGTCTCCGAAGCCGGAGTGAAACACTCCGGTTTTCACTCTGGCGTCGGGACTTAGTCTCCCGATGGGAGGATTTCGCCCGTTGTTTTTCCTGATCTGGCAGCACCTTGATTTTAAAATCCTCACCCTTGTTACGGTAAACTCATCCGGTCCTACAACCAACCATGATCTCTATTCTTGCACATCCGCAATATCCATCGCTCCACCATTCCTGGCTTTGCCTCAATTTGTCAAAGTCCTGAACTCTTGAAATTCTTTGCGAAGCCACTTTCCTGCTTTAAGATGTTCCTTGAAACCTATTTTTCAAAGTTTTTGATCACCTGTCTGAATATCTCTGCCTGTGGCTCAGTGTTTGAAATCTTAGAATCAATACTACATTGCAGAAGGAGGCTATTCGGCCCATCGGGCCTGCACTGACCCTCTGAAAGAGCACCCTGGGCAGTCGCGGGGCTCCCCCTCTGGGTCCTCCCGGGCCTGATGGGCGGCCGGGTCCCCAGGATGTGGGGCAGGGTCTGTCACATGGTCTGCCGCCTCAAGCATCTGCTGATGCTGCTCCTGCCACCGTCTCTGGCGCCTTGCCACCCAGGCTGCCAGCAGCACCATTAGGGCAGTTCTGGGTCCAAAATCCCTGCCATTGAATTCAACATCTGTAGGCATTGGGAAAGGGTGTTAGACTGACAAACAGCGGTGGCTCCCACCCCAGGACTCCCCATTCCCTGTTGATTCCCCCCCCCCACCAACCTGGAACGCCCTGCCCCCACATACACCCAGCCGCAGCGGGCCCCCCTCACCGGACCCCAGACTCTGTACCAGGGGTATAATGACACCTGGACCGGGCGCTGGTCCCCTCCTCATGGCACTAACACACCCTCTGGCCATGGCTGTGTCCCATTCCGTAGGTGTTCAGATGTTGGCTGCTCCATGTGTGGCGTGCCTTGCGCAATGTTCGGGCACAGTGTCCAGGTATCACGGTTTGATTGTGATTCTAGGCAATGATTCCCCCGCTCTATCCCTGTAACCCCACCTAACCTTTGGACACTAAGGGGCAATTGTTCCTGGCCAATCCACCTAACCGGCACATCTTTCGACTGTTTAGGAAAGTGGATCACCCGGAGGAAACCCACGCGACATAGGGAGAAAGTGCAAACTCCACACAGACAGTGATCCAAGGTCGGAATTGAACCCGGCTCCCTGGTGCTGTGAAGCAGCAGTGCTAACCACTGTGCCACTGTGCTGCCTACATCTTCCCTGTGAAGCACTTTGTAATAGTATATTAAATACACTATGCAACTGCAAACTATTGTTGTTTCAATTGTGAACAAACAAGTTCTTTTTGAGATAAAAACAAACTGTGCTGGAAGTACTCAGCAGGTCAGGCAGCATCTGTGGAGAGAAAGATTCACGTTACAAGTCAAGAAAGTCGTTCATCAAAAAACTGGAGAGAACTCCCCAGCTCTTGAATATTGCTGAAAAGTGAGAGACATGATGCCAAAACTTTTCATCTTCCAATCATCAGGAAAAATGCAAGAATATCAAATTTTAAACAATTGCAACAATTCATACTCCCGGAGAAAAGGTTGCTGATTGGTTGCCAAGTCAACTCTGATGGGCCAGGCATTGCCGTGGAGAAAGCCAGAGGGGACTGTAGACTCTCTCAGGGCCTGGGAAATAAAAAAAAGATGCAATGCTTGAACATGTTCCTTTTGTTTGCAGAAAATGAATGAATGCATGTAACCAAAGCAAGTACAAAGGAGGCACATTGCCAGCTCAACTGATTTTGTTAAATTGGTTGTTAGTGATGGCGCCGGAGCGAGGCGACTCTCTGCAGGCTCTCCCCAACAGATCCACTTTTAACTTTATTTATACTCGTTCTAACCTTTTAAAAATTAATTCTAAAGCTAACATTATTACTAACCTCTGTCTTTTATCTTCTCTTGCAGGCTTGAAGATCCTCCGAGTCCCTTGGAGACCTTGTGACCCAACCCGACCTGACCTCCGTGACCTGGAAGAAGATCGGGCCCAAACCGGAAGTGAAGCCCCGACCTCGATTTGGAGCCGACCCGGGCTTCGGAGCTCCAAACCCGGCCTAACAACCGACGCCAGCCCCCGGATCGCCCGGCCTTGTCCCCGGAGCTCCCGACCCGACCCCCGACGGCAAGACACGGCTCAACGCGACCCCGAGAGACCCACCCAGCGACCCGACCCGGAGAGGCCCGCCCAGCAACCCGACCTACCTGGTGATGGAAGAAAGAAAAATCCACATGGTGGCCCCACCGTGCCGACTTCAAGATCCGACCCCCGGAGCGCCCAGGAAGGGAACAGACCATGGGACCTAGCCCAATCTGCCCCAGGAAGCCCCTGCCCACGACCCAGGACCCCAGAAACAACGGAGACCACGCGCGAGGACCCGAACACGCTGCAAGGTATTCCCGCGCCCGCAGAACGCCAGGACCCATCCGGATCGCAGACTCACCCCCCCAGCAACCCCTCTACCTCAACCAGTGCCCGGGGCCCTGCCAGACGCGACCCCGGAAATGTAAACAGCGCCCTGGACCTCGCTAGCGCCCTGGACCCCGCCAGCGCCCTGGACCCTGCCAGACGCAACCACCTACCTTCCACAAGGGCAGACGTCTCCCATCGGATCCCAGGATCATCCAGCAGCAGCCGCCGACCGAGAAAGCGAGGGAAACGCAGCGGTCTGCAGGTTAGACTGAAGAAACGCGGTTTCAAGACCCCTCTCCCCAGCATACTCCTGGCAAACGTCCAAGCGATTGAAAACAAGCTGGATGAACTTAACGCCAGACTTACCCCTCAGAGGGAAGTAAGAGACTGCTGTGTGCTCTGTTTCACAGAGACATGGCTCACCCCCGCCTCACCGGACTGTGCCATACAACCTGAAGGCTTCTCTATTCGCCGGGCGGACCGCACGGCATCTTCAGGCAAAGCGAAGGGTGGAGGGGTTTGCCTCCTCATCAACTCCTCCTGGTGCTTGGATGTGGTGACCCTGGCGACCTACTGCTCCCCAGACCTGGAATACCTGACCGTAAAGTGCCGCCCATACTATCTTCCACGTGAGTTCACTTCAGCCATTATCACAGCGGTCTACATCCCACCCCAGGCAGAAGTGAGGAAGGCGCTGGATGAACTGTACACAGTCATAAACAACTATGAAACAGAACACCCGGAGGCCCTGTTCATTGTGGCCGGAGACTTCAACAAAGCCAACCTCAAGAGTGTACTGCCAAAATTCCACCAGCACATCTCCTGTACCACTCGGGGCGACAACACTCTTGACCACTGCTACTCAAAAATCAAGGGCGCCTACCGTTCCATCCCCCGACCGCACTTTGGGAAATCAGACCATAAGACTGTGCTCCTTCTCCCGGCTTACAAGCAGAAACTCAAGCGGGAGAATCCAGCTAAGAAGGTTGTGCAGTGCTGGTCCGAGGAGACAGAAGAGCTCTTACGTGACTGCTTGGAGACAGTGGACTGGTCCATATTTAAGAACTCAGCGACTAACTTAAATGAGTATGTCACCACCGTCACAGACTTCATCAGCAAATGTGTGGACGACTGCATGCCAAAGAAAGCAGTACGTACGTTCCCCAACCGGAAACCATGGCTCAACCGCGAGATTGACTCCCTACTGAAGGACAGACCTGAGGCGTTCAAGGCAGACGACCCTGTCCTATACAAGAAATCCAGGTATGACCTCCGCAAAGCCATCCGAGATGCCAAGAGAGAATATCAAACTAAGCTAGAGTCACAGATAGACTCTCGGCGGTTGTGGCAAGGACTAAGCAACATAACGGGCTACAAAGCGAAGTCGAGCAGTATCTCTGGCAGCAGTGCACCCCTCCCCGATGAACTTAATGCATTCTATGCTCGGTTTGAGCAGGTAACCAACAATCCGCTATCAAGTGCCCCAGCAATCCATAATTCACCCATACCCACCATCACAGTTTCCGAAGTCAGATCGGCCTTCCTGAAAGTGAACCCACGGAAGGCGATGGGCCCGGACGGGATCCCTGGTCGTGCACTCAGAGCCTGCGCGGACCAGCTGGCAGAGGTTTTCACAGACATCTTTAACCTATCCCTACTCCACTCCGAGGTCCCCACCTGCTTCAAGAAGACCACCATCATACTGGTGCCAAAGAAGAACCAAGCAACGTGCCTCAATGACTACCGCCCGGTGGCCCTGACGTCAGTTGTAATGAAGTGCTTCGAGAGGCTGATCATGAAGCGCATCACCTCCATACTCCCGGAACGCCTTGACCCACTTCAATTCGCATACCGTCGCAACCGGTCCACATCAGACGCCATTTCCCTGGCCCTACACTCATCCCTAGAGCATCTCGAAAACAAGGACTCCTACATCAGACTCCTATTTATTGTCTACAGCTCCGCCTTCAACACCATAATCCCAGCCAAGCTCATATCAAAGCTCCAAAACTTAGGACTTGGCTCCTCACTCTGCAACTGGATCCTTGACTTTCTGACCAACAGACCACAGTCAGTAAGAATGAACACCAACACCTCCTCCACAATAGTCCTCAACACCGGTGCCCCGCAAGGCTGCGTACTTAGCCTCCTACTCTACTCCCTGTACACACACGACTGCATGGCAAAACTTGGTTCCAACTCCATCTACAAGTTTGCTGACGATACGACCATAGTGGGCCGGATCTCGAATAACGACGAGTCCGAATACAGGAGGGAGATAGAGAACCTACTGGAGTGGTGCAACGACAACAATCTCTCCCTTAATGCCAGCAAAACTAAAGAGCTGGTCATCGACTTCAGGAAGCAAAGTACTGTACACACCCCTGTCAGCATCAACGGAGCCGAGGTAGAGATGGTTAGCAGTTTCAAATTCCTAGGGGTGCACATCACCAAAAATCTATCCTGGTCCACTCATGTCGACGCTATCACCAAGAAAGCACAACAGCGCCTTTACTTCCTCAGGAAACTAAGGAAATTTGGCATGTCCACATTAACCCTTATCAACTTTTACAGATGCACTATAGAGAGCATCCTCTCGGGCTGCATCACAGCCTGGTATGGCAACTGCTCGGCCCAGGACCGCAAGAAACTTCAGAGAGTCGTGAATACCGCCCAGTCCATCACACAAACCTGCCTCCCATCCATTGATTCCATCTACACCTCCCGCTGCCGGGGGAAAGCAGGCAGCATAATCAAGGATCCCTCCCACCCTGCTTACTCACTTTTCCAACTTCTTCCATCGGGCAGGAGATTCAGAAGTCTGAGAACACGGACGAACAGACTCAAAAACAGCTTCTTCCCCACTGTCACCAGACTCCTAAATGACCCTCTTATGGACTGTCCTCATTAACGCTACACCCTGTATGCTTCATCCGATGCCAATGCTTATGTAGTACATTGTATATATTGTGTTGCCCTATTATGTATTCTCATGTATTTTCTTGAATTCTGTTCAATTCCCTTTTCTTCCCATGTACTGAATGATCTGTTGAGCTGCTTGCAGAAAAATACTTTTCACTGTACCTCGGTACACGTGACAATAAACAAATCCAATCCAATCCTATCCAATAGTGTAGGTTATTAGCACACTCAGGATTATTCATCAACTTTTTGTTTTGGTATCAGAAGATCCGGGGGCCCAGTGGGTGGGGGAGGGAGGCCGATGTTCTGGCCTTCTCCTCCCTAGTGGCCAGGAGATGGATTTTGCTGGCATGGAGGGATTCGGAGCCTCCAAAGTCAGGAGTGTGGGTTAGCGACATGGCAGGGTTTCTCAGGCTGGAAAAGATTAAGTTCGCTTGAGAGGTTCAGCTCAGGAGTTTGCTCGGAGGTGGCAGCCGTTCATCGACTTCTTTAAGGAAAACTGAACGTCAGCAGAAAGCGGAGGGGGGAGGGGAAAATGTGGGGAGAAAATGGGAGGCATGGCAGTGTAAAATAAGGACAGGGAATCTAATATAGGGGTAGTCAGGAGCTAGGACGGGAGGGTCGTTGGCTATGTTATTGTGATGTGGTTGTGTGAGTTGGGCCACTAGGTTGTTTAGAATGTTAATTTGTTAAATTTGTTAAACTGTGAAAATTATAAATGCTTCAATAAAATATTTTCTAAAAAAAACTTCTTGTTTTGGGATTTGCTAAAATGTGCTGGTTGTGTATAATCGGTTATCTGCCTATCATGACTACCAAAAAAAAAATGCTGTTTGAATCGATCAGTTAATCATTTTGTCATATGTCCCACGTACCTGGCATTGAACATAAGAACATAAGAACCAAGAGCAGGAGTAGGCCATCTGGCCCCTCGAGTCTGCTCCGCCATTCAATAAGATCACGGCTGAGTTCCAGTGGTGGCAAAGGAGTGAGCAGTCGCACATTTGGTAGCTCCCACTCTAGGTGGTATTTTTTCAATCCTTTCCCTGTTTGAGGGGGCGAAGATTTGGATGGAAAGAAGTGTAGGAGTAGCAGGGGAGGGTGTAACTTCTCTATTGTGGCTGGTGGATGGATCCACGAAGTAGGAGTGGGTCGAGAAGAAAGGAGCTGTTGGAGCAGGAGGGTTTTCGTGGTGCGCCACAGGCTAAGTTGGCAGAGGGCAAACAGCCCGTTTTGCCCACCCAGTGGTCAATGGAGCAGCTGGTGGAATTTCTAAATGCTAAGTTCAGCCAGCAGAGGAAGGAGGCCCTGGAGGACCTAGTCATGGTGGTGGAGCCAGTTAAAGCAGGTATTGAGAGCGTGGAGCAGTGGCTGGAGTCCCTGGGCCAGGTGATCCGGGGGGGGGGGGGGGAAAGAGCATGAGGAGCAGCTGGCCTCATTGGTGGCCAAGGTAGGGGTGATGCGGGAGACCCAGAAGAGGCTAAAGTAGAAGGGGGATGATCGCTCCACAAGGCAAAACTTGAGGAAGGCATCGAGGCCGGCATGTATATGGCCAAAATGTTGGAGCAGTTGATGCGGGAGGAGAGGCCTTTGACCGGCCCCTGGAGGTCGACCAAGTGCACAGGGCGCTGATGAGGAGGCCCAAAAGCGGCTGAGCTGCTAAGGGCGATGGTGGTGCGGTTCCACCACTTTCTGGACAAAAAGAAGATTCTTCTCCCGGCTCTGGGTCACTGTCCGTGTGGAGTTTGCACATTCTCCCTGTGTTTGCGTGGGTTTCACCCCCACAACCCAAAGATGTGCAAGGTAGGTGAATTGGCCACGCTAAATTGCCCCTTAATTGGAAAAAATGAATTGGGTACTATAAATTTAAAAAAAAAAGAAGATTCTTCGGTGGGCGAGGCAGACGCGTAAGTTCATCTGGAAAGGGAACGAGCTTTGGGTGTATCAGGATTTGGGAGCAGAATGGGCGAAGAGAAGGGCCGGATTTAATCTCGTCAAGGTTGCTGTCTTTAAGAAAGGGGTGAAGTTTGGGGTGTTGTGCCCGGGCTGCCTCTGGGCGACATTCCAGAAGCATGAATTTTATTTTGGTTCGCCAGAGGAGGTGATGGAGTTTCTGAGAGATAATGGACTGGCATGAGAAGGAGGACATTGAAATTTGGAGGAGTTTGCGAGGAGATTTCTTTGTTCTTGGGAAACCTTTCCCTTTGAAATGTTTTTTTTTTGGTTTTGATGGCGCAGTGTTTGGATGGCAGGTCCCTCCGTGGGGGGAATATCAAGGGTGAGTACACCTTTTCTGTTTCTTTTTGGGGGAGTGTAGACGGAGGGGAGGAGAATTGGGGGGGGTAGGTGGTTTGGAGGCCTTGGGCGGGGGCTGACATGCTAGCTGGTGGGTTAGTTAACGGGAGTGCAGTGGGGTGTTGTCAGGAGGTCGATGTGGAGGAGGGGTTGGAGTTGTTGTTTTGTTTGGGAGAGGGTTTGCTGACAAGGGTGTAGTTGCTGTGGCACAGGTGGAAAAGGAGTGATGACGGTGGACCAGGAGAGTCGCATGACATGGGCTGGCCCACAAAAGGATATGGTTCATCGGTAGGGGAAGGGGGTGGGGAGCCCCTTAACCAGGCTGGTCACGTGGAACGTGAGGGGACTGAATGGGCCAGTGAAACGGTCAAGTGTTTTCGCGCACCTGATGAGTCTGAAGGAAGACATGGCCTTTTTGCAAGATACGCACTTAAAGATGAAATGAAAAATGAAAATCGCTTATTGTCACGAGTAGGCTTCAATGAAGTTACTGTGAAAAACCCCCAGTCGCCACATTCCGGCTCCTGTTCGGGGAGGCTGGGACCAGGTGAGATTGAGGAAAGAATGGGTCGGGCAGGTGTTCCACACGGGACTGGACGTGAAGACAAGGAGGGACACGGTGTTGGTGAATCAGCGGGTGGCTTTCAAGGTGGGAAACATTATGGCCGATTTGGGGGGTGATGGTTAGTGGGAAGCTGGAGGAGATGCCCGTGGTCCTGGTAAATGTTTATGCCCCAAATTGGGATGATGCAGATATCATAAGGTGGGTGCTGGGGAAGATTCCTGACCTGGATTCGCACCGGTTGATCATGGGGGCAGATTCTAATATAGTCATAGAGTTAAGCTTGGACCGGTTGAGCCCGAGGTCGGGAAGGTGTCGGTAGTGGCGAAGGAGTTGAAAGGGTTTATGGAGCGTATGGGGAGGATGGACCTATGGAGGTTTAGGAGGCTGAGGATTGAGTTTGCTGCCACAGAGCTACAAGTGGCATCCAATAAATATATTTCAGCCATTAACTGCTCTCTATGTTGGGAGTTAGTATTCGTAGCACCCTTAGCTCTTCCCTTTCCTACCTTATTTTTATAAAGATCCTCTAACTTCCAATCTCCAAGTATAAAATAAGGTCCAGACCCTAAAGGTAAATTTGCTCCTATTTACTAATGCTGGCTGGCCTGAATTATTCTTTTCAACAGTTTTTAATTTTAGATTTCAAACATTTTTTTTATTGAGCCTGGAGAAACAGTTTGTTGTCCAATAAGACGGTGGCCAACCTTAACCAGTCTTTAAATCTTGAAGGCCTTGAAATTACATCTTACAATATTAATTCATTTATTTTAAATGAGTTAATCCCTCCATTAGATGAGCAGACTACAGGAAGTTTAACACCAGCCAGTTAAGTGCTTGCCTGTTAATTCAGCACAGCTTGTATTTACGACTTGCCTTTAATGTTGTTAAACATCTCAAGGTCCCAAGACAATTCACAAGAGCCTAATCAAAAACTGATGGAGACATTAGGACTCATGGGGTTTTAAGGAGCATTGAAGAAAGGAAGAGGAAGAAAGGTTTAAGGAGGTAATTCCGGAATTTAAGGCCAAGTGAGCTGAAGCCACAGTCACCAATGATGAAGCAGTCTAAATTGGGGATGTGCAAGGGGCCAGAGTTTGTGAAATGCAGAGTGCCCATTTGGCTGGAGGGCTGAAAAGCTCACTGCGTATTACCATTGGAAGTAATTTTGATTTTTCTAAAAAAAAATGTTTAAACAAATAACGCAACAAAAACCACAGGATTGGTACAGCACAATAAAGTTGACTCAGCATACCTAGATACAGAGGAGAATGGAAGAACAATAAAGTTGACTCAGCATACCTAGATACAGAGGAGGATGGAAGAACAATAAAGTTGACTCAGCATACCTAGATACAGAGGAGGATGGAAGAACAATAACGTTGACTCAGCATACCTAGATACAGAGGAGGATGGAAGAACAATAAAGTTGACTCAGCATACCTAGATACAGAGGAGGATGGAAGAACAATAAAGTTGACTCAGCATACCTAGATACAGAGGAGGATGGAAGAACAATAAAGTTGACTCAGCATACCTAGATACAGAGGAGGATGGAAGAACAATAAAGTTGGCTCAGTGGAATCACTAAACTCAACTTGGTGCCTCCATATGCATCACTAAAGAACATGGGAAAGGAGGGTAAGGCCATGACAACATGGCAAAATGGCACACACCTTCCCACTGGTGATTGCTTGCAATGGTGGCACAGTGGTTAGCACTGCTGCCTCATAACAGCAGGGACCCGGATTCGCTTCTGACCAGGGAAACTGTCTGTGTAGAGTTTGCACTTTGTCCCGTGTCTGCGTTGGTTTCCCTCCGGTTGCTCCGGTTTCCTCCCCACAGTCCAAAGATGTGCTGGTTAGGTGGATTGGTCATGCTAAATTGCCCCTTGGGGTGGGGTTGAAGGGATAGGACGGGGATTAGGCCCAGGTGGTGTGGTCGTTCAAAGTGTTGCTGCAGATTCGATGGGCCAAATGGCCTCTTTCTGCACTGTAGGGATTCTATGAATTCAGGGTATGATCCTCGCGCCATGCTTGACCAGTCACCAGACCATATCTCCCTCAACTCCAGTCAGACCAGAGGCACCAATCACACTCTGTGACGTCCTCTGTTAAGATATTAGACCTGTCTGTACCATTGAAGGAGCCAGTCATGGATTTGTTAACCCCATAATAACAGAAATAAAAATTTACAGAAAAGATCTGTGAGGACAATAATTCCCAAAAGGATATTTAACATATCACCAGCAGGTGCAACAAAACCCCAAACTCTGGCACAGTGCAGAATGATCATCATTCTACATATTTATACAGAAAGGGAGAACAAATATTCATACAATCATTTCAGACTGTAATCAATACAGTTAGTGCCTCCCAACACATTAACCGAGACAGGGTTATAAAGGAAAACCACCAGGAACAAGGGTCTCAGGCTAAAAGGGGCCAGGACACAGCCATGAGACCATGATCCACACACCCCCCTCACCACAAGATAAAAGAGGGAAGAAGCTGCTCATTTATAACCTCACTCACTCTTAGTATATCCTGGCTAAGAAGGAAAGTCTCAAACATAAGGGGACAACAGGATACCAACCACAGTACAGGACCTGGCCCAGTCCCACACACTCTTGCCCATAGAAGTCAATACACCCTGGATACCGAAAATATGCCAAGACTCATTTGCCAACTGGCCTCACTCGTCTCTAACTGTACCCAAGGCAGAACGCCAGCCTCACCGACGCTAGGAGAGTCACGTTGTCTTAACCAAGAAGACCCCATCACCGATGAGAAGAGGAATCATCAAGACACCCATCAATTGGGCATTTTGGGAGGGGCCTGATACCCTGTCCCTGATACGATAAAGGAAATCTGTCGTAACCCAATAAACCAAATCCGACGCTGCCCACCCAAGTAAGGAGAATGTTACAGTATCGGACCAGACCCCAATTTATAATTAGGAAAATGGTGAAACCACAATAATTTTTCAATTTGTAAAACGATGAGGAAAGGATATTTCACAGTAGCACAGTGGTTAGCACAGTTGCTTCACAGCTCCAGTGACCCAGGTTCGATTCCCAGCTTGGGCCACTGTTTGTGCTGAGTCTGCATGTTCTCCCAGTGTCTGCGTGGGTTTCCTCCGGGTGCTCCGGTTTCCTCTCACAGTCCAAAGGTGTGCGTGTTAGGTGGATTGGCCATGGTAAATTGCCCTTAGTGTCCAAAAAGGTTAGGAAGGGTTACTGGGTTACGGGGATAGGGTGGAGGGAGCTTGAGTAGGGTGCTCTTTCCAAGGGCTGGTGCAGACTCGATGGGCCGAATGGCCTCCTTCTGCACTGTACATTCTATGATTCTATGATTCATTCGAAGAGTGATTCCACTGACAATTGTGGATCCTTTCTGTCAAAACAAACATTATTATGAACACAGGAGTAACCACATTAACATCACATAAATTAGCTTTTCAATTAACAGTTAAACAATTCTTAAAATAAAGGGAAACACTTTACTAACTTACACCATTTCTCCAATTAAGCAAAGCCCATTACAGGTCGAAAGCCACTGGCAAATAAAGCTAGCAAAGACAGGTATACTTGCTGTACTTTTGTGTAGTTTCTTGGAAAGACTACTTGGAAAGAGAGAGCAACCCTTTCAGAAACAGCCTGCACATCCCTCAGTCTTTGTCAGACTAAGAAATCCTACAGCTAAAACTCCTTGCTCCTGTCTGTTTTTTCCCATTAATTACAACATCTCCATCCCACTCAGATCCCATGACCTGCTAAGTCTAAACACAATGGGCGGGATTCACCTGTACCCGGTGGGGCGGGGGTCCCGGCGGGACGGAGTGGCGTGAACCACTCCGGCATCGTCCCGCCCCAAAGGCGCAGAATCCTCCGCACCTTCAGGAGCTAGGCCGGCGCCGGAGTGGTTTGCACCCCGCGGCCGGCGTGGAAGGCCTTTGGCGCCACGTCAGCCGGGGCCGAAGGGAGTCCAGCACATGGGACACTGACAAGCTGCAGCTGCAAATACACACTTCACTCCCCAAACACACCGTCCCAGCCAACGGCAGCACGGTAGCACAGTCTTCAGCACGGTTGCTTCATAGCGCCAGGGTCTCAGGTTTGATTCCTGGTTTGGGTCACTGTGCGGAGTCTGCACATTCACCCCGTGTCTGCGTGGGTTTCCTCCGGGTGCACCGGTTTCCTCCCACAGTCCAAAGATGTGCAGGTTAGGTGGATTGGCCATGCTAAATTGTCCTTAGCATCCAAAACAAAGTTTAGGTGGGGTTACTGGGTTACGGGGATAGGGTGGAGGTATGGGGCTTAAATGGGGTGCTCTTTACAAGGGCCAGTGCAGAATGGCCTCCTTCTGCACTGTAAATTCTATGTTCTAGGTGGCGCTGGAGCATGCCCTTACAGTGATGGGCCAGAGGGGTGGCCTGGGGGGGACACCTATACGAAATATGGCCCTGAATTCACAGTGGGCTGTTAGCGGCATGCGCAGCTGCATGGCTGCCTTGCCAGCTGCGGCAATGGTGTTCCCTGCCCATCCACCCCGACCCCACAGCGCACCTCCTGGCCACCCCCCACTACTCCTCAAACCAGCAGCACAACTGTCAGTAAACTACAGCGATGATGGGCACTTTCCTACCCTCTCTCTCTCTCTCCCCCAGCAGCCACAATGCCAGTTTCACGATATTTAAAAGCGCAAGTGAACCGCGCCATCGAGAACTCAGCCCAGAGGCAGAGCATTGCAGAGGCCGCAGAGAATACCGGGTCGGGCCTGCGAATGACATGCAAACGGTGTTTACTGTACATTAATTCTGGGCCGCATTAACGCCTCTGTCGAGGCGACAGAGAATTGCGATTTGACGTCAAATCGGCACCCGCTGCGATTTTAGCGTCAGAACCTATTCTCCGCCCAATCGCGTTTTGCAATTCCGCTGTCAGCCAATGCCGAATTTTGACCGAATTAAGCCGGGTATTCAGGCTTTGGATTTAAAGGACACCCAGGCCAGGCTGTCCACCTACACGGGGGAATCGTTGGATATCGCTGGTATTACTGTGACCCCAGTGCTTTATGGGCACCAGTCGGTGCGCCGCCTGCTCATTGTGGTAAACGGCCAAGGCCCCAGCCTGTTGGGTCATGGTTGGTTGCACTATCTGCAGCTGTGGTGGCAGCATATCCTCCAGATGGGGTCCGGAGGCCTGGGCGAGAAATTGGGCAAGTACCCCAAAGTGTTTCAACCCAGACTGGGGAAGATCAAAGGGGCCGTAGCCCGCATGCAGGTAGACCCGGAAGCCCCGCAGCGATAATTCTAGGCCCATCCGGTCCCCTATGCTTTTCTGGAAAAGATAGAAACCAAGGTCAGTTGATTGAAGACCTTGGGTATCATCCAGCCCTCACGGTTTGCAAATTGGGCAGAGCCGGCGGTACCGGTAATGAAGCTGGACAAAACGGTCCATTTGTGCGGGGATTACAAATTGTTAGTAAACACAGTTTCGTTTTTCTGCAGGTGAAGAAGCAGTTGACGTCTGCAGGGTTACTGAGCCATTACGATCCCGCCAAACCTTTGCTCATAACATTTGATGCTTCCACCTATGGGATTAAGGCCATTCTGTTCCACCGGATGGAGATTGGAAGGGAACGTCCAATCACCACCCGTACATTGGCCACAGTGGAGCAGAGGTACACACAGATCGCGAAGGAAAGTCTGCCGATGCCCTTCACAGTAAAACGTTTTCACCAATATGCTTATATGTCTCTATTATTATGGACCTTTGGTCGACCTCTCAAGGAGGATACGGTGATTCCGCCCATTGCCTCTGTGCGGATCTAGAGCTAGGCTCTGTTATTAGCCGCCTACGGGTATTCTTTCGAACATGGACCACAAACTCAAATCGCGAATGCCGATGCACTGAACCAGTTGCCTTTACCAACTGGTCCCTTATCAACCCCCAGGACAGCCACAGTAGTCGCGACTTTGAACCTCATGGACTCCTTGTCTGTCATGGTATCCCAGATCCGTGAATGGACCCAGATAGGTTTGATCCTATCAAAAGTGTGGCATGTGGGTGCTATGCGGAGGCAGCATCAACAATATTCCAGACGAGTTACGGGCATTTTCATCCAAGCTGTCTGAGTTCAGTGTGAAGGAAGGTATCTTGCAGTAGGGTACGCACATCGTTGTCCCAGGCAGAGGGCAGAAGTTAATCTTGAGGAACCTACACAACGGACATCCAGGATGTCCAAGATGAAAATGCTGGCACAAAGTTACATATGGTGGCCGGGTCTTGATCCGGGCATTGAAAAAATGGCCCAATGATGCTCTGTTTGACAAGAGCATCAGGTCAGAATCTCCCACTGGCCACGCTCCTACATCACACAGGGTTCCCCAGGGTTTGTAGGCGCTAACTGGTAGTGCTGAAGACAGTTGGGAAGTTAGGATTATTTTTGGTAGAACTGAGAACATTAAAGATAATCTGATAGAAAGTCTATAAAATTATGAGAAAATTAACTGGTTGCTTGTATTGTTTAGGGAAACAATTGTGCGGGGGACTGAGTTTTGGGGAAACCATGAGTGCAAATTGATGGGCCGAATAACCTGTTTCAGCAGAATGGAATTCTGCTCAGGTATCGCCCCACTGACGCCCACTGCCCAGACTTAGGCTGTAGAATTTACATTTGGATGAATTATTTGGGGGAGAGAGTTGGAAGAGATTTACTAAAAATCCAAAGTAGTTACGGCCTGACTCTCACTAATGAGAGTATAAAGCCTTTCATTGTTTGTTTTGTTTTTCCCAAAACTCTAACATTTGCCGTCAGCAAAAAGCGTCTGATTTTTAAAAGTTTGTACCTGTCAAATGCTTTAATGGTTCTGGCGAGAAGGCTCCGGCTGTGAGCCCAAAATTCCCAGTGACGTAAGTGCCGAGTGCAAATGGCTCGTAAACATTCTCATTCCCAAAGCTTTAAGATTGCATTGTACACTTTTAATTGTTCAGTTAAAAAAAATATGTATGGGGCAGCACGGTGGCCTAGTGGTTAGCACAACCGCCTCACGGCGCTGAGGTCCCAGGTTCGATCCCGGCTCTGGGTCACTGTCCGTGTGGAGTTTGCACATTCTCCCCGTGTCTGCGTGGGTTTCACCCCCACAACCCAAAAATGTGCAGAGTAGGTAGATTGGCCACACTAAATTGCCCTATAATTGGAAACATTAATTGGGCAATCTAAATTTTAAAAAAAAAATATATATATATGTATGTGTAAAAGAGGGATGCTGTAGAGTAACCTATTAGCATTCATCTTAAAGAGCGCAAGAGATAGGGCGAATCAGAATGGCTTGACGGGTCACAGAATTCACTGGAATCCTTTGAGGAAATTAGTTTACTCAGTGAATTTTTCAAATACCATTGATTGTAGTCATACATGTGGGAAACAAATAAAAAAACACACTCTGAAGAGTTCCTCATGCTTTTCTGACAAATAACTTTCAATAGTTTACTCGGGCAATCCTGTTGGACCTGATTCTTCCCCAGTGCACATATCCTTCAAAACTTTGCTCATGTCACCAGTGGCGGACTGGGTCTAAAAATATTGGTTGCCAGGAGACAAAGGGGGCCCACCCACAACTACAATGCTATCATTTAACTTTCATAACGAATAAATAAAATTTTCAAAAAATACATATGGAAAAAAGGGTACAATTAAAATTTTTGTGGAAAAAAATGTGTATTTCTTAGTAATTACAGTGGACATGTACTGTACATATTACTGGCAGTAGATACCAAATGTAAATACAGAATGTTATAATCGAATTTTTAATTTAAAATTATTTTTAAGTAATTGGTTGATATTTTTTAATAGTTTACTGCACAATTTACACATTAACAGATAGTTCAAATGCATAATAGAGCATTGCAAGCAGTCCACTATATTAAGAGCAATCGTTTGTGTTCGCTAGATGATTGTGCAAATCTGCCAATAATTGCTTCTGCATCCAATTCATCTAACAATTCCTTTTCAATGGATAGCAACATGTATGATTCCAAATTCTCCTCAGACAGCAAATTTCTTAACCTTGTCTTTATGATCTTTAGCTTTGAAAATGTCCTCTCACATTGGACTTGAGTAACTGATAGTGTGCAGATGACTTTATAAAGTTCATAAAGGTTATCATATGCCTTGTCATGAAGTCTGTTGGATGCCAGAATTTTTAGTACACACGATGGGCAAGTGCTGCAAATTTTACAATTGTTACAACTGGAATCCATATTCTCACTATCATTAAGCAATAACTTTAATACATCAAAGTTTGAAGCAAAAGAAAACAATTCCAATATTACTTGATCTTTGCTGATTTGTGGAAACAGTGTAAATATACCTTCCAATGCTTCATCTTCAAGGCCCTTCTCTGCAATGGTTTTAAACTTTGCTGGGTCCAAGCAGGACAAATCTTTATACAACTGTTTGTGTTGTACAAAGCGTGATTCTAGTGACTGGACAATGCGATCCATTATTAGGTTAAACACATTTACTCGAAAATCAGCTAGAGAATCTGAGGAATTTCTTTCATCATCAATAAGCTCATCTACCATTCTTTTCTTCTTCCTCTGCCTCTTAACTGGCAATGCTGTTTCCAACGCATCAATTTCCAATGTTTGATTTTCATCCATATTCATCTGTGAAATCCTGTCATTACATTTATTTACAAATTCCAAAGCCTTGCTGTGAACGTTATCAAATGTTCTTGTCTGTTCCTTCAACTTTGTTGTAGCTGAATCTACCAAACTCCATGCAGTAAACATATCTAAACCACTTGTCTGTAGTTAACTTGATAACGGGGTTGTAGTTTCAAATATATACAAGTAAGTAAATGCTGTCAATATGTTTTCAAGCTTTAGAAGACTTTGAAGTAAAACATTTGCTTCATGTTTTGTTTTTGCATCAAACTTTTCCGAATCTTGTATCATTGATAAGCATGTCAATAGATTTACGAAAGTACTGGCAGCGGCATCATCAAAACGTCCAAATATAGTTGTTGCTGCATTGGATTTTCCTGACCATCTGGTCTGACCAATTAGCTTTAATCGTTTCATTTTTTCTTGTCCTAGATGTTTTCCAACAACTTCTATCCATACAGCCATTCTCTTGTATGATGCTTTCACAAAAGTTGCTATATTCTGGAGCAAATTGAAAAAAGAAACTGCAGGCACACAACATTTTGTTGTTTCAGTTATCACCACATCCAAGACATGGGCATAGCACCATATATGAACATGTTGATCAGCCACATCAGCAATTTTACTTTGTAAACCATTATACTGGCCATGGTAGTTTGCAGCGCCATCTGTGCTATCAGATAAACATTTTTGGGGGTCAATTTTAAGATGCTGTAATGTTTCAATGAATAGATCAAAATGTCCCTGTCCTGTACCATCATTACTTGGCACAACTGAAAGTAGTCGCTCACAGATAATACCTTTAAGCACATACCGAATAATAATGCTAAACCAGGGGTGGGAAAACTACAGCCCACGGGCCGCATGTGGCCCGCCAAAGGTCTTTATGTGGCCCACCAAGTCATTAAAAAAAAAAATTTAAAACTTTTTTTTTTTAAATTTTTTTAAAGGTTAATGGGGGGGGGGGGGCTGTTGGGTTACTTACTGGTATAGGGTGGATACGTTGACTTGAGTAGGGTGATCATTGCTCGGCACAACGTCGAGGGCCGAAGGGCCTGTTCTGTGCTGTACTGTTCTATGTTCTATATGAGGCGTCCAGAATCATAACCGGGTGAAGTAATTATTTTACTTAATATACTATGCGGCCCTTTAAAATTGTGAATTTCTGAATGTGGCCCTTGCACGGAAAAGTTTGCCCACCCCTGTGCTAAACTGATCGATGGATGAATTATCTTGTGTTGAATCAACCTGAATAGAATAATATTTTGCTTGAGAAACTTCATGACTAATTCTTTCTTGTATCATATTCTTCATAATTTTGATTAACATGTTTATAGTTGTTTTACTCAGGTATGTAACAAGTCCACCATGGCCTTTACTTTGAGCCTTTCCTTGTTGCTCTAATCGTTTGATTCTTTGTTTAGATTTGTTTTGCACTGCAGAAACGTGAGCTGCCATAATGGGGTCATATTTTGCCATCAACTGCACTGTAGCTCAAAGATTGCCATGATTCAGAACCTCATTATCTAGAGTGTAGGCCGATTCATTTCTGTGACCTCGAAAAGGAAGTGCTTGCTTGCCTAACATCTTTACGATGTCTATAATCCTCATGACACTACTTCTCTGCTTCAATACTTCTTCTTTCCTTTTAATTAGTGATGCTGCCAAAAAAATTATCTAAGGTGCCATCATTAACCACACTGATATATTGCTGAGCATTTCTGACATGTGTTGTTGTCGATTCATGTAAAGTCAAGCTCTGGCTAATACGCCTGTAGTCACTAAAGCCACGTACAAAGGGTGATGGATTACAAGTGTTGGGAAACTCAAAGGCTAAGCAGTATGAACAATATAAGCATCTATTTTCTTTGTTATATGTTAGCCATTTTCTTGGGACTGAGTCATTCATAATTTTCCTCTCATACAAATGAGCATCAAATGGCAGATCATCAAGTGGCTGAAGTGGATGTTCAGCAAAAAACTGTTTTAGCTTTGTTCGTGATGGATATTGGAAGATTCCAGTAACTGATCTTTCATTTTCTTGCGTAGATTCATTTACAGGATGTGCTTCAGAAACCAAGTCATTGATGCTTGAAGGAATATCTGATTCCCTGTCAGTAGTTGAAGCTATGTGTTCAGATGTTGCAACTACAGGCAGTACAGATACCGGAACAAGGAAGCCAGAAGAAATATTGGGCCTGGGTTGATTAGTAATGGATGCACTTGTATTTGTCTCTACATTCAAAGTAGCTTTTCTCTGTTCTTGTAACTCGCATGTCATTGCATCATCACCATGAGCATTGTTTCTTGCTTCTTGATTATTTCTTGCAGAACTGGATATTGATGTGGATTGTGCTTGTGGTATTATAAACTCTGTAATAGGCCTGCATCGCTTGGCTGATTCCTTCCTTTCTGCTTCTTTTTGTTCTTTGCGTTTTAGTGACCCAGATTTATGCTTTTTCTTTTCCATGCTGGTAGGGGTAATATTCCTGAGATAAAAACTTAATTAAAAATAGCCCACATTGGTAAAAATTAATATTGATGTTTGCAAGAATAACTTGAAGGAACGCCAGATAAACCCCTACTTGATAAAAAATATAAAATAACTTACTTACACTTCAATAGGCTATGTTCATTAGTCAATACTACTGTGGCCTATGCAGCTTCAGAAGAGGAGACAATCCACTGTCCAGTGTTCACACCAGCAAGCAACTGAGACAACTGTTGAAACTTAGAAGTTTGGTCCGACTATAGTAAGACTATAGTAAGAATGGTCCCACGACCAAAGTTAACATGTCCAGTTTGATACCAGTGTAGTGTTACAAGTCGCAACCCTTTGAGTTTACCGATCATGGCTTATCACTTCAATATCTTTGACCTCATGATTTACGGTCAAAGGTACCGCTTCTCCTTTTCGGTGACCTCTCGACCCTATGTACTGCTTGATATACTTTCAAGTTGCCGACCATCTCAAATCACGAACTGTAACTTTATCTTTAAATTCACACACTCTTGCTGAAAACGTGGATTTCCAACTATGTCCGACCCGGGTGAACCAGCCCCCCCCCCCCCCCCATTCCTTTTCACATCTGTTTAACACTGCTTCGTTCCTTCATACACTGAGTGATTATTTGTTTGTTTCTTTATTGCATTTTTATTTGGTATTGCTCTTTTTAAAAACAATTATATTTTATTAAGTTAGAATACAAATCTCAGGAAAGAAGTTGGAGATTTATTTATCTAATTAATTATAATTTTTAAGGGCGGCACGGTGGCACAGTGGTTAGCATTGCTGCCTACGGCGCTGAGGACCCGGGTTCGAATCCCGGCTCTGGGTCACTGTCTGTGAGGAGTTTGCACATTCTCCCCGTGTCTGCGTGGGTTTCACCCCCACAACCCAAAGATGTGCAGGATAGGTGGATTGGCCACGCTAAATTGCCCCTTAATTGAAAAAAAATAATTGGGTACTCTAAATTTATAAAAAAAAAAAAAAATTATAATTTTTAAGGGCCCTTCAGAGATTCACGGGCCCCTTCTTGGCTCTCTGGGCCCCGGGCCGATGTACCGGCTGAACCAAGACTACTGCTTGATATCCTTTGAAGTTGCCGACCATCTCAATTCACGAATTGTAACTTTATCTTTAAATTCACACACTCTTGCTGAAAACATGGAATTTCCTTAATTATGCCCGACCCGGGCCCCCCTATTCCACATCCTTCCACTACCTCCCCTGCTTCGTTCCTTTTCATGCACTGCTTATTTGAGTCCTGTTCTCTTTTTTTTCTTATTCCTTTTCATTACTAAAACAGTTGTCTGTGTTTGTTTCTTTATTGCATCTTTATTTGATATAGGGGGGCCCCCTTCATCAGGGGCCCACTTGCCATCGGGCAAGCTGACACCCTGGCCAGTCCGCCACTGCCCCGGAGTCAGATCACCCCCCCCCCCCAGGAGCCCGCTCGCGCCGCCAGGTCCCGCTGGTAAGGGACCTAGTCTAATCTACATCGGCGGGACTGGCAAAGAACCAGCGGGCCTTCGGCCCATCGCGGGCCGGAGAATTGCCGGGGGGGGGCGCTGTGAGTGGCCGCCGACCATTGCGGTGTGATTCCCGCCTCTGCCGAATCTCCGGTGCCGGAGAATTTGGTGGCCGGTGGGGGCGGGATTCACGCCGCCCCATGGCGATTCTCCGACCGGGCCCGGGGCGGGGGGGGGGGGGGGGGGGGGGGGGGTGTCGGAGAATCCCGCCCAATGTCACAAATGATCTATCTCCAGAAAATTCCAGCAATCATAAAAAAGTTGCTTTAGGCCCTCCTGGGAAACAAGTAAATGGTTAAAGTTAATCATGACCTCTCCTTTTATAATCTCTGGTTTAGCACAGGGCTAAATAGCTGGCTTTTAAAGCAGACCAAGGCAGGCCAGCAGCATGGTTCAATTCCCAAACAGGCGCCGGAATGTGGCGACTCGGGGCTTTTCACAGTAACTTCATTTGAAGCCTACTTGTGACAAGTGATTTTCATTTCATTTCATTTCTTTATTGCAGCTTTAGCAGATGCAGTCTGGATACCTTAACCTTGGTTCTTTAATAATATTACTGCAACATATATATATTTGTGTATTACAATCTATATAAAATTTCCTACATTCATCACAGGAAGAAACCCCATAAGAGAGGAACACCAGGATCAGAAACATAGAAGAAGGGGGCGGCCATTTGGCATTTCGAGGCTGCTCCACCATTCATTATGATCATGGATGATTATCCAACCTAATAGCCTAATCCTGCCTTCCTCCCATATCCTTTGATGTCTTCACCCCAAATGCTAACTGCTTCTTGAAAACATATGTTTTGGCCTCAAGTACTTCCTGTGGTACTGAGTTCCACAAGCACACCACTCTCTGGGTGTAGAGATTTCTCCTCATCTCTGTCCTAAATGGTCTACCTCGTATCCTCAGACTGCGACCTCTGGTTCTGGACACACCCACCATCAGGAACATCCTTCTTGCATCTACCCTGTCCAGTTCTGTGAGAATTTCTCTGAGACCCCCCCTTATTCTTTTGTATTCCAGCGAAAAGAATCCTAACCAATTCAAACTCTCCTCAGACGTCAGTCCTGCCATCCCAATAAACAGTCTGGTAAACCTTTGCTGCATTCCCTCTAGAACAATAACATAATTCCTTAGATAAGGAGACCATGACTGCACACAATATTCCAGGTGCTGCCTCACCAAGACCCTGTATAATTGCAGCAAGGCATCCCTGCTTCTGTACTCGAATCCTCTCGTTATGAAGGCCAACATACCATTTATCTTCTTTACCGTCTGTTGCACCTGCATGCTTACCTTCAATAACTGGTGTATGAGAACACCCAGGTCTCATTGTACATTCCCCTCTCCTAATTTATGGCCATTCAGATAATAGTCTGTCATAACAGCACGGTGGCACAGTGGTTAGCACTGTGCCTCATGGCGCCGATGTCCCAGGTTCGAACCCGGCCCCGGGTTACTATCCATGTGGAGTTTGCACATTCTCCCCACGTTTGCGTGGGTTTCGCCCCAGAGATGTGCAGGGCAGGTGGATTGTCACAAGTAGGCTTCAATGAAGTTACTGTGAAAAGCCCCTAGTCGCCACATTCGGGCACGTGTTCGGGGACGCCAGTACAGGAATTGGACCCGCGCTACTGGCCTTGTTCTACATTACAAGCCAGCTGTTTAGCCTACTGTGCTAAACCAGCCCCTCATTATAAATTTCCCTGTTTCTTACTGTGAGGGACCTACATTTGTCTTCATCAGTCTTTTTCTCTTCACGTACCTATAGAAGCTTTTATAGTCCGTTTTTATGTTCCTTGCAAACTTACTCTCGTACTTTATTTTCCCCTTCTCAATCAATCCCTTGTCCCTCCTTTGCTGAATTCTAAACTGCTCCCAGTCCTCAGACCTGTTGTTTTTCTTGGCCAATTTGTATGCTTCTTCCTTGGATCGAATACTATCTCTAATTTCAATTGTAAGCCATGGTTTGGCCACCTTTCCCATTTTAAACAGGAATAAACAATTGTTGCAGTTCCCCCATGCACTCTTTGAAATTTTGCCACAGTCACCCCTTGAAGTAAGATTTCCCAATCGATCATAGTCAACTTGCACTTCATTCAGGACCTTAGTCTCAGAATCAAAATGCCACTCTCCATCTTGATGAAATATGCATCCAGTCTAGGATGGCCTTGTTTGTTCCTCTCGTTTGTTCCTCCAGTATTGGTCCAGAAAACCATCCCAACCAACCAAACAATGTCAGACACAGACCAGCGCTGTACGCCATTACAAAACGATACTCGGGGACAGAACAATGTAGCCTCATCAGAGACAAAAAACACTGCCTCCAAGGGAAGACCCAACTTCAAAGAGAAGGGCACTCAGGAAGCCACCATAGAAGACCACTAGGAGGAGGGCACCCACCTCCCCCAACTAGCTTGCCCTCAAACTGAAAATGGCTCCAGCAATGCAGACCCCGGTATACAGACTCTCACTCCAACACATCAAGCAAGGATTAACCGACCACACCCAGGCACGTGCTGCCACGCATTTCCTTCGACTTCAACAACTCCAGAGACACCAACAGTAATGATCTGACCAGACAGAGATAAGTACGGATTTTCTAAACTCAAAGTAACAGAAATACAAAATAAAAACACGATACAGATGGCTCTAACTGGGGGCTTACCCCAATCCAAATGAGGACTTACCTAACCTTACCATCCACCCCACATCAATGATCCACCCACCACCCTGCTGTGGCTTTACTCATCTTCTCCAAAAACGAGGTGAGGCGTGTCTAAAAAACACACCTTCTATGTAAATTCAAGGATTACAGCACATAAAAAAGGCTTGACTGTGCAAAAATCACGGGCGCAATTCTCCCATCGGGAGACTAGGTCCCGACGCCGGAGTGAAGACCGGAGTGTTTCACTCCGGCGTCGGAGGCTGCTCCCTGCCCCCTATTCTCCCAGCCCCGGGGGCCTAGGAGCAGCGCCGCGTCATTTACGCGCGCCAGGCCTTGGTGCCGCGTAAAAGCGGCGCCGCGTGAATTACGCGACCAGCGCCTCGTAAATGACATCACCTGCGCATGCGCGGTTGCCGTCCTCCCCGTGGCCGCCCCACAAGAAATGTCAGATGGATCTTGCGGATTGGTGGAGGAAAGGAGGTCCTCCTTCATAGAGGCCGGGCCGCCAATCGGTGGGCACCGATCACGGGCCAGACCCCTTTTGAGGCCCCCCCCGTGCTGGATCCCCGCCCCCCCCCCCCCCACAGCGTTCCCGCGCTGTTCCCACCGGCAGCGACCAGGTGTGGACTGCACCGGCGGGAACCTGTCGTGTTGGGCAGGCCACTCGGCCCATCCAGGCCGGAGAATCGCCGCTCGCCCATTACAAATGGCGAGCGGCGATTCTCCCAGCAGCCAGCCGTGAATCTCGCCGTGCCGGTTTGGGGGGGGTGGGAAAATCGCGAGTGGGTGCCGGGGCGGCGTAGCGGGACTCGGTCGGCGCCCCGGCGATTCTCCAACCCGGCGTGGGGGGGGGGGGGGGAGAATTCCGCCCCACATGTCACGCTATCGACTCAGTATGAATGTTGCCAAAACAGGATAACAGGCAAATCTCGCCTCCCTACTTATATATCTTACACCGTCACCAGCAAAAAAACATGGGGTGGGATTCCCTGACCCCCCCGCCGGGTCGGAGAATTGCCAGGGGGGGCGGCGTGAATCCCGCCCCCACCGTCCGCTGAATTCTCTGGCACCGGAGATTCCGGGGGGGGGGGGCCCGGACGGGAATTCCGGGCGGGAATTGCGCTGCGGAGGTCGGCGGCCGCTCACAGCGACGTCCCCTGGCGATTCTCCGACCCGCGATGGGCCAAAGTCCCGCTGGTTCTTTGCCAGTCCCGCCGGCATAGGTTAGACTAGGTCCCTTCCCGGCGGGACCTGGCGGGCTCCGGGGTCCTGGGGGAAATCTGGCCCCGGGGGGTGCCCCCATGGTGGCCTGGCCCACGATCGGGGCCCACCGATCCGCGGGCGGGCCTGTGCCGTGGGGGCACTCTTTTCCTACGCGTCGGCCATGTCAGCCTCTGTGATGGACGACGTGTAGGTGAACCCCCTCCGCGCATGTGCGGGGTTGATGTCAGCAGCCGCTGACACTCCCGCGCATGCGCGGACTCTCGCCGGCGGAGTCCCTTCGGCCCCGGCTGGTGTGGCGCCAAAGGCCTTCCGCGCTGGCCGGCGGGACGCAAACCACTCCGGCGCCGGCCTAGCCCCTGAAGGTACGGAGGATTCCGCACTTTTGGGGCGGGCCGATGCCAGAGTGGTTCACACCACTCTGTCCCGCCGGGTACGGGAGAATCCTGCCCATGAAATCAACAGCATAATCACAAGGGAATAAAGTTCAAGATTGTTGATGAACTGCAGGATAATAACACATCTATGGCACTTGGAGAGGCCAAAGTGATGACAGCATCGTCGAGTAACATTCAGGATCTCTCCAAAGTTCCATCGAATAAAGTGGCTTCACATCCGTCACACCATTATCCCGATGCCGAGGAGGGGCGGAGTCAACACATCCAGCCGCCTCCAACCCCTCACCATGATCATCCAGGACAAGACAACATAAAACCAATGGTCGAGGTCTCTGACCGATCCTAAGCCTTGAAGATGGGATACAATATTCTTCGTCGAACATGTCGCACCCAGCCTTCAAACTGAGATTGTGAGAGCATGGCAGCCAACTATCAAAATTGGTTGTGAATTTATCCCCCACTCCTCACGAGAGACAACACTCCCTGAATCATTCACCTGAGGAAGGAGCTGCGCTCCGAAAGCTAGTGTTTGAAACAAACCTGTTGGACTTTCACCTGGTGTTGTAAGGCTTCTTACTATCATTTGCAATGGCAGCCATCATCCTGATGCTAACAGCGCCGCCGAAGCGCAGGCCCACTCATCAGCAGAACCCCCACTGCAGTCTGGGAGCCACCCCAGCCGTCTCCGCCAGCCTCAACCGAATGAGGATTCTTTGATTTAACTCGGCTTCTCATCACTAAAGTCAAGCCAGAATCTTGCAGGGACATAGTACAAAATATATATCCCAAAAGTAAGCAATTATGGGATGTGCGTTAGGATAAAATAATGGATTAAAAGACAAGTAGAGCCAAGAGCTCTCAAAAACACAGCTGCTCCTATTACTATTCCGGACCAGACCTCAACAGCTGTAGGGATACCGAACAGGAACCCCAGTATTTCATTTTAATTTGTAAGACTATGAGGAAAGGATACTTCACCTCAGGAGTGATTTCACGCACAAATCGGGATATGGTACATTAAAACGTCATTACTAACACAGTATAACACAATACTGACACAATAGCTTTAACATAAATACGAATAGCTTTCAATTGCCAGTTAAACAATGCTTATCAAGGGCAGCACAGCGGTGCAAGTGGTTAGCACATTTGCTTCACGGCGTCGAGGTCCCAGGTGCGATGCCAGCTCTGGATCATTGTCCATGTGGAGTTTGCACATTCTCCCCGTGTTTGCGTGGGTTTCGCCCCCACAACCCAAAGATGTGCAGGATAGGTGGATCGGCCATGCTAAATTGCCCCTTAATTGGAAAAAAATGAATCGGATACTCTAAATTAAAAAAAAACCCAAAACAATGCTTATCAGGGGCGGCATGGTGGCACAGTGGTTAGCACTGCTACATCACGGTGCTGAGGACCTGGGTTCTATCCCGGCCCCAGGTCACTGTCCCTGTGGAATTTGCACATTCTCCCTGTGTCTAACTGGGTCTCACCCCACAACCCAAAGATGTGCAGGGTAGGTGAATTGGCCATGCTAAAAAGTTGCCCCATAAATGGAAAAAAAAGAATTGGGTACTCTAAATTTATATTACAAAATACACACACTGTCCCAGACCTTTAACCCTTACTGCACCAAATACATATAATGCAATATATCTGAAATTCCTAAATTCATCACACACCCATGCTCACATCATGTGACTTCTGATATTATTTTGATTGTTGGCCTTCACCTCTCCTTTCCTCATTGGATTCTCCTCTGCCAGCTGCCCTCCAGCACCTTGCCTGGATGACTGACATACATCAGAACATACAAACAGGATACGGGGTCGGTTTGGGAGTGGATGGAGGCTGCTTCGTTCAGGGACACCAGTTTGGGAGCCCTGGTTACGGCGCCTCTGCTGCTCCCGCTGGCGCGGTACTCCAACAGCCCTATAGGGGTGGGGGCTCTGCGGATCTGGGGCCAGTGGAGGGCGCATATAGGGGAAGTGAGAGCATCGGTGTGGACCCCAATCTGCGGCAATCACCGATTTGCCCCGGGGAACATGGACGGTGGGTATCGACTGTGGCGGAGGGCGGGGATTGCGAGGGTGGGTGATCTGTTCCTGGAAGGGAGCTTTCCGAGCATGAGGGCGTTGGAGGAGAAGTTCGGGCTGGCGAGAGGGAATGACATTAGATACTTACAGGTGCGGGATTTCGTGCGCGGACTGGTGCCGTCCTTCTCACGCCTCCCGCCAAAGGGGAGGCAGGACAGGGTAATTTCTAGGGGAAAGGTTGGTGAGGGTAGAGTCTCAGATATTTACAAAGATCTAATGAGAGCAGAGGATATACAGACTGAGGACCTGAAGCTTAAGTGGGAAGAGAAGCTCGGGGGAGGTGGAGGACGGTATTTGGGCAGAGGCTCTGGGCAGAGTAAACAAGGCCGCAACATGCGCCAGGCTCAGTCTGATCCAGTTTAAGGTCGTGCACCGGGCCCACATGATGGTGGCTCGGATGAGTAAATTCTTCGGGCTGGAGGACAAGTGTGCCAGATGAGCTGGTGGGCCGGCTAATCACGTGCACATGTTCTGGTCATGCCCTAGACTCAGGGGGTACTGGCAGGGATTCGCGGACATCATGTCCCGGGTTTTGAAAACTGGTGTGGTACTGAGTCCTGAGGTGGCAATCTTTGGGGTGTCGGAGGACCCGGGAGTCCAGGAGGAGAAGGAGGCCGACGTCTTGGCCTTTGCTATCCTGGTAGCCCGGCGACATGGCAAGCTTTCCCGGTCTAGAAAAGGTTAAGTTTGCCTTGAGAGGTTCGCTATCAGGGTTCACCCGGAGGTGGCAGCCATTCATTGACTACTTCGTGGAGAATTAATCGTTGGGGAGTGGGGGTGGGGGGCTAGGGTAGTGTAGAGTAGGGGGTGGTTTGGGCAGATCCTGTCATTGTTTGCACTATGTGTTATTTGCTTTTCCTTTTGTACAGTACTATACAATGTCATTGTTTTATATGCTAAAAATACCTCAATAAAATTGTCTATTAAAAAAAAAACATACAAACAGGAGTAGATCATTCGGGCCCTCAAGCCTGCTCCACCATTCAACAAGATCATGATTGTAACCTCAGCTCCACATTCCCACCTAGCCCCAATAATCTTTCACCTTCTTGCTCATCAAGAATCCCTACTTTTGCACCTTATGAGGAAGAGTCTCCACATGAGATTTCAGATGGTTAATGTCAGCAGGCTGAGGAGGTCAAACCTCTTCATATCTTCCCAGCGAACAGGAACAGGAACCCTGGCTCATTTAGGCACCCCTCCCCCCATTCTAACCCAGGAAGATTTGGTTCTTGATGTACCGTCAATTAGCACGAGACGAGAACGGTGAAACAATCGAGACTTTATTGCACAAGGTGTTGTGCCTCCTGTAGCTGGAACCAGAATGGGAGCAGTGCAGGAGAGCACAGGCTTTTATAAACCGCCTGCTGGGAAGAGACAGCAGGCATGGATTTACCGTAGTACTTGTAATACACGGGCAGTGCTGTAAAACATACAATATATCACTAGTGGTGTCTACCACATTCACCCCCTGTTTAAAAAAGAGTCCGGCGGGGGTGACAAAAACATTACAGATTAAGTCTGTCGGGGGCTTTGACCCTCCGCTGCGATCGCCTCAGTCCTGGTGGTGGTGTGGCCGACGACGTGGTCGCCTGCGACTCCGGGAGCGTGTTGTCCTCGTCTTCGTCACCCCTGAGTGGACCCAGTGGGAGGACGGATCCTGTTGGGGTGGGGGCTGCGGTGAGGTTTGCTGGAGGGAGGGTGGGTGGCGCAAGGGTGAATGAGGCAACCGTGGGGGGAGGAGCGGTGTCAGGTCGGGGAGGTAGACTGTTTCTTGGCGTCCGTCGGGGTGTGCCACGTAGGCGTACTGCGGGTTTGCATGTAGGAGGTGGACTTTCTCGACCAAGGGGTCCGATTTAAAGCCCCGCACATGCTTCCGGAAGAGGACGGGTTTGGGAAGTGTCAGCCATGTTGGGAGCGAGACCCCGGAGGTGGACTTCCTGGGGAAGGCAAACACACGTTCGTGAGGGATCGCTAGTGGCGGTGCAGAGGAGCGATCGGATGGAGTGGAGCGCGTCGGGGAGGACCTCCTGCCAGCGGAAGACCGGGGGATTTTTAGACTGCAGGGCCAGCGGCCCCGTCCCCTTCCAGAGCGTCCCGTTCTCGCTCTCCACCTGCCAGTTCCCCCAGGGGTTGTAGTGGAGAGCCCGGAGTCGGTCCACTTGTGCGCTGGCCAATGTACCGCGGGATAGGGCATCCGGGGGCTCATTGAGCTTCCCAGGTCGATACAAGATCTCATAGTTATAGGTGGAGATCTCGATCCTCCACCCCAAGTCATTTTTGATCTTGCCCGCTATGTATTATTAAACATGAAGGCAACCGACCGTTGGTCAGTGAGGAGAGTGAATCTCCTGCCATCCAGGTAATGCCTCCAATGTCGCACAGCTTCCACAATGGCTTCGGCCTCCTTTTCGACAGAGGAGTGCCGAATTTCGGAGGCATGGAGGGTACGGGAAAAGAAAGCCCTGGTTGAGGGTGGCGGCCAGAGCTATGACTGATGCATTGCTCTCCACCTGAAAGGGGAGGGTCTCATCGACCGCATACATTGTGGCCTTGGTGGTGTCCGCCTTGATGTGGTTGAAGGCCTGGCGGGTCTCAGCCATCAGGGGGAAAACTGTGGATTTGATGAGTGGGCGGGCCTTGTCCGCATAATTCGGGGCCCACTGAGCGTAATACAAGAAAAACCCCAGGCATCGTTTCAGGGCCTTGGGGCAATAGGTGAGGGGGAGTTTCAGGAGGGGGAGCATGTGGTTGGGGTCGGACCCTAGGACTCCATTTTCCACTATGTAGCCAAGAATGGCTAAGCGGTTGGTGGGGAACACGCATTTCTCCTTATTGTATGTGAGGTTAAGGAGGTTAGCGTTATGGAGGAATTTTTGGAGGTTTGCGTCATGGTCCTGCTGATCGTGGCCGCAGATGGTGACGTTATCTAGGTACGGGAAGGTGGCCCACAGCCCGTACTGGTCAACCATTTGGTTCATCTCTCACTGGAAGACCGAGACCCCATTGGTGATGCAGAAGGGAACCCGAAGGAAGTGATAGAGGCAGCCATCTGCTTCGAACACAGTGTATTGGCGGTCCTCCGGACGGATGGGGAGCTGGTGGTGGTGGACTGCAAGTCAACTGTGGAGAAGACTCGATACTTGCGACGGGTTTTCAGTCCGGGGTGAGGTTCACAATTAGTAAAGGTGGATTGATCTTAAGGGTCATGAGTCCGCAGACGGTGAGGGGGAGCAGGGGTCCGCCGAATTTTAAAGTAAGGCTTTGGAGATGGCATTGAAAATCAAGGCCTAGTAACAAGGCAGCGCAGAGGTGGGGGAGGGCGTAGAGCCTGAAGTTGCTGAACTCTACGCCCTGGACGGTGAGGGTCGCGACACAGTACCTCCGGATTTCAACGGAATGGGATCCGGAGGCCAGGGAGATTTTCTAGGTGATGGGGTGTACCGGGAGGGAGCAGCACCTTACCGTAGTGGGGTGGATGAGACTCTCTGTGCTTCCGGAGTCAAAGAGGCAGGCCGTCTCGTGCCCGTTGATCTTCACCGTCGTTGTAGCGGTCGCGAGGTTGCGGGGCCGAGACTGATCCAGGGTGATGGAGGCGAGCTGCGGAAGATGTTGGGAGGTCCCGGGCTGATCAGCAGTGGCGGAGGTATCAGTAGACGGCGAACGGTCAGACGAGCAGGGGTCCTGAGGCGCGGTCCAAAATTGCGCCGAAGTTGGCGGCGCCCATGGGGTGCACATGGCGGGCGGCATCAAAGATGGCGGTGCCCCCTGGCCGTACATGGCTTGTGGTGGAGAAGATGGAGGCACCCACGGGCCGCACGTGGCTTGCAGAAGAGAAGATGGTGGCGCCCCTGGATCGCATGTGGGGGATGTAGAAATGCCGGGCCTGGAAACAGCGGCGACCAACTGAACCTGGCAAACTGAAACAAAGTGTCCTTTCTTCCCACACTCGTTGCAGGTCGCACCCCGCGCCGGGCAGCGCTGCCTGGGGTGTTTGCTTTGTCCACAAAAATAACACTTGGGCCCCCCAGAGTTGGCTGGCTGGAGTCGGCAGCTGGTGGGGCCCACAATGCCCACGAGGGTGCCGCGCGGTCGGGGGTGTAGGACTCCAGATTATGGGAGGCCACTTCCAGTGAATTAGCAAGCTGCCTAGTCTCCGCAGGATCGAGCGTACCCACTTCCAATAGTCGCTGGCGGACGTACGTAGACTTCATGCCTGTGACATAAGCGTCTCTAATTAATAGTTTGGTGTGTTGGACTGCCGAAACTGCCTGGCAGTCACAGTTCCTACCGAGGATCTGTAGGGCCCGCAAGAAATCATCCAGAGCCTCCCCTGGGAGTTGCCGTCTCGTGGCCAGGAGGTGCCTGGCGTGCACTTGATTCACCGGTTTAACGTAATGTCCCTTTAGGAGCGTCATCGCTTCTGAGTAGGTGGGCGCATCCCGGATGAGGGGAAAAATGTCAGGGCTCACCCGTGAGTAGAGGACTTGGAGCTTCTGTCCGAGAGTTCTTCAGTGGCTGCTCTGAGTAGCCTTCGAAGCAGGCTAGCCAGTGGTCGGAGGTGGACGTGGCGTTGGCTGTGTCAGAGCTCAGCTACAGGCGATCAGGCTTGATTAGGAAGTCCATCTTAAAAAAAAAATCTTGTGCAATAAATTGATGTACCGTCAATTACCACGAGACGAGAATGGCGAAACAATCGAGGCTTTATTGTACAAGATGTTGTGCCTCCTGTAGCTGGAACAAGAATGGGAGCAGCGCAGGAGAGCACACACTTTTATACGCCGCCTGCTGGGAGGAGACAGCAGGCAAGGATCTACTGTAGTACTTGTAATACACGGGCAGTGCCGTAATACATACAATATATCACTAGTGTGTCTACTACAGTTCTGCTGAACGATCATTGACCTGAAACATTGGGCGCAATTCTCCAGAAAGATTTCTAAATGTGGTAGTGAGCGGAAATTGCTGCGAGCTTCTCGGCGCTTCGTCCGGTGAGGCACGCAACACTATGCAATGCAAATTGGTCCACCTAACGAGTCCTCAGGGGCTTCTCACTGCAATGAAGGCTCGCCAGCTGATTTACCAGCCCCATGCTAACAAGGTTGAGCAGCACTTCAGCCAACCCCAGCCAGAGGTCTGGCCCCAAGATTCGGGAATTCAGATCTGGGGCGGCTCCTAGACACAGTGGAGGCCAGGAAGGATGTCCTGTTACCCTGCGGGTCATCATAGAATTTACAGTGCAGAAGGAGGCCATTCGGCCCATCGAGTCTGCACCGGCTCTTGGAAAGAGCACCCTAGCCAAGGTCAACACCTCCACCCTATCCCCACAACCCAGTAACCCCACCCAACACTAAGGGCAATTTTGGACGCTAAGGGCAATTTATCTTGGCCAATCTACCTAACCTGCACATCTTTGGACTGTGGGAAGAAACCGGAGAACCCAGAGGAAACACACGCACACACGGGGAGGATGTGCAGACTCCGCACAGACAGTGACCCAAGCTGGAATCGAACCTGGGACCCTGGAGCTGTGAAGCAATTGTGCTATCTACAGTGCTACCGTGCTGCCTTCTAACCATCTTTAGACTTTCAATTCCAGATTATCTTTTTTACTGAATTCAAATTTCACCATCTGCAGTGGCAGGATTCGAACCTAGGCCCCAGTGCGTTACTCTGTGTCTCTGGTTTGCTAGTCCAGTGACAATACCACTATGCCACCGCCTCCCCCAGAGGGTCAGTAGTAGGGCAGCCAGTGCTGCCTGGGATGAGGTGTCGCCGGCTGTGAAAACCGGGAGTGTGACCGGGAGGACTGGCCTCCAGTGCCGGAAAAAGGGCAATGACCTACACCGGGCAGCACGAGTGAGTAGACACCAATATCACCCCCCCACCTCCCCCCTCCTCCACCTCCCCCCCGCTCCGAGACCTTTCTGTCCCACGTGAGCATCCACCCGCAACTCGATATCTGACACCCAACCCTCCCTCCACCCCCCCTCTCTTCAATCCTCCAACCCTTCCTTCACAATCCCCCCACCATCACTGTGAACCACGCTTCTGGCTAATGATGCCCTCTTTGTGTCTCCTCAGGAAAAGCTCGCCAACAATCGCAGGGAGTGCACCCAGACTGGTGGTGGTGTGCCGTACATAAGAACCCACAACTCCTTTGAGGAGCATGCTCCGGAGATGACCGGTGGACAGAGCAGTCACCAATGCGGAGGCTGGTGGACGCCGCAGAGGTGAGGAACCACTGGACCCATCCAAAGGACCTGTCAAATATGAGTTGTTATTGCCTTATTGACTGACCCAACCGTCCCACTGACCAACTGACCACATGTCCATCCCGGGTGGCCCCCTCTCCAGCCTCCCAGGCAAACACTTTGGAGGAGAGTTCCGATGAAGACACAATCGCGGCGTCACAGCTTTAATCCCCACTCTTTACTAGTGCAGTTATACGCACTTCGGTGGAAAATGTTAGTGGTCAGGCTTCTGGGGCACAATGGTCAACGGTGATCACCAGCTCCCCCCGAGTTCCACCCTTCTGATGAGGCCGCGGAGAATCACTGACGGCACTGGGGGAGGGAGCGGGGTGGGGAGTAAATAGAGGGTGGGGGGGGGCAGCACCATTGGAAGAGTGGGGAATTGTTACACACAATAAACATCTTTGTGCACGACTAGTATGATGCCTCTGTCACTTTCTTCTGCAATGCAGGCTGACCTCCAAACCCTTGGTCCTTCTCTCCAGGCATGTCCCACTCCCTATGGCACTCACCCACTCTCTGACTGTGGACATGTTCGGGGAGCTGTGTCCCATCCCCTGGGTGTTCAGATGTTGGCTGCTACTTGTGCGATGTTGCCTCCCGCAGTGTTCCGGCAGTGTCCATGCATCAAGATGTCATTGGAATGCTAGGCAATGAGCTGCACATGCTACATGGCCCACCCACCCGCAGGAATCCACTTGGGTTGTGTGAAGTGCTTACTTAATCACGATTGCCAATTCCCTGTTAGCAATAGCCTTCAGCCGCACAGCCAGAAGTTTTGGCAGTCGGTGAGGGTATTGATGTCGGTGGGTCAGACGGGCAAGGGTTTACCATGGAATGGGTACACATGATTCAGAGGTTTGCATGGTGGTTCTGTGCCCGGTTGCCCCTCCAGCGCCTCTCCCACACCACCCCATGGCGGCCCACCCCAGCAGAGGGTCCCCCACCCCCAGCCAAGGGTCCTCCACCCCCCCCGCCAAGCACTGGGGCGGCAAGCCCAGCACCCCTGGGCTCTCCGCCTGTGAGCAAAGATAGCTGCTCACCTCCTTGGCTCCCCACAGAGGCCCTTCCGTCAACTACACATTTTTCAAAAGTGATACTAATCGGCGCTGAATGGTGGGAGGCCATGGATATGGGATGGCTCTCGTTAATTGTATGGAAATAGGGCTTAAGTGGTGATAATTAGATTTTCACCACGCTATGGCAAGAACCGGATTTCGCCTACGGGAGCGGGCCGGTTACATCGCAAACTGTTTGGCGCCTGGCGCGGTTCTCGTTTCCGGCCTCTCCGCTATTCACTGGTCTCGTTTCGCTCGAGCCAGTGCGCAACAAGCCCGGAGAATCGTGCCCACAATCTCTCCATAGTTGTTGCCAGACCTGTTGGAATATTTCCAGCATTATTTGTTTTTATTGCAGTAGAATTTACGCCATTTATAATGGTCCTATTTTCCCACTGATGAGGTTAGCTAAGGTGGCAAAGGTCAATAATCATGGGACTGTTTGCTAGGTTTGTACAGCTTCTTATCATACAGTGCCAAGCTCCAAACCTCTCAGCAACTGGGACAGAAAATGATGTTTCATTGTTCTCAGTAATTATGGTTAAGATAAATAAAATAATCATAGTTAAAGCTCCAAACAATAATTGCTCAGTTATGGATAAGTAACAGATTACAGGTTCAGTTTCTTAACCCCTTTTTTGCTTTGCATGGACAAAAATTACCTCTGAGGAAATCCAGCTAATGGCTTCCCTGGACATTACTAATTCTAATGAACTATTTATATGTGGGGAGCTGCACAGAGCAAGATGCTAATATAAACCTCTATTTTATGGCTATCTGAGCTCGAGGTCAAGATGCAGGTTAATTGAAGGGCAGATTAAAAAGCCAATAACAGTAATTAGATGTCTGACTGTTTTGTTCCTGAGCCTGAGACCTTGGTGATGGAATAGCTGAAAAACTGATACTCTGGTTATACTGTAGAAATGGTGGGTAATATGAGATACCTGTGCTCTGAAGGCTTACACTGATCCAGAGCCTGGGCAGGCTGGAAAATAGTATCTGGTTGTTAAGACACAGGACATCCTCAAGGACAATTAATTAAATACGGAAAAAGAGTATTTTTATTGAGGGGAAAATTACAAAGTCAGTTTCTTCCTTCCTACTTCAACTGAAGAGAGTCCATCATTTGCTGCTCCCGGTTCTCCACGATGCACCGATGGACACTGGATCACCACTGCAGATGCAGGAAGTCTGACATTAATAGTGCATTAAGTATTATTCATTGCGGGGCAGCACGGTGGCACAGTGGTTAGCATTGCTGCCTACGGCGCTGAGAGAGATGGGTTCGAATCCCGGCCCTGGGTCACTGTCCGTGTGGAGTTTGCATGTTCTCCCCCTGTCTGCGTGGGTTTCACCCCCACAACCCAAAGATGTGCAGGGTAGGCGGATTGGCCACGCTAAATTGCCACTTAATTGGAAAAAATAATTGGGTACTCAAAAAAAAAAAGTATTATTCATTGCACTGGGTGATACCACTAAACACAGTATAGAGACTTTAATAGATAAGTATTAAAAGCCATGAGCAGGAGCAGTGGGCTAGACTCGATGCCTCACACGGAGAAATCAGCAACATGGTCTGGATGTGTAGGAGCTCTGTTTCTGTGCTGTAACATTCTACTTTGGCAGGGGTTATGGAATGGGTGAAAACGGATTGATTGCCTCCCTGATTCACCTCTCATTGATGTCACTGTGCGGGCTGAAACTGAAAATTCCGTCCGATGAATCTATGAAAACTGCAAGTACTGGAAAAACAATTGCTCCACCAATACCGGAGAAACAAAACGCAACGACCAATGGCCCTGAGGCAGTCCCCCATCCACTACAGGTGTGAAGTGACATCCAAAACTTTAACCTGACTGCCTTCCTCTGGGAGACAGACAGGCCTATCCGTAATCTCAGTATTTCTGCTTCCAAGGATGTAGCAAAGATATTTTTTTTAGTTTAGAGGCCGCACTGTGCCTGAGACAAAGAGGCGATTCCATTTCTGAAGTTTGCTTTGTGGTGAATTGAGATTCTGGCCTTGAATTTTCATGCCTGCCAGGGACGGGGAGGCCGGAATGGAGGCAGGCTGATCCCATGCCAACCTTGTTCACCAGGGCGGAGGAAGGCGGGACAGCGATCCCGTTCACCTCCCAATTCAGCTGCATGTAGATCTCATTAAGAGCCCATTAATGGGGAGAGTTGAGAGTTTCATGGGGCCGCAGGGGCTACACGTGTTGCCTGGGGCAGATTAGGTGAAAGGAAATGGGTGTAGAGAGGGAAGCCTGTCATGGCCACTCAGCTGGTCTGCAAAGACATGAGCTTCTTCCATGTGTGCATTCACTTTCCTGGCAGCCGCCACGTTTCTTTTGCCCTACTCCAGTGCAGACTACTGCAGATCTTCATTTCATCCCCTCAAACTATGTTGATGGATCCTTTGAAGGGATAGCTACTCATCCCTTTATTGAAGCATGAGGTAGAGTAGATAAAACCAAAACCATCTTGCCTCTAGGCCGACCATTGAGCAGGCAATTGGGCTCCTCAAGATGTACTTCCGGTGCCTGGACTGGGGAGGACGCAAAACACCAAGGTTCCTCGACAGAACAAGGTGGTGGGTGGCCATGCTGGGGCCATGGCAGTTTAATCAGGCTGCCACCACTGTCAGGGATTTTCTGATTCTGCAACGTTTCAACTGAATCCCTCTAAACCAGGAGAAAGGACATGTGATGCAAACAAATCTGAGATACCTCTGCTCAGACATCTATTGAAGATGCAGCCTGCAACAACTAACATCCTATCACCAATGCTGGATCCACATTTTCTCAGGGACTTTGCCCTCAATATGAACAACCTCTTGATCTCTTTCACCACCTCTTATCTGATGATCTCTGGCCCCCTGAGATATCAAATCTCAAATTTCAATTCTTGGCTGAGATTTATAAGTTTCTACTCAGCTGTGCTAATAGTTTCAATGAACTGATCTTACCGCGCCACATTATTAAGTCCTTCCAGGATTTTAAGAAACTGGGTCATTCTGTTTCTCAATATTCCTTTCAGAAATTCATCCTTGTATTTTTTAAAACATGGTTCATCTGATTTGGGCATTATTGGCTAGGCCAGCATTTGGTGCTCATCCATAATTGCCCCTGAGAAGGTGGTGTTGAGCGAGTTTCTTGAATCACTGCAGCCGATGTCGACTAGGAACACCAACGGTGCTGTTTTGGAAAGGAGTTCTAGACCCTGGAGTTCTCCTTATTTTCTTGACGCTAGCCAATCATTCACAAATTTTAGAAGGAACGATTCCCCACTACACACAATATTCAGGTGCGGCCTTGCCTCAAGGCCATAGCTCAGATAACCTGCAGGCCAACCCAGTATTATTATTTTAACTTGAGTGGCAATAACGTCATGTTGGCTGGATATTTTCAATCAACGGTTGCCAAACCATTTCCTATCTTTCCCAATGGACATATTTCTTATCACATGGATATATTTACCCATTCATTTTATGGTGCGGGAGGGGAGGGCAGGGTTGTTGGGGGAGGGGTTGTGTCTAGACTCCTTTGGAAAATACCTAACTTCTTTAGATTGTGGTCATCGTCTTCCCCTCACCAAGTCTGTTAATCCTCCCGAAAGTGCACCAGGCTGTGAATGTTTATCCACACAAGCCTACGTCAATAACCTTGCGCAGTTTCAGGAAGAGGCCTGGTTAGTATGATGAATTCATAAATGTATCAGTTCTACTCAGGAGACACTACTGAGTTATAGAAGAAGGGAATTTCCCAGTCCTTCCCTTCGCTCTTACACCTAACAGGGCCAAAACTCAAACATTGGAAAAGCCAAACTCAACTGGTATTTCTTATATGGTCGCAGAAAGCTAGCTTTCTTGTACGTGAGACATCACATTTCCCTCTGTCTGTAACTGGAGCATACAGTAGAAAGTGTAGGTGGAGAAATTGACTGGCGTAGTGTTTTTGAACACTATCCTCCGGGAACTGAATTGAAATACAACCCAGACGGCAGGAATGAAATCATCTCCTCACTGGTGATACTTGGTCCCAACAGAAATTAGTTCAACAATTCTCGCCATGGAGAGCATTTCTGTAAATCACCACTAAATTCCCAACTGCCCAGCTAGTCATGTGAAAACATCAACATGTATTTATTTAGAGCCTTTAACAGTATAAAACATAAGGGTGAACATGGTGGCGCAGTGGGTTAGCACTGCAGTCTCAATGCGCCGAGGTCCCAGGTTCGATCCCGGCTCTGGGTCACTGTCCGTGTGGAGTTTGCACATTCTCCCCGTGTTTGCGTGGGTTTCGCCCCCACAACCCAAAGATGTGCAGGGTAGGTGGATTGGCCACGCTAAATTGCCCCTTAATTGGGAAAAATGAATTGGGTACTCCAAATGTATTAAAAAAACAGTAAAAAACATCATAAGGCGCTGTACAGGGGCATTCCAGAACAAAATATGGCATTGAACCACCTAGAGAACCATAAGAGCTGATGACCAAAACCTTGTTTACAATTGATTTTAAGGAGTGTCTTAAAGGAGGAAAGAGGGGCAGAGAAGTGGAGAGGTTTGCGGGGAGGGTGGGGGGGACATCCATCAAAGGTGAAGAGATTAAAATTAGAGGAGCACAGATATCTCAAGGGGTTGTGAGGCTGGATGTGATTACAGAGATGGGGTGGGATGAGACATTTGTCTGTAAAACCTCAACCGTTTCGACCAGTGTATTAATCAAACGTTTTTCACAGGTATCTTTATTGACAAGGTGAACAAAGGACAACACAAGTGTAAAATTCAATCAAGTTTATTTAACACAGTAATATTAACCCTTAAATCAACCTAATAACATTCACCAAAAGATCCAAGATTCGTTATCTAATAATAATAATAATCGCTTATTGTCACAAGTAGGCTTCAATGAAGCCACATTCCGGTGCCTGTTTGGGGAGGCTGGTACAGGAATTGAACCCGCGCTACTGGCCTTGTTCTGCATTACAAGCCAGCTGTTTAGCCCGCTGTGCTAAACTAGCCCCTACCCGTGCCAATGGACTCAGCCGTGTGGCGGGTCCAATTCTCGGAGTCTTGTGTTCCTCTGGGCCGTTGTCGCAAAGATGGGTCTCGCTGGCTGCTTCCTTCCTGCTTTGGTCAGTCTTCCGAATGGTCAAGGTCACCTTCACGTCGAGTCTTCGCTGCTGGGAGGTCTGGGGGCTTGATTCTTATATCCCTCCCCGTCCCTTTCCAGATGTTCTCCAGCCAATGAAGTCACAGGATGGGAGTGGCACGATCGAATGGAGTTACTAATGGCTACCCAGCAGGACATTGGGGCTCCATTTCCTGATGCATTGTTCGCAAGCAACCTTGTTTACTCAAAACAATCGATTTACTCAACTGTATGAATAGAGCCAATTGTCGTTTGATGGATGATTGATAGGGCAGGTCCAGGCATGCCCTGGCAGTTTGTTTGATTTTCAGTGTATTCGAACTTGGCCAAGGTCGCATTCCCATCAGACTGTTTGCTGGTTCTTGTGGTGATGTGCATCACTATAGATACACAAGGGGTTAATGTAAATATATGTAGACTAGCTAGACACTAGAGGGAGCACCAGAGACATGACACACAGACACTCAACCAATAGAACAGTAAGATAGGACACGACCAATGGGCATTCACGATACACACAGAGGTGACACTACCACAGGGGGGCATTACACCAACCCATATATAAAGGACACAACACACATGATCTTCCTCTTTCCAGTGGAGACAGTCAGTGAGTAGGGACACAGGGTTGATTCAATATCACACCCACCACGTATACTGGTTTGTCAGTCTGAGTAGCTATAGAAGGATTAACAGTAGTGGCGAACCCGAGTAGGAGAATTGTAAATAGTTCAATAAATGTTTTGAAGTTATTTCCATGTCTGAACCTTCCTTTGTCAGAGTGAACATCAAGGAAGCCGCTTATGATACGCCAAGAGCATAACAAGACAGTTCTGACTGTGGCTTGTTTTAAAATGTCCAATTTTAAAATTTAAAGTGTCTGATTTTATCGGGCCTAAAATCCAGGCCATTCCAGATTACCACAAAGCCATGGAGGGATTTGAAAACAAGGATGAGAATTTTAAAAATAACTGGCAGTTGGTGTAGGTCAAGTGAACACAGGGATGCTGGGTAAATGGGACATGGCGCGGATTAGGTCATGGGAGGAAGCGTTTTAATATCAAGTTTATTCAAGGTAGGACATGGGAGCTGTATTTCTAAGGTCAACTTTTGTTAAAAATAAAGATATTAATCCTTTCTGAATTACTATATCCTCTGCTTTTTTAACTAGTTGGCTACTCTAAGGTCTTCTATCCCTCGGACTCCCTTGCTGATACCAGATGGGAACTAATCTATTTCAAACTATATTTCAAGTTATCATAGGGTCCCAAATCTACAAGGAAGGATTTTAACTCACTTACTACTCAATGTCCTTTAAGGGTCTGGATCTGTTGAGGATGTATAGATGAGTCTTTTGGATAAACCACTATTTCAGGTTTAAATTAGTTATTAAACCATTATTTCAGGTTTAGATTTTGAATAAACCACGGTTTCAGGTTTAAATTTGGAATAAACCATTATTTCAGGTTTAGATTTAAAATAAAACTTATTTTTATTTGGTTTTACAAAATCTTAACTAATTACTTTGTTTTTAAAGATCTCTTTTAGTCGATCAGGCTTCATGAGCTCTCTTTAACAATTCTTCTGTCTTGCTCGCTTGTGATTGTTCTTATTCTTTGGTCTTCCAGCGTCTTCTGTTTCCCATGGATCGTTAAGCTGACTCGAACTGAATCTAAGAAACAATTTGAAATGAATGGGACTGACCTGTCACTGGCATTTCAAGACTTTATACTTCTGAATTTGCCTCTCCAGTGCATGTCAATTACAAAGCATTGTCTCATTTTTTTATCTTACACCTGGCTTAAGACTGCCATACATTTAAAACCAATTGCAGCATTTTTTCCCCCAAAACAGACATGTCCTGTTCCCAAGATTGCCACTTTTACAAAACCTAATTTGTACTGTTACGCTTCTTAAACTAACTGACAGCTATATCCTGTCTATTTCAGACACTCATAGTTTTCTCAAAACTGCTGTTTTTCTCAAAGTTTTAACCATTTCTGTGCTTGCTAGCTTCAAGCTTTTTATAAATAAAACACTCTGACTTTCTCTTGTGTATGTTCCTTTATCTATATTTTTATATGTGTTTTTTACTCTGTTTATTTTGTTGCCAACTACATTCTCCTTTCCCATTTTCATTTACAGAGGCCAGCCGCGGGTGTTGTAGTAAAATAATAACAAAAGTGAAAATGCTGGAAAAGCTCAGCTGGTCTGCCAGCATCTGTAGGGAGAGAAAGGAGCTAATGTTTCGAGTCGAGATGACCCTTTGTCAAAGCTGTGTTGGAGTAATCATGTAATTGTCAATTCTAGACATAACAAAGACATGGGGCTAGATTCTCCGGCCTCCCAGCTGCATGTTTCCCAGCGGCGGTAGGCGAGACGCTCTTTGTTGGTGGCAGGATTCTCAGTTCCTGCTGCTGTCAATGGGAATTCCCATTGAAATCAGCTCACCCCGCCGGGAAACCCAAGAGCAGGGATGCACTGCCAATGGGACCAGAGAATCTCGCCTCCAGGGAACGGTTGGTGAATTCTGGTCATGGATGAGTAGATGGGCTGATACAGGAGTTGGGTAATGTTACAGGCCGTCTTCGTGATGGTGCAGGAATGTGATCGGAAGCTTAGTTTGGGATCAAATATGGCTAAACGGATGTGAACAGTCTTATTCAGCCCCATAAAGTTGCCAGGAGAGAAGGTTAGTAGCTAGGGAGTGGAGCTTGTGCTGGGTACCAAAAACAATGGCCGCAATTTAGCAGCCTTGCAAGTTCCACAATGGCAGCTAAATCTCATGAGACGCAAAAATGGGATTTGCGTCAGCGAGATTCCTGAACGTAATCTTTCCAGCCACCCCGCCCCACTCGAAGACGGGGTCAGGTTCATGCCCAGGAAGGGCATGAGCCAGATTAACATATATTATAATATATTTTAATATCATTAGCAGACTCAACGCGTTACTTCCGCTCTCAACCTGTCATCTCACCCAGCCTGCGTGACATCATGCGGGCACGAATCTCCATTGATTTTCAAAAACGAACCTATTTCTGATGACCACACCAGAGGCATACAGGTAAATATAGCCCTGGACGATGAGGGCCATGCCCGGGCAGTGCTCTGACACCTTTCCCAGGAAGCCTGGCAGTGCCAGGTTGGTAGTGTCAGTGGTGGGTCCTCATGGGAGCCCCATTGGGGGGTGGGGAGGTTCCCCTTTATGTGTGGTGAGAAGGAATATACTTGTGAAGGGAGGAGTGAGTCCATGACAGGGGAGGGGGGGACACTCTGATGCTTGCATGGTGGATGGGGAGTCTGATGCTTACCTAGTGACACGAGAGGCACAATGATTGGGTGGTGGGGGAAGGGGTGCCCTGATGTTTGTGTCATGGATGGGGTTCCCAATGCTTGTGTGGTGGGGGGTGGAGTACCCCAATGCTTGTTTGATAGGAGGGGTAATTCCGAGGCTGTGGGTGGGTCCCCGGTTTCCATGGCGGGGTAGGGGGAAGTTTATTATCAGCGCAGATAGGGGAACCCTTTAAAGAAGACGCCCTGATCTCTGGAGCTGAGCTTGCTGGCTCTATCAGGCACCGCACCACTAGAGTGGCAGCGCAAACTATGTTCCCAGATTCTCTATACACCGAGTGCCAGAAAACTTGAGTGAAAACTTGGCTGTGCATCTGGAGAGATCTACACTGCTTTTCAGTCTGAACCTGACATTCAGACAAATTACGGGAAAATTCCACTCAATGACTTCTTCAGTCTTCGCAGTGCTTATTTGGAAGAGATTTCTGCCCATCCATAAACCGATGTCGGACCAGAAATTTGATAAGTTAAAGTCAGTGGAGAGGTTGAGAGAGGGACGTGAGTCAGAGCTGTGTCATCAGCATGCATGTGGTTACTGACATATCTCCAAGGGGCACTATGTTCATGAGAGGGGTAAAGGATAGATCCTGGGGACACACCAGCGACAGTGTTGTCGGAGTGAGTAAAGATGTTATTGCAGGTGATTCTCAGGCTATAAATATATAGACAAGAATGTATCAGACAAATGCAGTCTCATCCAGCTGGATGATGGTGGAAATGGGGGAGGTAGTTTGTAAGGACAGTGGGGCCAAGGATTGGTATTGTTTGGACAGGGGTGATAACAGCCCTATCATTTTTAATTTTTATGAGGTGGGGATAGTATCCGAGGGAAGAGGACCATTCACAATATTAGCTAATAAGGGCAGCACAGCGGCACTGTTGTTAGCACTGCTGCCTCACAGCGCCGAGGTCCCAGGTTCAATCCCGGCTCTGGGTCACTGACCGTGTGGGGTTTGCACATTCTCGCCGTGTTTGCGTGGGTTTCACCCCCACAACCCAAAGATGTGCAGGGTAGGTGGATTGGCCACGCTAAATTGCCCCTTAATTGGAAAAAATGAATTGGGTACTTTAAGTTTAAAAAAAACAATATTAGCTAACATGAAAGTCAGGGTGGAAGGGTGGATGTTTAGTTTGGTGGGAATTGAGTTTCAGAACAAAATGAATTTGGAGAGGGAATGAGGGGAGAGAGGAGAGAAACTAGAGTAAAGTAACAGTTCTGAACAGACAGGTACAGAACTATTTGGCCTGCTGGGCTAAAGAAAGTGAGGGAATTAGTAAATGTAACTGATTGGATAGTCTCAACATTTTGTTTAATAAACATTTTGTTGAGGTATTTTTGGTATTGTAACAACAACAAATTAAACAATGTACATGAAACTATAAACAGTGCAAAAGCCATCTCCCTTCCTTACAGGTCCCACGTTTATTAACCCCCTACTCTAAGCTAAACTAACCCTCCTCCCCTTCTGCTGACGATTAATTTTCCGCAATTAATTTGTCATGTGAGCCCGGTGAACGACCTTAAATTGTATCAGGCTGAGCCTGGCACATGTTGCGAACGTGTTGACTCTACTCAATGCGTCCACCCATAGACCATCCTCTATCTCTCCTCCCAGCTCCTCCTCCCACTTGCGCTTCAACTCCTCGGTCTGCGTCTCCTCTGACCCCATAAGTTCCTTATAAATGTCCGAGACGCTCCCTTCTCCTACCCATCCTCTGGAAACTACCCTGTCCTGAATCCCCCTTAGCGGTAGGAGCGGGAAGGTTGACAGCTGTTTATGTAGGAAGTCCCACACCTGCAGATACCTGAACTTGTTTCCCCTCGCCAACCCAAACTTCTCCTCCAGCGCCCTCATACTCAGAAAGCTCCCCTCTATAAACGTGTCCCCCACCCTCTCAATCCCTGCTCTCCGCCATATCTGGAACTCCCATCCATACTTCCTGGGGCAAACCAGTGATTATTACAGATTAGGGACCAGACTGATGCTCCCTCTACTCCCACATGTCTCCTCCATTGCCCCCAGACTCTCAGGGCCGCCACCACCATGGGGCTGGTGGAGTACTGTGCTGGCGGAAACGGCAGAGGCGCAGTTACCAATGCCCCCAGACTGGTGCCCTTGCATGATGCCACCTCCATATGCTCCCATGCCGACCAACCCCCCACCACCCACTACCTGATCATGGCTATATTCGCCGCCAGTAATAGTTACTAAAATTTGGCAGCGCCAGCCCACCCTCTCCCCGACTCCGCTCAAGCATTACCTTCCTTACACGCGGGGGTCTTGCCCGTCCAAACAAAGCCAGTGCTCACGTTGTTGACCCGTTTAAAAAAGGACCGCGGAATAAAGTTGGGGAGACACTGAAATACAAACAGGAATCTCGGGAGGACCGTCATCTTCACCATCTGCACCCTCCCAGCCAGTGACAACGTGAGCGCGTCCAATCTCCGAAAATCATCCTTCATTTGGTCTACTAGTCGGGCCAGATTTAATTTACGCAGCCGGCCCCATTCCCATGCCACTTGAATGCCTAGGTACCTAAAGCTTCCCCCTACTAATCTAAATGGCAGCTCCCCCAATTGTCTCTCCTGTCCCCTCATCTGGATTGCAAACATCTCATGTTTCCTCATATTTAGCTTATACCCTGAAAACCAGCCAAATTCCCTTAGAATCCTCATGATTTCTTCCATCCCCTCTATTGGGTCAGATGCATACAGAAGCAGGTCATCTGCATAGAGCGAGACTCTGTGTGCCAGCCCCCCCCCCCCCCCCCCCGGACAAGCCCCTTCAGGCTCTCAGTGCAATTGCCAATGGCTCTATAGCTAGCGCGAACAACAGTGGGGAGAGGGGGCATCCCTGTCTCGTCCCCTGGTGCAGTCTAAAATAGTCCGATGTTGTCCTATTCATCTGTATGCTTGCCACAGGAGCCTGATACAGCAACCTGACCCAGTCAATAAAGCCCCGCCCAAATCCAAACCATCCCAGTACCTCCCACAGATAATCCCGTTCTACCCGATCAAAAGCCTTTTCTGCATCCATTGCGATCACTACCTCCACCTCCCTACCTTCCGGGGGCATCATGATCATGTTTAACAACCTTCTTACATTGGCCACCAACTGCCTACCCTTAACAAACCCCATCTGGTCCTCCCCAATAACTTCTGTAAAACAATCCTCAATCCTGGTGGACAAAATTTTGGCCAGCAATTTGGCATCCACATTCAACAGGGATATTGGCCTGTAGGACCCACACCGCTCCGGGTTCTTGTCCCGCTTCAGAATCAGCGGAATCGTGGCCTGTGACATCGTCGGGGGCAGCACCCCTCTTTCCCTTGCCTCATTGAACATCCTCATCAACACCGGCCCCAATATCCCAGAGAACTTTTATAAAACCCCACTGCGTACCCTCCGGCCTGGGAGCTTTACCCGCCTGCATAGCCTTCAGACCCTCCACTATCTCTTCCAACCCGATCGGGGCCCCCAGCCCTTCTACCAGCTCCCCGTCCACCTTTGGGAAATTCAGCCCCTCCAAGAAGTGCCTCATCCCCTCCAGCCCCGTAGGGAGTTCCGGCCTGTACAGCCTCCTGTAGAAATCCCTAAACGTCTTATTCACCCCTGCTGAATCTCCAACCAGGTTCCCATCTCCGCCATTTACTTTCCCTATCTGCCTGGCTGCCTCCCTGTTTCTAAATTGCTGTGCAAGCATTCTGCTGGCCTTCTCTCCATGTTCATAGCTCACCCCCTTCTCAGCTGCTCCACCGCCCTCCCTGTGGTTAAGAAGCCAAACTCCGTCCGTAGCCTCCGCCGTTCCCTTAAAAGCCCTGCCTCTGGGGCCTCCGCATACCTCCTGTCGACCTGTAATATCTCCTTTACCAATCAGTCCATCTCTGCCCTGTCAACCTTCTCCTTATGGGCCCGTATCGAGATCAGCTCCCCTCTGACCACTGCCTTCAGTGCTTCCCAGACCACCGCTGCTGAAATTTCCCCCGTGTCGTTGATCTGCAGGTAGTTCTGAATACATTTCCTCAGCCGCTCGCACACCCCATCGTCAGCCAAAAGTCCCACATCTAACCTCCTTTGCGGGTGCTGGTTACTGTCTTTACTAACCTGCAGGTCGGACAGTCTCAACATTGATGACAGGTAAGTTCATGAGCGTCTCACATTATTTGAGGTGATTATGAAGGAGAGAGGGAAGAGGAGTTGAAGACAATTTCAGCAGAGAAAATAATCTGATCTTTGAATTGCTGAATGTTCTTTAAACAGTGAGTAATTTTGACAGACTAAAGCCACTCTTATTAGTGCTTTTTATATTCGAGCAAGATCTGGCAATGAATTGCGATAAACCAGTTGTCCATTATATTGCTCAAATCTGCATATCTTGGACTTAAAGAAGCAGAGATGAGGGCCATACCAGGGAAACAGCTGAGAAGAAATGGTTTAATGGGGTCAAGGGCATTGGAGGTGAAGGTGCGATTGAGTAAATTGGGACAGGGTTTTTTCAGGGTTGGATACGGGAGGAAGCAGTGTGAGGAATGGGAAGGGAAATGTGGTTGGTGAGCAATACAAGGAAGCAATCAGAAATGGTCACAACTGTGATTGATCTCAGACCATGGGCTGGCTGAGAATATGGCTTTGAGAGATTAAAAAGAGGTAGAGATTAAGGGAGGACATGTATCATGGTAAATTGGCAAATGTCACAAAGGTACAGCAGGAGCTGTTTTGCTGAAGTTAGGGTTAATACACAATACTCAAGGCACAGTCGAGGAGGATTTTCATCTCCACGTCGCCATGCTTGGCACGAGCGTGAAACATTTTTGCCCAAACAAGCAAATATGTTTCATTTCCACGGTTCACTTAAAGAAAATCTTGCTCCAATCCCTCTCTCCCTGCTTCCTTGTGAAGAAACAAGTTTATGGTGTAAAAAGATATACTTCACTCTGAAGAAATGTATGTCCCATCCCTGTGACAAATCATTTCTTCATGCATTTCTGTATTTTAACATTCCCGATGGAGGGAGAAATCGTTTTTACAATCTTATTTCTTACATGTTGAGCTAATTCCCAAGTTTAAAGCAGACGTCACAAGTTTTAAGTTTTACAATAGCTATGTTTCAATTTAGATTCATTTGCAGAAGGTATGATTCAAAAAGTGAAGGTTATTGCAAATGGAATTCCATTTTAATGGGAAGTCGAGAGTTGGGCTCCACTACTATTCTTGGCAACCCCAGTGTTTATCAGAGTTGAATTCTGCACAAATGCTCCCAGCTGGACCATATTGTTCTCTGCATCTTACACAAACTGCACATTTCAATTAATTTCTGAATATCATGCTGTTTAATCCATTCCAACTGAGAGCCACAGCTGCCTCACGCACATCTGTTAAGAGCCAGCTGAAGAATTAAATGTACAAAGGCCAAAGAGCAGTTATTTTGGCTCCTCTCTGGGATTGCACGGCCATGTGATAGTGTGGGACCAAAATGGAAGGTAACCAAAAATTAGCGAAAGCAAAACAATAGGAAAAAAGTTGAAAACGACATAGAGCCCATTGTGGCTTCCTTTTCTTTTAGGTTTTCTATGGGAAGTGATTTTCTGCATAAACATCAGGAAATTACAGAGTTGATAAGTAATTATTTTGTATTAGTTATGTGTGCATTTTTGTACCTTATGTAGGGAAGGATGTAAATGTGTTGGAGATGGCTCAGAGGAGGTTTACTGGATTGATACCTGGAATGAGCTGGTTGCCTCATGAGGAAAGGTTGGACAGACTGGCCTTGTTTCTAGTGGAGTTTCAACAAGTGCGATGCAACTTGATTGAAGTATATAAGATCCAACGGTCTTGACAAAGTGGACATGGAAAGGATGTTTCCTCATGTGGGTGAGTCCAGAATGATGGGGCACTGTTTTTAAATTAGGAGTCGCCCTGATAGGTCACATCAGGAGAAATCTCAGAGGATTGCGTGACGTTGGAACTCTGCCTCAAAACATGAGGTGGGGGTCATTCATTATTTTTAAAGTGGAGCTAGATAGATTCTTGTTAGGTCAAGGAATCAAAGGTTATCAGGTGTAGATGGGGACGTGGAATTTGAAACACAAACAGATCAGCCATGATCTTATTAAATAGTGGAGCAGGCTCGAGGGACCAAAAGCCTATTTCTGCTTCTAATTTGTCTGTTCATAGCAGATGAGGATAAGGTGCAAGAAATACCAGGAAAACTAAAAATATGTCAATTGAAGGAACTTACAAGAGTTATTACAAGTTAACAAATGGTAATGAAGAAAATTAAGAGACTAAAGGTGGATATATCTCCAGGGACGGATGAGTTCCACTCCAGTGTATTAAAAGAAGTGGGTGAGGAATTTGTAGATGTCTCGTCATGATCTTCCAATTTTCTTAATTCAGGAATTGTCCTCTTCAACTGGAAAATTGCCAATAGCGCTCCTGTTATTTAAGAGGTTAGGAGAGATAAACTAGGAAATCATTTGGTATTAGTCTATGATCTGTTGCACAGAATCTATCATTAGTAACAGAGTGACTTGATAAAAATGAACTGAACTGAGAAATAGCCAGTATGGATTTCTAAATGAAATCATGTCTAACAAACCTAGTTGAATTTAAGTAAAGTTGCCATAGTCCCAGATGACCATAGGCTGCTTTCTTTCCCCTTTGAGGGGGAGAGCTGACTGGTGGTGATTTAACCTGAGGATCACCACACCTCAGGCAAGGGGCAATGTTGAGAAAGTGGGGTCTTCATTAATAACCTCAGCCGGTACGGGAATTGAACTTGTTGGACTCATTCTGCATCAGGGGTTACCTGTCCAACCAACTGAGCTAAACTGACTCCCAGAGGCCAACTTCCAGAGCCATTCAACATGAGACTTTAAAAAAATGGGAATGTGTAGAACTGGTAGAAATTGAGTGATATGGGTAGGCAGGGCTTCTATCAGAGGGTCGATGCTGACCCGATGGGCTAGATGGCCCGCTGTTGCCCTGTAGGAATCAATGGAGACGGTGGAGGACGAGGAGGGACATCCCGCTGGAGGAGAGAGTGGAGGAGGAGGAGGGACATCCCTTTGGAGGAGAGGGTGGAGGAGGAGGAGGGACATCCCTCTGGAGGAGAGGGTGGAGGACGAGGAGGGACATCCCTCTGGAGGAGAGGGTGGAGGACGAGGAGGGACATCACTCTGGAGGAGAGGGTGGAGGAGGAGGAGGGACATCCCTCTGGAGGAGAGGATGGAGGAGGAGGAGGGACATCCCTCTGGAGGAGGAGGAGGGACATCTCTCTGGAGGAGGAGGAGGGACATCCCTCTGGAGGAGAGGATGGAGGAGGAAGAGGGACATTTCTCTGGAGGAGGAGGAGGGACATCCCTCTGGAGGAGAGTGTGGAGGAGGAGGAGGAGGGACATCCCTCTGGAGGAGAGGGTGAGAGGAGGAGGGACATTTCTCTGGAGGAGAGGGTGGAGGAGGAGGAGGGATATCTCTCTGGAGGAGAGGGTGGAGGAGGAGGAGGAGGGACATCTCACTGGAGGAGAGGGTGGAGGAGGAGGAGGGACATCCCTCTGGAGGAGAGGAGGAGGGAATCCCTCTGGAGGAGAGGGTGGAGGACGAGGAGGGACATCACTCTGGAGGAGAGGGTGGAGGAGGAGGAGGGACATCCCTCTGGAGGAGAGGATGGAGGAGGAGGAGGGACATCCCTCTGGAGGAGGAGGAGGGACATCTCTCTGGAGGAGGAGGAGGGACATCCCTCTGGAGGAGGAGGAGGGACATCCCTCTGGAGGAGAGTGTGGAGGAGGAGGAGGAGGGACATCCCTCTGGAGGAGAGGGTGAGAGGAGGAGGGACATTCCTCTGGAGGAGAGGGTGGAGGAGGAGGAGGGATATCTCTCTGGAGGAGAGGGTGGAGGAGGAGGAGGAGGGACATCTCACTGGAGGAGAGGGTGGAGGAGGAGGAGGGACATCCCTCTGGAGGAGAGGAGGAGGGAATCCCTCTGGAGGAGAGGGTGGAGGACAAGGAGGGACATCCCTCTGGAGGAGAGGGTGGAGGAGGAGGAGGGACATCCCTCTGGAGGAGAGGTGGAGGGACATCCCTCTGGAGGAGAGGGTGGAGGAGGGATATCCCTCTGGAGGAGAGGGGGAGGGACATCCCTCTGGAGGAGAGGGTAGAGGAGGGATATCCCTCTGGAGGAGAGGGTGGAGGAGGAGAAGGAGGGACATCCCTCTGGAGGAGAGGAGGAGGAACATCCCTCTGGAGCAGAGGATGGGGGGACATCCCTCTGGAGGAGACGGTGGAGGAGGAGGAGGAGGGGGGACATCTCTCTGGAGGAGAGGGGGAGGGCCATCCCTCTGGAAGAGAGGGGGGGAGGAGGAGGAGGGACATCCCTTTGGAGGAGAGTGTGGAGGAGGAGGAGGGACATCCCTCTGGAGCAGAGGGTGGGGGGACATCCCTCTGGAGGAGACGGTGGAGGAGGAGGAGGAGGGGGGACATCTCTCTGGAGGAGAGGGGGAGGGCCATCCCTCTGGAGGAGGAGGAGGGACATCCCTTTGGAGGAGAGGAGGAGGGACATCCCTCTGGAGGAGAGGGTGGAGGAGGAGGAGGGACATCCCTCTGGAGCAGAGGGTGGGGGGACATCCCTCTGGAGGAGACGGTGGAGGAGGAGGAGGAGGGGGGACATCTCTCTGGAGGAGAGGGGGAGGGCCATCCCTCTGGAGGAGAGGGTGGAGGACAAGGAGGGACATCCCTCTGGAGGAGAGGAGGAGGGACATCCCTCTGGAGGAGAGGGTGGTGGAGGAGGAGGGACATCCCTCTGGAGCAGAGGGTGGGGGGACATCCCTCTGGAGGAGACGGTGGAGGAGGAGGAGGAGAGGGGACATCTCTCTGGAGGAGAGGGGGAGGGCCATCCCTCTGGAAGAGAGGGTGGAGGAGGAGGAGGAGGGACATCCCTTTGGAGGAGAGGAGGAGGGACATCCCTCTGGAGGAGAGGAGGAGGGACATCCCTCTGGAGCAGAGGGTGGAGGAGGAGGAGGGATATCCCTCTGGAGGAGAGGGTGGAGGAGGAGGAGGGATATCCCTCTGGAGGGGAGGAGGAGGGACATCCCTCTGGGGGAGAGGGTGGAGGAGGAGGGACATCCCTCTGGAGGAGAGGAAGAGGCACATCCATCTGGAGGAGAGGTGGAGGGACATCCCTTTGGAGGAGAGGGTGGAGGGTCATCCCTCTGGAGGAGAGGAGGAGGGACATCCCTCTGGAGGAGAGGAAGAGGCACATCCCTCTGGAGGAGAGGTGGAGGGACATCCCTTTGGAGGAGAGGGTGGAGGGTCATCCCTCTGGAGGAGAGGTGGAGGGACATCCCTTTGGAGGAGAGGGGGAGGGCCATCCCTCTGGAAGAGAGGGTGGAGGAGGAGGAGGGACATCCCTTTGGAGGAGAGGAGGAGGGACATCCCTCTGGAGGAGAGGAGGAGGGACATCCCTCTGGAGGAGAGGGTGGAGGAGGAGGAGGGACATCCCTCTGGAGGAGAGGGTGGAGGAGGAGGGATATCCCTCTGGAGGAGAGGAGGAGGGACGTCCCTCTGGAGGAGAGGTGGAGGGACATCCCTCTGGAGGAGAGGGTGGAGGAGGAGGGACATCCCTCTGGAGGAGAGGAGGAGGGACATCCCTCTGGGGGAGAGGGTGGAGGAGGAGGAGGAGGGACATCCCTCTGGAGGAGAGGAGGAGGGACATCCCTCTGGAGGAGAGGGTGAGAGGAGGAGGGACATTCCTCTGGAGGAGAGGGTGGAGGAGGAGGAGGGATATCTCTCTGGAGGAGAGGGTGGAGGAGGAGGAGGAGGGACATCTCACTGGAGGAGAGGGTGGAGGAGGAGGAGGGACAGCCCTCTGGAGGAGAGGAGGAGGGAATCCCTCTGGAGGAGAGGGTGGAGGACAAGGAGGGACATCCCTCTGGAGGAGAGGGTGGAGGAGGAGGAGGGGCATCCCTCTGGAGGAGAGGTGGAGGGACATCCCTCTGGAGGAGAGGGTGGAGGAGGGATATCCCTCTGGAGGAGAGGGGGAGGGACATCCCTCTGGAGGAGAGGGTAGAGGAGGGATATCCCTCTGGAGGAGAGGGTGGAGGAGGAGAAGGAGGGACATCCCTCTGGAGGAGAGGAGGAGGAACATCCCTCTGGAGCAGAGGGTGGGGGGACATCCCTCTGGAGGAGACGGTGGAGGAGGAGGAGGAGGGGGGACATCTCTCTGGAGGAGAGGGGGAGGGCCATCCCTCTGGAAGAGAGGGTGGAGGAGGAGGAGGGACATCCCTTTGGAGGAGAGGGTGGAGAAGGAGGAGGGACATCCCTCTGGAGGAGAGGAGGAGGGACATCCCTCTGGAGGAGAGGGTGGAGGAGGAGGAGGGACATCCCTCTGGAGGAGGAGGAGGGACATCCCTCTGGAGGGGGAGGAGGGACATCACTCTGGAGGAGAGGATGGAGGAGGAGGAGGGACATTTCTCTGGAGGAGAGGAGGAGGAACATCCCTCTGGAGCAGAGGGTGGGGGGACATCCCTCTGGAGGAGACGGTGGAGGAGGAGGAGGAGGGGGGACATCTCTCTGGAGGAGAGGGGGAGGGCCATCCCTCTGGAAGAGAGGGTGGAGGAGGGATATCCCTCTGGAGGAGAGGAGGAGGGACGTCCCTCTGGAGGAGAGGTGGAGGGACATCCCTTTGGAGGAGAGGGTGGAGGAGGAGGAGGGACATCCCTCTGGAGGAGAGGAGGAGGGACATCCCTCTGGGGGAGAGGGTGGAGGAGGAGGGACATCCCTCTGGAGGAGAGGGTGGAGGAGGAGGAGGGACATCCCTCTGGAGGAGAGGGGGAGGGACATCCCTCTGGAGGAGAGGGTAGAGGATGGATATCCCTCTGGAGGAGAGGGTGGAGGAGGAGAAGGAGGGACATCCCTCTGGAGGAGAGGAGGAGGAACATCCCTCTGGAGCAGAGGAGGAGGAACATCCCTCTGGAGGAGAGGGTGGAGGAGGAGGAGGAGGGATATCCCTCTGGAGGAGAGGAGGAGGGACGTCCCTCTGGAGGAGGTGGAGGGACATCCCTTTGGAGGAGAGGGTGGAGGAGGAGGAGGGACATCCCTCTGGAGGAAAGGGTGGAGGAGGAGAAGGAGGGACATCCCTCTGGAGGAGAGGAAGAGGGACATCCCTCTGGGGGAGAGGGTGGAGGAGGAGGGACATCCCTCTGGAGGAGAGGGTGGAGGAGGAGGAGGGACATCCCTCTGGAGGAGAGGGTGGAGGACAAGGAGGGACATCCCTCTGGAGGAGAGGAGGAGGGACATCCCTCTGGAGGAGAGGGTGGAGGAGGAGGAGGGACATCCCTCTGGAGCAGAGGGTAGGGGGACATCCCTCTGGAGGAGACGGTGGAGGAGGAGGAGGAGGGGGGACATCTCTCTGGAGGAGAGGGGGAGGGCCATCCCTCTGGAAGAGAGGGTGGAGGAGGAGGAGGAGGGACATCCCTTTGGAGGAGAGGAGGAGGGACATCCCTCTGGAGGAGAGGAGGAGGGACATCCCTCTGGAGCAGAGGGTGGAGGAGGAGGAGGGATATCCCTCTGGAGGAGAGGGTGGAGGAGGAGGAGGGATATCCTTCTGGAGGAGAGGAGGAGGGACATCCCTCTGGGGGAGAGGGTGGAGGAGGAGGGACATCCCTCTGGAGGAGAGGAAGAGGCACATCCCTCTGGAGGAGAGGTGGAGGGACATCCCTTTGGAGGAGAGGGTGGAGGGTCATCCCTCTGGAGGAGAGGAGGAGGGACATCCCTCTGGAGGAGAGGAAGAGGCACATCCCTCTGGAGGAGAGGTGGAGGGACATCCCTTTGGAGGAGAGGGTGGAGGGTCATCCCTCTGGAGGAGAGGTGGAGTGACATCCCTTTGGAGGAGAGGGGGAGGGCCATCCCTCTGGAAGAGAGGGTGGGGGAGGAGGAGGGACATCCCTTTGGAGGAGAGGAGGAGGGACATCCCTCTGGAGGAGAGGAGGAGGGACATCCCTCTGGAGGAGAGGGTGGAGGAGGAGGAGGGACATCCCTCTGGAGGAGAGGGTGGAGGAGGAGGGATATCCCTCTGGAGGAGAGGAGGAGGGACGTCCCTCTGGAGGAGACGGTGGAGGAGGAGGAGGAGGGGGGACATCTCTCTGGAGGAGAGGGGGAGGGCCATCCCTCTGGAGGAGGAGGAGGGACATCCCTTTGGAGGAGAGGAGGAGGGACATCCCTCTGGAGGAGAGGGTGGAGGAGGAGGAGGGACATCCCTCTGGAGCAGAGGGTGGGGGGACATCCCTCTGGAGGAGACGGTGGAGGAGGAGGAGGAGGGGGGACATCTCTCTGGAGGAGAGGGGGAGGGCCATCCCTCTGGAGGAGAGGGTGGAGGACAAGGAGGGACATCCCTCTGGAGGAGAGGAGGAGGGACATCCCTCTGGAGGAGAGGGTGGAGGAGGAGGAGGGACATCCCTCTGGAGCAGAGGGTGGGGGGACATCCCTCTGGAGGAGACGGTGGAGGAGGAGGAGGAGGGGGGACATCTCTCTGGAGGAGAGGGGGAGGGCCATTCCTCTGGAAGAGAGGGTGGAGGAGGAGGAGGAGGGACATCCCTTTGGAGGAGAGGAGGAGGGACATCCCTCTGGAGGAGAGGAGGAGGGACATCCCTCTGGAGCAGAGGGTGGAGGAGGAGGAGGGATATCCCTCTGGAGGAGAGGGTGGAGGAGGAGGAGGGATATCCCTCTGGAGGAGAGGAGGAGGGACATCCCTCTGGGGGAGAGGGTGGAGGAGGAGGGACATCCCTCTGGAGGAGAGGAAGAGGCACATCCCTCTGGAGGAGAGGTGGAGGGACATCCCTTTGGAGGAGAGGGTGGAGGGTCATCCCTCTGGAGGAGAGGAGGAGGGACATCCCTCTGGAGGAGAGGAAGAGGCACATCCCTCTGGAGGAGAGGTGGAGGGACATCCCTTTGGAGGAGAGGGTGGAGGGTCATCCCTCTGGAGGAGAGGTGGAGGGACATCCCTTTGGAGGAGAGGGGGAGGGCCATCCCTCTGGAAGAGAGGGTGGAGGAGGAGGAGGGACATCCCTTTGGAGGAGAGGAGGAGGGACATCCCTCTGGAGGAGAGGAGGAGGGACATCCCTCTGGAGGAGAGGGCGGAGGAGGAGGGATATCCCTCTGGAGGAGAGGAGGAGGGACGTCCCTCTGGAGGAGAGGTGGAGGGACATCCCTCTGGAGGAGAGGGTGGAGGAGGAGGGACATCCCTCTGGAGGAGAGGAGAAGGGACATCCCTCTGGGGGAGAGGGTGGAGGAAGAGGAGGAGGGACATCCCTCTGGAGGAGAGGAGGAGGGACATCCCTCTGGAGGAGAGGGTGAGAGGAGGAGGGACATTCCTCTGGAGGAGAGGGTGGAGGAGGAGGAGGGATATTTCTCTGGAGGAGAGGGTGGAGGAGGAGGAGGAGGGACATCTCACTGGAGGAGAGGGTGGAGGAGGAGGAGGGACATCCCTCTGGAGGAGAGGAGGAGGGAATCCCTCTGGAGGAGAGGGTGGAGGACAAGGAGGGACATCCCTCTGGAGGAGAGGGTGGAGGAGGAGGAGGGACATCCCTCTGGAGGAGAGGTGGAGGGACATCCCTCTGGAGGAGAGGGTGGAGGAGGGATATCCCTCTGGAGGAGAGGGGGATGGACATCCCTCTGGAGGAGAGGGTAGAGGAGGGATATCCCTCTGGAGGAGAGGGTGGAGGAGGAGAAGGAGGGACATCCCTCTGGAGGAGAGGAGGAGGAACATCCCTCTGGAGCAGAGGGTGGGGGGACATCCCTCTGGAGGAGACGGTGGAGGAGGAGGAGCAGGGGGGACATCTCTCTGGAGGAGAGGGGGAGGGCCATCCCTCTGGAAGAGAGGGTGGAGGAGGGATATCCCTCTGGAGGAGAGGAGGAGGGACGTCCCTCTGGAGGAGAGGTGGAGGGACATCCCTTTGGAGGAGAGGGTGGAGGAGGAGGAGGGACATCCCTCTGGAGGAGAGGAGGGACATCCCTCTGGAGGAGAGGGTGGAGGAGGAGGAGGGACATCCCTCTGGAGGAGGAGGAGGGACATCCCTCTGGAGGAGGAGGAGGGACATCCCTCTGGAGGAGAGGATGGAGGAGGAGGAGTGACATTTCTCTGGAGGAGAGGAGGAGGAACATCCCTCTGGAGCAGAGGGTGGGGGGACATCCCTCTGGAGGAGACGGTGGAGGAGGAGGAGGAGGGGGGACATCTCTCTGGAGGAGAGGGGGACGGCCATCCCTCTGGAAGAGAGGGTGGAGGAGGGATATCCCTCTGGAGGAGAGGAGGAGGGACGTCCCTCTGGAGGAGAGGTGGAGGGACATCCCTTTGGAGGAGAGGGTGGAGGAGGAGGAGGGACATCCCTCTGGAGGAGAGGAGGAGGGACATCCCTCTGGGGGAGAGGGTGGAGGAGGAGGGACATCCCTCTGGAGGAGAGGGTGGAGGAGGAGGAGGGACATCCCTCTGGAGGAGAGGGGGAGGGACATCCCTCTGGAGGAGAGGGTAGAGGATGGATATCCCTCTGGAGGAGAGGGTGGAGGAGGAGAAGGAGGGACATCCCTCTGGAGGAGAGGAGGAGGAACATCCCTCTGGAGCAGAGGAGGAGGAACATCCCTCTGGAGGAGAGGGTGGAGGAGGAGGAGGAGGGATATCCCTCTGGAGGAGAGGAGGAGGGACGTCCCTCTGGAGGAGGTGGAGGGACATCCCTTTGGAGGAGAGGGTGGAGGAGGAGGAGGGACATCCCTCTGGAGGAGAGGGTGGAGGAGGAGAAGGAGGGACATCCCTCTGGAGGAGAGGAAGAGGGACATCCCTCTGGGGGAGAGGGTGGAGGAGGAGGGACATCCCTCTGGAGGAGAGGGTGGAGGAGGAGGAGGGACATCCCTCTGGAGGAGAGGGTGGAGGACAAGGAGGGACATCCCTCTGGAGGAGAGGAGGAGGGACATCCCTCTGGAGGAGAGGGTGGAGGAGGAGGAGGGACATCCCTCGGAGCAGAGGGTAGGGGGACATCCCTCTGGAGGAGACGGTGGAGGAGGAGGAGGAGGGGGGACATCTCTCTGGAGGAGAGGGGGAGGGCCATCCCTCTGGGAGAGAGGGTGGAGGAGGAGGAGGAGGGACATCCCTTTGGAGGAGAGGAGGAGGGACATCCCTCTGGAGGAGAGGAGGAGGGACATCCCTCTGGAGCAGAGGGTGGAGGAGGAGGAGGGATATCCCTCTGGAGGAGAGGGTGGAGGAGGAGGAGGGATATCCTTCTGGAGGAGAGGAGGAGGGACATCCCTCTGGGGGAGAGGGTGGAGGAGGAGGGACATCCCTCTGGAGGAGAGGAAGAGGCACATCCCTCTGGAGGAGAGGTGGAGGGACATCCCTTTGGAGGAGAGGGTGGAGGGTCATCCCTCTGGAGGAGAGGAGGAGGGACATCCCTCTGGAGGAGAGGAAGAGGCACATCCCTCTGGAGGAGAGGTGGAGGGACATCCCTTTGGAGGAGAGGGTGGAGGGTCATCCCTCTGGAGGAGAGGTGGAGGGACATCCCTTTGGAGGAGAGGGGGAGGGCCATCCCTCTGGAAGAGAGGGTGGAGGAGGAGGAGGGACATCCCTTTGGAGGAGAGGAGGAGGGACATCCCTCTGGAGGAGAGGAGGAGGGACATCCCTCTGGAGGAGAGGGTGGAGGAGGAGGAGGGACATCCCTCTGGAGGAGAGGGTGGAGGAGGAGGGATATCCCTCTGGAGGAGAGGAGGAGGGACGTCCCTCTGGAGGAGAGGTGGAGGGACATCCCTCTGGAGGAGAGGGTGGAGGAGGAGGAGGGACATCCCTCTGGAGGAGAGGAGGAGGGACATCCCTCTGGAGGAGAGGAAGAGGCACATCCCTCTGGAGGAGAGGTGGAGGGACATCCCTTTGGAGGAGAGGGTGGAGGGTTATCCTCTGGAGGAGAGGAGGAGGGACATCCCTCTGGAGGAGAGGAAGAGGCACATCCCTCTGGAGGAGAGGTGGAGGGACATCCCTTTGGAGGAGAGGGTGGAGGGTCATCCCTCTGGAGGAGAGGTGGAGGGACATCCCTTTGGAGGAGAGGGTGGAGGGTCATCCCTCTGGAGGAGTGAGTGGAGAAGGAGGGACATCCCTCTGGAGGAGAAGGGGAGAGGAGGAGGGACATCCCCCTGGGGGAGAGGAGGAGGGACATCCCTCTGGGGGAGAGGAGGAGGGACATCCCTCTGGAGGAGAGGTGGAGGGACATCCCTTTGGAGGAGAGGGTGGAGGGTCATCCCTCTGGAGGAGTGAGTGGAGAAGGAGGGACATCCCTCTGGAGGAGAAGGGGAGAGGAGGAGGGACATCCCCCTGGGGGAGAGGAGGAGGGACATCCCTCTGGGGGAGAGGGTGGAGGAGGAGGGACATCGCCCTGGAGGAGAGGAGAAAGGACATCCCTCTGGGGGAGAGGGTGGAGGAGGAGGAGGGACATCCCTCTGGAGGAGTGAGTGGAGGAGGAGGGACATCCCTCTGGAAGAGAGAGTGGAGGACAAGGAGGGACATCCCTCTGGAGGAGTGAGTGGAGGAGGAGGGACATCCCTCTGGAGGAGAGGGGGAGAGGAGGAGGGACATCCCTCTGGAGCAGAGAGTGGAGGACGAGGAGGGACATTCCTCTGGAGGAGAAAGTGGAGGTGGAGGAGGGACATCCCTCTGGAGGAGAGAGTGGAGGAGGAGGGAAATCCCTCTGGAAGAGAGGGTGGAGGAGGGATATCCCTCGGGGGTGAGGATGGTGGAGGAGGGACATCCCTCTGGAGGAGAGTGGAGGAGGAGGGATATCACTCTGGAGGAGAGAGTGGAGGAGGAGGGACATCCCTCTGGGGGGTAGGGTGGAGGAGGAGGAGGGACATGCCTCTGGAGGAGAGGGGGAGAGGTGGAGGGACATCTCTCTGGAGGAGAGAGTGGAGGAGGAGGGATATCCCTCGGGGGAGAGGATGGAGGAGGAGGAGGGGGGATATCCCTCTGGGGCAGTCAAGCCGGCAATGGGAAGCTTGGGATGGGGAAGGATGGTCAGCAGGCCTGGGAGGGAGGGAGAGGAGGGATGGGCCAACAGGAATGGGACCCGGGGGATTGGCAGGGGGGGTTAGATATACAATGAAATGAAAATTGCTTCTTGTCACAAGTAGGCTTCAATGAAGTTACTGTGAAAAGCCCCTAGTTGCCACATTCCGGCCCTTGTTCGGGGAGGCTGGTACGGGAATTGAACCCGCACTCCTGGCCTGCTTTAGAAGCCATTTATTTAGCCTTGTGCTAAACTAGCCCCAATGGTTTCTCAAATCTTTTCCTTGTTCGGGGAGGCTGGTACGGGAATTGAACTCGCACTCCTGGTCTGCTTTAAAAGCCATTTATTTAGCCTTGTGCTAAACTAGCCCCAATGGTTTCTCAAATCTTTTCCTGCAGTTTGCGATGTACGTATGTAGAACATGAAGTTTATTAGTCTGCTAACAGTTGGTTTTTGGTTCTGGTGTGGAGGTGTTTTCATTATGAACTAAGTAAATAAAATAAACACTGGATTCCCTGGTGGTTCTGTTCTGGGATTTGCTGCACACTGAGTTTTGTGCTGACAGATGTACTGTACTCTAGATGAGGAACTTTGAAACAGGATTTGGCCATTCAGCCATTTGGCCTCTTCTGCCGAACATGAAGAGACAGAAATTTCATTCTATAGATTATAATGGTGTGGTGAATGTAATATAGATATGTATATATGATAATTCACACTGTATTTGTAAGCGCAGTAGCACTATCCTACCACTAGGGGAGTAGCTCTGGGAGTACTCAGGAACTTGTACTGGGCTCCACCCTGGGCTCCGCCCATGACTCCTCCCCCTAGTGCAGCTGTATAAATACCCTTGTCCAGAGTCAGCCTGAGTTCACTAAGAGTTCATCAACGGGTAACAGGCTGGCTCTGAAGTAAGTTGATTAAAGCCTAGATTCATATCGGAAACACGTGTCTGGTGAATTGATGGTTCCATCAATTTAATCGACTTAAGAACAGTAAAGATCGATTATGGAATCGACCCTCAAGCCTGGACGCCTGGAACTCGACCCGCAAGATGCAGAGGCTAAAGAAATCTTCTCCCACTGGATCCGGTGCTTCAAAGCCTACCTGGCAGAAGCGAGCACAGCCGAAAGGACAGAGGATCAGAAGCTAAGTCTACTGCACGCGAGGGTGAGCCACAGAATCTCTACGCAACTAAGCTCGGCCAGTTCATATACTGCGTCGCTAGCAGTTCTCGATAAAATTTATGTAAGGCCTATTAATGAAGTTTACGCTCGCCATGTGTTCACGACTCGCCGCCAGCGGCTTACAGAATCACTCGCCGAATTCCTAAGGGAACTCAATAATTTGTCCAATGACTGTAATTACCAAGCGGTTACTGCAGCTGAACACAGGGAATTGGCTGTACGCTATGTTTTTGTAGCGGGCCTCAGGTCCAACTATGTGCGCCAACGACTGCTGGAAAAGGGGGCCCAGGACTTAGAAACGACTGTGGAAGCTGATACCACAATGGAGGACTCCTTCCGCAGCCTTAACTCGTTCCCCGCGGACCCCGCGACCCAATCATGGGCCCCTGACCAGCGACTCCCCCAGGCCTGTGCTACGTGGCCGCCCAGCCACCATGCTGCCCCAGCCAGCCACTATGCTGCTCCAGCCAGCCACTATGCTGCCCCAGCCAGCCACTATGCTGCTCCAGCCTGCCACTATGCTGCTCCAGCCTGCCACTATGCTGCTCCAGCCAGCCACTATGCTGCCCCAGCCAGCCACTATGCTGCTCCAGCCTGTCATTTCTGCGGTACCAAACCAGCACCCGCGGCAGCACTGCCCGGCCCGCAACGCGACCTGCAGCAGCTGCGGGCGAAAAGGCCATTACGCAAGAGTGTGCCTCGCTAAAAGGGCCTCAGCTTCAAAGTCCCCAGCGACTCGAAGTAATCGCTCACCTCACTCGCAGGCCCACGGGGCCCGAAACGCTGCGGCCTATGCCCCGACTCCGCCCCCTCCAGCCACGTGCGATCCATGGGGGCCGCCATCTTGGAAAACCTCCACCACGCGGCTGGCCACGTGTGACTCATGGGGGCTGCCATCTTGGACGCCACCTTCCTCGCCGCCCGCCACGTGCGATCCACGGGCTTGATCGGCATCTCCGCGCTCGGACAACTCTGCGGAAGAATTCGAATTAGACTATGAACTCAGAAGGCAGTCATCACGGGGCCACTCCAGCACAGCTGATCGAGCCACCGATTACCCGCAACTCAGCGCGGTCACCCTGGACCAATCACGACCAAAGAATCTACGAAACTCGATGGCAGTGGTCCATATCAACGGTACAAAACGCCATGCCTCTTCGAGTCCGGGAGCATGGAGAGCTTCATACATCCAGACCTGGTAAGACGCTGTTCGCTCCCCGTTTTCCCCGAGCAGCAAACTATCTCGCTCGCTTCAGGCTCCCATTCGGTCCAGATCCAGGGGCGCACCGCCGCGACACTCCCAATCCGAGGCGCTAGCTACTCGAAATCAAACTCTACGTTTTGCCCGAACTCTGCCCGCCGCTCTTATTAGGCCTAGACTTCCAATGCAACCTCAAGAGCCTCACCCTCAGCTTCGGAGGGCCCCTGCCCCCACTCACGATCTGCAGCCTCGCTACGCTGCGAATCCCCTCCCCTCCTCTCTTTGCCAATCTCACAAAGGACTGTAAACCCGTAGCCACTCGTAGCAGGCGGTATAGCCTGCAGGATAAGGTATTTGTCAGAGCAGAGGTCCGAAGGCTACTCAGTGAGGGGGTTATAGAAGCCAGCAATAGTCCCTGGAGAGCTCAGGTGGTGGTCGTTAAGACCGGGGAAAAATTCCGTATGGTGGTCGACTACAGTCAGACTATAAATAGATTTACGCTCCTCGACGCGTATTCCCTCCCCAGGATTGCAGACATGGTAAACCAGATCGCCCAGTACCGGCTCTTTTCCATGGTGGATCTGAAGTCTGCATACCGCCAGCTCCCAATCTGCCCGGAGGACCGCCACTACACGGCATTCGAGGCCGATGGCCGCGTCTTCCATTTCCTCCGGGTCCCTTTCGGCGTCACTAATGGGCTCTCGGTGTTCCAACGAGCAATGGACTGAATGGTGGACCAGTACGGGCTGCGGGCCACGTTTCCATACTTGGACAATGTCACCATCTGCGGCTATGACCAGCAGGACCACGACGCCAACCTCCACCGTTTTCTCCAGACGGCACAGAAACTGAATCTCACGTACAACAAGGAGAAATGCGTTTTCCGCACAACCAGACTAGCCATCCTCGGCTATGTCGTGGAAAAAGGAGTCCTGGGCCCTGACCTGGACCGTATGCTCCCCGTCCCCCATTGCCCCAAGGCCCTCAAACGGTGCTTGGGATTTTTTTCCTACTACGCCCAGTGGGTCCCTCAATATGCGGACAAAGCCCGCCCGCTCTTTAGGACCACACGATTTGCCCTCTCAGCCGAGGCACGCCAGGCCTTCGACGGCATCAAGGAGAACATCGCCAAAGCGGCCATGCGGGCGGTGGATGAATCCACCCCATTTCAGGTAGAGAGCGACGCCTCAGAGGTAGCTCTTGCAGCCACGTTAAATCAGGCAGGGAGACCAGTGGCATTTTTCTCCCGTACCCTCTCTGTTTCAGAACTCCGACACTCTTCAGTCGAGAAAGAAGCACAAGCCATTGTGGAGGCTATCCGTCACTGGAGGCACTACCTCGCAGGTAGGAGGTTCACCCTCATCACTGACCAAAGATCGGTTGCCTTCATGTTCGACAACTCGCAAAGGGGCAAAATTTAAAACGACAAAATTCTGAGGTGGAGGATCGAACTCTCCACCTACAATTACGATATTAAATATCGACCCGGGAAGCTCAACGAGCCTCCGGATGCCCTATCCCGCAGGACATGCGCCAGCGCGCAGATCGACCGATTAAAAGTAATCCACAATGACCTCTGCCACCCGGGGGTCACCCGGCTCGCCCACTACATCAGGGCCCGAAACCTGCCTTTCTCCAACGAGGAGGTAAAAGCGGTCACCAGGGACTGCCCGATCTGTGCGGAGTGCAAACCACACTTCTATAGACCAGACAGGGCCCATCTGGTCAAGGCTTCTAGGCCCTTTGAACGCCTCGCGATTGATTTCAAAGGGCCACTCTCCTCAACTAACAAGAATGTTTACTTCTTAAACGTCGTAGACAAGTTCTCCCGTTTCCCATTCGCTATCCCGTGTCCCGACATGATCTCCCACACAGTCATTAGGGCCCTGCATAGCATCTTCACCCTGTTTGGTTTCCCCAGCTACGTACAGCGACCGGGGTTCCTCCTTCATGAGCGACGAGCTGCATCAGTACCTGCTCGACAAGGGCATTGCCTCGAGCAGGACTACCAGCTACAACCCCAGGGGGAACGGGCAGGTGGAAAGGGAGAACGCGACGGTCTGGAAGACCGTCCTACTGACCCTCCAGTCTAGAAAGCTCCAAGTCTCCCAGTGGCAGGAAGTCCTCCCAGGCGCGCTCCACGCTATTAGGTCCCTTTTGTGCACGGCGACCAACCAGACCCTCACGAGAGGCTCTTCATTTTTTCCAGGGGCACTACCACGGGGGTCTCACTTCCGGCATGGCTGAGGACGCCGGGCCCCGTACTTCTGAGGAAACACGTCAGGGCGCACAAAACCAACCCCCTTGTTGAAAAGGTGCGCCTGCTCCACTCCAACTCCCAGTACACATTCGTCGAGTTCCCTGACGGCCGTCAGGACACTGTATCCCTCCGGGATCTGGCACCTGCCGGATCCAGCGCCCCCTCTACCCCCACAGAAGGACCTCTCACCCTACACCCCATGCTGCCGCCCCCTTTGGCTCCCGAGGCCACGAGCTCGCTCCACCAGTTCCGCGCCCCCGCGCCGGCCAGCCCCCAGCTCCCCCAGTCCCCGGTCGAACCAGGAGAGTATGAAGCTCGGATACAACCCTCCCTGGAGTCCGCCATCGTACCCCAGCACACAACACCCATCCAGCCACCGCAAGAGGCTGCAACCCCGGTGCTAGAGATGGGCGGAAGTAATTTTGTGAAGTTGGATGTGTTTACAGCGGGAGAACTCAAGCTTGTATTAATGAAAAATACTCCTAAAATGCTGCAATCCACTTTTCTGTCTGCCTTAGAAACGTGAACAATAAATAAAGATCTGTGGAAAAAAATAGAGGCCACTGTGGATGTGAAGATGGATGCTTAAAATAACAAATACAGACCAGAAGACAAATGAAGAGGTGCTTGAAATTGCACAATGTACTCTAAATGTCACATCCAGTGGTGAAAATGTCAGTACTTAGGCCATTTGATCAGAGGTGAAAAGTTATGGCGCTCTCTTCCAGGGGGCAAAATGGAGAGCAGCAAAAAGAGGGGTCAACCGAGATAGATGCCAGAGTGGCTGTAGACGAGCTACAGTGGATATGTGAGGAAGGCGCAACACAGATGAGGGGGTCATACCATGTGAACAGATCACCTGGTAGGAGTAGCTACAAGCAGAGGTGAGGCGGACCTTCTTTATGTTTCTGGATATTAGAGGAGTTGTTAGTTTTCTGGAGGGATTAGATCAAATAGTTTTTCATATCGGTTTTGTACTGACCAGTTCCATTATCGGCAGTTCGGGCAGCACGGTAGCTTGGTGGTTAGCACAGTTGCTTCACAGCTCCAGGGCCCCAGGTTCGATTCCCAGCTTGGGTCACTGTCTTTGCGGAGTCTGCACATCTTCCCCGTGTGTGCGTGGGTTTCCTCCGGGAGCTCTGGTTTCCTCCCACAGTCCAAAGATGTGCGGGTTAAGTGGATTGGCCATGCTAAATTGCCCTTAGTGTCCAAAAAGGTTAATTGGGGTTACTGGGTTAAGGGGATGGGGGGGAGGATGTGTGTGCTTGAGTGGGGTGCTCTTTCCGAGGGCTGGTGCAGACTCGATGGGCCGAATGACCTTCTTCTGCACTGTAAATTCTATGAAATTGGTTAGGCATGGGATACAGAGAGAAAGAATAATGGAAATGTATTTATGTTGGCAGGATATGACTAGTAGTGACCCCCCCACTAATCTGTACTGGGGTCTCCGCTTTTCATTACAATTATATATTACAATTAGATGAAGGAATAGAGAATAATTTTTTAAAGTTTGGTAATGACAGCAAATTAGGTAACACTAATAGTGAAAATCAGGTCAGAAGGTTGCAATGTGACATTGATAGATAAATGAAGTAGGCAAAACAGTGGCAGGTGGAATTCAATGTGGGCAAGTGTGACAACATCCACTTTAAACCGAAGAAAGTTAGGTTGATCTTCCCCTTCTCCAAAAATCTGTGGCGGCCAGGTCACTTTACAATTTCAAAGCAGTGATTGATCAATTCATGCTAGGCAAGGGTCTTAAGGAAGATTTTCTGGGTCACCCGCCGACTCCTCCCCCAGTATGGGAGTGACCTGATCCCCTTTCCCCCCAGAGACCCCTGATTAAAGAGACCCCACAGAGACCCCAATAATTAAAGAGACCCTTCAGAGACCCCCCTAATTAAACAGACCCCCAGAGACCCCTGATTAACAAGATCCCCAGAGACCCCTATTTAAAGAGACCCCTCTCCCAGAGAACCCCCAGATGAGAGACTGCTGACTGGAAGCAGTTATTATGGTAATATTAAAGTAGAAACATGCCGCTCGTCAAGTTCAGTGATCTCCACTTCCATGCCATGACCTCCAACTCTCTCTAATAATCCACTGGAGAGAATCTCTTCACTTCTTTCTCTTTGCAGTTTCTGGATCCTGGCTGTCCATTTTCTCTGGGTCAGTTAATCAATCTATTTGCTTACTTATTTTAATATCATATTAGGACAAATCAGGAATAAGGGGCAATTAGCCTTTGTTCACAAGGAACTATAGACATATCTTTTTGTTAAAGACAGACATTGGATATATAACTTGAGGGGCTTTGCTCCGCTACAAGGTTGGGCAAGGCAAGGAGGCAAACCTCCATGAAAGATCACAACTGGTGCAAGATTGATCCCATGCTCTTGCCGTCATTCTGCACCACACTCTGGCCATCTAGCTAATTAACTAACTTCCATGCATCTAATTCCTTTTATCCAAGAGGTTTCATTTAGAATTCCAGCAACCTCAATCAATGCCTTATACTGCATCTGGTTGATGGATGAACTGGCTCCGGGCACATCATCTGGAATTAGATCCATCTAATTTCAGTAAGCGGGGCTTTCTTTATCTGAAAATGCAAAGGACATAGTGATAACTAGTTTTGACCTAATTGTCATTACAGAGACATGTGGCTGGCTTCTACGATTATTGAGGCTATGTCCGGAGGAAGTATCTGTTTTCACAATGAAAAAGTTGGTGCCGCTCCCGCACTCGCTCCGACCAGTGAGGGGCTAGCAGCCATGCCGTGTAAAACGCACGGCCTTCCCGATATAAACGCCTGGAGAATTGCCGGGTCCGTGGTCACGCATGTGCACGGCGACGACCTGCAAAGGTCGCACCATACAACATGGTGCCGGCCGTGTGTGGACCCGACCTGCCAGATAGTGCACCCCTGGACAGCCCCTCGCCACCCTGGGGCCAGACCCCACCAGTCCCCCCAGCCCTCACCGAAGACCCCTTCCCACCTCCCCTCCGGACAGCAGCACGCCCCCCCCCCCCCCCCCCCCCCCCCGCAGGCTGTGGCGGCGCTGGACACAGTCCACAGTTGCCACGCTGGGTTAATGCAAACTGAGAGCAACTCTCGGTTGGGAACTCTTCGATTATGCCGTTATGGAGGGGGCGGAGCATCTGAAAACAGACGCTGCCCCAGATTTGGGTGTGAACAGGGATTCTCCGCCCAATTGCCAATTACAATATCGGCGTCGGGCAACGGAGAATTCTGCCCTTGGGGCATGATTTAATGGAAAGAAAAAACAATCCTGTTGTGGGTGCGTTTAGTGGGGCATTTCCTGGCGCTTGCAGTGCCGAGAACGACCTCACTATTAAACAGGACTCTGTTCTTTTTTCAGGCTTCAGCGGGCTTCATTTTGTGCACTGAGGAAGGCGGCCAATCTCTCAATCCTGACCCCTGGACACCCCCCCACCCCAACTTACCAATTAGGAGGTCCTCGTGCCCCTCTTATCCTACCTCATAAGGGAAGGGCACCTCCAAGCCTGATCCACGGAATGGGCAAGATGCCCCAGCCAGCCTGGCAGTGCCACCTGGGCACCCTGGCAGTGCCAAATGGCACCCAGGTGGCATTGTCAGGATGCCGGGAATGCTGTGCCAAGGTGTCCAGGTGGAATCAAGAGTGCCAGAATACCATCATCACAGAGGCCGATGACCCAGGGGCCTCCGATGTCTAGGAGATCTCCCCTCAAGTGCAGTTCTGCCTGGAGGGCCTCTGAGGTGAGGGGATTCGATCCTGGGCGTTAGGTAGATCAAGTGTAGACATATTCAAATGAGGTGAACTACTCACTTGAATATGTCAATCTGGATCCTGCCTAGATCCACGGGATCCAGATCGCAACACTTTGAAAGATCCCTTCAGATCTTGTGAGGCGTAATGAGACAGGCAAAACTCGCAAGAGGCCTCTTGTGAGATTTACTGGCTGTGTTGCATAACGAGTTGGGAGCAGTACAGTCATTAGATCGCGATCATGGTTAGAAAATAAATATTCCATTATACATACAGATGGAAACCTATTTGCTTCAGATGCCGATGAAATTTCAAAATGGCAACCACGTGCACCAGCGGTTCACTTTCATATTAGGCGTACAAGTTGACCCCTGTTTTCAGAGGATTGTGAGGCTTCAAAGGTTGACTTATACAACGATCTACAGTACTTTGAAATGTAGTCACTAATGTAATGTAGGGAAGCTCAACAGCCAACTTGCGCACTGCAAAGTCCCAGAAATAGTAATTTGATAATAACCATATAAATTTGTTTTAGTGATGTTTGTTGAAGGATAAATATTGGCTAGGACACAGGTGAACTTTCCTGTTCTTGTTTGACATAGCATTATGGGATCTTTTACTTGAGGGGAGATCTCCTAGACAGTCGGAGGCCCCTGGGTCGTCGGCCTCTGTGATGATGGTATTCTGGCACTCTTGATTCCACCTGGACACCTTGGCACAGCATTCCCGGCATCCTGACAATGCCACCTGGGTGCCATTTGGCACTGCCAGGCTGGCTGGGGCATCTTGCCCATTCCGTGGATCTGGCCTGGAGGTGCCCTTCACTTATGAGGGGACAGCTTCATGCCTCATCGGAAGGGCAACACCTTCCATTTGAATTATTTTAAAATCCAATGAATAAAAATGTATTCATGGGATGTGGCGATCACTCGGGCTCAAGCTTCTTAGGTATTGTTTGAGCTCCACTGATTCAGTCAAGTGTGGAGCATTCAATCATACTCCTAATTGAAAATGTGCTGAAGTCTCTGGAGTGGGAGTTCAACCAATGACCTTCAGATTCAGAGGCAAATATTGTTAGTACTAAGCCATGACCAGCACCTGATGTACCTGTTTCAAATTCATCCCGGACTTCAGAAGGACAAAAATGGTACAGGGCACCGGTTGCTGAACAATGATTGCTACTATTTTGGGAATTGAATGAGGACACATTTAAGTTCAGCTTTAATGCTCTCAGTTTTACCAGATTAGTCCATCAAATCATAGCAAATACTGACATTCCCGTAACAGCCTCCCCGAACAGGCGCCGGAATGTGGCGACTAGGGGATTTTCACAGTAACTTCATTTGAAGCCTACTCGTGACAATAAGCGATTTTCATTTCATTTTCATTTCATTTCATTTCAAGACCATATTATACTCTCCATTAGTTTGATTCCCAAATTCAGGAGAAAATTGGCAGAGTGGTACGGAATATACATTTGTTAAGCTAATTGAAACAATAATTGAAGTTGTTTTTGTTTTATTTACTGTCACCTAAAAGCTATCACTCGCTCATAGATAGCTATGTAGGTTCAGTGGCATCATTGTTTCCCTTAGTGGTCTTCTTACTATGAGACTTGATTTCTGCTGCCCAATGAGATTATACAATATTTTAAAGGGTCATAATAATAGCATCTCCTTGTAGCCTCCATCAGATTTTTCTGAATATTATAACATCACACATGTACCTCTATCCATTGTCCTCCTGCTCAGTAGGAGTCTTCAACAACATGCCCAGTCCGGCATGTCCTCGAATGACAGGTGATGCCGGTACACACAAAGCCTCATGCAGTACCTCTTTCCCACCTCCTCTTCGTCCTGTTGGGCAGCCATCTCTCATCCTCACTGGCTGCCTCCTATTCCTCTGGGGCAGGCTCCACTGCTGCAGGTTCCTCCTCCTCGAGCAGCTCCAGCTCGCACAGCTGCAGTGCATCCCCAGGGCTGCGGCGACTAGGAGGAAGGTCACCATTGCTGGTTGAATTCCAATATACATTGTCTGAAGGGGGTGAAATGCCAAGATCTTAGCATGGTGCACACCCCCGTGGCCAACCAGGTCCAACAGGCTACATAGTGGCCCAGTTGGCACTGCGGACCCTGCCCCCACATATCCCTCCCCTTCCATTTCCGCACCCGTGGCCCCATCTGTGCCTGCCGTGTGAATGCGACCATGTAGAGGTCCATTGACCTCAGGTGGGAATTTCCAGTCGCAGGGTGGGCACGGCCGAAGAATCCTGCCCAGAGTGTCAAGCTCTGACTGAAAACCAGTCCAGCTGCACAGTCAAGTTTTTTCTTTCAGGGTAACATCTCCTTTCGTGTCAGCATAGAGTAGTTGATCCAAAATAGAAGCTATATTAGAGAACAAGATAGCCCTGGAATATCTAACCATATTAAAAATTCTTTGAAAATGGTAACATTGAAGTCTGGATGTATTCCTCATGGAAACCAGGAATACAAAAAGTGTACAGCTGAGTTTTTTTAGTCCAGATCTTGAGCCTCTCTGGGGGAAAGAAAATTAGTGCGTCTGGTTAAAATGGCGAAGAATGGCCTGGTAGAGCCGGCAAGGCTGGCTCTAAAGAGATTGGGTTGCCCTTTAAAAATGGCGGCTCCGGGCGGCACAGTGGTTAGCACTGCTGCCTCACGGCAGGACCCGGGTATGATCGCGGCCCTGGGTCACTGTCCGTGTCGAGTTTGCATGTTTTCCCAGTGTTTCACCCCCACAATGCAAAAAGATTTGCAGAGTAGGTGGTTTGCCCCTCAATTGAAAAAAAATAATTGGGTACTCTAAATTTATAAAAAAGAAAGAATTGCGCCCTGATCAGCACAGGATGAACCCCCCTTGAGTGAGCATCAGGGGCCTCCCTCCCCTCTCCCAGCCCCCACACCCACCTCAACATTGGGACTCTTTCCTCTCCTTCCCTAACCCCCACAGCATACAAAATGTGAGCCTGACCCCAGTGGGGCTCCCCACAGGTGTGCTAGTTTTGATGTGCAGGTCACCTGTTTACTGTGATTACAAGGGGTTTATACAATGAGGTGTGTGATAGCACCAGCTGAGACAAAAATGATTTTGCTCTTGTAACTCCTGGGGTAGCTCCCAGGCGAAGGACCAAATCTGTGGGCATGTGACTTATAGCCGGCACCTTTTTGGTTTAGCAGCAAGTCCTTTCTTTAAAAAAAATTTCTGGATATCTTTTATGTCCCAGGGACCCAATAATATATCTTTTTCATTATGGTCCTGCTTCTGGCCAAGTAACTATTGCTTCTGGACGCGATTTAATGGCTGCGTTGCGCTTGAGTGAGAGTGAGATGAGGGCATTAGTTTGCAAGAGAGGCCAAAATCGAGAACCCGGCCTGGCTCTAATTGGTTTGCGAACTAACTGGCTGCTCCCATTGGCGAAATCAGGATCCCGCCATGGCATGTTGAGAAACCAATAATCACCACTTAAGGACAATCTCCATACAATTAATAGGAACGGCCCCCTATCTATGGACTCACGTGATCTAACCGTCTCCCCAGCAAGTGGTCATGTGGCTGCCAATTAGTACACGTTTTTTAAAATGTGAAGCTGGCAGAATGGCTGCTGTGGGGATCTGAGGATGTGAGTAGGCATCTTCGCTCCCAGGAAATGAGCCCGGGTGCTAGGGGAACATCTGTTGGGGGCAGCCTCGGAACAGGTGGGCCACCATCGGTGGGGATGGGGTAATCCCTGGGCTAGGATGTGGGTTCGTATTTCAGCACCTGTGGGTCCGCCAAGTCACCTCCTGGGCCATGTGTACTCATTATGCCCCATGCCTGTCTATCCCACCAACCACCCTTACTCCCACTGACCGTGGAAGCCTCTGGCCGCGCGGCTGAAGACATTGCTAATAGTGAATTGGCAATCGTAATTAAGTGAGAACTTCACAGCTTCCAAGTGGATTCTTGTGGGTAGGCCATGCCACGTAGCATGTGGGGGTTATTGCCTAACATCCCAATCAGATCGTGATGCCTAGACACTGTGCCTGAGCACTGCAGGAAGCAACAACACGGATGCAGTGGCCAACATCCGAATATCAGGGGCTGAGCCCCAGCACCGGGGACATCTCCGGGTGGGTGTATGCACCGGTGAGGGGACCAGCGCCCGGTCCAGCTAACGTTAAGTACGGATATCTGGGGTACAGGGTGTTGGGTCCGGTGACCAGAGGCCTCCATTGCGGCCGGGGGTGCGTGGGCTGGCATGTCAGTTGGCAGGGATGTGGGGGGGGGGGGGGGGGGGGGGGTCCGGGGTGGAAGACACCACTGGTCATTAGTCTCACACCCTCTCCATTTCCGAACAGATATTATGTGAGATGGATGCTATCTTGGACCCCGCGGAGGCTGCCCTTGCTGCTGCCAGGCCAGATGGCTAGACGCTGGAGTAGGCAGTGGCAGCTGCATGACAGAGGCTCGAGGTGGCGACCCATGTGCAGGGCCCCATCCCATACCGCCAGGACCAAGTCACCCCCCAGGCCACAGAGGGAGAGGCCGGTGACGGCCCAAGGAGTACATCGCTGGCCTTTTGAACAGATGACAGACAGCTCCACCTCCGCCAGTCTGCGAAGTTATAGAGGCTGTTCCTGACGTGATATGTACTGTCCCAATGAAAAAGAAGCCAGTCACAACCGCAAGCTCTTCCACGGCAGTTTCATTTCATCTGGAAGTGAAAGTAATTAAACGAGAGAATTCGAAATAGAAACCATCAGGGGTAGTCTCATAACCCGATTTTGTAACTGATTCAGAATCTTCGGAATCCTATAGCGACTCTGGTGGAGAGATTAGTCAGGAGGAGGAGACACCCCGGAAGAAAAAAAACGGCATCATTTACTGGAATTGCCCCACTATGCACCAAGCAATATCCCATCAATCCATCCTCCATTGAGGGAATACTACCTGTAGTAAAGCAACTGGAGGAAAGGGGTGTATTGATTAAAACACACAGTTCATCGAATAGCCCAGTTTGGCCTGTAAAAACAGCAAATGGTACATGACGCCTGAGGGAGGTGAACCTGTGTATTGATAAGAAAGCTTCTTTGGTGGCTGACCCTTCCACCATTTTAATGCCCTAACACCAGAACTTGTGTGGTTATCAGTTATAGACATGGACAATGGCTTTTGGTCGGTACCACAAGCACAGGAGGTGCAACCACTCAACAGCAACTGTACACCTGGACAAGACTGGTGTTTTCATAACAGCCCTACTGTGTTTCACATGGCCTTACAGAACCATATGAGGGAACTGCCTGAGTTGCCCTCCACCATAATCCAGTATGTAGATGATATTCTGTCAGCCACCATTGAAGACGAGGATTATGAGAAAGACTTACATGTTCTTCTGTACCATCTCAGCCAGAGAGGACATAAACCCAGCAAGGCCAAAGCACAAATTGTCATACGTGAGGTTGTCTACCCAGGCCAGAAGATTTCGAAGGGCAAGATAGAACTTACCCAGGATAGAACAGAGGCAATCTGGGCTGCCAAAGAGACCACCACTGTGCAAGAACTGAGATCTGTTTTGGGTTTCTGTAACTTAAATTTTTTTTTAGAGTATCCAATTCATTTTTTCCAATTAAGGGGCAATTTAGCGTGGCCAATCCACCTAGCCTGCACATCTTTTGGGTTGTGAGGGCGAAACCCACGCAAACACTGGGAAATTCTGCAAACTCCACACGGACAATGACCCAGAGCCGGGATCGAACCTGGGACCTCAGTGCCTTGAGGCAGCAGGGCTAACCCACTGCGCCATCGTGCTGCCCCACGGATTTGTGTAACTTTAACAGAAATTGGATTGATTCATACACACAGTTCGCACAACCATTGAATGACCTTTTGAAGAGAAATCGATAATCAAAAGAGGAGGTTCTCCTTACAATAGAACAGAAAGAGGCCTGTGTGAATCTGAAACAGGTCTTGTGCTCAGCACTAGCTCTAGGAATTCCAAACAACGGAAAATCACTCATTTTGTTTGTCCATGAGAAAGAAGGATACATGACAGCAATTCTAGCCCAGGAACATGGGGATCAACAGACTCCAATTGGGTACTATTTGGGAAAAGTGATACCCCCTCAGATGGGGGTATTATCCTGATCCAAAAACTGACTATTAAATGCCCTCATACAATTCATGAGTTACTCTCAATGAATAGAGTCGCACATGTCGCCTCAGCCAGATGGACCAGATGGGCTGCGGTTTTGAAAGCCCCTAACCTCCATTTCCAACGGGCAAGCCTGGTAAACCTGTCATCTATGTTTCCGCTTCCCGAGGAGCAAGAGGGGGAGAGGAGAAGAGCATGACTGTGTTGAAATCACGGAGGAAATGGAGGAGGCGTGTCCAGACTGTGTCCTCCTTTGTTGAAGATGGCATTCAGAAAGCAGGATGGGCAAACAAAAGCCAGTACACCGTTATGGCAAAAGGATGTTTGCCCCCCGGGGACATCAGGCCAACATGCTGAGTTATTGGTCCGAGCTGAAATATGTCGTGTGGCGAAAGACCAGACGGCTAACATCTATGCACAATCAAGGTATGCTTTTGGAGTGGCTCATAACTTCGACCAATTTTGGAAGAAAAGAGGATTTCTCACCAGCGCAGGAACACCTATTCGAAATGGGATCGAAGCACGCGATCTACTAGAAGCCTTAAAACTGCCAAAAGAAGTGGCCATTCTGAAATGTAAGGCCCACACTAAAGAGGACACTGCAGAAACGCAAGGAAACGCCCTTGCAGACCAGGCAGTGAAAGAAGCTGCCTCGAAATGCAATCTTCCAGAGGGACTGAAAGAAACCTACAGATTGGGAGTGCGCAGCCTGTTACAAGACCTACATAAAATGCAGAGTGAGTATTCATGAGAAGAAAAATGGACATGGATGGAGGCAGGTATCAAGTTATGTGAAGATGGCATTTGGAGACAAGCAGAGACTGGCAGACCAGTTGCACCACTGTCACTGATGCCCTTTTTGGCCCAAAAGATCCACTTGTTAGGGGCCAGGGTTTAGAGAGCCCCAAAGTGTATCATGGAGTTCACCTGACACACAACTTCGAATAGATTGTGGTTATGGGGAGCACACGGGCCTACCTTATAGGTGTGTGAGATTTACAATACTTTTAAATTAAAACAATGTTTATTTATGAAACCAGTTAACACTTTATAAACCCACAGTAAACATCTTAACAGCTATCAACGCCAATAAATCCCCCAAAGGACCAGGAGGCGAAAGAGGCAGATATTCTGGCCTTTGCTTCCCTGGTAGCCCGGAGACAGATACTGTCGGCATGGAGGGACTCAAAGCCCCCAAAGTCGGAGACCTGGCTATCGGACATGGCTAGCTTTTTCTGTTTGGAGAAAATTAAGTTTGCCTTGAAAGGTTCACTGTTCGGGTTCACTTGGAGGTGGCAACCACTCATCGACTTCTTTGCGGAAAATTAATCGTCAGCAGACCGGGGGGGGGGGGGGGGGGGGGGGGGGGAGTAATTTAGGTTAGAGTAGGGGGGTAATAAGGGTGGGACCTGCATGAAAGGCTTTCGCACTATGTTTATAGTTTCATGTATATTGTTCATTTTGTTGTTGCTATATCAAAAATACTTCAATAAAATGTTTATTAAAAATAAAATCCCTCAAAGAACACAGTACTCTATAAGTAACTCAATCTTTCCTTGCAACATCCATAAGACAAAAAAAAGAACCCTTTTACAGAAAGACATCAGGTTCATCTTCTTTACTGAGCCATGTACCACTTTGAAATCCTCAAATGAGCTGAAGTCAGTCTGTAGGCTGCAGAGAGAGATCCTTACAGCTACTTGCTTTTCCTGCAGCTATCCAGCTCTCCAAAACAAACCAAACACACACTGGAGCTGCAAGTCCAAAGCAAAAGTAAAAGCTGACAGACAGCCCAGCTCCACCCACACTCTGACATCACTGCAGTAATAAACACGCATTTCTTAAAGGTACACCCACTACAGCTATTCTATAAAAAATACCTATTTCTTAAAGGTACTCTCACATGACACACTCATGGGGGCACCTGGCCCCCAAACAGATGTTGGGTCAATTCCAGAAAAGCTGGTGGGGTTGAGGATTTAGGAAACCTGTCAGAAGAACAACTCAGGATCTATAACATCAATGCCTCAGTTATGAGCTCTTGTCCCTGCAGGACCATTCCACCATATACAGGTCAATTACATTACCCTTCCACAATGTCAAAGGAACACTGGAGCCCTGGTAATAGTGGACAACTTCTCCAGATGGGTAAAGGTTGTCCCGGTCAGAAGGGCTACAGCTAGCCACACGGCTAATGTTCTGTGCAAAGACTATATTCCCAGATGGGGAGTACCAACCAGCATAGAACATAGAACAGTACAGCACAGAACAGGCCCTTCGGCCCTCGATGTTGTGCCGAGCAATGATCACCCTACTCAAAACCACGTATCCACCCTATACCCGTAACCCAACAACCCCTCCCCCCCCAACCTTACTTTTTAGGACACTACGGGCAATTTAGCATGGCCAATCCACCTAACCCGCACATCTTTGGACTGTGGGAGGAAACCGGAGCACCCGGAGGAAACCCACGCACACACGGGGAGGACGTGCAGACTCCGCACAGACAGTGACCCAGCCGGGAACTGAACCTGGGACCCTGGAGCTGTGAAGCATTTATGCTAACCACCATGCTACCGTGGTGCCCTAACTCAGACACTTTACAGGTGCTGTTTGCAAAGAAGTTTGTAAGCTATTGAACATTGTGGGAGCTACATTGCCATGATCACCCACAATCCTCAGGACTAGTGGAACGAATGAACCGGGCTCTGAAAGAGTGATTATCAAAGTATAACCAAGAGGTAATGTCATGGCCTCAAGCCTTACCACTAGTCCTGTACAGCATCAGAGCAATACCAAACTGAACCACAGGTAACTATTGGCAGGCCCATGTCCTCGCCAGAGACTACTGACTTATGAAAAGCTGATTGTTATTTGATGAGTGATGCATTACTCAAATATTGTCAGAATCTAACAAGTTGCATCAGTTCTGCTTCTTTATAGGTATCAGCAGCATGGGGTGACCCTCCCGAAGGCTGGCACGACTTTGTGCCAGGAGTAAGGTCTACTGAAGAAACTGCAGAAGGAGCCGTTGGGGTCCAAGTGGGAGGGGCCCTATCAGGTGCTTCTCACAACCCAAGCGGCTTTGAAGGTCCAAGGAAAGAAATCCTGGATTCATGTCTCACATGTTAAAAGAGTTCATTATGATTGAAGCTAATTTCTGTAAAATGTTTTCTGCCATTTTGATTTTTGGTAGTCTTTTCAGTTTAACAGACCATGGCCGACACACAAAAGCTCGTAAGGAGTTAAATGATAACACTTTTCTTTATATGTCCAAGGTGAATGCCAAAGATTTCAATGTTTTCAATTGTTGGGTATGCATTGCTGCTCCCACCCACTCAGGGGAAGGTATTCCCTTTTTGTCTATTCCTTTATTATTTCTGAAACAGCAGAATATTACATTTTCCAAAGCCCCGTCCATTCTTCCCAAGCTCATGAGGGAGCCGCCACATGTAGGGGAACCAAATCCTGGATCTTCCTGAGAGAGAGGGCTCAGTTGTGGAGGTCTGCGGGTTGCCCGCTGACTACCTTTTCAGGGTGGTACCAGCCCAACTACAATGGGGACCAGAATCCTGCCTATATAAACTTCCCAATCACCTTCATTCAGAAGGGGCCCGTATGTTTGACAAGTCATCACCTAAGGGACTGGAGATGGGATATAGTAATTGTACCCACTGTTTTTACGTAAGTACGGCTTACAAATGTACTCCAATGTTAATAGAAGCCACTCTTCGTTCTTCCCCACTGACAGGCCTATACAATTCTACTGGCAGTGAGAATTTCTCAGACCCCTCATACCCAGAAGGTGTTGCTCACTTTAATTCCTGTAATGGTATACTTATTTTGTTTGTGAAATCAGAGCCTATCCTTGGCTCCCAAGTTTTTGGGCAGGATTACGTTATCTGGAGTATGTGTTACCTGCTATTAGTCATTCCCTTTCTCTATTAGATGTAGCAGGGGGAAGAAGTAACTGTGCCATTATTGCACGTGACAGGTTGTTCGCTTTGTTTGTTCCTTTTTATGGTTATGCCAAGATAGCCGGAGAGTTTGATAAAATGGCAGTCATCATAGAAAAGGTAGCTAATGATATTTCCGCAGCCCTGTTCAAGATTTCCGCCGAAATGCTAGCTATCCGTACTGTGGCCTTGCAAAATAAAATGGCTCTTGATTACATTCTCGCCGAGAGAGGTGGGACATGTGTCCCTGATTGGGTCAGATTGTTGTACTTACATTTCAGATAGCTCTGAAGAGATGACTGATATGGCAAAACACATCCAGAAAGAGGTTGAAAAACTCAAGCAATCCGAGTCCAGCAACCTTTGAGGTTGGGCTACTGAGTAGCTAGGGTCCCTGAGAGCCTCAGTGGTGCAAGGCTTGGTCATGTTCTTTGTAGTCATTTTTGCTATGTATGTTTTGTTTCTGATGATTAAATGTATCTGCAAGAGAATGGGAAGAAGCCCTAAAATGGTGCCTCTGTATTCACTTAAATAAATACCTCTGCAGGGCATAAGGGGTTCTTATTATTAGACGAAAGTGCTTGTAACTCTTTCAAGGATTGCCCATTCCAGTGTTGAAGGCTGCTCCTAAACAAAGAGACCATCAAAGGCAACTATGAATGTGTTTCTTTTAGCTTTTATTTCTTTTATTTTATTTCCCCTTTCACTTTACTTTAATTGTGATTCATTCTATTCGGTTTAGCAGAATCAAAAAGGGGGACTGATAGAGTATTGATTTTTGCACAGTGACTGATAGAGTATTGATTTATTCATAGTTTATTCATATAGGAGCTAGTTGAATGCATATGACTAAAGATGACTAAAGAGTGCAAAATATTAAAAGTGGCTTGACTATGGGAATCCAGTCATTGTATCATATAATGAATTAACCATCATATTCCAGTATATTCAGCACTAAGAATGTACTGTTCTCTGTCTAATCAGCTAATCAGCTACAGTAAGGTCTTAGCTGAGCTGTGTAACATGGAGAGTGTGGGAAACATAGCCAGTAATTTTCCTAAGATTGCGCATGCAGACGCTAAGCTAGTTTTGATGGGCACCAGTCAATCTTAAGTAATGTCCAAATTTTGATTAAAAATCATCCTCTAAGTAGCAGACATTCATTTGAACAAACCAGGAGGTCTCTGCTGAGAACGAAAAGCCAATGAAAGTAAATGAGGGGTTAAACAAGAGATAAGAATTCCCTTAAAAGTAAGGCCTCGTGGTTGAGGTCTGTGTTCCTGAATTCTTGAATCATCGATCTGTTTGTTTGTGTTTAAAATGATTTCTTTTTATGTTTTATGCTTTTTCCCCATGTGCTTGATCTTTTTATGTATTGTTTGATATTTTGTTTCTAAGTTTTGATTCAGTTCTTATTCAAGCGTATTTGAGTGAGTAATTAACAATAAAGTTGTATTTTTGACACCTCCCACCAACCAGACTACCGATTCTTATTAGAAGGTAAAATAAGAGTCCCAACACCTGTCTTGTGGCCCAGTGCAGCTGGAAGTATTTAGAGCTGGCGGTATTAGTCCAAACGCTCGCCATGCGAGCGCTTTACAGGAGTTTCACCCATGTGGTGAACCCTGCTCCAAGCCCAAACCACTACAGTACCTCTATGAGTTACTTCCACTCTATTGAAGGCCTTTTCTGCATCCAGGGAGGTGGTTACCTCTAGTGTTCTCTCCCTGAATGGGGTCATTATCACGTTCAGCAGGCGCTTGATGTTCGATGCTAGCTGCCTACCCTTAACAAAACCCATCTGGTCCTCTGCGAACACCTTGGTACGCAGTTCTCAATTTTCTGGACAAGATCTTGGCCAGCATTTTGCACATCATGGTCCTGCTGATCGTGGCCGCAGATGGTGACATTGTCCAGGTACGGGAAGGTGGCCGGCAGTTCGTATTGGTCAACCGAAGGGGACCCTAAGAAAGTGGTAAAGGCGGCTATCTGCTTCGAACGCAGTGTATGGGCGGCTCGCCTTACGGATGGGGAGCTGGTGGTAGGCAGATTTCAGGTCCACTGTCGAGAAGACCCGATACTGTGCAATCTGATTGACCATATCAGATATGCGTGGGAGGGGGTACGCGTCGAGCTGTGTGTATCAATTGATGGTCTGACTGTAGTCAACGACCATCCTATTTTTCTCCCCAGTTTTGACTACTACCACTTGGGCTCTCCAGGGGCTGTTGCTGGCTTTGATGATGCCTTCTCGAAGCAGCCGCTGGACTTCAGACCTGATGAAGGTCCTGTCCTGGATGCTATCCCGTCTGCTCCTGGTGGCGACGGGTTTGCAATCTGGGGTCAGGTTTGAGGGCAGCACGGTGGCGCAGTGGGTTAGCCCTGCTGCCTCACGGCGCCAAGGTCCCAGGTTCGATCCCGGCTCTGGGCCACTGTCCGTCTGCAGTTTGCACATTCTCCCCGTGTTTCCGTGGGTTTCACCCCCACAACCCAAAGATGTGCAGGGTTGGTGGATTGGCCACGCTGAATTGCCCCTTAATTGGAAAAAATGAATTGGATACTCTAAATTTAAAAAAAAAGGTTTGCAAAAAGGGTCGGTGGGTCGACCTTGAGGGTTGCGAGGCCGCACACAGTAAGGGGAGGTAGGGACCCGCCGAATTTCAGGGTTAGGCTCTGGAGGTTGCACTGGAAGTCCAGGCCGAGTAGCAAGGCAGCGCAGAGGTTGGGGAGGACGTAGAGGCGGAACCGCTGAACTCCACGCCCCGGACAGTGAGAGTGGCGATGCAGTACCCCCGGGTCTCCACGGAGTGGGATCCGGAGGCCAGGGAGATTCTCTGGTTAGCGGGGTGTACCGCGAGGGAGCAGCGCCTTACTGTATCGGGGTTAATGAAGCTTTCAGTGCTTCCGGAGTCCATCAGGCAGGAGATCTCATGTCCGTTGACCTTCACTTTAGTTGAAGCAGTCGCGAGGTTGTGTGGTCGAGACTGGTGAATTGTGACCGAGGCGAGACGCGGCTGGCCGACGGTGGTTGCAGGTGACGAGCGGCCTGATGAGGTGCCCGATGGGCAGGGGTCCCGAGTCGGGCAAGATGGCGGCGCCCACGAGCCGCACGTGTCATGGGGGAGACAAGATGGTGACGCCCTGGGGCTGCACATGTCGTGAGAAAGGCAAGATGGCGGCGCCCGTTGGTCTTGGGAGGAACAAGATGGCGGCGCCCACGGGCCGCACGTGTTGTGAGTCGAGCAAGATGGCGGCGTCCACTGGCCGCACGTGGTCCGAGGAGGGGAAGATGGCAGCGCCCACTGGCTGCACGTGGGGGGGGTGCCGGGACAATAGCGGCGATTGAGCGGGCCTGGCACACTGCAGCGAAATGTCCCTTCTTGCCACAGGCCTTACAGAGGGTGCTCCGCGCCGGACAGCGCTGTCGGGGGTGTTTTGACTGCCCACAAAAGTAGCATTTGTGCCCCCCGGGATTGGTTGGCTGTCGCGCGTCACAGGCGTGGGGCTGGCTAAGGGCGGTCGCTGATGGGGTCCACGATGGGGCGGTCGTCTGTGGAGTCCACGATGCCCAGGAGGGGTGGGCCGCGCGGTCGGGGGCATAGACCTGAATGTTGCGTGATGCGACTGTAAGTGAGAGCGCTAGCTTTTTGGTCGCCACGAGGTCGAGTGTGGCCCCTTCTGGGAGGCTCTGGCGATGTAGTCAGACCCTATGCCCGTAACAAATGCGTCTCTCATCAGCAAATCCGAGTGTTCTGTGGCCTAACAGCCTCACAGTCACAGTCTAACTAGGGCGAGAAGGGCGCGCCAGAAATCTTCCAGTGAGTCACCGGGAAGCTGGCACCGTGTGGAGAGGAGGTGTCTGGCGTAGATATTGTTAGTCCGCTGAGCGTAGTTTTCCTTCAGTAGCGCCATGGCCTCTGCGTAGGTTGGCGCGTCCTGGACAAGTGGAAAGACGTTGGAGCTCAGCCACGTGTAAAGGATCTGGAGCTTCTGTGCTTCTGGAATTGTGTCTGGTGCAGACCCGATGTACGCTTTGAAACAGGTTAGCCAATGTTCAAAGTCCTTTTGGCGTTGTCTGCTTGAGGATGCAGCTGCAGGCGATCCGGCTTGATGCGGAGGTCCATCTCTGAAAACTCAGTGTAATAAATTGATGCACTATCAATTACGCAAAGACGAGAGTAGGATGTAATCGAGGCTTTATTACACGAAGATGTGTGGCCTCCTACAGCAGCTGACGAAATGGCTGCTGTACGGGGAGCACACATATTTATACTCCACCTACTGGGCGGAGCCAGCAGGCAGGGATCTACCCCCGTACCTGTAGTACAGGTGCCTTACCGTAAAGCACCTATAACAACATCCTCTATATACAATATATACATCAGTGGTGACTACCACAGAACCAAAGTATGTATTTAATTGCTCAGCCATTTCTTTGTCCTGCATTATACATTCCCCTCTTTCTGACTGTAAGGGACCTACATTTGTCTTCACCAATCTTTTTTTTTTCACGGACCTATAGAAACTTTTACAGTCAGTTTTTATATTCCCTGTAAACTCATTCCCATACCTTATTTTGCCATTCTTAATAAATCCTTTGGTCCATCTTTGCTGAATCCTAATCTGCTTCCAATCCTCAGACCTGTTGTTTTTCTTGGCCACTTTGTATGTTTCTTCCTTGGATCAAATACTATCTCTAATTCCCCTTACAAGCCATGGAATGGCCCACCTTTCCCATTTTACTTTTGTTCCAGACAGGAATAAAGAATTGTTGCATTTCCTGCGTGTGCTCCTTGAATGTTTGCCATTGTCTATCCACTGTCATCTCTTTAAGTAACGTTCCCCAATCGATCAGAGCCAACTCACGTTTCATATCATTGTAGTTTCCTTTGTTAATTATCAGGACCCTGATCTCAGATTCAACTACTTCACTCTCTCCATTTTGATGACAAGGTCCTATGACATCAGGTTGGTCCCATTCCTCTACTGTTTCCTCATGGCCCTGTTAATTATTTTGCTTCAAGTACTTATCCAGTTCCTTTTTGAAACCTACTATTGAATTTGCTTCTACCACCCTTTCAGACAATGTATTCCAGATCTTTTATCAGCATGAATGATAAAGCCAGTAATAAATGACACAAAGAACAGGCTAATTTAAAACATATGCTTTAACTTAGTGTCACTTTCAAAACAGTTACGCATCTCTAGCGGTTCCTCATTTCGACTCTCTCTGTTCCTTAGTTTCTCTGACACAGGTCTTCTGTGAATATCACTGCTTCGCCTTTGCCTCATTCTTTTTCACTGAGGTCCCACATTTTAGAATTTCCTCTCAGTTCTTATTCATCTTCAACATCATCTCCTTCGCTCTTCAAAATTCGCCTTTTGACAACATTTAGCAGCATTATTCCCAATCTCCCCCTCTTTGGCTTGGTTCTGTGTAGTGCCTTGGAATGTCTCCACATAAAGGTACAGGAAGTTCTTAACATTTTCTCCCCTGATAACTTGTACAAAATGATCAACTGTGGGTATATATTAATGCGATACAAAACTCTACAATCCTTCCCTTCACACAGCTTTGAACATCTGTTTGCTTTACTAAACTGGTCATGTGCCAATCAGTAAAATTGCAATGTTATATGCAGTTAAAACCAAATACTGGAATTTTTAACTGTCAAATGTCTCCAAATTCATTTACTTTTATCTCCCTGAGGAGTAAATGCTTTGCATTGATTTGGTTAAATTTGTTCACTAATTAAACGCTCGGCACTTGCATCTTGACTAATACAGTATTTTATCTGGCAGGATTGTAGTTCAGCTGGGGCTCCAGCTGGTAAAAAAAATTATTTTATCCTGTTACAAATAAGCTTCAGCTAATGTCTGATCCCAAGTCTATTTCTTATCCTAATAGGTTTCCTCTTTCCAGTGTCAGTTATTCTATTGCAGAAAAGCATAGCAAATTGGTAGGAAATAACAGACAATTGTGGAGAAAACCTTGTAACTGTAGCTGTTGGAGTTCCTGAAAGGGAGTAAGATTTTTTAAAAGTAGGAATACAAGTTTACAGGTGGGCATTATGACATTTTTAACTTGTGTTTACATTTTTCGGTTGAAGTTAAAAGGAACTGTTGGTGTCTCTGTTGGCCTCGACTGACAAATGCAGACAAAATGGAATACTCACTGCCAGTTGAATTAATCCAAGTTTGTTCTAGCTATGTGCCCATTTAAACAGTTACGTAAGTTTCGTGATTCACGACTGGAATCAAAGATATCCTACCCGCTTAGAGGGAACTTGCCAGGTTAACTCTGAAGAGTGCGTGCTGGTAAGCTCTCAAACTCTGGTCTGATGTCATCCTATGATGACCCTGCTTCCCAGGGTTATCACTGATGAATCACAGTGGTGCTATATTTTATTAGGTTTCAGTTCTTAGTTTTTATTTCATTCATATAAACATTCCGGCAATGCATATGGGCCTTATTCATCAATGAGGAGAGAGAGCCTTGTACCCGATGTTCCATAACAAAGGTGTTATCAGTGAAATGTCCAGCTGCAGGTTGCCATTCTGTCTGTTCCCAAGAAATTCATTTTACAGACTACTGCGGTTTTCTCACACAGACAAGTCTGTTAGTATGTTTACCATCAGGCTTCATGGCCCAATGTTAGCCATTGTCCTTTTTTTATCATTATGCCTTTTGGCACAATGTTGGCAATTGTCCCACTCAGCAGTGCGAGTTATCTCAAATTTTCTGGCTCAATATTTGTCCCAAAACCAACAATAACAATACTAATATTAAAAAAATTAGCTGGCCATTATCACAATGCGATTCGAGAAAGCTTGCCATTGACAAATTGACTGTCATGTTTCATGCATTACAATAGAGACAACCCTTTAAAAGTACGTCATAGGACTTCCGGTGGAGACCATGTGGTAGATGGACATGAATTTGGTGGCTTCTGCACGGGAAAGTGTATTTCAACCTGGTAACCCTGATCTGACGGTCGAACAGGGCTGGATTTCTTTTTCAAACTCTAATAATAATATAATAATCGCTTATTGTCACAAGTAGGCCTCAATGAAGTTATTGTGAAAAGGCCCTAGACACCACATTCCGGCGCCTGTTCGGGGAGGCTGCGCTGCTGGCCTTGTTCTGCATTAGAAGCCAGCTGTTTAGCCCACTGTGCAAAACCCGCCTCTAAAGGAAGAAAAGGGCTCTATTTTTAACCGTCCGGAAATCAACCTCCCAAGATTAGTGGGGTAAAAAGAAACAGCTGCAGGCGAACCACGAGGCCTGTTGGTGCGATGATGCCAGGCTCGGAGTCGGCGCTTCAGGCCCCATGGTCCACCGATCAGTTGGTGGACTTCCGAAAGCTAAAATTTATAAAGCAGAGTTTGGAAACCTCTGAAGACCTGGCCAGAGTCACAGATCCGATTCAGGTGGCTGTAGAAAGAATGGAGTTGAAACTTGAAGCCTAGGGTGAGTCGCTTAGAAAATGGAGGTGTTCGTGGCCGACCACTTTGGTGATATGCCTGTAAGCAATATTGTGATTGGCTAGTGGTGCGACCTCCAACCAGCAGGTGGCGGAACAGACACACCATGCGGTCTTGAGACAGGGGTCATATGACAAGGCACTCAGATATAAGTGGGGGCACATCCGGTGATCTGCAGCTAGTTATAAGACATACAATTGGCGACTCGGCGCAATAGAAGCTTGGAGCGAGAGATGGACGGTATAAAGAGATCCCACCAGCCTCAATTCACGGGTGATGTATTAAAAAAAGAAATTGGCGTGCGTTTAAGCAGCAATTCGGATTCAATATTTTAGTCCTAGGCCTTCCGGCAGAGCTCGAAAAGAGGCTTATTGCATTGTTGCTCGCGGCAGCAGGTCCTCAAGCAGCAGATCCATATCATACCTTTGCCTGTGGCAGCGAAGAATAGAACAAGAGCTATGATGAAGCGTTAAAGTACTTTGATCGGTATTGCTCTATCGAAAATAACGAAGCATGTGAACATGACACATTTGGTACAAGTACCCAGAAAGAAGGGCTTCAATCAGAAAGCCATATTAAGATGCTTATCAGGTGATTGAGATGGCCGCATAGCAAAATAGCGCACTCAGCTCAAAACATTTTGTTGCCAACTCAGAGGAAGACGCCAGCGCCATTAGTGCTGTGAATCACGTCATGAAGAAACGTGGACTTAGTGAGTGCGAGCGGCCATTTTAAACACCCGAAAGGAGCCACCATCTTGTGCCAAAAATGTGGCACTCGACATGGCTCATGGCAATGTCCGGCCTTTGGAAAAAGCTGTTCCAGGTGCAGCCATGTTGGGCATTTTGCAAAACGGTGTTTTGCGAGTCCTTCAATGGAGCATACAGTATAAGATCAGTAAATGTGGTTGATGAGATAGATACTTTCTTCGGCATTTTCTTCAGAGATAAATACTTTCTTCAGAAATAAGTGCTTCAGTGATCTCATTGCAACCACGGACCAGAAGAATCCGAACAAAATAGATGAAGGCACAATTTCAAAAAAGACTGAAGCTAGTAAGAACTCTTTGGAAACCATCAACACCAAATGAAAATCCACTGTGCATGACTAGCCCGTATTAAAGCATCTACAAGATGTGAATATTAAATGGTCAGAGCATGAGATGCCGTGGAGTTTCACTCTGGAGTCGCAGCTGCTTGAATCATTCTTTGATGACCATAGAGGGGAAATATACCGTAAATGGAAGTTAGAAAGTCAGAGAGATCTGGACGTGCAGGTCCACAGATCTTTGAAGGTGGCAACACAAGTGGACAAGGTAGTCAAGAAAGCATATGGAATGCTTGACTTCATTGGACGGGACAAAGAGTATAAAAACTGCTACAGAACGTGGAGGCTTTGGAGAGGGTGCAGAGGAGGTTTACAAGGATGTTGCCTGGTCTAGAGGATGTTAGCTATGCAAAGAGGCTGTATAGACTCGGACTGTTTTCATTAGAAAGACAGAGGTTGAGGGGTGACCTGATAAAGGTCTACAAGATTATGAGGGGCATGGATAGAGTGGATGGGCAGGCACTCTTTCCCAGGGTGGAGGGGTCAGTCACCAGGGGGCAAAGTTTAGAGGAGATGTGCGAGGCAGGTTTTTTTACACAGAGGCTGGTGAGTGCCTGGAACGCGTAGCCAGGGGAGGTTGTGGAAGCAGATACACTAACGGCATTCAAAAGGCATCTTTACAAACACATGAATAGGATGGGTATAGAGGGATAAGGCACATGGAAGTGCTGAGGATTTTGGCAAAGGTTGTTATCATGACAGGTCCAGGCTTGGAGGGCCGAAGGGCCTGTTCCAGTGCTGTTTTGTGCTTGAACCAGAAATCATGGGGTGCACAGGCTGTAAGATCATCTGGAGGGAGGATAAAGATGTAACGTTGAAAGCAATTCAAACTAAACTGAAGCAGAAAGGTCAAAGCACTGGCAGAACAATTACGAAAACTGTACCAAATGAATCATTCTTTAATTTCTTCAGTCCTCCTGAAGGTCTAAAGCGTGGAATGTTAAGGGAATGTTAAGGGAAAGTTCGGCAGCCAAACTCAATGCTGACTTTGAACTTGGCGGCCTCCTGATTGAACACATAATTCCGTATGCAATGTTGTATTTTACAGATGAAATCATTGCGGACGATGCTGAATCCAATGATGAGTACTATGAATGTATGTTTGAGACTTCGAAGAGGATGCAGAAAGCAATGGCGTGGAAGGTGAGACAGACGAAGACCAGTATGAATTGCTCATAGATCATCTTCGCAGGAGCAAGGACGGGCTTAATGAGAAGACCCAAGAAACGCTACTCCGGTGGTCTGGAAGGAATGTTGAGGGTCACGGGGGTTGCCCAGACCGCGCTGAACACTGAGAAGAGCAGAAGCTCTGAGATGGCGCACTCCAAAATAAAAACTGAAATTGAAGTTGCTGATATCACGGAGGACCAGCCACTGAACAAGCTAGAAACAGACAACATCGTCCCAATCTTAAGAGAAGTTTACTCCAGACGTACTTGGTGAATCATTTCAGGCCACTGAAATGATTTTGGTAATCGACTCCCTGATCATCTAGGATACTGAGGAAGAATAGGAAGACATTGATGATGCATACGATGATGGCAACTCTGATGTTGAACAGATTGACGACTCCGAGTGTGAAGCAGTGGAGATCCTCGAGGATGAGTGGGAAGACGTCGATGATGAATATGATGGCTACTCTGATGTTGAAGAGATTGACAACTCCGAGAGTAAAACAGCGAAGGACCTGATGACTATCTCGCTAGGCAGCTCAATGGATCAATCATACATTATCGAACAAGACCATGATGATCCAGGCGTTGGATCATCATGACCAGAGAGTGTCAGCATAGTTATCTCGAGTGAAAAGGAGCAATTGTGCAATGCTGCACTGAGCCAAGAAGGGGCGGCACCTGCTGCCGTAGATTTAACCAGAAACTGAGGTGCTCCAACATCCTGTTGAGGCCACAGAACTGGGCGTGGTCACACAACTCAGTGATAATGTGTCGGCACCTCAGGATCCACCTGAGATTCCGCATATCTCCGAGCACAGGATGCAGACCAGCACCGAACCAGAGGATGCCAAGTCTCAACATAAACACAAAAGAATTAGCAAACCAATTGTTAAAACAAGGAGGAGAAAGAGGCGAAGATTGGGAGAGCTAGCTCATCCCACTGACAAAAGTAAAAAAGGTGAGGTCATGACTGATATACCAGAGGCAATAGAACCAGTAGGCACACTGAGAAGCAGCAAACTAAGTTGTGGCAAGAAACGCAAAAGAAAGCGGCTTGTGGCAATCATGGATGCAGGCCTTCCAAAGACACAGAGTAAAGAGAAGAAGCAAGAGGCCAGCACTCAAACCAGTCTTCGAAAAGGCTAGCAATTGCCCAAGTGATCACAGGGGTGACCCTGTGATGGTGGCACAATGACCTGCGAGAAAGAGACGGACACTGACCAGGCATATCATGTTTATGGACACCCTAGTTAAACTTGTTCACATTGTTTAAACATATCACAAATGTAGAAAGTTAAAATAGTAATGGTTGTAAAGAAACATTAATGTTTTCTGAGGAAGGGGGATGTGGTGATATATCTGTAAGAAATACTGTGGATGGCTGGTGGTGCGACCTCCAACGGTCTTGAGACAGGGGTCATGTGACAAGGCACTCAGATATAAGTGGGGGCACATCCAGTGATCTGCAGATGGTTATAAGACGTACAAGAGGACAGTGGTGCCTAGGGGTAGCTCCAGGGGAGGACAAAGAAACTCCATGATAACTTGCTTTGCATCAAATTGCTACCTTACCACATGTGATTTAATAAAGATCCTGGTTTGGACAAGTCACAAGTTATTTGGGAGATTCCTTGCTGGACTTTGCACACCAAACACAACAACTACAAGAACCTGCTGGCCTAGTTAGAAGCAGAACTTACACTGATGCCGAAAGCCACAAGAGGTTGCGGGAGAAGGTGGACGAGCTTGAAAATCGTGAGCATCGCCAAAACCTTTGCATAATGGGTCTGCCGGAGGGGATCGAGGGTTCGCAAGCCACAGAATATGTAGTACAGATGTTGGAGAAATTGATGGGGGAAAAGAGCCATCTACCGTACCCTCGATGTCGACCGTGTGCATGGAGCGCTGAGAAGGAAGCCAAAGACGGGCGAGGAGCCAAGGGTGAAGGTAGTGTGCCAGCGACGTTTCCTGGGCAAGGAGAAAATCTTGAGATGGGCCAGACAGATGAAGAAGAGTAAAAGTGAAGGGAACGTGATCAGAGTATACCCTGATTGGGGCATGGAACTAGCTAAGCGTCGGGCTGGATTCAACAGAGTCAATGCGATCCTACATAGAGAAGGGGTGAAATTCGGGTCTGTATCCGGCTTTTTTTTTATGGATCACGTTTCAGAATCAGGAGCATGGTATGGCTACTCCAGAGAAAACGTGACCAGGGTGTGATGAATGTGTAACCACTATAATTCACACTGTACATTACTGTGTCCCTGTGGGCTCCATCGGTGAGCCGTTGCGCGGCTCTGCCCACAAGGGCCGATGAGGAGCGTGTACAGGGCTCTGCCCTTGGTTCTGCCCCCTTCAGGAAGTATAAGTGCTGCGGTCTTGCGAGTCCGCCTCCAGTTCAGCACAGTCGCAGGCAGGCTCAGTCGTAAGCCGATTAAAGCCACAGTTTACTCCAACTCGTGTCTCTGGTTGAATTGATGGTCACATCAATTTAATCGGCTTAAAGTACCACTATGGAATCAGCCCTCAAACCTGACCGACTAGAACTCGATCCACTGGCTGCAGAGGCAAAGGAAATTTTTTTTCATTGGCGTCAGTGCTTCAAGGCCTACCTGGCTGCGTTGACAACCTCCTCTGTTACAGATGAACAGAAACTAAGTCTTCTCCATGCACGGGTGAGCCATCGTATTTCTACTCAACTTAATGAAGCTGACTCTTACACCGAGGCCCTCGTGATGCTTGACCGCCTGTACGTGCGGCCCGTGAACGAAGTCTACGCGCGACACATCTTCACAACTCGTCGCCAGCACCCTGGGGAGTCGCTAGATGACTATCTGCGTGACCTCAAAGCCCTAGCACGCGACTGTAACTTCCAGGCCATGACAGCATCTCAGCACATGGAACTTGCCGTCCGACATGTGTACGTTGCAGGGGTCCGATCAAATTATATGCGGCAGCGTCTTCTTGAGAAAGGGGCCCAGGACCTGGAGGACACGGTAAAATGGGCGACCTCATTAGAGGTCACTTTCCAAAGCCTAACTGCGTTCCCGGCCCATCACGCGACCCCATCGTGGACCTCCGACCAAAGGCTGCCCCAGCCCTGCGCCGCATGGCCACCCACCCACCACGGAAGACTATCATGCCATTTTTGCGGCCAGCCCCAACACCCCCGACATCAATGCCCAGCCCGCAACGCGACCTGCAGCAGCTGCTGGCAAAAAGGGCACTTCGCTAAGGTCTGCCTGGCCAAATCCAAAAACTCGAACCCCAGCTCGAACACTCGCTCCCCCGACTCTCAGACCCCGTAACGTGGCAGCGTGTCTGCTGACTCCGCCTCTGCACAACATGTGCAACTCACGGGGGCTGCCAGCTTGGCCATCCTCCCCCACGCGGCCGGCTATGTGCGATCCATGGGGGCTGCCATCTTGGACATCATTTTCCTCGCAGCCCGCCACGTGCGATCACGGGGGGTGCCATCTTGGCCATCACCCGCTACTCAACTCGAACAGTCATCGCGGGGCCACTCCAGCATCGCCGACCACGCCGCCGTCTACCCTCAACTCAGTGCCATCACTTTGGACCAGTCGCTGCCCAAGCACCTCAAAAGCTCCATGATGGCCGTCCGAAGGGCAGCACGGTGGCCTAGTGGTTAGCACAACCGCCTCACGGCGCTGAGGTCCCAGGTTCGATCCCGGCTCTGGGTCACTGTCTGTGTGGAGTTTGCATATTCTCCCCGTGTCTGCGTGGGTTTCGCCCCCACAACCCAAAAATGTGCAGAGTAGGTGGATTGGCCACGCTAAATTGCCCCTTAATTGGATAAAATAATTGGGTAATCTAAATTTATAAAAAAAAAAAAAAAAATGATGGCCGTCCGGATCAACAGCCATGAGACACCGCGCCTCTTCGACTCCGGGAGCACCGAGAGCTTCGTTCAGCCGGACTTGTTAAGGCGCTGTTCGCTCCCGGTATTCCCACCGCGGCAAACAATCTCTCTCACTTCGGGGTCGCACTCAGTCCAAATACAAGGGCGCACCTCAGCGACTCTAACGATACAGAGCGCCAATTATACGAATTTCAAATTGTACGTGCTCCCAGACCTCTGCGCCCCGCTCCTCCTAAGACTGGATTTCCAATGTAACCTCAGGAGCCTCACACTCAGCTTCGGCGGGCCCCTGCCCCCACTCACTATATGCAGCCTAGCAACCCTAAAAGTCGACCCCCCCTCACTATTCTCTAACCTCACCGCCAACTGCAAGCCAGTGGCCACTCGTAGCAGAAGGTATAGTCTGCAGGGCAGGGTGTTCATCAGATCTGCAGTCCGGTGCCTAGAGTCATAGGAGTCATAGAGGCCAGTAACAGCCCCTGGAGAACTCAGGTGGAGGTTGTCAAAACCAGGGAAAAGCTCCGGATGGTGGTTGATTACAGCCAGACCATTAACCGGGTTCACGCACCTTGATGCGTACTCCCTCCCCCGGATTGCGGACATGGTAAACCAGCTCGCACAATACCACGTGTTCTCCAACGTGGATCTGAAGTCCACATACCATCAGCTCCCAATCTGCCCGGAGGACCGCCACTACACGCGTTTGAGGCAGACGGCCGCCTCTTCCATTTCCTCCAGGTCCCCTTTGGCGTCACAAACGGGATTTTGGTGTTCCAAAGAGCAATGGACCGAATGGTGGACCAGTACGGGCTGCGGGCCACTTTCCCGTACTTGGATAATGTCACCATCTACGGCTATGATCAGGAGGACCACAACGCTAATCTCCACTGATTTTTCCAGACCGCCCAAAAGCTCAACCTCACCTATAATAAGGGGAAATGCATTTTCCACACCAGGCTAGCCACCCTCGGCTACGTCGTGGAAAACGGAGTCCTAGGATCCGACCCTGACCGTACAACTCCCTCTCCCTCACTGTCCCAAGGCCCTCAAGAGGTGCCTCGGATTTTTTTCGTACTATGCCCAGTGGGTCCCCCAGTATGCAGACAAAGCCCGCCCACTATTTAAGGCCACCTTCTTCCCACTGTCAGCTGAGGCTCGCCAGGCCTTCGACTGTATTAAGGCGGACATCGCTAAGGCCGCCATGAGTGCGGTAGACGAGTCTGTCCCTTTCCAGGTGGAGAGCGACGCCTCAGAGGTTGCTCTCACTGCCATTCTGAACCAGGCAGGCAGGCCAGTAGCGTTCTTTTCCCGAACCCTATCCTCTTCTGAACTTCGACACTCCTCAGTCGAAAAAGAAGCTCAAGCCATTGTGGCAGCCGTGCGGCACTGGAGGCACTACCTCGCAGGTAGGAGGTTTACCCTCATCACCGACCAAAGATTGGTTGCCTTCATGTTTGACAATTGGCAGCGGGGTAAGATCAAAAATGACAAGATCTTGAGGTGAAGGATCGAACTCTCCACCTACAATTACGATATCGTATATCGTCCTGGGAAGCTCAATGAGCCCCCAGATGCCCTGTGCCGCAGCACATGCGCCAGTGCGCAAGAGGACCGTCTTCAGGCGATCGACAATGACCTCCGCCATCCGGGGGTCACCCGGCTCCCCCATTACATCAAGGCCCGCAACCTGCCCTTCTCGACTGAGGAAGTTAAAGCCGTCACCAGGAATTGCTCTATCTGCGCGGAGTGTAAACCGCACTTCTATAGACCAGACAAGGCCCACCTGGTAAAGGCATCCCGGCCTTTTGAACACCTGAGCATCGATTTCAAAGGGCCCCTCCCTTCAACTAATCGCAACATTTATTTCCTCAATGTTATAGATGAATTCTCCCGTTTGCCATCCCATGGCCCGATATGACCTCCCAAACAGTTATCAGAGCCCTGCACAGTGTCTTCACCCTGTTCGGTTTCCTCAACTATGTCCACAGTGACAGGGGTTTATCCTTCATGAGCAACGAACTGCGTCAGTACCTGCTCAGTAAGGGCATCGCCTCGAGCAGGACTACCAGCTATAACCCCAGGGAGAACAAGAAGGTGGACAGGGAGAACGCGACGGTCTGGAAGACCGTCCTACTGTCCAGGAATCTCCCGACCTCCTACTGGCAGGAGGTCCTCCCCGATGCGCTCCATGCTATTAGGTCCCTCCTTTGTACGGCCACGAATCAGACTCCTCATGATCGCCTATTTGCCTTCCCTAGGGGAACTACTACGGGGGTCTAGCTTCCACCCTGGTTGAGGACACCGGGCCCTGTCCTCCTCCTAAAACACGTTCGGACACATAGGGGCTGTTTAGCTCACAGGGCTAATCGCTGGCTTTGAAAGCAGACCAAGGCAAGCCAGCAGCACGGTTCGATTCCCGTAACAGCCTCCCCGAACAGGCGCCGGAATGTGGCGACTAGGGGCTTTTCACAGTAACTTCATTTGAAGCCTACTCGTGACAATAAGCAATTTTCATTTCATAAGACCGACCCCCTGGTAGTGAGGGTCCAACTCCTGCACTCGAACCCCACTACGCGTTTGTTGAACACCCCGATGGCCGACTGGACACCCTTTCCTTCGGGACCTGGCACCTGCAGGCTCTACTACCCCTACCACTGATGTACCTCCCACACTACACCCCATCTGACTTCCCATGCCCTGCGCCCCTGCACTTATTTGCTTCCCGCGCTCCCTTCCACCCGACACACTGGTTCGCAGGAATGAAGGTCAGGAAGAACCATCCCCGGACCCGCACCGAACATCCTTCCACAGCCATCCGAAACGGCTGCAACACCAGTGCTTCGTCGGTCGCAACACACGATTCGGGCGCCAGACCGCCTGATCTTGTAGACCCGTCAACCCCGCCAGACTTGATTTTTTAACAGGGGGTGAATGTGGTGAATGTGAAACCATTATAATTCACACTGTCCATTACTGTGTCACTGTGGGCTCCATCTGTGAGCCGTTGCGTGGCTCTGCCCACAGGGGGAGATGAGGAGCATGTACAGGGCTCCGCCACCTTCCGGAAGTATAAGTGCTGCGGTCCTGCGAGTCCGCCTCCAGTTCAGCACAGTCGCAGGCAGGCTCAGTTGTAAGCCGATTAAAGCCACAGTTTACTCCAACTCGTGTCTCTGGTTGAATTGATGGTCGCATCACAGGGGATCGGGAGTTTGTAAATATGTTTGACTGGGTTTGAATTGTGTTGTTCACATTGTTGATAGTTTGGCTTTTGTTTATTTGTATTTCTCATTTCCCCTTTTTCTATTATTCTCCTTCCTGTTCTCTTTTAAATGTTGTGAGTTATTTGTTCTGGGCTTGGGGGAGATGTGGAGGGTGGGACAGAGTTTATGATGGGTCGGGTGTGGGTGATGTGGCAGGTCCAGGGAAGGCAATGGCCTCATGTTAGGGGACTATTTTGAGGGCACTGGCATCGGTACCTCTGCCATTCTTGCCAAATAGATACTCATCAAATCCAATGGTAGTTTCTAAACTGAGGATGTGCAATCAGTGCTGGCAACACTTTGGTATAGAGGGCATATATATGAAGGCTATGATTTTGATAACTATAGATTTGTCCCAGAAAGCTTAGAACAAAGAACACGTAAAAAGAACAATACAGCTCAGGAACAGGCCCTTCGGCCCTCCAAGCCTGTACCGGTCATGATACCAACCTTTGTCAAAACCCTCAGCACTTCTTTGTGCCATATCCATTCATACCAATTCTATCCATGTGTTTGTCAAGACGCCTTTTCAACCCCGTTAGTGTATCTGCTTCCGCAACCTCCCCTGGCTACGCGTTTCAGGCACTCACCACCCTCTGCATAAAAAACCTGCCTCACACATCTGCTCTAAACTTTGCCCCACGGACTTTAAACCTATGTCCCCTGGTGACTGACCCTTCCACCCTGGGAAAGAGTGGAAAATTGGGTCGGGCAGCTTATAATCCTTCAGAAATGTTGTTGATTTGATTACTCGAGTGGGCACTATGAAACAAAATGCAGCAATTTATATCAAATATTATTTATAATAATCCACAATAGCTATCAGGATTATGGGTTAGGTACGTTTTGGCGCAGCCATTTGGGCGCGGCCGTTTTGGCGCCGGACGTTTTGGCGCCAAAATAACATTTCTTTATTTGTGAATTAGCCTCAGGTGAGTTGGCTGCTGGTGCGGGTGCGTTGAGTTGGGTGCTGGTGCGTTCTATCACCATCTGTTTATATATTGGCGTTATATATTGGCATTATTGACGTTTTGGCACCAAAATAACATTTCTTTATTTGTGAATTAGCCTCAGTTGAGTTGGCTGCTGGTGCGGGTGCGTTGAGTTGGGTGCTGGTGCGTTCTATCACCATCTTTTTATATATTTTGTAACTAAACCAATTCGCATACCCATATGATGGCTGAGGCAGTATCAACGAAACGTGGCAAAGAAAAATTTGTTCATAACGGATTCCTTTACGTCTTTGACAAAACAAGCAAAGGTGACAGCGAAGTGAAATTTTGGCGTTGTGAGCAAAAAAACCGGTGCAAAGCACGTCTCCATACTAAAGCTGCAAACATATATCTCAGATATATGTAATTATGGTAAAAAAACACGGAGGAGTTACTCCTACGGTTTATGCTCTTTTGCCCAACAAGCAACGCACCACATATACGAGAATGTTCGCATTATTGAAAGAAATCGAACCCAACTTGAAACCCAGTTCAATCGTCTGTGATTATGAACAAGCTGCGCACAGTGCTATGAAAGACATATTCCCTGATGTTCAAATAAAAGGATGATTTTTTCATTTAGCTCAAAATATGCAAAAACATCTAGCTAGTATGGGGTTCCGTAGTTTGTATAACACTGATCCAGATTTCGCGTTAAAAGCTAAAATGATTATTGCCATTGCACCTTTGAACAAAATCGATGAATATCTGGATGCTTTAGCGACCCAACTGCCGCAAGAACTTCAAGATGTACTCAACTGGTTTGAAGATACATATGTTGGTCGTCTGAACAGACGAGGAAATGGTAGACGAACACCTTTATTTCGCCCTGAGATTTGGAACCTTTATCAGAGAACATTAAACGGGGAAGACCGCACAAACAATAATGCGGAGGCAGCCCACCGTCGATTGAAATATGAACTTGGCATGCATCATCCCACCATATGGAAACTAATTGATGGCCTGCGTAAAGTACAGAAAGGTAGAGATGCATATTATGAAAGGTTACTAGCCGGCCATGAACCGCCACAAAAACTAAAAAAGTATAGAGATGCAGATAAAAGAATACATGAAACTGTTCTTAAATTTGAAAACATGGATGCTATCGAGTACTTGAGGAGCCTTGCTCATAATTACCAAATGAACTAAACTAAAGGTTTTTTAACTTTAGTTTTTAACTAAATGAACTAATTTAAGGTTTTTAACTAAATGAACTAATTTAAGGTTTTTAATTTACAATAAAGATAAAAGAATACATGAAAGTGTTCTTAAATTTGAAAATTTGAGTACTTGAGGAGCCTTGCTCATAATCACCAAATGAACTAAACTAAATGAACTAATTTAAGGTTTTTAAATTTACTTGCAACAATTTGCAACAAGTTACTAGCCACAAAAACTAAAAGAATTTCTGTCGTCTGCGCCCAAACGGCCGCGCCAAATTGGCTGCGCCCAATTGTCCCATGGCGCCCAAACAGCTGCGTCCAAACGGCCGCGCCAAAACGGCCGCGCCAAATTGTCCCATCCCCCAGGATTATGTTCTTTTGAGTGTACCCAACATCCTCACCACCCCCAGAATGACCTTCCCAGGTGGACGTCTCTGTTAAAAGGATTGTAAAAAGTATTTCAACGTATATGTCTCCCTGGACACAAATCCACATCCTTCCGTGTAATAGCAAGGTCCAGGCACAGAAAAATAAGCTCATTCACACATTTTGGACCCTTCCCAAATTCATTGATTTTTTTTAAAGCAGGTACTAAAAAGATAATTAAGCACATTAACTCATCAGACCATAAGGAAGTAGCCATTTTTTTTGTCATGTGGGACAGGAGGCACTTTTGGACCAGTGAGGAAAAATCACGGTATTTCATGGTTTTTGAACCAGAGAGTGCAGTTTTCATGCCATGTCAAACTAGTCCAAAAAATATACACTGATTAATGGCTTAGTCTTCTTATGTTTGGGAATGGGAAAACAGATTCTCTTGTACCACTAGTTTCTTAAGTACTTGAAAAACAAATATAAATTGATAAAATCATTGAGATTCAATTGTAAATAATTTTCTCAAATCATTGCTTAGAAAACAGAGCAGAAAATGCTATACTACAATTTCTATTTTTTTTTTCTTTTTTAATAATTTAGAGTACCCAATTCATTTTTCCAATTAAGGGGCAATTTAGTGTGGCCAATCCACCTAGCCTGCACATCTTTGTGTTGTGGGGGCGAAGCCCACGCAAACACGGGGAGAATGTGCAAACTCCACACGGACAGTGAGCCAGAGCTGGGATCGAACCTGGGACCTCAGTGCCGTGAGGCAGCAGTGCTAACCACTGCGCCACCGTGCAGCCCCTACAATTTCTATTCTAAGAAAATAAAGAACGGATGCTTTTCTCGGGATCCAGGCTATAATCCCTCCAGACTCATTCGACATGCTATACAAAACTATCCTGACAGCTGAGAAAACTGATTTCAGGATGTCCTTAGCTTTGTGGGTGATGTTTTATTTAGCTTGTCTTTGTTACTCTGAAAGCAGCTGCTGAGCATTGCTGATTGTAGCCAAACACCATGCTCAATAAGGAGATAGATTATGATACAAATCAATATTGAAAGATAAATTGCATGAATTATCGATCACACTTATCCAATGCCGTAGATTTGGGAAATTGTAACCAAGGTTATAGTAGTGGGTATTGGCACCATTCCATGCACTGGTCATTAAAGCATGGACCGAAAAGGAGTAGGGGAGTTTTAAAGATTAAAAAAAAACATGGTCTCTCATCAGGGCAGCCTGCCAGGCAATGGGACATCCATTAGGGAATTTAAGTCCCACCGTAGGGACTACTGCACAAAGAAGTAGAGGCTATAACACTCCCATGCATTACTAAGTGCTGCATTGTCAGGCATTGGCAATTTGCAGATGCAAAACTAACTCCAGGTTCTGTCTGTCCTCTCAAGACAGGGATAAAGATAATACGGCACTACCTTGAAGAGCAGAGGGAGTTCTACCCTATCTATCCTCCGACTGATACAGTCACCATCACCCTGCGGTTTGCACTGTGTGAAATTGTCTGCTGCTTTTCCTGTGCTGGAGTGATTACGCTTCAAAACAATCCTGGGATTGTTTGGTCTTGAATGATAATGCAAGTCTTTCTTGAATAGGAATTTCAGACTTTAATCCACGTCTTATGTGCAATTAGTCAGTGGCACAGGCAAAGACTAAACAAAATTTAGTATTTTGCCTTCCCTCATTTAAAAAAAATAAATTTAGAGTACCCATTATTTTTTTTTCCAATTAAGGGGCAATTTAGCATGGCCAATCCACCTAACTGCACATCTTTGGATTGTGGGGGCGAAACCCACGCAGACATGGGGAGAATGTCCACACGGACAGTGACCCAGAGCCAGGATTCGAACCCGGGTCCTCAGCGCTGCAGTCCCAGTGCTATTTTCCTTCATTAACTGCACTGAAATCTCTATTTTTAACTAAAGCTTGATTTATATACTTGATTACAGATACAGACAGACCATCACGTGTAACAGCTGGAGTGATGCCAATAGCAGAACCAGACAGGTCTCAGAATGTAACATTTTAGGAGATACCACAGTCAGGGCAGCACACAGACCAAGATCAGCTTGCTCTGTATTTATTTACCAGAGTTTTATTTTTCCTAAGTCGTCTGAGGTCTCTCTACCAGGCATTATCCACCGCGGAATGGGTGGGCCAGCAGCCAGCCTGTCAAAGCCTTTGCCAATGTCCCAGCAAGTGAATTACGAGAACACGTCTCTCTTGTTCTGTCCCATCTACACCTCCCACAGCAGGACGAGTCACTGAAGAACATTCCATAAGCCAATTGTTTTCCATCCCACTTGGCCTATCACAACTCCTCTGACCAGGAACTGTAGGATTTAAAAAAATGTACCAAATGGCAAGCAAGTGCCCCCTGCACCAATTATCACAAAGTTAATCACCAGAGGGACATTACACATCTGTTGCAAAAATGCCACATAGAAACCAAGAGATTCAGTTCAGAGAACAAATAATTGTGTAATTGATCTAAATAAGGTTGTCCATATCCATATTAAAAAAAAATATATATTGTTGTTATACATACTTAAGAGCATTATGCAGACTACTGTTTTGTGGTATTTAATCATTTCACAAGATCAATACAGAAAACAACAGCACGGTAGCACAAGTGGATAGCACTGTGGCTTCACAGCGCCAGGGTCCCAGGTTCGATTCCCCGCTGGGTCACTGTGTGGAGTCTGCACGTTCTCCCAGTGTCTGCATGGGTTTCCTCCGGGTGTTCCGGTTTCTTCCCACAGTCCAAAGAAGTGCAGGTTAGGTGGATTGGCCATGATAAATTGCCCTTAGTGACCAAAAAGATTAGGGGGGGGGGTTATTGGGTTACGGGGATAGGGTGGAAGTGAGGGCTTAAGTGGGTCGGTGTAGACTCGATGGGCCGAATGGCCTCCGTCTGCACTGTATGTTCTCCTTCAGCACTGTATGTTCTATGTATCTATGTAAAGTCAGTACACCACAGAAATACAACAATGTTTTAAAAAAACGATTTTAGACATTAATTTTATTAGTTACATTTCAATGTACATGTTCAATTTGATAATTTTGGCAAAATTGTCAAACCATTTCTAGTATCAAAGTTAACTTTTACCAAACGAAAAATTACATACAAATTTTCATTTTTTGACAAAAATGTGGATTTCATAAGACACAATTGGTTTTAAATATTAAGACTCTTAAAAAAAAAAGAGACATAACTAGGTAGGGGACACTTTTCTATAGAGCACACACCAGCCACTGATGCATATACTTTCCAACTCCCTCCCTCATAGATGTTGCCATTTTGAAGAGACTAGCCTTTCAGGCAGTGCTTCAACTTTAGGCTGGAGGTCATGGGGTTAAATCCCAACACCAACATTCCAGCTCATTCCCTCACAATAAGTGCTTCATAAAAGGCAGTTTTCTTTAGGTGGAGACAAGAGACAGTGACAAGGAGGGAGGGAGGCAGTAAGAATATTCATTCCCATGCACCTCAGCAATTCCGTGGCTCCTTCATCAGGACCACCGAGCAGCATCTGAAGCAAGTTAGGCAGAAATTGGTGGCCCTGACTAAATCAGGTGAGAGGGACATTTTATACAATGTTAACCTCTCAGGTATTTCACATCTTAACTTTTAATTGAATATATTAATATCTGGAAGGATATTTTGTACATTGTCAATGATACTACTTAGAATTAAAAGATAAGGCTGGTTTCCAAGTTCAAACATCCAAACTGGAGATTGATTTGACAGTTCATAAACTAAAGTTGTCTTAACAATGGTTAAAAGTACACAAAGAGGAAATTACTTCATTTTCTCACCTAATATTTTCCTATTATTCCATCATACTGTAAACATGATCAAGATATATGTAGATCTAGAGTGTTTGGGGTTGTACAGCAGCAGTACAATAAAGGTGAAGCCCAGTACTGTCCCTTCATTCCACCAGACAACATCACTTCTTGTGGAAATCACATGGCCAGTTCTATCATTCATCAGAAAATCTTGGCAGCTTCACCACCAACCAGTGCTCTCAATGCTGAGAATGTCTACTGGTAATGGAGCCCAAACCAGCATCAAATGACAGATTATAAAAGCAAATTACTGCGGATGTTGGAATCTGAAACAAAAACAGAAAATACTGGACGATCTCAGCAGGTCCAATAGCATCTGTATCCCAGTCTGCATAGGTCTCACCCCAACAACCCAAAAGATGTGCAGGGTAGGTGAATTGGCCACACTAAATTACTCTTTAAAATTGTAAAAAAAAAAATGGGTACTCTACATGTATAAAAAAATATCTGACAGCATCTGTGGAGAAGAGAGCTAATGTTGTGAGTCTGAATGAGTCATCCAGCCTTGAAACGTTAGCCCCCTTCTCTCTAAACAGATGCTGTCAGACATGCTGAGATTGTCCAGTATTTTCTGTCATGTGTCAGATTGCTGCACCAAGTTCCTTTGGCTGAAAGCAACCACTTCTGAAATTAAGCATCAAAGTACTGCTCTGGATTTCCCAGATTCCCCGTATCGAGTCTATGTGCATCAGTCATCCCTTGCAACAACTTCAACATTGGAACAAGGATGTAATCAAGTCTGGAGTAGGTTGGCAGCCACAGATCCCATTTCACAACATGTCCTGCAGAGGGGCAAGCATTTCAGACCTGCTGTTTATTAACTTCTGGAGATCAACTCGAATGCCACAGATCACTAGAATTTGTTTAGTGGGGAAAGGGAAGGGGGCAAGGAGGGGTTTGTACTAGCACTTCACGAATAATAGCTTTCTAAATTTGTTGCAGTCACTCAAAAAAAGTTCACAGAATAGGCTTATCCAAATTCGGTCTGTTTTTGCTTTATCTTTCTTTCCTTATGTCAGTACGCTGTATTTTTCCCCACTGGGAGGAGGATAGGGAAGTGAATTACATTTTTTAGCATACTGGTATTTATATCAGATTTTTCTTCTTTTCTAAAGAAATTACTGGGTTCCTGTGATTTTCCCAGTGGGTAACTGAATCATAAGACATAGACATAGGAGCAGAATTAGGCCACTCTCAGAGAGACTATCCTCAGGTTCTGGTTTTAGTTGGTCCCATCTGCAGTGCAATATAGGGACGGGGCACTACAAATTGGCTCAAGTCTGTGAGCTGTCTTCCCCTTTTGATCTCCATCAGACTCTCCAGGTTGTGACAAAGCCGGGTTTGGTCATGCCCCAACTTACTGAACAGTCCACCATGATAACATGAACAATCGACTTGCATATATTACCACAGGATAAATTGCATCCTTGTACCAAGCAAGACTACCTTCATGGGAGGAGGAGCAGAAGAAAACAAGTTACCATCCAAACTCTTTAAAATGCACCTGTATCCCCCTTAACCTTTTCACTATAGTCAAACCGGGGGCGTGGGGGGGGGGGGGGGGGGGGGGATGAGAGACTTTAGTTGAAGCATCTGGAGACACACATATGGGGAGTGCAACTTTTATACGCAAGAGATTAACGTAGTTTGTGCTAAAATACAGCAGTGTTAAAAGTCTATTCTATAAAGTACCTTAGCTCAGTTAAACTTAACATCGGTTCTATTCTTACTGAAAAGGTCTCTCTTCAATACACCAAGCAATGTCACCGGCCCAATGCAATGATTCACTCCATCAGAAGTACCTAGGGATTTTTTAAAAATTGTACAAAGAAAAAGAAATGTTCATTCAGTCACTGCGCAAAGTCGGGGGGGTAGGTGAAAACAAAAGAGAGAAGACAGGTTTACTCGTTTAAGTTGAAGGAAACCTTCTTGGCACAGACTAGAGTGGTGTTGTGGACGGTGTCCCACATCTGGAGCAGCCCCTCGGGGCTGAGCTTGTGGATGACCAGCAGGTTCTTGTAGAAGCACGGGTCGCTGTTCATGGGGCTGACCCGGCGCTTGACGATGCCAAACGTCCTGAAGGCGTAGTGCACCTGCGGCTCGACGCCCACCTTTTGCAGGCACATGCCCAGGTAGACGTCGTCGATGGGGTAGAGCTCGATGTCCTCGGAGGCGGCCAGCAGCCGGCGGACCAGGGCCGAGGCCATGAGGAAACCGCCGCCACCGGCGTAGGGCGGGTACGGCTGGTCGTGCAGCTGCTTGGGGATGAAGTACTTGCTCTGGTGGTTGCGGATGGGCAGCGCGCGCGAGATGACGTCGCCCGCGAAGAGGCTCTCGCGCCGCGGGCCCTCGCCCTGCGAGGCCAGGAATTCCAGAAGGTTCTCCGTGTTGACGAAGACGTCGTCGTCGCCCTTGAAGATGAAGCGCGTGCGGTGACAGTAGATGTCGAACCACTTGAGGAAGTTCACCTCCTTGAGGGTCAGGTTAAAGAAAGTGTCCATGAAGTCCCACTGCAGGATGTCGCCGAAGAGCCGGTCCTCGTACTCCAGAAGCTTCTGCAGGTTCCTCCGGTCCTTGCCGGAGGCCGGCGTGCCCAGCAGGAAAACGGTCCTGATGCTGAGGCCGCCCAGGCTGCGCTCGCGGCCCCAGGTCTTCCGGACGGCCGCCCGCCGGTCGTGCTGCTCGACCACCGACTTGACGACCATGAGCAGGTGAGGCGGGCCGGGCCCCGCGCATTTCTCCGGGTGGTTGAGCAGCAGCGGGAAGTAGCGGCAGTGGCGGTACAGGACGTACTGCTGGAAGCGGCTGTCCAGCCCCGAGAACCAGGGCAGGCTGCGCACCGAGCCGTTGGGGCTGCACTTGGTCACCGTCACCTCCCAGGCCGGGGCCGGGCTGCTGCTGAGGTTGGCCGGGCCCCCGGGGCCCACCGCCGTCGCCTCCGAGGCCGGACCCCCGTTGTTGCTGCTGCTGCCGTTAGAAGTCGCGCTCCGGTAGAAGTTGTTCTCGGCCTCCAGCCAATTCGCCGCCGCCTCCAGCTGCCTCCTGCCGGCGGCCCCGGCCGCATCCCCCCGGGAGCCCGGGGCCGGGCTCACCCCGTCCCCCGGCTTGAGCTTCTGGAGCAGGGCCAGGGCGGCGAAGAGCAGCGAGAGGCTCAGCAGCGTCTTGAGGAGTTTCCTCTTGCGGAAGATGTAGTCCATGGTCGGGGATGGGGAGAGAGAGAGACCCCTTTCTCCCCCTCCCTCCCCTGAGCGGGCTCAGAGGGCCGGGCGCTGCCCGATACCCAGCGCGGAGGCTGCCCAGCACGGCCCCGGGGAGTCGGAGTCCTGGCACATGGCTCCCTCCCGCCCGCCCTCTCCTCCTGTTTCTTCGGCCGGACTATGGGGCGGGTGGGTAGCTGTGAAAGACTGGCTGATAGGATATTGGGGGGGGGGGGGGGGGGCTCAGACTCCCTCCCTGGGTTGCAGTGTGTGGAGCTGGGGACACGCAGCTGCTCACTCGGGGCTCTCAACCATCAGACTGAGCTCGGTGCCAGAAGAGGAGGAGAGTCAAGTTCCCGCAGCCCGACCAGGAGAGGAGACGAAGCTCCCGTTTCTTTTTCCCTCCCTCTGCTTGGCTTCTTGCTTCGCCTTCCTCCTCCCACTTGGCAACTCCAGCTACTTCAGTGCCCGTTTCATGGAGACTTTACGAGCGTCATCCATCCTCATTGAAACTGTTCCGGATCGCGCAATCCAGATCTGGCGGTCCAATGGGAATTAATTGGCCATTTGAAACCAGTTCACTAGCCATGCGTGTCGTTTCTAAATAACCCTTTCTCTTTCGGTTTCTGTAAGACTGACGCCAAGTTTCCGTTGTCACCAAACCCCGAAACGTTAAAACATTACAGGCAAGTCCCTTCAAATAATCGAAAAGGGCTGAAATCACTCACATCCAGTTTTTAAAAAAATGCAACTTTTGCTGCTTGGCTGAGTCTGTGTTTGAAGTGTCATGGGAGTGCCTGAATTAATGTGAAAAACCTGTTTAACAGGGATGTTCTGTGCAAGACCCAAGAACCGTTGTGATGCCGGTCCCTTGATTCGGATTCTTGCCTCTGTTGGATGGTAAATTGCAACACCAAGGATTAGTTCCAAATTTGGCCGATCCACATTGCTCGGCACAGTGCTCTGTTTAACATTTCAAAATGAAGGGCAACTGTAGATTATATAGAGTTTTAAAAAATTAATTGATGGGATGTGGGCATCGCTGGCTGGACCAACATTTATCGCCCATCCCGGTTGCCCTTGAGAAGTGTGAGGCCGGTAGGTGGATGTTAAAGACCGGCTGATCGGATGGGGGGGGGGGGGGGGCTTTGGGCATGGGCCACTGCCTGGACTGGGGCTCTGACTCCCTCCTTGGGTCGGTATGCATGAGCCGGAAACAAGGAACTACTCACTCGGGGCTCAGCCATCAGACTGCTGACTTTGTCATTCGAGAACATAGTGGTCGTGGGTTTAGAAGGTGCTGTCGAAGGAACCTTGGGGAGTTCCTGCAGAGTATCTTGTAGATGGTACACATGGCTGCCACTGTTTAATGGTGGTGGAGGGACGGAATATTTGTGAAAGGGGTCCAGTCAAGCGGGCTGCTTTGTCCTGGATAGTGTTGAACTGCTTCAGTTTTGTTGGAGCTGCACTCGTCCAAGCAAGTAGAGAGTATCCCATCTCACTCTTGCCTTGTAGATGATGGACAGTCTTTGGGGAATCAGGAGGTGAGTTATGCACCGCAGACTACCTAACCCCTGACCTGCTCTTATAGCCACAGTATATGCTAGCTCAGTTTCTGGTTAATAGTAACCCCCAGAATGTTGATAGCGGGAGATTCAATGGTGGTAATGTCATTGAATGTCAAGGGCGATGATTAGATTGTCTCTTGAATATTATATGCCACTTGTCAGCCCAAGCCATGATATTGTCAAAACCTTGCTGCATTTGGACACGGACTGCTTCAGTATCTGGAGGAGTCGCAAATGTTGCTGAAGAACATGTGCAGTCAACAGTGAACATCCTGGCACGCTCTCCTGCACTCATCATTGAACCAGGATTGATCGCCTGGTTTGGCGATGATGGTAGAGCGGGGTTAATGCCGGGCCATGAGGTTACAGATTGTGGTTGAGTATAATTCTGCTGCTGCTGATGGCCCACAGCACCTCATGGATGGCCAGTGTTGAGTTGCTAGATCTGTTCAAAGTCTATCCTATTTGGCATGGTGATAATGCCACACAACAAGATGTGATGACATATATAGAGTCTTGCGGGCACTTGTAATTCAATTGTGGGATCATTTCTAGATAATTTCCTTTTGCTTAATAAGCATTTAGTTTAATTGGACACTTTGGTTTTTTTATATTAGTGATATCCTGGGGCACCTGGATTAATGTTTTTCTGTGCCCAGTGACTCAGTTTTATGATTCAGTGCAACTAGGCACAGATTCAGGAGAGTCTCCAGTTTTATCTGGGCTCAATTAGTTTATTGTCTAGTCCTGACATTCATTATAGATGTTTAATTCATTTGAATCCTTTGATCACATCTTATAATCAACCTACAAATATTTTGAATACTAAAAGAAGTAGCTGCCAATGCCTAGCAGGCCAATTAAGGGGAACACCTTGATCTTAAAATTCTCATCCTTGTTTTCAGATCCGTTCACGGTCTCGCCCCTCCCTCTTTCTCTAACCTTCTCAAGCCCTAGAGCCAATGATCCTTCAAGGTTGTATGGCAACCCAAAAGTTCTCAAATAGGTAACATACAAAACAACCTACTACCCTGTTCATCAGAAGCGATTCCACTTGGAACATAGAACAGTACAGCACAGAACAGGCCCTTCGGCCCTCAATGTTGTGCCGAGCCATGATCACCCCACTCAAACCCACATATCCACCCCACACCCGTAACCCAACAACCCCCCCCCCCCTTAACCTTACTTTTTTATTAGGACACTACGGGCAATTTAGCATGGCCAATCCACCTAACCCACACATCTTTGGACTGTGGGAGGAAACCGGAGCACCCGGAGGAAACCCACGCACACAGGGGGAGGACGTGCAGACTCCACACAGACAGTGACCCAGCCGGGAATCGAACCTGGGACCCTGGAGCTGTGAAGCATTTATGTTGGGTTACGGGTATAGGGTGGATACATGGGTTTGAGTAGGGTGATCATTGCTCGGCACAACATCGAGGGCCGAAGGGCCTGTTCTGTGCTGTACTGTTCTATGTCTATGTCCTAACTGAAGTCTAATGGATGTAGTTCAGTGCATTGAGTAGCTCTGGACCTTGTATGATAGAGCAAAACCAATAATACTGAATCGGCAGCCCATTTTACATATTTTCATTGACTTCTACTTTGCAATTTCACAAAGTCGCAATCTCATTACACTGTGTAACGAAAAGTATTCCGTACGGAACACAGTATTTGAATTCCAGATTCTTATCGTTACAAAACAACCTTATGATCTCACTCACCAGGACCAATTCCACGGGGGTTATGGCAGTTTGGATAATACAGGAAAAGAGGAGAGCTAAAAACTGAAATCAAGGCAGACCATTTTAGAAATGTGAAAATAATCTATTAATGTTTCTGTGCCATCATGAAGAGTTGAACAACAGTAACAACTAGCACTTATGAACAAAGAACAAAGAAAAGAACAGCACAGGAACAGGCCCTTCGGCCCTCCAAGCCTGTACCGACCATGCTGCCCGTCTAAACTAAAATCTTCTACACTTCCTGGGTCCGTATCCCTCGATTCCCATCCTATTCATGTATCTGTCAAGATGCCCCTTAAATGTCACTATCGTCCCTGCTTCCACCACCTAAAGATAGAATCTTTAACATAGTAAAATGTCCCAAGATGCTCCACAAGAATGCTATCAACAAAATGTGACACTGAGTCACACAAGGACACATTGGTGTATGTGCCCAAAACACAGTCTCAGCGAGTTGCTTTAAAGAAGTGGTAAAGATGGTGGCACAGTTAGCATTGCTGCCTCACAGCGCCAGGGACCCGGGTTCGTTGCCGACTTGGGTTACTTGACTGTGTGGAGTTCACACATTCTCCCCATGTCTGTGTGTGTTTCCTCCGGGTGCTCCGGTTTTCTCCCACAGTCCAAAGATGTGCAGGCTAGGTGGATTGGCCAAGCTAAATTGCCCCTAAAATGTCCAAAGGTTGGGTGGGATTACAGAGATACGGTGGGGGATTTGGCCTTGGTAGGATGATCTTTCGATGGATCGGTGAAGACCCGATAAGACCGTATGACATATGAGCAGAATTAGGCCACTCAGCCCATCGAGTCTGCTCCGTCATTCAATCATGGCTGATGTTTTTCTTGGCAACATTCTCCTGCCTTCTCCCCGTAGCCCCTGATCCTCTTATTAATCAAGTACCTATCTATCTCTGCCTTAAACACGCGCAGTGATTTGGCCTCCACAGCCTTCTGTGGCAAAGAGTTCCATAGATTCACCACCCTCTGGCTGAAGAAATCCTTCCTCATCTCTGTTTTAAAGGATCGTCCCTTTAGACTCGGATTGTGCCCACTGGTTCTAGTTTTTCCTACAAGTGGAAATATCCACTCTGTCCAGGCCTTGCAGTATCTAAGGAAGGATGTGGTGGCCAAATTCAATAAGATCCCCTCTTATCCTTCTAAACTCCAACGAGTACAGATCCAGAGTCCTTAACCGTTTCTCTTACGACAAGCTCTTTATTCCAGGTATCATTCTTATTAACCTCTGGACCCTTTCCAAAGCCACCACACCTTCCTTAGATACGGGGCCCAAAACTGATCACAATACTCCAAATGGAGTCTGACCAGAGCCTTATACAGCCTCAAAAGTACATTGCTGCTCTTGTATTCTAGCCCTCGCGACATTGCATTTGCCTTCCTAACTGCTGACTGAACCTGCACGTTAACCTTAAGAGAATCTTGAACAAGGACTCCCAAGTCCCTTTGTGCTTCTGATTTCCTAAGCATGTCCCCATTTAGGAAATAGTCTACGGCTCCATTCCTGCTATGAGCCAAATGGCCTCTTCTGCACTCTACTGTAGGGATTCTATCATTCTATGAGTGTCTTATAAGAGGAAATTGAGGTAAAGAAGAATTCCAGTGCTGAGGGCCTAGGTAGATGCCAATGGTGGACTGATGAAAATTGGGGATGGTACAATTGGCCAGAATTGTAGGGGAGTTTGGCAGTAAGGCACACTTAAATATGCACTCGCCGGAGTTACCCAAGGCGTGGGATCTAACACCCCAACTTTGGAGACTCCAAACGAGCGCCGGTTAGCACGGGTCTCCACAAATGTGTACCGGTGCATTTGGCAGGGGGTGTGCTGCCAGTGCCAAGGTAATGGGGTGGCATTTTACCCAGGCCGGGGATTAGGCTTGGTGGTGTCCTGCCCTAATGGGGTGGGGTGGGGTGGGGGGGCACGATGACCGCCTTATAGGTGGCAGGGGGTTCCGGATGCCACGGTGGGGGGGTCTAGACATTGGGGCGCCATTTCACTTCGCACTGACAGGCGGAGCTCAATGGTTCAGGGAATGGGATTGAGTGCGGCCTCAGCGGAGCATTCCAACCGAGGTCCCAAAATGAAGCAGAGTCCCGTCCGATAGTGGGACCCAAGACACTTTATTATGTATTATTTGTAAAAATGGATAAACTCTAATAAAAATATATTAAAAAAATTAAATGCTGATATTTGTGATTTTATTGAGTTGTTTTGAGGCTAACTGAAAGCAAAAAACCAAGACGCTGCATTGTAGCACTGTTCAGTACAGTTAATTGGTTCCATCGCTGTCTCTTTCCAAATGGCCCCTTATGAACTCTAGGAGATATGTGACCTGACCAGGTATCAATTAACATTGCAAAAATAGCCATTTTATAAACAATAGTTCTTTAGATTTTTATCTCATCAAACCATCTTATAACCACAGATGATTTTCCATAGAATTTTCAACATGGTGTTTATTCGTTACATGCAACTTCTATCACCTTATTTAATCTAATATCAACATATTGTTTTCACTGATATACTTCTCAAGGTTCCTCAATTTTTCAGTATCTAATGGGATTCATTGGGAAAGAGGGGCAGGACATTGGAAAAATGTTAAATTGTCAAACTGAAATGCTCACATTCTCAACCACAAGTGGTTTCCTGTTCTGTTTGTCATATGCTCCAGTTTTTACCGCTTGGTTACCAGGAAAAAACAGCAGTGTCTTTAACAAAGGGTCTACTCAGTTGTTTCCTGTTACTACACTACAGAATAATTTTACCTAACTCAATAGAACTGACAGTAGACTTTGTGTGCAACTGACTGGATGGCCTTCAACTGTTGTAAGTTTATATAATTCTATGGCAAGTGTGGTCCACCAGTAGACCTATGCTGGGATTGGGGCCTAGTCCTCCCAAGGTGATAGGATAATGCTTATTCTTAGTTTTAAAACAATACTTAGAGTGACATGGGGCACGATCAGCTTAATTTGGGGGAGGAGAGTACCTGGCATCCCTTTCCCTGAGGTACTTCTGTTCATCGAATCACATAGCACAGAAAAATGCCATTCGGTCCATTATGTCTATTGGTTCTCCTTCACCATCTCTTTCCAAATGGTCCCTTATGAATTGCCAAATGTACGTTAAAAATATATATTACAGAAATATCAAAAGTTTTTTATAAATTTAGATTGCGAGCATTATATTTGATTTAATGACTATCTTTAACTTCATTAACAAAGCAAGTGCACCCCCTATAGGCCATTTGTAGTCAAGAAATAACCAGCAGTCAGTGCTCTGAATTAGTAATGCAGTTTTCATTGCCTTTGAATTGTTTACAAGTTAATTTACAATGACCTGATCCAGAACAAATAATCTCTATGTAGTCGTATTTTTTGGTTATAGTATGTTTTTACACCTTAAGCAAAGGGAAAGGGAAACTAGATATGACTTGAATTCAATTTTAAAATAGAAACATTTCTTCTTTTGGGTGTTAAGACTTGCACATGTGAAGAATCTGTATTATACGTTAGAAACCTCCTAAAATGCTTTGCATACAATTAATTAGAGTCACCATTTTATTGCGGTCAACGCAACAACCATTTTGTGTTCAGCAAAATCCCACAGGCACTTAGACAAACTTAAAAGATGAATTCAAATGAAAATGTGATGCAAATTAATAGGTGAACAAGACTGATAGAATGAGCTGATAGATTTTTCTTTTTTTAAATATATTTTATGACTAACATAAATCAAAACAGATTACAGCAAATAAACACCCCGGGAAACATACATCCCAGCAATCAACGAGACAGTCTCCAGACTTTTCCGCTTCCCCCCCCACCGCCCACCACTATGATGAACAGCCCCTCAAATAAGGTCACAAATATCCCTCACCTTTTCTCAAACTCCCCTGCAGAGCCCCCTTAACTCATACGTTATCTTCTCTAACCGCAAGAAGTCGTACAGGTCACCCGACCAAGCTGCAACCCCCATGTCGACTGCCACTCCAGCAAAATTCCGTGCAATCAGAGAGGCGAAGGCCACGACATTGACCTCCTCCTCTCCATGAGTTCCGGTATCTCTGAAACCCCAAATATCACCACCAAAGGGTCCAGGTCCACTTCCTCCTCCGCAATCCTGGCAAAGACCACGAACACTCCCGCCCTGAATCTTCCCAACTTTTTGCAACCCCAAAACATGTGCGTGTGATTCACTGACCCCGCCCACACCTCACACTCATCTGCTACCCCCTGAAAGAACCCATTCATTTTTGTCCGAGTCATCTACACCCTGTGCACCACCTTAAACTGTATCAGGCTCATCCTTGTACAAAAGGAGGTTCCATTTACCCTACGTGGTGCCTCACTCCAATCTCGCCAATTGATCTCCCCTCCCAACTCTGCTTCCCGTTTCTCCTTGATCTTCACCACCTGCTCGCCTCTCTGCTCACCCAGCCACTTTGTGTGTGTGTGTATATATATATATATATATATATATGCACCACTGGGCTCCCTGAATACCTACTTGGAGCTACTGGCAACGCTACCGTCACTATAGCCTCAAACTAGACCCATTACAAGATTCCTCCTCCAGCCTAATCCACTCTACCCCTTCTCCTTCCCACCACCACCGCACCTTGTCCACGTTCGCCACCCAAAAATAATGAAGCAAGTTCGGCAACGCCAAGGCCCCCTGCTGCCTCTGCCCACCCTCGGCACCTTTCCCGCCCATACAAAGTCCAAAATGGTCGTGTCCACTTTCGCAAAAAGGCCTTTGGTATAAAGATCGGGAGAGCCCAAAAGAAGCTAGTCAAAATATTCATTTTCACCACTTGGACCCTCCCTGCCAACGAATCTCACCTTTTAAGATCCTCCCTTGCCTCCTCCACCAGCTTCGTTAAGTTCCACTTATGGAGCCCCGTCCATTCCCTCGCTACCTGAATCCCCAAATACCTAAACCTCGCTACTGTATCCCCCCTAAATTAGCCTGCTGTCCCAGCTCATTCACCGGGAAAACCTCGCTTTTCCCTACATTCAGTTTGTACCCCGAGAACACACCAAACCTCCCCAGCAGCAAGCAGGTCATAATCGTTCCCCTACTCTCCAACGGATCCGAAACAAGAAGTCATCAGCAAAGAGTGACACCCGATGTTCCCTCTGTCCCCTCATAAACCCCTGCCACTCTGCTGACCCAAGAGCCATCGCCAACGACATAATGGCCAGCACAAACAGCAATGGCGACAGTGGGCTCCCCTGCTTCGTATCCCTGTGTAAGTCAAAGCTTCATGCGCTCATATAATTCGTCTTTGCCTTTGGTGCCACATACCGCACTCGCACACATGCCACAAATCCCAGCCCAAACCCAAACTTCCCAAAACCTCAAACAAGTACTGCCATCCCACCCGAACAAATGCCTTCTCCGCATCCATGGACACCACCAACTCCGGTATTACAGCCCCTGACGGATTCATCACCAGATTCAACAGCCATCTTGTATTGCTCGCGAGCTGCCTGCCCTTCACAAGTCTCTTTGATCTTCTGCAACCACCCCCGGGACACAGTCCTCCATTCTCCCTGCCAACAACTTAGCCAATACTTTCACATCCGTGTTCAATCGTGATATGGGCCTATAAGACCCACATTCCACCGGGTCCTTCTCCATTTTTTGTGATTAGTGTGATTACTGCCTTCATCGTTGTCTCCGGCAACACCCCCTTCTCCAGTGTTTCATTAAACGCCCCCAACAGATGTGGTGCCAGGTCTGTCGCAAATTCCTATTTGGCCCAGGGGCCTTCCCCGACTTCAAACCCGATACTATCCAGCACCTCCCTCAGCCCCAGGGGCTCCTCCAACGCCTGCCTCTTTGCTCCTCCACCTGGGGAAATTCCAGCTCATCCAGAAACTGCCCCATGTCCCCCTCGTCTCCCCTCGAGTACTCCACCTCGTTTATCTTCCATGGCTCTGAGACCACATCCCCAGCCACAGTCCGTATCTTCAATATTTCCCTGGACACAGCCTGCCTCCGCAGCTGGTGCGCCAGCATGCTACTTTTCCCCATTTTCACATTGCACTCCCTTGTCCTAGGCAGTTGCCCCACCGCTCTCTCCGTTGTCAGCCTGTCAAACTGCCACTGCAACATTTTTCATTTCCTCCTCGCCAATCCCTCCACGGCGGGCACCCTCAAATATTCCCTGTCCACTTTCACTTTCTCCCTCACGAGACAGTCATGATCCTCCATCCTTTCCCTCTCTGCACCAGCCTTAAACAAAATAATTCTCCCCCCCCCCAAGACCACTGCCTTCAGTGCTTCCCAAAAAATGGCCGTCGACACCTGCCCATTCTTGTTCAACTCCACATACTCCTTAACCACCGCCCGCACCTTATCACAAAAACTTCCAACCGCCGACAACCCCGAGGCAAACCTCCACCTGGCCTCTGCTCTCGTCCCATTCTAAACCGATTCTCCAGCCAGTGGGGTGCATTGTCCGAGATAACTATTCCCGCATACTCTGCCCCTCCACCCCAACCAAAATCTCCCGACGTTTCAGCCAAATCTCTCACTGTTTTCTGCCGGTTCTGATAACCAGCAAACATACCACTCCCGGAGGAAACTAGTCCTCCAACATTCATCTACGCCTTTCGATCAAAATTCCACCCAGTATCAGGTAAAAGGAGCTCTTTTTTTTGTGCTTTCAAGCAGGAGCCACCCTCACGCACACCATGGCCACCTGCGGAAGTCGAATTTTTCTAGTCTTTAACATGACTCTGACTCCTGTTCAGAGTCTCTAAAATGAAAGTAAGAAAGTTTTTGGTGGTAGTAGGAAGGAAGGGAAATGTGTTTGTTTCTGTTGCACCCCGGGTGAAGTTAATGGTAGTGGAGCAGCCGCAAGGACATTGTTGGCTCAAGTGTTTAAGTACAGTGTGCAGCAAAGCAGTGACAGACATAACTGAGTGGCAGTTAACTTCAGTCACCTAAAGCCTACGTTACCAGGTGTGTGAGTCATCTCAGGCCTATTTAAGAAAGGGATTTGAAACGCACTCCCAGTGAGCACTCCCAGTGAGACACAGAGGACACATCCCGAGTGAGACACAGAGGACACATCCCGAGTCAGACACATCGAAGAGTGAGTTTGGGAGCTTAGAATTTGAAGCAAGGTGGGAATTCAAGGCTGGGTGGGAGGAGGTGCTTTTTATCCCTTGATTTGTTACACTCAAATTTCCAGTGAGTGGCCTCGCCCTGTTACAGGTGACTACAAGGGAGAGAGCTGATTGGTGGTAGCAGGTAAGGCAGGTAAGTCCTTCATATCGGGAGCGGAGCTGAGCAGGAGAAATCCGGAGTGCAGTCTGAGACGGTAAGTGGTATTTGTGTCTGCATCTCTCTCTCTGTCTCTGAGCAGGAGAAAACCAGAGTGCAGTTTGTCATGTGAGGTACCTTTAAGAAATGGGTGTTTATAAAATTGCTGTAGTGGATGTATCTTTAAGAAATGGGTGTTTATCAGTGATGTCAGAGTGTGGGTGGAGCTGGGCTGTCTGATTTTACTTTCGCTTTGGGCTGTCTGCTATAGGGTGTGTTTAGTTTTGTTTTAGATCTGGAGAAGCTGCAGTCACAGCAAGATGTGTATGAATCTCTGTAAGCTAAAGTATGTTCATTTGGTGATTTCAAAGTGGAAACTGCTCTCAGTAGAGAAGTTAAACCTGATGTCTTTCTGTAAAAAGGTTTTTCTTTTGTCTTATGGATGTTGCAAGGAAAGATTAAGAGTTACTTATAGAGTACTGTATTCTTTGGGGGATTTATTGGTGTTGATAGTTGTTAAGATGTTTACTGTGGATTTAAAAAGTGTTAACTGGTTTCATAAATAAACATTGTTTTAATTTAAAAGTACTTTAACTCTCTGTTGCACTACGCCAGTAAGGTAGGCCTGTGTGCTCTCCATAACACCAATCTATTAAAAGTTGTGGGTCAGGTGAACTCCATGATACCCTTTGGGGTTCTCTAAACCCTGGCCCATAACAAGTCTGCGACGGTAAGTGGTATTTGTGTTTGTGTGTCTCTCTGTGTTTTCAAATTGTGGGGGGGGGGGAACTGACAAGTGATGTCACAGTAAAGCTGATGGGCTGGTGGGAATCTGTGTTAAATTTGAAAAAAAAACACATTGATAAAAACAATTGAAACTAATTACTTAACTAGTAGAGAAGTAACTAAACCTGAGGGCAGAGATTAGTATTTACAGTAAAAATCCAGCACTTAATCTAATAACGATATAACTAGTGGTTAAATGTTACTCAGTGGGGTGCAGTGCTCTAACTGTGAGATGTGAGAGATCTGTGACACTTTCAGCGTTCAGGTCGACTTTGTCTGCAGGAAGTGTAACCAATGGCAGCTCCTCACAGACCACAAGGTTCAGTTGGACCAGCAGTTGGATCCACTTATGAGCATGCAGGTGGCGGAAAGCGTCATAGATAGGAGTTGTAGAGACGTGTCACACCTAAGGTGCAGGCAGACAGATGGGTGACCGCTAGAAGGGGCGGGCAGTCAGTACAGGAATCCACTGTGGCTGTCTCCCTCTCTAACAAGTATATCGTTTTGGATACTGTTGGGGAGGATAGCCTATCAGGGAAAAACAACAGCAGCCAGAACAGTGACACTGGCTCTGTTGCTCAGCAGGGGAGGGCAAAGTGCAGGAGAGCGATAGTTTTTAAAAATAAAATAATTTTTATTCAGATTTTCACAAAATATCAATAACAGAAAATATTAACAAAAAATATTAACAACAACTAAGAAAACAAAAAAGAGCAAACCCCCCCCCCCCCCCGTAAATACAAAAACGAAGAAATAGATTAACACCCATCATAAACAAAGAACACATGTACACGTCCCTTCAACCTAACCCACAGAAACAAACCCCCCCCCCCCCCCCCCCCCCCCCACCGTGGCTGATGCTGCTGTTGGCCTTTTTTCCCCTACCGTTCTGCCAGGAAATCTAGGAAAGGTTGCCACCGCCTGAAAAACCCCTGTACTGATCCCCTCAGGGCAAATTTCACCCTCTCCAATTTGATAAACCCCGCCATATCATTGATCCAGGCCTACATGCTTGGGGGCCTCGCATCCTTCCACTGAAGAAGAATCCTCTGCCGGGCTACTAGGGACGCAAAGGCCAGAACACCGGCCTCTTTCGTCTCCTGCACTCCCGGCTCCACTGCAACCCCAAATATTGCGAGTCCCCAGCCTGGCTTGACCCTGGATCCTGCCACCCTCGACACCGTGCTTGCTACCCCCTTCCAAAATTCCCCCAGCGCTGGGCATGCCCAGAAGATATGGGCATGGTTCGCTGGGCTCCCCGAGCACCTAGTACACCTGTCCTCGCCCCCAAAGAACCTACTCATTCTCGTCCCGGTCATATGAGCCCTATGTAGCACCTTGAACTGTATGAGGCTAAGCCTTGCACAAGAAGAAGAGTTCACTCTTTCCAGAGCATCCGCCCACGTCCCCTCCTCAATTCCTCACCCAGCTCCTCTTCCCATTTACTCTTCAGCTCCTCCACCGAGGCCTCGCCTACCTCCAGCATCACTTGGTACATGTCCGAAATCCTCCCTCCTCCAACCCACACACCCCGAGAGCACCCTGTCCTGGACCCCACGCGGGGGCAACAGAGGGAACCCCGCCACCAAACGTCCTTACCTGCATATACCTAAAAATGTTCCCCGGGGGGAGTCCAGGCTCGCAAACTTCCCGTCTACAAACAGGACCCTCAACCTCCTAACACCTGCCCTGTGCCAACTCAGGAACCCGTCATCGATTCTCCCCGTATCGGGGACCCCATCGAGACTCCCACCTCCCCACTGTGCCGTCTCCATTGCCCCCAAATTCTGAGGGTAGCCGCCACCACCGGGCTCGTGGTATACCTCGTTGGAGGGAGCGGCAACGGCGCCGTTACAAGGGCCTCCAGGCTCGTGCCCACACAGGACGCCATCTCCATCCTCTTCCATGCTGCCCCTTCCCTGTCCATTACCCACTTACGCACCATCGCTGCATTGGCAGCCCAATAGTACCCACAGAGATTGGGCAGCGCCAGCCCCCCCCCCATCCCTGTCCCGCTCCAAAAACACCCTTCTCGCCCTCAGGGTCCCGTGCGCCCATACAAACCCCGTAATACTCCTGTTGACCCTCCTAAAAAAGGCCTTCGGGATAAGGATGGGGGAGGCACTGGAATAGGAACAAAACCTCCGGAGCACCGTCATCTTGACTCACTGCACCCTGCCCGCCAGCGACAGCGGCAACATGTCCCATCCTTTAAACTCCTCCTCCATTTGCTCCACCAGCCTTGTAAGGTTAAGTTTGTGTAGGGGCCCCCAGCTCTTGGCCACCTGGACTCCCAGGTACCTGCTCATCTCCGCCCTTTTTAGTGGGAGCCTACCAACCCCCTCCTCCTGATCCCCCGGGTGCACATTGAACAGCTCGCTCTTCCCCAGGTTGAGCTTGTACCCTGAGAAGTTCCCAAATTCCCTGAGAATCTTCATCACCTCCGGCACTCCCCCCACTGGGTCCGCCATGTATAGCAATAAGTCATCTGCATAAAGCGACCCTTGGTGCTCCTCCCCACCCCGCACCAGTCCTCTCCAGTTCCTCGACTCCCTCAACGCCATGGCCAGGGGTTCGATTGCCAACGCAAAGAGCAAGGGGGACAAGGGACACCCCTGTCTCATCCCTAGGTATAACCGAAAGTACTCCGATCTCCTCCTATTCGTGGCCACGCTCCCCATCGGGGCCTCATATAACAACCTCACCCATCTGTCAAACCCCTCCCCAAACCCAAACCTTTCCAGCACCTCCCACATGTACCCCCACTCAACCCTATCAAAGGCCTTCTCCGCGTCTAGCGCCACCGCTATCTCCGCTTCCCCCGCTACCGCCGGCATCATTATAACATTCAAGAGCCTCCGTATGTTGGTGTTCAGCTGCCTTCCCTTCACGAACCCCGTCTGATCCTCGTGGATGACCCACGGCACACAGTCCTCTATCCTTGTGGCCAAGATCTTCGCCAACAGCTTGGCGTCTACATTTAACAGTGAGATCGGCCTGTATGATCCACACTGCAGGGAGTCCTTGTCCCGCTTAAGGATCAAGGAAATCAGCGCCCGGGACATAGTCGGGGGCAAAGCCCCCCCCCCCCCCCCTCCCTTGCCTCGTTGAAGGTCTGCATACATTTTATAGAATTCGACCGGGAACCCATCCGGCCCCGGCGCCTTCCCCGACTGCATGCTCCCTATCCCTTTGACCAGCTCCTCCAGCTCAATCGGCGCCCCCAGTCCCTCCACCTGCCTCTCCTCCACCTTCGGGAATCTCAGCCGGTCCAAGAAGCGCCCCATTCCCACCCCCCTCCGCTGGGGGTTCAGACCGATACAATTCCCCGTAAAAGTCCCTGAAGACCTCATTGATGCCTACCCCCTTCGCACCACATTCCTCCCCTATCCTTAACTCCACCAATCTCCCTGGCCGCATCCTGCTTACGGAGCTGATGCGCCAGCACCCTACTTGCCTTCTCCCCATATTCACACACCGCTCACTGTGCCTTCCTCCACTGAGCTTCCACCTTTCTGGTGGTCAGTAAGTCGAACTTGGCCTATGCCGCTCCCCCAGCAATCCCTCCTCCGGAGCCTCCACATATCTCCTATCCACCCTCACCAACTCCCCCACCAGCCTCTCCCTCTCTGCTCTCTCCTCTCCCTATGGGCTTGGATGGAGATCAACTCCCCTCTAATCACCGCCTTAAATGCCTCCCAGACCGTCCCCACTCGGACCTCCCCATTATCATTGGCCTCCAGGTACCTCTTGATACATCCTCGAACCCGCCCGCCGACCTCCTCATCTGCCAGCAGCCCCACCTCCAAGCGCCAGAGCGGGCGCTGGTCTCTCTCCCCCACCAGCTCGAGGTCCACCCAGTGCGGGGCATGATCCGAAATGACTCGCCGAATATTCGGCATCCTCCACCCTTGAAATCAGCCCCCTGCTCATAATTAAAAAATCGATCCGTGAATAGGCCTTATGCACATGGGAGAAGAATGAAAACTCCCTGGCTTTCGGCCTCGCAAACCTCCAAGGATCCACCCCTCCCATCTGGTCCATGAACCCCCTCAACACATTAGCCGCCGCTGGCCTCCTACCCGTCCTGGACCTGGATCGATCCAATGGTGGATCCAGCACTGTATTGAAGTCCCCCCCATTATCAGGCCCCCCGTCTCCAGATCTGGAATGCGGCCCAACATGCGCCGCATAAAACACGCATCGTCCCAGTTCGGGGCGTATACGTTAACCAGCACCACCCGCTCTCCCTGCAGCTTGCCGCTCACCATCACATACCTCCCGCCCAGTCCGCCACTACATTTGACGCCTCAAACGACACCCTCTTCCCCAACAGGATCGCCACCGCCCCGATTTTTTGCATCCAGCCCGGAATGAAACACTTGGCCTACCCATCCCTTCCTTAGTCTAACCTGGTCCGCCACCTGCTCCCTGTGTGGATGGCGAACAGGGCTGCAGGAAGGATGAGTCAGCTGACCAAGGCACCATGGTTCAGCAGGCCATTCAAGGGGAGGAAGTAAATAGGCAAGTTGTAGTTGTAGGGGATTCTATTATCAGAGGGATAGATAGTATCCTTTGTGAGCAGGATAGAGGGTCCCGCATGGTATGTTGCCTGCCCGGTGCTAGGGTGCGGGACATCTCTGATCGGCTTGAAAGGATATTGGAGAGGGAGGGGGAGGATCCAGTTGTTGTGGTCCATGCCGGTACCAACAACTTAGGCAAGTCTAGGAAAGAGGACCTATTTAGAGATTATAAAGAGTTAGGATTCAAATTAAAAAACAGGTCCTCAAGGGTCATAATCTCCGGATTACTGCCCGAGCCACGTGCAAATTGGCATAGGGAGGCAAGAATAAGGGAAGTTAACACGTGGCTGAAAGAGTGGTGTGGGAAAGAGGGGTTCCTTTTCATGGGACATTGGCATCAGTTTTGGGACAGGGGGGACCTATACCGTTGGGATGGTCTCCACCTGAACCGAGCTGGGACCAGTGTTCTGGCGAAAAGAGTAAATAGGGTGGTCAATAGGACTTTAAACTAGAGATTGGGGGGGGAAGGGAAAGTCAGGGAACCAAGAGGTGAAGGAATCAGTGGGAAGCGTAGCTGCTTAGGATTACAAAAAATCACGAAAAGACAGAGCTCAGGAGAGGTTACGATAGTCCCCATCTCACAAAATATGACACAGTGTATGGAAAGGCTCAGTAAACCAAGGTCCACCACACTAAGAAAACAAAAAGGGACAGTCAATAGGGAATTAAAGGTACTATATTTAAATGCCCGCAGTGTACGGAACAAGGTAGATGAGCTTGTGGCCCAGATTGTGACTGGCAGGTATGATGTGGTAGGCATCACAGAGACGTGGTTGCAGGGGGTTCAGGACTGGCAGACATCCAGGGATTTACAACCTATCAAAAAGACAGAGAGGTGGGTAGAGGGGGCGGGGTTGCCTTGTTAATTAGAAATGAAATTAAATCAATAGCACTAAACGACATAGGGTCAGACGATGTGGAGTCTGTGTGGGTAGAGTTGAGGAACCACAAAGGCAAAAAAACCATAATGGGAGTTATGTACAGGCCTCCTGACAGTGGTCAGGACCAGGGGCACAAAATGCACCACGAAATAGAAAGGGCATGTCAGAAAGGCAAGGTCACAGTGATCATGGGGGACTTCAATATGCAGGTGGACTGGGTAAATAATGTTGCCAGTGGACCCAAAGAAAGGGAATTCATTGAATGTTTACAGGATGGCTTTTTGGAACAGCTTGTGATGGAGCCCACGAGGGAACAGGCTATTCTGGACTTAGTGTTAGGTAATGAGCCAGAATTGATAAAAGATCTTAAAGTAAGGGAACACTTAGGAAGCAGTGATCATAATATGGTAGAATTCAGTCTGCAATTTGAAAGAAAGAAGGTAGAATCAGATGTAAAGGTTTTACAGTTAAATAAAGGTAATTACAGGCGCATGAGGGAGGAACTGACGAAAATCGACTGGAAGCAGAGCCTAGTGGGAAAGACAGTAGAACAGCAATGGCAGGAGTTTCTGGGAGTAATTGAGGACACAGTGCAGAGGTTCATCCCAAAGAAAAGAAAGGTTATCAGAGGGAGGATTAGGCAGCCATGGCTGACAAAGGAAGTCAGGGAATGCATCAAGGCAAAAGAGAGAGCCTATAATGTGGCAAAGAGTAGTGGGAAGTCAGAAGATTGGGAAGGCTACAAAAACAAACAGAGGATAACAAAGAGAGAAATAAGGAAGGAGAGGATCAAATATGAAGGTAGGCTAGCCAGTAACATTAGGAATGATAGTAAAAGTTTCTTTAAATACATTAAAAACAAACGAGAGGCAAAAGTAGACATTGGGCCGCTCCAAAATGACGCTGGTAATCTAGTGATGGGAGACAAGGAAATAGCTGAGGAACTTAATAAGTACTTTGCGTCAGTCTTCACAGTAGAAGACATGAGTAATATCCCAACAATTCAGGAAAGTCAGGGGGCAGAGTTGAATATGGTTGCCATCACAAAGGAGAAGGTGCTAGAGAAACTAAAAGGTCTGAAAATTGATAAATCTCCGGGCCCAGATGGGCTACATCCTAGAGTTCTAAAGGAGATAGCTGAAGACATAGTGGAGGCGTTAGTTATGATCTTTCAAAAGTCACTGGAATCAGGGAAAGTCCCAGAGGATTGGAAAATCGCTGTTGTAATCCCCCTGTTCAAGAAGGGAACAAGAAAAAAGATGGAAAATTATAGGCCAATTAGCCTAACCTCGGTTGTTGGCAAAATTCTAGAATCCATCGTTAAGGATGAGATTTCTAAATTCTTGGAAGTGCAGGGTCGGATTAGGACAAGTCAGCATGGATTTAGTAAGGGGAGGTCGTGCCTGACAAACCTGTTAGAGTTCTTTGAAGAGATAACAAATAGGTAAGACAAAGGAGAGCCAATGGATGTTATCTATCTTGACTTCCAAAAGGCCTTTGACAAGGTGCCTCACGGGAGACTGCTGAGTAAAATAAGGGCCCATGGTATTCGAGGCAAGGTACTAACATGGATTGACGATTGGCTGTCAGACAGAAGGCAGAGAGTTGGGATAAAAGGTTCTTTTTCGGAATGGCAACCGGTGACAAGTGGTGTCCCGCAGGGTTCAGTGTTGGGGCCACAGCTGTTCTCTTTATATATTAACGATCTAGATGATGGGACTGGGGGCATTCTGGCCAAGTTTGCCGATGATACAAAGATAGGTGGAGGGGCAGGTAGTATTGAGGAGGTGGGGAGGCTGCAGAAAGATTTAGACAGTTTAGGAGAATGGTCCAAGAAGTGGCTGATGAAATTCAACGTGGGCAAGTGCGAGGTCTTGCACTTTGGAAAAAAGAATAGAGGCATGGACTATTTTCTAAACGGTGACAAAATTCATAATGCTAAAGTGCAAAGGGACTTGGGAGTCCTAGTCCAGGATTCTCTAAAGGTAAACTTGCAGGTTGAGTCCGTAATTAAGAAAGCAAATGTAATGTTGTCATTTATCTCAAGAGGCTTGGAATATAAAAGCAGGGATGTACTTCTGAGACTTTATAAAGCACTAGTTAGGCCCCATTTAGAATACTGTGAGCAATTTTGGGCCCCATACCTCAGGAAGGACATACTGGCACTGGAGCGGGTCCAGCGGAGATTCACACGGATGATCCCAGGAATGGTAGGCCTAACATACGATGAACGTCTGAGGATCGTGGGATTATATTCATTGGAGTTTAGGAGGTTGAGGGGAGATCTAATAGAAACGTACAAGATAATGAATGGCTTGGATAGGATGGACGTAGGGAAGTTGTTTCCATTAGCAGGGGAGACTAGGACGCGGGGGCACAGCCTTAGAATAAAAGGGAGTCACTTTAGAACAGAGATGAGGAGAAATTTCTTCAGCCAGAGAGTGGTAGGTCTGTGGAATTCATTGCCACAGAGGGCGGTGGAGGCCGGGACATTGAGTGTCTTTAAGACAGAAATTGATAAATTCTTGATTTCTCGAGGAATTAAGGGCTATGGTGAGAGAGCGGGTAAATGGAGTTGAAATCAACCATGATTGAATGGTGGAGTGGACTCGATGGGCCGAATGGCCTTACTTCCACTCCTATGTCTTATGGTCTTATGGTCTTCAGGTGCGTCTCCTGAAGCATGGCCACGTCCGCCTTCAGCCCCTTCAAGTGCGTAAACACACGAGCCCGTTTGACCGGCCCATTCAGCCCCCTCACAGTCCAGGTTATCAGCCGGATCAGGGGGCTCCCTGCCTCCTCCCCCGCCGACTAGCCATAACCCTTCCTCTGCCCGCCACTTGCCCGCGCCCCCCCGCTCGGCCCGTTCCCCATGGCGGCAAACCCCCATCTCGACCCCCCCTGCATACTCCAGCTCCTTCCTGGCAATTCCAGCAGCAACCTGGTACCCCCCCCTAGCCGCGTTACTCCCTCCATAGTACTCCCGTAAGCCAGCTGACTCCTGCTGACCCCGGCAACTCCCGCCACTCCTCCGACCCCATCCATCGTGGGGCTACCCCTCCTCCCCAGTGCCCACCAGCAGGCTCTCCTCCTCCCCCTCCCGCTCTCACGCGGGAAAGAAAAAGCCCGCGCTTCTCAATTCCGACCCCGCCCCCATCAACCCTCAGCTCGGGAAAAAGCCTGCGCTTTCCACCTGCCCGACCCCGCCTCCTCTAAAGCAGCTCCCATTGTCGGCCCAATCCCCTCGCGGGGCCCCAGCCCCCTTCCCACCATCAGCTCCCCACACTGCGAGTCTACCCCCCTCCTCGAGCCCATCCACTGAACCCACGCAAGAAAAAAGTGCCCCACCCGCCCTGAAAATGACACAGAACCAGCATTAAACAGAAAACCCCCCCTCAGAAAATAACACAGTTACATACAGCACCCAACCCTCAGTTTGAGTCAAACTTCTTGGCCTGCACAAAGGCCCACGCTTCCTCCGGGGACTCAAAGTAAAAGTGTCGGTCCTTGTAGGTGACCCACAAACGCGCCGGCTGCAACATGCCAAACTTCACTCCTTTTCTGTGTAGCACCGCCTTCGTCCGGTTGTATCCGGCCCTCCGCTTAGCCACCTCCGCACTCCAGTCCTGGTAGATCCGTACCACCGCGTTCTCCCACCTGCTACTCCGCTCCTTCTTGGCCCACCTGAGCACACACTCCCGGTCAGCGAACCGGTGGAACCGCACCAGCACCGCCCGTGGCGGCTCATTCGTCTTGGGCCTCCTTGCCAGTATTTTGTGGGCCCCCTCCAGCTCCAGGGGCCCCCTGGAAGGACCCAGCTCCCATCAGCGAATTCAGCAGGATGACTACGTAGGCCCCCAGGTCTGACCCCTCCAGCCCCTCCGAAAGGGCCAGGATCCGCAAATATTTCCGCCTCGATCGGTTCTCCATCTCCTCGAACCGCTCCTGCCACTTTTATGGAGCGCCTCATGCATCTCCACCTTTACCGCGAGGGTTGAGGCCTCATCCTCTCTTTCAGAGGCTTGCTGTTGGATCTCCCGGATTGCCACCCCCTGGGCTGTCTGAGTCTCCAGCAGCTTGTCAATGGAAGCCTTCAACGGCTCTAGCAGCTCCGCTTTGTGCTCCCGAAAGCAGCGCTGGAGAGTCCTGATGCTCCTGCGCCCACTGCCTCCATGTCTCTAGGTCTCCGCCAGCCACCATCTTGTGCTTCTTCCCTCGCTTTTGCTTTGGCGCTGCCACCGCTATCCTGCTCGCCCCACTCCTGGTCCAGGCCATATACCGATGGGGAAATGCTGCTGACTCCTTCCCACATCGGGAACCGTCGAACAAGTACCGCTGGGGGCCCTAAAAAGAGCCCAAAAGTCCGTTCCTGGCGGGAGCTGCCGAACGTGCGGCTTAGCTCCGCATAGCCGCAACTGGAAGTCTCAGGAGAGCGATAGTTATAGTGGGCACAGATAGATCCTTCTATGAACGTGAGAGACTCCAGGATGGTATGTTGCCTCCTTGGTGTCAGGGTCAAGAATGACCCTGAACGAACACAGGACATCCTGAAGGGGGAGGGTGAACAGCCAGAGGTCGTCGTACACATAGGTACTAATGACATAAGCAGGAAGAGTGATGAGGTCCTGCAGAAGGAGTTCAGGGAGTTAGGTAATAAGCTAAAAAGCAGGACCTCTAGGGTTGCAAACTCAGGATTACTCCCTGTGCCACGTGACAGTGAGGCTAGAAATAAGAGGATAGTGCAGCTAAATACGTGGCTAAACTGGTGGTATAGGAGGGAGGTTTTCAGATTTCTGGACCACTGGGATTCCTTCCGGGGCAGGTGTGACCTGTACAAAAAAGGATGGGGTTGCATCTAAACTGCTCCCAATATCCTGGCTGGGAGGTTTGCTAGAGTCACTCAGGAGGAATTAAACCAGCATGGCAGGGGAGTGGGAACCAGAGTGTTAACTTAGAAAGTGTAATTGAAGGAGAAATAGAGAACAAAAATAAGAGAACCACATCTCCCAGTCTGCTCAAACGCAGTGGTTTTAAATGTATTTGTTCCCATGCCAGAAGTATAGCAGGTAAGGCAGATGAACTTAGAGCACTTATCAGTACTTGGAATTGTGATGTGGCTATCACAGAAATGTGGTTAAAGGAAGGGCAGGATTGGCAGCTGACTGTTGGGGGATACAGATGCTTCAGGGTAGAAGGGGAATGTAAAAGGGGTGGGGGGTAGCATTACTGGTTAAGGAGGGGATAGCATGGTGGCACAGTAGTTAGCACTGCTGCCTCACGGCACCGAGATCCCAGGTTCAATTCTGGCTCTGGGTCACTGTCCATATGGAGTTTGCACATTCTCCCCGTGTCTGCGTGGATTTCGCCCCACAACCCAAAGATGTGCAGGTTAGGTGAATTGGGCACGCTAAATTGCCCCTTAATTGGAAAAAATGAATTGGGAATTCCAAATTCATTTAACCCTCGCGTTAAGGTGCTAAACTGGGGAAAGGCACCAGGAATATTAGACAGGAATTGAAGAATTTGGATTGGGTGCGGTTGTCGGAGGACAAATCAACATCGGACATGTGGGAGTCTTTCATGCAACAGTTGATTAGGATTCAGGAAAGTCATGTTCCTGAGAACGACGGATAAGTATGGGAAGTTTAGGGAGCTTTGGACAACAAGGAATGTTGTGAATCTCGCCAAAAAGAAAAAGGAGGTTTTTGTGCGGTCTAGAAGGGTGGGGACAGTTAAAACGCTTGAGTATAAAGAAAGTAGGAAGGTGCTTAAGTGGGAAATTAGGAGGGCTAGCAGGGTTCATGAAAGGTCCTTGGCAAGTAGGATTAAGATGAATCCCAAAGCTCTTTATTCATATGTGAAAAGCAAGAGGGTGGCCAGGGAAAGGATTGGACCACTTAAGGACAGTGGAGGGAATCTATGTGTTGAACCAGAGGAAATGGGCGAGGTACTAAATGAGTATTTTGCATCAGTGTTCACCAAAACAAAGGACTTTGTGGAAGATGATTCTTGGGCAGGGTGTGTGGACAGTGGGCCATGTTGACATCGAAAAGGAGGAGATATTGGGTCTTTTAAAAGATATTAAGGTAGTTAAGTCTCCTGGGTCGGATGGGATTTGCCCCAGAATACTGAAGGAAGCAAGGGAAGAAATTGCTGGGGCCTTGACTGACATCCTTGTATCCTCATTGGCTATAGGTGAGATCCCAGAGGACTGGAGAATAGCTAATGTGGTACCGCTGTTTAAGAAAGGTAGCAGGACACCTGGGGGTGCAGGTTGCCCGGGAGTGGGGGGGGGGGGGGGGGCTCCACAAGTACAACATTTCTAGTTTGGTGGGGAGAGTGGAAGCTGATCTGGCAAGGTGGGATGGTCTCCTTCTATCACTGGTGGGTCGGGTACAGGCGGTTAAAATGAATGTGTTGCTGTGATTTCTGTTTATTTTTCAATGCCTGCCGATTTTCCTGCCAAAGGCTTTTTTCAGAGAGATTGAGGGAAGGATTACTTCATTCATATGGGGAGGGAAGGTGGCCAGAGTTAGAAAGGTGGTGCTACAGAGGGGAAGGCAGGCAGGGGGTTTGTGTCTTCCGAACCTGATATATTACTACTGGCCGGAAAATGTGGAGAAGGTGCGGAGCTGGGTCAGAGGGGTTGATTCCCAGTGGGTAAGAATTGAGGAGAGTTTGTGCAGGGTGTCGGGATTGAAAGCACTAGCAACAGTGCTGCTCCTGATAGCCCCGGGGAAATACCCGAGGAGTCCGGTAATACTAGCTTCATTGAGAATTTGGAGGCAGTTTCGGCAACACTTTGGGTTGGAGGCAGGATCAAGGGAAATGCCGATCTGGGGGAAACCACAAATTTGAGCCAGGGAGGTGGGATGGAAATTTTCGGAAATGGGAGGAGAAGGAGATTAAGTCACGAAAAGATGGAGCCGGTGGCGGCGATGACGTAGGAAGCCGCACATTTGGGAGCTCCCGTTTTAAACTGACTTTTCGGCTCTTTTTAGAGCCCAAAATGGAAATTTTTCGACGTCTCCCGGTGGGAGAAGGTGTGCTGATCGACTTTACCCGCAGTCCATGACTCGAACTCGGAGTGGAAAGGGGGAAAAAACGGCAGCAGCTCCCCAGAAAAAACGGGGGAAGGAATCCAAGATGGCGGTCGGCGGAGCTCCAGAGGAGTGGAAGCAGTGGGCCCTGGAGCAACAAGCTGCTCTCCTGCGCTGTTTTGCAGACTTCAAGGCTGTGGTACTGAGCTCTCTGCAGGAAACGAACAGAAGGCTCTCGGAGATTCAGACGACCCAGGGTGCTGCCATCAAGGAGTTGCAGACGCAGGCCACTGAACGAGAGGAGGAGGCCGGGATCCTCGTGAGTAAGGTGGAGGGACACGAGGCACTCCACAAGAAGTGGCAGGAACACTTCGAGGAGCTTGATCAACGCATGAGGCGGAAAAATCTGCGGATCTTGGGCCTTGCGGAGGGGCTGGAGGGGTCGGACCTGACAACCTACGTGGCTACGATGCTGAACTCGCTAGTGGGGGCCGGGTCTTTCCATCTGCCCTTGGAGCTGGAGGGAGCACACAGAGTACTGGCCAGGAGGCCTAAGGAGAATGAACCCCCGCGTGCGGTGCTGGTGAGGTTCCACCGGTTCAGTGATCGGGAGTGTGTGCTGCGCTGGGCCAAGAAGGTGAAGAGCAGCAATTGGGAGAATGGGGTAGTACAGATCTACCAGGATTGGAGTGCGTAGGTGGCTAAGCGGCGGTCCGGATTTAATCGGACGAAAGAGGTGCTTTAGAGGAAAAAGATAAAGTTCGGAATGTTGCAGCCCGCGCGCCTGTGGGTAACTTATTCTGACCGGCATTATTATTTTGATTCCCCGGAGGAGGCGTGGGCCTTCGTGCGGACGGAGAAACTGGACTTGAACTAGGGGTTGGGGGTTGCGGGGTCGGTTGTAATACTTTATTGCTGGATTCTGCTGTTGCTGTGTTCTCTTTTTTTTTGTACTCTTGCAATTTTGATAGGGTTATTTATCGGGGTGTTGTTCTGTTATTTTTTTTGCTGTGGGGCATTGTATGAGTTTTGTATCTTGCGGGGAGCCGGGTTGGGGGGGTTTGTTGTATTCTATGTCGGGTTGGGGGTATGGAGTGGGGCTGGTATTTGGGAGCTGCGTCAGAAGGGTGTGGTGGGCAGTGCAAAAGCGCGGGCTTTCCTCTGGTTTCCCGCGCTGCGGGGCTGGGGGGTGGAGACGATGATGGGGGGAGGCGGGGCTTTAACTGGTTCTTCCCCGCGGTGGAGCGGTGCCTGGAGGAGGGATAGATTGGGGGATGATCCCACTTTGGGAGGGGTCGGGTTATTGGCGGGAGTTTCCGGGGTCAGCAGAAGTTAGCTGACCCACAGAAGTACAGTGGAGGACGGTTCGCGGCTAGAAGGGTTCCTAGCCCGGGGGGGGGGGGGGGGGGGGGGGGGGGGGGGGGGGGGGAAAGGGGAATACTGGGTTGCTGCTGGTAGGGTCAGGAAGGAGCTGGTGGGGGCTGGGGGGAACAGAGGTGAGGTGTTGTCGCTGTGGGGACTGGGTCGGGCAGGGGGTGCTGGCCTGGGGCGGGCAGTCGACGGGCTATGGCTAGTCGACGGGGGAGGGGGGGCGGGACGCCCTCTGATTCGGTTGGTCACCTGGAATGCGAGAGGATTGAATGGGCCGGTGAAGCGGTCGAGGGTACTTGCTCATCTGAAGGGGCTAAAGGCAGATGTGGCAATGCTTCAGGAGACCCACCTGAAGGTGGCGGACCAGGTCCGTCTGAGGAAGGGATGGGTGGGGCAGGTTTCCCACTCTTGGTTGGATGTGAAGAACCGGGGAGTGGCGATTCTGGTGGGGAAAAATGTGTTGTTTGAGGCATCGGAGGTGGTGGCGGATAAGGGGGGTAGGTATGTTATGGTTAGGGGCAGGCTACAAGGAGAGAAGGTGGTACTTGCTAGTGTGTATGCCCCAAATTGGGACGATGCGGGCTTTATGAGGCGTATGTTGGGACGGGTCCCGGATCTGGAGGCGGGAGGTCTGATCATTGGGGGGGGGGGGGGGGAGGGGGACTTCAATACGGTGTTTGATCCTTCACTGGATCGGTCCAGCCATAGGACGGGTAGGAGGCCGGCGGCGGCCAAGGTACTGAGGGTTTATGGACCAGATGGGTGGGGTGGATCCGAGTTTTGTGGTTTGTGAGGCCGAGGGCACGGGAGTACTCTTTCTTCTCCCACGTACATAGGGTCTACTCTCGGATTGACTTCTTCGTGGTGAGTAGGGGACTGATCCCGAGAGTGGAGGAGGCCGAGTATTCAGCCATTGCAATCTCCGACCACGCTCCGCATTGGATAGAGTTGGAGATGGGGGAGGTGCGGGACCAGCGCCCATTGTGGCGGTTGGATGTGGGGTTGTTGGCAGAGGAGGAGGTGTGTAGGAGGGTCCGGGCAAGTATTGAGGGGTACCTCGAGGTGAATGATACGGGGGAGGTTCAGGTGGGGGTGGTCTGGGAAGCCCTGAAGGCAATGATTCGTGGGGAGCTGATATCCATCCAGGCACACAGGGAGAGGAGCGAGAGGAGTGAGAGGGATAGACTGGTGGGAAAGATGCTGGAGGTAGACAGGAGGTACGCAGAGGCACCAGAGGAGGGACTGTTGGGGGAGAGGCGCAGCCTGCAGGCTAAATTTGATTTGCTGACCACTAGAAAGGCGGAGGCACAGTGGAGGAAGGCACAAGGGGCAGTGTACGAACATGGTGAAAAGGCGAGTAGGATGCTGGCTCATCAGCTCCGCAAGCGGGATGCGGCTAAGGAAATTGCTGGAGTGAGAGACAAGAGTGGGAATGTGGTGCGGAAGGGGGTAGAGGTGAATGAGGTCTTCATGGACTTTTACGGGGAACTGTACCGGTCGGAGCCAACGGGGGAGAGGAGGGGAATGGAGAGGTTCCTCGACGGGCTTGCTTTCCAGAAGGTGCAGGAGGAGCAGGTGGAGGGATTGGGTGCGCCGATTGAGCTGGAGGAGCTAGTTAAGGGGATCGGGCAGATGCAGTCAGGGCAGGCACCGGGGCTGGATGGGTTCCCGGTGGAATTTTATAAAAAGTTTGTGGACCTAGTGGGCCCCTTGCTGGTGCGGACACTTAATGAAGCGTGGGAAGGGGGGACTTTGCCCCCGACGATGTCGCGGGCGCTGATCTCATTAATTTTAAAGAGGGACAAGGACCCCCAGCAGTGTGGTTCATACAGGCCCATATCTCTCCTCAACGTAGATGCCAAGGTGCTGGCAAAAATCTTGGCCACCAGGATAGAGGACTGTGTGCCAGGGGTTGTGCACGAGGACCAGACAGATTTTGTGAAGGGTAGGCAGCTGAACACGAATGTGCGGAGATTGTTGAATGTCATCATGATGCCGGCGATTGAGGGGGAGGCAGAGATAGTGGTGGCGCTGGATGCGGAGAAGGCCTTCGATAGAGTGGAGTGGGGGTACTTATGGGAGGTGTTGGGGAGGTTTGGATTTGGTGAAGGGTTCATTAAATGGGTAAGGCTGCTATATGAGGCCCCGATGGCGTGCGTGGCCACGAATGGGAGGAGGTCGGAGTACTTCTGGCTTTACCGAGGGACCAGGCAGGGTTGCCCCCTGTCCCCCTTGTTGTTTGCACTGGCAATCGAGCCGCTGGCAATGGCGTTGAGGGATTCAGAGAGGTGGAGAGGTTTGGTGCGAGGTGGGGAGGAACATAGGGTGTCGTTGTATGCCGATGACCTGTTACTGTATGTGGCGGACCCGGTGGGAGGGATGCTGGGGGTGATGGAGCTGCTAGCTGAGTTTGGGACCTTTTCAGGTTATAAACTAAATTTAGGCAAGAGTGAGGTGTTTGTGGTGCACCCTGGAGACCAGGAGGAAGGATTTGGTAGGCTCCCGCTTAGGCGGTCAGGGGAGAGCTTTCGGTACCTGGGGGTGCAGGTGGCCAGGGACTGGGGGACTCTTCACAAACATAATTTCACCAGACTTATAGATCAGATGGAGGAGGAGTTCAAGAGGTGGGACATGCTGCCATTGTCGTTGGCGGGGAGGGTGTAGTCCGTCAAAATGACGGTACTTCCGAGGTTCTTGTTCCTCTTTCAGTGCCTGCCCATCTTTATCCCCAGGGCCTTCTTTAGGAGAGTGACTAGCAGTATTTTGAGCTTTGTGTGGGCACATGGGACTCCGAGAGTGAAGAGGGTGTTCCTGGAGCGAGGGAGGGATAGAGGCGGGCTGGCGCTGCCCAACCTTCTGGGGTACTATTGGGCGGCCAATGTGTCAATGGTGCGTAAATGGGTGATGGAGGGGGGAGGGGCGGCTTGGAAAAGAAAGGAGATGGTGTCATGTAGAGGTACGAGCCTGGGTGCCATGGTAACGGCGCCGTTTCCGCTCTCCCCTAAGAGGTTTACCACGAGCCCCGTGGTGGCGGCGACCCTAAGAATCTGGGGACAGTGGAGACGGCATCGGGGGGAAACGGGGCTCGATGGAGGCCACATTGGGTGGCAATCATCGGTTCATCCCAGGGAACAGGGATGGGGGATTTAGGGGGTGGCAAAGGGTGGGCATCAGTAAATTGAGGGACCTGTTTATTGGTGGGAGGTTTGCGGGCCTGGGGGAACTGGAAGATGAATTTGGGCTTCCCCAAGGGAACATGTTCAGATACTTGCGGGTAAAGGCGTTTTCTAGGCGACAGGTAGAGGGATTCCCTTTGCTGCCCTCGCGGGGGACGATGGACAGAGTGCTTTCGGGGGTGTGGGTCGGAGAGGGGAAGGTGTCTGACATCTATAAGGTAATGCAGGAGGTGGAGGAGTCCTCAGTGGAGGAGCTGAAGGCTAAATGGGAGGATGAACTCGGGGAGCAGATAGAGGATGGAACTTGGGCGGATGCCTTGGAGAGAGTCAACTCTTCCTCCTCATGTGCGAGGCTTAGTCTCATCCAATTTAAGGTGCTGCACCGGGCCCACATGTCCGGGACTAGGATGTGCAGGTTCTTTGGGGGTGAGGCCAGGTGCACCAGATATTTGGGGAGTCCAGCGAACCACGCCCATATGTTCTGGGCATGCCCAGCACTGGAAGAATTCTGGAAGGGAGTGGCGGGGACGGTGTCGAGGGTGGTTGGATCCAGGGTCAAACCAGGGTGAGGACTCGCGATTTTTGGAGTTGCGGTAGAGCCGGGAGTGCAGGAGGCGAAAGAGGCCGGTGTCCTGGCCTTTGCATCCCTAGTAGCCCGACGAAGGATCTTGTTACAGTGGAGGGATTCGAGGCCCCCAAGTGTGGAGACCTGGATCAGTGATATGGAGGGATTTATAAAATTGGAAAGGGTAAAATTTGCCCTGAGAGGATCAATACAAGGGTTCTATAAACGATGGCAGCCTTTTCTGGACTTCCTGGCTCAAAGATAGGTATCTTGGTCAATGGCAGCAGCAACCCGGGGGGGGGGGGGGGGGGGGTAAGGGGTGCTAATATTATTGTTATTTTTGGTATTTTATTATGGTTCGTTGTATAAATTCAAAATTTTTCAATAAAAATTATTTTTTTTAAAAAGTCGCGAAAAGATTTGTTTCTTAGGGGTTGGTTTGCAGGATTGAAGGAGCTGGAAGCAAAGTATGGGTTGGAGCAGGGGGAAATGTTTAGATACATGCAGGTTTGAGATTTTGCCCGAAAGGAGATACAGAGCTTCCCGGTGGAGCCGGCGTCCACATTGCTGGAGGAGGTGCTGACGACAGGGGACTGAGAAGGGGGTAGTGTCAGAATTTACGGAGCTATTTTGGAAAAGGAGAAGGTACCACTGGAAGGGATCAAAGCAAAGTAGGAGGAAGAGTTGGGAGAGGATATGGAGGAGGGGTTCTGATGTGAGGTGCTCCACAGAGTGAATGCCTCCACCTCGTGCGCAAGGTTGGGGCTGATACAGCTGAAAGTGGTATACAGAGCACACCTCACGAGGGCGAGGATGAGCTGATTCTTTGAAGATGTGTGTGAACGTTGGCGGGGGGGGGGGGGGGGCGGTGGGGGCGCCGCCGCTAATCACGTTCATATGTTTTGGTCCTGTCCATAGCTAGAGGATTACTGGAAGGAGGTTTTTAGGGTATTTTCTAAAGTGGTTCACGTGAAACTGGACCCAGACCCCCCCCCGGGAGGCCATATTCGGGGTGTCGGACCAGCCAGGGTTGGAAACGGATGCAGAGGCAGATGTTGTAGCCTTCACCTCATTGATCGCCTGAAGGCGGATCCTGATAGGTTGGAGAGCAACCTCTCCACCCTGTGCCCTGGCGTGGCAGGGGACCTGTTGGAATTCATTTTTTTAAAGACAATTTTATTGAGGTATTTTTGGTATATAAAACAATGACCTTGTATAGTACTGTACAAAGGGAAAAGCAGGTAATGCATAGTACAAACTACAACTCCGTTCTTGCAGGGACCTGCCTAAACCACCCCCAACTCTTCACTACCCTAGACCCCCATGCCCCACTGACGATTAATTCTCCGCGAAGAAGTCAATGAATGGCTGCCACCTCCGGGCGAACCCCGATAGCGAACCTCTCAAGGCGAACTTTACCTTTTCTAGACCGAGAAAGCTCACCATGTCCGATAGCCATGCTTCGGTCTTCGGGGGCTTTGAGTCCCTCCATGCCAACAGTATTCGTCGCTGGGCTACAAGGGAAGCAGAGGCCAAGACGTCGGCGTCCTCCTCCTGGACTCCTGGGTCCTCCCGACACTCCAAAGATTGCCACCTCAGGACTCATTACCTCCCCAGTTTTTCAAAACCCGGAACATGATGTCCGCTAATCCCTGCCAGTACCCCCTGAGTCTAGGGCACGACCAGAAAATGTGCACATGATTAGCCGGCCCACCAGCTCATCTGGCACACTTGTCCTCCAGCTCGAAGAATTTACTCATCCAGGCCACCGTCATGTGGGCCCGGTGCATGACCTTAAACTGGATAAGACTGAGCCTGGCGCATGTTGCGGTCGTGTTTACTCTACCCAGAGCTTCTGCCCAAATACCGTCCTCCATCTCCCCCCCCGAGCTCCTTCTCCCACTTAAGCTTCAGGTCCTCAGTCTGTTTATCCTCTGCTCTCATTAGCTCTTTGTAAATATCTGAGACGCTACCCTCACCAACCTTTCCCCTAGAAATTACCCTGTCCTGCCTTCCCTTTGGCGGGAGGCGTGGGAAGGATGGCACCAGTCTGCGCACGAAATCCCGCACCAGTAAGTATCTAATGTTATTCCCTCCCACCAGCCCAAACTTCTCCTCCAACGCCTTCATGCTCGGGAAGCTTCCTTCCAAGAACAGATCACCCACCCTCGCAATCCCCACCCTCCATCACAGTCGATACCCACCGTCCATGTTCCCCGGGGCAAATTGTTGATTGCTGCAGATTGGGGTCCACACCGATGCTCTCACTTCCCCTATATGCCTCCTCCACTGACCCCAGATCCGCAGAGCTGCCGCCACTATAGGGCTGGTGGAGTACCACGCCGGCGGGAATGGCAGGGGCGTCGTAACCAGGGCTGCCAAACTGGTGCCCCTGCATGAAGCAGCCTCCACCCGCTCCCAAACCAACCCCGTGCCCACCATCCATTTCCTTATCATCGGTATGTTGGCTGCCCAGTAGTAGTTGCTAAAGTTCGGCAACGCCAGGCCCCCCTCCCCTCTGCTCCTTTTGAGCATCACCTTCCTCACTCGCGCGGTCTTCCCTGCCCAGACAAATCCCAGGATAATTTTATTCAGCCTCTTAAAGAAGGACCTCGGGATGAAAATGGGGAGACACTGAAATATGAACAAGAATCTCGGAAGAATCGTCATCTTAAAGTCTGCACCCTCCCCGCTCATGACAGAGGGAGCGCATCCCAACTCCGAACCTCCTCCCTCACTCGTTCCACCAACCGGGACAGGTTGAGCTTATGCAACCTGCTGTTGGAATTCTTGACTCTTGAGAAGGTTCAAGTTTGAACTGAGGGGAAGGATGGAGGTGTTCTACAATTCATGGGCATTATTTATTATGCACTTTCAAGAACTGGATAACATCGAACATTAGTTGGGGGGAGGGGGGCTGTGTGTGTTAATGGCAACTGGGTGATACCTAATTCCTTTTCGTCATTTGTTTGAAATGCAGGCTAATGTTTGGGGTTTGGTGGGAGGATGGGATCGTTGTTATTGATATGGGGATTGACATATGTCACTGATTATTGTTTATTGTTGGTGGGTGCAAATTTGGGAGAAAATGTGAAAAAGGAGAATAAAAAATATTTTTAAAAAAAGAAACGTAGCAGGGATAATCCTAGAAACTATAGGTCGGTGAGCCTCATGTCTGTAGTAGGTAAATTATTGGAGAGAATTCTCAGGACAGGATTTATACCCATTTGGAAACAAATGACTCATTAAAGATAGCATGGTTTTGTGAAGGGGATGTCGTGCCTCACTAACTTGATCGAGTTTTTTGAGGAGGTGATTGATGAGGGGAGGGTGGTAGATGTTGTTTACATGGACTTCAGTAAAGCCTTTGACAATGTGCCTCATAGCAGACTGGTACAAAAGGTGAAGTCACACGGGATCAGAGATGAGGTGGTAAGATGGATACAGAACTGGCTCGGTCACAGAAGGCAAAGGATAGCAGTAGAAGTGTGTTTTTCTGAATGGAAGGTTGTGACTAGTGGGATCTGTGCTGGGGCCTCTGTTGTTTGTAGTATACATAAACAATTTTGAGGAAAATATAGCTGGTCTGATTATTTAAAGTTCACGGATGACACCAAGGTTGGTGGAGTGGCAGACTGTGTTGAGGATTGTCAGAGTACACAGATGCACGTAGATAGTTTGGAGACTTGGGCAGAGAAATGGCAAATAGAGTTTAATCCGGTCAAATGTGAAGTAATGCATTTTGGTAGGTCTTATATAGAGGGGAAATATACTGCAAATGGCAAAACTCTTAGGAATATAGAAAGTCAGAGAGATCTGGGCGTGCAGGTCCACAGATCTTTGAAAGTGGGCAAGTAGTCAAAAAAGCATATGGAATGCCTGCCTTCATGAGACGGGGCATCCAGTATAAAAACTAGTAAGTCATGCTGCAGTGTATAGAACCTTGGCATGGCCACACTTGGAATATTGTGCATAATTCTGGTCGCCACAGTACCAGAAGAATGTGGATGCTTTGGAGAAGGTGCAGAAGAGGTTTACCAGGATGTTGCCTGGTCTGGAGAGTGTTAGCTATGCGAAGAGACTGAATAGACTCGGACTGTTTTAATTAGAACGATGGGAGGTTGAGGGGTGTTATAGAGGTCTACAAGATTATGAGGGTCATGGATAGAATGGATGGGCAGGCACTCTTTCCCGGGGTGGAGGGATCAGTCACCAAGGGGCATAAGTTTAAAGTCCGTAGGGCAAAGTTTAGGGGAGATATGTGAGGCAGTTTTTTTTATGCAGACCGTGGTGAGTACCTGGAATGCGTTGCCAGGGGAGGTTGTGGAAGCAGATACAATAATGGCATTCAAAAGGCATCTTGAGAAATACATGGATAGGATGTGTATGGGGTTTTTGGCAAAGGTTAGTATCATGACCGGTACAGGCTTGGAGGGCCGAAGGGCCTGTTCCTGTGCTGTATTGTTCTTTGTTGCTGTTTCACTTTTCTGTCGTATAAAATAAGCATCTATCAGGTGATGTTAGAAACTTCATGCAAAGGGATTAAGTATCATACCAACGAAATTGAATATTGCATGTCATTGAAACAACAATTCACATGTGTGTAGTGGTTTTGAAGGTATTAAAGCATCACTGGGTGCTTCAAAGGAACCAATTTGAGTCAAATGTGCCATTAAGGAGGTATTAAGGCAGGTGACCAGAAGGTTGATTAAAGAGTAGGTTTTGAGGATCACCCTTTTTGATGATGAGGCTAAGGGAGAGAATTCCAGAGCTTAGATGCCCAGTAATTGTGATGACAGCCACAAATGGTGCGACAATGAAAACTGGGGTGTATAAGAACCTAGAATTGAAGGAGCACAGAAATCTTAGATGATTTTAGGGCTGGAAGAAGTTACAGAGATAAGGAGGGAAAGAGCCACTTGTATGGATCAATATGTTCACTTTTGATTGTAAGACCACATACCCAGAACATTAAGTCTGTTAAATTGAAAGAAGTTCAATTAAATCACCGGTTCATACCATAGAGCCATTGGCGATGGTTCTTAGGGGGGCGGCGGAGTGGCAGGGGATTATGAGGGGACAGAGGGAGCATCAGGTGTCTATCTATGCTGATGACCTCTTACTGTATGTTTTGGATCCGTTTAGAGTATGGGAAGGATTATAGGCCTGCTGGGAAGGTTTGGAGGGTTCTTGGGGTTCAAGAATGTAGTGAAAAGTGAGGTTTTCCTGGTGAATGAGCTGGCACAGCGGGCTAATTTAGGGGGGAGCCCATTTAGGTTAGCGAGGGACAGGTTTAGCTTTTGGGGATTCAGGTAGCGAGTGAATGGACGGAGTTCCATAAGTGGAACTTAACGAAGTTGGTGGAAGAGGCCAGGGAAGATCTTAAGAGGTGGGATACACTACTAACGTTGGCTCGGAGGGTCCAAGTGATGAAAATTAATATTCTGCCGAGCTTAATGTTTATTTTTCAGGCTGTTCTGATCTTTATACCAAAAGTCTTTTTTCGGAAAGTGGACACGCTCATTTTGTACTTTGTATGGGTGGGGAAGGTGCTGGGGGTGGGGAGGACCCTGCTGCAGAGGCAAAGGCAGCAGGGTGGGGGGGGGGGGGGGGGGGGGGGGGGGGTTAGCATTGCCGAACTTGCTTCATTTTTATTTGATTTTAAAATTTAGATTACCTGATTATTTATTTTTTCCAATTAAGGGGCAATTTAGTGTGGCCAATCCACCTACCCTACACATCTTTGGGTTGTGGAGGTGAAACCCATGCAAACACCGGGAGAATGTGCAAACTCCACATGGACAGTGACTCAGGTCCTCGGTGTCGTAGTCCCAGTGCTAACCACTGCACCACCGCGCTGCCTTTGCTTCATTATTATTGGGCGGTGAATGTGGACAAGGTGCGACGGTGTTGGGAAGGAGAAGGGGTAGAGTGTGTTAGGATGGAAGATCAGTCTTGTAAGGGAACTAGTTTGAGGTCTATGGCCACGGTAGCATTGCCAATGGCTCTGAGTAGGTATTCAGGGAGCCTGGTGATTCAGTCCATGGTGAAGATACGGAATCAGTTGAGGAGACATTTTAGGGTAGAAGGGATGTCGGTGTTAACGCTGCTGTGCGAGAATCATGGGTTTGTGCCAGGGGGGATGGATTGTGTTTACAGGAGATGGTAGTGTTTACAGGGGGTGGAGGGAAGTGGGACTGGTCAAGGTGAGGGATTTGTATTTGAAGGAAGGGTTCGCCAGTCTAGAGGAACTAAGGGAGAGGGTAGAACTGCCAAGGTGGAGTGAGTTCAGGTATCTGCAGGTTTGCACAAAAGGTTTGGAGGGGGTTCCTTAGGTTGCCGGGTACATCCTGCTGGAGCGACTGGATGTGGAAGGGGAGGAAAGAATTGGGAATATATACAAGTGGATGGGGGAGTGGGTGGTGAAAATCAAGGAGAAATGGGAAGCGGAGTTGGGAGGGGAGATCAATTGGGGAGCATGTAGTGAGGCACTGCGTAGGGCAAATGGGACCTCCTCATGTGCAAGGATGAGCCTGATACAGTTTAAGATGGTACACAGGATGCATATGACTCGGGCAAGAATGAGTGGGTTCTTTCAGGGGGTAGCAGATGAGTGTGAGAGTTGTGAGCGGGGCCAGTGAATCACACGCACATGTTTTGGGGTTGTGAAAAATTGGGAAGATTCTGGGCGGGAGTGTTCGTGATCTTAGTCAGTATAGTGGAGGAGGAGGTGGACCAGGACCCTTTGGTGGCAATATTTGGGGTCTCAGAGAAGCCGGAGCTCATGGAGAGGAGGAAGACCAATGTCTTGGCCTTCGTCTCTCTGATTGCATGGTGGCGAATTTTGCTGGAGTGGCGGTCGGCATTGCCACCATGGGTAGCGGCTTGGTTGGGTGACCTGTATGACTTCCTGCTATTAGAGAAGATAAAGTATGAGTTAAGGGGATTTGAGGAAAGGTGGGGGATGTTTGTGACCGTGTTTGAGGGGCTGTTTGACGTGGGGGAGGGTGGGGTGAAAAAGGGGGGAAATCTGTACAGACTGTATAGTTGATTGTTGGGTTGCATGTTTCCCGGGGTGTTTGTTCGCTGGAACCTGTTTTGATACATGTTTATAATAAAATACATTTAAAAAAAGGATGCCATTGGTCCAGGGGGTAGTGGATAGCATGCATGTTGTCCTGCGCTCACCTGGCCATTTGGGAGTGCCCTACGTTAACAGCAGGGGGTTCCACTCCCTCACATACAGCTCGTGTGTGACCACCACATGAAGATCACGCTTTCCGGGGAGCATTCACGACAGCTACACCTGGAGCAGTCGGTCATCCCCGGCCTCTTCGAGGACCACCCCAGGTTGGGCGGCTGGCTCTTGAGGGATAAGGGGTGCCCGCTGGGGACCTAGTTAATGACGCCAGTACGGAGGTCGGAGACCGGTGCTGAGACCCGGTACAACGAGGCTCATGTGGCCACCTGGGCTGTGATTGAGCGGTACATTGGACTCCTCATGATGCGGTTCTGATGCCTCGACCACTCCAGTGGTGCACTCCAGTACCCTCACCGGAGAGTCGCCCGCTTTGTGGTAGTCTGCTGTGTCCTCCACAACCTCGTACAGCAGTGGGGTGACGAGATGGAGGTTTGTAATGAGAAACGTGGCCACCTCCGAGGAGGAGGACCAGGATGATGAGGCGGTGCCAGACCAGCAGGGGCTGGAGAACGAGCCCAGGGAGAAACCGGAGGCTACAGGGCTGGCGGCAGCGGCGAGAGTCCAGCAAGCCCCGAGGGCCAGGGAGGCCCTCATACTTACCCGATTAACTTAGGATGTGGCCTTGTCTGCCATCGCTATCTTACCCACCCACCCACCCACCCCCCCCTTCTCCCACCCTCTCTGGGTATGCGTTACATCACTCCAGGGTGCTGGGACTGTGTCGGCACCATCAGCGGGGTGATGATAACCTAGAGAGAACTGAGCGCTAGTGCGTCTTAATCTATGCCGTAGCCTGACCCCTGACTGTCTGCTGAGTGCTCACTCACACCCATCACCTGCACGCGGTGTGCCCGGGGAGGGAGGTGATGCCTGGAGAGATGGGCCAAGGATTCGGAGGTCAGCCTGCATTGCAGAAGAAAGTCATACTAGTTGTGCACAAGGGGGTTTATTGTGTTTTACAATTCCCCAATCACCCGATGGTGCCGCCCCCTTGCCCACCCCCACTTGCCCCACCCCTTCCCCGGTGCCCTCAGTGATCGTCGATGTGCTTTACCTTCCTAGCTCTACCACTACATCAAGGTGTGCATCAGACATGGAGGCAGCCAGCTGCTTACCTCATCCCGTGGCCTTCGATGATGCTGACTGGTGTCCTCTGGGGCCGGAGCGCCCCTGCGTACTTGTTGTGGCAGATGCACAGCCGTGCTGCCCTATTCTGGGGGCTGACTGTGAGATGATGTCTCATCAGAGAGGTGGAACTCCGGGGAACTGATGGCCACCGTCCCCATGCCACGGGACGGGTCTGGGTTGGCAACCAGCGCCCCCTCCTCCCGGTCGGTGCCTATAGGGCCCCCGGGTTCACCTTGGGTTGGAGGAGCAGCTGGTTCATGCCCTGGCTACCCCTGCATCATGGCTCTGCCAGTTCTGGCGGCTCTCCTTGGTCTGCATCATCGTGTCGACGACTCGGCGATGCTCCTCAATGACTGGGACATGCTCTGCAGTACGTCGGCACACAGCGTCTCGGCCATTCCCATCTGAGAGCGGGACATGTCTCGCAGAACCACATCAAGGTCAGCCTGGCATTGAGTAACATCCCCCAGCGAGACGGATATTTTCCCAAGACCCTCAGCCATGACTGCCACTGACTGCACAACGCCTTGGACACCTTTGCTAATGGTGCTGACGTTGTGCTGCAGGCTCTCCACTGCAGTTGCCACCCTAGCAGTGTTAGCCTCGGTGGTCGCATGAAGAGTTGGGGGATGGATGCTCGCATGGGGGCGGAAAGTTCTCGGGGGGCGGGATGGAGGGTGTTGGCGTTGGTGTCTACTCACTTGTCCTGCCATGTGTAGGCCGTTCTCCTTTTTCTGGCTCTGGAGGCCAGTCCTCCTGGTCACCTCATCCCAGGCAGCACTGACTGGCCTGTGGCTGAACCTCCGGGACCCTTGGCGAAACAGGTCATCTCTCCTAGCCGCCACTGTATCTAGGAGCCTCCCCAGATCTGCATCCCTGAATCGTGGAGCTGGTCTCCTGGGCGCCACTGGCTGGGATTGGCTGAGCAAGGACTGCTTAAGTGCTGCTCGACCTTGTTAGCGGATAGCTGACATGCGATGTGCTGCCGAATGACTGGCAAGCCTTCATTTCTGGTGAGAAGCCCAGTGGGCCTCGTTAAGTGGACCAATTAACTTTGAATATCATTGCCGGCCTCACTGGGCCGAGTGCCAGGAGGCTCGAGGCAATTCACGCTCGCTACCACACTTAGAAATCTTTCGGGAGAATCGCGCCCTATATCTCTAATCATTTTATTCAAACTGAAAACAATTATTGTCACCTGGAATTGGTAAAAGAACCAATTAATTGATTAATTGAGCATGCTATGACTGACAACTAAATGCCACCTGAGTAGTGGCACATCTTTACACTGAAACATTTTTTATCATGTGAGATTAATTTGTTATTTTCCAGATTTAACAGGTTGCCACTTATTTGCAGGTTTTACAGAGTCCATGGCAGAATTATTAAACATTTCATTAGTTATTCCAGAGGCTCTCAACCAATTTGCTTGTGAGACACCGAGCTCCCATGTAATAAATATTCCACACACCTCCATAACACAAGGACATATATAGCTGTATATTCAATTAAATAAATATATATTTTTTCTTAATATGAAACTTGAGTGTACAATGTCCATCATTGACGGGAACTCCATCTGGCACCGATGTCCACAGCAACTCTCCATGAACTGAGACCTGGATTTCCTCCTCTCAATAAACTGCTATATTTCCAGAAATACAACAACATGTGGGCTGTGGGAACATTAAGTCTGTTGCATTTGCCCACTTGTGTAACAACAGCATCTGGTTCCTGGTGATAAGGCTTGTTCCTTTTTATTTTAAGGCCCTTTTCTCACTCCTGCATGCTCTTTGTGTGTGTGTGCTAATGTTCAAGATATCCTGAAGATGGGCCATCAATGGTCATCAAGGGTGGAGTTGTGGGGTGCACCTTCCGGGGGCCAGTGCAGACTCAGTGGGCCGAATGGCCTCCTTCTGCACTGTGGATTATATGATTCTATGAATGCCAGCTTGGAAAAAAAAATCACTTATTTTTGGTGAGTCCTTTGAAACCTCAAACACCCGTTTGAGAACTCTTGAGGTACACCTAGCAGCAATTCATTTAATTGAGTGGTTTCAGAGGACTATTATGGAAAAAGATGAAAGGGTATACCCAAACAATAAATGTTTTTCACTTGTGTGCACGAGGGTGAGATACAAATTGTCAATATGCATTGTCTTTATCCATTGCAATCTGTCCTAGGGTAGGACTTAACTAATCCCCCACATGTGGTTCTTGAGTCATTTATTAAAGCAGAGTAGTTGTAATGGCTTCCTGTTTCCTTCCAGTTTTGAAGATAGGACTACTAGGTGGGCTGCAACCAATATTGAAAAGCCCAAATACCCTTTCTGATGGGGTGGGGCACAAGTATCCTGCTGGATATCAACGCAATATTCAAAGACAGGAGTATGGTTCTCGCTTCACCAGGGGTGTCCGGAGTGGGCCCAAATTGAACACATCTGACTCAGAGAAGGGAACACAAACCTGAGCCAGTGGTTATCGTCTAGGCAGAAATCTTCCATTGAATGTTAATCCACTATTTTGAGACTGCATTCCAATCTCTCTCCACTGGGGGCTGTCTGAAATGGATCTTACCACTGACTCAGGCACTAACATTTCCATTGAACCAAAGACTCACTCTGAATATGCAGCAACACATGTAAACACCAATCTTTTGAAATCAATCATAGTGCCCAAATATCCTCCAGGATGCTTCTTCATTATTAAAATTATTCTTGATTCTTTTTAAGATAATAATTGATAAGTCTGGCAATCTGTTTTGGAGTTATTTTGGTCCAATTTAATCAATTATCATCCAGGTCTGCGTATAGGTCAACCTTTGAAGCCTCAATAATTCCTTCCAAAAGTGGGAGTTTACTTATATGGCAAGTAGAAAAGTTAACTGTCAGCATAAATGTCAGTGGTTGCCATCTGTCATTCACCATGTGGTGTGTGCTCTGTGTGGACATATCGTAAACTCCTGACACAACACAGCTCACATTGCTTGCTTGATCCCTAGCACTCAGTTATAAACTACCAGTAAGTAAAACATTCATTTGGGCGTGAAAAATTGAGGCTGCTACTAATGTAATATTGTAATGTAATATAGCATGTCATAAATAAATAAAAATAATCTTTTATTGTCACAAGTATGAAGTTACTCTGGAAAGCCCCTAGTCGCCACATTCCGGCACCTGCTAGTGTAAGCTGGTACAGGAATTGAACCCACGCTGCCCTGTTCTGCATTACAAACCAGCTGTCTAGCCCACTGAGCTAAACCAGCTAATAGCTAAACCAGCTCATGGCTGAAAAGGCCAAGTATATACAAAAACATGATTTTTGGGTACGAAAAAAGTGGGGGTCACTTATATGCTGAGTCAATTTGTATGCCGTAATTTATGGTATTTGCCTCTGCTGTCATGAAGTTAATGTCTTATGCAGTCTTCTGTTACTTAAATATGCATTTTTTTAAGGGCGGCATGTGTTGCAGTGGTTAGCACTGGGCCTACGGCGCTGAGGTACCGGGTTCAAATCCCGGCCCTGGGTCACTGTCCGTGTGGAATTTGCACATTCTCCCCGTGTCTGTGTGGGTTTCACCCCCACAACCCAAAGATGTGCAGGTTAGGTGGATTGGCCATGCTAAATTGCCCAATCATACATCAGGCGCCTGCTGAACGTGATAATGACCCCCTCCGGGGAGAGAACACAAGAGGTGATCGTCTCCCTGGACGCAGAAAAGGCCTTCGACAGAGTCGAGTGGAAATACCTCATAGAGGTACTGGAGCGGTTCGGGCTTGGAACAGGGTTCACCGCTTGGGTAAAGCTCCTGTACAACGCTCCCATGGCGAGTGTACAGACCAACAATACCAACTCCCAATACTTCCAGCTGCACAGGGGCACCAGACAAGGATGCCCACTGTCCCCGCTGCTGTTCGCACTAGCAATTGAACCGCTAGCAATCGCGCTCAGGGCAGCAAAAAATTGGAGGGGGATCCGAAGGGGAGGTAGAGAGCACAGAGTCTCACTCTATGCGGATGATCTGCTCCTCTATATCTCGGACCCACAAAGCAGCATGGACGGAATCATCGCGCTCCTGAAAGAGTTTGGAGCCTTCTCGGGCTACAAACTCAACATGAGCAAAAGTGAGATCTTCCCATTACACCCGCAAGGGGGGGGGGGGGGGGGGGGGGGGGGGCAGCACTAAAGGGGCTGCCGTTCAAACAAGCCCGACATAAATTCCGCTACCTGGGGATCCAAATAGCCCATGACTGGAAAGGGATCCACAAATGGAACCTCACCAGCCTGACGGAGGAAGTTAAAAAGGACCTGCAAAGATGGAACACACTCCCGCTCTCCCTCGCGGGGAGAGTTCAGACGATCAAAATGAACGTACTGCCCAGGTTCCTCTTCCTGTTTAGATCCATTCCGATCTACATCCCCAAGGCCTTTTTCAAAGCGCTGGACAAACTCATCATGGCGTTCGTATGGGGGGGTAAAAATGCTAGGATCCCAAAGAAGGTCTTACAAAAAACAAAAACCAGGGGAGGGTTAGCCCTCCCGAATCTACAATTCTACCACTGGGCAGCAACAGCCGAGCGAGTAAGGGGATGGATCCAGGAGCCAGAAGCTGAGTGGGTGCGTGCGGAGGAGGCCTCCTGCATGGGAACCTCCCTCCGGGCCCTCGCCACGGCAGCACTCCCATCCCCACCCAAAAAACACTCCAGCAGCCCAGTGGTGACAGCCACCCTCCAATCCTGGAACCAACTGCGGCAGCAACTTGGCCTGACCAAAATGTCGAACAGGGCTCCCATCTGCAACAACCATAGGTTCAAACCAGCACTGACCGACGCCACCTTCAAAAGGTGGAGGCAGGACGGGGGGACACTGACAGTCAGGGACCTATACACGGACGACAGGATCGCAACACTGGACGAACTGACAGAGAAATTTCAGCTAGCTGGGGGGAACGAGCTACGGTACCTGCAGCTCAAAAACTTCGTACGAAAGGAGACAAGGACGTACCCACAACCGCCACGACAGACACTACTGGAAGACCTACTGGACGCAAGTATCCTAGAGAAAGGGAACTGTAGTGACATGTATGACCGACTGGTAGATAGGGACGACACCGTACTGGACGCAACAAGGAGGAAATGGGAGGACGACCTGGGGATGGAGATCGGGTGGGGACTCTGGAGCGAAGCACTGCATAGGGTCAACTCCACCTCCACGTGCGCAAGGCTCAGCCTGACGCAACTAAAAGTGGTACATAGAGCCCACTTAACAAGAACCCGTATGAGTAGGTTCTTCCCGGAGGTGGAAGACAGATGTGAACGGTGCCAAAGAGGCCCGGCCAACCACGCCCACATGTTCTGGTCTTGCCCCAGACTCGTGGAGTACTGGACAGCCTTCTTCGAGGTAATGTCCAAAGTGGTGGGAGTGAGGGTGGAGCCATGCCCGATAGTGGCGGTCTTCGGGGTTTCAGAACAGCCAGATCTATTCCTGGGGAGGAGGGCGGATGCCCTTGCCTTTGCCTCCCTGATCGCCCGCCGTAGAATCCTGTTTGGCTGGCGGTCAGCAGCACCGCCCAGAGCTGCGGACTGGCTGTCCGACCTCTCGGAATCTCTCCAAATGGAGAAAATCAAATTTGCCATCCGAGGGTCGGACGACGGCTTCCACAGAACGTGGGAGCCATTCATGCAACTGTTCCGGGACCTATTTGTGGCCAATGTACAAGAGGAAGAATAGTCGGGGGAAGGTAGCGGGAGGGGGGGGGGCTACAGGTTCGTTACGGGGGTTCGATGGCTAGCTAAGGCCCAAAACCAAGCTAAATAAACATGTTGAGGGGGGGGGGGGGGGGGGGGGCAGTTACTACTACGAAGATGCTTACCTGTAAATATGTATGTTAATTTTTGCGTGTTTGTTTTTGTTTGTTTTTTTTTGTTTCTCTCTCCTAACAATTTGTAATTTGTTCAATATAAAATACGAAAACTGAATAAAAACATTTATAAAAAAAAAAAAATTGCCCAATCATTGGGTACTCTAAATTTATTTTAAAAAGTAAGCGTTTTTTATATTGGATGTCACAGCCAATGTCATTTCTGCTTTCATACAAAGTCCATACGTGCAAACTGACAAGTGGGGTCAGAGGAATGAGACAGAAGCAGGAGCCTTCTGTGATTCTGCTTTTGTTCCTTTTCCATCTTTCACTGCTCCACAGACTGAAATGAGCTAACTCGGCTCTGGCCTGATCTTTATGTCTGTGTGACGTTATCTCATACTAGGCACTGCATTTACACACACAGATTAGAGGGGAGACTGGGTTAAATTTGTAAAGGTTATGAATTCCAAAATGACAACTTTCATCAAACCTGTTTTTTTTTATTGTAAAAGGACTCCGAAAACCCAGGTTCCTTTCGAACTTTATTGCAAATATTTACAGATATGAGTTTAAGATGTTATAAACAAAACAAATAATTTAGTTTTAAGGAACATAATACATAAATTAATTCTGTTGTGACTACATAGTTTAAAGATATATGAATAAGAACAATTATTCCCATTTCCTCCTTACCTCATTTTAATTTATCATTCAAAGTGATGCAGTCAAATCTCATTATAACAAAACATTACTCATATGTCATTATTTAAAATCTCAGTCCGAGTTGAAGGATTGTTAGTCAGTTAAAATGATAAAATCCTAAAATAAACCCAACTTTGTATACTCCCAGTAGTAGGTAATAATAAAGTTTGACTGCATTTCTTTCTTTGTTTAATTTATTTCACGCTGAACACATACATGTGCTTCTCATATTTCATCCCCGCCCTTCTCAGCCATTATTTTTTCCCCTCCTTACTTCATATTCTAACTCATAGTCTGAGGGCAGTTCCAAAAGTGTCAGCAGCCTTCCAGAATTTGCCCAAGTGGCAAGTTTGAGCAAGGAGACAAAGTACCTTATCCATCAAGTTTGAGCATGGAGACAAAGCAGCCTTATCCACTACTCATTCAGCTTCCATATACTTTGCAGCAAGGATTATTGGGTAACAACTGAGAGTGGTAAAGCTGGCTAATTAATTCTCTCCCTTATCAGGAGGAATGTGGCCAATTATAACAGCCTAATTCAGTTGGGATTAGCTAACATAGACTCAGTATCACTTTGGACAGTGGGAGTTCCTATTAAGCAGAGGAACTTCAATACCAATTGTATGTTTAAATGGTTTAATCAAACTCTACAAATAAATGGAGCTGGGGATACAAGATTGGTGGTTTTCTTTTTCCATCTGATGGTAAGGTGTTGAAACAATAGAATACCCAAAACAGTACAATCTGGAACCAAACTCCTCAATGTGACGGTCCTCTCTGGCCCTTTGTACAGTTCCATGTGTATCATTTCTTTATGCAATAGCAGGCTGGGTGACTGTGGGGAAACATTTTGGACAAGCCCAATCCATATTGTCACTCAATATTCATACCAGTAATTTACAATAAGAGTAATTGGATGAAATGAAATGAAATGAAAATCGTTTATTGTCACGAGTTGGCTTCAATGAAGTTACTGTGAAAAGCCCCTAGTCGCCACATTCCGGCGCCTGTCCGGGAGGCTGGTACGGGAATCAAACCGTGCTGCTGGCCTGTTTGGTCTGCTTTAAAAGCCAGCGATTTAGCCAAGAGAGCTAAACCAGCCAATCAATTTATTCCAACTACCCATCTTTCTCATCTCAAACTTGAGCCACTAAAACTAATATCATCTTAATATACTCCAGCTGATATTTGGTAACTCAGTCCAGGAATCAAACTTAGGACCCTCTGCACAATTTGGTGCTATACATGCAGTACATTTACCTACAAAATCATTTGGGGAACTATGAGATTGCTCATCGTAGTTAGAGAACCCAGGCAGTTATTGGCTGGTTAATTCTGAACCCAAATGCTTAGCTCTGTTTAGCCATCACAGATAGTATAAGAACATAGTGACAATAATTTATAAAGTATGATATTTGTAATGACCTTACTGTGGCAGCAGTATATGTGTAACATTGCTCCAGGCAGCAAACCTACAGACAGACCTTCTGCTCCTGCACCCAGAATGAGCTAATAATACTCAGCAGGCAGCAACAAAACAAATTCAAATCTTGTCATTGCTAACCTCTCTGCTACTGTCTATTTGATGAACCTGTTATTAAGTCTGTACAGGTTTAAAAAATATGAACCAGTTGTAATCACAATTTTTTGACATTGATGGACAATAAAGTCACCAGGAGCATCTTAATGTGAGGAACTTGTGTGTACTGGAATTTCTTACAATGATGCAGCAGCTTTAGGAGACCTGGAGGGAATCCACACATTTTACCTGACAGGGCAGTACATCATCAAGATTAACAACAATAAAAGAGAATGGATAACAGATCAGAAAATAAAGTTTGGATAATGGCACTAAAAGGTAAGTCTGAGAAAACTTCTGAGAAAGGATGAGAATGTAGTATAGAGAAAGTTAATAAGATATTGGGAAAGTACAGGGGGATACATGGATATAGCAGTATTACTAATATAGAGATGCAAAAAACGCTGTGTGTAAAAGTTAGAAGTGAGAGAATCAGTTATATCCCCACCCTTTCTGTTACCCCTTTTCCTTCCTGCTCATCATCCACTGACTTTCATCACATGTAAAATGTCTGAGTCACATTCTGCACGCAATGAATAACACAAGTCTTTGTTGTACCAAATGACAAGCTTTTTCTAGTTCCCTGTCCAAGAATTAGAAAGATATTTGAAGACCCTTCCCTCACAGGGGTTGTTTTAAAGTGTTCAACAATCTTGGCATGAAACAATTGTGAAGGAGAGAAGCAATGTTTAGCACAAGAAGAGCATCTTGAAAGCAAGTATAGAAAAGGATGAGGTATGAGAACTCCAATTAATTAGAGGAGATAGTGAGTCTAAGAACATAAAGTAAAATTAAGGGCACAGTTTCAAAAGAGGTGGTAGATTTTGGTCAGATTTATGGGCAATATAAATAAATCTAGATTTGAAAGAAACAAAAATTTAGCTGTATTATCAGAAGGGGATGCAAGGTTGGCTGATTTGAAGGAACTTAGTAAGTAAAATTAGGAATGGTTAGGAATATTAATGGGTAAGAATGAGTGATTGAAATTAAGAAAGATACTGAAGATTGGGATGGGGGTGGAAATGTTTATTATACCATGTTTATGTCGTTGTTATTGTTATTATTATAAAAACTTTTAAATACCTTAATAAAATATATATTTTAAAAAGAACTGAAGGAAGATAAATTAAAGAGAGAACAAAGTACTTTGGCAAGTTGTAGTAAAGGTTTGGTGACATTTAGAATTGATGAATAGTGCTATTGATGGGATGAGACATGTGATGTATGGAAGTTTGATTTTTGTAATTTAACTATATATATATATATATATACATATATAAAAATTACTGTTACAATAGCAGTAGACAGCATAGTCTTATGTTGCATTGGACCAATACAGGTCTCAATCAGTTTCCCACAATATTATGACTTCTCAATCTTAGGCATGCAATTGTTTGGAGGTGTCAAGGAGACACGATGCACTATGTTACAGAGCCTTCAGGAGAGTAGCTCAACTTCTCTCCCAAACATCTCTGATCAATTGGTGATTCAGTCGCACTGGCAGAAACTTCCTTGAGCAGAGTTAGTATTTGGAGCAGTAAGAGCAGGAGGGGAAGGGAAGAATACAACAAATGCCTTTAAAAACAATTTATTGTAACAGTCCCACATCAGGCAATGTCCATGAAAGAATTGCTTTTGCTTTTCTTGCGTTTGGTTTTGGCAGAGGGCACACGAAGTTCCAATGATTCCAAGCGGAATGGCCTTGGTGTGGGCATTTCAGGAGGCTGGGTTGGAGACACCGTGTTCAGGTTGGAGACAGCATGGGAAGAAGATCCATTGTTAAGAGATACATTATGCACAGATGTGGGGTTGTGCACTGTTATAGGAGAGAACAAAAGAACAAGGTAGGATAATTTGCATGATGCCACAATACTCTCATGGGTTTTGTATACAGATCAATTTAACCAAACTCAACTTGAAAGATTGCTCATTAAAGTTATTTCTGTGATTTACCTGACCAGATCCGAGTGCAGTACTTTGAGTTAAGCTTTGAGATGAGTTATATCTGATTTTGTAATTCCAATGATGAATATCATTCAATATCAGTTTGGTCTGGACCTAATACAGGAAACTTTTCTTTTAATTGGTCAGCCCAAATATGATAACTTACTTCTTTAAAATTACACAGCATGTACTCCATTTTTGCTTTACCTAAAGTCTTTTGAACAAAATGGATATCTTTAAGGCTTAATCTAATTTAAATATATTTAAAATAATTTTTTGATTTTTTTTGCTTTGAACCCCTCACAGACAAAAAGTACCTGTGATTAGCAGCACCTGTGACATGTGCTCTTAACGCATGTCTGGAAAGGTTTACCATTAACTGCCTTAAGACAGGAATATAAAAACAGTAAGCATGATGGGAGAGAAGAATCTGAGGCTACAAAAGAGGATGTGGACAGGTTGGTGAAGGAGCCTGATGTGTAGGAACACTGTTGAGGAGATTTAAGGGGTATGGTGGTCCAGATGGAGACAGAGCGATTTGAGCTTCCCACTCTCAGAAAGCGACTAGATTACGCTCTCCCACATTGAGCCATGTCCTTGCAACCCCTAAATACAGCAAAACTGCCAAAACAAATGTTCCAAGACTTCTTGCTAGTTTTACTGTCCCTGGGGCCCCTCTCTTCAGGGCCCCCTCTCTTCAAGGCCCCATTCCACCATTCCCAGATTTTGGGATTTCGCTCAATGCTCATAAACCCTAGACCACGTTTCCAGCCCTCCTTGATTCCAGGTTCACCTCCATTGTTGCCAGGGTATGCAAGCTTCTTTGTGATTCCAGATTCTAGGGCCCTTTCCCCAATACCTCTCTTCAGTATCCTGAATTGCTTCTGGCTTTCCTCCGAAACACTACTAGACCACAAGACCCCCTTGGCTAACTGACAGACCCAGGACTCTTTCGCAGGTTCTAACATCACCCCAAAAGTGATAAATTAATGCTCTTGGTACAACAGCCCTATTCTAATAAAATCTCCAACTCACTGAATAAGGCCATTAGTAATAATCCTAGTAAACTAAAAATATATTATAATGTGGGTTACGAAATGCTGCAATGCATTTCGGTATCATGGTTCAGTTTTACCAGGAGTGTGGTCCTGCACAGGGCCAGTTAATTCCTCACAGGCAGGCTTAAAATTGGTTACTATCAACTCAGAAAATTAAATGTTTGAGAAAGTGACTGCACCTCAGTCGGTTATCATGTTTACTGTGAGGTGATGACATCAAGACCAAAACCTATTCCTCTCCAGCTCATATCTTTTTGATTCAGATTCCTCTTATTAGTGTTGCCACAGTGAGAGTATGTTGTGTGTCAAATCCATTCCCCGACACAATATCATTTAGGGCAAATATGCTCTTCAATTTTAAAAGGCATTGTCATCAAGGTGCTTGTTAAGATGGCAAGAATTCTTCTGAGTCCTGATATTTACTTTCGCATGGAATAATGTTTGAATGGTTCCCAGTGGTATCCTTGATTTTATTTCTTTCATTATGGATTGCACCGATACTTACAGAGACTTCTTGCGGGGTCTGTATTCAGGATTTGACTGGCACGTTTTGACCTGAAGTAGTTGTTGGCAATATTTTCACTATCACTACGGTTTAGCATTTGTCTGTAACGGTCTTCCTCCTATAAACCAGTAAAAATATTTGAAAATATATTTCTGCCTTCCTTATCACAGAAAAAAATGATACATTCTCTGCATTTAAATCTATTAATCAGGATTCAGCCAAGTTTTAAAATTTGAAATATAATTTTCTGAATTAGAGCCAGCACTGAAAGGGTAGTCTTGGATAATAATATTTCAGGCATCACACCCACCAGACCAACAAATTATATTTTTGAAGCCTATTAGATAAATGTAATATTATACAGAAGTCAGTTCTGTGTCTTCTAATAAGTAGTCAAAGATCAAAGAACAGTACAGTTCAGGAACTGGTCCTTCAGCCCTCCAAGCCTGCGACAATCATGATGCCCGTCTAAACTAAAACATTTTGACCTTTCGGGGTTCATATCCCTCTGTACCAGTGTTTTTCAAACTTTTGTTCCCGGGACCCACTTTTACCAACTGGCCGAACTTCGTGACCCACGCAGGCTGACCTTTGCAACAAATGTCACGTTTGCTTATCCTTAATGCAAAAGGGTAGCCTGTTTGGTCCTCACGATCTCACTTGAATCAGGTGCAAAGGAGGAGAGGAAAATGCACATATCAGGTGCAGACTTCAGCCAAATCCTTTGTACCATCTTCATCTTTATCCAACTTTGCACATGTCGGTCCTCATGAAGGACAAGACCATACCTCAAGAAATCCTCTTTATACAGCTTTGTTCCCAAGTTAAGTTTCTTCTTTGCTGGCTGTTAACCAGAGGCCCTGGAGCTCTGCACAGAGCTAACACTGGCACTGCTCTGTCCTGCCTTGGACTCTCCTGTGCAGCTCTGTCGAATAGATTCTGTTGTGAAATCCTGTCCTATAGGTAAACTGCCTATTGAGTCTCTGGCCATCTCTTACATTTAAGATTACCATTCATCTTCACAGTTCCCTTGCATTGCTTGTCAGCAGCTGGAAAATGGAAGCAACACTGCTCCGTGATTAGCACAGACCTGGAGGGCGCTTAACATCAAGTGTGCGTGCAGAGTGCCCACCTGCTCTCTGCTGTCGCTTCTTTCTGGAAACCTTCACACAGCCAAATTTATTTTCATTTAAAAGGCGGTAGCGGCCTCCATTCTCTTTCTTTTTTTATGTGCACTAAGTATTTTATTGTGGACAGGTAGGCACCAGAGATCAAACATAACCAATAGTAAAGAGCATCATTTCAGCTGATATCACAAACTAGCTTCAAAAATCCATCATTTTCCAGAATGCAATTTCATTATAATTCAAGTCCAGGTGCAGAAATTTCTCCAAGATCGCAATTTTGAGTCGTGCCACATAAGTTTCATTCTCGAGAACACTGAAGCCTGCATTTTCCAAACATTATGCTCTCCTACGCCAATACCAGAATAAACAATATGATTATCAGGGTTCAGGTCATTTTACACCAAAGTTCGGTTTATATCACACGAGTCCTTCTCAGTGGAGACGGGGAATTATTTTCAAAAATGCAACCTCAGGTACTAAAATAAAATGTTAAAAGTCATGAACACAATGCCTGAGAATAACCACGTTGACTGTAATTTCTGAGCCCGGCACTTAGTGCGGCCCAGGGCTTTTACCAAATACAGTCCCCCATCCGGCCACCCAAAATATAAAACCCAGCCCAGTAGCCCCTATAATCAAATCACAAAGCAGGAGCTGGGTGGCTCAGTCACCAGGGCCTGTCTCAGCAGATCTACTATTGGGCCTGCACAAGCCTAGTTTCCCCGGATAAATCACCAAGAGGAGCTGCGCCGGAGGGATGGTGGGGGAGCAGCACACCGAGACTCGGGTGCAGGTGCACCGGGTATCGGCTCAAAATACTCAAAAGGGGGAGATCTAGCTCCTGCCCATGGGGATAGAGCAGCCTCATCTCCCCCTCAAGCACCGAGTCTCACTCACCCCACGCGTCGGGCACAAAACCTCCCCGACATCAGCTGACACTCGGGCATCTCCACATAAACTGGGGATGAGCCCTGAGCCGCGGACATTTCAGTTTCTCTCTCCATGCCGCTGACCACCAACCATTGCTGACTCTCCGTCGGATTTCTAACTTGGCCGTCATTCTCAAAAGTAAAAGACGGGCTCTCGTCTCGCGATCGGAACCACTGCAGGAACAGCGCACCCGATCGTTCCATGACCCTGCTGCTACCTGCCCGGGTCGCGACCCTGGCTTTGAAAAACCCTGCTGTATACCCATCCTATTCATATATTCGTCAAGATGCCTCTTAAATGCCACTATCGTATCTGCTTCCACCACCTCCCACGGCAACTCATTCTAGGTACTCACCATCCTCTGTGTAAATTTATCCTTGGACCAGTGAACTTTTACAGTAAATTGTAGCTCTAATCCTTAGGTTATTCATGCTAAGTAGTAGAACATCAATGAAATCAATTTAACAGAGCAGTACACATTTTAAAAATGCATTTATGTTGTCAACCGTTCTTCAATACTGATAGAGACAGCTGGAATATCATCTCGTTTTTCTGCAATGAGTTGTTTAATAACTGATGGGATCTAATTTTGCTCGGAATGAAATTGAACAGCAGATCCCATATACACAAGATTGGGAATGTTGACTTTTCAAGCGAAACTTCCTGAATTTGTATTTACATTCAGCATTAACAGTGCAACACGCCTCAAGGGTCCCTTCATGCGTGGTTTCTCACTGAGTTTGCTTATCTTGAGACTGTTGTTCACATTAATTGACAATTTTGCACTGTTTCAGATCACTTTAAGCAGCGTGCATATTTATTTTATTTACTATAATGAAATCACTTAGTTGTCAATGCACAAAAACTGAACTTCAGGTTTTGTTCATCCAGACTTAACCTTCATAGCTGTGTCTTCATGATCAGTGCAGCTATGTTTGTCATGTCAGCTCTTGATCAACACTTTTTGTTGCTACTTTCCAGAGGAAAAGTTTCAGATTTTGAAAAAGAGGTGTGTGAAAAATTATTTTTGAGTTTGACACCCCCGAGTTCTTGTCTTGTCACCTAATCCTCATTTGTCATTTTTTATTATTCATTCATAGGATGCAGACCATCTGGTAAAGGAGCTCCCACAATGACAATGAACAAATGGTGATATATTGTAAGTCAATATGGTAAGTGGCTTGGAGGAGAATGAGGCCTTCACTTGGATGTGGTGTTCCTAATCAGATTAGGCTAAAATGATTCATATAAATTGTGGTGGTATGAATAGGAGCACTGCCATTGGTGCAGAGCACTGGTTTCCCATTGGCTCTGGCTGGTCATGTGCCTCTCATCTGATTGGCTGGGACTAGTCATGTGACTGCTCACCAATTGGTCGAGAGGCAAGTAGACCCCGCCTCCCTGGCGGGGTATAAGTACCCAGAGTTCCCGGTGGTCAGCCTTTCAATGTAGTCGACCACCGGGCTAACATCTAGTTGATTAAAGCCTAAGTTTGGACCTTCACCGTGTCTCGCGTCCAATTGATGGTACATCAATTTAATCAGCTAGAATTTTGAAATGGAGCTACGCATCAAGCCTGACTGCCTCCGCATCAGCCCACATGCTTCAAATGCGCCTGCAACCTTTAAACATTGGCTGGCGTGTTTCAACAGTTACCTGACGACTGCGGCCAGCAAGCCCACCAAGGAGCAGAAACTCCACATCCTCCACTCGTGCGTGGGCACGGCGGTATACTCAATGATTGAGGACGAAAACGATTATGACGCGGCCATGGATCTCCTGTGAGGACACTTTCTCTGGCCAGTCAACGAAGTATATGCACGGCATCTCCTGACTACTAGACAACAGTTCCCTGGTGAGTCCCTCGACGAGTTTTACCAGGCCCTCACGGCTCTGGGGAGAAATTGCGCCTGTCCCCAAGTTTCTGCGACAGAGCACATGGAACTTTTAATCAGAGACGCTTACGTTGCCGGCATGCAATCCTCCTCTATCCGCCAACGATTACTGGAGAAGAACGCCCTCAGCCTAGCTGAGGCACGGACCCTCGCAACCTCCCTGGTGGTCGTCGACCCGAACGCCCGCACATACGCCCCCGTACGCGCGATAACCCCTTGGACTTCATAGCACAAGCCACCTCCATCCTCCGCTGACCCTGACCCCCCCCCCCCCCCCACCCCCCAGGCCTGCGCTGCGGAACGCTCCGACAAGCTAACGGGGCCCCGCTATTTTTGCGGCCTCTCAAAACACCCCCGCCCATGCTGCCTGGCCCGCTCGGCTCTGTGTAAGAGCTGCGGGAAGATGGCCATTACGCTGTGGTCTGCCAGACCAAGTCGGTCGCTGCTGTTCCACGCAGCGACCGCGGATCACTCCCCCCCCCCCCCCCCCCCCCCCCCCCCCCCCCCGGGCCCTCCAGGGCCCAGCGCCGCGCAACGACCTCTCCGGCCCACCTCCCGGCCCCCGCAACAGCCCCACGGTCCTCCCTACCCCCGCTCCCGGCTGCCCTGACCGGCCCGCAGACGCCGCTGACCTTGGCCCCAGCCGCCACGAGGTTCCCACGGGCGCCACCATCTTGGGCCCCGGACGCCACGTGCGGGTCCTGGGCACTGCCAGCTTGGGGCCCCGGCTCCACGCGTGGGTCCTGGGCGCCGCCATCTTGGGCCAACACGGAAGGCCCTGCCAGCGATTACTCTGCCACCGAGGATGATCTGGAACTCTCACCACGACTTGCTTCCATCACGCTCGACCAGTCGCGACTACGCACGCTTGCCAAGACAGCGACAACGATCCAGCTCAATGGGCATGGATGAAATGCCTACTGGACTCCGGGAGCACGGAAAGTTTCGTCCACCCCGACTGCCCTTCCACCCAGTCAAACATAAGATCGAGTTAGCCTCGGGTTCGCACTCTGTCCACATCACTGGGTGCTGCATAGCGGACCTCACGGTCCAGGGGAGGGTTTCAAAAACTACAAACTCCTCATTCTCCCCCGTCTATGCGCTCCGGCACTCTTGGGCCTGGATTTCCAGTGCAACCTGCAGAGCTTGACCTTCCAATGCGGCGGCCCTATTCCCCCCCTTACTGTCTGCAGCCTCACGTCCCTCAAAGTAGACCCCCCTTCCTTGTTTGCTAATCTCACCCCAGATTGTAAACCTGCCGCCACTAGGAGCAGACGATACAGTGCCCAGGACCGGACCTTCATCAGGTCTGAGGTCCAGAGGCTCATTAAGGAAGGAGTCATCGAGGCCAGCAACAGTCCCTGGCGAGCCCAAGTGCTGGTAGTTCGGACTGGGGAGAAAAACCGGATGGTCATTGATTACAGTCAGACCATCGACAGGTTTACGCAGCTGGACGCGTACCCTCTCCCCCGTATTTCCGACCTGGTTAACAGGATCGCGAAATACAAAGTTTTTTCCACGGTGGACCTTAAGTCTGCCTACCACCAGCTCCCCATCCGCGCGAGTGACCGCAAGTACACTGTGTTTGAGGCAGATGGGCGCCTCTACCACTTCCTCAGGGTTCCATTCGGTGTCACAAATGGGGTATCGGTCTTCCAACGGGAGATGGACCGAATGGTCGACAAGTACGGTTTACGGGCTACCTTCCCGTATCTCGATAACGTCACCGTCTGCGGCCACGAACAGCAGGACCATGACATCAACCTTCAAAAATTCCTCTGAACCGTGAAATTCCTTATTTTAACTTACAATAAGGATAAGTGCGTGTTTAGCACGGACCGTCTAGCCATCCTTGGCTACGTAGTGCATAACGGAGTGATAGGCCCCGATCCCGAACGCATGCGCCCCCTAATGGAACTCTCTCTCCCAACACCCTCAAATCCCTCAAACGCTGCCTGGGCGTCTTCTCCTATTACACCCAGTGGGTCCCCAGCTGCGCCGACAAAGCCCGCCCCCTCATCCAGTCCACCTCCTTTACCCTGTCGATGGAGGCCCGCCAGGCCTTTAGCCGCATCAAAGTGGATATCGCAAAGGCCACGACGCATGCTATCAATGAGTCCCTCCCATTCCAGGTCGAGAGCGATGCGTCTGACGTAGCTCTGGCGGCCACCCTGAACCAAGCAGGCAGACCTGTGGCCTTCTTCTCCACGCTTCTGAAATCCGCCACTCCTCGGTGGAAAAGGAGGCACTGGCCATAGTTTAAGCTGTGCGATATTAGAGGCACTGTCTGGCCGGCAGGAAGTTTACCCTCCTCACGGACCAACGGTCAGTAGCCTTCATGTTCGATAATGCACAGGGGGGCAAGATCAAGAACGACAAGATCTTGCCGTGGCAGATCGAGTTGTCCACGTACAACTATGATATCTTGTATCCTCCTGGGAAGCTCAACGAGCCTCCCGATGCCCTATCCCACGGTACCTGCGCCAGCGCGCAGATTGACTGCCTCTGCTCCCTCCACACGGATCTCTGCCATCCAGGGGTAACCCGTTTTTACCACTTTATCAAGACCCGCAACCTGCCCTACTCCGTTGAGGAAGTCAGGGCCGTCACCAGGGACTGCCACATCTGCGCAGAGTGCAAACCGCACTTCTACCGCCCCAAGCAAGCGCATCTGATCAAGGCGTCCCGCCCCTTCGAGCGTCTCAGTATAGACTTCAAGGGTCCCCTCCCCTCCAACAACCGCAACATATATTTCTTGAGTGTTATTGACGAATACTCCCGTTTCCTTTTTGCCATTCCCTGCCCCGACATGACCACAACAACCGTCATAAAGGCCCTCCTGTCCATCTTCTCCCTGTTCGGTTACCCCACGTACATCCACAGCGACCAGGGGTCCTCCTTTATGAGTGACGAACTGCATCAATTCCTGCTCAGCAGGGGCATAACCTCTAGCAGGACGACCAGTTATAACCCTCGGGGTAACGGGCAGGTTGAGCGAGAGAATGGCACCATCTGGAAGACCATCCTGCTGGCCCTACGGTCCAGAGATCTCCCAGTTTCCCGTTGGCAAGAGGTCATCCCCGACTCCCTCCATTCAATCCGGTCTCTCCTCTGTACCACCACTAATCAAACACCTCATGAACGTCTCCTTGTTTGCCCTAGGAAGTTGTCCTCAGGATCCCCTCTCCCGACCTGGCTGGCCACCCCCGGGCCCATCTTGCTCCGGAAGCATGTGCGGGTGCACAAGTCCGACCCGTTGGTTGAGCGAGTCCAGTTACTCCACGCCAACCCGCAGTATGCGTACGTGGAGTATCCCGACGGTCGGCAGAATACGGTCTCGCTTCGGGACCTGGCACCCATCGGCATGCGGCCTTCCCCCCCCTACATCAACACCTCCCCCCCCAATCCTGATTCCCCCCAGAGCCCCCCGCGCCCCCACGACCCAGCGCACAGACCCCCCCCCATCCCTGATCACAGCGTCTCCACCACCGGCCCGGAGTACGGAGACACATCTACGACCGACGCTCCCGGAGGCAAGGACGACCACCGGCCTGACATCACCGGCTCCACTGCGCCGGTCCACCAAAACACCACTGGCACCCGACAGGCTGATCGTGTCCATCTGATGCAACCATGGGACTTTATTGGACTCTATTGTAAATTTTGTTTGCACCCAACTGTATTCGGTTTTGTTCATTTTTGCCACGAGCCAGTGGGCAGCCCCCATCTTCTCGATTGTCTCTACTCACACCACCAGTCCTCGCCCCCCCCTCTCTCTCTCTCTTCCCTTACAACACCCCCCTGCCTTCTTTCTCCACAAGGGGTGAATGTGGTGGTATGAATAGGAGCACTGCCGTTGGTGCAGAGCACTGGTTTCCCATTGGCTCTGGCTGGTCATGTGCCTCTCGTCTGATTGGCTGGGACTAGTCATGTGACTGCTCACCAATTGGTCGAGAGGCAAGTACACCCCGCCTCCGAGGTGGGGTATAAGTACCCAGAGTTCCCAGCGGTCGGCCTTTCACTGTAGTCGACCACCGGGCTAACATCGAGCTGATTAAAGCCTAAGTTTGGACCTTCATCGTGTCTCGCGTCCAATTGATGGTACCTCATAAATAACAATAATGATTTATTATTGGTGGGAAAGTATTCCAGAACAGTGTTTTTCAAACTTTTTTTTCCCGGTACCCACTTTTACCAACCGGCTGACCTTTGGGACCCATGCCAGCCGACCTTCACGATCCACCATTTTTGCTTACCTTTAATGTGACAGGTGAGCTTGCTTGGTCCTCATGATCTCACTTAGGTTCACAGAAGGAGAGGGTAATGCGCATATCAGGTGCAGAGTTCAGCTGGTTCCTTTGTGCTGCCTTCATCCTTGTGAGGATGGAAAATCCAATCTCACATTAGGTCATTGTGAAGGGCAATATTAACAAAATGCTTGTTTGACTCAGCACTGGATACTCCTCGGAGTTGCTACTCTAGAATGCTGACAGCCTCATGGACTTGTGGCGCGTTTTTAATATGCTGTCACGAAGTGCAGGAGTTCAGTCTCTTCATTTGGAGTCAGCTGTAAGTTTATAATTGACTCTGGGGTGTCAAACTCAAAAATAATTTTTCACACACCTCTTCTCTTTCAAAATCTGAAACTTCTCCTCTGGAAAGTAGCAACAAAAAGTGTTGATCAATGCAGCCAGATCCCACTGAATAAGACTTGCCAGTCTGTTGACAATTCCCTTACTACCACTGTTTATTTGATGTGTTGTTGCAGTGTGGGAAACATGTAGTCGTTTTGGCTTTGTACTCGCACTTGCTAAACGTTCAATGACTTTTGGAAAGCATCTATTTCTTCACAGTGCCGAAAGCAATCATCATCCTTCCCTTGCAATTTGAGGTTCAGTTTGTTTAGAATTGAAAAGATGTCTGCAAGGTATGACATAGTTAACATCCAAGTTTAATCAGCAAACAAATCAGACAGAGGGGATGATTTCTCAAGATATGAAAGTGTGGATTTCATATCTCAGTTTGTAAACTCTGACAAGCACCCGACGATACTTCAACTCCATACTCCCAGATGCCTTGATTCACTGTAATTCACATACCGCCACAACCGATCCACAGCAGATGCCATCTCCCTGGCCCAACACTCATCCCTGGATCATCTCGATAACAAGGACTCCTACGTCAGACCCCTATTAATTGACTACAGCTCCATCTTCAACACCATAAACCCAGCCAAGCTCATATCAAAGCTCCAAAACCTAGGACTTGGCTCTTCCCTCTCCAACTGGATCCTCAACATACTGACCCATAGACCACAATCAGTAAGGATAAACAACAACAACTCCTCCACGATCATCCTCAAGACCGGGGTCCTGTAAGGCAGTGTGCTTAGCCCCCTACCATACTCCCTATAAACACACGACTGTGTGCCAAAATTTGACTCCAACTCCATCTACATGTTTGCTGATGACACGACCGTAGTAGGTCGGATCTCAAACAGATGCCATAAGTCAGAATACAGGAGGGAGATAGAGAACCTAGTGGAGTGGTGTAACAACAACAATCTCTCGCTCCATGTCAGCAAAACTGAAGATCTGGTCATTGAGTTCAGGAAGCAAAGTATCGTACATACCCCTATCTGCAACAAATGTGCCTAGGTGGAGATGGTTGACAGCTTCAAATTCCTAGATGTGCACATCACCAACAATCTCTCCTGGTCCACCCACACCGACGCCACAGCAAAGAAAGCACAACAAAGAAAGCACCTATACTTCCTCAGGAAAGTAAGGAAATTCGCCATGTCCACAATGACTCTTTCCAATTTTAAAAAAATAAATAAATTTAGAGTACCCAATTCATTTTTTCCAATTAAGGGGCAATTTAGTGTGGCCAATCCACCCAACCTGCACATCTTTGGGTTGTGGGGCCGAAACCCACGCAAACACGGGGAGAATGTGCAAAGTCCACACAGACAGTGACCCAGAGCCGGGATTGAACCTGGGACCTCGGCGCTGCAGGGCTAACCCACTGCGCCACCGTGCTGCCCCCTCTTTCCAATTTTTACAGATGCACCACAGAAAGTTTCCTATCTGGCTGCATCAGAGTCTGGTATGGCAACTGCTCGGCCCAAGACTGTAGGAAACTACAGAGCGGCATGAACACGGCCAGTCCATCATGCGAACCCGCCTCCCATCCATTGACTCTGACTACACCTCTCGCTGCCTTGGGAAAAGCGGGCAGCATAATCATAGACCCCTCCCACCCGGGTTATGCACTCTTCCAACTTCTTCCATCGGGCAGGAGATACAAAAGTCTGAGAACACGCACTAATAGGTTCAAAAACAGCTTCTTCCCTGCTTTTACCAGACTCCTGAATGACTCTCTTATGGACGGAACTGATCTCTTCTCTGCTGAGTAGTACTGCACTCCGTATGCTCATCCATTGCCTGTGCCTATGTATTTACATTGGGTAGTATTATATATGTCCGATGTTTTTTTTTCCATGTGTGAAATGATCTGTCTGGACTGTAAGGAGAGACAAGAGCTAACGTTTCAAGTCCAGCTGACCTTTGTCAAAGCTTTTATCCAGCCAATGTACCTCTGCGTGGAACAATAAATGTGTGTGTTTGGCCACACACACACCCTCAAAAATCCTGGTATTAAGTGCGCTGCGTTTAATGAAACTCCATTCAATACCTCTTCAAGATCGAATGGAATTCCTTTCAGTGCCAATGCCTCATGGTCAATTAAACAATGATTCCAAATAATGTCCTGACCAGCTGCCTCCTTAGCAGCACATTAGTGCCTCCTGGGCAGCACGGTAGCACAGTAATGGGAAGTACGGTAGCACAGTGGTGGGCAGCACGGTAGCATAGTAGTTAGCACTGTTGCTTCACAGCACCAGGGACCTGAGTTCGATTGCCGACTTGGGTCACTGTCTGCACGTTTTCCCAGTGTCTGCGTGGGTTTCCTCCAGTTACTTCCCACAAGTCCCAAAAGACGTGCTTGTTAGGTGAATTGGACATTCTGAATTCTCCCTCAGTGTACCCAAACAGGCACCATAGTGTGGCGACTAAGGGATTTTCATAGTAACTTTGTTGCAGTGTCAATGTAAGCCTACGTGTGACACTAATAAAGATGATTAATTATTATAAATCTTTATCATAAGTCTGTTGTTTTTCTCTGTCATATTGGCTGCCCAATCGCTTGTGGTTCCTCCGCAACGAACCCAGTCGAGCCTGCACTTTCCAACCACGTAACTATTCACTGCTTATAAATCTGTACACCAATCATGCTGGTTGATAATGTCAGGTAGCACAGCAAATCCTCAATAAATTAATTGTGCCAAACATGCCTAATGTAAACTAGCAAGGTTGCACAATTTGAAGTGTCTGTACTTTCATCCAATTGTATTGAGAACTCCTGTGCTGACTTTAAACAAGAAATAAACTGGACGTATACATTTTCAGCTATTTCACACATTCGGCGAGCCACTGTGTTATCTCTAAGGGGGATGCATTTCAGTTTTTCAGCTGACCTCTCATCCCGGACCATATGAGCTATGCCTAATTCTGCAGGGAGAATTAATCTCTCAGCTGTAGTGTGGGGCATTTATCTTTAGCTACAGAGTAAGTTACATGTAAGAGGCTAATTGTGCTTTATCATTCAATGTTAAATTTCTGCTGAGGACTTCAGCTGGTGATTTAAGGTTAAGTTCTCGCTGCATCCTTTGAAAGAAATCAAGAGGGTTGTCCTCGAACTCGCCATGCTTAGTTCAAATGTCTTTGAAGTTTTAAGGGTTTTAAACTGTTATTTGCCAGTACTTCCCTGCATACAACACACAATGGCTTTACATCCTGATTTGCATTGGCACAATTAACAACGCCATACCTCAAGAAATCATCCTTATTATGCCTTGTTCCCTATTTCAGTTTCTTCTTAGTAGGCTGTTCACCAGAGTTCCTAGAGCTCTGTATACAGCTCACACGAACATTGCTTTGTCCTGCCGTGGACTCTCCTGTGCCCCTCTCTTCCTTACAGCAAAACAATCCACCTTCAGTTCTTCACAGTCCTGTTGCTTGCTGGTTTGCAGATAGAAAATGGAGGAATCTCTCCTCTGTGATTTTGAGGAGAAAAGCATGAACGTACAGGGGATGTGATGTCAGTGTACGTGTCTGGCGAGTGACCTGCTCTCTGCTGCCGCTTCTGGGGAATGACTACATCGTTTGCATTTAAAAGCGGGAATGGACGGCCTTCTCATTTTAAAAGCTGGTTGCGGCCGGCATTCTTTTAAAAAAAATGTTTTTATTAAGGCATTTATATACGCACATCAAACACAACCACAACCAAAAAGACAACAAACAGGAATTCACAAAACAAATAAATAAGTAACACTCCACCACCCCACCCTCCACCTACCCTGCCTCATTTTCTGGCCCCGGAATCCCTCCCCCACTATCCTTGGAGAAGTCGATAAACGGTTTCCATCTCCGGGCAAACCCTTCACAGTCTCTCTCATGGTGAACTTCAATTCAGTAAGTTTTAAAGTGCTGGTGGATAAGAGTGGTCCTAGGGTGAATGTGCTAAATTGGGTGAAGGCTAATTATAACAATATTAGGCGGGAACTGAAGAACCTAGATTGGGGGCGGATGTTTGAGGGTAAATCAACATCTGACATGTGGGAGGCTTTCAAATGTCAGTTGAAAGGAATTCAGGACTGGCATGTTCCTGTGCAGAAGAAGGATAAATACGGCAAATTTCGGGAACCTTGGATAACGAGAGATATTGTAGGCCTCGTCAAAAAGAAAAAGGAGGCATTTGTCAGGGCTAGAAGGCTGGGAACAGAGTATGCCTGTGTGGAATATAAGGAAAGTCGGAAGGAACTTAAGCAAGGAGGGCTAGAAGGGGTCACGAAAAGTCATTGGCAAATAGGGTTAAGGAAAATCCCAAGGCTTTTTACACATACATAAAAAGCAAGAGGGTAGCCAGGGAAAGGGTTGGCCCACTGAAGGATAGGCAAGGGAAACTATGTGTGGGGCCAGAGGAAATGGGTGAGGTACTAAATGAATACTTTGGATCAGTATTCACCAAAGAGAAGGAATTGGTGGATGTTGAGTCTGGAGAAAGGTGCGTAGATAGCCTGGGTCACATTGAGATCCAAAAAGACGAGGTGTTGGGCATCTTGAAAAATATTAAGGTAGATAAGTCCCCAGGGCCTGATGGGATCTATCCCAGAATACTGAAGGAGGCTAGAGAGGAAACTGCTGAGGCCTTGACAGAAATCTTTGGATCCTCACTGTCTTCAGGTGATGTCCCGGAGGACTGGAGAATAGCCAATGTTGTTCCTTTGTTTAAGAAGGGTAGCAAGGATAATCCAGGGAACTACAGGCCAGTGAGACTTACGTCAGTGGTAGGGAAATTACTGGAGAGAATTCTTCAAGACAGTATCTACTCCCATTTGGAAGTAAATGGACATATTAGTGAGAGGCAGCATGGTTTTGTGAAGGGGAGGTCGTGTCTCACGAACTGGATAGAGTTTTTCAAAGCGGTCACAAAGATGATTGAAGCAGGTAGGGCAGTGGATGTTGTCTATATGGACTTCAGTAAGGCCTTTGACAAGGTCCCTCAAGGTACTCTGGTACAAAAGATGAAGTCACACGGGATCAGGGGTGAGCTGGCAAGGTGGATACAAAACTGGCTAGGTCATAGAAGGCAGAGAGCAGCAATGGAAGGGTGTTTTTCTAATTAGAAGGCTATGACTAGTTTTGTTCCGTAGGGATTAGTGTTGGGACCTTTGCTGTTCGTAGTATATATAAATGATTTGGAGGAAAATGTAACTGGTCTGATTAGTAAGTTTGCAGACGACACAAAGGTTGGTGGAATTGCAGATAGCGATGAGGACTGTCAGAAGATACAGCAGGATTTAGATCATTTGGAGACAGGTGGAGAGATGGCAGATGGAGTTTAATCCGGACAAATGTGAGGTAATGCATTTTGGAAGGTCTAATGCAGGTAGGGAATATACAGTGAATGGTAGAACCCTCAAGAGTATTGAAAGTCAGAGAGATCTAGGTGTACAGGTCCACAGGTCACTGAAAGAGGCAACACAGGTGGAGAAGGTAGTCAAGAAGGCATACGTCATTCTTGCCTTCATTGGCCGGGACATTGAGTATAAGAATTGGCAAATCGTGTTGCAGCTGTATAGATCAGAGGATTAGATAGGGTGGACAGTGAGGGGAGATAGATATAGGACAGATGTCAGAGGTAGGTTCTTTATTCAGAGAGTAGTAAGGGCGTGGAATGCCCTGCCTGCAACAGTAGTGGACTCGCCAGCACTTAACGCATTCAAATGGTCATTGGATAGGTATATGGACGATAAGGGAATAGCGTAGATGGGCTTTAGAGGGGTTTCACAGGTCGGCGCAACATCGAGGGCCGAAGGGCCTGTACTGCGCTGTAATGTTCTATGTTCCAGAACCTTAGTTCGGCCACACTTGGAGTATAGTGTTCAATTCTGGTCACCACACTACCAGAAGGATGTGGAGGCTTTAGAGAGGGTGCAGAAGAGATTTACCAGGATGTTGCCTGGTATGGAGGGCATTAGCTATGAGGAGCGGTTGAATAAACTCGGTTTGTTCTCACTGGAACGACGGAGGTTGAGGGGCGACCTGATAGAGGTCTACAAAATTATGAGGGGCATGGACAGAGTGGATAGTCAGAGGCTTTTCCCCAGAGTAGAGGGGTCAATTACTAGGGGGCATAGGTTTAAGGTGCGAGGGGCAAGGTTTAGAGGAGATGTACGAGGCAAGTTTTTTTTACACAGAGGGTAGTGGGTGCCTGGAACTCGCTGCTGGAGGAGGTGGTGGAAGCAGGGATGACAGTTACATTTAAGGGGCATCTGGACAAATACATGAATAGGATGGGAATAGAGGGATACGGACCCAGGAAGTGTAGAAGATTTTAGTATAGACGGGCAGCATGGTCGGCACGGGCTTGGAGGGCCGAAGAGCCTGTTACTGTGCTGTACTTTTCTTTCTTTGATTTTTTCCAACCTAAAGAATTCCGCGAGGTCGCTAACCCACACCCCCAGTTTCGGTGGCCCTAAGTCCCTCCATTCCAACAGGATCCGTCTCCAGGCTACCAAGGAAGCAAAAGCCAAAATGTCGGCCTCTCTTGCCCCCTGGACCCCCAGGTCTTCCGACACTCCCAAAAATCGCCACTTCTGGACTCAGGATAACATTCACCCTCAGCACCTCAGACATAACGTCAGCAAACCCCTGTCAGAGTCCCTCCAGTTTCGGACAGGCCCAAAACATGCGGACATGGTTTGCGGGCCCCCCTGCACACTGATCCTCCACCCCCTCAAAAAACCTGCTCATTCTAGCCACCGTCATATGCGCCCTGTGGACTACCTTGAATTGAATAAGGCTAAGCCTAGCACATGAAGAGGATGCGTTCACCCTAATCAGAGTCTCCTCCCACACCCCAGCCTCCAAATTCCTCCGCAGCTCTCCCTCCCACTTCCACTTAACTTCTCCTATCGGGGCACCCTCCCAGTCCATTAATTCTTTATAAATCTCCGACACCCTGCCCTTGCCAACCTGTTTTCGACACCACCTTGTCCTGCAACCCCGGGGATAGGCAGGTCGGGAAAGGGTATAATATGTTTCTTCACATAGTCCTGCAGCTGTAAGTACCGGAAACCATTCCAATTGGGCAGCTCATACTCCTCTAACAATCCGTCCAAGCTCGAAAAGCTGCCTTCTCCCCACAAATAGGTCTCCAAACTGCTCAATCCCCACCCGCCGCCACCCCCTGGGACCCTGCGCCTAGCCCCCCTGGGGAAAACCTGTGATCCCCGCAAATTGGTGCTCAAACCAAGGCACCATTCAGCCTTAGATGCTGCTGCCACTGTCCCGTCACCCTCAGGGCCAGCACCACCACCGGGCTCGTGGAGTATCTGGCCGGTGGGAACAGCAGAGGCGCCATCAACAGTGCCCCTAAGCCAGTGTCCTTGCAAGAGGCTGCCTCCATCTGCTCCCTCCCCCACTATCCACTTCCTTACCATGGCTATATTTGCTGCCCAGTAGTAGTTCATCAAATTTGGCAAGGCCAGCCCGCCCCCCATGTCCCTGTTATAGCAGCACCTTCTTCACCCATGGAGCTTTCCCTGCCACATAAACCTCGAGATCAATGCATTAATCTTCCTAAAAAAAAGCCTTTGGAATAAAAATTGAAAGGTCCTGGAACACGACTAAAAACCTCGGGAGTATCATGGGTTTGAGCTGGGGGGGGATGGATAGTGTATGTAGGAGGTGGAGGGAAGTGGGGCTGGTCAAGGTGAGGGATTTGTATTTGGAGGAAGGGTCCACCAGTCTAGAGGAGTTAAGGGAGAAGATAGAGCTGCCGAGGGGTAGTGAGTTCAGGTATCTGCAGGTTAGTGACTTTGAACAAAAGGTCTGGAGGGGGTTCCCTAAGTTGCTGGGATACACCCTGCTGGAGCGACTGCTGCTTCCGCATGTGGAAGGGGAGGGAAAAATTGGGGATATATATAAGTGGCTGGAGGAGCAGGGAGGTGAGCGGGTGGTGAAGATCAAGGAGAAATGGGAAGTGGAGTTGCGTATGGAGATCAATTGGGGAGTATGGAGTGAGGCACTTTGAAGGGTAACGGGACCTCCTCTTGTGCAAGGATTAGCCTGATACAGTTTAAGGTGGTGCACAGGGTGCATATGACTCGGGTGAGAATGAGTGGGTTCTTTCAGGGGTAGCAGATGAGCGTGAGAGGTGTGGGCGGGGGTCAGCGAATCATGCGCACATGTTAGGGATTGTGAAAAATTGGGAAGATTCTGGTCAGGTGTGTTTGCGGTCTTAGTCAGAGTTATGGGTCTGGCTTTAGAGAACCCCAAAGGATATCATGGAGTTCACCTGACCCACAACTTTCAATAGATTGTGGTTATGGGGAACACACAGGCCTTGATTTGCAGTTGTGGTGCTTCAGAGAGCTAAAGTACTTTTAAATTAAAACAATGTTTATTTATGAAACCAGTTAACACGTTATAAAACCCACAGTAAACATCTTAACAACTATCAACACTAATACATCCCCCAAAGAAAACAGTACTCTATAAGTAACTCTTAATCTTTCCTTGCAACATCCATAAGTCAAAAAGAACCCTTTTTACAGAAAGACATTAGATTTAACTTCTTTCCTGAGAGTAGTTCCCACTTTGAAATCACCAAATGAACATTCTTTAGCTTACAGAGATTAGCTTGCTGTGACTGCAGCATCCCCATCACTAAAAAAAAACACGCCCTATAGCAGACAGCCCAAAGTGAAAGGAAAAGCAGACAGACAGCCCAGCTCCACCCACACTCTGACTTCACTGCAGTAATAAACACCCATTTCTTAAAGGTACACCCACTACAGCGATTTGAAAAACACCCACTTCTTAAAGGTACTCTCACATGACACCTCCCCCTCCCAAAAAAAACATCAACTTCAAGATGGTTTCATTTTTCACCTTTTTCACTTTCCTTTAAGAAATATTGACAGTGAATATACATTTCATTTTTTAACAAAACAAAACACGCAAACATTGACAATAACATAGCCCATTTTAGTTCTTCTTCCTCCAACTGGAATCCTTCTTGATTGACAGTCTCTTTGGACAAGAAGGTCTCTGCACGATCCATCCATTTCTCCATGCCTCGGCATTTCTCTTTAAAGTCAGATACTTTAGTTCAATCTGATCACAGAGTCCCTTGTAATTCTCCAACACAGGAGCATTGGTTATCACAGCTTTCAGGCAGTCAAATGCCTGTTGAAACTCTGCTGTCCACTGAACTTTTTGACGTTTCTTTAGAAAGTCTGTCAGTGGAGCAACCACACTGCTAAAATTTGGCACAAATTTCCGGTAGAATCCACTCATGCCAAGAAATCGCATTATTTCCCTTCGTGCCGAGGGTATTGGAAACTCCCCAATAACTTTTGTTTTCACATCCCGTGGGACCACTCGACCCTGTCCGATTGTATGACCAAGGAAAGTGACTTGCGCTTTTCCAAATTCACTTTTGGCTAGGTTTATCACCAAACCTGCCTCCTGAATCGATCGAATAACTCCATCAAATGTGTTAAATGTTCTTTCCATGTCTGGCTGAAAATTACCAGATCGTCGATGTACACCGCACAATTGGGTAATCCTGAAATGACTTTGTTAGTTAACCGTTGAAATGTGGCTGGGGTGTTTTTCATGCCAAATGGCATAACTTTGAATTGGTATATACCATCTGGAGTCACAAAAGCTGAAATCTCCTTCTTCCTTTCAGATAAACGTACCTGCCAGTAACCTTTAAGTAAATGCAGTTTGGAAATAAAAGCTGGTTGTCCCACTTTCTCAATGCAATCCTCGAAACATGGGACAGGATAAGAGTCCGTTCTTGTAACTGCATTAATCTTTCTATACTCCACACACAACCATTGGGTACCATCTGGTTTAGGTACCATCACTATGGGTGAGCTATTGACTGCTACCCACTTCAATTATGCCATTTTTAAGCATACTTTCAATCTCTTTGTTAACCTGTGCCAATTTTTAAGGGTTAAGTCTATATGAATGTTGTTTGATTGGAACAGCATTTCCCACATCTACATCATGTATAGCCATTTTAGTACTTCCCAATTTATCTCCACAAAGTTGCCCATGTGATATCAATAACTCAGGTCAGTCCGTTTTTCCTCTGGAAGGTAACTCAACAATTTATCCCAATTTTTAAGAACATCCTCGTTTTCCAATTTAATTTGGGGTATGTAAAATTCAAAGTCATCTGGATTTGGTTTGTCACTTTGAGTTAGAATCATTAAAACCTCCTCCTTTTCTTCTCCTCCATTTCAAAGTCCCTTTTAAGCATATTCACATGACATACTAGGTGAGTTTTCCTTCTATCCAGCGTTCGTACTACATAATTCACCTCACTTAATTTCCTTTCAATCTGATACAGTCCACAAAACCTAACTTTTAAAGGCTCACCTACCACTGGTAACAATACTAAAACTTTATCTACATTGGCAAAACTACGAACTTTGGATTTCTTGTCCGCTACCCGTTTCCTCACATTTTGTGCAACTTTTAAATGTTGTCTAGCCAATTCACCTGCTCTATTTAATCGTTCCCTAAAATTTGACATGTAATCCAATAATGTAAGTTCCAATTTTTCACTCACTAATTTTTTCTTAATCAAATAAGTGGTCCTCTTACCTCATGACCAAAAATTAGTTCAAAAGGATGAATTTGGTTGACTCATTAGGTGCATCCCTAATTGCACGAGTATGAATGGAATTCCTTTATCCCAATTCTCTGGATAATCTTGACGATAAGCCCTCAACATTGTCTTTCTTGTCTGATGCCACTTTTCTAAGGCTCCCTGCGATTCTATATGGTACGCAGTTGATTTAAATTGTTTTATTCCTAAGCTATTCGTAATTTCTTTGAATAACCTCGAGATAAAATTTGATCCTTGATCCGATTGTATTTATGTGGGTAGTCCATATTTAGTAAAGAATTTAAGTAACTCCTCCACAATCTTTTTAGCTGTAATATTGCGTACTGGAATGGCCTCTGGAAACCTAGTAGACACATCCATTATAGTTAAAAGATATCGATTCCCACTTTTCGTTTTAGGAAGCAAACCTTGTAAAAGGTTCCTCAAATGCTGGAATGGGTATTAAGGGCACTGGTTTTATCACTGCTTGAGGTTTCCCTATCACTTGACACGTGTGACATGATCAACAAAATTTAACTCCATATTTATGTAGTCCAGGCCAATAAAAATGTTTTTGTATTTTAGCTTGAGTTTTCCTTGCTCCCAAATGACCTCCCACTGGTACCTCATGTACTGCTCGCAGCACCTCCTTTCTATACCGGCAATACTACTCAATGAACTTCTGCCCAATTTTCATCTGCCTGCATATGTAACGGTCTCCATTTCGTGTATGCTGTTTTATTTCTACATCTCTCTGTTGTAACTCCACAAATTTTCCTGAACTAAAAATATCCGCCTCATCCTCCACCTGTTCTTGTTCTTTTTTAACCATCTGATCAAAAATCGTTTCTGATAATTGTACTTCAACTTTATTTTCACTCTTTGATTTCTCCTCGTCTTAACCTATGACTTTGTGACCTTGTTACTACACAATCTGGAAAAATCCCAGGATATTCGTCCTTCAAAACTTCAGTTGCCTGATTTGCCACTGGCTTATCAACCACAGTAGACATCACTCCCACCTGCGATCCAGCTATTTCATTACCCAAGATAAACTGTATTCCTGGACAAGATAGTTTCTCTATTACTCCTACTACCACTTCACCACTCTTCACTGGACTTTCCAACCTTACCTTATATAATGGAACACTAGTCTTCTCACCCTGAATTCCACATATTACCACCTTTTCTGGCCATTTTTCCCAAACTACATAACTCCTCATCTCTTACCATTAAAGGTTCACTAGCTCCTGTATCTCTTAAAATTGTGACTTCTTTACCTGCACCTTCTGGTACACATGAATAAACTTTACCCACACAAGTAAACTCTTTAAAGAGATCTGGCACCTTCTCATCAATCACCTCTTGATCAGGCTGTACAATCTTCTGCACCTCCTTCACTTCACTTGGGCTTTCCTTTACCACTTTAACAAACCTCACTGTCTTATCCTGTTTTACCACACCAGCCTTCCCAGTGCTTTTCTTCAACCACCAACACTGTGACTTTACAGGGCCTAGTTTATTACAGTGAAAACATTTTAAACTTTTCATGTCTCTTCCACCCTCCTGGATTTCCTTTTTAGTCTGAGGTACACTCCTTATTATCTCCCATCAGATCTCCTTTACCTCTACCACTTGAGTATTTCTCTTTTCCCCAGTTTCTGTCCCTCACAGACTGAAACTGATGTCGGAAACCAAGCTTTGATTTATGAACTTATTCATAATCATCTGCCATCTCTGCAGCTAACCTCGCAGTTTTAACCCTCTGCTCTTCCACGAGTTCTCACTACATCAGGAATTGAATTTTTAAACGCCTCCAATAGTATAATTTCTCCGAGAGCTTCCTACATTTGGTCTATTTTCAAAGCCCCTATCCACCTATCAAAATTACTCTGTTTGATCCTTTCAAACTCCATGTATGTTTGACCAGGTTCTTTCCTTAAATTTCTAAACCTTTGTCTGTAGGCTTCAGGCACTAGTTTTATTAAGTGAAATTCCGGAAAAAACTGGAGAAAAGGTCCAAACGTTTCATGACAAGCGGGAGCTACCAAATGTGCAACCCCCTACTCCATGGCCGCCACCGGAAATCCCTCTTGACTCTCTAAATGCCATTGCCAATGATTCTATTGCCAAGGCAAAGGGACAAGGAGAATGGGCATCCTTGCCTCATCCCATGATGCAGCCTGAAATAGCCCAAACTCACCCAGTTCATCCTTACACCTGCTGCTGATGCCCGATACAACAACCGGACCCAATCCACAAACTCATGCCTGAACCACCCCAGCACCTCACACAAATATTCCCATTCTACCCATTCAAAGGCCTCCGTCACGTCCATAGCGACTGCCACCTCCACGATCCGACCCTCCGAGGGCATCATTATAATGTTCAACAAACGCCTAACGTTAGCCATTGATGCCTCCCCTTTACAAACGCCGCCTGGTCTTCCCCTATCAGCCACGGCACACAGTCCTCAATCAGTGAGGTCAAGATCTTTGCCAACAACTTGCCGTCTATATTCAGCAGTGATATTGGACGGTAGGTAGGGCCCACACTGCTCCGGGTCCGTTCCTTCTTCAAATTAATGATATTGAGGCCTGTGATAATGTGGAGGAGAGCTCCTTCTTCTCCCTCGCATCATTAAGTGTCCTTACCAGCAGGGGTCCCAGGTCTCCCAAGAAATTCTTATAAAATTCTACCAGGAAGTCATCCAGGCCCAGGGCCTTCCCTCCCTGCATGCCCCCATAACCTCCACCAGTTCAGTGGGTTCTTTCAGCCCTCTACCAGGCCCTACTCCACCTTGGGGAACTTAAGCCGTCCAGAAAATGCCTCATTCTCTCCCCCCCCCCCCCCCCCCCCCACTCGCTCCCCACCACTCGCTCCCCCCCTCACTCACCACCCCCCACCCCCCCCGGCAACTCGCTCCCCCCCCCAGTGGCCCGGAGATCCGATTCATATAACATCTTACAAAAGTCCTCGAACCCCATTCACAGAATCAACAGTGCAGAAGAAGGCCACTCGGCCCATCGAGTCTGCACCGGCACTTGTAAAGAGCGTCCCAGACCTCCACCCTAACGCAGTAACCCAGGCCTCAACCCTTACCCAAAAACCCCACCTAATCTTTTTGGACACCAAGGGCAATTTAGCATGGCAAATCCACCTAACCTGCACATCTTTGGACTGTGGGAGGAAACCGGAGCACCCGGCAGAAACCCACGCAGACGGGGAGAACGTGCAGACTCCGCACAGACAGTGACCCAAGCCAGGAATCGAATCTGGGATCCTGGCGTTGTTAAGCAGCCATGCTAACCACGGTGCTACCGTGCTGCCCACCATTCACCCCCACCAGGTCTAAGACCACTTTTCCCTTCCTATCCTTCACTTTTCTGATCTCCCTCACCGCCTCCTGCTTCCTCAGTTGATGTGCCAACATCCTACTTGCCTTCTGCCCATACTCATCGACTGCCCCTCTGGCCCGCCCCAACTGCCCCACTGCCTTATACATAGACAACAGCCCAAACTCCACCTGCCGTTCCTGCTGCTCTTTCAACAACCCAGCCTCCGGGGCCTCCAATTACTCCTATCGATCTGTTGGATTTTATCTACCAGCTTTGCCATCTCTGCCAACTCCGTCTTGTCCCTATGTGCCCATGGCAGCTGAAACCTCACTGTATCATTCAATTCCACATCCCCCAAATAGCGGCCCTCACCCCCGAATAGCGACCCTCATCCGCTCACACACCTCCTCATCTGCTAACAATCCCTCATCTAACCTCCACTGTGGCCGCTGGGCATTCCCTCGGTCCACTTACAAGTCCACCCAATGCGGTGCGTGGTCTGACACCACGATCACAGAATACTCCGAGCCGGCAACCCCCGCCAGCAGTAGTCGACCGGGGAGTACGCCCTGTGCACACGGGAGAAGAACAAAAATTTCTTTGCAGTCGGCCTCCCAAACCTCCACGGTCCACTCCTCCCATGCGCTCCATAAACCCCTTCAGTTCCCACACCACCGCCAATACCCTTCCCGGCCGCAGACTCAACCAGACCAATTTCAGCTCGATAACTGTTATCGATGACTCAATAACTAAAAGGAATCAAGAATCACCCATAGTCACCATCAACACATACAGTCCCCCTCCCCCCAACCCTCCCAGCCTCCCCCGCTAATGTTCGATGTGATTTAATTCTTGAAAGTGCATAATGAATAACGCCCATGAATTGTAGAAACCCTCCATCCTTCCCCTCAGTTCAAATTTGACCTTTTCAAGCGTCAAGAATTCCAGCAGGTCCCCCCACCACGCCAGGGCACAGGGTGGAGAGGTTGTTCTCCACCCTAACAGGATCCGCCTTCGGGTGATCAACGAGGCGAAGGCTACAACACCTGCCACCGCACCCCGCCTGTTACGATACCCCGAATATGGCCTCCCGAGGGCCCGGATCCAGTTTCACGTGCACCACTTTAGAAATTATCCTAAACACCTCCTTCCAGTATCCTCCAGCTTTGGACAGGACCAAAACATATGAACGTGGTTTGCGGGCTCCCCCCCCCCCCCCCCCCCCCCCACCCTCCCGTGAACTCGCCCGCCCAGCTGGTTTACCCTCCCCCCTCGCTCACGCACTTCCATGCTGCAAACAACAATAACAATAAGAAAAAAGGTGCACTCACCCAGCATGATCCTCCAGCATTGCACCAAAGAACCCCACAAGAAAGAAAAACGGCCCGAGTGAAAAGAGGTTCTCCTCTGTCCCCCCAAAGAAACAGAAAAATAACACCAATAACAACAAACCCCCCCCCCCCCCCCCCACAACAAGGGCACAGACAGAACCAACATCCCCTCACACCTCCTCCAAAGTTCAATGTCTTCCTTCTCCTGCCAGTCCACTGTCTCTCACAAACTCCATTATCTCCTCCGGTGCTCCAAAATAATACTCACGACCATTATGGATCACCCAGAAGTGGGCTGAACTTCACCCCTTTCTTAAACAGGGCAGTCTTGACTCGGTTGAATCCCACTCTCCTCCTGGCCTGTTCTGCACCCAGGTCCTGGTGTACCCGGAGCTCATTACCCACCAAGGTACATCTCCTCGTCTGTCTGGCCCAACTCAAAATCTCATCCTTATCCAGGAATCAATGGAACCTTCATCGCCCTCGACAGCTTGTTCGCCTGCAGATTCCTTATCAGTGCCCTATGTGCCTCATCAACCTCCAGGGACTGGCCAGAGGCCCCTTCCCCCAACAACTTTCCCAGCATTTTGGCTACATAAGAGCCAGCGTCCGCTTCCTCAATGCCCTCTGGCATCTTCACAATTCTCAAATTCTGCCTCTGGAAGTGGTTCTCCAGGTCCTCCACTTTCTCCTTGAGCCACTTCTGGGTAACCCTCAACATCCTAATTTTGGCTGCCAAAGAGGTAAGCTGCTCCTTGTGCTCCCCCATCGCCTGACTCTGGGTCTCCAACCTCAGCTCCACAGGGTTGATCCCCGCTCTCAGTGGGTCTATCACTTTTGCCAGGTCCTCCTGAGTCTCTCCCATCTCTGATGCTGAACCTTTCATCAAAATGTCCACCAACTGCTCCATTGACCATTGGGCTGGGTAGGGCTGACCCCTTGCTCTCCACCATCTTTCCTGTGTCGCACAAAGAGTTTTTTGCTCTTGCAGCTCCATTCTTCTAAATCCACATATGGTCCACGAATCCATTCACCGGTGGAGTATAGTCTTCTTCCACCACTCTTGCACATTTTCCTTCTAAACATTCGCCCGGCAATAAGGGAAAAGGACTGAAAAGACCGCCTCGAACAGGAGCTGCCAAATGGCGACCATTTAGGGCAGCAGGGTAGCGCCAGTGTCCCAGGTTCGATTCCCCGCTGGGTCACTGTCTGTGCGGAGTCTGCACGTTTTCCCTGTGTCTGCGTGGGTTTTCCCTCCGGGTGCTCCGGTTTCCTCCCACTGTCCAAAGACGTGCAGGTTAGGTGGATTGTTCATGGTAAATTGCCCTTGGTGACCAAAAAGGATAGGAGGGTTATTGTGTTACGGGGAGAAGTGAGGGCTTAAGTGGGTTGGTGCAGACTCAATGGGCCGAATGGCCTCCTGCTGCACTGTATGTTCTATGTAACTACGTGACGCATACACTCACTCCATGGCTGTCACTGGAAGTCCGTGGCCGGCATTCATAAAAGACAGTTGCGGCCATTGGGATCTTCTCTGGCTCCATAACCCACCCGTCACCCGCCCTTGACCCATCCGCAGGTCACAATTCGCGGTTTGAAAACCCTGTCCTAGAAAACATAGCAAAGGGGTAGAAGGTTCTTCCCCACATGTTTTGTTGAAGAAATTTGTTTTTACGTAAACAATGAACCCCACAATTAATAGTTTTGTTTGAACTTAAATTTTTCCTCCAAAATGCAGAAAACACATTACTAGATTCAGAAAGAAAGAAATTGATTTATTTCACACTTTATCACTTTAGGGCATCCCAAAGCACTTTACTGCCACTTAAGTACTTTTGAAGTGCAATACTTGTCATGTGGGACATGTGACAGTCAATTTGCATGCGTGTTTGAATCCACACCTTCTGATTCAGTACTCCACCTATGTAATACTGACAGTGTACGTAAACTGGCTATTGAATGACTATTCATTAGCCAAGGACTACTGAAACAAGCACTGCTCAGACCTTACACTCCCTAAGACCCCATATTGTTAAATAACCTGTACTCAAACATTTATTTTATTTATTAATTTACAAGATATGGATATCTCTGGCATCTTTTATTGCCGATCTCTAATTGCCCTTCAGATCACTTCAGTACTTGTATGAATCAACTCTCCCAGTGCTGTTCCCAGGAAGGGAATCCCAAGATTTGACCAGTGACAATGAAGGAGATGGGGATATAGTTCCAAGTCAGGACGGTGTGTAATTTGGAGGGAAGCTTGCAGACGGTGGTATTCCATGTACCTGCTGCCCTTATTCTTCTAGATGGTAGAGGTCACCTGCTAGAGAAATGTTGTCAAAGGAGACTTGGATAGTTGCTGCAATGCATCTTATGGTTGGTACACACTGCTGCCAAAGTTACGTTGGTTATGGAACACTGTGGAGCTCCACTCATGCAGGCATCACACTGCTGTATTGTGCCTTGTAGGTGCCAGAAAAGCTTTGAAAGGAGGCAAGTCCCGAGGGGGTGCAGTAATTAGAGACGTTAATTGCCTGGAATTTGTGTAGCACAAATGTTTCTTGCCACTTATCAGCTCAGGCCTAAAGACCATATTCTGCAACTTACTCCTCATAATAGTTTGTACGATCAAAATTTACAGCCCTGTTCAGTATTATAAATTTTCAAGCAAAGTTAATTTCAGTTGAGTTGAACAGTAATTTCTGGTAGTCTGTATAGAATTCGAATGAATTTGTGCGGAACACTTACCATTGAACCATCTGTAATTTCATTAGTAGCGACTCTCATTCCCCTGTTTAGTTGGTGCTAAACTAGAGCCAGCTGAAAGTAAAGGTAATTATTAAAGATATAACTTGTACACCGCAAAGAACGATACTTTATTCCAATCCTAACTTATTTCATTTCAACTTCTGATCCACTGGCAAATATGGCAGTGTATGTGTGAACCTTATTACAATCCCTATTGCAATAAAGCCATTTCCAAGCAGTCCTGAATCTCCATGAATTTGTGGCTTCTTGCGTTGCATTGAGGGAATCAAAGGTTGCAAGACTGATAATTACTCTTTTTATCGTGGTCTTTAGCATTACAGATTGCATAGTTTTCCCACTGTGTTCTCTTTTTCACCCCAAAGGGTAGATACCACCACACATCCACACACACATTGAGCAAACTGCCTCGTGTCCCAGGTTGCATGAATTCGGGATGCTGTTTTTCATGTAATCCCCCCGAGGCTCTCTCAGCCCTGGCAGCAACCCCCCACCCTAACAGACTCCCATGCCAGAGTATCCCGTGTCTTCTGCTGCAAGAGTTGCTCATCCTGCTAAAAACATGTAGCTGTTAACTCTCTTTGCAATAATTAGAATTAGATACAACTCTCCTTACAATAAGTTTAAAAATTTTTTTTAGAGTACCCAATTTTTTTTTTCCCAATTAAGGGACAATTTAGCGTGGCCAATTCACCTAACCTGCACATCTTTGGTTGTGGGGGTGAAACCCACACAGACATGGGGAGAATGTGCAAATTCCACATGGACAGTGACCCAGGGCCGGGATTCGAACCCGGGTCCTCAGTGCCGCAGTCCCAGTGCTAACCACTGCGCCACATGCCACCCATCTTTCCTTACAAAATTATAATTAGATACAAACGAGCACAGGAAATAATCATCCATATAATTCTTGAATTACACAATATTTTAAACTGTCCTAAAAGCCATAACAAGTTCTAATCTGCGTAGTTTCAGAATCATTCACCTTGAGTTGTTGAGGAGTGAGACAGGGCCTACAACCTTTAATTTGGGGCATAAGTTCCAGAGAACCTAAGGTGAGCCTTCTTACCAGCCTTCCTCGGTACGTTCACCAATCTTTGTGGCTGCAGGTCAGTCCTGCCTCTACCTCTCAGCAGCCAAACTGGTGCATTGTGGGTGTCATTTATTTATTTATTTATTATAAATTTAGAATACCCAATTCATTTTTTTCCAATTAAGGGGCAATTTAGCGTGGCCAATCCACCTTACCTGCACATCTTTGGATTGTGGGGGCGAAACCCACTCAAACACGGAGAGAAACACGGATTATCACAGCAGTCTACATCCCACCCCAGGCAGAAGTGAGGAAGGCGCTGGACGAACTGTACACAGTTATAAACAACTACGAAACAGAACACCCGGAGGCCTTGTTCACCGTGGCCGGAGACCTCAACAAGGCCAACCTCAAGAGTGTACTGCCAAAATTACACCAGCACATCTCCTGTCCCACCAGGGGAGACAACACTTTTGACCACTGCTACTCAAAAATCAAGGGCGCCTACCGTTCCATCTCCCGACCGCACCTTGGGAAATCAGACCATAAGACGGTGCTCCTTCTCTCAGCATATAAGCAGAAACTCCAGTGGGAGAATCCATAAAGAAGATTGTGCAGTGCTGGTCCGAGGAAGCAGAAGAGCTCTTACGTGACTGCTTAGAGACAGTGAACTGGTCCATATTTAAGAACTCAGCGACCAACTTAAATGAGTATGCCACTCGCAAACGTGTGGACGACACAGACTTCATCAGCAAATGTGTGGACGACTGCGTTCCAAAGAAAGCAACCTTTCAACCGGAAACCATGGCTCAATCGCGAGATTGACTCCCTACTGAAGGATAGATCTGAGGCGTTCAAGTCAGACGACCTTGACCTATACAAGAAATCCAGGTATGACCTCTGCAAAGCCATCCGAGATACCAAGAGAGACTTTCAAACCAAGCTAGAGTCACAGACAAACTCTCGGCGATTTTGGCAAGGACTAAAAAACATAACGGGCTACAAAGCGAAGCCGAGCAGTATCCCCGGCAGCACCGCACTCCACCCCGATGGACTCAATGCATTCTATGCTCGGTTCGAGCAGGTAACCAACAATCCGCTGTCGAGTGCCCCAGCAGCCCATAACTTACCCATACCGACCATCACAGCTTCCGAAGTCAGATCGGCCTTCCTGAAAGTGAACCCTCGGAAGGTGACGGGCCCGGACGGGATCCCTGGTCATGCACTCAGAGCCTGCATGGACCAGCTGGCAGAGGTGTTCGCGGACATCTTAACCTGTCCCTCCTCCACTCCGAGGTCCCCACCTGCTTCAAGAAGACCACCATCATACTGGTGCCAAAGAAGAACCAAGCAACGTGCCTCAATGACTACGTCTGGTGGCCCTGACTTCAGTTTTAATGAAGTGCTTCGAGAGGTTGATCATGAAGTGCATCCCCTCCATACTCCCAGAACGCCTTGATCCACTGCAATTCGCATACCGTCGCAACTGGTCCACACGCAGACGCCATTTCACTAGCCCTATACTCAATCCCGAGAGAATCTCGACAACAAGGACTCCTACATCAGACTCCTATTTATTGACTACAGCTCCGCCTTCAACACCATAATCCCAGCCAAGCTCATATCAAAGCTCCAAAACCTAGGACTTGGCTCCCCACTCTGCAACTGGATCCTCGATTTTCTGACCAACAGACCACAATCAATAAGAATGAACAACAACACTTCCTCCACAATAGTCCTCATAAACGGGGCCCCACAAAGCTATGTACTTAGCCCACTACTCTACTTCCTGTACACACATGACTGCATGGCAAAATTTGGTTCCAACTCCATCTACAAGTTTTCTGACGATACGTCCATAGTAGGCCAGATGTCGAATACGACGAGTCAGAATACAGGAGGGAGATTGAGAACCTAGTGGAGTGGTGCAGCAACAACAATCTCTCCCTCAATGACAGCAAAACTAAAGAGCTGGTCATTGACTTCAGGAAGCTAAGTACTGTACACACTCCTGTCAGCATCAACGGGGCCGAGGTGGAGATGGTTAGCAGTTTCAAATTCCAGGGGTGCTTATCTCAAAAAATCTGTCCTGGTCCCACCCAAGTCGACGCTACCATCAAGAAGCACAACACGCCTATATTTCCTCAGGAAACTAAGGGAATTCGCATGTCCACATAACCCTTCCCAACTTTTACAGATGCACCACAGAAAGCATCCTATCTGGCTTCATCACAGCCTGGTATGGCAACTGCTCGGCCCAGGACCGTAAGAAACTTCAGAGAGTCGTGAACCACCGCCCAGTCCATCACTGAACATGTCCTCCCACTCCATTGACTTCCATCTACACCTCCCGCTGCTGGAGAAAGCGGGCAGTATAATCAAAGACCCCTCCCACCCGGCTTACACACTCTTCCAACTTCTTCCATCGGGCAGGAGATACAGAAGTCTGAGAACACGCACGAACAGACTCAAAAATAACTTCTTCCCCACTGTTACCAGACTCCTAAATGACCCTCTTATGGACTGACCTCATTAACACTACACCCTGTATGCTTCATCCGATGCCGGTGCTTATATAGCTACATTGTATACCTTGTGTTGCCCTATTATGTATTTTCTTTTCTTCCCTTTTCTTCCCATGTACTTAATGATCTGTTGAACAGCTCGCAGAAAAATACTTTTCACTGTACCTCGGTACACGTGACAATAAACAAATCTAATCCAATCCAATGTGCAAATTCCACACGGACAGTGACCCAGAGCCGGGATTGAACCTGGGACCTCGGCGCCGTAAGGCAGCAGGGCTAACCATTGCGCCACCATGCTGCCCTGTGGGTGTCATTTATATGGAGATGGGTCTACCAAGTTGGAAAATTCCTAGACTCGAGCTTCCTGTCTCGTCAGTGAAAATCCAGCCCTCTATCTCCGACATGTGCTCCCTTTGAGAGCAAGCTCACCTTTGGTTCAGTAGAGGTTCGGCCCAATTATATTAACGGTTGAAGGCCCTCCAGTCCTCACTCCTCAACCACTCACCCCACTGACTCCACATGACCGTTCATATCCCCCATGCTCCCTTCATGTTCCCTTCTATCTCTAATGTTTCCTCATATGCCCCAGGTACCTCCATACCCTCTCATAGCTCCCATGCCCCTTCCAAGCCCCCTATTTCCTCCATGCTCATTCGCTGAATGTGCACTATGCACAGAACCGATGAAATATGTGATAATGGCAAATCCCGAAATGCTGAAGAAAAGAACATCATTTGAGAAATTGGCTTTGAAAAAAAGGCTACTTTTAGACCCTTATAAAGAGTCAATCAGACACCATTAATGAGGTGGCATTTAATATCTTCCCCTGAGGCAAGTTGGTGGTGGAGTGGGATGTAACCAGGCAGGAGGGTGGCGTGTGGGGACTCCTTTACCTTCCTGATTCTGCCCCGATTAAGTCTGGGACTGGAAGGCTTATGGATGGCCATCCTGTCCGCTGCCAATTGGGGCTCTTAAGTGGGCAATTAATGCCCACTTAAGGGTCTCATCTTGCTGCCACAGATGGTGGGTGGTTGCCCTGTGGGAGACCCAAAAAGAAAACCCTATCGGGGTTACATGTAGGCTTCCAGGTAGTTCCTTGTTTAAGCAGGGCTTGATCAAGGGACTCAGCATTGGAAAGAGGGGCCTGTGGAGAGACAACTTCTGCCCCTTGCGCTGATCCCTCCTCCGCCATGCCTCCATAATTGCCTATCCTGCAATCCCATCCTGACATGAGTTAAACTGCAGCCCGGGGCCCCTCAGCAATCCTGGAACTCAGATGTATGCAATACTGACAGCAGCACCACTGCCTCGGTGGCGCTGGCAAGCAATGCAACAGCTTCCAGACACTGATTAGCTGATAGTTCTCAGAGAAGTGGGATTTCCACCCTTGAGATTGTTGATTCCAGAGAAGGCCCACTGCCTGCCCCAATTAGGTACCCGATTATCATTTAATTCTGTGGCCTTCCCCAAACAAGGCAATGTGGGACTTCTACAGACTCTCCAGCTAGTAGGTAAGACCCCCATTGCCTCCGTTAAATAATGCACTCAGTTTCAATAACAGAAGCTTTACCCTGCTTCACACCTCTTAATCTTATTGAAATAAGCATACAGACATCAAAAAAAAATCCAAGAAAGAATAACTTATTACAACCACAGAAAGAAAAACAATCATTCAAACCTAACACACCACTTCAGCCTGCGTGAACAGACCCGTGCTGAGCTGGTCCATTAGTGAGTCATAGAATTAATATAGGCTTTCATGCAACTGATGCAAGCATTCATAATGAGATCACCTGAGAATTTATGTTTAAAACAGTATCCAGAAGGCCTCATTATGAATACCTGGCTGAGCTCCAATACCAATCAGTTGGCCTGGAGCGATGATCACTGATGGGAATGCATCCAAGACCCAATGACAATTTTCAATGGAGTTGGACTAAAGGGAGAGTTGGTTGTTTCACCAGGGCTAGTCTGGCAGGCCCTAGTGAGGTGGAGGACAGGTTCAGGAGGGAAAGAGGATGACTACCATTGTAGTGGGTCTCCATTAGACACAGGATGCTAAAACAGCCTTCAAAAATCAGGATGGCTCTTATGTGGCTATAAATTGGCTCAAGGGGAGGTGGTCCACCCAGGCCTCCCCATTATGGTGGGAGAAGGGATGGCATATAGAGTAGAGCACAGACAAAAGGGTATTTGATTGATGTCATCAGTAGCAAAATAACAAACAAAATAACTACTTTCTACACAGAAGGATTGCTTGTGGAAATGTAAGTCAGTTATATATTTTAAATATTACTAGATTTTTTAAGATTCTCAGGTTGGCAGAGGGTTACATCTAATGTTTATTAATGTGCTCTTTGAGCTATTTATTCTCAGTCACTGATTGCAAACAGAATTTCCATGCACCCTCGTGGCGTGTTTCACGGAGGCCCACCATTGGCCCGGAAACCTGAGGCGGGGGTTTGCCGTCGGCGGGACCAGAAGATCCCACCAGGGATAATGGCTAGAAAATTCCAGCCCATAGGCAGGATTCAACTAAATGGGAACAAAGTCCCATAGCAAGTGTGTTTAGCCGCATGGAGTGCGTGGGGAACACGAGGCTGAGACCGCACATAGCCCCGTTTTCTACATCAAGAAGCTCCACTTGCTGGAACTCCTCAGTGTAGCGGGAGATCAGGGCCATTTTAAAATCATTTCATAGTTTTGTTCCTTCTTTTCTTTGTAATTTCCTCCAGCCCTACAACTCTCCAAGATATCTGTGCTCCCCCAATTCTGCCCTCTTGCACATCCCCAATTTTAATCATGCCATAATTTGTGGCGTTGCCTTCACATGCCTAACCCATAAGCTCTGGAATGTTTCCTAAAATCTCTTTGCCCCTCTGATCCCTTTTAAGGGTGCTCCTTACAACCTACCTTCTTCTTGTCCTAATGTTTTTATGCAGCTCAATGTCAAATTTTGTTTAATAATGCTCCTGTTAAGTACCTCAGGCCACTTAAGGGTGCTAGATAAATGTTGTTATTATCTTTGAAAGTCCTTCACTTCAGATGGCATTTTATTAGAAACACAGACATATGTAAAAACACTGAAAGATGTTTCACACCATTGTCTCTGGAGATACTGGCATGTTTTTGAGTGAGCATTAGAAATAGAAAGGTTCTCTAGCTAAAGGTGTCTACTATCACTTACCAGAGGGAAGAGTGATCTTCTGAAGAACCGCTTCTGGTAATTTCCAGCAACCACTTTCTTCATCCCAAACACTTTCGCGCTTTATTTTGTCAATATTACTGTAGTTACACTCACGTCGGATTAATGGCTGGACCCTTTCCAGGACTTGCTGCAGCAGAATGTTTTCCCGTTCTTGCTTCCTTATAGTGGACAGATAGTCGATACGCTCAAATTCAAATTCAGATTGGAGATCAGAGATTTCTATCTCTGCAACTTTGAGCTTAAGCAAGATAAATGATAAACAGATTAACAAACAAATCTGTCCATAAATATAAGACAGTCACTAATAAATCCAGGAAGTAATTCAGGGGAAATAAAATCTTTTACTCAAACTGTGATGTAAATGTGGAAGTTAGCTACATATAGTTGCACTTAAGAGGAAGCTAGGTAAGTAAGTTAGGGAGAAAGGAATTTCAGGTATATGTTGATAGGATGAGATAAAGTAAGGTGGGAAGAGGTTCATGTGAAGCATAAACAATGAGCCATAACTTCTGAGCTTCCCAGCGTCGGATTTGGGGTAGAACTGCAAAGATGCACTGAGGAATCTTTCTCAGAACTTCCCAGGTAAGGGTTTACATGGCAATTGCCTAGAAGTGCAAACTTCCACAGGGCAATTGACCTGCACTGGGAACCACCTGAAAATGTGATTTAAATCGTAAAATTTGGATGGTTCTGGCTGTGTTCCACAAATAGTTAACCAGAAAAAGTCAGAAGAATTAAAGCCACTTCAAATTTCTTGGCAACTAATATAAAGACCCAGACCCACCCCACCCCCCAGGGAACTCCCCCCCCCCCCCAACCTTTTTCAAGTAAAAAGAAAATATTCTTTGTAATGGAATTTCTTCAATTCATAACGTCAAAAAACACATTTCAGATGGAGTATTAAACTGAGAACCTTTCTTCTTGTTCAAGTGAACATAACAGATCCTAACGTACTAGGGCGGCTCAGTGGTTAGCACTGCTGCCTCACAGCGCCAGGGACACGGGTTTGATTCCTGGCTTGGGTCGCTGTCTGTGCGGAGTCTGCACTGTCTCCCTGTGTCTGCGTGGGTTTCCTCTGGGCGCTCCAGTTTCCACCCACAAGTCCCGAAAGACGTGCTTGTTGGATAAACTGGACATTCTGAATTCTCTCTCGGTGTGCCACAACAGGCACCGGAGTATGGCGACTAGGGGATTTTCACAGTAACTTCATCACAAGAGTTAATGTAAGACTACTTGTGACACTAATAAAGATTATTATTATTATTTGAAAGTGCATGAAAAGCTCTCGGTATCTTGGTCAGCATTCCTTCCTCAAGCTACATCAGCAAAAACAATCATCTCATCATTTATTGATTTGCTGTTTGGAATCTCGCTTTATGCAAAATTACTGTGTTTACACACATAACCTGTGAAGATCTAGAGGTTTAATCCTTGGTTTCAGGATTAAGGATGCTTCTATTAGACATTGTGCCCATAGAAAATGGGGAGGGGTTTCACTTCTAATAGAGTAGCATTTGTTAGTTTGTCAATTACATCACCGAGTAAATTTATCATAAACTGTACACCATCATGGGCAGAATTTTAATGATACTCCCTTCTGATAGGGTTGGGAGGTCAACATTTGAACCAGCTGTTAAGAGAAAATCACATTTAATCCAGCATTCTGGATTAACAGCCAGCACAAGTAGAACTTGCCAGGGTCAGCAATGATGAGGAGATGCCGGCGTTGGACTGGGGTGAGCACAGTAAGAAGTGTAACAACACCAGGTTAAAGTCCAACAGGTTTGTTTCAAATCACTAGCTTTCGGAGCATAGCTCCTTCCTCAGGCGAATCTGAGAAAGGAGCAGTGCTCTGAAAGCTAAGGGTCAGCAAGGCAAGAGCACAGTGAGGAGTGAACCTTCTGTGAAATTCACAGGCTGGGAAGGCTCTGAATACTGAAAGAGCACAACTGCTTCCTTGGCTAGATGAAAAGCTTTTACTCTCAGTGAGCTTTCCATTCCTTTCTTTTTGATTTTCAACATTTTATTAATCAGTCCTGCTATCATGTACAGGCAAGTGTCTGTGAAAAATGAAAGCGTAAGAGGGAACTACAAAGAAAAAGCAGGACCTTTCTCTGCAGGTTTTCTATATTTTTGCTTTTTGCTCGAACTTCATCCTGAATAGATTCGTACACATTGATCAAGATAGCAGGATCATCTCTGTCTGTGTGCTTCAGTGCTTCTGCAAGTTGATTCTTTCGTTCATCAGCATACTTCTTCCGCCGTTTTCGTTTCTCCTTCAGCTCTGTATTTTTGGCTTGCTCTCCACCTACAACCTCATTCTCCAACATCTTCAACCTACAATAAACAATAGAAAGTATTACTAATTGGTCTTCACATTCAAATTGAATTTGGTTTTTTGGGTGACGAACTAATGGAGCACAGCAATCAGTTGTTTGTACCCGTGATGAAGAGGCAGCTGCGAGTTAGAGATAGCAGCCTCATTTACATCAGGCCAGTCAGTGAGCCATGGGAGCCATTAAAACTATTAAATGTCAGGTTGGGCATGAGTTGAAAAGTATAAGGATTAGTATAAACTAAGAGTGCCACATTGTTAGAAATATCAACCTTAGGATAACATGTTGAACCATCTGCCTGACCAGGTGAATGTAAAAGATCTCATGCACTATTTGAAGAAATGCAGGGCGTTCTCAGTGCCATGGTCAACATACAGGACTCAAAGAAACATTAATGAAAGCAGATTAACTAACTTATCTCTATTACTGCTTATGGATAAATGCAATTTGTTTGCTACTTTTGAAATGAAGTCACAGTTGTTAATTGATTGTAAAATGTGAACGTGAGCAAGGCAATACATGTGTGTTCTGAAATTCCGTTGGGTTTCCAGCTGTAATTTTGGCAGGAGACTGGCTGATACACGAGAAAACACTTCTAATGTATTTTTTTGTATTATACATTTCAGAAATTACAGCACATCTTAGGCTGCATTTTTAAATATACATAAAACTCTCCAGGAACTGAAATACTGGAAACATGACATCTGCAAGTTAAGGACTTTCTCATGAATAAAGTTAGAGTTCTGATCTTCCGCTAGCACAGTAATATACCTTTAAGTGATATTTAAAGAGACACACACACCACTGCAATTTTCTGAGATGCGTTGACAGCAGGTGATGTGCCTTGCCTCAGGCAAGGAATTGAAAACACACACACACATGACCTGAGTCATCTTACATGTGCAATTTTTTTTGCATTTGCTCATGGGATTGGGCACCACTGGCTGGGCCAACATTTATTTCCCATCCCCAATTGTACTAGAAAAAGTGGTGGTGAACCGGAGTTTTGAACCAATACGGTCCGTATAGCGTATGCACACTCACAAAGCTTTTAGGAAGGGAGTTCCAGGAATTTCACCCGACAACAATGAAGGAACGGTGATATAGTTCCAAGTAAGAATGGTGTGAGACTTGGAGGGGAACTTGCAGGGGTTTTGTTCCTATAAATAATTAAATATGAAATAAATAACAGGCATATTTATTAAAAGTAGTATATATTATTTGTGGTAACAAAGACATATTTATGAAGCAGACCTTGCAAGTACTTCCTCCTGATCTAAGGTGGTGGGTGATGAACCAGCTGGAGAACATCCAGCTGTGATTTCTTCCTTGAGCAGTTGCAGATCTAATGGAGAGCTTTGCTCTTCATTAATTGGTGTAATTTTCTTGTTGCTGTCCTGCATGGCTATTTCAGGCTCCGCTTCAATTAACTTGAAACATTCAACAAGAAAATTAAATTTTGAAAGAAACATGTATCATTTGTCAAGTAATTCAGCAATTTCCACAATGAATAATAACATTAATTTTTAAAAATACACACATATGTATTAAAATACATATTGCGAGCTAATTTTATTTGTAGGTAATAGGTAACTTATTAACATTAAAGTGTTAAGGACAGATAGGGGCACATGTATGACAAATTCTTTGCTTTCTTTATGAATTGCTAATAGGCATATTGGTTCCAGTCACTGTTTTTAAAAAAAATATTTGTATTCTCCTTTTTCACATTTTCTCCCGAATTTACACCCACCAACAATAAATAATCATCAACAGATATGTCAATCCCCATAACAATGACAACAATCCCATCCTCCCACCAACCCCCAAACATCAGCCCGCATGTTTACATAAACAAATAACAAAAAGGAATCAGGGATTACTCATAGTCATCCTTAATATACACAGTCCCCCTTCCCCCCAACCCTCCCACCCATACCCCCCAACTAATGTTCGATGTCATCCAGTTCTTGAAAGTGCATAATAAATAATGCCCATGACTTGTAGATTGCCTCCGTGCTTCCCCTCAGTTCAAACGTAACCTTCTCAAGGGTCAAGTATTCGGCTCATCCTCGCCCTCGTGAGGTGTGCTCTGTATACCACCTTCAGCTGTATCAGCCCCAACCTCGCACATGAAGTGGAGGCATTCACTCTCCAGTGCACCTCACACCAGACCCCCTCCTCTATAACCTCTCCCAGCTCGTCCTACCACTTTGCTTTGATCCCTTCCAGTGGTGCCTTATCCTCTTCCAAAATAGCTCCGTACACTGCTGACACTACCCCCTTCTCCAGTCCCCTTGTCATCAGCACCTCCTCCAGCAATGTGGATGCCGGTTCCTCCGGGAAGCTCTGTATCTCCTCCTTGGCAAAATCCCAAACCTGGATGTATCTAAACATTTCCCCCTGCTCCAGCCCATATTTCGCTTCCAGCTCCCTCAATCCTGCAAACCGACCCCGAAGAAACAAAATCTTTTAGCGTCTTAATCCCCTTCTCTTCCCATTTCCGAAAACTTCCATCCCACTTCCTATGCTCAAATATGTGGTTTCCCCCGAATCGGCATTTCCCTTGACCACCCGAAGTGTTGGCGAAACTGCCTCCAGATTTTCAATGAAACTATTATTACCGGACTCCGAGTATTTCGGGAGCGGCGCTGTTGCTAGTGCTTTCAGTCCCGACCACCTGCACAAACTCTCCGAGCTATCGGGAGCGGCGCTGTTGCTAGTGCTTTCAGTCCCGACCACCTGCACAAACTCTCCTCCATTCTGACCCACTGGGAATCAACCCCTCTGACCCAGCTCCGCACCTTCTCCACATTCGCCGCCCAGCAGTAGTACATCAGGTTCGGGAGACCCAAACCCCCTGCCTGCCTTCCCCTTTCTCACTCTGGCCACCTTCCCTCCCCATATGAACGAGGTAATCCTTCCCCCATTCTCCCTGAAAAAAGCCTCTGGCAGGAAAATTGGTAGGCATTGAAAAATAAACAGAAATCGCGGCAACACATTCATTTTAACCGCCTGTACCCGACCCGCCAGTGACAGAGGAAGACCATCCCATCTTGCCAGATCGGCTTTCACTCTCCCCACCAAACTAGTGATGTTGTACCTGCGAAGCCTCCCCCACTCCCGGGTAACCTGCACCCCCAGATACCTAAAGGTAGTCCCTGCCCTACGGAATGGCAGCCCTCCCACCCCTGCCCCCGCCCCCGGCCGAGACACCACAAAATATTCACTCTTGTCCAGGTTCAGCTTGTGCCCCGAGAAAGACCCAAATACTCGCAGTAACTCCAATATTCCTCCTATCGACGCACTCTGTTCCGACACATACAGCAGCAAGTCGTCGGCATATAAGGACACCCTATGCTCTATCCCATCCCCCCGCACTATTCCTTCCCATGCTCCAGAACTTCTTAATGCGATGGCCAACAGCTCAATCGCAAATGCAAAGAGCAGGGGGGACATAGGACATCCCTGCCTCGTCCCACGGTGGAGAGAAAAGTATCTTGAGCTGATATTGTTTGTGCGGACACTCGCCTTCAGCTCCTTATATAGTAGCTTTACCCAGTTCACAAATCTTTGTCCAATCCCAAACCGCTCCAGAACTGCCATCAGGTACCCCCATTCTACCCGGTCAAATGCCTTCTCGGCGTCCAAGGCCACAACCACCTCTGTTTCCTTCCCTTCCGCCGGTGACATAACGACGTTCAAAACCCACTTAATGTTCGAAAACAGCTGCCTCTCTTTCACGAACCCCATCTGATCCTCACCTATCACCTTCGGGAGGCACTCCTCCAGCCTACCCGCCAGTACCTTTGCCAATACTTTTGCATTCACATTCAGAAGTGATATGGGCCTATACGACCCACACTCTGTCGGATCCTTATCTTTTTTTAGCAACAGTGAAATCGATGCCTGCCCCAAGGTTTGTGGCAGCACCCCCTTCACTATCGCCTCTTCAAACATCCCCGCCATCAGGCGTGCCAACTTATCTTTGAATTTTTTATAATATTCCACCGGAAACCCATCCGGCCCTGCCACCTTCCCCGACTGCATCCTCCCAATCGCATCCTTTATATACTGCTCCACTATTGCTCCTTCTAATGTAGCCCTGTCCCCCTCCGCTAGCCTCGGGTACTCCAACCCATCTAGAAATTCCTGCATCTCACGGTCTACCCCGGGTGGCTCTGACCTGTACAACCTCTCATAAAACTTCTCAAAAACCTTGTTAATCAGCTCCGAAGCCACCAACAACTTCCCTGCCCTATCCCTCACCTGAAGAATTTCTCTTGCCGCTGCCTCCCTCCGGAGCTGACCTGCTTATTTCCATGTTCATAAACTGCACCCCTTGCTCGTCTCAGTTGGCGCACCGCCTTCCTGGTGGACAGTCGGTCGAAGCTCGCCTGTAGTTCCTTCCTCTTTTCCAGCTTCGCTGGGTCCCCATCTTCTGCATAGCTCCTATCTACCTCTAACATCTCATCTATTACCCTCTGGCGCTCTAACCTCTCCTCTTTGTCCACCCTGGCCTTAAACAAAATTACCTCACCCCTCACCACCGCCTTTAGAGCCTCCCAGACAACTGCCTTCGACATCTCACCTGTACAGTCGAAACCTACATATTCCTTCATTACCTTTTCAATTTTCTCACAGAACACTTGGTTCCCCAAAAGCCCCACATCCAGTTTCCACCCCGGCCTCTGCACTACCCCCTTCTCCAGTACCATATCCACCCAATGCGGAGCACGATCTGAGACTGCAATTGCAGAGTATTCCAACCACTTGACTCCAACCAGCAAAGCCTTTCCCACCACAAAAAAGTCGATCCGCGAGTATACCTTATGGACTGCTGAGAAAAACAAGTACTCCCATTCCCTTGGGTGCAGGAACCTCCAAGGATCCACTCCTCCCATCTCCACCATTAGCCCAGCCAGCGCCTTCTCCCCCCCCCTGATGGGGCCAGTGAGCGCAGCCGTGATCTGTCCAACCTTGGCTCCTGTACCAAGTTCCAGTCTCCCCCCCCCCCCCCCCCCCCCCCCCTCCACAATCAGTTCATGTGTGTCCAAGTCAGGAATGGCCCCAAACACCTTCTTCGCGAATCCCACATCGTCCCAATTGGGACCGTATACACTTAACAGCGCCACTAATCTCCCCTCCAGCGCCTCTGCCACAAACACATATCTACCCTCCGATCTGCCACCATCTTCTCCATCTGGAAGCGTACCCTTTTGCTGACCAACACCGCTATCCCTCGAGCCCTTCCATCAAATCCAGAGTGAAACACTTAACTAACCCAGACTTTTTAAAGTCTCACCTGGTCCTTCACCCTCAAGTGAGTCTCCTGCGCGGCATTGCCACATCGGCTTTCAAACTTTTAAGATGCGCAGGCACCCTTGACCTCTTGACCGGACTTCCTAGCCCTCTCACGTTCCACGTGACTATCCTTACTGGGGGTCTCTCACCCCCCCCCCCATCTTTCTTATCCACCATCATACCATCGGGCCCTGCCCCATAAGCCTGACCCACCCCTGTCCATTGTTAACATTGAATCCCTTCGCCCCCCCTCCCAAGAACCCTGTGGTGAATGTATAATGCATAATTCACACTGTGTATCACTGTGTCCCTGTGGGCTCCGTCTGTGAGCCGTTGCGCGGCTCTGCCCACAGGGGGAGATGAGGAGCTTGTACAGGGCTCCACCCGTGGCTCCACCCATGGCCCCTCCCACTACCAGAAGTATAAAGTGCTGCGGTCTTGTGAGTCTGCCCTCAGTTCTTCTGGTCGCAGGCAGGCTCAGTTGTAAGTCGATTAAAGCCACAGTTTACTTCCTCTCGTGTCTTTAGTGAATTGATGGTCGCTTCAAACCCTCCCTACATTTCCCACTGAAACAACATCTCCCAACATCCATCCCTCCCCCTCCCCCTCGCCTTGTAGGCCCATTGAAGCCTGCTATCCAGGCTCCAACGTCCGCAGCGCTCCTCTCACCTCACCTCCATTCACTAGCTGACTTTAGTTAGCTGGCACGGGTGGCTCCCCCCGCCAAGATATATCGTCGCCTTCCCCCCAGTCCCAGAGAAAGAAAAAACAAAACAAAACCAACAATCCAACCCATACAATTCACTAACATAACATTTAACCGTCGCAACACAGAACGCCAATCAACCCACCATTAACTTGAACTCTGTAACAATGCAAAGAGAAGTAAATTTGAATACACATCAGTAAAAAGAAAGTTGTAGCATTTATACATTTTCCAGCTGCTCAAACATAGTCCACAGTCTCTTTTCCAGTTCCTCTCCTCACGTCTGTCCCAAGCCTTCTGCCCGCACGAACGCCTCAGCCGCCTCCGCTGTCTCAGAATAAAAGTCTTTGGTGTTATATGTTACCCTCAACTTCGCCGGGTACACCATACCAAAATCGCACCCTCTTCTTGTACAATGCCGCCTTCACTCTCCCAAACGGCGCTCGTCTTTTTGCCAACTCCACCGTCAAGTCCTGGTAGATTCGAACCGCAGTACCATCCCACAGCACCACATGCTTCTGCATCACCCAGCTTAATACCTTCTCCTTCATGCAGAACTTATGTAAGCAGATCATTACTGCTCTTGGCGGCTCGTTCACTTTGGGCTTCGGCCTTAATGACCAATGAGCTCGGTCTAGCTCGTACCGGGAGGGGTTCTCACCCTCCCCCATCAGCTCCACCAACTTCTTAGCGAAGTATTGTGTTGGCCTTTGGCCCTCTGTCCCTTCGGGCAAGCCCACAATTCTCAAATTGTGCCGCCTTGAGCGGTTCTCCAAGTCTTCAAGCTTTGCTCGGAGTCCTCTGTTGACCTCCACCACCCTCCGCAGCTCCCCCATCGAGGTGACCTGGTCGCTGTGTCGTGACACGGCCTCCTCCACTTCCGTCATCTTCTCGCCCTGCTCTCTCACCTCGGCCGATGCCTTTGCCGCTGCCACCCTCACCGGGGTGATTGCCTCCTCCACCAATTACTTCAATGCGATCGCAGTCTCCTTGCTTAAGGCCTCCATGTGCCTCGCAAACTGTTTTTCCAGCTCCACCGCCATCACCTCGGTCATCTTCTCCACCGTAAGTAGTGCAGCCCCGCCTTGCCTCCGCCATCCTGTCAGCACTTTTTCTCGTCCTCTCATTCAGCGGCAAACCCGTGTTTCCTCCTTTCTTCGACGCTGCTCTTCGCATCCTTTAGTGGTTTATTGTTTTTTCTTTCTTTTCTCTTCTCTCCCCTTTCACCCTCCTGTCCTTCATCAATCTGAATTATTCTTTTTTTTTGAAAAAAGTGGAGAAAAAAAAACTTTCACCAAACTTCTTTAAACCTTCTTTCTTTCTCCTCCACATTCCCCCAGAGCTCCCCTGGGACCGGACTTCAGCCTTCTTTTTTCATCCTAGGTGGGAGCCATCCAATGTGGGACACCCTACCTACATCGTGCCCTGGCCTCGGGCCTGCCGCCTCGGCCTCCTTGTAGCTCCGCCACCGCAGCTCCGACCTCCACGCCGCGCTGGGCCCAGCGCCTCAGCCCCCGCCATCTGACACCCACGCATGGTTCTTCGCCGGTTTTTAAACCGGCCCCTCTAGCTGCCCGTGACGGCCCCAAAGGGCGACAGTAGTCGGGGGGGCGAGTGATGCCTTGGGGAAATCCCCGAAATCACCGCAAATCGTGGTCACCGGCGGGAGCTCTTCTTGCTGCGGCCGCCCTGCTCGCCCACGCCAGTCACTGTTATGTGGTGGAAGTGTGGAAATGAAGGTGCTAATAATTCTGACACTCAGATTATCTGGGGTTGAAGAACTCACATAATTTAAGAAACACTCTGGCTGAATCTTATAATTAATTTTTTTTTATAGTACCCAATTAATTTTTTCCAATTAAGGGGCAATTTAGCATGGCCAATCTGCCTACCCTGCATATCTTTTAGGTTGTGGGGACAAAACCCACGCAAACGCAGGGAGAATGTGCAAACTCCACATGGATGGTGACCCAGATCGGACCTGGGACCTCAGCGCCGTGAGGCAGCAGTGCAAACCACTACGCCACCTTGCTGTCCTCACTCTGGCTGAATCTTGGGCATTAGCAGAAGAGAAGAGGAGAGGCAGGAAAAGATCCTCTGGTCTGAATCCCAACTGCACAGGCTATTTTTGGGCTAAACAGGGGGAGTGTTCCAAAAAAAGCAGTAACCTGTGCTGCTTCCTTCCATAAGACATAGGTGCAGAATTAGGCCACTCGGCCCATCGAGTATAAGACCATAAGACATAGGAGCAGAATTAAGCCACTTGGTCCATCGAGTATAAGACCATAAGACATAGGAGCAAGGCTGCATGGTAGCACGGTGGTTAGCACTGTTGCTTCACAGCGGCAGGGTCCCAGGTTCGATTCCCGGCTTGGGTCACTGTCTGTCCGGAGTTTGCACATTCTCCCCGTGTCTGCGTGGGTTTCCTCAGGGTGCTCCAGGATTTTGACCCAGCGACAGTGAAGGAATGATGATATTCAGGATGGTGAGTGACTTGGAGGGTACCTCCAAGTGGTGGTGTTCCTAGTTATCTGCTGCTCTTGTCCTTCTAGATGGTAGTAATGGGTTTGGAAGGTGCTGCCTAATGAACCTTGGTGAGTTCCTGCAGTGCATCGTATAGATGGTACACACGGTTGCCACTGTTCGTAAGTGGTGGAAGGATTGTATGTTTGTGGAAGGAGTAGCAATCAAGCGGGCTGCTTGGGTGTCAATCTTCTTGAATGTTGTTGGAGCTGCACTCATCCAGACAAGTGGAGAGTCTTCCATTACATTCCTGACTTGTGCCTTGTAGATGGTGAACAGGATTTAGGGAGTCAGGGGGTGAGTTATTCACCACAGGATTCCTCGCCTTTGACTTGCTCTAGTAGTCACAGTATTTACATGACTAGTCCAGTCCAGTTTCTGGTCAATGGTAACCCCCCAGGATGTTGATAGTTTTTTAAAGAAAATATTTTATTGTGGCATTTATAATTTTAACATTTTCACATTTTAAACAGAGAGATCCAACACACACAAAAACCCCACAATAACATACCCAACTCCCCCAGCCCTAAATCCTAACTACCCATACATTTGATTCCCTGCCCTTATTCATCACTTCCATGCCTCCCCCTTCCCCTCCACTCCCCTCCTTTTAATTTGATTTGATTTATTATTGTCACATGTATTAGTATACAGTGAAAAGTGTTGTTGCTATACAGACAATGCATACCGTACATAGGGAAGGAAGGAGAGACTTTACAGAATGTAATGTTACAGTCATAATGAAGTTTTAGCAGCATAGAACGAGAGTAAAAGATAGAATTAGAGGGTATGCTGGGCACAGCTTGCAATAAGTCGCCTCGCTCCGGCGCCATCTTGGATTAATTTTACTGCTGACGGTCAATTCTCCTTGAAGAAGTCGATGAACGGCTGCCACTTCCGAGCGAACCCCTGTAATGAACCCCTTAAGGCGAATTTAATTTTCTCTAGCCTAAGAAACCCTGCCTACAAGTGGCTGGGGGAGCAGGGAGGTGAGCAGGTGGTGAAGATCAAGGAGAAATGAGAAGCGGTGTTGGGAGGGGAGGTCAATTAGGGAGCATGTAGTGAGGAACTGCGTAGGGTAAAAGGGACCTCCTCATGTGCAAGGATGAGCCTGAAACAGTTTAAGGTAGTGAACAGGGTGCATATGACTCGGGCGAGAATGAGTGGGTTCTTTCAGGGGGTAGCAGATGAGTGTGAGAGGTGTGGGCGGGGGCCAGCAAATCATGCACATATGTTTTGTGATTGCAAAAAATTAGGAAGATTCTGGGCGGGAGTGTTCGCAGTCTTATCCAGGATAGTGGAGGAGGAGATGGACCCGGACCCTTTGGTGGCGATATTGGGGTCTCAAGAGAAGCCGGAGCTCATGGAGAGGAGGAAGGCCGATGCTTTGGCCTTCGCCTCTCTGATTGCACGGCGGCGAATTTTGCTGGCGTGGCGGTCGGCATTGCCACCGGGGGGTAGCGGCTTGGTTGGGTGACCTGTACGACTTCCTGCGATTAGAGAAGATAAAGTATGAGTTAAGGGGCTCTTCAGGGGGTTTATGAAAAGGTGGGGGATGTTTGTGACCGTGTTTGAGGGTGGGGGGGGGGGGGGGGGGGGGGGGGGGGGATGAAAAAGGGGAAAAATGTATACAGACTGCATAATTGATTGTTGGGAAGCATGTTTCCTGGGGTGTTTGTTCGCTGTAACCTGTTTTGATACATGTTTGTAATAAAATACATTAAAGGGGCAGCACGGTGGCCTAGTGGTTAGCACAACCACTTCACGGCGCTGAGGCCCCAGGTTCGATCCCGGCTCTGGGTCACTGTCCGTGTGGAGTTTGCACATTCTCCCCGTGTCTGCGTGGGTTTCGCCCCCACAACCCAAAAATGTGCAGAGTAGGTGGATTGGCCACGCTAAATTGCCCCTTAATTGGAAAAAATAATTGGGCAATCTAAATTTATTAAAAAAAATACATTAAAGAAAAAAATAAATAAGAAACCCTGCCATGTCATTGACCCAAACTCCCGACTTTGGAGGCTCTGAGTCCCTCCATCCCAGCAAAATACGTGTCCGGGCCACCAGGGAGGCAAAGACCAAAACGTTGGCCTCTCTTCCTCCCTGGGCTCCCAGATCTTCCGACACTCCGAATATTGCCACCTCTGGACTCGGAGTCACCCTCCCTTCCAGGACCACTGACACGAGATCTGAAAATCCCTGCCAAAATCCCCTCAGCCTCAGACGCGCCCAAAATATATGTACATGGCCCGCAGGACCTCCCCCACAGCGCTCACACCTGTCCTCCACCTCCTCAAAAAACCTACTCATCCAGGCCACATACATATGAGCCTGTGGACCATTTTGAACTGGATCAGGCTAAGCCTGGCACACGACGAGGATGCACTGACTCTCCTCAGGGCCTTCTCCCATAACCCGACTTCCAATTCCCCTCCCAGCTCTTCCTCCCACTTGATGTTGATAGTTTTGAGAGAAACCCTGCTTCCCAGTGTCACACTATTACAATACTTACTATATTGCTAGCCTTTCTTCATTACAATCATTCAACCTGTGCCATAGTCCACTATGATGTGGAGATGCCTGCGTTGGACTGGGGTGAGCACAGTAAGAAGTCTTACAACACCAGGTTAAAGTCCAACAGGTTTGTTTCAAACATGAGCTTTCGGAGCACTGTTCCTTCCTCAGGTGAATGGAGAGGTATGTTCCAGAAACATTTATATAGACAAAGTCAGAAATGCCAGACAATGCTTAGAATGCGAGCATTTGCGGGTAATCAAGTCATTACAGATCCAGAGATAGGGGGTAATCCCAGGTTAAAGAGGTGTGAATTGTCTCAAGCCAGGACAGTTGGTAGGATTTTGCAAGTCCAGGCCAGATGGTGGGGGGTGAATGTAATGTGACATGAATCCAAGATCCCAGTTGAGGCCGCACTCATGCATGCGGAACTTAGCTATAAGTTTTTTCTCGGCAATTCTATACCTCACCTACATGGGCACTATTTTTGTCATTGGGAATCATTTTATGCCTATTGTATTAATTTTAATTTCACTGCACAATGCTTAGACTACTAGGTGCATGGTACTAGTCAGTAGATTAGAGTTTTCTTCAAGGCAACAAAAGAAAGGGTAGTGAAAATATCCAGAGGAATAATTCGAGGAATAAGGAACTTTAGTCACCAGATAGGTTGGAGAAACTAGCATTCTCCTTAGAGAAGGCCGAGTAGAAATTTGATAGAGATAGAGAGAATCTGTTTCTTGGCAGAACAACCAAGAACCAGAGAACACAGATTTAAATTGTTTGGCAAGGAACCAAAGGAGACTCAAGGAAAAAAAGCTATTTGACAAATTTGAGTGGATACACAGCAGTCTGAAAGGGAGGTGGAGGAAAATTAATTTGTTACCTTTAAAAGAAGGTTGGATGAGCACTTGAAGGGGAGGAACGTGCAGAGCTGGTTAAAAGGACAAGGGACAACTTCTAGTTAAAATGTTTTGCAGAGAACCAGTACAAGATGATGACCAAATGGCATCTTTCTGTGCTGTAATGATTTTATTTTATTTTTAAAGAAATTTAAAGTACCAATTCATTTTTTTCCAATTAAGGGCCAATCCACCAATCCTTAACATCTTTGGGTTGTGGGGGGTGAGACCCACATGGACGAACAAATGGGAGAATGTGCAAACCCCACACGGACAGTGACCCGGAGCCGGGATTGAAGCCGGGATTGAAACCGGGTCCTCGGCGCTGTGAGGCAGCAGTGCTAACCACTGCTCCACCGTGCCGTCCTTGTAATGATTTTATGATTCTTTATTTTAACCTATCATTAACCTAAAAATTCCCATTGTTTCAAAGGCTTCAATCAGGACACCACCAAACACTTAAAAGTTTTAAAATAAAGTATGTATCATATATATAACCCAATGTCTGGGTCAGAATCAATTAAGATGTGTAAATACAATTTATTTTGAGCATTAGTGATCGGAAATGCCCAATTATGTTACGACCTTGCCACAATTTAAACTGGTTGTCAATATACTAATGTTTAGCCTTAATTTAATCTTAAAACATAAAACTAGAAAAGAAACCCAATGAAATGTGTACACATATTGAATGGCAGTATTTCAGAGTATTTACCGTGGCAATATCTAACTTCTGTTCTATTTCACTCACATCCGCTAGTCCAACACTAAATATTTGAGTTACCTCCTGGGCACAGGCTCTTTCTTCAAATTCAGGTGCATCTGTGGTGACAGAGATACATGTGTTTATTGGTATTACACTCTTGTGTTGTTACCTTAAAAGAGAATGAATAACATTTCTATTCATCATCAAAAAAAACAAAGAGAAGACTCTCTTTTGCTTCGGACCTTAACCAGAGAAACTGTCTGAACCTTTAAAAGCACATAGCTCCAATGTATGCCCGGACTCAATAACAACCCCACTACATTCTCCTGGTCAAATGCAAACCTTTGAGCATACCAAAGTACTGCTATCCCAGGTTATCCACACCCTAGATTATTTTTTTTTAAAGTTGGAGCTTCATTTCTATGGCACTAAACCTTTTTCAACCCAGAAGGTTAATTGGATTGCTTACTCTTAATATTTCCCAACAGTGTGGTCCAATGTTTTCAATTCAGCGGTTAGTTTAATATAAAAAATAAATTAGCTCTTTAACACTTCTAGCAATGAGTGCATCATAGGAAATGTATTCCTTGCAGGTGCCAGTTCTTTCTGGGACACAGGGCTGGATTTTATGCTGGGGCCAGGGTCATAGAGCCATAGAAATTTACAGCCCATCGTGTCTGTGCCGATCAAAAACAACCACCTAAATATTCTAATCCCATTGTCCAGAACAGGGCATGGTAGCATAGAGGTTAGCACAATTGCTTCACATCTCCAGGGTCCCAGGTTCAATTCCCGGCTTGGGTCACTGTCTGTGTGGAGTCTGCACATACTCGCTGTGTGTGCCTGGGTTTCCTCCGGGTGCTCCGGTTTCCTCCCACAGTCCAGATGTGCAGTTAGGTGGATTGGCCATGCTATATTGCCCTTAGTGTCCAAAATCGCCCTTAGTGCTGGGTGGGGTCACTGGGTTATGGGGATAGGGTGGAGATGTGGGGTTGGGTAGGGTGCTCTTTCCAAGAGCCGGTGCAGACTCGATGGGCTGAATGGCCTCCTTCTACACTGTAAATTCTATGAAGTCTATGAAACCTGGCATATAGCTTTGTAGCCTTGGCATTCTAGGGTTGTTATAAAGTCCCTGCTCCCCAGCAAATAATACAGGGTGGGTTTGGCCAGTGCCTCCCGTGGCCATTTAAGAGCCATTAATTGATTTGAACCAGGCCTTCTGCTCCCATCTGGATAGGAAGCCCACCTCTGAGAGCTGCCGGCAAATCAAATGATCAACAGCTGTCTAGTTCCCAGCAACACCACTGGAAATGGTAAATGGTGATCATTTGATGAAGCTGGATGTAACAATGAAGAGAGGGCACAGTCTTGCCGAGGTCAGGCTGTGAGAGGGCCAAAGGGCTGGAGTGGACATGGCAGGGAAAGGGAGGGAAACGGAGATGGGAAGACTTTGCCAGGGGGCTGTCTGATGGGCACAGGGCCAATAAAGGAGGTACGCACCCTCCCCCTCACCCACCACCAGCCCAAGTTGTGAAAGGTGGAGGCTGCACACTTGGTGCTCATCTCCACCCACTGCAGGTAAAATCCTACAGTGGCAGAGGAGGCTCTTTAGTGGCTACTATGGGCTTCAATCTGCACCTCCCTCAAAATGGGTAAAACTGCAGGCGGGGAGAGTGGGTAGGTGTCAGTAATGGCACCAATGGCTTGGCACCCGATTTTACACTTCTATATATGATAACCTGCTCCCAAAGGATATAAAATTCCTACTATAAAATGCCCCCTTTGATTTAATTGTATTCAAATTGGCTCTGTAGCTAAACAGACAGTTTAATATGGTACTGAGCTTGATAACTCTGCAATCTACTGGGTCTATTTCCCAGTGGTCTTGGAGGATATCAAGTGGAGCAGCAGTTGTCACAATCCAGAAAGCCACTTGGTGAAAGATAGAACTGGAGCCAATCTTTACGCACTTCTATATGCATTTATATAGATGTACATTACAAATATGCGCCTCCTCATCCAACAAGCAGGGTTTCCATCAGCACATCTTTATAAGGCACAAATGAATCGCCAACATTTGTATAGAATTGATATACAGTTAGCAAATTATCCTCTCTATCTATAAATAAAAATTAGAGTTTATATATAGAATCAAACTTCCAAAACAAAGTAAATCAAAGACCTTCGTATCCTATACATAGCATTACATTCCGAGACACCCTCCTTCAAGACCTGTAACAATTTATTCATACAAACATTTATTTTTGTAAAAGTGTGACACCCTTTTAGTTTTAGAGATTTCCTTTATCTCCAACATTGTATCAAGCCAGCAAGTTCAATTCATAACCTTCTCTCACTCACTTTTCATAGAGTGTACACAATTCCACAAGGAACAATTATCTTAAAGATATTCAATGGGTCTATAATCTTTACTACAGAATCTAACTTAAAATATCTGACAAAGATAATGCCATATCCGCTGCTTCCTCAAGGGACAGTGTTTCGGCAGCCAAAGAACTTTTAACAGCTCTTCTTATTTTCTTATTTTCCCAAAATAAAAGACAATATTTCCCATTTTCACCCATGAGAAATATAAAACACTAGAATACCCATCGGGGAGATGAGCACATGAAGCATTTCAAAAAACAACGAGCTTCATATTCTTTGAGCCATTTAAGGATAAGAATTTAACCAGATTTAGGGCACGATTTAATGGAAAAGAAAGAGTCCCGTTTTGACGGGTTTAACAAGGTGTTTCCTGGCACTTGCAGCGCCATGAACATACCCGCTATTAAACGGGACTCTGATTCTTTCTTTTGGGCCTCAGCAAGGAACGCCCGCCGAGGCCGTATTTAGACTAATTTCCTTCAGTAAGAAGCTCAGCTCACAAATGCAGGATGAGATTGGGGCGCCATTTTGATATCTGGGCGCCCCCTGTGGCCTTCACCAACACCCTGACTTACGACTTAGGGGTCAATTGTCAATAAAACTCATCTGGTTCACTAATGTCCTTTCGGGAAGGAAATCTGCCATCCTTACTTGGTCTGGGCTACATGTGACTCCAGACCAAAACAATGTGGTTGACTCTTAATTGCCCCCGAAATGGTCTAGCAAGCCATTTAGTTCAAGGGCAATTAGGGGGTGGGCGACAAATGGTAGGCTCCGCCAGCAACACCTACATCCCATGAAAAAGGATTCTGTATCAGTCAGTTTCATATAGGTAAAATGGACCACTTATTCAGCTTGTGCATTTCATTGCACTGACAAGGCCTGTAACTATCATGTGGTTCAATTGAATAATGTCTCCCTCTCTCTGGGCTAGTCCATCTCCCTCACTCTGCAGTCTTTTGCTTCCCGTGCTCTGTTGGCATACTTAGGGTTCAGTAGTCCAAGCTTTAAACTTGCTTCGGCTAAGATGCTGTTGTGGCCCATTTATGGTCTGGAAATCTACATCCTTCTTGCCAGGACATTGAGCTCTCAGACTAATTTGGCCTCTGGGTACAGGTTTTGTCCCATCATATAGCCTCAAACATAGTTTTGAGGGTTTCATTTTCGGATTGCCATGTTGAGCTACTTCGCAGCAGTATGTGAAGATAATGATCTTGTACGATGCTCTAGTGTTTATCTGACATTTCTTATTCACTTGATACAATTTTAACAGTTACAAACCATTTGTCTCCTATAGACTTGACTGAACAGATCAGTTGTATCGTGTATAGTTCTTAATCAGACTCATCTGCTGATATGGGTACAGTGGCCATCTGTATCAGCTTGTTTTTCTTTTTTCTGGCCAATCATTTGTGTGCAAAATGATTTTGCTTCTGGCAATTAAAACACTGCTTTCTTCATGCTTAGTAATTCTTCTTTTCCTGTGCATGCTGTCATCCGCAGTATTTGCACCCTGCCCTTTGTCTGTGATTGCTCCGCTCGTTCGCCTTGAACAATGTCTCAGCATAATGTATCTCCTGGTCTGCTCCGTCGTTCATAAGCTCTAGCTGACATTTCACAACTTTTGCATTTCGACACATCTTTAGCATCAGTTTCTCATCTTTCAGTAGACTTGGCCAGACTGAGGGGTCTCTCACATCTAAGTCCAATCTATCTTTAATCAGATTGTATTTTAGCTGTCCAAAGTCACATGACTGTGCCAGCCATGTTACTGCCCTAACGTATTGTTCAGTGGTCTCGTTTTCACTCTAGTGTTGAACACAGAACGTTATCACAAGACCAGAAGATGTAGGAGCAGAAGTAGGCATTCGGCCCATCCAGTCTGCACCATCATTCAATGAGATCACAACTGATCTGTAATGATAATCCTCAACTCCACTTTCCTGCCTTATCCCCCTAACACTTGATTCCTCTACTGATTAAAAATCTGTCTACCTCAGCCTTGAACATACCTAATGACCCAGCCTCTACAGCTCTCTGCAATAAATAATTCCACAGATTCACTACCCTCTGAGAGAAAAATCCTCCCATTAGTAATTTTTTGGGAGAATCGCCCCGTGTATTTATTTCCTCCCCTTTTGTCCTTAAATATTTAGTATTTCTGGAATGTTATTCGTGTCTTCTACCGTGAATATTGATACAAAGTATTTATTTAACTCCTGTCATTTCCTGGTTTCCCATTATTTCCCCAGTCTTGTGCTCTAAGGGCCCTATGTTCACTTCGTCCTCTCTCTTCTTTTTTGTCCATTTAAAGAAGCTCTTACTGTCCATTTCTATACTCCTTGCGAGTTTACCCTTATCGTTTTCTTCTCCCTCTTTATAATTTTGTGCTTATATTTTGTTGTTTTTAACAAATGATCCCAATCCTCTTGTTTACTACTAATCTTTGCCACATTCCTTTGTAATTACCCTTATTTGAATTTAGCACAGTTGTTTCTGACCTATGCTTTTCACTTTCAAATGGAATGCTAGATTCCACCATGTTATGGTCACATATAGGGGATCTTTTACTCTGAGATTGTTTATTAAACCTGCCTCATTACACATTACCAGATCCAAAACAGCCTGATCAGTGACTGGATTTACAACAGATTGTTCTAGGTAACTGTCCCGAATACACTTTATGAATTCTTCCTCATGGTTCCTTTTGCCAATTTGTTCATATGCAACATTCACTCAGGATTTAAAATGAGGATTCATGGCTTTCAAAATCTCAGTCGTCCTTTTTCTTTGCTTGTCTGTTAGAGCTAGAATGGTATTTAGTGAAAGTCCTTTCCCAGCAGTGTTAAAAGTGTGGTTGCTCTTATTGTTTTAAGATTGTTCATTAAATCTTACAATCTCATAGTTTTGCCATTATAAGTGGAAAAACTGCCAGCGTATCACTGCCAATTGTTGTTGGAGATGGGATTGGAAAATTTACTGCAGCCATTTTACTCACTCTAATTTTTTTAACTCACTCAGTAATTTTCTTACAGCCTTTGTTTGTGGTTCTTTTGTTCTTTCATGTCTGGTTTTCCTTTGTCCTTTTCTCTGCAGCCAGCAATAAACTTGCAGCCTGTGTGTGCTTTTCATTTCCGCAGCTTTTTTTGCAGGTTTGTACTTTTCTGTGTGCCCTTCTGAGCTGTCTCTCATTTGCAGTCTTTGCCTGTATTGCTTTGTTCCATTCAGTAGTTTTTTTTTGTTGTAGATTTGAACCTTTCTATATTCTGAGGTTCTCAATGTCTTCCCTGCACCTTTTTCCTGCTTCAAAAATCTATGTTTTCTTCTGTACACCATATTTCATGTTTAAGGACAGTTATCTTCTTCAATGTGTACTCAATGAGAGCCTTTACTGAACTGCCCAAGATGTCTGCCTCCACTGGCAGCCTCATGGTATAGTCACATGGATATGTGGAAATCATGCTGGTTACATTTCAAAACCCAAACAGTCACCATCCTACCAATGAAAAGCTGATATCCTGCCCCTGAAAGTGAAATTATGCCAAAATTGAAGAACGAAGCTTACCGATCACCTCTACACAGCTGTGAAATGTGGTTATTTATCACAAGTTATTTTAGCTGATGAGGAGGTGTGTGGGCGGCTGAGGAAATGTATCCAGAACTACCTGGAAGTAAATGACATGGGGGAAGTTTGGTTGAGAGACCAGCAGAAAAGGGTCCTGTAAAAGGTGGAGTACCTAGAGAACAACTCCCGCTGGCAGAACCTGAGAATTGTCAGTCTCCCAGAGGGCTCCGAAGGAGCGGACCAGGGCCGGCTCAAGGCACCGGCAACTCGGGCTGTCGCCCGGGGCGCCATGTGCTCGGGGGGCGCCAGAGACTCGGGTCCCGCGCATGCGCAGTTGGGCCGGTGCCAACCAGCGCATGCGCGGTGGCCGCCCGCCCCCAGGGCGGCCCCCCGGCTCGGTCCGCCCCCCCCCGCTCGGTCTCCCCCCCCCGCTCGGCCCCCCCCGCCCCCCTTGGGTCCGCCCCCTTCGGGTCCGCCCCCCGCCCCGCCCTCGGGCCCGCCCCCCGCCCCGCCCTCGGGTCCGCCCCCCCGCCCCGCCCTCGGGTCCGCCCCCCCGCCCTCGGGTCCGCCCGCCCCCCGCGTTCGCCCCCCCGCGTGTCCGCCCCCCCCGCCCCCCCCCTCGGGTCCACCCCTCCTCGGCCCCGCCACCCCGCCCCCCTCCTCGCCCCCCCTCCTCGCCCCCCCCTCCTCGCCCCCCCCTCCCCTCCTCGCCCCCCCCTTTCCCCTCCTCGCCCCCCCCTCCCCTCCTCGCCCCCCCCTCCTCGGCCCCCCCCGGCCCCGCCCCCCCTCGCCCCCCCCCCTCGCCCCCGCCCCCCCCCTCGGCCCCCCCCCCCCTCGGCCCCGCCACCCCCAAGGGCGCCGAAGTTCAGCTTGCCCGGGGCGCCAGCAACCCTAGAGCCGGCGCTGGAGCGGACGTTGGGGTAGACTTATCAGGCATGTTCAAGAAGCTGCTGGGGGACGGGACATTCTCCCGACCCTTGGAGGTGGACAGGCTTCACAGAGCGCTTGCGAGGAAGCCGTGAGTGGGGGACCCCTCGAGGGCAATGGTGGTGAGATTCCACAGGTACTTGGACAAGGAGCGTATTTTACAGTGGGCCAGGCAGACACGGAGCTGCAAATAGGAGAACAGTATCCTGCGGATCTATCAGGACCTGAGTGAAGAGGTGGCCAGGAGAAGAGTGGGGTTAATCAGATAAAGTTGACCCTTTTTAAGAAAAAGGTGAAGTTTGGACTGCTGTATCCGGGTCTCTGGGTCATGTATGAGGAGCAACATTTTTAATTCAAGTTGCCCGAGGAAGCAATGGACTTTGCGAAAAGGAAAGGACTGGTGGCGGACTGAGGACTTTGAACTTTGCTGCAACGGTCACGTTTTAAAAAGTCTCTTGTTTGTTGGTCGTTATTTGTAATGCCTTCTGTATTGATGTGGGGCCAGTTGCTGAGCTGAAAAAGTTAAAGTTTACATTTGCACTGATGGGGGATGGAGGGGTGTTTGTTAGATGCCGGATCATCTGTTTGACCTTTTCTTTGTTTATCGTTTTTTTTTCTAGGGCAATTGGGTTGGGACTGGTTTTTCATTTGAATATGTGTGTATGAGCGGGGGGGGGGAACGACGACGACACTGGGTGGGAGAATGTCTGCCGCCATGGGTGGGGACCACCAAGCTGGCTGGGCGGGCTAGCTCACAGAAGCGCAGTGGGGGGGGGGGGGGGGGGGGGGGGGGGTGAGCAGATGTAGGGCTTATTGAAGGGGTCGATTTACATTGTGCTGCTACTGAGGGGGGGGGGAATGTTCTGCTGACGAGGGAGGGACTTTTGCTGAGGGGCAGAGAGGAGGCTGGGGGTGGAGGCTGCCGAGGGGTGGGCCGATGGAGGCGTGGGGCGCGGGCTGGAGTCTGGCCTTAGAAAGGTGATGGCTGATCAGCGAAGGCGGGGGAAGGGAGGGTGATGAGGCCCCCAACTAGGTTGATCACCTGGAATTTGCGAGGGCTAAATGGGCAAGGTTTGCCCATCTGAGAGGACTGAAGGCGGACGTGGTAATGCTACAGGAGACGCACCTTAGAGTAGCTGACCAGATCAGATTAAGGAAGGGATGGGTTGACAGGTTTTTCCACTCGGCGCTGGACTCGAAGACTAGAGAGGTCGCAATCCTGATTAATAAGCGAGTGGTGTTTGAGGCAGGAAGAATAGTTACAGATGTGGGAGGCCGGTACAATCATGGTCAGTGGGAAACAGGAGTCGGTGCAGGTGGTACTAGTAAATGTGTATGCGCTAAATTGGGATGATGTGAAGTTCATAAAGAGGATGCTGGGGAAGATACCAGACTTAGATTCACATAAGTTGGTCATGGGAGGAGACTTCAACACAGTTATTGACCCTGGTTTAGACTGATCGAGCTCAAAGACGGGCAGGGTGCCAGCAATGGCAAAGGAGCTAAAGTGGTTCATGGAGCAAATGGGGGTGGTGGACCCATGGAGATTTGGGCAGTCGAGAGTGAAGGAGTTCTCCTTCTACTCACATGTGCATAAAGTGTACTCCCGGATTGATTTTTTTACTTTGAGTAGGGCTCTACTGACAGGGGTGGTGGACACGGGGTACTTGGCGATCACAATCTCAGATCATGCACCTGACTGGGATGACCTACAGGTTAGCAAGGACAGTAGCCAGCGCCCGCACTGGAGGCTAGACGTGGGACTTTTAGCTGATGAGGAGGTGTGTGGGTGGCTGAGGAAATGTATCCAGAAGTACCTGGAAGTCAACGACATGGGGGAAAGTTTCGGCATTGGTGGTCTGGGAGGCATTGAAGGCGGTGGTTAGAGGGGAGCTGATCACGATACGGGCCCATAGGGAGAAGGTAGACAGGGCAGACGGACCGACTGGTAAAGGAGATATTACAGATCAACAGGAGGTATGCGGAGACCCCAAAGGCAGGGCTTTTAATGGAACGGCGGAGGCTACAGGCGGCGTTTGGCTTGTTAACTCAGGGAAGGCGGTAGAGCAGCTGAAAAAGGCAAGGGGGGCGATTTATGAGCATGGAGAGAAGGCCAGCAGAAAGTTTGCACAGCAGTTTAGAAAGAGGGAGGCAGCCAGAGAGATAGAGAAAGTAAAGGACAGGGTCGGGAACCTGGTTGGAGACTCAGCAGGGGTGAATAAGGCGTTCAAGGAGTTTTAAAGTAGGCTGTATGGGTCAGAAGCCCCAGCTGGGCAGGAGGGGATGAGGCACTTCCTAGGGGGGCTGAAATTCCTGAAGGTGGACGGGGGGCTGGTAGAAGGGCTGGGGGCCCCGATTGGATTCGAAGAGATAGCGGAGGGTCTGAAGGCCATGCAGTCGGGTAAAGCCCTGAGGTTGGACAGGTACCCAGTGGAGTTCTATAAATAGTTCTCTGGGTTATTGGAGCCGCTGTTGTGGAGGACATTCAATGAGGCAAGGGAGCGTGAGGTGCTTCCTCCTACAATGTCACAGGCCACGATTTCATTGAGCCTGAAGCGGGACAAGGACCCGGAGCTGTGTGGGTCCGACAGGCCGATATCCCTATTGAATGTGGACGCCAAACTGCTGGCCAAAATCTTGTCCTCTAGGATTGAGGATTGTGATCCGCACGTTATTGGGGAGGACCAGACGGGGTTTGTTAAGAGAAGGCAGTTGGTGGCCAATGTAAGAAGGTTGTTAAACGTGATTATGATGCCCGCAGAAGGTAGGGAAGTGGAGATAGTGGACGCAATGGACACAGAGAAGGCCTTTGATCGAGTAGAATGCGAATATCTGTGGGAGGCACTAGGATGGTTCGGACTTGGGCAGGGCTTTATTGACTGAGTCAGGTTGTTGCATCAGGCTCCTGTGGCGAGCGTTCGGACGAATCGGACAGCATCGGACTATTTCAGGCTGCATCGGGGGACGAGAGAGGGATGCCCCCTCTCCCCACTGTTGTTCGCGTTAGCCATAGAGCCGCTGGCAATTGCGCTGGAAGGGGCTGGTCCGGGGTGGGAGTGGAACACAGAGTCTCTCTTTACGCAGACGACCGGCTCCTGTATGTATCGGACCCATTAGAGGGGCTGGAAGAAATTATGAGGATTCTGGGGGAATTTAGCCGGTTTTTGGGGTATAAACTAAATATGGGGAAAAGTGAGATGTTTGCGTCCAAGAAAGGGGACAGCCGAGGCGATTAAGGGAGCTGCCATTTAGAGTGGTTAGGAGGTAGCTTCGGTACCTAGGCATCCAGGTGGCGCAGGAATGGGAACGGTTGCACAAGCTAAATCTGGCCCGACTAGTAGACCAAATGGAGGACGATTCTTGGAGGTGGGACGCGCTCCCGTTGTCATTCGCTGGGACGGTGCAGGCAGTGAAAATGACGGTCTCCCGAGATTCTGGTTTGTGCTTCAGTGTCTCCCAATCTTTATTCCACGGTCCTTTTTTAAACGGGTCAATAAGGTGATCACTGGCTTTGTATGGGCGGGTAAGACCCCGCAAGTAAAAAAGGGGATGCTTGAGAAGAGTCGGAGGGAGGGCAGGCTGGTGCTGCCGAACTTCAATAATTGGGCGGCGAATATAGCCATGATTAGGAAGTGGGTGGTGGGAGGAGGGTCGGATGGGAGTGTGTGGAGGCGGCTTCATGCAAGGGCACCAGCTTGGGGGCACTGATAACAGAGCCTCTGCCGTTCCCGTCGGCACAGTACTCCAGTACTCCACCAGGCCCGTGGTGGTGGTGGCCCTGAGGGTCTGGGGGCAATGGAGGAGGCATGTGGGAGCGGAGGGAGCATCGGTGTGGTCTCCAATCTGTAACAATCACCGGTTTGCCCCGGGAAGGATGGATGGAGGATTTCAGAGATGGCAGAGAGCAGGGATTGAGAGGATGGGGGATATGTTTATAGAGAGGAGCTTTCCTAGCCTGAGGGAGCTGGAAATAGAGGATGGTCTCTGGACGGACGCGTTGAGTAGAGTCAACGCATCCACAACATGTGCCAGGCTCAGCCTGATACAATTCAAGGTCGTTCACCGGGCTGACATGACAATGGCCCGGATGAGCAGGTTCTTTGGGGTAAAAGATAGGTGCGCAAGGTATGCGGGAGGGCCACGAACCATGCCTACATGTTCTGGACATGCCCAAAGCTCAAGGGATTCTGGCAGGGGTTTGCGGATGTCATGTCCACGGTGTTAAAAACAAGGGTAGCAATGAGTCCAGAGGTGGCGATTTTCGGAGTGTCTGTAGATCCGGGCATCCGGGAGGAGAATGAGGCAGACGTTCTGGCCTTTGCTTCCCTGGTAGCCCTGAGACGGATATCATTAGCGGAGGGTCTCAAAGCCCCCGAAGTCGGAGACCTGGCTATCTGACATGGCTAGCTTTCTCTGCTTGGAAAAAATCAAGTGCGCCTTGAGAGGGTCAATGCTAGGGTTCGCCTGGAGGTGGCAGCCGTTCGTCAACTTCTTTGCGGCAAATTAACCGTCAGCAGAAGGGGGGGGGGGGGGGTAGCTTAGTTTTGAGTAGGGGGTGAGTAAAGGTGGGACCTGTAAGGGAGGAAGACGGCTTTTGCACTATGTTTATAAAATCAATATACATTGTTTATTTTATTGTTGTTGTAAAACCATAATTACCTCAATAAAATGTTTATTAAAAAAATAAATAAAAATACAAATAAATCACCCAAACAGCTCTGTGATGACGGTGGCACAGTGGTTACCACTGCTGCCTCACAACGCCAGGGACCCAGGTTCAATTCTGGCCTTGGGTGACTGTCTGTGTGGAGTTTGTACATTCTCCTAGTGTGTGCATGGGCTTCCTCCTGGTGCTCCGGTTTTTTCCCCACAGTTCAAAGATGTGCAGATTAGCTGGATTGGCCATGCTAAATTGCCCCTTAGTGTCCAAAGTTGTGTAGGTTAGGTTGAGGGGTTATTGGGACAGGGCAGGACAGTGGGCTTGGGTTGAGTGCTCTTTCAGAGGTTCGGTGCAGAACCAATGGGCTGAATGGCCTCCTGCACTGTAGGGATTCTATTATTCTATGAAACTATTGCAAATAAGTGTATTATTGTGCATGTCTATTACATTTAGGACACACAACAATCTCAGAGTGCACATGCATGTATTTTCACATGCCAAGACAAAATCATGCTCACAAACAAAATTGATTTCAAATCCAAATCAAGGGAGCATACCTGTGGCCTTATCAAGAGCCTCAATGCATGCCAGCTTCATTTCATAAGAACTTCTTAGTTTTTCAATATCGTCTTGCAGCTTAACATTGGACTTTTGCTCTGCTTCATAATCTGCTTTGATCTTTGATAATTTCTGCTCATATTCCTGTGGTAAAATACAAAATTAAATATTTGATGAATAAATCTCATAAAATTGTACCATTTTAACATTGACGTGAGCAGCAAAATAACTAAATGGCAATTTGGTGGCCTCTGGTAAAGCCCCTGGGGGACTCAAGACACTCTATCTGGCGCTCATTCTACTCAAAATACCTGTCAGCTATGGGGAGTTTAGGGCACGATTTAATGCCGAAAAAAAGACCAGTATACTGGGGTCTTTCTCAGCGCCTGCAGCGCCGAGAATGGCCTCACTATCAAATGGTACTCTTGTTTTTTTGGCCTGTCAGGAACGCCCACCAAAGCTGCACTTACCTCATTTCCTGCACTGATAAGCTCAGCTCATCAGTGCAGGTACAGATCGGGGCACCATTTTGAAATGCCATTCCGATCTCTCAACCCCCCTCGGATACCACACAGTGGTCTCTTGGCCCCCTCACTGCCTTAACGTACCTTTTAGGGGGTCCTTGAACCTCCCTCACCTCATCTCATAAGTAAGAAGTCTTACAACAGCAGGTTAAAGTCCAACATGTTTGTTTCAAACACTAGTTTTCGGAGCACTGCTCCTTCCTCAGGTTCAGCTGAGGAAGGAGCAGTGCTCTGAAAGCTAGTGTTTGAAACAAACATGCTGGACTTTAACCTGGTGTTGTAAGACTTCTTACTGTGCTTACCCCAGTCCAACGCTGGCATCTCCACATCATCTCATAAGGCCAACGCACCTTCACCCCGACCCCTGGCATGGGCAACCTGGCACCCAGTTTAGCTCAGTTGGCTTGATTGCCGATTCGTGAGTTCAATTCTCGTACAGGGCGGGTTCAATTCTCGTACCGACTGAGGTTATCCATGAATGCCCCGCCTTCTCAACCTTGCCCTTCGCCTGAGGTGTGGTGATCTTCAGGTTAAATCGCCACCAGTCAGCTATGCCCCTCAAAAGGGAAAGCAGCCTATGGTCATCTGGGACAATGGCGACTTTAGTTTTTATTAATACCAATGACAATTTCAAATAAAGCTCTATTCAGAATCTGTCTGCTTTCCAACTGCAAAGATGTGGGAATGTTATTAGCAAATTAAAAAGAAACTTGGGTGCAGTAGATAGGAAGAGTTCTCTAGTTTGGTAGGATTAAAATTCCTCTGTGCAGTGTTTTATTATGCTTATTAACGACTCCATTATGGTAGTGTACACAGGAATTAGCCACAAAGCTGAATGTAGCAAATTGCAACCCACTGGACCCACTGTGCAACAGAGATTGATACAGCAACATCACTGCACTTGAATGTAGCCATCTATTCTAAACTAGATGAAAACATTTGCACTTTTAGTTTCCTTTAACCTGGTCCAAAATGATTCTTTTGTGATATCTTATTCTCATTTCAAGTCGCTCCCATCATCATGGATGATGTAAACCTATCGTTAGGACGTTGTTAATTGCCTGGGGTGGCCATAATATGCTATCGTCATAGAATTTACAGTGCAGAATTCGGCCCATTGAGTCTGCACCGGCCCTTGGAAAGAGCACCCTACTAAGCCCATACCTCCACCCTATCCCCGCAACCCAGTAATCTCACCTAACCTTTTTTTGGGGAGGCACACTAAGGGCAATTTAGCATGGCCAATCCACCTAACCGGCACATCTTTGGACTGTGGGAGAAAACCGGAGCACCCGGAGGAAACCCACACAGATACGGGGAGAACGTGCAAACTCCGCACAGTCACCCAAGCCAGGAATTGAACCTCGGACCCTGGAGCTATGAAGCAACAACGCTAACCACTGTGCTACCATGCCGCTATGTTGAGGCAATACATGAATAAGCAGTAGTATCACAGCCAGCAATACCAATCAACCCATATTTCTAAACAGAGCATTTAAATATTGTGAATGTATTTTAGCTTTTACTTTGACGTACACAAACCTGTTTCATATTTTCTTTTTCAATTTCTATCTCAGAATGAACAATGGTGTTCTGAGGGGATTGAATGGTTGTTTGACTTCTACTCATTTGCACTTTATTTAGAAAATCTGTAAAATGGAAAGCAAAGTTAGTTTAACTGATAACCTGTAGTACGTGTACTTTACAATGGACTGATAAACAGGCAGTCAGTTGTCTTGTTTTGCTCATTTATTCCTGCTTTGGATTCTGGCTAGTTACTTGGTCATCGGGGCATCACGGTCGAGTCACCTTGTCCTCAACCAATGTTGACCTCTGTGTATTTTCTCACAGGTTGTTGACAATAATCATCAGAGAGAATACTACTTCACTGTGACTTCCTTTATTTTGGGGAACTAAGGTATCACAATGCTACTCCAGTTGAGATCAGTTAACCTAACAAACAGTGAACCGAGGACCTTACTTAGCTAAGTGCCTTCAAGGGTTCATTTACCTATTGAGATATGATGGGGAGATGGTTTCTGAGCTTCACTTCTATTTTAACTTCCCTCCTCTCTTCTTCCTTCCCTTTCTATTATCTGAAGATAGCATGTTCCTGGAAGTATTCCATTCTGGAGCTTGAAGCTCACAGAAAATGTTATACAATAATGCTGGTGATTGTGTTCAAATAAATGATCTTTTCAGAATTAACAAAGTTAAAAATGAATTTTGGGATATTACCAATTGGGTGAGCAGTCTAGGATTAATAGTGAATGAAGAAAATGTGATTAGGTGGTGCCAAGATGGGGTTGTAAAATTTTGTGGAAAATAGTAAAAGAGAAATGAGGAGGTCTGTGGGGTTTTGAGGTCTGGAGACACAGGTTGAGTTAGCGGGGGAAGGGGGCAGTGTAACAAATTGATCTGTGAACATCTGGGATGCAAAAAGGAGTGGGAGTGTAAAGGACAATATATCTGGATCTTACAAGCAACAAGACAGAGGAAAGTTCATAGGAACAGTGACCATTTTAACAGATTTATCTGAATTGAGGAAAAAAAATCACTGAAATGTCAATCAGTACTTCTCCATTTGCCAGACCATAAAAGGCACCAGGATTTTAAACAGAAAAATAATAGGGGGTGGGGGTCATGCAATGTGAGTGCAGGAGCGGTCATGTTTCTGCGAGCTCCATCTCTGCTGATCCTATAATCCGTCATTTCATCCTGGTGCACACTTCATGTTTGTCTTTTTCTGGGTTACACGTCTTGTACTATGTCCCTGGAAGTTCGGGACCTGTGAGTATGAGCCAAGATAAATGTTGAAATCTTCATTTGTTCGAGTCAGTGGGTAAAGGACCGAGGTGGGCCCCAGGTCGCAGTTGCTATTGAGCAGGCTCTCGTCGTGTGATGCTGTGTGCATCTGTGATTTCCACCATCAAAGATGTTGTCTTGGCTGAGGATCGCGGCTTTTTTTTTTAGAAAATATTTTATTGATGCATTTGTAATTTTCACAGTTTAACACATTGACATTTCTTAAACAACTGCGTGGGCTGGCACATGTAAAAAAAACAAAAAAAAAACAATGTCCCCAACTGCCCGCGCCCTATTTCCTAACTACCCGTATACTGAGTTTCCTGTCCTTATCTAACACTGCTATGCTTCCTATTTTCTTCCCCCCCCTTCCCCCGGCTTCACCTCCCCCATTGCTGCTGACGTTCAATTTTCTTTGAAGGAGTCGATGAACGGTTGCCATCTCTGGGTGAACCCTGGAGTTGATTCTCTCAAGGCGAACTTAATTTTTTCCAGCCTGAGAAACCCTGCCATGTCCCTGACCCACACACCTGACTTTGGGGGCTCCGAGTCCCTCCATCCCAGCAAAATCCGTCTCCAGGCCACCAGGACATCAGTCTCCCCCACCCCCCTTTGGCCCCCGGATCATCCGATACCCCAAATATTGCCAGGTCTGGACCCGGGGTTACCCTCCCTTCCAGGACTTGAGGATTGCGGCTTTGTGGTGCAATTAGTTAAAGTTCACTTTGAAGAATTGTGGGTTACTTTTATGAGAGCAGTGGAGGCACACAAGAAGGTTCTTGCACTTGAAAGAGCACTTTCCCTGGTGAGGGCCCGCCTTTGTGTTGTCGAAATCCTGTTGCATGGTGTGCCATCTGTCTTGTCTGGTTCAGGAGAGGGGAGCCTCTTCAGGTGTGTCCCTGGGTGCGAATGCTGGCGAAAGGTGATAAGTGAGTTTCAGAGTGTATTCAAGAATTGGCTGCCATGCTTTGGTAATCCTGATTTGGAGGTTGGGTGCGTCGGATTCAATAATAATAATAATCTTTATTGTCATAAGTAGGCTTACATTGACACTGCAATGAAGTTACTGTGAAAAGCCCCCAGTCACCACACTCCGGCACCTGTTCGGGTACACAGACGGAGAATTCAGAATGTCCAAATTACCTAACAGCACGTCTTTCGGGACTTGTGGGAGGAAACTGGAGTGCCCGGGGGAACCCACACAGATACGGGGAGAATGTGCAGACTCAGCACAGACAGTGACCCAAGCCGAGAATCGAACCTGGGACCCTGGCGCTGTGAAGCTATAGTGCTAACCACTATGCTACCATGCTGCCCATGGAGCACAACGTATACCATCTTTGAGGCCTGTGGTCAGTCTGGCCCACCGTTCACTGGTCTCTTGTTTTCCTCTTCTCAATGCTTGTCATGAGGGGTTGGGAATGGACCCTCCGAGTCGTCCCCCGCCGAGGCCTAGGTTATGGGCTGCCTGGGTCTCAGAGAGATGGCAGGGTGGAAATGATGGTTTCTTGTGCTTCGATCGTTGGAATCCTTGGGAGATCCTGAAGAGTGCTCGTTGAACCTGTATTATCTATCTTCTGATGCAACATGGAAGGTGTCTTAATCCTGCATTTTCCCTGTGGAACTTGCTCCCTGTTGATCACATTGTTGATTTTTTGTTGTTGTCTTTTTTCCTGCAGGGAGGTGAGGAATATATGTATGACGGCCTATATTGTTGATTATCCCGATATAGCAGAATCATATAGAGTCAATTAAGAAGAACGTGATTTGTGCACAGTTTTAATCCTTTTGATTATTAGGGAGGATGAGTGGGGCCTAGCCCGGGGAAGTGGGATGAGTGGTTGGATTGATAAGGTTAGTTCAGTCCTCAGTTAGATTGAGGATAGCCCCCCAGTTAGAGCTGATTCGGTTTGTGATTCTTTTTGGCATTAATTATTTATTTTGTTTCTTTTCAAGTTATTAAATTTAAGAATCTATGTCTTTATCCTGGTATGGCCAGGGCAGATTTATTTATCCTGGGAGACTGGGTTCCTTCGGACTCTCCCTTGAGGTTAAGTTTCTTTTCTCTTTCTCTCCACTTGGGCCTCTCTCTCTTCATTGGCGAGTTTGAAGTGAGGAGGAACATTTGGATCCCATTCCTTTGTTGGCTCGGAGGCCTTATCGTAATCCGAACGTGTCGGTTTGATCGTAATCCAAACGTGTCACTGTCGGTTCTCTCTTTACCTTTGTCTGGAATGATTTTGGTTCTGCCTAAGGCCTGGATTTGGGTTTATTTATGTTGTGTGGCATATCCGTAACTCCCCTGAGGACAGGGGTTTTGTGCATTTTCTTTTGGTTTTGTAAGGATGAATCCGCTATTGGCTTTGACGTGGGTGCAGATGGATCTGGTATTGAAGAGAGGAGGTTACGATAGGTCAGTGATGCCCTTGGCACTGCTGGAGCCGAGGGAGATGTTGGTGTGCACTTGACCATGATTTTTCGTGGTGATTGTGGGCATGGGAGGAGATGCACCATTTTGTCTGGTCATGTTTTTATGACTTTAACCTGTCTATCCCTCGGTCTTTGATGGAGCTATACGAGTACCAACCCTGTCCAATGATTGTATCGAGCTGATTGTGATGTTATTCTCCTGTTCCAATCTATACTCATGTGTATTAAGCTGTTTCTTCCTGCTTATGGGGATGTATTATTTTGTAACTTGCATAATTTTTTTAAATGCAAAATCTCAATAAATATACTTTAACAAAATAGAAAAATGACATGTGCAACTGGGGTAACCTTTGGATCACAAGATGCACAGTAATTTTAGATAACATTTCTCCAGGAATAAACATGCTAAATTGGTTATAAATTTACGAGATGCTGTTCAGCTGCCCAGCAAGATAGCCGTTTTAAAATGTGAAGCGCATACTACCGCAGACTATGAAGTCTCATGCGGCAATAGATTTGCTGATAAAATAGCAAAGGAATTGGCTCTCAAAGTGCAGCCACAACTACAAGCTGCTGCAATTGAACTTCCATCCATCATAACAGAACCAAAGTTAAAATAGGCACAGGAGCAAGCCTCCCTACAGAAGCATCGCTCTTGGCTAAAAGTGGGTTGCTATCAAGACAATCATCAAATCTGGATCCACCCAGATACCCTCGCAGTATGCCCCAGAAGTCTGTTTTTGCCACTATGTCGCCTTGCCCATGAGCAGGCTCATGTGGGCAAAGGAGAAATGACACATGCCATATGTCAACAATTGTATGCTCGAGGTATCACGGTAACAATTGAAAAGGTAGCCCGCAGGTGTATCATTTGTCAAAGGAATAATAGGTGATAGTGGACATGTTTTCCCGATGGGTAGAGGCTTTTCCAACCAAAAGAGATGATGCTAGAACAGTGGGAAATATTCTGTTAAAGGAAATAATACCTAGGTTTGGGATACCAATGGGTGTTAACAGTGACAGGGGAACTAATTTCACTAGCAAATTGACCAAATCCCTAACAGAGGCTTCCGGTATGCTCCATGGAGTAAGTGGTCACACACAAGGCAGCTCCTGCCCAAGGTTACAGAAAAGAGCTCTTTTTTAATCAATACGGGGTGGAATTTTGATGAAAAGGCGTAGGTGAATGTTGGAGGAGTACTTTCCCCCAGGAATAGTATGTTTCTTGGTTACCAAACCCGCAGAAAGAGTGAAAGATTTGGCTGAAGCTGCAGCAAAGACAAAAGCCTCTTCCAGCATGCAGGCGGGGGAAGGGCGAGCTTAAAGGCCTCAAGCTGACTTGAGGGCCTTTATGAAAGCTGAATTCTAGCAGCAGAGGGAACAACTGTGAAAAGATCTCACCAAGGCCATTGAAGAAGCGGTGACAGCTGACCTCTGGTGACGGCGGGCGGGAGGAAGCCGCGCGTTGGAGGGCTCCCATTCGGGAACGGCATTGTCGGGGATTGACGCCCGGTCCTCGGGGCAGCGAAGGCGGTGAAGGCCAAGAGAAAGTACAGGGAAGGGATATGTCGAGGTCCAGTAAGAAAACGGCTGTGAAAACAGCTGAAAGTTCGTCGGGGAGTAGAAAGGTCACCGCGGGGTCACCAAGGGAAATGGAGGCTGGAGCACCAGGGGAGGCAGCATTGCTTACGGCTGAAAAAATAACTAAGGTAATGGCTGCGGAATTCGAAAGGCAGTTTACAAAATACATGGAGACAATGAGGAAGGAGATGAGGGAGGTTTTGAGTGTGCTGGTGGAGGAGGCGATTTCCCCGGTGACGACGGCGTTGGCTAGCGCAGTAGCGGAGGTGTGGGAGCAAGGGGAGGCGCTGAAGGAAGTGGAGGAGACATTATTGCAGCATGGTGATCAACTTACGTCGATGGGGAAGGAGATGCGGAAGGTGTTGGAGATTAACAAGGATCTGCGAGGAAAAATGGAAGACCTGGAAAACAGATCCAGGCGACAGAATTTGAGGATTGTGGGGCTGCCCGAAGGAGTTGAAGGGCCGAGGCCGACTGAGTATTTTACTGCGATGCTGGCGAAACTATTGGGGGAGGGGGAGGATCCCTCCCGATATGAACTGGATCGGGCTCATCGGTCGGGGAGGCCTGTACCAAAGGCGAGTGAGCCGCTAAGGGTAGTGACTCTGTGCTTCCGTAGGTACAGTGTGAAGGAGAAGGTCCTGTGCTGGGCCAAGCAGAAGCGGGTGGTGCAATGGGCTGGAGCTGGTATACGTGTGTACCAAGACTTTACGGTGGAGCTGGCGAGGAGGCGGGCTGCTTTCAACCGGGTGATGAGGGCACTGTACATTAGCAAGGTGCAATGTGGCATTGTATATCTAGTGAAGCTGAGGGTGACTTACAAGCTCAAGGACTTTTATTTTGGAACGGCGGAGGCAGCGGAGGAGTTTGCGAAGGCAGAAGGACTGTGGCAGAACTGAGAAATTGAGAAATGGCAATGTGCCGATGTAACCTCATGATTGTATTTTTTTTTTTGTTTGTTTCACTGTGTGCGGGTGTATGGGCTAAAGGAGCCGATGTATTTGGACAAGTGAATTGATGGGACTTTAACTCGAAGTGAGGGCTCTTTGGGGTGTAGGTGGATATGCGGGGTTTGTGTGCTAAAAGGGGATTTTTGGGCTTTCCTAGGGTCGGGCAAGGGGGAAAGGGACCCAGGCAGGGGCCTCCACGGTCTAAGTCGGCCAGTGAACGGGAGTGAGGTGGGGGAAGGGGCTGCGGCCATCGGAGCCTGGCAGAACAGGGTCCAAGTGGTCTAGCCGGGGTGGAAAGTTGGGGAGGGAAGGAACCGAGGTTGGGGGACGGAGTTTTACAAGAGGCAGTGGATGGGCGGAGTTGGGGAGGAATGGGGGGGGGGGGGTTTACAACTCTTGGGTATCATGTACGGCACTCTTTCAGAGTTGGACAGCGTTGAGTGTGTGTGTGTGTGTGTGTGTGTGTGGGGGGGGGGGGGGGGGGGGGCCTCTATGGTGACCATGGGCGGTCCCGGACTCCTTTTTCTTTTTCTTCTTTGTTTTTTGTTTCCACCATGGGAGGGTTTGTTTTATTGGATGCATATATGGACAGGTGGGCCGTTGTTTCGGGTGGTGGGAGGATGGGAACGTTGTTATTGTTAAGGGGATTGATTTTGTATTTGTTACCGTTTACTGTCTGTGGGTGGGGTGTAAATTTTGAAGGAAAATGTGAAAATGGAGAATAAAAACATTTATAAAAAAAAAAATCCCTAATAGAAACCATGGGATTTGATTGGAAATTGCATGTAACATATCAGCCACAATCCTCAGGAATGGTGGAATGGGCGGATGGAATAATTAAAACTGCAGCTACAAAAGTGTGTCAAGATATTAGTGGAATGCCCCATGACAACTGGAACTAAACCCCCAATGACTCCAGCGGCAGTAGCCTTACTATGGGCAGATGAGGCATCACTAAAATATGCCCAGGCCAGGTGTGAAACCGCTGAAAAAAAAACATGAAAAGATGCGACAGGCTCAGATGCATCCAAAAGAGGGAAATACGCACCCTTTAAACCTGGAGATCAAGTATATGTGAAAGCACTAAACAGTCTTTTTCTCCTAGGTGGAATGGACCCTACCAAGTGCTGCTAACAATCCAAACAGCCGTTAAAGTAAAAGAAAAGCCAGATGGGATCCACGCAACTCGTGTAAACTACATTATACGGAACTTTGATAGTACTAGCGAAACGCTGACCTGAAGACAATGACGGCATTGATGTCTTTATAATATCATATTAATCCAACATCATGTAGAGGATAAACTGAACACTAACACCTTGATATACATGTCCCACTCATATGCAGAGAGGGTAAATAAATCCAGTTGTTGGGTTTGTACACAAATTTCCAGATGTTTGGGGGAGGGCTTCCCTGTGCGACCTATCCCATTCACCAGTAAAGAGATAGCAGAATGGGCTCTAAGACAAAATAGTACAGGACGTGGTGAAGATACACAGACTATGTTAGATTGGAGATTAGCTGGATACAATATGAATAGATTTGACGAATGGTGGGAGCCTAGGTTTAATGTCACTCGTCAACCGCCCTGGTTGATCCTTCCCAATTATACTGGAGTCCCAAAAAGAAGTATATGCTTTAAGAATCATAAAACATATGGGACCCACTCAGTAGGCACGAGTCAGTGTGATCAGACCTTGAATTGGCAACCCCCTATGTTACGCCTTACTGTTAAAGGACTATTCATCTTTGACTGGTTAACTGTTGAAAATCGAACTAGTAGAGGCTCCTGGGAAGGGGATCCAATTAGACTAATGATGACTGTTAGTAAAGGAAACCTGACCGCATATAACGGCACGTTTTTTATCTGTGGACGTAAGGCGTGGTTACCAGAAAATTGGGAAGGCTCCTGCTATTTGGGATACGTAGTCCCTTATGCGCATCACATTCAGCAACTGCAGGACCATACCCATCACAGGACAACACAAATTGTTATGACATGGGCACAAATGCTGGGAATAATGATATCACCATTAGGAATAGCCACTAATGCATACAAACTACACGAATTACGAGATATCCTTGGGCATGTAGCTAACGACACTGCAGAAGCTGTTAACCAGATAGAAACTGAGATGGTTGCTATAAGAGCGGTTGCCCTGCAGAATAGAATGGCTCTTGATTTCTGGTTAGCTGAAAAGGGAGGCACTTATGCCCTGATTGGAAGTGACTGTTTCACATACATCCTGATAACTCAGAAAAAATTGATAATCTGGTGGATCATATTGGTAGAGAGGTGTCAAGATTACATGAAAATGAGGGATGGGACTTTGGCTATGGGTGGTTAGGATCGTTAGGACAGAGGATTGTGTTCTGGACTATAATCACCATTGTAACCTTGATTGTCATATGGTTACTGTTTTAATGTTGCGCAAAATATTTTTATTGTACTAACATGGGAACAGCCCTAGCCACCTTGCCTCCTTGCTACCAGGCTCATAACACGCAGGGAACTGTCATACGTCCATTCCCCATATATTGTAAACCACCCTTCTCTACGGAGGGCACGATAATTTACTAAAAGATGTTGATCAATAGATCAACAAGGAAGGAATTGTGGAAGGGAAATTAATGAATTGCCAACTTAGAAGCATGCAGGGAAACACTTGACTATAGTTCCTCACTGCTTTTGAATGAAAATAAGTAGGTCAGGTAACATAAATGAAATACTGCTTAATATTTTGGTCTTGGCCTTATTATGATAACACATTGTCCTCCGAAAGATAACAAAATGTGTACTCGATCTGTTTTTAGCCAAGGGCAAGAACATACATACTACGTATTTCATCTTACGTACTTTCCAAGGTCTATTTAATTTAAACATGGCTGTTTACTTCAAGCTGTTATTTCAGACTATAAAAATATGCTTCCTTCAATCGAATCTCAGAGTGCAGTGCCCTGGCTTTGCAGCCAGAACACGCTCTCTCCGCAAATATATTTGTGTAAATAAATTTCCTTAAATCGAACCTCAAGGAATTTGTCTTTATTATAATTTCCATGACACTTATGCTCCAGTAAGGGTGGTAATACAAGTCCTGTTCATGATGTTGGTGAAACATATAAAATGATCTACCTAAACTCAGATTGTAGTGGTGATTAATGCTCCCTTTATTAATATTATCCACCATTTGGTACACTGTTGCTTCCTCAGTTATATAATAAATATGCTCTATAAAGACCATAAGAAATAGGAACAGGAGTAGGCCGTTCTGCCTCTCAAGCCTTCTCTGCCATTCAACAGGATCATGGTTGATCACGACATTTATCAGGCCCACTTTCCTGCCCTTTATCAGTAATCCTTGATTCCCTTCCTGATCAAGAATCTTTCTATCTCAGCCTTAAATATACACAAGGACTCTGCTCCCACAGATCTCTGTGGCAAGGAGTTCCAAAGACTCACAACCTTTACAACAGTCTGAGGTCCCTGTCTGATTCAAGAAGACAACCATCATCCCTGTACCAAAAAAAAGTCAAGCAGCATGCCTTAATGACTATCATCTAGTGGTTCTGACATCCATCATCATGAAGTGCTTCAAAAGGTTAGTCATGGCACGAATCAACTCCAGCCTCCCAGATTGTCTTGATCCACTACAGTTTGCCTACCGCTGCAACAGGTCCACAGCAGACGCCATCGCCATGGCCCTGCACTCTACCCTGGAACACCTAGATAACAAAGACACCTATGTCAGACTCCTATTTATCGACTACAGCTCAGCCTTCAACACCATCATTCCTACGAAACTCATCTCAAAACTCCGTGGCCTTGGCCTCGGCTCCTCCCTCTGTGACTGGATCCTGAACTTTCTAACCCACAGACCACAATCAGTAAAGATAGGCAACAACACCACCTCCATGATCATCCTCAACACCAGTGCCCCACAAGGCTGTGTCCTCAGCCCCCTACTATACACCTTATACACCTATGACTGTGTGGCCAAATTCCCCTTCAACTCCATTTTCAAATTTGCTGATGACACCACCGTAGTGGGTCGGATTTCAAACAATGACGAGACAGAGTATAGGAATGAGGTAGAGAATCTGGTGAACTGATGCGATGACAATAATCTCTCTCTCAATGTCAACAAAACGAAGGAGATTATCATCGACTTCAGGAAGCGTAGTGGAGAACATGTCCCTGTCTACATCAATGGGAACGAAGTAGAAAGGGTCGAGCGCTTCAAGTTTTCAGGTGTACAGATCACCAACAGTCTGTCTTGGTCCCCCCATGCTGACACTATAGTTAAGAAATCCCACCAATGACTCTACTTTCTCAGAAGACTAAGGAAATTTGGCATGTCAGCTAGGACCCTCACCTACTTCTACGGATGCACCACAGAAAGCATTCTTTCTGGTTGTATCACAGCTTGGTATGGAGTTTGCTCTGTCCAAGACAGGAAACTACAAAAGGTCGTGAATGTAGCCCAGTCCATCACGCAAACCAGCCTCCCATCCATTGACTCTATCTATAATTCCCACTGCCTCAGAAAGGCAGCCAGCATAATTAAGGACCCCACGCACCCCGGACATACTCTCTTCCACCTTCTTCCGTCAGGAAAAAGATACCAAAGTTTGAGGTCACGTACCAACCGACTCAAGAACAGCGTCTTCCCTACTGCCATCAGACTTTTGAATGGACCTACCTCGTATTAAGTTGATCTTTTCTCTACACCTTGCTATAACTGTAACATTATATTCTGCAGTCTCTCCTTCCTGCCCTATGTACGCTATGCATTGTTTGTACAGCATGCAAGAAACAATACTTTTCACTGTATACTAATACATGTGACAATAACAAATCAAATCAAATCAAATCAAATTCTGAGAGATGAAATTCCTCCTCATCTCAGTCTCAAATTTGCACCCAATTTATTCTGAGACTATGTCCTCTGTCCTACACACTGCCATGAGGATTAACAGATGGATGCGATTCTCCCCCAAAATTTCTAAGTTAATTTGTGGCGGGTTTTCAGGGAGTTTCCCGCTGGCTCTGTCGGCCTGTTCCCCACAGTTATTCAATGACACTTAGTCACTTTTTTGGGTCTTGGGGAGTTTCTCACTGGTTTAGCCCACACTTAGAATTTTTTTTAGCAATGGGGAGCTGAACTCAGAGATTGGACCGCCATAGGGTGGCATGTGGCGCAGTGGTTAGCACTGGGACTGCGGCGCTGAGGACCCGGGTTCGAATCCCGGCCCTGGGTCACTATCCGTATGGATTTTGCACATTCTCCCCATGTCTGCGTGGGTTTCACCCCCACCACCCAAAGATGTGCAGGTTAGGTGGATTGGCCACACTAAATTGACCCTTAATTGTGAAAAAAAAAATAATTGGGTATTCTAAATTTATAAAAAAAGTGATTGGACCGCCATTTTGAAAGGGTGCCCCAATCTCCAAGCAGTTTGTGGGTCCCCCACACTCCCCACCCATGGGAAATGTCACCCCCACACACATAAACACAATCTCACATTCCCCAAGTGAGCACACCCCGCTCTGGGGTCCTTGAGGCCCCCACCTCTTCAGGGTCCCCCATTCCCCCTAACAGCACCCCCTCCCTTCTAGGGCCCCCAGTCATCACCCACCCAATCTCCCGGAGTGCCCTACTTACCTGCTCTGCACTTCCCTACTCCTAAAGCCCACGGTCATTTCATGGGCATGGCCCCACTCCCCCCCCTGGCCCTTTGCAATGACACCCTGGCACTCAGGCACCCTTGCACTGTCATTCTGGAAGTGCTCCTGCCAGCTTAGCAGCACCATCCGGGCACCTTTGCGTTCCAGGGTGAGGGCCAGGGGGCTACGCTGCACCTACCCTGACCGTCCAGGGGTCTCCAATGGCCCAGTAGACACCCTGGGTGCCGTTCTGCCTGGTCCACGTTTGTGTGGAACAGCACTGATCGGCGCCCAGCTGCAGCCTCCCTGGGGAGGCTGGAGAATCAATGGAGGCCGGTGCATCCCACGGAGGTAGGTTGTAAGTAGGTTTACGACCTACTCCGGCGAGCGTCATTCGGTCCTGTCTATTTGGGGCGGAGTTCCGACTCCGATGTCTCGCGGGACTACAGAGAATCCCACGAGGTACGGACCCTGTCGGGATCACAACAGGGCAAATTTATCACGGACAATCCCCCCATCCTGCACATTCTTGGACTGTGGGAGGAAAACGGAGCACCCGGAGAAAGCCCACACAAACATGGCGGGGGAGGGGGGGAAACATACAAACTCCCAACAGGCAGCCGGCCAAGGCCGGCCTCGAACCCATGTCCCCAGTTACGCGAGGTGGCAGTGCCAACCAACCGCGCCAAGGATACCTACGATTCTCTGATTAACGGGAAGTTAATACGAGGGTATTATTCTTATCTGGGTGGTACTTCAGAATTTTGCATTTTAATATCTGTGCATGCAAAGTAGGAGCAGAAGTAGGCCAATTGGCCTCTTCAGCCTGCTCCATAATTCATGGCAGATCTGTTTGTGTACCCTATCAAGCCCCTTATGAAATCTGTATGTTTCAATGAGATTACCTCTCATTCCTCAAATTCTAATACATGGAGTCCCAATCTGTTTAACCTTTGCTCATAAGCCAATCCCTCCAAACCAGGAATCATTCAAGTGAATATTCTCTGAACTGCCTCTAATGAAATTATATATTTCCTTCTAAGGGGACGACAACTGCTCACTGTACTCCAGATGTTGTCTCGCCAGTACCTTGTAGAGTGGCAGCACAACTTCCCTACTCTTGTACTCCAACCCCTCTGAAATAAGAGCCAACATTCCATTAGCCTTCCTGATTGCCTGCTCCACCTGTGTGCTAGCTGTCTGTGTTTCATGCACAAGTATCCCCAAGTCCCCTTGTGTTGCAGCTTTCTGCAGTTTTTCTCCATTTAAATAATACTGTTCTTTTGTTCTCCCTTCCAAAATGAACCATTTCACATTTCCCCATATTATACTCCATTCGCCAACTTTTTGCCCAATAACTTAACCTATCAATATCTCTTTGCAAACTGCTTGTATCCATCCCGCAACTTGTCTTTCCACTTATTTTTATGTTGTCTACAAATTTGGCTACAGTACATTTGCTTCATTCCTCCAAGTCATTAATGTACTTTGTAAACAGTTGCGGTCCCAAAACTGATCGTTGTGGAACCTCACTGACCTGAAAAAGAATCCCTTATCCCCACTCACTGTTTACTGCCCATTGGCTAATTCTCTATCCAAGCTAATATACTACATCCAACGCCATGGCCTCTTATCCTATGACTTAACCTTTTGTGAGATACCTTATTGAACGCCTTCTGGAAATCCAAATATAACACATCTACTGCTTCCCCCTCTATCCATTCCTTTGATTTGATTTGAGTACATGTCGGGGCTATCACTGACTTTTGCCTCCTTATATGCTTTTTCTTCAACTTCATACTCTCCTTAACTTCCTTGGTTAGCCATGTTTGGTTTATCCCTCTTTCGAATATTTCTTCCTGACAGGGATATATTTTTGCTGAGATTCACGAATTAAATATCATTTTAAAAACATTTGAAGTGCCTAATTCACTTTTTCAAATTAAGAGGCAATTTAGCGTGGCCAATCCACCTACCCTGCACATCTTTGGGTTATGGGGCGTGAAACCCGCTCAGACACAGGGAGAATGTACAAACTCCACACGGACAGAAACCCAGGGCCGGGATCATACTTGGGTCTTCAGCGCCGTGTGGCAGCAGTGCTAACCACTGCACCACTGTGCTGCCTTACCTCCTTAAATATCTGCCACTGCTTGTTTACTGCCTTTCCTGCTAATCTGTCCACCCAATCCACATTAGCTAACTCTCTCCTCATTTCATTGTAATTCCCTTTATTTAAGCTAAACACATTTGTTTCCGACCCAAGCTTCTAACTCTCAAATGGAATGTTAAATTCTATCTTGTTACGATCACTACTTCCTCGGGGATCTTTTACTCTGAGGTAATTTATTAAGCCTGCCTCATTATCCATTGCCAGATCCAAGATAGCCTGTTTCCTGGTTGGCGCCATGACATATTACTCTCGGGAACTATCCCTAATGCACTCTATGGATTTGTTGTCGTGTAGCTATCCTCACCAACTTGATTAACCCAATCAACACGAAGATTAAAGTCATTCATAATTATTGCACTATTCTTTTTATATGCTCCTATTATTTGTTGATTTATAACCTTTCCTACAGAGTGGCTACTGTTTGGGGTCTCTACACTACTACTACCAGTGTCTTTGTTTCCTTGCTGTTTTTTTTACCTCAACCCAAATGCACTCTACATCATCTGAGTCTGCAGTCTCTCACAACTGTCCTAATTTCAACGCCTAACAGTAGTACTAAACCCTCCCCCCATCTTTTACTTCCCTCCTGTCCTTCCGAAAGATTAAATATCCCTGAACGTTGTTCCCAGTTTTGATCTCCTTGTAACCATGTCTTGGTAATGGTCTGAGATATTATCCATTTAGCTTGATTTGTGCCATCAGTTCAGCTACCTTATTTTGAATGTTTCGTACATTACGACACTCAGTCTTTCGGCATGCCTTTTTGCATTTTTAATCATTCTAACTTTTCTTTGTCCTGTGGGTTCATTTAAATAATGAATGACTGTATATTGTCTTAGCAACAGATTTGGGCCAGGATTTTTAAATGGGTTGGGGCTGAGATCATAGGCGAATGTCACATAATTTTGTGTTGCTGGTCTCCATGTCAGTTCCCCACTACAATCCTGACCCCGAGCAATTTTCAATGAGAACGGTTCAGGGTTGCATCAGCTGCCCACCATTGTGTCAAATTATTGGTAATTTAGTGGGCCTGTTAAAACTCTATTCCCATGGCATCACGGTGGCCTAGTGGTTACCACAACCGCATCACGGCGCTGAGGTCCCGGGTTCGATCCCGGCTCTGGGTCACTGTCCGTGTGGAGTTTGCATATTCTCCCTGTGTCTGCGTGGGTTTTGCCCCCACAACCCAAAAATGTGCAGAGTAGGTGGATTGGCCACGCTAAATTGCCCCTTAATTGGAAAAAATAATTGGGTAATCTAAATTTATTAAAAAAAACTCTATTCCCTCGCTAACTGCCAGTCTAGGACCATGGTTCACTTTCGGGAATTAAATCTGGCATCCTGAGAACTCTAGATCCACAGCTATGTGGTTGACGCTTAAATGCCCTCTGAAATAGACCAGCAAGTCATTCAGTTATATCAAACCATAAAATAAATTAAATTGAACAAACCACCTGTGATCGACCTAATCGCTGGAAACAATGACAAACTCAGCCCTGTCAACCCGACAAAGTCCTCTTTACTAACATCTGGGGGTAGTGCCAAAATTGGGATAGCTGCCTCACAGATTGGTCAACAACAACCTGACATAATCACACTGATAGAATCATACCGTACAGATAATGTACCAGACACCACCATCACCATCTCCAAGTATGTCCTAGCCCACCAGCAGGACAGGCCCAGCAGAGGTGGCAGAACAGTGGTATACAGTCGGGAGGGTGTTGCCCTGGGGGACCTCAAGATCAACTCCAGACTCCATAAGGTGTCATAGCAGCAGGTTAAACATGGGCAAGGAAACCTCCTGCTGATTACCACGTACCACATCCCTCCACTCAGCTAATGGATCAGTACATCTCCATGTTGAACACCACTTGGAGGAAGCACTGAGGGTGGCAAGAGTGGGGGACTTCAATGTCCATCAAGCAAACTGGCCGAGTTCTAAAGGAAGCTGCTAGACTGGGTCTGCGGCAGGTGGTGAGGGAACAGGGAAAGCAGACTTGACTTCACCCTCATTAACCTGCTTTCTGCAGAAGCATCTATCCATGACAGTATCAGGAGGGGTGACCACTGCACAATCCTTGTGAAGACGAAGTCCTATCTTCACACTGAGGACAACCTCCAGCATGTTGAATGGTACTACCACCATGCTAAATGGGATGGATTTCAATTAGATCTAGCAATTTAAGACTGGGCAACCATGAGGCACTGTGGGCCATTAGCATCAGCACAACTGCACTCAACCACAATCTGTAACATCATGGCACAACATATCCCCAAGTCTATCACTACCACAAAGCCAGGGGATTAAGCGTGTTCAATGAAGATGCAGTTGGGCATGCCATGAACAGCACCAAGGATACCTAAAAATGACATGCCAACTTGGTAAAGCTAGAACACAGGACTAACTGAGTGCCAAACATAAACAGCCAGCGATAGACAGAGCGAGCCGATTCCACAGCCAACAAATCAATCCTGCCACGTCCAGTTGTGAATGGTGGTGGACATTAAACAACTCACTGGGAGAGGAGGCTCCAGAAATATCCCATCATAATGGTGAGGGAGCCTAACACATCAGTGCAATGAATAAGGCTGAAGAATTTGCAAAACTCTTCAGCCAGAAGTGCCGAGTGGATGATCCATGTCGGCCTTTACTGAAAGTCCGCAGCATCACAGGTGCCAGTCTTCAGCCAATTTTATTCATTCTGCCGAAATCAAGAAATAGTTCCAGGATATATCACTGCAGGAGTTCCTCAGAGTAATGTCTGAGGTCTAACCATCTTCAGTTGCTTCATCAATGACCTTCCTCCCATCAGAAGGTGAGAAATGTTGTTTGCTGATGTTTGCACAATGCTCATCACCATTCGCAACTCCTCAGAAACTGAAGGAATGTATGTCTGAATGCAGAAAGAGCTGGACAATAGCCAGACTTGGGCCAACAAGTGGTAAGTAACATTCACGCAACATAAGTGCCAGGCAATGACCATCTCCAACAAAAGGAAATCCAACCTTTGCCCCTTGACATTCAATGGTGTTACCATCATTGAATCCCTCACTATCAACATCCTGGAGGGGCACCATTGAAACTGAACTGGGCCAGCATATAAATACTGTGGCTACAAGAGCAGGCCAGAAGCTAGGAATCTTTCATGGAGTAACTTCCCTCATGACTCCTCAAAGCCAGTCCACCATCGCACAGGTCAGGAGTGTGATGGAATACTCTCCACTTGCCTGGACGAGCACCGCTCCAACATTCAACTCAACAACAACATTCAGGACAAAGCAGCCCGTTTGAGTGCCATCTCATCCGCAAACATTCACTCCCTCCAAAACCAATGCACAGTAGCAGCAGTGTACCATCTACAAGATGCACCATAGGAACTCACCTAGCCTCATTTGATAGCACCATTCAAACTCACGACCACTACTATCTGGAAGAACAAGGGGAGCAGGCATGGGAACACAACCACCTGGAAATTTCCCTCCAAGCCACTCACCATCTGGGATGGTTCAATTCCAGCCTTTGATAACTGTCTGTGTGAAGTTTGCACGTTCTCCCAGTGTCTGCATGAGCTTTCTCCAGGTGTTCCGGTTTCCCCCAACAGTCCAAAGATGTGCAAATTAGGTGGATCGGCGATGGTAAATTGCCCCTTAAGTGTCCAAAAAGGTTAGGTGGGGTTGCGGGGTTAGGGCAGGGAAGTGGGCCTAGGCAGGATGGTATTTTGGAGGATTGGTGCAGACTCGATGAGCCGAATGGCCTCTTTCTGCACTGTTGGAATTCTATGAACCATCCTGACTTGGATATTGCCGTTCCTTCACTGTCATTAAGACAAAACCATGGAACTCCCTCCCTAACAACACTGTGGGTGTACCTACACCACAGGGACTACAGCAGTTCAAGAAGACAGCTCACTTCTACCTTAGAACATAGAACAGTACAGCACAGAACAGGCCCTTCGGCCCTCGATGTTGTGCCGAGCAATGATCACCCTACTTAAACCCATATACCCGTAACCCAACAATCCCCCCATTAACTTTTACACTACGGGCAATTTAGCATGGCCAATCCACCTAACCCGCACATCTTTGGACTGTGGGAGGAAACCGGAGCACCCGGAGGAAACCCACGCACACACGGGGAGGACGTGCAGACTCCACACAGACAGTGACCCAGCCGGGAATCGAACCTGGGACCCTGGAGCTGTGAAGCATTGATAGTGAGGGATTCAATGATGGTAATGATGCTAACCACCATGCTACCGTGAGGCCCCAGTTCTCAAGGGCAATTAGGGATGGGCCATACATGTTGGCCGAGCCAGCAACACCCACACCCCATTACTGAAAATAAAAAAGCTGTGGCCTTTGAACTTACTTTCATTTCTGCCCCTCTTTCTCATGTTCAAATTAACAGCACCCACCTCAGCTATTGTGGCTGACGATCACAGAGTGCTGTATGGGGTTCTGATTGGCTCTCCAGGGCCAGAAGCGTGCGTACCATTCCCAATTAGACAGTAAGCCAGCTCCTTGCCATTAATTGAGCAAATCATTAGGTCTGCAGGCTGACAAATCACCCAAAGGTCGTGAACGAAGTGGCAAATGAGATAGCTGATGCATTGGTTTAATTTTCCAGAATTCCCTAGGTTCAAGGAAGGTTCTATTAGATTGGAAGATAGCAAATGTGCCTCCTTTATTCAGAAATGAGGGAGACAGAAAGTAGGAAACTATAGGTCAGTAGCCTAACATCTATCATAGGGAAAACGTTCGAAGCCATTATTAAACATGTGATAGGAGGGCACTTGGAAAAATTCAACGCAATCAGGGGGAGTCAAAATCATTTTATAGAAAGGGAAATCATGTTTAACCAATTTAGTGGAGTTCTGGGGGGGGGGGGGCGGGGGGAGGGTCATATGTGCTGTGGATAAAGGGGAACCAGTTGATGTACTGTGCTTAGTTTTCCAGAAAGCATTTGGTAAGCTGCAGAAAATGAAAGCTCATGATATAGGGGGTAGCATATTGGGGATTGGTTAGCTCAGTTGGCTGGATGGCTGGTTCGTGTCACCCGAGATGTGGTGATCACCAGTCAGCTCTCTCTCAAAGGGCAGACCAGCCTATGGTCCTCTGGGACTGTGTGGCAACATTCACACTCAACTTTTGGCATGGATAGAAGATTGGCTAGTTAACAGGAAACAGAGTTGGTTTAAATGGATCTTTTTCTGGTTGGTAGGATGTGATGAATGCTGTGCCACAAGGATCAGTGCTAGGATCTCAATGTTTTACAATTTATATAAATGACTTGGATGAAGGGGCTGAAGGTATTGTTGCTAAATTTTCAGATGACACAACGATAGAGATGAAAGTAAATTGTGAAGAGGATGTAAGGAGGCTACAATGGGTTTAGTGAGTGGGCAAAAATCTGGCAAATGGAGCGTAATTGGGAAAATGTTAAATTGTCCATTTTAGCAGAATTTAAAAAAAAATCTTATTATCTAAATGGTGAGAGATTGCAGAGCTCTGAGGTGCACAGGGATCTGAGTTTTCAGGATCGGGATCTTTATTATAATAAATTTACATTTAATTATCAGGCCTCTATACCTGATAATCTTGCCTCCATTATATAATCCATTCACGCTGATGTAAATTCTGACATGTCACCCAAGGTGAGCACCTGGTGAGCAGAACTTCCCAGAGGAGTTCAGGGGAAGGGTCATATCCAGGCACAGCCTGATGGGGTGTTCTGTAATGGTGTTCGGCAGCTGTTTCTGTGGGGAGGGGTGGGGTGTAGCATGGGGTTGTATGGAGGAGGGGGGAGGGGGCGGTATTCAATTTTTTTGCATCAGTGCTTTAAAAATGGCCCCCCGTCTTTAAAAAACTAAGTTGCTGGCAGGGTGGGCTCAATCAGAGCCTTCCCCATCAGCATGACATTGTGGGACACACCCCCTTGCGAACAATTTGTCAGGGAAATCTGTCATTGGTGCAAGCAGCTTCAATGCTGCATTTTCTGCCTACTGCACACTCTGCATACGTTAAGGAAAATTATGCCCGAAATGTGGATTCAGGACCCAGAACTGAACTGGCAGTTAGATTGCTGACTCAGAATTGAAACCCAACCATGATTTCTGAAATATTAATACCATGCTCACACAAACTGATAAGACTTAAAAATATTATTTCATCTGACAAACGTAACCCTGTTGAATCACTTACCGAGTTACGCAAGTACTTTGAATCATAGAAGCATAAAATTTACAGTTTAGAAGGAGGCCATTCGGCCCATAGAGTCTGCATCAGTCCTTGGAAAGAGCACCCTGCTTAAGCCCATGCCTCCACCCTATCCCCATAACCCAGTAAGCCCACCTAACCTTTTGGACACTACGGGGCAATTTAACATGGCTACTTCACCTAACCTGTACATCTTTGGACTGTGGGAGGAAACCGGAGCACCCGGAGGAAACCTATGCAGACACGGGGAAAAAGTGCAATCTCCACACAGACAGTCACTCGAGGTCTGAAATTGAACCCAGATACCAGGAGCTGTGAGGCAATAGTGCTAGCCACTGTGCCACCATGTCACCCACTGTGCCACCGTGCCACCCACGTAAGAGTTAGCTCATTTTTGTGATAGATATATGCACTTCCTGCTGGGCCAATTTACTATTGGAAGTGGAACCCATTCTACACCCAATGGAATAGCCTTCTGCTTATTGACTGATGGGATTTTGGATTGCTTCAGTTCATATCATAATTGAACATGGAGTTTTTAGTAAACACGGGAAGAGAACGTACTTACTGGATAAATTATCATTTCCAAGCTGCCCAGCTAGGAGTGCCTTCAGCTGTTTAATCTCCTCCTGATATTCTCGGAGTAAAGCATCCTTTGGATCTTCATTAATTCTCGGCTTGTTTTTGATGTTCTTTGCCCTGTTGGCGTATCGTAAAGTGCTAAGACTTTCATCATAATTATTGTCTGCAGGTGATAGGCATGCCACCATCAGAGTTTTCGTGTTGCCTCCAAGGGAATCCTGTAACATTCGTGTCAGTTTGGAGTCACGGTATGGAATGTGCTTCGATCTTCCATCCACGAGTGCAGAAATTACATTCCCAAGTGCTGATAGTGACAGGTTAATTTTTGTAGCCTCTTTTAGTCGATCTCCAGTGGCTCCAGTTTTTGCCTGTCTCTCACTACCTGCCAAATCCACCAGGTTTAACTTTCCCACTCGAATGCGGTCTTTTCCATTATCATCTGCAAGAAAGATAGACATTTTTTTGGCAATTATTCATTTATCAAAATGTCCATATGTCTTGAGTCATTTCCCAACTGAAGAGGAAGGCAGGTAGCTTGTCCGTTAGGCTTCGCCAAGTCTATTAATGAAGTGGGTATTGTTGGAAAGACTAAAATTAATTGTCCATTCTTAATTGGCCTTCAAAGGGCTGTTAATGAAACACATTGGTCACTGGGATCACATATAGGCCAGACCGCAAGGACTGCAGGTTTCATTCCCTAAAATACATAGTGAACCAGATGGGCTTTAACTAAAATCCAACAATTTTATGGTCATGTTCTGATACCAGCTTTTTTTTTCAACCAAACCTGCATTTTAAACTGAATTCAAATTCTCAAGCTACCATTGTATGGTTACCAACCCCTCCAAGAATTGAAGATGAACACGATGGACACTGCTGCAACCAACCCTTGAGTAAATACACTGAGTCATTAAAAAATGTGTTTGGTAATTTATTGGTCATAGAACTATTGAAAATGAAAAAAAAAGGACTGTTTGAGGTGGACGGTCTTCTGATGAAACCTCGATGAATAAAACCATCCAGATTTGGCAACCTTATGCCATGGTGGGATTTGATCTCAGCCTCTCTGGGATTACAGGCACTACATTGCAGAATTCATCAAGGTGAAGGATTTCAGTGTTGTAAAACTTGTAATACTTTCCACTTTAAGTACTGAATCAGCATTGAACACTCCCAGGCAGGTATAGCTTGATTACATGGTGAGTAAGGAGCCATCTCCTCTTTCCAAAACTCAAAAGGGAACTACATACTGCAACCATATGATATTTTCACATTTGTCAAACCAGTCATCCTATGGCCTCTCAATAAGATTGCTACTTTAGTGATAGAGTCTAGTTTTATTCATAGCTGTATTCATTTGGTGCTAGTTGAATGCATATAGCTAAAGAAGCAAAATATAAAAAGTGTCTTGACTGTGGGAACTCAATCATTGCCTCTTATAATGAATTAGAATTAACCATTGTATTCCAGTATATTCAGCACTGAGAAGGTATTGTTCTCTGCCTAATCAACTAATCAATTCTTAAGGTCTCCTCCAAGCTATGAGACATAGCAAAATGTGAGAAAACAGAGCCAGTACTTTTTTAAAGACTGTGCATGCAGACGCCAAGTTCGTTTTGATAGGCACCAGTCAATCTTAAGTAATGTCCAATGTTTGATTAACAAATCATCCTCGAAGTAACAGACATTAATTTGAACAAACCAGGAGGTCTCAGCTGAGAATTAGAAACTAATGAAAGTAAATGAGGGGTTAAACCAGAGATAAGAATTCCCTTAAAAGTAAGACCTCGTGGTCCAGGTCTTTGTTCCTGAATTCTTGAATCATCTATCTGTATGTTTGTGCTAAAGTGAATTTCTTTTGTGCTTAATGCTTTTTGCCATGTGCTTGACTTACTTTTATGTATTGTTTGATATTTTGTTTCTAAGTTTTATTCAGTTATTACTCAAGTGTATACCAGTTTGTAATTAACAATAATAAAGTTGTATTTTTGACACCTCCTACCAACCGGACTACCCATTCTTATTAGTAGGTAAAATAAGAGTCCCCACAAGGATTACAGGACTACATTGCAGAATTGATCAAGGTGAAGGATTTCATTGTTGTAAAACTTGTAATATGTTCCACTCCAGGTACTGAATCAGCATTGAACACTCCCATCACAGGTATAGCTTGATTACATGGTGGGTAAGGATTCCTCTCCTCTTTCCAAAGTCAGTTCCTCTAAAGGGAATTCCATATTGCAACCATAATGATATTTTCCCATTTGTCATCCTATAGCCTCTCAATAAGATTGCTACTTTAGTTAATCATTTTAAGGGAATCATTTTGCTTTCTTACAGCTGCTATCCAGCCATTCACACTTCATTTAGACACAAATTTTGTGTATTTTTTTTGTCTCATTACCATTTCCTTTGGCTTTACACATTTAAACATTCAATAATTTAGGGCAAGGTTTTTCAGTCCCACATATGGCAGGATGGAAAATTTGGCGAACCAGCAAAACGTACATTGACTTTTAGTGGGAAGCGGGACTGGGGATTTGCAGCCTTAACGCTCCCACCCCTCCACTCTCAAAACCCATTAGGTTTCAACTTTCCTCAGTTCCCTCCCATTTTCATCAGGCGAGTTCAGCGACGAGAGCAAAAAATCCTGCGAAATGTCCAAACTGCATTTCACACCTATGTAAACATGTGACATGATTGTCCCCTCCCCTGCCAGTGATGTAGTGAATTCATTTCCATATATTAGCATATAACTTCAGGTCTCTATGCTTGAATCCCCCCCCCCCCATAAGAAAATCCATTCACATCTGTCGGGGGTGGGGGAAGGGGGGGTGGAATCATGCCCCGGCAATGCCCAGGGCAAGTTCCTGGTGAACTGTTGTGCACTAAAATAATAATCTTTATTGTCACAAGTAGGCTTACATTAACACTGCAATGAAGTTACTGTGAAAAGCTCCCAGTCGCCACATTCCAGCGCCTCTTTGAGTACACAGAGGGAGAATTCAGAATGTCCAATTCACCCATCAGCATGTCTTTCGGGCCTTGTGGGAGGAAACCGGAGCACCCGGAAGAAACCTACACCGACACAGGGAGAACGTGCAGACTCCGTACAGACAGTGACCCAAGCCGGGAATCGAACCTTGGACCCTGGCACTCTGAAGCAACAGTGCTACCATGCCACCAACTGAGATGGCCTTTAAAAATGGCGCTCTGATTTTTGAAAAAACTATGCTGCTGGCATGGCAAGTTCAAACAGATTTCACCCACCATGACGTTGTGTGAGCCGCCCTTTGAAGTTTCAGAGCCTGAATTCCGCCCTCTGCATATGCTGCTGAATCTGCTGTTTCCAGCATTTTTAGATTTCCAGTATTTGCAATATTTTGCAACACTGAATAATAAATTTGTGTCAATAATTAGTAATGCAAGAGGATAAGAATGCCAGATAGCCCAAGGAAACTGCTATTGAATCAGGAACTGGGATTCAAAATAATTAATATAAAGAAAATAACAGTAATGGAAAAAATAATGACAGTGTGGAAAGATCAGATGGTTTCCATTCCATGATTTAAAAGGAAATGGATAAGGAAATATTGTATATGTCCTAACTTCCAAAGTTCTCTCTGTCCGTGAACTGTTCCTTTCGACTGGAAAATTGCACATATCATTCCTCTATTTAACAAGGTTGAGAGGGGTGGATACAAGGGAATTATAGATAAGTTAGCCTATCCGTTGTTGGGAAAATACTGGGATCACGATTTAAGGATAGAAAGCTTGAACATCTTGAAATTCAGAAAGTCGCTGAGAGCAAGAGTGAATTTATACAGGATAGGTCATTCTTGACGAATCTGAAGATAACATTTTTTGAAGAGAGGAAGTAAATTAGGGGACAGGGGAATGTTTATGGATGTTATTTATGTGGACTTGCAGAAGACAACTGATAATGTCCCTCACAAGAGACCATTAGATCAAGTTGAAGTTCATGAAATTAAAGGCAAATTATTGACCTGATATGGAAATGCGCCACGGCTAATGGCAGAACCAGTGAATCTTCAGTGGTGATGGCAGAAGAGCTAGGCCTTGAGGGACAATTGTTGCTTACAAGCCAAGGATCCTTCGGGAAGAGGACTTGTGTTTCTTTAAGCACACCTGGGGAAGGCAACAGGAAATCACCTTACCCTAGTCATATTGCTCCTTGATCACTGACATTGAAAATGGGAAGTTCTACTGAAAGGTTCTTACAAACAAAAAGACCGCTAGATGTAAATAAATGAGCAGTGGCCCTGCCCTTAAGCAGATCACTACAGCACATTAGGAAATTGGCCCAATGACAGCAGACGGAGAGTAGGGATAATGGGAGCAACTCTCATTGCAAGATATAACTAGTGATGCCATGTGTGGATTTCTGTTGAGAACTCAATTATTCACTGATTTTATTATCAACTTAGGTGATGGATAGAAAGCTACATATCCAAGTTTACCACTGACATAAAGGTGTGATTAAAAATAGTGTAGACCAGTCCCCCAGTCACGTGTTTCTCAGCGGCGTGCAGTTTGCTGGTGGCGGAATTCTACACTTACGCCGCTTGTCAATGAGATTTCCCATTAAAGCCACTCCACGCTGTTGGAATACCCAGGAAAAGAGAATCGCAACAGAATTTTGGCCCAATGGTGGGCAACTTGCAACCTGGGTGCCACATGGGGAACTCAGGGTTCTGAATGCAGCCCACGAGACATTTTGTTGACTGTTGCCTGTGCACATTCCGCTGGTTTCCACCCGCGTAGCTTTTTTCCTACCGGTATGCTGAAGTATTACCCACGTAAAGCAAGTGTACATGAAGTGAGGTGTGTGCTGATTACGCACAGCATTGACTGTGAGAGCTGTGCGCTTCCTCTGCATCTAATGAGAATTTTGTTTTTTACCATTTGAAACTGATGACAGTTCTAATGATTAAGCATTTACTGTAACTCATTATGAAATATTTGGCGCATATTAAATGTATTTAATCTTATTCAAGGGTCAATCTTGCGGCCTACTGAGACGATGGAGGGCCACTCATGTGGCTTACTCACTAGCCTAGTCTGCCCATCACTGGTGTAGACAAAGGATAACATTACAAAAAGATATTAACAGATTCAGCAAAACTATGCCAAATTAATTTCAATGAGGGCAAATGTGAGGTCATCTATTTTGGACATAAAATGGATTTTTAAAAAAAGGGAAAAACTTGAAGGTGAAGGCCCAAAGAGACTTGGAGAACAAGAACATACATAATTAAAATGTCATGAATAGGTACAGAAGTAATAAAAAGGTTAGTGAAATTCTGGCCTTTATATCTAGAGGACTAGAATACCAACTGGTAGAAGTTATACTTCAGCTATACCAAGTCTTGCTTAGATCACACTTGCAGTACTGTGAGCAGTGTAGATTAATCAAAATAATAACTGGACTTGAAGGGTTAAATTATACAGATTGAGGCTGTATTGGCCTGGGATTTAGACTGTTATGGGATAATTTGATTGAGGTTTTCAAGATATTAAGTTGGGATAGGACAAAGCTATTTCAGCTGATCGAAAAGTCTTGGCGAAGGGGCATCATCTAAAAATTAGAAGCAGACCTTTTAGGAGTGAAATTAGGAGACACTTATACCCGTCAAATGTAGTAAAAGTTTGGAACACTTCCATTGATGGCAATTGATGTTGTTGCAATTGTTAAATTTAAAGCTAAGTGGTTAGCACTGCTGCCTCATGGCACCGAGATCCCAGGTTCGATTCCGGCTCTGGGTCACTTATCCGTGTGGAGTTTGCACATTCTCCCTGTGTTTGCGTGGGTTTCGCCCCCACAACCCAAAGATGTGCAGGGAGGTGGATTGACCACGCTAAATTGCCCCTTAATTGGAAAAAAGAATTGGGTACTCTAAATTTATTTTAAAAATTTTTATTAAAGCTGAGATATAGATTTTTGTTCACCAGAGGTATTGGGGGATATGGACAAAGACAGGTTTATGATGTTTATGTTTCAGATCAGCCATGATTTCATTTGATTCCCTTAACCCTTGAACTACATTTCATCACCAAAAGCAAAAATAGGCAAGAGTTTAAAATAATTTCTGTGCATTCCCACAATACTGGGATGGTAAATGGTAGGCTTGACGTTGTACATTTCTCAATCCTATTTCATAGAGGAATGAGAAACGGTGGAAAGAGCGTTGTTGTAAAAAAGGATGACAACAGAGGAGAAAGAAAGATATAAAAACAGAAATATGCTGGAGAAAGGATACAAGTAAAATACAAAGAGAAAAGGATAGAGGAAAAAAAGATTTCAGTTACAAGGAAAAAAATGTTATTTTTAAAAATCTAATTTTGGAAGAAGTTCTGACTTATGAATCTTACAAGAATGATATTTCAGAAATAAACCACTACAAATAAAATATTAACATTCAGTTCATCTGTGGTATTTGAATAACTGACCTATTGAGCACATCTCCAAGTGAATGGTGAATATAGAATGTGATCGTGATGAGTCTTTGTTCATGAGGGTATATCCCACAGCTCGATTGCCCCAGCCAATATCCATGATTTTCTCACACTCTAAGACACTGTGTACAGTGTGCATGGAGAGGTCCTTCACATAAATGCCCTTCTCTGGATGCTCCTTGAGCTACAATCAGAGGTATGAGAAAAACTCATTAGAAACTTGGGAAAAATGTGCCTTGGACTCAACAGTAAAAAAACTCCTTCATTGTGCAGATTATTTGTGTCAAAGGATTAAAGATTCTTTTTACATATAATTCTGCAACTTATAATTGAACTTTTAGTTTATTTTTCTCCTGAAGGTGCTAACTATTGCTGTGATGTGAAGAAATAAAGAAACTATGCATTTATATAGCATTTTAATCAACTACAGGACATTCCAATTACTTTTGAAGTGTAGTCATAGTCAGCATTCCCTTCTTTCAAGGACAATATCTACTTAGGATTGTGTGTTTCTGCTATGGGTCTTCATATGATTGAAGTGTGGTATGTGTAGTTGGGAAACACAGCAACCAATTTATATTAAGCAAGATCCCACAAACAACAAGAAAATAAATGATGACATAATCCATTTTTCTGTTGCAATGTTGGCTGGGGGATAATTGTCAGCCATGAGTGGGAGAACTCCTCAGCTCTTGTACCAACTGCAATTGGAAATTGGCACCTTAACACTGTTACACTCCTTATGCACGGCACCAAAATGCCAGCTTAAACTATTTGTCTCTGGAGGTTCCATGGGTGCAGACATCCCTCCAGTATTTCACTTAACTGATACTTTTTTGTGTGCAAGGCTAGGTAGTAAGTATTGGCAGGATATCCCACTGTGAGGTCCCTCACCACTGAGTACAATCTGTTTTCACCCAAAATGTACTTTTTACTTTCCAGCAGGGGTCACTGGAAAATATTCAACATTCAGAATCCAGGGCAGAATCTTCCAGTCCCTCCAGTAGCAGGAAGTTTGGCAGGCAGGGAAACTTAAATTGGCATGAGGCTAAAAATTACTTTGCTGACAGCAGTTTGAATTTTAGCAATTATGTTCTTGGGACTTTAAAGGCAGGTCGAGCTTTCCAACTAACAATGTTAGGAAGCCCTTTGCATGTTATGTTAACTCATTAAACGGCCACTTCACTGGGATTAAGTTCCTTGCCAACGAGAAATTAGAGCGTATACCTTTACAACTCCACATATCCTGGCAAGATTGACTTCTTCCATGATTACAGTTGCTGCTGCATTATCCTCCTTGGGGAGTGTCTGTAAATGCTGGTCCATGCTTCTGACTGGGAGGTAGCTTTGCAAGTTGCATGGAGGATGACCAAGGAAAGGAAGAAGGGTTAGCAGGGAAGGATGGAAGAGTGGCTGGGGAAAGGTGGAAGTAATAGTGCAGGCTCTCTGGATAGACTTTAAATACGGTGTCCCAACCTTCGACCCCATGGAGTATCTGTAGAGAGGGCATCTTCCTGCTTGCTCCCGCCACGTGAATTAGTGAGTTCCTTGCAGATGAATATGTAATGAGCTGACCAGCGTCAGATCACACCTGGTCAGCTGTCCTATCCCCAAGTAGATAACACTCCCCATCCACATCCGCCAGTGAATAAAGACTCCAGAACAAAAGGTTCCGGCCCTGGTGTATTTTTCCTTCCTAAATTACGAGTAGTGAGTCCAGACTGATTCATTTAAAATGTACGCAGATATAGGGCGAGATCTTGGTGAGGCGTCCGAGGGTCTAACCTGAGACACTCATTGGCTTTTTGTTGGGAAGGCCTGCCAGACCATACACCAATCAGGCAATGGTAAGACAAGCAGCAGGTCTCCCCATGGTATCATAATCCCAAGGATGAAGTCTTGCCCACCAAGAGCTGCTGGCCAATCAGGGGCTGTGAGCTCTTGTGCTCAGCAGAGACACCGTGGGCACTGTGGCTATTGTCAGAAGGACAGGCACTGGAGTCCCTGGATTGCGGAGCGACCCAGGCCATATACAAGTAATGTGGGGGAGGGAATTCCTGGGCTAGAGGCTGTAAGGAGAAGGGAGCATTGGAGCATAGAAAACAGAAGCAGAAGTAGGCCATTCGGCCCTTGCTCCGCCATTCAACTAGGTCATGGCTGAACTACCTCAATGTTATTTTCCCACATTATCCCTGTATCCTGTGATATCTTTAATATATAGAAACCTATTGATCTCTGTCTTGAACATACTCAATGATTGAGCCTCTACAATCCTCCAGGGGAGAGAATTCCAAAAATTCACCACCCTGTCACTGACAAAATTTTTCTTCACATCTGTCCTAAATGGCCTAAAAATCCTGAAACTGCGTCTAGAACTTTCCCAGCCAGGGGAAACATCATCATGCGTTCTACCTGTACACCAGGACATGATGACAAACGACGAATCTCCATAACTAGAAGGATTCAAAACTGATAAGGAGGAAGTGTTGAATATACTGTTGAATGTACTGAAAGTCGACAAGGCCGGGTGAGGTGCATCCAAGGATATTGAAGAAAGTGAGAATGGAAATTGAGAAAACTGGTCAGAATCTTCCAGTCTTCTCTAGACTCAGGGCAGGTGACAGAGGACTGTAGAACTGCAAATGTTACAGCCTTGTTCAAAAATGTTTTTAAGGATAGCCCCAGCAATTACAGGCCAGTCAATTTATCAGTGGTGGGCAGGCTCCTAGAAATAATTCTTTGGCATAGAATTATAGTCACATGGAAAAATGTGGGTTGATGAGGAAGCATGGATTTCTATAGGGGAAATTGTGTTTAACTAACTTGCTTGAGTTTTTGATGAGGTAACAGAAAGGATCGATGAGGGTAATGCTGTTGATGTGGTGTGCATAGATTTTTAGAAGGCATTTGATACAGTGCCACACGACAGACTTGTGTGAAAAGTTCTAGCTCATAAAAACGACAGTAGCAATGTGGATACAAAATTGGCTGACGAATCAGAAGCAGAAAGTAATGGTCAATGGATAATTTTCACGTTGCAGGAAGGTTTGTTGGGGTGTTTCCTAGGGGTTGGTATTAGGACCCTTGCTTTCCCTGATATATATGAATGATCTAGATCTGGGTGTCTGTGAAGAGGACAGTGTAGAACTTCAAAAGGACATAGACAAGTTGGTGGAGTGGGTGTTCAATGCAGAGAAGTGCGAGTGGTAGGAAGAACATGGAGAGACAATATAAAATAAGGGGTAACATTCTATAGAGGTTCAGGAGCAGAGGGATCTGGGTGTAAATAGATCATTGAAAGTAGCAGGACAGGTGGAGTGATTAATTCATAGTATTCTAAGCTTTATTAATAGAGGACAAGAGCAAGGAGGTTATGCCAAACTTATACAAGACACGAGTTAGACCTCAGCTGGAATATTGTGTGCAGTTCTGGGTGCCACACTACTGAAAGGATGAGAATGCACTGGAAAGAGTACAAAAGAGGTTTACAGGATTGATTCCAGGGGTAGAAACTTCAGTTATAATGATAGATTGGAGAGGTTCGGACTCTTCTCTTTGGAGCGAAGAAGGCTAAGAGGAGATATGATTCTATAATTTGATAGAGATGTTCAAAATCATGAGGGGGCTGGGCAGAGTAGATAGGGAGAAACTTTCTGTTTGTAAAAGGATCAAGAAAGAGGGCACAGATTTAAAGTGATTTGCAAAAAAAAAGCAAATGTGATGTGTGAAAAACCTTTTCACACAGCAAGTGGTTCAGGTCTGGAATGCACTGTGTGGAAGTGTGGTGGAGGCAGGATTAATCGAGGCATTCAAGAGGGCATTAGATGATTACTTGAATAGAAACAATGTGCTGGGGTATTGGGAAAAGGCAGGGGAATGGCACCAAGTCATCATGCTCGTTTGGAGAGCCAATGCAGACATGATGGACTAACTGGCCTCTTTCTGCACCATGACAATTCTGTGATACGCTGTCAAACCCTGCAAGAATTTTGTGTGCTTCAATGAGATAACCTCTCAGTCTTCTAAACTCTAAAGAATATAGTCCAAGTCTCCTCAATCTTTCCATATAGGATAATCCCACCATCCCAGGAATCATTTGGTGTACCTTTGCTGCACTCACTCCCTTTATGACAAGTCTCTCCTTTCTTGGATAAGGAGACCAAAACAGTACACAATACTCTAGGTGCAGATTCAACAAGGCTCTATACAACTGCAGCAAGTCATTTTTACTCCTGCACACAAATCCTCTTGCAATAAAGGCCAACATACATCTGCTTTCCTAATTGCTTCCCAAAGTCTCACTACTTAAGAAACATTTTGCATTTCTGTTTTATTCGACCAAAATGGATAACTTCACAATTTTCCATATTTTGGTCCATCTTGGTCATTTACTTAGCCTGTCTAAATACCTTTGAAGCTTTTTTGCAGGCTCCTCACAATTTATATTCTCACTAGGCCCTCTCGTTTATCTTGATTTATCAAATTTCAGACCCATTAATGTCTCCAGTACTACTTTGTTTTTACCAGTACTAATTTCTTTGGTTCTCCCTTGGTTCTCTAGTATTTCTGGGTTTTTGTTTGTATCTTCCTCTGTGAAGACTGACACAAGGATTTCCATTTCCATATTCCCCATTATAAATTCTGTTTCTGCCAGTAATGGTCCAACATTTGTTTTTGCTAAGTTTGCATTTTTACATACCTGTGGAAAATTTGACTGCCTGTTTTTAGGTTTATTTCCCTATTCCTTTTTACCTTGCGTTTATCAGGTTATTGGTTGTATTTTGCTGAATTCTAAAATACTCCCAATCATCAGGCCTACTGCATGTTTTGGCCACTTTAAAAGCCTCTTCCTTTGATTGAATAAAGTCTTTAACCTCTCTTGTTAGCCCTGTTTGTATCACCTTTCCTGCTTGGTTTCTGTGCCTCAAGGATTGTAAATTTGTTGTAAGCCATGTATTAATTGTTTTAATGCCAGCCATTGCCTATCTACCATCATACATACCTTTTAATATATAGTTTCCCAATCTACCACGGCCAATCCCCCCCCCCCCCCCCCACCCAATCCATACCTTCGTATTTTCGTATTTTCCTTTGTTTAGATTTAAGATCCTAGTTTCAGATTGAAATACAACACTTTCAAAGTTTATTTAAAATTCTATCATATTATGAGATCATCATTTAGCCCTTTCTCATGGCACAATACTAGGGGCAAAAATATTTCATTTGTGGTGGGTTTTTCAGGGAGTTTCCCGCCGGCTCTGCTGGCGAGTTCCCCACTGCTATTTAATGACACTTTGGGCCCCGAGGACTTTCTCATTGGCTTAGCCCATACTTAGATTTTTTTTTAGCACTTGGGAGCTTAACTCACCCTTTTGAAAGGGTGCCCCGATCTCCAAGTGAGATTGCGGGTCCCCTACAACACCCCACCCATGGCCATTGCCGCAAATGGGGGCCATGGTGGACACTTTGGCCAGACCGAAGTGCTGCCTCATCTGGTTCCAGGTTCTCAGTGTTGCTACCACCACTGGGCTAGTCGAGTGTTCTGCTAGCGGGGATGGGAGTGCTGCCGTGGCGAGGGCCCGGAGGATCATTCCTGGCAGGAGGACTCCCATCCTCCCATTCCATATTTGATTCCTTCACCCATCCCCTCACTCTCTCGGCCGTGGCTGCCCAGCGGTAATATTGCAAGTTCGGGAGAACCAGGCCTCCCATGCTTCTTCTCCTTTGTGGTACTGTTTTGGGTATTCTTGGATTTTTCCCTCCCCACACTAATGCCATAAGCATTTTGTCTATTGCTTGGGAAAATGCCTTGGGGATGTCGATCAGTATGGATCTGAAGAGGAACCTAGGCAGTACATTCATCTTGATCATCTGCACCTTCCCCTCCAGGGAAAGTGGGAATGCATCCCATCTCAGGAGGTCCGTTTTAAAAATTCCTCCGTGAGACTGGTCAGGTTCCACTTGTGGATCAGAGTGCAGTAATGGGCTATCTGGATTCCCAGGTAGCGGAATTTGTTTTGGGCTATTTTAAATGGTAGACTGTCCAGCTCTGCCCCTCCCCCTTTCGGGTTCACCGCAAAAACTTTGCTTTTGCCCAGGTTGAGTTTGTAGCCCGACAAGGTTCCAAGCTCTCCCAGGAGCTTCGTGATTTCTTTCATCCGTTTTGCAGGTCCAAGATGTAGAGGAGCAGGTCAGCCACAGAGTGAGACTCTGTGCTCTCTGCCTCCTCTTCGGATTCACCTTAAGACTCCAGGGTCTTACAGGGCGACTGCCAGCGGCTCAATTGCCAGGGCGAACATGAGCGAGGACAGCAGGCATCCTGCCTTGTGCCCCTGTGAAGCTGGAAGTATTTAGAGCTGGTGGCATTGGTCCAAAAACTCGCCTTGGGAACGTTGTACAGGGGTTTCACCCATGTGATAAACCCTGTCCCTCGCTCAAACCGCTCTAGTACCTCAATGAGGTAATTCCACTCAACTCTGTCGAAGGTCTTCTCTGTGTCTGGGGAGATGATTACCTCTGGTGTTCTCCACCGGATGGGGTAAGTATCACATGCTGCAGCCGTGGAGACAGTGTTGACCTTTTTGAAAGGAGCATTGCTAAGGCTGTGGTCACTGGTGACTCTGGAGGGAATTGATGAGTATCTGTAAATCCAATCATCCATCTCTCTTCTCCCTCATCTTACAAGTTTCCTTTTGCTCACAAGCTGCAGATGGTGTAAGCACTCATTTCGTACCTTCTCCTCTCCCCAGAAACCAGTCCTGGTCACTTTTCCAGTTAAGATATCAAAGATATGGAACATTCCCAGTCAGAGAAAGAGGAAGAAGACGGCAAAGATGGAACTGCCAGTTGTCGAAGGTTGTTTGAGCAAAGTTATTTCAGAGAAGTCAGATGACGACTTGACCAGGAGACTAATGGGTGTACTCAACCAAATGTTTATACAGCTGAGTGCTGCAGTGGAAGCTCAGACTGTTGCTATCATGGCTCTGGGTACCACTGTTGAAAGAAATTTTTTAACAGTTCATTAATCTGTTTCTCAGTGGATTAACAAGGCACCATCCCAGGAGTGGGTTCATGGAACAGAAATCTGCTCTCCTCTTTCAGGGAAAGTGGACTCATGCTCCTACCCCTAACACTCCAACAGTGCCCTTGCTGTCACCCATCAGCCAACCAGCCTGACCAGGCCAAGGTAAGGCAGTTGAAGCTGGGCCTTTAGGATATTTGAGGTTCCCCCTTCAATCTCCTCATAGTATGAGGAGCTGCTTTCACCTCTCACAGCACAGCCACCGAGGAGTGCATCACAGGAGGGCAATGTCAGTGAAGAGGACAGATGAAGAGTGTGTTATTTTTGTCGGGGAGGTGTAGTTGAGGTTATTGGTGTCATTGGGAGTAATATGATCTTTACAGCCCAGGCAGAAAGGGGCTGTTTACAATTTTAAAAAAAGAATCTTTATTGTCACAAGTAGGCTTACGTTAAAACTGCAATGAAGTTACTGTGAAAGCCACGAGTCGCCACACTCCGGCACCCGTTCAGGTACACAGAGGGAGAATTCAGAATATCCAATTCATCTAACAGCATGTCTTTCAGGACTTGTGGGAGGAAACCGGAGCACCCAGAGGAAACCCATGCAGACACCGAGAGAACGTGCATACTGCGCACAGACAGTGACCCAAGCTGGGAATCGAACCTGGGACCCTGGCACAGTGAAGCAACAGCGCTAACCACTGTGCTACTGTGTTATTGTAGCCCCCTTCTGCTTTCTGTTCCACCACTTCTCCACTACTTTTCTTCTCCTTATGCTTCTATTTCTTGGTTTCTTGCCTGATCGGTGGTGCAACGAGCTGTTCCTTTACAATGGACATTGTGCAACTGGCAGCATACTACCACAAATCATAATACCTGCTGAGCTGAGTAATTGCAGGGCTCCTCTGAGCAGCCCAGGCAATGGAAGTGCTGCTTAGTAACACCAATAGTGTGCTTTATAATAATTTTTGTGGCAAGATGGCTCTCATTGTATGTTTGCTGTGCACATATGCATGGTGTCCTAACTGGAGTTTTGAGCCATGAATAACACTTGGTCATTCTGAGCCAGCCATTGACTTGCCATGTGGGTACAGGTGAAAGGACTGATGCAGAATTAAGGAATTATTACTGCTGCTAGGATAACAAGCATGCACCTGTATGATATACGGATTGTGGTCAGACAGCAGCTCCATTTTGAGGATCAGAAATGAAAATTGTTTAGTTCAGATAAGGAACAGACAGGGAATGTGCATGCATGCACATCATGTGGAGACTTGTAATCTGAGAAATCCTTGTTTCTCTCTGTTTGTCTCTGGCAAGGTAGAATAGTCTATATGTGTTTCTCATTGTACAGAGAGCTTTACTGACCTCCCTTGTACAGCAGTGCACAGGAATCCCTCAGACAGGCACATGATGGCATAGTGGTTAGCACTGCGGTCTCACAGATACAGGGACCTGGGTTCTATTCCAACCTCGGGTGACTGTTTGTGTAGAGTTTGTACATTCTCCCCATGTCTGCGTGGGTTTCCTCCAGGTGCTCCAACTTCCTCCCACAGTCCAAAGATGTGCATGTTAGGTGGACTGCCATGCTAACGTACCCCTTAGTGTCAAACGATTAGGTGGGTTTACAGGGTTATGGGGATCAGGCGAGGAACTGGGCCTAGGTAGGGTGCTCTTTCGGAGGATCGGTGCTGACTTGATAGGCCGAATGGCCTCCTTCTAACTGCAGGGATTCTGCAATTCTATGTTGCTCACATCTCATGCAGCAGACTGAATGGAGCTAGACGCATAAAGGTTAATGTACCTGGCCTGCTTTGAGACTGCAGATGTATCTGTAGCAGTGCAGATTTCATTCACAACATCTTTTGTGAAGAATCGATGTCTCATACATTGGTTCTTGTTGAACTTGAGGGAAGAGAATTTCTCCCTGAAGACCTTGGCTTCTTGTCGAGTTCCCTTACCCCACCCCTGCCAACCATTCATCACCCCCTTCTCACAGCTTTTCCTGCTCAAATTGGCGTTTCCTCATTGTCCCAATCGTGTCTATCCCAGAGGATGCCCTACTCAAATCTGGAAACAACTTCCATGAACACAATATTTTAAATGGCAAAATAGTACTTCAACAATCGCTAGCAATCCTCCAAAGTAATCCTTTTGCCATGTATATGAAAGCTCTAAAAGCCTGTATGATTGCACCAACAGCCAGAAGGAATAATCCAGCAATAAATCTGGACTTTATATTCCCTTTAAATAGTCCTGGTGAAGGTCCTTCATGCCATTTAATATTATGTTTAATTGCGCAAGGTTAAGACAATTTGTTGGCTGGATTTAAGGGGTTGAAAATTGCACAGATGACTTCTAATTAGCATTGTATATTGATTTCCATTTACCAAGATGGCATCTTGCACACCAAATTATATGTTCATTTCACTCCCAGTTTCTGAGTCTTATGTGAGCATGTCACACCTTGCAGTTTGCAAGTGCACAACCCAATTTAGCTTCTACAAGCTTGACAGTGTTATAACAGAAGTTACTTCCTTCCTCTATTTTAAATACCTAATAGCTCCTCCTCGTAGGGTGGATGAAGGCATGTGTGAAGCAGAAACATCATCATAGACCAAATGGACTGAATGGTCTATTTCTGTGCTGTAATTTCCATTAAAATCCAAATATAATATGTACACTATTCTAGTATGAAAATCATTTAAAATTAAACTGGCATTTACATTCTTTCCTGGAAGTTTAAAACTATTAAGTACAGCATTTCTCCTTTGGTGTCATAGCAACATAAGCTGCACTCCAATTACTGCATTCCCATTGTTTGCCTTAGAAACTAATTAGATCTTAGCTTAATTAAGGTGGAAACCCCACACCAGAGGCACACCTCAGTGACACAGGGAGAATACAGAATGCTCAGTAAACATCACACTCAAGAAATAAACAGGACCAGGATTAATAAATAACAAGTTGAATTCATGTTACTGCTTTGTACTCTGGTATTCGAGCATTGGCTTGAAGTTCGGTTGTTTATATTCATGTTCCAGATGACAGTACTTGATGTCCAGAAATGACACAAAAAACGTTCAAATTTTACAAAAAGTGTTGACGGCGGTGTAAGCACCGGAGTGGTGTACGCCAACATCAATGGGCCTCCTGGCCCAGCAATTCACCGCTGTTCAGGGGAACTAGCACGGCGCCGGAGAGCTGCACGCTGTTCCGGCGTCTTAACCTTGCACAATTAAACATAATATTAAATGGCATGAAGGACCTTCACCAGGACTATTTAAAGGGAATATAAGGTCCAGATTTATTGCTAGATTATTCCTTCTGGCTGTTGGTGCAATCAGACAGGCTTTTAGAGCTTTCATATACATGGCTAAAGGATTACTTTAGAGGATTGCTCCGTGCTGGCCCCCGCGCAACACGGCGGAGCCCTACAGGGGCCCGGCGCGGAGGAACATAGGCCCCCCGCCGGAATGAGTGCGCCTACCGATCGGTAGCCCCCGATCGTGGGCCTGTCCACTGAGGAGGCACCCCCCGGAGTTGGACCCTCGCCCCTCCTACCAGGACGGCCCCCGCACCCAGAAGGGCGAGGTCCAGCCGGGTGGGACCACATGTGAACCACGCTGGCAGGACTCGGCGCAACTCGACCCATTGAGCGCGGGGAATCACCACGGGGGCCGCTTTCAACGGCCCCTGACCGGCGCCGATTCGACTGCACGCACGACTGGCAGGTCCGCGTAGAATCGCGGAAGCGCCGACTTGCCGGATTTACAGCATGAATGGCTATTCTACGACCTTGTGCCAGGCGTGATTCCGGCGCGGAGGGTCGGGGAATCCCGCCCAATGTTCTTCATCTGGTTTGTCGAAAAGATTTTTTAAAACTTTTTGGTAAACAGAATACGAAATTGAGATGACATGGTTTAATCAAGGGTTTTGAGAAGTCATAGAGCAGTCATAGAATTTACAGTGCAGAAGGACGCCATTCGGTCCATCGGTCTGCACTGGCCCCTGAAAGAGCACCCTACCTAAGCCCACAACTCCATCCCATCCCTGCAACCCAGCAACCCCACCTAACTTTTGGACACAACAGGACAATTTAGCATGACCAATCGGCCTAACCCGCATATCTTTGGACTGTGAGGGGAAACTGGAGCACCCGGAGGAAACCCATGCAGACACATGGGGAATGTGCAGACTCCGCACAGACAGTGGCCAAAGCCGGAAATTGATCTCGGGTCCCTGGCGCTGTGAAGGAACAGTGCTAACCACTGTGCTACGGTGCCGCCCTGGTTTCATGTACCCCGGTTTCATGTACACCAATTTCATGCTATGATTATTTAGGGTTTAAATAGAATAGGATAGAAACAGGGATATATAGGGTTTACACATACAGAATAGCCAAAGTCACTGGGACAGGGTTGGTGAATAATCAGGATGGGTAACTCACCGAAAGAGGTGTAACAGATGTGCCTGTCCAGTGTTTTTTTGAATAGCAGTTTTATTCGACAGATTTTCAGCATTTGCATAATACAGAAATAACTTCAAACAAAAAAACCCCGAACCCCCCATCAACAGTCAACAGTAACCAACTCCCAAAAGTGCATGATAAATAAATCCCAACATTGTAGAACCCCTCCTTCACCCTGCTCAGCTCAAACTTCACCTTCTCTAGGGTCAGATTCTCCAGCAGGTGCCCCCGTCTCGCCGAGACACAGGGTAGAGAAGCTGACCTACAAGGCCCGCCTACGAGCGATCAGCGAGCGAAGGCCAAGACATCTGCCCCCGCACCCGACTGTAGCTTGGGCAGTCCGACACCCCAAATATGGCTTCTAGGGGACCAGGCTCCACCTCCACATGGAAGACCCCCGGGAATGTACTGAACACCGTCCTTCAAAACCATTCCAGCTTTGGGTGGACCAAAACATGTGAACATGGTCCCCGAGGCCCCTCCCACATTGCGCAAAGATATTTTCCACCCCCTCTAACAGCTGTTCATCCCTGATTTTGTGAGGTGCGCCCTGTACACCGCTGTCCGCTGCATCAGCCACAACCTTTCACATGAAGTCGAGGATTCATCCTCTGCAACGCCTCACACCAAAGTCCCTCTTCCAGTACAACATGCAGCTCTTCCTCCCTCTTCGCCTTAATCCCTTCCATGGACACCTCATCCTCTTCCAAGATCCTCCCATAGATCACCGAGACGACCTCCCTCTCTAACCTCCACCCATCGACAGTACCGCCTCCAGCAATAAGAAAGCCGGCGCTATTGGGAAGGTCGGGGAAACCTTCCTTACAAAGTCCTGCACCTGCATGTACCTAAACCCTTCCTCCTGCGCCAACCCATACTTCTCTCCCAGCTCCTCTAGGCTTGCGAACTGCGCCCCCCAAGATACAAATCCTTCATTTTCCTAATCCCCACTTGTCCCATCCCCGAAACCTCGCTTCCATCCTCCTTGACTCGAACCCAGGATTCCCCCTAATCGGCATCCCCACCCCTGACATTTTAAAAACAATTTAGAGTACCCAATTAAGGGGCAATTTAGCGTGGCCAATCCTCCTAGCCTGCATATCTTTGGGTTGTGGGGGCGAAACGCACGCAAACACAGGGAGAATGTGCAAACTCCACACGGACAGTGACCCAGAGCCGGGATCAAACCTGGGACTTCGGCGTCATGAGGGAGCAGTGCCAACCACTGCACCACCGTGCTGCCCAATCCCACCCCCTGATATGGTCCCCAGCTTAAAATGCTGTCTAAACTGCCTCCAAATCTCCAACGTGGTCACCACCATCAGGCTGCCCAAGATGGAAGCCTGCCCCATTGTTTGCATCAAGACACCCCTACCTATCGCATTCTCAAACATTCCCACCATCAATGGTCCCAGCTTGTCTTTAAATTTCTTATAAAATTCAACCAGGAACCCATCGGGCCCGTCGCCTTCCCTGCCTGCCTCCTCCCAATTACCTCCTTCGCCTCTTGCTCCCCTAACCTTGCTCTATCTCCTTCTCCCAGCCTCGGATACTCCAGTCTGTCCAGGAATTCCCTCATCCCTGCCTCCTCTATAAAATTCCTCAAATAATTTATTAATCTGCTCCAGAGCCACCACCAACATCACCGTCCTATATCGTATCCAAACTATCTCCCTCGCCGCTGCCTCCCTCCGGAGCTGGCCGGCCAGCATATGTCCTGCCTTCTTCCCATCCCGTAGACAGCCCTCTCGCCCTTCTTAACTGATGCACTGCTTTCCCCACAGACAATTGATCAAACCTTGCCTGCAACTCCTTCCTCCTGGCCAGGGGACCTGGGTCCGGGTCTCTCGCGTACCTCCCATGCACCTCCAAAATCTCCTCCAGATTTTGGCGTTCCTCCCTCTCCTCCCTGTCCGCCTTAGCCTTGAACAGGATCACCTCCTCCCTACTTTGCCTTCCGACCCTCCCAGATCACCGACTGTGAGACTTCCCCCATGCAATTAAACCCCACATACACCTCGATCATCTTCCCAATCTTATCACAGAAACTCCAGTCCACTAACAACCCCACATCCATTCTCCACCCCGACCTCTGGGCTACCACCGTTTCCAAAACCACATCCATCCAATGCGGGGCATGATCCGAAATTGCGATTGCCGAGTACTCTGACCTCCTAACCCCAGCCAATAGCGCATTTCCCACCACACCTTGTGTACCGGAAAGGAAAACGAATACTCCCCTTCCCTTGGATGTAAGGACCTGCAAGGATCCATTCCATCCACCTCTTCCATAAGCCCAGCCAACGTCATCTCCCCCCACCCCCAAACTGGGCCAGTGAGTGCGGCTGGGACCTGTCCGCCTTCGGAACACCATATTCCAATTCCTTTCTACTATCAGCCCATGGGTGTCCAAATCTGGGATGGCACCCAGCACCCTCTTCACAAACACCGCATCATCACATTTGGGGCCATATACCCTCACCAGTGCAATCAACCTCTCCTCCAATGCACCCTTCACTATCACCTACCTGCCCACCGATCCGCCATAACCGTTTCTATCTGAAACCTCACCGTCTTGCCCACTAATACTGCTACCCCTATTATCAAACCACGAGTTTATCAAACTGACTCACCAACCCTTCCTAAGCCTTACCTGATCCTTCACACTCAAATGGGGTTCCTGCAGCATCACCAGGTCAGCCTTTAAGCTCTTCAAATGTGTGAAAACCCTCAATTTCTTCACTCTTCGCAGCACTGTAGCATAGTGTATAGCACAATTGCCTCACAGCTCCGGGTTCCAAGATTCGATTCCGGGCTTGGGTCACTGTCTGTGCGGAGTCTGCATGTTCTCCCCCTGTGTGAGTGGGTTTGCTCCGGATGCTCAGTTTCCTCCCAAGTCCAAAGATCTGCAGGTTAGGTGGATTGGCCATGTTAAATTGCCCTTAGTATTGGGTGGGGTTACTGGGTTATGGGGATAGGGTGGAGGTGTGGGCTTGGGTAGGATGCTCTTTCCAAGAGCCGGTGCAGACCCGATGGGCTGAATGGCCTCCTTCTGCACTATAAATTCTATGATTCTATAACCGTCTCATATTCCACGTCACTATTCTGACCGGGTGTCTCACCTCTCTCTACCACCCCCCCCCTCCTGCTGGAGGCCCCTGCCCAAGCCCCCCTCCCCCAAGCACCCCTCCCCCAAACCCCTCCTCCACAGCCCAGTCCCAGAAAAACAAACAAAACCAGGGCAATACCGTACTCCCAGAAACCCAACATAACCCCAAAGCCCAATATACTTGTAACTAACTCTAAACACAGGTAAACCAACCTCTCCCGTTCAACCAACCCATAACCCGTCATTCCCACCATCAAATGCAAAACGAGAACCAACACAAAAGAAAGTTAGAGACAAAGCACAGTCCCCATCCCCTCAATCAAAGTCTCAATTCCAATCCACTCTCTCATTTCAGTCCCAATCCTTCAGCATTTACGAACGCCTCCATCGTCTCGAAGTAGAAATCCCTCGAATTGTACGTCAACCTCAGGGTAGACCACGCCAAACCTCATGCCATTGCTGTACAATGCTGCCTTCACCAGTCCAAAAGCCACCCGCCTTCTCGCCAGTTCCACCGTCAAATCTTGGTATATTCCCACTTCACCTCTCGCCTTTGCTTCGCTCAACTCAGGAACTTCTCCTTACCATGAGACTCATGGAAGCAAATTATAACTGCCCTTGGTGGCTCATTTGCTTTTGGCTTTGGCCTGAGCGACCAATGTACCCTGTCTAGCTCGTATCGGGAGGATTCGTCCCCCTCCCCCATCAACTCCGCCAGCATCTTCGCAAAGTACTCGGTCGGCCTAGGGCCCTCCACCCCCTCAAGCAGGCTCCTGATTCATAGATTTTGCCTCCTGTTCTCCAGGTCCTCAACCTTGGCTTTAAGCCCTTTGTTAGCCTCCACCACCCTCCGCAGCTACTGACCCATCGAAGAGAACTGGTCACTGTGCTGCAACAGAGCCTCCTCCACCCCATTCATTTTCTTGCGTTGCTCCCGTACCTCGGCCGATCTCTTCTACAGTGCCGCCTTCACCAGGGCAATCGCCTCCTCCACCCACTCTTTTGTCGCAGCCATCATCTGCCTTCGCCACACCTCTGTGCTTGGTGAACTGCCTCTCGAATTCTCCAACCATCAACACGGTCAGAGTTTCCACTGTAAGGGGAGAGGCCCCACCCAGCGATCCATACCCTGCCATTGTTCTTCCCACCAGACTCAACAGCTCACTTGACGGCGGATTTTCGCCCACCTCTTTCTTTCCAGTGCCCTTCTTCTGGGTCTTCAACATCTCCCACCTTCCGGCACCAGTTCAGTCAGAAACTGCCCCTGAAACCAAAATTTAAAATCCAGAAACCAGAGACTCGAGCAGGAGCCACCTAACGTGCAACCTCCACCTACATGCCATCAACCGGAAGTCCTCCTATCCCACAGTGTTGGTACAATCTTGGGAGTAGTAGCCAGGTACTTTGGAGGGAGATGCTTCGATCCTCATTAGGCTGAAAGGGGGAAGAATCCCTACAGTGGAGAAGGTGGTCAATCGGCCAATCAAGTCTGCACCAATCCTCTGATAGAGAGCCCTACCTAGGCTCACTCCCGTGCCCTATCCATGTAACCCCACCCAACATTTGGACATTAATGGGCAATTTGGCATGGCCAATCCACCTAACCTGCACATCTTTGGGCTATGGGATGAAACCGGAGCACCCAGAGGAAACCCACTCAGACACAGACACAGGCAGAACATGCAAATTCCATGCAGACAGTCGGAATTGAACCCGGGTCCCTGGTGCTGTGAAGCAGCAGTGCCACCAACCACTGTGCCACCTTGCCGAGAAAGGAAATCTTCAGTCCCACAGGGACCTGAAGGACAGAATACCCAAATCTTGGAGCCTTGTGTAGGTTCACAAAGGAAGTGTTTATAAGCTTTCCTGAGAAGATCCCCTGAAATACCCTCAAAATGCTGCTCGGATGCAAGTGCATGGGCAGAAGTCTGGGGGGATGGGGGGGTGCTTTTTATCCCTGGTAAGTAGTTTTTCTTTTTCTTTTTTTCCTTTTTCTTTTCATTAGTATATTTATTGATTTTTCTTTATTTTTTTTGGAATTGTAGTTGTATAGGTTAACTGAAGGTTTAAGACATGGCAGGAGATCCCAGACCCCGTGTCATGCTCCTCATGTGTGATGTGGGAGCTCAGGGACACGTCCACTGTCCCTGGCTCCTTCACATGCAAGAAGTGTGTCTAGTTGCAGCTCCTGTTAGACCGCTTGACAGCTCTGGAGCTGCGGATGGTCTTACTTTGGAGCATCCGCGCTGCTGAGGACATAGTGGACAGCATGTTTAGCGAGTTGGTCACACCGCAGGTGAAGGTTACTGAGGGAGATAGAAAATGGGTGACCAAAGGACAGAACAAGAGTAGGAAGGCAGTGCAGGTGTACCCTGCGGTCATCTCTCTGCAAACCAGATATACTGCTTTGGATACTGTTGAGGGAGATGGCTCACCAGGGGAAGGCAGCAGCAGCCTGGTTCATGGAACCGTGGCTGGCACTGCTGCGCAGCAGGGCAGGAAGAAGAATGGCAGGGCTATAGTGATAGGGGACTCAAGCGTAAGGGGAATAGACAGGTGGTTCTGCGGACGCAATCGAGACTCCAGGATGGTATGTTGCCTCCCTGGTGCAAGGGTCAAGGATGTCTCGGAGCTGCTGCAGGACATTCTGGGGGGGGGTAGGAGTTAAACTAAAAAGTAGGACCTCAGAGGTAGTGATCTCAGGATTGCTACCAGTGCCACGAGCTAGTCAGAGTAGGAATGTCAGGATCGATAGGATGGATGCGTGGCTCGAGAGATGGTGAAAGAGGGAGGGATTCAAAATCCTGGGGCATTGGAACCAGTTCTGGGGGAGGTGAGACCAGTACAAACTGGACAATCTGCACCTGGGCAGGACTGGAACCGATGTCCTAGGGGGAGGGGGGGCTTGTTTGCTAGAGCTGTTGGGGAGAGTTTAAACTAATGTGGCATGGGGATGGGAACCAATGCAGGAAGTCGGAAGATAGTAAAACAGGGACAGAAACAAAAGGCAGTAAGGGGGAAGTGTAAGACAGAGAAGCCACAGTCAAAAATCAAAAAGGGCGACGGTACAAGGTACAGTGATTGAGGGGAGCTCAGTGAATAGGCCCAGTAATATTAAAAGGAATAAAACGGGAAGTAAAAACATAAATGGTAAGCGACGCGGCAGGTTGTTACACGAAGATATGGGTTCAACGACAAGAAAAATTAGGAGAAAAGTTAAGAGGAAATATAACTTAGGAGAGGTTACTGATCGAGGTGTTAAGATTCAAAACAGAGATATAAAAGCCAGCGTAAGTGTACTTTACCTGAATGCTCGTAGTATTCGGAATAAGGTAAATGAGTTGATGGCACAAATCATCGTGAATGACTATGATTTAGTGGCCATTACTGAAAAATGGTTAAAGGATGGTCAAGACTGGGAGTTAAATATCTGAGGGTATCAAACTATTCGGAAGGACAGAGTGGACGGTAAGGGAGGTGGTGTAGCTCTGTTATTCAAGGATGACATCCGGGCAATAGTAAGAGATGACATCGGTGCTATGGAGGATAAGGTTGAATCCATTTGGTTGGAAATCAGGAATAGTAAGGCGAAAAAGTTACTGATAGGAGTAGTCTATAGGCCACCAAATAGTAACATTATGATGAGGCAGGCAATAAACAAAGAAATAACTGATGCATGTAGAAATGGTACAGCAGTTATCATGGGGGATTTTAATCTACATGTCGATTGGTTTAACCAGGTCGGTCAAGGCAGCCTTGAGGAGGTGTTTATAGAATGTATCCACGATAGTTTCCTAGAACAGTATGTAATGGAACCTACGAGGGAACAAGCGGTCCTAGATCTGGTCCTGTGTAATGAGACAGGATTGATTAATAATCTCATAGTTAGGGATCTGCTCGGAAAGAGCGATCACAATATGGTGGAATTTAAAATACAGATGGAGGGTGAGAAGGTAAAATCAAACACTAGTGTTTTGTGCTTAAACAAAGGAGATTACAATGGGATGAGAGAAGAGCTAGCTAAGATAGACTGGGAGCAAAGACTTTATGGTGAAACAGTTGAGGAACAGTGGAGAACCTTCCAAGCGATTTTTCACAGTGCTCAGCAAAGGTTTATACCAACAAAAAGAAAGGACGGTAGAAAGAGGAAAAATTGACCGTGGATATCTAAGGAAATAAGGGAGAGTATCAAATTGAAGGAAAAAGCATACAAAGTGGCAAAGATTAGTGGGAGACTAGAGGACTGGGAAATCTTTAGGGGGCAACAGAAAGCTACTAAAAAAGCTATAAAGAAGAGTAAGATAGATTATGAGAGTAAACTTGCTCAGAATATAAAAACAGATAGAAAAAGTTTCTAGAAGTATAAAAAAACAAAAAAGAGTGGATAAGGTAAATATTGGTCCTTTAGAGGATGAGAAGGGAGATTTAATAATGGGAGATGAGGACATGGCTGAAGAACTGAACAGGTTTTTTGGGTCAGTCTTCACAGTGGAAGACACAAATAACATGCCGGTGACTGATAGAAATGAGGCTATGACAGGTGAGGACCTTGAGATGATTGTTATCACTAAGGAGGTAGTGATGGGCAAGCGAATGGGGCTAAAGGTAGACAAGTTTCCTGGCCCTGATGGAATGCATCCCAGAGTGCTAAAAGAGATGGCTAGGGAAATTGCAAATGTACTAGTGATAATTTCCTAAAATTCACTAGATTCTGGGGTGGTACCGGCGGATTGGAAATTGGCAAACGTGACACCACTGTTTAAAAAAAGGAGCCATGATGTGGAGATGCCGGTGTTGGACTGGGGTGAGCACAGTAAGAAGTCTTACAACACCAGGTTAAAGTCCAACAGGTTTGATTCAAACACGAGCTTTCGGAGCGCAGCTCCTTCCTCAGGTGAGGAAGGAGCTGCGCTCCGAAAGCTCGTGTTTGAATCAAACCTGTTGGACTTTAACCTGGTGTTGTAAGACTTCTTACTAAAAAAAGGAGGTAGGCAGAAAGCGGGTAATTATAGGCCGGTGAGCTTCACTTCAGTAGTAAGGAAGATGCTGGAATCTATCATAAAGGAAGAAATAGCAAGGCATCTGGATGGAAATTGTCCCATTGGGCAGACACAGCATGGGTTCATAAAGGGCAGGTCATGCCTAACTAATTTAGTGGAATTTTTTGAGGACATTACCAGTGCGGTAGATAAGGGGGAGCCAATGGATGTGGGAAATCTGGATTTCCAGAAAGCCTTTGACAAGTTGCCACACAAAAGGTTGCTGCATAAGGTAAAGATGCATGGCATTAAGGGTAAAGTAGTAGCATGGATAGAGGATTGGTTATTTAATAGAAAGCAAAGAGTGGGGATTAATCGGTGTTTCTCTGGTTGGCAATCAGTAGCTAGTGGTGTCCCTCAGGGATCAGTGTTGGGCCCACAATTGTTTACAATTTACATAGATGATTAGAAGTTGGGGATCAAGGGCAATGTGTCCAAGTTTGTAGCCGACACAAAGATGAGTGGTAAAGCAAAAAGTGCAGAGGATACAGGAAGTCTGCAGAGGGATTTGGATAGGTTAAGTGAATGGGCTAGGGTCTGACAGATGGAATACAATGTTGACAAATGTGAGGTTATCCATTTTGGTAGGAATAACAGCAAAAGGGATTATTATTTAAATGATAAAATATTAAAGCATGCTGCTGTGCAGAGAGACCTGAATGTGCTAGTGCATGAGTCGCAAAAAGTTGGTATACAGGTGCAACAGGTGATTAAGAAGGCAAATGGAATTTTGTCCTTCATTGCTAGAGGGATGGAGTTTAAGACTAGGGAGGTTATGCTGCAATTGTATAAGGTGTTAGTGAGGCCACACCTGGAGTATTGTGTTCAGTTTTGGTCTCCTTACTTGAGAAAGGACGTACTGGCACTGGAGGGTGTGCAGAGGAGATTCACTAGGTTAATCCTAGAGCTCAAGGGGCTGGATTATGAGGAGAGGTCGAGTAGACTGGGACTGTACTCGTTGGAATTTAGAAGGATGAGGGGGGATCTTATAGAAACATTTAAAATTATGAATGGAATAGATAGGATAGAGGCGGGCAGGTGGTTTCCACTGGTGGGTGAAAGCATAACTAGGGGGCATAGCCTCAAAATAAGGGGAAGTAGATTTAGGACTGAGTTTAGGAGGACCTTCTTCACCCAAAGGGTTGTGAATCTATGGAATTCCTTGCCCAGTGAAGCAGTTGAGGCTCCTTCATTAAATGTTTTTAACATAAAGATAGATAGTTTTTTGAAGAATAAAGGGATTAAGGGTTATGGTGTTCGGGCCAGAAAGTGGAGCTGAGTCCACAAAAGATCAGCCATGGTCTCATTGAATGGCAGCCATGATGTGGAGATGCCGGCGTTGGACTGGGGTGAGCACAGTAAGAAGTCTTACAACACCAGGTTAAAGTCCAACATGTTTGTTTCAAACACTAGCTTTCGGAGCACTGCTCCTTCCTCAGGTGAATGCTCCTTCCTCATTCACCTGAGGAAGGAGCAGTGCTCCGAAAGCTAGTGTTTGAAACAAACATGTTGGACTTTAACCTAGTGTTGTGAGACTTCTCATTGAATGGAGGAGCAGGCTCGAGGGGCCAGATGGCCTACTCCTGCTCCTAGTTCTTATGTTCTTATCTGCAAATCTAGCAATATGTTACCACGACACCTCCGCCCCCATGAGCTTTTATTTTTGCAATAGTACCTTATCAAAGGCCTTCTAGAAATCTAAGTACAGTACACCCACCAAAGGGTTCTTCTTTGTCCACAGCACATTACTTCTTCATAGAGCTCAATAATTAGTTAAACATGTTTTCCAACTCACCAAGCATGTTGATTCTGCCTGATTGCCTTGAATGTTTGTAAGTGTCTTGCTATAATGTATTTAATAATGGCTTCTAACATTTTCCCTATGCCAGATGTTAGGCTAACTGGTCTGTAGTTTCTTGTTTTCCATCTGTTTCCTTTTTTGAGTTACATTTTCTAATCTAACGAAACCTTCCCTGAATTTAGGGGATTTTGGAAATTTAAAATTAACGCATCAATTATCTCACAAATCTCTTCTTTTAATAGCTTAGGATGAAGTCTATCAGGACCTGTGGAATTGTCAGCCTGCAGCTCCAACAATTTGCTCAATACCACTTCCCTGGCGATTTTAATTTTCTTGAGTTCCTTCGTCCCTTCCATTTCCTGATTTACAGCTATTTCTGGGATATTACTTGTATACTCTAGTGAAGACTGATGCAAGCGGCACGGTAGCACAGTGGTTAGCACTGTTGCTTCACAGCGCCAGGGTCCCAGGTTCAACTCTCTGATTGGGTCACGGTCCGCATGGAGTCTGAGCATTCTCCGTGTCTGCATGGGTTTCCTCCGGGTGCTCCGGTTTCCTCCCACAAGTCCTAAAAGACGTGTGTGGTGAATGTAATATAGATGTATATATGTTAATTCACACTGTCTTTGTGAACGCAGTAGCGCTATCCTACCACTAGGGGGAGTAGCGCTGGGAGCACTCAGGAACTTGTAATGGGCTCCACCCTTGGCTCCGCCCACGACTCCTCCCCCTAGTGCAGCTGTATAAATACCCGTGTCCAGAGTCAGCCTGGGTCACTACGAGTTCATCGACAGGTAACAGTTTGGCTCTGAAGTAAGTCGATTAAAGCCTAGATTCACATTGGAAACACGTGTCTGGTGAATTGATGGTTCCATCAATTTAATCGACTTAAGAACAGTAAAGATCGATTATGGAATCGGCCCTCAAGCTTGGACGCCTGGAACTCAACCCTCAGGATGCAGAGGCTAAAGAAATCTTCTCCCACTGGATCCGGCGGGACATGCGCCAGCGCACAGATCGACCGATTAAAAAGCATCCACAATGACCTCTGCCACCCGGGGTTCACCCGGCTCGCCCACTACATCAGGGCCCGAAACCTGCCTTTCTCCAACGAGGAGGTAAAAGCGGTCACCAGGGACTGCCCGATCTGTGCGGAGTGCAAACCGCACTTCTATAGACCAGACAGGGCCCACCTGGTCAAGGCTTCTAGGCCCTTTGAATGCCTCGCGATTGATTTCAAAGGGCCACTCCCCTCAACTAACAAGAATGTTTACTTCTTAAACATCGTAGATGAGTTCTCCCGTTTTCCATTCGCTATCCCGTGCCCCGACATGACCTCCCACACAGTCATTAGGGCCCTGCATAGCATCTTCACCCTATTTGGTTTCCCCAGCTACGTACACAGCGACCGGGGTTCGTCCTTCATGAGCGACGAGCTGCGTCAGTACCTGCTCGAAAAGGGCATTGCCTCGAGCAGGACTACCAGCTACAACCCCAGGGGGAACGGGCAGGTGGAAAGGGAGAACGCGACGGTCTGGAAGACAGTCCTACTGACCCTCCGGTCTAGAAAGCTCCAAGTCTCCCAGTGGCAGGAAGTCCTCCCAGACGCGCTCCACGCTATTCGATCCCTTTTGTGTACGGCGACCAACCAGACCCCTCACGAGAGGCTCTTCATTTTTTCCAGGGGCACTACCACGGGGGTCTCACTTCCGGCATGGCTGAGGACGCCGGGTCCCGTACTCCTGAGAAAACACGTCAGGGCGCACAAAACCGACCCCCTTGTTGAGAAGGTGCGCCTGCTCCATTCCAACCCCCAGTACGCATTCGTCGAGTTCCCTGACGGCCGTCAGGACACTGTATCCCTCCGGGATCTGGCACCCGCCGGATCCAGCGCCCCCGCGACCCCCACAGAAGGATCTCTCACCCTACACCCCATGCTGCCACCCCCTTGCGCTCCCGAGCCCACTCCACCAGTTCCGCCCCCCCACGCCGGCCAGCCCCCAGCGCCCCCAGTCTCCGGTCGAACCAGGAGAGTATGAAGCTCGGATACAACCCTCCCTGGAGTCCCCCATCGTACCCCAGCACACTACACCCGTCCAGCCACCGCAAGAGGCTGCAACCCCGGTGCTCCGCTGGTCTCAGCGGACAATCCGACCGCCGGACAGACTGACTTTATAGACTAAACCACCACCCCCGCCGGACTTGATTTTTTTGAAGGGGGTGAATGTAATATAGATGTATATATGTTAATTCACACTGTCTTTGTGAGCGCAGTAGCACTATCCTACCACTAGGGGGAGTAGCGCTGGGAGCACTCAGGAACTTGTACTGGGCTCCACCCTTGGCTCCGCTCACGACTCCTCCCCCTCGTGGAGCTGTATAAATACCCGTATCCAGAGTCAGCCTGGGTCACTACGAGTTCATCGACAGGTAACAGGCTGGCTCTGAAGTAAGTCGATTAAAGCCTAGATTCACATCGGAAACACGTGTCTGGTGAATTGATGGTTCCATCAACGTGCTATTAGGTAATTCAGACATTCTGAATTCTCCCTCTGTGTACCTGAACAGGTGACTAGGGGTATTTTCACAGTGACTTCATTGCAATGTTAATGTAAGCCTACTTGTGATAATAAAGATTATCAAAAAATACCTGTTCAATTCATCTGCCATCTCTTCATTTTCCATTATTAGTTCCCTAGACTCACTTTCTATTGGATCAAATCTCACTGTTTCTTCTTTCTTAAAATATCTATAGAAACTCTTACTTTCTGTTTTTATATTTCCAGCTGGCTTTCTCTCATTCTTTAATTTTTCCCTCCTTATTTATCATTTAGTCATTCTTTGCTGTTTTTTTTTATCCTGTCACCCACCCATGCGTATTTATATGCTTATAGTTTGATACTATCTTTAACTTTTTTGGTTAACCACAGAGAGTGAGACCTCCCCTTGGAATTTTTCTTTCTTGTTGGAAAGTGTATCTTCTGTGTATTCTGAAATATCCCCTTAAATATCTGCCACTGCATCTCTACTGACCTATCCATTAACCTAATTTGCTAACTTTATCTATCTCTGCTTTAATGCCCTCATATTTAAGTTTAATTTATTTGTAGTGGACACACTCCTCTCAACCTCAAGGCACCCTACAGGTCATTAATTAAACCTGTCTTCTTGTGCAATACCAGGTACCGTATAGCCTGCTCGTTGGGGGGCTTCCAGAATGTACTGTTCTAAGAAAGTATCCCAAACATATTTTATGAACTCTTCATCTAGTTTACCCATGCCCATCTGATTTTTTCAGTTTATATGTAGATTAAAATGCCTCACATTATCACCATATGTTTCTGACAAGCTCCATTATTTCTTCCTCTAAACTTCATCCGATCATGTGCGTACTGTTAGGGGGCCTGTACACCAGTATTTTTCAAACTCTTTTGCCCGGAACCCATCTTTACCAACAGGCCATCCTTCAGGACCTACATCAGCTGCCCTTCGTGATCCACGCCGCCCAGACTTCGCGGCCCACCATTTTCACTTACCTTTAATGTGATAGCTTAGTCTGTTTGGTCCTCACAATCTCACTTGCTTTGTCATTCAATGTTCCATTTCTGCTAATGATATAAGTTCTCACTGTATCCGTTTAAACAAAATCAAGAGGTTTGTCCTCGAACTCGCTTTGCTTAGTCTTCAAATGCCTTTGTGATTTTGAGAGTTTTAATCTTTCATTTGCCAGTACTTCCCTGAATATAACACATGGGCTTTGCATCCTGATTTGCACTGGCACAATTAATAAACCCATACCTCAAGAAAACGTCGGTATACTGCTTTGTTCCTGATTTCAGCTTGTTCATAATGTGTTGTTCACCAGAGGCTTTGGAGCTCACATCAGCACTGCTGTCGTCTACAAAATGGAGGAATCTCTCGTGTAGAGCATGTGACGTCAGTGTACAGGGCGTGTGACCTGCCCCCTGCCGCCAATTCTGGAGAGAAGACTCCATCGATGTTCAAAAACAATCTGCTACTGGGTCAGCGCACTGACTTCAGGATGAGGCGGGCTCCGGGCCTGCACATTGCCGAGGGGTACACATGTGCGGGACAGCCGGCCAGCATTCTGAAAGCCGGTCGTGGCCAACATTTCTAAAGCCAGTTGCAGCCGATGGGCACTTCTTCCCGTTATCGGGAATGGCGCGACCCTCCTGACACCCAACGGCGACCCACTCGCAGGTCGCAACCCGGAGTTTGAAAATAACTGCTGTACACCTCTCCCAAAGTAACTTATTATCCAAACTGCTTTTTATCCTAGATTCCTGAACTTATGTCATCCCTCTCTATTGTGTTAATACAGGCTTGTCCAACTTTTTCGTGTGGGGGGGGGGCACATTTCCATTTCTGCTCACTCGAGGGGTCGATGAGCACATTTCGGAAAAATAGGATTTGTTACAATTTTAAATATGAATTATTTTAAAAAAAGAGATATGAACAAAAGAAACAACTTACTGAGTAAAAATAAGACAATGTCAAAGCAATAAATTGATAATTAAAAGAAGACTAATTAAGAAAGACGACCATTAGATGTGAGAGAGTGAGAGTATATGTGTTCCAGCTCACTTCCAGCCTCAAGGTATGAGAGTGGGTTAAGTATGTGTTGGTGGGTAGGGGCGAGGGTGAATAAGAACCCAGAGACTGGGAATGAACCAGACAGACACACACATGTGCACTCAGACACCGCACATAGACTCTCTCTCCCTCACATGCGCACACAGAAACTCTCACATGCCTACACACGCATACTCCCTCACAAACGCGCTCCCTCCCTCTTTCCTTCCTTCACAGGCACGTTCTCTCCCTCCTTCCTTCAGAGGCATGTGTGCTCCCTCTTTACTTCCTTCCTTCACATGCACGTGCACTCCCTCCCTCCTTCTCATGCAAGCATGTTCCCATCCTCACGCATGTACACATTTTTTCTCTTTCTCTCACACTCTCATCTCATACACACATTGCATTCTCATATACACACACCCCACAACCTCTCTCACACACGTACAAACTGGCTAGAACTTTCCGGCCATTCTTGACAGCGGCGACTTCGCCACCACTGATCGTTTCCCAGTGGTGAAGGGCGCATTCAACGGCAAACCTCGGTGACCATTGCAGGATCAGAAGATTCCGATCTCGGCCAATGATGGGCCGCCTCTGCTGCCACAAAACACATGATGGGTTGCGTGGAAAACCCCACCTACTGATACACATACACACTTTCCCTCTCACTCACACAGATACACATAACCATCTCTGGCACACACACTCGTATGGACGTAGTTCTGCATTGTAATTTCACCAGGGTGGCGCCTCATTTTTAGATACTGTATTCCTGGTGCTGATCCTGATATGCTCATATACACTCTCATTGAATCGCAGTTGGATCTTGTGGTACAGTGGTAGCATCCCTGCCTCTGACCCAGGTGCTCTGAGTTCAAGTCCCACTCCAGGACTTGATGTCCAAGGATGATGCATTCATAACGCAGCCAACAGGTTGAGTAACAGCCAGGAAATCCTTTCAACACATGCCAACGGCAGGCAGCAAGAGTGGGAGGGGCTCCTGGTCAGACATGTGACGGAAAAAGAGTCGGAGCCTCTACCATCATTACCATTGCTATTTAAAAAAATTGTTCCTTTCTCAGTTACAAAGTCAATGGACAGAGTGGGCAGGACAAGTCCTTCATCCATCTCATTGCTTGCACTAAGAAGCACAAAAAGAACATACTAGATCCAAGCTGATAAGAACAGGCATTACATCTGTTCTCAGACTTGATCCTACACTTGATCTTAACTAAAACACCAAAAATAGCCAGGCTGCAGCATGTAAAAATGTATGTCTGTAAACCACCACCACCACCACAAGTGTCATTGGTGTAACTATTCTCAATACAAAGAGCGACTCACCCCTTTAAAGGACTGTCAATTAGTTTGTTTAATTGACATATAAAAGAGGGGACTTCCGGTTGCAGCATGTAGGTGGAGGCCGCATGTTTGGTGGCTTTGCCGGAGTCGTCTTTTTTCGGACCTTTACACCCAGTTTTGTGGAAAATTCTTTGGTGAGAAGCTGTGGGAAGGTCTGGGGCATTTATTGAATGTCAAAAACTGGAAAAAAGAACCCAGGGAAAATGGGAGTGAGCGAAAGACCACCCGTCAAGCAAGGTGAGGAGTTCAGTGGGAATAAAGATGGCGGGTGAGAGGTCGTTGGGTGGGGTCACGACCATCATAGTGGAAATGCTATTAGAAGTGTTGGCCGGGGCCTACCCAGCAGCCTTTCACCTGCCATCTTTATTCCCACTGAACTCCTCACCAAGCTTGACGGCGGTCTTTCGCTCACTCCCTTTTTCCCTGGGGGGTGGGGGGTGTATTGGCCGGAATCTTGACAGAGATGGGAGGGGTGGCCTATGGAGGTTTTTGCAACCGTGGGATAGGGAGTATTGTTCTTTTCACTGGTGCATAAGGTGTATTCAAGAATTGACTTTTTGTGATGGGGAAGACGCTGCTCATTGGAGTAACAGGGGCTAAACAGGGGCTGTTTAGCACAGGGCTAAATCGCTGGCTTTGAAAGCAGGCCAGCAGCACGGTTCGATTCCCGTAACAGCATTCCCGAACAGGCGCCGGAATGTGGCGACTCGGAGCTTTTCACAGTAACTTCATTTGAAGCCTACTCGTGACAATAAGCGATTTTCATTTCATAAAGAAGGCAGAGTACTCGGCGATCGTGATATCGGACCATGCTCTGCATTGGGTGGATGTGGTTTTGGTAAGGGTGCAGCCCAGAGGCCTGCGTGGAGGCTAGGTGTGAGTTTGATGGCAGACCCGAATTTTGCACTAGGATGGGGAAGGTGATTGGGGAGTATGTGGAGTTTAACTGAAATGGGGAGGTCTCGCCGTCAGGGGTTGGGGAGGCATTGAAGGCTATAGTGAGGGGCGAGTTAATTTCATTCAAGACAAAGGTGGATCGGGAACGGGAGCAGTTGGTGGAGGAGATTTGCGGTAGATGGAAGATATGTGGAGGACCTGGAACCGGACCTTTTGGTGAGGAGGAAGGAGTTGCAGGCCAAGTTTGATCTTCTATCCACAGGAAGGTAATTCGGCAGCTGAGGCGAGCGAGGGCTGTTGTCTATGAGCATAGTGAGAATGCCAGTCGATTTCTTGGGGTCAGCTACATTGTCAGGCAGCAGTGACGGAGATGGTGTGGATTAGGGATGGAACGGGCAGGTTGGTGGTGGCACTGGAGCAGGTGAATAAGGTGTTTGAAGACTTTTATAGGGGCTTGTATAAGTTGGTGCCGCTGGAGGACGAGTCGGAAATGAGGGAATTTCTGGAGCAACTGGAATGTTGGAGGTGGGAGAGGAGAAGAGGGCAGGATTGGAGGAACCAATAGGGGTGGAGAAAGTGCAGGCAGCGATAGGGAAAAAGTAGTTGGGCAAGGCACCGGTGCCGGATGGATAAGCTGATGGTTGAAATGTATGAGGACACAATGGTAAGGGAAGTATTGCTGGAGAGATGAGGCAGGCAGCCAACTCATTATTCCTCAAAAAGGCGAAGGATACGATGGAGTGTGGGTCATACAGGCCCATTTTTCTACTGAACGTGGATGCTAAGATATTGGCGAGGTGTTGGTGGTGAGGTTGGAGGTGTCCCTTCCGAGGTGGTGGGGGAGGATCAGACGGGGTTCATCAAGGGCAGGCAGGTGTTGCCAAATGTGTGGCGGCTGCTGACTCTGGTGCGTTCTCCGGCAGAGGGAAGGGAGCTGGAGGTGGTGGTTGCATTAGGTGGGGAAAAGGTGTTTGACAGAGTGGAGTGGAGTTATTTGTTTTTTTATTTGTTGGAGTAGGAGAAGTTTGGGATAGGGCGTTTTTGGAGTACAAGTTAAATTTAGGGATGAGCGATTATTTTGTGGTGTCTTCTCCTGGTGCAGTTGCGGGAGTCGGAGGGTTGCCATTCCGGGTCGCGAAAAGTTCATTTTGGGTATTTGGGGGTGCAGCTGGCACAGGACTGGGCATGACCTCTTAATTCTTAATTAAGGAGGACTTGGTACAATGGGATAGTCTCCCCTTGTCGCTGACGGGCAGAGTGCATGCAGTAAAAATTAACATTCTTCCAAGGTTCTTGTTTCTGTTCCAGTGTCTGCTGGTCTTTTTGATAGAGTCATTCTTTCAAGGGATGGACAGGTTGGTTTTGTCGTTTGTGTTGGCAGAGAAGGTGGCTAGGATAAGGAGAGTGGTGCTCCCAAGGAGGCGGCAGTCGGGGGATTTGGCCCTTCTGAAATTGTTACACTATTACTGGGCAGCGAATGCGGAGAAGGTGCAAGGCTGGAGTAGAGAGAATGATGATTTGTGTGTTTGAATGGAGCCGGGTTCTTGTAAAGGGTCGGGGTTGCGAGTGCTGGTAACGGTGCTGCTACTGTTCGACCCAAAGAAGTACTCGGGTAGTCCTGTGTTGGTAGCCATGCTGACGTTTTGGGAGAATTCTGACAGCACTTCAAGTTGAGGGCAGCTTCAAGGGTGATGCCGATAAGAGGGAATCGTGGGTTTGAGCCAGTGAGGATGGATGTGAGGCTCTAGGGATGGGAGGAGAAAGAGGTGAAAGAATTGCAGAATCTAATTTTGGAGAGGCGGAGGAGTTGGGGGTTAGATATGGGCTCCAGCGCGAGGAGGGCATCAGGTAAATGCAGGTGCAGAATTTTACAAGAAAGGTCTTCCAAAACTTTCCTCTGGCACCGTCCTCCTCGTTGGAAGAGATGTTGTTGGCGGGGAGTTGAAGAGTGGGGTCATGACTGTGATCAACGGTAGGATCTTGTAGGAGGACAAGGAGTCTGTGGAAAAGAAAAGGCCACGTGGGAGGAAGAGTTGGGGATGGGGTTGGAGGAAGGAATACGGTGTGAAGTGCTGCGAAGGGTCAATGCCTCGAACTCATGCGCGAGGCTGGAGTTGATTCAATTAAAAAGGTGGTATACAGGGCGCACTTAATGAAGGCGAGGATGAGCCGGCTCTTTGAGGGGGTGGTGGATAGCTGCGAGCAGTGTGGGAGGGGCCCAGCCAATCATGTCCATATGTTCTGGTCCTATGCAAAGTTGAAGATATTTTGGGGGTCATTTTTCAACACCATGTCTGAGTTTCTGCATGTGGAATTGGAGCCAGATTTCCTGGAGGCTATATTCGGGATGTCAGACCTGCTGGAGTTGCAGACAGGTGCAGGGGCAGATGTTTTAGCCTCCGCCTCGTTAATCACTTACTGGTGGGTGCTGTTGGGGTGGAGGTCAGCTTCTCCCTCCTGTGGTGTGCCGAGGCTGGGATATCTAATGGAGTTCCTGTACTTGGATAATGAATAAGGTAAAATTTGCTCGGAGAGGAAAAGATGAGGAGTTCCACTGGGGGATGAGGTTTGTTTGTCTTACATTTTGGAGATCCGGTTGACGTCAAAGGGGAGGGGTGGTGACAGTTCGGGAGGGGTGTGGCACTGGGGTTGGATTTATTTGTTGTAAAAATGTTGGGTTCATTTGTTGTAAAAATGCAAAAATGTTCATCAAAATATATATATTTTTTAAAATGTGTATATAGAGAGACTTGGCATGGAGGATGTTCGACACAGCAGTTAATGCAATAAAATGTTGATTAGGTTCACGCCTGTAATTTCAACAGCCTTAAGGAATCTGTATTTCACATGGTTATTGAACATACAGGGCAGAGGGAGGCCATTCAGCCCATCGAGTCTGCACCAACTCACTTAAGCCCTCACTTCCACCCTGTCCCCGTAGCCCAATAACCCCTCCTAACCTTTTTTGGACACTAGGGGCAATTTAGCATGGCCAATCCACCTAACCTGCTTGTCTTTGGACTGTGGAAGGAAACCGGAGCACCCGGAGGAAACCCACGCAGACACGGGGAGAACGTGTAGACTCCGCACAGACAGTGACCCAACGGGGAATCGAACCTGGCACAGTGCTAGCCACGTGTGCTACCGTGCTGCCCGTGAATATATAGGTTGTATGAGGTGGCAGCCCCTTTTTCATTATTTGCAGAGCTGCTCCTTAAGTTTTTCTTGCATTCAGCCCCATGCGCTTGATCTCTGATCACCCAGTACAGAAGGGGGAAAAGTCGGATAAGAGGACTCCTTGTTGCCCTTGTTGGTGTAAACTTTCTGATGGAATATGAACTAATGATTGCTTTTTGCTACATGGTATTTTCCTGATGAGACAATGAACTTTGAACTAAGAGTGACTCTAACAGATGTATCTTCCAAAAACAATGGGTCAATGATGACCAGTTCTCCATTTCTGCAGGTACTGTTATTCTAAGCTGTCAAAACAGCTGCGATCACAGCCAGGATTCTCATGATCTTAGGACTGGCAACCCATGACCTTATGTAATCACATGCGCAACATATGGATTGGACAAATGTAAACTGCTGTGTAAAGAATTGATAGCCACATATGGCATGAACTGAGATACTAAGAGAATACGGATTGATAACTAAATATGGTATAAACTGCTATTCGAAGAGAATTGATTGCCTGTATGTAAATGAAGAATGTGAACTAATTCTGCCTTGAAAGGGTATATTAACACAGTTTTAAGCCACAGCTCAGAGAGAAGGTGCCGGGAGGACTGGGGTCCAGGACCTTACACCCAGAGCTCTGCACAATAAATTTTTTTGCTCACGTTAAGGTCTATTTGTGAATATTTTCACCAACACCCTGATCCTGACCAAAGATGTTCAGGCAGAATCGCTTCTCACCTTTTTGGTTAAGATGTGCGAGCGATCAGGTGTAATGTGTGGATCTGGTGTGTCTCTCTAATGGGGACCATGAATTGGATTCAATTTTAATTTGAATTGTTTTTTGGAGCAGGTAAGGAGCTAGATTAGGGGGTTGCCCCTGTCCACACTCTGAGCTCTGGCTTTGTAACTCTGATAAAGTAATAAAAAATAACATGTTCAGGCAGCAGGCAGTTGTGTGTGTGTGTGTGTGTGTGTGTGTGTGTGTGGGGGGGGGGGGGGGTGGGGGGGGGGGGGGGGGGGGGGGTTCATGATTTTTGCTTTTGTTACAATAACCTGAAAGTTCCCCTTTAAGGGGTTGATTTGATTATTTGCTCACTTGTTTATTTGATTTATTCAACAGGCTTTACAGTTAGACAACTGAGACACTGGGTGTTGGTTAGGGAGGATGCAGACAATTGTAATACAGCATTCTGTAAATATAAGAAAGAGATGAGCATTTGGGTTTCTATTTCACCATCTGCCCGTCAGAAACGTAACAATGGTAATGGTAGATCAAGGGATGTGTTCGGCCACTAGATGTGTGCCACAAGGATGGCCAATGGCTTCAGAGACTTGGCAACAGGCACCAACAATGAGAACAAACAACTTCATATCTGGCAAAAGTGACTCTCACAGATTGCTCCCTTCAATATTCAGCAAAAGTGCAGCATCAAAGCTACTATATCTTCCACGGATTTACTGCATTTCCATTATCTTATGTAGATAGAAGGATGTTGCTGATGTTTCTCGGTCTACCTGCTGCAGCCCTCGTCTGGCAGCTATCTTTAAGGACTCACCTAGCTGAGTCAATAGTGGTGCTACCAAACCACTCTTGGCGATGGATACTGTAGTCCCTCAGCCAGAGTACATTCCATGCCATTGCTACTCCCAGTGTTTCTTCCAGTACGTTCAACATGGGATTGTCTCATCAGCTGAAGGGTCCTGTAACATGAGCTCATTAAAGACCTGTTTTTGTTGTTACAACTGATGTCCTGGTTCTCTCAAGTTTTAATTAACAAAGAACAGCTCCAAAACAGTTCATATAAACATTCATTGCATAAGATTTTTTATATTATAACACAAATTATCTTGAAACAATGCTCATTCAAATGTTCATTTTACCTCCAGCTTCTGTTTGGTGTCTTTCCCCAAAAGGTCTCGGATTTCTTCATTGTAAATTTCCAAATATGAAGCCCTCACCAGGAACTTTGTATTTTCTGTACACTGTGGGTGAACACACAGTGGCAGTGAAACCACTTAAACTGCTTACATTTTGCTGCAAAGTAATCAAAGTACTAAATGATATCAAATCTAAATGTAATGATGTTGACTAATAGTTGACTATTTCATTTTATGAACAGCTGAGGAGGAAGATACTGTATGAGGAGGAAGGCAACAACAGAGCAGAATATAAATGGCAGCTTAAAATGTGCTTTTTGAGGTCACTGTTCTTGACTTCCTCCCACAAGAACACAAGTTATCAACTAGTTCCTAATTCTAACTCAATCCAACCTCTAGGACTGGCAAAAATGATTTACCATCCAGCTTTATTTTCTTCTCTGTGGATGCTTCAATTTTGGTTGGACATCGGTGACAGGATATCTGAGATCAGGAACTCATCATTTGGTGAATCCCAAATGCAAACCAGTATTCTGTTTTATTCTTTGAGTCTTTGACGCACGTCTGAATATGCCATTACTTATGCTTCAAGAGGGCATGTACCATGCCAAATGTTTTGATGTTCGGAATTCATTTTTCTGCACCTTTGACTCACTGGGATACTAGATAAATGCTACAAAACTAGGACTATTACTGGAAAAAAATGAGACATGAGCAAAAAAATCTGCATTGTAGCACTATCTTCTTTGCAACTCTTGGGTCTCACACGAATTCAATAAATAACTCCACAAATCCATTATAAAGTCTGAGCTCTAACTTAACTACCTGGATACTCTCAAATATATGTTCAAAAGCCCTGGGAATAACTCCTCGTTGCGATGTTGGATGAGAAATGCCTTGCATGGTGAATGACTTCCCACTTCCTGTCTGTCCATAGGCAAATATTGTTCCATTGTAGCCTTCAGTGACACCCTAGAAAATAAGTGAATTATTCATAATTGAAAATTATAATTCTAAAGGCATAAAAGTGTCTCGATCAAACTGATAATTATCATGTGTGGTATGGAAACAAAGATGATTTTTATATCCACATTGCTTTTAGAGTATATCCGCGAAATATATTAATTTAAAAACTTTAATTTAAAATGTTGCCTTTCCACTTCCCTCCCCTCCTTTCTTAGAATCCACCTCTTTGTTCTATTCCGAAACTCTCCCATCACTGGGCATCTGTTTTTCCCCAAACCTCTGTAAAATGTCTTGAGAGTTTCTGGTGAAAATAAATGTTTTGTGTCTTGTAGGGTTCATCCTGCATCACATACAAGTCACAATTGTCTCAGATCTTTCAAGAAAACATCAAAAATACATTCTTGCTTCACAGACTTTCGCCATTTCCCAAAGCTCTTTCCCCATCTTTTAAGCAACCATGATGTTGCAACAGCAACTACACTTGATTATCTTACAAACTGTAAAGCACTACCTCAGCCAGTACAGGAATTGAAATGAAAATGAAATGAAAGTCGCTTATCGTCACGAGTAAGCTTCAATGAAGTTACTGTGACAAGCCCCTAGTCGCTACATTCCGGCCCCTGTCCGGGGAGGCTGGTACGGGAATCGAACCGTGCTGCTGGCCTGCTTGGTCTGCTTTAAAAACCAATGATTTAGCTCAACCAGCCCCTATTGAACCAGCCCAGAATTGAACCAATGCTGTTGGCATTAGACTGCATTTCAATACCACACTGATCAAACCGGGACTCTCCGATGACCCCCTTCCGATTGCTAACTTCCCATCATCACCACTTTCCATTTTCGACTGAGGCTTCCTCTTGATTTCTGACCTCTCCCTGCCTCCCAATTGCCAATGTCCTCCCTCACCTGGACTCCAGCAACAACAGATTTAACGGTCACTAGTCTCCAATTTCCCCAATTCCTAGATCATCTTTCTTGAATAGTGAAGTGGCATGCATAATTTTCCAATCTAAAGGAATGATCCTGGAATCAAGAAAACGCCAGAATATTATAGTTAGGGTATCTGCAATATTCTCATCTACTTCTTTTAAAACCACCTGGTTAGGGGAGGATTTGTCACTTTTTAGTGCCATTATTTTATTTATTACGGTTATTTTATTCACATTAAATTTGGATAGTCCCTGATTCAATATTTGAGTTGACTGGCATACTGGCCTCTTCCTCCATCGTAAATAATGAATCAAATTAATTATTCAGCAGGTCCGCCATTTCCTTACTTTCATTGACAATAAAATGGGGAGATGACGGTGTGGTGGTAAAGTCACTGCACTCGTAGTCCTGAGCCCCAAGCTAATGCTGTGGGCACAGGTGTTCAAATTCCACCATGGTAACTGGTGGAATTTAAACTCAACTAATAAAGTCTAGAATTGAAAGTTAGTCTCAGCAATGGTGACAATAAAACTATCATTGATTGTGGTTAAAAACCCAACCAGTTCATTAATGTCCTTGAGGGGAGGAAATCTACCATCCTTACCTGGTCTTCAGCTACTAATATTGAACCTCCCTCCATCATAAAGCCAGAAGTGGGGATGTTCGCTGATGATGTTCAACACCATTCATGACTCTTCAGATAGTGAAGCAGTCCATGCCCATATGCAGAAGGCGTAGACAATATTCAGGCTTGGGCTGTTAAGTATCAAGTAATACTCACACCACACAAGTGTCAGGTAATGATCAGCTCCAACAAGAGTCTAATTACCTCCCCCTGACATTCAACAGAATGATCATTGGCAATCCCCCACTATTAATATCCTGAGATCACTACTGGCTGGGCACTTAACTGGATACATACTGTGGCTACAACAGCAGGTCAGAGGCTGGGTATTCTGGCAAGTGACTTATCTCCTAATTCTCTACGGTCTTCCCACCACCTATAAAGCATAAGTTAGAAATGTGATGGGGAATACTCCCTGGATGAGAATAATGCCAACACTAGAAGCTCAGGATAAAGCAGGCTGCTTAATCAGCACCTCACCCATTTCCACAACATGGCTATAATGTGCACCATCTATAAGATGCAATGCATAAAACACTAAGTATTTTTCCACATCACTTCTCAAATGCAAGCTTTTCCAGAAGGATGTGGGCAGCAGATGCATGGAAACACCATACCTGCTGAGTTCCCCTCCAAGTCTCACACAGTCATGACTCAGATATATTTCAATGGTTTTGCATTGTTGCTGGGTCAAAACCTTGCATCCTCCTATCTAACAGAACGGTGGAGTACGATAAGCACTTGGACAGTTGAGACTTCCGGTTGCGGCTATGCGGAGCTATGTCACACATTCGGCAGCTCCCATTAGAAACGGACTTTTGGGCTCTTTTTAGGGCCCCCAACGGCACTTTTTCGACGATTCCCAGTGTGGGAAGGGGACAACATTATTCCCTGGCACTGTATGGATTGGACCAGGAGTGGAGCGGTGCAAAAAGTGGAGTTGGAGCAGAGAACAGTACGAGGGAGGAAGGCCAAGATGGCGGCGGGTGGAGACCAGGCAGTGTGGGAGCAGTGGTCACAGGAGCAGCTGGACTTTCTCCAGCGCTGCTTCACGGAGCTGAAGTCAGAGCTGCTAGAGCCGATGAAGGCGTCAATTGATAAGCTGCTTGAGACCCAGACGGCCCAAGGGGCAGCGACCCGGGAGGTCCGACAAAACGTCTCGGAAAATGAGGACAAGATCTTGGACCTGGCGGTGAAGGTGGAGACGCACGAGGCGCTCCATAAGAAATGGCAGGCGTAGCTCGAGGACCTGAAGAACCGGTCGAGGAGAAAGAATCTGTGGATTCTGGGTCTCCCGGAGGGGCTGAAAGGATTGGATGTGGGTGCCTATGTGGTCACCATGCTGAATACGTTGATGGGCGCCGGGTCCTTGCAGGGGCCCCTGGTGTTGGAGGGGGCCCATCAAGTGTTGGCGAGGAGGCCCAAGCCCAGTGAGCCGCTGCGGGCGGTGCTGGTGCGGTGCCATCGGTTTGCAGACAGAGAATGTGTGCGAAGGTGGGCCAAGAAGGAACGGAGCAGCAGGTGGGAGAACGCAGAGATCCGGATTTATCAGGACTGGAGTGCGGAGGTGGCTAAGAAGAGGGCCAGGTACAACCGGGCTAAGACGGTGCTGCACCGGAGAGTGGTGAAGTTCGGTGATGAGACCATCAATTCACGCGACACGTGGCTGGAAGCGAACAGTGGTTTTAATCATCTTACAACAGAGCCTGCCTGTGACAAGATGAACTCGAGATGAACTGGCAGGCAGGCTCACAACAGCAACCTTTATACTTCCGGTTAGAGGAAGGAGCCATGGGCAGAGCCAAGGGTGGAGCCCAGTACAAACTCCTCATCTCGCCCTATGGGTAGAGTCGCGCAACTACACATGATCTAGTACAAGGTACCGGCTCAACACATGTTGTACAATACAGTGTGGATTATTAGTGTTCATAATTCACCACATTCACCCCCTGTGAAAAAAATCAGGTCCGGCGGGGGTGATGGCTTACAAATTGAGTCTGTCCGGTGGTCGAGTTGTCCGTTGTGATCGGCGGAGCACCGGGGTTGCAGCCTCTTCTGGTGGCTGGACGATCACGGTTGGTTGGGGTACGATGGCGGACTCCGGGGCTGATTCTGTCCGAGCTTCGTACCCGTCTGGTTCGACTGGGGACTGGAAGCTTGTGGGCGCGGGTGCGCGAAACATGCGTAGCGACCTGGTAGGTGCGGGGGCGTGGGGCGCGATGAGTTGGGTGGGGTGTAGTGTGAGGGGTACCTCGGCGGTGGTAGGGGTGGGATTCGATCCTGCCGGCGCTAGGTCCCGGAGGGATACAGTGTCCTGACGGCCGTCAGGGTACTCTATGAAGTCGTATTGGGGGTTTGAGTGTAGTATAAGCACTTTCTCTATGAGTGGGTCAGTTTTGTGCGCCCTGACCTGTTTCCGGAGGAGTACCGGGCCCGGTGTCTTCAACCATGCTGGGAGCGAAGCCCCTGTGGTAGTGCCCCTGGAAAAAAACAAAGAGCCGCTCGTCAGGGGTCTGGTTGGTGGCGGTACATAGGAGGGACCTAATAGCGTGGAGCGTGTCGGGGAGGACTTCCTGCCAATGAGAAACTGGGAGATTCCTGGACCAGAGGGTCAGTAGGACGGTCTTCCAGACCGTCGCATTCTCCCTCTCCACCTGCCCGTTCCCCCTGGGGTTATAGCTGGTAGTCCTGCTCGAGGCGATGCCCTTGTCGAGCAGTTACTGACGCAGCTCGTCGCTCATGAAGGACGAACCCCGGTCGCTGTGTACGTAGCTGGGGAAACCAAACAGGGTGAAGATACTATGCAGGGCCCTAATGACTGTGTGGGAGGTCATATCGGGACACGGGATAGCAAAAGGGAAGCGGGAGAACTCGTCGATGACATTCAGGAAGTACACATTACGATTATTCGAGGGAAGTGGCCCTTTGAAATCGATGGCAAGGCGTTCAAAGGGCCGAGAAGCCTTGACCAGATGGGCCCTGTCTGGTCTATAGAAGTGCGGTTTACACTCCGCACAGATCGGGCAATCCCTGGTGATGGCTTTTACCTCCTCAGTGGAGAAAGGTAGATTTCGGGCTTTGACGTAGTGGGCGAGCCGGGTGCCCGCAGGACAGGGCATCTGGGGGCTCGTTGAGCTTCCCCGGTCGATACATAATATCGTATTGGTAGGTGTTCGATCCTCTACCTCAGGATTTTATCATTTTTTATTTTGCCCCTTTGCAAGTTGTCAAACATGAAGGCAACCGATCTTTGGTCGGTGATGAGGGTGAACCTTCTACCTGTGAGGTAGTGCCTCCAGTGACGTACAGCCTCCACAATGGCTTGTGCTTCCTTTTCGACCGAGGAGTGTCGAAGTTCTGAAGCGGAGAGGGTTCGGGAGAAAAATGCGACTGGTCTCCCTGCCTGATTCAATGTGGCTGCAAGTGCGACCTCTGAGGCACTGCTCTCAACCTGAAAAGGGACGGATTCATCCACCGCCCGCATGGCCGCTTTGGCGATGTCCTCCTTGATGCAGTTGAAGGCCTGGTGAGCCTCAGCCGACCAGGGGAAAAGTGTGGCCTTAAATAGTGGGCGGACTTTGTCCGCATATTGAGGGACCCACTGGGCATAGTATGAAAAGAGTCCCAGGCACCGTTTGAGGGCCCTGGGACAATGAGGGAGAGGGAGTTCTGAGAGGGGGTGCATACGGTCCGGGTCGGGCCCCAGGACTCCGTTTTCCACGACATAGCCGAGGATGGCTAGTCTGGTCGTGCGGAAAATGCATTTCTCCATGTTGTAAGTGAGGTTGAGTTTCTGGGCCGTCTGGAAAAGTCGATGGAGGTTGACATCGTGGTCCTGCTGGTCATAGCCGCAGATGGTGACGTTATCCAAGTACGGAAACGTGGCCCGCAGCCCGTACTGGTCCACCATTCAGTCCATTGCTCGTTGGAACACCAAGACCCCGTTCGTGACGCCAAAGAGAACCCGGAGGAAATGGAAGAGGCGGCCATCGGCCTCGAACGCCGTGTAGTGGCGGTCCTCCTGGCGGATTGGGAGCTGGTGGTATGCAGACTTCAGATCCACCGTGGAGAAAGTACGATACTGGGCGATCTGATTCACCATGTCTGCAATCCTGGGGAGGGGGTACGCATCGAGGAGCGTAAACCGATTAATGGTCTGACTATAGTCCACGACAATGCAGAATTTTTCCCCGGTCTTGACGACCACCACCTGAGCTCTCCAGGGACTGTTACTGGCCTCTATGATCCCCTCACGTAGGAGCTTCCGGACCTCGGTTCTGATAAACACCCTGTCCTGCAGGCTGTACCGCCTGCTGCGAGTGGCTACGGGTTTACAGTCCGGAGTGAGATTGGCAAAGAGTGGAGGGGGGGGGGAGAGAAGATTCGCAGCGTGGCTAGGCTGCAGATGGTGAGTGGGGGTAGGGGTCCGCCGAAGCTGAGGGTGAGACTTTTGAGGTTACACTGGAAGTCGAGTCCCAGTAAGAGTGGGGCGCAGAGTTCGAGCAGGACATATAGTTGAAAATTAGAGTAGCTAGTGCCTTGGATCGTTAGGGTAGCGACGGTGCGCCCTTGGAGGTGAACAGAGTGGGAGCCCGAAGCAAGGGAGATAGTTTGCCGTGCAGGAAAAACAGGGAGCGAACAGCGTCTTACCAGATCTGGGTGTACGAAGCTCTCGGTGCTCCCGGAGTCAAAGAGGCACGGTGTACTGTACCTGTTGATTTTAACGGTCATCATGGAGTTGCGCAGGTGTTTTGGACGCGACTGGTCCAACGTGACCGCGCTGAGTTGTGGGTAGTCGGCGGCTCGATCAGCTGTGCTGGAGTGGCCCCGTGATGAATGCCCGCTGAGGTCGCAGTCTTCGATCTGGGTTGCTGAGTTTGGAGAGGATGGAGCCCAAGATGGCCGCCCTGTGGATCGCACGTGGTGGGCGGCGAGGAAGATGGCGTCCAAGATGGCGGCCCCCATGAGTCGCACGTGGCCGGCCGCATGGTGGGGACTTGCCAAGATGGCGGCCCCCATAGGTCGCACGTGGTGGGTGGGGGTGGAATCGGAGTACAGGCCACGGCGTTACGGGGCCTGCGAGCCTGCAAATTCAGGGAGCGAGTGCTCTCGGCTGCGGGAGGGTTTGAGGCTGGAGCTTTCTTCGCCAGACATACTCTGGCATAGTGTCCTTTGCGACCGCAGGTCGCGTTGCGGGCCAGGCAGTGCTGCCGCGGGTGCTGGGGCTGGCCACAAAAGTGGCAGGCTGGAGTAGCATAGTGGCTGGGTGGCCACGCGGTGCAGGCCTGGGGTAGTCGCTGGTCGGGGGCCCATGACGGGGTCGCGGAGTCCTTGGGGAACGAGGTGAGGCTGCGGAACGAGACCTCCATAGTAGTGGCGAGTTCTACAGTGTCTTCTAAGTTTTGGGCCCCCTTCTCAAGCAACCGCTGGCGCACGTAATTGTATCTGAGGCCTGCAACAAACACATCGCGGACAGCGAGTTCCCTATGTTCTGCAGCATTTACAGCTTGGTAATTACAGTCCCGGGATAAGGTTTTTAAGTCTCTTAGGAATTCTTCTAGCGATTCTGTGGGGCGCTGGCGGCGAGTAGTAAAAATGTGGCGCGCGTAGACCTCATTGACGAGCCTCACGTACATTCTGTCGAGTAGGGCCAGGGCCTCTGCATATGAGCCGGTACAATTAAGTTGAGTAGATATACGATGGCTCACCCTTACATGCAGTAGGCTGAGTTTCTGCTCCACTGTAGTTTCTGTAGTGCTTGCTTCAGCCAGGTAGGCCTTAAAACATCGGAGCCAGTGTGAAAGATTTCTTTCGCCTTTGCATCCTGTGGGTCGAGTTCCAGTCGATCAGGTTTGAGGGCTGATTCCATGGTCATTCATTACTGTTTCTTAAGACGATTAAATTGATGAGACCATCAATTCACACGACACGTGGTTAGAAGCGAACAGTGGTTTTAATCGTCTTACAACAGAGCCTGCCTGTGACGAGATGAACTCGAGATGAACTGGCAGGCAGGCTCACAACAGCAACCTTTATACTTTCGGTTAGGGGGAGGAGCCATGGGCAGAGCCATTGGCGGAGCCAAGGGTGGAGCTGGAGGAATTGGGACGGGGCCTGGAAGGGAAGCTATGCCAGAGAGGGCGGGGTCGGACGGGCGGAAGCGCGGGCTTTTTCCCGCGCTATGTCTGGAAAGGGGCAGGGCCGGTGCTGGAAGCGCTGGCTTTTTCCCCGCGCTGAGAGTGGAAGGAGTGGGGTCGGGGGGTGCGGGGAGAGCCCGTTGATGGACAGGATGGGGGGAGGGGAGATTTCCACACTGGGGGGGTCGATTGAACAGCGGGAGTAGCCGGGGTCAGCAGGAGTCGCTGACTCACGGGTGTGCAATGGGCGGAGCAATGCAGCTAGGGGGAAACCTGGCTGGGGGAGGGGGGCGGGGGGGGGGGGGGGGGGGGGGGGGGGGGGGCGGCGGAAGGGGGGGGGGAACCGGGTTGCTGCTGGAATGGCCATCGGGGGACCTGGAGTCTGTAGAGGAGGTCGAGGCGGGTGTCTGCCGCTGGGAGGAACGGGAAGTGCGGGGGGCGCGGGCACGTGGCTGGCCTAGGAAGGGTTATGGCTAGTCGACTGGGAAGGGGGGCGGGCTGCCCCCTGATCCGGCATATAACTTGGAACGCAAGAGGCCTGAACGGGCCGGTCAAACGGCCCGTGTGTTCGCGCACCTGAAGGGGCTAAAGGCAGATGTGGTTATGCTTCAAAAAACGCATTTACATGTGGCAGATCAGGTAAGGTTAAGAAAGGGGTGGGTAGGACAGGTGTTCCATTCGTGGCTGGATGCAAAAAATCGGGGGGTGGCGATATTGGTGGGGAAGCGGGTGTCGTTTGAGGCATTGAGCATCGTCACAGACAACGGAGGTAGGTATGTGATGGTGAGTGGTAAGCTGCAGGGGGTACGGGTGGTTTTGGTAAATGTATATACCCCGAATTGGGATGATGCAGGGTTTATGCGGCGCATGTTGGGCCGGATCCCGGACTTAGAGACGGGGGTAATGGAGGTGGGGGGGGGGGGGGGGGGGGGGGGACTTCAACACGGTGCTGGATCAGGCATTAGATCGCTCTAGGTCTAAGACAGGCAGGAGGCCGGCGACGGCCAAGGTGCTGAGGGAGTTTATGGACCAAATTGGGGGGGGGTGGATCAGTGGAGGTTTGCGAGGCCGGGGGCCAGGGAATTATCATTCTTTTCCCATGTTCATAAGGCCTACTCTCGGATTGACTTTTTTGTAATGAGCCGGACGCTGATCCCGAGGGTAGAGGACACGGAGTACTAGGCGATAGACATCTCTGACCATACCCCACATTGGGTGGTCCTCGGGCTTGGGGAGGAGAAGGACCAGCGCCCGCTGTGGTGCTTGGAGGTGGGGCTGTTGGCGGACGAAGAGGTTAGCGGGCGGGTCCGGGGGTGTATAGAGAGGTACCTGGAGGCCAATGATAACGGGGAGGTGCAAGTAGGGGTGGTTTGGGAGGCATTGAAGGCGGTGGTCAGGGGAGAGCTGATCTTCATCAGGGCCCATAAAGGAGGAAAGGAGAGGAGAGAGAGGGAGAGGCTAGTGGGGAGATGGTAAGGGTAGATAGGAGGTACTCAGAGGCCCCTGAGGAGGAATTACTTAAGGAGCGGCATAGCCTCCAGGCCGATTTTGACTTGTTGACCTCCAGGAAGGCGGAGGTGTAGTGGGGGAAGGCGCAAGTATGAGTATGGCGAGAAGGCCAGCCGGATGTTGACACACCAGCTCCGGAAGCGGGAGGCAGCGAGGGAGATTGGGGGAGTGAGGAAAGGAGGGGGGAGCATGGTGCGAAGTGCGGTGGGTATCAACCGGGTCTTCAGGGACTTCTATGAGGGACTGTATCGGTCTGAGCCCCCATCGGAGGAGGGGGGGATGGGTCGCTTTTTGGACCGGCTAAGGTTCCTGAGGGTAGAGGAGGAGCAGGTGACAGGGCTGGGGGCGCCGATTGGGTTGGAGGAACTGGTCAAGGGACTAGGGAGCATGCAGGCAGGGAAGGCACCAGGGCCAGATTGGTTCCCAGTGGAATTCTACAGGAAATACGTGGACCTGTTGGGCCCGCTGCTGGTTAGGACTTTCAACGAGGCAAGGAAGGGGAGGACCTGCCCCCAACGATGTCTAGGGCACTGATCTCTCTAATTTTGAAGCGGGACAAGGACCCTTTACAGTGTGGGTCGTATAGGCCGATTTCACTTCTCAATGTGGATGCAAAACTGCTGGCAAAGATACTGGCCATGAGGATTGAGGACTGTGTCCCGGGGGTTATACACGAGGATCAGACGGGTTTTGTGAAAGGGAGGCAGATGAATACCAACGTACGTAGGCTCCTGAATGTAATTATGATGCCGGCGGTGGAGGGGGAGGCGGAGGTAGTGGTAGCTATGGACGCAGAGAAGGCCTTCGATAGGGTGGAGTGGGGGGTACCTGTGGGAGGTGTTGAGGAGGTTTGGGGAGGGGTTCGTCAGCTGGGTGAGACTGCTGTACGAGGCCCCGGTGGCATGTGTGGCCACGAACAGGAGGTCGGAATATTTCCGGCTATACCGAGGAACGAGGCAGGGGTGTCCTTTATCCCCCCTGCTCTTTGCGCTGGCGATTGAGTCCCTGGCCATGGCTTTGAGGGAGTCTAGGAATTGGAGGGGGCTGGTGCGTGTGGCGGACCCGGTGACGGGAATGCCGGAGTTGTTGAGGATCCTCAGGGAGTTTGGGGATTTCTCCGGGTATAAGCTTAATATGGAGGAAGAGTGAGCTGTTTGTGGTGCAGCCGGGAGACCAGGAGAGGGGGATTGGTGAGTTTCCGCTAAAAAAGGCAGAGAGGAGTTTTAGATACCTGGAGGTGCAGGTGGCTAGAAGCTGGGGGGCCCTGCATAAGCTCAACTTAATGAGGCTGGTGGAGCAAATGGAGGAGGAGTTCAGAAGGTGGGATATGCTGCCGCTCTCCCTGGCGGGTAGGGCAGTCCATTAAAATGACGGTGCTCCTGAGGTTTCTGTTTTTGTTTCAGTGCCTCCCCATCCTGATCCCCAAAACCTTTTTTAAGAGGGTTAACAGGAGTATTATGGGGTTCATGTGGGCTAAAAAGACCCCAAGGGTGAGAAGGGTGTTTCTGGAGCGGAGCAGAGATGGGGGGGCTGGCGTTGCCTAACCTCTGCGGGTATTACTGGGCTGCCAACGTGGCGATGGTACGCAAGTGGGTAATGGATGGGGAGGGGGCGGCATGGAAGAGGTTGGAGATGGCGTCCTGTGTGGGCACGAGCCTGGGGGCGCTGGTGACGGCACCGCTGCCACTCCCTCCGATGAGTACACTACGAGCCCGGAGGTGGCGGCGACCCTCAAAATCTGGGGGCATTGGAGCGTCACAGGGAGGAGGTGGGGGCCTCGGTGTGGTCCCTGATAGGAGAGAACCATCAGTTTGTCCCGAGGAAAATGGATGGGGGGTTCCGGAGCTGGTATAGGGTGGGTATTAGGAGGATTGGGGACCTGTTCATCGACGGGAAGTTAGCGAGCCGTAGGAAACTGGAGGAAAAATTTGGGCTCCCCCCCCCCCCCGGAAATATCTTCAGATATATGCAAGTAAGGGCGTTCGTTAGGCGTCAGGTAGTGGAGTTCCCGCTGCTGCCGGCACGCAGGGTTCAGGATAGGGTGCGGGTTGGAGAAGGTAGGATTTCGGCAATTTATCAGGTGATGCAGGAGGAGGAGGAGGCCTCGGTGGAGGAGTTAAAAGGTAAGTGGGAGGAGGAACTGGGGGAGGAGATCGATAAGGGTACGTGGACGGCTGCCTTGGGAAGAGTAAATTCTTCCTCCTCTTGCGCTAAGCTCAGCCTTATACAATTTAACGTGTTGCACAGGGCGCATATGACCGGGGCAAGGCTGAGCCGGTTTTTTGGGAGTGAGGATAGATGTGTGAGGTATTCGGAGGGTCCAGCAAACCATACCCACGTGTTCTGGGCATGCCCAGCGTTAGAGGAGTTCTGGAGGGGCGTAGTGAGGATGGTGTCAAGGGTGGTGAATTCCAGGGTTAAGCCGGGCTGGGGGCTCGCAATATTTGGGTTGTCGGATGAGCCGGGAGTGCAGGAGGCGAAAGAGGCCGGTATTCTGGCCTTTGCGTCCCTGGTAGCCTGGCGAAGGATTCTGCTTCAGTGAAAGGATGCGAGGCCCCCAAGCATGGAATCCTGGATTAACGACATGGCAGGGTTTATTAAATTGGAGAAGGTGAAATTTGCCTTAAGGGGATCTGTGCAAGGGTTCTTCAGGCGGTGGCAGCCGTTCCTAGACTTCCTGGCGGAGCATTAGGAATGGGTCAGTAGCAGCAGCAACCCTGGGGGGGGGGGGGGGGGGGTTATGTTCATGTTTGGTTGGAGATTTACTATTGTTTATTGGTTAACGTTGATTTGTTTATTTATTTTTGTTGTTTAATTTTTTCTTTAAAGGGGCGGGGGGGTATTTATAATGTAAAAATTTTGAATAAAAATAATTTTTAAAAAAAAGCCATCGGACAGTTGCAGTTCCAAAATGTAGCTCAACACTGCTGTTGCAAAAATCTGATTTCATAATTCATGTCTCGGAAATAAAACTTGTAGTTTGGGGATTTAATTTTTTTTGAAATGTAGATAAATAGAAATCTTGATTGATAAACTGGAAAGCATCTAAAATAATTGCAAACCAACCAGACCTGGAATAGTTACAGTTCAAAGGATAACCTGTAGTTATTAAATAAGGTCAGAGTTGGAAGTGGGGCACTAAGGGCGGCACGGCAGCACAAGGGTGCCATGGTGGCACAGTGGTTAGCACTGCTGCCTCACAGCGCAAGAGACCCGGGTTAAATTCCAGCCTTGGGTCACTGCCTATGTGGAGTTTGCACGTTCTCCCTGTGTCTGCATGGGTTTTCTCCAGGTGCTCCGGTTTCCTACAACAGTCCAAAGATGTGCAGGTTAGGTGGATTCGCCATGTTAAATTGCCCCTTAGTGTCTAGGGATGTGCAGGTTAAGTGATGGGAATAAGGGGGACCGGACATGGGTAGCGTGCTCATTCGAAGGGTTGGTGGTTGAAGGGACCAAATTGCCTACTTCTGCACTGCAGGGATTCTATTCTATGACACCCAAATAATGGATGACCCATCTTTTAGCTTTTGGAAGGAACAGGATGTCTGCACTTATTTCAATAAAGAATTTAAATTATTCTTGTAGTCTCCAAATCAACAAAGTTAACAGCAACTTCTAAACAGGGGGATTTCTTGGTGGAACTAGTTTGGAAAAAGGCTTGTTATATTCATTTTAAAAATTAATTCATGCGATGTGGGTGATGTTGGATAGGCCAGCATTTATTGCCTAGTTACCTGAAGAAGGTAGTGATGGGCGGCACAGCGAAATGAAAAGTGGGGCAGTGGTTAACACTGCTGCCTCACGGTGCCGAGAATCCGGGCTCAATCCCGGCCCCGGGTCATTGTCCATGTGGAGTTTGCACATTCTCTCCATGTCTGCATGGGGCTCAACCCCACAATCAAAAGATGTGCAGAGTAGGTGGACTGGCCACACCAAATTGCCCCTTAATTGGGTAAAAACATTATAATTGGGTACTTTAAATTTATTTTTTAAAAAGGTGATGAGCTGCCTTCTTGAACTGCTGCAATCCATGTGACACAGGTACACTCACAGTGGTGTTAGGGAAGGAGTTTCAGGACTTTGACCCAGCGACAGTGAAGGAATGGTGATAGATTTCCAAGTCAGGATGGTGAGTGGCTTGGAGGGGAACTTCCAGGCGGTGGGGCTCCCATATATCTGCTGCCCCTTGTCCTTCTAGATCAGTGTTCTCCAAAGCCGGGGCCGCGACCCGCGGGTGGGTCGCGGGCCGGTGTCGGGAGGGTCGCGAAGCCGTTGTCCGCAACACTCCCGATTGCGCAAATCCCCGCGTAGCAACTGGCTTTTCATAACGCCGGCTGCAAGCGCCCGCGAAAATGTCCAAAAAAATATTCGGCCCATTGCGCATGCACACACGATGATCGGCACGCATGCGCATTCCGCGAACATGTTAAAAAATCTGGCCACGTTGCACGATAATCGGCACGCATACGCAGTGCGGCCGCTATTTTTTATTTTTTTTTTAAACGGTTTCAGCTTTTTGTTTTACAAGTTCTGTTGTGCTTTTTATTCATTTATTTTATTCATTTAATTTTTATTTTTTTCATTTATTTTATTCATTTTATTTTTTCTTTACAAGTTCGGTGGGGGTTTTATTCATTTTTTTTCATTTATTTTATTCATTTTTTTTTACAAGTTCGGGGGGGGGGGGTTTATTCATTTTTTTCATTTATTTAACTCATTTAATATATTTATTTTTTCTTTACAAGTTCGGTGGGGGGGGGGGGGGGTTATTTGATAAAAATTTTTACAGGAAAAAAATTCAGAACTTTGAACAGATGGAGACTCCATACTTTCCGACACCTTCATCCAACAGGTTCCATTGGAGGAGCGTGTACGAGGGCCAAAGGGACCCAAAACCATTTCCTCCATTTTTATCAGCAGCAAACAAGGCAAGAGAAAATGTTGCGTCGCGCAGGTCGGCCGCCGTGGATCGCGCAGGTCGGCCGGCGTGGGTCGCGAAGGTCGGCCGGTTGGTAAAAATGGGTCCCTGCAGAAAAAGTTTGAAGAACACTGTTCTAAATGATTGTGGTCATGGGTTTGGAAGGTGCTTTCCAAGGAGCCTTGGTGAGTTCCTACAGCACATGATACACATGATACCACAGAATTTCCAGGAACCTCCAGGATTTTGATAGCGGAGGGTTCAGTAATGGTAATGCCATTAAATGTCGGAGCGATAGTTAGATTCTCTCCTGTTGGAGGTGGTCACTGCCTGGCACTTGTGTGGCAAGGATGTTACTTGCCACTTGTCAGCCCAAGCCTGGATATTGTCCAGATCTTGTTGCATTCGCTTCAGTATCTGAGGAGTAGTGAATGGTGCTGAACATTGTGCAGTCATCAGTGAACATAATAATAATCTTTATTATTGTCACAAGTAGGCTTACATTAACACTGCAATGAAGTTACTGTGAAAATCCCCTAGTCGCCGCACTCCGACGCCTGTTCGGGTACACGGAGGCAGAATTCAGAATGCCCAATTCACCTAACAAGCACGTCTTTCGGGACTTGTGGAAGGAAACCGGGGCACCCGGAGGAAACCCACAAAGACACGGGGAGAACGTGCAGACTCTGCACAGACAGTGACCCAAGTCGCGAATCAAACCTGGGACCCTGGTCCTGTGAAGCAACCATGTAAACTACTCTGCTACTGTGCCGCCTGCCTCCAAGTCTGACCTTTGATGGAAGGTAATTGATGAAGCAGCTGAAGATGGTTGGACCTAGGACATAGCCCTTGAAAGCCAGGGGGATTTCTGATGTGGAATCACTAGGAAAGAGTGCAATTAGAGCCCAAGCTCGGGCTGAGGCATCCAAATTTGTACAGTCTTCCAGGAACATTGAAGGGTCGCTTGGCCAAATGCCAATGGAATTATCCTTAGGTAATCCCACATCTCAAAGAACAGCTGAAACACTGAGGGGCAAATCAAGAGTGAATTCTGGAGAGCTGTGGAAAACTTTGGTTTGATCCTAGGGGAAGTGAATGAATCCTCATGATTCTTGGAAATAAGGGAACTCTTGGATAGAAGTGAAAAGTAGGAAGGAGTAAAACCTAAGTTTTGTAGACTATAGTGTTCATTTAGTATTGCCTGATCTGTTCAATTTCTTTTTTTTGACAAACATTTTATTAAGGCATTCATGGTTTTATAACAACAAAACATACAAATACAAATGTAAACATAATTCAGTACGGAACACCCCTTCAACCAACCATACCCCACCAACATAGCTTATACACACAATTTCCAAAGTCCCTGCATCTCCTCTAGCTGATCCCGCCGAAACTGAACTAAACTAAATAACTCCCCCTACCCCCCTCATCCCCAACCCAAAATAAAGTTCCTGGCCCTCATAAGTGACCCTCAAATGCGCTGGGTACACCATGCCGAACCTCACCCCCTTCTTAAAGAGGGCTGATTTCACCTTATTGAAACTCACCCTTCTTTTGACCAGTTCCACACCCAAGTCCTGGGTGCTCGTTTATGCAGCTCCTCGTCTGCCTGGCCCACCTCAAGATCTGTTCCTTGTCCAGGAACCGGTGCATTCATACCGCCATCGCCCACAGCGGCTCATTCCTCAACGGCTTCTTCATCAGCGCTCTGTACACCCTATGCACCTCCAAGGGTCGAACAAACACATCTTCGCCCAGCAGCTTCTCAAACATACGCGCCACATATGTCCCTGCATCCGATCCCTCGCTGCCCACCCGAAGGCCAACAATCCTCAGGTTTTGCCTGCGCAATCTGTTCTCCAAATCCTCCACTTTCTCTTGCAGCCTCTTCTGGTGGTACTTCATCAGCTCCATCTCCACCGCCATCGCGGCTAGCTGCTCATCGTGCCCAGCAACCACCTCTTCCACCTCCTGGATCGCCTGGCCCTGGGCTTCCAATCTCTGCTCCACACGATCAATCCCCGTCTTAATCGGATCCAGGTATTCCTTTCTTTGCTGAGCAAAGCTCTCCTGGAGGCAGACCACCAGCTGCTCCGTTGACCACTGGGCCGGCAGTTTCTGTCCCTGACCCTCCGCCGTATTTTCCTGTGCTGCAGACTCCACTCCAGTCTTTGACCAACGATCTCTCCTTTTCAGACCACTTCTGGTCCACAAATCCATACACTGCTGGGGAATCCTTCTCCCCTACATTGCCAGTCTCCTGTTTTGTCGATTAAATTCACCATAAATCGGGGAAAAAGGTCCTAAAGATCCACCACAAGTGGGAGCTACCAAATAAGCGACCATACACCGGAAGTCCGATCTGTTCAATTTCTTTATAAAGTTTTTTTTAAAGTGAAATGTGAAATTTTGTGTGTAGTTCTTTCAGATAATAATAGGGAGTTTGAATTTCTCTTTCGAGCGCTAACTTTCTTTACGGAAATCATAGCCTTCTTAAAGGAAATTATGGATAGGCAATAAATACATTGTCAGCAATGCCCGCATCACATGAATTAATAAATTTAAAAATAGTCCAACTTCTTTCCTTCAACATTAAATGGCATTACCATTGTTGAATTCACCACCATCGACCCCCTGGTGGTTGTTATGGCCCAGAAACTCAAATGGACCAGTTATATAAATACCGTAATTAGTGAAGCAACTCAGAAGCTGGGTAATTTTGCGGTGAGTGGCTCACCTTCTGACTGAAGGCAAAAAATGATGGAAAGGTGGGTGCTGTAGTGAAAATGAAAATCACTGAACAATTAATGACTCTAAACCCATTATTATTACAACCATCCTGGCATCATGCTACTTTGGTTTACTGCCAAAGTCTGTCTGCAAGATGCTAAATAACAATAATCCAACAACTCGCTTATTAAGTTTTAAGCTCAATACCAACTGAGCTTACATATATGTATATGTGTGGTCTCTTTTGGGTGGTTTGATACTACCCCTACATGTATGGGAAATACAGATAATCGCAGATATGAATTGGTGGGAAATAGTTAATAATCATGAAAATTTATGTTAATAATCATGTTTCGAGGTGTTAGCTGGGTACCCAAACATTTACATATCAATGGAGTGTTTTGCAGTATATAACATTCACACTTTATGAAACTGTTTACAGGACAACACGTAAGCAACCAGAGCAACCCAAATCCAATCACGCCTTTCCCATTCCCCACCATGGGTTCTGGGGTTGCAAATTGCTATATTGTCACGGGTGTGCTCTTGTGTTGGGGAGGAATCAACATCCAAGGATCTCACAACTGATCACTATCCAATGACCCCCTTTTCGGAAAATGAGGTGTGGGTGTTCAGACAGGTCCAATTGGTTGCCGCCATTCACTGTCACGATAGGTTGAGTGAAGTAGTGGATGGCAATTGGGGCCTCACGGTAGCATGGTGGTTAGCATCAATGCCTCACAGCTCCAGGGTCCCAGGTTCGATTCCCGGCTGGGTCACTGTCTGTCTGTGTGGAGTCTGCACGTCCTCCCTGTGTGTGCGTGGGTTTCCTCCGGGTGCTCCGGTTTCCTCCCACAGTCCAAAGATGTGCGGGTTAGGTGGATTGGCCATGCTAAATTGCCCGTAGTGTAAGGTTAATGGGGGGGATTGTTGGGTTATATGGGTTATACGGGTTACGTTTAAGCAGGGTGATCATTGCTCGGCACAACATCGAGGGCCGAAGGGCCTGTTCTGTGCTGTACTGTTCTAATTCTAATTGTGCCCACGGAACCATACAAATGGCAAACTTGGAGAAATTTAGGTAGGAGGTAGCCTGTTCTTTCTGGAACCAATATACAACGTATTTTAGACACCAATTTAGTTGGCAAGGTTACATTTGATATTTGATACCTTAAATTTAAGCATATTAGATTAATTGTATTTTGCCTCATATTAGTGGTGAGCTGAAAGGTCCTGGCACTTATCAGATGGTCAATGGCTGACAGAATGCAGAGGGTCTGGATAGACTGACAGAAAGCAGATACGTGTGTCCTTTTCTGGCTAGCGAACTGTAACTGGCAGAGTGCCGCAGAGGTCAGTCCTCAACTGTTTACAATTTATATAAATGATTTGCAATCAGGAACAAAGTTTAATATAGCAAAATTTCTATAATGATACTAAAATAGGTGGGAAAGCAGGCAGTTAAGCGGAGATAAAGATTTTAGAGACAGATATTGATAGGCTAACAGATTGGGCCATAGAGCGGCACAATAGCACAGTGGTTAGCACTGCTGCTTCACAGCACCATGGGCATGGCTCGATTCCTGGCTTGGGTCATTGTCTGTGCAGAGCCTGCACATTCTCCCCGTGTCTGCGTGGGTTGCCTTCGGGTGCTCCGGTTTCCTCTCACAAGTCCCAAAAGATGTGCTTGTTAGGTGAATTGGACATTTTGAATTCTCCCTTATCTATCCGAACAGGTGCCAGAGTGTGGCACCTAGGAAATGTTCACAATAACTTCATTGCAGTGTTAATGTAAGCCTACTTGTGACACTAATAACGATTATTTAGATTTAGAATTTAGAACAATACAGCACAGAACAGGCCCTTCGGCCCTCGATGTTGTGCCGAGCAATGATCACCCCACTCAAACTCACGTATCCACCTTACACCCGTAACCCAACAACTCCCCCTTAACCTTACTTTTTAGGACACTACGGGCAATTTAGCATGGCCAATCCACCTAACCCGCACATCTTTGGACTGTGGGAGGAAACCGGAGCACCCGGAGGAAACCCACGCACACACGGGGAGGACATGCAGACTCCGCACAGACAGTGACCCAGCCGGGAACCGAACCTGGGACCCTGGAGCTGTGAAGCATTGATGCTAACCACTCTGCTACCATGCTGCCCCCAAATTATTATTATTATAAATTTGGCAGATGGAGATTAGTGTGAGGTTATCGATTTTGGCCGAATAAATAGAAGGCAAATTACCAAATGGAAAACGGATTCAAGATGTGCCTGGTCAGAGGGATCTGGGCATCTTTGTTCATGAATCACAGGAAATCGGTATGCAGGTACAGCATGTAATTAAAAAGACAAATGGAATGTTAGCATTTATTGCAAAGGACTGGAGTATAAAAGTAGAGAAATGTTGTTGTAATTGGTCAGACCATACCTGGAGTATTGTGTTCAGTTTTGGTCTGTTTTAGTGAACAGTTGGAGGCTTTTTCCCAGGGCGGAAATGACAATTACAAGGGGGTACAAGTTCAAGGTGAGGGGGGGAAAGTTTCAGTGGAGATGTTCAGGGGAAGATTTTTTTTCACACGTCCAAAGATGGATGGTGGTGCCCTGAAATGCACTGCTAAGTGAGGTGGTTGAGGCAAATACGTTAGCAACTGTCTTGGGTCTGGATAGACACATGAACAGATGGGGTATAGAAGGAAACAGGTGGTTAGTCGAGATAGGACATGTAATCAGCACAGGCTTGGAGGGCTGAAGGGCCTGTTTCTGTGCTGTATTGTTCTTTGACGAGAGGGGATCTGATTGAGGTGTGTAAAATACTAAATGAGAGCGATAAAGTAAACGTAGACCAAATGTTCCGCCTTGTGGGGAAATCAAGAACGAGAGGCAGTAGAATTAGAACTGAGATCAGGAGGAACTATTTACCACAGAGCGTGTGGAGAATTTGTGGAATTTGCTGCCCCATAGTGCGATGGAGTCATTAAATGGTTTCAAGAGATAGATATATTTCTGATAAAAATGGGTTAAAAAGACATGGGCAACTGGTGGGGTGGGGAATTTGAGACCAGGAAGAGATTAGCCATGAATGGCGGAGCAGGCTCGGGGGGCTGAATGGCCTACTTCTGCTCCTAATTTCTATGTTCCTATGATCACAGAATCCCTACAGTGCAAAGAATATCTCTAGTGCAAAGGGAGCTATTTGGCCCATCAGGTCCACACCAGGCCCAATCCTTTGCCCTATCTCTGTAACCCCACCTAACCTGCACATCTTTGGACACTAAGAAGCCATTTAGCATGGCCAGTCGTGTACATCTCTGGACTGTGGGAAGAAACCAGAGCACCCGGAGGAAATCCACGCAGACACGGGGAGAACATGCAAACTCCAGTCACCCAAGGACGGAATTGAACCCGGGTCCCTGGCGTTGTGAGGCGGCAGTGCTAACCACTGTGACACCTGACCAATACACCTAATGGTCCATTAATAAAGTAATTGTTCTGTTGCTGCTAACTGTTGGTGCCAAGCACCAATCTGCATGACACAGTATGTAAACTGTTCCCGCAATGGTTTTGTGATGCAGCCTCCTCCCCCAAGTCCTCTTCCTCTGCTCTTTTACCTCTACCAGCGGATAGGCAATCTCGTTGTACAGTTGCTCCGTGGTGCTCTCTATGTAATAGACACCGTCGAAAGTGAACTGTTTAGGCGGCTCCCCGAGGACCCCGGGTTTCTGGATGAAGCACTGGCCGCGGGCAGCGTCCATAGACACCACCACCTTACAGTTCAGGTCCTTCTCGCGGCTGTTGCTGGGTCTGCAGCGAACCACCACGCGCACCGTCTCCAGGGCCATCCCGCGCCCGGTTGCATACGACTTTAGATTTACCCCCCCCAACCACCCCCCTTAATTAACCCTTACAGGCTTCCCATCCCGGCGATTCTCCACCAATCCCGGGACCGGGTTCCGGGAGCCCAAGCGTCGGTTGCCTCGGCAACAGTCTGGGACCCCTGACGATGCCAGCTTCCGGTCGATCGCAGGTCACTTCCGGTCCCGTCGCTTGCCAACCGTTGCCATGGAGTCCGGGCAGCAGGCCCATCAGTCAGAGAGTTCAGCGATGCTCCTTCTTCATGAGATGCCCAGATAGTTTAGCCTTTTCGAGTCTGTATATTAACAAATGTGAGTAGGCTATCTAATATCAACACTGGGCAAATTTTCACTGTTTAAGACTTTTGTACAGCTATGCTGTCGAGACTAGGGTGGCATTGTGGAGGAGCACCAAGAGAGGCACAGGCGCTAAAGGAATTCACAAGGGTCAGTAAATAATTCCTGTTTGCATTGAGGTGGAGGAAGATTTTCGCAACTAGGAATCAAAACTCCCTGGCTAATGCTGTGGGGTTATGGGTTCAAGTCCCACCACAGGCACTGGTGAAATTTTAATTTAGTTAATAAATCTGGAATTAAATTGCTAGTCTCAGAAATAAAGACCATGGAAGTAGTGTCAGTTCTTGTAAAAACGCATCTGGTTCACTCATGCCCTTCAAGGGATGAAATCTGCCATCTTTATTGTTATGGTACCTGGATCAGACCCCAATTTATATTAGGAAACCAGATGAGGTCCCAAGAATCTTTTAATTAGTAAATTATGAGGAAAGGATATTTCGCCCCAGGAGTGATTCTACTAGCAACCTAAGGATCTTTTGATATTTAAAAAAAAATCTTTATTATCACACAGAATTTACCCCATTAATATCCAATAAAAACAGCTCTTCAGTTAACAGTTAAACAGTTCTAACAAAAATAAAGAAAGGTATTTGAGCTTACTTTCCCATCTACTTCTAAATTTTCAATTAAGCAAAATCCACACAGGCCAAATGTCACCTATTAATACAGTTAACTCTCAGAGGCTTACAAATGTATGCACAAAGTCCTTGGGAGAGAAGCTTTCAGAAGTCAGTCTGAGAAACACCTTGATGCATGATCAATTGTACAAAGACTCAGATTGGGTACAACTGTGGCTTTATTGCAGTAAGATGCGTAACCTCCTACAGCAGCTGGCGAAATGGCATGCATAGAGGACATGCATATTTATACTCCTCTTCCTGGGCGGAGCCAGCAGGCAGAGGCTACCGGCGAACCTGTAATACAGGTCCTACCTTACATCACCTAATGCAGGTGCAACAGTGGTTTACCACACCCCCTGTTAAAAATGAGTCGGGCGGGGGTGGTGTAGAACTATATACAGTAGTGAAAATTATGTGCAGTGTTTTATTAGAAGAGAAAAAAAAATGTCTTTTTAAAGTCCGGTGCCAGTTAGAGGTTTAACCAGTCTGGTGCCTTGACGTTCCGCTGGGAGCGACATAACGGTGGCGGCGATGTCGATGCTGACGTTGTCGTTGCCGTCCTGATGTCAGGTGACTCCGGGAGCGTGCCGAAATCCTCTTCATCCTCTTGTGTGGGAAGGAGGGATGGTCCTGGTGGGGTTAATATTGGAAGTGTGGATGGGTGGAACCTGCTGGTGCCAGGTCCCTGAGGGAGACAGTATCTTGGCGGCCGTCGGGGTAGGCCACATAGGCATACTGGGAGTTGGCATAGAGCAAGTGTACCCTGTCCACCAACGGGTCCGTCTTGTGGAGTTGGACGTGCTTACGGAGCAGGACCGGTCCTGGAGCTGTGAGCCAATTCGGGAGCGACACCCCGGATGTGGACTTCCTAGGGAAGGCAAAAAGACGTTCATGGGGTGTGTTATTCGTAGCAGTGCACAGTAGTGACCGGATGGAGTGGAGTGCATCAGGGAGGACCTCCTGCCAGCGAGAGGCTGGGTGGTTCCTGGACCATAGGTCCAGCTGGACGGCCCTCCAAACCGTCCCGTTCTCCCTCTCTACCTGCCCGGTTCCCCGGGGGTTGCAGCTGGTCGTCCTGCTGGAGGCGATACCCCTGCTGAGCAGGAACTGACGCAGCTCATCACTCATGAATGAGGATCCCCTGTCACTGTGGATGTAGGCGGGGAAACCGAACAGAGCAAAGATTGTGTTGAGGGCCTTGATGACGGTGACAGACGTCATATCGGGGCATGGGATGGTGAAGGGGAATCTGGAGTACTCATCGACCACACTGAGAATATACGTGTTTCGGTCGGTGGAGGGGAGGGGCCCTTTGAAATCCGCGCTGAGGCATTCAAAGGGGCTGGAGGCCTTCACCAGGCACGCACGGTCCGGCCGGTAGAAGTGCGGCTTGCACTGCGCACAGACCAGGCAGTCCCTGGTGACTGTCCGTACTTCCTCGACGGAGTAGGGCAGATTGCGAGCCTTGACAAGGTGGTACAACCGTGTGACCCCCGGGTGACAAAGGCTGTCGTGTAGGACCCGGAGTCGGTCTACTTGTACGCTGGCACATGTACCTCGGGATAGGGCGTCGGGGGCTTGTTGAGTTTGCCGGGGCGATACAAAATCTCATAGTTATAGGAGGAGAGCTCGATTCTCCACCGCAAGATTTTATCATTTTTGATCTTGCCCCGCGGCGTGTTAAACATGAAGGCTACCGACCGTTGATCAGTGAGGAGAGTGAATCTCCTGCCGGCCAGGTAATGCCTCCAATGCCGCAAGGCTTCAACGATAGCTTGGGCCTCCTTTTCGACGGACGAGTGCCGAATCTCTGAGGCATAAAGGGTGTGGGAAAAGAATGCCACGGGTCTGCCTGCCTGATTGAGGGTGGCGGCAAGTGCGATGTTTGATGTGTTGCTTTCTACTTGGAAGGGCAGTGTCTCGTCTACTGCGTGCATCCTGGCCTTGGCTATGTCTATTCTGATACGGGTGAAGGCGTGTTGCGCCTCGGCCGTAAGGGGAAAATGGGTGGACTGAATGAGTGGGCGGGCCTTGTCCGCGTAGTTTGGGACCCACTGAACGTAGTACTGTGGTGAATGTGATTCACACGGGATTATAATCTGTATATATATGTGTCTATATTATAAGTGCAGTTGCACTACCTAACCACCAGGGGGAGTAGCTCTGGGAATGCTCGAGAGTTGTACTGGGCTTCTCCCTTGTCTCCGCCCAGGACTCCTCCCCCGGGAGCTGCTGTATAAAGATCTGTGCCACAGGGTCAGTCGGCCAGTTCACCGAAAGTTCAACGGCCAACAGGCTGGCTCTGTTGTAAGTATATTAAAACCGCTATTCTAATCCTACAAGCACGTGTCCGTAGAATTGTTGGTTCCAACAATTTAATATACTTAGGAAACAGTCGAAGAAAATCATGGAAGCAGCCCTCAAGCCCGGACACCTAGAACCCGACCCACAGGATGCAGAGGCTAAGGAAATTTTTTCCCACTGGCTGAGATGTTTTAAAGCCTACCTGGCAGAAGCCAGCACCGACGGAACAACGGAGGAACAAAAACGCAGCCTACTGCACGCGAGGGTAAGCCACAGAATCTCCACACAGCTAAATCCGGCCGGTTCTTACACCGCAGCGCTGGCGATATTGGACAAAATGTACGTTAGGCCCATTAACGAGGTTTATGCACGCCACGTGTTTACGACTCGCCGTTAGCGGCCTGCAGAAACGCTTGCTGAGTTTGTACGGGAATTGAACAATCTTTCCAATGACTGTAATTATCAAGCCGTTACCGCGGCTGAACATAGGGAGCTTGCTGTGCAGGACGTTTTCGTAGCGGGCCTTAGATCTAACTATGTGCGCCAAAGACTGCTAGAAAAGGGGGCCCAGGACTTAGACACTACTGTGGAGGCTGCTACCACTATGGAAGTCTCCTTCCGCAGCCTCACGTCATTTCCCGCGGACCCCGCGTCCTCATTGTGGACCCCCGACCAACAATCCCCCCAGGCCTGTGCCACACGGGCCCCCAGCTACCGCGCTGCCAAAGCCAGTTACTCTGCTGCCCCAGCCAACTACTCAGCTGCTCCAGCCAGCTACTCAGCTGCCCCAGCCTGCCATTTCTGTGGCCAAAGCCAGCACCCGCGGCAGCACTGCCCAGCCCGATCTGCGACCTGCAGCAGCTGCGGGAAGAAAGGCCACTATGCCAGAGTGTGCCTCGTGAAAAGGGCCCCAGTTTTTAACTCCCCTGCAGAGAGAACAAATCGCTCCCAACACCAGCGGGCCCGCGGGGCCCGAAACGCTGCAGCCTACGCCCCGACTCCGCCCCCTCCCGCCACATGCGATCCATGGGGGCCGCCATCTTGGCAAACCCCCATCATGCGGCCGGCCACGTGCGACTCATGGGGGCCGCTATCTTCCTCGCCGCTCACCACGTGCGATCCACGGGCCCCATCTGCATCGGCATGCTCAGAAAGCTCATCTGAAGAATACGACTTCCCCGGGCACTCACCACGCGGCCTGCAACTCAACGCAGTCACCCTAGATCAATCACGCCCCAATCACCTACGAAGTTCGATGGCGGAGGTCCAGATCAACGGGTACAGCACACCATGCCTCTTTGACTCCAGGAGCATCGAGAGTTTTATACATCCAGAGCTGGTAAGACGCTGTTCGCTTTCTATTTTTCCTGTGAGCCAAACTATTGCCCTCGCTTCGGGCTCCCACTCAGTCCAAATCCAAGGACGCACCGTCGCTACGCTCACAATTCGAGGCGCTAGTTATTCTAAATTTAAACTTTATGTCCTGCCTGACCTCTGCATGCCACTCTTATTAGGCCTGGATTTCCAGTGCAACCTCAAGAGCCTCACCCTCAGCTTCGGCGGGCCCCTGCCCCCACTCACTATCTGCAGCCTAGCCACGCTGTGCATCTCCCCCTCCTCTCTTCGCTAATCTCACTCCAGATTGCAAGCCAGTAGCTACTCGCAGCAGGCGATACAGCCTACAGGATAGGGTCATTATCCGATCGGAGGTCTGACAGCTGCTCAGTGAGGGGATCATAGAGTCCAGTAATAGTCCCTGGAGAGCTCAGGTGGTGGTCGTCAAGACCGGGGAAAAACTTTGCATGGTCGTCGACTATAGCCAGACCATAAATCGCTTTATGCTCCTAGACGCGTATCCCCTACCCAGAATTGCAGACATGGTTAATCAGATCGCCCAATATTGGCTATTTTCCACGGTGGATCTGAAGTCTGCATACCACCAGCTCCCAATCTGCCCGGAGGACCGCCACTACACGGCGTTCGAGGCCGATGGCCGCCTCTTCCATTTCCTCTGGGTTCCTTTCGGCGTCACTAACGGGGTTTCGCTGTTCCAACGAGCAATGGACTGAATGGTAGACCAGTACGGGATGCAGGCCACGTTTCCGTATCTGGACAATGTCACCATCTGCGGCTATGACCAGCAGGACCACGACGCCAACCTCCACCGTTTTCTCCAAATGGCACAGAAATTAAATGTCACTTATAACAAGGAGAAATGCGTTTTCCGCACAAACAGACTGGCCATCCTCGGCTACGTCGTGGAGAACAGAGTCCTGGGTCCAGACCCGGACCGCATGCGCTCCCTCTTAGAACTCCCCCTCCCTCATTGCCCCAAGGCCCTCAAACGGTGCTTGGGGTTCTTTTCATACTACGCCCAGTATGTCCCTCAATATGCGGACAAAGCCCGCCCACTCTTTAAGGCCACACGATTTCCCCTGTCTGCTGAGGCGCGCCAGGCCTTCAGCTGCATCAAGGAGGACATCGCCAAAGCAGCCATGCGGGCAGTGGATGAATCCACTCCCTTTCAGTTTGAGACCGACGCCTCAGAGGTAGCTCTAGCAGCCACTTTAAATCAGGCAGGGAGGCCCGTTGCATTTTTCTCCCGTACCCTATCCGCTTCAGAACTCCGACACTCCTCAGTCGAGAAGGAAGCACAAGCCATCGTGGAGGCTGTTCGTCACTGGAGGCACTACCTTGCAGGTAGGAGGTTCACTCTCATCACCGACCAACGATCGGTTGCCTTTATGTTTGACAATTCGCAAAGGGGCAAAATAAAAAATGATAAAGTCCTTCGGTGGAGGATCGAACTCTCCACCTATAGTTACGATCTTAAATATCGACCGGGGAAGCTCAACGAGCCCTCGGATGCCCTATCCCGCGGGACATGCGCCAGCGCGTAGATCAGCCGTCTGAAAGCCATCCACGTTGACCTCTGCCATCCAGGGCTCACCCGGCTCGCCCACTACATCAGAGCCCGAAACCTGCCTTTCTCCAACGAGGAGGTAAAAGCGGTCACCAGAGACTGCCCGATCTGTGCAGATTGCAAACCGCACTTCTATAGACCAGACAGGGCCCACCTGGTCAAGGCTTCGAGGCTCTTTGAACGCCTTGCGATCGATTTCAAAGGGCCACTCCCCTCCACTAACAAGAACATTTATTTCCTCAACATCATCGACGAGTTCTCCTGATTCCCTTTTGCCATTCCATGCCCTGATATGACCTCCCACACAGTCATTAGGGCCCTGCATAGTGTCTTCACCTTGTTCGGTTTCCCCAGCTACGTGCACAGCGACCGGGGTTCGTCCTTTATGAGCGACGAGCTGTGTCAGTACCTGCTCGACAAGGGCATCGCCTCGAGCAGGACTACCAGCTACAACCCCAGGGGGAACGGGCAGGTGGAGAGGGAGAACGCCTCACGGTAGCATGGTGGTTAGCATCAATGCTTTACAGCTCCAGGGTCCCAGGTTCGATTCCCGGCTGGGTCACTGTCTGTGTGGAGTCTGCACGTCCTCCCCGTGTGTGCGTGGGTTTCCTCCGGGTGCTCCGGTTTCCTCCCACAGTCCAAAGATGTGCGGGTTAGGTGGATTGGCCATGCTAAATTGCCCATAGTGTAAGGTTAATGGGGGGATTGTTGGGTTACGGGTATACGGGTTACGTGGATTTAAGTGGGGTGATCATTGCTCGGCACAACATCGAGGGCCGAAGGGCCTGTTCTGTGCTGTACTGTTCTATGTTCTATGTTCTAACGCGACGGTCTGGAAGACCGTCCTGCTGACCGTCCGGTCTAGAAAACTCCAAGTCTCCCAATGGCAAGAAGTCCTCCCAGATGTGCTCCACGCAATCAGATCCCTCCTCTGTACAGCTACAAATCAAACCCCTCACAAGCGACTCTTCATTTTTTCTAGGGGCACTACCACGGGAGTCTCACTTCCGGCGTGGCTGAGGACACCAGGCCTGGTCCCCCTGAGGAAGCACGTCAGGGGGCACAAAACTGACCCCCTTGTTAAAAAGGTGCGCCTCCTCCATTCCAATCCCCAGTACGCATTCGTGGAGTTCCCAGACGGTCGCTAGGACACAGTATCCCTTCGGGACCTGGCACCCGCTGGATCCAGCCCCCTCCCCACCCCCACCACCCGCACTGAGGAACCCCTTACCCCGTTCCCTATGCTACCACCCCCTCGCGCCCCCGATTCCGCAAGCTCACCCCACCGGTTCCACGCGCCAGAACCAGCCCACCCCCAGTCTCCGGTCGAGCCCAGAGGCGTATAAAGTTCGGACGAGACCCGCCCCGGAGTCTGCCATCGTACCCCAGCTCTCAACACCCACCCAGCCACCGCAAGAGGCTGCAACCTCGGTGCTCCACAGATCGAAAAGACCAATTCGTCCACCGGATAGACTAACTCTGTGAGCCACCACCCCCGCTGGACTCGATTTTTTTCACAGGGGGTGAATGTGATTCACACGAGATTATAATCTGTATATATATATATATATATATGTCTATATTGTAAGTGCAGTTGCACTACCTGACCGCCAGGGGGAGTAACTCTGGGAATGCTCGAGAGTTGTACTGGGCTTCTCCCTTGGCTCCGCCCAGGACTCCTCCCCCGGGAGCTGCTGTATAAAGATCAGTGCCACAGGGTCAGCCGGCCAGTTAACCGAAAGTTCAACGGCTAACAGGCTGGCTCTGTTGTAAATATATTAAAACCACTATTCTAATCCTACAAGCACGTGTCCGTAGAATTGTTGGTTCCAACAAGTACGAAAAGAACCCCAGGCAGCGTTTGAGGGCCTTGGGGCAGTGGGGAAGGGGGAGCACCATGAGGGGGTGCATGCGGTCGGGATTGGGCCCTAGAACTCCGTTCTGGACCACATAGCCGAGGATGGCTATGGGGGTCGTGCTGAACACACACTTCTTATTGTAGGTGAGGTTGAGGAGAGTGGCGGTGCGGAGGAATTTAGCAAGGTTGGCATCGTGGTCCTGCTGATCATGGCCGCAGATGGTGACATTGTCTAGGTACGGAAAAGTGGCCCGCAAACCGTACCGTTCGACCGTTCGGTCCATCTCCCTTTGGAAGACCGAGACCACGTTAGTGACACCAAAGGGAACACTGAGGAAGTGACAGAGACGACCGTCCGCCTCGAAGGCAGTGTATGGACAGTCCGATTTACGAATGGGGAGCTGGTTTTAGGCGGATTTTAGGTCAATCGTCGAGAAGACCCAGCACTGCGCAATCCGATTGACCATATCAGATATACGTGGGAGAGGGTACGCGTAGAGTTGCGTGTACCGATTGATGGTCTGGCTGTAGTCCACGACCATTCTATACTTCTCCCCAGTTTTACCGATGACCACTTGAGCTCTCCAGGGGCTGTTGCTGGCCTCGATGATACCCACCCGAAGCAGCCGCTGGACTTCGGACCTGATGACGGTCTTGTCCTGGGTGCTGTATCGTGTGCTCCTGGTGGCAACGGATTTGCAATCCGAAGTTAGATTGGCAAAGGGGGAGGGGGTGTCGAGCTTTAGGGTCGTGAGGCCGCACACAATAAGGGTGGTAGGGGCCTCCTGAATTTGAGGGTGAGGCTCTGGAGGTTGCACTGGAAATCCAGACCTAGTAATAGTGCAGCGCAGAGATTAGGAAGGACATAGAGGCGGAAGCCGCTGAATTCTACGCCCTGGACCGTGAGAGTGACCGTGCAAAACCTCCTGATCGGGATGGAATGGGATCCGGAGGCCAGGGAGATTCTTTGGTTGGCGGTGTGGACCCCGAGGGAGCAGAGCAGAGCCTTACTGTATCCGGGTGGATGAAGCTTTCGGTGCTCCCGGAGTCCAGCAGGCAAGAGGTCATGTGGCCGTTAATTTTCACCGTAGTCGAAGCGGTGGCCAGGTTGTGAGGCCGGGAATGGTTGAGCATCATCGAGGCAAGCTGCGGTTGATCATCACTGGTGTCAGAAGACAGAGAGCGTGCGGGGCCCCGGTTGTAGAATGTCGTCGACGTCCGTGCCCTGTGGGGAAGACAAGATGGCGGCGACTGAAGATCCTGCAGGGGACAAAATGGTGGCGCCCATGGGCCGCACGTTGCTGGAGCTGAACATGATGGCGGCGCCCATGGGCCGCACGTGGACTGAGGGGGGGAAGATGGCGGCGCCCACTGGCCGGTCATGGCCCCGGGGGGTGAAGATGGCGGCGCCCACTGGCTGCGCGTGGTCCCGGACGAAGATAGCGGTGCCCATTGTCAGGGGTGAGGGGGCGATCGCAGCGACTGCGCGGGCCTGGCACACTCCGGCGAAGTGGCCCTTTTTGCTGCAAGCCTTGCAAATGGCGGTGCGAGCCGGGCAGCGTTGGCGAGGGTGCTTCTGCTGGCCACAGAAGTAACATTGGGGACCCCCGGGGTGCGCGGATTGGCGTGTGGCCAGGCGTATTGGCTGGGTAAGGCCCCAGCTGGGACGGCCGTTTGCGGGGTTTGCGAGGGATACGAGGGGTGGGCCGCGCGGCCGGAGGGGTAGGCCTGAGCGTTACGTGAGGCGACCGTCATGGAGAGCGCTAGCTTTTTAGTCTCCGCTAGGTCGAGCGTGGCCCCTTCGAGCAGTCTTTGGCGGATGAGGTCCGACCCAATGCCCGTGACAAAAGCATCGCGCATGAGGAGATTAGAATGTTCGGTGGCCGTGACGGCCTGACAGTCACAGTCCCGGACAAGTGGGATTAGGGCCCGCCAGAAGTCTTCAATGGACTCACCAGGGAGTTGAGAGCGAGTGGCGAGTACGTGCCTGGCGAAGAGTGAGTTCGCTTTCTGCGCGTAGTTCTCTTTGAGGAGTGTCATCGTGTCCACGTAAGTCCGGGCGTCCTGGATCAGCGGAAACACGCTGGAGCTCAATCTTGAGTACAGGATCTGTATCTTCTGAGCCTCCGTTGGTGTGTTGGTCGCTGACTTTATGTAAGCCTCGAAGCAAGCTAGCCAGTTATTAAAGTCTCTTCTGTCTTCGGCCGATTGCGGATCCAGCTGCAGGCGATCTGGTTTGATTCGGAGGTCCACCTTGTAGAAAATCTTACTGCAATAAATTGATGCACGATCAATTGTCCAAAGACTCAGATTGGGTACAACTGTGGCTTTATTGCAGTAAGATGTGTGGCCTCCTACAGCAGCTGGCGAAATGGCAGTTGGATAGAGGACACGCATATTTATACTCTTCTTCCTGGGCGGAGCCAGCAGGCAGGGGCTACTGGCGAACCTGTAATACAGGTCCTACCTTACATCACCTAATGCAGGTTCAACTGTGGTTTACCACACACCTTTCCTCAGAAACCAGAGCAGAACTCTAAAAATGAAGCTAAAAACAACAGACGCAGGGCTGAAAATATAATGAAAACAGAGCCAGCCCCTCCCATGTGTGACATCACAGTCTGGCCAGCTGTTAACCGCTTAATTATAGCTTTAACAGACATAGGGCGCGATTCTCCGCCCCTCACGCCGGGTGGGAGAATAGCGGGAGGGCCTCCCGACATTTTTCACGCCCTCCCGCTATTCTCCCCCCCCCCCCAGCCCGAACCACGCCACGAATCGCCGCTCGCCGTATATTACGGCGAGCGGCGATTCTCCGAGGCCGATGGGCTTAGCAGCCGGGCCTTCACGCCCGTTTCAACACGACAGCAAACACACCTGCTCGCTGCCGTCGTGAAATGGGCGCCAGATGCCCGTTTGGGCCAGTTTAGCTCACTTGACTAGACAACTTGTTCTTGATGCAGAGCAAGGCCAACAGCGTGGGTTCAATTCCCATACCGGCTGAGGGTATTCATGAAGGCCTCCCTTCTCAACTTTGCCCCTCGCCTGAAGTGTGGTGATCCTCAGGTTAAATTACAAATAGTCAGCTCTCCCCCTCAAAGGGGAAAGCAGGCTATGGTCATCTGGGACTATGGCGACTTTACCTTATCTTTACATTAGAAATAATGTATTAATGAGGAAGTGGAGACCCTTACATATTCAGGCAGGGGTTGATTTACTTTATAGAAAGGAGGTTTTGCAGGTAGCGCCTGAGGTCGGTAGGAAAGCGCAAGCAAAAGTACAAAAACATTCTTATTGGCCTGGACTGGATAGGGAGTAGTTGAATTTTGCTGTACATGCCACATGTGTCAGGTAATAGAAAAGCCTCAAGTGGTAATCAGACCAGCACCCTTAATACCATTCCAGCATTTAAGGAACCTTTTACTAGATCCTAATTTATTCCGTGGGACCCTTTCCTAAGATGAAAAGTGGGTATCTGTATTTGTAGACCATAATGGATGTGTCTTCTTGATTTCCAGAGACCATTCTTTTCAAAATATTATAGCTCAGAGGGTTGTACAGGAGTTAACTCAATTTTGTACCAGATTCAGACTACTAAAAGGAATCCAATCTATGTTATTCAGGGAACTTATGGATAGCTTAGGATAAAGCAATTTAAATCAACAGTGTATCATTCAGAATCATAGGGAGCGTTAGAAGGTGGAATCAAACTTTTATGAACATGTTGATGGCTTATATTCAGGATCATCTAGATTGGGATAAAGGAATTCCATTTGTACTACTTGCAATTAGGGATGAGCCTGATGAATCAACTAAATTCACTGCAGGATTCTTTGGCCGCACCCGCCCGGCGACTGGAAATTCACGTCTGAGGTTAATGGACCTTTACATGGTCTGCATCCCGTCGTGGTGATCTTGCGGCAGGCGCGACCGAAGAATCCAGTCCTCAGTCCATTCAAGTTGATATTTGGTGGTGATGTAAGAGGACCACTTAAATTGATTGAGAAGAAATTGGTGACTCAGCATTCTGAGACTATACTGTTGGACTATGTGTCAAATTTTAGGGAGAGATTAAGTAGGGCTGGTGAGTTGACTTGAAAGCATTTCAAATTGTCACAGCATGTGATGAAAAGCGTGGCAGGTAGGAAATCAAAAACCCGTAGTTTTGTTAGTGGGGAGAAAGTATTAGTATTGTTACCAGCAGTAAGTGAACCATTAAAAGTAAGACTTAGCAGGCCTTAACAAATTGAAAGGAAATTCAGAGAGAGTGAATTATTTGATAAGAATGCCAGATAGAAGGAAATCTCACACCATGACATGTTAATATACTCAAAAAGTATTTTGATAGGGAAGGAAAGAAGGAGGGTGTGTTTGTAGTTATGGCTCAAAGAGAAGAGATAAATCCCAGACAATTCTGAATTTAACATTCCTCAAATTAGATTTGATAATGATGAAGTATTAAGAAATTTGAATAAATTACTCAGTTACCTTCCGGAGGAAAATCAGAGTGACCTGGAAGAGTTGTTACAGTCACATTGTGGGAACAAACTAAGTACAGAGGTGATTATGCATGATCTAGATCAGTAATTTTCAAAGTGGGGGTCGCAACCCGCAGATGGGTCGCCAGACGGTGTAGAATGGTCGCCAAAGGTTCACCACAATGACCCCCAAATACCTCCTGACCATGTTTACCTTTTTCCCTCTAGGTAAATTCCTACTGCGTTACAGTGTATGGCCGCGCAAGATTGATGTAGAAGCCAGTGTTGTGGACTTCCTAGCCTCGCTAGATCAGAGTGTAGTTGGGCAGTTGGCAGACAAAGATCTGTACAATTGTCTTTGGCTGGCATATCCTGCTACTGTGTTCAGCATCAGAATCTGTACTATTTCTTGAGTTCGGTGTATACCTAACAAACCCTGTGCGTCTTTTATCATTCTCTCAGTTAAGCTGGACATACAGCCACTTTCAGCCCTACATCCATTCCTTCCATTTCTGAATTGTCTCCCCACACCAGAGCTCTTGTCCTTCAAGGACCCTTCTTTCTTTCATCACATCCCCCCACAGCTATCCACCCCCCTATTCCCAGGTACGCGTCCCCAAGCATCCGTCTCTGTTGTGTGGCTAGATGGACTCCAGCAGCTGAATCGGTTTCAGTCTTTTGCGTCTACCTTTATCGGGGTTTGAATTGTTCACCAAAGATGGGATTAGCTGGCGACTAAACTGCATTCATGTTTACAGGACCCTGTAAAATGTTGCAGTTATGGAATGTGTCTGCATGGTTTGTATATTGGTCAGCTGAACTGTGCCCAGCATTGTTTTTTTTAGCTTGCTTTCAGTCTGTTACATAATTACCGGTACTGACAGGCGTCCAGTGACATTCTGTCTGACCATTTTTTCGTTCAACAGTTAGTGCTCCTGTTTCTGAAGTTGAAGTTTTGAGTTTAATTTCCTATCCGAGCTCATGTTAGGTTTTGAACGCGTGAACATGATGTTGTTCAAACTGTGCAATATTCAGCTAGTTAATCTTTCCAGCGCTTGCACGCAATTTTCAAAATGGCAACAATGTGTGTGAAGAAATAAAATAATCAAATAATCCTGAGTTACACCCTTTAGCAATGTGTCAGGGTGGAGCTGTCGTTTAAACTGAAACAGCAGCTCAATTTACAAATTTGCATTAATTAATACAGAAGTGCCAACAATGAGTGTGACCTTTTTTGAAGTAATTATGGCAAATCTTTTGTGAATGTGGCGTGGGTCGCGATAGTCGGCTGGCCTGTATAGCTGGGTTGCTCAAAAAAAGTTTTAAAAACACTGATCTAGATGCAGGAAATTATATTCCAATTAAGCAACACGCTCTCAAGTTGGCACCGGTTCAAAAGGAGATTGAAAGCATGTTTAAGAATTATGTAATTTAAGTGAGTTGCAGCAAATGGAACTCACCTATTGTGATGGTACCAAAACCAGATGTAACGCAACAATTGTGTGCGGACTGTAAGAAAGTCAATGCAGTTACAAAGTCAGATTTGTATCCTATTCCTCGTTGGGAAGACTGTATTGAAAAGGTGAAACAAGCAAATTTTATTCCCAAAATTGACTTACTTAAAGGATACTGGCAATTACCTTTATCAGACAGGGCAAAGGTAGTTTTGGTTTTTTCAGCACCAAATGGTTTGTTTCAATTTTTAATTTATGCCGTTTGGAACATTTTGCAACATTCAAACTACTAAAATAGAAGGATTAAAGAATTGTGCGCTATACATAGATGATCTAGTGGTGTTCAGTCAAATGTGGAAGGAGAATTGAAAGGAATTGTTTGAGCGATGACTGGAGGCTAACTTCATGGTAAACTTGGCTAAAAGTGAGATGCGAAAGCCAGTCACATTCTTAGGCCATACTGTTCATAGATTATCATAGAATTTACAGTGCAGAAGGAGGTTACTCGGCCCATCGAGTCTGCACCGGCTCTTGGAAAGAGCACCCTACCCGAGGTCAACACCTCCACCCTATCCCCATAACCCAGTAACCCCACCCAACACTAAGGGCAATTTTGGACACTAAGGGCAATTTATCATGGCCAATCCACCTAACCTGCACATCTTTGGACTGTGGGAGGAAACCGGAGCACCCGGAGGAAACCCACGCACACACGGGGAGGATGTGCAGACTCCACACAGACAGTGACCCAAGCCGGAATCGAACCTGGGACCCTGGAGCTGTGAAGCAATTATGCTATCCACAATGCTACCGTGCTGGACATGGTCAAAGGCTGCACGAAACATGAAAATGAAAGCTATTGGGGCGTTCCTGCTACCATCAGCGAGAAAAGAAGTTCTGAGATTTCTGGGCATGAGTGGTTTCGACAGAAAATCTTTCCCAAATTTTACCAGTGTGGTTGCTCCACTGACAACTTTTGAAAAAGAACTGGAAATTTCATTGGATGTCGGAATGTCAGCATGCACTTGATAATCTGAAATTTGTGTTAACCACCACATCAGTTGTGGCGACACCGAATTATGACAAGCAATTTAAGGTGACTATTGATGTGAGTGATGTGAAAGTTGGTGCTGTGCTATTTTAAGTAGACAGTGAAGATATAGAAAGACCTCTTGGTTATTTTTTCCAGAAAACCAAACATTAATCGAAAGAAGTATTTGACCATTGTGGTGAATTCAATATAGATGTATATATGTTAATTCACACTGTCTTTGTAAGCGCAGTGGCGCTATCCTACCACTAGGGGGAGTAGCGCTGGGAGCACTCAGGAACTTGTACTAGGCTCCACCCTTGGCTCCGCCCACGATTCCTCCCCCTAGTGCAGCTGTATAAATACTGTGTCCAGAGTCAGCCTGGGTCACTACGAGTTCATCGACAGGTAACAGGCTGGCTCTGAAGTAAGTCGATTAAAGCCTAGATTCACATCGGAAACACGTGTCTGGTGAATTGATGGTTCCATCAACCATCAAGAAGGAGACATTAAGTTTGGTATTGGCATTGCAACAATTTGACATTGGGGGATGATTATTGCGACTTGGCAGGGGGTGAGAGATGACATGGTCATGGGCGGAGAAGGGGGCCATTTTGGATGGGTGGAACTAAGGGGCGGGAGCTAAGTGGGGAAGATGACAGATAGTAGAGGGGATTGGAGGCCTAGGCCCTCCGGTAAGGCTGGTAGCGAGGAGTGTCTGGGGACTGAATGGGCCGGTTAAAAGGTCGCGGCTGTTCGCACACCTCAGGAGGTTGAAAATGGCGTGGTCTTTCTTCAGGAAAAAGGTTAGGTTAAGGAAGGGATGGGTCGGCAGGTTTTACACTCGAGGTTTCATTTGAAATCAAGGGGTGTGGTGATTTAATAAGCAAAAAAATGGGATTTGTGAGTGCAAAGGAGGTGAGGGATTCAGGTGGGAGATATGTGATTGTGAGGGGGGTATTGGAAGGGGCACCGGTGGTGTTGGTAAATGTGTATGCCCCAAATTGGTATGATGTGGGTTTTATGAGGGGGTTGCTGGCAGCGATTCCGGATTTGGCCACGCACCAGTTCCTCATGGGAAGAGATTTTAACTGTGTCCTAGAGCCGAGGGTGGATAGGTCGAGCCCCAGGTCGATGGGTAATGTACAAATGGCTAGGGAGCTGGGGGGGGTTTATGGAGAGGATGGGTATAGTGGATCCATGGCACTTTCAGAACCCAGGGGGAGGGAGTATTCCTTCTTTTCACACGTCTATAAGGTGTATTTGAGGATTGATTACTTTGTAGTGAGACGGGAGATTTTCGTTGCGATGGCGGGGGCAGAGTATGCGGGGATAGTTATCTCGAACCAAGCGTCCCACTGGCTGGAGATTCGCTTTAGATCGGGTCGAGAGCAGAGGTCGTGGTGGAGGTTTATTCGGGGTTGGTGGCGGATGGAGATTTTTATGATAAGATGCGGGCAGCGATTAGGGGTATGTGTAGTTGAATCAGAGTGGGGAGGTGTCGGTGACCAAGTTTTGGGAAGCACTGAAGGCAGTGGTCCAGGGGGAAATTATTTTGATTAAGGCTCGTGCGGATAGGGAAAGGAGGGAGGAATATAACCATCGAGTGAGTGAGATAGTGGAGGTGGACAGGAAGTATTCGAGGGTACCCACCATGGAGGGATTGGCAAGGAGGAAAGAGTTGCAGGGGCAGTTTGACAGGCTGACAACGGGGAGGGTGGCAGGACAACTGCATAGTGCAAGAGGGGTGCAATATGTGTATAGGGACAAGGCGAGCCGCATCCTGGAGCATCAGCTGCAGAGGCAGGCCGCAACCAGAGAAATGGGGCTGGGGATGTGGTGTCAGAGCCAGGGAAGATAAATGTGGCATTTAGGGAGTACTACCAGGGACTTTACGAGGCGGACCTGGGGGAAGAGAAGGGGAACATGGGGCGGTTTCTGGACGAGCTGGAAGTTCCCCAGGTGGAGGATGCAAAGAGGCAGGTGTTGGAGGAGCCCCTGGGGCTGAGTGATGTGCTGGATAGCATCAGGGGTATGAAGTCGGGGAAGGCCCCTGAGCTGGATGGGTACCCGGCGGAATTTTATAAGGAATTTGCAACTGACCTGGCACCACACGTTGGGGGAGTTTAATGAAGCACTGAAGAAGGGGGAGTTGCCGGAGACGATGACGCAGGCAGTCATAACACTAATCCCCAAAAAAGGGAAGGATCCCATGGAATGTGGGTCGTATAGGCCCATATCACTGTTAAAAACGGATGTGGAAGTATTCGCCAAGTTGTTGGCGGGGAGGATGGAGGATTGTGCCCCCAGGGATGGTTGCAGAAGATCAAACAGACTTTGTTTGTGAAGGGCAGGCAGCTCGCGTGTAATATAAGACGGCTGTTGAATCCGTCAGGGGCTCTGGTACCGGAGGTGGAGGAGAAGGTATTTGATCGGGTGGAGTGGCGATACTTGTTCGAGGTTTAAGGAAGGTTTGGGTTTGGGTCGAGATTTGTGGCGTGGGTACAGTTGCTGTATGTGGCACCAAGGGGGAGTGTGAGGACGAATAATATCAGTTCGCGAAACTTTGGCTTACACAGGGGTACGAGGCAGGGGTGCCGATTGGCGATGGCTCTCAGGGGGTCGGCAGAGTAGTGGGGGATTGTGAGGGGACAGAGGGAACATCGGGTATCGCTCTATGCTGATGACCTCAGACAATATGTTTCGGAACTGCTGGAGAGTATGAGAAGGATTATGGGCCAGCTGGGGAGGTTCGGAGGGTTCTCGGGATATAAACTGAACGTAGGGAAAAGCGAGGTTTTAATGAGCTGGGACAGCGGGCTAATTTAGGGGGGATGCCATTTACGGTAGCGAAGGATAAGTTTAGGTATTTGGGAATTCAGCACAGTGATTAGCACAGTTGCCTAACAGCTCCAGGGTCCCAGGTTCGATTCCCAGCTTGGGTCACTGTTGATGCAGAGTCTGCACGTTCTCCCCGTGTCTGCGTAGGTTTCCTCCGGGTACTCCGGTTTTCTCCCACAGTCCAAAGATGTGCAGGTTAGGTGGATTGATCATACTAAATTGCCCTTAGTGCCCAAAAAGGTTGGGTGGGGTTGGGATAGGGTGGAGGTGTGGGCTTGTGTGGGGTGCTTTTTCCAGGGGGCGGTGCAGACTCGATGGGCCGAATGGCCTCCTTTTGCACTGTAAATTCTGTGATTCTATGAAGTGGAACTTAACCAAGCTGGTGGAGGAAGCCAGGGAGGATCTTAAGAGTTGGGATACACTACACTTGACATTGGCGGGGAGGGTCCAAGTGGTGAAAATGAATATTCTGCCGAGGTTTTTGTTTATTTTTTAGGCTCTCCCGATCTTTATACCAAAGGCCTTTTTTCAGGAATTGGACATGACCATTTCGGACTTTGTTTGGCCAGGGAAGATGCCGAGAGTGGGGAGGACCCTGCTACAGAGGCAGAGGCACCGGGGGTGTTAGCTTTGGGAACCTGCTTCATTATTATTGGATGGTGAATGTGCACAAGGTGTGGCGGTGGTGGGAAGGAAAAGGGATAGAGTGGGTTAGGATGGAGGAGGAATCTAGTAGCGGGTCCAGTTTGAGGGCTATGGTGACGGCAGCATTGCCAATGGCTCCGAGTATGTGTTCGGGGAGCCCGATAGTGCAGTCCACGATGAAGATATAGAATCAGTTGAGGAGGTGTGGTGAACCACTCTGTGCACCTGTATTAGGGGATGTAAGGTAGGACCTGCACAGGTTCGCCGGTAGCCCCCGCCAGCTAGCTCCACCCACAAGGAGCCATATGAATATGCGTGTCCTTCTTCTGATCAGCCATTTCGCCAGCTGCAGTAGGAGGCTACGCATCTGACTGTAATAAAGCCACAGTTGTACCAATTTGAGTCTTTCATGCAATTGATCGTGCATCAATTTATTACAGTCAGATTTACTAAGAGATGGATATCAGAATCAAACCAGATCGCCTGTAGCTGGATCCACACTCGCCCGACGCCAGAAAGGACTGTAATCACTGGCTAGCTTGTTTTGAGGCCTACATCAGCGCTGGGAACCCCACGCCGACGGAAGGTCAGAAGATTCAGATTTTATACTCCAGGTTGAGCTCCAACGTGTTCCCGTTGTTCCAAGATGCCCGAGTTACACGGAAGCGATGGCACTCCTAAAAGAGAACTACGCACAGAAAGCAAACACACTCTTCGCCAGGCACGTACTCGCCACTCGCGCTCAACTCCCTGGTGAGTCTATCGAAGACTTCTAGCGTGCTCTAATCCCACTGGTACGGGACTGTGACTGTCATGCCGTTACGGCCGCTGAACATTCCAATCTCCTCATGCGCGACGCGTTCGTAACGGGGATTGCGTCGCACCCCATCCGACAAAGACTGCTGGAAGGGGCCACACTCGACCTAAGGGAGACAAAATCTTTAGTGCTCTCCATGACGGTCGCATCTCGAAACATCCAGGCCTACCCTGCTCGCTGCGCGGCCCACCCGTCCTACCCCTCCTGGATCCCACAAACGACCCCCCCGGCTGGGGCCCTGCCGACTCAATATGCCTGCGCCGCACGTCAATCCGCGCACCCCGCGGGTCCCCGCTGCTACTTCTGCGGTCAGCAGAGGCACCCCCGCCAACGCTGCCCGGCCCGTGCCGCCACTTGCAAGTCCTGTAGTAAAAAGGGCCACTTTGCAGCTGTGTGCCAGGCCCGCGCAGTCTTGCCCCGCCCCCGCAACGTGCACTCCACTCCAAGGGCGCCGCCATTTTGTCCACTACAGGACCCCCGGATGCCGCCATTTTGTCTCCCCCACGGGGCTGGAACGGCAGAACTGGGTCGCCGACGCTCTACATCTGAAACCTCGGACGACCACCCGCAGCTTGCCTCGATGACACTGGACCAGTCTCGTCCTCACAACCTGGCCACCGCGTCGACGACGGTGAAAATCTTGCCTGCTGGACTCCGGGAGCACCGAAAGCTTCATACACCCAGACACGGTAAGGCGCTGCTCCCACGCTGTCCACCCCGCCAACCAACGGATTTCCCTGGCCTCCGGATCCCACTCTGTCCCGATCCGAGGGTTCTGCGTGGTCAATCTCACTGTCCAGGGCGTAGAATTCAGCGGTTTCCGCCTCTACGTCCTCCCCAACCTCTGCGCTGCACTATTGCTGGGCCTGGATTTTCAGTGCAACCTCCAGAGCCTCACCCTCAAATTCGGCGGGCCCCTACCTCCACTCACCGTTTGCGGCCTCGCGACCCTCAAGGTTGACCCCCCCTCCCTCTTTGCCAATCTAACTGCGGATTGCAAGCCCGATTGCAAGTCCGTCGCCACCAGGAGCAGACGGTACAGCACCCAGGACAAGACCTTCATCAGGTCCGAAGTCCAGCGGCTGCTTCGGGAGGGTATCATCGAGGCCAGCAACAGCCCCTGGAAAGTTCAAGTGGTAGTAGTAAAAACGGGGGAGAAACACAGAATGGTCATGGACTACAGCCAGACCATCAATCGGTACACGCAGCTCGACGTGTACCCCCTCCCACGCATATCTGAGATGGTCAACCAGATTGCGCAGTGCCGGGTCTTCTCAAAATCCGCCTACCACCAGCTCCCCATTCGTAAATCGGACCGTCCATACATTGTCTTCGAGGCGGACGGTCGGTTCTATCAATTACTTAGGGTTCCCTTCGGCGTCACTAACGGGATCTCGGTCTTCCAAAGGGAGATGGACCAATGGTCGACCGGTACAGTTTGCGGGCCACGCTTCCGTACCTAGACAATGTCACCATCTGCGGTCATGACCAGCAGGACCACGACACCAACCTCGCGAAATTCCTCCGCACCGCCACTCTCCTCAACCTTACGTACAACAAGGAGAAGTGTGTGTTCCGCACGACCCGCCTAGCCATCCTCGGCTATGTAGTCCAAAACGGACTTCTGGGGCCCGATCCCGACCACATGTGCCCCCTCATGGAGCTCCCACTGCCCCAATGCCCTCAAACGCTGCCTGGGGTTCTTCTCCTACTATGCCCAGTGGGTCCCAAACTATGCGGACAAGGCCCGCCCACTCATACAGTCCATGCAATTCCCCCTTGCGGCTGAGACACAACACGCCTTCGCCAGTATCAGAACAGACATAGCCAAGGCCGGGATGCATGCAGTAGACGAGGCACTCCCCTTTCAAGTTGAAAGCGACGCTTCAGACGTCGTCCTCGCCGCCACTGTAAACCAGGCGGGTAGACCCGTGGCATACTTTTCCCGCACCCTTCATGCCTCTGAAATTCGGCACTCATCCGCCGAAAAAGAGGCCCAAGCTATCGTTGAAGCTGTGCGGCATTGGAGGCATTACCTGGCTGGCAGGAGATTCACTCTCCTCACTGACCAATGGTCGGTAGCCTTCATGTTCAACAACGCAGTGGGGCAAGAATAAAAATGATAAATTCTTGCGGTGGAGAATCGAGCTCTCCACCTATAATTACGAGATTTTGTATCGCCCCGGCAAACTCAACGAGCCCCCCAATGCCCTTTCCTGAGGTACATGTGCCAGCGCACAATTCGACCGACTCCGGGCCCTGTATGACAGCCTTTGTCACCCGGGGGTCACACGACTGTACCACCTCGTCAAAGCTCGCAATTTCCCCTACTCCGTTGAGGAAGTACGGGCAGTCACCAGAGACTGCCGGGTCTGTGCAGAGTGCAAGCCGCACTTCTACCAGCCAGACTGCGTGCGCCTGGTGAAAGCCCCCTGCCCCTTTGAACGCCTCAGCGTGGATTTCAAAGGGCCCCTCCCCTCCACCGACCGCAACACATATCCTCAGTGGGGTCGATGAATATTCCAGGTTCCCCTTCGCCATCCCATGCCCCGATATGACGTCTGCCATCATCATCAAGGCCCTCAACACAATCTTCGCTCTGTTCGGATTCCCCGCCTACATCCACAGTGACAGGGGATCCTCATTCATGAGTGATGAGCTGCGTCAGTTCTTGCTCAGCAGGGGTATCGCCTCCAGCACAACGACCAGCTACAACCCCCGGGGAAACGGGCAGGTAGAGAGGGAGAACGGGACAGTTTGGAGGGCCGTCCAGCTGGCCTTGCGGTCCAGAAACCTCCCAGCCTCTCGCTGGCAGGAGGTCCTCCCTGATGCACTACACTCCATACGGTTACTACTGTGCACCGCCACAAACAATACACCCCATGAACGTGTTTTTACCTTCCCTCGGAAGTTCACATCCGAGGTGTCGCTCCCAACTTGGCTCGCAGCTCCAGGACCGGTTCTTCTACGTAGGCACGTCTGACTCCACAAGGCGGACCCCTTCGTGGACAGGGTACACTTGCTCCACGCCAACCCCCAGTATGCCTACGTGGAGTTCCCCGCCGGCCGCCAAGATACTGTCTCCCTCAGGGACCTGGCTGCCTCAGGTTCCACTCCAACACACTCCCCCACCCCGCGCCACCTGCCCCTCCCCCGGCGCTCCCAACATTAGCCCCACCAGGTCCATCCCTCCTTCTCCTTCCCAAGCAAGAGGACAAGGAAGTTTTCGGCACGCTCCCGGAGTCATCCGACTACTTTCCAGCACCAAAACCGCCAGCACCAACGTCAGCGACACCAGCACCGACATCGCCGCCACCGTTACGTCGCTCCCAGCGAACCGTCAAAGCACCGGATCGACTTAACCTCTGACGGGCACCGGACTATCAAAATGGATATTTTTTCCCCCTCCCCACTGTAAATTAGTTGCAAAACTTTATATAGTTCCACGCCACCCCCGCCGAACTCATTTTTAACAGGGGGTGAATGTGGTGAACCACTGTGTGCACCTGTATTAGGGGATGTAAGGTAGGACGTGCACGACAGGTTCGCCGGTAGCCCCTGCCTGCTAGCTCCGCCCACAAGGGGCCATATGAATATGCGTGTCCTCCTTCTGATCAGCCATTTCGCCAGCTGCAGTAGGATGCCACGCATCTGAAATTAAATGAAAATGAAAATCGCTTATTGTCACGAGTAGGCTTCAATGAAGTTACTGTAAAAATCCCCTAGTCGCCACATTCCGGCGCCTGTCCGGGGAGACTGTAATAAAGCCACAGTTGTACCAATCTGAGTCTTTCGTGCAATTGATCGTGCATCATGAGGCATTTTAGCGTGGAAGGGATGTCTGTGTTAACGGCGCTGTACGACAATCACAGGTTTGAGCCGGGGGGGATGGACAGGAGGTGGAGGGAAGTGGGGCTGGTCGAGGGAAGTGGGGCTGGCCGAGGTGCGGGGTCTGTATTTGGAGGACGGGTTCGCCAGTCTGGAGGAGCTAAGGGAGAGCGTAGAGCTGCCGAGGGGGAGTGAGTTCAGGTATCTGCAGGTTAGGGACTTTGCACAAAAGATCTGGAGAGGGTTCCCTAGGTTCCCAGGATCACCCTGCTGGAGCGACTGCTGCTTCCGGATGTGAAAGGTGAGGGAAGAATTGGGGATATAAACAAGTGGCTGGGGGAGCATGGAGGGGAGCGGATGGTGAAGATCAAGGAGAAATGGGAAGGGGAGTTGGGAGAGGAAATCAATTGGGGTGTATGGAGTGAGGCACTGCGAAGGGTAAACAGGACCTCCTGTTGTGGAAGGATGAGCCAGATACAGTTTAAGGTGGTGCACATGACTCGAGTGAGGATGAATGGGTTCTTTCGGGGGTAACAGATAGAACATAGAAAATACAGTGTGGCGGGGTCCAGCGAATCATGCGCACATAGTTTGGGGTTGTGCAAAATTGTGATAGTGCTGGGAGGGAATGTTCGTGGTCTTAGCCAGGATAGTGGAGGGGGAGGTGGACCCAGACCCTTTGGTGGCGATATTTTGTGTTTCAGAGAAGCCGGAGCTCATGGCGAGGTGGAGGCCGATGTCGTGACCTACGCCGCTCTGATTGCACAGCGGCAAATTTTACTGTGGTAGCGGTTTGGTTGGGTGACCTGACCAACTTCCTGCGGTTGGAGGAGATAAAGTATGAGTTAAAGGACTCTGCAGAGGGGTTTAAGAAAAGGTGGGGGATGTTTGTAACCGTATTTGAGGAGCTGTTCATCGCAGAGGGGGGGGGGGGGGGGGGGGGGGGGAGGGTGAAAAAGAGGGTAAAACATTGTACAGACTGTATAGTTGATGGCGGGGAAGTATTTTTCCTGGGGTGTTTGTTTGCTGTAACCTGTTTTGATAGAGCTTTGTAATAAAACACATTTAAAAAAAATATATTTCATATTGGTGACAGTAATCTTAGTAAAATCCCTGGTTTAAAATATATGTATCTACTAAAGCTGTAATTAAGAAGTCAGAAAAGTGAGGTGACCATTTCTGTTAGCCATGTACTTGTTCACAGAGAGATGGCTAATGGAACATTGTATTGATGCAGGACATTCCCTGGGTGTAGATAATTTATGAGGAATTGGTGTTTAGTCCCAGCTAAAGAAGGCAATGGGCCAATTTAGAGGGATACAGATGATTAATAGGCGGCAGGTCTCGCTGAAGTTTTGCAGTTGCTGGAATTATAATCTTTATTATTGTCACAAGTAGGCTTACATTAACACTGTAATGAAGTACTGTGAAATTCCCCCAGTCTCCACACTGTCGGGCACACCGAGGGAAAATGCAGAACATCCGATTCACCTAACAGCACGTCTTTCGGCCTGCAAACCCCGTGCAGGTGATGGGTGTGAGCATGCTGTCAGCAGAAAGACAACTCTGGCATAAACTGAGAAGCACCAGAGCTTACATCATAGTAGGTTATCATAACCCTCCTGCCTTGTATGGTGATCCACTGACAGTACCGACACAGACCCATCACCCTGGAGTGATTTTATACAGACTCTTGGGAGGGTGGAACAGGGTAGTTGGGAAGAGGCGGGGGTGTGTGGGAGGATTGGAATGCAGCAGGGAAGGAAGGAGAATGGGGGGGGGTGGTCAATGGGGGAAGGGGAGTGATTGGAGGGGAGTTGGGGGATAGGGGGTGAGCTGACCGACATAGTCACGTCCTATGAGCAGCAGGCGAAGATGAGGATCTCTCTGGCCCTCCGGGCATACCAGACACACGCCACCGCCTGTCCTCCATCCTCCAGCTGCTACCACGGGTGTTCCCTGGGCTTGTTCTCCAGTCCCTCCTGGCCCGTCCTCAGACGAGGCTGCATGTCCCTCCTTGAGCCCTGCCATGTCATATTGTTGAGGGCACAGCAGACAACCACAAAGTGGGAGACCCTCTGGGGGGTGTACTTCAGTACACCACCAGAAAATTCCAAACATCGGAACCGCATTTTGAACAGTCTGGTGCACTGCTCAGTGACAGCACGATGGCAGCATGGGCCTCAGTATATCAGGTCTCCACCTTAGTCACCGGCTCCCACACTGGCGCCATCAGCCAGTACCTCAGTGGGTACCTTAAGAAGGCCACTCCCTGATGCCCCAGTGCAAGCAAGGCGACATGCATATCATCTATTACCCCTGGACGTGGGGCATCCCGGCAATGGCAGATATTCCTTCTGCCCGGGCATCTTGATGTGCTTGATTCAGTTCAAAGTTAATATAGTTGTCATAATATACACCAGTATATCATGGTGCAGACACACACTGATTGACATACAGCAAGACCAATCAACACACATAACACCGCAGCCAATCACCAGTTAGAGCACACTCACTATAAAGACAGAGGGCATCAGTTTTCCCGCTCATTCGGGATGCAGCCTTTCAGAAGGACAGAGCTCACAGCTTGCAGCACAGATCTTCACCATGTGCTGAGTGCATAGACTGGTTACGATAGGCATAGGTCTTTAGTTTAATCTAACATAGTGTCGACCCACAGTGAAAGTATGTTCAACAGTTTCTAGCTTAATAAAATAGTGTTGTACTATTTCAAGTGTTGGTAGCCTGTGGGTGGAATTCTCCGCTCTAGCACGGCATCGGGAAGGCCGTCGTGAACTCGGCCGAGTTTCACAACGGCCTTGGAGGCCACTCCTCGCACCCTATTCACCCCCCACCCCCTCCCAGGGGGCTAGGAACGGCGCTTCGTAAATCTCGGCCGCCGGGCCTTGACGCTTGCGTCAAGGCGGCGCGTCTCGAATGACACGACGGCTACGCCTAAGTGACGTCAGCCGCGCATGCGCAGGTTGTCCTGCTCCAACCCGCGCATGCGTGGTTGCAGTCTTCCCCTCCGCTGCCCCGCAAGACTTGGCGGCTTGATCTTGCGGGGCGGCGGAGGGGAAAGAGTGCGTCTCTTGGAGACGCCGGCCCGATGATCGGTGGGAACCGATCGCGGGCCAGTCCCCTCCCGAGCACCGCCATGGTGCTCACTCCCCTCTCTACCCCCCAGAAGCCACAAACGAAACTTTGGCGCCATGTTCACGATGGCAGCGATCAGGTGTGGTTGCCGCCGGCATGAACAGGTCGGGAACGTCAGGCCGCTCGGCCCATCCGGGCCAGAGAGTCGCCGGTCGCCGGGAAAAACAGCGAGCGGCGATTCCTCGAGCGGGGGGTGGGAGAATCGCGGGGGGGTGCCAGGGCGGCGTGTCGTGAGTCGCCCGGCCCTCCCGCGATTCTCCCACCCGGCGTGGGGAGCGGAGAATTCCGCCCTGTATGTGTTACTGTTGAGGTAGACACAGTCTCCACGGATCCAGAGTGCCCAACACATCATGGTACCAGTAGTTGATGTTAGAACTTCTTGGACCTACCTGCAAGTGATCTGCCTTCCACCAGCATACAGCCATCTTGTAAAATGGACAGTGTCCGCCCGTTGCCGCCGCTCCGCATCACCGGTACCCTAGGGGCCAACTGGAAGATCTTCAAGCTCCAGCTCTACCTTGAAGCCACAGACCTGGAAGCTGTTCCAGACGCCAGGAAGATCACTCTCTTCCTTTCCACGGCCGGGGACCATGCCATCCACATCTTCAACTCTCTCACCTTTGCTGATGGTGAAGACAAATCAAAATTCAAGACGATCCTCCTCAAATTTGACAGTCACTGCGACATCGAGGTGAATGAAAGTTATGAGCGCTATGTCTTCCAACAGCGTTTGCAGGGTAAGGATGAACGTTTCCAATCCTTTCTCACCCACCTCCGCATCCTTGCGCAGTCCTGTAATTACGGGTCCAGCTCTGACTCCATGATATGCGACCAGATCGTTTTCGGAGTTCAGTCGGACTCCCTATGCCAGCAGCTCCTCATGGTAAAGCAGCTCACCCTAGCGATTGCCATCGAGACCTACGTGCTACATGGACACGCCACTAGTCGATATTCACACATTCAAGCGGCTGAAACGGCGCGGCAAGGTCCCCACGAGGTTGAACGGGTCCAAGCAATCAAGCAAGTCCAGGGCCTCAGCCTGGATGAGGGCGGCCATTTCAAGCGCTTTTCGCGGACTCCCGCACTTGTGCGCACTGAACAAGGGGACGGCGACGTCGACGAATGCACTGCGCAGGCGCGCACCACCGCGCATGCATGGTGGCACAGCGAGCGTACAGATGCTACAACGTGCGGCAACTGTGGCTCCGCCCACTTAAAGCGGCAATGTCCTGCCAAATCCCGACGCTGCCTACAATGTGGCAAACGTGGCCACTATGCTGCTTTATGCAGGTCAGCTCAGTCTGCCAACACTCGCCGCTCCAGCCAGCCTCGCAGGGATGTCCGTGCCATTCAACCCACGGTCACCGAACCCGATTCAGACCTGCTGCCCGATATTGACACCGAGGACCCAAAGGCGCCTTTTCGAGTCGGTATCATTTCCAAAAACAGGGTGTCCCCAAAGCAAAGAATCCAGCCTCTACCAGTAGACAGCATCGATCCGGACGATGAGTGGTGTGCCACCCTTACGGTCAACCAGAACTCGTCGCCCACCTCAGAGACTAAATTTATGAACTTTTGAATTTATGAACTCTCTGAATTGTTTCGTTGCTTTGTTTCATCATTTCCCTGGTTTGTATATAATGTTGATCAAGTTACTCTTTTGTTGCATACTGTTTATCTGCACCAGGCACCTTCCGATGTAAATAGCTTAGTTCTTATGTACATAGTCTTGTAAATATATCTTAGCACCCCACACGTAGTAAGGAACATTTTCACCACACATTATTTATTGCCACAAACATACATTTTTTTATAAAAGGAGGAATGTAATAATATACACCAGTATATCATGGTGCAGACACACACACTGATTGACACACAGCAAGATCAATCAACACACACAACACCGCAGCCAATCACCAGTTAGAGCACACTCACTATAAAGACAGAGGGCATCAGTTTTCCCGCTCATTCGGGATGCAGCCTCTCAGAAGGACAGAGCTCACAGATCTTCACCATGTGCTGAGTGTATAGACTGGTTAGGATAGGCATAGGTCTTTAGTTTAATCTAACATAGTGTCGACCCACAGTGAAAGTATGTTCAACAGTTTCTAGCTTAATAAAATAGTGTTGTACTATTTCAAGTGTTGGTAGCCTGTATGTGTTACTGCTGAGGTAGACGCAGTCTCCACGGATCCAGAGTACCCTACACATCAATAGTCAGCTGCCCGGGTCGTGCCGCGTACTGAAGGTGGTTTGCTTGGGCAAGACCAAAGCGGATTCGACTCATGCACCGATCTCAATACTCTTCACTCCCAGATAAAAGTCACTGTTCACATGCTCCCTATTACAGAATTTCTGCAATGAATGATATTAAAACATCAGCAACTTAAAACAAATATATATATATATATATAGTTATAACTCAAGGATGCACATTCAAAGTCAAAAAGCACAATATAGGGATTTAGATATTTCAGTCAGATTTGTTTTGTCTTCTGAGAGATCATAAGACAAGAAAATATAGTGAGAATGAATTAGTCCACGAGAACCTGAATCTTTAAAACCACATTTTTAAAATGCATCACTGAAAATACTTATTTTGTATTTAGATTAGGAATTATGTATGATATAAATGTACAGAACATAAACAAATTGCTCGGTGTCACTTATAATAAAGATGACCTTACATTACCTTCATGATTTTAATGGAACAAATGCAAACTTGTTAAAATTACTCATTGCCTTGCACCAGCTTCACCCCTTAGAGATTTTCATTCCAATACAATGTGATTTCAAGATAACCATATTAAATCAAGCAAGGACATTTCAAATACAGTAATTCATTAGATTTTTTTTTACAGACAGAAACAGAAGAGATCATGGTTGGTGCCATAATCTACATCAAGCTACAAAAGAGTATGTCTACGTGCAAGGTAGGCATCAGAGATTTTGCAAATTCCACTATGTATACAATCTTTGTTAAGAACAACGCTGTTTCTTTGCACCCATGCTTGTTAAAGCTGGTCAGCTGTAATAAACTTAAAGTTTCCTTGGACTGTTTGTTTAATGGTTTGAAGTTGTCTCCACTTTGGTTAACAGTTACAATTTTTATTCAAATGAGACTTAATGCAGTACAATATTTTAGCAGTATACAAAGTATCATTTTAAAAAATATTACCCGTGTTTGGCCTTTAGGTAGAGGTTTTGACCTGTCCCCAATATTCACATACGCCAGACAACTGTCTGGTGTCCATCCTGGTCCTTCTAGCTTGAAAATGTACCGACTTACGAGGATATATTCCATAAAAACAAAACTGCGGAATAATCTATTGAATCATAGGCACAGCCGGTTTAGATACAGGCCTTGGCCTCCCTTATCTGTCTTTTAGCTTAAGCACAGGCTTTTTCAGGACTTATTTTCTGTTTTCATTTTGATGATGCAATCCAGGTCCTTGAGGACAAATGTTCTAATTGTAAATGAAACCTATTTTGTAACATTGTTTTCCATTATACCAACAGATGAGAAATAAATCCAAAGCAATAAACCTATAGACGAGCAACCTTATTATTAAACTGTAGTCCAGCAAATCTTAATGTTGAAAAGCATTAAACGAATATTATATTTGATTATATTTCAACAATCTGCTGAAGTTTGCACAGTCCAACAGACATGGATAAGAGATAAGGCTGTAGACAGTTCTAAGTCTCACCCTATCCTTTTCCCTCTCTTCTCGCAATAATAATCAATTTGTGCAACAAGACCACCTAGGACACTGCATCTGCCTGAATGAAGTCAGTGGACAGTCTAAAATGTATTTGTGCAGAACAGTAGCTCGAGAAAAATGTTGAGGGTGATTTAACTCTTCCATTTCCTAATTGTCTCAAAATATATTCCAAAACCCATATCCTTATACAATGTCCCTTACTTCGGTTCAATTTTTAATTTAACTACTATTCTTGCAAGGTTTGCATGGATTGCTGACATGTTTTGGTGTTTTTGACAATTTTTCCATAACCATTAAGTTATTTTAATACTGTTTTAAACACTAAAGTCTGAAAATAAGTTATTGTAATACTGTATTGTAATACTGTTTTAAAAGCTATGTGCATAAACATGAATTATTTAAATAGGCACTAGATGAAAGGTTATTCACGTGGTAAATAGAAACTAAACAAGCAATTTGTTAGCCTGTCTGGCCAATCAAAGGACACCTTTAAACTATGTTTGAAATCTCTGATCTCTTTTTACAAACCAAGAGATACAAGCACACACAATGATAGGCTTTCTTTAAACTAGAAAGGCAGTCAGGTTTGTTAACTTAGCCAAATAGGCTAAAAATGCTGGAGAATGGAAGCTCTTACGTTAATTAAAACCTTCTCTAGTGTGTTTCTATTTTCAACATTATGCAATGATAGATCGTAATAATTGAACTATTCTAATATGATCATAACTGTTGGTCAGTATGTTCATTTGCTGTGAAATAAAACAGATTAATGATTTGTATCAAGCCTCAACTCGCCAAATATTAGCTGGGTCTGCTTTTGAAGAGACTGAAGAAACCCGCATGCGGAAGACACAAATGTCTTGTTTGACTCACAAAACAATATTATTATACAACTTCCAAGCCATGCTATTTTATAATGTGAATAAACTCTCATAACAATTAGACTCTCAGACCGCCACAGTAGTGTCTGATGCCACTGAACCTCAGGAGGTACCTATGGCAGATTGAAATTTGCTGCATTCAATTTTCCTAAATCACACAGCACATTACAATTTGCAACTAGTCTCTTGTTATGACCTGCAAGAAGCAACCTTTTCAGTTTTTGCAAATTCCTCTTCACTAATCTGAAGCAATCTGCCTGTCCCCGGGTTTGGTTTGGACTGGGTCCAAACCATAGTATTCTGTAGCATCGTGTTCTTCATAGCAGTGATTTACTCGTGAAACACTGAGGCAACAAAAGAGGCCATCTTCATTTGTTGTGTAATGATCAACCAAGGCTTTTATGCTGGGGAACATTAGTGTATTCAGTTGCTGGAAGAGAACAAATAAACATTTTAAATGTTAAAAACCACCATTAGAAAAAAAGAGCATTTTGGAATTTTAAAAGGTTTTGTAATCATACCTGCAGATAATATTTGCCTTCATCATTTTTACAGATCAGATAGTTTATCACACCAAAGGGGGTCCGCATCATCAGTGTCCAGCACTGCAGGGGGCCGGGATTCACCCACAGTAAGAAAGATCCCATAACATCATATTTTAAAAGTGTTGTGGCGTAATCCCTTTACAAAAAATAATAAGATATGCGAGATATCAGATGCTTGTGAATGGAAAAACTATTTTTAACATGCAATTGATCTTAGCTTTTCAAGCAGTCAATATTAATTGCCAAGAGCATTAGACTGGAGGTGGGTATACAATGTGTCCCTGAGGGATCAGCACTAGGCTCACTCTTCTTGATATATATTAATAGCCTAGATTTGGGTGTAGAGAGCACCATTTCAAAATATGCAGATGACACAAAATTGCAAGAATTGTGAAATATGAGGAGGACAGTGATAGACTTCAAAAGAGCATTTTGGTGGGAAGAATGAGGAGAGGGAATATAAACTAAAGGACACAATTCTAAAGGGGTGTAGGGACAGAGAGACCGGGAGTCATTGAAAGATTATAGGTTAAGTTGAGAAAGTGGTTAAAGGGGCAGGGAGGACAGAAGGGAGGAGTTTATGGTGAGTCTTGATAAAACAATGGTTTGACCTCAACCGGATTATTATGACACTTCTGGGCCCCACACATTAGGAAAGATGTGAAGGCTTTTAGGGAAGTTCAGAAAAGATTTACAAGAATGGTCCCAGGGATGAGAGGCTTCAATCATGTGTACAGACTGGAGACATTGGGGGTATTTTGTGCCCACGTTAGACATCAGCGAAAAATGCGGCGCGACCGCGAAATAGCTGGTTTAGCCCACTGGGCTAAATAGCTGGCTTGTAATGCAGACCAAGGCAGCAGCGCGGGTTCAATTCCCGTACCGGCCTCCCCGAACAGGTGCCGGAATGTGGCGACTAGGGGCTTTTCACAGTAATTTTAATGACGCCCACTTGTGACAATAAGTTATTATTATTATTATTATTATTATTAAAAGCTGTTCTTGCCAGCGAGATCGCGTGATGTAATAAGATACCCATCCAGAGAGGACAGGAAACTAATTTCAATACAACTCAATACATATTTTATTCCAAGCAAATTCAAAAGTACAGATATAAATCAAAAAACATTGTCCACAGCCCAAAGTTCACAGCTTGTGCAAGCTTTTCCCCCTTTTCACTCTCTTCCCCACTCCCTCGCTCCTTCCCCCCCAACCCACTCGCGATGAACAATTCCTCAAACATGGTCAAGAACAGTCCCTACCGTGTCGCAATGCCCACCGCTGATCCCCTCAATTCAAACTTAATCTTCTCCAGCCGGAGAAAGTCGTACTGGACCCCCAGCCAGTACCTCTCCAACTTCTAGCAGCCCCAGAACATATGGCGTGATTTGTTGGTCCTCACCCATACTTCTCACACTCGCCCCTTCGATGGGGTCATGATCATGTTCAGTAACAGCCTAACATTAGTGGAAAGCTGCCTGCCCTTTACGAAATCCGTTTGGTCCTCTGCTAGGTCCAGAATCGTTCCCAGCAACCCCTTCACAAACCACACATTGTCCCAATTTGGTGCGTAAACATTCACTAGCATCATTGGCATCCCCTACAACACTCCACTCACTATCACATACCTCCCACCTGGGTCCCGTACTTCCTTGGCCCCGTCTTTTTGCTCAGCAAGATGGCCACACGCCGCGACTTTGAATCAATGCCGAGTGAAATGCCTGACCTACCCATCCCTTTCTCACCTGACCTGATCCTTCACCCGGAAATGCGTCTCCTGCCGATTGACCACCCCAGCCTTCAAGCTCCTCATGTGCGCAAAGACCCGAGACCTCTTCATCAGCCCGTTCAGTCCCCGTACATTCTATGTTACGAATCTTACCACAGGCTTCCGACTCCACTCCCCTCTACCCTCCGCCATTGTTCCCTTCCAATTCTACTTCTTTAATTTCACCCTGAACCGGGCCCATTCAAGATGGCCCCCTTCTCCGCCCATGACCACGCTCAGTCTCTGACATGCTGCTCCTCCACCTCGGCTTTGCCGACCCCCATACCTCACTTCTGTTGTTCAAAGCATTACCTGGCAGTTCCTGCCTGAAGGCCTCTCATATCTACCCCTCCGTTGCCCTTTCCTCCTTGGTCTGTACAAACAGCTCCCTGTGGATCCCACCCTCCCTGACACAAACAAAGACAGATCCGAAACCACAAGTCACCCTCTCCAAAAAGAAAAACATCACACACAGCGGGGGGTCGGGGGGGGGGGGGGGGGGGGGGGGGCACGGTAGCAGTGGTTAGCATTGTTGTTTCACAGTACCAGGATCCCAGGTTCGATTCCCATCTTGGGTCACTGTCTGTCTGTGGTCAGTCACCCCGTGTCTGTGTGGATTTCATCTGGGTGCTCTGGTTTCCTCCCACAAGTCTCAAAAGACATGCTTGTTAGGTGAATTGGACATTCTGAATTAACCCTCTGTGTACCCGAACAGGCGCCGGAGTGTGGCGACTAGAGGTTTTTCACAGTAACTTCATTGCAGTGTTAATGTAAGCCTTCTTGTGACAATAATAAAGATTGTTAAGATTATTATGAGTGTGAGAGTTGCTCCCTTACGACCTATTGCTCCTTACCCAACAATCACAACGACAAAACCATCCCACCCGTGAAAAATCTCCCCCCCCCCCCCCCCCCCCCCCCCCCGGAATACTCAAATTTTCTGATCTCTGTTGTTTCAGCTCCTCCGTCTCCCATCTACATTCAGTTCTCTCTGAGGAAGTCATTGGCCTCCTCTGGGGATTGGCGACAAGGGCAGGGGGTAGCGTTCAGTGGCTTCCCCTTGCTAAGTGCTAGGTCCCTCAAACAGGCACCAAGTGCTCCAAAGGAGCCTGCAAAAAGCCACAACATGCTTCAGGCGTGGTGGCTGTCCTGCCCGCTGTTGGTTGATATCAGCGACGATAGGATGAGGCTCTTCCCGTACCAGCCTCCCCGGACAGGCGCCGGAATGTGGCGACTAGGGGCTTTTCACAGTAACTTCATTGAAGCCTACTCGTGACAATAAGCGATTTTAATTTTTAATTTTAATTAAACAGAGATTAACTGACCATTTAAGGGCCAATTGGTGGCAGGGTAGGCAGGGCATCCACGTGCCTTCCCACCCCTGACTTAATCCACCTGACACCTTCCTATCTTATTACAAACCCAACCTCAAACTCACCTCAGAGAAGGCATTAAATCACATCCTGTGTCTCTAGGTGAGGATGTGTCAATCTGCTTAATTGAAGAGATGAAATGACTTGGCTTGGTTACACAGGTCCCTGATTCTCTGTGCAGGTACTGGGTTGTTTTAGACATCTGATAACGTTAAGGTTCCACTTAAAAGCCCATGAAATATCTGGGCAGCTGCAGGTATAATGAATAGCTAGTGTCATTCATTCACCTCTGACTGCAGTTGGGTCATTCATTTCACAATTTATTTTTTAATCTAATTTTAGTGTATCCAGCTGGTACATATTTAGGCACTTTGAAGTTTGTACTCCATTATTGTGAGCAACATTTATTGAGTTTTGTTTTTGATATGTTTGCTCTTTTCCCTCCGATAAACAGATAACTTACAGATATTTAGTACTTAACTTATCCCTGCCCTGCTTCAGTTTCCTATTTCTCTTTTGTGTCAGGGATCAAATGTTATCCTGTTCAAGCAATGGCTTCCCACCACAAGTAGGGCCATTCTGGCTCCCTGACCTTTAAGGAAATCTTATTAAACACGCCAAGAAATATATTTGCTACATTGGCCTTCTTTGCCTCCCTGGAGGCAGGCAATGCAATAGGCTTCTACCAGTACAGCCCGTGTGGCATTCTTCATTGATGGTGCACACAATTGCAACCTTATGTGTTCCCAAACACACTGAATTGGTGCTATTCTGAAGTCATACAGCCTAACTGGCTGATGTGAAGGCAAGATTCTGAATTTGGCAATGTATGTCTTAGTAATGCCTGTGTTGTCCACTCCTGAAAAAAGAAGCATGATGCAGCATCATGGGCCCTGAAGCAGACTTATTTAAAGAGCCAGGCATCTTTAAATGAAAGTGAAATGAAAATCGCTTATTATCACAAGTAGGCTTCAAATGAAGCCCCTAGTCGCCACATTCCGGCGCCTGTTCGGGGAGGCTGGTACGGGAATTGAACCGTGCTGCTGGCCTGTCTTGGTCTGCTTTCATATCCAGCGATTTAGCCCTGTGCTAAACCAGCCCAATCTTTATTATAGGTAAGTAAAATTTATGGAACTTTTTATATTGGGAAGTGTCTGCAAGTACACTCCGATGTTTTTGGAGGTGTTTTTCCATTTAGCAGAGAGTAATGCCACATCTTCACAGGGAGGGCAGAAGAACTAGTCACCTGTCCATACAAAGGCTGCAACAGGTATGGGACAGCAGTGACAATGCCTCTGGGTCTGCAACAATGACAGGGAGATATAGCCAATTCATTGGAGAGGGCAAACTTCACGCCATTCCTTCCAAGTTGCAGCCAGACTCCTCCCTACTCCTTGACATTGGCAAGTGGCTGCCTGACTGCCGACCAATGAACCCAGCATTTCGGTGTGCATGCTCAGTCAGCGTATCCCTGCATGGCATCCTATCGAAGCCCTCATCAGAGTTCTCTGCTGCAATGTTTGTCTGTTATTTGCCCACAGGAATGGTCACAAGCAAACCATCTTTTACCCCAACTGCTTGCAGCTCACTGTGTGCAGATCCCAACTCTTTACAAGACTCCAATACAGGTGCGGTGTCAGTGTCTGAGCTGGAGGTTGCAGATTATCCCTGCTGTGCTATTGTTCTGTGCCTTCGTCCTTGGGCTACTGCGACTGTGCTGGCACCAGTGGTTGCGTCTGCTACAAAGATACCTACAGAGGCTGGAAACCTGAAATAAGAGCAGAATGTGCTGGACTTGGGTCACTGTCTGTGCGGTGTCTGCACTTCCTCCCCATGTCTGTGTGGGTTTCCTCAAGGTGTTCCGGTTTCCTCCCACAAGTTCCAAAAGATGTGCTTGTTAGATGAAGTGGATATTCTGAATTCTCCCTCAGTGTAGCCGAAAAGGCGCCGTAGTGTGGCAACTAGGGAATTTTCACAGTAATTTCATTGCAGTGTTAATGTAAGCCTACTTGTGGCAATAATAATGATTATTATTATTATAACTTCTCAGCAGGACAGGCATCTGTGGAGAGCAACAGAGGGCGAGATCCACAGGCCTAGCCATGCTCGAACGGGAGCGCTAGGATCAAGAATCTGCCCACAATGGGTGGGACCAAGCTGCACTCTCTTAATTAGGCCTTAAACCTACTAAGGCCTACCTACCTGTGATCTACCGGCCTCCCGGTATCTAAAGGCCTCCCCAGGGAGTCCCGAACCAGATACCATTCAGTACTGGAACCAGGCAGAACGATGCCTCCCAGCATTGGAGGCACCTGGATGGCCAGGAATAGTGAAGGGTGGCCCCCTCCTCCCGAAATGTGGCTCTACCTTGGCACTGCCTGGCTAGTACCCTGGCACTGCCACCCTAGCATGGCCAAGGTGACCGGGTGGCAGTCAAGCTGGCAGGGGCACTGCCAGGGTGACAGTGCAAGGATGCCCAGGTGGTACTGCCAAGGGTCAGGGCCCAAGGAGGGCCCTGCCCATGAAAGGAGAGTGGAGTGGGATATGAAGGGTTCAGGGGATGCAGGGCAGGTAAAGAGGTTGGGGGGTGATGGGGATCCTGGAAGTGGGGGCCTCTATGGAGGCTTGGGGGAGCCTGAAGAGGGGGCCGCCAAGGACCCCATAGCGGGGTGTCCTCACTTGGGGGGGTGGGGTGGGATGGGGGAATGCCCATGTGTGTGGGGTGACTTTGCCCATGGCTGAGGGGTGTAGCTCACTTAGAAAACAGGGCATTTCAAAATGGCAGCCAATCTCTGACTCCAGCTCCCCAGTGATGAAAATAATTCGAAGTGTGGGCGAAACCGGTGAGAAACTCGCCAGGGCCCAAAAGAGTGACTAAGTTTCATTGAATAGCGGTGGGGAACTTCCAGCAAAATCTGCCACAAATGGCACTTAGGGCGTGATCCAACAGCCATGCTGCACCTAATTGTGGGCGGGATCACATTTGGCAAATCTGCATATTAGATTGAGATAGTTAGTCTCACTCTACTGTGCAGATTCCCGAGGTACCTGAGGCTTTGGGATTCTTCCCCTTTGCCTTGGACACAGAGGATGAGCGCTGTTCAGCACTGGTCCCCACAAACGTGGACCAGATGAAACAGCACTTGTTGGGGTCTCCAGGGGATTGGAGACCGCAGCTGCATGCTCTTTAGACAGGGTGGTGCCCTGGCACTGCTGGTGCCATCTGGGCATGATGGCAGTGCCTGCCTAGTACCCTGGCAGTGCCATCCTCTCATAGTGCATTCAGGCTGGGGGAGGGGGGCGGGGGGTCAGGGACTGCATTGGGCATCAGCGATTGCGACGGCATTTGACTCTTGCTATACTGGAGAGTTCCGGCGAGCGGAGCCCCCAGTGTACAAAATGGAGCTACGTGCAGACTTGGAAACACGTGGCTAAACACGCTTGCTACGGGACTTTATTCCCATTTAAATGAATCGAGCCCCTGGAAACTTTTCCATTAGAGCGTGCCCAGGTTTATGATGACTCTTCGTGCAATGATCTGATTCAGCTGATCTGCTGAGTATTTCCAGCATTTTCTGTTTCTATTATAGCAATTTTTGAATATCTGATAGCAGAAGATCAGAAGGACAAATATGGTGTGAGGGAAGGGGTTGGGATGTGAAGCAAGAGGTAAATGGTCATAGCACAGCAGCCAGGTAGCAGGTTGAGGATATTCTGGGAATTGAGAAGGAGCATTAATCAACAACATACCACAATGCTCTCAACAATATCATTTTATGTGGGCCCTGTCACAACCAGTACTATTTTGTAGAGAACCATTTTCTCTGGAGGGTTCAGGAGATGCAGGCATCCTTGTCCCCTGCTCCCTTCTGTTATATGCTACCTTGTCCTGCAAGAATGAGGACTGAATGTCAGTAGTTGTGAAGCTCTGTGTTTGGGTGATGTGCCTGCCCGAGCTGGAGGACTACGGAGGCAGTGATAGATGAATGTGAGACCAGAAACCTTGCTAGGTATGTGAGGGTAAGGTTGTATTTGGATATTAGGCATGAGTCCTGAGTGCCAGGGAGTGCTGATAGGAGTGTGGTGCATTGAGCAGCACAAGAGACTAAGGTGGAGCAGTGAGCAGGAGATGTCTTGTAAAGATGCATTCAATGGTGTTGACCACCTACATTAGGGCAGTAGACTTCTTGTGGGACTGCTGCAAGGCCCACTGGTCCAGACTCTGAGAGCTTATGATCCTGGACACTTGCTAGCCCCTCTTTCTGAGGGTAAAGCTCGCAGGTCTCCTGCACTCCTCCCCGCCCTCATGGAAGAGTGTCTTTCTTCCAGCCGGCCTGCACAACCCATTCCTCCATTTCTGCATCCGTCAGTCTGGATCCCTCTTTGTGCCCTGGAGTTCAATTTGTAAGAATCTCCATTGCAGTAGCCTTTTCTCCACTTTGTCTTTAAAAGGCAGTCTGCATTAAGCAAAAGCAAGCTGGATGTGCCACTTGGCGAGTGGCAATGCTGTTGGCATCTCCTATTGTGAGCAGAGCTCACCAGCAGCATTCAAAAAGGGAGGCTAGCTCTGGGGGTGCAGGAAATTTTTACCACGATCAATCAGATGAGATGGAGAGATTCATTTTGTGCCTCACCCAGTTTGATCTAAACAGGTGTGGGCATGACACGAACTGCAGCCCCAATGTCCAAAAATTAGGATGAAAGAATTTCACATCCTCCATCATTGAATTCTAATTCTAATGAAACTCTTTGAAGCATTGTTACAAATGCCTTATAGCTAAGGTCATTACACTTGGTAACTGATGTACCATCAATTGGACTCGAGACACGATTAAGATCTTTAATCAGCTAGTTGTTAGCCCGGAGGTCGACTACAGAGAAAGGCCGACCGCCGGGAACTCTGGGTACTTATACCCCCGCCTCGGAGGCAGGGTCTACTTGCCTCTCGACCAATTGGTAAGCAGTCACATGACTAGTCCCAGCCAATCGGACGAGAGGCACATGACCAACCAGAGCCAATGGGAAACCCATGCTCGGCACCAATGGCAGTGCTCACATTCATACCACCACAGTAACATTTTCCTCTTTTAAGGTTTTATTTCAATCATGCATTAAGCTCCATTTACAACTTTCAACACAAACCCACAATTCTTTTCACTTTCAAAAGTAAGCTGTTGTTCAGTGACATGCAGTAGATTGTGAGTTGATATATTCAGTTATTTTCGAGTTTTGTTGAATTACTTAGAGTTAGGGTGCTGTTCTACAGATAATTTTCTTCTAAGATGTTTACCATAACTGGTAGGTCGGTAGGGTAAATTCCATGAGAGGGAAATGTGTGCCTACACCGTGGCTGGAATTGGTAAAGCCTATTCTTGTTTCCTTCTTCCTTATCTTAGATACAAAATTGAAGGTTGTCCAGAATCACAGAGTAGAAATAAAATTCACCTTGGATTTTGTACACTTAAAATCTAAAGGACATTCATCTCAGCCAATGTTCTGTACATATCTGGCTACTGGTCAAATGGCAACCCGAAGTAAAGGAAAACAGCTGGATCGTATTAGTTAGAATGTTCCACCCATTAATTTAAAGATGAAACTATTTTAATGTCAAACTGAATGATTCCATTTTCAGTCACATGTATGTTTAATCTTTTTTCCCTCCCCTGCACATTTATCAGCAGAGACAGAGTGCAGGTAAGCTGCCCTCAGAACTTCAACAAATTTATCCTTGATCTAAACACTGAAGGTGAATGTAATTAGACTTCATCTAATTTTTTCCCCCCTCACCCAGCGAAAAGGTGCCAAGCCAGGACTGGTAATCATGCGGAGAAATAAATGGCCCGAAACTCTGTTACTGTGCTTTTTCCATACTTTGTGCTGCATTCCTTTATGCTTCTTACAAAACACTCAACACTGACATTTTTCCAAAACACACAAACAGATTAGTTTACAGCTTAGTGATGAATTAGTCCCTCTGAACCCAGTTCAGAAGCATTTCATGTCCCTGCTCCCTGGCAATTTTAAATCAGTCATTGCATGAAAAATTACCTCGGGCTGCTCTGCAGATCCCACCCAAATATCAAATGGATCCAAAATGATATCTCCACCCTCCTTCCCACTTCTTTTGCAATGGCACACCCCATAGGACAACAGCTCCACTATCTGGGCCAAGTGTTGGCAGTGAGTGTTAGCGGCTATTCCATAGAATCCATACAATCCAGGAAGAGGCTATTCGGCCCATCTAGTCTACACTGATCCCTTGAAAGAGGACCCTACCTAGCCCCATACCCCTGCCCTATCCCCGTAACCTAGCCTGTACATCTTTGAACAGTAAGGGAAAATTAGTATGGCCCACGCAAACACGGGGAGATTGTGCAAACTCCACACAGATAGTCATCCAAGTCCAGAATTGAATCTGGGTCCCTGGCACTGTGAGGCAGCAGTGCTAACCACTGTGCCTCCCCAAATTCCACCACAAAGAGCTTCACAACTAAGCTCAATTCTGTCTTCCCATTGCTTATTTGTATGGTTCAGGCCAAAGCATGAAATACATTTCTAAACTGAAGAATTGGGGAGCTTGGGCACTTAATCCTTTTAAAAGTTCAGATACGAAATTTGATATATCCATGGATCTAGATAAAAGCAAACTGTCTAGACTTCTGGTGACGTCATGTCGGAGCAAGACGCACAAAAAGTGGCACCCGGCTGGGTCTTTGTTTTTGATCCCTTTTGCCCAGCTTTTCGGGGGGTTTTGATGACCAAACGCCTGTTGTGGGTTTAGAAATTGCCCCTTGATAAGTCATGTTGAAAATGTCACCAAAGAAGCTCGTCTTGAAGAAAGCTCGGGGGGGTAGCCCATCGAAGGTAGGTGAAGGAGGGAAGATGGCCACCGCGTCCATTACCTCAGCCACGTTGGCGGTAATGATGGCGCAGGAGCTGAAGAACTTTGGCAAGCAAATGGATTGGCAGTTTGAACGGCAGGGCAAGGAGATAAAAGAATCCTTTAAAGCCACTGTCGAGGAAACTTTAGGCTGATTCGGTGAAGACTCTGAATGTGGTTAAAGTGCAGGGTGAAACATTGAAGGAGGCCCTAATGTTTTATATATTTAGGAATGTATCCCAAGTTCCATGAGTTACGAACAGGGAACCGGGCAGAATCCCAAGGATCCTTGTAATGCCGTCAATATTACCTTACTACAAAAAAGGGAGAAAAATCAGGCTGTTCCAACCGCTCCTTTCTATTGCTGGGTTGCACTCAGACAAATACAAGAAAATTCTTGTGAGAAAAACAAAAGCCTGAACTTCACTTTTGTAGATCTCACCAAGGCATTTCAAACTGTTAGCAGAGATGGACTCTGGAAAATCCTTGAAAAATTTGGATGCAAACCAAAGTTCCTAGTCATGATGAAGCAGCTTCATGTAAATCAATACGTCAAGTCAAGCACAACAGAGACCTCTCAAGTTCCTCCTGTATCTTCAATGGTGTGAAACAGAATGTGTGCTGGTCCCGACCTTATTCAGCATCTTCTTCAGCATGATGCTGCAACAGGCAAGACCTTGAGAAGGAATTTTATGTACACATCCGGATTGATGGAGGTGCCTTTGACCTTCGGCGTCTTCAAGCTCATACAAAAACAGAAAAAAACCTCATCCGTGAACTTCTTATCAGTGATGACTGTGCTTTCCGTCAATTCGACCTGTTACATATAACAGCGCCTTTCTTCAAGGCAGCACAACTCTTTGAACTAAACATCAGTTTAAAGAAAACTGAAACCTGCGTCAGCCTGCACACTGAGAAGATTATTGGCCACCAAATATTCTCATGGAGGGAAGCAGGCTGAATTCCATCAAGCATTGCACTTATTTACGGAGAGTCATCTCTTTTGATGCCACTATAGTCTAGGAATTGGTTTTCAAAAGCAAACAGCGTATTTGGCAGATTCTGCACAGCCTCAGAGCACAGACCAAATTAAAGTGTATAAAGCTGTAGTTCTCCGGTTCCATACCGCTGTCATGTATGCCGTCTAGAATTCACCGGCAGAACCGCATCACAAACAGTAATGGAAATAGCTAGTATTAACAGCATTGAGGCCAACCTTCTTTGAAGACAACTGCATTAGACCCGTCACATTGTCCAGATGGACGACAGCCGGCTACTCAATATCATGTTGTCAGAGGAGCTGACCATTGGCAAATGGAACAGAGGGTCTTTGCACAAATGTTTCAAAACCTCCCTGCAGAAATCTCTCTGTGCCACATTGACCATGATCAATAGGAAGCACAGGCACTAGATCGTGATGCCGGGAGACACTACATCGGGAGTACTATGAACACCTTTGAGACTGAGCAAATAACCAGCATAGAAGAGGAGAAGAGAAGGAAAGGTCAAATTGCCTGTCAAAGTCCTTCCTGTTGATTCCATTAATTCCTACTTCTTTTATTTTTTCTTAATCGTTTTTGGTCCATGGATCATTGATCGAGACATACCTGGAAGTCGATCAGAGAAAGTAAGGAACTCAAAGTGTCAAAATAGTATGCTGTGTTATAAAGTTTTGTAATTTGGGCAGAAGAATTCAAATTGGACATATAGTAGCCATTACTTTAAAAAAAAATTTAGAGTACCCAATTATTTTTTCCAATTAAGGGGCAATTTAGCGTGGCCAAGCCACCTAACCTGCACATCTTTGGGTTGTGGGGGTGAAACCCACGTAGACACAGGGAGAATGTGCAAACTCCACACGGACAGTGACCCGGGGCCAGGATCGAACCCGGGTCCTCAAAATACATTTAACGCAAAACAGAGCCAGTTTATACCCCTGAAAGAGAAAAGCTCCACGACACAGAAAAAACAGCCAAGGACAACTAAAGAGGGACAGCATAAAACTAAAAGTAAGGGCTTACAAAAATGGCATACATAGCACAGATCCTACCAAATGGGAAAGATAATCTTAATAATAATCTTTATTGTCACAAGTAGGCTTACATTAACACTGCAATGAAGGTACTGTGAAAAGCCCCTAGTCGCCACATTCTGCCACCTTTTCGGGTACAGTGAGGGAGAATTCAGAATGTCCAAATTACCTAACAGCACATTTTTCGGGACTTGTGGGAGGAAACCAGAGCACCCGGAGGAAACCCACGCAGACACGGGAAGAACGTGCAGACTCCGCACAGACAGTGACCCAAGTCGGGAATCGAACCTGGGACCCAGGAGCTGTGAAGCAACAGGTCATGAAAGGAAACTAGCAATAGGAAGCAGTTTTATAGTGACATAAAAGGAAAGTAGATGGTCAGGAGCAATGTTGGCCTGCTAAAAACTGGAAGTGGGGATATTGTCATTGACGAATGGGAAAAAGCAGACATGTTGAATAATTACTTTGACTCAGTATTTACAGTTGACAAGGAGGATAATTTGCCGGAAGTCCTGAGGATATTAATAGGGTTCGGGGGTGGGACTAAAAAAAATTAATGTAAGTAACACATTAATAATTAGAAAATTAATGGAACTAAAAAGTGACAAATCTCCAGGGCCTGACGATTTCCATCTGAGGTTGTTAAAGGAAGTAGGGAAGCACATTTTGATGCCATAACTGTAATCTTTCAGAGTTCCCTGGATTCAGGAGTCTTCCTTCTAGATTGGAAAATTGCTCTAGTCACTCCACTTTATAAGAGGGGCGAAAGAGGAAAACCAGGGAATTACAGACCAGTTAGCCTAACATCTGTGGTGGAGAAATTGTTGGAGTTTCCATCTTCAAGGAAATTGAACATCTTGAAAATGTTCCATTAATCATGCAGAGCCAGCATGGATTCATGGCAAGTAGGTCATGCTTAAGAAACCTCGTTGAACTTTTTGAAGAGGTGACTAAGGTAGCGGCAAGGAAATGTCTATGGGTGTTGTTTATATGGACTTCCAGAAGCATTTGATAAAGTCCCACATAACAGTCTGTTAACTAAGGTAGAAGCCCACGGAATTGAGGTCAAATTACTGACATGACTGAGAAATTGGTTGAGTGGCAGGCAACAGAAAGGGTTAGGAACTCAAATTGGCAGGATGTGACTAGTGGTGTCCCACTGGGTTCTGTGTTACGTCCTCAATTGTTCACATTCATTAACTTGGAAAATGGCATTGAAAATCATATATCCAAATTTGCTGGTGACACAAAGTTGGGTGGCATTGTAGACAATGTAGATGACAGCATAAATTACAAAGGGACATTGACAGATTAGGTGAATGGGCAAAACTGTGGCAGATGGATTTCAATGTAGATTAGGTGAATGGGGAAAACAGTGGCAGATGGATTTCAATGTAAACAAGTGTGAGGTTATCCAAAAGATAGATCTGGGTACTTACCAGATGGTATGAAAATAAATTAAGTGGAGGTCCAAAGAGACCTGACGGTTCAGATGCATAGATCTTTAAAATACCACAAACAAGTACAGAAAGTAACCAAGGAGACTAACGGAATGTTGGCCTTTATATCTAGAGGACTGGAATATAAGGACACAGTAGTTATGCTGCAGCTTTATAAAACCTTGGTTAGACCCCACTTGAACTACTGTGAGCAGATCTGTGCACCATCCCTTAGGAAGGATATTTTGGCCTTGGAGGGAATGCAAAGTAGATTTACAAGAATGATACTGGACTTCAGGGGTTAAGTTATGAGGAAATATTATGCAAATTAGGCTTGTTTTCTTTAGAATTTAGAAGGTTAAGGGGTGATCTGAACAAAGTCTTCAATATATTAACAATAAAATACAGGGTAGATAAACTGCGTCCATTGGTTGGAGATTCTATAAATAGGAAGCATAGTCTAAAATTAGGGCCAGATCATTCAGGAGAGATGTTAGGAAGCACTTCTACACACAAAGGGTGGTATACTTTGGATGTCTTCCCCAAACGGCAACTGATACAAGATCAGTTTATAATTTTAAATCTAAGATAGATACATTTTTGTTAAGTGAGGGTATTAAGGGATATGGGCCAGATAAATAATTTTTTGTTAAGCAAGGATATTAAGGGATATGGGCCAAAGGCAGGTACATGAAGTTAGGCCACAGATCAGCCATGATCTCACTGAATGGCTTACTCCTGCTCCTAGGTTTTTGGCACCCAAGAGATTGGAGGGGTTCACTTTGATTGGTTCCCTGGTGGCCAGTAGATTGGCCAGAGACAGTATTCTTCCTGACAACCAACAGCGATATTTCCTGTCATGTGGGTTTTTGTGGACAGAACCCGGAAGAAGCCACTGGCCTCTCAAGGTGGAAGCATCTTTCTATCTCTGCTCTGCTGCCTACTGTTTGAAGGCAGAAGCTTCTAGACCCTGAAAGGGAAGCTGCTTCTCTTGAATGCTGGCTACCTGCTATTTCTGTGAATCTACAGTGAAAACCATTACAAACTGAAAGAAAAGATAACATCCATCTGAAAGCCTAGATTGAAGAAAGAAATTAACAGCAAGATGTCATAAAGGGATTTTCACTGTAACTCCATTACGGTGTTAATGTAAGCCTATTTGTGACACTAATAAAGATTAGATTATCATTATTACTATAAGTTCATAAATTCATAAAATATAGGAGCAGAATTAGGCTATTTGGCCCATTGAGTCTGCTCCACCATTCGATCATGGCTAATCTCATCCAGGTCTTAACTCCACCCTCCTGCCCATTCTCCATAACCCTTCAACCCATTACCAATTAAAAATCCATCTAACTCCTCCTTAAATTTACTCATTATCCCAGCATCCACTGCATTTTTGGGGGGTAGTGAATTCCACAGATTCACGACCCTTTGGGAGAAGTAGTTTCTCCTTCACTCTGTTTTAAATTTGCTACCTCTTATCCTAAGACTATGACCTCTCATTCTAGAATGCCCCCCCAAGAGGAAGCATCCATTCCACATCTACTTTATCCATACCTTATATCATCTTGTATACCTCAATTTGATTTCCCCTCATTCTTCTACACTCTTTAGCGTATAGGCTGAAACTGTTCAGTCTCTCTTCATACAATAAACCATTGGGGCGGGATTCTCCATCTCGCTGCACCAGATTTCTGGTGCAGCACGCAGTCAGGATTCTCCGTTTCGCCGCTGGTCAATGGGGTTTTCCATTGTGGGGCATCCCCACGCCGCCGGGAAACCCTTGGGCTGCCGGCAGAATGGAGAATCCCGACGTCGGAGAATTCAGCTCCTCATCTCTGGAATTAACCAAGTGAACCTCCTCTGAACTGCTTCCAATGCCACTACATCTTTCCTCAAATAAAGGAGCCAAAACTGTACCCAATATTCCAGGTGTGATCTCACCAACGCCTTGTATAGTTGCAACAACACTTATCTTTATACTCTATTCCTTTTGCTATAAATGCCAACATTCCATTCACTGTCTTTACTATCTGTTGTTCCTGTATGCTAGATTTCTGTGACTCATGAACTCAAGTCCATCTGAAACAAAGATTCTTATCGTTTTACTTTCATCATTATTTTACACCCATCTTTCCCCTCTGTGTTTGTTTGTCTGTGTGTGTGTGTGTGTATATATATATATATATATATATATATATATAGAGGGTTGGGCCAGTTAAAAGTGGGGAAGGGAGGTTTGAGGTTAAATAGTAGTTACCCAAGTATTTTTGCCTATTTAATTACAGTTACTGTTAATAATAAAAAGTTAACTGTGTTTGCAGTTACAAACTGGGGCAGAATTCTCCGACCCTCCCGCAGGGTCGGGGAATCGCCTGGGGCCAGCGTAAATCCCGCCCCCACCGTGGTCGGAATTCTCCGCCACCCGGAAATCGGCGGGAGCAGGAATCACGTCCCGCCGACCGCCGTGCCCCCCGCGGCAATTCTCCGGCCCGCGATGGGCCAAAGTCCCGCCGCAGTCAGGCCTCTTCCGCCAATGTGGTTTAAACCACCTCTGTACCGGCAGGATTGGCGGCACGAGCGGGCCCCCGGGGTCCTAGGAGGGGCGCGGGACGATCGGACCCCTGGGGGTTCCCCCACGATGGCCTAGCTGGTGACGTCAGTGGCCGCTGACGCTCTGGCGCATGCGCGGCCTCACGTCGACCGGTGAAGGCCTTTCGGCCAGCCCCAACGCCGTCCGGCGTAGCGCCAAAGGCCGTTGGCGCCAGTCGGCGGAGCGGGAGCCACTCCGGCGCGGGCCTAGCCCCTAAAGGTGATGAGAACTCCGCACCTTTGGGGAGGCCCGACGCCGGAGTGGTTGGCGCCACTCCGCTACACCGGGATCCCCCGCCCCGCCGGATAGGGGAGAAGTTCGCCCCTGGTGTCTGTAGTTATTAGGCAGCTGAAGATTTTGGGTATTTTTAAATAAGTTTAATTTTAATAATAATCGTTATTAGTGTCACAAGTAGGCTTACATTAACACTGCAATGAAATTACTGTCGCCACACTCCGGCGCCTGTTTGGGTACACTGAGCGAGAATTCAGAAAGCACGTCTTTCGGGACATGTAGGAGGACATGTCTTTCGGGACATGTAGGAGGAAACCAGAGGCCCCGGAGGACACCCACGCAGACACTGGGAGAACGTGCAGACTCCGCACAGACAGTGACCCAAGCCGGGAATCAAACCCAGGTCCCTGGCACTGTGAAGGAACAGTGCTAACCACTGTGCTACCGTGCCGCCTGTGTTGTGATTCTGTGTAATGTGCGACTGGAATTGACCGTGCACTGAGCCAGGGTGTCATAGCTAGCTCCCAGCAGTGACTGAACCTTCACTTGCTCACCCTGTGATACATGTGCCAGTCAAGTTAGGCCTGACTAGTCATCAGCAATTGCTGAACACAAACCTCCCTAAAACCTTCGGCTGCGAACAAACGCCAAGAAAATGTTTTATATAGTTCCAGCATAATCTCCCTGCTCTTATATTCTATTCATTTGCTAATAAATGACTGGATCCATATGTTTTCTGACCACTTTATTAATCTGACCTGCTACTGTTAGGAAAACAAAGGTAGTTTTCAGGGGATTAAGATTTGTATTGGTAAATATTAGAAATAAGGAATAATTTTAAGTGTCTTTAATTTAATGTTTCTGTGCCTAGAAGGGTAAAACCTATAGTGAGATTCATGCTGGACAATGGTGTTTGTATGTGTGGGGATTGGTTAAGATCCAACTGGAATTCTATTGTACTTCTGGAGGGTTGCAGCGAGAAGAGTAAATAAAAGCCGAGTGAAGGATAAATGATTGCTTAACAACTGGGGTCTTGTAAAGTAGAGGAGCTTTTAAGTTTAGTTTAACTAAATTGATTGCAGTTGGAGATAGGTAGTGAGAGAGAAAGCAACTCTCACAGCTCTGCCAGAAGCAGTTGGTTTAGAAGGCTAGAGAGGGAACATATCTCAGCTTTGCTCGAAGAAAATCCATACCATGAACTAATGGTTAAGAAAACAAGTGCAGAATCTGAAGAGTGGCGGGTTAAGGAAATTAGAGAAATGAAGAAGGGTTTCCAAGACGTCTGAGGTTAATGGTACTGGAATAAAGCACTTTTCAGTAAAAACAGACAGAGCAACGAAGTAGGCTAAGATGCCAGAAAGATCGCTGAAGAAGTGATTTTCAGGTACAGCCTGTGAAACGTGAGTTGAAATAACTATGGAAATCGCTGTCTGGATCTCTGATTTGTGTAAAATCGGAGGAAACCTAAAGGGGGTGGTGTAAATTCCTGGATTGGATTTGCTGTTAAAAGTGAAGCGGAAGCTTTGCTTAAAAGTGGTATTTGGAAAACCTGGTCTGGAATTTGGAATAGAAACCGCTCAGGGAAAGTATTATTATGAGAGAAGATTTTAAAAAGCTTGTTTTTGGGAGTAGAGTTTGGAAACTCGCGTGATTATCAGTTGGGAAGATTCTGAGGAGAATTCCACAGACAGTAACTTGGGTTCTGAGCTTAGTGCGTGTATTTGACCACATCCACCTTGTGTGTTTAAAAGAGACTTTTTGTGTTAATGAGACCATTGTAGTTTAAGATGTACTTTGTAATCCATGTTAATCTTTTAATCTATGTGTATTTGTTTAAGTAAGGGGGATTAAAGGAGTATTGTACAGTACTCCAACTTTTCATGTTTAATAAATGTTTTTTTTACTGTAGTTAAAACAAATTAGCGGTCCTATGGCTCTGTTCTTCCATGTTATATTTTTAAAAAAACATTCTTTTGAGCCAGGGTTCCATTCTGGGATATTCCCGTCCAGTTATAGTATCAACTGAGACCGTAACCTACTTCAGGGATATGTGCACATTCACACCATTGTCACTCACTACCTCTCAGCAATCTCCCATTTATTGTGCCATCTTTTGCCGTGTTTGACCTCCCCAAATCACTTCACACTTCCTGTCAGGCTTCCTGTCAGAAGCCCACAATTACTTCTCTGCCATTTTCATGGAGTCCAATTAAGGTTTGCTAGTTCCATGATAATGAATCCCGAGCCCTGTATCACAGGTCTATCCATTCAGTCAGATTAATCAATTCCTGCAGCCCCACCCATTCATAAAATAGGGAAGCACAAATTTGTCAAGCATTTCCATCAACTTATCATGTTTAGTGCCACTAGAGATCAACTAGTGTTACCAAAAAAAAGTCTAACTGAATAATACCACTGTAACATCAAACTGCAACTTAGTTAAAATTGTCAATTACATTCCCCACTCCAGCCATGTATGCAATGCCTTCCTCACTGATATATAACTAAACGACTGGCTCCAATTAGAAAAGTGTCTGCTAACTCTTCACCTAATTACATTTTCATTCACTCACAGCATTCTTAAATGCATTAACAGAATACATGAATAATATTGGCATGTTTATGCTGTATCAAAGAGATCTTGTATTGACCTTTTCATTTTACCATGAATTGTATTGAGATAAGTTTTGCAACTCTTTTTTATAATGACTGCATAGATGTTATAGCCACTTATGCATCTGAGGAAGAGGTACCACAGCCTTCTTTTTAAAAAGTTCATCTTTTGAAGAATTACCATTATACAGTTATTGACATACTAACCTGGGCATCCCAGCACTGGCCCAGACTGTGTCCATTAATATTTCATCATGCTGCAGTGGAGCTAGTGCTCTCCAGGATTCCATGAGTTCATCCCCCAAGCTGCAACTGTCTATGGAAAATACAATAAATAGTATTTCAGATATGTGTGGTATTGACATTGGTTGAATTATTTAACCCTTTTTTCAATTCTAGTCTTTATTTTAAAAATGATGTCTTCAACTATCCTCTTAATAATAATAATCTTTATTATTGTCACAAGTAGGCTTAACACTGCAATGAAGTTACTGTGAAAATACCCTAGTCACCACACTTCGCCGCCTTCTGGTACACTGAAGGAGAATTCAATGTTCAATTCACCTAACAGCACGTCTTTCGGGACTTGAGAGAGGTAACCGGAGCACCCGGAGGAAATCCATGCAGACACAGGGAGAACGTGCAGACTCCGCACAGACAGTGACCCAAGCCGGGAATCGAACCTGGGACCTCGTGCTGTGAAGCAAGTGCTAAACACTGTGCTACTGTGCTGCCCATCAATTTTTAATCAATTATTCAAACAAGCACAAGTTGGGAGGACACCAAACAATTCGAATGGAGTGCTTAAGTCATGTTAACTCGACTTTGTGCTAAGCCACTTTATTTGAATCAGCCATGTTGCAAGATATGGGGGGGGCATGTTGGCAAAATGGTTAGTACTGCTGCCGTACAGTGCCAGGGTCCCAGGTTCAATTCTGGCCTCAGGTGACTGTCTGTTTGAAGTTTGCACTTTCTCCCTGTGTCTGTGTGGGTTTCCTCTGGGTACTCCAGTTTTCTTCCACAGTCCAAAGATGTGCAGGTTAGGTGGATTGGCCATGATAAATTGCCCATAGTGTCCAAAAAGGTTAGTTTACTGGGTTATGGGGATAGGGTGAAGGCTTGGGCCTAGGTAGGTTGCTGTTTTTAAGGGTTGGTGCAGACTCGATGGACCGAGTGGCCTCCTTCTGACTGTAGGAATTCTATGATATTAGATTCTGTCGATTTCATTCCTATACTGTCACTGTTTCACATAAACTGTTTAAGAGCTGAATTATAGAGATTTAGAGCACAAAATCTGATCAGTAGCACTGTTAACTGAAGCTGATTGTCCTCCTGGTGTGCTTTTTGCACAACTACTCAATTCTCGTGCAACCCGCATGGGACACTGCCTCATGATGCTTCTCGGGGATCCTCTGCATAGACATAGACATAGAACTTACAGTCTATTTGATGTAAAACAACCCTACCAGCTGTTCACTAAGTTTGTAGCTCCATTCAACAACTTTCATGTCACCAAAGAGCAAGCACTCAATTGCAAGAGGAGCTCAGCATTTGTGTTATTTTAAGAGGCAGACACCGAACTTGCTGTCCTGGCTGCAGCCCACTTGTACATTTGCTAATCTCAACTCTGTATGACCTTCAGAGTACCTGAGCTGAGTGTCTGGTGAAGTGACATTGCTTCTTCTTCAGTGATTTTTAAAAATAAATTTAGAGTACCCAATTCATTTTTTGCAATTATGGGGCAATTTTAGCGTACTCAATCTACTACCCTGCACATCTTTGGGTTGTGGGGGCGAAACCCACGCAAACACAGGGAGAATGTGCAAACTCCACACGGACAGTGACCCAGAGCTGGGATCGAACCTGGGACCTCGGCGTCGTGAGACTGCAGTGCTACCACTGCACCACCGTGCTGCCCTTCTTCAGTGATGTCATGTTACTTTTTCCTTATGCTTCTGGGCTGTTGTGGCTGGACAGGTGGCAACTGTGTAACAATCCTTCCTGTTGATTCCTTTATTTCCCACTTCTCTTACTTTATCTTATCATTTTTGAACCATGGATAATTGGTGGACATATACCTTTAAGTTGAGCAAAGTGAGGAACTCAAAAGTTTCAAAATAGTACACTGTGCAATGAAGATTTAGATTTTGAACAGAAGAACTCAGATGTTCTGGCAGCTGAGAGATCAGAGGGATTTGGTTTGATTGGGTTGGAAGTCAATAGATTGGCAAAGGACTATATCCTGCCCAGCAACAGGCAATGATTGGGTTCAGCCAGATTTTCAGGGAACCCAGGGAGAAAACTCCTGGATGCTGAGAGAAGAAGCCATGAGTTACTCTCTCTCCCACTCTTTCTCCCTCACTCTTGCTGTTCCTGAGGCTGCAGAGAAATATTGAGATCTGATGAATTTAAGTGAAAACCATTCCGCGTTGAACGAAAGAACACCCAACTAAAGGCCCAGACTAAAAGTATGTAACTGGAAGATGCCCATCTGAAAATTAGACTTTTATCCTTTTACTTTTCGTATTATTGTTTTTTTACACCCCTCTTTCCCCTCTGTTATATTTAATTTTTATTGATTGTTTAAAATTTATAGTACCCAATTCTTTTTTCTTATTAAGGGGCAATTTAGCGTGGCCAATCCACCTACCCTGCACATCTTTGGTTGTGGGTGTGAGACCCACGCAAACATGGGGAGAATGTGCAAACTCCACACAAACAGTGACCAGGGGCTGGAATCAAACACAGGTCCTCTGCACCGTGAGGTAGAAGTGCTAACCACTGCACCATTGTGCTGCCCCTTCCCCTCTGTTTGTCTGTCTTGTGTGTGTGTGTATAGAGGGTGAGGTGAGTTACAGAAGGGGTGGTTAGGAATTATATAGTTTTAAAAAATTATTTCTATTTGTTTTTAAACATTTTATACATAAAACAAAAAGATGCAAAATGAAAAGAACAACAGAACCCCCCCCAACTCTAACAACCAACACCCCAATCCCCTCCACCCCTGCGCTCCCCAACTCCATCCCGGAGTAGCTGACAATAACCAACTCTTTAAAATGAAGAATAAACAGACCCAATTCTTGTGGAACCCCTCAATTGCCCCCCTCAAGGGGGTAAATCCCAAACGTAACCTTCTCCAAATACAGAAACTCCATCAGGTCCCTCAGCCATACTGAGGCACTTGGCAGAGAGGCTGACATCCACCCCAAAAGGACCCACCTGCGAGCAATCAGTGAGGCGAAGGCTAAATGGTCTGCCCCAACTCCCAAATGCAGCTCCAGCAAGCCCAAATATGGCCTCCAGGGGACTGGGTTCCAAATCCAACTGCAACATTGGCGACATGGTGCTGGAAAACCCCCAAAATTTCTCCAACTTCGGTTAGGACTAGAACATATGTACGTAGTTGGCCGGACCTCTCCCACACCTCCCACTAGAGCCCTCTATACCCTCAAACAACCAGCTAATCCTTGACCTCGTCAGGTGCGCCCTGTGCACCACCTTTACCTGTATTAACCCAGCCTTGCACACAAGGTTGAGGTGTTCACCCTCCCCAACACCACACACTACAACCCCTCCCTCCAATGCCACCCCCAGCTCCTCCTCCCACTTGGCCTTAACCCCCTCCAGTGACACCATATTCTCCTCCAAAATTTTCCCATTAATTGCCGAGATGACCCTCCCCTCCAACCCCTCATCAACAACATCCCCTCCAACAACGAGGAGGGAGGTATGACTGGAAACATCAGGAAAACCTTCCATGCAGAGCCCTGCACCTGCATATACCTAAAGGCCTCACTCCGCGAAATCCCAAACTTCTCCGTCAACTCCTCCAAATTCGCAAACTGCCCTTCCAAACATAGATCCTTCATTTCCATCACCCCCCACCCCTCCCTTCCCCGAAACCTAGCATCCAGTCTCGCTGGCTTAAACACATGATTCTCCTGAACCGGCATCAGCTTCGGCCCCGCCCCAATTTAAGCCCTGCCGAAATTGCCTCCATATTTTCAGCATGGCTATCACCACCGGACAAAGCGAGCACAAGGTTGCGCACTTTTGCACGCCCTCCAGATGCTACTGCTTCCCGAGAATGCTGTTCGGCATAATTTCGGCATCTGAAATTTTCCATCGGGTCATGGAGCACATAGTTGAAGGGTTACCACGTGTCCGCATTTATGTCGATGATATCATAATCTGGGGGTCCACACGTGAGGAGCATGGTGGAAGGCTTCTCAGAGTCCTACAACGGATTTAAAAAAATGGCCTCTAGTTCAATAAAACAAAATGTCAAATCGGAGTTGATGCCATCACCTTTTTAGGAGACAGGCTCTCGGCGCTGAGTGTGCAGCCGGATAACGAAAAGATAAAGGCCATTCTGACGATGCCACGACCCACAGACAAAAAAGGCATCTTAGAGTGCTAGGGATGATCAACTTTGTTGGCAGGTTTATTCCCAACCTGGCCTCCAAAACCTCTCAATTACAAGACTCGATAAAAAAGGATGCAGTGTTTCAATGGTCTGCCAAACATGAGCAGGGATGGCAAGCATTGAGTGTCTCGCGAACAACAGCACCAGTCTTCGCGTTCTTTGGCCCGGCGAAAAAGACAAAAATTTTGACCGATGCGCCTCAGGTTGGCCTCGGAGCGGTATTGCTGCAGCAGGGTGCAGACGACAACTGACGGTACTGGAGAATCCCGGCCATGGTCTTGTAGCAAGCTACCTCATTCACAAGTCACAGACATTGAGATGTTTCAGGTCGTATGAGGCACAAATCTGCTTGTGGAAACTGTCTTTTTATTATGAACACAAACAGTAATTACAAAGAGCCTGAATTGTAAGGGCTAAAAATTGGTTCACTCCGGATAGAAATTCTCCAATATGGGAGACTATGGGCGGGATTCTCCGAACCCCCACCGGGTGGGAGAATCGCCGGAGGTCGGCGTGAATCCCGCACACATCACACTTTTTTTCTGGATAAAGATTAGTTATGCAATGAAACATGTATATTTAGATTTTGTTTTATTCACTTAAATTAAACTTATGGGCGGCACGGTAACACAATGGTTAGCACTGTTGTGTCACAGCGCCAGGGACTTGGGTTCGATTCCCGGCTTGGGTCACTGCCTGTGCGGAGTCTGCATGTTCTCCCCGTGTCTGCGTGGGTTTCCTCCGGGAGCTCCAGTTTCCTCCCACAAGTCCCGAAAGACGTGCTTGTTAGGTGAATTGGACATTCTGAATTCTCGTTCAGTGTACCCGAACAGGCGCTGGAATATGGCGACTGGGGGATTTTCACAGTGACTTCATTGCAGTGTTAATGTAAGCCTACTTGTGACAATAATAAAGATTTTTATTACGGTTGCTGGTGCTGAGTAACATTTCTGTCAAGATGTGGATGTATCTTTGACAAAAATGAGTAAAAGATGGAAATATTGAACCAGAAAGTTGAAAATAATGTTCAGGGACTAAATCCAAAAGGGAAAACGGGGACCAAAATGTAAAACAAAAAACTGTAAAAATTAGCAAATGGAGGAAAATCATACAAAAATACCTGCAAGGACCAAGTTCAAAATGGTAATCGATGAATCAAAATGTGGGGGGAAAAAACAAAATATGCAGAAAATAGTTTTAAAAAGGGAAGGGAGGGGGAAAGGCTAATCAAAAGCTGCAATTAATTTTCAAAGACTCAAGTCTGAAGTGGAAAATGGTTCATGGAGTGTTCTGAAAAAAAAGTGCTGCCCTCTGCGGTGAGGTCCTGAATTTACTTTGGTTAATGATTTCCCATTGTGAATTTTCTCTCAATCCATTCAGTTGTGGTTGGATACATATTGCTTCGGAGTTCTGAGTTCCTCCAGGATGAGCTCCTTGGAAAATGCTAGTACTGACCAGCACGGTGGCACAGTGGTTAGCAGCGCTGCCTCACAGTGCCAGGGACCCGGCTTCAATTCCGGGCCTTGGTGACTGTGTGTGGAGTTTGCACATTCTCTCCGTGGCTGCGTGGGTTTTCTCCCACAGTCCAAAACTGTGTGGGTTAGGTGGATTCGCCATGCTAAATTAATATGTCCGGGTATCATTTTAGTAAACCTACATTGTACTCCTGCCGAAGCCAAAATATCCTTCCTAAGGTGTGGGCCCATAACTGCTCACAGCTCCAAGTGGGTTTTAACCAGGGTTTTGTATAAACACAGCCTAACCTCTATGTCTTCATACTCTAATCCTCTAGAGATGAATACTAGAATTCCATTAGCCTTTTTGATTACTTTCTGCACTTGCTCATGGCATTTTGAGGATCTATGCACCTGAACCCCCAAGTCTCTTTCAACATATATTGTACCTAACCTCTTTCCATTTAGAAAGTACTCTGCTCTATCCTTTTTTGGTCCAAAATGGATAACCTCACACTTGCTTACATTGAATTCCATCTTCTACAAATTTGCCCATTCACATAGCCTGTCAACATCTCCGTGCAATTTTATGCTATCATCTAGGCTGTCTATAATAATAATATTTTATCATAGTGTCACAAGTAGGCTTACATTAACACTGCAATGAAGTTACTGTATTCGGGACTATAGTGTCACCTAACTTTGTATCATCAGCAATTTGGATATATGACTTTCTATGCCATAGTCCAAGTCATTAATGAATACTGTGAGTAATTGAAGCCCCAACACAAATCCCTGTGGTACACCACTAGTCATTTCCTGCCAATTAGAGTATTTACCCATTATCCCCATCTCTGTCGCCTGCCACTCAACCAATTTCCTAACCATGGCAATAATTTACCCTCAACTGTGTGGGCTCCCACCTTAGTTAACAGTCTTTTTTTTTCTTTTTTTATAAATTTAGAGTACCCAATGCATTTTTTCCAAATGAGGGGCAATTTAGTGTGGCCAATCCACCTAGCCTGCATATCTTTGGGTTGTGGGGTGAGACCCACGCAAACACGGGGAGAACGTGCAAACTCGGTTAACAGTCTCTTATATGGGACTTTATCACATGCTTTCCAAGTCCATATAAATAACATCCCTAGCCATTTATTTTACTCTCTGCTATTTAGACACCTCTTCAAAAAAAATTCAATAAGATTAGTCAGGCATGGGGGCAGCACGGTGACACAGTGGTTAGCACTGCTGCCTCACGGCACCGAAGTCCCAAGTTCGATCCCGGTCCTGGGTCACTGTCCATGTGGTGTTTGTACATTGTCCCCGTGTTTGTGGGGGTTTCGCCCCCACAACCCAAAGATGCGCAGGGTAGGTGGATTGGCCACACTAAATTGCCCCTTAATTAGTAAAAATTAGTTGGGTACTCTATATTTATTTAAAAAAAGATTAATCAGGCATGAACTTCCCTTCACAAATCCATGCTGGCTCTCCCTGATCAGCCAACATTTTTGGAGGTGATCTGTTACCCCCATTCCTGATTGCAGACTCCAGCAATTTCCCCACCATAGGTGTTAGGCTAACTGGTCTGTAGTTCCTTGGTTTCCTCCCTTCTTAAAAGGTGGAGTGATGTGTGCAATTTTCCAATCCTGAATCATGGGAACTCTGGAAGATTATAATTGGGACATCTACAATGTGCTCCCCTACTTTCTTTAACCCACCCCCAGGTGGAAACCATCAGGTCCTGGTGATTTGTCACTCTTTAATTCCATTTGACATAAACATAGGGCGGAATTCTCTGCTGGTGGCCAAAATCGTGGAGCCCGTCGTGAACTCGGCCGAGGTTCACGCCGGCCTCAGGGACCGCTCCCCGCACCTAATTCACCCCCACCCTGGGGGGCTAGGAGCGGGCCTCCGTGTCGCGCCGGAAATGACACGCAAAACGGCGCATTTGTGAGGTCATCCGCGCATGCGCGGGTTGCCGGTTCTGACTTAATCGCGCAGACGGCTCGAACCGCGCATGTGCGGTGGCCGTCTTTCTCCTCAGCCGCCCGGCAAGACGTGGCGGTTAGAGCTTGCCGGGCGGCGGAGGGGAAAGAGTGCGTCCGTTTTGGACGCTGACCCGACGATTGGTGTGCACCGATCACGGGCCTGTCCCCTCCCGAGCACAGTCGTGGTGCTCCCGTGCCAATTGGGCCCCTAGATGCCCTAAACGGGCATCTAGCGCCCGTTTAACAAATGCAGCGACCAGGTGTGGTTGCTGCCGTGGTGAAACGGGCGTGAAGGGCCGGCCGCTCGGCCCATCGGGCTTGGAGAATCGCCGTTCACCGTGAAAAACGGCGAGCGCCGATTTTTACGAGCCTGGGGGGGGGGGGGGGGGGGGGGGGGAAATCGCTGGGGGCACCAGGGGGGCGTAAAAAATGTCAGGAGGCCCTCCCACGATTCTCCCACGCCACTTGGGGAGCGGAGAATTCCGCCCATAGAATTTACAGTGCAGAAGGAGGCCATTCGGCCCATCGAGTCTGCACCGATCCTTGGAAAGAACACCCCAGACCTCCACCCCGTAACCCAGTAACCCCACCTAACTTTTTTGGACACTAAAGGCAATTTATCGTGGCCAATCCACCTAACCTGCGCATCTTTGGACTGTGGGAGGAAACCGGAGCGCCCGGAGGAAACCCACACAGACATGGGGAGAACGTGCAGACTCCACACAGACAGTAACTCGAGCCAGGAATCGAAGCTGGGACCCTGCAGCTGTGAAGAAACTGTGCTCACCACTGTGCTACCGTGATGCCCATTAATTTCCCAGTTACTGATGCTGCATTTACAATTCTGACCATCCTGTAGCTATGTCTCCGTAATAGCTACTGTATCATAATCTTCAATTTGCATTTGCACCTGCAGTTTGTTCATCTAGATTATTTCTTACACTCTGTGTATTAATTAGTGTATAGAACACATAATTGGGCTGTATCCCCTAACCTGTCCTTCAGCACTGATGCTTTATTTGCTTTATTATTTTTCTCTTTTGGTAACTCACTGCCCTGCTACTTGTTTTTGGAACTGTACTGACTTCTGACCCCCCCCTCCATTTGCTAGTTTAAAGTCCTTGTGACCACCCTGTTTATCTTTTCCACATGAACACTGGTCCCAGATCGGTTCAGGTGGAGACTGTCCCAACAGTACAAATTCCTCCTGTCCCAATACCGTTGTCAGTGCCCCATGAAATGGAACCCCTCTTTCCCACACCACTCCTTTAACCACATGTTTACTTTCCCAATTTTCTCATCCCTATGCCAATTTGCACGTGGCTTGGGTAATAATTCAGAAATCATAATCCTTAAGGACCTGTCCTTTAATTTTGTTCCTAGTTCTTGATATTCCCCAAACAGGTCCTCTTTCCTAGTCTTACCTATGTTGTTTTCTCAACCTCAACAATTGGATCCTCCCCCTCCCTCTCCAATATCCTTTCAAGCCGGTTAGAATTGTCCCTCACCCTGGCACCGGGTAGGCAACATGTCATGCGGGACTCTTGGTCCTGCTTACTAAGGATGCTATCAGTCCCCCTAATTATAGAATCCCCGACAACTACCGCTTGTCTTTTTGCTCCCCCAGCTTGAATGGCTTCCTGTACCACAGTGCAGTGGTCAGCTAGCTCATCCCCCCTACAGCCCTTTTCCTCAACCACACAGGGAGCAAGTATCTTGTATCTGTTGGACAAGATCATGAGCTGAGGCTCCTCTGTTTCTGAATTCAGGATCCCTCTACCTGCCTCACTTGCAGTCACACCCTCCTGTCTATGACCACTGGCTGAATTTGAGATACTTAATGTAGAAAGATATGTCACATTAAAAGATGATCAGAGAGGGGTAAAGAGGGACCTGAAATAAAAGCATAACTATAGACAAAACACAACAGTAAAAGTATAAAAGTAATCAAACCAGAAATTAGAACCATAAAAAAATGTTAACAGGACTAAAATGGAAAGTGACGTTAGGCCAGTTAGTATACTCATTAACTAATTCCATCAACAGTCCAGCTATGAAGAGACAAGGGATGAGAGGTGTGAGAAGCTGACAATCATTATGGAAGTAAACTGGTAGATTTGAAACAGGCTAACACGATGCTCATCTTAAAACAATGTTGGAAGGTCAGACACTGGAAGCTAGAGGTATTTGGTGTAATTTTCAAGTTAAATATTAAAATTGATTATCAGATCCACCTTGTGAGGAGGAGGGCACCCACTCCCTGTGGCCATGAATCACGGCAGCTCTGAACATTTTTGCCATGGGATCATTCCAGGGTTCGACCAGTGACCTATGTGAGATCTCACAATCATCAGCCCACAAGTGCAACCTAGAAGATCACAGATGCTCTGTGTGGCGATATAACCACTGTAGTGATGTGTACTTGCAGTAGGGGGATGTATGCCTGTACCTGTAATACAGGTTCCTCTGGTAAGCCCCTGCCGGCTAGCTCTGCCCACAGGGAGCTTGTGTATAAATATGCGTGTGAGTCACTCAGACCCTAGCCTACAGTTGCAGATGGAGAAATAGCATCACACAGCAATAAAGCCTTTATTGTACTTGTCTCTCGTCTTTGAGTATAATTGTTAGCGCCACACTCTGTATGCCCGGCTCGCTGATTATCAACTTTGACCTCAAAATTGATTATATTATGATTGATTAAAGACTTGAATTGCCCGAAAGGTAACCTAGTAAATAAAAAGTAAATTAATGAGTTCAGAAGGGCAAGAGCCTTCCTGATTAATCTCGTATTTGAGGAAGTGAAATCTCTTGCAGATCCATGTCAAACTTTTTTTTTCATACTGAGGGAGAAGATGGTGTAAAATGAGGATGAAATTGAATGAGATCTAATGGTTTTAGTCCAGTAAAGGGTGCTCTTTCAGAGGGTTGGTGCAGTTTTGATGGGCTGAATGGCCTCCTTTTGCTGGAGGGAATCTATACCGAAGCATCTTCTTTCTAAATCTGACTCAAGCTTTCACCCTTTTTTCGGTTAAAACACAGTTTGCAGGCTGTTTGCCTTTTTAGTCAGTTAGCATGACTGCGAATTCCGGGCCTCATCGCCGTGGGTGCAAATCCCGAAAAGGACTCTAAATCTCACGAGAAGGCAAAAACAAAATTTGCACTGGCAAGAACTCCGAATGCGATCTTCCTGCACCCTCCCCACTGATGTCATCAGGTCCATGCCAGAAATGGCAGGGCATCGGGAGGGATATGTGTCACAGTGATTAGCATTGCCGACTCACAATATCAGGATCCCAGGTTCAATTCTGGCCTTGGGTGACTGTCTGTGTGGAGTTTGCACAATTTACACTGTTTGCGTGGGTTTCCTCCGGCTGCTCAGGTTTCCTTCCACAGTCCAAAGATATCCAGGTTAAGTTGGATTGCGGGCATAGGGTGGGCAGTGGACCTGGGTTGGGTGCTCTTTCGGAGGATCGGTGCATACTCTCTGAGCCAAATGGCCTCTTTCTGCTCAGTAGGGATCCTATGATTTTGTGACAGTGTTGAGCCTCACAACCACAGCCATCTGAATGTCCTGGGGGATCCAACAGCCCTCAAGGTTCACATGGGCAGGGCCCCATGTGGCACAGTGGTTAGCACTGGGACTGCGGCGCTGAGGACCCAGGTTCGAATCCTGGCCCTGGGTCACCGTCCACGTGGAGTTTGCACATTCTCCCCATGACTGTGTGGGTTTCACCCCCACGACCCAAAGATGTGCTGGTTAGGTGGATTGGCCACGCTAAATTGCCGCTTAATTGGAAAAAAAAATAATCGGCTACCCTAAAAAAATTTTTTTAAATTCACATGGACGTCATTTGCCGCAACACATGATGAACCCCGTTGCTGCTGATATTAATGGAGAGAACAACTAGACCCAAGCCCCCAGCGATTCTGAGGGACGAGGGCAATGACCGTGGCCAGTCAAGCGATGAAAGTATCATGGAAGCAGAGAATTGAGGTACTGCTAGCCGCCAGAGACTGGGTATGATAGTCGGCTTTCTGGAGGACAAGGGTTGTGGGGAGGGGTTGAGGGTAACGGGATGGAGCACATAACTTTCTGACTTTCTCTCTTTCTCTCATCTCTCCCAAATTACCGATTTGTTTCAGGATGGAGCCAGTAGAGTTGGCTATAATACTCATCACAGTGGTGAAGGCACACAGACATCACTGACTCGGAGATGCCTAACCCAGAGAGGAGTCTGAGCCAGGCAACAGGGGGATGCTTGACAGGTTCAAGAGTAGGACACCCATCTTTTGCAACCTAGATCGCAGATGCTCTGTATGCCTGGCTCGCTGAGTACATCAACTTTGACCTCAACCCAGCACATCAGGATGACAGGGCAGTGGGATTTGCTTCCATCGATGGGGCACATGTGAGCTTTGCACATGAACAGCGGGAGAGAACACAATGAATCATCAAGTAAACCCCAACTACTGGTGCCTAACTTCACCTGTGCCCACTCTGTTCACCTAGAACTCCTTAATCTTACCAGGCCAACTGCTAGGTCTTGGTGGGTCCCCAAGATGCACATCAGTGATGGAGGTGGCCTGTTGCTTTCCGCACCCTGAAACCTGAGATGCCTTTGGTGGGCGTGGATCTGGAGTGACCCAGCTGACTTTCGGGAATTCCTGGTGTTGCAGTTTCACCCTGTTTTGCCTCTTGCTCCAAGGTGTGCCGGTGTCAGAAAGGGGGGATTCTGAAGGGCTGAAAACTGCCAGAGTTTCCTTGGTGGAAGGCCCCAGGATGGGCTCCAGGGGATAAGGAGCAGCTGGAATGAGCTGCAGAATTACCTGGCGCTGCCAGTCCTGGAGGTCCACCATTGTCTGTGCCATGGTGTCTTTAATGACCAAGGAAGCAAGTGGTAGGAAGGAAAAGATTTATTTTACTTTTAACAATAATATAGCCATGGCAGTAACTATCTACAATCATTGGGTCAACCAACATGTTGGTCCCTCTTCGGGCTGGCTTTTATGCTTAGCTGTAACAATCCCCATCTGGGCAGGCCTTTGTCCTCTTCCTGGGAAGCTTGTACTCCATGAGCCCCAAGGAGGTCGATAATGGTTTCCCCGTGGGCCTCATGGGGCTACACCAAAAGTGGGTTTTGGGTGCCTTACAGGAAGAAGCATTTGCTCCCAAAGTCCGAAAGCTTCCCCTCTGCCAGTGTCTGTAGGGGCCTCCGGCGCGCTTGCCCGAAGCTGAGCTTCTGCCTGCAGTGGGTTTGTGTCAGGTGCTATATACCGACCGGTTGGTCCACCGCTTCTTTCCGGCCGACCTCCGGAGTGCTATTGCTGGAACCTCGGCTCCGGAAACAACATTGTACGTCTGCGCAGATGCCTCTGTGTCCATATCTGAGCTGTGGTCATTGTCCTCCTGCTGGTTCAATTGATGGGCCACTTTCGGATGGGTTTCCTGGTAAGGCAGAAGCATCGACATCTCTGGTTGGGTGTTATGTAGAGTGGGCTCCCACTTCTTAAGATAAAAGCAAATTACTATGGATGCTGAAATCTGAAACAAAAATAGAAAATACTGGACAATTGCAGCAAGTTTTGACAGCATCTGTGGAGAGAGAAGGGAGCTCACGTTTCGAGTCCGGATGATTCTTTGTCAAAGCTTTGTCACGACTAGCAGTTGAGCTGGCTCATAATAAGTGATGAGCTGCGATGATGATAGACGATTTTTCACCCCCGCGAATGCTTCTTCCTGTAAGGCACCCCAAACCCACTTGGAGTTCTTCTTTGGCAGTATGTGGAGGGGTGCCAACAGGGTGGCCAACTTTGAGATTAACTTCCCATAATAATTCACCAGTCTAAGCACCAGGTTCTCCATGTGCAGATCCTGTAGGCGCTGCAACTCTGCATCAGCCTTGGTGAGTCAGGCTTGGAGAACAGGTCTTGTCCTAAAATATCTGGATTGAGCCTCTGAGTCCACGTATATACGAGCCTTGATCCCCTTTATTCTGCCCAGACCCTCCTGAAATACCTCAGGCTACTTGCCCAGGACTTCGTACAAGCTCATCCAGAATATTTATTGCCAATCAAAATGGAGGACTCGCAACAAGTCTCGACCCAGCAGATTGGGTCCCAGTCCCTGCATCACGACTAAGGTGGCCTGACCGATTGCTCTCCATGTGTCACCGGAGTCACAGTGGCCCTCGCGATACTCAGTAGATCACATGTATAGGTTACCAACCTGGCCTTGGTGTCTCCCAATGTCGGTGGTAAGATCCCTGCACGAAGCTGGTGAAAGATCTTTGGTGCACAATGGAGACAGCAGCTCCTGTGTCCATCTCCATCACCAGAAGATGCCCGTTCACTTGCAGTGTGACCGGGTTCAACGCCTTTGAGGCTGTGACACAGTTCAGCTGCATCATACTGTCTTCAGCTGCATCATACTGTCTTCTTTTGGTGGGGCTATGTGCAAGCCCATGGCTCGTGATGAGTTCATCGGCTGCCCTGGGCAGCGTTCTCTCTTCCAGAACAAAAACAGAAAATATTGGATAATCTCAGCAGGTCTGACAGTATCTATGGAGAGAAAAGGGAGCTAATGTTTCGAGTCTGGAGGACTCTTTATCAAAGCGTCATCCAGACTCAAAACTTTAGCTCCCTTTTCTCTCCACAGATGCCATCAGACCTGCTGAGATTATCCCGTATTTTCTGTTTTTGTTTCAGATTCCAGCGTCCATAGTAATTTGCTTATCTTTCTGCCGGTCCTGGCAGCTCTGACTACCATGTATTCTCCGTCCACACATCTAGCAATGTGGTTGCCACACTAGTAGAAGGATGTGGAGGCTTTGGAGAGTGTGCAGAGGAGGTTTACCAGGATGTTGCCCGGTCTGGAGGGTGTTAGCTATGTAGAGAGGCTGAATAGACTCGGACTGTTTTCATTAGAATGACGGAGGTTGAGGGGTGAACTGATAGAGGTCTACAAGATGGGCACAGATAGAGTGGATGGGCAGGCATTCTTTCCCAAGGTGGAGGTGTCAGTCACCAGGGGGCAGAGGTTTAAGGTTCGTGGGACAAAGATTAGAGGAGATGTGCGAGGCAGGTTTTTTTACACAGTGGACGCCTGGAACGCATTGCCAGTGGAGGTTGTGGAAGCAGATACATTAATGACGTTCAAAAGGCATCTTGACAAATACATGGTTAGGATGGGTATAGAGGGTAATGGCACAAAGAAGGGCTGAGGATTTTGGCCAAGGGTGGTATCATGACCGGTACAGGCTTGGAGGGCCAAAGGTTCTGTTCCTGTGCTGTATTGTTCTTTGTTCGGCCCCCGTTTCTGGAGATCTGAACGGCGCTCACCCAAGGTCTCCGAGACGAGGGAGATTAACCCCACGCCTCAGGTAACTCAGGAATCTGCACATTAAAATGAGACAAGCTGACTCGCTTTAATATGCAGATTTGCTATAAAGTGATCCCACCGATAATGGGCAGAATTTACATCACAACGCCTCGCAATGTGTTAGATCTCGCGAGGCGTTGCGAGCCACGTAGATCCTGTGAGAGGGCTCTCCCGTCTTCTATCGGCCACGTTGCGTTGTGACAAACTGTTTTTTGGGCGCAGCGTGACCATTAATTTGCGCACTTAGAAACGTTTCCATTAGATTGTGTCCTTAAAAAATAATGAAAAGCCTACTAGATGCTCCTAGCTTTAACTGTCCAACACCCAGTTTTTGTAAAATGCAAATGCTTCATACTCACAGCCATCTGCTAGTGCTTGTTGAAATTGCCTCTTGAAAGTAGAGCTCCTGTAAGCTCCTGACCTGATTCCTTTGTTGCGTATGGCTTTCTTTCGCACTAACGTTAGTGAAGAGAATGAACAGTCTTCTAGTGATTTTTCAAATGGATCCAATTCTTTTGATTGGGTCTAAAAATATAAGCAAGTAGGCATTAAATCATTTTTTTTTTCATTAGATGTGGATTGTGGTAGTCATGCCAGGAACCCCTTCTTCCTACATTTTGATACTATGATTAATAGATGACAGCAAGAATGAATCTGATGAGGAACTTTACAGTGACATGTTTGACCTCATGTGGGTATCTGTTTTTCGATTCATTTCTGAGAATCCATTAGTTATTGCCAATACCATCTTTAGCAATAATTTCCTGTTTACTTCTACAGGGAGTTGAAATCAGAATTTGTGCATGCAGATTGTGGATTGCTCAGCCTCTTTCATTGGGAAGAGGGTCTGGATCCTGCAAAACACATTTGTCTCCAACCACTCAGACTTGATGCAAATCTGTGTGAATTCAGTGCTGGAAAAAGGTTACATGAACCTCGTTACCTTTCTGTAACTTGCAGTCAACTTGTTAAAAAATTTTGAAACCCAAGTTTTAATTTTCTTTGTCAAGTCAACTTCTGACATCTTAAAATGCCAAGACTTCTTCAAAAGGAGGGGAAAGGGGGCTGGAGAATAAGAGTGGACGAGAAGCAAGATCGACATTATGTTATGTGAGAGTACCTTTAAGAAATGGGTGTTTATAAATGGGTGTGTATATAAGTATCTGTAGTGAGAGTACTTTGAGAAATGGGTGTTTTTTACTGCAGTGATGTCAGAGAGTGGGTGGAGCTGGGCTGTCTGTCAGAATTTTACTTTTGTTTTAGGCTGTTTGCTGCAGGGTGTGTTTTAGTTTCATTTTCAGAGCTGGATAGCTGCAGTCAAAGCCAGAAGGCGTATTAGAGTCTCTCTCTGTAACCTAGAGACTGTAAATTGATCCTGGTGATTGAAAACTAATAACAGTAGTGTCTTTAACCTGATGTGCTTCTGGTAAAAGGTGTTTTAAGTCTTATGGATGTTAAAAGGAAAGCTTAAAGGATTACTTAGTGTTGTATTCTTTGGGGGTTGTATTTGAATTAATGGTTGCTAAGTTGTTCACTGTATGTTTTAAAAAGGTTAACTTGAGTTCATAGAATAAATATTGTTTTGCTTTAAAAAATACTTTTCCATTTCTGCTGGACCACGCCTGTAGAGTGGGCCGTATGCTCCCCATACCACAATCTATTAAAAGTTGTGGGTCAGGTGAACTCCATGAAACACTTTGGGATTCTCTAAACCCTGGCCCATAACAAATTGGGGGCTCGTCCAAGATAAAATTCTATCTATTGGTTTGGCTTAGTGAACTTAAAGACAGTGAGGGGGTGAGCATATTGTGGTTGCTTTTCAGGTGTGGTATTTCAGTTTAAGTAGGGAGTGTGTTGTGGACAATGGCTCTTTCAGAGGCTCAGAGGAGACGGTCACACGCAGTACCTTACGGACAGAGACTAAAAGCAGACTGTTAAGATTTGGCAAAAGAATTGCAGTTAACATTACCTGACAAAATGCTAAAAGGTGAGGTAATTATGGCAGTGTCTAAGCATTTAAAATTGCCTGAGATACAATTTGACTCATTAGAAATGGCAAAAGTTCAGTTACAAATTAAACAAATGGAACATGAGAAGGAATTAAAGCAGCTTGAATACGAAAGAGAGAGAGAGGAAAAAGAAAGAGAGAGAGAGAGGAAAAAGAGAGAGAAGGAAGGCAAAAAGAAAGAATAGCCTAGCAGAACTAAATGAAAGAGAAAGGAAGATACAGATCAGGGAAAAAATTAAAGAGAGAGAGTTTGAACTTCAGAAAATGGCCATGAAACATGACAGTCAGTTAAAATTGGCAGACGTAAAGGGAAACGTACAGTTGGTTGATAGTGATGAGGATAGTGAGAAAGAGCGTCATAGTCGAAGGCTTGTTGGGGATCTATTTAAATATGTCCAAGCATTACCAAGGTTTGGCGAGAAGGAAATAGAAGACTTTCATTTCATTTGAGAAGGTGGCTAAACAAATGAAATGGCCACAGGGCATGTGGGTATTACTGATTCAATCAAAGCTGTTAGGTGGGGCTAGTGAAGTGTTTGCATCACTACCGGAGGAGGTATCTGAGACGTATGAGGAGGTGAAAAAATCCATCTTGGGTGCATATGAACTAGTGACTGAAGCTACGACAAAGGTTTAGAGCTTTAAGGAAATAATTTGGTCAAACATACATGGAGTTTGAAAGGATCAAACAGAGTAATTTTGATAGGTGGATAAGGGCTTTGAAAATAGACAAAACGTATGAATCTCTCAGAGAAATTATACTTTTGGAGGAGTTTAAAAATTCAATTCCTGATGTAGTGAGAACTCATGTGGAAGAGCAGAGGGTTAACACTGCGAGGTTAGCAGCAGAAATGGCAGATGATTATGAATTAGTTAATAAATCAAAGCTTGGTTTCCGTCATCAGTTTCAGCCTGTGAAGGATAGAAACTGGGGATATGAGAAATACTCAAGTGGTAAAGATAAAGATGATCTGATGGGAGATAATAAGGAGAGTATACCTCAGGTTAAAAAAGAAATCCAGGACGATGAAAAGTTTCAAATGTATTCACTGTAATAAACTAGGCCATGTAAAGTCACAGTGTTGGTGGTTGAAGAAAAGCACTGGGAAGGCTGATGTGGTAAAACAGGATAAGACAGTGGGGTTTGTTAAAGTGGGAAAGGAAAGCCCAAGTGAAACAAAGGAGGTGCAAAAGATTGTACAGCCTGATCAAGAGGTGATTGATAAGAAGGTGCCAGATCGCTTTAAAGAATTTACTTGTGTGGGTAAAGTTTACTCATGTGTATCAGGAGGAGCAGGTAAAGAAGTCACAATTTTCAGAGATACGGGAGCTAGTCAATCTTTAATGGTAAGAAATTATGTAGTCTGGGAAGAATGTTGCCAGAAAAGGTGGTAATATGTGGAACTCAGGGGGAGAGGAGCAGTGTTCCATTATATACAGTAAGGTTGGAAAGTCCAGTGAAGAGTGGTGAAGTGGTAGTAGGAGTAATAGAGTAACTATCTTGTCCAGGAATACAGTTTATCTTGAGTAATGATATAGCTGAATCGCAGGTGGGAGTGATGCCTACTGTGGTTGATAAGCTAGTGGAAAATCAGACAACTGAAGTGTTGAAGGACGAATATCCTGGGATTTTTTCAGATTGTGTAGTAACAAGGTCGCAAAGTCACAGTTTAAGACAAGAGGAGAAATCAAAGTGTGAAGATGACGTTGAAGTGCAATTATGAGAAACGATTTTTGATCTGATGGTTGAAAAAGAACGAGAACAGGTGGAGGATGAGACAGATATTTTTAGTTCAGGAAAAGTGGCGGAGTTTCAACAAAAAGATATAGAAATAAAAATAAAAACGGATGTATCAGAAAGAATACACGGAAGAGGAAGAATCTGAGCATATACCAGAGTGTTATTCCCGTAAAAGTAATGTCTTGATGAGAAAATGGAGACCTTTACATATGCAGGCGGATGTAAAGTGCACAGAAGTTCATCAAGTAGTATTGCCGGTAGGGTATAAAAAGGTGTTGCAAGTTGCACATGAGGTACCAGTGGGAGGTCATTTGGGAAAAAGGAAAACTCAAGCTAAAATCCAGAAATATTTTTATTGGCCTGGACTACATGAAGATGTAGTTAATTTTTGTCAATCATGTCACACATGTCAAATGATAGGGAAACCTCAAACCGTGATAAAACCAGCGCCCTTAATAGCATTCCAACATTTGAGGAACCTTTCCCAAGGTTCTAATTGATTGCGTAGGACCGCTTCCTAAAACAAAAAGTGTGAATCAATATCTTTTAAAGATAAATGATGTGTCTACTAGGTTTCCAGAGGCCATTCCAGTACGTAATATTACAGCTAAAAAGACTGTGGAGGAGTTACTTAAATTATTTACTAGATATGGACTACCCACAGAAATACAATCAGATCAAGGATCAAATTTTACCTCACGATTATTCAAAGAAGTTATGGATACCTTAGGAATAAAACAATTTAAATCAACTGCGTACCATCCAGAACCGCATGGAGCGTTAGAAAAGTGGTATTAAACATTAAAGACAATGTTGAAAGCTTATTGTCAAGATTACCGTGTGGGCAGCACGGTGGTTAGCATAAATGCTTCACAGCTCCAGGGTCCCAGGTTCGATTCCCGGCTGGGTCACTGTCTGTGCGGAGTCTGCACGTCCTCCCTGTGTGTGCGTGGGTTTCCTCCGGGTGCTCTGGTTTCCTCCCACAGTCCAAAGATGTGCGGGTTAGGTGGATTGGCCAAGCTAAATTGCCCGTCGTGTCCTAAAAAAAGTAAGGTTAAGGGGGGGGGGTGTTGTTGGGTTACGGGTATAGGGTGGATACGTGGGTTTGAGTAGGGTGATCATGGCTCGGCACAACATCGAGGGCCGAAGGGCCTGTTCTGTGCTGTACTGTTCTATGTTCTATTATCCAGAGGATTGGATAAAGGAATTCCATTCGTACTGTTTGCAGTTAGGGATGCACCTAATGAGTCAACCAAATTTAGTCCTTTTGAACTAAGTTTTGATCATGAGGTAAGCGGACCACGTAAATTGATTAAGGAAAAATTGGTGAGTGAGAAATCGGAAATTACATTATTGGATAACGTGTCAAATTTTAGGGAACAATTAAATAGAGCAGGTGAATTGGCCAGACATTTAAAAGTTGCACAAAATGTGATGAAACGGGTAGCAGACAAGAAATCCAAAGTTCATAGTTTTGCCAGTGGAGATAAGGTTTTAGTGTTGTTACCAGTTGTAGGTGAACCTTTAAAAGCTAGGTTTTGTGGACCTTATCAGATTGAAAGGAAATTAAGTGGTTAAAAACCCCAGATCGAAGGAAAACTCACCCAGTGTGTCATGTGAATGTGCTTAAAAGGTACTTTGAAAGGGAAGGAGAGAAAAAGGAGGAGGTTTTAATGATTCTAACTCAAAGTGACGAACCAAATCCAGATGACTGTGAATTTGACATACCTCAAATTACACTGGAAAAGAAAGATGTTCTTAAAAATTGGAATAAATTGTTGAGTTACCTTCCAGAGGAAAAATTAACTGATCTGAAAGAGTTATTGATATCACATGGGCAAGTTTGTAGAGATAAATTGGGAAGTACTAAAATGGCTATACATGATGTAGATGTGGGAAACGCTGTCCCAATCAAACTACATCCATACAGACTGAACCCTTTAAAATTGGCACAGGTTAACAAAGAGATTGAGAGTATGCTTAAAAATGGCATAATGCATAATTGAAATGGGTTGCAGTCAATGGAGCTCACCCATAGTGATGGTACATAAACCATTCGGTACCCAACGGTTGTGTGTGGACTACCGAAAGGTTAATGCAGTTACAAGAACGGACTCTTATCCTATCCCACGTTTGGAGGATTGCTTTGAGAAAGTGGGACAATCAGCTTTTATTTCCAAACTGGATTTACTTAAAGCTTACTGGCAGGTACTTTTATCCGAAAGGACGAAGGAGATTTCAGCTTTTGTAACTCCAGGTGGTATATACCAATTCAAAGTTATGCCATTTGGCATGAAAAATGCCCCAGCCACATTTCAACGGTTAACTATCAAGGTTGTTTCAGGATTACCCAATTGCGCAGTATACATCGACGATCTGGTAATTTTCAGCCAGACACGGAAAGAACATTTAAAACATCTGATGGAGTTTATCGATCGACTTCAGGAGGCGGGTTTGATGATAAACCTCACCAAAAGTGAATTTGGAAAAGCCAGGTCACTTTCCTTGGCCGTACAATCGGACAGGGTCGAATGGTCACAAGGGATGTGAAACCAAGTTATTGAGGAGTTTTCAATACCTTCAAGACAAAGGGAAAGAATGCGATTTCTTGGCATGAGTGGATTTGATCAAACATTTGTGCAAATGTTTTGTAGCCCGATTGCTCCACTGACGGACTTGCTCAAGAAACGTCAAAAATTTCAGTGGACAGCAGAGTTTCAACAGGCATTTGACTGCCTGAAAGCTGTGATAAACAATGCTCATGTGCTGGAGAAGTACAAGGGACTCAGTGATCAGATTGAACTAAGGATTTGACTTTAAAGATAAATGCTAATTTCTCTGGTGCATTTGAGTGCTCCAGTGAGAGTTTGGTGACTGAGGGAGTTAGGTGAGGAGGGAGTAAGGTGCTCCTTTTCATTTCATTTCCTACAATTCCTTAAAGAGCGTGAAGGGAGCCAGGAGTTTACATAGAGTACAGCTGACTGGGAGCAGAGTCGGAGGGCGGAGTTCCAGTTGGTCCACAGTGCAGGTAAGAGGGGATGGAGGCTAGGGCAGTTGTAGGCTCCTCCTGTAGGATGTGGGTGGTGAGGGATACCACTGGTGTCCCTGCTGACTATACCTGCAGGAAGTGCACCCAACTTCAGCTCCTCAGAGACCGTGTTAAGGAACTGGAGCTGGATGAACTTCAGATCATCCGGGAGGCAGAGGGGGTAATAGAGAAGAGTTACAGGGAAGTAGCCACACCCAAGGTACAGGACAAGAGTAGCTGGGTTACAGTCAAGGGAAAGAAAACGAACGGGCTGACAGTGCAGGGATCCCTCGTGGCCTTTCCCCTTGAAAACAAGCATACCGTTTTGGATGACCTTCCAGGGTAAGGCCCTAGTGGCCAGGTCTCTGGCACTGAGTATGGCTCTGGGGCTCAGAAGGGAAGGGGGGAGAATAGAAAAGCAATAGTGATAGGAGACTCAATGATTAGGGGAACAGATAGGAGATTCTGTGGTCGCAAGCGAGACTTCTGGAAGGTATGTTGCCTCCCGGGTGCCAGGGCCAGGGATGTCTCGGATCGTGTCTTCAGGATCCTTAAGGGAGAGGGTGAGCAGCCAGAAGTCGTGGTTGTGGTGAATGTGTAACCACTATAATTCACACTGTACATTACTGTGTCCCTGTGGGCTCCATCTGTGAGCCGTTGCACGGCTCTGCCCACAGGGGGAGATGAGGAGGAGGTTCAGGGCTCCGCCCTCAGCTCGACCCCCTTCAGGAAGTATAAGTGCTGCGGTCCTGCGAGTCCGCCTTCAGTTCAGCATAGTCGCAGGCAGGGTCAGTTGTAAGCCGATTAAAGCCAGTTTACTCCAACTCGTGTCTCTGGTTGAATTGATGGTCGCATCAATTTAATCGGCTGAAAGAACTACTATGGAATCAGCCCTCAAACCTGACCGACTGGATCTCGATCCACAGGCTGCAGAGGCAAAGGAAATTTTTTTGCATTGGCTTCAGTGCTTCAAGGCCTACCTGGCTGCATCGACGACCTCCTCTGTTACAGACGAACAGAAACTCAGTCTCCTCCACGCATGGGTGAGCCATGGTATTTCTACTCAACTTAATGAAGCTGACTCTTATACTCAGGCCCTCGCGATGCTCGACCGCCTGTACCTGCGGCCCGTGAACAAAGTCTACGAGCGACACATCTTCAGGGGAGTCGCTAGATGACTATCTATGCGACCTCAAAGCCCTAGCATGCGACTGTAACTTCCAGGCTGTGACAGCCTCTCAGCACATAGAACATGCCGTCCGAGATGTGTACGTTGCGGGGGTCCAATCAAATTATGTGCGGCAGCGTCTTCTTGAGAAGGACCCACGGTAAGAGGACACGGTAAAACTGGCGACCTTGTTAGAGGTCGCTTTCCAAAGCTTAACTGCGCTCCTGGCCGATCAAACGACTCCATCGTGGACCCCGGACCAAAGGCAGCCCCAGGCCTGCGCCGTGCGGCCACCCGCCCACCACGGAGGACTATTATGCCATTTTTGCGGCCAGCCCCGACAGTAATGCCCGGCCCGCAACGCGACCTGCAGCAGCTGCGGGCAAAAAGGGCACTTCGCTAAGGTCTGCCTGGCCAAATACAAAAACTCGAACCCCAACTCGAACACTCGCTCCTCCGACTCTCAGGCTCGCAGACCACGTAACGTGGCAGCGTGTCTGCCGACTCCACCTCCACACAACATGTGCGAGTCACGGGGGCCGCCATCTTGGCCATCCTCCCCCTCGCGGCCGGCCACGTGCGATCCATGGGGGCAGCCATCTTGGACACCATCTTCCTCACCGCCCGCCACGTGCGATCCATGGGGGCGGCCATCTTGGCCATCACCCACTACCCAACTCGAACAGTCATCGCGGGGCCACTGCAGCACCGCCGACCACGCCGTCTACCCTCAACTCAGCGCCGTCACCTTGGACCATTCGCGGCCCAAGCACCTCAAAAGCTCCATGATGGCCATCCGGATCAACGGCCACGAGATACCGTACCTCTTCGACTCCGAGAGCACCGAGAGCTTCGTTCACCCGGACCTGGTAAGGCGCTGTTCGTTCCCGGTATTCCCAACGCGGCAAACAATCTCTCTCGCCTCGGGGTCGCAATCAGTCCAAATACAAGGGCGCACCTCAGCGACTAACGATACAAGGTGCCAATTACACAAATTTCAAATTGTACGTGCTCCCAGACCTCTGCGCCCCGCTCCTCCTAGGACTGGATTTCCAGTGTAACCTCAGGAGCCTCACACTCAGCTTCGGCGGGCCCCTGCCCCCACTCACTATATGCAGCCTAGCAACCCTGAAAGTCGACCCCCCCCTCACTCTTCTCTAACCTCACCGCCAACTGCAAGCCAGTGGCCACTCGTAGCAGGAGGTATAGTCTGCAGGACAGGGTGTTCATCAGATCTGAAGTCCGGCGCCTATTGCGTGAAGGAGTCATAGAGGCCAGTAACAGCCCCTGGAGAGCTCAGGTGGTCGTTATCAAAACCAGGGAAAAGCTCCGGATGGTGGTTGATTACAGCCAGACCATTAACCGATTCATGCACCTTGATGCGTACCCCCTCCCCCAGATTGCGGACATGGTAAACCAGATCGCACAATACCACGTGTTCTCCACGGTGGATCTGAAGTCCGCATACCATCAGCTCCCAATCCGCCTGGAGGACCGCCACTACACGGCGTTTGAGCAGACGGCCGCCTCTTCCATTTCTTCCGGGTCCCCTTTGGCGTCACAAACGGGGTTTCGGTGTTCCAAAGAGCAATGGACCGAATGGTGGACCAGTACGGGCTGCGGGCCACTTTCCCGTACTTGGATAATGTCACCATCTGCGGCCATGATCAGCAGGACCACGACGCCAATCTCCACCGATTTCTCCAGACCGCCCAAAAGCTCAACCTCACCTATAATAAGGAGAAATGCGTTTTTCGCACCACCAGGCTAGCCATCCTCGGCTACGTCGTGGAAAACGGAGTCCTAGGACCCCACCCTTACCGTATGTGCCCCCTCTTACAACTCCCTCTCTGTCCCAAGGCCCTCAAGAGGTGCCTCGGATTCTTTTCGTACTATGCCCAGTGGGTCTCCCAGTATGCGGACCAAACCCGCCCACTATTTAAGGCCACCCTCTTCCCACTGTCAGCCGAGGCTCGCCAGGCCTTCGACTGCATCAAGGCAGACATCGCTAAGGCCGCCATGAGTGCAATAGATGAGTCCGTCCCGTTCCAGGTGGAGAGCGACGCCTCAGAGGTCGCTCTCGCTGCCACTCTGAACCAGGCAGGCAGGCCAGTAGCTTTCTTTTCCCGAACCCTCTCCTCTTCCGAACTTCGACACTCCTCAGTCGAAAAAGAAGCCCAAGCCATTGTGGAAGCCGTGCGGCACTGGAGGCACTACCTCGCAGGTAGGAGGTTTACCCTCATCACCGACCAAAGATCGGTTGCCTTCAAGTTTGACAATTCGCAGCGGGGCAAGATCAAAAATGACAAGATCTTGAGGTGGAGGATCGAATTCTCCACCTACAATTACGATATCGTATATCGTCCTGGGAAGCTCAATGAGCCCCCAGATGCCCTGTGCCGCAGCACATGCCCCAGCGCGCAAGACGACCGTCTTCAGGCGATCGACAATGCCCTCTGCCATCCGGGGGTCACCCGGCTCGCCCATTATATCAAGGCCCGCAACCTGCCCTTCTCCACTGAGGAAGTTAAAGCCATCACCAGGAATTGCTCGATCTGCGCAGAGTGTAAACTGTACTTCTATAGACCAGACAAGGCACATCTGGTAAAGGCATTCCGGCCCTTTGAACGCCTGAGCATCGATTTCAAAGGGCCCCTCCCTTCAACTCATCGCAACATTTATTTCCTCAAAGTTATAGATGAATTTTCCCGTTTGCCATCCCATGCCCCGATATGACCTCCCAAACAGTTATCAGAGCCCTGCACAGTGTCTTCACCCTGTTCGGTTTCCTCAACTATGTCCACAGTGACAGGGGTTTATCCTTCATGAGCAACGAACTGCGTCAGTACCTGCTCAGTAAGGGCATCGCCTCGAGCAGGACTACCAGCTATAACCCCAGGGAGAACGAGCAGGTGGACAGGGAGAACGCGACGGTCTGGAAGACCGTCCTACTGACCCTACGGTCCAGGAATCTCCCGACCTCCCACTGGCAGGAGGTCCTCCCCGATGCGCTCCATGCTATTAGGTCCCTCCTTTGTACGGCCACGAATCAGACTCCTCATGATCGCCTATTTGCCTTCTCGCCTATTTGCCTTCCCTAGGGGAACTACTAAGGGGGTCTCGCTTCCGCCCTGGTTGAGGACACCGGGCCCTGTCCTCCTCCGAAAACACGTTCGGACACATAAGACCGACCCCCTGGTAGAGAGGGTCCAACTCCTGCACTCGAACCCCCACTACGCGTTTGTTGAACACCCCGATGGCCGACAGGACACCGTTTCCCTCCGGGACCTGGCACCCGCAGGCTCTACTACCACTACCGCCGATGTACCTCCCACGCTACACCCCACACGACTTCCCATGCCCTGCGCCTATTTGCTTCCCGCGCTCCCTTCCACCCGACACACCGGTTCGCAGGAACGAAGCTCAGGAAGAACCATCCCCGGTCCACCACCTGGACCCACAGCGAACATCCTTCCACAGCCATCCGAGACGGCTGCAACACCGGTGCTTCGTCGGTCGCAACGCACGATTCGGGCGCCAGACCGCCTGAACTTGTACACCCGTCACCCCCGCCGGACTTGATATTTTAACAGGGGGTGAATGTGAAACCATTATAATTCACACTGTACGTTACTGTGTCCCTGTGGGCTCCATCTGTGAACCGTTGCGCGGCTCTGCCCACAGAGAGAGATGAGGAGCATGTACAGGGCTCCACCCTCGGCTCCACCCCCTTCAGGAAGTATAAGTGCTGCGGTCCTGCGAGTCCGCCTTCAGTTCAGCATAGTCGCAGACAGGGTCAGTTGTAAGCCGATTAAAGCCACAGTTTACTCCAACTCGTGTCTTTGGTTGAATTGATGGTCGCATCAGTGGTGCACATTGGTACCAACGAAGTAGGTAGGAAAAGTGGTGTGGATGTAATAAACGAGTTTAGGGAGTTAGGCTGGAAGTTAAAAGCCAGGACAGACAGAGTTGTCATCTCTGGTTTGTTGCCGGTGCTACGTGATAGCGAGGCTAGGAATAGGGAGAGAGTGCAGTTGAACATGTGGCTGCAGGAATGGTGTAGGAGGGAGGGCTTCAGGTATTTGGATAATTGGAGCCCATTCTGGGGAAGGTGGGACCTGTACAAGCAGGACGGGTTGCATCCGAACCAGAGGCGCACCAATATCTGTGCTGTATTTTTCTACGTTCTATGATACACTTTGGGGTTCTCTAAACCCTAGCCCATAACAATTAAAACAGGATTCGCTTGCAATGCTCCAGGAGTTTTCAAGAAAGATTAGGTATGGCTGAAATTACCCTGAGTGCAACCCATTTTGTCCTTGTGAATATTCTTCTTGTCGCCCGGATGTGGGGAGAATCACGAGAGTCTTTTTAGGGGCTCTGCATGACCCATGATCATAAAGAGCAGTGTACTTTACATTCTAAAAGTTAGGGCACATTGGGGATTCATTCCTCTGGAACTTACTTTAACTTAGTTGATCCAGTATTGGTTGGGGGTGTGGGGAGAGCATAGGGTGTCCTTATATGCCGATGACTTGCTGTTATACATGTCGGAACCGAGTGTGTCAATAGGGGAACATTGGAGCTGCTTCGGGTGTTCAGGCCTTTCTCGGGGCACAAATTAAATCTCGACAAGAGTGTGTCTTTTGTGGTGTCTCGGGAGGTGGGGGTGAGGGCAGGGGTGGGGGGCTGCAATTCCATAGAACAGGGACTCATTTTAGAAATCTGGGGGTGCAGGTTGCTCGGGATTAAGGGAGGCTCCGTAGGTGCAACATTTCTAGCTTGGTGGGGACGGTAAAAGCTGATCTGGCAAGATGGGATGGTCTCCCTCTGTCGCTGGCGGGTCGGGTACAGGCAATTAAAATGAGCGTGTTGCTGCGATTTTTGTTTATTTTCTGATGCCTGCCAATCTTCCTGCCAAAAGGCTTTTTTTTTTAAAAAGAGAGATTGCAGGAATGATTACCTCTTTCATCTGGGGAGGGAAGGTGGCTAGAGTTAGAAAGGTGCTGCAACGAGGGGAAGGCAGTCAGAGAGGTTGGGTCTTCCGGACCTGATGGGTTATTATTGGGCGGCGAACGTGGAGAAGGTGCTGAGCTGGGTCAGAGGGGTGGATTCACAGTGGGTCAGAATGGAGGAGTTTGTGTAGGGGGTCATGATTGAAGACGCAAGCAACAGCGCCGCTCCCGATGGCCCCAGGGAAATACTCAGTGAGTCCGGTAGCAATAGCAACCGTGAGAATTTGAAGGCAGTTTCGCCAGCACTTCAGTTTGGGGGCAGGGTCAAGAGAAATGCTGATTTGGGGGAATCATAGATTTGAGTCAAGGAAGTGGGATATGAATTTTCAGAGATGGGAGGAGAACGGAGTTAGGGCACTAAAACATTTGTTTCTTGGGGGTCGGTTTGCAGGATTGACGTAGCTGGGATCGAAGTATGGGCTGGAGCAGGGGGAAATGTTTAGATTCATGCAGGTTCGAGACATGGCCGAGAAGGAGATACAGAGCTTCCCGGTGGATCCGGCCTCCACACTGCTGGAGGAGGTGCTGGCGACAGGGAGCACTGCCCTGGAGAAGGGGGTAATGTCAGCAGTTTACAGGGCTATTTTGGAAGAGGAAAAGGCACCGCTGGAAGGGATCAAAGCAAAGTGGGGGGGAAGAGTTGGGAGAGGGTATGGAGATGGGGTTTTGGTGCGAGGTGCTCCGGAGAGTGAATGCCTCCACCTTGTGCACGAGGTTGGTGCTGATGCAGCTGAAGGTGGTATATAGAGCACACTGCACAAGGGTAAGGATGAGCCAGCTCTTTGAGGGGGTAGAAGATGTGTGTGAATGTTTGTGGGGGGGGGGGACGCAAACCATGTTCATATGTTTTGGTCCTGTCCAAAGCTGGAGGATTACTGGAAGGAGGTTTTTAAGGGTAAACTCTAAGGTGGTGCACGTGAAACTTGACCCAGTCCCTCGGGAGGCCATATTTGGGGTGTTGGATCAGCCGGGGTTGGAAGTGAGTGCGGAGGCAGATGTAGACTTCGTCTTGTTGATCGCCTGAAGGCCGATCCTGTTGAGGTAGAGGTCATCCTCTCCACCCTGTGTCCTGTAATTCGTAACTCTTGAGAAGGCTAAGTTTGAACTGAGAGGAAGGATGGAGGGGTTCTACAAGTCAGCTGCGTTATTCATTATGCACTTTCAAGAATTGGATGACATCGAACATTAGGGGGATGGGGTTGTTGGGGGGTGGTGGGAGAACAGTGTATGTTGATGGTGACTATGGGTGATTTCTGATTCCTTTTTTTATTTGATGTTTATGTTGACATGTGGGCTGTTGTTTGGGGGTTGGTGGGAGAATGGGATTGTTGTTGTTGATAAGGGGATTGACACTGTATTCGGTATTGGTGGGTGTAAATTTGAAGAAAATGTGAAAAAGGAGAATAAAAACATTTTTTTAAAAACTTAGTTGATCCAGCTCTCCTGGATTCTACCACCTCCCAGATCAGTTGGCGGGACCGGATAAGAAAATATAATTTACCTATACTGCTCGATATTAAATTAATTAATTAATAAGTCAGATGTTCATGAGAGATGCTGAAGGAATTAGTAGCTACTGAAAGCAAATTTGATAGTAAAAAAGTACAAAGAAAAATGTATGGCCTGAAAGCAATGCTTTGGTTGTGGTGCCTCTTTCAAGTGAGTCATATGTAAAAGGCAAGCTTCAGGTGAAACATTCACAACCTTTTATGGCACATAGCTTAAAATCACTTGTAGTATCATGTGCAGATGCTTTACTGGTACAGAACCCATATTTTACACTTTTAATGGTTTCTTCAGTATCCTGCAAGTAGTAGATTATTTAGTAGTTTAAACCTTCACCAGGAAAAGTACATCGTTTCTCAATGACTGTGCAGGAGGTGGGATGACTGCAACTTTGTTGTTAAGGGGTTGTGCTCCTGTAGAGCAGTTATCTCATTCTACAGGAGGAATGAAATTGTGAGCCTATGTCTATCCAACCCTGTTGTAAATGAGGAACCAAGAGTTCCTAACTGCCTGAGAGCAATTGTGAATTAATCATCTGTTCTAACGGGCATTCTAAACACATGTATTCCAGTTGAATATAAACTAGTAATAGCTATAAATCTAAACATATTTTCATTATCTCTGAAATAGGTTACTTCATTATCTTTTTGCTAACTGTTATTGTACACTTTTCAGATTTTTTGTGATAAGTTAATGACATCTACAGCACTGTGAAAATATCAATCTGTTACTATACATCCAATCACTTTGCCTTACTATTTCTTCTGATGGTCTGGGTTCCTCCTGTCGTGACGGTCTCTTGAAGGACACCAAGGCACTGACATTCAAGGAAACTTCCATCTCTCCATAGCACTCTCTCACATATCTTGTAGAAACAGTTGGTACTGAAGAACCTGGTTCTAGATGTGTTTTCTGACTAGGGTGGTGAATGGCAGATGCATTGCTCTGTTGCTCTCTCCTGTATTTTGTACAGGAAGCAACCTGGAACAACCGACACAGCTGCAAATTCAGAATGGTCGCCTACAGTGGAAAGAACTCTGTTAGACAGAAGATTGAAGACAACTACTCAAATTCAAAGCACTAATCGAGTCAATTGCTGGTCCAAACAACCTACTTCAATGACATTAATACGACATTGCACTTGGACTGATATAAAACTGCTCCTAGCCCTGGGCCTTTAAACTTGTTTAATAAATAGACTGAATTTTCTATATACTAGTAATCTTTACACATTACAAGTGCAACAACTTGTATTTATTTAATTCCATTAATGTAATGAAAAGTATCAAGGCATCTTACAGGAGCATTATGATACAACATTTGATAACGAGCCACATAAGGAGACATTAGGACAGCTGGTCAAAAGCTTGATATGACAGGAACGTTTTAAGGAGCGTCTTAAAGGAGGAAAGAGATAGAGAGACAGAGAGGTTTAGGGAGGGAATCCCATAGCTGAAGACATGGTCATCGATGGTGGTATGATTATAATTGGGGATGATCATGTGGCCAGAATTGGAGATAACAGTGTTTGGAAAGGGAGGGATTTCAAAACAGGATGGCAATTGTAGAATCAAGATGTTACTTAATCCAAAATCAATGTGGGTCAGAAAGGGGTTACTGATGAACAAGACTTGGTTTGAGAAAGGGAACAGGCTGCAGAGTTTTAGATGACTTCACGATAATGGAAGGAAGAATGTGAGAAGCCAGCCAGGAGTATGTTGGAACAGTCAAGTCTAGAGGTTAAAAAAAAGGGCTTCAGCAGCAGAAGAGTTATGGCAGTGACAGAGACAGATGATATTCTGGAGGTGGAAGTAGGTGGTGTTTGTTTTGTGTTATGGCCGTAGTACAGATGCACACAGAAAATCTAGTTCTTTAACTAGTAAAATGATTTATTAACAAGATCAACACGTGGAAAGATAACTAACGAATTGTGATACAGACAGTAACGAATAAAGGAATTCAGTGAATTCTCCTGGCGCTACTTCCAGTGGGACTATCCTCATATATGACTTACTACCAACTGTCGGATCTCTCCTGTCACATGGTGGATCTCTATCGCCACCTATTGTACTGATAACTGTATACATTGATAGATCACTATATACAATGATGTACACATGCATATAACCACATCCCCCTTCCTTTGGAAGTGTTATCATTTACAAATATAACTGCACTTTACAAAACATGATATGCATGATAACTTTAGACATGTACTGTCCACAGTTCACTACAAATTCAATCTGTCAGGTTTACAACGTAATCTGGAAGATCCCCTGAAAGTCCTTTATGATAGATTCTACGGATGCATGCTGGCAGGATGCCATGCTTTTTATAGTGTATACCCGCTTAACGTGACCAAACGCTTCACACGCTTCCACTCCTATGAGCGATTCGCGTTCTGTCTCCACTATGGAAAACATAATCATGCACGGTCTATCTTTAAGTTATTGCATGCTCACATGCTAATAATGTGATCTGATGACCATTATAGTCCTTCATTAGTACTGACCGACGAACCATTTTTGGTTTAATCTTTAGCGCTTTTAACGCTGACAAAGTGATGAGGTTGGCCCTTTCTCTTGTGTCAAACTTACATTTGATTAGTGTGTCATTAACCATCAAAAGAATCGTCCATCTATCTTCTATGGCATTCGCATCCACATCACTATGGCTGCAAATGGTAAGGAAAAATTTGCCAGATTGAGTGTTAGGACTAATCGTGTCAGGGCAGCACGGTGGCGCAGTGGTTAGCACTGCTGCCTAACAGCACCGAGGTCCCAGGTTTGATCCCGACTCTGGGTCAGTATCTGTGTGAAATTTGCACATTATCCCAGTGTTTGCATGCGTTTCGCCCCCACAACCCAAAGATGTGCAGGGTAGGTGGATTGGCCATGCTAAGTTGCCCCTGAAGTGGAAAAAATTAATTGGATGCCAGAATTTTTTTTTTTTTTTAAAAGGATGACGCGTGTCCTCAGCCAAAATCATGTCCTCAGCAGCCTTGGTCATCGATGCATATTTCTTTAACTGGTCCTGTTTGGTCAACTGTTGGATGTGAGAGACATCGCCTAGCAAAGTGACTTGTGCTGCCACACTTTCCAAGTACAGGACACCACCGTACCAAATGTCGATTGCCGCATTACTGGTACAAAATGGCAGACCCGGTCAGCCACCCAAATGGCTGCCCACACTGCGACCACGTTTCTTTTTTGACTGCGTCACAGTGCTTATAGCGATTGCATCTTCTGCCACATTGGTGCCGAAATGTTTCAGATTGAGTGCACTAATCTGCTGTGCAGCTAGCTCACAGGCACGATAAATATCGACAGCGTTTTGCAGTTGAAGCTGATCTTCCCACAGCAGTCTCTCGAGTACTTGTTATTTGATACCCCGAATAAGATCTGATCATGGATCATCGACGACATTAGAGTATCAAAGTTGCACGGCTGCGCCTTCAACCGTAAGTCGGTTAAAAAATTGTCGAACAATTCGCCCGCCGTCTGAATGCACATGCAAAAGAGATCACACTCGAATTTTTCATTTTTCTTTGGGGAGCAATTGCAATCAAAGTACTGTATTACTTCATGAAAGCTTTTGCTTTCCACTTCGCTGTCGAATAACTTCACAGTCTTTCCTAGTGTTGCATTTCAGCTGCCCATAGTTTACCAGGTATGCAGAAGAATTTTATTTTTCATTCTTCAGCCTGCTTCGTCCCATCTTCTCCTTTGTTATCTTTAATTATTCAACAATTGGTACCATATTATGTTCTGTATTATGGCCATAGTACAGATGTACACAGAACATCTGGTTCTTTGACTAGTAAGATGATTTATTAACAAGATCAACACTTGGAAAGAATTGTGATTCAGACAGTAATGAATAAAGGAGTTCAGTGAATTCTCCTGGAGCTACGTCTAGTGCGATTATCCTCATGTACAACTTGCTACCAACTGCTTGATCTCTCCAGTCACATAGTGGATCTCTATCGTCACCTACTGGTCAAAGGTCATACCAATAACTATGTACGTTGATAGATCACTATATACATTGATGTGTACATGCATATCGCAACAGGTGGTATTAATAATTGTGAAAATATGGGGCTGGAAACCTATCTTTCGGGTCAAATATGACATCATGATCGCTAACAAAATTTCTTCTCATTCAGCACTGGATGTCAGACAAGCAGTCTGATAACTTTGGGAAACTGCAGAATTTGAGAAAAGTCTTGGTGAAGTAAAGTTAGATGTCGTCAGTGTACATGTGAAAACTGACTTTTTTCAGATGATTTTACCCTAATGTAGCATGTGAAAGAGAAATAGGATAAGAAAAGGCATTGGAAAAGCCTTGGGGGACACCAGTTAATGATCTAGAAGGAGGAAGAGATGCTTTTACAGGTTATTTTCTGACTACAGTTAGATAAGAATTGGGCGACAAATATTGCAATGGTGAGTAAAAGGGCTGTTGAAAAGAGGTCGATCTGGGGACTGGTGGAAGCAGCATCATGTAGGGGAACGAGTTTCAGGGCTTTGTCGGAGCCTTTGCCGTTCTCACCAGCCAGGTACTCCACAAGCCCAGTGGTGGTGTCGGCTTTAAGGGTGTGAGAGCAGTGTAGGCAGCACTTGGAGTGTGCGTCGTTGTGGTCGTCGATTTGCGACAACCATATGTTTGTGCCGGCGGGGCTGGACGCAAGTTCCGGGGATTGCGGCAGGTGGGGATTGAGTACTTCAGGGACTTCTTTATAAGGGGAAACTTGGCGGGGCTGGAGGAGTTAGAGGAATTGTATGAGTTGCCGAAGGGGAATGGCTTTAGGTACCTGCAGGTTCGGGATTTTGTGAGAAGGGAGGTGCTGACCTTCCCGGAGCTGTCGCCTCCAGTGTTGCAAGACAAGCTGTTGTCGGAGGATGAAATAGGGGAGGGGAAGGTATTGGCTATTTAGAAGGCATTGATGGAGAGGGAGGATGGCCCGGTGCAGGACATTAAGGGGTAGCATGGTGGTTAGCACAATTGCTTCACAGCTCCAGGGTCCCAGGTTCGATTCCAGGCTTGGGTCACTGTCTGTGTGGAGTCTGCACGTTCTCCCTGTGTGTGCGTGGGTTTCCTCCGGGTGCTTCGGTTTCCTCCCACAGTCCAAAAGATGTGCACGCTAGGTGGATTGCCATGCTAAAATTGCCCTTAGTGTCCAAAATTGCCCTTAGTGTTGGGTGGGGTTACTGGGTTATGGGGATAGGGTGGAGGTGTGGGCTTGGGTAGAGTGCTCTTTCAAAGAGCTGGTGCAGACTCGATGGGCCGAATGGCCTCCTTCTGCACTGTAGATTCTATGATTAAGCGCAAATGGGAGGAGGAGATGGGAGAGGTGGGGGCCGGGACGTGGGTGGAGACCTTGCGGAGGGTGAACGCGTTCTCGTTGTGTCCGAGGTTTAGCCTCATTTAGTTTAAAGTGATGCAAAGGGCCCACATAACGGTGGCGAGGATGAATAAGTTCTTTGCAGAGGTGGAGGATAGGTGTGGGCGTTGCGCAGGGGCTGGGCCATAAATCACATCTACATGTTCTGGGCTTGTCCAAGACTGAGGAGGTTGGGGTTCTCAGACATGATGTCTGAGGTGCTGGGGGTGGTCCTGAGGTGATGATATTTTGTGTGTCAGAAGACCCGGGAGTCCGGTGAGGAGTGAGGCCGATGTATTTGCCTTTGCCTCCCTGATAACCCGGAGACGGATTTTGCTGGGATGACGAGACTCAGAGCTGCCGAAAGCAGGGGTATGGGTGAGCAATCTGAAAGAATTCCTGAGGTTGGAAAAGGTTTAATTTGCTCTGCTAGGGGTTCACACGGAGGTGGAAGCCGTTTCTTCAAGGAGAATTGAGGGGTCAGCGACAGGGAGAGGGGAGGGATGGTTCTTGGGGGTTGGTGTCGGGGTGGGTTGGAGGGTTGTGGTTACTTACTGGGTTGATGTGTTGTTCTTCTAATATTCTTAAATAAGCTTTGTGTTATTGACAGAAAGCTCAAGTTCAAATGTTCTATTTCCAGCCACGTTTTAAATGTTAAAATAATTAAAATAGTAAACCTCAAGTTATGCTTAGACATTATTTTGATCTGCCCATTGTGAAAGTCAGTGGGTGCAAAAGTTATTAGTGTAGCACCACCTCTAGTGATGCTATGAAGACACACCCGTGTTTAACAGCATCAGGCTGCACCATGGTCACCAGCACCAGAAGCCTGCTCCGTGCACCAATTCACATTGATCAGACATTATTCTGATGTCATACAGCCTAACTGGCTGATATGATGTCAAGATCCCAAATTTGGGCAATACAGATTGTTATGGGCCAGGGTTTAGAGAACCCCAAAGTATATCATGGAATTCACCTGACCCACAACTTTTAATAGATAGTGGTATGGGTAGCACACAGCCCACTCTACAGTTGTGGTACAGCAGAAACAGAAAAGTAATTTTAAAAGCAAAACAATGTTTATTCTATGAGCTCAAGTTAACCTTTTTGAAACATAGTGAACATCTTAGCAACCATCGATTCAAATGCAACCCCCAAAGAATACAACACTAAGTAATGATTAAGCTGTCCTTTTAACATCCATAAGACTTAAAAAACCTTCACCATAGAAAGAAATCAAGCTTAATTTCACTACTGAGAATATTTATAATTCTGAATTCACCAAATGATCCAGAGATAGTCTTTTGATGGCAGAGAGAACAGCAGTACACCTGTTTGGTCTGGCTTCAGCTCACAAAACTAAAACACACCCTGCAGCCTGCTCAAAAAAGAAAGTAAAAAGCTGACAGACAGCCCAGCTCCACCCACTCTCTGACATCACTGCAGTAGTAAACACCCATTTCTTAAAGGTACTCTCACGTGCCAAAATCCAGTATTGTTTGGTAGTAAAAAAAAAATGAAGTAGGGGCATCACGGTGGCACAGTAGTTAGCACTGCTGCCTCACAGCTCCAGAGTCCCAGGTTCAATTCCTTCTTCGGGTGACTGTGTGGCATTTGCACTTTTTCCCCGCGTCTGCGTGGGTTTCCTCCGTGTGCTCCGGTTTCCTCCCACAGTCCAAAGATGTGCAGGTTAGGTGGATTGGCCATCCTAAATTACCCCTTAGTGTCCAAAGGTTAGGTGGCTTTACTGGAGTAGGGCGTAGGCGCGGGCTTAAGCTTAGGTAAAGTGCTCTTTCCAAGGGTTGGTGCAGACTCGATGGGCCAAATGGCCTTCTTCTGCACTGTACATTCTATGATTCAGCCAGATCGACCCTGCATTAGGGTCAAGCACTCTGATTACAGGCTTCAGATGAAGTCGAGACAATAGAAGAGTTAATGATTTGGGTAAAGACAAGTAGAGTGGAACAAGTAGGGACAGAGAGTTTAAGGGTAATAGTGCATCAGCAAGCTGCTACCTCACAGGTCCGTAGCACCCGACCTTCCACAAGTTTCCTAACACCCCCTGGCACTCCTTATCAGAACCCCTCCCTTTTACAAGCAGTGTCCACACATACCAAGAATCATTGATATCTGACCCGCTAGGCGGCCAGCTCACACCATCCCTATTTGTATTCCTACAGGATAAGCATGCCCACAACTGCCGCAAGCAAGAGAAGCCTGGGCTGAGGATTCTAATTCCTTTTGAGGAGAGAGCCTCTGAGCTTGTCGGGGAGGAGCAGGAACGGGACTGTGCTGAGAGTGAGGTGGGCCTGGGAGAGAAAAGCCACTGCACCTTTATCCAGGTGACAAAACTCATATGAGTTCTGTGTACTCCAAACCCTTCACCAGCCCATATACTAATAGCATCTTCATTGCCTTGTGTTGTGGGCTTCGCCTCTCTAATTGCCCAGCGAAGGATCTTGTTAAATTGGAGGTTGGTAACACTGCCGGGGTTGGTGGCCTGGCGGGGGACTTGCACAACTTTCTCCGGTTGGAAAAAAATAAGTTTGAGTTGAGGGGGCCAGCAGAGGGATTCAAAATGCGATGGGGGTTGTTCATGATATTTGAGGAACTGTGTTGTGGAGTGTATATTTTATATGTTATTTTTTACACATGTTTGGAATACAGTGCATTTTAAAACATACATATATTAATATTGACTGGACCAATTAAATTGACAATGGTTGTCCGGAAGACGGGTTTTGTAAAATGCTTCATGAATGTTTTCTGGAGCAATACGTTGTGGAGTTAACTGGTAATAAAACTATTTTAGCTCTAATATTGTGCAAGGAAGCACAGTTAATTAGTAATCTCACAATAAGAGATTAGCTGGGAAATAGTGATCATATTTTTTTAAAATTTAGAGTACCCAATTCATTTTTTCCAATTAAGGGACAATTTAGCATAGCCAATCTACCTACCCTGCACATCTTTGGGTTGTGGGGCGAAACCCATGCAAACACGGGATAGAACCTGGGACCTCGGTGCCATGAGGCAGCAGTGCTAACCAGAGCAGGGCACAGGTGGTGAGGTTCAAGACTAAGTGGGAGGAGGAGTTGGGAAAGGAAATAGGTTGGGAGCTGTGGTGCAAGGCGATCCAGCGGGTGAACTCAACCTGCTCCTCTGCAAGTATGAACTTGATTCAGTTCAAGGTGGTGTACAGGGTACACATGACCCGGGCGAGGAGGAGTGGGTTCTTCCACAGGATGGCCGATGGGTGCGAGAAGTGTGGGCTGGGGCCGGCGAATCATGCGCATATGTTCTGGGATTGCGAAAAGATGGAGAGAGACTGAGAGATGGGGTTTGGGATGATACTAAGATAGTGGGGGTGGAGGTCAAACCAGACCCTATCGTGGTGGTGTTTGGGGGTATCGGAAGTGCCGGATCACCTGGACGGGAAGGGAGCCGATGTTGTCGCCTTTGCCTCTCCAATTGCCCGGCAAAAGATCCTGTTAAACTGGAAGTCTGGATACGCCGCCGGGGGTGGAGGAATGGTTGGAGGATAAGTACGACTTTCTCCAGTTGGAGATGATTAAATTTGAGTTGAGGGCATCAGAGGAGGGCTTTGAGTTGTGGTGGGGGTTGTTCATGACGTTTTTAGAGGAGTTGTTCATCGCTGGAGATGGGAGAGGGGGAGTAGAGGGGATAAAAAGGGAAACATTGTACAAATTGTGGACTGCAATTTTACGGAATGTGTATTTTGTATTTTGCTCATGTTACATGTGTTTGGAATAAAAGACCTTTTCGGAAAAAAACCACAACTGAATTCCATCTCAGTTTGAAAGTAACATTCTCCAGCTCCAAACAAAAATCTTAAACTCAAGCAAGTCAATTACATAGATATGAGGAGAGAATTGGCTAAAGGTCACTGAGTAAGCAGACTAAAAGACTTGGTGATAAATAAGCAAAGGAAACATTTAAAGATGCAATTCCAAATGAGGAAAGAGTAGGAAGAAGAGGATCTCGAGACAGAAAGCTGCATCTAAAAGAGGAGTACCTGGGGGACAGATAAGCACATATAAGTGAGGGAGATAGGAGGACCCAAAAACTGACAGCAGCACCTAAAAGAATGGGAGGAGCACACAGAGCAGCATGTAAAGAACTATCCAATCTGCTCCAGAGCAGACCGACCACGCTCTGAGAATAATCTGTGTGACATCAGAGGAAAGGAGGTAGTTGTTTGGTTGGTATATTTCACATTTATCTTTCAAAACTTTAATAATTATAATATTGTATTAGTTAATAGTAAGGATTACTGGTAGTAGTAAAGCTTATTAGATTGGCTGCTGAGTATTTCCTATTTATCTTAACTCGGGAATTTCAATTGGAATAGTAGAACATTTATTGAAATAATAGGAATATAAGCACAGGTAGGACTAAAGGCAGGAATAAAATTCAATCAATAAAATTATTTAATTACATGCTATAAAAATGGCAGTGCAGGCGATGTGTGGTGGCTGCAGAATATAGGAGCTTGAGGACACCTGTGTGATCCAAGGCAAACATGTTTGCAGTAAGTGTCTACGACTGGATGCGGCTCCTTGTCATTTAAACTAGAGAGAAGCTGCAGAAACCCCGACACAATAGGGTTACCTTGGCACTTTGTTCCACTTTGTCACATCCCTTAGGATAGGGTCATCTGATTTGATTCATAGTCAGGGACAGGAGGGTGTCACTGTGAGTGGGGCAGGTATTTGGATCGAGAAGGTAAAAATGGAGGAGCCTCAGCCCTTACAAATGTCCAACAGGTTTTGAGGTTCTTACAGCCTGGATGAATGAAAGCAGTGGCCGCAGAGCGTATTGTTATTGGCACCATGATACAGGAAGCAATTCAAGTGGGGGGAATTAATTGGAGCATAGTATGGGAGAGTATAGTCAGAGGGGTTAGACACAGCTAGACTGCAGCTAAGAATGAAAATCCAGAAGGCTGGATTCACAGCGATGTAGATGAATTGATGCCATAAATGGAAGAATGATCTCATTGCCATTATGGAGATCTGGTTGCAGGGTGTCCAAGGCTGGGAGCTGAATGTTCAAGGATATTTGACATTTAGGTAGGATAGGCAAAATCAAAAAAGAGGTGGAGTAGCATTGTTAATAAATGATGAGATCAGTATATTGTTGACAGAGAATCTTAGATCTAAAGATCAAGGTGTGGAATCAGTTTGGATGCAGCTAAGAAACAGCAAGGGTCTACAAAGACTGTTAGTTCTTTTATAGGCCACCAAACACGAGTGGTAATGGTGTATAAATCAGGAAATTAGAGGTGTGCATGTAACATGGGGGACTTCAATCTATGAGTTGGGTAAACCCAATTAGAACTAATGCTGTGGAAGACTTCCTGGAATGTATATGAGAATGTTTTCTCGAAGACTACGTTGAGAAACCAAATTGTTTAAATCTAGTATTGTGCAATGAGAAAGGCTACTTAATAACCTTGTTGTAAAAGGAATCTCTGAGGCAGAGTGACCATAGTATGATGGAATTTTACATTAAGTTTGAAAGTGATGTAGTTCATTCGAAAACTAGGGTTTCAATCTGAAACTAATGTAAAGTAAACTAGGAAGATATTTGTTGGGGGAGTTAATTGACTGTTGTAAATAGGAAACTACATTGAAAGATATGATGCTGATGGCTGACTAGAATTAATTCATGGCTTACAACAAATTTACATTCCAGAGTGTTGTAATAGCTGGCGGTAGAGGTAGTGGATGCATTTGTGATCATCTTCCAAAATTCTATAGATTCTGGAAAAGTTACTGCAGATTGCAAAGTAGCAAATGTAACCCCACTATTTAAGAAAGGAACAAGAGAAAACAGGGAACTTCTTAGCCTGATGCAAGTAGGAGCGAAAATGAAAATGGAATGTATTCTAAAAGATGTGATAACTGGACATTTAGAACGTAACAGTAGGATTGAACAGGGTCAACATGGATCTACAAAAGGGAAATAATGCTGACAAACCTGTTTTTTTAAGAATATAACCGGTGGAATGGATGAGGGAACCAGTGAATATGGTGTGTTTGAATTTTCAGAGGCTTTTGATAAGGTCCCACAAAGAGGGTCGGATAGAAAGGAAAATTTGTGGACATAGAATTGGGGGTAATATACCAGCATGCATTGGGAATTGGTTAACAGGCAGAAAACAAAGAGTAGGCATGAAGGATTCAATCTCAGGTTGGCATGCTGTGACTACTGGGCACAGCAAGGATCAAGGCTGAGGGCCCAGCTATCACAATCTATATCAATAGGGTGGCACATTGGTGCAGTAGTTAGTACTGCTCTGTCACGGTGCCGAGGACCTGGGTTCGATCCCAGCCCTGGGTTACTGTCCGTGTGGAGTTTCCACATTCTCCCCTTGTTTGCAGGGGTCTCACCCCCACAGCCCAAAAGATGTGCAGGTGGATTGGCCACGCTAAATTGCCTTTTAAAAAATATATATTTTTATTCTCCTCCTTTTTCACATTTTCTCCCAAATTTACACCCAACAATAAACAATAATCAGTAACGAATGTAATGTTAATCCCCATATCAATAACAACGATCCCATCCTCCCATCAAACCCCAAACATTGGCCCGCATGTTAACATAAACAAATGACAAAAAGGAATCAGGAATGCCTTATAGTCATCATTAACATATACAGTGCCCCTCCCCCAACACTCCCAGCCACCCCACTAATGTTCAGTGTAATCCCAATCTCGAAAGTGCATAATGCATAACACCCATGAATTGTAGAACCCCTCCAACCTTTCCCTCAGTTCAAATTTGACCTTTTCAAGCGTTAAGAATTCCAGCAGGTCCCCCCGCCACGCCAGGGCACAGGATGCCGAGGTTGATCTCCACCCTGACAGGATATGCCTTCGGGCGATCAACGAGGCGAAGGCTAAAACATCTGCCTCCACGCCAGTTTCCAACCCCGGGTGGTCCGACACCCCGAATATGGCCTCCTGAGGGCCCGGATCCAGTTTCACGTGCACCACATTAGAGATTACCCTAAACACCTCCTTCCAGTAATCCTCCAGTTTTGGACAGGACCAAAACATATGAACGTGGTTTGCGGGGGGGGGGGGGGGGGGGGGCTTCCCCGCAACGTTCACATACATCTTCTACCCCCTCAAAGAGCCGGCTCAACCACGCCTTTGTAAGGTGCGCTCTACACACCACCTTCAGCTGTATCAGCCCCAACCTTGCACACGAGGTGGAGGCGTTTACCCTCCGGAGCACCTCACTTCAGAACCCTTCCCCCATATCCTCTCCCAACTCTTCCTCCCACTTTGCCTTGATCCCTTCTAGCGGCGCCTCCTCCTCCAAAATAGCCCCGTAAACCACCGATGTCACCCCCTTCTCCAGTCCCCCTGTCGTCAGCACCTCCTGCATGTGGAAGCCGGCTCGATTGGGAAGCTCTGTATCTCCTTTCTGGCAAAGTCTTGAACCTGCATGTATCTAAATAGTTCCCCCTGCTCCAGCCCATACTTTGCTCCCAGCTCCTTCAATCCCGCAAAACGACCCCCAAGAAATAAATATTTTAGTATCCTAATTCCTTTCTCATCCCATCTCCGAAAATTTCCATCCCACTTCCCTGGCTCAAATCTATGGTTCCTCCAAATCGGCATTTCCCTTGACCCTGCTCCCACCCCGAAGTGCTGTTGAAACTGCCTCCAAATTCTCAACAAAGCTATTACTACCGGACTCCCTGAGTATCTCCCCCGGGGGCATCGGGAGCGGCGCTGTCGCTAGCGCCTTCAATCCCGACCCCCTACCCAAACTCTCATCCATTCTGACCCATTGGGAGTCAACCCCTCTGATCCAGCTCCGTACCTTCTCCACATTCGCCGCCCAGTAGCAATACATCAGGTTCAGAAGACCCAAATGTCCTGCCTGCCTTCCTCTCTGTAGTAGCACCTTTTTAATTCTGGCCACCTTCCCCCCCCCCCCCCCCCCCCCATATGAACGAGGTAATCATCCCTTCAATCTCTCTAAAAAAAAATGCCTTTGGCAGGAAAATCGGCAGGCATTGAAAAATAAAGAGGAATCGCGGCAGCACATTCATTTTAACCACCTGTACCGACCTGCCAATGACAATGGGAGATCATCCCACCTTGCCAGATCAGCTTTCACCCTCCCCACCAAACTAGAAATGATGTACCTACGGAGCCCCCCTAATCTCGAGCAACCTGTACCCCCAGGTATCTAAAGTGAGTCCCTGCCTTACGGAATGGCAGCCCCCCTCCCACCCCTGCCCCCCTCCCACCCCTGGCCTAGACACCACAAAATATTCACTCCTGTCTAGATTTAATTTGTACCCTGAGAAAGACCCAAACACCCGAAGCAGCTCCAGTATTCCCCCTATTGACACACTTGGTTCCGACACGTATAATAACAAGTCATCGGCTGACAAGGACACCCTATGCTCTATCCCCCCTGCACTATCCCTTTCCATACCCCCGAACTTCTTGATGCAATGACCAATGGCTCAATTGCGAGTGCAAACAGCAGGGAGGGACATTGGACATCCCTGCCTCGTCCCACGGTGGAGAGGAAAGTATTCTGAGCTGATGTTATTTGTGCGGACACTGGCCCTCGGCTCCTTACATAATAGCTTTAAAATTGCCTCTTAATTGGAAAAAATAATTGGGTACTCTAAATTTATTTTTAAAAACAATCTGTATCAATGATTTGGATGTACGGACTGAATGTAATATTGCCAAGCCTGCTGGTGACACAATCAGGATGGAAATGTAATTTGTGAGGAGGATGCAAAGAGGCTTCATGGGATTTAGATGGTCAAGTGAATGAGCAAGAACAAGGCAGATCAATATAATGTAGACAAAATATGAAAAAATGTCCAGAGTTTAAAGCAGTGGGACGGCGAAGGGGAATCTGGAATATTCGTCGACCACGTTAAGAAAGTATGCGTTTCGATCGGTGGAGGGGAGGGGCCCTTTGAAATCCACGCTGAGGCGTGCAAAGGGGCGGGAGTCCTTCACCAGGTGCGCTCGGTCTGGCTGGTAGAAGTGCGGTTTGCACTCCGCGCAGACCTGGCAATCTCTGGTGATAGCCCTGGCTTCCTCGATGGAGTAGGGCAGATTGCGGGCCTTTATGAAGTGATAAAAACGGATGGTCCCTGGGTGACAGGGTCCGGAGTCGGTCCACTTGTGCGCTGGCACATGTACCTCGGGATAGGGCATCGGGGGGTTCGTTGAACTTACTGGGGCGATACAAAATCTCGTAATTATAGGTGGAGAGCTCGAACCTCCACCTCAAGATCTAATCATTTTTGATCTTACTCCGCTGTGTGTTGTTAAACATGAAGACAATCGACCGTTGGTCAATGAGGAGAGTAAATCTCCTGCCGGCCAGGTAATGCCTCCAATGTCGCACAGCTTCTACAATGGCTTGGGCCTCCTTTGCGACGGGGGATTGCCAAATTTCAGAGGCGTGGAGGGTACTGGAGAAAAATACCACATGTCTGCCTGCCTGGTTGAGGGTGGCGGCCAGAGCGACGTCTGATGCATCGCTCTCGACTTGAAAGGGGAGGGTCTCGTCGACCGCGTGCATTGCGGCCTTGGCGATGTCGGCCTTGATACGGTCGAAGGCCTGGTGAGCCTCGGCCGTCAGTGGGAAAACGATGGAGTGGATGAGTGGGCGGGCCTTGTCCACATAGTTAGTGACCCACTGGGCGTAGTACGAGAAGAACCCCAGGTATCGTTTGAGGGCCTTGGGGCAGTGGGGAGTGGGAGTTCCATGAGGGGACACATGCGATCGGGGTTGGGTCCTAGGACTCCGTTTCGAACTACATAGCCAAGGATGGCTAATCGGTTTGTTCTGAACACGCGCTTCTCCTTGTTGTAGATTAGGCCGAGGAGTTTGGCGGTGTGGAGAAATTTGGAAAGGTTAGCATCGTGGTTCTGCTGGTCGTGACCGCAGACAGTGACGTTATCCAGGTACGGGAAAGTGGCCCGCAGTCCGTACCGGTCAACCATTCGGTCCATCTCCCGTTGGAAGACCGAGACCCCGTTAGTGACGCCAAAGGGGACCCTAAGGAAGTGGTAAAGGCGGTCGTCCGCTTCAAACGCGGTGTAAGGGGGGGTCCGCCTTGCGGATGGGGAGCTGGTGGTAGGCAGATTTCAGGTCCACTGTCGAGAAGATCCGGTACTGCGCAATCTGATTGACCATATCAGATATGCGTGGGAGGGGATACGTGTCGAGCTGCGTGTACCGATTGATGGTCTGACTGTCGTCAACGACCATCCTGTTTTTCTCCCCAGTTTTCACAACTACCACTTGGGCTCTCCAGGGACTGTTGCTGGCCTCGATGATGCCTTCCCGCAGCATCCGCTGGACCTCAGATCTGATGGAGGTCCTGTCCTGAGCTGTACCATCTGCTCCTGGTGGCGACGGGTTTGCAATCAGAGGTGAGGTTTGCAAATAGGGAAGGCAGGCCGACCTTAGGCCGCAGACAGTGCGGGGTGGTAGAGGCCCACCAAATTTCAGGGTTAGGCTCTGGAGGTTGCATTGGAAGTCCAGGCCGAGTAGCAAGGCAGCGCAGAGGTTGGGGAGGACATATAGAGCCGGAAGCCACTGAACTCTACACCCTGGATAGTGAGGGTGGCGGTACAGTACCTCCGGATCGCTGATCGGCGATGGTTGCGGGCCTGGCACATAGCAGCGAAATGTCCTTTCTTCCCGCAGGCCTTGCAGAGCGCGCTCCGGCCGGGCAGCACTGCCAGGGGTGTTTTGTCTGTCTGCAGAAGTAGCACTTGGCTCCCCGGGGTTGGTTGGCTGCCGCGTGGCGCAGGCCTGGGGTGTTCGCCAGCGGGGTCCACGATGCACAGGAGGGGTGGGCCAAGCGGTCAGGGGCATATGCCTGTACATTGCGGGAGGCGACCGTAAGTGAGATTGCTAGCTTCTTGGTCGCTGCGAGGGTAGCCCCCTTCTAAGAGGCATTGGCGGATGTAAGCTGACCCTATGCCGGTGACGAACGCATCTCGAATTAGAAGTTCAGAATGTTCAACGGCCGAAACGGCCTGGCAATCGCAGTCCCTTGCCAGGGCATGCAGGGCACGCCAGAAATCTTCCACAGACTCACCGGGGGGTTGATGCTGCGTGGAGAGGAGGTGCCTGGTGTAGAGTTTGTTGGTCTGCTGAGCGTAGTTCTCCTTCAGTAGCGCCATGGCCTCACCGTAGGTAGGCATGTCCCGGATAAGGGGAAAGATGTCAGAACTTAGCCGTGTGTAAAGGAACTGGAGCTTCTGTGCCTTTGAGGGTGGTTCAGTCGCAGATCCGTGCCTCGAAGCAAGCTAGCCAATGTGCGAAGGTCGACTTGGCGTTGTCTGCTTGAGGGTGCAGCTGCAGGCCATCAGGCTTGTTGCGGAGATCCATCGTTTTAAATTCTCTGTGTAATAAAGCCTCGATTACACTCCACTCTCGTCTCGTTGTAATTGATAGTGCATCAGTTATAACTGTTTGTTCCCTTTCAGGAGCTGAAATTTGTCCGTAAGCTCCTCAGGGTCACTACTCTGCCCTTTATGTGCATGTCTCTCACCATCAGTATCCTCTCGTCCTGTCTCCACCTTTTGAAGGAGGTGTCCATTGTCACGGGGATACTTTTGTGGTTTTTGCTTATGGGGGCCATGGTGGAAATCTCGGTCAGACCAAAGTGATGTTACATTTGATTCCACATTCAAAGTGTGGCAACTACCACTGTTGGATCGATTTGCTTATTGTCACGTGTACCAAGGTACAGTAAAAAGTATTTTTCTGCGAGCAGCTCAAACAGATCATTTAGTACATGAAAAGAAAAGAAAAAGAAAATACATAAAAGGACGTCACAAGGTAAAAGAGAAAGATTAGTGATAATGTTAGTGTTTGAATTAAATTTTAAAAGATTAGTATGACTATAAGAGATGTAAAAAGAGGATCTGTTTGGGAGAGCTCTCAGAGTAGCCACGCTTCGGCACCATCTGGGCATTTTGAGTATTTGGTTGGGGGGGGGATGATAGTGCAGTCATGACCAGTGATTGGAGTGATATACCTGTGCAGGAACTCTCCTCCATTCTGACCCATTCTGCTCTCAGTTCCTGGACTCATCCCTGTACCCTTTCTGCAGTGGCCGCACTAGAACAGCGGTTAGCACTGTTGCTCCACAGCGCCAGAATCCCAGGTTGGATTCCCGGCTTGGGTCACTGCCTGTGTCTGCATGGGTTTCCTCCGGGTGCTCTGGTTTCTTCCCACATGCCCCGAAAGACGTGTTGTTAGGTAATTTGGACATTCTGAATTCTCTGTGTGTACCCAAGCAGGTGCTGGAATGAGTAACCTAATTGCAGTGTTAATGTAAGCCTACTTGTGACAATAAAGATTCTTATTGAAAGGGGTAGAACTGGAGATTCAGGCCTCCCGTGTTTATCCTTCTTTGCAGGACTTTCTTCATGACCCTCGGGCTCTCCCTCCCTCCCCCAAACAAATGTCATGATTAGTTGATTGTGTGTGGTCTGGGCCAGTTTGAACGACAGTCTCTCCAGCTCTGCTCCTCCCCCTGTGGGTTTACAGGGAACACTTTGTTCTTACTCAGGTTAAATTAGTAACCCGAGAAGGTTCCCAACTCCTTCAGGTGTTTCATTATTCTTTTCATGCTGACCAGGGAATTCAAGATGTAGACGGGCAGGTCATCCGCATAGAGTGAGACTCTATGCTCTCTGTCTCCCCTTTGGATACCTCCCCACCCCTTAAGGAGTATTAAGGAGTGGAATGGGTCTGTATGACCCACACTCGGTCAGGTTTTTGTCTTTTTTGAGTGATATTGAGGCCTGAACCAGCGCTGGTGGCAGGGATCCACTTGATAGAGAGTTATCGAACATCTTCCACAGGTGCGGGGCCAGTGCTGCCGCAAATATTTTGTAGAAGTCCTCTAGGAATCCATCCGGCCCCAGCTCGTTCCCCGCCTGCATGGAGTTGATGCTCTCCATTACTTCCCCCTGTTCTAATTGTGCTTCTGGGCCCTGTCTTCCTTCCTCCCGCGCAACCGGCATGTCCAATCCCTCGAGGAACTGCTTCATCTTTGCGTCTCCCTCCGGGGGCTCGGAGGTGTTCAACTCTTGTTAGAAGATCGCAAAGGCTTTGTTAATTTCCTCTGGTGCTGTCCACTGCACCGGCTTTCCTCTCCTGGCTTCTGCTAGTTTTACCGTCTCTTTGTTCTTTGACACTGGTCCTCCACGATCGCCTTCTCAGTTGTAGTGAAGGAGCCGACTCCTCCTGGAATCCTCCGGAATTACTTGTCACTACCGCCCTCTGTTGGATGCTCCGCGATCCCCTTCTCAGTTATGTGGGTGGAAATCAACGGAATGTGGCAACACTGTGCGTGGGCAACAGTCAACAAAATGACTTGTGGACCGCACTCAGAACCGACATGGGCCACATTTGACCCCCAGGCCACAGGTTGCCCACCACTGGTTTAGAAGAATGAGCGATGATCTTATCGAAGCTTACAAAATCCATACTTGGTTCAAAAGGGTGGATGCAAGCATGGTGTTTTCCTGGCTGGGAGGTCTAGAATCAGGGGACAGTTTCAGAATGAGACCATTTATGACTAAGATGAGGAAGAATTTCTTCACTCAGATGGTGGTGAATCTTAAGAATTCTCTACCACAGAGGATTTTGGAGGTGCAGTCACTGAGTATGTTTAATACAGAGATTGATAGACTTCTTGATAGTGAAGACATCCAGGGGCTAGTATAGCACACTGGGCTAAATAGCTGGTTTTTAAAGCAGACCAATGCAGGCCAGCAGCACGGTTCAATTCCCATACCAGCCTCCCCGAACAGGTGCCAGAATGGTGGCGACTAGGGGCATTTCATAGTAACTTCATTGAAGCCTACTTGTGACAATAAGCGATTTTCATTTCATTTCAAGGGTTATGGGGATAATGTAGCAAAGTGGCATTGAGCAGAAGAACAGCATGATCTAGTTGAATGGCGCTCAAAAAGGCTGAATGGCCTGCTTCTGCTCCTATTTCCTATGTTCCCATAAAAATTGTTGAATAAAAATATATTCCATTAAAAACAAAATCTCAGTGAGAAAGATCAATCTGTGTCTTTCTAGGAAAGTTAAGGATAGTACTAGATTAAAAGAATATGCTTAGAATGTTTCAAAGAATAGTTGTAAACCAGGTGATTGGGCATGTTTTAGAAATCAGCAAAGAGCGACCAAAATGTTGATGTAAAGATCAAAACAGAATATGAAAGTAAAATAGCCATGAGTACAAAAACAGATTCTAAGAACACTTGTAAGCAAATGGAAAAAAGAGGAGAGTAGCTAAAGTGAACACCAGTCCCTTAGAGGCAGAGACAGGGACACAATTCTCCCAAAAAATGACAAAATGTCATTTTGGGCAGGAATTGCAGGGTGATTCCCACCAGATAGATGGGTGCGATCCAGATTGCAATCCACCCAGACTTAGTGCAAAAAATGATCCTCCATGTGAATCATGCCACGCCAGCGTCCCTAGGCGTCTGAATTACCCGACTCGGGGCTCAGCTGTTCGCTGCTAATAAGGGGGAACAGCATTGAAACAGTCTCTCAGAATCACTCCCAGTCAAGCCAGGAGGATAGCAGTAAAGACCTGTTCGTCGATTTCAGGACACCGACAATTCATCAAAGCTATCATCCGCACTTTCCACCATCGCAGTAACACACACTTTGGTGGGCGAGATGAGCAGACAGGCTACTGGGTCACTATCTGGCGAGCACCACACAGCTGCTGATGCACATCAAGTGGAGGCAAGAACTTCCAAGAGAGACAGCAGTCTGAGGTCTGCTGGATCCCAGGACTCAGCTGGGCCCTAACCAGATGCCGAACCTCTGGACAGCGTACTCCTGGCGAACATCTAAGCAATTGAGAACAAGCTGGATGACCTCAATGCTAGACTTACCTCCCAGAGCGAAGTGAGAAACTGCTGTGTACTCTGCTTCACCGAGACATGGCTCACTCTGGCCACACCAGACTGCGCCATTCAACCCGAGGGTTTTTCAATCCATCGAATGGACCGCACGAAGGCAAGTCGAAAGGTGGAGGTGTTTGCCTCCTGATCAACACCTCCTGGTGCTCGGATGTGGTGTCCCTAGCGTGCCTTTGCTCCCCAGACCTAGAATACCTAACCATGAAGTGTCGCCCCTCCTACCTCACAAGTGAATTCACCTCTGTACTTATCACAGCAGTCTACATCCTACCCCAGGCGGAAGTGAAGAAAGCACTTGACAAACTATAATCCACCATCAACAACCAAGAAACAAATCACCCCGAAGCCCTGACAATCGTGGCTGGAGACTTCAACCAGGCCAACCTCAGGAGGTCCTACCCAAACTCCATCCAGATATCTCCTACTCCACCAGAGGTGCAAACACCCTGGACCACTGCTACACGAGCATTAAAGGAGCCTGCCGCTCCATTTCCTGACCTCACTTTGGCAAATCCGACCACAAGTCGGTATTTCTACTTCCGGCTTACAAACAGCAACTCAAGCATGCTCATCAAGAAAACCGTGCAGTGCTGGTCCGAGGAATCGGAGGACATCCTCCGTGACTGCTTGGAGACTGTGGACTGGTCCATATTCAAGGCCGCGGCAGCTAACCTGGACGAGTACGGACCATCGTCACAGACTTCATCAGTGTGTCGAGAACTGTGTACCAAAGACGACAATATGGGTATTCCCCAATCTGAAACCCTGACTCAACCAAAAAAGGTTCACTTCCTGCTGAAGTTCCGGATGGAGGCGTTCAAGTCTGACAGCCCTGATCTATATAAGAAATCCAGGTATGACGTACGGAAAGCCACCAGGGATGCAAAAAGACAATACCGCATCAAACTAGAGTCCCAGGCCAACGACACTAACCCACGACGACTATGGCAGGGCCTGCACAAGATCACAGGCTATAAAGCAAGGCCAGGCAGAATATCTGGGGCTGGAGCATCGCTCCCCGATGATCTAAACAAGTTCTATGCCCGCTTTGAGCATTCAGCCAATGTATCAGTGCCACCAGTCCTGGACACACCCATACCCACCATTACAGCCTCAGAGGTGAGAGCTGCCTTCTTGAAAGTGAATCCGCGGAAAGCGACGGGCCCCAACGGAGTCCCTGGGCGAGCACTCAGAGCCTGTGCAGAATAGCTGGCAAGTGTATTTGCAGATATCTTCACTCCTCTGAGGCCCCCACCTCCTTCAGGAAGACCACCATAATACCAGCACCAAAGAAGAACAAGGTAGCTTGCCTCAACGACTAACGTCTGTTATCATGAAATGCTTTGAGCGGCTAGTCATGAGACGGATCACTGCCAGCCTCCCAGACAGTCTCGATCCACTGCAGTTTGCCTATCACCGCAACCGGTACACAGAAGATGCTATCTCACTGGCTTTGCAATCAACACTCAAACATCTCGACAACAAGAATACAATGTAAGACTGCTGTTCATTGACTACAGCTCCGCCTTCAACTCCATTATCCCAACAAGACTAAGAACCAAACTCCGCAATCTTGGACTTGACCCCTCCCTGTGCAGCTGGATCCTCGACTTCCTCACCAACAGACTGCAATCTGTCAGGATAGGCAACAGCACCTCGTCCATAATAGTCCTCAACACTGGTGCCCCGCAAGGATGTGTGCTACTGTACCCTCTGTGCACACATGACTGTGTGGCAAGATTGAACTCAAACTCAATCTATAAGTTTGCGAATAATACGATTGTGGTGGGCCGTATCTCAAACAACGATGAATCAGACTACAGGAGGGAGATAAATCACTTGGTTGCATGCTTCACCAAAAACAATCTCTCTAAATGTTGGAAAGACCAAGGAACTGATCATCGATTTCAGGAAGCATAGCACGACACACACTCCCGTCTGCATCAATGGCTCTGAAGTGGTGATGGTGGATAGCTTTAAGTTCCTGGGGTCACCATCACTAACAGTCTGTCCTGGACCACTCACGTTGATGCAACAGTCAAGAAAGCCCAACAGCGTCTCTACTTCCTATGGAAGCTAAATAAATTTGGCATGTCTGCATCGACTCTCACAAACTTCTACAGATGTGCGATAGACAGCATCCTATCCGGCTGCATCACAGCTTGGTATAGCAACTGCTTGGTCCAAGATCGCAAGAAACTACAGAGTGTGATGAACTCAGCCCAACGCATCACACAAGCTTGCCGCTGCCAGATTGATTCTGTACACACTCCCCGCTGCCTCAGGAAGGCAGACAGCATTACCACAGACTCCTCCCACCCAGGCATTGTCTTCTTCCAGGCCCTTCCATCAGGCAGAAGGTCTGAAGACTCGCACATCCAGACTTAGGACTAGCTTCTTCCCCACAGATACAAGACTCCTCAACGACTCCCCCTCGGACTGATCTGTCCCCTGTAAGAACACTGTGGTGAATCATAATAGCATAATTCACACTGTTATCACACATGTTGTACCATGCCTCTGTAAGCTCGGCACACGAGCAGTTGCGCGGCTCTGCCCCTAGGGGGAGGTGTACTGGGAATGTACGGAAGTTTGTACTGGGCTCCATCTATGGCTCCGCCCATTACTCCTCCTCCTTCCCCCCCCCCCCCCACTGGTTGTATAAAGCTTGGCAGTCGGAGCCTGCCTGCCAGTTCATCTCGAGTTCATCTCATCACAGGCAGGCTCTGCTGTCAGACGATTAAAACCACTGTTCACTTCTAACCACGTGTCACGTGAATTGATGGTCTCATCAATTTAATCGTCTTAAGAAACAGTAAGGAACGACTATGGAATCAGCCCTCAAGCCTGATCGACTGGAACTCGACCTACAGGATGCAGAGGCGAAAGAAATCTTTTCACATTGGCTCCGATGTTTTAAGGCCTACCTGGCTGAAGCAAGCTCCACAGAAATGACGGAGGAGCAAAAACACAGCCTACTGCACGCAAGGGTGAGCCATCGTATATCTACTCAGTTAAATTGTACCAGCTCATATACAGAGGCCCTGGCCCTACTCGACAAAATGTACGTAAGGCCCGTCAATGAGGTCTACGTGCGCCACCTTTTTAACTACTCGCCGCCAGCGCCCCACAGATCGCTAGAAGAATTTCTAAGAGACTTAAAAGCCTTATCCCGGGACTGTAATTATCAGGCAGTAAATGCTGCTGAACATAGAGAACTTGCTGTCCGCGATGTCTTTGTTGCAGGCCTTAGATCGAATTACGTGCGCCAGCGACTGCTGGAGAAAGGGGCTCAAAATTTAGAAGATACTGTTGAACTCGCTACAACTATGGAGGTCTCGTTTCGTAGCCTCACCTCGATTCCTGCGGACTCCGCGACACCGTCATTAGCCCCCGACCAGCAACTGCCCCAGGCCTGCGCCGCGCAGCCTCCCAGCCACCATGCTACCCCAGCCTGCCACCTTTGTGGCCAGCCCCAGCACCCGCGGCAGCACTGCCCGGCCCGCAACGCGACCTGCAGCAACTGCGGGCGAAAAGGTCACTACGCCGGAGTGAGTCTGGCAAGGAAGGCCCCAGCCCCTAACCCTCCCGCGGCACAAAGCAACCGCTCTCCGCACTCGCAGGCCCCGGAACGCTGTTGCCTATACCCCGACTTCGACCCCGCCCGCCATGTGCGATCCATGGGGGCCGCCATCTTGGCAGGCCCCCACCACGCGGCCGACCACGTGCGACACATAGGGGCCACCATCTTGGGCGCATCTTCCTCGCCGCCAGTCACGTGCGATCCACGGGGGCGCCCACCTTTGGCTCCATCCTCTCCAAACTCAGAAAATTTGATTGAAGACTGCGACCTCAGTGGGCACTCATCGCGGGGCCACCCCAGCGCAGCCGACCGAGCCACCGACTACCCGCAACTCAACGCAGTCACACTGGACCAATCACGGCCAAAACATCTCCACAACACTATGACGACGGTCCAAATCAACGGGTACAGTACACCGTGCCTTTTTGACTCCGGGAGCACCGAGAGCTTCGTACACCCAGATCTGGTAAGACGCTGTTCGCTCCCTGTTTTTCCTGCACGGCAAACTATCTCCCTCGCTTCGGGTTCTCACTCTGTCCACATCCAAGGACGCACCGTCACGACTCTAACGATCCAAGGCGCTAGTTACTCTAATTTTCAACTATACGTCCTGCCCAAACTCTGCGCCCCCACTCTTACTAGGACTCTATTTTCAGTGCAATCTCAAGAGTCTCACCCTCAGCTTCGGCGGACCTCTACCCCCACTCACTATCTGCAGCCTAGCCACGTTGCGAATCCTCCCCCCCCCCCCCCCCTCTCTTTGCCAACCTCACTCCGGACTGTAAACCCGTAGCCACTCGCAGCAGGCGTTACAGCCTACAGGACAGGGTGTTTATTCGAACCGAGGTCCGGAGGCTCCTACATGAGGGGATCATAGAGGCCAGTAACAGTCCCTGGAGAGCTCAGGTGGTGGTCGTCAAGACCGGGGAAAAATTCCGCATGGTCGTAGACTATAGTCAGACTATTAATCGGTTTATGCTCCTCGACGCTTACCCCCTCCCCAGGATTGTAGACATGGTGAATCAGATAGCCCAATATCGGATTTTCTCTCCGTGGATCTGAAGTCTGCATACCACCAGCTCCCAATCCAACCGGAGGACCGCCACTTCACGGCGTTCGAGGCCGATGGCCGCCTCTTCCACTTCCTCCGGGTTCCCTTTGGCATCACAAATGGGGTCTCGGTGTTCCAACGAACAATGGACCGAATGGTGGACCAGTATGGGCTGCGAGCCACGTTTCCGTACTTGGAAAACGTCACCATCTGCAGCTGTGACCAGCAGGACCAGGATGCCAACCTCAATCGATTTCTCCAGACGGCCCAGAAGGTTAATCTCACGTACAACAAGGAGAAATGCGTTTTCCGCACAACCAGACTAGCCATCCTCGGCTATGTCGTGGAAAATGGAGTCCTGGGCCCCGACCCGGACCGTATGCGCCCCCTCTTAGAACTCCCTCTCCCTCATTGTCCCAAGGCCCTCAAACGGTGCCTGGGGTTCTTTTCATATTATGCCCAGTGGGTCCCTCAATATGCGGACAAAGCCCGCCCACTCTTTAAGGCCACACTTTTTCCCCTGTCAGCCGAGGCACGCCAGGCCTTCGACGGCATCAACGAGGACATCGCCAAAGCGGCCATGCGGGCGGTGGATGAATCCGTCCCTTTCCAGGTTGAGAGCGATGCCTCAGAGGTAGCTCTTGCAGCCACATTAAATCAGGCAGGGAGACCAGTCGCATTTTTCTCCCGAACCCTCTCCGCTTCGGAACTTCGACACTCCTCGGTCAAAGAGGAAGCACAAGCCATTGTGGAGGCTATCCGTCACTGGAGGCACTACCTCGCAGGTAGAAGGTTCACCCCCATCACTGACCAAAGATCGGTTGCCTTCATGTTTGACAACTCGCAAAGGGGCAAAATTAAAAATGATAAAATTCTGAGGTGGAGGATCGAGGTCTCCATCTACAAATACGATATTATGTATCGACTGGGGAAGCTCAACGAGCCCCCAGATGCCCTGTCCCGCGGCACGTGCGCCAGCACGCAGAGTGACCGCTTAAAAGCCATCCACAATGACCTCTGCCACCCGGGGGTCACCCGGCTCGCCCACTACATTAAAGCCCAAAATCTTCCTTTCTCCACCGAGGAGGTAAAAGCCGTCACCAGGGATTGCCCGATGTGCGCGGAGTGCAAACCGCACTTCTACAGACCAGACAGAGCCCACCTGATCAAGGCTTCTAGGCCCTTTGAACGCCTCGTTATCGATTTCAATGGACCACTCCCCTCGACTAACCGGAATGTGTACTTCCTAAATGTCATCGACGAGTTCTCCCGATTCCCTTTTGCTATCCCGTGCCCCGACATGACCTCCCACACAGTCATCAGGGCCCAGCATAGTGTCTTCACCCTGTTTGATTTCCCCAACTATGTATACAGCGACCGGGGATCGTCCTTCATGAGCGACGAGCTGCGTCAGTACCTGCTCGACAAGGGCATCGCTTCGAGCAGGACTACCGGCTATAACCCCAGGGGGAACAGGCAGGTGGAGAGGGAGAATGAGACGGTCTGGAAGACCGTCCTACTGACCCTCCGGGATCCAGGAATCTCCCGATCTCCCATTGGCAAGAAGTCCTCCCAGACGCGCTCCACGCTATTAGGTCCCTCTTGTGTACCGCCACCAATCAGACCCCTCACGAGCGGCTCTTTATCTTTTCCAGGGGTACTACCACGGGGGTTTCGCTCCCGGCATGGTTGAAGACACCGGACCCAGCTTCTTCAGTGGAAGGACGCGAGGCCCCCAAGCGTGGAGGCCTGGGTCAACGACATGGCAGGGTTTCTCAAGCTAGAGAAGGTGAAATTTGCCCCAAGGGGATCAGTGCAGGGGTTTTTCAGGAGGTGGCAGTCATTCCTGGACTTCCTGGCAGAACGATAGAAACAGGCCAGCAGCAGCAGCAACCCGGGGGGGAGGAGGATGTTTTGTACTAAAGGGACGGGCATAGTTGTTCTGTGCCAATGTCGGGCATTCATTCATTTCCTCTTCTGTGCATACGTGGGGGGGGTTTCTGTCCTGTCTATTGAAGGGACGGGCAGATGTTTTGGGGGAATGATGGGTGTTAGATTATCTCTTCCGCTCTGTATGCGCGGGGGGGGGGGGGGGGGGGAGGGGTACTGTTCTTTCTGTTCTTTGTAAAAAAAAATTCTGTCTTTTTGTTGTTGATATTATGCAAAAATTTGAATAAAAATTTTTTTTTTTTTTTTAAAAGACACCGGGCCCAGTGCTCCTCAGGAAGCACGTCAGGGCACACAAAACTGACCCGCTTGTGGAAAAAGTGCTCCTACTACACTCAAACCCCCAATACGTCTTCATAGAGTTCCCTGACGGCCGTCAGGACACCGTATCCCTCCGGGACCTAGCACCTGCAGGATCAAACCCCACCACTACCACCGCCGAGGTACCCCTCACACGACATCCCACCCAACTCGCAGCGCCCCACGCCCCCACCAGTTCGCTACACATGTTCTGCGCGCCCGCACCCGCAAGCTCCCAGCGCCCCATTCCCTAGTCGAACCAGACGGGTGCGAAGCTCGGACAGAATCACCCCCGGAGTCCGCCATCGTACCCCAACCGACCATGATCATCCAGCCACCAGAAGAGTCTGCAATCCCGGTGCTCCGCCGATCACAATGGACAACTCGACCACCGGACAGGCTCAATCTGTAAACCATCACCCCCGCCGGACTTAATTTTTTTTTTACAGGGGATGAATGTGGTGAATCATAATAGCATAATTCACACTGTTATCACACATGTTGAACCATGCCTCTGTGAGCTCGGCACACGAGCAGTTGCGCGGCTCTACCCCGAGAGGGAGGCAGGTCAGAGCCTGCCTGCCAGTTCATCTAGAGTTCATCTCGTCACCGGCAGGCTCTGTTGTAAGACGATTAAAACCACTGTTCACTTCTAACCACGTGTCGCGTGAATTGATGGTCTCATCAAACACTATTCGTGACACCCTATGCTGCTCTTGCTCATGTAATTGCTTTGTTTGCTTTGTTTGGCCCCTTGTTCCGCACTGTAACCAATCACTATTTGTCATTGTACCATTTGTCAATTTTCTCTGTTGATTATTCTTTTGTCTACTACTGTACCTACCGCGTACGTTCCCTCTGCCGCAGAAAAATACTTTTCACTGTACTTCGGTACATGTGACAATAAATCAAATCAATTTGAAGGTTGCCACTCAAGTGGATAGAGCTGTGAAGAAGGCCTACAGTGTGTTAGCGATTATTAACAGGGGGCTTGAGTTTAAGAGCCGTGGGGTGATGCTGCAACTGTACAGGACCCTGGTGAGACCACATATGGAGTATTGTGTGCAGTTCTGGTCACCTTATTATAGGAAGGATGTGGAAGCATTGGAAAGGGTGCAAAGGAGATTTACCGGGATGCTGCCTGGATTGGAGGGTAGGTCTTATGAAGAAACGTTGAGGAGCTAGGGCTTTTCTCATTGGAGCGAAGGAGGATGAGAGGCGACTTAATAGCGGCTCATAAGATGATGAGGGGGATAGATAAGAGTGGGCGTTCAGAGACTATTTCCTCGGGTGGATGTAGCTGATACAAGGAAGCATAACTGTAAGATTCGGGGTGGGGGATATAGGAGGGATGTCCGAGGTAGGTTCTTTACTCAGAGAGTGGTTAGAGTGTGGAATGGACTGCCTGCTCTGATGGTGGAGTCGGACACTTTAGGAACTTTCAAGCGTTTATTGGATAGGCACATGGAGCACACCAGAATGACAGGGAGTGTGATAGCTTGATCTTGGTTTCGGACAAAGCTCGGCACAACGACTTCCGGTGGCGGTTGTGACCTGCAATGGGCAAAGAGCACATGAAGCTGTATTTGGGACAATACCACCCTGCGTGTGTACCAAAGTTTGAGCACGGAGGTGGCCAGGAGGAGGGGAGGCTACAGGCAGGTGAAGGAGATACTGTATAATAACAAGGTGAAATTCGGGCTGCTTTTTCCGGCACGACTGTGGATTACGTACAAGGGTCAGCACCACTATTTCGAGGAACCCGAAGAGACAATGGACTTGGTTAAGAAGAAAGGGCTGGCCCTGAGCTGAGGATGTTTGGACTCATGTTAGAGCTTTTAAGTATATGTGGTGTCTCTCCCGTTTTGGGATGTATCTTTTTTTTCTTGTTTAACTTGAATTGTGCTATTGTGGGGGTTGTTTATGACTTGTATATAGAATGTTTGCTTAAGTAGGGCTGATCTGGGGAAGTGGTATGGAGGCGTCGGGGGGGAGGGGTGACTGGGAACAATGGGTGGGAGACAGGCTGGTGCCAAGGCTGGGAGCCCCAGGCTACCTGAGTGCAGCTAGTCAACGGGAGCAGAGGTGGGGGGAGTGTCCATATAGTTAGATTAGAGCAGGGGTTAGGTGATAGGATGGTGTTGCTAGGGGCGGGGGGGTGAGTTCTTCTGCTGACGGGGAGGGGAACTGGGCATGGTAACAGTGAGGAGGTCATGGGTGGAGCCAGCCAGGAGGCGGGCCAGAGGAAGCGCGACACATGGCTGGGGGGCTGGCCAAGGAAACGGGATGGCTGATCGGCAAAGGTGGGGGGGGGGGGGGGGGGGGGCGAAGTGCCCCCCCAACCAGGCTGATCACCTGGAATGTTAGAGGGTTAAACGGGCCAGTGAAGAGGGCGTGTGTGTTGGCGCATCTGTGGGTTCTGAAGGAGGACATAGTCTTGTTGCAAGAGACGCACCTGAAAGTAGCAGACCAGGTTAGGTTAAGGAAGGGCTGGGTCAGTCATGTCTTTCATTCGGGGCTTGATTCTAAGACGAGGTGGGTTGCGATCCTGATTAATAAAAGGGTACAATTGGAGGCGGAGGGCACAGTCGTGGATGGGGTGGCAGGTTCGTTATGGTGAGGGGTAAGTTCGATGCGCTGAGAGTAGTCCTGGTCAGTGTGTATACCCCTAATTGGGACGATGCAGGTTTTATTAGGATGTGGCAATCTTTGGGGTTTCGGAGGATCCGGGAGTCCAGGAAGAGGGGGAAGTCGACATTCAGACCTTTGCTCCCCTGGTAGCCCGGCGACGAATACTGTTAGCATAGAGGGACTCAAAAGCCCCCGAGGGCTGAGGTATGGCTATCGGACATGCCAAGCTTTCTTGGCCTAGAGAAAGTCAAGTTCGCCTTGAGAGGTTCGCTACTAGGGTTTGCCCGAAGGTGGCAGCCATTTATTGACTTATTCGCAGAGGGGTAAGCGTCAGCAGGGGGGGGGGGGGGGGGGGGGGGCAGGGGTAGAGTAGAGGGATATTGAGGCAGGTCCGTGCGTGAACAGAGCCGTGGTTTGCACTATGTTTAATTTATAATTTGTGTCTTGACTTTTTTTTTTGTACTGTACAATGTCACTTTTTCTATATGCCTAAAATACTCAATAAAATTGTTTGTTAAAAAAAAAGCTCGGCACAACATAGAGGGCCGAAGGGCCTGTTCTGTGCTATACTATTCTATGTTATTAATCAAATAAATCAATCAAGGATTGCCCTGAGCTTCGAGAGATAATAATTCAGGGTCGTGAGGTTCAGGAGGAGGTTTCAGTGACATTTCTACAACTTCAAGGCCGATTGGAGGAGCCCCAAAGGCTTCAGGTGCATGAAATTGTGCCGGCTATGTGTGGCACCCAGATCAACACTGCAAGAGTGTCGGTCGCTGTGCAAAGCCTGGGACACAACGTCTGAGCCATGAGTGGTGGATTGAAAGGCATGGCTCAATATCTGCCGACTTGGCGGAGGGCTCAACATCATGTACCATTCACTGAGGGACCTGCCCCAGACACAGGTGGCAATCTCCAAGGTATTCCAGAACTTGGCCAAGTCACAGAGGGCCATCATTGAGGGCTTCAGCACCATGGTGCAGATTCTAGGGGGCCTCCAGGACTTGCAGCGCCAGATGACCCAGGTGCTTCTTGAGCTCACTCCAGCTGCCCCTCCATCCCATGGAGTCACACAGCCCATGCGCACCCAGAGGGAGGAGGATGTGCAGGAGCCATTCCCTTGGCCTTCCACCAAGGAGACTCTGGGGGTCTCCAGGTCTTCTGATTCCACCGCACCACTGGCGCATCTCAAGAGCAGTGGCCAGAACAGGGTGGGACAGCGATACTTGTGATACCAGTAAATCGGCTGGGGCCCTTCAGGTTCAGGCCCCCCAGGAGACGCCATCAGTGAGAGCCCATGAAACGCAGAGTGATAGATATCCTGAAATGCATTGACATCACTCACTGGGCACAGACATTCTCCACCCCTGTCTGGCTTAAAGGCACAGTGCAAGCTCTGGCAGCCCAGGTGCATTGAATGTGATGGCATGACAGCAATAAGATCACGTGTTGTTCAAGGCTGGGTATTGACTGCTCATAGTTGTATCTCCCCTTGTTGACTCTGTTAGATCTCATAGTCCAGTGAGTCAGGCCACTACAAACGCTTGGCTATCATTGTTAAGTGTCCCCACTCTCAGCTATATCACTTTTCAAATATGCGTCAGGGGAAGACTTCCTCAATGGCAAGGGCTAAGGGTAGAGGGCCAGGCAATTTGCGTGGTTGGCCAGGGCGCTGGGCACAGTGATGGGTGGCCAACTGCCAGGGCAAGTGGTTATGGGGAGGATTTGGGGGGCTGAGGGTCCCAGGTTGAATGACGTTACAGACTGTTGGTCTCTCTCCTGCAATCCTACAAGATAAAAGAAGAATTTTGGGATTGATCCAGCTGAGATGGCAGTCGTCCTGATAGTTGCAGCCGAGGCGGCAGACCTCACCCACTGCATCAAAGCCAAAGCAGGCTTGAACATGCACCACAGCGGCAGGGGCTGCCACTCAAATTCAAGACCCGACTGCCCATAAGGCAGATAAGGGGGCCAGAAGGGTACATGCGACAAGCTAGGATGTATAGGACCCGATGGTCCTTCAACGAGCTGAGGGACACCATGTGCCATATAAGACTGCGTCTTGCCAGGGAGACACCTCTACCATGTTCATATGGACCTGGAACTGCATGAAGGAGGAGGACACCCACTCCTGGTGGCCATGAAGGTCACGGCTGCCCTCAATTTCTATGCCACTGGATCATTCCAGGGCTCAAGCAGAGACCTGTGTGTCATATTGCAGTTGTGTTGTGGGCCCACAGGTGCATCCAGGAGGTCACAGATGCTCTGTATGCTCAGGCATACGACTACATCATCATCGACCTGGACCAGACCCAACAAGATGCCCGGGCTGCAGGATTCACCGCCATCACCAGGATAGCCCAGACCCAGGGGGCCATAGATGGCACATAGGTCAGCCTGCCAAGCACTGTGGCATCAAGGAGTGCCCTTAATTAACAGGACGGGGTTCCACTCCCTGAATGTCTAAATTGTATGTGACCACTGCTTCAGGATCATGCACGTGTGCGCAAGATTTCCTGAAAGCCTGCATGACAGTCACATCCTGGGCACCCGGAGATCCCCTGGACAAGCATGTCTCTTTTTTTCAAGCAAAAGTCATGTTTTGCAATAGCAAATTACTGCAAGATAGTCAAGTGCATTCCAAGCACCCTACCCCACTTCACGCTTGAATGATTTTGGAGTGCTGAGCTGGAAATTGACAGCACTTAACTCTCTTTGATGTTTGTAAACATTTAAATTATACAGAACAAGCAGGTTCCAAGTTTGTTTCATGCTCTTTGCCGAGTTATCTGTTCTCAGCCAAGACAGTGATATTTATGGGATGAGGAGACAGGAGGCTGCTTCGGTATCAGGGTCAGTGCGGGGACGCTATTGATTTTTCTAATCTCCAAACTATGATGGGGATAACTCAGTCCAGGATTCAACCCTTCTTTCATTTGCAGGATTTTAGTACTGAGCTATTGTGCTGTAACAACAATGTTTACAAACATCAACCACTTCAAAGAGAGTAAAGTGCGTTCCAATCACCCCGCTTCAGACTTGAATGAGTTTGAAGTGCTGAGCTTGAAATTGACAGCACTTGACTCTCTTTGCAATGTTTGATGTTTGTAAACATTGTGGTTACAGCACTTTAGAATTACTCATCTATGAAGGGAGATGAATGAAGTTAGGCTTGTGGAAGCTGTCAATCACAGCTCAAGAGAAATGAATGAATGGCTTGCAGCTAAAGGATCTTAGGAGTTTAAAAGCAGATCACTGCTTTTCTATTTCTAGGTATGGACACTTGTACTTCCTCTGTCTGAGCCAGGAGCTGTATGCCCAGGTGAGTGTTACAACACAATTTTTTTCCACTGCCTGTCTGGACTGCTCTCTAGCTTCCAGACGAGGGTCTGTTTTCTGGGGGTTCTTGGGGGGGGGGGGGGGTCATTTAGTTTGGGGATCTCTGAGGTTGGGGTTCCTTCTAATCACAGGTCTCTGGGGGGGCGGGGGAGAACCCCCTATTTAGGGGATCTCGGAGGAGCGGTCCTCTATTCTGGACATCTCTGTGGGTGGGTAAAGGGGGGTCCCCTATTTAGGAGGTCCGGGGGGGGAAGACGCGCCCCGTACTTGGCGGAAGGAGGTGCTTCATAAATACCAGGAGTGGCGGTTGAGTTGCGATGTAGGTTGGGCTGGGGGGAGCTGATCCGTGATGTAGGGGGATAGGGTGGCCAGCCGCAGGACCTCGCTGTCGGGTTGCCCAGTAGCATAATTCCCTCAGGAATCACTCACAATCCTCACCATGTATAAATTTGCATGGCTGAGGATTGGGAATTGGCTCCTGATTTTCAGTAGCAATTCAACTCCGGCAGAAGAACATAGACTCCCAAATGAAGAATCCTTCCTTCTTTGGCACTATTGAAAGAAGAGCAAGGGAGTTTCCCCAGTGTCCTGATCATTTTGATCCCTCAACATCATTTAAAAATTCTTTTTTGTTTCTTCATTAGTTTGTGCAAAGTCGCTGCCACATTTTACTACATTACTACAGTAATCACATTTAAAAATAACTCCATTGACTGTGAAACGCTTTTGGACCTCCTGAGAAGTAAAAAGTGGCATACAAGTAACTCCGCTTTTCAAAATTTTCTTTCCTGGTGAAAAGTAACACCAAATCAGAATCAGGATTGAAGGACTATGAACATAGCAGGACATAAATGATTCAATATATCTAATAATTGGTGAGCTGGCAGCAGGAAAAGAACCATAAAAGCTGAACAATGGTCACATACACAAAACTTGTTCACTAATGTCCTCCAGGAAAGGAAACTTGCCAACCCTTACCTGGTCTGGCGTCCAATATGTACTTGACTCTTAAAGCACTGAAAACATACTGACTTATCAGTTCTGCCAAAAACAAATTTTAAGAAACCTTCTGCCAATCCGACAAGGAAATAATGTTCCCTTCAGCCAAAGATATCTATTAGAGGCCCTTGTCATTGTCATAGGATAGTGCTTCTAAGCTTAGAGATTTTCAGGGGATCCACTAAGGCTTCCTACAACTATCCTTACACTCTTTCCAAATGATCATTTGCTGCTGTACTGTTCTCGGCTGTCCTCTGGTGCCCAATGTGTTTAATTGTACCTTCTTAGTCATGAGTAACAATTTTTCGTAATGCAGTATTCTGCAATCGAATAGGGAATATCACACAACCTAAAATTATCAATGAGCATTTACTCATTGGGTAGAATTCTCCCAACTTGCTACGTCCGGTGGCGAGTAGAGGGAGTGTTTACCGCTGTGGAGGGCGACAGGAAACCAGACCATATCTTCTGTCCCTGGGGGTTTTACGACACCTCCAGTGGCAGGTGTGGGTGTCATATTTAAAAGACACGTGACAACACTGACCCACCGTTGAAGAAAGAATATGGCCCTACTGAAAAAAGTAAGACCTCCAGGAACACAGAGGCTGGAAAATGGACTCCTCAATGAAACTGAAGCTGGAAGATGCACCTGATAGATGCTGTCCCCACCCACTGCTGTGGTGGTCCAGGTCCAGGGTTGCTGGCGGCCTCCATCCCAAACTTCAGAGGCAGCCCCGGAACTTATTCACATACATTCCGACTTCTGCATTTCTGTTGATCCTGACGTGTTCTGGAACAGCATAATTTCCTGCTGGTGTCATGGAGATTTGGGCATGGGGGAATACTTTTGGTCGGGCCTTCATCTGCATCTCTTCAGCAGGATGCAAATCAGTTTTACACCAGCCTCCAATGGGATTCCCAATCCACCATGGCAGGCAGCATCGGAAGATCCTACTGTAGTTTCACACCTTGGTGAAACCGATTTTTGGGTCTCCTACCAATTCTGCCCCCACCACCTGCCATTGATCCCATCGGCAAGGGCATGGGAGAATTATTCCCATTGATTTTGACTTTACTGAATAATAGCCCAATCAGGAAGGCAGTTAAAACAAACTACTTAATACCAACAGCAAGAATAATAATTCTGTGGTTTGCAACACTGGCAAACAATTTCTATGCAGTAAGAATTTAATGCTGTTTGTGTAATCTTATTGTCCAGAAACCTTATAAACTGCCCTAGTACTTTCACACGTTAAATAGTGTAAGCCCCTATACTGGGTCACAGGATTTCAATTAATTATATGTAACTAACTTCTGTCAATCATGGAAATAGAAATCCTATTTTCAGAATTACTGCATCAGGCAGTCTTTGCAAGACATCTTGCTCTTGTGCATTTCTCTCACTGAGGCCGATCTAAACAGCAATTCACTGTAGTCAGCTAACAGCTTTCATTTCCATAAATCTTCCTACCGCTGTAACTCAACTGTATGCAATGAGAAACGTCTGCCAAAATTATTCTCCACTGCAGACATACACTGACAAAATGTGTGATCATGGAAGAGAAAGTGATTCTCATTCTTCCACTCTTTTCCCAAGCAGTGATTCCATTTTATGGGGAAAAAAACAGCAGGGTATTAGAAACACAGCAGCAACCTCATCTATTCATGCAGTCGGTTAAGATAATTGAAATTATAGAGCAAACAGGTTCCAAGTTTGTTTCATGCTCTTTGCTGAGTTACCTGTTCTCAGCCAAACAGTGATATTTATAAGGGGGGCATATGTGGGGGCAGGGGGGCTGCGCAGGTGTTGGCGGGGCGGGGGAGTTCTATTGATTTTTATAATCTGCGAATTATGATGGGGATAACTCAGTCTAGGATTCAACCCTCCTCTCATTTGAAGGTTTTCAGTTCTGAGACATTGGGCAGCCATATTTTTTAAGTTAAAAATAAATTGGAGGATTTTTAGTACAGAAGATAAAGCACATTTTATCTTTTTTCAAAACGTCTGATGAGACAAATGGATGATTTTTATCATCTGATTCACAATGACTTTTTAATATTACCTACCCACCTCATTTGGCTGTGTGGCGACAAACAGATGGCAGAAGAGCTCACTCGGTGGTCTGTAGGGGTTACGTGTGACAAATGCAAATTGACAGTCCGCCGGTTGACACGTTGTGTACAAGATTCTCCGCAGGGCATGAGCCATCAACAGCGTCTAGTCGAAACCCAGCATAGGAATTAATTACATCTGCCCAACCAAGTTGTTTGTACAGTATTTCATTTAATTTTTTAAAAAATCAGTATCAAAAGATTCAGTTGAAAAAAAGACACCGAATATTTCAGTTTTTGATACCACATTTTTTCTTTGAGCCAAGATGATGAAGCATTTTGCAGCTCGACCAACATTCTGCAGGATAATGCTAATTTCACAACCGTTTTCTGCAAACACTCGCCAGACTGCATGATGGTAATGTTGGGCAAGAGTAACCAGAGAACAGGAGGCAGCACAGTGGTTAGCACTGCTGCCTCACAGCCCCAGGGACCCAGGTTCAATTCCAATCTTGGGTGGACTGTGCGTGGAGTTTGCATGTTCTCCCCATGTCTGTGTGGGTTTCCTCAGGGCACTCCAGTTTCCTCCCACAGTCCAAAGATCTGCAGGTTAGGTAGGGTTAGATATAGGGTTGGAGAGTGGACCTAGCTAGGGTGCTCTTTTAGAGGGTTGGTGCAGACTTGATGGCCGAATGGCCTCCTTCTGCACTGCAGGGATTCTATGAAGTCAGTTAGGTAGTAGTCTTCCCTCACTTATTCTTTCTCATCTGCGGAACCTGCTACCACCCTTTTCTCCCTCCCTGACGTGAAAGCACAGCTTATTGACCACCCAACTGCTACTTCTTGATTTAACTCATCCACTCATTTCAACCTCCATGGTGCTTTGTACTTTGGAGCCTGATATTTCACCTTGACGTCTCAATTTTAAAGAATGATATGGATGAGGGTTAGAAATGTTTTCTGTCACACGCGTACATTTCCTCCACAGTGTGATTTGAAAGGGTACACCTGCTACAGATATCCTGCACCCCATAATAAGTAGCATCATCTTAAGTAGGATGAAATGTTGAATTACTACAAGTTGATTAAAATCATAACATAAGCTGCAGACTTCTGTCCTTTTCGAACTGCAATGAAAATTACTTTTGCTTCCAAAGCTCAGTCCGAGAGAACCAAGATACCATCAGCTGCCTATGGAGTTAACATAAGAACTAGGAGCAGGAGTAAGCCATCTGGCCCCTCGAGCCTGCTCCGCCATTCAATGAGATCATGGCTGATTTTTTGTGGACTCAGCTCCACTTTCCGGCCCGAACACCATAACCCTTAATCCCTTTATTCTTCAAAAAACTATCTATCTTTACCTTAAAAACATTTAATGAAGGAGCCTCAACTGCTTCACTGGGCAAGGAATTCCATAGATTCACAACCCTTTGGGTGAAGAAGTTCCTCCTAAACTCAGTCCTAAATCTACTTCCCCTTATTTTGAGGCTATGTCCCCTAGTTCTGTTTTCACCCGCCAGTGGAAACAACCTGCCCGCATCTATCCTATCTATTCCCTTCATAATTTTAAATGTTTCTATAAGATCCCCCCTCATCCTTCTAAATTCCAACGAGTACAGTCCCAGTCTACTCAACCTCTCCTCATAATCCAACCCCTTCAGCTCTGGGATTAACCTAGTGAATCTCTTCTGCACACCCTCCAGTGCCAGTATGTCCTTTCTCAAGTAAGGAGACCAAAACTGAACACAATACTCCAGGTGTGGCCTCACTAACACCTTATACAATTGCAACATAACCTCCCTAGTCTTAAACTCCATCCCTCTAGCAATGAAGGACAAAATTCCATTTGCCTTCTTAATCACCTGTTGCACCTGTAAACCAACTTTCTGTGACTCATGCACTAGCACACCCAGGTCTCTCTGCACAGCGACATGCTTTAATATTTTATTGTTTAAATAATAATCCCGTTTGCTGTTATTCCTACCAAAATGGATAACCTCACATTTGTCAATCTTGTATTCCATCTGCTAGACCCTAGCCCATTCACTTAACCTATCCAAATCCCTCTGCAGACTTCCAGTATCCTCTGCACTTTTCGCTTTACCACTCATCTTAGTGTCATCTGCAAACTTGGACACATTGCCCTTGGTCCCCAACTCCAAATCATCTATGTAACTTGTGAACAATTGTGGGCCCAACACAGATCCCCGAGGGACACCACTAGCTACTGATTGCCAACCAGAGAAACACCCATTAATCCCCACTCTTTGCTTTCTATTAATTAACCAATCCTCTATCCATGCTACTACTTTACCCTTAATGCCATGCATCTTTATCTTATGCAGCAACCTTTTGTGTGGCACCTCGTCAAAGGCTTTCTGGAAATCCAGATATACCACATCCATTGGCTCCCCGTTATCTACTGCACTGGTAATGTCCTCAAAAAATTAATTAGGCACGACCTGCCCTTTATGAACCCATGCTGCGTCTGCCCAATGGGACAATTTCTATCCAGATGCCTCGCTATTTCTTCCTTGATGATAGATTCCAGCATCTTCTCTACTACCGAAGTTAAGCTCACTGGCCTATAATTTCCTGCTCTCTGCCTACCTCCTTTTTTAAACAGTGGTGTCACGATTGCTAATTTCCAATCCACCGGGAACACCCCAGGGTCTAGTGAATTTTGGGAAATCATCATTAGTGCATCTGCAATTTCCCTAGCCATCTATTTTAGCACTCTGGGATGCATTCCATCAGGGCCAGGAGACTTGTCTACCTTTAGCCCCATTAGCTTGCCCATCACTACCTCCTTAGTGATAACAATCCTCTCAAGGTCCTCACCTGTCATAGCCTCATTTCTATCAGTCGCTGGCATGTTATTTGTGTCTTCCACTGTGAAGACCGATCCAAAAAACCTGTTCAGTTCCTCAGCCATTTCCTCATCTCCCATTATTATAACTCCCTTTTCATCCTCTAAAGGACCAATATTTACCTTAGCCACTCTTTTTTGTTTTATATATCTGTAAAAGCTTTTACTGTCTGTTTTTATATTCTGAGCAAGTTTACTCTCATACTCTATCTTACTCTTCTTTATAGCTTTTTTAGTAGCTTTCTGTTGCCCCCTAAAGATTTCCCAGTCCTCTAGTCTCCCACCAATCTTTGCCACTTTATATGCTTTTTCGTTCAATTTGATACTCTCCCTTATTTCCTTAGATATCCACGGTCGATTTTCCCTCTTTCTACCGTCCTTCCTTTTTGTTGGTATAAACCTTTGCTGAGCACTGTGAAAAATCGCTTGGAAGGTTCTCCACTGTTCCTCAACTGTTCCACCATAAAGTCTTTGCTTCCAGTCTACCTTAGCTAGTTCTTCTCTCATCCCATTGTAATCTCCTTTGTTTATACACAAAATACTAGTATTTGATTTTACTTTCGCACCCTCCATCTGTATTTTAAATTCCACCATATTGTGATCGCTCCTTCTGAGAGGATCCCTAACTATGAGATCATGAATCAATCCTGTCTCATTACACAGGACAAGATCTAGGACCGCTTGTTCCCTCGTAGGTTCCATTACATACTGTTCTAGGAAACTATCGCGGTTACATTCTATAAACTCCTCCTCAAGGTTGCCTTGACCGACCTGGTTAAACCAATCGACATGTAGATTAAAATCCCCCATGATAACTGCTGTACCATTTCTACATGCATCAGTTATTTCTTTGTTTATTGCCTGCCCCACCATAACGTTACTATTTGGTGGCCGATAGACTACTCCTATCAGTGACTTTTTTGCCTTACTATTCCTGATTTCCACCCAAATGGATTCAACCTTATCCTCCATAGCACCGATGTCATCCCTTACTATTGCCCGGATGTCATCCTTAAATAACAGAGCAACACCACCTCCCTTACCATCCACTCTGTCCTTCCGAATAGTTTGATACCCTCGGATATTTAACTCCCAGTCGTGACCATCCTTTAACCATGTTTCAGTAATGGCCACTAAATCATAGTCATTCACGATGATTTGTGCCATTAACTCATTTACTTTATTCCGAATACTACGAGCATTCAGGTAAAGTACACGTATGTTGGTTTTTTTTACCTCTGTTTTGAATCTTAACATCTCCAGTTTTATTCCTTTTAGTAGGATCTTAGAATCCATCAGTTTGATTAATTCCTCCACCTGGATTCTTTTTCTTTCTCACTAACTGATTCATACCCAGCCCCCTCCGCTCTCACCACAAACACAAACCCTTCCTCTCAATGACCAATGGTTCTGTGCTGGGCAAAGTTTCAATGGTGTTGGGCAGACTCAGTTACCAAATTGTTATTGTTGGTCGAGGGCTGGTTCAGCTCAGTTGGCTGGACAGCTTGATTGTGATGCAGAGCGAGACCAACATCGCAGGTTCAATTCCTGTACCAGCTAAGGTTAGCCATGAGGCCCCACCTTTTCAGCCCCTTGCCCGAGGTGTGCTTATACTCAGGTTAAATTCCCACCAGTTAGCTCTACCAGGGGAAAGCAGTCTATGATCATCTGGGACTATGGCCACTTTACTTTTATTGTTAGCCTGTCAGTCTTGACAAGGAGCTCTTTGACAACTGGAACGATAATAACCGAGCCCAATCTTGCAGTTAGATAACCAGCACACATGCGTGCTTTCACAAGATTTAATAACTCAAGAGGAAACTGGCGGTAAATGAACATAACTTGATTTAATTATTTACAAAGGGCTGCTGAAAGCAGCATGTCACTCCCAGTACAATCTTTGCTGAGAGGACTAAACTCACCAGGTCCTGCTATGGGCCTGCTTTTATCTTAATTCACAATGAGCCCCAAATGGGTGGCTTCCGCCTCTTATCTGGGAAGTTCGTACTTCACGAGTCTCACAGAGAGATCATTGATAGTTTCCTCTTGGTTCTCAAGGGGCTTATAACACAAGGGATGGGATTCTCTGTCGGCGGGATCCTCCGCTTTGCCGACAGCGCACTTACACCTGTGGATTTTGTGACGGCATGGGGGTGGCCACAATGAGAAACCCCTTTGGCCGGCTACCAGGACGGAGGATCCCAATGCCAGTGGTGGCGCGCCGCACCACAAAATGAATCTGGCAGGACAGAGAATCCTGCCCTACGATTTTCCTGGATATTGATTTGGCATGCTCAGTTTTCCCTCATCAATACAAGGGTACAGGAGTGCTAAGTCTAATTGCAGCACTCCTACTTCTTGGAGCTGGAGAAGCAGTAATGCTGGAGCCCGTGGAAAAAGCAAAAATAAATAAGAAATACAAAAAAGAAAACAAAAATGGCCACACATAAAAGCAGAGTGATTGGGAATGTGCTGCCCAGGTTCAGCAAAAGTAGGTCCACAATCATGAACAATAGAATCAAAGGAAAAATGAACCTGTAATCAAAAGGACTAAACAGACCCGGTTTTTACTCGGGATACAAGTACTGGTGTCAAGAGGTACAGGATGCACCCATGATTATGCCATGGTTTAATTTCCCAGACTTCATTACAGTATTGCAGCAAGACCACCCACCAATGGGAATCGCTACATGCTCAATGCACAGAAGCTCGACTTCAAGCAGCCACTGTGGACTCAAAAAAATGCTCACAGGGAGAGGATAATGGACAGGGTAGAGGGTTTAAGGCCAGGGCAGGAATGGCTCAAAGCACAGAATTTTCAAGCCCACTAGATGGGGGTTCAGAGGCCGGCGGTGAGAGAGCTGAGAAAGTGATGAGATGCTCATCTCTTCCAGATTTTGCCTGGGCAGCACTGAAGGCCAGCAGGGAACTCCTGTAATCGGTTTACTAAACGGTCAGAAACTTGCCATGGTCACACAGCAGGAAGCTGACAAGCTATAAAGGCTTTGATCAGTTATACTGAAGAGCTAGAGCTATGGTCACTGAGAGACTGTTGATCCCCAGTGCTTTCCTGGAAGGCATTGAGCTTGTTCAGCAACTTCACTATCCTATAGCTGTACTTCCCTGCCGCCAGTCTTCAGCACAACATGGATGCCGTTTATTTATTTATTTTTTAATTTTAAAAAATGTCCAATTAAGAGGCAATTTAGTGTGGCCAATCTATCTACCCTACGTATCTTTGGATTGTGGGGGTGAGACCCACACCTACACGGGGAGAATGTGCAAACTCCACACAGACAGTGACCTGGGGCCAAGATCGAGCACGGGTCCTCGGCGCCGAGAGGCAACAGTGCTAACTGCACCACTTTGCCACCCCATGGATGCAGTTACACCTTCCACCTCTTCTGAGGATAAACTGAAGAAGCCACACCATTGTCATTTTTAAACGGCGTCTCGATCTCTCGAGCACCAACACGACCCCAAATCACCCCCCCAGCCCCCACTCACTTTAAGAGGGTGGCCGAGCCCCCACGCAGGGCATTCCCCAGCAAGTTTACGGCTGCGTAAAAAAGTTAGCACCACCAGCCTGGCAGTGCCACCTGGGCACTTTGGCAGTGTCAGGCTGGCACTACCAGGGTGTCATGTTGGCACTACCAGGGTGCCATGTTGGCACTACCAGGGTGCCAGGCTGGCAGTGCCAGGATGCTGAAGTGGCACCAGTAGTGCCAGGTTACAACCTTGCCCAGAGGGCATTCACTTGGGAGGCCTACAAACCCTTAGGAGACCCTCACGAGTGCTGTTCTGTCAGGTCCCCATTTGTGGAGACTACCCAACGTCTCCAGGGTGAGGGAGTTAGATCCCAACGCCTAGGTTCGATCTCGGGTACGCATATTAGAGTGAGAATGGCAATCTCACTCTAATATGCAGATTTACCAGAAAGTGATCCTGCCCACAATGGGTGGGATTTACATCACGATATGGTAGATCCCTGAAGTAGGATCACTGTGCTGCGCTGTTTTTCAGGCACAGTGCAACCAGTAGTTCCTGTCAAGAACCTTTCCGCTAAATCACACTCGAAATGTGGGCTAAACCGGTGAGAAACTCCCCAGGGCCCAAAAAAGTGACTAACATTTAACCAAAAATGTAGTTAAATAGTGGTGAGGAACTCGGCTGGAATCTCCCAGCAAAATCCGCCACAAATGACACTTGGGAAGCGATCTACCAGCCATGTTGCGCCGGGCAAAAGAAGCGGCTGGTTAGATAGCGGGAGAAACCAAAATCAGGAACCACACTGGGCATCACTTGGTTTCCAATCTAACCGGTCCGCTCCTGTTGCTGAAATGCGGATCCCACCACAGCTTGGCAAGAAACCAGTAATCACCAATTAAGACCAATCTCCATCCCATTAATGGGATGGAACCCCTATCGAACAGCCTCTCATGATCCAACCACTTTCCCAATGAGTGGTCATCTAGGCGCCGTTTAGTACACCTATTTAAAAATGTGAAGCTAGCAGAATGACAGCTGTGGGGTTCCAAGGAGGTGAGTAGTCATCTTCAGAATCGGGATGTTGGCATAGGGGCCACTGCCCTGTACGTGGGGATGGAGGGGTGGGCTCGGTCAGTGGGGTGGCCCAGCACCGGAGAAGGCAGAGGCAGCAGCGTCAACAGAGGCTTGAGGCAGCAGCCCATGTGCAGGGGCACGTCCCCCCACCCAGTAACTGGTCCGCCTCACCCTGTCCCCTCACATCCCCACCCAACCCCCTCATTGCCCTGTTTCACCCTCCCAGGGTGTGTGTTACATCACCCCAGGGTGATGGGCCTGTGTCTGCACTATCAGCGGGTCGATATACAAGGCAGGAGGGTGATGATGACCCGCTGTGAGTTGAGCTCTTGTGCTCCTCAATCTATGTTTAATATGGTACAAGTATAATAGTGACCCCAGCTGTCCGTAGCTACCGGTAGTGCTGGCCCACCATCTCTCTCTTTCCTCCCCCCCAATGCCCTCTCAGTGATCCTCAATTGTCCAGGGTGATGGTGGGGGGGAACCCAGGCGGTAACTTTTCATTGTTGAAATTCTGGATTTTTTACATTCGAAACACCAGGAAGTTGTATGCCAGATGTTCCAGATCTAATACCATAATGATTTTTAAGAGATAGATTTTAAAAATCAGACTGTAATGTGTGGTGTCATCAGGTGATGCCCAAAAGCCTGGACAACTTAATTCCTGCTTTGTACTATTATCTAAACTCCTTAATTAAATCACAGCAGCATTATTCTCAAACATCCATAGTTTTGTTTGTCACAAGCTGATTTTCTCCAAACCAAAGTAGAATCTGGTGAGAGCAGCATGTGATTGCATTTCCTTTAACATAAATCAAAGAAATGAGACTTTCAACTTTTGGAATCAAGCCCATGGCTGTTGTTTTGGCTTCCCAGTTCCCTTCTGAAAAGAATATTCCATTTAATTCAGCAATCACATCCTAGCTGGTAACACAGGTAAGGAAGTAAAGTGCCAAGCCACCTTTCATAGTGGCCTGGAGTAGTCTGGGCTCTTGGAGAGTAACCCCTATTGAAGCTCTTTGCATTGCTCTCCCACTTCTACATTCTATGTTCGTCTCCTGCAGGCTGACTGAATCTACAAGGAGTGATTATTCCAAAGGCATTTCCTCTAAAAAGGAATAGGCAGGGCAGATGACTTACATTTGGGAGTGCTTTTGACTGCATCACATTATCAGGATTATTTTGAGATATTGTGACTGTGCTTGAATTAAAGCAGTTGGAAGTTTACAAGGGAACATGCTGAGAGCTTTTTTTCCGTTTTACTCAATTTCTTACTTAGAGCTGAAAACATGAACTTGGCCAATGTGGGGATGACTGACAGCCACAGAGAGATAAAAATGCATCTTTTCTGCAGCAAATCGATCAGATACTAGAACCTAATTAATGACATATGTCTACAACAGTACAAGGGAGTTTCCCCCATCAGATGAACATCAAGAGTGGGCATACAGGCAGCAACAAATTCTGCAATTGGACAGTTCAATAGAGGCTGAGGTTCAGGCTTTCATCCAGTCAGAAAATGGAAATTTGCCAATAAGCTGCAGGAGGGGGAAGACAACCTCAGCAGCATAGATTTGATGGGTGGACAGAAAGAAATGTCTTCTCATCTGTTGAAGCAATTAATCAGTGGTTTCTTATGGTATTGCAATTTACAGAAAGGCTGGGTTTGTCTCTCGTTCCATTTCCATGACTAGCCATTTTCCACATTCACTTTGTTTATGGTGAGCCATCTACACAGAGAGAAAGTGCATAATTGATATCATTTGAACACATACCACAAACTTTATTAATAACAGCCATTATGCTAGGAGGCCAACTTTATACGATTAGGCATACAACAGCAGAATCACTATATATATATATATATATATATTATAGAGAGAGAGAGAGCACTGAGGAAGCTGTAATTTGATGCACCACCCTCTGAGTCTACCAACAAGAATTAATGTACAAACCAGGCTTCTACGCAAAAAAGAGAAATAATAGAGGGTAATTGTTCTTCTCACAGCATGTCAGGAAGACATGTTGGAATATCGGTCATCCCAGAGGATGCAATATATGGAAAATTACCCCTCAGTTCCATTTGGCACCTCTTTTGGTTCAGAGTACCAAGGATTTGAACAATTTAAGTTGGCACTCCAGTGCAATACTGTGCTATTCCACACAGAGCATATTGATCCGTTAATGCATTACTTGGATGTCTGGCCTTCTCATCAAGTACATTTCATTAAGTGAATGATACTCTATTCATTTATGATGTCAGCTGGAGGGAGGACTGTCACTGCTTGATAAAACTAACCCAGTTTCAACGTTCCAAGTAATACTGAGTCCAAATATTAAAACATTCTCTATGCAGGAGTGGGGGGGGGGGGGGGGGGGGGGGGGCAGAAATTTACAAGGAGCTGATGGATTGGGAGGGAGCCCCAATAGGGGTAGTGAAACAGAAGTGGAAGGACGAATTGGGTTTGGAGTCTGGGCTGTGGGAGGAAGCCCTGAGGAAGGTGAATGCATCCTTGTCGTGCGCTAGGTTTAGCCTTCTCCAGTTTAAGGTGGTTCACACGGCACATATGACGGTGACCAGGATGAGCAGGTTTTTTGAAGGGGTGGAAGCCCAATGTGGGCAGTGTGCGGGTGGGCCCGCAAATCATGTCCACATGTTTTGGGCATATCCAAAGCTTGGGGATTCTGACAGGGGTTTGCTGACGTTATGTCGGAGGTCCTGAAGGTGAAAGTGGTCCCTTGTCCAGAAGTGGTGATCTTTGGAGTGTCAGAAGACTCGGGAGTCCAGGAGGCGAGAGACGGAGATGGATATTGTTCGAATGGAGGGACTCCAAAATCGGGGGTGTGGGTGAGTGACCTGACAAGAGTTTCTCAGCTAGAAAAAAATAAAGTTTGCCTTGAGAGGGTCTGATGAGGGGTTTGCCCAGAGGTGGCAGCCATTTATCGATTTCTTCGAGGAGCGTTAAGATGTCAGCAGTGGGCGGGTTAAAATGGGGAGGCAGGGGAGCTGGGAAGTGAGAGACGTGATGGTAGGGTGTTAGATGTTGTGTTGAGTTTGTTAGTTACTGCCCTGTTGGCTCATTTTGTTTTGTGATTATGTTTGTTGTGTGAATGTATAAATGCCTCAATAAAATATTTTTTAAAAAAACATTATGCGACTTACCGGCCGTGCTGCACCCGAACAGGACCCGGTCTGTGTTGCGATCAGGATCTCACTCACAATGGCCGTGACCAAGCCTCGGATGCCTGAGTAGGTTTTAAACCCACTTAGGCATGCTCACCCAGGATCTGCCAGGCTCCCGTCATCTAATGGCCTGCCCAGAGAGTCCCCAGCCGAGCGCAAGTACATAGACCAGGCGGAATGGCACCCGGGGGGGTCTCCTGGGCCATCAGAGGCCCTTGGGTGATATTGACAGGGCAGGGTGTCTCCCCCCTGCACACCCCCCTGGAATGTGGGCACTGTGCCAAGGGGTACCAGGCTGTCACTTTGGTCCTGCCACACTGGCACTGCCAAGGTGCCCAGGTGGCACTACAAAGTCGGCAGGAGCATTGTCGGGGGCAGTGCCAGGGTGGCACTTCCAAGGATCAGGGCCTGGGGGAGTCATGCTCATGAAAAGAGGGTGGAGGGGGGTATGAAGGGTGGGGGATGCAGGGCGGGCATAAAGCGGTCTCTGGAAGGTTGGGGGAAGGGCGAGGGTCCTAGAATGGAGGGGGGAGGGGCCGGGAAAGAGCCGAAAGGGGGCTTGGGAAGGTCTGAAAAGGGGGAAGCCCAGAGCGACCTCATAGTGGGGTGTCATAGTGGAGATTGGGGGGGTGGGGGGGGTGCAGTAATGCCCATGTCTGTGAGGAGTGACATTGCCCATTGGTGGGGGTGTGGGGAACCCATAAGCACCCATAGATCAGGTCAACCTTTCAAAATGGTGGCCCAATCTCTGAGGGGCTGGTCTGGCTGACGGGTTCAACTCTCCAGTAATGAAAATAATTCAAAGTGTGGGCTTGACCAGGGAGAAACTCCCCAGGTCCTGAAAAAGCGATTAAGTGTGGTTAGATAGCGGTGGGGAACTTGCTGACAGAGCCAGCAGGAAGCTCCAAGAAAATCCCGCCACCAACAACACTTAGAAACCTTTCCATTAGATCGCACCCTAGCTTTCTGAACCTCAGAAAAGCACTGCTAATTGCACCAGCATGAATTTTACATTTCATACAGTTTTGCTGTGAAACCAGGGAAAATGAAATAGGATTGCCAAAACGGGTTAAATTTACCCTAAGAACTGCGCGAAAGATGTTTATAATATCAGGCTGTTCAGAATACACCACATGTCAACATTGATTAGCAATAGCTCAATGAATGGCCACAAAAATGATTGGTAAACGCATTCCCCAAATGTGACAAGACATTTTTCTTTTTTTTTTTAAATTTAGGGTACCCAATTCATTTTTTCAGAATTAAGGGGCAATTTAGCGTGACCAATCCACCTACCCTGCACACCTTTGGGATGTGGGGACGAAACCTACGTAAACACGGGGAGAATGTGCAAACTCCACACGGACAGTGACCCAGAACCAGGATCGAACCTGGGACCTAGATGCCGTGCGGCAGCAGTGCTAACCCACTGAACGACCGTGCTGTCCACAAGACATTTTTCTAACCTATTATTCTAATTATTGTCCTTTCCCCACCTTTATTTACACATCATTTCAAATTTAGGGACATATGGAGGCCACGATTCTCCCACGAGATGGCTTGGGTGTGGCAGGATAGGACGTGCTTCTACCCAAAAAATATCTTGCTGACACCTCAAGTTACACAAGGTCAACCTCATTGATATACTTTTGGCAGGATTCCCATTAATGTGAGCTAGCCTGATTGAGGAATGGAGGGGAAATCTTTGCTTCGAAATAGCTAATTCTCTACAGTAGTGGATATCTCTCTAAAACACCCTCTTGGGTGGGAGGAATTAAATTTAAAATCTCTCCCTATTACTCTACTACAACTATATTGTAGACAAATCATTGGGTCACCCTGCCTAAATAAAATAACTTCTAATGACACCAATGCATTCTAACTTTGAGAGTGAATTGCCTCGTTTAAAATGTAACACTTCTTGTGCATTTTTCCCCAAAAATTAGAGTACCCAATTCTTTTTTTCCCAATTAAGGGACAATTTAACGTGGCCAATCCACCTAGCCTGCACACCTTTGGGTTGTGGGGGGTGAAACCCATGCAGACACGGGGAGAATGTGCAAACTCTACACTGTGCCGCCCGTGCATTTTTTATCTCAGTTTTCAGAACCTGTCAAACAATTCCTGCTAAGCAGCCCGGACCAGGAGTCTTTCCTAGAGAAATGGATATGAGAGGTTTAGTGATTACTAGGATAAGCTAACAATTTGCTTTTGTTTTACAGTCTTCAGGAAAATAACTCCAAAACCTAGCGCAATATTATTTTATATTCCTTTCTTCCGTACCTTCTTGCATGAATATGCTGTGGTTTAAAACTAAACATTGTCCGACAACATGAGAATGGAAGTATTTGCAGAAGTAAAAATAGCGATCGGCTGCATGGAGATAGCACAATGTCGTCCCGCCCAATTTCTACTGCATCCAACCGTGTTATGCCAAGAAAACCGTGTAATTCCGAAAAACCTTTGCCACTCACAGTTAACCTGTTTTGTTAATTACACATAATTACAATCCTGTTGTTAAGACTAGAAAAGCCAGGTGGAGGGATTCCCTGCGCTCCCCGCGAAGGGGGTGAGTGACAGGGTGCTCTCGGGGGTCTGGGTCGGGGAGGGGAAGATATCCGATATCTACAAGCTTATGCAGGAGAAGGAAGAGGCGTCAGTAGAGGAGCTGAAAACGAAGTGGGAGGGGGAACTGGGGGAACAGATCGAAGACGGGACATGGGCTGATGCCCTGGAGAGGGTAAATTCTTCCTCCTCGTGTGCGCGGCTTAGCCTCATCCAATTCAAGGTGCTGCATAGGGCCCACATGACTGGGACGAGGATGAATAGGTTCTTTGGGGGTGAAGATAGGTGTGCCAGGTGCTCGGGGAGTCCAGCGAACCATGCCCATATGTTCTGGGCATGCCCGGCATTGGAGGAGTTCTGGAAGGGGGTGGCGAGGACGGTGTCAAGGGTGGTGGGATCCAGGGTCAAGCCAGGATGGGGACTCGCGATCTTTGGGGTTGGGGTAGAGCCGGGAGTGCAGGAGGCGAAAGAGGCCGGTGTGCTGGCCTTTGCGTCCCTAGTAGCCCGGCGAAGGATTTTGCTACAGTGGAAGGACGCGAGGCCCCCAAGCGTGGAAACCTGGATCAATGACATGGCGGGCTTTATTAAGCTTGAGAAGGTTAAATTCGCCCTGAGAGGATCGGTGCAAGGGTTCTTTAAACGGTGGCAACCTTTCCTCGACTTTCTGGCTCAACGATAGGGTACTGGGACAGTAGCAGCAGCAACCCGGGGGGGGGGGGGGGGGGGCGTTGATTATGTTAGCTTATTTTAGTTAAATTTGATTTATCTAATTTTAATTTATGGTTAAGTTCTCTTGTTGGGGGGGGGGGGGGGGAATGTGATACATGTGATGTTACCGTATGGGGGGAATTGTGGGTGTTATGGGGCTGTTAGTTGCATATTACTGCTTTTTGCTATACTTTTTGTTATATTTTCTGCAAAAAATTCCAATAAAAAAATTAAAAAAAAAAAAAAAGACTAGAAAAGCATCAACATATCATCAGTTTAATTGTTATAGTCAACACAAGACATTCATTCAAGTTCAATGCTTATCTAACTTGTGCAACATCATTGCAGAAATTAAACAAGGCAAATTCTGCAGATATTCAGTTCAATTTGGCTGAGGTTGACTTGGTCCATTGAACTTGGAGCAATTAAATTTGATTATCAAAATGAATAACATTGGCATGACTCCACAACCAAGGAAACCAGGGTTTGTTTTTAAATCAATCACCCAGACAGGTTAACAGTAACACATGAAGTTTCATCTTATGACCTATCTCTTATCAAGATTATCAAATCCAAAAGCAACAGTTGGGGAAAATAGTAAATTACTGTTTGCAGAACAGTGCCATTATTAAAAAAGTAAACATCCTAAGGCGATTCATGGGAAAATCGACACTGGGCAGCAATAGAAGAATTAGTAGAGATGATTGAAAGCATGATTACAAAGATAGGTTTTGAGAGCACTTTTAAAGGTAGTGTGAGAAGTGGAACGGAAGAGGGATAAAAGGAGAGTAAGGGCTAAGGTGCTTGAAGCCAAGTAAACTGATGGTGTTAGAACCACACCAGAATTGAAAGGCTGATGGGTTTGGAGTGTGATTTGTAACTGAGAATGAGAAATGGGAATTAAACACATTGGGGGAATTCCACGAATTGAGGACAGTGAGGGTGAGGGATGGCAAGGTTGGTATGGTGGAGTTTTCAATGAGTTGGAGCTTTGAGTGAAATTAAGGAGGCTGCATGTTGGAAAAGTTTAGATTTCACAAAACACAGTTTCAGCGGGGTGTGAGGTAAGATAAGGATGAAAGCAAGATGATGTTGTAAAGGCAAAAGTTTTGAAGATTTGAAGCTGACTTGATAAAGCTTTGGGCGGCATGGTAGCACAATAGTTAGCATTTCTGCCTCATAGTGCCAGAGACCCCGGTTCGATTCCGACCTTGGATGACTGTCAGTGTGGAGTTTGCACATTTTTCCCGTGTCTATGTGGGTTTCCTCCGGTGCTCCAGTTTCCTCCCACAGTCCAAAGATGTGCAGATTAGACGGATTGGCCAGGTTAAATTGCCCCGAGTTGGGTTATGCGGACGAGGTGGGGGTTTGAGCCTAGGTAGGGTGCACTTTCAGAGGGCCTGTGCAGATTCGATGGGTCGAATGGCCTCCTTCTGCACTCTCGGGATTCTATGATGGATTTGCAGTTTTGTTCAGGGAAACAGGGTGAGAATGCAGTGAGAGCCAGCTAGAGGAATGGACATGGGCAAGTAACAAAATCTTTGCTAGAAGCAGGATCTTTCTTTCAAGTGTTCATTTGTTGAAAATTTGGATTAATTTACAACAATGTCAGTCAAACTGTCTGACAACATAAAATTGTCAGTGGAGTCAAGGATGGTGGTGAGATATAAAGCCAAATGTTGGATGTTGTCAACATACATTTGGAAACTGACCCCATACCTACATATATCATTGAGAGGCAACATGTAAATTAGGCAAACCATACAGGTAAAGAGGGGTGCAGGGAATGACTCCAGCGCAAAAAGAACCATTAACAATATTAGCAAAGATTTGGTCCACAATGATTGGTTGAGTGATTATTAGTTTAATGAAGAAGAAAGCAGGGGAGCCAGAGCTGGCTTTCAGAGATGAATCGTGTGACAGCTGAAGTAAGAAGGTGGAAATGAGGGACAAACTATAAAGTCATAGTGGCCCGTAACTGCCTCGGAATGACAATCTCCGACACATTGCCACTCTGGATGGACTTACCCACATTGAAATTCCATAGACCCTGTCTCACCCAACCTTTCTCCCTTAGGCTGGGTGAGACAGGAGCAGTGAAAAGCGACCATGTGACTGCATCAGCGGAGAGTAACTGGGACACAGAGAAGAAAGTCATACCCCCTTTTTACAGCACTAGCTGTGTAACAGAGGTGTTTAAAGTGACAATTTAAAGGGAGAAAATAAGAGGTGTTTCAGACATCAGGGGGAGACCTGGTTTTGGGGGGGCAGCAGTTGGAAAGTGAGGGAGATCCGGCAGAGAGGTGTCGGGCCAGGAGGGGGTTCAACTTGGAACGGTGGTGGGTTGGCATTGAATGGGGCAGGGGGTGGGGTGCGGTATGTGCAGGATGGTTGGGAATCAGGAGACAATGGGGGAGAAGGGGGATCAGGCCGTGAGGGGTGGGGTCGGATCAGGAGGGGGGCTGGTTTGGACTAGGAGAGAGGTGGGGGTCCAATGGGGGTGGGGAGAGAAGAGGTCGGAGGAGTCACACCGGTGAGGAGGGGGTGTCAGGTTGGGGTCTGTGCTTGGTTGGGATGATGTGGGGTTCCACTGAGGGGTTGCGAGTGGGGATGGTGTGCGAGGTCTCCTGGGGGTATGGATGTGCGGGCTATTCTGTGCAGGACCAGTCTGTGTTTTTAAATAGCTACTCTGGAGTTAAAAGTGCTTTTTTCCCTTCTAACTCTTTCAGGGTAACTATCAGCAAACTGGCAGACTCATCCCAATTGAGCAATTTAAATCGCTTCTGTTGGATTGTTTCCAGCCCAGCGCAATTGTCCAGTGGAAGATAGTCCTTCAGGACAATTGCTGGGTAATCTCTCGTGTGGGAACTTACTAGAGGGATTCTGCAGCACATCATTGGGTACCCTCAAATGCGACACAAGAGAATCAGGAGGTCATGGACCAAGAGGCCATAAGTAATTCCTGAAATCACAAGTACAGTGCTGTCATAGAAAGGCATAGCTAATGAGGCAGAGTCAATAATTAGTAGTACATGTCCCATGGCTTGAATGTGCTGAAACCTTCAGCTCCAGTCCCTAATACATGTCAACATTCATCACTGCCAGACATTTTCATTGTCTGCAGCTGACCATATCGACCTTACTTCTTTGGAAAGCTTGCTGTTTATAAGATGATCACTTGTAACCAAACCCCAACATGAGTTACTGCTTTCAGTAGAGAAGGCCAGAAAATTGAGGGAAGGGTGGAGAAATGGACTGAGGAAGAGGAAAGAAGATAAATGTTCAAAGTTATGAAGACTGTCATTAACAGAGTAAGATATCAAATACTATTCCTGAAATGTAGTAATTCATTATATTTGACTTCAGTGGCCATTATAACTTCAAAATTTCAAGTCATGAACTAGGTGAATGAGTGGCATAGTCTATTAGAAATGGTTCTATTCACTATACCTCTTTATTTTCATTATACATCTTTATTCCTTGTGATGAGAATTTCAGTATTACTGCCATTTTTCGAGGAAAGTTCTAGGAGAAAATAAAGCGCATGTCAGATGATACAACACAAAAATTTGAAAAATTGAAATAGATTGAAATTCTACTGAAAAATAGATTGATTATTCTTTGAAGTATAAAGGAGAATTTCAACAGCAAACATTTTGAGTTGCATTATCTAGATTAGTAAATTATCAGTGTTATTCCTGTTGGATCGTGAGATCACTATTTTGTAAAGAAAGCATGGCACCTGGAATCATTTTACTGGGAAACTTGGCCACAATGAAATCAGCAGATATTCAAAACAGAAGAGGCAAAATGTGCATATTTTTCAGCAGCATAACTATGGTTTCCGTTGCAGTGATTAAACCCACAGACCATAACTGAATAGAAAAATCCAGATTCATGGAAATGATTACTTCATTTTTTTTTTAATGTGTTACTTCCTTTCAATATAATTTTAAATAAAGTAAATGTTTATTGTTTCCTCCTGCCATTTCTTGAGCTGGTCAAAAAAAATTTTAAATGACCTTTTCTGATTCAATTCTATCGTTGACGGGGAAAACCTGTTTGACCCAACTCATTCCATTTTGTAGATTAGAAAGAAAATGTTGCAACTTAAACACGTGATGAAATTAATATGATAATTCAAGGCTTCCAGCATTTGGAACTGGTCTCCATATAGTCTTTAATTAAAAGTTACATTTATTATTCATATTGCGTACCAAGTTCTGGGCATTTACTTAATGTCCATCTAGAGTTTTTAAGTTAGGATATATTTATGGTATAATAATGAAACAAAGGTAACTATTTTATTCCAGTCACACCAAAAAAGCTGATCAGATATAAAAAAGTCAAAGAAATGCAATTTTGAAATATTTTTGCCTTCACTTTCAAAGTCTCATTCTGCTTTGAAACATGTTGTTTGGAGGTTTCTATAGATCTTCATTTAACTACTTCTGCCAGCTCCAGATGTTGTCAAATTTGGCTCACAACAGTACATTTTTCAATTGAATCTACATTTTTGCTAGTTGTTTTCGGTTTTCCCTTCATTTCAGGTTTCCCATATTTTCCCTCCGGTTTGTTCACAACATGGTCAAACAGATCAAGTAATAACCTTTAAATGCTTCCAACATATGCCGATGACAGTTGGTAAGAGTGGGAGAGATTCCTGGTGAGCAATGCGATGGACTACAACATGCATATAAAAGTGCATGTTGCCGAAGGGACTCCTTGCCGGGGGACGGCGGGTGCAGTTAGCTTAGTTCGCTAGACAGCCAGTGTGGATCAGATTTCGGTCAACAGTATGAAGTTCAATCCTTTTTCTGACTGGGGTGGATTTCGGACCTGTCTCCTTGCTCTCATGTAGTGGAGGTTACATCGCTTTGGTTTGAACCTGCTTTCAGGCAGAGAACTAACGAAGAAGCAGCAGCTCTCCCTTCATTGCAGCAGAATAAGTCCAGCTGCGGTTTCACCCTTAGCTTTCCATATTTCACTATTTAAGACCATTTAACCAATTAATTCAAGATCATCCATCCATAAAGGATCTACCATCTCTTATGCCCCTCTCCAATCACAAGATTCTGCTAATTAAATGACTTTGGAAGTTTTTAACCCTGCAACATTGTAACCGTACCATAGATGTCATTCACTCTTTATCATAGAATCCCTATGGTGCAGAAAAAGGCCATTTGCACCGAACCTCTGAAAGAATACCCTACCTAAGCTCACTCCCGTGTCCTATCCCCTTAAGCCCATCTAACCTTTTGGACACTAAGGGCCAATTTAGCATGGCCAATCCACCGAACCCACACATCTTTGGACTGTGGGAGGAAACCAGAGCATCCGTGTCACGCAGACACGGGGCGAATGTGCAAACTCCACATCGTCACCCAAGGATGAAATTGAACCCAGGTCCCTGGCACTGTGAGGCAGGAGAACATCCTGGCATCAGTTTTAACTTTTCCCTTACCTAGTTTGAACTTTATCCTACTTCCATGGTTTAAGTTATTAGTAATTTTCCACCTGTTAATGAGTCAGCAAATGAGTATTAAGACAATCCCGCTTCTGCGAAGCGGTGAATCTTAGGTACAACATTTACCTTCAGAATATGAAGCTGTTGATGGATCCGCCATGTCTTCTCATCAAGATCTTGATCCTCCACTGTAAAGGAACCTACATACTGTGGGAATAATTCCACAGATAAATCACAGCTTTCACAACATAGCCTTGAAATACTACTCAACATTTGTTACCAAAACCCTAAGTGGATCCACTGATTAGTGATTATTTTTTAGATTAGATTCAGTTTTGCCTCATAATTCCTCAGATGCACAATCCCAGTTGTCTGATAATTTTGCTGTGTAACCAATTGCTCAGCCAAAGTATTGAGGAAAAGCATGGCTCATTCACCCTTCTAAGGGGAAACAGTTAAATCGCTATTCTGACCTCTGTTCAGCAAGCCAACTGAAATTAGGAGTTCACCATCTTGGAATCACAGACACAATCCCACATCCTATTAATCAAGTGCACTGGTACTCCAAATGTCTTTATCATTATATTACCCTTAGGATAAAACTGACATATCCCCAGATGCCCCTTCATAAAAGTCGGAACATCTCAACTGACCTAAATGCACCTCAGCTATGGATGCAGGGTGTTTCGGGTTTCATGGCTGAGCAATGGATTACATGCATGTGAATCATTAAATAGAGGCTATCTGAGTTATTCTTCTTCAGATCAAATGTCAAAATCAGGAAAAATGTTGGTTGGAAATGTGAACACTTTTTATTATTAACATACTGCAAGTTACCGGACTTAAACAAAACATGATCAAACGTATCTTCCTTATAAAGTAGCCAAATTATGGTCCGTCCGTTCCCCCCCCCCCCCCCCCGATTTAAAAAGTCTGCAGAGATTATTCTTAAAAATACTGAATTGTTGTTCAGTTTCATTGAGTCAAATTTCATTCATCTGATTGTCCATTTCAATATGGAAAAATAAAAGACAGGTCATGTTTTTCCCTCAGTAATTTTTTCTGTTCATTGAAATACTGATACAAGAGACTAGGAGAAAAAGTCAAATTTAGTTGTCATAACCAGCACAGGGCTTACGGGTGGCAATGATTAGAATCCCCGTTAACCTCACCAAATACCAGCTCCCCCGTTAAGAGGGCGGGAAACTCTAAACCGTGTATAATTATCTCTTGTATAAAGTTACCCAGTTTGGGTACCAATGGGAAGTGACCCGGCAGGGAACTTCCGTGTTGATGTAAATAATAATTTATCGTAATAAAACTTTGTTTCATCTAACCACTCGGCATAGACTCCTTCGTGAGCTACAAAAATAATGATATAAGAACTAATTTCCTTTCTTCCTGAAGACATGGGCTCACGTTGGGGTACAGATATGCATCTACCACCCAATCTCCACACTTTGCTGAACTTACCATTTGTTTGTGGGTGAGCTCAGTGATTATCAGCAGGTTGTTTGGCCATAAGCTATCACAATCAGGTCTGGCCCTGTTCTCACCCTATGTCCATACTCCCCAACTGAAGTCACAGCACCACAATTAACATGGAATCAAGGGATGTTTACAGCACAGGAGACCATTCTGCCCCTTATGTCCATACTGGTTCTCTGCAAGAGCAATTCCCCCAGTACTCATTTAATCCCCGTCGTCCTGCAAATTTTCCCTTTTCAGATAATGAACCATTTCCTTTTGAAAGCTATGACTGAACCTGCTGCCACCACACCCCCAGGCAGTGCATTCCAGGACGGTTTTTTTTCATTTTGGCATTACTTGAAAAATGAAATGAAATGAAAATGAAAATCGCTTATTGTGACAAGTAGGCTTCAAATGAAGTTATTGTGAAAAGCCCCTAGTCGCCACATTCCGGCATCTGTTCGGGGAGACTGGTACGGGAATTGAACCCGCACTGCGGGCCTTGTTCTGCATTACAAGCCAGCTGTTTAGCCCACTGTGCTAAACCAGCCCCTTTCTTTTGCCAATTACTTTAAATCTGTGATTTCTCATTCTTGATCATTCCACCAATGGGAACAGTCTCTATCTATCTACACTGTTCATGTCCCCTCATGATTTTGGGCACCTGTATCAAATATCCTCTCAACCTTCTCCTCTGGAAGGGGAACGACCTCAGCTTCTCCAATCTATCCACATAACTTAAGCTCACATTCCTGGAACCATTCTCATGAACCTTTTCCGTATCTTCTCTAATACCTTCACATCCTTCCTAAAGAGTGATGTCCAGGACTAGACCCAATATTCCAATTGAGACCAAGCCGATGCTTTCGATAAGTTTACCATAACTTCCTTCCTCTTGTATGTTACACCACTGCTTATAATGCCCAGGATCCCATAACACTTAATAACTGCACTGCCAACCTGCCCTGTCATATTCAATGTACGCATATACCCCCAAATCCCACTGCTCCTGCACTCTCCTTAGAGTTGCACTCTTTATTTTATGTTGCCTCTCTACACTCTTCCTGCCAAAATGAATTACTACATAATTCTCTGCATTAAATTTCATCTGCCATTTGTCTGTCCATTCTGTCAACCTGTCCATGTCCTTTTGAAGTTTAACACTATCCTTCTCAGAGTTTACCACACTCCCCAAGCTGTGTCCACAAATTTTGAAATTGTGTCCTGTACACCAAAGTTTATGTCATTAATATGGTTCAGAAAGAGAAGGGGTCGTAACACCAACCTCTGGGAACTCTACTGGAAGCCTTCTTCCAGTCCGAAAAGCCACAACCTTCTAATTAGGAAGAGAAATCCTGACTGATCTTTGCCCTTTGAGGCCCAAGGGCACTGAGATCAATTTTACCAAACCTCCTGGTGTTCTGGCCAAGATCAGCACAGATCTGAAATTGAACCCAAGTAACATATCCCGAAAGGAAGGTTAGTCGCTGTAATACAGGGGTATCCAAGACAAAGTCTGTGGATCGAATACTGCCTCTTTGATGTGGATTACAAAGACTTTCCCAGTTTATTTCCTCACTGCAGGCTTGTCTACAAAGCTGATTCAAATTCTGCTCTTCCTAAGCTTGACGGATAGGGAAAATCTGCTCTAAGGATTGAGCATTAATGCACTAACCAGGGGTCTCCTAGGTGTAGCAAACCTCGAGGCTTGAAGCGTTCTAATTTTGGTCAAATGAAGAATCATCAGGAATGAGGAGGATGACGAGAGCAGAGAAAGATGCAAGAAAATGGATAGATTGGAGAAGCTGGGGTTCCTCACCTTGAAGAGAAGAGTAAGAAGTCTTACAACACCAGGTTAAAGTCCAACAGGTTTCTTTAGAATCATTAGCTGTCGGAGCACTGCTCCTTCCTCAGGTGAAGGAAGGAGCCACACGCCAAAAGCTAGTGATTCCAAACAAACCTGATGTTGTAGGACTTCTTGCTGTGCCCATCCCAGTCCAACGCCGTTGTCTCCACATCATTGAAGAGAAGACTAAGAAGAGATTTAATAGAGGTGGTGAAAATCATTGGGAGTGTAGACAGAGAAACTCTGTTGGTGGAAGAGTCAAGAACCAGAGAACACTTATTGCAAAGGGACCAACAGAGACAGGAAGACATTTTTTTTAAAAAATGCAGCGCATAGTTAAGATTTGGAATGCACTGCCTGAGAGAGTGCAAGAGGCAGATTTAATCATAGCTTCCCCTGAAGGGGAAAACAAATTATAGGTCTACAAAGGAAAGGTGTGTGTGTGGGGGGGGGGGGGGGGGGGGAGACAAGCAGAGACACAATTGGTGTTGTAGCCATTGCGGGGTACTGGAGCTGTCACTAATTCCCTGTGTGTAGGGTTTATCTTTGTGTGGAGCAGGAACTGGAGAACCTTAAAAGAAGTCACTGAAGGTAAAGGTGGTTTGGTTTGTTTTTGAAGAAGCATTTGAAGGTGGGGAGGAATGTAATACATCACGGATCAGGAAGAGAATTGCATCTTAATTTTCATCCTATTTATCTCTGACCAATGCAGCCAACTATTTACAAGGACACCCTTGAGAAGCTGGAGATCTGATGGAGATGCTCAAATTGAGGAAGGTTTTGAAAAGTTATTTCAGAATACAGTTGACAAATTGGTAATTGGAGGGCATAAATTTAAGACCAACAACAGGATAAAGAGATCATTATTTTAGCCAATACGGATTGTCCCGTCAGACTCCATAATAACTTTAAAAAGAGGAGTGCATAAATATTCAATAATTAAAATTTAAAGGACTGTAGGAAAATATCGGTGGGGGGGGTAAATAGAGGCTCTTTATGGGCTAGCAGATTTAAATGCAATGGGATGAATGGCCTCCTGTGCTGGCAAATGCTGATTTTATTTATTCCAGACGGAGTCAAAGGTTAAGCAATGTCCAATTCTAATCCATTTGGTGTGATGGGGAGAGGAACTAATAAAACGGATTAAGAACCCATCTCTAATAGTGAGTAGTGTCCGTCCCCATGGCATCAAGAGCAAACTGGGCACTCGACTCTGGAAATGTGATTAGTCTTAAAGAGCCTTCCGAACAGTTTCCAGTAGCAATCCGCTATTTTTCTTGGTAGCATGATAGTTTTCCATGACGGACACGTCATTCTTTTGGATGCTCAGAGCTGGAAAACTGTTCATGCCTATCCCTTTCAGCCGCAGGATGTGAGTAACGTGAATGTTGTAAGACATGAAACATTCATGACATATCGCGACTTAAAGGAACGATCAAGGGGAGAAATAAAACATAATGCGCCAGAGAAAGACTGACAAATCCACACAAACCCCACCCCAAATGCAAGAGGGGAATCTCAGCTCCCTGCTTTGGCTAATATATGCACCCCCCCCCCCCCCCCCCCCCGGCGGCCGCCGCCGCAATTATTAAGCAGGAGATCTGTTTTTTTTTAATGCATTTTGCAAGTTCGCAGCGAATGTAGCTGTTGCCTGCATGTTAAAATACAGCAGATTAAACATGGGAAATGTGAAACATCCATGCCGATATTTCTTATTGCATTGCCGCGCTGACTAGCCTGGTGCACCGCGACCATGGAACAACACAAAGCGGCTGAAGTGCACCGCTCAGGCTAAGGTAGGCGCTGGTGTGACTGGCCAGTACATACCTCCACGAACTTGGTCCGGCTTCTGGTTTTTTTGTCTGGAGAGCGGCTCTTGGCCATCGCGGCAGACACTGAGCCCAAGGGACGCTCCGTCCAGTGATGGTGCGGAAAAGCCCGGGCTTAAACTTGGAGCAAGTTTGGGTTCCGGGGGATGGGTGGTGATGTGTGAGGATGAGCGCCGGTCTCCAGAGGATTTCGGGGGTCGGGCAGCCCGATGCCAGCACCGGGTTGGTTTCCACGGGCAAAGCCTCACCTGGTCCTCCTCTCCCTCTTAAGTGTCTTGACACCAGTGCTCACAGAGGCGTGTGTACCGTGCCGGAAATGGCTCTCTGTTGTGCCAATGTTATTCCCACAGCTCCCAACGTGCAGATCCAAGCGAAAGGTGGAGAGGAGGGGGGAGTGTGGAAGTGCTAAGGAGGCGTCTCCCTTCGCAGCTGCTGGATCCTGGCTTCAACCCCTGACATTGTGCATAAAGTTTCGTTTTCTGTTCTAAGATACTTGATCATTCCGTTGCCGAGAATTGTTACTCCAAACATTCTAAAAACAAAAGTATCAATTCGCCCACCCTGTGGAATGTCTGTCAGCAACAAGCTAATATTACCAGAATTCTCTTAAAGGCATAATTGGCACCGCTCCATTCAAAGGAATGATTTGAGTACTTAGTCTTCCAATTTTAACAATTGAAGGATTTTTACTATTTTAATATTTGTTACCTTACATTCTGCATTCACAATGTTCTACGCTGCTTCTTTACTCCAACTCACCATTGCAAACGACCGTATCTCTTTTTTTAAGTAATATACTTCTGTCCTCTTGTGCCTTCAACCCACACTTCCTCCAATTAAATCACCTCGCACTTTCTTCTCACTCATTCTTTCCAAATGCCTCAATTGTATTTTTTTAACCTCTCGCTGAATTGCCTTCCTCACAGAAGACATTCTTTCGAAACTGACTTTACATCACATAATCACCCCATCTCCCATTTATTTCAACTCTCCTTCAACTTTTGTAGTGTCCAGAACCTTGATTTCCCTGTAAGTCAAAATCTCTACTAGTGGAGTAAATATGGTTTGGATGACCTATATGTTTTAGGACCGCCAAATGATCAGGTCATTAAGCCCCTTGAATCTGTCCTATCATTCAATTAAATCATGGGTGATCTGTAATTAAAATGTATTGACCTGAATCAAAAAGTGTGGCCCTGGGAATCTTCAGGTTGGATCAGACCAATTGAGTTCTTTTCTTCCCCAGGAACCAAACAATTGTAAGTAAAAAAATAAATAATTTCTGAGAATAGGTCTTCTAAACATTATACTTCACATCTTACCGCCAATGTCTCAGACACATCCATCACTGCTATGTCCTGGTGGTGACAAGACATACTGTTGGGTGGGAATGTCCCTGGGAATCTTCAATATTGATTGCTGACCCCCATGAAGTCTTATGGCATCAGGTTAAACATAGGCAGGAAAACCTCCTGCTGATTACCACCTACTACCCTCCGCCAGCTGATGAATCAGTACTATTCCATCGCATACCATCTGGAAGAAGCACTGAGAGTCGTAAGAACATAGAATATACTCCGGGTGGGCTTTCAATGTCCATCATAAGAGCACGCTACTTACCAGGACATATCTGCCAGACCGGGTCTGTGGCACGTAGTCGTATAACCAACAAGATGGAAAAGCCCATTTGAACTTGCCTGTACCAATCTACCTGTCACAGATGCATCTGTCCAACACAATATTGGTAGAAGTGACCACTGCATAGTCCTAATGGAAACAAAGTCCCATCTTCACACTAAGGATATCTTCCATTGTATTGTGTGGCATACTATTGTGCTATATGGGTTAGATTCAGGACAGTTCCGACTTCTGGTGGTAGCCATGGAATGAGGGCAGCTCTGGCCCCAAGGCGTTGATTTGAGTTCTTACCAAAAACCTGGGAATTTTTTTTTCTTCATCAATCTTTTTCCAATTAAGGGGCAATTTAGTGTGGCCAATTCGCCTATCCTGCACATCTTTGGGTTGTGGGGGCGAAACCCACACAAACACGGGGAAAATGTGCAAACTCCACACAGACAGTGACCCAGAGCTGGGATCGAACCTGGAACCTCGGCGTTGTGAGGCAGCAGGGCTAACCCACTGTGCCACTGTGCTGCCCCAAACCAGGGGAATTCTGACAGGAAAGTATAGCTGAAGGCCCCCCCCCTCGGGAGTGGCATGTCGGCTGGTTATCAGGCCTGGCAGAAGAATGTTAAAAACCTGGCCAAGGAGTTGGAAGAGACCTGTGGCGCAGCAGCAATTGGAAAGATGGCGGAGGGGGAAGGGTTGTCGCAAGCTGGAAAACCCCAGGTGGAGCAGTTGATGGCGTTCATCAGAGAGGAGTTCTGCCAGCAATGAAAGGCGATGCAGGAAGATTGATCAAAGGGCATCAAAGGAGCAGTAGCACCCTTGAAAGGCTCGATGGAGAGAATTGGGAAATGCTTGGAGACACAGGGGTAGCAGATACGGAAGATGGAGACGGTGATGTCTGATCACAGTGATCAGGTGGTAGCATTGGAGGCGGAGGGGGGGTTCTGGGGGACTTTGCAAGTCACTATGGGCAAATGTAGAGGAGCAGAAGAATAGATCTAGAAGGCAGAACCTGCCTATCGTTGGCTTACTTGATAGTTTGGGAGGCACAAGTGCTACGCGGTACATCTCGAGGATGCTGGCGGGCTGGTGGAAGAGGGGGTGCTAGACAAGGCCCTAGAGGTGGATAGAGTGCACCAGTCCCTAAGGCAGAAGCCGAGAGCCAGGGAGTGGCCGCGGGCAGTGATTTTGAGGCTCCACATGTTTGTGGAGAAAGAGAAGATCTTGCGGTGGGTCAAGGAGAAGTAGAACTGCGAATGGAAGGGGAACAGGGTCAAGATATACCAGGACATTGGAGCGGAGCTGTTGAAAAGGCGTACCGGGTTCAACAGGGCCAAAGCGGTTCTTTACCAAAGGCAGATCAAGCTTGGGGTTCTGTACCCGGCGAAACTGTGGGTGACGTTTGAGGGCTGGGAGTACTATTTGAAACCCCAGTGGAGGCCAATTACTTTATTAGAGACCAGAAACTGGGGGAGAACTGAACGTTGATGGGAGACGGAGAAGTTGGAACAGCGGAGTTCGGAAGATGCTGATAGGGTGAGGGTGGGGGGGGGGTTCTTCTCAGATGGGGTGATTCTGTTGTTGTGATTGTTCGATAAGGGGTAATAAATTTGGAAGGGGGCAATTGATGGTCTTTCTACAGGAGACGCATCTCCGAATGAAGGATCAGGTTAGGTTGAGAAAGGGATGGGTGGGTCAGGTATTTCACTCGGGCTTTGATTCAAATCCGCAGGGGATGGCATCCTGTTGAGTAAAAAGGCAGGGTTTGTAGGGGCCAAGAAAGTGCGGGATCAAGGGAGGGGTACGTGATAGTGAGCGGAGTGTTGGAGGGGACAGCGGTGGTGCTAGCGAATGTTTATGCACCGAATTGGGGCAATGTGGGGTTTGTGAAGGGGTTGCTGGAAGCAATTCCAGACCTGGACACGCATCAGTTGATCATGAGAGGGGATTTTAAATGCATACTGAAGTCGAGGGCGATTAGGTCGAGCCTCAAGTCAAAGGGAAGGTCGAGAAAGGCGAAGGAGCTGGGAAGGTTTATGGAAAGGATGGGAATAATCTTTATTGTCAAAAGTAGGCCTACATTAACACTGCAATGAAGTTACTGTGAAAAGCCCCTAGTCACCACATTCCGGTGCCTGTTCAGGTACACAGAGGGAGAATTAAGAATGTCCAATTCACCTAACAGCACGTCTTTCGGTACTTGTGGGAGGAAACCGGAGCACCCGGAGGAAACCCACGCAGACATGTGGAGAATGTGCAGACTCCACGCAGACAGTGATCCAAATCGGGAATCGAACCTGGGACCCTGGAGCTGTGAAGCAACAGTGCTACCCACTGTGCTATTGTGCTGTCTCACTGGCTGAGGAACCTGGGAGAGAGGGAGTACTCCTTCTTCTCGCACATGTACAAGGTATACTCCACAATTGATTTCTTTGTGGTGAGCTGGTCAAGGTGAGGGATCTGTACTTGGAGGAAGGATCCCTCAGTCTGGGGGAGCCTCGGGAGAGCTGTCGTGGGGAAGTGAGTTGAGGTAGCTGCAAGTTAGGGACTTTGCGCAAAAGTCTGGAGAGGGTTCCCTAGGTTGCCCGGATACACCCTGCTGGAGCAACTGCTGCTTTCGGATATGGAAGGGGAGGGAAGAATTGGGGATATATGCAAGTGGCTGGGGCAGCAGGGAGGCGACAGGGTGGCGAAGATCAAGGAGAAATGGGAAGGCGAGTTGGGAGGGAAGATCAATTGGGGAGTATGGAGTGAAACATTGCGTAGGGTAAATGGGACCTCCTCTTATGCAAGGATGAGCCTGATACAGTTTAAGGTGGTGCACAGGGTGCATATGATTTGGGCGAGAATGAGTGGGTTCTTCCAGGGAGTAGCAGATGAGTGTGTTTTGGGGTTGTGAAAAATTGGGAAGATTCTGGGCGGGCGTGTTTGTGGTCTCAGCCAGGATAGTGGAGGAGGAGCTGGACCCGGACCCTTTGGTGGCGATATTTGGGGTTTCAGAGAAGCTGGAGCTCATAGAGAGGAGGAAGGCCGATGTCACGGCCTTCGCCTCTCTGATTGTACAGTGGGAAAATTTGCTGGAGTGGCGGTTGGCATCGCCACCGGGGGTAGCGGCTTGGTTGGGTGACCTATACGATTTCCTGCGATTAGAGAAGATAAAGTATGAGTTAAGGGGCTGTGCAGAGGGGTTTGAGAAAAGGTGTGGGATGTTTGTGACTGTGTTTGAGGAGCTGTTTGGCGGGGGGGGTGAAAAAGGGGAAATAATTTGCATAGACTGTATAGTTGATTGCTGGGAAGTATGTTGCCCTCGGTGTTTCTTTGTTGTAACCTTTTTTCATACATGCTTGATATACATTTTTAAAAAAACAATCTGTGAGTAAACCAACGGTAACAATGCTGAAGAAGAGTTTTTTTTAACAGTATTAAGATAGATTAACAGTAAATTACGATAGATTAAAATTGCAATAAATAATCAGTTTAGTATTTGGAAATGATCCACTTCAGCGCAATCACAGACTCAGGCATTATAAACAACAGCTGTTAAACTTGAAAGGTGACAGGCAAAACTGCCTCAACAAACAAACCATGATCTAGCCAAGCAATTTTGACAAAGGCAAGATGCCAGACCTGGATCCAGATGCTGTACTTTTACCTCAAGGGAGCGCTGTGATGCTTTGAAAATTAATTAGTAAGATTTTTGCAACCAAAAGGGATGCTGGGAATTGAAAAAATGAACGTATCAATGATATTACATGGAAACAAGTGCAAAGACACTCACTAATATTAGCTCGAAGATGGTAGGCAGGGAAACTAGCAGATACAAAAATTCTACCCTGACAGAGGGCCAGTTAAAGCAAAAGCTGAGAGGAGAGACAAGAGCCATCGTCCCAGTAAATTATTGAATCTGATGTGAACTTTGTCACAATTATGAGGTTTATAAGATTATTATATTTTAGGACTGTAGCTTTAAATTTAGGGTAAATGAAGGGGGGTCATGTGGCCTATTCCAAAGTCTGTCTGACAGTAAGCCTGGGTGGGTTGATTGTTAGAGATCAAAGGTAGAGGGCAGCACGATGGCACAATGGTTAGCACCAGATTTCTTTCTGGTTGGTGCCTTACTGGACGGCCTTTTATACATTGGGTAATTGAGATATTCCGCCCCAAGTGAGGGAGCTCGTACTCTACAAGGAGCATGGGGAAGATAAGCATTCTCACCCCATAGGCAGAGAAGGAGGAGCAGGCAGAGAAGGAAGGGCTTCACGGATCCGACAAGTCATCATGGAGCTGATGTGTCGGATCAGTCAGCGTATACCTCACTTGTGAACACCGTCTGCGGCAGGAACGACATGTCGAATGATCATCAGGAGGTGGCTCAACAGCGGTGTCGACATCCAAGACCTTCAAGGTCTGTGTCTCCATTTTGCAGTTGGAAGACACAACGACAGGCATGTTGGAGTCGTGAGGGACTGGACACATCACAGCAGGCTGGTTCAGCAATGGAGCCAGAGGGTGCAGGACAGGCTTTCAAGGAATTTCATGAGGGAGTAACCTCTATGAGTGAATTCGGGTGCTGTTTCATTAATTGCACCCGGACCCGATTTTGGTAAGAGGCTGGCTCCGTTTGACGGACGACAGTCCCAGAGAATTAGCGAGCACCATTGTTGAAGTTATGAACGAACACCGCGGTGTCAGGTGTGAAGCGGCAAAGAGATTGACGCCAAACTGGGCAACGCCATTGTAAATCTTGGTTACGGTCCACCTTTGAGCTGATGTCCAGGAGAACCAAACTCAGTCATGTATGAAGCCTGTGGCCATTAATATCTCAGCGGGCTACCCCAGTTACTGCATGCCTCGTTACCCCAGCTACTGTGTCCGTTGAGTCAGACATGTTTCTTGAGCTCCCGTTGAACCGTTTGCATAGCCTCTCTGCCAAACCATTCGATGCCGAATGGTAGGGTGTGGTGCTGAAGTGGCGGATCCCATTGCTCTTCACAAAAGCAGCAAACTCCTCACTCATGAAAGAGGCCCTGTTATCGGTTAAGAGTACCTCAGAGAGTCGGTTGGTGGAAAAATAAATGCGCAATTGATCGATGGTCGCCTGGGAAGTGAGATGCACCATCTTGTGGACCTCCAGCTACTTTGAGTGGCCATCCACCAGGATGAGAAACATCAAACCCAAGAAGGGACTGACGGAATCAGCATGTACCAGGGCCCAAGGGCACACTGGCCACTCCCAAAGGTATAGGAGTGCTGCCGTGGGGAGCGCCTGGATCTCTTGGCAGATGGAGCACTGCTGGGCCAACATCTTAAAGTCCATGTTCCAAACCTGGCCATCAGACGTAGTTTTCCACCAGCATCTTCATTTTGAATACTCTGGAATGTCCGTTGTGAAGGATCTTCAATACGACAGCCTGTCCCTTCTCCAGGACAAAAGCCCTGGTGTCCCCCAGGATGTTGCCATCTTCCACAGTCAGCTCAGACAATTTTGAGGAGAAAGCCTTCAACTCCCCTGGTAGCTGGCAATGCTGCCCCACCGTATAGCACCAGATGACGCACCTTGGCAAGTAGAGGTTGGTTTTGTCCAGTCACGAACGCACAAGCAGTGATGGGCAAGGAGTCCATGAAATTCAGGACAGCAATCACTTTGTCCGCCATAGCAGGGTTCGCAGACTCGATCTGCAGGGGAAGACAGTTCTTTGCATTGGCATGTGCAACCTGGATCCCTGGGTGATCCTTGAAAGAATATTCGTAAGCAGCTAATAACAGAGCCCAGCACTGAATCCTCACAGACGCTATCGGTGGGATCACCTTATCTTCACGAAGAGGCCTAGCAATGGTTTGTGATCAGCGACGATACAGAAATGGTGGCCATAGATGTGTTGATGAAATCTCTTTACACCGAACACAACCGCCAGACCTTCTTTTTCAATCTGGGCATACCTTCTCTCTGCCGCAACTAGCATCCAGGAGGCAAAAGGGATCTGACGGTCACAGCCATCATCCATTTGATAGGACAGAACTGCCCCAGTGCCACACAGTGAAGCATTACATGTGGCGCACAACGGTTTCAAAGAGTCAAAATTTGTCGACATCCCTGAAGACAGCCACAGTTCCACCTTTTTAAATGCCGTATCCTGGCCTTGTCCCAAGCCCAAGGCTGACACTTCTTCGAGAGCAAGAGGAGAGGGAAAGAGGACACTAGCCAAATTCAGAATAAATCGGCCATACATATTTATGAGTCCAAGAAAAGAGTAGTTACATGGCTTCTCGTGGAGCGGAGGCCATTTTGATTGCATATATCTTGTCGGCGACCATGTGCAGGCCATCTCTGTCCACCCGATATCCCAAATACACCACTTCTTTTACGTGAAACACGCACTTTGCACGGTGCAGGCTGACCCCATATTTGGAAAACCACTTCAACACCACCTCGAGATTCTGCAAATATTCTTGTTCCGTGGCCCCAGTGACTAACGTATCATCAAAGTAAACCGCAATGCGCGGCAAACCACATATGGGCTTAATTAAAGGGCTTAAGAGTGGAAAGGAAAGGATATCCCTGGTCATGGGCTTCGGCAGGTGTGGGGGGGGGGGGGGGGGGGGGGGGGGTGGTTATGGTAAACACAGGCTGTGATCCACCCCCGCCTCCAACAGTTGCGGGCGGCGTTTCCCGCCATCCAACATGAGGAACGTCATTATACATTTGCATAATATTGTGCCTATACACTAGAATCATACCTTGGTGGTGATGTCAGAATGGTGCAACATACAACTGGATCCAAAAGGCGTGCATCTGGTGAACACAATTCCGATGGTGCACCCAAGCTGGAGCAACTCCGCGACTTCAGTGGGGAGGGGAGGAGATCACAGACAAGTCTGCACAGCAGTTTTCTCCTGGCTATCTTGTGGTGTCAAGGCACCGGCATCATTGAAGGGCTGAAGAGAGGGAAAGGAAGCCTGGGCAGGGGCTTCAGTGAAGGACTGAAGAAAGGGAAGGGAAGCTGGGGCACAAGCCAGTGAATGGCAAAAGAGCTCGAAGGGAAGGGAAGGGAAACCCAGGGCAGGGGCTTCAGTGTAGTGGGGGGAAGGGGTGGGAAATGGTGGAGTCAGCATGGACTGAAGGTTTTGCAAAATTACAGGAGGGTAGGTGCTTATGGAGGTGGGATGAAAACAAGAGCAAGGTAAACGGAAAAACATGTGAAGGATCAGTGCTGCGTTGCAGCTCAGACCATTTAGCACGAGCTCAATTGATTCCCCTCGAGTCAGACCAGTCCATAAAACCATAAGATATAGGAGCAGAATTAGGCCATTCCGCCCATCAAGTCAGCTCCGCCATACGATCATCCCCATTCTCCTGCCTTCTCCCCATAACTCCTGGTCACCTTATTAATCAATAAATACCCATATTAATCAAGAACGCCAGATTTATTCTATAGAGCTACAGACCAAGTGCTGGAAGGTGGAAGTAGGCAGAATATTTATGTCTGATAACATAAGAACTAGGAGTAGAAGTAGGCAATTTAGCCTCTCGGGCCTGCACCACCATTCAATACAATCATGGCTGATTTAATCATTGCCTCATCTCCACCTACCCATTCTCCATAACCCTTCAACCCATTACTAATTAAAAATCTGTCAAACTCCCGCTTAAATTTACTCACTGTCCCAGCATCCACTGTACTCTGGTATAGCGAATTCCACAGACTCACGACCCTTTGGGAGAAGTAGTTTCTCCTCATCTCGGTTATAAATTTGCTACCCCTTATCCTGAGACTATGACCTCTTGTCCCAGAATGCCCCACAAGAGGAAGCATCCGCTCCACGGCTACTTTGTCAATACCTTTTCATCATCTTATATACTTCAATTTGATCTCCCCTCATTCTTCTAAACTCTAGAGGGTGTGGGCCAGTCACACAATTGTGCCCACTCATGCAGCAATAATGTGTGAGATTGCTGCTCTGTCTTTAACCTTTGGTGTACTGACTTCTAAATTCAATGACTGCTATGATGTGGCAGTACCATTTCCGACTGGGCAAGCTGGAATTACCCCTTAAAAAGGTGACCATGGCACATTGCCTGAGGATAGCACTCATAATCATTTGCGCTATGTTGAATTGCCTATTGATAAGTGGGCGTAAGGCCTTGGAGTGAAAGTTAAGACAAAACACCTGTGATGAGAGATCAGGTTATAGTCGAGTGGCCAAAGCTGTCACCACTTGGTAATGTGGTGTGGAGCAGGGACGGTGTGGGGTTTTGCTCAATCATCATGCAAACTAAGAACTGGGCATCAATGTTGTAGCCAGGAAATAGGTCACTGGGCTTTGAAAGGCAGCTGCAGATGATGAATAGACATGGAATGATCCTTAGCAGACAAATGCTGACCGTGAAGTCTGTCTCTTTGATAGTGCATGGAGGAGACCGTCAGGAAGATGGAGCCTGGTGATCTCACTCTCTGCCTTATCACATTTAGGCAAGAGAAGAAGAAAAATTCAACAGCAATTCTGATCTTGTCGCAGGCAGGGGCAGAACCATCAAGAGCAAAGGGTGATCAGTCCTACTCCACACACAGAGGATGCACCCCACAGTTGATCTTTAGCAGATGTAATTTCAGCAGATAACCGAGAACCAGTGATCCCAAAGCTTGCACATGTCCAGGGAACTGGTTGGTCACATCTGCCACCTTCTGCAGGATTTGCTGCCATGGGGACTTGGAGGGGATCCACTCCCAGTGTTGTTGAAAATTACAATGCTGCTCAATTTTTCGCCAGTGGCTCCTTCCAGGGCTCCACAGGTGACCTCTGCAGCATCTTGCAAGCCCGTAAACACAAGTGCATCCAGGGGGTCACAGACACAATTAACGCAAGAGCACAGAACTTTGTGCATTTTGACTGCGATCAAGCAAGGCAGGAAGCAAGAGCACTAGGGTTTACGCAGATCTCTGATTTTCCACAGGTGCAGGGTGCCATCGACTGCAGCCACATAGCACTAAGGGCTCTGTGGCACCAAGCTGTCAACAACATAAACCACAAGGACTTCCACTCGCTGAATGTTCAGCTGGTCTGCAACCATATCAAATGCATCCTGCAGGGTTGTGCTTGATTGCCAGGGAGATGCACAACTCCTATATTCTGTGCCGCTCTCTGATACCTTGGGCGGGTTTCTCCTTTCAGCCACACCAGATGTGGCTGATGACGCCTATGCAGAGGCCACAGAGTGCAGCAGAGACAAAGTACAACAAAGTTCATGCTGTAACTCGCACTTCAGTAGAGGAAGCCATATGGATGCTGAAGATGACGTTCCAGCGCCTGAACCATTCTGGTGGACACCTGTAATACAATCCAAAGAGGGTTCCCCGCATCGGCATCACCTGCTGCGCTGCACACAACCTGACGCTACAACTGGGGGAGGAACTGCCTGAGGAGTAGAAGGAGATGTGCCACGTCTCTTCCGATGAGGATATCAACGGGGATGAGGTAGAGGAGATCCTTGAGGGAGAGGATATCATCCATGAGGCAGTGATGATGTCCAGACGAGGTAGATGCACCTGGTGTGCACTAGATTCATGGAGGGTAATGAGGACACCCCATAATCTTCGCAAGGCACCCGTGAGCATTGGACTCACATCTGACTAATGGAAGCACAGATACTCTCTGTGATAAAGCCACTGTCATAGAGATGCAGCGGATGACCATAGTTCCTACATTCCAAAAGGATGATGATGATATACAGTAGGGACAGTCCATAGATTCTCACAGAACTTATGTGAATATCTGATTCCTGTCTGGCTGATGGCAGCTCATCTGCTCTCAATGATCAAGGTCATCGTGGTGATGTTTTGGGAAAGTTTAACTCCTGATCCTATGGCATCCTTTGTGAGCTAACCCCCTGAAGACCACAGTGTCACTGGAGATAGAAGATGGAGGGCCAGGCGCGCCTCAGAGGTGCAGTGAGCACACAGGGAGAACGTCTGAATTCAATTCCAGTACATTCTGGAATACAGGCATGACTGGTGTATCCCATCACTGTGAAAGAATGCCATCAATGTGCTGAGAAAGTTGAACAAAGTACAGGGAGGAGGCCCAGGACTGACAACGCTGCTTTTATCTTCTGCAGGAATCAAGTTTTCACTGCAGAATGACAGGAACACTGCTCATCATAACAAGGAGCCATAGAAAGGGTGAAATTAGCGGGAGTTTATTTACAGTAGTGAGCATCATGTAAAAGTGATTAACACCTGTGCCCATGTTGTGCAACTATAATTTCTTGACCTTCCGTACTCTGTTGGTACATCTTGGTGCGGCCCCAACATCCACAGCAGCGGTAGAGGTAACCTATTGACTGCTATGCCCTGTTGTCTATGATGATCTTGGTGGATATCCTCTGGAGCACCGAGACCTGGGGGGCTCTGGCTTACATTCAGGGTCCTGCCGTGTGGCATTGCCACCGTCCTCAGCTTGTGGAGCTGGAGCTGAAGCGGCACAGGAAGATGGTATTGGGATCACAAAACACATAGGTGGATGGCCCTGGGGTATTCACCAGCTGCTCCTTCGCCCTACAGGTGCCGGGTGGCCCTGGCTGCCTCCGTGAGCGGGAGGGACAAATGGAGCTTGCTTGAGAAGCCCACCCCCCTCTAGTATTGATACTGATGGATGTCAGCAAGTGCCTCTGGCATTGACTGCAGTTCCCGCATCAGTGCAGGACAAATCTCTTGGACCAAGGTCTCCATGGCAGCCATCGCACCAACAGTGTTGACCTCAGTGCATTGGCATGTCACCGCTACCATGTTAGTCTGAAGACAGATGGACTACTTCATCGAGTTTTGCAATCTGAGTACAGCTGACATCCCTTCCTGATTTTCCCAACCATGCCTTTGTCATATCATAGAGGAATCATAGAATCCCTACAGTGCAGAAGAAGGCCATTTGGCCCATCGAGTCTGCACCGACTCTTCGAATGAGCACTCTACCATACCCACTTCCCCCCTATTCCCGTAACCCAATAACCTAAGCTGCACATCCCTGGACACTAAGGGCAAAATCAATTTACCATGGCCAATCCATCTAACCTCCACATCTTTGGACTGTGGGAGGAAACCGGAGCAACTGGAGGAAACCCACGCAGACACGGGGAGAACTTACAAACTCCACACAGATAGTGACCCAAGCCGGAATTGAACCCGGGTTCCTGCCCTTGTGAGGCAGCAGTGCTAATTCATGAATAATGAATTAAAAAAAAAAAAATTAAATTGGTGTATGACAGGGACCTGAGAAACAGGAGACATCATTCATGGCATACGTCACCTGATGGACATTGCAGTGCTGGATCCTCACTTGGTTGAGCACCACCGATCTCACCATCAGCACACGAGCAGTCCACATCCTCGTCGGCCAGTTGAGAACTTTGATCTGTAGCACCCCTCCACCAGTCTGGCATGAGTGGACTGAGTGGGACGGTGAAGGTGATAAAGACAGGATCCGAAGGGGAGATGAAGATGTGTGTGGGAGGGCGAGTGGTGGTTCCCCTCGATCTGGCATTGAGTGAGATCCCTGTAGATGTGTGATGGATTTATAAGTGTGTGAATTGTCAGTGATGAGAAGAATAACATAGCCTGGCAGAACAGAGGAAATCATTCATCCTGTTATGGCACTGGATGGCTGTCCGCTTCTGCAGGGTGTTTACACTGGTCACCGTTGTCATGAACTCCCATACTGAATTGGTCACCTTGGATGAGTGTCTTTATCCAGAGAGTGGGAACGGGACATCACAGCAGGCCTCCACTGCATCCAGTAGACATTTGAGAACTTCAGGGCTATATTCTTCCTAGCCATGATTTCCCAATAGCTTGCTCTGTCCTAAACTGTGCTGTGTGCAGTGATGGCCCTTAAACATGGTGCCCGGATTATTGAAGCGCTGAGGTGATGGCAGGGCAAATAAATCAGAAGATGCTCCACCAGTGATCCAATGTAACGGTTTATACATTGTGTACTTTCTTCGATGACCTACATAACTTAGCAAGATTGCACATTTTCCCCTCATGCTAGACATTTCCACAATTTGGGCATCGTTTTGAAGGTATCTGACTGTGATGCGGCACATGATAATATGATTGCTAGGATCTTCTCTGTAATCCATGAACTTGAGCTGGTTGGACAAACTGTGTCTGCAACCCTGTGTCCAAGATACATTTGTGTGTAATCTCTTGGATTCTAACTTGGCAGATTCAATTTAGACTGCCATGGTTGTGGTTTTTCCAATGTTAATTTATCATCCTTCATGAGGAGATTTCCCCCAATTCATAGAATTGAAGTCTTTTTAACTAATTAGTGACAAATTAGTTCATTGGTTAGCATACCAAATTTACATGTAGAAGCCAATTGCCACAACAACACGATATATTGGTTTCTTGGGTTCACTATTTCCCTGGCATCTCTGACAAAATGTCTATTTTTTATCATCACACTTTTCGTTGACCTGAAGTATTTCCCAAGACCGTTTACTGCCATACCAAACTTAGACGTATCTTCTGTGAGCTGCTTGGATATTCGCTGGCCTTCTGCTCTAGCACAATGTACAAGTATTGCTTTCTTGTAGACTGCTGCTATATCCGGACTATCCTTCCCTGCAACAAGCAGGTAGGTCTTGAACCCTGAAATCCATTGCTTCCAGCATATGGATTGGATTGGATTGGATTTGTTTATTGTCACGTGTACCGAGGTACAGTGAAAAGTATTTTTCTGAGAGCAGCTCAACAGATCATTAAGTACATGGGAAAAAAAGGGAATTTAAAAAATATATAATAGGGCAACACAAGATAGGATATGGTAGGATCTCCAGGCAATGAAAGAAATGGTTCTGAAGCTGGTAAAGTTAAAAGTTTTTTCAACCATCCCTGTTCACACAATATTTGATATCTTTTCACCAAATTGCTGTTTATGTCTGAGCAACGCAGAGATTATGCTCGTTCTAAATCCAAACAACATATTTACAGAACTTTAAAATATCTCAGAATTTACATGAGTTTCAACATACACATGTTCACAGCTTGGAGCCCATATGCATTCTGGAACATTCCCCATGTGATGACACAGCTTTGACAAAGGGTCATCTGGACTCGAAATGTTAGCTTTTTTCTCTCCCTACAGATGCTGCCAGACATGCTGAGATTTTCCAGCATTTTCTCTTTGATGACAGTACTTAACTTACTAGCTCCACTCACAGGCTTTAGCAATTAAGTAAGTGTACGAAGAACAGTTACCAAACTAGCATTATCAGACAGATGAAACAAACTGCTGAACACTATAGGACACATGCTATATGTGTATATAATATATTAGCAGATCTTTAGTGGTGATTTTGACTGCCAACCAAAGAATACGTTAATACATGAATACTGTGCCAGCTAATGTGTGATAGGAAGAGCATGTGTGATTCTTAAAGGATATACATGTTATTCGCAAAACTTGTAATATATTTTTAAAATGTACATGTCTTCTGCATTTATTGCTCTCCAGAATCTTAAATAGTGGCAAAACGTTAAAGAATTTTAACAAGTCATGGAGCCTGACATTGACAAGCACTTAAACTTGGAATTGTCACATGGATCAGGTTAACCTTTAAACATCACAATCCTTGTAAGAAGTCTTACAATACCAGGTTAAAGTCCAACAGGTTTGTTTCAAATCACTAGCTTTCGGAGCACTGCTCCTTACTCCGGTGAATGGAGAGGTAGTTTCAAGATACATTTATACGTATAGGCAAAGTCAAAAATGCAAGACGATACTTTGAATGCAAGCATTTGCAGGTAATTAAGTCTGTACAGAGCCAGAGAGAGGGGTAACCCCAGGTTAAAGAGGTGTGAATTGTCTCAAGCCAGGACAGTTGGTAGGATTTTGCAAGCCTATGCAGATAGAACATAGAACATTACAGCGCAGTACAGGCCCTTCGGCCCTCGATGTTGCGCCGACCTGTGAAACCCCTCTAAAGCCCATCTACACTATTCCCTTATCGTCCATATGTCTATCCAATGACTATTTGAATGCGTTTAGTGTTGGCAGTCCACTACTGTTGCAGGCAGGGCATTCCACGCCCTTACTACTCTCTGAGTAAAGAACCTACCTCTGACATCTGTCCTATATCTATCTCCCCTCAATTTAAAGTTATGTCCCCTTGTGCTGGACATCACCATCCGAGGAAAAAGGCTCTCACTGTCCACCCTATCTAATCCTCTGATCATCTTGTATGCCTCAATTAAGTCACCTCTTAACCTTCTTCTCTCTAACGAAAACAGAATTAAGTCCCTCAGCCTTTCCTCATAAGATCTTCCCTCCATACCAGGCAACATCCTGGTAAATCTCCTCTGCACCCTTTCCAATGCTTCCACATCCTTCCTATAATGCGGCGACCAGAACTGCAAGCAGTACTCCAAATGCGGCCGCACCAGAGTTTTGTACAACTGCAACATGACCTCATGGCTCCGAAACTCAATTCCTTTACCAATAAAAGCTAACACACCGTACGCCTTCTTAACAACCCTCTCAACCTGGGTGGCAACTTTCAGGGATCTATGTACATGGACACCGAGATCTCTCTGCTCACCCACACTACCAAGAATCTTACCATTAGCCCAGTACTCTGTCTTCCTGTTATTCCTTCCAAAATGAATCACCTCACACTTTTCTGCATTAAACTCCATTTGCCACCTGTCAGCCCAGCTCTGCAGCTTATCTATGTCCCTCTGTAACTTGTAACATCCTTCTGCACTGTCCACAACTCCACCGACTTTAGTGTCATCTGCAAATATACTCACCCATCCTTCTACGCCCTCCTCCAGGTCATTTATAAAAATGACAAACAGCAGTGGCCCCAAAACAGATCCTTGTGGTACACCACTAGTAACTGGACACCAGTCTTAACATGTCCCATCAACCACCACCCTTTGTCTTCTTGCAGCTAGCCAATTTCTGATCCAAACTGCTAAATCACCCTGAATCCCATGCCTCCGTATTTTCTGCAATAGCCTACCGTGGGGAACCTTATCAAATGCTTTACTGAAATCCATATACACCACATCAACTGCTTTCCCCTCATCCACCTGTTTGGTCACCTTCTCAAAGAACTCAATAAGGTTTGTGAGGCACGACCTACCCTTCACAAAACCATGTTGACTATCTCTAATCAAATTATTCCTTTCCAGATGATTATACATCCTAACTCTTATAAACCTTTCCAATACTTTGCCCACAACAGAAGTAAGGCTCACTGATCTATAGTTACCGGGGTTGTCTCTACTCCCTTTCTTGAACAAGGGGACAACATTTGCTATCCACCAGTCTTCTGGGACTATTCCTGTAGTCAAAGATGACTTAAAGATCAAAGCCAAAAGCTCAGCAATCTCCTCCCTAGCTTCCCAGAGAATCCTAGGATAAATCCCATCCGGCCCAGGGGACTTATCTATTTTAACACTTTCCAGAATGGCTAACACCTCCTCCTTATGAACCTCAAGCCCTTCTAGACTAGTAGCCTATATCTCAGTATTCTCCTCGACAACATTGTCTTTTTCCTATGTGAATACTGACGAAAAATATTCATTTAGCACCTCCCCTATCTCCTCGGACTCCACACACAACTTCCCACTACTGTCCTTGACTGGCCCTACTCTTATCCTCGTCATTCTTTTATTCCTGACATAACTGTACAAAGCTTTAGGGTTATCTTTGATCCTACCTGCCAAAGACTTCTCGTGTCCCCTCCTGGCTCTTCTTAGCTCTCTCTTTAGATCCTTCCTAGCTAACTTGTAACTCTCGAGCACCCTAACTGAACCTTCATGTCTCATCTTTACATAAGCCTCCTTCTTCCTCTTGACAAGTGTTTCAACTGCTTTAGTAAACCACGGTTCCCTCGCTCGACCACTTCCTCCCTGCCTGACAGGTACATACTTATGGTTGGGGGGGGGGGGGAATGTAATGTGACATGAATCCAAGGTCCCGGTTGAGGCCACACTATGAGTTCACCGGAGGAAGGAGCAGTTCTCCGAAAGCTAGTGATTTGAAACAAACCTGTTGGACTTTAACCTGGTGTTGCAAGACTTCTTACTGTGCTCACCCCAGTCCAACGCCGGCAACTCCACATCATCACAATCCTTCACAGAGCTTGCAGTAACTCATGCAACATCACATGAGATCTGGTACCATTTATGAATGACTTCGGCAAAGGTAAGAAAAATGTTTACACTTCTGAATGATACAAAGTTTTGCTGGAAAGTTGCCAGATAACATTTAAATGGACTGAGTCACTTAGCAGATTGAATAGTGCTTCAGCCAATGTCCTGATGTCATTAATTGTCAGTTCCAGGCTGCCAGGAGCTGAACTAGTGCTAGATGCAAGGAAAGTTTGTGCACCGTGTAGGAGCTATCAATACTCGCCTCAAGGAAAGTAAATGAAAGGTGAGCCATTGCTTCCCCACGACAATTACTTAGATAAAATCGTGCGGCATTGCTTTGCATGAGACAGTAAATATATCTGCAAAAGAAGGAGGAAAAGACTCTGGGCGGACTTTCAACAAATGAATCCTTGCTGCGTGTCGGCACCATGTCTCCTGGTTCAGCTTTTCTAATCTTAGCAATTTCTTTGGGAAACATGGCCAACTCCTGTACAGTGAGGGGTAGAACCCCCCTCTAGCCTCTTTCAGTTCTTGCTAGTTATTTTGATCTTGCCCTATGAGTTGAACATAGTAAAGAATATTGGAAAATTCATCCAACAATCCTCAGTGACAAAACCACTTCCCTCCCAGGATTATTCCTTTAAATGAAGGGAATATGTGGTCCCTTTAGTAGTGATCTTGGAATTTACAGTGCAGAAGAAGGGTATTCGGCCCATATAATCTGCACCAGCCCTTGGAAAGAGCACCCTACTTAAACCCATGCCTCCACCCTATGAAAATGAAATGAAAATCGCTTATTGCTGGCCTGCCTTGGTCTGCTTTCAAAGCCAGCGATTTAGCCCAGTGTGCTAAACAGCCCCTACTATCCCCGTAACCCAGTCACCCCACCTAACGTTTGAACACTAATGGGCGATTTTGCATGGTCAGTCCATCTAACCTGCATATCTTTTGACTATGGGAGGAAACCGTAGCACCCAGAGAAAACTCACACAGACATGGAGAGAAAGTGCAAACTCCACCTAGACAGTCACCCGAGGCCGGAATTGAACCTGGGTCCCTGAAGTTGTGCTAACCAATGTGCGACCGTGCCACCCATTAGAGCAGGGCTAACCAGTACTAAGCAAAAGGTATTATCATGTAAATGTGCTTTGCATCTATTCAATGCAAATATAATGTGGAAAAGGAAGCATGTTACCCACCTGCTGCATTCCTAAGGGGGCAGGATAGCACCTGGACTTGCATGCCATTTCCTCTGGGAAGAGGTAGTTAATGTGTAAAAGAAACCCACCTCCCCATGGGATTCTGCAGATGCCTATAACCTCCTTCTGCACTTACGCTCAGTTTGTCAAACCTGGGAAATGGCACAGACCTGCTCTGCCACCACCTTCCTGGCAGCCTGCACTGGCCAGTCTCCCTAAAAATAAGAGCCATCATTCCATGTTACACTTCCCACTAGAGCACCTTCAGGGTTTTGTCACAAAAAGGGGCAGTTTGACCCTCATTACCCGTTTCCAGGTGTTCTTGTCCAGTACATTTGTCGTTTTCCAGTGAAGATAAGTTTCCCTTTTAAGGTGAATTTTCTTCTGTTGAAAACTGCTGGTTGACCAGATTTTACAGATAGCAGTATGGCAATTTGTAGACTTGACTCGCTACACAAGGTTTCTGTCCATCCAGGACAACTGTAATCCCATAAGACATAGGAGCAGAATTAGGCCACTCGGCCCATCGAGTCTGCTCCGACCCTCATCCATGGCATCTCCAAGTAGCTTTCATTTTTGGATTGGGAAATATAATAACATCAAGAACGCATTTCTCCAATAGAAGCACTTGCGATGAGCAATACCCTGAGTAATCCACAAATATTGACAAAGAATTATGACTGGCATTATCAATCTTACATGGGGATATCTGAATAAGTTTCTTTTCCGCAATTTAACCACTACATTGTGCCTGAACCGGATCCGGGTGCACTGGTGAAATAGTGGGAAAGATAAAAATTGAGATTCGTGCCAGGCACGAAACAGTTTGCAATCTGTCATGGGAGTGTCCCTTTAAGAAAGGTTTTTGCCTTATCACATGGCTTCAGTGATGTAATTTTGTGGGTGGAGCTAAGCTGTGGCTGAGAGGTTTTACTGTCGCTTTCAGTTTTGACTGTTGTGGACTACAGAGAAAATAAGTGTTTTGGCCTGTCTCTCTCTATTTTCATTTTAAAGAGCTGTTCCAGAAATAAAACATTGATTATAGCTACCTGCTTTGGTAACTTAAAAGATATAGTTTGTTTTCTGGAAGGGTTTAAAGCTGCTGGTGAGACAGGGTCAGAATCTCAGGGAAAGCCGGTCTTATTCAAGTGAGAATGCAGAGTGCCGGGCCACGCCCTTAAAAAGGGTTTTGTGGTTTAAGGGATTTTGCTTTTGAATTGGAACAGTTAAGGGGGAATTAATTAAGTGTTTATACATAGATTACTCTAGCTGTGGGGTGTCTTTATGTTTGTAACTGATACAAATTCTAGCTCTGTATTGACCTATATATGTTAACTAAGTTCTTAGAATAAAGTTTACTTTGATTAAAGTGTCTAAGAAGACTGTTGAATTACACCTGAAGGGAAGGCTCTTGTGCTCACCCTAGCCAAATTCAACATAAAGGTTGTAGGTCAGGTGGACTTCATAATATTCTTTGGAGTTTCTAAGCCCTGGCCCATAACAAAATTGGGGGCTCGTGGGATAAAAGTCTATCTTTCGTGATTGTGGTTGGCTAAGGGAAGTTATAGACAGTGAGGGGTGAGCACATTTTTGTTTGCTTTTCAGGCGTGTATTCAAGTTTAAATAGGGAGTGTGTTGTGGACAATGGCTCTTTCAAAGGCTCAGATGTTTTTGGGGGTGGAGAAGGTCAAGCACAGTACCTTACAAACGGAGACTAATAAAAAGCTTTTAGATTTGGCAACAATATTACAGTTAACATTGCCTGACAAAGTACGAGGTACTTGAGGTGGTAGCTGAGCATTTAAAAACGCCTGAGGCACAGTCAGAATCTCTGGAAATGAATTCATTACAGATAAAGCAGCTTGAGCATAAAAAAGAATGAAAGGAGCTTGAATTCGAAATGAAGGAAAAAGAAAGAATAGCCCTCACAGAACAAAAAGAAAAGGAGAGGAAAGGGAAAAAGAATGAATAGCCCGAGCAGAACAAGAAGCAAGAGAAAAGGAGGTACATACTAGGGAAAAGGAAAAGAGGGAGTGGAAAAAGAAAAATAGAGAAACTTTTAACTTCAGAAACTGGCCATGAAACATGAACGTCAGTTAGAATTGACAGGAGTAAAGAGAAACATACAGTCTGAGGATAGTGATGAGGATAGGGAGAAAGAGCAAGAACGTCACAGTCGAAGGTTTGGTGGTGATCTATTTATGTATGTCCAAGCATTACCAAGGTTTGATGAGAAGGAAGTATAAGCCTTTTTCATTTCATTTGAGAAGGTGGCTAAACAAATGAAATGGCCACAGGACATGTGGGTATTACTGATTCAAGCAAAGTTGGTACGTAAAGCTAGTGAAGTGTTTGCATCACTATCAGAAAGGTATCTGGGACGTATGAGGAGGTGAAAAAAATCTATTTTAGGTGCATATGAACTAGTGACTGAAGCTTACAGACAAAGGTTCAGAAATTTAAGGAAAGAACCTGGTGAAACATACATAGAGTTTGAAAGGATCAAATAGAGTAATTTAGATAGATGGATAAGGGCTTTGAAAATAGACCAAACGTATCAAGCTCTTAGTGAAACGATAATTTTGGAGGAGTTAAAAAATTCAATTGCTGGTTTAATGAGAACTCATGTGGAAGAGCAGAGGGTTAAAACTGCGAGATTAGCAGCAGAAATGGCAGATGATTATGAATTAGTTCATAAATCAAAGTTCCGTTTCCAACATCAGTTTCTGAGGGTTAGAAACTGGGGAAAAGAGAAATACTCAAGTAGTAAAGGTAAAGGAGATCTGATGGGCGATAATAAGGATAGTGTACCATAGATTGTAAAAAAAATCCAGGAGGGCGGAAGAAAAATGGAAAGATTCAAAAGTTTTTACTGTAATAAACTAGGCCATGTAAAGTCACAGTGTTGGGGCTTGAAGAAAAGCACTGGGAAGGCTGATGTGGTAAAACGCGATAAGCCAGTGTGGTTTGTTAAAGTGTCAAAGGAAAATCCAATTGAAGCGAAGGAGGTGCAAAAGAATGTACAGCCTGATCAAGAGGTGATTGATAAGAAGGGCCAGATCTCTTTAAAGGATTTACTTGTGGGGGTAAAGTTTACTCATATGTACCAGGAGGAGTAGGTAAATAAATCAGAATTTTAAGAGATACGGGAGCTAGTCAATCTTTAATGGTAAGAGGTGAAGACTTATGTAGTTTAGGAGGAATATTGCCAGAAAAGGTGGTAATATGTGGAGTTCAGGGTAATAAGCCAGTGGAAAATCAAACAACTGAATTGTTGAAGGACGAATATACTGGGATTTTTCCTGATTGTGTAGTAACAAGGAGCGGGATTCTCGACCCCCTGCCGGGTCGGAGAATCGCCGGGGGACAGCATGAATCCCACTCCGACGCCGGCTGCCGAATTCTCCGGTGCTGGTTTTTTGGCGGGGATGCGCCGCGCCGCTCAGGGGCCGTTGGCCCTGTCGATTCTCCAGTCCCTGATGGGCCGAGCGGCTGCCCGCTTTCGGCCAGTCCCGCCGGCATGAATTACACAAGGTCTGTACCGGCGGGACCTGGCTCTGAGGGTGGCCTGCAGAGTCCTCGGCAGGTGGGGGGGGGGGGGGGTCCAGCCCTGGGGGGGGCACAATGGCCCAGCGATCTGCCGGGGGGGCCTGTGCCGTGGGGGCACACCTTCCCTCCACGCCGACCTGTGTAAAGCTCCGCCATGGCCGGTGCGGAGAAGAAACCCCCTGCACTTGCGCAGGAATCACTCCAGCGGTTCTGGGAACATGCTGCCGCTCCTGCGCATACACCAATTCACGCCGGCCGGCGGAGGCCCATCGGCACCGGTTGGCGCGGTGCCAATCACTCCAGCACCGGCCTAGCCGCCAAAGGTGTGGAGCATTCCCCACCTTCCAGGCAGCCCTGCGCCTGAGTGGTTCACGCTACTAGTGTTTTGTGTTTAAACAAAGGAGATTACAAGGGGATGAGAGAAGAACTAGCTAAGGTAGACTGGGAGCTAAGACTTTATGGTGGAACAGTTGAGGAGCAGTGGAGAACCTTCCAAGCGATTTTTCACAGTGCTCAGCAAAGGTTTATACCAACAAAAAGGAAGGACGGTAGAAAGAGGGAAAATCGACCGTGGATATCTAAGGAAATAAGGGAGAGTATCAAATTGAACGAAAAAGCATATAAAGTGGCAAAGATTGCTGGGAGATTAGAGGACTGGGAAATCTTTAGGGGGCAACAGAAAGCTACTAAAAAAGCTATAAAGAAGAGTAAGATAGAGTATGAGAGTAAACTTGCTCAGAATATAAAAACAGACAGTAAAAGTTTTTACAAATATATAAAACAAAAAAGAGTGGCTAAGGTAAATATTGGTCCTTTAGAGGATGAGAAGGGAGTTTTAATAATGGGAAATGAGGAAATGGCTGAGAAACTGAACAGGTTTTTTGGGTCGGTCTTCACAGTGGAAGACACAAATAACATGCCAGCGACTGATAGAAATGAGGCTATGACAGGTGAGGACCTTGAGAAGATTGTTATCACTAAGGAGGTAGTGATGGGCAAGCTAATGGGGCTAAAGGTAGACATGTCTCCTGGCCCTGATGGAATGCATCCCAGAGTGCTAAAAGAGATGGCTAGGGAAATTGCAGATGCACTAGTGATAATTTACCGAAATTCACTAGACTCTGGGGTGGTCCCGGTGGATTGGAAATTAGCAAATGTGACACCACTGTTTAAAAAAGGAGGTAGGCAGAAAGCAGGAAATTATAGGCCAGTGAGCTTAACTTCGGTAGTAGGGAAGATGCTGGAATCTATCATCAAGGAAGAAATAGCGAGGTATCTGGATAGAAATTGTCCCATTGGGCAGACGCAGCATGGGTTCATAAAGGGCAGGTCATGCCTAACTAATTTAGTGGAATTTTTTGAGGACATTACCAGTACAGTAGATAATGGAGCCGATGGATGTGGTATATCTGGATTTCCAGAAAGCCTTTGACAAGGTGCCACACAAAAGGTTGCTGCATAAGATAAAGATGCATGGCATTAAGGGTAAAGTAGTAGCATGGATAGAGGATTGGTTAATTAATAGAAAGCAAAGTGTGGGGATTAATGGGTGTTTCTCTGGTTGGCAATCTGTAGCTAGTGGTGTCCCTCAGGGATCCGTGTTGGGCCCACAATTGTTCACAATTTACATAGATGATTTGGAGTTGGGGACCAAGGGCAATGTGTCCAAGTTTGCAGATGACACTAAGATGAGTGGTAAAGCGAAAAGTGCAGAGGATACTGGAAGTCTGCAGAGGGATTTGGATAGGTTAAGTGAATGGGCTAGGGTCTGGCAGATGGAATACAATGTTGACAAATGTGAGGTTATCCATTTTGGTAGGAATAACAGCAAACGGGATTATTATTTAAACGATAAAATATTAAAGCATGCCGCTGTGCAGAGAGACTTGGGTGTGCTAGTGCATGAGTCACAGAAGGTTGGTTTACAGGTGCAACAGGTGATTAAGAAGGCAAATGGAATTTTGTCCTTCATTGCTAGAGGGATGGAGTTTAAGACTAGGGAGGTTATGTTGCAATTGTATAAGGTGTTAGTGAGGCCACACCTGGAGTATGGTGTTCAGTTTTGGTCTCCTTACTTGAGAAAGGACGTACTGGCACTGGAGGGTGTGCAGAGGAGATTCACTAGGTTAATCCCAGAGCTGAATTGGTTGGATTATGAGGAGAGGTTGAGTAGACTGGGACTGTACTCATTGGAATTTAGAAGGATGAGGGGGGATCTTATAGAAACATTTAAAATTATGAAGGGAATAGATAGGATAGATGCGGGCAAGTTGTTTCCACTGGCGGGTGAAAGCAGAACTAGGGGTGTATAGCCTCAAAATAAGGGGAAGTAGATTTAGGACTGAGTTTAGGAGGAACTTCTTCACCCAAAGGGTTGTGAATCTATGGAATTCCTTGCCCAGTGAAGCAGTTGAGGCTCCTTCATTAAATATTTTTAAGGTAAAGATAGATAGTTTTTTGAAGAATAAAGGGATTAAGGGTTATGGTGTTCGGGCCGGAAAGTGGAGCCGAGTCCACAAAAGATCAGCCATGATCTCATTGAATGGCGGAGCAGGCTCGAGGGGCCAGATGGCCTACTCCTGCTCCTAGTTCTTATGTTCTTATCAGATGGTTGGAAAAGAACAAGAACATGTGGAGGATGAGGTGGATATTTTTAGTTCAAGAACATTGTTGGCGTTACAACAGAAAGGTGGAGACCTGTACATATGCAGGAGGATGAAAACTGGGCAGAAGTTCATCAAGTGGTATTGCTGGTAGGGTAGAGAAAGGAGGTGTTGCGAGTAGCACATGAGGTACCATTAGGAGGTCATTTGGGAGTAAAGAAAACTCAAGCTAAAATACAAAAACATTTTTATTGGCCTGGACTACATAAAGGTGTAGTTAAACTTTGTCGATCATGTCAAGTGATAGGGAAACCTCAAGCAGTGATAAAACCAGCGCCCTTAATACCCATTTCAGCATTTGAGGAACCCTTTACAAGGCTCTTAATTGATTGCGTAGGACCTCGTCCTAAAACAAAAATTAGGAATCAATATCTTTTGACTATAATGGATGTGTCTACTAGGTTTCCAGAGGCCATTCCAGTATGCAGTATTACAGTTAAAAAGATTGTGGAGGAGTTACTTAAATTTTTTACTACATTTAGACTATCCACAGAAAAATAATCAGATCAAGAATCAATTTTTACCTCGAGGTTATTTAAGGGCTGGTTTAGCTCACTTGGCTAAATCGCTGGCTTTTAAAGCAGACCATGCAGGCCAGCAGCACGGTTCGATTCCCGTACCAGCCTCCCTGGACAGGCGCTGGAATGTGGCGACTAGGGGCTTTTCACAGTAACTTCATTGAAGCCTACTCGTGACAATAAGCGATTTTCATTTTTCATTCATTTCAAGGAGGTTATGGATAACTTAAGAGTAAAACAATTTAAATCAACTGCGTACCATCCAGAATTGCAGGGAGCGTTAGAAAAGTGGCGTCAGACATTAAAGACAACGTTGAGGGCTTATTGTCAAGATTACCCAGAGGATTGGGATAATGGAATTCCATTCGTATTGTTTGCAAAAGGAAATTGAGTGAGGTGAATTATTTGGTAAGAACGCCAGACAGCAGGAAAGCTCACCGAGTGTGTCATGTGAACATGCTTAAAAGGTATTTTGAAAGGGAAGAAGAGAAAAAGAAGGAGGTTTTGGTAATTCTGACTCAAAGTGAAGAACCAAATCCAGATGACTTAAAAACAGATATCTTTAAAACAGAGATGAGGAGGAATTTCTTCAGCCAGAGTGGTGAATCTGTGGAACTCTTTGCCGCAGAAGGTTGTGGAGGCCAGATCACTGAATGTCTTTAAGACAGAGATAGATATGTCTTTTTTTTTAAGTATTTTTATTAAGGTTTTGCAAAATTTTTCATAATAAAACAGCAGTAACAATAATAACAAAACAAACTAGAGTGAACATTAACATAGTGAAAAAAGAGAATATACAATAACAATTAAATAGTCATTACCCCCACACCATCCCAATGAAGCACTCACCCCCCCCCCAACCCCACCCCCTCCCCACGTATTGCTGCTGCTGCTGACATTTTAATTTTTCCCAAGAAATTTGACGAACGGCTGCCACCTCAGAGAGAACACTAGCGTAGACCCTCTTAAGGCAAACTTTATTTTCGCGAGGCTGAGAAACCCAGCCATGTCATTAATCCAAGTCTCTACACTTGGGGGCTTCGAGTCCCTCCACATTAATAAAATCAAAATCCGCCTCCAGGCTATTAGGGATACAAAGGCCAAGACGTCGGCCTCTTTCGCCCCTTGAACTCCCGGGTCTTCTGACACTCCAAAGATCGCTATCTCTGGATTCGGCACCACCCGTGTGTTAAGCACCTTGGACATTGCCCTCACGAACCCTTACCAGAACTCTCTAAGCTCTGGGCATGCCCAAAACATGTGGACATGGTTTAAAGGGCTGCCCTTGTACCTCATACAACTGTCTTTTACCCCAAAAAACTTGCTCATTCTCGCTGCCGTCATGTGTGCCCGGTGGATCACCTTAAATTGAATTAGACTGAGCCTGGCACATGATGAGGAGGAATTAACCCTGCCCAGGACCTCTGCCCACAGACCCGCTTCCAACTCCTCACCTAGCTCCTCCTCGCACTTGCCCTTGAGCCCCTCCACCGGGGTTTCCTCCGCCTCCTGTAGTTCCTGGTAAATATCGACATCTTTGATAGATAGGTTCTTGATTAATAAGGGGATCAGGGGTTATGGGAGAAGGCAGGAGAATGGTGATGAGAAAAATATCAGCCATGATTGAATGGCGGAGCAGACTTGATGGGCCGAGTGGCCTAATTCTGCTCCTATGTCTTATTGTCTTATGGCCTCTGAATTTGACATTCCTCAAATTAAATTGGATAACAAGGATGTTCTTAAAAAAATGGGATAAATTATTGAGTTCCCTTCCAGAGGAAAAATGACCTGAAAGAGGTATTAATATCACATGGGCAAATTTGTGGAAATAAGTTGGGAAGTACTAAAATGGTTATACATGATGTAGATGCGGGTAATGCTGTTCCAATTAAACAACATCCATCTAGACTTAGCACTCGAAATTTGGCACAGGTTCAAAAAGAAATTGAACGTATGCTTAAAAATGGCATAATTGAAGTGGGTTGGAGCCAATGGAGCTCATCCATAGTGATGGTACTGAAACCGGACTGTACCCAACGACTGTGTGTGGACTGTAGAAAGCTTAATGCAGTTACAAGAACAGACTCTTCTCCTATCTTACGGTTGGAGGACTGCATTGAGAAGGTGAATCAGCTTTTATGTCCAAACTGGATTTACTTAAAGGTCACTGGCAGGTACCATTATCCGAAAGGGCGAAGGAGATTTCAGCTCCTGTGATTCCAAATGGTATATACCAATTCAAAGCTATGCCATTTGGCTTGAAAAATGCCCCAGCCACATTTCAACAGTTAATGAACAAAGTCATTCCAGTATTACCCAATTGTGCGGTGTACATAGACGATCTGGTCATGTTTAATCAGACATGGAAAGAACATTTGAAGCATCTGCTGGAGTTATGAGATCGACTTCAGGAGGCGGTTTGGTGGTAAACCTCGCCCAAAGTGAATTTGGAAAAGTCATGTTCTTTGGCCATACAATTGGACATGGACAAATGATTCCTCGGGATGTGAAAATAAATGTTATTGGGGAGTTTCCAATACCCTCGACATGAAGGGAAATAATGAGATTTCTTGACATGAGTGGTTTATACCTTTAAATTTCTGCCGAACTTTAGCACCATGGTTACTCCACTGACGGACTTGCTGAAGAAGCGTAGCAAATTTCAATGGATGGCAGAGTGTTGAAAGGCATTTGATGGCCTGAAGGCTGTATTAACCACTGTTCCTGTGTTGGCCACCCCAAATTACACAAACTATTCAAGGTGGCTATCGATGTGAGTTAAGTGAGTGCAGGTGCTGTGCTCTTGCAAGAAGACGATGAAGGAATAGAGCGGCCTATTGGGTATTTTTCCAAAAACTTTAATGATCACGAGAGGAAATATTTAACAATTGAAAGAGAGACTTTAAAGCTTGGTGCTGGCTTTGTGGAATTTTTACATTTATGTTACCAGCAATTCGTCTGACACAATTATATATACTGATCATAATCCAGTGAGGTTTTGGGAGAAATTCAAGAATAAAAATGCCAGACTGTTTCGATGGAGTTTATTATTACAGACATTTAATTTAAAACTTATACCTATGGCAGGATGAGAAAACGTGATAGTCGATGCTTTGTCACGAATGAGATGCAGAGAAGCATGTTCGATAGTGGAAGACGAAGAACTAAAATGGACTGTATTATTGTACATGTTTGCCTGTTTGGATGTTTTAAAATGTATGCATGTTTATTGTAGTGTTAGGAATGGGCAAGTGAAAAGGTGAAAAATGAAACCACCTTTGAAGTTGATGGTTTATTTTGTTTTGGGGGGGTGTCATGGGAGTGTCCCTTTAAGAAAGGTTTTTGTCTTATCACATGGCTTCAGTGATGTCATTTTGTGGGTGGAGTTGAGCTGTGGCTGTGAGGTTTTCCTTTCGCTTTCAGTTTTGACTGCTGTGGACTACGGACAGCGAGAATAAGTGTTTTGGCCTGTCTCTCTCTATTCTCATTTTAAAGAGTTGTTCCAGAAAAAAAAAACATAGATAATAGCTGTCTGCTTTGATAACTTAAAAGATATGGTTTGCTTTACAGAAGGGTTTAAACTTGCTGGTGAGATGGGGTCAGAATCTCAGGGAAAGTTATTTCTTATTCAAATGTGAATGCAGAGTGCTGCGCCACGCCCTTTAAAAGAGTTTTTGGTACATGGGATTTTGTTTTTGAATTGGATCAGTTAAGGGGGAATTCATTAAGTGTTATACATACTGTAGTTATGGGGTATCTTTATGTTTGTGATTGATAAAAATTCTTGCTGTGTGTTTACCTATATATGTTAACTAATTCTTAGAATAAAGCTTATTTTGATTAAAGGTCTAGGAAGACTGTTCATTTTCACAAAATAAAACAGACGGTATCACCCCTCGCAAGTTCCTCAACAGAAACAGAGGATAAGCCTGAGAATGTGTTATCATGTCCAGAACTTTGTCACAGAAATGATCCGTCCATCAATGTGTTACTAGTTTCACATTTCAGTGCCATTCTCCATCCAGGAGCCACAGCTGTGCGGGACTTCCCACATGGCCCAATCTCGCATCAGTAAGTGCCCTTCGTTAACAGGAAGGGGTTCCATTCCCTTAACATTCAACTCATGTGTGACCACCATCTCTGGATCATGCACGTGTGTGCACGCTTCCTATCAGCTACATCTGGGACACTCGGCATCACCCTGGCAGATTTGAGGACCACTCCAGGATGTCGGGTTGACTCTTGGAGGATAAGAGATACTCGCTGAGGTCCTGGCTAATGTCGCCAATAAGGAGGCCGGAGACCAAGATGGAGATCCGATTTAACGAGGCCCATATTGCCACCCATGCTTTCATGGAGTGATGCATTGAGCTCAAAATGCAGTTCTGATGCCTGGACCACTCTGGTAGTGCCCTGCAATACAGCCCCCAGAGGGTCTCCCGCTTTGTGGTGGTCTGCTGTTCAGTCCACAACCTGACACAGCGGTGGGGCGACATGCTAGAGGAAGAGGGTCATACCACCTCGGCTGAGGAGGAGGAGGTGGCAGACTTTGAGGAGATAGAGGATGAGCCTGGCGAGGACCCTCAGGAGGAGCCGGAGGATGGAGGTCAAGCAGTGGCAAGAGTTTGGCTTGCCCAGAGGAGCAGGAAGGCCCTTATCCTCATCTGATTCTTATAGAACGAGGCTTTGTCCATCAGCTCACCCCTCCCCCCCATTCCCCTCCTTACCACCAAATCACCCCTCTTCCATTTCCCTCCTTCCCACCCATTTACCCATATTTCCCTCCTTCCCATCCCATCCCCATATTTCTTTCCACTTCGCCCATTTCCCCATATTCCCCCCCCCCCCGACTGCCATGTTCTAGCCTCCAAGGGTCTGTGTAACATCATCCCATGGCGATGGGCCTGTGTCGGCACTGTCAGTGGGTTAATATACAAGACAGGAGAGTGATGATAACTCACAGTGAAGTTAGCTGTGATGCTCCTCCGTTTATGCCGAAGTCTTATGCCTGTCTTTCTGCTGACAGCATGCTCACATCCATCCTCTGAACCGGGTCTACATCGGAGGCATTTGATTTTGAACCATTGAAATGAAAAATGAAAATCGTTTATTGTCACGAGTAGGCTTCAATGAAGTTACTGTGAAAAGCCCCTAGTCGCCACATTCCGGCGCCTGTCCGGGGAGGCTGGTACGCCCAGCGTGGCGGGTTGCAGGCAGGTCTGCTGTGAAAATTAAATGTTAAATCACATCCTATATGTTTACTGTAACCAACTATTAGGTTAGTTCCATGTTCCCTGGGGCAGAATCATATAGCTGTGAATGACAGTACAAGCTGAGTACAGTGATTCACCTCTTACATTCTGTCTCAGTAACTATTCATGGCCAGACAGTTCTGAATGCTGCTGAGAGTGATGGCTCATTTGGGGAGTGCTGCCAGAGCCACGTTTTCACATCATGGGTATAGCTCAGCTGGTGGGTGGAGGTTGGTGTGTGTGTACATGTGTCTGTGTGTGTGCGTGCGTGTGTGTGCCTGTGTGTGTGTGTGTGAGACAGGAGCGGTGTGGGAGGAATATTAGGAAAGCAATAACGATAGAGAATTCTATAGTTGGGGGACAGACAGGCATTTGAATGAAATGAAATGAAAATCGCTTGTCACAAGTAGACTTCAAATGACGTTACTGTGAAAAGCCCCTAGTCGCCACATTCCGGCGCCTGTTCAGGGAGGCTGGTAAGGGAATTTAACCGTGCTGCTAGCCTGCCTTGGTCTGCTTTCAAAGCCAGCAATTTAGCCCTGTGCTAAACCAGCCTCTTTCCTGTGGCCATAGATGTGAATCCAGGGTGGTATGTTGTCTCCTATGTGCCAGGGTCAAGGATATCACTGAGTGGTGGCCAGCCGGTGCTGTCTGGGTCGAAGTAGCAGTGGCAGTGAGTGCCAGGGGTGTGACCAGGAGGACTGGCCTCCAGTGCCGTAAAAAGGTCAATGACCTACATCAGACAGCACATGTATTGACACCAATGCCCCCCCCCACCACCCCCGAGACCTTTCCACCCCCACATGAACATCCACCCTCCAACTCTCCATGCGACCTCAACCCTCCCTCCATCCTCCTCTCCCTTCAATCCCCCCAACCCTTCCTTCTCACACCCCACCTCCCACCACTGCAAACCATGCGAGTGGCTAACGATGCCCTCTCTACGTCTCCTCAGGAAAAGCTCTCCTATAAACGTCGGGAGAGGGCCCAGACAAGAGGTGGAGTGCCGGACATCCTAACGTCCTTCAAGGAATGGGTCCTGGAGGTGACTGGGATGGCCAAGCACAGAGCAGTCACCAACGTGGAGGTTGGCAGATGCCGCAGAGGTGAGAAACCACCGGGCCCCATACTGAGGACCTGTCACACATGAGTTGTTATTGCCTTACTGACTGACTCGTTCCTCCCACTGACCACATGTCCATTCTCCTGCAGGTCCTCCAGCCGATGGCACCGGCTCATCCCAGACAAAAGAAGGAGTGGGAGGAAGATGAAGCAGAAAAGGTGGGCACATGGCGGACGTCATGTTGATGATTCAAGTGAGGGTGAGACTGACTATAGAAAGTTCAGAAGGACTGTAAAAAATGAAATGAGAGAGGCAAAGAGACAATATGAGATGAAATTAGAACGTAACATGAAGGAGAATCCAAAAGTCTTCTATTGGCAAATAAATAATTAGAGTGGTAAAAGGGTGAAAGAAGAGCGAAAGGTCAGAGAGGCAGAGGTTGGCGGATGCCATCTTAGAGGTGGATCATCAATACTCGGATTAATCAGACACCAGAGTTGCTGGCAAGTAGGACGAAGCGACAGTTGGAGTTTGGGCTTCTATCCATGGGCAGGGTGGTGCGCTTTATGCGAGCTTTGCGAGGGCCCATCAGCTGAGGCAACAGGCGGCCTCTCGGGAAATAGTGCAAATCGGGGATGGTGGATAGACTGGTCTCCACCCCGACCAAGGTTAATCGGGCGTTTGAAGTGTTTTATCAGAACCTATATGAGTCGGAGGCCCTGGAGAATTAGTCCTCAGTGTCTGAATTTTTAGATGGTTTGGCCTTCCCGCGAGTGGAGCAAGAGAGGAGGGAGCAATTGGAATCTCCTCTGACTCTGGCGGAAATGAAGGAGGGTATGGGTTTGAGTCAGGGAAGGCGCCGGGACTGGACAGTTTCCCGATTGAATTTTATAAACAGTTTGCCAGGTTTCTGGCCCCAGTGCTGCTTGAAATGTTTGAGGACTCTCTGACTCGAGGGTGATTGCCAGCCTTTTTGCTGCAGGCGACCATCTCCTTGATATTGGAGAAGGATAAAGACCGGGTGGAGTGTGGGTTGTACCACCCCATCTCTTTGTTGAAAGACATGCAAAGTTGCTAGCAAAGGTATTGGCAAGGCATGTGGTGTCCTGCCTCCCAGGGATCATTTAAGAGGAGCAGATGGGATTTATCAAGGGGAGACAACTGTCAGCCAATGTCCAGAGACTGCACAAAGTGGTTCTGCCCCCTTCTCCATCCCTGAAACCAGAGAAGGCATTTGAGGTCTTGAGCAGGTTTGGCTTTTTACCTAGGTTTATATCCTGGATCCCGCTTTTGTATAGAGCCGCCACTTTGAGAGTCCATACAAATGATTGTCACTCGAAATACTTCCAACTGGGAAGAGGCATGAGTCAGGGATATCCATTGTCTCCTCTGTTTGCTCGCGCTATTGAGCCTCTGGCTATTGCACTGAGGTCATCCACAAAGTGGAGGGGAATAAATAGAGAGGGGAGGGTGCATAGGGTATCCAGACAACCTGTTACTGTATGTAACGGACACTCTCTTCAGTGCAGATGAGATGATGGAACGGCTTGAAAGGTTTGGCTCCTTTTTTGGGGGTACAGATTGAACCAAGGTAAAAGCAAATGTTTTCCGGTGAATCCCCCAGGAAATGGAGCCAACCTGAGGAAGTTGCCTTTTTGCCTGGCCAGGCCCAACTTTCGTTATCTGGGAGTCCCGGTGGCCATGACTGGGCCTCGTTTCAGAAGCTAAATTGTGGCGTATGGTTTGAGCGGCAAAGAGGGACTGAAGAGATGGGATAGCCTCCTGCTGACTTTGGCTGGAAGGATCGAATCAATTTCTGTTTCAGTGCCTTCCAGTTTTCCTTTGGAAGTGTATTTTTACAAAAGTCAATAAGATGATCTTGTCTTTTATTTGAGTGGTTAGGACCCTGCTGATCCGTCGGGAGTTTTGAGGGCATTGGATATGGCTCCCTTCTGTTTTTCCCAATGAAATGGACTGTCAATCCGGTGGTGGTTGCAACCTTGAAAATATGGGGACAATTTAGATGGCCCTTCAAACTGGATGTTATGTCAATGTTGGCCCCAATCTGTGGAAACATCGTATTGGGCTTCGTATTGGGTTTGGATTTGTCCTTCGGGGCTTAGAAGGAGGAGGGGCTGGAGAGGCTTAGTGATCTGTTTGTTGATGGTAAGTTCCTGAGTTTTGAAGAGTGACTGTGGAAATGAAAGTTTTCAAGAGCTAACCAGTTTCGATATTACCAGCTCTGAAACTTTGCATGCATGGAGATTGCTTCTTTCCCTTTGGTCCCCCCTCCCTTGGTGATGGATGAAGCTCTTTCAACAACAAGCGTAGGGGAGGGAGCGGTGTCGGAGATCCATGGTTGGCTGATGACAATGGATCAGGTCCTGTTGGATGAAATTAAAAGAAAGTGGGAGGAGAAGTTGCGCCAGGAACATGAGGATGGGGAGTGGACGAGACTCTATATAGAGTCAACTCTACCTCTTTGAGCGCTGGGCTCAGTCTGATACAATTCAAGGTGGTGTATAGGGCGCATTTAACCAGGGCCCAAATCAGTGCCTTTTTGCGGATGTAGGGGATAGATGCGAGCAGTGTTCTGGGGGCCCTGCCTATCACACACACATGTTCTGGTCCTGCCCTGGGCTCATGCACTGTTGGAATTTCCTCTTCAGCACCATGTTGGGAATTCTTGGGATTGACTTGCAGCTATGCTCTTTGGTGGCTATTTTTAGAATCTCAAACTTGCCAGAGTTACAGACAGGGGCAAAGGTAGATGCTCTTGCCTTTACCTCCTTGATAGCCAAATCTTGTTTGGCTGGAGCTCCTCATCCTCGACCAGTGCAGCAGCCTAGCTCAGCGATCTGATGGAATTTTTACACTTAGAAAAAATTAAAGTAATTAATGAGAGGGTCGGCTGAAAGGTTCTACCTCCGATGGCAGCCGTTTATTTCCTTTTTTAGAGAATTGGTCGCCATCAGACACTGGGAGGGGGTGGGGGGGGGGGCAGGGGGGGAGGAGGGCATCGGGGATTGGTTGTTTCTTTTGAGTTTGTGGGTGGGTGGACAAAAAGGTTGGAATACTGTTGTACATAAATGGTTGAATTGATGTTATTCTTTTTTAAAAATAAATTTAGAGTACCTAATTCACTTTTTCCAATTGAGGGGCAATTTAGCGTGGCCAATCCACTTACCCTGCACATCTTTGGGTTGTGGGGGTGAAACCCACGCAAACGAATTGGTGTTATTCTGAAAAATTGTTCACCAAATTATTTTTTTAAACTGAAATGGGGGGGGGGGGGGGGGGGGGTGGTTGTGCGGCCATATATTAAATATATTTTTTGTATATTGTATGAATCTGGTTGAATATTTTGTATGTTTGCAAACTGAAAATTTTAACTAAAATATTTTTTTCAAAAAAAAGTGAGGCTGGTTAGGGACAAAATAAGATCCAGGTATGGAGGCAGAGGTATTAAATAAGTACTTTACATCTGATTCTACCAAAAAAATGATGCTGCCAAAGTTATAGTGAAGGAGGTAATTAAGAAACAGGTTAGATTAAGAGGAGGTATTAGAAAGGCTGAATGTACTTAAACTGGTTAATTCACCAGGACGGAATGGGATGCAGTAGGAGGACTGAAGTAAGGGTGGAAATTGCAGTGACACTGGCCATATTGTTCTGGAAAGGTTTCACCAGAAAAGGATCGCTGCCTCCATGGGGTTGGCTTCACAAAGTCTCCTCGTGGGATAAATGGACAAGGCACGACACTTCCGCTTACCTTAGCGCAGAACCAGTGCGCACGCTACAACACTGCAAGCTACACTCCAAACTCGAGTCCAAAGAGGAATTTTACTCCAGCATCGAACAATCCTTCGCCCGAGTTCCAACAGGCGACAAGCTGATCCTTCTTGGCGACTTCAGCGCTAGAGTTGTAAAGAACACGGAACTCTGAGGACGTGTAATCAGCAGAGAATGAGTAGGGAAATCTAACAACAGTATCCTGCTCCTGACAAAATGCCGAGAACATGGTCTTGTCATAACGAACACTTTGTCTGTCAGAGAGACAAGTACAAAGTCTCATGGCAACACCCTCACTCCAATCATTGGCACCTGCTCGACTACATCATCTTCCAAGAGAGAGTCCGCTATGATAGTGTTATGTATCGCCAGCGCCATTACGGGAGCCGATGACTGCAGGATGGTCCACTTTCTAATCCAGTCTGTGATCAACATCAGTGCAGCCTCAAAGCAGCGATGGCAACAGAAACACAGGAAAATCAACACTGAAGCACTCAAAGACCCTGAGTCGAATCGGTCAGCACCTCACTGCCAACGTGACGAAGACTGGTGACCCAGCGACACAGAGTGTCCACAGCGCCTGATCTGCTCTCAAGGCCTCCAAATCTCCACCTGCGATGCTTGGTCACTCAACAGGAAACACCAAGACTGGAAATGATCCTCAATGACAAGGTACTACCTAAGAAGAAACTTCCAATCTCCTTAGATATGTTCCAGAGGACAGGAAAATTGTTCAAAAAAAGAATGTAAAGATAAGCCCAGAAATACAGGCCGGGCAAGTTAAACTTGATCACTACATAGAATTTACAGTGCAGAAGGAGGCCATTCAGCCCATCGAGTCTGCACCGGCTCTTGGAAAGAGCACCCCACCCAAGGTCAACACCTCCACCCTATCCCCATAACCCAGTAACCCCACCCAACACTAAGGGCAATTTTGGACACTAAGGGCAATTTATCATGGCCAATCTACCTAACCTGCGCATCTTTGGATTGGATGAAAAGCATTGACAAATGATAATCTGGGACAAAATTAAGTCACCTGGACAAATGTAGATTAGTTAAGGAAAGCCAGCTTTGATTTGATAAAGGTAAATCATTCTTTTTTTGAATATAAATTTAGAGTACCCAATTCATTTTTTCCAATTAAGGGGCAATTTAGTGTGGCCAATCCACCTACCCTGCACATTTTTTGGGTTGTGGGGGCGAAACCCACGCAAACACAGGAAGAATGTGCAAACTCCACCAGGTAAATCATTCTTAACAATCTTTATTGAAGAGGGTTGTTGAGGATGAGTGGTGTATATAGACTTCCCAAAAACATTTGAGAAATTACCACTAAACATGCTTTTTTGCAGAGTTGCCCATTTTGCCCATGGGGTAAAAGGGATTGCGGCGGCATGGATCCAAAATTGGCTGTGACAGGAATCAGAGAGAAGTGGTGAATTATTATTTTTTTGCACTGGAGAAAGGTATACAATGATGTTTCCTTAGGGTTAGTACTAGGATACTGCTTTTCTTAATAATATATTAACAACTTAAACTTGGGTGCACAGGGTGCAATTTCAAATTTGCAGATGGTACAAAATTTGGAAACATTGTGAACTGTGAGTAGGATAGTGATAGATTTGATATGTGTTCAAAATCATGAGTCGTCTAGACAGAGTAGATAGAGACGAAAGGGAAAATGCTGGAAAATCTCAGCCAAGTCTGGCAGCATCTGTAGGGAGAGAAAAGAGCAAACCTTTCGAGTCTGATGACTCTTTGTCAAAGCTGTAGATAGAGTAGAGAGAGAAAATGTTTCTGTTGGTGGAAGGGGTGAGAACCAGCAGATTTAAGGGATTGGGAAAAAGAACCAGAGGGGACACGAGGAACAGAGCTTTCCTGCAACAAAGCGGTTAGGATTTGCAGGATATTTCCCTAAAGTGTGGTAGAGGCTGTTAATTGAGGTATTCAAAAGGGCATTGGATAAGCAGCTGAAAAGAAAAAAAACATACAGAGCTAGGGAAAAGAAAGGGTGGGGGTAGTGGGACGAGTTGAGTTGTTCTCGCAGAGTACTCGCACAAACATAATGGGTCGATAGCCTCCTTCTGTGCTGTAACTAATCTTTGATTTTCACAACGCAATTGTTACAATAGTTAAACCCAATACTTACTTGACCTGGCTGGCATTTTTAAATTCTTTGAATATCACTTTCTAGATCAAGGTGTTAGTTTGGCGACGCAATCCAATTTAGCTATGCCCAATTCCTGCATCCAGGAAAGGTGTTTCCCTCTCACTTTTGTAATGCTGTAGCAGTATCAGTCTTAATTACAGCAATACCTCAATTCACCCAGCAATTAACACTTAAATGTGTGCTGTATATTCTTCAGTTTAATTTGTTTATCTATTCCTATAATTTTGGTAGTAGCTATTGGCACTGGATGATAATGTCAACTGCAATTGTAAGCCAGTATTAAGCTACTGAAGGAAGGTTCATCATCCAATTTTCGTATTGCAGCTACATGCACCCAAAACTTAAAGAAGAGATTAATTTACAATTTGGCTTTCTCCCAACTCTTTTTTTGTTTGTATTCGCGTAGAATTGCAATTTCCATGAAGTGGACCTGCATCCCTTATGATCTTAGGTATATCATGAACAGAGGAGCATGCATGGGTTAATATTGCACAGAAGAAATAGCAGCATGGTATTAGCAAATATCGATTTATGTACTGATGCACTATCAATCACGCAAAGACGAGAGTAGGATGTAATCGAGGCTTTATTAAACTGAGATGTGTGGCCTCCTACAGCAGCTGACGAAATGGCTGCTGTATGGGGAGCACACATATTTATACTCCGCCACTGGGCGGAGCCAGCAGGCAGGGATCTACCCCCGTACCTGTAGTACAGGGGCCTTACCGTAAAGCACCTATATCAACATCCTCTATACAGTATACAATATATACATTATCATAGAATTTACAATGCACAAGGAGGCCATTTGGCCCATCGAGTCTGCACCGGCTCTACACCTCCACCCTATCCCCATAACCCAGAAACCCCACCCAACACTAAGGGCAATTTTGGACACTAAGGACAATTTATCATGGCCAATCCACCTAACCTGCACATCTTTGGACTGTGGGAGGAAACCGGAGCACCCAGAGGAAACCCACACACACACACAGGGAGGATGTGCAGATTCCGCACAGACAGTGACCCAAGCCGGAATCGAACCTGGGACCCTGGAGCTGTGAAGCAATTGCGCTATCCACAATGCTACCGTGCTGCCCCACATCAGTGGTGACTACCACATTCACCCCCTGTTAAAAAAAATGAGTCCGGCAGGGGTGGTAGAGAACTATATACAGGAAATTGTGTTTTAAAAGTACAGATAACATTACAAATTCAGGAGGTCCGGTGCCCTATCCCGAGGTACATGTGCCAGCGCACAAGTGGACCGACTCCGGAACCTGCACGACAACCTCTGTCACCCAGGGGTCACACGTTTTTACCATTTCATCAAGGCCCGCAACCTGCCCTACTCCATCGTGGAAGACAGGGCTGTCACCAGAGACTGCCAGGTCTGCGTGGAGTGTAAACTGCACTTCTACCGGACAGACCATGCGCACCTGGTGAAGACCTCCCACTCCTTTGAACGCCTCAGCATGTACTTCAAAGGGCTCCTCCCCTCCACCAACCGAAACACATACTTCCTCAGTGTGGTCGATGAATATTCCCGATTCCCCTTTGCCGTCCCATGCCCCGACATGACCTCTGCCACCGTCATCAAAGCCCTCAACACCACCTTCGCTCTGTTCGATTTCCCCGCCTACGTCCACAGCAACAGGGATCCTGATTCATGAGCGATGAGCTGCGCCAGTACCTGCTCAACAGGGGCATTGCCTTGAGCAGGACGACCAGCTACAACCCCAGGGGAAACAGGCAAGTAGAGAGGGAGAATGGGATGGTCTGGAGGGCCGTCCAGCTGGCCCTACGGTCCAGACATCTCCTGGCCTCCCGCTGGCAGGAGGTCCTCCCTGACCCATTTCACTCCATTCGGTCACTCCTGTGCACCGCGACTAATGAAACCCCCTATGAACGTCTCTTTGCCTTCCCTAGTAAGTCCACCTCCGGGGTTTCACTCCCGACATGGCTGGCAGCTCCAAGACCCGTTCTCCTCCGTAGACACGATCGACTCCACAAGGCGGACCCGTTGGTTGAGAGGGTACAGCTACCTCACGCCAACACGCAGTACGCTTACGTAGTGTACTCCAACGGCCGCCAAGACACAGTCTCCCTCAGGGACCTGGCACCAGCTGGTGTCTCCCCCCCCCCCCCCACCACCCCAACCCAGCGCCACCCTCCCTTCCCCCGGCGCACCCCACCGCAGCCCCCGCTCCGGGACAATCCGACCTCCCCTTGCCCACACCCGGGGCTGGAGAGGATTTTGACACGCTCCCGGAGTCACCGAAGACCAAGCCGCCGCCGGAGTCGCCACCAGCACTACGGCACTCTCGACGACAGATCAAGGCACCGGACAGTTTTCCTGGTGCAAAAGAGCACCGTTTTCACGCCGGCATGGTGACTTAGTCTCCCAAATGGAGAATCCAGCCCGATAGCTATGCCATCCATATGCAACTAACACTCCATTGACAAACAAATAAGTCATCAAATTGTGATGGCCTAATAGCTTGTCAAACAAGGTTGTCCTGAATAACAATGGATATTGAGTGGATCACCTGACTGAACTGGGGATCCTGTATATTTCTACTGAATTGGGAAAGATTTAAAAAAAAAATTTTAGAGTACCCAATTCATTTTTTCCAATTAAGGGGCAATGTAGCGTAGCCAATCCACCTACCCTGCACATCTTTGTGTTGTGGGGGTGAAACCCACGCAAACACAGGGAGAATGTGCAAAATCCACATGGACAGTGACCCAGAGCCGAGATCGAACCTGGGACCTCGGCGCCGTGAGGCAGCAGGGCTAACCCACTGCGCTACCGTGCTGCCCTTGAATTGGGAAAGATGACTCAGGCTGTGGGCGTATCCATTTGACTCTGCTGCTAGCAGTCTTTTCCCTCAGTTTGTTTAACCCCTAAATTGCCTGCCACAGCTTGGACCTCATTTCTGGACCCATATCTGATATCTCCCTATCATGACAGAATGCTCTGATCTGCCTACCCTTGCAAAGAGCGTATGACATGTATTCCAGTGTGAATGCGTGTCTAATTCACTTGTCTCTCAGTCCGGAAGAAACAATCTCGAACACGTCCGTACTTCAGAATATTCTTTATTGCTATCGGGGCCGCTCTCTAGGAATTCCAAAGAAACACCTCTGAGAGTGCCAAAGTCTTGCTCAAAGCACCCCTCTTTTATATGTTTTTTTAAGGGGTTGTCTCTGACATTCACTTAAGCTTGCCCGCACTTCAAAGCATAGTTTGGTTATTACAATAGTTCCAGTACATGATTTTACAGACTTTGAGGTTATCTATTGGCACATGATAAGGTAGCAGTTTTAGCTTAATTAATAAATGTTAGCTATAGTTGCAAGCGGCTCCCATATTTCATATCTCGTCATCCGGCCATGCGCCTTGTTTCTCAAGGCTGTTTGGCTTATAGTCATGAGTCGGCTCACGACTTCAAATATCACTCCCTTCTCTGAGCATCCTTCAATGGCTTCAATAACACATTCCTTTACTCTGAGCAAATTAATTCTCCTTCAATGGCTTCAATAACACATTCTTCTAATTTGTGATTTTCCACTAATGTATCCCGGTCATTCTGGCTCTTTCTGGCTATTAACCCTTGCTTCACATTCTCACCAGTACCACAAGAAATCATCATGGCATTAATTTGTTTAGGCACATTGCCACTCTCAGTGAAGCAGATCAGGAACTGGAGCAATCAAGACCCACTTCTCTCCAAAGTGAGAGACAAAATATTTATAGGATGGGTAAATGAGCCAGTTTCCAAGGAAATCCAGCCATTCTTTCCCCTCAACAATGAATTGAGTTGTCAGGATGGCATCAGACTCTTGCTCCCGTACCAGGCAGAGAGCTGTGCCTAACTGAATTACACAGCACTCGTCCTGGCATCTTTTAGTAAACCACAAACAAGTCCAAACTGAGATGGTCAAAAGAAAACTTGGTTTATTGCATGCAATTATATTTACAATATACATCAGATCCCAGCCTGATCTGTCCTATCGGTTCCATACCAGGCCGACTTTATACAGGTCTCAATCATGAGACCTTAACTGGGGAGTCATGTTCGGCGAAACAGCGAAAGACCGCTTGCTCCAACCCTGTAGGTCTCATGGAGATTATAGCATCCTTCCCTCCCCAAGTGCGAAGACTCTTCTGATGAATGCAGAGTAGGAGGGCACCGGACTCCTTTCGCTCTTTGTTGTGCTTGCTGCACTCGCGGGGCTTGACTTGCCGGTGTATATCTGGACGGTGAACGCCACTTCCGTGCAGATCGCTGTGGTGGATGTACTGTCTGAGGCTGCTGCACTGCTTTTACTGACATAACTCAGTCCTATGTAAAAAAAGGAATTCAAAATGCTCTCACAGTGAACTGTACACACGAGCAGTGAGAGAGGTCACATCTGGAGTGAGGCACAGCCAGAGTGAGTTTTAAACTTGAGAGTTTGAAGCAGAGTGGGAATTTGGTGATTTTGGTGCAGAACAAGAAGAGGTGCACTTTGCTTTTCTCCTTGCTTTATAACTTTGTCCTTTCCCTGCTATAGCTGAGGCCCTCGGGGAGTGAACCGATTGGTATATAATGGGTAAGAATCGTAGAATTTCCAGTGCTGAATGAGGCTATTCGGCCCATCGAGTCTGCACCGGCCTTTGGAAAGAGAACCCTACACATGCCCACTCTTCCACCCTAACCCCACAACCCCGCTTAACCTTTTATTGACACTAAGGGCAATTTAGCGTGGCCAATGGACTGTGGGAGGAAACAGGAGCACCCGGAGGAAACCCACGCAGACACGGGGAGAACGTGCAGACACCGCAAAGACAGTGACCCAAGCCGGGAATCGAACCTGGGACCCTGGAGCTGTGAAGTAACTGTGCTAACCACTGTGCTGCCGTGCTTCCCCATGGTCAGTAAGTCTTTACAACTTTTATCACTTATATTCAAAAATACTTTTGTGGTTTATAAACTGTTAAGAGCTACAATTAGTCGTGATAATGATCAGGAAAGAAGGGCCATCGAGAATTGGATTAAATATAATATCAAATATTTTCTAAAAGTTTAATTTAAAGGGGTAAATCATGACAGGAAAGCTCAAAGCCTTGATTTGTTCCTCTTGCTCCATGTGAGAAGCCAGGAACATTTCCAGTGCCTGGGACCGACCAGCATGCGTGCAGGAGGTGTCTGCAGCTACAGCTTCTGGAAGCCCAGGTTCCGGAGCTGGAGTGGCGGCCGGGGACATTGTGGAGCATCCGTGAGATGGAGAGTGATGTGGATAATGTATGTAGAGAGGTGGTCAAACTGCAGTCTCAGACTTCACAGGCAGAACAAGAGAGCTAGGCAGGCAATGCAGGAACCTCCTGTGACCATTCGCCTGCAAAACAGATTTAGGGCGCGATTCTCCGCTCCCCACGCTGCGTGGGAGAATCGCGGGAGGGCCCCTCGACAAATTTCACGCGCCACCCGCGATTCTCTTCCCCCCCGCCCCCCCGGCTCGGAAGAATCGCAACTCGCGGTTTTTCACGGCGACCGCCGATTCTCCGACCCGGATGGGCCGAGCGGCCTGCCGTTCGCGACCGTTTCACGGCAGCGGCAACCACACCTGGTCGCTGCCGTCGTGAAACAGGTGTGGAGATGCCCGTTTGGGGCTTGTAGGGGGCCTGGTGGGGAATGAGCACCACGACTGTGCTCGGGAGGGGACAGGCCCGTGATCGGTGCCCACCGATCGTCGGACCGGCGTCTCAATCGGACGCACTATTTCCCCTCCGCCGCCCCACAATATCAAGCCGCCACGTCTTGCGGGGCGGCTGAGGGGAAAGACGGCCACCGCGCATGCGCAGGTTCGAGCTGTCAGCGTCGTGACGTCAGCCGCGCATGCGTGGGTTGGAGCCGGCCAACCTGCGCATGCGCGGCTGACGTCATTAGGCGCTCCGGCCGCGTCATTCTCGGCGCGACGCCCCCACGGCCGAGAATAACGGAGTGCTGCTCCCAGCCCCCCGGGAGGGTGTCAATTCGGTGCGAGGAGCAGGCTCTGAGGCCGTCGTGAGACTCGGCCGAGTTCACGACGGCCTTCACGATTTTCCGCGGGAGCGGAGAATCGCACCCGTACTGTTTGGTTGGTTCTGCTGCAGAGGAGAGGAGTGATAAGTGTGGGAATGCAATAGTTATAGGGGATTCAATTGTAAGGGAAATAGTTAGTTGTTTCTGTGGCCGCAAACGAGACTCCAGTATGTTGCCTCTCTAGTACTAGGTCAAGGAAATTTCGGAGCAATTGCAGAACATTTTGGAGGGGGAGGGTGAACAGTCTGTGGTCATGGTACACGTTGATACCAAACTGGATTACACCTGGGCAGGATCGATACTGATGGCCTAGCAGGAGTATTTGCTAGAGTGGTTGGGAGGGTTAAACTAAAAAGGCAGGGAGATGGGAATCTATGCAAAGTTTGAGGAGGAGAAAACAAAGACAAAAGCAAAAGACAGAAAGGGGAATAAGAAAAGTGATAGGCAGAGAAACCAAGGGACAGATTCAAACAGGGCCACAATGAAAAATATTGCGAACGAGACAAATGTTAAAAAGACAAACTTAAAGGCTTTGTGCCTTAATGTGCGAAGCATTCACAATAAAGCGGATGAACTAATCGTGCAAATAGATCTACACGAGTATGATATAATCAGGATTATGGAGACATGGCTGCAGGGTGACCAGGGATGGGAACTGAATGTCCAGGGGTATTCAGTATTTAGAAAGGTCAGGCAAAAATGAAAAGGCGGTGGAGTTGCAGTGCTGTTTAAAGAGGGAATTAACATAATAGTGAGGAAGGATATTAGCTCCGACAATGTGTAATCTGAATGGGTAGAGCTGAGAAACACCAAGGGACAAAAAACACGAGTGGGCATCATTCATAGACACCCAAACTGCAGTGATGATGTTGGGAATGGCATCAAATAGAAAATTAGAGACACATGTGATAAATGAACATCTGTAATTATCAGCTTTGACAAAGAGTCATCAGACTTGAAATGTTAGCTCTTTTCTCTCCCTGCAAATGCTGCCAGACCTGCTGTGATTTTCCAGCATTTACTCTTTTGTATCTGTGTAATTATGGGTGATTTTAAACTGCATATAGATTGGGCAAATCACATTAGTCGCAATACCGTAGAGGAGGGATACATGGAATGTATACGGATGGTTTTCTGGACCAATGCATTGAGGAACCAACTAGAGAGTAGGCCATCCTAGACTGAGTACTGTGTAATGAGAACAAAATCATTGGCAATCTAGTTGTGCGAGACTCCTTGGGGATGAGCAACTATAATATGATACAATTTTTCATCAAGGTGGAGAGTGACGTAGTTGGTTCTGAGACCAGGGTCCTGAATCTTAATAAAGGAAACTATAATGGAGTGAGGCGTAAGTTGTCTATGATAGATTGGGAAACATTACTTAAAGGGATGACAGTGGATAGGCAAATGCAAGCATTCAAGGAGTGCATGATGGAATTGCAACAATTGTTTACTCCTGTCTGGCACAAAATAAAATGGGAAAGGTGGCAATCCATGGTTTACAAGGGAAATTAGAGATAGTATTCGATCCAAGGAAGAAGCATACAAATTGGCCAAGAAAAACAATAGTTATGAGGATTGGGAGCAGTTTAGAATTCAGCAAAGAACTACCAATGGATTGATTGAGAAGGGGAAATAGATTTCGAGAGTAAGCTTGCAGGGAATACAAACACTGACTGTAAAAGTTTCTATAGGTATGTGAAGAGAAAAAGATTGGTGAAGACAAGTAAGGTTAAGGGGGGGGGGTTACGGGTATAGGGTGGATACGTTGGTTTGGGTAGGGGATCATTGCTCGGCACAACATTGAGGGCCGAAGGGCCTGTTCTGTGTTGTACTGTTCTATGTTCTATGTTCTATGTTCTAATCAGAAACAGGGGAATGTATAATAGGGGACAAAGAAATGGCTCAGCAACTAAACACATACTTTGGTTCTGTCTTCACAAATGAGAACACAAATCAGATACCAGAAATGTTGGAGAACACGGTTTAGTGAGAGGGAGGAACTGAAGATCAATATTAGTAGATAAATGGTGTTGGGAAATCAATGGGATTGAAGGCTAATAAATCCTCAGGGCCTGATAATCTATATCCTAGAATACTTAAGGAAGTGGCTGTAGAAATACAAGATGCATTGCCGGTTATCTTCCAGGATTCTATACTCTCTGGAGATTGGGGAGGCAGTGGCATAGTGGCATTGTCGCTGGCTAATTATCTAGCAACCCAGGATAATGATCTGTGGACCTGGGTTCAAATCCCACCATGGCAGGTGATGGAACTTAAACTCAATATCTGGAATTAAAAGTCTAATGTTGACCATGAAACCATTGTCAATTGTTGGAAAAACCCATCTGGTTCACTAATGTCCATCAGGGATGGAAATCTGCCATCCTTACCTGATCTGGCCTACAGACCCACAGCAATGTGGTTGCTCTTAACTGCCTCCTCAAGGGCAATTGGGGATGGGCAATAAATGCTGTCCATGAACAACCTTTTAAAAAGGTTTATAGGGTAGCTACTATTTAAAAAGGGCTGCAGAGAGAAAACAAGGAATTATAGAACAGTAAGTCTGACATTGGTAATCGGGAAAATTCTAGAATCCATTATCAAAGATTTTATAACAGAGCACTTAGAAAATAGTGGCAAAATCAGATGGAAATTTATGAAGGAGAAATCATGCTTGATAAATCTATTGGAATTCTTAGAGGATGTAACTATTAGAGTTGACAAGGGGGAGCCAGTGAATGTAGTATATTTGGACTTTCAGAAGGCTTTTGACAAAGTGCCGCATAAGAGATTAGTGTGTAAAATTAGGATTATGGATAGTCTATTGAGATGGATAGGAAACTGGTAGGCAGACAAGAAACAAAAAGTAGAAAAGAAACAAAAAATTGGCAGTCAGTGACTAGTGGGGCATTGCAAGGATCGGTGCTAGGACCCCAGCTATTCACAATTTATTTAATGATTTAGATGAGGAACAAAATGTAATCTCTCCACGTGTGCAAATGGCACCAAGTTGGGTGGGCGGATGAGCTGTAAGGAGGGTGCAAAGATCCTTCAGTGTGATTTGGACAAGTTGAGTGAATGGGTAAATGAATGGGACATGCAGTATAATTTGGAGAAATGCGAGGTTATCCACTTTGGTAGCAAAAACAGATTATTATCTGAATGGCCATAAATTAGGAGAGGGGAATGTACAATGAGATGCGGGTGTCCTTGTGCACCAGTCACTGAAGGTAATCATGCACGTACAGCAGGCGGTAAAGAAGGCAGATGGTATGTTGGCCTTCATAGCGAGAGGATTCGAGTACAGGAGCAGGGATGCATTGCTGCAATTATGCAGGGACTTAATGAGGCCACACCAACATGTTGTATGCAGTTTTGGTCTCCTTATCTGAGGAAGGATGTTCTTGCTCTAGTGAGAGTGCAGCGAAGGTTTACCAGATTGATTGCTGGGATGGCGGGCCAGACGTAAGAGGAGAGATTGAGTTGATTGGGGCAGCACGGTAGCATTGTGGATAGCACAATTGCTTCACAGCTCCAGGGTCCCAGGTTCAATTCCGGCGTGGGTCACTGTCTGTGTGGAGTCTGCACATCCTCCCCGTGTCTGCGTGGGTTTCCTCTGGGTGCTCCGGTTTCCTCCCACAGTCCAAAGATGGGCAGGTTAGGTGGATTGGCCATGCTAAATTGCCCTCAGTGTTGGGTGGAGTTACTGGGTTATGGGGATAGGGTGGAGGTGTGGACCTTGGATAGGGTGCTCTTTCCAAGAGCCGGTGAAAACTCGATGGGCCAAATGGCCTACTTCTGGACTGTAAAATTCTATGAAATTCTATGATTAGGATGAATTAGGAGTTCAGAAGAATGAGGGGGATCTCATAGAAACCTATAAAATTCTAACAGAACTAGACAGGGTAGATGGAAGAAGGATGTTCCCAATAGCTGTGTCCAGAACCAGGGGTCACAGTCTGAGGATACGAGGTAGAGCATTTAGGATTGAGATGAGCAGAAATTTCTTCACCCAGAAAGTGGTCGGCCTGTGGAATTTGTTATCACAGAAAGTAGTTGAGGCTAAAACATGTGTGTTTTCAAGAAGTGGTTAAATATAACACTTAAGGGGAAGGGGATCAAAGGATATGGGGGAATGCAGGATAAGGCTATTGAGTTGCATGATCAGCCATGATCATAATGCGTGTCGCGTCTTTTCGTCCGACGTCTCTTCGTCCGACGTCACTTCGTCCAACGACACTTCGTCCACGTCTTTTGGTCCAACGTCTTTTTGTCCGCCCGTCTTTTGGTCCAACGTCACTTCGTCCAATTATCCAATTACAAATTAACTCCATATAAAACCATTTAATTGATAAAATGCAAGTACAATACAGCAAGTGAATTTAATTGCTAAAATGCAAGTAATTGATAAAATGCAAGTAAAATGCAAGTTGAAAAATGCAGTTTAAAAAGTTAAAAAATCTAAAAATGCAGTTAAAAAATCTAAAAGTTTACTAATTACTTAAAATTCCCGAAATTACTTAAAATTGATGTAAATTGTAAATTCCCGAAATTCCCTAAAAGTTAGATTTCCAGAACTGTACCCGAAAGAGAATAATGGGGAGAGGACAAGATGATTTGATATTCTACAATTCCGACAGACACAGATATAAGTGGGAGTCTAATTGGATTTAGACAATGAGTGCAGTTCTGAAAGAAGCAGATTTAAACTCGATTTTCGTCGAGTGATTAAAACCTCTGGTTGGCAGTGGGTTCTGACGTTACAGATCTGAAATGATCAAATATTCCATCAGATACAATGGCTCTCATCACGCTAGAGCATACATGGGTGAATATCCTGCAGCTTATCTTAATAATGTCTGGAGATCAAGCAGCACAAATGCAGAACTCAACCTCAAGAGGCAAAATAGGTGGAGAGGATCCTTGAGCAGTAACATTGAAAAACTAAATTAAACTATTTGTAATTGGATAATTGGACGAAGTGACGTTGGACCAAAAGACGGGCGGACAAAAAGACGTTGGACCAAAAGACGTGGACGAAGTGTCGTTGGACGAAATGACGTCGGACGAAAAGACATAGCACCATCATAATGAATGGCGGAACAGGTTCGAAGGGCTGAATGGCCACTTCCTGCTTCTATTTTCTATGTTTATAACTGATGTCATTTTTTAATTCATTTACGGGATGTGGGCGTCGCTGGTTAGGCCAGCATTTATTGCCCATCCCTAGTTGCCCTACAGAAGGTGGTGGTGAGCTACCTTCTTGAACCGCTGCAGTCCCTGAGGTGTAGGTACACCCACAATGCTGTTAGGGAGGGCGTTCCAGGATTTTGCCCCAGTGACGGTGAAGGAATGGCGGTGAAATGTTTCCAAGTCAGCATGGTGAGTGAGCTGGAGGGAAACCTCCTGGTGGTGTGATTCCCAGGTATCTGCTGCCCTTGTCCTCTAGATCGTAGCAGTTATTTGGAAGGTTCTGGCTAAGGAACTTTGGCGAGTTACTGCAGTGCATCTGTTGATGGTACACATGGCTGCCACTGTTCGTCTGTGGTGGAGGGTTTGAATGTGTATGGAAGGAGGAGCAATCAAGTGGGCTGCTTTGTCCTGGGTGTTCTTGAGTGTAGTTGGAACTGCACTTATCCAGGCAAGTGGAGAGTATTCTATGACACTCTTGACTTGTGCCTTGTAGATGGTGGGCAGGCTTGGTGGGTCAGGAGGTGACTTAGTTGCCACAGGATTCCTAGCCTTTGACTTGCCCTGGTAGCCACAGTATTAATATGGCTAGTCCAGTTCAGTTTCTGATCAATGGTAACACCCAGGATGTTGATTGTGGGCGATTCAGTGATGTTAATGCTATTGAATGTCAAGGGCGATAGTTAGATCTTATCTTGTAGGAGATGGTCATTTACTTATGTCGTACAAATGTTAACTTGCCACGTATCAGCTGTTGCTCGTTCTGGGTGAGTGTGCTTTACACTCAATTTGGCTCTGTTTTATTCCTTAGCTCTAGAGTCGCCAGGTATCGTTAAGATACCGCCACAAGATTCAAGTTCAAGTTCAGACCAATAACTCAATACACCAGTTAGTAAGTTCAAACAAGACACGTTTATTATAATACAGTTAGAACATAGAACAGTACAGCACAGAACAGGCCCTTCGGCCCTCGATGTTGTGCCGAGCAATATCACCCTACTCAAACCCACGTATCCACCCTATACCCGTAACCCAACAACCCCCCCCCCCCTCCCCCCCAACCTTACTTTTTAGGACACTATGGGCAATTTAGCATGGCCAATCCACCTAACCCACACATCTTTGGACTGTGGGAGGAAACCGGAGCACCCGGAGGAAACCCACGCACACACGGGGAGGACGTGCAGACTCCGCACAGACAGTGACCCAGCCGGGAACCGAACCTGGGACCCTGGAGCTGTGAAGCATTTATGCAAGTTATCTACTACTTATGCATATAAAACTAAAAGACTAGGCTATTCCTACCACTAACAGGCCAATACTTATCTGGAATAAGGGAACTGCCGGATCAGGGAACAATGGCCTCTTGCTTTGTCCTGGATCCGCAGGCTTCCAGTTGGTGTGGACTAAAGGGGTCAGGAGTGTCTACTCTCGTAGCGTGCGTTGTATGACACTTACTTGATGGCGGCTGCTGACCAGGCCCCTCCTTCTCAAGGTCTCCTGCTGCAAAGGTGTTCTGCTGGGAGGGCCGGCTGGTCAAGAAGAGAGAATCAGTTCTGGGACCTGTCTTTTATAGGTCCCAGGGGCTTCGTGCCCTTCTGGGCGGACCCTCTATAAACCTGCAATCGATTGGGTCTCTTCCCAATCGATTGATTTGAATTTCCCCAATAACGGGGCTGTTCCTCGAATACCGGGCGGTTCCTTCCACCTTATTGGTATCCTTTGTCTCAGACTCCACTGGCGCCAGGGATGTCTGACCTTCCATAGAATGTAGCGATTGCAGTTAACTGCTGTGTCCATTGTGCCTGGGAATCACCGTGAATCGCTCACTTAATATGCGCAGCTCGTTAGTTACAATTCTGTCTGGTTTCTGTAGCAGCTAGAATACAGGGGATTCTGCAGACTGCTTGTTTCTTTGCCAATGTCCATTTTTCCCTGTAACCTTTGCGTTCTTCCATTTTGTGTGAGGAAGTGGCCAACCCAGGTGGCTACACAGCCCAATCCTGGATATTGTCCAGGTCTTGCTGCTGTTGGACATGGACTGCTTCATTCTCTGACGAGTCGTGAATGGCGCTGAACATGGCGACATAGCGCAATCATCTGCGAACATCCCACTTCTGACCTTATGATGGAAGGCAGGTCATTGATGAAACAGCTAAAGGTGGTTGGGCTTAGGACAGTATGCTGAGGAACTCCTGCCATGATGTCCTGGAACTGAGATGATTGACCAATCACCACAACCATTTTCCTTTGTGCCAGGTATGACTCCAACCAGTAGACAGTTTCCCCCGATTCCCATTGACTCTAATTTAGCAAGGGCTCCTTGATGCCATGCTGGGTCAAATGCTGCCTTGATGTCAAGGTCAGTCGCTCTCGCCTCATCTCTGGCATTCAGCTCTTTTGTCCATGTTTGAACCAAGGCTGTAATGAAGTCAGGAGCTGAGTGACCCTGGAGGAACCCAAACTGAGTGTCTGTGAGCAGGTTATTGCTGAGTAAGTGTGCCACTTGATAGCACTCCTTCCATCACTTTGCTGCTGATGGAGAGTAGACTGATAGGATGGTAATTGGCTGGGTTGGACTTGTCCTGTTTCTTGTGTACAGGACACAACTGGGTAATTTTCCACATTGCCTGGTCAAAGCCAGTGTTGTAGCTGTAATGGAACAGTATGGCTAGGGTACAGCAAGTTCTGGTGCACAAGTCTTCAGTACTATTGCCGGAATATTGTCAGGGCCCTTAGCCTCCATGGAAACAAATAGCGATGAATTGCCTGTGCCAGAAGAGATACCCATTTGCAGTTCCTGTTCATGCAGTTCCTGTTCTTGTCGATCTTATGAAAGCTTCCCAGACAACAGAATTGCACTGCTGTACAAGAAACAGAAAACTACCTCAAAGATGTGGATGATAATTGTCCAACTCATGTTCATCATGTTTAGTTAGCATTTAGGACTGAGTAAATTAGTTATTGAAGACTGTTATAAAGGAGTTCATGGGGGAGGGATATGGAGATTGTCGCTTTAAGGGCATGACAGCAGATTAACAGTCACATGGCCTGTGTGACCAATGGGGACTCCGAGTAGGGAATCATGCCGGGGTGGAGTTCTCCTCACCAGAGACATTTTGGGAGCTAGCTACAGCCCATGTGACTGCTGCAAAATTCTTATTAAGAAATCTTTTACGTTCATTAATAAAGTCTGTGAAAGTGCTTCTTTACACAAACCCTGGTTCATAACTTGTCCAGACCTGATGTCCAATCAATGCTTTGATGGGATAAAAATCAGATTAGTTCTGTGATGAGCTCTGTGCATCCTGTCTGATTTGTAAATCAAAACAATCTGGCTTCTGTCCTGCAGAACAAGGTTTATTCATGACGTGTCAGTCCTTTGAGAAAGGTTCACCTGCAAGCTCACAATCTTTGTCACATGTCTGCTATAAATAAATAAATAGCCAATGCCCTTCAAATTATTTGTAATTTGGTAGCTAAATAAAACATGCAAAAAGGTATAATTCAGAAATGTGATGGTTTGAAATGAAATGGAGCTTTATAATGCTTTCAGAATCACCAAATCCTTTGTATTTGTCAAGCGGCTGTCATGGAGGTTGTGTTACAAAATGTTTAATATGAAAAGTTATTAGCTGTCTATTCTAATCATTGTAATTTTGTAAATAACTACGATACAATCAAAAAATGTCCTACATAGGATCTAATCCTAAATAATTAATCTCAATATTCCTCCCACATAAAGTTTATTTTGTGCCTGGAATATGTTGCATCTTCAGTTGATCTGGGTATCAGATTAAAGGGTTAAATGTATTGCTAACTATTATTAAAATAGTTTTTAATGCCAATTTTCCAATTTTAGAATCAAGAAAGAAATGGGAGCAAATTAGAGTGTTCTGTCCACCAAAGGGAAAGAGCCAACACCAAGTTGCGAGGTGAAACTACAAGTTTATTTTCTTTCACTCGCTAGAATGAACTACACTCACTGAACTGAATCATGCAATCTCCTGGAAGATGAAAAATAAAACAAAATACCTTAGGACAGTGAGGTACATATTGAAGGCAATCAAGCAAGGTCTCGAAGATTGTTGTAGCCAATGCACTAATCACTGCTATTCGCACCTATCCTCTATTAATCAAGATGTATTCCACTTATTCATCAAGTTTCTTATGGTAAGTCCATACTCACCCCAAACATACTGGTAATCCATTTTAGAGGTCACTGACTCTCCCTGAAAGTAGGCAATTCCAGGCATCAAACCCAACTTTTACATAGAACATTATGCACTGATTCATGCCACTAAGTTCAACAGGCCTTGCTGGTGTTTATTATTTGCACATGCCTTCTGAGTTCCCTATTGTGATTATTAGTAACAATCCTATGTTTATGGCATAAAAACAGAAAATGCTGGGAAGACTCTACAGGTCTGGCAGCATCTGTGGAGAGAGAAACAGAGTTAATGTTTCGTGTCTGTTTGACTCTCCGAGCTGAAGAATGGGAGGAATGTGGTAGGTTTTATACTGTTGAAGAGAGGTTTTATACTGGAACAAAATAGAAGTTCAGGGATGGGTGGGAGCTAGGAGAGATTCGACAAAGATGTCATGGGCACAAGCTAACGGGAATGTTGATGATAGTGTTAAAGACTGAAGAAGGTGCTGATAGTGGCATTAAGGTAAGATAGTGGAATGTGTTAATGGAAGGACAAAGGACAGTGTTCTGTGAAAGCAAAGTTTTTTAAAAATGTTTTTATTGAAATTTTTACATATTATTGACTGTACATTCAGTCAGGATATATGCGTTGGTTACAATATACAAAGGTATTGATGATCTGAGATTTTAATTAACCTAGACGGCAAAGGAAAAAAAGAAAATTCTGGTAAAACTCCCAAGAAAAGAAGAGATGATTTTCCAATGATATTTCAGAAAGAATGTCTACTTTCTGTAGGCAGTGGTAAGAGAGCCACACTTCTCTCTCTGTGAGGTTGCACTACTTGTAGTGATATGCATAAGCAATTGTACATGTAAATATGCCGATCACTAGGTGGCAGGCAAGTAATACCATGTGACACTATAACCTAGGGGGAGTCTGCAGGAGAGGTCGTTGTGGTTAGTTGTGTTTGTGATTGTTCCTGTTTGTTAGTATTAGTTTCCAACCCACAGTTTGTACAATAATAAATTCGACTAGTCTAGAACTAGATGCTCTTTGGTGCGCCGACTCAATCATTGTCACAGTACTAGAACATAGCACTACTCTGGGTAGCAGCAAGAATTGGATTGGATTTTGTTTATTGTCACGTGTACCGAAATACAGTGAACAGAATTTTTCTGCAAGCAGTTCAACATATCATTAAGTATATGAAAAGAAAAGAAAATGCATAATAGGACAACACAGGATACACAATGTAACTACATAACACCAGCATCGGGTGAAACATACAGGGGTGTAGTGTTAATCAGGTCAGTCCATAAGAGGGTAATTTAGGAGTCTGGTAACAGCGAGGGAGAAGCTGTTTTGGAGTCTGTTCTTGTGTGTTCTCAGACTTTTGTATCTCCTGCCGGATGGAAGAAGTTGGAAGAGTGAGTAAGCCGGGTGGGAGGGGTATTTGATTATGCTGCCTGCTTTTCCCAGGCAATGGGAGGTGTAGATGGAGTCAATGGATGGGAGGCAGGTTTATGTGATGGACTGGGCTGTGTTCACGATTATCTGAAATTTCTTGCGGTCTTGGGCTAAGCACTTGCCATACCAGGCTGTGATGCAGCCAGTTTGGATGCTTTCTATGGTGCATCTGTAAAAGTTGGTAAGAGTTAATGTGGACATGCCGTATTTCCTTGGAGACAAGACGGCGTCATATTCTGTAATGAGACAAAGTTCCTGTATTTAATAAACTTGCGAACAAGATTACAGGATTCTGCAGTTTCAGATGTGTTAAATATTCTGCTGCAATTTCTGTGCTGACCTCCAGCTCTGAAGAGCAGAAGAGTGGGACTGAAATATCAATGGCAATTGACTTTCACTCTTTCAGCCCTCGAAGGTACCAACCTTTTAGGTGTGTCATCCTCTCTGAACTCTAACATGGACTCACGCAAAGAATTCTCTGTGGAAGGTTCTACATGAACAATAGGAGCTAAAGAAGGCAATACCAAAGTAGATTCAGTGGAACCTAGATCTGAATGCTGTTCAACCAGCAAAGCACAGTTGATCCTTCTAAAAAGACAACAGAGACTTCATAAGATGTATTCATCAATGGGTGGACCTCAACCTTCAAGATTTCACAGTACTGAAAGGTATTCTTCCTCATCACTCCCTAGGAAGAGCTAATTCAGGTTCAGCAGATTCTCATGGGATGACCACCATCTGCTTCTGTATCCACCGCCTCAGGCCTCACTTTATGAAGAACTGAGAGATTCATAACTTCCTTGTCTGACTTACTTTTAGTGGATGGTGTCTTTATTACTTGGATTGAACATTTAATTCTTTCTGGTCTTTGACTTTGATTAGAATGACTGACTGGATTTGTGCAAGCATGAGAAATGTTCACTTTTGCCACATTGGAAGCAGTCCACATCATCTGCTGGGCAGTCCTGGCTGCGTGTTTTTCATATCACTGTGCTTTCACACCAATTTGCATGCTTTGGCAGGCTATCTTGTGGGTGGGGTTGCTGCCCATGGGCCTATCCAGTCAACAGAGTCAAGTGAAGCCTCAGAGTCGCCCTGAATTATAGTCCAATTTGGCGATCGTAATTGGAGCTGCATCATGTACTGAACTGCCTGCTCGATAGCGGGGTTCTGTGGTGGATTAAAAAAGGGTACCAAAGACTTAGAATGGACTCTAAGTGTTGAGAGAATCTACTGCATAAAGGAACTAACTTGAAGTTTTGGCTCCTTGGGGAAGCACGGTAGCATGGTGGTTGGCATGAATGCTTCACAGCTCCAGGGTCCCAGGTTCGATTCCCGGCTGGGTCACTGTCACTGGCTAGGCACTGCGGAGTCTGCACGTCCTCCCCGTGTGTGCGTGGGTTTCCTCCGGGTGCTCCGGTTTCCTCCCACAGTCCAAAGATGTGCGGGTTAGGTGGATTGGCCATGCTAAATTGCCCTTAGTGTCCTAAAAATAGGGGGGGGGTTACTGGTATAGGGTGGATACGTTGGCTTGAGTAGGGTGATCATTGCTCGGCACAACATTGAGGGCCGAAGGGCCTGTTCTGTGCTGTACTGTTCTATGTTCTATGTTCTGTGAAGACCTGCCATTGTTCAGTACTGGAGAAAATGGCATTTGCATAACTCCCACTGCTGGCCTCTCTGCTGGCCCTCAAGGCAGTCAAATGGGCAGGTTAAGGATAAGGAATGCTTGCCAGCTACAGTCATTGTTACCTCTCTCCAGTGTGCCTCTGTCTACCGCCAAAAATTGGTTTCAAAGTAGATTTCTTCACACTATGGTTCCTTCGATAACACTAAGGTCTGCAGCCGCTATGTTTTGAGATTGGGTCCTTTTGTCTTGGAATCTGGATGTGGAATTTGGTTCTTTAGACAGACTGTAGACAATCTCTGCTATCTGTTTAATACTGGTTCTTAATACTACATCCAAACAGTGCAGAGTAGGGCAGCGTGGTAGCACAGTGGTTATCACAGTTGCTTCACAGCTCCAGGGACCCAGGTTTGTTCCCGGCTTAGGTCACTGTTCGTGAGAAGTCTGCACGTTCTCCCCGTGTCTGCGTGGGTTTCTTCCGGGTGCTCCTGTTTCCCCCCTCAGTCCAAAGATGTGCAGGTTAGGTGGATTGGCCATGATAAATTGCCCTTATTGTCCAAAAAAGGTTAGGTGGGTTTACTGGGTTATCGGGATAGGGTGGGGATGTGGGCTTAAGTAGGGTGCTCTTTCCAAGAGCCAGTGCAGACTCGATGGGCTGAATGGCCTCCTTCTGCACTGTAAATTCTATGAAAGTACGCTTTTAGCTCCTACACATGGTTCTAACCTCTCTCTATCTCTCTCTTGAAAAAGAGGGAGAGAATCTAACATATGACTTACTGGTGTCAGTTCTTTATCATCATCTATGTCAGACATTAGCATATCCTATCTGTTTCAAAATAAATTTAGAGTAACCAATTATTGTTTTTCCAATTAAGGGGCAATTTAACGTGGCCAATCACGTACCTTGCACATCTTTGGGTTGTGGGGGTGAACCCCACGCAGACACAGGGAGAATGTGCAAACTCCACACAGACAGTGACTCAGGGCCGGGATCTCAATGCACAGGCAGCAGTGCTAACCAATGTGCCACCGTGCTGCCTCTGCTCTCTGTTAACCCTTTATATTACAGCTATCACCTTTGGCCAATTCCCAAAGTGCGCATGAATTATCCTTCTGAATGTACATAGACCTCACGCTGTGTACATAAAATAGATATAAATATCCTCAAGGTTATTTCTAAAATTTAAAAAACTGGACAAAGCTCTATCTGGCAATATCACAGAAACTTGAACCTTGTTATCTCTGTAGTACCACTAATGACACACCCCCCCCCCCCCCCCCCACCCACCCACCCATCCCCCTGTGGCCGCAAGAGACCAAATTCAAAGATTCCTATTGAAAAGGCACCTGATGGACGGCGGGTGGGAGCGCAACGGATGGCTCCCGATCGGGAACGGCATTTTCAGGGCTTTAAGCCCAGTCCCAGGGTCCACGGAGGCGTCAAAGGCACGGAGAAGGCGCAGAGGAGGTACAGCAGAAGAAGATGTCGAGGGTCAGTAAGAAAACGGCCGTTAAAAGAACAGCTGAGGGCCCATCGGGGAGTGGAGAGGTCACCACGGGGTCACCAGGGAAAAAGGAGGCTGGAGCACATGGGGAGGCCGCATTGCTGAAGGCTGAAGAAATATCTATTGTAATGGCTGCAGAATTCAAAAGGCAGTTTACAAAACACCTGGAGGCGATGAGGAAGGAGATGAGGGAGGTTTTGAGTGTGCTGGTGGAGGAGGCGATTTCCCCGGTGATGACGGCGGTGGCGAGTGCAGTGGCGGAGGTGCGGGCACAAGGGGAGGTGCTGAAGGAGGAGACGGTGGCGCAGCACGGTGATCAACTTACCTCGATGGGGGGGGCAGCACAGTGGCCTAGTGGTTAGCACAACCGCCTCACGGCGCTGAGGTCCCAGGTTCGATCCCGGCTCTGGGTCACTGTCCGTGTGGAGTTTGCACATTCTCCCCGTGTCTGCGTGGGTTTTGCCCCCACAACCCAAAAAACGTGCAGAGTAGGTGGATTGGCCACGCTAAATTGCCCCTTAATTGGAAAAAATAATTGGGTAATCTAAATTTATTTTTAAAAACTTACCTCGATGGGGAAGGAGATGCGGAAGGTGATGGAGGTGAACAAGGATCTGCGAGGAAAAATGGAAGACCTGGAAAACAGGTCCAGGCGACAGAATGTGAGGATTGTGGGGCTGCCCGAAGGAGTTGAAGGGCCGAGACCGACGGAGTATTTTGCCTCTATGCTTGCGAAACTATTGGGGCAGGGGGAGGATCCCTCCCGATATGAACTGGATCGGGCTCATCGGTCGGGGAGGCCTGTACCAAAGACGGGTGAGCCGCCAAGAGTAGTGACTTTGTGCTTCCGTAGGTACAGTGTGAAGGAGAAGGTCCTGTGTTGGGCCAAGCAGAAGCGGTTGGTGCAGTGGGCTGGAGCTGGTATACGTGTATACCAGGACTTTACGGTGGAGCTGGCAGGGAGGCAGGCTGCTTTCAACCGAGTGAAGAGGGCACTGTACATTAGCAAGGTGCAGTGCGGCATTGTATATCCAGCGAAGCTGAGGGTGATTTATAAGCTCAAGGACTTTTATTTTGGAACGGCGGAAGCAGCGGAGGAGTTTGCAAAGGCAGAAGGACTGTGGCAGAATTGAGAAATGGCCATGTGCCGATGTAACCTCAGGACTGTATTTTTTTCTTTTTTGTCTCTCCTTTTTTGTTTCACTGCGTATGGGCTAAAGGAGCCAATGGTGTATATATTTGGACAAGGGAAGTGATGGGACTTGCACTCGAAGTGAGGGCTCTTTGGGGTGTAGGTGGATATGTGGGGTGTGTGTGCTAAAAGGGGACTCTCGGCTTTCCTCGGGTCGGGCAAGGGGGAAAGGGACCCGGGCGGGGGCCTCCGCACTGGCCGGTTTAAAGGGGGGGCTGCGGCCATCGGAGCCTGGCTGAACAGGGGCCGAGTGGTCTAGCCGGAGTGGAAAGTTGGGGGGAAGGAACCAAGGCTGGGGGGAGGAGTTTTACAAGAGGCAGTGGGCGGGAGGAGTTGGATTGGGGGGGGGGGGGGTGGTTTACAACTCCTGGGTATCACATACGATACTCTTTCAGAGGTTGGACGGCGTTGAGTGTGGGGGGGGGGGGGGGGGGGGGGGGGGGGGGGGGGGGGGGGGAGGAGTGGACTCTAGGGTGACCATGGCGGTCCCGGACTCCTTTCTCTTTTTCTCCTTTGTTTTTTGTTTCCACTGTGGGAGGGTTTGTTTTATTGGATGCATATATTGACGGGTGGGCCGTTGTTTGGGGTGGTGGAAGGATGGGATTGTTGTTATTGTTAAGGGGATTGACTTTGTATTTGTTACCGTTTACTGTTTGGGGTTGGGGTGTGAATTTTGGAGGAAAATATGAAGATGGAGAATAAAAACATTTAAAAAAAGAAAAGGCATCTGACCGGGAGGCATGTGGTGCAGTGGTTAGCACTGGAACTGCGGCGCTGAGGACCCGGATTTGAAACCCAGCCCTGGGTCACTGTCCGTGTGCAGTTTGCACATTCTCCCTGTGTCTGTGTGGGTTTCTCCCCCACAACCGAAAGATGTGCTGGTGAGGTGGATTGGCCACGCTAAATTGCCCCTTAATTGGGGAAATAAATAAATAATTGGGTATGCTAAATTTATAACAACACAAGAAAAAAATGAAAAGGCACCTGACTTTCACAGCCTAGGTTGGCCAACTGGAGTCTATTGGGCTGCAAGAACAAAGGCTGTCGCAAACTTCCTTTCAATTCTTATTGATTGGGGTATTCCACCACTTTGGAAATCAGACAAGGGATACACATCCCTTGTCAACGGCAGTGTGGAGAAGTGGGAGTCTTGTGACGTGGACCCTTTGCTTATGGAACTAGTTATATTGCCTTGCTGTACTGCAAACTCAGTCTGCCTTTTTAACCATTTAACCAGCAGCATCGCAGAAAAGGGGCTCTGCCCACAGTAAATACCTAACCCCATCTACAGGTTTCTATTAGAACTTATGTACCATCGCCTACCATAAGAACATAAGAACATAAGAACTAGGAGCAGGAGTAGGCCATCTGGCCCCTCGAGCCTGCTCCGCCATTCAATGAGATCATGGCTGATCTTTTGTGGACTCAGCTCCACTTTCCGGCCCGAACACCATAACCCTTAATCCCTTTATTCTTCAAAAAACTATCTATCTTTACCTTAAAAACATGTAATGAAGGAGCCTCAACTGCTTCACTGGGCCAACTGATTCATCTCCGCGTGCCTATCTTATCACGTGAAGTTAACTCTGCAGAAAAAGTGAATTATATAACATCAGTTTTTATTTATTTTAAAAAAAAATGTAGAGTACTCAATTCAGTTTTTCCAATTAAGGGGCACTTTAACGTGGCCAATCCACCTAACCTGCACATCTTTGGGTTATGGGGGTGAAACCCAAGCAGACACGGGAAAATGTGCAAACTCCACATGGACAGTGACCCAGGGCCGGGAGGCAGCAGTGCTAACCACTGTGCCCCGTGTCGCGGTATGACATGAAACATTGACAACTTGCAGCTATCAAAAAATGAAACTCAAAAACATTCATCTTCACTGTGGCGCATTCTCGGCATCTCATGGAAGAACAAAATCACCAATGTGGCAGTCCTCTCAAAGACAAGTCTCTCAAGGACATTGGCAGGTTGGCACTCATCAAGAGGTAGCCTTTGCTGACTTGGGCACATTCGAAGACACTCTAAGGATTTTCTGTATGGCAGTTAGCCAGAGAGTGAAAACCCTAAACATCAAGAGTGGGATTCTCCGTTTATGAGACTTAAGTGTTGATGCCGAGGCAGGATTCATGGATTTTTACAACAGCAAAACTGGGGCTGAACCTGGGTGTATTTCTGAATGTAGGACTGTGGCTAGTGGTGTTCCTCAGGGATCAGTGCAGGGATCCTTGCTGTTTGCAATATATATAAATGATTTGAAGGGAAATGTAACTAGTTCGATTCGTAAGTTTGCGGAAAACACAAAGGTTGGTGGAATTGCAGATAGCGATGAGGACTGTCAGAGGATACAGCAGGATACAAATCGGTTGGAAACTTGGGGGGCGAGGTGGCAGATGGAGTTTAATCAGGGCAAATGTGAGGTAATGCATTTTGGAAGGTCTAATACAGGTGGGAAATATACAGTAAATGGCAGAACCCTTGAGAGTATTGATTGGCAGAGTGATCTGGGTGTACAGATACACAGGTCACTGAAAGTGGCAACTCAGGTGGAGAAGGTAGACAAGAAGGCATACGGCAGGGCAGCATGGTGGCGCAGTGGTTAGCATTGCTGCCTCACGGCGCCGAGGTCCCAGGTTCGATCCCGGCTCTGGATCACTGTCCGTGTGGAGTTTGCACATTCTCCCTGTGTTTGCATGGGCTTTGCCCCCACAACCCAAAGATATGCACGGTAAGTGGATTGGCTAAGCTAAATTGCCCCTTAATTGGAAAAATGAATTGGGTACTCTAAATGTATTTTAAAAAAAGAAGGCATATGGCATGCTTGCTGGTATTGGCCGGGGCATTGAGTTTAGAAATTGGCAAGTCATGTTGCATCTTCGTTAGGCTGCACTTGGAGTATAGTGTTCAAATCTAGTCACCACACTACCAGAAGGATGTGGAGGGTTTGAGAGGGTACAGAAAAGATTTACTAGGATGTTGCCTGGTATGAAGGGCATTAGCTATGAGGAGAGGTTGGAGAAACTTGGTTCTCACTGGAACGACAGAGGTTGATATAAATCTTCAAGATTATGTGGGGCAAGGACAGAGTGGATAGTCAGAAGCTTTTTCCCAGGGTGGAAGGGTCAGTTACTAGGGGGCTTCGGTTTAAGGTGTGAAGGTTTAAGGTTTAAAGGAGATGTACGAGGCAAGTTTTTTTACACAGAGTGTGGTGGGAGCCTGGAACTCGTTGCCGGGGGACGTAATGGAAGCAGATACGATAGCGACTTTTAAGGGGCATCTTGACAAATACACCAAGAGGATGTAGAGATAAATACATCAATAAAGGGATATGGTGCCTGGAAGGGTAGTTCAGACGGGCAGCATGGTCAGTGCAGGCTTGGAGGGCTAAAGGGCCTGGTCCTGTGCTGTAATTTTCTTTGTTCTTTGTTTCAGCAACTGTGGAGGGGCTAGCACTGGCGCCACGTGGAACATAATCGATTCCAATGAAATACAGTGCGGGATTTGCCGAGTCCGTGATTGATATTCGGGAGTCTGACTGTGGTGAATGTACATTGTGTAATTCACACTGTATAGTATTGTGTCCTTGTGGGCTCTGTCTGTGAGCCGTTGCGTGGCTCTGCCCACAGGGGGAGATGCAGGGCTCCGCCCTTGGCTCCGCCTATGGCTCCACCCATGGCCCCTCCCACTACTGGAAGTATAAACTGCTGCAGCATTGTGAGTCTGCCCTCAGTTCTTCTGGTCGCAGGCAGGCTCAATTGTAAGTCTATTAAAGCCACAGTTTACTTCCTATTGTGTCTCGAGTGAATTGATGGTCGCATCAATTTAATAGACTTAAGAAAACCACTATGGAATCAGCCCTCAAACCTGATTGACTAGAACTCGACCCGCAGGCTGCAGAGGCGAAGGAAATCTTTCTACACTGGCTTCGGAGCTTCAAGGCCTACCTGGCTGCGTCGACTACTACTGACGAGCAGAAACTCCATCTACTGCACGCACGGGTGAGCCATCACATCTCTACACAACTCAACAGTACCGACTCGTACTCCGAGGCCCTCGCTATTCTCGACCGACTATACGTGCAGCTTGTAAACGAAGTCTACGCGCGGCTTATTTTCGCTACCCGCCGCCATCGCCACGCAGAGTCACTAGAGGACTACCTGCGCGATCTAAAAGCCCTTGCACGGGAATGTAACTTTCAGGCTGTAACTGCCTCCCAGCATATGGAACTCGCTGTCCGTGATGTGTACGTTGCAGGGGTCTGGTCTAATTACATGCGCCAGCGCCTCCTCGAAAAAGGGACCCAGAACTTGGAGGACACGGTAGCGCTAGCAACCTCAATGGAAGTCGTGTTTCAAAGTCTTAACTCATTCCCCGCAGACCACGCGACCCCATCGTGGACCCCCGACCAGCGACTGCCCCAGGCCTGCGCCGCGCGGCCACCCACCCACAATGGAGCGCCAGCATGCCATTTTTGCGGTCAGCCCCAACACCCACGGCAGCACTGCCCGGTCCGCAACGCGACCTGCAGCAGCTGCGGTCAAAAAGGACATTATGGGAACTTCCGGTGTGCAGCATGGAGTGAGTGAGCACACAGAGGCAGCTCCTGCCCAAGGTTATAGAAAAGAGCTCTTTTTTGGGCGGCACGGGTTGGAATTTCGATGAAAAGGCGTAGGTGAATGTTCGTGGAGTACTTTCCCCCAGGAATAGTATGTTTCTTGGTTATCAGACCCTCAGAAACAGGCCAAGATTGGGCTGAAGCAGCAGCAGACGAAAGCCTCTACAAGCAGGCAGGCGGAGAAGGGCCAGCTCAGATTTCTCAAGCTGACTTGAGGGCCTTTATGAAAGCTGAATTCTAGCAGCAGTCGACACTGTCCCGACGAATCCCAGTGGGGGAAGGTATCTAGAGGAGCATTCCCCATAATTTATGGTGCTCACCCGGAGTGGGGCAAAGGAAAAAGCTGCAGCAGCTCCCCAAGAAAAGCAGGGGAAGAAAGACAAAATGGCGGCCGGCAGAACACCCGAGGACTGGTGGAAGTGGGCGCAGGAGCAGCAAGCCTCTCATCTGCGCTGTTTTGCGGAGCTGAAGGCTGAGTTGCTGGACTCCCTGAATGCAACTACAAACAAGCTGCTTGGGACACAGGCGGCCCAGGAGGTGTCTATTCGGGAGTTGCAGCAGCAGGCCGCTGAGCGGGAGGAGGAGGCCGTGGTCCTCGTGGGGAAAGTGGAGTTGCACGAGGCACTTCACAAAAAGTGGCAAGACCGCTTGGAGGAGCTGGACGTTCGCACGAGGCGAAAGAATTTGAGGATCCTGGGCCTGGCGGAGGGGCTGGAGGGTCGGAACTCCCGTCGTACGTGACCACGATGTTGAGCTCGTTGATGGGAGCGGGGTCTTTCCATTTGCCCCTGGAGCTTGAGGGAGCCCACAGAGTGCTGGCCAGGAGGCCAAAGGCAAATGAACCCCCGCGGGCGGTGCTGGTGCGGTTCCATCGATTTAGTGACCGGGAGTGTGTGCTGCGCTGGGCCAAGAAAGAGAGGAGCAGCAAGTGGGAGAATTCGGTGGTGCGAATCTACCGGGACTGGAGTGTGGAGGTGGCAAAGCGGCGGGCCGGGTTCAACCGGACGAAGGCGGTGCTGCATGCCAAGCAGGTCAGATTTGGAATGCTGCAGCCTGCGCGTCTGTGGGTGACATATAAGGACCGGCACCACTACTTTGAGTCCCCGGAGGAGGCGTGGGCCTTTGTACAGGCGGAGAAGCTGGACTCGAACTAGGGTCTGGGGACACACTATGGCCGTTGCTGTTTTCGCTGTTGCTGTTCTTCAATTTTGACAGGTGTTATTTTTATGCTGGTTTTCTTTTTGCTCTGTTTCTGGGTGGGTTTGTCTGTTGGGTATGGGTGTGGGGTATGTGGGGAACATTGGGGGTATGTGTTTTATATGTTCTCTTCTGTACGGGGCTGGGGGTTGGGGTGAAACTGGATTTTGAGGAGCTGCGTCAGAACGGTGGGGTGTGGCAGTGTGAAAGCGCGGGCTTTCCTCTGGATGTCTGCGGGGCGGGGGGGGGGGGGGGGGGGAGCTGGAGGTGGGGGCGTGGCCTTCACTGGTTTTCTTTCCCCCGCTGAAGCGGTGCCAAGGAGGTGTGGCAAGAGAGGGATGACCCCATGCCGGGAGGAGATGGGTTTTGGCGGGAGCTGCCGGGTCAGCAGAAGTCAGCTGACTCACGGAAGTACCATGGAGGGTGCGTCGCGGCTAGGAGGGGTCCTAGCCTGGGGGGGGGGGGGGGGGGGGGGGGGGGGGAATACCGGGTTGCTGCTGGAATGGCCAGGAAGAAGCTGGTGATGGCCGGTGGGGTAGAGGAGAGGCGTTATCGCCATGGGGAACGGGTCAGGCGGGGCGAGCTGGCCTGGGGCGAGCAGTCGATAAGCTATGGCTAGCCGGCGGGGGAGAGGGGCAGGTTGCCCTCTGATCCGGCTGATTACCTGGAACGTGAGGGGGCTGAATGGGCCGGTTAAGAGAACTAGGGTATTTTCTCATCTGAAGGGGCTGAAGGCGGACGTGGCTATGCCCCAGGAGACCCACTTGAAGGTGGCGGACCAGGTTCGTCTGCGGAAGGGGTGGGTGGGGCAGGTTTTTCACTCAGGATTGGACGCGAAGAACCGGGGGGGTGGCGATTCTGGCGGGGAAGAAGGTGGCGTTCGAGGCGGCTGAGGTGGTGTCGGACAAGGAGGGCAGATATATTATGGTGAAGGGTAGGCTGCAGGGAGAGAAGGTGGTGCTGGTTAATGTATATGCCCCGAATTGGGATGATGCCGGCTTCATGAGGCGCTTGTTGGGCCGCATTCCGGACCTGGAGGCGGGGGGCCTGATCATGGGGGGAGACTTTAACACAGTGCTGGATCCCCCACTGGACCGGTCCAGTTCAAGGACAGGTAGGAGACCGGCGGCGGCCAAAGTGCTGAGGGGGTTTATGGACCAGATGGGAGGGGTGGATCCCTGGAGGTTTGGGAGGCCGAGAGCGCGGGAGTATTCCTTTTTCTCCCATGTCCATAGGGTCTATTCCCGAATAGATTTTTTCCTCCTGAGCAGGGGATTGATCCCGAAGGTGCAGGATGCAGAGTATTCGGCCATAGCGATTTCAGACCATGCTCCGCACTGGGTTGATCTGGAGATGGGGGAGGCGCGGGACCAGCGCCCGCTCTGGCGCCTGGATGTGGGGATGCTGGCTGATGAGGAGGTGTGTAGGAGGGTCCGGGGAAGTATTGAGGGGTATCTTGATACCAACGACACGGGGGAGGTCTGGGTGGGGATGGTCTGGGAGGCGCTGAAAGCAGTGATCCGGGGGGAGCTGATCTCCATCCGGACCCATAGGGAAAGGCAGGAGAGGGAGAGACTGGTGGGGGAGCTCCTGGATGTGGACAGGAGATACGCGGAGGCACCGGAGGAGGGGTTGCTGGGGGAACGGCGTAGTTTGCAGGCCAAATTTGACTTGTTGACCACCAGAAAGGCGGAGACACAGTGGAGGAGGTCGCAGGGCGCGGTATATGAGTATGGGGAGAAGGCGAGCAGGATGTTGGCGCATCAGCTCCGCAGGCGAGATGCGGCTAGGGAAATTGGTGGAGTGACGGATAGGGGTGAGAATGTAGTGCAGAAGGGGACAGAAGTAAATGGGGTCTTTAGGGACTTCTACGAGGAACTGTACCGGTCAGAACCTCCGATGGGGAGAGGGGGGATGGAGAGCTTCATGAACATGCTATGTTTCCCACGGGTTCAAGAGGAGCTAGTAGAGGGGCTGGGGGCACCGATAGAGTTGGAGGAGCTAGTCAGGGGGATTGGACAAATGCAGTCAGGTAAGGCGCCGGGGCCGGACGGGTTCCCGGTGGAATTTTATAAAAAGTATGCGGATCTGGTGGGCCCCCTGTTGGTGCGAGCCTTCAATGAGGCATGGAGGGGGGGGCTTTGCCCCCGACGATGTCGCGGGCACTGATCTCTCTGATCCTGAAGCGGGATAAGGACCCCTTGCAGTGTGGATCATACAGGCCTATTTCGCTCCTCAATGTTGACGCTAAGTTGCTGGCGAAGATCCTGGCCACCACGATAGAGGACTGTGTGCCAGGGGTGATACACGAGGATCAGACAGGATTTGTCAAGGGACGGCAGCTCAACACGAATGTGCGGAGACTGCTAAATGTTATTATGATGCCGGCAGTGGAGGGGGAGGCGGAGATAGTGGTGGCGCTGGATGCGGAGAAAGCGTTTGATAAGAGTTGAGTGGGGGTACCTGTGGGAGGTGCTGGAGCGATTCGGGGAGGGATTCATCAAATGGGTGAGGCTGCTCTACGCGGCTCCGATGGCAAGTGTAGTTACCAATGGAAGGAGATCGGAGTACTTTAGGCTCTACCGTGGGACCAGGCAGGGGTGCCCCTGTCCCCCTTGCTCTTTGCATTGGCGATTGAACCTTTGGCTATGGCGTTGAGGGAGTCAGGGAGATGGAGGGGTCTGGTGCGGGGTGGGGAGGAACATCGTGTATCGCTGTATGCGGACGACCTGCTGTTGTATGTGGCGGATCCAGAAGGGGGAATGCCGGGGGTGATGGAGCTGTTAGCGGAATTTGGGGGCTTCTCGGGCTACAAGTTAAATTTAGGCAAGAGTGAGGTATTTGTAGTACACCCGGGTGATCAGGAGGAGGGAATTGGGAGACTCCCATTTAAGAGGGCAGTGAAGAGTTTCAGATACCTGGGGGTGCAGGTGGCCAGGAGTTGGGGGACTCTTCATAAGCTTAATTTTACCAGGCTGGTGGAGCAGATGGAGGAGGAATTTAAAAGGTGGGACATGGTGCCGCTATCGTTGGCGGGTAGAGTGCAGTCCGTCAAAATGACAGTTCTCCCGAGGTTCTTGTTCCTTTTTCAGTGTTTGCCCATCTTTATCCCTAGGGCCTTTTTTAGAAGAGTGACTAGCAGCATCATGAGCTTTGTTTGGGCGCATGGGACCCCGAGGGTGAAGAGGGTCTTCTTGGAGCGGGCTAGAGATGGGGGGGGGCTGGCGTTACCCAATCTCTCGGGGTATTATTGGGTGGCCAATGTGTCGATGGTGCGCAAGTGGGTAATGGAGGGGGAGGGGGCAGCATGGAAATGGATGGAGAGGGCGTCCTGTGGAGGTACAAGCCTGGGGGCCCTGGTAACGGCGCCGTGGCCACTCCCTCCTACGAGGTATACCACGTGTCCGGTGGTGGCGGCTACCCTCAAGATTTGGGGGCAGTGGAGGCGACATAGGGGAGAAGTGGGGGGCTCGATGGAGGCTCCATTAAGGGGGAACCATAGGTTCGTCCCGGGGAACATTGATGGGGGATTTCAGGGTTGGCACAGAGCGGGCATCAGACAGCTGAGGGACCTGTTTATTGATGGGAGGTTTGCGAGCCTGGGGGAGTTGGAGGAGAAATTTGGGCTCCCCCCGGGGAACATGTTCAGGTATCTGCAGGTAAAGGCATTTGCTAGGCGGCAGGTGGAGGGATTGCCTTCGCTTCCCGCGAGGGGGGTGAGCGACAGTGTGCTTTTGGGGGTCTGGGTCGGAGAGGGGAAGATATCTGATATCTACAAGGTTATGCAGGAGGCGGAGGAGGCGTCAGTAGAGGAGCTGAAAGCTAAGTGGGAGGGGGAACTGGGGGAACAGATCGAAGACGGGACATGGGCTGATGCTCTGGAGAGGGTTAATTCTTCCTCCTCGTGTGCGCAGCTTAGCCTCATCCAATTCAAGGTGCTGCACCGGGCCCACATGACTGGGACGAGGATGAGTAGGTTCTTTGGGGGTGAAGACGGGTGTGTCAGGTGCTCGGGGAGTCCAGCGAACCATGCCCATATGTTCTGGGCATGCCCGGCACTGGAGGAGTTCTGGAAGGGGGTGGCGAGGACGGTGTCGAGGGGGGTGGGATCCAGGGTCAAGCCAGGGTGGGGACTCGCGATTTTTGGGGTTGGGGTGGAGCCGGGAGTGCAGGAGGCGAAAGAGGCCGGGGTCCTGGCCTTTGCGTCCCTAGTAGCCCGTCGAAGGATTCTGCTACAGTGGAAGGATGCGAGGCCCCCAAGCGTGGAGACCTGGATCAGTGACATGGCGGGATTTATAAAATTGGAAAAGGTCAAATTTGCCCTGAGAGGATCAACACAAGGGTTCTATAAACGGTGGCAGCCTTTTCTGGACTTCCTGGCTCAGAGATAGGTAACTGGGTCAATAGCAGCAGCAACCCGGGGGGGGGGGGGGGGGTGCATTATTGTAGTGTTTATTCTGTAACTTTATAGTGTGTTAATTTGCGTTGTTGTTAAAATGCTGGGTTGTTCATGGGGATGGGGCGAATGTATATGATTATTAATATTATTGTTATTTTCGGTATTTTACTAAGGTGCGTTATTGTTGTATAAAATCAAAATTTCTCAATAAAAATTATTTTAAAAAAAAGACACGTTTATTATAATACAGTTAGAACATAGAACAGTACAGCACAGAACAGGCCCTTCGGCCCTCGATGTTGTGCCGAGCAATATCACCCTACTCAAACCCACGTATCCACCCTATACCCGTAACCCAACAACCCCCCCCACCCCCCCACCTTACTTTTTAGGACACTACGGGCAATTTAGCATGGCCAATCCACCTAACCCACACATCTTTGGACTGTGGGAGGAAACCGGAGCACCCGGAGGAAACCCACGCACACACGGGGAGGACGTGCAGACTCCGCACAGACAGTGACCCAGCCGGGAACCGAACCTGGGACCCTGGAGCTGTGAAGCATTTATGCAAGTTATCTACTACTTATGCATATAAAACTAAAAGACTAGGCTATTCCTACCACTA